>NC_069362.1:84540000-89488750 GCF_021730395.1 Mercenaria mercenaria | reverse complement strand
TCCGTATTTTCCTTCTTCTTTTGGAGGGTCATGTACTTCAAACTTGGATAAAACTTGTATTCAAAGGGACAGAGATAAGCGAAATTGACATTGTAGCAGCTAAAATATACATGAAACTTATTTGAATTAATCTGATAACAAGGTATACTATCTTCCTAGTGTAAAATAAGGATGCAGTATGCCATATAATTTGAATGAGCGCATGTCCAAATTCAATTTTATCTTGAAAATATACGACATCATTCGCGGCAAACACAGTTTTTGTGTATGCATTATTCCATGTATTAATACATATGGCATGGTGTGTTCAACTGGCATTAGAGATTTCACAAAGCAATATCCTATATAACTGATGGAGATTCATTTTATGCAAATATGGTGTGGAACTGGCGTGTGGCTGATACGTTTGTCAGGTTCCATATACTCCTTTACTACTTAAGTTTTTGATACGTTAATATGATACACAAAAGCTGCTAAAATAATTTGGTACCTACAGGCATTTTTGGTTCAAATCAAATGTGTCCACGCTTGAAAAGTTTTAGAAATTATAAATACTGAACAAGATATATATAGAGAGTATATGATTTCCAGTTGAACAAGACCGCAAACGTATTCAACATACTATATCGAAGATTTTCACCAGCAAGTTACATGTCGCATGTAATTAAGATCAGCAACGACATAAGTTTAATATAAAGATGTAACTTTCCAATGAATGGGTATACTCCACTTGTACAACTTCACATGTATGTCAGTACAAGGCCGGACAAACGAAATGAGGTTACTTCCTTCAAGGCGATGTAACGTTTTCCTTTAATGGCCATACATTTATCAACGTCAGTATGACGCAAACAGACGACGATAATTGAGCTTAATTAATAACGACACAAATTCAAACGCGATCATATTGCCATGGTAATAGGACAATATCTGCGTACTTTGTGCACATGTTTCAAAATAGGTAGACATCATTATCTTGCACGTATTCAAGATATGATATATTAAACACTATGTCTGCTGTGCATTTTGGTTCCAAAATTTAATAATTATGCCAAAATTAGTTTTGCTTATAATTTAAGTGGGCGGAATACATACGGTTATGAAAGAGTCCATAATCATTTGTATATCTTATGTTCGTCTTTACAATAAGGGAAAGTATATTTCTTTCCACACAAAAAAAAAATCAACAAAAAAAAAACGTTATGTGCTATTGTTTGGTTATATATATATATATATTTTTTTTTTCATGTGAAAATACTTGCATCTTGGGTACAATATTACGGGGTGGACTTATATTCGTTTCGATATTTTGTTGATTATGCATTTATTATTACTCACTACAAGTATGAACAAGTATTTCGCATTTTTAACGTTACGTAATTCCGTCTTACATATGCATATCGCCTAAACCTCTATAAAATAAACTGTAAAATGACTGGTAATATCATATTGGTATGGATCGTTTTAGTATCTTTTTTCACGACAGTATGTAGGCTCAAGATTTTTCGAGTACATGACGATCTGTATTCGTTATTCACATAATTTTTATTGTTATTTAATGCATACGGAAAGTTTCCGATTTCTAATTGTTTTTAATTTAATGGGAATCAGGTAAACGACATATAACATTGGTATATATGAAGAGATTGTTACAATAAAGCTAATAATAGTGAGTTTTTCTGTGAGAAAAGATTTTAAAGTTGTTTCTCACAAATGTTTATGCACTTTAATAAGAGAAGGGAGGAATGTTAGTTGAAAGCCTTAGATTACGCTAAACGGAAATACAAATTACAATGACAACGAAACACATCTCCGGGATATACTTGAATACCATCACAATGCAGAGACAGCCTGCATCTGAATCGTTTTTATGACATTTGGAGACAACGCAGTAGTTGCATTGTAGATAGGTACAAATGACCAACCTTATAAGCGTTCCTCAAATTGTACCAGTACACGCCTGTTCTCTGCAAGTAACTACCAAATTGCCCACATGAATCAGAAGTGGAGGATGAATGATTTCAGACACAATGTGTTTTATAACATTGTCACGGAGAACATACGCATCGTCCGCGGATAGAACTCCGACCCGGCTATCCGTAGACCCGCGCTCTCCCTATAAGCGGACGAACTAGATTACTGTATGTGTATATATACAGGAAATGCAAGTTTTTATTTTTCAATTTTTAATTCCATCAAATGGTACGGATATAAATACGCAGTGAGTGATATAGAGAATCTATCATTGGTCTTCGGTTAAGATCAGAAAATCCCAACCCGAGGGCGCACCGCTCAAGTCTTAAACGAGGCTGTGCCGAGTTTAAGACGAGCGGTGCGCCCGAGGGTTTGGATTTCCGATCTTCACCGAACACCAATGATGGAGTCTATTTCTCACTTACCGCAACAGAAACAACAAAACAAGCATGAAAAAATGAAACTATTTAAAACGCGGGAAATGGACGTCCGTAAGCAGAAGTGACGTCGTGACATTTCAGTGACGCACAATAACAAAGTTCCGCTTTAGTTTTATCGTTTGTAGCGTAACTGTACGTTTTTATCATAAAGTAATGAATTTTGAACCTAGAAATACACTATAAGGAACGGAGAGAAAAGATAAAGGTACCTGATTTTTAATCATTTTACATAACTAATATGTATATTCAGTGCATGAAGAAGTCCGTCACAGGGGTGTGGAATAACCCATGTGATATAGGATTTACCAGCATTTCTAAAAATAGAGATTTTTCTGTCCGATAAGTGAGAAATATGCGTTTCTGGTCCTTATCAGTTCGGAAGACTTATCCCCTGTTTAAATTCTAGTTTGTTAAGTTCTTTTTGTTCTGCTAGTAGTCATTCTGTATAGGGCAAGAGGGAACGTTCTCCGCTTTTGATTGAAATACAGTCAATGTATCATTAATTACACTCAATATATCATAAAGTTCCATGCACACCGTCGTCAATATTTGAGCTATGTTGTCATATTCAAGACAGATTTACCGGCTATTCTTCTGCACCAAATTGTATAAAGCTTGGTTAAATTAACCCTGGGTTAAATTCTAACCTTTGGTTATCTTTAACCAAATCTGGTTAGCTAACCAGTTTGGTTAACCAATTGTATAAACCAGGATAACCAAATGGTTAGTTAACCAAATTGGTTAAAATAAAACCGCTGGTTAATTTTAACCAATCCGTCCCGTCATGCGGTATTTTGTTGGTTCCGGTGACGTTATTTTCGCAGAATTTGTCAAAGCAGAAGACAAAACAAAAACATGGAACCTCCAGCCTCCAAGAAACCTAGAGTCAGGGCCAAAAACTTTTCTATGTCGGAGATGGAGGTGTTAAAGACCGCAGTTACAGATAACTTCAGTACAATTTCAGCAAAACACTGCAATGGAACGGGTGGAATCACAAAGAAAATTCAAGACAAAGTAAGTTTCAAAATGCAATTGACCAATTACCCCATGATCCTGAGATGTACTGTAGATTTACACAGGTTCATCTCCGTAATCTAGCATACGAAATGTCCTTTAATTCTTTTTCAAAATGTAGACCAATGTTATTTTACTTAGTTTATTAGTTTTAATAGATTTCTAATCTCATGAAAGTGTATGCATGTTGTTTTAATATGCCTAACTTTCGCTTTAATATCTTACTTTTTAGCCGCTTTATTTTTGTTAATTTCTGTATTCTTTGTTAGTCGGAAAATAGCTCATGAGCAAATGTTTTTTTTTTTTTGTTAAAATTTATCCAACGTAAGATAAAGATTCTTGTGACTTGTATCTTAAAATTTCAGGCCTGGGCGACCATCTGCGAAAAATTAAACAGTGCGTCGCTGAAGTGAAGGAAAAGTGGCGTAACCTCACTAAAAAGGCAAAAACTGAGACCACCATGCAGAAAAAGTCCATGCAGAAAACCGGGGATGGACCACCGGCACCATTGCTTGATCCACTCCTGGATGATATTGCTGGATTGTTCTGTTCTTCAGCCTCCTTTCACGGGATACCAGGTACTACTGACTGTGAAACTGTCACGATAAGTTTACGTGAGTATTTACAAAGGCTATGTATATGTTCAAATTATGTAGATTTCCGTATATAATTCTAAAGAAAATCGATGTGTAAATGTAAACAGGCATAGAATCTAATGTTATTTAACCATTTAAACTTTAATAATGTCAAATGTTAACTGATGCTGGCACCATCATCTATAAACAAATATTATTTACACGCAATATAGCAACAGCCAATCAAATTGAACATGGCAAGGTTATCTCTCTTGTACTTGAGGCTACCAGTGGGGTTTTTAAAACAACTGATTTTGCTAATTAAATTAAAGCATTAATGCTACCATGAATGATGAGAAAGAAATCTAAATGAACCGAAATTATTTATACTTTGTTTCCCTTCAAAATATTTGCAATGGATCAAAAGTTAGTAAATTCAATATATAAGGTTTTCATTGTTCTTGAGCAATCCTTTGAATACTGATGTTTGTTTTGAATCAGCCATTGAATATTTCAGTATCATCAGCAGCAAATTCAGCAGCACCAGTTCAAGGCAGCAGGGCTTCAGCAGCACCATGTCCAAGCAGCAGTACTTCAGATAGAGGTAATTTTAATAGAAAAATTTTGAACTTCAATTGCAATTCATTTTTTTTGCACCTTCAGATGCCATGTTGAGAACTTATAAAAGCAGATTTTGTATTTTATGTGCAACACATGTACTGAATCTTGATGATGAAAATATATTTTACATATTAATTATGTACAAAATAAAGCTTATTTTAAGAATACAAAGTATTTATTTTCAGTCTTGCATCCATTATATATAGTGTATACATCTTTAAAACCACTCTTCTTGTGGTTTCCTGTAAGAGTTTCAGTTTAAAGGCAAGTCCATTAATGATTGAGGCTGTAAGGAACATTTCTTCTCATTAATTTCATTATGATATCTTGAAACAAAAGTTAATGTGACTATTTGATAATCAGAAATGAGTTTCCAAATTCCAGTTTTCATATTGCATAAATTTATATCTGGAATGTGTGTATATGTAGTCCATATATATGTAACCTATGTGATATGGTAAGCATAATATAACTGCCAATACTCTTTAATACATGTTGACCAGTACAAATCTATATTCTGAGTGTATACAATTTGGTAGCTAATTAATCAAATCAATGAAAAAAAAGTTTAATTCCAGCTGACAGTTTTTACTATGTCAAGTAAAATGTATGTATTTTAAACAGCCTATAATATGTCTTCTTCCTTATTTCAGAGCCCCTTGTTTGTGACAAGTCTTCAAAACCTCAAAATGAACTAGTCAACCATTTAACAAAAATGTAGGTAACACATTCAAATATTTGCAGTTTTGCAATTGTATATATAATTTTTCCAAAGTTCTTACTGTTTTGTAAGTTCTCTAAAATCACATTGATAATCCATGAATAATACCCAAGAATGTGGAATTTAGGTAAAACAGAAGTCACCTAGATTAAACTTTAGTATGGTTTTCTTTAAATATTTTCTTATCAGAAATTTCACCAAGTGAATAATGTATGTAACTCCATTTTAAAGTCACAAAACTGAGTGATTCTGCCAGCCTCTAAATATCAGGGGTCATTCATATCTGGAGATAGACAGCTTACTTCGAAGGAAGGAGTGAAGGAAACCTTCAACTCATTTCAATTCTGAGGGTCATGCATGATTGTTATACGCCATTCAAGTGTAGAAAACACAATCTTAACATGAACACTGCATAAATACATGTATATTCATTTATTGTAACAGGCCACAGAAAAGTCTTAAAGAGCTACAAATGGAGTTCTACACAGTCTCTATACAAAATTAGAGGGAAAAGTTCAAACTCATACAAGAACAGACAGCCTTATGCAGAGAACTTAGAGAGAACATTCCGAAGTTGTCCTTAGTCTTGGATGCATTGTGTACAAAAAAGATGAAGAGTGACTTTTATATTGACTTGGATACATTGTTTGCTTGTTTGACAATTTAAATTTTATCTGTACTTGTTTCAGTATAAGCTGAAGTGCTCAACATAAATAAAACTCTGCTGTAATCAGATACTTTTGTGTTTGTCAAAACTATTCAATGAGTTAGTGATGAATTGATTAAGCGAAAGAAACAAGCAATGAAACAATTTTCAAATTTTATTTCCTTGTAATGCAATATGCTGTATGCATAGCAGAAATCACAGTCACTCCAGAACATGTTAAACAAGAAATATCTTTAAAAATGATGGTCGGCGAATTGTAGTAAGGAAAGAAGTTTATGAATTTTTCATCTAACATTTATCTTTCATCTAACATTTTTCAAATTGCAAAACTAAACACCGCACTTTAACAATTTAAATGGTTCTCTTTTAATTTTTCGCAAAGATTTCGTAGGGTTGCAAATTTGGTTCGTTTATCCTTAGACGAATAATTACAGTAGTCTGATGAAGATTCATGAAGCGGTTCATGAGAAGAGGTCATTTAACGTGTTTATATTTTAGCTAAATTGGTCCCTATCCCCATTTGTAACAAAATAGCAGGAGACCTTGCGATATTGTTACACATCGAGTTTGATACAAATCCATTACATTTTAGTGGTTAATGCGAAGAAAGCCATATCTACTTTTAGCTATAGTGGTCCCTAATAGGGCCCAAGTTCCTATATAAATAAATTTGGAAGAGGACCTTATAATGACCAAATATGACAAAGATCCACCAAGCTGTTCATGAGACGCTGTATAAAGGCATTTCTAGTTTTAGCTCTAGCAGCCCCTAAAAGGGGTTAAATGTCCCAGCTGAACAAAGTTGGCTGCGGGCCTAATAAAGATGTTACAAATCAAGTTTGATTAGAATACATGAGAAAAATCAATTAAAGGATTTTTTTATTTATTATTTTTATTTATTTCTAAAATAGGCCAACTGATCCCGCTTTAGCAAATGCATATTCGCTATTCATGAATCTTTGGACAATGATGTCACACCTATAAAAAAGTGAAGGTCAAGCAAAACACACAATTGTAATATTTCTGTTTCATAAGCAAAGTTTGGCCGTAGTCATATCACATAGATAAACTGTATGCAGCGTACCTTCATTTCAGTGTAAGGAGATTCAGTCATTATATAGCATATATATAATAAAACAGATTTCAACTGAGTTCAATATTGCATACCATACTAAAGAAAAATATTCATATATAATAAATCAGTTAAATAATTTTAACAAATATATCAAAGCAATCAAGTACTCATTTTAATATGCAATCTGAATAAGTCACAAAAGCAAGAAACCTTTTCATATACAGACGACAATTGTAACAAGGAAAATCTTTTAAAAAGCATTTCTCTACATAAAAGACTCTTATCTCACCCTTATTCATGTGATACGCAGACCGTATTCAGATCGTTCTTTAATTTGATATATGTTGGTATTTGAACAGGTTTTTATCATATTTATTATGAGATATGTCAATATTCTTGCTAAATATACTGAGCCAAAGTTAGCTTTAAAACTGTGAACAGCGTCGTTTAGGATAAACGCTTTGTCTACATTTCACTCAGCGTAGCACAATCAACAAGGTGAAAGAAATTGACACTCTCGTCCAATCAGGCAGAGTGTTGCATAAATCTTCCATTTTGATAAATTATCTATAATGCGTTATCAAGTAGTTTGATTTGCAAACTGAAGTCACGTGGCATAGGTAACGAAAACGAATTTAGACGGCGTCGCCGAAAAAGGGTGTTGGTCACATAATTTCTGACTCCACGGCCATCCTGAGGTCCCTGGTATTGGTCTGGCTGAGGCTGCTCATCATCATCTTGAGGCTCCTGTGGCTCAGGTTCATTCCAAAGTATGGCCAGGTTATGGAGGACTGCACAGGCCACAATCACTCTACTGACCTTTGCTGGTTTCATTCGAACCTAAATGTACAGTTTCAATTGTTCATTAATCAATATTTTGATCTTAAAACACAAATCTATAGTATTGCGTTATAAGCAGGCAGGCAGAAAGTTCTGAAAGTTTAATCCTAACAAGTAGTTCAAAGATAAATACATTTTTTTAAAGAAAATATTCTAAACCACAAAATAATGATAATGTTTGTTTAGCATTTCTCCTGAAAAAAAGTCATGACTCCAACATTGAGTAGACTGAGGACTCTTTTTCACATTACCTTTATAGAAATATTAATTATTCAGTGCTTTCAGTAAAAATGTATGCTAAAATGCACGTTAATTCCATACATGCTGACGTAAGGTTAGCATTTGCAATAAAACAGTAGAATCAAGGATGCATGATATAAAATACCTCAGAATGCAAAACATGAAATTTCCTTTTCCACACTCCAAAAGTCCTCTCTATAGCATTTCTTGTAGATGTGTGTGCCCTGTTGTACCTGTGAGTTCACAAAATACTTGATTAAATACAATATTGTGGCTACAGTATACAAAGATACATTTGTAAAAATGGCAAAAATTGAACAGAATTGAAATGATGAAATAAAACAAAAAAGGAAACAAAATACCTCTCTTCTCTCTCACTGGTTGGGTTGAGATAGGGTGTCAGCAGAAATGGCCTACATGGATATCCACTATCCCCTAGCAGAACACCTTTTTCTAAACCTATAGAAAACATGTATTTGTAATCATAATCATTTCAGTGTGAATGATGGTCTATATTGAAAAATATTTCAGTGTATTTAACAGTATTGTACTGAGCAATTAAATGAAAACAAACTAAATTTACTCTAAGACTTGTTTTTCTGTTACATTAAGTCTAATCAAAACAGGCAAGTGCTTGTTATAGAATATTTACACCTATTAAGTTTGTTTTCCAGCAAAAAGGCCCTGCTTTAAATTTGCAAAATTTATCTGTGTTCATAACTATATTGAATGTTTGTTGTTGTTTTTTTGGGGGCAAGATTATAATTGGTTTTGGCAGTAAAAATACCTTGGTGCCTAGCCTCTAGGTATCTGCACACATTGGATATTCTAAATATATGGATGTCATGGGAACTGCCTGGCCATGATGCATTTATACTGGTGAATAGCCCTGATCAAAGTAAACAGAAGAATACATAATGTTTAACTAGTATCATAATCATAGAATTATGTTATATTGTGATAACATCCATTACAGTGGTGACTGGGGATGTAACTTACATTTTTTTCAGGATGGTTTGAATTTAAACTTTGACATAAATTATGTGCAAAAATACTATACTGGTAATCTGTTGAACATAGGCATTATGCTATAAGGCAGCATGCCAATAATCTAATATGTTCTCTCCTCATATACCCTAAATCAGTGTTTATCTTATATGTCAGTGTGACATTTATTTTTGACCTCCTGACCCAGTTTAATCACCTAATGTACATAGACATGTGATTTTGACATTTACATACTGTCACCTTAAAGAAAGAGATCATCTACTATCTGTTATGAATTTTGATAATCATAGGCAAGTCATTCTGCTATTATGATCATAATGCTTTCTGTGAGTCTTGTCAATAGTTGGTTTATTATCATAAATTCCTTTCATTGTCTTGAAATCCATTGCATTTTCAGTTGTGTACACAATAAACATTAGAATTCATATAATTGCAATATATATTAGCTACTTTGTGTGAAATAAAGTTATGACTTCAACAGAAATGAAATAGATCTAATTATTGGAGCTGATTCTATAAACATATGCAGCTGCCTTGAAGACACTACACTATATTTATATTTACAGTTTTTTTCTCATAACAAATCACCATTTACAAAAACTGTATACAGTCAAACATGTCTAGATAGACCACCCTTGGAAGAGCCAAAATGTGGTCTCTACTGGGAGGTGGTCTTTATTCACAGGTTAAAATACATTGTAAATGTTAAAATGGGAAACAAAACATGTGGTCTTTAGAGCCAGGTGGTCTCTGTTCAGAGGTGTCTTTAGCACAGGTTTGACTTGTGTTGATGATGGTATATTTATCATATTGCTGCATCTCATTGCCACTAAATATGTTTCGAAGTATATGTTATGCCATACTATAGCAATTGCTTGATTATTAATTAACTCCCAGTCTCTATTTTTAAGCTTTATATTACCAGCCCCATTTTCTAAGATCATCTATGGGATATTTCTATAAACAATGTTTTCTTACAATTCTTATTGTTTAAAAATAAAATAATTTGACAAAATTATCTATCACATGTCATTTTTTTCTCTTTAAACCTTAATTTGGCACCTTTAGGTAAAATATCTGCCTTTGAAATAAAAATAACATAAATTTTTTGCCTACCCCTTGTGAAGAAAATTTATCATTATGCTAGTAATTGATATAAAATGGCCTCAGATACGTTAGAAACACTAAACATGTGTGTTCTGCTATTCAAGGAACATGTGAAAAGTAACTTCATAACTTTTCAATTGTTTTGCTGCATTTATAATAATTTGTTGACAGATTGTGGTCACAAAATGTTCCATTTAAGAAAAAAAAAAGAAACAAGATATTTACACAAAAATAAACTTTTATTGCTATAATATTATATACACCTATGATACAACCAAAACCATTTTACATAAAATAATGATGTAGGATAGTGATAAATTAAACAGTTTGATGACTTATTATTATCCATAAGTTATGAAATAAAAAAAATTTAGAATCAGTACCCATTTTGTAGCTTATATCCAAACACAACACTGGTGATGTATTTCAACAATTTCAATTATCTGCATGTCACTGCTTTCATTAAATGCGTATTATGCAAATATTTATTCCAAAGTCTGTAATTTCTGATGCTCCAGCATGCACTTTTGTTACTGTATCATTCATTGTCCTTGGCTGTCTTCAACCTAGTTATTGTACATGTACCTAGAATAAAAAATAAAATTATATATTGCGTTCCATGTAAAAATGTGAAGTGTTAAATTAAAAAAGATAAATCTCTATTTTGTTTTCAAATGTAAACTTGTTGAAAAATAGATGCAAACTACTGAAAAAAAAAAGTTATCTCTAATGAAATGAAATATTCAATCCTGCATGACTAAAAAAGAATTTAAATTCAAAATACTTCATTAGAAAACTGTTCAGTATTTCAACATTTAGGGAAGCTGTATATACTCTGACCTGTACTGTAATATATTCAGCAACTAAATAAAATTCTGATATGTTATTGTTTTTTTTTTCAAAATGGAATTACTAAATTGTTCAAACTTTTCATTACATGTATTGACATCTGTCTATACTTTTGTCCTCATTTATATACCTGTTCTACAAGCCTACAGTAGAACGAAAGTAGATAGATGGTAAAAACTGTGCAGAGTAACATGAGAAGCCTTTATTTCAACAGGTTTTCTTTTTTTTTATAAAAAAATGTGTAAGGAAAAGTTTACAATTATCAAAAGGACATACCTTATTGAACATTGGCCACTTTCAGGTAACTAACCATCTCAATTCGTACCATAACCTAAAATATGCAGTAATATAAAACAATTACTGTTTAACTCACACGAAAAAATATCTGAATATTTCTAATTTTTTATCCGAGTCATTGCTGAACATTTCTGAATTTGTCTGAAAATCCCCCCTGTGCTAATTTCGGAATTGTTCAGAAAAATTCAGACATGTTAAGACATAAGTTCAGTAATATTCAGACATTATTCAGAAACATTTAGATCAATTCAGAAATGTTCAGACATGAGTAAATGTTCAGATATGAATCCAGAATTATTCAGACGTAATTCAGACATCAGTTAAGTTACATTTAGAAAATAATCCCAGACAATAATATAGAAATATTAGGTCACTTCTCATCTCATTGGGGGGTGGGGGGGGGGGGGGGGGGACACGGTTCCCTTCAGCCCGGCCATTGACTGGGCCTAATTTATGTGCATTTAATGATTTATTTTCAGTGCGTTTTGAGGGGTTGTCGACTTCTTAAAAAATCGTCCTCTGAAACTCTACTTACATCAAATTTACTAGACAAGTACTGAAAAGAATCCTTTTAAGATACAGAAATTGTGTGAATACATCTATCCCCCTACTGACATATTGTGTCGCTGTCACATATTATCATTGTGCGTCAATGATTCTGTTCGATTTCCATTGAAAAGAGAATAGAATAAACATTCTCCTATCTTATATAATAGAACAAATGACATTAAATCTACGTTCCTTATAAATAAATTCCACGTAGAATGTTAAACTATTGTAATAATTCCGCGTTCGTTTTCACATCCACACCACCACCTACACGTAAGAAAGACAAAGCACCCGTCATTCTTCTCACACCGGTATGACGTATTTAAATTTTACGTCACAATTTACTACACATTCTAGCATAAAACTGCTTTTATTGTCACTGTTCGGGGGGTGTTTTAACAGGAGAGTAAACGTGTGTTAACAGAGATTCTCGCGCTCACGTGCTGTTATCAGATACTTTTATATATGCGCGTTCCGTGGCAAAGTATAAATGGATAATTCAAAGGGAAATGACGTCAACGTGAAAAACAACGTAGACATGGAAATGAAATGGTGTTGAGGGACAATGTATTCATTTACTTGGTTTTAACGCGTTTTATGCTAATAAGCGCATGTTCTTTTCGTGTGATAAAGTTCGGATTTGAATTAACCCTAGCATGGTCTCAGCATAAACGATCACGTGCGTTGACATCACGCGACCCGCGAGACATATGAAATATTTGCTGTTCACAACTTTATGGTAGGACAACTTTTTTTCTACCTCAACTTGTTTTTTTTTTGCCGTCTTTGTTGCTAACGCAAGTGTTTGTGATGACACAGATGCATTTCCAAGCATCTTGCTCGAAAAAAAAAACTTTAAAGTGGGTGGCCGAATATTTACGAGTCGAAAAAGATTTTTTTTTTTTTTAGAAACTTATTTTTTAGCAACTCTTACATTGATATCTTGTTCGGAAAATATTTTTTGTAGTAGCTGTTGTAAATTGTAAGACTTAACAAGACTATACACAAAATAACAAACACCTATTGTAATGGCAAGATGATAGGGGAGACAACCCATAACAATTTCAAACATGTATATTGATCTCACAATATAAACAATTGCAATTGTATTTGATGCATAATGGTTGAATAAATAAATTATTTATATAATTTCATGTACCTTACAAACAGCTTTAAAGTGTATAATACACGGAGGACATAAGGTACATGTATAAATCGGAAACTAACCGTAGTACATATTCGTTAAAGCTCTACAATATCAGTCTCCCATCACAACATGCTTTAGTTAAAGCTACATTCGTCAAAGAAATACTGGCCATACACGAAAAAACATTCTATTGAGGAAACGAGGATTCGTAACATGCGCGGAGTTTTTCAACTCCTCAGACTATTTCTCAGAATACTGAAACTACGGAATCTGTTCAGAAGCATGTTCATATCCTAAGATTATTATTTCATTTTTACTTGATATAATGAGCGTACTTACATCTTATACACAAATACAACAGTGTGTGAATTTGAATAGCATAAAGTAGATGTAACTAGTACAGAAACTTGCGTAGAACTGATTCTTCGCTACCAAATACCCGCTAAAAATCCCGTGCACAATTTTGTGCTTCGCCGTGTTAAGACATATGTTCTCCGCTATAACACGTACCGCGGAGAACTGCAAATCAAAGCATGGGTTGCTAGTCAGCGAATTTTAAGTCTGAAATGGCCGAATTCAGCATTTTCAGAAAGAAATGCCTGTACCGTTGATACTTTGAACTCATTAGTATTGTGTGAGAATGTGTTAATATTGGAAACGACTTGGTTGGTAGCTAAATGGTTATTTTAATGAAAACTATCATTTTTAACGCTGTCACTGATGTTTCTTTTTTCTTTTTAAATTGGGGACGATCAGCTTATTTGGGGCTATCTATATCTTAGGTGCTCCAAATTGTTCCATAACAATAAAATGGTTTGATTTCAAGTCCAGACAATTAAAAACATTTTCGACATATACACATATATGTTCATTAAGACCCAACACAACCTAGTGACGTACTTTTCTGTTCCACATGAACTGCATGAAATTCATTCTGGTAATCATGATTTGTATAATACCGTTTTTTTAAGATGATATGTAGAAAAGTAAGGCGCTGCATGAATTAATCTGCAAACTTCTTCAGTCAATCTTTTTCAGTATAGCGCCTTAGGCTATTAAAGCGTAGATAATTAGCGTAGTTCTAAAAGAAATGCGGTCTAAACTCAGCCCTGTATTTATTGCTTTCAATTTGAGCCGCACCATGAGAAAACCACCATAGTGCATTTGCGACAGCATGGATCCAGACAAGCCTCCGTGCAGTCTGGTCAGGATCCCAGTTGTTCCCTTTCAAAGCCTATTGCAATCAGAGAAACCGTTAGCGAACAACATAAATGCTGACCAGACTGCGCACATGCTGGACGCAATCGCATTTCTAGTAGGCCTACGTAGGTTTTCTCATGGTGCGGCTGATATTATTTCAATTATAATGCATTTAAAGACATTCAACACAATGTGTCCTGGCCTTATATATATTATGTCACTGTGAATTTGAAACTGTTTACCAGTACTTTTTTGTGTAAATCAGTTACCATCATGAATAAAAAATAAAAGGCTACAGTTATCACAATTCAGTATTGAGGTTCTTCAAAGCTGATTTCAATTACGCCTTAAAAATTGTTTCCGGTAACATGCTTAAAAAAATTAGGGTAGGTAGGTCGGAAATTTTCTCTTTTTTGGAATTTTTGTAAGGGAGACTGTTCGGAAATTATTTTTGTGTCAAACAATGGATACACATAAGGGTGTTATGCCTTTAGAGCATCGGTTAGATGATTTCTAACATCACTGGCCATGTTAAAAGCATAAAAAGGGTCATGTTAAGAGCATAAATTTAAGTGTAGTTTTGCAACTTCTTGTTAAAAAAAGTTGAAAAAAAAAATGTTCCAAGGCCATAAAAACATTTAAGGTCGGGCCAAAAATTTCAGGTAGGTTGGGATACCGGAAACAAACATTTTTTTAAGCCTTAGAGAAAACGTTATCGAACAGCAAGGATCATGCTGGTCGCAAAACCGCTTTGTTGGTTTTCGCATGGCGCGGCTCATTTTAATAAATACATCATAGATAGATGTAAATTTCCCCATTTGACAACAATTGTTTTAAAAATAATTACACTACAAACAATATCACTCAGCAACAACATTTGCACACAGTCATAAATGAAATGAAGTTGTATTAATAAAAGTTTTCTGTCAACACTTAAAACCCCATAGGGAACCCCTGGTAGGAAGGGAGGCAATCATTGTGAGATACAACAGTATACATAATGCCATGATTACAAGTGGCCTGGACATTTAAGGAGTGATATCGTTTTCTGTTTACGTAAGCTGCCTCTTGATCTTTCGGCGGAGAAATTATTCTAACATGTGTGCCATCTATACAACCAACAACGCCGGGAAATTGTCTTATTTTATAAAATCCCTGTTGAACAGTCCGTCCTTCGTCATCCGTCTTTGGAAATTTTATGTATTCGTCCTTCAGTGAAAATAAAACGTCCGTCACCCTGGTAATAGTCCGGGACACAGTGGCAATGTCGACACCAAATGTGTTCCCGATTAACTGAAGAAAGCACCCAGATGCAAAAAATCTGAATGCTTTCGGTATTTGCTGTCGTGCAGTCAAAGAAAAATTACGGTTTGTCCCATGTCGAAGTCGATCCCCAGTCAGGTCCTCTAGTCTGTCCAAATTTTCAGATCCAAATCTGTAGCGTCGTCGAAGTTCCTCGTTGTCTTAGTCGCCAGTTTGTCTGCTTACTCGTCTAAACCGTCTTGGTCGTCTGGCATTTGGTATAAAGGCAACCATTTTGTATATTGGTTAACTTTTAACCAGTATCCGAGAGGTTGGTTAAATTTAACCAGAAACTTGCTTCGGTTAAATTTAACCAAAGTTTTGTACAATAGGATAACCGGAACTTGTACCAAAATGATAATTTAACCAGCAGTTAACCCACTGGTTAAATTTAACCAAGCTTTATACAATTGGGTGCTGTAGTTTAACTGCAAACATGTACTCATTAGTATTTGTCCTAGTATTATTTCAAATAACTGTTTCAAGTTTTTTTATAGATATTTAGTAGTTTTGTTTTATTTCGGGAAAAACACTTTCTTGCAGCCTTTAACTGAAACCAGTATAAACTGATTTTGTTTGAAACTTAATAAATTATTATTTGGAAGCGAAGTGCAGAGAAGAAGTTTGACTGAAATATCGCTATTTAACGGAGATTCAGTAGCACTGTATTTCATGGTTTGCAGTCATTTTCGTTTATTACGTTACATTAACGTTATTGCTTAAGACATTCGAGAGATCCTCTTGGTACTTTAGTTTTCCTTAGGAGGCATACAAGTCATTATGAAAATGAAAAAAGCTGTTGAGATACAGACATTTTACCGATATGCAGTTTGATCAATGGTATTAGTTCCAAAACGATGTTGCGGAAATCAACAGACAAGAAATTGAAAAGAAACGAAAACCAATTTGCACGGCATGTTAATAACGTAACAGTCGTTATCCTATCTATGATGACATCAGGGGTTATGATATTCACTTTTGGGAATGCCACGGAAATGTATTAAAGCCATAAGTAAAATTTACATTTAATTTACTTTCTCATGACAGACAGGAAGGTGTAATATTTGTTAAGAATCGAATACAAAACAAGAAATGTGCTTCGATTTAATATATTTCAGTTAATTACATAGGAAAAGTTTGATTATTTCAAATTATAGGTAAGGTTGTGAACTTTATTCATTTTTGTGATTGCATACCTCAACTTTATGTCCCCTCCACTTAGCATTAACAATGGGAGGCGTTAGTATTAGACGGGGTAGTCATGTAGAGTGACTCTGTCAAAGTGTGATGGGATGTTTGTAGTGTCCGGCCAATAAATCTGATAAGCATTGGTTTTGAAATTTCTTGGCACCATTACGCGTGAAAGACTTTAAGTAAGATCTCTAGCTAAAAGTCCAGTATCACACTAAGACGTAATATATATTAGATTATCTATGTCCGTTTGGTCCTCTACATAGCATTGTATGCACGAATGGACTGAACTGTTTTGATTTCTGTCTTTTAGCCTGTTTCGTCGGGCCCTTAAGGGTGTTTCTTTTGCTGCTATGTCTTCTGCAAAGGCACTGAGGGCATGCGTTTTCGGTTCTTAGGGTTTGCTTTTTATACAATCCTTCAGGACCATTATTGTGTTTTACATGCCGTGCCTTCTGTTTCAATTGCGTGTGTTAGAGATTCACCTGGCGGGGTTTACTTTTTTATTACACTGTCCAGTGACTTTGGAACATGGCGGGGGTAAGAGTGAGTTTGGGTGCGCACCATAAACCAGTTACGATAATTTGCACTGATGAAGTGTTATAATCAAGGGAGAATTATTTTCATATTACTGTGTCGATTTTCTAATTTGAATTAGCACTGTCTTTGCTGGCATGCACCATGTTTGACCACTATACTTCTCTGAAAAATAAGGCAACTAAGTTACACTACTGGCCATTTAACGCAAACAACAAGGCCTTGCTGAATTCATATAAATATAACCAACATGCTGTCTGTAAATGAATATAAAATTGCGTTGATGAAAAAAAACTTTTTATTCCGAGCACAGTATTTTGAAAACATTTGACAACATTTCTAACAATAAGGGACTTATTTGATGCAGCAGATGGAATATAAAGCTTTATGATTTCCCATTCGGTGCATCGTAATGTATTGTCGGAGAGTTTTCCCCAGGCTAACATTAATGATATGCCAAATTTGCAATACAATATATGAGAAAATAAGTATAAGAGATTTTCTTTCTTAAAACATGCTGTTCAAATGAAAAAAATAGTGTAGGTATAAATTAACTTAAGAAACCCATCTTCCAAAGAAATCAGAGTAGCTACAGAACGGAATAGAGTGCAGACTTGTCATACTCTGCTTTGAAGTATTATGCAGTAAGTTTTACCAGTAATAAGAAATAAAAACAAAAGAAGCAAAGTGACAGTCTGTCATATTCCGAATAACTTTGATTTCGAACATTATCTTGGTTTCATGCCTATCAGACTCTATAAAACAGACAATGTTGCATTAAAAGTTAGACAATTACACTTTCTATGCTGCTATCGTAATATACTGTGAAATATTGGCGTCATTCATCTGCAGTAGCTATGCGAATTTATAACCAGAAGAGGAATTGTTTTACAGCTCTTAATTCCTAACACATAATAAAAATCTCGGATGTTCCTCCTGAGAGAAACAGTCAAATTTATTTACATTTTTCGTTATTGTTCAACGCGAACTTATTACATTGTATTTAAATTACCCAATTGCTGAGTACTGTGAGAAATAATAGTTCAGTAATTTTACTATATTCCTACAAGATAAACAGTTCTGAAATCAACTGAACTTACGCTTTACTCTTGAGTGTTTCCCACCTAACTAGAGGCCATGATGGTTCCTCCAATGAAAGACCGCTCCGCGTGTGTCGTTCATTCATACCTGGTGCGACCTGTCGCATAAAAGAACTAAAGTGACTGCCCCTACTTTCAATTACATAGGCTAATGTAACCGGACATGCCTGTGTCTGTTTATTTTTCAGACCCACCTCTCTATCTCTTTCTCTATTATTGGACCTTTCTCTCGCTCTGTCCCTCCGGTCAGCCGGACATGGCTGTGTCTAAAAACGACTTCTCTCTCTCTTTCTCTCTCTCTCCCCCCCCCCCCCTCTCTCTCTCTCTCCCTCTCTCTCTGTTATGGGGTCTTTCTCTCGCCCTGTCTCTCTAGTCAGATGGCTCTGCATCTGTACTGGTAGAGAAAGAACAGGCGTTTTGTGTTGTTGCCTTTGTACGTAACAGGCCTTTGAACTTGTCTGTGATGAAAAGGGCGCTACATAATTAAATCAGGTACAATGTAATTTTCATTTATACTTCTTAGAGTTTTGCCTTGAGTGTGCACGTACTACACGTAGCCGTCCAACAAGTTTTATGTGTTAATCACTGAATTATAGGCATTGGCAGTTTTATTATCCATCAGTTTAATTCACTAGGCTAACAACGCTCTTAAATCATACAGATTGCTTAACTGCATCCTACTACAATGTTAAGAGTTTGAAACGGGGAATTGTCATTTGTCCATTATTTAAAGATATTGTACTACAACTGTAACATATTCAGAGTCTTATCGTGTATTTCTGTTAATGAAGACGTTTTACACCAGTTTATACTTAAGGGAAATCTTATTGTTAAAAAATAATTGTCTTTGCCGATATAAGCGTGCAAAGAAGGAATCTTTCTAAATATAAAATTAACGTCTCTATCTTTATTACAAGTGTTCGTGATTCGAGCTCATTTGAAGGAACTTTGATTATTTTCCGAGATTTTACGAAATAACAAATGATCATAAAGTAAGAAAGAATAAGAAACTGTCTTGGTAGTTTTAATTTAATGTCGTTATTGATATGTATGAAGAAAGTCTATTTCGTCTTGGATTAGTGAACTATTTAGAAAAAGTTTAAAAAAAATCTTTACCATAACATATATGAAGCTTTATACGCTGAACAGTTTTATGCGAATTTAAAAGTGTTATTGAAATAGAACTATATATTAAACACAATGAAATGGTGGCCTCCGGTGCATTTTTGGGTCTAGATTTTGAGAAAATATTGTAATTCTTTTGCAAAAATAGTTGGGTGCAACCTCGATGTGTACAGCTCTCTTCTTAGTCCACTGCGTTCTAGCCGCCCGGTCCCCGGACGCTTAACCTGTCCTATCAAGTGGGGTTTTCT
Organism: Mercenaria mercenaria; assembly: GCF_021730395.1. NCBI lineage: Eukaryota > Metazoa > Mollusca > Bivalvia > Venerida > Veneridae > Mercenaria > Mercenaria mercenaria. The sequence goes on along the minus strand of NC_069362.1, from coordinate 89,468,923 downwards.
AAACGTCCGGTAACCAATTTACTTATCTGTTAAAATATTGTATTAGATACTACCGGTATTTCAAAGTTAATAAGTTGCTAAGCTGCACATACATCTGATCAATATTTGTGTTAAATACGCTGCCACTTCTGAAGTTACAGCTTTCCAATGTTGTTGTTGTTGTTATTGTACCGACAAATAGAAGTTTCAAAGATAACGTAAAAAGCAAGTTGCATTAGAAAATTAGTTATGTTCACTGACAGTAATGAGAAATGATAGAAATCTCCATTTAAAATGCTAATGGCATGCTCTTAACATGATCACAAACTTAAGACCTCCTACAAATTACTACTTTTATTCAACTACGCATTTTCATAGAATATATTATTCAAAAATCGCGTATTGGTGTCTACGAATATTTATTAAACTAATCATTTGTATAAATGTAGTTTCCGTATGTTAAAACATTCACGGGACACGTAAGATAATTTATTTCTTCATTTAAATCTTTTCGCCAGTATTAAATTTGTAACACTTACGCTTTTAGATCTAAAATAGCAATTAAACTTATATTCTGAATTAGTTTTAGGTTAGTATTTGTGTGTAGGAAAATATTGCTATCTTGGCCAAATCAAATTAATTCTATAACACTATTCATAAAAACTACCGGACGCCTGAAAAACCTTAGTTACTTGGTGCGAAATAGCATAGGATCCGATGATAAAATCTGTAAGAAGATCATTTGGAAGCATAGACTGCAAGCAAGCAAAATAATAATAGACAAGGTTTGATTGAGTCTGTTTATCAGAAATAATGGGAAGTGCAACATCCCTTACGCCAACTAGCATCGACTTAATTAAGTCCCGTAACCGGACATCTAGACACTTCTAAAGCTGCATCGCTGATTATATTGCAAACGACAAAAATGTAAGTCTTAGAGTAAAATCCCTGGAACCATTAGCACAGCAGACACAGTCAACACATAATTGCTAATTTGTAGTAATGAATAACTGTCATTAAAATAGAACTTGTCCGATTTTTTCGACGGTGTTATAATTCCAAAGCGAATGTGTCATCATTTTATACATAGAGCGTCACTATTTTCGTCAGTGCGCCAATATGAACGAGCTGCCTTAGTATACACAATGATTGTGTCATATGGTAGCATGTTTATCTTAACCTATGGCGGCCGGTTGCGGCCATTTTAAACCGGCGAGAAATTTTATCGTTTGTGCATAAAATGTCGCGGACAACCTACTAATCCGCGAGATTTTCTGTCAAGATCGTACAAAATGTCGCGAGGAACGTATAAACCGCGATATTTTATAATAGTTGTTGGAAACAGCAAGGAACATTTTGACTCCGGTGGCCGGTAGCGTCCATGGTTTGACTCTACATTTTATCTCTCGTTTGTCTATAAAAAGTCGAGGAACAGTAAAAAAATCCGCGACATTTTTTGCAATTGTTGTAGAAATTCTACAGAAGTCGAGGGTAAAAATTAAAAGCCGAGTAATAGCGCGTTTTATAGCCGCGACATTTTATGCAGACGGAGTGATTTGAATACACCTGTCTTTTTTACACTAAAAATTGATATGAAGTTTGCTGTAGCAGTAGCAGCAGTAGCAAAAACGTGAAATAGGCAGTAGCAGTGACAGCAGCAGTAGCAGCAGCAGCAGCAGAAGCAGAAGCAGAAGTAGATGCAGTAGCAGTAGTAGCAGTTAGAAGAAATAACAGGAGCAGTAGCAGCAGTAGCAGTAGTACCAATAGCAGCAGTAGCAATAGTAGAAGAAGCAGCAGAAGGATAAGCAGTAGTAGCAGTCGCAGTAGTAGCAGAAGCAGCAGTAGGATTAGCAGTAGCAGCAGCAGCAGCAGCAGCAGTAGTACGAATAGAAACAGTAGCAACAGTAGCAGAAAAAGCAGTAGGATTAGCAGCTGCAGCAGTAGCAGTACCAACAGTAGCAGTAAAAGCAGTAGTAGAAGTAGCTGTATTATCAGTAGCAGCAGTAGCAATAGCAGAAAAGCAGTAGCAGGGTAGCAATAACAGCAGTAGCATGAGTAGCAGGAGTAGTAGCAGCAGTAGTAGCAGTAGCAGGACTAGCAGTAGCCGTAGTAGCAGTGTAACAGTAACAGTATCGGCAGTATCAGAAGCAGTGTAGCAGTAGTAGTACCAGCAGTATCAGAAGCAGTAGCAGCAGTGTAGCAGTGGTAGTGCCAGCAGTATCAGAAGCAGCAGTAGCAGTAGAAGTAGCAGCAGTAGCAAATACATGCAATCGGCCGTAGCAATAGCAAAAGTAGCAGTAGTAATAAAACGTGTGCTATTGCTTCTGCTACTACTGCTATTACCATTACTGCTACCGCTGCTGCTACTGCTGCTGCTACTGCTGCTACTTTACTGTTGCTTCTGCTACTGATACTTCTGTCACTGCTGCTACCGCGACTGCTGTTACTGCCGATTTCAAGTTTTTGTTACTGCTACTGTTACTACTGCCAATTTCACATTTTTGCTACTTCTGTTGCTACTGCTACTGCCAATTTCACGTTTTTGGTACTGCTCTTGCTGCTACTGCCGATTACACTTTTTTGCTACTGCTTCTGCTGCTACTGTTACTGCAAGATTCATATTTTCTACCTTTGATACTGCTATTGCTACTGCTCACTGCTATGTTAACTTCCTATACATCTTTTAAAACCCGTTTTAGTTCCGGGTGAATCACGCTGTGCATTCGCATTTTCATAAAAATTCGGGTAGGAAATCCGCGACTTTTTTTTAAAGAAGCCGCGACTTTTTATGAGACGTTTCTTGGCATAAAAACTCGATGTTTAAATGTTTAAACTCGACTTTTTACAAGGTACGCATCAAAAAAAAAAAATATCGCGGATTAAAACGGCCGCAATCGGCTACCTAAATTAAGAATATGTTTGCGTGCTTATTCTACTATGTAGACAGAAAATGTCACGGTTTCGTCTTTCATCCGCGACATTTTACGACAGGAGTGTGACAGAAAAACTCGAGAATTTCTCTTGGCCGCGATATTTTATACAATTTCGGCATAAAATCTCGCGGATCTGGAAGTTGCCCGCGACATTTTATAAACTGACGGTAAAATTTCTCGCGGCTTTAAAATGGACGCTACCGGCCACCATACTTAACAGTTTATTAGTTATTAACGGCGCGCAGTTAACCTACCTGTTCTCCGCAAGTCTAACTGTCAACTTCCCATATGTATGAATTAGAGGTGGAGAACAAATGATTTCAGACACAATGTCTTTAATCAAATCGTCATGGAGAACATAGTGCGGATTATGTCTCGTCCGAGGATCGAACTCACGAACCCGCGATCCGTAGATCTGCGCTCTCCCTTTTGAGCTAAACAGGCGGGCTGCTAAACAACGACACTCAGCATTTTTCATGTTGTCCTTAAACTTTAAGTATAAAATTTTATAGGACAATTCTTCCCTGGGAATTTTTCCCTAGGGAACAATTTCCCACAGGAAGTCTTTCTTATAGGAACGTATTAAATGGGAAACTTTTCCCGGGGGAACAATTTCCTATGGGATTCCCAAAGGAATTATTTCCCATGGGAAAACTAAATAATCGTTTTTTAAACAAATAATCTAGCATGTACCACAAATTAAAGTATTTTTATAAGACAACTACGTAGTTTTCTGATAGTTTAAATGAAAATAAAAAAAAAATAAGTAAACAAGATTAGAATAGCAATATCTACTAATATAATAAGACTAGAATAGTGAAAGTTGTTGGTTGGTATATGGTAGATATGGGCTATCACTCAATACCATACTTTGTAGAAGTACTAGGCGTTTTTGCCCGTGGCAAATTAAAATTGGCGGTATGTACACCGGAAGAATGATCAAAACTAGCTCAAGGCCAAAGGTTAAACCTATATAAAAGTACATTTGGGCAAGTAGTTATCCAAATAATAAGAATAAAGAGATTTCTACTTACTCTTCCTAGAATAAAATATAAGAGCAAGTACCAATGCCATATAGATTGTCCTTTAGACAACCGCCCAATTTGGGCATTTTAATGTGTGTGTGCGTGCGTGCGTGCGTGTGTGTGTGTGTTCGGGGTTTAACGTCTTTTTCAGCAATTTTTCAGTCATATAAACGACGGTGTCTACTTGTAGCAAAGAGCCCAATGCCCAACTTTATTGTGCTGCCTCACTGGAATATCACGCCGTAGACACGTGACATGATACCCCACCCAGTCACATTATACTGACACCGGGCTGACCAGTCCTAGTACTACCCTCTTAATGCTGAGCGCCAAGCGAGGAAGCTACTAGTACCATTTTTTTACGTCTTTGGTATGACGCGGCCTGGGATCGAACACACGACCTCCCGCATTCGAAGCGGACGCTCTACCACTAGGCTACCGAGGCGGTTTATTTTAGAGTGAACACTGTATCTACGGTACCTTAGAGCTTGTGCCATCTCTAATATTTTTGGTTATGTATTTTGCTCCTTACCGCGGTGTTCTCGTTACAACTGGTTACACAATATGATCCATTACACTAAATGTCTAGCACAAAACACTTGTCAACAATGATTATAAAACCCTATATATTCAAACCAATATCACCCTAGTTATGTACATTTAAATCAAAATTAAAGGCTTTCTTATTTGTTCCCAAAGAAAACACTTGCAAAAAACAATGATTTAAGGCGACCAAACGCGTGTTTTTTTTCTTGTAAACATAAAACACATTATTTTTAATAATATAAGCATAATGTCCTATTATGTTTTTGTAAATGTATATGTGTATGATAGACAAGATGAAAGTCTATGTTTTAAAAGAATAACATTTGATACATTTATCGATGTTCCAGTTCAATACTTTGAGACAGACCTCATTTCAGTTGCAGTTAAAATGTCTATTTTGGAGTCTGTTTTCATCCATCAAATTTAGAAGCAAATTTATTTTAAGTGCATATGAAACAAATATATGTTTTATTACACAGACGACAACAAACATGATGAACTTAAAATTGTTTTTTTCAAGTACATTTATATGACCGTTTTGAAAATAAAATGGAAGATACAAATCAGACCAGTTTTTCTGAATGTAAGCCAGCATTATTGTAACATGTATCGCCAAGAAATGTAGGTAATGTTTTCGAAGTAATATGGTATCTCTAGAATTATGTTTTCCGAGTACATCTTTACAACTGATTTTGAGAAAAACTTGACGTATTATGTTAATTGCAACATATATCCCCATAAAAGCTAGTTTAAAGTTGGTAATTAGCCACTCCGATCTTAAATAGCACTTAAACCAGTGAAACCTGTGCTCACTCAATAACTCTAGTATTTTTCTTTGACTTTATTCAAACTTATAAGTAAGTGCTGTGTACGCATACGACGTAACCAAGCAGCTAATAGTAGACTTGGTTTGACTGAGTCTGTTCAGAAGATGTTATGAAAAGTGGAACATGAGGGTCCTGCAAAACGTTTTGTCACTGGGTTCTGATTTCTTAAGTAAGTTACGTTTTATCAAAATTATTCTTATTATAAACCAATGTATTCTCCCTTTCCCGAAACAAATTTTTGTAACCTTTACCCAATCGAGATAAGCAGATAAATAGTCCTCTTGTGGTATCTGTTTGAGACACTGATCAATGGCGCTGCCAAGAAAACTTATGGACTTATATTTCATTTCAGAAAGCTTTTCTAATAAGCCTTGGAAATAAAAAAAAAGTCACAGGGACCCAGGTCAGGTGAATAAGGCGGATGATTTACAACTTTTTAGAAGCTAGAAAAGACTTTACAATCTCGTACTAGTGACAGGAGGCACTGTAGTATATAAGATGGACTCCTGACCATCCTTTGCATGGACGTTTCTTATTATAAAACCTTTTCACTTGCTTCAGTACAGAGTTCTTGTATATTCGTTCAGTGACTGTATGACTGCAAGGTACTTGAACGACAGGCCCTGGGCGTTTTTGATCTTTTCGCTTCCATTGCTTTTTCTCAGCCTTTCTCTGTGGCTCAAACATGTGCACCCAGGTTTTGTCACCTGGTTGCAAGTTAGAAATAATCCGACTATTACAACCTTTGTGTGTTTTCAAAGGTTCCCGGGCACATTTAAAACGTTGTTTCTTTTGCTCTTCAATGAGCAAATGAGGTACCCACCTAGCGCAAACCTTTCTCAGGTCGAACGCTTTTTCAGAATTGTTTGCACACTACCTTCTTATATGCCATTACAACTGGCTAAATCTTTCACCAACAATCTCGCATCCTGTTCGACCACAGCTTTAACATAAGCGATGTTTGCCTTTGTAACAGATGTTTTAGGCCTACCAGAACGGGTATCATCTTCGACAGATAATTTTCAAGCTTTAGAAGCTGTAACCCACCTAAAACTGGGCGCATTGAAATGGCCCGAGGTCTATATGTACCACACAATTCATCAAATATCTGCTTTGAATCTATATCAAGCCTACTAGAGATTTTCAGCTTACTTCGACGCGTACTGCGGACCACGGATTACGGACTTACTATAGGGGTTTTCTCAAACTGTATATGAGGAAGTTATGCATAACTTAACAGTTGCATATTTAGCATCCGGTTCTAATGCCATAATACTGTTTTCATTTAAAATATCTGAGAAAAGACAGCTATAAGATTTATCAATATCTGTTTTTTTGTATATGAATTACCAATATATTTTCTTAACAGTGTGGGGGCATTTTTAAAACTGTACTCTTTTACCTTTTATATCGCTTTTTGATTAATGTATATATTCAAATCTTCCGACTACCGTATTTATGAACAAGAAGCTAGAGGTTCTGTATCGCAAACTTCTTTTTTATTTGAAGTGCTGCAACTTATTTATATGCTTGCTGTCAACTTCGTGAGGTTTTAGCTAGTATTCGCTAGCAGTGAAAACGGCTGTTGATTCAACGACCAACATACCCTATAAACTAGAATTTGAACCAATGATCTTCTGGTGAGGAGAAAGACACTCTTCCCCTGCGCCGCAAGAGGTTCACCGACCCTTACGGTAGGGGATCACAACAACATTTTTGGTATCAAAAATGTATATAGTGTGTATGGAGCGTGAGCTTTCGTATTATAGCACGCGCGACGCTGAAATGCTATTGTACGACACACAATTTTGAATAATGCACGGTACGATGCGTGACATTGTAATGCATCGCGGTAAAAATATGCCGCGCGTGGTATTATATATTCTTAACCATTCCAAACCCTACAAATTCAGTTTTATACGATACTGAATTCATTCAGTATTCCCGGTCACCCTACCATGATATTCGTGATGGCTACATAATGAATTTTTAAACCAATATAGACCTTGAGTTTTCATGAGTTTGAATCTTAAAACTTAAAAAGTTCCCTGAAGACAAGTATCTACACATACCCCTTTTTTGCATGTGTTCGACTTAAAAGGCTTTGTAAATAATGATAAAAGGCTAGTCTCGACTTAAAAGCTTGTTGTATCAAATGACCACACAGAATTGCTCAAATGGCGTCATAGGAGTTGACTAATTCAAAAATATAACCTCGTTGACAATTCTATGCATTTACTGGCCATAAAACAATATTGGAATATGATCGGAATTTTGACCTTGGACGCTTCCCAGGCCCTTTCTTCACAAAACAATTTTCGGTCTCAGCTGGGTTTTAGATTGAAATGATGACAGCTAGTTTTGATGGTACTTAAAAATTAAATTCCAGTTGAGACTGACAATCCATACTGAATAGTCACTTGAAAATAGTCATGAATTTAAATCTTAAATTTTAACATGCAATAATGATATCAATGACAATGACAAGACCCAGAATGTTTTGAAAACAGAAGCCCAGGAATTCAGTCTTGGCGTGATCTCAGTAATCAAGATCGAGCCTGTCTTGATCATGTTTCAAAATCTGATATCAGATTATGTTAATATGAAGTGGACATTCTTTTTTTTTAATTTTCAAAAATGCTGATACATAACTAATGCAGGATGTTGCCGCTAAATTATGGTAATATCTCGGATCTCGTTTCGACAGGGATGAAAGATGCATGTATGAGAACTTCCCGTATGTTTTGACAAAGTGTTGAACTAAATCATTTAAGATATTTCATTAAACTTCTCATGACTTTATGTAACATTCTAGAGTTATCAAAATTAATAAAAAAAAAACAATGACTTTTTCAGTACAGGAGTCTACGAGAACACGGTATTTATACTATGCAACAAAAATTAAACGGACGTTTGTTTTATTTAAAATGTATCAATTTTTTTTTCACAATAATATTTTGTACTGCCTTTTTCTTATGTTGTTGCTAGGAAATACAAGTCTAGGAACTGTATGGACGGACACAAATTAAACCCAAACTGTTGTTTTTATAGGAATCGCCGTTATCTTCAAATCAATGTTTCAAGTTGACATTTTTAATGCATGAACATATTAAGGTGAAGTATTATCGTTGCACTGCGGATTCGAAGTCGTTAGCGTCGCGCAGAAGAAATGTCTCAATATCAAAATAACATGTTAAAGCATACGGATATTTGAAGAACATGCTAAAGACAAGTAAAATGCGACAGAGTACCGGTATTAAGCTAAATCTAGAGGCATCCTACATGTAGACATTTATGTAGCTGGCTCGTTTAAATGTGACATGAACTAAAAATAATAGAGTATGACATCTGAAAATTGCGATTACATGTGTTAAATGTAGCCTGTTCACTATTCATACATTTCCAAACGTATGTATTGTATTAGCAGATAATTATATCACAATACACTAATTTCTACAATGAAGGCAAAAGTAACTACACATATAGGTAAAAGAAACATATATACCATAGGTATCTTTATTATTGCGAACCTTTAAATATTTTGAGAAAACCCCTACTGTAAGTACGCAGTCCGCGTCGAAGTAAATTGAAAATCTAATACGACATTTAATATATCTACGAATTTCAGTCCATTTTACAATGACTGCATGAATTTCAATTTGTAATAACTCGGTCATTTGAAAAGCTATTTGCACGAAATAAACGGATATCGTTAGCTATTTGACACACCATTCAAGTGCAATGAAGCGTGTTTAAAAATACCTGAGATAAAACTACGAAAGGCCGTTAGTGACAGAACTTTTTGCAGGACCGCTTAAGCGGATTTCGATTACAGTGAAAATGAATGTACTCTATCATCACAAAGGACCAGAAATATAATAGTACTGAGTCCAAGTATGTGGAGAATTTTCTAAAGCCGCAACAAGACACTATAGATATATAGCTAACAGGATATGGTAAATATTTTGATATGTTTGTTTGTTTTGTGTTTAACGCTGTTTTGCAACATTATTTCAGTGATATAACGGCGTACAGTTAACCTAACCAGTGTTCATTGATTCTGTACCAACTTCCCTACATGAATCAGAGGTGATGGACAAATAATTTCTTACACAATGTCTTTTATCAAATCGTCACGGAGAACATAAGCCTTACCCGGGAATCGAACTCACGACCCCGCGATTCATAGATCTGCGCTCTCCCTATTGAGCTAAGCGGTGGATTATTATTAATTTTAAATGTATTTAACTTGGCTAAATATACAACCTTATAGTGTATGCTGTTGAATAACATTGAGAAACAGTTAGTTAAATTACCAGGTGTTTAGCGTTAGCAAAAAAACAATTATAAGGTTAGTTACAGAATTATTTACTACGTGTGTTCCTTTAATAACCTAGCACCTTATCCTGTTTATACACAAAATCATATTTATATCATATTTACATAAATGTGTAGTCTCTATGTAGGTCAACAAAATGTACCATAGATTACTTTTAATGTTCACGAAGAAATCCCTATACTGATTAATTTATAGACTAGGCAGTGCTGTCTTTTATACTTTTATTCATATTTGATATGTCTTTGGATTCACGTATTTGGCCAAAGTCAGAAAACCCGACTTATTTCACACTGCCATTTAATTGTTGTGTCATTGTTCAGTTTTACTAGATCAAAGAAGCAATGCCCAAACTTCTATCTTTTGGAATTCCATATATGAGAGATGGTAAAACCGTCACTATATTTTTTCTACTGCTACATGCGTGCAGTGTGCTGATAACTATACATTATTTACCCTATAAAAATGGTATAATATAGTATGGAGAGGACAAACACTGCATAGTTCTCTTCATAATTTGAAACATATAAAAACAAAATTCAAAATTTCTTTCATGTCATTCTTACATTCGACATAAAAAGATATTAAGATATAATGTAAATAAATATATTTTCTGTCAGTGTTTACTTTTTTCCTTTTGTGTCGATTCGCCGTTAAACCCAACTCACTCACTACTTTTTTTCAATTTGAATTGACCAAAATGTACGAACGTCGAAAGACAAGAACATTTTACTCTGATATTTAAATTTTCTTAGATATCTATATTAACCGACTTACAAATTACTAGCTTTGTATTCTTATGTTTATAACACCCTTTTAATGGAGTGAATTTAATACCTACCTTTAAAACTCCTGTTTCATTTCGCGCATATAACAATTAAGTCGATTTATGCCGGAGATCGCTACGTGTCGACTGTACCTTATTTCATACGGATTACTTTTTTGAAAACATGTCTTTGTTATTAATCACTTGAATAACCAAAAACTGTATAAAGGCATCCGAAAGATATTCTCTTCGTGTTTCAGCTGCTTGCCAAAATGTTATTTCTATACGAAACTTCTAACAAATGATATCTTGTCTTTATCTGTTAAACTGAACAACCTTTACTGAAACGTGTTAAGTTCATCATTTTGAAATGCAAACTGTCCTTAATTTTAGAAACAAGCATGACAAACACAATAACGGAAAGAACATTAAGTTGCATTTTTGAAGTTCTCATTGTATTTTCATTAGTTACACTCCATTTGTTTAATTACAGAAGACACCAGGGAGCTCTGTTTGGCACTTCTTAGACGGAACAAATAATTACGACCATGATGATTAAATAGTAAAAATATTTGTGTTTGATCAATGACATAAAATGTCGAAGATGATTAGTTGCCAAAACTTGCATGATATCAGGTTTTAGTTTTCTGCTAGAACTATCTTTATCCTTCAACCATGGAAAGTCATTCTAATTCCATAGTTATAAAACACGCCTTTAAGTTTGGTCTTGACCTTTCAGCTAGTGTTCTGAATATTACGCGAGACAAGTCGTCTTATAATAATATTAAAATCCCTTCATAGATTAATAGAAATGGACTGGACAGGGAAAAAAAACGTTGACTTTTGACCACAAGTGTGACCTTTCAGCTAGGGGTATGAGTATCACGCTTGACACATTGTCTCCTTATCGGGAACATTTGTGATAAAGAAATATTCAATTGCCTTCATGGATGATAGAGTAATGGACTGAACAGGAAAAACCCTGTTGACGTTTGACCTCCAAGTGTCACTTTGATCTGATTTGCGCATAACAAGGCGTCTCGTTATGGGGGACATTTATGACGAATAGTTAACGCTTAGTTAATGACAGAGTTCGGGACCGAAAACGAAAACGAGACAGACCCTCTTCATGCCATGTTAACCTTAGACCGTCAAGTGTGACCTAGACCTTTGAACAAGGGGTCTGGAAGTTTGCAGTACACATTGTCTTGTTATGGGGAACATTTGTGCCAAGTAGTATTGAAATCACTTATTGGATTGTTGAGTTACAGATTGGACAAGAAAAAGCCCAGTGAAATTTGACTTCCAGGAATAACCTGGGCCTTGAGCTCTTGAGCTAGGGGTTAGGTTTCTGTGCGTGACACGTCGTCTCATTATGGGGAACATTTGTGCCAAGTAATTATAATCCCTTGATGAATGACAGGGTTATTCCAGAGTTATGGACTGGACACGAAATATCCGATGGACGGACTGACGGACGACAGAAAAGCGCAATCCTATAGTTCTTGAAACTGTTTGTCAACCAGTAGGGGACTAATAATAGCAGGGTCAGTGTAATAGAACCTGTTAATGGAGGAATGACGCGTGCAATATCCTCCATACCCGCTAGTAACGGCTTTAGCGGATATCTATACGTTCAATGACATTGAAGTTCCTCTATGATCACCAAGGAGCAGCAAGTATTAAACACTGAATCAAAGTCCATTCACTTGTAACTTAATAGCATTTAACCAAATTGGCGACGTAGGATATATGACGTGATTGATAAATCCTCGTGCAAAATATGTGTAATTGTCTTCGTCATTAAGTGAAAGCCGCCTTCGAGTTCATGTTTGCCATCTAACATACGACCCTCTCGTTATAATGCTCCTATTCAAGAAACCTCTAAAAAGAAATATGTGAAAAGAGACAGATGAAAACATGGTGTGTCTGGGTATTATTTGACCCAGTCATGATTTTTAAATGCAAAAAGGTGTAATGTATATAGCTGCTAAATAGCCAGTTAAGTCCGTAAATCCGGCTGGTCTCGAAGGACTGGTTATTATCGAGTTTATTTATTCAAACACATGGCATTGGTCATAACGGCTTAAGATTATCGCATTTCGCTACACCAACTACATTCTATTGATAATTATGTGCATGAATTCATTGGTAGATAGTTATTGGTGTTTATCTTATTATGCATGAAATGCAGTAGCTGCTTTACAATAGAGATGAAGTAAACGAGACATTCATTCTCGGCAATGGCAATTTTGCATATGTAGATATAAAATGCAACCATACCATATGACAAATTGACCTATTCAATGTCAAATTTATCAGTAGTTAGAATGTACAATCAGTAATTAGACCGCCTTAGAAGCAGCGCGGAGACATTGACTCTTACTTTATATATTATACTTTTATTCTGACTACCAATTATTAATCAGATTTATTCAGTCATATGAGGGCATTCATTATAAAGAAAGATGTCTGGACTCAGCGTGTTTCCAACTGTGCTTATCATAATGTGAAATAAAGTCATCATTATATGATTAACTTTTTGCAAACTGACTCGGACCTGTCACAAGAATTTATTATGACAAATGAATCGAATTCTATTAAAATGATCTATAGAGAATTGTGGAGGAAAGGATAGCTAAAACGTTACAGCAAATAACGGGAATTCTGGTGTAGAATACTTCATTCCGATGATGTAATAAGTCTACCTACACAACGTGTTGTACCAGATTATGAAAGTAATTAATATCAGCCTGGCGCTGCAAATAAGTTTCCGTCTGTTAATCTATAGAGATGTATTACTGGTAGGGGCTTATTGTTTGACCCTTCATCCAGCCACAGAAAGTATATCTTGCGATACAGAACCCTTTAAAAGTACAAGATGCTCTTCATGGCACTGTGTTCAGCGATTGAGGACATTATGAAAAATCTGCATATTCTTTTATTTGGATTCTATACCTATGGCGACAAATAGTAAAATATAGAAAGAAAATATGTTTCAAAATGAACACTGCGATAACGTATTAATATTTATTTCCATAATACTTCGTATACTGATAGAAAAAAATCAAACATATGCACGTTTTGTACGCCTGTTCTCCCCTTAACCAAAATTGTAGATCGTGATATCACTATTATAAAAGATTAAGAGATCATTGCATTGCATTGTACCGGGAGATTGATGTAAATTGTATTGAATTCGTGTTTAGAATTTATTTTTATATAATCAATTATACCCTTGAACATCATGAGCATGTCGTCGGCTTGATTCCAAAATGCCCTAAGTCAATTTTGTCAAGGTATCATGGTTTCGTCTTGAAGAGCTGTATCTAATTATGGTATTTACATCTTTATATAACTAACAAATACACTATAAAAGCAATTCCAAAAAGCCATAAGTCTGTTTAGCCCTTTAAATTTAATTCCAAAATGCCACATCTTTTTATCCAATTGAGTACTTTGTTTCGGGTCACATGACGCATTCAAGATGGCTAATATTTTTGAAAAACAAAATATTTTTAAAAGATAAAGAGGAATAACACAAAGATAATGTAAGTATATTTTTTGCAGTTTTAGTGTGTTTGCTTTATCATATGATACCTACTGATTATAATCATGTTTGATTATAAACCAGCAATATGTCAAAGACACGGATGCCCCCGTAACATGAGAAAGGTCACAGGCATGGAACTGCTCACAAGCTAAAAGAAGGACCCTTGGCCCTATTTATTAACAAAAAAAAATATTGTAGGAAAACCAGAAAATTGAGTTATCTGTGTATGTATGTAGTGAAAATTGGCTAAGTTCAACCAAGGACTGTGACCTTGACCTTTAAGCTAGTGAAATGGTTGTTGCGCAAGACACATTGTCTATCCATGCTTATCATATGTGTCAAATTATTTTGAAATCGGACCATGCATGTCGAAGTTATAGACCGGACACGAAGACCACATTATCAGTATCTGTGTAGTGAAAACTGGCTAAGTTCAACCAAGGACTATGACATTGACCTTTGAGCTATTGAAATGGTTTTGCACATGACACATTGCCTTTCCATGCTTATCAATTGTGTCAAATTATTTTGAAATCGGACCATGAATTTCAAAGTTATGGCCCGGACACGAAGACCACTTATGTAGTTCAACCAAGGACTGTGACCTTGACCTTTGAGCTAGTGAAATGGTTATTCCGCATGACACATTGTTTATCCATGCATATCAATTGTGTTAAATTATTCTGAAATCGGACTATGCATGTCAAAGTTATGGCCCGGACACGAACACCACCATTTCCCGAACACACAAACACACACACAAACAAACAAACACACACACGGACAGGGGTAACACTATATGTCCCCTCCCCCCTAATTCTATGGCGGGGGCATAAAAATCTATCCCTAAAGTCCTAGAGGAATGACTTTAAAAGTGCACTGTTTCGAATACACACATTATTTTGTATAGTTGTACAAAAAGCTCAAGTTTGTATAGTCATATATAAAGGAATAAGCTATGTGTTAAATATCTATAGTACTGATTTAAATAATTAATTGCATTTCTTCGTAACATCGATTTATTAGAGAAAAGAAGAAATATGTAAAATAATGGCGCCCTATGATCAAGTGGAATACCATTACAACTATCTGATAGAACCAAAATAGATTTATAAATCCAAAATATACAGTTGCTACTTGAAAAGCAAAAGTAAATAGTTTATGGTTTCTTTGTAGGTACCAAATATTTGATCTTCCTACAGAGATTCTAGTGACAATTTTCAGCTATATTGATATCCAAGTGCTTCTCGCAAATGTAAATAGAATATGCAGAACATTTCGTCATATAATTGAGTCGCCATCAGCTTTGTGGTCAGCCATACATTTTTCATACGAAGTGCTATTGACATTAAAATACATAGAATAATTTCACAATCAAGATGTATGTAGAATCTTTTAATTCCGTGTTCTTTATACAACATCACCGCGCCAGATTATACGATTACGAAGGCCAATTGTGAACATTTGGTTTGGCTGAATTTGAGTGAAGCTCCAATCTCCACTATTTGCTTCCTCCGAAATGCACACCATTTAGAACATTTAGATTTATCTGCATGTAAGCTTTTACAAGATCCAGATTTTAAAGTGCTTGAAGGATGTAAGAAATTAGATCAGTTATATCTGAGTCTTACAAACATATCAGCAAGTATACTAACTCTTGAAAAAGTATGTTTCAGTAAGCCACTTATTGTCGTTGATGGCTGTGATGTGCCACTTAACTTAAATGATTGCAGGAATATTCTTAAAAACTCAACTGGGCATCTAGTATTTTTTCATTTATCTCTCGAGGAAAGTGTTGACGAACATGAATTCAGAGATGAAATATTGAACCTTTTTTTAGATACCCCTATATAAGTTTATAAATCATGAGCAGGTTTAATTTGAGGGAGGCACTTATACTTCTGGACAGTTATGTTAGTGATGATGATTTAAACACAATAAAAATAAGTGTTTACCATTTTCCTGATGTAGAAGGATCAGCTGAAATGGTAGCTATTAACAAATATGATCCTGATACAGTACCTAGCTCACTTTTTGAGCAAATGGTAAAAATAAATTCACAAGCACTGATTACAGTCTAAATGAAGAAAACTCTATTTCAAGTGAGCAAGTTGTGTTAAATGGTAATTCAAACAGTGCTATAGATAATCTTGGTTTGACAAATAACGATCCAGATAAAAATTCCGGAAAGCAGTAATCGATGCAGGAAACGGTTGAAAGATCCTTCAAACTGGCAAAAGGAAATAAGAGAGAGAAAACTATGGTGGCTGATTTCTGCCAGTGTCGTTCTGTCGTTCTGGCGCCCTCGCCATAACGAAAGAACGACGTTTTCACATTTGGCATTGTTTCGTTCCCTCGTTCTGGCGCCCCCGCCAAAACGACATAACGAAGAATGCAACGCGACAGAACGAAAGAACGACACTTATAAACGGCGCCCTAAAAACGTCGTCTTGGCGCCCCCGCCAAAACGACGGAACGAAACGCCAAATGTGAAAATATCGTTCTGGCGTTTTCCGGTAGAGCATGCGCAGTGTTGTCATGTTTCGGCAGAGTAACTCGGAGTTACTCTCCTTTAGCGGAGACCGCTATTTGGGTTGTTCCTAATCCCCATACCGTACCCGTACCGTACGTTCATATTCGGCAATTTTCGGTTTTTACGGAGTGTTGCGGAAACACATGACGAAGAAAAATCTATTTTAGACATATTTAAGAGGCTGTTATTGTGGTCTTAGCCGATTTTATCATGTTTATGATATGTATATAATTTAGTGTCATTTTGAAAATTGTACTGTATCTTAAGGTTCATTATGTTTGCTGATAATTGATGACCAAGCTTTTCGTCATATTTAAGCATGAAGTTTACAAAGGGAGTGGATATTTTTTTTGTTGGATTTAACGTCGCACCGACACATGATAGGTCATATGGCGACTTTCCAGCTTTAATGGTGGAGGAAGACCACAGGTGCCCCTCCGTGCATTATTACATCACGAGTGAGCACCTGGGTAGAACCACCGACCTTCCGTAAGCCAGCTGGATGGCTTCCTCACATAAAGAATTCAACGCCCCGAATGAGGCTCAAACCCACATCGATGAGGGGCAAGTGAGTGAGTGAGTTGGGTTTTACGGCGAATCGACACAAAATGGTCATATATCGCCGAGAAGAAGTCATATTGCAAACGCCAACTGTAAAGCCTAAACATTGATGTAAAAATGTAAAGCATACCTAAAAACATCCATGTAAAAATGTAAAGAACACTATGAATAATGTAAAACATATCTACAAGCATCCATGTAAAAATGTAAAGCATATCTAAAAACAGTAATGTAAAAATGTATGTACGTGTGTGTTAAAATATCAGCTGCAAACATAATAATATTGCAAGATGTAAATAAAAATAAGAAGTGTTAGATCTTTTGATATATTCCTATCTGCTTTAAAAACGATAGAATATTTCCAACTGAAACGTTGTCAAATAATTCTCTCAAAGATTGAACGTCATAATATGTACTGCGTTGTGTAGCAAAGTCCACACAGTCGATTAAAATGTGTTTAATAGTCAGCGGTGTTTGACATGGTACACATTCGGGTTGATCTTCTTTATTCAAAAGGTAAGAGTGAGTCAAACGGGTATGACCTATTCGACAGCGAGAAAGAACAACTTCCTCCCTGCGAAAAGATCTGTTCCCTTGGTGCCATTCCCCTAGAGTAGGTTTGATATCATGAAGTTTATTGAATGAAGCACGGTTCCATGACGACTGCCATTTAGATAAAATGTATTTGTTTATATTGTGCTTAAAATCGGTATGTGGTAATTTCAAATTAGATTGTGATAATAAAAGGGATTACTTTGCTGCAATATCAGCATCCTCGTTTCCATGAATACCAACATGACTAGGAATCCAACAAAATATGATAAACTTTTTTAAAGATAGTTCATGAAGCCTGAGAAGAATATTTTAAATGAAAGAATTTTCCATATTTCGGTTATGAATTGACTGTAAAACAGATAGCGAGTCGGAAAAGATAATAAATTTTTCTGCACTATTTTTTGATATAAAATTTAGAGCTAAATCAATAGCTTTGGCCTCGGCTGAAAATATTGTTGCATTATTTGGCAAACGTAATTTTGATTGATGAAGGAGGCTGACAGCAGCACAGCCAACCTTTGATTCATCTTTTGAACCGTCTGTGTAAATTGCAAAATAGTCATTGTAAGTTGATTTGATTTCATGATATTTGGACTTGAATATTTCAGGGTTTGTTTCAGACTTTCTAAGGGCAGTTTTCAAATCGAAAATAACTGTAGGGGTATGAAGGGTCCATGGTGGTGTATCTGGAATTGAATTTTCTTTAATACCATCGAATTTGAAGTCAGTTTCATTCATAGAAGATTGTATGCGAAATCCAAATGGTTTGATTTGTTTTGGTTTTTCCTCATATGAATCGGAGTACTTTGGTTTAAAAATAATTTCATGAGCAGGATTGGATTTGTTGGCAGCCACTCTTAAAGCATATTGCAGTGAAAGTTTTTCTTGGCGTGTGTAAAGAGATGGTTCGTTTGCTTCAGCATATAAACTTTCAACTGGCGATGTTCGGAATGCACCAAGAGCAATACGAAGACCTTGATTATGTATGGTATCTAACATTTGTATATAAGATTTTCTTGCTGAACCATAAACAATACAGCCGTAATCTAGCTTAGATCTAATTAAAGCCCTATAAAGTCTTAATAAAACCGTGCGATTTGAAGTCAGCGACCTTAACCACTCGGCCACGGAGGCCCACATGTTTTCTGATATTATTCTTTTCCATCAAAGCTAGAATGAATTCATTAAATAAGAAAATATTTACTTATGTTTAGAGTAAAAATATGGCGGGTGCGCCAGAACGACAAGACGACGTTTTTTAGGGCGCCGTTTATAAGTGTCGTTTTTTCGTTCTATTGCATTGCATTATTCGTTATATCGTTTTGGCGGGGGCGCCAGAACGAGGGAACGAAACAACGCCAAAAGTGGAAAACCTAGTTCCGTCGTTCTGG
The DNA here is from genome assembly GCF_021730395.1 of Mercenaria mercenaria. Classification (NCBI taxonomy): domain Eukaryota; kingdom Metazoa; phylum Mollusca; class Bivalvia; order Venerida; family Veneridae; genus Mercenaria; species Mercenaria mercenaria. Next base: position 89,449,918 of record NC_069362.1, on the reverse strand, counting down.
CAGAGGCGCCAGAACGAGACAACGACAAAAGAGGAAAATGTCGTTCTTACGTTATGGCGGGGCGCCAGAACGACACTGGTAGAAATCAGCCACCATAGATAACAGAGTGGCGAAGAGTATGTTAGTTTGGAAGGAAAACACAGGCAAAGACGAAATATTAAAATCACAAAGGTCTGCGAAGGAAAGTGTCGCTTCAGATGTGGACGTTGCTTCACTAAGAAGGAAATAGAGGATACTCACAAACAGTTCTGGTATCTAAATTACAGTCATAAATATTCATGTTTTGCAGAACAACGGAGAGATGTATCAATATTTCAAAAAGAAAAAGAAGACTCTAAAAGTGGGCCGGTGGTCTAGTGGTAACACGCTTGACTGCCAATTCAGAGGTCCGGGGTTCGAATCCCGGTCCAGGCACTGGAAATTTCTGAGATGCTCTTGAGTGTCTCCCACCTAACTTAGAGGCCTGTACCGGTTCTTCCCAGGAAAGACGGCTTCGCGTGTATCGGTGCTATACACCAGGCACGTTAAAGAACCAGACTGTCTATTCGCAAATAGCTAGGCTAAGTTAGCCGGACAAGTCTGTATTTAAAAAGGATTTCTCTCTATCTGCTCTGGGGGCTTTATCTCACTCTGTCCCTCTGGTCAGATCGCTCTGTGTCTGTACTAGTAGAGGATGAATTTCGCGCCCTGTGTGGCTGCGTTTGCTATATGTAAAACGCCTTTGAACGCGTTTATCAGGAAAAGGGCGCTTTATAAACCTTGTATAATAATAATAATAATAATAATAATAATTTACACATACCAATATTTCTTAATAAAAGATAATGAAAACATTCGTGTGTTTAAAGAATTTCTGTGTTTAAGTTCCTCGTACTTGGATTCAGTGTTGTTATATTTTCTGGTTCTTTGAGATCATGGAGTCCATTCAATATATATGTAATAGAATTCCGCTTAAGCCGGTGCTAGGGGGCGTGAGAGGTGTAGCACTTTCCATTACCTTTCATAAACAGACTCAATCAAACCGAGTCCGCTATTATTTTGCTTGGTTGCATTCTATGCTTCCAAAGAATATTTTTACAGATTTGATTTTAAATTTAAATGAAATGCGTGTTCGAAATGTTTACACAAAAACTGAAAAGGAAGTTGGTAATGAATTCATAGATATGAGAGGCAAATATACAAAAGCACGAACTTCGGAAACTGATCTGAACTTTATTCGTTCTCGTATTTCTTCGTTTCCTGGAGTGCCCTCGCATTACTGTAGAACATCGACTCAAAGAGAATATTATGAAGCAGGCGCTGTCAGTATCAATAATGTATAACATGTACACAATCAAATACCAAGAAAACAGAGCTTAACACCGCTAAAGAAAAACATCTACTGCCAAATTTTTAACAGGGAATATAATATTGTATTCCATAAACCGAAGATCGATGTGATTTATGCGAGAGAATAAAGAAAGTGAATGAAAATGCAGAGCCTCACTAATAAATTTGAGACACATCTGGCTGACAAAGTTCACTCCAAAGCTGAACGCGACAGGGACAGAATAGACAAAACAACTGCAGTAGTTTGTTTTGATTTAGAAAATGTGATTTCCTTACCAAAGGCGGATGTCAGTAATTTCTTTTATAAGAGAAAATAGAATACATACAATTTAGCTGCGCATTCCTCAATTTACAACACAGCATATAACGCCATTTGGAATGAAGCATTAGCTGGTAGGTGTGCAAATGAAATTGAAAGCGCTCTTGTAGCTATATACTAACAACGATTACGCAAGAACATCTTTTATTCTTTGGTCTGATGAGTGCGTGCCTCAGAACAGAAGCTCCGGTGTGTGTCTTGCCCTTAAACGATTAATGATCGACTATAATGTTAATGTTATCACTCAAAAGGGCATTCCTCTATTCAAGAAGTGGATAACATTCACAACCATTTTGAGAAAGTGTTGAAATGCAAAAAAGTATTCAGTCAAGTTTCCCTAATTTGTGTCCTGAAAACCGTTCGGCGGAAATCAGGGTTTAAACTATTCAAATGAATAAAAGTAGTTTTCTGGATTACTAAAAGGCAACACTAGGTTTAATAGTCAACAACATACCGTTTACAAAAGTTAAATGTTTGAAGTATGTGAAAGGGAAGCAGCTTGAGGTATACATGAAAATGTCATTGAAGAGGCTGAATTCAAACATGCATATATAAACAGTAGAGTTGCAACTCGCAACCAGGGAACATGTACAGCCCTTCCATTGCCTCAGCATCTGAGAAAAATTTCGATAATATCAAAAGAGAAAAAAAAGATATTTCGAGTATATTGGCATACATGAGTGCTGTTGATAGAGAGTTTTATCATGCGATGAAATTGGTAATAAGAGGGTAATTCCTGTAACGTTTGTAAATGTGACTGTATTTATTTTAACAATCAGCATGGATGGTGTTATAGTTTATTTGATTACCTACATAGACGAATAACTTTCACTTTCCCGCGTTTCGGAGTATAGCGAGAAAGTTTTGTCTTTGTGTTTATTGAACCGCACTGGTCAAGTATGTATAGATATTGACCAAAAGAAATTTGTTTATTCCCAAACTGACCAATTAGAAATTAGCATAAGCTACAAGTAAAATGCATTTTAGATATTTGTCAATTCTAGCGTGCACTTAATTTAACACTGTATGAATTTCAAGTTTGAAAATGTCTACGGGAGAAAATTGTTATGAGAATAGTACACGGAGTCATGTTATGGAAGATCGACAGATGGAACATTTAGAGGAATTAACTTTTACAAAATTTGCTTCTTTTGAAGAAAAACTTGTGAAACGCAGAAAAGCATCGCCGACAATCAGCTTACAACAATACAACAGGCTATTATTAGTGAGTACTATGATGGGGCGAAAACAGTTTGACCCCATTTTGACCCTTGCTCTTAACCCAAACTGACCAATGCTGACCGATTAAAAAAACACAGATTTTAACAACTTACTGTGAAAACCTCTGGTTTAACCAAATGAAAAAAAGACAGGGGTCTTAATTTTCAATATTTTGTACAATAAATTAAAGCTTTACGACACCAATGCGACACTAGTGCGACACCAGTATGACACTAGTCCGACACCAGTGCGACACCAGTATGACACTAGTGCGACAACAGCATCTGCTGTTACTTGCAATAATCAATAACGCGACACCGGTGTCGCAAAACTTTACATTAAACCAATATTTGTTGAAATTTGTTGATATTGATAAACTTGAAAATGACAACGGTGTCGTTAAAGTTTAATCTACATTTCCAACATTGGAATTATTTAACCGTAGGAGTATGCCATACTCATACGCATGGTCTAATATCAATCTGATTACGCACGGTGTGTTTACAAATGTAAACATGTCGGTTAACTTTATGAATGAAATAGTAAATACCACTCCCGTTTAAAATACCCTGTATATACACTTTACGCTTTACAGTTAGATTTAAATAACCTGCCAAAGTTTTGTCAAAAGTTTGCCTTCGTGGCAGAAATTTGGCAGAAATTTAATTGAAGTGTTTTATCTAATTTAAATACATATAACATAAATGAGTTTACAGAATAAAATATATTGTTTGAAAGAAAAAAAATTGATAATATGAACCCTCAGTGTGTTAAAACGAAAAACGGGAGAATTTTGCTTAAAGCAGTTTGTTCTTCTTGTGGCAGAAAGAAATCTATGTTTGTTAAAAGTACAACAGGAGGTAATTTAGATATTCATAAAGCAATATTACCTTTATTACCTAAGAAAGGTTTAACACTCCCAGGATTTAACTATTGTGGACCAGGAAATCCTTTAGATAATGGACCTCCTGTCAATGAACTGGACGCAGTATGCATGGACCATGTTTATTGTTATGATACTAGTACAAATAAAAGTGAATGCGACAAAAAATATTATCTAATTTAAAGAACACTAAATTAAAATCTGTTGGAGAAAAGATAGCTAAACATTTAGTTGTAAAACCTGCAATTAATATGAAATATAAACTTGGACTCGGGAGAAAACAAAAATCAAAAAACGGGAAAAGTGGGTAGAGCGTCTGCTTGGACGTAAGTCCTTGGGAGCTAAAAGCTCACTCAAAAAGACCCCCGAAATAACATGGAGTGATGAATTAGCAGAAGAATTACATAAACCAATTAAACGAAAATTTATGAAACGAAGAGTGGAAGTTAGTGATATTGATGATACTTGGTCTGCTGATTTAGTTGATATGCAAGCTTTTTCAAATTATAATAAAGTTGTAAAGTACTTGTTAACCGTTATTGACGTGTTTAGTAAATATGCTTAGGTTATTCCATTAAAGAATAAAACTGGAGAATTTGTTACTGAAGCATTTGAAAAAGTAATTTCTGAAGGTAGAACACCTACAAATTTATGGGTAGATGCAGGAAAAGAATTTTATAATAAAAAGTTTGAATCATTTTTGAATAAGAATAAGATTAACATGTATCATACATTTGATGAAGGAAAAGCTGTAGTAATTGAAAGATTTAATAGAAGTTTAAAAAGAATAATGTGGAAATATTTTACAGCAAATAAAACTTACACTTATTTAGATAATTTACAGGATATGGTTGATAAATATAACAAAAGAAAACATTCTAGTATAAAAATGACACCGCCTGAAGCCAGAAAAACTTAAATAAAGGTACTGTTCACTTTAATTTATATGGTAATTTAAAGATACCTAAAAGTAAACCAAAGTTTAAAATTGGTGATCGAGTTCGATTAAGCAAACTTAAACGACATTTTGAAAAAGGATATACACCAAACTGGACAGAGGAAATATTTGTAATTTATGGAATTAATAATACAAATCCAAGAACATACACTATAAAAGATTTGTATAGTGAAAAAATTCAGGGTTCATTTTATGAGCAAGAACTTTTACCTACTAAACAAGAGGTTTTTAGAATAGAAAAAATTATTAGACGAGACTATTAAGAAAAACCAAGCTTTTTTGTTTGTTTGTTTTGGGTTTAACGCCGTTTTTCAACAGTATTTCAGTTATGTAACAGCGGGCAGTTAACCTAACCAGTGTTCCTGGATTCTGTACCAGTACAAACCTGTTCTCCGCAAGTAACTGCCAACTTCCCCACATGAATCAGAGGTGGAGGACTAATGATTTCAGACACAATGTCGTTTATCAAATAGTCACGGAGAACACACGCCCAGCCCGAGGATCGAACTCGCGACCCCGCGATCCGTAGACCGACGCTCTACCTACTGAGCTAAGCGGGCGGGTCAAAACAAGCTTTAGTAAAATGGAAAGGTTATAGTGAAAAATTTAATAGCTGGATTCCGTTTAGTGAACTAAAACAAATTTAATATTTAAATTAAATTTAAAAAATATATTATATAAATGAGTAGTAAAAATCTAATTTCTAATGGAATAGAAACAATAGATCAATTAATTATTCACTTGACTAAATTTGCTGCTGCTTACAGAAAATTTTTTAAGTTTTGTGGAAGAGTAAATACAGGATTACAAATTACAGCAGGTATTTTTGGTTGCTCGGCTGCATTAGCACTTGTTCCTGCTATTCCTATATTTGTGGCATTTGCTGGTGCTGTTCCATCAGTAATTACTATATTTTTGTTTGTTTGTTTGTTTTGGGTTTAACGCCGTTTTTCAACAGTATTTCAGTCATGTAACGGCGAGCAGTTAACCTAACCAGTGTTCCTGGGTTCTGTACCAGTACAAACCTGTTCTCCGCAAGTAACTGCCAACTTCCCCACATGAATTATCAGAGGTGGAGGACTAATGATTTCAGACACAATGTCGTTTATCAAATAGTCACGGAGAACATACGCCCCGCCCGAGGGTCGAACTCGCGACCCTGCGATCCGTAGACCAACACTTTTACCTACTGAGCTAAGCGGGTGGGCTTAAGTAACGAAAACAAGGTATACATGTATGATATGATAAGATAAGTAAAAATTTTAATTGATTTGGTTTTGTAAAGAGCAAATATTGTTCAAATACAAAAGGTATGCATTGTAACACTTTACGGGCCTCAGAAATAAAAATAGGCATGTCCGGTAAAAATAGCAGTGTAGAGCATATAGCGTTGATAATTACACGCCAGTAGGGCGTTCGAATGAATGTATGTCAGAATGGGATAAAAGTGATGTTGATATTTACATAAAAAATGTTGTCCAGAACGGATATAAAATAGAAAAAGTTTCGCTCAACACAACAACAACGAAAATGTTGCATGCTCGGTTTGATTGAGTCTGTTCATGGACGGTAGTGGAAATGCATGCTACCGTCTATGCCCTCTAGCCCCGGGTTGAGCAGAACTCAACATTTACACATGCTAAAAGTACAAAAAGCAATTAAGAGACATCCGTAGATGTGTCCATATGGCGGTGCACATGGAACCTTCAAAAGTACACTAGCGTGTAATTTCGTGAAAAGCGGCGTATGGTCCCCAGTTAAAATAATGGGTTTGCTTTAAACGAGAAAACAATGGGCAGAACTAAACAAACTGGAATTCACAGGAACTGCCAAAAGACAAAATTAAAAAGCAGGCACCATATCCAAAGGGTGATTATACAATACCCAAAGCTATGAAAGCGGGAGTATTGGAAACACCCAGGCCGATATGTTCATGCTGAGAAACTAAAAAAAAAAAATGGAAACACCCAGGCCGATATGTTCATGCTGAGAAACTAAAAGTACCAGTAGCACGACATAAAAGTCATGCTGAACGATCTTAGAAGCTCGAAATATAACAGCCCTGATTGAATGTACGGGGAGACTTTTTACGCCCGCCACACGGCTCAAACAACTCTTCCGCTAAAACCTTTGTCAGGTAATTGTTTTCTAAAGAATAATAAATCCGCTAAGGATCAATCACAATTTGTTGCAGAAGAAATATCTTGTTTAGTGAAAAAAGGTGCATTTCACAAGTGCACGAAAAGCCATGGGTTGTAAATCAATTGACCGTTGCTCTCGGAAAATCGGGAAGATTGCGTTTAGTTTTAGACTGTAGACACATAAATCCCTATTTAGTAAAATTTAAATATAAATATAAAGATGTCTCGACAGCAGCAGGTTTATTTCAGAGACAAGATTATTTGTCTTCATTTGATTTGAAATCCGCATATCACATTATTGAAATTTTTTATCAAAATTTCTAGAATTTTCATGGGTGAATGGTGAAGGCAATAGAATTTATTATGTCTTTAATGTACTAACTTTTGGACTAGCAACAGCTGGTTTCAGTTTTTGAGTCGGCTAAACGATGTCAAGCGTTTGACGAGTCCTTGCTATCGCACGATTTCTCATTCTTAAATGGCTCACACACACAGCGCAGTGATTAGTCCATTGATTGTGCTCTAATTTCAAAGAGTTCATTGATCGAATGAAGTTCATTTATTCAATCCTATTTGATAAACCAATATATCGATGTAAATCCTGTCATATTTATGACTATGTAATTATGCAATACTCGAATACAAAGCCACGTATTTGCTTCCGCGGTAACTCATTAGCATAAACACGAGCATAACGATTCTGCGGATTTTGTAAATACATTTGCGCATATGATTATGGAGGAGCGGAATTTTAGCCCTTTTTGTCACAAAATATAGCAAATATGAAGTCACAAATTCAAATTAAAACTGCATATTAACTTATTAAGCCGAATTAATCATTTGTTACCCCTTGTCCGTTCAAAAAATAATCTGTTAAAATCATTGCGCAAATAACAAATAATTAGTGCTGTGCATTTTATGAATTGCGCAGACACTGCAAACTGCGTAACATCCAGCGAAAAAGACAAAATATAGTTCCAAACATGCCTGGTAGTATTTTATTGAGTGGTACCCTCTGAAAGCATTGAATGTCTCTTATCAAGATTAACCACACTCGATGAATTAAATTATGACAGCTCATTTTAAATAGAGCCCGAATAAGATATTGCAGTACGTATAATAATTCTCGCAAACTTCGCGGATTGAAATCCTAACTACATACTGGACCCTTCTTTCTCGCGAACACGCTTGACCTGTTAATAATAATTCTTCTATACGCCTTTGCGTGGTTGAATTTGTAGTCAGTAAACGGATAAAGTACGAAGAAGAAGCTCTTACGGTTTGTTATTACTACTGATATTAAAATGATATTAATTCTTATTTTTCGAAAATAAACAAAATCGCGAAACATTAAATTGTATTTTTCTTGTAATTTTTGAAATCCGGGGGGGGGAAAGTAGATCGACTCTGTTTTGGCTCTTTGAACGAACGAAACAACTTTTTTTATGAAAAGAATTAAATCACAGGTAATTTATTAACCGTAAACTTCAATGTCCCAAGATACTGCCAATTGCTGCTAACTGTCTTCGTATCATCACAATTTGTAAATATCTTGTTTGAAACTGAGAAAAGTGTAATCTATCCGATGTAATATTTTGGGTAAATATCGAAGCTGCGTTATGAAATTTTAACATTCAAGTAACATAACATGATAGATGATTATTGAACAAAATGATTTCTAGAATTTTTTTTATTACACCTACATATAATCTAATGTCAACCTTATTCTAGTCCTAGGCATTGATCTGAAAGTAAAAAGAGAAGTGACAGCAAACTTTGGATATTGAAATACAAATAAAGAATCTAGATCGTAACCTTTCTGAAATTTTGATCTGGTTTGGATGATTTGCTTACGATCAGTTCGCAAAAAAAAAAAAAATGAAACCGGTCACCCATTCTGCTTTTCATGATGACACTCGGCCTTGATTTTTGCAGTCAGTAAGCGATAAATTAATCCCGAGAAAGAGCACTTACTGATTGTTTAATACTACTGATCTTAACAATGATTTTATTTTCTTATTTGTTCGAGAAATAACAAATCGTCGAAACATTAAGCTTGTATTTTCTTGTAGTATTTGAAATCGAAAGTAGATCGTCTATGTTATAGTGCTTTGACGAAACGAAACGATTTTTTAATGAAAATGATTTAAAATAATTTTTCCCCGTAGAACATCAGTGTCAGATACTGGCCAATTGCTGCTAAACAGTCTTCCAGATCTCACAATTTGTAAAACACATATAATTGAAACTGGAATTTAGGCAGTATAAAAGAAAGTGTAATCATATCCGATATAATTTTTTTGGGTAATATCGACTGGTTTATGAAATTAAAACATTAAAGTAACAGACAATATTCTAGAATTTATTTTAATAATACATAATAGAATCAATATCAACCTTATATTCCTCGTGCTTGAGGCATGACCTGAAAGTAAAAATTATCAGTGACAGTCATTCATACTTTGAATATTGTTAATACAAAAAATAATCTAGAATATTTAAAATTGAAATCATAAAATATTTCAGTAGAAATCGCACCAAAGGCGTTTCAAGGTCTACATTTCAAAATTTCCTTGTGGTGATACCACAAACCCTACTTGCCAGGAGGGGGTATCCTCCCACACCATCCCCCCATATTGCCACTTTAACAGTTTAATACATTTGCCCGTTTACACCCCCAGCCACAATGCCACTTTCAAAATCTGACAGCAGTTCAAAGCGGGCCGGAACACCCATCCCTCCCCACACCCACCCTGCTGCCCGACCACGTAAAAATGGCTCAAACATTTTTCAGCCCCAGGCGTTGGCCTGCTGTCTACATGAATCAAAACGGAAAATTGAAAGTACATAGACGTGGGGACTACTGACATGTTTTGTAAACAGGGGTTAACAGGTCCTGAAATAGAATAAATGATGGTTTTAACTAAAAAAGAACTGCATTTATTATATTGATTATCTTTCCTCGAAATTGTACTAGTCCCTAGTAACTTCTCTTAGTTTCGAATGCGCAATTTTCCTGTTCATTGGTAAACATTCATGACACTATATATTGACACTCAGCACCTTACATATCATTAAACGCAAAAGTAAGGTATACTTTAAATTCACATCCCTTAATATTTGATTTAACCATACCTAGCGTGATACACGGTTATTGCCAGCCCCTTAACTGTAAATCTCTGAACAGTTCTTTAGTCCATCCGTTACAATTGTAATGTGGCACTCCGCGCTTATAAAAATTTCAATATATAAATTTTCATATTCAAATTTATAATGTGTCAATATATACCGCACACTAATTCACCGTTTTGGTAATATGCCGGAGGCAATGTTTACTGGAAATAATATTTATAGTCCATGGGCAGTATCTTATGTTCACCTGTCATATGTAGTTTGTACTTTCAACATTTTATTTTGCGACCACTCTTCAATTTTAAGAGAAATATATGTTTAAATTCTTTAATAATGTCCCAATCAAAAGTTTACTAGGCTGCGATTGAAGTCATTTCATCTATTGTAACAAAATCTCTGTTCAAGTGGGGAAAAAAAACTAAAACAAACTGAAACTGGTCACTATACTACCAGTATATTCAATCATTAGCCACTCTCAGGCCCTTCAGGCCTTTGATTTTAAACTTATTCGGGTACCGGTGAGTTTTATAAGGTCACAGGGGAAAAAGTTGTGATGATTTTGGATGATGGGATAGGGAGGCATAGTACACTTAGTCTAGAATGTGCGAAATCTCCGAGTTTGGAGGTCATAGTATTTTGATAAAATTATGTTTTTTGATAGCTGAAAATAACTGCATTTTGGAGCCCAAGCAAGAGGCTGTCTGGTTAGGTTAGATTTGAAAAATGGTTTTTGGCACAATACATGCTACAGAGGAGAGAATATGTCGTTTAGAAAATGCTATCGATTCTATTTTTGTGCCCCCCATGAGTGGTGGGGGCATAAGATTTTGCTCTTGCCGTCCTTCTTCCAGAATATTGAGTCCGGCTTAGTCTCCAAAAGTATTTGACGTAGAGGTCACAAAACTTTACAGGAAATGCTGGTCAGCATTGTTGTTGTGGCAACCTGGGGTATAGCGTCCGGATTCATATCGTCGTGTAGGAGTTATGGCCCCTGTCTTTGTACCAATTTGTCATTTTTAGGTGTTGTGTCGCGCCTAGCTCCAAAAGTTTTTGACGTAGAGTCACAAACTTTACAGGGATGTTGTCCATCAATGTGTAGTTGTGCACCTGGGTTTCAGCGTCCGGATTCATTCAGTCCTGTATGGAAGTTATGGCCCCCTGACGTAGAATTATTATTATTAATTTACCAGATTTTTCATTGGAATTTAATCAGAAAAGGAGTTACAAAAGCATGTCCAATTTCCAATATTAAGGGATACATTTGGTTATTCAGGCATTGCGGTATTTTTCAACTGAAGTTTGTTGTTAAAACCAATTGTTAAATCAAAATTGTGCATTAATGTTATATATGAAGACAAACAAGGTCAGTTATTCTCGACTAAAGAATGGTATTAAGCTTTTTATTAAAGAAGTGGCTCCTGATCTTAATACGGGCAATTCATAATCCGTCTAGGGTCCTGATGGGGTTTTTCGACTTGTCCGCCAATAATAATGTAAATGAAAAGTTTAAAGAGGCATGAAGGTGGAGACTGATTATGCTAAAAGATATTGTTTTCAGATTTAGTTGGAAATTAGCTTAAAATTTCACAGTGTTTATGTAATTAGTAATCAGCATTCTGCTGAAGTTTTGGAAGAAAGGACATCTGTTGGTCATGACTGATGTTTTCACAATTTTTTAACTTTGTTTGGCCTGTAGAAATGTTTGTATTTAAATGATTTAAAAATTATAAATATTGTTATTCATATTCTTTGGTCTAAGTGTTTGAGAGCTGTTCTCAATAAAATAGTTATCTTATTTTGAGAAAGTCCTTCCCCGTAAAATTATTTGAGCATGCCAAATCCTGAATTCTAAGAGGATTTTAACAATGAAAGTTATGGTTGCCAATTACTTTAGGTTTAAGTTAAGACTGGTCAACAAGCCATGGGAAACGGTATTTTGAGTAGAAATGGTTGCTAGACTGCGATGTCTTGTGGGAAGTGGTACAAAAAAGGAAATATATATGCTCCCTTTTCCCACCTCCTGCTCTTATGCCACTGTATGCTGTATTCTGGAATAGAAACTCCACAGGTCGCTCAACATGACAAAAACGAAAATGTTGCAGATTCGGTTTGATTGACCTTTCATGGATGTAGTGGAAATGAAAACTACCGTCCCACGCCCACTAACCCCGGTTGGCCAAACTCAACATTACAAATTCGTATAGCAGCCCCGCAGATTGTTCATATGGCGTGCCATGGAACCGCAATGGATAACACGTTACGTAATTCCCATGAAAAGCGTGTATTGTCCACATTTAAAATAATGGGTTTGCCCTAAACGAGAAAACAGTGGGCAGAACAAACTGGAATTAACACAAGGGATACTTTATAATATACTGAAATTATCAGTATAATATATTGCAGTCAAAACTACAAAGTTTTAATTATTTCAAATCAATCTTGCACTCTTCATCGGTGTTCAATATTAAAACGTTGATGGAAATGCTGCGCTTCTTTAATAATGAAGTATGATATATTTACTAATTTAAAATATTACCGGTAAATCAAAACGCAATTTAAAAGCAAAGAATATGGCTTTCAGAGTGACGGAAATGTTTTGTTAAAAAATCTATTTATCAAGCAGAACCAGTTTTTTTTTTAAACCCAGCCCCTTCCCCACCCACCTCCCTCTAGAATATAAAATGGTCAGCCCCTAAACATTTTATTAAAAGAGGTTCTGACCAATTGTTTTGAGATATATCGCATGTTTGGTTCAGCACGTTTACAGTTGAACGCCACGCTTTTCGGAACAGGAAGGACCTTAACTCCCACCGGGACTAAGTTATTTGATTTCTGTCTTCTGGCCTGTTTCCTATGGCCGTTAAAGTTGTTTCGGTTTCCCTTGTTGCTTTGTTTTTTCAAAGGCATTGAGTACGTGCGTTTTCGGTTCATACAGCTTACTTTTTATATAAATATACAATAGCATTTTTGTTTCACGTAACATGCCTGCGTTTTTGAAAGGTGTAATTCCCTATTGGATATCTATCATGTTTTTTTACTTCTGTTGAACATTTGCAAATATAAGGGTTTTCACTTGGCCTGGAATAACTTTTTATGACACTGTCTGGGACTTTTGGCGATAATAGGTGCACGATAAACCTGTTTAAGTACCTCAGTGATGTGTTGCCGCGGGACACGCTCAAAGGCGGCGCCCCAGTGTAAACCTTTATTTGTTCATTTTGTCCTAGTGTTTTAGCTTTGTGTGAGTGTGTGTGTTGATGTATGCACGTCTGCATGCTGGGTTAACGTCTGGGGAGGCTGCAGTTTTGGAACGTGGCTTTCCCCGTTAGATATTTATCCTTTTTTTTTATTATTATCTCGAGGTAGAGGTTCTTAAACTATTGAGATCTTTTTGCAATGTGTAATTTCGAACTCCAAAAATAAAATAATAAATAAGCCGTTGATCTTTCAGACATAATGAAGACGTATCAATTTTATCTTGCTGATATTGCCTTCGGAAACGCTTGAAGCGAGGAAATTACGCCATTTCGTTTGCCTACTTTCGATCGTTTTTTACAAGCGGTACGAGTAGCTGCATCAAACTACTGTTTCCTTTCATTTGGACCCATACCAGTTATAATAATACATAATCATTCTTCTATATCCATGAGTTGTAGAATTAAATCCAGATGTAAAATTTTGTCATGATTATCTGGAATGTCCGTATTACCACAGTTCAGTCAAAACGGTATATATATTTTTTCTCTCCGTTCAAGACATTTAGTCACCGCAATAAAGCTTTAAATATGCGATGTAGTTAAGTAAAGATGTCAGTTACGAATGTGAGACACCAGTTTGAGATCATCTCACACTGATACATATTTTTCCTGAATACTCGTCTTCATCAATCTGAATTTGAACATTCATCATTTGTATGACAGATTGTACTAATTAAACTCCATGCAAAGATAGCGGATACCACCATACAGCTAACGAACTTACCTAAAAAACATAGACAAATATCAAACAGGGAATGCCAACGTACCAACTCGCAGCCTGCCCAAATACGAAACCTACTGCACGCAGACGGCACACCACAAAACACACACACATCACATACACTGGCACACACACAAATCCCAACACACGACGGTGACACGTAGACAAAACGAACAAACCAAGAACTCACAACATACACGCGCACACACACACTCAAAGCCTACACTAAGAGGACAAAACGAACAAACAAAGGAACACAGTGGGGCAACCGCCTTGGAACGGTCGATTGGCATGAAAGCACAGGGGAGCTTAAACCGTTAAGGTGCGCACCCAACCTCACACTTACCCCCACCATGTTTCCAAAGAACACGGGACAGTGTAAATAAAAGTAATGAACCTAAACCGTTTTAAAATTTATGATTGTCCGCATTAAATACATCTACCTCTAAGAGGTTTCGATTTGAATGTGATTTGCACATTTTATTACCTTTAATTGACAGACAATAAATTTACTTATGTTTTGCTTGGCTGTATTCTATGCTCGAATCTTTTTATATACTAGTTTATTAATTATAAGAGCAGCTGTCTTCTTATGTTCTACTCCTGTAGTATCATGGAGTCCATTGAATAACTGTCGCATTGGCCGGTGCGCTATGTAGATTGAGGGGAGAACAAGGCAAGTGATTGATATGTTTTAGACATTTCTTTTCTTCTTTGTTTCGGTTTATTTGTAATATATATATATGACAAACTCTATAAAATGTTTAATTCTAAAAATGCAATAGTAAAAACAACAAAACTTCCGTTTTTGTTTGTGTCATGTCAGCATAATGAGACCTGAATTGAATTCTTGTTTTGGAAACAATGATTCACCTCGTAGTCAGAGTACTTAGAACAAGTAAAAATACACCTTGATTAGAACTGTAATGGCGACAGTTAACAAAAAATCCTCATATTCTGTCATTGTCAATTTATTTATGATAGAATCATGAAAATTTGCCATTTGGTTACACACATTTGAACGGTCGTAGTTTTTTTGAGGACGTTTAGGATGTTGCTATGCTATGAGTTATACGAATATTAAGACGATCTATACTGAAAGCAGACATTTAAATTCAGAGAAACAGAGTTTGTCATTGTTCCGCTGTATTGCAGGATTATTATTCTCTACCCTGTCTAGTCAAATTATGAGGACCAAATGCATTAACATACCATTTTTTAGTTCTTATTTGTGTTGTCAAAGACCAAAATATGTTGTTTTAGGAGACGAACCACTAGTATGAAGAGTTATTAGGTGATCTCTCAATTCACGTTGCAGTATAACTGAATGACCATCAGACATTCTTCAAAGAAACCAAATTTGATAGGTCATTTATAGATAAGCTCAATAATTATCATTTTTTTTTTTGTATTCATTAAAGAAATACTTTTTACAAGCGACAGACAGATGAATTGAAGATTTAATTTATTAGCTTTCAGGATGCTGCTTGTCGTTTTACGATGGGAGAGTAAAACTTGGGAAAAAAGCATTATCTTTGAGAGGTCAAACACTGTTTATCTCCTCTGATTTTTAATAGGCAAAAATGTTTTGGGTATTGCTGTCACTAGGTTGTTGTCTTCAACGCCGGCATTTTCATTTATAGTTAAGGTACGATTCGTCTTCTCAAACTAAACTAAGATACAGCTCAGAGATGTTTGTGTAACTATCATCATTGGTTTAGTAAGCCGGGCAAGAAGCATAACTATCATATGCATTTAATCAGAATACTGACCATTTTTATTCTTAGAAAATACGAGATTTGTTGACGTACACTTCACTAAAACGCTATAAAGTTTAATGCGAAAGGTTTGTCATCTATACATAGAAATAGACTGTGTATAAATCCTACATTTCCATTTCGAGTTTGTGTGGTTGTTTTTGCAAAACTTTAAAAAAACAACAAGGCCACAAGTCCAAAAGGTTAAGCAATAATCAAAAGACCCTGTTTGCAGAACAAATACTGAATTTGTACACCATTCTGTCGTGATACTTCAATAAGAACAAATGAGTTCATTTAAAAAAAGACCTTTGCAACAAGAATGCTTTGCATCTGGTCGTAACGACGTTGTAGATACTGTATAGGATGAATCCATGTTCTGCTAAAATTGCTTTCCTTACAAACCTTTTATTATAATAAATTAAGTAATAAACTTGTAACTGACTGGTCTTAATGTAAATTTACAAAACTTTCCAGAAGAATTGGCTGCGTATTTAAACCAGTTTGAATTTCGAAAACGAGACTCGGGAGGGGTGACAGGTTATAAATGTTTCAGATTGTGTACGTAACTGGTTTTTATATCAACTATATGTGCAACATTTTCTCTAATAACATGTTTTAATTCTCGATTAGGTTACAGTGGTACCGTGAGCCAATACCTTTTCAGGCTTTTGAACCAATGTATAAAATTTATATAATATTTAAATGTAAAAGAACATATGTGATAAAAAATTTATTCAATTTAGCCTCGCATTGAGAAATATGCACACGTTCTTTAGCATCCTAACGTCGCGCAATATTTACACTACAGAACTCCTGCATGTTGCTCTATACAAAGCTAATTACATATAAATAGACATTTGCGAATTAAGACGAAGTGGACTGCGGACACCTACACTGCTCACTACATAGTAGAGTTTTCCATTGATTCTTAAAAATAATAGTTCTGTGCGTATCTGCAAATAAATATCTTTCAAAATATTCCCCCACCTCACAAAATAGCTTACTTTGCAACGGGCAGGGGGCGGGGGGGGTGGGGGGGGATATAGGATATGAATTTCACGAATTTGCTTGTTATGCCAACATTTTTGAGCGGGTGTAGAATTTGGTTTTGTTTTGTTCGACCTCTGGTCAGCAAAGGAAATGTTTTTTTATACATATCAACAAAAGTTTTGTGGTCTAACAACATTACTCTTTTATTGAATGTTCTTCAACATTACAAAGCGTGCATCTGAGACAAAGTAGTCAGAGTGTGCAAGTGTAATCGCCCAGTGTATCATCTGTGGTCGACATCCGACGTTAACAGTCTTCGCTTTGAACACTCCAGAGATGACAACTATGGCCCAGTCGTTTACGACTTGGTCAGAATCATTGTCTTAACATAATGTCGGACAACATATATTTCTATGTTATATGAAATCCCAGAAAACAGTATTTCAACATTTATAAAGCGATATGTTCTGACTAATAATTATGCATAATTATGACGTCTGGAGTGATTAATTTTACTGTCCTTCCTTTTAACGTTAGATGACCTACTTTCAAACTTGACCTAGAAATAATTGTGGCAAATATAAATGACTTAGTTTCATCTAAATCATGTCAACAATTAAGTCTCTATGGTGTTTACAAGGCTTTTCTGTTATTTGTCATAATGACCTAGATTTTCGTCCCGTTTCAAAGTTAACATATATTTGATAAAGGAATTATTCTGACACTGTATTAACAATGTTTTATTTTCTATGATACAGCCTCGTGACCCGTTTCAAAAACAAAAAATCAATTCAGACAAGTTTCTATATCTAACTTTTAAAATCAAATATTCTTCCCAGTTTTAAAAAGACAAAAATAAATCATGGCCTAGTAGTTAACGATGTTTTTTAATTCACCTAATGATCTATAGTAACTAGCTTCAAACTTCAGAAATTTTTTTTTTATAAAGACAGAATTCGACAGCTCATTATAAAAAAATCCAGTAAAAATGGAATAATAGGTGTTAACAATTTTTTTCGGAGGTCGGCCCTAGTCACATAATGCCCCTAGTGAAAAACTCTGTCAAAATTTTCCTACACAACATTTGCCTAAGTTTCATTACGTTTTGGACAAAATTTGAAAACCTCTAAGTATTAACGGGAAAATTTGAACGACAAGGAAAAGACGGAAAACGAACACATGTTCCTTTTTTTCAGATGTGCAAAAAATTTGGGTGCACAACCTAATGTTGTTTTTTTGGTTTTTAACCCCCAAGACAAAGAACATTGTGTAATTGTATAACATTCCCACACAATTTTTTGCGGTGTTCAATATTTTTTAGCGATATGTAATTACAAAGTTTTTCTGACGGACGACGAACAGACAAAGCCAAATCTACTCCCACCGCATGGGGTTTTGGCATAATGACCAGGCTTTTCGCCTTTTAGCATTTTTTCCTACCACATAATAAAAATAAAGTAATGTTAAAGGGGTCCTCGTAAAAAATGATCGTCAAGGTGTTCACCCCACTTCGTTTTAAATTTCGCAAATGTTCTATATGACTTGTCGGTTTTATGTGAAATTGCTGGAACCCCGAAATGGGGCTTCTGGGAGCTTTTTAAAAACCATTTATTCATTTTGTTGTTTTGAAAACCCCGGTGGTTTAAAGATTTCTGTTATGTAACGACGCAGTTGGCCTAACCATGTTCCGGATTGTTTCCCGGGGGACAAGTTAACCCTTTTCAGCAAGTAACTTTTTTTGTTTTTTTTTTTTTTTCATGGAAAAGTTCAAATGTAACGAGCGACTTTTTTAAAGTTGCTTTAACACAGTGAAAGTGACCCCGGTAAACTGTGCAACTAAAATTTTAGACTGATCGGAGACCATGTAAAATTAATTTTTGTGCATTAATTTCACTTTAAGCTAGTGTAAGATTTTTAAATTAAAAATTTTGTACCCCTGGGGGATGAACCCATGCATTCTTTTTCACTGACTACAAACAAATATCCTTTTTTACATTAATTTTCAACGGTTTTATACATTAAAGTGCTCGTCAATCTATAATCAGCTTGGGGTTTTTAAAAAACGATTTTCTCCCTTCCTATAAAAAAACGGGGGTTTTTAATGTTAACTTCAAAAAAATCTGCAAGGGCGTAGCCAGAGGAGGGGGGGGAGGGGGCGAGGGTGCGATCGCACTCCCCTTTTCGGCAAAGTTTTCCATTTTTCTTTATACAAAATCCCTTGATATCCTTTTTTTGCGGATCGCTACGCTCGCCAACTTCCCTATATCATAAAAATATTGCGGCGGCGCCCGGTCGATATTCTATATTGGGGTGAACTTTTTTCATATCACCCTCTCAGGAATGCAATATTTTTTTTATTTTCCGAAAGTTTATAAGGGTCAAAACATTTACTGGAAATCAAAAAATTTTTATTTAACCCAAAATAATGAAGACAGAATTAAAGATATTTACTTGTTTGGCACTTTGCGTGTAAAAAGATTTTTTGATAGATTTATGGAGACTTTTTTACATTCGCTGCCCCCTACGATTTCATTTTAATTTCAACATTGCGTCAATCTGTACATTCGAAAAACGACGATAATTTTCTTTTTTTCTAAACGAAACATATAGGGTGTAACACTATTTTTTATTTTGATTTTTTTCCAATCTCATGGGGGGTAGTTTGACTAAATTTTAGATGAAAATTTTTTGCAAATTTTTTCACGTAGCATAAAAAAAAAATGGGGTTTTCGCAATGTTGAGAGCAGAAAAGGGAAATTTAAAACCCTAAAGATAATTATATAAGCGTCCTCTGAAAAATTTATCGACTCAATTTTTTCGAAAATATTTTAAGAGTAATAATCCTCAAACAATATTGCGACGACTTTCCCAAAATTTTGCTCAAAAAGGTTTTTACCAACACTTCCTACTATCATTGAATCGGACTAGAATTTTAAAAAAAGCGTTACAAAAAATTTCTAGCAGGGCTTTTCTCCCTATAAATCTATTTCCCCTAAAAGGATGCCCCTTCCCGGGGGGGGGATAGAAAATGCGGCTTATCTCCATGCAGGGGGGTACGACCCCCCGAAAAGGAGCCACCTGTTTGCCGTGGGGGGGGCCCGTAAGCCGGAGAGGAGGGTCCTGGGTGGGTTGCCCCAGGCACCCCGGGGAATGATGCTACTTTTTGCATGTGCGCACTTCCCCCCGGGGGTGTGGGGAATACCATTTTGGCGCAATTCGGTGTAGCGTTTGGCGGTGTTTTGGGCCCATACGATCAATGGGCTAGTCATCCCAAAGCCCTGGGAAAAATCTCCCCTTTTTCGTTTACTTTTTTCTTTGTTATTTCAAACTGCACTTTTGTGATAATTTTTAATTTTCACAAACACAATTTGGAACAAAATACTTACACAAAACCTGTCTTTACTCTCTGTTTGTCACATTTTCTGCGCTCAATAAGCTTCATATTACTTCCAAAAATGTATTTACAATATATTTTTCATAGTACTTCAATCTTTTTCCAAAAAGCGGGGGGTTGGGCCAATCGGGGGGGTAGAGTAACAATCCCTTGAATCCCATTTTTGCTTTTCGCATTCAACTGGTGAATGAACAAGTTAAAAAAAATCCCTGGCCGGTATACCCTAATATCCCAAACATGATAGCGGGTATCCGCTCTGTTTTCATTTTCCCCTTGTTGGACCCCGCGGGGGGTTGGGGCTGCGAGTGCAAAATTTGAAACATTTAATATGGAAAAAAAAAATAAAAACGCCCAAACCGAAAAGTTTCTGACGGACGGAAGGTAGAATCCTCACCGCCTCATTTAAACAGGCTTCCCCCCCCCCGTTTCTTTTGCCAGAAAACGACGAAACATTCAAAATGTCAGCCTTCGCCATTTTAATTGAAAAAACCATCAAAGGGCATTGCGGTGTCCCAAAAACAGTAAAAAAACTGCGAAGGTGATCTCTTGTTGAAGTTGAAAAGGTCACTTTCACAAAATTTATTTTCCGAAATTCATTTTACAATGGGGCCAGTAAGTGCATTGCACACCGTTTTTGGGAACACCTAAAGGGGGGTATTCGTTGTCCGCCTTTGCAGGGGTTTCGGAGACGGAGTTTGTGAAAGGGCCCTTTCAGATAAACATGTCACTGCTGCTAGCGTAAAAAAAAAAGGGGGATTGGAAAAAATTCAACAAATACTTTTTATTCTTCATTTGGCACCCCGTTTTTTCTTCATTCGAAAAAGTTGGATCCCTCATCAAAAAAGTTACAACATATTTTCCCTAATCCCTTAAATGATTAGTTTTAAAGTTTGGGCCAATGAGAAAAACTGAAAAGGCGATTACACTTGCCCAAAATGGGGACAGGATGGACTTTCTCAGACCACGACACTTGTATCGTCCATTGGGGTTTTTTGGGAACGAAAAAAACCAATTCGCCAAGTCTTGAGCAAGCATGAAAATCAAAAAGGGGGTTTTCATGTCAAATTTCACACGGGGCTTTGGATTTCCAAAGAAAAAAAAGCCAATGCCAAATTTACATCTCAACACCGTAAAAACTTATTCTCAAAATAAATCTGCCCTCTAAAAATCAACACAGGCATTTCCTGCCCAAAACCATTCAGTGACTGCTCAACAAATCCAACTAAAACTTCTGTACCAAAATGAAAAGCCTAAAGTCCCGCAAAACCCTTTCAGAGGCATCTCAACTTCAAAGGGCCTGCTAAACAACACTGCCACCGCTATAAAAAATTTTCCCTAAGTTTTCAGGTCGCCGTCGTCACGACAAAAACGTTTCATCAAACACTAATCAACGTGGGGTGGTAAAAACACCCAAAAAAAAAATTGATTGAGAAGATGGGTTTGGAAGGGATAAAATATCCCTTTTCAAACCTAAGGGGTTCCCTTTATAAACCGGGTTTAACGGGGAAGTTTTAAAGATCCCCCATTATCGCCCGCCCGTTTTAACCACCAAAAGGAGGGGAAAATCAAAAGGTTCCCCCTGGTCAAAGCCAAAAAATAATTTAATTTTTCCCCTCGTTTAATTTTTTTTTGCCATTTTAAAATGGGAAAGTAAAATTATCCAGGGAATTGCCGGGGCTTTAAAACAAATTAAATGAAAACTCCTTTCTTTTCAAAAATAATCCTTTATTATGTGCCTTAGTGAAACATTTTAAAGGAAAAACGGACAAAATAGCTTTTAAAATTATTCGTGTATAACTTATAAACCTAACACGAAAAGGGGGCTGGTGGTACATTTTTTTTTTAAAAAGCAGTCCGCACAGAAAATTGTTTAAATACAATACCAATCAGTTTGCAATAAAGTAAAAATTTCATCGCCCATTTCTATTGTTCGATTTACATCCCCCCAAATATAAATAAAAATTGAAAAACTTGATTCTTATAAAAAAATTTCCACAACCTTTTTTCTTTGGGAATTTTAATGGTCATCATGAATTCTGGGGGGTTTGACAGAAAACAGAGGTCAAAAAATTGAAATTTTATTTAAAGAAAACCCCCTGGTTTTTTAAAATTCATCCAAAACTATTTCATCTGAACAGGAACTTTTCTTCGCTTGATTTGCAAAATTTTTTTAACCCAAAATCTTTTTTGATTTTGAATGGGAAATACTGGATGATTTGCATGGTAGGCCATTTTTCCCAAATTTTTATTTTAAAAACTTAAATTTCCATCGCCCCCCCTTCATATTTTAAATTTAAAAAGTGATTGGAAGCAATTTTCGCTAGTAAAAAGATTTGCTTTGGAGAATTTTATAATTTTATGATCCCATGATCGGGTTTTTAGTTCTTCTGTCCCATATTGCTGACAATCCATTTCCCAAAATTCAAAGAAAAGGGAAACAAAAATAAGCCTGGTTAATATGGTTGTAAACTGCTGTTGAAAACGTAGAGCGGCCCTTAAAAAATTCAAAATTACGGCCCCGAAAAAAAACTTACAATCAGTTAGGATCTGAAGGAAAAACTCGCAGAACTATAAAAAAAGCAAAAAAAAAATCATGGAAATTTTACGTTTTAAAACTTAATTCTAGGCTCGGTTAAAAAAATCTGGGAAAAGATTCGCAAAATAATGGAAAAAGGGAAAAACTTCAATGTTTCCCCTCTTACAAAGCCCAAACCCGTCTATTGCATTTGCAAGGAGGACCTTGCCATACACTGGTAAAACTTTTTCAAAAAACTTCATCAAACAATTATGATAAAAAATTTTTAAAACATAAAAACGACTAAAGAAAGCAAACTTTAAATTTTGATTCAAATTGATGAAGATTATAAAAAATCTTTTTTACTCACAGAAATGCTTGGGTTTTGATAAATGTCACGATACCCCCTGGTCCGGACCAAATTAATTTTCAACTTTTAAAACCCTTACCACAAAATCATTAACCTCCCATTGAAATTTTTAATATTAAAGGAAAACTGGCATTTTTCCAGTTCCCGGAGAGAAGCTAAGTTATTCCAATACCAAAACCGGGGAAGATAGCACTAACCCCCTAATTATAGCGATTGCCCTTTTCCCTTGTTTTTAAACCTAGAAGTATGACAACTCTAGACTTTTTGGTATCTTTAATCCAAGGCCAATTTCAAACTTTTTTAAAAAGGGGGTTTTGCAAGCCGCAGACAAAAATCTCTTGTTCGATGGAAATTTTTTCGTGATGCATTTGTTAAAAAAGAGCTTTTGTCTGTATTTTTCGATTTTGAAAAAGCCTATGAACTACATGGGAAAAAGGGATTTTGAATTTTCTTAACGACTTTGGTTTAAAAGGGCGTCTTTTCCAAAAATTTTTGCAATTTTTATCAAACCATTTTAAAGTAGTGTTTGGTTCTACCCCTTTTTTGACCTTTGAGCAAGAACGGGGTTCCCCAAGGCTATTTTATCTGTCACCTTTTTAGCATCAAAATTAATAAATTGTGAAATGTTTGTCCCAGGGGGTGATTGTTCATTTATGTTGTGACTTTCTAATTTGTTATCGTTTAAAAATAAGCTACGATTTAACGCCAATTACAGAGTGTTTTAAAAAAAAATCAAACTTGGGGGAGGAAAATGGTTTTTAAAATTTTTTCCAAACAAAAAAATCTGGTCCCCTTTTTTTCAATTTCGGAAAAAAACATTGTGCCCCCCAGCTGTTTTTAAATGGTACAAAAAAACCCTTTATGACGAAGCAAAAATTTCTTGGTGTTATTTTTGAAAAAAGCTTTTTTTTATACCACCATAAAAATACCGAAAACCAAAAGTTTGAAATCGTTGAAACTTTTTTTAAGGTATTTTCAAATACTTTGGGGGGCAGATCGCAAGGTTTTTTTTAAGACTGTATAGAGCTTTGATTTGATCCAAGCTAGTTTTCGGTTGTGTTGTTATGGTTCGCCAAAAATCGTATTTACAGATGCTGGTACTATTATAACAAGGTCTTCGTTTTCTCTTGGCGCATTTAAAATCGCCTGTTGAAATTGTATGTGAAGCAAACGAACACTCCCTTTATACGGGGCGTGAAAAATTCATTTCAATTGCTTGAGGGGTAGCTGCCAACAAATCCAAAACCCGTCATAAAAACAATTTAAAACCCCAATACCCATCGTTGACAGAAAAAACCAAAAAAATTAAAAATTTTTGGGTTTCGCTTGATAATCAGAAAGGAAAAACATTTTGAATTTCTTTTATTAAAAAATAATTTATTCTGAATACACCCCCATGGATTTTAATTCCCAACATTTTTTTTGATATGAAAAAACCCCATTGAAAAAACTGAAACAAACCCGAAATTTCAAGTCCCAAAAATAAAGAAATCAAATCGGGGTTTCAAAGATATTTTCCCATTTTTCAGATGGTTCAAAAATGACAAAGGTTTTGTGCCCCCTTTGCATCTGCATAATAAAAAATTTCGTTTTACCAAATAACGCACAATTTTTTCACAGAAGCAAAAAGCAATTGATTTGGCCCTTTTTATTTCAGAATTAATGAAGAAAAAATTTTTCCTTTTCCGACTACTTTTGTATTCAATCATACACAACCGTAATACAGAAAAAACCCCCCTCAAAACATTCTTCTCAGGGTTTATGAACTATCTTTTAAAAAGCCATTTATTTTTTTTGGTTCCTTTTGGTATTTTTGGAAATGAAATTTGATACTGCAGCAAAGAAATCCTTTCATTAAAAACAACTAAAATTTAAAATTTCCTATATGATTTTAGGTCAAATATCAACAAATACTTTTTTTCTAAAAAGGCAGTCTCGTGGGAAAAATGCTTCGTTCAATAAACTTTGTAAATTAAACCACTTTGGTGAATGGCACCCAAAGGAAATAGATTGTTCGCAGGGAGGAAATTGTTTTTCTCGTTGTGGGAAAGGCATACCGGTTGACTCATTCGATTTGTGAACAATGAAGTCAACCTGAAGTAACCATGTCAAAAAACCCCCTTCTTTAAAATATTTTTTCGACTGTATACTTCGATCCCCGCGCAATCATACTACAATTTTTTTCCCAAAAGAGCTGTACAGCAAATTTCAGCGACAAAAATTTTTCGTTTTTTGAAAGAAAAGGTATATATCAAAAATTGAACCTTATTTTATTTTAAACACCGCTTTTTACTTTTTAAGTTTGCATTTGATTTTTTACACATTTAGTATTTACGCTTTTACTTCAATGGTTTTTTTTGCTTTGCAATTAACGAAACCATTACTTTTCTCGGCGATTAAAGACCTTTTTGTGTCGTTTGCCGTAAAACCCAACTCATTCATTTATTCCCTAAAAGGAGGTAATCCCAAGCCAAGAAAGTTTTTTTCCCATTTTTTAATTTAACATTCCCCAAAAAGTGTTTCCTTTGGAATTTTTCCGGTTTAAAAAAGTTTCGCTAATTTTTTATTATTTTTTGGTCATTAAAAACATTTTACTGTTTTTAACAATTACTGAAATGCAGTACATGAAAAAATTTTACACAAAAAAATTTTTACACAGATTTTTTTTTTTTGCAAATTTTCTCAAATAAAACAATTTACAAGAGCATTTTCCTAATTCCACTGGTGTTGATGGCTTTCCCAAAATGATGAAAAAGGACCTGTCTACATAATTTCTATCTCTAATAATGAAGTACAATTAATTTGTCAAATCATTCAACGTACAATCATTAACTTATGAATAATATAGACCTGCAACTATCATTCCTATGACGTTTCAGTCAAATCACACAAACAGTATACTAGGAGAAGTAGTCCGAATGTTTTTTTTTACGTAAAATGAATAATGGACATAAAACCGGAAAAATATTTCGAGCAGTATGTACCAACGATATGTACATCTTATTTCAATAAATCCCTTAGGCTTCAATGAAATTTGGAGATGAATTACAGAAAAAATCTCTTCATAGACTTTATGTAGGATAATCAAAGGGCCATTACTCAGTACAAGATCATTTAAATATGAACCTCGTAATATATGTTCAGCTATAATTTGAACGGATCATTCCTATGAAATTGTTTTCAAATCCTGATAATTATAATTAAAAGCAGATCGGACAAATTTCATTCAAACGCTACTTTTAAGGGACCCTAACTCCACAAAAAAACGAGGATACGCACAACAAGGCTTCATAATATCATTTCTGTAAAGTTACGTTTAAATCCTAGCAGAGGATTTTGAGAAGCTAGATCAGGCTATATGAAGACGGACAGACGGACATACGACGAAGGCAGAAACACAATGTATCAAATGAAATGGAAAACATAGTTTATGGAACTTTTGTAGAATTACTATCTTTTTTTTAAAAAAAAAAATCTTATTCTAAGTTCATGTATATTTTGAAGAGCTCTTGATAAAAAACTTTACTCATGTTTGATTAAAGTAACTCTTCTAATGTCTTAATATGAGAACATTCCTATACTAACATTTATTTAAATTGTCCCAAATAATTACTTCCTATACAAGCATAGAACATAACCAAGACTCAATTTCATTCAGTCTGTTTATATATTACTTGAATGACGTTCTGTCATGAACAAAGTCAGCTACTGTAACAGTGAATGAAATACAAGTATGTCTTGAAAAGACCCCCAGCACAGTTCATTGTCCACATCAACTTAAGCCGACAATGTCTATTGCCATGGTGTATTTACTACGAAAGGCAGTGTTTCAACTTAACACGATCAGACTTTAATATTAATGTTCACTTGCCTGTTCGACATTCATCTCTGTGTTTACTGACCAAATTAACCGTTAGAAGAACGATTAATTACATCGAGCATGCAAACGAGTTTTAACTGCAGATAAAATATAATCACGTGTTTATTATTTTTACATAAAGTAGTTTTCACAAAAATACTCCTATTTGTCAAAGAAGGGGGATTTGATACTAGTAAGTGACCGTTCTATGTCGCAATTGGCAGATGATTTTGCATCGTAGAGGAAAACAAAGATATCAGGAAATTATTGCTACATTTCTTAAGAAGGTTTTGAAATTTGTAACTGACTTGGTTATATGTTGCATGAACACGCGAGAGTCAGTTGTTTTTACTAATATTTGAATTCAAAATTGAAAAGCGTTTTTAACGGGATACTAGATTTAAACTGCCCGAGTTATAAATTTGAATTTATAGAAAAATCATTTTTGCCAAAATTTAGAGGTCATTAAGAAACAAAAAAATAACGCTTACCCTCGCCATCTCATCCTAGACTCGACCTACGGAAGCACAACGCTTCTTAAGAGGTGAACCACAGCTGGTCAGACTTTTCCTTCTCTCCTGTATCTGATTCAATACAAAGAGATGACACTGCTTTACAATATACCATGGTTGACTTGTATACGGAGATCCTAGAAGTAAATGCATCCTTATATGCTCTTGTAATGAGCCCAGTAACTCTACTAAATTCGCTATTTGCTGTTAGTTTAAACAAGGGATGGTAACTGCAGAGAAACAAAACAATCACACAATGAAGGCTGCATATGTACTCGCTTTTTCTTGGTAGTATTGCTAAGGGTTGTTACCTGCAATAAAATGACAAAATAAACTTATCACATACACAAAGAATTGATTGCATATTAATTTTGTTTATTTTTCAACAGTTTAGGTTAGAAGCACAGTGTATCCAAAGAGTGGATGCAGAAGGCAATGCCAAATGAAGTCATTAAAAGGAAGTTGAATCCTTTTGTCAGAATTTGTTATGAGTTATTTCTTTCTAAACAAGTAAACAACGTGTGTGAATGCAATAAATAAAAAAGATAAGATAAATATGCTACTTGCCATTGGAAAGGACAGAAACGGCATATTCA
Source organism: Mercenaria mercenaria (assembly GCF_021730395.1). Classification (NCBI taxonomy): domain Eukaryota; kingdom Metazoa; phylum Mollusca; class Bivalvia; order Venerida; family Veneridae; genus Mercenaria; species Mercenaria mercenaria. The sequence goes on along the minus strand of NC_069362.1, from coordinate 89,421,961 downwards.
CTTTGATGTTAGTCCGGAAATTCTGTTAACAAAGAATTCCCAAATTGCTTTTCAGGAAGTACATATTCAGGTTTTTCGGATTCCATCGGTAAATGGTAAACACCAGTATTCATTAAGGTGAAAATACACACATTTCCTACTTAAAAATGTGAAATTTTTAAAGTTAGTTTAATAATATTTTATTGCGATTATTAATATACAATTGTTTTTGTATAATATGCATGCACACTATTCGATCTGAGTCACTAAATCAAAAGATTTATTTTAAACACAACTGACATGCTTTTGCCATATACCAGTAACTTGTTACACTGTAAATGTTTAGAACAGTTTTAAAACACTCAAAATAACTTTTATAAATGCAGAAAATAAACACTTACCAACGGCAATGGTTTGCCTTAAGTAATTATTGATCGCGGCCGATGAATAGGTCAAGTATTTGCACGCTGGGGAAAATATTTCATGATGGACCTGTCAATTCTTTACTTTATGGGTGAAACAGGTCTCATAAGCGTAAATACGACTAGCTTCTACTGATTATAAAAACATACCGTACGATTTGTTGTGAATTAACTGTTGTTGTACTTTTAGTAGTTCAACCGCCACCCTTGTTTAAGAGCAACATTTAAAAAACACGTTTTTTTCATCCTCAAGTAATAAGTAAGTAGACTCGCCCAGTTTAATCAATCTAGACGCATAATCGAACTATACGAGCGTCTATTTCAGCCGATTTACATTCGGAACATTTTCACGCGTTTCGGGCTTTATCGTATGTTTAACATGGGATTTTTGAACCGTCCAAGATGTTGGAAATGTTTGTCTCATTGTTTATTTTTTTTAATAAAACTGTTACTGCTTTCATTGTTTACCACTTTTTTTCCATCCTTACCCGAAAAAACAGTAATGAGTTTGTACACTGTTCAGACAATTGTGCTCTGTTGAAATTTAACCAAACACAGTTTACCTGCATAAACAGAAAGCATGATATGTCACCATGCGCGGATCAAGAGGAGGGGGGGGGGGGGGTACGGGGGTCCGGACCCCGCTGGAAAATCTTTAAAAAAGGAAAGAAGACAAGAAGGAAAGAAAATGTTTTTCGAAAAAGGCAACATTAGGACTGCATGTAAAGTATATGCGGCTGCTGCTACATACGACCCCGACATAATTCATATTATTTATCTAAAAGAAACTAAGAATTTTACCTCCAAGAAAGCTTGATTTTATCTTTTTCCCAAATTTAACAGGTTAGCCCATAAAACTGTCCCAGAATGCAAAAAATGAACTGCTAAATTTCAAAATGTCCAGGGGCGTGGGGGGGGGGGGGGGCAAGGGGATCGGCCCCCCTCTGAGAAAATTGGCTGTGTCCGTGCATGGTCGCTATACCTGTCTAGTACTGGACATTACGGTAAACGCTTCTTTCCTGCACAAATGACAATTTCGCAACTTCTGTCCGGTTTGTACAAATTTCTGGCCGCGATAAACCATTTGACTTGTTGAGTAAACTGAATACGATGACAAACGGTAATTATGAGAACATTTTGATACGCTTAAGTGTAGTTATTTATTCATATGATAAATCCGTACACGTCAGTTGATACACAAATAGAATTACGAGAAGACAATGCACAAACGTTTTTTGTTCTAGATGTTGAACATCGCAACGATAATTAATGCTGACCTTAAAGATCAAAATGATAACAGAACTATAGACGTGCAGCTACAAACAGGACAATTGTTTGTCCGGGTATTCTGTCCTTTTGTTTACAACAGATACAGGACTTAATGCCAGCAACACCAAATTAATAATAGTATAGAAGATAATATTGCTACAAGAGTATGCCATTACGTGCACGCTTGCAATTTAGACTCCCTGATGTACACATCATACACATCAGACTCGGTTTGATTGAGTCTGCTCATGAGCAGTAATGGATAATGCAACGCTGCCCACGCCCCCTAAAACATGAAACCGTGTGAAACTGATGCATACATTCTAACTTACGTCTAAGACGTTGCGTGTTATATTTTGTGTTAATGACCGTACATATAGGAACAGCATACATTATGATAAACATATGTTGCAAATTTCTCTATGCAGTTGTCATGCTCAAAATTCAAATAGTATGCGTGTGTGTTCGGGTTTAACGTCTTTTTCAACAATGTTTCAGTCATATAAACGACGGTCAAATAGTATTGCTTAACAGATGATTACTAAAGCAAAAACGTACACGAACACCAGTCGATTACAAGAATGCAGTCATTTGGCTTAAGCAACATATTCTGAATTATCAGATTTTCTTGTACTACCAGGAATTTTATATTTACATTGTCCTCCTGGCGTACGTATAATCAGAAATAAAATGATCGTTTCGAACAAAATTGTACACAATATTCATTGCCTAAATGTATTGTAAAGCAGTATGAAAATACATAGTACAACCGTATTAGCGCCTATAGTGATGCATAACATATAAAAATACATGTGTCATTGATTCTATTTATAGTTTTACCGTGTTTGTCCTGTTCCACTTGTCTTCGTTTTTCCGGCTTAGACCGGTATTGATTTCTCCTTTATTCCTGGGTGAAGGTCATTTAACAGCTGAATAAAACTACATTTTGATTGGTGGATGAAAAATTCCACAGGTTTCGAATGGAATAGTTAATATTTTAAGGGATGTACAAGTGCTCTGATCTATATTGTTAGACAGTATAATATGTTAAAGACTCCTGTTGAAATAGCTTACGTCATAAACCTGAATCCCCTCGGTAGTACTACAAACGATTTACAGTCAACTCGTCCCTATTTAGCTCGTCCCTAGTTAACTCGTCTCCATTTTGCTCATTTCGTATCCCTTGACAATTTCAAAAATGGTCATTTCGTCCTCCACTTTTCGGGCCCTCCGTTTTAGTTTTTTTATCAAAGTTGCCTAGATTATGATTATTATAATTATGATGTAAATGATGTGTTCTGTAAAATATGTTCTATATAAAAACATGACAATGTGACTTTAAAAACTACATTTTGTTTTGCTTTTAAATTATAAATACTCGATCATATGTAAAAGTGCAGAGTGCATTCACATTTCCTAGCTTAAAGTTTGCATTGATGAATGCGGCCGTGTACCTTTTTAAAAAATACTGCTTGTTTTATATAAAGCACCATATGATCTTTATCTCACTATGTATGAGTCAAATTAGTATACAACGGAACTTTAAATTTGACATTTTATATCCACGCTTGTTTCAAATTCAAAATTAATTCCACTCAAAACAAAGACTAATTTTATGCACATTTTGGTTGTTAGATAAAATAAATGCCAATATGTTAAATAGTCTGATAATATTATTTTGTTGTATTAGACAATGTTATTACCAAACACACAATTTTACAGCGTATGGCAAACCATCACTTCGTATATCCATTACTTGCTACGCAGTGGTTCAGGCACATGATAACAATTGCAGGCTACGTTGGACTGTTAAGGTTTTGGAAGTATTGAATTATACTAATCATCCGGAAAATATTTCGATAATAAATTTAATTTTGGCAAAGGCTGTTGAAGAAATCATGTAGTCTCGCCGCCTTTTGAACGCAACCGTATACACCAATGGACCAATTGAGTAAATACAACTGTGTTTTTAGGTTATCATTATAACGACACTATTACAGGTCATAGGATAACTTTCGAGCTTCTAGTACATCAAGACAATATTTCAGGCATTGGCTGACACCTAGGTAAATCCATCGACCTTCCGTACGCTAACTGGATGGCTTCCACACTTGAAAAAATTCTACATAATCTTGATACAAGACTGAGATTGCTGAACAAGTCAGAGTAAATTACATACCTGTAGCTATGTTGCAGCAAAGTAATTTTGACTTTATCTGTTTTTATATATCTTACTAAAATGCAATATTAAAGACATTAAAACGGTCATTACGGAACCATAATGGCAAAGTGTGCCATACGCGCCATAATAGTAATGGCCCTAGGTAACCGTAACGTCAGTGCGTTCTGAATTTGACGTCATGAAGCAACGTCATTGTGGCGAGTGAAAGAGTGCTGGAAGATTTTCAGTTCAATTGTCAAATAATGATGGCATTGTTGATAAAAGAAGCAACACAATTGATGCCTATAAATTTGTGGAAAATATGTAAAATAAAAACATCAAGAAAATATGAAACGAATGTGAATAATAAAAAGGTCAATAAACGGCTGACGTGTGCCTTCTAGCCATAACGGCAAACCTTGTTTCATAGTGTCAATTATGACACTAAGTGTTCCATTATAGCGAGTAGGCACAACCAAGCCGTATATAAACATTGTAATAACGTCAGCAGTTAGTATAGTTTGACGGCAATCATGTACTTACCAGAATCCTGTCAAAATATTACTACATTGTACACATAACAATTTCATTGTGGAAGCATAAATTGCCCCCAAAAAGTTTTTTTTTTTTCGATGTTTAGTTGTTTTTTGTTATTTCTGTTAAAACCTTTTGAAAAATTAGTACTTCCTTCCAGACTATAACTGAAAACTGTATATAAATTGATTTGGGCAGAAACTTCAATAAATTATGATACTGAATTGAAGTTTAAACTCTCGCATTTTGCAAACAAGTTTGACTGAAATATCGCTGTTTTACGGAGATTCAGTAGCATTGTATTTCATGGTTCATACTCATTTTCAATTGGTACGTCACATTAACGTAATTTCTGAAGACGTTCGGGAGATCTTTTGGTACTTCAATTTCCATAGAAGGCATACAAGCTATTATCAAAATGAATGAAAGCCGCCGAGATACAGGAATTTTACCGATATGCAGTTTGATCAATGATATTAGTTCCAGGACCATGTTGCGGAAATCAACAAACAAGAAATTGAAAGAAAAAAAAACAAATCTGCACGGGGTGTTATATCACACTATCATATAATGACGGTGATAAAGATGTAGCTAATCACTTTGAGTTAATTACAAGTCTGCACCGGAAATTCGGTATCCTGTCTATGATGGCAACAATAATATGATATTTACTTTTTTGAACGCCACGGAAACGTATTGAAGCCATAAGTAAATGCATTTCTCATAACAGACAGTAAGGTATTACATTTGTCAAGAATTGAATACAAAATAAGGAATGGACATCAATTTCATATATTTAAGTTAATTACATAAGAAAAGTTTGATAACTTTAGAACAGATAATGTTGTAAAAACATGAGTAAGGTTGTAAAATGGAACATTTTTATAATTGCTTACCTCAGTTTTATTCCGCTTTCCTCAGTGGGAGGTGTTTGAATTGGATGGGGTTGTCATAAGCTGTTACTCTATCTAGTAAGTGTCAGTGTGTGGGGGTGTTTGTATGGGTGCTAAAAAGTTATTGTTCGTCCATTATATTTGATAAGCATTTGTTTTGAAGTCATTCAGCACAAAAGACCACCATATCAAGACGACACGTTGCGTGCAAGACCCATTTCTCAATCTCAAATACCAATATCATACTATGGTGTAAAATATAATAGATTATCTATGTCCGCTTTATAGCATTTTCTACATGAATAGACATTCAAAGAACTTTGCACAAATGGAAACCCCTTGTGCATTTATGGGTCTTGATCCTGATCACACATATATCACTAATATATTTTAAGTTGTGAAGACTATTTCCCATCATTATTCTGGTCCTACAGACAACACTGACCATAGTGACTACGTGCATATAGTTAAATATTTGTAAAGCCTGCCTTTATTCCAGATTTTCGTAACACGAGCAAAGGTCGTCACAATTACAGAAAATATCAACAAGTCACGTGAAAAGGACCAACATTTGCCTAACCTATTAAGCATTAAGATATAACCGCATAAAGCAGCATCCCATTGTCGATGTTTAGAGTTGCGACGTCTGTGACTTAAAATAACACGATTTCGATATCGTTTTACCTACCAAATACACGTTTTAAAGCTGTAAAAATGACTTTGAAATTTTCGTATTTCTAAATAGTAATACTTCAAACATCGAGTGTCAGAAAAATAATGTTATCTGATATAGGTTGAATAGTGGGTCGGATGTATTACTAGAAATAATTTCAGAACCTTAAACTCATTCATGTAATTCCAGCATGAAGATTTGTTGATTATTTATACACTTTAGTTTAGTACGCATTACAAGAAAAGGGTCCTCAAAAGAAATCAAAGACAAACCCTTAAAACTAATTGATATTTAAGGGCAGCTTCCTTGAGATTTTGATCAAACAAAATACATACTACTTATTTCATAGCAGAAAGTTTATGTTTGAATTAGTTCAACCCCAGAAGTTAAAATGACCAGCCTATTGAACAGTATTACACGGGTTTTAATCTGCTTTTTTATAAGAGACACAAATCAAACCAAGTTATATAGGCAGAGAAAATAGTGTTTATGATATTTTCGTTAGCTCCATATTTTCGTTATTTTATCATTGTTACTCATCTATTCCATTATCCCTCGCATTTCATATATTTTGACAATTTATTTTCCTGTAATTAAATTCAAATTCACTGTTTCCATAAACTATTGAACGTGAAACTATATGTTTTAACACAATATGATCACAGATTAATTAAATAAAGATGGGAAAATATATGATGATTATAAATACTAGCCGGCAACAGTCAGAATAAGGTTGAAATTCACATTAAAAAGACGATGCGGTAGTTTTACTTGTCATAAAGACATCAGAAAAAGGCAATTTAACGACGCATTTTAAAGATGTCATCAATACACATCTCTCAAAAAAAAACAAAAAAAAAAAAAAACAAGCGTAAAACAGTAGTCTCAAAACAGAACTCTAATCATGACGTCTCTCATAAGATGAAAACTCATCGTTCAAAAACAATCAAAAAGTCTTTATACAGATGTCACAGACAGAACGTTCCAAGAACCAAAATAGACGTTTTTTGCTGACATAGAGGCATTTAAATGCTTGAAAAGTAGCAAATTTGTATCTTTATTCAAATTCGTCCAGTCATGTGTGGACACATCATCCATATCTAGAACTGAATTGTTTTATTACACTGAAGTTCTTTTAATTTTTCAACGGAAATGAAGAAATATTACAACAGTTCTTAATTTCCTAGGACAAAAACTTCCAATTTGTGTTCTTTTAGTCTAATGGTTGTTGTCATGTAAACACTGTGCTTGTATAAAAGTCGATGTTAAGATAAATGCCTTACCAATATGTGCTGCATGTTACTATTGGCTGCCTATCTAAAACAAGATAATTAAAAGATATGCACCATAATTGGCATATTCAATTATGTTTTACGACTTATTACGTTTGTATTAAAGAAATAGAAATGGTAAATATATATTGCTTAAGAAATAATAAATAGGTTCCTATATTTTATGAGTTAATAAAATATGGGCAGGAGTTCGGATGCGCAATAATTAAATCACGAGTGCGTAGCACGAGTGATTTAATTATTCGCATCCGAACGACTGCCCATATTTTATTAACTGATAAAATTATTGGAACATATTTATTATTTCGATTCTAACCACGCAAATACTTCGCACTTTACAGCACTACATTTCAAGCTCAATGCGTCATTCGGCAGGCTGTTACAATTTACCTCCCACGATTAGAAAAGGAATTTACCGATATTTGTTCTTTTTTAATTATAGACAGTTGGCGAAAGCCCCGAGAAAAAAATCCGTAGGCATTTTTTAGTACAATATGGTATCATACATCAAAATGTTCGTTGGGGTATATGGAATTCAGTCAGGGTGGATACCAGGCTCAAATATCCCTATTCAAGTTTTCGTGAGGCCCCAAAAGGGGTGCACGTGATAAGAAATAATAATGAAAGTAAAATGTTGTTTAAATTACAGGTTAAGGTAAATCTGACTTAAATATATAGTAGAGTGGAAAGATTCAATTACATAATATAATTTGAGGTATAAATGTAATTTTCAAGTGAAATGAAAGACTAAGAGGCCCTAAATTGGGGGTTCTCCGTCAGACGGCATTTAAATGATGATGTGACGTATCCAATATGTTAAAATTTGCGGTACATTGGTATCAACATGTAATTAAGAAATGAATGTTTATCCTCTATAGTATCCAGTGCATATAAAACATTAAGACATATTACATTTTCTTTGAAATTTCATATATAATTCAAGAGGCCCCAAAAGGAGTTACACTCAAACTGAACAATTTTAACCAGACAAGCTGCATATCATTTTTGCCATCAACGTATCATTCAGTTAAGTATGTGGATATTCTCACGCAGTCTTAAAACATTAACTGTACTAAAACTTATTGTGTAAAGTAATTTTATTGTTTTTATTATTGCAGCATCACTTTTCTATTGAGGTCTGAGAACACTAAAAGCGAGACTTTCGCAAAACACTTTGATACAAGTGTGAGATATAATGTAGAATAAGTAACTCTGAGAATTTCAAGAAATTGTACAGCCAATATATTACATATACATGTTACTTCACTGCATTTCATTTCCATATTTTCATTTAATTGTTACTACAATAACAGTGCGTAATATATCGGTATATTGGTACTAACTTTTGAGACACATGTAGTCAAATTGCCCAAATATGGAATACTGAACCGATATATACACTCAAAAAAGTAAACACGCAATATCACTTTCTGGCAAATATTTCATTTTGTTTTTGCAAAACGTTGTGTGTAGATATTTGATGTACATTGATATACACATATAAATTGCCAAACTTTCCAAAATTCCAGTGCATTTAAAGAATAGTGAGAGCTATTCTGTTCACTCTGGTGTTGGTGTCGCCTTTGTTGACATCCTCACTTTGGATAAGTTTTGCATGAAAGTTCATATCTTAGATTAAAACTTTACATAAGGCTTTTTTGTCATCTGAGCTTTTGAAATAAAAATAATCTCTACCGAGTTTAATACAAAATATGATTCGTTTTCAACCTAGAATATTTGGTAAAAGTTTAGCATGTACCTAAAAAACAAGGTGTATTTCAGAAACTACATACATTTGATTAAAATTTCACATAGTGCTTCCGGTCATCAAACCTCGGGAAGTAACCAATATATGGTTTTGTATGTCTTGCCCAGTCATGGTCCTTGTTAAACTTAGAAGTTGTTGAATAGTCGAGCGCAAGGCTTTTGGGCAGCTACTGTTATTAAGATCGTTATCGGACTTTATCCATGGCCAGAACAGGCATTTTTCAAAAATATTTTGTTGAAGCAGTGATATGCCATAAGACCAATTGACATTCAATTGTTATGAAATGGTGGAGTCACCAGATATATAATACTACTACAATATAGAAAACCTCGTGTGACATTACACGTTACAAATGTTTTTAATCGCGTCTACACAACACAAAGTGTTTGCAAGGTAAAAACTTCAAACTTATCAAACTTAAACTTTTGGTCAATTTATCGATCATTTAACAGTATCAAGACTTTTACGGATATTTGGTATGCCATTCCTTACTGATAATCGAATTTCTGTATATCGGTATGTAATTAATATGAGTTTCTAAGGTGGTAGTGAAATGAATTACAACACAGGCGCCATATGCTCATGTAACACAAGTCATGCTTAGACTGTCCTAAAGAATGGATGTTGCATTTTTACTTTTTGAGAGTATTTTCAAAGCACAAGGCTAGACCAAAAAAATCGCAAGGACAAATATTCATTAAGAAAAACTACATTCGAAGAAAGAACCTCCCCCTCAAACAAAAACCCCATATCAGTAATTGTATGGATGTGTACATGATGAACTTTACACTTAATATACATGAACAAAGTAAAATATATAGACAACGAGAAAGATACGGACGCACAAAGGAACAAAGTGGAGCACAGATTTGGAACTGTCAGTTGCAAAAACACAACTTGGTAATTAAACCAGTAAAAAGTGAAGTAAACCTTTCTCCTAATCCTTCCAACTTTTCAGAGTTGCATAACAGTGTAAATAAAAGACGTAATGGCAAAGTATGTACAATACGAAATATTTCTGTAAATTTAGATACAAAGTAAGCCTAACAACTATTAAGAAATGTACTCAGTTCTTTTAACCTGAGCAAAATAGTGATCTAGAGCGTAATAAGCCTAGAACTGAAAAAATGACCATTAACAATCTTTTAATGTTGAGCTGAAACTACATGGAGGGCCCTCAGGTTGGAATCTAGCCCTGAACACCACTAAGGTGCCAGGAAAGTCGTTTCATGCAGTCATTTGTACATAAAAATGCTTACTCTCTGGAATTCTTACAAGTATAACTATCGTTAATAACGAACAACAAAATATACATACTTAATCTATTATCAAAATTGTAAACAAACAGATTTCACAGGTCCTGGACATTCTTGTTTCTATAGCATGAATACAGGCGAGTATATGAGGACAAAGAAGAGCCGATATTTACAATCTGCAAGGCACTAAATTACACAAAATACTAATGATTACATCATATATCATGAAAAGATAAGAATTTTCTAATCCCTTTGTGGATACTTCATAAACACCACCTACAAACAAAAACGTAGCTGATTGGGAAAATAGGTGCTACATGTTCACATGAACATCAGTGATCCTTTTCAGGTAATGAAATACTTACAATAATAAAATGTAACTATCAGCTGTGCAGTGTCATTGTGACATTTACTGAAGTGGACACACACCAGTACTGGTGTCATGTGGTACATGAAATGCTGACCTCCAGATTGAGCAGCGGAAACCTAAATACTTGACAACTGCTCCGCTGAAAAATGTCTTTAACTTGTCTCTCTGGCTAGCTGAATCAAGTGAGCTGATTGTTGTTTGGGGTATATTCCAATGTTACAAGAGATCAGATGAATAAAGAAACATGTATAGGTGACATTGCCAATGATATAATTGTAGGCTTGCTACTAGTATTTCAAGAGGGCACACATTTAAGAATAATCTGGTCTTTGAGCTATATGTATACTATGGCATATTAGTTAAAGTTCCACTTGCATCCTATTAAAGAGATGTGAATACCACCATACATATAAAATGGTGAATCATAAATCGTCATATGCTAAATATATTTCAGCAATGATTCTGTTAACTAATAACTACTTATTAATCTAAATTATCATGAAATGTGAGTAATTTAAACCCTTTGGAGCCTCAAAATCATTTTTTTTTTTTCAAGGGTGGGGGGGGGGGGGGGGGTGTAAAATAACTACCTAAGAACAAATATTAAATTTCTGTGAAGAAAATATTCTGGTACATTTTATGGTTTACAACAACATTAATTATGAAAGAAGAGGGCAATTTACCAAACTTTTTCAACAAACTTTAAAATTTGCTTATCAATTATTCTGCAATAACATGACCCCATAGTGGTGCCTTTTTATTATTTTTTGTATTAGAATGCCTGTTACACACCTGAGCCTTAAATACTCAACCTTACTATCGTAGAGATTTCACAAATAGAGTAAAAACAATATACTTCTAAATTATGCGTTACCTATCAAAAATTTCAAAATATATTTTTAAAAACCCTGTAATGGGCCTCAAATTCTAAAATGATTAGTGTGATGAACATATTTATTCATATTACAATACATTTAATCTAAAACAGATACACATTGCATCATTAATAATGATGAAAATGAAATTTTTCTTTCATTTCCCTTAAAGTTGAGAAAAAACTAATTGTCCCCATTTGGGGCCTCACAAAAAAATAAAAATGGATTTTTGAGCCTGGTATCCACCCTGGTTGAATAGAAGAAAGAATAACGAACGTTTAAAGGTATGATACCATATTGTACTAAAAAATGCCTACGGATTTGTTAACCAGGCCTCTTTTCCCAGTTAGCCAACTGTCTATTAAAGTATAAAGCAATAACAACTGTAAATTTTTTATTTTCAATAACAAGTTAGGTATAATGATAAAAAAATGAAAATTAATGCTTTATTCAAAGTTGATAAAGTTTATGCCGTTTCTAAAAATAGCACACGTGTCATCGTGTACACTACACACCAGGACAGTTTTTGGCATAAAAAAAGAAAATAAAAATAACTACGTGAAACACTGAATCCTGCACAAGTGGAACAGGGAGTCTAATTTATTTACTGTTATAGTAGTTGATCTTGATTGTGCCTGCATTAACTGCACCAGAAAAAATGTGAAATTCTCGACCAGACATGACCCTGTTTACTGAGGATACAGATGTTGAACTTGAAGAAGCAACTTGAAGCTGGCTACACTGGTCCAGTGACTGGAGTTGATCCTTAGGCTCTGATGTTTCAATTTCTACTACTGGTTCTGGTACGACCACTGAACTTACTGGATTATATGGCTTGACCTCAGAAGAATTCCTGCTTTTGTAGGTGAGTGCATTACTAAGGTTATGTTTTTCATCATCATGTGGTTTTATGTAAGATGTCAGACTTTGTACATTCCTGTGTCTAGTAACAGCCATGATTGCTTCATTTGAAAACCCTTTATGACTCAAATGGGTAGACACAAATGCCCGAATACAATGATTAGTGTATTTTTGTGACAATTTTGCTGCTTCGGATAGCCTTGCCATAAAGCCATTTATTTTGTTAACTCCCAAGGGAGAGTTTTCAAACCAGGTTTCAGACTCGGGACCTGCAAATACTCGCTGTGGCTGTTGAAATAATCTTTCACATTGTGGATGGAGCTTTGAAAGGTACTTCTCAAAGCTTTTAAGTGGGCAGAAGTCATCCCCCGTTTCATACATCCTTGGCTCCTTACTTTTTTCTCGACTGTCAAGTCCGTGATGCGTTTTATCTGCCTCATTATAGGCCATTGTTAGGTAACGCCTATCTTTTACATCTTTTTTTATAACAAATGATTCTTTTTTCACTTTTTTCAGTGTTTGCAAACCTTCCCTGCCACGGCGTCCAAATTGAGCAATTATTTCATACATTACTTTGTTCTGCAATGTTTCAGGCTTATGTTCTGAAAACACGCCACTTTCATATAATTTTATGTGATCTTCCTCAGAAATGGGCTCTTTGTTTTTTGAAATATCTATACCTTCTCTTTTCAGACCTTTGATCAATCCAGTGAGAACCTGATTAGATGCCATGAATTCACGATCCTTCATTAAATTCAGCAGTCTCGAGAATGGTGGCGCTGTGAGGTGACGGTTAATACCTGCTCGGATACCAACTAGTGCTGATTTGGAGTAGTTTCAACCTTTCCTGCTCTGCAGACAAGCATAGAATTGCTGAAGAAGCGTGTCCAGTGTTGTCGGATCCAGGTCTTCAAATGATTCATTCAAAATGATACTCATTTTCAGACATCCAGGCTGAAAAATCAACAAAAAGAATCTTTTACTGGAGGGATTATTTATGAAGTCATTAGAAAAATAGAGAAAAGTGGAAACTTCGAAGGTGATATTTTAAAATTTAGTGATTTTTTTTATTCTGATGGAAAAGTGTTGGATTAAAAACATAAAGGAAAAATATTAAAGTAAGTGCTACAAACAAAACTGATAAACTGTTGGTATAGACTGGATCACTGATGCATTGGATTGCCTTATTAGCCTGTGTACGGTAACGCCACCTGTCACACAAAAGATACTTTCTGAACATTTATGGTACTTTGTGCACACACAGGTGAACTGTCAGTGTTTTGAAATACACTCAAATTGTGTAATAAATTGTTTTAGATCTAGTTTCTACATTTATCAAAATTTCACTCGTATAAGCATTCCGAGAGCTTTCAGACTGAGAAATGGATACGCATATAAGGATTTTGAGCCCAAGTTATGTAAAAGCTCATTATCTCCAGGGTTGGTGCATTTTTAGGGATAGTTATGGTACTTTATGTTAAATTTCCTTTCCTGATTTTTGAAATTATATTCTTAGTAATCAATACATTCTAAGTATTAAAGTAATCAATGAGCATTGTTATTTATACTAAATGTCATATGATAAGGCCTAAAAAAATTCTTTGTTTTCGGTAACATGCTAGGTATGTTGAAATTTTTTTTGATAATATTTTTTAATTAAGTGAGACTTTTCGAAAATTATTTTTGTGTCAAAAATGAATACAAATAAAGGTGTTATGCCTTTAGAGCATCCGTAAGTTGATTTCTAACATTTAAAGCGTAAAAAGTGCAGTTTTGCAACTTTTTGTTAAAAAAGTGTTACAAATATTCTTTAAAGCCATAAAACTTTTAGGGTCAGGCCAAAAATTTAGGCTAGGTCGGGATACTCCTGGAAACAATTTTTTAACACCTTTGTCAAATGAAGTCAGTAGATACCTTTTAATAAGCCATCGGCCCATTTAGTGCTGCTGTCAGTGGTTCTCTCGGTGTTCTGAACTTTTAATCTTGTTATGTCTGATTCTGAAGCACTCTTGAATCTTTTATTTGGCTGCTCTAAGTCTTGAGGTTCAGGCTCTGCAGTGGTTGGCTCTAAACTACTAATTGCAGAGTTAACAGTTTCCATTTCTATTTCATCAAGTTCATCATCAAGAAAGTCCAAATTTTCATCAAGACCAATCCCAGTGGCATTTTTAAAGAATTCATTTATTTCTTTGTATGTGGAAGTGTACTTTTCGAAAACTTCAAAGTTGAACAAACATCTAACTTCACCAGAATTCCTTGATTGGACAACATATTTCATTACCAGTCCATCATACTGGGAGCCAATTACTTGCCAGTCATCGTCAGAACCCCTGACACTACATATTGTGCCAGTTTTGTACTGGGCCATTGTAAACAGGATAGATATTTGATAAATATGTATGTTCTTGCTGGATTTAAGCTTTGCAGACGTACAGGAAGTAGATGCAGGTCAAAATTACTACAATGTTTACGTTCATTCATAGTTAAAATCACGTGACATTGTTTTCATTCATTAACCGGAAGTTAGTACTATTTTACGGTAGCTGTCCTGCGAAACATTTTCCCACGGTGCGAAAAATGATTCGTGCGTGCAAATAAATACCAGAATATAATTATTTGTCTCAGAAATTCTTTTTATACTTTGTAATTAAAAAAGTTAGCGCTGAAAAAATGACTTTTTAGATTGCATATCGGAAAAAGAGGCGGAAATTCTTATGTCACAATCGGCGGGAGTGAAATGTAACAGCCAACCATATTTTATCGTAGATTCATGTATAGGCGATTTCGCTCTATGTTTATATAGTGATTGCTGCGGATCGTGTTAGAATTTAAAGTAAGCTCTCAGACCTATGTGATGTCTCCTTTATACTAAGTCTAATATTTTTCTGTTGTATCAGAGTATTTGTTCTGCATGCAAGAATATCATAAATCATCGTATAATAACATTGCGGTCTGCAATAAGACAGAACTGTCTCAAGTTGTGAGTTCCCGACGATTTTCACTGATGAAGTATTATGATCCAGGGGGAATTATTTTCGTAATTCCATGTCGGGTTTTCTATTTAAATTAGCACTGTCTTTACATAATTTGATTTATACCAGGGCATATGTTTCAAAACGGACAAACTGACATACACCACGTTTGACCATTTAACTTGGTTGTAATATAAGGTTGTTCATTCCAAATATTAATGTACTTATTTACATTTCCATTGATTGTAGCTGAAAGTACTGAATACAAAGATAGATAATGTAAACAGATAATTACTAGATTTGACATACAAACGTCAGTAAGAGCCCTGTGATATGATTGCTTGAGAACACAATTTTTGTTTTTGTTTTAAGAAATATATGTATGTACTTATAATGTGATATATATTGTGATCTCTTTGCACTTAAAAGAAATTATGTACTGGTATTATGTATTTTGTTAAAAATTGGTTAAGTTCTTTTGGTGGTACCTTTAACTATACTGATAATGATATCACCTTTAATGAGCTCTTATACGATAATTGTTTTTTATATAACCATCTCTTTTATCTGTCTTGTCTCTTAGCATTTTGTATGTACAATTGGTGTAGATAAGGATAATC
The DNA here is from genome assembly GCF_021730395.1 of Mercenaria mercenaria. Lineage (NCBI taxonomy): Eukaryota > Metazoa > Mollusca > Bivalvia > Venerida > Veneridae > Mercenaria > Mercenaria mercenaria. The sequence goes on along the minus strand of NC_069362.1, from coordinate 89,406,016 downwards.
TGTAATCTTAAATAACCATATTTCAATTATTTAAACTCCTGGTTTTAAATACTTTAGTATTTATGAACTTTGCAGACTAACATGTAGTAATTTGTTTTAAACAGTGTACTAATGAAACTATTTTATTTACAGCGCTATATATTTGTTGCTAGTTGTTTATAGTTGTTTTCAGTAGTCAGTTAAAAAGCTCAGTCAGAGCTTACGTTGTATTGTTAAATGTCTTGCCGACTTAGAATAAAACTTATCTATCTTCATTTGTATCTGTCTGTTGTTTGTAAAGAAGTAGTATGTCATAAATTTGTAATGTGCGCATATCCAGCCGGAAGCGGAATGTAATAACTTTCGACAACATTTTCGACAAACTAAATGTGTTTGATATGCATTCTTCTGAACGAATACATAAACCTATCTACTATTTGATACTAAATGGTTTTATAATTAAATGCAAAAATAATGAATAAATTACAGCAGAAACGCTACAAGACATTAATGCGGAAAAATGACGTCATTCACGTCATTACATTATAATGTAATTACCTTGCAAACTTTATAGCTTTTGTCTTGAAAGTACATGATTTTGAGCCTTTTGTATTTGAACTCGCTTTAAAAAGTCACTATTTGCCGAAATATTCTCGCGACGATTAATGATCGATATGTTATGGCTGTTATACAAGACAAGACAAGACAAAATTTTATTATGATAACTTGTACACATATTGGTACATCGTTATATACAAACACAATTGTAATTAAAGTTCGTATAAGTCAGTGAACTAAACACATGAAGTAAGAAAATATATACAGATATGGTATTATTATTTTGTAAATATTATGGAATCGTCAAGTTAAGACTAGATAAATTGAATGAAATGTGTGTGTATACATTTCTATGAATTTTATCCACTCGATAGAAAACATTATTAACTTTAAGTGGAGAATGAAGCAGTTTTTAATTGAAAATACATAGATACTATGGATTAAATATTAACTTTAAGTGAAGAATGAAACATTTAAATTATTAATAATAAAAGTATGGATTACCACATTTAGGTAGTCGTTACTAGGGGAGGCAACCCATGCATGAATCTTATACTATTTCCTTTATTAAAGTAATGAAAAGTATTTAACCTTTTCAACATGGTTTCAAAGGGAAGACCTTTAAACTTTAAAAGCGTCCTGTAAACGCAACGCACTTCGTATGAATAGGTGGTTGATCAATACGAGAAAATGATTACCGCATTAAATAAGTAAGTTCGTTTCTTGCAATATTTGCCTTAACTAAGAATTGACAAAGGTTCTTTAAAGTATTTTTATTCTTGGATTGAAGTAGTTGCGTAAGTTTAAACATACTCGGGCGGATATAATAGTAACGCTTGATGAATTGTACTCGCAAATATTCTAACGCTTTGCACACAATCACAAAGTGATACTCGTCTTCTATCTCGTTTGAATCACAGAGCAAACACACTCTTTCGTGGCGCTCTAAGCGATCTCTCCCGTACCTTCCGGACTCGATGCGAAGCCTGTGCGCGGACATACGAAGCCGTGACAATGCACTTCTAAGAGATTTACACGGTAGTTTGTCCAAATAGGTCTCATATTCAAACTTATCTTTTACATGAATATACAGTTGTGACAAAACACTTGAATTTCGCAAATGCATTTGCCAGTCTTGTAAATAGCAGTCAATAAGTCTTTGCTTAAAAACTGGCAAAAATTGCTTCAAACTTAAGCTATCTGGAAAGTGCCATATTTCAGCAAAACCCAATACAGTAAGCAAGTTTTTAACTTTACCTGCCCAATTACTTATGCCATTTTCGCATTTTTCACAAGCATTAAGGTAAATATTTTTCAAAATAATGTTTTCTGTATTGATTAACTTAAAGCAATACTTAATTATATGTAGATACCTCGTTATGTAAAGCGGATAACGACCTAATTCCCCGTAAACTGCTACGTTACTAGTGTTAAGTTTGACCCCTAAAATGGACTTGCAGAATTTAAGCTGTATACTCTCTATTTGTTTCGACTTTGTGAAACCCCATATCGGGCATGCATAATTTAATACTGAGCCCACGAATGCATCGAATAACTGTAGCGATAAAGAAGGTTTAATGTCATACTTATTTATATTACACGTCAGTACATTTAAGGCTTTTAATGCCTTTCCCACAATATACTGGTCATTAAGTACGAACGACCCAGTGTAATTGAAAACACATATTTGTATTGAAATGAATGCGAATCTAAGTAAATGGACGTTGGTGACTGATCGTACGAAAGACCAATCATGGTGACTTCACACTTCATATTCACAAATCAAACTTCAGACTTCACACTTCATATTTCACACTTCAGACTTCACACTTCAAACTGCACACTTCATAGATTAAACATCACGTGACATGACGTCATCTGCTTATTGTGTACTGTCATAGATGTGTACGCCATTTCTTATCTGTCCGGTCCATAACTCTGACATTCATTAAGGAATTTTAATATCACTTGGCACAAGTGTTCCCCATGATGAGACAAGGTCACAGTTTAGGGTCAAAGGTCAACAGAGTGTTTTTCGTGTCCGGTCCATAATTCTGCCATCCATGAAGGGATTTTAATATTACTTGAAACAAATGTTTCCCATGATGAGACAATGTGTCAATGATATATCACATTATGCCAGTCAAAACTAACTATTAAACATATTTTAATCGACTGTGTGGACTTTGCTACACAACGCAGTACATATTATGACGTTCAATCTTTGAAAGAGTTATTTGAAAAAATTTCAGTCGGAAATAGTTTTAGTTTTTAAAGCAGATAGTAATATATCAAAAACTCTAACATTTCATATTTTTATATGATTATGCTTGCAGCTGATATTTTAACACACACGTATATACATTTTTACATAACTGATTTTAGATATGCTTTACATTTTTACATGGATGTTTTTAAATATGTTTTACATTATTCATAGTGTTCTTAACATTTTTACATAGATGGTTTTAGGTATGCTTTACATTTTTACATCAATGTTTATGCTTTACAGTTGGCGATTGCAATATGACTTCTTCTCGGCGATATATGACCATTTTGTGTCGATTCGCCGTAAAACCCAACTCACTCACTCACTCACTCACTCACTCACTGTCCTTCTGGTCAAAAGCCTCTGCTTCTGAACTGGTAGAGGAGAAAATGACGTTTTGATTGGCTGTCGCTGTATGCAAATGGAATTTGAACGTGTCTATCAAAAAGAGGGCGCTACATAAAAGCTAGCAAATATAATATATATTTGTACATCTTTTAGCTTTGGCTTGAATTGATCATTTCATCTACATGGGCTTCCTCTTTCTCTGTCCCTCTTGTCTGCCGGACATGTCTGTGTCAAAAAACGACTCTTTTTTTCTGTTATGGGGCCTTTCTTATGCTCTGTCAGATGGCTCTGCAACTGGTAGAGGGGAAAATAACGTTTTGACTGGCATAATGTGATATATCATTTATACGTCTTAAAGCTTTGCCTTGAGTGGATAGTTTCATTTACACGCACTACACGTAACGTTCAACAAATTCTTTGTGAAAATTGTATGTGTTAATCACTTAGGTAAAGACATAAGGCGGTTTTATTATCCATCAGTTTGATACATCGGGCTAACAGCGCTTTTAAATCATACATACTGCTTAGTTGCATTCCACGACAATGTTAAGAGTTCGAAACTGGAAATAGTCATTTTCTATCATCCAATTAAAGATAATGTACTACAATTGTAACATATTCAGAATCTTATCGTGCATTTCTGTTAACGGAGACGTGTTACCTTTCAGTTTATACTTAAGGGAAATCTTATTGTTAAAAAATAATTGGCTTTGCCGATATAAGCGTGCCAAGAAGGAATCTTTCTAAATATAAAATTTACGTCTCTATCTTTATTACAAGTGTTCGTGATTCGAGCTCATTTTAAGGAACTTTGATTATTTTCCGAGATTTTACGGAATTACAAATGATCATAAAGTAAGAAATAATCAGAAGCTGTCTTTGTAGTTTTAATTTTGTGTAGTTATTGATATGTTTGAAGAAAGTTTATTTCTATTTGGATTAGTGAAATATTTTAGCAAACGTTTGAAAGATGTCTTTCCCTTAAACTATATGAACATGTATAAACTGAAATATAATGTTCTAATTCTATTAATATTTTAAAACAATTTCTATATATTAGAAACAAATTTGTATTTAAAAATATGAATAATTACTTCGTAGTAGCTATATAAACATAAAATTCACATGTGTACAGTACTGCTCGTCAGATACAAATTGTTCACACCTAATACATGTATAGCTAAGCACAATATAGATGGGTATCACACTGAAATACTGTAACTTGTTTTATCCTACCCTTATACAAGATATAGCACACAATCGGCCTGCCTTATAAACTTTGCTTTATTCAGTCAGTGTCAAAATATCACTTTTGTGGGAAATTTTGAAATCACATATGTTATCAAAATTTTAAATTGAAACCGATACCATTGTATTGGAAATGTTTGAACTTAGAAAATGAGTGGTCAAATTATAGGTTTTTATCCAGAAACAAAAAAGTTATTGCTATTTTTCACTTTTACGGCACTTCATCCGGAAATTTTGAAAACATATTTTTTTCCGAATTTTCCACTGAAACTGTTATCATTGTATTGGAAATGTTCTAACTAAGAACATAAGTGGTAATATCAAAAGTTTTTATCCGGAAACAAAAAGGTTATTGCAATTTTTCAATTTCATCCGCAGATTGAATTGTAGTTTGCAAACGTTATATATATGACGTCAAGTCTGCACACTGTTGCTCTTACCAACGATCTGTGCAGGTAGGATAAGCAGAATATTAGATTACTGTCTGAAAAAAATTAAATTTATTAGGCTCGTCTACGAAAAAAATATAAGGCCCGGCAGCAGCCTCGCCCAATATATTTTCAACTCGCCTAATAAATTTAAATTTATCCGACAGTAACCTAATATTCTCTATTTAACAAATGACTGTTACGAGCTTTCACTAAAGTTCGTCCACGTTTGCTAAACCGGAAGTAGTGGCGTAACGTCATTTATCCGGAAAACGTAGAATAAAGCCTAGATTCGGCGTACAGAATGAAAATCATTTTATGAAGTAATGGCGACTAGTGAGTAACAACGTCAACGGTATTACCTTTCTAAAGTTTAAGGACGCTCGCTACAGTTTCGTATTTTTTTTTCTCAATAACAGATTTTGATGAAATGTTTTGTATTAAAAGATCATGTTAAGATGTATTGAAAAATGAAATAAAAATACTAGGTCACCAGCTTTGTTTCAATTTAATTTGCCCCTAGATATGGTGCTATTTTAAACATTTTTCAATATTTCTGTAATCCTAAAATATCTTTCAGTAAAGTATAATAATCAGCATAAATTTGATTATCTAAGCATTTTTATAACGGAAAACCAATATATCTATTTGAAACATGCTCAGAGAAATCAAAAGAACATGATTTTGTAAAGAAAGGAATACTTGTTCAGCAGACTCAAGGGCTATTTTTGCATATTTTTTGTCAGTTTTAAGTTGGTACTTCTGCTATTTTATCGAGTTTCACATAATAGAATTTAATCAAACTCTGCACATACCTTTGGTTATGTCTACCTAAAATAAAACAAAAAGAAAATTGATAGGTCACCATATTAGATTTCGCTTAAATCAAATTACAACGAGGTGGGGTGTGGCGGGCATTTATACAACGCAGGTTGGTACGAAATACTCTTTCAGTGTTTGAGCAAATGACTTAAATATAGATATATATATATATATAAATATCAAACGGCAGATTTCTTAATAAGCGGATTTTAAGGTGTTTCTGAAGCATTTTGATGGCATAGAACGATGAAAGTTTCCGCCTTTTTTTTAACAAAACCTGTAGTTTACGAATGTACGGTATGGGTACGGTACGGGATTAGAAACAGCTGTGACTCAATGCAGAGTTTGAGCGCTGGTATAAATAGCAGACTCCAGTATATGTCAGATTGAAGCAATTTGAACTAAAAGTACTTTAAATGTATATATTTTGTAACCATTCTGATACTTACCCTAACCTTTAGTCAGTATATTATACATTTTGTACATTTAAATGCATGCGAACATACAATAATTTGCCGTACGCGACATTAGATAATCACTTCCGGGCATGCGCAGAAGACCGCACCAAGTCTGCAGTGAGCTAAATCGAAACCAAATTGGCACGGTGTTGGGGTAAATATCGACCCGTCCGGAAAAACTGTAGCGACTGCCTTTAAATATGATATTAAAACATCTGACACGTTAAATAATTCCAAAAATGTCATAAATCAGCTTGAAATGTGCGGATGGCTTTAGTCATGGGCAAATATCTCAAAAACAAGCACACGGACCTTTACATTTTATTTCACCATATTATAGGTCATATATTTATATACGACTGGGAGAAGTTTCTTTAAAATCTGCATTGTAGAAAAAAATTCTGTTCGCGAAAATGTTATCAAAATTGTGATTTTCCCATAGACTCCAATTATGAAAACTTGTGTGAAGTCAAAATTGTTCAGATCAGTTTAGCAAAAAATCAAGCACACGACCCTATCTTTTTTATTTGCCGACTTTTCTAAACTTACTTTTAAAAATTTGGGTTAATCAAATTCTACATTGTAGAAAAAAAATGATCCAAGTGTGCAGAACTACCTTAATGGACATAACGTATTAATCAATAACCATCAGCACTGTCGTACAACAGTTAGATATTAGTTTTATTATTGATTGGCCTATGGATGGCTGATGATGAGATTCCTATTAAGTCTTCATACCATTCTTATTTTTTGTGTGTTTGTTTTTATTGCTTATACTTGTTTTTGACTTCTATGAAGGTTAAATTGATATTTCATTTTTGAATTATTCATTGAACTGTAGTTACTGTTTTATAAATGAATTTTGTCATTTTATTGTACTTTGAAAACCGTCGAATTCTAGCATTTTAGCCTGTATTTTGAAGACAGTGAATACAGGTCAATGTGAACACTTTACCGCCGGTACCTTAGGCAACCTACATGTTCCTACTCTAGTACTTTTGGTTAATTAGAGCATTGCAAACAACAATTCTTTACCTCGGGCGAATTACGGACGACCAGACTTGCCTGCTCATTCTTCTAAACATATAACACATTTCACGACAATGTAAGCATGACCTTCTATGTGTGTTTATAAATGTATACTTGTATGATGACAAGATGAAATTTGATGTTTTCAAAGCAAACGGTTTTGTTATTTTTATCGTTGACTCTGTTCAATACTTGGAGATATGTATATAGACATAGTAGTATCTCCTTTTAGTTGCAGTTAAAATGTCTATCTTGGAGTCTGTTTCTATCCATCAAATTCAGAAGCAAATCTATTTTAAGTGCATATAAAACAAATTACACAGACGAGAACAAGCCTGGTCAATTTAAAATTGTTCATTCCGAGTATATTTATTTGAAAATAAGATGGGAGATAACAAATCAGCCTAGTTTTGCCAGAACGTAATCCAGCATAATTGTAACACTATTGAATGTAGGTAAGGCATGGTAACCAGCCATTTCGAACCAATATGATAGGCCTTGAATTATGAATTTCGAGTGTATTTATACGACCAATTTTGAGTAAAACTTGAGACTTGTTAGGTAAATCGAAACAAATAACTATTATAAAATCTAGTTTATCGTTGGTAATTGCTTTCTTCACACTTAAATAGCACTTTAATTAGCACAAATTATGTTCACACAATAACTATAGTATTTTGTCTTTAATCTTAATCAAATTTATAATGATGTGTGTAATTATTCAAGCTATCTAAAGGTCAATAAGACACCGCAATATATTGCCTATACCTTTGTCCAAAATGAGAATATTTCCCATTTTCACTCAATAATTACTGATTTGTTCTTCGAACGTAGCCGATTTTATAATGACGGTGTTTCATAAAGTCAAGTTCGATATTCAGTCAGTTGGGGCAAGTTTCTCCTGAGTTAAGTGCCCCTGAATAAGTACAAAAAGAAAAACAAGACATTTATCTTTGATCTCAGATACACACTGTGTTACTGAAGCATATAATTCTGCTTCAATAACCAGCCAATTAACGTCGCTTTTTTTCGGCGAACGCCGTCTAAATTCGTTTTCGTTTCCTATGCCACGTGACTTCAGTTTGCAAATCAAACTACTTGATTACGCATTATAGATAATTTATCAAAATGGAAGATTTATGTAACACTCTGCCTGATTGGACGAGAGTGTCAATTTCTTTCACTCTGTTGACTGTGCTACGCTGAGTGAAATGTAGACAAAGCGTTTATCCTAAACGACGCTGTTCACAGTTTTAAAGCTAACTTTGGCTCAGTATATTTAGCAAGAATATTGATATATCTCAAAATGATAAGTAAGTTTAATAAATATGATAAAAACCTGTTCAAATACCAACCTATATCAAATTAAAGAAAGAGCTGAATACGGTCTGCGTATCACATGAATAAGGGTGTGATAAGAGTCTTTTATGTAGAGAAATGCTTTTTAAAAGATTTTCCTTGTTACAATTGTCGTCTGTATATGAAAAGGTTTCTTGCTTTTGTGACTTATTCAGATTGCATATTAAAATGAGTACTTGTTTGCTTTGATATATTTGTTATAAATTATTCAGTAACTGATTTATTATTATATATGAATATTTTTCTTCAGTATGGTATGCAAATATTGAACTCAGTTGAAATCTGTTCTATTATATATATGCTATATAATGACTGAATCTCATTACACTGAAATGAAGGTGTGATATGACTACGGTCAAACTTATGACAACGGTCAAACTTTCCTTATGAAACAAAAATATTGAAATAATTACAATTGTATGTTTTGCTTGACCTTCACTTTTTTATAGGTGCGACGTCATTGTCAAAAGATTCATGAATAGCGAATATGCATTTGTTAAAGCGGGATCAGTTGGCCTATTTTAGAAATAAATAAAAATAATAAATAAAAAAAATCCTTTAATTGATTTTTTTCTCCTGTATTCTAATCAAACTTGATTTGTAGCATCTTTATTAGGCCCGCAGCCAACTTTGTTCAGCTGGGACATTTGACCCCTTTTAGGGGCTGCTAGAGCTAAAACTAGAAATGCCTTTATACAGCGTCTCATGAACAGCTTGGTGGATCTTTGTCATACTTGGTCTGGAGAATCATTATGAGGTCCTCTTCCAAATGTATTTATATAGGAACTTGTGCCCTATTAGGGACCACTATAGCTAAAAGTAGATATGCCTTTCTTCGCATTAACCACTAAAATGTAATGGATTTTTATTCAACTCGATGTGTAACAATATCGTAAGGTCTCCTGCCATTTTGTTACAAATGGGGATAGGGACCAATTTAGCTAAAAATATAAACACGTTTAATGACCTCGCTTCCTGAATCTTCATCAAACTACTGCTGTAATTATTCGTTTAAGGATAAACGAAACAAAATTGCAACCCTAAGAAACCTTTGCGAAAAATTAAAATAGAACCATTTAAATTGTTAAAGTGCGGTGTTTAATTTTGCAATTTGAAAAATGTTAGATGAAAGATGAATGTTAGATGAAAAATTCATAAACTTCTTTCCTTATTACAATTCGCCGACCATCATTTTTAAAGATATTTCTTGTTAAAGTTATGTTCAATGAATAGCAAAACTGACAAATAAGTTACTTGTGTTACATATCATTGAGCTGAACCAAATTCAGAAGGTTGGTTAGAGCGTACTCTAGGTCAAGTTCGCTAATCATTTCTACTAGTGATGTTTTACATGTACTCTAGTCAACTGATAACTGTGTGTCAAAGTTTTTAATGGTCTTCAACGCTACAGTTACTTTAAGTAAGCCTATACAACAGATTAGCAAAATGTTCTAAGTGCGAAGAATAAGTATCGTTTTGAGTAAAAATTTACCTTAGATTATGTGTTTCTATCACAATATACTGCAAGTATAAAGATGTACATAAAATAATAATTACGCAACCAAACAACATAATAACCCTCGGTCAGATCGTGTCGGTTCAGGAAAGGTAATGAAACGCAAAATGTGTGGTAGATAATACACAGTAGTAGATAATAAAATGTAGATGACAATACACGGTAATAGACAATACACAGTAGAAGACAATACACAGTAGTAAACAAACCACAGTAGCTGACAATACGGACTTACGCTAGATTGTAAGATGTCGTTAACAGATTCCTTTATTATCGAACATAGACCACATTATAAATATACGTCGTAGATTATTTTCATTTTTCATGTACTGCGTTGATTTTACGTTAATACTAAAGGCATTAGGTAGAAGAAAAAATGGCCAAGAACAGGATGACAGGGAAACAAATATTGCCCCAAGCTTGGAACAGTAAAAGTGCCAGTAAAATTACATGTCCAAAATAGTACTAATACCTTATCTGTTTTAAGTCAAAAATGTTTTCGATTATGAAAAAATAGCATGAAAAAAAATAGAATTTTGTTTTTTATAAGTTTAAATTATGTAGGGAACCATCCATGTTTGCCAAATTACAAAAATCAAACGACAAGAACGACACTTTAATGTGATATTTCAATTCCCTTATATTTCTTGCAAATTACTTTTTTTTCCATTTTAAGTTTAACATACCTTTTGAAAGAATTGAATTTTATACTCTCATTTCGCCAAAATCATATTGACAACATAAATGGTATTTGCTTATTAATTACCAAACACAAAATTGTACACATATGCGTTATACGCACTATCTAAATGTATGTTTTAGATAAGTCTCGTCCTTTTAATTAATTTGAGTTTGCATATTTTCTGAATACTCAATATTTTCCCTGAAAAGTGTCAGAACTTCTAACAGGAACTTATTTGTACACAATAACGAATAAGACGAAAGTATCGTAAAGTATCTACAGATCGTACATACGATCAACCTTACTTGGTTACTTGAGTATGTTAGATTTGTTTTTCAAAAATGTGAAAACTATTTTAATGTGTAATTTTTATGTAAAACAAAACGGCGTCATTTAAAAATCTAACGGAAGTGACTTCTCCGTATTGGCCCTCTCTTTTGAACCAATGAAAATGCTTTAATTCCCTAGGTGTGTTGGCCCTGTTTTCTGGTAATGGTCCTGCTTAACTCATATTGGCTCAATTATGTTTTGTATTAGCTCTACCTGTTTCAGATGATGTGCGCAATTGATCTTATACAGTGTGCAATATTGTAAAGTTGAATAATGATATAACATAAAGAGCTATTATCTGTAACTGATGATACAATATAATATAACGCACAACGTTTGGATTGAACTTTGCATATGGAAATGACTACAGTTGTTCATTGCTTATAAAATCCATAAATATAAAATATTTACTTCAGTTTTAATAGTAGATGCTTCTTTGGCCGAGTGGTTAAGGTCGATGACTTCGAATCATTTGCCCCTCATCGATGTGGGTTCGAGCCTCACTAAATTTACACGCTTACCGTGTATTTCAATCGGTAGATCTATAAAAGTACACGCTCACCGTGTATTTTTACGCGTTTACCGAGTAAAATATACGCTTAGCGTACGAATTTATACGCTTAGCGCGAATCGCTCGCTTGAGTTACACTTTAAAATAAATTAGCCAATCAAAATACATGTTACAAAGGAAGATATTAATAATAATCGAAAATGTATCGTGCGCAACGTCATAATCCGTAATTTAATAGAATAATTATGATAAAGATGAATTCCGCAAAAAATTAGAACAAGATTTCAAGTCTAGAACACCCTTCCCTGCTACACGCCCCCCCCCCCCCCCCCCCCCCCCCCCCCCCCCCTCTCTCTCTCTTAAATCTGACCGCTGCCATTTGATATTTTCAAATAAAAACTCTCAATTCGAAGAATCAATAGAAATGATAAATATCAATTCTAAGATGATTACTATTTTTGAATACGGAATGAATTGATCCCCACTTTAGTATAAGTGGATACAAAATGAAAGGCTGGATTTAATTGAATATTTCATTTTCAGCTTCCACTTTTAATTATATATGTAACACTTTATATTTGTCATAATGTTAAATAATGCTCTCACAGTCTCTCCCTCTCTCAAAGATATAACATGCATTTGGTATGAAGTGTTCATTTTTTGATATTATATCTATTGTCATCTTGCTTACACATCTTGTATAGTTGCATTTTTATTTCTTCTGTGATTATGTTATATTGAGGCATGTACATGGGCCAGAATTGGCTTAATACATAATAAAGTTATATTTATTATTATATTTATATTACAAGTATCATGCAAGCGTATTACGGCAGGTTGTAAGTTCTGCGAGGTCGAGCAAAGAAATAAGACAAAAACTTTGGTTTAAATAATTGATCTTCAAATATTCCATATATAATTATTTTCCATTTAAGTAATACAAATTTCAGCCATTTCGGCTATGAAATAATATTCTCCCTTTCGTTGTATTATTATCCATTTTAGTAATAAGTTTGATAGTTACATGTACTTGTGGCCCGACCCATTTGCTTATTTTCCTGGCTGTACATGTACATTTTGATGTTTGTTAGTATAAATGTAAACAGTAATAAGCAATAAAATATGATTAAACTCGAAGATTAATAAAAAAAATTAAACGCATAACATATATTTCCTAGGCTTCGCGTGGCCGGTCGCCGGCTACACAGAAATAAATATTATCCATTTCGTGAATGAAGTTATTCTCTATTTCGTTGTAGTTATAAATTATTATTCATTTCAGTAATAACTCTGTTAGTTACAGGTACGCATGATAAATATTACATGGGGTTCGCGCGGCCGGTCGTCGGCTACCCAGAAATAAATATTATCCATTTCGTCAATGAAATTATTCTCCATTTCATTGTAGTTATAAATTATTATCAGTTTCATTTATAAGTTTGTAAGTAACAGGTACGCATCATATACATTACCGGGACTTCGCGTAGCCAGTCGTTGGCTACCCAGAAATAAATATTATTCATTTCGCCAATGAAATAATTCTCCATTTCGCTGTAGTTATTTATTATCCATTTCAGTGTAAGTTTGTTAGTTACAGGTACGCATCATGTACATTACTGGGACTTCGCGCAGCCGGTCGTTGGCTACCCGGAAATAAATAGTATATATTTTTCAATGAAATTATTCTTTGTAGATATGAATTATTACCCATTTAATAATATACACTCGTTTAAGAAACTACTGCTGTCAGCATTTTTTTCATATGGATACAGAAGACGATCATACTACGGGTCTGCGGTGAATACCGTCATTTTTGCAGTTCTAAACTAAATTTTGATTGGTCTATCCGCCCGAATTCTAAATCTAGAATCGGGTCAACGAAAATACACGTTGAGCGTGTAAATTTACACGGTGAGCGTGTAAATTTACACGCTTACCGTGTATTATGGAACCGCTCGAGCGATTTCAGACTTTTGACCCAAATGGTACGCCATAAAAATGTACTTGTTGGATTTTGTAGCATCCGTCTACAATATTTTTCCGTTGTGGGCATACTTTGCGATGCATGGCTCTATGGCTGAGTTTTGGGTGCTGTGTTCTCCTGACCTTTTATCTTTTGCAATATCCTTATTACCCACTAGCAGCACTTTTAGCGGACTTCTCCATGATCGTCAAGGTTTTCTTTCTTGTGACCTGAAAGCATCAAATGAAAACGACTGCGTAGGTTATGTGACGTAATTATTAGCTCCTCGTGCAAAATCTACCTAACGATCTCCGTGATTAAGTGATAGTCGCGCTCAATGTATAACGTAAGTCCCGCTCGTTATAATGCTCGCTTCAGAAAACCTCAAGGTCAAAATAAGTGCAATCAGACAAACGACAAACACGTGTATTTATGGTTCTATTAAATGGCGAAAATGCAATGTATATAGCTGTTTGGTGGCGGTCAGATACGTCAGTAAATCCACCTTGCCTTGAAGGAGTGACTGTATTGATTTTTTTTTTGTTAATACCACAACGACTTAGATATTAGACGCTTTTTGCTTCCAAGATAATAATATGCATGAATTAATTGACAAATAGGTATTAGTGTATACATCTTATTATGCATTGAATGCAGTAGCTACATAACAATACCACTGCGGGGAATCACATGATCAAAATAATCTCTAAACCGAAATAAAAATATGAATAATATGGGATAATATTGAAGAATCTTTTGCTGTAAAATTAAATATAGCCTATCATATGCTAACATACATGTATCCTAAAACTACATAGATTTCAATCACAATAACCTTTTGATTATCTGGAACACTTCAAGAAACTGATACTTATTATTTTCCTTAGTGTTTGTAATTACAGGATATCTATCATTATTGTCAACTACATGATAATTTAACAACTTTAATTAGTCACATGATAGGCTATGTTTAAATTTCATATCTTATCATGACAGGAAATTTATTCGTGTTCTTTAAAATATAACTTTGGTTTAGAGACTATTCTGATCATGTGATTCCCCACTGTTAATACAGATGAAGTAAACAACGGCATTTTTGCATATGAAATGCAACCACAACATATGACATATTAACCTATTCAGTATCATATTTCTCAGTAATTAGGAATTACAGCCACATTGGAAGCAGCGCGGAGACACTGACTCTTACATAATATGTTATGCTTTCATTCTGACTACCAGTTCTTAATCAGATTTATTCAGTCATATGAGGGCACTTATTATAGAGAAATGTGTCTGGACCCAGCGTGTATCCAATTTTGCTTATAATGTGAAATACAGTCATCATAATGTGATTAACTTTTTGCAAAATGACTCTGTCCTGTCACAAGAATTTATTATGACAAATGAATCTAATTCTGTTAAAATGATCTATAGAGAAATGTGAAGAAAAGACTATCAGCGGCGAAGAGTCTATCAATTAAACATAATTTACCAGATAATGAAAGTAACTAATATCGGACTGGTGCTGCGAATAGGTTTTCGTCTATCAATATATTGAGTTGTATTACTGGAGGGAACTTATTGTTTGACCCTTCAGCCAGCCACATAAAGTGTATCTTTCTTAAAAGAACCTCTGAAAGTACAAGATGCTTTTCATGACACTGGGTACAAGGTCAATATGAAAATTATGCCTATCATTTTATTTCGTTTCTATGCCGAAAAGTATGATTGATAGGAAGTATTGGAACCACCTGCTCAATATGAAAAACTAAACAATACCACTTATACAAAATAATCGTCGTGCTGAACTTTCTGAAATGACCGAAATGTAAAAGCTCTGACTGAATTTACGAGGGGACATTCCATGGCCACCACACGGCACAAAAACAACACTGCTATGAAAATAAAATAGCAAAAGTGGAAATTTAGAAGGTCGCCATACATGACAAAAATAAAAATGTTGGCCCGGTTTGATTGAGCCTGTTCATGGGCGGCAGTCGTACCTATTAATCTTTCACATTTAAAATTAACACAAACCTGCAAGATCATCGTATTAGTATACATGTGAAGTTTGTGATATTTTGACAAATTATTCTCCTTGTTTATCCATTGGTAATTTTTCACTACTTCAAAATGTATTTAACTTTACTGCCTCTAAATATATAAATTAAGTTTTTATATAAAGATAAAAATAAAATTAAATGTCATGCTGTAACATTGATTGTTGAAATACAGGCACTTGTTTAGTTGTAGTACACATTTATACAATGTTACCTACACATGTATACAGTGTGTTCTATTTCAAAGCTAACCTATAGCACCAACATGTTAATTTTATATTTTACATAAACTATATGACATTATTGTGTGAAACTTCGATCCAATAAACCTTTAAAATAATGCAAACATTATCGTTTTTTCTTTTAAAAATCTCTGAAGCAAAAAGGGGAATTACATTGGACTTCAAAACATGTTGTAAGGGTCATAAGACAAGTTCATATATTCTAACTTTTACCTTGACAAAATGTTTTCCTTTTTGCACTTGCATGCACTGATTGAAACTTCATTTAAGGGATCATAATATATATTCAAATCGATTTACTAGAAATCTAGATATTTCAATGGTGTCTGGATTTCTCAGTAAAGACACTACTCGGCTTTTATTGTCCCCCGCCTTTTTCGAAGAAAAAAAGGGGGGCATAGAAATAGGCTGCGTCCTTCAGTCCGTTGCACTTCGTGTCCGGTCCATAACACTCTGCCATCCATGAAGGGGTTTTGAAATAACTTGGTATAAATTTTCACCATAATGAGACAACGTGTCATGCGCAAGACCCAGACCCCTAGCTCCAAGGTCAAGGTCACACTTAGAGGTCAAAGGTTAACAGGGTCTGTTTCGTGTCCGGTCCATAACTTTGCCATCCATGAAGGGATTTTAAAATAACTTGGTACACATGTTTCCCATAATGAGACGACGTGTCATGCGCAAGATCCAGATCCCTAGCTCTAAGGTCAAGGTCACACTTAGAGGTCAAAGGTCAGAAATAAAATCTGAAAAGTAGATCCCTCGGAAGCACCGAAAACAAGGCAAACAGTGAAAATTGCAGACTCGGTTTGATTTTAACCTTTTCTGGAGCATATCTTCTGCATGCATGGAGGGATTTTGATGTAGCTTGGCACAATTGTTCACCATGAGAAGGAGTGTCATGCGCAAGAACCAGGTCCCTTATTTAGAATTACTTCCCTTTGTTGCTACTAAGGAATATTGTGTGGACTTATTTTTTTTTCAAGATTAACTCCCCTTTATCGTGATTATAAATAACTTATATTGTAACTTTTTGTAGGGAAAAATCAAGACCACTTTTCTGTGGTACAACATAGACGTTATTTTTAAATTTTAGGTGTTTTTTTAATAAGGTATCTCTTCATAGTAAGGAGTTTTATTGTGTCTTAGAAAAACAGAACGTACTTTCCTTTGTTGCTACTATAAATAGCTTATTCTTGAAACTTTTTAGGCTGGTTTCTTAGAACTGGATATGTCATTGTTTTGGCTTACTGTCTAACAAACTTATACAGATTATGTTTTACTGTAACATCTACATGACCGGCATAATATTGTGACATTCTGGCACTTGTTTTTTTTTTGTTCATGCCAAGATGCTGTATTGGCATGCAGTATGTTTTGTGAAAAATGTCCTTAGGCGGGGGACGGTGGTAACTCTGTTACAAATTCTTGTACTGTCGGTAATGTGTGTTGACCGCAGCTTTGACTCTGTACAACCGGAGTCTGTCCTAAGATATGTTCAAAAATGCATGTTCACTACATATGATTTTTGCTTAGTTCTAAACGTAAGATAGTATCAGTTCCTAGTTTGTGTGAAAGTACGATTTTGTTATCCAGCTTTTGCTTTCATTTCATTACATTTGCCCCAATTTGAATCAAAATTATATCACTACAGCAAAATAGAATAACACGTATTATCTAGAACTGGCCCGCAAAATAATTGTGCTTAAATCTATGAAAAAACAATGAAAAGTATCTTCTCATAATTCTTTTACCGCGCATTAGAAAAAAAAGTATCTTTAGTTTTTGTTAATACACTTTTTCTCTTGTTTGATAACAAATTAGTTACGAAAAAGACAATGTAGACAAAATTTAGTATGCAGAATGTGCGTTTGTTTATGCCTTAGATATCTGTAGGGTAACGTTATTATGAATCTCGACACTAACGCTTCCATAAAAACAGTGTTTATGGCATTTTTTTTGTCTTATCATTTAGTTGTTTTTGGAAAATGTCATTACCATAAATGAATCTGGTATTAAAATGTAAACTCTTACAACAGAGCTGGGAATACAAGAAAACGCATCAGAACAAACTTTGTAGAAGGTACACTAACTGTAACAAGCATAGATAAAAAAAAGAAACTCCCAACATTAAAAAACTCAAGTCAGCCCAGTTTGCTGATGTTGTGCACATAATGCAGCTATATACAAACAGACATTAATCAAGTAGACACATTGATAACATAAGGAACACAGCTGACGTTTCCTTGGAAGGTCAGTGGAAAAACTACGGTGTACCGTTAGGGCCATCGTGCTATTGCTGTCGCCTCGTGTACGCGCGATACCACGACAATACGATGACACGATGGTGATGACACGACAGTAAGATGGCACAATGGTGAGGACGCGAAGGCACGATGGCGAAGACGCGATACTTCGATGACACGATGTTGATGGAGCGATGCTACGACAGCACGATGACGACGTCATTGCATCATCATCGTGCTATCGCATTGTGTTATCGCCACCGTGTCGTCGCTGTCTTGATATCGCATTCGTGGCGAAGACACAATACTGCGATGACACGATGGTGATGGAGTGATGCCACTACAGCACGATGACAGAGACGCAATATTACTTCGCGTCTCTGTCATTGTGACTCCGCTCCATCATCATAGTGTTGCCGTATTTCGTGTCATCACCATCGTGTTATTGCTGTCGTGAGCACAGACAAGGGACCGAAGCATACCTAAATAACCATGCAAGGTACAAACTTAAAACCAAACATGCGATGTGACGATGTGCAGAGAACATGAACGGGGTTTGTAGGTCAAACGTCTTCGTCTTCATGTTGTCGTAGCATCGTTCCATCATCATCTTGCCATCGTAGTATCAAGGTGATATCACGGCAGCAACGACACGAAAATGATAACACGACAGCGATCACAAGATGGTTATGACATGACATGACATTATGATGGCACGATGATGATGCAACGAAGGCACGATGACAAGGACGCGAAGTAATATCGCGTCCTCGTCATCGTGCTGTCGTAGCATCGCTCCATACCCATCGTTTTATCGTAGTATCGAGTCTTCGGCACGAAGGTGATATCATGATAGCGACGACAGGAAGGCAACAACACGATAGTGATTCACGAGTCGACAGCGACAGCACGACGGCCCTAACGGGTCACCGTAAAAACATATTCATTTAATTTCGGAATCGGCTGCCTGATTGGCGGAATCAAATTTATTAACACAAATGTGGTAAAGGTAAAAACCCTTTCATTCACTTCAAACGTAATCATTTTTGTTCTTACTTGGACATTTCGTTCATTTTTCTTTAATGTACACTGTTCCACGAAGACACAGATCAGTTTTCTTCCTGTTATACTCCTTTTATTTTGAAAAGGCTTCTTTGAACCTTGTATGGAAGTATAATTCATATAAATGCAACTGATAGCCTAAAAGAACAGTAACTGCATTATATTCCTTTTAATCCTCTTCACAAGAAACCTTGAAAACAGATGACCAACAAATCATCCTTTAATAATTCACAATACTGCGAAGCTATTCTTGCCGTGTGCAAAAACGTTTTAAAGTATGGCGAAATAACGTCGATGTTCCGCTTCAAGCGATGCAGGATGAAATGTCAGCAATGTAAATCAGTGATGTGTTTAATATTAGATGTAATATACCTGTTCATAACAATTCCCATTTGCACAAAAAAAAACACACACATAAAAACCGCTAGTTTTTGTACTTATATCTAGATAAATGTCTAACGTGACACGAAAGTTAAAAGGACTACTTCACACATTCAAGGCGAAGAATATTGTCTCTTAAAGACGTAAAAAATGGTACAAGTAGCTTCCTCGCTTGGCTCTCAGAATTAAGAGGATAGTGCTAGGACTGGTCAGCCCGGTGTCAGTATAATGTGACTGGGTGGGGTATCATGCCACGTGTCTAAGGCGTGATATTCCAGTAAGGCAGCACTATAAAGTTGGTCATTGTGCCCACTGCTACAAGAAGACACCGTTTATATGACTGAAAATTGTTGAAAAAGACGTTAAACCTGAACACAAACAGTTAAAATCCACAAAAAGTGACTAGTGGTATAAATTTATTGAATAAGATTTTTGCAAGATATTCTTATCAATAACATAAAATATTGTGCAGAAGGTATTAAACTATTGCAACGCTTTTGCAATAATGCAGAAAATTTACATTCTTCCTGCATTTGTACCAATATCTTACCTTTTTTCACCCACTTTATCATTTTCAATGTCATACAAGCAAATTAATAGCAGACTCGGTTTGTTTGAGTCTGTTCCTAAAAGGTATTGAAGTGTGTAACACATCTCACTCCCGCTAGCACCGGCTTAAGCGAAACTCTATTACAGTGATATTAAATAGACTGCATGATCCCAAAGAGCTAGAAAATATAATAACACTGAATCCAAGTACGGATGACACTTATTGTATAGGACATCTGACTATCAGCCTACCATTATTTTAATAGGATGGGCTAAACGGAAAACGGAAGTAAAATCCAGATTTGCTTCAAAAGTGATTTTTTTTCTCCACAAGGCTTTTCCCATGTATGTAATATTTATTTGATATCTACTCCAGGTAACAACTTGATAATATAATAAAAAGATGTTGGTGTTAATTCATATGAGTTTTGTTTTCCTAGAAGCTAGGACAAGCAAGTTCGGGAAAGGTATTTTTGAAAGTGTATTAGTACTTGTAAAAAGCGTTTAAATGCATGTTTTACATGATGACATTCCCAGGCACGCTTAAATAGTGCATTTTGTAAAATATGTAATACCAGAGACTAAAAACGGATACTTACTCTCATTCAGAAACAAGATAGATATATTCTCTACCTCCAAAAATTCTCAACAAAGACCAGTAATCAAAGATGGCCAAGAATCTAAACAAAAGGGCCAAGATGGCCCTAGGTCGCTCACCTGAGTAACATACCATAACAGTGTAAAAAATTTGACCTAGTGATTTCATGGACACAAATATTCTGACCAATTTTCACTAAGATTGGACCAAAAAAGTGGTCTGAGTGTAAACATGCATTTTCTTTGATTTGACCTAGTGACCTAGTTTTTTTTATCCCACATGACCCAGATTAGAACTCATCAAGACAAAGTTTCGGGAATATTGGAGCAAAAAAGTCCTTTTTAGAGTATTAACAAGATTTTCCTTTGATTTGACCTAGTGACCTAATTTTTGACCTCAAGTAACCCAGATTTGAAATCATCCAATACTATATGATAACATTCTGACCAAGTTTTATGTAGATAAAATCAAACATGTGGCCCCGAAAGTTAAAAAAAGCCTGTTCTTTAATCTGACTTGCTGACCTAGTTTTTGATCCCACATCACCCAGAAAAAGAATCTTGCGAAATTTTATGGAGACAAACATTCTGAAGAGGTTTCATGCACATCAAATGAAAAATGCAGCCCCTATTGCACACACAAGGTTTTTCTTTCATTTGACCAGGAGACCTAGTTTTTGACCCCAGATAACCCCGATGCAAAGATGATCTAAATTTTATCAAGAAAATCATTCAGATAAAATTTCACGAATATCCTGTCAAAAATGCAGCCCCTATTGCACACACAGTTTTTCTTTTATTTGATCGGGTGGCCTAGTTTTTGACTCCTGATGACCCATATTCAAGCTTGATCTAGATTACATTGAGACAAACATTCTAACCAATTCTCATAGTTTCAAATGTAAAATGTGGTCTCTAGTGTCAACAAGATTTTCCTTTGATCTGGCCTACCGACCTAGTTTTTGAACCCACATCAAACTTGGCCTAAATATCATCAAGATAAACATTCTGACTAATGTTCATGAAGATAAGGTCATAAATGTGGCCTCTCGAGTGTTAACTAGCTTTTCCTTTAATTTGACCGGGTGACCTAGTTTTTGACCCCGGATTCGAACTTTTCTTTAAAGTCATCAAGACAATTATTCTGACCAATTCTCACGAGTTTCAAACTTAAACTGTGGACTCTAGAGTGTTTACAAGATTTTCTTTGATCTGGCCTAGTAACCTAGTTTTTGATCCCACATGACCCAGGTTCTAAGCTGGGCTAAAGATCATCAAGATAAACATTCTGACTAAGGTTAATGAAGATAGGATCATAAATGTGGTCTCTAGAATGTTAACAAGCTTTTCCTTTGATTTGACCGGATGACCTAGTTTTTGACTCCACATGACCAAGATTCAAACTTGACCTAGGGGTCATCAAGACAGACATTCTGACCATTTCTCATGAGTTTCAACCTTAAACTGTGGATTTCTCTGAGTGCTAACAAGGTTTTCCTTTGATCTAACCTACTGACATAGTTTTTGACCCCAAATGACGCAGTTTCATACTTGATCGAGAGATCATTATGACAAACATTCTGACCAAGTTTCATAAAGATTGGTTCTCAACTGTGGCCTCTGGAGTGTTCGCAAGGCAAATGTTGACGTACAACGCACGTCGCACGATGACGGACGTCAGACAATGACAGGTCACAATAGCTCACATTGATCACTTCGTGCTGAGGTGAGCTAAAATCACCATTTAATATACAAAGCTCGTATTTTTAAGCACTGTCGATCATTTCTTGCACACGGTACGAGTAGCATCGCCAACTCAAATATCCAAAATTGTTAAAGCTGTTTTCTTTGATTTTGACCAATGTCGACTCCATTCATCACTTGTGTATGACATTATGCACTAACTAAATTCTGTGCAAAGACAGCGAGTGGCAACTTTATGTAGTAAACCATTTTAAGGTATGACCCCCTAATGGTGAATATTTCGAATGTTCAAAACAATGTTACAGCAATATACTGTATCCAGTAAGAGACCTGTATGCACAATCTAAAATACTTTTACCGTGCCGTTTTTTTTTAAATTTGTATAATTCATAAAATTCCTCAAGCTCAAGTAGAGACAAATTTCAAAGTGACGGCCACTGTCCAAAACGTTCGCAGAGAATTCATTATACCATTAATTTTGATAAAAGAACCATCAAACTATTAGTAAACAATTACAAAACGCAAAATAAAACTGCGAATATCATTTTTTCTAGGGGGATTTAATGAGACAGGATTTTAACTCTAACATTGAAAAATCAAGGTCGAGTCCTGTGGAAGTTTTTTTTATATGTTGCTCACTTCATTCAAAAATAACCTTGGGGCAGAAGTAAAACCTACCTGCATTTGTACCACAATATGTAGTCTAAAAAGTAAAGGCTAAAAAGGGAACTTTTACTGCATGTTACCCAGCATTTTTAAAGACTAACTCTGCCCCCTTCTGTTTCAGAGGTAAATTCACTTTGAACAGCAAGAAATCACTTATCAAATGATGTTTTTTTTCACTTTTGTACAGTAAATCAATAATAACTCTTGAAAAAAAAATCTTACTAGGAAAAAAAGGAATATAATAGAAACAAGAGCTGTCTCCATAGGATGACACATGCCCCCGATGGCACTTTGAATGAATAGTTATGGCCGATGTTAGAGTTTAGAACCTTTGACCTACGGACCTGGGTCTTGCGCGCGACACGTCGTCTTACTGTGCCACACATTCATGCCCAATAATTTTAAACTCCTGCATGAATGACAAAGATATGGACCGGACACGCCCATCAATGCACTATCATGAAATATGACCTTTAACGTCTAAGTGTGACCTTGACCTTTAAGCTACAGACCTGGGTATTGCGCGCTACACGTCGTCTTACTGTGGTACACATTCATGCCCAATAATTTTAAAATCCATGCATGAATGACAAAGATATGGACCGGACACGCCCATCAATGCACTATCATGAAATATGACCTTTAACGTCTAAGTGTGGCCTTGACCTTTGAGCTACGGACCTGGGTCTTGCGCGCGACACGTCGTCTTACTGTGGTACACATTCATGCCAAGTTATTTGAAAATCCATCCATGGATGACAACGATATGGAACGGACACGCCCATCAATGCACTATCATAAAAAATGACCTTTAACGTCTAAGTGTGACCTTGACCTTTGAGCTACGGACCTGGGTCTTGCGCGCGACACGTATTACTGTGGTACACATTCATGTCAAGTTATTTGAAAATCCATCCATGGATGACAAAGATATGAACCGGACACGAAAATTGCGGACAGACCGACAGACGGTTCAAAAACTATATGCCTCCCTTAGGGGGCATAAAAAAATTGTTCCCAGTGGGGCTTGAACCTATGCCCCCTGAAAAATTTAGGTCAATGTAGGTTTATTTTTTTAATTGAATACTCTTCAAAAGGAGATACGCTATTACATGAGTCAACCTTTATGACATTCGCATTGAAAAAAGAAAGACAATTAAACTGATTATTACTTTG
The DNA here is from genome assembly GCF_021730395.1 of Mercenaria mercenaria. Taxonomy (NCBI): domain Eukaryota; kingdom Metazoa; phylum Mollusca; class Bivalvia; order Venerida; family Veneridae; genus Mercenaria; species Mercenaria mercenaria. The sequence continues at coordinate 89,381,830 of NC_069362.1, read as the reverse complement.
CTTGGCTTTATTTTATGCTTCCGGAATATCTTCAGCTATAGCTTATCAAGTGTGGCGGACATGCTCTTATATTTTCTAGTCGTTTAGTGTGTGTGTGTGTGTGTGTGTGTTCGAGTTTAACGTCTTTTTCAACAATTGTTCAGTAATATAAACGACGGTGTCTACTTGTAGCAGTGAGCACAACGTCAAACTTTATAGTGCTGCCTCACTGGAATATCACGCCGTAGATACGTGACATGATATCCCACCCAGTCATATCATACTGACACCGGATTGACCAGTCCTAGCACTATCCTCTTAATGCTGAGCACTAAGCGAGGGAGCTACTAGTACCATTTTTTACGTCTTTGGTATGACGCGGCCAGGGATCGAACCCAAGACCTCCCGCACTCGAAGCGGACGCTCGACCACTAGGCTATTAAAGCTCAGAATCCCGTAGGGCCGCAGAATTCTGCCAAGGATTCTGCGGCCCTGCGGGATTCTGAGCTTTTCTGCGATTTTTTACGCCACTCGCTGGATTCTGCCTTGGAGGGGGCGAGGGGTATATAAGCTCAGACTTCAGCAGAAGCTGGTAGAACAGTGAACACAGAAATTTATATTCAGAATACTTTATATATCAAATAAATATTTTGGCTATTTTAAGTACTGGAAAAAAACTGAATTAACATATTTAATGAGAATTTTCCTCAGTTTCACTTATGGTAATCAACTGATATCTGGTATTAGATACAGATATAGGCTGTTGAAATAAGTTAGAATTTGAATTATTAAGTTAATGTATTTCAGGATAATGAAATATTGAATGTGATTTATTCATGGTTAAATCATTCATATAATAGGAGTAAACTGAGATTGAAATAGAAACTTGTGTTGTTTTGATGTCGGTTATATTAAAATTTCAGTTAATGTAAACCCCCAAATTATGCTACCAAACTAATAAATTTGATAATACTCTCAAGGTCGCCACAACGTTTTGGTGACAGCTGAAACTTTTTACTAACATTATTTAGATATATTTACATTTATTAGTTATATCTGTGTACAGTGCAAATGTGACAGTTCTCAATTTTTAATATACATATATATTGTTTATATATATCTTTACACTATATTAGATAAATTATGGATAGAGAAACGATTGTTACGAGACATAGTGCCCAGTTTACAAGAGAGCAAAAAACAATCTGATAAAAGCGAAAGACAAAATGTTGCTATAAATTCAAACGAAATAGATGTATCAGAAGAACATTATAGTGATATTAGAGAACACAGAACTTGTTGTATTTTAAGAGGATTTTATATCGAGATTCCTCTTTTTCAGCCAAAACCTTAAAAAAAAGAGCGCTTTTTTTCCAAATTCTGTTTGTCTCTCTTCGTAAATTTTTTAGCGAAGAAAAAATCAACACGCTTTTCTTCACACATTTAACCTCATCACCTACAAATTTACGTGCTTTTTTCCCAATTTACAACATACTTTCTTCGTAAATTTTTCAACGGAAGTAAAAATCAACACATAAAATGACATGTCATGATACATTTATTTCATATATATATAATACATATAATACATAATAAAACTATTATTTGGAAATTTTCAAATATAATAAAGTTCCTTTATAAAAAATTTACGAACAACCGTTTAATGGCATTTCATAAGAAACAAAAACATTCCTAAGTTTTAGCGCTAAGATATTATTAATTAAGACAAGTTCTTAAATTTACGAATGGAATAAGTCGTAAAAATTTCATATAAACTAATACATAAATTGGATTTTAAAAGTGTTCAAAAGAAGTAGTTCGTAAATTTACGAAGTTTGCCAAAAGCGATGTTATTTGGAAATTTTCAAATATAATAAAGTTCGTAAATTTACAAACAACCGTTAAATGGCATTTCATACGAAATAAAAACATACTTAAGTTTTAGCACTAAGATATTATTAATTAAGACATGTTCGTAAATTTACGAATGGAATAAGTCGTAAAAATTTCATATAAACTAATACATAAATTGGATTTTAAAAGTGTTCAAAAGAAGAAGTTCGTAAATTTACGAAGTTTGCCAAGGCTTGGCACGAAATAAGGTAACAAATAAAAATGGAACAATCAGCTTTGTATAAAAAAGAAACGTGCATTTGTCACTGTTCGTAAATTTACAAAGTAGCCTAAACTGATTAAATTCTCTTTTTTTGCAAACATTTGAGAAAGTTAAGCAGCTGGACTTTGTAAATTTACAAACAAGCCAAAAAAGTGAAAGATATAAGGAATGTAAATTTGACACAGTTCATAAATTTACGAACAAGTAACAACTTCGTAAATTTACGAAGTAGCTTCTACTGATTCAAATTTCTATTTTTGAAAAAATCTGAAAAACTTCAAAAGTTCAACTTCGTAAATTTACGAACAAGATGAAAAAGTGTGAAAAACTTAAAAATGCAAAGAAATGTAAATTTACACAGTAGCTTGAAGTGACTAAAATTTCTATTTTGCAAATATATGAGAAACTTCAAAAGTTCCACTTCGTAAATTTACGAACAAGATGAAAATTGTGGAAAATTTACGAATGTGAAGAAATGTAAATCTGACATAATTTGTTAATTTATGTACAAATAACAGCTTCGTAAATTTACAAAGTAGCTTGAAGCGATTAAAATTTTTATTTTTTTTCAAAAACCCGAGAAACTTCAGAAGTTCCACTTCGTAAAATTACTAACTAGATGAAAAAAAAACAATACAGTTTCTTAAATGGGAAACTTTTACAGTAAAAATGCAATGTAGAGTTATGGGACCTTCCCAGTGCATGTAAGAGCATGACAGTGAACAAGTGTGTGAAGTTTCAATCCATTCCATTAGTGGATACTGAGATTACATACAAAGATTTAACAAAAAAACTGCTAAGTCGATAAAGGGGCGTAATTTTTTTAAAAAAAGAGAGTAGAGCTATGGGACTTGCTTAGTGCATGTAAGATCATGACAGTGAACAAGTATGTGAAGTTTCAATCCATTCCCATCAGTAAGTACTGAGATACCAGCTTACAAACAAAACCTTAACCAAAACTTAAGTCGAAAAAGGGGCATTATTTTGTAAAAAAGCAAAATAGAGTTATGGAACCTGTGCAATGCAAGTCAGTTTATCACAGTGAATAAGTGTGTGAAGTTTCAATCCATTCCCACAAGTGGTTACTGAAATACCAGCTTACATACAAAACCTTAACCAAATCGGGACGCGGACGCAATTGCGGACGCATGGGCGAGTCGACTATTCATAGAATAGTAGAGCTAAAACACAGTGACTTGAATTGAAACAATGAAAAAACAAAATAAATCTACCAAAAAACCCGCAACCATCAGACATTTCAAGGCTTTGATTGAATAAAGTCAGGGGAGGTTACTTATATGAAATAAGAACATATACCTTTATGTCAGGAATTAAGTTTTAAAGCAATCACATTGGTAGACAAATAAAATCTGCTTATTACTTAAAATTATCAGCAACTGTCAGTTACACAGTCTTGATGCGAAACGAAATATCAAGAATGTGATATGAAGTTATTCAGGTGCTGAATAGATTAATGATTTCAGATTAAAAAAAGTACTTTTAATTTACAAATAAAATGAACTTCATACATTTACAAACAACACTTATTTTCTATTAATGTATAAAAAAATAATAAAATAGTGATTTGTAAATATACAGGTACCATCCATGTTGTATCACAGAAAAGTGGTCTCAGTTTTTCCCTATGGCTAATAATATAAAAGTTACTAAAAATAAGCTATTTATAGTAACATAAAAGGGAAGTAATTAAAAAGAAAGGTATTGTAAGTGAACAAAAGAAGGATCTGCCAAATAAATCTGTTGACATAAATGAAATTTCAGATCAGTATCTTCATTAGTTATGGAGATATACCCATTTTAATTTGAAATAAAGGGAGGTAATTTGACATAGAATAAATCCATAGTTATCTACCATAATTGGCTCAGTCCAACTAATGACAATAATGAAATTTCAAATAAGTCCTATAAGTACCTACTGATATAAATCCTTTTTGATTACAATCAGGAGAGGTAATCAGATATAAAATAACTCTGAACCTACGCTTGGATCTGATTTGTCATGGAATCCAAGAATTTTTGTTGTTGAAGTTATTTTGCAAGTTTGTATCAAATAGAACCATAAATGAAGTCTCTACATGGCTGCAAAATCCAAAATAGACAATTTTGGACCTTTAAGGGGCCATAACTCTGGAACCCATGATGAAATCTGGCCAGTTCAAGAAAGGAACCAAGATCTTGTGGTGATACAAGTTTTGTGCAAGTTTGATTAAATTAAAATCATAAATGAAGCTGCTATTGTGCACACAAGGTCAAAATAGCTAATTTTGGCCCTTTCAGGGGCCATAACTCTGGAACCCATTATGGGATCTGGCCGGTTCAACTAAGGAATCAAGATCTTATGGTGACACAAGTTTTGTGCAAGTTTGATTAAATTCAAATCATAAATGAAGCTGCTATTGTGCAGACAAGGTCAAAATAGTAATTCTGGCCCTTTCAGGGGCCATAACTCTGGAACCCATAATGGAATCTCGCCAGTTCAAGAAAGGAACCAAGATCTTATAGTGATACAAGTTGTGTGCAGGTTTGGTTAAAATCAAATCATAAATGAAGCTGCTACTATGCAGACAAGGTCAAAATAGCTAATTCTGGTCCTTTCAGGGGCCATAACTCTGGAACCCATAATGGAATCTGGCCAGTTCCAAAAAGGAACCAAGATCTTATGGTTATACAAGTTGTATACCAGTTTGGTAAAAATCAAATCATAAATAAAGCAGCTATTGTGCAGACAAGGTCAAAACAGCTAATTTTGGCCCTTTCAGGGGCCATTACTCTCGAACCCATAAAGGGATCTGGCCAGTTCAAGAAAGGAACCGAGATCTTATGGTGATACAAGTTGTGTGCAAGTTTGGTTAAAATAAAATCATAAATGAAACCACTATCGTGCAGACAAGAAATTGTTGACGGACGCACACACGGACGGACGGTCTGAGACGGACCAAGGGTGATCACAAAAGTTTAAAAAAAAGGTGGGGGATGTTGATGCATTATCGGGGTGCTGGGCAAGACGAGAGTAGGTTGGCGAACAGTACAACTTTGCATGCTAATAAATATTCATGAAACGTTTGAAAATAAAATAATAAAAAAAAAAATTGAGGGTGGATGGAAGGGGCAGGGGGAGGGGATGTGATCAAGGTAAGGTGGTGGCCAGGTGTGGGTACAAAACTTCAGATGTTTATACTAAATGTTCATGGAAAATAATGAAAGAAGTTTAATTCTACCAATGGGTTGGTTTGTTATGTACAAATCTGTAGATTTTTAAACATTCAATTAAAGGGCAATAACTCTATGGAAAATTGACCAATTAAAAAAAAGACTGGCATCATCGGTATGTTTTATGTTTATTTCTAGTTTTATGAAATTCTACCAGCTTGTTACTGAGAAATGGCTGCAGACGTGGATTTTTCATTAAATCAAGGGCAAAAACTCTAAGGGAAATTTACCTATCCGATAAAAACCTTGATGGGCATCATTGCAGTATGTTGTTACAAACATTTATTTCACATGTTAAATGTTTCAGACATGTGAAGTGTATAAGGGCTGATGTAGGTGGCGCTCTGTAAATTAAACCACTAAGTTGGCCGTCTGAAGTAAACATCGGGAGGCTTCGTTTATATTTACTTATGCATAAAAACATGTGAAGATTTCACATTAAGTAGATAAGAATATCCGGCTCGAGGGTAACTTTAGACTATGCCGAGTTACCGCATAAACTATTACCCGAGATCCGAATATTCCAGTCCGCACCTACAGCCAGCAAAAACATCTTTTTCTTGCATGTCATATTCAAAAGATAATAGTAAGATAATATCAAACCATAAATTTTTATAGAACTATTTTCCTACAGTAGCGTGCGGGAAATCAATGTCCGTAAACGGAAAATACATCACGGCATTTCAAAGACAAACAACCATGTTTAGACCTGATTTTGTTTTATCATTTGCATCGTAACTTGATGTTTTTTTCTTTCTCATAAAATAACGTTTTTACAATCGAGAAATATACATAAGGAATAAAGCGGAAATATCAAGGTAGATTTTATTTGATTTTTATCTCGTTTAATATAATAAAATATAAATTACTACTTTTACATAGATGTAGTTCTTTCTACGTCATTTAAATAGACAGTGTATAAGATGGAGTTTTCCAGTACCTGTGATATCACCGGAAAACCCAAGAAACAGTCAAACTTGCTCGAAAAACCGTATCAATTCAGAAGCCAAATGCATTAAATGACCATTTTCCAGGTCCGATTTGTGCTGTCTGTCAAACCCAAAATTTTGTGAAGAGACTATTTTGCAATTTTTCTAACTATAGGTGGTCTCTCAATGCACGTTGCAATCTAATGAAATGACCATCAGACAGACTCTATAAATGGACCCAAATTAGACAGGTCTTTTATAGATAAGTTAAATTATTATCACAAAGGTTACTTTAACATCTTTTTATCCATTAAAGAAGTAGTTATTGCCGTCGACAGACATTTATAATTTTAACAAGAAAATGCAGATTATTAGTTTAAGGCAGTGCCTGTCTTTTGCAATGAATCTTATCCTTATTTGTTAAAATCTTAAAAAAAATGTTTCAGAGTAAAGTATGTTATCTCGTAAATTTTAAAAGAAAAATAACTTTTTGTTTTGTGTCACTTGACGTTGTTATAAACCCGACGTTGCGTTGGTTAAACGTTTTATAAAGTTCATTTGTCTTCTCAAACTTTTCTAGAGTATCACCATTTGTTGAGTAAGCCGAGCAATATGCATAAAATACTACCTGCGTTTCTCCAGTATATTAACCATTTTTATTCTTAGAAAATTGGATATCTCTTTTATATAAATATCAAACACGTAAAAAGGTTTGTCAGCTATACAAAGAAATACACTGTGTTTAATATCCTATATTTCCATTTCAAATTTATGCACTTACTTTTAGGCAAAGCTTTCAAAAACAAGGCAAAAAGTTTAACAGGATAAGCAATATTCAAAGGAAGCAGTTTGAAGGACAAATAATGAGAACTTTACAAGAAAAACGCATTGCGTATGGTCGTGGTAGATAATATATACAATGATTCCATGTTCTGTTAAAGATTACTTTCCTAGGAAAACTTATTTAGTAATAAACATGAAACTGTCTGGCCTTAATGTAAATTTACAAAAATCTCCAGAAGAACTGGCTGCATATTCAAACCAATTTGAATTTTGAAAACGAGACTCACAGGAATTGTGTAATTTATGTTTTTATCTATATAATCGGATTGTGTACTTTACTGGCTTTTGTATGAACTATATGTTCAACATTTTCTCTCAATCATTGCATGCTCCTTATAATTTTGGATTAAGTTTCAATGGTACCGTAAATGTCAATATTTTTTCCATACTTATGTCTGAATTTCGAATGCTGACTGTATCAAATACATGTTTAAAGAATTAAGATAAAGTTTCCTTTTAAAAAGGAAAGGCTAGGCTGGTTTTGGCATAGTCTACATTACTAGACAAGTGGGGTTAGGGGTCATTACATAAGATTCTATGCAAAACATGACTGCAATTTTCTACTGATGTTCACATGGGGACGCCAGTCTTAACTTTAAAGGCAAGGGTATTGAACAATTCTTGGCGTTTTGGGTTTTGAACTACTGGTGTCCAACCTCCATATAAAATTTTAAGACTCTAGCCCAAAGCGTTCTAGTTATTGGGCGGAAACCAATTTCCTTTACTAGGCCCCTGTGACTTCGACCCAGTGACCGCAAAAGCAATAGGGGTTCTCTACTCAATGAGACCAATTATCCCATGAAGTTTGAAGACTATGGGTTAAATGGTTCTATAGTTACCAGGCTGAAAGGTTATGGTCTATGAACTGTCCGACTGTCCTACTGACAAAGCAATATACCCCCTCATCTTTGATTGGGGGGGGGGGGGGGGGCGCATAATAAGAATACACAAAACTCTAAGCCCTATGGTTTTGAAGGTTTTTAAAATTTTTACTTTTGTGGAAGAAAATGTGGTTACCACTGTGGAGAGTTCGACACACAAGATTTTCATTACGTATGTACGGACGAAGGGCACTAATGCAATGTTTATAAGCGTGGGGACAGAAAAAGATGACTTAACTGACCAAATTGATTACATGTATATCTGCTAGAAGTTAAAAAAGAAGTTTTAAAAATTCTTAATTCTTTCTATAATTGAATACTAAATAATCTGAAAGTTAATATTGTCTTATCAGTACTAAGTCGATTGTTTTATATTATATGAACAACACTGTCTTTGTACTAAAATGCCACGTGAAAACACAACCACAAAAAGGGCAAGATACTTGCCAGGCATGATATTTGTCAATACAACATAAACCGGTATCAACATTTGATTACTGATAAAACTTATTAAAAATGTTATTTCATTCAAGATTCCTCATATCTAAGATTGTCTGTCACATGTTTCAACAAATGTTGACATCACTTCAGTTTTCCATAGAAAGTGTTGGCTGCGCAGAAAGATGCGCATAAAAATCTATAGGAATTCCCTTTAAGGGGGAGTTAATTATTCACCGACATTTTACTACAGTATTGCGAAGTAATTTGCCTGCGCGGACAAAGCTGTTTGGCATAGCAGACGGATTTGTGATAACACATTTGCACATTGACAAGATATTGTGTAAAACTGATTTAGCTGTCAATTGAATTATAATACACTGCTTTGACTAATGTACAAATTAGCAAAATCATAATACTTGTGTTTATGTACATAAATGGATCGTCCTGGTGTGCATCATATACAGATACCTATTAATATTTGTGTACATTTGCTTCTATTGCAGAAGATTTCCAGAAAAATGCCAAATACATGCATCTGCCTATCAGATCAACAGACTTCAGGGAGAGCGAACCCAAGCAGCCAGAATTGTTACCAATGCTCGAGATGGTCATCCTACAACAGAAATTCTAAAATCTCTTCATTGGCTGCACTTAAGGGCTAGAATAATATTCAAAATTCTTGTTCTTGTATTTCCTACTGTGCAAGGAAACGCTCCATCTTATTTGAGCGTTTTGTTATGCTCAAGAAAAAAACAGATTAAGATCTTCAAATGGCATTTAGTTTACTATCCCAAAAACAAGACTTTTATTTGTGTGTACTAGTAGCTGTTAACTAAAATGGTAATTCTGCAAAGCAATACAAAAACTTTATTGCCAAAAAGTGTGTCATAGGTAAGACTTAAACCCTTGCTGATTTATAACCATACATCGCCACTATGCTACTTTCCCGATACCCATTGGCATTCATCACCTGTACTGAACAGTACAGGGGTGTCCCCCTCAGAGTAGAAATTTTAGCTAGTTTTACAATGTAAATAGTGATTTTAACAGTGGCCTGAAAGTTTTATATTCTAATGTTGATTCATTTTTGAATAAGCGAACTGAATTCTTGAATACAATTTGTGAAGATCACTATGATATTATTATACTGACTGAAGTGCTGCCGAAAAATTGCAAATCTTTGAATATTGCTGAATTCTACATTGAAAATTATGATTTGTTTATGCCGAGTGTCGTTTCAGGCCGAGGTGTTGCAATCTACGTGCAGGAAAAGCTGAAAGCGAACATTGATGATAGTCTAACCAATTCTGATTTCGCAGAATCGGTATGGTGCAGACTTCGACTAGCGAATAGGGACACTTTACTCATTGGTGCAGTTTATCGCAGCCCCGCGTCAACAGATGTAAATAATGGTAAACTAAATGAACTTTTAATCAGGGCCACTTGTAAAAAGGACACACATGTTTTAATAACTGGGGATTTTAACTATAGAGACATTGATTGGGACCTGAAAGTAAGTCAGTCAGGTGATCCAGTGATAAATTCCTTTATTGAAAGTATAAATGACTGTTTTCTGTATCAACATGTGCGTGAGCCTACACGTTTTAGAGAAGGTCATCAGCCCAGTACACTTGACCTTGTGTTTACAAATGAAGAGCAAATGATTGACTCAATTGAATATAATCATCCACTTGGAAAAAGTGATCACTTAATGTTGTCATTTCGTTTTAACTGTTACACAGCAGAAAAGGATGAACATATTCCAAGATTACAGTATCACAAGGGTGACTATGAAAAACTGAATAAAACTCTCTCAGAGTGCGATTTTGAGGGTCATGCAAATGATGATATTGATAATATGTGGAGTTATTTTACAGACAGTATACAGTCAGCTGTGATTGAATGTATTGCAGTCTCGAAGCCAGGAAAGACAGTGAAGAGAAAAGAATGGTTGACAAACGAAGCTCTCAAAGCTATTGTAGAAAAGAAAAAGGCGTGGAAAAAATACACTTACTGTAAGAATGAGGTAAATTATAATAACTATGCTGAAAAACGGAATATTGTCACATACAAATGTAGAGCTGCGAAAAGAAATTTTGAAATGAAAATTTGTGAAAATGTGAAGGAAGATCCTAAATCGTTTTGGAAGTATGTGAGATCACACAAAGTCAAACATTGGAGATATTGAATGTAAAGATGGAACACTCACAAGTGATAGTAAAGTGAAAGTAGAACTTTTTAATCAGTTTTTCTGTAGTGTCTTTACTCGGAAAAAATGTTGTCAATGTACCGACCCTGGAAGAACGTGATTTTAGTGAAGAGCTTTCGGACATATTTGTGACCCCAAACATTGTATTGAAAAAACTGCTGAAACTGAAACCATCAAACTCCCCAGGTGAGGACCAAATGCACCCTCGTATTCTGAAAGAAAGTGCTGATTTACTTTGCAATTATTTGTCTGTGTTGTTTAACAAATCATTGTCTTGTAGCTATCTGCCGAGAGACTGGAAATCAGCAATTGTCCTTCCACTTCACAAGAAAGGCAGCAAGGAAAAGACTGAGAATTTTAGACCAGTGAGTCTTACTAGTATTGTCTGCAAGTTATTTGAATCAATCATCCGGGATGCAATAGTAAGTCATATGGATAAAAACAATTTGTTTATAGAACATCAGCACGGTTTTAGGTCCAAACGCTCCTGTGTCAACTTCTTGATGTCATTGACGAGTGGTATGAAATTCTAGATCGAAAAGGACGTATTGACGCCATATACCTTGACTTCCAAAAAGCATTCGATACTGTCCCGCACAAGCGCCTATTGAATAAAATGCACAGTTATGGTATTCGCGGAAATGTACTGAAATGGACTGAAAGTTTTTTGAGTGACAGAACACAGCAAGTTAGAATTTGGAACATTAATTCTACTCAAGCGAGTGTTACAAGCGGAATCCCTCAAGGATCCATGTTGGGACCAATACTTTTTCTGATCTTTATAAATGACTTGCCAGATGTTGTTCAGTCATCAGTGAAACTGTTCGCTGATGATACTAAGTTATATTCTGCTATTGAATCTTCGGATGATTGTGACAAAATCCAAAGTGACTTAGACAATCTTTCAGCCTGGTCAGACAAGTGGCTTTTAAAGTTCAATGCAGGCAAGTGCAAATCATTACATATTGGAAAAGGGAACAGTAAATATGAATACCATATGAAAGATAATGGGAAGGAAGTAAAAATAGCTCAAGTGAAAGATGAAAAAGACATTGGAGTAACTTTTGACGAGAACATGCAATTTGATGTTCATATATCTAATATTGTGAACAAAGCAAATCAGGGTTGGCCTTATTAGAAGGAGTTTTGAATTTATGGACAAAGAAATGTTTTTGATTCTATACAAGACCTTAATCAGACCCATTTTGGAATATGCTACTGTCATTTGGTCACCTTGGATGAAAAAAGATATAGTGGCTATAGAACAAGTGCAACGCCGTGCTACGAGACTCGTCAAAGATATTCAACACAAATCATATAATGAGAGACTTACTGAGCTTGGACTACCTACATTAATATACAGGCGTGAAAGGGCAGACATGTTACAACTGTTCAAAGTGATGAATGAATTTGATGAAGTGCATCTGAAATCATTGAACTTAAGCCACAACGTCAGAACAAGAGGCCTAGATAAAAAGTTGGAGAAGAAACATAAGAACTTCAAGAGCACTATGAACTCATTTGTTGCCCGAAGTGTGAATCGCTGGAACAAATTACCTAACGAGTGTATAAACAGCAGAACTGTGAATGCTTTTAAAAGCAGTTTGAACGTTGCCTGGAAACATAAGACAAACAAATTTATACCGGTATATGACTTTTAAGACGCATGCTATTTGAGAATTTTGGATATGAATCAGTCACTACACGTTCGACGTATTCGACTTGGCATCAACGGTAAAAAAACAGCTTTCTGTGAAATAAATTATCCGAAATATCCGAAATTTTTCTTCACCTTCAAGATAGGTAATCTTTGATCCATCATAACAAATTCCGTAACTTTATTTATGACATATGTTTTACCTATTAATATATAATAAGAGAAAATGTTTCCTTTGCTTTTACTATTCTGTTTTAACATGAATCACACGATGTTAATATATATCTTATAATTTCTTTTCGTAATAAAATCAGTAGGATGATCATTTTGAAGCAAGCACAAGTCTAATTGATACTGTTAATGAGAACGCCCACTTTGTAAATAGTATTGATATAGTAATTTAGATTTTGAAAAAAAAAATTAATATCTGTTTGTAACACAATTTTAGCTCGCAGGTCAGTTTTCAGATAATTACTCATTGTTTTTATTTTATATGTTATTCATTTTGGTAGAACTTTCAAATTCTTACAAATAATACTCATGTTGTTACATGTGTAGGTTATTGTTGGTATTTACAACTCTTGTCAAATTTCATAACATCATTAAGTTATGGCCTAAATGACTTTGATTACTATTTTAACCGGTCAGATATTGCGAAGTTCTCAACAGAAATTGATTTGGTCTGCCTTAATTATTTTGTTAATTATTTTGTTATTGATCTTTATGGAACTTCCATGAATTGCTCAGAATTGTTAATTACTTTGTCTGGCTGGTCAGCTTACAGTTGTTGTTTACAACTTTAGCAAAATGAATCGCAGTCGAATGTTTTGTCTATTAGATTTTACCCTAATTGTTTTGTTTGTTTTATTTACAAAAATATCCAATGATGATTAATTCTACATAGGTTGTTTACGGTTATATGAGTACATAATGGACGTTTTGTTCGGCGAACGCCGTCTAAGAACGAATTCGTTACCTATGCCACGTGACTTGAGTTTGCAAATCAAACTACTTGATAACGCATTATAGATAATTTATCAAAATGGAAGATTTATGCAACACTCTGCCTGACTGGACGAGAGTGTCAATTTCTTTCACTCTGTTGATTGTGCTACGCTGAGTGAAATGTAGACAAAGCGTTTATCCTAAACGACGCTGTTCACAGTTTTAAAGCTATCTTTGGCTCAGTATATTTAGCAAGAATATTGATATATCTCAAAATGATAAGTAAGTTTAATAAATATGATAAAAACCTGTTCAAATACCAACATATATCAAATTAAAGAAAGAGCTCAATACGGTCTGCGTATCACATGAATAAGGGTGTGATAAGAGTCTTTTATGTAGAGAAGTGCTTTTTAAAATATTTTCCTTGTTACAATTGTCGTCTGTATATGAAAAGGTTTCTTGCTTTTGTGACTTATTCAGATTGCATATTAAAATGAGTACTTGTTTGCTTTGATATATTTGTTATAAATTATTTAACTGATTTATTATATATGAATGTTTTTCTTTAGTGTGGTATGCAAATATTGAACTCGGTTGAAATCTGTTTTATTATGTATATGTTATATAATGACTGAAACTCATTACACTGAAATGAAGGTACACTGCATACAGTTTATCTATGTGATATGACTACTGTCAAACTTTGCTTATGAAACAGAAATATTGAAATAATTACAATTGTATGTTTTGCTTGACCTTCTCTTTTTTATAGGTGTGACGTCATTGTTCAAAGATTCATGAATAGCGAATATGCATTTGTTAAAGCGGGATCAGTTGGCCTATTTTAGAAATAAATAAAAATAATAAATTAAAAAATCCTTTAATTGATTTTTTCTCATGTATTCTAATTAAACTTGATTTGTATCATCTTTATTAGGCCCGCAGCCAACTTTGTTCAGCTGGGACATTTGACCCCTTTTAGGGGCTGCTAGAGCTAAAACTAGAATGCCTTTATACAGCGTCTCATGAACAGCTTGGTGGATCTTTGTCATACTTGGTCTGGAGCATCATTATAAGGTCCTCTTCCAAATTTATTCATATAGGAACTTGGGCCCTATTAGGGACCACTATAGCTAAAAGTAGATATGCCTTTCTTCGCATTAACCACTAAAGTGTAATGGATTTTTATCAAACTCGATGTGTAACAATATCGTAAGGTCTCCTGCTATTTTGTTACAAATGGGGATAGGGACCAATTTAGCTAAAAATATAAATACGTTTAATGACCTCTTCTCATGAACCGCTTCATGAATCTTCATCAAACTACTGCTGTAATTATTCGTCTAAGGATAAACGAAACAAAATTGCAACCCTACGAAACCTTTGCGAAAAATTAAAAGAGAACCATTTAAATTGTTAAAGTGCGGTGTTTAGTTTTGCAATTTGAAAAATGTTAGATGAAAGATGAATGTTAGATGAAAAATTCATAAACTTCTTTCCTTATTACAATTCGCCGACCATCATTTTTAAAGATATTTCTTGTTTGACATGTTTTTGAAATTGATATTTTTTTTTAAATACTTGTAAACATGTTATTGCGATTGCATTTCGTGAAAAAAGTATACATAATCAGGGAAAATACTGAGAATAAAAGACTAAATTAGGAAAAGAGACGGGAATCATAGAATAGAACTAGAAGAAAAGAAATAATCAACAGAAACGGAATCGGTTAATTAGTTTACTTTATACTAATCTGCTTTAGCTCGACTGTGATGAAAGATTCAAGCTTATTGGAACCACTTTCGAGTCCGCTTCCTGGAAAAGCCAGTACTGGTGTCGTACGAGGAGTCATGGTCGTGACACCAGTGGGGCACAACCCCTGGAATGAGCGGCCGTTCATCGCTCCCCTTATCGGGTTAGAGAGAGGGTTAAGGAATATGGAAGATTTAGAAAGGGTTGTTAGGTTATAATAACATAGAACTTTCCGGTTTGGAAGTATAAATTGTTTAAAAGTTTGGCGTGGAACAAAATCTGTTTTCTTATGTCCACAAGTTTGTACCAATAGTCACACTATCCTTGTATGTTGTCAACATTTACTATGGAACGCCTAGACATGATGATTATTACTTCGTCATGTGCATTTCCCAACATATTCGGTACGAATTATCATCTGTCTTGTAGATAAAACAGTTTGTTATGTATATTTACTAGTTTGTCCGGTACATTTATGAGTTTGTGTTGTGCATTCGCTAGTTTGTGCTGTACCATTGATAGTTCGCCATGTGCATTTTCCGATATATCCGGTACCAATCATAATTTGTCTTGTAGATAAAACAGTTTGTTATGTACATTTACTAGTTTGTCCAGTACATTTCTTAGTTTGTGTTGTGCATTCACTAGTTTGTGCTGTACCATTGACAGTTCGTCAGGTGCATGTTCCAGTATATTCGGTACAAATTATAATTAAACAGTTTGTTATGTACATCTACAAGTTTGTCCGGTACGTTTCTGCGTTTGTGCTGTCCAATAGACATATCGTCATTTGCTTTTCTTGATATGTTCGTACAAATCATAATTTGTTGTGTAGATAAAACAGTTTGTTATGTACATTAACTAGTTTGTCCGGTACGTTTCTTAGTGCTGTGCATTCGCTAGTTTGTGCTATCTAGTTAGAAAACTTTTGCTACATGTCAGTATAGAGACTGTTGCAAATGTCCTTAACTATGAAAATTACAAAATGATACCGCAACGTCCTAGTCTTTCTCATGGACCGAATTTCTTTCAACTTTGTATACTGACCTCAAATGTAGTCTGAAACAGAAATAAAAATTAAAATGCACAGTTCTCTTGCCTTGATCTTGAATTATCTGCCCTTGAACATTAGACATTTTAGTATTTTCTGGTTTTCAAGGGCAGATAATTCAGGATCAAGCTTTAATGTTTATACAAATATATCTTATATGTTATCTTGCTGCCGTTAAGTGTTATGTGAGTAATGTCAGCACACACGCTTTCAATTATTTTTATTATTTTCTAAACATTTACTGTCAGCCTTTTTATAACAGAAAACTGAATTGGCAGAAAGACCGCGATAGTGATTTACAGAATATGCAGCGACGATTATATAGATGCCCTTCAGGAGTAAGTAAGTGAGTCGTCATCTTACATTACCATCGCAATGGTATAAACGATACACAACACTTTAAGATGCTACCACGGCAAATAAGTACTTCAGTGTTGTTGTATCCTAGGAAATAGTTGTGAAGTTCTCAATTGAATCCATCCCTATTTTGACTGGTTAGATTTCAAATGTTTTTATTGAAATTATATCAGTTTTGTGTCTTCTAATGCTTTTAACAGATGTTTTGTTTGCTTTCTGCATGGCTACGTTTCTTTGCGGATGATTAAAAAACACCCAACAATAACAGATGTGTATGAAAATATGTACAGTGATTGTATAGAACAAATGTTCATCGTTCATGACAGAACGACCTTGGTAGTGTAAAACTTTAGCAATATAGAGCTGGCATTGCTGTAATTCCCAAAGTGAAATTCGCAACTTATGTTCAGAAATGTTTGTTATAGAAGGATAAAGAACACCAGGCCGACACCTTTAACCAATCCACGGGATATCTTCAAAACAACAGTTTCAGTATTTATCCAATCGAAGAGTGTGTTTCGAGAAAAGTGTGTATTGCTGCAGTATTAACTTGATTTTGCTGTTGTTGTTGTTGTTTTTTTTTAAATTATTTATAACAATATCGTTTCAGCTTATAATACGTATATTTTATCAATGCACACATTATTCATGATTTGTACAGATCGAGTTCAATAAACTACAATTTCAACATTGTCTAGGAAAGAAGTTTTGCGATTTGCAACTTCGCCAGTATGTCTTTCTGTTTATTGATATAAGTAACATTTTAATCAATCAAATAAGCTAATAATGTGACTTGTGTGTAAAATTTATTCTTTATAAACGAATACATTACTTTTGCGTTCTGAATTCTGGTTTTTCGAGAAACAGAATGTCTCGTTTTAAACTTGCATAAGAATTTGTGATGAAATATAAAAGAAATTTAACACTACCAAACACGTAAAACTTCTTTTCTCTATATTACAAAACCTTCACTTAATAACGTCATTGGGGCCTCCGTGGCCGAGTGGTTAAGGTCGCTGACTTCAAATCACTTGCCCCTCATCGATGTGGGTTCGAGCCTCACTCGGGGCGTTGAATTCTTTATGTGAGGAAGCCATCCAGCTGGCTTACGGAAGGTCGGTGGTTCTACTCAGGTGCCCGCTCGTGATGAAATAATGCACGGAGGGGCACCTGGGGTCTTCCTCCACCATTAAAGCTGGAAAGTCGCCATATGACTTATCATGTGTCGGTGCGACGTTAAATAAAATAATAATAATAATAACGTCATTAGTTTAAAATGAAGGTTGTGTTGACAATCTTTTCTTTCTTTAACTGTTATGTCTTGCATGATAACAGTGTCATACGAGAACGATCATGAGTGATGCATGAAACAAATGCGAAATGGAGATGAGGATTTAAGTTACTCCGAATTTAATTTTGTTATTTTAATTATTGTTTATGTGCAGTTTCATAAATAGAAAGTATCACTGAAAGCTCTGCTTATATCTCTTGACTATGGTATTCTTCTTTTAAATTTTTCGTCCGTATATTAAGTCTGAGAGTCAATGCAAACATAGTCTAGAAAAATCGAAATGACTAGTTACAAAAGAAATGTATAGAAATTTGCGTATATTCCTTTTTGTGTTACCTTTAACAATAATGTCTAAATTATAAAGTACAAGTAGTATATATTTGTGTCTTCCAGTCATTCTACTGTAAAAGTAAGAATTATGAAAGACAATAGTTTGAAGTATAAACATGACTATATCATTTTCAAGAAATAGGAACATTCACATTTGTAAGAATGTTTTAGTGATTTATTGCTTGAGTATTTTCTAGTGATGAGAATCTGCAAATATATGTAAATTGTTGAATTATAAACTATGGGGACAGAAAAAAAACTTATGATTTCGAAATTACTGTGAAAGAGTTCACAACACTAAATTTATGATTATTTATATTCTTTTGTGTAGTAAGGGTCATTTAGTTCTTTCAGGTTAAATACAGTCAGAAAAGACAAAATAACAATACTGTAGCCACAAGGTTGAACCATGTCATTTTAGAAGTGAGGTCTCTATCATGTATTTAACATAGAAATACCTTTTATACTTTCATATTATGTAACAGCTGTTAAAAATGAAAGAAAAGTTTCAATTGATACCATAAGTCAGAGATAGGGCACATTTTCTTTCATTAGACAGCCAGTATGAAAGTTCGGGAATTCCATTTCTAAGTTGCCAAAGCGTGTGGAATCACCAAATGATGGCCGCCATAATGTTGCCAATTTCCGTTTATTTACAAAAAGACAGCCTTTCTTTAGTCAAGTTAATGAATTATATCGTCAAAATGGTTTGAATGTATAGAAAACAACATTTTCTAAGAATCCTTGCCCTTTTATTTCTATTTTATGACATTATTGTAAAAATAATGCCTAAAATGGGGAAAAATTGTGCATTTTTACGATTTTCAGAATTACACAACCTGACAATAGTTGTTATTTCATAAGCATGCATGAAAGAATGGGGTGGTAACTTATATATCTATATTGCATACCTCTAATCGAATAAATTGTATAGTAACTAATGAACAAATGAGCCGCACCATGACAAAACCAACATAGTGCATTTGCGACCAGCATGGATCCAGACGATCCATGCTGTTTGCTTTCAAACCCTATTGTAATTATAGAAACCGTTAGCGAACAACATGGATCCCGACCAGACGCGCAGTCTGGTCTGGATCCATGCTGGTCGCAAATGCACTATGTTGGTTTGTTTGTGAAAACCAACAGGCCGAAAGTTTAAGTTTAAGCTCACATAATGATACTCATCTTACTGTTCCGATAAAATCTGAAACTGTAAACAAGCAAACGGTGTTAGTCTGGTTATGGTTAAATGAATTAAAAAAGAAGGTTTCAACTGGCTATGACATAAAAAATAACAATTTTCAGTAAAGTGTATAAATAAGGGGCAAATACTGTAGGATTAGCTTTACAATACTTGACACTTCAAATTTCAATAGCTTAAGACAGATGGCAACATTTATCAATCATCAATATCATTATAGTTCCTACTTTAGTAATGTGAAATGCACTGCTCCTATTTTACGTCACATTTTCGTGAATGAGAGCTTGTCTTCATATTTTACAGACTTAAGATGTTTTTACTAAAAACAATATCTGCTCAGAAAATCTGTTTATAACTCTTAGTACTCTTTGAATGATTTTGTATTTATACTACATTTTCGGTTACTATCAACTAAAAGTACCTTTTTATTACAAAAAAAAAGACATAAATCAGAATGCATTTCCCTTAACACTGAAGAGATGTGGGTGGGGTATACACCATATTGTTGCGTTATCTTAAAGAAGTCCAGAAATCTAACGTTTCACCATCGAGCTTTTAGTATTTGCACATAATTGTTTACCAGTCTATGTTTAATTTAACTAGGATATAAAAAAAAACATGTCTTCATAAAGTTGAAAACAGGTTTTTATCAATTGCAGTTTTTCTTTGAAACGATGGAAATAAATCAGTAGATTTCAATAAATATTAGACTTAAAGAATTGAAAAAAATGTTGACATTTTGTCTACAAGGTAATGAGTTCTACAAATGAATTGATTCCAAAAGTTATTTTTATCATCAAACGCATTGTTTAGCAAATTCTATAACAACTCTTTCTATATCTTATACGAGTACTTGTCCCTGAATTTTCAAATGAATAAGAATTGTTGTTTCTATTTCCAAAGGAATTTGAAACCTTTACTTTTAACACCGTATTTCACATTTGGTCATATCAAGGTAATATGAGGATCATAATGCAAGCTAAGTAAATGTTCGGCCTGTTGGCTACGCGTACACAAACACTTTTGTTCTGCTTACTATGACATATTTGGCAAGAGACGATAAACTATACTCGAGTATAGGTATGCTATATAGGCATAAAAGTTACTACAACATTATTCCATGTACTCTTTTGAAATGACAAATATTGCGAAATTGACTATATCCAGAGAGTTTTCTTTGCAATAAGACACAGACAAGCGTATATCTGCATGAATTTGATCCGTAAAATAAGAACTACTTGCATGATGCATACAAAAATGCTGTCATTTTAGAAATAAACGGCTGTTGATGCAAAAAATAAAATAAAAAAATGGTTTATATATTTTGATTGTAGGTGTCAAATAACTACATCTACGTGGTTCTTTGTAGCAATCATAATATATACCAAATGCTGTTTTTAAAGACAAAAATTTATTATCTTTTCCGACTCGCTTTCTGTTTTACAGTCAATTCATATCCGAAATATGGAAAATCCATTCATTCAAAATATTCTTCTCAGGCTTCATGAACAATCTTTAAAAAAGTTTATCATATTTTGTTGGATTCCTAGTCATGTTGGTATTCATGGAAACGAGGATGCTGATATTGCAGCAAAGAAGTCCCTTTTATTATCACAATCTAATTTGAAATTACCACATACCGATTTTAAGCCCAATATAAACAAATACATTTTATCTAAATGGCAGTCGTCATGGAACCGTGCTTCATTCAATAAACTTCATGATATCAAACCTACTCTAGGGGAATGGCACCAAGGGAACAGATCTGTTCGCAGGGAGGAAGTTGTTCTTTCTCGCTGTCGAAAAGGTCATACCCGTTTGACTCACTCTTACCTTTTCAATAAAGAAGATCAACCCGAATGTGTACCATGTCAAACACCGCTAACTATTAAACACATTTTAATCGACTGTGTGGACTTTGCTACACAACGCAGTACATATTATGACGTTCAATCTTTGAGAGAATTATTTGACAACGTTTCAGTTGGAAATATTTTATCGTTTTTAAAGCAGATAGGAATATATCAAAAGATCTAACACTCCTTATTTTTCTTAACATCTTGCAATATTATTATGTTTGCAGCTGATATTTTAACACACACGTACATACATTTTTACATTACTGTTTTTAGATATGCTTTACATTTTTACATGGATGCTTTTAGATATGTTTTACATTATTCATAGTGTGCTTTACATTTTTACATGGATGTTTTTAGGTATGCTTTACATTTTTTACATGGATGTTTTTAGGTATGCTTTACATTTTTACATCAATGTTTAGGCTTTACAGTTGGCGTTTGCAATATGACTTCTTCTCGGCGATATATGACCATTTTGTGTCGATTCATCGTAAAACCCAACTCACTCACTCACTTTAAAGACAAACTGTGTCGCTGACATGCCAAACTTAGTCGCTGACATGCTTATCATTTCAATTCTACTGGTTAGGGTTAGGGTTAGATTTGCATTTTATAGACAGGGACGGACCAAGGTGTGTTAATATCTTTATGTTTTGTCATGTCATACCCCTAATGAAACGGAGAACAATGTTTGTATTATATGTATTATTATTGCTGTCTAATTTAAATATTTTGTGATTGAAACATCAAGGTACTAAGCAGCCTTGGTGTATTTTCAATTCAGTTTTATGTAGTTTATGATAGCTTGATTTTGGTAACGTAGAAAAATTCTCTATTAAGCGGGAAGCACGTGAATACATACATAAGCAATTTCAGTTTCTTGATTAAGAAAAGTATTCTAAATGCTCTTGTTTCAACGTTTCTTGTTATTTTTACATCTGCATATTTTAAAAGTTTGTTATTGTTGTTGTAGTTGAAGCTACCTCTTTTCGACCTTTTAACTGTGTTTTTTAATAATTTTATTTCAAGTCGTTATTATGTTTATAAAAATGGTAGTGAAAATAATTTTAAAAACAATCTTATCAGCTTTTAAGCATTCGACTGAAATAAATTACGAAAAATACGCTGTCACCTGGTTCTGATGGCAGCCATTTTGGATTTATATAGATACAAAAATGTCGAAGGGCCACGGAGCGGAATCCATTGTATATTGTGTAAAATCTACCCAATGAACAAAATAAAACAAACGAACCTTGTATAAACCCAACTGCATCCTTCGTTGCTATTATTTTTTTTAAAGAAAACAACATCAATTGGCAATTGCGGCCATTTCTTATTTTCTTAAATGAAAAAATGTCCCCAAAGATGCCCAAACGTCTTTCAGTGGATTCTCATTATTGAATCCTGAAGAACAAGAAACTACAAAAATATCTTGTATATACTTCATTGCACAGTTCATTTTGAGTTAATCACACCGGCAAAATTATAGATCATATGTCATATAGCTTTATATTCTCACGGTAAAGGATTACGCTAGGTGCCATTCCATTTTTCACAACGGTCGGGAATCTTAGTAGAACCACTGAAGTGAGAATTGATATAAATTGTTTTCGTTTGTTAAGTTTTACTCCTTAGACACAATTCCACATTTCCGGACGTCTTAAAATTGAAATGATCGGGATTTGAAACCTTAATATAAGACTCGATCAATCCGAGTCAAGTTTTTGTTTGCTTAGGCTCGTTCTATGATATTACATTCTAGGATCATCTTGCAGGTTCATTAACTATCAAAATAGCTGTCACCCTTTCGTAGACAAATTGGATGGCTTCTTCCAATGAACAAATTTTACTCTGAATTTGCAGTGAAACAAATATCGCTTATATTCGTCCTCTCACTCAAGTCTTAAAGCATTGCAGGACCGAAAGACTACCCTTACATTTGATTAAGCTGATACAAATTTTGAGGAACGCCCCTCCCTTTAGAAGAGAAATTATGATAAATATCAAAAATATATTATTCTATTCCAAAAGTAGCTTGAAAAAGTAGTAGCACTAAAATTAAATTGTATAAAATTCGTTTAGTCAAACGTACGGCCATCAAAATGTTACCATACTATTTATTTGCTGGTAAATATCAGTATTTTATTTTCTAGCAAAAATTTATTTGGCGCAGTTTCAAGGAATTTTCAACGTCAAGACAGCATACGCATTAGGCAGACAAATCGCATTGATGATATATACCAATATGTTCTTTGTCTTGACTGTCTGCAAAATAAAAATGTGTAAACACTTTATGAAATTAATCGTAGAGTAGTATTTGACCTTTATCTACAACTGAACATCTACAATTGAACATTGATTTTTTTCACAGACCTAACAAATGTTTAGCTGAAACCCTGTCTACATACAGTAATCATTCAGCTTTAAATACATAAACAAACGTGTTTTATGGCGCCATAATGACCAGCTTTTTGTCTTAACTACAGAAATATTTCGTCTGAATTTACTAGTTTTCCTACTGATATCATTCTTAGACAATTTTCATACGTTGTTAATTCTCAATACAATCAGAATCAAATATGTTCCTCTTGGTGAGAAATATTCAAACGGGCAATGATTTAGCGTTATTGTTCAAATTGGAGTTATTTCCTCAATGCAAAATATTCTTGGAAACGAATATTTTAACGTTATCTATTCTCCAATGAAGTTTGAAAATCAAACGAATAAATACTTTCCCCGAAATCCATGTTTAGTTTTTGATATTTCTGGAAGGAAGTTCAAGAATTTCATTCTTAGTATGTTTTAGTTCCAGCAGACTAGGCGGGCAACAATATCATCATCATTTGACGCCTACGCTATATTTATTGTATATGAAACGAACTGAACAGTACTTCGACCTTCTACTGAACGACATTTGGTACATAATTTCTAACAAAGTTTCTAAGTTCGTATTAACAATATATTTTGTAAAGCACTCTCGTACATGTTGAATGATATTAAGGTCAGGTCTGGGGAGTACGTTTTTGAACAAGTAAGAAGTATTTTTCCATTAAAAAAACACAGTACAGCCCGACAGCTTATTAATTTAAAAATATTTTATTACCCGACTGTTTTGAGAAATATCACATCTTTGGTGCTCATCCCCTTTACAGTTGGATATTGTATTTGAAGAGCAACTGAGAGACGGCACGGTACATAGTTCTTGAACTTCCGTTCTATTTCCTGTTTTGTCGAGCTATTAATTGTGCTTCTCTTGATGCACTGTTTTCTGCAAAGGCGTTGAGTACATGCATTCAGGGATTAAGCTTGCTTCTATTTAAATTTACGAAGGCAATTTTTGTTTGACACGTAATGCCTTCTGTTAACGTTGGGTATGTTACATTTGACACTGCTGCTGGGAATATAAAGACATTTGTCATATTGATAGATGGCATTGGGAGACTGTATAGTATTCTATAAAAGTTGTTCCTGGAGTTATTGCAGTAATAAATTTCATTGATACATTTTAAAAGTAGTCGTATCTCGGAGAACACGCATCGTTTCTGTTGATATCTTTATTAAGACATCCGTAGAATTTATAAACGTAAACGTACAATTGAATTCAACACTTCGGTAAGAAAAAATGAAGAAATTACCCTGTTATTGGTTACATTTTGCGAATTGCTAAGTTATTTATTTCATTATTTATTCATTTAATAATATTAGGCATCTCACGTTTCAGTAGATAAGTATTGTTTTGTGAGGTAGCACATTACAAATTGAACAATTACACACGGTTGTGTCATCCGAAGTGAAGGTTATGTATTAATATTTTCTATAACTTTGACGAAAACGTAAAAGACACTGATTGTTTCTACAATAACATTAAATATTGAGACACGACGGAAATTATCAATTGTTTAATATACATAGTACCCACTTGACGAACTGCTATTAACATGATAAATATGTGACTGAAATGGACTTGTGTAGGGTTCAACGGTTCTCACTGTATACCTAGGAAGGACATAAAATGGTTAAGGTAGCTGACCTGAAATCGCTTGGCCCTCACCGATGTGGGACGTATAATTGTTCATGTGAGGAAGCCATCCAGCTGACTTACGGAAGGTCAGTGGTTCTACCTAGGTGACCGCCCGTGATGAAATAATGTCCGGAGTTGACTTGCATACTTGGATTCAGTGTTGATGTATATTCTGGTCCTTTGGTATCATGAAGTCAATTCAATATATGTGTAATATAGTTCCGCTGGTGCTAGGGGGCGTGAGAAGTGTTGCAAATTTCATTACCACTCATGAACAGACTCAATCAAACCGAAGCTTGGTTGCATTCTATGCTTCCAAAGGATCTTTTTACAAATTGTATTTCCTCCACCATGAAAAGCTGGAAAGTCACCATATAATATTTAATTGTGTTTGTATGACATTACACTAAACAAAACAAATAAACAATCAAACAACATGTGCAATAACGTGTTCTTCCTGGTCTGGAGCCAATGAGGGGTAGATGTAAGATTTCCTCTTTTCTTTCAATAAGCCCATGAGGTGTCGGCATATTCAGAGCGTTATACGTTCTCCGTAATAACACATTTCAAACTGTAGATTTAAAACGTGTATATGATAACACCCATTATAGTAAAATCTACAAACGTATAGCTATGACATGAAAGAGTATACAATAAGACAAAACTAAACAGTTTATCTAGAAACTTCAAACTGTCGATATTTCATAATTCATTGCATAAATTGCTTCTATTGTGCTTTGTTCGTCATTGGAAGGTTGTGTAATCGTATTACAGCAGCTCTCAAATATTAGAGCCATTGATTTCAAAGGTATTAGTAAAGGCTAATGCATCATTTAACAATTTTATATAGGGTAAGGTCGTCGACGTTTTGGAGTGCATAAATGTGATGCGCGTAATTATCAGGATTTAATCCAACATAAGATTTCTCGACAATAGTCTAAGAGATAAAAAATCAGCGTAATTCCAAATGATGCCTCATTACATGCTGTCACTTAATCTGCTGGGAATTTAAACATCCTTTTCAGTTAGAATTACGTTTGCCTGCTAAACATTCCAACGCTTAAATTTCTCAAACTTAATATCAAAAGATATTCCCCAGCTATAAACAGTCAAGTCAAGTGCTACAAACTTTCAAAATTCTCACTGTCATACTTGCTGGCAGTGTACATTTCCCCATCTGTGTTTTCCAACGCCAAACCCATTTCTAAATTTGTAGTGACCAATTCCGTCTCCTGAATACCTCTCAGGTAAAAAGTTAACGTTGGGCTTTCGTCTCCGAACCTTATTTCTGCCTCTATCACCTTTTCGTCGCGTGAGTGGAACGATGCTCTATCTACCATTTTTTAAACGTGGCGAAAATCGCTTCCAAAGTTTCGTCTAGTTTCTTTATTTCTGGGCGGAAAAGATGATAAATATATCTACTTGTTCCTTGCGTTTAGTTCTTTTAGACTGTAAATGCTTTCAAATATATTTCGTTTTTACTTTTCTGCAATTATACATTTTTCACTTTGGAGATAGAGCAAATTTACAAAATTGGACATAGAGCAAGATAATATTTATTACAATTGTATATTGAAAATAGGGCTAGAGCTCTTAAACAGTAATTACAGTCGCTGTACTCATTTTGAAATTAATGGAGGATTGGTTTTGGTTTTAGCATCGTCAAACTGACACAATATTATAGGCCATATTGCAACGTTTAAAATTTTCATTGTGGAGGAGGACTCTAGATGCATTATTTTTGGCACGGGCGGATACCTGGGTATATGACTTCTTTCGTGTCAGCTGGATGGCTTCCTCACATGAAAAAGCGAGGTTTCAAACAGTGGTGAGGGGCAGGGGTTCAAAAGGCAGAAGATTTGGACTGATTTGCCATTTTTGTACCATGCTGTCCAAATTGTTCAGAGTTAACTGAACTACTACGCTACAGACATAATTGACTTTTAAACTAGGCATATTGGTCGTAATTATTTGCAGATGGGTATTCGTAAAACCCTATCGTAGTATTGTGTTAAAAAACAACAAAAAGATTTTGAAGTTTAATTACTCAGTGACCGCAATAATTATTATCAACAATGAACAACAGATCTAAAATCTTTTTAGTCGTAACTGTTCTACATGTATTTGCCAAATACAACTAGCTTTCATTACGCTGAGTAAGATTTTCCATGTTTTGTTATCAGTTGGCATTAAGTTTGGCATAATACTAAGCATTATAACAATACCTAATAACATTGTATTTGCAATTAAATATTATCATTAATAACTGTATTCTTTCACAAAACAACAGTTTTTATATTATGTTCAATTTCTGCATGTAACACAATGTGTTATTCATGTCTCTTTTTAGCTATTAGTATAGGTGGATTGTACGGCGTCCATCGTCCGTCTACCTGCGTCAACAATGTACTTAAAATTCTTCTCCTCTGAAACTACTGGTTACATTTATACTAAAACTTGGTCAGTAGACTTTTGAGATAGATCTCTATCAAGTTTGATCAAATGGTTAATCTTGGCCCCTTTAAGGGCCGCCAAAGCAGAAAAAAAATAGGAAAAAACATTTAAAGAACTTCTCATGAACCGCTTGATGGATCTTCATCAAACATAGTCTGTAGCACCATTATAGCATCCTTTCCCAAATTTGTTCAAATGGGGACGATTGGCCCCTTTGAGGGGTTACCAGAGCTAAAATTAAAAATGCCTTTAAATGCTTTCTTCTCATGAACCACTCGATGGATCTTCTTCAAACTTGATTTGTAGCATCATTATAAGAATCTTCACCAAAGTTGTTCTGTTGGGGGCATTTGGTCCCTTTCAGGGCCTGGTAGATTTCAAAATAGAAATACCTTTAAACAACTTCTCATGAACCACTTGATGGATATTCACCAAACTTGATCTTGAGATCGGTATAAGGTCCTTTCTCAAATTTGTTTGATTAAGGGCACTTTGTCCCTCTTAGGGACAACTAGAGCTACAAATAGAAATACTTTCTCGTCATGAAACCGCTTGACGGATCTTCATCAGAGATGGCCAGCGGCATCATTGGAGGGCTCTCTTCCAATTTTATTCAAACAAAGGCTGTTTGCGTATTCTAGGGCAAACATTAAAACTACCTTTAATGACTACTTCTAATGAACCACTCAATGGATTGTCATCAATCTCGGTCCGTAGCATCATTATATGGTCCCTCCAAATTTTTTTAATTGTGGGTTGGGGTGGGGGCGCTAAGCCCTCTAAAGGGCCACTAGACCTTAATCTACAAATGCCCTTAAATGATAACTTCTCAACCGCTTGATGGATCTTTATCAAACTTTTATTAGGTCCTTTAACAAATTTATTCAATTAGTGGGCCATGGCCTCTTTTAGGCTGCCAGAGTTAAAAATAGAGATATCTTTTTACTAAATTCCTCTTTAACTACTGAATGGGTCTTCATAAAACCTTGTCTGGAGCATCATTATAAAGTCCTTTACCATGTTATGTCTTATAGTCAAATCGGGACACTTTTGCCCTTTTAGGGACCACTAAAGTTGGAAAAGAAATAATTTAAAATGATTTCTTCCGATGGTTATGTGTTTTGGTGCGTGACAGCAAAATGATGATAAAAAATAATGACTAGCTTAAAAGATTTTCACCAACCCTAGTTACAAGCAAAGATGGTTAAGGTTTTCTTCAGTTGAAGGAGTGAGGCCCATTTAGGCCTCTTGTTAACTTTTCACATAGTTCTTGCATCGCAAATAATATGTCCCGGTCATACCTTCATACTAATCTTATTGTATATATTCATTTTAGTTTTTGCATGTCGTACTCAAAACTGGTGGCATACATTTCAACTTAATACTGAGTATCATAACAATAATTCATAGCATTAATTTTGCAACTAAACATTTGCAGTCACAGCACATATGTTTCATATTCGGTACAGTTACATCATGTGATACTTTAATAGTTTTGTGGCATTGATTTTGATTCACACCAACCATTTGTAATAAGTACTGACTACTTGAAATTCTAAGAAACATCTATTCTCTCTCATAAACACAATAGTTATTTAATAATATATTCCTCACAGTTTCTTCATGTACGTACTTTCATTTAGCCTCCGTTTGAATTTCACCATTGCATTCCCTGTTTGATATTTGTCTTTGTTTTTAAGTACACTTAATTTTCTCTGGTGACAAGGGTTGCAAGTTTAACGATATGATTTTTGCATCTGGTAGTAGGGATATTGTACATGTTGTACTGCCAGTTCTTGTTGTCTTACAAATGCTGCATTCAGCAAAATTTCCATAGCTAAAAAAGTGATCAACAACAAAATTAGTTGGCGCCTTATTGTAACTTTGTAAAGTAAAATATGTTCTGTTTTGGTTTTATTTCTACTGCTCTTAATAGACAATAACTTACTATCACAAATTTGCTTCACGGAAACATGTTTGCAAATACCGCTGTTATATTCAGTGGTATTTCTCAAGATACAGCTTCAGAATGACGAAAATAGTTTCTATCCGAAATACACATCACTAAAGGTTTGTTGCAAATCTTGCATGTATTTTCTTGCCTATTGCTTGAAAATCTACGTGTTTGTATTAATTAAGTAATAAAATGATAAAATAATTAATCTATGTAAGCAATCTCACCTATGCATGTCGTGTAGATAGGCATTCTAAGTATATTTGTATATTTCAAACATGCTACATGTATGCCTATCCGCCATATTTTGTTGTGATCACATACAGGTAACTGTGCATTCTATTGGTTAAAACGGAGTTAGAGCAATTCCGGATTAAGTTACCTGGAGACAGAACACTCCTTTACAAAGTCAAATGATTATCACATGATGTTAGTTTATGTGTATGATTGGTCAGAATAATTTTAAACATTACAGTGCTTTAAGTCCTGGAGATAGAGTGCTTAAATCGTTACTGTTACATTCAAAGAGAGGACATGGAGCAAAGTATTACGCAGGATCTTCCTCTATGACGTCACAAATTACGTTTTCTTGCTCCAGAACGATAGAGCTCGGCGAGACAAACAAAATGATGTAAAAATCTCATTTTTTTTTCAAAAAATGGAGATAGAGCACTATAAGAATCAGGCGACGTTTTCTAAAATGATTAATTTCTTCCTTGGCACCCTTTTTCACCACGAATGACATACTTTCTTCCTTCGTTAGCATCTCAGTGTCATCCTCGCCTACAACATTGGTTCATTGAGCAGACTAACAGCGTCTTAGAGTGCTTGATCCCTTTCCCTATCATATTATTGCGGTAACGTGAAAAATGTAATGACATGTTGGAAAAGTTCCTGTTTCGTTCTGCTTCTAAAGTGATAGAGCTTAAACCAAAAGGGCTGCTCATAATTCGCTACTAATACACGTGGTCTTCCAATCTTTGCTTTGTATTCATTTCTTACCTTTCTTCTGCCAGTGTTAACACCTAAATGCTCTACCACGGTGATCTGCCTTATCCATGATACTGCAGTATTGAAAGACAAATGATAACAACTGAACTTGATTACTCGCCTCAGACACCTTAACGCAGTTCGCATCCGGAACAAAATAAAGAAATAAATCTCCGCCAAAATCTTTATGATGAAATTTCCGCTGACAACTTGATTAAAATCAATGAAAATCTCCACAGGCTCGTAAATATAAAATAAAAAAGTGGAAAACCACAGTTAGCCCCACACGACATAAACGAAAATGTTGCAGGCTCGGTTTGATTGAGCCTGTTCATGAACGGTAGTGGAAATGCAAGCTACTGTCCACGCCCTCTAGCTTTGGTGTTATAAGTACCAGTATGTAATTTAGTGACAGCTATATTCACACGGCGGTGCACATGGTACAATTCCATGAAAAGTGGCGTATGGTCCCAGATTAAATAATGGCTGTACCCTAAACGAGAAAACAATGTGCAGAACTAAACAAACTGGTATTTAGAGAGGGGATCTGTGGTTATGGAGCCTGCATATCACAGAAACTGCACAAAGACAAAATTAAAAAGCAGGCACCATATCCAAGTGGTGATTAAACAATACCCAAATCTTTTAAAGTGGAAGTAGTGGAACCACCCAGGCCGAAATGGACCTAACTATGCGTATTCAGGGAACAACTCCATTTTGGGATAATTATTTGAGCTATCCTAGTAGAAGTTCACTAGACAATTCCAAATATCTAAGCTCTATGGCTTCAGGTTTCAGAGAAGAAAATCTTTGAAATTTAGAATATAGCCATATAGGGAAAATAAGCACCGCCTCCTGGCGGCCATGTTTTTAACTAAATAGAATGCCTTAAGCAATTTTGGTAAAGGGGTCATCTAGAGATCATTTCTACAAAATAATTTCGAAATCCGGCTGACAGTTTCTGGGAAGATTTTTAAAGATTTTCCTTTCGGTTGTCATGGCAACGGCATCTTTATTGGATGATCATTATGCCTACAATTTTCACTTAAGATTGAATAAGTAGCTGTTGAGAAAATGATTGAACAAAATAGTTAACGTATGTGCACTCTGACTATTTCAGGGGTCGTAACTTTGGAAATGGGGCGGAGCCAAACGAAGTGCGTGAGTGAGTTGGGTTTTACGGCGAATCGACACAAAATGGTCATATATCGCCGAGAAGTCATATTGCAAACGCCAACGGTAAAGCATAAACACTGATGTAAAAATGTAAAGCATACCCAAAAACATCCATGTAAAAATGTAAAGAACACTATAAATAATGTAAAACATATCTAAATCATCCATGTAAAAATGTAAAGCATATCTAAAATCAGTTATGTAAAAATGTATGTACGTGTGTGTTAAAATATCAGCTGCAAACATAATAATATTGCAAGATGTAAAGAAGTAGAAGGTGTGCAAGTTCATATCATGATAAAGACTCGTGCAAGGTTTCACCAATTTATATGAAATACGTTTTGAGCTAGGCGCATCACAAGGTGAAATATGCATACAGATTTGCTCTTGTCCGTCCGTCCGTCCTTCCGAGAATGTTGTGTCGCGCATAGCTCCAAAAGTATTTAACGTAGAGTCACAAAACTTTACAGGAATGTTGGTCAGCATGTGTAGTTGTGCACTTGGGGTTTTGCGTCCGGATTCATTCAGTGGTGTAGGAGTTATGGCCCCTGACTTTGTAAAAATTCGTCATTTTAATGTTGTGCCGCGCATAGCTCCAAAAGTATTTGACCTAGAGTCACCAAGGTTTATAGGAATGTTGGTCAGCATGTGCAGTTGTGCACCTGGGGTTTCGCGTCCGGATTCATTCAATCGTGTAGGAGTTATGGCCCCTGACTTAGTTAAAAATTGGTCATTTTAATTTTGTGTCGCGCGTAGCTCCAAAAGTATTTGCCCTTGTCCGTCCGTCCGTCCTTCCGAGAATGCTGTGTCCCGCCTAGCTCCAAAAGTATTTGACATAAAGTCATAAAACTTTACAGGAATGTTGGTCAGCATGTGTAGCTGTGCACCTGGGGTTTCGCCTCCGGATTCATTCAGTTGTGTAGGAGTTTTGACCCCTGACTTTGTACATAATATTGTTTTCCCAAAGTTGATCTGTGTCCTTTGTCATGTAGTTGGGGCAACTGTGTCCCATGAACACATTTCTAGTTTTGACTATTTCAGGAGCCAGGAAACAATAAGAGGTGCGCAAGTTCATATCATGAAAAAGACTAATGCAAGGTTTCATTAATTTAATATATGTAATACTTTTTGAGCTAGGCGCGTCACAAGATGAAAATGTGCATTTTTGACTACTTCAGGGGCCATGACTCTGGAAATAGTGGGCGGAGCCAGACGAAAAATAGCAGGTGCGCAAGTTCATATCATGATAAAGACTCATGTAATCATCAATTTGTATCACCTTCTTTTTGAGCTAGGCGCGTCACAAACTTTTCGGATGGACGGACGAAGCGGCGGCTATATGCTTCCACTTCGGGGGAATGTCACGACGTCAGGTAAGCATTGCGATTCATGTTACAATTGTCAATATTCTTTGAAAGAAAGTTCTCTTATATCATTACACAAGAATGTAATTATTCAGAAGTGACATTCAGTACGTTTTTTGCTTTATTCTAGGTGGCAAGCATATGTCAACCATTCCTACTTCCAACATTTCTATAGCACGCGCCCTTTCATCGAAGTCGCATCCGAGGCATATACAGTTTATTTCAGATGGTTTCTGCTTTTTGCCTACACAAAACGCCAGGCGTCTTTAGACACACAACAAAAATTTAATTCAACCAAAGTTGAGAATGCAATTGAAAAAATCACAATTTGCACGTGCACAGTCAAGCACGGGATTTTCGCAAAAGTAAAATTTATGTAATATTTTTCGAAACATTCAGGTCAATAAAACGATATTTAAAATTCATTAGCTTACCTTTTAAAATAAAAAAGATATCTATATTCTTCAAGTGTCTAGTTGGAAGTTTTGCTCAGTATATCATGATGTTGGATTTGCAGGGAAGTCGGTCAGAATTGCTGGAACTCAAGGTCTCCGCTCTTCCGCCATTGCTGTCGGCAAATCGTCCGCGCACCTGCTTCACAAATATTTCGGGGTCGATTCTACCTCCAAATATCTTGTGCTGCACCTAAAATAAATCTTTTAAACAAATCCAAGACAAAAAAAAATGGTATTGGTAAAATTCGTAATTTCTGGACTGATCTGTAAGTTTTACCGACCACCGGAAAGGGTTGCTCAAAGATGGAATGTCGTAAACACCCAACATTTCCATCAACTGCACCCGCAAATTCTACGAGAAGTTATGAATATTAATCAAATGGCCTGAGAGAGACACCTAGCGTTAAATGACAATATTTTGTCTTTACGTCGTACATCAGGTAAATTATGAAGAAACAGCGTGTCAATACAGTAACTGTTAGCTGAAATAAGTTAATAAACTCAAAGAATGACATATCAAGATGCACAAGTTCGGATAAGACCGAATTCGGACCGTAACAGATTCCATTTATCTTTCTCAGTAATTTCAGTGTCTTGATCGAGAACTGTCTCTTGGCTTGGCACCGTAACGTCTTGCCTCCCCCTCTCCGCAGCGATCCTGCTGCCTGCGTACCA
Source organism: Mercenaria mercenaria (assembly GCF_021730395.1). Lineage (NCBI taxonomy): Eukaryota > Metazoa > Mollusca > Bivalvia > Venerida > Veneridae > Mercenaria > Mercenaria mercenaria. The sequence goes on along the minus strand of NC_069362.1, from coordinate 89,347,660 downwards.
AACAAATCTACACGTAGGCCTTGGTAGTCCTTTCCAAAACCTTATCCATTAACTCTTTGCTTTTCAGATGCTCCCTTTAATTCATTTTCTTCTGAAGTAATGCTATCAAGTTTTTCTACATTAGACGGGTCCATTCTCTCTGGGTTTTAGCATTGCAACTTAATGTAGGTTGTGTACCTTTACCATCACTGTTATCAGTCTCCTCATCAGAGAAAATGTGCTCGTCCTCACTCCTCAGTATCTGGTCCAACACCCTTTCCTCAAATGGTGACTTTGCCTAACTTCCCAAGCTGAGACTGGCTTTTAGATGCTTCACGTGGCAACTTCGCCGCCACATCTTCACCCCACCATATAACATTCGGATTTGGCGACCCAGCTATCGATGGCGCTGCTGCAATTAAGTCCCCGTTACACTTTTATGACTAGGAGAATTTATATATTTGTCTTTCTCAGATGCATCATCACACTTTGAATTCACTTGCTATACATATAGATGGTACATCATAACCACTTACATGACTCTTGTAAAAATGTGTTTCAATTCTTGGCTTCTCGTCCTTTTTGCTGCAGATGGCACACTGGTACATCCTTCCTCTCTTCGCCACACATTTCAGCATTGCAGAGGCCATCTAAAGAAAGAAGTAACCCAAACTAAATATTTGCATGAAAGAAAATATATATCCAAGATCTGACCTTGACTATAACCAGTTAAGACCTTGTATCCTTCTGTAACTTGTCTACCCATTTGGCACCTTATCACCAGTATACGGCTTCAGTTTATAAAAAGTGAATGAAGTATTGCCATGCAATACAAAGTCCCTTACTGGAAGGCATGTCATTTTTTCTTCTGCAGTATAACATAATGAACTGATATCTGTCTATGATGTATGAACAATATTGTACTATATATACAAAATGTTATAACAAAACATTTGGATTAAAATTTGCATATATAAAAACCTAAAAAAAGTCATCATATAAGTTATTTGTAGTAACACCAAAGGGAAATTTCTATTATAAGTCCACACAAAACTCTTTACCAAGTAGAGATAGGTCAAAATACACCTAAAAATTCGATGTAACATGCATGTTCACCACAGAAAAGTGGTCTCGATTTTTCCCTACGGCAAGTAATAAAAAAGTAAAAATATAATATATTTATAGTAAAACAAAGGGACGTAATTCTATAAACAACGGTGCCTCATGGTGGTGAACATTTGTGCCAAGTTACATCAAAATCCCTCCATGCATGAAAAAGAAATGTTCCAGTCATTCTTAAATTTAACCTTTGACCTCTAAGTATGACCTTGACCTTAGACCTAGGGACCTGGTTCTTGCGCCTGACAATCCGTCTCATGGTGATGAACATTTGTGCCAAGTTACATCAAAATCCCTCCTTGCATGAAGAAGAAATGCTCCGGACAAAGTCATTTTTGTATCTGACCTTTGGCCTCTAAGTGTCTAAGTGTGACCTTGACCTTAGTCCTAGGGCCCGGGTTTTGCACATGACATATTGTCTCATCCACGGGAATATTTGTGCCAACTGATATTTAAATCCTGTCTTGCATGCCAAAGTTATAGACCGGACAGAAAAAAATATCCTATTGACCTTTGATCTCAGTGTGACCTTGACCTTTAAGCTAGGGTTCTGGGTGTTGTTCATGACACGTCGTCTCATCATGGGGAACATTTTAGCCAAGTAATATTGTAATCCCTTGATGGATGACAGAGTTCTGGACCGGACAGGAAAAAAAACCTATTGACGTTTGACCTCCAATTGTGACCTTTGTGTCGATTCGTCGTAAAACCCAACTCACTTACTTCACTCACTTGACCTTTAAGCTTGGGGTCCGGGTTTTGCGCATGACATATTGTCTCATCATGGGGAACATTTGTGCCGATTAATATTAAAATACCTTCATGGATGGCAGAGTTATGGACCGGACAGGAAAAAAGCCCTTTTGACATTTTACCCCTATTTGTGACCTTGACCTTTAAGCTAGGGGTCCGGATTTGCGCAAGACACGTCGTCTCATCATGGGGATCATTTGTGCCAAGTGATATTAAAATTCCTTCGCGGATGACAGAGTTATGGACCGGACACGAAATTGCGGACGGACGGAAAAGCGCATTCCTATAGTCCCCGGAACTGTTTTTCAACCATTAGGCGACTAATAATGAGCCCCATGCGATGTATCTGAATCTTGTAGCCTAATCAAATAGTTCAAACTGTTCACACTCTTCTTAATGGCACACAACTAGCACATAGTTTGCAACTTAAGACTTATACCCTGTAACCTAGTTTCATGAAGATACCATGAGCAGTTGCCTGCGTTATACCTGTTTTCAGACAGCTTGATATGATACACATACTTATTCCGCAAAGAAGCCTTGCTGTAACCATTCTCTTGCGCAGTTTTTCTGCATTTCTGCATACCTATCATTTGATGTTACACTCGTACCATAGTCAACGATATTTCTTCTGTTCGAATTCTTACCCCACGCCCTAACATAAGCATGTTGGGTGTCAAACCAGTAGAACAATGTGGTGTAGCCCTGTAGGCTGCTGCAAGACATGCAAGGTTCAAGTCCAAATCTGTTTGCTCGCCTTTAAGTTAAGCTTTTATCATACGTACTATTGTGGCATTAAAACGTTCAGCTTGAACATTACATTTTTGGTTCTTGACCGATGTTCGGGTCTTTCTGACATCCAATAACTTATACAGTTATGTGAATATCCTACTCTCAAAATTGCTACCAGTAACCAAGATCACTATGAATAGAAATCGGTGACCCATAATGTGAGACGACTTCATTCAAGTTCACATTTGCAATAGTCATTGCAGTCTGATCAGAACCGGCAAATATTTCAACCCAGTTTGTAAAAGGATCAGTATCAACTAGTACATATCCGTTGCCACGAGGCGTTAAAGGAAATAGACCCAAGATGTCTGTTCTATTACACTACCGAGAGAGGAATTACTGAGTTGCCTTTAGGCTTCCTCAGCTTAACACAATTGTTGGCATCTTCTTTCATCTCATTCCAGTAATACTGCGCCATGAACCTCATGTAACACTTCCCGTCAATTATCTAAGCACCACCATTTGAAATACTTGATTAAGTCCATTTTTAGGGAAAATCTTCTTACAGAGACTACCATCTGTTACCTGTAAGGCATCCAATAGTGTTTATCAGTGACCTTGCTTATTGGTAACGACAGCAACTTTTGTGGTTATGGTAATTTTCCAACTGTATTTGGTAGAATTATAAAACGTTTTATTATGAGGTTACGACCTAACTGTTTTGTTTAGTGTTCAACCCGTTTACAGTTGGACTTTGATTGTGTCTGACGGACCCTGTGATAAGCACTTTTTAAATTCCACCAGGACTAAACTGTTCTGATTTCTGTCTTCTGGCCTTTTTCGTCGGGCCCTTAATGGTGTTTCTCTTGATGTTCCGTCTTCTGCAAAGGCATTAAGTAAATACGTTTTTGGTTCTTAAGGTTTGCTTTCTATATAATCACACAGGAACACTTTTGTGTTTTACATGCCATGCCTTTTGTTTCCATTGCGTTTCGCATTCCCTATTAGACATTTTTCCTTCTTTTCTTAGAGAATCCCCTGGCGGGGATTACTTTTGTTTACACTGTCCCGTAACCTTGGAACATGGTGGGGTAAGAGTGAGGTTGGGTGCGCACCAAAGGTTGGGTGTGCTGCTGTCAGTCACCTTCATCAATCAAAAATACCTTTACCAAATATTGCAACAATATTTTCAGCCGAGGCAAAAGCTATTAATTTAGCCCTAAATTTTATATCTAAATATAGTGAAGAAAAATTTATTATCTTTTCCGACTCGCTTTCTGTTTTACAGTCAATTCAAAACCGAAATATGGAAAATCCTTTCTTTCAAAATATTCTTCTCAGGGTTCTTTAAAAAAGTCTGTCATATTTTGTTGGATTCCCAGTCATGTTGGTATTCATGGAAACGAGGATGCTGATACTGCAGCAAAGAAATCCCTTTCATTATCACAATCTAATTTGAAATTACCACATACCGACTTTAGGCCCAATGTATACAAATACATTTATCTAAATGGCAATCGTCATGGAACAATGCTTCATTCAATAAACTTTATAATATTAAACCTACTCTTGGGGAATGGCACCAAGGGAACAGATCTGTTCGCAGGGAGGAAATTGTTCTTTCTCGTTGTCGAATAGGTCATACCCGTTTGACTCATTCTTATCTTTTGAATAAAGAAGATCAACCTGAATGTGTACCTTGTCAAACACCGCAAACTATTAAACATATTTTAATCGACTGTGTGGACTTTGCCCCAAAACGCAGTACATACTATGACGTCCAATCTTTGAAAGAGTTATTTGAAAGAGTTTCAGTCGGAAATATTTTATCGTTTTTAAAGCAGATAGGAATTTATCAAAAAATCTGACATTTCATATTTTTATTTACATCTTTTGCAATATTATTATGTTTGTAGCTGATATTTTAACACATACGTATATACATTTTTACATAAATGATTTTAGATATGCTTTACATTTTTACATAAATGATTTTAGATATGCTTTACATTTTTACATAATGTTTTACAATTTTACGTAATTTGAATCAATGTATGCAGATATTTTTGGGTAGAATTTAAGGTGTCTTTACATTGGGTTTATTTTAGTTCCTCGCGAAATCAACATTTGTTATCGATTTCGCCGTTAAAAACCAAATCTTCAGTTCTTCACCCCAACCGTTAAGTCAGGCGTTTTTTGGACTGACCGTTACAAGTAACTCCCAAGATTGTGTTTAATTCGTTTATCCTCTTTTGTCTGTGATATGTCGTGTATTATATTTTTGCATTGGCATTTCCCTTTGCATTACCCATTTTAATGTAATGGTTACCATTACTATATAAATGCGATCAGAAATGGAATAAAAAAAACATAATTTAAGTGCCCTTGATAATAATCAATCATTCGTTTTAAGAACGTTAATGTTTTATGATGTATTTCTATTTTACATGGTATATCATTTTGATCGAAAATTGTAACATTTAATGGTGAGTTGTTCATATTTTGTTTATTTATCCGCGATAGAAATATGTTATGCAGTTAGAATTTGCTAAATGGATTGTTACAAATTACTCTGAATTAATATCCAAACTTGATGAAAATTTGCAATTTTGAAATATTCAAGCTGAGATTAATAAATCTTTTCATAAGTTTTTTTTACCTATTCGAAATAAGCATTATGATAACCTGTATTATATCTTTTGCTACTTTCAAATGGCTAAATAGTAATCTGTCTCTTAATTAACGGTTTTAACGAGTTTGTAGATGATATACACATGGCACAAAAATTATGTTGAAAGCAAAGTTTTTGTAGACAGCATGCCACTCTCCTAAATGTATGCCAGAAAGTTAATGTCTTGTTGTGTTTGGGAATAGGTTTTTTAAAACAATTTGGACGTTATATAATTTTCAAATTAAGTCAAAAATAACTATAAAATTTGTTATGGGGATTTTGCCTGGTGTATATTGATAGTAAACACTATTAAGTTTTTTTTTTAGTTTATATTTGCTTACACCCAGCCCCGTGAAAAATAGCGCACTTTTTTCGATAAAGTGTACAAAATGTCTTTTATTCATAGCAATTTAGTCACATATCTATACAAATTAACTTTAATACACAACGATTTAAAACACATATTTTGATTACACTGTATGTATCCATGTTACTACTTTTTTTTCCGAATTGCCTTTGTGGTATTTCCCTTATCAATGTACCCATTTTCATCTCGAATTTGATTGTACCAAATTTATTGTACACCAAAACGAATATATTTCATTGCTGATTGGTTAAAAAAAAAAAAACATATTAATTTTTTATCGTCCTCTCAATTTTTTGGTAACAACTTCAAATTCGTTGTTTTAAATGAGGGTTCATTATTCTTGTGTTTCTCCTGGTGTAAATTACTACACATATTGTCATACGAAGTGGGTTGCTAACCCAATTTCCATGGTAAGCATGTGTTAGAAGTCGCTAATTTTTAGATCTTCATAATGTTTAAGTCCGCGTAGAATAATGGTTAATGACGTTAAACCCATCAGACCTAAAATTAAATTGTGTTCAAAATTTATCTTTAAAAACGTCTTAGTATCTAAATGTATTGATGAATTGTAAGCATTAAAACAATGATTTGTAATAACTGAGTCTTTAGATCAACTTTTTACTAGGTAGTAATTGTTTTTAAATATTATTGAATATTACATAATAATTTGATATTATCATTTTGAAAAACAACAACAGGATACGCCTAAATGTAATCTTATCATGTTGGAATTTTGAATTAAACCAGTATATGCTAGAATGTTTGATAAGTCAGTGGTTGAAAAATGTAGGTCACTAGGTCGTTGTGGGTCTTTAAAGTTAGAACAAGAGTTTTTCGTGAGACAGCATGTTCAACTTTTCTCAGCGTTTGACTCTGAATTAGAGTTTTGCCAGAAAAAGGGGGCTTAATAGTCAGTGTGTGTGTTCGGGTTTAAGGTCTTTTTCAACAGATATTGGACGTTATATAAAACTTTAATCAAACAATTCTAAGTTCAAAAGGGGCATAACTATGTCAAAATTCAAATCAGAGTTATGGGGATTGTTTCTCCTGGTGTAGACTCTGATAGTAAATAACTATTCTAAGTTTCAAGTCAATAGCTTTGATAGTTACAGAGATATTTGACTTTATCAAAAACTTTAACCAATGCCGACGCGGGGGCGAGTGCAATAGCTCTACTTTTTCTTCGAAAAGTCGAGCTAAAATGCTACTTTTATCATAGCAGTAAATATTCAAGTCACATATCTATATCATGATTATGGTTTAAGGTTATGCATTGTTGTATATTACATATTTTCTAACAGCATTTTCAAACACATATATTATTTGATTACACTGTACTGTATGCCAATGTTACTACCTTTTTTTCACGAACGAGTGCCCTCTGTTGTGCGCCTGAAGGTAAAAAAGTACCCATACCAAAATGTACCCATGTTTTCTCAATTCCTTGCGAATTATTTTTAAAGTAAAAGGGCTGTACATTCTATTTTAAGGTTTTCATTAGTTAATCGAAAGCCAAACAAGACAAATATATTTCTTCGCTTCGATCCTGGTTTTCTTAAAAACAAAACAAAAAAATATTTAATTTTTTTTTTCGCTCCCCGCCTCCATTTTTTCCAGAAAAAATCCGATGAACAACTTTCCAATTTGGTGTGGTTAGTAAATGAAGGGTTCATTAAATTACTTGTCGGGTCCTTCGTGGCCGAGTAGGTAAGATCGCTGACTACACATCACTTGCTCCTCATCGATGTGGGTTCGAACCTCACTCGGGGCGTTGAATTCTTCATGTGAGGAAGCCATCCAGCTGGCTTACGGAAGGTCGCTGGTTCTACCCTGGTACCCGCTCGGCCTCAACCATCAATGCTTTAAAGTCGCCATATGACCTATAACTGTGTCGGTGAGACGTTAAACCCAACAAAAACAAAAATTACTTGTCGTGCTAAACGTTCTTCTAAACGATCTTGGTACCTAAATGTCGGCAGACTTTGTAAACACACGTGCTGTAATAAAAATGATTGGTGTAAAACAGAGGTCTTTACCAATGTTAGTGACATATGGAATAGAATATTCACATTGTTCACTTATTATAATTATTAATATTTACATAATCATTTGATATTAACTTATTCATTTTTAAGACAACACAGGATCACCGACCCTAACGTAATATCTTAGTGACTGTTGGAATTTTTTGCAAAATACAACACAAGAACAATGCAAAATGTTTGGACGGATAGCTCAGTGGTTTGCACACTGGCCTTCCAATCCTGAGGTCGGGGTTCGTTCCCCGACAGCTACTCGGGAATTTTCAGAAACGCTTTTCAGTGTTTCCCACCCAACTAGAGGTGTACTGGTCAGGAACCCAGGCAATCCTTGCGTGTATCAGTGCTATACACTGGGCACGTTAAAGAACCAGGCTGTCTATTCGAAACGAGCTAGGCTAAGTTAGCCGGATAAGCCTGTATCTGATTTCTGATCTCTCTGTCGTTGGGGCTTTGTCTCACTCTGTCCCTCTGGTCAGATCGCTCTGTGTCTGTACTAGTAGAGGATGAATTATGCGCCCTGTGTGGCTGCATTTGAACTATGTAAAGCGCCTTGGGCGCTATATAAATCAGGTATAATTCAATGTACAACGCCAGTGAATATACTATGTGTAAAATTAGGCGTTTAATCAAATGAAGCAGTTTCAATGCGAAATCACTTTTACCTTAGTGAGAAATTGATTAATATTTCATGACTTCTTGTCATTTCCTGTTCAATTTTAAATTCACAGAAGGTACAGTACAGAAAATGAGCATGCATTAGGCAAATAGTTTCCCCAAAGTTCTATATAAGCAACTAAATCACTTCCAAAATTGCCAACATTAATCATTCAAATGTTGTTCAGTAATAACGCTGATAGTTAGAGTGATAATACAAAAAATCGTTCAGATAATTCTACAAGCAAACCACTTTGCATGTTAATTGCTTGAAACCATACGCTAAATTTTTGATCGAGACCCCAGCGTCAAAATCAACATGGCGTCTGAAATTCAAAATGGCCGCCAATTTTCTTATACTTAATTAAAATGACTATTTAGTAATATTTTATGTTGGCAGTAAGCAGAATGGGTTTTGATAATGAAATATTTATATCTAATTTTCGAAAATTAAAATTTTTGAAAGCCTATATTCAAAATGGCCGACACAATTCAAAATGGCCGACGTAATTTGGCCAAAAATTTAGACTTTCAAAATATCTAAAATATCTGCCCACATTTCATCTTTCGTTGAAAATCTTATTGAATAAAGTTCATAAACATGAAATATAGAGCCCTTATTTCACTTAAACACTAGATGTAGTTTGACTGACAGTTTTCCAAATTGTAATTGGCTGCCAAGATTCGCCGTCAGATGTTTTACTTATTGAACATCCATTGGTTTCGTTGATATTTTATGCCCATTTGCATTGGCGAGATGGTATAATTATTAAATTTTACTGTGAAAACTATCTCAAACTCTAAACAATTCAAAAACATGCATGACTTCCACCTTCTACTTTTACTACAAATTTGCAGCTGGCAACAAAACACATACTTAATAGGCAATTAGCTTATTGAAAAGTGACCAATACAAAGAACCAAGCAGGTTGCATTTTGGCTTATAGTTAATGTGACATATTATGAATTCCTACACTACGAAATGTGTATCACAATGCAAATCAACAAGATATTGGAAATAACCCTTTAAATTCGAGAAATTCATTGAAAATGACCTTTATATATTCTTCCAATTTTACATGTAAATATAATATTGTTCCACTGTTTTTTTTTTTTATTTCTTCATATAATGACAATATTAAACACAATGTAATAGACATAATATTCACTAAGACTGAATATCAAAGCTGATTTACAGAGAAAAGGCATGTTGATGTGTTGACCAAATTTCTTAAACCATTATCATTTTATGTCAGTATTGAATGCATTCTCATGCAGTGTTGTTATATTTTCTGGTCCTTTGATATACCCTTTCTCTTTTAGCTAGGTTTTATCAACTATCAAAACAACAGTCTTAAAGCGTCGTGTCACGGATGCAAAAATATTGCGGTCTACACTATGCGGTATATGTGTGTAGGGGAGGAAAGTTGGGGTGTTGGGGGGTGGGGATGGGCACAAGTTAAGTACGAAGTCGTCATTGGCGAGGTGCATAGCGCCGAGATGGTTTAGGCATGGGATTTGGGCCCTCATCCCTTGTAAAGAGAGAGGGGTCAGAGGGATCTCCCCCAATGATTTTTTTTTATTACAGGTATGAAGTTGTGGCCTCTTGAGCATTTTCTGGTCTAAAGTTTGATATACCCAGGAGGGAGTAGCCTCCAGATTCTATCCGTTTCATGGGGCTCCCCATGGAAATATTTGAGGTATGAAATGGCGGCCTCTGATGTATCTTTTGGTCTAAATTTTGCGGATCTGTTGGAGGTGTTCCCATCACTTTAAGGGGGTAGGTGTCCCGGACACTTTAGGGGGGAAAATAGGCTTTCACTCTGGAAAATGTTGAAATATTGGTATTAAATGATGGTTTCTGAATCATATTTTGGGTCTAAACTGTGAGAAATATTATTTCTTTGCCAAAATAGTCGGGTGCAACTTCGATGAGTATTATAGGTAACTTGTTAGAAACTTGGGGGTAGCGTGCGGTATGGACCTCCCTCGGCCTGGCCCTGGATCCGGGCCTTGGTTACTCTTATAGACTTTATTAGATTTTTCAAAATAATGTATGTATTTATCTTCTGTATTATATTTTATCAAGCAAATATATATTTCTGACATCATGATTTCTGTTACTTTTTGAAAGCTTGATGGAATTTGATGACAGTTAAAACTAAAACGATATTCAGTAGTAAGCTTTGAAAAGTGCTTTTGCCAATGTATTAGGGTTATTAAGATTAGTGTTCTCAGCTATGACATTGAACTTGTAGCACAGTACGTATCATTATGCTTAAGGTTTTGGTAAGATTTCTTAGAATCCCTTGAAATTGTCAAGTCATAACTTTGTGTTCTGGACGATTAGAATAAATAATTAACACACAGATTTTTCTGTTCTTCCAATCTGGACCATGACATAATTATATGATTCATTACATAATATGTTTTATTAAATGCATGAATGACTACATACATTTCTGATATCATGACTTTTCCATCCCCTTTATCAATATTTAGCTTAAGTCATTATGTACTCATATGTACTTGTTGGATGTTTGAAGCAACCCGTCTGAAATATTTTTCCATTACAGCTTCTTTTTGTTGTGGGCCTACTATGTAAATGCGTGGCTCTGGGTCTGTGTTTTTGGTGCTCTGTGCTTCAGAGAAATCTTCCCTTACCTATCATCTTTTGACTAATGATAGAGAATATTTTGACAAAGAATTACGTAGACTTTCGTCATAACTCCAAAACGTAAAAAATATACAAAAATCTCTTCTAAAATTTATTTCATTCATTTACAAAATTTAAAGCGTGTGTACCTAATATTGGAAACACATCATTCTTTCAAGAAAAATTAATTTGACGGAACTTTTAAATTCTATGCTCATGCAGAAAATAGATAAAAAGTGAAAGTATATACTTTACAATTTTCAGTGTGGTATATTTCAAAATAAAAATTTATGAAAAAGGCCAATTTCGGATAACCCCTTGTACATAATTATATGGCTATTAGAAACGTTTGCATTGGCTGGCAACTTATAAATTTCGTTTCACTACTTTGTCATTCCTCAATAAATTGATATCAGTAAATCAGTATTTTTCCTACACACGTTTTAAAAATAAAACCAGATATAAAGGTAACGTATATTAAAAGTATTGTTAGATAAGAAAAACAGCAATACTTGACAAGTACGTTTGTATATTTCATACCTAAAGCATTAATTTTAACTAAATGCACAGTAACTTATTTTTGAAATATATTATAAATATAATGATAAAGGTGGAATAAGTGTAGAGAAATGGTAACGTAAAATATGTAAAATAAGTTGAATATAGTCTTTTTTCAAACTAAACCAATAACAAAAAAAAATATAATTACATGTATGCTATTAAAAAGTTTTGTTCATGTTTTGCAGCAAAATTCATAGTGATTTATATTTAAAATCTGCCTAAATTCAAAATCTTTCAAATAGTTTGAAATAATAAAACAAGTTTAATGAAAAGGTAAGGTAACTTGAGTAAAGTATGCTACTTATTGATTTTTTTTCTTAAATGGTGTGTTTAAGAAATATTGTCATATAATGCAGTTCACATAATCACAAATTCATTTGTATTATGATTAAAGTGATATACAAGTAATGTACATATTGAATGAATTTAGAGAGGGTCAATTTACCCCACCCACCTAGCCTCGCCTTTATTCCATAATAATGCTAAAAATGTTTGTATTACAGGTAAAACCAATAAAACATAAATCAAATTAGACTATAAAACAATTTTGGTACTACTTGGTTGCTTAATCTTCCAGAAAAAATCGATTCAATGTGTTGATAAAAAACAGACAATTTTCCGCCCATTTTACAATTATAAATGCGCGTATTTAATACAAAAATTGATATTTCCGGCAAAAACCTAATTGGGTATATAGACCAACACGTTTGCAATACAGATCAATAAAGAAACAAGAAATAAACTTACTTACTATATTCTAACACACATTTTACAAAATTTGTGCAATTGTCATAAAGCTTGGTAGCAATGCGGCGGCCATCTTGAATTTTGGCCACCATATTGATTTTGAGGTTGGGGTCTTGATCAAATATTAAAGGCAATATGTCAAACTATAATCATGCAAAGCGGTTTGCTTGTAGAATTATCTGAACGATTCGGCCAATTTTGAGCTCTAAGCACTCTAGCTATGAGATGTAACACGAACGGAACAGCGGTCACGTATTTTACTATTTAATAGAGTTATTTCCTTTGGATAAAGTTGGTTTAAGGCAAGTGTCTACAATGTGTGCCATTCGTTAGTCAGTCATTATGCGCTCTGCATGTTTGTCAGTCTAGTAATACTCAATCTGCCTTTGAAACCAAATACTCGGAACTTCTCGGGCAGTGTTTTTGGCTGAATTGTTTTAAATCCGTACTTGCACTGTCTCCCAAAAATAAAGGTTTATAGTGGTATGAGTGAGTATGTGTTTAAAATCTATTGACATGTTGATTACATTAACACAAACATTGCCACCTGTGACCTGTGAAAACCTATTTCACTATACGAAGATGTAGAACTTTTGATTTAATTTCAGTTTCGATAACATAGGTATGGGTAAATTAAATTTTTTCGAGACTGGGCAAGATTCATTGATATGTTATGAGAGTAAGTAAAAAGACAGACAATGCAAGAATAATTTCAGTACCGTGCGTAAGCGTAAATGATTTTGAAAATCAACGTTGTTCAATACTTCTTAAAACAACGGACCAGAATTATCAGTGTAACATATACATATGCCTAACATATAACATATATGGTACTTAAAATTATGTAACACTTCATTCATTGAAGGAAACTTATTGTAAATTGTTATCAGATAGTTTTGTCATATTTCAAAATCATATTAAACATGCACTGGCTACATAATGCATAATTCTTGTCTCATTTATTTTTGTAAAGCCTAGCCTTGAAATGTGTTCATTTCCTTTTGATCTCAAACTAAATAACAAGAAAATCAATCTATCATGCACTATTTACAGATAGCAGAAATACAGACGTGCAAGGAATAATTGAAATTAAATTTTGTTGGCAGAAAATCTCAACATTTAGTTATGCAATAATACGATCATTGACGTGCAACTGAGATATATATATAGTCAGGCTCTGTAATATCTGTAGGAAATATCTAAAACTTTCAGTTAAAGCAAAGTGCAGGATAGCATCACCATAAACTTAAATGGAATATTCACTTTGATACAACATTTATTCCATCCTGAATGAAATTGTCTAACGTATTCACAATATAAATTGACAGAGAAAGGCTCAGTGAATCTAAAGTTACTATAGGGCGCATATGTCATTAAACATTGATGCATTACAAATGCATTTAGACATTTAGGAAAATAGGAACAAAATTTACACTCAATGTCGCGGTTGACTACGTATGAAATGACATCAATTGATGTATAACAATTCACGTTATCAAAACATACCTGGCTATTCTTGATGACTTGCAGACAATTTGATGTTTTACCTCATTTCGCGTCGGTCCATATTTAGAACAAATTAAGAATGCCCGGCTAATATTATTTGGATAGAATATTTTGAGAAATATATTTAATAGTACGCTACAGAACTGAATCATATGTTGTTGGGCGTAAATTTCTCGCCTCTTGTTCAAACTTTATTTAATTGGGCTAACAAAATCCACATCTGAAGTGCACAAAAATGTCAGTAGCTGACGGTTTCAGGTAAGTGTTCTCAGGATTGGCTCGCGAAAGCTCGCTTTTTGCTGAGAAAATTTCCCAATTATTTACACATTTCAATATATTAAGACGGATAATCAATTACTGTTCACGCCGAGACACTGGAGACGGAAAATCATTACAAAGATGGACACGCGTGTTCCGTTTTTAAAAGAATGAGCTCTGAACACGCTACACCTTACGGAGCTAATTAAAATTTTTGACAGTACATTAGGAAACAAAGGCGCCGTAGCTATGTTTTTAGGCTCAACCAAGGCTGCAAAGACAAGAATTTAATGACAGATCATGTCTGAGTATAGGCTTTCTTATCTCAATTTTCGGTGTTCTTGTCCATCACACATAACACTGTACTGTTTAACCAAAATCCCGATTATTTAGTAATAAATTAGAAATAGATAATTAAATAATCTTATTAAAATGAAATCATTCAATTCTTTAGTCGTAATTCTGTCATGGAACTGTCACTGCAAGAAATAATAATGAGGAATTTAAATCTATATATAGTGCACAAATCTCATTTTTATTCCCCACTAAGTTCTAAGGTCACAGGATATTGTAAAGTAATTCCCGTCAGTTAAATCACATACATAAGCAAATATCTCAGAAGGCATAGTGTGTAAAACACAAAAAAGTGATCTGGTAAATTTATACAAAAAAAAAAGAAACGAACTTTGCAGAAGTTGTTTGTTGTGTTTGTCACAGACACATATTATTGGTCATTTGGCGACTGCTGGAGGAATACGCCGCCCAGTGCCACTCCGGATACTATTTCATCACTTACAGACACCTGGGTAGAACCACTAACCTCCCATAAGCCAGCAGAAATGAACTGTACACCGTAAGCGAGGTTTCGTTTCCATGCAGAAATGGGCTATATATAGTCATTTGAAGTCAGCGGACTATTGGGCTTTGTCTCACTCCGTCCCTCTGGTCAGATTGCTCTGTCTGTACTAGTAGAGGATGTATTTAGCACACCGAGTTGCTGCTTTTGCGCTATGTAAAGTGCCTTTGAACGTGTTTATCATGAAAAGGGGGCTATATAATGATAAAAATAAACCGTTCGGCGCGGAGTCCACTTTGCTGAAGAGTATCAAGAGGGACACTATTAAAGCCCCGACAAAACTAGCCTGAGAAAGATATCAAAAGCAGCACAGTTCCAGTGTGATGAAAATATGAAATATGATACATGTTCGAACCAAATAACCAACAAAGACAAAGAAAGACGTGATTCGTCATGATTTATACAAAAAAAATGAAAGTATGTACATATTATAGAAATATATTGCTATAAACAACACTGAACAAAGTATGCGTCTAGTAAAATTAGAAACTACTTAGACTTCTACGAATAACAGTGAAACAGAAATACACTGAAAAGTGTTAAATATCCTAATTTTTTCTTCTTCTTCTTTCAGTATAAAATACCGTTGTATGGTCATTTACTTCAAAGCTTGATAAAAATTATACTTTAAGGGACAGATACTATATAACGAACTTTAGGTTGTAGCAGCTAAAACATTAAATTACACGAAATACAATATATTGCTACGGTTCAGCTAGTTTGAATTTACCCTGGTAACAAGGTATTCTACCTCCTTAAGGCAGGCAATAGTTAACAGTCAATCATAAATCTAATTCGGAATTAATTATTTTCTTGTACATTCAACAAAGAGAACATAATACATCATTTGGAACACTGATTGGAGGCAAATTTGATTTTTTATCTGTTTTAAAAGGAAATGGAGAACCACGTTGCATTCATATCGTTTATACTTGATTACATGCATGACCTTTATATGAACAAAATCTTTAAGAACGGGACATGGTGATACATAACCGAAACGACATTTAAATCCGATTAAGTTTTCTTTACAAATGATGTGTCTACTGTTAGAGACTTCTGTCATACCCTAGCAAATTACTTACTCCAGTGATATGAGGGTCCTGCAAAAGTTTTGGTTGACATTTTAGTCAGTGGTACAAAGCAGTTCGATAGTTTCCTCTTTATATGAGTTGGGCAGACTCATATATAGCGCAAATATATTGGCTAACAAAAGTGTTTTCTTGAAGTGGGATCATGGAGTGCATACAATATCTGTGTGATAGTGTGTGTGTGTGTTCGGGTTTAACGTCTTTTTCAACAATTTTTCAGTCATATGAACGACGGTGACTACTTAGAATTCCACTAAAGCTGGTGCTAGAGGGCATGAAATGTGTTGCATGTCATTACCTGTTGACTGAAAAATTGTTGAAAAAGACGTTAAACCCGAACACACACGAATGCACGCACACACACATACACATGAACAGTCTCAATTAAACCGAGCCTGCTATTATTTTGTTTGGTTACATTCTGTGCTTCCAAAGGATCTTTTTATAGATTTTGTTATTTGAAGAAACGTTATAAACGATATTGACAGTAGATAAGGAAACTAAGGAATGTAAACGTCACGGTAACACAGCAGCATGGCTTTAAAAGGCTCAAACATGTCTACACTGACAGGAAAATAATAAATTAAATAATGTTATTCAACCCTAGTGTAACCACTGTCATTTTAAAACAGTAAATGTCAATGATAGACATCTGTCCGCTTTGTTACTGGAGCTGCCTAGTTAATAACGTTAAAATCAATAAAAAAACGTTTGGAGACAGTTACGCAACCAAGCACATTAAAATAATTTCAGCGCTGGTGCAACAAAAATATTAATTACAAGCAAATATAAGTTTGATAATCAGTATTCAGGTATTTCTTTCAACGCTGAAAATGTATAAGGTGAAATTTTAAAGGTTAGACTTTTCCCAAACAATGAAATGCTTTAAGCATCTTTGTTTTTGAACTACAAAAACTTAGCCGCGCGACCAATTTAATTTGATAAATGCTTACTAATAAACACTAACCTGTTTAGTGTTTGAAATTATTTTTTGTTTACACATTTAAGTTCCGCCTACAGTAGGTGACTTACCGGGTGAATAAACGACAGGAAGTAAATGATGAATTACCAGAATAAATTTCCCGATAATTTGAAGAATACTGCCTGCCACTGGACAAAAATAATTTCAAACACTAAATATAGATAATAGTTCTGTATAATTTAAAACGTTTGCCATATGAGAGAAATAGATAACAGCGTGTGTATAAAAGTAGTAGTTGTTCATTTACCCAAGTGCTTGGCCTAAGTTGTGTCTGCCTACTGTACTGTTTGTCACTTGAATGAACTTACTGATGGCAAAACAGTACAAAATGAAAAATTACATAAAGGCATTAATGTGATTTTGTTTTTGGTTTTTTGAAAAAGGGATCAGAAGTCCTTCATACGTTTTACATGGGCAAAGTTTAGACGCCATTCGTTAATCCAATTTAAAATGGCGAATCAATACACGGAAGATTACATAAAGACAAAATACATGTTTAGATGAAATTAAGTCTGTTTGTCTGTTTTAAATACGAAACGAGAAACTGATGCCGATAACATTGTTTGAAATTTGATTATATCTTGATTAAATGGACAAAGTGGTACTGGCCTTAATCCTTAACGATATTTTAAATTTGATGTTGTTCTGATAATATAGACCTTTGCAATTGACTTGAGGTCTTCTATTCGAAACATCTATCATTTTTGTCTTAAACATCCGCGACAGGTTTACATCATTAATCTTAATTGTTGAACAAACCATCGGATTTTTTGTTGTATTTTTGCTAATGTAGGGTATGCATAAACGGTGGAAAGTAGATTATCGGGAGCGCGCGTCCTGAATACTGTTTTATATACTCTTCCGGTTCAATCAAAAATGGTTCCGGAACAGTTTCGAAATTAAGGTTGAAATGCCATTTATCATAAATTAATTTCAAACCTTCTTTAATTAGTACTCACTTGATACGTACATGCGATGACGTGGAGTATTAATATGCGTTTGATTTAAAGAAAGTTTGAACGTCGCGACTTGGTGGGAATGTACAAACAACATTTAGCAAACAGTTGAATGAGTAAAAAGCTAAACTTAAACTTTACTTTTAATTTTTATAAATATCTTTTCATCTTCTGAACAATGTAAAAAGCCCATTGGTAATGTTGTCCAACATAAACAGGACGCTGAGAAAATAGAACAGTTGTAAACATTTTGAATTTTTGAAAGGATTGCTTAAATGTTAAATTGGAGGTATTTACTTGTTTTTTTTTTTATTTATTTTTTTTTTATTTAATGCAGATCTCATCAGGTATGTTCAAAATTATAAATTGCGATCTTAGTGCATATCGATGTCTTTGTGCTTATCAAACATTGTTCGAGACCGAGCGGAGTGCAAGTTAGTTACAAACAAAAGTAGAGATGCATATGAAAGTGTTTATCGGTTTTGATAATACGATAAATTTAAATATAAAATTATGAGACGGACTGAATGAGGACATAAAGATATCAACAAAGGTATTATGTAAAGAAATGTTACTCAGTATTTATGAAGTGTGAAAAGATACTGTAGGGCCAGGAAAAGCATAAATAAAACATGTATCCATAACAATATTAAACGACTGACCAGCTGGTTTGACTTAGCTTGTGATATGTTTAACATTTTATTGTGTTTTATATAATAATAGCGATAACATATGTTTGTTTTGTGTAACTACATCTGCAGAATCATTCGAGCACCAATACATTTCAGGCTGTACACCAATGACCTAGTTACTGATGTCAAAGAAAAGAAATATTGGTGTATAAATAATATTTCTTGTGTTATGACTATCAGTTGTATTAAATAAAATATCATTCATACAAAAATCTTTTGTCTTTGCATTAGGCACATCTCCTTTACGTATTTTGAAGTATACATCCAAAGCCTGCTTTAGTACTTTAAGGCAAAGAATAATTACGTTGTTCATTGCATTTTAGAGAAACAGTATGGAGAAACATATAATCAGTCCAACACATTTAATACGAGTTGGGCCGGTGTGAACAGTTTCATATCTTAAAGCAGGTTTTAACTTACTTTGGACATACGCACTTACATGTATTTGTACCTTGTCACAGTCTCACAGCTGCTTCGTGATTCAGATCTGTTCGCGGGGAAGATGTTCTTTCTCGTTGTCGAATAGGTCATACCCGTTTGACTCAGTCCTGTCTTCTGAAAAAAGAAGATCAACCTGAATGTGTACCATGTCAAACACCGCTTATTATTAAACATATTTTAATCGGCTGTGTGGACCCCACAGCGTAGTACATACTATGATGTTCAATCTTTGAAAGACTTGTTTGAAAAAGTTCCAGTTGGCAATATATATCATGTTTAAAGCAGATAGGCATTTTTCACAAAATCTGAACATCATATTAATTTCAGTCGCATATTTTGCAGTAATATTGATTTCCATTTATATTTTAACCATTTATATGTATATATATTTTAACGTATATATTTGTAGAGATACTTTACAATTTACGTTTTTAAACGACTTCCTCTCAGCGATATATGACAATTTTGTGTCGATTCGCAATAAAACCCAACTCACTCACTCACTCACTCACTTACTTATGATTTCATATATCGAATTATGTCTCCACTCCCCCCCCCCCCCCCCCCCTCACCCTTCCCGCCTCACGCTGACCACCACTGGGGGAGACATACTGTTTGCCCTGTCCGTCACACTTATTTTCCGATCAATAACTAGAGAACCATTTGACCTAGAACCTTCAAACCTCATAGAGTGGCAGGGCTTATGTAGTAGACGACCCCTATTGTTTTTGGGGTCACTCCATCAAAGGTCAAGGTCACAGGGGCCTGAATATAGAACCATTTCCGATCAATAACTTGAGAACCACTTGACCCAGAACGTTGAAACTTCATAGGATGGTTTGTCATGCAGAGTTGATGACCCTATTGGTTTTGGGGTCACTCTTTTAAAGGTCACTGGATCCTGAACATGGAAAACTTTCCCATCAATATCCTGAGAACCACTTGACCCAGAATGTTGAAACTTAATAGGATGATTGAACATGCAGAGTAGATGCCTCTGATTTTGGGTTCACTTAATCAAAGGTCAAGGTCACAGGGGCCTGAACATGGAAAACCGTTTCCAATGCGTTACTTGAGAACCACTAGGCCCAGAATGTTGAAACTTAGTGTAATGATTAGACATGCCATGTAAATGATCATATTGCAGCCAACCATCAGTATCTCTTTGACTTTCACTCCTGTAATCTATTGACTTCTTGCCTATACGACTGTGCATTGGGGGAGACATGCGCTTTTCTACAAAAGCATCTCCTAGTTATATGCAAAGATATTAATGACAATTTTAGATATGTTATGTTTATGACTCGGTCATACCACGTACTGTTGTCTTGTTGTATGAATGTACAAAAATGTATTTATACTTCAAATTGTCTCCTCTATGTCTAAATAGAAAGGCGCACGTATTTATATTTCATTGACAGTATATTGTTTCAGCATGCACTATTTCATTTTACTTTTTTTTATCGAAATGAAAAATCATGCACAATGGGTATGCCGTGATTTTGTTAACTGTCAGTAAGTAATGCGCACTTCTGAATTATTTTATTCTTTTTGACACTCCGACTTTATAGAACGGAAAAAAATTATACAAATTTAATGAATAAATCGTGTACAATGTTTACGAACAGAATGAGAATAAAAAAGAACATAAAAAAACAATGCTGCCATTCAATCGATTTAAAAAGGACAGAGATACAACATGATGATCCATGTTCCAGACCATGTCACACTCATCAATACAAAACTCTTAGTTTATACATAATTTATTTTAGGTCGATTGTGAAGGAAGTTCTGCAACTTATATTAATCACTCTCGACTCCTCATTCCTGATGGAATCCATCGCCACGAGGGTATGAGAGAGAGGCCAGGTTCCCTTTGAATGCTGAGCGCCAAGCAAGGGAGCAACTGGTACCATTTTTCACGTCTTTGGTATGACGCGGCCGGGAATCGAACAGAACTCTTGGGTGGTTCCAATACTCCTGATTTATTAGTTTTGGGTATTGTTAAATCACTGAATTGTACATTAATAGAATTCTTTGTTGCGCATCATTGTTTTATCTCTCTTATCAACTGCTGATATAGTTCCTTGCCCATTAAGAACATAAGGTTTATTAAATGGTCTTTAGAATCCCTCTATATCCCGTGACAGTTACTTGTCAATGAGTGCAGCTACAATTTTCACAACCTTTCATGAAACTACTACTAACTATGAATTTGCTTAGTTGCGTTAATTGGTTCGAACGGTTCTTATGCTTTTATACTTTGTTGTAGTCTTCATAACAGATTAAAGTGAAGTATACAGTAATACTACACTTCATATTAACAAAACAGTAGCTAAAAATGTATACTAATTAATCATCCGAAGGTGAGCATATTAAAATCGCACTGTCCGTCCGTGCATGCGTCCGTGTAAATTTTTCTCCGGACTGTAACTCTGCCATCCATAAAGGGATTTTTAAATAACTTGGCATAAATGTTCACATTAATAAGATCACCTGTCATGCGCAAGACCCAGACCCCTAGCTCCAAGGTCAAGGTCACATTGGGAAGTCAAATGTTAACAGTCCGGTTCATAACTCTGCAAACTTGGCATAAATATTTTCCGTAACGAAAGATCCAGGCCCTAGCTCTAAGGTCAAGGTCACACTTACAGGTTAAATGTTAACATGGTCTATTTCTTGTCCAGTCCATAACTCTGCCATCGATGAACGGATTTTTAAATTACTCTGCACAAATATTTTCCTTATAATGAGGGAACGCGTCATGCGCGAGACCCAGACCCTAGCTCTAAGGTCAAGGTCACACTTAGAAGTGAAATGTTAACAGGGTCTGTTTCTTTTCTGGTTTATAACACTGCCACTGTCAAGGGATTTAAAAAAAAACTTGGCAAAAATGTTCTCCATTATGAGTTAATTTATAACGTGCAAGACCCAGACTCCTAGCTACAAGGTCAATGTCACCTCAGTGTAAATTCTTGTCCGGGATGTAACTTCAAAATTTTTAGGGGGATTTGTAAATAATTTGACAGAAATGTTAACCATATAGAAAAGGTGTGTCGCGCTTATGTCCCGGGTCTCTCAGGTCAAGGTTAAGGTCACAAAATTATTCATACCTATATAAATATTTTTTGCATATTTTGCGCAGACAACTGTAGCATTCTTGGACACCAGGGGCGTAGCGTGATCAATTTAGATGTTACTCAAGGGGAGAGTGTGGGAGGAGGAATCCCCTCCTCCGGCGGGGTCCGGGGAGCCTCCCCGTGGAAATTTTAGTGCAAATTTTTGGTGACTTTTCTAACCAAAACTATGCTTCTTTAGTTTAGAACAAAATATTCACAAACGGCTCGGAATGTAAAGAAAGGTCTATATAAGTTGATAAACGTTACAAATCGGGGTCGGGGAGAGGAGTGGGGCTGACATTTTGGAAGGACCTGGACTAGGCAGGACGAAATTTGTTATTCACAAATTAACAACATGAGTTCTGTTTCCAAACTTATTTGTTGTATACAAAATTTGCATTCACTATACATTTTATATGGAAAGACAAATGCGTTAATTTTCATAAAAACAACATTAGAGTAATAATATCAATGACGATCCTTTCCGCGAGATTGCACGCGTAAACTGACGTCCTTCACCAAATACATGAACAGAATGGTCACGTTTCAAAAATTATTTCAAAATTGGACGCCAAAACTTTGAAAAAGAACATTTAATTATAGCTTTAACTAATTTTTCTGGTGTCACAGATCACAGAACACGACTGTATGAATTTTCACTGGAGTTAAAATATTTCAAACAAAAACCAGGAATTGTATTTTTATCGGAAGGCGAATTATATTTGAACGTGGGCGGGCGTTTTTGACTGTTCTGTTATAGGATGGCGGAAAGATCAATATCTTGACCTTTATTTTGATTTTCTGATACTCCTAGAAAGAAAATCAGTTATTTTTGTAGCAAGCTATCGTTAAATGTAAATAGAAGAATTGAATGATATTTTTTGTGTGTTCATATGGGTACGAACCACACTGGAAGGCCAAGTTCATGAATTTGCAGGAAGTCCCAATGTGCTTTATACTCATATAAACGCACATAAAATAGCATTCAATTCTTAAATAAAGTGCTCATGTGTTCATATATGCAAATTACCTTGTAGTAAATACTCTAAAATGGCTATAAACTGATCAGACTGCTGAGGACAAACTTTGACTTATGCACAATTTCAAAACAGACAAAATGATGAAGCTACTTCAACAGATTCGTTTTTCATTCTTCAACTAAATTTACGGTAAATTCTCTTTTAATTATTGCAGTTACAGGTAAATGTTGTAAGCATTATATTGATTTCTAGACCAAGTTATTGTTTGCCATCTGTTGCATGTTTTTGATATCACAATCGCCTTCCTTTCAAAACTTACAATTTCCATGAAATTATCACTGCATTATTGGAAACCATCAAGTAAATAATGATACAGAGACAAGTCTTGTGACAGGTGTTTAGGCAGGTGTTTAGGCTTAAATATAAAATCTATATCACGAAACATTAATAAAGGAAATGTCAAGGCGATATTAGTAATTAAATATTTGCTGGTTTTGAGTATTTATTAAGCAGATAGATAGACAGGTAGATAGTTTTTTTCAAACGAAAGGCAATATGCACATATGTATATCCTAGGTTTCTAAATTATTTTCTGGTATTTATAACATGTGTAAATGTTTAGTTCTGCTCAACCTGGGGCTAGAGGGCTTGCACTTCCACTACCGTCAATCAAACCGAACCTGCAGCATTTTCGTTTATGTCGTGTTGGGCGGCCTGTGGATTTCCACTTTTTTATTTTAAAGAAATCGAGGTATTACCGTATTTCAAACGTATTGAGGTGTAGGATGTATACTTATTTCATGTGTTAAATAATTGTGATTGATGTATTTTTTCTGCAATAAATTTTGGGAGATGAGTGTAAGGTTATAAGAAGAAGGCGGCTGGAATTGAAATTTGGCTTCTTTATACTACCCCCTCCCTCGACGGAGTGATGTAGGGTTGAGTAGGTGCTTTGCAGTATAATGACCCGGAAATATGTAGTCATAACGGTATGTTTTCCAAGTAGAAATTAATGAATTGATAGTTTATATGACTGAAATTGAGTGTTATACTATGGCAATAAGGAAAACAAAGTCTAAATGTTAATTAATGAATCTGTTCTTTTTGCTCTCGTTGATTCTCTTTGATTATGGGATAGATAACTTATTTTTGTTTAGGAAATAATGCTTGGGAATTGATAGTTGTTACAGACACGGTTGCTTATCCTTCCAAATTTTACTAGTGATGGACAATTGCCATTAGGAAGATCGTTCTTATGGTCAATACCAGCTATAGTATATATGCATCTGAAATCATATATATATTTAGACGTTTCAATGTATTTAGATTTAAATATGTATTTACAATAACAAGTGCAAGTGGAGCAAGAAAGAACAACAAAATATATAAATTTTGATCGACATTTTGATAAAAGAGCAACAGCAATCTGCCGTCACAAAAAATATTAATCAGTGACCAAGACAACAACATACTCATATGCTATGACATTGTCCCTACCCCCATATCCACTCCTGATCAGTTTTATATTGCTTCTACGGAGTTTTTAGCCTTTTTTAAATGTTACTCAGCCGAGTAACTGAGTATGCCACGCTACGCGCATGGACACATTTCGGGGACATTTGTCACGAACATTGACAGCTCTTGTTCTTCGATATTAAATGTATTTCTAATTTGTGGAATACATTTTATTTCATATTTTAATATTGTATGTAATGAAGTTAAAATGAACGAGTAATTAGATAAATGACAAAAATATCAAAAAACAAGGTTATGCTTTGTCGTCTCTAGTTTACATGCATATCATTTCATACTGTTTAGATGTGTGTGTTGCTTTACAACATCAAAACAGACTTTTTATCTGTTTCTTTTTGTTTCTATAGGTACAATAAAAGACTTCCTCAAATGACATATAAAATTTAATACATTACATACACAACCTTAAACTTATATTATATTTCATTTTCGGAAAAATGTTTAGCATTGATGTGATTATGTAGCAGTTGGAACTTATTATTTTTTATCTTTCTGGAGAATGCATATACAATGTCCTTTCATATTAACAGAATTGTAATAAAGCTATTGCTCAGCCTTGTGTTGTATTTTTCATTACCAGGTTAAAATGAGTTTGCTATTATTTTGCTTCTTTGCTTCCAAAGGATCTTCTATTTGCTTTAATTATTTAAAGTTAATCTCCCTTTCACAACTTTATCAAAACACGAGGTCAAGTGATAGTACAATGTCAGTGTACATGTGTTTTCGTTATGGCCTTATAATAGAAGGATGAATCATCCCGAGAGAGAAGTTAATTCGGGGTAATACTGAAATACAATTATGTACAACATATGATCGGCTGGTTTAAGTAGCACCAATACATGGAAAACAGTAGCGTTCATATTTTATCGATGTCAATAACGGCACCGTTTAACTTGGGATTGTAGCGTGATCAGCGTCATTGTCTCTGATTAAATTCAAATTCTGATTAATATGACAGCCGCTCTTCCTTTTGATATGACCTTAGAAAAAGAGCAGACATCACTTAAAAGATTTATGTAGGCACTGTTAGAAGTCAGTCTGGAAACAGTTCTGTTTTTTCCGTGTTTAAGAGAAATTCGAAAACTGAAGGCGATCATATTTTTTCAATTTGATTAATACTGAAAATAGTATTCGCGAAATTAAGATATATTTACCAGTTTGCTAAAGACATAATGTCGCAAAACCCTTAACGGTATTACAAACTTAATGCATGCTTCTGAATCAAAACATTTAAAATAGATTGCTCTGCTATTTTTGACTTTTCTTCTCGATTTATTCAATGGTGAATAAAAGCTGAAACGCTATGGAGTATATGCCTTACTAACGAACTATTGTCATTTTTAATTGTATTGTTTCGATTAACTTTAATTATGATCTTTATCATCTTTTGCTAAAATTCATTTAATTGTAATTTTGTTTTGAAAGTTTGTGCTTATTTTTGTTTTAGTAATTATGACCATGGCATTGATAGTTCACATGCCAGAATAACAATAATTGCAATCGTAGTTTGTACCATGCTTTTATATTTTGAACACGTCGGTGAGGATATTAGCCTGCTGAATAATGCCATGAGGGCGTAATCCGTGTGAAATATTCTACATTCGAAATGTTTAAACATTAAAAGCGTAAATGAAAAAAAACTATTTCATGCCTCTCTCAAGATGCTAAAATGTAGGTCCATATATCATCAAAGAGACAGTGTTTGATAATATTAAAACACGGCGAAGATGTTACACGTTCAGAGGAATAATTTAGGAGTGCGTAGACGTCAAATGTAATATTGTGCGCGCCTAAAAATCCATTCAGATTTAGTAAAAAAAGTGTAACACAGATCTGTTCTGAAATGTCTTTCGTATGAAAAATTACATCACGTGTGGTAGCACTCTTAGGCGGTGCCAGCATAATCGACATGATGTTAATGATACCGTATTTGATGAAAATAAACAGGAATTTTCATATCTGTATAAGTAATATTCACAGTGATAAAAAATGACTTCTATATGGGCGGAAGCTCGCGTTATGCATTCATTGCATTTCCTACATATACAAAACCGCTCCCTGAATATGTTCATATATGTGCCGATTATTGAAAACTGACATAGAAACTGGATTTAGAATCTTCTCAAGAAGAAACACTTAATTTATTTTTCTGAAGAATGAAGAACCGTCAGTTTTCTGCGTTGAATGAAACTATTTCATAAGGGAGCTGGACAAAAATGCAGGCCAATTGATAATCAAATCCAATGGATTAAACTATTAGCTTGAACCAGCAAACTTCACATTATAATTCAATAACTCATTATTCCCCTTGCAAAGCTTAGTTTTCACCTTGATTTTGTTAAATTATGAGAATTTTTGCTTGTATCTAAGTTACCAATTAATGGATCTTGGTGACACCTAATACAAATATATATCTTTACAGGACGGCGGTGTTGCACGTGTCGTCTTCATCTGGATCTCTTCTTTAACTGTCTTTTAATTGTTTTTAAATTCATAAATTCCCACATAACAAGTAACCCATTGATTGATCTTAATGAAATGCCATACACATATTTAGTATATACCTAAAACAATCGACTTGTATTTCACAAACATATGAACAGGCAGAAAAAAATCCGTATTGTACCTTTTAAATTCACACAGTTCTATAAACAGAGCACATAAAAACTTCACTTAGTTCCATTTTAATATCGATAAACATTGAAGATTTCGTTCAATAACAAAATAACAAACAAAGAGATAGAGGTATATAATAAAAGGATCATTATAACAGTAGCTAGATCTTCCCGGCGACACCAGGAGGAGTCAGCATAAACAGGGTAACATAATGAGGCAATATGAGGAGGTTACTCATACAATTGACCAGTCCCCGCCTGTCAATCAAACTTATCTATGATCCAGTCAGATATCGATTTTGACACACAAATGCGTACCGCTTAACGCCGCCATTTCCCTTCAACAAGCTGATTGTCGAGATTACTGATAAGTAAGCATTTATCTCCGAAATCTAGTTAAAACTCTGTATTATCGCTAAACTGTTGAAGTTAACTTGGAGTTGTGTAAGTTATTTCTTTCCATCAATCATAAGAAGCCTCGAAAGACATACAAACTATTATCTTCTTAAATTAATAAGTATTCGAAACCTTAAAATTTTCATCAAACTTAAAAGTTATCAAAACTGTAGCGCTGTTTCAATAAATTTATACCATTTAATTTAATAAGTCAACTTTAAAATCAGGAACATTCAATCAGGGCTGTTATATTTCGATCTTCTCAGATCGTTCGGAACGACTTTTATGTCGTGTTATTGGTACTGTTTAGTTTCTCAACATGACCATTTCGGCCTGGGTGGTTCCAATACTCCCGCTTTCATAGCCTTGGGTATTTTATAATCACCCCTTGGATATGGTGCCTGCTTTTTAATTTTGTCTTTTGACAGTTCCTGTGATATGCAGGCTCCATAACCTCAGATCCCCTTTCTAAATTCCAGTTTGTTTAGTTCTGCCCATTGTTTTCTTGTTTGGGGGAAAACCCATTACTTTATCTGGGGACCAAACGCCGCTTTTCATGGAATAACACGCCACAACCCGTGTATCATTGAAGGTTCCATGTTCACCGCCGTTTGAATACATCTGCGGATGTCCCTAAAATGCTTTTTGTACTTTTAGCATGTTTAAATGTTGAGTTCTGCTCAACCCGGGATTAGAGAGGGTGGACGGTAGCATGCATTTTCACTACCGTCCATGAACAGGCTCAATCAAACCGAGCCTGCAACATTTTCGTTTTTGTCGTGTTGAGCGACCTGTGAAGTTTCCATTTTTTCTATTTGTACTCTTAAGTAACCGCTATGTCGCAAAGGCAAAAATAAATTAGTGCGGATAGTTACAAAATACATGTCATAAACATAGCTGAAACATATACTCATTGAATTCCAAATAAACTACTGATTTTGTGAATGAACAAGTATTGTTCAAAAAGTAGCGTTATATGGCCATATGAAAATAACGAAATGTAGTTGGGGGTTTTCTCGAACAATCTTATGCTTTTCTTGATATAATAAATACCACATGGATTTTCAAATATAGATGAAGGATTGAAAATGTTGAAGAGTTCAAAAAGAAGTGGCTTAATTATAGTGAAATCGATCAGATTCTCCAAATTGGGCACAGGATCAGTGTTAACATAAATAAATTAAAATGAAGAAATTAATGGCATCAAGACAAAAAGTATATCAATCCGAACATAAATGTGTTCAAAATGTACATATTGCGTTTAATATGCAAAGATTTTTAAATACTGCTGCCAGCGGGTTACATTTGAAAATGTTCTTTTTAACAACAATAGACCTTGAAATATAGTTGAAATACAGTATAGAATTTTAGAGACGGAAGAAAATACAATATAGAATTTGAGAAACATACGAGAGTGACAAAAAACTACTATAATTCTTGAATCATCACGCAACATTTTGACTTTAAAACCACCTACTTAATATTTAATACCAACAGCTGGTATTAGTTCCATCCCAAAAACACTCAATAGTGTAGATATACGACTCATGTGCAAACTTATTAGTCACAATGACGTTTTGAAAGGGAATAAATACCTTAAAGGAAATTATTTAGTATTTTCGTGTCCGGCCGTCATTTGCAGCTTTTTTGTTGGAGGTTTTGCATTTCCAGGCCATGTGATCTAAGAGGCAGAGCGATCGGACATTTGGCGACTGGTCAATTATCCGTGGCGAAGTGGTTAAACGCTTAGACAATTTCACAGATTAAGGGATCTCAAAACACAAGTACATTATTTTGAATCGAAATCCTTGATAACTATCAGTCTTTCCTTCCTGCACATGTAGAGGATGTGTTAGAGATTGCGCTTTGCTTTGTGATTTTTTCTGTTAGACTTTTGTCCTTGTTTTTTTTTTAGTATTTTGAAATATTCTTGCATATTACGTGTGCTTTATAGCGGGTAATGAAAATATAAATGGACAGCACCTAATGAATTGTTCATTAGAAAATAAAGGGAAAATTCATCAACATTATCATTTCAGCTACCATCAGCACAACACTAAGTATAATAATCTCCTATCTGGATATTTGTAAATAACTATGCTTGTTCCTTAAATTTGATTTTACTTTAATCAGTTGTTGGCTAGAGGTACTGCTTGTATATTTTACTATTCTGTAATAATTCCGAAATGACGTATTATGTAATCAATTAGGCATTGGTAACTATATACGAAAACGATTTTGATAAAAGCTTATCCCATTATCCTGAGGTAAATACCCCGCACGCCTCCTAGCAAGGGCTTAAGCGGATCCCAAAGGACCCGGAAATATAACAACACTGGATCAAAGTAGTGGGAGACTTTTGACAACCGCCATACTGCACCTAAAGTTTGCTGCTGTGACAGTTGATAAAATCTGAAAGAAGATTCTAAGAAAGCATAACATGCAGCCAAGAAGAACAGTAGCAGACTCGATTGGATGAAAGGTAATGGGAAGTGCAGCACCCCACACGCCCCCTAGCAACGGCTTTAGAATTAATCTATCAGACATGTATTGAATGGACTCCATGATCCAACATGACCAGATAATATAACAACACTGAACCATACGTTTCTACTTTTTTTTCAATGAATACAACATTGCTTGTCCGCTAATGTACGCCAGCAGTTTTATTAGAAATATGTAGACTGCAATTACAGCAACAGCGTAAGATGGCATTTGTATACGTTAAAAACAGGTTATTTTGGTTGTTCATACCCGTTTTGAGAAATGTAATCAGTTTTTTATTTTAGCCTGTACAAAAATGAGATTCAGATTTCACTTATGATACTTATAATGTGACAAGACTAATTTCTAAATATAAATCATATGAGTGCAAAGTTGACAGCTTTTTGATCTCATACACGATGTATGTCTGTTTTAATAACCGACCGCCTAATCACACAATTCCAAAAAAAACTAAATGGTAATATTAAAATAAAATATTTATTTGCGTATTGCCGGTCCTTGGAAAAATAAGCAATAAAAGTTCTAAGAAGATCCAAATCATAGAACTTAATAAAGCAAAATGAAAGCAGAAAAAAACTTGCAAACCTACAAATAATTGTTCTGTCTCCGAATGCTGTTTTTTTACTGTTTTTGTAAACATTAGATACAGATCATTTTTATCTTTTGTGTTGACGAAACAAACGTTACAATAATCAGTTACCGCGCATTATGTTAAAGTAAGAACGGATAGTAATTTCTAAGATAGGCACGTATATTCTGCTTTCAGAAGAATCCTCATTACGTACGTACGAAGCTAATTACAATTTTAACAGTAGCTCAAGAGACATGAACAAATGTAAAAGGGACTTAGATGCTGTATTATGACCCAAACCTACATAAACAGTGAAGTAAGAATTGTTCAACACTAAGGAATCCGTGATGTTTACAAACCGTCTAATTTATTAGGATTTTCTGGCGTCCATATAACTGTTTAACTGATAAACGTTCTTCTGTTATTGCCCTTAAACTAAATAAAGCATATGCGAAGATTATCTATCATCGTTTGCGTATTTCCTTAAACGTTATATGTGGTTTCGGAATTATAAAACGTCATTTTTGGACTAGAAAATGGATAATGTAGAATTAAAAATAATGTAGTGAGACTCCCTATTTTGATTCTCTGAAGGTAAATAATTTATTTTACAGTAGGCATGGTTCTTTTCATTTCTTTTATTCCTTTAGCAAATAAGTATAGCACATTGATGATAAATGTTTGAAGAATAATGGTATACGAGAACGCATGTCTATAGAAGCATTTATGCCTCTTTCTCATAATTCTGAGCCTTCTCATTGATGCGCGACTTTGGAAAATTAGTATTGCAGCTATTTCCTGTTTCTAAATTTATGCATGTTATGGCAAACCATATGACAGTTTCAAAAGAATAAAAAGAAAATCGTATTATTCCCATTACAATAGAAATAAGCACAACAGAAAATGTTAGCACATAATGCTTATCTATTGTAGTAAGCTCACTGGTATAATATATTGCCTTCTTAATGGAAATAGTAACCACTTATTGAAAAACTTTGTTTGCAAACACAATAATGTCTGTTTTCAATTTTGAAAAATAAATTTTCAAAGAAAAAAGTCTTAGTTTTTGAGAGCTTGTAAAAATGATCACAAGTCTCGGTTCAACGAGAAAGCATCTGGCTGTTTCAGAATGTTAGGGTCTGGATTGCTCATTGACAATAATCATTAGTTTTTCTTCATGGAGATTTTTTTTAAATTTTAAATGTTGGCGAATCAAAATAAAGCAAAAACTCTATTGACACTAAAATAAATTATCGACAAGAGCTGAACTACTAAGTGTCTCGGAATAACGAGAAAAGGGCATGATAATAAAAACATTCTGGTTTAAGGCAAAAAAGACTTCTGAACATTTTTATATTGAAATAAAAGGAAGATCTGAGTTTTAGGGTTATGCTTTCCTTGTTATATATTAGTACCTTGTAAATAATTTAATCTTATAAATATGATAAAATGATTATATATTACTTTTTTTTTATAACATAGAAACATCTTCTTCGGGCAAAAGTATGATATCATGTTTCTTGCATTTAAACAAATTTTGACCAGTACCTAAAACGTTTGTATTATATTTTACGTTAACTAATACACTATTCCGTGAATATGTAATTATACTTTACATGCAAATGCAGTGATACACAGTTGTCATTTCTGGATGGTTTTTTTTTTTGTTATAAACGGAAACGGGAAAATCCAAACGGAATTTTTACATAAACAGATCCTTTGGACGCACAGAACGCAAAGAAGACTCAGCTATACTACGCCTGTTCATGAAAGGTAATAAAATATGCAACACCCTCACGTTCCCCAAGACCGGCTTAAGCAGAAATCTATTATCATATAATATTAAGTACAATTGAATGATACGAAAAACAGTGAAGAATAACAATACTGAGTCCAAGCACGGTGAGACTTTTTACCGCTGCTACATGGTTGTTGTGATAGTTAACAAAGTATGTGAAAAGAAACAGAACACAACAGCAATTTTGGTACGATCAGTTTGATCGAGTATCTTCATGACAGATAATATAATGTATAACACCCCTCACGCCTCCTAGCACCGGCTTAAGCAGAATTCTATTACATTAAAAATAAATGTACTCCGTGATCCCAAAGGACCAGAAAATATTACACCGAATCCATGTACATGGAGATATTTTACAGTCGCCATATGGTACCTAAACTAATGTTGTGATAGCTAATAGAATATGTGCAAAAATCCTTTGGAAGTAAATAAAATGAAAATAAACTCGATTTGAATGAGTCTTTCATATGATGTAACAGCAATGTTTAACAGCCCTCACGCCAAAGCGGAATTTCATTATAATGAAATTAAAATGCTCTCTTTGGATTAAATAACATCACTTAGTCCCGACACACGGGAATAATTTTAGAACGTCTCAGAGTCTAAATACTTCCAATTTCGAAAGCTGGTAATTTTCATAATATCTATACATATAGTGGGTGTTCAAATTCATTTTGAAGGTATCGTTGACATAGTTTACCATTATCTTTCCATTTGATAAAATTGTGTACACTAAATCATATATTATATTTTCGCTTTGTTATTAACAGAATTTTCAAGATTAATCAAAAATGTGATTTTTATTTCAAATGAAAATATTTAAAATATTCATGAAATAAACCTGATTATCAAATATATATTATTTATTTATCTTATATGTCTTAGTTTAAACTGCAATAGCCTATCGTCAAAAGAACGAGTGCATCCTTCATACATTTTGGACACAAACTTGCATAAAATGTTTCTCAAAATTGCAAATAGTGAAATAGTGTAGATATTCGTCAGATTTCTATACAAGCCCAAAGAAGTCTTCTTTATTAAGCTTGTATTGTATATGATATAACATTATATTTACTTTTCCATTTGTTAAATCGTTTTTATTTATCGCATGTACAAAGTGCTTGTATTGTGTTATATTTGACATTAAAATCTATTCAGAAGACAGAACAATGGTGATGTCATATCAGGGACGTTTTTACTGACAACATTCAGCCGTCGTCAAAAGCAGCGTTATCGTGACTTTAGAGACGATTAATGCTTTGTAATTTTCATTGGAACGGGGAAGAAAATTTCAAATATTTAGAGTCTAGTTCCAACGAATCTAAATGTAGCAAAGATACTTCCTCTGAATGTCTTCTAATATAATTTCAAAAGAAAGCACCTTGGATGATTCTGGATATATCAAAAAGGTACAGTTATTATGAGTGAACAAATAAAGAAGTGTATCACATAATTGACGTCGTGGGAATGAAATAAAGCCATTACATAAGTTTGGTATAACTCTAGTTAATTAAGCTTTGACGTTTATCTCTTTTTATGAAAGGAGATGTTGGTCGAACTAACTTGGTCTATACTAAGTTTAAATAAAAGAAGAAAATTTGATGTTTCAGCAGGAAAAGCTTACATGTGTTAAAAAGGATATTGCATTAATTTTGTGTCTTTTCATATTTAAATCATTAAACTAGTTGAAATGATCGGCAGAGCGTCACGCTGTATTACTTTTTTCCAACTCGTTTAATAGATTCAATATGAAAAAAAAACAGTGAATGTACCATGTAAATATATTAAGCACGACTGTATACAAAAGTTTCTTTAAATGTCCCCATACTTTGACTGTAATCCGCCCTTGGAAAGGAGTGCTCTTTATTATACACAGCCTGTTTATGAGAGATACTGAACTATTCAACACCATCCAGGCCGCTTCACAGCAACTTTAGCGGAACTCTGTGATAACTGATCTATCACTAAAGTCACTATACCTGAATAGCGGTATTCTTTAAAATGAAAATATACCATTTGTCGTATTATTGTCAGTCTTGCATATCATGAAAATACCTACCGAAGTGATACTATTCATACACCCCTTTATTCTAAGTTAAAAATAATTGAATTCACCAAATTCTGCGTGCGAGAAGTAATCCCACTGGTTATAAATTATATTTACGTATCCTCATTACAAGATTTCGTGATCTGGTCTTACGTTTAGGAGAGTTAATTATTCACCGTCATTTTACGATGTAACGAAACAATGAAAGAAAATAAAATTATGGTAATATTTTACTTCTTTAAATAACATAGTATTCTGTATTACTGAATCATGAAATTTGGTTTTTGCTAACATTTATGAAAATAACTTTTCAAATCAGCACACCTATAGCTGATATTTACTTTTTATATTAATGTATATAATTATATATAGGTATAAAGACTAAAAGTATTTTTCGTAGGTCATCTGGAACGAACGACAGTATATCGGCAAATTAATCATGAATTGCTAACGTAGCTTCTCTCAAAGCACTTACTGAGAAACATAACTCCAAACTTTTAAACCTTACAAAAATGATAGAATAGATTGATTGAAAGTGTAATATGAATTCCACAACACACACTTGCTTACGTTTTGAATTATTTTCTTTTAAAATATTTAGTTGTCGTGCAATAATTTTAAAAGTGTTGAAACATAAAATTATTTATTTCAAATTTATATACATATAGAAGACATTAACGGAAAGTGTAGCGTACATTAGCTATGACACTACTTCGTTTACTTTTCAAATTATACTCCTTAATTAAATTTACTCGTGTCACTTTTGTCTGAAGAATAGCCCTAAAACTAATTCTGGAACTTTGATGAGCTTTCAAACAACAAGAGAAGAAATTAAAGTAAAATATATTGTACAGAAAGCATATCTGTCTTATATACTTTTTTATTTTCTCGCTTTATTAGATTGATATGTCTGGGCAATAACTTTTTAAAGAACTATGAGAATTTGTTCAAACTGGATACAAAGATAGAAGACATCTAGAGAAAAACGCAATGTTTAAGTTCAAAAACTCTACTGGCTTAATCTTTGATTTTTGTCGTATAAACAAATTGTACAGGAAGTTTTTAAATGCATACGTGAAATTAAAATATTTTATTATTGAATGTTAGATTGCAATTATGAAATGGTGACTGGAGAACACAATTAATTCGTCCCTTGTTGATATGCAAGTGACAAGTTGTGTGTAATCTCTTAATTGTTTGAATAACTTGAAAGTGGTAATTAAATAGAATGGCATATTATCAGGACACTTGAAAATTAGTAACTGATGATGACTTGTAACATCAAGTCTTAGCCTTATACAGATCACGGCTAATTTGTTGATATTTGCTTGTATTTCATGCAAATCATGTATAGTTACCATCATGGAAATACAAAAGAATGACCCCTCATCCAAGCTATAGTGAAGGATGAAAGGCATTATTGGAGTATGGCCGAGCATGTATACACTAGCACATCGTTCTGACATCGGCTATGTTCCGCTTTAAAAAAAAAAACAAAAATCACACACAACCGGAAGTGATAACCGGAAGTTATGAACAGGTGGCCATCATAATTTAAAGCCCTTGTTTTGTTGCACAAGACGCAGTCACCCAGGGTGGGCTGACATTACAGTATAAGAATATAAATATACAGACTTAAAAAATGGGCAGGGTGTATACATGTTCGGCCTCCGGCCCTACTCTAATACCATTCACCCTTCACTAAAGCTTGGATGAGGGGTCATTATTTTCCGTAAGGCCTTCGGCTTCGCATGCATCCACTAGCATCTTTAAAGGCAACAAAACAACACATGTGCAGGATATACACTTGTATTCATGTCCATTTTTCAAACAAATAGTAAAGTACAGCGGAAAAACTCCCAGTAATGTAATAAGTAATCACTTAAATACTGCCTTGGTAAATGATATCTTACTGTTTTTTTACCGAATGTCTATAATAAAATTTCTTAAAGGTGGATAATCAGATTTTGGCCATGTAACGGATTTGTTTGAAACTTTAATGTCTGATCATTTACACCCATTTATGTTCTCTTTACGCTTAATACAAGTTTCACTGGAGGTATTTTTAAAATTTATATTAATTTTCCTATCCTGGTTGCCCAACCAAGATGGAGTTAATTTATCATAGTATAAATTTGATAAACATACTTTGCCTAAGAAAAGGTATAAATATTAGACATATTGTAATATATTTGTAAAATATTTGCATTAACAATTATGTATTTAGTTGTTATTCATTAGAAACGCAAGTTTGAAAAAATATTATTATCTCCCTTTGATTGGAAATAAATGAATTCAGAACATACACACAGTTTTAAAGCTTGCCTTTTGGTTAGGATTGTTAAATACTTAATATGTCTATCAAATGCAAATGTAAAACTAGAAATTTTATCGAAATAAGAAGAAATATCCAGCTTTTTAAATACTTTCATATTAAAGGGGAGTAATTACAAAATTTTATAAAAACTCATAAAATATACATTTCCAATAGGAATCTATCTCTATGTAATGGGTCTTTTGTTCCTTAAATAAATCTCTACCAGAATATACAAAAAGTAAAAAATGTCATAAAATGCTGTTTAAATATGATTGACCACCTTTAACATTTTTATCTGAACTCCAGTCAGCAGTCCCTAGAATTTTCTTCAAAGAACAACCTTTGTCAAAAGCTGCCGAAACAGCAGCACCTCTAAAGAAATGAGCTTGAAATTTATTAGAGTCTATTCCTGCAAGTTCCAAAACTGTCCTCAACCACCTAGCAATAGTGCTAGAGGTAACTGCCTTAATGTTACATAAGATATAAACAACTATTTAGTAAGTCTTACAGATTCAGTAACTTTTATATACTGTAGCAAAATATGCATAGCACACAGGCGCTCGTCACTGTAGTGTTCAACTCTCAGAGGAAAATTGTCCCTGCTTGGAACATTTAAGAAAACATGGAAAAAGAAATACAATATAATTCTGTTCCTTCAACATATGATTTAAACTCATGGACACCAAAGTCTGCGCCCTTGGAGCTGTAGATAAAGCGATAAGTGCTGTCACTTTACAAGTAAACATTTTCAAGGACAAGCCCTCTAACGGATACAATGAAGACAGAAAATTTTTAACACATGAAACATCCCAAGTAACAGAATATTTAGGTCTTGGTGGCTTCTGGAAGAAAATTCCTTTCATAAATCTGGATATAAAATCACACTCCTTACACCAAAGATTCCTAGAAAAAGGTAATGATATCTGCAACCCATCTCGAAATTCCTTGACCACAGAGTCCGTTCCTGATACTGTCACAGCGATCATCCTTAGAATTCTATGTAAAGGGTGTTTGTCTCTATTGTGTGGGAGGTAAAGCAGGTCCTTGTGTCGTGGTGATCTGACAGGGAAAGATGAAATATGATTCTGTAATAGTGGGATTAATCGGCATAATCGGACAAGCCAACCGATTCGATTAATCGGATATAATCGGATAATCGGTTACTCTAGTTGCATTTATCTATAAGTTCACCTCACAGTGTATGTTTTATGTCATTACTTAAGAAATGAACTTCACAGACATCAAATATCCTATTTCTATTGTATCCCTTCATAAACACAAGTAAGTTAACAGCAAAAAAGTAAAATATTTGTGAAGATAGTAAACTTCAAATCAGGTACTCGTCTTCATTTCACCAGGGACTTATCCAGTGATATTGTGTTATTAAATTATTTGGAGCAAAAAAAAAAAGTAGTAACGGTTGATGAATTCTTAGTTAACAACTGGAATGATTTCAGTCCCACAAAATAAAAAAAAAGAAAATACCTTTGCTAATATGCTTGCCTAAGTCGTACGGCATGCTATGCATACTGTCATACTAATGTCAAGAGTTTAGCTTGATGGTTTTCCCGGCTTAATTTTGTATAAGCCATATATCTTCCAAAATCTTGGTGATCACAGAAGACCTCAGTTTCTGTCGAGACTTTGGAGGAAGCCATTTTTACCTAGAGTAGTTTCCCTTGGCGTAATTGCCCCAAAGAACCGTAAATACCAGAAAGAAAAAGGTCAAGAAACAACTAAATTATCCGTTTAGGATGCCAAGTAATTAATCGGTCAGGGAAAAGTGAAGTCGGCGATCGCGCTCATGAATGCAACACCGACGATTATTCGATTGTCGCCGATTGTCGGCCCATCACTAGTGGGAACCACGGCTGTGATTTCCAAAATGGAATGACTAGAATGACATTGAAAACTTCATCTTGAATAATCTTGTTTATAACTCTTCCAACCAAATCAAATGGTGGAACAATATAAGGAAGATATTCATCGCAATGTAATGAGAAAGCATTGTAATGTAATGCGCCTGGTTCTGGAAACCATGAAACAAAATCATCAACCTGTTTGTCTAACCTTAAAGCGAACAATCTACATTGGAATGAAAAAAACTGCCTACATAACCTAGCAAAAGATTCTGGTTTTAACATCCATTCCGTTGAATCACAGAAATTTCTCGAGTAAAAATCGGCAACAATACTTTGTTTCCCAGGTATATGACAAGCAGAAATATATTTTTTTCTAAAGACCATTGCCATATATCTATAGCAAGTTGATCCATGGATTTTGATGACATGCCGACCATATCGTCGATATATGAGATAGCACAGATATTGTCTGACTGAATGTGCAAATGAACATTTCGTTTCCCCTTATACAAAGACTGTAAAGCATAAAAAAATTGCTAATAACTCTAAATAGTTAATATTATGCCTTGCTTCCTCAGATGTCAACCTACCACTTGCATGATTTTTACTTGCTATATCTACAGCTCCCCAGCCATAGGTGCTTGCATTAGTTCGGCAAGTACTTTCAATAGCAAAAGGTATGATTCTTTTCCCATTTTTCCAAAAGACATTTTTATACCAACATTTTAATTCACTTAAACCTTCGGTTGATAAAGAAACCAAGTTATCGTAATTCTTTGTTTGTCCTAAACGAAATAACTTATCTCTTTCTAAATTTCTATAGAACATCGGAGCTTCTAAAATAGCGTAAAAAGCATTTATAACTAACCCTATGAAAGAAGCTAGACTCTGCATTATAACTGTTCTTTTTTGCAACAAGGCTTTAGCATTTGTGTAAATTTTGTTAGCCTTTTCTTCTGTAAGAAATATTTTGAACTGTACTGAGTCAATTATAAAGCCAAAAATACAATTTTTGTGTAGGAACAAGAACAGATTTCTTGCGATTGATTTCATATCTCAGATTTTCTAAAGTCTGTAAAATAGTCATAGTATAAGTCTGACAAACAGCCTTTTCCTGATTCATATTTAATGAGTCGTCAATATAATAAGAACATCTAATATTTTGTTGTCTAAACCATGCATAAACTGGTTTGAGGACTTTAGTAAATATCATGGGTGCTGAAGAAATTCCAAATGGTAAACAAACAAATTGATAATGGGTGTTATTCCATGAAAATTTCAAATATTTTTGAAAATCTTTGTGCATGGGAATAGAGAAATAACTATCTTTCAAATCAATAGAAGTTAAGAAATCATTTTCCTCTAACAAATCCAAAACCATTTTTAATATTTCTTGTTTAAAATGTTCATAATGTACAAATTTATTCAAATATCTTAGATTTATAACTGGTCTAAATTGCCATTGGGTTTTGGCACAATGAAAATAGTTTATATGAATTCTCCGTTTTCATGCGTGGACGGAATTATAGCATCTTTTTCGAGTAAAGTCAAAACTTCTTCATTGACAATATCCCATTGTTCCTTATTAAAAGGAATTTCTTTCGGAATTTTTCTTGATACGGCTGTTTGCCAAAATCAATACAATAACCAGACACAGTTTTAACAATTTCACCTTCTTCAAATAAGGCATTGGCCATATCTTTGTGTGAAAAACCTTGCTGACCATGTGGACTTTCTCCATCTGAAATATCATCTCTGTTAACCTCAACATGTATATTGAACGTGAGGTACGTGAGGCCATGAAGGCTCAAACCCTTGAGTTTCTGGCTCAGTATCTTACTCAGCTGCCTGTACAATGCCTAGGACTTTTCTCGAATTGGTAATATCTGAAGCAGAAAGCTTTGTAACACCTAATACACTTTGACTATTAGGTAAAATTTCAGCAGTTTAAGTTTCATTATTATTTTGGTCTAAAACCTTTTCTGTG
This sequence comes from Mercenaria mercenaria, assembly GCF_021730395.1. Taxonomy (NCBI): domain Eukaryota; kingdom Metazoa; phylum Mollusca; class Bivalvia; order Venerida; family Veneridae; genus Mercenaria; species Mercenaria mercenaria. The sequence continues at coordinate 89,306,864 of NC_069362.1, read as the reverse complement.
TTTTTCGACTTGTTCTTATCTTTTGATTTTGAACTTTTAGTATTCTGTTTTAACGGAACCTTCTGCTTCAGAGTGTCCTTTTTAGCTTTATTTCCAGTATTTTTTATAACAACAGACATGGGTTTCTTCCTTGTCGAAGAGAATTCTTCCTCTATATAAAAACGGTTTCATAAAAAGAAAAGTAAATATAATGTTATATATAGGTACAAAGACTAAAGTTATTTTTCGTAGGTCATCTGGAACAACTGACAGTATATCGGCAAATTAATCATGAATTTTTAACGTAGTGCATGGCCTTTTTCCTTTATTTCGAAGAACTCCGAATAAAATCAATTCCTTTCTTTAATGTGCTATAGGACATTTGGACATTGAACATTGAATAAAGTAAATATGAATATAGAAGACATTAGGGGAAGTACAGTACAGTGCAGTACTTTTTCATTGTTTACTTTTTGAATTATCTTCCTTTATTAGATTCTCTCAAAGCACTTATTGAGAAGCATAACTCCAAACTCTCAATGATGATTTTTTAAACCTAACAAAAATGATAGAAAAGATTGAGTGGAAGTGTAATATTAAATCCACAACACAGACTTGGTTACGTTTTTAATTATTTTCTTTTATAATAATTATCTAGTTGTCGTACAATAATTTTAAAAGTGTTGAAACATATTTATTTCAAATCTATATACATATAGACGACATTAACGGAAAGTGTAGCGTACATTAGTAATGACACTACTTCGTTTACTTTTCAAATTATACTCCTTAATTAAATTTACTCGTGTCACTTTTGTCTAAAGAATAGCCCTAAAACTAATACTGGAACTTTGATGAGCTTTCAAACAATAAGAGAAGAAATTAAAGTAAAATATAGTGACAGAAAACATATCTCTTTCTTGCATGCCAGACGGGGATTTTTGGTGATTTCACCGGTGCTGGAAAACTCCGTCTTACACCCCGGTGTGTAAGATGACTCTCGTGCTGTAAATGACGTATAACGAACTAAATATGTACAGAAGATGTGTGTAGATATAATAATGTCTTTCGTGAAAACAGGATAAAAATTCAATAGCTTGATAGTTCCTCTTTGTTCCTTATAACATATTTCTCGATTCAAAAAACGTTATTTTAAGGAAATAACATAACGTTTCATTGCAGATGATAAAACAAAACCGGAACTCTTACGTTGTTTTCGTCTCTGTAACGTCATGACGTACTTCCTGTTTACGGACGTTAAGATCCCGCGCTTTGTTAAAACGCTACTATAAGAAAAAAGTGCTATGAGAAAATCATTTGTTTGAATTCATTTTTTACTCTTTTTTGTTTAATATGGTATGCAAGAAAAAGATTCTATCCCTGGCTGTAGGTGCAGATGGGAATATCCGGCTCTCGGGTAAATGTTTACGCGGTTACTCGGCTGGAGCCTCGTAACCGCCTAAACAGTTACCCTCGAGACCGGAAATTCCCATCTGCACCTACAACCAGTGAAAGAATCTTATAATCTTATATACTATTTTATTTTCTCGCTTCATTAGATTAATATGTCTGGGCAATAACTTTTTAAAGAACTAAGAGAATTTGTTCAAACTGATTGCAAAGGTAGAAGACATCAGGAGAAATTCGCAATGTTTAAGCTCAATAACTCTACTGGCTTAATCTTTGACTTTTGTTGTATAAATAAATTGTCCAGGAAGTTTTTAAATGCATACATAGAAATTAAAATGTTTTATTATTGAATGTTAGATTGCAATTATGAAATGGTGACTGGAGAACACAATTAATTCGTCCCTCATATGCAAGTGACAAGTTATGTATTATTTCTTAATTGTTTGAATAATTCTTTTCTTGAAAGTGGTAATTAAATAGAATTGATATTATCAGGACACTTGAAAGTTAGTCACTGATGATGACTTGTGACATCATATCTTGGCCTTATACATATCACGGCTAATTTGTTAATATTTGCTTGTATTTCATGCAAATCATGTATAGTTACCATCATGGAAATACAAAAGAATACAGTTATTTTGTGGCGCGTCCTTACATAAATGCAAGATAAACCACTTAGTTAACAGATGATAGGGCAGGATAGACCTAATACACCTAATACATTGTTCGTTATAGCGTAGGTCATACAATCAACTTTATATACGTTTTATCGTTAAGTGCTCTCCATTTATATTTTCAATAGCCCTAAAATGCACCTGCACTATGCAAGACAAAAATGTCTAACAGGAAAAAATCAGATGCAAAGAACATAGAATATTTGTGAGCTGTATTTGATATGCTCCTAGTGCCCGAGGTGACGATCAGAATGATCAATTTCATAAGATTTAAATAACATTTAGCCTTTATTTTTATCTAACTTCGTTATTGAATAGCTTAAATCAAACCAGAAAACTGACGTTTCTGCTTTCTGAAATAAATTTAAGTGGGTTTAGAAGGGAAAATTCTAAATCAAGTTGTTTTCGGCGATTTTAATGCATACCATCATATTTCTTCGTTATTTTTTAAATAAAAGGCACAAATATATTTGCATTGACTTTAAATTTGGCCGAAACATATTCAGGGATTGATTTGTAGAAATTGTTCGAATTAAATGTATCAGGTCATATCACTGTGAATATAATTAATACTTATATGAGAAATCCACTTGAATTTCAATAAAATATGGTATTATTGATATCATGCTGACGCCGTCAAAAAGTGCTACCACATATGAGCTAATATTTCATGTAACAGACATTTCAGAATCAAGACGAGATAACAAAACCGTGTAGCACATAATTCACACATAATTCACACAATAGGCGCGCACAATAGCACCCTTGACGTCTTCGCACTCCTTAATTATTTCGCGGAACGTGTTAACTCTTGGCTGTGTTTTAAATTTATTAAGCACAGTAACGTTGCAAGGCCGTCGCGGGCGGTCCGGCTTTTTTGGCTGCATTGATATCGGCCGTGCCAGCTTTTTTTCAGCTTTTGCTTAGATTAAAAGTGCCTTGCTAATTATCCGCAACGAGCGGTATCCGTCATGATTGCCCGCAGGGTGTGAAAACTTCGGCACACTTCGTATCAAACGTGTCGACCCTGCTTGATTGGATTAATCATTTTTAAACGCTTATCTGATATATCTTTAATCCGATATGATCTAAAGGGCGATTTTTTTTATCATTTATAATAATTGCTTTGATGGAAAAAAAATTGTCGTATGTTTAAAAAAAAATGGAAACAATTGTGTTTTCGTGGTATAATAAAACAAAAACTAACCGAAAGCTAATTTCTTCTAATTATTTTGAATAATGTTAAATAATTGCCTTAAATCAAATAAAATGCCGACGTACATCTCAACTTTAAAATAATATAAACTTCGTTTCTGTCTACTCTATAAATTCTGAAACCGTATGCTTATAACTTGTTGCTTAACGTATTGCTGCAAAATGGACATACCTGAAATTCCAAATCAACCTAAGACATTTAAATTTCCGAAACGCACCTTTGGTCAGAAAAATCCAGTGAATAGAAGTTTTCAGCCTTCGTGGTCCGCCAATAGATCGTGGTTGCATTGTAGGGATAACGCATGTTTTTCCGTGTTATAACATCTGCAGAATCCCTCGAGATTAGTTGGTACCCGAGTCCGGAAGGGCGAGGGTACCAACGATTCCCGAGGGATTCTGAAGATGTTATATCACGAAAAGAATATGCGTTAACGCTATTCTAGCATAAAAAGCGTAAAAACCAAGAAAATGAATATATTGTCCCTCAACGTCATTAAATTTCCATGAAATGCGCGGTAAAGTCTACGTTGTTTTTTTCACGTTGACGTCATTTCCATTTGAATTATCCGTTTTGGGGGCGTAATACGTTTACGCTTTTCCACGGAACGCGCATATATAAAAAAGTGTTATAACAGCACGTGAGCGCGAGAATCTCCCTGTTAACACACGTTTTCTCTCCTGTTAAAACACCGCCGAAAAGTGACAATAACAGCAGTTTTATGCTAGAATACGATGAAACTAATGACCTCGCTTATTGTCATGTGTATGTGGTTGCTCACACAGACGGCAAGTTGTCGAGTACAAATCTTGATAAAGCCTTCATTATTAAGGCCATCGTCTGATGAGACTCACAGAGGGGTCGAAATAGGTTGTTTTCTTTTGTATTGGCTGACACTCAGAAGTGAAATACTTCAACATTCATTGGGCAAATGTCGGATAGTTATCCTTGAAAACTGTTAAAAAATTGACTGAAAATCTTGATGGAAAATGCTTTCAAGATGCAAGGAAAACGCACTTACGGGCATCCCAAATCTTAAAATTTTCTCGGTGGAGACCCCCAAACCCCCCTTACCAGACGGGGGACACCAACTCTCCTGCTCTCTCCCTTCTCTTAAGATAAGTTTTATTTAAAGTCTGCAAGAAAGCAATATTATAACATAAGCTCTGAAGAGCTTTTGAACCTTCGGCACTCGCAGCACGCCTTCGACGTCCCATGGCCGGACCACGTTTTCGAAGCCGGCGACGGCCCTGCGTTGACCTACAGCACCACATACGAATCAGGAAATAGTGATTTTCTCATCTGCTCATACATCAGATACATATAAGAATCAAATATTATATAGAAGAGACACGCTTTGATATATTTAAACGTCCCGAACGTAGAATATTCCAAACGGATTACGCCCGCGTGGTATTATACTGGTAGATTTAATGTCACGCATTGTATTTCAGTATTAATCAAATTTAAAAGATGATCGCCTTCAGTTTTCCCGTTTCTCTTAAACACGGAATTGTCTCCAGATTGACTTCTAACAGTGTCTACATAAAAGTGATGTCTACTTTTTTTCTAAGTTAATATCAAACTAAATTTTCATATCAAAGGGAAGAGCAGCTGTCATATTTATCAGAATTTGTATTTAATCAGCGACACTGTCACTGTTCATGCTATTATCCCAAGTAAACCGGTGTCGTTATTGACATCTGATCAAACATGTTTATAAAATATGAATGCTATTGTTTTCCATGCATTGACGTTGCTTAAACAGCCGATTACATATGTACATAATTCTTTTTCACATTGACCCTGAAATATCCCCTGTATGTCGTATTTGCTCTCGGCATGAGACCACTTTCCAGGATCTATTGCAAGGCCATAATGGAAGCACATGTCCATGGACATTGTATTATTACATGACCCAAGGTTTTGACGAAATTGTGAAAGAGCAAAGTAATTTCATTTACGTTTAAAGCAAATAGAATATCATTTGGAAGCAAAGAAGCATACTATCACTGTAGTCAGTTTTCTCTAAATGTGATCGTCCTATCTTAGGTCAAATATTAATGATACGACTGATACCGCACTACATTCTAGATAGCCCTTATTGACAAAACTAATTGGATTTTGTCGAATTCTGCGTGTCACAAGAAAATCATTCTGATAAATATTTTATTTAACCAGTTTTATCATGTGGTGTCGTGATTCGATCTTACTTAAAGGGGGGCTAATTGTTCACGTCCATTTTACGCCGTAACTAAACAATAAAGTGAAATAGAAAAAGTGGTAAACCACAAATCGCCCAAAGCGACATAAAGGAAAATGTTGCTGGCTCAGTTTGCGGCTGTAGAAATGCAAGCTACCGCCTTCGCACACTAGCCAAAGGTTGAGAAGAACTCAACATTTATACATATTACAATTACAAAATACATTTTAGAGACTTCCGCAGATGTATTTATATGGCGGTGTACATAGAGCCTTCAATGACACGCATAGTATAATTCAATGAAAAGCGGCGTATGGTCCCCAGAGAGAAAAAATGTGTTTGCCCTAAACAAAACAATTGACAGAAATAAACAAAATAGAACCTAGAGAGGGAATCTGAGGTCTGGATATCAATGAAACTACCGGTGAAAGCCAAGAAGAAGAAGAATGAAACTACCAAAAGACAAAATTAAAAGGCAGGCAACAGATCCAAGTAGTGATTGAATAATACCCAAAGCTAATAAAGCGGGAGTATAGAAACCACCAACGGGGGAAATTTTTCGGCAAGGTTTTACTGTCAAGGATTTATCTTTCTTTGAAACCGAAAGCATATTAATACGCCATGTCATCACCGACACGTATCAAGAGAGTGAAAAATAAAAGGTATGGGTAGATTTCCCGGAAGCACAGAGCACACCAAACACAGCCAGAGAGCTATGCATTGCAGAGTAGGTCTGAATCTAAAAAAAACAAATTGAACGGAAAATTTAATTATATGCAAAATACAGAAAAGATAAGTTGTAGATAAAAGGATGGGTTATTAGAAAAAAGTGGAAAATAGCAAGGATGAAACATTAGTTGCAACTTAAATAAGGACCTGTGGAGTTTCCACTTTTTCTATTTTAAAATTTTCATAAAAAGGCGAATCAGTCCTATACCGTCGGTTTTCGACCGTAAATGGTCCAGTTTCATTCCTGTTTTTCTGAACCGGAAGAGCATATTAAAACATTATAAAGCACCCAGCGTGCGCTCCCAAGAATGTCATTATGTACAAACAGTTTCCACCGTATATGCTTACCCTGAGTTAGAAAAAAAAACAGGTTTTATGCAAAATGTATGTAGATGTTAACAGACGTGCCGTGATGTATAGAAGGTTCGAAGTTTAGTCTTAATAATGTACACTGCATCAAATTTCAAATATCGATAAGGTTTAAGGCCGGTAACACTTTGTCCATATAAATCAAGACGTAATGAAATTGCAAACAAAATTATCGGCGTCGGTCTTCTCGTTTTCTCCTAAACACAGACAAAAGTCAGGATTTTATCTAGACATGTATCCCAGACGTGTCATTATGACATCTTCGTCATTTTAATTGGATTAAGGATTGGTGTCTAAACATAGCCATCGTAAATGTTGATCCCTTTTGCTATAAGTCATACCAAAATGTTCATAGTAGCTGTTTATGTAAATTTTCAAATATTTTGTTTGTTGTTGTTGTTGTTTATTTCTTCCGTTATGTGTAGTTCATTCAAGCCACAGACAATACACAACTTAGGCTAAGCACTTAAATAAATGAACAAATACTTATATATATATATTACTCACTTAATGCAAGCTTTTGATATTATACAGAACTGTTATCTATATCAAAAAAAAATTTACGTCAACGCTACAAAATATCACGTTTTCTATAAAACGGCGTGTAAGAATGGTAGTTTCTTTCAAAAAAATTTTAAAAAATCAAGTTAAAAGTTGGTGCAATTAAGAAAAGCAAAATAGTTTGCATTAATTTTACGAATCAGAGCAGTGCAATAAATTCAAAAACTGGAGACGGCCCTTTTGCCATGTTTCTTCCATAAGTTTTTTCGTTTAGATTGTTCATATTCTAAGAATGGGAATGAAATGTAATTCATAAACATATACTGGATGTATATGAACAATTGACAACTAATGCGATAATAAACCATGTCAACTATTATTGTTTTCAGTATTTAGGCTACATTTTGCATTAAAGACGATATCATCCGAAAATGATGAAAACAGAAGACAACCCGACGCAAAGGACGCAACCTCGATTTGATTAAGTATGTTCATGACAGTTAGCTTTAATGAGCTTCTAGTATTATAATAGAACATTGAACGGATGCAATGATTCCGAGGAGCCAGAAATAATGAACACAACTAGTCTAAGTAAGGGGCAATTTTCCAATGACGCTAAATTACATTTAAGGACTGCTGTGTGGTGCTAATTAGGCCACTTTTAATTTAAGCAAAAACACAACCAAAAGAACTGATAGCCAATTCGATTTGATTGAGTCCGTTTATAACACGTCTGCTTTAAATAAAAGAACTATCACTACTGACGTCACCTGACCTACAAAAGAAAATGTCATTGAACAAAAGCAGCATTTAATAGTACATTTTTTATTGGGTTTTTCTGCCGTACTAATTTTTCATTCTTGTAAAACATAACAGCTATCAATTGTTGCGTCCGTTGAATGTGGCTTTTCCTGTTGTACTTTAACCCGTGTGATTTAGGAATGATACTGCACAATGTGGTATAAGTAAAGCTTATTATTAAAGCTAATTGACTTTGTCGACATTTGCATGTCAAGGAACAGTTACTCCGAAAATAAATTTTAGTTACACATGTTTATTACCAGATTTCGTGATTCTATCTAACTTACAGGGGAACTAATCATTCATCGCCGTAAAGATATAACGAAATCACAAATAAAAGTATACTGATACTTTGTAACAGTGTAAAGTTTGCGCGGATATTGCGTTTAGTCTTACTGGACTTCTTTTGATACAGAGTACTCTGTGATAAATATATAGCTAAATTATAGTATTATGCGAGATTATGTTTTGACTAATATTTTGAGAGAACATGTGCACTTTCCAATGACGGTTTTGATGGTGTAAGTTTTAAAGTGCCTCCTCCTGGTGTACGTAAATATATGCATAGCTTCATTCATTTTTTTTTTACTGACATGAAGCGCCCTTAAAGCCTAGGAACTGTGTACACAAAGCTCCATATGCCATTGATTATTGTCATAGTGTATGTATATATCATTCATGTTCCGGATTGATCATGTAGGGCCGTATATGTTTTCTTAGTTTTAGTACTTTCAGTAGCTTTACCGTGCTGTATTTCTAGGATATAGGTAAGAATAAAATGTTTGTACACAAAATCAATGTTTATTGGTATCATGGCAAATCACACATTATTGTATTATAACTAAAGGGATTGTAGAGAAATTTAACCTTCAAAATAATCTGACCTTATGTATTTTCTAGTTTAAAGAATGTCATTTATGCAGAGAGGACCTTGTGAAAGGAAATACCTGATTTCTGATAATTAAACATCGTATGTGCTTGTAATAAATAATTTCACTGCATCAAATCTGAAAATTTCATACTTTTCTTACAAATTTTAACGCTATCAGTTAAACAAATCCAGCAGCAAAGCGTACAGATTTTTAATATGTACGTTAGGTAAACGCCATAATTTACAGTGTACTGATTCGAATATGATTTAATAACATCATTATTTCCCTGTCTTCAATGTTTGAGCCTAATATAAAAAAGCATACTGCTGTGTTAACGTGACTTTTACATTCCTTTTACATTTCCTGCTCTACTGTGAACGTTGCAATTAGCTTCGTAAACATTAGCATGTTGAGAAAGCATTTTTCTTTAAGCGAAATATTCTTGGAATATTCGTGCCTTTCTTTGTAATGATTTCCGTTCTTACTGTCACATTAGGTACAGTAACTGATTATCCGTTATTATTACTTAAATCAGGGAAATGTCTTTAACAAAGGAATGACGATCATAGTTTTTATCTCTTTTTTTTATGTCTCGCACACACTCAAATTAGTTTAGTTTGTTACTACTGCCGGATTTGTAGATGACAGACTAAACATATAACAGTTTTGAAATCATTTACATTTCTGATTGTTGAAGAAAACCAGAATTTCCTTTAGATTTCAGAAATGATTATATACTACCTGTACATACCACAATAACATTTTCTTTTCGATAACAATAGCAAGAGCATAAATAAACGTATTTGAGATGCCGGCGAATATGCAAAGAAAGCCCAATTCCTATTTTTCATAGGTCTTCAACTTTAATAATTTAGTGTGTTCCGTCGCCAGTTCATACTGATAATGAATGGAGAAGCTGGAAGTCATACACTTCCTGTTATTGAGGTTTAGCTATTTTTCATAGTTAAACTTTTTCGTTATATCGCCACACTCAAGTAAGCCGACACAAGCATCACACCGTGGCTGTTTCCTAGCTCTTTATGTATATAATGTATTTCTTTTTCAATGAAATATGCAAAGTACATGTAGACTTTACATTCTGTTTGTATGAAACAAGGTGTCAGTGAAACAGAACTGACATTTTTAGTTATTGCATGCTTAGAATACCTCAGACAATGTAAATGCAGATATCAAATACCAAACTAAGACAGATTTAAAAGAAAAATCAATGTTTAGAAAAAAATAACTATTGGATATATATTATTGTTGCTAACTACTATCGATAGAATAATTGACAGTTCTGCTATTACAATAAATCATATTTAGTTATTCAATTTCATGTTGATGAAATGTAAATATCAAATTATATAATGTCATTTAGAAAAAAATGCTATATTTGATCTAATATAAATATGTGATCATAAGGAAAATTTAATAATAACACCGAATCAATTCATACAACTGGAAAAACGCCTAACGCCATATAATCTGAAAATGTTAAACCATCATTTTGCCTCTTTCTCGTAATTCCGAGCCTTCTCATTGATCCGAGCCTTTGGAAAATTTGCACTTGCAGCTATTTCCTGTTTCTAAATTTTATGTATGTTGTATTAAATCATATGACAGCTAAACAAAAATAAAAAGAAAATAGAATTACTTGCATTAAAAAAGAAATATACACAACAGTAAATTTTGGCACAAAATTTGCTTATCTAAAATCATTGGGGTAATATATAACCTTCTTACAGAAAACAGAAAGCATTTATTTTAAAACTTTTTTGTTCGCTAACACAATAATATATCTGTTCTTACTTTTAGCAAAGAACTTTTTCAAAAAAAGCCTTATTTTTCAGAGCTAGTACAAATGATTGCAAGTCTCGGTTTTAACGAGAAAGAATCTGGCTGTTTCAGAGGGTTAGGGTCATCATGTGAAAGCCTGTATTATTCATTTACAAAAATCCTTAGAATTTTTCTTCATGGGGATTTTATAAGTTTAGATGTTGGAGTATCAAACTATAGCAAAAACTCTTTTGAAACTTAAATCTATTACTGACCAGCACTAAAAAACCGGCTTAGGGGCTCGGAATAACGAGAAATGGGCATAATGTACATATATGTGGTCCTGAATTGTAAGCACATATGTTTGCCTTCCAATGGCTATACCTATTCACTAGACGGAATAAAGAAAACTTACAAAGCAAGTGAATATCATAAAGAGTACAAAAACTCTCCATGAAAATTACAAATGAATCTAAGTAAACGACCAGTCATGTCATTCATCATATATATATATATATATATATATATATATATATATAAGCAGAGACGATGAACATAATGTTGTCTTGTTACAATGTCGGTGCCGCTAGACTTGTCATGCATACAGAACACGTATTTAAAAGAAAATAATACCTATTTTAGTTATTGGTAATAAAATGTATTTCCATTAATAGAAAGTGATTTCAAGAAAAATGAAGGAAAATAAATTGAGCCGCGCCATGAGAAAACCAACATAGTGGGTGTGCGACCAGCATGGATCCAGACCAGCCTGCGCATCCGCGCAGTCTGGTCAGGATCCATGCTGTTCGCTAACAGTTTCTCCAATTCCAATAGGCTTTAAAAGCGAACAGCATGGAGCCTGACCAGACTGCGCGGATGCGCAGGCTGGTCTGGATCCATGCTGGTCGCAAACCCACTATGTTAGTTTTCTCATGGCACGGCTCAATTATGCTATCCAAATTACATTGAAACGAAATATGTTCTTTATTCTAAGCTATTGAAAGGAAAGACTGTATAGCAATGATATCAGATTTATCAAACTTGAGCGACTTTTGTGAATAAGATACACATGTCTCTAATTAATCAACAAATCTCATTTATTTATCACTCAATCTGCAAGTAATTTCGCTATCATTTATTACAGAACTGCATATTCTGTTTAGTCTTCATCAGTTCTTATAGAATTGGCATAAACATTTTAGAGCACTAAATTTGGAACTTATTTTTCAGGGAGTGATTTTGTAGATTCGATAAAATAATGACGTACATTAGTCTGTTTAAAATATAAAATTCCGCAACCACAGTAATAGTACATATTGTCAATAATCCATTAAATCTAAGATTGAAATAACGTTTCTTTCAAACATATATTATCTAACTACAAATTGAAACAAATAAAATTCAGTTATCAATGCAGAAATGCAGAGTGTACTTGACTTATGTTTATCCAACTAATACCAAAAGGAAACTATCGAGCTGCTTTTAACGAAAAGGTAAAAAGTTAACCAAGATATGTTTCGGTGACAGAGGGCTACTTTGAAGGATAACAATATCAAATATCAATATCAAATGTCCTTTAGAACTAAAAAACGAATGAAAACACTTTTTACAGTACCCTCATGCTATTGAAGCAAGTCATTGCTACCGTATGACAGGAGAAGTCTCGAAGTGTATACTCATCACTTGTGGTTCTACCATCACTTGTGGTTCTACCCAATCGTCTGTCAGTGATGAAATAGTATTCTGAAAGGCACCGGGCGTATTCCTCCAATAGTCGCCAAATGATCTATAACATATGTCTGTGTGACAAACCCAGCTAAAAACTTCTGCAAAGGCATTGTGTACATTCTACTTTTACTAGAACATTTTCCAGATACATCTGATATATCTGCGTTTGTTAGTGATTCACCTGTCGGAGATTAATTTTACAGTGTCCAGTGACCTTAGATCATGATGGAGAGTAACACAGATTGGTGCACCATTCACCGGTTTTAACTCCTCGGTTATGTTTCTGGCATTGAAAGTTACATGTCAGAATCACGGTTGTGTCGTTTTCCATTTTAATCAGATGGTATAATTATCTATTTTTATTTTGCTGCTAAATGGTGAAGATGTTTGGTAAAATATTACCGACATAATGTTACGTGAGTTAGACACGGACACTTTCCTCTCGTACATTGACTTTAGAAACTTCTCAGAAGACGGCTTATGCAGCAATTATTCGACGAGTGTTCAGTAACATCATTATATTATTGTCTTTGCAGCATTAGTTGAGCCTTATAAAGCCACAGCCTGGCATTTAAGACGCCTTTGTTTCCTGCTCTACTGTCAAAAATTGTAACTAGCTTCGTAAGGAGTAGCGTGTCCAGGGCTCATTCTTTTAAAAACGGAACATGCCCATCTTTGTGATGATTTTCCGTTTTCAATGTCTCAGTGTGAACAGTAATTGATTATACGTCGTAATATCTTGAAATAACTTAATAATTGCGAACTTTTCTAAACATAACTCGAGCTATCGCTAGTCCTTCCTAACACTGCCGGCTACTGAAATTGTTCTTCTTCTATTGTGTATTTTTGATGTTGAAATATGGATGTTGGCCATTTCAAATCAAATTTAAACAAGAGATGGGACATTTACGTACGTAAACAGTAATTTTGTGATGAGTGATAGACTTGTAAAAATATATAATTCCTATCTATAATGTAATATTATATATATTTCGTTAAATATAAAATCGAAATATACCAAATAAGAAAGGAAAGAAAGGAAATCTTTATTTTTTCTCGAAATAGAACTATATAGTTCAAAATTATTAGGAATTGTGTAATAGTTTTGATAACCTGATTTTTTTTATATATACATGTGAATAGGCCTTATACATTGACCGTGGGTGTAAATTTTATATATCAAAATATCATCTACTTTCCTTTATTTTTACATAAATATATATTTGTAATGCATTGATATTCAGTTATGCGTGATAAGTAACTTTAGATTTTACATTAGATACTGCTTGGTATATCACCAAAGTTCAGTGAGCTGTATCATTCATGATGAGAGGATTAATGCTGTATGAAAGTGAATATTCTTTTATCATATTTGTGATGATGCAGGGATTTAGCCTGCATTGTCCATTAACTTGAAGTATTAGATATTGCCTACAAATATTCAAAACAGAGTGCAACATCCGATTCATGTCTTAAGTCGCAATATTTCAATAACTAAATGCATTGTGATTTTCGAGCTGCAACTAGACTAGGCTACGATAATATCAATATTTGAAAGCCTTGTTAATATCAGTTTTTATGTTTTATCTTGTCCCTGTACTTTGATGTGCATTTTCATCTGAAAGCAATATATAATTCACATCCCTGTCTGCACGTTTATATTTCTGTAAATAGTGAATGATAGATGGATTTCTTGTCTTTCAGTTTGAACAAGATGTTTTGTGATCAAAAGGAAATGAACACATTTCAAGGCTATGCTTTACCAAAATAAACGAGACAAGAATTGTGCATTATGGAGCCAGTGCAAGTCTTACATGATTTAGAATTATGTGAAAATTCTCTTATCACAAAACAAACATTTTAAAAGACTATTAGTGTTACAGGATTTTAAGTACTTTAACTACAAGTAATAATCACAGTTTCAGGTTTCAAGAAGCATTAAACAACGTTGATCTTTATTCAATTTTTATTAAGTTCATCTAGACCGCCTCGGTAGCCTAGTGGTAGAGCGTCCGCCTCGAGTGCGGGAGGTCGTGGGTTCGATCCCCGGTCGCGTCATACCAAAGACGTAAAATATGGTACTAATAGCTTCCTCGCTTGGCGCTCAGCATTAAGAGGATAGTGCTAGGACTGGTCAGCCCGGTGTCAGTATAATGTGACTGGGTGGGGTATCATGCCACGTGTCTACGGCGTGATATTCTAGTGAGGCAGCACTATAAAGTTGGGCATTGTGCTCACTGCTACAAGTAGACACCGTCGTTTATTTGACTGAAAAACTGTTGAAAAAGACGTTAAACCCGAACACACACACACATATTAAGTTCATCTACGTCCTTGCACGATGTAACGAATCTTACATTTTCTGTCTTTTTACTTACTCCCATATCACTGAACCTTAACCAGTCTTCTCCCAATATCTTTCCCATGATCATTTTTAGATTATGTTTACAGATTTTTGACTTGAGGCTGTTATATGGTATACATAATATTATGTGTAAAATAAATAGTGTCTGCTTGAAGTTTGTATTTTACACACAGTACCTACGTTATGTATTTAATTCTGGTTATCCTAGAGTAAATTGCATTATTCTAGACAAATGGTGACCCTGGCCGGAAATGGACTATCATCATTCGTTTGTTTACCATCCGGCTATGATGAAAAAAATTAAATCAAGATATCGGTAACAGTGTATTATTTACATGATCCGGCAAGATATAATATTTTAACTGTTAATAGACAATAGCATACCGCATTTGTTACACTAAACAAAAATCAAGATCTAAAGTCCAACATAAAAGCCAAGTTGTATTCATAGCAGGAATATTTACTTATACTTTGATTATAGTTAGGGCCTAAGATATTATTTAAAAAACGAATATATCACCTAAAATAGTTTAAAAACTCGGTATGCAAACATGAAATAAAAATGCTATAATGTTTTTATTCACCCATGTAAAAACAACGTCTTCCCGTCAGTCTGTCAGGCCCTTTAGTACCTCTTTACATTACTCTACTAATGTATCTGGATAACATCTTAACGTTATCACTTAGCCTACACAGAGCAGTGAATATAAAAAACACATTTAAATGATTAATGTTGGCAATTTTGAAAGTGATTTAGTTGCTGATATTTATAACTTAAGAGAAAATATTTGCCTAACGCATGATCATTTCCTGTACTGTCTCTTTGAGAATTTGAAATTAAAATGGAAATGACCAGTAGTCATGAACTATTAATCAATTTCTCATTAAGATAAACGTGATTTCACATTTTGCTTGTGTTGCATTGCGACATTTTCAGAGGTCACCAAGATATAGATATTGGTCAGTGATCCTGTACTATCTTCAAAAATATGAATAGTTATCGAGACAATGTAATTAGACCTTTCTAACGTAAACGTAATTACGAAACGGAATACTGAATCCGTAAAATTTTAGGCTAATTTGTGGTCTATGGGATACAATTTCATCCAATAGTAATGCAATAGTATCTCCCTTAGACCATTATTTGCAAATAACATTTACGGATTCAGTAATCCGTTTCCGATTTACGTTTACGTTAGAAATGTCTAATACCCTATCACATATATCACTTACGATGATACAGACCTCTGTTATATACCAAGACGAAAGGTTATTATTGATAATTATTAAAGAACAAGTTCTGTGATAGCGCCAGTATATACCCAGATCGATTAGAAGAAAGTTAAGCATGACAAGTAATTGAATAATCTTTTGCTTACATTTTAGCTGATTATATATAGTGAAACGAGATTCGAAAGTGCATTTTTCATAACGTACACCTCGATCCCCTACCCAAACCTTTCATTCCGTCGCCTGATTCTTATAGTGCTCTATCTCCATTTTTTGAAAAAATGAGATTTTTACATCATTTTGTTTGTCTCGCCGAGCTCTATCGTTCTGGAGCAAGGAAACGTAACATTTGACGTCATACAGAAAGATCCTGCGTAATACTTTGCTCCATGTCCTCTGTTTGAATGTAACAGTAACGATTAAAGTACTCTATCTCCAGGACTTAAAGCACTGTAATGTTTAAAATTATTCTGACCAATCATACACATAAACTAATATCATGTGATCATCATTAGACTTTGTAAAGGAGTGTTCTATCTCCATTTAACTTAATCCAGAATTGCTGTAACTCCATTTTAACCAATAGAAAGCACAGTTACATGCATGTGATCACAACAAAATATGGCGGATAGGCTTAGTTGTAGAATGTTTGAAATATACTTAGAATGCCTATCTACACGACATGCATTGGCTAGCCATAGGTGAGATTGCTTATACAGGTTATTTTATCATTTTACTGCTAATACAAACACATATCATTGTCAATTAAGCTGTAGGTAGACAATACATGCAAGATTTGCAACAGACCTTATTGATGTGTATTTCGAATAGAAACTATTTTCGTCATTCTGAAGCTGTATCTTAAGAAATACCACTGAATATAACAACAGTATTTGCAAACATGTTTCCGAGAAGCAAATTTGTGATAGTAAGTTATTGTCTATTAGGAGCAGTAGAAATAAAATCAAAAACAGAACATATGTTACGTTACAAAGTTACAGTAAAACTGAAACTGAAACTGCTTTATTTGATTAAACGCCTAATTTTACACATAGTATATTCACTGGCGTTGTACATTAAATTTTACCAGATTTATATAGCGCCCAAGGCGCTTTACATAGTTCAAATGCAGCCACATAGGGCGCATAATTCATCCTCTACTAGTACAGACACAGAGCGATCTGACCAGAGGGACAGAGTGAGACAAAGCCCCCACGACAGAGAGATCAGAAATCAGATACAGGCTTATCCGGCTAACTTAGCCTAGCTCGTTTCGAATAGACAGCCTGGTTCTTTAACGTGCCCAGTGTATAGCACTGATACACGCAAGGATTGCCTGGGTTCCTGACCAGTACACCTCTAGTTGGGTGGGAAACACTGAAAAGCGTTTCTGAAAATTCCCGAGTAGCTGCCAGGGATCGAACCCCGACCTCAGGATTGGAAGGCCAGTGTGCAAACCACTGAGCTATCCGTCCACCCAGTAAGGGGCTAACTATTTTTTTTTGTTGATCTCTTTTTTAACTATGCAAATTTTGCTGAATTTAGTATTCGTAAGACAACAAGAACTGGCAGTACAATATCCCTACTTCCAGACGCAAAAATCCTATCGTTCAACTTGCAACCCTTGACAACAGAGAAAATTGAAAATTAAATACTTAAAAAACAATGTCAAATATCAAACAAGGAATGCAATGCTGAAATTCAATTCACTAAATGAAAGTACGTACATGAAGAGAAACTGTAAGGAATATAAAAAAAAAACGATTGCGTTTTTGAGAGAGAATAGATATATATGTTTCTTAGAATTGTAAGTAGTCAGTTATTACAAATGGTTGGTGTAAATCAAAATCAATGCCACAAAACTATTAAAGTATCACATGATGTAACTCTACCAAATATGAAACATGTGTGCCGTGACTGCAAATGTTTAGTTGCAAAATAAATGCTATGATTTCTTGTTATAATACTCCGCATTAAGTTGAAATGTATGCCACCAGATTTGAGAACAACATGCAGAAACTAAATGGAATATATACAATAAGATTAGTATGAAAGGTATGACCGGGACATATTATTTGCGATGTAATATCTTTGAGCCTTAATTTAATTGTGTGAAAAGTTAACAAGAGGCCTAAATGGGCCTAAGTCCTTCAACTGAACCTTAACCATCTGACTTTGCTTCTAACTAGGTTTGGTGAAAATCCTTTAATCTGTTCATTATTTTTTATTATCATTTTGCTGTCACGCACCAAAGCATAACCATCGAAAGAAATAATCTAAAGTTATTTCTTTTTCAACTCTAGTGGTCCCTAAAAGGGCCAAAGTGTCCCTATTTGAATAGATTTTATATAAGACATAACATGGTAAAAGACTTTATAATGATGCTCTGGACAAGGTTTTATGAAGACCCATTCAGGAGTTAGAGAGGAATTTAGTAAAAGGTATCTCTATTTTGCAACTCTAGCAGCCCCTAAAAGAGGCCACACTAATTGAATAAATTAGTTAAAGGACCTAATAAAAGTTTGATGAAGATCCATCAAGCGGTTGAAAAGTAGTCATTTAAAGGCATTTGTAGCTTTAGGTCTAGTGGTCCTTAGAGGGCCATGCGCTCCCCCAACCCAACCCACAATTAAAAAAAATGGAGGGGGCAATATAATGATGCTACGGACCGAGAATGATGACAGTCAATTGAGTGGTTCATTAGAAGTAGTCATTAAAAATATTTTTGATTTTAGCCCTAGAATGAGCAAACAGTCTCCGTTTGAATACAATTGAGAGAGAGCCCTCTAATGATGCCACCGGCCATCTCTGATGAAGATCCATCCAGCGATTCATGACCAGAATATATTTATATTTGTAGCTCTAGTTGCCCCTAAGAGGGGCAAAGTGCCCTTAATCAAACAAATTTGAGAAAGGACCTTATACTGGTCTCTAGACCAAGTTTGGTGAATATCCATCAAATGGTTCATGAGTAGTCGTTTAAAGGTATTTCTGTTTTGAACTCTAACAGACCAAGTGCCCCTAACAGAACAATTTTGGCGAAAATTCTTATAATAATGCTACAAATCAAGTTTGAAGAAGATCCATTGTGTGGTTCATGAGATAACATCATTTAAGGGAATTTCCAATTTTAGCTACGGTAACCCCTAAAAGGGCCAATCGTCCCCATCTGAACCAGTTTGGGAGAGGATGTTATAATGATGCTACAGACTATGTTTGATAAAGATCTATCAAGCGGTTCATGAGAAGTTCCTTAAATGTTTTTCCTATTTTTTTGCTCTAGCTGGCAGTAGCTGCCCTTAAAGGGGCCAAGATTAATCATTTGATCAAATCTTTCCAAAAATTCTACTGACCAGTAGTTTCAGAGGAGAAAAAAATTAAGTACAATGTTGACGCAGGAAGACGGACGATGGACGCCGTACAATCAACCTTTTTTAATAGCTAAAAAAGAGACATGAATATAACATTGATTGTGTTGTGTAAAAGAGAACTGGTATGACTGACAAGTACAGTTACATGCAAAATTTGAACATAATATAAAAACTGTCGTTTTGTGAAAGAATACAGTTATTACTGAGAATATTTAGATGCAAAGACAATGTCATTAGGTATTGTTATAATGCTTAGTATTATATCAACCTTAATGCCAACTGATAACAAAACACGGAAAATCTTACTCAGCGTAATGAAAAGCAAGTTGTAATTGGCAAATAGAATAGTTACGACTAAAAAAGATTTTAGATCTTTGTTCATTGCTGACAATAATGATTGCGGTTACTGAGTAATTAAACTTCAAAATCTTTCTGTTTAACATAATACTACGATATGGTTTACAAATACCCATCTGCAAATAAGTAGGACCAATGGAGGAGAAAATTATTTCCTATCATGAGAAAGTATAAGAGTAAACATGGCTACAAAACATCTTTAAAAAATAATAAATTAACAGTGAACGGTCAAATATATGACTTTGATGCTGGTAAGTGGTTCCGTCCAAGGGACAAGGGAAAACCTCTCGGGAACAAATAGCCCGGTACAAAATCAAATGGCAAAAAGTCAGTGGCAAAATTCACAAACACAAAATAACACTAACAGTGGCCCTCTAAAAACATGACAACAGAAACTGAATTTTGAAACCCCTACAAGTAACAGGTTTGAGCCTCTGAGGACACATGAACAACAAAACAAACACAAAGCAAATTCACCTCTGGAGGATACCATGCAAAAACGTTTTTGCGACAATAACAGTGACGAAACCTTTTTAAAAACGGCATATGTAGAAACTCAATATGGGCCTCAGAGTGATGGCGAAATGAATGTGGATAAATCGGTATGTGACAGCGAGCAGACGCCGATAGACTGTCACGTGATGTCTGGTGACGGTCACCAGGTCAGACAGGGAGATATACTTGCCGAATTAAATGGCTCGTCATGCACGGACGAAAATCAATGTAATAAAATTGATCCAAAAAATAAAGACTGTCAGCAACGTATGAATCTTTTTGTCGCTAAATTGTTGTGGTCTAAAAAGTAAGCAAATATATGAAGAGTTTTGTTCGTATATTGATAATTTCGATATTATAGGTTTTCAAGACACTAAACTTGATTCATTGGACACTGTTAAATTCACAAATTTTGATATATTTTACATAGAAAAAATATCATGAAAAGAAAATCTGGCGGAATTGGATTACCTGTAAAACATTATCTTTACCCATACGTTACTGTGTTAGGAACTGAATGTAAATTAATATTCACTTGGTTCACTTTGTCAAAAAGGGTTAGCAAAAAGGAAGATATTTTATATGGTGTAGTGTACTTGCCACCAGAAAGTTCTGAATTTAGTTCGGAAGATCCATTTAATTAAATACAAAATTACTTAGATATTTTTCAAAGAAAATACTCTAAAATTTGCCTATTTGGTGATTGGAATTCTAGAACCAGAAATTTAAAGGATTATACAGAAGTGGACTTTAGTCTTTTTCATGAAAATGACCTGGATGAGCTATATGATGATTTGAATACTGAATTAAATGCATTTGGTAAATATAACATAAGATTAAAAAGAAATAATTGTGACACGTCATGTAATAATGATGGCTGTAAGTTCATTGAATTTCTGCAATGAAACAATCTATATATATTAAATGGTAGAACAAAAGGTGATTTTAATGGCAATTACACGTGTAAAGGCTCCAGTTCTGTTGATTATTTTGTTGTCTCTTCGAATTTTTTTGAGTGTATAAATTACCTGAGTATACAAGACTTTTGTTATTTGAAGTCAGATGTACATAACCTGATATTGTTAGAGTTTTCCTTTTGTATTGATCCTATTTGTAATATAGAAAATGTTGCTGTAATGACTAAGACTTGGAATGAAGAGAAATCAAGTTCCTTTTACGAAAAATTAGACGAAAATTTTATCGCCTGTATTTTTGATAAGTTATGTGCCGCTGAGAACGAGGCTGACCTGTCCCAGCAAACTGTTAGTAATATTACAAACGATATATCAAATCTATTTATGAAATGTGCTGAAGAAACTTTCGGATACCACAAGGAATACAAGAGACAGGATACATATATGCGTACGCAACATAATAATAACAAATGGTTTAATAATGATTGTAGAAAGGCAAGAAACAATTTTCACAATGCAAAATATTTATATAAACTTCGTAAATCCTATGGAAACAAAAGAAACTTACAGGTTAAAAGCAAAGTATATAAGACAATGAACAATTAAGTGCTCCAATTATATGAGATGAAATGTCAAAAATGGTAAATGCCTTGAGAAATAATAAAGCTAGTGGGATTGATGGAACCTTAAATGAGAATATAAAAATGTCTTTCCCCAAAACTAAGCATATATTTTTGAAGTTGTTCAATTTTATTTTTAGAACTGGTGTAATTCCTGATGCATGTACTAGTGGGAAAATTAATCCTATATACAAAAATACAGGTGACCCTTGTGATCCCGCAAATTATCGCCCTATTACGTTACTTAGTTGTCTTGGTAAATTGTATACCGGAGTTCTAAATAATAGATTACAGAAATACATAGTTGAAAATGATATCATCAATGAATATCAAGCAGGGTTTCTGAAAGGGTATACAACAGCAGATAATATGTTTATACTATCATCTCTTATTGATATTCTATGTAATAGCAAGAAAACTTTTTTTTGTGCATTTACTGATTTAAAAAGTGCCTTTGATACAATAAGAAGGCAGGGTCTTTGGGCCAAATTGATCAGAGAAAATATAAATGGTAAATTTTTGCAAACCGTCCAAATCATGTATAATAGTGCTAAGTCATGTATTTTTTTCGAATGGAAAATGCTCAGATTTTTTTCAATTGTAATGTTGGTGTAAGACAAGGTGAAAATTTATCACCTTTACTATTTTCAATATACTTAAATGACCTTCATAGCTATTTTGAAAATAATGCAAATGTAATAGGAGTCTCATGCAATAATATAACCGTAGAAAATGTTTTTAAAAATTATTTGAAATTATTTATACTACTTTATGCTCATGATATAGTTATTGTTGCAGTATCAGCTACAGACCTGCAATCAGCAATAAATGTATATGCATCATATTGTGAAGAATGGAAACTCCAGCTAAATGTATCAAAAACAAAATTTTGATTTTTAGTAAAGGTAGACCAAGAGCCTGTAATTTTTATTATAAAACAGAGAAATTAGATGTTGTTTCAGAGTATAAGTATTTAGGACTGGTGTGCTTTTTAGCAAAAGTGGTTCGTTTTACAAAGCAAAGCTTGGGATAGCTAAACAAGCAACTAAAGATATGTACGGTTTTATTAACAAAAACACAGAATTTATGTCTTTCTATAGATTTACAAATAGAATTGTTTTCAAAGATTGTCAAGCCTATTCTTTTATACGGTTGTGAAATATGGGGCTTTGGAAATATTGATGTTATTGAACGAGTACATCTCAAATTTCTGAAGCATATTCTGCAGCTGAAAAGCTCTATGCCAAATGTTATGGTCTATGGCGAAACTGGTGTGATGCCAATCAAAATCGATGTTAAAACCAGAATGATATCCTTTTGGTCAAAACTAGTAAAGCAAGAACATAGAAAACTATCCTTTGATATATATAGTGCATTGCTTGAAAATTTTAACTTTCATACAAATGTAACATTATTGAAATGGTTTAAATATGTACAAGGTATATTTATAGAATGTGGTATGCTCGACGTATGGTTATCGCATGAATTTCTAGATTGTAAATGGTTATGTAGTATTATAAAGCAACGACTGACAGATTTGTTTTTAAATGACTGGTACTCTTTACTTGAAAATTCTATCTTAATTGTAAGATATATAAACTGTTCAAACATGATTTCAAATTTGAAAATTATTTACTTGAAACGGATCAGAAATTCCTGAAATATATAATAAAATTTAGGACTAGAAACAACAGACTACCTGTAGAAACAGGAAATTGGAACAGTATAGCTTTAGAAAATAGAAAATGTACATTATGTCAAAGTAATATTGGAGACGAGTACCATTATTTATTAGAATGGTCTTCCTTTTCTCATGCTAGAAAAAAATATATTAAACCAAAATTTGATATGCTTATGAATACGAACTGTTGTGGAT
The DNA here is from genome assembly GCF_021730395.1 of Mercenaria mercenaria. Taxonomy (NCBI): domain Eukaryota; kingdom Metazoa; phylum Mollusca; class Bivalvia; order Venerida; family Veneridae; genus Mercenaria; species Mercenaria mercenaria. The sequence goes on along the minus strand of NC_069362.1, from coordinate 89,283,375 downwards.
TAGAGTATAAGAAATAGTGTTTGTTTGTTAAAAGTATCATCTTATCATTTAATATTTGAAATGTGTTTAACACAAAGATATTCTCCCGCATAAATGTAGAAATTCTATTCTCATTAGTATGTTTGATTGTGACCTCGTTTTATGTTGTATTGAATATATATATAACTTCATATTGTCATGTATATGACCTGAGTGAAATAAATAAAGTTGAAGTTAGAGTAGTACCCAGAATTATTTAGCTGTAAATTTTTACACATTGCTCATTTATGAAGATGCCCTAACGCCGATACTGCTATGCATCGGTAGTAAGCATGACATCCGCGTTTTTATGGGAGTAAATATTTCAAGCTATTAACATTGAAATACTATAACGCAACATTTGTCTATCGTCAACTGCTCTGCCATAATGATAATTCAAAGCCAGGCAGCTAATGCCCGTAGGTGTTACTGCCACTTACTAATAGTCCCTTCGCACAAAGCTCTTTTCAATACGTTCTTAACATGAAGCCAAACGACTCAAAGTGTGTGCGAACGAAACAGACTTAGTAGCGACGTTCTACTGTCTGTCTAAGACATTTATGGACTGGCTCGGACGGGTTTGAACGGGAATGGTGCTCCAGAACTTTGAGCCTGCTCAAAATTTTCTGCCAGTCATCCCGCTGACAACGTACTTAAGATAATAGGTAAGGGTATATTTCTCGGAAGCACAGAGCACCAAAGACACAGCCTTAGAGCCACGCATTTGCAAAGTAGGCCCACAACAAAATGAAGCCGTGATGGAAAAATAATACAGACGGGTTGCTTCAAAAATCTAACAAGTACATATAAATTTATGACAAATATAGACAGAGGGGGACGTTCTAAGAACCGAACTGCCGTACTTCGATTGTACGAGAGACATGGTATAATGTAATGCGATCGGGCGTCAATTTCAGTCGTGTGCGCACCGACCGGGTCCGTTTGTATCTCGTTCAACCAGTTCACAGACAGACTTAACTCAACCGCATTCCGCCTGAATACGTCCAAAATAAAATACTTAGTTTGCAATACGTTTCTAAACAGTTCTAAGAGTTTGCTGTAGGTTCTCGGTACGTTCCTCCACTCGTTTTTAGTACGTTTATTCGCAGTTCCTACAACGTCGGTCCTGTCTGCAGCACAATTACACAAGGTAAGGTATAAATTTAGGTCGTTGCCATACAGGTTCAACATTGTAGGACATAAGGTTTAGCCGTAACCATAGATAATATTGCAGCTCTGAACATATTAAATGTTGGTTTTATGCAGTTTTTGGTGGAAGCAGAGCAAGAATACAATGTGATGATAGCATAATAGAGACGACAAAGAAGAAACTGGTTAAAACCGGAGAAAAAATTAGCCGTAGGACATTATCATCAACTGATGGAGGAGCTCCACTTGGATGATCATGAGTCCTTCTACAACTTTTTGAGAGTAACGCCGCCAATGTTTGACGAACTTCTTGAACGCATTACTTCCTTTATAGAAAAAGAAGGCACTAACTACAGGAAGGCTCTGGAACCAGTGATGAAACTTGCTATCATGCTGCGTCATCATGGAATAAGATATTCTTATGCCACCCTTCAATATGATTTCAGGGTACCTAGAAACACAATCTGTTTATTGGTGAGAGAAGTTTGTGATGCCCTGGTCATGGAGCTCAAGAACGGAGTCATCACATGCCCTGTAGACAGCGAGGCTTTGAAACAAATTGTAGAGGAGTTCATGACGCGATGGAATATGCCGCATGCCTGTGGTGCTCTAGATGGGAAACATGTTGCCATCAGAAAACCTCCTAAGACTGGAACCATGTACTATAACTACCAATGTTTCCATTCAATCGTCCTAATGGCCCTGGTAGGTGCAGAGTACAAGTACCTGTGGATAGATGTTAGTGTTTTTGGAAGCCAGTCAGATGCTCAGAACTGAAAGAATGCTAGAAAATGGCTCCACTGAGTTTCCTCTTCCTTCACCCGTGCCAATTGATGTTCAGGGCTTTCCCTATTTTCTTCTGGGAGATGACGCTTTTGGCCTTCGCTCATATCTTATGAGGCCATACCGCTGTCAATAGAAGAAATGATTGCCAACTAAAGGATCTCTAGAGCTAGACGTGTGGTCGAAAATGCATTTGTATTATGGCCCAAAGATGGAGAGTCCTCCTGTCAACAATGCAACAGATGCCACTGAATGTGTAGGCTATCGTTGAAGCTTGTATGTGCCTTCACAACTTCTTCCGTCTTCGAAACCCAGATGACGCACACAACCTTATTCCTGGGACCTGGAGACAAAATGCCAACCTGCCAGACATTGCCGTGCCACAAGGAGGAAACAGAGACACGGTTTTGGCTAAGAGCCAAAGGGACTATTAAGAGCTTATTGCAATAGCCCAGCTGGTCTTGTGCCATGGCAGGACAGGATGATAGATAAATAAGTGTCAGGACATTGGGGGATGATTGGAGGACATTGTTTTATGTTTAACATAAGTTGAGGACGTTTGTTTTAAACATCATCTTTACTTGATAAAACATGTCGTAAACGTATAAAAAATAATACCTATTTTGCTGTAGTACTAATGTAAGTGTAATAAAACTATTTCAACATTTACAAGATATAGAGTCAAACGGAGACTTTTTAATTTTGCATGCTCGGGCTGGGGTTCGAATCCACACCGTACGGGACATCGGCTTGCACTTGCTGTAAGCATCAGGAGACATTTTACAACCGCCATACTATAAAAAATGTGTTGTTTTTATTTTGAATATTTTGAATGCTCAGACTGGAATTCAAAACTACATCTGTAATAGATAGAGCATTGGACTCTATTTCCAGTGGTTGTTGGTTCGATCCCGGGTGACGACACAACTCTTTGTGGCCATTTCATTAATACGGGGTAAATCTCAAAAGCAAGCACTTTGTTTCTTCTTTTGATTTTGAGTTAACTGCAGTATTTACAGTCAATGTCACGTTATAACGGCGACCAGTACTTAACGCGTTTCCAGGGTATCTATTCAGTACACGCCTTATCCCTGCACGCAACTGAGAACATACACACTTGAAACAGAGGTGGGAGCGAAATCGACAGAGAAAGTTTTGCCTCCACCCGGGCTCGAACCTGCGACCGCCAGATTCTTAGTCCATGGTCTACCTATTGCGCTAGCCAGGCGGCTTACGGCGAATTAAAACATCGTTTCGTATATCTGTTGGAGGCGTAGTGTACCTAGAAGCCATCGTGGTCTAGGGTGTAGAACGCCGAACTCTGGACCCGGAGGTTGCAAGCTTGAATCCCACAGGGAGGGGAGATTTTTAGTGACTTCTCACATTCCAAAAATCAACGCAAGTATTGGTTTGAACCCGAGCGTGATTAACACAAGACTATAAGACGCAAGAACTTGTTTCACAATCTAGGAAAAACTAATATGTTTTAATAAACTATATTTATTGTACAAAGTGTTTTGTATGTTATACACCAATATAACACTTTATTTTAAGTAAATACTTAAAGCATTCAATACACTGTCTACTGAGACATCACATTGCAGCATACATCACATATCATAAGATATTTACTTTCATTGCTGTACTTCAGCTCATAAAAGTGGAAACAAATATCAAAGTAGCATTATAGTTATCAAACGAATTATCAACAGTAAACAATAGTAAAGAATGTCACCATATGCATTATCATCATTTTAACAATTAAAACTACTAGAGAGACTAAAATATTTTAAATGTCTCGAGCAGTATCAACCAAGAATTATCAAAAACAAAGTATGTTATTAGTCACACAATTTCTGCTCTTCAATCTATTTAAGGCTGCTGAGGCTTTACGTGGCTGACCTTGCTGTTTGTCTAGTGAGGGCTCATCCAGTTAAGAGCTAAACCCAGAGGGGAAGCTGGCCTCCGTGACTGGTTTCGGACAGGTGTGGAGGCCATAGACGTGAACAGATTGGTGCTGAATAGAGGCGAGTCTTGTTGCTTGCCCTGTGGTCGCTGTTGCCTCGAACATGTATATGTCTGCTGCTGAAAGAAGGTGTGTGGTGGCTGATGATGTTGCTGGGAGAATTGCTGGTACTGTGGGAACTGATTTGGAATCGTGCTTCCGTAGTGCACCGTAATGTCCTAGGTAAATAGACTGTAGATAAAATATGTAGTTTTTATGTTTAAGTCAAACTATTAAACGGTTAGAAGACATGCAGCAGTTTTCATGGTTATGTTTCGTTGTTCTTTTTCGGCGTAGCTGTATAACATGGATTTTGACCTACATTCTATAGTAATCGGGGCACGGAACAGGTGTGCGCTGAAAAGATAAACAATTTATTACTAAGTCTTAAATAAAATTGAATATCAGAAAGCACATATGAAACAGGGGATATTTATTAGTTTTGTTACCCCAAACTAAAATGCTTTATTGGAATTTTAAAGTCTTCAGTAATTTATCATCGCAAGGGAAATCGAAAGTAAACGTCTTCCCTGTTGCGTACATTGCTTACAGATGAATGTGTGGCTGGTTGTAACTGTCAGTGTACCCGGTTTCATACTGTACGGGGTTTCACACATCCGGCAAATTTATGTTCCTTGTGAAAATAAAGCAGAAAATTTAACAATTCTTTGTTATGATTTCACGAAACTTAGTTATTCCTTACATAATTTGACACCACGTTCTGGTAAGTGCAGGCGAAGACAATAACCACACCAATGGAGGTCAGTAGGTCAGCTGAAAAATCTTAAATTTCATGAAAATAATGACTATGCAATCAACAACTATGTGCAATTGTATTGAAAAATCACTACTCCATCATAAATGTAAGTATTTACCTATTACTTTACCCAAATAAAAAAACGTTCAACAGTTACTGGAGATATTATGGGTTACTTATTGGGGATTCTGACCCAATACGAAATTATTTTAGAATCAGCTCAGGACGTCAAATTATTTTGGCTTCTATCACTGAAAGGATACCTATTGATCATTTAAATCTGCTGCTTAGTCGAAATATTTGCAAATGAATCATGTGTTCATATATGCATATCCAAATCTTTTCTATCTGCACATCCTGTTTAATTCTGACTTTAACATGCGACAAACATTATTACCTCTACGTCGTGTGTCTTTTTTAAAGCCATTTCTTGATTAAGTATTCAGTTTTTATTACATCAACCTTCCGTGAACAGAAAATGAAATCGTGTATATTTAACCAAATATGGAACACTCAAAGAAATAAATATTCGACATTAATACCTTCGAAAAGACAGCAAATTCTGCATGAATCTACTCAATCAAAGATGTTCTTTTATTGTAAATCAAAGCTGTTAATAGTATCAATATTTAAAATAGACTGAAGCTGTCTGTATTATAAGGTTATTTAACATTGGTCTTCGAAATAAGGAAAGTGCTTGCTCAATATGTTTTAAGGGGTAGTCAACATATACCCGTATTGTAACTTTAAATATTTTACTCTATAATTATATAGGAGTGAAAACTTATCACCTAAATACAAGAAATAATTCTTCAAAACAGATTTAAGTAGCTATCTTATACCTGAATTTATGCCTCATAAATAGCAAAAAATTAAGGTACTCAGAAGCTATTTCAAGGATCTTTGAATTAATAGGTGAACAGTTTCTCCATTTGTTTTTAGTGTTTATATACAAATATTTTTTGTAAATTGTTCCATTTAGAGCTGGCAAGGTACAATTACAATTAAGCATCATCAGTAGTTGACTGTTATTTAACCTTTTAGACCTTCAGTTTATTCTCAGGTTTTATTACTGTGCGTTTTGGAATTCATACAGCGTATGTCAGAACAGTTTGTAAAGAGCTAATTATAACATAACATGACTTGAAGTTTGTGTAAGAAATATTTCAGTGATGCTGATAGACGCAGTGCAATGTCCGCATTTTGTGACACGCAAAACTATTTCGGCCCGCCTCGGCGGATAGAAATTTTATATATAAATCTACGATAAAGTCCAAAAATCTCGGTTGTGGAGAAAAGACAATAGTACTAAATAGGTAATCAAGCAGCACTTCCGGGCCTTTTCCCAGCTAAAGTGGCTTTTTTCATGTAAGTCAGTTCCTTTCTATATTTCATTGTGAACCTATGCTTGACATTTTGGTAGCATTTTCAAGGAGATGGTTTGCATTTATAGAAATGTAAACAAACCTTATTACTCATGTGTTCATACCTACATTTTAGCTGCCTGTTTGAAAGATATTCCAGTGTTCACCTGCCAGACATAAAATCTCTCTTAGAAGATACATGACCCCTACTTTTCTTGGTGTTTGTTGGTGGTTTATAGGTCATTTAAGAACATAAGGCTTGTAATTCTTTTTTTAAGATGGGCCTTGCATATAGCAGAGAGAATTTATACGAACTAAATCACAACCACAATATACCAGACCAATTACGGCAAAGCGCCTAGCAGTACAAACGAACACGCACATGCCACAGCAAGTCCACTAACCCAATAAGATTAGTTTCGATGCTGCTTTATATACGAGCCCGAATTGTACTACACATTCGTACTGGTTCAACATTTGCATATATATACTCAAATCTCTGTTTTCATTCTCACAAATCAGTAGTGACTTTTTAGTCTTTATAACTAATTGGGACCAGAGAAGCTATATTTTCTCTCTCTGAAAGTTAACCGGACCTCGAGGATACATTGCATATATTTTCAAGGTTCCCGCCAAGGAATAATTTCTTTGCATCGGTTGAGCAGCTTAGCTTAATTGTAATATGAAGACACTCTCTCAAGAATTAATTCTCTGCGTCGGACCAGCTGCAATGCTTTGTCGTCTATCTATCATGAATAATGTCTCTTCGCTGGACCAGCTACTCTGCCTAATTGTGCCCTCTCTGTCTGTGCCTCTTTGTCTCTCTCTTTTCGGTAGGGCTCAAACTCAGGAGCTCACGATCCGGAGGCGAACACTCTACCACTGAACTATCATGGAACACGATTCCACTTTCAGTGAAGCTTGTTTTCCACCTAACGTTGAATTAAAGCTATTTGTTGCTTAGAGTATTTCAACATTAATAGCGGTATGTTCTACAAGACCTAGTGTTTAAACAATTAAATGTAATTAAAAATATACAGTACATCACTAGATTCGGGAAATCAAGGCCAAGGATCAAATAGGAAAGGGTATGTTCTAGGAACGCCGCCACCTGAAACCCATATGATAGCGTTTGTGTACGCGTGGCAGATATTCACATTACTGTGGTTACATAGCCACGTAAAACATACAGATCACGTAGATGAAAAACACAAATAAAAGTACATTGTATCGGTCAGTGGCAAAACACAACTTAAGTATTAAGTATCGGTTAACGATGCACGCCAAACCTAACTTTTAATGTTCCGAAATTACAGTAGAGTTGAAGAAATAAGGTTATACTTTCCAAATTATTCGATAGCATATGCAATGGTAAGAAAGGGCACGAACAGTAAAACACAAAAAAGTTCTACAATAGATATAACCTAACCATATACAAATGTATTCCGTTTCTTTGCAAAAAGCACATCAGAATGAAAGACGCAATCAAGGGCTCAATAAATGACAGAAGACAAATATGAAAGGATCTCGTTCCACTGGATCTGGCTTTCGTGGAGTTTCCACACATTTTATCATACACAATAAAGTAGAATAGGCGGGTTTTCTCTATACAGTGAGTTGAGTTTTGAGGCAAATCGACACAAAATTGTCATATACCGCCGAGTCGAATCCCACGAAGTATCTCGAAGTATATAATAACATCCCCATAAAAGTAAAGATTCTGTCCTTATTCTATTATTAATAACTTAAGATATAAAATGTAATTTGCGAAATAGTTTACCAGTTAATCAAGTTCTTTAAGGTACTTTTCTCTCATATATATCAAACTAAAATACTAACATGTTAAGTGCATCTGAAATATAATCTCAAAAATGTGTGCATATAATTATGGTAACTTTCCCCGTACAGAATTGCAGCATACGTCCAGTACATTTACAGTATATCTGCAGTGTATTTCCAGCAATGCTGCACACTTCCCATTCAATGTACATGCAGGAACCATAAAATTAATGCAGTAAGTTTCAAATATATTGCAACTGCAGTATACTGCTGATACACATATACAATTCACTCCTAAAGTTTTATTTTTATTTCAAAAACCGGCTCTTGAACTGTTCCAAGAACATAAAGTTCACGTAAATGGCCATATCACGAACTTAAATTACTGACAAACAAATGGACATCTACCAAGAACAGCATCAGTATCATTTCAAGCCTAGCTATGCACCTAACACCGATTCCAAAATTTCTTAATGGTTTTTAATGAGTCCGTGAGTTCAACTAAAATTTGATCTGAGCAAAATAATTGATAAATAAATATTAAAAGTCGTATTCAGTCACAGCTTCAAGTCTGATCATAAATGCAGAATATACTCACTGAAGTAATTCTTTGTGCAGCAGAAACGCAGCTGACATACGGTATGCTTGCAGTACATTCCTTCATTTCATTCGTTTTAAGTAATAGCAGCATAATGAAAGTAGCTACTTGCAGTACATTAAATTTTGCAGTATATGTTGCTGATACAGCATAGCGTTACATGTTTCATGTCAAAGCGGCATGAATACAGTATTTGTGCAGCATTTGTGTGATACATGTTCTTACTTCATTTGCAGCATATTTATTCATAATGCTGTGGAAAACTACTGCAAAATTGTTGTGAGTAAACAGTATGTTTGCAACGTGAATACAGTTTCTGCTGCTGTGCAGTATAAACGAGAATTCTGTAAGGGTTATAAACATTATAGAAAGTACGTATAAAAACTTTTAATAAAGCTATGATTATTAAAAGAAGACCTAGACAGTTAACTACAAATGTGTTGAATTACGGACAGAAAATATCAAGTAATAAGAAAAGAAACAGTTCGAAAATAAGCCGCACCATGAGAAAACCAACATAGTGCATCCGCGCAGTCTGGTCAGGATCCATACTGTTCGCTAACGGTTTCTCTAATTCCAGTAGGCTTTGAAAGCGAACAGCATGGATCCTGACCAGACTGCGCGGATGCGCAGGCTGGTCTGGATCCATGCTAGTCGCAAATGCACTATGTTGGTTTTCTCATTGTGCGGCTCAAATATCAAAAGTATCAGTTAAAATATCTGCAGACTCAACAGAAATAAATAATAAAAGACAGATTCATTATCCCTGTCTAAAATTATGCCTGTCTCTCTGCTATCTGTAAATAATAATATTATGATAGATTGAATCGTTTCGTGTAACTGTCACACTGAACAACATTTTGCAATAACAAAAACTGAGAACTTTAAATTGTGATGCTTTACAAAGATGAATGAGACAGGGATAAACTATCTTACTATGAAATGCATTAAATAATAATTGGTTATTTCCGTGGTTTTAAATTGGATAAACGGTAGATCTTGCAGATTATATCTTTTATGCTTTGTAATTCCAAGACATTAAGTTTACACGTGACAAAAATAGAAAGTGTTTTATAGCTAGTCCAAAACGCATTTAAGTAAAGTGTCATTACAGACTACCTTCTGCTTCTATGTATGTAATGAACTAGGCGATACAAAAGTTGATATAAAAATGTATAGTGAAAACTTTGTTTTGCACCTATGTATTTTCTTTATTTCATTTAAATAGCTAACATGATACTGTTTAATACTATAAATGATAATACTACATTATCGTTTTCAAACTATTTTGACAACAAATGAAAACATGGTATATGTAACCATAAAAAGACAATATTTTGACAAGTAATCACCAAATTCGGCAAGATAAAGTTGCTTTTAAACAAGATCACACGGTACTTTGACATGATATTATAGCTTTTAAACATATTAATAAGACACTGATATGTTAACACCACACTTGAAAAATGGTTACATGTCTTGTTAACATAATAAGACATTATTTGGACAAGCTAACTTCACACTTTGAAATAATAACATACCATATTAGCATAATAAAACTTACAACACAACATAACGTTATTACATATTAGTATCGTCGGTAGACAAGATCACACGTTATTTTGACACGATAACATAGCTTTTTTTTATTTAATAAGACAATGTTTTAACAGGTTAAAGTCAGGCTTTCACAATTTATAACATGCCTACTACCTATATAATAAGACACTATTTGGACAAGTTAGCGCCACAAGTTGAATAGATAACATAGATTTATATCATAACAACACGCTCAACAGACAAGATCACACGACACTTTGACAAGATAACAGCGTTTTAATATAATAGCACGCTCGGTAAACAAAATCACACGAACCTTAACATGATAACATAGATTTTTAACATACATTTGTACTAATACGCTCTGTAAACAAGATCACGTAATACTTTAACAAGGTTACATAGTTTTTCATGCACAGTAACACACTGCAGTAATGATCACACTTTGACATGATAATATAGTGTTTTAACACAATAAAACACACAGCTTTAACAAGTTCATTCCATACTTTGACAAGATAACATGGAAAATAAACATAATATTAAACTATTTCGACACGTTTGCATAAAAACACAGCTTTTCACATAATGAGACACTGTTTTGACAACTTTACATCAGGCTCTGAAATGATAACACAAAACGTCAATGACATAAGACAGATGGGGCGTTCCATAGTTACAAATCCTCTGTTCTTTTTTATTTGTTGTGATTAGCGTCGTCCTTATCAATATTGACACCAGAGCATTTACATTTTTACGGGAGTGTAATGTAATTTGGTCCGTATTGTGGTCGCATTACTCATTATACAATGTATTACATTGTATCTTGAAACAATCTTTTTAATTCATTTATTCCACTGCCACTGAAAGATCATGCACAGGAAGATGCTTGAATGCTCCGTTATCAGTCAAATTGTGCCGAGTATCAGTGCGAATGAACCGTCTAACGTGTGTATAAATTGTTATTACACAAAGCTTATTTGCAGTTACGAGAGATATTACTTGATTGTTACAATATAACAGGAGAGAAATTCAATAAATAATGCAACTGTCTAATACATTTAAAGACTGACACAACACAAGAATAAATTCCATCAGCAAGTGTAAGTTTTAGCATAACACATACTGGGTTCTCCGTTGCGAGTGAGATATTAGAAATGACCAAATTTTTACATAATTGACAACAGTTGCAAATAACATGTCAAATTTCATATGACTCTGTCTGGTAACGCTGTGAAATCAGTCATATTGTCTTTGCCAGTGCGAGTTTTCTTTTTCCTTACATGTTTAAAAATACCAAAATTTAATTTCTTCATGATTCTTTCGTTGTTACGTTACAGTTTTTGGCTCATCTGATTTTTTGGGGGAAAAAATGAGTTATTGTCATCACTTGATCGTCGTCGGGGTCGGCGTTGCCTGGTTAAGTTTTATGTTTACGTCAGCTTTTCTCCTAAACTATCAAAGCTATTGCTTTAAAACTTGCAACACTTGTTCAACATCAATAGCTGACTCTGTACAGCAAGAAACATAACTCCATCCTGCTTTTTCTTCAAGAATTATGGACCCTGTTGGACTTCGAAAATATCAGATTTCTTGGTTAAGTTTTATGTTTAGGTCAACTTTTCTCCTAAACTATCAAAGCTATTGCTTTGAAACTTGCAACACTTGTTCAACATCAAAAGCTCACTCTGTACAGCAAGAAACATAACTCCATCCTGCTTTTTTGCAAGAATTATGGCCCCTTTTGGACTTAGAAAATATCAGATTTCTTGGTTACGATTTATGTTTAGGACAACTTTTCTCCTAAATTATCAAAGCTATTGCTTTGAAACTTGCCTCACTTGTTCACCATCAAAAGCTCACTCTGTACAGCAAGAAATATAACTCCATCCTGCTTTTTGCAAGAATTATGGCCCCTTTTGGACTTAGAAAATCAGATTTCTTGGTTAGGTTTTGTGTTTAGGTCAGCTTTTCTCCTAAACTATCAAATCTATTGCTTTAAAAATTGCACCACTTGTTCACCATCAAAAGCTGACACTGTACATAGCTCCATCTTGCTTTTTGCAAGAATTATGAGCCCTTTTGGACTTAGAAAATATCAGATTTCTTGGTTAAGTTTTGCGTTTAGGCCAACTTTTCTCCTAAATTAACGGTCAAAGCTATTGCTTTAAAACTTGGAGCAGTTATTCGCCATTAAAAGGTGACTCTTCACAGCAAGTACCATAATTCTACATTGCTTTTTGCAAGAATTATAGCCCCTTTTGACTTAGAAAATCATGGGTAGGACAATATTTCTACTATACAGAGACAAAAATATCAGCGATGCTCTTGTTTAAGAGAGATCGCCGTGCGAAAACGTTCCAAATATGTTTTCAGGATTAGCATACAAAGATTTTTATGACATAAATAGAGCACAATATTCCATAGAATAATTATATTTTGTATTGGATAATACACAACGCAAGCGTTATTATGACAAACGGTTCTATTAATATATTGAAAGGCACTCGAAATACCACATTGAAGATAACATTTATGCTGCTATAGGTTAGAGAACACCAATTGTTTTCCCATAGACTTACATTGTAACATTATGGCGTGTACGGTCTTCCATACATCGAAACATGTATATCTAATTACAAGTTTTTCAAGAACTATCTTAGTTCTACCAAAATATCGGACGAAAAATATATGAATAGTGATACTTTATTTAAGTAATTTTCGTGTGAATGAGATGACCCCCTGTTTACATCATTGACGTGGCGGGAGAAATTCATTTGATACAACTTTTTTTCAATACACATAAAATGTAGCAAATTTTGTCGAAATGTATAATAAAATACTGTAAATGCAGTGAAAAAATATCAATTTTGAAAAAATAATCACTTCCTGGGTTTGTTTACATGACTGACCAATCAGAACGCACAGACGTTACCTTATTCCCAGGTATACACTTACCTCATTCCCAGTAAGTTCCCTGTACTTTTTGGAATCGGTGGTCTCTGACCTAAAAATGGTTTTACGATGTTGCGGTTAACTTATCTAAAGTTAACCAGGATGTGAAACATTATTTTATGTTAACTGCGTAGAACATTACGTGCATTTATCATTTAACAAATTATAATGCATTTAACATGATTAATACTGTAAGCTGAATATAGGGAATTTAAACCAATTGGCCTGTTATTTAAGAACCCGTTCATTTCCTTAACAACAATATTTTTTTATTATTTTGAGCATTTTTTACTACAGGAAAGGAATAGAAAACCAAAATGTTCCCTTTCATCAATTTCTAATTAAGGGATAAAACATATTTCTTGTTTTGATTTTGTATTGCATAAGCGTAATTTTCCAACAGCTGTTTCAAGTCAGAAATTAATAACTGCAAGTAACTGACAGTTCCTGTGCACTACATTATAATTAAACTTTTATTAATTAGACTACCGAACTGTTTCTGTTCAGCCACTTACGCAATCATGTTTATTAGAAGGAGTACCTTTTTGCTGTGGTGGCTTATTTAGGACATTTCGTTTCATCGCGGCTTGTTTCAGCCGAAAAAGGGAAAAATTCGTGTTGGCGCACCAAGACGAAAAAGAATGTTTCGTTGTTTTGCGATGGCGTGCGTAACATTAATTAAGAAATATGTCGTTTTGGCGCGTTGACGTTCTCGTCATGACGAAATAAAATGTTTCGTCGTTTTGCGATGGCGTGCACGCCGTTTATGTTGCACATTTCGAAGGGTCGTGGCGCACACGCCATCGCGAGACAACAAAACATTTTATTTCGTTATTTTCATCAATGGTGCCTGCACCAGTGCGAAATGATATGTTTCGTTCAGTTGCGTACAATGTTTTATTGTGGCTCGTTGATAGTTTGTTTTGTCGAGTTGGCAACAAGACGGTACAAGGAAACTTTCAAAATTCAATGAAACTTGCTACATAAACCGCGCGCACTCCACATGAAAATGTCCCAAGTCAGCCACCATACTTTGCAGGTTGTAATATTCAGATATGAATTTGCAAAGAATTCTCGAAAAGGAAACCTTTGTTGCTGAAGATACTTCATTAGTAGAATTAGATTTATTCTCGGAGTATTTGCAGAGCGATGCAAGAAAGATGGATAGAGGATAAAGGCCGAAAAGACAAATGAAAATCCTCACATTGCTCGTTTGTTATCTTAGCGGAATTCTTTTTCTTTGTTTAAAAGATCAGAATTAAACCCGTGGAACGCGGGGCAAATTCAATAAGTTGATACCTTAATTTCTGTCAGAAATACACACGATATTTGATGAGGTTCCTCTGCTGATGTGCATCACACAATTATATAATTAAACACATGGAATAAATATAACCTATATCAATAATATTTGAAAAATGTAGTCATAATTTCAAGAAAATCATGCAAATTTTCAAATGTAAGGAATAAAATAAATGTCATTTTTCTTACTATTTATGGTGTCTGATTCCCTTAAATCTAGTGTGAGTGCATCTGTACTGTAAAACTGTTTATTGCGCGACTGGAAAAATACATAGTAGCACATTTTGTACATTCGCGCTTTAATAGAAACAACATAGCACAGTTACTTCATGTAAAACTGTTCCTGACTTTGTCTGAATATATCATTGTCCGGAGACCTACGTAATACTATTTTCTGTCCAATACGTTTCTTATACGCATTCTTAATGAATTACATTTACTTTTAATGTTAATTTAAAGTTGTTATGTTAATTTAGTGATTCGTCCGTAGAACAAAACAGATTCTTAGCTGGGAAACACTGTGCAAAATAACAAATAATTTTCATCATAAAAGATAAAATAGCATAATGTACATAGCCATTCTATGTAATAGAGTTACAAGAGACTATACATGCTTCAAAAGAAACTTGGGCGAGATATGCCAATAAACATTGTTACAAAGTTTGGTAAATATTGGTTAAGAACTAAGAAGTTAAAAAAGTGGACTAATAAGATATTATGAAAGTACATGTGTATAGTGACAATATAGGAGCACAGAGCGGGGCATTATATGCCCGAAACTTTTGATCAGAGGAAGAATTGGTGAAATTTAAAGAATTTTTTTATGCGATGCGTAATTGTGGGTGGTAATGTGACGGTGGGTTGGGGCTGGGGCGGATGGGGGTTTATATGCTGGCCGGCTACAAAGGCACAAGAAACGTAAAGTGGAGGGAGGAGTAATGTGGATTGTTCCACTGCTTCTGCACATAATCTCATCACCACCTACCTGAGTTATTAATGCTCCGGACACGAAATATAAAGCGCTCGTCTTGTGATCATCTAGTACCAACTCGGTTTTTGCGCTCTGTAAACTAAATCATGTTGAAAAAATGGTGAACGAGATAATACTTTATCTGGTATTAATTTGTCCGTTACGTATTCGGGTTTGAATAAGGAATAAGTAACAAAATGAAACCAGTTACTATTCCTTATTCGACTTATAAGATTTTTCGGTGAAATAGATATGAGATGTGTTCAGAACACGTTTTGTAGGATATGAGACTTTATCTGGTGTTAATGTGTCTGTTACTTACTCGCATTTGAATAAGGAATAAGTAACAAAAAATACCTAGCTACTTATTCCTTATTCGGAAAAGGAATAAGGAATAAGTAACCAACTTTCTCGTCATCTGATTGTCACCTACGTATATCTATATGCCAATGTAAAGTCGTAACCTTGAATTACTTTTAATGCTCAGGACAATGTGACTAACAGACGCACGCGCCCTCAAATAATACGTCACGTTTTTCCGCAATGGGCGCTTGAAAAGTACTTGTTTTTCTTTTGCAAATAATTATTAAGCATTTCAATTAAACAGGGAGGAAAATGCATACTTTAATAGCAGATATAGAGCGCAAAAAATGACTCGTTTGATGTATTGTTCAGTGTTGAATATGTCTGAATACGACAGAGATTTACACACAGGGGTACATCAAATAAAGGTTTTGGGGTGGTCTGGGGTATAGTAACCCTTATTTATAGACAAGGGATCCAGCTGTCAAAATGGCAATTTTGGTATATGGTCATTAGCAACTGCTGTAAAAGTCTCATTTGTTACGTTAAAATACCAGCTGATACGCCCTTACACTGCTTAAATATAAATATCCATAAAAAACATTCTCATTTCTTGCTGTCATAAACCGTTTTTGCAGAGTGAGATGCGAAACTCTTACTTTTTCATAAAAAACGTGAAGTCTAACAAGATCGCGTTCACCGTTCTATCATAGAAAATCACCTGTAAAACTCATGTACGGCAGGCGAACAAAAGGAAATGAATGATGCTCCTTACAAAACGATCAAAACGTATCTCACAAACCTCGGTATTGAACTACAAGCGGGTCTATAAGTCCTGTGATGCTTTGTTATTTTCGTAGCTAAAAACAATTCTCGCCGACTTCGCCATAGTGTCACATGTGAGCCACGTGCGTTAGATGCTGTACACGCTTATCTGATTGGCTATAACAACTGGTTCTCGCCAATCAGATAAGATGATACATATAAATTGGGGTTACTATACCCCAGACCACCCCAAAACCTTTATGTGATGTATCCCTGTGGTTTTACATATATTGTTTAATTTCTTCAAATGGAGGCATTTGGTCCCTTTAAGGACCGAGAACCTTTAAATGATGCTCAAATCAAGTCTGATGCAGATCTATCAAGCAGTTCATGAAAAGAGGTTGTTTAAAGGAATTTCTATTTTTATATCTAGCTGCAAAGTGCCTTCACTTGAACAAACTTGGGAGAGGTCTTTATAATGATGGTACAGACCAAATTTAATGAAGATCCATCAAGTGGTTCATGAGAAGAATTCGTTTAAAGGTTTTATTAGTTTTAGCTCTAGCAGCCAAGTGCCTTCAGTTCATAAAGATTAGAGAAGACCTGTCCATGAAAAGAAGTTTTGTTGGGGTTTTTTATCTCTAAAGGGGGCCAAAAACTACTTGAGGTCAATGCCAGGATACTATTGACCAAGTTTGGTATAAATCTGACAAGTATTTCCAGAGGAGCAGATGTTTCCAAACAAGAGCTGTCCGTAAGATAGCCAGTGCTCGACTATTCGAATCGTTGTCACAGAAGTAGGAATATTACCCTAAATGAATCTTAAATACAAAACATTAACCAGCAGTTTTAAGTTCAAAATGGGACATATTTTGGCTAAAACGCATGTCAGAGTTATAGGAATTGATGCGATCAACTAGTTTCATAACCCCAAAGACACATCGTGGGCTGAGCGCGAAACTATTGTAACTGTATATGAATAAAGAACAAGATACAATAGTTTCGCGCTCAGCCCTCGACTTGTAAGTTTCAATTTAATTATCTGCATTAGTTTTGCAGATAGTAACTTGCATGCAAAACTTTAACCATAATTTTCTAAGTCAAAAAGGTAGCATAATTTGCCCAAAATACATGTCAGGGTTATGGAACTTGACCCAGTGAGGTTGGTAATTGATCTAGAAAAGGAAAAAATGAGTTTCAAATCTATATGCCTTTAAGTAATAGCTGTATGTACTTGCAGGCAAAACTTGAACCAGGATTTTCTACGTCCAAAAGGGGGCATAATTTGGCCAAAATATATGTCAGAGTTATAGGTCTTGATACTATCAACTAGTTTTATAACCCCAACGACACATGTGAAGTTTCAATTCAATATCTGCATTAGAGTTAGAGATAGTAACTTAAAGGCAAAACTTTAACCATACTTTTCTAAGTACAAAATGGGGCATAATTTGGCCAAAATGCATGTCAGACTTATGGGACTTGATGCTATCATCTAGTTTCATAACCCCGAAGACATATGTTAAGTTTCAATTCAATATCTGCATTAGTTTTGGAGATAGTAACTTGCATGTAAAACTTTAACCAGGACTTTCTCTTTTAACCAGGATATTATAAGTCCAAAAGGGGGCATAATTTGGCCAAAATACATGTCAGAGTTATGGGACATGACCCATTGAGGTTGTTAATTGATTAAAAAAAGATAAAATAAGTTTCAAAGGTATATGCATTTAAATGATAGCCATATGTACTTGCATGCAAATTGTTAACCACCGACGCCACGGCGAGTAGAATAGCTAGCTAGACTATTCTTTAAATAGTCGAGCTAAAAATGTTGTAGCACGACGAAGGATGCTGGACCTCCACCTTTACTTATAGCTTACCCTGAACAAAGTTCAGGTGAGCTTAAAAAAGGGGTTTATTCATGAAAAATTGGTGATACAGAATTATGTACATTGTTTCATACATGACGTATGTTGCGAGTGATAATGTGGAACATGCATGTATTACTAAGTATGTTTGAATCAAATCCATTTAGAAGCAGCCTAGATAAAGTGACTGTGCAGCAAAATTAACCAAATATTCAAAATAACAAGGGCCGTTTGAAAAATTTGTATGTCCCCTATGATGGGTTGCCCCATTTTCAGTCCAATGATCACTATGACCTTGACAATTGTCCTACTTACCCCTAAAACAATAGGGGTAATCTACTTCTTAAGCCCTATCATTCTGTCAAATTTGAAGTGGTTCTCAAGTTATTGAGTGGAAGCCATTTTCAAGGTTCGGGCCCCTGTGACCTTGTCTTTTGATTTACTGTTCAAACAAAAGTGGTCATCTACTTCATAAGCCCAATCATGCTAGTACCTAGATTAAATGTTCTGGGTCAAGTGGTTCTCAAGTTATTGAGCAGAAAGAGTTTTCAATGTTCAGGTCCCCGTGACCTTGACCTCTGAAGAACTGACCCAAGACATGATAGGTGTCATCTACAACACAGCCAAATTATGCTATTAAGTTTTAAGATTCTGGGTCAAGTAATTCTCAAGCTATTGAGCGGAAAATATTTTTAAGGTTCCGAACCCTGTGACCTCACCCTTTAACTTACTGACCCTAAAATCAATATGGGTAATCTCATTCATAATCCCAATCATGTCGTCATCAAGTTTGAAGTCTCTAGGTCAAGTAATTCTCAGTTACTGAGCAGGAACATTTTTCAAGGTTCAGTCCCCTTTGACTTGACCTTTGACTTACTGACCCCAAAAAATATAGGTGTTTTCTACATCACAACCCAATCACAATCATATAATGTGGCTAATGATGTAAAAAAATGAAGAAAATCCATTCAGTAATTACAGAGATTAAGATAAAGTACACCATCTCTATAACTACGGTTTGGACGTGGAATGGACATGGCCGCCTGGTGAAATAGGACAGTTCTCCATAAACACTGTAAAGTCAAGCTAACAATTTGAAAGCAGACCTTATAAAGATACTACAGATAAAATTAAATGAAGATTCATCAAAGGATTTATGAGATGTCCTGCAAAGCTTTTTCCATTTTCAGCTCTTGTCAAATAAATGCCAAGATCTGAAAAAAATTAGGCAGGGTGGACCTTGCAACGATGCTGCATGCCTAGTCTAATGTAGTTCAGACCAGTGGTTTTGAAGCTGTTCATGCTTACGGCCTAGTCTAATGTAGTGCGGACCAGTGATTTTGAAGATGTTCATGCTTCAGGCCTAGTCAAATGCAGTTCAGACCAGTGGTTTGAAGATGTTCATTCTTACGGCCTAGTCTAATGTAGTTCGGACCAGTGGTTTGAAGATGTTCATGCTCTAGGCAAGTCTAATGTAGTTCGGACCAGTGGTTTGAAGATATTCATGCTTACGGCCTATTCTAATATAGTTCGGACCAGTGGTTTGAAGATGTTCATGCTTACGGCCTATTCTAATATAGTTCGGACCAGTGGTTTGAAGATGTTCATGCTCTAGGCCAGTCTAATG
The DNA here is from genome assembly GCF_021730395.1 of Mercenaria mercenaria. Classification (NCBI taxonomy): domain Eukaryota; kingdom Metazoa; phylum Mollusca; class Bivalvia; order Venerida; family Veneridae; genus Mercenaria; species Mercenaria mercenaria. The sequence continues at coordinate 89,263,569 of NC_069362.1, read as the reverse complement.
TAGTTCAGATCAGTGGTTTTGAAGATGTTCATGCATCATGCCTAGTCTAATGTAGTTCGGACAAGTGGTTTTGAAGATATTCATTCTTCAGGCCTAGTCTAATGTAGTTCGGACTAGTGGTTTTGAAGATGTCCATGCATCATGCCTAGTCTAATGTAGTTCAGACCAGTAATTTGAAGATGTTCATGCTCTAGGCCAGTCTAATGTAGTTCAGATCAGTGGTTTTGAAGATGTTCATGCATCATGCCAAGTCTAATGTAGTTCGGACAAGTGGTTTTGAAGATATTCATTCTTCAGGCCTAGTCTTATGTAGTTCGGACAAGTGGTTTTGAAGATGTCCATGCATCATGCCTAGTCTAATGTAGTTCGGACAAGTGGTTTTGAAGATGTCCATGCATCATGCCTAGTCCAATGTAATTCAGAACAGTGATTTTGAAGATATTCATTCTTCAGGCCTAGTCTAATGTAGTTCGGACAAGTGGTTTTGAAGATATTCATTCTTCAGGCCTAGTCTAATGTAGTTCGGACAAGTGGTTTTGAAGATATTCATTCTTCAGACCTAGTCTAATGTAGTTCGGACAAGTGGTTTTGAAGATATTCATTCTTCAGGCCTAGTCTAATGTAGTTCGGACAAGTGGTTTTGAAGATATTCATTCTTCAGGCCTAGTCTAATGAAGTTCGGACAAGTGGTTTTGAAGATGTTCATGCTTCAGGCCTAGTCTAATGTAGTTCGGACCAGTACTGTGAATATGTTCATGCTTCAGGCCTAGTCTAATGCAGTTCAGACCAGTGATTTTGAAGACGTTCATGCTTCAGACCTAGTCTAATGTAGTTCGCACCAGAGGTTTTGAAGATGTTCATGATTCAGGCAAAGTCTAATGTAGTTCAGACCAGAGGTTTTGAAGATGATCATGCTTCAGGCCTAGTCTAATGTAGTTCAAACCAGTGGTTTTGAAGACGTTCATGCCTCAGACCTAGTCTAATATAGTTCGGACCAGAGGTTTTCAAGATGTTCATCACTCAGGCTTGTCTAATGTAGTTCAGACCAGTGGTTTGAAAATGTTCATGCTTAAGGCCTAGTCTAATGTAGTTCAAACCAGTGGTTCTAAAGATGTTCGTGCTTCAGGCCTACTCTAATGTAGTTCGGACCCGTGGTTCTGAAGATGTTCATGCTTCAGGCCTAGTCTAATGTAGTTTGGACCGGTGGTTTTGAATATGTTCATGCTTCAGGTCTAGTCTAATGTAGTTCAGAGCAGTTGTTTTGAAGATATTCATCCTTCAAGCCTGTCTAATGTAGTATAGACCAGTGGTTTGAAGATGTTCATGCTTCAGGCCTAGTCTAATGTAGTTCAGACCAGTGGTTTGAAGATGTTCATGCTTCAGCTCTAGTCTAATGTAGTTCGGACCAGTGGCACGAAGATATTTATGCTTCAGGCCTAGTTTAATGTAGTTCAGACCAGTGGTCTTGAAGATGTTCATGCTTCAGGCCTAGTCTTATGTAGTTCAGACCAGTGGTTTGAAGATGTTCATTCTTCAGACCTAGTCTAATGCAGTTCAGACCAGCGGTTTTGAAGATGTTCATGCTTTAGGTCTAGTCTAATGTAGTTCGGACCAGCGGTTTTGAAGTTGTTCATACTTTAGACCTATGCTAATGTACTTCGGACCAGTAGTTTCAAGATGTTCATGCTTCATGCCTAGTCTAATGTAGTTCAGACCAATGGTTTGGAAGATGTTCATGCTTCAGGCCTAGTCTAATGTAGTTCAGACAAGTAGTTTGAAAATGTTGATGCTTCAAGCCTAGACTAATGTAGTTCAGACCAGTGGTTTTGAAGATGTTCATGCTTCAGGCCTAGTCTAATGTAGTTCAGACAAGTGGTTTGAAGATGTTCATGCTTCAAGCCTAGTCTAATGTAGTTCGGACCAGTGGTTTTGAAGATGTCCATGCTTCAGACCTAGTCTTATGTAGTTCGGACCAGTGGTTTTGAAGATGTCCATGCTTCAGGCCTACTCTGATGTAGTTCAGACCAGCGGTTTTGAAGATGTTCATGCTTCAGGCCTAGTCTAATGTAGTTCGGACCAGTGGTTTTGAAGATGTTCATGCTTCAGGCCTAGTCTAATGTAGTTCAGACCAGAGATTTGAAGATGTTCATGCTTCAGCCCTAGTCTAATGAAGTTCAGACAAGTGGTTTTGAAGATGTTCATGCTTCATGCCTAGTCTAATATAGTTCAGACCAGTACTTTGAAGATGTTCATGCTTCAAGCCTAGTCTAAAGTTGTTCAGACCAGTGGTTTTGAAGATGTTCATGCTTCAGGTTTAGTCTAATGTAGTTCGGACCAGTGGTTTTGAAGATGTTCATGCTTACGGCCTATTCTAAGGCAGTTCAGACAAGTAGTTTGAAGATGTTCATGCTTCAAGCCTAGTCTTATGTAGTTCAGACCAGTGGTTTTGAAGATGTTCATACCTCAGGTCTAGTCTAATGTAGTTCAGACCAGAGGTTTTGAAGATATTCATGCTTCAGGCCTAATCTAATGTAGTTCAGACAAGTAGTTTGAAGATGTTCATGCTTCAAGCCTAGTCTAATCTAGTTCAGACAGTGGTTTTGAAGATGTTCATGCTTCAGGCCTAGTCTAATGCAGATGTACATGCTTCAAGCCTAGTCTAATGTAGTTCAGACCAGTGGTTTTTAAGATATTCATGCTTCAGGCCTAATCTAATGTAGTTCAGACAAGTAGTTTGAAGATGTTCATGCTTCAAGCCTAGTCTAATCTAGTTCAGACAGTGGTTTTGAAGATGTTCATGCTTCAGGCCTAGTCTAATGCAGTTCAGAGCAGTGGTTTGAAGATGTTCATGCTTCAGGCCTAGTCTAATGCAGTTCAGACCAGTGGTTTGAAGGTGTTCATGCTTCAAGCCTAGTCTAATGCAGTTCAGACAAGTGGTTTGAAGATGTTCATGCTTCAGGCCTACTCTAATGTAGTTCGGACCAGTGGTTTTGAAGATGTTCATGCTTCAGGCCTAGTCTAATACAGTTTGGACCTGTGGTTTTGAAGATGTTCATGCTTCAGGCCTACTCTAATGTAGTTCGGACCAGTGGTTTGAAGATATTCATTCTTCAGACCTAGTCTAATGTAGTTCAGACCAGTGGTTTGAAGATGTTCATTCTTCAGACCTAGTTTAATGTAGTTCAGACCAGTTGTTTTGAAGATGTTCATGCTTCAGACCTAGTCTAATGCAATTCAGACCAGTGGTTTTGAAGATTTCATGCTTCAGGCCTAGTCTAATGCAGTTCAGACCAGTGGTTTGAAGATGTTCATGCTTCAGGCCTAGTCTAATGTAGTTCAGACCAGTGGTTTGAAATGTTCATGCTTCAGACCTAGCCTAATGTAGTTCGGACAAGTGGTTTGAAGATGTTCATGCTTCAGACCTAGTCCAATGTAGTTTGGACCCGTACTTTTGAAGATGTTCAAGTAAGCCCATCCATCAATACTCAGTCTCATATAGATTTTCTCAGTTTCAAAATGTGATGTTGAATATTAATATCTTTGCCTGTACATCCCAACAAAATTACCTTATCATCACCCTCACTTCACACTTAGATTAACACGACAACATATATATAAGAATTTATTTTTCATTCCTAAAAAAATACATGTACTACAATCATAGCCTTAGGTCAATACAGTAACTAAATGACATAAACATCTGTGAATCTTAACAAACTGGTCTCACATAGAATGTCTTTATTTGAAGATGTAAATACCTGGTGCCTACATGATAATAATAAGGTCAAAAGTTCATGAGAATTTACCTGTATCACCTACTGAAAAGAAATATCCTGATTTTCTTCCAGTTGCTGCACAAACATTTATTATGTACAATGTTTGAATTTCTAACTCAGCTAAAATCTAAGATTTAGAACACAAATATCATTTCTTTTGAAAATCTTTTTTCTTTATTTTGCATTGACATGCATGCTATTTCATATACATGTCATGATGAAGAATAAAGCTGAATGGCACCTGCCTCACAATGGTAGTAAAGCTATCCCTTATTTTCCAAAAAATGGTAACAAGATATTAATTTACACAGAATATATTTTCAGTGAAATTTATACCAACAACTATAACAATAAGAATTAAACTAGTATTGGTTTGTGCAATACATGGGTAGCATAACTTAGAAGACATGTATTAATTTTCGTCAAGAGCTCGTAGAACACGAAATGCCCCCTTGATGCATTCAGTAATTGCACAAGGAACAGAAATCATTTGGTCACTGTGCATAACAGTTCTACTGTTCTGTGTCAATGCTGACCTTGACCTATGACCTATTGACCTCAAAATCAATAGGGGTCATCTGCTGGTCATGATCATCAACCTCCCTATTAAGTCTCGTGATCCTAGACCCAAGCATTCTTCCGGAAACGCTTTAACTGTTCGGGTTAATGTGACCTTGACCTTTGACCTATTGACCTCAAAATCAATAGTGGTCATCTGCTGGTCATGGCCAACCTCCCTATCAAGCATCGTGATCCTAGGTCTAAGAGTTCTTGAGTTATCATTCTGAAACCATTTAACTGTTCCAGGTCACTGTGACCTTGACCTTTGACCTACTGACCTCAAAATCAATAGGTATCATCTGCTGACCATGATCAACCTCCCTATCAAGTATCGTGATCCTAAGTCTAAGCGTTCTCAAGTTATCATCCAGAAACAGTTTAACTGTTCCGGGTCACTGTGACCTTGATCTTCCGCCTACTGATCTAAAAATCAATAGGGGTCATCTGCTGGTCAAGATCAACCTCCCCATCAACTTTCATGATCCTAAGCCTAAGCATTCTTGAGTTATCATCCGGAAACCATTTAACTGTTCTGGGTCACTGTTACCTTGACCTTTGACCTACTGACCTCAAAATCAATAGAGGTCATCTGCTGGTCATGACCAACCTCCCTATCAACTTTCATGATCCTAGGCCCAAGCATTCTTGACTTATCATCCAGAAACCATTTATCCATTACGGGTCACTGTGACCTTGATCTTTGACCTACTGATCTCAAAATCAATATGGTTCATCTGCTTGTTATGACAAACCTCCCTATCAATTTTCATGATCCTTGGCCCAAGCGTTCTTGAGATATCATCCGGAAATGGATTGGTCTACATACCGACCAGACATCTGAAAAACAATATACCCCTCCTTCTTCGAAGGTGGGCATAATAAAATCAAATATTAGCTTAGTTTGAAGTTGCTAAATCCCCATCTACCAGCCTCTATTTGTTGTAGCATTATATGACAATGCCATTTCAGTTTGAATACTTCTGAATAAATGATTACTTGATAAAAGCTGCAATTATACTGATTATTAATCTCAATATTCAATATAAGTCTATACATCTTTTATCTTTGGCCTTTGTTCTTTTGATAACACTTTAAATATTTACCCAAACTCTTTCAAACCTTTATTTTTCAATTAAACCCATGATATCAATCATATTGAATATATTCAATTAAAATAATCTGACATGAAACAAGCACTCTGTCTGAACATACGTGTAATCTGTTTGTTTCTTCAATAGCTGTTCTATTGTATACCTAACATTTATCATGTTTCTCAGCAATATCACAGAATTTTGCATTAAGATCATTTCAAATAAATTAAATGGGAGAAATTGTGTAGATCACGCTTCCGTTGTTGCCATGCCGACATTTTCTGGCACATTGACAGTAGATACATCTGATGGCAGTACATCGTATCCAAGCTTCTTCAAATCTTTCATGACAACATTGAAGGACACTGTCACAAATCCTTGAGATCTTACTCTCGTTACTGCAAATAAAGATCATACAGCATACTTTAAAAAGACAGTCTTGTGTCATTTTATAAACAAGAGGACCATGATGGTCCAGAATCGCTCACCTGTCCCCACATGAGCTGAGTATGACATCATTTATTCTGACCAATTTTCATGAAGATCCATTGAAAAATATGGCCTCTAGAGAGGTCAAAAGGTATTTCTATTATTTGAATTAATGACCTAGTTTTTGAAGGCATGTGACCCAGTTTTGTACTTGACCTAGATATCATCAAGGTGAACATTTTCACCAATTTTCATGAAGATCTCATGAAAAATATGGCCACCAGAGAGGTCACAAGGTTTTTCTATGTTTAGACCTACTGACCTAGTTTTTGACTGCATGTGACCCAGTTTTATACTTGACCTAGATATCATCAAGGTGAATATTCTCACCAATTTTCATGAAGATCCATTGAAAAATATGGCCTCTAGAGAGGTCACAAGGTTTTTCTATGTTTAGACCTAGTGACCTAGTTTTTGACCGCAGTTGACCCGGTTTCAAACTTGACCTAGATATCATCAAGATGAACATTCAGACCAACTTTCATACAGATCCCATGAAAAATATGGCCTCTAGAGTGGTCACAAGGTTTTTCTATTATTTGACCTACTGACCTAGTTTTTGACTGCATGTGACCCAGTTTCAAATCTGACCTAGATATTATCAAGATGAACATTCTGATCAATTTTCATGCAGATCCCATGAAAAATATGGCCTCTAGGGAGGTCACAAGGATTTTCTATTTTTAGACCTACTGACCTAGTTTTTGATCGCAGTTGACCCAGTTTCGAACTTGAACTAGATATCATCAAGATAAACATTCTGACAAATTTTCATGCAGATCTCATGAAAAATATGGCCTCTACTGAGGTCACAAGGTTTTTCTATTATTTGACCTACTGACCTAGTTTTGGGCCGGATGTGACCCAGTTTCAAACTTGACCTAGATCATTCTGACCAATTTTCATGCAGATCCCATGAAAAATATATCCTCAAGAGAGGTCACAAGGATTTTCTATTATTTGACCTACTGACCTAGTTTTTGACCGCAGTTGACCAAGTTTCAAATTCGCCCTAGATATCATCAAGGTGAACATTCTGACCAATTTTCATGCAGATCCCATGAAAAATACCGCCTCTACAGAGGTCACAAGGTTTTTCTATTATTTGACCTACTGACCTAGTTTTTGATGGCACGTGACCCAGTTTCAAACTTGACCTAGATATCATCAAGGTGAACATTTTGACCAATTTTCATGAAGATCTTTGAAATATATGGCCTCTAGAGAGGTCACAAGGTTTTTCTATTTTTAGACCTACTGACCTAGTTTTTGACCGCACATGACCCAGTTTCGAACTTGACCTAGATATCATCAAGGTGAACATTCTGACAAATTTTCATAAAGACCCCATGAAAAATGTGACCTCTAGAGTGGTCACAAGCAAAAGTTTACGCATGCACGCATGCACGGACGACGGATGCTGCGCGATCACAAAAGCTCACCTTGTCACTTTGTGACAGGTGAGCTAAAAAAAACACTATTTGAGGCATGCCATGAGAAAATCAACATAGTGCATTTGCAACCAGCATGGATCCAGACCAGCCTGCACTATATTGGTTTTCTCATGGTGCAGCTCAAATGTGGTGTATTTGCATTTTTCTGGATTAACCTGTCTATGATTTGATGCTGAGAGGTAGAATTATGCTGAAGTAATATATGTTACCCCAGGAATGCTAAAAAACACTCTTGCATTGAAATGACCCCACAGACTTCATGACGCTATAATCATGTCAGTTACTGTGTAAAATGAATAGCTGTTTTCATGAAAAAGTATGTGATCTTGAGCAATCTTTTTTCTTTTAACTTACTTCTAACATCTAATATCTGCTGAAATATTTTCTATGAATCTTTGGTTTTAGTGAATAATCAAATGAGCCGCACCATGAGAAAACCAACATAATGCAATTGTGTCCAGCATGGATCCAGACCAGCCTGCGCATCCGTGCAGTCTGGTCAGGATCCGTGCTGTTTGCTAACGGTTTCTCCAATTGCAGTAGGCTTTGAAAGCAAACAGTATGGATCTTGACCAGACTGTGCAGATGTTCAGATCCATGCTGGTCACAAATGCACTATGCTGATTTTCTTATGGCGCAGCTCAAATTGATGCAGCTTTTCGGTTAAGTTACTGTATTGAAATGTCATTTGGATTCTGAGAAAGTGATTATTCAAGACTGATTTTATTGGGAAGACAGAGGGGTGCAAAGTAAATAGTTTACAATCCTGTACAAAAATTGTGATATTGTAAACTCAATGAATGTTGCCATGGGAACACACCATGCAAGCTAAGTATATATTTTACTTAAAATTCAAAGGCTTTAAGGAACCACCTTTCAGCTTTTTAACTCTAGTCCAAAATTGTTTATGGAAATAATGACTGCAAGCACACACTACTTTTTTCATGTAAAAGTCACATGAGAAGTACAAGCTTTGATATGTATTGATATAAATGACAAGAGCTGTCCGTAAGACAGCGCGCTCTACTATTTGGAGATTTGACAGTAAAATGAATATATGTCTCAATAAGAGACCTCAACTTTAAAAGGACGATACACCAAGGGGCATAATTCTGTCAGGAACACAAATTAGAGTTATTGGGATTGTTACCATACAAGTCATGCAGATGATGATGGCAAAGATATATTTTGAGTTTCAATTTATTATCTTATAAGTACCAAAGTTATGTCCAAAAAACGAAGTTTGTTAAAAAATTTAAGTATGAAAGGGGCACAATTTGGTCAAAAATACAAATCAGAGTTATGGGGATTGTTACCACACATGCAGATGATGATGATAAAGATACATTTTAATTTTCAAGTCTTTATCTTATATTGTACTAAAGTTATATCCAGGAAGTGAAGATTGCCAAAAATCTTTAAGTATGAAAAGGGCATAATTCTGTAAAAAATACAATTAGAGTTATGGGGATTGTAACCGCACATGCAGATGATGATTATAACGAAATATTTTTAATTTCAAGTCATTATCTTTTAAAGTACCAAAGATATGTCTATAAACGAAGCTTTCGAACAAATTTTACATGAAAATAATTCCAAGTATAACAACTTTGTGACCTTGACCTTGGGTATAATGGGCCCGGCCCCTGCACATACTTTGTATGTATGCTGGACAATGTTTATGTGAACTTACAGTAAGATATAAGCAATAGTAAAGGCATGACAGAAAAAAAAAGGTTGCCAAAAAACTTTAACCTTAAAAATAACCTAAGTATAACACCTTGGTGACCTTGACCTTATGTATAATGGGCCCAGCCCCTGCACATACTTTGTTTGTATGCTGGACATTGTTTATTTGAACTTACAGTAAGATATAAGCAATAGTAACAAAGGTATGACAGAAAAACAAAGGTTTCCGAAAAACTTTAACCTTAAAAATAACCTAAGTTTAACACCTTAGTGACCTTGACCTTGGGTATAATGGGGCCAGCCCCTGCATATACTGTGTTTGTATGCCGGACAATGTTCATGTGAACTTGCAGTAAGATATATGCAATAGTAACAAAGTTCTGACAGAAAAACAAAAGGTAGCCAAAAAACTTTAACCTTAAAAATAACCTATTAGTAAGTATAACACCTTGGTGACCTTGACCTTATGTATAATGGGCCCAGCCCCTGCACAAACTTTGTTTGTATGCTGGACAATGTTTAAGTGAAGTTACAGTAAGATATAAGCAATAGTAACAAAGATATGACAGAAAAACAAAGGTTGCCGAAAAACTTTAACCAAGAAAGCTCATGCCAACACCGGGGCGATTCAGTAGAATAGCCCCCCTATTTACCAAATAGTGGAGCTAAAAATAAAAAAAAACCATGTCTTCAGGATAAAGGAAAAATGAATCAAAGGTCTGAAGGGCCTGAGTCGGCTAATGATTGATGTACTGACAGTATAGTCTACCAGTTTCAGTTTGTTTTTAGTTTTTTTCTTAAAATTTCATAACACAGTGAGCTTGATATTTACCCAAAATATTAGATTCAGATACGATTACACTTTTCTCCAGTTTTCAACAATATATTTTACAAATTGTGATGATACGAAGACATTTAGCAGCAATTGGCAGTATCTGACATTGAAGTTTACGGTTAAATTACCTCTTATTTAAATCTTTTCATAAAAAAGTTGTTTCGTTTCGTGAAAGCAGCCAAACATAGACGATCTACTTTCGATTTCAAAAACTACAAGAAAATACAACTTCTTCTTCTGATAATTTATCCGTTTACTGACTGCAAAATTCAACCCACGCAAAGTTTATAGAAATCATACGATGCGTGTTTACGTTCAATGTGGGAGAATTAAGGCTGATCGGCTATGTTACCTAACGCATCCAGACGATTCAGATTTTGTTTTTAAAAAAAGCATTGTGTGCGTTTCTGTAATTATATATACGTTTTTATACGCTTAGAAATTATTAGACATGCGTATTTGCATTATTTCTATACGTAATTTACGCTAATACGCATCTTATCTGGAGCCCTGTGGAACTATTTTTTGTCTTTCGCTGGATGTTACCCATTAGCTTTGTAAGCCTGCGCAATTCTTAAAATGCACATTTATGCTTAATGAGTTACATTCGAGTATTGCACAATTACAAGTCATAAATATGACAGATTACATCGTATATTGGTCATAGCAAAGGGAATTGACACAACTTAACTTCATTCATGCAGTGAACTGTTTGAAGTTTGAGAAATCTAATGGAACTACATCCCTTCACGTGTTATTCGGTCCATTTAGAGAATCGCTGAACAGCAAGGACTCGTCAAAAGGCTTTCAGCCTTTAGCCGACTCAAAAATGAGATTATTCAGTATTTTTTACGAAATTCTGAAAAAATGTATGTGTGTGTGTTCGGGTTTAACGTCTTTTTCAACAATTTTTCTGTCATATAAACGACGGAAAAAAAAAAGAGTAAGATATAACAAAATTTATTTTAAAAATTAACTGTTCCAAAGGTAACTTAAATTTCTGAGTTAATATAGAGTGTTTTATATTTTGTTCATATGTTATCCTTGAAATTCCATTTTGGTCATAAACAAAACTTAAGCTGAGCTGAAGCCATTGAAAAAACACATTAGTCTTGCAACAATTAATAATCTGTATTTCTTTACTATATGCCTGTCAATAAAACATGTTAATATACTTTTTCTATAGATAATAATTTGGATTTTAATTTCTTCATCCACTATCTGATCTTAATCCCCCTTCAAATAAAAGAAAGAAAGAAATCCTTTCATGCGATAAAAATGACACATCTGCTAAGTAAGAAACATTAAAAAGTTGCTATATTCTGCCACATCCACTGCTGATCTAAAGACTTAAGGTAACAATTTTTTGGCAATACAGATTGTGCATTCATGTCAAAAGTTTAATTTCATTGAAACAATCAAACAAGTGCACAGCATTTTCATCAGAATCAGTTGTGACAAAGAATAAATAAAATGGATTAGGGAAACATTATTTTGAATTGTTTAAGACTGAATGAAAACTTCACTAATTGCAAAGCAGCAATCATGTAACAGAAAATGACTGTGTTTCATTTTCTTAAGTGACTCTATTCAAATGTACTGTGAAATCATCAGTATTTGTGGGGGACTACTTTTCATAGATAAAATCACTATAAATACAACTTGCATTCATTTTGTCTAAACAAGATAGCCACGAAGGCTCTAGGTCGCTTCCCAGAGTAACACATTATTACAAACATGTTTGACCTAGTGACCCAGTTTTTGAAACCACATGACCCAGTTTCAAACTTGTCTGAGTTTTCAAAGAGACAAACATTCTGACCAAGTTTCATGAAGATTGGAGCAAAAGTGTCACCTCTATAGTTTTTATCTTCAATTTGGCCTAGTAACCTAGTTTTTTACCCATTAGGCAACCTGATCTTATTTTTAACCTGTTCGAAATTTTATAAGGACAAACATTCTGACCAATTCAAAAAAATGTGGCCTGAGTGTAAACAAGCATTCTCTTTCATTTGACCTAGTGACCTAGTTATTGTTTGTTTGTTTGTTTTGGGTTTAACGCCGTTTTTCAACAGTATTTCAGTCATATAACGGCGGGCAGTTAACCTAACCAGTGTTCCTGGATTCTGTACCAGTACAAACCTGTTCTCCGCAAGTAACTGCCAACTTCCCCACATGAATCAGAGGTGGAGGACTAATGATTTTAGACACAATGTCGTTTATCAAATAGTCACGGAGAACATACGCCCCGCCCGAGGATCGAACTCGCGACCCCGCGATCCGTAGACCAACGCTCTTACCTACTGAGCTAAGCGGGCGGGCACCTAGTTATTGATCCCGAATGACCCAGATTAAATCTTGTCCATGATTTCATGAAAACAAATATTCTGACAAAGTTTCATGAAGACTGGAGCCAAAAAGTGGCCTCTAGAGTACAAACAAGCCTTTTACTAAGTGACCTTAAGTTTTTGACCCCAGATGACCCAATATCGATCTCGTCCAAGATTTTGTTGAAGGTAACATTCTGACCAAGTTTCATTAAGATTGGGCCAAAACTGTGACCTCTACAGTGTTAACAGTCAAATTGTTGACGATGACGGACGGCGCACACAGGGCGATCACAAAAGCTCACCTTGAGCACTTTGTGCTCTGGTGAGCTAAAAAGTGGAAATCTGTGAATTCATATCTTCATCAAACAAGAGCACCGCCTTGCGGGTGCTGACGCTCATCTGATTTTTTTTTTTGTGTAATAGAAATATTGTCCTACCCTTGATTTTCTAAGTCTAAAAAGGGGCATCATTCTTGCAAAAAGCAGGATAGAGTTATGTTTCTTGATGTTCAGTGTCCACTTATGATGGTGAAAAACTGTTGCAAGTTTTAAAGCAATAGCTTTGATAGTTTATGAGGAAAGTTGACTTAAACATAATACTCAACCAAGAAAATGATTTTCTAAGTCCAAAAGGGGCATTAATTATTGCAAAAAGCAGGATGGAGTTATGTTGCTTGTTGTACAGGGTCTGCTTATGATGGTGAACAAGTATTCCAAGTTTCAAAGCAATAGCTTTGATAGTTTAGGAGAAAAAGTTGACCTAAACATAAAACTTAACCAAGAAATCTGATATTTTCTAAGTCCAAAAGGGGCCATAAATCTTGCAAAAAGCAGGATGGAGTTATGTTTCTTGCTGTACAGGGTCAACTTATGATGGTGAACAAGTGTTGCAAGTTTTAAAGCAATAGCTTTGACAGTTTAGGAGAAAAGCTGACCTAAACATAAAACTTAACCAAAAAAACTGATTTTCTAAGTCCAAAAGGGGCAATAATTCTTGCAAAAAGCAAGATGGAGTTATGTTTCTTGATGTACAGGGTCTGCTTATGATGGTGAACAAGTATTCCAAGTTTCAAAGCAATAGCTTTGATAGTTTAGGAGAAAAGTTGACCTAAACATAAAACTTAACCAAGAAATCTGATATTTTCTAAGTACAAAAGGGGCCATAAATCTTGCAAAAATCAAGAAGGAGTTATGTTTCTTGCTATACAGAGTCAGCTTATGATGGTGAACAAGTATTCCAAGTTTCAAAGCAATAGCTTTGATAGTTTAGGAGAAAAGCTGACCTAAACATAAAACTTAACCAGGCAACGCCGACGCAGATGCCGACGCCGACGCCGACAACCGCTCAAGTGATGACAATAACTCATCATTTTTTTTCAAAAAATCAGATGAGCTAAAAACCATTTTGGCCAAAACTATGAAATTTCATACTTGCAGAATTAAATGTTTTTACAGTATACCATTAATCATTTTCTCTACAGAAACTTTATGGGTTGTTTTCCAAGTCAACTAGTTTGTTTTGTTGGTTTTTCTGTAACACTTACACACTTTATATCCTAGATTCAACTTACTATGATAGAGGAAGACCCAGTTGCCCCTTACAGGTATGTTATCAGTACAAGCAAGCAGTTGGGTAGAAGATAGTCATCATGAAAGAATCTTTTTACATCCCAAGAGCATACAGGGCAAAGGTCAAAGTATTTTGCAAATATCATAGCTATTTGCATGACCTATTTGGTTTTTGAGTTAAGTTTAATGTTCATAAATAACAACTGACAAAAATTTTGTTTACAACACTACAATTACACAAAACCTGATTTAGACAGCTTTAAAGCGACTAATTACCCACACATCGTGGTGTCAGATTTTAAAAAAATCAAACTTTTGCTGTATTCACCTTTATGCTGCATATTCGATGTTCTTACAATGTATTTTTCATCAAATTCTGTTGAAAATCATTGATTTACTAATAAATTTATGATAAAAACATTCGTCTATAATTTCTAATAAGGGTTTCCCGGTTTAAAAAAAAAAACATCACCTGATTATCAATAGAGTGCAAACGTACAGGTATTGCACACTATTGTGACATTTTGAAACAAGAGCTGTCTCCATAGGATGACACATGCCCCCGATGGCACTATGAATGAATAGTTATGGCCGATGTAAGAGTTTAGGACCTCTGACCTACGGACCAGGGTCTTGCGCGCAACACGTCATCTTACTGTGGTACACTTTCATGCCCAATAATTTTAAAATCCATGTATGAATGACAAAGGTATGGTCCGGACACGCCCATCAATGCACTATCATGAAATATGACCTTTAACGTCTAAGTGTGACCTTGAACTTTGAGCTACGGACCTGGGTCTTGCGCGCGACATGTCGCCTTACTGTGGTACACATTCATGCCAAGTTATTTGAAAATCCATCCATGGATGACAAAGATATGGACCGGACACGAATGCACTATCATGAAAAATGACCTTTAACATCTAAGTGTGATCTTGACCTTTGAGCTAGGGACCTGGGTCTTGTGCGCGACACATCGTCTTACTGTGGTACACATTCATGCCAAGTTATTTGAAAATCCATCCATGGATGACAAAGATATGGACCGGACACGAATGCACTATCATGAAAAATGACCTTTAACGTCTAAGTGTGACCTTAACCTTTGAGCTATGGACCTGGGTCTTGCGCGCAACACGTCGTCTTACTGTGGTACACATTCATGCCAAGTTATTTGAAAATCCATCCATGGATGACAAAGATATGGACAGGACACGAAAATTGCGGACAGACCGACAGACTGACAGACCGACAGACGGTTCAAAAACTATATGCCTCCCTTCGGGGGCATAATAAAAACAAACAAAACAATGACATATTAAAATGAAGTCAGTACACTTCGTATGTTTACAATGCAATCAGTGATTTCTCATTACGGTATTCGTATTATACTTTTTCGTATTCGTATTATACTTTTTCGTTGTTAGTTCAACTGAATTTCCCAGACCCGTTAAATTTTGTCTTTAATTTTTTCTTCACTAAAATTGAATGAAGACAAAACGAGTTTGCAAATCTAGTTCTAACATGTTCACTAAAATTATATGTCACAACTGACACGTAATTATGTCTAAATACACTCCACGTTTAATACGATCTAGTGTTTTTTAAGCTTTCCTGTGATATTTTTAAACCTGTATGTGTTAGTTTTATAAATATCTTACACTTCACTTTAATACTAGATGCCCACGGGCAACATGTCGAGCCCGCCAGCTGTCAAAAGAACTAGGAGTTGCACATGACACCCAGTGTCTCATTGAGGCAAACATTTATGCCAAATAAAAAATGACTGCAAAAAGTTACAATATAAGTTATTTATAGTAACAACAAAGGGAAGTAAATCTTTAAAAAAAACTAAGTCCACACAAAAATCCTTACCAGTAGAGATAGGTCAAAAACACCTCAAAATTGGATGTAACATGCATATTATACTACAGAAAAGTGGTCTTGATTTTTCCTTACGACCAGTAATAAAAAAGCAATATAAGCTATTTATAGTAACAACAAAGGGAAGTAATTCTAGGTTCTTGCACACGACATTCCGTTTTATGATGGTGAACAATTGAGCCAAGTTACATCAAAATCCCTCCATGCATGAAAAAGAAATGCTCCGGACAAAGTTATACTTGTATCTGACCTTTGACCTCTAAGTGTGACCTTGACTTTAGACCTAGGGTCCTGGTTCTTGCGCATGACACTCCACAAATGATTGTGAACATTTGTGCCAAGTTACATCAAAATCCCTCCATGCATGAAGAAGAAATCTTCCAGACAAAGTCATTATTGAATTTAACCTTTGACCTCCAAGTGTGACCTTGACCTTTGAGATAGGAGCCTGCGGTTTGCACAGGACACTCCGTCCCACTGAGGTTAACATTCATGCCAAATATAAACGAGATTGCTCTATGCATGTCAAAGTTATGGTCCGGACAAACAAATCCGGACGGACGGACGCAGGCACGCACATACACCGAACAGCCATTTGGACAACTATGTATTCACTTCTGCAAGCGGGCTCGACAAAAAGCATCGCCCGGCCATAATTTTAGGATTGATTGATTTACAGATACTACCAATTTTATATGAAAATAAGCAACAAAACAATAAATTAGAAACCAGAGAAAAACAAACTTACACAAAGTATGTAATGCAAACTGAAAAAAATTGGGGATCGCACTCCCGACGAAAAGGTATAATACAAATACCATAACCGCTCGGCCAACAAGGAATCATTGACTAAATCGTAAACTTAGTGTACTGACTTAATTTTATGTTATTGTTTTGTTTTCACTTTTAAACGCCATAATTCTGTGCGCTACCTATAGTTCGGTTTTGTGGTGTACTTTTAATATTTAGGTAATGTTATTCAGTACGATAAGCAGTTCTTACCTTAATAAAGTAAAGTAAATCATTCTGACTTCCCTTTTTTAATAGGTAGACGAGTATGTAAATTGACCCATCAAACTACATGCACACTTTTGGTTTGCTGCCCACGTGATGATAGCGTCTAAAAATACTGTCACGATTCGTTTTATATTTATCAATGTTTACAACATAAATAACAAAATAAAGCGTTGTAACGGTTTATATAAAACTTCATGAGAAAAACTGCAAAAATTCAAATGTTTCCGTAATTCTGGAAACTATAAACTGGTCAACCATTATTATTCATGTAAATATATGCAGGCTGTCTAGCATACCCTGACAAAAAATTAGGGCTAATTTTAGGACAATTTGTACAAAAAAATAGGGCTAAAATAAGGAATTTGGTACAATTTAAAGGAAATTTTAGGGCTAAATTTAGGAATTTTCAAATTAAAATATGGACTTTAAAGACCATGTAATGTGCTTACCTTTATGTGACTGACATAAAAGTAACTCACAAATAGTGCTTTATTTACAGAAAAGACGTCTACCACTGGTAAACTGCTTTGATCTGTGCTAAACTGTTTTTTTTCTGAATAAGAAGAACTTTAAAACAACATTTAAAACATTTTCTCTTTTTGATCATTGCAAAAAAGTTAAAAAAATTAGGAATTTTTGTGAAAAAATAGGGCCTTTTAAGAATTTCCATTGATTTTTTTTAAAAAATAGGAATTTTAGCCAAATTGAAAAAAAATAGGAAAAAGTAGGAATTTTAGGGACGCTAGACAGCATATGAAACAATTGCGGCATTTTCCCTTCTGTCGAAAATTTATTTCAAAAATTACAATTCACAATGTGTGGGTTAGTCGCTTTAAGGCACCTGTGTCATTTTTTTTTTTTGTAATATTTCATAGAATGTTACATAAACCATGACTCATTGACCCCTGACTACTAAGCAATTTATAGGTTACCTTCTCTTCCCTCTCCCTGTGAAATAACCCGAGGGTCTATGTACTCTGGGCGTCGACCTAGGAACCAGGAGGTAAACTTCTGTAATGTTGATGATGATTCCGGCACAAACATGGCCAGTTTTCTCTTGTGTCTACAAAACAGAATTATACAGAGTAATTAACAAAGTGATTCACAGTTCTTGTTTGTCATTTACTTCTATCCATCAACATTACTCAACAATTATAGCAGCAGCTGTAGATTCTTGTCTTATTAGTTAGCACAGACTGAGTTAACAAGCATTGATTCATGAGAAGTCAGGATAATCAAATCTCAAATACAAGTCTAAGAACATGTCTGGGTTAACGTTTTCAATCTTAACAACACTGAGATCAGGTGACAGATATGGTGACACCCTTACTTTTAACCAATTATCTATTGACCACATGCAACCATAAGATGAATATTCCATAACTAAGATTGAGAAATTCCAGTTATTAACCCTTACTCTGCTAAATTTCCATAATGGACTGGTCCATCATTTACTTTGGGCAATACCATTTATTATTTGAAGGGGTCTTCAATGATAATTTTCTGACTGAAAAGCAACCAGTGCAGACCATAATCAGCCTGAATGAAGTGCAGGCTGATCTTGGTCTGCACTGGTTGCAAAGGCAGAATCATAAATTGCCGCCAGCTGGCTAAAGGCTATCTGATTCAGAAGACGTTCTCTCTGCCTCAACATCAGTGGCCTTAACATTTTATCAACAGTCAATTTTTTTCCACTTTTTATATTATTGGCCTTGAAATTGCCCGGAGTAACCAAAATGTAATGCTTAGTGTTTAAATATTAGCTCTGAACAGAAATGAGCCATGCCATGGGAAAACCAACATAGTGGGTGTGCGACCAGCATGGATCCAGACCAGCCTGCGCATCCGCTCAGTCTGGTCAGGATCAATGCTGTTCGCTAACAGTTTCTCCAATTCCAATAGGCTTTAAAAGCGAACAGCATGGAGCCTGACCAGACTGTGCGGCTGCGCAGGCTGGTCTGGATCCATGCTGGTCGCACACCCACTATGTTGGTTTTCCCATGGCACGGCTTAAATGATAGCAATGTCCAAAGATCATCATCAAAGCCATATGACTCTCCAGTGGTGTAAAATGGTAGAATTCATTTGGATAATACTACCAGCTGACACTGGTGATAGTGGTGCAGGAGGGAATACTCTATTTAGCATTTTTATACACTACACTAGTAACAAAAATGCTTAGGACAAAATTCTGTAACCTAGGCCATATAACTAGAAGCGGGCAAACCCCCCCCTGATTTTTGGCCCACCATGGATGAGTGACTTCATTTTTTATGTCATTTTACCCTGTGTCATCACGATAACACAAAATTCATGAATGTCAATATTTTATATGTTCAACTGATTCAAGCAAACAAGAAATCGTTGTATTAAGGTTTATGATAAACATCTCACTAAATGGCAATGGTGTGTCTGAAGTGGTTATTAGTACTCATAAATCTATCTTGGCATTGGGCTATAATAAGTTGTGCTAATAACCATTTCAGGACCACCATTGCCATTAAGTAAGAGTATATTCATCCTTATGGAATCTCAGTTCTTTAACTCTTTCTACTTTTATTCAGTTTCAACAGAATATCCAGTGATAACCAAGATAAATGCTTAAATACGGAATACCTCCCCCCACCCCTCCACGCCCACCAAAAAACAACAACATGAAAGCTTTTAATTGAACAATTGATCATTCTATCGAGAAATACTTACCAGTATTTAACAGCTTTTAAATGAAAAGATCAACTACACCCTATTTTATCAGTCTACAACAAGTTAAAGCTCTGTTAAATACATACTTTTAGACAGGGTAATCCCTGCATGTGAACCCTGAATGAAGACAACTATAAAATGTAACTTTTGTTTCAAGTTTAACCTTTGTTCTAAGACATTCATTTCCATTACATATGAGGAAAGCTGAAGGTGATTTGACATCACTTTCTGCCTACATGTGCCATTGCTCTTCTGCAAGTGCTGAAAAGAGTTATAGTTCAGATTTTATAAGTACAAGTAGGGCCATAATTCTGACAAAATGCAGGCTAGTTATGGTTCTTGGCCTACATAGTACGCTATTGGTGATAAAGAAGTGTGCAAAGTTTCAAAGCTGTAGCTCTTATAGTTTTTGAGAAAAGGTGACCTAAACAAAAACTTTAATTTGATAAAAACTCAAATTTCTAAGTACAAAACGGAACATAATTCTGACAAAATGCATATCAAAGTTAATGTTCTTAGCCTACATAGTCACCTACTGATGATAAACAAGTGTGCAAAGATTCTAAGCTGTAGCTCTGATAGTTTTTGAGAAAAAGTGGACTTAAACAAAAAATTTAACCAAGAAACTCAAATTTTCTAAGTATAAAAAGGGCCATAATTCTGACAAAATGCAAAACAGAGTTATGGTTCTTGGCCTACATAGTCCCCTAATGATGATAAACAAGTGAGCAAAATTTCAAAGCTGTAGCTCTTACAGTTTTTGAGAAAAGGTGGACCTAATCAAAATTATAACCAATGCCAATGCCGACACTGACGCCAACCATCAAGTGACGACAATATCTTGTAGTTTTTTAAAAATAGACAAGCTAATAATTGCATTCTAAGAAATCTGTATATGATTACCCGAACATAATTTCATAAAACTTGCATTCTTCATAATTTACCAAAGAACATCACAATATTTTCAGCATTTCTCTGGTTAAATGGGATAATTGCCAGTTTCGAAACCATAATGACCTTACGCTCTACCTTATATATATATAATTATATGATCTTAATAAACAGGCTGTTTTCTAATTGTTAAGGCAAAAAGACATAATTATTAAGGGAAATCCATATCAGAAATAAATACATCTACACCATGTGAATGGTCCACTTCAAAATTTTCATATATAATTAATCGTGTTACTTGTTCCATATTTTCGCAGCTCTAAGCACTTAACTCGGTCTAATTGCAAGTCACAAGTTCACACATTCCCAACGGCAATGACAACCTTCATATAGAAGAAGAATTTCCTAGCAATTCCTTGTCAATAAGGCAAATAATTGTACAATATTCCACTAACAAGCAGTTTTTTCCTGCTCTGAATATATTAATATAAACTTGCTTGCAGCTATTGTGCATTTATGTAAATTTCATCATCAAGTATCTTCCAATTTTAGGCCATTCAACTAGTCACTACATCACAATGGTCATTCTAAGCTTGATCAGATCAGGTGGTTCCAACATTACTTGAACTGTGAATTTTTTGCAGAAAGAGTGGATTCAAAATGGATGAAATGACACTTTTTTGGTTTAAAGGATTTTTTACCCATTATATACAGAGTCAAATGAAAATAATAATGGACCTGCAGTTTGTTTTAGATTCTGAATAATCAGCAAGAAACCTAATGCAACACTGTTCCAATGACTTGCTACTTTAAACACATTTAAATCAGTCCAGGATACAATCCTGTTTCTCATAATCTCAATGTCTAAGCCTTAGTCCTTACCATAGCTTTACACCATGTGTATCTTTCATTTACACAAAACAACCTGTGAATGTTTTTAACATTTTACTCCTTGAAAGCAATGACCTATAATTATTGTTTGCCATAAAATGAAGTTTTCCTTACAACTTTATTTCTGAACTTCATTGTGTATTATGTCACTTGGAACATTTTCACATATCAAAATGGTTGTTACTATTTTGGATATTAATAAATAACTAATGTTATCAGTTTACATGCAGGCTATCACACGGTTTTACCCAGAAAATGGAATCAATGATGGGTTCATAATAAAAAATTATGTGAAACAATTAGCCAATTTCTTTACAACAAAAGTGGCAATGGTTTAGAACTCATTTAAGTTTCTGTGCATATGTAAAATGGCCCTCAACTAGTTCTGGATAAATTACACAAAAAATGTGACTACTGTCTCGCAAAAATAAATATGCAAATACAATATATAAGAACAGCCGTTGTGCTCAGCATAATTATAGTAGAATGTTGGTACACTAGTTTGTGTGAAGTCAGAATGATTCTTATGGGGAGAATTTTTAGCTCAAAAAGTGAGAAACGGAATGGTAACCACTTGAGTATGTTAAGTAGCGACACAATTGGAACTGTGATGTGTTAGGGTTTTGGCCAATTTTTCAAAAACTAACCAGATTATTTCACAGAAAATATGCATGCACTGTCTTTCAAGAAACCCCTTCAAAATATAAAGTGTAAAATAATAATACTTGATCATGATAAGCAAAGTACTTCATAAGATATTCTCAAAAGTTAACAAAAATGTCCTTCCACTGTTACACCATCAGATTGTACAGAAGTTTTGAATCAATAGCACGAATATCAGATAAATGAACACAATGTGCAGACTCTGACCCATCTGAGCTCTAGGCCCACCCATCTTTTCCATTTGGTTCATTATATTATGGGAACAAATTCCTGTAAACCATACCTACAAAACTGAAAATATATAATTTTATCAATGTTTACCACTCTTTGTATGTAAATTCACCAGTCAAACAATGTTGGAACAATGATCTGATCTGATCAATTTTAGCCAGTGTGATTATACCATGTGCCTGTAACATACACATTTGTAACATACACACACACCTTTGTATTTTATAAAGTGATTTATCTTCTCTACTATCAACTTGATTATTAAAGATTTGAAGAAAATGCAAAATGTTTATAGGAAATGCATTGGATGGATAAAACAGTAAAAACTGTCAAAGCTGTTCACTGATTCAGTTTGATATTTACATAAGTCAAAGAGCTATAAAAATGAATAGATCGGCAACTTCAAAGGCATATAGAGCAAATCTCGCCAACATCATGTGGGAACTGAATGAGATCTCATTTTACCGGTGTATGAAACAGACAGCAAAAGGATAAAAATTTGTGTTGTGAAAAACTTTCTATCAGATTGTTTATAATGATAATAGTGTCTTTTTAATGTTATTAGTATTTTCTACAAAAGGGAAGGATTTAATTTATCATTGGAAGTCTGAGAAATCAAAAGTTGTCGTTTGAAAATTGGACCCGATTCGGTTTATTACGTGCCAGCTGTATCGCCAGTGTAATACTTTTATAAGCATCTGTTGATCTGATCACGAGTGATCAAGTTAGCAAACGCTTCAGTAAGATAACCCGCCTAAACACGAGCTTGCGCGAGATTATCCCCTGTTGCCAATCTGTGTATTTTATACTTCTTTAAATTAGTTAGATAAAAACAACCGTTACTTACTAAACAATTAGCCTTTGTTTAGATTTTTCGATTGTACAGATTCTGAAAAAAACAATTATGCATTGTGCACACAGGAGAGTGCTGTATTTCAAAACAAAACAAGTCTGTACAGTCCATGATTACAGCATCCAAGGTATAATGACTATTTTCTAGAGCCACTACAGAAATCATAAAAAAACATAGCTTATTAAATTCTTTAAGAGTCTCATCATGGATTAATTACATGGTAGAACAGCAGTAATTACATTCAGAGTTACAGAAGACAGGATGGGTCACTTTCCACTCCTATAAAACTAAAATAAATACTTTACTGTGCCCGTCTGCACGAAGATGTAACATTACGCATTATGCACGAACATTATGTTATTACCAAAACAATTTTGTATGTTTACACTTTTAAAGTGCAAAGAGATAGTTTAAAATAAAGTGCATTAAATGTTTTATATCAAGATACAGCCTGCTGAATTACTGATTAAGCAAATTTGGTAATTATTACTAAAATTTCTTAATGATTTTTTACTACCTCTGAAAAAACAACTTTAAAGGACCCTGCATTTTGCAAGAGGGGAATGTTTATTTTAGGGACCATCCTTACTCGCCCCTTCAAAAAGAAAGAGATTATTTTTTTATAGATTTGGCAAGTGAATATTGCTGTAAATCAAACTTTTTTCGTAGAAAGTACGAGTCATAAACTATGGGAGAGCGTCCAATACAGGAGTACACTGTATAAAACATTTCAAAGGATTTTTACTAGTTTAAATAGATGAAATATTTTTTGAATTATAAGGATTTTCATTTCTTTTTTTTTTACCAATTCAAGGGGCAAAACAGCTTAATTACTAGGTCAAGGGGGATTAATAATCATGCATGTGAGGTTTGTTGATTGTAGCTAAAATACTTTCTAGATTATATACGTTTCTATTTTCAGATGGCTGGACGAAAAACGCCATAACAATATCAACCCGCCTTCAGTAGGGGATAATGAGTATAAATTACCTTCCAGGTGTGATTGGTATATGACAAACACCATATCCCCTTACAACCTCTGTTCCAAACACATCAGGACCGTAGCAATGCACAACAACCTGAGGCCCTGTAAAACATGTATGACACCATGAACAATAAATCATTAAATGGAAATTGAAAAAAAACAAAAAATGATTTTTAAAAGTTCTAGTAATGAAATTTGCATTATTCTCAAATTTTCCTTAGCACATGGGTGAAAAAAGGCAATAGAAAACATGAAATAAATTCAAAAGTAAGAACAGAAACATTTTGATTGTTTTGAAACAACTATTTTTATCCTGATTAAAATATTTCTTGATTTTTTTTGTTGCACTAAATTAAGGATAACCATATTAAAGCTTCTCACAATGACATTTTTCGAACCTCTAATTAGATTTAAAATTCAAATAAGAGGATCTGACTTAGAAATGAACATGTGTATTCCTGTAATGAGCTTTAAATCACGAACCAGACATTAATGTTAAATAATTATTAGTACTAAAGTCAATTTGAATGTTTTTATGAAAATGAAATGTTTGCAAATTTAAAAAAAGTGAGAAATACTTGAAAAACAAAATGGTTAACTGCCGAAAAGATCTGCCAATTTTTCAAACTTGCACGGGAAACAGGACAATAATGAAAGGGTTAAATGTATTAAAACACGACTGATGCACTGCTGATTTTTTGAAGAATCAGAAAACTAATTTCATTTGAAGAAGCATTTATAGCTACGCAAGTATTACATTTAAGGTTCCTAGAAACATTTGCAATGTTGAAGGCAGTACCATTTATTCTAACAATCACACAATATTTCAATATTTACCAATACATGTACTAAAAATAGCAATCGCATTTTTATTACACCTAATTTAGTTAATTTTTTCTCTATTTTCCTGCGGATTTTTTATATAAGATTCTTCCATAGGTTATAGGTGCAAATGGGAATATCCGGCCTCGAAAGTAACTGTTTAGGTGGTAACGAGGCTCCTTGCCGTCAGTTACCGCCTAAACAGTTAACCGAGAGCTGGATATTTCCATTTGCACCTATAACCAGTGACAGAATCTTTTTCTTGCATACCGATTTCAAGAAATAATAATAAAAATAAAATCAATAGAACGACTTTCTTTTTAGAACTATTTCTTATGGCAGTGTATTTAAACAAAGCGCCGTAAACCAACGTCCGTCATGCATTTCAAAACAAACAACAATGTTTAGTTCCGGTTTTGTTTTATCAGTTGCAGCGTAACGTTATGAATTTTTGATAAAATAACGTGATTTGAATCAAGAAATATACTATCAGGAACTAACAGGAACTGTTAATGTATTGAATTTTATTCTGTTTTTTAAATAAAATATAAATTACTACATAAATCTTCTACATATATGTAGTTCGTTATACGTCATTTACAGCACGAGACGGGGTGTAAGATGGATTTTTCCAGCACCGGTAAAGATACCGGAAATCCCCGTCTGGTATGCAAGAATACAGTCATATTATTACTAGACTACATGTATATGGATTCTACATAGCAGTCAATGTTATATGGACATATTTAAATCAGCTGCACCATGAGAAAACCAACATTCTAAGTGCATTTGCATCCATGCAGTCTGGTCAGGATCCATGCTGTTTGCTTTCAAAGCCTATTGCAATTAGAGAAACCGTTAGCGATAAGCATGGATCCAGACCAGACTGCGCGGATGTGCAGGCTGGTCTTGATCCATACTGGTTGCAAATACACTATGTTGGTTTTCTCATGGTGCAGCTCAAATATCTTATACTCCATTCACTTACATCCATGTGGGTTTGTACTTTTAAATGTGACATCAAGAGGGAAGTTCCATACAAACTGTTGTCTTTCATCCTGACTTTTCTTCGTTACTTGAGTAATTCCCTCCTCCAAGCCCTGTATAACAAGTGAATGAAGTATTGCCATGCAATACAAAGTCCCCTACTGGAAGGCACCTAATTTTCTCTACTGCAGTATAACATAATGAACTGATATCTGTCAATGATGTATAAACAATATTGTACTACATATACAATATGTTATAACAACACACTTGGATTAAAATGTGCATATATAAAAACCCACAGTTGTTTTCATACTGAATTTTTTTGGCTGATTATAAAAATGTTATCATGTAAGTTATTTATAGTAACAACAAAGGGAAATTAATCTTTTAAAAAAAAAAAAAAAAAAAATCTATATAATATAAGTCCACAAGAAACCCTTTACCAGGTTAGAGATAGGTCAAAATACACCTAAAAATTGGATGTAACATGCATGCTGTACCACAGAAAAGTGGTCTCGATTTTTCTCTACCGCCAGTAATAAAAAAGTTACAATAAAATCTATTTATAGAAACAACAAAGGGACGTAATTCTAAAAACAGGGTGCCTCATGGTGGTGAACATTTGTTCCAAGTTACATCAAAATCCCTCCATGCATGAAGAAGAAATGTTCTGTACAAAGTCATTCTTGAATTTGACCTTTGACCTCTAAATATGACCTTGACCTTAGACCTAGGGACCTGGTTCTTGCGCATGACATGTTGTCTCATCCAGGGGAATATTTGTGCCAAACTGATATCTAAATCCTGCTTTGCATGACAAAGTTATAGACCGGACAGGAAAAAAATCCTCTTGACCTTTGATCTCAAAGTGTGACCTTGACCTTTAAGCTAGGGTACTGGGTGTTGCGCATGACACGTCGTCTCATCATGGGAAACATTTGTGCCAAGTAATATTAAAATCCCTTCATGGATGGCACAGTTATGGACGGGACAGGAAAAAAACTCTGTTGACCTTTGACCCCCAATTGTGACCTTGACCTTTGAGCTAGGGGTCTGGGATTTGCGCATGACACGTCGTCTCATCATGGGGAACACTTGTGCTAAGTGATATTAAAATCCCTTAATGAATGTCAGAGTTATGGACCGGACACGAAACAGACCCTGTTCATGCTATGTTAACATTTGACTGTTTAGTGTGACCTTGACCTTTGAGCTTCATGTAGGGGTCTGAAAGTTGTGCATGACACATCGTCTTATTATGAGGTACATTTCTGCCAAGTAATATTAAAATCCCTTCATAGATGGGAGAGTTATGGACCGGACAGGAAAAAAGCCTTGTTGACCTTTGACCTCCAATTGTGACCTTGACCTTTAAGCTAGGGGTCCAGGTTTTGCGCATGACACGTCGTCTCCTCATGGGGAACATTTGTGCCAAGTAATATTAAAATCTCTTCATGGATGGGAGAGTTATGGACCGGACAGGAAAAAAGCCCTGTTGACCTTTGACCTCCAATTGTGACCTTGACCTTTGAGCTAGGGGTCCGAGATTTGCGCATGACACATCATCTCATCATGGGGAACATTTGTGCCAAGTAATACTAAAATCCCTTCAAGGATGGGAGAGTTGTGGACCGGACAGGAAAAAAGCCCTGTTGACCTTTGACCTCCAATTGTGACCTTGACCTTTGAGCTAGGGGTCCGGGTTTTGCGCATGACACGTCGTCTCATCATGGGGAACATTTGTGCCAAGTAATATTAAAATCCCTTCATGGATGACAGAGTTATGGACCGGACACGAAATTGCGGACGGACGGACAGACGGACGGACGGACGGACAGACAGACGGACAGACGGACGGACGGAATGACGGAAAAGTGCATTCCTATAGTCCCCGAAACTGGTTTTCAACCAGTAGGGGACTAATAAACAACTCTTGTTTACACAACATTATCTGATTTAATATATTTATTCATTTTTGGCTGACTGTGAAAAAAAGTTATACAACTAATAAATAAATTCCTCACTTGACTTTAACTCTGTAGAGGAAATTGTCATAGGGAATTCTTTAACTATACTTTTACGTGCCGGAACCCAATTTCTGCTGAGGTATTGCAATACAGTGTAGCAAAAAAACATAGTACATGATTTTCTTAGAAATGACTATGATTTTTTGTCTGTCCGCACTCCACTTGTACCTGTCCTAGGCAATAGGGCAATCCTCCAGGTCGAGCCCTGAAGGTATGACAGAAAAAAAAGGTAGCTTTCTATACAGTGCTGAGCAACATGCCAAGGAGCTACTCATATCATATGTATAACTTTTTATGTGTCTAATATGACATGGCTAAATTGTTTGTTTGTTTTGGGTTTAATGCTGTTTTTCAACAGTATTTCAGTCATGTCACGGCAGGCAGTTAACCTAAACAGTGTTCCTGGATTCTGTACCAATACAAACCTGTTCTCCGCAAGTAACTGACAACTTCCCCACATGGATCAGAGGTGGAGGACTAATGATTTCAGACACAATGTCGTTTATCAAATATCACATACGCCCTGCCAAGTCGAACTCATGACCCCGCAATTCGTAGATCAACGTTCTACCTACTGAGCTAAGCGGGGGGGCTAATGTGACATGGCTTGAAGGAACAAAGCAACATTGACCTCTAGCACTCAATGAGGATACTGTACCACTTACGAGAAATTAGGTAGTACTTGAAATTCATTTAAGTTATATTGGACTTATTTTATTTTATGTACACTGTAAAAACAGGCTGTTACAATATCACCTGTTACAATTACTATACTTTCAAGAACTCTTCCTAGATTATTAACCAAAAGTAACTAATTATCTGTTGAAATTACAGTCAAATTGAAAAAAAAAATCACAATTACGATAGTTTGACTAAGTCTGGTTTAAATCCTATCACCAGAACTTTTATAACCCTGAAGACACAAGTTTCAATTCAATATCTGCCTTAGTTTGTGATAGTAACTCGCATGCAAAACTTCAACCAGGAGTTTCTAAGTCCAAATGGGGGCAAATTTTACCCAAAATACATAATAGTTATGGGACTTGACCCTGGGTGAGGTTGGTAAACAAGAGCTGTCCCTAAGACAGCCAGTGCGTGGCTATTCGAATTGTTGTTCCAGAATCAGGAATATTATCCTAAATGTTAAAATATCTTTAGAATTAAGAGTCAATCCAGTATCTGTATTAAGAAACGAGTTTTTTTAGTTATGGGGAATTGCTTATTGTTAACCAACTTGGTACAGCCTTTTAAAGTTAAGTGTCCAAGTAAGATGTAGAAGTTTAACAATTATTTTTTTTATTCAATCATCAATGTATGTGTAGTAAGAATGAAATAGTCACAAAGATCAACAGTCACAATGTATCAAGTAAATGTTAACAATATGTCTAATTATCACTAAGAAACTAATGTAACAAAGAACAAGAGCACCGCCGTGCGGGTGCTGACGCTCATCTGATTTTTTTTGTATAATAGAACTATTGTACTACCCATGATTTTCTAAGTATAAAAAGGGCCATCATTCTTGCAAAAAGCAGGACAGAGTTATGTTTCTTGATGTACAGTGTCCACTTATGATGGTGAAAAACTGTTGCAAGTTTTAAAGCAATAGCTTTGATAGTTTATGAGAAAAGTATACTTAAACATAATACTCAACCAAGAAAATGATTTTCTAAGTCCAAAAGGGGCAATAATTATTGCAAAAAGCAGGGTTGAGTTGTGTTGCTTGCTGTACAGGGTCAGCTTATGATGGTGAACAAGTGTTGCAAGTTTCAAAGCAATAGCTTTGATAGTTTAAGAGAAAAAGTTCACCTAAACATAAAACTTAACCAAGAAATCTGATATTTTCTAAGTCCAAAAGGGGCCATAAATCTTGCAAAAAGCAGGATGGGGTTATGTTTCTTGCTGTACAGGGTCAGCTTATGATGGTGAACAAGTGTTGCAAGTTTTAAAGCAATAGCTTTGATAGTTTAGGATTAAAGCTGACCTAAACATAAAACTTAACCAAGAAAACTGATTTTCTAAGTCCAAAAGGGGCAATAATTCTTGCAAAAAGCAAGATGGAGTTATGTTTCTTGATGTACAGGGTCTGCTTATGATGGTAAACAAGTATTCCAAGTTTCAAAGCAATAGCTTTGATAGTTTAGGAGAAAAGTTGACCTAAACGTAAAACTTAACCAAGAAATCTGATATTTTCTAAGTACAAAAGGGGCCATAAATCTTGCAAAAATCAAGATGGAGTTATGTTTCTTGCTATACAGGGTCAGCTTATGATGGTGAACAAGTATTCCAAGTTTCAAAGCAATAGCTTTGATAGTTTAGGAGAAAAGCTGACCTAAACATAAAACTTAACCAGGCAACGCCGACGCCGACAACCGCTCAAGTGATGACAATAACTCATCATTTTTTTTCAAACAGAATTTAAAGCGTCTGCATGATATTCATAACGACCTTTTTTTTTTTTGTTGATTTGTTCTTTAATAACTACATTACTTGCTAGGATTTCTTTTATTTTATTATTATTTTTTTTTTTTTTTTTTATCTACAACTTAAATTAATGTTTGTAAACTATAAATACAACTTGTAGTCTCTGTAATTTTTGAAATACTGATTTTTACTAGATGTATAAAATTTCTGATACATTCATGTTTTCCCCCAACAATAAAATAATATTTGCCTGTCGGAAGTTCATGTAAACATGTTATTATATACTGTCATTATGTTTAATCCCCATATTGTATAATTACTTGGGTGTAATAAAGATCATGTTCTGTTCTGTTCTGTTCTGTTCTTTAAATGTAGAGTTAAATAACACAACTTAAATTTCCAATTACAATTGTCATTTTCTACTTAAAATAACGAACAGTTTGGTACCAACTTTGTCATGAGTAAAATTACATGTAAGGATAGCTAAGCATTTTCACATTTTTAAATAAAAGCTACATTTAACTTCATAATATCTGCGTTAGTTTTGGAGATAGTAACTTGCATGCAAAACTTTAACCAGAAGATTTTACGTTCGAAACGGGACATAATTTTGCAACAACAACAACATTAATTTTATTCACATCAGTATTCAAAACACAATACAAAATATATGTCAGACTTATTAATAAATGGGAACTGATGCTATGACCTAGTCTTATAAACTCAGAGAAAGGTATGAAGTTTCCATTCAATATTTGCATTAGTTTTTGAGATACAATGTACTAACTTACATGCAAAACTCTTATGCTCTTTACATAGTCACTAGCGTAACTGTCAGTACAGGATAGCACTGATTTTCAGACAATGACACAAGAAAAATAACAAAACAAGCTAACATCTAGGATGTATGTGAGAATGTCTGTCTGCAAGCCAATAAAAGAATAGGATATTTTTTTTTTTTTACTTTAAAAATTTATATAATAATTTCTTAATGCAAAAATTATCAAGCTTAGTTCTCTACACCCTAAAATCCGCTATACCCTACTAAAAGCACTGTATAGATGGAATGCCATTCCTATTTTGACAGACTTGCACAGGTAACTATTTGAGTCCCTGCTTTTCAAAAAAATTGCTAATTTACCAGAATCCTTACAACTACAGCCAATACTGAATATCAATGATTTCATACCCTTGAATTTTTCAATGGAGGGGAGCTTACTAATACTACAAGTATTCAAAAGTACTACATTATTGCTTTCCCTGAGAAAAATCATGTACTTACAGATGTTATGAGCCAATCTTGTCCATATGTGAAGCAATATCTACAGTAAATATCATCAAACTCAGGAAACTGAAAAACAAATTGAAAAACAATAAATAGAATATTTTGTATGTAAAAATTTGCTGACATAAATGCATGCTTTTCATTAGTTTTCTACTGATATCAAATCATTCTGAGGGATTAATGAACTCATACTGTCAGAACAAATAAATAAAAAGAATACTCTGATAAACAGGAAACACTTTAGAAAAACTTTACTACAAATGTATACAGTATGTTTAGTCACATTGAACAAAAATGATTTGCATAACCTTTCCCCCGCATGGCTGTCATGTGAATAACATAAATAATTTATTGACATGACTGGTGCAAATAATCAATCAGCAAGACCATCTATGAATAACAAAAATAATCTGCATGAAGGTTGTGCTGATAAAGTACCAGTATTTGCTTGACCATCATTTGCACAGCCTTGGCTTAAATGGGCAGGCGTCCAGTAACTGGAAGATTAGACACATCAGATTCTGTTTATTTGATAGAAAGTGTCTAGAGATATGGATCCATACCTGCAGACACAAGACTGTTGGGGGTTGTCTAGGAGTACTGACCTGCTTTTTCCATATAATAGTTGCTCATTTTCATTTTTAATTTTGTTGCAAATAAAAAATAAAATAAAACAGAAATAAACGTAAATAATTTTTTTTAAAGGAAGTGTCTAGCTGTCCGATAACAGGACGCCTAGCCTGCATTTTAGCCATCGGGTAACTGAACCCCTCGCTTATACTCTAGATTTTTTCTAGGCATCCAGTGATCGATTTGTTTATTCACAGTGTACATAATTAATTATTTTATCAGTTTTGTTTGCCTAGGATAGCAATATTTACCTGTAAAATGCTAGACTGAATTCAAATCCTAATGTCAATCTCGATAGTTTAACAACTATTTCAAAGCCTTAAAATGGAAGTGTTACAAATTCTTTGAAGGCAAATGATGAAAGAAAGTCAAATGTTTAAACATAACTGACACAACATTTATACAAGTTTAATAAATGTTCATAGATGTAGCACACGCCTTTTGAAAGAATTTTAATACTATAATTTGTTGAAAGGTATGTTGAAAATAGTTAAAGACATTTTAATTAAAAGCAAAATCTTTTATTTCAATAATCAAGTTTAATAAAATCACAGGAAGCTGAAATTCTATTCCATCCATAAGCCAACACAAGTCTATATAAAAAAGACCCCCCTCTATATAAAAACAAGAGGACCATGATGGTCCTGAATCGCTCACCTATCCCCACATGTTCCAGTGTTGAACTGAGTATGACATCGTTATTTCTATTATTTGACATAGTGACCTAGTTTTTGAGCACATGTGACCTAGATATCATCAAGATAAAAAATTCTGACCAATTTTCATGAAGATCCATTGAAAAATATGACCTCTAGAGAGGTCACAAGGTTTTTCTATTATTTGACCTAATGACCTAGTTTTTGAAGGCACATGACCTACTTTTGAACTTGACCTAGATATCATCAAGATGAACATTCTCACCAATTTTCATGAAATATCTCATTAAAAATATGGCCTCTAGAGAGGTCACATGGTTTTTCTATTTTTCCACCTACTGACCTAGTTTTTGACCGCACATGACCCAGTTACGAACTTGATCTAGATATCATCAAGCTGAACACTCTCACCAATTTTCATGAAGATCCATTGAGAAATATGGCCTCTAGAGACGTCACAAGGTTTTTCTATTTTTAGACCTACTGACCTAGTTTTTGACCGCACCTGACCCAGTTTCGAACCTGACCTAGATATCATCAAGATGAACATTCTGATCAATTTTCATGAAGATCTCTTGAAAAATATGGCCTCTAGAGAGGTCACAAGGTTTTTCTATTTTTAGATCTACTGACCTAGTTATTGACTGCACATGACCCAGTTTCAATCTAGACCTAGATGTCATCAAGGTGAACATTCTGACCAATTTTCATGAAGATCCCATGAAAAATATGGCCTCTAGAGAGGTCACAAAGTTTTTCTATTTTCAGACCTACTGACCTAGTTTTTGATCGCACGTGACCCAGTTTCAAACTTAACCTAGATATCATCAAGGTGAACATTCTGACCAATTTTCATGAAGATCCATTGAGATATATGGCCTCTAGAGAGGTCACAAGGTTTTTCTATTTTTAGACCTACTGACCTAGTTTTTGACCACATGTGATCCATTTTCAAACTTGACCTAGATATCATCAAGGTGAACATTCTCACCAATTTTCATGAAGATCCATTGAGAAATATGGCTTCTAGAGAGGTCACAAGGTTTTTCTATTTTTAGACCTACTGACCTAGTTTTTGACCCCATGTGACCCATTTTCGAACTTGACCTAGATATCATCAAGGTGAACATTCTCACCAATTTTCATGAAGATCCATTGAGAAATATGGCCTCTAGAGAGGTCACAAGGTTTTTCTATTTTTAGATCTACTGACCTAGTTTTTGATCCCACGTGACCCAGTTTCGAACTTGACCTAGATATCATCAAGGTAAACATTCTGACCAATTTTCATTAAGTCCTCATGTAAAATATGGCCTTTAGAGAGGTCACAAGGTTTTTCTATTTTTAGACCTACTGACCTAGTTTTTGACCGCATATGACCCAGTTTCGAACTTGACCTAGATATCATCAAGATGAACATTCTGACCAACTTTCATAAAGATCCCATGAAAAATGTGACCTCTAGAGTGGTCACAAGCAAAAGTTTACGCACGCACGGACGGACGCACGGACGCCACACGATCACAAAAGCTCACCTTGTCACTTTGTGACAGGTGAGCTAAAAACACCAGGAATGTAACACATTCACACCCCACCCACTACATATAAACAAGAAAATTTCGAAAAACAGAAGTGCGGGTGTGATTGGGTGGTGTAATTATCTAAGGGCAAATAAAGCAAATAAAATATACACAGAACTGTGCTTATTTGTCGCTGTCACCCTATGGACTAACACAAAATCAACAGTTTCCACAACATTTTGTTCATCGTCTAAGCCATTGTGTGACGTCACAGGTTAATGTAGATTTCTGCTGCGGAGTTGATAAAGTTGTTGTGTAAATGCCTGTATCCGGTAATACAGTAAGAACTGTATTATACAGCATACGGGTTAAAGTACAATATTATGAACGCGTAACCATGAATTTTGTCAAAGCAGGATCGTCATTTCCAACACATCTAATATCAGAAAAGTTCAAAACTCATACTGTATCACTAGACATAGCTGTCTGGCCATGATAACAAAATATCAGTTACTCCCTGCTTGCGTCAATGGTCGAGTTACTTTCCTGCTTTTCGGAACGCTCGAGTTACTTCTCATCTTTGGGTTTTTCCAATATGATTTGGCTAAATATTCTTTTATTAAACTGGTAAATGAATTCAAAGATGTAATATTTATTGAAAGAAATATTAATGATAAAAAATAATGTATAGAGAAACTATTTATTTATTATCTCCGAGGCAAAATATGTGACGTCACGCAATGGTTTCGACGATGAACGAAATGTTGTTAAAACTGTTGATTTTGTGTTGGTCAATACAGTGATAGCGACAAGTAAGCACAATTCCGGGTTTATTTTATTTGTCCTTTGATAATTACAAAACCCGATCACACTCACACTAGTGTTTTTTGAAATTTTATTGTTTTTCATGAGGTGGGTTGGGTGTGGATGCATTGCATTCCTCGTGATTTTTTATATACGATATAGAGGGGGGACTTTTTTTATATAGACTTGTGTTGGCTTATTAAATATGGATAGGATAGAATTTCAGGTTCCTGTGATAAAATGTAGATGTCACAAGAATGTTAAAGTAGGACTTTCTAACATTTCTCAATTCTTCCAGTGCACCATATCCTCTAAATGAAACCTTTCATCTTTTGTCATCATCTTTGAAACATATATCATTATATGGCCCAAAAGGTGAGTCCACTGCATTTCATTTGAGGAAATTTTAGCGTGACAGACTTCTATCTATCTATCTATCTTCCGTAGATGTCAAACCTCTTGCGGGAACGTAGACATTTTGCGCGTCAAAATCATAAAGAGAAAGAATATAGTGATAAAAATTTATAGAGTGGAAGAAACTAAAAAAAAATAACAACTTTGCTGATATAAAAAGGTTAAAACTTTCAATCTTGAGTTTGCAGGATAACTAAGGCAAGGCGTGTTCAAGGCTGCAAACTGCAGCACTGAACTGCTCTAGGGTAGGGAGGTGGGCTACACTGGGGGGAAGTTGGTTCCAATGGTACACTGTTCTCGGAAAATAAGAAAACTTGTAATAGTCAGTGGTTCTAGTTATTAACCTATAACTTAGGGAATGGCCATAGCGGACACATCGGGTCATTGGGGTAAGGTTATCTACGATTGGGATAGCAACCAGATCATGATGAATCTTATAGAAGAGTGATAACCTAGAATCTATACGCCTTAAATCCAGTCGACGAAGGTTTAGGGAGTGGAGCATATCTGATACACTGGGAGTACGGCCGTAGTCAGTCTTGATCCAACAGGCGGCTCTCCTTTGGATGCGTATTTGGTCAATCTGATTTTGGGTGTGGGGCGACCATACCTCGAAGGCATATTCGAGCTGGGGTCAGACTAGAGTCTGGTAAGCAATGGTCTTAATGTGTTGGGATTTGACCTTAATGTTTCTTAGTAAGAACCCTAGGGTTTGGTTAGCTTTTTGGCTGACCTGTTTATGTGATTGTCCCATGATAGGTCATTTGAGATATCCACGCCTAGGTATTTAGTAGTCCAAATAATTGTACTCGAGAGTTGAATATCGTTATATTTTCTTGACTTGTCGATATCCGCCTCCGAGTACAAACCAGAAAAGAAAAAGAATGTGATAGCACTGTCCCCTTCTTTGCGTAAATAACACCCAATGGATTCCGTTGGGCGGGAATTATGTTATAATAAAGAGACGGATCAAAAAAAGAAATACATACATAGATACATAGAAAGCCTTTAATTTTTCCTTTCCAATGGTGTATATATTATCTATATTCCTTAAAAAACTTTCAAACTATGGCAGTTAAAAAAATTCAGAGGTTTAAATCGCGTGTACTACGTATTGGAAAATGAAAAATTCTCGATAAATATGTCCTGTTCTTATGTTTTATATTTACTATTTATGATTTAAAAAACAGGTAAGCTGTTAGGGCTAAAAAAAATCGTGACTACTGAAAAATCGTAATTTCAATCGACCACAGTTTCCACCACAATTTTGATTGTTTCTGGTTGAGACCTCTAGGTAGACCAAGTAAAATATCAAAATGTAAAATCGGTCTACCCAAGGTCTCATTATTTAGACTAGGTATTTAGCTTAGCTGACCGACTCAAGTTGGACTCCATGTAGGTAATACTGGGTAGGGATAAGATGTTTCCTTCTAGTGGCGTGGATCACCTGACACTTTGAGGGGTTGAACTCCATATCCCACTCCAACTCCCACTTTTCTAGAAGACTTCTGGCACGATTTCAGCTTAGGTTTTAATACGGGATTCGTTTCAGCTCAGAGATCCATCACAGCAAATTTAATCTCTGAGCTGATATTTAGCTAGAAAGAGACATGAGCCGAGTCTCTGTACTGGCAGCAGCGAGTTTCAACCTGTCCCTTCATAAATCAAGATATAACTTTGGCACTTTTAAGCTTACTGCTCGGGTAATATATAGGCATATGAAAAAATAATCATTCCTGCGATTGAACAGAGAATTATAAGAGATTAATGCTCTTTATTTACCTCTGCAGATTCAATTTGGCCGCTAACCATCACAAGAAATACCGAACTTGCCGCCATGTTTGTTTACATCACACCGGTGCATAAAATTCACATTCCATGAAAATTACAAATTTAGTTCTTTTGGCTAGAAGTTACTAAATGTCTCCACCCCTCGTGTTAGTCTGTTTCACTGATCTGTAGTATCTAACGCGTGGAAGAGTCTACCCCTCGTGTATGCTGAACACCACTAAATACAAGATACAAGAAGCTTTATTTTACGTCGGATACAATATAACAAGTTAACCTTAGCTCATGAGCTATTTTCCGACAAACATAGATTAACAATGATAAAGCAGCTAAAAAGGAAAACATAATAATTGCTTTAAGCATGTTTAAACATATATAATTATGTTGAGTAAGATATTAAGAGATTTAGATCAAAACAAGTAATACTTAAAATATACACAAGACAAATTAGCAATAGTCTTAAATAAATTTCATGAAGACATAAAAAAATAGTAATTATTAATATAGCTATTATACAATAGAAAATGGAAGAACAACTTCAAACTGGTTTTTAATTTATTTCCAACTAGTTTCGACTTTCAATGCCTTCATCAGGGGTATAATGTTTACAATCAATAACGTTGATGACGTCATGTATAGCTATTATAATAATTCAAAGACATATTTAAATAACAAATATAACACATGTATATAACATAAAAATAGGAAGTATTAAAACTATATAAAAGCGGATTAGCACATAGAAACAATGACTAGCTTATAGCTAAAACAGATATATTTACAGTTGCATGCTAAGAAAATAACATTGAACTAAAAAAGAAGCAAACAACGTAAAGACACAAAAACACAGTGAACACATACGTACTCCAAGGTGACCAGAACTACTCGTCCAGTTGACAACAGATAGGCTTCTTTACAGAAATAGAAAAAAGCACAAAGGGCACAAGTGTGTGATCACCCGGAGTATACAGAAAAACTTATTCAGATAAGAAAATCAGATTTTTTACGGTTTTATAGGTTTACAGTATATAGTTTGGTATCATGTGTACATACAGTGAAACTAACAAACCATACAACTACCGGTAGTATTTACATCGGAAACAGATGCAGCATATATAGAACATTAAAACGCCAGCCTTGTAAGCTGTACGGCCAGTCCACACACGCATTACTGCCAACATTTAATGCCTACACAATGCTGCAGTTATGGTAGGATGGCGATACTGTAAAATACAATGAGAGTTTTTATCTTAATCATGCATATAGAGAAAATTCATTATGCATAAACTATTTAAGCAGATAGACAACAATGCAACTGTTATGCTAACACTCATACAAGATGGCTTAGAGAAATAAAGCAAAAGCAGCATAAAAGGCATAACAAAGATACAGATACAGGTTTAACTAAGCAGAGACAAAAGATGAAAAAATAATGTACTTTATTCCATAGAAAATCCACTTATTTAACAACGTTTTTTTTTCGATCTTGTCTAGCATTATCATATTTTCAGAGACTTATATTACAAGATACAAGACACAAGAAGCTTTATTTAACGTCGGATATTACATAACAAAAAAAAAACATTAGCTTAAAGCTATTTCCCGACAAACAAGTGGTAAAATTATAACAACTAAAAAGCGACAAACAGTTAAGGATGTAGGAGCGAATTTTTTCTAACGTAAAGAATTTTTTCATACTCTGTGAGCTTGAAGAACATTTGTTTCCAAGACAAACAAGAAAAGAAAAAAACATAGGTCACCGAACTCGTTTTAATTTTTTAGGGCATTTTCTTCACCCACTGCTTAAGCATTTCTGAAATTTTGTAAAATTAGAAAAATGGTGGTACTTTATAAAACATATAATATTCAACTTAATGTTATAGGGATTTTGGTTGTTACAGGTTAATATGAATACAAGGTGATGCCAGTATTATATAAGCATAAATGTCACTAACAATTCTCTTTCATTTTCACATAGTGCCATAATTACCCCACCCACTTTATTGTCAATGGAAAAAACATATTTAGATCTACAAAAAAAATTCTGACGTTAAGATTTTCAAAATATTTTGCAGCTTTAATGACCCATAAAAATGCTTCAAAATGGAAAGAAAAAAAGTTGGGGTCACCGTGCATCTAAGAGATTTATTAAGAAAAAAACTGTTAAAAATTGGTGAATTTGGACATTTTTTGTTCTTTTTGTTTTAATATATGTTTTCTAGGTAATATAATGTGCTATCTTGAAAACTTTTATTTCAATTATAGCTCATCATTATATGTATCAGTCAGGAAAATTTCAAAACCAAACCTAATCTACTTTAATAGACATTTGACATTACCTACCCCTACCCCATTGTAAATCTTACATCAATTTTAGGCAAATTCAAGCCAAAAATAAGGGTGAAAAAAAATTTTTCGCAAAAAGTAGAATATATTTGCTTAAATGGTACATTATTAGCCATATTTTAATTATCTATCATTAATTTTTGGCAAAACTTTTGTTAAAAAACACTATTCGGAGAAACATTTTTCAAAATGGCGGATATCCTGAAAAAAACGCTCGTACATCCTTAAAGCAAGACATTGGAAGTAACCCTGTTACAGTAGAGAAAATATCAAGCATACATATGATACATGCAAGTAAAAACAAGTAAATAAATATAAATAAGAATTAGTAGTTGACAGTCGGGTAATGTGACAAGTGTAAGACAAAAAACCTAGTTCCCCAAGTAAAAGTACTTATGTCCCAACCTGCCGAAAGAAAGGTGTAGAATGGAAAAAGGGCTTGAGAGGGTCAAACACAGTGCCACACCCGCATCTATCATCTACCA
Organism: Mercenaria mercenaria; assembly: GCF_021730395.1. Lineage (NCBI taxonomy): Eukaryota > Metazoa > Mollusca > Bivalvia > Venerida > Veneridae > Mercenaria > Mercenaria mercenaria. The sequence continues at coordinate 89,223,464 of NC_069362.1, read as the reverse complement.
TTATCACAAAAAGAGCATGTGGTAAATTGAAGAAAAAAAATGTAAGCAAATAAATAGCTGTTGTACAAAAAAAAATATGTAAGACATATTTTACTAATTAAATTATCAGTACTCGGTTAATGAAGACTTATTGTAAAAAAAAAAAATAAATAAAAACCGGTTTAAATTTGGCTTCGCCTGGTTTCGCCAGCTGTACGGCCAGTCAACACGCGCTGAAACTCAACCAGACGAGGGGGAAAATCTATCTATGAAAATGAATAAATACCAAAATAACAAGCAGTATGATGATCAGTGATAAGAGTTGGTTATAAAGAAAAACTAAGCACAATATTGGGTAAAGCAACATAAAAAGCCAAACGACAAAGAGAATTATAAAATAATAAAAGCAGCTATGTGTACATGGCGCATTTACATTTGGGACCTGTCCAGGTGCGGATCAGCCTGAAAAAATCTTTGTATTCCTGTGCAGTCCTTACATCATTTGGCAGACTGTTCCACACCCGAACGGCCTCAAACCTAAAAGAGTTCTTGCTATATCTGATTGTCTTTTCTGTTGTTATATCTCATGTGTTTTCGTATCTGAAATTATATGAAGATGATTTTACATTGACTAAAGATCTTATATATTCTGGTGAGATGTTGTTTATCATTTTGTTAGTTCAATAGCAATTGTTCTAATTTTGCTTAGATGAAGAGTAATTAATTTTACTTTGTTTAATAAGGTTTCATAAGATGATTCATAGTTATTATAAACAATTCTGCAACCACGATACTGTAATTTTTCAAGCCTTTCAGTATTTGATTTACTACAGAAATGCCACACCAGCGGGCAGTAGTTGAAGTTGGACCGGATGAAGTATTTTAAAATGCCCAACCTTGTTTGAATATTTTGGAATTTACTTCATCGTTGTAGGACGTTTAACAGTTTTGCGTCTTTGCGACATTTATTTTGGTGACCTGGCTGTCGAAGTTAAGTAGGGAGTCTAGTGTAACACCCAGTAGTTTGACCTCGTCTTCACATGTGATTTCGTTGTTATTTAAATTGAAAGATTTGACCTCATTTTTTGATTTTTAGCATTGAAATTGATCTGGGTTTGCCTGCATTTGATTGATTTCAAACCAAGTTATTAGTACTCTACTTTCAGATTCGAGTGTTTCCTTAAAGGTAGTTAAGTTCTGAAGACTTGAAGACAATGTATTGTCGTCGGCATAATTATATAGGGTTGTTTTTTTAATTTAAGTTCAAATGTACATGTTAAACAACAACACCTGGTGCCAAACCACTCAAAGACAATATTTCGTTCCAGTTAAACTTCAAGCTCATATTTCAATTAACTGCATTTAAAAATTTAAAAGCTAAGCTTATTACAGTAAGCATATTCCATTCAAAATAAATTCTTTAGTCAGGATCAAAGTATCATACATTTATTATGTACTCTTTAATTAAACATTTGTTTTCTGTTAAATTGATTTTGACTAATGAAATTATTTGCTTCTTTAATATTAACATCCTTAACTGTTTGCCGGATATATTTTTTTGCCATTCCTCACCACAAATCCTTTCGGCGGGGGATACCAATTCATCGAATTTGCTTGTTATAGATATGGGTAACCTGTGCTTGTTTTAATTTGGATGGGGACTGACCTTTGTTTAGAATTAAATTAGCGATAGCAGTGATAGGAGGTGTAAGACTTTGGGACCCAGCTTTGATAATTTTTGGCGGTATACCGTCCACTCGTGTGGCCTTTTTACTATCCAGTTTTTTAATACTTTTAATGATGTTAGACTCAGGAATTGGAGAAAAATCACGGGCGTTCATATTGGTGTTATCATAAATATGTTGGACATTGGGGTTGTCTTGGTTTACTGGTGTTTGGAGTCAATACCTATATTTTTAGCTATGTTAACATAAAAGGCATTCATTTAATTAACTACGGTGTTCTGGTTAGATATAAGGGAATCGGAGTCAGCGTCTTTAAGAATAATTTGTTAACCTGTTTTTTGTGATAAGAAAGGTTTGATGGTTGGCCAGAAGTCCTTTGACTTGGGGCCGCCATCGCATCTTTCTTTGAAGTAGACCATTATACTTTCATGTTCGATATTAGTTTTGGCGTTACGGAGTTTGGTGTAGTGCCTCCAATTTGCATCAGTTTTATTTTATCAAATGTGTTTCTAGCTTGTCTGGTTTTAAAAATGGACTTTCTATGTATAGAGTTCATATAAGGTGGTGGGTGTTTCTTATAGATTTTTTTCTTTTACAGGTGCGTGTTCATTGACAATTTCTTTCAGGAGGTACGCGTAGGTCCAGTATACATCATCTATATCGCCAAAGATGTGTGCTACATGGAAAGGAACTTTAGACAAATCTTCATTGAAATTTTGTTCATCGAAAGTTTTATAGCTGCGGAAATTTACCTTTTCCTTAACATTGGGTTCACACTGTTCTCTAAGGGTAGTTGCAATAAGGTTGTGGCAGTCGCTCAGACCACAGTTAAATTGACCATATGACATAGGAGGGATTTTGAATTTTTAAGTATTAGATCAAGAAGTGTGGGTGGGGTGTTTTTAGGGAAACATGTGGGGTCTTTAATAATGTTTTCAAGATTGAAATTATCACAGATATTTGTTATGGTTTTACTTTTATCTTTTCGGAGCATGTCAAAGTTAAAGTCTCCTAAACATAGGATATTGTCAAAGAAGAAACATATCTTGTCCACACAAGAAGTGATCACAGTTTCAAACAGTCCATCGGGCATAGATGGCTGTTTATATACACTGAGGATTGCGCGTTTCCTCTTTTTCGTAGACAGTTAAAAACATAGGCACTCTAGGTTCGAGGTCTTCCCTACGCTTCAATGATAAGCCTGACCTGACAAAAGTCATCAAGCCGCCCCCATGGTCGTTTCTGTCTTTTCGTTCCATTTTATATCCATCAGCCTGGAAAAGGTTACTATTGAAACTATCATCAATTTTAGTTTCAGCAATTGATAATAAGGCTACGAGTTTGTCATCTAAAACCTGCTTCTAATCATCAAACCTATATCGTATACTGTTAATGTTTATATAGCCGATAACTGGATTATTTTTGTTTTCTTTTTTCAGTTTGCGTAAATGTGCAAAAATATCATAATTTGACCTGTTCTCCATGGTCGAGTTTATTTCAAAAGAATAGTCACTTATATCGTTATTCGATTGGTTGTTACCTGGCGATTTTTACTGGGTTAGCTAGTCTTCCTCTGGATCAGGTAGTGGGCGGTAACTATCATCGAGATTTGTAAAGTTTTCGCATGAGTTTACCTCCCTTCCGACGTCTCCCGAGGTGACATCGGGTTCATTTGGTTGGACAGTACCATAGTCCATCCGAATTACTGAGTTACATAATTTCAACACATTTTATATGGCACCATTTATCACACGAGTCACATAAAATAGCCCTGTGCGTTTTGGCAACAGCCTTACTGCAGGAGCCACAGGGAAACTGTACAGGTCCCGGCTTTAGGGCAACATCTCCACAGAGTATGAGAAGTAATAGTCTCTGCCTGTACACTTGACTAACTGGGTTGTATTTTAAACGACTATTTTGTTTAAAGTGGTAGAATAAGGTTGTTAGGACATCACATCGGGTTTCCACACTCACGACAATACAGTCGTCCAGTGAGACTTCCTCACTGTCACTCATGGTTCGGTTTGTCCATAATTCATACTGGATCCTATGTGTTTTTCTGCAGGATTTCCCTATTTCGAGATTACTTTCGTAGGAAAGAACTTAAGTGATAGAGGAAAAGCAAACGGGGTTTTAACTTCCATATAAGAAAGCTACAATTTGTTAAATACAACCCTCTGATTTAATTGCTTTTCATTCTTTCAGTGACTCTTTCCGAGACTTAATGTTCCTACGCTGTCATTTTTATCTAGCATGTGCCAGGAACATGCAATTTTGATAGAATGCTTAACATATAATTATACTGAAACGCAGTGGAGTAAAAGAAACCACGATATGCTGTTGAGAACGGGAGTAAAGGTAGAAAAATTAGGACTGCCTTTGTTGGGACTATTTATACAAGATACAAGATACAGGAATCTTTATTTTGAGTCGGTTGTTTAATTATATAACATTAGCATTTTGCTATTTCCGACTATAAAACAAAAGACAATAAAGCATTTGAAAACAAACAACCTGTAACTAAAAGATTAAGTTAAGATTATAAACAAAAATACGTATTTAAAACATGGTTAAAACAACATGACTGGCAATAAGTAGGTAATAATAATACATGTTAACAATTTAGGACAAGGTTAAAAATACATAGACTAGCGAGCATGCTGACCAGCTGTTACATGTTACAAAAACTGGAACTGAAAATAAAAAAAATCAAATAAAAGACTAGCAAAAAAGTGTGTGTGTGGGTGGGGGGGGAAGCTTGGGCCGACCCATGATTAGCCAGATAAACTCCTTATAGTTGTCTACTTGGCTTATATTGTTTGGTAAGCTGTTCCCAGACCTTTGTCGCCTCAAACCGAAAGGATCTCTTACCGTTAGTAGTTGTTCTTACATTCGGGACTTCAACTGTATTGCTGTACCTACAAGAATATTTGGAGTTTTTAGAGGTGACTAAATCATGTAAATATGGTGGAGATAAATTATAAAGACATTTAAAGTTTCTATTACTAAGGTTCTTAATCTTCCGAGGTGAAGTGTTGGCATGTTTACTCTGTTGAGGAGTTCATTCACGGTACGAGGACTCGCTCGAAATCATTATAGACAATGCTCAAGGCTCTGTGGTGTAGTTTTTCTAACTTACCTGTATTAGTTTTACTGCAAAAATGCCAAATTGCTGGGCAGTAGTTAAATGTAGATCTAACAAAAAAGATTTATATATAAGTAATTTGCATTCAAAGTTTAAAAATTTGCTTAGTCTGAGTATTACATTTAGTTTGTTAGCGGCTTTCTGACACATTTTTTATCTGGTGGTCAAAATTTAGGCTGTGATCTAAATCTTACTGATTCTTCACAGGTAATGGTATTACTTCCAATTGTGATAGTTGATAATTTAGCATGTGTGTTTTTAGCTATAGCTATAGCTTGGATTTTTTCTGGGTTCGCTTGCATTTGGTTAAATTCAAACCATTTTATTAATTGTTCACTGTCTTGTTCTAAGGTAGTTTTTAGAATTTCTAGATCTGGGTGGTTAAAAGAAAGGGTATTGTCATCAGCGTAATTATAGAGGTTTGATTTTTCAACGAAATAATATATATCATTAATAATGATGTTGAAAATTAGGGGACCTGGTATTGAGCCTTGGGGAACGCCTTTAATGGTTTCGAGCCAGGAGCTGTAGTTTTGACCAATCTTTACCCTTTGTTTTCTATTTTTGAGGTAACTGTTTATTAGAGAGCATGTATCTTGTGATAAGCCATATGCTTCTAGATTTTTTATTATGAGGTCATGTGGGAGAGAGTCGAAGGCCTTGGACAGATCAATCAGTATGGCTGCTACTTACGTCTTGTAAAAGTGTTGTCTGGCAATCATATTTTCTTCGGAAAACGCTAAGAAAATCATGATTTTTTTTTTGAAATGTTCACTTAACTGCTCGTTTATAACCTTCTCAAAAATGTTGGACATTGTGGGAATTATACTTACAGGACGGTAGTTTTTAAGAGTAAATGGGTTATCTTTTTTAAAAATTGGTGTAACCTGGGTTGCCTTGAGACTATTTGGGAAATTATTTGTTATCATCATAGTGTTTACTATATTGCTTATGTGTTTTGACACTACATTTGCTGAGCACTTAAGTATTTTAGGGGGTATTGCATCGTATCCGGTAGCTTTTTTGGGGTCGATAGATTGTTAATGTTTTTCGATTTTCTCCGGTTTCACTTTGTTGAAATTAAAGTTGACGGGATTGGGGATGTTTTCGTGTATTTCTTGAATACTAGGTTTTCGTCTATATTTGAGTTCGACTGTATGCCAATATTTTTCGCGATGTTTATATAATTCTGAATCGTTGAATAATTCACATACTTTTGATAGATCTGATATATTAAGTGAGTCTTTTTGAGAGGAAAGGTTTGACTGTAGGCCAGAAGTCCTTACACTTTGTTCCACCACCACTCCTTTTCTCAAAGTATACTGTAATGGAATCTCAGATGTTTTGCGGTTTCTTAGTTTCCTGTAGTTTTCCCAATCGCTTGTACTTTTGGTTTTTAAATATTTATTATGTGGCTGACGTGTCCTGTATATAATATTTCTGTGTTGTGAATTTATATATGGTGGTTGGTCTTTTTGGGGGTACAAATGTATTTTGTTTTTATGGGTGCGTGTTCATTATTATTATTATACCAGATTTGTTGAGCGCCCTTTTCATATGGAATATACGTTCAAAGGTGCTTTAGAATTAAACATGTGACACATCGCAGATATGTAGGAAAATAACAAAACATGACATATGTAATCACACAACTGAAACTGAACAATTTGATTAAACGCCTTTTTTTTTATAAATGGCGTTGTACATATTATTAAAAAATAGTAGTCATTACAACAATATCATAAATGAATAATGATAATATTTACCGGCTTATTGTAACAAACAGCAATGACCCATTCATTTAGGATGTCTACAAACATAGTGTTGTGTGCTCAATATATATCATCTACGTCATACTATGGCAATCGCTTATAGTTGAGTTTATTATTGTAGTATTACAGGGTAAAGTCGGTGAGTTTGTTAAAGGTCCAGTACTAAGGAAAGTGAACATTCTAATTTTTTTTAAAAAGCACAGAAACTATTTCATTTTATTGGAAAATGAAAGTTGGTATGTAGAAATTCGAAATAAATCGCAGTATAAGTACAATTATTTTTCTATGAACTATGAAGAAAGTTAAAAAGACCTGGGGGGTCATTCTATCGATTCATTGAAATTTCAACATAATACACATACATTTCTTTGAGTTCCAAAGATCTTCTGTAAATTTTGACCTGCCAATCTTCATTATTTAGTGTCCTGCAGAAGTCTATGCACTGGCTATGAAAAAAATTGCCAACTTACTTTCCCTTAGTAATGGACCTTTAACGTTAATATTAACGGGTTTTCAATATTGGAGAAACAAGTTGGTACTTTTAATCATATTTTAGGTTAAAAGTGTCTAAGGTATTTTCTACTGGTTTGCTGTTATCTGATTTCAACCCAACTAGAGGTGTACTGGTCAGGAACCCAGGCAATCCTTGCGTGTATCAGTGCTATACACTGGACACGTTAAAGAACCAGGCTGTCTATTCGCAACGAGCTAGGCTAAGTTAGCCAGACAAGCCTGTATCTAATTTCTGATCTCTCTGTCGTGGGGGCTTTGTCTCACTCTGTCCCTCTGGTCAGAGCGCTCTATGTCTGTACTAGTAGATGATGAATTATGCGCCCTGTGTGGCTGCATTTGAACTATGTAAAGCGCCTTTGAACGTGAAATTGATCATGACAAGGGCGCTATATAAATCTGGTATAATAATAATAATAATAATTTCGTATCATAGTTCATGTCTCCGATTGTGAAAATATGATCAATATTAATAAATAATTTATCTAGCATACTTGTCATCTCTGTATCAAAAATCACATTTGACATTAAAAAATACCGTAGTACCCCTCGCCTCCCACTCCCCCATTTTTGGAGGTTTAGTTCAAAACATAAACACTCCAAACCTTTGCTTTCTGAGTCTGGTCTTTGTTTTATATGGAGGTCTGCTCTGACAAAAGTCATAAGTCCTCCACCTCCCTGGAATTTCTGTCTCTTCTATGTAATTTATATCCCGACAATGAAAAAAGATTATCACTAAAAGTAGTATCTAGTTTTGTTTCAGCCTATTTGTGATCAGCGTAAGCTTACATTTGATTTGGTAGTGATCAGTCTGTAAGAATATGAAAATCAGCTTCAGAGATGTTTTTGTACAGCGGAGAGCGGACGCAGTGGTCAGGTGGTAACACTGTCTAACTACGAAACCAGGGGTCGTGAGTTCGAGTCCCCGCTCCTCCAACTAAAAATTACTAACACTCGGATAAGCGTCCCATGTATAGGTGCTTTACACATGGCACGCTAAATAATAAGGGAAGCTTCTGGAATTGGAGCGTCTTCTGTATCTTGCACTATCCTCCGACTAACATTACTAACAGTCTTCTGGAGGAGTCGCCTATATGGGTTACCGGTAGCGACTATAAATAAGCTTACATACAAACAAACAGTTTATGTACATATGTGCAAGGTTAACTTTTTTGTAGAAGTTAGCGGCCCGTTTATTATGCTACTATTCAACATAAACGAGACCGTAAAATCTATGGCTATAACCTGCCGATATAAAAAAAAAATTCAATAGACTAATGGTAATCAGCTGGCCGCTTACGGACAAATAATTAATTAATTGGCGCTATTTTGACAATACACAGGATCACATACTGTTTATCAATTAATTTTAATACTTCATTGATTCTCGTTGCCTGTGTCGTAATTTGCTGATCAAAATCGGCGAGAGATGTCTTCAGGATAAAGGGGCGGGATTTAGCAGAAGATCAAAGGCAGGAAGGCGCATTTTAAGGGCAGCGCGGCGGCAGTTTAAAAAGGCAAGGCGGGGAGCTATAACGTTCCAGGAGAAACAGCAGCAATACTGTACTAATATGAAATTGAAGGGACTGTCTCAATCGGGAATCGATCCGACTTCAACCCATCCCGTAACATTTGAAAAGAACTGTCTTTAGATAGTAAATATCTCATTCGGTATATCGCATGTTACCGTAGAAGGATCGATCGCTACGCGTACGATCGATTCCCTATCAATATAAAGGTAGATATTGGAATAAAAACAACACTGCCCATATTATATTGTATTACAGGTAATTTCCACCTCTTGGATAGGCGCACCCTCCGGAAAGATATATTTATTTATATGAACTGTACTCACCAGGTGCTTTTATTTACAAGTGTACACTACGTGTATATATACCACATATCCATATTTGTACTGATGTGCAAAACGTTGCGGTTCGGGCAAGTTATGTGGACGCTTATCGGGCACAAGGAAATGGCGTATTATTCCAAAACATCCGAAGTCAGACGTTATGTGCACGTGCCGGAAGTCACATTTTTTAATTCGATAGTATAGTATTATATTTCATTCGGCATATCGCATGTTACCGTAGAGGGATCAATCCTGATTATCGTCGACGAAAATCGGTAGGATCGATTCCCTACTAACTTCACACTAGCGTCTTAAAATTGATGTACGTGCAACAATTCGCCAGACTGTTACATCGGGATAACATGCCAGTTACTAACTATTACTCGCATAAAACAAAGTAATTTTTTTAATATGTACAAGTAATCATCTGGCCACCTTGCATGATCAGCCACAATACTAAAATAGCCTATATATAGTCAGCAATAAATGACATGAGCCGAAATGATCATAGAACAGAAAAATGTACTTTTTATGTAAAGAAAATTGTTTATCAATAGTTATTTTTCTAAACTGGAATCAAATGTTGAAATATTTCATATAGATGAAACTGAATAAGTCATCTAATGCCCCACTGCTTAAGTTTGTTAACTTCTCCATAGAATATGTCATTATGCAATATTTCTGTCCAGACTATTTTTTCCATGGCGTGCTTAATGTATATATCATGGTACGCTCTGTATTGAATAATGAACTAGCGGGAAAACGTAGTTTAATACCCAGATTCAAGTGCATGTAATTCTGTAATTCTTAAGTTTTAGTCAAAATAATAAATACGGAAGTAAAAGCTTTGATTTTCCGTCGCATTGGTCAAAGTTCCTTGAAATTGATATCAAAAATTTATCATTTATCAAATTCGTATACTCGACGTGATAAAAGCAATAAAATTTCAATCAATTTTACAAACACAACGTAAAATCGATCATTAAAATAATTTATTAAAATTCATCATTTCCTAGTCATTATTCATGAATAAATTTAACATTAAAACAATGAGTGACCCATCTGAACTACACGATACTTGGATGAATAACTTGTCAATCGGTTGTCGTTCCGTGGTTGTTTTACATGATTTATGATACGATGTTTGGTCAGATAGCCAGAAACATAGCTCGTTGACAATCAAGCTCTTTAATTGTGTTAATCACCACCAGTCCATCAAATATAGACGTCAAACTAAGGGGAAACCTACGTTTGACCTACCAAAGTAAAAAAAACAGTGATCTACTGTGTATCATATTTTTTTCACATTACGTAGTACTAACTGCGTGACGTTAAATAGAATACTGGATTTTTTTCATCTGTCAGTGTGCTATAAGTTATGGTATAAACTAATTTTGTGATTTTAAAAGGTAAGGTTTTAGAGACATTTTAATTTTTCCAATTCAATGTAGTTGTGGAAGCTTATTAGAATTTTCAACCTAGGATACCTCTGAAAGCGGAATTTTCTTAAAACATAATTGTCATACACCCGGCATATTTGAGTAAGCCTAAAAGATAAACATAACTAGCTTACAAAAGCAAAATAAATGAGTCTGAATGTTTTTCATCTAGACAGATGGCATATTCCGGGAAGCGCAAAGAAAATATATCTACTTCAAACTACATGCTGTCCGATTAATCATTAATATTCCGGGTACAAAAAGCATGCACGTACCATGCCCTACTGAATATCAGAACATTGCAGTGTATCTGTGACTAATGTTAGTGTATTTAAGACCATTCTTAAGTTATGAAAGAACCAACTCCGGATATTACAATATGCGGACCAATCAGATTGCTTTAACCATTGTTCACACCCTGGTACCGGCGCTCCCAAGTACAGGTGGCACTCACACATACAGCGCTCGATAAGCGATTTTGGAGGAGCGGTAGTGTAAGTATTTCTTATTGTATCTCCGGTAATTCAAAAAATTTTGTAAAATGAAAGATATCTGCGCCCTGGTGAATAATTGATGACTATGTTCTATGAGTGTCACAACATTTCATCTTAAAATAAACAAACTACGGCGAGTTAAACGTGAACGTTTGACTCAAAAATGTCAAATGTCAAAAAAACACGTAAATACTCAGTAAATACACCAAATGTATTCATTTTTGATACAGTATCGTATAGTCATATCTTCCTACAATAACCAGTTCCAATTCCAAGACTTTATTTGTTATATTTAAAGAATTACTCGTGTTTAAAGATGGTAAGGGGTTTCAAAACGGCACTCACATGGCACAGGTGTGTATTTTTTGACGCTCACCAAGTACAGCTAGAGAAAGGTCTTCAGAAATGTGGAGAAATCGTCAGCTCTAAGGCAACTACAACGGAAAAGAGATGAATCGGACTGGTTAGTTATGTGTGGTAAAGATAACACCACCAAGAACAGTCTGATGTTGGATTAAACAGTAGTTAATGGAACTAGTCATCACGTCTCATGTCTGCTATTAAATCGGAATGTCTCACATCAATTTATGAGAGAGCCAAACAAGAACTCATTAATTGATAAATTCTTTGAATTAATAAGATATTAAAATATGAGCGTCTTTTGAACCTAACAGACATTTTAACAAAATTCTTTAATGGCTGATATATGCCATTCCGTCTTTCCACTAATTTTGGGCGCCGATTTATAACGTAAATATCGACTTTTCGCTCAGCGCCCCCACTAATTATCATGTTTTCAATCCACGCTCCCGCCCTTTCTTATTCCTAGTATTTTCTCTATGGAGAATCGCAGACCAAAAGTTTAGATTTAATATGTAAATCGTTGGGGGGAGTCGAGCGAAAACTGGCTGATCAGCGGGCTCCGAGCAAGGAGTTGAGGTTTGAAAGGCATAACATTGGTGGGTGGGCACCCAGCCACTTTACATCTTGAATCTCGCTCAACGCCAGCACCTTCCCCCCCCCCACCCCCATCCCCATAATCGTGTTTTCGCTCCGCACATTTTATCGAATTTTTGCTCGCTAAACACTCCGCGTTTAACTTTTTTTAATTCTCGTGTTTTCGCTCGACGGGGTCGAGTGGCGAATTGATGAAATGGTATCAATCAGCCACCGTAAAAATCTTCCATTTCTCTGTTATGAGTGTTTACTGAATCTTAAATCTAATAATACAAGTAAAATATTGTTCGTAAGAAGTTCAACATTTATTATACATTCAATGTAGGCGTATGGTAAGTTGTTAAAATAAAGATAAGAATAGAAAACTTGTCAGTCCGTTATAAATGAGTTTTACTAACTCTGTAATCAAACATTTATTCCACACCCCAACAAAAAGTATCGATCTGGCTCTGTATATAAATATATTTCATACGGATGCTCATAGCATTATACTGGTACTCAAAAACGTTGAGATTGACCTGAAATATTGTTTAGTAACGGCGTTTAACCAAACGCATACGCACGCACAAACGCACGCAAGCACACACATATCTTCTTGCAAACCTTACCGTCCACTGATCCCACTGAGAATGTTTTGAAGCACGTTTTTCATTTTTCAACGAATTCCTAGGACATATCAAATTTCAGCATTTATCAGTTTTCAACAAACTTTTTCATAAAAAATAATGTTAAAATATTGTCGCCGTAAGTTTTAACATAAAAGGTCGACTTCTAGAGTCAGTTTTTTAACGGTATAAAGATTTATGATCATATATACAGACACAACACTGAGAGTAAACAACAACAACGTCTACATTTCTGAAGACTTTTCTCTAGCTGTACTTGTTGAGCGCCAAAAAAATAACACCTGTGCCATGTGAGTGCCGTTTTGAAACCCCATACCATCTTTAAACACGAGTCATTCTTTAAATATAACAAATTAAGTCTTGAAATTTGAACTGGTTATTGTATGAAGACATGACTATACGATACTTATCAAAAATGAATACATTTGGAGTATTTACTGAGTATTTTACGTGTTTTTTTTGACATTTGACATTTTTGAGTCAAACGTTCACGTTTAACTCGCCTTATTTTGTTTATTTCAAGATGGAATGTTGTGACACTCACAAAATATAGTCACCAATTATTCATCAGGGCGCAGATATCTTTCATTTTAAGAAAAGTTTTGAATTACTGGAGATACAATAAGAAATACTTGAACCACCGCTCCTTCAAAATCGCTTATCGAGCGCTATACGTGTGAGTGCCACCTGTTCTTTGGAGCGCCGGTACCAGGGTGTGTTGTTGTTTTAAAAGTTTCATTAAGTAATGATATTTATGTTCATATATATAGTGTAAGTTTTCAAGATGCCATGCGTTGTAATAAATTGACTACATGTATGTTGTACAAGTATTCGTGTTGCCATGTGCTATGTCAAATGGACATCCATGTAGGTTGTGTAAATGTTCGAGTTGCCATGTGCTGCGTAAAGCTTAAGAGGAAGAGTTGCCATGTGCTGCAATATGTTCATTCCCATGTTTTAAGTGTAACTTGTAGAGTTGCCATGTGCTGTAATATGTTCATTCCCATGTTTGAAGTGTAACTGGTAGAGCTGCCATGTGCTGTAATATGTTCACTCCCGTGTTTGAAGTGTAACTGGTAGAGTTGCCATGTGCTGTAATATGCTCATTCTTATGTATGCAGTGTAAGTGGTCGTGCTTTCATGAGCTGTAATATGTTACGCGGGAGTTTGAAGTGTATCTGGTAGAGCTGTCATGCGCTGTAATATGTTCTCTTCCGTGTTTGAAGTGTAACTGGTAGAGCTGCCATGTGCTGTAATATGTTCACTCCCGTGTTTAAAGTGTAGCTGGTAGAGCTTCCATGCGCTGTAATATGTTCTCTCCCGTGTTTGAAGAGTAACTGGTAGAGCTGCCATGTGCTGTAATAGTCACTACCGTGTTTGAAGTGTAACTGGTAGAGCTGCCATGTGCTGTAATAGTCACTCCCGTGTTTAAAGTGTAACTGGTAGAGTTGCCATTTGCTGTAATATGCTCATTCTTATGTATGCAGTGTAAGTGGTCGTGCTTTCATGAGCTGTAATATGTTACGCGGGAGTTTGAAGTGTATCTGGTAGAGCTGTCATGCGCTGTAATATGTTCTCTTCCGTGTTTGAAGTGTAACTGGTAGAGCTGCCATGTGCTGTAATATGTTCACTCCCGTGTTTAAAGTGTAGCTGGTAGAGCTTCCATGCGCTGTAATATGTTCACTCCCGTGTTTGAAATGTAACTGGTAGAGCTGCCATGTTCTGAAATATGTTCACTCCCGTGTTTAAAGTGTAGCTGGTAGAGCTTCCATGCGCTGTAATATGTTCACTCCTGTGTTTGAAACGTAACTGGTAGAGCTGCCATGTGCTGTAATAGTCACTCACGTGTTTGAAGTGTAACTGGTAGAGTTGCCATGTGCTGTGATATGTTCACTGCCGTGTTTGAAGTGTAGCTGGTAGAGCTGCCATGCGCTGTAATATGGTCACTCACGTGTTTGAAGTGTAACTGGTAGAGTTGCCATGTGCTGTAATATGTTCACTCCCGTGTTTGAAGTGTAGCTGGTAGAGCTGCCATGTGCTGTAATATGTTCACTCACGTGTTCGAAGTGTAACTGGTAGAGTTGCCATGTGCTGTAATATGGTCACTCATGTTTGAAGTGTAACTGGTAGAGTTGCCATGTGCTGTAATATGGTCACTCACGTGTTTGAAATGTAACTGGTAGAGCTGCCATGTGCTGTAATAGTCACTCACGTGTTTGAAGTGTAGCTGGTAGAGCTGCCATGTGCGTAATATGGTCACTCACGTGTTTGAAGTGTAACTGGTAGAGTTGCCATGTACTGTAATATGTTCACTCCCGTGTTTGAAATGTAACTGGTAGAGCTGCCATGTGCTGTAATAGTCACTCACGTGTTTGAAGTGTAACTGGTAGAGTTGCCATGTGCTGTAATATGTTCACTGCCGTGTTTGAAGTGTAGCTGGTAGAGCTGCCATGCGCTGTAATATGGTCACTCATGTGTTTGAAGTATAACTGGTAGAGTTGCCATGTGCTGTAATATGTTCACTCTCAAGTATGCAGAGTAAGTGGTCGAGTTGCCATGCGCTGTAATATTTTCACTCGCGTTTGAAGTGTAACTGGTAGAGCTGTCATGCGCTTTAACATGTTGACTCAGTTGTTTGAAGTGTAACTGGTAGAGCTGTCATGCGCTGTAATATATGGACTCAGTTGTTTGAAGTGTAACTGGTACAGTTGCCATGTGCTGTAATATGTTCACTCCCGTGTTTGAAGTGTAACTGGTAGAGTTGCCATGTGCTGTAATATGTTGACTCACATGTATGCAGTGTAAGTGGTTGAGTTGTCATGTGCTTTAATAAGTTTAATTCCGTGGAAATTGTGTAAGTGTTCGAATTGCAATGTGCTGTTTTAAGTTCAACTATAGAAAAAGTGCAGGCGTGAAATCATACACAGTGGATTTCTTTGATGGTAAACTCATACTACATATATTTCATATTAAAATATTTAATTAACGTATTTATATTTTGCTAATGATAACACGAGTATGGCATGTAATGTGTTGCAATATTATATCTTCTGTAAGTATTGCCTATCTTTATATATTCATTCAATGTCTTAAAATATTTATTTTAAACCTGAAATATTTTTTTCAATGTTTCATATATTTTTTCTATCTTTTGAAATGTTTATTGTATAACTAAAAACAAATATGCAGTGTGACAAATTATTTATTCAATGTTTTCAAATTATTTGTTCAATCCTACAAAAATTTTATTCTATGCAACGATTATAATTGTGTGTAAAACGTAAATATTCATTCTATCTGCTTAAAATATTTGTTCGAAAGAATTCTGGGTAAATTGCTATTTTGCGGACATCACTATTCTGCGGCCATGCAGACAAATTTTATTACCTCAATGATAAAACAATTACTTGTATTTTTTTATGCTTATCACTGATTTTATCAGCAAAAACGTTAGAGGGTATGGATCATATCATCGATAACAGAAATATACCAAACAAGAGCTTCGCCTAGCGGGGCAATATACATCCGGAAGGAGGGAAGCAAAATTTAAAGAAGACACATAAGCGTTTTTGGCGGGGCATGATAAGGATTGGGAGGGGAGGGAGAGGAGGATGTGTGTGTGTGGTGCTGGTGACAGGAGACAGTTTACTAAAGAGCACTACTAAATAAAAAAAATGCAAGGTGCGAGAGTGTTTGGAGTTTGGATGTGACAGAATACTAAAGGGCAAGAAGCTAAATGAAAAAAAAGGGGAAAAAAGAGAAAAAATAATTGGTGGGGCGTGGGGTTGGTGGGGCAGGGGGCGGGGGTGTAAATGAAAATAAAGATGTTGTTTTTTGTGGGCCGTGGGGTGTATATGCTCTGGACATGAAATATGATGGGGAGATTTGACCTTGCTGTGACCTTGACCTTTGACCGTCCACCCTGGTTTCAACACTCTGCATATCGTCTCATCACCACATACCTACATCCCAAGTTTGAAGTCGATACCTTGAATGGTTAATAAAAACTTTTCTGGACATGATACTAAAGTAAATAAATTTCACCTTTGAGCTCAATTTGTGACCTTGACCTTTGATCTTCAGAGCCGGTTTAAGTGCTCTGTACATTGTCTCATCGCCATCTAAGAACATGCCAAGTTTGAAGTCAATACCTTGCATGGTTATTTAGCTATGCTCCGGACACGAAATATGATGGTCAGTTTCGACCTTCTTTTTGACCTTGACATTTGACCTACAGAGCCGTTACAAGTGATCTGCACATCATCTCATCGTCATCTTCCTATAAGTCTAAAGTCAATACCTTTAATGTTTACAAAGTTATGCTCCGGATATTAATTATGATGAACGGACAGACGGACGGACGAAAGGATGGACGGACACGTGCAACGTCACATAGTACGTCCGTTTTTTTTTTCAAAATCGGCGTATAGTATTAATAAAATCCTCTGCAGTTGGCCTCAGATTGGTCGCAAAATAGCAATATACCCAGAATTCTTTCGGACAAATATTCTAAGCAGACAGAATAAATATTTACGTTTTACTCAAAATTATTATTATTGCATCGAACACAATTTTGTGGGATTGAACAAAAATATTTAAGTTTTGATAAATATTTTGTGATATACAATAAATATTTTTGTTTTATTGAACAAATATTTTCATTTTGCAATAAATATTTTGTAGGATTGAATAAATAATTTGAAAACATTGAATACATATTTGTCGCATTGCAGATTTTTTTTTCAGTTTTACAATAAATATTTCAAAAGATAGAAAACATATATGAAAACATTGAAAAAATATTTCAGTTTTACAATAAATATTTTATGACATTGAATAAGTATATAAAGATAGGCAATAATTATAGAAGATATAATATTGCAACACATTACATACCATACACGAGCGTTTCTTAATTTCGTAGTATAACTTGCCAATTATCTTGTCTTGGAGATATGCATTCTCATGCAAAATCATGCCTGTTTAAAAGGTATTTGGAATGAATAAGTGCCCATTTGGAGCAAAATGGAATACGTTTCTGGTATATTATCTCATGTAAAGATGTTGACATCTTCCCACCCTTTATAATTCCTTTCAACATGCAAGTGATAAACAATACAATGTATTTAGAACATTTCGGACGTTAAAAGGAATGTTGCATTTTAATTTATTTGTAAACAGTGAAAAGTAAAGTTACAGTGATGTATTTTACGTTGAAAGATTTTCTATTTTAATGCCCTATTTGTGGTTAATAAGCTTTTGTCTTATGATTTACACAGAAATATATAATTAAAAATGGGCGGTGTAGCCTGGAATTTCTGTGCATGAATATAATACTTACCATTTGACAGTAAAAATTCCCTCTATGAAATGGCCCAAACCTGAAAGCTATATAAAACAAGCTACCGACCAGTCAAAGTAAGATGCAATGTCTAATTAAGGTAAAACGTTTGGTCATTATACGCGAATATTATTACGAGGAAAGGTGATTTTTTAAGACATATAATATCAATCAAACAGACAAATTTTGCAATAAGATATGATGGATTCATCACTGTTTCTTGATAAGCATACAGAAGTATAGATATTTACTACCTATTACGCATACTTTGCACTACACTATGCGCGCTCGATATTAATTTTGTCCAGTCATAAGTACTATAAGTAGTATATGTTTAATATTATATATTGTCATGTACAATTTGGGTGGGGTACTTCAAGCTGCTGACTGATAGATTACTATCCTGCTCCAAGTAGGCTTAGCCTATTCAAGTCTTTATAGTTAACTTTATACAAATATTTTGTAATTTAGGTAAAGTACTGTATATCAAGTTAAATGTAAGGCGATAAGCCATTTCTTTTATTTGCAAAGCTGTTTATACGACTTAATGGAACTGTCTTGTTCCTTTATTGTTCAGTGACAATATATAGGTTTTCATATTACTCAACACACCACAGTTACATTCATTCAGGTATGAAATACAAACCAGTTTCTCAGATATTTGCCGAGTATTACATTAATATCAGTTCCCGACACGTGCATTATTAGACCATGTTTGTCAAATAACAACGTGGTGCAAAATTGAAGACACGGTAAAATAGTTTGTCTCAGTTATATGGTCAAAATTTATGGCATAGGTATTATGTACAGTGATATAATTTAACATTGTACTAATAACCATTGATAATGTGGCAGTTGAGTCCAATAAGTCCAGGGGTGTTCAAAGAAAATCCGTCATAAAATTATCTTGGGGCTACATTGCAAGGTAATTATTAATTAGTGTGCGTTTTATTCGACCTGGCGGGGCGGAGTTAATCTCTGACTTATGCAGATAATTGTAATCTCTAAAAACGAGCAAAATAGATAGAGCAATGTAATTGTTAAATTCCGTAAAATTCAACGCTACATTGGTTACAATATAAGGTAGATGGCCACTGAATACGAAATCAGGTTGCCAAATATACTACATATCCTGCACAATAATGCAGTGGAACGTCGCGAAATACCATCCCGCCAGGTCGATTAAAACGCACAATAGCTGCATTGGAAAATAAACAGTATCGATTGTATTGAGGTGAACTGCCACATTATCAAAGGTTATTAATACTTGAATCCGCCTACGTTCTATTTAGTCCGGGAAAACGCAGTCACCGACATTGAGGTGAGTGGGTCAAAGGTTTCTATGATGTATTTATTATGACCGTTCCATGCCCGTCAACTGCAGACGAACAGTTGTTTAGTGATCTTTGTATTAATGTGTGAATTTGACAGACGTTTGTAAGATATAACTACGTGCTATTAAGATGAATGGTTAAACATCAAACAGTGCCCATTTAGTTGGCTAGCCTTCATGTCTCTAAAACTGACCTAGCCTTTAGAAAAGTCTGATAAACCTTTTCCGTAAAAAATATTTTTCTTGTTAGCTTATATCCTTTTTATTGTGTTAATTTGTTGTTATTAATAGTTTTTGCTCGGCTATATGACAAATTGATGGAACTACTGCACTCACCTATGCGTGCGTTTAAGCCACCGTCGGCATCCCGATTTGGATAAGTTTCGTGTGTTAAATGTTTACTCAGTATCCTTTAATGGACTGAAACTTCACACACTTGTTCAGCATGGTAATCTGACTAGTAGTGCACGTGTTCAATAACTCTATTTTTCATTTTTACAAAGTTTTGCCCAACTTTCTACTTAGCAAATATCTGGTAAAGTTTTGTATGTAAGTTGCTATCACAATATCCACTAATGGGAATTGTCTGAACTTCACTAACATTTTTAATGTGCTATTTTGACTTGCAGTGTAATGTTTTATAATTCGTTTTGTCCTTTTACAAAGTTATGTCCCTTTTTGACATGGCAATTTTTGGTTCAGTTTATGAGGATCTGTACAGTGCACTGGTTCCATTACGCTACTAAGCAGTATTTGGTTATGTTTGTGTATTACAACTGGTATCTTAGTAACCACTTACTGGAATTGATTGTAACTTAATTCACTCTTTTACTGTAATGAAATGACATGCAGTGCACAGGTCCCATAATTCTGTTTTGCTCCCTGTTAACAAGGTATGTCCCAATTTCAAACTAGCAATTTGTTTTGGTGTATTTTGTTATCTCATTAAGCACTATAAGGCCAACGACTCAAAATTCTTGCCCCTTTTATACTTCTTTATGTCAATGTTTCCAATATTCTAGCTTTGTTTTAGTGAAAAGTCTTTTGAATGGTGAAGTGCTGCTGGCCTCCGAGAGCTCATGTGGATAAGAACAAGTACATGAAAAAATACAAGATAGCCATTAATCTTAATTTGTCACTATCAGTAATGTGTAAACTAACACAATAATGATTTATATCAGAATGTACGTAGATTCTAACATAACACGTAATGAATGATACATTTTCATTTCCTGATAGAAAAGGTCAATGGCAAATCAAACCTTCAAATGTTATATGATTGAAATATAAGTACGTGTTACATGAGTCAAAGGTTATAAAAATGCGGTTATTTATTGTTATTAGAGTGTTATAAGCCGTAGGTCGGTGTGAAGTGCGATGACATGTCTGTGTCCGGGTTTTTGGTCAACATTTGCTAAGTGTGATTCTATAATCACGTGTGATTTTGAAAAAAAAAAGTACTTCGCATGATGACGAACTGACGGGATAAAGTTTATGTCAGAATGTCAAATAAATGGCATGAAAGTCATTTGTATGTCTTAATCAGATTTGTATGCTTTGTATATGTATTTGCATATTCAGTTGGTTTTAAAACCTTTGAAGTATTCTTTTGGTACAGATTCAGAAATCTTGGACAGTAGGCTAAAGAAGAAGCACGATAGAAACAATCTTTTGTCAATAAACATGGAAATTTTTCGGCGAACGCCGTCTAAGAACAAATTCGTGACCCGGTAAGAAAATATTCCACAAGGACCCTTTTAACCTACGTTCACACTGGCATATTTACATTTACTTTATATTTCTATTTTCGAATTTATTTTTTTTTTTTTTTTCATTTTCAAAATAATGAGTTTTTTTTCTTTTCTCTAATCAGTTCAGTTTCAGATGAATCAATTTGAGCAATAACTCAAATTGTGATGAAAGAAAAAATAATGTCACAGAATGATTGATATTGCTATTTCATTTCCTGATTGATACCTCTTCAAAGTAATTTTCAAACAATGGAAATACATTTTCGTTTATTTTCGACAAACATAAATAGGAACAGTCAGCTATTTGCCAAGAGTCTTCTGCGGTCGGACATGTATAGAGTGCTTTTGACTCTTTACTGAGCGCAGTTGAACTAATGTGAATCGTTATATAACTTCTTTCATAAAGCTGCAAAGAACGTCAAATACGTTCAGCAGTTGAAAATATTTGTATGTTAGTATTACTTTATTTTTGCACTAGGGCTTCGTAAGTCACCAAATTTCTGAAAAAAAAAATCAATTATTGAATTACATGGTAAAAGGTAAAGTTACATTACATGATGACATTCGTTGAAAATGTGATGTTGTTTGCTAAAGAAATATATTGCAGCTTACAACCCGTCTTCTTTCGTCTGCAATTGAAGGTAGTTGCATTGCTTAAGCAGTGAAAGTACGTGCAAATGATACTGCAAAAAGCAAACCGTTTATATCAGCGATTTCTAGGGCACAGAGGACATAGGCATACCTTTGTGTAATTGACGTTTGTGTTATTGCAGTTTCACTGCAATTTTACCGTTTTGGGTGTTTCACGTTCATAAAAACGTGAATATATAATAGATATAATTATATAGTGAGTGAATGAGTGGTGTACGTTATGAAATGGTAATGACTCAACATTGTAATATCGTGTAGGGTTTACAAACATAGAACCACTTTCCTTAAATTCTTGCCTATATATAGGTATTAGATTTAATATAAAATTGAAAAACTCGTGTGTTTATTGCAGATGAGGTTACATACATTGTCAAATACTGGTACATTAATCCTTATTTTTTGATTCCAATAAGGAATTACACTAAAATCAAATATTTGTATTGCCTTTCTGTTAGTGTTATAGTACAATACTGGCAATTCACATGTATTTTACATACTCATAACAAAACATGACAACTTACTAGGACTGGCAAGTGTTTAAAGCCCTGCTCCACGGCTATTCAAATTTTATTGTGTGTATGCAACCCATGATTACAATAGGTAACAGTTAACGGCCACGCACCACACTTTAGCACGCAAAACTACAGGTATTTTATAAAGAATTTTATATAAAAAAGAAACTCTATTTTGACAGGCGTCACTGTTAATAGTCAGGATGTTCATGCTTTTTTTCAGTGACAATTTAAGGTTAAAAGGTAGGACTGGAGCAGGTCTTTAAGATATACAGAGGTAACGGAGATTTTTTGTATATAATCGAATTACATTCTGTAGGTGTTGCGTACGACCCAGACTGTTCACAACAATAAAGTATGTAATTAATTTGTTGTTAATCGATTCAGGCATGTCTTATGTAAAAGGCGAGGACTTAAGTCCGATAGAAAAAAAGAAAGCAGTTTTACTTCTTCAAGTATTGCAGAATGTCTGCTGCATACTGAAGTGCAGGCATGATGAAAATAAAATCGTTTCAATAGCCGTAATTAATAAAGAAGAATAACTTAAAAGTTACCCGTTTTGCGAAAATTTGGTAAGAACTAAATTCATTTTGGATACCTGAAACAAAAATGTAGCAAACAACTGATGGCAAGAAATCTTGTCAAATGAGCCGCGTCATGAGAAAACCAACATAGTGGGTTTGCGACCAGCATGGATCCAGACCAGCCTGCGCATCCGCGCAGTCTGGTCAGGCTCCATGCTGTTCGCTAACAGTTTCTCCAATTCCAATAGGCTTTAAAAGCGAACAGCATGGAGCCTGACCAGACTGCGCGGATGCGCAGGCTGGTCTGGATCCATGCTGGTCGCACACCCACTATGTTGGTTTTCCCATGGCACGGCTCAAATGAGTCTTTGGTTGAGATTAGAAATTGTTGTTATCAAGATACATTTTAACTAAATAATAAGTATACTCTACATATATAAACGAATTTTGCTTTACTTTTCAGAACACATCAAAATATAAAATGAAAACAACAGTGTCCATATTTATAACAGTCTTATTCTACAAACAGGGTAAGTGTGCTCGATGCAAAGGAACATTAATTATCGACTCGTTCTGCAGATTATTTTGTCACTGACATAGTGTAGTGCAACAGCTTGGAGGTATGGAAGTCTACAGCTGTACATTTATTTTGCAGCACATGAGCCATTTCCAAAGAAAAGTGATATAATTTTCCTTTTCTTTTCAAAATAAAGGCAATCGTGACGAAGTAAGCTAATTAAATGAAGATGTCATTAAATACACTTAAGAACATTTTTAATCGGCCACTTTAACTCTCACATATGTGTCTCAGAAAATTCATTTTTGAAATATTTTAATTATAAGTGTCTTAGAATTTTTCAAAAAGATTGCAAACTTGACAAAGTAATCGTTCATTGTATTAAAACTTTAAAATGATCCGATGGTCTAGTTAAAATTTTAGTTTGGAAACTAGAAACACACGGCGTTTCGTAACATGATGCATTTTCGATTTGGAAATATCTATTTTTTATTATTTTTACTGGGATGCAACCACACGTTGCATTCGAATGCCAGAAATATAAAAGCAAAATATTTTAACAGAAATGATATTTTGTTAGCTTTTATACTTTGGCATTACTCCCTTCTAAAGTCTATAATCCTCTTCAAGGTATGTTTAAGCTATTAATACGTTGCAAAAATTCAGCTTTTGAAACAAATTTTAAAATGGGAAATGTCCAGTTAGAGTTTTACTCAGTGTTTACATTGCTATATGGCGTTGACGTAGAACGCTTTGACGTTCATTCAGGCACCGGAATTTTATTAGCTCCAAACTAGTATCACTTGGGCAATAATAATTAATTCTTTCTTAATTTCAAGTACCTTTGTTACTACATATCTTGATTGTATATTTCTTTAATATTTTTGTTTCAGTTTTCAGTTATCTGAGAGTATGCTATTACACAAACTGGTCACAGTACCGACCAAATGGAGGAAAGTTCACTCCTGATAACATTGATCCTAAATTGTGCTCACATATAATTTATGCATTTGGCAAGCTGGAGGGTAACAAATTGGTGCCGTTTGAATGGAACGATGACTCTACAGACTGGAGCGTAGGCATGTAGGTATTCTTTGATTGATTGCTTTTACATATTTATGTTTTGAGTGGCAATTGTTGACGTTTTTGCCGCTGCATAATCTAAGCCGCAATAGGTTATGAGTCAGGATAAGCACTTCTTCAAACTCGTACGATTTTTTTCAACGTTCCACACTTAATGCTCGGCTCGGACAGTCTAAGGCCGATTCGATGGAATTATTTTGCTTTCTGCTGATCAAAGTAAACTTTTCAATATTTAAAGCTGATCTAAAGAGAATTTCACTACAGTAGAATAACTAAACACGTGGCTGGAGAAATGTATTACTAGTATAGTTTAATATCATTGCTCTCACTAATATATTGATAAAATTTCAGAGAAAATGAACAGTTTTCTTGGTTGTTTAGTTTTGTTGTCATATTCACGTTAGATCCTGTTGATCGTATAAAAATACGAAATTGCTAGTCGTAGTTTTTATGTATAGAATGATTTTAATATATCAAAAGCTTGAAGAACAATTCAGACCTCGCATATGCAAATTAGGTAAATGAGAGATCTCTAACGAAAAGTAAGCTAAAACATTATTTAAACCATATGAAAGCAATTATAAAGTTGAATCTGCCTTGGCGGCCAAAAGTGTTAAATGTAAGCGGCCACTTAAGCAGTTAGTCAGCTTACTTGCTAAATTACATTTTGTTTAAGTTTCATCTTGTCTCGAGAAGCAATGTGCCTAAAGCCGCCATATTTTGTCGCTCCCAATGTCTTTGTGCTTCTTGCAGGTTTGTCTGTATCCAGAAAGCTTTTGACTCTTGAACCTTAATGTAGACTCTTAAAGCTTTTAAACTATGCTGTCTTTGATTTGACAAAAGTGTTTATTGGTGATGACATTGTGACAGGAATATTGTCCTCATGTGACACTTCGGCCTTTTCACGCCTGTCCAAAGTGTTGATATAGTGTTTATCATTCAGTTAAGGTAATAAAATTCAAACCAGAATTTAGTTACTGTGGACTTAAATGTCTCGTTACATACCGAAAATTTGTCAATCAAACATGACTTCACAATAATAAAAACAGTTTACATAGTCGATTCTGACAGTAATTTATCCAGTCACAGTTCATTTAAGTATGATTATCGACGTGTATGCTAAATAGCGGCCTAGGTGTTCCAGTACAATAGATGTCTTGTAAACGTAAACAATTAATTCATAGAATAAAGATTTAAAGGGCTTATTAGTCAGCTGCCTGCGGACAGATAAACATTTAATTATTTTATTGGTTGTTCCGGAAGAAAAGTAAACCGTTTTTTTTATATTTCTACAAAGCCGTTTTCCTCCTAAAAGAAGCGGTAATAGAAAAATAATTAATGACTATCAAAGAAAACGTCACCTTTACATTGCAAATACCTCGGCTGCAAAGAGATGTTTCTGCCTATCATGATCAGATTTTGTACCTGTTACAACATGTCCGTGCGTGTGCACGTGTGCACAAATATAATTTATAATTCTTGCTAATTGTATTTGTCATAAATGTGTCCACTGTATGAATTTGTGTTTTAAAGAAAACACTCGTGTTTTAGTTTTCTTTTGTATATGCTTGGTCAGATTATTCTATACATGTACATCTTATATTGAAACAGTCGTTGCGTTATAAATGTTTTCGTTTGTTTTATTTCTGTGTGCTTATCCAACCTTATTCTATAGGTATGACAAGGTAAACAACCTTAAAACGGCAAATCCGAAATTAAGAACGTTACTAGCAACTGGAGGTTGGAATGCTGGAAGCGTACCATTTAGTGACATGGTTGCAACGAAAGCATCTAGGAAACAGTTCATCAACTCTACCTTACATTTCCTAAGGAAGAGAAACTTCGATGGTCTTGACATGGATTGGGAGTATCCAGCTAGGCGCGGGGGAAAGCCGGAAGACAAGGCAAACCTTGTCCTATTACTTGGAGTGAGTCCGAGTCTCTTTAAGAATCAAGTCTTACCTCTGGCAATTTATATTTAAATACATTTTAGATAGAACCGCTTAAATATCTATGAAAAGTTATAGCATTAACTGCTTGTTGTGTCGACGAGTGCCCAACTTGCTTAACTGCTGAGAAAATATAGCAGTACTACCCCTTATTAAAAGCTCAATACACAAGTAATATTAAACAGACGTTAGTTTGTATTTTTTGTAACAAGTATGAAACAAGAAGACGTACGGTTTTGGCTGATTGTATAGTACGATTGCTAATTTCCAACCATATACATTGTATTTAATCTTATCGAATTATATATAATTAAAACAATGTACCTGTTAGTCACCAGTATGAAAGTGTTATGTGATCTATTTTCTATTCCACAGGAATTAAAGCAGGCATTTGAACAAGAGTCCTATCATACTGGAAGACCAAGACTTCTCCTCACAGCTGCCGTACCAGCGGGGAAATCTAATATAGACGCCGGATATGATATACCGAATGTAGCCAGGTTTGACATTATTATTAATATTGTATATCTGAGTAAACGTGCCTTACTGAAGGTCGTAAACGGCTGTATCGTTGACCTTTGAATGTACTACAATCATTGTATTATATTTACTTCTTTCACAGTAACTCTATCTTCAAGATGTGAACTTAACAATGAATCACAGTTATAATATCTGATACATTTCCAAGGTCATAACTTTGTATGAAACTTTCTGGTGTAACATGCATGGACTACAAATTTCATATGCCTACAGGATCATCATATATGCATCTTCTTACAAATTCAGTCACGATTAGATCACAGCGCTTTGATTTACAGAGGCCTATATGTTTGATCAAATGTACCTTATAAAATAATATTGAAAATGAGTTTGTCACATGTGTTATGCACTCGAAACTTTCAATAGAGGCTTAATTTAATCCAAATGTCAAAACAGACCCGGCACATTAATGAATTGTGTTTAAATATGTTTTCAGGAGTTTAGATTTTATAAACATAATGACGTATGATCTACATGGATCTTGGGAAGCAATGACGGGACACAATAGTCCACTTTTCGGAAGAGCTTCTGAGAGTGCGGATGCAGCAATTCTAAATATGGTAATTTTGTATATGATTAATATAATTTCTTAATTTTGTGTGTGATGAATATATGAGCCGTGCCATGGGAAAACCAACATAGTGGCTTTGCGACCAGCATGGATCCAGACCAGCCTGCGCATCCGCGCAGTCTGGTCAGGATCCATGCTGTTCGCTTTCAAAGACTATTATTATTAGAGAAACCATTAGCGAACAGCATGGAACCTGACCAGACTGCGCGGATGCGCAGGCTGGTCTGGATCCATGCTGTTCGCACACCCACTATGTTGGTTTTCCCATGGCACGGCTCAATTATTAATTTCTTATTCGTTAGCGATAATGTATCTGACCGCCAAGGTCATGTAAGGACATGGTCAAATAAAAGTCTTGACTATTAATGAGGTGGACATTAATCAAAAGAAACGTAAATAAATCAAGAAATTAACAGAACATGAACTTTGACGAATAAGAAATTTCTCTGTATATCGCATAACCTCCCTTCAATTTCTCCCTGTGTTTTAGCTCACCTAAGCCAAAGGCTCAAGTTGAGCTTTTGTGACCCTTTGATGTCCGTCGCCCATCGTGCGTTGTCCGTCGTGCATCCGACAACAATTTCTAAAAAAAAATCTTTTTCAAAAACGACTGGGCAGATTTACACCAAACTTCAAAGGAATGATCCTTGGATGTTCCCTTTCAAAATTGCCAAAATAATTAAACTGCATTCAGAACTGTGGTTGCCATGGCAACCGAATGGAAAATCTTTAAAAGTCTTCTTCTCAGAAACTGTTAACCGGATTTCAAAACATATTTTGTTGAAATGATCTCTGGGTGACCCTCTACAAATAATTATTTAAGCCGTTCTTTTTCGGTAAAAAAAAACAACATGGCCGACAAGGGTACAGAAATGATTTTTGGGTGGCCCCCTTTCAAAATACACAAAGAAATAAAATTTATTCAGAACTATGGTTGCCATGGCAACCGAAAGGAAAACCTTTAAAATCTTCTTCTCAGAAACTGTTAGCCAGATATCAAAAATATTTTGTAGTAATGACCTATAGGTGACTTTCTACCAAAATTGCTTAAGCTATTTTATTGCGTTAAAAACATGACTGCCAAGGGGCGGGGCTTATTTTCCCTGTATGGCTATATTGTAAATTTCAAAAAGTTTCTTCCCTCAAACCTGAAGACCTAGAGCTTATATATTTGGTATGGTGCATTGTCTAGTGGACTTTTACCAATATTATTCAAGTTATGATCCCAGGGTCAATATTAGTCCCGCCCCGTAATCCCTTGAATTTACATAGAGTTCTATAGGAAAAACATAAAGAAATGTTCCTCTCTGAAACAGAGAGGCACAGAGCGTAAATATTCTACATGTGGCATTGTCTAGTGGTCCTTTACTAAGAATGTCAGGGTCCATTGAAAGCCCCGCTCAGGGGGCACATAGTTTTTATATGAGTTATATAGGAAAAATACTTCAAAAATTATCAGGTCATATTTCTAGACTGTTTAATTATAATTACCTGATGACTCCAAGTAATTAGGGGGTCACTTGATTGTGACCTTGACCTATTGACCTACTTCTTTGTTTTAAAGATACAGCCTTGAAATTTTGATGACATATACAGTTTTGCACACCGATCTTAAAACTGACTTTGGTGAACATGAATGTGACCTACTGTCTTAATATTTTAGCATTAGTTTGACATTTGAAACAGGTAGCTCATATTACTCAGATGAGCGATCCAGAATATTCATGACCCTCTTGAATATTAATAATATCATTTTAAATTCCAGGAATGGGCAGTGAAGTACTGGGCACAGCGGGGTGCACCAAAACATAAATTAGTTGTTGGTATAGGTTTATATGGTCGCAGTTTCAAGTTACAGTCGCCATCTAACAACGGTATAGGTGCTCCTGCAGTAGGAGCCGGATTGGCGGGAAAGTACACCAGAGAGCCAGGATTTATGTCTTATTATGAGGTACTTTGAAACGTTTACACTAAAAACGGCTTTATTCGTACGGACGCGCACATTATTATTTGTACGGTCAGTATTGTTTGCGGCCTACGGATTTTTCCTAAATATGCTTGGGCTGGTTTTGCCTTTTATTTCTTACAGACATGTAAATTTTGCTGCATCAAGCCATATAAGAACTTAACATGGTAGGAAAGTAATAATGTTCTTCTTTAAAAATTTGTTAAAACTACAAGATTTTTTATAAGTGTGTGTTTTCACAATGGCTTAAAAATAGATGATCGATAAGTCAAACAATATGAAATTTATAAAGCAAAAGGCGAGACAGTTTACAACAGGTTTTATAAATATTGAGCAAAAGTATGACATAATTGACATGACATGTATAGTTCTTTACTGACCCAGATACTGACCGTTAAATATGTTTATTGTGATAAAGTTGTACATATGTGAACTGAGTTTGTTAATTACATGTGCCATATATATTAAGTTCGCACCTTGTATCTGCAATATGACAGGGTAGCGTAGTCAGTTTAGTAGTCATGTTTCGTATCTAAACAAGTTAGGTTCGAATGCCTTGCTGGTTTGTCAGTCAACATTTTCCTTTTCAACGATTTTTATTTACATAGTTTCGGCATTTTCAAATTACTTTTATTTATATATGTAAGGAGTTTTATATACTTCTATTAAAACAATGAGTAGCTAAAGTAATTATTTTCTTTTATACACTGGAAAATGCTTAGACAGCATTTCTCTGCATCGCAGATATAATTGATTGTGACGGCGGGACGAATTTGTTTTGTAAAAGAAACACTTTGCATGAGGATTATGTGCACAGCAAAATGTACATAATTCATTTATTAAAACAACGTAAAAAAGATTTGATATTAGCGGTCTGAGTTATGAAATGCAAGGAACAGTTTTAACGATTATATTGTTTTTATCTTTTATACATATTACATATACTGACATAACAGGCATCCCTATAACCAGGAACAGTTTACAAAGTGCTAGTTCAAAATAGACAATATTTCTTAACAATATCATGAACCATATGTGTTTCCAGTATAATATAAAACTGTTTCAGGTCTAATACAACATGATCGAAAAATATATATAACTTTCATTATTAAGAAAAGAAAGAACCATCATGTTTCACAATTTCGGAATTTTTGTTTCACATCTATTTCACATATTTCGTTTTCGTTATAGATTTTTTTTGCTCATTGTGTGTACATAGACTGTCAAGTAGGTACATATATTAGGCAATTGGCAATGATAATGATATCTAAAATTTCGGCCTTTTAAAATTATTTGTTAAGACAACAGAACGATTAAGTTGGAAGTTATCGAGTGTATTCATTACTTTCAAACTAAGACAAATACACTTGACATTTAGAACACCGTGACCTACTATTTACACAGGTTTGTGAAGAGCTGACAAAAGGAGCAACAAGGGTGTGGCAAGCTGAACACAGAGCGCCATATATACACAAAGGTGACCTGTGGGTTGGATATGACGATGAAGAAAGTGTTGTTGCAAAGGTACACTATGATTTGTAAAGATCGAACGAAAATGATATTTATGAAAGTATTGTGGGTAGCGGATAGGTACAATTGAATTCTAGGTTGTGATTAAACTCGGCTACGTTTATATATATTCAAGATTTTTTTTAACTTGCAAATGAAACATTTACTGTTGTATACTAAAGAAAATGAAAAGCTTACCCACCGTTTTTTAGTTTGGCAGTATGTCAAAATTACTGCAAATTAATTTTGGAATAATTTTGTTGGGTTTGTCGTCACATCGACACGTTTATAGTTCATAAGGCGACTTTCCAGCTTTCAATAGTGAATGAAGACTCACCACAGATGCCCCTCCGGGCATTATTTCCCCACCTGCGGGCACTTGGATAAAACCACCGGAATGGCTTTCTCACTTGAAGACTTGTACGCTCTAAGCGAGGCGCTGACCCACATCGGTGAGGGGCAAGTGATTTGAAGTCGGCGACCTTTACCGCAATGCCACGGAGGCAGTATGTTGGTGATTGCGTATCAAAATGTCGAATAGAGTTAAATGAATTTATTCATTTTACGACTACAACCCATTTTTGAAAAGCTACAAAAACACACCTATATCTCTAAATTTACCAAGTAACGAAAAAACGATATGAGGGAAGAATATGACAACAAATATAAAATTTCGGGTTGTCGTGCCCTTTCGAAAACGACCATTCAATATTTATGTGATACTACGTTGCTCAATCAAGCTGAGTCTACTATTATGTTAATTGGTGGCGTTCTATGCTTCCAAAGGATCTTTATACAGACTTTATTAACTATCACAACAGTCTTTCAGTGCTGTGTTGCGGCTGAAAAAAGAATCCCCGTACTTGGACTCAGAATTGTTTTGGGGTCATGGCGTGCACTTCTTGTAACTGTAATAGAATTCCGCTTATGCTGGTATTAATGGGTGTGAGGGAATGTTGCACATTTCATATCCTCTCATGAACAATCCCGAGTAGTTTATAAATAACATTCATTCTTTTTCTATGATAAATTTTATGTGTATTTTTGTGACTTTTAGAAAATGAGATGCTGTATTAAAATGAATATAATTGTTATTTTGCAATATTTTACATTTATAAAAAATTGTTATATTATTAACAA
The DNA here is from genome assembly GCF_021730395.1 of Mercenaria mercenaria. Classification (NCBI taxonomy): domain Eukaryota; kingdom Metazoa; phylum Mollusca; class Bivalvia; order Venerida; family Veneridae; genus Mercenaria; species Mercenaria mercenaria. The sequence goes on along the minus strand of NC_069362.1, from coordinate 89,191,618 downwards.
CAACATGGCGGGCTCAAAGTATGCATACTTTTTAAAAACAATGCAGTAATTTTAAGATATAGGCAAATAAGGTTGTTATAAATCGTTCTTGTGCCCGACTTCAGCAAATTATTTTCATGACATAAATATATGATAAATTCCAGGTACGCTGGATGAAGCAAAATAAATACGGCGGGATAATGGTTTGGTCATTAGCACTTGACGACTTTTCAGGTCAATTCTGCAATAAAGGACCATACCCTCTTCTCAAAGCCATAAACAAAGAACTTGAGACAGTTCCAAAGTCTCCTGTTGGTACAATTGGTAAACCATCTAACAGCAAGGCTTTACAACAAAGCAGTATTCACGGAAAAGGTCATTCAATATCACATTCAGCTCCGCAGGGGACAGGGATTACGTTACCAGTAACGATTCCCGATATTTCACAATCGCATACAGGACACGCCGTACCGATGGACACATTACCTTTGCCAACCAAGACCATGATTCCACCACCACCTCCCATTTTCCAGTCGAATTCAGGTAACAGCGCTGCTGCACAAGCCATTGGAGATTTATTGTTGCAAGGAACAACAAAATTGTCACCACCTAGATCTGCTAAAACTCCACGACAAACTGGTTCAGGACAACCTGGTGCTGGAAATCACCAGACTAATACTTTACCTGTCATTATTAGCGATCATGGGAGCAATGCTCTTTTACAGACTAATCCATTGACGCATGATATTGGCGCGTCTAATAGAGCTCATAATGACCTATTTTCAACACATTTAAGTCATTCACAAACACCATCTGATGCAGTGTCAGGATCAAATAAGCACAATATGAAACATTCAGGTCAGGATATTTTATTTCCGGGACATGCGCCCACAACGAACAACGAACCTCTACCTCCTCTTTTCCCAGCCGATATTGCTGGTTCAGTTTTGGCAAATATGACAAATCCTAACACACACGGTACATTTCCGCTAGAATTTATGCATAATACTGGACATACAGTTGGAGGAGGATTAAATCCCCCTGGGGATTTAATTCATGATTCCGTTCCGACAAATAGTATATCCAAAGTACCTACTGACCATGTCATTCTACCCTTACCGCAGGATGTTCCACACATTTCGATGGTACCACCATCAACTGGCGATATTTTTCCAGCTCCTGTATCAGACGCAGCAGCCGTGCTGCCTGATACATCGATACATTCAGCTTCAGGTTCACACTCGCACACTTCCCTACCTGCCGCTACTCTGTCTGCTGTAGATGGGACATTACCTGGAAGACATTCTGTAACTGGACATTCTGTTGTTGTTGGGTCATTACCTGTGGTTGAACCAGTCGCTGCGGGTATTGCAGCAGAATCGATTCCTTCTGTATCAGCTTTGGGGGTGTCTCCTACAGCAGATATAGCTTTACCAGTTGCTGCAGCTGCTCATTCCGATATAGGCCTGGCATCAGTTCGTCCAGCTCCTCCTTCTAGACCAAGAGTCAACTTTTCCTTTTCATCCAGTTCAAGCAGCAATAGCAGTTCTTCCTCGTCTTCGTCATCATCAAATTCAACCGAGAGAACAAGACGTATCGAGACGTCACGTTCATCTTTACCTCCAACAGTTCGAGATCTGTTAAACCAGGGTCCAGTTGACTTACTTCCATTGCCGGCAGATGGTAATGTACATTCACTCGTTGATCAAACCCAAGGTATTATACCTGGTGGAACTGTGGAAGCAGTTATCCCTATTGATAATATAAACAGTCTTGCACAAGTTTTAAACAATCTTCAAACAAGTGTTCCAACTTCCGGCACTGTACTTATTCCTGAACCAAGTAATGAACTTCGCCCAGAAACCGTTTTAAGACAGCTTGATATAGGAAATATTCTCGGTTCTAATATTGCTGCTCCAGTTCTTATTGACAGATTACCCTCGCAGCAGAGTGGTCCACGAACATCTAGATTAGCTGCTGGGAATACTGGCGGTCGTGCTTTGTCTCAAAGAATTGCCGCGAATCGAGCGAACAACTTGCACCAATCTAACGGAGGGAGAACAAGCCAGAACACACAAAGATCTATGTTTATTCCACCATTAAACAATCGACGTGCGCAAAGACCACAGCAGCGCACTCAAGTATCAAGACGACGTGTATTTCCAGTTTCAGTTACACAACTTCGCCGTTTAATAAGTGTTTTAGGAAGAGATACAGTTCGCAGACTTTTACAAAGTGGGCGTTTAGTTCTGCAACCAAATGTACAAAGACGACAGATTGTTCGAGCACCAGTTATTAGAACGCGCACACCAAGTTTAAGAAATACAATGATAAGACAAAGATTTCCAACTGGAACATCACCCAATAGAAACAATTTATTTTCCCAATTTAGTCAACCGAGAAGAATAAACAGACGTGTAAATCTTAACAATAATAATTTGGAAAGAACTCCATCTCGTGCCTCACAGTCTAGAAGTGTAAATTCAAACATGGATATTTTATCAATGCTTGGACTGTAAAAAAATCTGTCTTATAACACGTATTTCGTTATTTTATTTTGTGATATAAAAGGGTAATAATAACAGTAACTTGATCTACAATGTTATATTCGGCTGCCGTGGATTTCGCCATGTCTGGATCCACAGAGGCTCTTGCTCAAAGTGTGATCCTGCCAGGCAAAGGCTACAAGAGTTGGATGCACCATGGCTCTTAATGACTCTTATTATATACACGTACCTATTTCTGTTGTTATATCTGCCAAAATTTGACATGATTTTAGACAGGAAATGACTGAAAACTCTTTCGGAACGATGAACTTTTTGACACATGGAACGTTAAGAAGCTGTCGTTACGTCATTTCGTACGTCATATTCAAATTCATAAGTTGAACGAGTAGTCTCGCCGATGAATATTTTCCCGTATACCATGTGAGTTCAATACAATAACTTGTATTCATTATTGAAATACAGGCTGTATCTCAGACAGAAATTTCGTAGTTATATGAGAAAGCATATAACTTCTTACCGGCCATAAATTGATAGGTAGCGTGTTCGATTGCGGCGTGTGTAACTGTAGACAGTTTGCTTGAAGTCATTCTTCCTCCGCGTTTTTGTCATGAGGAGAAGTTGTCAACAGTTTAGTACTGTTGACGACTTCAGCGACAATGGTTAGTTTAACCGACCGTTATTGAGTAGAAGAAAAAGCATCAAAGAAAATAAAATAAAACAAACAAACAAACAAACATTTTTCTTCAGTAAACAAAACTGTAATTAAAAACATTGAAATCAAAGTAAAACAAAAGAGAACAGTTTCTTAGATGAAAGGTGTAATGTGTAAATTTGCAGTTTTATGTACATACCTTCAGTGTATGAATACTGTTTCTCAGAATGTGTTGTTGGTGTAGACATCACCCAAAATTATGATAACTGCTAATGTTTCTTGAAATGCCGGTGTCTTTTGTGGTTGTTACCCTTTATGGGAGAGTGACTGTGTAATGTTATGTTATATTAACATTTTAAAAAACAATAAATTTTGTACATGTACAAATAAAATGTCTGTTTGTAAGTTTGTTTTACCCATATGTAGAGCAGAAGCTGTCGCATACACAAACATATTTGATCATGACACCTTCCTCCTATGCCCCTGACAACTGTTTGCCAATATTATTTAGCATTATAACACGTACAAGTAAAATAGATTGATTTACGATTGTTATTGATTTGTCTCAGTAATCCGAATGTTAGTTGTCGGGACTGGTGTCATTTGACAGAATGGTTACATAGGTATGTGCTTATTTAAAAGCTGAATCGACTTGTGTCAATTTTTACAGTTTCCCATCTTTAACGTTTAAAGAGCATAAATGGTAAATCGTTTAAAGCATGCTGAAATTGTAACCAAGAAAATCCAACAACAACAAAACGTTTTTGATCGTCGCCAATGCTCAGTACATGTAATATTGCTAAAAGGTATTGGTGGTCCGGACCCAAGTGTCTCGATGTTAGCACACCCTTATAGCGTCATGTTTGTATTTTACTAATACACATTAAGATGGCAGCAAAGATCTGTAGACAGAAACATAATTATAAAGATTAAGTGTAAGTTTTAAATCTAGCATGTTGAATATCTTGGTTATTTGAAATAACGAAATTGGCTAACTGGTGAAATACGAAAAATTATCAGTGAGATATTTCCTAATCTCACTCACAGTGCCGAACTTCTTTTTTTTAATTATCTCCCCTGCGAAAAATTCTATAATTACCTCCCTTTGTTGCCTTTGACATACTGACCGCCCTGTGGCTATTCTAAAATTCAAGCCGTACGCAAGTCATCTACAGCTAGCAATCCTGTATAGAACTGTTAACAGCTTAGCTATACTTTCAAAGAAATAAATTATAAATAGTATTGCTCTAGAAATGTTATTTTCGTTGCTTGTTTTTCCTTCTTTACTATCGACTATCGTTTTGTAGCTTAAACTCGCAATAACACATTTAGTTGATTGTTGTCTTAGTTAATTATCACAAGACAACAACTCAACCTTACGTAACATGTCAGCATTTTCGTCGAAGTAGTTTTCCAGCCAGGACCAGGTTTGTTTCCGCTGGCGTTGTCAGTTGTGTTCTATCCCATAATTTTCGCGACATTTGTCGTCCTAGAAGAATATTTCCTAGCTATCTCTGTCGACTCGTTGAAAATATAACACTTTGCAGCTTGATTTATCCAGGACATCCGGTAATCCCTCAATTGTTTACACTTTTCATGTTGTTTTAATCTGACCTACATGGCCTCTGATTAGTTGAAAATGTATACGGAATTCTGCGGTGTGTATTTACCCCCGTTATGTTGATTGTGTTTGAAAACTATTTCAATAAATTAAAATTCTAACCCATGATTACTGGCTAAGATTAATTGGAATGATGCATTTTTGGGCGATAAATATACAAGTTTTAACAATGGAGCATTTTCAAGTAAAATAAAAGTCACTGCCGGGCTATGGGAACCGAGTCCAAAGAGAAAAAAGTGCATAAAACTGATGGTATATTTCAACAGGTATATTTCTTGCAGTTTTATATGCCATGGATAGTTTTCTCATCCTGAGTAGGTGGCAACAAACGTTTGAATGTTAGGAAAGGCCCATAACACAAATCATTACAATGTGGTTATCATGGAAATCCAGTTAGTTCCCTTTAACCTTCAGAAGGGCATGTCAACAAAGAAGCTTGTGAATAATGGATGTAGCACTGGCGCCAGATCAGAAAGAAAATGCCTCTGTACATATTATACCCTACCCCTAGGTATTCTATAAGAACCATGGTCGTGAACGGGAAAATATACTAACCCATTTCAATCGCGTATTTCATACCTAAAATACGCAGTTCAGTAAATGTGTACTATTTATATTAAACAAGTGGTAATTTATCTTCCATTGTGTACCGGTCACATTTCTTCAATACTTCTTATCTTAGTAAAACAACGTGTTGTTTACTGTTTTTCAACGTTACACAAAAAAACTTGCTTGAACTTCCCTGGTGAAGTTCCGTTCTAGATTACAAAACCATTCTGATTGGCTGATGTGAAAATATATGTCAGTCGTCATTTTACTACACGTGTACGCTAAAATGTTTATATGCAGTATAAATGTGCAAAATGAATTAAATAAACAGAATAGATGTATATCAATGTATGATTTCAAATTCAAAATCATATACAAGATGAATTTCATTCATCATTTCGAGTCTTATCGTAAAACTGTGAATATATTGCATTCTGTATTTGTATGTTTACATTTCGCTTAACATGTGCACACTGCCGTGACCTCTAGACCGGATGTTCATTAGGGGAGTTCACGCAAGTTTTTTCTGTAACGTTGACTAAAGCATAAAATATATGGAGCATCTCTGCAATATGGAATATTGAGACAACGTGACTGGTGCACGATGGAAGATAAATTATCGCTTGTTTAATATCAATAGTACACATTTACTGAACTGCGTGTTTTAGGTATGAAATACGCGATTGAAATGGGTTAGTATATTTTCCCGTTCACGACCATGGTTCTTATAGAATACCTAGGGGTAGGGTATAATATGTACAGAGGCATTTTCTTTCTGATCTGGCGCCAGTGGGATGTAGCAGTATTTAGCTACATCAAACGTTGCATATTATATATGTATTATTGAATTAAAATTCTCTTCACTTATTATATAAGCAGACAATTACCGAGTAAAAAAATTACATTTCATTTACCAGGAATAATTTCAGCTGTCAAATATTCAGAATACTAGTAGCATGTACAATGTATTTAAAACAAATGGAAGTCGAAAAGATTTAACATTCAACATATGTGTAATAGAGTTCCGCTTAAGCCGGTGCTAGCGGGCGTGAGAGGTGTTGCACATTTCATTACCTCTCATGAACAGACTCAATCAAACCGAGTCTGCTATTATTCTTGGTTGCATTCTATGCTTCCAAAGGATCTTTTTACAAATGTTATTAGAGTAATCAAGTTTCAAGTGTGTATTAAAATCAATGATCATAGTTTAAGACCATACTTAGAATATAAAGGACTTATCTTATAATATTTTAAGAAACATTGTTATCATTTAAACGTTTCCTGAATTTTATGAAGGAATCTGCTTGTGATTAACCATGGCATTAACCTGATATGCGTACAATGAAATTAACGTTTTTTAAAACATAACAATCTTCTTATTTAACAGAAACAGGTACATTATTTTTATCGAAAAGAGCACCTTGCCATGACATCCAAAATCAGATATAATTCGAGATCACATTAAAATTTTGCAACTAAAACAATCAGCTTTCTTACTTAGAGGGTAGTGCAAAAGAAGCAAATTGAAACAGATGATTATATATTTCTTTCTGTTTCAATTTTCAAATGATATACTAACTCAAATGCCAAGTAAGATAACTCATGCATCATACATCATTTACGAGTATATGTCTTACCTTTTTATCCTGATTTTTTCTGTATAACCCTTTATATACCCCTTGTAACCTAATACTGATTTGAAGGTCCTTCAAAAGGGCGAAATAATACAGAGCGGACAGGATTTTAAAACAGACAGACGGCCGGTCCAAATACAGTATGTCTCCCCATAAAATGAAGACATAATTTAAAAAAGTTACCCATTGTCAAACTTTCGACAGAAATGTAATTATTTCACAAACTCAACCTAGTTTTGATATCTTGATTTAAATTTGTTCCATGAAAAACAACTATCTCTCTTTGTAAGATTTTTTCCGAGAACACACTTCTGTTTGAACTCTTGAATAGAAAAATCGCCATCATTAAAAATCTGTTAACTAAACATATCAATGGCCAGCTACAGTAACTCTTTATCACTGGCATAATGTACCAAATTTTCTAGGGGTAATTTAACAGCCATAGATGCCAATCAACTCTGCTCGAGGTTTTCGGATGACACTAGACTGAAAATACATTACAGCCAGGTCTCTGCGAACATCTCTAAAATAGACTGGCATTTGTCACTATCACATAAAATAAGAGAAAAATTACAAATGTCTTTATTGTCAGTCTAGTGGCTAGTCTATGTTGATCTCACAGACTAATCATCAATATTCGATATCACTGTACATTAAGTGGCCATTCCTATTAGCGGATGCAGATGTGTTACATGAAAGCCTAAATAAATCCAAATTTTAACATTAATTTAACTACCAGTCTTCTTTGAATCTGTAAGCATATAATAAACAAAGAAATCGTTGCCTTCACAAGAAAATTTGTTTGTTTTCAGTCTTCCGATATCACACCTGAAACAAACAAATATCCTCTATGTACTTTTACGTACTTAACGTCAATGTAGGCGAGTATCAAGAGCATTAATTGCAAGATTAAGTAGGAGTGAAATGCTATTGTTAATGAAAAGGCAGCTTAAAATATTGTGTAAGTTTGACATTGGCTAAAATCGCTTCTGAGTCCATTTTTGTTTACCCTAGACCCGGGAGAACATATCGAAAACGCTCTCTGTACACTTGTTTCCTGTTTGTGCTTTCCCAATATAGACAAAAAATAAAGGTTTCTTGCTGCGAGTAATAAAAGTTTCCCCTATTAGTAATTGATATCATTTCAAGATAATTTTCAGGGAAATGCTTACAACTTAGTAGTTTATGACAACTAATAAAACACAGAGAATCGGAAAAAGGCGTCAGTTACAGTAATTTTAGAACTGCCCATCGTGGAAGGTCTTCAGTTGTGTTTGACAGTTTTCGAACAAAAATGAAGCAAAAGTGTGACATTCACTATTTTGTTTTGCATTATTGTCCCTAGATTTTTTCTGTGCTTCATAATGAGGGATATGCCTAACTGAAAGCCAGCCAAATTCTGCACATATGATACACTGTAAGGTTAGCGTCAAATTACGGCAAGGCGCCTAGCTGTACAGACGGACCGGCATATTACACTACCAATGTCACATTCACAAAAAGTAAATGCCTCATTGATAAATATATACCAGCACATACAGTACAACGCATATATTGTCATATCATTATTTTATAATCTCTGTTCATGTCTCGTAAGTCAGCAAGCCCTTTCAACTGACCCGAACATGAACAGAAATTATAAAATAACATACTGAAAATGTCTTTTGTCCAAAGTGCAACGCATTTCATTTGCTTTTAATCTACAGTCAAGAACAAAAAATACTGTTTATGTCTTTAATGTGTGTATTTCAATGATACGGTATAAAGAAAAAAAATCTTGATCTTTTTGCACTTAGAGTTGTCCTTGACCGTCCGTCCGCATTTGTGTCGTTCATATCTCAAAACGTTTTGATCCAGACTGAATTGTTAATCAGCGCGAGAAGTACTGCACCATGGGTTTTAATTTAGATCTCACACAGTCAGATCAGAGTTATGGCACTTGACATAGTCAAAATATGCATAAAAGGCATCAACATTGTGTCGCATACATCTCAAAAAGTACATGACCTAGGGTTATGAAATGTCATAGGAATATTATTCACCATGTAAAGTTGTGCACTGGGATTTTTTTCCGGATTTTTATCAGTCAGACCAGAAGTATGGCCCTTGATTGTCAAAAGTAAGCATAAATGGGATACATTTTTGAGTCGCATGTATCTCAAAAGTACTTGACATGGAGTCATAAAACATTAGGGGATTGTTATATAGTATGTGAAGTTGCGTAGCTGGTGTTCTATTTGTGATTTCACTCAGCCAGACAGGAGTTATTGGCTTTAAAAATACACGTAAAGTGAATATCATCCAGCACATGAATTTGTGCACCTGATGTTTTTTTCACTTTGTAGGACTAGAGTTATGGCCCTTGACTTAGTTAACAAGGTGATCGGTAACACTGATGGATGCTCCCCGAAATTGCTGTCACATAAGGGACTTTTCTGTCACGGTGGTTGTGTTAAAGAGAAATGTGGTCAGCCAGAGTTGTGTAGTATGAAGTCAGTTCCTTGCCTAGTATTCGAGTTATGTACCGGACAAGGTTTTCAAAAAAGAGAGATAATTAAAAAACAAGACCACCTAGTCATAGTTCCTTGTCAGTGCACTCCCTCTAACTGACCTCTATTAATAGTTTAAGTATGAAGTCAATAACTTACATAGTATTCAAGTTAGGCCCCAAACAATGTTTTCATAAAAGGGAGATAATTAAAAACTGGTTCCATACAGAGGTATGGTTTTTGTCACTGTACTTCCTCTCAATGAGCTCTATCATTGTATAAAGTAACAACTTAGTATCTTCAACACTGTTTTAGTTAATGGGACACCTAGAGTTAATTCCTTGTCACTGCACTCTCTCTCACCGACCACTATGAATATGTAAAGTACGAAGTCAATGCCTTACATAGTATTTAAGTTATGCCCCGGACAAGGTTTTTCAAACAAAAGGGAGATAATCAATAATGGGATCATGAAGAGTTATGGTTCCTTCTCACTGCACTCCCTCATGTTATGCCCCGGACAAAGTTTTCAAAAAAGGGAAATAATACACTATTGGGACAACTTAGATGCATGGTTTCTTGTCACTGCACTCCCTCTCACTAACATCTATAAGTATGTAAAGTATTAAGTTAATATATTTTAAAGTATGCGACTTATGCCCCGGACAAGGTTTTCAAAAAAAAGGGGAGATAATTCAAAAATGGGACCACCTAGATTTATGGTTCATTGTCACTGCACTTCCCCATTCTACTCTTTTGTTCCCTCTATTATTCTTTTAGTCACGTAAAACAAAAATAGCCACATAAAACCTTACGGAATGAATGACATCAAAGAAAAAGTACGGACGGACAAGGTGGCGACTATACGTCCCCCCAACTCTCCTTCGGGGAGAATAAAAAATCAGTTTGTGCCACATGTATGTCAATATGTACTTGACCTAGAGTAAAAGAACAACAGAGAATTGTTTTATAGCTTATGAAGTTTTGTACCGGGTAGTCTCTTTGGGATTTTACTTATCTAGGTCAGAGTTATGTTCCTTCACTATGTAAAAAATACACATAAAGTTCTTAAAAGTTTGTGTTGCAAACATATTTAAAATGTTTCATCTAGAGTCATAAAACCATGTACAGTGACAGGAGTGGGGGCACCTGTGTCGAATTTGTCTTTATATTGTCATTTGACAAAATTATGTTACACTTGGGGCAAGTCCTCTTTAAACGCATTCCATGCTTGTAATATAACAGATATATACAATAAATTGTAATGTTAGAATGCCCTGTGATAGAAATTTCATAAAAGCAACACATATAATGTGTTTAAACAGATGCCTTATGTGATAATGCACGGTAAATTTAAAGTTGTCACACTTTTTCCGTTGCACAAATATGACCATGTTTTAGCTGTTATTTTATCAGTTTTAAAGTGTTGGAATTTAAGCTTTGAACTAATATTAAGACAAATGAGATATATTTTCTGATTCTTACATAAATGTTTAACATGTTGCAGTATTTCATTGAGCTTTATAGCGAAAAAAAAACAGTTGCAGAACAAGGATTATGATTGTATCTTCACATAATTTAGTATTCAGTGGTAGTTTATTACATTCATGTACAAATATTATCTGCTGAAACTTCTTTTGATTTTAAATTTCACCTGCTTGAAATTCCTAATACGTAAATAAGTGTCAAATTAACGTTACAAACTGATTTCTGTTACTAGTGTGTTTTCTCCGTTGATAACATAAATGTCAAGTCTACAAAAAGTAGGATTGCTATAAAACGACACATTTCTTGTTAATTTGGCAAGAACATTCAGACAATAACGGGAATATCTTCATAATTATTATTCTTGCTCTACATAAGGCAAATTACTTTCCAAGGGTCGACGCAATTCATTCTTTGGTTATCCGTTGTTTTTCTAGGAGACAGCAGACGAAATTTGTACAAAACTGGTCTCTTTAGTTTCCTACCGGTGGAACACCGGAGGGGACTATAGGAATGCCCTCTGGCCGTCTGTCTGTCTGTCCGAGCTTACATTTGCATTCTTGGATGGCTATAGGAACAATAGGTAACTGTACTATTTCTGTGATATCATTCATTCCGTAAGCGTTTATGTGGATATTTTTCTTTTACGTGGCTAAAAGAACAATAGAGAGAACAAAAGCGTAGCCACACAAATACCCATATGCAGGAGTGTCCGTCTGTCTGTCCGTAAATCTAGATTCTGCAATTACTCAAAAAGAATTCAAGGTAGGTTCATAAAACTTGGTATGTGAATAGAGGGCAAAATGTAGATTATGCATATACATGACTTATGCTTGTATGTCAAAGGTCAATGTCACTATTGAGGGTCATGTAAAATTGTTTCCGCTCCGCAACTTTGATCTGCAATGATCGATTATATTAGTGGTACACACAAACGTTCCCAATGACGAGACAATGTGTCAAAACATGAGTTATGCTTGTCGGTTTAAGGTCAAGGTCACTGCTTAATTAAGGTCAAGTAAAAATTTGTTTCTGTCCCAAAACTTATAATTGCTTTGAAGGATTTTTATTACTACACAGAAATGGTCCCTATGATTAGACTATAGTTGTCGCGCACATAACCCATGGTTGTCGGTCAAAGGCCAAGATCACTATTGAAGGTCAAGTAAAATTGTTTCCGCTCCATAACGTCTGTGTGCATTGATGGATTATCTTACTGCACACAAATGTTCCCTGTGATGAGACAATGTGTCGCGGTCATGATCTATGCTTGTAGGTCAAGCTCGCTATTGAAATTTAAGTAAAAATAATTTTTGATTCTTAGTATTTGTTATCTTAACACTGTTGCCAACAACAACAAGGGACGAACACTAACAAAGTTTTATACCGGTAGGGGACTTCTGTATTGCCACTGCAATACTCGGCCATTTCTGTTTTGAAAAACATAAGTTGCATTACAGCGTATGTCGATATATTATTGATATATAATTTATAATTGCATAAAGAATATTTGTCCGCGAATTTTACTATTTTGACGTTAATATAGATATAAACTGACCTACTATCGACACCTTAAGCACGAACGAAAATAGTGGATAACAGGGCAATCTATTTTACAAGTGAACTTTATCTTTTAATAAAACCGGATTTCATTGGTTAAAAAATTGATACGCAACATCATTATCTTTGCACATTGACCAATAAGAACTATTTTAACAAATGTAGTCAAGTTCTTTGAAAGTTCAATTTGTCTTAATATCGACACCACCGCTCCTATTACCGACAACTTTAAGTGTAAATTAAGTTTTTATTAGTAGTTTTATATATTAGTTGCATTAGTTTTTTAAATATCGTATCAAATGTGTCTTGCAACTATTACTAAATTTTATATTCTCTGGTTGTAAACAGCAAAAAAATGAATATAAACCAGAACATAGGCAGTTTTTCCTATACCGGTATGTCCATTAATAAAGCATGTACACTTTTTGTTGTTGTTGGTGGTGCAATAAGGCACAATTTGTATATTTTATTGTCAAAACGTTCATATTATATTGATTTCGCTATAATTAACTAATGCAAAGCACTATAAAACCCAGTCACATTTGTAACCACCCCAGTATATTTCATTACCATAATCTCAGCTGTAAAGAATCAGATTTTCCTCTCTAACAGTATTACTGAGCTGAATGTCATTAAAGGTACATATACACGTAGTATTTGTTTTGTTATTAAAAACTAAGCTTTTATAATTGTACGTTGTCTAAAGGTAGAATTTTAAAATACTTTACCGGGTCGTTAAATTTCAATATTAGGAAGAAAAATGAAGTTGACTTTTTTCGAGAAAACTAAATAGCTTTGTAGATTTCAGAAAATTTAACGTCATTTATTTGACAGACAGTTACAATACAAAAGCAATCGAATGAAAAAGAACCCATGTTTGAAGTGAATTGGCTCAGAAAATAAGTAATAGCGGAAAACGCAAAGGTTTTGGTATTTGGAAGGTGTTGGATTTAGCCAATCTTACATCTATTAAAATAATTTTAGTACGAAATTATTTCATATTTTCATCATCGTTTTTTTTTTTAATTTTCTCCATCGTTGTTTCTTGTTTCGGGTTTTCACCATCGTAATTTCCATTTTCACCATCGTACTTTCGACTTTACACCATCGATTTTTCGACATTTCACAATCCACATTGGATTCAGCCAATCTTACATCTATTAAAATAATTTTAGTACGAAATTATTTCATACTTTCATCATCGTTTTTTTTTTTCAATTTTCTCCATCGTTGTTTCTTGTTTCGGTTTTTCACCATCGTAATTTCCATTTTCACCATCGTACTTTCGACTTTACATCATCGATTTTTCGACATTTCACAATCTTACTTTCCACATTTAACCATCGTAGTATCATGTTCCTGGTATACATGCACCAAAGATTAAAAAAACAATAGATGGATACAGTAGAAAGTTGCTTCTTGCACCCCGGACTGGCGTTTCCGGTGATTTTACCTATGCCGGCAAAACCCATCAGATTCTGATATTTCTTGCACACCAGACTGGCGTTTCCGATGATTTTACACAGGCCGGCATAGTAATATTTGTTATATGATGGCATCTGCGCATTGGGCGGTAACGAGGCTGGTGTTATGGTAAACAGGCCTGTGCGCATTGACGGCACGAAAGTGGCACTACACTGTTAAAAACTCAATAGTATGAAGGCAAACAGTCTAAATTACGACGACGAAAAGTTGAAGCTACGATGGTGAAGAGTCGAAACAAAAAGCCGTGATGTTTAAAAGTCGAAACAACGAACCACCTTGATGAAAAGGCAAAAGTACGATGATGAAAATACAACATAATCCCGACTTTTGATCATCCCAGCTTTGTTGTTTTGACTTTTCAACATCGCAGTGTCGTGCTTTTATCATTGTGGTATCCTCTTTTCAACGCAACATCGCAGTTTCGTTATTTTAAATCATTATTCCCGGATACGTCACAAAAAATAAAGTTATTGGTTCACAAGAAAATATCGAGCAAAATTTTCCTGATTTGGAAATTTGCCAAATTCAAGTGTTCCATATCTGCTTAACTGACTGATTGTTTAAAACATTTCTATTCAACGTTATATTATGATGGTGTGTGTGTTCGGGTTAAGCGTCTTTTTCAAAAATTGTTCCAGTCAAAAAAATGACGGTGTCTACTTATAACAGTGAGCACAACGCCCAGCTGTATAGTGCTGCCTCATAGGAATATCATGCCGTAGACACGCGACCAAGGTGCGAACCCACGACCTCCCGCTCTCAAAGCGGGCGCTTCACCACTGGGTTGCTTTTGTTTTTGGAGGTCGTAAAACAAAGCTAGTAGTCTGGATTCCGCAACTGTTTTTACTTGTTGTACGCATGTTACTGACAAATTTTCCACATAACTTAGGTGGAGGACGAAAAACACACTGTCTACTCCTGGGTATTGAACAAATGAATTTTCCATTCGTAGTTTTGTACTCTACCTACTGAACTAACCATGCGCACTGGTTGAGCACTTTATTTAAATTTAGACTTCATTCAATATGATTATTAGAAGACAACAATTTGAAAATACGAAAAAATGTCTAAATATTTAGCATATACGTTAACTAAAAACTCCATTTGAGCAAAAAATCATCCTGCTTTAAAATCACAACCTCACTTTTTCTGGCAGATAAGTATAAACTTACTTGAAGTAAAATAGTGGTTCAACCGATAACGGCATAGTTTTCAACTGGAATGGTATGTGTGTGTATTGGTTGGCGTAACACTATTAAAACGTGTCTTAGCCCTGTACCCATGTTACATCAAGTTGTAATAATGAAATGAAAGAACTGGCACACAGAAAAGTGCCATTCTAATATTCCAAATTAAATGCAAACACAATTCACCGTGTCCAACCGCTAAAAAGGAGTATGGGTAATTTTAATTTTTATTATACGAAAGTAAAACGATATATAATAATCACTCTCAATCATTATCATCAACACAACTCAACATGTGCACTAACGGTCTGAAGGATTCCCCCAACGTATAACCAGATAAATTCCCTTGCGAAGTATTAATGGCAAGTTAAGGCCTTTACGCGCGCGCAACGCTCCTTGCCTATCTGGCCCATCAACCAAAGAAAACCATTCAGCCAAATTGCTCACATGACTTCGAAGTTAATACCTTCCATGAAAAAGTGATTATGCAGACGTTTGTATACCATTTGTTTTAAATCATTATTCATTTTGTGCAAGAACCTAGCCAGATCCTTATTGAAAGCGGCTACCAGTTTAACCGTGCAATTACCATGAACATTGTAGGTGATAAGACTGAAGTGCCCGTAATATTTATGATGATTATCTAATCTGCCTTCTGTTCCTAAAAAATCGTATAGGTTTCATGGCCACCTGCGTCCGCTTGAGATCAAAACGGGAGCTGTTTGCCATCCAAAAAAAAAATCTTCCGAGTCAACAAATAATCTATCCCTCCTTATATCCATGCGATCATAAGAACGGCACACCTTATCACTAAGAAGCAGTTTGGTTATATCCTTCACCCAATCCATGTTCTTGTGATGAAACCAACACAAGCAGCGAATAGGCACCACCTGTCCGTGTAATCCACTAAGATCGATGCCCGCTCCAACATCCTCCAACGCCGACACCTTCGCATATGGCCAAGAAACACTTACAATATTATTATTGAAAACTCACTAAATTATTCGTCTGTCCTATTTGTCCCACAAAACAGTCCAGGTGACGGGGTCACTCTTGAAGTTGGAAGCTTATACCAGTATATATCCAATCCTCAGATAACATCAGAACTCTTCTCCAAATTTTGACAATGCGATATACTTACCTTAAACCAACTGTGACAAATCAAATAACTTATCTGTAGACTATCCATACTCAATGAGGGAAACCACTCGGGCACCGCCATAGAAAATATGACAATAATTTCTTCGAATTCCGAGCAAATCAAATTACTTATCTGCAGACTGTCTATACAAAATGAGGGATACCACTCGGGCACCGCCATAGAAAATATGACAATAAATCCTCCGAATTTCGAGCAAACCCTCCCAACTCCGAGTAAATCCCCCGAATTCCGAGCAATTCCACCGACCCAGAGCAACCACCCTCCTCGGTCACACCGCACAGCCACCGTCAGCCGATCGTACTGAATCCCGTCAGTTATGAAACCCAAGCTAACAAAAAACAGTAACCACCTTCAACATACCTCCTACACAAGACCTAAGTTCACAAAAATACACTAACACCTCAAAATTGTCAACACTTCCGCATGTGTTCATGTCCCGTTGTACACAATGTATCTTCGAAAGTATCCATAACCTGGCCCTTTATCGAAAGAAACTAAGCGGAGACGTGTCGAGATACACTCAAAAATATATAGCAACATATCGTAACACACATATATGAGAATCTGAGTATTAAATAACTCATTAATTTTGCAACTGTGAATTTATATTTATTGTATATGTTATTTAAATCTGTGACGCCAGAATCCAAAAGAGAACTTATATCATATTCTTCAATTGGTTGGTATACGTTATTATCATTTAATTGCCTGTTGTATTCATTATGGACTATGGTGTGTTGTTTACACTTATGCCAAGATTATTAAATGCTATATTAGCAATGATGTCTTCTCTATTAGCCAATGAAATGAGTGCTTTATATTCAGAATTAGACACATTGCTCTTTCTGGGGTGATTAACCTCTGTAATCATGGTATCCATGTGATCCAATACATCAATGCAATGCTCGTATGTATACCTGGGCATATATGGGTTATGTAAACCCAGCTTCGAAATGCTATTATTTGTGAAACTGTCCTGTTTTGTGTGTGCGAGATTTTTAATACCTTGATATATTTCAGTTTTTATTTGTTCCTTTATTATGTGATCAGTATCCTTACTCGTAGGTACAAAATTAGGACATTTACCAAGTATTTTAATTAAATTGTTATCAATAATTGAATTGGAGAAGTTGTGTATTATATCATTATTCGACAATTTACATGCTAAAACCTCTCTGTTCCATGTATAGATACGTCTATCTAATAATTCATTGTCTAAATTCAATGTGTTGACTTTGTCATAGGAATCTATATTGTCTAGGTTTTTAATCTACAAGTCGGTGATAAGTGAAAATGGGTGGTTATAGTACCTGATCCAGTATCCAGTTTCGTCTTAACTACTACATGTATAGCTAAATTTTCTACTACAGACAATATTACTTTTTACATCAGTCGGTTTTCTTATCATATTTGTCATTTCCTAATGATATTTTGTAAATTTTTATATAGACCCCTAGGTCAGTATACAGTTTACTCAGACTGAAATACGGTTGTGGTACGGCAGGAAAGCTACAGTCCGTGCCTTCCGGTGTACGAAGCAGACGAAATAGATGATCAAGTTTATGTAAAGTATTATGAATTGCATGGTTTTATTATGATTTCATTGCTATTTTCTCTAATAATTATAGTCAAATTTTCTTTAGAAATATCCATTTAGACTGTGAAATGTGCATGCTGCCTCTGTGAACACTGCGCCGTAGTGTAGTCATGTTCGGATATAATCCGCCAAGAAACGATACATTATAGAAATGGACTGTGTGTCATGATATAGAAATTTAGAAATAAAAATGGCATTGGAAACTGTTCAGAGGTATGTGCCATTTCATTTATAAGCTATTTAATCAGGACTGGGATGAAATGCTTATGTAAATATTGTGAAAATCAACAATAATCAACATGCTGCATGTTTACATTCGTTTCTTGGATATGTATTCTAATACAGCAGACTGGTCATGGTTTAAGTTTTCTTAGTGTCTGAACACAAGGCTAAAATATGTTTGTAAGGTGGTATTAGCAAACCTTGCACCTGAAACAGAGAAACTGGTAGGCGACAGATGGATGGACTATCATTTGTTTATTGAGTTAATACGATACGGTTAACGGCTAACGCCGACAACCTACATCCCTCCGGGGGCCTGAATATATATCTGATAGGGCCTAGGCAGCTGGATAATGTGTTGCGTCTCCGCTCACTGTGCGGGCTCCCAAGGTCGCCCGCTGCTCATTTAATCATTTAGTAGCTCCTTGATAATTAATAGGTGTAGGAAGCGGGCATGTATTAATCAACAACACTCCCCCTGTTTTATTTTGTAGAGAAACTAAAAAATATATATAGTAATTTCAACTGTTATTACCCATACAACTAGAAACTAAAATAAAAGAATAGCACAGTCTGCACTAAAATAAACTAAATTTTATAAAACAACACTCCCCCCTGTTTTATTTTCAAGAGAAACTAAATATATATATATATATATATATATATATATATATATATATATATATATATATATATATATATATATATATATATAGTAATTTCAACTGTTATTATCCATACAACTAGAAACTAAAATTAAAGAATAGCACAGTCTACACTAAAAGAAACTAAATTTTATAGACCAAAACTCCTCCTGTTTTATTTTCAAGAGAAACTAAAAAATATAGATAGTAATTTCAACTGGTATTACCCATACAACTTGGAACTTAAATTAAAGAATAGCAGTCTTCACTAAAAGAAACTAAACAATATAGATAGAATCTTTACTTTATTAAAATATTCCATTATCCTTTGTTTGTGTCTTCTCTTTAGTCAGTGATGTCTGGTGTGCTGATTGCCTTTTGAATGTGTGACATTAGAGTGCCGAGTGTTTCAGCTGAGTAAAACATGTTTAAGGCACCAGTACATTTTCACAATGAATGTATAATGTCATATATTCTTGTTTTTTTTACAGCACAGGCTGAACCGAGGGATAGTGTCTGTGGTGCTGGCTAAGGATGCATGACACCTTATTTTACTTTATTTTAGTTTCCTATTAAATTAATACCTTAAAATATATAAAACTCACTACCTTAGGACTGCTTCTTTAAATATTAATATCAATACCTTAAAATATATGCAGATCGCTGTCTGTAAACTGCTACCTTAAAATAATACAACTATCTTAAGATAAATTAAGGTTAATTTTTTTAATAAAAAGGACATACAGTTTTGTTTCAACAGTGCTACACCTTTAATCAAAGCCTTGAGATGTCTGGTGGTTGCGGGTTTTGCTAGAGTTATTTTCATTTTAAATGCCAATCTATAAATATACATGTATAAGAAACAAATACTAATATGCCTCAATCTAAGATTAACTCTGCCTGACCTTACATGAACAGCTGGAAGTCAGTGATGTAACCATTGGCTTGAATACCTAATCATTGACAGATCTTATGAATGGATAGAGGATGAATAAGAACTGCTTGATTATTGATAATTCATCCGCATTGTTCATGAATGGGACAACTTTGTGTAGCACATGAACAAATTCCTTTGGATGTGATTTGGAATCAAATAAAGATGCTACATGATTGTCAGAAATACACTTAACTTTGGTAGCGGGATAAACCCGCAACCAAAAACGTAAGTTCACCTTTAACACTCTTGAATAATGTAGTGAATACAGAATTGATAGAACTGTTAATTCTGAATTAATTTTGTATTATAATATTATCGGATTGTGGTGGTGCTTGATGCATTAGTGTGGTAGTGCTCAATTTAAGTATAAATTATACTTACTTCATTTAAAGGGAATTCCTATAGTTTTTTATGCGCATCTTTCTGCGCAGTTGACACTTTCTATGGAAAACTGAAGTGAAGTCAACATTTGTTGAAACATGTGACAGACAATCTTAAATATGAGGAATCTTGAATGAAATAACATTTTTGATAAGTTTTATCAGTAATCAAATGTTGATACTAGTTTATGTTGTATTGACAAGTACCCTGCCTAACAGGTATCTTGCCATTTTTGTGGTTGTGTTTCCACATATAGCATTTTAGTACAAAGACAGTGTTATTTATATAATGTAAGACAATTGACTTAGTACTGATAAGACAATATCACCTTTCAGATTATTTAGTATTCAATATTATAGAAAGAATTAAGAATTTTTGAAACTTTTTTTAACTTCTAGCAGATATGCATGTAATCAATTTAGTCAGGTTCTCGCCATTTTTCGTCCGAACAGGTGTTGTATTCAAGCGGTCTTAACATAAAATTTATCCTGGTGACCCATACATTTTTAGTCATTTTTATGCTCACAATACAATTATTCGTACACAAGAAAAACCGGAAAAAATTCTATGAAACAGTTTTTTTCAAAATTTAAAAAATATTCTTCACTATGGGTATTTTTCATTGGGAAAAGTTCACAAAAGTGAATAGTAAACAAGATTTTTTTTTTCATTTGTACCCATTATTGTAAGGATATAGTATTACAAGTATAACTATGATATCAAATAAGTATATAACAAAATCTGGAAAAAGAATAAACTTTATTGTGCTGTCTTGATGTATATTTTGGTTGGTATTTATAAAAAAGCAGAAAATTATGAAAATGTTGAAAAATCGCTGGCAGTTTCAGCAACAGTGGGTGTGTTCAAAACAATTTTTCACAAAAACAAGCCTGGTGACCCATTGTTTTTATTTGTTCATTGTTTTCAGCACTAATTATCCTGTCATATATGTGAATTAAAAAAAAATCTATGAAAGGAAAAAAACTATAGGAATTCTCTTTAAACATTCGGATGCGGTGACTTTGTGGTTACATTTAAATTTGGAATATTTGAAAAGCACTTTTCTACGTGCTAGTTCATTCATTTCATTATTATTAGATATCAGACACACATTTTTGGTCAAGTCCGCAAAGTGCACACACGCCGTGTCCGGATATCGAACTTGCGGCACCTTTATTCTTAGCCAATGAGATAAATGAGCGGATTGCCTGTCCTTTTGATTGATATTACATTGCCTTCATATAGTTTAGATTAGTTGTGTAGAGATTTGCATTGGTAAATAATTGTACAAGAAAATATTAGCAATCAAAATTGATAGAGATTCAGAATGCACACCGTTATTATGTAGGTATTGATCACAGGCACGTCAAAGGCTGTCGGACAAACGAAGAAACGATTTCGGAAAGTAACGGGTTTCTGTTTGTTATCGAAAACGAAAGTAGGTTTGAACTTGAAAAAAAAAAGGTATGTCTGTTCAACACTTAAATTACTTTGGACCGCACAAACATGTTTAATTCATGTTTACACAGATACACTATAATAATTTTTTATATTGAACAATATGAATGTTTGGTCAAATACATCTTTAAAAAGTGGTCATTTTTAATACAGTTAAGACAATTGTTTGTTTTAAAAAGTTTCATGTTCTTGTTGAACTTTAAAAGAAAGAAAAAAATATCATGCATTTATAATCGATGATATCTTTATTTTACCTGAAACTAAGAACTAACACAGAACGCACAGAACTTTTACATAAGTTTTGTCTGCAAAAATTACTTGAATAATGCTTCACAGGTGGAGTTGTATTAACCTAACACCGCATTAGTTTTGATATAAGGCTAATTAATAACTGTAATTGGATGTTGCTAAACAAAATATTCACTTCTGTAACTACGGTGTTTTTTATCCTTACCAGACTTGGCTTGAAATAAGCATTACTTCCAATACGAGGAAACGTTCACATGTACTTGATCAAAATATATGTACATGAAAACTGGCGGAATAATTAGTTTAAACAATATTTAATTCAACAAAGAGCATGTAATTACAATATATATATATCACAAAAGCAAGGGACTGAGCAGTAAGCTAATTAGTTTTTTTTTTTTTTTAGAAACTCTTTCCCGAAATATAGAGGAGGAAGTATTGTGAAATCCACCAAGAAGTAAATCAGATACAATCGTTTGATTACTGTCCAAATGATGAATTAAGAGATCTAAGATCCAGTTTATTTTCCATATTATATCCGTTTACGTTTTACTAAATTAAATGTATTTTATGGCAATAACCTCTTAATCTCGTAATTACCACAAAAAGATTAGGTTTGATTAATTGTTACAACTCTTGCATCATTGTGCCTTTAATGGTGCTTTTCTTCGTGTTCAAAGTGTACAAAATCCTTTTCTTCTGGTACATCGACTGTGCATGTTTCTATTCTGCTTGATCGGATTCATTGTATATTACCTAAAGGAATTACCGGCATATTGTTATAATCATAGACAAAACATATACACTATTGAACCTATGATTCCACATTCATTCTAATGCCTGTTTCTAGTCGTGATTTCTGTAATCGGATTCATCATATATTGAATCATTACCTCCTATGATGTCATATAGATGACATTATTATCATTTTAACCAGAAATATCACAGTATTACTGTAATTACGCTGGCTGGCAAATGATACGTAAAATAAACGTGCGTGGATAAGACCAAGAGGAGAACGAATAACACCTAAAAAACTTAACTGATATTTTTTTTATTACGAATGCAGACGATAAATCATTTAGTGCACTATACAGTACACCCCTGATCGTCACAAGATTTTGAAACTAACGGCATTGGCGCTGGCCAGAAATAAAATCAGTAATCGGGTCAAATATGTGTCGAAATATTTCAAAACGAAAGAAATGATCTTTATGCGCATTTTCCTGTAGAACGGTGCTTTTATCACACATTTTTACTACCTGAATACATTCTGCATTAAATGTTTATCCTCCAAGATGGGGTAGCATTTTACAGTGTGCCCATACCTCGTGACTCTGACCTTTTTTTTGGTGTGGGGTGTGTGTTTGGAGAATACCACGGGAAGCTAAATTGACAAAAAAACGTCGTCGATTCGAAACTTCGAAGCAGTGTAAGTTCTTTATTTCTTGATCAAATATGATCAAATATAGCGCAGGCTAAGGCAGAAAGTGATTACCACACACACAAGTACAGGTTTTTATGAATAGACGAGAAGTTTTGGCCGGAAAACGGGAAAACGGCAAGCAAGTATCCCTTTTGACAGAAAGATGGGTCACTAATGGCGTTCTGCGTATTACCGATCCACAGAGACTAATTTAAGGTTCTGTTGGATACCTGAGATGGAAATTATTTGGCTGAATTTATAGAAAACTGTGGAAAATGCAGAATATGCTAAGACGGCAAGCCCGCTAATCATCAAAAGACCAGAAATGTGGACAATTTTTGAGAAAATCTGTTGAAGATTTTTTTCTTAAATCAGTTATTTTTGCGTTTAATTTCGTCAGATTAATCCTTGTTGCTACCCATTTCAACATTTAAAAAAAAATGCAAATTCTGGCAAAATATTTTTGGGAAACAACATTTTACATACCAATTTCGTTATGTGAACTACGTTATATCGTGAGTGGATACATTCATTACACCTGTATGACAACTAGAATAACATTAAATATACGATTCTTTTTTTTTTCTAATATTTTACTGAAACAATAAAAAACTGTTTAACATAACATATTTACCACAGACATACACTTTTGTGAGATTTTTGCATTTTAAAATGTGTATGTTTAAAAAAATCTCTGTTTTACACCATTTTCTAAATATCTTATTTTGAAGTTTAACTGTGGTTGGCAAAATAATGTTTCAATACAGGACAATAAATTTAATTACAGGTATTATGACATCACTTTAAAAATAATCCAAGATTGGAATTTAGAAGAAGCAAAATTTGCAGTACACGTTGGTACAAAAACAAATGGTGTTTGGTAACGTAGTTTGCAGACTAAAAATGTGACGTTGCCGTTAATTTATGTTACATAATTTTTCATAACCAAAGACAAATACTTTCTTGACAATTTTATATTGCAATACAGTAATTTTATACATCTTATTTTTGTACCCCCCGACAACAAAGTTGTAAGGGGGGTATACTGGTTTCAGGTTGTCTGTCTGTCCGTCCGTTCGTCTGTCTGTCCGTCCGTCTGTCTGTCCGTAGACACAATCTTGTGCGCACCATCTCTCCTCATCCCCTTGACAAAATTTAATGAAACTTCACACAAGTAATCAGTAACAACAGTAGTTGTGCATGGGGCATGTTAGGTTCTTTCAGAAAAAAAACTTGCAGAGTTATGGGACTTTGTTTTTTGTTACTATACTATATACATAGACACAATTTTGTGCGCACCATCTCTCCTCATCCACTTGACACAATTTAATGAAACTTCACACAAGTGATCAGTAACAACAGTAGTTGTGCATGGGGCATGTTAGGTTCTTTCAGAAAAAAAATTGCAGTTATGGGACTTTGTTTTTTGTTACTAAACTATATACATAGACACAATCTTGTGCGCACCATCTCTCCTCATCCCCTTGACACAATTTAATGAAACTTCAAAAAAGGGATCAGTAACAACAGTAGTTGTGCATTGGGCATGTTAGGTTCTTTCAACGACAAAAATTGCAGAGTTATGGGACTTTGTTTCTTGTTAACATACTATGTACATACAGTCTGCATATGCAGTCTTGTGCGTGCCTAATCTTCCGAACCCTTGCACACAATTTAATGAAACTTCACACAAGTGATCAGTACCAACCCTAGTTGTGCATGGTGCATGTTACGTTCTTTTAGATAAATATTCTGCATAGTTATGGGACTTTGTTTTTTGTTACTATACTGTATACATACAGTCTATATACATACAGTCAACATAATTATGCAACCTTGTGTGCGTCAAATTGCAATGTACTGTGTCAGTGCATGAGGGTGGTACATTCATCACCTTTAGTGATAGCTCTAGTTTCACAAAATTCTTATATTACAGTATTTTAAGAAAAGCGGATTATGAAATTTATGAACTCACTTTATTGGACTGGCTGTGATTTAAAGAATCCTGCCACATTTATTCAAAATAGACATACATTCATCACAGTTAACGAATATTGACTAGGGATCTCAATACAAACAGGAATGTATGGGGGCATAGCTAATGCTGACTAGTACTAAATCATTATATAACTAGTAAGAAGTGTAACCAACATTTCTATATAAGGATTTCAGTTGAGAATGTTTTAATCAACTATGCGCTATGTTGCTTTACACTTGATATTACAAATAAAAATAGTCACAGTTAACGTACAAAAATGTGACTAGATGTAACTCAATTAAAAGAACAAGGAACGGAAAGGACACAAAGCTTATGTCAACTAGTACATGTATTTGGTAACGTAGTTCACAAAAATCTTTATTTGTAAGAACTAACTATATCCTTGCTTATGATAGAAATACAATTTAAACATTTGAACATAATGTTTAAGTCTATGAAACAACAATGCAACGCCATTTTCTGACATGATAAAAACAATTCTGATCACAAATAAATTTATGTGAACTACGTTACCATATTGTGAACTACGTTACCATTTCCAGCATGCTCTACATGTATTATACCTATGTTTGTATTTAATGTAACAGTAACACTCCGCAGAGTCATCATATTACAACCAGAAAATGTAGAAAAGTAATATATATCAGTTGGTTAACTTACTTAATCTGTTACTAAACGACGACTGGTTAAAATCTGATTGTTTATGTTACTTTTATTTGAGGAAATCACACATGGGACGCACCATCTTTGTTTACACAGAACACCGTGAAGTGTAGTCAGTGCCTATGTGTATTGCTCTCCAAGAAATTAGTCCAAGGATTAAATATTAGACATTTTGCTAATTGATAGTAACGTAGTTCACGGTAACGTAGTTCACAAAAAGAGGTTAAGTCTGTCTGACTTAATAAACATGATGCACAGTAAAACTTTTTTGCTTTAATATAATACTGCTTACTAATAGGTATGTAGTGAGAAATAGGCATACCTTTGTTTTTGTTGCGTAAAGCATTAATGTATGGTAACGTAGGTCATAAAATAATGTAAAATTAACGGGGTATCAATTTTAACGGTTTTTTTTCTGAAAATTTATCAAGACATATGAACGGAATAATTTCATACTGTACCTCTTCTATGTTTTCGCTGTCTACGAGACTGTTCATAGTACATATCTATACACTCATTAATGTTTAAATGTTCAGCTCAAAATGGTAAGTTGAAACGTAGTTCATAGAGATATCTGTGACAAGACAATATCGCTAAAGAAAATTGTTTATGTTTCAAAACTGCTAAAATAGTTTTGCTAAGTTGTCTTTGTATATGTCACCTATACAATGACATGCAAAAACTACATACAAAAAGCAGAGTTTGTAGAGCAAAGTAAGCTACCCATTAGTTGTGACAGGGTATTTTTGCCAGTTTTGGACCCTAATATGTACCATAATATTATAAAAGTACCATTGTCAGTGGTCAAATATTTTTTTAATAGTAGATAATGACCATAGCCTTAAATCAAAACAAACGTATTAATACCTTCTACTCTTAAATATGGAAGAATATGCTTGAAACGGCAGTTTTACGTAATTGTCCACTTTTCCGGTTTTTTTTTAATGTAATACGGCAAGCCATTCTTTGCTTTATCTTCCGATGGGTCGCACTTCTCAGCAAACGGCCATTCGATGTTCTCTAAAAGCAGATCAGTCTACTTCTTACCATAACCACATCAATTTTCAAAGACTATAGATTATATTATACATTTAGAAATTCATGCCCCACTGTGACAGTTTTCTAACGAGTTACCTTTTCACGTTGAGCCTTAGACGTTGACCCTAGGAAAATATAAGATTCACAGACGAGCACATCAAAGATAAAACTTAACCAGGTCATTATCACAGTCGAAATGTATCAATTCTAAAAGAAGGGGATCATTCGAAAGCATTCAGTTGAAAGCAAACAATGAAAATACAAACTCGGTTTGACCGTGTCTGTTCATGAGCAATTACAAAAACTGCAACACTGCTCATGCCCTACAGCACCAACTTCATCAGTATTCAATTTTAAAAACAAGGTGTTGAAATCGATGATCCCGTAGGACCATAAAGTATAATACTTAATGTAGTCAAACGATATGAATACCTGCTGTTAAGAAGAATATATTTTTCTGACAGAAGGGATTCTTGAAACGCACTGTCATCAAACAATGAAACAGATTCCAGTTCGGAACAGCTATTGGGTAAATGTGAACCTTTCCAAACACATCCCAAATTGAAGAACCATTTACTGAAGTAATACATTGTACGTATGTTTAATATATTTCAGTACGATGGCTTCAGCAGCGCAAGAACCAGTGCATATATGTTCTGAATGTAGGAACGTATATCATCATAGCGGGGACAACAATTCACGTGTTGTTGCAAATGCTATTCAACTAGGCGGCTCCTACATAAGTATAGGTACAGCGTTCTGTAGTTATTTGACAATTTAAGTCTTGAGAATATATACCCGATATAAATCTGTTTGCATATAATTTTGGGTTTTGAATGATAAAACAGAAAGCAGCTCCAATAATGTGCTCTTACAGATAGATTTATTTCGGTAAAGGATAATATTTATGATTAACAAACACAATACAGAATAAAACAATAAGCATCATTAAATATTATATTATGCAAAGGAAAACCATGACATGCTCCAAATACCAAGGATAACACAATAAAGAGCAAGCTCTTATTTCCATTGTGGTTCTTAGCATTATAGTGGCATGACATAGAGAGGCAATTATTAAAACATATTATTTAAACGAAAAATTACATCTCAGCTTTATCACAAAATGAAATTATCAAATTGAAATATCACAGTCAGACTATCACAAATTTTATCTCATTGTTACTTATAGTATAAAAATGCCTGATCATACACCTTTGATAATCCATCAAACGATACGAAACTGTTAAAACGGTTCTGATAAATGTGTAAAAGAAAGAGCATGTCATGGCAAAATAAGGCACTATAAAAGATAATGAAAAAGGAGAAAATTCCTGAGCCGAAACTTATACATTAAACTTATTGTTTAAACTGCAGAAAACATTCGACGATCAGTGAATACTTTGCATTAAATGACTTTTGATAGCTACCTTAAATGACTGATATTTAGTAAATTTAGTGATATCCACTGGAAGACTGTTCCAAATTTTAGAACTAATGAAACTAAAAGATTTTTAGCCCAAGCCTCTGACCTCTGGAAGACAGTAGCCACCTTTTTGACTAAGTTATGTACTATGTGTATGTACAGTATTTTGAGGAACAAAATATTCATCCAGATAATCCGGGACTAGTTTGTGTTTAACCTTGAAAATATGACACAGCATGATTTGTTCAACTCTTTTGCTAACTGGTAACCAATTTATGGATTTAAAATGTTCAAGATCTACATGTACATGGGCTTTTGAGTCAAGATTAAGCACAAATCTCAATAACTTTTTTAAGACTTGAGTTAATCCATTATACTAGACTGAGCAAGCGTAATCAAAATGACACTGAATTAAGGACGTAACAAGCAGTATTTTGGTATATTCAGTAAGAAAATCTTTCTTACGGTATAGAAATTTAATCTATCATTGGCCTTTTTTAATAAATGAGTCGGTCAAGGCACCAAAAGACAATTGCTGATCTATAGTAACCCCAAGATACTTCACAGCTGTGGTTGCTTCAATAGCTGTACCATTACAAGTTACATTTAACTTTGATTTAGACCTTAGTTTGTGCTTTGAACCGAACACAATAGACTCAGTTTTACCTAAATGCAATGATAAGCCATTGACTCACAAAACAAATCTTCAGATAAAGCATTTTCTACATCAGATACATTTTTGCCAGATACAAGTATCCCAGAATCGTCAGCATATAGCAAAGGTTTATTTTTTGCACTAAAGCGGACATCTCATTAACATAAACTAAAAAGAGGAGAGGCTCTAGTATTTAGCCCACAAGTAATATTTGAAGTAGATGAAAAGACACATGAAACACCAACAAGTTGCTGTCTCTCAGAAAGATATGACTTGAACCACCTTAAAATGTCATTACTAAGACCAGAAGCTTCATCAAAAAGGTGGAATGATCAACAGTGTCAAGTGCTTTCTGTAGGTCTAGCAGAACGATACCTACAACATTACCTTTATCATTTTCATACCTGATAAAGTCTGTTAAGTAGATCAAACAAGTATCAGTAGAGAACTCAGTCCTAAAGTCAGACTGAAATTTATATAACAAGTCTTTATCCTTAAAATAAGATTCAACTTGGTCATAAACTACTTTTGCAAGGATTTTAGAAACTGTATTTAAAATTGAGACAGGTCTGTACTTACCAACAGACAGTTTATCATTTTACTTAAAAAGGGGAACAACTCTAGCAGACTTAAGATCATCAGGTACAACACCTTGTATAAGGGACAAGTTAAATTTATGGGTTAAGGGACTTACAATGATAGGTGACCCATCCTTAACGAAACGGGAAGGTATACTTCTAAGCAAGTAGCTTTGTTTGCACTGAGTGAAATTAAATATTTAAGAACTTTACTTTCTGACATGACTGAAAAAGAGAAACTGTTTGGAAAAACACCTTTGTCTGCATAAAATGCATTGACAAAACATTTACCAAATTTGTTTACACTTCTAGGGAGTTTTTTAACAAGCTTACATGAAACTATTGTATAAAAATCGTTGAAAGTTTCAGAATTAAGTTTCTTAACAAAAAAATTTTATTCTCAATGTTAGGGAATTTTTCAACAAGATTACATGCAACAGTTGTATAAAAATTGTTGAAAGTTTCAGAATTAAGTTTCTTATCAAAACAAATTTTACTATCAATGTTAAGACAAATATTTGAACTTGACATTTTTTAGATTTTTCCACAAAGATTTTGAATAATTGTTATTGTTTGAGAGCATTAGAGAAATAGGATGTCTTTGCATTGTGAACTAGATACTGTACTTTATTTCTAAGAAACTTAAAATAATAAAAATATTCCATATTTCTGTCACGTGTATATAATTTAAAAGCTTTGTCTCTTTCATTGATAGCCTGAAGAATGTCTGAGTCAATCCATGGTTCTGATCTCTGCTTGATTCTTGTTTGTTTAGCAGGTGCA
The DNA here is from genome assembly GCF_021730395.1 of Mercenaria mercenaria. Taxonomy (NCBI): domain Eukaryota; kingdom Metazoa; phylum Mollusca; class Bivalvia; order Venerida; family Veneridae; genus Mercenaria; species Mercenaria mercenaria. The sequence goes on along the minus strand of NC_069362.1, from coordinate 89,161,252 downwards.
ATATTGTCTATCACAAATATAAATAACTTCCTAAAATGTTCCATGCTTCATTCACATTATCAATCAATAACACTGGATTCCAGTCTGTTGATTAAAGACTAGTTTGAAAGTCTTCCTTATTATAATTTTTCAAAGATCTTAAAGTAATATTGTTGAGCGAACCAATGAAAGATTTGGTATTTTTCTGGTGCAGTAAATCATGTTGTAGTCACTAAAAGTTGTATGTATTTTAATAACACGATGATGAAACAGCGATGGTACGATGGTGAAAACGCGATGGTACGATGGTGATAACGCGATGGTGAAAAACGCGATGGTACGATGGTGATAACGCGACGGCACGATGATACGATGGTGAAAACGCAATGGTACGATGATGAAAACGCGATATTACATCGACATTTCACCATCGTACCATCGCACCATCGCGATTTCGTCATCGTGCCATCGCCTTTTCACCATCGTACCATCGCTGTTTCATCATCCTCCCATAGCGCCATCGCATTTTCGTCATCGTTCCATCATGCATCGCGGTTTAGAATTAAATAAAAAGTCACGATTGTCCAAACGGAACACCGTACGCGTGCCTTTATCAGTTTTGTTTGTACTTGATATTTCTAATAAAAAAAGAGAAAAAAAGAATAAAAAGAACAGTTGTGGCGTTTGGATGTCCAGAAAGTCCGTTCCTATTTTCCGAGAACCAGACAGTTATGGTTGCCTATCTAAAATGTCTACTCTTTATAAAAAGAATACGTAGAATATAAACACTTGAAGATTTAAAATTGTTATTTACTGTTTTCAACAATGTTATATGTTGTAAGTTTTTAAATTACAATAAAGTCTTTGACCTTTGTAGGCATTACTTTTCTGATCTATGATAAATGTCAAGTATTTGCACAATTACATTATATTTTGTACAACAATATGTAAAATAAAGTATTAAAGTCCAGCAATTTATAAAAGCCACGAAGCACGATGATACAAGGAAATGGTAGCATGAAATACCCGAAACAAGAGGGTCATGATGGCACTGGATCGCTCACCTTAGTAATATAAGCTACATGTATCAAACTGATGCTAAAATATTAAGAAAGTAGGTCAGTAGGTCACATTGACGGTCACTGAAAGTCAGTTTTAAGATCGGTGTGCAAAACTGTACATGTCATCCAAGTTTCAAGGCTGTTTCTTAAAAAAACAAGAACGTAGGTCAGTAGGTCACTTTCATGGTCACTGAAAGCCGGTTTTAAGACTGATGTGCAAAACTGTACATGTCATCCAAATTTCAACGCTGTATCTTAAAAAACAAGAAAGTAGGTCAGTAGGTCACATTCATGGTCACTGAAAGTCAATTTTAAGATCCATGTGCAAAACTGTTCCTGCCATCCAAATTTAAGGCTGTAGGTTACAAAACACGAAAGTAGGTCAGTAGGTCATATTCATGGTTCCTGAAAGTCAGTTTTAATATCGGTGCACAAAACTGTACATGTCATCCAAATTTCAAGGCTATACCTTAAAAACAAGAATGTAGGTCAGTACGTCAAGTCACAGTCAAGTGACCCCTAATCACTTGGGATCATCAGGGAATTATAATTAAACAGTCTAGGAACTATGATCTCACAATTTTTGAAGTATTTTTTCCTATATAACTCATATAGCAAGTGACCCCCGGGGCGGGGCCTCTTTTCACCCCAGGGGCATAATTCGAAAATTCTTGTTAGAAATCAACTAGGCAATGATACATACAAAATATCAAAGGCCTAGGGCTTGAACTTTCAGAGAAGATATTTTTTCCTATAAAAGTCTATGTAAAACTAGGGACACCCTGGGTGGGGTCTCTTTTCAACTAAGGGGCATAATTTGAAAACTTTTGGTAGAGGACCACTAGACAATGCAACATATCAAATATCAAAAGATGATTTTTTAAATTTTTTCCTATATAAGTCTATGTAAAACTAGAGACCCCCGAGACAGGGCCTCTTTTCATCCCAGGGTAATATTTGAACAATCTTGGTAGAGGACCATAAAGCAATGGTACATACCAAATATCAAAGGCCTAAGTTTTGTGGTTTCAGACAGGTGAGCTAAAATGTTATTTTGACAGAAACTCTGAACAACAGGTGTTTCTGCATTGCCAGTTTGAAAGATCACCGTAGTTTAATCGAGTACCTTCATGTTACTGCCAAATCTGTGTGTCGTCAACATGTTGCTTTCGTTTCTCCCACCGTTTACCCATCTCAAATTCAACGCATCACATGCTATGGCGTTGCTGCCAGTTTCCATCTTGACCTCTTTGATCTTTGCCTTCACAGATTGACGTCTTGGGTCGTCAAGTTCATGATCCACATTAGCAGATGCTGTTCCATGACGACCACGTGTAGATCTGTTAGGCTCGTCTTCGAAAAAATCACAACACAACGCTCGGCATAGCCTCGCCCTGTTTATTTACTTCGATGCCTAATCTATTCTCTATTTACCATCAAGAGACTATAGCATATACCACATGAATAAATTTAATTCAATAGTGGGTATTGCACACTAGTGGCGGTATGTATCGCTGACAATATGCATGAAATGCATGTAAAATAATACGTTTTTTAACATTTGGATGGTGCTAAGGTCATTATAAATCTTTTAAAAAAAATATGCATGCGACCTGAAAAGATATACATGTGTATGTTTTATGCATATCTAACAAGGTTATATCACACATGACTAATAATAACGTTTAAGTCGATGCTAACTACGGTGATGCATTGTCCGCTACTGTCCCTATCAAATAAAAGGAGATTTTTACTTTTAAATTAGTCCTTCGATAAACATGTGTGTTTTTGAAGTACCAGACAGCAAGAATTTAATTAAATAATTAAAGATTAGTGTATCGTGACATCTATATCATTTAATACATGTATGTTTGAGAGGTGACATGGCTCAGGGTGAAAACACCGTAATATGGACCCACAGGTTATGTGTTCCAATCCCCCAGAGGCGAAATTCCTACCACTGCCTCACCTTTTCCTAAATTGGCGAAAGTACTGTAAAGAAACTCAGAACGTAGCTGTCGAGTGTGATTAAGTTCATGGAACTTGTTTCCCATTCGATGTAAATGTTATGTGGTTTTGGTAAGAAGTAGAGAGATCTTTTCTTGGCGAACATCCGATGACTATTTTCTTTCAACAGACGGTTATTTTGTCTTTTTTTAAAAAGGCTTGCCGTATTAGCGGGACTGTCGTAGCTGTCGAGCGTGATTAAGTTCATGGAATTTGTTTCACATTCGAATAAATTTGATGTGGTTTTGGTAAGAAGTACAGAGATCTTTTCTTGGCGAACATCTGATGACTGTTTACCGAAAAGTGTGACTCAACAGACGGTTATTTTGTCTTTTTTAAAAAAGGCTTGCCGTATTAGCGGGATTGCCGTAGCTGTCGAGCGTGATTAAGTTCATGGAACTTGGTTCACATTCGATGTAAATTTCATGTGGTTTTGGTAAGAAGTAGAGAGATCTTTTCTTTTGTGTAGTATTCACTTTTTGACTTTACCTGCACTTTATTTGACAAATTTTGATTAAGAAGCAAAGAACTTTCATTGCTTTGAAGTTACCCAAAAGATGAGGTCAAAGTCACGTGGTATGGACACACTGATTTTACTTGGAACTATTTTCATCCTTTTCGAACTATTTTTTATCCTATTCTTTCGCAAATTTGTGATATAACTTTTATGAAAAATATACATAAACCAGATCTTAATTTGTTGTTTGATATATGTAACCAAAAAGCATTTAAATAAGTGACCGTCAACCTCCAATAATTTTATTACAACAGTTTGTATTTACGAAGGATTGCCGATGAATTTAAATTGGCCGGTGGCTTTATGAACAATTGGTACCTGTGTCCGCATTACAATTGACCGAAGCTTGTCATCATAAAGAAGACAAGTTAAACATAAAGGTGAGTCAAATGGACCTTTTACTTTGAAAATAATCATGGCTTTAATTCAGGGCGGAATCATCAACAAACGAAAATGCATTTCTCGTCACAATTGAATAATGGATGAAAAGTGTCTATATAACAAGGCAAATACGACATTAACTAATTAATTTCATAATAGACTTTAAATTTGTTTAACTCATCTCTCGCGTTTTCATACTTATATGTACATGTATTTTGTATATTTGTGTCTCAATACAGTTTAGAGTCTTTTGAAACAGATATTGATGGAACATGAGCGCATACTGTTTAATTTTTAGAATATAAGGTTTCATTTCTAGTAAACGGAGAATCTGACTCGAGTTAAAATGAAAAGTAATAAACATTTCGGCCGGAGTTTCAAAGTAAATGATGATACTTTCAAAAAGAAGAAAAAAAACGAATATGAAGGGGATATGGCAAACCTTTATGATAAACACCGTAACATATTAAGTATCAGCATAGATACTGGTTCAACTGAGGTCGATATCTAAATCATTAGGTCTGATAAAAAGAAAACTTTGTTAACACTGTGGAGGTCACCTTCATAAAACATTGTCAGAATGGTTATCTTCAAGACTAGGTCATTAGGTCAAATCATTGAAAGTGGTAAAAAGTATTTTTGGCTTAATTAGCACAATAAGGGGATACTGACTTTCACAGTATGGTTGCAACAAACAGGGGTCATTGTTTTTTACCATACTACAATGAATACGAAGAGGAAACAATTTATTGTATACTCAAACTTTTATTTCATACCATATATGATAACTAAAAGTTATAACTACTTTTTTGTATTTTTTATTAAAAGAAATATGTTTGTTCAACTAACATATTAAATCAATAAATAAATAAGAAAGATTTCAAATTTTACTCTGTTTTTAGGAAGGAAGCATACTTTTTTTATTTCAATTTCCATATGTTTTATGTTAACAACTTTAAACTGATACATATAAAAAGGAATTTAATGTTATTCAGATTAAATTCAAATCGTAATCTGGTAAATGTGCAAATATTCAACATGGATTTTGAAGAAACAATTGACATTCACGCATCTTGGTATTTTTTATTTTACCGCTTTGTGAATAGTGTAAAGCAAATTTATCGAAGGCTGAAAACCCCATTATCATTTCAATCTTATGGAATAGAGCATGAAAAAGGCACACTTTATATGTTATCTATTATTAATACTGAAAACTCAATACGGATGAAACACAATAGCTTGATTTAATTCCATTATTTTATATTCCAGTCACAGTGATTGCACGTTTATGATAAAATCATTCAGTATTTTTGTAAATGTTGTATATCAATATAAAGATAAGACCGCTTTCACTGGTATACCATTTTTCATTATCTGTAAGATAAAGAACATTTTACTGATTTTGGTTTATACAAGGACCGGGCGCAGGATATGATAACCTCGGTTTTCCATTGCAAGGAATATTAGACTAGCTGCTCGACTGTGATATACCTCTTTTTCACCTATATGATTCAATGTAGTGTATTTAGCTACTCTTTATCTTAGCTCCAATATCATATGATTTTTACTATGTATAAAGGTATACTATAAAATTAAAAAGATAACGTTCAATTAGGATGTTCCAGGCTTTTTCGACTGGTAGGGGATATTGTTGCCGAAAAACATAGATGCAAGCGGATGCCCATTGCATGAAAATGTTGATTTTTCCTAAAAGGTTTATAATAGTCTATAAGAAATATAGTCAAACTCATTTTCCAACATTTTGGTCTATAAAATGCCCAAATATTATAGAAAATACCCATACCAAAAATCGTTATTTGCTGATAAATTCCTAATTAAGCAAGATATTATAAATTTCAGTCCCCGTACGTTTAATTTCTCCTCCTCAAAACCACAAAATCAACAAATAACAGTCATGCTTAATGACAAACAAACATAGTAAACACACACGTAATTAATTTTGATGATGACAGAAAGGACCAGAGGTTTAGCTAAAACAAACGTTACGTTGTCACATTGTGGTGTATGCAAATGAGATGCAAATATGGAGTGGATCCGGTTCGGTAAATACACGAAGATGCAGACTGTCTTACGCTTGTCAGTAACGTCAAAGGAAGTAATAAATGATGTCAGCTGATTGATTCACATTGTAAGGAGTAGTGTAAAATGGTTACCTGTGCATTTTAATGGATATGTGAAAGGTAAGTGATTTATTTTCAAGTTTTTAAACACTAGATGTAACTCCTAATTATACTGTATATATAAAAGCTTTATTTATCACAATATATTTGGTAACATATGTGTTCCGTCTACGTTAGCGCTATAATGACTTTGTTTCCCAGCCATTGTGTAGAACAAAGAGAAGTATTTTTAAGACAAGCCAGTATTATACGAGTTTCTCGGCAGATGACCGACTGTAGTTTGTGGTAAAACACTGGTTATTTTGTACGCAAAAATATATTTCACAAATATCTACCAGATTTATAAACATTGTTTGTCTTAAGTTTCGAAATATGAATATACTCTCTCGTGTATTTCACTTTTCGGCAGTGAGATGATCCATTATTATTTCCGGATATTTGCACTCCATAGGTTATACAACGCAACTGGCATTTATTGTTTGTTTTCTCATGTTGGGCATAACGTTACAACTGCACAATGAGGGGTCATATGACGATTTTCTAATTTGGGTGACGGATGAAGACCCCAGATGTCCCTCCATGAGTTATATCAGGCATGGGTGGGTACCTGGGTAGAATCACCGACCTTCCGTAAGAAAGCTGTATGACTTTCATACATGCAAGAACTCTACACCCCAAAGCGAGGTTTCGAACCAACAGCAGTAAGACAAATGATTCGATATTAACGAAACTGAATACACCTATGTCTAACAAGTATATCGCTTTATAAGTATATCGCTTTATGCTCTTTGCATTTTGACGCCACTTTAACTCATTTTGGCTATTTTTTAATCATGTTGTTTGAAGCACGCATGGCGTCTTTTCTTTGGTGATGTTACTTCAAAGATATGGTGGTTTTCGCAGGATTCGCACAACAGTTGAAATTTCAGTAATAAGCAGTTGTATTAAACTATTTAATACTAGAATAGCAGTGGCAAAAATGACCATTTAGATATCTGAAAAAAAATCAGACATGTAAGAGAACAGTGAATGGATTTACAAACATAAGAAACACGCAGTATATCTACTTGGTAATGTCAAACGTTGTCCATAAATCTTTTATTCAAACAAATGATTAGTTATCTTAAATACAAAAAAATAGAGTTGCTGTAATAAAACGAACAGTAATGCTATTGTTTAACTGGTAATAGGTGCATTTGAAATGAAGTTTTCATGTATTTATGACATATTATTTCTGTTCATGTTTGATACGTGTATTAATGTGATTATTCAGTCACGTACAAATGCACAAGGTTTCTACATATATGTCATCCTTGCATATTTAATGACAAGTGAGTTGTCATTCAGTTTGTAGGTTAATGTTCGATGTTTTAATTTATATCTACACTTCTTGTACATTTTATAAGAAAATCAAGCCTCTTTAACTGGATTAGAAAATACAAAAAGGGATCAAAGCGCATTCATTTATGTTTCCAAATTGTTACAAGTGTTTAATTTGTGATGTATGCAGGACATATACCTACATTTACATGTATAATATGTTCTAGTTAAAGGGGTCCGGCACATGAATGAATTATTTTAGTGTCCTAGAGCCATAATTATCAAAAACTCATACTAATATGACTACTCCCTAGACAAGAGTTTTTACCCCTCATAGACATAGTCTAGAGAGTAGTGATATTAGTATGGGTTTTTGATAATATGGCTCTAGGACACTAAAATTAGTCATTAAACACAATCCATTCATGTGCCGGACCGCTGTGGTTCTAATGTTAGAGACTCAAAGTAGTCGAAAAGCTTCCAGATATAGTAAAAATATTGCAATATTCAAAGTTTGAACATTACCCGGTCAACTTCTACATGTACGGCCTCTGCACAATGTATAGCGCTATCAAGGTAACCTATCTTTGTAAGACTATAAACTATTATAGCTACTAGTAAGTAGCTCAATATTTTGACTTAGTAACTCGAATTTTCGAGGAACGTAGCTTGAAATTTCGACTTGATAACTCGAACAATCGACTTCGTATTTTAAAATTTTGAGTTAATGAAAGCATTCTCCCAGCATTAATGCTATGTCGTACCTTTCTGAAAATAATTTGCAAATCAAACAGATCCGTTTCTTACAAAGGTCTTTACTGTGTTTAGATTTGAACAGGTGACTTGGTACACTAATTTGTTTCAATGATTCATACGGTTTGGTTATGTTAACAAAATCAAACATCTATACATTTACTGTTACAATTGTCCTTAACCTTTAGCATGCTAGATAAATTGTCGTCTGCTGGAAATGTCGTCTGCTAAAATTGTAAAGTTCATTCAATTTGCTCCAAAATTGGAAGAAATATTGTCAGAGTAGCAAACAGCTTGGAACCTGATCAGACGCCGATTTAATCGGCGTCTGATCTGGTTCCAAGCTGTTTGCCATGGCTGTTAAATTCGCCTGCAGCAGGCTAAGGGTTAAGCAAACCTTATATATAATTCATTCATTTATTTCATATTTCGACATTTTATAACATGGTGCATAATATACATATAAAAAACAAAATAAAGCATGTTTGGCAACAGAAGAAAATGATGGAAGATAAACTGCATTAAATGATAAATGGAATTAACACAGATAAAACTAGCTATAAGTTCTATAAATAAGATTATCATAAAGGGTTGCTTTAATGAATGACAATAAAAATATATCATTCAGATAAATAGCTTTGATTAAAAATATGTGTATATAGTTGGAAGGAAAAATAGGAAATATTAAACCATGTCACAACATTAAAATAATAGGATGACACAAAAAAGGAAACTAATCCTTATTTCCATTGTGGTCCTTTATCAAAATATAGCCTGACACAAGAAACAACAACAGATACTGTTTTATTAAATGAAAGGACAATTGACACTTTTAAGCTTGATATCATTATTATCACAGACAGAAAATGGACTATCACAGAATTATCATTATTCTCTACAGACTATTAAAGATGTAGAAAAAAATGCTATATATTTTGGAAACAATTACCAAAAAAAAAAAAAAACCAAACAAGATATTAAATCACATTGGACTTTTTATAGTATTACAGGAATAGAATTAAAACCTCAGACACCAGCTAATAAATGGGCTTTGACAGCAGACTTAAAATGAGGAATACTCTTAGCTTCTCTTAAATGCTGTGGCATTTCATTCCATAATGAGCAGCCCTGGTATGCAAATGACCTCTTACCAAAACCTTTAACCTTAGGCAGACAAAATATTCCAGTGTCTGCAAATGATTCATTGGAGCAATCAACCGACACTTTAACCTAGTGGGATAACTATGAATTGAACTTAGTGGAATGAAATGCTCTTTAAGGTAACCTGGTGTTTTACCACTAAATATTTTGAATACATGACACAACATGATTTGATCAACTCTTTTCGAAACAGGTAACCAATTCAGCTTGACAAAATGACCCTGATCTAAATGAGATCTTGCCTCTAAACCTTACACAAATCTGATCATTTTATTTTTGGTGACCTGTAGCTTATTTCTAAGTTCCTGAGTCAAGCTGTTATGCCAAACTGTACAACCATAATCAAAATGACACTGGATAAGAGATGTTGCTAATAACCTTTTAGAATGTGGATTGAGGAATTTACTTTTCCTGTACAAGAACTTCAATCTAGCATTAGCCTTTTTAATAATTGACCTAGCCATTGAATCAAAAGAAAGACTTTGATCAAGAGCGGCTCCAAGATACTTAACAGAAACCTTATAAATTAATTATTAAATACCTCATTGTTATGGTACAGTTTATGTTTTTGTAGCGTACAGTTTATGTTTTTGTATACAATGGCTGTACTTGTCAAGATATATCCAAAACATTTGTTTGTGAAGGGAGTGGGTTTAACCTTTAAATAATATCGTGTAAAAGTCCAACCGTTTGCAACTTCTTGTTGAAGATCTTTTTTATTCTATTTTCAGATGAAATCCTTACTTTTACTGCTGATAATTTTAGTCGAAGGTAAGACAAATTTCGAAATTTAACACATATTTCAAGAAATATATTTTTAGTAAACAAAGCGTTGACAATATCTTGACGTTAACATAACGTATTTCTTCAAGTTCATTTAGTTTACAAAATATGTTAATAAAATACGAGGAAAATTTACATTTTGTTTATGACAGATTTTGCCTAATTACGTCGTCTGATTAAAATTAAGGTTTGATAGCAATTAGTCTCGGTAGTAAATATAACATTTTAATGAGTCTTTAAAATGCTAGTCTAAAGTTTAAGAGAATTATACTACTAAAACATTTCAAAAATTTCATGTGTAGAAGAAACAAAATGAATATAAACATAAACAAGAGGGCCAAGATGGCCCTAGGTCGCTCACCTGAGAAACACACCATAACGCACCATAACAGTGTAAACATGTTTGACCTAGTGATTTCATGGAAAAAAAATTCTGACTAATTATCATTAAAATTGGAGCAAAAACCTTGAGTATTAACAAGTATTTTCTTTGATTTCACCTAGTGACCTAGTTTTTGATCCCAGATGACACATATTTGAACATGACATAGATTTCATCAAGGCTATCATTCTGACCAAATTTCATGAAGATCAATTGAAAAATACAGCCTCTATCGTATACACAAAGTTTTTTTGATTTGACCTAGTGACCTACTTTTTGATCCCAGATGACCCATATTCGAACTTGACCTAAATTTTATCAATGCAATTATTCTGACTAAATTTCACGAAGATCAGTTGAAAAATACAGCTTCTATCGCATATAAAAGGTTTATCTTTGATTTGACCTAGTGACCCAGTTTTTGATCCCAGATGACCCATTTTCAAACTCGGTCTAGATTTCAGCAAGGTAATTATTCTGACCAAAATTCATGGAGATAAATTAAAAAATTCAGCCTCTATCGCATACACAAGGTTTTTCTTCGATTTGACCTAGTGGCTTAGTTTTTAAACCCAGATGACCCATTTTCAGACTCGGCCTTGACTTCATCAAGGTGATCATTCATTGAAATTTCATGAAGATCAGTTGAAAAATACAGCCTCTATCGCATACACAAGCTAAATGTTGACAAACAGACGACAGATGATGGACATCGAGCGATCACAAAAACTCACCTGCTAAAATACAAAGTCCTTTAGCATTTGTATTTAAGCATTAAGGGAAAATAACACATTAATTATCTGATTATGTGAAACCCTGCTACATGGTGGGGTGGGGGGGGGACGGAGGAGAGACATTGGTTTAGCTTGTCCACCTGTCTAACCGTCTAACCACCGTCAAACAGTTTCCATACAACTCTTAGACATGTTATTAGGTAAAGTAACTATTAACGATAATAGTAAGTTTAGCTATGCATAGTGTTAGAATCATACAAGCTGGCATTTCTTTGGAGGCATGGACCATGTTAAATTCGTTATCCGAGAAAAATTGTTCATGTTCCATATCATGTCGTTTCAAATTGCTGAAAACATTTTCAAGAACTACTGGTTCATTAATTGTTATTAAAGTGAAAGGGCTTTGATTCATTCCTTCTAAATAGCATTCCATACACTTCTATTCTCAAACCATGTTGAACGATGAATCTTGAGAACCAAGGACATTGAACAAAAATGTTCCATTCAATGAGTTGTTAGTGCAACCGTTCTACAACCCACACGGCCAGTACTTTGCGCACTTTACTGTGTTTTCACGTTGTGCTTTACCTGTCATTTTAGTTTCTTAGACTATTTCAAATTGTTTGATGTTTAAAACATTTTTCCACGTGTTTCGTTATTTTAAATAAAATGAGACTATTTAAAAAACGAATAATATGACTGCCGTGGACATATAGCCTACTTTCTTTTGTTGATGAATATTTTTCGTTGTAAAGAAAAAGGCTGCTTATATCATAAGGATAACTTATTAATTAATACTCGTACTGTTTAGTTACTTTGAACTATTTTATACGAACTGTAAAAAACTAGAAGCTTATTTGAAACTATCACAAATCAACGTTCTAGCACTTATAATGACATTGCTTTCTGTCTCACAATATACCACCGTTCAGTTCGCAAGCTCAATTATCTAATTTCTTTTTCCACAGGTTCTTTTGGATATCGTGTAGTGTGTGTCTACACCAACTGGTCACAGTACAGGCCAGACGGCGGGAAGTTTTTGCCAGAAGATGTGGATGCCTCACTGTGCACACATTTAATATACGTGTATGCAAAACTGAAAGGGAATAAGCTAGAGCCTACAGAATGGAACGATGAAGGGTCATCATGGAGTGAGGGCATGTCAGTTCATTGTTTCATAATTTTATTGTCTGCTCATCTCTTATATTTCGTTATGGAATATTATGTTTTATGAAATAAAGATGAATGTAAGAAATATGAATACATTTATTTCATATGTACACTTTTTGGCTTTTTAGGTACTTGTTAATAGATTATTTGAATCAAATTCACAGGAGAATCGCAGAACTCAAAAAGTAAGATTTAGAACAGACAGATAATTTTCCGAACGCTAGACATAGATAGCATAAAGAGATAACGTATATTTTTGACGTACGACAATTTAATTTGATATGCTGTATAAATCTTGAGGGAAATCAATCCAACGCTGAATCTTAAAACTGCGGGCTGAAATTATGACAGATTTATTTCATTATTTCAGTCTCTTCCAAGTACAAACATGAAGCATACAATTTAAAATACACATCATTAAAACATTCACAAGGACATTCTTTAAGAATTATAAGAGATTATGAATTTTTGTTTCTTCCGATTAAAACAACTGTAAATGACGTTTAAAATGTAAACAAATATTCGTAAAAACAGAGACAATGGTGATAAACTTTACGTAATTTAGACACAGTTCATAGTGTATACGTTTAAAAATAGTTTAAAGAGGTATTATATTTCAAAATAATATAGAAATCTCATTTGCTACATAAGAATTCATAATTTCACAAACATCACATTATAGCTGCATGCAGAATTGCTTTTTATGCCATATATATATATAATGTTATTCCATGTTATGAAGTATAACAACCTTCTGCATGTTTAATTCTTTTGCGATTTATTATGCTGCATGTTTATATTTCACTCTATAGGTATGGACGTGTCAACAACTTAAAGCAGTTAAATCCTGAGTTGAAAACATTACTTGGTGTAGGAGGTTGGATGATGGGCAGTAAGGACTTCAGTAAACTTGCAGCAGGTAGAATAGCCAGAAAGATATTTGCCAAGACTACTGCAAAATTCCTGAGAGACAGAAATTTTGATGGTCTGACCATTGACTGGCAGCACCCGACAAAGAGAGGAGGCAAACCGAAAGATAAAACTAACTTCTCATTGCTCCTTCAGGTAAAATTACACAACATTTTGCTTTGGATTTGTTTCCTAAAATTTTAAAAACATTTTTGTTGTCTTAGCTATTGTATCTGTATGTTTGCAGACCAAGTTTTGATATGCAAACTTATTTTAAGCTGAATCTGTTATTCTATTATTGGTTATAAACTCTAAAAGATAAAGCATAAACCTACACACTCATATGCAAATAACAGAACATGAAGTAAAATTGTTTCCAGAAAACTACAGTGAAACAGAATAAATCATTTATCACATTTTACATTAAGTCACTATACATTTCTTATATTTCATTACAAATGCCTTTTGCAAAATTTGTCTGTCGGTTAAGTGCTAGGGTAAAATTCCTCAACATTTTACAAACTGATTTTATTTGCATGAAAAGTTAGGTATAGTAGCATACTGTTGCCTGCAGACATATGTGTAGTAAGGCCTACAAAAGACATCGTGAAATACATATATAGGACTTAATAAAAAACAGTAATCGTATCCGAGTGGTTAAGGTTGATGACTTCTAATCCTTTGCCCTTACCGATGTTTGTACGGCTTCAGTACAGTATTCTTTATGTGAGGAAACTGTTCGAAGCTGTACATTTGGTTACGGAAGATCGAAGTTCTGCTCAGGTGCTCGCCCATGCTTGAAATAATATTAGGTATTTTCCACTATCAAAGGCCGAGAGGTCCTGAGCTAAATTATGTCGATTTAACTCTAAATCGAACAAAAGCAACACTAATTAAATCCTACATAGAACATACATGTAACAAAACTCATGTATGTAAGATCTTTGGACAATAAAAGTTTGGTTTGTGTTACTTAAACCTACGTAAGAATTAGTGAATCATACAAAGATGCTGTTATGTCCTGCAGAAGCGTTTTAAGTCGTTCGTAGGACTTACTACAAAAATCTCAGCAAGAACTAGTATGCTGCCACATTAAAGTAACAATCACCTGCTATGTGTAAAATCGTATTTGAACGCTCGTCGTGAGATATAATCAAGTTGTTAAATTTACAGGAAATCAGAAAAGCATTTGAAGCCGAAAGTAGAAAATCTGGTTTGCCTCGTTTACTTCTAACAACTGGCGTATCGGCCAGTAGAAATATCATCGAGGAAGGCTACGAAATTGACAACATAACTAAGTAAGTGAAGAAATTCTACTTGTTTACAATATGTTCAATGCATTTCGGAGAAATATAACATAGTGTTTGTAATGTGATAAATGGCAGTTTGCATTATTCAGATGTGTCTTGACTTGATATATTCCTTTGCAGCATTTCAGTTTCCTCATAATTTCTTATGAAATTGCACATTACTTTAATCAATACACCAAACGCACAGACACTTAATGTACTAAGTAAAGTGCAAATATAATAGTACTATAACTTCTTGACTGATAAACGAGATTTCAACTGACTGTCAATAGCGTAAGGGAAATTCCGCTCTGTAATTTTATGCGATTTGCAGATCTGAATTATTTTATTTCTTTTGTTTCATATTCGAAGACAGAAATCAGATTTGTTCAATGTTATTTTAATACTTTTAAAATATCAAGCGTTTTTTTTATTACGCCTCTGCATTTATTTATCCCAGGTATACTGATTTCATAAATGTAATGGCGTATGATTTGCATGGTGCTTGGGATAACTATACTGGACATCCAAGCCAGCTTTATGCAAGAGAAGAAGAGTTCGGACCATCAACAGAGATCAATGTGGTAAGCATTCGTCTATAAGCACAGTATATGACATCATTTATTCATTATATTTGTATATCGAACAGTAAGTCAAACCAGTTGATGGCAGATCGGTTGTTAATGCCATAGTTAAGCGTTTTAATTATAACTTGAGTTAACCCCCGTTAATAGCAACTGCGCATGCAATCTTTTTATAGGATGCTTCTATGCGTTACTGGATGTCAAATGTTCCAGACCGGAGTAAGCTTAACCTGGGCGTTTCTACATATGGAAGGACTTTCACGTTGAGAAAAGCACGACATAATGAATACAATGTACCAACGACAGGCCCAGGAGTTGCCGGGGAGTTTACACAACAACCTGGCATGCTTGCTTACTATGAGGCTAGTAATCATTAAAATTTGGTCATAGCAGTTCTTCAGTTAAGTAGTGTTGAGATATTAAAGTACATAAACTAACTTATCATAAGTTTGTTTATAATTAAATTTTACTATTTTATTCAGTACAACGTGATTTTGAATAAGTTTTTTACTTTGAAATATGTTCGAGTTCTACAGCAGAAATCTTGCTCAATATTATTCCGCGATGGAACGAGTGCTTATTTATCGACGCAAAACTAATATTTTTATCACATACGCATCTGCTCTTATTAACAAAATATAGATGATATGAATTTGTTCTTTATTCTGAGTAAAACTGAAAATATCATCAATAATGATCTATTTAAAGCGACGATCCACATTATGATGACGTCATGGACAAGATATAAAATATGGACTTCCCATTACACATATTATATTCTTCACATATTAAGAATAAGGTCTGAGACGTTGATATTCGTCCATATATGACGTCCAAATTACATATTTTGTGCGTGTCTGGTCATTTGTTTGTTGTCTGTGAACTTGGAACTAGCATATTCAGGTTTTACAAGAGTAAATGGCAAAGAAAAAGGTAATGAAGCAAGTCGAATTGAAAGCATTTCGCATAACACAAAAAACAGTCACAATGATTAACTGGACCATTATTCTTTATTCTATTTCAGCGTTGTTCCCAGTACGCAGATGCACGAAGAGTTTGGGACGCGCCAAGCCAAGTTGCCTATTGGTATAGTGGAAATCAGTGGATTGCTGGCGAAGATACAGAAAGTGTAAAAGCTAAGGTATTCTCTATTTACTTTTTGTGCTTTTTATGGTTGTCTTACCTGTGCTTTTACGTATCTCTAAAATGTGGATAACTAACTCATAATCAAATTGTTTGTGTCATATGTCTTTGTTTAATGTCGCCATTTGATTCACTTATTTCATAAGCAGTTCCCATTTATGAGAAAAAAATCAAACATATTACTCCCATCATTCGAAAATGTAATTTCTATACTTTTCTAGTTGACGTAGATGCTTGTTTCTAAATAAAACTATTTTCAAAATTGGTATTTCTTGACTCTACTGCAGGATTATTAATTTAAAAGAAAACGCGTATGATTAAAGTGCAGTTTCACTAGCAGAAATACAAACTTGAAGAATTTCAGTGGCACCAGACCAGAAAGAAAATGCTACTATACATGTTATACCCACAGGTGGCAGTAACGTACCTAGGATACAGTATGTGTCCATGGGCCATATGCACTTACATTTATTACAATTATAATGTTTTCTTAGGAAAAAAATGACAAAAAGCCATTTTGAAAAAAATTTTGCTCCTGTGACAATGAGCCATCTACAAGGTAGGTATGAACAGTTTCACACGTGCATTGCTACCAGGTCCGTATTTTTTTTTCAAAACAATATTTCCTTATCAATGATTGGCCGCCTTTTTGGCAAGAGATTAATCTTTCAGAAAAACCTTACTTCAAAACCCAGTTCCAAACCGTTTACGCATCACGAGCGAGCAACGGCGTACAAAACGATAGTGATTTCTCCACCCGAAAAAATCCCACACATTTTTCGCACCGAAGTCTCTCCCCTAAAACAAATCAAGTACACCTTGTCAGTTAAAAGTTGCGCTACAAGCAGTCAGAATATGCTAAATGTAAACTAACAAGACTAAAAATAAGGTTCAATTCTACTTTATTACTTACCAGTTGTTATTTATTTGAATTTGGTAAATAATCTTCGTGAGCCATCGCTGCTTGTTTATATTCGGGAACTCTTTGGATTTTATCGCTACGTTTGAAATACGTAAACTGTCCCCGCCAATGAAAACGTTCTTTACAACCACCGTTTTGTCAACGGTAATCATGGCAGGCGAAGGTAATTTTCGAAAGCGAAAAAGTTAAATTGCAAATTTGTAAGTAATTACGAAGAGTTAAACCTGATGTTCGGTCTTGTTAGTTTGCATTTGGCCAATTCTGACCGGTTGTAACGTTATCTTTAACTGAGACGGAGTACTTTATGTGTTTTAGGGGGGAGACTTCGGTGCGAAAAATGTGTGGGATTTTTTCGGGTGGAGAAATCACTATCGTTTTGTACGCCGTTGCTCGCTCGTGATGCGTAAACGGATTGGAACTGGGTTTTGAAGTAAGGTTTTTCTGAAAGATTAATCTCTTGCCAAAAAGGCGGCCAATCATTGATAAGGAAATATTGTTTTAAAAAAAAAATACGGACCTCGTAGCAATGCACGTGTGAAACTGTTCCTATCTACCTTGTAAATGGCTCATTGTCACAGGAGCAAATTTTTTTCAAAATGGCTTTTTGTCATTTTTTCCCTAAGAAATCATTATAATTGTAATAAATTTAAGTGCATATGGCCCATGGACCCATACTGTATCCTAGGTACGTTACTGCCACCTGTGGTTATACCCCACCCCTAGGTATACTATAAGAACCATGGTCATGAATGGGAAAATATACTAACATATTTTAATCGCGCATTTCTCCCTGAAACGCGCAGTTAGGTAAATGTGTACTATGGATATTGAACAAGTGGTAATCTATCTTCCATCGTGTACCGGTCCCATTAATTCAAAATTTCTTATCTAAAAGAAACAATGCGTAGTTCATAGTTCCATCAACGTTACAGAAAAAAAAAACTTTGATGAACTTCCCTTATGAAGTTCCGGTCTAGATTAAAAAATTATTCTGATTGGCTGATGTAGAAATGTAAGTCAGTTGTCGTTTAACTACATGTGGACGCTAAAACTTGTAAATGCATCATAAATGATGTGATACAAATGTGTACCAATGTATGACTTCAAATTCAAAATCATTTCGAAGATGAATTTCATTCATCATTTCGAGTTTTATTGTATAACTGTTAAAATTTTGCATTTTGTTTTTGTTTGTTTACATTTTGCCTAACATGTGTACACTGCTGTGACCTCTAGACCGGATGTTTATTAGGGAAGTTCTCGCAAGATTTTTTCTGTAATATAAAACTTTGAGACAGTGCGACTGATGCACGATGGAAGATAAATTTACGCTTGTTCAATATGCTTGGTACCCATTCATCGAACTGTGCGTTTCAGGTGAGAAATGCACGATTCAAATAGGTTAGTGCATTTTCTCATTCCAGACCATGGTTCTTATAGTATACCTAGGGGTAGGGTAAAACATGTATAGTGGCATTTTCTTTCTGATCTGGTGCCAGTGAAAAATTTTAAGCAAAGTCAATATGTAATCTTATAACCATACAATATTTGACTAGTTTACAAATCCCGGTAAAGAAGTAAGTGAAACAAATAGTGTGTAAAATATTGTTCGTTTATTACTAAACAGTTGTGTATTGTGTATAAATATTGTTTCTATCTGCTTGAAATTGTCGATGCTTCTATTATTTGTTAGATATATGTATCAGTGTATTGTTATGTATGTGACTAATATTTAACACCATGCGCACATTTGTAGGTGAATTGGACAAGAACACATGAAATTGGAGGAGTGATGATTTGGTCGTTGGATACAGACGATTTCGCCGATATGTGTTTATCTCAAGAATATCCGATACTAAATACTGTAGTAACAGACATAAATGATCCTACATTTGTGAAGCCTAATGTATCTGTTACGCGTAAAAATATTAAAAGTGACCCAAAAAGTAATAGAGTACCAAATGACATGATGAAACATGGGTTATCAGAAACTAAACCATTAGAAGATATGAATTTACAAACGACAATTGACAGTAGTAAAACGATTAATTCAAATATACAGTCAATAACAACAACAACAACAACAATAACGACACTTCCAACAACTACATTAAAAATTGACAAACCTATCATAAAAGTTAACTTGGACAAGAATAAGAAACATAAACCTGCGCAAAACATTCAACAGAAAATGCAGGAACAAATTCCGAAAAAGAAGAAAGAGCAACAGCAAAATAAAACGCAGCAGTTATCAAAGGCTAAACCAGATACCGTGAAAACTGCAAATAATAAACAAAGAAGGAAGGTTGGTAGGAGAAGACGAATTAGTCCAAGGATGCGTCGGAAAATGATACTTAAAAGAAGACAGAGAAATAAGAAAAGAAAACCTGGGCCTAGGCAAAGAAAAGGACAGATGATGATGCGAAAAAGTGATGAAAAATCAGCTGAAAATATAAAACGCACTATAAAAGGTAACGATAAATCTAGTACTAATAATGTCTTGCCTAAAACTATCACAGCCGGTAAAGTAAACACTCCTTCACATAATAAACACAAATTACCAATTAAATCATCCAGTAAAACCAGAGTCAAAACTAGTAAACATGTGGTTGTACAAACACTGGGAGAGAAAACTAAAAATAAAAATCTTAATGATATACAGCAAGCAAAGACGACAAAACACGTTAGAGTCGTCAAAGATACTTCCGATCTCAGGAGACATATGATTTTAACAAAAGATATGATAGTAAAGGGTAAAAAAGAAATCAGTAAAACACAAGCACACCCGCAGTTGAATACAAAAGCTGCGAGCTTGACTATTGGGAAAACCCTGAAAATAGCGAACAGGAAAAAGGCACAACCAGTGCTTATTGTTCGACAAAAATCTAAGAAACTTCAAAGCACAGTTAAAACCGGAGAGACAAAACCGCAACTACATAATAAGCGTTTGAGTCATAACAGCACAATAACAACACCAACGAAATCATTAAGCCATTCAAAGGAATTAGGCAACACTAAAGTATCAGAGTCAGTGCCCTCAAAAAACGTTCAAAAGTCGTTACCAACTGCAAATTTAACGGATACAACATCTGTTCCAAAGCATAATCAAACGAAGAAGAAAATAAAAAAATCCATGAACAACAAAATGAACTGGAGGAGGAGAAAAGCTCCTAGAAATGGCAAAAGACAAAAAGTGCGACGTCGAAGAAAAAATGTCTCGAAGAAGTCTATTAGCAGATAAATAGATTGTTTGATATTAAATGTAAGAGACTGCTCAGTGCGTTTTCATCAATGTATTTAAAAGGATATTTTTTACTATAACATACTACGCTGAGGAATGTTTTGTTTTACGTGCGTATCTAAATGTTTGCTATCGCATTTCATGTCGGTATATGTGAAATCTGTCTATATACGTGCTGTTTAAATAGTTACAAATCTTTACTGACCGTTCTTGTCAATGTAATGGTTCTTCATAATCAGCCTTATTTTTACTTCATTAATTTAACTAAAACTATGCCTATACAGTTAGCAACATTAGCTGTGTACAAGTTTTTTTCGTTACCAATACACATAAACGCTAGAAAATGTAGTTGCGTCCACCCCTTTTGTTTTGTTTGAACTTTAGTAGTTTGTTTTGGATTTAAAGCCGTTTTTCAACAGTATTTCAGTCATGTAACGGCAGGCAGTTAACCTAACCTGTGTTCCTGGATTGTGTACCAGTACAAACCTTTCTCTGTAAGTAACTGCCAACTTACCCCCATGAATCAGAGATGGAAGACGAATGATTTCAGACACAATGTCTTCTATCAAATTGCCACGGAGAATATACGCTCTGCCTGGGGATCGGACTTGCGGCCCCGCGATCCGTAAATCTGCGCTCTCCCTATTGAGCTAAGCAAGAAGGCTCTAAATATATAAGAGCGATGTTGATTTCTTGTTGCATTTTAATTTTACTCTCGGGTTGTCTTTTATTCATTGAATTTATATCCCGAATCCAGGTTTCATTTTATGTTATCCGGATAAATGGCGTTACGGCATTTCTTCTGGTTTGTTCTAACGTGCCGAACAACATTAAAACGCATAATTGAAATGTTCTAGATTTGAAACTTTTATATCACTTTCTTATGCATACGAAATAAGGAAACACCTCAGAACGAGCTATAGTATATCAGACTTTATGTTTTAAGTAAATGTTCCAGCGGTACCATTTACTACTCATGAGAAAGCAAAATGAACGCGCACACTTTAAAGTGTCATCATAACTGCTGAACGAATGACAAACTTTGTACATTTGTCTGGCTTGACGAACGACCACGCACTATTTTTATCGATCATTAACTGCGACACATTATTTACCTATTTTGCTTTTGTTTAGGGAAACGAAAGCAAACATTTTTTTTCAAAAATAATATCAGTATTATTAAAGCCTCTTTTCGTCACATCCTAGACACGGTGTGGTCTATTTTCTAACCAGGGAACCAGTCTAGAAACGGCAAAAAACTATGGGAACCGAACCGAAGAGCGAAATAACTACACTTTGTTAAAAAAAAACCAAAAGCTACTTTTGTATACAAAACCAATCATTTTGATCATTCTGGATATTTACAATTTCCTGTCACGGTAAAACTTGTTTCTTGGGCTTGTTATACCAAGCTCGATTTTGTGATAAGACGTTGAAATCTGAGACACTGCCAGTGATTTTAAATCTACCAAACCTAAAAAATGCACATTTAATTATATTTTGACGAGCCAAAACAGTTCAGCATTTGACAATTTAGACTGAAAAAGCGACCTCTCTTGAGTCGGAAAGGGACAACAAGTTTTTTGGTATTCTTTTATAATATATTGACATTTGAAAAAAAATATATATACTATAAAAGTTTATGAATAAGAATATAAGAATAAAACTCTTTCTATAGCCTTTGAAAATAGCTTTACAATGTCAACATCACAGGTGTTTTCGCTAAATATTGTTAGACCTACAGCGTCTTTTCTCCTCATTAGATCTAAAATTTGTAATTATCGTACATTTCTGTGTAAACTTAGATGAAATAGAAACAAATGTGACAATTATCGTTGTTTATATTGTAACGAGTGGAAAAATGCCCTTTGGAACAACATTAAAATTCTACATAAATAAGCCGTTAATTGTATCAAGATTAAAATAGAGATATCAGAGACAGCATGGTTTTGTTCGTAAGTATCGAGCTAGCACTCATCAATATTCCATATATCTCCGTAAACTGATTTTCGGTGTCCGGTCCAAAATAACGAAACAACTATTGAACAACAAACACAAGGTATACAATTCTTAATTCACATCATATCGCATGTCCTGATAGCTCTGTTAGGCTTGCCGTTTTTATATTTTTGGGTTGAACTAACATTTTGATCTTTTAGCAAGTACTGGTAGGCTATGTTTAGTACTTTACCATCTTTATCAAAAAGCGTCGGAGTGCCAAATTCAGAACATAGGTGGAAAAATTCAGAACATAGAATTACTTTTACATACTTCTAAAAAAAATTGTTGGCATTGGAGGTTAAAGGGGTTAAATCTCAAAGATAGAAACAAGAAAGAGAAGCATCCAAAGGGAATTCAAAAAATGTATTCACAATGTCACTGCAGATGGGTGGGGTACTTGATAATATCAATATTTGCTCAAACTTTATAAACAGTTACGGTAATTATGTTTCCCACCACACTGTGGTGCGGGAGACATATTGATTTACTCCTGTCTGTCTCTCTGTGTGTCTGTCTGTGTGTGTGTCTGTCTGTCTGTTTGTCTGTCACAAAGTTTGTCCGCACTCTAAGTCAAACATTTCTCATCCGATCTTCACCAAACTTGAACTAAATGTGTTTGCCAGTAAGTGCTCGGCCAAGTTTGATAACTAGCCAAATCGGCCCAGGCACTTCGGAATTATGTCCCTTGAAACTTGTTTTGTTTATAATCAAAGCACTGAAAGTCTCATAATGCAGTTGTGTTATAATCAAAGCACTGAAAGTCTGATAAAGCAGTTGTGGGAGACATCCGCTTTTCTCAAAGGTAGCTGTAGTTATTTATAAAATGATTATTAAACTACTTTATTATGTAATGCATGCATGTGAATAAAGAAATGATACTATTATTCTGTTGAATAGATTTTATTTTAGGTAAATTTCGAATAATTTGTTTATTATTATAATCTAATGGAAGCTGCCTTAAAATATCGCCTAATATCCAGAGAATACCTTGGATTTCTCTTGAGGACTTTTTGCTGTATTGCATAAGTAAATAAAGATTATTAGTCATCAATAAAACTTTATTTTGGAATTAGTTTAAGGTTCTGACATTATTTCTTGTTATATATCAAGCCTGTGTGGACAAAACGGTTATCTGCCAATCTCGGGGTTTGGGTTCGAGTACAGTGTTTGTCCATAATGCTTTTTTTGTTTTCAAACTTTATCTGCAAACGTAACAGTCTTGAAATTGTCACACTCATCATGATTTTTCTTCTTATTCAATCATTGAATAAATACATTTGTATTCAAAATTCTTCAATGAACATGAATGTTTACCTTTGTTGAAAATATCTACTAAAACCTTTCAAACGACACATTACTTGTCACCAGCGTTTCTTAGTATTTTCGACTAGAAAGATGCTCATTCATTCGATGGAGAATTCAAGGAACTGGCATAATCCTACTAGCAATATGAAAACCGTGAAATGTGTTACATATAATAACGTCCTAAAATATTGACGAAGATTAATGAATGCCAAACAATAGCTACCACACTCTCTTAATGTAGAACTGTTTTTTCCACTTTTGCAGGTAAATTGGATGCGCTTTAACAATATTGGCGGTATAATGCTCTCTTCGCTAGACATGGACGATTTTACAGGAATGTTTTGCACAGGGGAAAACTACCCGCTTTTAAATACTATCCACAATCAACTTATTGCACCGCTTCCTAAAACTCCCAGATTGCGAACAAATGAACGACCAAAGATTAAACCGATAGATATAACTAGAAAACCATATACCCTTCCGACCACAGAGGTCATTCCTACGTTTCAAACGACGTATTTTCTATATGATACTACAACCTATGAAACAACAACAGAATTGACAACAGCAACAGCTAAATCGAACCATGGAAATGAACATTCGAAAAAATCACTTAAACAAATTGGAAATATCATAATAATGGATCGAAAAAACGTCGAAGCTACTCAAATGAAAAACAATCACCAACCAGGACGACAAGGGAAAACTGCCACTGACGAATATTTTGAAAGCTTGGCATCGCGTAACAACCCGCTACCAAATACTAGAATTCGCAGTAAAATTCAGGGTACAAAACTTGCAAAAAATCCTCCTTCAGTTCCATCCAAACAAATTGAGGTCACTACGGTTTCCCAAGTACAGAAAATGACAAAGCAAAAACCAACACCGAGTTCACTTCCAAACATTTCAGAGCAAGAATCAGAATTGAGAAACTTCCTGAAAAAAGCTGCCGATCTTCCTTCCCACCGTCTTATTAACGGCATAATGAAACTTCTAGGACAAGGTGGGCAGACAAAAGATAGGACTGTCAAAGGGAAAGAAATCTTCCGACACGCTTCCGCATCGAAAGCGGCAACGCCGACCATAGCTACAGTTGCGACAACAACTGTACCACCGATTCGAACACATAAAAATGAACCAGACATGCTAATTCCAGATCTGAGAACATCAGCATTAGCGAACAAAAACAACAAACGACTCTTTACAAATACAAGAGAAATAAATCAACCACTCATTAACATTAACAGAGAAATTATTTCCGGTAATAAAAAGAATGATAGGTTGACTAATGCCCAACTGAATAGAAATAATGTGTTTGCTTTTGCAAGAGAGCCAGTTAATGAAAAAGTAGGTATATCGACATTGCCAAAAGTAAAAACAAGTGAAACTCAAAAGCGAAAACAGCTTGTACCTCCACCATTTCCACTTCCTAACGGAAAGGAAGTCCGGCCAAGTAAACGTTTCCTAGACATGAAAGATCTTGGATTTCTTTCACAATAAAAATAAATGTTCTTTGTTCGAGATGGTGTCTGACATGAACAGCTGTTGTACGTTGTGAGTTCATTTTGCTTGTAAACTGCTTTGTCAAGGTATAAAATATATTTCATTACCATCGACCGCCTTATCTACTACTATTTCAACATGAAGCAGTGTTTTACTTTTATCACAAATGTTTGCATCAAACGTCATAGCGATTTGTTCGATGTGATATTTTATCCAAATCAGAACTGTATTACAAAGAAATAACTGTCAACAAAATTTGACTTGAGGATGATAATGATTTGTAAAAATTGATTCATGTTCTAGTTTATTTTTTACATGTATATATTAGTGCTACTGTTAATCTTTCAAAGGGGGTTTGATACGCATGTCGTTATTGTAAAGAATTGTAAAAGCATTGTCATGTATCATAATATTTAAAACTTTTTATTTCTTATATATTTTCATGAATTATACTTCACATGACCGGCGGTAGCAGTGATCTTACCTGGTTCCATACTATAGATATTGACATCACATGTATATGACTTTTGCTAGGTTTTGTTTGTTTTGGTTTGGGTTAAACGCCGTTTTTCAACAGTATTTCAGTGATATAACGGCGGGCAATTAACCTAACCAGTGTTCCTGGATTCTGTACCAGTACAAACCTGTTCTCCGCAAGTAACTGCCAACTTCCCACATGAATCAGAGGTGGAGGACCTAGATCTACCTAGATTTCGCACCAAAACCACAGAACCACTTCTTAGCTTGAATATAATTGATATGATTTTATGTGTAAATAAAGATTGTATACAATTTTTATCTCCTTTTTACTGTGTGTTTTGTGCAATTTGGTTACCTGTTTCGAAAGAGATTTATAAACGCAACCATTTCACGTGTTTGCAAATGTCCAAAGAGATTTTGAGAAGAAGCTGTCCAAAAGAGGTTTATTTTGCTTTTCATGTTATTTTTGTATTTAGCAACCAATTAGATAAACTAATAATATAACTTGTAGAAAACATGCAGGAAATAGATGCAATTAATTATGTATCAAAACATTAATTTATTAGATATGAATTTCTCGTCAATATCTTTTCATCTGATTAGATGTTATGACGGAAAAAGATTTCTCTATACACATCCATTAAACCACGCTTCTATCAACCCTTGTATTTCGTAAGCATCACAAGGATTATGATGTATTATTGTAATGATATTTAACAAGTCATGAAAAAAGTAAATGATTTTAGGAGTTAAGTTTTGGCAATTCAATTTATGCCAGATAAATTGCCTGTTACTAATTACATGTCACAACGTACTCATGCAATAATCCATATTAATTAGAAATTTGAAATTGAAAAAACAGATCATTCAAAAGACAGAGTTTAACAAGCACGCTGGAATGATGAGTTAGAATGCCCCAAGGTGTTTTGAACTAAAACACTGCAGCGATAAGATATCATGATATTTCATACTAAAGCTATTAAAGTTGCTGAGAAAATCAATTAGCAAAACTGCACTGCACTTTGTTTCTCATTTCCAATACAAACAGGTTAAAAATATTCATTGCCATATTTTACAATATGCGGAAATGTAGATGGGTGTAGAGTTTAATTTAATTTAGTTTAGTTTAGTCTAGTCTAGTTTTGACTGATCTAATTTAGTTTAGAAATATTGTAAAGTGATTACAAAATACTTTGCATGACATTAGAGAGTTTCAGATTTTAACCTTCGCCTTCCCCTTCAATGTCTCTCATATATATTTTGGGTAACACGTCACCGATATGCGTGTAATTTTAACTAAATACATTTAATTGAACCTGGAAGTATGAAGTTATCAACTGAATTTGAGAAGCATTGAGATTTTGTAGAAACTTTAACTTCTACGGCATGATTGTGTCCCCAGGCGGTATCGATTATACTAGATGGGCATTTTTGTTGTATGAAGTGAAGTTCTGAACGTCCGAAGATGTGATATCACGAAAGTCAAAACAACAGTCTTTTTTCATCTACTCTGTCCACAATCTCGGCATCAAAAACTGAAATCTGGAAGGAAGCACATGGCAGGACAGTCATTTTACTTGAAAAGTAAATAATTACGCGCGATTATCATTTGGTGGAACTTTTAAAATTCACTTCCACATAAAAACAATCCGTTTCTGTCTGACACTTTACACGACAGTTTCGTTTGATTATAAACATAAAATGGAACTAGTAAGACGGAAAATTCTTCTGAAGTATCAGACAATTTCAGATCTATGATCTCATGATGCGAGAGGTTTCCTGTTAGCCGTATTGGATAACTCCATTCTTTACAAGCACGGACCCAGAGCCTGGCAGAGGGGCATTGTGGGTCAGTCCCCCCTCCCCCTGATTTTACATGGAAAATCGGTCTTGTAACTCGGTGTGACCCCCATCCCCACCCCCCTTGAAATGGATGACCCCCTTCATTAAAGCCGGTGCCCCACTAACCGAAATTCCTGGATCTGCACATGGTTTACTTATAAAATAGTATATTCAAACAAATACATGTATATGCCCACTGTTTCGCTAGAAACATGGTGACTTGGCACGGTCGTGCTGTCTTAGAGTTTGGCATTTTACAGTGTCATGCAGAGTTTCATGATGCTAAAACGTATGATATCACGAGAGTATCTTACATTTGTTTCAATTCGCTTGTTAAATGTATTCATAACTTGTGTATATTGGCTCATGTTATCAACATATCTTTTAAAAGGTTAAATTTTCGGCAGGTACGTTGTCTACATATACCAATTCAAAGTGAAAAAACTTCAAGAAAAACTATGAAATACTAGTCAACAGCATGACGGGTGAATCTGTCCTTTATATTTTATGGCCATGCCTTTTGTGTTTGCTTATTGCATATATTAAACTTAATTTACGAAGCGATTATTTTAAGTTCAAAATATTCAAGCATTACAATACCGTTTTATACCGTTTTATACCGTTGATACCAAAATACACGATAAAAACGATCATAATTACGGATACATTGAAAGGGTGGATTAAAAGAAGTAAGGTTCATGCTAAAGATTGAAATCTCAGGGAATTTTAAAAGAACTTCAAAAACACACGTTAACTTCGCAAGAGACGTTGAAGGGGAAGGCGAAGGTTCAAATCTCAAACTCTCTATTATGTGGCAAAATACTTAAATACATTTTTAGTGCTAAAATTATGTATTCTTAATCTATCTTAACATTCCAGAATAATTATATGTTATTAGCTTTGTATCGGGAAATATGCACGAGTTCTGCAGCGTGAATATTCTTCCGCTAAAGAACGAGTGCATATTTCCCGATGCAAAGATAATATCCTTTTTATAACATACTTATCTACACGTATAAATATAATATAAATATTATGAATTTGTTCAGTTGACAATACTGAACTAAAAAAAGAAGAATTAATGCAATGGCACACATTACATTACGTCACGCACCCGATATGAAATTCAGGCGTCAGTGTATGGAAAAATATTGACGTTTCCGGTACCATTGTAACTTAACGGGGAATTGAAAGGAGTATGTAATAATATGACTTATACTTAAGCATTAGCAAAACAAATACAAAATACTAATAAAAACTTTCAAGAAGATATTAAATGTTTTCTGTATGACACTGAGAGTTGCTAAAAACATATTGCCATAAAAATGATAAATTGACTAAAATCTTAATCTACAGTCGTACCGAAATTACCAAAACATATGAACTACACATAGTCAGAGACAGAATGTTTACAGGAATCACACCCTGCAACGTCTTGAGATGTGAATAACGATATTTTGACTTCGATGTAACCTGTTCTTGCATATTTGTTCTGTTGTTGTTTAGCTATTAAATTATATGTTGCTTTATGACCGATTCATATAAAAAGGGAAACCAACAGTAAAAAATAGCATTGTAGCCTATATCATGCAGGAAAAAAAATTACCAAGTACATTTGTCATAACATTAAGAGCCTATGAATTTGGTGTCGGTTGTAATAATTCCTTTAAATTTTTAGGAATGACATTTGATTATAATTTGATCTTAAAGTGTATCACTTTATTGTAAATGCTTTCAAGTATATTTCTACAGTTTGGACCTTTGATAAAGGAGGTCCTGTTTTATTCTTTTACTATTAATAAACGGTTTATATATCTCAGTGTATCTCATAATGCTCCAGTATATCTAAGAATATTCCACTATTTAGTATAATATTGCCTGTGGCTGTATTTAAAATATCAAAAATATTTAGTGTTTAAATATTTCAAATTATTACAATAAGTTTCTTCATTCCATTCCCAGTTTAATAACAGTTTAACCTAACCAATGTTTCTGGAGTCTATACCAGTACTAATCTAGTCTCCTCAAGTAACTGCCAACTTCTCCATATGTATCAGAGGTACAGGTCAAATGAACTCAGTCACAATGTCTCTTGTCACGAAAAACAACGGGTCTCGCCCGGATATCTTAGTCAAGATCACATGATCTATAGATCTGTGATCTTCCTATTGAGCTAACTGGGAAGGCTTTGTTTATTTCCTTAGAACGAACCTATTTCTAGATTCAAAATACACGTTTTACAAAACTTGCCCTTTTACTCACTTGAAAGACTGCATATATAAGTTTTGTGATCGTATGATTGAACAGTGTCATAGTTTTTATGTTTTATTGATATTTCATCTAGAGTAATACTTAAATCACTTTCAAATGACACAGAAACATGTGCAATTTATTTTTCAGACACTGAAATCATCTTAAAATGTACTCTCTATAATCAAAATAAATAAATCAGTATATTGATATTGTGGCTATACTTTCTTCTTGCATGTCTTTTAAATAGAACCAACGTTCAAGAAATTTGATAAATATTATTTTTCTAGAATATTTTCTAGATAATAGATACAATAAGTAAAACAAAATTATTAAGATGTGTAATGTATGTTACATACATACTCCTCCTCCGATTAAGTGTTTACTCTAATCTTGTTTTTTCCTGAGACATTGGTTGCAGCACTAGATCATTTTAAGTAAATAAACTAAACGTATCTAGTGTAGAGTATATTTTTTAATTTGGAGTAAAAAAATAATATTGTAGAATGTACTGAAAGATTAAAAGACCAAGTTAAAAGTGTTTGATAAATGCATTAACATTTATTTTAAACATAGAAAATGTTATTTTTAATCATTTTGTAACATTCTTGCATGAATAAGCACATTACTTTATTAACATAAAGTACACTGCTAATAAGAAGCAAAAGTGTCCCCATTCTATCTTGGATGCATTGTTATATTATTTATGTAGCTTTATATATAAAAACGTGTTTGAGAATACATGTATGTAAGAAACAATAGGCTGCATTCAAATTAATTAAGCTAACACTCACGGATCGTGTCTTTGTTTAAAGAAAACTGATGTTTTATTACCAACTCTAAACATAAAAAGGACGCTAATAATATAGATAATGAAGCGCCTGAAAAAATTAGAGATTTCGTCGTTGCCATTTATTTGACTAATTCGATATTTAGCTCAGTAATTAGATATGGAGAGATGTTATAAGTCGGGTTAGAGTAAGATTACAGTGACAGAGACAAGAGGGCCACGCAGGTTATCGATCAAACAAAGGCATTGGATACTGAGACAAAGTCATCGTTGAGAGCGTGCAGCAGCGTCGGAAATATACCTATAAAACTTAATATCGCGTAGCTTTTGCCTTTGTACATTTGCCAACAAACAACAACTGGACAAGAAGACTCTTTCAATTGTAAATGTGTATAATATAGGATTGAAGAAAATGATATTGAAGTAAGTTGTTTCAGTATATTATATTCAATAAATTTAGCGTTAAATTACAAACGTTTAACATCGAGTGTTTGAAAAAATGTATTTATTTAACTGGTATTGTGACATTGCATTATTTTCAGTTGAAGGTATTGCACTACATAAAATATCATTATATATTTGAAATATAATAAATAACAATAAAAAAAACAAGAATAGACTTAGGGTCAAAATTTTGGAAAGACGAAGCAAATATTAATTATACCTTGTGTACAACGGCCAGTTTAATACTCGTCTTAGCATATCTTTCGCTTTCATTTAGATTTATATTCACGCCAAATTGCGTTGAAAATGGTCACAGCCCTGCATATGTAGGGTGATAATAAATTTTATCAGTCAAATTTTAAGACTAAGAGCGTTGAGAAATACTGGCACAGGTTAACAAACTAAGCAGAGAGTGTTTCGCTTCATAATTTACCGTTATTGCGATAGAGCAAACCTAGAATTTTAAAGGCTTATCAGCAAAAAATATGTCAACATAACTAAGCACGTTGATAAAATCATAAATTGTCACTCCAGACATAGAGTTATAGGAGGCAGGTAATAATAGCATTGATTAGAACTTTTATATAACTTATTGAAATCATATGCCAATCTGCTCTAAAACTGAAAAAGACACAGGAAAAAATGGTGGTGTAAAATATAATTTCACTTCGACCAGATTCCGATCAGCAATGTAATAAAATGATTTACATGAGTTTACATATTCAAAGTTGCATTTAAGAAACATCTTCATATACTGTTTGTCCCACCGAGTGATCACCAGTGGGTTTCAGCATTGGAAGATATTTTGATGTTACATGCAAAACAAACAGATATTCTTTTTAATTCATGTCCCTGCAATGGCTTTACTTGAATTCATATCAATTTGCAGTTCTGTTCAGGTAAAAACCATGTTTCAAGAATTTCTCTGCAAGTTTTCCTGTTATAGATCTAGTTCACTCCTAACATTTATTTCAATAATTCATTGCAAAACATGTCATCTCATGTACAATTAAATCTGATTTATAAATTAAAACGTCGTTTAGTAGTGTGTAATTAGGAAACGTTTTTATTATCTGAGCCGTGCCATGAGAAAACCAACATAGTGGGTTTGCGACCAGCATGGATCCAGACCAGCCTGCGCATCCGCGCAGTCTGGTCAGGATCCTTGCTGTTCGCTTTCAAAGCCTATTGCAATTAAAGAAACTGTTAGCGAACAGCATGGATCCTGACCAGACTGCGCGGATGCGCAGGCTGGTCTGGATCCATGCTGGTCGCAAACCCACTATGTTGGTTTTCACATGGCACGGCTCAATTATTCTCTTGTTAGGAAAATTGATTGTTGATACATTTTGTCCTGACTTTTGTAAAGAAAAACATTTTAATTATTTGTTGTGTTTAGAGACACACCGATAGACCAAATGACAACTTTTTTCAGCCTTTGACGGTTGCGCAAAACATCAGGTGCCCCCTCCAGGTATTCTGTCAGGCATGGGCGGGCACCTTGAAAGAACCACTGACCTTCATTAAGCCGGCTGGATGACTTCTTCACAAGAGGAATTCTATTCCAAAGCAAGTTTCGAACCCACAGCTCTGAAGGCCAATGATTTAGTTTAGATATGAAAACCACTATCAAGCTTTTCATAACGCTGAAAGAATTTTTAAAATCGGACCACCACTGAAAAAGATTGGCAGTTTGAAATTTAAGAAAATAGCTAATCATGAATGCAGCCAATTTAGTGTTTATGACATCATTTACACACTGCCGAAGAATATTTAGCAAATGACCTTTATTATATATTAATTTCCAAGGTCTCTATAGTGTAAGATGTAAAACATGGCAATTTTTTTTATTAAAGCTGGAAACCGAAAAGCAGTAATTTTACAGAAATAAGTATATACAATTTAGATATGTATATAGAAATTTTATTAATCCGCCATTTTGTTTAAAGTTGCCATTAAAATAATATTGACTGCATTTTGATCCTACATTTAAATCTTTATAACATTTTTATTCTTAAGCCGAATTTGAAAATTCTTTCACGTATTTGAATAATCTAAGAATTCCTAGCAGAGGAATTAACATACGAATAACGTTCCTTTCCCTTTAAAATAAATACTAGTTAATTAGCAAACAGACGTTCTTATTAATGAGGATAAAGTCACAATTATCCACCCTGGCCACTTTAAGGCCATACCAAATTGATATCTCGTTCGTCGGAACGACCGCATCAATGATTTCATTCTCGAGAAAAAAAAATCACCCGCGCGCACGTACATAAAATCATTTTTTTTATTACGCGGTCCGGAATTATAACGGCAAAACAGGTTTTATTGTCGTTTTAATGCGTCAAAGTGATATTGATGGGAATTCATGCGTCTAAGACTATATGTAGCTGATGACCCAACCACTCAAAAAGTAAGGAATTATGGTGTTATTCATCATTAGATCCGGAGTGTGTGTGTCCTTGATAGTGGCGCACATGGCCTCCGATGTGCCGCTAGGTGATGAAGTAGGCACTTCTGCGAATTGTTCAATACAGCGGAAAGAACCCAGCCCGACTTAAGACATGCATGAGGATGCAATTGCAAATATTCGGATTCAGTGATTTTTTTTTTTTTTGGAAAAAATAAAGGTGCCTATGCCCACTGAATTTGAAAAATTAAGCGCGATAATGCCCAAAATTGGGAAAAACAGAAATATGTTTAATTTCCATACTAAGTGATAAATTCCTAACTGAATGTTGTTTGAAGGGTTTACATTTTTTCAAAACCACTTTTGGATTTAAAATCGTGAAATTTAAGGGTGGTAAAATTAATTAAGACACCAATACAACTTATAAGAATTGAATTTTCCAATTTTAAGTTCTTGCCCTTGAAATTGGGAAACGTCTGAAATTTTGACTATCCGAAAATCGATTTTGATCTTCTATTTTTCAAAACCTAGGAGAGATATTGTCATTTTTCATTATCATAAATGATTAAGGGGGAATGGTACTTTGTCAAAATTTAAGATTTGCTGATTGTCTTATATACCAAAATAATCTTGAAGATATTTCCAATTGATATCATCATCTTTTAGAGCAATAAACATGCGTATGACGTTACCATGACGTCGCAAACATGACCCGTTTTCGCGCTTTTTAGGGTCCGTTAATGGTAGCACTAAAATAGTAAAAAAACTCGATACTACAAGCGTATTGTTGGCGTCAATGCATTAGATTATATATCAAACGACAGAATAAAGCCAATTTCTTAGTGATTATTAACATGAACAGGTATTTTCTATCTGAATTTTCGAAGGAGGTGCGAAAACAGACATTTGGTTGTTTAAGAAAATTCAGGAAGAAAATCGCTTCTGATCCATTTTGCAAAACATTGGCCCGTGGAATTTTTCCCAAATTTTTGTATGTGAAATTCATTATGTTGTTAATATCTATGCCAAATAGAAAAAAGTTCACCGAAGCGTTTTTGTAGTAAAACCGTTTGAACTTGACTACTGCAGCGTCGTTAAAAGACATGTAATCGTTATGTAACGTTACATGTGTTTATTTTAAATGGCTTGTAATAATTCTACCTGGAAACCTATAAACAAGCAGTTATGAGACATGAATTTAAATATTTCAATCTAATCGTAAAAATATTACACATTTTATAACATGCAGTATTTCAAAATATTTCATTGAAAAGTGCGTATCTTTTAAGTTACTAGAAGTTCTTGATGTTCATTTCAATAGCCACTTCATAAACCCTTTTTTTCAAACTCGGAGAAAAGCAAAAAAGAAGAATCGTCGATTATGCATATTTTGGTAATGTATTTGACAATGGTTGCAAAATATGCGGAAAAAGACTTTACTGAAGCCCGCCCGCTTAGCTCAATAGGTAAGAGCGTTGGTCTACGGATCTTGGGGTCGCTAGTTCGATCCTCGGACGGGGCGTATGTTCTCCGTGACTATTTGATGAACGACACTGTGTCTGATATCATTAGTCCTCCACCTCTGATTCATGTGGGGAAGTTGGCAGTTACTTGCGGAGAACAGGTTTGTACTGGTACAGAATCCAGGAAAACTGGTTAGGTTAACAGCCCGCCGTTATATGACTGAAAAATTGTTGAAAAAAAAAGCGTTAAACTCAAAACAAAGACTTTACTGGAAAAAACCTATTTTCCGAAACTAAGTATGGTCTATATAGTGTACTACATTTTAAAATGTAAAATCTAAAATGCTATGGCATTTTACGGAACCCCTATTTAATAAACGTTACAGCTGCATTAGGTAAGCATGGGATAATTAAAATACAAACATTTCCGCACAGTTTTATCCGAATGTGAATTTCGTTTAATTGTATTAATGATACAATTAAAGGCAGATTTATAGAATTTAAGTAAGTACTACAGTAATAAGACTGTTAAAAAAGTTGATTACTTTTCTGAATCAAGTTTTTACCCTCGTTTCAACAGTATGGCGGGTAGTTTCCTTAAACATTGTTCCTGGGAACGACCAGTACTAAACCCCTAACCTATGACACAACCTACCAAGTGTTCTCACATAAAGAGCCATGTTCGGTAGCGGGGGTCGAACTTACAGTCCTCCATCAGTGAGATATCTCAGTGAATCAGACCACGTAGGCAGTCCTAAAAATTGACAGTTTATATATATACGCTATTTTTTTTTTTGCAAGCAGTACAACGGAATTTTAAAATTCGAATGTTACGTATGAATTTTAAGATTCCGCCGTGTACTGTTTGCAAAGATTACACGTCAAAACATTTACATAAATGGTTACCGTTCTACCCGTTTTAACATATGTTATTTGAGCCCGCGCCATGAAGAAACCAACATAGTGGCTTTGCGACTAGCTTTGATCCAGACCAGCTTGCGCAGTCTTGTCAGGATCTATGTAGTTCGCTTTTAAAGCCTATTGCAATTTAAGAAACCGTTTGCGAACAGCATGGATCTGACCAGACTGCAAAGCCACCGTATGTGGTTTTCACAAGGCGCGGCTCATTTCATTTAAATATTTCTGTTATTTGTTATTTGTTGCACAGGACGGGAAAAAGCCTGAATAGAAACGACTAAATTATGAATTTTAAACATGCCATCACGTACAGGTTCCCCTTCCGTTTACATGACGACATAACGATATAGAATGGTGAATGTTCGTCCAGATGCCGTTTGTTTCGCGGCTTGTTTCAAAAATATTGTCTTTCCTAAAATTCAATAAAAATATATTAAAATTTGCAATGTTGGTCAAATAGAAACTAGCAGTATACACTAGAGGGAAAGGTCACTCAAAAAGATGCTAAATCCCTTCCCGATCCTGGATTATGTACTGAGCTTTTATTTTACACGTATTATAGAAAGAATAAGTTTAAATAGAATGGCTGTATAATAAGTCTTAATAAATTAAGAATGCTTATATTTTTAATAAAAAAATAGCCAATGAGCGGCAGTAAGCTTGTCTACCTGCCTGACATAACTGAAATACTGAAAGGGCCGTAAAACAGGATTCTATCAATCAAAACAAACAATAATATGAATTCATTTGGAATTTCCATATAAGCCGACAATCTCGCATGTTATGCGCCCTTTTCCGAGGTCACCGTACCGCGCTACTGATAACTTCCTGACAAGTCAACACGATGCTGGTACAAATCTATACTTTAGGTTGTGTTTCTGTAATAAGAATGTATATAACAGCCGTACTTAATCGGTATCTGTTTGTCTCCCTTGGCTATATTTTTGCATGAAAACAAAAATGGGATAATCTCGTAATATTAGTACTAAAGAAATATTATCAATAAATCTTTCTATAAATATAAATTTGCCATCAAAATATTATGTTTGTTTCAAAACAACTTATTACATAAAATAAATACAGATACAAAAATAATATATATGCAAATTTAACACGCCCGTGTGAGTGATAATTATCTATGACTGCTATATAAATATAATAATTTTCTAAAAGTTAGAGTGAAAAAGAGCAATAATTTTATTGAGTTTTCTGTCAATTATTTATGTTAATTTCGTTTTGAAAATTATATTATTATTGACCCTTGAGCCATTGGATATGCTATGGTATTCACTGGAAGAGGTCAATATTGTCCTCCTCCGTTGAATATCACATCATATCTGATGGCTTAACAGTCAATAACTGTTTTATTATTTGGGTTCAAGTTTATAAATAAGTAACAAATATTGTTGCAATATATGTAATGTTTGAAAGTAACAATAACTGTGTGAAAACTTATCAAAGTTACACGAAAACAATTAAATATGGTCAACTTCACAGATGCCAAAAATTGGAGCAATTCTGTAAAAGCTATGGAGCCCGATATTCGTGCTCAATTGCATAAAGAGGCATGCAATTCTGGACTGATGTACAAACATATTATAGAGGACGATGACTCTACAGCAACGAAATAAACATAGGAGAAAGTTAATTCTGACATTGTAAAATTTTCAGATCCAGCACATACAAAACGGATCGTAGGAAATAAACTTGAAAAGATTAGTCGAGCCTGTCCATCATTAACCGAAAAAGTGAAATCATCATTCATTAAACAATTCACATACGCTGTCAATCAAAACAAACAAAAAGGAGAAGCTGAATTAATACAGGCGCTAGAAAGCATCGTTCCACATATGTATGGAGAGCACCATCTTTGCAGCCACTGGTGTAAAAATAAGGCTAATAATGTAAATATTCACGTGCTTACGTCATGTCTTAAGCGACGTTGTTTATTGCGTCACAATACTCTAATTTAAACGGTTGTACTAGAAAAACGCTACGGTGAACTTTTTTCTATTTTGGCACAGCCATTAACAACATAATGAATTTTTACATACAAAAATTTGGCAAAAATTCCACGGGCCATTCTTTGACAAAATGGATCAGAAGCGATTTTTTTCCTGAATTTTCTTAAACAACCAAAAGTCTGTTTTCGCACCTCCTTCGAAAATTCGGATAGAAAATACCTTTTCATGTTAATGATCACTAAGAAATTGCTTTATTCTGTCGTTTGATATATAATCTAATGCATTGACGCCAACAATACGTTTGTAGTATCGAGTTTTATACCATTTTAGTGCTACCATTAACGGACGTAAAAAGCGCGAAAACGGGTGATGTTTGCGACGTCATGGTAACGTCATACGCATGTTTATCGCTCTAAAAGATGATGATACAAATTTGAAATATCTTCAAGTTTATTTTGATATATACGACTATTAGCAAATCTTAAATTTTGACAAAGTACCATTCCCCCTTAATTGACATAATGGAACATATTTAAACCTACTGAAGTCCATATTTCTGTTAAAAATCGCCAATGTTTGTTTGTCACGTATTTTCGCGACGGTAATCTTGATGCAATTTTGATCTCTCAAAAAGGACGTTTTTGATGTCATTTCTGCCAATTTTATGTTAGATATCGCTGATCTCACGCCCAAATATAAACTGTTTCATTTTTGAAATAAAATCTTTTAATTTCAGGCGGAAACACCTCTTTTGGGGTGTGTGTGTGTCGGGGGGGGGGGGGGGGGGGGGGGGGGGGGGGCAGGGAATTGACGCATTTTTGGGGGAAAATAGCTTATTTTGGCAAGGGGAAACTGCCGAAATTCGGCAGTAAAACTACACAAAAGAAATCTCTGCGGATATAACATAGAATTTTTGTTCAGATTTATTTTTTTTCAAACCATTTGTTATCGTTTGTTCAGATCAGTTTGTTAGGTCTAGAGCCAAAGCTGAGTGCTATCTTAAAAAATGTTTGTTTGAAGATCTCAGACCGATCCATTAATTTTTCTCAGCCCAAATCTTTTCGAAAGTACATTTTTACTACAACTGTCAAATATTTTATTAATATACATTTAGTCGATTTCAAAAATGGTTTAGCTTTTCAAATAAGTCGTGTAAAATGTAAAAATTACTCATGACAATATCTGTCCTATCATAACCTCAAATTTTCCTTGTCTGTATCTTAATTGGTTGTGTATTGGCTGAGAGAAATAAATTGAAAAAAATCATTCCTATTCAACTCTAAAATTCTAGGCCGATCAAAGCACAGCAAACAACATTTTAAGGATGGCCATACTGGCCATTTTTGCTTGAAATGAACTTCTACCAATAAAACTTAAGCTAGGCTGATCTGTTAAAAAATTACCCCCCCCCCCCCCACCTCCCAAGGGATTTGGGCAATGCCAAAGCACTTTATGTCCTATTCTGTTTGGTCCCACTGGTCAAGTGGTTAATCACTTTTAATCACCTCCGTGGGTTCGAGTTTCACTAGGGGCACAAAGTTGCTCATGTCTCGAAGCCATCTAACTGGGTCTCAGAAGATATGTGATTCCATACAGATGCCCGTTTTGTCTTAAATATTCCTCATCCTCTTCCGTTAATGGTAATAATGCAGTAATTCGGTCCGAAATGTGCTTCCGTGGTGTAGTCGAAAGAAGTCCCTCAGAAATAGATCCTAATTTTTCCATTTTTCGCGCATTTGCGCGTGAATCGGGGGCCAAATGGGCATTATTTCACTCGTGGAATGAATTTTACATAAAATAGGACACGTTTCATGCTAATACTCGCATGTTTTCGAGTTGTTTACTTGAAAACGAAAGTAGGGTGTTTATTCTGCGGACCGCTTTCTGAAATGCGGCAATATGAGGGTACCTGACTTCAGTTGACTTGCATTTCACTGCATACTATTCAACACCCCTTTTGTATACGCCCGTTTGAAAAACGGGACGTATTATGGGAACGCCCTTGGCGGGCGGGCGGGCGGGCCAAGGGCGTTCGGGCGGGCGACGTCCACAGACCTTGTCCGGAGCATATCTTCTACATGCATGGAGGGATTTTGATGAAACTTGGCACAGTTGTTCATCATCATGAGACGGAGTGTCATGCGCAAGAACCAGGTCCCTAGGTCTAAGGTCAAGGTCACACTTAGAGGTCAAATGTCAAATTCAAGTATGACTTTGTCCGGAGCATATCTTCTTCATGCATAGAGGGATTTTGATGAAAGTTGGCACAATTGTTTATCATCATGAGACGGAGTGTCATACGCAAGAACCAGGTCCCTAGGTCTAAGGTCAAGGTCACACTTAGAGGTCAAAGGATACAAGAATGAAAACTTGGTCCGGAGCATATCTTCTTCATGCATAGAGGGATTTTGATGAAAGTTGGCACAATTGTTTATCATCGTGAGACGGAGTGTCATGCGCAAGAACCAGGTCCCTAGGTCTAAGGTCAAGGTCACACTTAGAGGTCAAAGGATACAAGAATGAAAACTTTGTCCGGAGCATTTCTTCTTCATGCATGGAGGGATTTTGATATAACTTGGCACAAATGTTCACCACCACAAGACGGAGTGTCATGCGCAAGAACCAGGTCCCAAGGTCTAAGGTAAAGGTCACACTTAGAGGCCAAATATCAGATACAAGAATGACTGTCCGAAGCATTTCTTCTTCATGCATAGAGGAATTTTGATGTAACTTGGCACAATTATACACCATCATGAGACGAAGTGTCATGTGCAGTTCCCTTCTTTAGAATTACTTCCCTTTGTTGTTACTATAATTAGCTTATATTGTAACTTTTTCATTACTGGACGTAGGGAAAAATCGAGACCACTTTTCTGTAGTACAACATGCATGTTACATCCAATTTTGAGGTGTATTTTGACCAATCTCTACCTGGTAAGGATTCTTGTGTGGACTTACAATTTTTTTTTTTTTTTTTTTTTTTTTTTTTTTTTTTTTTTTTTTTTAAGATTAACTTCCCTTAGTTGTTACTATAAATAACTTATATTGTAACTTTTTTATAATTGACCGTAGGGAAAGACCAAGACCACTTTTCTGTGGTACAACCTAGTTGTTACTTTCTAATTTAAGGTGTATTTTAAGGTATCTCTACCTGGAAAGGAGTTTTTTTGTGGACTTAGAAAAACAAAAGAATTACAATGATTACTAAACAACCACAAAATTAAAATTATATCTGCAAATACAGGTGCTACAGTAAAGAATTTTTCTGTGACGGGCGTATATTGTGACATTCTGGCACTCTTGTTCTTTTCGTTTTCTTGAAGCAAATGTATGGATATCTTGTGGAAAATAGGTCTACGACCGAGTAAAAATCTAGAAACTGTAACAAAATTGTTCTGAAGTAGCTGAATTTTATATGAAACAAAGAACAGTTTCTTTTATTGGTATATAGCCTAATGGGCACGCCTTCAAAATTAATATAGAAAAATCAAAATTTAAAAAATACTCTCATTCCTTAGTAATAGCAAATAAAAAGTAAAAACAAAGTGATTCAGTGAGTTTTGGCAAGAATGTATTTGCAAAAACATTCATGTAGTCTTTAAAATATGTAGGTAAGCTATCTACTGTGTTAGTCACACCGTAAATTTTTGATTTCTGTGGGGATTTTTTTAAAGAAATGTTAACTTCATGTATAATCCTATCCGCCTTTTAAAGCGTCTAAGTTGAGAAAAAACTCGCTCGCTCCATATAAAATCCACCCGCCTCTGAATAAGTCAAAATTGAGAAAAAAAAATAAAAATTTCGCCCGCTCGCTCCCTTTAGTTTTGAAAATTTTCAGAAGTATTAATCAATTTGGTATGGCATAAGCAAGTGACCGCTTTATCTAGGTTTAATGTACTATACATTTGTTTCAAACTAATTATGTAAGTTTCTTTATACCTTATTGATTACTTTCATTTAATTAACTATTATAGTATTGTTTATATAAGTTCGATAGTGTGTTTTCAGACTAATATCCATAATCATCTTTAAATGTTTTAAGTTTGTACTATGAGTATATGACGGTAAACTTAACAACTTTTACAAGCGCGGCCTTTCAACGCAGTATCTCCCAATTGAGAAAAACCTTATGTCGGTAATTGTACGAGACAATCTACAGTGTTTCGGGCAATATCGTTTTCTAATAGACTCACTCGTGAAGTTGTAAACTATATTTATGTTATAAGCTTTATATCGAGTAATATGCACGAGTTTCGAAATGAATGATAAGTGCTATTTTAGGGGCCAGCTACTGTTTGTGCGAAACTCCAAGCTTATTAAAATTTTTAAATGCAAAGGTAATCTTTTTTACGTAAGCATCAAAACTAATTTTTATTATTAGGTGATTATTGTTACTATTATTATAATATTTATATATACATTATATAAATGTGCCATTAGGCCTGAGTTTAAAAGTAAATACCGGCGTGAATGAACTTCTAATGCAAAGACCAACACAAAAATGACATTAAAAAAGACGTCATATACTCAATATGAAAAGATGCACGTCACTATGTTATACACATTTTCAAATTCCGTGTATTTGAAATAAGACATGAGACGTCAGTACTTCTCATGCTGTTATGCAAATTTCATATCGGATGCGTGACGTCATTTGTCACGTCATTTTAATGTGTGTCGTCACTTCGATAATAGTAGGTAGGTAGGTAAAAATATTCATTATTAGCATAGAATCAGTAAATATGCACACGTTCTTATAAGGGTATGTACTGCCTTATTACTATGAAAAGCTAAT
Source organism: Mercenaria mercenaria (assembly GCF_021730395.1). Lineage (NCBI taxonomy): Eukaryota > Metazoa > Mollusca > Bivalvia > Venerida > Veneridae > Mercenaria > Mercenaria mercenaria. The sequence continues at coordinate 89,118,607 of NC_069362.1, read as the reverse complement.
TACTTGAAAATAGGGACGTCCAAGCTTCTGCTGAGATTGAAAATACGTAATATTACGTAAAAAATAAATTTATCAAATATTAAGCAGAAGTGCCCAACTTTTAGCGCACAAAAATATCAACTTGAATCAAAACGTGTACGATTTTTATATTGTGCGAGCATTTTCATGTGTTTCAAAATATGATATAACACCAGTTTGGATTTTATTATTCATTTATCAGGCACATGGAAAAAATCAGTTGTCTAAATTGCATAAAACATCGGTTATGTGATTTTTCCTCGTTAATAAACAAAAGTACAACAGAAGCTGCAATGAAAAGTGTTATTTACTTAAAAGTTCTGCAAAACAAAATTCACCCATAAACAGTTAATTAATTTGATGGAACAACATAAAAGTAAAGCAAAAAGCTAAGATATAATGTCTGAAAAATCTTTGCTTCCCTCCCACTCACATTATGTAACTTATATAATCTGCTGTCGATCAGTCAGACAAAACTGATAGCAATAATATTGGTCAAAAAGAAACAGGAATGTCTCTTTGATGAACTTTATTTTTATTGTTTCTTCGCTCGCTGAAAAATGTATATATCATGAAGTTACACAAGAGCCAGGTCCAAGTTGTTCAAAAATTTAGCAGGGTAAGACGATAATGGTTTTCTTCAACTTTTAACATTAGGGTTAAATTTCCACATTTTCCACAGTGAAAAAAATGTGACAGAAATGTACGAGCTATGGATTATCAGCACTTGAATAAATGTCAAAACAGCTAACAAGACTAACATTTAGGATCAAAGTTTAACTGTCAGTAAGGTTTACAACCGATGAAAGGCCCATGTGATTAAATGGAGTATTAAATGAAATTGAATGAAAAGTATTTTGATCACATATATGAATCATGTGAAACATTTGACTTTTTTTTAACATTCTACTGTTCAAACTGTTCAAATGTTATCCATTTTGCATATCTATACCGGTAAAAATATATCTGATACAGTAACGTATCACTAGTAAAAAGATATCGCCTTACACGGTGAAATAACAATACATATTTTAATTATTTGTTAAAATATTTTTCTTTGCTGGAAAGTTGGGGGTGGGTGTTGAGGCAGTGGTGGGAGTGCGGTTAGCTACGAACCGACACAATGATAGGTCATATACCGACTTTCCAGCTTTGATGCTGGTGGAAGACCCAAGACAAAATCATGTTTTACTACAATGTTATAGGTAACGCCGCCTTCTTTGATTCTTTGGATTATTTGATACAACATAATGTAGTGGGATTCTATTATGCAATTTGGCATTCTCCGGGCTCAAAGCGCTAAAATAAACCCGAAAAATGCCAAAGTTGCACCGGAGAGTACGTACTTTTCCTATTGTTATTACTGGTCCGATTCTTTACATACATTTATTAAAATAGTCATATGCTGTATAGTTAACGTTGTCTGCATATTTACAAATGTTCACAAGTAATTAAATTAAAAGGTAAATGGAAGTCATTACCCAAGATTAAATTTCGAATTTTATGAAGTTTTGTCTGCATTAATGCTACTTAAAATTGTATATTTCCCCTCAATGACTAAAATCAATATCGTTTCATATTAATAATGTTTTACAATAACGTTAAACTTCAGAAATTGATCTTTTCAGTTCCGAAAGATTGAGTGCTGAGATTGAGTTATTACAGTTTGCATCAAACAGTCACGATAATTTCCCATCAGGCACATGACACGTGTGATTGTCTATAAATATATATAGAAGACAATCATTTTCATGCAACAAATTGATAATATGTGTTTTATTCTTCTAAATGAAGTTAACGAAATCGTCAAAGTAGATTCTCTGTAGAGCCCTTAACAACATATTTAAATATATATATATCAAAAGGGATTGCAATAATTAAGTAGTATCTATATGAAATTAATTTTGGAAAACTGTTTTGAAATGAAAAAAAATTGACCACTTTAGTAAATTTGATGTCGCAGATATTTCTTTAATACCTATCTCCTGGGATAAGAACATGTGAAGTTCAATCCTTACTGAACACATTATTTTACATTGTAAAATAATAAATATAGATATTTCTTTCTCCTCAGAGTATGCTCCGTAAAATTGTTATAACCTGAGGCAAACTTGCCTGTATGGTACATGTGGGGAAAATCAGAATTATCATCATTATTCAAGCAGCAATTCTCAAAAGATTTCTGTAAAGGTCTATCTGGTGAAAGAACAGGTCTGGCTGACTATATGTAAATAAATCAGATGATTTGACCTTTTCTCATTGTTATTAAGCCGTGATATATAAAGGTATCAACAATCATTGGTTGTTTTGTGCATACACAATAACTGGCATCAAATAAATAAAAAATAACGAGTTTAACAGTTTAAACATATTTTGTTCTGTCCGTTTCATGGAAGATAAGAGTGCAACAAAGCAAACTAACTGCGGAATCCGTTTGGCAGAGGATGTTCATGAGAGATGATGAAATGTGCAACACCCCTCTTGCCCTAAGGGGGATACCATTAAAGTTAAACTGAATGACACCACGGTCCCACATGGTCGGAGAATATAGCAACAATGAGTCGAAGTAGGGCCGCCGCATGACACTTAAAATCAGTTAATAAAATCTCTTAAATCCTCTGAAAGCAAAGAGCCCAACCAAGCAAATAATTGCAGGGAGATAGACAATATATAGCAGCACGTTACACTGAGTAAATAAATAGATACAGAATGATGTCATCTTCGAACTGTATACATTTTCAGGCACAATTTATGGTTTAGGTCCAGCATTTAAAAGCTCGCTCTTGAACAAATGATTTTTCAAATTTTCAAATATGAAATAGGGCTTAATGTATCTTTAATATCCGTTGATATTCCCTCTTTTGTAAATGTCATACTTCGGAAATCCAGACGAAATCTATTTCATGTATTCCTTCGAGTGAAATATACGACGTTTAGGTCTGGGAAACAGTCTGTATTTCATTAATGATTACTAAACCCTGTATTGAACTCTCGTTGGATACGGAAAAATATTAGATGGTGGAACTACTTATTTTTCCATACGTCAACATCTTCAGTTTCGACCTATTTTTTTTAGAGTCATGGTCCATTTTGGCTAATACAGTAGGTTAAATAGTTATTTGCATACATTTGTTTAATAAACGGATAATTTAAGCAGAACCTTGATCTACAATGATGCATATTATGATACTGTTATAATAACCCTATTATATCATTGCTTGACAGATCCCTGCAATATGTTTATGGCAGATAATATGAATTCAATTTCTCGTAAGATCGGTAAAATGCATTACCTGGCCAAGCTGATCGGTATTATACGAGCTACAGGATCTGCCACTGAAAATGTAAAGTAAGAACGTCGGATTTGGTTTTCTGTGGCCGTTTAAGCGAAACTTCAACTTTCCATGTATGATTTTCGTGAATTCAGAAAAACGCTTAGATTTGCAATAAATTAGATAGCAATGAGTATTCCGCAATATTGGGAGCTCATCTTACGTTTAACAACATTTTTAGTAATAATTTCTAAATAGATGAGAAGAATTTTCCTACCCAAAAGCGTTAAATCTGCTCCTTTTGATCTTGGATCTTACGTAACTGCTCTGATTTCATAAAGGAAATTTTGAGCACCTTGTTACAGCTCATTTCCACGCTTGAATGCATTCCATGCATTTGAAGATTGTCCTGTTAATATCACCAAAAGCTGGTTTGGACATAATCATAATTATAAATGCAACGCTATGAAATTAAATATGGTATATTAAATTGATGCTGAATTTTCAAGTGATCTCACAACTTGTTAAAATTGTTGAAAAGGAGATTGAATGACACTTATCCTTTGTGCTGTGTACTTGTAAATACCCCAGTAAATGAAAACGAAACACTTCAAATTCAATAATTTTGAAATGATGGACAAAATAAATACTCATTATGGGTTGTTTGAAATATTTGGTATGGGTAATGTACATTTGGTATGGGTAATGTACGTTAAATGTTAACCTGTGTGTTTATGAGGTATCCCAGCTGTGAGCAAGGAGCTGTAGCTTAAAAGGTAATTGTTGCTAAACAGATCTTCAATATTTTATTCGAAATTTGTTTTCTCATACGTTGTTCAGAAACAAAATTGTTATACACTAGTTTTATGCACCTAAACTATTAAGATAACTATGTTTAAGTAACTATTGAATGACTTTCAAATAAAGCCAAAAAACAAACGTGTAAAATGCATTAAAGATCTTATAAAGACGAATTTACAACGCCGTTTTGTTTAACTGTGTGTTGATCGGAAGACACATGCAACTTTTATGGTTGGCAAAAGGCCGGTTAAAGATTAACAAGTATTATAGGTAATTACTATATGCTACCTTGGTGATTAAGGCCATGACATTGAACTTATTTGTGATTTCAAGGATGCCACCTAAATAGACCGGGTCAAAACATGTCTTTCGTGTGACTTACTGACTTTTGCCGTATCATTGACATAATTATGTCTCCCACCACACAGTGGTGTGGGAGACATATTGATTTACTCCTGTCTGTGTGTCTGTGTGTCTGTCTGTATTTCACAAACCTTGTCCGCACTCTTAAGTCTAACATTTCTTATCCGATCTTTACCAAACTTGAACAAAATGCGTTTGCCAATGTCCTCAGCTAAGTTCGATAACCAGCCAAATCGGCCCAGGCACTTCGGAATTATGGCCCTTGAACTACCGTAAAACGCTCGGATCTTGTGACCTAAAAGGACCACTACACTACTAATCATTAGTAGTGTAGAAATACTTTTAGGGCCCTTTATGTGCGCTCAAAGTCCAATCTTCAACAAACTTGAACAAAATGTGTTTGTCAGTAAGTCCTCGGCCAAGTTAATTAATTAGCCAAATCTGCCCAGGTTTTCCGAAATTATCCTTTGAATTACCGGAAATCGGCCTTTTTAACTCTTGTACTCGCTCTAAGTCAAACAGTTCTCATCCAATCTTCACCAAACTTGAAACAACTGTTTTTGACCATATCTCCTCAGCCAAGTTGATTAACTAGCAAAATTGTCCGAGGCACTTCAGAATTATGGCCCTTGAATTACCCAAAAAAGCCTTTTTACTCTTCAAAGGTATATTTGTAGTGAGTAAACAGTATGTAAAGACTGACTTACAATTTAGATGATTAGGCAGTTGTAGGAGAAAAAGCAGCTCTAGTTTAACAGTAAGAACGCACTCAGGTCAATACAAAAAATATATACGAACCGTTCCATGACAAAAACTGTATTATTGACCAAACACCTTAAGATGACAATTAATTCATGAAGCAAATTCTTTTGTCTTTCAAATCTGAAAACTTGAAGAAATTATCTTCACTATTTCAAGATTCACAATGCCTTTAAATGCGTCACAGAAAGCGTTATACGTGACAACGCCGTTTCGTTTCATAAAAATCGACTTCCATCCATGGCGCATCGAAAAACGAAAGGAAAGAGAGAGCTTATTTTCGTAATTTTCCACTACGACCCCGGCAGTTTATTATCGATTTTTCGCCCAACGCCCCTCAGAACAGTGTGTTTTACGTCCCGAGACTCCGTGGTTTAGCGCGTTTTCTCCAAGCGAGCTTTCCATTTTACGTCCGAAATCTGTACTTTCGCCCCGCACTTTTTCTACTGTTATCCGTATTTATAACCGTGAAAACAGCTTTCTTCTCACAATTTAATTAACTGCTGCATTCTTTTTATTTCAATTCTATGATCATCCGAACAAGCTAATTGTAACGACAAAATTAACACACTATAAGAGCTGTTCCACAAAAGAATTTCAACCTGCTATTGAGCTATTAGAAAGACCGCTGATTAAAATTAATTTCAGACGAAAGCGTCCTGATTAACTTTAGCGTGGGGCGAAATGTTGAGATTTGGGGACATAATGTAGGGGTTGCGGAGGGAAAACGACGCTTATTTATAAGCTCTCTCTTTTCGTCGAGCATTCACTGCACAGCCTCGCTTTTTGTCGTGATTTCACAGCGCGACCCGGCCATGTAAATGATTTTTGTAACGTTTTCGCTCGGCGGTGTCACTAGGCTAAAACGCGAGATTTAAGATGTCTGAATTTTGGAGCACGGTGAGGAAATCAATACTTTAAAAAAATGAAATAAAACGTCGGGGTCGCCGAGCGAAAATTTCCTACGTAACGCGAAACGAAAACACTTATAAGCGGAAGCGCGGTCAAAAAAAGTAAAAATTTAAGAAATACAATAATGGAATGATGCTGCGAAATTACCTTAATATGCGTTCTGTTAACGAAGATTTGTCGTCCATAGACGCTGTCATTTGAGTTCTTAAGTCTTGACGTTTTGTCCGGCGACCCTGCTGTTTAGCGAGGTTTGGCTCCGCGTTTCCGCCAATTGAACTTAATAAATCTCGTGTTTTTGCTTGGTGTGGTCGTGTGGAGAGAAGTAAGATGAGGACGAGACGACAAAGTTCATCTATCAGACTAGTAAGCTGTCAACAGAATTATTGCGTCACTAGCCGCTCCAGATCTATTCTGTTTAGAACATTTTGTAATAAGACAATTATTACGTAAATGTTAACAGCACTGAATGTGAGAAATCGTTTTCGCAAAAGTAATTTTAACAAGTCACATGTTTTCCAACTCTTCATGCCTTATATGACGCATAACGAAAATATTTCTCACTTGTAAATGGCGGCGACCGTACTGTAACAATATGATATAAATAAAACCATTTTATGTAAACTAATACAAGACGCAGTGTGAAGAGAATTATAAGCGTAAAAGCTGATTCACGTTTTCAATTAGAAAGGACACTAAATACTCGTTTGTCTGCGCTAAAATATTTCATTTCCGCATTAGTAGATTGTTGTACGAGCGTTTATATTAAGCCACCTATAATTCTAGCAGGTACATATATCAACGTGGCAGTACCAAACCTGGTGCATGGAGATTTCTGTGTCTCGTTGATAAATATGTATATAATGCACTCATTCATCTATATTATATCCATCTTAGATATAAATAATCTCATTTGTTTATATAACATCTACTTTAAGTGTGTTTCAAACATTAGCTTGAATCTTTAAATTGAAATTCCACTATCATCAGTAAGTATTATTGACCTCTCGTATTGACATTCATATCACAGGCATACTCCAGCAATGTTGAATGTTCTGGTCCAATGAATACAAAAATTGATCCGAGCTTGGTGTTGCACAAACACATTTACTTAGAGGGCCGAGATACATTATGGTGTTCTGTCATTTCTAGTTATATTTTGAACTGCGACGGCCGAGTGGGCTGAGGCGCTGGTTTGTATGAGCGTTTTTTCACGTCCGCAGGTTCGCTTCACAGTGCTCAAAGTGAGCTATTTTCTACGTCGTCCGTCGTTAACGGTTCCACTGGTAACAACTTTGGATCAATCTCTAAAATCTCAAAAGTGTTCGTTACTGAGACATCTGTTGTCAGAAACTAGGTCACCAAATCATTTGAGAAGAAAACCTTGTAGACACTCTATAGGCCATACTTTCTACCATATCTTAATAACACTTTGTCAGAGTGTTTTCTCAATGAATTCTAGGTCAGCTTTGGAACTGGTTTATTCAAATAAAAAATGAGGCCACTATGTCAACTGGAAGAAACACCTTGTTTATAACGTAGAGGCTAAATTTGGTACTCGATCTACTTAAAACTTATTATTATTTTGTCCATATCAAACATGTGTCTAGTTTAACACTGAGTCACCTAAGGTTCCAAACCATTAAAAACCTTGTTCACACTCTTGAGGCCACATTTTCTACTTGATCTTCATAAAACTTTGTAATAATATTTGTCTGTATGGAATCTATGCGGAATTTAAATTTTAATTTTTTACTATGCTCTTGTTTATTGCATTGATAGTAAATAATTTTTTAAACATTTTTAAATTTGTTACAAAACTAGTTTAATAATCAAGACTTGTGCTTAATATTTAGTTTAAAACGCTGAAAGATATTGGCTGACAGCTAACAAGAGAGAAGGGCAGGGAGGGGATTGGCACCAGTCTGTGAATTGATCTAGTTTATTATATTTATGTATCTGTTTGTAAACATCATGCATCATGCATGAACTGCTGTACGGGCTGCTTACTTGGGAAGTGTCTATGTCTGATGAACTATTGTCCTAAAGCTGTTAAAGCTTGATTTAGTACCAGTATTGATGTGTACTTCGTATGTAGGTGGCAGCTTGCGCCAGGTATGCTAAAGGCGGAGTTCGAATGGCCTCCAACGTGTTATTCTGTCAAATAGTCACGGAGTACCGTCGGTTCTGCAGAATGAGCTAGTTTGGAGAAAATGTTCTTGTACTTGTAACATGTGTAAATGTTGTGTTCTGCTCAACCCGGGGCTAGAGGGCCGGACGGTCGCATACATTTCCACTACCGTCCATGAACAGGCTCAATTAAACCCAGCCTGCAGCATTTTCATTTTTGTCGTGTTGAGCGATCTGTCGACCTGTGGAGTTCCCACTTTTTCCTTTTTATATTTTAAAAATATTCATTCCAAAGAGTATATTATTATAAAGTACAATTACAGCAAGTTAAGGAAAGACATTACTGTAGGCTTACTTATTTTAGCGGTGTACTAATAACAGCGCTTTTAGCGCTATCGTACGTGCGCTTATTCATGTCCGCGCATTAATTTGTCCAAGCATTTTCATGTACATTTTTATTTGATGATGTTTTCTTCGAACTTTTGCAAATAAATACTCTTGAGAGTTTGCACTAGTTACACTGCTTGCTAATATTTTAAGGTTCGTATGATATTCCTGTTTATTGTTCATATTATTGTTTTAAATATATGATCATGCAAAATAAAATATTTAAGCTTATAGTTTGTGTTTTTTTTTTCTCATTTGATCAAGTTGTTATCGATTTCCGATCATGGGCATGTCCGTTGTTGCAGTCGCTCGTTTACGGAAAGGTGTGAACGTTTGTATTAAGACACAATGCATGTAGAACAAAAGGGATTCAATTATTAAAATGTGTGACAATCTCGTTTTATTTCAGCAATTATAACTAGTATACAGAATATAAAACACGCAGATTATTATAATTAAATACAAGAAGACAATACAGTTACGTAGGCAATATTATACTTTATATACTGTACGTAAACATAAAGCTACATCACAGTTGAAAGTATCTTTGAAAAAATACAAGTATCATCACGGCACATTATCTTAAAGTCATACTTGGTACATGTTTTAAAGTTTTTAGCTAACGGATTTTTTCGATTGCGTAATTTCAAATAAATCGTTCTTTCTTTAGCCCGCTAACAGTGAACAAATTTTGATTTCATCAGTATAACTTATAATTACAGCAGAAACACATTACATAAAAAATGCCGACGGTTAAGTTTATTTCCGAAAATATTCGTGAATCTCCGTAAATCTCCGAGAGCCTCATCTCGGACAGCGCTAAAATTAGAAATTAGCGGTCTCGCGAGACCGCTAATTCACGTCCACGCATAAATTAGATATTTCACCAAAAAATTGCGTTTGCGCTAAATTTTTGCCGCGTTAATAAATCTACGCCTACAGTACATATAGAATACTTCTCATTTTCATAAAATTTTAGTTTACTCAGAATATACATTCTTGAGGCGTTTTCAAGTCCCGTATAACAAATAAATTAACTATTACAACACCATTAAAAAGAATTACAGCTTTTTAAAACTGGCTAACAAGCAAAGAAACTTAATAAAAGTAAAATACTAGTAATGATGTGGACTGCATTTTGGACAATGTGCCGTCGACGTTCTAAATTATATGGGCAATTTCTAGTTCAGGTATGTATTTATGACAAAATCAAATTTTTGCAATTACATACAAATGTAATTAGAATGATATATGTGAAGTGAATACTTGATAAAATTATCTTTTGAGCTACTATAGTTATTCATATTTTTTTAGCAATTTGTTAAATTTGTCCTCAACTTCTTGTCTCAGACAGGAGGAAGATTAAATATACTAAAATGTTGAGCACCACGTTACGTTCACTTGATCGGGCCTTGCCCACGAGATTCATTCATCTGGTCGAACCGTATTCGCGAAATACGTTCATTTGATCGTACCTTGCCCACTAAAGACATTCATTTGATCGGATCTTGGCCTTGTAATTAATCGGTTGCGTTAGAACGCACACTGTTTACAGTACGATTCTGTTCTTTCAGAGAATGTTTAGCTGCGGAAACACTTATACCTTCAAAAGGGATTATGGTAATGGATACTAGTAGTTTAAGGCATTCAAAAATATAGATATTAGAAATACTCCCTTGTTTTATTTCATTCCTTTGGATACGACTTTGAAACCTGCGGAAAAGGAACACATTTAACGCACACAGTGTATGCCATGCCCTATCAAAAACAGCAAGAAAACTCACAGAAGTAATGAAGTTTGGTGGATATGGTTGAAATTATAGAATTTTGCAAAGTATTGTTAAGCTTTAATTTGGGATTTTGGCCAGAAATAAACTATTCATATTTATAAGCATGTATATGTTTGTTTTGTTTAGAAAATATGTCCATAGTATATAATCAGAGTCACAGAGGCTATGCTAATTGTTTACTGTACGACAATGAGAAATTACTTCTTTCTCTCACTGTTTCTAAGCATTGTGAACTCCGTGTCTCCAGCCACCATTCGTTATTGTTCTATTAATCAGATAACACTTAAGTTACATCTAAAAACAACAGAAAGATGTTATTGTGCTTTCACACTGATTACTTACCCAGAGGGACAGTAAGAAATGACGACATACGATGAAATTCATTTTCTTTGACAGATCTGGAAATAATTAATAGCCAAGGCAGCTATTTGATCCTAACTGATTGTGCGGAATTGAATTAGTTGTCCAAAATAGTTAGTATTCAGCGGAGAGTGTGTATTCATTTGGTAGGAATGATTTTTTCATGACACTACTTTCATGATGTCAATAATGAACCTTGTAGACAAAGGAAATGCCATACTTCTTTTGTACACAACAACTAAAATTTAATTAATTACAGTGTAACTGTATACTTTTAAATTATTCTAAATTGTACCATTTCTGTTTTTCGACCGTTTGTCTTAACAACAATTGTACACCATATTAAATGCATTCTTTAAATGCATTCTTTAAATGAAACAATGTAACAGACACACGGCAAACGGCCGTTCATACTTATCATTTAATTTGTTTTACTGGTAGGCGGCATCGGCGGCATCCTGCTATCATTTATTTACACAAAACAAGTTTGTTTTTGCCACATCAGAAATCTAGTCCGTTGCTAAAATATAAAAGGCCAGAAGTTAACGAGGCTGTGTTATGTAAGTGTGTTTATAATAACTTTTAGCAAAACCTTATTTTTGAAAGATAGCTTATTCTATGACGTACCGATCGATACGTATATACTTAAACAAGGAAAGGAAAACGCACACCACTCTCTAAACCGTTCAAACGTCGTTATTATTTACTTGCACACATTAATGATTTCATCTGTATATCTAATGTTGTAATCGGAACGAGTTTTCAGCTCATAACTGATTAAGTTTTCAAAAGTACCGTTTACTCTTTCCAACTTGAGAAGAATAAAACAATAATGAAATGGAATTAAATGTAAAAAGATTTCTTTTGACCTTTTTAGATTAAAAACGAAACCTTTTACATAATATAAATGTGCAAATTACGGAAAAGCATTAATGTCAGGTGTATGTTATTTTTAACTCGAAATTTCGAGTTACTAAGTCGAAATTTCGAGTACATATCTCGAAATTTCGAGTTACGTATCTCCAAATTTCGAGTTACGTATCTCCAAATTTCGAGTTACTAACTACAATATACCGCCTCGGTAGCCTAGTGGTAAAGCGTCCGCTTCGAGTGCGGGAGGTCGTGGGTTAGATCCCCGCCCGCGTCATACCAAAGACTTAAAAATGGTACTAGTAGCTTCCTCGCTTGGCGCTCAGCATTAAGAGGATAGTAGGACTGGTCAGCCCGGTGTCAGTATAATGTGACTGGGTGGGGTATCATGCCAAGTGTCTACGGCGTGATATTCCAGTGAGGCAGCACAATAAAGTTGGGCATTTTGCTCACTGCTACAAGTAGACATCGTCGTTTATATGACTGAAACATTGTTGAAAAAGACGTTAAACCCGAACACAAACAAAACAAAAAACTAACTACAATAGTTTAGGTTGATGTATAGGTCCTACCAAGATTAGGTACCTGGTGTATCCATAGGGTAGCCCTACAGGGTCATATGATTAAAGATGCAGCGTTTGCTCAAACTTATATCTGGAATGTTTTCGACCTAATTCGAGCCCCTACCAACTGAACATACTATACATGTAAATGAAGGTACCTATCCTGGATACAGTTTGAAATTTGGAGTAGATCTAGAGGCTATGGGGTAGGTCATACATTGATGTGTGGTAGTATATTTTCAAGTCGCAATATATGGATGTGTAGACAGATGATTCCACTTCGAAGAGTCAAAAGTTGTCCAGTACTTTTTTGGCCTTTGACTGACAGACAGACATACGTTCAAATTGTGCAAATAAAAAGGCAAAATACAAAGTCAAATTTCGTGTTATTAACTCGGAATTTCGAGTTACCTAGCTTGAAATTTCGACTTATTAACTCGATATTTCGAGTTACTAACTCGAAATTTCGACTTAGTAACCCGAAATTTATAATAAGTGTCATGAAATTTCGAGTTAATAAATAAAACGCACCTGGCACTAATGCTCTTCCGTTGCAAATAGATGATAACAAAAATGTTAATTTAATTGCAGAAAAATTGATACTGAACGCGATACTTGAATGTCCATCTAATGCATCGAGCTATAAATTTAAAGCAAATTTAGCAATTGCTGTAACAATAGTAAAAAAGTTAAGCTTTAACAACAGTAATAAAATCAAACAGCAATTGGTTAATGACAACTGCTATAATGCTAGATGAATATGTCAAGAAGCTAGAAATAAAAGAGAACACATCCCTGAACAGGCGAAGCAAAATTGAAGCGAAACAAGAAAATTTTAACAAATTGAGCAAATCTAAAAAAAAATGTTTAGAATTAAGTTAAGAAACAATATATTAAAAACAACCACAGATCGAAAACTTAAATAAAAATTAACTTAGTAGTCCGTTTGTGTTCTTGTTTCCGTAGGGGTCGTTCGTGGGGTTGAGGTTCAGGAGGAATGGAGACCCAATAATGATTTAATAGGCATACAGACACTAAACAGGAAAATGGCGCGAAATAACTGGTAGTCGCTTAAATGTGGCACATAATGGCGGATTCAAATAGTCCTCGAATTTTTTTTTGGCTCTGTAGAGCTATTTCTCTTATTTTCTTTGCATTTTTGCTGAAATGACATGACAGGTATATGCTTGAAATGTAGGTAGCATTTTCATAATGAAATACTAACATGACAGAATTCGAAATGGATACTTAGATCATTAACCACCTCTACAATTTTGGGTCCTCATAACAGATTTTGCAGTTTGTGCGTTTGACTGATTTTTTTTCTTGCATTAAACATGACCCCCAATTTTCTTTTGATTTTTATTCAGCACTGACAATATTCTTCAGGCAAATGTAAGTTACAGACATTTAAAATGGGTCCTGATGTGTGCTGTAGCCATTGGAAATATGTCTATTTTATATAGAATAAAGAAGAACAGCTATTCAGTGTGTTGTAACCTATTAACCTTCCGCCCAACTATTTTGTATTACATGTACTTTGATAAATTTTATTTCAAAAAAATAGTCTAATGTTCTTCTGAATCGATTAACAGTCTCTAATAACAGAAATAGTGCATAAGGCATAACAAAATCAGTACGGTTTTCTAAAAGGAAATTCCAGAGTTGGTTGTATACTTGTACTGCAGTCGGTAATAACTAAAATGTAATCACAAGGTCCACACCTTTGCACTGCCTTTGTCGATTTTGTTTTTTGACAAACAAGACCTATCACTAATGGTGAGGAATACCCCCAGACAGCAACTTTTTGTCAGAGGAACATGGGTATTGAAAACATGATATATACAATTGTATGTTGTACAGGAAGAAAATGTACAAGGATGCACAAAAAATGTTGTGAAAAACAGAATTCATTGCTGTACCTTAAAAAAGAAGAAAGTAGGTCAGTGATTCAAACTCAAGGTTACTGAAAGTTAGTTGTAAGATGTGTGTTCAAAACTGTACAAGTGGTCCAAATTGTATGGCAGTATCTTGATAAAGAAGAAAGTAGGTCAGTAGGTCATGGTCATGGTCAAGGGACAATGTAATCACTAAGGGTCATCAACTAGTTATACTTTACAGCATATGAAATCTGTTAGAAAATTATTGAAGATTTTTTCCATTTTTCCAATGTAGCTCTATTCATATCTGAAACAAATAGAGGGCCATAACTTCGTGAAAAATCATTCCAATTGAACGTGCTTTGCACATGCACAACACTACACTTGGTATCAATGATAGTAATAACAAGGTTTGATAAAAGTCTGGCAAACAATGACTGAGTAATAGCGCGGACATTTTTTTCCATATACATTATGAAGAAAAAATACTAAAGGGTCATAACTACGTGAAAAATTATTCAAATGGAACGTGCTTTGCGCATGCACAACTTGACTTTGTTTAATTGAAAGGTTTGATAAAAGTCCGGCTTATAAGGACCGAGAAATAGCTCGGACAAAATTTTCCAAATAGAAGAAAAATTGATAAAGGGCCATAACTAAGTGACAAACCATCCAAATGGAACCAGCTTCGCATATGCACAATTGGTACTGATAATAATTACAAATTTTGATGGGAATCTGGAAACTAATTGCTGATGAATATAATAAGAACGTTCTAATATATTACAAAATTGTATGCATTAAGTTTGTGAAAGCAATCCAAAGTAGAGCGGGCGATAATAAGTATTGAAATGGTAACTGGTTGGTACGCTGGTGTGCATAACTTTCTGAAGAAGGAGGTTCCAGATTACGAAGCCATGCCGAATGACCAACGGCGAGTCTTTAACGCCAATGAGTCTGGTTTTCCCTTACAAGCAAAATTTGGGAAGGTTCTTGCACCAACTGGTGCCCGGCACGTGTATCAGGTCACGACAAACACAAAAACGCAAATCACCATAATGGCAGGTTTTAATGCTTTTGGTGAGTACCCACCACCAATGATATTGTTTCCGGGCGAACGCATTCGAGATGTCGGCCTAGCAGGTTTCACGGAGGCCACCTACGCTGCTACACCTAACGGTTGGATGGACTCTGGCGCTTTTGTTGCCTACTTGAAGCTAGTTAATGACTTTGCAAAATCCAAGAGGATAACATTTCCCATTTTACTTTTTGTAGATGGACATAGTACACATATGACACTTCAGGCATCAGAACTTTGTCATGAGCATGATATTATTCTTTACCAGTTGTAAATTTGCAAGAAGGCGTGAGTGTCGTCCGTCTGTACCAGCTGCAAGTTTGCCAGAAAGCTTGAGTGAGTGTCGTCTGTCTGTACCAGCTGCAAGTTTGCCAGAAAGCGTGAGTGAGTGCCGTCCGTCTGTACATGTTGCAAGTTTGTCTGAAAGCATGGCAGAGCGTCGTCCATACTTACAATTTAGTCCACGTCGGGATGAAACATATGTTTCTGCTGCATTTTTACACCTTACGGTCCGCACTCCAAAACCACTTAAGTCACATGATACTATCAGACAAAAGCTTCCGAAGGCTGTTTCGGGCCAGGAAGCACTAAAAATGCTCAGAGAAAGGGAAGAAAAGAAACAAATTGAACTTGTTGCAAAAGAGAACAGAAAGAAAGAAAGAGCTTCAAAAAAACAAAAACGTCAGGAAGAACAAGCGAGAAAGAAGTTAGAGAGAGAACAAAAGAAAAAGCTGAAAGCACTGATAGAAAAGTCTAAAAAGTCAAGGAAACGTAAAGCAAGCTCTTCGTCCGAGTCAGACACTGTCATTGATTGTAATGATGACAGTGATGACTTAGATGATGAGAACGACATTCCCAACTTGTGTCCTGTGTGCAAATCTGAGAATGGCCAGAACCCTCTCTGGAAGGAATGTGAATCTTGTTGTACATGGTACCATATAAAATGTACTGAATATCCAGAGGCTGTGAACATGCCTGCAATCGATCGGGAGCTCTTTATTTTCGTGTGTCCAAAATGTATTGCATGATTCTTTAGGATTTATGGCCATATACTCATGATTCACACTTCATAAAGTTAGGTCTGTGGCTGATAGATACACTTTGAAACCATGAGAATTGAAAATCGTATCAATTATGTCCCTACGGTGATATGATGTTATGGATCACAATTAAAATCATATTTATACCGATGATTTATATACAATGAAATAGTGATATTTATGATCGTCAACGTAGTAAATAAAAAAAAAATGATTCCAATGTTTTTCCTTGTTGTTTCTTTGTTCTGTGCTCTATTTTTTTTAAATCTTAAAAGGGGTCGAAATTTCAAGCAAAGGGTCGAAATTAACACCCGAAACGAAGTTGACAAACACTTAAAATGAACGGCTACAGGATGCTTGTTACAACCAAACATTGATGAAAGACGGGGAGACCCAAGTTCAAGTTCGCATTTTTTTATCCAGTGATGATTCTCCTGAATCAAATTAATACTGCTATTTACAGATGACACAAAATAATTGGTCTGAGGCAATATTCTTTGCACACACACACTGAAGCTTTGCATTCTATGCTCAATGACCTTTATCGATACTGATTAAACTTTTAACTGTAACTTAAAACTAAGTAATGAGAAGATTGAAATTGATTGTGACACAATTCAAATACGTAGCATTAACATTACATGAAAACGGCCACTAGCACCGAACACACATATATAACAATCTTAAGCAACATTCACTCTATGTTCCTTATAGCCATTTGATTGTATTTAAGTAGCTAGAAATTAAAACCATGAAAATAAATGTAAATTATTTGATAGCATTATTGGTTGAAATATGGCTCAGAAGCTTTTGGATATTACGAAGCAAAAATATTGCATTAGTCGATTTCAATTTTTTAAAAACAATAGACATCCAACGAAAATACAACGAAAACCATTCTCCTAAATCATTGGCGCAATATAGTTTAGTTTGATTACAATACTTTACAGCAGAAAATGTATACTATTCTTACTGTCTATGTTAGTGTTTGTTGTAGAAATGGGATCGTCAAAATCAAGAGCAAAAGGAGGACTAAATCCCAAGCCTCCCCTATATCAGAGATAGGTTATGCACGACAATTACAGTTGAATATGGCCTCCCCATCTTCTCGGTGCTTTTGACAACAGATACTTACTTACGGATGTTTCTGGTTCGTAGTTTTATAACTTTATTGTAATGCCATTTTACCCCTCCAAACAGATGGATCAAAAACAGCCATTTATGACACTCCACCGACACAGCTAGTAACAAAGCCCACAACAGGATGTACTTTATCACACTACTTCCACATCAAATTTTAAATAGATTGCTCTTAACAGGCTCGAATCTATGGATACATTCTTGAAAAAGTTAGACGGTACTGAATCCCAGATTTCATTATTGTCTCATTGATTGTCAACTACAAATATGAGAGTAACTTTTCTGTAGACAAAAGCGAATGATTACCACTTAAATATTAACGAAATGTAGGCAGGAAAGACATATAGCTCGCAATTGTGTGACGAAATAAAATTGAAGCTATCAAGCATGACACTTATTATTCTGGATTTCAGAGGAACCGTTTAGAAAAAAGGAATATGTTGGCTTGAGGACTCAGCTGTCGACATAAATATTGATTCAATTTATTTGAGTTTTACTTTTTTGAGCAACTAATAAAAATATCCGATTCTAGAATGATTTAGTAGACGCATATTCACATGTAACAGGCGATTTTAATGCAAGGACAAGTGAAAGACCATACTTTGTTACTCCAACAGGCATTGACCGCTATACAGAATTACCGGAAGAGGAACCATTTAGTGACATTTTTCCATATCATGCTAATGATTTGGTACAAAATTATTATTTCTGCGCAGAGAAAATAGGATTAGCATAGCTAATTGACGTTCAGAAAAGGGATGGTGTACTTTTAATTCTGTTAATAGAAATGCATGTAATTCTATAGCTAGCATGGCTGATTACCTGATTACAAAGAATGATAATTTTACATTTGTGTATACGAATGTATACTTGAATCGACGGAATTTTTCAATCATTCGCCTATAATTTTTCTATATATCTTATTGCTAATTTAACTTCAATAGAGTACCCAAGTTTAGATAGATTTATATGGTATTCTTCTAATAGTGCGTTTTTCAACCATTTATTAGAACCTAAAAAAAAACTATTTCTGATTATATTACTGAATCTATCACTGCAGATGTACATGTGATTCAAAATTGTGTAATCTCTTTTAGTAAAACTCTCTTGTCTTAACATGTGCGACAGCCAGCGAAATTCCAACGTATCTGAACTCGGTGTTTTTCTCTAGTTTTTGGAGTTCATTCAATTTATTTGTTCAATAGGTAATGGGTGCGGAAGTGGTTCATATTTCTATTACCTCTCATGAACAAAGTTTGCCTTGTAACTATGTGGCGTTCTATGATTCGAAACGATATTCTTATAGATTTTATTTCCAGTACTTTATATATAAAATAATTATTGTTATATCACCAGAATGTTTAAAGAATCTTATTTTAACCTTAGAAAGACTTAAAGAGTGCGTCGTTACTGTCTAAAAAGCCTAATCGTAAAAATAGCACGGAGTTAAAAAAATTTCATCTTATTATATTTTTACACCTTTATGACATTAGCTTTATCTGTAATATCACTAGTAACTAGGCGTAAGAATCTGATCAAGGTAGATCTAATATTGTGAACAAGATCACCCACTCCCATAATGACAAATTTTTGCCGACTCATTACACCATTCCTAGCAAATGTTTAACCTAGATTGCATCAGTTACGTTGTGTCGGCTTAAAATTATATTCACCCAATTCAGGAAAACGTAGCTACACTTGTTAAGCAATACAAAGTTGCATCATTGCCGCATTCTATTTTCATGCTAAATTTTGTATACTGCATATAATGATTAGAAATATGTAAATTCGT
Source organism: Mercenaria mercenaria (assembly GCF_021730395.1). Lineage (NCBI taxonomy): Eukaryota > Metazoa > Mollusca > Bivalvia > Venerida > Veneridae > Mercenaria > Mercenaria mercenaria. The sequence continues at coordinate 89,099,455 of NC_069362.1, read as the reverse complement.
TATTGTTACCTTGCTTAGCTTGCCGCAAATCAGTACCACAATTGGTGGCTTATTTTAAAATTTAATGTGTTATGTTTATATTTTCAGAACTCTAGTCCAAGCAGTTTTCTGTATTCAAGTCATTAGAATATCTGCAACAGGAAGAGGTATGTTGTACAAATAATATTTACTCATTCTACTTCATCGTTGGTTGTTGTCCATATCTGCTTTAGGGTGACCCACAAGTTAGGAGCATAATTGTATATATTAATGCTAACAGTTATTCAATTAAAAAGATGTTTATATACTTTCTAACCAGAAAGAAAATGTGGAATGAAGGCAGACAGTAATTATGAAAGTATCCTTAAAGTAGACCAGTAAATACTTGATCGAAATATGTTTATTGAAGTTTTCTAAATAAAATTACTTGCCCGTAACCAATTTCGATTCGAATATCTTCAAGGTCGTTTATGTAAAAATAACATGAAGCAATACACTGAAAGGTACACAGGTCCACGCGTATGCCCGATAAATAATAGTATAATACTATAGTTTGGCATTTCAAAAGTTCAAATTATTATGGCTGCTAATAACAAAAACGTACATACTTAAATTACGAGAGCTGCAAGTTTGAATCATGTGCAGTGGTAGTATCCCGTCAATATTCTGACATCGACAGTTTGTTCTCTTATTTTACAGTGCAAAACTAAAAAAAAAAAAAATACTTCTCGATTCATATTTGGATTTATCATCTTTACACACAATACTATTGTTATTCACATGGCAGCATGAATAACAAATTTATAATATTCACTTGATTTCTACAAACTTCATTCATCATTTCATAATAAATCCATCTTCAATTTAGAATAGTCTTTTCGAGTTCTCATTTAAACAGCAAATATGAACTATTTTACAACGTTTCGAAGTGTTCAAACAAATCTAGCTAAAATGTAACATATCATTTCGTGTTACAAAAATATCATTTCGTGTTACAAAAATATAATGAGAATGTTTGCAACGTTTGGAACTTTTTATGAAGGATTTATCGGAAATGTTTTAGCGCCTTCAAACCTATCATACCTTTTGATAAGACAACTGTAGTATTTATGATATATAGCACTTGGTGCTCTGTAAAATCTCAGTAGGTCAATGCAATATATAATTGCACACAATGTTCCAACTATCATAAAGTCCGTGAAAAAATTGTATTGTTGACTATTATTCCTCATTAGAAGCTCCGCATTACTGGAGTAGTCATTAGATAGTCGTGCTAGTTCTTACTGGTATCAATTTCTATTTGAGCCGTGCCATGGGAAAACCAACATAGTGGCTTTGCGACCAGCATGGATCCAGACCAGCCTGCGCATCCGCGCAGTCTGGTCAGGATCCATGCTGTTCGCTTTTAAATCCTATTGGAATTGGAGAAACTGTTAGCGAACAGCATGGATCCTGACCAGACTGCGCGGATGCGCAGGCTGGTCTGGATCCATGCTGGTCGCAAACCCACTATGTTGGTTTTCTCATGGCGCGGCTCATTTGATCTTTGAAAACTAAACATTAACTAAGCATTTTAGCATAGGTGATTACCATCTGGATTGTTTCTGTTCTAGCAGTTTTACTTTTATAATGATATCAGAAAATTTTATATTCAGTTTGAACAATGGTTTTTATATTAACTTGATATAAAATCAATTATTCATTTATTATTAATGTCCATTTCTTCTAAAGCTATTTTGTAAATATAGTCAAAATGAAAGCATTGGATAGCACTATACTAAACAATGGTATAGAGTATTGTTATACATTTTACACTGACGCGGTGAACCCTATAATGAATCTATAAAAAAAATGCATTACAATACCCTATACCATTGTTCAGTATATTGCTATCCAGTGCTTCATTGTTCAAACTCAATATAATATTTAGGAGTGGCCCTTTGTTAAAATTACAAAAAGAAATTATATACGTACAATCGTATATCGATTTATAATTTAATAGAAATGAAATTATATCTGAATATTGGGTGAATCATTGGAAATCGCTTAGGGTGCGGCTCCCGATTGTTAGGTAATCGTCTGCTACCGAGAATATCGAATTTTCAAAATATTGACTCCATAAAAAACAAACTGGCGGATTTATATAGAATATATAGGATGACCTAGATCTGAAGAGCTGTCCCTTACTAATGTAACTGTACAATCTAGAAATATCATTGTAGATTACTATGCTATTACGATTCAACTTCAACTTTCTTCATTTGTCATTAATGAATAACGCTAGAAACTGAGAATGTACAGTAGTATTTCTTTCTGATTTCTTCAAAGAGATAGTGGTATGAAATAATTATAAAGAGAAATTTGCCAAATATAAATTTACATTTTCATCTATTTTGTATATCAATAAGCTGTATTTCTTCTTTAGATGAAGCTCAAGAAGAAGCGAGGATGATAATAAATAGCCTGAAGAAATTGAAAGATGACGAGTCAGTACCTTTTTCAAATATACTACAAAAGTCCCAAAATAATTATCCACATTATATGAACGGCCTTAACAAAGGCATGAACTCTGACATGTTCCAGGCATTGTACAACAACGCCCACACATATAAAAATATAGCAAATATGAAACCCAAACGTGGTTGGGAAGACGTAAGTCTCATTTGGCGAAAGTCTCCAAAACGTGCATGGGAGTTTATCAATAAATTATGGAAGGATCCGGTAATCAGAAGGAAATATAAAACTTACTTAGAAAATGGAAAAAGGAGCGATGAACTGATGGAAAATATTCCGGTGCAACAGAACAATGTAAATCCTTTCTGGGTGACAGATGAAATAGGGTATGACGACATTGATCTTGACCATCCCATCGTTAGAAACGGTGCGGGAGATAATGCGTTATGGCTAGCCAAATCTTCAAAACGTGGATGGGAAATAGTGAATCCAGGTGATTGGAAGAATATAAGATCAAACATTGCTGATATTGGCAAAAGGGGATGGGAAGAGCTTAATTGGAAGAGAGCCGTCGGTGGTCCAATTAGAAACAATCTAGTCCCTCGCAACGGTGAATTCGGAGATACAAGTATGTTCGATCTAAATGTGATAAAAGCCTTACATGAGAATACAGGTGTAAACCAGTTAACAAAATTTCGTCCTGTAATGCAACCTACCTATCTTAGTTCCGGTAAAGATACAGAATTAATTAAAAAGATGAAAAGTAACATAAGCCTCATGGACGACGAAAATGACATATTTTCAAAAAACATCTTAGGAAACCTTTCTCCAAACAATATTCAAAAATATAACGAAGAGCATGATGGAACACATAAAGTCGAAAGAGGTTATGATATGTCTAAGAGGTCAGCCTTTGAAAACTTGTGTCGCATGCTCGTGGGAGATTTAACAAAATGCAGAGATGTTCCATATTTCGTTTAGATATCCATACAAGCAAACGGAACACGTAGGCTGTAACATATTGACATCTAAACTCTGAATGAAATCAGTTGACATTAAACCACTTTTGGTTCATAAACAATTAGGAATTCATGCAGGGACTATCTGAGCATAATTTATCAATGGACTATAGTTAATCATACAGGCCACGTTTTTAACTTATATTTACATTTCAAATTTATTGTACCCTCCGACAACAAAGTTGTAAGGGGGATATACTGGTTTCAGGTTGTCTGTCCGTCTGTCCGTAGACTAAATCTTGTGCGCACCATCTCTCCTCATCCCCTTGACACAATTTAATGAAACTTCACACAAGTAATCAGTAACAACAGTAGTTGTGCATGGGGCATGTTAGGTTCTTTCAGAAAAAAAATGCAGAGTTACGGGACTTTGTTTTTTGTTACTATACTATATACATAGACACAATCCTGTGCGCACCATCTCTCCTCATCCCCTGGACACAATTTAATGAAACTTCACACAAGTGATCAGTAACAACAGTAGTTGTGCATGGGGCATGTTAGGTTCTTTCAGCAACAAAAATTGCAGAGTTATGGGACTTTGTTTCTTGTTAACATACTATGTACATACAGTCTGCATATGCAATCTTGTGCGCGCCTAATCTTCCGAACCCTTGCACACAATTTAATGAAACTTCACACAAGTGATCAGTACCAACCCTAGTTGTGCATGGTGCATGTTACGTTCTTTTAGATAAATATTCTGCATAGTTATGGGACTTTGTTTTTTGTTACGATACTGTATACATGCAGTCTATATACATACAGTCCACATAATTATGCAATCTTGTGAGCGTCAAATTGCAGTGTACTTTGTCAGTGCATGCGGGGGTACATTCATCACCATTAGTGATAGCTCTAGTTTTGTTTACCATATCATTTGATAACTTTACAGTCGTTCCTTTGAGGAAATCTATGACAATGGCAGATTTTACTCCTAAAAAGGATATTTTAAAGGAAGAAATTGTAGTTATGGTGAAATATTTATTAGACTAGATGCTGGTCGGTCAATTATGCTGTAACATTATTTTACTTGTTTCAAAACGTGTCCTTCTGGAGTATGTAGAGTGTGTGCATATGAAATATAAAATCACGAATGACAGTGAATTATTTGGATAGTTGTGAAGATATCTAAACCAGATATTCTTTGCAAGCTGTGTACTTCACTGTTTAATAAATTTGCTATATGTTCTATATGAAATTATCAATCTTCTGAGAGCTGTAACACATAGCCAGGAACAATCTCCTTGACAATGCTACTAAAATGTCAAGTATAGGTCAACAATGAAATAAAAATAAGAACTGGCTTACATAAAGCATGAAATTGCGACTTTAACTGACAAAAAATTGAGGATTTTTTTCTTTCCGCTATTATCCGACTAGCCCGGAAGTGCTGCTTGATTACCTATTTAGTACTATTTCACTTTAAGCAAGAAAACATGTTAGAAAGAAAATTAAACAAAATCTACATGTCCGTAGAAGGTGAAATTGGCACGATCTTGAGTATGCGGTTTGAGACCCGTCTACAATATTTTTCCGTTACAGGATCTTTTTGTTGTGGGCCTACTTTGCGATGCATGGCTTTATGGCTGTGTTTTGGTGCTCTGTGCTACCCTTGTCGTTTATCTTGAATATAATATGTTGTACTAGAATAATACGACAAAGCATGAATATGAAAACAATGAAATAAAAACTATTTAAATATGTATTTTTAGTGTTATTATTTTTATAATGTGTATAACTACGAGGGGCATACACGGAAAAATGTACACATTTCATCATGAATCATCAAAAACTGTTATATGTAGGTAAGGGACTTTGTAGCTGATATGTCAAAATCATATGTTTGTCAGACAAATAGTACATAAATGCTAGTCCACTGACGGTCATCCGGTCCGACTTACCTATTTTCCTATTCCACATTCGATTAAACATTATTTACTACTTGCCTATTTTTCTAATTACGTTTCTTTGTGTGAATGTTAGCATAACGCAAATAATGTTATCATTAAGATATTTGGCAGACACACTGTTTTTGTCCGCTCCTAAAATATTGTTGAACGAAAATATGCAACAATAACAACACTGTGGAAAAGAGAAAAACGCTGGTTTACGTTTTGTATGGTTTATTGGACAATACTCTGACAAAATGTTAATTTTGTCATTGGTACATGTATGGGAGATTACAAAAGGAATAGTAGTGTATGGCTAACGACTGGCTGTTCGGACGTCAGGCGAAAATAACGTTCATGCACTTTTCTTCTTTACAGTGATATTTTTTGTATTCTTATCTAAAACAACACATTATTTTCCGAAAAATGACCTGTCTAAAGACATGTGACAACTCGCACTTTCAACAGCAGCTTCCAATTACATTCAATAGCTCATATGAAAACGTGACGTACGTAGCCAAGATATACTTTGAGAATGTCATTGGGGTTGTTATAATTCGCGCTATCTGAAATGCGATCGCGGCATTTAGAGTCCTAAATATATAGTGCCATCATAAGATACTTATTACCACGGTCAATATTGCGTTTTGTACGTTTTTAACAAATTAACTAAAATGTGATATGTCAAGTAATAGATTTGTTCGAAACTTTAACATCTGATCCTTGACACTTATTTGTGTTCTCTTACCTCTTAATACAAGTTAGATTTTCATTGGAAGTAGTTTTACAAATTGATTATCGTGGCTGTCTAACCGAGATAGATTTTTTTTTACCAGAATGTATTTATTTGAGTAAAAAATACTTTGCTAGAGGAAAGATATAAATAAAAGACCTATTGAATTATATTTGCAGAGGACAAACTTTAACAATAGTATATTGTTTAGATGAAATGCATTAGAAATGCAAGTTCGAAAAATAATCCTGCCTCCCTTTGCCTATTTGTATGAAGCGTCTTTGAGTGTTTGTCATTAAAATGGTGCTATATAAATCTGGTACAATAAAGTAATATCTTGGTTGCTCAACCAAGATAGACTGGACATATTCGAAAAGTACAAGCAATTTTAAAACTTGCCTTCTGGTTCATGTTGTAAAAATAACCCGATATCTATCAAATGAAAATATAATACTAGAAACTGAACTGAACTAAACTGCTAAACCGCCACCTGACGTTCCCATCATTATCTCCCTTTTATTGGATATAAACTAAACGTTTAAAAATAATTATCCAAAATTTTATTTCATTATCTTAACGGAAACCAGTGTAAGATTTATCAAAAATGACGTAATATAGGATTTCCGTATTCATAAAAAACGTCCGTTCTATTGGATTCATATCGTGGCTACATGGCGGCCAATCAACAAGTATTACATTGGTATTCACAAGAGGCTTGGCTGTAGATTTCGCAATATAAGGGCGTGTGTTATCCTGCATGAGGTGTGCGTTATAGCCACCGGTCCAAGGACTTCATTTTGGTATCTGGCTGCATTGAGATTTCCAACGGTACTGACAGCATGAGTCTTCTTGTGTAGGGAGATTCCACCCAAGATCATGACAGTACTACCGCCGTACTGGGGCTTTTCTACAATACAGCAATCACGGTATCATTCGCCGCGGCGCCGGAAAACTCGAACTCGACCGTCAGCCCGCCGTAAATAAAAGCGTGAATCATCACTGAAGAGAACACTTGCCCTATTTGCCCTGGTCCGCTTATGTTGCTGTCTTGCCCAACGAAGACGTTGCTGGCTGTGCCTAGGCAATAGCTCAGTACCGAAAAACGGCCGTTGGGCGGGTAAGCCGCCATTTCTCAAGCGATTCAGGACAGTTTTGGAAGAAGTGTCCCTAACATCATGCTTGCAGTGTCGGTTGCAGTTTTAGTACAGTCTCGCGGATGAGTGACTTGAATGTTATGATCTTGACGAGGTGTCGTCACTTTGCCTCTTGGTCGTCGGGCAAAATAGGCTACACTTACGGTTGCATTGTATTTCATCCTTAATTGCTGAATAGTCTTGTGATGTCTGTTGAAGATATTCGCAACCTGAACTTTTAATTAGACTGGAGTTAACTCAAACGGTTTACGATTTTTAATACTAAAACAGCATATATGGATGAATTGTACCTATTTTAATAATAAGCAAACGTATTCATGCATTTTATAGGCAAACAGAAGCTGTTTGATGAAATTATTGTGTATGTTCAAATCCTCACAATTTTATTGAACCATATTTTATTTTTCATTTATGTCAGGTGTTAAACAACTTTACGAATACATTGTGACACCTTATATTCAAAACCAATTTTACTGTACGTGTCTTAGACCTGCATTAAAATATACAACTCGAGTGTAATATAGAACTTAACAGTGGAAATGAAATTGAAAAATGAAACAGTTAGGCTCGTGATTTCGAACAAAATTAGTAACACTGCAAAAAAACTTTAAAAGATTGTTTCGATATGTATATATAAGAACCTGCAGAATGGAAGTGTCGCGGCTGCAAGCATCCCTACGGCCCGGCCCGTCATATGCGCGAGTTTTACATTTGCATTTGATAAATATTGGGATATTTCAACAACCTGAAACAAAATGTATGTTTTAATACAGTGTGTAGCTTTGGAATTCATCTATTTTCAATCTATTTCGGTTGCGCAACCGAGATAGACAAAAGGAGGTAATAATAATGTAATAAACTCGCATTTCTAATAATTGTTTACAAAATAGGCACTTGTCAATGCAAATCTTTGAGAACTTGTCATTCCTTAGGCAAAATATGTTTTATTTAATTTATTCTTATGCTACAATAATGCTATATTGGTTGGCTAACTAGGATAAGAATATCAGATTAAAAACAAACTTCCAGTGAAAATCTGACGGGTATTTGGGACTCGACGAACATAAAAGTGTAAATGATCAATTGGTTATAATTAAATTTTGAACAAACCCAATGGTTGGCCGAAATCAGATTAATCTCCTTTAAAGGTTGGTGGGGGTGATGGCGGTTTTGGGAAGGGGTAACAATCACTACAACATACATTTCTGATAGGACCTAACTAACAATGAAAAGTGCCATAAAATATTGCTTAAGGGGACGCATATTGCTACATTCACAGTTCATACAGAAATGCGGAAGGGGTACATATTCAAGAAATGGATGGTGGGAAAATAAAAAACATATTCCTAAACCGATATAATACTGATGGACACCTGTAATATTCAGTACTTTGTGGATAAGGAAGTGGTACTATAAATGTAATAGGAAAACTTTGTGAAAGTACATTCAACACAAAATATTAAGCTTTTGTATAAGGAAAAAACAGGTTTTTTACAATAACAGTGTTCCAAATAATGTTGAAGGGATGAAATTTTCTTTCTAACACACCAGGTTTGCTTAAACATGTTAAAATTTAACGCCACGTTATTTCAGCTCGGGATGGACGCCATAGTTCCCATTGATAAAAAATGTAAACAAAAAAATCAGAGTGGGATTAGCATTGCAAGGGCATAACATGACATTCTACACAATGAATACCTTAGATCAGATATCTAAGATGCTACACAGGTCAGGCGGGTTAAATGCATAATGTCGATCATTAGAAATTCATCTTGAAAAGGTGATTAATTTTAGTTTATTTACATGGTTTTTAATTTTCCCACGACTTCTCGGCGATTCACTGCAAATGTATTACTGCGCCGGACGAAAGGTAACTCTAATAAACAACGGGAGACAACTTAGGTGTCAGCACGTGTACGATTTAAAAAAAAAAAAACATGCCGATGATTATAATTTCTTATCAATTAATGAATCCTATTCAGATATTCGTCTTTAATATTAGAAAATTATCAATTTCTATGGACATTTATCAAAAGATATTACTTACAGTGGACTACTTTACCCATCAAACTGGTTTCCGCTTCAGTTGTGAGGCACTTCCGTTATACTTTTTGACAACAATAACAAAACACAAAATGAATCAATAATGTCACGTATAAACCGATTGCTACCTAAATCAGTGTAAGTATATTGTTGTTACAACATTATACATTTTCGTTACGTTATGAGATAAAGTTTAAATCTTGAACAGCATAATCCATTAATTACGTTTAGATGACATTGCATTTACAACTTATTTGACCCCGTTTTTTTACGTGAATGACAGCATTCTCGTGCAACTCGTGCAAACAGAGTTATGAAAAGTATGGTGGAGAATTCAAGGACAAATTATAAATGACATTAAAGTGAGGATAACTGTATATTTGTCCAGTTTTGATCATTGACATTCCTGCTGTGTATTAGTAAGTTTTGTGAACAAGATTAGAATGTTACTTTGCACATATACACATTGATTGGACCTCTCAACCTAATTCCATACCTTATTTTATGGATTTTTAAGACAATACATTTTCAAAAGTTTGTTGAATGTGTTTTGATATTTAAGTGCATTGTAGTTCATGAATACCAAGTTAAAAATTAATAATGGCAACATTTCTAGGCCCTTATTGTAAGCCACTAGACTTCTGTAACGATAAATGTTTAATGTATTAAGGGGAATATACTCTTTAAGTTTTGGAATGTGGCATTCCTTGACCACCATATCTTTTCTTATGCACTACTTTGTAAACAAACTAAATAATGCGTTTTAGCTTACATATGCGAAATGAAAAGCAAGACCACACTGGCCATAGCTTTCGCAAAAGCGGTGGTTCAAACGCTGCGGCGGTGGAGAATTCGTCGCAGAAGCGGTGGAGAAATATGGCCGACTGACTATATTTACGTTGTCATCGGTACTTTTTCTAACGAGTGTTTCACGTTTGACTGAAAACAACCAGTGAGACAGGAGCCGACATGTGTATTCTTCCAGCCACTAACATTTGTTCAGTGCAATTCTTTGTCATCAATGTAAACACTTCTGTACAGTTTGACGAGGGACTGTCGTTTTTGTAGAATTTCTATCAGAAATGGTAAAATCTTGTACAAAACGACCCCTGAGCACGTTTGCACCAAAATGTAAGTCTGACACTGTCAAACAGAAACTTTTTCTCCGTAATCGGTGATTTTTCATTGCAAGCATACAAAATGATCGATCAAAAATCATTCCAACGCAGTGTGCGGTGGGTACAATTGCAACGCATTACGGTGGGTCTTGTTTCTTTGATGTCCGCTATTGACTTTAAATTGGAGTAAACAGCATTTTACCAGAATTTTGATTGGGTAGGGCCATGAAATCATTTTGACATTAATTAGATAGCAACAGAAACTGAAAGTTTAGAATAAATATGACATTGATTTGCACATCCGTAAATACACAATATCAAGTGACAATATTAATTTTCCGATTTGACCACATGCTACTTCTACATCGTATGATTAACCAACTTGACTAAAGTACAATACAATTACTAATACGTAGCATGCCTTAACAAAATGCCATTGAGCAGCTGTGTTACTGGAGTTAAGACTTTTTACAAGTAGGCTAATTTACCTCTTCTTCAACAATATCCTTTTATTTTTAGACTTTAACCACAGAATCTCTAAGTGTCAAGAAGAATGCTTAGATTTTTTCTTAGTAACAAGATGAGATTATTTGATTGCCCTTCGTTCGTCGTCCGTCAGTCGTCTGTCCGTCAGTCGTCCGTCCACAATTTCTTTTGAACACGATAGAGACCTAATTTTTCAACAGATTTTAACCCCTGAAGGAGCCAAAATGTTCACCTTATGAACATGACAGCAGTGACATTTTACTTTCGACTTTTACCACACTTACACACAAGTTAAGTCACAATAAGATTTCGGTTCCTATTAAAAACCGGCTAGATTCCATCATATGTTCAAGAGGTACTACCCCTGAAAGAGGCAAATTTTCTATTCTGACCTTCTCAGCCATATAAGGTTCATTTATGCTTGGATTTGATACAAACTTGCATATGTGTGCCCAATCACATGATCGCGCTACGTCATTTTGAGCCCTAAAATGAGAGTGGAAACGTTAACAAAAATGGTAAATCAGGTTGTAAGTTTTGTTATTCAATATATTGTGTTAATATCATGTACATCATTCGAAACCTATTTGAAAGTGCTACCCACGGTACTACAATTGTCCCGCCGAAACCTCGTTTAAACGCTATTCCTGTTCAACCACTTTCGACCGTATAAGCTCAATGTGCAAGTCAATTGAACAGGAATAGAATTAAAACGAAAGGTTTTGGTGGGGAAATCATAGTACCGTGGATAGCACTTTCAAATAGGTTTTCGAATCATACGCATGATATAAACACAATATATAGATTAAAAAACTTACGCCCTGATTTTCAATTTTTGTTTACCTTTCTACTTTCACTTTCGAGCTCAAAATGACGTAGCGCGATCACGTGATTAGGCACACTGTGCATGGAATTTTTATCTTAATAATCTCTAGGTCAAGTTCAAAACGCTGTCATGTGGGGTCAAAAACTAGGTCACCAGGTCAAATCAAAGGAAAAGCCTGTTAACGCTATACGCCACATTCATGGCCTTATGTTCAGTAATGTTTATCTTAATGATTCTAACCCTAAGTTTAACAATGAAAGATAAACGGAGAAACAGAGTACAAACAACTAACAACAGACAAGCAGAATGAAATGTTACAATAAATGAAAGATAAAAGTTTCATTCACCTGTGAAAACTGTCACAGCGCCAATCAAACATATTAAGAGACCTTTAACTCCTTGTTCTATTGCCAAGAGGACGACAAGAAATCAACTCATTTCAGTTATTCTTTTTATAACAACTGAAGAGAAATTACAGATGGGAACATATTTAAATATGCTAAAACATGATTAAAAAACCTATAAAAATGACAAATGGTTGCAGCATGTGCAGTATGTTGGAAAATACTCCCCCGCCCCCACCCCAATGCGAACCCGACTTCGATATTATTTCGCCAAAACAAAAAAAGGACAGCAGAAACCCTGTCAGTTTGTATATTAGATAAGTTGATCTGTTCTAGGATATAAAAGTCGCATGTGGTAAGCATTTAATCAAACAATCGGTATTGTCAGTTGATATTTTGTATATAATACTGAAGGGAAAAAGAAAATGAGGAAAACTTTCATACTTTAATATCAATAATTATAATTGAGGTGTATTGAGTACGAAAGAACATGGCGTTATTATTTGGCAGTAGATTGTAAATTAGTAAAATAATTATGGTTTAAAATAAAGCTTTTCGTGGGTGCATCCAACAGAACGGAAGTGCAAATCAACAGTATATTATTACTAAACATTAAGTTTCTGTTGCTGTCTGATGTCAAAGTGATTTCATGGACCTACCCCAGTTAAAATCCCAGGAAAATGCTGTTTACTTAAGTTAAAAGTCCATAACGAACATTAAAGAAACAAGATCCACCGTAATGCGTTGCAATTTTACCCACCGAACACTGCGTTGGAATCATTATTGGTCGATTTTTTCATATGCCTGTAATGAAAATTCACCTATTACGTAGAAATAGTTTTTGCTTGACAGGGCCGTACTTACGATTTGCTGCAGACGTGCTCAAGGGTCGTTTTGTACAAGATTTTACCATTTTTAATGGGAATTCTACAAAAACGGCAGTCCCTCTTCAAACTGTACAGAAGTGTTTACATTAATGACAAAGAATTGCACTGAACAAATGTTTCTGGTTGGAACAGTACACATATGGGCTCCTGTCTCACTGATTGTTTCCAGTCAAACGTGAAAAGGACATTAGCAAACGTACCGATGACAGCATAAATGTAGTCAGTCGGCCATATTTCTCCACCGCTTCTGCGACGAATCCTCCACCGCTGCGGCGTTGGAACCACCGCTTCTGCGAAAACTATGGCCATTGTGAAGACAGTGAACTTATTTCACATTCTTTCTTTAAATTAGAATCTGTAGGGCATTGATAAATGTTTGGACAAGGTGAAGCACTATTATTTTCGCACAAAAAAGTATTAATTGTTGACTTTGAATGTACACAACAAGTCTTATGTAATTCAACAATAACTTTCTTGTTTCACTTTTTCTCATTTTTATTTTAGTGAGCAATCCTTTGTGTACTTATAACAGTTGAAACAGTATCCATTTCATGTACCAAAATCTTGTACTTTTTTGCAGGTAAATTTTATCATACCCCACCCACCTTTTTCTCATTTCAAAGTATGCGTCCCCTTAAATGTGAATCAGTTTTTAATCTTTACATGCCTCAAAACAGTAAGTAAGCTTGTAAGCTTTAATGTCAGCTGTATAACCAGACGCCACACGCACGCATACACACAAGCACACGGAGAGACGAAGAGAAAGCAATAAGCGATAATATCGTAAATTTTAAAAAAAATGTGTAATCATTTGACTAGTTTAACGTGTTGTGAATTTGTTTACATCATTATACAGCAATTCGTAATAAGATAGTATCCACGAAGATAACAAAAAAAAATAGGTCGACAATATTTGATGAAAGCGCTGAATTGTAGTGGTGTGTAATCATCTGGAAAACAAGAGCGGAAGAAATCCGAAAAAGTTTAGACTGAAACCTTAACCTAAAACGTATCACTATAATTTGAGCGAATATCAAGGAGTTTGATTTTTAGAATTTTACATTCAAATCCATTATACACATAACATACATCTATGTAAAATTAAACCTGTTGTGTATAACCAGTTAAGCACGTAGTTCGGCCTATGTTTCCAAATAAATAGTTTAAGATGCTATGTGTGTGTTCGGGTTTATGTTTAAAACGCTAAGCTTAGAAGGAAAATAGTTACGAACCTTAAAGCATGAGCGCTTTTGCTGGCACACCATTTGATGAAAAGAGCCTGATAACAAAGAACAAGATAACTTTAGTAAAACGATAACAATTGACCGATTTGCAACAAATAGAGTTCTTTTTTTAATTCTAATGTCTGATTTTCAAATATTCTTTTCGTCAGAAAAGTGCAATATCAGTGTTTCTGTATATAAGTTATAGATGCTTATAAAATTCTATTCCCCTTTAGTTATGTCATTGATATGACGTCTTCCTGTGTCAGTGGTTCATGTATGAAACATGGACACCTCTTTTAACTTATAAAATCTGGATTGGCATTCTTACTGTATTGTGTTTCTTTTCGGAAACTACGCTCTATTGACGTAAGTTCTTTCAAACAAGACATCTCAGCGTCCCTTGCACTAAATACGATTCCAGAAGGCGCAGACGTGGATCAGCTAGTAAATGCATATTCAAAAGGATTATCCTTACTGATAGATAAACACGCTCCTTTACGCACAAAAACTATCGTTCTTCGACCTAGCTGTCCGTGGTTTACAGACGAACTTCATGAGGCTAAACACTTAAAACGCAAGCTTGAGCGGAAGTGGCGTAAATCCAAACTAACAATCGACCATCAACTTTATAGGGACCAATGTGCTACCATGAATAAACTCCTAATTCAGGCCCGAACCGACTACTTCTCTGATAAGGTGAAGTCGTGTGGCACTGACCACAAAAGTTTGGCCAAGATAACCAAAAATCTACTAGGAGACAGCCAAGATGCTTCCCGTCCCTCTAACACATCACCAAAGGAACTTGCGCAGAAGTTTAGTGACTTTTTCATCGAGAAAATTGAGAACATTAGGAATGATATTATTTCGCATAGCCAAACTGATCGTGATTCAGTAGACTTGCATTGTCCAGAACACCAAAAAGTAGCAAACTGTCTTATTGATTTGGCTCCTACAACGATAGAAGAGGTAGAACAAATTATACAAAAATCTCCAAACAAATCCTGCGAACTTGACCCTTTACCAACATGGCTTCTGAAGAAATGTCTCGATGAGCTCTTGCCGCTGATAACAAACATCATAAATACATCAATGGAATTAGGTTATGTACCAAAAGAGTTTAAAAGTGCTAGGATAAGACCCCTGCTTAAGAAACCAGGTCTTGAACCAAACATTCTCAAAAACTACAGGCCTGTATCTAACCTCCCTTTCATTTCAAAAATCTTAGAAAAGGTAGTAGATGCGCGTCTTGAGCGGCACTTGAGTGAAAATGAGCTACATGAGGGACTGCAGTCTGCTTACAGAAAGTTTCATTCAACTGAGTCGGCTTTGATAAAGGTACAGAATGACATCCTCACATCTCTCGATCAAAATTCTGTAACAGTCCTCGTGCTACTCGATCTTTCTGCGGCTTTCGACACGATTGATCACCAAACACTGTTACACCGGCTCGAACATCATTTTGGAGTCACAGACAAAGCACTTGCATGGATGTCATCATATCTTAGTGACCGCTATCAAACTGTATGCGTTGATGGTGAGTTGTCGACGCCTACGTTGATGAAATACAGTGTGCCCCAGGGATCAGTGCTTGGTCCAAAGAACTATATCATGTACACTAAACCCGTGGGTGCCATATGCAGACGTCATGGACTTCTTCATCATTTCTACGCTGATGACTCTCAATTATACCTATCTTTTAAGCCGATAGAGGCTGTGGCCAGAAGTGAAGCTTTGCGCCGCATTGAGAGCTGTCTGACTGAAATTGTCTCGTGGATGAATTCCAACATGCTGAAGCTCAATGCTGACAAAACTGAGGTAATGCTATTGACATCAAAGCGTAACTCCAAGTACATTAATGACGTTTCTGTGAAGGTCGGTGATTCTGTGATAAAATCCACGAAATGTGTTAGGAATCTTGGAGCAGTATTTGACAGCGGTATGGATATGGAACAACAAGTCAACTCGGTGTGCCGGGCTGGATATGCACAACTTCGCAGAATAGGTCACATCAGACGGTATCTTACCAGTGATGCCACAAAAACCCTTATAAACAGCCTGGTTACTTCACGGTTAGACTACTGTAATGCCTTGTTAAGTGGTATACCAAACAGCACACTTAACAAGTTGCAACATGTCCAGAACACTGCAGCTCGCGTAATCACTAAGACGCCCCGTCGCAATCATATAACACCGGTTCTGAAGGAGCTTCACTGGTTGCCAGTGAAATACAGGGTGCAGTACAAGGTTCTGACCCACACCTTTAAGGCGTTACACAATCAGTCCCCTGCCTATATTAGGGATATGCTAGAAGTGTATAAACCGGTCAGGACCCTAAGATCGCAAGACACGCTGTCACTGGTTATGCCAAAATCTAATACCATGATGTATGGCAATCGCAGCTTTTCGTGCACTGCTCCAAAGCTTTGGAACTCTCTTCCTGTCAAGATCAGGGAAGCTGACACGCTAGCTGCTTTCAAAAGCCTGCTCAAAACCCACTTCTTTGTACAATATTTTGTTAACTGACCGATACATTTATTTTTTTTTATCTTGTTTTTTTCTTTTTTTTAATTATACTTGTTTTCATTCATGATTTTTGTTAATGTGGAATGCATTATCTTTGTATACGTATTTGTTTGTATTTTTGCAATTTATTCTTTAAAGCACTTCTGAACGTGTACAAGTGCATGAAAAGAGTGCTATATAAATGTGGTATAATAATAATAATAATATTGCTCCGGCTATTAAATAACGTGAAAAATGGCTCCATTTAAATCGAGCGGGGTCCTGATATATATACGAAGAGCACGAAATATGGAGTAGTGTGGGTAACTTTCAAAAGAATTTCAGCAGCTTTAGTTTTCGGCATCATCCAGTGCATGTAGTTTTGTTATAGATATTATACAAAATGTATATTTTAGCAAACGAGCTTAATGACATTAGCTAGAAGTCCAGTAACCAGACGTCTGGACACTAGATCAGGACGTTTTGTCACTCTGGACATCTTGCCTGTTCTAGACTTTGTGTATAGGTGTGGCAATAGATGCAAGAATGACGAGTATTTTCAGGTTAGCTGATATATATATCAGATATATATACATACTGATATATATATATTCCTTTTATATATGAACATGTCTTAAGCAAGCTTGCTCTCAATTAAACCTTTTGGCTCTCAGATATAAAATGTTAACTTCACAAAACTGGTTTGAACAAAATTAAACTAAATAAAATATAAGAGTAATGGAGTTACGTACTAAGTTCAATACTAAAAGGAAGTATAGGTAGCATAACGTGCCTTATTTTAATATTGATCTACATACATTGTTTTTATCCTCTCTTCTATTTTACAAGTTAAAGCATAGCAAAAGTTCCTTCTAGGGCACATCTATATAAATATATAATGATCATCTTGTAAAATTTTGGTTGCAGTGTCTGTTTTAAATATTGGTTATCAGTGTGTGGAACCCAAGGATCGGACACAAGGACAAGACCATTCTACCTTATTGACATTCATATCCCCCTGTTTAATCAGAAAGTCAGTGGCGCAGTGGTTAGCAGTTTGGACAACAGCGACAGCGATCCGGGTTCGATTCCCGGTTGTGGATGATATCCCGACTAGTGTTCAGTGCTTTGATTTACTTTACTTGATACTGTTTCCAACAGTATCGGTCTAGAGAGGTAAATATGACGCCTACCGCGGGCCCGGCTAGAAATAAGTTGTTCCATCCATTCCAGGTGAGGTTTTGTTGACTACCCATGTTAAATAGCGCCCCTGGGGGCGTTTCTACAAACTAAAATTTTAAAAAGGAACTATGTTGTTTTATACTGCCAAAAATGTCAAGTAAGTATTTACGCTAGTTATTTAACATAAATTGTTAAATCCAACAACAAAGTAAATCCGTTACCACTTTCAGTTGAGTAAATACGGCAATAAGACATTGACCCGGTTAATCCATTTCCACATGTAGTGTACGATTCGATGCGTCAATTTGTTGCGCATAATTAGAGGGTCGCAATGGGGTTTGCTTTCACATGTTAAAGGTAACGATAAGTTGTTTACATGTAAATTTGCTGATATATGTCTATCTGTTTGTACATACGTTATGCTCTCCAAGAATGGAGGAAATAAAAGAATCAATCAACCATGCTCGGGTTTAGTAATATGTAATTTGCGGAGCGCGTTTAGTCAGAGAGTCGCCTCAATTAGGAAAGAATAATTTTAACGTCAGAGGTTATTTCTAAGGTCAGGGAGTTTGACTGGCCAGCTTGTAATGACAACAGCTTTCGAGGTCAGTTTCTCAGTCAAGTGTGACTTACCGAATCAAAGTGTTTCTTCTAAAGAGAAGGAACAATAAACTTCTGGTTTCTGCAAAATTTCTAACTCGAAAATAACAATGAACAACATCAGCATCAACAATATCAACACCCATTTTAAATTGTATCATTAAGGTCAATGACATTGCTCATGTTTTAATCACATACTTTGGATTTTTAGCAACATCATGTTACAAAAGTCGGGGTGTCGGTAACGGTCAACATGTAATAGTATCTGTCTCCATCATATACACATTTCCGGACACCCTTTACCGTATACTTCTTTATAAAGTGTTACATTGTTTCTATAGCATCAATTTCACATTTACTGTATTCATTATGATATTGAACTAATTAAGAGATATAGAGGTGTCGATAACTTCCGAATTTACACTTAGTTTTGAAAACTAACAGGGGAATTTCCATCTAATTACTGTGAATTTTCTCATCTGAATAATAATAAAGTGTTCTGAGTTGGACCGTCAGCACTACATGAAGGTGTGAGAGAAAGCAACTGTTTCGAATTGTTCAATAGAGTTGATTTCAATTATATGATATGAAAAAGTATAACAGCCTATCCCATTAAATCGTTTGACACTTGAACGTGTTCGAAGTATATGAATTTTTAACCAGGCTGACCTAAAAAATAGATTTATTATAGACCTGTTTCAACATATTGCACACTGTTCGTGTCAGTGTACATAAACATACATACAGTATAAACGTATGAAATAACAAAATAAGATAAAATTATAATAGTGTCACAAAACGACTGAGAGAAAAGAGCATCAATAGAGTGTTATGATTTCAGATTACAAGCTGAAAAAAAATCTACATTCCAAGACATTTTTATGAATGTATGCAATATCTACAATCACTTGTATGGGTTTGTTTCATTCGTGGAACTGACCTGAAATCTCGTATAATATTCTTAACACATGAGCGAATTGAAATGAATTTAGAATACTGTTGTATTCGTCCTGTTTTGTGTATACTCAACCACAAGAACAGGATAGGTATTAACTTCTACTGCAAATGGGGGATACCTGGGGGATAACAAGAACATGACAGTATGATGATTCAAAGTTTATTCGAAAATTTAGCTATTTTTAAATAAAAACATTTCTAACAACTGTGAATGTGACTTTTTCTGTACCTGTCATTTTTATTCAAGTATTGAATAAAGGTGGAGGTAGTTTAAGGGTATTTTTCAATACAAACGGCATATTTATGTTTCTTTAGTTCAGTTGAAATATATTGCTTTATGAATAATCTGATCAACGTCACGTTTTAATCTGTATGATAAAAAGGTTCATAGAAGGAATGAAATATTGTCAATTTTCAATTGACTTCAAAGAAAAGTTAGATATATTGACCTTTTCATTCTTCTTTAGATATTAATATGAATATATTGGACGCAATTGTGTTAAACGATCCATACAGGTTGTATTTAACAAACTGAAATAAAAATATGCGTGTAAAAGTCAAAAAAATATATCATCAATGAAGAGGGACAATGGGCTGCTGTTCAGAAATATTGTTTACAAGCAATGACAAAATCTTCTTACTGACGTTTCCACACAAATAAATTATCAATTTTTTATGGAAATGCATCCGTCGTCTAGGACCATATTACGGTTACCCGTGTTATCAAAAACACCTCTGTAAAATAAATCCAAGTTAATACTATTCTTAACACATGAGCGAATTGAAATGAATTTAGAATACTGTTGTATTCGTCCTGTTTTGTGTATACTCAACCACAAGAACAGGATAGGTATTAACTTCTACTGCAAATGGGGGATACCTGGGGCATCCGTCGTCTAGGACCATATTACGGTTACCCGTGTTATCAAAAACACCTCTGTAAAATAAATCCAAGTTAATACTAGTCATAGTGATTAAGGATCTACACATAATCAATATCTAGAAATATTTTAGGTCCTTGAAATAGAGGACATAATATGTACATTAAATATCATCACAAATTTTGTTGTTGTTGTTCCTAACGCAATGTCACTCACAAACTGTATTTACTTTTTCAGCTGTCCTGTATTTTAACTAGAGAATAATGCATATTGTATAGAACATGTTGCATTTGATGACATTGAAAACGTTATAAATTTATACTACCTAAACATTAATCACTGTTTCCCAAAAACCTGCGAGAAAGTCGTTATGCGTAAATGAAATACTTTAGAACGTAAATTAGAATCTTTTATCTCGCCACTACTCCTTTATTTCGCTAAAATCGGGTTGCCGTGTAAATTTTTCTTTTATACGTCACATTGCCTTTACACGGCAGGTCTGACGGACTACTTTTCAAGGACATGTATAGCAGGCATTGTAAACTGGGTCAAAATTTTAGAAGATGTAATAATCGTTCAAACAGTTCTTCATACACCCACTGCGACTGCCAGGGTTAAATGATTTTTTTTATAAATTTTAATCCACCTCAATACGCTAAGCAGTCAAACGATCTTGACTTTGTCAAAGTTGGCGTTTCGGCGCGTAAATTCTTCAGGTCATAGGATTTTTTTTTTGTTTTGAAAAGTCTCGACAAGACCTTGCGGCACACAGAGTAAAGAAGCTTTTGTCGGACCAACCAACGACAAGTGATCACATTAGTATATATCCACTGGAATCACCAAACACCACTGAATAGAAAAAAGCAATAACCGGACGTTTCTAAACCATATTACATGCACATCAAGTCGATTACTTCTTAATTCAACAGAACCATTAAGGGGATCGGTGGTCTTGTGGTTACGGTACATATTAACATTAACTTATCTCTTCACGCCCGACAAAAAAAAACAAATATTCGTTTAGATGCCAGACATACACAAGAGAAATGAAAATTTATTGACACAAACGTAGTAGGCTTGACGGTACGAACCTACAGTCACAACAAAACTTTCCCTTATATCGTAATATTTCTATTCCGATTGTCAAACAAATTGAATCATTTATCATACTAGACACTCGATGAAAGAGGATACTAAATCCAATTCTTAATTCATATATATTCTAGGAACGTTCTCAACCAATTTAATGAAATATAATTAAAAAAAAATATAAGATTGTTGGCTAACATGTTAACTTTGAGCTGTTAACGTTGGTTAAAATAAGCTATACAATTTACTAATCGGAGACTCATATTTCGAAGTTGCCATCAGAAAGAACCACAAAATCATAGCTTCCCTAGCTAACAGTACACTCTACGCACATTCTGTACCTTGTTGAATTCTGATTTATCTGTATGGATTTTTTTCTCACACTAATGCGTTGTTAATATTTTCTGTCGTTTTTGCGAGGTTCTTGTTTGTCCGGAATAACTCTCGTCTTGAAGCTTGGATTTAGGCTGTTGAAACATTGTGAGACACCAATCACCGAAAGCAAGAGACAATTTGGAATATTTTTAAGTTTCAAACTTTTCATTATCATATTTTACCTTTAGTAAAATAGTATCTTTGCCGGTTTAGTGTGCTTACTCACGAGTTGCCCTAAATTCATAATGTGATTTCCATTTCCAGATGTCCAGGCGTTATTCCATGTTATCTAGACAAATAACGTCACGACATTACTGTCGGTTTATCAAACGTGTGGAGATACGTTAAGCACGTGTTCGAAACACACTGAAGAAAACAGAGCTGTTACTTAATATTTAATCATGTTGGAACTGCTGTAATGACATGTAGATATATGAGCCGTGCCATGGGAAAACCAACATAGTGGGTTTGCGACCAGCATGGATCCAGACCAGCCTGCGCATCCGCGCAGTCTGGTCAGGATCCATGCTGTTCGCTAATAGTTTCTCCAATTCCAATAGGCTTTAAAAGCGAACAGCATGGATCCTGACCAGACTGCGCGGATGCGCAGGCTGGTCTGGATCCATGCTGGTCGCAAACCCACTATGTTGGTTTTCTCATGGCACGGCTCAAAGTTGTTTTAAGCTTGTCTGATTTCAAAATATTCTACGAGGTATTATCGTCACTTTGGGATGCGCTTGTTAAAGTTTTGTCTTTAACATGCAATATTGAGAATGATAAGTTCTTTACTTTGAAATAAGAACTTTGATCATTTATTAACAATCAAACTTCAAGTTTCTTCCGTTTATTCTACATCTACTTAAAGTTTGTGTGGTGCTTTATGCTTTCTTTGGTTTTGAATACAGATTTCATGAGGTATACAGAAAATCAGTTATCACATGGAGAGAACCAGGAATGATCACTGTCTGTAAAAAATTTCGTACGAAATAACTTTCGCACTGACTTCGTACGACAGTACCAAGGAACTTCGCAAAATTTGTGTACGTTTTCCGTATGAAATACCTTGCGAACTTCGTACGGAAGTGCTTTGTGAAACAGGCCCCTGGTTTCCTCTTAAGGTGGAATGCGCCTAATTTGAAGTTATTGGGTACCGTTTTGACATTTTGTTTAATATAAAATTCAGCATATTCCTCATAGAATGCGTATTTTACTTTTTTGATATATCTTTAACCTTTTGCTCTGCAAACCTTCAAAAACGACCATTGACGTCAATTTTGAAAAACCGCGATTACACGTCAGACGGTTTTCTTAATCGTTCTGTTCATTCTACAAATATCGATTACTCGTTATATTTACATTTAAAAATTTTCTTCAAAATGGTGTATAATTTTTGGGGTTCATTTTAACGTTAAAGTCGATATTTACGTTAAAGTGACGTCAAAGCGACAAATATGACGTTGAGTTTTGAAGAAAAAGTTTGATTTAATCTTGTCTTATGTAAAACCCAAACTATAGAATTTGACAAAAAACTAACATGATGATGAAAACTTTATTTTCTGTCGATTGAAGGAATAAAATTATGGGGTCACCTAATTCATTTTCGCGTAAAATTACATTACGCTACCCCTACCCCCAAATCACAACATAGTTTAGTTTACGTGTATTCTGATATAATATCACTTTTCAAATCTTAGTATTTCACACTCTCATTCGTGAGAGGCTCACTGCAGACGTGAAATGAATCATGGTACGTGATGAAGAGGGTTTTCTTTTCAAAAGAGGTCTTTATTATAACTGTAACACAGGCGACTTCGGTGCGAAATGGTTTCAGTGCAGAATGTTTTACATACGCCAATGCGCCAACTTTGCGTAAAATACTGATCATGTTATTTTTAAAGATAGCTTTAAATATATTTTCTATATAATAATATTATTATTTTCATCTTTTTCTTTTTCAAAATTCCAATAAACAAGCGTTCCGTTGTAATACATTGCTAAAATGAAGAATTCATGCATATGCAATTGTATATATAGTTCGCAGTTTCCACACTTCAAACGTGATTATTGTTAAATATCATAGTTAAAAATTATACAACAACTTCAAATATTTTAAAGTTTGAGATTTCAGACGTATGACTATTGACTTAGCCACCCCGCCACGGGAGTAAAGGTTGTTTGAATCTTGTTTTCTTTTTTATTATCTCCCACACTCCCCTAGCACGCACATCCCAAGGTCATACATGTTTACTATTTCGTTTCTTAATTCACCAGCCTAGTTACATCAGACTATAAGATTATTTGCCATCTGCTCGCACGGATAATTACCTGCTCCACGCAAATGTTCACATTATATTGACGTCAGAACTCAGTTTTAAGGGTCAGAGTTTGTTTTTTTTTTTTCATTTTCGGTGGTGATACCGACGTGAAAAACGTTGTACAGAATATGATGTAGACAAAAACATGAATAAATAATTATACTGTTGGGACTTTTCTCGTCATATTTATGTTGTCTCTGTATTTGATTTGATAATACGAATATTTATTTAGATGTTAGATTTACGGAAGAGGAAGTATTTTTTGACAGTTCAATAGACAAAGCGCGCGCTGTAAGCTAGACGTTAATATCAAAAGTATCTACTCAACACTCTCTGTATCATTTTCTCTTTTAAACAATGGCAAAATGATAGCCGTTAAGTTGGTCTGCAGTTTGCAGTTTGCAGTTCGCAATTCGAATTGCAAACCGCAAACTGTTTTGCATTTTGCAGTTCGAACTGCAAAATGGATTTTTATTTTGCAATAAAAGATGTATATGATCCATGGTTTGCTTTCCAAGAAAGATGTTAATGACGGTTTTGAAACATTAAAATTTCACCTTTTAGTCTCCTTTGCGCTTTGTTATTTGAATTGCAAACTGCAAATTATTTTGCATTTTGCTGTTCGAATTGCAAAATGATATTTTACTTTCGATTCGCTATATGTATTGAACAGCGGTGCAGTTTCTCAG
Source organism: Mercenaria mercenaria (assembly GCF_021730395.1). NCBI lineage: Eukaryota > Metazoa > Mollusca > Bivalvia > Venerida > Veneridae > Mercenaria > Mercenaria mercenaria. Next base: position 89,074,704 of record NC_069362.1, on the reverse strand, counting down.
AAACATGGTATCGTGCTTTAACATTTAACATTTCAGTTTTATTTGCACTTTGTAATTTGAACTTCAAACTGCAAAACATTTTACAGTTCGAATTGCAAAACGAGTTTTTATTTTGCGTTTCAGTATTAAGTATTTCAATGTCCTTTTCGCTTTTTTATTTTGCATTTCAGAATTTAGGATATCAATGTCCATTTCGATTTGTAATTCATGTTTTGTTATATATGTACAAACTGAGAATGAAATAAACTTTGAAACTTTTAATTTGAATAACAAACTGTAAAATATTTTGCATTTTGCAGTTCGAATTGCAAAATAATTTTTTTATTTTCGATTCAATATATGTAGTAAACTGCTTTTCAGTTTCTTAGAAAAATGGTATTGGCTGGATTTTTCCAGATCTTTAAAATTTAACAATTCAGTCTTATTTGCGTTTTTTGATTTGAATTGCAAACTGCAAAATATTTTGCATTTTGCAGTTCGAATTGCAAAATGAATTTTTGTTTTGCGTTTCAGAATTCAAGATTTCAATGTCAATTGCGCTTTCTAATTTGAATTGCAAAATATTCTGCATTTTGCAGTTCGAATTGCAAAATAAATTTTTATTTTGGGTTTCAGAATTAAAGATTTCAGTGTCAATTGCGCTTTGTAATTTGAATTGCAAGTTGCAAAATATTATGCATTTTGCAGATCGAATTGCAAAATGCATTTTTATTTTCGTTTCAATATATGTATCGAACTACGATGAAGGTTCTCAGAAACATGGTATTTTGGGGAGCTTTTCAGGCTTGAATTTTTAAAGTTTCAATCTAGATTGCGTTTCGTAATTTGAATTGCAAACTTCAAAATATTTTACAGTTCGAATTGCAAAATAAATTTGTATTTTGCGTTTCAGAGTTCAAGGTTTCAATCATCATAATGTCAGTTGCGCTTTGTACTTTGTAATTTGAATTGCATATTGCAAAATATTTTCCATTTTGCAGATCAAATTGCAAAATGTATTTTTATTTTCGTTTCAATATATGTATTGAACTACGATGAAGATTCTCAGACACATGGTATTTTTTTTGTTTTTTTTTTTTTGTGGGGGGGGGGGGGGGGGGGGGGGGGGGGGGGGGGGCTTGAAATTTTAAAGTTTCAATCTAGGCTGCGTTTCCTCATTTGAATTGCAAACTTCAAAATATATTGTAGTTCGAATTGCAAAATGATATTGTATTTTGCGTTTCAGAGTTCAAGATTTCAATATCAATTGAAGCCCGCCCGCTTAGCTCAGTAGGTAAGAGCGTTTGTCTACGGATCGCGGGGTCGTGAGTTCGATCCTCGGGCGGGCTTATGTTCTCCGTGACTATTTGATAAACGACATTGTGTCTGAAATCATTAGTCCTCCACCTCTGATTCATGTGGGGAAGTTGGCAGTTACTTACGGAGAACAGGTTTGTACTGGTACAGAATCCAGGAACACTGGTTAGGTTAACTGCCCGCCGTTACATGACTGAAATACTGTTGAAAAACGGCGTTAAACCCAAAACAAACAAACAAAAACAATATCAATTGAGCTTTGTAATTTGAATAGCAAACTGCAAAATATTTTGCATTTTGCAGTTCGAATTGCTAAATGATTCAATATGTATTGAACTGCGATGAAGTTGCCCAGAAAGATGGTATTGTTTGGGGGTTTTCAGACTTGAAAATTTAACGTTTCAATCATATTTTGCATTTTACAGTTCGAATTGCAAAATGAATTTTTACATTAGATTCAATATATGTATTGAACTGCAATGAAATTTCTCAGAAACATTGTATTGTTTGGGGCTTTTCAGGCTTTCAATCTTATTTTCGCTTTGTAATTTGAATTGCAAACTGCAATATATTTTAAATATACGCAAATTATCGCAAATAACCTTCAGTATCTATAATATCATACATACAGTTGAATATCGTTAGCTCGATATCGGTTAGCTCGATACTCCGGTTAGCACGATGTGTTTTAGTCGGTCCCGATTTTTCCCTATATATTTCAATGTAATTATTTATCATTACCTCGATATGATTAGCTCGATATTTTGTTTAGCTCGATGAGATTTTTCAGTCCCGTCAACTTACTTGTACTGTTTTTAAACCTGGTTTCGTCGATATCACAGCTTGTCAAAAAGTATCCATGTTATGTGTAAGGTGTGAAAATCAACCTATTGTTGTCCGGCGATGTATTAATCTAATCAAGTTAGTTTGTGTGTTTGTTTTGTTTGTTATTTAATCTCTAATCCAATTTAAATGTCAGGAAGTTTGCATTTAATTGCCAATAATTAGTCTTATAAAACAGCGTCCAATATAACAATTTATTTGGATGAAATATTTTTTTTTCTGTCTGACGGAGTAAAGATCTGCCATTTAGGGTTGTCAGTAACAATATGCGTATTTAACTGGCAAATTTAGTTATTGAAGCACAGTCAAAATGACTACTCATCTAGGAACATTACCGCTACATTCAGACTTGTTTAGGGAAGGAATAAAAATGCTAATGTTTACACGTATTTTTTGAAAAATTAAAAAGTTGTATGTATGTATGTACTATAAAAATAGGGTGTTTTATTTGTTAAAATTAAAATTGTATTTACGTTTTATATTATGTCTTTCCCCTTTCAAACCCTTTGAAAATGCATTGGATATAATGACAATATAGACTTCCGACACAAGTACAAAGTAGTCCCATATGGTCGATATCGTTACGTCGAACTTCGGATACGTCGATGCAATTTTTACAGTCCCTTGAATATCGAGGTAACGGTATTCGACTGTATTTATATTTGTTTTTAATACAGAGAAAAAGGGATTCTGTTTCAAGTAACTGGCATTCAGTGAGGCAAATGTCAAATTACAGTCGTTCGTAATACTTTAGAAATCCCCCATCCTTATTGTCCTATCGGGGTTTTGTTAAAGTCTGCTACATCGACAGAGATTGTTTTTCGTTAGACCTCGGACGCATGATTTCGTATCCAGACATTATTTTTTGATCGTACCAAGTGGGAACTCGTTGGCGCTAACCACGGTTTGATGGCGGGGATCTTGATTTCTGTTGCCTTGGTATTTAAGGGGAGTCAGAAATGGCATAGCTTTGTGCAACTGAATCATTTATACGGTTTCCAGCATACTGGGGTACATTGTTATTAGAAACTCTTGATGCTTGTGTTTCTGCACATAATATAGTCCCAATGTGGAATATCATTTTTTACAACTTTTATGTTCATATTTCCCTTTACCGAGTAAACTAAACTAACCTTACCTACTGGCCTTGATTGTAATCTGAGGTCAGTGTACTCAGCCCAAATTCCTAGCATCGCCAAAAAGACAGCTTGTTGAATCTTAACCAGAATTGGAAAAAACGCATTTGAAATGCAAAATGGAAAATATTTCGCGGTTTGCAATTAAAATTACAAGCACATGAATGATTTCAAAGCCTGAAAATCATTTTTTCGGAAAGCAAATCGCGGTATGTATTTCTTGAACCGCAAAATTAAAATCTAGCATAAAACTGTTGTTCTTGACACGTTTCGAGGATCGAGGATGTTTTAACAGGAGAGTAAACTTGTTCTCGTGTTCACGTGCTATTAAAGCAGTTCTTTTATATATGCGCGTTTTATGCTAGAATTGCGTTAATGCATGTTCATTTCGTGTTATAACATCATCACGTTGGTACTGCCGCCCTGCCGAGCTTAGGCACCAACCGATCCCTCGGGATTATGCAGATGTTTTAGCAAGAAAAAAACATGCGTTATCCATACATTCATTTTGAAATGCAAAGCGCAAATGAGAAATGTTTAATAAAAAATTCTGAAAAGTTCAAAACATTAACGTCTTTCTCGGAAAGCGAATCGCGGTTAATTTATATCTTAAACGGCGAAAAAAAATCTTCCTTTCTTTCAATTTGAAAAGCAAAGCGCAAAATATTTTGCAGTTAGCAGTTAAAAATACAAAGCGCAAAAGTGACTGAAAAGTTCGATTTTAAAGCCTGAAATATATTCATTTTTAAATACTGAAAAGGTCAAAACATCACAATTCATATATGTAATGAATAATAAGTGAAACTTCCTTTTGCCATTAGAATCGCAGAAAAGAAAAACGACGTGACTGAAATATTCAATGTTAAAGCCCGAGTTGTTCAAAATATTAACATTTTTCATGGAAAGCGAATTGCGAATATATATATATATCTCGAACTGCAAAATAAAAGTTCATTTTGCAATTCGAACTGCAAAGTGCAAAATGCAAAATATTTTGCAGTTTGCAATTCAAATTACAAAGTGCAAATTAGATTGAAATCTTTAATACTAAGGCCTGAAAGGCAAAAAAATGATAGATTATTTCTTAGAAAGAGAATCGCCGTTCATATATATCTTGAACCGCAAAATAAAAATTCATTTTGCAATTCGAACTGCAAAATGCAAAATGTTTTGCAATTTGCAATTCAAATTACAAAGTGCAAATTAGATTGAAATGTTAAATTTCAAAGCCTAAAAAATGCGCTTCATATGTATCGTGAATCGCAAAATAAAAATTCATTTTGCAATTCGAACTGCAAAATGCAAAAATGTTTAAGCAGTTTGCAATTCATTTTATAATGTACAAATTAGATTTGAATTGTTAAAGTTTCAATCCTAAAAAGCTCAAAACAATAACAGCTTTCTCGGAATGCAAAGCGGTTCATACAAATCTTGAACTGCAAAATAAAAATTCATTTTGCAATTTGAATCGCAAACTGCAAAACAGTTGGTGGTTTTCATTTCGGATCGCAATCTGTTAAACAGTTTGCAGTTTGCAATTCGAACTGCAAAATGCAAAATAGTTTGCGGTTTGCACTTCGAATCGCGAACTGCAAACTGCAGACCAACTTAACGCCTATGGCAAAATGTGGAAATATTTGAAAATGTCTGTTGAATAATATTACGTACATACCGCATCAAATCATATGAAATATCAAGCACTGGAACAGGTATGCCACTGGCAATGTCTGCCTCTCTTCATATAAGAAAAACAGGAATCATGTATTAATAGGTATTGATATACATTCAGTTCTATACATATAATGTTACACGTTCTGCTGTAATCACACAGTTAATCACAACGTGATATATTAGTTTATTGCAGTGTTTTCTTCATCAAAAACTCTAATTGCTTTTATTTAGGCCTTTAAAAATTGGTCCGTTTCTAAGATGTTTGTAACATTTCTTTTTATTCTTGTCATTTTATGTTTGTTTTAGGTTTAACACCGTTTAAAACGGTATCTCAGATATTTAACGGCGGACAGCAGTTAACGAGTATTTCTAAATTCTGTACCAATACAAACATGTTCCCTGCAAGTGAATGCTAGCTTCCCTGCATGAATCAGAGGTGGAGTACGGATGATTTTAGATATTATGTCTTTATCAAATCATTACGGAAAACATGCGCCTCGACCTCGCGATCCGTAGTTCTTAGCTCTCCCCGCGGGCTGTCTGTAAAGCGAACATTTACAAATTGATATGATAAGTAACGTGTGCTACAAATGTTACATTTCATTTTGACACATTCCCTAATTTAAACGACACAAGTAGTAATTAGTAAATGAAATTTATTTTACTAATAAGTGGTACACAGTCAATAGGCATGAAAATTAAATAGTTATTGTAACATATGTTTCAAACATGATGCTATATCGTTACAGCTGTCAAAAACTGTACACGTGTTCTTTAAACGAACAAATTAAATATATAATTAAAAGTATCGTAATGATAAGTAACGTGTGCTAAGAATGTTACATTTTATTTTGACACATTTCCAAATTTAAATGACACAAGTAGTAATTGATAAATAAAATATATTTTACTAATAAGTGTTACCCACGTATATCTATAGTCATGACAATTAGATATTTATTGTAACGTATGTATGTAAATTATGATACTATATCGTTATAGTAGTCAAGAACTGTACCCGTGTTTAAACGAATAACTTAAATATATAATTACTAAACCCATGAATTTTAACAGCATACGGTTTTAGTGAGAACAAAGCTAATATTTATCATACTGTTTTTATTAGGTTGAAACCACGAAGTGGTTGAGACCTATAATTACAGTATTCCAGAGCTTGCAAAAATATCAGACTAACCATTTGCACTGAATGACAGATTAATCCGCTGTAAGGTTTTTGTCCGTTTTTTTCCGGGCTAATCGACAGATATTCTTATTGATATAAACTGTTTTCTGAACATTGTTCTACAGTCGGTTGATATTTTCATACATATGTAAATACAATAATGTTAAAGAACGCGTAATTTCGTATTAAAATTATGTTTTAAAGTCTGTTGATCCATCGAGCATGGCTAAGTTGAAAAGCGAAAGTGTATTCCTTTAAAACACTTCAGAAAAAAACCGAAGCGCACGAAAATATGCCGTGAAAAAATAGTTCAAAACGTATAATAAAGATTTCTCTAGTTTAGCCGTAATACATAATGCACTCGTCAGTAATAAAACAGCATATGATCTGAATCATTTTTATTAGTTGTATAGGATAGAGATCTGCATGCGATTCTTTCTACCTGTCCTTATTCGAATGACAAGGGAGATCACTGTGTAGGAGTAAGCTAAATGATAAACTGCTTTATTTCATTAAAAAATATATTTGCTTTCTGAATTACACCCCTTTATTCTTATTTTATCCGTATTTTTGTACAGCTTTTATAATGACCGATTCATATTATTTATTATTTAACATTTTATTTTATCGTTTTAATACTTTTGTAAGATTTATGTAAAATTGAGTTAAAATATTTGTTTAAGAGTTCCTTTTTATAAATAATTATAACTGTAGTATATTAATTGCTATAATAGACCAATTTAGCACGGAAAGCTACATGTTAAAAGTTAAGCAAATGGTCGTGCTGCATGTGTGCACGTCTGTTTAACTTACATATTGTGTCGATATTTAATGTAACAACCTATTTTAGTATTTACAAGATAAATAATTGACATTCCTTGCAAATCCTGAATATATTTAGATATTAGCGACTTTACTATGACTTTTAACAACATTACATCAGTTCCGGATTTGTATTTTAATTGTTGTTGAATTGAAAATTTCACATGAAAGTTGTCATTTTGATAAACGTTAATAAAACAGAGTAAAAGCTACAGAGTTTTTAAAGGGGGAGAATTGTGGGTATTGGTTATGGCGGACGTTTTAAAATCTGCTCCGTAAAATTTGAAAATAAACTGTGTTTAAAGTGGAGTAAAAGTGTATTTTGTGGTTTGGAACTGAACATTTGGACTTTAAAATGTCATATAAAGGTAAATTTGCGCCTTTGAGCGAAGATTTTGTGCACAATTCAAAAAAACGCCAACGCCGTTCATCGAGTGCCACGTCAACAAACGGATCACCCCACCCATTTGATGTACCCGGCCATTGTTTCGTGCCTCCTTCAAAAGAGAAGTTTGTGAATCTCGATATGGGAGAGAAAATGAATAGCCTATTTGATATGATGGTCCAATTTGGTCCAATTAACTTTAAACTAGAATGTATTAATAGGCACATGTATTACACAGCGGCGGTACACGACGTAACCGAGTCAAGGTTACGCTTACTCGAGTATAAAAGTATCGACATGGAGGCCCGTCAGCTGCGTGGTAACCTCATATTTAGCGGCCATCATGAACTTGATTCTGACGACTGCGTCTTAATAATCACGGATTTCATTAGAAAGAGGCTTCAAATTAACATAGATACATTTAAAATCACAAAGGCTTTCCGAATCGGGAGACGACAAGTTACTCGTGCGCGCCCCAATGTGAAACCTCGACACCGTCCAATTCTGGTGACGTTTAGTGACCCTGCTGACACTGACCGAATACTTGATAATGCCACACTGCTAAAGGGCTCCGATTTCGGTGGCTCTCGTGACTATCCGAGGGAGATTCGTGAGGCACGCCAGGAACTATGGCCTGAATATAAGGCGGCCAGAAATAAGTATGGTGCTAGGAATGTCAAGTTGAAGTTCCCTGCAGCTCTGGAAATTAATGGTGATACCGTGCGCAACTTATTTCCTGGATGGTTTGATGTTCTCCGTGGATCGAGAAACTCGGACGTTAAAAGTCGAATCCAGGAGAAATTTCAGCGTGCTGCTGAGGCCTCTATTAAAGCCTCTGCTAACATGTCCACCACCGTTGAGGACATCACCGACGATGACCCGGTGCACGGCGGAGACGACACTCAACAGGTAGAGGAGCATCTCAGTGCCAAGGACATAAGCGAGAGGAACGACAGTGCTCCCTCACGTGATATTCCTCGCACTTCCACGGGCTATCTGCTAGAGGTTCATCGACCACTGCAACAGCCTGAGCTTGAGCCACCTATGCCAGATAGTGCTGATAGCAACACCGGTTGCGTGAACACTGGACAGTAGGAATTCACGGGGTCTGTGGCGTTCTGTGAACAGTGTCTGAATTTGCCTTGATCCTCTAAGCAGAGGGTTTGTGCACATTTACAAAGTTCATATGTTGTATATGGGGATATATTGTTTGAAAAAGATAAACTTTATAAGTCTGAACCAGGCGATCATAGTTGTCCTGAACCTAACATTGTATCAAATGAAAATGTGTGTAACTCAACTGAACGAAACTTTTGTGAACAAAATTTGAAAATAGGTAGCCTAAATGTCTGTGGTTTAAAGACAAGGCTTAATTACACAGAATTTATAAAAATGATCGAACAGTTTTCCATATTTTGTGTAACTGAAACGAAACTCGACAAATTTGATATTATTGATATTCCGAACTATACATTTTTCTCAAAGCCGCGTTCAGAAAGATTTAAACGCAAATCAGGAGGAATTGGTTATTTTATTCACAATTTTATTCTTGATAAAGTCAATATTTTAGAATCTAATTGCGAGTACGTTTCCTGGCTCAAAATTGATACTTTTTTATAGGTAAAAAGCAAGAATTTGTCATTGGTGCTATGTATGTTCCACCTGAGCAGTCACGATTTTTTAATGAGGATGAGTTTTTTGAATTTCAGACTGATATTGCATCGAAATGTAGTAACTGATTTTCTTATGTTGACGGGAGATGCAAATGGTCATACATCTAATCTCCCAGATTATATTGAATTAGATGATTTTTTATCGAATTTCCTTGATTTTGATGAGGAAACGATATACTCTTTTAACCAAATTCATAAGCTAATGGATTTAAATATTTCTCGCGACAGGATATCACAGTGTAGTAAAGTTAACAATACTGGACGCAAGTTACTTGAAATATGTAAAAATAATAACCTTTTTATTTTGAATGGAAGGGTAGGTAAAGATAAATCTCGTGGCATGTTAACATTCCGAGATCATTCTGTAATAGATTATTCTATCTCTTCAGCAAATTGTTTACAGTACATCAGTGACTTTGATGTAGATGAGCTTGATACTTTATTCTCTGACGGCCACCGAATTTTAACCATGGACCTGACCATTACCACCCCGCCCAGAAAACCGCAAGTGTCTCAGGACCCCCCGTCACAGTCCCATACCCCTAAGAGACACCCAAAATGGATTGACAGTAAGCAAAGCGACTTTGTTCAAAACCTAAACCCCGCGTGTCTACAAGAGTTAAGTTGTTTACTTAACTCACCCGTAGAAAATTTCAATATTAAACAGCATGTTAACAAGGTTATCGAAAAAAATGTCACAAATCTTTGCCCAATCTGCCGAATTGACATTTACACGCGGTAAATACTTTACCCCAACACAAAACAATGAGATAAACAACCTTTCCTCTAAACCCTGGTTTGGGCCTCAATGTCGGCGGGCAAGAAATAATTACAATAAAGCACGCAAAACTTACCAACTGCATAAAAACGACCTCAATAAATCCAGGTTAAAATCCGCCAGTAAGCACTATAAACAGACCATGAATGTTTTTATAAATAAACACAGGTATAATAATGAACGAAAATTGCGTGCAATGAGTTCGCATAAACCTAAGGATTATTGGAGATATTTAAATAGCCTGTCTCATAGGGAAGCGGAAAAAAATGCCGAGCGTTTCTGAATTTTATGATTATTTTAAAGATGTTAATTCCTTCCAACCTGATGACGGTTGTAATTTAAATGAGCCACCATCGTTTATTGAAAACGATAATGCCTTAAATAGGAAAATTTCAGAGACGGAAATTTTAAAAGTTATTTCTAAGCTAAATAATGGTAAAGCTGCATCCCAAATTGATAATATAAATAATGAGTACGTGAAAAGTACACGAACGGTCATGGTCCCTTTTTATGTTTCTCTTTTTAATACTATTCTGGATTCGGGTGTCCTACCAGACTCTTGGTTAATTGGATGTATTAAGTCCATTTTTAAAAATAAAGGGTCCCCGCTAAACCCCACGAATTATAGGCCTATCACAATACTTAGTTGTCTCGGAAAAGTTTTTACAGCGGTCCTTAACAACCGTATAAATGAATTTCTTAATGATAACCATCTTTTAAATGAAAACCAGGCCGGATTTAGATCCGGGTGCTCTACTAGTGACCATATATTCACCCTTTATTTCCTTATTGAAAAATTAAGGTCAGAGAAGAAAAAGTTGATGTGCTCCTTTATAGATTTTTCAGTTGCCTTCGATTCATTGTGGCGAGTTGGACTTTGGAATAAATTGTATGAAACTGGCATATCAGGCAAAATCCTTAACGTCATCCGTAATATGTATTCTGACATTAAATCATGCGTCAATATTAATGGTCAAACATCTGCCTTCTTCTCTAGCTTCACCGGGGTGAGACAGGGTGAGAATCTCTCGCCTGTTCTCTTTTCTCTATACCTTAATGACCTAGAATCTGTCCTCATTCGAGATGACAACGGCATCATAATTGATTTTCACGGGAATAACGCCCTCCACTTTTTGAAAATATTAGTACTACTCTATGCAGACGATACAATTATTATAGGTGAAAATGAGACTAATTTCCAGTCATGCCTAGATAACTTCTACAACTATTGTCATATGTGGAGGTTAAAAATTAATTTCTCTAAAACAAAAATTGTCGTCTTTGGTACTAATAAACCCAGCATGTACATTTTCAATATTAATGGACAATCTATTGAAACTGTTAAAGAATATAAATATTTAGGTGTAATTTTCTCAAGCTCTGGATTTTTTCTATCTTGTAGAAAACACGTAGTTTCACAGGCAAATAAAGCCATGAACTTGTTATATATGAGGATCAATAACCCTGACCTTCCTATCGATTTACAATTGAAGTTATTCGACCACACGGTCCTCCCTATTCTAACGTACGGGAGTGATATATGGGGTTTTGAAAATTTGGATATGGTAGAGCAAGTCCACACCAATTTTCTACGTAAAATTACTAAGACCAGAAAAAGTACCCCTAGATATATGTTGTATGCTGAACTTGGACGCTACCCTATCGAAATAATCATTAAATCCCGAATGGTCAACTTCTGGAACAAGTTAATTCTGTCCCAAAACACTAAATACTCCTATAATTGTTATCTACATATGATACACTCAACTCATACCTTTAAATGGGCTGCTTTCATTAAACAAATCCTTGACTCAACTGGAAATTCTCACTTATAGTTGAACCAGCACTCACTAAGTTGTAAAACTATACATAAACAGGTTAAACGTACTTTGATTGATCAATATATACAGGCCTGGTCTTCGAAACTTGAAACTTCAAATAAGGGAAAAATGTATAGTTGTTTTAAAGATAGCATATCCTTTGAGGAATATTTTACTTTACTTCCGAATTCCCTTAGACGCCCAATTATGCATTTCCGTACAGGCAACCATAGATTCCCAATAGAAACAGGCCGGTGGAGCCAGTCATTTATTCCACACGAGGAGCGTAAATGAGTTCTGTGCCCTTTAAATGACTTGGGAGACGAATTTCATTACTTACTTGTATGCCCATTCTTTAAAGAAAAGAGAACTAAACTTATCCCTAGAAAATTCTATACAAGACCTAATATCCCGAAATTCAAGGAACTACTTGCCACTAGAAATCCGAAACAGCTGACGAATCTTGCTAAATACGTTCGGTTTATCATGAATGACTTTAGCCGTCCACAAGTTTGAATTTATCATGACAGTATTCATTTAATATGCCCGTTAACTAATTTACTTTATATATATATATTTTTTTTTCAAGCTGAAGTATTAACTATGCCCGTTTTATAGTTACAGTATTTATCTATGTCTGTTCATACGTTTGCATTTATAATTACAGTATTCAACTATGTCCGTTCACAGCTTTTTTCTTTGTTTCAGTATTTATCTATGTCCTTCTTATTACAGTATTCATCTAGGTCTGTTCATAAGTCTAAATATATAGTTACAGTATTGATCTATGTCCGTTCACAGCTTTCTTTTCGTTTCTTTGTTTCAGTATTCATCTATGTTCGTTTTATACTTACAGTATTCATCTAGGTCCGTTCACAAGTATAAATTTACAGTTATAGTATTAATCTATGCCCGTTCACAATTTTAAACTCAGAGTTACAGTACAACTTTAATGTTTTTAATTTTAGAATTCATCTTTGTTCGGTTTATAGATACAGTACTCATCTATGTCCGTTCACGTGTTTTAATTTATAGCTCCTGTATTCAAGTATGCCCGTTTACAAGTTTAATTCTATATTTACAGACTATTCATCTACGCCTTTTCACAACTTTAATTTTTTAGTTTTAGTATTCATCTATGGCCGTTTTATAGTTACAGTATTCATCAATGTCCGTTCACAATTTTAAAATTTAAAGTTACAGTATTCACCTAAGTCCATTTTAAAGGTACTGTAACAGTATATACTCGTCTATGTCCGTCCATAAGTTTAAATTTATAGTTACAGTATCTATCTATGTAAAATCCATTGTTATATGTTTTTGTAGTTGTTAATGTTGTTTTTATTAAGAAAAACAAACAAACATAAATGGCTGTGACAATCGGCGATTACTGCACCTGCCCGTATATACAAACTACAAGCACTCTTGTCGTCCGTTTTATGTATTTCTGCAATATATTGAATTTAGACAAAACAAAAGAAAAAGATTAACCACTTTCCCCACAAACATAAAATGTATATATCACCAATACCAATACCCGCTTGTGAATTTCTTGTATATATGTTTTGCGCACATGTTATTGCAAAATGTTAATTTGTAATCTGTGCTTCTTCAATAAAGTTCTGTTCTGTTCTGTTAAAATAGATTATTAAGCAAAATAGAATCAAAGCAGTACATAACGAGAATTTATAGTCGGTTAATAACCTCATCAAAGCTTATGTTACTTGTAATTGTCTTTCCGACTCAATTAATAAATCTTATCTTAGAATATCAAATGTGGGTGTTTGCCTGATGTGAAGTTTCTCGATGTTGGCCTACATATGTGTCACCGATAAATGAAACTGTTTGATTTCAAAATTGAATCATAGCATAGCAAGGGGGCATTTGCGTCTTCTCCCGACGATTTTCATGTGTATAGTTCTTTTTCTTATCTCAAAACTGCATGGAAGTCGAAACAGCAGGATCTTGGGGTAGATACAGGTCTAGTTTCTAGCTTGGTGGACCCCACTGACTTTTTACAAACATTTTTAACAAGGTAGCGGAGTTTAAAGACAACAACCCATGAATTAAAAAAGTAGGGTTGCAACATTTTTAATGTTTTGGTGTCACGATTACTTAAGTCGTGACATCAGTACATTTTATTTCTAGGGTCAGCTAAACAAGAAGTTGATTTCGCAGAAATGTGTAGAATTATACAACCCTTGCTCCAAGAATTGTGAAAGTTGGTGTGTTATGTGATATCGTGTTAAATTTTGAAAAATAATTAGATTTTTCTATTCTACTCGATGCTTTGAACCTAGCTACATAGAAATACTTTTTAAAGTATGTCTTCTAGCTTATAGACTAAGTTAAGAATAAGATTCTTATTTGTCAAAACATTATTCTATATATCTGAAAATTGTGTTTTTGATTTGTGGAAGTCGACAAAATGGCTCATCTTAATAAGTAGCTTTATTTTTTAATACATAACGATTTGTCAAGAAAACATTCACTCAAACATTATATGTACAATAGACTGGTGAACATAGAAAGTAGTATTGATTAGGTCAAGAATGTGTATTATTTGTTGTTGCCTGCTGCCAACTGTAGGTTGTAGGTACATCCAAAATGGTATACATGTGTAGCTTTTGAATTCTGAACCTTTCTAGAACAGTTCTCACTTATATGCCAGTCCTGCTAGAACAAATCATAATTCTCGTTTAATTTATCTATTAAGCCTCACAATTTAGCAACTGTACAAAAAAAAAACTTGAAACCTATCAAACAGTCATGGGAGGTGAGCAAATTTAAAATCTTGGCGATCTGATTACTTGGAGAATGATCTTGGAGTTTAACTTTTGAGGTGTAGAATGTTTGGAGTTGAACTTTTCTGTGTGTTGTGCCTACAGTAAGTGCATTCTGTTACTGTACATGTGCATTGCCTTTAGTCTTCTGATTTTACAATATTATTTTCATATCCTTATAATTTACGCTTGATAATTCTTTTGATTTACTAATTTATCACCACAATTTAGCAGTTCTTGGAAATATGCTTCAACTTACAATTATAGAAGAAAAAAACTTGACACAATCATAGCAAACATAAATAATATTAGAGTTGAACTATTGGAGATCTGATTACTTAGAGAACAGCGTTTGATACCCTGGTGAGCAGTAGGACCACAATGACACTTTTGTTTGTTTTATTTTTCTTGAATGATAAGCGCAGTTTGGAAACAAGGGAAGCGCATTTATGTACGCAATGAGTTTGTAGTTTCTGTTGAATAAACATTGTTTGGAAACGCAAATATGGTATAGGTAGACAGCAGGAAATACAAACTATTATAGACCTACATATTAGAGTTGAGTCGGCTAATTCCGTACGGTTTCGGATGCCATTGACATTTACTATTCCATTTGACGGTTAAAAGTCAACTTGCCGCATAAAGTGGAACCAGTGCGGATGTTTCTAAGTGTATTTATAAGCCCTTAGCTGATTGGATAATAATCTGTTGTCGGGAACACCATAAGCAAACGAAGGATGTGCAATTTCGTATAGTAGCGGAAAATTCCGTACACTTAATTAAAGAGGTTTAATTGACATTTGTTTTATTTAAAAAGTGCATTTCTACGACTGTGTTACCTGTATGATATATATTTTACCTCCGGATTGACTTTACCTGCATTGCGTGTAAAGCGAGGTAAATCGTCTACCTTTAATAAGGTGTGACCTCTGAGGTTGTCGTTCTAGAGCAAGCTGGCAGCGGAAAGAATGACGTTGCCAATTAGATTTTGCGATGACGTCATACACATCATCTGAGTGAAAAGACGCACAACAAACAATAGACTGACTGGTTTTTATTTATTACAATCCCAGTAAGAAACAACCGGAAAGAAAGGACTGTGTGTGGGAAATACTGAAACTGTACGAAATATTACTCATGTACGAAATTTGCCGACTCGATAGACCTACGACTCAGAATTTTTATTCATATGAAGAAATCATTTTACGAAACGTGTCGGATTTTATATATATTCAAATTCATATATATTTAACATGCAGCAGTATAATTAAATCGTATATGTGAACGTTTGTAGTCACAACATCGAACATGTGAGTTTCTGTTAGAACGCGCTGAGGACAGACTGTGACAACAGCGATAATTGCTAAAAGAATCGCTACGTTAATAACGTAACAGCATCAGTCTAGTTTATTGTCTTTGTTTGATGGCCCACTTTGTCAATATTGAAGTGACCGCATTTATGAAGCAAATTTAAGTGGTAAATATAGGACTCGGTTCATTTTTATTTTGTGTTTCTTGAAACAGATAGGAATCATAGACAAACATGGTTACTGAATAAATAAAGGGTGGTTAAGAATTTAAATCGTAAACATCATAGTTTAATGACAGGTACCTTTGAATGCGTTATTGCTTGTGGGAATGTGCATGTTTCAGAGTAGAAAATTTGTTGTCAGTTTTTACTCATTGTTATTAAATGATCTTTTGGGTTTTTATCTGTCAATTATTTTTTCAAATAATTAAATAATTTAAAACATAATGCTTATAAAGTAACCTTCCTGCCAACAAAATTGCAAATGCTATGTTTAATGTGCTTTGGTTAAGTTTAAGAGTTGATGCAGATGATTTCTACTTCACTATGATATTTTGAAACCGATATGTCTAAGGTATATTTTGCGGCGTGTTTGCAGATTTTGAAATTAAGATCGAAGTCCTGACAGCGATAACATTACGTAACCTGAAAATTTCCCTAATTTCACAAGTTCTTGAATTAAAATTGGTTCACAGCAGTCCATACTCAAGAATGATCATAATTGTGAAGGTAAAAAGAATTACACAGATATGGCGAGAATAATCCAGTTGATAACAGTCTTACATCAAGGGGAATAAACACATGTTTACTTACTTTGATAAGAATTTTTCAGTTATTCCCTGTTGCACGACGAAACAAACCCAAAATTGTGTAAATGAGCGTGGTCTTCACAAGGATATTCCTCTGAAAATTATACCATTAGCAGTAAATTAAATGACTGAAACCGCTAGACATGATCTGATTTGTTATTCTTCTGATGGAATTGTTTAAATGTAGATATACGTTTGAAACAACTTATACAATGTTCATTCTGTAAGTCTCCTTCACAAAATAATAGTTATTCAACAGTATGCATATCTTTCAAATTGACAAAATGTAGCTTAGTCACAGTATTCACATATGCCGCCTATGAAGAATCCAGTTTCGTTCTTGGCCGTATGTATAGTTTAGAATTCGCTTTGAATAATTTCGAAGGAATTTGGTGTTATCATGTACTAAGGTTAATCCGACTTTTCAATAAAATCGTTTCATCGCAAAGGAGTTAATGACGATTGTAATGAATGGTTCGTAGCACTTAAATCAAAAACAATGTGTTTTCTGACATCATGGTACACTTCAACATAAACACTAGATATGTTGATAAAAGGACAGGATAAGAATAAAGCTGTTAAAATGAAGTAACCAAAACGTCCGGAAAGCTCAACATCATTAGCCGCAAATATGAAGAATAACTTACAGAATGACATGCCCAGGTATCTTCCTGGACAAGACTTGGATAACAGCGTCTAGCAGTAACTTCAGTACTGAACAAATGTTTAATTTCAATTTCATAATAAATAACGGATATGAAACATTACTTCTTCTCTTTCAGTTTGTAACATGAAACAGATGCCGAATGGAATAGGTCTTTCAACAACTTTTAATTACCTAGCATTGAAAATGCATGACAACTCATCCATGCTAATTATTCCTAATGTTAGTTAAAATACTCTTGACAAGAATCTTACTTGTCTGTTTGTTTATCTGTAT
The DNA here is from genome assembly GCF_021730395.1 of Mercenaria mercenaria. NCBI lineage: Eukaryota > Metazoa > Mollusca > Bivalvia > Venerida > Veneridae > Mercenaria > Mercenaria mercenaria. Next base: position 89,057,256 of record NC_069362.1, on the reverse strand, counting down.
ATGTTAATCTACCACTTACCTTCAGTTACCCCCCACCCCCAACCACGCACACACCACACACACACACACACACACACACACACACAACCCTTTATTCTGTATTTTCATATAGTTAAAATGTACTTGTTGTTGGATTTTTAAGCAACCTGTCTACAATATTTTTCCGTTAGAGCGGGCCTACTTTGCGATGCATGGCTCTATTGCTGTGTTTGGGGTGCTCTGTGCTTCTGGGAAATCTACCCTTACCTTTTATCTTTTAAAAATCACAAAACGCTAGCAAAATTCCGATATATTGACATTGTTTTATTTTTTCATGTCATGACTGATGTCAATGCTTAAATCTATTTCTTAAAAGGAAGGGAGTGTCTATATGTTTGACATTATGCAATCAGACACGGACGCGACACTTCGCATGGCGTCTGTACTTTCATAAAAACACATATACTGTTGTTATTGACACCCGTGAAATATGTTTGAATTTTGTAGCCTTAAATAAAACGAATGTGCAACTTTACTCTTATGGTTGGATGAGCCAGATTGTATATATGAGTCTTACATAAGATTTATTTAACCTAGTGCCTTTCTTAGAAATTAAGTTAAGATTATAAGAATGGAAACAAAGTTTTGCTTAACGTAATAAAATTTCTATATTGTAAGGCATTTTGGTCTATATGCTATGCAATTAAAGGAGCAAGCATATTTTTGTATCAGGAAATACCAGCTCTGTTCAATTTATCACGACAGTCCCTCTAATGAAATTGAAACTGAAAACTTACATCATACAACAACCATACAATTTAGCTTCATCCTTGCTAATATAGGCAACTCTTTGAGCGAAATAAAAAAGAAGGGCATTTTAACCTTAAGCCAGCTGGCGGCATATGATTTTGCCTTTGCAACCAGTAAGTGCAGGCTGACCATGATCTGCACTGTTCGCTATTCAGTCAGTAAATTTTCAGTCAACACCCCTTCAAATAATAAACGGTACTGCCAAAATTGAAAGATGGACCAGTCCATTTTAGAAATTTAGCAGGCTAAAGGTTAATTATACATAGAAACTGACAGGATAATCTACGACTTAAAAGATTTATTGATTGCATTTATGTCTGCATACGAATATGTACTTTGTTGACCTATGTCAGTCAGAATTGTTATTATTTGTGGCCTTTGGGAATAGAGAGTGCATCTAATATATTTATATAATACAGCTCTGATTTAGCCGGTGATGACTGTTTCACTTCTAATGACTAAATGTAGTCTTCATAGAAGAGCGGTTTAAATTATCGACTTCGAATCACTTGCCCCTAACCAATGATTGTTGGATGTCTCTTCGGAGGTGTACACTTCTTCATGTCAGGAAGCCATCCAGCTTGCTTACTGAAGGTCGGTATTTCAACCAAGATGCCAACACCTGATGAAATAATGACCGGAGTGGCACCTGGGGTATTCCTTCCGCATCAAAATTGAGAAGTCGCCATATGACCTAAATTGTGCCTGTATGACTATAAACCTTACAGAAACAAAAATTCCCTAATGAACAAATTCAATCAATTATTTTGCTAGGTATCTTTCTCTAATTCCAATAGATCTTTTTCACAAATGTCAATTCCTTCATCAGTCTGCAAGCTTATTGTGGTGGCTGTTAAATGTCTCCCGGTATCTTAATATTTTTCCCTATTTGTATATCTATTATCATTATAATTAATTGACAAAGTGGATAGATGTGGATCTGACGAGGGTGTGTGCTTACAACGCGTTTAACACTTGTGGTCTAAAGGGAAGTTGTAAGACTGTAGAAACCTCATAATTACATATGCCAGCCTAGAATGTGGGCATTTATATTATGATAAAGGCAAGTGCCAGTACTTCTTGTAGGTACGAAGTTGCAAAATGAGTCACATATTGATATAACACTTTTTTATGTATACATAAACCCTCATAGGGCATTAACATCGACAATTCGAAAATAAAAATTTAACATAAAAGTGATTGCAAATGATTAAAGCAAGAAACTATACGATACGGGAATAGAAGTTACTAAACATAGAAAATGCATCGGTGTTCTTAACGGAAATAACTAAGCCAGTTTTCAACATGTTTTCGATTAAAATGATAGATATGATTAACAAATGAAACGAACCAAAATTTATATGCACTTATTAATAAAGTACCATACTGATACCCTTACATAGTATTTTATGATACATATGTGAAAATACACACAAAAGAAAATCGTTTTCCTTTTTATGTATTATACATTTTCGATGCAAGTTTAAAGACACATCCGACAGTTTCATATATGTATATAGGCAAAAATTTTCCTAAGGACAGAATTTCTTTAAACTTTGTGTACTGACAGAGAATCAAGTTTAAAACGGAAATGTGTATTAACAATCATAGGTACCGGTGCTTGATCTTGAATTATCTACCCTTGAAAATAGATTTTTCAGTATTTTCCGACTTTCAAGGGTAGACAATTCATGACCAAGGCTGGGTACCTATGATTTGCTTTATTTTATAATTTATTCTGTTTTTGATTTGATTCTCCGTCAGTAAACACAGTTTAAAGAAGACTTTCTGTCCGTAAGAAAATTTTGCCCCATGTCAATATAGACACTGTGGCAATTGTCCTTGACTATGAACATGACAAAATGATACCTAAAAGTCCTGGTCTTTCCCATGGACCGAATTTATTTAAACTTTGTATACTGAATGCAAAGGATGACTAAAACAGAAATATAAATTAAAATGCACAGTTTCCTTGCCTTAATCTTGAATTATCCGCCCTTGGAAATTGGACTTTTTTTAGTATTTTCTGATTTTCAAGGGCAGATAATTCAAGATCAAGCACCGGTACCTATAATTTTAATACACATTTCCGTTTTAAACTTGATTCTCAGTCAGTACACAAAGTTTAAAGAAATTCTGTCCATAGGAACATTTTTGCCTATATACATATATGAAACTGTCGGATGTACCTTTAAGCTTATTCTGTAACCGTAGCAAGAACCCAATATTTCAGGACAAGTGTCCAATATCTCAAACATGTAAGGGTCGCCGCCAAATCAGACTTCTTTAAGATCTATCAAGAAAACAAGCTCCATTTTCAAAATGCAAGAGTCCCGTTGATTTTTAAATAGATGCTGCAGTTTAAATTGGTCTCCACCCTTAAATATAAGCGTCTGTGTGGCGTATAATTCATGCAAATGCTCCTTTGACAATGCGCTTTTGTGTTAAGTAAATCGGGTAAAAAGGCTAAGATGTGTCTAACCCAGTTGACGCGAAATTGTTCCTGACCAACTGGAACTTGTCCGAACTATAATAAAGACTTGTTATGTATAATGAAACAGAATACAAAACATTTAAGGAATTAACAATTTATTATAAATACAATTTCAATATATTACACCACATGTGACATCAGTGTCAAGTAATTATCAAATGCAAAATCTATGCTGATATTACAAACAAACAAACGCGTTAAATAACAGAATGATAGAAAATTTTACTCGGTCTACAAAAGATAAAGAGTCGCTGCTTCTAGGTTAATATTAGTACAGAATTCCAAAATCAATGTCCATAAGTGTTTAATTCGTACAATCTACTTGGTTTCACGTGTAATAGCTAAAACTGAATTTAAAACACATGTTCTTAACTTACTCACTTATCACAAATATGACGAACAACTCCGAGTTTGCATCAAGTAAACTGTATTAAATTCTCTCATTTCAACACACTTAAACAAACAATCATATGTAATATTAATAATACCAGAGTTTCTAATTAAACAGAAATTAATTTATATGTTTCTCAATGAAAGAACATTTACCGAAAACGCATTCCAATAAGAACTATTTAAAATCACCAACAAAACATGTTCGAAATGTGAAAAGCGCAAAAGATATCCTTCCTATCTTATATGCGATATTGCCTGAGTAACGTCATATTTAAAATCGTATGTTTAAATGTTCAACGGAAATCTCCAAACTAAAAGATGAATACACCATCCACTGCAGTGATACGATAGGCTTTATTTCAATGCTATTGTCGGCTATGACGAAAACTTGCATTAGATGTTATCACTCAAATAAATCAACAATTTAACGGAAATAGATCGGACATCTAGGACCGAACTACCGTACCCGTACATCGTGTACGGACAATTAACAGAGCTCGAAGATCTATAAAAATAAATTAAACTTTACATGTTTATATTAACAGAAACTAGTAAAAAATCTTCTTTAGAAACTTTACATATTATAACTAAAATATAGTAATACGTCCAGTTCCTTGAAATAGTGCACATGCATTATATACAACAAATATTATCACGTATCAATATGAAGTAGGTGAACAAAAATGTTGTAGTTGTTGCCTTAACTCCCGGCGGTTGTTCACTACGCAATATTTGCGACAAATAAGATCTTCTCTTACAATAATTGTGCTTTTATTACGATGTGGAGCCTTAATATTTGCTTTTTGACGACATTTGAAATGCAAGCATGAATTTATAGGTATTCGGCTTCATAAAAATAAATTTAGGTATTTTATAAATCGGAGGTAATATCATGACGTCATTTATCCGGATAACATGTAAGAAAGTGTTTTTTGTTGCGCTTAAGGTATTAGATCACTAATAGAGAACCTCCTTTTTGAAGAGTATTCAATTCCTACCATAAACCTACTTTTACTGCAATTCTTAGGGGCGCGTAGGTTCAAGCCCTACTGGGACCAAATTTTTTTCTCATTATTTTCCTTTTTTCTAGTAAGTTTTTACTTCTTTCAAGACTTATTATTGATTTCTTGTACAAAAATGGAAAAAGGTGAATGTTATAAGCGATTTCTTGGTGTTCAAAGTGAATTTACTACTTAAACAGAAGGGGTAGAGTTACACATCTTTAAAAATATTGAGTTACACGCGGTGAAAGTTCTCTATTTTGCTTTTACTCTTAGATTATATATTGTGGAAGAACCTTAAGTAGGTTTTACGTCTGCCCTAAGGTTATTTTTAAATGGAGTAAGCAAAATTTAAAACAGAAACACAGCATTCGACCTTATTTTTTCAATGTTGAAGTATGAATTCTGTCTCATTAAATCCGTTTACTTGAGGCACCATAGAAAAAATGATACTGACATTTTTATTTTGTGTTTTATAATTGTTTACCAATAGTTTGATGTTTCTTTTATTAAAATTAATGGTAAAATGAGTTCTCTGCAAACGTTTTGGACAGTGGCTATCACTTTGAAATTTGTCTCTATTTGAGCTTGAGGAGATACCATAAGTTATACAAAATTTATAAAAAACGGCACGGTAAAAATTGTTTAAAAATTGCAAAATAGTGCAAAACATGGTTACCTTTCAGAATATATCAAGCAAAGGCCTTTCTGTAAACATTACTATTAGTGATCTAATACCTTAACGTCACAACGACAAATTTTAGGTCATATGTCGACTTTCCAGCTTTTGATGGTGGAAGAAGACCCCAAGTGTCCCTCCGTACATTATTCCATCACGGGCGGGCATCTAGGTAGAACCATCGACCTTCCGTAAGCCAGCTGAATGGCTTCCTAACATGGAGAATTCAACGCCCTGAGCGAGGCTCGAACCCACCTCGGTGAGAGGCAAATGATTGGAAGTCAGCGACCTTAATCACTCGGTCACGGAGCCCCCGCTCCCAATAAAGTCTAGACTCGGCATACTGAAATGAATTAATGGTCACCCGAGACTTGATGTAAATGGGAACTTTACTGTCATTAAATGATAAATATGATATAAAATATTTTGACATGAATTTATTCCAAATGCCGTTTTTAAATCGGCTTGAAATGTGTTGATCTCTTTATTCAAGGGCAAATATCTGACCTATATATATCATTTCACAATATTATGTGTATTTATATCAGTCTAGAAAACAATCGAGCACAAGACCCTATCTTTTTTAATTGCCAAATTCACTAAGTATATTCTGAAGCTTTGAAAACCCAGTATTAAATGGAAATCTATATTGTAGAACAAAATGTGATCCAAACTTGCAGAACTATCTTCAAACGCCATATTAAAAAAAATCCGTTCTTAAAGATAACACTTTAATAACCAATAAAACATCAACAAGATAATGTATTAGGATTGGCAGTTATCTTGACGGATAAACATGATACGGACGCTTAAAATGCAAGGAACTCAATAGTTTGGAGGTGAAACCATTGATGTATGGCGACATTCCAGCTTTCAGAATAGAAAAAGATCCGAGAAGCCTCGAAGTAACTGATTATTTCAATAACTAACAAACTTATATCAGCCAGATGTTTTTTTTTTACTTTATAGAAGGATTATACACCTGACATGGTCATGTGGCACATGTTAATGTTGGTTCTCCTAAACTTTGCTAATTGTCAAGTGACTGAATCTCCGTCAACATCACAAAACAACATTAACGCGTAATACACATCAATATCATAGGCTTGAAAACCACATTAAATCAGGTAATTTGTTGTTGAATCCAACTAAATCATTCGTATCAATAGAAATATACACATCCACCATTACAAGACACTTACGGAAAAAGTTTATCGTATTATATAGATTCTTTAATCCAAAATTTTGGGATGCATTTTTATATTACGTCTTTAATTCAGTCAATGTAAAGAACCATTGGTACAAAACATGCATCGATCATGTTCTAGCAAAACATCAGTCATGCTTTGTGATAGCGGATTTTATTAATATTATTCCAGATTACAGTCAACTGAACACTTTTTTAATATCCTCAATATAACTGTGATTAAAATTTAGTACAAACGATGAATATTAACAATATTTGAAAATGTATTTTATCTGGAGATAAAAAGAGACGTTGTAAGCAAGAAGTTAATATTAAAGCATTTTAACAATTACTGTAACGTTTTCTCGGTTAATATAATGACCAAGGTGAAAGTATATTTATTTGTACGTGCGTCAAAATATCTATCAAATCAATCACAGCCAAACTTGCTAGAGAGAACACGTCTATTAAGGGGCCACTTGAATTAATGTTGTATTAAGATAACATTTACGTTAAGAGGTTCTCTTATGTTGTCTCTTAATACATGTTAAATACTGTAACATCCTCTGAGAACTAGGTCAACAACTAGTGAGCACATAAGTGACAATGTATAAAACATACCATACTGGAACAAATGTGCCGCTGAAAGTATTTTGTCTCTCTTCATATAAGGAATCGTGTATTGATATGTATGCGGGTCTAACGACATTTCTACACATTTTGCCGTTACGTGGCCACTCTCGTGATCGTGCAACCTCAAGCGGCATATTTGCTCAATAAAGTACCAATGAAAAATCTCAATCATTTACTGTGTTCAAGCACTTACTTACATACACACTTAGCAAACCTTTGGCGACGTATGGATGAGATATATACAAACAATTTCGCGATATGTATGAGCAGAGTGTCCCGGGTATAAAGTATAAAAATTAACAACAAATCTATAATTTTAAGAGGTCACGATTCAAGTAAATAACCAAGAAATTTTGAGAACTAACGACAATATATTCCTTTACGTCCTTTACAAATAAGGCCTGCACGTTGCATATCTACATTCTACATGCTGATTATCCTTGAATCATACCAATCACAAGCTGGTATTTATGATTAAGTAATACCTGTAATTAAAGCGTTATAAATCTACTGGTTTTCCACCAAAATATCAAAAAGTCTATCACAAATGACTTTCACCAGAGAGGCTCGACGAAAGCAAATGCTGTCGTTCCTGCTTTTGGCTTGACAGTTCATCTAAATTTTTTACATCCCATACTGACGGACAGTCTAAGGACTGGGGTCGTTGGTCTTGATATTTTAATCTTGGGCGCGGACTCCGTGGTATGGACCGTCGTCCTTCTTTTACTCCTGGGACTGAATTCGATGACAATAATGGTGGTACCGCTGGTCGAGGACTTTGAATCGGAGGTCGTCTTTCGTCGTTTGATAAAACTAAAGGGCGTAACAATGTCCCTTCTTGTAATTGATTCGTAGTTTTTTCATTAGGCATAGGATTTGACCGAACGGCCAGTGTGGGGACAGATAATAATAAATTGTTTTCATACTGTTTGCTGGGTTCCTTGAATACTGAATCATCTTCATTTAACTTACTTGGTTCCTTGTCAGAACCACCAGTTTCAACATGAGAACCTATAGCACTATCTGACTTAGAATAATCACAATTTAAAGAACCGACTTTTGGAACGGGTGTGTTTTCTTTGGAATGATTATCAATAATATTTGGATACAGACTTCCGCTTACTGGTGTCCGTGCGCCTGCAATACTTAAGTTTATGTCTGAACCAAGTTTACTATAAGATATTGTAGGCCTAATACCATCGTCGTCATCAACATTTCCTGTTATATTACCTACTTCCTCATCACACAATTTTTCATCTTCGTCCCAGTCTATCAGTGACATTTCATCACCTTTACCGTTGTCCACTGAGTCAGTTTTTGATATACTCGGTTGCCTGGACACTTTACCTCTCCCAAGTGATACAGATGAATTATAGTCTTCTACTTTATTTGTAGGTCTCAGATGCAGATATTTTTCTCTGAATTTTGATTTTTCATTTCCAGAACTAGCACATCGTCTAACACTCCAGCTTTTATTCCAATCTTTAGCTGACGTGCGCACCTGTTTTACCGAATATGTATGCCTACATATATGTTTACGTGAACTATTACTTTCTAGAGTTCCTAACAAAGGCTGAGACTGTGTATGTTTATCATTCTGCATTTCCTTCTCATTTACACCCTCAACACATCCTAATGTTTGAGTACTTGAAGGTATCTTACTGTGCCAAGACACTGCTTTCTCTTTACGTTCTTTTAATGTCAAATTTATTTGTTGATCACTTACTGGTCTCATTAAAGAATGTTCTTGCATGTCTTTCATACTTCGTGTAGGTGTTGATACAGCGCTACGTATGAACTTGTTGCTACCTTCATCAAAGCTTGAGTCACTTGACAATCTGTCTCGCGGACTCATTCTTCCATCCATTGAAGAAATACTTGGTACTTTGAGGGTGTTGTTGTCATTGTGAACATTGATTGTAATGGCCATTGGGTCAAGAAACATTTCTGAAACGATAAAACAGTCAATCGCTTTTACACAATTACAGGATAAATTGTATTTCGGAAATAAATCAAATCGTTTGACCTTCAATCTTCATGCATGGACCCTTGTTTGTATTTTGTTCATTGTTTTAAGAATATGTCATGTGGTGCACTGCCCTAGATTATATGCATGCATTCACGTCTGATTAAATCATAAACTAACTGAGAATCTTGTTCGAAAACGCAGGATACCCATGCAACGTAGGAAGCGAATCCATTAAATATTCAAAGGACTACAAATGCGAAATGTATCGCAATACATATGACGCATAATTACTCCTCCTGTTAAACGTGATGTAGCTGGTAGATGATTTGAGAAACAAATAATCAATTATCAGCAGTATTTCCGTTATGTAACGGCTGGCAGTTAATCTAACTTGTGTTTTTAGAGTCAGTAATAATGTTAGCATGCTGCCTGCAGGTAGCTTCAAACCTTGGCACATGATTTAGTTACATAAGTACATTAGATAACTTTGAAATTAAATATACCTCTTCGGTCATTGGCAGCCCACAGCGTTGTTGTAGGACTAGGTGGGCAGGGTTCGCAACTCGGTGGCCTGAGCGTGAATGACGGTGGCGGTAACAACTGAGTGTCTGTATCTTTCTTGTCAGTTTGGTCATCTGCTTCTGATGGTTTGTTCTAAAATAGATGCAACATTTCATTTGACAACATATTGCCTATATACGATTACATTACACATAACATAACATACGCTTAAAATGTTAAATATATATCTGGAGTAGCATGATAATTATGTTATTTGCATTTTTACATGTAGAAAATCCTGTACAATTTATCTTGGCTGCACTACTAAATACTTGGATAAATCATTTCATAAAAAATACAGTTTCTCCGAGCTTAAAGTTTGATAGCTGTTATATACTTACGAATGTGTATTCTCTCACTTGTTTCCGGAAAAGTGCTTCAATCTCCACTTCATCGTCAATAACTTTATGTGAATCCTGAAATATCCCAAAGCAACATATCACATACCGTTTCTTACTGATCTTTTGTTGAAATAAAGTCTGAACACATGTCTAAGTATATTAAAACATAATTGGCCCACACACTAAACATATTCATGTATAGCCTAAGAATTAGATTTGTTTAAATATTTTAACTCTTGAACAATGAAAACAAATAAAAGATTAAATTTGCATATTTTCTATATCATATGTGCTAAATATAATCCAGGTAAATAATTACTTTCAACACAAGATATAATAGATATAGGATATAAATTTTATCCCATTATATATAAAATTTGTAATTTGTAAATTGACTGCGTGTTTGGTTTTTTATCCGCTACATATTATCCCATATATACAGCAGTTACTAATTCTTCTGCTGTTTATGGCCTAACTACTGAGTGTATTTTGGGGGGGGGGTATAAACTCCAAGTATTTGATTTTTCTCATATTTAACAACTGTTGAGCTTGTCTATTGGTTACATTGAAAACAAGATTGCGTTAATAATATTGTCTAATGTTACCCTTCCAGATAAGCAGACATTCTTATATTATTATTAGTTCATGCGTATGACAGGCAGTATTTAATTAGTAAAGATGGTAACAGTTTCAATACTTAATTATTTATATTAATAACCGATCTGAATGTGTGCAACCTTTTAGCAAACATTCTATTGCACATTGAATGATAATAGATTTAGAAAAATATGTGCACAAAAGAAATAAGCAAATGCTGTAGTCGTGAATATTGTGAAAAAAACTAGTAAGAAAAAACGATGGCTCAGTTTACCTAGTACGCAATGTCCTGTTAGCTGCGGACATTGTGTTACATCAGGGAAAAACCATTTAACATTTTCTTACCTCATCGGAAAATGTTTGTAACGTTATTGCGTGTTAAATTTTAGCATTTTATTTAAACTTGAACATTATATGCACCCATGAGATGGTATCGTCAAATTTATTTGTTATACTAATACAACCTTTATTTTGGCCATTTCATAATTTTCCCTCAAAGCCGTTCTGCGCATGACGTCCATTTCCATCTTGAGTTCTTCCTCAACTTCATCATCTAATTCTTTGTATTTGTAAGTTTCCTGTTAGCACATGCAATGTTAAGAGAAACAAACATGACAATTAGAGAAATGGTGTAAATGGCATTTATAAACTTTACTTATCTATATACTGGTCGAAACTTCTGACGCCCCCTCGATATTTTGGAGATATAAGTCATGATCCAAATCCTACATTTATCACCTTTCTTTCATATTTATACACATATGTACTTAATAAAATATCCAAATTTTAAGTAAATCAAACTGTACAAAGACATCAATTCAGTCCTTCTACGACCTCTACCCATTTTCAAAATGTCACAAAAATACACATTAGTGGTTTTACATAACAAAAATATCATTAATAGGTTCGTAATGTTACAGGGACATATATACTGGCTTTTCAATATAACATGGGCATATATCAAACCTTGTTTACATTATGTCCAAAGATATGACAGGATAAATTGTACCTTTTTCTGTGTATTACTGTAACATTTTAAAATCAAGGCCATAGAATGAATAAAATGACACCATGGCACCATTCGATTTTGTTGAAAAATTTTCATACGTGTTTATCAACAAACCTGTCTTAACATTTAAGAAACTTCAAAAATGTACTACTAGAAGTATGAAATATATTGACAAAAATATTAAGGGGACCAATTAAGTTTCGTTAAGTGTATTTAAACAACTACTGATTGGCCCACCGTTTGAGATATTTGATGTATTCGATTTTCACAAACAAAAGTCGGACATTGTATATTATATTTAGCTTTTATCTGAAATGTTCTCTACTATATATGAAAAATTGTACACTTAACTCGCAGATATAGTTCTCAAATTAAAATGTTTGCCGATATCATAAGAAAAAACATAACTACAATATTATTAAGCACCTTTGTTTATTATAAACACAATCGGGAAAGACCAAAGAAAGATTCTTACATCCCTGCTAATTATCGTTTATTTTGTATTTGAGTATTGCCATTTATACCATTTGTTGAACATTTGTCAGTGTGTGATTTAAAAGTGCACGACTTAATATTAGTTCATCACAGTGAATTGTCGATTCAGAAAAACATTGTGAAAGATAAATCATAGTATTTTAAGTTATTTGCAAACAAAACATGTAAGAAACATACATCAAATTCTCCTGATCATGTTTGAAGTAATTTTGATTAAATTGTTAACGCTTAAAACAAACATTGTGTACTTGTCGCCATTATTGACACAAGTTCTGAATATTATTACAAATATACTGGGCTTTTGGCTCTCGGTGGATTTAACAATGAATCGTGATGCTTGATAGTTATATTGTCACGTTTTCTTCTGATTTTGTATTTTTCTAATAAAATGACGGGAAACAGAAAGAAAGTGAAAAACCATCGAAGCATGTACTACAAAAGGTCTAATATAATGAAGAATCTTGCGATTTTAATTGGCGCTAAGTACACTTCTAAGCACTATGTTCATTTCATTAATCGAATAAATAATTCATAGATAAACATATTGAACGATTAAAATGTGATTGATAAACTTCAAACACACATTAAAATCCTGAAAAGGTTATATTGTAATAACATGCGTTCAGTGTTACAGAAAATTCGTTCACTCTGAAACATGCACATTTCTGCAAGCAATTTGAAATGTAACTAGTAATGAACTAGCGATGAACTAGCTGATGCATATGATTTGAACGTTTCGAGTATCTTCTAGGCTTCCAAGCAGCTGCTATTGAATCAAAAATTATATTCGCCTAATGTCTGCTATTTGTCTCTAGACACATGAAACGTCCGTACAGGATTTACCTCAAGGTGCTTCATCAAGACTGCAACCACAACGTTGACCAGGACAAATTGGGCCATCAGAACAAAGACAACAAAATAGACTGGTGCTATCACATAATTCACGCAGCAATTCTTTAAGCAGTTATCGCTGTTGTCACAGTCTGTCCTCAGTGTGTCCTTCAAGACAAGAAACTCACATGTTAGAAATAGTGACTACAAATGTTCACATTTTTAAGGTTTTTGACCGATTTAATAATCACGATGCGGTTCAGACCTTTATCAAATATAATTTTCAAATGTGGTTTGTTTCGTTATAATGATAATAAATGGGACATGCAATATCTTCTCCAGAGTGGATATTTAATATATTTTTAACGGAATCCTTATCGTGTCATTAGTAAAGTTTTCTGTCCTGCTTAGAAAGCGACACACGATGCGGTTTGACATCGCGAGAATGAAGTATGACACGCGACATTGATACAAAACGACAATCGCCATTGCGACACGACAAATGACAATGCAACGGTATAAGCTGCGTGTCAACACCACCGTATATAGCTATGCCACTCTGCGCTGTCGTGTCACATTGTTGCCATGGTGAATTTTCTAAATATTTCTTCGCATTATTATTCAACGTGCCTGCTTCTATAGTACGACACATGACAACGCGAAATGAGGCTCAACAACGCCAAGTTACACTCAATATGACGCAGTGACTTTTTTGCAACATCTTATGGCATTACCTAAACCGGTGACATATTAAAAGTTTATTATCTCGCCGTCCAGTGGATTGATTACATTCAATAAATGATCAAATCCTGTCGAGTCAGTTGCAATGTCGTCCGTCGCGCTTACAGGGCGACATACGACAACGCGAAATAACATCACAATGAGCGATATGACAACGAGACAAAATGCAAATACTAATGCGGTAAAACGAACAAAAGTGTCACACCGCATTATCGTGTGCCGCTGTCAGCAAACATTCATAGCACGACGCACGATAACGCGATGTGACTCTTCGACAATACCATACGACGCACGACAGCGCAAAGTGACACTGCAACAAAGTGTACTGTTTTACGCGCGACAGTACGATTTGGCATAATGAAATTATCACTTCTCATAGTAATCCGTCATTTCGCTCTATCGAGTGTCGTTTAGTTTTGTCGTGTGTTGTATTGCATTGTCACAATGTCACTTCGAATTGTCAAGGTATGCACTCTGAAAGAAAAGGACTACATTGCCAACGGCACAAGCAGGATTCCGTGAGTTGTACCTAAACCATATATAAAGCTACGAAAGCAGGAAAACTAAAATTTGTGAACTCTATTAATAATTTATCTCTGCAACCTCAGTATAAAACGTAGTTGTTGTAACTATGTTCTGTTAAAATTCCTAGTGAATACAACGGATGCGTCTGTGAATAAATACCTAGACATATGCTGACCGCATTTAGTGTCAAGAAGGATGTATACCACTATACACAGCTGCTAGAAGTATCATTACAAACTGTTATGATTTATAGGACCATTATTTTTACTTAACCCGCATACAGTAAAAGTCAAGGAAATAAAGACGTGTTGACTTACTTTCATGATTCCGTTCCAGTTATCTCCCGTTGCAACTCGAAATAGAGTCAGGAATGCCATCCCAAAATTTCGGAAATGAGCGTGCACTCCAAGTCCTTCACAAGGGTGTTCCTCTGAACATTCTGCAACAGAGAATACACTCACTGGATAAAACATCTGGACAACACAGATGGAACAGTTTTTATCCTACCACTAAGCATTTATCAGGCCGATATCTGCCTGCCGTATAAATTTGGGATTTATTCATTCAATAGAGATTTATACCGTCAATACAACTGACGGGCTACTTTTTCAAGTATATGTACTATGGGCAGTGTAAACTGAGCCAAGAGTTCGAAGCTCGAAGTTTTCATCATTTTATGAGGATAGCAAGCATGAAGTAAGAGATAATGTTTTATTGTAAGGAAATGTGTGTAACTTGACCAAGCAAGGGCGTAGCAATTTACAATTGAGTAAAAATGTGGATTAGTTTTGTATAGAAAAACATTTTTTAAGGAAATATATGTTATACACAGATTTTATTCACTGCAGGATAAAAAGAATATTAGGTTACTGTCTTTCTTTATCCACCTCGTCTCAAAGGTTTATAAATCTGCGGATGTCTCTAAATTGCTTTTTGTGCTTTTAGCATGTGTAAATGTTGAGTTCTGCTCAACCCGGGGCTAGAGGGCGTGGACGGTAGCATGTTTTTCCACTACCGTCCATAAACAGGCTCAATCAAACCGAGCCTGCAACATTTTCGTTTTTGTCGTGTTGAGCGACCTGTGAAGTTTCCACTTTTCTATTTTATTCCCCTTCGGCGGCAAGCCTCGGCAAAGCTTTCTCCAACTCGGTAGATAAACTTAAGTTAAGAAAGGCAGTAACCTAATATTCTCTATTCAACACAGAATCGCCAGAATATGAATAACACTTTTAACTTGGCTAAACGACATGCGTGATAAACTGTCGTTTCCAAATAGTAGTTCTGCATCAATATGAGCATCTTCTCTGCAAAATTTATTACAGAGTTAACATTATCTGAATTTTATGTCTGATTAATTGGTGAAGACAGCGTATAAATTACGATGTGCTTTTCGACAACATGAAAGACGAAATGTGTTCAATAAAGGCAAGGTAGAAACACAGCTGCTGACATGCAGAGCTAACTTACCAAGACGTCCGAACAGCTCAACACCAAGAGCCGCAAATATAAAGAATAACAGAAAGAATAACAGTCCTAGATTTCCAACTTGCGGCAGTGCTTGAATTACAGTATCCAGCAGCGCTCGGATACCTTTTGCCATCTTTAATAATTTCAATACTGAAACAAATAAATGTATATTGTCAGTTTTATAATAAACTAACGATTTGAAGATTTGCTTATAAAAATGTAGAATGACGCATGAGTTGTCAGAGCAGATAGCGCGCTCGACTATTGTGATGCTTTATAGTAAAACTGAACATGTCATTTGGTAACTAAAGCTTTCATTTGGGTGGTTAATATCACCGCAACTAATATAACAACTTTCGCGGAATAGACACTGAGGACGGTGTCGACGCCGGGGCGAATAGGATAGCTATCTATAAAATTCATTGTAGCCAAGGTACTGAAATTGAGTGATCAATGGCAAATGAAATCGTAACATAGGAAAAACTTAAATGCTGCAACTTTTATATTAGTAAAGCAACTTCAGTGGATACATTCCATGAGAACAATTCATTGAATTAATTCAAAAATGGTTACTGCATGGGCACTTTTAATATGTTGGTTTTAAATAAGGCTTGTGTGTTAGAGTCAGCATACTAGACATGTAATACTTAAACTCGTAGCATTTTAATGTTGAATGTTTAGATATGTTGAAATTTCAGGATATGCGATAGAGTATTTTAATGTTTTACTTAACAGTCTCTTGTAATTCAATATTATGAATGGCATTGTACTTTTTATGGCTTTTATATTTGTATGTATGTAAATATTTGTACACTGATGAGACTCAAATAAACAAACAAATATACTAAATGGATACAAGTAACACTTACTGTTACTGTTACTCACACTAACATATTGTTTTCTCGTTATAACAACAATATGACATTTTCAGACAAAAATAATTAATTTTATGCTAATTGATGGAATACTGTTTTATATCAGCATAACTCACTGCATATCACGCCTTTTGCTAACGACATAGCTTTGTCGATCTCCTTGTATATTGTTTACTAAGAAAGTGGACCTGTAAGGAAGCTAGGCACTTTTTGTGTATTTACTTACTCTCGTTAGTCAATCTGGCTTTCTTCGGACATAAATGTAGTTCAACGCAAACATAGCTTTCCTTTAACACCAGAGAATTTCAAAATCAAATACGGACAATATGTACATGTAATTTGCAAATTGTCATTCTGGGTCCGATACCTTAATATCAACATTTAAGCGTTAAACAAGATGTAAATTGTACTCGAACTTTGTACATCTCTCGACCTGACAAGATTTTTTTTTATAACTTTATATTGAAAATAATAGATAAAATGGCACTTTATGTCATGTGTGTCTTTGTAACTTCACAATTCGTCTGGCGTCATTTTCGCTTACGCGCGTCCAATTCCCGTGTTAAGATTTGAATATTTGTTGTAAATAAGCATAAAACAATGAAGAAAAAACTGTTTGCTTTTCGAGAAAATATAATATATCTTTTTTCTCCATGAAATATATTCTATATCCAACAAAAGCAAACAAAAATCTTCATTATAGCAGAAACATCTGCATCTATTCCCTCAGCAAAATTATTTTTCTGATTTTAAGTTACAAAATGATTTCTTTCTATTACCGTCAATTTTCATTATATTCGTAAAGCATCAACGTCTGTCACCACTCCCAAAGCTTATAATTACATTCACTGTAATGTCTGGTTTTCTGTGCAAACTATTTATCCTTGGAAGACACAAGGTTACAGACTTTCTTCAGCTCTTAATTCAGTCGTAAATAAGTCAGTTCATGAGAGGAATAGCGTACACTTTGAAGCGATGAAATATGTGTCCGCTGTTGTAATGTCTGTCGCTTTTGTACCTTTTTATCAACTGCAATGTTACTGTTTAGAGTCTTTGTGTGTCAGAATGTCCTGTTAAGATACCATTTGAAAGAGTTTACCTCTTGCGATTCTGAGAACTCTCATTACTCGGATGATCGTTGGGTTGATTGGAATGACATTTGTCTTCATTTCCTCTAAAACGATGCCGACAATTGAAAGAATAACGATGAATATATCAAGTTGGTTCCATCTGCAAATATTAAGGAGGTATTTTACTGTAATTGCATTCAAGCATTTTTATAGGTTCCACATAACAAACGTGTAAATGTGTACAAAAACAATTGTTAAGTGATTCAAAGGATGTATTTCTTATAATAGAAACATAATGCTGTGTCCATATATGTGTCTGTTAAACCATGAATATTTCTGTTCAATAGTTAATTTATGAATTGGTTCAATTAGTGCCGCGTTGTATTTATGTCACTTGAAAAGATGAGCTTAATCTATCTAGCATGCCTCAATAGAGATTAACGAAAACTCGCCTGTCTCTCAAATATCGGAGGGTACCAAGTGCAATTATTTTCATTGCTGCTTCAAGGATAAACACAGACGTGAAAAAGTAATTGAATATTTGCAGCGCAAACTCCAGTTCCTGAAATTATAGTTCAAAAGTACATAGCAAAAAATTCATATAGCATACAAACGCTTAAATATACTAGGTTTATATATTTGCCTCTTAAATAAAGTTTATAAGCTTGATAAAATTACGTTGTCTTATTTCAAATGACTTAGAATATGCAAATGTGTAATATACAAAATTAGATTTTAGTGGCATTTAAGATTCTACAGTTTTGATTGAAAATGATGTGTATACAGCTGGACAAAATATTATTTTAAGGAGTATACTTTATAACTCTGTGTCAATATGTTAAATATTCAACAAACCTTTGGCATCATATAGAACTCTAGAGCCATGGTGATGACGTTGAGACCAATAACGCCAGCAATTGCGAGGTCAAAGTACTTGCTGTTAATCACTGTGTAAATAATAAGGCGTGGTTTCCCATATTTTGCCCAGTATGGACACTGTTGCAATCCTGTAGATAATAAAATCAAAATCATATTTCATGAATTGATTTATAGCATGTTTGTAACTGTTCTAAGAATAAGCAAAGGATAAAAGCCGTGAGCGTGACAACTGTGCCGGTATCATATGTTTACCTTTTGTCCTGAACATAGTCATTCTACTTCTACAAAATGAATAATCTGACGTGTTTTAGATCCAGTCCTAAATAAACCTAGAATTCGTTATAATAACACACGTTGAAAGTCAGAACAAATTTCAGTGACAAATAACTGCTTGAGGTGTTCAATTTTCTTCATATAAAAATGAATACGGAAAACATAACCTCTGTGATCCTGCGACGTTTTATGCCGTGGAGAAGGCAGTATATAAGTAGCAATTCAGTGATGCAAGCATTAAACAACACTGTTTTCTTCCTAGCTAGAAAATATCTTGGAGTGCAGAGTTTAGATGTGAACTTTTTGCAATAATCAGAATAATGATATTGTGTCTACGTCTTCGTACAATCGTGACTCTAATACGTGATGATGTGCACGTCCCCAAAACTTAACATAACAGCAAAAATAATTGAATTTACAATTCGAAGTGAGCTTTTTAGGTCTAATGAATACGAGCATATGTTGTTTGATACATAAAGACTGCAAGAAATGTTCACAGGTCTTAAACATTCAGCACATGTGCTTAATTTAGTATTTCCTATACGCCTGATTTCAATCAATGATAAATTGCAATGCATTTTGGCTAATATCTAGTGTCTGGATTATCAATTCTCTTTCAAAATCGCAAAACTGCCGTTCGAGCTATCATTTGATTAAAAATGTCAGATTTGTCGGAACAAAACAGCTAAGAGCTTCAAACAAGCAAATGTATTTTACAAGAGGAAAAGAGGGACTAAACAAGTCACAATAATGACATAATAGCACATGACAGAATTCGGAAGAAAAAGCACAGATAATCAGGAAAAGAAGATTAAAGAGAGGTCATCAGAGAGAGAGAGAGAGAGAGAGAGAGAGAGAGAGAGAGATTTGTTTATGTATAAAAGCATGCTGCCAAACGTGTTCAGAGTTTAAATTTTATTTCATACAATATGTAACAACATCTGTAAATAGTGAAGTTTTATATGTAACTGGACCTGATCACAAATGCCAAATTGTGTCAGACCACGGCTGCTTCATATAAGATGCTGTTCAATGACTGCGTATTTAAGTAACTTTTAAACTGTGGAAAAACTCTTCTGAAACTGTTACTTTCAACGAATACATATATCTTTAATTAAAAAGCTTTCTAATGCAGACCTAAAATTGCATCTGTCAGAAAAAAAAATGTGAACATTGCCTAAATGAGGTTCTGTATCTTTTTAAGCTAAAATTATACATTTTAACTGACTACACACCAAAAGAAATTCTCTGCAACCCATTAACAGCGAATATTTTTCCGATTTTAAACAGTATATTAAAAGATAAATACATGAATAACTGCATTATATTTATCATGCTGAACTATAACCAAATTTGATATAGCCTTAAATATTACGGAATGTAAGCACACACATTATACACGTAGTATAACGGTATCTGTAATCAGTCTTCATAAATGTTTCAAAAGTGTGACACAATAATTCGCTAAATCAGTTGATAGGGCGTATCAGTCCTATCTTATTAACAAAATTCACAACTGATTCTCCGCATAGAACAGATCAAATCAGAATGGAAAATATATCAATCATTATCACTTAAACAGACTCATTAATACATATATGCCAAATTGCATTACATGTTGCTGCGAAATTGTCACAAGCGATTAACAAAACCACACTCACAGGAAGGTGCATATTTATCCTTGTCAATTTCAAAATCAGTAGTATACACAAGCAACACACATGCAGAATCATTTGCAGGCTAGCAAACAGTTGACAATAAATGTTCTTATTTGTCTACAACTTTAATTTACTTGTTCTATTACGAACATGAACCTTGACCTGTATCCATCGTAAAGCTGTGTTATTTGAATAAGAGGACTCTTTATGAGAGAAGAGACGCACAAGAGAAGTAACAACACCGTCTGATTGCAAAATCTCAGGCATAATAGTTGCATTTAAAGAGGATCCTTGTCTCTTGTGGAGAAATAAGTTTAAGCATTTACGTCAATCATACCATGCATAAAGAACAAAAAATAACAATATAACAGCATTATGCAAGCGTCACACACAATGTGAGATATGTGCTATCTTTTTAAACAAATAAAGGTTCGTTTTCTTTAAATACATTAGGTTTGTAATATTATTTTGTTTTACCAATAATCCTGAAACCTGGCACACACTTAATGATTTTTCTGTACCCCATTATGTGCTCAGGAGCGGCTAAGTTCAGACGGTAGCAAATATAATTAAATCTGAGACTGAAACCTGATATATTATCTTGCTTTTCGTGGTCCAATTTGTGTAACTATGTAGCTAATTATGATTCTGTATCAGAGAGAAACAGCCATTATAGTTTTCTGTATATATTATTCAAACCCACAAACCACTCTTGCCAAGAAATGACAGACTACGTGGTACGATGAGCTTTGAATCAGATTTCTTCAAACGAATATTTCTATTTAAATTTAGTTAAAATCATAAGAATGTAAACAAAGATGTGCTTATTGTATGATGTTGCATTTCAGTCTATAGTGCATGTTAATCAAAGGAGAAAGCATTTTTGTGTTTACAAACTTTACCTCCTGGAGATATCAACTCTGTTAAAAAGATTGGGAATACATTAACTTTAATCTAACGACGATACGACTGAATAAAGCTAAAAAAATAAAAGCATTAAAAACACTTACATTCTATGTCGCATTAAAATACTTACATTCTACGTCGTTTGAAACTGTTTATTGAATTGTTCTGAATACACAATTCCTACCTTGACAGACGTCAAAATCTATTGATTATGTACTTTTTTATTTTAGAAGTTAGAAACTCTGCAGTACTTTTGCGACAGGTGGAAACTTGAGCCGTGCCATGAGAAAACTAACATAGTGGCTTTGCGACCAGCATGGATCCAGACCAGCCTGCGCATCTGCGCAGTCTGGTCAGGATCCATGCTGTTCGCTTTCAAAGCTTATTGGTATTAGAGATACTGTTAGCGAACAGCATGGATCCTGACCAGACTGCGCGGATGCGCAGGCTGGTCTGGATCCATGCTGGTCGCAAAGCCACTATGTTGGTTTTCCCATGGCGCGGCTCACTTTATTCTGGCTAAGTTAAACGTATGTTACGTATCCCCTGGTTTTAAAAGAAAAACGATGTCTTAACCACCTGTATTTAGTCACTGCGACACATTGTTTGTGTAAGGAAGATTTGGTTTCTTCACTTTATATGGAAATTTAATCAGTGGATGAACTGAAGTGACTGAATCATAGCTCAATTAGTTATGTGTATACAATACCGTGCTGTATAGACATTTACAATATGCTTTAACCCAAAATGTTGGTGTTTGAATTAGCATATCTGAGTCTTCAGTTGAAACTTCCACTGGATGGAAAATGTAGTGAAATACTTCATCATATTAAGTAAGTCCGAAGAAAATACTACAACAAAACATTTGAATTTGGTCAGTATGGTTATGCAAAGTTATTTAAATACCCATGCATGCATGACAAAGTTACAGACTTGAGAAGAATAATACCCTAAAATCCTTAACTTGAATCAAGGCTAACAGGTTTGCCAGTGACACATCGTCTTGATATGGGGAGCATATGCGCTAAGTAACATTTAAGAACCTTTGTGGATGGAAGAGTACCAGAGAGGACAGAAAACAAACCCCGTAAACTTTTGACCTGAAAGTGTGATCTTGACCGTTGAGTTATGGGTCTGGGTGTCGCGCATGACGCATCATCTCATTTTGTGGGAATTTTTGTGCCAAGTAATACCAAGATCCCTTGCTGAAGGACAGAGTCCTTTGAGAATATGAAGTACATTCAATTTTCATGATATCTCATGGGCAGACACAAACGAACCGAGTCTGCTACTTTTTACTTTGTTGCATTTTATGCTCTAAAGGATCTTTTTATAGATTTTACTATCATGATAGTAGTCTTTAAGTGCCGTGATGCGACTGTAAAGGTCTTTCCATACTTGGACTGTGTTCTAGTATTTTCTTGTCATATGGAATAATGAAGTATATTCAATTTCATTTTATTAGAAATCGGCCTACGTAGGAGCAACGGGGCGCGAGGGGTGTTGCACACTTCATGACCTCTCATGAACAAACATAGTCAAACCGAGGCTGCCATTATTTTGCTTGGTTGCGTTCTCTGCTTCCAAATGATATTTTTATAGATATTATTATTGAGCAAACACAAAACACACCCTGTAGATACATGACCCAAGCAGTGACCTTGATCTTTTACTTAATTGTATAGGAAGCATACATTAGACATCGTTTTATAAATTGGAGCATTTGTTTCAAGAAATATTAAAATACCTTGATGGATGACACAGATTTTGATCGGACAAAACACACACCTCTTAGTGTGACCTTGATCTCTGAGCTAGAGTTGTGTTTCTGGCTCATGGTACATTGTCTAGTTTGTTAATAACATGATAAGATCTGACCTCCAAGTGCGACCTTATACTTTGAGCACGGGATCTTGGAGTTTTTATGGGAACATTTGTGCAAAAAGATATTACAATGCCATAATGAATGGTTCAGTTATGGCGCATACAGGGAGGACATCTGTTAACCTTTCAAATCAATTTGTGTCACTGGACTTTATCAGTTACGGAACAGACATTACAATATGGACGGACTAGATGAAGGGATGACGGTCGGGCGGACGCGAGAAGCGAAACCATAATCCATTCATATTCATATGCACTAAAAGCTGCTAATAAGCCATTTAGAAATGTATATTAATAATAAAACCAAACTGGGTACTAGACAAGGCGTAGGCTATATCTATACTAGTATTAATATTACATACCTCGTCTTTTCTTGTCGAGTTTTTGCTGTCGTTTCTCTGCTCTTCTCGCCTTCTCTTCTATTTCCTGGGATTCTCTGCACTTGTGAAAGTTCTCAACTACCACACCAACAAACATGTTAAGGACAAAGAAGCCCACAAGCAAAAGGAATGAGATGAAAAATATCAACCGCCATTCATTGTAGTTTTGAATAGGCTGAAAAAAGCATTTGTATACATTCTGAATTTATTCATGAAATTGAGGAAACAGGCTCACAAAACATGATGTCTGTAGCACATTCTTTTTACAATTATATGATTTGTATAGTGACAGATGAAATAAGGACAGTCAGGACGAAGAGCAGACTGTTGAAACAGTCTTACAATTATTGAAACGATACAAAACTGTAGCTTTTAATAGAATATGACTCACTGTTGCGAATTTTAGTACATATTTCCATATATGAAAAATTATCACATTAGTTACTCTTACTTGTTGATCAACCCCTACAGCATCCAGCCCTGTATACATAATGCTCACCCAGCCGTCTTTAGATGCCAGTACAAATAATGCCATCAATGCCTAAGGAAAAGATACAGCAAAAAGTAATAAATGTCAGGCAATTTATACTTTTAATTATTTGTTTATGCATATTTCATGCTTAATATGACTATCTATATATATTTTATTCTACAATCTGAAAACTTAAGGCACACAATAGCAGGTCAATCATAATCAGTGAATCATATCTAAAACTGAATTGTACAACAATGCATTATTTCTAGTTATAAGTGGTAATTACCTGGCCGAGATTGTCAAAATTGTATTTTTGATTGATCCATACATTTCTTTTCTGTGCAAGACACTGAGTTTTGTTTTTGATATCGGTGACATTGGGTCCTTTACAATAGTAGAATGTTCCTTTAAATAACTGAAAGTATTTCAAATAAATAACTTATCATTGCAACCAAAACTATGGCAAAACAATCTAAGACGTCAATGAAACGCAGTCTGTTCGTTCTTGTAAATACATTTATTTTCGATTTATATAGGAATTATAAAAAAATATATGAATTATTGCTTAAGAAAATAATTACACTGATTATATCTTCTCCTTAGTGAAGCGACATTTTAGAATTTTAAAAAGAAGGAATTATCGAGTTATTTGTTTCAAGAAGCCCGCCGCTCGAGGAAAACCTATTAACGAGTCTTTCTTTAGTAGTACAGCACTGAACTTTCAAACAACTTTCTTACTGAGGTAGTAGATAAAGCAATCGATTTTTTACGTAATGTCATTATGTTATTTCGAAATTCTCCCTTGTAACGGAAAGTCATGTGTGCTTCCAGTTACATTTACATTACGGAAACAATACCTTAAGTATACAAACATTATACCTGTACACCCAGTATTCCAAAGATGATAAAGAAAGTGCAACATATAAGGACAATGTTTCCTATAGGCCTTAACGACGACAGCAACGTCTGTACAACTAGCTTTAAACCTGGAGCTCTACTTATAACCCTGCAAAAACAACACCAGTTACAGCTGCAGATACACAACAAACTAGATTTAAACTGTATTCGGTTAATGAATATAAATAGGTCATATGTCCATAATAAAGGATGTTTACTGCTAGATTGATTTCATAACGAATAAAGTTTATATTACAGTTACGTACAGTTACCTATTAATTCTTTAACATGATCAACGAAATCCTAGAATATCTCCCCTGTGTACAGGAACTAAAGTTTGTTCGTTAATTATGACATAACCTTAAAAGTGTAAAATATCTTGATATATTTTGGCCTACTTGTATCAGATTAACTAACCTGAGTGGTCTGAGAGTTCTTAGAAGTCTGAAAACCCGAAGTATGCCAAATATTCTCGGGCTGCTTGAAGCTGTCATGGAGATGATAGTATCTATAAGCGATATGGCAACAAGAAAACCATCCATAATATTCCAACCACTTTTCAGATAAGCGTGTTTCCCAATCATCAAACCCTTTGCAATTACCTATATTTAAAGTAAACACTTTAATTAAACCATAAAAGACTGTAACTGAAGAACAATATTTTATATGATATATGAATCTTCAACATTTTCAGGTCTCTCCATAGCATTATAGGCTAACTTTAACTGAAGACCGTGTTGATAAAATAGAAGGTCATATATATGCGGAATATTTTCTTCTAGATTTTTATGTCGAACTTGAAGCGACACATACAATATCAAATCTATAAACCGCTTATTTATATGTAATCGATGGGAATATTTGCTTACTCCTTTTGAAAGTGAAATCATTGTTTTTCTTTTACAGAGATATCTACCGGATGTTATTTAATAAGTGCTGAAATACGAGCTATTCCGTAACAGAATATGTTTTCAAAATTACCAGAAATATATTTTTTGTGTACTTACGTAGATTTTTGCAAGCTCTTCGGAGATATTTCAGTTTTCAGTGTTAATGGGCTATTCATTTGAAACAGCTAGCAGTATAGTTTTAATGTGCAGTAACCGATTTAACACAGAAATAGACCGTACGGGAGAAATACATCATAGATCTTTTATGATGCAGTTGCATCAACGATGGTAAATAATCCTTCAAACATACCTTAATCAACATCTCAAGGGTAAATATGACGGTGAAGATGTGGTTGGAAATTGAGAGAAATTCTCTTTCCTGAAAATATAATCAAATAATCACATTCGAAATATGATCTTTTATTGCATTAACATCACAAGCTATATGTGGTCACACAATTACGTCTTTGCATTCACTTTGAGTGGTAAACATGTTAATAACATAATCAAATTTCAAAGGTTGAACATCATTAATTCAGCCAAGAGCTTTTCAGAGATTTTTATTGTTCTTTCACATTATATTGGCTTCTAGAAAAAAGGTGAGTGTCTACACTGAAACATTACCACGCTATCGGGGGGAATGTCAGGTCTCTCCATAGCAAGCGTGATACAGTTGAGAGCAATGAAGAACAATACAGTGTTGTCGAACCATTTCTGAGCAATGATGTGAAAGGCCAAACGTCTGAGAGGATTGTCTGGACTGAGCAAATACATTGAATATTCGAGTCTGGCGAGAAAACATCCATGAGGCTCTGGGCACCAAGAATAGTTGCAGTTCTGAAAAAAATACACTTTGATTTATGCCTTCGTATAAAATAAAACAATTTCAAAAACGTATATTCATAGCTACACTGTTTCCGGTATATTAATGTAGATTTAAACGTTGAATGATTTTTATTCTAAGTATGTTTCAAACATTTCATTGAAACCACAGCAGTCATAACCTCAAACAAATAATTCAAATATAGTAGAATAGCTTTTTTAACACAATTTTACCATCACTTTAAATGTAACTATTTTCTGGCCCTTCCAATATTATTGTACTTACATGGCTCTATCAGCTATTCAAACCAAAACAATGTATATGTTTCGCTCATTTTATAGTTACAATCTCCTGATTTTTTATTTATTTGATTTTGGGTTGGGTTTAGAGGAGACCACAGGTGCAATTCCGAGCTTTGTTTCAGGTGTGGTGGGCACCTGAATTTAGGATGACTTCATTAACACATAAAGCGAGGTATATTTTTTAGTTTAGTTTAGTTTAACGTCGCACCGACACGAGTATAGATCATATGGCGACTTTCAAGCTTTTGATGACGACCAGGAGGACCCGAGGTAAAAGGTGATTATTTCTCTTTTAATATGTCAAGCGTGTTTGGTCGGATTCGCAAAAATCATACTGGACGTTTGTGTGCCTTTTCTTCAAAAAAAGAGAAAGTTTGTAGTATATTATGTAACATAGTACTTTACATATATCCTCAAGCGGAAGAGAACATTATGCAGACATAATGTACATAAAGTTATTAAGACAAGCTTATGCTACGAGGTAAATTCAACTGATCATAAATTAAAACGTGTCGTCAATACACTTGCCCTTTCATATGAACATACTGGTATATAAATGTTGCAACTGAAAAAAACTATCTATTCCGAAAGGGATAAATCATCTCCCCAGTCATGCTTTCTAACTGAGGAGCAAAATCCACAGGATTTACCGTTTCATCAATAGCATCAGGATCCTCCTCTTCAAAGTTCGATCTCTTGTCATCTTCCTCTCTATCGTTTCCAGTTTCAGACAGATTGTTCGGGCGATAGTCATCATTTCCGTGACCGCTGCAAGTGGAGGATAGCGAATGTATCTTCCTCCTTGATGGGAATGTGTTCTGTCGGCTTAGATGGATAGAGTTACAGATGCTCCGGGCACTGCTTGATGAATTGTTTCGGCTTCGTAAAGAGTTCTTTGGAGATGACATGCGGCGATTAAACATGAGATTCTGATGTGAGCTAAACACTCGTTGATTGTTCAAATGAATACCGCCATTACACTCGGAACTGAAAACAAATGTATAAGTGAACGTTGAATGACTTGTAGCAAAGTACCACCAGTATAAAAGCACAGTTAACGGCAAATTGTAGCTATGAAAGTTAAAAAAGCTATGTGTTATTCATATTTATGTTATACAGAAAGTATCGCAATGTATCTATCGTCCCCAACCGTACATGTATGACGTTTATTTCAAATGCATGTTTGCATTTGTTTTCTCCCTTATATTTCGTACAAGATGACATCTTTCTTCCTTTTCAAATCTACTTGCCCACTGTCAGTTTGTGTAAAAATTTTCAGCACATTCATTTTCACTCTATTTGACATAGAATGTATATACGACATTGAATACTGGTAAAACAAGTAAAATTAGTATAGTTATTCGAAAAAAGCAAGGAGAATGTTGATTTTCTCCGTTAACCCTTACCCTGCTAAATTTCTATAATGAACTTGTCCACCTTTCAAATTAACGATTTAAAAGGGTGCTTACCAAAAAGTTACTGACTGAAAAGCAAACAGTGCAGGCTGATCTTGATCTACACTGATCGCAAAGGCAAAATCAGTCGTCTCCAGCATGATAAGGGTAAAATTAAAAGCATTAGACTCCCTTTATTTAGTTATTTAACAGAATATTTAAAAACAAAATGTCGATAAGTTTGTACCACTGGTCATTTTCACAGTGCCCACGTTCTGTGGATATCTGAGAGAAAAGAATTTTTCTCTAAAATGTGTGAACGAGTCACTTAATTGCACCAGAACAAACCACCAAACTCTCCTTTCACGGATTAAACACAAAAAGCAGTCCCCCCATAAAGTAAGTGTAAAGGGATGAGACATTAAAGCGCCTACTCATGGCCAACTGGAAATAGTTTATTCTATTTCAAATAATCCTCACCTTTTCAGCGCACTCCCGTTCGGTTTGAGAATCGGTTGTGAGGCTGGTTTGAACACTTCATCATCCTCATCTTCGTCATAATCACAAAAATACTCATCATCATCGCAATTATCATTGTTTGATCCTGTCTTCATAAGTTTAGCTTTATCGCCCTCTCTGGTCCTCTGCACAAAAATATGGTTAAAATGTAGTAGATTGTAGTTAGGAATAATTATTCAATTATGCAATATTTGACACAGTATCTGTTAAAATATGCATTCCATAAGAAACAGACTGAGTCAATACCAAACGCAAAGGAGCCGGTATTAGAAAATATGGGCCAATATGAAATTTCAGATCAATACGGGGTTCAGGCCTTTTCGGTGGCTTACTTTTGGGAACCAATATGGATTTCAATATCAAAGTTATTATTAATCAAGTAATTTCATATTAACTAGATTATTTGTAATTTAGCAGTCGTATATTAGCCCTCAGCCTTTCACCTTGGCCCAATCCAAGATGGACCTCCGCATATATAACAAGGCCATTATGATATCGTTTCAATACTAACATTTTAGTACTGAATGAAGTAACTTATATTTCATATTTTAACGGATTGCTGTATTAGGTGTTATACTGTCTGTTTTAAAATATTTGACTGTTTAATCTATTCATGCATTTCAAAACAGACTTGCTTTTTACAGTAATTGGCTGAGACCTATTTGTTCAATTTGTTTGTTCATTTTGTTTTGTTTAACGTCACACCAAAACAATTAAATGTTATATGGTGACTTTCTAGCTTTCACTGTCCGAAACATATATATGCTTGTACACGATAAAACGAGTTTAACAAAATGATAACATGTGCAAGATTTTAAAACTTAATAATACGATTTCAGATAAATACAAATTTATAAGATATATATGAAATGAAAAACTTGAATCTTCAAAACAGTTTACTAACTAACTTGACTCGATCGTTCGTCAGTTATATGTGAAAAACAAAGATTGATGTGCGGACCGCTGGGAGAACATCATGACGTCAATTAAAACGTCAAATATCCGTATGAGTCCTATTTCATTACTTCTCGGATGAAATAATTTCAACACAACATGTTTTAATCAGCATGTAAGAATTTAGATTTGAAGAACACCTTCGTGTGTTACATCGTCTGATATACTTTGGTTCATCGTTAAAATGGCTGAAAAATTGACCACTAGGCCGCTGCACATCTGAACTCAGATGCGTTCGAAATCAGACATTTTATTGAAATGAGAATCTGCCAATCATTCCTTTCATCCAACCATTTTTCATTTACATTCTAGGCGATATTCTTCATCATGCATGTACATATATTGCCTTTGATCCTTCGTTGCCTTGATTTAATTAACAGTTATTTTCAGGAAAGACTGTTCTCAGTTACAAATAATTGGCTAGACTAAAGATAGCTGCATTTAAGGCACATGGCGATATATAACTGTAATTGACGTCAATGAAATTTCCTAAATGAACGTGTTTTTTCTTTGGTAATATTAATATGTCTGTATTTAGGTGAGAGTCACATAAAAATACAAGCATGTTTTATCGGTATATTTGATGTTAAGCAGCTGTGCTGCCCTACCTGAATCTAATTAAGGACAAAGGGTTTTGAGACACATATATCTACTTATCAAAATGATTTTCTCGACTCTAGAATAAAATATATAGGAAAAAATAAGAAAAAAGAAAGATTATATAGCATCAGAAACAGGTATGTTGTTTGATCATCCATAAATGAATAAAGGATGAAATCGCTTTTTGAGAATAATTATGATTTCATTTCAAGCTTATGTAAACTTTTAGCCGAAGCATGTAGAGTAACATTCTCATCCAACAGAGGTTCGTGAAAATTCCGCGACGATCGATAGGGAACCATGATAGTAGTCTTCTGGTATGCGAGCATGACAGAGTAAGAGTTGAAATTTGTATTACTATGCCAGTGGAGATATCAAATAAAATTTACAAAAAAAAACATATTACCTTCATTTTCCAACTATTTCTGCGACTGCCATAACTAAGTGACCTCCAGAGTCGAGGTGAAGGTCGCGGTGACGGACGGGGTGAGACACGTGCTGACATTCTTGATGATGTTCGGAAACTTACAGTGGGGGTTCGACAGCTGGAGGCACGTGAAAGGTTACAACTCAAGCGGTTCGATGACAGTGATAATGATGAATTGAGGGATAAACGCTGTGCAACATTGTTAAGCTGAAAAAATGTGCAAGAAAAAAATACAGTATTTATATTATTACCAACGGTTATTTTAGAAATTAAAGATAAAACGAAGTGCAAAATGTATTTTTGAGTGCAGAGAGACTGAGCGGCAATCGTGTAGTGTATCTAACCCCAATGCCCTTAAAATGACCTCTGTCTAGCACACATATACCTACTTTATCTGTCATTGAAAACAGAAACTGACATTTTATCCGGCCTTGAAACATAGAACCTGACATTTATATTACCCATAATAGCAGTATGGAACGTAATAATTTTGTCTTTTATAACGATTTCTAAAGTACATCTCCCATTATCCTTGTAGCTTTGTGCAATTTAGCACTTCAAGTTCTTTTTGTCCAAAGTCGTTGTATAAAATATTTAAGAAAGAATAAACATTAACATTGTTTTCGTGTACTATTTATCAATTACTGTTAACTTATTTTCTATGGTTAAATTAGATACTGCAAAATACTTATTGTTGTGCAAAAAATCCCGTCGTAAAGCAAGAGTTTCAGACTCTTACAATAAAGCAATGTACAAAACTACGTACGGTAGGGATTTCAACTGTAAGTGAATTTGTATCTGCTTGTCTTTGCATGTTGATTTCTCTTTCAGAGTGTTCATTAGGAGAACCTTGTGGTGTTGCCATGGGCGTGGCCTCTGTGTGTGTAATGACTGGCGGAGGTAAAGTAAAAACCTTGTTGTTCTCATCCTTTGACACCTTGTTTAACCCCAGCATCTTTTCTGTATATAGTCATGACAAAACAACATAATAACAGATGACAGAGCTCATTAGTCTGTCTTCAAGATTCAGAAAACAACTAATGGATTCCCGGGTCGCATTCTGGTCAAGTCTAAACACGTCAATTCGTTAATAGCAAAATGATTCTCGCTTTCGATGTATTTATGTGTATGATAAGATTTCTGTATATAAAGGAACACAAAGACGATATTTTAAATGAAGAAATATGAAATACTGAAAAAACAAAATCAGCATGGTCAATGACTGATTAAGAAATAATGAAGGTATTTATTGTCGGCTTTTTGTTTTGGCACTCTGATAATAGATGAATAAAATTAATCATTTTTGTGTGTTTTGTAAATAGAATGAATGCGTTTTATTAAGGGACAATGTCCTACCTTTTTCTTTGTTGTTAATTTTCACGTCTAACACCTCGGCAACCTTTTCTTTTACAGAGTCTCTTTGTTCATTGTTATTGGTTTCCATGATTACTTCCAGCTTTCTCTCCTTAATGGAATCTCGTCGCTTTTTCTTTTCTTCCTCCTGCGAGCATAAGAAAAATAATTGAAGGAAAACATGAGCCTATGCAATTATTGATATGTTGTATAAGACAATTCAATGCAACTTACTTGTTACTTAATATTGTAATCAAAGAATTTTAAACACTGAAAGACATATATGCTTACTGTCCATCAAAAATAATATCATACTTATATCAATCTAAAAATAAAGAGTACGAAAATTTATGGCCTACTTTTAGATCCATTTACATAAATTTTGGTACATACACATTCTAATCTTTTTACAATTTTCACTGTTAATTTAACAAATGTTTTATTTCACGAACCTCAGACGAAAATCCTTCAACAAGAATGGCCACTAGAAGGTTAAACAGTACATAGTTGCCAAATGTCATCAGGGC
The DNA here is from genome assembly GCF_021730395.1 of Mercenaria mercenaria. Taxonomy (NCBI): domain Eukaryota; kingdom Metazoa; phylum Mollusca; class Bivalvia; order Venerida; family Veneridae; genus Mercenaria; species Mercenaria mercenaria. Next base: position 89,024,459 of record NC_069362.1, on the reverse strand, counting down.
TACGAAGTAAAGGGCAGCCCATGCAGACGTTTTCTCCATGCCGTTATATAAAACAGTATTCCAATCTTCTTGAGTTAGCACCTTGATGAATAAACATTATAAAAATGTATTAGATATATATAACAATAATAATCTAAGAGAAGCATTTGTAATTAATTTCTTGATAAGATTTTTTTTTGCTTAAAATGCTTTATGGATATAACCGAATCGATACTGAATAAAATGAATATTTCGAAGAAATTTTATTTATCAATAAACGTTAACACATGCCTATATAATTGGAATACAGAATTAATATATATCAGTTTGTAAATGAAACATTTGTTTAATAATAAAACATTAAATTATTGAAACTTTATTTAACATATGAAAAAATATTCTTGAATACTAAGAAATTCAACATGCAATCTACGTATTCTATTTGCTCAGCGGTGCTAATAAAATATGCGAAACAATGTTGTTTAAAATTAAAAAAAAATAAAATTAGTCAGCTAATGACTAAACAAGCAAATAGTAATCATTTTTTACATATAAACGGCAATATTTCTTGTTTAAATCTGCTAAAATATCTAAACTGCAATCAAGATTCTAACTCTAACGTAAATTAGGTAAATGTGTTGTCGCACGTGTCTGCCGCGTCCTGTCCACATGCAAACATCACCTGTATCCCAAAAGTGCAGCAAATGGGATTTTTTTTTTTTCGCTTTTTGTGATAAAATTGTAATCATCTAATCTAAATAAATAAATAAATAAACTGAATTATGTACATGATCCAAGATGTTTTCTTTCGATAAGACATGTATTGTATGAAACTGATAACCTTATATACTAATGCACCATTTGCAATGTTTGTCATGCCTGGTAGTTACATTATTATTACATGCTTGACAACATCAAAGCAACATGCAAAGGAGTGTGTTCTATGCCTACAAGATAAAACAAGTATATGACTAAAAAAAGGTCAAGGTTACATTTCCTATAATGTAACAACATAATGAAACAAATATCTAAAAGGTAGCATTCACATGCTATATTACACTACACACCAGCAGCAAACAAAGGTATACACAAACAGTATACATTTGCGTCTGTGCATCAAAAGCCGTTCTCGGATAAATGTCGATGGAATATGTAACCGATTTATTATAATTCTGGTAGTTTCTCGCTGTGCTAATATTTGTCAATGTTGTCCTACAAATATCTCTGTTCCATCGGAATTCAGACTGATCTCAGTAAAGTCTACCATACTTTTTTATTCTTTTTTTATATAAAAACGCACTGAATGAACAACACTTGAGAAGGTTAATCAATTTATATGTTGCTATGCTGCGCAATCAACAGTGCAAATACGTTATAAATGGAATAACTTTGATGAACGAAGGAGGTGTTTTCCAAAATAATTGTTATCAATAACAGCATTCATCCAGTTGTTAATGTTAAGAAAATAATCTGGAAAAATTCTAAGCACATAACATTCATGTAAGGTAACGAAAAGGATTTGCGGAAATGCTGAATGCCAACCAAATGAATTCATATATCACGAGATTAGAAATCAAACATTTTGATTTGATAATAAAGCTTTAAATATTAAACCATGTTCAATATAATAGTACTTTTATGTTCTGCTACAGTACCTTTGGAAATGTTTCATTTATAAGGCTATCTTTACGGAATATTTGAATATTGAAAGGTCATATTAATACTGTCTATTTATAAACAATATAAACAGGGCCCAGGCATCAATTTAGTTTAGATTCATTTTTTTTAAAAAATGACAAACATTTTATCAATTCATTTTGTCTTCTTGATACAAAATAAGACAGGGTTTATGGCAATAATTGAACACCTAATTTTCCTACATTGTGTTAGTAACGTATAAAATTGCTAATAACACTGTTACGTAAATGTGAAACTGAATATAGGTAAAACTGAACGTAAAGAATAGTTTTCATTCCGCTTTATTCCAGTCCTGTTAATGTATGTATTAAGTTACTACAATTGTGGTTTTTTTTTCACAAACAAATAGCCATGTAACTCCTTCTTTTGTAACTCCTTCTCTATTGCTTAAGGTCCTTCTGATATTACTGATAAAAATAATGATATCCTTGCTTTTTTTCTGAGATATATAAATGGTGCTTCCGGGCGCACAATTTTCAGTAACATATTACAAATAAAGACAGATATACCAGATTTATTTGACTTGTGGATATATGAATTTCACTGGGTTGGAATAAACCTTTCCTGCAGAGCATTCATGACCAAATGTCATTCTAAAATGTGCGAGAAGAAAATGCAATCCGATTGAATTTAGTGGTGTACACGAAGAAACATGAAATAAAATATAAAGATTTGTTGCCAAAAGTACCTGAAACACAGTTACAAGTGACCATAATAGGGTATTAAAGTTTGCCCTGTCACATTCACAAATGTTCGGTTCAAGATACTCGTTACAATTGCATGTTGATCCGTCCGACTTCCAACAAAATTTACCACCAAACAAGTTCATACCTAGAACACTGGAGTACAAGAAAAATACACGCCAATTATTTATCACAGTGACAAAACAATACGTAACAACTTCTGCATGTGACACACATACACTACAGTACACCCTTGTGTAAAGAACGGTGTATATACATATAAAAACACGGATGTGCATGTGTCTCTTTTACGGTGTTCCGTCTGGACCATCGATATTTTTTATTTCTGAAGCCCATATCTCGAAAGTCGAAACCACGAAACTACCTTGATGAAAGTCGAAAACACGATGGGTGAAAACCGAAACTGCGAAGGTGAAAGTCAAAATCACGAAACCACGATGATGAAACGCGATATCATTTCGCGTTTTCGCAATCGTGGTTTCGTGTTTTCATCACCGTGCTTTCGACTTTCGTCATCATAGTTTCGACTTTCAAAGTCGTAGTTTGGACTTTCAACATTGTGGTTCCGATGATGAAAGTCAAAAGGCGGAAGCACGATGATGAAAATCGAAAGCACGATAATGAAAGTCGAAACCACAATGGTGGAAGTCAAATCTACGACGACTAAAGTGGAAAGTTGAAAGTTATATTGTGAAAGTCGAAACCACGATGATGAAAACACGAAACCACGATGGTGAACATGCAAAATGATATCGCAATTTCATCATCGTGGTTTCATGATTTTGAATTTTTCATCATCATAGTTTGGCGTTTTCGCCATCGTGATTTCGACTTCACTATCGTGATTTCGACTTTCATCATCGTGATTTCGACTTTCGTCATCGTAGTTTCGTGATACCGACTTTCGAGGTATGGGTTTCAGTAATAAGAATATCGATGGTCCAAACGGAACAACGTACTTTTTGATATTGTTTGCCAACATAGCGACATTCTCCAAGTCAATATCTGCTTCAATTTGATTCTTTAGGTTTTGTTTCCGCCTCGCTTGTGCAACATTTAAATGCTTATACTGACTCGTAAAACGGACCTTTGTTATAAAACAAAACACGTGTCAATAGACATTATCCAAAAAACAATGAATTTGTACATTTTACTTTATCCGTGACCAAAAGCAGGCGAAGTTTTATTTTATGCCAAGAGAACGTTTGATAGGTGTGTGTATATATATGTATGTATGGGATAATGAAATAAACTGTAAGCATAACATAAGCAACTATATTCTGTGCTATACGAATTAAAAAGGAAGCTTCTACAGATTGTTTGTTAGTAACTATTAGGTGATTAGTGATTCTACGGCAGTTACCACTCTGTACGTTGTAATATGATTGGACTCTCGTATTTCATGTGAGCTTCCGAGTCATTCGTGTTAAATTTGACAAGAACGATTTCAAACACCCAAAAACGATTGAGAATATCATCAGTATAAACAACACTGGCGGCAGATGATGGCATAGTGTAGAGCCCAAGCATACTTAGAAATACCGGACGAACGAAGTACGGTTCTTGACAACTAGGAAGGCGTTTAGCATGACTATAGACAATGGTCAGTATGGGCATGCAAGTCTATGGGAACATCAGGCGAACGGAGAATATTTGCCCATACCTGGAACACGGTTATTATAGCCCATAAAAGGGAATCAAAGTTCTTTCTATCACAGTAGTAGGTACCGTTCCGGCGATATCGACAAAACTTGCATCCAAAAAGATTCATACCAAGAACGCTGTATAAAACATATAATTAAAATAACAAATGAAACTACGCATACCTTCACACTGTTCAAGTGCAAGAGCAAACTTCATAACATATGACTGTACAAAAATATTTTTGTTCGAATATATATAGAGAGATAACGGCCATCTCCAAATTAGACCACATTCGGCTCCAAACATGATCAATACATCTTACATTGTATTTTGACATTATTAACCAGATATATGATGCTATGTACTAGTTCGTACATACTCTCTAGAAACTTCATTCAAACAACAATAGAATACAGACACAGCTTGGTCAATTACCCTATAAAAACTTAGCATTAGTCATCATTTATTTGTCACCAGACTGAGAAAAAGTAATAAATCTTGCTGGCGTAAAGCTAATTTATCATACAAATGCCACAGACAACTATAAACATCCGTCTTTATTTACGTGTACCAGAACTCCAAAACTTTCTATTCAGACATCTTCTTAAAATATAAAGCCGCTGCGTCGTCAGAATATACATTTTCCTAGAACTGTATACAAATAATATCAAAAACTGCGTTGTAAATGTTGTTTTAACTATTATCTCCTTTCAACGGTTATATGCCTTTGCAAAAACTCTAGCTCGACGTATTTCTTAATCAGATGATACATATCAATATTTATGTCATTTGGCGACTTTCTGGAGAAAGACCCATATGCCCCTCCGGGTACTGTTTCAGGCACGTGCGGGTACCTGACTAGAATCACATACCATAACTTCCATAAGTCAACATGAATAATTCTAAATCCAAGTCGAGGTTCGAAGCCAAATAGGTGAGGGAAGAATGATTCGACGTCAGCGACCTTAACCAACAGGCCACGAAGGTCACAGCATTTACGTTGGGCTGAACATTAAACATGATGATTTAACATCGGATTTTTACACTAGCTTGTTTTCAAGAAGAGTGTAACAATGTTGACATATATTTGCATCAAATAGATCTGCCAACCGTTTTCCAACCACAACAGATATAGCTGTTTCTGTTGAGTGGTTTATTATGTGGCCTAAACTGACTAAGCCTTTAAAGGGACATGCCTCAAGACATATACTTTGATACAACAGATCTAAATGTCTGTAAAATACCAAAGTGTAAGTCAATATTAAATAAGTCACTTAATATAACATTACGTTTAGCTAAATATTGAACTACATAGATTGTCACTGTGTTACTTATGCAGAACATATTTTGCCTGCATGTTTCGTAAAAACCACGAGTGCTTATATCAATAAATGAGAGTTAGCTGCTTTTACTAGCAATTAAAATCTTTGAGAAATATTCTAGAGGCGTCCCCCTTTAAAAGGAATGGCGTGATTTTCAAAGGAACAAAATAAGGACAAACTTCATTCTCCTAATCCTGTAATATAAATGAGAAATCTAACTGCAAAACTTACCTAAATATAAACATAAAAAGTAACAATAAGGCAAAGAACGTGGCGACATTATCCATCGTCCGTAACATCACAATCAACTGTCTCTGCAATGCAGGCATGAAACGCACGAGTTTCAGGATCCTTAGCAACCGGAACGTGCGTAAAACTGATAACCCGCTTCCTCCATCCTGATTTAATAGTTCAACGAGGCTGAAATGTATATTTAGAAGATAATAAGCAAATTACTACATGTTTCCAGTGCACTACTCAATAATATCAATGATGTATTTCGCCGATACTAATCAAAACTTAAAAATCTTAAAATGAGAAGAAAATTTTAATTGTTTTACATGAAAGATAAAAAATCTTACACTCGCGAACACAAGATCTTGCATTTCATATGTTTCCATGCCACTTGTAACGACATTGTATCTAGAGTTCACTACGCGAAAAGATACTACACGATCTCACATAACCTAAAGATACTCATTTCCCTATCTCAGATAACTTTTCTTCAAGACTGTACAAAGAATGAAATTTGCATATTCTTATATTTGAATTGCGTAGACGACGTAGATTATTCTAAACCATTAAAATGGTTACATGTCCTTGTGCAAATTTAAGTGCCCTTTTCCTCGCAAACAGACGGTCTGTTACTTAACCCACACGCAAGCATAAGGAATAAAAAGATTAAAGAAAAAAAAGAGTAAATTAATAAAATTAGTCTCAGCATTATATAGTACTGAAGGCGATATCACATTTTTGGCAACAAACTATTAAATACCATTTAAGCACCACAAGACTGTGTAGAGCACGCAGAAACAGATGGCTTACATAACGCACATTATTTTTGAAAGAATGCCCAAACCCCCACCCCCTGCTATAAAATTCAGATTTTAAATGCAAAGCTTTATCTTATATTTCATGTTATTGATTCGTTACGTGGGTTGTACATTTTCTGTACATTTAATTTCATTAAGTAGAGTAAAGGCATCGATCGTTTCTCCACTTTAACACTCTAGTTTCATTAATCTAGGCTGCTAATTTCACCTATTTCCAGTGATATTGAATTGTTTGCAGCAATCCAGAGTAATCAATGTAAGTATATGAAATTACTACACCCTCAAGACTTTACAAAATGATAACAAGTAAATAAATGATTACAATACTGCTTGGCCAGTTATTGTACGTGTAAAGAACGACAGTGCCTTAGCTGTTTATTACGAGATGTAAATACATTTTACATACATGTATATATGTATATACATGAATAGCGGACAGCAAGGGAGAATCTTATTAGTGAATACATCAGAACAATTACCTGAGGATAACAATAACTCCATCAAAGACATTGAACCCATTTTTAATGTAACCAAACAAACCATATGAGATCAGCTTTAGAAACATTTCAATGGCGAACAATGTAGCAAATGCGTAGTTGCTATATTCTAAAACTCTGGTGAGTCCTTCAGGCTGAAACAGATCAAAACGTCTAATGCAGTTTTTTAATCACACAAGCTTGTATATAAGATGTTTATTTGCTTTTCATTTAATAATATAAAAAATAATAACGGAGGGTATAAGTGCTGACAAGTTTAGTGCTTACTATATTGTCGGAGACACAAACGAAGCATGAATGCATCTATATAAAAATATATATAACTGGTGGTATCCTTTTAGTGAATAAATTAAATATGAACATGCTGGGATGCTACCTTATATTGCATAACATGAGTACGAAATATATCATAAAGAAATCTTCTCGTGCGAAGTTCTTGCAATGCATTTCGTTGAATAAAACAGTTACCGTTGCAACAGCTCGACAACGTAAATGGAAAGCTAAACATTCTTAAATTTTACCGTTGCAAGAGCACGATAACGTAAATGGAACACTAAACTGTCTGAATTTATTCTGTTATAAGATCAAGACAGCGTAAATGGAAAACTACACTGTCTAAAATTTTTCCGTAATTGTACGACATCGGAAACGGAAAATTCAACAGTCTGAGATTTTGCCTATGCAAGAGCACAAAAGAAACAGAAATGTAAATGAGTTTTTTCCCTGTTACGTATGTTGCATCTAAAGTTCTGAAAATGTCACTATTCATTTCATCTGTGTCTAATATTATTCCTGTCTTTTCAAGAATACTTATATGTTACTGGCTACATGCTATACTGTCGAAATAGTCATATTTTCAGAACTGGTTTTCACTTTTATTTACCTGATTATGATATTCTATCCCCATGCTGAAAGTGTTGAATAAAATAGCTGCTAAGATGCCTCGCTGAAAGATCCTGTGTTCGACCATAAGCTCAACTTTCCTTCTTGCTTCACGTATATACCATGCTGTAAATACAAAGTTCAGTGCATGTTTTTGTTATTGTTTTAATTCATGATGAATAGAAATACAAAATTCGATTTAACAAGCTGTTTTTTTCCATTATGTCATCACGAGTGGTAATATAATTTTTGCTGTTTTAGTTTTTCATCATAAATAGTAATATAAAGTTATGCATGAGTCTGAAGATGAAGCATTTTTTGAGTTCAGTACAAACTTCAGTTGTTTTAGTTTGATGAACGTCAATGCATATTTCAATAAAGCTGACTGTCGTTTTAGTTCATGAAACGGGGAGTTGATGAATACTTGTATTAAAACGTGTTTCATATTTCATTTAACTGGAATGCAGTGATTTAAGGTCTTTAATCACGGGTGGTAAACGCGAAATCCAATTCCCACTGGGAATACGCTAAAAATGGGTTGCGCGACTTCCGGTGCTGGTGTTGCGCATCAATATATACAAAATCGAGGTAGGTGAGTTTTTGTTTTTGTAAATAATTACACATTTACGAGTGCTTTTGAAAACAAAAGCAAAATGCTATTCGACACAAAAATGAATAAGGATCATATGTGTGAAATACCAACTTATTAATTTAAGAATCAGCTCTGTTATCACGAAAACTCTGATGGCTCGGGCTGTCAAAAAAGCATGTAATCATGAAAAATGCAAATTTTCTAACTCTTGTGCCTTCTTTCTGGAAATGTGACGCTTCGAATGATCAAACACGTGTAAAACAGTCATGAATATTACATACACTTAAATGAAATGTTGCTTTTGGGGGAAAGATTGGCAAAAAATTAATCGGGAATGGGGTTGCGCCCCGGGAATGGAGTTGCGCGTATACATTATACACAGTATGATGTATATGAGAAACTCCATTCCCGGTGCGCAACCCCATTCCCGATGCTTATTTTATCAATTATGTCCCCGTAAGCAGGATTTGAAATAAATAATTTTGATATTCGTTACTTTATAACAGTTGAGTTATCATACAAAGCGTCAGATGTCCTCAGATTAGGCATATGAGGTCAGAAACTGCCATTTTAGTTGATTTCATACTTTTTTCACGTTTCGTGTCGCCAGAGTTTTTGTGATAATAGAGCCGAATCATAAATTACAAACCAGATATTTTACACATATGATGTATTATCATATCTATGTCGAATAGCATTTTGCTTTTTTCGAGAAAATTTATTCTTGTCTCATACTAAGCAAAATCATAACTTCACATACCTCAATTTCGTCTTTTTTTACGCACAACACCAGCACCGGACGTTGCGCAACCCATTTTAAGCATATTCCCGGCGGGAATTGGATTGCGCGTTTACCACCCGTGTTTAATGGACACCCTCTGATTACGTATAATTTAAGTAATACGATGCCGGCGGAAATTAAGTTTACCACCTTATAAGTAAGAAAAGGTCACAATTGATACATTTCGTGAAATACGAGAAGTTAAAACATTAATTTTGATCTCCTCTAAAACGTTTCCCTGTTCTTCTTGGATTCAGTATAGATACATTTTCTGATCTTTTGCGATCACGGAGAAATATTCAATTTACTGCAATAGAATTCCGGCTCATCCGTTGCTAGGGGACGTGACGGGTGTTGCATATTTTATTACCTCTCATGAACAGACTGAATCAAACAAAGTGTGTTAGCATTTTGCTTGGTTTTGTTCTATACTTCCAAATGATCTTTTCACAGATTACATTGATCGTGGAGTACAAAACTATTACTACAATAGCTTCAAATTTTAGACAATCATTATGTTTAATGGGTTTCAGAAATGAAAACCTGGTATGTCAATTGCCAAAGTCAATTTTAAGGTCATTCCTAAAATTTGATGAAAATACATACGTCAAAAAAAGCATATCCAAATAAATCTTTAATCTATTTAATATTGAACAATGCTTACTACCTGAGTTTTTCTTCTGTGCGTTTTCTTGTTTGCAACCACAATTTTCAGGGTCGTGTTTATATTCCATTTCAAATTCATGATCATGTTCAACACAATCACAGTCGTAACACGGATAAGTTCTGATTTCATGGTCACACGGTAAGGCACATTGTATACGAGGATAAAACTTGTCATTCACCGTCTCTGCCAGATAAGTGTCAGGTAAACCTGAAATTAATATTTGATATGGAATTAGATTAGGTTGAACCATGCTCTTTAAGAAATAATCTCAAATGAATAAAACTGAGCCGTGCCATGAGAAAACCAACATAGTGGGTTTGCGACCAGCATGGATCCAGACCAGCCTGCGCATCCTCGCAGTCTGGTCAAGATCCATGATGTTCGCTAACAGTTTCTCTAATTGCAATAGACTTTGAAAGCGAACAGCATGGATCCTGATCAGATTGCGCGGATGCGCAGGCTGGTCTGGATCCATGCTGGTCGCAAAGCCACTATTTTGGTTTTCTCGTGGTGCGGCTCATATTGATATATCGATTTACATTTACTTCTAAATACAGCTGCTGACTTTAAAGTCATATTAGTTTCCATTAAATAAAAAGATGTTTCTGTATATGACAAACGAAAAAAATACATGTCAAGGATATTCAATTTATTGCATGCTTCAATTTTTACAACTACAAAACTACCAACGGACAGTAAAGTAATATAGCATATATATAGAAACATGTCTTAGATATTTTGATCTCGTTTTAAACAATAAGGGTGAAAATGAGAAATTTTATATTAAAGATATTTTTCAAGAAATAAATAATCTATTTTGATTTTCTTCAAAAGAAATTCTTTGATCCAGAATATTGTAATCTTTTAAAATTTATAAAAAATTTTGCAGGTCAACATGTTCAATTTGAAAGACTGACATTGTAACATTATCTCAAAATTTAAAAAAAAATATGAAATTTCCGACCTCTCGAATATGACAAAACTACCTTTTACAACGCCTTGTTAATACGAATCTTAACGTTTGATCTCTCATAAGGCGTTCAATTCGAAAACAAAGTGTCAGATGTCCAAAGTCAGGCTGATATATCATATGACGTTACAGAGGTGAAATTTAATTACACAAACCATGAAACTTTGAAGTCATAAATAAGTTAGTAGAAAAGTACGAAAGACCCGTGGTGACATTTCAACTCCATTATTTCACGATTTCTTCTTCCTGATTTCACGATTTCCACTTCATGAATTCACGAATTCAAGATTTCCACTTCATGAATTCACGATTTCACGGATTCACGACTTCACGATTTCCACTTCATGAATTCACGATTTCACGAAAAAACTTCACGTTTTGATGATTTCACGATTTCTTGATTTCCACTTCATGAATTCACGATCTCACGATTTCTGCTTCCTGAATTCACGATTTCCACATCATGAATTCACGAATTCACGATTTCCACTTCATGAATTCACGATTTCCATTCCACGAATTCTCGATTTCACAATTTCCACTTCTTGAATTCACGATTTCCACTTCACGAATTCACGATTTCACAATGACGAAATCGTGAATTCATGAAGTTGAAATCGTGAAATCGTGAATTCATGAAGTGGAAATCGTGAAATCGTGAATTCATGAAGTGGAAATTGTGAAATCAAGAAATCGTGAAGTTTTTTCGTGAAATCGTGAAATCGTGAATTCATGAAGTGGAAACCGTGAAATCGTGAATTCAAGAAGTCGAAATCGTGAATTCAGGAAGCAGAAATCGTGAATTCATGAAGTGGAAATCGTGAAATCAAGAAATCGTGAAATCATGAAATCAAGAAATCGTGAAGTTTTTCGTGAAATCGTGAATTCGTAAAATCGTGAATTCATGAAGTGGAAATCGTGAAATCGTGAATTCATGAAGTGGAAATTGTGAAATCATGAAGCAGAAATCGTGAATTCGTGAATTCATGAAGTGGAAATCGTGAAATCAGGAAGCAGAAATCGTGAAATAATGAAGTTGAAATGTCACCACGGGTCTTTCGTAGAAAAGACCAAAGTTTAATTACGAGGAACGAAAACAAATGCAAGAACAATCAATACAAATTTGCCGAAATGACAACTTTGTGTATAGATAAATGGAACACCACACCATTATTTAAACTGCCTTTATTTCTAGAAATCCATGAAATCGCTTCTTATTTAGTACAAAATATGCATAACTGTAAGATCAGAGATGACATTTAATGCATCGAATAGCAGAAGCAGTAAACGTTGTACTGTAAGGAAATAACGATAACCAGGGTCACACATATTTTTTTCAAGTATAGGACAATATACTGATTAATTATTATATTATATTAGCTCTAAGCTTACTGTTGTGACAAAGCTGTAAAGTTTTGGTGTTGTTGTTTGTTTTTTGTTTGTTTCATTTATCAATTCCGCAGTAGTCGCTTATGAAATCGCATATATTTCTCTTGAACTTTTATTTTCAGGAAAAAGCTAAACGTAATATGTTTTCTTCTGAAATTTTCAGGAATGTATCACTTCTACTGAGCGGTTTTATTGCAGTTCTGTTCATAGTTTTTTTTTTTTTTGTTTTTTTTTTTTGTTTTGTTTTTTGAAAAGTTAAGTGTTGTTAAAAAATTAATCTTATACACTTTTAGGAGATACTGGTTTTCTGCATTTCTGGGTAGGATTTTGTAGGATATTATTTTACGCTAGAAACACAGTCTTTGAACAGAAAAAAAATTATATTGTAGTTAACATATTATAGTTTACACTGTATCGTTATGAAGTGTTCTTGTGCGTATAGTATGATATTGACAAAGATATTTTTCCGTAATTTTCCCCCAGAACTAAAATATAACGTCACAAAATGTTGTCCATGAGAAGTAAAAAGAATCTTTAATATAATTATATTCGAATTCGCGAAAATACAACATGAGCTTCTTGATGAATCTTGGCAACAGGCAATGTTAGAAGATATTTTACAAATGTTGCCATCCTGTCAACTGATAAGGTCAATTTATTTATTTTTGTTATTAAATATCTTACAAACAAAACGCTAACTGTAGCCGTTCTCTCTTATCTTATAAAAGGACACAAGAAATGTCGTTTTTTATAGTGGACCAGATTATCGACAAGGCATCACAACGCATTTTACAGTATACGCTAAGTGTATTGATACGAAAGAAAATACCATCAAAACTTCGTGCATATTTATTTTATGTTCAAAGTCATAAGTTTGCACATTTAAAGTAAATTTAATATTGCATATACTTTTATGAATTAAAATTAAATTCACTTTTTACCACCTCAAGTTCTGAGCATGTGCGTCCCGAGAAATGTCTAAATAATAGCCATTTGTTCAAACTGCAATTTCCAAGTGAATCGCTCATACTTTTGTTAAATAAATACAGACCTTTCAAAATTAGCTTTTGTATTTTGTCTGTTTTATCTTATCTCTTATCTCAATACAACACAATTTAATTGTTCCGAGTATTTATAACTTGCAACAAACCCTGTAGCTCACTATTAATATTAGGTGGAATTTAGCAACTTGTGCACGAAACCGTGGATAGTGACCAGTGGCGGATAGGATCTCATTACCTTCGCTTCGGTAATGTTACTTAATAAATTTTACTTTTTTACAGCTTACATTCTCAAATATGTACCTTTCAAACTAAGATTTAATGACAAATAACATTTAAATTATTAACTGCATATACATGTAAATAATTCTGTGTCGCCATTCTTGTATTTTTCTGTAATTTTCACTACTGGGAAGAGCTTAATGTAATTTGATAGAACTTGTTCCCCAACCCATTTTCTTTTGTATTGTTGTAATTTTATGTATCTACTTGCATGTATATACAAGCAATAAAATGTGGTTAAATCAAAATCTGATAGTGTGCGTAAATGAAGATTTTATCATGTTATTGCTACATGTACAGCTACAGCTGCTGATAAATTGCTTTACCAGGAAAAGGAGACAAAATCTACAATTTTGTTGAGAATGTTCAATCTATCCATAAACATTTTGACACCGAATCGTGACGCGTTTCTGTATAAAATCTATGTGAGAGTTTCAAGACGAAATCTGTTCAAATGACAATAATCAAACAAGTTCGTTCGAGATGTTTTTGTGTGCAATGGATTAGACATTTAAGAAGTTTTGTTTCCCAAATATAAAGTAAGATTAGCAAAAGCTACATTATGATTTTTATTCAAACAACAAACTTCATATGGGGGCAAACACGCCAAACAATGTTCATTTGAAGCATATTCTACAAACAGAATTTTATGTTTACACGATGCACATGATGCAAGAAATATTAATCTACAAGTTAGCAAATCATCTTCAAAATGGAAGAATACGAAAAGACATCAGTTACTTGCAGAAGATACGACTCACATAACGTCACAACTAGCGTAACCACTTCTCCTTATAGTCTTCCGAGTGATATTATACCCTGATAATTTTCAGGATTGGAGAAAAGCTGAGATAAAATAACTGTTACGAAAAGTGCTTCTTGACATAACATATCGTGCCATTTACCTATCTCAAATTATTTCAGAAAAATAATAATACACAAAAGATCGTTAAAGGACGTTATAGTTCGCAAAAAGCTACCTCAACTATATAACCTATCTCTTGATGAATTCAAAAAAAATATTTGAGTAGTAGGTAAGGGTGGGGGAGATGGAGAGGAGCCTGGAGACAAATAGACAGAAATAACGAGACATCCGAGAGAATGAGATTTCAAGACGATAATGCGTTGCAGAGGTACAATTAAATATATGCGTCTACGCTATAACTGAATATCACAGTACATTAACAAAATTCCGTCATTGGAATTATGTTGTTGCCAGTGCTAAATTACAATAGCGCACATAGAAAGTGAGAGGTTTTAATGGAAGCTGACATTTGCAACAACTTACAATCTTACGTAAACACACAAACGCATCGGCATGAAATTTCAAATCCTCATTTATCAAAGTAAGATATATTCTTACTAAAATCCATACACCATTATTAGAATAAAAGCTAAAATATTTCTTCCATTTAAGTGTAAATGCTATGTCAGGTAAACTTGAAACAATAAATTAACTAAAGAGGGTTACAGAGCATGCAAACAGTACTAAGCTATTTACTTGCCTTTATCATTCACATGATGAAATTTAAACGCATCGTATTCCTCATTTACTAATGTATTAGAGGCTGCTATAGTTGCATTCTTTGCACTGTGGGTTGAGACAACGTCAGGCAAAAGCTGTAGATGCTTCACACTTCCATCTATACTAAATGACGGATTTCTGCTATTTGCATTCGAAACATGCGCTGATAGTTGATTAGATGAGGGAGCAAATGATTTGAAGAGCGAAGGTGTTAAAACCTCAGCAGCTGCTATAGCTAATGTGTTCAAGGATTCGGACGATGGTTGAGCACTGATGCCAGGGACCGTCAGAAAGGGCGGCCGCCGTGGTGAGGATATAGGATCTACCTCAGATGCCTCAGGGCTGGCTCTAGGAGCTAAATGATTTGAAGGGTAACTATCATGGCACAGTGGTACAGTTTCGTGATTTAGATATACATAATGATAATGTGCATGTCTCTGATTTTTACTGCGTGCATGATTACATTGACTGTGATGATGCTGAGCGATACCTTTCTTCTTTTTCTTCCGGAGAATCAACTCCGGTTTGGCTTTTTTATGCGGTCTGCCTGTCTTTTCGTAGTACAGTTTTATTAATTTTCGTTTTCCACGCCTGTATAGATGTCCAATATATTTAAGAATTTCAGTATAACAACTGCTAGGCTCGGAGTTACTAGCTAATGTGCTCGTTGACTGATAACGTTTTCTCTCCTGCAACATTCTCTCTGTCTCACGTTTCTTAGTTTCGGAAAACTGCGTCGCTATGACAACTAAACATAAATTGATCATGAAGAATGAGCCAATCTGAAAATTAAGAGAAAATATACATACTTCATTTCTTTCAAGTATTGAACTCGTGCTTTAATGAAAGCGTACACTTCTCAAACATAAATATAAATTGAGAAATGAAAATTGCTTTTAGATTTCCCTGTGATTACAAAGCTGTCACGATTCCTACCGTCTAGACAGATTAATTACATAACTTTTATTTGCACTATATAATTAAACAGTTTTGTAAGATATGCGCATGCGCATCTTTGAAAAGTGAAGCAGCTTGATACAACATATTGACTGTAATCTTTGTTATATACATGTACTTTAACGTTGTCGCTGGATGTTTTTGTAGTAACAAAATAAAAGAACGTGCATATCAGCAATATTGCAATCTATCTAACATGTACCAAGTTTCATGAAAACATATCTTGTACTTTTATCCTATATACAATGTTTTGTCAGCCTTATGAACTATTTGTTGCAATAAAAAACAATCACATCTGTTGTCAAAACAACAAAATAAAAAAAAACATATTTTCCATTTTATCATCTGACTATGTAGCAAGTTTCTTGAAAAAAAAGTTTGTACACTTAAATTTAATCACACGATCCCACGAACTGACGGACTGACGGACAAGTATGGGGCGTTGGCGGTGGGGGAGTGGGGAGGGTGGGGCAGTGTGTGCAAAGCAGTTGACCAATCACTATTACCGACCACTAATTACGAGTCTGTGTGCTTCAAACGATACTTATTTTAAAGGTACACATTGTAGTGCTTTAAACGAGTCCGTTTCTTCCATGATAACTTCCCTTTGATCTGAATGAGGGCATCACATAAACTAATTTTAACAATAATATTTACCATATAAATATGTGCTTTACATTCTTACAGGGATTCATAAAAGTATGTAAAGTAAAACAAACACAAACACCACTTACAACAATAAGAGCAACAAAGTAGGACCAGTCCCAGAAAGAATGAGCGTCTTGAACGTAATACATAATATTAACCCAACTCTCAAGGCTAATCACCTGTAAAAGAAAATATTCACAATAAAGCAAGCTGTGCTGTGTTATGGACATACTATAGAAAATGCGTAGAGAGAATACGAGTACGTATTGGCACAAAATGAATTTCGAAATGTTATCAGCACAGGTTTAACATAAATTGATTCCCAAATATTGAACTCCGTTGGACTTTATGTAGTACAAGAGTTTTTTTAATTACTTAAAGATGCCAATGCCTTGTTGTTCTTTTTACTAATCAAGCAACTCAATGGGCTAACGTTGTATACGCTATCCATGCCTCAAAGGCGATATGATATAATGGAACATGCCTTAGTACGACATAAATGAGCAGTTCTTTGTGACGAAAGAGTATCAATCAAAACAAAACAAAAAAACAATACTTTAGTATTTTATCATATAAAGTCATCTGGAGAGTATATTGAACCATTTCTGGAGCGGAAAATCAGACTTAAATGTTTCCCATTATATAATGATTTCATACCTGGAATATAGCTACCCACGCAAGGCCAATGTTATCAAACGAGATTGCACCCTGGAAGGGGTTTTTGTCCCCGGCATCACAAACAGTGTAATACTGGTTCCAGTTCACACACGAGCTGTTCGTTGGTGTGTTATTCTGGAACGGCTTCGCGGTACCATTGCATTTTATGCCCTCAAATTGATACCGCGGAAGGTTCTCGCATTTTCGCATACCAGATTCACCAGGCCTTGCACAAATATAGTCCTCGTACTCTTTCATTGGGACATAATACGGCCGCAAACTCACGCTGAAAAAATAAAAACTGTTTTAGTAAAATGCAATTATTAGACATGAAATACATGTGCAACTGAAATACAAAAAGCATATTAAAATAAATAATAGGTTCTTAATGATGCTTTGTTTCTGTATCAAAGTTAATGTTTTTTTTATGTAGAATGTTTTATATTCTAGTCGTTTATAATGGCTCTAGTATTATTGCGGTGGTTTTAGAGTAATGATTAGTGATACAAAAGTTGCAGTAACATAGAATAGTCTGCCTCACAGCTATCAATTCAGTTATAATCTTGACCAATATTCTCCATATTCACCAAAATGATAAATATTTTAAAAATTGTCATTGTTACATTTTAAATATGATTACAAATTATGAAGGCAATCTTTTTGCTGGATGACAGGCTCATGATCTCTGTAATTTGTAAAGGATAGTCACACTAGGATATATATGAAAAGATGTAATATCCGATACATAATTGATGCGTAAGAGATATTTTTGATGTATTACAATGTCGTGTGTAATGACACCATTTACATAAGTTACTCTCTCGACACTGTATTTTATCATAGCATTGGTCCCTTGTGTCTACCACATTTTTGCTACTATAGTAGTACTCGTAAGTTGAAGATGATGCTGCCTTTATGTATCCCTATCAAGTATGTGTTTATTTATTTATTCCATATCATTGTATATTCAGTACTTAAGACACAAATGAGAAGGACAGCCGACTGAATATTAAATATTACAACTGCCCTTCATTAAACTTTCGTTTACTTTCGATGGTGTGAATCCATGCGTCAGTAAATCATATTCATTTTCTTCTTGTTTATTGTTGCAAATGACATACAAATAGCAGACTTAAGTTAATACATATTTTACTGAGGGAAAGATCCGCTTGAAATCTTAATATAAAAGTGATAAAGACATTAACCAAATGTTTCTGAATGATGGTATAAATTGGCTCCAGTGCCTGTCTAGGAAGTGATAATTTTGCTATTTTTTTGAAATCAGTTTATTGCTGAAAGTCTCACTGCACTTCTGGAATGAAAACTGACTGAAGAGTGATTGTTACAGAAAAAAATGGTGTAATAATAACGGAGACACGTACTTAATTTTGCCACACATTGTGTTTATTGATTGCTGATAACTGACGTCATCACTGTCATATGCGCACTTTTTCTCTCAAGTATAATAATTAGGGTTATTACTAAAAAATAACCAGGTTTATTTTAGCGACGGATATTGGTTTTGTTTAGATATTAATCGTACAGAAGTTAAATAAATAAATAAGTACATAAATAAATGATATATATTTTACTATAAGAATAGCACTCCAGCTTTAGCGAATACGGCGGAAACTGCCGATGATTACCGAATTTGTCGTCATCAATAATGACGTCATAAGCACCCTCTTTTCACGAGGAAGCCAATGCCTGACTAGCAAAATTCTGACAAAAAAACTTTATCCGATTTAATCTCTGAAATGAGGAGGAAACTTGCTAAGAAGGAACGGCAAATGATAAACAAGTGCCTAGTACTTCTCAGAGCAAACGATCGAAGGCGGATGAGGCTATGCCGACGGAAAATTCTGAAGTTTAAGTTGAACATGTCAGATTGTTGGTTACACAAGGATCGGTGCATACAGGTAATGTTGATTGCAACGTTATAGATTTTGATTCTTTGCTAAATAAACTCACAGATAGTTCTAGTAATAGAATGTCAGGGTGTGGTGGTGATAGTCTGCCATATGTGACAACAGATGCCTATTCTGCTTTATTGGCCGGCCAAGCGGGTATCGAACCTATGAAATCGCTCTCAGACGACTCGCAAATATGGCGGGTGGAATATATAAATCTGTATTGAGCTGTAGGTCATGCGCTGCACTGTAAGTATTCTGGGAAAGGAAGTGATTAACGAATTCATAGATCTAATAGATTATAGATAAAATTTAATCGTGACAGTGAGGCAATGATTCGTACCCTTAATATTCCGACATCTAAATGCCTTTAGTATTAGATCTAGTATAGAATCTAGTTAATAATAATTTATTGTATACAGACAACAATATGAACATGATAATCATAAGGAGGATAATTAATTATTTATACAAATGGATTGGGCCAAGTTATGTCAACATTAGTCCAACTCGTGACGTTTACAATTTATCACTTTCATTCGAGTCTGATCAGCCACGTCTGAAAAAAGACGTAATCGTACATTAGTGTTTCACATTAAAATAAACTGTAAGTTCCATATATTGCTCTATAGGAAACGAAATAGATATTATAATTTGCTGTAGGTGGTACATTTATCTCGTGAACAGAAACTTTCTTCAGCAGGTTCTGCATCAAACCTGTAGAAAAACACTTAGTTTCTATCAAAATTATGCATGAACCTACGGCATAGAGCTTTTAGCACAGTGTAAAGTCACGTTCGTTTTATCCCGGATGCTCACGACAGAAAAAGCACACAAGAATAGATATGAATATATCTCCTCAAATATATTTGCTTTCAATGTTGTAATTTGATGTTGGAACCTTGTAAAATATAACTTATAGCGCTAATAGACTTAGAGCTATAAAATTGGCCTGTGAATATGCGTTACTCATTCACTGTTATTCAGTACTGGTACATGACGGCAAAAGAAATACGCCAACAGTGACGTAATAAAGCTGTGACATCACCAATAGAGAAAAGCAATCGATAATAGGCCTATAGGTCAGAGGGTGACTTTCTTCAGGTAGTGCGAGATGCTCATAACATGACATAGCGTATAACTCAAAAACAAGCATTTATAACAAGAATAAATGTTCTATCCAGAAATATTTTTCTTTTCGTCCTTAAATCTTTATGGTGCTAGTACATCTTATATGAAAGACTAAAGGAGGTACGCCTATTTTAAATAGTTGACACTAAATAAGTGACAGCTCATCTCTGTGAATAATTTTTCAGCTATGAACTTTGAACTAAGGTTAGATACAGATCATCAGTTCATTAAAGCAAGTTATTTTATTATGGTCGACCACCAGCACCTGCAGCAACGCACAAACACCATTTAAGGAACGGCAGTAGTTAAATACACGTATTAGTAAAACATTCTTAGCTCGAAAGCAGATTCGTACCTTGCATCGTACGTGCTATAATCTCTATAGCTCATCTTCAACGTATAGTAATAGGTATTATAAAGAATTGCACCTGTAATTGAATTTCTTTTCAAACTGAGGGCGCAGCGCTCGATGTATTTCCATAATTAGAAATATGGGTGATCAGTGTGACTGTCGCGCATCCAGCTTACCTTTATCGCATATTTTTGGAAATATATTTCAATAAACTCGACATTGTACGTATGGATTATTTTTCAAATAAAAATCAGTATCCTTCACCGGAATTATTGCAAGGCCACTTCCGATTATATAATAAAAATAATAAAATGAAAGGCGAACCAGTTCCTACACAACATTTTGTCAGTAATTTGATGGAGCTACAACTTTTAAAAATGAAATACCTGACTTTTATGTGGCTGGTGATTTTTGTCCAATAATAAATGTCATCTAAGCTTTTGGACCAAATAATGGTCTTATTGTGAAGATGTGATCATTTGGAGAACAGTCATTTTGCCGTGACATAAACATAAAGAAATCAATCAAGTCGATCAAAGCCTGATTAACATTTATTCCGATTTAATAGGATTTACTTGACACAATAACCGATACTTAGTATTTAAAATATTTACACGGTAACCATATTTAAGGTTTGAAGCAATGATATTTAGGTTAATCGTGCATCAATTTCGGATCGATAGCTATTTGATTTGAATTTTCGGGTGAATAATTTTAGAATTTATCGTGGCGGCAAAAATAAAAAACGGATAAGGGGGCAGGCGCATGTGTTGATAATTTCATTCGTTAATTTTATAGATTGAATATTATATGCGTTTACGGATTGGTGTCTCCATGGGTAGTTCGTAGTTGTTATTTACAGTAAGGGATTTCAATCTCAGTAGAAGTCAGTGCCTTGGTTGATTTATCGTGTATGTACACAACCGCAAGTTTTGTCCGTAAAGGTAGTAACGTTCAAGTTTGTCCGTTAGTAATTATCTACTCAAACGCCATTCTGTCCGCGAAAGGAGTACCGCCAGTCTGTCTATTCAGTGCCGGGTTTATATCAAGTAGTAATGTAGTCAAACGCAAGCTTGTCCGTGTAAGTAAGAATGTATACAAATGTCTGTTGATATGTGTAAGTGGTGCGGTATACAAATGGCAGTATGTCCGTGTAAGTAATCAGGGCATGTCCGTGCCCGTATATAGCATCAGTTGTGTCCGTTTAAGTACAAAATTGTCCGTGTAAGTAATAATGTACACAAATGTCTGATGGTATGTGTAAGTTGTGGGGTATGCAAATATCAGCATATCCATGTCAGTAACCAGGGCGTGTCCGTGTCCGTGTTTATACTAGCATCAGTTTGTCCGTTTAAGTGCAAAATTGTCCGTGTAAGTAATAATGTACACAAATGTGTGTTGGTATGTGCAAGTTGTGCGTTATACAAATGCCAGCATGTCCGTGTCAGTAATCAGGGCGTGTCCGTGTCCGTGATCAGGGCGAGTACGTTTTTTATACTACCATCAGTTTGTCTGTTTGTGTGCAAACTTGTCCGTGTAAGTAATTAATGCATACAATATCTGTTGGTACGTGTAAGTTGTGCGGTATACAAATGCCAGCTTGTCCGTGTCAATGATCAGCGCGTGTCCGTGTTTATACTAGCATCAGTTGTCTGTTTAATGCAAACTTGTCGTGTAAGTAATATTGTATACAAATGTCAGTTGGTATGTGTAAGTTGTGCGGTATATACAAATGCCAGTATGTCCGTGTAAGTAATAATGTAAAACAATGTCTGTTGGTATGTGTAAGTTGTGCGGTATACAAATGCCAGTATGTCCGTGTAAGTAATAATGTAAACAAATGTCTGTTGGTATGTGTAAGTTGTGCGGTATACAAATGCCAGCATGTCCGTGTCAGTAATGAGGGCGTGTCCCGTGTCCGTGTTTATACTAGCATCAGTTTGTCCGTTTAAGTGCTCCGTTTAAGTGCAAGCTTGTCCGTGTAAGTAATAATGTATACAAATGTCAGTTGGTATGTGTAAGTTGTGCGGTATATACAAATGCCAGTATGTCCGTGTCAGTAATCAGGGCATGTCCGTGCCTGTGTATATACTAGCAACAGTTTGTCCATTTAAATGCAAACTTGTCCGTGTAAGTATAATGTATCCAAGAAACTACTGTTCTAGGCGTGTCCATGTATATATCCTCGGCGTGTCAGGGCAAATGCCAGTTGTGTATAAAAGTGTACATCATGTCAGTTGTGTATGAAGTTTGTTTACCCGTGTGTTGGTTTACGCGGTAAGGTTTTTGTAAACCCGTGTGTAGGAAAACTAAGTTTACGGTGTAATATTATGTTAACCCGTGTGTTGGTTTTCGGTGTAAAGTTATGTAAACCCGTGTGGTGGTTTACGGTGTAAAGTTATGTAACTCGTGTGTTGGTTTACTTGTGTTTCTGCCGGTCAGTTTAAGTGCGTGAACAAGGTTTGCCTATGGAAGTGTTCCTAATTCCTAGTTTGACGGTTATGCTGGGCAATGTTATTACTCTAAACATTCAATTCGAAACCGTCAGGTTAAACATGTTCCTTCAACAGGCTCCTTGGTACCACAATGGTCCTCTCCATGTGTACCGTTTCACGTGTCCATTGATAAACTTCGCCGTTTAAATGGAATAGGGCATAAGGAAATAGTTCAGAACAGTCGTAACAGGATTCTCAAAATTGACATTTCTTATAAAGCGATAGAATTATTTCGCGCAGATGAATACATTCGTCTAACTCCGGCCTTGATTTTTTCACTTGATAAACTTTCCGTCGCACTTTGAGAGAACTTAGGCTAGAATTTGGCGGAAATTTTCTCGAGAAAATTTTGTGGCGGAAATTCTAGCTTTAGAGTTGCATGTATTTTCCAGCTATTCGAAATTCATTAAACTGATAATCTTAGTAAATCTTTTACCATTAAACGTGTTAAAGTGAACGTATTTTAAGCCTCCCCTGTTACTGCGTACAACAAAATTTAAAAATACGATCTTACAGGGCCTCGAGGTTCGCTCGTGCATATTTTGGTGTCTCTCGAGTAATCCTTGTTGTTTGGCTAATGTTTTGGGGGGCCCTGCAGCGGTTGGTGCATACTAGTGTAGCACGTTGTGCATGTGTAGCACATTAGTGCGTGGTGTAACACGTTAGTGTGTGGTGTAGCTCGTTAGTGCGTGGTGTAGCACGTAAGTGCATGGTGTAGCACGTTAGTGCATGTGTAGCACGTTAGTGCGTGGTGTAGCACGTCAGTGCATGTGTAGCACGTTAGTGCATGGTGTAGCACGTTAGCGCATGGTGTAGCGCGTCCGTACATGGTGTACTCGTCCGTACATGGTGTAGCACGGTAGTGCATGGTGTAACAAATCTTGCGTGTTGTGTAACACTTTAATAACTTACCATATAATTATTAGTCCACTGGGTCAAGCAAATCAGGGGATGGCTTAAAATAGTTTTTATTCTTCGTTTGTCACATAACACCTTAAGCTTGAGTTTCCGCTACGCGCCAGTCAGTTGTGCTTTGTTGTGTTACTATCGCGACTTCAGAATTACTTAGCGGCCACATATATCCACAACGACAGCAGGACAAATTATAGGAAGCTTTACGCAATACTGGGACAGACGTTTAATTTGAAAACAGTGTTCTAAGGACTTGATCTATCTGTCGCCAATATGGTACCGCGGAGGATCTGATCTATCTGTCGCCTATATGGTACCGCGGAGGATCTGATCTATCTGTCACCTATTTGGTACCGCAGAAGATCTATCTATTGAATTAAGCATATTGACACTGACTGTTTAAATAAGTGACAATTCATAGTGCTAGTTGTAATAAATTTATCACTATGTGGGCATTTGCCCGATATGAATAATAATAATAATAATAATAATAATAATAATAACATGATGTCTTTAATTGAAGTAAAGTTGTTGTGTTTTTAATAATTGTTGGAGACCTAATCGTCCGTTTGAGTATGAGATTTCCCCAAATGTACATGAGTGGCCACAATAAACACCTATTACGCAAAGCAGACCAAGCTGTTCGGGAATTGAACCAGGTGTGTTGGATTATGGTAACCGGAGTCTTAAAATAATTAGGGTTATTACTAAAAAATAACCAGGTTTATTTTAGCGACGGATATTGGTTTTGTTTAGATATTAATCGTACAGAAGTTAAATAAATAAATAAGTACATAAATAAATGATATATATTTTACTATAAGAATAGCACTCCAGTTTTAGCGAATACGGCGGAAACTGCCGATGATTACCGAATTTGTCGTCATCAATAATGACGTCATAAGCACCCTCTTTTCACGAGGAAGCCAATGCCTGACTAGCAAAATTCCCACCCACCACACCCTTATTATTACATTTGTATCATAACCGTTAACGCTATTTTGTTGTTTGTGAATATCGAAAACCTCATTTATATATTGTTTAAAAAAAAAAAAAAAAAAAAAATATTGGCTATTTTTTAGTATTTACTAGAGTACTGCGGGAGATTTTATCTGCATTTCAGTGCCAAGATGAATTCAAGCGGTCTAAATATTTCACGGCTCCCAGGGCAGAGGAATCAAGCTCCAGAGAATAAGCATTACACAAGTCAAGGGCTTAAAATTAATGGAGGACAAGCGTATCAACAAACGTAGTGGAACTTTCTATCAGTACATTATATAAAGTGATCTGCAAGGAGTGAACAAAGTTCTCTATTCTACTTACTCAGTCGCTAAGTGAAGCCCAGCGGAAATTCTAGCTTTAGAGTTGCATGTATTTTCCAGCTATTAGAAATTCATTAAAACTGATAATCTTAGTAAATCTTTTACCATTAAACGTGTTAAAGTGAACGTATTTTAAGCCTCCCCTGTTACTGCGTACAACAAAATTTAAAAATACGATCTTACAGGGCCTCGAGGTTCGCTCGTGCATATTTTGGTGTCTCTCGAGTAATCCTTGTTGTTTGGCTAATGTTTTGGGGGGCCCTGCAGCCGGTTGGTGCATACTAGTGTAGCACGTTGTGCATGTGTAGCACATTAGTGCGTGGTGTAACACGTTAGTGTGTGGTGTAGCACGTTAGTGCGTGGTGTAGCACGTAAGTGCATGGTTGTAGCACGTTAGTGCATGTGTAGCACGTTAGTGCGTGGTGTAGCACGTCAGTGCATGTGTAGCACGTTAGTGCATGGTGTAGCACGTTAGCGCATGGTGTAGCGCGTCCGTACATGGTGTAACTCGTCCGTACATGGTGTAGCACGGTAGTGCATGGTGTACACAAATCTTGCGTGTTGTGTAACACTTTAATAACTTACCATATAATTATTAGTCCACTGGGTCAAGCAAATCAGGGGGTGGCTTAAAATAGTTTTTATTCTTCGTTTGTCACATAACACCTTAAGCTTGAGTTTCCGCTACGCGCCAGTCAGTTGTGCTTTGTTGTGTTACTATCGCGACTTCAGAATTACTTAGCGGCCCATATATCCACAACGACAGCAGGACAAATTATAGGAAGCTTTACGCAATATCTGGGACAGACGTTTAATTGAAAACAGTGTTCTAAGGACTTGATCTATCTGTCGCCAATATGATACCGCGGAGGATCTGATCTATCTGTCGCCTATATGGTACCGCGGAGGATCTGATCTATCTGTCACCTATTTGGTACCGCAGAAGATCTATCTATTGAATTAAGCATATTGACACTGACTGTTTAAATAAGTGACAATTCATAGTGCTAGTTGTAATAAATTTATCACTATGTGGGCATTTGCCCGATATGAATAATAATAATAATAATAATAATAATAATAACATGATGTCTTTAATTGAAGTAAAGTTGTTGTGTTTTTAATAATTGTTGGAGACCTAATCGTCCGTTTGAGTATGAGATTTCCCCAAATGTACATGAGTGGCCACAATAAACACCTATTACGCAAAGCAGACCAAGCTGTTCGGGAATTGAACCAGGTGTGTTGGATTATGGTAACCGGAGTCTTAAAATAAATACAATTGAATGAGCGGTTCCCGACTGTTTTAATGCAATATTATCCGTCTACTAAAATATCTTGATAGCGACTAAACATACACTTGTATATTTTACAGTTGTCTTCATTTCTACTCTCCCAAAGGCGCCTGGACTACTTTTCGTAATGGAACAATGCTGATAAGTATATGCAGATGCCGTAACAGTGTCATTGCGCTTTTTTCATCGTTGATGTCATCATAAATCCTTTCTTAACAGTGTTTGTATATTTGATAAGCAATGTTGCTATTGTTAAGATAAGTGATAACTTGACTGGTTTAATAAAGTTTACTTCTGCAAATAAATAGATGTAATCTGCCATGTCTGACATTTGCTAAATTACAGTTAGTTTTCTGTGTATTGATTCACTTGCCATTCCGTTATCACTAATTATTGTTTCTAAAGGTTATTAGAATGGCAGCATTGATTAGTGTGCAGGAGATTTTCACCGTTTTTAGTTAATATTTCTCTAATAAAACTGGCTGAATCAATTACTTTGACGTTGCTCTACAAAAAACCTTAAAACTTTGTTAAATGTCTGCTTTTATCGTAATTTATTTTGTATACAATTAAAGTGACTTCTTCAAACCTGAAGATGCTTTCAATTTTAGTATATTTTAAAACTGATTCTTTAAACTGAGTAAGCATTAGAAAATGAAGTCTTAAAACAGACCCGAATAAAACGTTTTGTACTAGACTTGTCATAAAAGCCGTTTTCATATCATTTCAGGCTTTGAATCACACGTAATTTCACATTTCTAAGAATTAAATAATGATATTAGGTTGAGTGGCGACTCGGACGGTACCTAAGAGTGATCAATCTTCATGTATATATCTTTCTCAGCCTCGTTTCCTTACACAGACTGTTAAACCTTGATTAGGAAAATATTAAAAATGCATAATTGATGTACCGGAAATATTGGCGATAAATCACTTTGTCGTATATATTTCCGTGGCGATGACCTATATTATACTATTTCCATGGCTGAACCCATGCGCTCATGTAAAAGTTCTTTTTATACATGTTCATGGCTAAAGTAGTTTTTCACATTGAATACAATTTTGAATGTTCCTTTAAAACTGTATCGAAGTAGGTGTAATCTTCTGTCCTGAAAACAACGTCTTTTTTACCACAAAGAGACTTGGACTTTCATTTGAATTCGTTCCGTATGAAAGTGAAAAGGGTTGAATGACGAAATATCATAACGATATTTAGAAACTCTCTCTTCTTAATCATGTTAATGGAGAATTAACGAAACAAATACAAAAGTATAACCAACCTGTGAGTGGGTGAGTGAGTTGGGTTTTACGGCGAACCGACACAAAATGGTCATGTATCGCCGAAAAAAACAACCTGAAGGTGAAATAACTAGGATTTATCGCCCCATTACTATGAAAAGTTAAAATGCATGTTCAGTTGGTACCAAGTTAATAAAAGTACTTACTTATATGATATGTGATCGCTGATATTTATGAAGCATCTATTTCTAAGGACTCCTGCCCACAACTGTACACCGATTATACCAAAGATAAAAAAGACAAAGAAACACAACAACAACACATTCCCTAACATTGGCAAGGTATCGAGCAGCAGCATCACCAGTATCCTCATACCTGCAAATTAAAAACATCAATTAACACAAATTTAGATAGTGTGTTTGTTTATGGAAACTGATAAAACATTTACATGGCAACTTGCTGTGAGTTGCAGAACAGACCTCATTACAGTTCGTTATCACGTTGCTGAAGTAGCAGTTATCTTTCCCATGCTACCAGGCAAATCAGTAACAGATACACGACTGATGTGATAGTAAAGATAGATAATCCTGTATTCATGTGACATTCAGACCAGATTGATAGAAGTAATCCCTTGTTACCTTGTTTAATTGCCACCTTGTTTAATTGCCAGTTTGATTACTTTTTACTTTATTTAGTTGTACATGAGATATACTTAATTATTTCGGCAATTAAAAATGTTGTTGAGTGCTTGTTCCTTTGTGTGACTGGAAAAATATAATTTTGATGACATTTTTGCGAATAGAAATATGTTTAAGTTCCTCAAACCATTCTAGCAAAAAGAGCATATAACCCTTACTTTTTAGTTGCCAATATTTTAAGAGTACATTCTAAAGTTTTGAAAAGCCAAGGTTTAATCAAATTCTGCATTGCAGAAAAAAAACTTGATCAAAACGTGCAGGTTAAACAAAAATGTACCAAACCCAATAGCCAGGTGCTGACAACTCAATTTATTGCTGAATCAGAGAAAAGTTTGTGATGATATCTTAACATTGCATGTGAATTCAAGTTTTAAATTCTTTTCCAGCGGGACTATGCCGTTAGAGATGCTATTAATTTGAGCAAATGGTGAATTTGCAGTATTTAATGCCAGGAATCGGGAAATGACAAGATAATTATAGAGTGAGTCATCACACAGTCTTATTACCGGCAGCATGAATTATTTGATCTCTAGAAGATATATATCATTAACTTTAAATCCTGTTATTATTCAGTCGCCAACACTTCACAAAAATGACCATTAGTTACCAATATACAAGCATTCCTCACAATATCTTTGAAAAAGGTTACAGTATAATCAGAAAGAACTTTACACGGAATGCGGAACGATTTAAGACTATGTAACATATTTAAATGTCCAAAATAGAGTAAAGTAAAAAAAAAAGCTTGATCCTAACTGTAAGAATCATTTTAGAATTAAATGTTGATTCTTAAATTGATTTGTTATTTAACATCGCTTGTTAAAACTAGCAAAGTTAATTAACAAATAATCGAGGCCTTCGAGTGGTTTATCGTCTGATTTACCACGGTTCAGAGTTCAGATGCGTAGGAATTGAACCACGAGGGCGTTAGCCCGAGTGGTTAAATACTGAAGCATCTAAACGACGTAAATTAGACGATAAATTACAAGAAGGCATTGATTGTTTTCATTCTGACATGCTCATTGGTATGTTTTAATAAATATTATGCTGGACTTCATTTACGCGAGTAGTAATGTATCGGACGTCAGGCGGCAATATGACGTCATAATTGACGTCATTATGCTCTCTTACCGGTCCGCGCGTCAACCGTTGTTTATCGCAGGATATACAGAGCTTGATTTTCTTCTTTGTTTAACTGGAAATCAAATCGAGCCATGTTAGAATAGTTAATCCAGCAGACGTCATTTTTGGCGCTTTTCGTTAACGTCGCGTCTTGCGCATTTTTGCGCGACGCCCGTTACGTCAGTTGTTTATACCGTATGTCAACGTTTGAATTACTTTCGAAATAATATTAAAGGTTTCGACGCTTAAGACATCATAGTCGGTATGCAACTTATTTTAATTGTTATAAATACATTTTGTGCTATTTCCTAAAATAATTAAGTAATTATTTTCAGAGAATCGCTCGTTCACATGTGTTGGAATTTCATGCTATGAGCATAGAAAATAAATATACAGAAGAGCGCATCTACTCGTCTAGTTCTGTTTATCCGAAACCCTTAACACTAACTTTATAAAAACATACCTTTTTCAGGAAAAGGCAGAAATACTATTAAATTTTCAAATTCTAAACAAATAATGCCGACGGCATAAGTAAAAGTTAAGGAATAAGGTGAGTGATTCGGTGAAACAAATGTGATTTCTTTGTTTTGCCGAAAAAAGTTCATAATAAACAGAACCTATATGTTCCATTTTTTTGCTCAATTTTGGTTTAAAACGGGTGCTTGAATCAGAAGTTTCCGCACCGTGTAGCACCCATGCACGCACACGAAGCCGTCTTTTCTAGGAAGAACTAGCAGCGGCTTCATGGTTAGAATTGAGACACACAAGATCATCTTAGATACGTTTGTGCCTGGACCGGGATCTGAACCCGAACCTTTGGGCTGACAGTCAGACGTGTTAACGTTAGACCATCGTGCCACGTTTATGTTTATTCTCCAACAAGATCGAAACGGAAAACTTGGGGTTATTGCGTGAACAAGACTTTTTTGGGTAGCAGACCACAACCAACTGGCATTCGATAATATTATTCCCTATATATTTGATATACTAGTAAAATGAACTATTTTCACAGAGCTGCCACGAATAGCTGAGCCTATTTCAGAGTGAAACTTATCTTACTTTGAAGAATTGTCCTCAAACTGACGTAAACTGAAGAGAGAAGTAGGGACCCAGTATCTTCTAGAGAGATTTGCTTGCTGCAAAATCGCATCAAAATCACACTGCTGTGACTTGGTATTTAAACTCATTAAAACCAAGTTAAACTTCACAAAATACAACCTTCTTTCTTGTTTTATAGTTTGAATGTGTCAGTGCACATCAAATCGTTATAATGGGTGCCGATAAAAAATTTAAGTGTTGTCCATAGACAAAGAAAGTCGTGAAAATCTACAGTTTCCAGATCAGAGTTTATAGTGTTTCCGACGATCGCCCACGACGACATATTTTCGAACAAAATAGTCTGCTTACAAACGTCTGAATCTACATTGAAGACAAATAAAAACGTCATTAAAATGACATGTTACTGTAGAGTTTGGCCGTATCAGCTCTGTAAAAGTAAAGCTCTTGTTACAAACTTTAAAGATTTTCGCTAAATATGATCTTTTTTTTTTTAATTAAGTTTGGTCATATTTTGAATATTTGAACGTGAGTGTTTGTTTTCAAACTATCTTATCAATGCGAAATCAAGAAAAAAATAAGATCTAAGTCGGGAATCGAACCCGAACCGCTTCGGCAATAAAAACATTCCTACCTTCTTGACCAGTATACCGCGGAGGAATTTGTATGTAATGCCTGTTAATTCTCATGCGTTTCCAAAACATACAATTTGTCAGTAACAAAGTTTCAAAGCCTTTTAAAGAAATAAAGCAATAATTTATCGATATCTAAACACTTCCTTTTATTTGTCATTATCATACGATATGGAGGTCAGTGTCTCTGGGGCATACCAAGGCTTTTAAAGTCTATACGCACATGAGTTCCGCTGGTTAGGATGTGGAGGCCTTCTCCGGAAAATGTTTAAAATATCTTCATCAAAAGATGTGCCCTGGCCGCTTCTGAGGAGATGGTCAAGTCAAATCCCAGAAAAAAAGATATTGCCAATGTTGGTCAGTATGTTAGTACCGAGGATTCCATATATTATCATGACGGAATTGTTGATAAATTATTGGCTTTTGATAATCTTTCGACCAAACAATACCTAGTCCTTGAATTGTTTCTGTGCGTAGGAAGGTCGATTTGATTTGTTTCTTTCGTTGCATACGTGCTGGTAACTTGGAAAAAAATATGCTAAAACCTTCCATTTATACTATTCTTAAAATAATTATGATTGGCGCCTTCGATCCAGAGGGGGGTTGGTTGACAATTAGCTTTTCGTCAGAGGAAGTGAAAAAAATCTAACATAAAACTGCTGTTTTTTGTCACTTTTCGGCGGGTGATTATGTGTACTCGAGGCGTAACCAATGTTTTTGCTTTGGAATATGAGTAATGTCCCGTTTCTACATTCAATTGTTTATTTTTCAAAAAAGACATAACTCTGAAAAAAGAATACTACTTCACCAGTTGTTTAGAGTTGTCTCATAAAAGATGACGAGCTTATCGCCGAATGCAGCCCAGTTCTATATTCTTAATTAAAACAAAACACTTTTTCACATGTTATCCTCGAAAAGTAGTTTACATATTCTTACGATAGAATCTTCGGATGCTGTAAATGATTTTATATGATACTACAAGCATTATGTGTACATTTCTGTTTTTAATGTTGAAAACTGAATGCAAAAATAATACATATATATAAAATAGCTAAAATCAGATAAAGAAATTTGTAAACTATTATATGTACGTGTTTATTGTACGTAATGGTGGTGACACACTGTCATCAAAGCGCCTCTTACATTATATTACGTACATCTGGCAACCGTTTACTAAAGCATACGTGTAAAGGTAACAAGTTTTCATAGATTTTAGATGTTTTTAATTGATGTAATATCAAAAGCACATAGTAAAGACGCACGACCATCAAGTTAAGTATCTTCTTATTTCAGCTATCATTCCAGAGACGTGAATGCTTATTATCAAACACTAAGACAGATAATATCCTCACATTATTGTAGAAAAATTGACATGTCAAAGGAACACCATTTAATATTATCAAAGTATGTTTAAGAGGTTTTAGTAGCATTGCTTAATTGTTGCCAGACACTATTGTTACAATGTCGAGATTACAAATGTTAGAATGGCGCCAAACTAAATTCAATTTACAACTATATAATTGTTAACATTGTCTATTCAGATTATTTACAAAATCTCGAGATTTCTACCAAGGTAGACACTTGTGCCTGAAATGGTGTTTGGACGGTCACCTAGGGTAATCCTCTAATACTTCAGCTGGAAAAACGTTATATGACCGAAATCGCGTTGAAAAAAAAAACAGACGTAATAAATGGCGTCTTAAAGATTTTATCCCAACTTCTTTGTCATTTGCTACACCCAGATACATTATTTTTCGAGTTAATGATACCGAGACTCTGTTTTAAACATTATAAATTAAAGTCAGATAATTGGAGGAAACACTGTATTTTATACAAACTAAATTGTAGTCATAAGACTGGATGACTATCTTGTCGTGCAAGAAATACATTTATTTCTGCAAGAGAGGGCAGGATGTATACGGTTAGCTGGTGTCCCTGCTTCCTTATAAAAGTTATTGTTAGTAAATAATTCAACAATTTATGAGCGAGTGTTTAACCTTTCAAGTCCCTGGAACAAGCTGGTTCATTTTAAATAGAAAGAATGAGTTTGTTGGCACATATATTTTTTTTCTGTAACTCTCCTGTTCAAAATGTTGAAATGCTATGGTGGGACAGTACCTGTGCCTCCTTACGAAAGTAATTTCAACAAAATCATTTTACAATATTTAAGTAAAGGTTTCGCGAAAAAGTACATTTTAAGCCCAGTCTGTATAATTATGAGTCAAAACCTCTCCGTAATACATTTTTATACTGTTTGCGCTCTATAAAACACGGATACTTACTTGGTATCCTGTTGATGGCTCTCAATGGTCGGAGCACCCTGATAGTTCGTATCGCTGAAAGACTTAGGTGTTCTGAATCAATACCATACTCTAGCGTACTGAAGAAAAAATATTTAAAATATTTAATCGAAGACATATATATCGGTATATAAGATATTGTTGATTACAAAGTTTATATTAAACTTTATTATCATTATTGTTATTATCTCTTTAGTTACTTATAAAATATGTTATACATTTAAAGTAGAAGTACAATATCAAGATCAAACAATGAAAAGAAACAGAAGACAGTTACAATGCAAAGTTGTGGCTATTGTTAACTGTTCAAAATACAGAGCTGGCGGGTAATGCACAAGTGACTGCAAAGTGTTGTCTATTTTAAAAGCAAATGTAAATATTAGGTAGGATTGTGCACCACAAGAACAATGGGGTGGGATGGGAATAGATGGGTGGGTGTTATTTCTACAATGTATACACTACATTGCATGTTTTAATTTTAATATCACAAGCCATATAACGCAAGAGAATAATGATGCGCGTAGAAAATACACTTCATTATTTTATTGAACAGTATAACTTTATGGTAAGCATATCTTTCAACGGTACAACGGACATTATTTCTAAATGCGCCGAATGCTGGGTCCAAACAGTTGCGTAAGTATGTTTGTGCTTGGGAACTAGACGAGGAAAATAGGCCATGCAAACATCGGCAATTACGTTGATGAAAAAGGGTACATTTAAAGACAGTTAAACACATTGTTGCTTTTAAAAATCACAGCATGCCATTTTTGGTTATCAAGCTCGGGGAGAAAGACAAACGACAATGATAAATCCTTCAACGTTTGTTCAACAATTCCTCGTTCTTTAGATATAAATGCGCAAGTAAAATCATTGAAACAAATAGATCTACATCCAAGTTGGAACAGCATATTTTGGTAAATGGTTTAAGATAACATTTACTAAGAAAATGTGCAAAATTATAATATGTATAATCAGCATTGTTTATTTATATTCAAATTAAATCTTCTAATGATTAGTTACATAAAGTTCCTATTCAATAAACCTTAATAGCTACACAATGGTTTTATACACAACATATGCCATGCGAAACGACACATCTAGGCGGAAAAAATGAAACAAATCCTTACTTGTCAACTACGTAGTCAACAACTCTTTATAGCATGAAAATGCAGGAAAAATCAAAAATGAATAAAGTATCAAACACAAAAAATGTGGATAAGATCAACTACCAATTCATGCCGATAGAAAATGAATTTGAATCTTAAAATTTTGCTGCCGTGTTGTTATTTTGGGAGACAAATCAATTAAATTGTGGAAGAAAATGGACGCAGAATATGTTTTGTATGTTAACTCCAGCTAAATGATTGATTTAAGATACAGATTTAGACATACAGCACTCATCAATATGATGAAAATAAGTACAATAAAAGCAACATAAAATATTAACATTATTAACCGTTGAATTTAGATTAATTTCGTAAAATGATATCTAAATTGGGGTATTAGTGAGAAAACAACGATAATTGAAAGAGCAGATGCAAGGGTAATATATATAAAACTGATAAGAGCATGCAACTAAAAGCACATAAACACATTTCGTTGTAAGACTATGTATTAAACAATTGCGGCGAATAAAGTTGTAATGTTTATTTAATGCTGCAAGTTGTAAAACGTAACTCTGCTTAATGTAAAGTTATAATGAAGACATAAAAATCGAAACAAGAGGGCCATGATGGCCCTATATCGCTCACATGTTATCATTGCACTTAAGGACAAGTCTTCAAGGTCAAAAGATCATAATAGAAATCAATCAAAAGAATTATGAGAAAATATAGTTGAAATTTTCTTTAAGTAACTTTAAAAACAAGATTTGAAAACTTTTGTAGAGGTACACTAGGCAATGCTACATGTCAAATATCTAAGCTCTTCTGGTTTATTTTTAGAAAATTTTGAAGATTTTTCTATGTACAATCAAGTAACCCCATGGGGCAGGGTCAATTTGACCCAAGGGGTCATGATTTGAATAAATTTTGTAAAAGTCTAATAGGCAATGCTACATGTCAAATATCTAAGATCTAGGCCTTCTTGTTTATTTTTAGAATTTTTTTTTAAGATTTTCCTATGTAAAATCAAGTGACCCCTAGGGCGGAGTCAAATTTGACCCCGGGGGACAAGGTTTGAACAAATTTTGTAGAGGTCCACTAGGCAATGCCACATGTCAAATATCTAGTCTCTAGGCCTTCTAGTTTATTTTTAGAAAATTTTTGAAGATTTTCCTATGTAAAATCAAGTGACCCCTGGGGCGGGGTCAATTTTGACCCAGGGGGTCATGATATGAACAAATTTTGTAGAGGTCCACTAGGTAATGCTACATGTGAAATATCTAAGCTCTAGGCCTTCTGGTTTATTTTTAGAAAACTTTTGAAGATTTTCCTATGTAAAGTCAAGTGACCCCTAGGACGGGGTCAATTTTGACCCCCGGGTCATAATTTGAACAACTTTAGTAGAGGTCCACTAGGCAATGCTACATGTCAAATATCTAAGCTCTAGGGCTTCTGGTTTTTGAGAAGAAGATTTTTTAAATATTTTCCTATGTAAAATCAAGTGACCCCTGGGGCGGGGTCAATTTTGACCCTGGGGGCCATGATTTGAACAAATTTTGTAGAGGTCCACCAGGCAATGCTACATGTGAAATATCTAAGCTCTAGGCCTTCTGGTTTATTTTCAGAAATTTTTTGAAGATTTTCCTATGTAAAATCAAGTGACCCCTGGGGCGGGGTCAATTTTGACCCCGGGGTCATGATTTGAACAATTTTAGTAGAGGTCCACTAGGCAATGCTACATGTCAAATATCTAAGCTCTAAGGCTTCTGGTTTTTGAGAAGAAGATTTTTGAAGATTTTCTTATGTAAAATCAAGTGACCCCTGGGGCGGGGTCAATTTTGTCCCCGGGGTCATGATTTGAACAAATTTGGTAGAGCTCTACTAGGCAATGCTTCACACCAAATATCTTAGCTCTAGGGCTTCTGGTTTTTGAGAAGAAGATTTTTAAAGTTTTTCCTTTCGGTTGCCATGGCAACCAGTGTTCTGCATGCAATTCAATTCTTTGAACAATTTTGAAAGGGGACCATCCAAGGAACATCCCTGTGAAGTTTCATCAAAATTGGCCTGTTGGTTTAGGAGGAGATGTTGTTTAAAGGAAAGTGTGAACGGACGTACAACGGACGGACGGACGGACGGACAGACGGACGGACGCCGGACGATGAGCGATCACAATACCTCACCCTGAGCACTTTGTGCTCAGGTGAGCTAAAAAACAAATCCTTCAAAAAAACATTTTATTATGGTAGTAATGGCATCAGATGAACCAAGATATTTAGGGCACACTTTCCAATGTAACGGTACAAATAATACTGTAGAATACAACACAAAATTACGGAGTAACAAGACAAACGAAACACACAATAACACACCATAGTGTGCCAATTAAGATGACACGCATTACAGTTTCGTATAACAAAATTTAGAAATCAGACATACAGCTGTACAAACACTATTGAAGGTAGGTAATTAAGAGCATATTAATATGGATACACGGACAGTTTTACTTTCAAATCCAAATTAAGACAATTATTCATGCCTTATATACAACCGAACTGATCTTTGAACTTCTTCACGCTTGAAATGAAATATGATGGGAAGACAGTTATTTTTCTGCATTTGAATGCATGACTTTACTTTCCGACGGATAATAAAAGACCGGCGCACTTACATAAATATATCAGGGAATACAAATGCATAGAATATGTGTTTAAAAAAGACAACACAACAACAAAAACTATTGAATATTCAAGCCACACAACAAAAACTATTGAACATTAAAGCCACGTGCGGAAATAAAGCATCTACGATGTGAATAACAGCAGTAATAGATTACATGAAATGGCTGCCAGCAGAGTATTTTGAATTCCGTAAGAATTTATTTTTCGTATAGTCAAATCATACATTATATATTCTGCGTCCATTTTCAGTGCAATTTACATTAAAACGTTTTTTTGTTTTATGACTATAGCTAAAGAACGTCAAAATCTGAGTACAGAACTGTCTAATTTTACAAACAGACCACATGGAAACTATTACCAATAATTTGTGCAATATATATATTTATGCATTTCAAACAATCTGTAGGAAAACTATATGATCTTTCAGCCTAAATATAAGATTATACATTAAAAATTTGCATTCATTGCTTTAAATGAAAACATACTATCATATAAGAAGAACATGAACACTGTTCCACAAACTAACAGCTAAAGTATGTACATGGAATGTTATGTTTTTTCTTTACTTTAAGCATCTACGAAAAAAGGAATCTATCTTACCCGGCAAGCACAATAAACATGTCAAGTCTGTTCCAGGAGTCCTCTAGGTACGTCGTCTTTCCCCAGAATCCCATAGCCGTGATCTTGATAATCATCTCCACGGCGAAGAATGCGAAGATGAAGTGGTCAAAATTCTGAAGTATCCGACAGCGGACGCTATCGCAAACATTGTCATTACATGGCTGGTACATACCGAGAGTTACACAGTTTAGGATGATGACGCACATACTCAGTCGTTCGAACCATGTGAATAACGTTAAGGAAAACGTTGACAAGCATGCTTAAATTCACTATAAGTATTGAAATAATGAAATTTAATATGGTAATATTGACGTTTATTTTAATAATATATATATAATAATATATAATAATAATAATTTTATTAATAATGATGATTACATTACAAGAAACTAAAACGGTGATGATACATTTATTGATGATAATATAGATGGTGATGTTTATTATTATTATTATTATTATTTATTTATTTATTTATTTATTTATTTATTATTATTATTATTATGATTTAAAATAAAAAGATGATGATGATGATTTGTATAGACGTCCACGTGTTTAGATTACGTAAATAAACGTCTTCTTGAGTTACACAGACTGGTAAGAAATTACACAGAATATATCTCTACAATGCATTCACTTAATATATCACTACATAAAAGTACAATGTATCGAATGGATTCTAAAGCGTTTTAAGTGCAATTGAAAGCCATTAAATGAAAAATACTTTTTAAATAGTTTTCCATTAATTGATTCTATACCATCCAGTATTTGTGCCACTGTTTCTAAATATGTAGAAGTTATGACGTCAAAGTCTATATCTGGTATCGTTTTTTATAATTGATTTCTAAAGCTCTAGGCGCAGTATTAAACATTATTGACGTAATCTGGCAGAAGATATTGCATTTTCAAATACATTTGTAGTGATCTGTGAAATCGTCAAACGTATGCTTCAAGTTAAACACAATTATGGCAAGTGGTATGAAATTTCGGTCCCAAGTAGAGTAATACAATCGTATAGACTGTGTTTTAATACATTTACAAGGGTAGATTTATGTGAAAGCTAGCCAGTGGCTCATTTATTATGCTATTGTCCAACAAGAATGAGATTGAAAAATCTGCGAAGTTCATATACTGATATACAACCGACCAGTAACGCAAAAAGGAAAATACCTTTCATTTAGAAAGAGTTTATTTGGGTTTATACATTGCAAAAGCTGGTTCTCAGCTTTCCAGTGAATTCTCAATTGCTCTAACAGAAAGCAAAGTAAAAAGTATCCATGGGATTTTCAAAGATTTCGGCCGTTTTCGTTGGTTTTAAACAAAACTCGTATCGTAACACCGACGGGCCGGAATCAACACTAATATATAAAATGAAAAAAAAAATCCGACTGCTCTATAAAATGTGATTGTATTGAATATAATGTAAGGGAACTCTTTAGTTTGGTTTCAGAATCGATACCAGTATGTCGAAGAAGCACAAAACGCAACTAAACAGAATTTCAGCTGAATCAGTTTGAGTCTGTTTTATGTTCAAACATTGTTTACGCCCCAAAGTACATTTCTAGCAATGCACTATATAAACAACCTAGTAACAAAACACGATTGGACGCATCTACTCTGACAGTTAGGGGAAAATAAAATAAAGGACTCATTGACAAATTATTTACTTCCTTTCTAGTAAGAATCCATGAAGCAATCATCAAGCTTCGTGCACTTGTCCCACCACAGATATAAACCATCTCTTTAGCATTATATTATCGGTTGAATCATAAAAAAATGTTTCTACACTAGCTTCCTCTCAAAAAAACACTCTGATAACTTCTGGCAAAACGTTCTATGATCTCAAACAAAATTGCTTTTTTATTACTCAATTAAAGAAAAGAATCCCTTTGGGATTTAAGTTTTATGCATATAAAAATCAAGTGCAAAGGGGAATAAAACAAAGATTTCTCCCAAAATTGCAATACACAAGAAGTTGTTTACAATACGTCATATAAAGATTACTTGTATGAGGAAGACATTTAAAATTGACTGATTTCCTGCTAAATGGGTGTAAGTCCTATCTTATACTTTTATCTCTAATTCAGAATAGTGACTTTAATGATCCTTCGACATACCAAGTATTTTAAAACAGTCCAAACAAGCATGCATGGCGGCTACATTGGATTTGATTGATGTCTTGTTAGAAGATTGCTGTTTTGACTTGCTTTCATGAACATAATAAAATGGTAGGCGTCACGTCTGAAAAAGTCTGAGCATTGAGAGTTAATCAAATTAATTAGTGTAAGCTACATGTGGATACGGAACGATCGTTTTAACCTGTCCCGTGAGTAATTCTGACTCTCTTTACCAGTGACATATTATTTACTGCGGAAACCATGCATGCCAGCTTGCGTATAATGACTGGAGCATCGTTTGTGATCAGTCTACACTTCACCTTGCTCTAAATTGTCGCTTACTATTCATTACCTGTGCTTTTGAGTGCTATTATTCAGGTCCAGATTGTGCAGTAAATTAATGACGTTGAGGCATTTGTATTCGTGATACTGGTGAAATTCGTAACTCAGTTATACATTTTAATTTAACAGATTAAAGTTGTAAGTAATAGAGATAAATTTATATACCTTTCTGTGTGTCTTTAAGGAAAAAAAAGTAACTTTTAAACTAATACAATTTAATATCTGAAAAAGGCTAAGCCTTTGTTTTGAATAACAAATCTCCTAATTTTGATAGCCAGTTATTTCTTCTCCATGCAATGGATCGATAAAAGCAGAAGACAATGTCCGCTCTCAAACTAAACTAAGATAATGGTAAAATCATGTAGTCTTAGAATCATCAAGGAAATGTCACGGATATTGTTTTACGTGAATTTCATTAGTGGTCATAATATACAGTGGCTGTTTTTGGGCGGCGGTATTAGGCTTTTGACTGCATTTTTTTTTTAAAGTAATACATAGACATTTGCTTGATTTTGGTTTAGATGTTCTATTTTAACTCGAGGTAAACAAACGCTTTCTTGTACAGGTATCAGAGATATTCCTGATATATTTTATTTCAGAGGCTGCATGTGGTAGATAAAATGAAAAAAGACAACGATATCGTTTATGCTATATTTCATTCATAAAATATTACGACGGAATAAGAAGGTAAACAATTGCCGATCATTTATACTTCAGTATCAAAACATTATGTACCGTTTGAAATATTTTTGAAATAAGAAATGAGAACGAATTCTAGTCTGAAGAAATCAGAAATCAAAGTGTATTTTTTATAATTTACCTATGGTAATACTTCCGTTGTTTGTTGTAACTGCTGTTGTTACAAGAGTGCAAACAGATCATAACATTATATACTTAAAAAAACTCCATATTACCAACAGCACATTTATGAAATTGCTCACATATACAGGAAAATATTATGTTGATAATAACAAAACTACTCTGGACACAAGGTATGACGAATAGGTTTGTTCTTTATGTAGTCTTGACCATTGACCTACAGACCCGGATCATGCGCTCTGCGCATCGTCGTCCTATGGTTACTTACCTATATGGCAAGATTGAAGTCAATACCTTAAACGGTTACTAAGCTTAAAAGTCAAAGACGTACGCAGTGTATCACGTAATACGTCCGTTTCTATGTTTCAAACTGTGCGTATAAAAGTCACAAAATAAAAGTCTGCAAATGATCGAAAGGCTAAACGTTCATGATTCAAACAAAACAACTGCTCAATATCCTGCCATATCTTAGAAATAAATCTTGATTTGGTTTGCATTAATTACATTTCAATATTTCAAACTCTGTATCCTTTAAAGTTTAATAAATACAAAACTTTCATGGTTTTTTTTTTTTTTTTTGTCACTTTTTTTTTGAAAAATAGCTATATATTGCAAAAGTAAAGGAATGAATAATCATTGTATTATCTTATTGTGATTATTATCTTATTGTGTTTAAAGTTTGTGTTTAAAGTTTAATATGTTATTTCCATTACATTTGTGAACGTGTGAAACATTACATAAATGTACAAAATGCAATATGAAAGATATTGCCAAACTATTGTTGAGGCGTTTATAAAGGTTTTAAGTGTTTATCGAGTATTTATTATCAAATATTTACATCCACTGTATATTTTGTATGGAATGAAAAAACCAGGAACTGTATCATCTCCTAATAAGCTGACAACAGCAAACACACCCTAGCGTACATGACATTTGAACATTTGACACGAAAATTTACGATGAAAAACTGATAGACTGAATTTTGTTTCTATTCAAAATATTCTTCACGAAATGTGAACTTGTAAATTGCATTAGACTTACTTTAAAACAAGAAATATCTTTAAAAAAGATGGTCGGCGAATTGTTTTAAGACAAGAAGTTTATGAGGTTTTCATTTGTGTTATTCTATCATCTATCTAACATTTTGAAATAGCAAAACTAAACATAACACTTGAACAATATAAATGGTTCTCTTTTAATTATTCACAAAGGTCTCGTAACGGTTCAATATTGTTTCGTTTTCTTTTTTTCTATGTCGAATAATTACAGCAGTGGTCTTGAAGTCACTTCTCTACCTAGAAGACATTAATCGATCGGCTAATCACACCCTCATTCATGTGATACGCAGACCGTATTCAGCTCTCCCTGTAAATTGATACATATTGGTATTTGAACAGGTTTCTATTATTTTTATTAAACTTACTTATCATTTTAGATATATCAATATTCTTGCTAAATATACTGAGCGAAGCGTAGGTTTAAAACTGTAAACAGCGTCATTAAACACTCCTTGTCTGACATTTCACTTAGCTTTGCACAATCAGGAGAGTGAAAAATAAGAACAATCTTTAAAAAAGATTGTCGGCTAATTGTAGTAAGACAAGAAGTATATGAGGTTTACAAATCGTGTCATTCTATCATCTATTTAACATTTTGCAAATAGTAAAACCAAACACCACACTTAACAACAATTTAAATGGTTCTCTTTAAAATGTTCACAAAGGTTTCCTAGATGTGCAATTCTGTTTCGTTTATTCTACGACAAATAATTACAGAAGCGGTCTGGAAGGCATTTCTCTACATAGAAGACCCTAATCACACCCTTATTCATGTGATACGCAGACCGTACTCAGCTCTTTCTGTAAATTGACATCTGTTGGTATTTGAACAGGTTTTTATCTTATTTATTAAACTTACTTATCATTTTTAAATATATCAATATTCTTGCTAAATATACTTAGCGAAACTTAGCTTTAAAACTGTGAACAGCGTCATTTAGCATAAATGCTTTGTCTACATTTCACCCAGCGTAGCACAATCAGCAGAGTGAAACAAATAGACA
Source organism: Mercenaria mercenaria (assembly GCF_021730395.1). NCBI lineage: Eukaryota > Metazoa > Mollusca > Bivalvia > Venerida > Veneridae > Mercenaria > Mercenaria mercenaria. The sequence continues at coordinate 88,981,006 of NC_069362.1, read as the reverse complement.
CTCTCGTGCCAATTCAGGCAGAGTGTTGCATAAATCGTTCATATTGATAAATTTTGTATAATGCGTTATCGAGTAGTCTGATTTGCAAACTGAAATCACGTGGCATGGTCACGAATTCGTTCTTAATACGGCATTCGCCGAAAAAGTGCATGCATAGCTTCGATTAGTTTTTATACAAATGATTAAGGGCTATCAGTTTCGAACGGAGTTTGTCACATTTTTATTACTTTCTCCCAATTAGTTTGAATTTAATGTGATATCCATTTTATATGTCATCGACTCACAAGGCGGATGTCTAGATTGAAATTTACATATACCTTAAACACGAAAAAAAAACGTCTCCATTCTCTTCGTCCCGACTGCTTTTTGTGGACTTTGTTAGATAATGAACTGACTTGGGAATTTGGGAAGAGTGTTTGAGAAGAGTACTGAGACAAATTGCAGACATTTTGTGTGGAGGAAAGCATTTGACGCTCTTTATCGTATGGACATCAGTCAAGTACTGAGGAAAATTCACCAGAATCGGGACGTTTTCCCCGTGTGTATGGTATGAAGAAGTCAGGTGGGTTAGCTACCTTGCATCATGGAATGGAATAAAACTAGCACAACATGTATTACCAAAGGGCACTATGGCTATGCTTTTTATAACGATATGTTCTGTATTTCGTTGAAATATATCCAATTTTTGTTGCCGTTTTAATGTACAATGATTTTTCTATGAGAAAAAAGGCTATTGTAGAATTCAATATACGCGTGATATTTCCAACAAACACTGTCGAACTCGAAACCATAGAACAGGACTTTGAAAAATCTCACAACATCCTCTTTATAAACAAAAAAACAAGATATTGATCAATGAGATGAAAACGCCGGATGTAAAATGTCTAAGAATGCATCATCGTAAATTTGTCTGTTACAATGCAGAACAAATGCTTTACAGATACACGCATTAAAGTGTGATGAAATAACTTCTGTCTGCCATTTTAGAGAAATACCTAGTATTTGTTTTAATGAAAATGCTACTATCGTGTATTTTGTGTAGGAAGAAACTTTCGTATATCTATATTCACTATTAATTTCGTATAAAATGAAAGTAACGTTACATTTTGTATCGACAACATCGATCCCCTTCATGGTCTGACGTCGTTCACAAAATCACAAACGAAATGGCGTCATTCGAAAATCGGCAATCAAAATTTCAAACAGAACATTTGATAATAGCTGAAACTTTTTACTCGGGGAAAAGATACAAACTGAACTGATACGACTATGTCATTTTCCATTAGATTTAAGGGCATCTTAATTAAAATCTAGAACTGTATTTCAATCGGAAGGCGAATCAAAATTTACAAGTAACAGGGGTTTGTCTTTTTGGGTGTTCTATTGAAGATATCTTTGCAATGCCACCACTATACTGTTAAAGTGTAAATAGAATTTCTAGAGATCCCATTGTGGATAACATCCGTATAAATACATAAAAAAATAACATTCATTCCTTTGGTGCAATAGCAACACTCTCCGCGCTCAATCTGACGTCATTCAAAACAACATACGCAATGTTGTCGTTCGACAAAAAGTCTGTCTAAGCGGTAACAAAAAATTCAAGAAGATCATTCAGTTGTAGCAAAACCTTAGTTTTCTAGCCTTAATAGACACGACTATTTGATTTTTGTTAGGTTTAACGATATTTTACAATAAAATCATGAACCGTATGTTATCAGGAAGGTGATTTACGATTGAACGTAGGCGTATCCTTTAACTCTTCTATCTGGAGATCGGAAACGTTTGTTTTGACTTGAAAGAAAGTACCTATTTTGTTGGACAGAAGGGAATATAGAAGATATGTAAATATATTTTTCGGGGACCATGAGAAATGAACGAAACAATATGATCTGCAAATTTCAGTGAAAAGCTGGCTGACAGAATTCAAAATAATTATTAACTTCCCACATCAGAAAGAACTTTAACATTTTAAGTTTTTATTTTCCAATGATGTCAGAAGAGATTTTTACTTATTTTATATATTGCCTCATTATGAATGGTCATTATTAGTGTGGCGGCTCAGCTATGCTTAACAGTAGAAAAAAAAACGAAATCTGCTATAGAATTTTCAGAGTATACAATCATTTAATCCTTGAGCTGAAAATAACCCCCATCCCCCACCTAGGGTTATTTCTACGCTATGATTTTCTTAAAGCATATAATATAAGCTATCATTCCAGAAATTCTGCCTCTTGGCAGTCGGGTTCTTTTTACGTTACAGCCTGCTTTATACGTTACCAGTTATAATTTCTAGAAAATACTGACTGGCACTACAGTTAGCCATAACTGATCTGTTTACTAGCTACACAATATATAAAGACAGAATATACAGATTTCTATTTTGCAGGTAAATTTGACACTTACAGGCACGTGCTTTACGTTATCAAATGTACGTTACCAGAAATTGTAATGAAAATTGAAAATATAACTATGTGATTTTATATTTCGTTTCACGTGTCTATGTAAAAAGTGTTATAAAAAGAAGTTGTGGTTATAACAGATAAGAACTTGCCATAATTATACTGGTTGTAAAATAATTCTAATTATTAAGAAAAAATAAGCAGTTACTGCAATGTATAGTAAAGAAGATAAAATAATATAATGTTGACAAAATGAGTTTCAAATTTATAATAATTATTTGTTTTAAAAAGTCGAAAACTATTTAGGTTGTGGTAAAATATTTTGTTTAAACAGATATGTAACATGTACAAATTTCATAAATATGTATAATGTATTTTAAAACATAAATATATCACAAATTATAAATCTATATAACGAAAATTACTCATTAGATAAATTGTATATAATTTTCTTCAAAATGAATTTACCATCAAGATTAACAAAAAATCATTTTTCATGTGAAATGAAACTGATTTCATTGAGTTGAAAACAAAATGAAATGAAATGAAATAAAATGAAATAAATAAATAAATACATATATATATATATAAATGTGTGAACTGATTTGCAAAGAGTGAGTGCTCCAACTTGCTTCGTATATATGGCACCTTCGAATTATTCAATCAATGATAATGCTACAGTCCAGCATATGTTAAAAACATCAGTAGATGCAAGTAATGAAGTTGGTTAGACATATACTATAGTGACATGTGACGCGGTTGTTGCTACGAATGCATATTCTTTGGTTCTGCAGTCTAGAGATGGATTTGGTAACATTATTGTTAGAATGGGTGTGTTTAACACAATCTGCTCTATATTTGGGCCTATAGGAAAATTGATGAAGGGCAATGGTCTTGCAGAACTTGTAATAGAATCAGGAACTTGTTTTAGTGGGTCACTTGATAAAGTATTACCAGGTAAACGCTACAACCATACCCTAAATGAACACAGGACTGTAATGGAAGCTCTTGAGTGTTTGCTTCTATGCAAGTCTGAAGAAACAGAACCCCGTAAGGAAAGCAATCCAGAAGACACTAATATTACAGAAATGGACTGAAAGTCCATGCAAAGAAAAGGTGTTTGAAATAATAACTCTCCTGACTTTGAAGAGTATTTCAACAGACATGAGCAGTTCAAATCAGAAATCAGAAAGGGTGAAAGTGGCCAAACTGCTCAATTTTGGTCAATGCATGTAGACCTAATTCATATGATATTGTTGCTCATCAATGCATTAATTCTCTTGATTTACATATAGCATCTCTGTACCAACTGTGCTCTTTGTTCTTCGCATTTGACCACAATAATTTTGCTCGCTACCTCCTCGTTTACCTGTTGGCATTGATGAATATTGATCCAGGTGCAGAAGAGCTACTCCAAAGTAATGATTTTAGTGTATCTATGTCTTCTGTACTGCATTGAGAAATGCTGTAGATATTACTACATTGCAGACAATTAACAGACATGAAAAGTCTTAGGCTGGCATACTTGGTTTTAGTAGAAACTATGCTGCATATATCTACTGGTGCATGATTCGTCATTACAGAGCAAGGTATGTTGAAGCAACACTTCAAAATGCAGACATACATAGAGAAGACAAGTCCAACCACAAAGAAGTATAACCTGATAGGCATGCGTAGAGAGGAAGTTAACAGGGTTATAATGACCTTAAGGCAACTGAAATAGGTGTAAAGACAATGGATGGATTATGAAAAGAAGATTGATTGAAAAATCAGTTCCTTTCCAAGACCCCATTAAGAGAAGAAAACTTATAACATTTTCCACAGCTGAAGTTAAAAGGAAAGTAACCAATTCTCAAAACAAAATTCTACAGATAAGAGCAGAACGTAACGTATATGAACAATTGGTTCTTTTTGCTGTTCAGCACAACATAGATCTAGAATTGACACTTTCTTTTCCTCTAGGACCTGTCACCTGGCCGTTATAGCTACTGCGACTGGAATGCCAATGAAAACAGACGAGTGAAAACTACTTCACTATGTAGAGGCTGCAGCCGTCCAAAATGATGACATTGTTTTGTTGATTGACAACAACGCCCTGCTGCAAAGCTTACTAACCATCCCTGCAACATTCCAAGACGTAGCCGAAGTTGTGTTCAGTCAACTACCTAAGACAGCTGGAGTTGATTTTGTAACTGACACTTACAGTCCTCGTGACTGGAAAGCATTCATGTCAAATAGTGAAAACAAAACACAGTGATCAATCTAATTTCCGAACAATGAAAATGTGATTCCTATGCACTAAAAATGAAGAGAAGACAACTGTATTTTGTCAATGGTGAAAAGTGTTATTTACTCACAAGTGAAGATGGGAACAAAGTTCAAGCTCTATCAAAGTTAGATCCCCAGATACAGACGCGTTTGTGTTATTGGTGATATCTTCAAAAATACAAAGTACTGTTCTATTTTACACTGGACCAGGCAATAAGAGACACCATTTAAATGCTCACAACATCTAAATAAGCAAAGGAGAAAGAATCTGCTCAATTCTGCTTGCAATACACCATCTGACTGGTTGACATAACTGGTGCTTTTGTTCGCACAGGGAAAGTAGCACCACTCAAATTAGTAGAGAAAAAACAGGTGTATGTTGTTTTTCAGTCACGAGGACATCACTGATCTGATGACCTCTTTAACAGCATCGAAAATATTGTCTGTGCAATCTATGGATTGTTGAATACAATAACATCAACAAACTTATATATGACATGTTTCTCGCAAAGTATCAAGTACGTGCTGGCAATGTCCCGAGTACATATAATGGTATGGACATGAGTCTATTTCCACTGTGTCAGTTGTCATAGAATGCACATAACACGTGTGAACTATCAATTTAACAAAGTCAAGTAGATGAAAGTTGATAGAAATTTGAATCAGAAAATGTGTTAGAATATGACTGGTGTTCCGATAATATAGTACTTCAAGAACTAGCTGAAATTATTTGTGACACATCAGCAACATGTGGCTCTAATGATGACTATGAAGAAGTAGACATGACCGAAAAAATTGACACCATATACGAAACAGACAGTGATTATGATGACTTAGGTGACTGAACCCCTCAACTTAATTGTTTCTCAAATTTGATTTATGCGAGTTTATTTGGTTAAACAGATGCGGTTGTAAGCGTGTATTTTTCAATTACTAAAATACACATTCAGTAATGTATCGTAACGTTACAATGTCAGTTCTGGGCTTTATGCATTTTTATATCAAAGTAGTTCGAACTTGATAAAATACCCGCATTATCTAAGTTTGAACATCATTATTAGGATTACATAAACAATATATCGACTGAGAAATGAAAATAATATACCGTGAATTTTAGTAACGTATATAATAATGGTAACATACTTGTTCTGAAAACTGTTGAACGATAAATTATTAAATACTAATGTAATGTGTATCTGAAAATACTTTACTTTAGACATATCTGATATTTTCTGACAATTAAACCTACTGAATTAATTGATATGAGTATTTTTATAAAACAGAATGGTAACGTAAATTACAAAATGAACTGATCGATTTAGAGAACAAAACTAAGCCGGAACATTGACAACATCATAATCTGCATATTACTAAACCCACTTGCTGATGATTTTGGTTGTTTCTACCATATAAATCACCACATTACAGTTTTGTCGTTTATTAAATAATTGTTAAGGTAACGTAAATAACAAGCTGTAACTCATAGAGAACCCGCTTGCCAGATAGCAGAATTCAGAAATATGATCTACATACAAGGGGCTTCAAAACTAATGGGGTCTACAAAAATCCCTAGAGGGAGGGAGGGAGGGTTTCACCTTCCAGATCTAGGCCTAATTAGGCTTGCAGTCAATAACACCGATATGGAAATTCAATTAAGTCAATTATTTCCAGGCATTTAGAATAAATACTACAAATTCACTTACCTTTCCATCATACTGATATGCATTTGTATGTAAATATGCTGCTTTTTTTCTAATTGATTTTACTGCAACATCCGTACATTAAAACATCACACATGAGCTTCGATTTTTAACATGTGTTTTTCATGCTGATAGAGACGCCAATACTCACCTAAGCCAATTTATCAAATTATCTTTGATGTAAACAACAACAAAAAAAACCTGTTTTTTTTTTTTTACAGTTCGAAACATTAAAGTGGAATTATACGCATTTTCAGGTAAAAATCCAGCTGAAATAGATGTGTATGTTACCAGTACGAAATAATAACTTTCCAAATATAACTTTTCTTATTTTGACTGGGGCAGTCTTTTTTAAAAAAAGTCAAACTGTACGCAGGAGTTGTTTCCCTTCAACTACAGAAATCTCTACCTATAGGTAAGGGAGATCATTACGTAGTAGATTGAAGAAAAGAACCATTATTTAATTAGTTCGATTTCTTTATTTCTAATAGCATCAATGTCAAATACATACGCGGCATTGTCGTTAATTCAATACATTTAAATGCACAGCAACCGAATTGCTTTTATAAAACATTCTCCAAAACACACTATGTGTAGTTAGATGCGCATAATGTCACTTTAAGGATATTCGTTGAAGAAATATGTTATATTACTTTTCAATTATATGCATTCCCTTTTCTGTTGACCGCCTGAAGGTGCTATCAGCATATGAAATGTTAATATATGTCGTAAATAATGTGAAATAATACGAACTGAACCTTATCAGCACGATAAAAGTTTTTTTTCTAAATTACTTCAAGCATGTATTTTATATTGATTCATTTTGATATCCACATATCTGTTCTCATTCCGATGGATCGATAAAAGCATAAAAACTGGCAGATTTCGCGCTGGAACTTAGATAATAAGGAACTAGTTCAGTTTAGATTATGATCATCATGAAAATTGTACGAATTCTAGTTCTTCTATGGCCGAAGATGTGCAATGGCGGTTTCACAACTTTTTACAGACTTAGAATGCGTTAAAATGTTTGATTCCTTATCTGTTTTCTGTGTTTTTGATTTTACATGTACAAAGCTTTGTGGAATTGTTTGAAAGGTTTACATATTCTGTTTTAACTGGAGATTAAAACAAACCGCTTCTTGAGATATTCGATAAATATTTACTTTAGGGCACTGCATGATGTAGACAGCGTGGAAAATTAAAGATATCGTTTATTCTGAATTTCTTTCCAAAACTTTAGCAAGATGCAGTTTATAATTTCCCATCATTTGTATTTAAGTATAGCAATATAATGTTCTGTTGTAAATATTTTTGGGGTAAAAAGAACAACACCAGATCTTAAAAATTCAAATACGTTAACAGATATAGAATATCAAGAATGTCAAAAACCTAAAAAAAGCACAATAAAATGTCGTTTTTTCTGTTTCTTTATGGGAACAAAATTAATGTTCCTATTGGCCTCTGTATGAACTGCCGTTACTACATTGCATTTACATAACGTGTTTCGGTAAATTATATATGGAGCAATTATTACCAAATCAAGAATAAAATCAATGACGGGACGGAGACCAGTTTGCGCTGTTTATTTCCCCGATTTTCTCCAAAATTACCTAATCACAAAACGCTTGAACGGTAATTGAATCACTGAGAGCTCCTTTTTCTTACAATAACAAATCAATAATTAAATAAGCTTACAATACGTTGATAGTGTAATAACAGTCAAAGCAAAAACACCCAAGGGTACAAGACATTCCAGACATGAAATGAGAATGACGAGAAACTGTAAAGGAAATCTGATAGATTGGATTGCATTTCCCCCTGTAATATTATTGTTTGCTTTCTCTTCTTGAAATGGGATTGAAGAAATTGTAAGTAGGCTTATATCAATTCATTTGTAACCATTGTTTTGATTAAATTTCATACACTTGATAAAAGGTTCTTGCTTCCCGTTGGAACTGAGATATTATCAGTAATATCAAACCCTCTGATAATGAAACTATACTAGTATTACATCACAACCTTGCTTGAATACTTGTTAACTTGTGATAAATTTTTGTTCCAAATTTACTTTCTAATAAAAGATCTTTTGCGATGTCCAAAGGTTATTTTTAAAAAAATCATATTTGATCAGACCAAGCATGTTAATATGTATTGATTTCATCAGGTTGGAAATAAGGAAATACGTAGAAAGTTTAGATTGTACAATTGAAATGCATTTGAAAGAAATTCACTTATATAGAGAAACGTGCATTCTATTCTAACATGATCATGTAGAGGATATTCTTTCCATTATGTATATTATATATTCTTATTGACTTTACAGAATAACTGAACTGAAAATGAAATAATTATATTTCTACTTTTGAACAACTTTCATTAAAAGCAATTAACTTCTTTCAGCCTATTTTGCAATATACATGCTGTGTTTATTTTTTTTAATTATATGGTAGCATTCCTATCATATACAGGGACAAATGTGTCACACTAACATTATGCTTCGCGGGTCTTTGTAGGATCAATAAAACTAATGACAATTTGGCAGATAAGATGTAAGACTAATCCTTAACATAATTGAATCTTGAGCCCTCTTCACATTTCATTATACAGACATATACCGGGAAAATTATCTTGTCTTATGGAATAATTTGTAACTATTTCCAAAAGGGCATACTCTTTGTTATTTTGTAGCCATCTTTCACAGAATATGCAGTTAGGAAAAAGTTGGGATCAACAACTGCATTATTATTTTTATTAATATTATTATTATTATTATAAATATCAAAGTAATTGTAAAGACTGTCTGTTTGCTGATGCTTTATAAAGAAAGGATCTTTCTTCAGAACAAAATATTTCTGTCGCAAAAAAAAATGAATGGAAAAAAAAAAACCTCCATCGATGCAATTGACATCGATGTTGAAAGAATGCTAATGTACCTACATACGGCAAAAAAGTTGTAAATAATAAAGGGCATCTAGGGTTTGTTAGCGTATTCCTAGCAATCCCATTTCGTACTGGTGTTATATTTTAGGCTGACTTATTAATTTGCCTTTGCCTTTCAAACTGTATGAGCACTGCAGATGGTCCTTTTGTAAAATTATTTTCATTTTAGTTCCGTAAGTCTAGGAAAACGAAATAAACTTAAATTAAGCTGGGTTGTTTTATGAAAGTCTTCTCTGAGGCCGATTTGTTCACACATTCAATAAAATCGCAATGAAAATGTCTCAATTTTTAAAAAAAAATTAAAGTTGTTTCCTACTTGGCCGGTTTTTCCTGCATAGTGCAACAAAATGAAAACTTTAGAGATACCAGCAATACAAGAAAAGAAGTTTGAAACCAGTCACCTTTGCTCATAGAATTTGCGATGCAAGTGCTCAAAACAGGCTGAATGGATATAATTTTATTCTTTTTCCAAAGAAATTACCCAGTAATCTATTTTAACTGACCAACTTTAACTCAGATAGAATTTCATTCAAAGGATGCACGTTTCTTTTACGTTTAATTCAATCATTTTTTGTTTGTTTCAAAATGATCAGCTACAGATTAAGATGGTTTTATATGAACGAGTTAACGCTCATTGTATTACAATGTAAAAGAGCCTTAAAATTCAATACTTGTCTTATAGCTTTACCATTTTCGTAATAATATATAGGAAATCAGATATTTTTCTTTAAAATAAACTCTTTGCATTTTATTACAATATTACAGGGGCATTAAACTGCAGCATATTGAAATGGTAAGTCATCAAAACACCTCTTGCTTATATAAAGTTAAAGTTAATTTCAGATGAAAGACAACAAGCAACTGCTGTTAAGAGGTTTTTATTTTTTAATTACCACTAAGTAGTTCGTAAATGAGTTTTAAAAATAATTGTAGTACAATTTGTAATAAATACAGGTGTCGAAGGTTTCAATAAGGCACAAATACCTTATGAAAACTACTTGAAATGGCTCTTTTTTCAGTAGGGGGATATACTGGGTATGAAATATCCATTACTGTTATCAACGTTATTTTATTATGTATGTGTATGTATGTCTTGGCCATATTCAATTTGCGTTTATGTTAATTGGCCAAAGGCATTGATTTGCTGTTTGCCAAATAAAACTGTAAAAAACTGTAATTTTTAACTTCCATTCTTATTAACATAGGAGTTAACATTATCCATGTACACGTTTTGACTCTACTATGTAACAATGTGCAGCCCAGGAATATGAAATTAAATTACAGACAGTCACTGCTGAAACTAAAAATAGTGGTCATAACACATCGTTATGATTATCATTTCGTGACGTCTCCTAATAAAATGTTAACTGATGGGATCGAATTCACCAAACACTGATCGATGAGGAGAAAAAACAAAAACGCCGGAATTGCATGATCGTTAACGTTGTCTATCAAAATGCACGAACACATGTTTTTGAGATTTTAAATGTATAAACAATATGTGGCAAACATTTGATTGAAATTATAATTATATCTTCTTTGGGGTTTCGACAAATTACCTAGTCAATGTAATTTTTAAACTAAAATCATCAAACTGGTTTTCAAGGATAAATCACAATTAGCATGGTTTTTCTATATTCACTTCGTTAATTTCCAAAGATCTAATAGATGTCAGAAATAATTTTGACTCGCTTGATATTTTTTTCTCATTTTGCTTCGCTGATCTATGCTTATCAACAACATAAACGACATCACGTACGAAATGGTTTCATATCTATGAATATTCCATCATTACATCAATAATGCCTGCATGGAGATTCAATTAAGACAATTATAAGCTGGCATTCAAAATAAAAAGTCCAAATTCATTATACTGATATGTTTTCTCGTAAATATAAAACATACATTTTCTCATTGATTATAATGCAGTTAAGCTATGTTATATATAATGCAAACAAAAACGTCACAAGTTTTATATACATGAAATCTGACAGGCCGGTACGCTTTAGAAAATGAATGGTAAGGGTAGATTATTGAAAAGTATGTTTCTTTGCTTCTGAATGTTTTTCTTCCTCTTTAATCCTCTATACATGTTATTGCATAAATATTTACACGGTATTTAACAGTCTTATTGACATAAATATTCCCAGTAGACAAATTGTTTCTTAATTAATAGTACATAGATTCCAAAATTAAAGAACACACATTTAAACCCGTTCTAACAAACGGATCTGCCGAGTTTTAATCCGTCGAAATCAACTTTGTAGTAATTTCCGGCTTATTCATCAACTCTATGGTTATCAGTACTATTACCTAGGTCCGTTTGATGTTGTTAAATGACATTTAGGTCTTTAGATTCCTAGTAACATTTATCATTCTCTTGATTTACTTTAAATCTTTGTTGTTACTAAATTATCTACACATCGTTATTTGAAGGATTAAGGTATTTGAACTGCTTAATTTGTATATCATCCTAAATATGTAAATAAAATATTAAAACATTTCCAAACTAGTAGTATTTTATATTCGGGGGAGCCAAAATATAATTATGTTTGGACTGTATCTATTTATGACAATCATGGATAAATGTAGCGGATCCAGATGAAGTAATCCTGGCCTTTGACCACATACGGATATACGCCCACTACGTAATCCGTTTTCTGTGTTGTTTAAACAAATATTTATATATTTCAAAGTAAACATATTGGTGGAATTTAGGCTTAATGTGCAAACATTCTAAGATATTCAAATATATTTAGTACCAAGCACTGTATGCGGTACATTATATGTGAAAACATAAAGATATTATTATTAATATTAATCGTTTATGCTGAATTTCTATCGTAAAACTTTTATGATTTTTGCATGTAGGTATAACTGCATAATATACTGTTTGAACGGTACAAACACAATACCAAATGTATTACTTACAACGAGTCATTTAGTAAATGATTGAAATCAGTTATTTAATATATTCCCTGTGGGACCAAATAATATTCCCATTGGCTACTGTAAGACACGTTCATACATTAAATACACATATCATGATCGTTTACATTATATATTGAAAATGTATAACCAAATCAAGTATACAATAAAGTCAATGACGGGGATTGATTTGGTAAACTTTATTTCCCTGATTTTCTCCAAAATTACTTAATCACAAAACGCTTGAACGGTAACTGAATCTCTGTGCGCTCCTTTTCTTGCAATACCGGGTCAATAATCAAATAAGCTTACAATACGTTGATAGTGTAATAACAGTCAAAGCAAAAAACCCAACGGTACAAGACATTTCAAACATGAAATGAGAACTTCTGACAAGAATATGTGAACGAAATCTGATACAATGGATTGGATTTCCCATTGTTACGTTATTGCTATTGCTTGTTCTTGCTTCATGGAAAGTGATTATGTAAATTCTCAGTAGAGCTATATCAAATGATTTGTAAACATTTCTGTATTAATTAAAAAACAAACATTTCAATATACACGCTATAGACTTCAATGTTTGAAAGTGTTCGCTGATTTTTCTTTACATATGATGGGAATTACACGGAAGAAGTGTACACTTACATACAGTTTCATCTGTATAAGCTCGATCAATAAAACAAATGACAATCTAGCAGATAAGATGTAAAACTAATCCTTAGCGTAATTGAATCTTGAGCCCTATTCACATTTCATTTTACATATATATACCGGGACAATTATCTTGATTGAGCCATTTTACCACAGAGCATGCATGATCTTTGTATATTTTATAGCCGTGCTTTACACATGGCATACATCCAGAAATACTGCATTATTAGAAATTTTTACTTTTTTTCATACTTTAACTATGTCGCTTTGTTGACATCGTCAGAAAGAATTATCACGTTTTAATACAATATTTCTTTGACATGGCATACCATTGTATTTACTCAAAAGTTAAACGACTAACTTGAAACGACACTAAAACAAAACTGATAAAACAGGTGTTAGAAGGAATGCTAATCTTTTACTAGACATGGCTAGTATCTGCTAACGATAGAACGACACGTTATCTTTGGTGATCATAGTTCAAGATTATACATTCAAGCATTCCTTTTGTTTTCAATGCATCCAAAACGAGAAAAAGTTTATTTAATTGATTGCTGACGCGGTTTACGGCATAGTATATTATTTCAGGGAAACGTGTTCTGTGTCACCTTATATTATCCATGTTTTCCCGAGGACCATTTTGTGATTATTAATTATACCCTTTGACAAAAAGTGAAATATAAATATCAGAGAGGTAGTTAATTATAAAAAAAATGAAAAACTCTTTATCCAGTCGATATCGTAACAATGCTTAATCAGAGAACATTTGATGTATTATAGAAACAATACTGAGAAACGGTCTACTGAACTTAAGAGTGTATTGATTTGTCTACTAGACAATATGCTGCCTCATTTCGTTTTCAAAACTAATGAGCATAGAAGTTGATTTATTAACTGGTTTGTTTTTTACACAGTAATGGTAATTCTTAGAAAGAGAACGAATCTTTAGCTGGGCTGCTCTATGAAGGTCTGTTTCGTTAAATGATCTTTTCTCGACTTACACCCTTTTTTACACACACCTTATCAAAACTAGATTTTTCATACAATTTGTTGGGAGAAAGTGAAATATATATATATATTTCAAGATATCAGCTTACGGGCCTAGTAGATAGCTATTTTATACTGCGCAAACTTTTTTGCAATGTTTATACCTGTTTTCGTGCAAACTGTTATCGTACATTTACGTTGAATCATGACACAAGAAACAAAACTGTTCAATGACACTGGAACAGTGAAAGGAAAGTAAACCATTTTGTGATTAATTTCTAGTTATGTTATAAAATTCAAAACATACACAGACGTTCAATTTGGCTTTCATGTTGTTTTTACGTAAATCAATGAGAGGTGAATTTATATCATCCTTTTTGTCCTTTGATTTGTTCATTAAAGGAAATATCTAGCATAGGTACCTAAACCACACAAACATTCTAATTTTTTCTTGCCGACAGTACATTTTCTCAGAAACAGGGTAGCCAATAAAACACTACTTTGAACATATCTTGCAAAATGTAAACTATTGGAATCGAATTCTCCTCAAACAAAAACACATACTGATCAATGAGAAGAAACATCTAAGGAATCAACCTCATAAATCTTTCTGTTGCAAAACTGTGAGTTATGTTTTAGTACTACAAAAAGAATTAAGAAAGAGCATAAAATTTAACCTATTCTCCTCAGACATAACAAATAGTGATGACAGAGAAGAAAAGCAAACGACGGATACAAACGTTCAAGGATGTAGCTACAAAGGTGGAAGGTGATATTAGTGATACAACATTACCTAAGTTGTCATAGTATGCATATCATTACCACAGTTGACTGTGTGAATAAAGAACATCGGTATAATTAGTAAAAACATTCGTTTTCCTAAAGACAATTTGGTTTATTTTTCCCAAATAACTAATGGATTGTCTAAATTATTTTGACTCATTTGATATATTTCTTATTTGGACGGTAATTACTAGCTTCGCTCATGTATGCTTATTATCGAAATAAACGATATCTCTTTAAATGAATGGTTTTATATCTGAAAGATTCGGAGGAAACCGTGCGAAATCAATAACGCCGGCATGGAAATTCAATTAAGACAATTATTTCCAGGCATCCAGAATAAATACTACAAATTCACTCAGCTCTTCACTGCACTGATATGCATTTGTACGTAAATATATTTTTTACATTGATTATTGAAACGTCAGTACATGAAAAGGTCACACGGAAGCTTCATTATTTATAATGTAAACATCAGTGTAACAATATCATATTTCCTCAAGATTTAAAATTTATAATTCATATGGCTTATAAGAAGGGGTTCAGAAAGTATAAATTGTATGATTTTTAAAGTGTTTCAACTTTCTCTGAAAAAAAAAGCATCATGCAAGTGTTTATATCTAATTATGAAGCTAATTCAAATAACTGTATACCTCATGTATCTGTAGATGTTATTACACTTGTAGTAACAAAAGTAATTCTAAACAAGATATACTAAGAAAATTTATCCATTCAAAGACTGGTGAGGTGGCCTTGATCTTTTGCTGGATAGATTTAAATAATGATGAGCTCTAAACTAGTTTTTGAAACGGAACGCTAGGAAATTCACAATTTTGATGACAGTTTCGTTTTTAACATTTAGCCTGCTGGCGGTAAGTGATTTTGCCTTTGTGACCAGTGCATATTAAGATCAGCCTGCTGTTCATGGTCTGCACTGCTCGCTATTCAGTCAGTATATTCTCAGTGAACACCCCTTTGAAAAATTAGTGTTACTGCCCAGATTGAATGATAGACCAGTCCATTTTAGAAATGTACCAGGGTAAAGGTTAATGAACCTGTTATGTAAAGGTTAATGATGCAAAATGTACCATTTCTATTTTGTGAAATACTATATACTTAAGAAGTTCTAATTTATTTGTTTTGTTCTAAAAGTTTTGAGACAGGTTCGTTCTTTTAATTATTTATAAAGAAATAATTATTTATAAAGAAATTTTATAACTTTGCGTCAGTTTCTTTTTTAATCTCTTATAACCAAATCTGTTTTAGTGATTTTTCATTCACTTTTGAAAATCAAAATCAATCTCTGTTCACATTTTATTTTTTAACTTAATATTACAAAAATTAAAATTCAACATCCAAGTGAACATAAAAGAAATGAATATGCTGAGATAAAATTGGAAAATAAATATACTTAAATCATTATAAAACAGATTCTAGTTTTTGTATGGGTATAACACTGTCTTGGTTATTCTAGATTTTTTTCTAGTTTTTTTTTAATGTGGTATGCTTTGTTAGGTTTAAGGCCCATATTATAAAAATATTTTTATATCTTTAGCGCAGTATTACTCATTTTAAACTTTCCACAGATTTCTCCTATATTTAAATGCATTTTGTTTTATTATGAATTATTATGTCATGGGAAAATCATTTCAAAATAATATCTTAATATGGGCAATATTTCTTCATTTGTTCAAGCTGAGTTCTGACAACTGATGTCTAGGAAAGAATTCCCATGTGTAGCGCAGATGACGCGATATCAAAACAGTTGCTGACTTGAAAGAAAACGCAATCTATCAAAAATAAAGAGACCGATACATAATGGACACATAGACTTCGGCATAGAAAAATATTTTCTCTGAAAACAAGGAAGGGCTATTTGAAATTGGAAACAACTCTAAGGTAAAAAAGTATCAAGGTATATCAATATGACATTCTTTCGTATCTCAAAACTCTGCTTTACAAAAGAAATAAGAATAACATATTGATGATAACGCTAAACGAATAATAGCAGATAAAAGAATTATGCTGTCAGGCATATTTTCTCTTCATATTTTACAATTTTGACATCAACATAAAGTGATATGGATTTATATTTTATATCGTTTTGATATTTTTTGTCCCTCGTAAAGATTCAGTATCTCGCAACACGATTATCAACAGTCTGGTATACGAGTACAAACCAGAGCGGGAAGAACAGTTCCTGTGGCGATTCAGAAAGTAAACAGCTCATAAAATGTGCCATATTTGATAAAGTGTGAGGTGGAACACATTCCAGTAATGTTGTATAATCTGTCATATCTGATATAATCATATATGAATGTATCTGGAGTGTGTTTTACATGGGCAGACTGAAAAGTTACGTTGCTCCAGCATACTATCAACATTGTTTACATGACGGAATATCTTTAATCGTCCGTTTTATCAGTACAGTAATGACTAAAATAGTATAGTTACGACCAGTCACAACAGGTTGGTATTACGATAGTTTTAAAACATCGAAGCTACCGAGTGCCGTGCATGCTTTCTGTATAATAAGCGATAAGCAAACTGAGAACAAGTAAACCTATTGCAATTACCTCAAAGAGGCCATTTCTGAATGAAAGTTGTTGCTATCATTGGTATGCCGAAGCATTATAGTTAACATATTATGCAGAACGACATGGGTTACACGTACAATCATTGAAAGTTACAATAACCTTTAGCATGCTGCCGGCAAGTGACTCTGCCTTTGCGGCCAGTGCAGAGCAAGACGAACCTGCACACCCGTGCAGGCTCAACTTGGTCTGCACTGTTCGCTCTATTCAGTCAGCAAATTTTCAGTGAACATCCCTCCAAATAACAAAATGTACTGCCTAAATTGAATGATAGACCAGTCCATTCTAGAAATTAAGTAGGGTAAGGGTTTAGTATTAATCTGCCTATATGTATGAAAACTATAGGAAAATATAAGTCGCTTGCTGAAGAAGATTATCTTGATAAAACTAAAGATTCCTGTCACAAATTGGTATAACTGTTATTGTTTTTATAATCATTATATTAGTTTGAAAATGTGAATAATTACTACATGATTGTATAGTATAGGTTTATGTGAACATGAATTTAGCAAGAGTGCGCGTATTAACAGGACTATGTATAAGGTTTAAACAGGACACTCTTAATGTATGTATTATTAATGTGTATTATCATTAAATAACTGGAAATTACTGCATGAAATGTCGTTATGGAGGTAGTTCTACAT
This sequence comes from Mercenaria mercenaria, assembly GCF_021730395.1. Taxonomy (NCBI): domain Eukaryota; kingdom Metazoa; phylum Mollusca; class Bivalvia; order Venerida; family Veneridae; genus Mercenaria; species Mercenaria mercenaria. The sequence continues at coordinate 88,963,103 of NC_069362.1, read as the reverse complement.
ACATAAAAATATTCATCTAAATATTTAGTACTTTAAAAAGTAAATACAGTTGAGGATGATTTTCTTTACATTTAAGTAAATATCGAAAGATAAAATATTCTAGTGACAGATGGGCATCGGATATTTTTAATTTGTCCTACGATTTTATTACGTTTTGAAAATTGTTCTTGTTTTTCAAGTGCGATGCGGATACTGTTCCAAAGTAGGTCTCTCGGTTATATTTAATAGCATTATAAGCGGGCCGCTGATTAAATCTTACAAAATGTTACTAAAATGGGCATGTTGTGTGAATTTTCGCGGCCAGTCTAAGTGATCAAAAATTTAAACAATGGTCATTTTGATTTATTATTATTTGCCACTGCTAACTGAGATAAAAAAAATACCAACTATCACACTGAAAATGCATGTATTCTTTTTAAGAAAATGTTAACCACTGTCTGATATCCGCAACAAATCCACAGCAAACATCATATGTCAAAAACACGTGGTTGCCAATCGGACATTATTAATAGGACTGATATTTCTGGCACCAATTTATATTGTAATATTCCTAAAAACTGTGATCAATTACATGAACTACATTAATAAACCTCTCAATTTGCCATTTGTCAATCGTAAAGCTGATTTATAACAAGTGTATATATTTCACAACTCCTACAAGTTTCTGATACTTGTTTCTGACGGCAAAATTTGCAAGCAAAGACAACATTAATATTTATGGAATATCTCGCGGAATCGGCTAGCACAGGCCAACCTTATCTCAGACAGTTCACTTAATAAGTATCATTTTTCATGTCATATTTGCCGACTGAATTATATAAATATAATATCATATAGAAGCCCACGAAAGAGTTCTGCTGATTATTCCAAAATCTAGGCTGATTTACATTGCATTGACCACAACGGTACAAAGCCAAATAGATGATATCTGCATTAGATCGATGCAAAATGACTAAAATCACTTCCACCGAAATTCTTGTGATTCACAGACACTATTAAGCAAATTACATTACACATGCACGAGACTACGATGTTCTCATATATGTATGTCATATAATCTGTTACAGATTTTGCAAATTAAATGTGTGAAAAACGGTTGACAGTAGTTCTCTTCTGTGTGGAAATATACAGGTATCCGGGGAAAATGATTCTGTTGTCAATACTTCAAGTCTGGAATGGCGTAATTCAGCTCCAAAATCGTTGTTTTTTTATTATATCTCCCCATATGTGGGAAGATATATTGGTTTTGTCTTGTCTGTCAGTCTATGTGTTTGTGTGTCTTTCGTTCGCCTGTCACTAAAGTGTGCCCGGTACATTCCTCTGAAACCACTTGTTGGGTTTAGGGATGTTCAGTACCATGGCTAGTTAAGCATATAATCGGTATTGTCGGGGGTTTAAATGCAGAAATGTGAACTTACTTCAACTTAAATGTCCTTTTTTTCTAATCTGTTTATAGTCATTTCTGTTTTTGTCTGTTGCTGTGGGTGTGTGTGTGTGTGGGGGGGGGGGGGGGGGGGGGGGGGGGGGGGGGGGGGGGGGGGGCGAGTAACATAATAATTATTATCAGGAAAATACCTTTTGCTTAAACCTTTTTGAAATAAAAAGAGTTAAGAATAGAATTATCAAATAAGAAAATAAGGAATTGTAGGAAAATCTGTGATGACGGAAACTCAAGTTTTGGGAGCTTTAATAATTCATTTCTATAGGTGAAATTTTTTTCCATTTGCAAGGCACCCCCCACCTCATTTTTGGGCGGGAGGTTGCCTGTATTAGGTATTTTCCCGATTCCAATCAAAGAAACAAATGTTATGTATTTGTCAGCATGTAAAACAAATTGTAAATATAAATATAAGAATAATAAAACAGTATAATATTATTATGTGTAGGAATTTCCTATAACATGAAGGAGTCTTATAGTTTGATATTGGTAATTTAGGATACTTCCTCAAATTTTTGAAATTGTTATGTCATAACGTGTAAACATTTGCCTGTTGAATGAAAACAAAGAGAAAGAATGAAAACTTACTATTTCATACATAAGTCTCCTGTGAAGGGCCATTATGTGGGACATATGTGTCTTGTTTATTTTTTTTTATTAATTATGATTGCATATTAAAACTTTTTTATTCACAAGAAACATCAGCAGTCATCACAAAATGTCTTTGTGATATGACAGGATATTGCAATTCACATTTCTGTTTAAGTAAAGCGGTATGGGGAGACATGTACTTTTACAAAAAGCGATTTCTACTTTCGTTTTAATTACGCTTGTTCAGATATTAATTAGACAATTAATTAAAGGCTTTTAATAATACATTCCTATTACTGGGCCGTATAGAAGTGAGTATTTTACCCTCAGCCACACAGTGGCAACCAAGTTATCTTATGGATTACACGGTTGCTTGGTAACCGTTCTAAGTAATGGTGTCACATACAGAATAAGCATTAAATTATCGAAGAGCAATAGTTTCCGTGCGGGGGAGAAAGAAATCGAATCTTTCTTTTAGACTTCATAGATTACGTAAGAATAACTTTCAAAAAAAATAAAAAAATAAACGAAACAAAACAAAAAACAGTGTTGGTTTGATACCGTTTCAATTAGATACCACACTTTGCCACAAGGTAAACTATTTTTTCTTTTACATTTGTGTTGCGTTCATCAATGTACAAGGATAATAACTAAACACGAACTTTATTGACATAGTCAGTGGAAGGAATAGTGTCTTTGTCTAAAAAGGGCATTAAGCCATATTGAGGTTTCACTTTACCCTGGTTTAAAAGTGTTAAAGCCATATATATAACTAAATTATACTAGTATACAAGCCTTATCACCTTTACTTTTGTACCAACTTTGAGCCTTTCTACTACATGTGTACAAAAAATGTATACAAAATAATAAACAAAATAAAATCAAGTATATGTTCTACTTTCGCGGCACATGAAAACAGCATCTTTTCCTCAACATTAAAGAACGATATTTTTGGAAAACTTAAAACGCGTTGACATTGATTTTCCTTTTATAAGCTGCAAGTGTGAGCAGATGATTAAAGATTGTTATTGATCGAAACTGCAACCTAAATGACAAATAAGGATACATATAAAATGATTTTCTATAAATGTTCACTCGATAAACCTATTTCAGTACGAATCAATACAGATTAATATCTTTTATTTGACAGCGCGTCATCTATTTTGTCTAGGATTTTCTTGATGCATTTAGGATTTCTCGGTCGTTACTCTTCTTTAACTTAATCAATAGGCCTCTCAAGGCGGTGTTGATATAGAACGTTGAACATGCCATTTAACATAAGAAGTCAGTGTAACAATCGGATACGGCAATGGCCCGAATTGACGTTTATTGCACCAGAGTCTTGTTAGAGTATTGAACCAGGACAGCAATGAGAATGTACAAATAATTTATAGCGTAGAACAGAAACAAAAGAAGTTCTTACTAACTCGCAAAGAATGATCTAGAGAAAAAATGAGGATACTGATAATTCACAAAGCAAATTTGATAACAATAAATTATACCGCATCTATGTAAATGTTTGGGTTCATTTTTTACAAGGAATCACTCATACTGTGTTTCAATACAAATATTATCTCTTTGAAAATGTTGATAATGTGTCTTTGAAAACTTTTTCAGGAAAATACGTGTACCTTCGAAATGTAAAGGGAAGCGTTTTACTGTAATGGTACATGATATAACGAATTACTGACAATAAGTGATTCGTGTCTGTGCACGCCCTAGTACAAATATTGTGGCTAAGTATTCGGTTACGCAATTTGTCTGGTAGAACTCAATCTTCTGCCTTCCACAGACAAATTGATACTCGTGAAAGTGAACTTAATCAATTGGCACTGTTGAAATAAGTACAAGACAAACATTCCGCTGCCGTTAGTTCGTATTGACAAAATAACCAGAAGCGAGGTTCATTCCTGAACAAACAAAATGTAATTGAGCCGTGCCATGAGAAAACCAACATAGTGGGTTTGCGACCAGCATGGATCCAGACCAGCCTGCGCATCCGCGCAGTCTAGTCAGGATCCATGCTGTTCGCTTTTAAAGCCTACTGCAATTAGAGAAACTGTTAGCGAACAGCATGGATCCTGACCAGACTGCGCGGATGCGCAGGCTGATCTGGATCCATGCTGGTCGCAAAGCCACTATGTTGATTTTCCCATGGCACGGCTCAATTCAAGAAATAGCATCTGCAAACAACAATGCTTGATTTCAGCTTTTAAATAATATACCAACAAAACCAGAAATTATTATCAATATGTTTACACAGCATATTACAGCTCGAGTGATATCTGTTTTCAGATTTAAAATTTAGCAGTTTACGGGGTTTGTTTTGTTCTGTTTTGTTTTGTTCTGTTTATCGCGGCGATCTTTTATCTGCAAGTTTCTTACATACACTCAAGAAATGTAAAAAGAAAAAGCAACATCCTTTTACGGAAAATATTTCTTTGTTGCAACGTTTATACAAATATTTTGATATACATGTATCATTAATCCCATCTAATATTGTGGTTTCCTTTGTGATACTCGAACGCATGTGCATATGGAGCTCGTTTCATAATTAAAAAATACATAATCCAAAGCATGTATTCACAAAAATCAAAACTTAATGAATGTGAAAAACGATTACAAACTCAAGGACTAAATTTGTCAAACAAATATTTGGCACATTTTTATCAATATCTTACCAACTTTTATTCATGTCCAAAATAGGCTTTGTTGAAAAATCTTTTACTGAAGCCGACCGACTAACATTCAGTTATTTTGGAAAGGTGGATTCACCGTAAGTAAACCGGACAGACTGCATCCAATTTGGAAAACTTCGTGTCAAGTCAACATTTTAAATAACGTCTCATACGAAAGCGATTCGCAACGTGAAAACAATTCAAACTATTGTTAATAATTGAACATCTTTGTAAAAACATTGTCACGACGTTTACTGATATTTGACATTCCTTACCGACTATCGAATTTCCGTGTACCGAATACAAGTTTAGTTACATGTTATGTCATGCGTTGAGTATAAAAAATATGGATTCTGCGTTTCTACTTTTGTCTTAATTATATTATCCAAAGAGGGATAAATCGGCCAATAAAATAAACGAATACTAAATAATAACACAGAAGTCAAAATAGCAGCCTTAAGAGTAAATGTCTTAAACATTGAATGAAAAAGGATTTTCTGTATCAAAGGCCATTAATCTTGATCAAAGCAGACATGCAGTCAGAGGCCTTGTAAACGAACAGAAAGCTATTATACTTCTTGTCAAACTAGGATTGCATGCTGATGGTGCATTACTTTCCCAAAACACCCGAACGGGCGATCAATGACAGACTGAGAGATTAGATATTAAGCTTGACATTTTAATGAAATTGTCAACCTCCTCTGTGCAAGGATATCTCGGTTAGGTTATCTAGATTTAATCAAGAATGTGTGTAAATTAATTTAGATATACATTTGCTAGTTGTTCTATTGATCAATGAAGCACATTATACTGTCTTAATTAGGGCATCTTAAAATCTGACTTTTTCGTCATGGAGGTATAAAGCCAGGTACAAGTTTACAAATGAAAAATGATATTAACGAAACGTACTTCTTTTTGAGCGGAGATGATTATTGGCGGTTAAAAAGACTATATTTTCTACAATTGAGTCACTCTTACTTTTCATTGTATACGCTCTACGAAACATGAAAACCATCTGTGATAGAGTACACAACACGTATACTTAATTAATTTTATCCCTTTCCGCTTTAATATTTGTAATGACATGTATATATAGGTCATGTCCGGATGACAATCAGAAAAGCAATAACAGTATTAAAATGAAAATCAAGTTTCGCTGTGGTCATTTAATGTACATGTAAATTGTAGTTCATATTAGATGTGTTTAAATGTTGCCACACTTAAAATTCAGCTATCATTCTATGACTTTATTTGAACTTTGTATGAGATATATGCTGCTGACATTGAATAAGATTGAAATGTTACATGGGTGAATCTAATGTTAAATATTATTTCGGTCCTTTTTTCTAAAACAGAACTCTTGAATTTTCTGTTTCAAGTAATCTCTTTTGAAGATAAATAGATTCGTTTTAAATCCAATATTTCCCCTTACAGCTTTTGTGCACTCTGTGATAATGTTTTGCATTGAAGAAGTTCCAATCAATTTTTTTCCGACGATGTTAATGGGACTCAGTGCTACCATGGTATTTTCCAATTTGTGTCAATTATCTCGGACAGCTAGTGTAGCTAATTACTGGCACTTGAATATGTCGTCAATAAAACAACATGCCCTAATCTATACAGTTCTTTAATGTGAATAAGGATGTCGTTTGTAAAGATAAAATACAAATATTTTAAAGAGCCAATAAACACAGCTAATATGTACATATTTTGTAGCTTAAATGCTGAATGTAGTACAAAGGTGAATATAATACCGTGTGTTTAATGTTATATGTATTTCAGATGGAATCAACAATATCAACATGAGTTCACGGATGTATAGGGATATCTTCCGAGCGATTGTAAGATATTTACGTATAGAGATGCTGACACATTACAAAATAAATCACTATAACACCTCTGATATATATAAGAATTCCTTGATATGAGTCAATGATCTAAGCACCGAGTGTCATGCTTTTAACTTCAAGTGGTGTAATGTTTAAATGTTTTGCACTGCACATGCTTACAATAAATACTAGATTATACTGGTTTTTCATTATAAAATGAGCTTTTATTATAACACGATTTCCTGCCCGCAGGTGTACCTTATTCATCAACAACCATTTCCAAGTGAATAGTTTATCTAATTTTATTTCCAGATTCACCTTGATTTACAGATTGAACCCATTTTCCATTTCTCTCTTTTTTTTTATACGTTTGTTGATTTAACTTCCTGAGAAATTGATAGACAAGCACGTGAATACCCTCTCTACATTGCCAATAAGGTAAATATTTATATCAAATGCTCTTATTTATATTATTTATTGAACAAAGCGAATGTTACCTGTGAAGTTATGAAGGCCATATTGCACATTCTGAGAAAACAGCTGGGTGAGCCAAAATTTTAAGACATATTAAGTTTGTTTCAGCTAAGGAATAGCAGGCGTAATTCCATCTTGATGTAATGGACAATTTCAATTAAGACAAGGAAGCTTATCGCTATATTTATAGACATAATCAGAAATATAATCTATCAGAAAATTACGGAAGTTGATAAAGCCGCAATAAATATTGAGAGTATGATGTAACATTATATAAAAATATTCCGAGGAAGAAGAAGCTCCTAGCCAAAAAAGTTTCACATGAGATACGAAAATAATGGAAAACGTGCCCTGGTTTTCAGCAAAAATGACAACCCACAAAACGAATTTATCAAGCAAGGTGTGTTAGCTACAATTCTGTGAATAACTTAATCATGAGTGTTAAGTGTACGAGTTAGCTGTATAATTTTGAGAAAAGTGGAAAGGTCCAAAGAATTGTCCTGCTTTATCGTAATAATACCATTTATAACGTAGTACATGGTGCATTGCAATAAAGAATAGTTTGACAATAAGTTTTATAAAAAAATCATTTTTATTTTAACCACTTTTTTAATAGTAAACATATCGCCTTATGTTCCATCTCATTGCAAACACACCGTTTGATCGAGGATTAAATCTCTTTCGCCAAGACCAAATGTTGAATTGTAATGCAAAATTGTTGTATGGCTTTTGCGCACTAGTATACAGAATGACCACAAGTTATCTTCTTTTAAATGGTGATATAGACTACGTAATATTGCAAGCAAGGAATGTCATGTCAAGGGTACGAATCCTGGAAGAAAATTTTTAAAGCTACCAAAGATATACAATATATCTGGCAGAATATGTAAGCAAAAGATGTTCACAAGACAACGAAAGACACAGCAGATCTGTCAAATCCACTGGAGATATATACCAATCCCAACATCAGTACTATGACAGAAGCCAGAGATGGTAATTAATAGAATCATAGCGCATTAGGTAATTACTATTTGTTAAGTAATTATATGCAATACACTGGAAACGTATGTATCAAAGTCTGAAATCCAACAAAATTTGGAGCCTCAAATACAGACTTTAGTATGATAATGTTTGCTGTCAGATACTGATTTCAAGTTACTAAATATTTAATTTTACACGCCCTTAGTGTTATAAATATATATACTATGTGCATTACACATAATGCCACGGCGAATTATCAAAACTGTTGGCCTAAATTTCATATTCCCCGGAATGATAAAGGTTTCGGGCACTGCAAGTCAAAGTTCTGCAGAGAAAGTACAGCGAAGACCCTTTACAACCTTATAGTGTAGACTACATAAATTCTATGGATACATGTTATATTGAACCCTTGTTTTTAGAACGCTTACACGATTCTAGTTCAATTGTCTAGGGAACTTTTACTGGGAAATAAGTAGATCGCTTTAATCACACAAAAGAATTTTATATCGGCTTATAAATTGAATAGACAAATATGTACTGGGATTTTCTACAGCGTGAGTGCCTTGATTAATCCTGTCCAGTATTACTATCCAGTAATAGAGAAGCATCACGAAATAAAAGAAAATCTTCTCACAGTAATAAGGGAAAGTATTTGTTTAAGATTTGCTTGTTGCTTTATGAGCACTGGAGGAATGCGATATGTTTTTATCGATGTCAAAGAAAGTTCATGGAGACTGAAAATGCATATCCCCAGCAAAGATGAGAGAGTAAAAAATAGCCATGTATAACTAAGACTGCAGAAGAGAAGATATATAGTGAAAAATGATAGAACTTACACCCCAATACAGCCTTCAAACGGTGAATAGCATGTAAAACAATACTAATGCAATCTCAAGATATGATACATTCAGTTTGATATCGTAAGAACAACCCCACCCCAACCAAGATGGAGTAAGTATGATCACTTGTCTGTTTTCAGTAAAACAAACTATCGCTTATATACCAAAAACGGTTTCTGGTAAATAAACATCACTGGAATACGTTCGTCAAACACATGAAAGAGTTTAAAAATCTGTCATTGGGAACAAAAGTGCATAGATAAAAACAAAAACACATTCCATTTTTAAAGCATATTGACATGTCTTTCAGACTTGCTTCTTAATTTTGTATTTCATGCGTCCATTTTGCTTTCTGCAGATGGTGTCTTATATGTTTAAATCTTAAGTTCAAAGCCTGAGATTGTCAACGATGTATCTATAGCTAACAAAAATATTTCTCTCCAGGGAAATATAAAATGATGTCGTTCTACTTTTTTAGCAGATGGAATTATCAATAGCGTTAGATATGCAAAAATATTGTTTTAATTCCTAAATACCAAGTATGGATTGTTTTATATATAAAGGATGTCAATCTGTTAATGGAATGGAATGACACTTAAACTGAACGCCATTTGGAATTCTTATCATTTTAGATGTTATATGCTAAAAATAAAGCTGAACTAGATGAAAACGCTTTGTCACTATTGTGTTATTTTGTTAAAAGCTATCATATTTACTGTACTTTGAGGAAATACCAAATCGTATTTCAATAAATTATAAATAAATGATGTTGAATGGTAAAATGCGTTGCAATATCATTCGAGTACCTACCTTACAGTTAATTTTCGAACGGCAGTGATAGAACAAAAGCATGTCATTGTCCAACATACATACGGAAAATCAACATTTCTCTACTCAAGAAGTCTTGTTCTATTTTTGTTTAAGTTTACTCCCAACCACACAGGAAGAATGACAAAAAGCTTTATGTTAATTTAAATGGCCCTTTATATAACTTTGGAAAGTACAATTGGATACAAAAAAGTTATTGCTGTCGGGCTGTCCTCAGAATTGTTTATTACAGATTAATAATGAACTGCAAAAAGGTATAGAATATTTGATTTTATACATTTCTGGACAATGGAATCCCATTCATGGCAACGTCCATGTATTAGCTCCATGTAGTTTCCAGACTTAATGTTCACCCATCGATTTTCGTCATTGTTCTACGACAATCATAAACTTTATATTACCATGGTAATAAATTGCTTCAGGAGATATAACTGCTCTTTACAATGACCAGTGCTGAGTTGATGAAAAGCTGCAGACGCAGGCTTTACGACAAATTGATCTATATACACCCTCTATATAATTTTGTCCAACTCTGGATTCCATTCTAGCCAGCTGTATCGTCTCATAGACATTAATCGGATCAGGTGAGATTTAATACAATAGAAAGGTACTCTGTGATTACCTCCACACATAGTTTATCCCGTAAATGGCATGGTATACAGATATTGAGGTTACGATCTGTCTGAGACACACTGATTAAACTTGGCAGGAATAATGTAAGAGAGTATTTGCTATTCCACTGCAGTTGGCATGCACGTAATTATCACGCTTATAATTTTGTTTATATTTTTTCATTAGATATTTGAAAATTTACTGCTGTGAAATATAACTGAAGCAGATCAGTTTAATACTCCATATTAATAATTCTATAACCCTATATAATATTCATATTACACCCGAGTGAATTAATGTTTGGTTTCTCATTATAGACATTTCATACGAAACAGCTTCTTTGGGAAAGAGTTTCTAGAAAAAGCCTATTAGCTTACTGCTCGATCCCTTGCTTTTGTGATATATGTACATGGTAATTACATGCTATTTGTTGAATAAATATATTGTTTAAACTAAACGGCTTCTTGGTTCTTTTCAGCTTCTTGTCAGAAAACAAAACACAAATATTTCCAATCGGTCCAGTACACGTTGCATTTGATTTCATTTTATTTGAAAAATGAGCAATTCAGCTCTACTGTTTTAATGGTATGATATATGTTTACATATTAGTAACCTAATTTTTAATCTTCTTTCATATACAAATTCAGGATAGTTTAGAAGTTTAGTATCAGCTACATATCCACGAAGTGAGCTTACAGAAATGTGTGTTTGATCTGTTATTTCTGTCTTAATCAAAGAATGACCAAAACGCTTGGTCATCAACTGAAAGACGATCCGGTCTCGGCGGTTTGACTGAAATTTGTAATGATGACATTAGTTTATACTCTTTTAAATGTCTGCTAAAGCAACGTGATAATTTCTGTGATGTGTTTTAACTACGAATTTAGATCTAAGGGCCCTTTCATGTCAGCTCTATTCCGTAACGAGGCATCTCAGAATGTAATATGTTGTTTATATGGTTATAATTATACACGGCATTCATACGAGGTAAGGGACATAGTCCCGAGACAAGCTACCAGGCAATAAGGGTAAGAACATAACATAGACGACTGGGACCTTAAACCTTTGATTCTATCTTAGTACATTAATCATTACATTTAAAATCTGCTTACCATAATATATACATAATCTTAATCTGGAGATGAGATGGAGATATTGTCTTGTCTACATTGTAAATTATATTTTGAATGCTGATACTGTAATAGAAATCCCTATATTGACTCCCTCGTTTCTCACTGAATACGTTTAACAACTGATTTATCAGACTGACTTTTGAGAATATGTTCTGGGCAAAATGGAGTTCAAAGCTGGTTTACTGTTTCAGTTTAAAACTTAATTTCGTATAGTATAAATTAACCTTTAAATTTGCTCATATATCTGAAAGTCGTAGTAAAAGTTTTTTGTATACGCGCGTACCATAACATGAACTGATTCAAGCTAAATCAGTTCATATCCCACGCAAAAGCTATGTTTCTTTATTGTTAGAATCGTGTTTATACTTCATGCTTATCTGCACATCGCTACCTTAACCCCAAGGGTCTAACATATAATGTAATAGAAGTGAAGCTTAAACACTTATTCATATTCTACGGAGATATTAAATACAATTCATTGAATTATAATAGAAGAGTAATTAATCATGGTCTTAATTAGTGTAACGTATAAAGTATCCGAGATTTTATCTTTGTGCTTGTTGGGTGAGCTTGCTTCTATAGACTGGTTATTGCGAAAATTCCCCCGTAAAGCATATAAGCATATATCGACGATAAATTCCCAAGGGACAAAGAAAATGTATTTTCCGGGATATAATATCGTTGTTATCGCTGTTTTAATGGAATGTTTGTCTGAATAGCTGTAAACCTTGTGGTAACATTGTGACTGGAAGATTTTTTGTTCCACACTGCATTGATTTGTTCTGTTTTATTAATTATCTATTCAATTGCACATCTTTAGGTATCTGATATCCAGTATTGCAAATTGTATTTGATAACATAACGTAATCCTAGAGAACATGAAACCATCAGAGCGATTTCAATGGTTTCATATAAAGTCCTACTGATCCGTAAAAATCAATCAGGAAACAGTTAGTGGATGTGCTAAGGTGCTAATATGTCGTTGAAACATGCTGTGACAATTATCATACCTACAACACAACTGTTCAACTGCAATGGCAACACCGGAAAATCAATACAAGAATAACATATGTTCACGGAAAGCCGGCCGCCAATAGCGAAAACGGCATTATTTCGTGTGCCAATACTCAATTTCCCCGTTTGAAACAGTTGACAGTGTATGACGTGTATGACCTAAATTAAAAATAACATTTTCTGACTACTAGTATGATTGTTTGTCACTGTATTCCTGAAAGCCATATACGGATAAAAGCATCCGAAAAGCCAATTAGAGTGACAATAACACAAATAACAAGCTAAAATATATGGCATTTACAAAAAACAATATTCCAAAGAAAACCGTCCATACATAATTTCAGCATACCAATTATTTATGACAACAGGAACTTCAGTCTCATTAATCGCTGTTGTAATTTGTGTATGCCACTCCCTGTTTCTCTCTTTAATTGTAAAACATTCTAATAGAACGTATTCACAACGGGGTGTGCTCAATTCGATGACAACGGAACAAGCTCTAAATCGACTGCTGAAATGGTTAGATACAGATTTAATTGCCTCGAATCAAGTGTGCCTTGTTTCATCATCATTTAGGAGAAACTTATAAACATTTCGCACAAAATAAATGTGGAAACAAAAACTCAAGGAAAACGCACAAGAAAAAGCAAAATCAAAGCGGTTGACTTTTCCCATATTCTTTCAATAATGCTTGCTTTTCGTTGTACACTGAATAAAACAAAAAATCTAATGCAAAAGAATTCCCTTACAAGTAATACCTGTGCATAACGCTCATTGATAGTATAGCGTTGTTTTTCTACTTACATTTTTTATAAATTAATGACGTTTTATGAATAAATAATCGGGAAATCGGCATTACGTCTGTGGATGATAGTGTGTGTGTGTGTGTGTGTGTGTGTGTCGTTTCTCTTGCGAGTATGCACTTCCAAAAACATATGCCGAATTTATGACATTAGTAGTTGAGAATCATGCAGTAAAAGGTTTCATTCTTGACAAATGGAGAAAGATGTTACGTGATATGATCTGAAAACTGAAATTTCTGTATAAAGCCAAACAAAAGGTCTGCAAAATTTGATCATCTGTCAAGTGCCTGCTACATTTAAATATAAACAACTGATTAATTAAGTATCAATTCTAGCATAACAGTGCTGTTCTTGTCACTTTTCGGGGGTGTTTTGACAGGAGAGTAAACGTGTACTAACAAAGAGATTCTTGCGCTCACGTGCTGTTAAAACGCCTTTTTATTATAATATATGCACATTCCGTGGAGAAGCGAAAACGTATTACTTCCCCGAAACGGATAATTCAAAAGTAAATGACGTCAACGTGACAAAAAAAAAAACAACACAGACGTTCCCGCAAATTTCATGGAAATTTAAGGACGTTGAGGGACAATATACTATTTTTTAATTTACGCATTTTATGCAGAATCCCTCGGGAAACGTTGGTACACTCGCCCTACCGGGCTCCGGCGCCAACCATTCCCTCGGGATTCTGCAGAGGTAATAACACGAAAAAAAAAACATGCGTTATTCCTACACTGATATGACTGAAAGAAAACGAAATCACTCTTTTTTTAAATTTTTGTTTGAAATTTGCGAAAACGACCGAAGCTGTCGAATCCCATGTAGGCTTTTCACCTCGCTTTCTGTACGCGCAACTGCAAATGCACTGGCAAGCTGAGAACCATCTAGTGCAATATATAAACCCAAAGAGACAATAACTTTCTGACTGAAAGTGCTTTACCTTTTGCGTTACTGGTAGATGGTATACCAATATACGAGTATGTACCAGTTACATTGAACATAAGCATAATAAACAGGCCAGTGACTACCTTCCTTGTTAATACATTCTACTCTTATCAAACTTACTGACTTGGTGAAGGTCAGGGGAGAAGAATCTGAGATGTTCCTCATCAACTCTTCAGAATCGTAACACAGCCTTTTAAGATAAAAGATGCTAGCCACAAACATCATTTGAGATGAAAAATACTTATCTCTCAAGTGTCGATAACAATTATTGATTTCGCTTAAGCAGTTTTTTGTTTTATGCTTTAAGTTTAAAGATTCTATTAAATATTTAAAGAAACAAATACTGACTCTGTAAGTCACACGGTCGATTGAGTCACAGTCTAGCTTAATGAATGCTTTCAATGATATGCGTACATCAATATTTGCACAAAAAGTATAGTTGGAAAATATAGTGCTTTAAATTATTACTGTATTAGATAGGTTCATGTTACGCCATCTACCCCCAACCTGATACCTTGTTACTCTCAAGATAGTCTTCTCACACGGCATGGTCTTGTTATATTTTATCATTTATAAAACATTTTACAGAATAAATGAAAGAACTTGGGAAGTTCAAAATGAATGGCTAAATGAGCCGCGCCATGAGAAAACCAACATAGTGCGTTTGCGACCAGCATAAATTCAGACCAGCCTGCACAGTCTGGTCAGGATCCATGCTGTTCGCTAATGGTTTCTCTAATTGCAATAGGGTTTGAAAGCGGACAGCATGGATGCGCAGGCTGGTCTGGATCCATGCTGGTCGCAAACGCACTACGTTTGGTTTTCTCATGGCGTGGCTCAAATAATTCTTAGTGGTATCATGTAATTTTCAAACATTTTGTGAAGTACAGTATTTGTTACGAATTTCGAAAAAGTTCAGTAAATATTTGATTCTCTACGAAGTTTTCCTTTGAAATAATCGTACAAAATGCTTATATTAAATAAATTTCTGTTTTGCATTTTCGTTTTTACAATTCATGTCGTAATATATAATATTTGATGAGGCACTTTTAGATGAAGTTAAAAACAGGTGATATAGAGTTATTAACACAAGTTTACTAACACAATGGTCGGCAATGAAATATACATTGTATTAAATATATAGATTGTGTACTTTTTTATTCGTTTCATTAAGTTTAACATCCAAATAAATAATGGTTCTAGTGATTAATACTTTTGTTGATTGTTTCTTGAAATGTTGCCAGTATTAGCATTTCCGTGTGGGATTCTTGAAACTAAAATTCTAAGTACTGATGTTTTACTTAGTCCAATAAAATTTTATTCAAGCATCGTCATAATTTAAGAATACCAGATATTGAGGAAAGCCCTTAGTGAGTGCAGTTGTACGTTCGTGTTATCACCGTTTCAGGAATTAAAACGGAAAAAACTTCAGCAAAGACAATCTTAAGAAAATTGGATTGTTTAGAATGTATTGAATGTTGAACGTGACAGTAAGAACCCCTGAGAAAGCATGAGATCTATTTTACACAGCTAAATAGATTTCACACCTTGCAGCGTTCATTTTGTCTGGAATAATTTGTTTACAGATGTTTTACCGGTCATTGGTACTGAGAAGGAGTAAACTCCACCAGGCAATGAACATTTCTGCTTAAAATGAATAGATGTAATTAACATAGGAATGTTTTAATAAAGATACACGCATCACAAGTAATGATATTCAAATCAGGTTTGATCTAGGAACGGAACTTCCAAGCATGTTTCAAGATATTTTCTTCACATTTACAAAAACAGTTGAGCTATTCAATCAACGGAATAATGATGAAATAGAAATATAATTATAGTCACAACTAGTTTGATCATTCAATTTTCTTATCTGAAAATTACATGATTCAAATTAAATTTATCAGTTTTCATGTTCTGTCAGTTCTAAATGAGAAGTTTTAATATTTGCCATATCTATCATTGGTTTAAATTCGCTTTTTGGAAATTGCGTAAGAAAACGAAAAAGTTTCTATAGGAAACAGTTCTTAGTTAAACAGAGAAAAAATCTGTTCAGTTTTCATAACCAAATCTCGATATAGTGGAGACTTTTGATCTGAAGACAGTTTATGAGATTATATAAGCTGAAAAGGCCGCTTGTTTCAATCAGGAATAAAACTTATCAAATTGCCTAGCTTTGCTGAAATTTTGCTCTGTGAAGCAAGCTATTACGCATTTTTAAAAGAATAATGTCGACATAAGAGAAGAAAGGTTGTTCAGTTTTCGAAATTCTAAAGAAAAATCGTTCAAATCAAAGACACGACCACGAACCTTTGTGGGAGAAATACGTGCTCTGTGAAGCTGACTGTTACGCATTTTTAGAAGAATTTTGCCGACATAAGAGAAAAATAGTTGCTCAGTTTTCGAAATTCTACAGAAATTCATACAAATTAAAGACACGCCCACGAACCTTTGTGGGAGAAATACGTTTAACGGTAATTATCTACCTGCTAACGTAACCAGCAGGTAATATGGCACCTCTCACCTTACTGATTCATATTCGTATTAATTGTAGCAATTAGCCATTTCATGTAGCGTCAATATCTATTCCATGGCCTTTTCTTGAACCACAGAATTCAATTGAAATATCGGGCTAGATATTCACTTTCATAAGTACTTTTTCATCTGTTCAGCTTCAAATTTCTTCATTTGTTCAACATGAAGTTATTATTAATTGAATGTTTTTATGTTATAATGTACTGTATATAATTCAAATGTATATAAGGTATACAGGGGTATGTGGAAATGTTGGAATAAACGATTGGGAAAGCATGGATACCTAGTTCTATTTCTAAACGTTTACAAAACTGTTGTTCTTTTCTTGCCAAAAATTGCTAAAAAAATTGGAATTCTGCAATATTCAGATTGATATATTTTCATATGCGATGCCAACAACGACATGAATGGAATTCTTCTGAAATTCCCATCAAAATTCCACATAATTAAATTGCCATGGCATGTCAGAAATTGCTACCCTCAAAGATATTCTGATACATAACTGAACGCAATTCAAAGGTTAAATCGTGATTTTCTTTACATGCTTTCAGTTACTAATATATCTGTGCTAAAGAAAGATTCACAGGTTTAATGCTTTACTTCTGTAACTTCACATATACAAAAAAAAACTACAAAGTGATTATTCGTTTCTTACTTATATGTTGTTGGGTTTAGCGCCACACCGACACAGTTTTATGCCATATGGCGAATTTTCAGCTTTGATGGTGGAGAAAGACCCCATGCGCCTCTCCGTGCATTATTTCATCAGGGGGGTGGGGGCTGGGTAGAACCACCGGCCTTTCGTAGGCAAGCCAGACGGCTTCTTGACATGAAGAATTCAACGCCCTGATTGAGGCTCGAACCCACATCGAGGAGGGGCAAGTGATTTGAAGTCAACGACCAAGGAGGCCCCTATTCGTTTTTTTTGGTTTATTCAATTGACTACGGCTGTTAACGTGATTAGATATTCGTTTCTTTCTAAGGTGACAGGGAACTGATGAAATGATAATCCCGATCATTGATTTTCTTATTCTGAATGTATAGTTTCTTATTATAAACTTTTATGTCATCTGACAAGAATTATGCCATGATATTGTTAGAGAAAACAAAGTAACTAAGCTCTGTTTCGATGGTTTTCGGGTTTGCCTTTTCCATCGAATGTTATATCAGATAATATTTTATACCCTTCTCAAATGCGCTCATTTGAATGGTCGAAAGGGGTGCGCGCGCGGGTCCGCAAAAAGCAATATTGACCCGCAAAAGTGATAATTACTCTTGTGATATCACTTTTTTCTTACATGTATGGAATATCCTTGGGACGGCCAGCACATATTTATGCAATCTCGCCAGGCATATGTATGTTTTTGACAACACAGAAAATGACGTCACTCGACCTTCAGCTATTTCCGAAAGTAAGTAAAATGAAAGTAGAAATGTTAAACTTGAAAACGAAAGCCGCATTTTGATTCGTAGATATATAGGGGTCACGCGCAGAGGTCACCCCGTCTAAATGTATGCGCGTGGACTTCTTTTTTTTTTTTTTTTTTTTTTTTGCTATTGGGGAGCCAATTTTCAGCACTTTGTTACGAATTGAAATTACCTGGGCTTTAGTACAGTATGTCAGCTTTTAAGCTACGAAAAGATATTTGAGCTCTGGATAAACACAAATCCCACAGGTCCGTAACGGACCAAGGGTTCATTGATTATTCTGGAACTTCATCAAATCGCTCATAATGTCATTTTTGATATTGTCTGAGAGTGTCAGTATATGCCTCAGATGTAAGATATAACCGTATTTGAGAGCTGCAGACCTACTCATTTCAGAAATATTTTCAAAACAAGTTTCGTGTAATAAATGTTGTTTCTACGGAAGCGTGAAAGGGCCATCAGACGCTAATACGTTTTAGTACGTTAAGGCTGCGGAAAGGATATGGGTCAGTCAAATGAGTGCATTTGAGAAGTGCATATAATATAACAATTATAGACTTGTGTTTCGGTCAATATGTATTTTTACGGACCTCGGTCAATATCATCTTTACAGGTCCGTAAGAACATATATTGACCTCAACATAAGTCAATAACTGTATATTAAATCAATAAATATAATGTAAATTACGCAGCAAATTTCTGTATCTGGATTGTATAGTGTTCAGAAGTTGTAGTCTGTTTTCTAATACAGAGCTCCAGGTAGCCTCCTACACCTGTACTTTCAAATATAATACATTTCAGAGTTATCATATTTGACAGACTCACCGCAAGCTAATTCTACCAAAGTATAAAATCTAACACAGTCTGACATTTTTCTAGTTAACATGCTAGTATATCGCGGGGGAGTCAGCGCTCAACAGGCCAAGAACTTGTATGTTTCTTGATACCTTATGATGTTTGTTTTTGAAAATGCAAATTTCTTTTCCCATTAAATACTCTTCAAAGTTATTTAGTTCTTACGATGGCGCTTAGTACTACTCTATTCTTACGTTGTGGACATAATTTTCCTGACCTCAAGTCCTAGTACAAACTTCAGCAGTGTTTCAACAAATGAATGAGATATTATATACCCGAGGTTAAACTGCAGAGATTCGCAGTGCAATAGGGCGCCGGTTAGGTTTATATTCTTTTTGAAGATATATAAACGATTAAACAATAACGTTTGTAGTCAGATATCATTTCTAGAACTGTTTAGTTCCTGGAGAGCTCTTGAGAATCAGATCTCTCATTCTCTCAACATATCAATCCCGTTAGGCATGTCAATAACAATTTATTGAATTTATTAGAATTCGTCGAGTAGCTGATTTACTGATATAATCTGACTGAGCGCGTACAGGCTTTTATGTTGCTATTATCCGAGGTCTGATTCCTATCTGACGAGTTTTACCCGCAAGTAATCTTGACACTCCTGTTGTTTTAACTGTAAATTCTTTCAAAAATTCTTTGGAAAGCAGGGCAGATTATTTCGAAAAACGATAAATATGTTATGCGGAAGTATCCACGGATAAGCTTCGCCTGCCGGTTCAGTTTTTGTTTAATTCACGTTGTCATAACATGGGCTTTCTTTACTTTAAATATTAGGCAACCGCTACTGATTTAATACATCGTTTTAATTTGCTCCTATCATTGTTACATGACTTTTTTTTATTTTAAATATCTTCATCAGTTTTCACTTTATCTTTTATATTAATTAGAAAAAGGAAGGACGTCGATGTTTTGTTCCATTGAACATTTTTTTGAACAAGTTTTTCGAAAAAAAGATGGGTCCAAATTTTCACAGAGATATTCACATAAAAATTGTTTTAACTGTAAAATATATATCTTGCAGAATAAAAGAAGAAACTCACTAAATTACTTGTTACAGATTTGATAGTCATTTAATATACCTGAACTTCGCTCGGAAGATACATACTATATATTGTTAAAGAGAATTACCCACTGAATTATTTAACATTTAACAGCTATCATATAGCAGTCTATGTATATACATGTTTTATGATGATTTTGCAAGAATTCTCTTTTTCAAAACGGACATGAAATATGATTCACGACAATGGCAAGTAACAAATGTTGAATGTTTACTTGCAATTCCTACCTATTCATTGGTATGGATCAGTTTAATTATGATTAATGCATGAAATGTTCATTTTGATTAATGTTTATGATCAAATGTACAGGCATTGCGATTTATCAAATACTTTCAAGTCTGTATTTATTAGTATTATTATCTGCAATCTACATATTGTCGGGAATATTAAATAAATAATAAAATTCTAAACGAGTGCTTAACAACCGCTTTATTGCAGTCCTTGTGACAAGTACTTCCGGGTTAACCTTGTCAGGTTTTTGTACTGAACATAATTACTGCCTATCCCCTAAGGTAAAACCAGGCTTGTACACAGACACTAATAATCACGATTTCGTGCATCAGATTAAAATGTATAAACTATATCAATAGAGAGAATATTTTGCTTTACGCCTAGATTAATTGATAACATCGTTAAAGCATCAGCCAAAGCAGAGTTAACAAAGAACGCTATTAATGAAGAAAATAAACATGCTATAAAAATTACTTTTCAGCACCTATGATGCAGATGATTTATATTTTCCGCAACTCAGAGGCTAAATCAAGAGGAATAGACTAATTTTAGGCGAAAATCTTCTTTTCATAAGACAAATCTGGAAAGAGTTTAAAACATTTAAACAAATCTGATCCACTTGGAAATTATGCAAATATCTAAACGTTATCTACAAATCGGAAATGTATTTCTAATGTATTTTACGATATAATAAAAATCTCTGTATCCATCACTCTTAGAAAAAAAATGCCTTATATATTAGAATTATTATATTAGTAGGTACATCACAACCGAATATCTGATATAACTAGACATTCGGCAATTTGTTAAAACTAGGACCATGTCGATTTATTTTTATTTAATACACTGATTTACATCTATGCATCTTGCATGATTATATCAATTAAAATTCTTTAGAGCTTCCAAAAACATGGCGAAATATATACCGCTGTAAAACTATTGCTTTTCAAAATTTTAAATGGTAACGGGTAAAATATGTCATTTATGTATGATGGGCATATCTTTCATACAAGATTCAAACAAAATGAATATTAAAATTTTAACTGGTGTTTTTCCCTATCACTATTCTATGCTTTTAACCATTTTTTTTATTCTTACATTACAATGTCGTATGTTGGCATAGAACGTATACGCATAATATAAAATAATCATCCTTCAATAGCGGAAAACGTGTGTACATTTAGATAGTCTTTTATTGTAAATTTGTCATAGCAACGAATGGTGCAAGTAACACATCAATAATTTTGCCCTTGTAAATACCGGGTGACTAGCTACACAAGCACGCGCATAATGACGTTTGCTAATAACTGTCAATAGATAAAAACTATTATCTATGCATCGTGCACAACATCTGCGCATAACTTATCTAACAGATGCTACACAGGTAGATCGTGTCCATAAAAACAAACATACTATCTCCTGCATAAAAACAAACATACAATCTCCAGATACTTCCGCAAGATATGAATAACAATGGCAAATCACTCCCTTTAAGTGAATTCTTGGCGACATTTTGGGCGTCTACTGAAAATTCATGCTTATTGCATGAAACACTGCAAATTTTCAACATCCGCATTCATTAGCTGTTTGATAAGAATCCAAAACTGAGCTGGAGAGCTTCATAAAGTACATTAAGTATAACCTAAGCGGCTGTTTGTTTTAGATAGGGGACAGATAGGTATGTTTCGTGACAATACCTTTCAAGTGTTTAAGATGCTTTGAGCGTGCAATATAGAATAACTACTAACCTGATAACAAGTTAATTTTATCATATTTTCATTTTCAGTTAAAGGAACTTTCATTTTGTAAAAAAATGCTAGCTGTTGAAAGCAAGGATGTACTTTTCGGCAGTAAGTAAAGTTAATCATGTTATAACTATGAAGGAAAGTGATTTAACACAAGAATAGACTACAACTGGCAAATACACGGACCGTGGCCAGTCTACGCAAAAAAAAAAAAATTGCCTTGCTAGTACGACGAAACGTCACAAATGAAATACAAACAAAAATGAAATGTTGCGGTAAATGATTCATATTCAGTCTAAATTATTCAATACATGTAGTTTCAGCGCTGAAATTATACCACACATCTAAAGAGGAAGAGAATTTACAGGAAACAAACTCCTTCATCATATTTATCATGCACGCATCTTGCACAGCTGGGTATATTATTTACCTAGCCAGATGTTACGTCAAGTGCTCTATCATGAAAACAAACAAGGTGCACAGAATATGATATTTTTACCAGGATAATTGCTTGTCAATACTCTCTATAACTTTTTGTCTATCATACCGGGACGCATTTCTAACACTCCTGTGTATGAGTAACAAAATATTACCAGAAAATTCTCATTCATCTCCATTATACAGATAAAAGAAACCACAGATTTACGTTTAACTTGAACTGAAAAGCTGTAATGAAAAATAAACACCATATACCTATTAAACAGATATTCGAACTCTTGCATGTTTACATGCCCCATTCCCTTCAAGGAGGGTCGCAAGTCTACATGTATGTTCAGCGTCATATCACAGCGTCATATCTTTATTTACCTATCGTTGTCTGCAAAAATCACGTACACGCTACAAAATATCCTAAATATTGTTATTGGTGACAGTAGGGACTTCTTCAAGGCATTTAAATTCACTATTTTTTTTTTTTGAAGCCACTGACGTATTTTTCATCAGTCTATACCATGAAAAATGCGATTTATTTCAACTTCAAAAGTTTTACGCTAACAAAAGTAGGGAGCGAAATTGCATTGGTATTTCAAAAAAAATAAGATTCAAAATGGGAGAAATTTACTTAGAAAAATTTTCCATTACAGTGTATTTTTAAGATGAATTATTAAAAAAAAAATCATCAATGTTATGGCATGTAACGGAGATTGGAATCAGACATTAAAATCCCATGCAACGATCTATCATTTAGTAATTTTGAGATTTTGAAATCACTATATGCTCTTTATAAAAAATGTTCTTCTGAGTTTTGTAATTGCATATTGATAGATTTCCTTAGATCTCCTACAGCGTAGATGAAATATTAATGGATTTGTCAGACAGTGAAAAAAATTAACTGAAAAGGTTACCGGTTCGAGCAAACTCATGTTTAATTTCACAATAAAGTTGGCCTTTTGCTTTTGGCTTACAAACGTATTGTTTACCCTGCACCACTACATCATGCATGTATCTTAAACAAACGAATAGAAAAAAGAAATTTTGTCAGTCGGCAGCAACAAACGAACACTTAGATGAAATAGATCACTTGTGCGCTGTGTGCGTATAGTCACTTCAGTTTTTCAAAATAAAAACGTGTGAAATAACTGTACCTCAAAGAGTGAAAAAAATAGAAGAAAAAACACACACATAAAACTTCTAAGTTTGTTTGTGATTTAGTAATTTTGATTTCTTTGCTAACTTAATTAAAAAATCAATAACAAATATCCTAAATCAAAGCGTTCGCATCTATTCATTAACACCAAACTTTTGTTTTACTTTACTTCCATGATGTTATCATTGCATATTTACAATAAAGAAGAACAAAAATTCCAAACGTCACTTCTAGAATTTTGCCATTAATATTTTTTGCATGAGGTGAGCCATTTCCTTTTTCTGATTACAGTTAAAAATAATTTAAAATAAACGTTCGAATTCAGTCAGAGAGATGATTGAATCAGGAACGGGATGACCTCAGATTTAACCTGAACCAGAACAAATTATAATGAACAAATCAATACATAGATACAATATAACATCATAGTATACATGCTAAATCGAATGTCATGATACAACAACATATTTTTGTACTTAAAAGCTTCTTAATGTTTCTTTGGATCATATAAAAGCACAAGCTGACACCAAAAACAACAGGCGCTTTGTAACAAAAGAATCTTCTTGCCTCAGGGATGTACAATGTATACTGATCATGTATCTCGAGCGAACTATCAGATATAATTCACAGATCATATCTGGTCTGTGTCGGACCCGTCGGCTTATTTCCTGTAATTATTGATTAAAAGGCAGAAGCGATTTCGTGGAAAAATTCAATTAGGTTTTTGTCACTTTGGGCGCCTGAGATTCTGTCATAGTGGTTTTATTCCTTCCTTTCATTTTGTACACATTTTCCAGTTCTCGTCAAATGGATTAAACCAGTAGCAGATAAACTTATAAGCTCACCGTTTTGCATTACGACACAAATATATGTACGCACTTACATGAATCAACAAAACAATCTGTATGTCGTTCACTCAAAATTCAAAACCTCGGCTAAAATTGTATATAAAAAAGTTCTAAACAGAATGAATTATATTTGTCAAAACAAAAAAACACAAAAAAAAAACCAAGCAAACAATAAAACTAAAATCTGAGAACCATTTATAAACTATTCAGTGTCTTTGATTCATGTCAATGTCAAGTGTAGACATTTGAACCGCTATAATAATATTATATCCCGGCTATCATCCGTTCATATTTCTTTCAATCACGTGTTCCAGTTTCTACTTTGGTGCAAATATGAAGCAAACCTTTTGTATTTCTATATAGCATAAACCTGCACCTGTGACAATGATATCTGATGTCATTGATCACCTATACAGTATATCTGACACTGTCGAATTTAAAACGTTAAAAACAGTTTAATAACCACGAGCTGTATTACAGATGACAAACGATACAAAATAGAATATCTTATTCCAAGAAATAAAGTCGATCAAATATTTCCATAGTGACACTAGTCAAGAATGGTGAAATAGCACTTTGATATTAAATGATTTTCCAGATCTAAAAACAATTTAATATAAACAGAAATTCATATTGTCTGTGTAAACTGATATTCAATTACTGTCTCTGAAACAAAAAATACCACAGAAATGGTCCAAGAACAGGGAATATGTATATCTAGAAACCAACTTCAGTATGGACTATAAACGAAAATGATCTGTAAAGTCTAAAACGACAAGATCAGCTCCTGTTCTGAATTTGCTTACTTCTATAAAACATATCACATGACAGTATCACATTTTCAAGAACGTACTGAGTAGGATAACGTTATGACAAACTCAGCGGACATTTTAGGGGAACTAGGTTGGCTATCCCTCACTTAACAAGTGCCACATTAATATGTTAATATCTTTATTTCATAAAACCGCAATAAGTTAGAAAATTGTTTCAAATGATTCTCGTTCTACAATAGAAACATGAGATCGGTCACAAATCAACATCTCAAAACCGCATTAAATTAAAAGTATTTCTCAGTTTGTGGTTCCAGGATTAGGAATCCATTCCCTTTAAATATCAGAAAAAAGACAAGTAGTCATGTCAGCATTGTGATATTTCTCATTGATTCCCACCTCTTTATTGGAACTTTTTTTGAAAACTTACTCGAGATCTATATTTTTCTAATCAGTTTAGCAAAAATTTGACCTTATTTTTATTGGCTAGATTTTCTTAGTACAGGTATATCCTAAAGTTTAGAAAAGTTGGGATTAACCGAACATGCAGAACTACCTAATGCAAAAAAAAAAGGTTCTTTTTATGTCAGACAAATTTCGTATTTAATTTTCGTAAGACAAAGACATAATCATTTGAAAGAAATGCATTAAATAAAGTAATACTAGTGACTGACGGACAGATTTCGTTGTTGTTGATGTTGTTTACTCAGAAATTTCTATGATTTTCCTGCTAGAAAAGAACATTATCAATTGTCAATAACAAACCCGTCGGACACTTGATTTAGAAGTTCAATATTGCAAGCGACTAAATCAGTCTGCAGAGTTAAAACAGGAAAGATGTAATGACGTCATTACCAGATATTATTTCCGTTTATATCTCGTATATACTTCATTAACTGATCGAATAATTCTCTTCTTGGATTCTTCTAAATCCGGCTGACCGAGGCCTTTTTTCTCATAAAACAAGTCTGTATTTCATTACAAATGAGGTGTATCTTTCACGAAGAAAGAGGAAACTGTAGCTTTTAGAACAAATGTTCGTGATGTATTTTTGCTTCAGATTTCAGTTTTATTCCACAGGAAGTAGACAGTTTGTAAGAAATATATGTCATGAAAAGGTACTCTGGACTTTGCCAAACTTCCGATATAGTCGTTCCAGATGACAAAAGCAAAAGCATCGATTTGCAGGATTTGACTGTTGAATGACCATTTCGGGAAATGAGACACTGGCTGCTTAAGACAGGTTGGCTGCTTAATAGAGGTGACCACTAAAGCAGGTTTTACCGTACATATTTGTGTTAAAATTAAGACACATCTGTTAATTAAATTACTGCAGTAAGAAGTTACACATTATAACATGTAGTCGAATTACCTATACACAATTTTGCCTATACTATTTCTTGAAGTTTACAAAAACATCTTCTTATATATTACAGTCTCTTGATCTTTTTATATTGTACATTGTTCAGTTTTTCTGTAAAGAAATAATACCGATTTGTTGAACAAAATTATCCACATGTAAACAATAAATTGATATGATGGTATTGACATACATGTACGAGTAGTTCAGTTGATCCGAAATCAAACAGTACTTATCAGATATAGACTTTCCAAGTCCAAGATATGATAACATGGAGAGCAGCTTGGTCACTATATCAGCTGACCTGATCATCACCATGAATTAAGTAGTTACACAACGTCTGGACATGGAAGACAGATAGTAAGTTCTGCTCGCATTTTTACAGGAAAAAAAACATCCATAACAAAACGACCGGAATGAATCGGTAGTATGCTCAATTAATCTGCCTTTAATAATAGATACGACAGGTTCAGCAGAATGTAAAGAATGAAAGGGGAAAAGGAATAATCTGAGAAAATCAATATCCAATTTTGCATGTTTGAAATTTTGTAAGAGAATACAAAAATGGTCCAGATTTATAAAGCAAATGGACATAAAATGTTGTGTTTTTCTAAAACAGACCAATGTACACTGGCCTGATGCCTAGCTTATATTAACAGTACATAAAAATACTTAAAGTTGTATGAAATAAAGTGTATTATAAGTCATTTATGACAATATTTAATTACCGGCACACGACAAATATAGAATGCTCTTTATTACAATACCGCGGACCACAACGCTACTGAAAAGTGTGAAGGTTTGGGACAAGGAATGAATAAAAACTGTTTAATAAATCAATAGGAACGGTATGAACCTTCGGTATATATACACATTCCCAAACAGAAACTATGCACACATATCACTAACGTATTTTGGTAATGCACAATCTACTGTACTTAAATCTTAAACATTCTTTGAGATCATTCACTTTAATTTCATCATGAAGTTAACTATAATGCATTTACTGGAAAATATGCTCAATTTTCTAAAATTGTTAATTATATGTTCAAATCTTCTCTAATATACAGTGACAGGTGGTAAATTTTGCAATAACGGTATAGACCTAAGGTAAATAAGTCTAGGCTCGTTTACATAAACAGCTTCGCTTAATCAACGTCCGCTCCAACGCATTGAATTGCCCTTTCATATCAAGTACATCTTATTTCAAATTTAACAGAACCGTTTGGTATGTACTAAATGTAATATATAATATATTAATATATAATCTGTAATAATCCTGTTTGTAATTAGGTTAGTGGGATTGTCAGAGTTCATGAAGCATCATTTAAGATATTTTTGCAAACATTACTTCCTGCTAACAAGATTTACCCAACTGTAATTTGTTATCACTCAGCTTTAGTACAATTGGCATGTGAGATAGCATCAAAACAGCAAAAGAAAATTTGATTCATATTCTACCCTCAATTAACCTGATGACAAGATAATGTGGGAATGCAGGATAGATTGCAGGAAGATTGAACATAATGTACAAAAATCGCCCTGGTTTAATCTGGCGCCAATCAAACTTAACGGTAACACGGTACTGGATATTTATTTGATGCTGATGTAGAGGTATTGCAGTTCTTTCAAAACTAATCATGACAAAACACCATGATGCTCAAGCTTTATGTCCTTTATTGCTCCTGGAAATATGTTTTTGATATAGCTATCTAAAAGACAAATCTATAATTTGATAAAAGAAGTTTTCTTTTTTTCACATTCGATACGGACTTGAAGCATTCCGCTGCGTTGGTGGGGTCTGAATTATGATTATCAAAGATACATTTTCGATGCTGGTGTCTTTTCTACACGCAAAATGTAGTTAAGATTAACTTCCTTCTAAAACGACATATTAGACAGAACGCAATTTTATATCGCAAAGCTTTCAAAGTTGCAATGCAAAATCTGTAAAGTCTAGAATATTGTTAAGTTTAAGCATTACAATTATTATAGTGTGTTCAAGAAAACATATTAGAATTTATTAAGATGTAGCATTGCTGAGTAGGTAAAAACACCGACACCCTGCGCATTTCCGGTACCCAAACTGGGTGAAAAAAAAACCCCAACATTTAGTGGTCCAGATAATAGTTTTCTTTAACAATTCTCTTTCTAAGCAATTTAAAATAGAATTTATAATTAAGTTCATATAATTCCCCGACCTTTGAACGCATGGTTTGCTTCAAATCTAGAACACTTGATGATTAGATGTTCCAATTTAACATGTACATGGCTTCATCTACGTTCATATTTGCGTCGTGCGATACAACTATAAAATTCAGTCATGAATATGATGTTGCAGTGACATTCATATTCGATGAATTAATAAAGCATGGAATGCACAGTCGCCATTTTAAACATGCTTTGCAA
The DNA here is from genome assembly GCF_021730395.1 of Mercenaria mercenaria. Classification (NCBI taxonomy): domain Eukaryota; kingdom Metazoa; phylum Mollusca; class Bivalvia; order Venerida; family Veneridae; genus Mercenaria; species Mercenaria mercenaria. Next base: position 88,934,096 of record NC_069362.1, on the reverse strand, counting down.
GCGACGGTGGCTTATTGAAAAGAAGAAGAATGGCAAAACATAACACGATCTCAATAATACGATGTCACAATCTAAGAAAATGACAGAACGCGGACAGAGAGAACCTTGAAACTTCACTTTTACGGAGTGAATAACGCAGAATCTTTTACGATAGTCAAAGAAATCAAGAACCGAATTATACTAGCTTCTTTCATCAAACAGAAATGAGCACAAAGGTTGTCAGCATTCACTGATATTAGATACTTGTCACACAATTGTCTTCTTAAAAATAATCATACGAAGGAAGTGGTGCCAAAAAGGTCTATACTGCTATTAAGCTGTCGGTAGTGTACACTTTTATCATATAAAATGTCATAAAGGCGTATTATAAAACATCCCAGCAGAATATATAAATCATATTAATATGCGTTCAGACAAATATTGTTTCAAATCACTGTGGAGACATTGATTTATTAGAAAATACGGGGAAATAAAGATTCGCACGGAATTTCAACTTATAGACACATACATTGTGATTGTAAAATCGATAGTTTAACCGTATTTGATGCCTTTAGCATGTTTACATTGCTTTGTATTTATTCCAATTTCGTTAATGACACAGCTACCTAAAATGCAATATATTGATGAGGTGAACAGGAATTGTTAGAATTTATCTGTATATGACAGCCCTGTTGTCTGAAGACTGAAATGGAATTTAGTTATGTTAGTGACAGATTGTCATAACAAGACCGATATATTATCATTTAACCACGTTTCCCTATCAAGAGGTTAAGGCTTAATGGAGATGTAACACACCTTTATTATTAATTTTGTATCCAGGCAATTGAGAAACATTGATCTACGCATTCGAATGTTACTGTAACGGCTTTACCGTAAATACTCTATCACATTGTACAGATGCGAATTTTATTGATATTAAGGCATTTATAAAACATTAAAAGGCTTTGTTATGGCTTGATACACGGTTTAGAACGTTTTATTTGCAGTCTCTTACGCATGATACGTAGACTTTTATCATCTCTCGAATTTGTCTTCATCACACAACATACAAAATGAAATAAATTTATTATCAAACAAAGGGATGCCATGAATCAAATTTGTTAATCATAATAAATTGAGACATAGAGTTTTAAATTAAACTGATGTTGTAAACTTATTGTCTATCATTTATAAATACTAAAGCCGCGAAATATACCGTTGAGAGAATTCATTTCCATTGAAATATTTTGCCTTAAAGATACTCGTCAGCTCTATATGGGAAGATAGATTAAGTGAAAAAAATACACACATTTTACTGATTTGTGTAATTTTCATAAAGCGAAACAAATATAAAACAACAGGAAACAACATGAAAGCAAACACATACCTTTTGTCATTTCGGCTCAGTTATAAGTGAAATAATTGAAGAAACACCTGAAACATAATATTCTAATAAAAAGGATATGGCCAAGTTATGGTACGTAGACACCACAGTCGCACAACATTCTTTTGATCTAGGCACCGGAGTGCAACGGGCACGAACCCTGGGTACGGCGGTTCCTCCTCGCTGTCATCCTCCTGAGTGCTAGGGCAGGTTCCCGTCACATCTGAATCTCGCTTTACGGTCTCCGACTTATCATTTTGAGCGGTGCCGGATTCAGACTGGGCGACAGTCTGTTCACTTAGCTCCGCCATGTTGCTGCCGTATAATCCACATCATACTTGATTTACACGCGTAGAAGTCCGCTCAACACACGTTAAAATCCGATTTCAAATTTACACAACTACAAATATTCACTCGTCATATTTACATTATCGATGGAACAATACACAATAACACCACAAAGGTATTCGATCACAAAGGTAAAAACATAGAAGTATTTAAAACATTCCCAACGTTGACAAATACCACCGCCAATTTTATTATCCGATTCCGTTCGTTATGTAAAATATCACATTCTAAGTCTAAATTGAACAAAACTCTCCGTTTGAATAATTGATGATACTATATCCCCTTGTAACACGCACTGAATGCTAAATCAAACCGTTCTTTGATTAACTCGTGCTATTGGAACAATAAATTCAACGGTGGAAATCATCGGCTTGAGATCGCATATTCTTTAACGAAGAACTGCCTTGCCGCAGATCCATATACCCTGTGAAAATCGATAGACAGTATAGGCTTTTCCAGTGCCGATGCTTCTAAAACGTTGAAACTCCGATGGCCGTATATGCTACTAATGAAAACAGAATAGTTCCTGCGCACTGCTTTTCTCGCATCTTGCGAACTAAATGTCGCAGATCAATACTTACTAATTAAAACAATAGATTTTGTAACAATCTCAGAAAATATTGATGTATATCTGGCGTCTGCCTGCGTCACGTGTGCATTTATATTTATCAGATTAACTATGGAATAGTTGTGATTTGCATCTGATATGATATAATCCACGCGGTTCCAACGATTTTGATATAAAAGATAAGTGCTCATGCTATAGATCTTTACTTCTTTATCAGTATTCTATACACCTTAACAACATTTTTAGGAATTTTTTTTATCTTTTAAGTTATGCCATTGAGCTGCTAAAATATGCATAGTTGGACAGTTTCCTGACATAAGAATAATGGCATGAATTTCTCATTCCAATAGAATTTCAACTACTGACTCTTGTGATAGTTCCCGTAAGACAGTGAAAGATTACACGTAGTTTATCAACTAGATAGATTTTGAAATTTATGCGGTTATTATATCATCTGGAACGCTAGCTTGTAAATGCGCATTTTTAATAAAAACTTTTACCAAAGAGCTATAAAATATTTTATACATCTTTGTTTTTTCTTAATATCCTTTATACCATTTCCGCAGCCGTAACGTAATAAAACGTATTAGCGTTTGATGGCCCTTTCACGCTTCCGTAGAATCAATATTTATTAAACGAAATTCATTTTGAAAATATTTTTGAAATGTCTAGGTCTGCAGCTCTCAAATACGGAAGTATCTGACATCCGAGGCATATACAGACACTTTTAGACAACATCAAAAGGACCTTTTGAACGATTTTCAAAAAATCTCCATATACCATTGCGCAGTTACGGACCCCTGTGTGATTTGTATTTATTCCGAGTGAAATATTTTTTTCATAGATGAAAAGCTGACATATCGTGCTAAAGCCCAGATATTTTCAAATCGTTAGAAAGTGCTGAAAAGAGACTCCACATTAGCCAAAAAAAGAAAAAGAAGGAAGAAGAAGAAGTCCACGCGCATATATTTAGACGGGATGACCCCTGCGCGTGAACCCTGGCTATTGACCAGTGCGACTTCCGTGTTCACTTTCATTTTCTTTACTTTCGGGAAAAGCTGAAGGTCATCTGATGTCATTTTCTGTGTTGTCAAAAACATACTTATGCCTGGCGAGATTGTATAAAAATGTGTTGTCCGTCTTAAGGATATCATATTTTGTCATTTGCCCAATATAAAGATTTGTACTTGCATTACATTAAATTATATTGAACAGTTGGTAAAATGTCTTTGAAATCAGCCGTCAAACATGACGCCAGAAGTTCAGTTATTATTATAAATTGATCAAGAGTATTCAGTTTTTTTTTTACCTTAAAACATTCAAAATCGTTTTAATTTCATCAAATGGCATGGAAAAAAATTTAGGATATTACTTCAAAACCAGCGACAATAAAAACAAAACGTTTTGCACAATGTCAAAACCCAATCTTTTTTCATTATTAACGTATAAGACGCACCAACAAAGCTCTTTGACGTCAATTTTATCAGCAGTAACTGCGAATAACCAACACTGCCTTATATATTTTTTATAAATTTCATGTCGTCTGCGTGAGTAAAGATTCTACAATGCTGTATGCTCGTGGAAATTCCGGGTACACAGGTACACAGTCATCGTAGGCGTGTTATGGTCGTCGTAAATGTCATTAGTTTTTGACTTTAAAAACAGGGCAATAGGTTTCTTCAAACCGAAGTTTCCTATTGCCCCAAAAGTGGTACATCATAAATGTTCCGGAAAATGAGTAAATTCAATAGCACATGTGACACCGTGAAAAAATTATGTGTTATTTGAACTCAAGAAAACGGAACATAAATTTTTAAAGGTGACTCCAAGGGTTCGGGCAGTGCGATTGCCCTTCTATCCATCCTCCCATCTAAGCTATAGGGATACATGGAAGCTTTTAAGTTTATACAAAAATTGTAGTAATGGAAACAATAACTTTGTTATCAAATGGAATATTCTAGTCAACCGTGCAAAATCAATAAAAAAAACTACACCTGTTTTATATGCTTTTTTCCTACACCGACAACCAGTTGTTATAAAAACAGTTCAAAAGTTCGTAGATTGCGGCTATCAAATACATTGTAATTACTTTACATTATTACATCTTGATTGCTGTTAAAATACTTGCTAATTTGCCTTTATTATACACGGTCACTGTCCGTGTTGTAACTACCCAGAACACACACATTATTAACATTAGTAATTGTCATAAACGACAATTGTCGCTATTATACTTTATGATATACTACATGTTACATAGAGGCTATAGCTTATGGCTTCTCATAAACATTAATTGTGTTATTCTATTTGGGTCAGCTCAAATGCAACTTACAACTGAAACAAATTCAATGGATGTATTTACCTACTTATTTATTGTAAAACCCTTATGCCACTATATATCAATGCATAAAGACAAAAGTGCAATTCAAGTCTACTGAATCACAATCAGTTTTGCTATGCGAAATAATGTCATTCCTAATTTTTTCAATTTTCTCGATGAAAAAGTCACTAAACTCTGCACAAGTTCCTTTGATGATGACTTAGAGGGACGGGAAGCATCATGGCTGTCTCCTAGTAGATTTTTGGTTATCTCGGGCAAACTTTTGTGGTCAGTGCCACACGACTTCACCTTATCAGAGAAGTAGTCGGTTCGGGCTTGAATTAGGAGTTTATTCACGGTAGTACATTGGTCCCTAAAAAGTTGATGGTCGATTGTTACCTGTATGAAATTTTAAAGCTGTAAAAGACCTGTATTTTTGTTCAAAATTACAGTCATGATTATTTCAGATTTACACCTGTAGATTTCATTATCGACATTGATTTTCCAGCTGTAGATTTTAATTTACAGCTGTCAAACGACTGTAAAACAGTTCGAATTATGCAAATGAGATACAGCTGTAAAAAATCTTACAGCTGTAAAATGAAAAGTTACAGCTGTAAAAATTAAAAAGTTACAGCTGTAAAAATGAAATAGTTACAGCTGTAAAATGACTCAAAGTTACAGCCGTAGAAATATTACAGGTGTTGAAAAAGAAGACATTATTTTAAGGGACGAAAGCAGAGGTACAAAAAGTTTTAGGATGAATTGTAATTTTCTAGAAAAGGTAGCAATTACTACAAAAATGGCAAAATAAATGATCTTGTAAGTAAAAAAAAACAGTAATGAAATATGTTTACAGTGTAGCATTTGCAAAATTCAAGAGTAGGATAGTCAAAGTAGAAATGTGCATCAGATCTTGTTTTCTTTCTTTGTCATGAAAACATATGACAATTTTGTAATTATTTCACTTAAACTTATCAGCTTCAAATATAGTGTCAATAGTTAATGCATATACATATATATGTGTCCTTTTTATAACTATATTAAATAATAATATAGTTGACTTACTCAATAATGGTTAAAATTCCAATATAGAAAATATAATAGAAAATGTGCTTTCTTTGTGAACTTCAGTTATATCCCGCCAAAATTTAGTTAAAGATGGCTGACAGTACTCATGTTTCCCTCCAAAAAAAATACAGCTGTAATTTTGAGACAAGAATATTTTACAGCTGTAACTTTCAACTGTAATTTTTTACAGCTGTATTTTTTGAGAACTGCATGTTATACACCTGTAAATTTCAATTGTATTTCTGGTCATTTTTCACTTACAGGTCTTTTACAGCTGTAATTTCAAAATACAGTTCATTTACAGACATTTTACAGCTGTAAAACAGTTCCTTTTTTCGTATAGGTTAAGTTTACGTTTACGCCATTTCCGCTCAAGCTTGCGTTTTAAGTGTTTAGCCTCATGAAGTTCGTCTTTAAATCACGGACAGCTAGGTCGAAGAACGATAGTGTTAGTGCGTAAGGGAGCATGTTTACCTATCAGTAAGGATAATCCTTTTGAATATGCATTTACTAGCTGATCCACGTCTGTGCCTTCTGGAAACGTATTTAGTGCAAGGGACGCTGAGATGTCTTGTTTGAAAGAACTCACGTCAATAGAGAGTAATTTCCGAAAAGGAACTGGCTTCCGTATCGGAGTTGGTTTTGTGGCACAGGCGTTGAAGTGAATTGCATAGTGATCCTGTGACATATTACCAGTATTGTCACAAAGACCTGGATCGGTGACCTCGACACATGATATTATAATTTTGCTGTCGTTCCTGGCTATTACAACATCTAATGTATGGCCGCGGGCATGGGTTGGTCACATGTTGATGCATACCACATGACTGAAGTACACTTTTAAATCTGACAGCATCTCGGTCTGATGGCCAAACTGATTGTGATTCAGTAGACTTGCATTGTTCAGAACACCAGGAAGAAGCAAACTGTCATATTGATTTGGCTCATGCAAAGATAGAAGACGTAAAACAAATCATACAAAGATCTCCAAACAAATCATGTGAACTTGACCCTTTACCAACATGGCTTTCGAAGAAATGTCTTGATGAGCAAACATCATAAATACATCAATGGAATGAATTAGGTTATGTACCAAAAGTGTTTAAAGTGCTAGGATAAGACCCCTGCTTAAGAAATCAGGTCTTGAACCAAACATTCTCAAAAACTACAGGCCTGTGTCTAACCTCCCTAACTCTCAATTATACCTATCATTTAAGCCGATAGAGGCTGTGGCTACAAGTGTGGCTTTGCGCCGCATTGAGAGCTGTCTGGCTGAAATTGTCTCGTGGATGCATTGCAACATGCTGAAGCTCAATGCTGATAAAACGGAGGTTTTGATGACGTCTCTGTGAAGGTCGGTGACTCTGTGATAAAATCCACAAAATGTGTTAGGATTCTTGGTGCAGTTTTTGATAACAGTATGGATATAACAACAGGTCAACTCTGTGTGCCGGGCTGGATATGCACAACTACGCAGAATAGGTCACATCAGACGGTGTCTTACCAGTGATGCCACAAAAACCCTTACCAACAGCCTGGTTACTTCACGGTTAGACTACTGTAATGCCTTTTTAAGTGGTATTCCAAACAGGACATTTAACAGGTTGCAACCTGTCCAGAACACGGCAGCACGCGTCATCACTAAGATGCCCGGTCGCAATCACATAACACCGGTTCTGAAGGAGCTTCATTGGTTGCCAGTAAAATACAGGGTGCAGTACAAGGTTCTGACCCACACCTTTAAGGCTTTACACAATCAGTCCCCTGCCTATATTAAGGATATGATTGAAGTATATAAACCGGTCAGAAACCTAAGATCACAAGACAAGCTGTCACTGGTTATGCCAAAAACTAAAACCATGATGTATGATGTATGTATATCGTTCACTGCTCCAAAGCTTTGGAACTCCCTTCCCGTCAAGATCAGGGAAGCTCACACGCTAGCTGCTTTCAAAAGCCTGCTAAAACCCACTTCTTTGTACAATATTTTGTTAACTGACCGATACATTGATGTTTTTTTCTTTTTCATAAAGCAGCGTAGAACAGTATTTTATCATAGGGTCACATAAATGCTTTTAAATATGTATGTATGTTTGTCTTGTTTTATCTATATGTTTTACATTCATGAGTTTTGTTTATGTGGAATGCATTATTCTTGAACGTGTACATGTGTATGAAAAGAGTGCTATATAAATGTGATATAATAATAATAATAATAATAATAATAATAATAATAATACCGAAACCATTCTAATTGTAGTTACCGTTGATTCACTTTCGCTCCGTCGAATGTCGCCCCGCCAAATGGTGGCCCAGCCGCACAAGAAATAAGTTTACAGGGACACAATAACATAATTCAAATTATCGAGTTCAGCTACATTTCTATAGCAATCCATATAAAGCATATGCGTCTGATCAGCTGACTAATGTGTCCCTTTAGTGCCATATCCGCATAAAGTGAGTTTGAAAATGAGCCCGATACATTTTCAGCTGTAAATGATAAAAGCAAAATAATTTATAGAATACGAGTGAACATTTTTCTTGCAAGAAATGGTGCACAATAGTGGTAAGAGTTTCATAATAATGACCATTTGAACCTTAATATGAAATCATTGAGAAAGAAATACTGATCACAACTGTACGAATAGTTGAGATTTGTAAGTATGATTACAACCGCAAATATTACATACATCTATTCTGTCTCCAGTTTATGAAGATCGAAATATCTACCTAAAAATTGGACAACTATGCACATACAAAAAGGAGTAACGAAGTACCTTCAACTTCAGACGAACTGATTACGTTCTACTTCGTGTAATGATAGACAAACCTGTGTGCATAGGGATCAAAAAGGCGATACTACGTTGCTGAAATGTCGAAAATGCGATGGTGAAAAGTCGAAACTTCGGTGATGGAAAATCAAAACAGCGAAACCATGATGGTGAAAATTCGAAAGAACTATGATTAAAGTACGAAATAATTTCGACTTTTCACCATCGCAGTTTCGTTATTGCGACTTTTAAGCATAATAGTTTCGTGTTTTCATCACTGTGGTTTTGACATGTCGCCATCGTAGTTTCGTTATTTTGACTTTTCAGCATTGTATATAGTTCTTTTTATTAGGCTCAAAATAATGTACATTCATCATTGGTGGTTGTTGAAATAGTAAACGTCAATGTCCAGTAAAATGCGCGTACCTAATATAACGACGTGACCTATCGAATGTGTTGTGATGGCTTGCATGTTCAACTTACTGGGCCGGTAGGTTTGATAGCATATTGTATCAGAGGAATCTCGTTTGGACTGTAAGTATTACATCTAACACTTTATTCCTTATGGTAGTTGTCTGAATATACATAACTTATCTAAGTTTGAATTCGGAGCGAGGTATCTGACGAATACTTGAACTTAACACCATTTGTTTCTTATATAAGACAATGAAACTCAGTTTCGTATTCACGGCTCTTGAAAACATGCAATAAATATTTGGACTATAGTGTCAAATTTTGTGGTCCCTACCCACTAAAGCAATACAATATAACAAAAATATCGGTTATAATATTCATAATAAAGTTTGCTTTTAAAAGGAAAGGCTTGCCTGGTTTTGCAATCTAGACTGCAAGTATAGCATCTTATGATCAAAACAAACAGTTCACATGAGACCGAAAACATTGTGTAAAAGCATGGATCCGGCCACAACGTAAGCGCAGAAACCGGCGGCAAATTTTCCTCCGAGATACCCATTTGGCAGATTACATTATTTCAGGGGTATGCTTTCTATGACAGGTATAAATGTCCATAAATTCTTTACAATAGTAACTAAAACAACTGAAATATGTAAAGTCAGAAATGAAACGATCTTAACTTTCAATCAAATCCTAATATATGTAATTGATTTACATTTTGTTATCATATTATTGTTCGTGAAACACCCTCGGATTATTTTATAATAGACTGTCATAAAACGCAAACACCCGTTGGGCCGAAGCATGTAGGTGTGACCAATCGGTACACTCCTTGTATCCTGCCGTTCGGATATATTCTGCTACCCGGCTTCTTTTAGTAGTCACGACTACATTGGAGGCAAAATAATCGAAACAATTTAGGCTTGGAGCCGTAGCTCAAGCCAAAATAGCAATAATACCTGATTGTATTAACCTCTAAACTTAGATGTGTTAGCCATCTTCACATTTTAATTGAAACCTTCCTCAGGCAGATATATTAATTTTATCTCATGATAAATATTCAACAGCTGCTACCTCAATATCAATTTGCTTCAGCTGGATGTATATTGATTTATTGATTCATAACTAAAGTTTTAAATGCATGAATTTTGTCCAGTACTTAACACTGCTTTCTTCCGAAGTGTGACAGGATTGATAGTAGACTTATCTGTTAAAGAATGATTATTGCAGATGATGCTCGTATGAAGCTGTTAATGATAAAGCGTATCCACAAGGGATTGCATTCCATTTTGTCTAACATTTAGGCATCCTTATGAAAATCTCTCCAAATAAATATTTCTGTGATAACGGTTCCGATAAGGTTATAAATTACAGTAATGCAACGAGAAAAGTCAAATGACTTCAATTGTTATCTCGGTGAATTAAGCGCATCGTAACGGCACGCGTTTTATCAGGCTCCGACATTAATTAGTTAACAAGCTTTCCTTCAAAAAAAAAACAGACGAAAAACTATGTAAACAAGTAAAAGAGTTATTGATTAAAACAAGAGCTCCGCCAAGGGCAATAACCCCGAAGGGTTATACAAGGTGGAGCAAATTTAAAGAACTCGAAGTTGAGCCCAGGGCAGGAAAACAGGGAGAATTTAAAAAAAATTCTAAGTACAAAAAAAATTCTAGCCCACAAAATATTTTACAGGTCAGATTGTCAAAATACATCTAAAATTGAGTAGTCCGTTGTACACAGAAAGGTTTCGTTTTTCCTACGGCCAATAATAAACAAGAGGGTCATGAGACCCGATCGCTCACAGAGTAATATGTTTCAATGTCAAACTGATGATTTTAGAATTTTTGGAAATATTTTCCAATGTACAATCAAGTAACCCGGGCGGGCAATTTTACCGGGTCATATTAAAAGGTTTGTAGAAGTCGATAGGCAATATTACATATCGAATATCTAAGATTAGGGCTTCTGGTTAATTTAAGAATTTATGAAGATTTCCAATGTACAAAATAAACCCTGGAGCTGGGTCATTTGACCCTGGGTCAAATTTGAACAAATTTTGTAGAGTCCACTAGGCAATGCTACATTTCGAATATCTAAGCCTAGCCTCTGTTATTTGGAATATTGAGATTTTATGTACAATCAGTAACCTCAGGGCGGCATTTGACCGGTGTCATGATATTGAACAAATTTTGTAGAGGTCCTCTAGGCAATGCTACATGTCAATATCTAAGACCTGCCTTCTGGTTATTTTAGAAAATTTTTGAAGATTTCCTAGTAAAAAAGTGACCTGGCGGCAATTTTGACCGGTCATGATTTGAATAAATTTGTAGAGTCACTAGGCAATGCCATGTGAAATTATCTAACTCATAGGCTCTGGTTTATTTAAAAATTGAAGATTATCATATGTAATCATCGACCCTAGGGCGGTCAATTTTGACCGGGTCATGATTGAACAACTTATAGGGTCTATAGGCAATGTACATGTCAATATCTAAGTCTGGCTCTGCTTTTTGAAGAAGATTTTTAAGGTTTTTATGTAAAATCAGTGACCCCTGGGCGGGGTCAATTTACCCCGGGAATTGATTGAACAAATTTGTAGAGGCATTAGCAATGCTACATGTAAATATCTAGACCTAGGCCTTCTGCTTATTTTAGAAATTTTTAAGATATTCCTTTTAAATCAGTGACCTGGGGGGTCAATTTTGACCCGGGGTCTGATTTACAATTTAGTAGAGGTCCATTAGGCAATGCTACATTCAAATATCTAAGGTCTAGCTTCTGGTTTTGAGAGACTTTTCTATGTAAATCAAGTGACCTGGGCGGGTCAATTGACCGGGTCCATGATTTGAACAATTGGTAAGATCCACTAGGCAATGCTTCCACCAAATATCTAGCTCTAGGGCTTCTGGTTTTTGAGAAGATGTTTTAAAGTTTTTCATTTCGTTGCATGGCAACCACAAATTCTGCATGGAATTCAATTCTTTGAACAATTTTTAGAGAACCATCAAGAACATCCTGTAATTTCTCAAAATTGCCTTTTTGGTTGAGGAGGAATGTTGTTTAAGGAAAGTGTGACGCACGGACGGACGACGACGGACGGACACGGGAGCGATCACAATTACTCACCAGCACTATTGCCTGGTGAGCTAAAAGTTACAAATAGCTATTTAAGTAACACAGAGGAAGTAATTAAAAAGAAAATATTATAATGAACAAAAAGATCTGCCAATAAAAACGTAGACAATAACACAAAACAAAGTCTATGATTTGACCTAGAGTACATTTACCTTTAAGAAGCCTCCAAAACATGGCTCTGCACGTCGTCTCGATGTTGTACACATTGTGCAGTTTTTTTTGAAATCATTCATAGATTAATTACAGGGGACACGAACATCATATACTTTGACTCCAAGTCCTTGCCTTGAGCATGCATCCGAAACATCGATCTCACATCGACTGATTGTGAACATTTGTGTCAAGGTTTCTTCAAAATCTCTCAAGGGTTCAGATTCGAGCGGACCAAATGTTATTGACGGACGGACAGACGACACCGATTGTATAACATAACACGTCCCTTTGGGCGTATCAAAGTAGCTATCCTACGGAATCATGTTCGTGCCATAAATTGTCGCCTCGCCAACACGCGACAACGCGATAATTATCGCGTGTGTCGCTTGTCCGAAAAAAAATACATGCGGATTTAACAATCCTCGCGAGTTAGAAGGCGATAATTTATCGTCATTAATTGTCGCATTCTTTTGTTTTCTCGCGTCGTGAAATTGAAATCCAAAAGACATAGTTGCGAGCATTAGTAAAACCTCGCTGTGACAGGAAAGGCCGTACCGGCGACAGTAACCATCAGAACAAATCAACACCCTTTACAATATTTACAAATATATTTACATAAGATAATTATTAACAATGCATAGATGATATGAAAAAAAACTGATTATAAGAAAGAAAAAACAATCAAAGTTCAGTATCTCCGGATACAAAAGATCTTACAGTTCCATTCTAAAGTGACGTGTCACAGTTCTTTAATGTAATTGCGAACTTAAGTAGCACAAACAATATCAAAACGTATCTTGAAATAAAGTCCCTTTAAACCGTGAATACGTTGATTCCGTATTGGCTCCCTATAGTGGTAGGTGATTGCATCCCTGAGCTGACTTCAGAGGATAACAAAAATCAGCGTCTTTACGGTTTACGGCACAACCATGGGACGTAAGCTCTGTGCTGGGAATATCACATCCAGGCGAGTGAAGACAAGTGAACCTCGGGCATTGTACTTCCGGGTTATGACATCACCAGGAAAATCGTCTGGCGGAAGAAGCTAAAATATATAACATATTGTAAGCACCATAGCAAAACAAATAAGTCAGGGCATAAAACTGCTCCTTTGGGTACACCATACCTCAGTAGGCTCCAATAAATAATACGTGCTACTTATACAAAACATATGTGCTACTAAGTTCAGACGTCACGTGATTAAATTACGTCACTTATTACTTCCATTATTACAAAAATTACTTACTTAAAAGACTAAAGTTAAAGTATGAAAAAGATATGAAAAGTATATGATGAAAACATATTATAGATACGGACATGATAAACTGCAGCTATTATTTACAATTACAAATTAACAAAATTCAATATAAATCAAACGTGATATCATAGTTGGCATCCATATAATATCTAATGTCATACAACAAAACGGACATTGTATGTGTATGCAATAGACTGGCACACGATTTCATATTACAATAATATATTACATACATGGTACTAGACTTGCCATATAGATTTATACATAACAATACAGTGCAGTGATGGCGTTCCATAATTAACAAAATGTTTGATTTATGTTTTTGAAACAATGCTTTACAATATCATGTTACAAATTTCAGTACAAGTCTTACATTTTATATAAACGAAACATTTTAGACTCCTCTTCCGAAATAATTCACAAAAGTCTGAAAAAATTAAATAAATCATCCCGACATACCGAAACTAGCTAAAATCACATGCCGAAAAGTAAATGTTACAGAATTCTGTAGAATGCACAAAAATTTACCAAATAAAAATCGTAATGCAAAAATCATACAAAAATCTAACAAATAAATTTCTTACCTCGATCGAGCATAAATTTCTAGCAAGAAACATTATGAATCAGACATAGATTCGTCTATAATGTCGGAAGGTGGTGTGCGCAAGGCATATCTAGTCCAGTCTATTTAAAGGCTAATGTCCCGCCAAATACTAAATTTCATGGGATTCACAGCCTATGCGTAAACTCTTGACTATTTGTATTTCCACGGGATTCACGATATAGCCGGGGAATCGAAATACTTTGGCGCGGATTGAAATTGACAATTTGAGGCGCATTATAGTGGTTTTGGGGATAAAAACATAAATTACTGAAGTTTATAAAATATCAGCTTTCTTATTACTGAACAGAATTTAATGAAATTTACATGGAAATTTAAGTTATGAAATACAGAAAAACATTAGAGGTATTTTATGCATGAAATCTGACATTTACCTCAATAACTCAAAAATTTACAAAAGATGATGCAATACCTGCATTTACACTACAGATAAAATAAGGCCCGTATGTCAATTTGTGACACTTGCATTGTCGCACTGTCGCTTGGGATTTAATTTCCGGACAAACTGATCGATGTAATTCTTCCTTGATACTATTTATCAATACCACGGTGATGTAGTAAGAAATTATCCCCTACACCGGGCGACAATGCGACAATGCGAGGTTTTACTAATTCTCGCAACTATGTCTATTGGATTTCAATTTCACAACGCGAGAATTAAGAAAGACATGCGACAATAAAGACGATAATTATCGCCCTCTTAACCTCGCGAGGATTGATAAATGTCGCATATACATGTGTTTTTGGACAGGGCGACAACGCGATAATTATCGCGTTGTCGCGTGTTGGCGAGGCGACAATTTAAGTGGCACGAACAGGATTCCGTACTATCCTTTGTTTTTACAATAAATATAAATGAAACAAGAGCTGTCTCACAACAGTACGCTGGATTAGTCGTTGGCTTTTCAGTAAAACTTGACTTTCAGCTGAAGAATTGGTATAGTGTCCAAATTCACGAATGACGTATGCAGCTTTCTATTGTGGTCTTGTTCTATTGCACCAAATATCTGTGTGAAAGTTCATCCAAGTATCTACGTTAATTATCATAGAGGTACATTCTTGCAAACCTTTAACATGCATTTCAGTCCAACATTGGGCATAACTTAGCCGAATACAATTCAGCCTTTTGGGAAATGCACCTTCCCTCAAGTTTAATCCATTAAAGTTCCAGTGTAAATCTGCATTGACTTTGGAGAGAGCAACATGTATGCAATATAGGTTCTATAGGGACTATAAGGACATGGTTTTGTTAATATTCTTTTAAGAATTATGGAACTACGTACAGTAACCTTGTGTTACTACCAGAAATACGAGTGTAAAGTTTTTACGCAGTATCTACAATGGTCAAAACAAGGTTATGTACTCTTTAAAAAATACCCGAATTTTAACTTAAAAAGGGCATATTTCTAGATACATTGCAGCTTGATTTAAGCATACCCATTTATAAACACTAACAAGAAATATCTTTAAAAAAATGAGAAGTTTATGAGGTTTTCATATCATTTGTGTTATTCTATCATCTATCTAGCAAAACGAAACACCACACTTAAAATCTTTTAATGGTTCTCTTAACTTTTTATAAAGATTCCGTAGAGGTTCAATTTTGTTTCGTTTATCCTACGACGAATAATTACAACAAAAGTCTGGAAGACACTTCTCTACTTAGAAGACCTTAATAATCGATCGGCTAATACACCCTTGTTAATGTGATACGCAGACGGTATTCAGCTTTTTCTGTAAATTGATATTTGAACAGGTTTTTATCATATTTATTAAACTTTCTTATCATTTTTAGATATATAAATATTTTTCTAATTATATTGAGCGAAATGTAGCTTTACAACGATAAACAACGTCATTAAGGACAAACGCTTCGTCTGTCATGTCACTCAGCGTTGCACAATCAGCAGAGTGAAAAGAAAAGACACCCTCGTCCAATCAGGCAGTGTTGGTTAAATCTTTCATTTTGATAAATTATCCATAATGTGTTATCAAGTAGTCTGATTTGCAAACTCAGGTCACAAAGTCGTTCTTAGACGGCGTTCGCCGAAAAAAACACACACTAAAATGCTATGTTCTTAGGAAAACGCATGAATACGTTACAAAAATACAATTATGTAAATTTTTAGATTTACTGAATTATGGTTTGATATCACACAACTATCAAAATTTATTGCTCTTTTCCCACAGAGCACGACAATGATGTTATTATTTGTTGTCGTTTTCTTCTCTCTCTAGTAAATTATTGACATTTAGATGTAATTTTGTGACTTTTCAAAATAGACCGAAGTCGAAAAAATGAGTAAATTTATTATTTGATTTTGCTAAAATTTTAAAATTTTGTCCTAAACGTTTGCATAATTTCAAAAAATGTACTGAAGTAAATTGAAAGATATGGACGAAATAAACAATGGCGGGTAGCCGTTTTGTTCAGTACATTTGACTGTGGTATTAAAAGTACTGTAATGTTAGTGAATAAAATAGCACAGGTTTTTGTATACTTGATCGAAGCAAAACATCATAATGTATTTTATGATAGTCACAGGCTAACCTTGATAACTAAATTGCTCGTTCGTATATTAACGGGTCGTCCTTCGTTGCTCCAGTAACGTTCCATGTAAAATTTGTTTCATCAAATGAGTCATTGTCGTCACTATTATGCAGGTTCTTAAAGTCCATGTTCCTTCAATCAAATGTCGCGATTTCGGCGGAGACAGTTTTTATTCCCACGGTAGATATAACTGTGTCCTCACCTGAACCTAGTCTCTGTATCTGTTTAGTTAATGAACGCTCACATTGTCGTGGTAGTTTATCAAACGTAATTGAGAATGAATACGATATTTCTCGTTTGTGCGCAAGTGTGCCCAACTGTGTACAATCCATCGTTCCAACACGACTTTTTTAGTTTTAATTTTTTATTTGTATTTTTGGTGGAATCAGACCTATGGTTTTTCAGCATTATTTACTCATATATAGTGTAATTTAAACCTTCATATACAGAGACAATTTCTCCTCGCATTTCGCTAGCACTTTCAACAAGTTTAATTATATTCGAAGCAGCGTTAACTACGTCGTGACTTCAGCAGAAAAGTCTATATTTCTCCAAAGTTCTGTCAGATTGGTCGTCCTCGTGTCTTCTATTTCCATAGCTAAGAGTGTCGTTCTCAACACTCTTATTGTCGTTTTTGTTAACCAAACGTAATTTAGAAACTTTTACAATTACCTTTCAATTAGCCCTTTTCTATCATGCTCAGCCACAAGGTATACAGTTTATCGTTCCAGTACAGTTTTTTTTGGGGGGTTTGAATGGTTTGTTGTTATTTTTGAGGGAATCAGTTATGTTATATTTTCTGGTCCTTTGGGATCATCGAATGCACTCCTAATTATTGTAAAAGAATTCCGCCTTAGCCGTTGCTAGGGGCATTGGTGTGTTGCACAATTCATAACCTCCCATATTCAGTCGAACCGAGTTTGCTATTATTTTGCTTGGTTACGTTCTATGCTTTACAGATTTTGTTATTGATTTTAGCATTAGTTTCTCTTTTCGGCGATATATGGCCATTTTGTGTCGATTCGCCGTAAAAGTCAACTCACTCACTCTAATATAGACTGGGTTCAACTTGAATATATAATCAAGTTCAGTCTGTATTACTCCAACAATTTCTATGCGTGAAATTATTTTCGAACATAACGTCTACGTTTATTTTGAATGCAAAATAGTCGTCTATTATTTCTTGAAATATGCAGTTTTTTTTCAAAATGGATAATAATATTTCGACTATTATTGTAATATTTCCATCAAAAGCTGATGTTGAATAAGGCAATACAACCTTTACCCATGAATGGGTAATGAATTAAAACTATTGAAGTGAAAGTTACACATGATACATGTACCACTGTTGTAGAGAACCAGGACATTGTTACCTTTACGTCCTGTCACTGTTTGGTCATAAACTGCAACACTTCGTAATTTTTAATATTATCTTGATTTTTTTAGAAATCAAAACTGCAAAACATGTATAGAGGAAGATATAATAAGTGACAAAAGTGCAAAACGGAGATAGTAATAGAAATTAACATTGGTGGGAATGCCGGTGGTGAGGTTCTGGAATTTTGAAAATATTACTTTTAAGTACACTTAGTAGTGTAAACTGAATACCCAAACAGAACGCAAGGTGCATTACTTCACACGCTGCAGAACAATGCTATAGTTTTATAACTCAAATGCATTTTTAGACAATTGCAACATACACTTTAGGCTTTTTATGCACATTTTTTGACAAAGTCAAGGGTCATAACTTTAGTGTTGCTGAGCAGAAGTCCGAACAAAACACAAGTGCACATCTACCTATGCTAAATTCCCTAAAACTTCTCTATGACTCTAGATCAAATACTTCTCAAGGAACTTGAGACGTTGTTGTCGGAGAGATGGACGCACAACCGGACGGACAAAAACAAATCTAAAATTAAACCATTACACAAACACGCACAAAGTGGGGCGAGGGTTGTGTACAGGCTGCAACATTGTCAGTTAAAATGACGACAAAATTCTAAATACTCTGAAATGATCTTAAAATAAGGTAAATTGTAATGATTAGATTATCGAATTCACTAAATTCGATAATATCATTACTGAAATTTATATGAAATTAGGTCATTATTAAAATTGTTCTACACTGTCATTCCATGTTTGAAATAGTTTTCCTCTTCACTATAGTACAGGCTGATCGTTCATTAAATTCAGTACTATAAATGTTTACGTTTATTTTTGAAGTAGAAAATATCATATAAAGAACAATATACATCTGAGATAATTTCGTCATCATTTATGGTGGTTTAGATAAATATAAACAGTATAATCATGGCAATCCATTTTTGCTGAAATGAAGCCAAAACCAATTATTATTTTGCGGCAATTCATATTATATCCTTTTCAAAACAAAGAGAAGTGACAGTCGATTGGAGACCACCCACTCATCATGCCTTTTCTGACATAATATTCGTAACGTAGAGGCATCAACCACAACGAGAATATGTTTGCTAATATATATTTTAGGTCATTTTGCCATGTGTAAGCTTTATTTGTGCTCTGTCTTGTTATGTATGATTTAGAATGCTGCGGCATGATTTGGTCTTATTTGGGTGGTATATTGGCTGACATAACAAAAACACTAAATGCGCCAAATTTTCTTCCCAAATGTCATTTTATGATATATATGTATATATGCGTTAAAGGAATTATATATTCTGCAAGCTTTTTCATATTGAATTAAATGCGTGCTAGTTAAGAGGTTCACGCACTAATTTGCAGTTCTCTGCAAATCGGAGAAATATATAACTATTTTTAATGTAATTGCGGAAGGAGCAAATTTATTTGTTCCTGGCATTTAGGTTGTGTGTATACAAGGCGGAACACATGGATAGATAACTGCGACTAATAATTCAAGTCCAGTGATTAACTCTGCAGACGAATCAGTGGTCTTTTCCATGCGGTGATATTTTCAAGACACATAAAACCGTGAAACGCAACCAAGCAACATAATTACCGACTCGGTTTCATTGAGTCTTTTCATGAAAAGTTATGAAATGTGCAACATCTTCCTTCATGGTCCCTAGCATCGTCTTTAACGGATTTCTATTACAGTACTAATAAATGTACTATATTATCATTATTATTATTATACCAGATTTATATAGCGCCCTTATATAGCGCCCTTTTCATGATAAACACGTTCAAAGGCGCTTTCCAGTGTTGTATAATAACGAATAAAATGTACTATATTATCATTTTTATTAGTATACAAGATTTATATAGCGCCCTTTTCATGATAAACACGTTCAAAGGCGCTTTCCAGTGTTGTATAATGACTTTAAGAATTCATTATACTTATTATGCATTATTCATCTTGTTTTTCGGTCAGTTATAGGTCATACTTAAAAGAATTTCGGGATGCTACATGATAATAAAATAATTTCAACATTGGTCATAACAGAAACTGACAGGTTGTCATATCTCACTTAGGTTAACTACCCTCTGGCCACGTTATGATTTTTTTTAAAGCCCTGCTCCGCGGCTATTCAAATTCTATTGTGTGTACGCAACCCATGATTACAATAGCTAACAGTTAACGGCCTCGTGCCATACTTTGGCACACAAAATCACAGGTATTTTATATAGAATTTTATATGAAAAAGACTCTATTTTGACAGGCGTCAGGATAAACATAGATATGAAAAAAAAAACAACAATTTAAACTGCGATTAATTAGCTTCCCGGAACCTGAGATTAAATAACTTCCTGTTTTTTTTTTCTAAATAAGAGTTTTATGTGGAATAATATAATATGAAAAAATATACTATGAAACGACACAGATTAGTCGACATCATTGAGGTCGGATCCAGACTTCTCACTGCACGGCAGCTGGTACGGCCAGATTGGTAAGAGGTGGGAACCCGCCTCTCAAACTTTTGGAGCACTGCCCGAAATACCGCTTCATAATAAGCGCAGTCCTCCATTTGTAGCCTGTAGAGTTGTGTCATTTAATTCGGTATGTATGCAATGTGGGCATTCGTACTGGTGTCTGTTTCTGGAGAGGTCCAGGACTCGACGCTCAGCCTTTTTTATGAAAAGATGTCTGGCTAGTTGGTCTTCAGCTAGCGTCTTTACAACTGCCGTGTAGGCACTGTCAAACCGTTGCATGACATCGGTGGCCCTAAAGTTGTGAGCACACTGGTCGTCGGTTCCCCAGCATTCGTCACAACCAGCCCTCGCCTGGTCCCGAATCAAGTGCCATACTTTGCACACCAGGTACTCCAGTGTGAATGAAATAAAAATCCTAGCAATGGAGAATTTCCTCGTACATTCCATGATTAATTTGATTTGTAATTCACACAAAGGTGAAATTTGTAAAGCAAATGTTAGTCTCTATTCTCTGAGAACGAGTGGACCGCACAAGTCATTTTAAATTGCTTTTATAGTAGATGTATCCGTCACCCAAATTACGAACACTCAAATATATATATATACAGTCATAACTCAAACAGTAGACATTTTTGCCACTGATGTGCACTTAAAGTTTCAGGTATAAGGCAGATAGGATACTGCCTTCGGCAACGTTGTTATCTTCCTTGATCAGTGCAGTAGCCTGAAATGGTCCGGATTTGACAGCAGGAGTAATTGTTCCGTCGTTCCCAGGTACAAATTTGTAGCGAATAACCTCCGTACGTGAATTTCCTGACTTTATGGCAGATCGGTGCTTAGAATTTCGTAATTTACATTTAAAATAAATAAAAATCCCAATTCCTAGAGTAATTGAGCAACCAGCAGCTTCTCAATTAAAAAGTACTGCTGAAAATTCTAAATCGTACTTAGCGACTAGATGTACTTAAATAGGTGCCTGTGGTATCGATGATCGATTAATGTTACTGTAGGGAAGTTCGAAATTATGAACACGATATTGTAATTCCAGTTTTACATTTGAGGTAGATAGAAGATAGGGTAATAAGTCTAGTTTCTTAGGATTGTTTTTAAGGTGATTGCTCACATTCTCCGTGGTGGAATTAACAGTTTCTATTTCTTGGTCAGTTTGATCCAAAAAGGAACTAAAACTCAATGCGAACGTGTGGTAGAGACTTCATTTATCTTTTGAAAAATAACATTATCATAAGTTTCCGTAGCACCGACCAATGTAAAGGAGCACAGGAATAGCAGGTAATGCATCCTTACTGAAACAAAAACAACAACAAAAATCAATTAGCAAAAGGATTTCATAAGTCACTGTGGGTCAAACTGTCAAGAACTGATGACTATCATTCCTTTGTGTTTGTTTTACAACACGGTAGCAAGACACTTTAAAAGCATATGATTGATAGTTTTATGTTTTTCACCCGACTGTTGTTTTTTATATCTATGTTTATCTTTTAAAAACAATAAATAATAAGTAATGACTTTTAACACTTATATCACTATGTATGCCGATTTTATGTTTTACACCTTTTTTTCCACAGAAATGCTGTCGCAGTCAAGATCAAACTTTTATCAACACATAATTTTACAATTTTTCTAGTAACTTTGATTCAAATGGTTCTTAAAGATTTTCCATTAAGGATTTAAATAAATTAAGTTTACTTGTTGTTCTTCTTTAGTCGTTTTATCGAATGTTGTTTAATCAAAAATTTATGTCTATTTATTGTAACTTTTAGCGGAAATTATTGGTCTCAATTAACAAATTCAGCGAGTAAAATTTATTTTCTCTTTATGTCATTTCCTACTAATTGACAGTTTATCTTTTCAGATTGCGGAAATTTTCCCGTAAGTTCTATTTTAATTACCGTACTTAAACCATTACTTATCATGTTGTTAAACCATTGTTCTTATTCTTTCCATTTCAGTCACACCCTTGAAAGCAAACCCCCTCTGGGCAAGGGAGGAAAAATGTGCAGCTAGCTCTAAAATGTGCAACCAGCTTTGGACTTTTAAAATTGTGGAAATTATTGTGAAAATTGTGTTCGCTAGTAATGCGGTGTTTTATATAAAGGTTTAGAGTAATTAAATGGGGGTTTGACTTCAAAACGCAAGAAAACAATCTAGGACTGAAAAACAAATGAAAACAAATCGCTTATTCTAGGACTGAATCAAAAATCTGTGAAATTGTGAAAATTAAATCTACGTATACCATGTGATTTCCTATTCATTGACTATGTATATTATGTGTTGACACTATATATTCTTGATTTTGTGTATTCAGTTGTGTTCTATACTTCTTAAAGACATTAATCTTCAGAACTATATACTCTTGATTTTGTGTATTCAGTTGTGTTCTATTCTTCTTAAAGACATTAACCTTAGAACTACGGCTAAAACATTTAAAATAAAATTTACGTATTAATTATAAAAATCAGCCGGTTTTATGCATTGCCTTTTGTTAATTTGTTAATTGCCTCACGTGAACTTTTTGTTTTTATTTTTATTTTCTTATAGATAATTAAAAGAAAAACTCACAAGAAAGGGGCGAGTGTTGTATAATGACTTTAAGAATTCATTATACTTATTAGATAAGCATTATTCATCTTGTTTTTCGGTCAGTTATAGGTCATACTTAAAAGAAGTTTGGGATGCTACATAATAAAATAATTTCAACATTGGTCATAACAGAAACTGAACAGAACAGAACATGATCTTTATTACACCCAAGTAATTATAAAATATGGGGATTAAACATAATGTCAGTACATAATAACATGTTTACATGAACTTCCGACAGGCAAATATTATTTTGTTGTTGGGGGAAATCATGAATGTATCAGAAATTTTATACATCTAGTAGAAATCAGTATTTCCAAAATTACAGAGACTACAAATTGTATTTATAGTTGACAAACATTAATTTAACTTGTAGACAAAAAATAAAAGGAATCATAGCACGTAAATAAAGAACGAATCAACAAAAAAGGTCGTCATGAATATCATGCGGACGTTTTAAATTCTGTTTGGGTAATGTGGTCAAAGATGAGTCGCTAAAGCGTGGGACTTATTCTAATAATAGCGGCTACATCGCACTATTTTTACGCGCACTAAGGTTTACTATGATAGTAGTGCGGTTATAATAATTATAGTAGTCGCAACTTGACCGCGATGGTTGACCTTAGGTTGATTATTCATATCGATTATTTCATTGTAGAAATAAGGGGTGCGGTAAATCTATATCACGATAAATGTACGTGAGTTTTGAATTTATGAATGCAAAGAGATGAAGCGTTTTACGTACACACCTTTTCAATAATAGGTTGTGCCTCATTATGTATTATAATACAAAGGTCAACCATCGGGGTCAAGTTGCGTCCACTATACTCAAGCATATTATTCATTCATAATGGAGTAAACATGTGGGCGGATTATAAACTAAGATAAATGTAGGTCAGTTAATTCAATTAGAACTGAGTTATTATTGGTCTTAGTCATTTTGCACGTTTCTGACAAAATACATGGTGAATTTGAGTTAAGTAAATTTCGAAAGCAACGTTCAGAATCAGTAACATTAATTTTCGCTAAGAAATGGTTTCGTTGTTGCTCAAAGAAGTTACATTTGAGCAAAAAAAACAACAAAAAAAAAAACAACCAAACTGCTCAGTGCCTACAGCTCCGCTGTTGCATTTTGAGCATGTTCGATCCAGAAAATGTGTGCCATCATACCTCCCGGTTTCAACCGGCAGTCTGTGATTACATGTACGGAATTTGAAAAAAGTAAGGTAATCATTCTTCGGAAGAATTCGGAAATAATTTTCATATTCTAAGTTATTTTTAAAACTATTATATATCATTCCTTTAATAGACTGTTGCATCTGGGTGTGCCATTCTTGTTGAAATTGGTCAATGAGAGTTTGTTTAATTTGCTTATGCAGATGTTTTGTGACAGAAGTATTCTGGTATAACCATAGGTCAGGTCTTCCAACAGAATTTAGAATTTCCTTGATTTTACTTATCCATTTATAGTCGACCTGGTCCTGAGATATCAAATATTTGTAAATTATAGAAGACAATTTTTACCTAGTAACAGTTTAGCCCAATATGAGATCATTTTTGTTTTAACTATTACGGATATTGGATATCTACCCAATTCGCCATAGAGCATATACATTGGAGTAGGTACTTTTGCGCGCATTTGTTATCCTTGGAAGGAAATCATTATGAACTCTTTCAAGCAAATCAATATTTTCAAATCCAAATATTTCCGATCCGTATGTCAGTATTGGTAAAACTGTATGGTCGAAAAGTTTTAAAATGAGATCGACAGGGAGATCAGCATTATTTTCCTTTGAAAATAAAAGGTACATAGCTTTGTTGGCTTGCTGGACTACATGTTTCCTGGCGTTCAGGAACGAACCATTACTTGAAAAGGTAACACCTAGATAATGATATTTATTCCTAATTTCAACTTGCTGTGTTCCGAGTGTAAAGTTAAAATTATTGGTGTTTCTTGTTTTGTTTTTTTGTAAATTAACTTTTAATTTCCAGTTATCACAGTATGTATTAAATTGATTTAAAGAGTTCTGAAAATCAGACGCATTAGAAGAAACAATAACAGTGTCATCAGCATACAGTAATAGTAAAGGTTTAAGCCTGATCTCATCATCGGGACTATATAACTCTATGCCCATAGCACCATTTGCTTCCAGAAAAGATTGTAAATCATTAAGATACAGGGAAAAAAGTATGGGACTCAAATCTCCCTAACGGAAGCCGATTTCAGACTGGAAGACTAACGATTTATTATTGTTGTGGGAAATACAGGATTTGATATTCTGATACATATTAAATATTACTTTAAAAAAACTTCCCATGTATTAAATTCTGTGACAGTTTATACCACAACCAATAGCGCCAGATTTTATCAAAGCACTTGAAAAAATCCACATATGAACAGAAAAAGTTTTTGCTTCTTTTTTTTTAGAATTTCAATAAGGGCATGAAGTGTAAAAATGTGATCTGAGCAAGAATAGCCTTTTCTAAACCCAGCCTGATTTTCATCTAACAAATTGAACGTTTCAACAGATTTTGTGAGACGATAATTTAGAACTGCGGTAAAAAGTTTGCCTAAACAGCTTTGTATTGTGATTGGCCTATAATTATTAGGTTCCTCCGAGTTTCCTTTATTTTTAAAAATAGGTATAATGGTTCCCTCTAGCCAGGAAAAAGGGACATATCCAGTATCAAGAACGCTATTAAATAACCTGACATATATTGGCATTAAAATACGTTTCGTGCTCTTTATGTATTTATTAATGATATTGTCCGATTGACTCGATGCTTTTCCATTGTTAAGCTTGTTAATACACGCAATTATTTCGATTTCGTTAATCGGTGAATTAAGAAGTTTATTCGAGTTATCGAGAAAAATTTGTTCATCTAACGGATCATATCCTTGATCGTCTTGCAAATTGGTATTTATTATGTCTCCCACCACACAGTGTTTGGGAGACATATTGATTTACTCCAGTCTGTGTGTATGTGTGTGTGTGTCACAAAGCTTGTCCGCACTCTAATTCGAACATTTCTCATCCGATTTTCACCAAACTTGAACAAAATGTGTTTGACCATAAGACCTCGGCCAACTCCGATAACTAGCCAAATCGGTCCAGACGTCTTGGAGTTATGGCCCTTGAATTACCAAAAATCGGCCTTTTTACTCTTGTCCGCACTCTAATTCAAATACTTCTCATCCGATCTTCACCAAACTTGAACAAAATGTGTTTAACTATAAGACCTCGGCCAAGTTCGATAACTAGCTAAATCGGTCCAGGCATTTTGGAGTTACGGTCCTTGAATTATCAAAAATCGGCCTTTTTACTCTTGTCCGCACTCTAAGTCGAACATTTCTCATCCGATCTTCACCAAACTTGAACAAAATGTGTTTGACCATGAGACCTCGGCCAGGTTTGATAACTAGCCAAATAAGTCTAGGTATTTTGGAGTTACGGCCCTTGAATTACCGAAAAATCCGCCTTTATACAATTGCCCGCTCTCTAAATCGAACATTTCTCATCCGATCTTCACCAAACTTGAACAAAATGTGTTTGGCCATAAGACCTTAGCCAAGTTCGATAACTAGCCAAGTCCGCCAAGGCACTTTTGATTTATGGCCCTTGAATTACTGATTGGATCCACTCATCCAGACCATCTAATTGGATCAACTCGTCTAAAAAACAAAGACAAATATCAAACAGGGAATGCCACGCACCAAAAACGCAGCCTCCTCAAAACGAAACCCACAGCACGCAGACGCGTGCACACACACACACACACAGCCAACACATTAGGACAAAACGAACAAACAAAGGAACACACACACACACAAAGCCAACTAACTCATCAGGACAAAACGAACAAACAAAGGAACACAGTGGGGCACCGCCTTGGAACGGTCAGTGGCAAAAACACCACTGGGGTGCTTAAACCGGTTTATGATGCGCACCCAACCTCACTCTTACCCCCACCATGTTCCAAAGACACGGGACAGTGTAAATAAAAGTAATCCCCTCCAGGTGAATCTCTTACACACGTAAAGGAAACAAAAAGGCATGGCATGTAAAACACAAAAATGCTCGTGTATAAATATATAAAAAGCAAACCTTAAGAACCAAAAACGTATGTACTCAATGCCTTTTCAGAAGACAGAGCAACAAGAGAAACACCCTTAAGGGCCCGACGAAACTGGCCAGAAGACAAATATCAAAACAGTTCATCTAGAGAAACTAGACATGTTTCATAGGGGCAGTTGTGGGAGACATACGCTTTTCTCAAAAGCATCTCTAGTTTTCTTGAAATATTCATAAAACTCTTGAATGGATGGCGTTTTGTCTTCTTTTCGTTTTGGTTTTAAACTTTTTAGGAAACTCCAGTATTTTTTAGGATTTTTCGAACTAATAGATCTTAATTTTTGAGCTTTTGAAAATTTATAATTACCAATATAAAAGTCCATAGTTCTTTTATATGCCTTACTTGCGTTTTTAAGTCTTAATTTATTATCTTGTGTTGGGTTATCTCTGTATGTTGACTTGGCATCATGGTAATTATTTCTTGCTCTATGCCATTTTGGACAAACCAAGGTTTATTTTTATCATTTCTGAAATACCTGTTATCCGCGCAATTAAATGTAATATTGGCTGAATGTTCAAAAAGTGTCTTATTTCGTAAGTAATATTTTCTATAGACTGCGGTGCATGGAACTGACACGTTGTCATATCTCACTTAGGTTAATTACCCTCTGGCCACGTTATGCATGTTGTTTTGTTACAATCTAATTGCTTTGACAAGATGACTAAATGGAAATAGTGGCATGTTTTTTTATTATGGTCAATTTGCGTGCCATTTTGGAGAAAAACAATTTAGTCACTCCTATGAAGTTTTCCTTAAATACCGCTATTTTCTAGGTAGAACTTTAGTATCAAACTTGCACGTCGAAATGTTAGTTACGTATGCTGATACTCCATACGATATAAGTTAGTTTAGGACCGAGGCAATTAATGATGAAATATTAATGTTAAAGTTTAGAGATTATTTAAAATAACATAGTTTATATTAGAGACTATATTAATGAATTATAAAGATATACACTGATGACTTAAATTTATATTCGTAGCATATAGAAATTATTAAATAATAGTTTATAGTGATCAGTCGTTGTTGTTGTTGTAGTTAGTATAGTGAACCTTAGACCCTGTTACACCACACAATATAGGAAACGCAGCCACACAGGCGCGCAATTAATCCTCTACTAGTACCGACACAGAGCGATCTGACCAGAGGGACAGAGTGAGATAAAGCCCCCAGAACAGATAGAGAGAAATGATACAGGCCTGTCCGGCTAACACGTCTAGCTCTTTGCAAATAGACAGTCTGATTCTTTAACGTGCCCGGTGTATAGCACCGATACACGCGAAGCCATATTTCCTGGGAAGAACCAGTACTAGCCTCTTAGTTAGGTGGGAGTCACTCAAGAGCATCTTAGAAAGTTCCAGTGCCTGGACCGGGATCCGGACCCTGGACCTCTGAATAGACAGTCAAGCGTGTTACCACTAGACCACCGGCCCTCAAAGAACCAGAAAATATAACAGCACTGAGTTCCAATCTTTTTACATAGTTTAAGCAATTAGACTTATCACGTGAGTAAGGAGATTCAAACCCAATAGCAGTTCTACCATAGAGCAAAATCCTGTCATAGGCATTAAGTTCTCTCCTACATAGTTTTGGCGGACAATATATATATATACATTTTGTATTTGTTAGAACATAACAAAAATACATGACTCATTAATTAAAACAAAGATATGTCACATTTGAAACTCTATGAGGTATTTATTATCAGATTGTAGAAAGAAGAGATTTTGAAGAAGGGTTTCTATTGTTGTTAACCAGTGTTTTCCCTGTACATCAATATGCAAATGCGTTTATTACTTGGTCAGTGCCTAAGAATGATCTAAATATTCTAGCCTTAGTATTTCTTTTGTAACATGGCTCGTTTGCTTACAATTGTTTAAATGTGTCATTTGTAATGAGTACATCAAATTGCCCATATTTATCAGCTGAAAATAAAATTGATAATGACAGGATGTATATTTTGAAAAAGCTGACGTTTAAATTTCTGATTGACCGAAAAATGTTAAAAACAAAATACATAAGAACAAAGATCGAAGAAAGAAATGCCATGTTTCCATAACATAATCAAAAATAGAAACCTTTTAGCAGTATATACTCGAATGATGTTCATGTAAGTTGTTCAAGTACTTGGAATATGAAAAAACAAGTTTAGGCTATTTGTGTCACTAGTGTCGAGAGCTAATTCTTTCATGTACTTACAAAACAGCTGTGATGTCAAAGTCACTCAAAAGTGTACCTGAAATCTGCATGAAATCCCATGATAGGAGACGGGTCGTCTTGATCGGCATTTCTTTCCTACCTATCGGGAAGAAACAAGAATACCCCGTAGTGGATCACCTTACCTTTTCCCTACGGAAAAGACAAGTTTACACGCGAGCATTATGACGACCTAAACTACATGTGCAATTATATAATTGATAACCAAACATAAAATATTCATATACTAATTTGTTCTGCAGAACCAAATTACCTGCAATACCTGACAAACTTCTCGTTTAAACGAACTTTTCACTTACTCAACTGAGCATAGTCATAAAACGTTAGTAAATACACTATGTAATTGTAAATATGTATGACGTATGCACTTTAAATGACGCTTGAAGTAACGCTATGCAACGCTTTCTTTGCTAAACATAGCAAGAAAAAAGTTAATGGCACGCTGTAAGATATGATGAAATAACAATACAATAATAACACTGTCTGATTAGAAACGAAAAGTCGGAATGTTGTATGGAACAAAGACATACGAAATGATAATGGATATTATAACACACCCCGTTTCTACCTTTCTACGCAAATTATATGTCTAACTTATTCTTAATATGTAACTAAAAACAATCATGTTTAACTTCATTCTACGTATAAACTCGAAGCTCCCAATGACACGGAAATGTGGAGGTGTTAGCTGTAATGTACTTTTATCCTTGTGATACATTCACCGACATGATCATCTCTCTTGACAGTATGAGATAGAGTATGGTTTAATGTATTATGAAAGCGTCACGCAAAAATGAACAAAGCAAAACTTTTCCATTCAGTCCTATTTTTAGCTCACCTGTCACATAGTGACAGGGTGAGCTTTTGTGATCGCCCTTCGTCCGTCCGTCCGTCCGTCGTCCGTCCACAATTTCTTGTGAACAAGATAGAGACAACATTTTGCAAGCAATTTTGATTAAACTTGTACAAAACTTGTATTTGCATGATATCGCAGTTCCTTTCAAAAACTCGCCAGATCCCATCATGGGTTCTAGAGTTATTGCCCCTTAAAGGGACAGAATTTGCTATTTTTGTGCGTCAACAATTTCTTGTCTGCACGATAGTGGTTTCATTTATGATTTTATTTTAACCAAACTTGCACACAACTTGTATCACCATAAGATCACGGAGTTATGGCCCCTGAAAGGGCCAAAATTAGCTATTTTGACCTTGTCTGCACAATAGCAGCTGTATTTATGATTTGATTTTTACCAAACTGGCACACAACTTGTATCACCATAAGATCTTAGTTCCTTTCTTGAACTGGCCAGATTCCATCATGGGTTCCAGAGTTATGGCCCCTGAAAGGGCCAAAATTAGCAATTTTGATTTTGTCTGCACAATAGCAGCTTCATTTATGATTTTATTTTAACCAAACTTGCACACAACTTGTATCACAATAAGATCTTGCTTCCTTTCTTCAACTGGCGAGATTCCATCATGGGTTCCAGAGTGATGGCCCCTGAAAGGGCAAGAATTAGCTATTTTGACCTTGTCTGCACAATAGCAGCTTCATTTATGATTTGAATTTAATCAAACTTGCACAAAACTTGTGTCACCATAAGATCTCGGTTCTTTTCTTGAACCGGCCAGATCCCGTAATGGGTTCCAGAGTTATGGCCCCTGAATGGGCCAAAATTAGCTATTTTGACCTTGTCTGCACAATAGCAGCTTCATTTATGATTTGATTTTAACCAAACTGGCACACAACTTGTATCACCACAAGATCTTGCTTCCTTTCTTCAACTGGCCAGATTCCATCATGGGTTCCAGAGTTATGGTCCCTTAAAGGTCCAAAATTGGCTTGGCTATTTTGGCTTTTGCAGCCATATAGAGACTTCATTTATGGTTTTATTTGATACAAACTTCCAAAATACCATCAACAACAATAATTCTTGGATTACATGACAAATCAGATCCAATCATAGGTTCCGAAGTTATTTTATATCTTATTACCTCCCCTGATCAAAATGGATTTATATCAGTAAGTACTTATAGGACTTATTTGAAATTTCATTATTGTTATTAGTTGGACTGAGACAATCAGGGTAGATAACTATGGACTGATTTTATGTCAAATTACCTCCCTTTATTTCAAATTAAAATTGTTATATCTCCATATCTAATGAAGATACTGTTTCATTTTTGTCAACAGATTTATTTGGCAGATCCTTCTTTTGTCCACTTACAATATTCATTTTTTTAATTACTTCCCTTTTTCGTTACTATAAATAGCTTATTTTTAGTAACTTTTTTTATTATTGGCCGCAGGGAAAACACGAGACCAGTTTTCTGTGGTACAACATGGATGGTACCTCCAATTTTTAGGTGTATTTTAACATATCTATACCTTGTAAGATTTTTTTTCTTTTTGGTTAAATTTCTTCCCTTTGTTGTTCCTGTCCTTTGGACTGAGATATTTTTTCTGAGGACCTTCTTGTCCTCAAGTGCAATGATAACAGGTGAGCGATATAGGGCCATCATGGCCATCTTGTTTAAGTAAAACAGTAGTGAGCGGTGGTTCTACATACGATTCTAAGAAAGATAAATGTTTTATTATTTGTATAAAACTTTTATTTCCATTATCAACAGACGATTAACAATATTATATATAGAAACTCCCCGTTTGCGACTGACATTCAAAAAACTTTAAATTGCTTACTTATTGACAGTGTGGTAATATAAGTCGTGTCCAAAAAAAAAACCACGCTGGCCCTCATTTAAGAACTAACTTGTAAATTTAGGAATGATGTGGGATAGATGGTAATGGCGGTAGGGGTGGGGAAAGCAGACGTGACTTGTTTTGTATTGTGCTTGTTTTAAACAGAAGTCTAAAACTAAAAAAGGCAATAGAAAATATAAATTTCCAAATACAAATACTGGTACTTTTAATACAGGTTTCTGCAACATTGTACATGTACAGTCCAAGCGACACGTATATTAAGCTAGAACTATCAGTAAAGATGATTAATACTCCAAAAGGTAAATTTGGTGACTTCAAATGTGATATTGACCTATTAATCTAGGTTGTGGATTATAAGATAAATAACAGATACTTCAATAAAAATCTCTCCAGCGGAAGTTACTGAGAGGACATGAAGTAAACATACTTGATTCTTTAACGTTTACATTCGAGTACGCGACACGGGCCATTTACTTTGCAAAATAGCCTTAATGAAATAAAACTAATGTATGCAAGTTTAATGATTGTACTAGAAACATGTATAAATGTTGTACAAAAGCAAAATGGTTGCGCTATTACAACATTGGAATTTAACCCTTCCAAAGTGTGGAAGATTGAACGATGTATTGCGGTTATAACAATAGATATAATATTTACATATTATTACATACCTAAAATTATTTTCCATTGAGTTTCAATGGACCGCGATCGTGCAATATTTTTCCATATCATGACGTGGAACGCTTTCATATCGGAGGTGGAATGTTTTCTTAACGTTGTAATGGAAAGAATCGCGAGATATCCATGGCGTCCACGCGCACATAGCTACAACAAGTTGACGTCATTTTTGCGGAAAATATTAATGCGCGTCAGTTTGATTTGTTTATTACATTTTCGGAGAAATTCATTCCGTTATTTTCCTGTCTTTCGTTACAGAACGATAACTTAGACATAAATTAATTATTTGATAGTGGGTATGAATAAAAAGGTTATTAACTTTGTTTGTAGATATATGCACTCTTTCTTTCGCGGATAATATTGCGCTCTTAAAGTCGCGCAATATTACCGCTTCAGAACTCGTGCATATATCCACATACAAAGTCAATAACCTATAAATAGTAACAGCAATAGCAGAAATCAGTGAAGATAGCAGTAATTATAATTTTGTTAATGAAGAAAAGAGAATATTATGCTTTCCTCCGAGTAATAAACAAAGCTACGGTTACTACAATAGGGAACAATGGACGCGTAAATAGATCGTTAAGGCAAACTAGTTGGCGGTCCACGAGATTCGATATTCACTTCATACTTTTATTACAAAGAGAATTGTAGACAGTATATTTTACATTGTTTAATTATATGACGGTCAATGAGGACATGTATGTAACCATGCTCTGCTTTAAAAGTTTTCTTCATTTGTCGGCATCTAGGTCACATGGGAATAGAACATGCCGTCTGTATCGCCCTTGAAAGGGTTACAACCGAAACAGAAGCCACCCCTTTGCCATAGACAGCTGCCTGCAAAGCAAGTGAGAATGGTCCTGGATGTTGTGATGTCCCGCAGATTCTGGAGGAGGTAATGCAAAAATGTTTTCATTTGTACATCCTCTTTTCAAAGGATGGAAACCAGTACATATCATTCGCCTCTAATTCTGTGTGGACGTTTTCTTCAGCGGCCTTACTAGTCAAGTATGCTATACCAAGTCCAAAGAAATTTCAGTTGTTCGCTTACATTTTCAATTATTTAATGTTATTCTGCATCTTCATTGTACAAATACACTAATATCTCCTTTAATTAAACGTAATTGTGAAAATCGTCACCATCTAATTAAATTTGCGGTAGACATATTTTCTCAAGAAAAATTTCATTTAATGATCATCATTTATTTTGATGTTATTCTTACAGCAGCGATAGGTGTAAAATTACTGAAAAATCTATTAACAAATCTTCGTTGCGTTAAATGATGGTACAAAACTGTATCTTCCTCCTGCAATATGTCACGTTTCTTCTGTCGATTTGCCAACCTACCATCCTATTATTTTTTGACTTTGAATGGAAAGTGCTAGATAACGTACATTGACGTGATCATTTTCGATTATATTTAGACACCCTTTAACATCTTAACCAAAAATACAGACTTTTGATAGTCACTATTTATTTCAGATATATGTGTAGTTACCTGTGTTAAAAATTCACAATCTGAAAAAAAAATATAATAGATGTTTAGCCACAAAAAAATAATCCTACAGTAGGTAAACTATTTTGAAAAATGGGGACAAGTTCGTTTCATTGTTTACTTAGGTCATTAGGTACGGGTCTTATCATAATTCTATTATACAAATGTATTGAATGGACACCATTACCCCAAACGACAAAAAATATAGAAATTTCAAATACGTGTAGGCATTTCATGGCAGCTACGAACCAAAACAAATCTAAATTTAAATTCGTTGGTTAGAAATATTTGGGACGAAATTCATACAACTAATGTATAAAAGGCAAAACAGGAAGCCATTGTCGTTTAAGTAAATCAGGTCAGTTCATTGCCTCTATAAAACAACTTTTTGACATCTCTAATGGCGAGTTTTCTTTTTAAAAAGTTTAAATGAAAAATGAAGACCAACATTTGCAAACTACCAAACTTAGTATGGGAGTTATATTCCAGAAATGCCAAAGGCTACAAGAAACCTTTCGCAATCACATAATTACTTGACAAAAAAACATCATACTGCAGTCCAAATTCAAAATCAAGTTTTAATGATTTTATTTAAATTAATGTCATTATAACCAAGACAGTTGTTTCTATATCATTTTTTTCCACATTGAAAACTCAGTGTGTTCATTTCTATCCATAACGTAGCAACATTTAGAATTTCTTGACTTTACAAACTATTGTTGACAAGCAAAGTGCTTTTTTAAAAATTTATTCATCATGTCCATTACGAAACTTTTATACCGAATATGAATTATCTTAAAACAAATTATGTCAACCTTTTACATTATAAAAACTGGTTTTTCTTATTTTGTTAAGAGTTATGGAAGATCCAAGCTAGATTTCGGTTGTGTTGTTTACTGTTCGGTAGCAAACTCAGTTGTCTGAAAACCGTTTATATTCATGGTGTTCATATTGTAAGTAAACGCAAAGGAACGCTTAACACATATCGAAACAAAACTCTCAATGCATAATGCTTGCGCTATCCTTTGTGCCAAGCTTACAGCAATGGGAATTTAATAAATAAACTGATTTAAATCTTATTTTACTGACCGATCTCAGATAGTCAATATTAAAAGTCTCGTCCAAATCTGCAAATGGCACATGTGGAGTCCCTCAGGGAAGTATCCTGGTGTCTTTACTTTTTTGTTACGTTGATGATATGCCAACGTGTATAGATTCAGACTGCAAGCTTATATTACTAGTATATGCCGATGACAGTGCAATATTGTTTGCCAACAAGGATACTCGCATTATTTACGCCGATTACAAGTATCTCAGAACAATGTTATCCAATTGATACTTAATTTACCACAAAGAACGTCTATTACGTGTGACATGTTGGAAGTAGTCGGAGATAGAGTTAATCAATTGTGGTTGAATCATGTTTATAATATTTTCCACGGCATTGATCCACAATATCTTAATCAAAATTTTGTGTCATCCATCCGCAACCGTACCAGATTTAGTAAATTTAATGGTCAAAAGTTTTGTTGCTGATGATTTTTTTTAACGCAATTCATGTTTGAATAATCTTCCCAAGTTCATTAAGGCGAAAACAAATAAGCATATCTAACAGGAAGTGAAGAAACATTTATTCAAGTGTGCACACTGATCCTACACTATACTTAGACATTCCTAAAAACGAATGTCTGTTTCCTGTTGTTTTAGTTTTAAATATTGAAATCATAATTTTGATAATATTCAGGACATAATATGTTTTAGATAACATTACGTTTTGAGGTAGGTCTGCACGTTTGATAAACCGGAAGTGATGGCGTAACGTCATTTATCCGGAAAACGTAGAATAAAGCCTGGATTCGGCGTACGGAAATGAAAATCATTTTATGAATTAATACCAGTCTGTGAGTAAATTTATTACAATGGCATTCTTACTATCTTTCTAAAGTTAAAATATATTAAAACATCTGACACGTTGAATATTTCAAAATAGTGTCTTAAAATTAGCGTGAAATATGCGGTCCACTATAATCTTGGTCAAATGTCTCAAAAATAAGCACACAGACCTATAAATTTTATTTCACCACATTATAGGCCGTACGTTTATTTACAACTGTGGGAAATTATATTAAAATCTACATTGTAGAAAAATTTCTATTCGCGAAAATGTTATGAAAGTTATGATTTTCCCAAAGACTCCCATTATGAAAAATTGCGTGAGGTCCCAAGTTTATCGAATCAGTCTAGCAAAACATCGAACGCACGACCCTAACTTTTTTAATTTGCTGAATTTTCTAAGTAAATTCTGAAGTTTTGAAAAATCAGAGTTTAATCAAATTCTACATTGTAGAAAAAAATCGGCCCGAACATGCTGAACTACCTTAACTAATACACTAAATTTGTACCTATAAATTAGTAATGCCCAGGGATATTATTTGTCAAGAATATAATCATAAATTATATCTACTTAATGGACCCCATTGAAAATAAGTGATCAGTTTTACTTTAATGGGTCATCTCAGGCGTTAATATCATTTTATTTTTCTATGTCATTAACTACAAAATATGCTTGACTAAATCGTTCATGTATTAATTAGCATGTTTATACTGATTTTTTTTTATATTTTGTAATCTAAAGAGTCTTAATCTTAAACCTATTGATTATTGTATACAGTCATGTATTTTTGACTGTATATGTTATATATAATGTTTTATGATCTTACGCCTGAATAAATTTGAATTGAATCGAATCAATACAAAACAAATAAAACTGTTACGTTTCCACATTAAACTCACATTGAGTGAAACTTTTAAAATATGAAATTCAGTTCCAGATATAAAACAATGAATGATAAAATCTGCGGAAAGATCCTTTGGAAGCATAGAATGCAATCATAGCAGACTCGGTTTTATGGAGTCTGTTCATAAGAGGAAATGAAATGTGCAACACCCCTTAAGCAACCTGAACATTTCAGTCGACAATAATTTATCATATAATATATAAAATTATAATATTAATACATATGTTACTATATATAGTAACAAAAATGAATGTGTTTTCGGTAGGTTATTGCTTTCACGCACTGATTATCACCTATCGGCCCGGGCCGAAAACTTATAATCATAATCCGCCCGGTGAACACGTGCGCGTGAAACCAGTAACTACATAAAACGTCATCATGGACGTCATAATGGTCTGTCACTGGTCTACACGGTAAACCGTGGTTTATCGCAGAATTACAATTCTTGGCTTTAAATAAGTAATAAAACAGGATATGCACATATTTACTTTGGAGCCAGAGTTTCGAGTTTCAACAGTGTTCGAGTATGCGTTGTAAAACAGCATGATTCGCACCAATTTCGACGAAGTTGCGGGTTTCTTCTCAGTGATAAGGTCATGACTGCTTTTCATAAACATAAATCTAAATATCTAGCTATTGATAATAAAATTGCAGTGTTTTTTTTTTTCATGAACTAGCTCAAATTATGTGTTGTTCCACATTTTAGAATGGCGAACCATTTGATGAGTTTGATATATACATTACGAATTTAGATCTAATTAGCTCCTTACCGACAAGAAATTCTGTAGATCTAATTTGTCTAAATTTGCAAGAATAAACACAAATTTTGAGACAAAAGTACCCCAAACTATTTAGCCATTGAAGTTTAGCGACAGGAGTTGTAGTTTACTCCCCTTGAGTAGTGCAACAAAACATATGTATTAAAGACATTAATACACGCTAGAGCCTGGCCGGGAAGTGATAATCGGCCCAGAATTCATAATGGCCCGAGGGCTTTCCAACCATTTGATATATGTTCATACCACGATTCGTCTTCGGGAAGGATTACACCAACTGTTTATGATGCTCGTGTATTTTCAAACGGAATAATATACACTTATTTACGCTTTAGAGAAATATCACCATATACGTTGTTTTGAACAATCTGATATTATTGTAAAATCAACATTGAAAGATGTGTCGATTTTATCGGAATCTGAAAAAGTTAAACAATTGTCATCTGTCAATAATTGTGATGTGTGTGATGTCGTGGACGCATTCCAAGAAAGAAAAAATATACAACGTTGGAACGGCGGCGTTCAGCTCTTTGGAAACTGGGAATGATTTTTGGACTATCATTTGAAAGGTAATGAGTAATTCAGACAACCAGTGAGCCAGAACAGTTGTCTAAACTTAAAAATGAAACTAGTTACACTGTAACAGAACACCATTCATTTTGTCTTTGTCTCGTTCCAAGATTTACAAGCTTGATTATATGTCTATGTGGTGAAAACTGCAGATTGTACTGGTAATAACACAGGTCGGTTTGTGTAAATTGTCTGAAATAGAAAAACAACGTGCATACATTTACAAACAACACCTCCCAATTTCTTACTTAGACATCTTATCATAGACATTTATCTTCAGTTAGAGGGAGTGTTACTATCTCCTTGTTTTGAACAGTGCCATAACAAGTATTATTGGTCTCATGCAATTGGATAAATACCTCCTAGCGTAAATCGTTTAAAAAGTACTAAGAGGCTTTTTATCTATGGATGATATGTATTTTAACATACGATGGCTTTTTTGTCGTGCACTGTTGCTTTATTTGTTTGCAGGTTAGATATTACATCAAATAGTTTTGTTCCATATAGAAATATCATAACAAGTAAAGAGTATGTTTGGAAGAGGAGCGTTATAATTATTCACAATTAAAACGGTTGCAAGATAGTTTTTCCAAATGTTTGCTTTTTCAGTAACCGAAACAAAATAAATTTGATCAATATAAATCTTTGACTATCACTGTACCATTGATAACGTGGATCTGTGATGGTATTGTTCGTTTCTTTATTATTATAAAGGAACTCCTTTGCAGCTTCGTATATTTTATCAATTTGTCCACGTTCCTTCTCCTGGATTTATATTGGTCCAATAAGACTACTTTCCAAGGAGAAGAGCATTACTTTTAATACATAACTTGTCACAAGGGAAGGTTCAAATTAATTAAACTGTAGCAATTTATTGTTTTTCCTGTAATTTAATGTTTTAGCTGCTACAGTCACAATTTCGTTTATCTTAAAGTACAATTTGTATTCAAGTTTGAAGCACATGACCCTCCGAAGGTATCATCTTTTATTAAAAAAGGAAAACACGGATATTAAATTTTAACACCTTTCAGTGTATTTCGGTTTCACTGTTACCCTTAAATTTTATTAGTATGCGCGTTAGCTTTCTAATGAAAGCTTAAAATGTGTATGTCGCGGGGCTCATGTTTCCATGGTTACACATTTTCTCTCATGTGTGAACAACTATATATGATAATGGGTTTCTCAACGGCTTCAGTGCCATTTTGTTTATGATCAAGATGGAATATATGGTTAATATTATTAGCAGAATATCAAAACACTTTAAGAAGTAACCATTTTATCTTAACGTTTAAAGTAAGGACAACCGTAAGCTAATATAGCTCTCCTGGATTGTTACATTTGTAAATGTTTCATGATTATCTGGATAAAAATATGTTTTAACTAACGTTTAAAGTAACCATGGCAATAGAGATATTTCAAATATCTTATATCTTGTTTTTTATCGTAATTTCTTAGAAAAATATTAAAAATATTTACCTTTCTTGCTTTATGTAGCCTCAAATCATTTTATTTCTAAAGTACGTAATATGTTCGTTTTATCTGCGTTTATTTAAACAAATATGAAAGCTTAAAATACTTATAGCAGTATTCCTCATTTGACTTTTTTATGGAAAAGTCATTGTGCTTTCAAATTTTATTCTTATTAATAGTGTTCCTTAAACAGACTAGTGTCAACGCCTTTGAAGTTTACATTTTAGATATATAGGTCAAGGGGTTCATTTCCATGGTAACATTAATTTAAATCAAGATATGACTATTTTCTACTGAAAACACCATTCAAATAATAGGTTAAATTTTAACGCAAAAAAGCAACAAAACTACAGGAATATGAGTTGAATACAAAGGGAAGCAACGGGGAATATAAACAATGATATATAAGATAATCATGAAATAATTATAATAACACAAAATAAAACCCTTTGCGTCATTCCCGATGCTGACCATGGTGACAACTGACAAGTGGTGCAATATTTTGTTCATTTATTGGTATTTTCTGACACAACACTCAGCACTGCTCAGCTAGTTAGCCATGAAGTCAGCTCGAAAGGAATTTCCGTGCTTGCAGTCCAGTGGTTTGGCCTTCCAAGTTGATTATCTACATTTATCTGTCTCGTGGAATCACTTTTCTTTTTAAAGTGAGATTATTTTAGATATAACCCCAGGTTCCCAAATATTCTGGATCCTAGCAGCTGCAACCAATTCAGTTGCTGCTGGTTAATTTCCTGTCAGATATTCAGAGGCGTTTTCTGTTGTATGTGTAATTACAACAGTAGCTGGGATACTGGTGAAACATAAGTATCAATTACTGTATCAGCTTTCAGACTGATTTATGTAATATTCATCTTGTTCTTTTGCATAGGTTTTTATGACTGATTTGATAGCATTTATTGGTTTACGTTCCAACTTGAAAAAAGCCTGTCTTTCAACATTATTACGGGTAAAATAGGAAGAGGAACTAACAACCAACACAAAATAAAATTAATCGTTTTATTGTAATAGACCGACGTTTCGGCTCTCACAAGTCTTCTTCAAGGTAAAGAATATCGAAAAAAATATCTACTAACGTATTGAAAATCGGGAGTACATGCCACGTGATATGTTTCTGAAAATAGAATAGGAAGTAAATATTCGGGAGCAGTTATTGTGTAGTTGATTGTCAAAATGTATAAAGAAGTTTAGTCAAAATGAAGTGTATAAGTTAAAAATTGTTGTCAAAGATACCGTAAACAGAATAAAGGCTTATCTCAATGTCCCATAGGTTTTTGTTTTATCTTGGCAATTAATGTCAATGTTTGTGGCGGGTTCCGCTGACCGAGTGAGCGTTACCGGAAGAGGTGATAACAGTTTCGGTCTTCTCATTTTGTGTAATACTTTGTTGACTTAAGGTAATTGTTTTGTCTTGTCTCCTGGCGTGACTAATCATGGTTTTGTCCCTGGGATACTGCGAAATTTTGGCACGGCCTCAAACGGCGGTTTCCATGTTTGTACTGGTTCAATAGGTGGTTGTTTCTTAGTGTCTTCAAATCGGGTTTTAAAACGTTCAAGTGGTGTGTCGTGTTGTGTCATGGAATAGAGTTTTAGACTTTCTATTCTACTGAATAAACTGTCACAAATGATGCACACATACTTGATGCCAAATTCCTCATGTGTTTCGAAATGTCTTTTGAAGTTGATTTTGGATCCCTTGATGTATTTGTTACATCTGTTACACTGTCTAAGATCTTTGCTGAGTTCCGTAAAAGCATCTTCTGGTAACATGATTGGCCTTTTCTGTATTAAAATGAGTCCTGCGAGTGCTCTGGTTGACAATTTTGCTATGATTGTTTCTTCTGTTCTAAGTCTGATGTGACTGTTTCTTCTGTTTTAAGTCAGATGTTGATGTTGTTTTGCGTTGTTTATAGTACTGTGACGTCGACTTAGTTTATGTCACGGTTGTCTGTCGTAAAATGCCGGGAAACTGGTTTGACGTAGTTTCCCGTTTTTATGTCCGCGGTATGGCCATAAAAGCGTTCACGTGTCGTGTTGCCTGTTTGTCCCACATATTGTATGCCGCAGTTTTTGCACGTGATTAGGGATAATGCACTCGTTGTTGTGCAGTTATGCGAGTCTATTATGCTGAAATATTCCCCTGTTGAGTGGACACGAACCTTGGTTCTTCCGGTAATGAATCTGCAAGTAAGGCAGATCTTGTTGCATGGATCGGTCTTTTTCTCCCTTGATATCAGAATGGACCAGAATGTGTTTTAGGCTAGCCGGTTTGCGGAATTCGGTTGTAATTATATAATTGTTGAATATAGTCAATGTGGTGCCACTTTTTAGTAGATGAATATACTTTTATATCATTCTGATGGTTTTAGGGTTTATAGGATAATGTTCATATTGTTGTAAAATCAGGGCAATAAATACAGCAAAACGAACAGTAAAATTGCAATACCAGTGCAAATATAATAAAAAAATCCACTTTTGAGAAATGGCAGGAAAGTGTAGAACTGAAGTATTGCATAAACTTAG
This sequence comes from Mercenaria mercenaria, assembly GCF_021730395.1. Classification (NCBI taxonomy): domain Eukaryota; kingdom Metazoa; phylum Mollusca; class Bivalvia; order Venerida; family Veneridae; genus Mercenaria; species Mercenaria mercenaria. The sequence goes on along the minus strand of NC_069362.1, from coordinate 88,891,643 downwards.
CATTTCATCATGTGACGTTTCCAGCCTGCCGATTCTGTTGTTTCTATGATTTGGCCCTGTGTTGAGAGAGTCGCGATATTTAGAGGTTATTGCATAGAGCTGGTGAGCCTTAATGCGATATTGGCATACTAGGATCGCCTTAATGCACATCAGCCCTGTTTTATAACATTTCTATTGCAAATGTTCAATTGTTAACTTGAAAACAAGATTATTTTGTTTTATATTTGAGAGCGTCATTCAGTGATCATGTAATGCGCGGGAATGCCAACATTGTCTGATGACGTTGATGTCATTTCATATAAAATGCATTCTTGGGCCGTAGTTTTTTCTGTCAGCCTTATTTAACCACGTTTAAAGAGGAAGCTAGTGAAATAATGTTAATTTATCATATTTTCTTTTGTTTATTTGTAGATACTTGCCATCTTGTCAGTGGACGCATAAAATTTGCGCACCCGGAATTGTGCCTGATATTGATATCGGGCACACCAGCTCACACGAAGTGTAATATCGGCTGCTCATAATCATACGTTCAAATTCAGTGCAAATCTGTTACTATACTTAGTAACATATGAACAAATGTTTAAGTTACAGTGGAACTGAAACATCAATATTTTCCATATTGACGTTCAAATTTCATATCGGGTTTTTGATGTCATTTGTAACGTCAGTTTTATGCATGACATCGCGTTTAAAAGTTCATTTACGGCGATATTTTCAAATAGAAAAAATGGAAACTCCAGTCAGTTTACTCAGGCTAGAGAACCAATTTACATCATTTATATAATAATTATAAGTGTAGTATGTGTATGTAATAAAGATTATTAGATTTGCATCGAGAAATATGCACTTGTTCTTTCGCGTAATGATATTGCGCTTCTAAATTCGGGCAGTTTTTCCGTTGCAGATCTCATGCATATTCTCGATACAAATGTTATAACCTATAAATACTGAAACCAACATGGCGAAAACTAAGAATAACTCGTAAGCGATCTGGCTGTAAAAAGTCTCCCCGTACTTTGATTTAGTGTTGTTATATTTTCTGGTCCTTCGGGATCATGGAGTCTATTCCATATCTATGTAATAGATTTCCGCTTTAGCTGGGGCTAGGCTAAGTGAGGGGTGTTGCACTTCCAATTGCTCTCATGAATAGACTCAATCAAACCGAGTCTGTTATTGTTTTACTTCGTTTCGTTCTATGCTTCCAAAGGATCTTCATACAGATTCTATTAACTATCACAACAGCATTCTTTTAAGTGCCGTGTGACGGCCGTAAAAAGTCCCAATGTACTTGGATTCATCTAGTCCTTTGGGATCATGGAGTCCATTCAATACCTATCATTCTATGTAATGGAGGTCCGCTTAAGCAGGTGCTAAGGGACGTGAGGGGTGTTGTACCCTCTGCACAATATGGCGATACGCGACAAAACAGACAGAAAGTATTATGTTGCTCATGCTCATTATTTCTTTGGATAATATACACATTGTACATAGAGAAGGCAATAAAGAGAAAATCAACACTTTGAATGCTTTCTTTACTGCCCTTTCCTTAAATTTTGACAAATTTATTGACAGAAAAAAGAACGAGAATATGTACATCATTCTATTTTGTCTTGTTTCTTCATGCGTCTGCCAATCAATTGATCAACATAATGTATCATACATTATGGTAAACAATTTTTCTTGTGTTAAGTGATGATATTGTCAACAATGGAAAAAATGTTTAAGTCTGAGCATGGAGTTTGCATTTAGCTGTAACGAAATGGTAAGTAAAAAAAAACAACCTGTAGTTATTATCTTTCTCTTCAGTTCATGTTTTCCAACTTACAGTTTAATTTAAAACAATTAAAACATGTCTCTCCATTTAATCATACACATAACATTCATCTATATTCTGTCTTTTTGCCAAGCTTCAAATAATTACTCCAGCCGCTTGTTCTTCAGCCTCTCACAGAATTTACGGTCAATCGCATTTAAACAGTGTTGAAAATCGCAACAAATATCTTTAGAGAATGTTTAGCTACGTTGATCACCTGCTGGCAAATGAACTATATAATTGAATCGTTGTTATTGACAAACTAATTACTTTAACCTTACATCGGCTGAGTAAGTCGAACATATGATTAAGAAGACCAAGGCGGTGGTGAAAAATGAGATAAAACATTGAAAGAAAGAGAAATAATTATACTCGAAAGAATGTTAGTTAATCTTAAACGAATGAAATAGTGGATTGAGAAGATTGAAGAAAAACACAATTAACATGCAACATTAAGATTTATGGCAAAGTCTTGAAAAGGTTGAACTGAACCTGAATTGAAAAGAAAGCTCTAAAGGATTGTAGGAGCAAATTTTGTCTTTGGCTGAGAATTGTGTAATACTTTTTGCCCTTAAAGAACATTAGTTTCTAAGACAAATAAGAACAGAAAAAGCACAGGTTACCGCACTCGTTTATATTTCACAGGGCACTTTTTTCGCCAGCTGTTTAAGCATATCTGAAATTAAATAAAATTGAAAAATTGGATACTTTAAAAAATATATAATATCGCATTTAATGTTACAGGGATTTCAGGTCTTACAGGTTACTATGAACACAATTTGATATCAGTATTATAAAAGCATATATGTCACTAACATATCTCTTTAATTTTTACATCTTGTTATAACTACCCAACCCACTTATTTTCAATGGAAAAAAAAAACGTATATAAATCTACAAAAATAATCTGCTGTTAAGATTTCAAAAATATTTTTTTCCGCTTAAATGACACACAAAACTGCTTCAAAATGGAAACAAAAAAATGTTGGGTTCACCGTGCATGTAAGAGATATATTTTAAAAATACTTAAAATCTTGTGAATTTCGGTATTTTTAGTTCTTTTTATTTTAATCTATACTTCATAACATAAAGTGCTATGTTGAAAACTTATTTTTCAGCTGTAGCTTATTATCATATATATCAGCCAGAAAAATATCAGATCTAAACCTGATCTACCTAAATAGATATTGGAATTACCGACCCATATCCATCGTACATCAATTTTACGCAAATGCCAGCCAAAAATAAGGGTTATTTTTTTCGCAACATGCAATCTGTTTGAATAAATGGTACATTACGGGCCACATTTATAAACTAAGAAGGATAGTGAAATAATGAGCTAGTGTCTGACCAAGAAAGTATATGTAATATTTTTAATGAATACTATGTTAATGTTGCCAAATCAAGGTGTGTGTGTTTGGGTTTAACGTCTTTTTCAACAATATTTCAGTCATATAAACGACGGTGTCTACTTGTAGCAGTGAGCACAATGCCCAACTTTATAGACACGTGGCATGATACCCCACCCAGTCACATTATACCGACACCGGGCTGACAAGTCCTAGCACTACCCTCTTAATGCTGAGCGCCAAGCGAGGAAGCTACTAGTACCATTTTTTACGTCTTTGGTATGACGCGGCCGGGGATCGAACCCACGACCTCCCGCAGTTGAAGCGGACGCTCTACCACTAGGCTACCGAGGCGATAATATTAAAGTAGTAGTAAAGTAGTGGTTACACTACAGTGCAGTAGTACTACAGGGTTACTGGTGGTACTGTCAGGAATCATCACAGTAGGGAGTCGAGAGTACAGGTGTAAGATTTATCCAAGTGAGATACCTATAATGTATAAAATAACATGACACTACTTTGCACAAACACACACACCTTTTATAACAAATAAGGGTAATTTTACTCAGAAAAATATTGTACTTGAAGAAAATAATGAGCCAGTGTCTGACCAAGAAAGTATATGTAATATTTTCAATGAGTACTATGTTAATGTTGCCAAATCAATTGGAAATACAAATGCTAAAATTGACAATAGACATGAGAGTATAAAGGTGATTGACCAAATGAATTACGTAATCCTGAGCTTCACTTTAAACCTATTGATGCAACCTTTGTGGAAAAACAAATAAAGCATATGACTGTTAAAAAGGCTACTGGCTATGATGGTATCTCTGTTAAAATTCTCAAACTTTGTAGTCCTGTTGCGTCTCAGCCTTTATCAGTTCTCATAAATAAGTGCCTTGAACTGTCTACTTTTCCCGAGAACATGAAAGTTGCTCAGGTTGCACCAATTTATAAGAAGAAAAGCACACTTGACAAAGGTAATTATAGACCTGTCAGCCTTCTTCCAGTCACATCAAAGATCTTTGAGAGAGCCATCTATACACAGTTGCTAGAGCATTTTGATGGTATTTTCAACCCCATGCTTTTTATTGTTGGGTTTAACGTCGCACCGACACAATTATTGGTCATATGGCGACTTTCCAGCTTTGATGGTGGAGGAAGAGCCCAGGTGCCCATTCGTGCATTATTCCATCACGAGCGGGCACTTGTGTAGAACCACCGACCTTCCGTAAGCCGACTGGATGACTTTCTCACATACAGAATTCAACGCCTCGAGTGATGCTCGAACCCACATCAATGAGGGGTAAACGATTTAATATCAGCGGCCACGGAGGCCCCGATTCACAGTTAGCTACCTTAACCATTCTGCAAAGGAAGACCTTGGCGGCAAAATGTAATGTAAAACACAAAAATGCTCTTGTATATATATATATATAAATACAATCCTTAAGAACCTAAAACGCATGTACTCAATGACTTTGCAGAAGACAGAGCATCAAGGGAAACACCCTTAAGGGCCCGACGAAAAGCCAGAAGACTGAAGTCAAAATAGCTCAGTCCTGGTGGGATTTAAGAACTACTTATCATAGAGTCATCCACCTGTTCCGTCAGACACAATCAAAGAGGAAAGCGTAGCGTCCAACTGTAAAAGGGATGAACACCAAACATGCGGTGTGTCTCAAAACAGTTGGGTCATAACCTCTTTTAATAAAACGTTTAATGACTACTAAATACAACTGGAAAATTGCCATGATCCCCATAAAAAACTGGTTTTGATATACCTTCTCGCAGAAGTGTCTTTAAATTGCTTTTGTATTTCAAAACCAAATCTGAATTAGGAATGACCAACTTCTATATTAGACAAGCTTATTATGGACAGAGAAAAAGATATACTAAAGCGTGTTACATCAAAATAAATGTCAAATTGTCTATATTATTGCACAATGAAATTACAGATAAAAAATAGAAAGAAAGAATCGACAAATGTGTGGGTAATATTAAAAAGTGTCCAATTACCGTCCAGCTTTTGCATTATATTTTTTTCGTTTATTGGTCAGGCCACACGACAATTTCGCCATCAACTGTTATGCATATATGTATCTACAAGTCGATACTGTTGTACAAGAAAATGGAACACATGGCCTTTTTTACAATCATGACATGACGATCATTTACACAAAAAATGCGGTATATAATGTCGGAAATTGTTTGTCTTTCCTACCTTAATGTCGAAGTTTTTGGGTTTAATACATTTTTTAACAGTATTTCAGATATGGAACGGCGGACAATTAAGCTAACCAGTGTTCTTGGATTCTGCACCAGTATAAACCTATCATTCGCAGGAAACTGCCGAAATCCCCATATGAATCAGAGTTTGCGGACGAATGATTTCAGACACAATGTCTTTTATCAAATTGACAAAGGTAACATGAACATACGCTTCTCTCGGGGACCGAACCCACGACCCGTAGATCTGCCCTCTCCCTATTGAGCTAATCGGACGGGCTATCCATGGACCTGAAATATGGGACGTTGCAAAAATGCTTATAAGTATCAATTTAAAGAGCCAAAGTTACCCTATAGATGGTACGTTATAGTGCTATCCCTTTATTCCTTCCTTTATTATTACTATTTAGTCGTTATTACTAATATCATTTTAGAAACACTTCTTAAAGTAAATGATAATGCCAAAGTTATAGTGTCATAATTTAATCCACGTATATGTGAACCATATTGTAAACTGGCTCAGCCAAATATGCTTTCCACTATAATTAAAATCGTTATTATTATTATTCCAATTATATGACAGCCTGGAACACATGGATTTTGAAACAATCTGTGCCCGTGCTCCCAGTATGACATTCGAACTGGTCAATATGATAATCAAATTGCTTAATTCTCATCATTTTAGCTACCCCCAAAACCAATAATTCTTTCCTTTTAAATTCTTCAATTCGACATCGTCATACATTGTATCATATTGTAATCAAATTAAAATTACATTTCAGTAAATGTTGTTTTTTTTTTTAACATTTGGACACATTTTTACGTTTCATTTTTACAATCTTTTTTCTTCCGAAGAATTTTGTCACATAACATTGCTTTAGAAACGAGTTGCATCGCTTCCTTAACGTTTGTAACAAGCAACTGGATAAACATTAAGACATCCTGTCTCATGTTGATTAAATATAATTATAACGATACTTTAATTTCGATCGAAGCAGCTCTTTTCGAAGAATGATTATTTCTATCCCATACCTCTGAACAAACTGCAAATTAAAACAAAAAGACATTGTTTGTTAAGTTATCCAGCGTTTTTGTTGAAAGTCATGTTTCCAAGGTTAGATAGATGTTTACAGCAGAAAGTGGTCTTTCGAATTGTACCTTATTCCTACCCTGTACCACAAACTCACACGGAGACGGAAAGACATACATATACTGGAATTGTCCCAATATGGCTCGATAAAGTTTTATATACAATGTTTTTACACCAGATATTTTGATTTTAGACAGTACAACGTTTATTTTCATATAATACACTTGTATAACAATTTCAGGACATTTAGTAACAGTATTTTCAGAAGTGTCAAATTTTAGAGTTTTTATTACGTAACACTTTTTAAAAGGGTCGGGTATGTCTATGTCTTCTGTATATTGTCACCGCAGTTGATGTATAGCAGGTTTGTATAGCTATCTGTCATTTGGGTTTGCTATTTAAAAGGTCGGTGGAACTAAAATTAAATGTTTAACAGCTGGTTTAGGTGCGTTACTAACTCTTGTTTCCAGCACGCTTTATGTTTTTTAATTATTTTATTTTAAGCTAAGACAGAAAACGATCAGATAGTAAATAAAAGTTATAAAATTGTCTTTACTGCTAAGCACGCGCTGAGTAAAATGAGGAACTGTAACATATTTGAAGTGACAGCTTATCCCCAACAGTGTGTTTTTATTAGAATTGTCATCGTTAATTTGCTTCAAGTTTAACTTAATTACAGCACTTACATGACCAGAGTTGTGTCTAGAGTGAACACGTTTCTAGAGCTGCCAAATTAAGTTAGAAATCCCACTTGTATTACACTGAAACTAAGTATCTGCATACAGCATTTGAACAAATACGGTGTTAACACAGTAAAAACAAGAATACTTCATTTCTGCTGCTTGAGTTTGCGATAAACCTGACCAAGAATGTTAATTGAGCACGTTGTATCAGTCCGGTTGTATGATGGAAGAATCTTTTCATTATTTTCAAACATATTTGAGTATCATTCAAAGGAGAGTTCAAACACTACCCACCTGTTCAGTCAGATAGTGCCATCATTGAAATACTGAATAGACGCGGCTGTAATTGACACATTGATAACAAACACTATCTGCTTTTTAATAAAAGTTATCTTTCATATCTACTTTTTCTGGATAATTCTCGTATGATATCGTGGAAGAAAGTTTGTATTGGATTACACTTCTTTATCCTGTTTAAAACCTTAATCACAAAGACTCAGGAAGATATAATGAGCCGTGCAATGAGAAAACCAACATAGTGGCTTTGCGACCAGCATGGATCCAGACCAGCCTGCACATCCGCGCAGTCTGGTCAGGCTCCATGCTGTTCGCTTTAAAGCCTACTGTAATTAGAGAAACCGTTAGCGAACAGCATGGATCCTGACCAGACTGCGCGAATGCGCAGGCTGGTCTGGATCTATGCTGATCGCAAACCCACTATGTTGATTTTCCCATGGCGCGGCTCATATGAACATAATGGTCTGTAATGTCCTTTGAACTGCCCACTATCAATGTTTAATCTTTCCATGAATACACAGAATCAAAGTTGAAAGGATTTTTACATGTTATATCAAAACCTCTCATATTCTATTAATGTTTGATCTATTATATCGTTTAACTATTAAAAACAAAGTCAAGCGATTCGTATATTTATATGTACATTTTACATTCGCCAAATTGTTTTTTGCTGTATAGATACGGAGGAAAATAAAAACAATACATTTTCTTTTTCTGTTTTCTATTTACATAAAACAGGCATTTTGTTTTCGAATACCTGTTAGAAAGGTTACACAAGAGTGTGTTGCAGTTTGATAAGTAGCAATTACTTCGTGTAAAAATATTTACAGGAAAGGTTGAACATTTACAAAGACATGTTTCATGAATATTAAAATCTTCTTTAGAAGCAAAGGCCAAATCTCGGTTTGCCAGAGTCTGTTAATGAGAGGTCATGAATGTGCAATAACTGAAGGGTTAGCATTAATTCTCACCTATTGGATGTACTTACGCATTGAATATATACTACTTAAGGTTAGGATAAGGTTAACATAGGTTTAAAGAGTACCATAGAATTAATGTCAACCGTCCCACCGTGTCCAATCGTTACTTTGAGGAACTGGATCAGTGATCAAATCGGGCGATAAGAAAATTGATATTTTCAGTTATTTAAAAATTGATGTCAATGAAGACTTACAACGCAAGATATGCTCCCGACGTTGCTGAATATTCGTTGGTATGCATTTTTCTAGCAAATCTAAACTTTTTTCAATTTCTTCTGATTACTTTTCGAAAATAGAAAGTAAACAATGCCGTGGCGGAGAAAAAAATCATTTTAGTACGTTCCCCTGAAAAATATCTTTGTTCATTATTGATTAATTACAAGATCAACCTAAACTGTGTACAATTTCAGAAAAAACACAGGGCGACACATTCAGTCACTGTCATATATAATAGGTATTTTTTTATTAAGTGTCTCTGTGATACATATTACTGAGATGTTATTTTTATTATTATTATAACAAGATTTAATGTTTTCACCAATTGAATAATATTGGACCTAACAGTATCAATATACCGTGTCAATTTGTATAGTTGTACGACGGTTTGTGTTATCATATAACAAATTGCAGGGGCTATGATAACTTATTGTTTCCTGTAAAGAATTTTTAAAACACATATATACTGGTTTTCTTCAATTTACTAGATATTAATATAAATTTTGCTACTAATTTAAACGAAATAGTCCCGTAATAGTTTTTTAGATGTCTGTTTTGTTTCATTCATTTTACATCTTACTCCTTCCTCGTCATTTAGCTTGAAAGTATCATATAAAGCCAACATTCCAGCTTGATCAGAATACTAGAAAGACGATAGCATCTGGGCAAAGGTTGAACTCACTCATTTTGAATGAACAACTAAGTCACAAGACTGAATTTAAGAACAACCTTGTGTAAAAACAATACATTTCATGATATACCGAAAGTACTAATAATAAACATTCATCGTCAAGAATAATTTATCAAGGTAAATTTCGAATATGGGTCACAATCAGTCAATAGGTAGGTCACTAAATACAATCATAAAAATCCTGCTCACACTACAAAGGCAATGCTTTTTTTTTCTCCAACATCCGTTAAACCCCATCAGACTGTCTGTTTGCATAGAGTATGTAACAGACACCAGCAACCTAATATCACTTCCTGTTTTATCAGTACTACATACACTATGAGTAATGTAAAACATATCTAAAACATCCATGTGAAAATGTAAAGCATATCTAAAAACTGTTATGTAAAAATGTATATACGTGTGTGTTAAAATATCAGCTGCAAACAATAATATTGCAAGATGTAAACAAAAATATGAAATGTTAGATTTTTTGATATATTCCTATCTGCTTTAAAAATGATAAAATATTTCCAAACGAGCGAAATAGCAACACTTCATCAATTACAAAAGAAGACATTTTGCCAAAGCAGTTCCCCATGAAAACTAAATGTTTGTTACATGCAAATATATTTTCTAAGTATCAGTGAATAGAAGTGAAAAGATAAAAGAATAGATATTAAATGTAAAAACAGAGCCAGTATATTATATAATTTTTTGCAATAAGACATGCACGTATTCTAAAAAATGAAGTTCTTAAGGAGTTAACACCTGGAGAAAATTACGAGCAACTGAGGACATCAGCACTGGTAGGGTTTAAGTTAGGCCTATCTACACAAAGGGAAAAGTATATTTTTGTTACTGTTAAAACTTATTTTCCTCAAAGTTCGAAATCTTTGCTTAATGGAAATTGAAGAGAAATGTTCACAATAATATTGAAAAGGCAATGCCGAATACACGATAACCTTTAGAAGTTTCTTTGATGTTCAACGGTCGGCAAGAAGTAAACCAATACTGTAAGACTGGGTATGTAAGCGCAGCGTTATTTAGCGCTTGACAGAAATTCAGAGCTTTTTTGATATATGTAAAGGAGAAAAGCCGAAAACTGTCCATTATGTGAAAGAATGGATAAATCGAGATTTACCATTCTTTCACATAATGGATAGTTTGAGGCTTTTCTCTGACTTAAATCACGGTCCTCACGAAAAATTCAAGATTGTCGTGATATTATATAATGTCTCTAATATAGTCCTCTTTGAGGCAAATACAGTTCATTGATTTGTGTCTCTGTGCTAAGTAAAATGCCAAGTCCAATAGAGTTTAAATTAGATTGCATATAAATATTTATTGCAATTAAAAGGTTTTTAAACACTAATGAAATTCTGTGCTGATTCTTAGGAAAGTTTCGAACATATCCCGTTTTGTCATATTTATGAATGATTTGAAGTACCTTTACAAAAAGTAAAAAAATTAACTTGGTCGTATGATGTATGTATCAATAGTTGTCCATGCTTTGTTCGTGCTGAGTTTGCAGTTATATATAAATCACGGGTCCAGGTGAAGACATTCTAAAATGTATGTATGTATTTTATATCATTATTACAAAACAATCGTTCTTATCTCGTAATCATGAGATATTCTATCAATTTTATTAGAAAAAAATTACACGTATTACATGTGATATTTACTAGTTATGACTCGTATCTCGTTTTAACGAGAAAATATTTCGTTATTACAATAAATAACATCGTTATTGCAAAAAAAAAATGTATTGAAAAATTAAGATCATTATACCGAAACATGCAGTAAAACTTCAGGGAACATTTTTTTTGTTATTGTTTTATGTTGTTTTTTTTGTTTTTGTTTTGTGTTGTCTTTGTAGAAGAAGGCTAAATTGCACATTTCTGGTTAGGATTGCATCAAATGTCATTTATGGCAAAAATTTAACAAATTTTACACGAACACTGCATGAGAAAGATCGGTCTGCAGCATTTGAAAAAGAAAGGAAAACCATGTTTTTAGCTCGACTATTCAAAGAATAGGTAGAGCTATTGGACTCTAGTTTGTTATTTCTGCCCATTATTTTCTCATGTAGGGCCCAGCCATTATTGTATCTGCTTTTCATGGAATTGCACTCTTTGCATCAATAAAGGTTCCATGTGCACCGCCGTATGAACACATCTGTGGTTGTCTCTAAATTACGTTCTGGTAACATATAACATGTATAAATGTTAAGTTCTGCTCAACTCGGGGCTAGAGGGCGTGGACGGTAACTTGCACTTCTACTACCGTCCATGAACAGGTTCAAGCAAACCGAGCCTGCAACAATTTCGTTTAAATCGTGTTTGGCGACCTGTGGTTTTCCACTTTTTTTATTTCATCTATGAGTCTGCGTCCCGATTTGGTTAAGGTTTATCAAAAGTGTTTGGAGACCATCCCTCGGGTGAATATTAATTTTAAAATTTTATATCTCGTAGACCATTACCATACATAATAAATATACTGAAATGTTCAGAGTAAGTAGGAAATACTTTATTCAAGGTAAGATTGTTTGGGAATGTATACTTTATTTAATATCACAGGCACCTCGGCTGTCAACGTTCTGTTTTGTAGAAAATATCAAATTTCTTTTTCAAACTTTTTTTTTTAAGTTTGTTTTGGTTGTGTGTGCAACATATTTATCTGGGTATTCCCAGTAATGAAATATGGTTAACTTACATATTTTCTTGAACATAACAGTAATTTGTCAATTTGACAGCTGTACTTTCACTTTCATTTTGCAATTTTGCAACGTTTTGAAATGTACATGTTTTTAACATTTTCAACACTGGGAGTACCTGGAGAAATATGCTAGGCACACAATAAGTACAGACATAATGTCAAAACATTTTGAAAAAAAAAGTTTGATATTTTCTACAAAACAGAATGTGGACGAGCAAAGTACATGTGATATACTTGTAAGAGAAAATTTATTATTTCTCTTGAGAGACACTTCTACTTATTCTGAACAGTTTTGTATACATTTTATGAAAAAGATGTATGATGCCTAAAAATATAAAACAAAAATTCACCTGAGGGGCAGTTTCAAAACACTTTACATGAACCTTATTCACAGTGATAAACTGGCTAACACTGCATCGGTCCCATAACTCTGTTTTGCTTATGTATAAAACTGTGCCCATTTTACGACTTAGAATTTTTTTATTAAGGTTTTATGTGTAAGCAGGTATTTCAGTACCTACTAATGGAAATGGAATAAAACATCACACACTTGTTAACTGTGTTGACCTGATATGCAGTGCTTATGTGTCATAACTCTACATTGCATTTTTACAAAATTATGCTATTTTTTCGACTAAGCAGTTGTTGGTTACTGTTTTGTATGTAAGCTGGTGTCTCAGTACCTTCTAATAGAATGGATTGAAACTTGCACAATTGTCCATTGTCATGAGCTGATATGCTTTGCACAGGTCCCATAACCCTTTTTGCAATTATACCAAAAGATGCCTCCTTTTCGACTTTAATATTCATTCAAGTGACATGACTGTTGAATAGTCGAGCATTGCTGTCCTCCGACAGCTGTTGGTTTTACATTACGTTGCCTATAATCATCTATTTTCGACTGAAAATGCAATAACAGGTGTATATCTGCGATACTTTTCTGTTGCCATTCAGGAGTACACAAAGAGACTTTACTACTTTCTAACGGTTGAAGATTTACTTTTGGCACACTGTTTGATTTTCATTTGTCTGACAATTTGTGGGGCGAATTGGGTTAAAATCATACGTTCCCCTTCGAGTTTTTTTTTTATTGCAGCTCAAATTTTGAAAAAAAAAACGAAAAAAAAAAAACAAAAAAACAATGCAGTTTATATTTCGAAACTTTCGAATTTCATAGGTTGATGTACTCGCACCTCTCAACGTACAAGGTTGTTACTATACCTGTCCATTATTAACCTGTACCTGTCCATTCTTAAAGTATCCAGTATTTTAAGAATGGACAGTCACAGGTTAATAATGGACAGGTATAGTAAAATAATCGTATGTATAGTGCGGTATCGGTACAATAACCTATATAATGGACAAAACTAACAAAGGATTACATCACAACCGTGTTTTAATCGAGCTTAAACCCAAATCACTCATACGGCGCGGATAGAAACGTAGTAATCCGTATAGATCCGTACCTCCGTACCTCAAAGTAGTAATCCGTACCAACACTTGGTCAAAACGTATTCAAGACTTATCCCAAACCTGCAAGATTCTCCAATTTTTTAACATGCACAAAAGTTTGAGCGATCCGTAGCCTTTTGAGAGTGACTTTAGTCCAACTTGGTTGAAACTTATTCATCCGTAGTTAAACGTACTAAAACGTAGTTATCCGTACTGAAACGTACCTTGCTGTAGCTGAACTTGGTTATCAGAGGTTGCCCATACTCAAGCTACAGTCACACATACGGATATGTCCTTGCGTTGAGGCACGGTGCGGATGAGATTGGTCTGTGGGGTTGCGGACACGGATAAGTACGGAGCAGTACGTCCTTAGTACGGGTAAAGTGGTGAGAAACGGGGAACAAAAAAATACAGGACGCGAATAAGTACTACGTTGAACTATGTTTTACTGCGTCTGGCAACTTGCCCAGCGCGTGGACGGGTTTGCGGTGAACTACGTTGAACTACACTTAAACGCAGGCAGCCTCTGATAACTACGATCAGTTACGGATCAATACGGCAAGGTACGTTTCAGTACGGATAACTACGTTTTAATACTTTTAACTACGGATGAATAAGTTTCAACCAAGTTGGACTGAAGTCACGCTCAAATGGCTACGGATCTCTCAAACTTTTGTGCATGTTCTGTTTTGACCAAGTGTTGGTATGGATTACTACAGGTTACTACTTTGAGGTACGGCTCAGGTACAGATTTATACGGATTACTACGTTTCTATCCATGGCTTGACGTAGCTATCCGCGCCGTATGTGTGACTGGGGTTTTAAGCGTAGTTTACGTTTTTCACCGCAGACCCGTCCACACGCTGGGCAAATTGCCGGGCACAGTAAAATGTAGTTCAACGTAGTACGCCATACCTATCCGTATTTATTCGCGTCCTGTATTTTTTTGTTCCTCGTTTTTCACCATTTTTCCCGTACTAAAACGAACTGCTCCGTACTTATCCGTGTCCGCCACCCCCTCTACAGATCAATCCCATCCGCACCGTACATCAACGCACGGACATATCCGTATGTGTGACTGTAGCTTTACCGAATGCGCAGAATGTATGGACATATATGTTAACTAATGGAAATAAAGATGTCTTGGTGCTAAACATACTTTTTTATTTTGTAATAACTTGTTATGTGTAAACTAGAAAAAATGGAAACTCCGTAAGTCGCTCAACACGACAACACCGGTTTGAGCCTGTTCGTGGACGGTAGTTGAAATGCATGCTACCGTCCACGCCCTCTAGCCCCGGGTTGAGCAGAACTCAACATTAACACATGCTACAAGTACAAAAATCAATTTAGAAAATCCACATATGTATTCATACGGCGGTGCACATGGAACCTTCAATGATACACTAGCGTGTAATTGCATGAAAAGCGGCGTAAGGTACCCAGTTAAAGCTGTCAACCTTGATATGTTGATGTTGTAACTATTCGTAGCAGTTTGACAGGCAAGAAACTCATGTTTTTACAGGGATGATGCATGAAGGACTTTGTTATAGTCCTACATGCAAAGTTGTGTTGAAACCTATCGTACCTTCTGCTTCAAACGGCTTTACATACACACGTCTGCTTCAAACGGTGACCAGACACTAAAGATTCCAGCTCACTTATTTGTAAATATTATGTCCCGTTTGCGCTTACGTTTCTTTTGTTTGGTCAAACCGACACAAATAAGTCATGTGTTACTTTCAAGATTTGATGGTTGAGAAAGAACCTTAAATAAGTCAGTTGGATGGCTTCCTCAAATGAAAAGTTTCTACACAAAGATTCTACACATAAGGGAGGTTTCAAACGAAGTGGTACGGGCAAATGATTCGAAATCAGTGACCTTACCTTATCGAACACAGAGGACCCTTGATTCTAGTGTGTGTGTGTGTGTGTGTGTGTGTGTGTGTGTGTGTGTGTTTTTTTGTTTGATAAATGCTTCAAATTTAGATGTCTTAATGCAATCCATTGTTTCATTTTATTTTAATTATTAACTGACATGATGTTTGTTTATCATTTTAAAACGATGTTTAGAAAAGAAATTTTAGTACAATGACCCATTACTTGCACCTGTAATTTTAAATCTTAGTGCGAGTTCAAAGACCTCACCGCCTGATAAGTTAGAGAAACCTTCCATTACGATCATATGATGTATTCGCGTAGCTGTAATTGGCAGGTCTATCTATCTTATTTCTACAAATTGTATTCAATTGTCTCATGCAAAAATAAATGGATGTACGAGTCTCATCAATACACGTAAATGTATATCTTTGCAAACTTTGTTCTATGGTTTCAAAATGTTTCGAGAGACAAGTTCCGACACAGGATTACTTGAAACACAACAGCTTTTGTTCAAAATAGCCGCCGGTTACTTTTTGCCACGCCGGTATTTGGCAAATACAACCTATAGTTTTACGCGCTTCGCAAAAATGAAAACTGTTTAAATTGTTGCATTTACTAACCTGCTTTAAAGGTAGTATGAATTTATTTTATTTCTGTACTCGTGTTTTGTAAATCTTCATGGAAAATCGTGTTTGCCATGGCAATTCATTTTCTAATTTTCTGAAAAATATGTGGATTTTTTTTATCATTTTGCCATGGCAAAATTGCCTTATCTAATTCTGGACATATGTACAGGTAAAATTATAACTTTTTTGTAACTTTATCTCATTTTTTAAAATTCTGCCATGGCAAAGAACTGCCAAGGCAACTTTTGCAATAAAGATATGACGATATTATATACATCTATTTATCAAAGACGCGTAATAACTATAATGATTTTATCAGGTCTGTGAAGTCAGCAGGGAGAGGGGTATTGGGAATTGGATATTTGACAATATCTTGTCACGTTCTAATTCTAAGCCAGGTCTAGGTTTGGTATTCAAACGATCTAACGGTAATATCCAGCCAGTCGTGAATACCCTGATAGCTCCGAGTTAGATATATAAATTACCTAGTGAGTGAGTTGGGTTTTACGGCGAATCGACACAAAATGGTCATATATCGCCGAGAAGAAGTTATATTGAAAACGCCAGTTGTAAAGCATACCTTAAATCATTTATGTAAAAATGTAAAGCATATCTAAAATCATTTATGTAAAAATATAAAGCAAATTATGTAAAAATGTAAGGCATATCTAAAATCATTTATGTAAAATTGTAAATCATATCTAAAATCATTTCTGTAAATACGTATGCGTTAAAACATCAGCTGCAAACATGATAATATTCTTAGATGTGAACAGAAACATGAAATGTCAAATGTTTTGATAAATTCCTATCTGCTTTAAAAACGATAAAATATTTCCGACTGAAACTTTTCAAATTAATCTTTCAAAGATTGAACGTCATAGTATGTACTGCGTCGTGGAACAAAGCCCACACAGTCGATTAAAACATGTTTAATAGTTAGCGGTGTTTGACATGCTACACATTCGGGTTGATCTTTATTCAAAAGATAAGACTGAGTCAAACGGGTATGACCTGTTCGACAACGAGAAAGAACAACTTCCTCCCTGCGAACAGCTCTGTTCCATTGGTGCCATTCCCCTAGGGTAGGTTTAATATCATGAAGTTTATTGAATGAAGCATTGTTCCATGACGATTTCCATTTAGATAAAATGTATTTGTTTATAAGACGAATATCAAGCCAGAGCTAAATACACAGCTAGCTCTTAGTTGGGTATCCAAGATACATAACAACATTGAATACACAGACAGGATCGATACCTCTGATCTAAGTTGGGTATTCACGACACATAAGAAAAATGGATACACATCCGGGATAGAATACCCAGCTAACTCTGAGTTTGGTATTCAAAATACCAGTCTGAGGTAAATACACAGCCAGCTCTGAGTTGGGCATTCAAGACACATAAGAAAAATGAATACACAGCCAGGATCTAATACCCAGATATAAATTTAGCAGGGTAAGGGTTATATTTACAAGATCACAGCCGTCCCTTTTAAAAGAAGTCTCCTTATCCCCATTTACACCAGTATGAACGATAAAACCTGAAGTATTTAAATGGTATTGTTAAAGGAAACTGCAGAACTATGACTGGTATTTCATAGTGACAATTACGCACAGACAAAATTCATAGGCTACAAATATATTAACCCTTACCCTAATGGATGAGGAATAGGTTATAATCATTATTTTGACATTACTGATTATTGGAACACTTCATCATTTTACACTTAATAACGAACTTGAAACGTTAACACTTGCACATTTCCGTTTCACTGCCACTACAGGACTACACGGAGTCTGAAATCATAAAACCTGTTTATTCTGCTATAAACAACGAATGACGAACATTATGACGTCAAATTGCCGCATGACGTCCGATATATTACTCCTCGGGTAAATGAAGTCCAGAATAATATTTATTAAAATATGTCAATAAGCATGTCAGAATGAAAACAATCAAGGCCTTTTTGTCATTTATCGTCTAATTTACCACGGAACATTTTAATGTAGTCTTAATAATTACATTTTTATGTACTAGGACATATGAAGAAAGGAGTCCATGACATATTGCCAAGGTGAGAGAGTTTTGTCCCAGAAAGTTTCATTGGCTAACATAGAAGAGTTCACCTGGTCAGAGGCACTTCATGAGATCAATCTTAGAGTGTTACGCCTGCTACCTTTGCCTGTATACCTGGAGCCATGACCCGTAAGAGATACGAGGCTGTCAATTTGAATATGTATTTTTTTATTGTGTATCTGCAATTCAGTCTATCAACATTTATTGTCATTTCATCATTTTTTTGTTGCAAAAATTAATTTGTAATTACTATTAATTAAAAAAATTTGAAACACCTGCACATGTTGTGATTAAATGAATTATTTTATAGCATATATCTGTTCAGTTTAAGACAAAGTTATGCTTTTTGAGCATATTTTTTATATATTGAGCACCGTGTAAAAGTACCTAACTTTGTTTTGATATTGTTCTAGTGATAATTGATTTATGCTAAATTTGTGTTGTTCTTTTTTGTTAAAATGAATTTCTTAATTTGTAAGGGGTGATAAAGAAAAGTTTGGGAGTTGTGTGACCGTATTGGGCATGGTGTTTTCTGCAATCATGTACCGACGAAATCCATATTTTAATCTTTGCATTAACATGCAAAGTAAGGGTAATGTTGTGTATTATTTGTTTCATTTTAGGTCAACTAATCGCAGAAAAATTAGAGCTATTGCACTCGGCTTGGCCACGCGTCGGCGTCACCATTTGTTATAAATTTTTTCATAAAGGCAAATATCTCTGTTACTGTCAACGCCATTGACTTTAAACTTAAATTAACTATTTACTATCAAAGTCTACACCAGGAGAAACAATCCCAAAAACTCCGATTAAAATTTTGACAGAGTTATGCCCCTTTTTACCTTTGATTTTTTAAAAAATGTTTTGATAAAGTCAAATATGCCTGTGATACTATCAAAGCTTTCGACGTGAAACTTAACATAGTTACTTAGTATCAAAGTCTACACCAGGAGAAACAATCCCCATAACTATGATTTGAATTTTGACAGAGTTATGCCCCTTTTTAACATATCTTTTGGTTAGTCAAACTTCTGTAATTGTCCAAGCTATTGACTTGAAACTAAGTTATTTACTATCAAAGTCTACTCCACGAGAAACAATCCCCATAACTGGTTTGAATTTTGACAGATTCATGCCCCTTTTAATTTAGAAGTTTTGGTTATAGTATTTGATAAATTCAAGTATGTCTAGTTTTTGATCAATTCAAATATCTCTGTTACTATCAAAGCTTTGACTTGAAACTTAAAATTGTTCTTTACTAGCAAAGTCTACACCAGGAGAAACAATCCCCATATATGTGATTTAAATTTTGACAGAATAAAATAGTTATTTACTAATTGCCCGCTTGTTCTAAGAATTAAGCCGGATTTGTTATGTATATTCAAGTGACAGAAAAGTGTCATATTAGTAATCCAAAATAACTCTTTACTATTCAGCACGGTGCACAATCACGTGACTTGTGACGTTTCAACTGGGGTATCACGCCAAGCAGAATTTGGAAACAAAACAGTGTTTTCGAAGGTAAAGGTTTTAAAAATATATTTTTGTAAAATGACACCTAGCTGGTGCAAGTCCTTATATCAATGCGTACCTCCAGTGATATAGCACATGTCCGTTTCTGCTTTAGTTTTGCTGGTAACCCGGACAAACCGCAATGCTTCCACAGCAAGCGTATTTTCAAATGGTTTGAAAATCAAACCCAAGCGACTGTTCCTTGATAAACGACCAACTAGTTGTCACCGCTGCGTTCTCCTTGATATCTAAGATCATTTTGGTAGGATTTTCGCTCAAAAAAATGGTGTATTTCTGAATAGATCGCCGAATTCGAAAAATGTCCGTTCTAAAGTCCAAAAGCTCTCACGGAAAGCACCGTTTTAAATCGCGATTTTCTGGGTCCTTTCGTTAAATGCAATGCCGCAATTAACGCAGGTAACGTTTTCCCCTACCAACGCTATACTTTGTAAAGTGTACTGCACGTGGATAGTGATATTTTCAAGAAAATGTGGGTAGCTCAAAAAAAAAAAAAAAAAAAAAATGCTGTCAAAGCCAGTTACTTTAGACCAATGTTGTCACATCAAGCATGACAGTTTAACCACTATCTATTGTTAATTGTGCCAAGAAGATAAAGCAAAATGATTCTTATTTGACATATAGTCCTTTACCAATTGTATTTTACATAAACTTAGTTGTATCGAGACAACACTTGAATAATCAAAAGATATCACGCAAATACTAAACTTGCTGTTATCACGCGGTCAATACAAAAGGAGCATCATGGAAGGCACGTGCTGTTTTCCCGCCAAAATGATCGTCTGCTTCCCGTTCCATTAGGAAATCCTTTATGGCATATAAGATTGCCCAATATTTACGCATATTTAAGTCGTGTTTTCATTCGTTTAGGCTGGCTCTTTACAACTTAAGTTCTCGTTCAACCAAATATTCGGAAAAAAAATCTGCCGGTCAGTTGACGAAGATGTATAGAAGATCTATATTAATCTAGTATAATTTCTAGAGAGATAAGGCTTTGGAAAATTCCTGTTGAGCCAACGGCATAATTTGAAAGCATGCATGTATCATTTGTCATTTCATTGGACATAGATTTATCAAAAATTAGACACGAGTTTTTAGCTCACCTGAGCAATGCTCAGTTGAGTTTTTCTGATCGCTCGATGTCCGGCGTCCGTCGTCCGTCGTCTGTCGTCTGTCGTCCGTCGTCTGTCAACATTTAGCTTGTGTATGCGATAGAGGCTGTATTTTTCAATTAATCTTCATGAATATTGGTCAGAATGATAACCTTGATGAAATCTAGGCCGAGTTCGAAAATGGGTCATCTCAGGTCAAAAACTAGGTCACTAGGTCAAATCAAAGAAAAACCTTGTGTATGCGATAGAGACTGTATTTTTCATTTAATCTTCATGAATATTGGTCAGAATGATAACTTTGATGAAATCTAGGCCGAGTTCGAAAATGGGTCATCTCGGGTCAAAAACTAGGTCACTAGGTCAAATCAAAGAAAAACCTTGTGTATGCGATAGAGGTGGTATTTTTCAATTAATCTTCATGAATATTGGTCAGAATGATAACCTTGATGAAATCTAAGCCGAGTTCGAAAATGGGTCATCTCGGGTCAAAAACTAGGTCACTAGGTCAAATCAAAGAAAAACCTTGTGTATGCGATAGAGGCTGTATTTTTCAATTCTTCTTCATGAATATTGGTCAGAATGATAACCTTGATGAAATCTAGGCCTAGTTCGAAAATGGGTCATCTCGGGTCAAAAACTAGGTCACTAGGTCAAATCAAAGAAAAACCTTGTGTATGCGATAGAGGCTGTATTTTTCAATTGATCTTCATGAATTTTGGTCAGAATGATTGCCTTGATGAAATCTAGGCCGAGTTCGAAAATGGGTCATCTCGGGTCAAAAACTAGGTCACTAGGTCAAATCAAAGAAAAACCTTGTGTATGCGATAGAGGCGTATTTTTCAATTGATCTTCATGAATTTTGGTCAGAATGATTACCTTGATGAAATCTAGGCCGAGTTCGAAAATGGGTCATCTGGGGTAAAAAAACTAGGTCACTAGGTCATATCACCTAAAAACCTTGTGTATGCGATAGAGGCTGTATTTTCAATTGATCTTCATGAATTTTGGTCAGAATGATTGCCTTGATGAAATTTAGACCAAGTTCGAAAATGGGTCATCTGGGGTCAAAAACTAGGTCACTAGGTCAAATCAAAGAAAAACCTTGTGTATGCAATAGAGGCTGTATTTTTCAACTGATCTTCGTGAAATTTAGCCAGAATGATTACCTTGATAAAATCTAGGCTGATTTCGAAAATGGGTCATCTGGGGTCAAAAACTAGGTCACTAGGTCAACTCGAAGAAAAACATTGTGTATGCAATAGAGGATGTATTTTTCAATTGATCTTCATGAAATTTGGTCAGAGTGATTGCCTTGATAAAAAAGGTCGGTTTTGAATATGGGTTATCTGAGGTCAAAAAGTAGGTCATTAGGTCAAATTAAAGAAAAATCTTGTGTATGCGATAGAAGCTGTTTTTTTCAGTTGATATTTATGAAATTTGGTCAGGTTGATTGCCTTAATGAAATCTAGGTCGAATTTGAATATGGGTCATCTGAGGTCAAAAACTAGGTCACTTGGTCAAATCAAAGAAAAAACTTCTGTATGTGATAGAGGCTGTATTTTTCAGTTGATCTTCATGAATTTTGGTCAAAATGATTGCCTTGATAAAATCTAGGTCGAGTTTGAACATGGGTCATCTAGGGTCAAAAACTAGGTCATATCTAAGAAAATGCTTGTTTTATCGCAAGAGACCAATTTTTTGGTCCAATCTTAATGAAAATTGGTCAGAATATTTGTTTCCATGAAATCACTAGGTCAAACATGTTTTACACTGTTATGGAGTGTTTCTTAGGTGAGCGACCTAGGGCCATCTTGGCCCTCTTGTTAGAATAATGATATCACGAGGCACATGTTTTAGTAAACATGTTTTATTACATTTTTTAAATGGCTAAAATGCGAAATTAACACATTGTGATAATTTTGGCCACATACTACTTAATGAATAACAGAAATTAATAAGATGGATAATACTTAGGGAACAATATCAAATATTTCGCAAGTCACTATTTTTGACTTCATCGTAAAACAGCTGGCTTTGTCAATAATAGTTTCAAGTAAAAAACTGCATAAAAATAAATTCCATAATATGCGTAAACATAGGGCAATCTTATACAGCATAAAGGGTTTCCAAATGGAACGGGAAGCAGACGATCATTTTGGCGGGAAAACAGCACGTGCCTTCCATGATGCTCCTTTTGTATTGACCGCGTGTTAACAGCAAGTTTAGTATTTGCGTGATATCTTTTGATTATTCAAGTGTTGTCTCGATACAACTAAGTTTATGTGAAATACAATTGGGAAAGGACTATATGTCAAATAAGAATCATTTTGCTTTATGTTCTTGGCATAGTGGTTAAACTGTCATGCTTGATGTGACAATATTGGTCTAAAGTAACTGGCTTTGACAGCATGTTTTTTTGGGCTACCCACATTTTCTTGAAAATATCAGTATCCACGTGCTGTACACTTTACAAAGTATCGCGTCGGTAGGGGAAAACGTTACCTGCGTTAATTGCGGCATTGCATATAACGAAAGGACCCAGAAAATTGCAAACAAAAATATCTTTCAATAAGTTAGATCTTAATTTGTTCGTCGCAGGGGAGTTGGAAATTATTTCAGCTTCAAAGACAAAACCATCCGAGGCAAAAGGAAGAGTAGAATTATTAAAGAAATTGATGTACCTAAGCAGCTCGTATGATGTTACAGTCATTAAGTCCTTGTACGCAGCTATTTTAAGGGAAATAGAATTGGGACATTTAAAATGGAGAGAAGATTTTCAATATGTAGAATCTGCCATTTTGACTAAAAGTAAATCTAAAACAAAAAACAGTTTTGACTTACGACCAAAACCAGGATATAATCTCCCAAATGATAGTTCCAACTCTCCTGTATCTGATGAAAAAGTGTGGGTTTGCCCAAAATTCCAAAGGAATAAGTGCACGCACAAATCTTCTCATTTTATGGTTGTTAAAGGCAAATCCCGTTTTGCCAAACATGTGTGTGCTACTTGTTGGTTAACAGATAAAAAGGAACTCTCGCATCCGGAAAGTTCCTCGGCTTGTCCACATCAAACTGATTGACAAATTAAAACTGAACAGGTCATTGATAGTAAATCAAAAATTAATCTCGCTGATATTTTTCTACCCAAGTTCTGTTTAACTAAATTTCAGGATGACAGTACTCTAGATTCAGAAATTAAACATTTCTTTTGTAAACACTCCTCTAAATGTAATATTTGTCAAAAGGTTAAAAAGGATATTATTCTGACATCAGAAAAAATGATAAAAATTCACAAAAAGGTGGTAGAATCTGGGAAATATAATTTTCAGGGTTGCCGTATTCCTGTTAACCATAAAATTAACACTGAATTTATAAGTAGGATGTTAGAAGGGTACAATGATTTGGCTGTTTGTGACCTGCTCAAGTATGGATTTCCAATTGAATTGGATTCTTCATTTCATTTCCAGTTGAAGTCCGGTGTTCTTTCAAGTTTAAAAAATCATTCTGGTGCTCAGTCATTCCCTGACCATATTGTTAGCTATCTACAGAAGGAAGCTTCTTACAATGCTATTATAGGACCTTTTCGTGCTTGTCCTTTAACAGATGGTATGTCTGTCTCTCCGCTCAATACTGTTCCTAAGTCCACACCAAACGAACGCAGAGTCATTTTGGACCTCAGTTTTCCCAAAAATGGTACAGGGGTTAACGATTAAATAGACAAGGATTGGTATTTAGGAGACAAAGTTGAATTAGTGTTTCCAAAGATAGATGATTTTGTCAATCTTATAAAGGTTAAAGGTCAAGGCTGTCTTTTATATAAGTTGGATCTAAAGCGGGCTTACAGACAAATCAGCATTTGTCCTTCAAGTTATAACCTTGTAGGTTTTGTTTGGCAAAAACATATATTTTTTGACACTGTACTATCAATGGGTCTTAGGTCAGCAGCCCTAATATGCCAGTCATCAATGCCTTCGCATTCATGATGTTTAAGTTTGGTTTGGCCTGTCTCAGTTACTTAGATGATTTTGCAGGAGCAGAGAGCAAACAGTTAGCTCCCTTTGCATTCAGTTTGTTAAGAGAAATTTTTATGCACAGTGGAATCGAAGAAGCTGTTGATAAAGCGTGTCCTCCCTCAGAGATCATGGTTTTTCTAGGTGTTTTATTTAATAGTCGCAAAATGACTATGGAGGTAACTCCGGAAAGACTCATTGAAATAAAATCATTAATTAAGAAATGGTTATAGAAGGAAGAAGCCTCACTGAAAGAAATTCAGCAGCTTCTCGGAAAACTCGATTTTGTTGCCTCTTGTGTGAGATCAAGTAGGATTTTTGTAAACAGAATCCTCAACTGGTTGAGAGACTGTTATCAAATGAACAAAACTACTTTTATTATACCTACTGAGGTAAGGAAGGATCTGAGGTGGTGGGACACCTTTTTACCCTTATACAGTGAAGTGTCCCTGATAGATTATGGCGAGTGGTTGTTAGTTGACACAGTTTTTAGTTGTGACAGTTGTTTGTCAGGATGTGGGGGAGTTTGTGGTACTAAATTCTTTCACAGCAAATTTCCTGAAAGTATTCTCGGTCTCAGCTTAAGTATCAGTTGTTTAGAAATGCTAACAGTGGCAGTGTGTCTGAGGATATGGTGCACCGAATTATTATGAAAGAAAATTATTATATATATTGTGACAATCTTGCCACTTGCATAGTTATTAATTCAGGCAAGGCGAAGTGTTATTTCTTACAGAAATGTTTAAGGGATATCTGTTTTTTAGCATCAGTCCATGAGTTTCAGGTTAAAGCTGTTCATCTAGAAAGTGAATCTAACAGAATTTCTGATTGTTTGTCACGTTGGCATTTAGATGTTCGGTTTCAACATGAATTTCAGAGATTTGCATCTGTTTATTCTATATCAGAAGAGGTTACAGTTAATGAGGATTACTTCACATTTTTACATGACTGGTAGTTTCGTTTTGTTTCAGACGTTGAACTACACATTCTTCGAGTTGACCTAAAGGAATCAACAGCCTCTGCATTTGCTTCTGGAACAAATAAGAATTTGATAGTCCAGTGGGAATCTTTTCTTTTATTTTGCTTGTATTTTAAACTTTGTTTTTTGCCAGCTTCAACTTCCACTCTTCAGTTATAGCAGATCTTTTAAGTCAGTCAACAGTATCAGAAATTATATAAGCGGGGTAAAAACAATGCATGCCATGTTGGGTTATGGCACAGAGCATATTAATATTTATCTGTTGAATTTGTCCTTGAAAGGAATGGCAAGGTTAAATCCCCGACAAGTCAAAAGAGCCGAGCCCATTACAATTGAAATTTATTAGCAATTTATGAAAATATGGATTTTTCTATCAAATCAAACATAGTTTATTGGTGTTTATTTCTTTTTGCATTCTTTCTATTAGCAAGGAAATCCAATTTGGTACCAACTAGTAAACATGATATTACTGGTGGTCGTTTTCTTGCCTTAAAAGATATAGAGTATTTTGATAACTACATTTTAGTACATATAAATTGGTCGAAAACCATTCAGTTTGGGGAGCGTAAGATTATTTGTCCGCTTATGAGGATGAAAGATAATCGGTTGTGCTCAGTTACAGCATTTGAAAAACTATTATCATTAAAAATTAAATTTTGTAATGGAGCGTTATTTACACTGCCTTCTGGTAATCCCGTTACATATCATTTGTTTCAAAAGAAGTTAAGGGAGTGTTTAAACAACATAGGTTTGAATGCTAAATTGTTTTTTTCACATTCGTTCAGACGAGGTTTCACGACACTTGCCTTCCAATCAAACATTCCTCCTGAATATATTCAGTTATAAGGGGACTGGAAAAGTGATGCATATAAAACTTTTCTGGAATTAGGATGGACAACAAATTAAAAATCTTACACCAAATGTTTCCTGAATATTAATTTAATAAGATATTATGATATATATTTACAGATATCCAGATGTGTATTCTGTCTGACTCAATAGCCAAGTACGTTGATGGCATCAATTACACTGAGGTTAAAGCTTAGCCAGGGGCCAACATTTCCAGATTGATGGCCAAAATTGAGAAGGATAAATCTCTTATATCTAAACCATATACATTAATTCATGTGGGTACTAATGATATTGCTCAAAATCATATGACAGTGGACATGATCTTGAGTAACTTTAATGCTTTAATTTCATTGATTCGCAAATATTCAAGTACACGTATCATCATTTCAAGCATTCTTCCAAGACCAGTAGATGTCGTATCGACAGAAGAAAAAGTTACGGAAGTCAATAAACGATTAACCCTTAGCATGCTGCAGGCGAATTTAACAGCCTTTGCAAACAGCTTGGAACCAGATCAGACGCCGATTAAATCGGCGTCTGATCAGGTTCCAAGCTGTTTGTTACTCTGACAATATTTCTTCCAATTTTGGAGCAAATTGAATGAACTTTACAATTTTAGCAGACGACATTTCCAGCAGACGGTAATTTATCTAGCATGCTAAAGGTTAAAGGTCAAATGTACTGAAAGGCGAGTTCAATTTGTAGCTTCGTTCCGTCCATTTTGAAGTTTGCGAAACCCATCAGTGATTTGTATGCAGTAAGGGATGGCGGCCTTCATTTAAACTACGAAGGAACCCGCAACCTACGTTCTGTGTTTGTCAACACAGTGGCTCATTTACCATTAGTTAAAACATAAATTTCTAGTCAGCAGGTAGCACACACTATATGTATTACAGATTTAGTCAGGCTTAAATTTTGATCTGACATGTTGCGCAACATTTGTATTTGATCATGTATGTTCTTTAATTCATATTTAACACACTTTTGACTTCTTTAGTTCCTTTCATTTCAGCCGGGGAGGTCATACCCGTTTGACTCACTCTTACCTTTTGAATAAAGAAGATCAACCCGAATGTGTACCATGTCAAACACCGCTAACTATTAAACACATTTTAATCGAATGTGTGGACTTTGCTACACAACGCAGTATATATTATGACGTTCAATCTTTGAGAGAATTATTTGACAACGTTTCAGTCAGAAATATTTTATCGTTTTTAAAGCAGATAGGAATATATCATAAGGTCTAACACTTCTTATTTTTGTTTACATCTTGCAATTTTATTATGTTTGCAGCTGATATTTTAACACACACGTACATACATTTTAACATTACTGTTTTTAGATATGCTTTACATTTTTACATGGATGCTTTTAGATATGTTTTACATTATTCACAGTGTTCTTTACATTTTACATGGATGTTTTAGGTATGCTTTACATTTTTACATCAGTGTTTAGGCTTTACACTCACTGTATGACTTATTCATTTGAAGAGGTAGCCTGATGAGATAGTCGTACTTCTAGATTATCCTTCTTGTATGTTTCACAAAGCTGTATTTAACTCTTGGAAACTTTTAACCATGAGGTAATGAGCTATGTGCTGGCGTTATCCTTGGTTTGGGTATTATGGCTGATGAAAGGTCTAAATAGGTCTTAAAGGGTTACAAGCACTTTGTTTCTATATTTTATAGTCAACCTCTCATATATACTATTTGTATTTTTCTACAGATTATTTAGAAAGTTTGAAGCTGGTACATGTATGTAAGTAATTTGTTGGTAATGCATTTATTTGCTTTATTTATTTTGTTTCTTTTGCCTATTTTATGCTTGTTTTGGGCTGGGAGTTGGCGTTAATTTGGCAATATAAATAGTATAATTGCTTTCCTCATTGTCATACATAAGGTCATAGGGTAACAGCTATTTGTGATTTTAGAATAACATTCTTATGGTTACTAATTGAATTGTGTTGTATTGACAGTGTAGTAGTTTTTGAATATAGTCTGTCAGTTACATATAGTATTCGTGGAGTGTTATGTCAGTAATTTATTTTACGTTATCCTTGACCATTGTTTAATACGTGTCTGTGCTCTATTAAATCATTTAAATTATCAGTCATTGTCGTTTCTGTTATGAAATAATTTAGGAGATTTTGTTCTATAAAATCTATTAATTATTGAATTTACAGCGCCACCTATACATTTACTTTCACTTTCTATTTTTTATCCTGTCATTGTTTAGTGAACATTGTATTCATACACTATTGAACTTCTTTTGGTTAAATTTTGAACCTCTTCACAGTTTCAAATGACACGTCACAGTCAACATTAAAAATTTGCCGCTCCCACCCACCCTTATAAATTAAGTTCCATTTTGTTTGTTCATATTATATAATTGTATGCCTTACTTTGCTTACCCTTATTAATTTTTGCGCTTATTTTGTTTCATCCATTTTTTTTTGTGTCTTATTTTGCTTATCCTTTTTTATTTGTTGCTTTAATTTTGCTTACCCTTGTTTCCTGTGCTTATTATTTTGTGCTTATTTTGTTTCATACATGATTGTTACAATTTTGTATTTGACATGATAGTTTTATTAATTTGCAATTTTTTCCCAATGTAATAGTTTAAAGCGTCAATTCGGCAATATAAATAGTATGATTGCTTTCCTCATTGTCATACATAAGGTCATAGGGTAACAGCTATTTGTGAATTTTAGAATAACATTCTTATGGTTACTAATTGAATTGTGTTGTATTGACAGTGTAGTCGTTTTTGAATATAGTCTGCCAGTTACATATTGTAATCGTGGAGTGTTATGTCAGTAATTTATATTACGTTATCCTTGACCATTGTTTAAGACGTGTCTATGCTCTATTAAATCATTTAAATTATGAGTCATTGTCGTTTCTGTTATGAAATAATTGCCTTGTTTGCACACGATTTTACTCCCGTTAATACATGGGCGGATCTAGTGAAAAAGGTAGTTTTTATGCAAGAATCTGCGTTTTCACATAAAAGGAAGAGAAATGTCTGTGTTTTCGATGGGAATGATAGCGTATGAAAGCAATCAACTAAATACCGGTAACTGCTGTAAAATAACTTCGCATTTAATGAATACAATGTAGGATATAATAACATGTGAATTGAAAAAATATATGTCCAGCAACAATTACACAAACAACAACTGCAGACTACAGTATATCGGCATAACGGTTCACTTATAGAAAGGATACTAAAGTTCGGAAGACCTTCACAAGGAATTAATAAAAACAACACAAGTGAAATTCACTCAGTTTATTTCATTCACTAATTAAGAAAAACGTTTACTGACGGATTAACAGGACTTTGATTGACCATCACATCTAATTATACCATTATCGGTAATTGTAAGAGGGCGAAGGTAATTTCCAATAATTAGACCATGCCATTGTGAACTTCGGATTACCTAGGGAAACACAGCGTGAAACAACGTTGGTGAAAAAAATGCATTTTGCGTTTTAAATTTTTGCTGGATGAATATTCTGCTGGAAATATTTTTGCGATTGTACCGAGATACCGCAGAAACGCAGAAATATTCCCCCCGTAGAAATAACCCGCTATACGGTATATTAATAAGTAAAATTAAACAAAGGGCAATAATTCCGCCAAAATGACCGAATCGTGAAAGCCTGATAATATGCACTGCGCACTTGATAACAGTAGTTCTTTGAAAGTTTGGTGAAAATCGCATGAGAAATATAGGAGTTTCACACAGAAGAGTGTGACGGACGCACGCACTTTGGTATTAGGTCGCCAAATAAATAGAATTACCATTTCAGGGACGAAAGTCTTTAGTGCTTACGGAATGAATACAAAGGATTTTTATTGTCCTAGGCCACACCTCCTACCACCTAAGGTATCAATCGTTTGCTCGCACACACGGACGGACGGAATCTCGCCTACTATTACTATATAATTCTTCTCCGCCGAATAATAAAAAGCCCTTAATTTTTAGCTCACAGAGCTTTTTCTGATCACTCGATGTCTATCGTCTGTCAACATTTAGATTGTGTATGCGATAGAGGCTGTATTTTTCAACTGATCTTCATGAATTTTGGTCAGAATAATGATCTTGATTAAATCTAGCCCGAGTTCGAAAATGGGTCATCTGGGGTCAAAAACTAGGTCACTAGGTCAAATCAAAGAAAAACCTTGTGTATGCGATAGAGGCTGTATTTTTCAATTGACCTTTATGAATTTTGGTCAGAATGATTGCCTTGATAAAATCTAGGGCAGGTTGGAATATGGGTCATCTGGGGTCAAAAACTAGGTCAAATCAAAGAAAAACCTTGTGTATGTGATAAAGGCTGTATTTTTCATCTGATCTTCATGAAATTTGGTCAGAATGATTGCATTGATGAAATATAGGTCAAGTTAGATTATGGGTCATCTGGGGTCAAAAACTAGGTCACTAGGTCTAATCAAGGAAAAACCTTGTGTACGTGATAGAGGCTGTATTTTTCAATTGATCTTCATAAAATTTGGTCAGTATGATTGCCTTCAGTTGATGAAATCTAGGTAAAGTTTGAATATGGATCATCTGTGATCAAAAAGTAGGCCACTAGGTCAACTCTAAGAAAATCCCTGTGTATGCGATAGAGGCTGTTTTTTTCAATTGATCTTCATAAAATTTGGTCAGAATGATTGCCTTGATAAAATCTAAGTCAAATTTGAATATGGGTCATCTTGGATCAAAAACTAGGTCACATCAAATAAAATACTTATTTAAACTCAAGAGACCACAATTTTGGTCCAATTCTAATGCAAATTGGCTAGAATATTTGTTTCTATGAAATCCCTAGGTCAAACATGTTTACACTGTTATGGTGTGTTTCTCAGGTCAGCGACCTAAGGCCATCTTGGCCCTCTTTTTATGAAAATATCTTGAATTTTGCATTACTGGTACATAGCAATACAAACTAGTGTCATACATACAAATAAAAATTTAGGCAACATAAGTTTGTATTACTTACATATTCATCACCATTAAAAAGGTGACCCCTGTGTATGATTTATCCGTAAGTGTGGATGGCAGGCTTGGGATGCTTGTCCATTTTGTACATGGACACAACCTTCCCCTGCAGTTTGGGGAAAAGTCCAACAGAAAACTAGTAGAATTCATCAGTATCCATATCGTAAGATAATGATACAGACTTTTGGGGATATCCTGCAATACAATAATATGGTATCGCTTAGTATTTATTACCTAGAGTATCGTTTTCGGGGATGTTCACATGTTTTAGTGAGATTTGACCATTTGTAAATTTCGTAAAAAAACGATAAGATATTAGTTGCATTTTATATTAATACGCAGGCCAGTCACGGTATCTCAGTGGTAAGCATCGATATCTTAGAATGTTTAATTCTTTGGATCGTAAGTTCGAATCCAAGTAAGTGTGGTTTTAACTCACTGAGCACGAAGTGCTCAAAGGTGAGCTTTTGTGATCGCCCTTTTTCCTTCCTCTTCCGTCCGTCAACAGTTTGACTGTTAACACGCAAGAAGTCACAATTTTAGTCTTAATGAAACTTGATCGGAATGTTACTCTCAATAAAATCTTGGACGAGTTCGATATTGGGTCATCTGGGATCAAAAACTAGGTCACCAGGTCAAGTCAAAGGAAAAACTTGTTAACACTCTAGAGGCAACATTTATGACTGCATGTTCATGAAACGTTGTCAGAATGTTAATCTTGATGATTTTTAGATCAAGTTTAAATCTGGATCAGGAGGAATCAAAGACTAGGTTACCAGGTCAAATCAAAAGAAATGCTTGTTAACATTCTAGAGGCCACATTTATGATATATCTTCATGAAACTTGGTCAGAATGGTAATCTTGATGATCTTTAGGTCAAGTTTAAATCTAGGTCAAGTGAAGTCAGAAACTAAGTCACCAGGTCAAATCAAAGGTAAGGCTTGTTAACACTTTAAAGGCTACATTTATGAACATATCTTAATGAAACTTGGCCAGAATGTTAATCGTGATAATCTTTAGGTCAAAATTAAATCTGGGTCTGGTGAGATCAAAAACTAGGTCACCAGGTCAAATCAAGGGAAAAGCTAGTTAAAATTCTACAGGCCACATTTATGACCATACCATAATGAAACTTTGGTCAGAATGTTAAACTTGATGATCTTTAGGTCAAGTTAAAATCTGTTTCAGGTGGGGTCAAAAACTAGGTCACAGGTCAAATCAAATATAAAGATTTTTAACACTCCAGAGGCCACATTTATGAAACTTGGTCAGAATGTTAATCTTGATTATTTTAGGTCAAATATAAATCTAAGTCAAGTGGACTCAGAAACTAGGTCACCAGGTCAAATCAAAGGTAAAGCTTGTTAACACTCTATAGGCCACATTTATGATCATATCTTAATGAAACTTGGTCAGAATGTTAACCTTGATGATCTTTAGGTCAGGTTTAAATCTGGGTCAGGTGGGGTCAAAAACTAGATCACCAGGGCAAATCAAAGGAAAAGCTAGTTAACACTTAGAGGCCACATTCATGATCATATCGTAATGACACTTGGTCAGAATGTTAATCTTGATGATCTTTAGGTGAAGTATAAATCTGAGTCAGGTTTGGTCAAAAACTAGGTCACCATGTCAAATCAACTGTAAAGCTTGTTAACACTCTAGAGGCCACATTTATGAAAATATCTTAATGAAACTTAGTCAGAATGTTAACCTTGATGAGCTTTAGGTCAGGTTTAAATCTTGGTCCGGTGGGGTCAAAAGCCAGATCACCAGGGCAAATCAAATAAAAAGCTAGTTAACAATAAAGGCCACATTCCTGACCATATCTTAATGACACTTGGTCAGAATGTTAATCATGATAATCTTTAGATAAAGTCAAAATATTGGTTAGGTGGGGTCAAAAACTAGGTCACCAGGTCGAATAAAAGGAAAAGCTAGTTAACACTCTAGAGGCCACATTTATTACCATACTTTAATGAAACTTAGTCAGAATGTTAATCTTGATGAATTTTAGATAAAATCTAAATCTGGGTCAGGTGGGATCAAAAACTAGGTCACCAGGTCAAATCAAAGGAAAAGCTTGTTAACACCCTAGAGGCCACATTTATGACTGTATGTTCATGAAACTTGGTCAGAATGTTAACCTTGATTATCTTTAGGTCAAGTTTGAATCTTTTCCGTGTGGAATGTGACCTACTGACCTATTTTGTGTACTTTTTTGTTTTTTAAGATACAGTATTGAAATTTGGATGACATGTACAGTTTTGCACACCGATCTTAAAACTGACTTCAGTGACCATGAATGTGACCTACTGACCTACTTTCTTCAGGTGAGCGATACAGGGCCTTCAATGCCCTCTTGTTTTGTTGTTTTTTTAGCTCACCTGAGCACAAAGTGCTTATGGTGAGGTATTGTGATCATGCTGTGTCAGTCGTCCGTCCGTCAAGTCGTCCGTCAACAATTGTGTTTAAACGACATCTCCAAAACCACTGAATGGATTCTGATGAAACGTCGCCTGGACGTTCCTTGAGTGGTCCTCTCCAAAAGTTGTTAAAACGGTTCCGCTTGGTTGCACATAGGGGCCACCAGAGCTAAAAATTGAAAAATCTTCAAACAACATCTCCTCTTAAACTAACGGTCCGATTTGGAAATAATTTTATACAAATGGTCCTTCTGTCACCCTCTACCAAGATTGTTCAAATTATACTGATTCGTCAAAAAACATGGCCGCCAGGGGGCGTGGTCACTTTTCCCTATCTGTATACAGTGGAAATTAAAACAATCTTCTTGTGTGAAACTGCTGGCCCGATTTTAAAATAATTATGCACAAGTGGTCCTTGTATGACCTTTCTACCAATACAATTCAAATTATTCCGATTCGTTAAAAAACATGGCCGCCAGAGGGCGTGGTCACTTTTCATCAACTATTTCTTTAAACAACATCTCCTCCAAAATCACTGAATAGATTGGAGATGAAACTTTACACAAACGATCTCTGGGTACCCCTCTTTCAAAGTTGTTCAAATGGTTCAGGTTCATTGAACATATGGGTCTTTTTGGTTAAGAAAAGGTTTTCAGCTATCACACTTCAAAAATCTTTTTCTCCTGAGCTTTGATATTTGCCATGTGATATAAGGGTTATTGCCCCATGGTCAAAAATGGCCACAACCCCTGTATTTGACATGGAGTTACTATAGGCTTTTATTTAAGAAACTTTGAAAATCTTCTCTGAATCAATAATAGCTAGAGCTGTGATTTTTGGCGTATGATATCAGAGTTGTACTGTCTAACTATTGCCCTAGGTTAAAGAATGTGTGACGTGAAACATAGAAGAAACCTATCAATACTTGTACCATTACGTTATACAAACACACTTAAAGCCTTATACACAGGTGAGCGCTTTAGGGTCAATGACCCTCTTGTTTCGTATTTTCCCGCTTCTCTTTCTGGGTTCCTATCATAGTCAAAACAGTTCATGGAATCTTTATTCAGATAATAAAATATTGTTAAATTCGTTTATGTTTAAAAGCGACTGGTCAATAGCTTTGTGTAAATACAAAAACATATAAATTAATACAATTATTGCAAGAGCCATGTTCAAGTGGCAACATGAAAACACTCTACTGGTATCATACAAGATCTATTACTTTTTCTGGAGAGTCTGGGGAGGAACTTACCATAGCCATGCTAGCATCACAATTGTCTTTTATCAAATCCTGGTCTGCGTCTCCTCTGAATCTGGGTGGATTTGATGCTGGTGGCAACAAATATGGAAGAATGCCTGCCACTGTGCGGCTTGGTCCGGGTACCTTTTTTTCCCGGCATTTGCGTTTCTTTGGATTGAACGTTTCCCTTACAGTGGAGACACTTGAAATCGCATTTGCGAGACAACTTTAAAGATCGAAATCCGAGTCGGAATCTTGCATCTGAAAGCATAGGAATCATCAACATAAACATTCTGACCAAGTTTAATGAAGATAGGGTCATAAATGTGGCCTTTAATGTGTTAAGTTTTTCCTTTGATTTGACCTGGTGATCTAGCTTTTGACCCAACACGACCCAGTTTCAAACTTGGCTGTGGGTTTCGTTTTGAGGAGGCTGCGTTTTTGGTGCGTGGCATTCCCTGTTTGATATTTGTCTTTGTTTTTTAGGAATCATTAATATAAACATTCTGAATCAAGAAGATGGAATAAATGCGGCCTCAAGAGTGTTAACAAGCTTTTGCTTTGATTTGACCGGGTGACCTTGTTTTTGAAACTATCTGACCCAGTTTAAAACGTAGCATAAAAATCATTTTCTTTGTTTGTTTTGGGTTTAACGCCGTTTTTCAACAGTATTTCAGTCATGTAACGGCGGGCATAAAAATCATAAACATTCTGACCAAGTTTCATGAAGAAAGGATCATAAATGTGGCCTCTAGGTTGTTAACAATCTTTTCCTTTGACTTGACCTGGTGACCTAGTTTTTGACCCCACCTGACCTAGTTATCGTCAAAATAAACATTCTGACATTACTTTGTCAGCTCGCCATTTCTGTTTTTTTTTCTGAGGGGGAATCTTTTCGAAATAAGAGGAAAAACGTACTATTTTGAGGGGGTAAAGGGGCCAAATGAGAGCCCTCTAAGACGTCTAAGAGAGTTGGAACTGTGTTCCCACTGGCGTTTAAAGTTGGGGGCTGAGTTTTTCTTGCACTTTTGCACCCCCTCACTATGAGATATATAACAGCTGTCTCCAAAACTGGGGATGCAAAGTACGATTCATGGGGTGAAAAAACCTCATTTGGGAGTTTCTGGGAACACTGTCGAATTAGGTTGGAAGTCACACTACACTAAATAGTATTCCTTATATATTCTTTATAAAATTGATATTTGTTAAAGAGTTACCAAACATAGCTAGACCCATTTCAGAGAACAAATCCTTACCTCATTTTAAAAGAGTTATGATAAAACTGATATAAAATGAAGAGAAAAGAAGGGGTCTTGTATCTTCTAAGACAGATTTCTCTTGTCACATTTGCTTACTGTAAAATCACATCAAACGCAAACTGCTGTGACCTGGAAGTACTACTCATACTAAAATCGAGTTTCACTTCACCAAAAACAACCTCCTCTCCCATTTTTTCTACCAAAATGTCAAAAATACATCCAAAATGAAATTTAAACGTGGCCATGCCAAGTGAAAAATTAGTGTTCAAAAACCTGTCCGCCATTACGCGACTAGACCAGATGGCTTCCACGCTGGGTCCTTTACTATAGTTAGGCCTATAAAAACTGGTTTTCTGTAATAGTCTCAATTTCATTTGTATAGTACCAGTAACATATCTGCATGAAAAAAAAACCAAGTTTCAGCTTGATTAAATCAGCTTTCAAGGTTTAATGGCATTTTACAGTTACGCGTGTCTCTGCGACAATTTTCCTCAAAAATTGATGTCACGATATAATTTTTAACCAGTTCTTCTAGCCTGAGCTTGTTTTAGCCCTATTTTATATATTTTTACTATAATTTGAAAGCAAATTACACACTAACACTTTGAAATATACGAAATGTCCCCTCTGAAAGCTATAAATGGGCAAAATTTAGTGTGCAAATGTGCATTTAAAAAAAAACACACCCAAAACAGTGAAAATGTGATTTTTTTTTGGTTTCTATCAATTTTTGTAGCAAAATTTCAATGAAATGCTCATTTTATACTAAAATCTGACCAAACTAGTCCATTTATATCAATATCTGGACAAATCTCAATTTTTGCCCACATTTTCTTATAGGTCACACTACACTAAATAGCATTCCCTATATATTCTATATAAAACTGACATTTTTTAAAGAGCTACCAAACATAGTATGACCCATTTCAGAGAACAAATCCTTACCTCATTTTAAAGAGTTATGACAAAACTGATATAAAATGAAGAGAAAAGTAGAGGTCATGTATCTTCTAAGAAAGATTTCTCTTGTCACACATCAAAATCACACTGCTGTGACCTGGAAGTACTACTCATACTAAAATTAAGCTTCACTTCACCAAATACAACCTCCTCTCCCATTTTCTACCAAAATGTCAAAAATACATCCAAAATGAAATTTAAACAGAAAACAGCTTTAATTTAGATCTCTGTGGCCATGCCAAGTGAAAGATTAGTGTTCAAAAACCTGTCCGCCATTATTCTCGATATCGACATTATAGGATAAATCCCGTTTTCCGGTATTTACCACCCATAAACGCCCGTTCCCGGTTTTACGGTGAGGAGTGTATAGGCCATTACGCTACATGGCGGTAGTGTTTAGATTATCCTAAGTTTTAAGCAAAGAAAATTAATAAAAAAAAGTATTGCAGATTATCATTAAACATTGTTGTAATTAAGATGTAGCAAAAATATCCTCAAAGTTTACTTTATTTTTGGAATTTTATCTTTTACTCTACACTGCCGCTTCCGTGTCTCGATACCGAAGGTGTGTAATTATTCGCATTCTTTAAGGTAAACAGATTATTTTTGTAAAAAAAAATGTTGCCGAGGTCGTAGAATAGTATTTCCATTGTGAGAAAGTAAGAACTTTCTAAATCCTTATCTTCTGGCAGAAATAATCGCTAATTTTGTACACGGTCTTTATATCGGTTAATCTCGCCAGCCTCCACCCCGACCCTAATTACGGAAATACCGGAAAACGGGATTTATCCTTAATGTCGATATGGTCAATGGCTCCCGGGCTGGTTCCTTTACTATAGTTAGGCCTTGGATAGAAAGTCTGTTTTTTTATATATATATATATAAAACTAACTCATATGTTCAGCAAAGCTAATAGATAAAAGATATTAATTACTAGTATTCATAAAGGCCTGAACATGCGCTTATAAATAATATTTCATTTGCACATCGAAAATTATTAATTATATTACCAAATTGCATGAGATTGTTTATTTTCATCAATTTTAAACTGTTCAGGGAAAAATGGATTCTATACACATGTATAAATTATTCTTAAATTCATCTAACGGTCTTCTTCTACACATGTTGTCTATTAGTCATACATTAGCGAGATAAGCCTGCATCGGTTTGCACAGTCTTCCTGTAATTTGACATTTGTTGGGGGTTAGATAGAGCAAGTTTATAATACTTTACAAAAAGGCTTCCGCAACGAGAGTAACAAATTTTTAAGGTGGCAGGGGAGCGGTTTCGTAGTTTGGCCCCTGTCGATTTTCTGTATAAACAGGACTGGGTAGATATAAAGGCATATCTATCCTATTGGTTATTTATTATTATTAATTTTTTAATATATCTGGGGAATGTGGAATGGTTAATGATTCTACATGGCGGGTGTTTTAAAATTCCTAGCTCCGTACTTCCGGTTGAGGCTAGAACATAAATATCAGAACAAAAAGTCGGCCAGACGCGCGGCTGTCATCCATCCACTTTTTTTTTCAAGAGAAAATTAGGGAAATAAAGTGGTGGTTGGCAGACACATTTCACACTACCTGGGTATGCATCTATGTTCGTACTATACATATATGCTACGAAATTGGATTTAAAAATAAAAACGGATGAATGGCAGAGTTCAAAGTGAGGCCCGGTTAGGCTATTTTTGGTCTATAAAATTTGGGTGCTTTGGCCGATTTTCACTACATCTGGCGTGGAAAGCGACAGGTGCATAGGACCGGAGAGGCGTCTTTATGTAGTCAATAGTATCTGCAATGGTCCCTAGTAGTTTCAAAGAAAAATAAGCAAAAACGAGATTTCTATGGATATTTCAACACTGGTACCCACACGTTAATGCGGAATTCGCAAATTTGCACTCTCCTGCCACCTAAAAATTATACTTTTTACTAGTTATACTTATTAACGTTACGCGTTCTGTGCTTTGTTATTTTTCAAAAATTGACGCATTGTGGTTTTAAGTGTGCAATTGTGAAAACACAAAATTTCATTACATTTTTCGAAGTTATTAAAGATTTTCTTCAGATTGAGAATTTAAAATATTTTATGTTTCAGTTTGTTTTGGGCGTAGTTTACGTTCTTTAGTAATAGCACTAGCATACATGTTACTCGGTAGGCCGAGTG
Source organism: Mercenaria mercenaria (assembly GCF_021730395.1). NCBI lineage: Eukaryota > Metazoa > Mollusca > Bivalvia > Venerida > Veneridae > Mercenaria > Mercenaria mercenaria. Next base: position 88,852,000 of record NC_069362.1, on the reverse strand, counting down.
CGAACCAATGTCACTAAATCAGTAAGGTTTTTTTTTATTATAAGGCCACACCATATTGAAAAGTTGTTCATCGGATTTTTTTTCTGGAAAAATTGAGGCCACAAGCAAAAAAAATAATTTAAAGATTTGTTTTTGTTTTTGAGAAAGTCAGGAGCGGGCGAAGAGCAAAGAAATATATTTGTCTTGTTTTGGCTCTCGATAACCAATAAGCCGCCTCGGTAGCCTAGTGTTAGAGCGTCCGCTTCGAGTGCGGGAGGTCGTGGGTTCGATCCCCGGCCGCGTCATACGAAAGACGTAAAAATGATACTAGTTGCTTCCTCGCTTGGCGCTCAGCATTAGAGGATAGTGCTAGGACTGGTCAGCCCGGTGTCAGTATAATGTAACTGGGTGGGGTATCATGCCACGTGTCTACGGCGTGATATTCCAGTGAGGCGGCACTATAAAGTTGGGCATTGTGCTCACTGCTACAAGTAGACACCGTCGTTTATATGACTGAAAAATTGTTGAAAAAGACGTTAAACCCGAACACACACGCCCAAACCTACGACCCCCTGCGAGTTAACTGTATGAATTAAAGCACTTAGATACTGATGGGGCGATTGTCTTGTCAGTCTGAGAGAAATTTTGGGTTGGAACTCCACTACCAATCAGACTGTTAATGATTGTAGTCTAGTCCTGTTCCTTCCCTAATAGGTTATATCAGTTAAGAAAATTGACCACCGCAAGGAAAATTGACCGCTTTAATATAACCTGAAATAATGTTGAAAACGGGCGTTTAAACAAAAGTGAGTGAGTGAGTGAGTTGGGTTTTACGGCGAATCGACACAAAACGGTTACAAAAATTGCTTTAAGATCTATCCCCCTGAAACAAACTGGAGACAAAGCACATATTACAATATTACTTTCCGCATTCGTCAGAACTTGATTAGTATAAGAATTGTCAAATAATACTGCCGTTAAATCAAGTAATGTATAGTTTTCATGGTAGATTTAAACATTATTTTTGTAACAAAATATAACATGTACGCTGTATGATATCGGTATACAAATTGTAGAATGTGATCATTTGTTTTATCTCGTGTTACTGAGGTAACTCCATACACGCAGCGGTTATTCTCCCTAGTACATAGCAGCTGATCTGGAAGATTTGATACCCTAAAATTTATGCATACCTGTTACATTCTACACATTTTGTGCTCATTATCCCAGCGCTTTAGCATGTATCTCCTACACCGTTGCCACTAGAAACTTGAAACTTTGTCACAATACTGATATGCCATTATATGGCATTGGAAGAGTGCATAACACTTAGAATTATTATACGACCCCAGGGTCTTAAACTTAAACTATATGCTATGAATATAAAATAAGTGAAAAACACAATTTTTGCACAATCCCCTTGAGTTTAAATAGTTAAATAAAATATTTGGTTTTATTGCAAGCTATAGCAGGGCTTATAGGATACCAAGTACCTGCAAGTGCCAGTGATGATGATTATTCATGACCCGGGTGTAAAATAAATAAAGTATATAGCCCTGTGGCCGGTAATATGGCGCAGTTAAGACTTTTTGATTTGATAAAATATTAAAATGCCTATTTTTTTTCACCAAAATGTGAATTCATTATAAAAACAAACAACACTTGATCTATGACACTCACTGATTTTTAAGCAAATATAATATCGAACATTACTTGTTTTCACGTCTGTAACAACAACCCTTCTTCGCGCTCTCTGTTTACACTGCTGGTAATATGGCGCACAAGGACGTAATCATGTGTAATATAAGTCGTATAGGGGTTTGAAAACAGGTACAGTCACAGACACTTGGAGGTCAAGCCCACCTCCCCTCTCCGCCCCTGCCAGATATCAGCCAATATTTTTAGCCTTTTAAAACACATTGAGCACATATCACAAACATTGAATATGTTTTATTACAAAGAAGAAAGAACTAGGATTTATGTGAAACTTACACGTTGACTCACACGCTTTATAAAACAGATAGTGATAAATTCTTTACGCTAAGACAGAATGTCCAAACTAGAGGACATGATCAGAAACTTGAAAAGAAGCATACAAGAACTGATGTAAGGAAATATGTTTTTGCAAATCGTATTGTTGACCCATGGAATAAATTACCCCAAAGCATGGTCTCAGCGCCGTCATTGAGCAGTTTTAAGAAATTGAGATCCACACCTGATGGCGAAGTGGATAATCCGGAAAAGTAAAATTAAAATAAAGTAAGTTTTTTCTGAGCATTGATAGAATATGGGAGTTTTTAAACATGTTGAAATTGTAACAGAAATTGTTGTAAGACCGAAACATGTGCTTAGTTTGTTTTAAAAGGCGAAAATATATTGGCTGAAGGATAACATCCAATGTAAATCATTAATAATTCTTTTGCTGTACCGAACAGAAACATATTCAAAATCTGCCAGGACTTGTGGTGATCTGTAGCTTTAGTACAACAAGTCTGGACCCACAGCGAAGTGTATCCTAACATTTTGGCAAGATCACTAAAGCATACGTCCCATAGAAGTTTGAACATACTTTTAGTCATATTAATCTCATAATATCCTAAACCTGGTTGTAACAGTATATGTTGTAAGTGGGGATGTTGTTTAATGAGCCTGTCAGATAAAATATACGGGAGTCCGTCACAACCCACAATGCACCACTTTCTGTCATCACCAACATTAACATTTTCTATTACGTTTTCTAATACAGTTTTTACAGCATCCATTGAGCATGGGTTTTTCATACAGGGTTCTCCCTCTGAAATTCTAGTACGACTATTGTCATGATTGTGGGGAAGAAAGTTATATGAATCTTTGAATGTACATTTATCATTATCATGCAGATCGATGTTTCCAGATGATTTCTCCTCAATAACGCATTCTAACATTTCTGAGATACCGAATTTATCACATAAATTGTCAATAGTCTGAGACACCATTTCAACGCCATGATTGTCATTGTGAATGTACAGCCATTTATTCGGGGCTAAATCATCGATAAATTGCAAATTAAACTGAAGGATGAATATGGACAACAGATGTTATGACATTCACGTTCACTTTAGAGTTGTATCTTACACACCAGTTCCGGGATAATATCTGAGAAATGTCATTTCTGGAATCAGGACACTCTATTTTATGGGTACTAATTTCCTGGAACCATGTTCTTACACAATAATACGATCCCGCTGGTGTTACAGCTGATAACAGATGAGAAATAGTTTAACTTCCCGATATAAAATATGTAGTAAGGCTATTAATCCAAAAATTTCATTCTAAGTATGTCTTAGTTCCAGCAGACAAGGCGGCCAACAATTGACGCCTACATTATATTAATGTTTTACAAAACGAACTAAATAGCACTAAAACTTATACATTGAGTCCTTCTGTTGAAAATAATTTGGTCACTGATCACATCACTGAAGTTTCTAATTTAAAAGTTCGTATAGACGATCAACAAATTAAACTACCAACCATGTACTGGATTCCTAAATTGCATAAACAACCATATAAAGCCTGCTTCATCGCTAATTCAAGCTCTTGTACAACTACAAATATTTCAAAACTATTAACATCATGTCTAACTGCTGTGAAAGCCCATGTGGAAAGATACTGCGATAAAGTATACGAAAACTCTGGTAAACATTTATTTTGGTCGATTAACAATTCTGGCGAAATCCTGGATAAGTTTAAAATTAATAATTACAATGTATCTAGTCAGTACATACGATTTTTCTACTTTGTATACCACTTTACCACATAACTTAATAAATGACAAACTAACTGCCCTAATTCAAAAGACTTTTGCCAGAGAGAATGCTACATTTCTCGCTTGCAGTTTTGCTAAAGCTTTTTTTTACTAGCAATAGTATTAAACATTATACAATGTGGACCTGTGACGAAGTTTATAAAGCCCTTTTCTTTTTATTGAACAACATTTACATAAGGTTTGGGAATGCAGTTTTTAGACAAGTAGTTGGTATTCCCATGGGAACAAATTGTGCACCCCTTGTCGCAGATTTGTTATTATATTGTTATGAAAGAGACTTTATGTTGAGCCTTTCTCCAGATACGCAGGCAGATATTATAACTGCATTTAATAATACATCACGCTATCTGGATGATATTCTTAATATGGATAATCTGTTTTTTTGGTCAATTGGTGGGTACTATTTATCCTAGGGAGCTTCAGTTAATTTAAACTAACATTTCGGATACTGATGCTTCGTTTTTAAATTTACATCTCTCTATTTATGACAATATTATACATACCAAAACTTATGACAAGAGGGATGATTTTAACTTTAGTATTGTATATTTTCCCCATTTGGATGGGGATGTACCTCATGCTACATCTTATGGGGTATATATTTCTCAATTAGTTCGGTTTGCCAGAGCGTGTTGTCATGTCGAGCATTTCAATGAACGTAATCTATATATTACAAGTAAACTTCTTCAGCAAGGCTACCGTTATAACAAATTGCGTAAATATTTTGCTAAATTTTACTATCATAATTTTGATTTAGTTTTAAAATTCAATAATAATTTAAAGACACTTCTGCGAGAAGGTATTTCTGAACCGTTTTTTATGGGGATGTGGTTTACAAACTTCGTAAGATCTTGGGTCATGGTAATTTTCCAAATGTATTTGGTAAAATTATAAAACGTTTTATTAAAAGAGGTTACAACCCAACTGTTTTGAGACATACCGCATGTTTAGTGTTAACCCGTTTACAGTTGGACACTACGCCTCCCTCTTTGATTGTGTCTGACGGAAGAGGGGGAGGACTCTATGATAAGCAGTTTTTAAATCCTACAAGGACTGAACTGTTTTGATATTTGTCTTCTCGCCTGTTTCGTCGGGCCCTTAAGGGTGTTTCTCTTGTTGCTCTGTCATCTGAAAAGGCATTGAGTACATACGTTTTTTGGTTCTACAGGTTTGCTTTTTATATTTTTATACACGAGCATTTTTGTGCTTTACATGCCATGCCTTTTTGTTTCCATTACGTGTGTTAGAGATTCACCTGAAGCGGATTACTTTTATTTACACTGTCCCGTGTCTTTGGAACATGGTGGGGGTAAGAGTGAGGTTGGGTGCGCACCATATACCGGTTTAAGCTCCCCGGTGGTGTTTTTGCCACTGACCGTTCCAAGGCGGTGCCCCACTGTGTTCCTTTGTTTGTTAGTTTTGTCCTCTTGTGTTAGCTTTGTGTATGTGTGTGTGTTCCATTGTTGCTCGTTTTGTCCACGTGTGTTGGCTTTGTGTGTGTACGTGTGTGTGTTTGTGGTGTGCACGTCTGCGTGCTGTAGGTTTCGTTTTGAGGAGGCTGCGATTTTGGTACATGGCATTCCCTGTTTGATATTTGTCTTTGTTTTTTAGTGCAAACAGAAGAGGTGTTACCAAATGACTATATCAAACAGATATAAGGCATTCAGTAGTAGCTAGCAACGATAGTTTTCCTTTCAAACTGTCATTCATTCGTGTTATACATTTTAAGAAACCTAAAAGGACATTGTTCTTGTCATTCAAACAACTGTGTATGGTAAAATCGTTAAGTTTTTCTTTATAAGAAGTAAAATTATTGTCAACATAAGATTTAAAATCATTTTGTTGAGAAAGTCCCAGCACTTCGGCTAATGGTTTAAGTTTATTTTCTGTATAAATACCACTTTTAACACCATCTAAAACCTTTTCAAAATGATTGCACTTCGATATTTTAGGCGCACAACTACCGGCTTCTATTTCAGGCTGTTCAGTGCTGCGGGCAGAAAAATGGGCAGCACATGCTGTGCACAAATACCTCGCTCTTTCAGGGAGCAAACCTTTTTCTATAATGTGCTTCACTACATCATTTCTATAAGGCCTTTTTCTCAAGTCCTTGAGAAACACCACTAGAATTACTTAATTCAGCAGTAATTTCAGAATGCGAAACACACCACACTTCTCGAAACTCATCTTTGTTTACATATGTATACGTGGTCGGATATCCGATAATAAAACGGACACAAAGACAAAATCTATCCCAACTGTGCTTTTCAGCTAACTAAGCAATATGATATTATTTAAAAAATGTCTTAAGTACATAGAGACATACGTTTTAATCAATTTAACTGAAATACTGTTGAAAAACGGCGTTAAACCCAAAACAAACAAACAAACACAATTTACTAACTATGTCAATTATATACACGTTTTATTTCATTTACATTTATTTTATAGTAACAATTGAGCGTTTTTGTAACAGCAGCAGCAGGAATATAAGCGACCTTCAAGCCTCGCTTTCATTTGCGGAAGTTCTAAATCCATGTCTAAAAAAGTTACTGGTAAATTTGGGTTATTTTTTTCTTCATTTTTGCACTTACCTTAATCTTATACTTAAGCATACTTTAAGCACATTAGATTTCACCTTCAGCAACAAACGCATCGGCGAAATTATGTAAAAATTTAGCAAATTGAAAACTATGATCGATGCACAACATTCGGATATGCCGTAAACTGAGCGAAAACAGTTGCTTAAATATTCGGTGTTTTAACTGTTTCTTTTCATCAGAATTTAACTACATATCGCTATATTAGCGATTTATAGCTAAATTAGTGATATCTGATACCTTCCCCAATCTGAAAGGGACTGCATGAAGGGGCCACACTTCTGGACAGTTCAGCGCTTTAAAAAAAAACATTTTTAAAAAGCTGTTACATGTCTTTGTTTTGATGCATTTGCAACATCGTACGAGTCTTTAAACTTTACACAACTAGGAAAACATCGTTTTTGACAATTGTTTACATTTATTATGCCCCACTTCGAAGAAGGAGAGGTATATTGTTTTGCAGATGTCGGTCGGTCGGTCTGTCTGTCGGTCGGTCGGTCGGTCTGTATGTAGACCAATCCGTTCAAGAACGCTTAGGCCTAGGATCATGAAAGTTGATAGGATGGTTAGTCATCACCTGCAGATGACACCTATTGATTTTGAGATCTGTATGTCAAAGGTCAAGGTCACAGTGACCCTGAACAGTTAAACGGTTTCCGGATAACTCAAGAACGCTTGGGCCTAGGATCATGAAAGTTGATAGGAAGGTTGATCATGACCAGCAGATGGCCCCTGTTGATTTTGAGGTCAGTACGTCAAAGTTCAAGGTCACAGTGACCCGGAACAGTTAAACGGTTTCCGGATGATATCTCAAGATTGCTTGGGCCTAGGATCGTGAAAGTTGATAGGGAGGTTGGTCATGACCAGCAAATGACCCCTATTGACTTTGAGATCAGTAGGTCAAAGTTCAAGGTCACAGTGACCAGGAAAAGTAAAATGGTTTCCGGGCAACAACTCTTGGGCCTAGGATCAGGAAAATTGATAGGGAGATTGATCATGACCAGCAGATTACCCCTATTAATTTTGAGGTCATTTGGTCAAAGTTCAAGGTCAGATTGGCCAGGAACAGTTAAACGGTTTCTGGACGGTAATTTGAGAACGCTTGGGCCAAGGGTCATGAAAGGTGATAGAGAGGTTCATCATGGCCAGCAGATGATCCTATTGAGTTTAAGGTCAGTAGGTCAAAGGTCAAGATTACAGTGACCCGGAACATTTAAACGTTTCCAGACATAACTTGAGAACGCTTGGGGCTAGGATCATGAATATTGATAGGGAGGTTGATCATGACCTGTAAAATGGCCCCTATAGATTTTGAGGTCTGTCTGCTAAAGGTCAAGGTCACATGACCGGAAAGTTAAACCCTTTCCAGCGATACCTGAAACCTTGGGCCTAGGATCATAAATTATAGGGAGGTTGATCATGACCAGCAGATACCCCTATTAATTTTGAGGTCATTTGGTCAAAGTTCAAGGTCAGATTGGCCAGGAACAGTTAAACGGTTTCTGGACGGTAATTTGAGAACGCTTGGGCCAAGGGTCATGAAAGGTGATAGAGAGGTTCATCATGGCCAGCAGATGATCCATATTGAGTTTAAGGTCAGTAGGTCAAAGGTCAAGATTACAGTGACCCGGAACATTTAAACCGTTTCCAGACAATAACTTGAGAACGCTTGGGGCTAGGATCATGAATCATGATAGGGAGGTTGATCATGACCTGTAAATGGCCCCTATAGATTTTGAGGTCTGTCTGCTAAAGGTCAAGGTCACATTGACCCGGAACAGTTAAACCCTTTCCAGACGATACCTTGAGAACGCTTGGGCCTAGGATCACTAAACTTAATAGGGAGGTTGATCATGACCAGCAGACTACCCCTATTAATTTTGAGGTCATTTGGTCAAAGTTCAAGGTCAGATTGGCCAGGAACAGTTAAACGGTTTCTGGACGGTAATTTGAGAACGCTTGGGCCAAGGGTCATGAAAGGTGATAGAGAGGTTCATCATGGCCAGCAGATGATCCATATTGAGTTTAAGGTCAGTAGGTCAAAGGTCAAGATTACAGTGACCCGGAACATTTAAACCGTTTCCAGACAATAACTTGAGAACGCTTGGGGCTAGGATCATGAATCATGATAGGGAGGTTGATCATGACCTGTAAATGGCCCCTATAGATTTTGAGGTCTGTCTGCTAAAGGTCAAGGTCACATTGACCCGGAACAGTTAAACCCTTTCCAGACGATACCTTGAGAACGCTTGGGCCTAGGATCACTAAACTTAATAGGGAGGTTGATCATGACCAGCAGATGACCCCTGTTGATTTTGAGGTCAATAGGTCAAAGATCAATGTCACATTGAACCAGAACAGTAGATTTTTTGTTTACAGTGAGCAAATAATTTCTGTTCCTTGTGCATTTCGTGTTCAACGAGCTCTTGTTTCTTTACAAATGGCATTCTTATTTAAAGCGGGACAACTCCTTTAGAATGTTTTAAGTATCCAACTCTGTGGGACAGAACAGTAAAACATGTTTTGGATAGAAAAATTGTTGGACAAGATGCTGTACTTAAAATACGTTGTTTTGCGATTTACTTATAAACCTTAACTTCTTTACACGAGGCGTCTGCAATGAACGCTGCGGGGATCCGACTGGCTTAGCTAGTAAATCATAGATACGATTTGTTAAAGTGAGTGAATGAGTTGGGTTTTACGGAGAATCGACACAAAATGGTCATATATCGTTAACTGTAAAGCATAAACATTGATGTAAAAATGTAAAGCATACCTAAAAACATCCATTTAAAAATGTAAAGAATACTATGTAATGTAAAACATATCCATTTCATCTTATTATAAGGTCCAATGATAGTCCAGATAATGGGCGATTTGAGACCTCGTGATAAATTTTGACTCGCTGTCTTCTGTACATACTTCCTGATGATAAATAACAACCACTACTTTTCTGCTAGTTTTGATTACAAGACGAAAAATGTGTTTTGGACACTTGTATGTGTATGAATGATAAATCAGTTGTGCTTTTGACATACAATTTAAGTGATAAAGATTTATTTGGTATTACAGGGATATAAACTAGCTGTTTTATTTTGGGGCCAAGACTCAAAAGTCAATATTTAACATTAGGTATATGTGCATTTTCTCAACAATTTAGGGGCCCAGTCAAAAATATAGGGGCCATGGGCTACTGGGCCCCTGCTAATTTATATCTCTGTATCAAATTCAGTGTCTATGAACAGGCTCAATCAAACCGAGCCTGCAACATTTTCGTTTTTGTCGTGTTGAGCGACCTGTGAAGTTTCCACTTTTCTCTATTTTACTAGATTATGACACTAACACATTTTTTCAGGTTTTTCTGCAAGAGTGACAGCAGCTAATTGCATATTTTGTGCTACATTTGTTTTTTATTTATTTGAAGATTTCCCTAGTTTTTAACAACTGCCCCGACCTCCCAGTTATGATCGGAAATTGATTGTTGAATGTTGGGAGTATTTCCGTAGATGTAGATATAGATTTATAGAGAGATTACGCACCAATTCAATAAAAAACAAGAGGGCCAAGATGGCCCTAGGTCGCTCACCTGAGAAACACACCATAACACAGCATATTAAAGGTCCATTACTAAGGGAAAGTGAGTTGGCAATTTTTTTCATAGCCAGTGCATAGACTTCTGCAAGACACTAAATAATGAAGATTGGCAGGTCAAAATTTACAGAAGGTCTTTGGAACTCAAAGAAGTGTATGTGTATTATGTTGAAATTTCAATGAATTGACAGAATGACCCCCCCAGGTCTTTTTAACTTTCTTCATACTTCATAGAAAAATAATTGTACATATACTGCAATTTATTTCGAATTTCTACATACCAACTTTCATTTTCCAATAAAATGAAACAGTTTCTGTGCTTTTTAAAAGAAATTAAAATGTTCACTTTCCTTAGTATTGGACCTTTAAACAGAGTAAACATGTTTGACCTAGTGATTTCATGGAAAAAAATATTCTGACCAATTATCATTAAAATTGGAGCAAAAATATTGGATATAAGTAAATATTTTCTTTGATTTGACCTAGTGACCTAGTTTTTGACTCAAGATGACCCATATTCGAACTTGACCTAGATTTCATCAAGGCTATCATTCTGACCAAATTTCATGAAGATCAATTGAAAAATACAGCCTCTATCGCATATACAAGTTTTTCCTTTGATTTGACCTAGTGACCTAGGTTTTGACCCAAGATGACCCATATTCAAATTTGACCTAGATTTCATCAAGGCAATCATTCTGACCAAAATTCATGAAGATTAATTGAAAAATACAGCCTCTATCACATACACAATGTTTTTCTTTGATTTGACCTAGTGACCTAGTTTTGACCCCAGATGACTCATTTTCAAACTTTGCCTAGATTTTATCAAGATAATTATTCTGACGAAAATTCATGAAGATTAATTGAAAAATACAGCCTCTATCGCATACACAATGTTTTTCTTTGATTTGACCTAGTGACCTAGTTTTTGATCCCAGATGACCCATTTTCAAACTCGGCTTAGATTTCATCAAGGTAATCATTCTGACGAAAATTCATGAAGATTAATTGAAAAATACAGCCTCTATCGCGTACACAAGGTTTTCCTTTTATTTGACCTAGTGACCTAGTTTTTGACCCCAGATGACCCATATTTGAACTCGGCCTAAATTTCATCAAGGTAATCATTCTGACGAAAATTCATGAAGATTTATTGAAAAATACAGCCTCTATTGCATACACAAGGTTTTTCTTTGATTTGACCTAGTGACCTAGTTTTTGCTCTCAGATGACCCATTTTCGAACCTGGCCTAGACTTCATCAAGGTAATCATTCTGACCAAAATTCATGAAGATTAATTAAAAAATACAGCCTCTATCGCATACACAAGGTTTTTCTTTGATTTGACCTAATGACCTAGTTTTTGACCCCAGATGACCCAGTTTCGAACTTGGCCTAGATTTCATCAAGATAATCATTCTGACCAAATTTCATGAAGATCAGTTGAAAAATACAGCCTCTATCGCATACACAAGCTAAATGTTGACAGACGACAGACAGACGACAGACAGACGCCGGACATCGAGCGATCACAAAAACTCACCTGAGCATTGCTCAGGTGAGCTAAAAAGAAAATGTTATTTTAGTCCCATTCAAATACATGGTACTTTCACTTTGAAAAACAGTGTATAATTTCCAATCTGCACACTTTCCTGTCTTAAAAATCATAGTATTTAAGATACCCTGTATGACTACAATTTAAGAATACATGTACTGTAAGGCCTAAAAAAATTTGTTTCCAGTAACATGCTAAAGAAAAATAGGCAGGAATTTTTTTTGGATTTTATTATTAATTGGGACCTTTCGGAAACTATTTTTGTGTACAAAAAATACGAATTAGGGGGTTATTCCTTTAGAGCATCAGTAACAGTGATATAAACTAGCTATTTTTATTAAGGGCCCAGACTGTCAAAAATAAATGTTTAACATAAGGTATATGGGCATTTTCCCCAACAATTTAGGGACCCAGCCCAAAATCTAGGAACCATGGGCTACTGGGCACCTGCTAGGGGTGTAACGATATACTAGTCTCACGATACAATATGTATCGTGATACAGATGCAACGATTGGTACATATCGCGACACAAATTGAGTACCGTAAGTAAGCATTCTTGTGAAAAAAAGAAATATAATCAGTGTGTCTACTGTTAGAAAGTACTTGAAATTTTGCTTTAAAGTTTAAGAAACTGTAATAAATGATACATTTCTTTAGTTACTATCTTTAACAGTGATTGTATGAAAGATTATATCATTCAATATTTCTAGTTTTCACTTACCGTTTCTGTATTGTGAAACAGGCCTATGATACGATACGCGTATCGCCAAACTGATGTATCACGATAAAATGAATTTCGATATATCGTTACACCCTTAGCCCCTGCTAATTTATCCCTGAGTGAGTTGATTTCTAACATCACTAACCATGTTTAAAGCATAAAAAGTGCAGTTTTTCAACTTTTTGTTAAAACATTTGAAACAAAAACTTCTCCGAGGCAATGAAAAAGAATTAGGGTCCGGCCAGAAATTTAGGGTAGGTACGGATACCGGAAACAAACTTTTTTTCTAACCTAATTTGTATTTATTTGTGACAATGCTTGTTTTAAATATTAAAAGAGGAATTTAATTAATATATTTTGAGAGAATTTCAGCAGGCTCAATAGAAAAAAGGTGGTAAATCAGCTTATATGCAGAGTTGACTTGGTAGAAAACTTGAATGATTACTAAAATCCCCATTACCATGTTTTTTTCCACATTTTAATGCTCCCTTTGAGCTTTAAAAACCAGAAATCGAAAATTTATCTTAAGTGATATTGCTAGAATATTGCAGTTCCACTGGCCAGATAGCTCAATTGGCAGAGCAACCAAAAATTGAGGAAATTACGTATGGTCATTTGTGTTTTGGGGATCCTGGTCTGGCTGTGCAAACTGTCGCGTTGTGAAGTTAACTTTTTCCAGTTTTTATAGAAGATCTACAGATAAAATATGAAAATGCATTTTATTTACTTATATTGCTGTAATACAGCAATATTTACCTTGAAATAAATTTATTCCCCACTATTTTTTTTTACTCTTGTGGGCATATTTGTACTCTGATTTTTTAGCTCTTGTGATCACTCGATGTCCGGCGTCTGTCGTCTGTCTGTCAATATTTAGCTTGAGTATGCGATAGAGGCTGTATTTTTCAACTGATCTTCATGAAATTTTGTCAGAATGATTATCTTGATGAAGGCCAAGTTCGAGAATGGGTCATCTGGGGTCATAAACTACGACACTAAGTCAAATCAAAGAAATGCCTTGTGTATGCGATAGAGGCTGTATTTTTCAACTGATCTTCATAAAATTGTGTCAGAATGATTACCTTGATGAAGTCTAGGTCGAGTTTGAATATGGGTCATCTGGGGTCAAAAAGTAGGTCACCGGTCAAATCAAAGAAAAACCTTGTGTATGCGATAGAGACTTTATTTTTTCGATTGATCTTCATTAAATTTTGTCAGAATAATTGCCTTGATAAAATCTAGGTCAAGTTTGAATATGGGTCATCTGGGGTCAAAACCTAGGTCACTAGGTCATATCTAAGAAAATACTTGTTTAAACTCGAGACCACATTTTTGGTCCATTCTTAATTAAAATTGGCCAGAATATTTGTTTCCATGAAATCACTAGGTCAAACATGTTTACACTGTTATGGTGTGTTTCTCAGGTGAGCGACCTAGGGTCATCTTGGCCCACTTGTTTTTAATTTTCTTAGGTGACAAGTTTTTAAATCTGGGATGAGTAGCAGTGTGCCACATTTACAGATCTAGCTTCAACAGCTACAGTTTCTGGTTGTTCTGTTTTATTCTCTATCATTCCATTTTCACTATCATCTTTAAATTGGTGAAATATACCTTCACTGATACAGAAGACTATTACAAACACTTTGTTTTTTGGGCCGTGCGACCATCTATTTGCTGCATCTTGCAGCAATTTTTTACTTGTTTATTAAGATTCATTATGCGCAGGTTTACGCCCGTAAGTATTTTTTTTTATTTAACGTCGCACCGACACAATTATAGGTCATATGGCGACTTTCCAGCTTTGATGGTGGAGGAAGACCCCAGGTACCCCTCCTGCATTATTTCATCACGAGCGGGCACCTGGGTAGAACCACCGGTTCACGCACGTAAACTAAGGATAACGACCGAAATTCTATGGTTTACGCCCGTTATCTTATGTTTTCGCTCGAAAATATAGGTTAGTATTTGAAAAACCTGGTTTTACGTTCAACTTCGTACATGTGAACTTTAGTATTTTCCTAGCCTGGTATATGTACGGGATAATATTGGCCATCTTGCCTAAGGAAAGATGCGAGTATATGAACTATTTAAAATATTATATTTTTATAGGTTTCCACTGACAATTATGTATTTAGCTTAACATTACTAGAAATTTGGAAAATGCTACCCTGTTTGTTTATTTTTATTATAGACTGATTTCGAAACAACTGAGTTCTGAAGCTACATGCAGTTTTAACTTTTGCCTGTTGGTAAGTTTTGTTGAAATGCCACAATATCTATCAATTACAAACTTAGCTTAAAACTAAACATTAATTCTGATCCCCTTTCTAAATTTCAGTTTGTTTAGTTCTCGTTTAGGGCAAACCCATTATTAAACTGGGGGCCACGCTTGATATCATTGAATGTTCCATGTACACCGCCGTATAAACACATTTGCGGATGTCTCTTAAATTGTTTTTTTTTTTTAGTACTTGTAGCCTGTGTAAATGTTGAGTTCTGCTCAACCCGGGGCTAGAAGGCGTAGACGAAAGCACGCATTTCCCACTACCGTCCACGAACAGGCGCTATGAAACCGAGCCTGCAACATTTTCGTTTTCGTCGTGTTCAGCGACCTGTGGAGATTTGAATAGAGATCAAGCTCTATGTAATGGGTCTCCTTGTTCCCAAAATAAATCTAACAGAATGGATCATAAATGAGATTGACAACCTTTGAGGAATTATGTGGCTCATAAGGATGATGTGTACGTTAAGGATATTCCGCAAATTCAAATTAGAAATTCATGTGATAAATTAGAAGCCTCGAAACAGCTTGGGAAATGCAAGGACACAAAAAATAAAAGATGAAATTGAAATGATATATCTGTAGGTAAATGTGCGAGTATGAAAGCTACGCTTACCGTTGAAAGAAAGTGAGTGAAACTTTTTGGTGCAGAATTTTGGTATTGTATGGTACTCAAACTGCTACAAAATATGTATTTTCAAATCCAAGAAATGCCAAAATAATGCATACGAGCGTTACTTTTTCAAGAAAATGTTAAACATTCTAATGCGCAAAACACGTGCACAGTTTTTCTAAAATATTTCGCCGCCGTGTTTATTTCAGGGAATTAAATATATGATTGTTCTTTTACTGACATATAAATTTCTCCTTATTCACTGCCAGGGGTGTCCATTTATTATAGTTCTGCACTGTCCGATCTCCTTGATCTGTTATCGATCCTTTACATTTAAAGAATAAACGCAAGTGCTCAAAGGTGAGCTTCAGTGATCACCCTGTGTCCGTCGTCGTCAACAATTTGACTGTTAACACTCCAGAGGTCACAATTCTGGCCCAATCTTAATGAAACTTGGTCAGACTGTTACTCTTAATAAATCTTGGAGGAGTTCGATATTGGGTCATCTGGGGTCAAAAACTAGGTCACTAGGTCAAATCAAAAAAAAAGCTTGTTAACACTCTAGAGGTCACAATTTTGGCCCAATCTTAATGAAACTTGATCAGAATGTTACCCTCAATAAAATCTTGGATGAATACGATATATTGTCATCTGGGTTCAAAAACTAGCTCACCAGGTCAAATCAAAGGAAAATCTTGTTAACACTCTAGTGGTCAAAATTTTGTCCCAATCTTAATGAATCTTGGATAAGTTTGAGATTGGGTCATCTGGGGTTAAAAACTAGGTCACCTGGTCAAATCAAAGGAAAAGTTTACTAACACTCTAGAGGTCACAATTTTGACCCAATCTTAATGAAACTTGGCCAGAATGTTACACTCAATAAAATTTTAGAAGAGTTCGATATTGGGTCATCAGGGGTCAAAAACTAGGTCACCAGGTCAAATAAAAGGAAAGGCTCGTTAACACTGTAGAGGCCACATTTATAATTGTATCTTCATGAAACATGGTCAGGTTTTTAATCTTGATGATCTCAAGGTTCAGTTGGACTCTGGGTCATGTAGAATTAAAAACTAGGTCACCAGGTCCAATCAAAGGAAAAGCTAGTTATCACTGTAGAGGCCACATTTATGACCATGTCTTAATGAAACTTAATCAGAATGTTAATCTGGGTTAGGTGGGATAAAAAACTAGGTCACTAGGTCAAACCAAAGGAAAAGCTTGTTACCACTATAGAGGCGACATTTATGACTGTATCTTCATGAAACTTGGTCAGAATGTAAATCTTGATGATCTATAGATCACTTTCAAATCTGGGTCAGGTGGGATAAAAAACTAGGTTACTAGGTCAAATCAAAGGAAAAGGTTGTTAACACTATAAAGGCGACAATTATGACCATATCTTCATGAAACTTGGTCAGAATGTTAATCTTGATGATCTTTAGGTCAGGTTTGAATCTGGGTCATGTGGGCTCAAAAACTAGGTCACCGGGTCAAATCAAAGGAAAAGCTTGTTAACATTCTAGAGGCCACATTTATATCTGTATCGTCATGAAACTTAGTCAGAATGTTAATCTTGATAATCTTTAGGTCAAGTTTGAATCTGGGTCATTTAGGATCAATAACCAAAGGTCACCGGGTCAAATCAAAGGAAAAGCTAGTTAACACTTTAGAGGCCACATTTATGACCGTATCTTAATGAAACTTGGCCAGAATGTTAATCTTGTTGATCTTTATTTCAATAGGTCAGGAGAGCGATACAGGGCCTTCATGGCCCTCTTGTTTTGCTTTGCACTCCTCTCTTGGTTTTGTTTGTTTTGGGTTTAACGCCATTTCTCAACAATATTTCAGTCATGTAACGCGGGCAGTTAACCTATCCAGCGTTCCAACGCCGTGCCCCACTGTGTTCCTTTGTTTGTTCGTTTTGTCCTCTTGTGTAGGTTTTGTGTGTGCGCGCGTGTATGTGTGTGTGTTCCTTTGTTTGTTCTTTTTGTCCTCGTGTGTTGGCTTTGTGTGTGTATTTGTGTGTGTTTGTGGTGTGCACGTCTGCGTGTTGTGGGTTTCGTTTTTAGGGAGGCTGCGATTTTGGTACGTGGCATTCCGTTTGATATTTGTCTTTGTTTTTTTTTTCCTGGATTCTGTACCAGTACAAACCTGTTCTCCGCAAGTAAATGCCAACTTCCTTACATGAATTATCAGAGGTGGAGGACGAATCATTTCAGACACAATGTCTTTTATCAAATCGTCATGGAGAACTTGCGCCCCGCCTGGGGATCGAACTCGCGATCCGTAGACCAACGCTCTCCCTACTGAGCTAAGCGGGCGGGCTAAGCCTTTTCACTTAAAATTTGTAAGCATCCGCTGGCAAAATATTAATGAATGATCGGAACTTTTTCTAAAACAAAGTTCAATTTCAATTATTTTCAAAAACTGGAAAAATTGCACATTGTGCTGAATATATAAATAAAACAAAAATCCCCAAATTAAACAATTTTAGCACTATTCCGGGAACTACACGTTTCAGCCGAACAACGCATTTCAAAATGACACAAAACTGATTTCTCTTTGTAAACACTGTCAAAGATTGCGGAAAAGGTGGAGTGCTTACTTCTTTTGGTTTTAAGTCCTGTAGTAAGCATAACATTATGCTTGTCTCTGTTAAAACACGCTTGCGCTAGAATGACGTCACGTTGAGTTTTTGTTGCGACCAAGAAAGAGCGCTACTATATTTTATCTACTGTTTTAGATTAAAGGCATATAAGAAATGAAATAATTTATAGCAAAATCGTGTTTTAACACTATTTACACACTCGGGCGGTAATACGCCGTACAAATAATTTCAAGTGAAATTATTACGCCCGACTTATAACCGCCCATCGTGCATAAATACATGTAGTGTTAAAAAACAAAGACAAATACCAAACAGGGAATGCCACGTACCAAAAACGCAGCCCACAGCATGCAGACGCGCACACCACAAACACACAAAGCACTCTTGCTATAAATTATTTCCAAAATCAACATGCAACTTGATATTTGTCTTTGTTTTAAATGTATTTATGTTCCATTATTATTCCAGTATCAAACACTGTCCGATCTTTTCCGTGAGGAATTAAACGAAGCAATTTTAACTATTTGTTTACACTTCAACCATGTGAAATTAAAGGCATGTACTATCACGAGACTCCCGTGCGGTGAATAAACTGAATTTACTTTAAAGTATGGTGTCTCACTTGAGCCAGTAAGCTGTTAATTTTAGGGAACATATATTAGTTATGAGTATGCATGTGTACGAATATTTCAAAGTCTACTTTATATTAACGACGATAGAAAACAAATGTGCACTCGGCAAATAGCAAGTCTAATCCCAATGTTTGTAATTTTCAGACGAAGAACTCGTGATTTTTGGTTTCGTAGACAGTGTTAATAGTGGAACGCTGCGTCCGCTGTTGACATCACAGTAATGTAATTCAGTGTCCATTTCTATGCCGGAAGCGCAATACACATTTATTATCAGTTTTTAATCTATGAAAGTGTGAAAAAAAAATTCTTTAACGAAGAGCCAAAATACCAAAAAAATGTTACTTTTGAGATATTTCTGATTTTTATCATCAGGCTTTTCGTGCGAAAGGTCCAACTGATTGCATTTTTTTCCAACGTTCTACATCTTTCATAGTAATCTACAGTTGTATACAAATTGTATTACCTCCTAATTTGCTTTATTTCGATATTTGGCTGTACGTTTTTTCTGCAAATTATTCTAACTGTGTTTAAACATTCTGCATAAATTCTCAAACTGTACAAAACATGGATAAATCAAAATTGGTTAGTTTACAACGCATGAAACATCTAATAAGGAATTAATATACACACCCGGCACAATAATGTCTAACTTGTCCCGGACCAGTATGCTCGCTCGTGATGAAATAACCTGGGGTCTTCCTCCACCACTAAAGCTGGAAAGTCGCCATATGACCTATCATGTGTCGGTGCGACGTTAAATCCAACAACAACAAAAAAAAAGTATGCGGAAATACAGTGGCCCGATGTTTCAAAATTGTCTCGAGAAATATTTGCATATATCGTGATAAAGCAAATATTTCGATTGTTTATATAATTTATAAATATACAGTTACGTATGTGTGAAAAAGTTACGTTTAGCAATTTGGGTAGTTATCGCAGAAAGTGACGAAAATTCCATTTCCGCCCAATTTTCCGTGACATAAGCGGCGCCTAATTACATCAATTCCAGTATAATAAATTAAACCTTTATTAAACTTGAACAATCCTTAAAACGAATTTGGAATCATTGCTAACAAACACTGCGTCTGAAACTTGTCTTGTAATTTTAGGCAGTTTGGTACACCATACACAGAAAAAATCTTGTCCACACATTGCACTACTTTTATGTCTGCTGAAAATAGCAACATGTATTTTCGTTTAACATAAATGCAGTGGTCTGACTTGAAAACAGATTTTGGAATAAGTTTAGTTCTATTCTGTAAGACAATTCTAAATAAAAGTAATTGAAAATGATTTATAAATGCTACCGAAAATTTGGAAAAGAACAGGTAAAATGTCTGCTTTGTTTATTTCCAAATTTCAGTTTTGCTTTTTATACAGCTACTTTTGAGGTCTTGCAAACTGTGCTTTTTTGTGCTATGGAATAGTTGCATTTGAAAGTTTCAGTTCACTATATTTTCACACCGTAAATGAAGGTCATTCTAAATTCAAGATGGCGGAAGTACCTTTAACTGTTTTCCAACTATTCAGGATTTTAATTCAATCCGTAATTAACTGTTTTAAACTTAAACGCTGTTGCATAAATTCACAGAATGCACATACTAAACGAATTACGCATATAAAACGCATTTCTGAAACCATTAAATTCTTTATATAACGTCAGTGTACAATCTCTGTCCACATGTAAATTAGCAAACAAAAAGAGGGAACGCAACATCTGTTGATATAATAAACTGTTTTACGTAGCGGTCAATGTGAGAAAGACATTAAATATTCATGCACTAATTTGTTCTTCCGAACAAAGTAATTTACAATATTTAACGCCTACTGCTTTCAAGCGGAATTCACTTATTGAACCGTTTTTTTAGAGTAAGAGGTCGATATGTATTGTCATCTGCTGTGTGTCTGAATGTAGCAGCGTGTGTGCGCGCACTTGTCAGAAAAGAGAGAGACTCCATCCGTCCGTTAGCAATTTCGTGTCCGCTCTGTAACTCTTGGCATCACACCTACCGTTACTATATCCCCTTCGCCGAAATTCTTCGACGGGGGATAAAAACCCCTTAATATTGTAACGGCCGGCGGATGTCAGGGGAAAACACACGGTTAATAACAAAGTTTAAAGTAAAGTTCCAAAATTTAATGAGGCACGAAATACGCGCATAAGTTAACTAGACTCTTGTTATATTAGCTGGTCATTCGGGATCATTGATTTCAACTCATTTAGATTTGAAGATTGCATACTGCTTAAGCCGGTGCTAGGGGGCGTGGGCAGTGTTTCATTTTCCATTACTGCTCATGAACAGACTCGATCAAACCGAGTCTGCAATTTTCACTGTTTGCCTTGTTCTCGGTGCTTCCGAGGGATCTACTTTCCAGATTTTATCTGTCTATTTATTCATTTCAAGTAAGCACAATAAACAAATAAACAGTTCAATTTCACATTGAAATACGTATAACTTAATTAATATAATGTGGACACAGCTCAGGATATACAGTATATCGGAAAGACGGACGGATGGTTTCAAAAGACTTACTGCCTAACTTGCAGTTTGAATTTGGCGCTCTTACGCAAGAACTACGTATACGAACAAAGTGCCGACGCCATTGTCCGCCAGCCAATATATAGCCTCCTGGGATGTGACCACGTGATGTAACTGACCAATGGCTGAAGGCCCGGTGAGGAAGGTATGTCCGGGTAAACCAATCAAATACAGACCGGGCACCGTTCTCCAATGAAATCACAGAACGGTGACCGGTCGGGATTCCAGGACACCAGTCTCTACGGAGCTTCAGCCAGGATTTCTCGCAAATAATGTATTAAATAAACAAGGTCTTAAGTGAAAGTAAACCTCAAACAATTCCTTGTTTCATAACAAGTATTTTGATATATAACACTCTAAGAAATATGAAGTAGTTTAATCACAATCATGGAAAAACACTTTGTTAGCAGACGCTCAGATAGACCGGTAAGAGATTTTACATTGTCACATTAGAAAATCATAAAATGCAACAAATATGGCCTAAATCTAATCAAATCCAAGTGTTGCTGGAATTATAGAATGTATACTGTTGCTGTTTACATAGGTACCTTACACCTTTACCAAGTAAATGTCACATAATCGTAAATATTTCTCTACCGGTCTGCAACAACAACAACAAAAATGGCAGCCTCCATGAAAGAAGCTTTTTGCACTGTAGAAAATCGTAAATATAAGAAGTTAAACTGTATATCAAGTGAACTAACTTGACAATCTAGGCAGATATACTAATACTGTAAGTAAGTGAAAAATTTCTGAGTTTACATGCGTTATCTGTAAAAATAAACAAGCTGGGGGCTGAAAAATGTACATGTACAAAAAACAGTTTTGGGTTTTCTTACAATATTTATGAAAACATCTTGAATTTAAAGATTTCGCATTACTGGTACATAGCATTACAAACTAGTGTGATACATACACATACAAAATTTGTGCAACATAATTTTGTATTACTTACATGTTTATCACCCTTAAAAAAGGTCACCCCTGGGTATACTTTATCCCGAAGTGTGGATGGCAGGCTTGGAATAACTTGAATGAGTCCACGCTGCTTGTCCATCTTATACATTGTTACCAGCTTCCCATGCAGCTTTAGAAAATTTGTAGAATTAAAATCGGTCGTGAATTTTGCAGTTTGGCATAAAAACAAGGAAGAATATTCAACATAAAAAACAAAGATAAATATCAAACAGGGAATGCCACGCACCAAAAACGCAGCCTCCTCAAAACGAAACCCACAGAACGCAAACGCGTGCACCACACACACGCGTACACACACACACACACACAGAGCCAACACATTAGGACAAAACGAACAAACAAAGGAACACACACACAAAGCCAACACATAAGGACAAAACGAACAAACAAAGGAACACATTGGGGCACCGCCTTGGAACGGTCAGTGGCAAAAACACCGCTGGGGAGCTTAAACCGGTTTATGGTGCGCACCCAACCTCACTCTTACCCCAACCATGTTCCAAAGACACGGGCCAGTGTAAATAAAAGTAATCCCCTCCAGGTGAATCTCTTACACACGTAATGGAAACAAAAAGGCATGGCATGTAAAACACAAAAATGCTCGTGAATAAATATATAAAAAGCAAACCTTAAGAACCAAAAACGTATGTACTCAATGCCTTTTCAGAAGACAGAGCAACAAGAGAAACACCTTTAAGGGCCTGACGAAACAGGCGAGAAGACAAATATCAAAACAGTTCAGTCCTGGTAGGATTTATAAACTGCTTATCATGGAGTCCTCCCCCTCTTCTGTCAGACACAATCAAAGAGGGAAGCGTAGTGTCCAACTGTAAACGGGTTGAACACTAAACATGCGGTATGTCTCAAAACAGTTGGGTCGTAACCTCTTTTAATAAAACGTTTTTTAATTTTACCAAATATATTTGGAAAATTACCATGACCCAATATCTTACGAAGTTTGTAAATCACATCCCCATAAAAACTGGTTTAGAAATACCTTCTCGCAGAAGTGTCTTTAAATTACTATTGAATTTTAAAACTAAATCAGAATTACGATAGTAAAATTTAGCAAAATATTTACGCAATTTGTGATAACGGTAGCCTTGCTGAAGAAGTTTACTTGTAATAAATTGATTACGTTCATTGAAATGCTCGACATGACTACACGCTCTGGCAAACCGAATTAATTGAGAAATATATACCCCATAAGATGTAGCCTGAGGTACATCCCCATCCAAATGGGGAAAATTTACAATACTAAAATTAAAATCATCCCTCTTGTCATAAATTTTGGTATGTATAATATTGTCATAAATAGAGAGATGTAAATCTAAAAACGAAGCATCAGTATCCGAATTGTTAGTTTTAATTAACTGAAGCTCCCTAGGATAAATAGTACCCACCAATTGACCAAAAAACGGTTTATCCATATTAAGAATATCATCCAGATAGCGTGATGTATTATTAAATGCAGTTATAATATCTTCCTGAGTATCTGGAGAAAGGCTCAACATAAAGTCTCTTTCATAACAATATAAAAACAAATCTGCGACAAGGGGTGCACAATTTGTTTCCATGGGAATATCAACTAATTGTCTAAAAACTGCATTCCCAAACCTGATGTAAATGTTGTTCAATAAAAAGGAAAGGGCTTTACAAACTTCGTCACAGGTCCGCATTGTATAATGTTTAATAATATTGCTAGTAAAAAAAGCTTTATCAAAACTGCAAGCGAGAAATGTAGCATTCTCTCTGGCAAAAGTCTTTTGAATTAGGGCAGTTAGTTTGTCATTTAAGACTTTTTAGGATCCGACAGTGGACAAAATGCATTTTTATCGATATATAGACTACCATTTCATGTTTCTTCGTTGTGCACAGTCATTTTAACATATGTCGGCTTCATACTCGAAGCCTGTACTAAATATTAATGAATAAAAGGGTGGCGGGGGACAGTAGCTGTGCAATAAATAAATTGTATGCTTTAATGTATAAATTATGACATTGTCACACTATGATACGTCATCAATGACGCGATCATTTTAAAGCCAGATAGAGATATTTGAATTAAATTGATAGATACATTTGATTTTTTTAATTTCAATCATCTACCATAGATGAAAATGTAGGCCTAAACATGAAAGTGAACGCGGCTGTGTCATCAATATTGGATGACATGGAGGGTGTGATCGCTACAAGAGGTAAACATGCACATTTTGATTGAAAACAAATCTACATAAGAGTGTGGAGGTGGCAGTAGAGCCATTCGCTAGGATGTCTAGATTATAGGTTTTTTCTTTGTCCCATTGAACGTTCGTACCAGCACGGATACCTCCCACTTGAATCTGGCAGACCAGAGCCCTTCTAGAAAATTGATCTGAGTATAGAACTTTCCTGATATAAAGTAGGCTCTAGATGTTCATATGTTAGTATTTTTTATTCTAAGGATCGTTTTGACATAAAATAAATCATAGTCGGTGTTTTTCAATTTGAGCATAGGCGTTTATCAGTGTTCAAAGTGTGTTAATGGTTTCTTAATAGATACAAAGTATTTGATAAATCAATATAGTTGCCATAGTACAATTACCGTTACGGTACTTATTTTATTATACCTCTCATAAATGTCAAATGAAAATTTCCCATTAGTTTAACTAGAATAATATGTCATATTCCCCATTGATTTTATATCTTATCGCGTGCGCATATTTATATTACATGTATATTTATATGGAATTAGTTTGTATACAATGCTGTATCAAAGTATATACTTAATTTGATCGTTAAAACTTTCCAATACATTACTTTATATTTCCAATTCTCGCGCAGCTCGTGTTTTACGTACACTCCTTTTCAGTAATAGGTTATTATAATACAAAGGTCAACCACCGGGGTCAAATTGCTTCCACTATACTTCAATTACTTTTCTCCCAAACGTTACTAGCAACATTTACACCTATAAATATACTGAGCACATCTAGAAACGCAACATTTGTCAACATATATATATACATGTAAAAGGAAAGTGTGAAAGAAAAACGAGGGAAAAAACATTGCGTATCAAGAGCCAACTGTTGTTTAACTGTACTGTAAGCGTAGACACATGGGCAAAATACTAGTCTGGCGATCGCGAAGGACACATTACTATTCGGTCACAAAATCCTGCTAAATGCGCTAAACGACTGCACAACGAAGAGACATGAAATGGTAGTCTATATATTGATAAAAATGCATTTTGTCCACTGTCGGATCCTGAAAAGTCTTGAAAATATCGTTTTTCATAAATTCCACCAGCTCGTACGTATGCATTTTTATTTTGGTGTACCTCCGACTCGGACGTAAGACAGCACCTTCGCCGACGACCGGGTTTTGCCGGGCTATTTGATTTTTGAACAAATCCCGAAAAGGTGGATCAAGGTATTCGTCTTACTGGGTCAGAAGCCATGTCAGGTGGTCAATATTAACTTCGTTCGATATCTTAAACGTACGTCACTATACCTGTCTAGTACTGGACATTATGGTAAACGCTTCTTTCCTGCACAAATGACAATTTCGCAACTTCGGTTTGCCAGAGCGTGTAGTCATGTCAAGCATTTCAATGAACGTAATCAATATATTACAAGTAAACTTCTTCAGCAAGGCTACCGTTATTACAAATTGCGTAAATATTTTACTAAATTTTATTATCGTAATTCTGATTTAGTTTTAAAATTCAATAGTAATTTAAAGACACTTCTGCGAGAAGGTATTTCTAAACCCGTTTTTATGGGGATGTGGTTTACAAACTTCGTAAGATCTTGGGTCATGGTAATTTTCCAAATGTATTTGGAAAGATTATCAAACGGTTTATTAAAAGAGGTTACGACCCAACTGTTTTGAGACATACCGCATGTTTAGTGTTCAACCCGTTTACAGTTGGACACTACGCTTCCCTCTTTGATTGCGTCTGACGGAAGAGGGGGAGGACTCTATGATGAGCAGTTTTTAAATCCTACCAGGACTGAACTGATTTGATATTTGTCTTCTGACCTGTTTCGTCGGGCCCTTAAGGGTGTTTCTCTTGTTGCACTGTCTTCTGAAAAGGCATTGAGTACATACGGTTTTGGTTCTTAAGGTTTGCTTTTTATATATTTATTCACGAGCATTTTTGTGTTTTACATGCCATGCCTTTTTGTTTCCATTACGTGTGTTAGAGATTCACCTGGAGGGGATTACTTTTATTTACACTGTCCCATGTCTTTTGAACATGGTGGGGGTAAGAGTGAGGTTGGGTGCGCACCATAAACCGGTTTAAGCTCCCCAGTGGTGTTTTTGCCACTGACCGTTCCAAGGCGGTGCCCCACTGTGTTCCTTTGTTTGTTCGTTTTGTCCTTTGTGTTGACTTTGTGTGCGCGCGTGTGTGTATGCTTATTGTTCGTCTTGTCCTTATGTGTTGGCTTTGAGTGTGCGTGTGTGTGTGTGTTGTTCGTTTTGATTTGATGTGTAAGCTTTGAGTGTGTGTGTGTGGTGCACGCGTTTGCGTGCTGGGGGGTTCGTTTTGAGGAGGCTGCGCTTTTGGTGCGTAGCATTCCCTGTTTGATATTTCTCTTTGTTTTTAGCTACTTTAGTGCATTTCTGCCTGCTGTTTTAAACCGTTTGCTCTTAAGATGATTGGTAAGTGCCCTAACTGTGCATATTGCTGTTGCTGGTATTGAACCTAAAGTCTGTGATTTCCTTGTATACCTTGATCCCTTCATTGCTCATGTATGGCCTTAACACAAACATTAATAATGATGAAAGGATTCCTGTCTTGTGTATATTCAGGTTCTTTGGTTTATAATTGTACAGACAGATATTGCACTCAACCATGCATCTGCATCGGATTCTCATTTTAGTTAACTTTTTAGCTTGACTACGGAATATGGAGAGCTATTCTACTCATCCCGGTGTCTGCGTCCTGTTTCGTCACCTTGGTTAAAGTTTTGATGCACTTCCTCCAGACCTTTGTTTTTGATCGCGGGGGCCGCGATCATATGGAATAGGTGAAGGATTTGCGCGCTGGGGAAAATATTTCATGATGGACCTGTGAATTCTTTACTTATGGGTGAAACAGGTCTCATAAGCGTAAATACGACTAGCTTCTACTGATAATAAAACATACCGTACGATTTGTTGTGAATTAACTTTTGTAGTTCAACCGCCACCCTTGTTTAAGAGCAACATTTAAAAAACACGTTTTTTTTCATCCTCAATTAATAAGTAAGTAGACTCGCCCAGTGTAATCAATAACCCACAATTGACCGACCCCTCTGGTACAGTATCAAGACGCATAATCTAACTCTATACATAGAGCGCCTACTTCACCCGATTTACATTCGGAACATTTTCACGCGTTTCGGGCTTTATCGTATGTTTAACATGGGATTTTTGAACCGTCCAAAGATGTTGGAAATGTTTGTCTCATTGTTTTTTTGTTTTTTTTTTAATAAAAATGTTACTGCTTTCATTGTCTACCACTTTTTTTCCACCCTTGCCAGAAAAAACAGTAATGAGTTTGTACACTGTTCAGACATTTGTGCTCTGTTGAAATTTAACCAAACACAAGTTTACCTGCGTAAACAGAAAGCATGATATCTTAAACGTACGTCACTATACCTGTCCAGTACTGGACAATATGGTAAACGCTTCTTTCCTGCACAAATGACAATTTCGCAACTTCTGTCCGGTTTGTACAAATTTCTGGCCGCGATAAACCATTTGACTTGTTACTTCATTGATTTGCTTCAGTCTTATAATAATTGCTCCTCATCATCACCCACATCATTACGCACATGGGTTTTGATGCACTTCACTTCATTTCCGTTATTATTAAATGGATTTAATTCAAACAAAAGATTTTGTGTCACATCATCACCCACATATGACACAATTTCAATAGCTCCGGTACCAATTTTTCATGAATTATGCCCCCTTTTACTTAGAAATTTATGCTAATTTTGTTTCATTAGTTTATCTGTATCTTGAAAAAAAAAAGATGAGTTATTGTCACTTGATTGGCTGGTAAAGTTTCACCATCAATAGCTGACCTTGGACTTGGAAAATATCATAAGCAGACTCTGTACATCAACAAACATAACTCTATCCTGCTTTTTGCAAGAACTATGGCCCTTTATGGCTTACATACACTAGAGGCCACGTGTTTGCTCCAATCTTCTTGAAAAATGTCATATTGTTCGCTTTCTGAAAATTTTGGAGAAGTTCGACTCTGGGTCATACAGTAAAAAACCAGGTTACTAGGTCAAATCAAAGAAAATGCTTGTTTACATTCAAGAGGCCACGTTTCTTGGTCCAATCTGAATGAAAATTGGTCATATTTGTCTCCATGAAATCGCTAGGTAAAACATGTTTATACTGTTATGGTGTGTTACACATATGAGCGACCTAGGCTGGCATGTCATAAACAACCTGTGGGAATGGTAGATACACATGTCAATACTCGTGTTCAATTATCTTAACTCTGAATTACTGAGTCTTTTGTGATTATCTTATCAATGATGTCTTTCCTAATTGATATAAATATGGTGGTCATCTACTAGGCTTTAAACTATTTTGATTTCATATAATTTCATGCATGTGTTACGGTGTTCTTGGCCACTGGCTTTAAAGTTTGTATGTATGTCCCCTGACAGTTAAGTTCTTTGGAACATGTGCCAATACTTCGGTAACATAAATTGCATCAGTTCTTGCAGGGCATAAAAGTTATCATTGGATAGATAGTCTTCAATTATTTTCATTTTATAATATTTTTGTTTATGGTTTACTTACTATTTTGACATTTCTGTTTGACCCAGTGAGTCCAGTAAGCTCAAACTGAAATAATTTCAGAATTTTCTTTTTCAGGATAAACTACCGTCCACTGACCAAAAAATTGAAATTTTAATATATTTTTTTCATATAGTCGAGCTAAAAATTTGAAAGCCATATGATAAATAGGGACTAGTAAGAAAAACTGAACTGATCCCTAAGACAAAAAAGGGCCAAAATCAGACAAAATACTTGACAGAGTTATGTGCTCTTGCATACAGATGGAAATCGCCACGATAAACAAGTGTTACAAGTTTCAAAGCCGTATGTCGAATAACTTTGACAAAACATTGACTTGTGTTAAAATGGAACTAAGTTCCAAGGCCAGAAAGGGCCATAATTCAGTCAGAATACTTAACAGACCTATGTACTCCTGCCTACAGATGAAGGTATGATAATAAGAAAGTGTTCAAAGTTTCAAAGTCACACGTCACATAGTTTTGACAAAACATGGACTTGTACGCAAACTGAACCAATTTCCAAATCAAACTAGAGCTATCACTAAAGGTGATGAATGTATTCCCCCCCCCCCCCCCCCCCCCCCCCCCCCCCCCCCCCCCCCCGCATGCACTGACACAGTACATTGCAAATTGACGCACACAAGATTGCATTATTATGTGGACTGTATGTATACAGTATAGTAACAAAAAACAAAGTCCCATAACTATGCAGAATATTTATCTAAAAGAACGTAACATGCACCATGCACAACTAGGGTTGGTACTGATCGCTTCTGTGAAGTTTCACTAAATTGTGTGCAAGGGTTCGGAAGATTAGGCACGCACAAGATTGCATATGCAGACTGTATGTACATAGTATGTTAACAAGAAACAAAGTCCCATAACTCTGCAAATTTTGTCGTTGAAAGAACGTTACATGCCCCATGCACAACGACTGTTGATACTGATCACTTGTGTAAAGTTTCATTAAGGATGAGAATCAGGCCTTGAGAAACAAGACTCAAACAACACCAAATCATAGAAAGAAAGAGTTGTTTCACATGAAAATTGTACAGCATGTAAAACATGTATATTATTGTACGAAACTAGTGTCAGTATAATGATAAAAACATTGAATCCGGTAAAGGATTGCCTAAAGGGGTTCCACTTCCGGACAGTTAAACACCTTTAAAAACTCATCATTTTTTAAGAATAGTTACACATGTTTGTTTTGATGCATTTGCAATAGCGTGCGAGTGGTGAAATTTTGCATAACAATGTGGAACACAGTTTTCAGCAATTGTTTATCTTTATTTCTTTACAAATGGTATTTATTTTCAAAGGAAGGCAACTTTTTCGGAATACTTTAGGTACAAACGGCATTCATTTTCAAAGGGAGACAACTTTTTCCGATTATTTTAAGTAATCGTCGAGAAAAAGTTGTTTCCCTTTGAAAATGAATGCCATTTGTAAAGAAATAAAGACAAACAATTGCTGAAAACTGTGTTCCACCTTGTTATGTGAAATTTCACCACTCGCACGCTATTGCAAATGCATCAAAACGAGCATGTGTAACAGTTCTTTGAAAATGGTGAGTTTTTAAAGGCGTTTGACTGTCCGGAAGTGGGGCCCCTATAGACAGTCATTTTATGGAATTCAATGTCTATCAGTATACTGACACTTGTTTCGTAAAGTAATATACATGTTTTACATGCTGTTCAATTTTCATGTCAAACAAATCTTTCTTTCTATGATTTGGTGTTGTTTGATTTTTGTTTCTCAAGGCCTTCTTCGTAACCTTAAATTGTGTCAAGGGGATGAGGAGAGATGGTGCGCACAAGATTGTGTCTATGTATATAGTATAGTATAGTAACAAAAAACAAAGTTATGAATTCCGGGGACCATAATTATGATGACCTCGTTAAAATGACGTCATTTGCGTTATGCTTTCTGTGATCTTTCCCGCGAATTTCGACATTTTATAAATTACGCGACAAAAGAAGAGTTTTACACATGAAATAAAAAGAAAATTTGTTTGTGACAGTGAAATATCAATTTTATTTCACAAGTGAGCATCAAAAACTGATATTTTGCACGAGTAACAAATATTCTCTATATATATGGAAGATGAGTAATCACAACACCTCACCTGTGAGCCGTTGGCTCAGGTGAGGTAAATTTAAAAGAAAAAAACATTTCATGGCGATTCTTCTTCCAAACACGTCTTCTTTACCCACAACAGCACCTGCAACACAAAATTTATATTCTTTTCAATATACATGTAAAATGCAAGTGTTATCATTATGTCAATACATTTTATGGTATCAATTAAATAAATTAGATGTACTGACATTGCACACTAAGCAGAGCAATAAATTTAACATTTTGTACTTTGAGTAAACCAGTTCACAGAATACACTGCTTTGTAAATATTCATTTAATGCAAATGTTAACTGGGCACAGAAAAACTGTTAAATATAAATATGAATTCTAAGAAAATAGTTTAGAAGACTTACAAATCATAACTACCAACTTCTGCAAAGCAAATGCTCTGGTAAAATTTCAAACTGAAATCAACAAATTAGAATAGAATAAAAAACTGTCAATTGCTGGTTTGCCAAGGTTGCATATTAAAACTTTAGAAGACATCTGATTTAAATCTTAACCGATGCCATAATAAAGTCCAACAGCAGCTTCAGCACAACGTTCTCCTCATTTGAAAACTTAGATTTCAGGAACAATCTAAGAAAACAAATCGGTGTTTGTCCTTTATGGTATCCATCTTCATTCCAGTTACCTTCTACAAAATAGGATTCACCCTCATGAGTCATGTTGTAATAATAAATTAAACACTAAATATAATTCATTTTACTAGCAAAAGACGTAACATTTCCAACCTTTAATGATTTGCTGGCATTAGACAAAGTGAATGAGACAGTAATTTGATAATATATTTTGTGAACAATGCTTACAAGTTTAAATTAATATTATACACATTACAAGTATTTCGGTTCAAGTTAACTTCTGGTTTAAAAAGAACATGTAACTTTTAATTGCAAAATGCTTTTCATCTGTAATGCTTTTGTAATAATATTACAATAAATAGATATTTATTTTTTCAAATATATATATTACTTCTTTTTTAGGGGAGGATTACAGTAAACATCCAGTCCAATCAACATGGAGAACAGTAAGATTAAGATACATTTAGATGTTTAAATTGAGGTACATTTTGCTATTTAGTCTGAATACCTATCTCAAGTCATGGCCATGTGGAAATGTATTACCTCTTCAGCTAAAATAATTCAACATATTCACCTTTACAGCATACTTATCTCTTACCTGCATATTCTGCAAAATGAAGCATGCTATACAGTCATGCATCCAGTAAAAACTTTTAAAAGGACAATTCTAACACGATCCGATTCATTTTCCTATTAAACAAAGAAGGCAGAAAACAGTGAATTATTATACAACAAATTACTGCTCTGACGTCAAAATTATTACATCATTGCGTCAAACGGCATAGCGGCGCGCTGAAAAAGAAACGGAGGGAAAACGGGCAATTTAATGAACAGCGATGTATTTAAAAATCCTTGATAACATGTTAGAATCGAAATAATATATCTCATTTAGTGATTTGCTCTTGAATAAATTATTGTTTGTCGTTCAGATGCGTATTATTATATCAATCGGGCTGCGCCCTCGTGATATAATTCCTTCGCATTAGAACTCCAAACAATGATTTATTCAACGACAAAATCACTGGACGAGATATATTATTTCTTAAGCAATTCTTACATTTGAAAAATGAAATAAATAAATAACTTTAACCTTACATTACTTTAACATTAAATATTTATTTAGTTTGAAGTAACTCAATGAAATAAATAATTAATACATTCATTATCACAATAGTGTTAATATAAGTGCTGCATACCATCTGCAATGAACTATCCACTGCTGTCCTCAGTTGGTCATCCTGTAATATTATACAAATGAAATTCAAACCTTAAATATAATATTTTGATACATTTATTGGCATATAAAATAAACACAACAGTAACATTTAAATACTGTGACGTCTTTCGTGTGGAATGAGCAGATACATTTAAAGGCAAGCATTTCGAGCACATGATATTTTGTGGTTTCGATGCATATTTCATTTGTCTAGTAAGAATCAACGAATTGCCTTCAACAATTTGGGATATTAATAAGACGCTTACATACCAGTTATTTTTGAAGAAATTACAATGTAAAGTAAGCCGAGAAATTTATATCATATTATACATTGAATTAATTGAAGAAAAGCAAAATATATTATATAAAATCACTCACTTGCATGTCAGAGTAAGTATCCAATTAACAGGGAAAGAATCAATATATTAGTTCAAAAAACTTACTAGCATGCCTGGCAGAACAACAGCCTCTTCAATTATACAGTTTGCCGGGCTGGCAATGAAAGCAGCTACGATCTGCAAGTGAAAAATGTCCAATTTTATGTAAACTACACAGTAACTCTGTATAATTTTATCACCTGTGCAAAAAGTGTCTATGTCATGTTGTAGAGATTGACGACAACATAGGTGGTATACACCAGGGTATCCGTGACAGAGTGGTTACAGTTGCTGACTCACATGCCCCTCATTGATTAAGTTTGAACTTCACTTGGCATGTGATGAAGCCATCCAACTGACTTACTAAAGGTCTGTGGTTCTATGTAGGGGCCCAATGGAGTGGTAACTAGAGTGTTCCTCTGCCATTATCTATAGGTGGAAAGTTACCATATCACCTAAAGTTGTGTCTGTGCAATGTTAAACACACCAAGAACAAAATCAGAAACATGATACTAGATTTTCTGTGTTTGATTGTCCTGTGAAGTTGTAATGATATAGGGTTATACTTTCTTTGGTTGGTGATTGTATGTCATGATGTTATGTGTCATGGTTTTTAAATGTCAAGGCCAAGTTTACTTCACCTACTAGTAGTCCCTGGGGGAAAGGGAGAAGGGTCAGGGCAAAAGGATGTCTGTTAGCAGATAAGGCTATTAAAAAATAAAAAGTGGGAAAGGGGCATTAGTGAAATACCCAATAAACTGGAATTGCATGTCCCATCGTCCGTCCTCATGGCTATCGTTTCTGGAATCAAGTACGGGCTTCCCTTGGAGTGGATAAGGTACCGTAAAATTTAAAGTAGTATTGATTAATTGTCCCATGGCATTGGGTGGGTGGATGGGTGACTTACAGAACAAGAGGACCATGATGGTCCTGAATCGCTAACCTGTCCCCACATGAACTGAGTATGACGTCGTTTTTTCTAATATTTGACATAGTGACCTAGTTTGTGAGCTCATGTGACCCAATTCTGAACCTGACCTAGATATCATCTAGATAAAAATTCTGACCAATTTTCATGAAGATTTATTGAAAAATATGGCCTCTAGAGAGGTCACAAGGTTTTTCTATTATTTGACATAATGACCTAGTTTTTAAGGCATGTGACCCAGTTTTGTACTTGACCTAGATATCATCAAGATGAACATTCTCACCAATTTTCATGAAGATCTCATGAAAAATATGGCCTTCAGAGAGGTCACAAGGTTTTTCTATTTTTCGACCCTCTGACCTAGTTTTTTAACGGAATGTGACCCAGTCTCAAACCTGACCTAGATATCATCATGGTGAATATTCTCACCAATTTTCATGAAGATCCATTGAAAAATATGGCCTCTAGAGAGGTCAAAAGGTTTTTCTATGTTTAGACCTAGTGAACTAGTTTTTGACCGCACTTGACCCGGTTTCAAGCTTGACCTAGATATCATCAAGATGAACATTCAGACCAACTTTCATACAGATCCCATGAAAAGTATGGCCTCTAGAGTGGTCACAAGGTTTTTCTATTATTTGACTTACTGACCTAGTTTTTAATCGCATGTGACCCAGTTTCAAACTTGACCTAGATATCATCAAGATGAACATTCAGACTAATTTTCATGCAGATCCCACGAAAAATATGGCCTCTACAGAGGCCACAAGGTTTTTCTATTATTTGACCTACTGACCTAGGTTTAGACCGCACATGACCCAGTTTCGAACCTGACCTAGATATCATCAAGATGAACATTCAGACCAATTTTCATTCAGATCCCATGAAATATATGACCTCGAGAGGTCACAAGGTTTTTGTATTATTTGATCTAATGACCTAGTTTTAGACCGCACGTGACCCAGTTTCAAACTTGACTTAGATATCATCAAGATGAACATTCTGACCAATTTTCATGACGATCCATTGAAAAATATGGCCTCTAGGGAGGTCACAATGATTTTCTATTTTTAGACCTACTGACCTAGTTTTGGACCGCAGTTGACCCAGTTTCGAACTGGACCTAAAAATCATCAAAATGAACATTCTGACCAACTTTCATGCAGATCCCATGAAAAATACGGCCTCTACAGAGGTCACAAGGTTTTTCTATTATTTGACCTACTGATCTAGTTTTAGACCGGACGTGACCCAGTTTCAAACTTGGTCTTGATATTATCAAGATAAACATTCTGACAAATTTTCATGAAGATCTTTTGAAAAATATGGCCTCTAGAGAGGTCACAAGGTTTTTCTATTTTTAGACCTAGTTTTTGATTGCACGTGACCCAGTTTCGAACTTGACCTAGATATCATCAAGCTGAACATTATGACCAATTTTCATGAAGATCTCATGAAAAATATGGCCTCTAGAGAGGTCAGAAGTTTTTTTCTATTTTTAGACCTACTGACCTAGTTTTTGACCGCAAGTGACCCAGTTTTAAACCTGACCTAGATATTATCAAGATGAACATTCTGACCAATTTTCATAAAGATCCCATGAAAACTGTGTCCTCTAGAGTAGTCACAAGCAAAAGTTTACGCACGCACGCACGGACGACGGACGCTGCGCGATCACAAAAGCTCGTCTTGTCACTTTGTGACAGGTGAGCTAAAAATGAACAGTGGAGGGTGGGATGTTGGAAAGTGTGAAATAAGCCCAGGGCGATGGTGGGGGATTAGTTTGATGGACCCGACAAGGGAGGGGGATGGGTATTTGGAGGTTAACAGGGTGTGAAAGGGGGTCAATTTTTTGGAAGGAGGGGATTTATATACAGGTGTGTGGGTTACAATAATCAATATTGATTACTTGTCCCATGGGGAGCTACTTACAATTACAGATAATTGAACAGTGGAGGCTCCAGAGGGGGCTGGGATACTGGATAGTGGACCAGACAAGGAGGGGGTTTGGATTTGGACGTTAATGGGGTGTGCAAGGGGATCAATTTTGGGTTGGTGTGGGTATGTAGGGGGGGGGGTTATTTGTTAAATGAATGATTCCAAATGGGGGGATGGGGGAGCGTATCTAGATCTTTTAAGGAATATCAGTTTTGTAGTGGGAGGTGAGGGTAGATATGGCACAAAATGTGCACCTCTGACAAGTGTGTCCATTTGTAACCTACTATATGCATTTGGTTACTGGGATTACTTACTATATTGCTTTGATTACTCTTCTAAATGTGTATAGAGCTACATGGGAGAGGGAGGGGGCTATAAATTGATGGATGGGGGCGGTTCCCGTTGTGATTGGGGGGATCTGAGGTGGGGGGAGGGGGTATTTTACATGGTAGGGGGTGGGGAGAGGATATGAGGCGGTTCCCGTTGAGATGGGGGGTTCTGAGGTAGGGGAGGGGGTATTTTACATGGGTGGGGGGTTGGGAGAGGATATAAGGCCGTTCCCGTTGTGATGGGTGGGAGGGGGGATTCTGAGGTAGGGGAGGGGGTATTTTGCATGGGTGGGGGGGGGGGGAGGACATTTTCTGGAATAGGGCTTTGGTGGGGAGTGTAGACAAGCTAGCTGCACTGGGAATTTATTTGAAGTTTTTGCTTAACTGCTCGTTTAATTTGATTAAATGATAAATAAACAGTAGAAAAGAAAATAGACAAAAATATACACTTTTAGGCAGATAATATGACAACACTTTGAATATATCTGTAAATTGATCGTGTTTACCAGTACAAACGTCATTCCGACCTCCATTTTGGGCGGTAGATGTCAAATATATCAAAATCGTTCCGAATGCGGTTTTACCGCA
This sequence comes from Mercenaria mercenaria, assembly GCF_021730395.1. NCBI lineage: Eukaryota > Metazoa > Mollusca > Bivalvia > Venerida > Veneridae > Mercenaria > Mercenaria mercenaria. The sequence goes on along the minus strand of NC_069362.1, from coordinate 88,815,197 downwards.
GTCACGTGATAATTGCATAGATATAATTTGCCACACGCTATTTTATATACTGTTTTAGATTAAGGGCATATTAGAATCGAAATAATTTATAGCACAACCGTGTTTTAACACTATTTTTACACTCGGGTGGTAATACGTCGTTCAAATAATTTCACTCGGGTTGCGCCCTCGTGAAATTATTACGCCCGACGTATAACCACCCATCGTGCATATATAGTGTTAAAGCACTCTTTTGCTATAAATTATTTCTTAAGTAAAGCAACTTTCTGAAAAAATATATTTTACATGATGCAAGATAGCCAGGTAGCTCAGGTGGTAGAGCATCCCAAACATGGCCTGGAATTAGTTTCGGGAAGGGCACCGGTTCGAATCCTGATCTGGCAAAATCTTGCATAAATCTGCTTTTTTTCTATGTACAGTATGTCCTAATAGGGTAACATTTCACGATAAAGTTCTTTTGACACCGGACTATAAATAAAAATTTGTATCTTTAATCTACACAATAGTATGTGTAATGAGCATAAAATATATGTAACATTTACTTATTCTTAGAACTAATTGGTGTTCTCAATGACTGTACGATATTTTTTTCTACATTTTATTTGTTTTCTTTGCATTGGAACAGATACATCAATTAAAACAAAAGCATTTAATAACCTGTGTTCCATGGTACCTCCTCTTATACCGAAGTGTGTGGTATTATTAAACCAGAGAGTTTTGATAATACTACTTGGGCTGTGATTGCCAAGCTTGCCAGTTTCGAAAAGCTGATCAACCTCATCTTCAGTTATGTCATTTACGGCTTTCCTTTTATTCCCTTTACCCAGTTTCTTCAGGTCTTTTCCTTTACTTTGTAATGTAGCCATAGTCTGGCCAAACCCTTTTCCTCTAGCAACTGTTGTTGCATACCCATTTTCGATGAGATGTCTAAGAATGTGACCAAATACTTTTAACAGTTAATGCTACTGATAAAATGCCTAAACAAGCATTATTGAAAAGAAAAAAAATCTCTGAATTTAAGGCTTTAATTTTATGTTAACAAGAGCTCGTCGAACACGAAATGCCCTCGTTGATGCATTCAGTAATTGCACAAGGAACAGAAATTATATGCTCACTGTAAACAAAAGTTCTACTGTTTTGCCCAATCTGACCTTGACCTTTAACCTATTAACCTAACAAGAGATCACAGAGTGATCTTGACACCGACCACCGAGCCATTTTTTAATGTTCCAAATTTCAAGACTATATCAAGATCAAAATCAAGGTCACATTTCATTTTGGTACAAAACACTGTGTATGTGGTCCAGATTTGAAAGCTGTTGCTTGAGAAATATGAAAGTAGGTCACTAGATCAATTTCAAGGTCAAAGTTCATTTCTGTAGACAGAACTGTGCATGTGCTTCAAATTTGGAGGCTGTAGCTTGAGAAATGTGAAAGTAGGTACTAGGTAAAAATCAATGTCAAATTTGAATTCAGTACACAAAAATATGCATGTGGTCCAAATTTGAAGCATGCAGCTTCAGAAATGTGAAAGTAGGTCACTAGGTCAAAATCAAGATCAAATTTTATTTCAGAACACAAAACTGTGCATGTGGTCCAAATTTGAAGCCTATACCTTCAAAAATATGAAAGTAGGTCACTAGGTCAATATCAAGGTCATAGTTTGTTTCGGTACACAAACCTATGCATGTGGTCCAAATTTGAAGGCTGTAGCTACAGAAATGTGAAAGTAGATCACTAGGTCAAGATCAAGGTCACCTCATGTCAAGGTTCATCTTGTCACTCAAAAAAATACATGTGGTCTAAATTTGAATGATGTAGATTATAGACATGAAGATTCTTAATTTTTCCCTATATAAGTCTATATGAACCATGTGACCCTAGGGGTGGGGCCATATTTGACCCTAGAGGGATAATTTGAAAAAACTTGGTAGAGAACCACTAGATGATGCTACGTTACAAATATCAAAGCCCTAGTCTTTGTGGTTTGGACAAGAAGATTTTCAAAGTTTTTCCATATATAAGTCTATGTAAACCATGTGACGCCCAGGGCGGGGCCATATTTGATCCTAGGGGAATAATTTGGACAATCTTAGTAGAAGACCACTAGATGATGTCATATACAAAATATCAAAACCCTAGGACCTGTGGTTTTGGACAAGAGGTTTTTCAAAGTTTTTTCCTATATAAGTCTATATAAACCATGTGACCCCCGGGGTGGGGCCATTTTTGACCCCAGGGAAATTATCTGAACAATCTTGGTAGAGGACAACTAGACTTTGCTACATACCAACTATCAAAGCCCTAGACCCTGTGGTTTTGGATAAGAAGATCAGAAAACACTTAACTGTTCCTGGCAAATGTGACCTTGACCTTTGACCTCAAAATTAATAGGGGTCACCTACTGGTCATGAACAACCTCACTATCAATTTTCTTGACACTAGGCCTAAGCGTTCTTGAGTTATTGCCCGGAAACCATTTTACTGTTCCTGGTCACTGTGACCGTGACCTTTGACATACTGACCTCAAAATTGATAGGGGTCATCTGCTGGTCATGACCAACCTCCCTATCAACACTCATGATCCTAAGCCAAAGAGTTCTTAAGTTATCATCCGGAAACCGTTTTACTGCATAATAAAACAGATACAGCAGCTGCCCAAAGATAAATGATAACTACATGGTAAGAGAAGCACTTCTATCAATACTGTCGGTGTGCATGAACCCAAATAGTCAAAGGCATAAAGGGAGGTAATGAAAATAAATACAAAATCATACTGTGTAAAAAATACACAAACTTTAGGCAAATAAAATTCAATTACTTAAAAATTTGATTAAGATTTAAATCATTTTGTTTGCCTGGTCAAATACTGCCAGTATACTGTCAAGGGTGTTGTGGTGGGGAGGGGGGCGTGTATCTATATTTATTTATTTTCTATGTGTCATTATTGATTGTCTACTTCAGAAATGAAAATGTAAACGACTTAGTTGAAATGTAAACAAAGTAGCTTTTTTTTTAATTTACCCATCAAGGCTGCTGATCATTCCTCTTAAAGTGGATGGTTCGTATTCTGATCCATTCTTTTGACAAACACAGATGACAAATTCTTAAAGAAGTGAGTCCAGCTCATTGGGCGGAATCATATGGACGTGTCTCCTTCTTAGTGGCAAGAAATTCTTTGATAAGCCTCATGTGTGAATTTGTTTTACTCTCAGTGTTTTCGTTTTTCTGCATTTGTCTATATTCAAATGGGGTATATGGAACACTGGCTCAGACTGCATAGCGGAATTACATTCTGTTTTGATAGAGTCAGGGATGGCCATTGATTCCTGTGCATTTGGCAAAGTGGCTGTTGTAGTTGTGGCACAAGGATGAAGCCTTAAGTGCTGTGTGGCGGCCGTAAAAATGCGCCCTGAATTCATACATTACATGTCTTCTGCTTCCTTTGCGTATGTTAGGGTTTCACCTGGTGGGGATAACTTTTATTAGTAACCAGTTTCGGGGACTATAGGAATGCGCATTTCCGTCATTCTGTCATTCCGTCCGTCCGCAATTTCGTGTATTGTCCATTACTCTTTTATCTATGAAGGGATTTTATTGTTTCTTGGCACAAATGTTCCCCATGATGAGACGACGTGTCATGTGCAAAACCCGGACCCCTAGCTTAAAGGTCAAGGTCACAATTGGAGGTCAAAGGTCAACGGGGCTTTTTTCCTGTCCGGTCCATAACTCTCCCATCCATGAAGGGATTTTAATATCACTTGGCAAAATTGTACCTCATAATAAGACGATGTGTCATGCACAACTTTCAGACCCCTAGCTCAAAGGTCAAGGTCACACTTAGTAGTCAAATGTTAACATGGCATGAACAGGGTCTGTTTCGTGTCCGGTCCATAACTCTTTCATCCATGAAGGGATTTTAATATTACTTGACACAAATGTTCCCCATGATGTGACGACGTGTCATGCGCAAAACATTCACCCCTAACTCAAAGGTCAAGGTCACAATTGGAGGTCAAAGGTCAACAGGGCTTTTTTCCTGTCCGGTCCATAACTCTCTCATCCATGAAGGGATTTTAATATCAATTGACAAAATTGTATGTCATAATAAGACGATTTGTCATGCACAACTTTCAGACCCCTAGCTCATAGGTCAAGGTCACACTTAGTAGTCAAATATTAACATGGCATGAACAGGGTCTCAGATGAGACAACGTGTCATGCGCAAATCCCGGAGCCCTTGCTCAAAGGTCAAGGTCATACTTAGAGGTCAAAGGTCTAATTCAAGAAGGACTTTGTCTGGAGCATTTCTTCTTTATGCATGGAGGGATTTTAATGTAACTTGGCACAAATGTTCACCACTATAAGACAAATTGTCTTGCGCCAGCACCAGGTCGCTAGGTCTAAGGTCAAGGTCATACTTAGAGGTCAAATGTCAAATTCAAGAATGACTTTGTCCTGAGCATTTGTTCTTCATGCATGGAGAGATTTTGATGTAACTTGGCACAAATGTTCACCACCATGAGGCACACTTTTTTTAAAATTACATCCCTTTGTTGTTACTATAAATAGATTACATTGTAACTTTTTTATTACTGGCCGTAGGGAGAAATCGAGACCACTTTTCTGTGGTACAACATGCATGTTACATCCAATATTTAGGTGTATTTTGATCTATCTCTACCTGGTAAAGATTTTCTTGTGGACTTACATTTTATAGATTTTTTTTTAGGATTAATTTCACTTTGTTGTTACTATAAATAACTTTTATGATAACTTTTTGTATAATCGGCCAAAAAAATTCCAAATGAAAACAACTGTACGTTTTTATATATGCAAATTTTGGTCCAAGTGCTTTGTTATATTATATTGTATATTTAGTAGAATATTGTTTATACATCATTGACAAATATCAGTTCATTATGTTATACTGCAGTAGAGAAAATTAGGTGCCTTCAATTAGGGGACTTTGTATTGCATGGCAATACTTCACTCACTTGTTTACACTGTCCTGTGACTTTTGATTGATATCTGTCTTCTGGCCTGTTTTGTCGGGCCCTTAAGGGTGTTTCTCTTGTTGCTCTGTCTTCTGAAAAGACATTGAGTACATACGTTTTTGGTTCTAAAGGTTTGCTTTTTGTGTTTTTATGCACGAGCATTTTTGTGTTTTACATGCCATGCCTTTTTGCTTCCACAACGTGTGTTAGAGATTCACCTGGAGGGGTTTACTTTTATTTACACTGTCCCGTGTCTTTGGAACATGGTGGGGGTAAGAGTGAGGTTAGGTGCGCACCATAAACCGGTTTAAGCTCCCCAGTGGTGTTTTTGCCACTGACCGTTCCAAGGCGGTGCCCCACTGTGTTCCTTTGTTTGTTCGTTTTGTCCTCTTGTGTAGGCTTTGTGTGTATGTGTGTGTGTTCCTTTGTTTGTTCGTTTTTTCCTCGTGTGTTGGCTTTGTGTGTGTGCGCGTGTATGTGTGTGTGTTTGTGGTGTGCACGTCTGCGTGCTGTAGGTTTCGTTTTGGGGAGGCTGCGATTTTGGTACGTGACATTCCCTGTTAGATATTTGTCTTTGTTTTTTTGCAGCTGTTGTTATTTGTCCTGTGTTGTAGCTTTGTACTTTGTACATACTGTAAGTACCAAGGGGATTTACAATGTCCTCGGCGATATATGACCATTTTGTGTCGATTTGCCGTAAACCCCAACTAACTCACTCACTTTACAATGTCAATGATTTTTCCTTTCTCACCCTGATTACCTATTTGCACTACATCCCCTATTTTAAATTGAATTGTAGACATTTTTAATGCTTTTTATTTCAAGTTTATTCAATTCAAGCGATATTGTTTATTGTTTACATTTGTTTTGTTTTATTGTTTACAGTTTTCATTGTTTACGTGTTGTTGTTTTCATTTTAACGCTGCCGGAAATAATAATTATTTGGATTTTTCAAAGATATGAAGGTATTCATGTAAAAGACGATACAAAAATATTTTAGTACAAAAATAAAGAACAATGTAATGCTTTTTCGATTTTTTTTTTTATTTTGTTTAATTGGGTCACAAGCAAACGTGAAAATTACGGTATTTCGGTGAATATTGAAAGAAGTTCCATTGATATAACGTCAAAGGTGCGCGTGACTCATTTGGCATGGGGGTGACAGATGTATTTTGCCGGCATGGGTAAAATCGGCGGAAACTCCAGTCCGATATGAAAGAAAAAATGTATTTGTTTATATTGGGCCTAAAATCGGTATGTGGTAATTTCAAATTAGATTGTGATAATGAAAGGGATTTCTTTGCTGCAGTATCAGCATCTTCGTTTCCATGAATACCAACATGATTGGGAATCCAACAAAATATGATAGACTTTTTAGAGATAGTTCATGAACCCTGAGAAGAATATTTTGAATGAATGGATTTTCCATATTTCGGTTATGAATTGACTATAAAACAGAAAGCGAGTCGGAAAAGATAATAAATTTTTCTTCATTATTTTTTTTATATAAAATTTAGGGCTAAATCAATAGCTTTTGCCTCGGCTGAAAATATTGTTGCATTATTTGGCAAACGTAATTTTGACTGATGAAGGAGGCTGACAGCAGCACAGCCAACCTTTGATTAATCTTTTGAACCGTCTGTGTAAATTGCGAGATAGTCTTGTAAGTTGACTTGATTTCATGATATTTGGACTTGAATATTTCAGGGTTTGTTTCAGTCTTTCTAAAGGCAGTTTTCAAATCGAAAAGAACTGTAGGGGCATGAAGGGTCCATGGTGGTGTATCTGGAATTGAATTTTCTTTATAACCATCGAATGCAGTCAGTTTTATTCATAGAAGGTTTTATGCGAAATCCAAACGGTATGATTTGTTTTGGTTTTTTCTCATATGAATCGAAGTACTTCGGTTTAAAAATAAATTTATGAGCAGGATTGGATTTGTTGGCAGCCACTCTCAAAGCATATTACAATGAAAGTTTTTCTCGGCGTGTGTAAAGAGAGGGTTCGTTAAAAGTAGAACACCTGTAAGAAATATTATATTTAATTACAATAAAATTGTTTCAGACCAAAACAAGGAAGAAAATCCAACAGGGAAAGGCACGTTCTAAAACCGCAGCCTCCCCAAACGTGCACACGATCAACATACGCACCACACACACACATACACAAAGCAAACACACAAGGACAAAACAAACAAATAAAGGAACACTGTGGGGCACCGCCTTGGACCGCTCCGTGGCAAAACCACCACTGGGGAGCTTAAACCCTAACATACGCAAAGGCTACAGAAGGCATGTAATGTAAAACATAAAAATGCTCTTGTATATATTTATAAATGCAATCCTTAAGCCTAAAACGCATGCACTCAATGCCTTTGCAGAAGACAGAGCAACAAGGGAAACACCCAAGATGTATATAAAAATACTTCGACTTTCTGTGAATGTAAAAGCTCAGGTTTGCTATTCAGATGCAGGTCATGTCATCGCTGGTATTTGATATTATCAATAACTAACGTATTCGTAATTTATTCTTTAAAGGGCCTAAATACAGAATTTCTTCAAATATTGACTTTGATCCATGTCGTGCCCAGATTGCAGATCCATTGAAACTTTTTGTGTTAAATGGTGCCGACGTGAAAATGATGATGCATTATCGTCTTGGAATCATTGTCGATTCCCGTATAAAATTTTATAAACAAATGAGCATCTACTTCCACCTAAACCCATGTTTACTAAAATGATATCCAAGAATTTCATTTTAAGTATGTTTTAGTTCCAGCAGACAAGGCGGCTACAATATTTTCATCATTTGACCCCTACATTATATTAATGCTTTGCGAAACGAACTAAATGGTACTAAAGGTTATATTAAAGGTTATATGACTGAAAAATTATTGAAAAAGACGTAAAACCCGAACACACACACACACACACACACACACACACACACACACACTAAAGGTTATACATTGAGTACTTCATTTGATCACTGATCACATCACTGAAGTCTCAAGTTTGAAAGTTCGTATGTATATTGGATTCAAAAATTACATAAACAACATTATAAAGTTCGTTTTATCGCTAATTCAAGCTCTTGTACCACTGTAAATATTTCAAAGTTATTAACATTATGCCTTACTGCTGTAAAAGCCCACGTTAAAATATATAGTGACACAGTATATGAAAACTCTGGTAAAAACGTATTCTGGTCGGTAAAGAATTCTGGCGAAATCTTGGAAAAAATAAGAATTAACTATTGCAATGTGTCTTCAGTCAATACAAACGATTTTTCTACTTTGCATGGAAAATGCTACTTTTCTCGCTTGCAATACTGATAAGGCATATTTACTAGTTGCATTGTAAAACATTATACTAAGTGGACCTGTGACGAAGTTTGTAAAGACCTTTCCTTTTTATTGAACAACATTTACGTCAGGTTTAGGAATGCAGTTTTCAGACAAGTAATTGGTATTCCCATTGGAACAAATTGTGCACCCCTAGTCTTAAATTTGTTTTTATATTGTTATGAAAGAGATTTTATGTTTGACCTTTCTCCAGATACACAAACAGACAGACATTATTACTGCATCTAATAATCCATCACGCTATCTAGATGATATTCTTAATATGGATAATCCGTTTTTTTTTTGTTTTTTTTTGCTTAATTGGCGGAAATTATTTATCCGCGGGAGCTTGCAGTTAAATAAAACTAGCAACTCGGATACTACTGATTCATTTCTAGATTTACAAACCTCTATTTATGACAGTTGTATACAAAACTTTATGACAAGAGGGGTGATTTTAATGTTAGTATTATAAATTTCCCCCATTTGGATTAGACCGTACCCTAGGCAGTTTCTCATGGGATGTATGTTTCTCAGTTAATTCGGTTTGCAAAAGTGTGTAGTCATGTTGAGGATTTCAATGAACGTAATAAATATATTACAAATAAGCTTCTTCAACAGGGCTAACGTTATTATAAATTACGTAAATACTCTTATGATAGGTAGTTCTTAAATCCCACCGGGACTGAGCTCCTTTGATTTCTGTCTTCTGGCCTGTTTCGTCGGGCCCTTAACGGTGTTTCCATTGTTGCTCTGTCTTCTACAAAGGCATTGAGTATATGCGTTATAGGTTCTGAAGGATTCAATTTATATAAATATACAAGAGCATTTTTGTGTTTTATATTACATGCTACCTTTGCGTATGTTAGAGTTTCACCTGGCGGGGATAACTTTTGTTTACACTTTCCTGGGACTTTGGAACATGGTGGGAGTAAAATTGAGGTTAGGCGCACCATAAATAGTGTTTCTTGTGCTTGGTTTACGTTTTTACGTGGCTTCTCCTGTTGGATATTCATCATTGTTTTTCCCCTGTTGGATATTTATCCTTGTTTTTTTTCGCACTAAATGCAGTTCTCTCATCCAACACCTATTTATGAAAATTATTTTTGCCTCTCTTATCTTATGCACGTGTTGAAAACTAGAATCAAACTTTCATTTCTCTTTCGAATGGAGATTATACAATTTCTGTCGCAACATCTTTCTACTTGATCTACAAAACTATGAGATTGACCTCAACACAAAGCTCTTTGGAAACCCATCCCTTTCCGAGCAGGATAATTTGCGCATGTTCATAATTACATATATGACAGAGTATTCCCCTCTACCTTTCTGGCCTTCTACTTTCTAATTACTTTACTCTTCAATACTAAACGCTGTTCTATCTTCTTTATATCTATTTTTTTAATTGTCAACATCATTATATAACATACAGAGACTTGTATATGACAACTTACCACTATGAGTATAACATAACGCTCTCCTATATTTACATACAAACCGTATTATCCACTTAAGGAGAAGAATTCTGTAAGACATGTATTCCATTCTTATCATTTCCTTAATATCAAGTGAACTTGTTGTAACTGTAGAAATCTGTTAGGTACTCTTGGGAGTAAAAATGTTTAAACTAAAATGTAAATAGAAAGTTATAACACTGTTATAAAGATATACGACGTGTTATTGTGCTGATTCTGAAATTGAAATTGACCTCAACCCAAGCAAGAACACTGCGTGTTTAGAGATCATACTTTTTAAGTTTTATTATATATATGTTTTTCAGTTGCTGGTTTTCTTTAAAAACACTTTTATTAGGAAACCCTAAGTATTTCTTGAATAGCACCAATACGGTATGATGTTAAAACTATACTTCTATTTCCAGTCATGTTGGTATTCATGGAAACGAGGATGCTGATATTGCAGCAAAGAAATCCCTTTCATTATCACACTCTAATTTGAAATTTGATTTGATTTTTTGATATATTTCTATCTGCTTTAAAAACGATAAAATATTTCCGACTGAAACGTTTTCAAATAACTCTTTCAAAGATGATCGTCATAATATGTACCGCGCTGTGTAGCAAAGTCCACACAGTCGATTAGAATATGTTTAATAGTTAGCGGTGTTTGACATGGTACACATTCGGGTTGATCTTCTTTATTCAAAAGATAAGAATGAGTCAAACGGGTATGACCTATTCGACAGCGAGAAAGAACAACTTCCTCCATGCGAACAGATCTGTTCCCTTGGTGCCATTCCCTTAAAGTAGGTTTGATATCATGAAGTTTATTGAATGAAGCACTGTTCCATGACGATTGCCATTTAGATAAAATGTATTTCTTTATATTGGGCCTAAAATCGGTATGTGGTAATTTCAAATTAGATTGTGATAACAAAAGGGATTTCTTTGCTGCAATATCAGCATCCTCGTTTCCATGAATACCAACATGACTGGGAATCCAACAAAATATAATAGACTTTTTAAAAGATAGTTCATGAAACCTGAGAAGAATATTTTGAATGAATGGATTTTCCATATTTCGGTTATGAATTGACTGTAGAACAGAAAACGAGTCGGAAAAGATAATAAAGTTTTCTTCACTATTTTTTTATATAAAACTTAGAGCTAAATCAATAGCGGTTGAAAAGAAGATGTCGTAAATTTATAGTTAACAACATCGTACTGTCGCGCTTCATCATCGTAGTTTAATCATCGTACTGTCGTGATTTGCTTTCCCATTGTCGTGATTTGCCAAGGTACTGTCGCGTTACGCCATCCTGTTGTTGCGCTTCATCATCGTAGTGTAACCATCATACTGTCGCGCATTGTCATCGTACTGTCGCACTTCACCAACGCGCTGTAGTGATTCAACATCTTACTGTCACCATTGTAATGTCGCGCTTCGTCATCATACTGTCGCGCTCCGCAATCTTACTATCGCGTTTCACCGTCGCACTGTCGCTTTCTTGTCAAGTATGCGCAAACATTTAACTTAGTCGGCATGGCGACAAAAGAAGCGGGTTCTTTTATAAATCAAGCTAACTGAATATTTTAACGTTTCATGGCTTGATATATAAGAGTTGGGTAAACAACATTTTCTAAAAAAAAAAACAAAACAAAAAAAAACAACCAAATGTAAATTTCCATAGACCATCAGGGATTTTTGTTTATCAATAACACTCGGTCAGGAGATACTCGTGTGAGATTCATTTTTATAATACCTCAAGTTAAAACTGTAGACAAACAGAGCTTATTTTGAATACTACATTTCAAACGGGATTAAAGTATAATAATTTTTCAGTATCACCCTGCCAGATGATATTCATTTGAATAATACCCGGGTGATATTCGTTTGAATAAACGCTGTCGTAAGATGTTCCAGTCTGGGGCTTTTCAAGAGCGATGAAACGATGGTATGATGGTAAAGCGCGACCGTAAGGAGTGTCACTACCGTACTGTCGCGCTTTGCCGCTGTACTGTTGCGTTATTTCAATCGTTTCAACCATTATGCTCCGTCGTCAGAATGATCAATCCACGTGACTTTTGGATACTATACACACGGTGAAAGTGAGAGTAAGTTGGATTTTACGGCGAATCGACACAAAAGAGTAATTATATCGCCGAGAAGAAGTTATATTGAAAACGTAAAATTGTAAAGCATATCTGAAACTACTTATGTAAAAATATATATAATACGTCTGCTTTTTAAAGATATCCAGTGGTCATCTTTCACTAAAATATTATATCTTTAGGTATTAGATCACTAATAGAGAACCACCTTTTTGAAGAGTATTCAATCCTACCATAAACCTACTTTTACTGCAATTCTTAGGGGGGCAAAGGTTCAAGCCCTACTGGGACCAAATTTTTTTCCCTTATATTCCTTTTTTCGAGTAAGTTTTTACTTCTTTCAAAACTTATTATTGATTTGTTGTACAAAAATGGAAAAAGATGCAACTTATAAGCTATTTCTTGGTGTTCAAATTGAATTTACTACTAAAACAGAAGGAGTAGGGTTACACATTTTTAAAAATATTACACGCTGTGAAAGTTCTCTATTTTGCTTCCACTCTTAGATTATATATTGTGGAAGAAATTTAGGTAGATTTTATGTCTGCCCTAAGGTTATTTTCAAATGGAGTAAGCAAAATTCGAAACTGAAACACGGCATTCGACCTTATTTTTTCAATGTTGAAGTATGAATTCTATCCCATTAATAACTGTTTACCAATAGTTTGATGTTTCTTTTATTAAAATTATTGGTAAAATGAGTTCTCTGCAAACGTTTTGGATAGTGCCTATCTCTTTGAAACTTGTCTCTACTTGAGCTTGAGAAGATACCATAGGTTATACAAAATTTATAAAAAAAAACGGCACGGTAAAAGTTGTTTAAAAATTGCAAAATAGTACAAAACACGGTTACCTTTCAGAATATACCAAGCAAAGGCCATTTTGTAAACATTACTATTAGTGATCTAATACCTTAAGATATTTACTTCAAATATATAAAATCCTCATTTAATGTATTTTAACTTAAGAAACTAAAGGGAGATATGTTTTTATTTATTTATTTTTTTTACTCCTTTATATTTTATTTTTCAAAACGTCCATGAATATTTATCAACATTCAAAGTTGTACCCTCTCCCATCTCGCTCCGCCCAGTCACCCCCTCCCCACCCCAATCATGCGTCCCTCCCCACTCAACATTTTTTTTGTTGCTGTTATAACCCCCCCCCCCCCCCACCCCTTTCCCCGTTCCAGATTTCTTATTTGATTGTGCTCTCTTAAGAACATCTGTTCTTTTAAATGTACGTGTTAAAACAGCGACACTTGGTGCCAAACTTATACTTCAAGCTCACATTTCAAATAACTCCATATAATTCTAAAAACTAAGCTTATTACAGTAAACCTATTCCATTCAAAATAATTTCATTAGTCAGTTTCAACGTAACATACATATATTATATAGACTTGAAACATTTGTTTTCTGTTAAATTGATCCTGACTAATGAAATTACTTGCTTCTTAGTAACATCCTTAATTTTTTGCTGGATATATTTCTTTGCCATTCCTAATCACAAACCCATTCGGCGGGGATACCAGTTCTTCGAATTTGCTTGTTTACTCTTGGTAGAGGGTCACACAAGGACCATTTGTGTAGAGTTGTTTTAAAAGCTTGCTAGTAGCTTCAGACAAGAAGATTTTTTAAAGTTTCTGCTATATACATATAGGAAAAAGTGACCCCCCCCACGCCCTGTAGATCAAGTTTTTTGGACCATTTGTGTTAAATTATTTCAAAATCGGACCGTCGGTTTAGGAGATGTCGTTTGAAGTTCTATTTTTAGCTCTGGCAGCTCCTATGTGCAGCCATGTGGAACCGTTTAAACAACTTTGGTAGAGGATCACCCAAGGAACATCATGGCCAAGTAGTTTCATCAAAATCCATTCAGTGGTTTTGGAGGAGATGTCGTTTAAATACAATTGTTGACAACGGACGGACGAACGGACACACGACGGACAACGTGATCACAATAACTCATCATGAGCACTTTGTGCTAAGGTGAGCTAATAAGAAAATAGACAGCCGCTGAACTTTCGATTCTGTGATACAAGTGTACACCATGTTACATGTAGCGATGATCTCTTCAAGTGCGAACATTGACATTTTGCTACTATGCAATTAGTGAAAACTTGTCATAATCACTGTAGTAACGCCTAACGGTGTACGACGGTGGTATAGTTACCCCGCTATATGTTCAAGTGGCCGTTGTTATATTGGTTCGCATTTATAGCATTATGAAATGTCCATACAAACTTAAATTAATCCATTTTCGTGTAAGGTATAATATGCTGTATTACTTGCGATATGTGACGTTCTTTATTTGTAAAATTGCATATTATCGATTGTTTTCCGTTATAGACGCGCCACAAAACTTGTTTTTCCATGATGGTAATTATACATGCTTTGCATGAAGATAATGAGAAATAAGTTTCTGGTTTCAAATTGACAGTGACATATATAGGCCAAGACAAGGTGTTTAATGTCTAAATATAGTGTTAAATTAATGTAGAAGTATGCACAGTACTTATTAAGGTGAGTTTAGACTACACTTTCTTTCTAAAGTGTAAGATAGTTATTAGTCTATGTAAATAAAATTATACTGAAAACAGAATGACTGAATAAGTTTGCAGATGAAGTTGTGAAAACACATTACTAGTACTTCAGGGAGAGCCTAAATTGTCCACCTGTCATCGTGTATTAATGGATCGCGATAATTTTATTTTAGCGGTACTTGGTAAAATCCAAAAAACTGGTAAAGCAGGTGTATTTTCCGATAAGTGGTGTTAATTTGCATATTTCAGTATTCTTAACTCTAGATACGACGCGTTATTCCATAACAGATTTGTAGTCAAGTGGATAGTGTGTTGAATCTCTATTCTATTTATGTTTGTATGGTGTAGGTTCGAGTCCTCCTTTTTTAAAATGATTTTACTAATTTTATTTTTGCATGTCTTTTTTTATATCGTTTATGTATTTATTTTTTCTTTCATTCTTGCAAGAGTTTTCTCTGTTCATATTTTGCAATGTTGATAGATTTAATATCGATTGTAATATGAGATCCTCTGAAAAATATCAATAAGTAACTAGTATAAGTGCACGAGAAAATCATGATGCAAATAGTTTTATCTGTATTCTTCTCCAGGTAAAACATGCTAGAAAAAATTTAAAAAGTAGCTCATCCTGTATTCGAACCAACACCGTAAGCTTACAAATCATGCGTGTTAACCACTAGACCACAGCGGTACTTACATAGGTTTTGCGGTATAAGATCTTTGACATGT
Source organism: Mercenaria mercenaria (assembly GCF_021730395.1). Taxonomy (NCBI): domain Eukaryota; kingdom Metazoa; phylum Mollusca; class Bivalvia; order Venerida; family Veneridae; genus Mercenaria; species Mercenaria mercenaria. Next base: position 88,800,014 of record NC_069362.1, on the reverse strand, counting down.
AATGTGTCCACCTGATTCCCTATTTCATTGTTATGGGTTGATCCGGTATTAGTAAATAAAGGCCAGTTATCGCTATATCATATTGTCCAATTTATTTGACCTGTCAAAAAAATGGACCGGGCTTTTATTATATTCTGTTCGAGCCTATATATGATTAACATGAAAGCCGGGAACATGTTTTGACAGGTCAATTAAATAGCACAATACCAGTCAGTGTTACCAGAATGATTTGCAAGATTTCAAGATTTATTCATATACACTCAGTACATTTTACATGTAACACATGAGGTACAAACAAATATACATACATTGCGAGGCACATACAAACACAGGATACAATAAATTAAAACGAAGTTTTGTAATTCTTTAAACCGGCAGTCACTATTCTAGGTTCGTATAAGTGTAGTAGACAGGAGAAGGAACTTTCTTTTAAAAGAAAAAGGGAGAATTAGTCCCAGCTGTTACTGTTTACGATAAACAATTAAACAATATCGAAATGATTCGTAAATAATAATAACTCCAAAAATAATATATAAAATTGTTACATTGGGTGGCTGTACTACTGGCTGGATGAATGGATGGATGGATGGGTGGGTAGATGAATGGATGGATGTGTGGACGAATGTATGGATAGATGGATGGTAAACGTAATGCAAGCATTCGCAACTGTGTGCCTTTGTTAATCTTACCGAAACGAAACTATAAGACCAACAATAATTGATACTTGCGTATACTGCGTAAAAGAACGTATCCAGCTGTGTTTACCTTGCACGAAACGAAAACACAAGGTCAACTGTGGATGAGTATATACTTTGGATACATATATTACAGAAATACACGCTGATCATTTAATTAGAACTGCATGCAACATAGATACAGTATTGGATGTCAACATAATAAATACTTAAGCTAAAGAACAAAAATATACACGCTTACAAAATAACATATTTTATACGTATTACTGAAATCTGACTACAATTTCTTCCACAAACATACATAACTTTTTATATGTAACAAAATTTCCAGGATTAGTATTCATTAATTTTTCAAACTTAATGATATTGGTGTTTTTATAAAAATATTTGTTAATGTGTCTTTTTCTACTGTTATTAAACATTGGGCATTCTAGCAAATAATGAAGTTCGTCTCCGATATTTCCATTACATAACGTGCATTTTCTTAGTTCCAACGGTATTCTTTGCCAATTTCCGATTTCTACTGGTAATCGGTGATTTCTTGTTCTAAACTTGATCATAAAACTCAAATATTTGTGAGGTGATTTAGTAAGATACTGTTCAAATCCAAATTTATTTTTGAAAAGTCTGTATATTTTTCAGCTCGGAGAATTATACAAGCCGGAGTACCATTCATTTACGAATATATCTGAAAGTTTCTGTCTTACAGCCTCTGCTAACCAATTAACATTTGGGAAATCATGAGATAGCCAAATATTGTACATTCCACATTCTATAAGTATTGTTTTGATACAGTGCAACCACTGGAAGTTAATATTTAGGTTCGTATCAATATGATTATATTTACTCAACATAATAGCGTACATTTCACTTGATAATTTACCTTGGTCTGAAACAATTAATTTAGCCCAAAAAGAAAGCATTTTTACTTTGATATCATCTGCGATAGGTTTAACACCGGTCTCGCCATAAACAATAACATTTGGTGTACTTTTTTGAGGTTAAGGATATGCTTTAGGAATTTCAGTTGCACTCTTTCAATAACGTCTATATTACCAGAACACCAAATTTCAGATCCGTACAATAAAAAAGGTTTAACCATTTTGGCGAAAAGATCAATCTGTATATCAATTGGCAAACAAAGATTTTTTGATCTCTTTATTAGAGCATACATAGCTTTCGTAGCTTGTTTGGCAATATCTTGTTTAGTTTTATAGAAAGATCCCGATCTGGAAAACAGGATACCAAGATACTTATATTCAGATACCATTTCAATAGAAGTGTTCTTGCACTTAAAATCATATTTGCGTTGTCTTCCTTTAGAAAATACAATAATTTTTGTTTTGGTTGTGTTTAACTCGAGCTTCCATGCATCGCAATACTCACTATATATATTCAGTATTGATTGTAGATCTTCAGAAGACTCTGCCAACAGAACAGTGTCGTCTGCGTATAACAAAACGAAGAGTTTTAGAAAGTTAATGGCAAGTGATTCTCTTTCATGCTTATTACAAGTAACACCCGATACTCGATTACAGTTTTGAATAAAAGCAGCTAGGTCATTCACATATAGGGAAAAAAGCAAGGGAGATAAATTTTCCCCTTGACGTACTCCAACATTACAAGGGAAATAATCTGACCGCAACCCATTTACAAAAATACATGACTTCGCGTTTTCATAGATATTTTTAACCACTTGTAAAAATTTACCATTTATACTGTTCAAAATCAGTTTAGACCAAAGTCCGTCTCTCCACACGGTATCAAAAGCAGCCTTTAGATCTACAAAAGCGCAAAATAACATCCTTTTGCTGTTTTTTAAGATCTGAATCAACGGATTTAAAACAAATAGATTATCTGATGTAGAATATCCCTTACGGAAACCAGCTTGAGATCTATCAATGATGTTATTTTCAGAGCAGTATTTCTGGAGTCTGTTATTTAGTATTAATGTAAAAAGTTTCCCTAGGCAGCTCAGAAGAGTGATTGGACGGTAATTCGCTGGATCTGTAGGGTCTCCTTTGTTTTTGAATATTGGATTAATCAGACCAACAGTCCAAGACTTTGGTACCATTCCACTATTAAAAATAATATTAAAAAATTTAAGCAGTATTTCTTTAATTTTTGGGAGTGCATACTTTATGTGTTCATTTAGGATAGTATCATCTCCACAAGCCTTGTTGTTTTTTAAATGTTTAATAGCAATTTCAATTTCATCCATGTTGATGGGAAGGTTTAGCATCTCATTAGTTTCGGGATGTAGAAATTCAGTATCATTTGCATTTCCTGCTTGATGATCATAATTTAAATTTTTAAAGTAATTGTGTAATTCATTTATTTCAGCACTTACATTTCTACCCTTCTTTCCCTTAAGTATCTTCCAAAATTTTCTAGGTGAATCTGCTTTGAGATTTTTAAGTTTTTCAGCGTTTGAAGCCATAAAATTCTTAAAAGTTTTATTTAGAACAGACTTGTAACTTTTACTTTGAACTTTCAGATTGAGTTTATTTTCATCAGTGTTTCTTAGTTTGTATAAATACATGGCAGAGTGGAATCTTCTTCTAGCAATATGACAGTCCTTGTTAAACCACTCTTTATCTTTGCTTTTATTTGTGTTAGTAGTTTTTAAAGTATTCATATACCTAACACCAAATGTCATTTCTGCACTTTCAGTAAGTAAATTTGAGATATCATCCGCTATTTCATTAAGTAAATTTTCTGTTTCATTCTCTGTATTTTCTAAAGTCAACAATTTTCTATGTATATCCAAAATTCTATTTTCTTCTAAATTTTCGAGATATATATTCGCTTTCTCATGGTCCCAAACGGTATATTTAACAAAGTTCTTCTTAGACCCTCTGTCAACAAAATTTATGTCAAACTTTAAAGTTAAAGATACTGGACAGTGAACATCTGAGTATAACTCACAAAAAATCGTGCACCAACAAACATTCAACAGACTCAAACATGCTACTGGTACAAACAAAATAATCAACCGCGCTGGCGTTTTTACATGTAAGTATACCATCAAAATCCCCTCTCGTTCTTCCATTTAATATAAACAGATCGTTTGACTGCAAAAAGTCTATAAATCGATACCCATAATTATTACTATTTTGTCAGTATTGTTTCTATGGTACCTAATATTTTCATTTTTATCAAACTTAGCTAAGGTTTCATTAATTTCAAAATATAAATCATCGAGATCATTTGCGTGAAAAATGTCATAATCAACTTTAACAGTATCACTAATTAGCTTTGTCCGCGAATTCCAGTCGCCAAACAAACAGATATTGGAGCATGTTTCAGAATATTTATTAATTTCAAACTGTATTTCTGAAAAAGGATCGGCAACTGAAAAATCAGAATTTTCTGGTGGTATGTATACAACACCATACAGTATATTCTGATTTTTGATTATTTTATTTGAAATTTTGAACCACAGCACCAAATTACTATCGTTTTCATAAATTGTAATTTAAGGACTTAACTCTTTCTTTACACAGAGAGTAATACCCCCTGATTTACGTTTTGCGACATTTTTTCTATATTTGAAAAACAAATCAAAATTGTCAAACTCTACAGTGTCCAAACTATCTATTTTGGTTTCTTGTAGACCGGTAATGTCATAGTTTTCTATAAAAGAGCAAAATTCCGGACATCTTTGTTTTGACTTTAGCCCGCAAACATTAATCACGAGGTAGGTCACAAGGCCGTGGTGGGTCATTAAAGCCCTGCTCCGCGGCTATTCAAATTCTTTTGTGTGTATGCAACCCATAATTGCAATAGGTAACAGTTAACGACCACGTACCAAACTTTGGCACGGAAAACCATTGGTATTTCATATAGAAATAAAAATATAGAATAGACTCTGTTTTGACAGGCGCCACTGTTCATAGTTAGGATTTTCATGCTTTTTCAGCGGCAATTCAAGTTTAAAAGGTAGGACGGGAGCAGGGATTTAAGTATAAGTATAAATATTAATATGTTAATATAACATGAAATAGGCTCTATTATCTGCAAAGATGTTGTTTCAGGGTCATTAAGTATAAGTATAGATATTAATATGTTAACTATAAAGAGATGCATTAGCTTATTGTTTTAGGTCTTTATTCTGAACTTTGAAAGGATTTAGTGGCTATTGTTTCATATAAATTTTCTAACACATACCAGTGCCAATGCAATGTATAAATTACGCTTATATTATTCTTTTTGGTCGTAAATTTCACGTTTCTTTCCTTAGACCTTCATTGTATTGATAATTTGATTATAAGTTTTGTCTGCAAATACGAAATGAGTGTAAACAGTATTTTTATGAACGAAAATAATACAAAATGAAATATGGCTTCCTCATATGAAGAACTCAACGCCCCGGATGAGGCTCAAACCCACACCAGTAAGGGACAAGTGATTTGCCTATAATCACGCGGCCACTGACGCCCCTCATGATAAGAAAAACAACATATGGGGAGTATACAAGATCTGCACTGTAACAGTACACATGGTTGTGTGTTTTTCTTATGAGAGATATATATAGTGACGTAACCCGTAACCTTTCATTTTCCAGAAAACAATAATTTCGTTTCGTAGGCTCAAAACTGCATTTAGAAAAAATAAGGAACTTTCATTTCCGCTATCGTCCATGAACCGAGCCTGTAACATTTTCATTTATGTCGTGTTGGGCGACCTGTTTTTGTTTTTTGGGGGGTTTTTTGTTGTTGTTTTTTTTGTTTGTGTGTGTTTTACCAAAGTGGTTTGAAGATATTGGAAATATTATAACTGGAGATTCCTCGCTTACAAGACGAATCAAGTATAACATTTACTGATAATAATTTGTTTAGAAATCAAGTGAGTTCATCGGAATTTCTTTTTAAGGAGTAAGGCGTCATGCTTTGCAGATTACTGTGTTCAACAGAAGAATGAGTATATGAATATTTCACGGTTTCGTCTAATTGGCCGAAACTTCCTGTTGGTTTAGTTCTGGTGGCTTCATAATTATACAGGTTTTCCGAAAGGAATCATGGTACTTGTCTACCATGAAAAGTTTTTTTATGACCCCGAAGGGAGGCATATAGTTTTTGAACCGTCTGTCTGTCTGTCGGTCTGTCTGTCCGGTCTATTTCTTTGTCATCGATGGATGGATTTTCATATAACTTGGCATGAATGTGTACCACAGTAAGACGATGTGCAGTGCGCAAGACCCAGGTCCGTAGCTCAAAGGTCAAGGTCACACTTAGACGTTAAAGGATAGTGCATTGATGGGCGTGTCCGGTCCATATCTTTGTCATCGATGGATGGATTTTCAAATAACTTGGCATGAATGTGTACCACAGTAAGACGACATGCAGTGCGCAAGACCCAGGTCCGTAGCTAAAAGGTCAAGGTCACACTTAGACGTTAAAGGATAGTGCATTGATGGGCGTGTCCGGTCTATATCTTTGTCATCGATGGATGGATTTTCAAATAATTTGGCAAGAATGTGTACCACAGTAAGACGACGTGTCACACGCAAGACCCAAGTCCGTAGCTAAAGGTCAAGGTCACACTTAGACGTTAAAGATCATTTTTCATGATAGTGCATTGATGAGCATGTCCGGTCCATATCTTTGTCATTCATGCATGGAATTTTTTAAATAAGCTATGCTATGAATGTGTGACACAGTAAGAGATGTTTCCGTCGCAATACCCAAACTCCTGTTAGGTCAAAGTTCTAATACTCTAACATCGGCCAAATATCATTCACAAGTTTTGCCGAAGGGACATGTGTCATCCTACGGAGACAGCTCTTGTTCTTCTTAGTTTTTGAGATGCATTTTATGTCTTGTGAAATAAAGTAATACTGATTTTAGTAGACAAACTATTTATTTATTTATTTGGGTTTTACGGCGCACCAACACAGTATAGGTTATATGGCGCCAAACAGGACTACAAATTTTGGTTTCACATCTCATTTACATCGAAATAAAAACATGAGGTATGGAAAGTAGACAAACTAGGCTATAACGTTCAGCAAAATGACAACTATGGATAAATATCCGACAGAAAAAGAAAAATTCGAAGAGCAGCATTTGCAAACTGCAATCCATAGCAATGCACAAATGGACGCACGCACACTGCTTGCGCGCACATGTAAAAAACAAAAACATGGACACGGAACGAACAATCACAGGAACACAAGCCACGTTTGAAAGTATTGAGGCAAATACACCATGCGGCGCCATAAACCATTTATTATGAGTACTCAACCTTCCTCTTAAAGGTGGTCAATCACATTTAAGCAAAATTTAGTGAACTTTTTTACTTTTTGTATATTCAGTTAGAGATTTATTTAAGAAACAAAAATACCCATTACTTAGAGTTAGATCCCTGTTAGAAATGTATACTTTATTGATTTTCATAAAAATTTGTAATTACTCCCCTTTAATATGAAAATATTTAAAAAGCTTGGTATTTCTTTTTATTTCCATATAATTCTGAGTTTTACGTTCGCATTGGATAGATATACCAAATATTTAACAATCTGAATCAAAGGGTGGGTTTTAAAATGCATGTAGCTTCTGAATTTCATTTCTTTCCATTCTATCTTGGTTGCGCAACCAAGATAGGCAAAGGGAGGTAATAATAATTTTTCAAACTTGCATTTCTAATGAATTCAATCTATATATGTAATTGTTAATGCAATTATTTTACGAATATAATACAATATATCGGTTAGTTTTACATTTTCTTAGGTAAAGTATGTTTATCACATTTATACTTATGATAAAATAACTCGATCTTGGTTGGGCAACTGCAATAGGAAAACCAATTATTAAAACTATCTCCAGTGAAAATCTAACTTATATTAAGCGCTAACTAACATAAATGAGTGTAAATGATCAGATGTTAAAGTTTAAAACAAATCCGTTACTTAGCCAAAATCTGATTATCCACCTTTAACCCCCGCGATGTTGTAAATAGAAGTTTTCCCATGCAGTCGAATCCACAACGGCAACAGAAGCCATGGCATGTAAATCATAAAAACTGTTATTGTAAAGACAATTTTAAGAACAAAACCGTAATGCATTCCATGTGCTGCAGAAGTTAATCATGTCAATTTATTATAACATGCCAAAACGTAAATGAAGTGTTTTGTTGGGTTTAACGCCACACCGACACAATTTTAAGTCATACGGCGACGGTCTAGCTTTTAATCACACCCTATTACCTGATGTCCTCCACGCCGAGGGATGCGGCTACTACAGAGGTCAGAAATCAATAACGGTGAGTAGTGGTGTTAGTTTTTTAAGCTGTACTTTTTCATTTCGAATTCCCATGAAGATATTCTGGTGCAGGCATACGTGTAAATGCATAAGCATATTATATAAGTAATCCTGGTCGCTAACTTTCAATCATCTGGGAATAATCCTGGCAAGTTTCAAGTCTTCCGTACGTCTACACGGACGTTCTGGTCCTCCAAAGGGACCCGGGTATGGTCATGTATGATAAACTTTACCGCAGAGGGCATTTTTAAATGATGCCCATCCCGCCGAGGAGTCAAAATATAGGATACCGTTTACGGTAGAGGGAAATGTGCTGTAGAAACGTCTATACTGGCTGTTTGTTTTGCTTTGAAGACCTGTGAGGTCATGGAATTATTTGCAGTATGCATTGTTTATACGTATGTTTAATAATGGGCTATTTTCAATGGCGAACTCTGCTGTAACATAGTGATAATCAGTCTAGATTGTATTTCTATTTATCTCTGACATTGTATAGAATTGTTTCGCTACTGTAAGTCTTCATTTTGTAAATTCATTTTTGTTTCAATTTCTTTTCTCCTGAAATATACAGAAATAATAATATCCTAAGTCTTGGTGATATCGGTACTTGCGTTCTTGCTGGATTCAGTGTTGAATTTACGATTAATATTAAAGGTTAAATCGTTTTGCAATCAGTCTAGATTGTATTTATATTTATCTCCGACATTGCATACAATCTGATATAATCTGTTTTGCTACTGTATGTCTTCGTTTTGTTTCAATTTCTTTTATCATGAAATATACAAAAATAATGATATCCTAAGTCCTGGTGATATCGGCACTTGCGTTCTTGCTGGATATTGTGTTGAATTTACGGTTAATGTTAAGTATTAAATCATTTTGCATTATAAAGCTTCCATTTAAATACACATCAGTTCATATATGTTTGGATAACACAGTTTGTCAAGTAGTATATTTAAGCATATATATTTGAAACATATAACAATTGTTTTAAAAAATGCTAACACACGGATTTTGCAGCTGACGCTAGAGTGATTGACCATTATTTACAGGGAAGTGGAATTGTATGAAAATATTTAGAATGTTGGATTAGGACACAAAAAACATATAATGACTTGATTCCAAACGAAGGCGAAATATTCATTTCTAGCGACCAGCGTGTAGGCATTTATCAAAGTTACAGGGCAAAATATCAAAATTTAATAACCTTTAAAGTTGTTAAGAGAGATAGATCAGAAAGAAATCTTCATTTCAGATAGTAACTCGGTAATATCATTTTTTGTTGCGGATTTACCCCGCTACCAAAGTAACAAGTGTATTTCTGACAATCATATAGCATCTTTATTTTATTCTTAATCACATTCAAAAGATGTTCATGTGATACACAAAATAGTCCCATTCATGAACAATGCGGATGAATGATCAAGCAGTTCTAATTCATCCTGTATCCATTCACACTGACCATTTAGATTTTATAAGATCTATCAATGATATGGTATTCTTGTCATGGTTACATCACTGATTTGCGGCTGGCAATTTAGATAAGTTCATGTATGGCCAGGCCATGTTCATCTTGTATATAAGGCACCTTTGTATTTGTTTCTCATACATGTATATTTACAGACTGGCATTTAAACAGAAATAAATCTACCAAAACCCGCAGCCACCAGACGTCTGAAGGCTTTGTTATTAGTAGGTGATTTAGTTATTTCCATTTCATTCTGATAGATCTCTCTTGACATGACAATTAACTAAATGGTCAATCACTCCAGTGTTAACTTCAAAATAATTGTTACAGTAATAACACATGTATGTCTTCATCTTTGGTTCTGAAAATGAATAAAACATAAATTGTGTAGAACATTTCTGTAAACGATTTTAAAAATGAGTAACAGCTTTATTTAGTACCGATTGCATGACGTATTCCACTGAGTGACTGACAACAAATATATTTCATTTTTCTTTTATGTAGAACTATTTTACTATCAGTAGCCTCTTATTATGAAAGCTTTATAATGCAAAACAATTTAATATTTAATATTAACCGTAAATTCAGCACAGAATCCAGCATAAAACGCAAGTACCGATATCACCTAATGATATCATTATTTCTGTATATTTCATGATAAAAGGAATTGAAACAAAAATGAATTTACAAAACGAAGACTTACAGTACCAAAACAATTCTATACAATGTCAGAGATAAATAGAAATACAATCTAGACTGATTATCACTATGTTACAGCGGTGTTCGCCATTGAAAATAACCCATTATTAAAAAGATTATCCCCAGATGATTGATTGTTTGACGTGTGTGGTAAATCCGATCAAATTATTTTATAAATAAAATCTGGAAAGTAGATCCCTCGGAAGCACCGAAAACAATGCAAACAGTGAAAATTGCAGACTCGGTTTGATTGAGTCTGTTCAGAGCAGTATGGAAATGCAACTGCCACGCCCTAGCACCGGCTTAAGCAGTATTCAATCTTCAAATCTAAATGAGTTGAAATCAATGTCCGAAGGACAGAAAATATACAACACTGAGATGAAGTCGGGCGACTTTTACGGCCGCCACACAGCACTTTACACTGCTGTTGTGAAGTAAATAAAATCTGGAAAGTAGATCCCCCGGAAGCACCGAAAACAATGCAAACAGTGAAAATTGCAGACTCGGTTTGATTGAGTCTGTTCATGAGCAGTAATGGAAAATGCAACACTGCCCACGCCCCCTAGCACCGGCTTAAGCAGTTTTCAATCTTCAAATCTAAATGAGTTGAAATCAATGATCCCGAAGGACCAGAAAATATAACAACACTGAGATGAAGTCGGGGCGACTTTTTACGGCCGCCACACAGCACTTTACACCCGCTGTTGTGAAGTAAATAAAATCTGGAAAGTAGATCCCTCGGAAGCAAACACTTCGAATCGGGCCGTTGAATACGATTTTCGCATCAATTTTAATAAACGTGCAGTTTAAACAGCTGAATACTTCTTTATTTCGCAAAGTTAGTTACCAGGATTACTTATATAATATACTTGTGCATTTACACGTATGCCTGCACCAGAATATCTTCATGGAAATTCGAAATGAAAAAGTACAGCTTAAAATCCGAAATGCTCTTCCAGGCATTATTTCATCATGAACGGGCATCTTGGTATAACCACCGACCTTCCATGTCAGCTGGACGGTTTTCTCACATAAGAATTCTACGCCCCAAGCGAGGCTCGAACCCACATTATTGGGGGGGGGGGGGGGGCAAATCTGTAAAAAAGCGCCTTTGGAAGCAAAGAATGCAACCAAGAAGAATAATAGCAGATTAGGTTTGACTGAGTCTGTTCATGAGAGATAATGAAATGTGCAACACCTCTCTCGCCCACTAGCATCGGCTTAAGCGGAACTCTATTACACATATGTTGAATAGACCCCCATGGTCCCAAACGACCAGAAAATATAACACTGGATATATAACTACAATATAACTACGAATTCGGTGTAGTTATATTAAAGTAGTTGTCCTTAATACCAAAACTGTAGATTTATTGGGGAATATGTTGACTTGTGGTCCCTCAATCCAGGTGTCTCTTTAACAGAACAAAATGACCCTTGAATGACGTTTTTAGCTCACCTGTCACAAAGTGACAAGGTGAGCTTTGTGATCGCGCGGCGTCCGTCGTCCGTGCGTAAACTTTTGCTTGTGACCACTCTAGAGGTCACACTTTTCATGAGATCTTTATGAAAATTGGTCAGAATGTTCATCTTGATGATATATAGGTCAAGTTTGAAACTGGGTCAACTGCGGTCAAAAACTAGGTCAGTAGGTCTAAAAATAGAAAATTCTTGTGACCTCCCTAGAGGCCACATTTTTCAATGGATCATCATGAAAATTGGTCAGAATGTTTACCTTGATGATGTCTAGGTCAAATTTGAAACGGGGTCACGTGCCGTCAAAAACCTAGGTCAGTAGGTTAAATAATATAAAAACCTTGTGACCTCTCTAGAGGCGATATTTATCATGGGATTTGTATGAAAGTTAGTCTGAATATTTATCTTGTTAATATCTAGTTCAAGTTCGAAACTGGGTCAACTGCGGTCATAAACTAGGTCAGTAGGTCTAAAAATAGAAAAACCTTGTGACCTCCCTAGAGGCCATATTTTTCAATGGATCTTCATGAAAATTGGTCATAATGTTCACCCTGATATTTAGGTCAAGTTGGAAACTGAGTCACGTGCGGCTAAAAACTAGGTCAGTAGGTCTAAAAATAGAAAACCATGTGACCTCTCTAGAGTCCATACTTTTCAATGGATCTTCATGAAAATTGGTCAGAATGTTCACTTTGATGATATCTAGTTCAATTTCGAAACTGGGTCACGTGCCTTTAAAAACTAGGTCAGTAGGTCAAATAATAGAAAAACCTTGTGACCTCTCTAGAGGCGATATTTTTCATGGGATCTGTATGGAAGTTGGTCTGAATATCCATCTTGATGATATCTAGGTCAAGTTTGAAACTGGGTCAACTGCGGTCAAAAACTAGGTCAGTAGGTCTACGTCGTCCGTGTGTAAACGTTTGTTTGTGACCACTCTAGAGGTCACATTTTTCATGGGATCTTTATGAAAGTTGGTCAGAATGTTTATCTTGATGATATCTAGGTCAAGTTCGAAACTGGGTCATGTGCGGTCCAGTCTAAACATAGAAAATCCTTGTGACCTCCCTAGAAGCCATATTTTTCAACGGATCTTCATGAAAATTGGTCAGAATGTTCAACTTGATGATATCTATGTCAAGTTCGAAACTGGGTCACATGCGGGCAAAAACTAGGTCAGTAGGTCTAAAACCAGAGAAACCTTGTGACCTCTCTAGAGGCCATACTTTTCAATGGATCTTCATGAAAATTGGTCAGAATGTTCTTTTAAATATTTGAGATTTAGTGTATTGACGAATGTTGCATTGTTAAAACATGCATTATCAATTCAGTAAAAAAAATAATGCATGGATGTTTAACTTGAATGTCTAAGTTCTAAAGTTCTTTTTTGGTGCTTTCTTCACACGTTTGAGTTATTGGTATGTACAGTTGTGTTTAAGTTAGTTTAGGTTCCTATGTCATAACCAGACAATTTACCAGACAATAAAGATGTCTTGAAAAAGATAAGTACTGTTTGATTGGCCAGAGTAAGTTTATTTGGGAAAAGTATGTGCTGAATTCTGATTGTTGACAAAGTATAAATTTTGTATTGTTTGAATGTATCTAAATTTTTGATTTTAAATATTTGAGATTTAGTGTATTGACGAATGTCGCATTGTTAAAACATTCATTATCAATTCAGTAAGAAAAATAATGCATGGATGCTTAACTTGAATGTCTAAGTTCTAAAGTTCTTTTTACTGCTTTTTTCATGTTTGAGTAATTGACATGTACGCCTTTGTTTAATGATATTTCTGTTCACATACCGATGTTACTTAGACAATATGTTGAGTTATCAAATATAATGATATTCAAACAATGTCAAATTACCTCACCTGTAACAAACTAAGAAAAGAAATGGTTCTGTGGTCCAATTATTTCTAGCAACTTGTATTAGGACATTGTCAGAATACTAGTATTCACAAATTTTACAAAGTACAGGTATTAGAAAAGCAGAATATACTTAAGAATAATTCTGTCACGTGTTACAAACTAGCTACCACAAACATGAATCTTTTCTCCCTAGTTTGTTGTTGTCTGTTTCTTGGCCAGAGCTTAACTCGACGTATAGTAAAATAACTTAAACCATAATTTGAAGTATAAATGGTAATCAAAACCCACCATCTACCAGATGGTGGGCTATTCAAATCCCCTTTCGTCCGTTGTCTGTTAATAATTTTTGTATTTTCATCCCCTCTGAAACTATTGAGTGGATTTCAATGCAACTCGGCCTTAATGATCCCCTACTACCCTAGTTGGTTTTAAGTTGAAATGATGTCACTAGGTCAAAGATCAAGGTCATCGTTACCTTGACATTGACTTCTTAGAAAAAATAAGACCAAACCAAATATCGCATCTTGTCTGAAACTTTTGGATGGATTTCAATGAAATTTCGTCAGAATGATCCCCTGGTACTGTAGTTGGTCCTAAGTGATATTGTTGTCTCTAGGTCAAAGGTCAAGGTCATTGATAAATTTTCTAAAATTTTTGTTATCACATCTCTACTGATACTGTTGGGTGGATTTCAATGAAACTTGGCAACAATGATCCCCTAGTGCCTTAGTTGGTACTAACTGGAAATTCGATCACCAGGTCAAAGGTCTTTATGTTAAAGGTCACGGTTACAGTGACCTGAAATTTGAAATTAATTTCTAATCAGTTACTGACGAACCATTTCACAAAAGATCTTGAAAGTTTATATGTTGGTCATGTTTTGTATACCTCTGTTTGTATTAAGGTCACCTGGTCAAAGGTCTGTGACCTAAAATGTTAAATTTGTTTCTGCTCTTACTGCTGAACTATGTCATCTATAGGTATGTTGGCAATGAAATGTAGATGATCCATGTCAGTATCTACGTCAAAGGTAACAGTGACCTGAAAATTGAAATTGGTTTCTCCTTAACAACTGGTGAACTATTTCACCTACGAACTTGAGAGTGCATTGGTCTGTTGTTCTTTTTTTTCACTTATTGGTATTTGGGTCACCGGATCAAAGACCAACGTCACAATGACCTGAACTTTTAAATCAGCTTCTGTTAAAAGACAAAGCGAGTCAGAAAAGATAATACATTTTTCTTCACTATATTTTGATATAAAAGGGAGGCTCAATAGAGGGAAAATATTTTTAAATATTTTAGATTTAAAAAATGCGTTCAGTTTACTGTTTTTAATAATGCGATAAATCAGTTAGACTATACACACGCGTGTGTTACCGGCGAATATTATCATGCTTTGCAGAATTTCAGGGAACGTAATCTAGCAGCTCGCCTCTTTGAGACTCGTTTGCTACCCAAATTACGTTCCCCCAGATTCCCCCGCGCATGATGATACCAGCTGGTAACACGTATGTATTATCTAACTTATACTGGGGCCTTACGCCGCTTTTCATGGAATTACACGCTAGTGTATTGATGGTTCCTTGTGCACCGCAATATGAACACATCTGCGGATGTCTAAATTGTTTTTTGTACTTGTAGCATGTGTAAATGTTGAATTCTGCTCAACCCGGGAACAGAGGGCGTGAACGGTAGCATGCATTTCCACTACCGTCCATGAAAAGGCTCAATCAAATCGAGCCTGCAACATTTTCGTTTTTGTCGTGTTGTGCGACCTTTGGAGTTTCCAATTTTTTATTTCTAATATTATATCAGAAGTTTATCTGATCGCAGTTTTAAAGTACTTTTTGGTTCTACCCTTTCTGAATCTTGAGCAAGAACAGGGCGTTAAGCATGGTTCTGTTTTATCTGTTAAACGTTTTACCATCAAAATAAATAACATTTTGAAATGACTTACCAGAGAAAGATGGTTCATGTTCATGTTATCGTTCAAAATATGCGTACTATTAAACGCCAATTACAGCACTGCCTGAATAAATTTCAAACTTAGGTCATGAAATTTTAAAATGGTTTTTAATTTTCCAAATCGAAAACTCAGGCCATTTCAATGCGCACAGATTTAAGGTGAGTTAAAGCTTTTAAAGCTGGGATATTTTCTGCCTGAAGATGATACCCATTCTGGTAGGCCTAAAACCTCTGTTAACAAGACAAACATCGCTGCTATAAAAGCTGTGGTCGAACAGAATGCACAATTGTCGGTGAAAGTTCAGTTGTACTGGCATATCTGAAGGCAGTGTGCAAACACTTCTGAAAAGGCGTTTTGACCTGAGAAAGTTTGCACAAGGTGGGTACCTAATTTACTCACTGAGGAGCAAAAGAAACAACGCCCTAAATGTGCCCAGGAACTTTTGAAAACATACAAAGGCTGTGATAGTCGGGTTATTTCTAACTTGTTAACAGTTTACGAAACCTGGGTACATATGTTTGAGCCACAGAGAAGGTCTGGTTATAAGAAATGGAAGCAAAAACATCAAAAACGCCCCTGTATTGCCAAGAGAAACCATAAAAAATCAATGATAATTATCAAACAGGGAATGTCACGTTCCAGATTTTGAGCCTCCCCAAAACGAAACCCACAACACACCTGCGTGCACGCTTCTAACATTCAAAGCAAACACACGAGGACAGAACAAACAAAGGAACACAGTGGGGCACCGTCTTGGAATGGTCAGTTGCACAAACACCACTCAGGAGCTTAAACCGTTTTATGGTGCGCACCCACACACCCTTAACCCCACCATGTTCCAAACTCACGAGACCGTGTAAATAAAACTAATCCCCGCCAACTGAATCTCTAACACACGCAATGGAAACAAAAGGCACCACATGTAAACTGTATAATTATATGAAAAGCAAATCTTAAGAAAAAAAAACGTATGTACTCAATGCTTTTGCTGAAGGCAGAGCATCAATAGAAACACCCTTAAGGGTCCGACGAAACAGGCCAGAAGACAGATGAGATTTGTTTTATTTCCAAGACTTAAGAAAATGCTTTTTGGAAAGAAATATAAGTCCAGAAGTTCTCTTGGAGGCGCCAATTATCAGTGTATCAAACAGATACCAAAAGACGACTATTTATCTGCTTTTCGTGATTAGGTAGAAAAGTTACAAAAATGTGTTTCGGTAAAGGGTGAATACTTTGAATGTTTGTAGTAGAAATGATTTTGATAAAACGTACCACCCAATGTCAGAATTTTTTGCAGGACCCTCGCATAATAGTAAAACTAATTACTAACAACCAAACAGATGTGTTGTGACCTAATATATTTGATGTATACCTTTATACTTCAATAGACAACCGCTTACTTGCATAAAAAGACACATTATCTTATGTAGAAAATAAAATCTGGAAAGTATATCCCTCGGAAGCACCGAGAACAAGGCAAATAGTGACAATTGCAAACTCGGTTTGATTGAGTCTGTTCTTGAGCAGTAATGGAAAATGCAACACTGCCCACGCCCCCTAGCACCGGCTTAAAATATAACAACACTGAGATGAAGTCGGGGCGACTTTTTACGGCCGACACACAGCACTTAACACGCGCTGTTGTGAAGTAAATAAAATCTGGAAAGTAGATCCCTCGGAAGCACCGAGAAAAAGGAGCCAATTTTGCATGATGTTTTTTAAACATAGCATCTGACTTGAACTTTAAATATTTAGACTGACGAGACAAAATATTGATCAAGACGAACAGTGAGGGCTTGAGGTTAATTTGGTACTTTTGTTATTTGTTGTAGTGACAGCCAGACTACCTTTCAACACCAATTTAAGTAATTTACAATCTGTTATTTTATGTTTGCTACATGATTTTGTTTTGTTTGTTTATGTTTGGTACAACGCTACTGTGTCCGATACAATTATTGGTCATATGGCGACTTTCCAGCTTTTTATGTTTGAGGAAGCTCTGGGAATTATTTCATTACGGACGGGCACCTGGGTAGAACCACCGACCTTCCGTTAGCCAACTGGATGGCCTACTCACATGAAGAATTCTACGCCCCAAGTGAAGCTCGGACCCACATTGGTCAAGGGCACGAGATTTGAAGTCAGTGTGATTTGAATGTCCTTAATCACTCTGCAAAGGCCTATTGAATAATTTAAACAAACAGTAGCCTATTGATTAATATATATATATATATATATATATATATATATATATATATATATATATATATATATATATATATATATATATATATCAATCATATGTCTGTCTTCTCTTGTCGTATGTATTTGTATTTTTTAAGATCACAGTGGCCTTGAAAATGAAAATAGTTCCTGCTCAAGAGCGCAGGCCGACAGTCATCAATCTTCATAGGATAATTGTGTTGTTTTCTGAAGATGACTCTTAGTCAAAGGTCAAGGCCGAGAAGTATGTGCGTTTTACAAACAACTGTTGTTTCATAATTGAATTGACAGTTAAGAAGTTATAAACAATTAAACCGACGATCGGACAAACAAATGGACAAAATGATTTCTAATTTATGTTTGTTTTCTACGGTAATCCTTTGAATAATTTTATAACAAGAGTTTGTAACAGTTACCAATGTCCCCCGTCTATGGATATTTTTTTTCACAAAATGTATTACATGCCAATAAAACATCTAAGTAATAGGGTAACAGTCTAACAATGTATATAAATCATAACCCACCCTCTTAGCTCAATAGGGAGATCGCCGAATTACGGATCGTGGGGTCGTGAGTTCGATCCTTGTGCGGGCCGTATGTTCTCTGTGACGATTTGATTAAAGACATTGTGTCTGAAATCATTCGTTCCGCACCTCTGATTCATGTGGGGAAGTTGGCAGCTCCTTGAGAACAGATTTGTACTGATACACAATCCAGGAACACTGGTTAGGTTAACTGCCCGCTGTTACATATTAACTGAAATACTGTTGGGAAAAAAACTGCCTTAAACCAAACAAAAAACAAAACAATGTAAATCCTGACTATATATCATATAATTCATGAAGATGTTTTTAAGTTTGAAAATGTCTGGAAATCTATAATTGAATGCTTTCAAATGCTTAAATCTGTATTTTAAAGATTTAATGTGATTTTATTTAAAATTGGTAAGGAAAAATAAATAAAAATATAATTGAATATTTTATCATATTAAAGTGAGGTAATTAATTAACAAATGATATGACACTTAAGGTACTAAAATAACTTGTTTTTAAATTACACACCAGAAAAAGTTAATACTACTGTTAGTAAATGCAGAGCCGCACTACGTATTGAAACCATAAATTCTGCATTTACCTATACCATTAAGTTATGACTTGTGCCTAGATCTGCATTCTACAAGTCTAAAATTGTTAATAGCTTTTACAGCACTGACAGTTGTCCTTCATCGGCTGTATACCATTACCTTAGACGATGGCTTGGTTTTCTAGACTTTGCACTTGGATGCAACAAAAACAACGGAAAATAAATTTAAGCGAGGAGAGTCTCAGTATTTCGATTTCCCATCCCTTTCCTGTGCGATTTCTGCCAGTTTATGAAGTACACATAGATTATGTACATAGACAAAACGTATATATTAGCCAGTTCCCTGGAAACAGCATAATTCTGCAAAAGGTACACGTTTAAAATGTTCCCAGTGTACGGTAAGAAGGCTGGCGTTTTGCTGTGGATGTACAGATAGACGTCCGTCAGAAGTGTACGGGAAGAAGACAGAAATTCGAAAAATTGTACACCCTTGCACAAACCGCCTTAGAACTTAAAAAAGGATTAATCTGTCATATGTTTCCACATCAGTGCTGCCATTTTTCAACAGCTTCTGGTTTTGAACACATTTCAACATTTTATGTCCAGGAAAGTGATGAGTTTTTGCAAACTGTTTTGTTGTTGTCATACATGTCTTTCTGCTTTCACACCTTTAAAGTAGCGAATAAAATAAACCTTATAAGTGAGACACCTGTAAATCATTCCTGGCACTTGAGATATTATTTGGTAAAATATTAGTAGGTCTGGGAACATACTTGGATATTTTGCCAAGAACAAGGAAATAAAGATATTTGGTCTGCTAAAACACGAATTCTTTTCGCGGAGTTTGTCCTGTGGAGTTTTGGTTCAACTGGCTGGAACGTCGATGTCACAGTGTAACAATGGAACACTTTAAACTCGGTTTGATTGAATCTGTTCATAGGCAGTAGTAGAAACATGCAACAATGCCTGCGCCCCCTAGCATCGGCTTAAACGGTATGCTCAAAACTTATGTGTAAAGATCATTGACCGTAGAACCAATTTCTTGACCTATGACAATAACAAAGCGCACAGCCACCCCAGAACGCAGAAAGAAAAGGCGAATAGAACAAAGGGGCAAAAATAAAGGTAAATGCCTTCTAAAAGTACACGTACTTTCCTTCCCTACAGTTTATATGAAAGAAAAGATCTATCTATTCAAATATATTTATCATCCAAAACGATTATGATTCAAAACATTTAAAAACAGAAACCAGTTCACTCTAATCGTTCAATAACCTTTAAAATTCTGTACGGCTTAGAGAAGCTGAAGATTTGTTTGAAAAACATTGAAAATTGGCAGCACTTATGTCAAAATGTAGACCAGATTTATCCTTCTAAGTTCTAAGGAAATTGGTGATCGTTTTAAGATTTTGTCCTCTTTCCGTACACCATTTCGTAGGAAAATCTTTGAATTTCTGTCTCCTTACCGTACACTTTCGACCGATGTCTGACAGAAGAACCTAAGTCTTCTGTCCGTACACTGGCAACGAGTATTTTTTTTAAAGAAATATGCGGTTTTCAGGGATCTGGTTGATACACACTTCGTCCGTGTACATAGTCTATGTGTGCTCCATAAAACGACAAAAATAACGCAGGAAAGGGATGAAAAACTGAGTCTCCCTTGCTTAAATTTATTTTCAATTGTTTTTGTTGCATTCAAGGGCAAAGTCTAGAAAATCGAGCCGCCGTCTGAAGTAATGGTATACAGCCGATGAAAGACAAATGTCAGTGCCCTGCCATACGACAAAAAGTCTCTCCTAAAGGAAATGTTCACAGAGAAATCAATAAACAAATAAGAAACCTACCTTTCCTATATCCAAGTCTTTCTTGCCGTACATCAGGTCACTTGACAGCATACAGTGATTTACTTAACATGTAAACAATTCTAGTCAAACTTATTTAAGTTTGTTACTTAAATGCAGTAACTGTCGAATGCTAAAAAGCTTCCAGTTAGCTGCATTTATACTGTGTTTAGCTATACATATAGACAGCGTTACACTGTACTATTTTAAACCTAATACCATGTACATGACAATGTTAATACATATAAACTTCTTAATTTCCTTTTATCACAAGGTATATATAGTAACTGATCATGAAAAATATTCTTCTCAGGGTTCATGAACTATCTTTAAAACAGTCTATCATATTTTGTTGGATTCCCAGTCATGTTGGTATTCATGGAAACGAGGATGCCGATATTGCAGCAAAGAAATCCCTTTCATTATCACAATCTAATTTGAAATTACCACATACCGATTTTAGGCCTAATATAAACAAATACATTTTATCTAAATGGCAATCGTCATGGAACAGTGCTTCATTCAATAAACTTCATGATATCAAACCTACTCTAGGGGAATGGCACCAAGGGAACAGATCTGTTCGCAGGGAGGAAGTTGTTCTTTCTCGCTGTCGAATAGGTCATAACCGTTTGACTCATTTTTATCTTTTGAATAAAGAAGATCAACCCGAATGTGTACCATGTCAAACACGGCTAACTATTAAACATATTTTAATCGGCTGTGTGGACTTTGCTACACAACGCAGTACATATTATGACGTTCACTCTTTGAAAGAGTTTTTTGAAAACGTTTCAGTCGGAAATATTGTATCGTTTTTAAAGCAGATAGGAATATATCAAAAAATCTAACATTTCATATTTTTATTTACATCTTTTGCAATATTATTATGTTTGCAGCTGATATTTTAACACATACGTATATACGTTTTACATAACTGCTTTTAGATATGCTTTACATTATGCAGTGTGCTTTACATTTTTACATGGATGTTTTTAGGTACGTTTTACATTTTTACATAAATGTTTATGCTTTACAGTTGGCGTTTGCAATATGGCTTCTTCTCGGCGATATATGACCATTTTGTGTCGATTCGCCGTAAAGCCCAACTCACTCACTCATATTTTCAGATACGACATTGGGTATAATATTCCTTAAAGCATAATTTAAATGCCAAGTTTAAAGAAATCTCTATGAATTCAGAGTATGAATCATGTAGTGGAGGATGTAATTCTAAGGTACATGTGTTTACTTTCGGAAATAAGAAGTTATCGAACTTGATTGATGGTTCTGGGTTGAATATAAGTGTTGGAGCATTGTCTGTCCCAGTAGCAAATGCATGGATATCAGACAGTTGTCATTCTCGGTTTCAAAATATCATTTCAACTCAAATTTTGCCAACTTGCCATCTTAACAAGCAGCTAACGCCTGACGGCGTTTGGCCGAGATTTCCGAATTAGGTGATAATGAGTTAAAGTTCTAATAAAGGCATACAATAAATAACACACAAATTAATAAGCAATACTGAAGTAAAAAGGGAAAAAAGAAATGGACAGGTAGAAAATGAAATGAAAGAATTAAATTGGTGTTAAAACATAAAATAAGAAAAACACCATTTTCAACGTTTATATCCCTGTGACCTTGATCTTTGACCTCGATAGGGATCATGTACACATCAAGACCAACATACATATGAAGTTTCAAGGTCCTTGGTGAAATACTTGTCCAGTTATTGAGCGGAAATCATTTTCAATGTTCAGGTTCCTGTGACCTTGACCTTTGACCCAGTTACCTTAAAATCGATAGGGGTCATGTACATATCAAGACCATCAGACCTGTGAAGTTTCAAGGTCCTAAGTGAAATACTAGTCCAGTTATTGAGTGAACAAAACGGTTAACATAAGACTCAATATTCCATCATTCAATCCGCCCGGACAGACCTAATCTACAAGCCGGATTTTTCTTCGAAAACCCGGCCAAAAATGAGTTTTTATTTCTAGACAAATTCATTTACGTTTTAAAGTTGTTTTACACACCAACATTTGTCTCCCTCTGCCAGTATATGAATGGTCCTTTTTCTCTACAAATACACGACCGTCCAAATTGTTAAGTAAACAATACCCTTTAACATGATATTCAATGACTATATGTTTAACAAGAGGGCCAAAATGGACATATATCGCTCACCTGTTATCATTGCACTTAAGGACAAGAAGATCAAAGAATCATAATCCTGATCAATCAAAAGAATTATGAGAAAAAATAGTTGAAATTTTCTTAAAATTACTTCAAATAAAATTAATTTCAAATCAGGCAAGTAGTTTTATGCCCAAAGGATTACATCAAGCAAACTTTTGACTGATGAAGCCCAAAGGACAGGAACAACAAAGGGAAGAAATTAAACGTAAATCTAAGTCCTCAGAAAAAATATCTAAGTCCAAAGGACAGGAACAACAAAGGGCAAAATTTAACCAAAAAGAAATGAAAAATTCTTACAAGGTACAGATATGTCAAAATACACCTAAAAATTGGAGGTACCATCCATGTTGTACGACAGAAAAGTGGTCTCGGCTATTTACCTACGGCCAATAATAATAAAATTACTTAATAAGCTATTTATAGTAACATAAAAGGGAAGTAACTGAAAAAAATATTGTAGGTCAACAAAAGAAGGATCTGCCAAATATAAATAAGAGTGCTGCAGTCGACGCAAATGCAGAGCAATATACACATAAAAGAAGTCATATCACCTTTGACCCCTAAGTGTGACCTTGACCTTGAAGTGAGCCATCCAAATGCGCTCTGCACATTGTTTCGATGAGGTGAACATTTGTGTCAGGTTTCTTTGAAATCCTTCAACTGGTTCAACAGTTACAGAGCAAAAGGGAAATTGCTAACCAACAGACATACAGACTGACAGACAACAAGGCGATAACATTATATGTCCCTTCAGGCGTATAAAAAGGAATCAAGATCTTATGGTGATACAAGTTGTGTGCAAGTTTGGTTAAAATCAAATATTAAATGAAGATGCTATTAAGCCAAAAAGGTCAAAACAGCTAATTTTGGCCCTTTCAGGGGCCGTAACTCTGGAACCCATTACGGGATCTGGCCGGTCCAAGAATGGAACCAAGACCTTATGGTGACACAAGTTCTGTACAAGTTTGATTAAATTCAAATCAGAAATGAAGCTGCTATTGTGCAGAAAAGGTCAAAATAGCTAATTCTGGCCCTATCAGGGGCCGCAACTCCGGAACCCATACAGAAATCTAACCATTTCAAGAAAGGAACCAACATCTTGGTTCGATACAAGTTTTGTGCAAGTTTAATTAAATTCAAATCATAAATGAAGCTGCTATTGTGCAGACAAGGTCAAAATAGCTAATTTTGGCCCTTTCAGGGGCCATAACTCTGGAACCCATGAAGGAATCTGACCAGTTGAAGACAGGAACCAAGATCTCACGGTGATACAAGTGATGTGCAAGTTTAGTAAAAATCAAATCATAAATGAAGCTGCTATTGTGCAGACAAGGTCAAAATAGCTAATTTTGGCCCTTCAGGGGCCATAACTCTGGAACCCATAATGGGATCTGGCCGGTTCAAGAAAGGAACCAAGAACTTATGGTGATACAAGTTGTGTGCAAGTTTGGTTAAAATAAAATCATAAATGAAACCACTATCTTGCAGACAAAAATTGTTGACGCACAAAAATAGCAAATTCTGGCCCTTTAAGGGGCAATAACTCTAGAACCCATGATGGGATCTGGCCAGTTTTTAAAAGGAACTGAGATATCATGCCAATACAAGTTTTATACAAGTTTAATCAAAATTGCTTGCAAAATGTTGTCTCTATCTTGTTCACAAGAAATTGTGGACGGACGAAGGGCGATCACAAAAGCTCACCCTGTCACTATGTGACAGGTGAGCTAAAAATAGTGTGTTCATACTATCAGGACGTGCTAAAATTATGATACATGTATATGGCATAAACAGTCCGATTTTAATATGTGCATTTGCCAAAAGAAATCCATTACCATGTAATAAAAGATGGCCTATACCTAATAATGGAAATCGGTAAACAAAATAAATATCTGTATTAATCTTTTCCTTCAAAGTCAATAACAATAATAATAATAAAATCGCTCCAGGACTCAACAACCTTAAAGTTTTCTCCTTTCAATCGCACAGTACTACTTTGGACAGAATAATCAATTTTGTTGAAGATTACATCAAATTTCTCCTCTCCAAGAAGGACTAACAGATCTAATCGTTTCTGGATATTTTCTGCAAGTCGCGAGAACTTCCAGTGTTTCGAGGCATTTTTAATCAAGAAAAGTTTCATACAGGTATTTAGATACAGTACATCGATGACCATACCTGTAAGATGTTGCTTTAGTCCTGCCTCGGACGTTTGTCACGATCTCTAACTTGTTACTGATCACCTCAAACGTAAGTTATACGCAAAGTAGAAACAATACGGGTCCAAATATCAGACTGTCGACTTGAGTGACGATACAGATAGAGAACTTGGTAGTTTGGTTCAACGTCGCACCGAAACAAGGTCATATTTAGCATTCAGGACTCACTTTGGACAGCTGTCTAAACTGCGATATTAATCGAGATGTTCACTCTAGGGGAATGGCACCAAGGAAACAGATCTGTTCGCAGGGAGGAAGTTGTTCTTTCTCGCTGTCGAATAGGTCATACCCGTTTGACTCATTTTTATCTTTTGAATAAAGAAGATCAACCCGAATGTGTACCATGTCAAACACGGCTAACTATTAAACATATTTTAATCGACTGTGTGGACAACGCAGTACATATTATGACGTTCAATCTTTGAAAGAGTTTTTTGAAAACGTTTCAGTCGAAAATATTTTATCGTTTTTAAAGCAGATAGGAATTTATCAAAAAATCTAACATTTCATATTTTTATTTACATCTTTTGCAATATTATTATGTTTGCAGCTGATATTTTAACACATATATATATATACATTTTTACAAAACTGATTTTAGATATGCTTTACATTTTTACATGGATGATTTTAGATATGCTTTACATTATGCAGTGTGCTTTACATTTTAACATGGATGTTTTTAGGTATGTTTTACATAAATGTTTATGCTTTACAGTTATGGCTTCATCTCGGCGATATATGACCATTTTGTGTCGATTCGCCGTAAAACCCAACTCACTCACTCATCAATTAACATATCAAGATATGTAATATTTAACAGAACTCAAGTTATCGATTGTACAGCAGATAAACGTACAGGGTAGTCATTAGTTTTTACTACTCCAGCAGATATACTTACAGCCAAACTGTTTTCGTTCATGTTAAAAATTGGTAAAACTGAAGTCATTTTGAAGTTATTCAGCCGTCTATATTCAATTTGTTCGCGGTCACATTTAAATTTACTAAATATTGCAACAATATTATCTGTAAACCTTAGGGACCCTTTTCGATTCTTCAGTTCTTTACTGACATTTTGTTTGTGTTTCGTCTGTCTAGATCGCACCTAGCTAAATAGTAAAATCTTTTGTAAACATATTTAACTAATGAGGAAACTTACTTGTCTGGATGTAAAATGAGGGTTTGCCATCAAGCTTATGAAAATGTATATAGTTCTGACGGTCAGACTTTGCCTTTCAATATCAATACTTCTAATTGACCATATATTACTTTACGCTAAAAGTAAGGTCAATTGACATTTAATTTGACGTATTTCAGGTCATATGTCGACTTTTCCAATTTTTGATTGTGGAGGAAAACCCAATGTGCACCCCCGGGTATTGTGTCAGACATTGATGAGCACCTGGATAGAACAACCGACCTTTTGTATGCAAGTTGGATGGCTTCCTCACAGCTTTACCTTTGAACGAGGCTTCGAACCCACAGTGAATGAAAGTTCGCAACGTTAAACACTCGCTTGCAAAGAAACCCCAACTGACATATGAACACACGATATCACTTTGATCAACACGTGTAGGTTTTGTGAGTAATGGATTGCTATTTTCTATGTTGGCTGATTAAGAACATTTCGCGTTAGCGTGCGTGTTGATGTAGCACATTTCGCTTTTTGTCGTCCTTAGCGCGCGCGCAAACGTTCCATACAAAATTTTGAAGCTTTTATTTAATTTTGGAACTCATGCAAATGCGAAACAAATTTTATCACATGCTGGCACACACGACAACATGAAATAAAATACTTATTTTTGTCTCGTTCATAAAGGTTTTTTTAAAAAACATTCTTTTTGATATTCGTGCGAAGGCGAAATAAAATGTTTCGAGTTGGCGCGATGCCAGGACGACACAGCGAAATGTGCTACATAGCTGCAAGTCAACATGCCCTAACATTTATTTCGCCTTGGTACATACTTCAAAACACAAAAATCTTTCGTTAATGGCTTGCACGCCAGCGCGAAATTTTTGTTGCGGCGCGTTGGCGCATGTACCAGGTCAACAATGAAACAAGTCAAATGGTTTATCGCGGCCAGAAATTTGTACAAACCGGACAGTTGCGAAATTGTCATTTGTGCAGGAAAGAAGCGTTTACCATAATGTCCAGTACTGGACAGGTATAGTGATATACGTTTAAGATATCATGCTTTCTGTTTATGCAGGTAAACTTGTGTTTGGTTAAATTTCAACAGAGCACAATTGTCTGAACAGTGTACAAACTCATTACTGTTTTTTCAGGCAAGGGTGGAAAAAAGTGGTAGACAATGAAAGCAGTAACATTTTTATTAAAAAAAAAAAATAAACAATGAGACAAACCTTTCCATCTTTGGATGGTTCAAAAATCCCATGTTAAACATACGATAAAGCCCGAAACGCGTGAAAATATTCCGAATGTAAATCGGGTGAAGTAGGCGCTCTATGTATAGAGTTAGATTATGCGTCTTGAAACTGTACCAGAGGGGTCGGTCAACTGTGGGTTATTGTTACACTGGGCGAGTCTACTTACTTATTACTTGAGGATGAAAAAAACGTGTTTTTTAAATGTTGCTCTTAAACAAGGGTGGCGGTTGAACTACAAAAAGTACAAACAACAGTTAATTCACAACAAATCGTACGGTATGTTTTATAATCAGTAGAAGCTAGTCGTATTTACGCTTATGAGACCTGTTTCACCCATAAGTAAAGAATTCATCATGAAATAATTTCTCCAGCGCGCATATACTTCACCAATTCAATATGGCCGCGATCAATAAGTTTCAAAGGCTGCGCGCACGCCCGAGCGACATAACAAAATGTCCCAGATTAGCCACCGTACTTGTAAGCTAGATGTATAGTGTCCTTACACTTCCATAATATAATGCATGATTTGTTGTTTTAATGAAACGAAATGTATCACACTGACTTACATTTCATAGAAATATTGTCTCACAATTTTACCCTATGCTAAATTGTTGTAATTTTATAACTATCATTGTTTTGAAAGTCAAAAGAGAGCTGGAAATGATTAATTTGACTGAATTACTACGGAAAGATTTGATGATTAAACAGCCAGGTTCATATTCCTAAAACCGGACTTTCAACATCACTTTTTCGTTTCAACCAGTCACGATGCTGCTTTTAACGGCCAGGCCTCGGTATCTTCCTTACAAGACAAGTGTTGAATTATTTAATGAAACCAACGGAGATTACTTAGTATATTGTACTTGTATAACTTCTTTAACTGTAATAAGCTTAAACTACCCAGCGATATGGTGTTTTGCCACTGACCGTTCTAAGAAGGTACTGTGTTCCTTCTGTTATTTTATGGGCACACGTCACGTAGATAACGTACGCTTCGGCTGTAATGGACATGTTTATTTTATTAGCAGGTCTGGACAGGCATATAAGAAGTGACAGACTCGTCCTCACTCTTACTGGATTCTTGTTTTAAAAGCAATTCCGTATCCAAAGGGGGGGGGGGGGGTCCCAGTTAGGTGTCTGCGCAAAATGTTTCTTGATTTTATTTATACTTTGTGGTAATATACCTACATGTATTAAGTTTTATTAACAAGTATTGTTGTTACTAGTTTTGACTTCCTTTTATAGATATTCACATTTAAAGTGGGTGGGGTAATCTGACATGTGACCAGCCAGGAACACAATTTTTGTTATTTTTTTAAAAATAGTTCTAACTTTTTACCTGAAACTTTCATGATAAAATAACTATGCAATGGACATTCACACAACATGTTGCATTTTAAATTGTACTGAATACTTTTTTCATCACAGAGCCACAAAGTGGTCTAATCAAATTTACTGATTTTCAATGGACGAACTTTACCAAAAAGCTAAAACATTTTTCATTAGTTGAGATATTAAGGTGTTATTTTCAGCAGATATTGTAAACTAAATAAACATTAAAATGACAGTATATCAGTATACTCTGATTAATATTAGAAGAGTGGTACACTCTCAAACTGGGAAAAAGTGGGTGGGGTAAATAAATATTCGAAGCAACACTACAAAAATTGTGCAGTTGTTAAGAAATGGCCTCAGATTGTCTATTACTATCTTAATTTTATTAAAGACAGCATTGATTGATAAATTGTAACAAAAAAATCCCATTTTATACATGTGTGTCATGGAAAAAGCATGGACCTTGAACATGACATGTAGACAAACCAAATTAACCCTGAAAGCTCAAAGTATTTAACAAAATGTTTTGCCTGAGGCAGTATATTTTGAGGAAAGCTATTGTTCAAATTAACATTAAATTTTCTGCATTGATTTTTCCGTGGCACACATGTATAAAGTCTTATTAAAGTGGAAAAAATGTTAAAATTTATCAACCAAGTCTGTATTTAATAAAACTAGAATGTGTCTGTAGGACACAGGGTGTGTCCCCCTCCCCATCCCCACCACCTCGCATGGTACATTTGGCACAAATAAGGGGAAATAATTCAAATGTTTGCAGTCTTAATTGGGTATAGCCTTAAAAAACTATGAAAAGGATTCATATTTCTATACCATATACTTTGTGAGCATCACAAACAAAAAATCCACTATTTTAGCTATTTCAAGGGCCATAACTCTGTAACAGATGCTAAAATTCTCAAGAAGTGCCATGTGTGCAAAGGTCGCATTATGATAAAGACTTAAGCAAGGTTTCATGAATTTACATTTAAATACTTCTGAGTAAGGCACCGAGAATACTTCTGAGTAAGGCACATAATTAGGTAAAAATGTGCATTTATCAGTTACTATTTCAGGGGCCATAACTCTGGAAATAGGGGGCAAACCCAGATGAAAATAGTATATGCGCAAGTTCAAGTATCATGATAAACACTCATCAAGTTATATCAAACACTTTTTGAGCTAGGCATGTCACAAGGTGAAAATGTGCATTTTTGACTATTTCAGGGGCCATAACTCTAGAAATAGGGCGCGGACCCAGATTAGAAATAAAAGATGCGCAAGTTCATATCATGATTAAGACTAATGCAAGGTTTCATGAATCTATATCAAATACTTTTTGAGCTAGGCGTGTCACTAGGTGAAAATGTGCAATTTTTACTATTTCAGGGGCCGTAACTCTAGAAATAGTGGCGGAGCCAGACGAAAAATAGAAAATTTGCAAGTTCCTATCATTATAAAGACTCATGCAAGATTTCATCAATTTATATCAAATACTTTTGGAGCCAGGCATGTCACAATGTGAAAATGTGCATTTTTTACTATTCCAGGGGCAGTAACTCTAAAATTAGGGGGCGGAGCCAGACGAAAAATAGAAGGTGTGCAGGTTCATATCATGATAAAGACTCTTGCAAGGTTTCATCAATTTATATCAAATACTTTTTGATCTAAGCGCGTCACGAACTTCGGACAGACGCACGGACGGATTGACGGACGGACGCACAGACAAATGCAAATCTATATGCCCCCACCACTCATGGTGGCACAATTAAGATAGTAATAGACAATCTGAGGCAATTTCGTAACAACTGCACAATTTTTGTAGTGTTGCTTCGAATATTTATTTACCCCACCCACTTTTTCCCAGTTTGAGAGTGTGCCACTCTACCAATATTAATCAGAGTACACTGATATACTGTCATTTAAATGTTTATTTAGTTTGCAATATCTGCTGAAAATAACACCTTAATATCTCAACTAATGAAAAATGTTTTAGCTTTTTGGTAAAGTTCGTCCATTTAAAATCAGTAAATTTGATTAGACCACTTTGTGGCTCTGTGATTAAAAAAGTATTCAGTACAATTTAAAATGCAACATGTTGTGTGAATGTCCATTGCATAGTTATTTTATCATGAAAGTTTCAGGTAAAAAGTTAAAACTATTTTTAAAAGAATAACAGAAATTGTGTTCCTGGCTGGTCACATGTCAGATTACCCCACCCACTTTAAATGTGAATATCTATAGAAGTAAGTAAAACCTGGTAACAATAACACTTGTTAATAACACTTAATACATGTAGGTATATTACCACAAAATATTAATAAAATCAAAAAACATTTTGCGCAGACACCTAACTGGGACCCCCCTTTCAACTAAAATAGGCGATCATTCTGTTAAATGCGGGTAAGAGTAATTTTTCTTTGACTACTTATTCATTTAATGATGATGGTTTAGAGTGTTTTTGCGAAATAATGCACCTAACGAAAATCTTTACCGACGCCGACGATCAGTTGACGAAAATACCTCCTAGATTTTTGTCAAGATTCAGACAAGAAAAATGTCATAATCATGAGAATAAGAACTTGCATGTTTCGCAGCAAGGTGAAACAGTCGTGATTGCAACATGCTTTGAATCATGTGGCTTGTGATCTTAACCGTCAGCTGTATCTTGCATACATTCTACTTTTATTTCGTTCGCCAGTCATATACCTCACACACAAACTTGAAATGAAGATTATGGAGTGCTTTCGTATGGTACTTCAACATATCTGTACGGCTGAAAGCAATTCTACATGTCGTGAACTTGAAATAAGTGCTTGTTCCAAAATGCCTCTGAAAGTGACAACGTAGGTCCGATTTTCTGGTGAAAACCTTGGTTTTTTATCATATCTAACTCCAGGATCTTTGACTCCTTACGCGCTGCCAGTTCAATGTTATCAATGAATGAATGCATGTTTACATGCTCCGCACTGGAATCTCAGTTTGGGGCCTCCGTGGCCGAGTGGTTAAGGTCGTTGACTTCAAATCACTTGCCCCGCACCAATTTCGATTCGAGCCTTTCTCGGGGCGTTGAATTCTTCATGCGAGGAAGCACTCCAGTTGGCTTATGTAAGCTCGTTTGTTCTATCTAGGTGACCGTTCATGATGAAGAAATGCACAGAAGGACACCTGGGGTCTTCATCCACCATCAAAGCTGGAAAGTCGCCATAATAACCTATAATTGTGTCGGTGCGACGCCTTGGAACGGTAAGCGGCAAAATCATCATTGGAGAGCTTAAACCGCTTTATGGTGCACCTAACCTCACTCTTATTCTCACCATGTTCCAAAGTCACAGTAGAGTAAATACAAATTATCCCCGCCAGATGGAACCCTAATATGTTATGTAAAACAAAACAAAAAATCAGAAGAATCGTTAAGAAACAAAAACGCATTACTCAGTGCCTTTGCGGAAGACAGAGCAACAAGGGAAACACCCTCAAGGGCCAGCCAAAACAGGCCAGAAGACAGCAATCAAAATAACTCAGTCCCAATGGGATTTAGAACTACCTATCATAGATCCTCCGCCTGTTCCGTCAGACACAATCAAAAAGGAAAGTGTAGCGTCCAACTGTAAATTCAGTAGAGATTAAAGAAAAGCCTTATGCATGTAACGGTAAATTCAGTTTTTAATCGACGAAACATCATTAGTGGGACTGTCTAGATAAAACTTAGGCCAAGTTTGATTTTTGTTCGATAAGGAAGGACCAAGGTCACATTTAAATTTTAGTCATCTAGCTTCAAATTGATGTCGATTCGCCGTAAAACCCAATTCACTCACTCACTCAAATTGATGTCACTGGGTCAAAATTTATAACATGAGCCAACTGGAACCTAGTTGAGTAATAAACAGCCATCTTTGCTCTCTTCATTAGTCTCCTAACGGTCTAAGACCAGATGCGTATAGGTTTGCCCTCCATCTGTCAGTACTCATGCAAAAATCTGGATCCTGTGATAGCTGAATATGTACTTGATGATATGAATGTGTGGTGATGATGCATGTTATTATCTCTGGGTGCCTGCCTGTTGCCTCACTTTATTATATTTGAAAATCTTTCATGTTTCTCTTCAAATTAGAAATACGGTTGGGTCAAAGAACCGTAACCCTATCTTGCGTCTTTCAATTACTTCCCTATATCATACTTGAAAAAGATTCACCAGAGCGTACCTAATTAAAAAAACAATTGAAAGAAACTCAAAAGAACCATAACTCTGGCTTGGCAAATTCTATTAATTATTACCTTTATTATGACATAAAATGCTTTAACTAGAGCATGTTTAGATTGACTTCATATATAAATTATAGACATACCGGGATATGCTTATGAATAGGAATGGAACGTCCATTCTCCAACAGATACTGCATTGGCAGGTGATGTCTGGTCACGGGATCTTTGACGTAAATGATACGTCACAACGGAATCAACAGTTTGAAGTCTGAATTTTGAAGTTCACTTTTCACAGTTCAAAGTTCATACTTCACAATTCGCAGTTCAGAATTCATACTTCAGAATTGTGAACTGCGAAGTATGAACTATTAAGTTACCACCTGGCTTTCGTAGCTCAGACATTATTTGACTACGTTCTCCGGAAAAGTACAATATTAAGACTTCCATGTTTTTGGTGCGTGGCATTCCCTGTTTGATATTTTTCTTTGTTTTTCCATGACATCACTAATACATTCGTTTGACATTATAATAAAAAAATGGTACGTAATGCCAAAGGTTTACAGTATATTGCATTTAAGCTAATCAGTCCAGAAAGCGATGCTACTTCTCTCAACCGAAACCTCGTGTATTAGCAAAGGCGTAAGGACAGGAACACGGTCGCACTGGGTCAAAATACGCTGACTAA
The DNA here is from genome assembly GCF_021730395.1 of Mercenaria mercenaria. Taxonomy (NCBI): domain Eukaryota; kingdom Metazoa; phylum Mollusca; class Bivalvia; order Venerida; family Veneridae; genus Mercenaria; species Mercenaria mercenaria. The sequence continues at coordinate 88,766,398 of NC_069362.1, read as the reverse complement.
ATGTAGACATGTATGTACTTCTATTCTCTATACATTCAATTTAAAATATAACTTGTTCACAGACAGCTAGGCCCGTTTCAGATTACAAATACTTACTAATTTAAAGTTAAATCTAAAATATTACATATATTACAAAAAACTTTTTGGTCATGTATTGCCAAGAGGTTTTCCTCGAGATCATTTAAATGCTTTGACTCTGAACTACTTCACCTTACCGCGGGATCCCCGTGTCATAAAGATTTCCGTAGAGTAACTTCTGTTTCTGCTCTTCGGATATGCAGACGGATTTATTCATTATTACCTGGTACTTGGAGAGATCATTCTGACTTAAGTACTTGATCTTCTAAACGAAGATCTGAGAACGACCCATTCACATATGTCTTCTGTATATTTTGGATTTCCAGCATTGCTATTTTTATTTTAACCAATGAGACGACTTGTTAGAATGTCAAAGAGTAAGAAAAATGTGCAGTTATTCCAGGGCTCGAACTCGGGACCCCTCGATTACTAAGCAAGTGGCCTACCGACTGAGCTAACCGGCTATTCTGACATATTCCGACATAAGAATTTAATATATCAAAAGACAATGGTCAGGTATTGCTAAATTTTGTAATTTAAAGCTTGATTGGCTAAGCGGAATGGTCGTCAGAACGAGGCTATGAATAGGTCGTTCTCAGATCCTATGCGTAGCGTAATAGGAGATGTACTTTAGGCAGATTGTTGGAGAGATATTTCTTTGTTTTGTCCATATGTCTCTTCAGGTTTGATTTTGTTGAGCATGTTTGAAGGCATATAACTATCCCACTCATATTACTGTATAGAAAAACATATACAGATTGTGATTAACAAATATCGTTAAAAGGTGTACTTTATTCATTTCTAGCTATACATTACAGTGGAGACACAAAGGCATATATCAGATTAGGACTTGTACAGAAGTGAATTATGATCCTGTGAAAGAATAATAATAATAATAGAACTGACAGACTGAATATGCCATACGATGAAATAATACTGTACTACTATTTCTACTTTCTCCTAAAATGTCTCAAATTATGTTTTCTTATATATTTTTTTCTCGCTCTTAATCATTGCTTTTTTTTTGTGGTTTAAATCAACCATCCTCTGTTCGAATAAAATTGATAAGGCAGTAAACAATTTTCAGCGTTAAGAGGTCAAATTTACAAATAAAAAGGTAATTTAGATTTAAGTGCATTTTACACTTTACAAAAATAAAATAGGCTAGTGCACTTATTGTATTTTAGAAAGTTTTAAGTGTCAGTGGAAAGTGTTTCACCTTGAAATTATGACATAGTGACTTGCAGATTCTTTGAACTCATTTTATGTCTGGGCCGCGCATTTTCGTGCTTTTCGCCAAAACGGCCATTTCATTGGGATTTGAAATCTTGGCTGCTAACGTTTGATCATACAATGAATGGGACTTTTACTTGTTAGTTTGGAGCTAAATTCGTTGACTGACTCAGCCACGAAAATTTTGGTCCACACGAATATTAATGAATTCACAATACAGGCCTTTGTTCAACTAGCTCTAAGTGTAGCTGTTCCTTCGTTTGCAGGAAAAGTTACACGGCGATTTAAAAGACAGACAAATGGAATATATTTCGTCATTAGATTTCGAAACAAGTAGAGCACATAACTCAAGGCTTGTGTAATAAAAACGGGAAGTTTTACATATATTGCTAATAACTTATTATGCCACATAGATAGCTATTTTAATAATCCATTATTGTTATTTCTATTGTGTGGTTACAGACTTGTGTCACGTTTAATTTTGAAAGTCAAGTAGGCGACTGCCGTCCGATTGGCTTGGAAAACTATATATGCTTCATCAAGAGCAAATCTTCAAAACTTGAAAGCTCTTTCTGTATATTTTTGGATTATGTTTGGGATGCTTTTTAGCATGATTTACTAAAGAACTTGAGACAGAGTTAGCAACAATCACAGATTTTTTAAAATGCTAAAATCTATGAAAAATCTTGTATTTTCTGGTAGATATGATCAAACCATTCACAAAAATGTATACTTTTAATATTTTATGTCAAAACATGAACAGTTGAACAGCTTATTGACATCAAAGATGCAGTCCCTAAAAAGTCTTGATTTTTCAATATCAAAAAAAGTTGACCTCATTTTATTTCTCCATCATATTAGTGTTTTCATCACATATGTCATTTTAGATTGGTACTATAAACACCACTGACCTATTCTATAACTAGAACTGGAATTTACATTTGGTTGTACCCTCACTATATGGAGTATAATGGACTCACAACAAACCACCACAGAACAAATTTACCTGAAAATAAGCAAGAAAAAGTTAAATAAGCTTGTTTCACCAAGTGAGTGAGTGAGTGAGTTGGGTTTTACGGCGAATCGACACAAAAGGTCGTATATCGCCGAGAAGAAGTTATATTAAAAACGCCAATTGTAAAGCATATCTAAAAAAAATTTATGTAAAAATGTAAAGCATATCTAAAATCATTCATGTAAAAATGTATATACATGTGTTAAAAATATCAGCTGCAAACATAGTAATATTCCTCCATGCGAACAATTCACCGATTTAAGTTTGATCATATGATACTATATATCAGTTATGTATAGCTGTGCTTGAAAAATGTTAATTGATAATAATATTGGTGATAGTTGACCAATAAGTTGCAAAAAAGCTAATGAAGGGGTAGGGTACATAAACACAATATTTATTGGATCAACATGTATTATCTGTGCTGTTATGAACTTTTTAAAATCTAATATGACAACTTGAATTGGAAAAAAACAACATTTCTATCCAGTGTTTGCAATAAGGATATCTTTACTCTTTCCTGGAGTTAAAAATGGATGGGGACAGATTAAATTCAAAGCATTTTGGAAGTTTTTTTTTTTTTTTTTTTTTTTTTTTTTGGAAGTCAATTCTATTGCTAGTTGTTTTGTATTTTTTAATTATATGTAACAATAGATCTAACTTTAGCCAAAACTTAAAACACTTTATGACAGTTTGGAAAGTTACAACCATTATGAGAAAGTTTAAAGTCCCAGGATCTCTTTGAATTTACATAGCAAAAAACAACTGTGCTATGTTTTCTTATGTGTACTTACCCATTGAAAAGTAAGGAATGTTTTTCTTTTAAATAAACGTCATTTCTGTCAGTATGACATCTTTCTTGATAAAATAAGAGCTGCTTGTATATGTGATCAAGGGACTTTAAAATGAATGTAACTTCCTCACAATCAAAGTGCAGTTGTAAAGTTCGGTCAAACACTGGCACTGAAGCGAAATTCATGCAAAACTCACATAAAAAAACAAAGCACCATAACCTTCCATGTAAGATAAATGGCTCCAAATTGTTGTTTGTTTTTTTTTTTCTCTTTGCTGAATTTATTTGTTTCGCAAGGCTATGATGATTTTGAATAAGTAACAAGAAACATGGGAGGAGTGTAAATGGGAACTTAAAAAATGGCCTAAAACTGTACCGTCATGTGATAATTAACGACTTGCTGAAAAATGATATTGTATGGCTTATTAGAAACAAAATCTAATAATGTTCTATGCTTTGAACATTTGGTAGTTAAACAAAAGAACAAAACATCAAAACGTTACGTGATAAGTCACACTTCCCTGCAAACCCTTTAAATTTGAATAATAAAACAAAGGGAGAGGGCACTAACTGTGATGCCTTTAAATCAAAATATATAGGATAAAGCTACCGCCCAATTCCTGTGAAACTTCTGAAATACTCGAAAAGGTCTGCATAGAAACTGATTATCAGTGTTAACTAACAACTGTAAATCACTTCCTTTGTAATCCTCACATAATTATATGCATAAGCGGCATCATCTTGCTCATACCTAATGTTATACTAATCACCATATCCGGGGACCAAAGATATTACATATCCTTTGTTTGTTTTCCCATCGCTGAACTTAAGCTGTACCTGTTTACCCACTAGTAAACGGATACCTTCTTGTTGTTTTTCAAGTGTGGCCTCCTGCAGACAGTCTGGTATAAAATTAATCACATTACATTCCTTTATAATTCCTTAATTAGTAATGATGAATATTTACCATCTGTGCCCTTCCACGAGAAGTTGTACATTTTTTGTTCTCGGAGTTTTTGCTTTAAGACACTTTTTTCTGAATATTAATTGTGATTTTAGGGCTTCTCGTCTGTCACTGTCGGTGTCAAGTTTATCTTATGCTTCATTCACTTGTGCTTTGCTTTGCCATAAGCCATAGGAACAAACAGCATTTGTCATTTTTTGCATCTCCTGCAGTCTTTAACTTTCAGTTTCTTCAAGTTTTCTTCTTCGCTCCTAGGCCTCCTGCATTTCCCGCCTTTTTGCTTCAATTTCTTTTAAACGTATCTTCAACTGATTCCTGATAACTTTTCCCTCTGTTATTGCATTATTCAAAAGCTGTGTTCTTTCATCTTCATTCAAAGCAGAAAGCCACTCACGGGTTTTATTATGCAAATATAATAAGTAAGACTCATTTGTGAGTAATGTTGCATTTGGTCTGTAACGCAGCAGTTGGTCAAGTTGACCAAAAACAAATACTGGTAGCGTGTAATTTTTCATGGCTGACTTAGTATCTGCAATTACCTGATCACTCGGATTGAAGAATTTGCCACCTGACAAATGATGACCATGCGATTTGAGCGTTCAGACATGGACAGGAAAAGTGCTTGTAACATTAAAAAATAAAAACTTCATTCAATGTATTAAAATTGTCCTCCAACAAAAGACTTTTGTTAAATGGACTTGTCTCACCGCTGATGAACTGACCAATCAATTCAATATCATTTGAACCTCTAGTTAGGAAGTCTACCAGTTCCTTATAGTAAATATTCATTTCTAGAATATAACCTGGTGCCTCGAGAAATTTCCACAATGGACCCGTTTCAAGTTGCGAAATCAGTCCAAATGCCCCAAGTCCTGCTAATAAGAGGTCTTCCTTTATGTCTAATGTCAAAGCTTTCAATAAATCATTGCTTGTTCCATGTACTGTATCCAAAAACTCCGCAATTCGTTCACGGTGATAAAAAATGACTGACGGTAAGCTAAACACAAGATTAAACCTATTGTGCTTAATCCTAACTATATAGCTTTTTTCATCTTTTGTCTTGAGGTATGTAATCCATGGTATGCTTACACCATTCTTCTCATCCTGACGGACTACGAAGGTCTTCAAAGACGTTCTATTAAGACGCAAGGTCCCACTCTCACTTTTGTGGTAAAGTTTAAGTTCCAGTTTCCTTCCTGAGCCTGTATCTTTCCCATTTAAGTAAATATTCTCGAATTTTAAGAGTACTTTCACAGGTATCTGCAATACCAACTAACAAATGTAAGCCACAGTAAAAATTACTCATATTAGAACAAAGTTTCTTTTCCTCTACACTTAAGTTTTCCCAGATATCCACAAACTGTGGTAAAATATTCCTGAACTGTTCTAGTAAAACATTGAAGTGCTTTTCTGTGGAAGCCCTATCAGACATTGTATCCCTGATATTGCAAAGTACAATATATCCAATGTCTTTGTCATGGATTGTCTCATAGCAATATCTTGTAATCCGATAAGATGTCTTTGAATGTATCGAATGTGTTTGGCCATTTCGCGCAATCCTAAAATGTATGAATTCTGTTCTTCTTCAGTCACTACATATGTCTGCATGCATTTGCCATATTTCCTGGTCTCTTCAGCGTTTAAAGTTGTTCGATCTTTATCTTTCAGAACACTATCAACTTGTTTTTGTGACACTGCTAGCTTACTTTCTACAATTTAGTCCAATAAATCTAGTGTCAAAAATGCAAATAAAGGGAAAAAATACACAGGTTTTTGTGTTTTCATGTTCTACAACATGTGCTGAGTCAACAGTGAAAAATCTACTAAAATCTAAGTACGCAAAATATGGGGTTTTTTTTGCAAAATAAAGCTGGAAACTGCATATAAAACAGCGATATTCTGGAATATTGATAATACGCTTATAACTATAAGTAAATGGGACTTTTGAAGCATAAAAATGTTGAAACTTATCTTGTACATTCTTTTCAATGACTTCTTAACATTGCATGTATTAAAAGGTACACAGAAGTACCATTGATACAATTTTATAGTGCTTTTAAAGTACTTTAACTGTGTTGCAATTTTTTTTAAATCTGTGAATACCATTTGGGAGAAAAGGGTTGGAACCCTATTAACTCTTTAATTTCAAGAATAACTCTATATGAACTCTCTTTCAAAGTCAAATACACATGATCTGGATCATTTGTGAAAACAGAAGAAAATTGTCTGTTTAAAATTTCAGACTTATTCTTGGCACTAGATTTTAAAATACCATTTTCTCTTGATGGAGCGACGCCACAAGAATTATTTCGTAAACTTTTTATAACACCCCAGAAACGTTTGGTTGTGCCATGTTAATGTTATTCAGGACTATAAACAATATTATTCAAATAATCCCAGTAAGCATTTCGAGTTTTCTTTTGAATCATAGGTTTAATCTTTTTAAGTTTGGAAGACAGAGTGATAGACTATAAACAATATTATTCAAATAATCCCAGTAAGCATTTCGAGTTTTCTTTTGAATCATAGGTTTAATCTTTTTAAGTTTGGAAGACAGAGTGATAGTTATACTTCTCTTAACTTTGATAACCTGTCACGTTTCTTCTTCAACTTTTTAATTTCATGGCAGGTGTTGCTTACCAGAAACAATCTTAATGTAAATGACATGAAACCAATTCTTCTAGTTTATTGTTAAAGGAGTTCCATTGATCTTTCACATTTAAAGTTTGCAGAAAAGAGTGGCAAAATTTCTTAAACATCTTTGGAATTCGGACCAGTTTGCCTTATCAAACAGGAAAATTCTGTGTTTTTCTTTTGAATTGATTCTAGCTGATGTAAGAATGTCAACAAAAGGAATGCAATGATCACTGAAACCAGAAATAACTTTTACAGTTTCCGCCAATGTAGGATTTGACAGGAGTACAATGTCAGGTAGGCCACTAGTAGCATCAGTAACTCTAGTAGCTTCAGTTATCATCTGAGTAAAACAATAGGATTCAACAAAAGTTGTAAAGTTTGTTACATTCTTCAAGGTGTGTGTACCTGTGTTTACAGTTTTTGATTTCCAGTTTATATCGCCAAGATTCAGGTCCCCGCCGATGATAGTTGTACTGTTTAGTTGATTTGTAAGGTTAATTGTACGTTCTGATTCATTTATGCATCTAAAATCTTTGCCAGGCCTGTATGCACTACAAACAAGCAAATCTTATATTTCCTTTCTGCTTTATATTTCCCATATTATTTCTGAGTCAGACTTTAGTTCTGATGGTGAAGCACTTTTGAACTTTTTAGAGACTTAAATAAAAACACCACCTCCTGTCCTAACTTTTCTATCATTCCTGTAAACATCATAATCTGGAGGAAAAAATGTCAGCATTTTTGATTTTTGGCTTTAGCCAAGATTCATTCCAAGTACTATATCAGGTTTCACTGTAGCTAGCTTTTTTAAAAATCCTAAAAGGTATTTATTTACTGACTGGCAATTCACAGTAACTATTTTCAAATGTTGTTTATACTGATATTTATAATTTGAATGTTTCAGCAGACGATTCGAGTTTTTTGCTGTTATATGAAGTTTGCTGACTGGTGTGCTACAGTGCAAAGGCATAGAATGCTTTGCTCCACATGGTGACTGAATAGATGAATTGTCTATATTGATTGAGGATAATCATTGATCTAGATCTAGCGATTTTGAAGAATTAAAATGCGTTATACCATAATTTGTACATTGTCATGATTCATTTGAATGATCAGAATGAAACTGGTACATTATAGTACTCATACCCTGGCATTCAGCGTGAAACCAAGTTTGCCCTCGATATCAGTATAAAAATGATTATAAATAGATTAATAAATAAATAATTAATAAATCTATCAGTTTCACGACTTAAAATTAATGTACATCATTGCTGACTTTCTAAAGGTAGACACTTATCTTCAAATACGAGACACCATTTTAATGTTTTTGGATAGACATATGAGCATCAAGGGTAACATGTGAAACATTAAGGCGGTAACACGTGGGACTCATACATGTGATTGCATGTGAAAGACAGTCCAGCAGAGCACCAGCATGAAATTCAAGATTAGGACTCTTTGTATTTAAACTACGTGCGTCTAGATATCCGTAGGTCTTAATTTGGTAGTTGTCGGCCTAACTACGTGATGTTCATATCGGAGGAAATGTATAAGAGATAGTTGGGTTCTTGACATTCTTTTTTATGCAAAATAGTGAGTTGATTTTTTTGTTTAATGGCCATGAACTTAGTTCCAACATGTGTTAATCTCAACCACTGTGTTTATTGGAAGCATCTACGCAACATGTCCCATCCATTGAAAGGTTTTGAGTGCTGGTGATATGCTTGAGATATATATTTTTGTTTAATATATCAGATTATTAGAAAGATGTATATTAGAAAAAAAATATTAAAAAAATGACTTGTGCAATCACACTGCTTGTATTTGATGTCTAAAATTTAAATGTTGACCTACTCAGGGGAACTTTCTATGTAGATAGTTACATAGAAAGTTCAGAGCAAACTTTGTTACATTTCTCTTTGATTAAATACAATAAGATTATTGGCATATTTCACTCTGCTCAATGTGAGCTATTGTGACCTGTCATTGTCCGGCGTCCGTCGTTGTTCGTCGTCCGTCGTGATTTCTTGATGATTTCTAGGTCAGGTTTGCAACTGGGTCACGTGGGGTCAAAACCTAGGTCACCCAGTCAAATCAAAGGAAAAGTTTGGTAACACTCTACAGGCCACATTTATGCCCTTACCTTCATTGGGTGATGTGGGGTTAAAAACTAGATCACCCGGTCAGATTTAAGATTTTTAACACTAGAGGCCACATTTAAGATCCTATCTTGATAAAACTTGGTCAGAGTGTTTATCTTGATAGTCTTTAGGCCATGTTTGAATCCGGATCTTGTGGAGTCAAACACTAGGTCACTAGGCCAGATCAAAGGAAAATCTTGTTAACACTCTAGAGACCACATTTTAAGTTTGAAAGTCATGAGAATTGGCAAAACTATTTGTCTTGATACAATCTAGACAAATTTTGAATATTGGTCACCTAGGGTCAAAAACTAGGCCACCCAGTCAAATCAAAGGAAAACTATGTGTGGAGATAGACCCTAAACTTTTCAGTGATAGAAATACATTAAATAATGTCTAGAAATTGATTTCCAATTCCTTGAAATAACCAAAAATGATTTCACAAATGTGAAATTTATGATAGTTTTTGTTAATATCAATAACAGAAGTGTTAATATTTATCTGCAAAGAATGACAACTCTTGCCTTGGGCTAGTACTTATAACCAGAGATATCTATTAGTTTACTTCCCTTGCAATAACACAATTGAATGGGAAATGAAAACGGTTTAAGACACAATATCATACTTTTTGCACAACAAAAGCATTTTGGATTTATTCGTATGTTTTTGATTTTCCCCTGAAAATCTGCTTCCTATGACTTTGTCAACTTAATTATGGTAACAAATTAACTTTAAACAAGCCGATAATAAAATGGAATACCGGTAAGTATTTTATAGTGCAGATAATACAGTTTTGCTTGTATCAAAATGTCACAATAGAAGCACTTTTGTAATACAGAACACCTGGTAAGATTAGTAAAGGTGTAATTTTATTGATCTCTATTTCCTATGCCTACTATGTGAGTGCAATAGAGGCTGCATTTTCAATAAATATTCGTAAAATTTGGTATGATCTTCTCGATGAAATCTAGGTCAGATTCGAATATGGGTCATCTGGAGTCAAAAACTAGGTCACCTGGTCAAATCAATTATAAACTTTCTGTATGAAGTAGGGGCTGCAGCTTTCATCTGATGTGCATGAAACTTGGTCAGAATATTTGTCTCGATCATATCTCGGATTAGTTTTTATCTGGATGACGTGGGGTCAAAACCTAGGTCACCAGGTCAAATCAAAGAAAAGGCCACATTTTGTATTCAATATTCATAGAACTTGGTCAAAATGTTTGGTATCATTAAGTACTACATGATTTTGAATCTGGGTCATGTATGGTCAGAAACTAGGTCACTTGGTAAAATCATGGAAAAGCTTGCTTACACCCTAGAGTCCTCTTTTTTGCTCCAATTTTCACGAAACTTTTTCAGAATGTTTGTTTTCATGAACTCCATGACGCGTTATATTCATGGTCATGTGTGGTCAAAAACTAGGTTACTAGGTCAAATCAAAGAAAATGCTTGTTTACACTCAGGCCACATTCTTTAGTCCAATCTTAATGAAATTGGCCAAAATATTTGTCTCCATGAAATTTCAGACGGGTTAATAATTGGGTCCGGTTGGGTAAAAAACTAGGCCACTAGGCCAACTCGAAGAAAAATCTTGTTTACACTCAAGAGGCCACATGTTTGCTCCAATCTTCATGAAACTTTGTCAGAATGTTCAACTCCTTGAAAACTCCGACGAGTTTGAATCTGGGTCATGTGGTGTCAAAACTGGGTCACTTGGTCAAACATGTTTACACTGTTACGGTATGTTACTCTGGTGAGCGACCTAGGGCCATCTTGCCCCTCTTGTTATTTGTTACTGTGGATTTCCGTCTTATGTCACGGATACTTTTACTTTTGTGTTTAGTGTCAAACCGTCAAAATTATATGGCAACTTTCAGCTTTTGTTGGTGCCGTAAAAGCCCTGGCTCCTTTGGCATTATTCAAGGCATAGCCGGACACCTTGGTAGAACCACTGACCTTCCGTAAGTCCTCACATTAAATAATTTTCACACTCAGCAAACTTGGTCACGTAGGTCCCTTTGGATGTTTAACTTGCACACATATTATGCCTTCACGCACACAATACACACCCACACGGGAGTAAGGGAGAGTTTGAAATTTCATACATGTGTTTAGAAAACAGATATTTTATTAACTTGGCAGATGGCTCTTCATTGCATGGAATTGTAATCCATGCAACTTACATTTTAAAAATAGACATATAGACTGCAAATGACACGAATGTTTTAAAGAGATACTTTTTCAAGAAAAATATTAATGAAATACTTATTCTGATTAATTTTATTTAACTAATTAAGGAAACAGAGAGAGAGAGAGACCGTTTTGTTAAATGAGAGAGAGAGAGAGACCGTTTTGTTAAATTAAATTTTGCTTTGATTATATCTATTCTTTATGTGGTGTTGCGTAAGCATATGATAAATTGTCCCAGAATCTAATTATTTTAACTTTTCCAAAATAATAAGTAGCATCAAAAAAGGAAATACGGAATGTCATATTTTATAGCGATTTTTGTTATGCTTTACTGGCATACATAGGTCAGGTGAGCAAAAGCATGAAAATTGCGCACCCATATCGTCAATGTAAGCAACAATATGTCTTGTTTATATAAGTTTCCACAATATTTAAAGGATTTAACTTTTTTATTCATAAATTACCTGTGTATCCATTTAATGAAACAGTTACGATTTTATTCTAACTGAGATATTCTGAATGTAATAAGTATAAATTACTTTACAGTGATAAGATAAATCAAAAATTATAACCATTTCCATGTAGACAATCTGGCAGTATATTTGTTCCTGCATCAGATATTGTATTTTCCACTGATGGAAAATACATTGCTAGAAAAAATCATTCCTTACACTGACCTCTCTCGCACTGTTTTTTAACTTTTCCTCATTCAATTCCTAACATCTACCCCACCCACCCATAACAGCCCTGTCCCTCACCCAACCCCACCGCCAAAACAGAAAACAGGTGTTTTCTTTACGTTGTTATTAATATATTTCAAGTAAATGTCTCAAATTGCATATAAAATGGAGTCAAGGTTGTAATTATGTATTCTGATCAATGCAAATATGAAAAATAAAACCCAGTTAACTATAACACAGCATGCAGCATAATTTTTATACGGTTTCCACGAGTTATGGTTTGTGTTGGATAAAGCAAAAATCAGCAAAACTTGTAAAATCTGAGAGAAGCGTATATGACCGCAACTGTTACACGACCGCTATTTGAATCTGGGGCCGGTAAATATTTCGATAAAAGCTAAAAGTTATGTAAGAATTTGTACAGTATGTCCTAATTTTTTAATAAATGTTTCTGTAATAAAATTTACTCATTAAGTCGCTTTCATTGCAACGTGGATTGTAATTCGTACGGTAAACTACAGCAGTTTAAATATGCTTATACAGTTACAATAAAAATGTAACTGTGGCCGACAGAAAATAGCGGCAACAAATGAAATCACACACTCCGAATGGTTTTACATATTTATCGATTTATTTTCGGTTTAGTTTTAGTAAAGTCTCTACCAGCACTAAAGGGAAATAGTCGAGACAAGCATAACGTTAGTAGTAGTAATTAGTCCTAGGTTTGAGAGAAATATATTTCATTGAAATCTCAAAGTTATGATAATGTGTTTTATATCAATCATACTGACTGCGATGCATTTAAAGAGCTGCTGTGTACAATGTTCTATAGCCCTCACAACAAGAATTGAACTTAAGAAGTTTAGGGTACGTTTTTGTTGTTCTATGACATTAGTCAATTTATGGATATTAATAAGTGTCAGAGTAAGGCTAATACACATATGTTATGATGATAAAAGCGTTCACACTAGTAGACATCCGCCAGATTTCGGTTTCTTTTTCTGTCGTGGACACAGTACTGCTCGTATGGCTTCATCAAAAACGGTTTTTAGGCCTTTCTGTGTTAACGCTGAGCATTCTAAATATTTCACTGCATTGATCTCTTTAGCTAATGCTAGACCCTGAAATGATAAATATGTATTGACAGTAGAACACATTATATTCGCAAAGAACAGAAGAAAGCAATTATAGTTTTTATAGATACTTCCTTTGAATATGTTAACATAGAATCACTAAATACCTAGTGAATTCAAAATTAGATAATTTAATTCGTAAAACATGTATTCTACATTTTATGCTCTAAAGATATATTTCTATTGCAGCTTCGCAAACTTAAGGAAACTTGAGAAGAACGAATTGATTGATTGACTGACGGAAGGACGGACGGACGGACCGACCGACCGATTGATTAATTACAAAACAGACATTGTAGTTACTGTAATAAGTTGATTTATGTCATATCAAAATCAACGGACATACAAACCTGTGGATAAGTGAGTGGTGCTAGTTTCTTTTCTCGCAACTTTTCCACGGTGTCTTTGTCATCCCTCAGATCCAGTTTTGTACCCACAAGTATAATAGGAGTGTCTGGACAATGATGGTTCACTTCTGGATACCACTTTAATATATTAAATAATAGTAATTTTGTGTAAGGTAACTTACAATATAGCGCTATTCAACATCGTTTTAAGGCAATGTTGTTACAGCTAAACCTAACTTCGCTAGGCTTCTCATATCAGTACGTATGCTTTAGGACTGTGCAAAGTCACATTCGGCCATTTATTGGATTTGAACCAGTGTCAGTTGGATCGAGGCTGTACGATTCCAAGTTAGATTTATAATAATACCTCGTTTTGAGCACATTTCACTTGCGGTAAAGGGACAGATTATAGCGATAGTGTTAAAAAGTTCGTCACGTTATCTTACGGAAGTTATGTGGTCCAATCTCTGTGTATGCCTGACAAAGTAGAACACAGAAAGCCAGTCAATTCAACCGACAAAGCGTACAGTTGAAGTACAGTTATATTTTACTGAGCTTTCAAAGTTTATATGAGATCATTATTAGCTCAAGGCTAGTTCTATTTAATGAAATACTTAGCTGATAAAATGGTTTTTATATTGAAAAAAAATACTACAAAGGATTAATGCAAACATTAAATTCGATACAAAGTATCATAATTACTAAACGAGACATGGGTAAACAGAAAACAATTTACCTTCGCCCGCACATTTTCAAAACTGGCTGGACTAATCAGTGAAAAGCAAATGAGGAAGACATCCTGAAAAAGAATTGCGTCTTGTATATCAATTATAGCGAGATGCATTTAAAGTATTAAAACATGCACATCATAGTTTAAATGCGTGTTCACTAAACATGCTTTTGGGCTTGAATTTAATTTAATTTCACAATCTTTAAACAACTACAATCTTGTAGAAAAGTATAGATTTCTCCAACAATAATGACAAAAATAAGCGTTTAAGGTCAATCCGGAAGAAAGTGCACGAAATTCAACGAGACTTATACATGTATCTTTTCATTTAGAGATAGCATTGAATAAGGTGTATAAATTTCTTTGATTGGTATCGTGTATATTTATTTTGCGCGTGCTTTTGTTTGTTATGGGTTTAACGCCGTTTTTCAACAGTATTTCAGTTATGTAACGGCGAGCAGTTAACAAAACTGGTGTTCCTGGATTATGTACCAGTACAAACATGTCCGCCGCAAGTAACTGCCAACTTTCCCACCTTCAGAGATGGAAGACGAATGATGCCAGACACAATGTCTTTTATCAAATCGTCACGGAGAACATACGCTCAGCCCGGGGATCGAACTCACGATCCGGGAATCCGTAGGTCTGCGCTCTCCCTATTGAGCTAAGCGGACGGGTGCGCGTGAATAGTATCTCTCTCTCTCTCTCTCTCTCTCTATATATATATATATATATATATATCGCTCCTAAATACCTACCGTTTGTGGGTAGGACAGTGGTCTGAGTCTGTCATAGTCCTCTTGGCCAGCTGTATCCCAGAGCCCTAAGTTTATAGGCTTACCGTCAACCATAACATTGGCAGAATAGTTGTCGAATCTGTCACCAACAATATGATATATAGCATGATTCACAATTTGTATGTTTTTGCAATAATCATAACATGCTTCTACGTACTGTTTTAAACAATGAATTTAAGACATCATGTAAAACATCACGTTTTAACCTCATAGCATCGCAACACACATCAAGTAAATTTATTTTTATCATGTTTATCCTTTAACAGGATATTGCATTTAAGATGCAATATAGTAAAGTAGGGATAACGAAAGACCGGTGGTGACTTCACACTTCATACTTCACAGTTCAAACTTCACACTTCACACTTCATATATATAATGCTTAATACAGATACAAATAATAGGAAAGTCTGAAGTGTGAAATTTGAAGTGTGAAGTTTGAAGTATGAAGTGTGAAGTCTGAAGTGTGAAGTCTGAAGTTTGAAATGTGAAGTCTGAAGTCTGAAGTTTGAAGTGTGAAGTCTTTTTCGGACGTTTTTTCTATTTTTAGAATAACCTGGAATTACCGAGATTGGGCATAATGAAGTAGCATAATGATTATGGCTGAGTTACTTCTGACTCCAGAGGCGTAATTTAAATGAATATCGTATAGTATAATATGTTGTAAGAGAAGAAAATATTAAAAAGGTTTTCCTTTATAAGTCCGTTTAAAAGTACTGTCCCTCGGATTGGATAATTTTGAATCCAGTGGCATGATTTGAATACCTTTAATACTAGAAGACCGCTAGGTAATGCCACACACCATATATCTAATTTCTATGCCTTTCTGTTTTACAGATGAAGATTTTTAAACATATTTTTCCTTTCGTTTACTATGGCAACCACAGTTTTACATTGAATGAAATTGTTTTAGCAATTTGTATGTGCGTCACCCATGTACGATGTTCCGTTTGGACAATCGTGACATTTTATTTAATACTTAACCGCGATGCACGATGGTACGATGACGAAAACGCGATGGCGCGATGGCACGATGAAGAAACAACGATGGTACGATGGTGAAAACGCGATGGCACGATGATGAAATCGCGATGGTGCGATGGTACGTTGGTGAAATGTCAATGTAATATCGCTTTTTCATCATCGTACCATCTCGTTTTCACCTTCGTATCATCGTACCATCGCGTTTTCATCATCGTACCATCGCGTTTTTACCATCGTGTCATCGCGTTTTCATCGTCGTGCCATCGCGTTATCACCATCGTACCATCGTGCCATCGCATTTGCACCATCGTACCATCGCCTTCCGGTGGTTATGGGCAGTGGTACAATATATGTGTCAGTAAAATACAGACTTGATACAATCTCATTTTCACATTGCACTATTAATGTACTTTATACATCCTAACAAGAATAAACTTAGTTTGAATAATACCATGTGACTATTACACTAAATGGTAAATTTCGTCTCACAAAATATATTGAGATACATTCATGTTGACAAAAATACAAGTGTATGGGACTACGCATTTCTAACCGGAAAGATGTGGTACGATGGTGAAAACGCGATGGCACGATGGTGAAACAACGATGATACGATGATGATAATGCGATAGTACGATGATGAAACGCGATATTACATCGACATTTCACCATCGTACCATCGCATTATTGCGATTTTATCATCGTGCCATCACGTTTTCACCATCGTACCATCGTTGTTTCATTATCCATCGTGCAATCGCACCATCGCGTTTTCGTCATCGTACCATCGTGCATCGCGGTTTAGTATTAAATAAAAAGTCACGATTGTCCAAACGGAACACCGTACCCATGTATCATTTCCGTGAGATTGTTTAAAAAATTATTCCAATAGTTTTTTCTCAAGAAGATTTTGAACGGACAGACGACAGACAGTGAATTTCCCTTTATTTTTCGAATATCAACAAGTGATATAATCTAAACTCGAAAAGTCGTTTATTTTCCTAGAACATTCAAAATGTACACAATCAATAATACTTAAAACTAAAATAAGAAATGACATACACATCTATGCCAATACACAATAAGCAGATGACGTCAAGTCACGTGATATTTAATCTACGAAGTGCGAAGCGTGCAGTGAAGTCTGAAGTTTGAAGTGAGAAGTATGAAGTCTGAAGTTTGAAGTGTGAAGTATGAAGTGCGAAGTCTGAAGTGTGAAGTCTGAAGTTTGAAGTGTGAAGTTTGAAGTCTGAAGTTTGAATTCTGAATTGTGAAGTATGAAGTGCGAAGTCTGAAGTGTGAAGTATGAAGTGCGAAGTCTGAAGTTTGAAGTGTGAAGTCTGAAGTTTGAATTCTGAATTGTGAAGTATGAAGTTTGAAGTGTGAAGTCACCACCGATCTGTCATAGATAAAGGATGTAAACTTCATCTATTACATACTTATAGATATATATGAACACGCTTAGTATTACATACTTATAGATATATATGAACACGCTTAGTATTACATACTTATAGATATATATGAACACGCTTAGTATTACATACTTATAGATATATATGAACACGCTTAGTATTACATACTTATAGATATATATGAACACGCTTAGTATAACATACTTATAGATAGTATTACATACTTATAGATATATATGAACACGCTTAGTATTACATACTTATAGATATATATGAACACGCTTAGTATTACATACTTATAGATATATATATGAACACGCTTAGTATTACATACTTATAGATATATATGAACACGCTTAGTATTACATACTTATAGATATATATGAACACGCTTAGTATTACATACTTATAGATATATATGAACACGCTTAGTATTATATACTTATAGATAGTATTACATACTTATAGATATATATGAACACGCTTAGTATTACATACTTATAGATATATATGAACACGCTTAGTATTACATACTTATAGATATTATTACATACTTATAGATATATATGAACACGCTTAGTATTACATACTTATAGATATATATGAACACGCTTAGTATTAATTACTTATAGATATATATGAACACGCTTAGTATTACATACTTATAGATATATATGAACACGCTTAGTATTACATACTTATAGATAGTATTACATACTTATAGATATATATGAACACGCTTAGTATTACATACTTATAGATATATATGAACACGCTTAGTATTACATAAAATTTTTCGCTATTTTTATGAAATAACAATACTTGATTAGTTGATATTTTCTCCACCTTTGTGCGGCATCTCAATGGGTGCCCTTACTGTAGATGAAAGCGCGTTTTCTGTGGTTGACTTAGAAGCGACATTGGTTCGTGAATATGAAATCAATGACGTTTTAACATTCTTATTTCACATCAGAGAAGATGGATCAGTACGATTATTTTTAAATTTTAACAATATCCTTTGAGATAGAAATGTCCCATATTTAATAATTTCATTGTTTCCAAGTAATTTGCTAGAAGTACTTTAAACATTTAACCCTATAAAATCGAGTTTTTGTATTCCCGTCAGACTTCCAGTGCGACATTATTGTTTCAAAATTTTCCTCGACAGTCTTAATGTTATTACATTACAAAAGCTTGTAAATACATCTAACATATAGCATGTTAAGACATTCGCTTTTTATGATATTTTTTAACGTATCAAATACACCACTGCTAAATATTTTTCCTATCTTATGAGTGTGTATTTGTGTTCTACAATGGGAGTGTAGTCGACTTTAGTGCAAGATCGTCGTTGATAAAGATGCTGGTGAAATGATTGAAAAGATAGCTAGATACTTACACTGTAGGTATATATTCCCCCGGAAATGCATTTGTCGTATAGCTGATGAGTAAGCATGTCTTTCCCACAGCACTGGTATTAAAAAGATTAAAGATTTTGTAAACAACATTATATAATACATCAAAATTATATGACTGATATTTTGTAGATAAAATGGACAAACTTTGAATCTAGAATAATTTCATTAAGTATCTATAAATCTATCCAACATGTTGTCTCGTGTATCAAATTCTTTTTTTTTCTCAGTAGTTCATTGAAATATAAATATATAGATTGTATTCATAACTACAACTGTTTCAAATGGTGTGATTTTCATTTCATAATTTTCACTGTTAACGGAAGTACACTTGAATGCGTAAGAATAGAACAATGTAAATAATCGGGCATTCCTTCCGTAATAATATTACATCAGATAAAGAAACAGGAGTACATAAATACCTATAAAACATTAAGATATGTGATCCATGATATATATTGAAGTGTAATATGAAAATAATATTCAACAGTTTTACCAGAAGTAACGTTGCCCAATGCTCGTGATATTGCATGTTAAAACTAGTATAATATAATAAAAAGTATTTTAAAGACATGAAATGAAAAGAAAGTCTCTTTTAACATGTTAGAAATATCTTTCACTTGTGAACACCAGGTTTTTCTTTTTCACTCGTGGCGCAGTATTACATCTGATAGATATTTCACTTCTACATGAAAACAAACAGACAGTAGGTAGAGCTCAATACTAATAGTGGAGAGTTCGCGAGTTCGATCCCCGGGCGCAGCGTAAATTCTCCTTGACAATTTAACAATGCGTCTATTTCTCCTCCACAACATAATTCTTAAAAATGGCGTAACACCTAGTCAAATGAAAACAAAGGGAATGTATATAAAATTTATGACAACAATGCGCAAAGTAAGAAAATAAATATAAGCCAAAGTCTCTCTAATGTTACTCACCCGTCACCAACTACCACACATTTAATCGCCTGCATTGTTTACAGTAATGTTTTTATATTAAAAATTTCCTTTATATTACGTTAATCATGTGATCCATATATAACATATCAAATGTTCTACTCGTCCTACATTTTATGATTTTCTCAAATATTTCGCGTGATACAACAATACTAATACTGTATACGGAAGATGTTAAAGTGTGTACTGAAGTGTTTATAGCTACATGTTGAGCAGTTTAACTTCCTTTTCAGCAGGAAGTTAGTGATTGTAATAATCAAAAAATCGGTTTATAGTTTGAAGTACAGCGAATGTTCAAGTACTTAATATTTATATGTGCACAAAGTTATTACAATATTTTGATAAGTAACTTATGTTGCGTTTACTTGATTTTTAATAGCTATATAATACGCTCTGTCTGTCCCTTTAAGATTTATCATTTATGAAATAGTAAATAAAATCTGTAAAAAGATCCTTTGGAAGCATAGAATGCAACCAAGCAAAATCATAGCACACTCGGTTTGACTGTCTGTTCTTTAACATTGAACAACACATAATTTAATTGTTAAATATAAAAAAGGACCTCGCAAGTTTTAAAGAACTCTGTTATATCTTTTTAAACCGACTGACTCCTTTTTATTTTGTGTGAATTCAATGCTTTAAGCTTCATAATGCATGACTGTATAATTTGTAATTACGGCTGTATGTTCAAATAACAATTTATGCAGTCTTGAATTCTCAATTCTTACCCGGATGTTACAAAACAAAGATATGCTAGATCATGTCAGATAATAAATCTGAGCCGTATTTACTTTACATTTTTTCTGGCCTTATTTGAAAACATTAAACCACAATAACGTTTTTCTAATGGGAATCTATAGGACAGGACATGTTCGCGCATAAAAAAGATTTTACAATGTTATACTATTTAAACTTCTCACTGTTGTAACTTACCTGTTTTCTATCATATTGTCAACTTTACATTGTCGGTGTTTTTGCTTTAAAATATTTATCTATGATTTAAGGCAATTGTTAGGCATTATTTGGGATAATTTCATGTGAAACAGTTTTGTTATTTTATTCAATTTTAAGAAAGCCATATCATAAAAATCGTCATTTACTTGTTTCATGATTAAGAAATATTAAATCTGCTCCTATATTTTATCAGTTAATAAAATATGGGCAGGAGTTTGGATGCGTAATAATTAAATCACGAGTGCGCAGCACGAGTGTTTAATTATTTGCATCCGAACGACTGCTCATATTTTATTAACTGATAAAATTATTGGAACATATTTATTATTTCGATTCTAACAAACGTAAATAATTTGCATTTTACAGTACTACATTTTCAGCGGAAGGCGTCATTCAGATCATATGCAGTTACAATTTACCCCCATGGTTAGAAAGTGTTGCACTGCCAATGGAACGTATAGATATTTGTTCCTTTTTTATTAGAATTTTGAGAAGTTTTTATAAACTAGTTATCTAACAGCTCGCAAAATATTTATGATTAGGTTAGTTGACCCCGTGCTACGAGTTACAAGGTTAACTTTAATATGACGTCACATCATTATGACGTCATTCTTTATGTCATACATTTATGACGTCACCGCTGAATCATAATTGAGCTAATTGAATTCGCTCATTGAGATCAAAACGTGTTTTACGGTCCTACTCGTAAGTCAGTATGACTTTTTTTATCATAATTATGTTTCTGAAATGTTGTTTTCAACCGTTTGGCTCTGAAATAACTGGTATATAATGGAAAAGAAGTAGAATCTCTTATGTCACAATCGTAGGGGGTGAAATGTAACAGCCAACCACACTTTATCGTAGATTCATGTATAGGCGATTTTGCTATAATGTTTATATAGCAATTGCTGCGGATCGTGTTAGAATTTATGTTTCCGTTTGCCGGACCCAGATTTTATTAGTGGACGTCCCCTAAAACGACGTTAATCTGACGATGTAACAAGATTTGCAGGATATATCGGCCAGAATTTTGTAACAAGAGGTCTGGTGATGTTAAAATCCCGGACCAGAAGTGCCTTGTTCTCGATGCTTCCGAGGGATCTACTTTTCAGATTTTATTTATGTTTCTGTGACAAAGTTTTCACGTACATTACTCCCAAGCTGTGTATGAGGAGGTGGGAGATGGGGATGAATTGTCAGTTACTTGTATAAAAATATTTATACTGGTAGAAAATTCCGGAATACTGGTTAAGTAAACTGACAGTCATATACATAAACCAGTATAAAATATCGTCTGTTAAAAACAGTGTTAAACTAAAATCACAAAGATAGAAAAAAACTGCTCAACTCGACATCAGAAAGTAAGACTATCACTTCCTGTTCCATTTAATATTAGAAACCGAGACATCTTTATTTTGTTTCAGAGTTTCGTTTTCTGTTTTCTGTTTTATCGTACGAACTTCCCCCTAGCTGGCTTAGCTTAACTATTGGACAGAACAGCATTTAAAACAGGTTTGACTTTGTGTCCTTATATTTATCGTTGTTTGCTTTGATAGCATAGGGATTAGTTGTTCTTGTTTCTTGAGGTTCCAATTTATACTTTGGGAATACACCGTCTGAAATGGCTCTAATTATAAAGTGGATGTCAATTGATTTGACATGAATATAAATATAAAGATGATATTTGTTTGTTTGAATATAAGATTGAAATATCTTTCACGAGTGAACACCAAATGCAATATTTTCACGAGGGTAAAACAAACAAATTTTCTTTTGATTTCAAATGTTGACTTAATTTACCCATTTTATAGTGTCTTTTCAGTGTAAAAATACCAGATATATTTCACGCTTATATTTCAATAATTCACTGAAACACAAAGTCATGTAATAAATTTCATTCTTATTAAATATTTTCTAGAAACTTATTTTCACATATATATGCCATAAATTTGAACAACATGTGATCGATCTTATATAAAGGGTATTGAATCTTTTGTTTTGTTACCACCGTTTAAATATGCCCGCGACCATATTGAAAGTCATGTGGTTAAGCATATTCTCCATTTAGGACAGGTGCTTTTTCTGTTTTGTCATACAATTAAAAGTATTATGGAAGCCAATTGGGTGCCGGTAAACTGTTGTTATGTCATCCGGTGGTTAAATTCTACTTTAGTATTACTATCTTAAAGTTACTATCCATACAACCATGGAATTAATCTATGCATAAAACCTTTATGGAGCAGAAAGTAAAATGTTTGAATATTCGCTCAAACATTGTTTTTACCATATTCGAGATCGAAAATCCGGCTAAAATCGGTTCAGAAACTATTAAGTTTATAAGTCACATTCGGAAGACTCAGGCTTCTGAAAAGTAATGTTCAACAAAAGTATAACAAAACACAATATAAATAAGACATCCAGCAGCTTTATTTGCATTTTCGTGACGTCTGCGTCCACGATTGCGGATGTTTACGTTTGAAGAGCTACGTGCTGATTTAAGTAATAGGTTACTGTTTTCTCTCTTTACATTACTCGACCCCAAATAGAAAACCGTCATAACTTTGGTTTTCTAGTGTTTGTTTTTGCAGAATGTGTGCTTGTGGTCCGCAAAATATACTTTTTTATTTCGATCTAGATAGTGTGTACTAATAAGGCTGGACGGACACTTTACAGTAGTGTCGACTACAAACCGGAGGGAACGATCAGGCCACTTATATACATTGCAAAATGGGAGCTGCTTCCTTATTTTCGATAGACCTAGGTACCAAAAAATGTAAGTATTATTATGGAAAAGTTTGTGGTATTTTCATTTGCTGAAATACGTTTTATCCGATTCCATGTCTTTTTCCATCAATTAAGCAATAAACAAGTAAAAATGTTTGAACCGTAATAAAAAAAAAAAGCATTTTTTATTTCATACTATCTCCGAAGAAAGACAAGAAAAAGAACACATCATTTTCAATTAAGGCAGCATCTGCTTGTTAACATTGAATTATTGTTATTTTCCGTTTTCGATCCATTAGTAAAATATCTTTTCCGGCTCAAAATAAGACACTATTGAAAATTTCTTTGTTACCCTCTAAGCTGATTACAACATAATAGGTCTATTATGTCTGCAGCTACAATATTTACAACAAAACGAGAACAAATAAAGTACAATGTATAACGAGACACCCAATGATAAAAATAATAATTTTAGTGTCATTACGTCGTCTTTTCACAAAATAAAATATGTTGAAAAGCTGCAAAAAATGAAGTGACAAAATATAAAAAAAAATGACGATAAATAAATACAAAATAAATCTATGCGGCACTGTAGTTGAAATTATTTGAAATAGTTTTTAAATATCACTGACAAACGGCTACTCAATAACCTGTAATATATATGTAATTTGATTAAAAACATATAGATTTTATACTTGCTATAAAGTAGTCAGATGACTACTTAATTAAATTAGGCATGCACTTGGTTGTCTGAATTTTAATTTAAATGTTTTGAAAACGTGAAACTAATTTTACTTCTTTGTTTCGCCCGTGAAACCTTATTTGAGGCCACCAGTGATACAGACACTTGAGAAAGAATGACTGATAAGAATGCATGAAGGACACTTGACGACCTACTTTTTCCCATTGAAACGTGGTTAATCAGATTTTGGTCAACAAATTGATTTGTTAAAAACTTAACAAGCTGATCATTTACAGTTATTTGTGTTCAGTTAGTTGTTAACACCCGTCTCGGATTTTCACCGAAAGTACTTTTTAAATTTGATTTTCCTATGCTGGTTGCCCAACCATGATAGCGTTATTTTAGCATAAGTATAAATTAAACATGAGCTCGTCGAACACGAAATGCCCCCCTTGATGCATTCAGTAATTGCACAAGGAACAGAAATTATATGCTCCCTGTAAACAAAAGTTCATTCTGGTTTAATCTGACCTTGACCTTTAACCTATTAACCTAACAAGAGATTACAGAGTGATCTTGGCGCCATCCACTGAGCCATTTTTGAATGTTCCAAATTTCAAGACTTGTTCAAGGTCAAAATCAAGGTCAAATTTCATTTTGGTACAAAACAATGTGTATGTGGTCCAAATTTGAAAGCTGTAGCTTGAGAAATGTGAAAGTAGGTCACAAGGTCAAAATCAAGGTCAAATTTTATTTCAGAACACAAAACTACGCAAGTGGTTCAAATTTGAAGCCTGTACCTTCAGAAATGTGCAAGTAGGTCACTAGGTCAATCTCAAGATCAAAGTTCATTTCAGTACACAAAACTATGCACGTGGTTCAAATTTGAAGGCTGTAGCTAGAGAAATGTCACTAGGTCAAAATCAAGGTCAAATTTTATTTTGTAACAAAAAACTATGCATGTGGTCCAAATTTGAAGCCTGTACCTTCAAAAATGTGAAAGTAGGTCACTAGGTCAATAACAAGGTCAAAGTTTTTTTCAGTACACAAACCTATGCATGTGGTCCAAATTTGAAGGCTGTAGCTACAGAAATGTGAAAGTAGGTCACTAGGTCAAGATCAAGGTCAACTCATGTCAAGGTTCATCTTGCCACTCAAAACTATACATGTGGTCCAAATTTGAATGATATAAGTTATTGACATGAAGATTCTAAGTTTTTCCCTATACATAAGTCTATATGAACCATATGACCCATGGGGCGGGGCCATATTTGACCCTAGCAGGATAATTTGAACAAACTTGGTAGAGAACCACTAAATGATGCTACATAACAAAATATCAAAGCCATAGTCTTTGTGGTTTGGACAAGAAGATTTTCAAAGTTTTTCTCTATATAAGTCTATGTAAACCATGTGATCCCCAGGGTGGAGCCATATTTGACCCTAGGGGAATAATTTGAATAATCTTTGTAGAGGACCACTCGATGATGTCATATACAAAATATCAAAGCCCTAGGCCCTGTGGTTTTGGACAAGACGTTTTTCAAAGTTTTTTCCTATGTAAGTCTATATAAACCATGTGACCCCCAGGGTGGGGCCATATTTGACCCCAGGGAAATAATCTGAACATTCTTGGTAGAGGACCACTAGATTATGCTACATACCAAATATCAAAGCCCTAGGCCATATGGTTTTGGACAAGAAGATCAGAAACCGTTTAACTGTTCCTGGCCTATGTGACCTTGACCTTTGACCTAATGACCTCAAAATCAATAGGGGTCATCTGCTGGTCATGACCAACATAACTACTAATTTTCCTGACATTAGGCCCAAGCGTTCTTGAGTTATTACCTGGAAACCATTTTACTGTTCCTGGTCACTGTGACCTTGAACTTTGACGTACTGACCTCAAAATCAATAGGGGTCATCTGCTGGTCATGACCAACCTCCCTATTAACTTTCGTGACCCTAGGCCTAAGCGTTCTTGAATTATCATCCGAAAACCGTTTTACTGTTCAGGGTCACTGTGACCTTGACCTTTAACATACTGACCTCAAAATCAATAGGGGTCATCTGCTGGCCATTACCAACCCCCCTATTAACTTTCATGATCCTAGGCCCAAGTGTTCTTTAGTTATCATCCGGAAACCGTTTTACTATTCAGGGTCTCTGTGACCTTGACCTTTGACATACAGACCTCAAAAACAATAGGGGTCATCTGCTGGTGATGACCAACCTCTCTATCAACTTTCATGATCCTAGGCCCAAGCGTTCTTGAGTTATCATCCGGAAACGGATTGGTCTACATTCCGACCGACCGACAGACCGACCGACCGACCGACATCTGCAAAACAATATACCCCTCCTTCTTCGAAGGGGGGCATAATAATCATATTTTGCCTACAATAATAATTTGAATATCTGCACTATTGTATTAAAGTGGTCAAAGATTTGCATTCACAGGAACATATTTTGCCAAAATTAATAAGAAATGCAAGTTCATAAAATCCTTATTACCTCCCTGTATCTATCTCGGTGCGCAGCCGAGATATATTGAAAATAGATGCGTTCTAAAGCTGTCACATTTTCAAACTTGACTTTTGTTCCATATAGTTGAAATATCACACATTAATCAAATACAAATGTAAAACTAGAAATCAAATCGAAACCAAAAGAAATATACTACCTTTTAAATAGTTGTATATTAAAGGGAGGTAATTACATTTTATTATTAAAAAAAAAATAAATAAAATGTACATTTCAAAAGAGGATTTAATTCTATGTAATGGGTCTTTTTATTCCTTAAATAAATCTTTAACAGAATATATGAAAACTTAAAAATGTCGTAAAATGTTGCTCAAATGTGATTGACCACCATTATTTTGTTTTGTAGGGAATATGTAATTACTATACCAAATCATTCATCGTGGAGAAAGTCAAATCGCTCTGGAATGTGTTTGCAATGGTGGTAAAGGTATATGCTCATTTTGAACGAATGAAAAGTACAATTAGTTTCAATGTTCTTGCCTCATCTCCAACTAGTTTGAGGGTTTGAATAACTTCTGGAACAAGTTTAGTGCATTCATTTTGTCTTTAATCACCGCTTGTCACTTGTTTTGTTTTCTTTTCAATAATGTATCACGTCAATAAGTCCTCACCAAATGAATGATTTTTATTCAGTCCCTTTTTCATATAACTAAAGGACTGTTCTGTGCTATGCCACGTAATGTATAGTGTATGGTGTTTTCAAATTTTGTCATTAATAAATGTATAGTAAATATTATTCATCGCACTTCTGCACTAAAGAAATGTACACCTTTTCTTTTTCCTGCACTTTGGTTTCTTTGGAACAAAAACTGCCTTAATAGCTTCATCAAAAACTTGTTTTATACCTTTCTGTGTCTTTGCAGAACATTCAAAATATTTAACCGCGCCTATTTGACGAGCTAGAGACGCGCCCTGAAATTAAAAAAAATATATTAGTCATATTTATCAAATGATGAGACTAACACATTGCGTAACGTTACAATGATTGTTTCCTATAAGCATATGGCCAGTCTATTGCGTCATAATAAACAACAGACTTTTTAGAAGCAACCTGTCTGCTATATATCTCCGCTACAGTTTATTTTTGTTCTTTCCTTGCGATGTGGGTCTGTGCTTGCTATGCTTAGTGCTACTAGGGAGTCGAACCTTACCTTTTTATAAATTCAAATACGACTTTCATATATTCAGTTTGTAATATTTTAGTCCAGCTATTGTTAAAAAAGTTTTGGTTTTGTTTTTATCTCAGACACCTTACCTCAGATGTTGCCACATAATGCCTGTATCCTATTTCTGGACCTTTCTGCTCCCTCAGATCATCTTTTGTTCCCACTAATATAACTGGAGGTTCAGGGCAATGGTGTTTGATCTCGGGATACCACTGTCAAAGGCAAAATCATTTTCGTTATTAGTATATGAAAAAAGAAAAGGGAATAATGGCTGAGCAGTAAGTGATGGTTCATCTGTGCCTCATATTTTTCCTGTTTCAACTTTTCTAATGAACATATTCTTAAATGTAAGCAATGCAACTTGTTATATTAAAAAACTACGACGATTCTTTCAGTTGCCTATACGTGTATGAGATACTGCTCAGAGTGACACACACTCCAATAAATTTATTTATTTATTTTGTTGGATTTAACGTCGCACCGACACAATTATAGGTCATAAAGATAAACAGTCAACATATCTTTATATATGCCTTTACGGGATCTCTATGATCTCCCTTTATAAACTATATAAAACTTATTTCCCACTGTGGTGGGCCGGTATATGAAATGGTGACAAATGTCCATATGCTATTTTACCTTTTGTGTAACATTTGCAAAACTGTCCCTCCTCACCAAAGAAAAACAAATAAGAAAAATATCCTGAAATTATAAAGGTCACAACAGTTACGTTTTATCAAATGTATACATGAAAATTTACAAGATTATTTTAGTATTTTAAAAATGGAAAAACTGAAGCAATGTTAACAGTGTTGTTCGTATCATGTGTGTCTGTTTGTTACCTATATGTTTTTATTATTGCATTTATTTGTATCCGTGTATACGTGTGTGCTCTTGCGGTGTGGACATGTATTCATTTGCGTATCTATATTAAATTTTCCGGGTAGTGTTTTATAGATGGCTGCGTCTTTCCTGTTTGACATTTTTTATTTTGAATAGTTACTTCTTGTTGTTCATGAACTGACATTTCTGATATAAATATAGTGTGTAATTGTAGACAGTACATTTATTATTTAACCTTCAGCCTGCTGGCGGCAAGTGATTCAGCCTTTGCGACCAGAACAGACCAACATCATGGGATCCATTGCCACGAGGGTATGAGAGAAGAGAGGCCGGTTTCTCTTCAATGCTGAGCTCCAAGCAAAGGAGCTACTGGTACCATTTTGTTTACTTCTTTGGTATGACGCGGCTGGGGATTGAACCAACGACCTGCACTCGAAGCGAACGCTCTGTCACTAGGTTATCGAGGCGATCAATATAAGTTTAAATCATAAGTGATGTAAGTCGCTGGATCGGTTGACATAAAAAAATACAATTGAATTACATGTATGCAATGTTTTACCTTAGTTGGTTGAACACGCATATACACTCGCTGGATAATTTTCTCGTGAATGACTAGATGTAACGGTGTACAACAAGTTGAATGCTATGGGTTTTTTAATATTAAAAAAGACTGGAGAAAGCATTTAAATTACTAAGTATATTTTATTTTCACAGTGAGAGTGTGCATTGTATAATGTCGTGGGATTTTAATATCCGACCGTAAGTTTTTATGCTTAGTCAATAGCTTATATCCAAGTAACGGACTTTTAACATATAATTATTAATTGTCAATATAATTAATGGACTTATAAGTATTCACAACAGTCTGGCTTCCTTTTAGGTGTAAATGACTGAACAATGACCTCTTCAAAGGGCAGATTAGAATATTTTTGCAATTTGATCATACTTTATGGTGACATTTTGAAATCCGACATCACCATAAATTAAAACGAAGTAAAAATAAAAATAACAGAGTAGGTTTTTCACTTCTGAATTGAAGTCTGACAGGATATGAACTCGAAGAACAATACTTCTATAATACACATCTAGTATATACATGTGATGTTCATCGACGTAAGATATCATTATGGAGAAAGTTTCTAAAAATGCTTATAGCTTTCTACTCAATCTTCTATATTGATATTTGTAATATTATAACAATAATTGCAATTATGTCCATAAATATTGTTTAAACCAAGATATCAATAAATGTCTTACTGTAAGCGGATAGGAAAGAGGTCTTAGCCTGTCATAGTCTTCTTGTCCTGCAGTGTCCCACAACGTTAGTGAACAGACTCGTCCGTCTACCATTACATTTGCTTGGTAATGATCGAACCTGCAATAATATAAAACTGTGACACAGCACCCATTCAAAAACGAAAATAATTTTACTCTTAATATCCTATATATGGAATCTAAACGAATATCATTTGGAAGCATATAATGCAATGATCAAAGATATTGCAGTTTCGGGTTGATTGAGTTTGTTTATGAATGGTAACGAAATATGCAAAACTTCGAACGCGCGGCTTTTGCGGAACCCTGTTATACAGAAAAATGACCGGACTCCATGATCCCAAAGGACTCGAAACTATATCAACAATGAGTCAAAGTACGTGAAGAATTTTATGTCCCCTATACAGCACTAAGAGAGTTCCTAAAATGTATAAGAATATCCTTTTGAACCCAAGAAAAACAAATATCGGACTGTTTGGTTGTGTCTGCTGTTGAATTGCAATGAAGACGCAACCCCCCTTTTTGTTTTTATCAGGGCGACGAAACAGATGTTGAAACAGAAATATAAACATTTAAAAAAGCATCATTCAAGTTGCTTGTTACGTGTAGACTAAAGATTATATACATCAAAATGCTCGTTTATTTGTTGTTGATATATATTATAAAACATAAGATATAATATCCAGTAGCCAACAGCATAACTGATGTTTAGATACCTAAATATGACCCTTCATAAATCTTATGAACGATAGACTGATTCTGAATCACCATTCAAAACAAAAAATGATTCATATTTGTGTATAAGAAAAATGTACACAATTGAACTATACGATAGGTTGATTAGAATACACCATTCTTATGACTAAACTTCCCTTCAATTGTGAAATAAAATTCAGTAACTGCTCAATAACGTATTAAACAGATGATATTAAATCAAAAAACCAGCATTTTCTGTGTTAAGATATTAAGAAAGACAAATCTGCTTGACATTTGACTTACACTGTTGGAATGTACTCTCCTGGAAAGGCATCTTGAGTGTAACTCATGAGAAGACATGTTTTCCCAACGTTCCTGTAAAACATAATCAAGGTCTTATACTTTTTCAGTTGTGCTGAAACTAACACCACACTAAAGCTCAGTTTGAATAATTGAAATCTAACTTGTTTTAAATGCATTCCCATTTGTTTTCATGAAATTGTTATATGTATCAACACGAATAATTGCCGATGTTGTGCCTGAGTTTTGTACATCAAAACAAGAATCAAAGAGTTCTATTACAATCACAAAATGCCTAGAAGCAAAGTGATGAATCTAAAATGAAATCATTCAACATACCCGTCTCCAACTACAACACACTTGATTGGAAATGCCTGCATTTCTATTCAATAGTACTGCAAACTTTGTTTCTATGTTTATATCGACTCGCGCTTAAAATACTTTAATGAAAATAAAATCATTTATATAATTTCCTGGTTTCTTTAAAATGTCCACAATAATGACGACTCTACAGTGCGTTTCCTCTATGAGATCATCATTGTTTTGTTTTTTGATAACGAAAGGTTAAGGCCACCGAATATGTTTGTTCTGGACTAGGATAATATTTAAACTTTTTGTCTATTTTAGACATTATCATAGTTATTTCATTCTCCTAATAACACTGTTTGAAACAACGATATTCATTAAATGTCCCCGAAATAATGACTTATTGACCACTTATCATATATCTGTTGGTTCCCTGATAAAGATAATATTAGTCGCTTGGCTGCTGTCATTTTGGTCTGTTCATTTCAGATTGCTTGGTCTCTTGATTACAGTCCATTCATTTACAGACTTTTCAGCCTCTTGGTCATAGTCTTTTCAGCATTTTGATCATATAGTCCTTTCAGCTTTAGATCATATTGTCTTTTCAGCCTTTTATTTATATAATCGTTCAGCTTCTTGATCATAAAGTTTTTTTCAGACTGTTGATCATAGAATGTTTTCAGCCTCTTGATCATAAAGTCTTTTAAGACCCTTGACTACATATTCTGTTCAGCTTCTTAGTCGTAATCTTTTAGCCTCTTGATCATGTAATTGGTTCAGCCTCTAAATCATATAGTACTTTCGGCTTTTGATCATAGCCTTATCAGCCTTGTGATTATATAGCTTTTTCAGCTTCTTTATCATTAGGTCTTTTCGACCCCTTGTTCATATAGTACTTTTAGCTTCAGGGTCATATTATTTTTGCAGCCTTTTGATCGTAGCCTTTTCGGCCTCTTGATGATTTAAACCAATCCACCTCTTAGTCAGTCTTTACAGCCACTTGAACATAAAATCCTTTTAGCCTCATATAGTATTTTTTGGCTTCTTAACTATATAGCCTTTCAGTTTCTTAATCAGAGACTATACAGCCTCTTAATTATATAGTCTCTTGGTCATAGTCTCTTAAGCCTCTTGATCATGGTATGTTTTGAGCATACAGGCTTATAAGCGTCTTGATCATAATCTTTTCACCTTCTTATAATTTATATTTTCTCTCAGCCTCTTGACCGTATTTTTTCGGCATTTTGATCATATTTCAGTTTCTTGATCATAAAGGTTTTTCAAACTTATGATCATAAAGTCCTTTCTGTCACTAGATCATAGTACTTCCAGTCTGTATATCATATAGTCTTTCAAGCCTCTTGACCATTACAGACTTTTCAGCCTCTTGCTCATATAATATATTTAACTTCTTGATGAAATCTATTCAGCTACTTAATCATAGTCTGTTCAGCCACTTGATTATAGTCATTTCAGTCTCTGGATCATACGGTGTTTCAGCCTTTTGATCTTGTAGTCTTTATAGCCTCTTGATTATAAAAGTCTTTTAGCATCTTAATCATAATGGTTAAAGCCGTTTGATCATACTGTCTTTCTTTTCAGCTTATATAGTCTTTTCAGCCACTTGTTTATAGTCTTTTCAAACACCTATCATGTAGTCTTAACAGCAAATTGATCATACTCATAGTTTTGCTCGGCTTATTGATCTTGCTGATTATGGTCTTTTCAGCTTTTGATATTGTCTTTTCAGCCTCTTGATAATAGTTTTTCCGCTTCGAACCACTTCGAAGAATTGCACCATGTTGGTGTCAGTAGATGAATCCTATTGTTTTGGTGGTCAGTTGTTCAAAAAGATTGGTCACACTGATATTGAGACTGAAAACGCTCTCTTTACAATAGCTAACGGTCATCAAAATCCACAGATATTTTGCTTGATGACAGTAGATGATTTCTACTGCTTTGGTTCGTAAGACCAAAGGCTAAGGTCAGAGAGACCTCGAGACTCGGAATGGTTTCCGCTCAGTAACATATAACCCTTAAGTCTAATACTTTCAAACTTCATCGCGGTTTGACTGCCTATGGTAAGTAGATGACCTATATAGATGTAGGCTCGGTAGATCAAAGGTCAATGTCACAATGACATTGAGACTAAAATCAGTTAAAGCTAAAACACTAAATAAATGATTTGGTCTACAATCCAGAAATTCCGTAGGACGATTGCTTGTAGTCTGTTTATGACCTTTATTGTGGTATGGGTCAGTAGGTCAAACTGCAAGGAAAGTAACTATGGAGCATAAATATTTGCGAACAGCTCTTGGTTATATTTATCTTGGTGTCTTAGTCATAGATCATTTCGGCTCCTTGATGAAAGTAATCTGGCCCGATTTACTTTAAAGAAACTATGGAAACATTAAATATCAACATGTATGCTCATTACGTGGAAATAAATATCAGAAAATAATGGAAACTTAAATTTATTTCCTATGTTTCAAATGTCTAAACTTTATACGGAATATATATCATGTAAATGATATTTATTGTGGCACTATCGTCTCACCTTGAATCGTGTTAGGTGTATCATATAAACTATCTTACTTAATCTTTTATGTTTGTTTTTGTTGTGTGCAAATTTGACTGTATCAATGTTTCGATTCGGCAAAGTCTGGTTTCATATATTTTATCAAGCCATACATTGCTTCAACGTGCTTCAGTGTGTCTATTCTTTTAAGTTTAAATCTTAGCATACATTTTAGCATTAATGTAAACTGTAAACAAATTGTGCGAATTTAGTCTAACTGTCCTACCATTGTCTTATCATGCTATTGTTATCTTATTAAGGACTACTATTGTTTGTTTTATACATACATGTTACTGAAAGTGTCGGTTCAAAGGATCAATCGACCTTATGTTTCACTGTAGTCTTATCTAATTGTCTTAAAATAAAATTTATTTGACATGCCTGACCTGACTACTTAATTTCATACATAGTCCATTTGTTTTATATCTGTTCCTTTTCTTCCTGGACAGATGTTTTAGGCTTTCAGTATTTCAACATGTTTTATAGGACTGAATAAACATGCAGATCCATTAGGGGTTTTGTGTAACGATGTTTCACAATATGCAAATTTAGCTGATCACTTTAAAAGGATTGTTTAGAGAAATGGCTGTGCTTGATTTACAAAACGTTTTTACAAGGTTGACAATAGTATTTTATGTAGGAGAAAATAACTGCTAAATAGCAATACTTATGTTATGTTACAAACCGGAAGTAAAAGGAGATAAGTTATATTTGTTATAATTTAGTTATTATTATTCTACAGTGTGTGTCCATTTTTGTTAAATAGGAGGAAAAGAGTTCTCACTCATTCAGAAGTCCGTATGTAGAATAATTCATTATATTATAGTAAATTAATATCCTATTAGAAAATTACAATATCTGTTTCAAAGGAATTTGAGTTCAAACCCCGATGAGGTGATGGATGTTTCGTTTTCAAAATTTAAGTTTTCCTAAATTTATTTGTTCATGTCATTTTATATATGATTATTATGATTAGATACAAACAGATATGTGTATTTGATTTTCGTTTAATGACGATGCAGCACAAAAATTACTGTACTAGCATTTGCTTTGGTCCGTGCTCCTTTTAAATTAATGATATACTGTGCTCAGGTTTCACTAATAAATTTTTATATTAGATATTATTGAAATCTAGAAAATGCACATGAAATACATTTAAGGAGGTAGGTTACCTTGTTACCAGGGTAAATTCAAATTAGTTGAACCACAGTGATTTTTTGTATTTCGTGTAATTAAATGTTTTAGCTGCTACAATCTCAGTTCCGTTTATCTCTGTCCCTTTAAGTACAATTTTTATCCAGGTTTGAAGTGCATGACCCTCTTAGGGTATTTTATATAGAAAGAAGAAGGAAAATGCGGATATTTAACACTTTTCAGTGTATTTTGGTTTCATTGTTATCCGTAGAAGTCTGCATAATCATTGGTTTTACTAGTATGCGCATTAGCTTTCTAATAAAAGCTTAAAATGTATATGTCGCGGGGCTCGTGTTTCCATGGTAACGCATTTTCTCTCATTTTTTCAAGAATTATGTATGAAAACGGGGTTTTCGACGGCTTCAGTGCCATTCTGTTATTGACCAACATGGAATATTTGGGTAATATGATTAGCAAAATACCAAGAACTTTACATGGTACTGTGTTTTTCTTAAAGTTTAGAGTAACCATGGCAACAGAGATGTTTAAAATAGCTTATATGTTGCTTTTTATCGTAATTTCTTATAAAAAATATTATATAAAATTATCTTTCTTGTTAATGTAGCTCTAAAACATCTTATTTCTAACGTTAGTAATATTTTCGTATGAATTGCAGTTAATTTAACAAATTTCACAGCTTAAAATACTTACAGCAGTGCCCGTCGTCTGACATTTTTATTGAAAAATCGTTTTGCATGCTGCTATTATTCTCATGGATATTGTTGAAATGAAAATAAAAAGCCGAAGCTGTGTTCCTTAAATAGACCAGTGTCAACGCTTTTGAATTTTACAATTAGACATATAGGTCACGGGCTTCGTTTCCATGGTAACATCAATTTAATTCAAGACACCACAATTTTATACTGAAATTTGAACAATTTTAGAGCTTAGTTTTAGTATTTAAGTAACAAATTATCAACGGAAATTGGGAAATAGGTATAACAAATCAAACTGCCCAATTTTTATTTGTAAATGACCGTAATAAGTTACCTTTCAGCCAACTATATTCCCAATCACATCAGTTACTATCACACATTTTCTTACATTCCGCATAACATTTCAATATAATTACATAAAAGAAGCAAAATATTGATCATTTTTCAGAGCAAAAGACTAATAAAAAGTATTTCGGCAAATAATGACTGTTTAAAAATAGTTCAAATAAAGAAAAAGCACAGAATAACGTACTTTCAAAATAAAAGCCATTATTTTTGCGCGGTAACTGACACGTAACGTCATGACGTCAATGACGTCATTTTAAGGCAACAATGTTTTGAAGCGTTTCTGCGGCAATTCATTCATTATTTCTGCATTATTAAACCATTAAACATAAGATTGGAGGCAGGTTCAAGATTTATTTCCAGAAGAATGGATATACAAACACATTTAGTTTGTCGTAAACATCGTCGTAAATCGTCACGTTAGCTTCCGGTTGGACATGCGCACTTACAAATATCAAGGTAACCTACCTCCTTAATTTGGTTAAATATATAAACTAACTGCAATTTGTCATTTTGTCAACAAACAGACGATTTTGTTTTGAAAAAGTCAAAACCCACAGAATTTCATAAGGTAAAATATGTTGAAAAGGCTACTGCTGGAAAGAGAACAATCTCTACTACCCGATATATATGCGTCAAAGTATGGGAAAAACATCTAGAAATATGAGAAAATCAAAGAAATCAATTTTGGGACTGTTAGATGCATGACTGTCTTATCATGCGTAGCATTTAACATAGATAGATTACTTTTCCATTGCACTGATATAACATGGACATGATTAGGATTAACAAACGGTGTTCACTTAAAAATTTCAATATATATACAGATTATTTCCCTTGTGTAAGGAGGGCTCAGGGTAAGTCTCTACTATAAGAACACATACGAAGCGGTGCTAACCGTACATATATTTCATGTCATATCTATAAAATGGACTGAAGTAGTGATGACACATTTATTTAGCCATAAACATACCATCCTGCAGAAACAAAGTATCGACAAATGTGTTGACTCCGTTTATTACGTAATAAAATCTGAAAAGTAGATCCCTCGGAAGTACCGAGAACAAAGCAAACAATGAAAAGTACAGACTCGGTTTGATTGAGCCTATTCATGAGCAGTAATGGAAAATGCAAGACTGCCCACGCTCCCTAGCACCAGCTTAAGCGGTATTCAATCTTCAATCTAAATGAGTTGAAAATATAACAACACTGAGAGGAAGTCGGGGCGACTTTTTACGGCCACCACACAGCACTTAACACCCGCTGTTGTGAAGTAAATAAAATCTGAAAAGAAGATCCCTCGGAAGCACGAGAACAAAGACAAACAGTGAAAATTGTAGACTCGGTTTGTAGACTCGAGTCTATTCTTGAGCAGTAATGGAAAATGCAACAATTAAGTCAAATTTGACACGGTGAGGTTCTGTCGAAGTAACAATCGGAAAATGCAACAATAAATAAGGAGCTTGTCGAGTGCGAGCGTGGCTATCCGGTTAATTTTTAAGAGGATAAGATGTCGGACATTTATGGAAATTTAACACCAACATTAAGCAACAGACATTCAAACAACTCAAGCCAGCCATGGGGTATTTTAAATGCGTACACCTAATTATCACCTCAATACATGTGCACATTAACACAAACGAATAACAAAGTTATAAATTATGTTCCTCTGCAAGAAAATTTCCTGAAACATCTTTTACAACACAGGCTAACGAATATGGACAGGTAAAGAATGCCTAAGAAATACATTTAACTTCAGCTTGTTTACGGATATCTTGAACCAAAAGCCTCTGCACATTGTGTTTTGATGCGCGGATCTCATTCTGACTTGATAACGGCAATATAAGTTTACACTCCCCAATGATGTTCTGTCATTTATCATTCAAAAACAGGCGGTGCTCAACTCCTTTTTTGTATTTTTTTTTCATCCTCTTTGATTTTTGATTTTAGATTATCGATGCATTTGTGTATATGTATTTCGTTTTTACCTTCTTACAAACACTTCTGTGGGCCTGCTGCACGATAGGGTTGCAATGTTTGAACGTGACATCTCTCATTGCATATTAATTCTTACTTTTTTCAATAATAACTAGATTTCTTTCATGAGTTTTCTGTGTTGATTTGCCATAAGGATATCATTCTCTTTTTTTACTCTACATATACTTCATATATCTGTTTCACGTTATTCGTCATCAGTGCATCTTGTTTTCACAGGATTTTACATTTAAGA
Source organism: Mercenaria mercenaria (assembly GCF_021730395.1). Lineage (NCBI taxonomy): Eukaryota > Metazoa > Mollusca > Bivalvia > Venerida > Veneridae > Mercenaria > Mercenaria mercenaria. The sequence goes on along the minus strand of NC_069362.1, from coordinate 88,728,391 downwards.
AGAGTTTTTGTCTTCATCTTTTAAGTAGCTAAGTAGGCTCCTATCGCCTCGTCAAACACTTGTTTTACACCACTACCAGTCTTCGCAGAACATTCTAAATACTTGAATACATTGACTTGCTGTGCAAGGCGCATACCCTGTAAACATACAGAAATGTATTATGTACAAACACTTGTTTTATATCACAGTTTTCGTAGAACATTCTAAATACTTGAATGCATTGTCTTGCTGTGCAATGCGCATACCCTGTAAACATTATGAGCATTATGAACATGTTATGCGGCAAACACTTGAAGATACGTTCAATATTAAATTATTTAATACTACTGTAACTAAATGTTTTTAATTGGAACAGACATTAATACTTTACATGACGCATTTTTTTGCATGGACTAGTCCATTTAATTTTGATATCGGACTTTTTTTTCTACATAAATAATAACATACAAGTATCATTCAGTATCGTTACCTCAGCATTTGTAATACTCTTATTCAATAAAGTTTCCTTTTCCGAACTGTTATCCCTTTTATCCAATTTTATTCCAACTAATACTATTGGGGTGTCTGGACAGTGCTGTTTTATCTCGGGATACCACTGGAATAAATAAATTTATAATCTGTTTCTCTTTATTTGAGCCACTTTTTTATTCCTTTGATAATGTAAAATAAATGAGCCGTGCCATGAGAAAACCAACATAGTGGGTTTGCGACCAGCATGGACCCAGACCAGCCTGCGCATCCGCGCGGTCTGGTCAGGATCCATGCTGTTCGCTAACAGTTTCTCCAATTCCAATAGGCTTTAAAAGCGAACAGCATGGATCCTGGCCAGATTGCGCGGATGTGCAGGCTGGCCTAGATCCATGCTGGTTGCAAACCCACTATGTTGGTTTTCTCATGGCACGGCTCATTAATGTTACATTATCAAAGGAATAAAAAAAAAGTATCATAGCAGTACATATATAATATGAAGTGGCTGTCTTGGTGTGGTATACTGTTGGAAAAACGGCGGAAACACACACAAACAAAGAAAATATGAGAGAAACCGCAATGTTAAGATATTTAAGCACGTTTGTAAACATTGTTCTTTAAGGTAATCATATTTTATTAAAGCATCATTCTGTGAATGTTCAATTTTCACTACAGACATCTATGGGTAAATCGTACGATTAATGACATTACGTTTAGAAAAAGGTAACACTTTATTTTCGGTTAACTTATAAAAAATATTTTTCAACAATTTGCCATATTAATTGCTGCCTATTTCATGTTATAATTTTGAGATATCTTACATCAAATCTATTGTCAAAATTAACCATAAAAAAGACAATATATACAGGTGATCACAAGAATGGCCCAAGTATGCATCTCAAGCAGTTATATTCATATTCGAGATCATTTTATGCATAGTTGAATATGAGGGAGAAACATTGAAATTTTATTGTGTTATATATTATACTGAAAAGATCAAATGCCATTGTACATTATGTTTATACGGTTTAATATTTACATCTATATTAGATTACAGTATGTATCATATTAGATTGCATTGTTGACAATAAATAGTCTATATATATTAGGAAAAAAATCAGTGTACTTTGAAGTCATTTGCTTACTCCTCAATACATAGTTTAAGAATGGAATTTTGTTAAATCAGAAAAGGCCAGACCAAACTGTTATTAATAATAAGAAAGATTATTATGAAGGTAAATTAAAATTTTAAAAGAATGAAAATAACCAAATATGTTTTATATAAATTTTTTAGCGCATCATCTTTAAATATGTAAATGCTTATTCATGTGATCTAAAACAGTCTTACAAAGGGAAACAACTCAGCCAGAAAATCTGTATCATTAGCTACAACTTTTATTCCCCTTTAAGTATGTTAGTACAGCTTTTATCTGCATACGAATATCATTATTGTTATTCACTGACTGTGGTCAGCATGTAATATATACTATTGTCTGTTTGTTATTTAACATATCGTGCTGTTGACTCTTTACTGATTTATGCGTGATATATGTGAATCTCTAGAAATAAAATATAAATTACAAAAAAAAGTATATATTAAATTGATAGCCTATTAATTTATTACTGTTTATTTGTTCAAGCTTAAGCTAAATTGTTGAACACGGAATTGACAGCTGGAGGTCAGTACGTGGTTTTTGCTCTGCCTTCGAGTCAATACGACATTTAATCATTGATCAAGTGACTACATCTAGATCAATGGAAAAGACTATAAATATAGATTTAATAATAATACAAAATATCTGAAAGTATAAATGATTTGAAAGTATCACAAATTTTAATCTATTTCATGAATTCGAAACGAAATTTTATATATGATTTAAAATTATTTCAAAACTCGAAATTTCGTTGTTCAGACATTGATCTTATGGAAAATGATCGTGACTGTATGTCAACAGCTATGGATCGCTACTGACTTGATGGTTTAAGATATTTAGAGTCATGCATAGTACCGCCAGCCACATGTCAAGCTCTTGTATCATTTATTATACATCATTAAATACGCGATAACAATTTCTTATAACGTTTTGTGAAAACATTCGATAACATATTTGTCTTACATGGGACATTTCATTTGTACTTAACAAACTGAGGATAACTTAAGTGTGTAATTTGAATTAAGGTAAATTTAGGGCAAAATAATTCAAGAAATACCTTTTGTCGTATATTTTCAAAAGTACTTTTTGTGACAAGGGAGAAACACATAAGAAAAATATCCTGAAAATAAACATGAAAGTCGAATGTATCCTGAATTGTTTTTATATACAAAAGTTTATTAATTGTATTTACTAGCCGAATTGCTTATCTTACGGTACTTCGATAAGGTACATGTATAGTAAACAATCCAGAAGACGATGTACATCACGAATACTAGAAAACATGTATTACAAATTACATTTCAATACCACTTAACACAGACTTACAAATGTCATCAAAGTGGATAATTTGTTATTTTATTTTTGTTTCTTTTGTTGATTTTCAAGTTCAAAATATACTAGAATACGTTTCAATAAGGCGTAAAAAATGTTTGTTTCCGGTATCCCGACCTACCCTAAATTTTTGGTCCGACCCTAAATGTTTTAATGGGCTTGGAAAATGTGTTTTTCAACTTTTTAACAAAAGTTGCAAAACTGCACTTTTTATGAATTGATCATGGTCAGTGATGTTAGAAATCAACTTACTGATAATCTAAAGGCATAACCCCCTTATTTGTACTCATTTTTTACACAAAAATAATTTTCGAAAAGTCTCACTTAATAAAACAGTATCCAAAATAAATTTCCGACCTACCTACCCTAATTGTTTTGAGCATGTTACCGGAAACAAAGTATTTTAAGCCTAATAAAACGCTATATCTGACGTTGTAAAAATAACAAGACTTACTGTATGTGGATAAGACAGTGGTCGCAGTCTGTTATACTCCTCTTGCCCCGGTGTGTCCCATATACTAATGGAGCACGCTCTTCCATCTACCGTGACACGAACTTGATAAGGTGGACTAACGCTTGAAACGATACAAATAAAAGAGAGTAAACATCAGTTGTTGAGGATACATCAAATTTAAGTATCCGTTATATATGAATTGATGTAAGCATTACTGAGAAAATAAAGCATTTCATCTAAACAATAATATGGAATTCCATAAATTGTGTTATTCGTATTACTTACATCTTGAGCTCTCCGATTTTTCACACATGCATACATTTTTTCCACAGTTATAATACGCTTTTGAAACTAATATGAACTATGTTAAGGATAAGTTTATAGTATATATAGATGGTTAAGCCTTCTTTTTCTCTGAAAATACGGATCAGAATTACACATTTCACCAAACATTGTATGAAACATTCTGGCAAGAACTCGTGTCTATGCAAATCATTTAGCGTCACCAGCGCTAAAAACATGCCTAACCCTTTAAGCGATTTTTTCCATGGACTGCTTGATGAATTGTCATCACACTTGGTCTACAACATTCTTCCAAATAATTGTCTCAAGTTTTTCCTAATGGTTTTGCTTGATTCTCTTTTAAATGCCACCATGCAGTGATAAAGATAGAGAAAAAATAAGAAAACGTCTTACTCTCTCTCATTAGCCACTTGATGAATCTTCACCAAACTTGAGCTGTAGCATTGTTATTTAGTCCCCTCTCCAATTATTATACATGTACCATTTAGGAGTCGACAATCAAATATAAAAATGTAACCGCTCTCTTTTATAAACCAATGGATGAATTCCAGCAATTAACACCCTTTTATATACCTCTGTCCCATTGTTTCATATGGTTCCGCTTGACAGGGACCAATGCTGAAAATAATCTTAATGACTTGTTCTCATTATCTACTTGATGGATCTTCACCACCTCTTCGGCTTGTTCAAATGGGCCTGCTTTAACTGAATTTAGCGGCTTTCAGGGCTGAAACTGAAAAATCTTTAAACAACATTTTCTCATGAATGCTATTTCCATTTGTTTGAACATTAATCATTGCTGTTATGCAATGTAATCGCAAGGCCATCATAGCAACAAAATAGAAAAAAAACTTAACATAAATATTATTGAACTGCTTAATGGATGTTAACCAAACTTGATAAGCAATGTCAAAAGTTCCCCCACAGATGAGTGACAAAGGCCCGTTTCGGCCCCTTGCTTAAACTGTTAGCATTATATATAACTATCATGAACCAATGGGTTCTGACGTATATTATATTTTCTATCAATTTCAGTTTGATGACGGTAATCAACACGGCTGTATATTCTGCGGAAAAAAAAAACACTTTTTCAACTTTATAATCATTAGCATTACTTTTATTTGAAATATTAATATATACGAAGTTATCATCCTAGTATGATAACATTTCGGTCAAGTTGGGCGTAAATACCAGTACATGTCAAAATTTAGCAAAAATAAAGTCCAAGTAGATGTGTTCGTATAGTATAGTGAAGCTTAATATTTCAATCATTACCGAGCAAATATGAGCCACGCCATGAGAAAACCAACATAGTGCGTTTGCGACCAGCCTGGATCCAGACCAGCCTGCGCATCCGGTCAGGATCCATGTTGTTCGCTTTCAAGGCCTACTGCAATTAGAAAAACTGTTAGCAAACAGCATGAATCCTGACCAGACTGCGCGGCTGGTCTGGATCCATGCTGGTCTCAAGCGCACTATGTTGGTTTTCTCATGGCACGACTCATTAATAAAGAAATACATGAAGCTACTGTAATCCATTTTAGCCGATCAATGTGTCTTAGTTCACGTATGTAGAAATTACATGCACATTCATAATTCATCATAGCTATTTCAGAGGCTAATTATTTTGTTATTGTTTATGTTATCAACCGCTTTTCATTTTGAAAACCTCGGATGGTTAAAACAATCATTTACAAATGTGCACTTACACCTCTGGTACATATTCTCCTGGGAATTGATTTTCTGCATACGACATAATCAGACATGTCTTTCCAACATTTCTTAAAGGGAAAATGATATATATACTAAATATCTACAATAAAGCAATACGAATTTATTTAATTTATTTATTTATTTAAATTATCCAGTTTGTATTTAATGATATGTAGAGCACAAAGCATATCGGCCACTGATCATTATTTGAAAGAGACTTGTTGAAATGCCATGTGGCGGCCGTAAAAAGTCTCCCCGTACTTGGATTCAGTGTTGTGACATTTTCTGGTCCTTTGGGATCATGGAGCCCATTCAATATCTATGTAATAGAATTCCGCTTAATCCGGTGATTATTCTAGGGGCGTGAGGGGTGTTGTACTTTACACTACCTCTCACGAACAAACACAATCAAATCGAGTCTGCTATTATTTTGCTTGGTTGCATTCTATGCTTCCAAAGGATATTCTTACAGATTTTATTTCCACGACGTTCATTAATTTAAAAAAAAAAATTGAATCAATGGCACTGCACGCTTAGACATGAAAAGATTTTTACATTCATTCAGTACTAAAACACCTAGTATTGCAACACATCGGTTTAAAAGCAAGTTTTAGACTTACTAACCCATCTTCAACGACAATACATTTTATAGGAACTGTTTGCATTTTCCTTCTGTTTAAGCACCATTTTATGTAGTCTTTACACACTTATCATCTCACTTGTGTAAACTGAGGACATGTCAAAATATTAAACTAGAAACAGTCTAAATCCTTTCCAATTTCCCAAATAATTAAGATATACACGTGATATCCTGAATATTTAAGTATAGGTCGTATGAGTCATTTGTTTACTTTATATACAAATTCTGCTTCCAAGGAGATTAAAATGGATACAAAACAATATCGATTTAGAAATAAGCATGATGCAAACAGAGATGAGATCACATACATTTTTCTCTCAACAGAGAAGTTTGTTAAAAAGATTTTATTTGGACCAAGTAATTTGACTTAACAGTTGAAACGTCTTTCACCTATCAATATGACATTTGCATTATTCCGCCCTGTAATGCCTCATTGACTATCGGAGCAAATTAGTATATCTTCTTTGCAGTGGCTTCATAGTCTTTATTAAACATGCGTAATGATATACAAGGGGCAGGACGTGAAGTGGTTGCATACTTGGTTCAAGCGAGCGAATGGTTGCATACTTACAAAATGACAGATATTTTCTGAAATCATCGGGTGTTCGCTTGTGTTTTTATCAGGTAAGTTGGTTTCTATGGTATTGTGAACTCTACGGGTATGTTGAACTCTACGGGTCTGTGTTCTGTGTCTACGTCACACTCGGTTTTGCGTTTCAGCGTCGTAGATTTCGAATTCTCGAAGTTATTGAAGTTATAAAATGGTAATGCCCATGTTTTGATATTTGAATGGAGCCATTTTCGGCACGATGTAAAGTGCGTATTCCCGGACGAGTCATCATCTTACGACTTTTAGGCGAAACAAATCAAAGAGCATATCATTTTATGACGAAAATTCCCAACTGCCTGTGGTGGGGTTTCAAACCCGGGTCGTTCCGGTGCTAGTCCAATACTCTAACCACAGACCTAAGACTCCACTCCTTGACGCAGTTGTCAGAGGTTGGGTTTTAACGTCAGACTATGCGTAAGCGACCGTAACGGGTTAAAGAAAAAATATACGTTTTAGTGCAGCGAAAAATAACTCGAACAGACAGAAGAATATTATACATGATGACTGATACGAAAATACGCATTGTTTTGTTCTGTCATGTTGGTTCTATTGTTAATACATCTGACTTTGAAATATGATTACGCGGTTTTTCGTACGCGCTTTCTCATTTGTTCATCTGACAATAGTAGTTAACTTCTCAAGTACTACAAATACATTTCCAGCCCGCCAGCTTAGCTCAATAGGGAGATCGCGGGTCGCGAGTTCGAGCCCTGGGCGAGGCATATGTTCCCCGTGACGATTTGATAAAAGACATTGTGTCTCAAATCATTCGTCCTCTACCGCTGATTCATGTGGAGAATTTGGTAGTTACTTGCGGAGAACAGGTTTGTACTGGTACAGAATCCAGGAACACTGCTCGCCGTTACCTAACTGAAATAATGTTGAAAAACGGCGTTAAACCCAAAACAAAAACAAAATAAACAAAACAAATACATTTCCGTCTTCCCAGTAATATTCGCTCTAATGGGTTTAACCATACTTTTTCAACAGTTTTTTAAACATTCAGTTAACATTAACAATGTTACTGGATTTCTTATCAAAATTATTAACATACGTGTATAGCAGCTACTGACATGTAATTCGTATACTGTCTGCAAGTGACTGAAAGAAGTTCCCCGCATGAATCAGGGGTGGATTAAAGTTTGAAGGTCAATTATTCAAATCCTTCTTTTGTCTCATATACTGACACTGACTTCAGGTCGTCTTTACGTACCTTTATAAAATATCACTTTTTCCTACACCTTTTTAATCCCCCGTCACAAGTGGTGGGGGTTATAGGAATGGTCTACGTCCGTCCTTCCGTCTGTCCGTAACACCTTCGTGTCCGCTCCATATTTCCTAAACCCCCTGAAGGATTTTCATGAAACTTGGGTCAAATGATCACCTCATCAAGACGATGTGCAGAGCCTATGAGTCAGCCTTGTCGGCTCAAGGTTAAGGTCACAACTCAATGTCAAATGTTTGAGCCTTCCATTTTGTTTCCGCTCCATATCTCCTTAACCCCTTGAAGGAATTTTATAAAACTTGGGTCAGATAATCAACTCATCAAGACGATGTGCAGAACTTATGAGTCAGCCTTGTCGGCTCAAGGTCAAGGTCACAACTCAAGGTCAAAGGTTTGAGCCTTCCATTTCGTGTTCACTCTGTATCTCCTAAACCCCTTGAAGGATTTTCATCAAACTTGGGTCAAACGATCACCTCATCAAGAACTCATGAGTCAGCCATGTTAACTCAAGGTCAAGGTCACAATTCAAGGTCAAAGATTAGAGCTCTGTATCTCCTAAACCCCTTGAAGGATTTTCATGAAACTTGGGTCAAATGATCACCTCATCAAGACGTTGTGCAGAATTCATGAGTCAGCCATGTCAGTTCAAGGTCAAGGTCACAGCTAAAGATCAAGGGTTTACCCTTTCACTATCCATAGCAGTGGCGGAGAATTTAGCTGTCTTTCAGACTGCTTGTTTCATGAAAGTTCTACCATAAATTAACGAAAAATAAAAATAAAATAGAGTTGAATAGTCCCAAGTGAAATACCAGTCAGTTGTGGTCTACTACCCCAAAATAGCGCATATCTGCTCTTGTTGGCACAATAAACCCCTTTCTTTCGGTCTTGCAATCGTTGGAGTGTAAACATGAAAACCATCTTATTTCATACAGAATATACTAATATTCCAGTAGAGCACATTCAACTTCCCGATTTGAAGTATTTTGTTTTTTCCTGTTGAGCTAAGTAGATAAAAGAGATGTATTTTAAGAATGAAACATATTTTCCATTCATTTGGTATTCCTTCGTCTTGACTAGGATGTTAACATACAACTTCCTGATTTTATGTATTTTTTCCCACTGTGTTGCACATTTATTGAGCTGTCTTTCTACATTGAATAAAAGTAAAAGATAAATCATTTTTTCCCTTCACGCAGTTGCAACAATATACATTGTACCGACAAAATATATCCTATTTGGCATGGTTGTGAGAAGAAACTATTATGTCAGAGACAGTTTCTATTTTGTCTCAAATGTTACAGTACACAGAACGTAAACTATTTGATTTCAAGCATAAGACCACAGTTATTTTTACCATATGTTCTATATAGACACAGGACACTATTGCAATTTTACATGCGTTTAATCTCCCTAAAGATACCTGAACTCAACAGAACTATTCAAGAGAAAAAATTCCAGCCACAGTAAACATGGGGTTGACTGGCTATTTATTCCACCATTTTGAACCAAATCACATGCGTATGAAGAATACTCTCTAAATGGCCGCAAAAAGGCAAACCTGGCCCTATCAAAAAGTCATGTTATGCATATTCTGACATTCTCATTCTGTCCGATTGTACATGTACCTACTATTTTAAATCTCCTATTCAAATACATGTATAATAATAATGTTTATTATAGAATGCATTTCTTACTTCCTTATCATTCTTCAAACCACTCGGGCGGAATTTCTTAGGTCAATGTTCACTAAGTACAATTATCTTTTAGCCGGATCAATTTGCGCTCTTCTAAGAAAGGAAGCCTTCCGATTCTGTTTTTGGAATTCATACATGGACAAAATAAACAACATGAAAGGCTTTCAAAAAACAGTTGTCAAAACAGCCTCATTTCCCTTTTGTTATTCTCCTTTTTTTCTGTTACACCACTACGACGATTATTATGAACGAAAAACGGGAAAAAATGAAAACGACAGTGTTAGTCGGATTGTATGCATATTATTCACAGTGGGTATTCGGCTACCTACTCGTGTCAGCGATACTGTCCTCGTGTGATCTATACACATGTAGGCCCTTTAGTGTAAATAAAAACAATGCCAACGTATGACATATAGGATGTTGAACATTTTATAGACAGATTCGTCCGAGGCAAGGCATTAATTCGTGCTGGTGAAAATATCAGTAATCAATAATATTGATATGACTATAAAATTTGAAGAAATGTATCGAAATTCATGTATTTTGACTTTTTGAGACGTATTTTTCTTTGTTCAAAGTTCAAATAACTGAATTTGCCACACTCTTTGGTAGAACTATTCATACTCAACTACAAAACGTATGGATCCTATATCTGCAATTTATTCCTGTTGATAAAATTTCAGTTACATGCACCCTGTCGCTGTTTTTTTTTTTATGATACCTCTGACGATGGATGAAAATAAACAAAGATACCTACCCGTTTGCACATAGATACCGTCTTCGTTATGTCAATGATTATTTATAAAACTCCCCGCAGCAATTACTTCCTCCTACGGTACACTAAATGAACGTGTGAGGAGCTTGCTAGATGATGGAGTACACCATGCGAAACACGACCTTTAGAAGATCTATATGATTAGAATGTTAACTTTCAGGATGTTAAGAAGTGAGGTGGATCGTGTTGGCAGTATTTCACCAATATTCAGCCTTCCCCTACACATTCTATCCTTTCGTCCTCTTGAAGTTCTCTTTTTTTTCTCCTTCAGTCTCTTACCTAAAACGACAAAACTTGTGGACGCACCGTGCACCTGTGCGTATGGTAAGACCTTCCTTTTCTTCCCGAACGGGAATTCGGACCCCATCTCCTGATCTGCGCATGTATGCGTATACGGAGAGGCTTCGGTTTCACCAATTTGCCTGATATCGTTTCGGGTAATATTCGCCTCTGTTTATAGGCGCACCCTCCATTAAGGTAGTTCTGCACGTTTGATAAACCGGAAGAGATGGCGTAACGTCATTTATCCGGGAAACGTAGAATAAAGCCTGGATTCGGCGTACGGAAAAGAAAATCATTTTATGAAATTTAATGGCAACCTGTGAGCAAATATTTTACAGTGGCACTATTACTATATTTCTAAAGTCAAAATATGATATCAAAATATATTACACGTTGAATTATTCAAAATAATGTCGGCCGTGTGTTTATTTACAACTGTTTGAAGTTTCATCAAAATCTACATTGTAGAAAAATTCTATTCGCGACAATGTTATGAAATTTATAATTTTCCCATAGACTCCCATTATGAAATATTGCGCGAGGTCCAAATTTTTCAAATCAGCCTGGTACAAAATCAAGCACATGACCCTATCTTTTTTGTTTGCTGAATTTTCTAGGTATATTGTGATGTTTTGAAAAATCAAAAGTTTAATCAGATTCTACATTGTAGGAAAAATTTCGATTAAAACGTGCAGAACTACCTTAAGGTAGTGCTCATTACGCGACTTATTTACAAGTGCATACAATATACACTACAGTGCATATGTAAGTGTCTTACAAGTGAAGACTTACTGAAGAAACAGAAGCAAATATGGAAATCCGGGTATCAGACCCTATTTCTTCTTGAATAGACTCCTTAGTCACACACTCCTCACAGCGGTTACGTCACGCTACGATACTTTAATGACATCAAGGGAGGTAATATGTGAGCAGATTTGTTCATACTTAAAACTCCCCTAGGATTCATAATCATCATTTACGCCAAATCATGCAGGTAAGATGATAGTTTAATAAAGTTTAAGTATCAGATGAGCTCTAATATCTTTGAAATAATATACAAATAGTTACCTAAAATAAGCATACTTGTTTTTATCATTGGGGCACGGCAAACTGCAAAAAGAATATAGTTTCACCAAAATTTCCCGTCGTTTTCATATTTTTCACTTCCCACCATTTTAGGTCTGATTTGCAATGTTTAACAAACATGCAAACCTACCAGAGGGGGTACCAATGAAACACTGATGTTACTGTCAGTCTCAATTTTAATTTCTGCAGGGCATACGGTCCTGGCTCTCTTCGGTTCATAGGGGTGTAGGAACGGGGTAAGGGGGCAAAATTGACAAATTTTCTTAATTTAACACTGAAATTTTACGACAATTTTGGCTGTGTCCCCAAATAATTATGAAAACATAGGTTGTGCCCCTCAACCCCAAAATGCTTCCTAAGGCCTGGTTCAGGAACACACCAATGGCTTTGTGAATCAAATTCAGTCTCATACTGATCACTTACATTCATCAGGATACTCATAAGAATTTTCAATGCCTGTCAGATCTGTTCGCTGTATTAAATCTTTTGAGAACCCTAAATCGATTTTAAACATTCTAAAATTGCTTGAGTTTGCAGGGCGTCTGAACAAGGGGAGGAGCATGGGGGACGTTCCCCCATTAATCCAGGCCATAATATAATTTTTACAAAATAATAGATGGGGGTCTGACTGGTACGAGCGTCTGAAATATATAAATTGTACCTACAGAAGTCAGTTTTAGGGGTTATTTCGAATAGCAGACATTAACAAAAGAGGCAGAAAACCTGCCAAGGCAAATTTACAGCCCCAGTAAGGGAGCGTCATAATGTCTATAGGCAATACTTCTATCTGTAGACATCGCTGCAATGAAATATTAGTGGAACAGCTCCTTAATAGGTGAATATCTTAAACAAGACAAGAAAACACGTACTGACGGACTTTGCTGCTTCTGAAATCGCAGTTCAGTTGGTAAGTACACACAAGAATGGGTCTATATGGATGGATCTTGGTAGCAAATTTAAAGAAATTATGCGAGAAGAAGTTTTTTTCGGATATGCTGCTTGCAGTAGCTGAAGGGTATAAAGAAGATCCAAGTTTTATCTTTATCTTGGTTGGTCATTTCATGTTATCACTAAATTAGAAAAGGGGTCTGCGCCAATGTAATGATCATTTCAATAAAGAGGACGGTATCCGCTCGATTGACAGAAACGACGAGGATGGTATCACGGTACATCGTCAGAGGTATCCCTTTTTCTACACAATGTCTTCGAAAAAAAGAATGCCTGCTTTTCCTTTTCTTAACAAAAGGCTAATATAATCTTAAATAATACCATTATTTATGAAAAAGATAGCATCGCCTTAAAATATCTTCATTTTCGCGACAAAAAACGTATTTTTCACAATTATTCATATCATATGAAATAAAAATTTGACATTGATATAGTTAAGGTATGATCTTACACATTCAATACAAAAACTTTTCAAATCTTATGTAAAATGTTTTAGGTGTGAATATCCAATACACCTACATGTATATAAATCACATGAGGACGGTATGCTCACACGAATAGGTACCCGAATACCCAGTGTGTTATTGCTTTAAACCTTTTTACAGATCATTAAAGAAATTTTTTCATACTCACAATGGTTCGCACCTACATACATTTACTGCCATGTGGCCCCTTGATTAATAACTGTAGATGCGCGTCTGCGTACATAAAAGATTTTAACAATATGATCACCCCAGACCTCTGACATAAGAAAGTGCCATACTTGACTACTTTGAATTAAATGACTGTAAAATTGCAGGCGCCAGATTCCCCGAAGTGGCAATATATTGGAAGAGAAAGGAATAATATTTTACTTAATATTATAATTTGATATGTGTCTATAGTTATATTCTATTTCATTTTTCAAATTAAAACGCAGGAGAACTTGAGAGTTTTTTTGCAGCTCTGATAAGATAAGTAATTCAGTATATTTGTATTGAACTGGAATTATGTGATGTGTTTAAATGTTCAGCAAATAACCTTGTGTTATCGGAAGTTTGAATTGAATTCTATGCGCATGGGATCCTGTTGCTGCAAAACTTGTCCAAATTTTATTGATGCTGAATTACAAGAGTAGTGTATAAAATGATAATTAATAAATAGAATTAGAATTCAAGTATTTATCTTAATCATAGAACTTATGACATTGCCTTGTGTACTCGTATCATGATTAGGCTGGAGTAGTCTTCACGTGTCTAGGTAACATGTTAAGCATAAATGGAAGATAAGCAAATGAGGAGGTGCATATCAGGAAAAAACAAAATACAATTACATTGAATCATGAAAATAAATAACATTTTGATTGTACATAGACAAAGATGTAAACAACAGCTCAACTATAGTTTACTTGTTTAAACTGCCGGATAAACCGCTCGGCTGGATAGACTACAGGATACTGTATGATTCATGACAGGTTATCACCATTTGATTAGAAGGGGACTTTTAATTAATTTACAGTGATCAATTCACTTGAGAATAACCCGTGACACCAGACAGAGTAGTTGAGATGCATTGTATCTTCACAGATCTCGCATTTTCGGAATTTCAAGACAGCAGAAATAATTCTCTTTATACTGGATTTGAGGAAGGACATCAATAGACTAGCTTCTAGACTATAATGTATTATTCTGTAATTTTTTATTTTTAAAATTGTGAATATAGCCAGTCTATATCATTTGTCCCATATCATATGATGAAATAGTTGAAATTTTTGATTATGCGTCTGCCTAGTGTGTGGTTGAAACAGTTATTCTCTTTAAGAGACATGTCTCCAGAGAAACATGAAAACTTCATTTTCTAAATAAATAGCATCGAAAATGATAATTAAAACCAGTATTGTTGAAGTTGATATTTGAATGTGTATTATATAAAGTTAAATTCCTTCTATTTTGCATCAAAGTTCAAGAGCGTAGCAAACGCTGTTGCGATTTTCTACATATATAATTGATTAAAATAGTGTTAATATAGATGAAAAGAACCTAAAAGATACATAATCACTTTGGCTGTGACTAAATACAGAGTTGGTGCGCCTGTGATATATTACAGACTCCGGTATATACCGGATTAACTAAATTTGAACAAAAATATCTTAAATGTATATATTTTGTAACCATGGTGATTCTAACCGTAACCTTTAGTCAGTATATTACGCATATTATACTCTAAATGCGCGCGGACATGCAAAAAAATGAGTATTTTTGCCGTGCGTTCCATTTGATAATAATTCTGCGCTTGCGCAGAACGGCTGCACCAACTCTGCAATGAGAAACATTCAATCACTTTATATATTTTTTTCATAACAGTTACTATTTCTAAATTCCTTAGCATTTGACATAAGTCTGGAGGCGTGCAGAGTTCAGCAGTATAATGTTACATATACAGCCTTCTACAACAGTGAAGAATGTTGTATCATTGACAAATTTCGTTTTTGTGTGCGCTATTTATAGAACTGTGAAAGGTCATGCATATTAAATGAAAGTAGTCCGGCAACATATAACACAAAAGGTAAAATATAGATTTTTTCTGTCTGTTCCTATTTACTTGTGAAACACAAGCAGTTGTTTTTATAGAATCTATATAGGTATCAGATTATGTATAAAGTCAATGCGGACGGAAGGGGTTCGGTGAACCTCGCCTTTCCCGCCCATATCAACATTGACATCAAAAGACTGTAGCCTGTAATTCGCTATGTGACAGAAAGTCCGTGGGGGGAGGGCACCCGTATCCCAAGGACGCACATCTAGTTGAATTGTTTAGTGGGCTAGTCTCTGTGAAAATTTATATATCATTTGACCAGGTTAATTTAATGACGATTTACATTGAGCGATTGTATACGTACATATACGTTTCATTTTATAATATACAATTATATGCGTAACACCTTTGGTTTTGCTTCATACAGGTTGACTCAAGCTCCTTCCATTGCTCTTTGTGTTTTGATGTGCGTAAGAATGACTTTGAGTAAATATAAAGCTCATACATCTAACCATCAACGCCACAATAGGCCTCATATACGGGCGTAGTGTTATTTCTGCAAATATTGGTAGCCTGTATGACAGTGACGGAAACAGTTCTGGCTGGATTTAGTTTGGACGTAAGCCATGTAAATTCACTGGTACTCATGGAAAACGATCTCTTCAAAAGCGAAATAAGTTAATTATGAAAATGAAACCTTCCGAGTATTTAAAAATGTAAGTTATGTAAAGTTTCTACATATTTCGAACAGAATATTGACACAAATGAAGCAATAACATCAATACATATGCCATTTTTATTTATTTCTATACCGGGTTATAGATAATTGACAATACCATCAAACTACCATGAATACACAGTGACAAGATATTTTCTGTGAAGTATACTGTAACTCGTTTAAAACATACATAAAAAGTCTTATCAAACATCACATCTACGTACTCGTTGAAATAATATCAGCGCCTATGCCTTCTGCTCATTACATTTGTGTCGTCATTTTATCGATTAAAAAAATATATAATGCCAGGCAAAAAAAATCTATGAAAAGCTGATGTATATCGTACTGATCAAATGGTATTTACTGTTCACCAAGTAGATGATTTATTTTAGTATTGTGAATGTATCATTCGTTTTTATTTTAGTGATACTTATAACACAATAACGTTCACGCTGTTTACAGTCCTATGTATTTTCAATGTATCTTGTTTTCACAGGATTTTACATTTAAAAAGAGTTTTTGTCTTCATCTTTTGAGTAGCAAAGTAGACTTCTATCGCCTCATCAAACACCTGTTTTATACCAATACCAGTCTTCGCAGAACATTCTAAATACTTGAATACATTGACTTGTTGTGCAAGACGCATACCCTGAAAACATACAGAAAGAATTATGCACTTCGCATATTAATAGTTGAAGATACGTTCTAGAGAGCATTTGATATTATTGAAATAAATTGTTGTTCTTGATGGGGAAGGACAATATCATTTTAATATGACATTACTATTTTGCAAAGACTACTCTTTCAAATTTTGATAAGATATTGTTTTCAGAATATTAACATATAAATATCTTTCCAGCATCGTTACCTCAACATGTGTAATATCCTTATTCAGTGCTTTCTCCTTTTCATTATTGTTGTCCCTTAAATCCAGTTTTGTTCCAACTAATACTATTGGCGTGTATGGACAATAGTGTTTTATCTCGGGATACCACTAGAATGAAAAAATTAACAACTTTTCTCCTTATTAATGTAACACAGTATTACCAGTAAAGTCCTATAAAAGTATTTAATTCAATTTATAAAAGCTATTTCTAATCTGATGCTATGACAGCCATAGGAAAGTTTAGAGAAAACCAAATTGTTAAAGTATTTACACATGTATGAAACATTGATCTACAATGCAGAATTTTATTCTACCGTGTTTAATCAAAGCATCAATGTATCTGAAGGAAATTTAGGCAAATAAGATATAAGCTTGATTATTTGTCTGACCGATTTGAGAAAATCACACTTTTGATAATATTCTTGCGTATAGAAACAATTCCGCTGAAAATTCTATGTAGACATACCAAATTTTAGTCATACGGCAAAACATGAATACACGATACTGCATTTTAAGTTTAGCATGTGTAACTGCCAGTCGAAAGTCAAGATCAACACTTGGACGTTTGATCCGAAATAGCATTAATCATATGATATTTCTTTAAATATTTTGTTAGTACATTTCGTAACACAATTATCATACATATGACATTTATTTTTCAGTATACAGAGGACGAATGGTTTATTTAGGTTTAGTTAAAATTCGTCAATAATAAATATTCAAGAAATTATTATACCTTTTGCCGTATATTTTCAAAACTATCCCTTTCAACAAGGGAGAAACATATAAGAACGATATCCTGAAAATAAATATGAAAATCACATGTGTTCTGAATGACTTTCTACATATAAAGGAAGAATATTAATTGTTTCTAATAGTCGAGCTGATAATCCTATGATTGTTTGTTAAGGTTTAGCATTCCATTCAACTAAAACTATCTATAAGATCATGTATATAATGCAAGAAGTTTTGATGATGTTTTATCAATTATCTTCCAATACAATTAAATACAGAGTTATAAAAATGCTACCATAGACTTGTTTCGTATTTTCTCTTTTAGGTTGCCAAGTACTAAATATTTTGAATACGTTTTAATGTTAAAATACTATAAAACTTACTGTTTGTGAATAAGACAGTGGTCGCAGTCTGTCATACTCATCTTGCCCTGCTGTGTCCCATATACTAAGGTCGCATACTCGTTCATCCACTCTGACATTAGCTTGGCAAGGTTCACATATGCTTGAAAACATATCATTAAAACAGTAAGCACATAACCAAGTTCACCATGCTATTATTGATGAAAAATCAAATTCTATTAACCGTTTATATGTAATAATGTAAACAGTACTGATGAAATAAAGCACTTCAGCTGTAAATAGATTTCAATTATTTTACTCTGTTTATGTATATTACTTAGAGGTTGACATTTTCGAATTCTTACACATGCATACATATTTCCTACTTATTACACTTTTTTACCTCAACTGAAATAGTTCATGTTAAACTTTTAGTATATGTTGAGGATGTAGCGTCCGTCATTCTGCGTAAGAAGTTTTGCTTATAAAAACTAGTATCTCTGAAAATACGAACTCCTTGCATGTACCGCTCTCAGGTTTGTGCAAATGTTTTAGCTTGACCTGAGATAAAAATAGAACAAAACGATTTAAACAATTTCTTTAATGAACTGCTTGGTGTCAAACATCCTCTTCACATGAACATAAACTACTTCATGGAACTTAAACAGACTGTGTCTGTATAGACCTATCTCCGGTTGTTTTTAAATGGTCCATTAGTGCTGAAAATAATGACAATTTTAAACGATTTCTTTTCATGACTTAATTGATTGGTCTTCACCACACTTGGTCTGTAGCATCCTTTTATGGTCTTATTCTAGCTTTTACAAATAGTTCAGCATGGCCCGCATATTGCCAAATGAAGAAGTCGGAAAATATTTGAACGACTTTTCTTGAGTTACTTGTGTCTTGATATATCTTTGAAAATCATGATCTGTAGCATCCTTACATTGACAACTCTCCGTATTTGTTTGTCAAACGTTTCGCTTGACCACTTGTACGACCCACCAGAGGTTCAAAAAGAAAAGCTTTAAAACAATTTCTGCTAATGAGCCTTAATGAACATCTTGTTATATCTTCACAGGACTAGAGCTATAGCATCTGTGTTTGGACTTCACTCGTTTTTGTTCAGATTCCTTAACAACTTCAAATATTTCTGTCTTACTACGGAAAACGGCCGTCAGAAATTGAAATATCTTAAACCAACTTATTATGAAC
The DNA here is from genome assembly GCF_021730395.1 of Mercenaria mercenaria. NCBI lineage: Eukaryota > Metazoa > Mollusca > Bivalvia > Venerida > Veneridae > Mercenaria > Mercenaria mercenaria. The sequence continues at coordinate 88,709,298 of NC_069362.1, read as the reverse complement.
TTAAAGGACAAAACTTTCGCGGAAGTAGCACTTAACAACTTTATGACTATTAACATACTTAAGAAGCGACAAATTAAGATCACGACAGCTAAAGTAAACATCCTTTTATGATACAAAATCGGTCAAACTGAACGTAAATACAGGTTTATACAAAATTCGTCAAACCGGAAAGTAAAATCTTGTACTGTGATACTTGCTTCAAATGTTACCTTCCCAACATTGAATAAATAGTACCTGAAGTCGCTGACACGCGCCTTGTATTATTCAAATGGAAATACGTATATAAAAATTTCAAGTACATTCATAATTCAACATAGCTATGTCAGAGACCAATTGTTTTGTTATCGTTGATGTTATCAATTGTTTCCATTTTGAAAATCTCGAAATATTTGCGTTACGTGAAAAGACTACAATTAAATAAATTTCAATAAGTAAATGTTAAAATGTGCACTTACACTTCTGGTAAATACTCTCCTGGAAATGCATTTTCTGTAAATGACAGTAGCAAACACGTCTTTCCAACATTCCTTAAACGGAAACGGGTAGATATTCCAAGTATTTATATTGAAGAAACAAGATATTTCATTAAGTTCTTTCCATTTTCGATTAGTAATTTAATCATGTTGAGTACAACGCAACGCATATCAGTCAGAAATAAGAAAGAATATATATAAAAAAAACTAAAATATTTAAACGTCTTCCACGACGTTCATTAACTATTAGAGAATGAACTTGTATTTATATTTTTCTCGCCTGGACATAAAAACATTTTTAAATGCATTCAAGACCAAAACAATTAGTATTCCAACAAAAATCCGGTTAATCGTTTTGTTCATACAAAAATACTAACTTGTCTCCAACGACAACACACTTTATAGGAAATGATTGCATTATATGTCATTAATCATCACGTTGTTTAATCTTTAATCAATTACTTAAAGCTTAATTAAATCTTGAGTATACTTGGCACTTGAAACTAAAAACTACGTTTTCATCATTTTCACTCTCCCAATCAATATTGATATTGAGTATCGGGCGTATGGATCATTCGCGTACTTTACATACAATTTCTGAATTTAAGGACGGTTAACAGTTGCAAGTGGTGTAGATTAGAACATGTTGCGTTTAATACAATATGTCTCAATAGACTGAGAATAAAGACATATAGTAAAAAAATAACTGGTTCGAATTTTAACCTTTTTTCGAAAATAATGTTTACACTTCGTTTTTTGGAGTACTTAAAACAAAATGTACAGTAGGATGTATTCATCAATAACGACCAAATAAAGGCATTTTGTTAGCGTAACACTGGCCTCTTTCTGTCACACTCATGATACCCTGCAGTATCCCATTGACTAAGAGAGCAAACTAGTATACTATTTCTGACATTACTTTTATAATTTTCAAACCTTTGAAAAGTTATGATTCTTTCCTGAAAAAGTACACACATGTGTGCTTTGAATATTTGACGGTATATGGAAGAAGCCAACAGTTGTAAACGCATGTGTAATGATAAATGTGCCCAAGATAAATCAGTCTAGTTAGGATATCAATAAATGTTATAATCTGAGATATATAATGGAGGAAACGTTGCTTAATTCTGGGTTGGCCATTAACGTAAAATTATGTTTTTACTGACACGTATATTTTTGTAAATCAAATGAGTGAACAAATTAATTGTCTCTTGATATGTTTTCAAATTAGGATAAGCTAACACCTAGCATCCTTATATTTACGGACAGATCTTCAATTGCAGAAAGATTGCTGAAAATGGCATAATGCATAAAGCTACCAGCACAACACAAACAATAGAACTGTATACTGTTTTTAGGTCATCCTTAAAAATTGTTGGTTTTTCAAAACAAGTTCTTGGTGTGAGTAGGGTAGGTAGGGATTTGTTTATTTCTTTATATGATGTAAATATACTCTTAAATCTGGGTAAAATTTAGCTTTAATAGCATGCACCTGACGGTCTTCAGATTTTTAGCTGAGGATATCCACTACTTAAACTACAGATAATGATCAGTCAAATCCAAGAGATACTGAAACAGTCCACGTTTAGACATAAAAAAATAAATATTTTTGTCAGACTGGCCAGAAAAATATTGAGTTGCAGCACATACCATGGGTAGGTCACATTATGGCAAACCATATTCATTAATGAGAGCCTTAACTAGACAGTTAAATGAAAAGCTGAAAATAGGTTAGGTTATGTGACTGTTTATGGATTGGTTATTCACTATATTTACACAATTCCTATAAAGCATTACTGCATTTCAGCAAAGGGACGCAATACATTGAGACTGATTAGCTTCGATTTTTCTTTGTTACAATGGATTTGTCTGCTAGCAAAACTAAAGATTCAGGCTGTCATTACTCACCACCTGACCTTTTTGAATCCGATAAAGAGTCAGGCGGAAGCATTCACACATGCAAGGCTTTGTTTGGGATAGACAAAGCACAGAATCAATTTTAGACCAGCGTGGATAGACACAGGATCCTGTCATGCCGGAAAATCTGTTTTCCGATACGACTTCAGTAAAGCCAAAGGAAATGTAAAGCAACTAATCAGTTGAGACAAATACCAGTAAGGTTGCAAGCTGCGGTTCCAGGTCGTCAAGCATGATCTCTTGATGGCAAAAACAGATGTCATACGTAACTTCCTATGAATGGATGAATGTAGAGAATCCTGATGAGTTCAAGTATTTTCCGGATCTAATCCATGTAAACATGGATATTCATATTTCACTTGATGGAACTGCCCATCTGCCAGGTTTCATCAAGCTGCTGTTATGTGCATTGTGATTCAAATTACTCTGTACACAAAATTCCATTCAACAAAGTGCACAGAATTAGGCATTCTCTTGTCCAATACTGTATTTGAAATGACTGTTATATGTTTTATTTGTTTTTAGTTACTGCATTTTGTTGTTCTCACAGTCGCAAACTTTGGGAATTTCAGGTATCTGAAGTCCAGATTTAAGGTAAGTTACAGTCTATCAAATTGGTATTGAAACAATGTTATCGTTTAGGTCAAATATAAACACAGGTGTATTTGAATGTTTGTTTAGCTTGAGTGGAGAACAGTTCACAAATTCATTTCCTTTGGAATGTTGTTACACAGTTTATAATTACAAAAACATTACACATGCAGATTTGGGTAAGTTTCGTCAGTCCAAAGGAGTTTGCCAAAATGTCAGTAAAGATGCTATTCGAAGCAAAGTTGAACGGAATTGATTAAAAATCACCAAACTAAAAGTGGGCAGAAGAGAGGACAGGTTCTCAAACTGAGAGTTCAGTTCCCAGTTTCAAAGTCATCTAGTAAGCCAGGACAATCATCTATCATATCTGAGGAAACATTAAACGTTTCTACCCATGAAAGTACATTGCAGTCTACATTATCTAGTTTAAACAATCAAAAGACTGTTATTAAAGTTGAGAGAAAAGCACTATCAAGAAATATTGGAAGACAAGGGACCGAATTATATTTTCAAGGGCAAAAGTAATTAAACTATCTGAAGAAAATGATACACGGCGTCGTGAACTTAAAAATGACAGACGTTGGTACACACACAAAATAAAAGTTTTGCAGTCTTCAGTGCCATCAATCAAACACATAAATCAAATATTAAGAGTTACAAAGACAAAGTAAACTCTCTTGAAAAGAAACATAGAGTGGAAAAAATAAGTAATGCATTTTACAGAAACATGTACCGAAATCAAAGAAAATTGAATGAAGTTGAAAAAGAAAGAAATGACTTGACTGATTCTATCAATAAATCGAAAAATGATAAATGAGACGTCGAAGGAAGTATTGTCTACTTAGAAATGTTGCTGAATGATAGTGTAGAACTTTCGTTATATGATGATAGCATCCGCTGGTCAGTATAATGCAACTTTTAAGTGCTAAAGTAGAAATGAACAATGATGGAAAAATATTGAAGGCTCTAAGTAAAATTCATGGAAAGAATTTAAGAGGTAAGAGTTCCAGATGAAACAAATTAGAAATATCAATGACAGAATGTTAGCACTGTCTCTGAAACAATTATCAGAAGTTTTCGCTGAGTAAGAGCAGCATTCTTTACAATGATGAGACAACAAAACTTGGCGCTTAAATTAGTGGATACCATGCCTCTGACAATGAAGAACTAAGAGAGCAAAGACCAGGAACATGGTTTTAAAGAAATACTTGTAGATTTAGACCTAGCATTCAATGGTGAAAAAATTCATTGAGTGATCGAGCAGCAACAGAAGTTGCTTTGAACGAACCCTTCCAGGACTATACAAACCAAATTCTTCCGGATATGGTAGACAACTGGGTAGAACTTGACAACAGTAAACAAGGTGTTATGTTCCGAATGAACAAAGTGTTTGCTGTCTTCATTTGTAAACGGCATTTGCTGAAACAACTAAAAAAGGTTCTTTTGAAGTATGAGTAAGTCAACTGTGAGGAGCAATCAGGGTCCGCTGATAAACCGCCCATAACGTAAAGGCATTTTAACAGTTCTCTACATTACCGAAAATCAACTGCATCAAAACCTTGAGATGCTAACCAATTCCTCTTAGCATTACCCTGTCATCTAGGTCGCCTTCAACCTTCAAATTTATTGAGCTATCTGATGAAATACGTACTGACGTTAGTCAACCCTGCACTCTGCAGAAAGTGGCTAGAGATTTTCCACACGGAATTATTCTAAAGTAGAAAATAATATGAAATAAGGCACTGCCTCAATCGGGAATCGATCCGATTTCAACTCATCCTTTAACATTTGAAAAGAACTGTTTAACGAAAGCACGGAAGGACACATTGTTTTAATTCGACAGTAAAGATCTCAATCGCTATATCGCATGTTACCGTAGAGGGATATATTCCGTATCATTTTAAAGGTAGATTTTGGAATAAAACAACACTGACCATATTTGTACTGATGTACAAGACGTTGCGATTCAGACAAGTTATGTGGACGCTTATTAGGCACAAGGAAAAGCGTATTCTTCTAAAAAATCCGAAGTCAGACGCTCTGTGCACGTGCCGGAAGGACACATTTTTCAATTAGATAGTATAAATCTCATTCGGTATATCGCATGTTACCGTAGGATCGATTCCCTAATAAAACCCCTCCTAAAATTCCAGTTACATATAGCCAAATATATCCAAAATGGCATTGCTGTAAAGCCGTTGTCATTTAGTGTCAAATGTGACAGTGCACGGAACGTAAAGTTATAGATTATTTTGCCTGTAGGTACCTAATAAGTACTAGACTTACAACGGCTGTTGAGATCAAGTAATCTGTAATAAAGTTTCTACTCTCTTCATACTGACACTGATATTTCTCAGAAAAGCCTTTACATGCCACACTTTACTGCCCTACCAAGGATGCCATTCTATGTCCCAAAACTTGTTTCCAAAACGTGTCTGCTGTTGTCTGTATCGTGTTTTGCAAAAACAAACCTTAAACCTTTGAATGTGTTTTATGACTTTCATATTGATTTAGTGCACCTTAAGTATTTATGAAGATTATTAACATGTTGCTGTGCTTTCTACATCAATATACCAGTTTATCGCTCATACATGCACAATCAACACATTATACGTTCGTTTTTTCTTTTGCCTCAATGTCATTAACCATATGATAAAGAATAGATGTGACGCACAACATATAACAACTGCTTAAATATTGTTATTGTTATATAAAAGATGATTTTCTTAGCTAAATATATCAAAATAGTACAGTTACTTTCAACCTACGTAAGACTGCAAGAAAATATTTTATCTTCAATGGGTTTTAACGCTATTTCTCAAGACCATTTAACTTAAAGTATATAATCTCTGATAAAGGCACCTCTGAGGAGAAAATACCTCACTATAAAGACAATACTTTCTTTCTCATTTGAAGTAATTCATAGTTGTTTAACTTCTTAAGTACCACAAATACATTTCCGTCTTCCAAGTGGTGTTCTCTCTATAAGTTGCATTAATGGGTTTAACCTTACCTTTTTCAACTTTATTTTATATGCATTTAGTTAACATTAACAGTGTTGATGGATTGCTTACCAGAATCTTACCAGTATTAACATACATGTATAGCAGCTACTGTACATGAAATTCTTATATTGTCTGCAAGTGACTGAAAGAAGTTCCCCGCATGAACAGAGGTGGACGAAGACTGAACTTAAGCTTAAGCCGGTTCTAGGGCGGCTTGAGAGGTGTTGCACATTTTATAGACTCAATCAAACCGAGTCTGCTATTATTCTTTTTTGGTTGCATTCTATGCTTCCAAGGGATCTTTTTACAGATTTTATTAAAACGTTTGACGGTCAGCAATTCAAATTCTTCTTTGTTTCATATAAAAACGACAACTTCAGGTCGTCTTTACGTACCTTTATAGAACATCTATTTTTCATACACCTATTTTTCATGAGAGTTCTATCATAAATTAACGGAAAATGTAAAGAGGATAGGGGGTTGAATAGTTCCTAGTGAAATGCCAGTCAGTTGTGGTCTGCTACTCTAAAATAGCGCATATTTGATCTTGTCCGCACAACAAATCCCTACTTTCGATTTTGATCTGCAAAACTTGCCATCGTTGGAATATAAACATGAAAATCATCTAATTTCAAGCGGAATGTATACTAGCAGTGAAAAAAAGTGTGATTAAAGCACTCTTTCTACAGGAATTTGCGCAAAAATGGGAAAATTAGGATCTATTGACTTTGGCCTTTTTTCGAGACCACGGAAACACATTTTCGACCGAATTACTGACCTTATTCCGTGATACATGATACTGTCTCCAGTTTTGAAATCACCATATGGAGCACCTACAACTTCCCGATTTAAAGTATTTTGTTTTTTCCTGTTGAACTAAGTGGACAGAAGAGATGTATTATACGAATGATATATATTTTCCATTCATTTGATTTTCCTTTGTCTCGACTAGGATGTTAACCTACAACTTCATGATTTGAAGTAGCTTGTTGTTTTTTTCCATACTGAGCTAAATAGATGGCGGAGATGTACTGTAGCAATGAAACAAATCTCTTTTTTTTCAATTCATTGTTACATGTTCTTTACAGAAGTGTGAAAAATTTACTGCAGAAGCTTCTTCGCCTTTAAATATTCTAAAGTATGATAGTTTTTTGTGATGTAAACACCTACTGCATCGATCAAAACAATTGAAATAATTGACATTTAGTTAATGAATCTCAAACGATGTGGAAAGAATGTTTCTTATCACTGTTTCGCATACCTGCAGGAATTAATCCCTTCAAACTGGCAATTTTATATGCAGCAGGTAAAAGTTATTTTAAAAGCTGCTATACTGTACTAGCATCGGGGCCATTTTATTTGGTGATCAGACACTAGTTGAATACATTTTTCCCCCAAAGTCGTTTGGATATAAAAACGAAACACATTAAAAGTTTTATTTATCATGTAAAGAAATGCCATTGCATCAACTTGCAGATGTTGTTTGAAATATGACAAACACGACTGTAGAAGCTATGTATTTCCTTGAACATAACGGCCCTTTTTTAAATTTGGAATATCAACACGATTATCCTTTTTGATGTGAAGTTCCAGTTTAAATTGTAAAAAGAGGGTATGATAAATCTATTAAGCTCCTTTCAGTTCATCATCCGAAAATTATTTTGCTTTTCATATGCGTAATTTTCGAAAATTTGCATAGAACAATACATCTGTGCTTCATTGCTCTAGCGCACTTTCGTTTTTATCTAAGAATGTTTAGATGTCTTTTGCGCCAGTTTAATTTTTGTCGTCTGTTTATAACATTTTAAATGACTATTTATAAAATAAAAAAGGATCGTTGCAATATATAACCTGTAAGAAATTTTACAGCTGTAAAAGACCTGTAATTTCGATCGAAACTACAATCGTGATGAGTTAAAATTTACACATGTAGATATATATAACAACATAGATGTTACAACTGTAGAATTCAATTTACAGCTGTAAAAAGATTATAAATTTAAAGTGATCAAATTAAGCAAATGTGATACAACTGTAAAAAAATATACAGCTGTATAATTGAAAAAAGTTACAGCTGTTAATATACCAAAATGAAATGAAACAGGAGATGACAAAAAAAGGTAATTCTCTAAAAAAGGTAGCAATTACTACAAAAAATGGCAAAAAAAAATGATCTAGTAAAGAACAATATGAAATAATTCTGTTTACAGTATAGCAATTGCAAAATTGAAGGTAAAATCTATGCATCAGATCTTGTTTATAAAACTTCCTTTCTCATGAATAATGTGCCAATCTTGTAATTATTTCTTTTAAATTTATGAGCTTCAAATATAGTTTAAACAGTTAATGTATGTACTTAAACATGTCTTTATTCAACTATATTAGATAAATATTAAACATTTGCACTTCCTACATTTAGTTAGAATTCCAATATTTTAACAGATGTGGTGTCTCTCTGAATTTCAGTTATATCCTGCCAAAATGCATTAAATATTGCTGACAATACTCATGTTTCCCTCCAAAAATGTAAAAGCTGTATCTTTGAAACATGACCATTTTACAGCTGTAATTTTCAACTGTAATTTTTTACAGCTGTATCTGTGAAACCTGCATGTTTTACACACTGTATTTCTGGTCATTTTAAGCTTACGGGTCTTTTACAGCCTTATTTGTAAAATACAGGGCTTTAACAGACTTTTTCCAGCTGCAAAACAGGTTCAGTTTTCAAACTGGATTTGATTGCAACTTATTGTTATATTTTGTATAAAATATCATAATATCCTGAACGCTGACGATGTCATCGTCAAGTCATACGTATTTCAAACTGCCTCTTAATTCTTTGAGCTGAGAAATATTGCTAAATCACTAAATTATGTTTGAAACGCTATAGTTTTGGATATCATCATCTTGTCTCGACCTTAGATTATAAAACTTGGATTATTGTATATGTTATATGACCAAAATATACTGGATATAATCGCTTTATTTGTAAAATTACTCGATGCACATGTAACCATAATTTAGGCAGAAGTTTACTTTGGTGTCAAATCACCGAAAACAAAAGCGCTCACTTGTGAACAAATGAGTGAGTGAGTTGGGTTTTACGGCGAATCGACACAAAATGGTCATATATCGCCGTCACCTGTGAACAAGGCTTCAAGCGTGTTTGTATAAGAATAGAGTTAGGTTAATCAAGCATTTCAATGAACGTAATCAATATATTACAAGTAAACTTCTTCATCAAGGCTGCCGTTATTACAAATTGCGTAAATATTTTGCTAAATTTTACTACCGTAATTCTGATTTAGTTTCAAAATTCAATAGTAATTTAAAGACACTTCTGCGAGAAGGTATTTCTAAACCCGTTTTTTATGGGGATGTGGTTTACAAACTTCGTAAGATCATGGGTCATGGTAATTTTCCAAATGTATTTGGTAAAATTATAAAACGTTTTTTTAAAAGAGGTTACGACCCAACTGTTTTGTGACATACCGCATGTTTAGTGTTCAACCCGTTTACAGTTGGACACTACGCTTCCCTCTTTGATTGTGTCTGACGGAAGAGGGGGAGGACTCTATGATAAGCAGTTTTTAAATCCTACCAGGACTGAACTGTTTTGATATCTGTCTTCTGGCCTGTTTCGTCGGGCCCTTATGGGTGTTTCTCTTGTTGCTCTGTCTTCAGAAAAGGCATTGAGTACATACGTTTGTGGTTCTAAAGGTTTGCTTTTTATATATTTATACACGAGCATTTTTGTGTTTTACATGCAATGCCTTTTTGGTTCCATTACGTGTGTTAGAGATTCACCTGGAGGGGATTACTTTTTTTTACACTGTCCCGTGTCTTTGGAACATGTTGGGGGTAGGTGTGAGGTTGGGTGCGCACCATAAACCGGTTTAAGCTCCCCAGTGGTGTTTTTGCCACTGACCGTTCGAAGGCGGTGCCCCCCTGTGTTCCTTTGTTTGTTCGTTTTGTCCTCGTGTGTTGGCTTTGTGTGTGTGCGTGCGTGCGTGTATTTGTGTGTGTTTGTGGTGTACACGTCTGCGTGCTGTAGGTTTCGTTTTGGGAAGGCTGCGATTTTGGTACGTGGCATTCCCTGTTTGATATTTGTCTTTGTTTTTTTTCTACTATATTAGCCTATATTGTATACATGTCAAACGCATTTTTGAACCTAGGGCAATAATTTGAACAATTCCGGTAGAAATTACGAATCTGATATTACACGCGAAATATCAAGGCTCTAGCTATTATTGATTAAGAGAAGAATTTCGAAGTTTCGTATAGAAAGCCTATAGAAAGTACATGTCAGACACAGGGGCGTGGCCATTTGTTTGAACTTAAGGCAATAATTTGGACAAGTATAGAAGAGAGTCAAACCCTTATATCACATGCCAAATATCAAAACTCTAGAGAAAAGACTGACAGCTGAAAAACTTTTTTTAAGAAAAAGACCCATATGTGCAATGAACTGGAACCATTTTAACAACTTTGAAAGAGAGCTACCCAGAGATCTTTTGTGTAAAGTTTCACCAAAATCTATTCAGTGTCTTTTGAGGAGATATTGTTTAAAGAAATTTTTGATGAAAAGTGACCACGCCCTATGACGGTCATATTTTTTAATAAATCAGAAAAAAAGAAAAACGTTTGTAGTAGATCACACTAGAACCATTTGTGTAAAATTATTTTAAAATCGGGCTAGCAGTTTCAGACAAGAAGATTTTTAAAAATTTCCATTATATACATACAGGGAAAAATGACCACACCCTCTGGCGGCCATGTATTTTGACAAATCGGTATAATTTGAACAATCTTGGAAGAGGGTCACACAAGGACCATTTGTGTAAAGTTATTCTAAAATTGAGTTTTAGTATATAAGGTGAAAAAAAAACAACATTTAATGCAGTGAGTGGAGAGTAAACCATAATTTTACAACTTTATGTGTAATAATTTGGTCACCCAATATTTATGAAAATACACAACGCTAAAATCCAGTTGTTCTACACTAAAGTCATAACTTTATGTACAACTTTCTTTCTCACATTTTGTGACTTCATCTACACTATTAACCGACAAGTACTTAAAGCCATTTCAACCACTCTTACCAATATCGAACATCATCGGCATCAGCACTGTGAGATGATAACCCAATGGTGGGTATGAAACACATATATCTTCACATTAGCGATTTCTGTTGAGCTATCTGATGAAATAATTAATGACCAAAGCAAACCCCAACATTCCGCGGAAAGAGGCGGAAACTTTCTACATCGAAACTTTCTACATGGAATAAAACTAAAAGAGAAAATTCAGCATTGTTGTGAGAACACATTATTAGTCCCCTACTGGTTGAAAACCAGTTTCGGGGACTATAGGAATGTCCGGCTTTCCGTCCGTCCGTCCGTCCGTAGGCAATTTCGTGTCCGGTCCATAACTCTGTCATCCATAAAGGGATTTTGATATTACTTGGCACAAATGTTCCCCATGATGAGACGACGTGTCATGCGCAAAACCCAGACCCACTAACGTAAAGGTCAAGGTCACAATTGGAGGTTAAAGGTCAACAGGGCATTTTTCCTGTTCGGTCCATAAAGGGATTTTAATATTATTTGGCACAAATGTACCTCATAATAAGACAATGTGTCATGCACAATTTTTAGCTCAAAGGTCAAGGTCACACTTGGCAGTCAAATGGTAACATGGTATGAACAGGATCTGTTTCGTGTCCGGTCCATAACTCTGCCATCCATGGAGGTATTTTAATATAATTTGGCACAAATATTCATCATGATGTGTTGACGTGTCATGCGCAAAACCCGGACCCCTAGCTCAAAAGTCAAGGTAACAAGTGGAGGTCAAAGATTAATAGGTTTTTTTTCCTGTACGGTCTAGAACTCTGTCATCCATCAAGTGATTTTAATATTTCTGGCACAAATATTCCCCATGATGAGATGACGTATCACGTGCAACACCCAGAACCCTAGCTTAAAGGTCAAGGTCACACTTGGAGATCAAAGGTCAATGGGACATTTTTCCTGTCCGGTGTATAACTTTGTCATGCAAAACATGATTTGAATACTACTTGACACAAATATTCACCGCTATGAAACGGAGTGTCGTGCGTACGAACCTGGTCCCTAGGTCGAAGGTCAAGGTCACACATAGAGGCCAAAGGTCAGATACAAGAATTGCTTTGTCTAGAACAATTCGTCTTCATGCATGGAGGGATTTTGATGTAACTTGGCATAAATGTTCACTACCATGAGATGGATTGTAGTGCGCAAAAACCAGGTCCCTAGGTCTAAGGTCAAGGTCACACTTAGAGGTCAAATGCCAAATTCAAGAATGACTTTGTCCGGAGCATTCTTCTTTATGCATGGAGAGATTTTGATTTAACTTGACACAAATGTTCACAACCATGAGGCAGTCTTGTTTTTAAAATTACGTCCCTTTGTTTTACTATAAATAGCTTATATTGTAACTTATTTATTATAGGCCGTAGGGAAAAATTGAGATCAGTTTTCTGTGGTACAACATGCGTGTAACATCCAATTTTTAGTAGGTGTATTTTGACCTATCTCTACCTGGTAAGTTGTTTTGTGTGGACTTATATATTCTTTTAACTATAAAATAACTTATATGATACCCTTTTTATAATCGGCCAAAAAAAATGCAATATGAAAACAACTACTGGTTTTTATATATACAAATTTTAATCCAAGTGTTTTGCTATAACATATTGTATATATAGTACAATATTGTTTATACATTATTGACAGATATCAGTTCCTTAAGTTATACTGCAGTAGAGAAAATTAGGTGCCCTCCAGTAGGGGACTTTGTATTGCATGTGAATACTTCATTCACTTGTTATAACTATTATATAAGAAGCAGTTTCCATTGTTTTCTCAAATGTAACAGAGCAAGCTAATTGATTTATAAGCCTGTAAATACCCGAGTAGTACATGAGGCAGTTAATAAAAGAGATAATATTCTTTAAGTTGCTGAGGTCTAAACATACATTATAATTATTTACAGGCAGAAATGTTCAACTTTATTCGACGTGTTTAAATTTATGTTTACACTTGGTAAGTTTCAGGATTGCAAGCAAAACAACAGTCAAATTGTCGAAAGAAGAATATGGCTCGCGCAAATACGTGAAATTGGATTTTAATGATGCAAGGATTTTCTGTCAACCAGTTTTTACGGTTTTCTTTTTTCAATGGGTGTACTTTATTTAAAAATGTTAATGCATGTATGTATTGTGAATGGTGTTTTCTTACTAAAATACAATATGTCATCATTTAATTTTTGCCGAGGTGCAAACGGCCATGTTACTAAAACAGTAACGGTTGTTTTTTTTTTCTGAAAATTTGTTTGGTTTTATTTGAGAATAATAGAATTTTGTTCAGATAATTAAAAATCCTTTCAATTGGGATTTTTTGCTTTAAACTATAGAAATGGAGTCTAATTGACATAATGAGCGAGACAGAATATCACTTGACGACTGTTTTACTCGAACATTGCTCTAGACACATCAAATTATCATATGTTTATCTTGCAAAATTGTTGGATGCTTTTTTATTCATTGATTTGACCGATGGCAGGAACTTTAGCGGTACGGCTTTGTTGGCAGTATTATTATTTCGATAGGTTGATGTGTGGAGTTATAATGTTTTCTGGCCGCGTCGAAGTTTTTCCACTTGATGCACTGTAAAAGTTACGTGATCGGCCTTAATTGTGGCACATGTGGAACTTGAAAAGGAAGCAAGGCAGGGAATAAAGCTGTGAATTATATCCCGCTGATATACAAGACAAAAAAAACAGGCTGGCTAAAATGGCGAACAAGGCGGAAAAGATTGATAAACGGGTGGTGCGCCCTGCTTTTGGTTGTGGAGATGCACTCTGTGTATTATCTTTTTGGGTTCATATTTCAGATCTTAGATTTCCTAGAGCCAGTAATCACGTTGTAAAAATCTGTAAGAAGTTCCTTTCCAATGCACCCAAGCAACACAATTGCAGGTTCGGTTTGATTGAGTCTGATCATGAGAGCTAATGAAAATTGAAACACCCCTCACGCCCGTTAGCAAAGGCGTAAGCTGAACTTTACGCCTCCTTGCACAGACTGAAGCTGAAGCACAGATATTGAATGGACTTCATGAGCAGTGAGGCATAGAAAATATAACAACATTGAATCAAGACTGCAACTTTGATAAATTCCTATTATCAAAGAGTTCAGTTGACCGACATGGTACTGCGGTTTTAATATATTTAACAGCTGTTCGTTTCGTGTTAGAACCAATGTCAAAAGATACGCATTCCGATTAGTCCTTATAAATTTGGCAGACACACAGAAAAGAACGGTAAGAGAGAGAAATAGGCATGGCAATCACATGATGGCCCGGAATACAAACAGAGCAGAAGCCTTAGAATTACGAATATTTAAGAGACACAATTGTTATGGTGTTCGCATAGTTTACTGGACTATTCACTTACATGAACTTATTCGTCATTAATTTTCAAGAATAACTGATTGTCAGTACTACAACTTACACTGAATTCTCGAGTCCCTTACTAAACACATGTAACTTTAAAAGTTATAACGTCATCACATATATGACATATTACACTGCTATTTTATCACATTCTACATACAAATATAACGTTGTGAAAAGCGTTTCCTGTTACTTCGTCTTCTGCACAGTTCAACATCGCTGTTTCTAATATGCCCAGCGGCAGATAAAATGCGAATAGGCCATGAAAAGTTGTTGTACACTTGATTTATTGATACAAATTTTTATTTAAAGTTATACGGTGCCTCCAACTATTGTGGAGGTGTATTTCTTTTGTTTATGTTTAAACATGGAAATGAAAATGTTTATATGTTACAATACATGACCATAGTTTGTCTTCATATAAGTTTACATTTACTTCTTCTTTTCTGTCTCTGTGGAATAAAGCAGGCTCGTATCGCCTCATCAAAAACTAGTTTTGTATTCTTGCCGGTCCTCGCAGAGCATTCTACATACTTCACTGCATTAATTTTCTGTGCAAGACTTCTACCCTGTAAAATTTCAAAACGGAATAGTACATGTATCTTTTTTCTGCACGAAAACAAAAGCGACACTCAATAGATAATATTATAATTCATTCATTGAAATCTGAATTATTAAAATTATTAAACATTGAGACCATAATAAGTTAGTTTAACATAAGCCAAAAATCGATACTAATGTGGAAAGTTACTAATTGATATAGCATGTAATTCATGTATCATTACCTCAACAAAGGAAATAGCTGTCTTTAATACATTTTCCTGTTCCTTACTGCCGTCCCTTAAGTCCATTTTTGTTCCAATTAATACAACTGGTGTGTCTGGACAATGGTGTTTAATCTCTGGATACCACTAAAGTAAGTATAAATGATATGTGCGTATTTCCAAACTTCTTTTTATTTATAACAGTTGGTAAAGTGGTCAGATGTATAAATAATATATGATATTTCCAATCCGGTATCACAATCTTAAACCTTCCCTGAGGTACTGATGTGACGTATTTTTGTCGTTCGCTAAACATGTGAAAATGAAGATCTATGCATGTGATAAATGTTTCCTAACCTGTAATATTGTCCATGAGTATTGACCTGGCACTCATGAATATTCCGTGTATTTCCGTCAATTAATTTTTGGTGTCCGAACCTAAACAGCGATATAACTATTGTATATATGTATATCTAAACTGAATTAAATGTCACATGTGCAAGTAGCCGTCCGGAGAAAGCGTTTAGCTGCCAATCTCAGAGTTGTGGGTTCGAGTCCGACCTCTGATCATATCTTATTTTTACCAAATGTTATAAAGCCCGCCCGCTTAGCTCAGTAGGGAGAGTGTTGGTCTACGGATCGAGGGGTCGCGAGTTCGATCCCCGGGCGGGGCGTATGTTCTCCGTGACGATTTGATAAAAGACATTGTGTCTGTCCACCTCTGATGATTCATGTGGGGAAGTTGGCAGTAAACTGCGGAGAACAGGTTTGTACTGGTACAGAATCCAGGAACACTGGTTAGGTTAACTGCCCGCCGTTACATGACTGAACTACTGTTGAAAAACGGCGTTAAACCCAAAACAAACAAACAAACAAACAAAACCAAATGTTATATATGCAAACGATTAAACATTGTATTTTTTCTGTTCGTTTATTGAAACTTATCCAATTCAACCGTTGTAGAAAAAGTCGAATAAAAATGTTTTAAACGTATCTTAGATAAAAAGACAAAATATTTGTCTCTAGCGTTTCTAAAACAAATAAGAGGAAACAGTTAAATTCATGATATTGATACATAAAATAATGTGCGAATAAATAACAGTATCGATAAAATTATATTACATTAAAAACTGATCTAAAGTGATTTCGAACCAGTGGCAATGTGCATGGAAGTCCGACAGCTTACCACTATGCCACCGTGTCATAGGTTAACTGTATTGGTTACTTTAGTAATATAGATATTTTCAGGATACAAATATTGCGTAAATTAACGAAAACGCCCGGAAATATTAGCGAAGATCAATGAATGCCAAGTCAATAGTTACAAAGAATATTGTGTGCAATTTATTTACATACACAAATTGTGTGTCATTACTTACTTAAAGATCAAGATATGGTGTTTTTCCATGACTGTTCTTCGTTAAACTTATAGTTAGGACTTAATAAAAGTGTCCAATAAACGATACAAAATGTATTAGAGTTACCTGTTTTTCAACGTTTTCGTAACTGTCCGTTGCAACAAGAGAAAAACATACCAGAAAAACATCCTGAAAATAGACATAAACAAGTTTTCAATATCTTTACTTTTATGTTTATAACTGGTACTGGTGGAATGCCATAATGTAATAACTTACTTCCTGAAAAAAAAAAACAAAAACAACAAAAAACAAAGATATCCAAATTACATTAGCTTTCTACATTTTTCAGCTTTCATAAATCTTCTATCTAGTACTGATTCCACTTTTTCTATTTTGAATGACAGTATATTGTAGTTTTATACATCAAGGTTAAAACAATACCGTTTTTGGATAAGATAATGGCCGTAATCTGTCATACTCGTGTTGGCCTGAAGTGTCCAATAAACTAAGGCAACAAAATCTTCCATCTACTCTGACATTAGTTTGATAATAATCATACCTAAAATAAACAAGTAGCATTATACCTCAAAGACAATAAAATATCTACTGTAAATTTACAACAGACTTAAATGATGGCTTTGACCATTTCGTTTAGATAGATGTAAGCGAACAAACTGGTAAGTATCTTAATTACACAGACAAAAATGCGTTATTGTAAAACCAAATAAGAACATCTACTTACACTGTTGGTATATATTCTCCTGGAAATGCATCTTGTGAATACGACATTAGCAGACAAGTCTTTCCCACACCCCTGGAAGACAAGACGGAAAAACATTTAGTCTTTACAAAGCGAAAATTCTTTTAGTTAGATCACACAGTGCACAAAGCGTCAGCCGCTTATATTAGCTTCGAAACCGTCCGCCGCGAAAAAATGTTTTGGCATTATGTTTATACTAATTAAAACCAAACGATCGATTGTTTACATAAAAGCAGGTTCAAGAACTAACCCATCTCCAACGACAACACATTTTAATAGAAATGCTTGCATTTGTTTTGTTTATCAAGCTATGTTAACTGTACAAACACAATTGTTTTAATGTTCGTTTTAAATCACCTTTATATACACACGGTAGTAACATGTCTAAATATAAACATGTCTAATTTGACCTGACAACGTAAATGTCTACGTACTTCGGTGAATTTCAAGGGTTTCCCAAAACACTAGACATAACATATTTTCAATAGCAATTATTTTAAGGAATAATTCAGCCAGTTTACATACAAAGTCAGAACTTGATTCGAATCATCCATAATTTACAAAGAATAATTCTTACAATAAAACATTTAATAATTATAGCCGTGTGGAAGGTTAGGCACAAATGTAAACTTCGGATATGCTATTTTAAATACATGTGTATAATTTTAATGGTCAAATAATCATTGCACGAGAAGTAATACATAATAATGATTGAAGGTTCTAGGATTTCCTTGCTGCAGTTAACCCAATTACAACAATACTGTCTGTTGTTCAAACTGAATATGTAGGATATAGAACAGAATGGAATACGCGTAGTTATTACGAGCGAAGCTAACGTGTTTTGTTGAATATTTTAGGATATCCTTTAACTAAAGCCAGATCATAACATTTTATTGCAAGATGAAGTAGGGTATGTTAAATATTTGAATATTTATTGAGAGCGAAGTAAGCAAAATGTATGAGATTTTAGACAATATTTCATACCATATAACACAGATATGAATAGTTTGGTTGCTCCAAGTCACCTATGAAATATGGTTGTGACTCCAAATTTATGTAAACAATTCCCACTGGGCTACAGAACTACGGAGTGAAAATCAGACCTTGGGCGGAAGAAGAGGAAAATATATTCGATCGCTGTTAAATATTTTGTATGTTTCGAGTCTTTCAATATTAAATATGGCGGTATCAGCAAAATCATTTCCTAGAGTGGTCAAACTCAGCTGTGCCATGACTATGGAACTTGGTATTTATGCTATTTGTTGTTGTCTTTAGAAAAAGAAACTTTTGCCCGAAGTACATAATACACGTAGTCGACAATCTAATTAAAACCATCTCCTATTAATGTTACGCACATTGGATCTGAGGACAGGCTCTTGCTGTGGAAGTAGAAGTTTAAGAAAAAGTCTAGATTTAACATGGGATTCCAGTAATTACGTACGGATTTAGAATTCCAATAAGATAAGTAAGCTTATATAAACACACGAGAATTAATTGTTTTTCCTATTTTTTCCATTCAAAATTGAAAAGCGTTGTAAGGGATACCGGCGTTAAACATCCTTAATTAAAAAGCTTTATATTCAACCATATGTGTTCTTCTGTGGTGTGTTGGACAAGTACGCAGGATAATATTTATTACCGCAGCGGCCCGGGTTCGATTCCTGACCCGGGCGTGCTTTTTCTTAATTTCACATTTTTAAAGATAGTTTAGAAACAAAATCTCATGTTCTTATGCTCAGAATATGACGAAACTTTTATTCTAAAGAAACATTATTTTAGCCAAATCTGAGTCCAGTCTCTTTTAGCCAAACGTTTGCTGAAACGAGTCGTCTGACTAGTTAAAAAAAAATGTCTACAGATCTAACTTTAAGGAAGGTCGAGAACTTTAGTCAGATTGCGTAGTCGATTACATAAATACAATTACACCAAAAAGGTATATGTTATAGAATACATTATTTACTTCCTTCAATCTTCAAATAAATGAATATCTATTCTCAACTTTATGTACTCGGGCGAATTTGCCTACTTCAATGATCACTAAGTACCATTATGTCTTCGCCGGAAAGATTTGCGATTTTCTAAGAACGGAAGCCTTCGAAAGACTTAAAAACAGTTGTCGAAACAGCCTCATTTTCCTTTTGTTCCTTTCTCCTTTCTCCTTTTTCCGGTCAGACCACTACGATGATTATAATGAATGAAAAACGGGAAAAAATGAAAACAACAGTGTTAGTCGCATTGTATGCATACGAAGAAGTACTCAAAATGGGTCGCACATATATAAATATGTGTGTGTATATTGCCATGAGACCCCTTGTGGATAATAACGGTAGATGCGCGTCTGCTTACATAAAAGTTTTTAACAATCTGATCATCTCGCAATAGACCTCTGACGTAAGAAAGTGCCATACTTGACTACTTTCAGTTACATGACTGTAAAATGGCAGTCGCCATGCGACCCGTTGTGATACTATATGATTCATCAAAGGTTATCATCATTTGATTTGAATGGGCATTTTAATTAAAGATTGTATTTTTTTCTAGTCTTGCAGTGATAAGTTCACTTGAGGATAACGGTGCCGCCGTTTGTATTCACTGCAAATTAAGCATGTCCCCTGGACCAATGAAAACTCGCCTTATCGTCTGTGGAAAAAACGCGCGGGAAAGCTAGTAAAAATCACATGTTTTGTCTGTGCCAATTAGTCGAAACGTGGGATTCCCCGGGATTTCAGGTCCATATTTTCATATGTAAAATATTATTTGGTTCACATGCAAGCTATTTCTTCTTTTTTTTAAAGTTCGAATAAACACATTTACAACTGATATAGGAGATCAAAGGTGGGTGTTGTTCATCTATTGTTTGAATTCTGCTGACCCGCGAAAATAATTTTAAATTATATCGCAATACATATATGGTCGAATCGATAGAGCGAGACAGAGAAGCAGAAACACAAAATTAGTTGACTTAGGACGAAACACGAAAATCTCGTGAATGTCATAAAATGACATAACAATAAACCTTTATCAAAGACGTTGACAATTCGAGGCCCGTCTGCTAAAATAACATTAATGCGCACCAGAGTATTGTGTTGTGACTATTCAACTGCATATGGCCAGTTTTTCAACTCTAGCACTAAGAAAGGCTTAAACTAGTATTAGTTAAGCCATCGCTCAACCTTGTTTTCTAACGGATTTTTACTAATACTCGGCGGGTATATTTGCGATGTATTAGCTAAACCTTGGTCACACACTATGAACATGTAGATACAGTCATCGGACCGTTTCGCAGTATTTTTACATATATAAAACGTGTTACTTTGGTAATTTACTACTTTCGAAAAAGAAATTCTCATAGAAGTCATAGAAAAATACAAAGACACATTAACACATAAAAGCACTAGCGCCCGTCTAATGAATGAAAAAAAATTGCTTGGAAAAGGTGAATTTAATTCAAGGTAAGACTACAAGCATTCTTATGTTTGCTCACTGTCTTATTGTTTTCATTATTCCTAAATGTTCCACCTTCCATGTACAAAACACGTGCAATATGCACTTGTTATTAGGAATGCATTTGTAAATTTAAATTAATAGTATAGGTACTCAAACTGCACTGAATTTCAAAATCCACATGTGATTAAAAGGAGACGTATATATGTAGACGTGAGTATCCATGTGTTCAACTACATATTTTTGCGTTACATGTAATTATAATTAAAAACATGCACTTATATATTTATGCTTGCACGTATATTTTGAAACGTGTATAAACGTAGCGAATTTAGTAAAGTTAAAATTGAAGAGTTGAATCTGTTACATTTTTAGCCGGACTTTTCGAATAAAAATAGAGCTTTTGCACTCGCCCCAGCGTCAGCGTCAGCGTGGGCGCAGCCGTTGTTTTAAGTTTTTATAAAATAAAACATCTCTAATACTAGCTTTGCTGAAACGAAATCTATCCAAAAGTCCAAATCGTCGTACATAACGAAAGGGTTTGCTCAGTCCCGTATCATTCCCTCCCTCCTCAACATTTCTGCTTTAACTTCATGCTGGAAATTTAAATCCATGTCTAAATATTCCGCCTTCATCTTTTCTTAAACCACCTATGCCCCAGGTTTAAAATAACAATAGAAAGATAAGCCATTGCTGACACCACTCAAAGTAGAAAAATCCAATCGAAGGTTTAACTTTTGTCGAGTCCCGTTATTCACGTGCTGACTTAAGCGCTGTAAATATATCCGACACGGCTTAAGTCGGAGCTTAAGTCTTTACTTAATAGTTGAAAAACTGGCCAATAGAAAATCAAGGCTTGATTGTAAAGACACAACTGAAGAAATGGGCCTCATATACCCTGGGTTAAATCCTAACAGTAAATATCACAGTTTTAAGCACGCCTGCACATGGCGGGCAAGAAAAGCATGTTAAAGTATCACTGAGTTTTATAATATACCAAACTTATGTCTTTAATGTAAATAAGCCGTTTATCTTTTTTAAAGATATTTCTTGTTTCATTATGCGTCTGCTTAGTGTGTGTCTGAAACAATTATTCTCTTTAAAAGACATGCCTGCAGAGGACATAGAGGAAGATGAAATTAGGAATCGAAAATGATAATTAAAACCAGTATTTTTGAAGTTGATATTTGAATGTATATTATATAATTTAAAAGTTAAATTTCTTCTGTTCGTTCGTTAGTTAGTTCGTCACAACGTTAACTTTTTGCATGAAGGTACTTTACTCGCGAACCACTGCACCCAGGACCTTCAAACTCCATGTGCTGATAGTACTTATTGAGTACACCACCCCTACTGACTTTAGGGTCACCAGGTCAAAGGTCAAGGTCACAGGAGCCAACGTTAACTTTTTGCATGAAGGCACTTTACTGGCGAACCACTGCACCCAGGACCTTCAAACTTCACGTGCTGATAGTATTTATTGAGTACACCACCCTACTGACGTTGGGGTAACCAGGTCAAAGGTCAAGGTCACAGGGGCCAACGTTAACTTTTTGCATGAAGGCACTTTACTCGCGAACCACTTCACCCAGGACCTTCAAACTTCACATGCTGATAGTACTTATTGAGTACACGACCCCTACTGACTTTGAGGTCACCAGGTTAAAGGTCAAGGTCACAGGGGCCAATGTTAACTTTTTGCATGAAGGCACTTTACTGGCGAACCACTGCACCCAGGACCTTCAAACTTCACACGCTGATGCTACTTATTGAGTACACTACTCCTACTGACTTTGGGTCACCAGGTCAAAGGTCAAGGTCACAGGGGCCAACATTAACTTTTTGCATGAAGGCACTTTACTCGCGAACCACTTCCCCCAGGACCTTCAAACTTTACAAGCTGATAGTATTTTATGAGTACACCAACCCTACTGACTTTGGGGTCACCAGGTTAAAGGTCAAGGTCACGGGGCCGACGTTAACATTTTGCATGAAGGCACTTTACATGCGAACCACTGCACCCAGGACTTTCAAACTTCACATGCTGATAGTACTTATTGAGTACACCACCCTACTGACTTTGGGGTCACCAGGTCAAAGGTCAAGGTGCTGCGGGGGCATTTGTCACCATTAGTGACAGCTCTTGTTATCTATTCTTTTCATTACAGTTAATCATATTCTAATTTCCAAAAAATATGACTTAAATCTCGAGGCGTGCAGGTTTCAGCTGTATAATCTTTTACAATTATAGTAAAGTATGTTCTATCAGTGACAAATTCCTGGAGGTCATTATAACTGGGGAATTCCTTTACGTGGATAAATAAAATATGGGTATTTTAATAGTAGCTTGATCTGGGATGCTGTATTCGGCTAGAGTGGATTTTGCCAGAGCCTCATGTGATCCGGCCTTGCAAAATCCACGACAGCCGAATATATGACGGTCACCCTTTTGTTATATATATTCACATTTTGTTTGTTGAGTTGTTATCAAACGGAATCTTCAATATTTATCGATGTTATTCTAAATGAGTGTAGTGCATTCCATAGAACTATGTCAAGTCATGTGTATTAAATGAAAGTTTTCCGACAACATACAATACAAAAGGTACAATACACATTATTTCCTAGATGTTCGTATTTACTTGTGGAATACAAGCATTTTTTTGACAGAATTTATATAGGTATCAGATAATGTATACAGTTAATTGGACTACTTTGATTTCTTTTATAGAACAAAATTTATAGGAAGAAATTAAAACAAAAATCAGGTCAGCTGACAAAGATGCTTGAAACACATTCTTAAATCTGCTCCTCTATGGAAAATGTAAAATGTAAGGCGCAATATCTATAATGTTTGAATATTTGTTAATATCATTTAACAAAACTGGAGTTTATAAATGTGAGGACAAGTGTCAGATCAGAACTCAAACCTGAGACCTCCCATAGTATTGTACTTACATGTATAAGGTGCTCTCACGAATATATGATACAGATTTCTAATATGGTATAACCACATTAAATCTACAACAATTTTTAAAAATGATAGTATAAATTTACTGTTCTGATATCATTGATTTCATGTAAACAAAACTGTTTATATAAGTTTGTATGGAAGAATAAACTAACAAAATAAGAAAGCAATACCCGTTGTAAAGTATATCAAATGTGCTATCTAAGTTATTCTGACCTCTTGTTTAAGTATTGGCATACGGAAGTATGCTAAGGAAAGTGGAATACTGTACAACAATGTACATAACAGATTTTGAATATTGATCAAAAGTCAGCTTTATCTCATAGATCTGAACGAGTTTTTTCATCTCCTGGCTTCAGTAGTGCTCTTCAGTATTAAGACGTATTAAGACGAACACATGAATGTCCTGTTACCTTTTCGAGCAATTAAGTGAATTCAAGGATGAAAGTAGCATTATTGTAGGTGTACAAATTCACATCCTGAATGAAAATCATATTAGGTTTGGTGACTCAGATACCTTTTGAGATATGTCCTTAATAAAACTTTGGCAGGTGGAGCAAAAACACTGACTGTACTTTAGTTACTTTTTCGCAATTCGCCGTACAAAAACCGACTGTTAAAAATACGGCTGCATGGTACGGTGATTAAGTGATGATGAACAAATCAATAGAACAACGTATGATTACTAGTTGTGATACTTTTTACATTGAAGATGACGTCAAAACTGCCCTCCTCCCACACCCCGAATTTCTTCCAGCAGCCCCTATGTCTTATAAATAGTTACTTGTTACGTAAAGTAATGAGACAAATCTACGTCATGCGGTTCATTTTATCGATCAATTACGATGTTTATAACTTATATCTGGCTGGTTTATATAAAGCATGACTAATGTACATGGATGAAGTGGACGAAGTAAAGCCGTTTTCAGAGAAAATGAACTTGATGTTACAGAAACTGTTCTTTTGCCGCCATTATTGATGTTGATGTCATCGACCCTCGCCACTCTTAACATTCAACCAAAACAAATACATTTTACTCTCTCAGTTTCTTTCATCTTGTGTTTCTTGATAATATAAAATAGTATCTTTACCAACTCCGCACCCGAGGACTCATATCCCCAACCCAAGGTAATATGAACGTTGTTTAGTCTTTCATTGCCAACAAGTAACATATAACCGTATATTATCATACGTCTAGATTACTAAGAACACTGTCCAATTACACTTGCCTGATATTTGTTTTTGTTATCACGTCATTGACCTGATAACAAAAACTGACCCCGCCATATTGACGGACTGTTTTTACACCAGTTCCATTCCAGATTCAAATTTGTTATAATATCCAGTTTTACTGTCGCAACAGATTCTGTAACCTCACCTAGTCCTTAACTCTGCTTGCCTCCACGGTTACCGCACAGACAATAGAACTTAATGACGTCATTGTGTAACGTTCATCATGACATCACAATGTTTACATGGGCCGATTCTTGGAAAGATTTGAATACATTAACTGAGATTATACTAATGTGCATTCTTGATGTATGCCTAGTTTAAGGCATTTTTATTAAGTAAAAGCAAGTGTTTGTTTAAATTGAAATTCGTGGTATAAATGTAGATACTAAAGGCTCTTTTACTGAGTCTGGAACTTCAACTGAAATTTTCAGCGCTTGGGACATGTGGTTGTCTGAGTAAAATTGTTTAAACATGTGGAAAAAATGAAAGTTCTAATTTTTTCACGAGAATGTTTTTGTGTAATTTTAAATAGGTAGGAGTTTATATTAGAGTTAGTTTTTATGAGAATATCAGAAAGTCAATAAACATTGTTTAAGTTGAATTCAACATTGTTGCAAACTTGTTTGTTAAGATGTTTCAGGAGCGGATTGATTTTCAAACCCGTAAAATCTGATTTTTTCATTTTTGCTTCAGAAAACAAGTTTACGAAATAAGATGAGACTATATGGTGTTCTTGGCAGGTTATATGAGGAATAACAGACTCATGTCTTTAGAAATCAATGTCAATTCGCTATGTGACAGGAAATCCGGGAAGGGGGTGGGGGTGCAGGCACCCGTGTCCAATGGACGCACATCTGGTTGAATTATTAAGTGGGTTAGTCTCTATGAAAATTTATATATCATTTGACCAGGTTAATTTAATGACGATTTACATTGAGCGATTGTATACGTCTGATTTTATAATGTACAATTATATGCGTAAAACCTTTGGTTTTGCTCCATACAGGTTGACTCAAGCGCCCTCCATTGCTCTTTCTGTTTTGATGTGCAAAACAATGACTTTGATTAATTTTGATATAAAACTTATACATCTAACTATCACCGCCACTAGTGTTATTTCTGCATACATTGGTAGCCTGTATGACAGTGACGGAAACAGTTCCGGCTGGGTTTAGTTACGTCAATTCCATTTGGACGTCAGCCATGTACTTTCACTGGTACTCGTGGAAAAGGATCTCTTTAAGAGCGAAATGATTTGATTATGAAATATGAAACCTTCCGAGTATTTAAAAGTTTAAGTGATGTAAGGTCTCTAACATATTGACACAAATAAAGCAATAACATCAATACATACGCAATTTTTATTTATTTCTATACCGGGTAATAGATAATTGACAATATCATCAAACTACCATGAATACACAGTAACAAGATATTTTCTGTGAAGTATATTGTAACTCGTTTAAAACATACATAAAAATTCTTATCAAACTTCGTATCTACGCACTCGTTGAAATAATATCAGCGATTATGCCTTCTGCTTTTAATTATGTCGGTGCGAAGTTCAATCCAACAAAATAAATGAATAAACATTACCAAGTCCACCATGTTATCACTGATGAAAAGGCAAATTTAATTAACCATTTATATGTAATAACGTAAACAGTACTAAAGAAATAAAGCACTTCGGCTGTAAATAGATTTCAATGAGTTTTCTCTGCTTATGTGTAATACTTAGATGTTGACATTTTCGAACTCTTACACATGCATACATATTTCCTACTTAATACACTTTTTAAGCTCAACTGAAATAGTTCATGGTGAACTTTTAGTATATGTTCATGTTGTGGCGTCCATCATTCTGCGTAAGAAGTTTTGCTTATTATAAACATTTACTATCTCTGAAAATACAAACTCCTTGCATGTACCGCTCTCAGGTTTGTTAAAATGTTTTAGCCTGACCTGAGATAAAAATAGAACAAAACGATTTTTTAATGAACTGCTTGATGAAGCGTTATCAAACTTAGCGTATAGCATTCTTGTATGGACTTGTGTGAAGTTTGTTCTTCTTTTTTTTGGATTGACAGAGAGTTAAAAAATAAAAAAAGATGTTAAACACCCTCTTCACAAGAACATGTTATTGAACTACTTCATGGAACGTAAACAAACTTTGTCTGTATAGTCCTATCTCAAGTTGTTTTCAAATTAAATGGTCCAGCACGACCCCTTGTAGCGGCCACTAGAGCTGAAAATAATTACAATTGTTAAACGATTTCTTTTCATGATTTAATTGATTGGTCTTCACAACAGTTGGTCTGTAGCATCCTTGTATGGTCTTATTCTAGCTTTTATAAATAGTCCAGCATGGCCCGCATTTTGGCAAAAGGAAAAGGCGGAAAATATTTGAAAGACTTTTCATGAGCTACATGTGTCTTGATATATCTTTGACAACCATGATCTGTAGCATCCTTACATAGACAACTCTCCGCATTTGTTTGTCAAACGGATCCGCTTGACCACTTGTACGTCCTACCAGAGGTTCAAAAAGAAAAGATTTAAAACAATTTCTACTAATGAGCCTTAATGAACTTCTTATTGTATCTTCACAAGACTAGAGCTATAGCATCTGTGTGTTCACTCTCTTTTGTTCAGATTTCTTAACAACTTCAAATATTTCTGTCTTGCTACGGGAAACGTCTGTCAGAGCTTAAATTGAAATATCTTAAACCAACTTCTTATGAACTTAAAGGCCCAAACTTCAGCGGAAGTAGCACTTAACAACTTTATGACTATAAACATACTTAAAAAGCGACAAATTAAGATCACGACAGCTAAAGTAAACATACTTTCAATCTGACTAAAGTACATCTCCTATTACGCTACGCATAGGATCTGAAAACGACCTATTCATTGCCTCGTTCTGACGGCTCTTTCGCTAGCCAATCAGAGCCTAGCTTACAACATCTTGCAAATCTACATGTAGCATTGACTTTTGATATTTACAATTCTTATGTCGTAATGTATCAGATAGCCGGTTAGCTCAGTCGGTAGGCCACTTGCTTTGTAAGCGAGGGGTCCCGGGTTCGAGTCCTGGAATAACCGCATATTTTTCTTATCCTTTGACAATCGAACAAGTCGTCTGATTGGATAACATAAAAATAGCAATAATGGAAATCCAAAATATACAGAAGACGAATGTGAATAGGTCGTTCTCAGATCTTCGTTTAGAAGATCAAGTACTTTAGTCAGATTGAACATACTTTTATGATACAGAATCGGCCAAACTTTACGTAAATACAGGTTTATAAAAAAATTCGTCAAACATATGCTAACAAAGATTTGATAGATGTTCGGCAAATGCATGTCTGGAATGAAAAGTCTTGTACTGTGATCCTTGCTTCAAATATTACCTTGCCAACATTGAATACATAGTACCTGAAGCGGCTGACATACGCCTTATATTATTCAAACTGAAATAGTGTCCGAGGTTGACGTATGTATAATTACAAGTACATTCATAATTCAACATAGCTATGTCAGAGACTAACCGTTTTGTTATCGTTGATGTTATCAAATGTTTCCATTTTGAAAATCTCAAAACATTTGCGTTACATGAAAAGACTACGATTAAATAAATTTCATTTCCGAAAGTAAATGTTAAAATGTGCACTTACACGTCTGGTAAATACTCTCCTGGAAATGCATTTTCTGTAAATGACAGTAGCAGACACGTCTTTCCAACATTCCTTAAAACGGAAACAGGTAGATATTCCAAGTATTATTATATTGAAGAAACAAGGTATTATTTCATTAAGTACCGCCTCGGTAGCCTAGTGGTAGAGCGTCCGCTTCGAGTGCGGGAGGTCGTGGGTTCGATCCCTGGCCGCGTCATACCAAAGACGTAAAAAATGGTACTAGTAGCTTCCTCGCTTGGCGCTCAGCATTTAGAGGATAGTACTAGGACTGGTCAGCCCGGTGTCAGTATAATGTGACTGGGTGGTGTATCATGTCATGTGTCTCCGGCGTGATATTCCAGTGAGGCAGCACTATAAAGTTGAGCATTGTGCTCACTGCTACAAGTAGACACCGTCGTTCATATGACTGAAAAATTGTTGAGAAAGACGTTAAACCCGAACACACACACACATTTCATTAAGTACTTGCCATTTTCGATTCGTAATTTAATCATGCAGATTACAACGCATATCAGTCACAAATAAAAAAAACCGTATAAAAATAAAATAAAATGTTTAAAAGACTTCCACGACGTTCGTTAAGAAATTGACAGAATAAACTTGTATTTATATTTTTCTCTCCTGGACATTTTTTTTAATTCATTCAAGACAAAAACAACTAGTATTCCAACAAAAATCCGGTTAAACTTTCTGTTCATTGAAAAATACTAACTTGTCTCCAACGACAACACATTTTATAGATGATTGCATTTTATGTCATTAATCATCACGTTATTTAATCTGTAGTCAATTACTTCAAGTTTAATTAAATCGCACTTGAGTATATTTGGCACTTGAAACTACAAACTATGTATTTCATCATTTTCAGTTTCCCAATCAATATTTATATTGAGTATCTAGCGTAAGAATTATTCGCATACTTTACATACTATTTCTGAATTTAAGGACGGTTAACAGTTAAAAGTGGTGTAGAAAAGGACACGTTGCAAAAAAGAATAAAGTTTAATACAATTTATCTCAACAGAGAATAAAGAAATACAGAAAAAGTCAATACAAATATTATTACATATGGCCATTTTTCTACTGCTAGAAATAATTCAACATAACTGACTAGAATTGTAAACTTTTTCAGAAAAAAATGTTTACACTTCGTGTTTGGAGTACTTAAAACAAAATGTACAATAGAATGTGTTCATCAATAAAGACCCAAATAAAGGCATTTTGTTAGCCTAACATTGGCCTCTATCTGTCACATTTATGATACCCTGCAGTATCCCATTGACTAAGAGAGCAAACTAGTAACTATTTCTGACATTAGTTTCATCATTTTCAAACCTATTAAAAGTTATAATTCTTTCTTGACAAAGTACACACATGTGTGCTTTGCATATTTGTCATATAACCGCCAAATGATAGAGCGTCCGCTTCGAGTGCGGGAGGTCGTGGGTTCTATCCCCGGCCGCGTCATACCAAAGACGTGAAAAATGGTACCAGTAGCTCCCTTGCTTGGCGCTCAGCATTAAAAGGGAAACTGGCCTCTTCTCGCATATTCTCGTGGCGATGGATTCCATCAGGAATGAGGTGTCGAGAGTGATTAATATAAGTTGTAGAACTTTCTTCACAATCGACTTAAAATAAATTATGTATAAACTAATTTTTGTCAGTGTATGGAAGTAGCCACAAGTTGTAAACGCATGTTTAACGATAAGTGTGCCCAACGATAAAACAGTCTAGTTAGGATATAAATAAATGTTAGTATCTGATGGAGGAAACGTTGCTTAATTGATGCCTTTTAATTCATTGACTTGACGGATGTCAGGATTTTTAACGGTACGTCCTTGTCGGCAGTATAATTATTTCGATAGTTGTTGGGTGGAGTTATAATATTGTCCGGCCGAGTCGCAGCTGTGAAAATTACGAAATCGACCCTAATTAATAAACATGTGGCAAGTCAAAAGGAAGCAAGGCGGACAATAAAGCTGTGAATTATATCTCGCTGATATACAATACAAAGACAAACAAGAAATATCTTTAAAAATGATGGTCGGCGAATTGTAATAAGGAAAGAAGTTTATGAATTTTTCATCTAACATTCATCTTTTATCTAAAATTTTTCAAATTACAGAACTAAACACCGCACTTTAACAATTTAAATGGTTCTCTTTTAATTTTTCGCAAAGGTTTCGTAGGGTTGCAATTTTGTTTCGTGTATCCTTAGACGAATAATTACAGCAGTAGTTTGATGAAGATTCATGAAGCGGTCATTAAACGTGTTTATATTTTTAGCTTATATGGTCCCTATCCCCATTTGTAACAAAATAGCAGGAGACCTTATGATATTGTTACACATCGAGTTTGATAAAACTCCATTACATTTTAGTTGTTAATGCAAAGAAAGGCATATCTACTTTTAGCTATAGTGGTCCCTAATAGGGCCCAAGTTCCTATATAAACAAATTTGGAAGAGGACCTTATAATGATGCTCCAGACCAAGTATGACAAAGATCCACCAAGCTGTTCATGAGACGCTGTATAAAGGCATTTCTAATTTTAGCTCTAACTGCCCCTAAAAGGGGTCAAATGTCCCAGCTGAACAAAGTTGGCTGCGGGCCTAATAAAGATGCTACAAATCAAGTTTGATTAGAATACATGAGAAAAAATAAATTAAAGGATTTTTTTATTTATTATTTTTATTTATTTCTAAAATAGGCCAACTGATCCCGCTTTAACAAATGCATATTCGCTATTCATGAATCTTTGGACAATGACATCACACCTATAAAAAGTGAAGGTCAGGCAAAACATACAATTGTAATTATTTCAATATTTCTGTTTCATAAGCAAACTTTGTCACATCACATAAGTCATATCACATAGATAAACTGTATGCAGCGTACCTTCATTTCAGTGTAATGAGATTCAGTCATTATATAGCATATATATAATAAAACAGATTTCAACTGAGTTCAATATTTGCATACCATACTAAAGAAAAATATTCATATATAATAAATCAGTTAAATAATTTATAACAAATATATTAAAGCAAACAATACTCATTTTAATATGCAATCTGAATAAGTCACAAAAGCAAGAAACCTTTTCATATACAGACGACAATTGTAACAAGGAAAAACTTTTAAAAAGCACTTCTCTACATAAAAGACTCTTATCACACCATTATTCATGTGATACGCAGACCGTATTCAGCTCTTTCTTTAATTTGATATATGTCGGTATTTGAACAGGTTTTTATCATATTTATTAAACTTACTTATCATTTTGAGATACATCAATATCCTTGCTAAATATACTGAGCCAAAGTTAGCTTTAAAACTGTGAACAGCGTCGTTTAGGGTAAACGCTTTGTCTACATTTCACTCAGCGTAGCACAATCAACAGAGTGAAAGAAATTGACACTCTCGTCCAATCAGGCAGAGTGTTACATAAATCTTCCATTTTGATAAATTATCTATAATGCCTTATCGAGTAGTTTGATTTGCAAACTGAAGTCACGTGGCATAGGTAACGAAAACGAATTTAGACGGCGTCTTCTCTTGCTTACTTAATAGTTGCAATTTAGAACAGATTTGTTTTGTCTCATGTCTTTTTTTTTGTGTGATAGTTTTTTCTTTTTTTTGTTTGTTTGTTTTTTCTAAAGGAGTTATTCTTTTCTTTTTAAGGCCGATATTTCCACTTCATAATGTTATTGCTCAAAGGCACATGGTATATTAAATAGATTATTTTTTAACATAAGACCCAGTATTGTGTATTGAATATAATGTTTCCAACAGAAGACCCAGTACAAGTATATTAAATAGAATGTTTTCAACATTCGGCCCAATATTATATATTAAATAAAATGTTTCCATTTATGAAACCTGGTATTGTATAGTATGTGAAATTTTCTTTTGTTCGGTTCGATAACTGGGCAGAAACTAGTATATTTTTAAGATATTTCCATAATATTCCTATGTGATGTATGATATACTTTTTCTTTACACCATAGGACTATGTTTAAGTACCTGTATCAACAGAAGATATGCCCTTATAAACATTTGTTATTTTCTTTTTGACAATAATTTCCTCTGGAAATAGAATAAGTAGAGAAACTGCATTTTTAAGTGTCAACAAAACATAGAAATGCTATTATAATAGTATTTTGAAAGAAATTCTTTTACATGCTCATGATCTTCCTGCACCAAGTTTTTTTTTATATTTTCTATACACATTTTGTTATTGCACATAACCCACATTTTAGATATATTTTTCATAAAAGTTATGGAAATACTATCCATGTTCGGAAATATAGCCATTGTTTTATATGGATGAAATAAGTATCTTATCACTTAACTGCCGTGGCCTAAATGAGAACAAGAAGAGAATAGATGTCTTTAAATTTTTGAAGGAAAAAAACCATCACATATACTGTCTACAGGACACACATTTTACCAAGAGTCAAGAAAAATTTATTTACTCTCAGTGGAATTGAGAGTGCTATTTTAGTTTCTCGAAGTCTAATGCTAGAGGTGTAGCGATTCTTTTTAATAAAAATGTTGAAATTGATGTTCATAAATCTGTAAGGGATGATGTAGGGAATTTTATTGCATTGGATATTACAATAGAAAAACAACGATTAACTTTATTAAATTTGTATGGACCGAATAATGATGATCCAAGTTTCTACAATAATGTCTTCCGAGTAGTTGAGAACTTCAACAATGAAAAATGTATAATTTGCGGTGATTTTAATTTGGTCCTAAATCCAGATATTGATTATTATAATTATAAAAGGATAAATAATAAAAAGGCCAGAGATAATTTGATAAAATTTATCACAGAACATCAACTGGTAGATCCATATAGGGAAAATTTTCCAGATGTACGAAAGTATACTTGGAGAAGGAGTAATCCTATACAGCAAGCTAGACTAGATTTTTTTCTCATAAGTGAAGAATTGTTACCAAATGTAAAAAACTGTGAAATCAAGTCCAGCTATAAATCAGATCATTCCTTCATCTCATTAAAAGTTGGCTTCTCTAATATAAACCATGGTAAAGGATTTTGGAAGCACAATAACTCTCTTTTAAATGATATTGAATATATAAACTGCATTAAGGAAAAAATTAAAGAAGTAAAGAGACAATACTGTCTACCAGTTTATAATTTTGAGAATATAGACAATGTACCAAACGATGAAATTCAATTTGTAATAAATGACCAGTTATTTTTGGAAACACTTTTAATGGAATTACGTGGGAAATCAATATCCTATGCAAGTTACAAGAAAAAAAAACAGTGTCGACCAGAAAAGGAAATTATGAGTAAGATACAATCTTTAGAAAATACATTAAAAGAAGAGAATTCTGATGAACTTTACTCATTAAAGAATTTAATTCTATTAGAGAAGAAAAACTTAAAGGACATCTATTAAGATCAAAAGTTAAATGGATTGATGAAGGAGAAAAGCCAACAAACTTTTTCTGTAACCTTGAAAAACATAACTATTTAAATAAAACTATTTCAAAGTTAGAAAATGAACATGGTAAAACTGTTGTATCTCAATCAGAAATTTTAAAGGAAATGCATGACTTTTTTTCAAAAATTATATGAAAATGAAGATGAAAACTTAATAAATGTAGACTTAAAAAAAGAATTTGATAATTATAACATTCCAAGCTTATCAAACTTAGAAGCTGAATCTATAGAAGGAATGCTAACTTTTAAAGAAGCAGGAGAAACTTTACAGTCAATGTCTAATGATAAAAATCCGGGAAGTGATGGCTTCTCCGCTAATTTCTTTAAGGTCTTTTGGAAGCAGTTAGGACATTTTATTATTCGGTCTTTAAATGATGCTTTTAACAATGGTTTAATGTCAGTAACACAAAGACAGGGAATAATTACTTGTATACCAAAAGAAAATAAACCACGTCAGTTTTTAAGGAATTGGAGACCTATTACACTTTTAAATACAGTATACAAAATAGCATCTGGATCTATTGCTAACAGATTAAAGACGATATTAGATAAAATTATTAGTAAGGAACAAACAGGGTTTTTAAAGGGCAGATTTATTGGTGAAAATACTAGATTACTATATGATATAATGCATTACTTAGAAATAAACAACTCACCAGGTCTTCTTCTACTTATTGATTTTGAAAAAGCATTCGATTCCATTTCATGGCACTTTATACATGAAACATTAGATTTGTTTAATTTTGGCAACTCCATAAAAACATGGGTAAATATTTTCTATAATAATATTGAATCATCTGTAGCACATTGTGGTTTTTTAACAGAATTCTTTAAAGTAGGCCGCGGCTGTCGTCAAGGGGATCCACTATCACCTTATATTTTTATCCTCTGTACGGAAATACTCATTCATAGAATTAAAAAAAATGATGCAATAAAAGGCATTAATATTGGTGATGTAGAGCACATTATATCTCAATATGCCGATGACACTTCCATCCTTTTGGATGGATCAAAGGAGTCTCTAGATCAGACATTAAATGAACTGGAATATTTCTCTAAGTTATCAGGTCTTAAAATTAATTTTGATAAGATATGCATCATTTGGCTAGGGTCCAAAAAATACAGTGCAGACTCTATAAAAACAAATTTAAACTACTTTGGGGACAATGTAAATTTAAATTACTTGGAGTTCATTTTCATGTTAGAAAAAATGATAGATTTGAATTATAATGAAAAAATAGAGAAAATTAAGAAGTCAGTAAATTTTTGGAATCGCAGGTATTTAACTCCATTAGGAAAAATCACAGTGATTAAAAGTATTTTAATACCAGTTTTTAATCAGCTATTTCTCACAATACCAAATCCTGAAGGAACAATGATAAAAAAGATAAATGAACTTCTATTTGAATTTTTATGGCAAGGTCCAGCTAAAATAAAAAGAACAGTAATTATTAAGGAATACTTTGAAGGTGGTCTTAAAATGGTAAACTTAGAGGCATTCATTAAAAGTATGAAGCTGACATGGCTAAGAAGATTAGTTCTTCATGAGGGTCAATGGCAATCTCTTACTAATCTCTATTTTGATGAAAGTAAATTGTTCAACTGTGGCAAACACTATGCAGAAAAAATGGCAAATATATGCAGTAATTTGTTCTGGAAAGATGTACTTTCTGGTTTTGGAGAGTTTATTTCTGTAATACAAGTTGATTCAAGTAACTGTTTAAAAGAACCTCTATTTTATAATCATAATATTTGTATTTCAATAAAAGTGTTTTCTTCAAATCATGGTACTTGAACGGTATCAAATACATCAATGACATTTTTGAAAATAATGAGATTATGAATAAAGACAAACTACAAAATAATTATAATATAAATATTAACCTTCTTCATTACATGGGAATTAAAAATGCCATTATGAAATACTTCAGTAAAAGTCACAGGGGAAAACAATTAGATAAACATCAAACTCCTCTAATACCAAATCCTATGTCAATACTCTTAAAACATGAACAAGGAACAAGGCCATTCTATGATATCTTTAATAAAAACAAAGAAGTTCCTACCAGCCAAATAAAATGGAACCACCGATATTCCACTCAACAAGATGAATGGAAGGTGTACTATAATATGCCTTTTGACTGTTTTAAAGACACAAGTATGCAGTGGTTTCAAGTCAGGATATTACATCGTATTTTGCCACTAAATGATTACCTATTTAAACTTAAAATAAAAGATACACCTTTATGTTCATATTGTAATGTAGAAAATGAAAGTATTGAGCACTTATTCTGGTCATGTACTCATACATCAAATCTCTTCAGTGAAATAAGGTCATTGTGTGAAAGTAAAAATATCACTTTTTTGCCAAATGAAAAAAATGTTATCTTAGGTACCACAGATAAGCCATTGAATATCACTTTGTCATTACTTAAAAAATATATTTTCCAAAGTAGGTCTTTACAAAGATCTTTAACACTCCGTGGATTTGTATCCTTTCTTCATCATAATTATAAACTCAATAAAGATATTGCAATAAAAAGAAAGATAGTGCAAGTTTTTGAAAAAGAATGGACCATGGTTAAGAATATATTCCAGTAAATTTTATTGATCCTCTTTCTAAAATTAGGAATTTATTTCCTCCTTAATCAATATTCAATCTGTGGATAACTATATCAAGATTTTTCTGTCTAAAGAAAAATACTGAAATAATGTGGGTTATGTTCTTCTTTCAATTTTTTGGTTCATAAAGAAAAAATTAAATAATAATAAGAAGTAAAAAAAAAAAAAAAATTTAGACGGCGTCGCCGAAAAAAACAGGCTGGCTAAAAAGGAGAACAGGGCGGAAAGGATTAGGAAAGGAGCGGTGCGCCCTGCTATTGGTTGTGGAGATGCACTCTGTGTATTAGCTTTTGTGGTCATATTTGTGATCATAGATTTCCTATAACCCGTTATCACGTTGTAAAAATCTGTAACAAGTTGGAAGCATAGAATGCAACCAAGTAAAACAATTGCAGGTTCGGTTTGATTGAATCTGTTCATTAGAGGTAATGGAAATTGAAACACCCCTCACGCCCCCTAGCAGAGGCTTAAGCTAAACTTTACGCCTCCTAGCACAGGCATAAGCTGAACTTATTGCACAGGTATTGAATGGACTCCAGAGCCCAAAGGACTAGAAAATATAAGAACATTGAATCAAGACTGCAACTTCGATAAATTCCTATTACCAAAGAGCTCAGTTGATAGACATGATACTGGGTGTTTAATATAGTTAACAGCTGTTCGTTTTCTATTAGAATCAATTGAAAATGATACGACAGACACACAGAAAAGAACGGTAAGAGAGAGAGTCGCAGGCACTGCACACAGAACAGAAGCCTTAGAATTATAAATATTTTAAGAGACACGATTTCTGCATGGTGTTCGCATATTTTATTGAACTATTTGGAAAAAGAAACGCTTACATGAACTTATACGTCATTTTTAATTTTCAAGAATAGCTGATTGTCAGCAACACAACACTGAAATCTCAATGTCCATCGAGTTCCTTTCTAATAAACTGTAACTTTTTAAAATTATAACGCCATCACATGTATGACATATTACAATGCCATTTTATCATGTTCTACATAAGACTACAACAACTTTATAACATATTTAGTTACTTCGCCTACTGCATAGTACAGCACAGCACCGCCGTTTCTAATATGCCAAGCGCATAGGCCATGAAAAGTTGTTGTACACATGATTTATTGATAAGAATTGATTGAATGATATATAGTGCCTCCAACTATTTTGTGTATTTCTTTTGTTTATGTTCCAACGTGGAAATGAAAAACCCGTTTCAAGCTGTTTATATGTTGCAATACATGTCCGTTGTTTGTCTTCATACAAGTTTACATTTACTTCTTCTTTTCTTCTGTTTCTGTGGAATTAGGCAGGCTCGTATCGCCTCATCAAAAACTAGTTTTGTATTCTTGCCGGTCCTCGCAGAGCATTCTACATATTTTACTGCATGTATTTTCTGTGCAAGACTCCTACCCTGTTAACATGAAAAACGGAAAAATATAAGATGAATTTATCTGCACGCAAACAAAAGTGGCGCTCAAAACATATTATTCAGTCATTCCAAATCTTTATAATATGGTAAAATTATTAAAATAAGGGACCGAAACAAGTTACTTTGACCTAAATCGTAACTAGTGTGGTAAATTAATAAATAAAGTATCATGTATATCATGTATAATTACCTCAACAAAGGAAATTGCTGTCTTTAATGCATTTTTCTTTTCCTTACTGCCATCCCTTAAGTCCATTTTTGTTCCAATTAATACAAGTGGTGTGTCTGGACAATGGTGTTTAATCTCTGGATACCACTAAAATAGATATAAATGATACATTTTTCATCTATAACATTAGGAAATCGGTCAGATGTATGAAGTACATATAAAACGTTCAGTCTAATGTCATAAGTTTTTGCCTCTTCATTATTTTTTAGAGTACTGATGTGACGTAATATTTCCGTTCCCTTAACATGTGAAATGAACTATCTATCCAGGGACCTACAAGTACAAATGTACTATCGTACGCAATTAATTTAGATACAAAGACTATGTGTCATAAGTTACAATAGAACAAGATATGGTATTGTTCAATGACTTTTCTCCGTTTATCTTAAAGGCAGGACTTAATAATAAAAGTGTCAATCTTGATAAACAATACAAAATATATAAAAGAGTTACCTGTTGTTTAACATTTTCGTAACTGTCTCGTGCAACAAGGGAAAAACATATCAGAAAAACATCCTGAAATCAGACATTAACATGTATATCTCTATTCGAATGTTTATAACCAACTGAATGAATGCCACAGTTGAATAATTTACTTTAAAACATTATCATATAATGTAACTTTCCGTAATAACATGTAACAAATTGCCCGATATAGTGGATCTGATTATTTTTGCTTAAAAAAACATCTCACAACAAACACAAAAAACTACAAAGATATCCAAATGATATTAACTTTCTACATCTTTCAGCTTTCATACATTTCTTATCTAGTAAAATGGACTTTGACAGAATATTGTAGTTTTATATATTGCGGTGAAAAAAATTACCGTCTGTGGATAAGATAATGGTCGTAATCTGTCATACTCATGTTGGCCTGCAGTGTCCCATAAACTAAGGGAACAAACTCGTCCATCTACTCTGACATTAGCTTGATAATTTTCAAATCTAAAAATAAACAAATACACTTATACATAAAAGACAACTTAATAGCTACTGTGAAATTTACCACAGATTTGACAAGGCAGAGAAGAAACGATACTTCGTTTAGATAATATGTAAGTGGACAGACTGATTTTAGTCAAAGCAAAGACTAATATAGCTCAATAACTACAAATATTAGCTTTCTTGAGAAGTCATGCATTTACTTTGTTAACAAAACAATGATATCAAGCAAAATTAGTATCTTAATTAAACAGATATAAATGCGTTATTTTAAAACAATTGTTTGTACATAATGTCAGAAACCAATCGATAACTCATATCAACTACTAATAAAGTTTGACGACTGATTGGCCAAATGTTTGGAGGAAGAATCACTTAAATATGTAATGGTTATCAATCTCTTATCAACGTTATCGTCATTATCACTTGATACGTGATGATATACTATTGTATCTTTACATGACCAGCAACGCTAACATCCTTGTATGATATATTATTCATATAAAGTTATACTATGTTAATTTTGCCAAAACGTTAGCAATAATATGGTTCTGCAAATGCACGAAACATGTAAATTCTTTGTCGGTATTTTTGTTTAAATGGTTACCACACAAATATAAAATAAGAAACATTTTTTCTTAGTGATTCGCCTTTTTAATTCGATCTTTTGAAAACACGAACGCAACAGCTGACACGTTCATACATATTTTATCCAAAAATCACTTCTTGTTGTGATTACTTCATGCATCTCAAAATTAAAACCAAGAAATATTTACCTTACACGAAATATAATTCACCTTCGTTTAGAATGTTTTAACTATTAACTACTTTGAAGTCTACAGAATCGAGTAAACCAAATAAGAACATCTACTTACACTGTTGGTATATATTCTCCTGGAAATGCATCTTGTGTATATGACATTAGCAGACAAGTCTTTCCCACACACCTTAAAGAGAGAACAGGAAAACATTTAGTCTGATTCCTTTACTTGGATCATACTCAGCTTCAAAAAGCGCCCGCGGCGATCACTTTTTATTACAACAACTCTTTGCAATTGTGTTTATACTAATTAAAAACCAAACAACCGAATGTTAACACAAAATCAGGTTGAAGCAAGTGTATATAAAAGTACTCACCCATCTCCAACGACAACACATTTTATTGGAAATGCCTGCATTTTTCTTGTTTACCGAGCTGTCAGAAATTTTTAAATGTTTATTTCATATACCTTCATATCACCTTTATATACACACGACAGTAATATGTCTAAAAATAACCATCTAAAAATAAAACTAAAACTACATCTAAATATAGAATACATTATTTACTTCCTTTTCAGTCTTGTTGTATCTATACTCCCGAGTTTGTTTACTTCGTTGTTCACTAATTACGTTATCTTTTAGATCTTATAGATCTTATCAAAGGTCTAGTCGTTTAGATTGTTTTATATTTGTTCCGGTCAAAACTACGATGGACCAAAGTTATGGAGGAATGCGGGTTCAGTAAACTTTCAACAAATAAACTAGATTTGGGGTATTTTGATCTTTGTTTAACTCACAAACAAAAATTGCACTTGATTACCGTCAACTGAAGTCAATCCTAGGCTCTAAGCATCACAAACTCTAAGCATCACAAAATTAAAAAAAGGTTCAAGATGTTTACATTCATAAAGCGTGTCTTCAACCGGTGTAAATAAAAAATTGCGTCAACTTGTTTAGGGTTAAAACAGTTTTATTTTTCATTTCAGTGAAGGCGGTCTAATAATTCTTCCGATGGAAAAAGTACAGCTACCCTATAGTACGGAAAGGAAATACATGAAGAAATGTAATACTTTTATTTCAATGGTTTCTATTTAAACAACATCTAAATAGAAATTTGCGGTGTAGATACAGAACGACTAAAAAGTAAACGAAATACTTTTATCTCTGACTTTCGAAATGTAAAACTTCCATAAAATGATACTGGACTTTAAACTATAATAAACTATTGTATCCAGTCTGTCGAAAAATTGTCTTTAATTTTCATTTTATTACGTTCTGCTTAAACATTACCCCGTAACATAAGCGTGCATTTCAACAGCTATTCAAAACAGTTGAAGAATATTTATACCAGATGTTTAAAACAGATGATTTTTTTTCTGAAATAATCATTAGATACAGTTTCTTTCAAAATTGTAAAGTGTCACATAACTCCTAAAGTTACTGTAAATAGTTAACTGCAACTCTTTTGGATTTATCCATTTTAGAGAGCATTTTTAGCCGGTCTATAAAACTTTGTTTGTTGATATTTTAGAATGAATCTTTGGGTATGCCCTGTGGGCCCTAGATGTCAGCTTCTGTGT
Organism: Mercenaria mercenaria; assembly: GCF_021730395.1. Taxonomy (NCBI): domain Eukaryota; kingdom Metazoa; phylum Mollusca; class Bivalvia; order Venerida; family Veneridae; genus Mercenaria; species Mercenaria mercenaria. Next base: position 88,667,541 of record NC_069362.1, on the reverse strand, counting down.
TAAATTCAAATTCTTTAGAGTGTCCGCAAATAAGTGCATGTCGGCTGTTCGATCGGCATCTGTCCTTTTGGTTGGTTGTTCTCGTCCAATACATTCCGTAGCCCCCCCCCCCCACCTCCTCCCACACGCTCCCCACTGCCATTACATTCTAGGGACTGGGTTGTGGTGTGAGCTTCCAGAGCCCTGATACTTTCTGCAAATGTAAGATATTACCATTTATGACATAATTAAAAATAACACTTTAAACAAAAACTTGTTTCAAATCAATCTTTATTTAATGATTAAGTTATTAACCTGTTTGTATAGGTAGAATATTCTATCTATTCTAACTTAACTAGTAGCCATATCGTATACATGTAAGCATTTTATTCTGGCAGACGTTTTTTCTTGCATACCGTATTTTACAAAAGGTAGAAATAGTTTCTTTTTAGCACTCTTTCTTATAGTGGAGAATGAACACAAAGCGCGGGAAATTAACGTCCGTAAGCAGAAGTGACGTCATGATGTTTTGCGTTACGCACAATAACAAAGTTTCACTTTAGTTTGTCGTTTGTAGCGTAACGTTATGTTTTTATGGTAAACTAACGTATTTTGAATCGAGAAATATACTATAAGGAACGGAGAGAAACTATGAAGGTACCTGCTTTTTTCGTATTTTACATAAACAATATATTATTAGTGTATGAACCAGTAGTTGTCATTAACAGCACGAGAGTCATCTGGCATGGGGGGTGCCAGATAGGTTTTGACGGCATGGGTAAAATAACCGGAAACGCCAGTACGATATGCAAGAACAACTTTTTTATCATTGATATAAGGAATAATACACACGTAGTAATTATAAAAAGATTTTTTAGATTTGCATGGATAAATAAGCATTCATTCTTCATAAAGTCGCGCAATATGTCTCTATTTCCGCTGCAGAACGCATGCATAGACCTAGAAACAAATCTAATAACCTACGATTACATGCTTACTTCAGGTTTCTTAGTTGCGTCCTGTGCTTCAAAAGAATCTTTTTACAGACTTAATAATAATTAAGGTGTGCGCATGCAATAGTATAAGTCAACTCCGCGCTACCCCGTACATATTGCTAGTAAGATATCTTGGGGAAACCGTCAAATGATAATAAAAGAAACGGATAAAAAATACTAGTACATATGTACATACTTTGGACAAAATCTGATTTTCAGTCACAGACTTGCTGGTACATTTCACTCGAATATAAGTAATGTTTAGCCGCAAGACCTCGATGAGTGTCAGTAACGCTTACCTATGTCGCGTTTAGAGTTAGTAACATCATCGGTTAGAGTGAGGAACATGATATTAAATAAATATTGCCTGTTTATGATAAATCAGTTGCAGTAATATATTTCTAAGATTATAACTGGCATTGCCTTTAATCGATCATTGACTGTCAGTAAGTATTGCTGTTGAAAAATGTAGTATATTTGTTTTATTCTGGAAAATAGCAAAATGCTTCTATTTTCTAAATAACAGACAACTGTTTTTAAAATTTAAATGTTTTGATAAATTTATGCGATTACTTTTAGAATCTGAATACATGTTCAAGTCAAGACATAAGTAAATATCATAAAAGTAATTGCTATATATGAAAATAATATATGCCGTGTCATATTGAGCGATACGGTAACCAGAAGTCGTTGAGATATGTCACATGATATCGTTGAGACATGACTTACGTTGGAACGTAGTTCTCCCGGAGTGATTTAACAACACATTTTAATATAAGAGCTAAAGAGCTTTATATCTATGCTACCTTTAAATTCCCTGTTCAGAAATTTGTTCACGAGATCTCATTATAACCTCTCCTGCCTTTGTTGTTGACCGTTCTATTCCATATCAAATCTTGTCTTAATCTGTCTGGCAGAAATCCATCTACAGCTGAAAAAGATTGAACTTGCTATGAGTGAGTGAGTGAGTTGGGTTTTACGGCGGATCGACACAAAACGGCCACGAAAAGAAGTCATATTGCAAACGCTAACTGTAAAGCCTAAACATTGATGTAAAAATGTAAAGCATACCTAAAACATCCATGTAAAAATGTAAATAACACTATGAATAATGTAAAACATATCTAAAAGCATCCATGTAAAAATGTAAAGCATATCTAAAAACAGTAATGTAAAAATGTATGTACGTGTGTGTTAAAATATCAGCTGCAAACATAATAATATTGCAAGATGTAAATAAAAATAAGAAGTGTTAGATCTTTTGATATATTCCTATCTGCTTTAAAAACGATAAAATATTTCCAACTGAAACGTTGTCAAATAATTCTCTCAAAGATTGAACATCTTAATATGTACTGCGTTGTGTAGCAAAGTCCACACAGTCGATTAAAATGTGTTTAATAGTTAGCGGTGTTTGACATGGTACACATTCGGGTTGATCTTCTTTATTCAAAAGGTAAGAGTGAAAATGTAGGAAGAAGCGCATTTATGTTTAATGTTCATGTTTTGAAAGAAATAAGGAAAGAATGGATCTATCAATTAAAAATAAATAATGAATTAAATATCATCCATTTTGAGTATAAAGAGGACATTTTCCTCGCATTAAATTATTTTAACATATGAGAATACATTAGGCATCTGATAGGATACCTGCAAGTAGTCTGTGGCCTAACAAAGTATTTGTGTGGTTTCTAATGAAGACCAGCGGCATGTTCATCTTCCAGTTCGTTATCATCATGTGCCAATCATTATGCCTAACTGCTTCCCTTCGAACAGTGTCATTTAGACCAGCCTATGTAATCATTTTCGTATAAACCAATAGGTGTTCGACGTCGCCATCTGCTCTGTTCCGGTGCATCATTTTGCACTCTTTCGAACAATATCATTTTTCGTCTGAATTATGAATTATTAACAGAATGCTACTAACGGCTTGACGTTGCACAAGAAGAATATAACAGAGTTGCATAAGTGAAAAATTCTAAGAATTAAGAGTGAAATATTAAGCCTGTCGAACCATCCTTTGGCAACCGTTCCATCTTCAGCCCAATATATTTAGCAAGGAACCATTGCCCAGACATCTCAGTGTTGTTATATTTTCTGGTCCTTCGGGATCATTGATGATATCAATTCATTTAGATTTGAAGATTGAATACTGCTTAAGCCGGTGCTAGCGGGCGTGGACAGTGTTGGATTTTCCATTACTGCTCATGAACAGACTCAGTCAAACCGAGTCTGCAATTTCCACTGTTTGCCTTGTTCTCGGTGCTTCCGAGGGATCTACTTTCCAGATTTTATTGTATCTAGCATTGCGACATGTTGCCATCGGCTCTTCCTGCACGTGTCGATTGAAGAACATACTGTAAAATAAACCAAAAAATCTAAATTATTATAAAGAGTAATTATTAAAAGTGGTGTATTTTATCATGTCATGTAATTTATGTTTATTTAAACGTTACTTGGTAGTCCTTTAGAGCAAACACTATATCTGTGACACGATAGCTATGCTAGCCTTGGAAGGAATATGTAAGATATCATAACCTTTCTACATGTGTCCGAACAAAACCATTCCTCTGGTAGGTCATCCTCATCAAGCCCAACACATGACAAGTGAAACCAGCTGCTCTCTTCATATTCCTCGTTGTTACACTCTATCATCGGCTCGACATCTTTTGTTTCTACGCAAGAAAATAACCGTATGCATAGTGAAACATGAAAATATTTTTGCTCAACCAAATGCTAATTCAATCAATCGATTAACTGACTTACATAAATAAAAATAACAATATATAAAAGTCTATTTACCCTCTTCACAGTTTCTATTCTGGCGCTCACGTGTTTTTATAACACCTTTTTATATATGCGCGTTCCTTGGAAAAGCGTAAACGTATTACGGCCCCAAAACGGATAATTCAAAAGGAAATGACGTCAACGTGAAAAAACAACGTAGACTTTACCGCGCATTTCATTGAAATTTAATGACGTTGAGGGACAATATATTCATTTACTTGTTTTTACGCGTTTTATGCTAGACTAGCGTTAGCGTATGTTCTTTTAGTGTTATAACATCTTCAGTATCCCTCGGGAATTGTTAGTACCATCGCCCTACCGGGCTGCTGGGCTCAGGTACCAACCAATTCCTCGGGATTCTGCAGATGTTATAACACGAAAAACATGCGTTATCCCTACATTAAACACCGAACCGAAAAACATCCATTTCACGTTGCCTTTATGTAACAACTTCATTACTACAGTTTGTCATCTCTTGTCTTCATACAAGTTTACATTTACTTCTTCTTTTCTTCTGTTTCTGTGGAATAAAGCAGGCTCGTATCGCCTCATCAAAAACTAGTTTTGTATTCTTGCCGGTTCTTGCAGAGCACTCTACATACTTCACTGCTTGAATTTTCTGTGCAAGGCTTCTACCCTGTAAACATGAAACAGAATTCATGAATAAAATCTGCAAGTAACGAAACGCTTGGCTCGCAACATAATTTAGTCAATGGAAATACGTAGTATGGTGGGCAATTTATTTAAATTAGGAACGGAAACAAGTTACTTTATATTTTGCTAAAATCCTTAATGTGGAAAACTAAATAAATAATAACATATCAATATTTCATCTATCATTACCTCAACGAAGGAAATGCCTGTCTTTAGTACACTTTCCTGTTCCTTATCGTCATCCCTTAAGTCCATTTTTGTTCCAACTAACACAATTGGTGTATCTGGACAATGATGTGTAATCTCTGGATACCACTGAATTACATTATTAGTTACACTGCTTGTTGGTGACAGGATATGGGATATACGCTGCCGAAGAAATCCATATCGCTCTCGCCTGATATGGATTTTCGAGACAGCGTATATCCCGTATCCTGTCAGCAACAAGCTGTGTAACGATTTTATCTTGCCGACTACCCTTTACTTACACGCTATTATCTAATATTTTGTAAATTAACAAAGCGGCAGCCATTTTTTAAAATCAAAATTCGTATCTGAAATGTACTAGCAGGATATGGAATATATCCTGTCTCCACGTGACGTCTATTGACCAATAGAAATGCAAGAAACTTGTAGGAGGCAAGATAAATAAATAGGTCTGTCAAATTATCTATAACGGTAAAGAAAGCTGTTGTCTGATGTATAACAAAAATATGATACTCCGAATACAGTGTCACAAATCCTAAACTTGACATTTCATTCAATTTAGAAGTTCTGCGCTGACGTTATTTTTCCGTTAGCGAAACATGCAAAAAGAATGGTTCCATTAATCTCAGAATTAGGACTAAAAAGTGTCTGATGAAGGATGCAAAATTGAATGAAGAGTTACCTGTTGTTTAACGTTTTCGTAACTGTCCCGTGCAACAAGGGAAAAACAGATCAGAAAAACATCCTGGAAGCGGATATAAAAAAGTTTAGCTCTTTTCGAATGTTTACAGCTCGTTGAATGACACAGTGCAATACCTAACACCAAAAATTACCACATCATGTAACATTTCGTAATAACATGTATATAAAATGCAAGAGATAGAGGATCCGATAATTTTTGTTCCAGATATATCTCAAAACAAACGCAGAAAGTATAAAGGTATCCAAATGATAATTAACTTGCATCTTTCAGCTTGCATACGTCCTTTATCAAATAAAATAACCTTTGACTGATTTGAATTACAGAGGACTTCAACGGTATTATACATTGCCTTACTGTTTGTGGATAGGATAACGGACGCAACCTGTCAAACTCATGTTGGCCTGCAGTGTCCCATAAACTAAGAGAGCAGACTCGTCCATCTACTCTGACGTTAGCTTGATAAGTGTCAAACCTATAATTAAACAAATATTATTGTACATAAAAAACAGTAAACTAGTTATACTTAAAATAGACTGAACAAGCTGCTTTGACCAGGCAGAGAAGAAGTAAAACTGCGGTTAGATATGAACTAATGAAGCAAATTTAGCTCAAATACTAGTATTGCCATTACAAAGATTCACTTTCTTGAGAAGACATGAGGAATGTACTTCGTTAAATATAGAAAACAAAGACATCACGCGAAATTAGTATCTCAGTTATACAGACATTAATGCGTTATTTTAAAACAAATATTGGTGCTTAATATCATAAATCAATCTGAATATTTATTTATTTTAAATACTAATTAGGTTTAACAACAGTACTCCACACCGCGACATGACCATGTCGGAAGATCACTTGCTAATTTAATGTCAACATCGTCGCCATTATTACTTGATACAAGATGATTTACGATCGTATCTGAACATCTTTATATGAAACACTATTCACATATATATTATACTTAAATGTATTAATTTTCTTAAAACTGTAGAAGCAATACAGTGCTAATTAAGGCAGAAACGATGTAAATTCTAAGTCAATATTTACCATAGAAATATGAAATTATCAATCAACACATTACTCAGCATAAGCATATTTCCTTGTTTTATTCAGTAATACTGAAATAATGCACATAACAAATTACATGTACATACATATTTAAACTAAACACCATTATTTGCTGTGTTACTTTTTTATTTTTATTTCAGAATTTCGAAATTGTAACACCGAAATATTTGCTTTAGACGAAGAGCGTATACTGTTGTTTAATTCGCCACCGTTTTGTATGTTGAAAAACTACTGCGTAGTCTACAAAAAAAAACTGTCAAAAGCAAACGAAGACTGTGTACTTACACTGTTGGTATATGTTCCCATGGAAATGCATCTTGTGTATACGACATTAGAAGACAAGTCTTTCCCACACACCTTAAAGAGAAAACCATACACAATTTCGTCTTTACGGTCACCTCGATCATACAGAGAACAAAGCATCAATCATCAGATTTTTAATCGAAACAAATGTACCTGAAAATATGTGTACCAAGTATTTACAATAAAATGCAATAAAGCAAGTATAATTTGAAGAACTAACCCATCTCCAACGACAACACATTTTATCGGAAAAGCTTGCATTATTTTTTTTCTATTATTCTAAGTTACACACAATTGATAAAATGATAATTTCTTATCACCTGTATATATACAGATAACACTAACATGTCTTTATATAGTCATCTAAAAATAAACTTAAAATCTACGTCTAAATATAGAACACGTTATTTATTTCCTTTTAATCGAGTAGAATAGGCAGTTTATTTACTTCTTTATACACCGTTATCGTTGGGTTCAAAATGAAGAAGTAAATCATATTCAACATTATATGATAACAATATAAATTATTAGTGTTTGGTAAATAAAGAGGGGATTTTGGGGCTTGTGGACTTGTTTTCCTAGAGCTTCATAGTATAATGATTTAGTTGTAAGAAATTATATAGGCCTTGAACAAATGCGAAAAATAAAATAGTATTTGTTTTCGAAAGTTACAACTTCTTTACAAAATGATATGTTATCTTTAATCTAACTAAACTATTGTAACAGTCAAGAATAAATAAAGCCAACATTTATATGTTTAAACCTTTTGGTGCCCAGATTGATATTATTGTTAATGTATAAGTTATGGATTACAATTTGCACGCCACGTAGAGTGAAGGTCCACCAAGTGGTTTGTGGTAAAAAAGCGTTTTAAATTTTCATCTTCTACATTTAGCTCCAGCAGGCCATATAAGGGACCAAGCGGAACCAGTAGAGGACTTTCCAAGAACGCTGCAGACTTCGCCGGGTCCTTAGGGGTTTTTCTTTCTTCTGCAAAAGCATTGAAGTACATGCGTTTTAGATTCATAAGAATTACTTTCTCATATGATATACAAGAGTATTTTTGACATAACATGACTTCTGTTGCCATTCCGTATGTTAGGGTTTCACCAGACAAAGTTGTTTGACAATCCATCATGTGATTCATTATTATATTGCAGGTACCAAAAATCAATATATTACGTCAGACAATAATAAAATATCATATTGCTCATAACCAATACTTTTACTGATAAAAAGCCTAATTGAAATTACATGCCGGAAATGTAGCATTCTCCCTGGTATTTAAGACAGAAAAGTCATAATTATTAACTTAAAGGCCATTTTACTATTACCAGTAATTGTGTTTTCTTATACATACCTCCAGCTTTATATGGTTGTAATCTCATTTACGTATTACAATGTTAATTTAGAATTACAAAAAATATTATTAGGGGTGACAAACATTCACAATGCAATATTTTAATGCTGTTTCCATTTTCATTCGTGTTCGGACTTGCAGACCGCACCTATATAAGCTACTGTGAAATAGTATATGTAATAGTGACATGAGAGGTAATTGGAAATTGAATCTGTAAAACGATCCATTGGAAGCATAGAATTGCAGCCAAAAAAAGAATAATAGCCGACTCGGTTTGATTGAGTATGTTCCATTGAATAGAAAATTAAACAGCAACGCGATACAGTCATTTGAAATGGATATGGGTATTGTTGTAAAATTTAGATTTTATCAATAACTTTCGATTGGAATGTTGGGTGCGGCCTATGACGCGTATATCTTTATATCTAACCATTGTCTTACATAACAACGGATTAATAACATGGAGACTGACTCGATTGTTTCTCTACGAAGATATGACCGTGATGTCATGGACAATTTTCCGTTTGGTTGGGTCCAGACCTGCCCGGGTGACTCGGCTCTCCTCCTTTGTTCTCCGCCAGGGTGTGACCGACCTACTGTTCATGTGCAGTGATATGATGCCCAACCTCATATGATAGCCACTCAATTGTTATGTAAAAGACCACGTGACCGCTAGAGCTTCAGGCAAGCTGCCCAAAACAGTTGACATTACTACTTTTGTTATCAGATTTGCACAGTGTTTGATGATAGACATACCAAGTGTATTCTAAAGATTTTGATCATGTAACTATGACATAAAAGCCTTATTTTTAAACTTAAGCAATATGGAGTGACAAGCTATAATATCAATAGAAATCCTAGTTCTTGACAGCTGGAGGCATATTTTCGTTGGATCTGGTTTTTCTGATGGGATAGTTATTAATGCTGGCGTGCACCAGGACTCGGTGCTTAGGCCTTTGTCCTTTTTTCTAAATGTGCGTAAATAATATCGCCGATTGTCATTCTACCGTAACACGATTGCATGCTGACGATAGCCTTTTAGTATTAGGTTCAAGTGACATTAATTACATCGAGATAACGATAAAGATTTGAACATTGTATCGTGTCGCCATAACGATGACAACATAATCATATTTCTAATATAAACAGTGAATTCAATAAACATTTTTAGTTAAAGACTTGCTATATTTAATCTGCGTCTTATAATTATTTTTTCTTTAATGCCGCTGGAATTAGTTTCAATACACAGAAAGCAAACTGCATTTCATAATGTATGTACGAAAACCGCTGTCGTATGTATGACACATAGCTGCCAACTAATCAAAGGACCATAAAAGACGTACGAACGAATACTTTTGACAAGCAGGGAAAGGAAAAATATAAACAATATAATTAAAACAACGAGAAGTGTGTTCAGAATGCTGATTCATCAGTAATTCATAAAAGCGCAGGACCTGGTGTCTTTTATGGACACGAAATGTAGTAAAATAGAATAATTTCTAAAAATAGCATGATTGACATGTTTTATATGTCTTAATAATCATATGTTAATAAGCTCGTAATGAGGCGTCTGCCAGATCCTATTTAAGGCCAGTGACTTAGCTTTTCGAGGAGTTGAGCCGGTGACATGGCTTTTGAAAAATCTTTTTTACAGCTGTAAAATTGAGAGCTTCATATTTTACACCTGTAAATTTCAACTGTATTTCTGATCATTTTTCCACTTACAGGTCTTTTACAACTGTAATTTCAAAACACAGGTCTTTTACAGACGTTTTACAGCTGTAAAACAGGTCCTATTTTCGTACAGGATCTTAGACAGGATATGACCTACAGTCTTGAAAGAAATGTTGTTCACCATATGACGGTTTATACCTGGTGTTTTATTTAAGATTTGCCCCCGACTCTCCCCATTCTTACTCTCCCACAAAAACAAATACATTTTTCTTTCAGTTTCTTTTTTCTTGTGTTTCTTGATAATATATAATAGTATCTATATCCATCTATACCCATCTTGACCCCGATGACTCACATCCTTAACCCAAGGTTTATTTAATCTTTCATTGTTAACAAGTAATATAAAACCGTATATTATGATGCAACTATTGAGGTTAAGCTAAAACGTGATATTTCTATGCCATCTGCGTCAAAAAGTGTGCATTTGACCTTTTCAATAATTGTACATCGGATGAAGAGTAGCTTTTGCTATTATTTAATCAGGTTTCAAGGATGCAACTTGTTTTTGAAAGACCCACTCATTATGCATTCTTTACCTTAAGGAGGTAGGTTACCTTGATATTTGTAAGTGCGCATGTCCAACCGGAAGCTAACGTGACGATTTACGACGACGTTTACGACAAACTAAATGTGTTTGTATATCCATTCTTCTGGAAATAAATCTTGAACCTGCCTCCGATCTTATGTTTAATGGTTAAATAATGCAGAAATAATGAATGAATTGCCGCAGAAACGTTTCAAAACATTGTTGCCTTAAAATGACGTCATTGACGTCATGACATTACGTGTCACTTACCGCGCAAAATTAATAGCTTTTATTTTGAAAGTACGTTATTCTGTGGTTTTTCTTTATTTGAACTATTTTTAAACAGCCATTATTTGCTGAAATACTTTTTATTAGTCTTTTGCTCTGAAAAATGATCAATATTTTGCTTCTTTTATGTAATTATATTGAAATGTTACGCGGAATGTAAGAAAATGGATGATGGTAACTGATGTGATTGGGAATATAGCTGGGTGAAACGTAACTTATTACGGTCATTTACAAATAAAAATTGGACAGTTTGATTTGTTATATACCTATTTCCCAGCTTCCGTTGATAATTTATTACTTAAATACTAAAACTAAGCTCCAAAATTGTTCAAATTTCAGTATAAAATCGTGGTATCTTGAATTAAATTGATGTTATCATGGAAACGAAGCCCGTGACCTATATGTCTAATTGTTAAATTCAAAAGCGTTGACACTGGTCTATTTAAGGAACACAGCTTCGGCTTTTTATTTTCATTTCAACAATATCCATGAGAATAACAGCAGCATGCAGAACGATTTTTCAATAAAAATGTCAGACGACTGGCACTGCTGTAAGTATTTTAAGCTGTGAAATTTGTTAAAGCTACATTAACAAGAAAGATAATTTTATATAATATTTTTTATATGAAATTACGATAAAAAGCAACATATAAGCTATTTTAAACATCTCTGTTGCCATGGATACTCTAAACTTTAAGAAAACATAGTACCATGTAAAGTTCTTGGTATTTTGCTAATCATATTACCCAAATATTCCATGTTGGTCAATAACAGAATGGCACTGAAGCCGTCGAAAAACCCGTTTTCATACATAATTGTTGAAAAATGAGAGAAAATGCGTTACCATGGAAACACGAGCCCCGCGACATATACATTTTAAGCTTTTATTAGAAAGCTAATGCGCATACTAGTAAAACTATTAATTATGCAGACTTCTACGGATAACAATGAAACCAAAATACACTGAAAAGTGTTAAATATCCGTATTTTCCTTCTTCTTTCTATATAAAATACCTTAAGAGGGTCATGTACTTCAAACCTGGATAAAAATTGTACTTGAAAGGACAGAGATAAACGGAACTGAGATTGTAGCAGTTAAAACATTAAATTACACAAAATACAAAAAATCACTGCGGTTAAAATAATTCGAGTTTTCCCTGGTAACAAGGTAACCTACCTCCTTAAGGTAAAATGCATGTATAATAATAAAAATGTTTATACATAAAATAATTTAAATTAATACCCTAAAATTATCTTAAATTTCTGGATCTCTTTAATCATCTGCAATTATCTGTATGTCAAAGACATCGGCTATATAGAAGATATTTGTTTGTTTTGAGTGAATATGGAATATATCTCACTGAGAAGTGAGAAAATTTCAAATATTTTCAAGAGCGCGTAAAGTGTTTCTTGAAAAATTCAAAATAAGGAAAGATATCTTTTTCTATATCATGCAACGAGAGAGAAATGCCTCAGTCCGAAGAGGCAGATCTGAAATCAAATGTCATATCAATTGAATGCATATATAATAAAGTCTCATAGATAAACACATAATAAAAATATATGAAATTAGGGTTTCTTTGCTAGTTTACATATACATGTATGCAATTGAATAGAACCAAAATACATTTGTATATTATATATGAAAATGGAACAGAAAATAAAATATTTTCTTATACAACAAAAGAATTGTAAAATGCATATGCAATAGAATCCGGAGAAGAACTCAATAGGGGTGTCAAACTTCCAGATAATTCCTATTGTAATAAGATATTATAGTTACAATAATTGTAAAACATGTTTGCAGTAATATCCGAGCCCCACAATTGTAAACATAATTACGTTGTTCGTTGATTTGATCATTTTTGTTGCGAGTACACCATATCAAATTTTTGACATATTGCAATTGGCAATTAAATCTAAAGGAAAAGTCTAATTTTTGGTTTGACGGTTTCAGAAAATAGATTGGTAAAGGACACAACACGTCTATTGTTATACGACCCTATTTTCCACATTTTGGTGCCGTGACGAAAAAAAACATGAAGGCAGAGAAATTACGTTTGATACGGGAAGGACATTACCGAGTTATTACGAGTCAGTTGCAGAAAATCGATACGGCAAAGGAAAATTCCGATTGGATCCAGTTCAAAACAATAATCAAAGCAATATCGCAAACACTAGAGACAGTAAAGGCATTAAACGATAAAATCTTAGAAGCAACAGAAGTGACGGAAATCGAAGAGGAAATCGCGAGCGCTCAGGAATTTTGTTTGGACATTTAAGTAAAATTACAGCATTTAAAGGAATTCAGCAATAATTTGAAATGCAGAACAGACGGTGAAGAGACGCAACAGGACGAAACCACGAACAATGCAGCGAACGCGCTAGGAGAGGACAGTCGATCACGCATGACAGCTGTTTCTACGGAATCTACGGAAGCGCAGAGTGGACAAAGACAATCGGGGACTTCTTTTGCAAATTTTTTACAATACCAGAGACTTCCAAAACTAACACTTCCGGTATTAAGTGGTAATATTATTGAGTGGCAGAGTTTTTGGGACGCTTATGAATCTACAGTTCATCTAAATCCTAACCTCAGTGAAGTGCAAAAAATTAATTACCTCAATAATCAGCTAGAGGGCAGTGCAGCTCAAACTATACAAGGATTTGCTTTGACAAACGCGAATTACATCCAAGCAATCGATCTACTGAAAGAAAGGTACGGACAAAAACACAAGATTGTTCATACATACATGCAGACGTTATTGAATATCCCAGCTCCAGGTTATACATTGCACGGCTTGAGAAATTATATAGAAAAATTAGAATCTTACATTCGCGGTTTGGAGTCGTTAGGCGAGTGTCAAAGTAACTATGGGACTTTGTTAGTGCCAGTGATAACTGACAAGTTACCAGCAGGAATTAGAAAGAATTTAGCGAGAGAACATGGAAGTGACAATTGGCAGCTAGACGAATTACGAAAGGCGTTATATCGCGAACTGAATATCATGGAAGCCGGAAAACCTTCTGAGATCGCAGACGACTATTCAGCAACAGCCTCATTTTTCACGAGCGCGCGACAAAGGTCGAAAAAATGGAAGTAGACAGAAATCAACAATTTTTCCGCGCAACCAAAAGCAGTGCATTTATTGTAGTGAAAATCACCATGCCAACGACTGTGGAAAAGCCACAGATGTAAACAGTCGCAGAGACATTATTAAGAAAAAACGTGTCTGTTTTAACTGTTTGAAATTCCACCAAGTTTCTGAATGCCGTTCGAACTTTAGATGTTTGAAATGTAAAGGCAAACACCACACTAGTATTTGTAAAAATGGACCAGAAGCAAGAATAGACACCGGAAACGGATATCAGCCAATGCCAAGTTTCGCAGCAAGTAGTACCGGAAGTCAGCAAACAGCCGCTTTATTCAACTCCACATTTAGCCCAAGACCGGAAGTTTTGTTAAAAACCGCAGTCGTCAAAGTTTACGCAGAAAATCAGAACGCTCAAGCAAATATTTTATTTGATGAAGGGGCTCAGTGTTCATTTATATCGGAGAAACTCGCAGATCAGCTAAATATCAAACCTTGTGACAACACTGTCGTCAATCTGGCAGCGTTTGGAGATTCATCTCAGAAAGTACGACATCTGAAGACGGCAACAATATATTTACTTACCGACGACGGCGACAAGATACCTCTAAATGTTTTGATCGTTCCGGTAATTGCCGTTCCGCTACGTAATATTCCGCAGTCCGTAACGTCGTTACCGTATCTCAGACACCTAGAGTTAGCGCATCCCGTTATAGACGATGACAAGTTCGAGATTTCATTACTAATAGGAGCTGACTATTTTTGGAAAATAGTGGGAAATAAGATAATTCGAAGAAATGGTCCTACAGCCGTGAGTTCGAGGGTTGGATATTTACTCTCGGGTCCAGTTTCAGTTACTAATGTTATGACTCAGTCCTGCTTCGCACTGAACGTGATGACTACAGACATTGAAAAATTTTGGAAACTAGAGTCTATTGGAATCAGCCCCGAAGACGACAGAGAAGTATGTAAACTAGAAACATATCAACAAAACAGTATTAAGTTCATTGATGGAAAATATGAAGCAAAACTGTCCTGGAAAGAAGACCACGCCCCACTCCCTACAAACGTAGAAGTGACAAAGAGAAGGACAGAATCCCTTGTAAGACGGCTCCGCCGAGAACCGAACATCTTTCAGGAATATTCAGAGATCATACAAGAGCAAGAGAGGCGAAATTTTATAGAGAAAGTGGACGAGAATGAACAACAACCCGATCGAATGCACTACATTCCACACCATGCAGTGAAGAAGGATTCAGCCACGACGCCTATACGTATAGTATATGACTGTAGTTGCCAAGAAACATCACAGAAACCGTTTAGACTCTACCCCACTCACATTGAATGACCTTTCACATATCATGATTCGATTCCGACTTGGCAAGTATGCAGTGTCCACGGAAATAGAAAAGGCTTTTCTTAATGTAAAACTGGATAAAGAAGATACAGATATGACCAGATTTCTGTGGTTGAGTGACCCAGGTAACCCAAACAGTCCATTCACGACATACAGGTTCAAATCCGTACTCTTCGGTACCACGTGTTCACCATTCATCTTAAATGCCACATTACTCAAGCAGCATCTAGAAAACAACGCTTCTAGTTGGGTCAGCAGATTTCTTAAACGGGACTTGTATGTGGACAATATAATATCAAGTTTTTTCAACAGAAGAAGAAGTTTTGACGTTTTTCCGAGAAACAAGAGATTTGATGCTTAACGGAGGATTTAACCTGAGGTCCTGAGCATCAAATAGTCAACAAGTAAGATCAGCTGCTTCAGAAGAAGGTGTCCTTGACACCGGCGAGATTACAAAGGTTCTAGGCATGCTTTGGCTCACCGTCACAGACGAGATATCTTACCCGAATAAGGAACTTCCTGTAATACCGGATATGACAAAACGCGCTATTCTACAATACACATCGAGAATATACGATCCACTTGGTTTACTAAATCCAGTCTTGGTACGTGCAAAGATTCTTCTTCAAGATCTATGGAAAGAGAAATATCCATGGGATACAGTTCTACCAGAGCCAATTCAGAAGAAATGGTTTCAACTTGCACGGGATATAAACAATGTAACGGAAGTTAAATTTTCACGCCTTATCTTCAAATCATCTGAAGCAGACGACAACACTCTTCATGTATTTGTTAACTCGACATGATACTGGGGTTTTGAGATATTATATTGACTGTTCCTTTTTGTGTTAGAATAAAGTCAATTCCACAAAATATGTATTGTGATAAACAAATTATGTATTGGTGTCTAGCAGGACAGAGGACGGACGAAACAACGGGAAGAAGCAGGCCGAAGACAAAGCCTTTGAACTATGAAAACTTTTTGAGACACAGTTGAAGTATGGTGCTTGCATATTTATAACGCACTAGTTCAAAAAGAAAACATATATTAGTGTAAACGTCATTTATATTTCTTTCCTGATCAGCTAATTGTCAGCCACACTACACTGATTCACATTGACCAGTAATTCTTGTCAAGTTGTAATTCTTTAAAACCATAACGTCATCGCATATGTAACATATTACGATACTCTACGTTAAGACTATCAAGCTGCTTTCAAACTGCCTTCTGCACAGTGCAACATTGCCGGGACTATCACATCCAGCGGCAGATTAAATGCGGATAGGCCGTGAAAACAGTTATACAGATGATTTATTGATATGAATTAACTGAATGGTATATGGTGCCTTCAGCTATTGGCATGATTCATTTCGCTTGTTCATATATCAATACAGAATTGAAAAACATTCATTTCGAGTTGTCTATATTTAACAATTTCATGACCACAGTTTTTCATCTCTTGTCTTCATACAAGTTTACATCTACTTCTTCTTTTCTTCTGCTTTTGAGGAATTAGACAGGCTCGTATCGCTTCATCAAAAACTAGTTTTGTATTCTTTCCGGTCTTCGCAGAGCATTCTACATAATTCACTGCTTGGATTTTCTGTGCAAGGCTCCTACCCTGTAAACACATGATATGCATGTTACCAAAAACGGCGCACAAAACATAATTCAGTTACTGCAAATGAGCAGTATAATGTAAATTTATTTAAAATTTGGACTGACACAAGTTACATTACATTATCTTAAAATCCTTAATACTGGTAAACTAATATCTATATATCAAATATTTCATGTATGTTTACCTCAACAAAGGAAATGTCTTTCTTTAATGCATGTTCACGTTCTGTATTGTCGTCCCTTAAGTCCATTTTTGTTCCAATTAATACGATAGGCGTGTGTGGACAATGATGTTTAACCTCTGGATACCACTGAGTTAAATAGAAATGATATGTCTGTCCTAATTCACATTCAAATTATTTCTAACAGTTACGAAAGTGGTTGTAGGATGTATTAGAAAAACATAATACTCCAAATTCAGTGTCTCAAACCTAAAACTTGTCATTTTATTTCATTTAGAAGATTTGCGCTGACGTAATTCATGCAAAAAGAATGGTCTAACAATGGCACGTAGTTTATGGATGGTCCTTTCCCTTACACATATTTATACGCAACTTAAAATGCAAAATCTGTAAGTTATATGTTACAAAAGAGCAAGAGATGGTATTGCTCATTGACAGCTTTCCAATGATCTTCTAATTAGGATTTAAAAGTGCTTAATGAACAATTAAAAAGTATTAAGAGTTACCTGCTGTTTAGCGTTTTCGTAACTGTCCCGTGCAACAAGGGAAAAACAGATCAGGAAAACATCCTGGAATCAGACATCAGCAAGTTCAGCTCACTTTAATGTTTATACTTGGATGAATGACACAATGTAATTACTTATACTGGACAATTACCGTATAACGGGTTATTTTTACTGCTGTAAAAGTTTACGGACTTCGGGTAAAAACACACGATTTGATTTTATATGATTTTAAAATTTACGAAATTACAAGGTCTTACAGTTTACTTGACTGTATGCGGCGAATATATACGAGTTCAATATTTATGAATCTGATTTGGTCGTAACAAAAAGTAAAATTTAGCAGCAGGTAAAGTATACCTGTTAAAAGGTATCATATCATATAACATTTCCTAATAATATGTATATAAAAGGACCTTATAATTTTTGCGCCAAAAGTATCTCATAACAAACACAGAATGTTCAAAGGTATCCAAATGCTTCAACTTATCTTATCTGAATTACTACACTGGTATTATACATTGCGTAGAAAAGACTTACCGTTTGTGGATAGGATAATGGTCGCAACCTGTCATAATCATGTTGGCCTGCAGTGTCCCATAAATTAAGGGAACAAACCTGTCCATCTACTTTGACATTAGCTTGATAACTATCAAACCTATAAGTACACAAATATTATTGTATCTAAAAGACAGTAAACTAGTTACATTTAAAATAGACAGAAAAGGCAGAGGAGAAATCAAACTGCGTTTACATATGTAATATTCTAGCAATTTTAGCTCAAACATTTCTTGAGATTGCATGAATTTACTTCGTTTAATTTATTACAAAGATATCACATGGAATTACTCTCTCAGTTACACAGACATAAATGCGTTATTTTTAAACATATTTTTGGTCTCAGAAATCAATCAGATAATCTATTTCAAATACTAATTAGGTTTAACAACAGTACTCCACACCGCGGCGACATGACCATTTTTGGTTGCGGGTTTATCCCGCTGCCAAAATTAAAGTGTATTTCTGACAATCATAGCATCTTTATTTTATTCCAAATCACATCCAACGGATGTTCATGGGCTACACAAAATAGTCCCATTCATGAACAATGCGATGAATTATCAATGAACAAGCAGTTTTTATTCAACCTGTATCCACTCACACTGACCATTTAGATTATATAAGATCTATCAATGATAAGATATTCCAGCTCATGGTTACATCACAAGCTGGGTCAGGCAGAGTTCATCTCAGATATGAGGCACATTAAACTTGTATTTGTTTCTCATTCATGTATAGTCATAGACTGGCATTTAAACAGAAAATAAATCTACTAAAAACCCCGCAACCATCAGACATTTCAAGGCTTTGATTATAGATAGCATCACTTGACAATTCATTGGTTATCATACTTATCAACATCATCGTCACTATTACTTGAAACATCATGATTTATGATCTTATCTGGACATGACCACCAACCTAAAAACATCCTTGTATGATTCACTATTCACAAGTATAATTATACTTTATCAATTTCCTCAAAACTGTAGCAACAATACGGTGCTAATTAATGCAGCAACGATGTCTGAATATAAAGTCTAAGTCATTATTTTCCACACAAATATAAAATTATCAACAAATTAATCAGCATTTCGCCTTGTTTTATTTAATACTACTGCTATAACGCACATATTAAAATATCCAAAAGGAAAACCACACTACTTACTCTGTTCATTTATTTTCTTTGCATCTCAGAATTTCGAAATTTTAACCCCGAAAGAAATGATTTACACAAAGAATTAATACTGTTTTTTTTTTTAATTCACCAACGTTTGGAATGCTAAAAACTACTGTGTGGTCTACACCCTCCCGCCCCCCCCCCCCAACCACCACCCCCATCCCCCGGTAAAAAAAGTGAACGAAGAATATCTACTTACACTGTTGGTATATATTCTCCTGGAAATGCATCTTGTGTATACGACATTAGAAGACACGTCTTTCCCACACACCTTAAAGAGAAAAAGTACACGGAATAAAGATTCTTTACAATCATAACAGCCGTTGATTTTCTTTAAACGTGAATAGCAAAACATGTGTTTATACTTAGTCTATTAAAACCAAGTATTTACAATAAAACGGGTTATAAAACAAATATATTTAGAATAACTAACCCATCTCCAACAACAACACATTTTACAGGAAAAGCTTGCATTTTATTTATTACAAAGTTACACACAATTGTTTAAATATTTATTTCATATCACCTTTATATACAGTTGAATACTAACCGTGTCTAAATATAGACATCTAAAAATAAACTTAAAATATACGTCTTAATATAGAACACATTATTTACTTCCTTTTGATCGAATAGGATAGGTACTTTATTTACTTGTCGTTGAAGTTAAAAATGAATACAATACAATAGAAAAGTTAATCATATTCGGAAATATAGAAATAATATAAATTATTAGTGTTTGATAAATCAAGAGGGGATTTTCGGGGTTTCATAGATTCACATAGCATAATGCATCAGTTGTAGGATGCATTTTCTGGCTTTTGAACAAATTCGAAAATATTTTTTTTAGAAAGTTACAACTGCTTTACAAAATGTTGTCTTTAATCTAACTAAACTGTCTATGAATATATAAAGCCAACATTAATATGTTTTAACCTTTTGGTGTCCAGATTGATATTATTGTTAATGTATAAATTGTGGATTACACAACTTACATGTACAGTGGAGATCCATCAACAGGTTCCTGTAAGAATGCTTTTTAAATTTTCATAAATACTTTTAGCTCTAGCAGTCCCTATAAGGGATCAAGCAGAACCAGTTGAAAAAGTATAAGAGAGTCTGGTGAAGGGCTATTATATGGTTCATAAGTTATTAAGAGTTTATAAATTTGTTTTGTTCAGGCTATCCCTGAAAGGGGCCAAGTGGAATTTTTTATACTGATGAAAATATTACATAGATGCTACAGACAAAGTGGTTTGACAATCCACGAAGTGATTCATGAGAAGAAGTCGTTTAATAACCTATAATTAGTGCAGGTGCCAAAAATGTTTCCCTACACAATCAATATATTATGTCAAACAATACTAAAATATCCTACTATTCATAACCAATGCTTTCAGAGATAAAAAAAATATATGCCGGAAATGTAGCATTCTCCCTGGCAAACTAATTTTACTAATTCTTATTTAGTACAATAGGGTTGTCATCTACTATGACTTTGAGGTCATACTTGTTAACAGAAAGACCATTTTACTGACCGGTAATTGTGTTTTCATATACATGACTCTACCTTTATATGGTTGGAACCTCATTACGTATTTCAATGTTAATCTAGACTAAAAATATATGATATGGGATGATAAAATGGACAGAGTCATTATCGTACCAGTGAGTGATTGGCAAAATATTCATAATGCAATGTTTTAATGCTGTTACTATTTTCTGGGGACATTTAGTCATGTAAAATGTAGTCTAATTCGTGATGTAAATATTACTTTCATTTCAGTCTGGTAGACCTCCAACTCAGCCACGTCTTAAAACCCGCGTAATCATTGGTGATTCCCACATAGGCATAAAACCTTTTAATTTACTGCAGGTTATATATCTGTTTTGAAAATAGATATATGCTTATTCTGCATAAAATATACAGCTATTGATTATATTCGATCTTAGAGTCAAAAGCTATCTGGGACGTTCATAAAAGAACAGACAAGTAAAAATTAAAATATATAGAACTATTTTATTTCTTCGCTAAAATGTTTAAATGTTTTGTGTATACAAGTAATTTTAATAAATTATAGTCCATATGAAAATCTAGATCTATTTCAGTTGCGGCAATGCACTTAGAATTTGAACTTTGAAAAGTTTACACTGCTTTCCAATAACTGCTATCCGTCACTGGTACCTGACGCTGAATGAAAAGCGCCTACAGTGACGAAATAATGGTATAACGTCATCGAAAAACAAGTAAAAAAGATTTGGGTCAGTCGATGAATTTCTTCAGGTATTGCGAAATGTTCACCACGTGACATATGTATCACAAGAGTCAATTTGCTATTCGGTATTATTTTTCTTTTTGCCACTAGATTATCACTGAGTTAACAGTCATGTCTTGAAAGACTGAAGTACCTCGAGTACGCCGATTTTTAATAGCCGTTGCTTGTCTCTCTGTGGACAGACTGTTAGTTGTTAGCGGGGTGTGACGGTTAGTAATTAGAGTCACGGATTGGGACAATATAAATGTACCTTGTACTTTATGGATTCTGAATTTTCCGATGGATAATTGTTTAAACGATAATGTGGCATAAAGGTGACATGTTATTTTTTTCTATGTTTTGCAGAAAAATCGCAAAACAAAAGAACATTGTCGTGTAGATCTAGTCTTGGCTACCATAACTTAACCGAAGCTTGCATTTAATTTTTTACTACAGCACTAAAGAATAGAGGAGCGTCGCGATATATTTAACTATCTCGAAATTTTACTGCCTCAAAATTTTGACTCTCGAACTTACAACTTAGTAGTTTGCCTCCATATCCTCAAAATTTGAACGTCCATCCGTCTATCGAATATGAATAAGTTTGTTAGGGCTACTTCAACTCAATATCCGAGCTTGGAAGACATTTTACTGACTTTTAGATGGAAAAAAACATAAAGTGGATACGTCTGCCCACACATTTATATATAATAATGGTACTCGAACAAGGTTTAAAGAATAACATAGTGTCTAGATGCACTTAAAATGACCCTATCATACATCCATATATATAAGCTTTCATGGCATCTAGAGCTTCTCCCGAAAACGGATCTTCGTTTACAACTGTAGCAGAGACGTATATATTTATGTCCATGTAAAGTATGGGTATATCTTCTGGTTGTAGGGGCTCGAATACGCTCCAGACAAAGTCAAATAATGAAATATTCTACGTTCGAAAACTTTTCGATCACCTTCTATTTACTCCCTTACCTGTATATGTAGAAATATTACAGGTATCCGATATTGGTTTCAAACGGTAGCAAGACTGAAAACAGTTCAAACTTTATCAAAGCCGAAACAGTGAACTCTGACCGAGCACAAAATATGACTTGTAGGGTTACCCATGGTACCTGATCTTTCCCATGACTTTTGCATTTACGTCATCATAATGGTAGTTAGTAAACCAAAATATCGAGTAAAATCATTCGAAATTTTGAGATAGTAAGTCGAAATATCGAGATAGTATATCAACATTATGATTTTATGAATAAAACCTACCTGTCATTATTGAGTACCTACTGTAGTAAAGACATGTGATTTTTTACTAGTAAAACAAAGGTAAATTGCGCACTTTGGTACTTTGGAAAAACAAAATTACACGGCCGATTTGGTCATTTTGCGATACTTTTGCAAAGGAATAAAAACAACTCTGTTTGTTTCGCATTTTTAATAATCAAAATCAGAAGTCTCCTTTATGCAACCGTGTAACGAACATATTTTACGTAAGCTCACAGACTAGTTTCTACAAATCACAATGCACGTAAACAATATTGCAAATCTTTGACTTTTCCATGTATTATGTGATGTCATTTTCTAGCACGTCAAAATGAAGACCCGTCAGGTGTTTCTGTACAAGACTGTAATTTTCAGTGAAAGCTGCTGCTGATTTTCTGAACATACTGTATACTGCACACTACGTTAATACATATTTTTTTGTTTTTATTAAAATAAGTAATATATGTATTTATCTATTTCTTTAAAAATATATACATGTTATTACTATTTCGTTCGCCGAATAGTTTCTAATAACAAATTTAATGACCAACTTTTTCCGGCGACAGGCCGGAATCGATTTCACCTTTACTACCTGTAAATATCTGGGGTGAAGGTCATTTAACAGCTGATTAAAACTGTAAATTTTGATTGCTGGATGAAAAATTCCACAGGTTTTGAATGGAAAAGATATTATTTTCTTAAGGGGTGTACAGGTGCTCTGAGTTGTATTGTTAGACAGTATAATCCGTTGCAAGACTCCTGTGGAAATAGCTTATGTCATAAACCTGAATCCCCTCGGTAGTGAAACTGCGGCAGAGTTCGACTACAAACCTGCAGGTTTTGCCACTCTGATACGGAGTGATCTCCCGTAAACGATTTACAGTCAACTCGTCCCATTTTTGTCATTTCGTATCCCTTGACGATTTCAAAAATTGTCATTTCGTCCCCCGCTTTTCGGCCCCTCCCTTTTAGTCTTATTTATTTATCTTTTTTGTCAAAGTTTCCTAGATTATGATTAATATAATTATGATGTAAAATATGTTCTACATATAAAACATGAAAATTTTACTTTAAAAACTACATTTTGTTTTGCTATATAAATACCCGATCGTATGTAAAAATGCAGAGTGCATGCACGTTTCGTAGCAAGTTAAATTGTTTACTGACTAATGCGTCCGTGCATGTATTTATTCTTGTCACGGTTCTTGTTGCAGAAGTAATTGTAAACGTGGTTCATACACGAAAGTAAATCAGTAAACTCTGTAAACAACAAAGATATTGTAAATCTATATGCTCTTATTATAATACAGATTTTTGAGTGGCGTTACGCAAACTCCTGTAGAAAAAGTACCGATATGGGTGACAACCTAAGACAACTAGTTACCGACTAGTTCATCTTTACATAAATATTTTCGTAATTTTCTACTCTGTCACTTTTACAATCGCAGCAAAACTGTATTTAGAACATATATTTTGTTCATCGGAAAGTTATAAACCAATAAAAGACATTGTTCTTTGTTTCATTTAAAATTCAGCAATTTCAGATTCAGTTTGATACAGTTTCTAGTGTTTCATTCCTTCATAGATATATTTTCCAGAAGACATTTATACATATTTTCCAGAAAACGGAAAGAAAAATGCGTGTTGAATAGTATGCAGTGAAATGCAAGTCAACTGAAGTCAAGTACCCTAACATTTCAGAAAGCGGTCCACTCATTTTCCTTTTCAAATAAACAAACATATTTGGCCCCGGTGTACGCGAAAATGCGCTAAAAGTGAAAAACAAAATAGAATCTGTTTATTAGGGACTTCAACTACACCACGGAAGCGTATTTATGACCAAATAACTGCTATATGACCTATAAAGGGAACAATATTATTTGATTTTCGGCAAATTTTACAATCAATTCTCAGCAAACCTTCCGTAAAGACAATCTGCGAAGTTCCATTTCGAAATCATATGTAAAAGTCATGCCATTCATGTTTAACTGAGGTCATCCCATGTAATTGTTTGGTCAACAATATCACCTCATGTGCAAGTTTTCGCGTTTTTCGAGTGTTTTACAACATTTTAGCAAATTTTTTTATGTGTATATGATAATAAAAGCACCACTTCATCTGAATGCAACGAATTGAACAGATCCATCGTAATCTTTTGTTTAAATAACACAAAAACAGGATTTCATCGGCGCCAAATTTGGTAAAATGATCACATCCTCTGCGAAAACTTGGTCCTAAATGAGTTATTTCCAGTGGACAAAACATAGAGTCTGAATACAGACTATAGGGCATCGTTTCGGGGAAGATGCGGTCTCGAAATTAAGGCTATTTCTATTTGATTTCTACCCTTTATTTAGCAATATTTGTACAAGACTAATTCCCGCATAAAATCTTTTATAAAGTGAATTATATATAATGACTATGATTATAATACTTTACATTGTTCGAACGTAAGTTTCCATGTACAGCAATGATTTTTGTAGAGACTGTAAAAAAGAGATCTTCACATACTTTGAGTTTTGAAATGAAATGAAATGAAATGGGATTTGTTTGAGCACCGGTAAAGTGTATACATTGGTTTGAATATCTAAGAAGGAATGAGTCGATACTGACTGACAGCGAATGCCTGTGTGGAAATAACATACCTCTCGCAACTTCTAAAATTATTGCTGAAATTTGTACAAACGCTCGCTGTCTTCGCTAAAAGGTCCGGTTATATCTCATTGATACTGCCAGATAAATACTTCATACTACACACAGAGAAATTCGGAAATTCAGTTTTGATCGATTAAAATTAATGGAAAAAAGGTAGATCATATTACCTGGTTAGGCGAAAATTGCTGTCAGTCAATCCCGGAGTACTCTGAATGTGTAACTGTCACAAAGTTTTCCTAGTCAGGAAGAGAGCAAGTGTACACTTATTCACCATATCCAAGGGGTGATTATACAATAACCAAAGCTATGAAAGCGGGAGTATTGGAACTACCCAGGTCGAAATGTTCAGGCTGGGAAACTAAACAGTACCAGTAACACGACATAAAAGTCGTGCTGAACGATCTGAGAACATCGAAATATAACATCCCTGATTAAATGTACAGGGAGACTTTTTACGGCCGCACCACGGCACAGACAACGCTGCTGTGATAATAAAATAGAAAAAGTGAAAACTCCACAGGTCGCTCAACACGACAGAAACGAAACTGTTGCAGGCTCGGTTTCATTGAGCCTGTTCATGGACAGTAGTTGAAATGTATGCTACCGCCCACGCCCTCCCCTCTAGCCCCCGGGTTGAGCAGAACTCAACATTTATACATGCTACAAGAACAAAAAATTTTTTAGAGACATCCGCAGATGTAAAACCCCAGCGATAAAGGTGAAAAAACAAGTATCATATTCGACTTAAAAAGAGGAAGTGAATATATTTAGACATAGATTTTAACTTTATTTTTAGATGTCTATATTTAGACATTTTATTATCATCTGTATATATAATTTTGATAAGAATTAAACATTTAAACAATTGTTGGTAACCTGGTAATAAAATACTATAATGCAAGGCAAAAAATGTGTTGTCGTTGGAGATGGGTTAGTTCTTTTAAATATACATGCTTTAACCCGTTTTATTGTTAATACTTGGTACACATGTTTTCACATACATGTTTTGGCGGATAAAAGTTCTGATAAAAAGTGATCGCCACGGACGTTTAAAGGGAATTCCTATAGTTTTTATGCGCATCTTTCTGCGCAGCCGACACTTTCTATGGAAAACTGGACTGAAGTCAACATTTGTTGAAACATGTTACAGACAATCTTAAATATGAGGAATTTTGAATGAAATAACATTTTTGATAAGTTATATCAGTAATCAAATGTTGATACCGGTTTATGTTGTATTGACAAGTATCATGCCTGACAGGTATCTTGCTATTTTTGTGGTTGTGTTTTCACATCGCATTTTAGTACAAAGACAGTGTTGTTCATATAATGTAAGATAATTGACTTAGTACTGATAAGACAATATCACCTTTCAGATTATTTAGTATTCAATTATAGAAAGAATTAAGAATTTTTAAAACTTTTTTTTAACTTTTAGCAGACATACATGTTATCAATTTGGCCAGGTTCGCGCCATTTCCGTCCGAACAGGTGTTGTATTCTAGCGGTCTTAACATAAAATTTAGCCTGGTGACCCATACATTTTTAGCCATTTTTATGCTCACAATACAATTATCTATACACAAGGAGAAAAAGAAAAAATTCTATGAAAGAGTTTTTTTTCAAAATTAAAAAAAATATTCTTCACTATGGGTATTTTTCATTGAAAAAAGTTCACAAAAGTAAATATGAAACAATATTGTTTTTCATTTGTACCCATTATTGTAAGGACAGAGTATTACAAATATGACTATGATATCAAATAAGTATATAATAAAATCTGTAAAAAGAAAAAGCCGTATTGTGCTGCCTGGATGTATATATTGGTTGGTATTTATAAAAAAGCAGAAAATTATGAAAATGTTGAAAAATCGCTGTCAGTTTCAGCAACAGTGGGTGTGTTCAAAACAATTTTTCACAAAAACAAGCCTGGTGACCTATTGTTTTTATTTGTTCATTGTTTTCAGCACAAATTTTCCTATCATATATGTGAATTTAAAAAAATTCTATGAAAGGAAAAAAACTATAGGAATTCTCTTTAAAAATCAATAAATGTAAACAAATATTTGTGCTCTGTATGATCAAGGTGACCGTAAATGGTTTTCTGTTTCAGGTGTGTGGGAAAGACGTGTCTAATAATGTCGTACGCAGAAGCATTTCCAAGAGAATATTTACCAACAGTGTAAGTACACATTCTTCATTTGCTTTCGCTTTTTATTTGGCGGAGGTGGGGTAGAGACCACACAGTAGATTTTAGCATTCCAAGCGATAGTGAATTAAAAATCAGTACTAATTCTTTGTGTAAAGCATTTTATATTTTCAGGGTTAAAATTTCGAAATATATGAACACAGCAAGTAATGAGGTTTTCGTTTTGGCTGAAACATGTAATTTGTTAATATGTGCGTTATTACAATAGTACTGAATAAAACAAGGCGAAACGCTGAGTAATTTGTTAGTAATTTCATATTTGTATGGTAAATTTGATTAGACTTTACATTCAGACATCGTTTCTGCATTAATTTGCACCAGGTTGGTGGTCATGTTCAGATAAGATAAAAAATCATCATGTTTCAAGTAATAGTGACGATGATGTTGATAAGTATGATAATCGATGAATTGTCAAGTGATGCTATCTATAAACATGGTCATGTCGCCGCGGTGTGGAGTACTGTTGCTAAACCTAATTAGTATTTGAAAAAGATTGTCAGGTTGATTTCAGTACCACTAATCGTTTAAAAATAACGCATTTATGTCTTTGTAACTGAGCTAGTAATTCCATGTGATATCTTTGTGATATATTAAACGATGTAAATTCATGCATTCTCAAGAAATGTTTGAGCTAAAATTGCTAGAATATTTCATATCTAAAACGCAGTTTGATTTATTCTCTGCCTGTTCAATGTAACCTTTTCTATCTATTTTAAATGTAACTAGTTTACTGTCTTTCAGATAGTATTACAATAATATTTGTTTAATTATAGGTGTAGTAATTATCAACTTAACGTCAAAGTAGATGAACGGGTTTGTTCCCTTAGTTTATGGGACACTACAGGCCAGTATGATTATGACAGGTTGCGACCCTTATCCTATCCACAAACGGTAAGTCTTTTTCAACGCAATGTATAATACCGATGTAGTAATTCAATCAGTCTATTTTACATGAGATGTATGAAAGCTGAAAGTTAAATAAAATTGTAGCATTCAGATACCTTTGTATTTTCTCCCCGTTTGTTATGAGATATATTTGAAGAAAAAATTATAAGGTCCTATATCTCTGGTATCTTTATATACGTGTTATTAGGAAATGTTATATTATATGTTAATTGTTCAGTGTAAGTAATTACATTGGCATCAAACATTCAAACAGAGCGAAACTTGTTTATGTCTGCTTCCAGGATGTTTTTCTGATCTGTTTTTCCCTTGTTACACGGGACAGTTATGAAAACGTTAAACAGCAGGTAACTCTTAATACATTTTGCATCGTTTTAAATCCTAGATATAAGATTAATGGAAAGCTGTCACTGAGCAATACCATCTCTTTCTTTTTCGTAACATATAACTTACAGTTTTTGCATTTCAAGTTGCGGATAAATATTATATTTAAGGGAAAGGACCATACATAACATACATGCCATTGTTTGACTATTCTGTTTGCATGTTTTGCGAACGAAAGCATTACGTCAGCGAGGAACTTCTAAATCAAATAAAACGACAAGTTTAAGATTTGTGACACTGAATTGGGAGTATCATATTTTTCTAATGCATCTGACATCCACTTTCGTAACTGTTAGAAATAATTTGAATGTGAATTTGGACAGACATATCATTTCTATTAATTCAATGGTACCCAGAGGTTAAACATCATTGTCCAGATACGCCTATCGTATTAATTGGAACAAAAATGGACTTAAGGGACGACAATACAGAACGTGAACATGCATTAAAGAAAGACATTTCCTTTGTTGAGGTAAAGATACATGCAATTTTTGATATTTCAATATTGTTTTAGTTTACCAGTATTAAGAATTTTGGCAAAATGTAATGTAACTTGTGTCAGTCCCAATTTTAAATAAATTTACATTATACTACTCATTAGCAATGACTGAATTATGTTTTGTGCGCCGTTTTTGGTAACGTGCAGAATAAAGTCATGCCTCCCGTTATGTATGTTTACAGGGTAGGAGCCTTGCACAGGAAATCCAAGCAGTGAATTATATAGAATGCTCTGCGAAGACCGGCAAGAATACAAAACTAGTTTTTTATGAAGCGATACGAGCATGCTTAATTCGTCAAAAGCAGAAGAAAAGAAGACGTAGGTGTAAACTTGTATGAAGACAAGAGATGAAAAACAGTGGTCATAAAATTGTTAAATATAGACAAAGTGAAATGAATGTTTTTCAGTTCTGAATTAATACATACACAAAAGAAATGAACCATGACAATATCTGAAGGCACCATATACCATTCACACGGTGTATACCCATATCGGATCCCTCTCTGTGGAAAATGAGAAAACGGATCCCTCTCTGTTCGCACACAGGACACTCTCTGTGCTAAACAATGAACTCCAACGTCAGTCAGCTCGGACAATCAAATTTTTCGTCCTAAACACATTTTTGTGCATAAAAACATATGACCCACGGAGTGGCGCAGCTATATACCATTGCTTTTTTATTGTTACATTTATTTTATCAGTTCACACAAGTCCAAACGAAGATGTAATGTAGACGGAGGGTACTGGCTTGAATGAACATCGTGCGGTGTTTATGAAACTTAAATACGACTTTCTTAAATATAGCAAATATCTTGTACCTTGGATGTGAAGTCGTTGATCCCATCCTACTTGTAAACACACTTTATGTGGATATTTTCATCATGTCTACCTAAAAACGCTCTACTTTCGATTTCGTTGATGCACGGGATCCCTCTCAGTCGGTGCAATTTTGCCTCACAGGATCCATCTTGACTCTCAAAACACGGCACGGGAACCCTCTTCGGCAAAATTTTTTATCGGCACCGGCACCCTCAACTTCAGTGTTAGAATTTTGAGATGGTATTGAAAACAACATCTGTTTCTGAGGGTATAGATCATGGTGTTTTTACTTCCCTTAATATGCTTTTAAATTGAAAATAAATCAGCAATTTCACATAACATTCATATTTAAATTTTATTATCAAAATTACTGATACCTATGGAAGAGCATAAGTGCCAGGTGTATGTCATTTATTAACTCGAAATTTCTAGTTACTAAGTCGAAATTTCGAGTTACTAATCTTGAAATTTCGAGTTACTAACTACAATTGTTTACGTTGATGTATAGGTCCTGGCCAAGATTAGGTACCTGGCGTAGTCATTGGGTAGCCCTACAGGGTCATATGGCAGCGTTTGCTCATAGAAAATATCTCTATGTTTCTTTATTTATTGATTTTGTTGGGTGTAACGTCGCACCGACACAGGCGACTTCTCAGCTTTTATGTTGGAGGAAGACCTAAACCATGCTTAAATCTGGAAGGTTTCCGACCTAGTTTGAGTCCATATGTCAATGAAATATTGACATACCTAAATGAAAGTGTAATTATGAGTCTAACCAAGATTGGGTACCTTGACAGACCTTGATTTTGAGGAGAGGTCATAGAAGGTGACCGGGAAGTATTCTAACTTAGAATATTTCACTATTTTGACCATCTCTGGAAGGTTTTCGACCTAGTTCGAGCCCCTAACACATGGATATATTATACATGTAAATGAGGATATATATCCTGGATAGAGTTTGAAATCAGGAATAGCTTTAGATGCTATAGTAGGTCATACATTGATGTATTGTAGTATATGTTCAAGTCCCTACATGTTCGGTACACTATATGGATGTGTATATAGATGATTCCACTTTGAAGAGTCAAAACTCGTCCATTACATTTTTGGCCTTTGACTGACGGCGGACGTTCAAATTTTGCTGATAAAAGGGCTAGATAGTAACTCGAAATTCGAAATTTCGAGTTACTAAAACGAAATTTGGAGTAAATGAAAAAAAACGCACCTGGCACTAATGCTCTTCCGTAGATATCTTAGTGATACACAAATAACTTTTAAACGCGAATTTGTATAATTTGATTTGATACAAAGAGGGGCCATTCACGCACAGCTAGTCTGAAAAGGTTCAGCGACACATCTGTACTTATCATAACAAACCCCCGTCCGCCCGGGCACACAAGTCTTCACCGAAAACATCGGTACATACACTGACGCCTGACTTTCATATCGGATGCATGGCGTAATTGAATGTGTGTCGTGGCATTTACCTTTTTTATTTAATTCAGTATTGTCAGTCTTATTCAGACTATTGAAAAAAAATTATAGTGCAGTTAAGTATGATAGTGTATGAGTATGTAATAAAAAGGTTATCATCTTTGCATCGGTAAATATGCACTCGATCGTTCTTTAGCGGAAGAATATTGCGCTCCTAAAGTCGTACTATCTATTTCCGCTGCAAAACTTGTGCATAGCTAATTACCTATACTTATTGTTTTGCTTTTAAATACAAACACCATTTCATAACTCTTAACATTGAAGTTAAATTGAGAAGGCACCTGTGCCGATAGAAAAATAGTTGTGTCCGAGAGGGTTCCCGTGCCGTGTTTTGAGAGTCAAGAGGGATCCTGTGAGGCAAAATTGAGCCGACTGAGAGGGATCCCGTGCATCAACGAAGTCGAAAGTAGAGCGTATATGGTGAAAATATCCACATATTGTGTATTTATAAATAAGATAGGATCAACGGCTTCACATCTAAGGTACTAGATATTTGCTATATTCAAGGAAAGTCGTTTCATAAACATAAAATGATGTTCATCCAAGCCAGTACCTCCGGCTATATTCCATCTTCGTTTGGACTTGTGTGAACTGATAAAACAAATGTAACAATAAAAAAGCAATGGTATATAGCTACGCCATTCCGTGGGTCATATGTTTTTATGCATAAAAATTGTGTTTAGGACGAGAAATTTGATTTTCCGAGCTGACTGACGTTGGAGTTCATTGTTTAGCACAGAGTGTCCTGTGCGCGAACAGAGAGGGGTCCGTTTTCTCATTTTCTACAGAGAGGGATCCGACATGGGTATACACCGTGATTCAGTTAATTTTTTCACGGTCTGTCCACATTTAATCTGCCGCTGGAATTTTTAGTCTTTTTAGTTGCACTGTGCAGAAGACAGTTTGAAAGTAGCTTTATAGTCTTAACGTAGAGCATCGTTATATGTTAAATATGCGATGAGGTTATGGTTTAAAAAGATTTACAACTTCACAAGAATTACTGGTCTATGTGAATTAGTGCAGTGTTGCTGACAAGTAGCTGAACATGAAAGAAATATAAATGACATTTACACTGATATGTTTTCGAACTAGTCCATCATAAATGTGCAAACTATGCAAACACCATTCTAAAATATTCATAGTTCAAAGGCTTTGTCGTCGGTCTGCTTCTGAGCCATCATGGGGTTTGCAGTGACTGTATCTGTCTTTTACCGTTGTTTCGTCTGTCCATTTATATTGCTTATCATTTTTGAACCTTCGATAAAATAGAAAAAGTGGAAACTCCACAGGTCGCTCAACACGACAAAAACGAAAATGTTGCCTGTTCATGGACGGTAGTGGAAATGCATGCTACCGCCCACGCCCTCTAGCACCGGATTGAGCAGAACTCAACATTTACACATGCTACAAGTACAAACAAGAGGGTCATTGACCCTAAAGCGCTCACCTGTGTTCAAGGCTTCAATTATGTTTGTATCAGTACAGAGTTAGGTTTCTAGCTTATATAATATACATTTCACACACATTTTTGAACCTAGGGCAATAATTTGAATAATTACGGTAGAAATTACAAATCTGATATCACATGCAAAATATCAAGGCCCTAGCCATTATTGATTCAGAGAAGAAGATTTTCAAAGTTTCTTGTATAAAAGCCTATAGTAAGTAAATGTCAGACACAGGGGCGTGGCCATATTTTTAACCTTAGGGTAATAATTTGGACAAGTATTGTAGGGAGTCAAACCTTTATATCAAATGCCATATATCAAAGCTCTATAAAAAAGGATTTTTAAAGTCTGATAGCTATAAATCTATTTTTAAGCAAAAAGACACAAATATTCAATGAACCGGGACAATTTGGACAACTTTGAAAAAGGGCTACCAAGAGATCATTTGTGTAAAGTTGCATCAAACTCCCTTCCGTGGTTTTGGAGGAGATATTGTTTAAAGAAATTGTTGATGATAAGTGGCCACGCCCTCTGGCGGCCATGTTTTTTGACAAATCACAAAGATTTGAACAACATTTGTAGAAGGTCACACAAGGACTATTTGTTGTAAAATTATTTTAAAATCGGGCTAGCAGTTTCACAAAAGAAGATTTTTAATTTTCCACTATATACATATAGCAAAAAGTGACCACGCCCTCTGGCGGCCTTGTTTTTTCACGAGTCAGAATAATTTGAACAATCTTGGTAGAGGATCACACAAGGACTATTTGTGCAAAATTACTTTAAAATCGGGCTAGCAGTTTCACACAAGAAGATTTTTTAAATTTCCACAATATACATATAGGGAAAAGTGACCACGCCCCCTGGCGGCCATGTTTTTTGAAGAATCGGTATAATTTGAACAAGCTTGGTAGAGGATCACACATGGACCATTTGAGTAAAATAATTCTAAAATCGGGCCAGCAGTTTCTAACAAGAAGATTTTTAAAGTTTCCACTATATACATATAGGGAAAAGTGACCACGCCCTCTGGTGGTCATGTTTTTTGACAAATCAAAATAATTTGAACAATTTTGGTAGAGGGTCACACAAGGACCATTTGTGTAAAATAATTTTAAAATCGGCCCAGCAGTTTCACACAAGATTTTTTAAATTTCCACTATATGCATATAGGGACAGTGACCACGCCTCCTGGTGGCCATGTTTTTTGACAAATCTGTATAATTTGAACAATCTTGGTAGAGAGTGACATAAGGACCAGTTGTGTAAAATTATTTCAAAATCGGACCATTTGTTTAGGAGGAGATGTCGTTTGAACATTTTTCTATTTTTAGATATGTGCAACAAACTGGACCCATTAGAACAACTTTGGTAGAAGACCATCCAAGAAACATTCATGCCAAGTTTCATCAAAATCCATTCAGTGGTTTTGGAGGAGATGTCTTTTAAACACAATTGTTGACGACGGACGGATACACGACGGACACAGCGTGATCACAACAGCTCACCCTGAGCATTGCTCAGGTGAGCTAAAAACAATTAAGAGACATCCGCAGATGTGTTCATATGGCGATGCACATGGAACCTTTAATGTTTGATACTTGTCCATGCTTTTTCAATGATGCACTAGTGTGTAATTCCATGATAAATGGCGTATGTCCCCAGTTAAAATAATGAGTCTGCTTTAAACGAGAAAACAATGGACAGAACTAAACAAACTGGAATTTAGAAAGGAGACCTGCGGTTATGGAGCCTGCATATCACAGGAACTGCCAAAAGACAAAATTTAAAAGCAGGCACCATATCCAAGGGGTGATTATACAATACCCAAAGCTATGAAAGCGGGAGTATTGGAACTACCCAGGTCGAAATG
Source organism: Mercenaria mercenaria (assembly GCF_021730395.1). Taxonomy (NCBI): domain Eukaryota; kingdom Metazoa; phylum Mollusca; class Bivalvia; order Venerida; family Veneridae; genus Mercenaria; species Mercenaria mercenaria. The sequence goes on along the minus strand of NC_069362.1, from coordinate 88,632,624 downwards.
TTCAAGCTGAGAAACTAAACAGTACCAATAACACGACATAAAAGTCGTGCTGAACGACCTGAGAAGATCGAAATATAACATCCCTGATTAAATGTACGGGGAGACATTTTACGGCCGCAACACGACACAGACAACGCTGCTGTGAAAATAAAACAGAAAAAGTGGAAACTCCACAGGTTGCTCAACACGACAGAAACGAACATGTTGCAGGCTCGGTTTCATTGAACCTGTTCATGGACGGTAGTGGAAATGCATGCTACCGCCCACGCCCTCTAGCCCCGGGTTGAGCAGAACTCAACATTTACACATGGTACAAGTACAAAAAGCAATTTAGAGACATCCGCAGATGTAAAACCCCAACGATAAAGGTGAACAAACAAGTATCCTATCCGATTTAAAAAAGGAAGTGAATAACGTGTTCTATATTTAGACGTAGATTTTAACTTTAATTTTAGATGTCTATCTGCCTAGTTAATAGACATTTACGGATTAAGTCTACGTGGACTGTGAACACCTAATACGATCGATTTTTCAAGGGGACCGTCCAACATGATATATTTTAATTTATGTTTGGTAGGAAAACTTTCCTATAATGATGGTAAGGTCTGGCTTAATATGTCATCTGCACAGGATATATTTGGATTTGTCTGTCCGTCCGTCTGTTCGCCAGAGAAATGTTTTGTTACATATCGCAAAAGTATTTGATCTAGCGTCATAACACTTTCCCTGAAATGTTCTTCAATATTTAAAAAGTTGCGCATCTGCGACAAAGTTGAAAAGATGAGCTAGTCTGATCGCAATGTATCCGTATTCCATCGTCGTCGTCGTCCAACAGAAAAAATCTAAACTGGTCAGTTGGGATCAAAATGTAGGTCGCAGGTAAAACATTGTGAAAACTGTAGAAAACGTAATATCTTGCGTCTCCATTCCTTTGTTGCTAATTATACGCCCGAAGGGACGTTATTTTTGGATACCACAGGTGTTCATCTGGCTGTCTGTCTGTCTGTTTGTCTGTCTGTCCGTCTGTCCGTTAACAATTTCGTGTCGACTCCGCTCCTGAAGGATTTTAAACAAACTTGAAACAAATGTTATCCACATCAAGAGGACGTGCAGAGCGCCTGTATCAGTGGCTTGCTTTAAGGTCAAGGTCACACTTAGGGTCAAGTCATATGACTTTGTTTCGTGTCGCTCTAGTAACTCTTGATCTGTATGAGGGATTTCAAAGAAACATTGCACAAATGTCCACCACATCGAGTCGACGTGCAGAGCGCATGTTTTGGATGGCTAGATACAAGGTCAAGGTCACACTAAGGGGTCAAAGGTCATTATAACTTTGTTTCGAGTGCGATGTGTAACTGTTGAACTGCTTGGAGGATTTTAAAGAAACTTTACACATTTTTACCATATCGAGTTGACGTGCAGAGCGCAGGTTTTGGATGGCTCGCTTCAAGGTCAAGGTCACACTTAGGGTCAAAGGCACATACTTTGTTTTGTGTTTATGTTGCTTTGCATTGCGGTGCTCTTGGTTTTATTTGGCATATCCATTTTTTGTTCACTTACAATATTCTTTATGAATTACTTCCCTTTTTGTTACTATAATAGGGTTATTTTGTAACATTTTTATTACTGGCCTTTGGGAAAAAAAACGATACCACTTTTCGTGGTAACAACTGGATGTACCTGCAAAGTTAAGGTGTTATTTGACATATCTGTACCTGGTAATGATTTTAGTGGACTTAGAGTTTTTCGAGGAATTTCTTCCCTTGTTGTCCTTTTCGTTTGGGCTTCAACAGTAAAGTTCTTTAACTTTTGCTCCCATCCCCTGATATAATCCTTCGGGCGTATATTGCCCCGCTTGGCGGAGCACTTGTTATTTCTGTATTAGCGTTAAAGACTTTGTATTTGTATAACTTTATTGTTTTAATTTGTCAGTAGTGAATGGACGAAGAGATGGACAGCTTTTTTACTAGATAAATGAACGGAAGATAGGAAAATAATAAAAATAAAAAAAAACCTTCCCATTTATACTGTATTATGGCATAAACATGAATGAAATGAAATTTATTTCTTGTTGACAGTTATCAGTTTATACAATCAATCCGACATGTTTTCTTCTACACACAAGGAATGCACAGACATGTACGGTTCTTGAAAGTCGTTGTCGTGAGTGCCTCCATACAGAGCTTACATTCTTGTAACACTTCAATTCTGCGATTAATGTTCTACAGTTATTCTGTAATGACATATATATTTGTTGAATTTAGTACATTTAATTAAAAAGGGGCATAATCTGTCAAAATCCAAACAGAGTTATGGGGATTGCTTTTCTTGGTGTAGGTTTCGATAGTAAATAACTATTTTAAGTTTCAAGTCAATAGCTTTGATAGTAACAGAGATATTTGACTTTATCAAAAACTTTAACCAAAAATTCTAAGTTAAAAAGGGGCATAATTCTATCAAAATTCAATCAGTTATGCGGATAGTTTCTCTGGTGAAGTCTTTGATGGTAATAACATTTTAATGTCAAGTCAATAGCTTCGATAGAGACAGAGATATTTGCCTTTATCAAAAACTTTAACCAAAAATTCTAATTAAAAAGGGACATAATTCTAATAAAATTCAAATCAGAGTTTTGGGATTGTTTCTACGCGTGTAGACTTAAATAGTAAATTAAGTATTTTAAGATTCAAGTCAATAGCTTTGATAGTAACAAAGGTATTTGACTTGATCAAAAAATTAACAGAAAATTCTTAATTAAAAAGGGCATAATTCTGTAAAAATTCAAATCAGAGTTATGGGATTGATTTTATGTGTAGACTTCGATAGTAATATAGTATTTTTAGTTTCAAATCAATAGCTTTGATAGTAACAGAGATATTTGACTTTATCAAAAATTTTAACCAAAAATTCTAAGTTAAAAAGGGACATAATTCTATCAAAATTCAAATCAGGTTAACGCAGAATGTTTTTCCTGTGTAGACTTCGATAGTAAATAATTATTTTAAGTTCAAGTCAGTAGCTTTGATAGTAACAGAGATATTTGACTTTATAATAAAATTTAACAGAAAATTCTTAATTAAAAAGGGGCATAATTTTGTAAAAATTCAAATCAGAGTTTGGGGTTTGTTCTTTCTTGTGTAGACTTCGATAGTAAATAACTATTTTAAGTTTCAAGTCAATAGCTTCGATAGTAACAGAGATATTTGACTTTATCACAAAATTTTAACCAATAATTCTAAATTAAAAAGGGGCATAATTCTATCAAAATTAAACAGAGTTATGCGAATAGTTTCTCCTGGTGAAGCCTTTGATGGTAAATAACTATTTTAAGTGTCAAGTCAATAGCTTCGATAGTAACAGAGATATTTGCCTTTATCAAAAACTTTAACCAAAAATGCTAAATTAAAAAGGGGCATAATTCTGTAAAAATTCAATCAGAGTTATGGGGATTGTTCTTCCTTGTGTAGACTTTGATAGTAAATAAGTATTTTAAGTTTCATGTCAATAGCTTTGACAGTAACAGAGATATTTGACTTTATCAAAAATTTTTACCCAACGGAGACGCCGACGCCGACGCCGGAGCGAGTGCAATAGCTCTACTTTTTCTTCGAAAAGGCGAGCTAAAAACAGGCACATCCAAATTTATATCACCTACCGCATAGTGATGATATAATAACTCAAACCCTATTGCCGTTATTAACTCTTTTTCATATCGCGCATAATATAATTAAACTATGTTGAGACGGTCCCCTTGAAAAATCTATCGCCTTAGGTGTCCACAGTCCACGTAGACTTAATCCGTAAATGTCTAATAAGCCTGCTGTTATGGCGAAGTGGTAAAGTGTCTGCCTTTGAGAGAGCGTCTCTTTTCCATATGCTACAGAGTCAATGCGGCCATACAGTAGGTATAACACGATTAAATTCTTGAAGCTATGTTAAAGTGGCAGAGGCCAGTTGCGCATTTGGTCCGGTTACGTTTTTCAAATAAAATAGATAGATGTACTTTACAGGTATACATATTCAACTGGTTATTTATGATGTTTATAGAACTAAGGATTCCTGCGTACGAGTGATTATTGTGTAAAATAAATATGTGCTTGAATCGATTTTCCTAGCTTTCCTAGACGGCCGGGTCTAAAATCTTACCTGAGGTAACGGAAGTCAGACGAAATGGAAACGGTCATTCATCCTTCCAGATTTAGCTCAAATTTGCGGAAAAGTAAACGGTTATGAGACACTTTTCTTCCCTCCATTATTTTCGTCTGGTCACATGCTTGAAAAATATACATGTGTTTTAGATCAGTCATTTGCAGATAATACGGTACAGGTCGCGCAAGGTTTGTGCATTTTGGGCCATTGCATAAAAATTTAGTGTCCTGAAACCGGCGTTTTACTCGTTTTAATCACAGAAACAACAGAAAAGGCAGGCTGAAGATGTCACATAATGAAGTGCTAAGTATATGCAATACATCCGCTCAAAACTTGCCTTGAATTTTTCAAAATTGGATTTTTAATGATTTTTTTTCGCACTGGTTTTAGCGCATATTTCTGGAATTTTCAAATCTACTGTCCCTTGCCCCCATAAACCTAACCCTAACCTTTATGTATATTTTGGTGGTTTATACCTACTGTATGGAATTTTCTGTATGGAAAAGAGTGAGATCCTACGTTCAATTTACAATCATAATTTAAATATTTGCTTCCTTTACAGGGCATGTATTTGAAGGGTTTCGGACTGTTCCATGTGATCTTTATCTTTAGCGAACAGTATACTGTTCCAGTATTTAGCAGTCCAGATACCTGTTGAATGCAAAAAATAGATAATGCCCAATATATTATGTCTATATAGGTTATTAGCTTTGTATAGAGAAATATGCACGAGTTCTGCGGCGGAAATATTGCGCGACTTTAGGAGCGCGATATTATTCCGTTAAAGAACGAGTGAATATTTCTCGATGCAAGGCTTTTAATCTGTTAATTACATACTTGTGTTCTCGTGTAAATATCATAAAAATATATTGAATTTGTTCAACAGCCTGAACAAAATTGATAATACTAACGTAAATAAAAGAAGAAATAACGCAACGGCACATAATAACATGACGTCACGCATACGATATGAAATTTAGACGTCAATATGTAAAATCAATGACGTTTCCGGTTCCATTGTTACTTAAAGGAGAGTAAATACGAGAACGTAATAATATTAATCTGTCTTTTTTATTTTGAGAAATATATAGGCATTTGCATGCATCTCATTTTTTTTACTTGAAAAAGTTAGGCACTCTCCCTGCAGTATATTATTTTATATTATTGTTACTAGAACATGTAAACAATTTGATATCAATGCTGTGATTAGGCGACTTCTTTCTACATAAGTTCTAACATGCTTACTTTACCTTAGAAAATACCAAACATTTCTTATCACAAGTATTCTTTTTCATATTAATATCATTAACCATCTTTCAAATCATTTTAATATCCACTTTTGTGTTTGTGAAATTTCAGTAAAGAAGTAACTTCTTCAAATGAATATACTTTGCAAATATAAATGTTGAAGAGAAACAAATTACAAAATACATTTGTTTTTACGCTTTCCACACGTACATGTACATGTATATAATTTATGCAAATTTAGTCAAATTTTGATTATAACCAATTAGTGTTGAAATAAAAATTGATGTTTAGATTCAATTTCATTTGAACAGTTTTGTTATTAAAAGTCTGTACTTGAAATTTACACACACAAAAAACTAATAATAAAACTGATATTTAGCGTTGATAATGTGTTGGTTTTTATTAGAATAATTAAAACGCAACTTGATAGCCCCTGCGGACTTGAAATCCCTTCAACGATGGCAAAACCATCATAAATCAGTCTAGTGTATTTTCTACAGGTACAGGTGTTACAATATATCAAGAATTCCCCTGTCGAAACCAGACGCCAGATGATAACTGTGCTTTCAAAAGCCTACATCTGTCACAGTTGGATGTAATGAATTACACAGGCGCGCGCGGAACGCACGTTCTTTCTATATCCTGGAGATTCCACAGACGTCAAGTGTAACGAAAGTCAGCGTATGGAACTAACTTACTTTTAACGTTTAGAAAAAAAAATACTATATAGAAAAACGTTATGTGATTATTTCTTCGGCTATATTTTAACTTAAATAGTTTGTTCACAGTGTGGAAAAAAATACATTTGTAGGGCATACCAACACAGGAAGTTTGAAGCTATGCGATTTGCGAGGTAAGAGGCTATCACTGGATATAAACTATTTTATTTGACGATTTATGTACACATTAAATAATCATATCACTGACAACTATTTATTACTTCATTCTTATCTGATAATATTGTCACTCCTGATCATTTACAACCTGCATACAAATAACTCTTTATGTCATTTAACTGATATACATTATCACTTTTGCGATTTGCATTGCCTTTATATCTGCACAAGTCAATGCAATCTCGTTATTAAACCTCAGTTTTGGTTTAAACATTATTGCTTAAAATAACTTTAGATAAATATTTTAGCATGACCTTAGAATAGCAACATAAAACATAAAGTTCAGTGAATGATTCGTCTATATGTTAGATGTTTTCGAGATAAGGTGAACGATCAGCGATAAACAAACAGTGTGAGAGCATCTGGTTTCAAGAAAATGCCTCCTAACTTCATATCCGATATACCTTGGTTCAAAAGAACTTTTGTATTTGTTTCGCTGAAAATATCAACTCAGATAGTTTTATTAGGACATATGATCAGTTATTTCTTTTGAAGTGCACATTAGACAAAATAGCATTATGACAGTTTGTGAAATACAGAGGTTATCAAAAATGAACATCAATGTAATATTTCATTCCACTTTTAACTGGGCTTCAATAGAAGTACCACAGAACCCGGTTGTCGCGAGCAGAATGACACATCTCAAATAACAATACTTCTTCACATGTTTGAACTATTTATATTGACTGAGCATCATTGTTGCGTTAACTTAATAATCATCACTTATATGTTTAATATGAAAATATCTAAATGTTAGTTAACTTGAAGACCATTTATACATTTATTTTAGGTTGAACTTGCACCCGATCCTCGGACTTGAGAATTAAAAAATGGACTTTCACTATGAGGCAAGAACTTGATTGAAAAATCGTAACATTAAAAAAAATATCATTGTTGTTGACTGTTAATAAAACATATTTTAAGACTGCTACAATTAAACAACATAATTATGGCGTTAAGACACCACGAACATTACCGTTAATTGTTTTAGAAATTAGCAGCAAATTTACTTTACCATGATATATAATTTACTTAGAATTATAAAATATATATAACATGATGTTGAACTTAAAGGAATCTGTGTCGTTTGCAGGTTTACAAAGCGGTGTGTGACACTCGTGATAATATGTGTGATCTTAATTCAGCTGGTCTGGTATTACAGTAAGTACAATAACATTGTTTGCTTACTTGTTCAGAATTGTTTACGAGTTTTATGCCAGCAAAGTTACGCCTTTATTTTATATTTTGGCGCTCATCATAATTTTCCTTGCTTTTAGCAACTGTTATGCAAGTATACCTATGGACAGTGCCAAAACATGTTCAAATGATGCAGTGTGTCAGTATCATTATACTGTTCTAATTCATTAAAAGCTCAGACTTCAAAAGTTCTGCGTCACGTTTTGATTGAGAACTGACTGACTGAGAGAAGCGACTCGTGTAAGTCGTTGATGTAGTTAAGTCTGTTAGGCTGTTGCTGTTAACTTGACTGTACTCAATTTCAGCCTCAGAGAAGCAAAGTTATAGGTCTTTCAAACAAGTAAATCTGCCAAAAGCGAAGAACAAGACCCTATCGGGATTATGGCCTGGCAAAATTGATATCCCTATTCTGCTCTGGTGGGATTCGGTATATACAGATGTAGACGAAATTAGACACTGTGGAGAAAATAAATGTAGACTGACAAATAAAAGAGAATTTCAAAATCATCACGACACGTCTGTGAGTATACATGAAATATTATGTCCGGATTGTATTTTTTTACATTATTATGTGAAGTAGATATGCAGCAACAAATGGTCACGCCCTCCAATAAGAACAAAATATAAAGGAGGGCCGTGGATGTATATAATATTTGTTTAAAATCTTTCGTTCACATACATTCTTGATTGCTAGAGCACTTACTCATTTTTTTTAAATGTGAAAAGAAGTCTTTGGACCTTCTTGCGTGAAACAAATGTCAAAAGAGGAAAGAGAAAAAGAGATACAATCCACTGCAAAGTAGTAGAAGAAAAGAAGTTCAGTTCGTTTACATATTTCACTAAAATTACGGAAGCGAGGTAATAACGTGCTACCTATTTGACCGTTGAAACGCTAAATTGTGTCCCCTCGTTTGATACACTGGCACTAAATTTTATGTCATTCTTTTCAAAACTTTTCTTGAAATAGGAAAATAAGTGTTTTTTAAGTCACCGTAAGTAGATATTTACCTATTTTCAACTATGATCAAAATTAATTTTACACCGATGTTTCAAGTTAAACAATGAGTCCAGCGATTATGTTGACAAAGTACATGTAACAGCCTCTATTATATTTTGCTTACAGGCTTTTCTGTTTTATGGTTCCAATTTTAAACCATATAACCTGCCGCTTCCAAGAAAACCTCATCACCTCTGGGCCTTGATGCACGAGGAATCTCCAAGAAATGCCTACATTCTTTTACACGAGCCGGCTTTATCTATCTTCAACTTTACTTCCACTTATAGTATGCAGTCTGATTATCCAATTACTACGCAATGGTTACAGTGTCCTGAATGGTTGCAAGACAAGAAGTACGTTCTGCCATTGGTGGATAAAAATAGACTTCGCAAACTTGGCTTGGCGCCAGTTTTATATTTGCAAAGCGACTGCGATGTTCCTTCCGATAGAGACAGTTTTGTGAAAGTTTTGCAAAAACATATACCTGTTGACTCTTACGGCACCTGCTTACAAAACAAGAAAATGGCTCGAAGGTAAAAAAAAAATAGATAATGGATTTATTAAGACAACTTACTGTACTAGCAATAGACCGTATTCGGTGCAATACATTATTTTTATCCCTTTTTAAAACAAAAAATCTTATATCGGTTACCATCATGAAATGTTTTATTTATATCCCATTTCAGTCTTTTAATAATCTATGAAAAAAGCTGAAAATTGAAAATACTGCATCTTGTATAAACTGTACGCTGAAAACAGTTTACAAATACTATTTGGGATTAAATCAGACATGGTCTGCAAGTGATTCAAATTTTAGATATGTTTTGGGAAGATTAAAAAAAATTAGAAAAGAACATTGAGACTAATGCTGAGCAAAAAACATATTTAGCATTGAGAAGTTTAAGTCGAAATGTCTGTAAATATATATCTGTTATTACATAAAAAGGAATGAGGACATGATTATAAAAATGTCTGTAACTTTTATACTTCTTCCTTCATCCAATTTAAGCTAAATGCGTAGGGTCTGCCAAAATTTGTTTAATATTTTAAGAAGAAGACAAAAAAGCTACAAGCATAAATTATGGTACTTGTGGTTTCCTGTTAGTTCCGGCTGGCGGCTATATCCGATAGGCTCAAGGATTTTCGTCAAGATAGAATAATTTCTGAAGAACTTTGCAAGAAAATACATAAGAAGATATTATCGTGAATTATAATTCTTTTCAATACAAACTCTGTGTAGTTCCTTTTTTCTATAAAAAGATATTCCTAGATTTCCCTGTAAGTATTAAACACAACCTTTCATGTCATACATCAAAATGTGGAACTTCAAGACAGTTAAAGATAATTGAGCCGCACCATGAGAAAACCAACATAGTGCATTTGCATTCGCTAACGGTTTCTCTAATTGTAATAGGCTTTGAAAGCGAACAGCATAGATCCTGACCAGACTGCGCAGATTCATGCTGGTCGCAAATGCACTATGTTGGTTTTCTCATGGTGCGGCTCATATATTTAAGAAGTTTGGTACACCACCTAGGTAACTTCTTGATTAATACAAATTTGAGCCGGAATATTCACGAAAAGTCCTATTTGGTGAACAAAACAGTAGTCGTTTCAGAACGACGTCGGTTGTAGATTGCATGGTTCTAATTCATTTCCATTTTCTTCATATAAACTGTTTGTTTAAAGTACTTTAAAACATTTCAGTAAAAAGAAAACAATAAATAGCCAGTTAATATATCATGCCCACTTTGCTTAATACAGCTGAACAGGATTTAGATTCCATTTACTTTCTTATGAGGACAGTGTTTTCTTTAGTTTTGTTTTACAAGAAATATAAATGTATCAATATTTGTAAGCTCGTATACAACACACTGTTGTGCTCATAGCACCCATCATGGTAGATAGTCCATTTTCACTCGGCCCTTATTTGTATCCAGTGTCTTATTCAGACCAGAAAATTGACAGTTCTTATGTCTAAAATAAGTTTTTGTAGATCCAAAAAAAAAAATGGAGAACTCCTTTAATTCTAAATAGACTTGTTTTCGGTAACTTTAATCACAGCGTTTTGTTACAAAGAGTTTTCAGAATATTTCAAGGTCTGCAAACACATTTCCTCATTAACTGTCAATATACTTTACTGTATTCTCATCATATTAAAACAAGTATCATTTTCCAGACTAAGATTCCACGACAACATGGCCCCACTAGACGACCAAGAATTCTTCCGATTTGCAGCGCGTTACAAGTTCGCTTTGGCTATGGAGAACTATGTTTGTGAAGATTATATTACAGAAAAATTATGGAGACCCCTACGTCTCGGATCAGTACCAATTGTGTTTGGTGCTCCTAATATTAAAGTAAGTATCAAGGTAACAGTTATTTTACGCTCACTGCAAATTGAATTTATATCTAAGACCATGCAAAAACTTATGGACAGTTATTTCAGGATGGTATTGAGGAATATCTTACTGCTAATTCGTACGTGTACGTTACGATCTGGTAATGTAGTTACTGGCGAGAAATCCAAAGAATGCTTTTGCCTGTTGTTAAAGTGCTATATTGCTAAAACGTACAAACGGAAGAAAGCATGTTCGCTTTTAATATAATATATATTGGTTGGTTTTAGTGCCACCATGATTATGAAACATAAACAGATATTTGTATTTGATACAAATTTAGATTTGAGATGACCATTTTGTACTAAATATTTTCAATAACTTTCACAAGATATTGCTGCTGTTATTATTTTTACCTTCGTTATAGGCCTCCATAAACGTTGCAATATTTACAGACAGTCAGAAAACAAAACTGAGTATTCGTTTAAACCTGTACAGACCTCTTCTATCAACCACTTAAGATGATTGACCGTGGTTTATAAATAATCTCACTGTAACCATGGCAGCTATTTTTAAGACCCTAAACTGACTGTATGGAAAACCAGTGCAATCAAGTACTAAATGCTAATCGTCACATTCTTTAACTTTATAAGAAAGATAGAAACGTTGTCGGTTTTATCAGTTAACACAAATTTTGCCATTTATTGTTATACATTGTAGTTTGATTCACGTGTCCGTATGCCGGATGCGGACTTTATTCTATGTTTTTCGGATAAATGACGCTATTACTTCCGGGTTATCAAACGGGCAAAACAATTTATTCTCTTCTAAATTACAATACACGGCTACATTGACGTAAATCGTTCTTAGGTTTTATCATAATGCGTTTTGCTGCACTTTATGAATCCTTGAAAAGAAAAGATAAACCACATTTAGAAAATTCGGACGCATTTTTCACTTTCTGTTAAACATTTCTATGAAATATTTGTTCGGCATTTTTGATTTGATTTAGTGTAAATTTCACCAACCATATTTAGGTTTACTGTATTCTTGATACTTTTTATAGATGTTGATAAAATATTCATTTTTGTGTTCCTTAAACTGTGCTTAAGCCGTAGGTATTGTGAAACTAAGACGATTTGGTGCGGGATACAGAGGGTAATTTAGTTAGAACATATATAGCTAGGCTAGAATCCTGCAATCAGTTCGACCAGCTGTGCATGTATAATAGTATCGCTAGGGCGATTTCAGACTTTTGACCCAAACGTTAAGTCATGGCAGGTGCAGTTGACTGTTCGAAGATACAAATTGTAGTCATCAACGATTTCTGAGATCAATGTTAACTTGAAAAAAATCAAAGATGCAATGTTTTTTTTAAATCCTAACTGATGTAATGACTGATATAGATGCATAGCATATACATAACTGTCAAGTTACTGTAGTACACAGGAAAAGCAAAAGCAATAACATGTGTCCATACAAAGTGTAACGGCTGCCTTCTTTCGACATACGTGAGATGAATTGTCTTACTTTTCAATATTTTCAACACCTCTACTGTGTTCTATGCAAAAGAAACGACAGAAGAGCTATTGCACCAACAACTCACTCTGCATTATGCAGAGTAAAACGTTAAACTATCCATTTATAAATTTAAAATTTATATAACAAACATACGATTAAGTCCGAAAATCTCGGTTGTGGTAAAAAGAAACTTGATTAAGACCGTGACCAAAAACAGATCTTGTGAGTCTGTGATATATTACAGACACCGGTATATACCGGATTTAAGCGATTTGAATGTCTAGTATCTTTAATGTATATATTTTGTAACCATGGTAATCCTAACCCTATCTTTAGTCAGTATATTATACATATTATACACTAAAAGCGTGCGGACATGCACAAATTTATTTTAAAAATTTATAATGATTTTGTGACATGCGCATAACGACTGCACCAGATTTGTAATGAGAAACATCGCTTGATTAAAAGGTTGTTATATGAGGACACTCTCTCAAGAATAAATTCTCTGCGTTGGACTAGCTGCAATGCTTTATCGTCATCTGAAGATCTATCTTTCAGGAATAAAGTATCTTCGCTGGACCAGGTACTCTGCCTAACTGCGACCTCTCTGTCTCTGTCTCTTTGTCTCTCTGTCACTCTCTCTTTCCGGTGCGGAGCTCTCGATCCGGAGGCGAACCTCTACCACTGATCTATCATGTCACACGATGAGACTGATGTCTAAATTGGTAGAATTTGTTTCATCATTCACCTAAATTAATTAGTGTAAAAATAGTAATTTTGTACCAGATAGAGGATCCGATATACTATTTTCTTGCTGGCTATACATGTAAAGGGGGAGCAACTGTCTGTCATTTTGTAATCGATGAGCATCGATAAATATTTCTGGTAAAATTAAGCAAATCCTGATATCATAAAATTACATTTGAACGAACTTTCTAATGGCGTGGTCACACTACACGTAGTTAATCGTAGTAAGGAATGATCGTAGTTGATCGTAGTTGATCGAACTAAGCGTAGTTACACGTAGATAATCGTAGTCAAACGTAGTAATGATCGTAGTTCGAACTTATGATTTGTCCGTAGTAAGCAAATAATTTTTCGACATGTTCAAAATCTGACTACGATTAACTACGATGCTTTGACCCTACTGTGCCCGTAGTTTGAACGTAGTTGATCTTAGTTAAACGTACTTGATCGTACTTAACAGTAGTGTGTATCGTTTTTGATCGTAGTACAAGAAAAACGCATCGACAGTACGGTTCAACTACGATCAACTAGGGCTCCACTACGGCTAAACTAAACTAGGACTCCATTACGGCTAAATGCTTTTCCGTAGCTCAGCGTAGTTGATCGTAATTTGTCGCAGTTGTTCGTACTTCGATCGTAGTATATACGTAGTGTAACGTAGTAACTCGTGGTAAGACGTAGTGATACCCTAGTTAACCCTACCCGATTTACTCGTAGTTGAACGTAGTTGTTCGTACTTACACGTACTTCAACGTACGACAAACTACGTTTAAAATTAACTACGACCAACTACGTGCGTGAACGTAAATGTGACCATTGCTTAAAAGGTTAAAACATGTTGAAGTAACTATTTTTTACGAAATTAAATCGACAATGGGCTGCATACTAGCTTTTTTACAAATAAATATTTTGCATTTGGAGATTAGTCTGGCTCACACGTGTCCCATACATAACCAAATAAGTACTTGATTTATTTGTTCGTTAAATGATATATTACTGATGTCAACGGATGCTATACGATTAACACAAGTAGTGTGATAATTTAGGATTTTATTGCCTTTTGACTACTACAATAGGGCTTAACAAAAGCAATATATTGCAATCATTGTAAAACGGGTTTTATAACAATACCCATCAGTGTGTCATACAATAGTTACTGTTATCTTCATCCACCGTGTTCCGTTTTTATGAAATATTTGTCGGGTTTTCAACGACGAGCGATAATCATCACACTTATAACCGCACAAGAAAATATTAATTAAATTGACCACATTCTCAAATTATTTTTCCACCTAAAGTATAATGAAAATGAACGACGAACTAAACCATTCATGCTGAATCTTGTGCAGACAAAAATATATCGTCTTCACAAGACAACAAAGCAACACTACGTAATGTGCAAGCATGTTAATCTAGTTTTCATTTCCGAAGAAGTTTCCATGTTTGTTTCCTGCTGTGTTATCTCGTTTTCGCACGACATTCAGTGATTCATCTTAGCTCCTGGATCAATATTTCCTAGTTTAACTCGTGATAAATTATCATTCTTCAGTTTTATGTGTCAGGGTATTTCGGGATTTCCTTAAATGTGTTTTTTTTCATTTTCTTATCCGACCTTGTCCTAAAAGTAAGCTTTCGGTGACATTCAAAGAACTGTCGACATTGCCCCGAAAGGATACATATATGCATATGATATCAATAAAGTATTGACATTGGTCACTATCTATAAGCCAAGACATTTGTTCAGAAATTAAAGTATTTAGGTTGTTGTTTTTTTTTTTCAAAAATGGCGTCATGTTGATTTCACGGACCGAAGAAAACAATATTTGATATCATTGTACATGTGCCCATAGTTATTTAGCGCGTGCATAATGTTACACGGTCAGCCTGAAAAAAATACGATTTTTTTTCAAAAAGTATCGGTCTCATTTTAATCCGTAAGAATGTGATTAACAGAAAATTCGTTTATTTTCACAAATCAATAGGAAATAAAAAAAACTTACTTGTTTTCAGTGTGATGTCGAAGTATAGCGTCATCGAAAATGAAGGCAATTCGATATTTTCAGAGGTCTTAAGGCATACAGACACTGAATAGGAAAATGGCGCGAAAAAAAAAAAGTAGAGCTGTGTAGAGCTATTTTCCTTATTTTCTTTGCAATTTTTTTGGTAAAATCACATAACAGATCTATGCTTGACATGTAGATAGCATTTTGATCATGAAATAACAACATGACAAAATTTTTCATATACCACCAGTATTTTTAAAATGATTTTGCAGTTTGTGTGTATGACTGAAATTATTTTTCTTGCATCAAACATGACCCCCACTTTTCTTTTGACTTTTATTTATCACTGACAATATTCTTCAAGAAAATGTAGATTACAGACATTTAAAATGGGTCCTGATGTGTGCTGCGGCCATTGGAAATAGGTCAATTTTATATAGAATAAAGAACAACAACTATTTAGTGTGTTATAACCTATAAGGTATTAGGCCCATAATAGAGAACCTCCTTTTTGAAGAGTATTCAATTTCTACCATAAACCTACTTTGACTGCAATTTTCAGGGGGGGGGGGGGGGGGGGGGGCGTAGGTTCAAGCCCCACTGGGACCAAATTTTTTTTTCCTTATTTTCCTTTTCTTCTTGTAAATTTTTACTTCTTTCAAGACTTGTTATTGATTTATTGTACAAAAGTTGAAAAAAAATCATTTGATAAGCGATTTCCTGCTGTTCAAAGTGAATTTACCTCCGAAACAGAAGAGGTAGAGTTAGACATCTTTAAAAATACTGAGTTACATGCGGTAAAAGTTCTCTATTTTGCCTTCATTCTTTAGATTACATATTGTGGAAGAAATGTTGGTAGGTTTTACTTCTGCCCCAAGGTTATTTTTGAATGAAGTGAGCAAAATTCAAAACAGACCCACAGGATTCGACCTTAATTTTTCAATGTTGGAGTTAGAATTCTGTCTCATTAAATCCGTTTACTCGAGGTACCCTAGAAATAGCGATACTGACAGATTTTATTTTAAGTTTTATAGTTGTTTACCAATAGTTTGATGTTTCTTTCATAAAAAACAATGGTATAATGAATTCTCTGCAAACGTTTTGGATAAAGGGCACCACTTTGAAATTTGTCTCTACTTGAGCTTGAGGAAATACCATAAATTACACAAAATTTATAAAAAAAAACGGCACGGTAAAAGTTTTTAAAAATTTGCAATTAAGTGCGAAGCACAGTCAACTGTACGAATATACCCAGCAAATGCCATTTTTTAAACATTACTATTAGAGGCCTAATACCTTAATTATCGATGACAATATATTTTGATATCAGACTTCAAACAGATATCCTCTGTAACACATTACATTTTTATTTAAACGAACGTTTATGATGCAGCTAAATAACATTTCAGAATCAGTATATCACTTTTGCCTCATTATTTCACAGTAGTACAAAGAAATGTTCTGTAACTGCAGCTGAATTATGTGAAATGAATACCAAATCATTAGACTTAATAATTATGTCTTCCCCATAGTTGGGGGAGACATATTGTTTTTGCCTTCGCCGTCCGTCCGTCCGTCCGCATTAAGCTTGTCCGGCTTTCACAAGTCAAACTGCTGGCCGGATTTCGACGAAACTTCACAGGAGTAATCAGTACCAAGCCTAGTTGTGCATGTCGCCGGCACGTTCAGCTTCGCTGCACAAAATGGCCGCAAGAGCTAAAAATAGAAAAATCTTGTCCGGCTTTCACAGGTCAAACTGCTGGCTGGATTTCGACGAAACTTCACGGGAGTGATCAGTACCAAGACTAGTTGTGCATTTCGCCGGCACGTTCAGCTTCGCTGCACAAAATGGCCGCCAGAGTTAAAAATAGAAAAATCTTGTCCGGCTTTCACAGGTCAAACTGCTGGCTGGATTTCGACGAAACTTCACGGGAGTGATCAGTACCAAGACTAGTTATGCATATCGCCGGCACGTTCAGCTTCGCTGCACAAAATAGCCGCCAGAGCTAAAAATAGAAAAATCTTGTCCGGCTTTCACAGGTCAAACTGCTGGCTGGATTTTGACGAAACTTCACAGGAGTGACCAGTACCGACTAGTTGTGCATATCGCCGACACGTTCCGCTTCGCTGCACAAAATGGCCACCAGAGCTAAAAATAGAAAAATCTTGTCCGGCATTCACAGGTCGAACTGCTGGGTGGATTTCGAAAAATTCACACGAGTGATCAGTACCAAGCCTAGTTGTGCATATCGCCAACACGTTCCGCTTCGCTGCACAAAATGGCCGCCAGAGCTAAAATAGAAAAATCTTGTCCGGCTTTCACAGGTCAAACTGCTGGACAGATTTCAATGAAACTTCACAGGAGTATCCAGTACCAAGCCTAGTTGCACGTTCCGCTTTGCTGGACAAAATTGCCGCCAGAGCTAAAGGTATACATAGTGGGGGGGGGGGGGGGGACGTATGTTTTATGACAAAAACACTAGTCCTTCTAGTCTTTAAGTTGCCCGCTGAAATACATTATTAGCTTTTAACAGAAAAACAGAATCCACAACAGAAAATTATCACCATAAATTACAAGACAGTATTTTAATAATTATTAAGGAACCTTGCATTATTTTGTACCGTTTTATGATTTTAAAAACGGAACTTAAAATTTTATATAATCATATAACTTTAATTTTGTGAATACGACATTTTTACATTGCAGGAATATCTCCCATCCAACAACTCTGCAATCGTCATAGAGGATTATGAAGACGTAGAAGATCTCGTCCAATATATTCGTTTGCTTGACACCAACGATAAGCTGTACAAACAGTATATGACTTTTAAGGATGGGCCACTTGAAAATCTCAAGTTAAAGCAAATACTTCAGTCTAGGGATTGGGCACCAGACTTCTGTAGTAAATCTATTCCAAAATTTATGGATCATCAAAATAAACTATATAACTCAATTTTTACAGGGTACGAGTGTTTTGTTTGTGATAAAGTACATGAATATATTAAATCAGGTGGCAAAACAGTATTTAAAGTTAATGCTAGTGATTACAAGTGCCCGTCACCTAGACGGTTTGATGAGAGTGGGCATTACAGTATCCATAAAGACACCTGGGCAGCGGAATGGAACTTCGGCAAGCATGAAGCCATTGCAATGCTCCTCTTGTACGAGAGTGGCAAAACTATGTCTCAAAAGGAGTTCTACAAATTTGTTAAAAAGACTATGAACAGTGATTATTGATAACATTCTTTCATCGCGATTTAAATTTATTTTGTATAATCTCTCAAAGTCACATACATGTATTCATCAGAGACAGTTATATTATGTACAATTACCTGGTACATGTATATACATATCTAATATTATTAACTGTCTCAAAACAAATAGTACATCTTTTATAAAATAATTATATTTGAACAACTTGGCATATAGATTGGTATTTCGGAAAAACAACAATATGACGAAACAATGTCATTGAAACTACTATCAACGACATATTGATTGATTTATTAACAACATTGTTCAAGCTAAATCAAGAAATGGGAGTGTAAAATAACTACACATCGTTTCCGGCACTGTACAAAAGTTCAAACCTGTAGACCGCAGTAAATCACTAATTTTCAATGGGCTATGCAAAACTTGTAAAGCTGCACATTTCCATAAAGAATATGCACTTTTATTAGATAAAAATATTTGGAATGAATGGCTTATTGCATTTGGTTATCAGTATATCGTATTATCACATGTTGTTAACAAGTATTGGAGACATCCCCGAATTGTTAAAATAATAATATCCCAATATTAATTCATATGAGATGATATCTTCAACGTGCTATATTTCAGGATAACAGCATTTCTGTTCATACGAGATATAAATCGTATTAGCATCTCAAGACATTTATCTCAGGTGAGTTCTTGTGATCACACTGTGTCCGTCGTTTTATTTAAACATCTCGCCTGAAGTTACTGGTCAGTATTCCACGAAACCTCGTCTGCAGTAGCCTGACATAGACATCTATCAGTTTTTTTACAAACGGTTCCACTTGATTGCATTAAGGGGACCTCAAAGCTAACAATAAAAAATAATTCTCATGAACTCCTTGGCCTTTTACATCCTTGGATGAACCTTTCCGAAATTTGTTCAAATGGTTTCGCTTGACCGCACGTAATGGCCCAAGAAAACTAACTAAAACTAGAAGAAAAACTAGAAAATGCTTTTGTAAAAAAGCGCATGTCTCCCCCAATGCAAAGTCCTATAGGCAAGAAGTCAATAGGGGTCAGGAGCGAAAGTCAAAGAGACACTGATGGTTAGCTGCAATAGGGATCATCTACTTGGCATGTCCAGTCATCCCGCTAAATTTCAACACTCTTGGCCTAGTGGTTCTCAAGTCATGTGACCTTGACCTTTGATCAAGTGACCTCAAAATAAATAGGAGTCATCTACTCTGCATGTCCAATCATCCTATTAAGTTTCAACATTGTAGGTCAAGTGGTTCAAGTTATTTCCAAAAAATGATTTTACATGAACAGGCCACTGTGACCTTGACCTTTAATAGACTGACCCCATAATCAATAGGGGTCATCTACTCTGCATGTTCAATCATCCTATGAAGTTTCAACATTCTGGGTCAAGTGTTTCTCAAGTTATTGATCGGAACTGGTTATCAATGTTCAGGCCCCTGTGACCTTGACCTTTAACAGAGTAACCCAAAAACAATAGGGGTCATTTACTCTGCATGAACAATCATCCTATGAAGTTTCAACATTCTGGGTCGAGAGGTTCTCAAGTTATTGATTGGAAATGGTTTTCCATGTTCAGGCCCCTGTGACCTTGACCTTTAACAGAGTGACCCTAAAATCGTTAGGGGTCATCTACTCTGCATGACCAATCATTCTATGAAGTTTCATCATTCTGGGTCAAGTGGTTCTCAAGTTACTGACCGGAAATGGTTTTCAATGTTCAGGCCCCTGTGACCTTGACATTTCACAGAGTGACCCCAAAATCGATAGGGATCATCTACTTTGCATGACCAATCATCCTATGAAGTTTCAACATTCTGGGTCAAGTGGTTCTCTAGTTATTGATCGGAAATGGTTTTCAATGTTCAGGCCCCTGTGACCTTGACCTTTGACGGAGTGACCCCAAAATCAATAGGGGTCATCTACTCTTCATGACCAATCATCCTATGAAGTTTCAACATTCCGGGTCAAGTGGTTCTCTAGTTATTGATCGGAAATGGTTTTCAATGTTCAGGCCCCTGTGACCTTGACCTTTGACGGAGTGACCCCAAAATCAATAGGGGTCGTCTACTCCAGCAGCCCTACAATCCTATGAAGCTTGAAGGTTCTAGGCCAAATGATTCTCAAGTTATTGCTCGGAAATGAAGTGTGATGTACGGACGGACGGACGGAAGGACGGACGGACGGACGGACAGGGCAAAAACAATATGTCTCCTGGGGGAGACATAATAATCAATTTCTTCTCAAGAATGACATAATGGATCTTCACTAAACTTTGTATGTATCTTTCTAGGAATAAACTCTCTCCTGTTTGTTTAAATGATTCCGCTTGACTGCTGAGCTATAACTATAAATACCTTTAAGCAACTTCCTCTCGTGCATATCGTGATAGATATTCTCCAATTTTGGTTAGAGCAATCTTGCATTAACATTTCTCAAAGTTTGCACTTTACTGTCAACAAACGCTGAATAGAAGATGTTTCAGATGAATCCCCTTGGTCAGATAATTCCGCCTGACTGCACTTGATAGCCAACAAAGCTCAAAATAGAAACACTGTTTCTTCTTAAAAGCCGCTTGGTGCATTTTACCCGACTTGGTCTGTAGACACTGCACTTATTGGCGGCAAGGGCAATCGATAGAAGAAACCATTCAACAACTTCTTCTCCTTAATCGCTTGATGGTCAGAAGCATCACTGTAGTAAACTTGTTTGTGTGTGTGTGTGTGTGTGTGTGTGTGTGTGTGTGTTCGGGTTTCACGTCTTTTTCAACAATTTTTCAGTCATATAAACGACGGTGTCTGCTTGTAGCAGTGAGCACAATGCCCAACTTTATAGTGCTGCTTCACTGGAATATCACGCCGTAGACACGTGGCATAATACCCCACCCAGTCACATTATACTGGCACCGGGCTGACCAGTCCTAGCACTACCCTCGTAATGCTGAGCGCCAAGCGAGGAAGCTAGTACCATTTCTTACGTCTTTGGTATGACGCGGTCGGGGATCGAACCCACGACCTCCCGCACTCGAAGCGGACGCTCTACCACTAGACCGCCATGTCATGATGTGTATGTATGTATGTATGTATGTATGTATTTATTCGGGTTTAGTGTGTGAGTTTTTATTTTAATAATATTTCAGTCATCGTGAGCACAATGAACTATATATTGCTATCTCACTGGAATATAAAGCCATAAACACGTGACATGATACCCCACCCAGTCACATTTTACTGACAACGGGCTGTCTACTCTCAGAGGTATCGTGTAAATGCTGAACACTAAGCGAGGAAACTAGTAGTAACATGTTCACGTCTTTGGTATGACGCGACCAGTGAGCAAACTCACAACCTCGGTCACAAGTCTACCGAGGCGGCGTATATGGCCGTCATGTGCTTGGATTATAAGTATATAGCTTACACTTCATTTTATTTGAAACGGTTCGATTTCAGAATAATTTCAAACAATCTTTCCTTGGGTGACACTCTACCAAAATAGTTATATGAAAACACTAATTGTCTTAAAGAAACACGTTTGAACTGTGAAACTCAGGTGAGAGATCTGTTACCATCATGACCCTCTTCTTTTTAGTGTCCTGTACTGCTCGTCGGAAAACGTCCACTTATATAAGTGTGACTGTCAATTGACGGTAACAGTGAAATTTTAAGATATATTTCAATGCAATAAAAAAACGTATAAAATTTATACAATGAAAACGTCTACATAATATTTATCCAGTTATAATCAATATCATGATACATTTATTGAATAACGTTTTAATTCTTGATCCTACGTTTTGTTTTCATGTTGTTCAGCATTTTAAAATGCGCATTTGCATTTTACAGAGTATATGTATAAGTGTGTTTCTATCTCGGTATTTAACCTGATTAAAATTGTTTTGATAGTAATAAAATTGAATGTAAAACAACACTTGATGTATAATTGAAATTAGCATATAATACATGGTTACAATGTTTAAGAGGTACGTGTGTCGGTCAGAATGACTGTAAATGATATCGTCTAGTCGTCTAGATATTCATCACATGGTTCAAGTATCATAAGGAAAATAAGAACATCATAAAATTGCCGCACATGATGATAGGGACCCGGATCTGAGTTCACATGTTCGTATGTGGTATTTCAAGCAGTATTTAATAAACTTGACTTTTCTTGAAATTGCGATTGTATTAAACCAAGTGTCATAATAAAACCTCCTTATGGGATAAAATTTATGAAACCCTGTTTGCCAGACACTAACTTCAACATTAGAAAAAAAACGGTAGGCGCAATGTGAAACATGTAAAGATGTTACAATCTCAAAATCTCAAGACTTATGTCGTACATATGTACATACATAATTAACGATTTGAAAGTGAATGATATTGATATACAAGCTGTTGTAGGAAGGGTACTCCTTTCATGACAGACTATGACATTTTTGTTTCCATAAAAAAATCAACAGAAAAACGTATTTATCGGTTTTAAGAACAAAAAGTTCCTTATCAACAAATTCATCAATAACTCGTTTAAAGGAATTGAACATTTTCATTTACTATTACACATAGATGTATCTTATAAAAGTATGCAGCAAAGTTTAATCCAGGTGTTAGAGGAATGTATTTTTTTTTAGAATTTTAAAACATACGCTGCTTACAAGAGATACTTATGATTTAAACAACGCCATATATGAAAATGTCCGATAAGTATTGAAGTAGTACGGAAGCATGGAGGGGACATCGGATTTTTTTATTTTAGTTTTTCTCGTGGCCACGAGTTATAACTAAGAAAAAAAACGAAAAACAAATAATGTTATCTCGTGGCCACGAGATATAACTAAGAAAAAAAACAACAGAAAACAATTTCTTAATTCGTGGCCACGAAATATAACTAAAAAATCAAAAAACGAAATTGCTAATTCGTGGCCACGAAATATAAGTAAGAGTAAAAACAACAACAACAAAAAAAAAACGCTATTTTACTAATTCGTGGCCACGAACTATAACTAAGAAAAAAAACACGAATTAGCAAAAATTGTTTTTCGTTTTTATTTCTTACTTATATTTCGTGGCCACGAATTAGCAAAAATCGTTTTTCGTTTCTTTTCTTAGTTATATTTCGTGGCCATGAATTAGCAAAAATCGTTTTTTGTTTTTTTTCTTACTTATATTTCGTGGCCACAAATTAGCAAATTCGTTTTTTGTTGTTTTTTTTTTCTTAGTTATATTTCGTGGTCACGAATTAAGAACTTGTGTTGTTTTTTTTTTGTATTTTACTTAGTTATATCTCGTGGCCACGAGATAACATTTTTTGTTTTTCGTTTTTTTTTCTTAGTCATAATTCTTGGCCACGAGATAAATTAAAATAAAAAAATCCGATGTCCCCGAGGCTCCACGCTTCCGTAAAGTAGAAATAAAAATTGAAATAATCTGATTCTTCGAAGTCTTGAAATGTATCTTATGTTCATATCAACGTCTGATGATGCTTCTATTGAAGCTTCGTCCTATTATTCTGAGAAAATCTTTCCCTCTGTATTCATAAAATATTTATCGCTACGTGGAGCATATTGACTATATACGATAAAATGAATATCTAAACATTTATTTAAACCTCAAAATCTCAAATTTTACGTGTTTGCGATATATTTTTCAATTGTATAATAAGGAATTAGTATAATAACTGTAAAAATATCGACACATTACTTCAATGTATAAATCTTAATCTTTGAAGGAATTAAACTTCAGAGGAGAAAGAAAGAACCCTTATCAGGTCCTCCATCGACACGTATATAAAATCTGTCATTCTTCATACGCCCAAACGCAGTGTTACGAATCAGCTTGGTTAAGCAGGACTTAAAAATCAACTGGCAGATAAAATGAAGTTGTTACTGTTGCTGTCGCTCTTCATTGCGCATAAAGGTACATATATTTTTAGTTTTTGAATTACTTTTTCCCATTTCTCTGTTAACTGAAATCGTCTGCAAAATAATTTAATCAATAAACATGGTGACATTAGACTACGTTATTTTATAGAAATATTGACAACTCTAGTTTTTTAATAAGTATAATGAATATAACATATATTAAAATTGCATTTGGTTCGTCTAAATTAATAGCACTTTCGACAGTATAAACATTTAAATCTAATATAAAATTGTATGGACATACTTAAAATAAATGCTTATATTTAACAAAAAAGAAACGGAAGATAGTGGCGGACAAAAAAAAGGAACAGAATTACTGACCGCAAAAGTTCTGGTTTTATATCACGGAACTTAAAACAAACAACGATAAGGTTATTAAAAATGCTATTTTGAGATTTCCCAGTTGAAAAAAAGAAGAGAAATTCATGTTATAATTTCAAGCCTTAACATACAAAATTGAAAATATGTCTGTTTTAATTGTTATTATAGCCAGTTACTGTCTACCTTTCATATAACATCATGTCAGGTCGACTTGAAATACCATCTAAAGTAACTAGTGTAATACGGTATATTAGAATTTTATAAATGGTGCATATTATGTATTAACGAACTTTTAACCCCTGTTCATTGCGGTAAATAATATCATAACGGATGCTAAAATATGGTGGTGATATTTTTATTTATGAATTTGCATAGAAGTGTATAGTAAAGAAACGATATATCTGTTTTGCGCTTGTTGTTCAATTTTAGACTTAATACTAGGATATGATAATCTAAAAGGTCAGTATGAGCAGATTCTGTGTGTATTGGTGCCCTACATTGCGATTGTGGAAAAACTAAGCAGTAGAGATAGATTTGTCAACCGTTAGTGGCTGTCTTTGTATATATCAACGTATTTAAAGCACCATTAAACATCTTTAAAATTAATTATGACACGGGTGCTGTGTAAATGTGGTATAATATTAACAGCACACCAAAACAATATTTCCTTAATAGAATTTATTTAATGCATTTATCCAAACATAATTACAGCTTGTTCCTTAAGTTTACATATTACTTTATCATGGATCAGGCTCACTTTTGTTATCTTAAGAAGGGCGACACCAGCACATAACTGTGATATGCCTGTTTACTTGTATATATTCTAATTTCTCTGTCAGCTTCAGCGCAAACACCATCACCGACAACAGAAACTGTAACATCACCTGTCGCGTCTACAACAATAACACCAGCAGATACTTCAAGTCCAGTCCCAACACAATCACCAACAGTTCCACCTGCAACAATTCCCACTGTAGCAGCGACAACAGGAGATACTTCAGATGCATCAGCATCAACAACTGACTCTTCTGTCACCCCAAATTCTCCTGATAACACGGTAAACTCATCACTTTTCTCACGTCTTATGCTCACAGCGAACGAACTTAATTGTAATAATGTCAGCCCTTCGAGAAAAATACTTGAACGTATGGAATATTTTACTTATTCACAAGATAATGTCAAGTTTTTGTCAGTATTATTCAGTAAAGTTGTTACATGTATGTTTTATGTGTGCAAGCGAAAAAATACAATGAATAACTTGACAATGAAATGGTAAACGGTGTCACCATGGTAGTATCTGTGCAATACTTAGTCCTTTGTTTAATTCGGTTTGTCTGCAGATTAAAAGTATGTGACCTTCCAAAATTCAGTTATGGTTTAACCCTATAACGACATTATTTTTAAAACTAAAACTATAAGCTAGCATTAAACAGTTTGTTTCTTAGAAGCTTTGATAGATAAAACACTTATCAATAAATAGAATAGATCTGGTTACCTTCTACTTCTAGTTGGCTTGCTTGAAACGCTTGTGTTTGTGGCAATGCGCCTTCTCCAATTGGTTAAACACATTTGAATGATAAATTAAGCTTTCCTAGGCATTCTCTATCCGACATGAATGGTCTAGCAAGCTGTAGTTATAAAAGGAATAACATGTCAACCAAAGCGTAAATACCTTTCTTCAAAATTTCATTACAATCTTTGACTAAAAACGATTTGTGGTGTATGCTTTCAGACTCCAAACGGATCTGTGACTGTGAGATGCGGAGTGGCGTCAGTTGCAATTGTTCTTCTGACAATAATTCTTCAATTAAACAAGCTGATACTATAAAGCAGATAAAACCAGATTGTCACTAGGATGAAGCATTTTAGAAAGCTGAAAAACAGTGACTATGGCAACGAAGTTTGCACATGTTATGTTAAATTTCATTAATAAGAAGCGGCAATGGCATCAAGGCCGATATAGACTTTTTATAATTATTTTTATAATGATGTTCCTTAAATGCATAGATTGCCAGCATTACCTAGTTGACTAATTGAAAGTCTAATCATTTTGCAGACCGCTCAACCATTAAACAAAATGTTCTCTTATGACAGTGAGATATGTAAATACAAATTTGTTATAAAGGCCGCATTGTCGCTTGGATGAAGCATTTGTGAATGCTGAAAAACAGTGACTACGGCAACAAAGGTAGAACATATTAAGTTTTATTTACAAAAAAAAAAAAAACGGTCATGACAAAACGATCGATACAGCCATTGAATAATACACCTTATCTCCATAAATTAACAGCATTTCCTTGTTGGCTCATAGACAGTCTCTTGTGGGTATTTTGGCTCAACCATTAAACTGAATACTCTTTTATAATAGTGTGATACTGATATAGAAAATCCGTAACCTTTGCTGACCTAAGAAGAATGAAGCATTTCTTAATGCTGAAAAGGTCAAGTTAAGGCAGCGGTGTTTTAACCTATATTGTAACTATGTTATGTTTGAATAAATAAATTATTCAAAAACAACGAAGGTTTTATAGTCTCATTTGTAGTCTAATTATTGTTTGGAACAAGTATATTGTGATGATATAGATGTTGGCAGTGTACTGTATACGTTTTTACAACAATCGCAGAAATGTAAAAATATTAATATTTCAAAACATGACAAAAATACATATATAGTGTTCCATTTTAGAAGAATAAAATATGACTATTGACAATGTAAAATTAACGTTATATAAAATGCAATTGATGCAACAAACTAGAAACTTGGCAATGATTTCTTATATTAATATAAGAGTGATGGAGTAGTTTTTATTATTTTTAAAGGTTTCAAAACATTCACACAAAAATAATCACAGTCTTTAAGGGGCCTCCGTGGCCGAGTGATTAAGGTCGCTTGCTTCAAATCACTTGCCCTCACCGATGTGGGTTTGAGCCTCACTCGGGGCGATGAATTCTTCATGTGAGGAAGATAAACAGCTGGTCTACGGAAGGTCGGTGGTTCTACCCAAGTGCCCGCCAGTGATGAAATAATGCTCAGAGAGGCACCCTGGGTCTTCCTCTACCATCAAAGCTGGAAAGTCGCCATATGACCTAAGTTGTGTCGGTGTGACGTTAAACCCAATAAAACATTTCGAAAATCACATTTAGACGATAATAAAGTGGCTTTAATATGATTCTGAGACATGGTAATTAACAAAATAACGAAAGGCTATATTCAAAAGGGTTATGTCCCAACTGTCTAGAAACATACAGCGTGTTCATTGCGCAACTCTTATAAATGGATGATACACTTGCCTTTTGATTAATTTAAAATGACAAAATCAACCTACAGGCGGTGTGACAAAGCTAATTAACGTTTTTATTGAATACACTGAACGTGTTGAATAATGTAAAAAATATGCGAGACCGCCAACTATTACTGGTAGTACATCATTTTTATTCAACGATGTTCAATGTGGAAAAACATACAGGTACATGTAAAGTTATTTTCATCACAACTTTAAAATTTCGTCTCGCTTGGCGAATCTCAGAAGAAATCAATTCGCCCAATGTCTTCACTCTTTAAAACGAGGTCAATGTCTAAATGTTTTTGAAACTGTTGTGGGAGGAGTTGTCATTATTGGAGGCGGGACACATGGACACTAACGGTATTATTATAGAAATGAAAATCTATACGAAGATCCTACGGAAGCAAAGAATGAACCAAAGCAAAATAAAAGCAGACTTGGTTGTGACCGAATCTGTTTCTGAGAGGTAATGAAATGTATACACTCACACACTCTAGCAGCAGCGGGCGTGGAACTCTATTATAATAGTAAGATTGAATAGACTCCATGATCCATAATGACAAGAAAATATAACAACACTGATGAATTAATTCCATTGAATTACAATAATAATTATGCTATTAAAATCGAGCTGTTCATTTTAATTAATTAAATATACGCCTTTGTATTTACTGAAAGACCAATTCGGAAGTAAGTAATAGGGCAACCCGGGCAATATGGGCCAGGTGACCTAGATCATGTATGGATGATCTAGAATACGTTTTATAACGACTCCGACCATGTTGAGGAAGAGCCTTTACAACATTTATAGGAAAACATATATGTTGGGTGTCTTGTGTTAAACTTATATCCATTTACTAATATGTGAAAGAATTACGGTGTGTTTTGCTGAATCTTGAGTAAAGATATTTAAAAATGCAAAACATTAATTGATAAATTGTCTACATAGAGACAGTACTGACTTTTTTGTAGTATTAATATACGTTATGTTAAACGATTTGAAATACAAAACATATATTACACTCATAAATCTACTCATCAGAAATGTTGTAACAAACCCGCATATTTTTAGCATTTAATAATTTGTATAAAAGAAAAGTATATAATCATAGGAAATGCAACTCTGCTTTCACCTCTGTATCAGAATAATGATAGGTACATAAGCTAAACAGAACAATATTATAGTCTAGTGCCCTTTCCTATCATAAGCAAACGTGATTTTTTGAGATTCGATAACATTTCAATCGTTAAAAGTATTACAGTTACACGCTTGATACCCGTCTCTATCACGAAAAAATACATCAGAGAAAATACTGTCGTTTTGTGGTAAAATCGATAATATTCACTGTTTAGTTCGCACACAACTGATGGAAATTATTAAAATTAAAGAAGATTAGGTACAGCCTGTATACTGTTCATAGTTAAAGTCAGGTCAATCCTAACTGTTAAATGAAAAAAGAACGATATCAGTTAATATTCATGCTTGATCTTTTTAGATCATTTTCTACGTTCACAAAGACATTTGCAATTTATTCAGAGAAGTATATAATTCTACAATCGCCAACTTTCAGAATTATGTGACATATTAAACAAAATTAAATTTCGTTTATATGATGAAACCGCTCCGGCTTTCCAGTACTAACACACTTCTATTCTTTAATGTTCGTATCAACATGTGTTAACAAAATCGGTTATATACTGGCTTCACTGAAATGCAAAATGTGTGCTAGACATTTAGTGAAGATACTACCTTTACTTTTTGTTGATTATCATTTTAATCACAGGAAGCAAAGACAGAACTTTAAACTTTGCATTACAATACCATAAACATAAAAGAGAACCCAAATATTATTACAGGTACCACTCTTAGCCTGGCTCCCTGGCTGCATGGTTATTTTTTATATAAATACAGGAAACATTTTATTAGAAAATTTTAAGCCTCTAAAATAGCACAATTTTATCTGATGGCTGAACCATACTATGTTCGGAGCCAGGGGCAATAAAAAATCTCAATGTAGAAACAACCTTCTGGAGTTACTTCCCTCTTAATGAAGAAAACTGATATGTGTAAATAAGAACAAACATAGGGACGGGAGCCAGTCTAGTACCACTCTAAACAAATATCATTTCAGATAAGAGGCACTTTCAAATGTGAATACAACAGGTCATAGTTGTGTATCATCCTTAATTACTATTGCGTTACTGTTTTAGAATGTTATGACATTTTATCTACGAAAATGAAATTGCTTGTTATTTTGCATCCTCAACACTGTTTTGATTTACGTCTTTTCATTTATTAGAAGCGCATTAAACTTTTGACATATTGTTAGTAACGCTAATAATATAATCAAAACAGTACATTTTGCTAGGGATAATAGAAACCAGCATGTCTGACCCCAGAGCCGCGCTACACCTTTAGTTATACTACAGTATTGGTATCGATATAGTTTTACATGTTATGCATGTAGGTGCCTGTAAATGAATTACCAATCAGTCATATTATAACGCTCGTAAAATTTAGATACTGCAATATACACTGTTATCCAATGTGACTTGGAATGAGTCGGTAGATTTTTAGTCATTTTGTTTTCACAATTGTAGACATTTAATTTAGTACCCTTTATGTAAACTGTTTTCTCATTTACTCTCACTTTAACTAATCACCGTAGTTTATATTTGTTAAAATCTTATATCGACAACTGAAGGCGAAATGACTTGCGGTTGTCTTGTAAGCATATCCTTGAGTTAACATGAATAAAAGTAATACCAAGAATTACTTAATAAAGTAACCAGATTTAATAATACTTCATAAAACGTTCTTTTTATTGCCGGTTCATCTTACACACTCTAAACGCTTTACATTCACTACAAAGCGAGATAACAATGTCATCGGTAATGTATTTTAGCTTAGAGGTTTCTGCTCTTAGAGGTACCTTACTGGTAACTGACATAAAGACTTACTGTTTAATGAATGAATCGCTGTGACTATCCTAACTAGCATACAGTTTATATTTCATAACAAACAAAAAATAACACAGTCATGTTTTTATCGAGTGCATGGATTGCTTTCAGGTTTTGGTGGTTAAGTGCCATCTCTATCTAGTCTGTGTGATTTTGATGGCAACATTCTATATATCCATTATTTGATAAGTCATTAATGCCGAAAGTATCCCCCCCACGTTTTTATAAATTCTCTGATATCATCTTTATTTAATAAAAAAAGTTATATCCACGCAGTAAAGTTTTTGACCAATAAGCAGATCGAATAAAAATATACACATAATAGCCTAGCTGTACTAGAATAATCTAAGGCTCACCATAATGAGTTGTAGTTATCATTCAAATGTTTCCATGGAGTAAACTTCCTTACAAATAAAATCTTGAAAACGTTTACAGTAAACCTTGCGCCTGAGTCATAACACACACTCTACATTCGGAACAGATGGTCTGAGAGGATTTTCACAAGGCATATATTTATGAAATATCCGTAATAAGTAAGGTTTTTAATACTGTAACCTTTCCGAGCAACATCTTCACACTTGTTTTATTTGGATAGTGTAGAAATTATGTTGTCGTCCTCGGGAAATAATGTCATTATCCGTTTACGGCGTTAAATGTAACAGTGACTTTTTCCCACTGTTAAATTGTTTTGTTGCTTTGTACGTAACAAAACACAAAAGTAGCCGATGTTGACGTAATTTGAAACGTTCATGTGATTTTGTCAAACGTGAAACGCTAGAGCCGTTATTTCGTTGAGAACTGGATTGTGTTAGGTATTGTCGGTTTAAAAAAAATAAATAAAGACATTTTGACAAACAATATCTGTGAATGAGTTTGTAATCAATTTCAACATGTAATACCATTTAATTTTTGTAAATGAGCACAGTGAATTCTGAATAACGTGAATTCCATCATTAGGTACACGTGCACAGGCGACACCGGATAAACTTCAAGTTTCTCAAAAGCGTGATCATAAAAATCAAATATTTGAATACAAGTTGCAAGTATGTATGGATGAAGCATAAAGTGTTATTATCTTCAAACAGGTTGTCTTATACTTGTTGTTTTTAGCAGTCTTTTGAGTTACAAAATGTACATATCATAGCGTTTATTACCTAACGTGGATAGTGTTAATCAATACTGGAGGTATTCTCTTTAATTTTAAAGCATGATCTATTAATATAATTCCGGTCATAAAGGATCAAAAGTTTATTTTTTGATTGCGTGGAGTGCCAGACAGACAGGCAGACAGATGTGCACTTTTTATCACATTTGCCATTTGTTCATGTTTGAAAAATTGCAAGCTGTAAAACCAGCCAATGTTGTTATGTCAATTTCGAAAATAAAACATTTTTTTCAACGAATTCTTGATTTTGCATGGGGTAGTCAACTTCTCTTTGGACAATTAAAAAAACCTTATTACTATCTGCGCTCCTGTTCTTTGATTTAAACATATTTTATTCGTCGTTATCATATGCATATTACAGAATACAAAATAATTGTACATGTATCAAACGAAATGGATCGAATTTGAAGCGAAATGCTTACAAAAGCTCTATCCTGTTCTTTGTGTTCTTACTTCTCGACCTTTATCTTAATAGAATCGTCTTATAATACTTGTAGCTATGTTACAGCTCTTTTTGTTGACCATTATACCGTGAAATACGCTGTCACAATAACTCATTTGTTCCAATACTTATTATGTCTATTACACTAGCTTAACAGATAATAGGCCATTAGTAGCCTGTGAAAATACAATAGATCAAATATTAAATGATTATGTCGTTACAGCTCTGATATGGCACTGCATGCATTATTACTTATCCGATCTACGTCCATCTTGATAAAAGGGTTAGACTGTCAGAGCGTGAATATCTCTACGTCAAAAGTAGAGATTTTTTGTTTAGAAGATAATATCTAATTGACCTATTGACAAGACAATCTATCAAGATATTCTTTTTATGTCTTTATTTCTAGTAGGTTATTACAGAATCCAGTCTGATGTATTTGCGTTATCGATCCGCCTTTTTCAAAATAGCTTTTGCTAGTGATAATAGATTAACAGTAAGATAAACATGGTTTAGTGCTTTCTAACCTGAATTTAAATAATTAAATGCGCGAGCTGACATTTATGTATGATGAACATCAGACATGACATCGAACTGTGATAGTTGGTTTACGTTAAAATACAATAAAATATCCACTTAATTAATACAAATTAAACTTTTTAGTTAGATTATATTCTGTTGTTTGTTGAATGTAAAATGTACCCCTTTCATTTCTCACTGGTAAATAGACAAAATAGATTATTCTAGTTAAGTGTATCGTCATATTTTTTACGGATAATGGTTTGATAAATGATTTCTTTTTAAGCAAATATATTAATTACTACTGTTAAGTGTTATCTTTAAAATCAGCGATGACTTATTACAAAATGATCTGTGTACCATCGCTTGCTATTTTGGGGATTTTGATAAACATCGTGACGAAGGGTATAAATCAAATACCTCAAACGTGAACAGGACGTATTCCAGTTAACAAAGATTGATCTCATTTATATAGTTTATAGTTTTCAGACCTGCTATCATTTAGTCCGCTCTGCCTCTTTCTCCATCAAAGGCTGCAGCACAAGAGTTTGCCTCGGCCGGCATCCGAATTAGCACACGTGCGACACCCGTTTCTGTCTTTCTATCTATTCCGCAAATACACCAAGTGGGAGCCTATTTTTCAGGACTTACCAAAATGCATGAAGTTTGCGGTTAAATCTACTAACACGAATAGAAGCAACCATTTAATTTGAAAAAAAAAGAAAACATTTTAAAACTCATTATTATACCGAACTATTGACCACAATAATACTTATAGAGAATATTAGGAAGTTGGAGAAAGGTTTATTCATCCCGAAGCTTGCAGAGGGGGATAAACCTTTCGGAGACGAGGTTAAGAAAGACAGTAATCTAATATTCTATTTATCCTGCAGCCAATATAATCTGTGAAAAATTCTTTCTCGATACAAAAATAATTCATTCAGATTTTTACTCAATTGTAAATTCATACGCCCTTGGCCTTGCTTGATTCAGTTACACACGATTCCTTACGATAAAACGTATTCCTTACCTAATGCTTTGCCTATTATCGGTGCTAACAGGGCATTCGTGTACAAAACAAGCAAAATGGTATTGACTCGGATAAAATACAGCCGAAAACCACGCTTGAGATGAATTCAAATGCCTGCAGTCTAGACCTTAAATTTACTTCATTTCCTTACAAGACAATGTGAGGTAAAGGAAATTCCTTCCACCATGAATGGTTTAGATCCAATAATTCCAATAAACGACTGCTTACATCTGGTTATTTGTCTAAATTTCTAACTATAAATGTGTAAACGCCACAATGGAGGCAGTAAACTCTTTCCAGAGCTTCTCGGACTGTAGTCGCCTACTTGACTTTCAAAACCTCACGCAAAAGTCTGTAACCAAACACCTGAAATAAAAATATTGCAATATTAACATGACTGTATGTATATCATTACAAACCATCTGCAATACATGTCTAATATCTAGTTTCCTGTTTACAAGACATGAATATTGTGCTTTCCCAGTCGCGAAATCTGATGACGAAAAAAGCTAAACTTTGCAATTTTCAAATCGCTGCAAATGATAGCACCAACTGCTACACTGTTTCATACTCCGGTAACACTGTAAAATCTGGAAATAAGCTCAAATATATGTGCCATTCGTACCGTTTTTTTTCACTATTCCACTTTTTCTGAGGCCCCTGCTAAAATGACCTAGCTCAACGAAGCCATGTATTCGCATCTGCAAGTCACTACGTCATAATTTCAAGATCAAGACTACTCAACTAATTTTCTATTCATAACTGAAACTCAGTTCTTGCCACTGAAACTTCAATTCTAGCAATTACTATTATTATAAAGTACAAGTATGCACTTCAGTCTTATTTGAAAATTTGATCCTGGCCAGCTGAAAACTGTTTACTGCCTCCAATACACAAAGTCAAGATCGATTCACCCAGACTTTAGAAACTGGCAACGTACCATACCGTATTGAAGTATACTAGGATAGAGTCAACTATTTTTTTTTACCGTGGCAGAATTAAAAAATAATTTATAGCAAAAGAGTGTTTTAACACTATTTATGCACGACGGGCGGTTATACGTCGGGCGTAATAATTTCACGAGGGCGCAGCCAGAGTGAAATTATTTGTACGACGTATTACCGCCCGAGTGTATAATCAGTGTTAAAACACGGTTTTGGTATAAATTATTTCGATTCTAATATGCCCTTAATCTAAACAATGGATAGAATATAGTAGCTCTTTCTTGGTCGCAACAAAAACATTGACGTCATCGCACGTTAGCGTGACGTCATTCTAGCGTAAGAGTGTTTTTTTTTAAAACAGAGAAAAGCATATTAGAATATGCTTTAAAACATCAGACGCCGCGTTATTTTACGTTATTTTAGACGTAGCATACAGTACGACATGTTTTTGACAATGATCCAGTCTTAATTTGAAATTGAACCAAGCCAGCAATTAATTTCATAGCTGGAAAAACTAAATGATAAAATTAGGTTATTGCTTCTAAGGTATTAAATAATGAGTTAACAACATTTTGAAATATCATACTCTCAAGGACTTTTAAAACGTTTAAAACGTTTTCGAAATAGGTATATTTATTAAATACGCATACTACAGGGGTCGTGAAGGTGCTAATTAAACGAAGCGGGACTACCTCTCAAGAAGCTCATTTTCTGATTACATTTATTCAAATATATATAGAAATGTTGTTGTCGTTGTCTAAAGAAGTAATTGAATATCCATTTAAGTCGTATAAACAAATGACTAGTTTTACCAACTGTAAAAGGTTAAGGTAGTTATGCACGTTTGATAAACCGGAAGCGATGACGTAACGTCATTTATCCGTATAACGTAGAATAAAGCCTGGATTCAGCGTAAGGAAATGACAATCATTTTATGAATTAATGGCAATCGGTGAGTACATGTATTACAACGGCAACGTTGCTATCTTTCTAAGGTTATAATATGATATTGATATATTTATGTAATTCGAAACATTCACATGTTTGCAAGCCTTGCAAACTAGGGTTGCATTCCGTCCATTATACTGTCGGTGAATCTTCCGTTACGGTACCGAATAACTGGGTGGTATTTCATATTACCAAATGTTTCGAAAAATGGTTATTTGCGTGTGTGTAATCGACTTCAACATGTAAGAACATTTAATTTTTATAAATGCGTGCTGTAACTTTTGTATGACGCGATTTACAGCACGGAGTTATTCTTAAACATGTTTATTTGTAAACGAAAAACATGTAGGAAATACGACAATCCTATATGTTTGTCCTAAATTACAAATTTCTTTATTCTAAGAAACGTCTTTTGCTTAGCAACGTTACGAACATTGTTCAAATTACGGGTTAAAAGGTTTAAGTGTATTAAAAAATGCAATGCATCATCTGATAGATCTGTACAGTATATATCCATTGATATACTTTTTCTCGCTTTGCAACAAAATAAACTTAAAAAAAGAATGTTTGACATACAAGGTCTTATTCTCAAAACAATCTGATGTTCTGATGCTAGATTATTTTAGAGGTTTCGACCAACTGCTCAGCAAAAGTATAATAATAAGAATAGCAATGTTTGTAGACACGAAAACAGAACATAAGAAAAAGATTGATTACTATCAACGTTTGTTCTATCGACCATTCACACCAGTTTGGTTTCGTAATACGCCGTGAAAAGCATAATACCAATATTGTCTGATTCGTTTTGTCTTCTCCTGCTTGATAACATCTCGGTCGCAGATTTCAATTTTCAAATAAATCTCTGTATGTCGAACTCTCTTGTCCTGTTATCCTATTTAAGCTGATCACAATTGATTGCATCGTCAATTTGCCTCCAAAAAGTTAATGATGCAACTTTAAATGTCTTGAAATTGAGAGCAACTTTAGAACATTAACCCTCGTGCAATAATATACAAAATATAAAGTATTTTACAGTCGATTTCGTTTGCACAATATTTGTTGCATAATATTATTAAGATAGTGTTGTTTATGTGGTAAATCATCTAGAATCAGCTTTTTTATAAACATTGAATTCCGAGAAGGATATGAAATTTAAAAAGCACATGACCTGTCACAAATAGCTGGTACAAAAGATTACACCTGTCAGTACCTCTATAAAAGCACTGTGACAATCACCATGACTGTATTCCCGATGACTCTACGCAGGGGGTAGGACGTAAAAGGTGTCTTTTGGTGGTTTAAGTGAGAAAACTGTCTCTCGGGTAAATATGGCGGATTTTGTTCACAAATCGTCACCCTAGGAGAAATATTTGTGAATAGTGGTCCAATGTTAAAAGCACTATATCCACAACTAGGAAACGACACTTATACGTTTCCGACAGAACATCACGGTACGTGCTAATCACAATTTACTATTCTAACGTGTAAATCACACTTACTGACTGCATTTAGCATGTACTTATATTTACACACACGTAACGTAATTTAGTATAACACAATAAAATAAATCATCCTTTGTTAACTTGTCTTATGAACTGCTTGCTTGCAAATATGAAACGTCACAACTAAAAAGGGTTCGGCTATCGAATGTTTTGTGGTGACTTTCCTTGTACATTGGAATGGTATCATACTAGTAACTCTTACACAGTACAGTGACCCGAATAGAGGCCAAAATTTTAAGATACTGAAATCGGCTGAAACAAGATAAAATCGGCAATACTTGTGCTATGTAGTCGTAAGTAAGAATTAATAATTCAAAAGCATTGGCTATCATATATTTGGTCGAACTTGTACTGTTGTTTGTTTTTACAAAAATCATTGGAAAAGTGGACTTTAGCAGGACTAGAACTATTTATCTCTATATAAAGCGTTCAAAAACTTTTACGGCGCCAGGTACAGACTCGGTAAATTGTCAGGAGGGAATAAATAGCGTGGTCACAGAATACACACATGCAATGTTTAAAAAGTAAAAGAAAAAAAAACTCAATACTTGGCAAAATATCTGCCCTAGGGTGATGATTTGTCAACAAAAGCCGTCATATTTACCCGTTAGACACAATTTTCTCACTTAAACCCCCGAAAGACACCATTTACGTCCTACCCACTATACGGCATCCTAAAGACTCCAAGAGATGAACTGTCGGTGGTTCAAATATGTCGCAGCCTGAATATAAGTATTGTGAGCGATAATATGAAGAATGTGTGGAACAGGATGTGCATACATTCAATGGATTTCTTGTTATATGCTTAAAAGAATAAATGAAGATATCTTGTTGCATAACTTTAACAGGAGTTGCAATCGGACTGAAAAAAATGAAATGCAACTGATTTGCATATAACGTTATAAGAAAATTATTTCCAGTTAGAAAATTATTAAGTGATATTTGCCACATCTGCACTTATCCGTTCTGTTTAGGTGCGTGTGTGTGTGTGTATTCGGGTTTCACGACTTTTTCAACAATGTTTCAGTCATATAAACGACGGGTTCTGTTCAAGTAGCTAATAATAAAATAATATATGTAGAATATTTGTTTGTTTTGTGAATATGTAATACAATACAGTCAGCAAATGCCTTTATTATCATATTATGCAAAAATTATCACTTCCGATTTTCAGGTGGAATGTGTTCCATGCTTTTTACATAAAACAAACACATCCTTTTTATTTCATGCTAACTGGTGAAATCAAGCATCGAAACAAACAAAAGCTGTATCTTATGCATCATATATTTCTACATATAAGGACTTAACTAAGGTGATATTCACGGGGACTGATAGGCCAAGGTGCATATCATTTTGGTCAGTATCATATTATAGGGTTATTATAACTGTACTATGATCTAGGATGATGTAAACGACTTGAATGGATTTTGCCAGGCCTGACCCAACAAGGAGCACAAGTGGTGAGCATCATTTTCCATCACCTCAGCGGCAAGTTACCAAGCAATAAGATAAGCAAGACAAACCAGACATACGATAATAAACACATTAATATATTGAATGACTTGACTTACCGGGAAATAGTACAAAGTCTTTGCCCAAGGTACGAGGCACAATTTAATTATAACTTTTGACCAGCAGATTATTCAATGTGTTTAGAATACTCGGTCGAACTGAGGTGATTCTGCTATCATTTTGCTTGGATGTATCCAAATGATCTTTTTATAGATTTTAGTAACTATCACAATAACAAACTTTGAGTGTGTATAATTACCATCATGGAATACAAAAGAATACAGTTATTTTGTGGTGCGTCTTTAAAGATATCAGTATCAGACATCCCAAACGTCGATATAAAACATTATTATTTTTATAATAAGGTGTGGATTTTGGCCGTATGTTCTCTGTGATTTGATAAAATACATTGTGTCTTAAATCATTCGTCCTCCACTTCTGATTCATGTGGGGAAGTTGGCAGTTACATGCGGAGAACAGGTTTGTACTGGTACAGAATCCAGGAACACTGGTTAGGTTAACTGTCCGCCGTTACATAACTGAAATACTGTTAAAAAACGGTGTTAACACAAAACAAACAAACATAACTAAATGATGACGATAATGATAATAATAATGATGATGATTTTATTTAAAATGATAATTTATAATAATTATTATTATATCTTTCTTAAAAGAAGATAACACAGTAAGAAATATACAAACAAATATAAACATCTCATCTCAAATGTGACCTTCTGAAATTAAAATAAAAAACAACAACACTTATATGTACCATCAAAAATGAAATATCTATAGTCTCTGAAATATATAACGCAACTTGCATATCATTACCAGTAACACATGATATAACATTCTGTCCCCCTAAAAATGATACATATTTGTTCTTGTCCTCACATTAAACACCTTCCTCCTGTTTGATTTACCTAAAAAAAAGTTTGCCTTCATTGGACTACGGTCTTATATTTAATGCTGAATGCTCTCTAGTAGTGAAAACGTGTAATTAAAAAAACCTGATCTATACGACATTGCACAAAAATTGAACAATGAGGATCTGTTCATTTACATTTCTTTCGACTACACTACGGAAGTACATTGTTCGACCAAACTGATCTGATTATTAGCAGCCCCAGCAGTAATTGCATAGATGTTGCAATTAGACCTTTCTAACGTAAACGTAAGTCGGAAACGGAATACTGAATTCGTAAATATTATTTTCAAATAATGGTCTAAGGGAGATACTATTGCATTACTATTGGATGAAATTGTCTCCCCTAGACCACAAATTAGCCTAAAATTTTACGAATTCAGTATTCCGTTTCGTAATTACGTTTACGTTAGAAAGGTCTAATACCGCACAATCGCAGTTACTGTATGTGTCATAAGCCATTGTAACCTTCATAAAAGCTATAGGCATATGTGTTCTACGTTATTCTGTCGTTCTTATTAAATGTTCGATGCCGTTTAAGTCATCGTTTACAACCATTATAATTTGTTTTGGAGCAAAGTGTTTCTTTTACACCCATTACAAGGATGGTAAGAAATTTTGAAGTACTAGTAATAAACTGTTTTGAATAACACCTATATGCATCTGTGTTTACACAGTATACATTTAAGAAAGTCTCTAAACAAGTAGCAAAAACATACAAAAGTGTATTGACCGCAATATAAGAAGCATTTTGTTAAATCATCCTTGGTGTGTATCTGTAATTGAATCGGAACTTTCAAATGAGAAAACTACCATGGAGTTTACTAGACACTTTCCTGTTTGAGATTTATTCAAATTGTGTGATGCAGTGTTTCTTTATCACTGTGTTTAATATGTCTGTCCTGCAGAAAATGGCCGTTCTTAAGGATTGCCAATTTTGTTGCTTCAGCCAAACCTTTAACGACTTATCACGAATCTGATCAAACCAAAGTCGATGAATTAGACTAGACAACTGATTGTGTTAGACAATCTACAAACTGTTGTATTGAGATAAGATGTTAACGAATCGTTTGTGGTAATTTCATTTCGTTCAAACTAAATATTTGCTGTTTGTATTTCGATTTCTCAGAAAATCATTTCAAGAAAAGAAATTAGAGAAACAAAAACAAATATAAAATAAAAAATACTTTGCAATTGTTAACCTATTATTTTGGTAATGTTTATGGTCGGGGCAGAGTGGATATTTATACAATATACGTAATGTAATAAAATAATCAAACATTAGGAAAGCCATTCTTAAGGATTGTTAATGTTGTTGCTTCAGCCTAACCTTTAACGACTTATCACAAGCTGATCAAACAAAAGTCGATGAATTAGACTACCTAACTGATTATGTTAGACTGCCTTGTGACAAAAAGTTGTATTGAAATAAGCTGTTATCGAATAGTCGCCGCGTCATACCAAAGACGTGAAAAATGGTACCAGTAGATCCCTTGCTTGACGCTCAGCATTAAAAGGGAAACTGGCTTCTCTTCTCCCATACCCTCGTGTTGATGGATTCCATCAGGAATGAGATGTTGAGAGCGATTAATAAAAGTTGTATCACTTGCTTTACAATAGACCTAAAATAAATTATGTATAAACTAAACAATAGGAATATATTAAGAAGTCCAAAATAGTGCTCATTGGAATTAATTTATTAAATCAAATCAATATCGTATTTCATTATTATACATTTTTCCCATTATGCTTAGAATTTATTTTTCATTGGGAAAAAGGGCAAGAAAGCTAGGTTTGCGGAAGTTAAATTAGTGCCATCGGTATAAGCTGAAGCTAAATCGATAGTGAAATAACTCACCTTGTCATTTCTACGACCATAACCCGTCTACAATACTTTTATCCGCTTTGTGTGCGAGTAGATAGCTTTTAAGAATTGCAGAATAAATGACACTAACCAGGAAATATAAATACAACCAAAATGTCAATATAATTAAGAGATGCGAATTAAAAGTACATCATACCGTTATATTTTGTAGGAAAGAGCTTAGATGGTGGTGTTGTGCTTTTGTTTTTAAACGCCACATGCAAAGAACATTAGAATATAGCACAGATTTCTCACATGGTGTAAAAGTAGACTTTGGAGAATTCTGTCATTGCGAAATACCAGAAACATGTGAATTATGTAACATATTTCCATGAAAAGTACTTTTAAAGAACGTTGTATATAAGAACATTTTCCTTATTGTAGCCGATTAATATAAGGAAAAGGTATCATTCTACAAACAAGAACGACCAAATTTATAATACCTTCTCCCCCAACAACCATAGGTCGAGTAGAATCTTTAGAAACACTATATGTAATCATGAACCTTTGGAAGCAGGGCACATTCTATTATATTTTGTCTTTTTTGAATACTGCTTCAGTGGCGTAGTTTGGCGTAGGAGAAACATCAGTAAAATGCTCAGTATATGGTACAAATACATGAAAAAATTGCTGAATTTTTATCACAAGTGATTGTAGCTATTTACAAAGTTAAGTGAGGCAGCCAGTCATATCCAACAGGGTTTTGCAGCATTGTACTGGACCTGTTTGTATAATATAACCTATAGTACAGTCTGAAAAATCAGAAACAAAAATCCAGTGTTGCAAAGTTGGTCTACTGACTTAAGAATTATTCTTGACTGCTTAAATACTGCAATTCGATACCACTTTTGTATGAATTCAGAAGCTGAAGTAAGTATGAGAACCCTAGTGGTCCCAAGTCCCATGTGCTTCTAGAACAATTTGTGTGTGATAAGAATTGGAACCAATGTCTTACTCTTGCAGTTGTAATAACATTTGGTCTGAACACTTGGTTTTGCTCTCTTTTTTCGATTCCAGAAAAAATCGAAGCTTTGGTTGTATTTATATTTCAATGTATATCAGATTTGAGAACATATCATTTAATCCTGTTACGCGCCATATAGCATTTATTATGTTTGTGTGCGGTAACATCCAAATCATCAAATCGTTGA
Organism: Mercenaria mercenaria; assembly: GCF_021730395.1. Lineage (NCBI taxonomy): Eukaryota > Metazoa > Mollusca > Bivalvia > Venerida > Veneridae > Mercenaria > Mercenaria mercenaria. The sequence goes on along the minus strand of NC_069362.1, from coordinate 88,589,798 downwards.
AGAATTAATAAAATATTGCCCTAAAGGTAACTTAATACTGCAATTCGGTACCACTTTTGTATGAATTCAGAAGCTGAAGTAAGTATGAGAATCCTAGTGGTAAAAAGTCCCATGTGCTTCTAGAACAACTTGTGTGTGATAAGAATTGGAACCAATGTCTTACTCTTGCATAATTGTAATAACATTTTTTCTGAACACTTGGTTTTGCTCTTTTTTTTTTCGATTTCAGAAAAAATCAAAGCTTTGGTTGTATTTATATTTCAATGTATATCAGATTTGAGAACATATCATTTAATCCTGTTACGCGCCATATAGCATTTATTATGTTTGTGTGCGGTAACATCCAAATCATCAAATCGTTAAAGAATTAATAAAATGTTGCCCTAAAGGTAACTTAATACGCATTTCACTAAGACAATGGAAGATCTCCAACAAAAGCAAAACTCCAAAATAAAACCACAAAACACCAAACTCTAACAGACGGAACACGTTGTAACAACGCCAATAAAACACTCCATCAGAAGCAACAGTATGCTACAAAGCCATGAAAAACTCAAACAGAAGCAACACTTTGTAACAAAGCTGTTCTTGCTTGTATTATTTTTGAACAGTAATTTTCTTTGGTTCAGGAGAAGTAAAAAACAGGCATTTGACAGAACGCTACTGTTATTCAGGAGTGTTCAACCTTAGAACTCGGCAGTGATCGCACATATAATACAACAATAAGGAACTATATACTATGTCATATATGTTGTTTCGAGAAAACTGTTAGTATATTTTGTTTGACATTACAGCATATATGTGGACACGAATCATCTGAAAATCATATTTGATTTCCTGTCAGCTCGTCCAATATCTTTTCGTATAGTGTTGTACAGAACACTGTTAAATAAAAGTATGATGTCGTATGATGTCCACTTGCCCGTCGCTGAGGGTTCGGAATTTCTCCCGGAATGTAGAATTCGTTCATGTGAAAAAAACAACAACATCCAACTTGTTTAGAAATAGTATAAAAGGGATTTAGGACTCGTTTCAAAAGCGACTAATGTCGCAACACTAGTCCTGCTGTTATATGCTCATCGCTTGTATGATCTCGGAAATCAGTTTACCGGCATAAAGACAGATGACAGCACAGTCAGGAATTTCTCAGGGAACTTTGAACCGTGTTTTTAGTAAAAAAAATAGGGAATAATGTTACGGAAAAGTTCAAGGTTTATCGGCTCAACAATGCATATAAATCAACCAATAAAGTTTCTGAATGCTGTATAAGAATATGTGCGATTTGATATGAGGAAACGTTGTTATTTCTGAAGATTATGTTCTACTTAGACAGTACTAAGTCTATGGAATTACGCGCCACAGCCCGTGTATCATTGAAGGTTCCATGTTCACCGCCGTTTGAATACATCTGCGGATGTCTCTAAATTGCTTTTTGTACTTTTAGTGTAAATGTTGAGTTCCGCTCAACCCGGGGCTAGAGGGCGTGGACGGTAGCATGCATTTTCACTACCGTCCATGAACCGGCTCAATCAAACCGAGCCTGCAACATTTTCGATTTTGTCGTGTTGAGCGACCTGTGAAGTTTCCACTTTTTCTATTTTAGACTGGAATCGACACATAGACCTACAGCGAAATATACAAGTATAAACAGTATTCTAACACGATCCGCAGCAATTGCTATATAAACATATAGCGAATTCGCCTATACATGAATCTACGATAAAATATGGTTGGCTGTTACATTTCACCCATCTATGATTGTAACATAAGAGATTCTACTTCAGTTCCATTACATACGAATTATTCCAGGGCCAAACGGTTGAAAACAGCATTTCAAAAACATAAATATAATAAAAAGTCATACTGACTTATGTATAGGTCCGTAAAACACGTTCTGATCTCTACGAGGGAATTCAATTAGCTTTATTATGATTCAGCGGTGACGTCATAAATGTATGACATAAAGTATGACGTCATTATGATGTGACGTCATATAAAAGTTAAGCTAGTCACTCGTAACACAGGGTCAACTTGCCTAATTTGATGATTCTGTTCATAATTAGTTTGCGAGCTGTTAGATTACTAATTTATGAATACTTCTCGAAATTATGATAAAAAAGAAAACAAATATCTATCCGTTCCATTGGCTATGCAACATTTTCTAACCATAGGGGGTAAATTGTAACAGCATGACCCGAATGACGTATTACGCTGAAAATGTAGTACTGTAAAATGCGAATTATTTGCGTTGTTAGAATCGAAATAATAAATATGTTCCAATAATTTTATCAATTAATAAAACATGGGCAGTCGTTTGGATGTGAAAAATTAAATCACTCGTGCTACGCACTCGTGATTTAATTATTACGCATCCAAACTCCTGCCCATATTTTATTAACTGATGAAATACAGGAACAGATTTATTATTTCTTAATTAAATTATCATTATTATTAATATATTAATTCTGCGCTTTCTCCGTTCACTTCAGATCCGAAATGGTAACTGACACAATCCCGCTTTTACTGCCCTATCATGCGCCGTAATTAGGTCACGTATCAAAGGAAACATGCACTGACCACGCAGCGGTTCAATACAATCTTCACACCGTGATAAATAGCACCCGGCTAAAAGGGATGTTCAGTAAGTATACGACACATGAGGGTAAATTGAATTGTTAAAATGTCCAACAGGTCAAACCAAACAACCTTTTCTTCGGAGAAAGTACCATATTATTTGAATACTGTAAATCGGCTTCAGTACGGCAGAAAGTTTATTAACATTAACGTCTGCTGGTGTCTACTATTAGAAAGTACTTCCTCTTTAACTATAATGATAATGGAAATGTTTTTGTTCATCTATAGAAACATTTATGAATCATATACGTTTCAGTCGTGATGTATATTAATTATACATAATGGTCAATTGACATATATTCACGTATCTTTTTATAGATCAAAAGGATTTAAAATTACCAAGACATTTATAGTCATTCAGAATAATAGACGTGATGTCAATTCTTCTGAATCAGCACTATTGGTTTGGGGACCAAACGCCGGTCTTCATGGAATTACACGCCTCATCACCTGTATCATTGAAGGTTCCATGTTCACCGCCGTTTGAATACATCTGCGGATGTCTCTAAAATTGCTTTTTGTACTATTAACATGTCTAAATGTCGAGTTCTGCTCAACCCGGGGCTAGAGGGCGTGGGCGGTAGCATGCATTTCCACTACCGTCCATGAACAGTCTCAATCAAACCGAGCCTGCAACATTTTCGTTTTTGTCGTATTAAGCGACCTGTGAAGTTTCCACTTTTTTCTATTTTATAAAGATTCATTCTATGATTAAAGTCTTTAAAATGTAGACTGATAGACAAAATATAATGAAGTTACATTAATTATATCTAAGTTTTCATTTACTGTTCATAAAAGTGTATAAACAGACACACGATCAAGTATGACGTACCGCTTTTATAACCATTTTCAGAAAAAACTTTACATTTCATGAAGTGTTCTTTCGTCTTTATTAATACTTCTTTCTATTAAGGCATTGATCATGCTGTTATACAGAACATATTACAAGCAACATCAGAGAAAATATCTAAATCTAAATATACTATAACATAATTTTTTCCAACAGATGAGATTAAAAATTCATCCATCTTGAGGAAAATCCACTTCGAGGAGAAAACAGAATGGGAAGTGAATGAGATCTTAATTCAGTGGCATCCTATGGATTGCCAAATATAGATTATGAAATTGTAAAAAATAGAAAGCTGATCAGGTAAAAATGTAGATACAGATAAAAAACCTAGATACATATTAGCGTAAAATATGCACTAATTTATAAAAGAGAAAAACAATTCATCCAATTGAAATATTACTAGTGTCATGGGACGGAAATGTTATAGGAGAAATTGTCTGTGCAATTTGGCCAACCGTAAATCCTGGTTTATGAGATTAATTACTTAATACCACTGGAGCATGTTTATTTCCGGGATACTTTGACACAATCATTTATCATTCATATAAAATCGTCTTTTTGTAGTGTTTGGAACTGCTTCTTTAGTAATACTGAATTTGAATGTATATAAAACACATATTTATTAGTCATTTTGATGTTAGTTTGAGTCGTTTTCCGTATGTCTATTTGATAGTACTTTCCAACCTTGATTTATTGAATATTTTATTGGAAGTGGCTATGATTATTTTGTTCTGAGATATGCTGCATTCAAAGTGTCAAGCCCTTTTACAGCTGGTCATAATACTTTCTTTTTTATTGTGCGGTAACCGTGTAAGTAGGTAACAAGATGAAAATTAACTCATATCACCTCAAGGGACAGACTAATTTGAAAATTGGTCTTTGTCCTGCTTCATAGTCGGCAATGTTTGACAATCTGATAGGACTTAGAGCTGAGGTAATGTATTTACACGTAGTACTGCAATTGGTACATTATCTCCTGCAGGAGGGAACCGTATCGTAGAATGTAAAAATCAGATTTATATTCTGCCCTTGTACGTACAGAGTCAGCAGGTTTACACCCTTAACAATACAAAATATCATGAGATCGAAGAAGATCATGTTTTCATAAGACCTGTGCAAAAGTGCCCTAAATCGGAGAACATTAAATACAGTAAACCGTCACTATCTGTAAGCCTTCTTTGAAATATTGTGAGTCAGACATCTTATTCCTTTAAGTGACATGTCTTTTGTAGAAAAATGTTCTGTGATATATTACATTTTATCTGTTTTCATGTTTGAAAGACTTTCTAAAACGAATCTTCAACAGAGATTGGTTGTATGGGTTGCTTTCGTGGTGTTGCGAGCAGATGACTCTCGGGCCGAAGCTTGGAGAAACACATCTTCCATTAAATAATACACAGACACAAAACAGGAATACAAACATACAAAGAAAGGGACGCATGACACACATGTAAAAGAAAAGACGGATCAGCCTTGCAAACGGTTTTTATTTATAGTAATGAAAGCACATTAATCATGAATGTTTTAATTTCGGGGTGTTAGTGGATAATCCAAGTATTGTAAGAAGTAAAATCATTATTTCTTGTGTTGAATTTAGCAGTAAATTGCAAAAATGAACTTATATGATTGCTTTGTTTACTCTTACTTTACTATGATGTTTGTTTCCACTAATTTGTTTCCCATACGTCACTACCGGACCTGTTGATCAACATATAAAATTGTCTGGATACTTAACCATATAACGATATAATAATAATGCTATTAAAATTCCAAAATATTACATTAAAATTTGTTTATATACGTTTGTCGTTTCAGAGTACGCTCGAACTCGACGGGACTAGCAAAAATTGTTCGAGTTATCGGTAGTTCGAGCCATCGAATAAAACTGATTAAACAGGGATATTGCCGGGACCTGAAGACGAGTTCGGGCAAAAGGTGGTGTACAAATTAGCCGAGTTCGAGCGAACGAAGTTTGACTGTACTATATGAAACTACATTTTAATTTTTACATTTGTCGCTTACATTTGATCAAGTTAAACCACTAAGTCTATTTCAGTCTACCAATTACCTTCAATTTATTTGCGTAAAGCTAAGGGTTTTCTTTATGTTAAATACCATCTTTCATCGCGGATATAGTTTCAAATTTGTGATTACTATTGTATTAAATGTAAGTGTTAAAAAAAAACTGATCATGATTTAGCGATAGATGTTAAAGATGTCTATATAGCTGCATAGAAATCACAATGTATGTAATAAAAATTATATCTCTTTCTAAGATACAGGATGTTTTTACATAGTGTAAATTCTGTGCTTCTGTAAAGATAAATTCAATGAAGGCATTGTCCAGTTTCAAAAGAACCAGGAGCGGTTTTGTAAATGTGCAATCGTTTTTGTTCAGTTATTTCTGCTGTCCACCTGTGTCCTTTTATGAAAACAACTTTATCACACATCTGAATTATGTTTCATACACAAAATATAATATAACTTTATATGTGTATTTTTTAATGTGTCGTTATAGTAAATTGCAGATTACATAGTATATATATTTTATCCCGGTAACCAGTTTGAAAACAATTACACGCCAAATATGTGTCACCTATTCACAATTCATTTTTATAAAAATGGCCAACTTCCTGTTTAGATTAAGCAAGGTCAAACTAGTTTGACTGTGATTGCTTTTACATTGACAGTACTTGGCTAGAAATGCTTTACAAAGCAGACGAAACATTGCTTCCGATCATTATTATTTTACTGGAGTATATAGCATAATTGTTAATATATAATTTCAAATTTTCAAATTGATCTATCTATTCACTTTCCAAACTACTCTCTAATAGAAACACTTTTAATTGTTTAAAGCGTGTTTCTATTTGATTACCTAGTTTAAGATGCACCATATAACCAATGATATAGAAAATGTGGAAACTCCACAGGTCTTTCAACACGAAATAAAATGAAAATGTTGCAAGTTCGATTTGAGTAAGCCTTTTAATAGTAGGAAGTGGAAAGCATGCTGCCGTCTACGCGCTCTAGTCTCGGGTTTAGCAGAACTATTTGCACATTTTACGAGTACCGAATATATCACTTATAATGTACTTTAAATACTACTTTTTTCTACTTTGTTATTGATATATTTTAATAAATTTGCTGTCTTTAAATTCATAATCATTACAAAAACATAACGATGAACAGGATAATCATTTCATAATAACTATGACTCGTAATTGGTGAACATTTCTTCAGATCGCATGTTTTATTTTGACGCTTTTATTTTTTACAATATGGTTTTTGTCTCTTTTCTCTGTAATTTGTTTTTGTTTCAACGTAGAATTTCATCTGTTGACTCAGCTTTTCAACCGAAATTTGCGTACGGATAAACTTCTGTAAACTAATTTTGCAAGAAGGTTGCACCGAACTTGTGTTTTTATATTCAGTACTAATGCATTTATCTGAAGAACAAATATGCAGTGACTATTTGCTAATTCATACAGCGATTTCTAAACTACAGCTGTCACAGGAGTAACGAATTATGCCCCCTCAATACGGCCTTGGCACAGAAGTAAGCCAATGTCAAAGTCAAACCTTGATATCAATAGGTGTCATCTGCTGTTTTACAGTATTAAGTATTACAGTTGTGTTACTTGCATATATTTTTGTCCTAAAGAATAATGTAATAAGAAGAAATGTTAAAGAGTCCATTGGTATTTCCCCGTAATGTTTGTCATGCTCCATTTCATACAGTGTTTGCCGGAGCTGAAGACAAAATTACAGACGGCATCAGCAATATGTAACAAGATCATTCGGTAGCATTTAGTGCCATAAAGCAAAATTTAACAAACTCGATTTGACTGATTCTGGTCAAGATATGTAATAAAATGTGCAAGCAGCATGAATGACGCTCCCTAGCGCTGGCGTGTGTGTTTTATAAAGTATATACGAATGAACACTATGATCAGAACGCCCCAAACAAGAACATGAGAACTGTTGAGTATTTTTCTAACTCCACTCGCATAGTGCCTAGGTTTTGAAACATATTTCTGGTAATTGTGCAACAGTATGTAACTGACTACTGACTGGGTTATACATCTACTTCTCAGAAATTATTTGCATGCACATGAAGTAAATTCATGAGAGAAACCAAATTTAATAAAGAGTCATACGGACTCATGGATTGACAACATATGACTGATATGTACCTTAAGTCGGGGTGTACATAATTATAGGCTAATTCGCCAGATAGAAAATGAACGAAAACGTTATCCATTCCAGTCGATTCTAATGAGATGAAACATTTTTTTACAGTTTTTATTCACAATACAATTGACCCACACTAGCAAGTAGAAATACAATACTGAATGTTGGTGTTATATGGCTACATGTGAAATATTATACAAGGCACTGTATGCATGGTTAGTATTTTGATCTACGTTCATCTTGATAAGGGAAATGGACTGTCAGTGCATGATGATCCATGTGTCACATGTACTTGCGTATAGAGTTTTAGATAATGGAATAATACTTTTGTTCTTCCCATTCGTTCCAATGAAAATTATGGCGTTTATGGATTTGCTGATCATATTTCAAATTGGTTGTTCATTTCGCATGAACTCAAACAAAATTCATTAAGATACATATGTGATAAACCTTAAATAGACAATCTCATTCCAGGCAATACAGGTTATCACAAAAGTTTAGGTAAGGAGATCTGTACGAACTATTTTGTCAGAGTAGTGGGAGAACGAGAATGCGCTCTGTTGTTGTTCTTTTCTTACATAGCGTTCATTCACCTGATATTCATGTTTACAAAAACTATTTTTGTTACATAAAAAATCAGTTTTGATAACTTTATGAAACATTGAAATGTATGCATAAACAGATGTTATTTGCAGTTAGAGAATGGAAGCTGAATATGGTCAGAAATTTTCACAAATGTTTTATATTAGAGAATTATATAACCAAAAGCACGTACGCATACCTTGCTACAGTTAAATACCGCCTTTTACAATTTACACAGTTCATTAAAATATATTGGATGACAGTAATCGTATTCATATAGAATATTTAATCAATTGTCTGTATTGTATTGATGTTTGATATATATATACATATGTATATGTGTGACCTTGAGATATATATTTATTTGTTTAAGGATGAGGAGCGTAAGCTCAAGTCTAAAAAAATAAAAGATTTGTTCTGTTCTGTTGTTCTGTTCTGTTCTGTTCATATAGATGTGGTAATTATTTTTTTATAAATGCATATACAAGCGAAGAAACATAGGCGTATAACACTAGTTATCTCGCAGGTATTCACATTTTGATACAAAGGTGATAAACCTGTTATGGAATATGCACAAAATTCAAACATTTTCCTTCTGTTGTGAATAAACACATATTTTATCAAGTATAGATCTATTTTATCAGACTGAATACAAAATGTCTTTATTTATAAAGTTTGATTTGAGCCTCCGATACGTAATACACGATTTTCTTTAGAACATGATGCGTTTACCAGTCACATTTTTATACGGGTAGATTATTTTATGCAAGTATATTGTGCGCTTTAATCGACCAGGCGGGGCGGGGTTTTACGACGGTCCACTGCATTATTGTGCAAGATATGTAGTATATTCGACAACCTGATTTCTTATTCAGTGGCCATCTACCTTACTCATATTAGTATACAAAGAAAAACATGGTCTATTACCAATATATCTCTCCGACTTATTTCCGCCTATGGTTAATGAAACTAATCCTTATAATCTGAGAAACAATTCAAACTTTTCATCAATTCAAAGACGAACAGAAATTTACTCCAAATCAGTGAATGAACTAGACAAAATTCTAGAGATTCACCTACACTTTCAAACTTTAAATCATCATTAAGGGACCATTTTAAATCACCGGATGTACCAAAATATTTTTTAAATGGTGAAATAATCTCTTTAGTTTACCATGCTCGAATCAGACACCAATGCAGCAATTTAAATGCAGACTTGTTTAAAAATTACTTAAGACAAAACCCTACATGTGACTGCGGTAGTGGTGTTGAAGACGCTGAACATTATTTTTTCAAGTGTAAACAATTTACATTACAGAGGCGTAATTTACTTTTAGCAACTAGAATCTTTCATCCTTTGAGCACATATAAGCTATTGTTTGGAAAGGAACAATTAACTGATGCTGAAAACGAATTCATTTTTAAAGAGACCCAAAAACTCATCAAACACACATAAAGATTCAAATTCTAAAAGCAATAAACTTAATAGTTATCAATCATCAAGTTGTAGCCAGACCAGGACTCGAACCTGAGACCTTCCTATAACTTTGCTGTGACAAAGTCTAGGCTGCTCTTCCATCTGAGCTACCTGGCTAACTTGCAGCTATCAGCTGATAAATTACAAACTCAAAATTTCTTAGCTATCCTTGTTAACAAATTACAATAATTACATGTTAGCTGATGTATGTAACAGACCCATGCCCATATTTCTACTTTTTCATTTATAATAACACATGGGCTCAGACATTCTCAAGTCAGTAATACTCAACTTCAAAAAAAAAGAGTAAAAGAATAAGCTACTAAGTATACACTGTCTAGGTTTATCTTTCACAGCACTAGATAATTTATAAAAATAGATACAATGTCTACTTAAAATAAATATACTTTTTTTTAGGACACAGATCTGAAAATAACCCTGAATGTAAAAGTTATCATTTTTGACGTGTATTTAGCTTGACGGCAATTTTTCTATGTCCTGAAAGTCTAAAATCAGATGACATGAGCTTGTATATAAGTAATATAAGTAAATTAACTGAAAGTTTCCCGCTTACCTTAAGAAAGCTTTCGAAATAATTAATGCAATCCAAACAAGAAAACAAGGAAGTTACATGTACACGAGTTACCGTAAACCAGGTTATGTCGTTAAAAAGAGTAAGAATGTACCTTAAAATTATCGTTATCGTCTCGAGTATTGAACTCTGTCACCAACAAACGCTTAAACCAGGGTTCGGCAGTATTAAGGGGGCATTTGACATAACAGACAATCTAATCCTCTTTTTTGTTTTTTTCTTTTCCTACTCTCATTTTCAAAATTAATTTATCTTGTCATTACGTAGTTCGTTTCCGGTATCCCGACCTACCCTAAATTTTTGGCCCGACCCTAAATGTTTTTATTGCCTTGGAGATTTTTTTCAACTTTTTCACAAAAAGTTGCAAAACTGCACTTTATCTGCTTTAAACATGGTCAGTGATGTCAGAAATCAATTTACTGGTGCTCTAAAGGTATAACCCCTTATTTGTATTCATTTTTGGACATAAAAATAATTTCCGAAAAGTCCCACTTAATAAAAAAAAATCCAATTTGAAAAAAAAAAAAATTCCGACCTACCTACCTTAATTTTTTTAGCATGTTACCGGAAACAAGGATTTTTTAGGCCTAATTGCAAGACAAGTATCGGAACAAATATATATGTGAAATTGTGACGTTTTGGGGAGGGCTGTCGCTAATGTTGTTAAAACTTGTAGCCCGACACATTTGCACTATATATATGTAAACATATGTATTGTTTTCATTCATGTTTGTAATAGTTGCAATAAAATAATATTAAACTGAACTACTAAACTAATCTACCTTACATTGTAACCAATGTAGCGTTGAATTAGTCGTTGGTTACGGAATTAAACAATTATATTGCTCTACCTATTTTGCTCGTTTCGAGGTTACCACTATTTGCATAAGTCAGAGATTTCCTTAACCAAGCCATGTCGAAGAAAACGCACAATACCTATACACAATGAATTAATTAATATGATATGTTTCATTTTATATAAAGTAAGTCAGTGAGACAAGTTAAACAACTGAGGTAGGAATATTTGGATGAAATACAGATGTTAGCTTATTTTACAAAGTGAGATGTTGGAAACGCGTTCTTGTCTTTACAAATGTACCTTGTCAAATTATTAAATTATCAAAATTCGTAAAAATTATGTTAGCTTTAGATTTGCCTTTCAACAGGACGACAGGACTGAGCAACATTTATACTGGTAGGCTGCATATGATATGACACACTCACAATAAAATATTTAAACTGTCTAAAATCTCAGATAAATTCGTACTCTTTCGTGTACATGGGTAGAGATTTTCCTAAGATGAAGAAAACTGGATGTCGTAAAACTCCGTCAATGTAGACTCCTATTTAACCGGTGATGGAGTAACTTAATTTTTGTGTGGAAAATTTAACTACCCAAATTCCTTACAGAAAAATATCAACACATCTACACTTGTCAGGTAAATTAATTACAGTATCTTGTTGTAAGCACTGTCATATTATAAAATGAAAATAACTTTAGGCTTAAGCCGGCATGATGAACTCTAATCTGTAATTACTTGCTGAAGATTGCGACGACAGTTCATTGAAGCATTCATTCATTGTCATTCTTTTACACAAAGCGTACATGTCATTGACACAAAATACGTTATTGTCTGGCCATATCCACGTACAATCGATTTAGATACTTTTGTGTCAGTTTCATTTAATTCTTTAAGATCTGAAATTGCACTAGCAGACAAATTACCCTTTAAGTGCAGTGAAAAGCTTCAGACGTTTTCTTTTAAATACCAGACTTGTTGCAGCCCTCATAAATGTTGTGACTCATTATTTAGAACTAGTAAATTATCATACATGGTACATACTGTCTTGATTCGTGCAAAAACAATTATTGTGCATTAGAAGATTGCCCGATTAATATATAATTAACTCTGCATTTTTGTAAGCGGTAAATATTTGAATCCCCATACTCATACTGGGATTATATATTTCAGCCGCATTCAGAAGGCAGTAACAGATTATTCTGTGTAAAGGAAGCTGTACAGTTAATGGTTAAAATTACTTTCATCTCTATCATTTCATGGCAAAACTCAAACACCAGTCGCTTAACCCATAAAGTCTAATGAGATAGGACTGTTGTGTCTCTCGCTCGTTATCCAGTTAGCCGAGCCTGTTTGTTTGTAAGTCTAATGTTAAGGTTAGTTTGTTGCTTTGGGTTACCCAATACAGGTTTATTTTGTGCCAAACAGGTCTTGACATTTCATTTATATAGAAAGAACATATTAGGTGATGAATCAAAATGTATACACATGCTGGATCTTTTGAGATGCAGCAGAAACTGTTACTTACGTGTTACTATCATGCAAAGGTTCCAGTTCTTTCACACACACGTTGTCCAGTCAGTAAAGATTTCCACTCCGTCACCAGATAATAATTAAATGTAATAATTATATAAGACCACTGTTCGTCATACTAAATAAGTTACTCAGGACGGATTATGATCTCTAAAGGTCAGAAGATTTTGTACCCTACTGTACATTTTCTGCTGTAACTCTGGAACTTGTGTCTGCATTTTTTTGTGACTGTACATGTGTATTACAGTTCACTTACGATTTTGATTCACTTATTTTAGCAAGTAAATATTGCCTGGATCCAAATATACTAAAGCATTCTGAATATAAAAGCGACCTCTAAAATTTATCAGTTGTCGTCTGCATACAATTACCGTATAAACTGCTATTTGAACTTGTTCGTTGATTACGTTGACATTTGAAATAAATCAAACGATGCGATATTCTTTAAGGTAAAACACCTGAAATGTGAAATACACAAAATCCAGATTAAATTACGTGATATAAATTTGATAGTATGAAAACATGATATATGTCAACCTGATTGTAACGCAGTTTTTATTGCCATTTTACCTCTTATACATTTATGATATTCATATGACTTTCAAATAAAATTCAAATCACTTCGACTAAATTGAATTTATTAACAGCAAGTGGTTATTCTAAAAGAATATGCATTAGGAATGAGATTACCATTAACCAGTTTAAAAGAAAGTCATAATTTGCAGCATGCCAAAACATTTTAAAGGATTGTTTTTTTCCATCGTCTAAATCAATGAATTAAAATAATGAAATGTGAGATCAGGTCATAAATATTTTTCATCTTAAATTTATTGCTGGTAATATGTAAATATAATGCAATTATTGAATTTGTACAAAATCTCACACTGAGTGTCCTAAATAACCGCTTCTAGGACCATTATCATATATATTTTTCTGTTGGCACTTATCATTTATGATGATTATCCATGGCTACGGTGAAACAGGTGTCTTATCATTGAAGTGTGTCAGGTTAAACTGCTTCTTGTTGACGAACCACTTGCGGTCACAGATAAAATAAAAGAAAACGTAGTGAATGCTGATATTATTATTATTTTACCATATTTGTATAGCACTCTTTTCATACAAAAGAATATACGTTCAAAAGTGCTTAACAATAGCATGGACATACATGTACAATAGATATTTATAAAAATAAAAGCAATGATACGGAAAATATCTGCAAATTAATTATTCTGATAACATTTAAGGAGGTAGGTTACCTTGTTACAAGGGTAAATTCAAATGAGTTGAACCGCAGCATTTTTTGTATTTCGTGTAATATGAAGTTTTAACTGCTACAATCTCAATTTCGTTTGTCCCTGTCCCTTCAAGTTCAATTTTTATCCAGGTTTAAAGAACATGACCCTCCAAACGTATTTCATATTGAAAGTAGAAGGAAAATACGGAAATTTAACACTTTTCAGTGTATTTTAGTTTCATTGATATACGTTGAAGTCTGCATAATTGATAATTTTACTAGTATGCACGTGAGCTTTCTAATATAAGCTTAAAATGTATATGTCGCGGGGCTCGTGTTTCCATGGTAACGCATTTTCTCTCATTTTTATACAATTATGTATAAAAATAGGGATTTTCGACGGCTTCAGTGCCATTCTGTTAATGACCATCATGGAGTATTTGGGTAATATTATTAGCAAAATACCATGCACTTCACATGGTACCCTATTTTTCTTAAAGTTTAAAGTAACCATGGCAACAGAGATGTTTAAAATAGCTTTTATCATGCTTTTTTCTCGTAATTTGTTATAAAAAATATTGAATAAGATTATCTTTCTAGTTAATGTAGCTTTAAAACATGTAATTTCTAACGTAAGTTATATTTTCGTGTTATTTGCATTTATTCAAACAAATTTCACAGGTTAGAATACTTACAGCAGTACCCCTCGTCTAGTATTTTACATGGAAAAATCGTTCAACTTGCTGCTACTATTCTCATGGATATTGTTGAAATGAAAATAAAAAGCTGAAGCTGTGTTTCTTAAATAGACCAGTGTGAACGCTTTTGAATTTTACATTTAGAGATATAGGTCACGGGCCTCGTTTCCATGGTAAAATCAATTCAATTCAAGAAACCACTATTTTCTACTGAAATTTGAACAATTTTAGATCTTAGTTTTAGTATATAAGTAACAACTATCAACGGAACCTGAAAAATAGGTATTACAAATCAAACTGCTAGATTTTTTATTTGAAAATGGCCGTTAAAAGTAACCTTTCACCCAACTACATTCCAAATAACGTTGGTTACCATCATCCATCTTCTTACATTCCGCATAACATTTGGTTTAAACAATATTTATTTTTCAAATGAATTACATGCAATTCATACAATATACACACTACAAAGTTATAGCTATACAATATAACATAACAAATTTCAAAAGGTGTTAATGATTGCTCACAGAATTGAGGAGAAAGCTTCGAGCTTATACTAATGCCTCGCTTCTGAAGGTCGTATAATGCTGCACTTACGGTGTTCAAACATTTCAGTTATATGGGTTTAAACCTACGTGAAACAAAATATAAATATGTAAAGTGAAGGTTGATAATAAGAAATAAATGAAAACTTGGAATGAATAGCTTAGCAAGCATGAGCAGCGTACAATGATAATAGTTGCAATGATATCAGGTATCGCATATGTAATGTTAAGTTAAATAGAAAAGAGTGGAAGATGAAAGATGTAGAGAAAGAGAAAGGAGGGTCAAGTTCTAGGTAGAAGCAAGTGTGGGTTCAGTGTTTGAAACGTTGGGTTTGAGTGATGTAGTCATGTACATGTTGAAATATAATCGTGTTTGTGTTGTTGTCAAGAGTGTCATTTCCAAAAAGTAGAATATTTGTAGTGATTGGTGTTGTTTGCTAATTTGTTTAAAAGGGCAGTTCTTTGATTTGTATATAGAGGACAGAACACTCAGAAGAAAGTGGTTTGTATCCTCGATGACTCCACAATCACATAAAGGGCTACCAATGATGTTTTTCGAGAAAAGGTGTTGTTTATGAGAGCTACAGTGCATGCGTATTCTTGCATGTTGTATTGAGGCTTCTCTATTTCCAGAATAGTAGAAGTTTGGAACATTTGGATTGTGTTTATTAATATCATGTTTGAAGGCTGATATTGATAGTGAGTTTTTATTATTGTCAGATAGGGAAATCCAAGAGGTAATTGTAGATGGTAAGAAGGAGTTTGCGAAGAGCTGACTGTTTCAGGAGATGTTTCTTATGTCTTCAGAGTTACGTAGACCATACGGGGTGATGTGTCCTACAATAGTTGGAATCATGTTTGTGAGATATGAGGGCGTAAGTGAATTTACCATTTTGTAGAAAAGAATAAGCTTATGTTATCTTCTACGATCCTTTAGAGGTTCGAGTCCAGTTTCTCGATAGAGATTTGCGAAGGAAACAAGTTGAGTAGCACCAGATATGATTCGAGCAGCTTCCAGTTGTATGCGTTCAAGGTCGTCTTGTTCGCCTTGAGGGATATTATCCCATACAATGTCAGCGTACTCAAGAACAGGTCGGATGAAAGAAATGTATAAAGTTTCAAGGGATTTTCTATCTAGAGTGAATGTAAGGGATCTGAGTATGTGTATACGTTGCCAGGCTTTGTTTTTGATTTCGTGAGTGTGGTTTGTCCAGGTACCGTTGTCTGAGAAAGTAACACCCAGGTGTTTGTGAACAGTAACGTTTGCTATGTGTGTATTGTTGAAAATGATTGGTGGATGTACTGGTTTGTTTCTTTTGCGTGTGATTATTAATGACTCAGTTTTGGAAGGATTGAAAGACACGAGCCATTTGGTAGCCCAAGAGTTAATTAGGAGAAGATCAGAGTTTAGTTGGTTTGCAGCAGTTGCAGGACTGTCATCAATAATGTATAGAGTTGTATCGTCAGCAAAAAGACGTATTGGAGAGGAGATGGTAGTAACAATGTCGTTTATGTACACAAGAAAAAAGAAGAGGCCCAATGATTGAACCCTGGGGAACTCCAGCAGAAATAGTAACTGTATCAGAACGGGTACCAGACAAGACAACAAATTGTTTTCTGAGACAATCAGAGAGGTAGTTTTCAAGCCACGAGAGAACCTGACCGGAAATGCCACTTTGGCGAAGTTTGTACAACAGGCCGCGATGCCACACCCGGTCGAAAGCCTTGGAGATATCGCAAAAGACTGCACGGACCTCTTTCCCTTCGTCTAGAGCCTGACAGAAAGAGTGGTACATTGAAGTAAGTTGGTTAACAGTTGAATCCTTGGGCATGAAACCAGACTGGAGAGGTGAGAAAAATTGATGGTCATGATAGAAATTAAAGATGTGTTTGTGCATAATTCGTTCGAGAACTTTGTTAAGGGCACTGAGTAGAGAAATGGGTCGGTAATTGCTAATTTCTTGTGGATCGTTTTTCTTGTGAATGGCACAGACTTGAGCAATTTTCCACAGTGAAGGTACCTTTCCAGAACGCAGAGAGAAGTTGAAGAGATCACAAAGCGGAGAAGATAGTTCAACCGAAAGTTTCTTTAAGACAATGTTGTTAATCTGATCATGTCCTTTTGCTTTCCCCGGTTTCAGAAGGCGAAGAGCGTCGGTGACTTCATTTGGAGTGATTGTAATTGTATGTAGTTTTGGAGCTTGTGGATTGATGCATGAGTCAGAAAGTTGATTGTTAGCGTCATTAAGCTGAGTCTGTGCCTGAAAGAAATGATTTAGCGCATTTGCTTTGTAACTGTTTGAATCATATTCTTGGTTGTTATGTCTGAGAGTTGGAATTCCTTTTGATGAGTTGTTAGGTTTGTTAAATTGCTTGATAATTGTCCAAAAGTCTGACGATATTGTGTTTGGATCCTTTAGTTTTTGGGCTAGCTTGTTTATGTGTGTCTGCTTTGCATGCCGTGTAAGGGTTGTTGTTTTGTTTCGTGCTTGCTTGTGCAGTGTCCAGTGTTCTTGTGGGTTTGTTCTTTTTGCTCTGTCGTATGCTGTTTTTCGATGTCGTATTGCTTTGCGAATATCATTGTGAATCCATGCTGGTTCTGATGGTCTTATTGTGACAATTTTATTAGGAATGCAAGATTCACAGAGGGAGAGGAGTGATCTGGTAAAGTTAGTTGTGTAGGTGTCAATGTTTCTATCGGCGCAGTTGTCCCAGTTGAAGTCAGAAACTTTTCTACGAAGTGTGTCAAAATCACCAGCAGAATATTTCCAAACCCTCCGGGTGTAAGAATGAGAAACTCCTTTGTCATATCGAAGACAACAGTAAATAGGACAGTGATAACGAATGTTTTGATCGAGAAAGGGTTCACCAACGCCACTTGCGGACACAAGGCCTGAAGACGATAGAAGAACAAGATCAATGAGAGTTTGGGAGTGTTCGGTGAAATTTGTGGGGTCCCTGATAACTTGTGTGAGACCATATTGAATTGCAATGTTGACAAGTTTTTGCTTTGTCTGTTGTTTGTTGTAATCTAGATTGGAGTCACCAGTGATTACAATGTCCTTGATTCCAGTATCGAAGGCCAGACCGATAGAATCGTGAATTTTTGGAAGAACAGTCAAGCTAGAGTTAGGTGGGCGATAGAAAACACCGACTAGAAGAGGCTTGTGTTTAATTCGAATCTCTAGCCAGATACACTCAATACCTAGTGGTTCTAAGTCATTTCGACGTATAGCAGTAAGGGTGTCTTTCACGTACACTAAGATTCCACCATGTCTATCTGTTGGTCGATCTTTTCTGAACGGCGTTTGGAAGTTCTCAAAGAATAGATCATTAGAGGAAGTCGAAGCATCAAGCCATGTTTCAGTGAAAGCAAGGATATCAAAGGGATCTAATTCTGTATAGAGGATATCAGATTTGTTTGAGATGCTCTGAAAGTTATAACGTACTATTGAAAGATGGGATTGGAAAGAAGAAAATATATCAGATTGTGGGTTATTGTCAGGAGTTGGGCCTGGATTTTCATGTATATCCCCAGCTAGTGTCAGAAGCATAGACAACCATACAACGAGATCAAAAGATGAAAGCGGTTTACATCCAGAGGAGCGAAGTTGATAGCGGCCAAATAAACCCACTCTCACTCGATAGGTAGCTATGTCAATACTCATGACTAAGTAATACTTGGATGATATATGCGATCGAGTGAGGTTGCTTCAGTCGGAACAAGACCAAAGATGGGAGAAAAAGAGGAGAGGGAGAAGGAGGAAGAAGAAGAAGGAGAAAAAGAAGAATGGAAGGAGTACATATTGATTAAAGTCATACGTTGGTAACATAGAGGGAAGAATCAAATCGTTAAAGTTTTGGGTGGGGTTTATTTATATTCAAGTTATGAATAGTTTTTATTTTCCGTAAATAGCTCACAGTTACTGTAAATATTATTATAGACAAGTTTAGGAAGAAAAACGTCTGATATTGACACGAATTCCTATTTTAAGAAGTGTCATCTGAATTTGACAGGCGAGACTATGTGTACATTTTGGGCAACATAACTGTGTCAGCGATAACTCGGTCATTGTGTATAGACAGATCACGCAAAAATCGTGGAAAAATAGGTGTCGTGTGACGTTTGTTTTTGTCACGAGCTAGGCCAAAGGCCAATAGTTTTAATTGATTATTTTGGAATTAGAAGTTGGAAATTTCTATCGCTTAATAATTATATTTTAAATGGACTATAAAAATATGATATTGGAATTATATGTAAATTGCTTGTTCACGTTAAAATTTTGTGCGTATAAATAGTTTAATAAAGTGAAAGTGTTTAAGAATACGTGCTGGATGCTTACGAATTTCATATAATATATTGAAGTAATAACATTTCAATATAACTACATAAAAGAAGCAAAATATTGATTATTATTCTGAGCAAAAGACTCATAAAAAAACATTTCAGCAAATAATGGTTATTTGAAAATAGCTATAAAGGAAATGCACAGAATTAAGTACTTTCAAGATAAAAACTATTAATTTTGAGCGGTAACTGACATGTAACGTCATGACGTCAATGACGACATTTAAAGGCAACATTGTTTTGAAGTTTTTCTGCGGCAATTTATTCATTATTTCTACATTATTAAACCATAAAGCATCAGCTCGAAGACAGGTTCATGATTTGTTTTCAGAAAAATGAATATACAAACACATTTAGTTTGTCGTAAACGTCGTCGTATATCGTCACGTTAGCTTCCGGTTGGACATGCGCACATACAAATATGAAGGTAACCTACCTCCTTAAGGAACAAATGCTATAAATTACTGTTGGTTGTTTACATGCCTCTGCATTCTTTACGTTTTACTTATAAGCAACGTATCTTCATAATTTTCAATTACCGGAATTTACCCATGGAGAGTGTGCGTTGTGGGGCGACGTTAGATCTGTCTACTATTCCAAGATCCGCCGTTAGTTGACATCTTGTATAATTAGAAATATATAACTTCAGAAGGATGCAATAATAGTTCAATTAAACAATATCAAAGAAAGAGAAACAAAACCCTAAGTATGAAATATATATCGTTGTTTAATGATAGTAAAACCTTACATAACGTTCATCCCGGACATGTGTTTGTATTAATGTTTCATCCAAGGAGTGTATATTGCTAAGATACTTATTATACATTATATGGTTTCTATAACAGTCTATTAATTTTAGTTTTCTTGAATTAGATTGTATTTGTAGATTTAACTGCCTTGTGAATCCATATCCTTTAACTCTTCCTTCTATATTTTTTACACAAAATTTAGTAAAATATATTTAAGTACAAGCCCTTTTCAGATACAACTCCACTTTAATCATTTGTACGAAAACAGAATTAACATCCTTTGTTGTTTTGAAAAGACCTTGTTGTAATGTATGCATTATAAAAGAGAAGAAGATTAATGTTATTATCATGTTTGCTATTTATCATTTCGTGCAGTTTATTTCGTAACGTGTTCTTTATATAAGATGTGAGAAATGATAACAGAGAAATATGTAAATGTTAATTCAAACGACGAAGGCGTTTATATAACTTAAAGTATCATTATTAAATTGTATGTGATAGATAGTTATTTATATTTTCTTATTTTGTGCCATTATTACTTAAGATATAAAATATCAAATGAACCTTGCAATCAAGTACAGTGCAAAATGATTTGATTAAAATAATGCTCTTCATACACACATACAGAAGAAGACGTTCATAGCCGTTCCCAAAAACCACAGACGACGAATATGAATGTATTCGTATTGACATGCCGTACAATAAAACAGGGTTGGTTAAGATTTAATGAAGCAATGCCGTGATATGATTGTATGATTCGTTGGAGCAAAAGATAATAATAATCTCCTGTCAATATTGTCATTAATAAAGTCAAAGGTCAGACCAATTAACTACAGGTAGACTGTACTTTTTGAAAATATAATTAGCGTACAAGTACGTGTCTACAACTGACGTTTTTAATTAAAATCAATGTTTTCCTTAAAGCTGATTGAGTATAGTCTGCACGGATTCCCCACAAGGTAACAATTTAATTGTTGATTAGAATTTGCAGATCACTTTCTTTTACAAAGTTTACGACATAATTCATTGTTTATAGTTAGAGTATTATAGAGTATTCTTTCTCAAAATCAGAGGTTTTTAGTGCATAAAATTAGTGTCCGGTCGTGTGTAAATGATGGTTTTTAGAAGTCAACTGCGCAACAATAGGTTGACTACCTACTATCTTAAAATTCTGGTAGTTTCATACAGACTTGTGTTTATTTTTATTTTCGCCGAGCCGATTTCCGTCAACTGCCGATTGCCTCCGTTACGCGAACGTTAATTTATGCAAAGAAAAGTGCGTACCCAATATTGATGACGTAGTACACACTCGTAAACAGGAGAAAATGTCTTCAGTAAGTTATTGCGATTTTTTTTTTTTTTGTGTTTTTACGAAAAACTAATGGTATTAAGATATAATTACTGTTCAATGGCTATTTACCATTCTTGCATCATGATTGTGAACAACATGCCGCATAAGGGTTTGACTTATCGGACAGAGCAAGTATATGGTTTTCGATCCAGTCTTGTAAACAAATATACAGACGATATCATCAGTGGTTATGATAAAAAGACTCACTCTTAAAGGCAGCTGCCGCGGTGGCCGAGAGTGTTAAGGCGCTGGTTAAAAGAACTCTGTATTTGTCAGGGCTGCGGGTTCGCTACTAGCTGTAGACAAACTTATTTTTTAATCTTTTTCATTTTTTTCATAAAGATTGTCTTCAGCAGGCAGCGAACCCGCGGCCCTGACAAAAACATTTTTTTCTGAACCAGCGCCTTAGCTCTCTCAGCCGTCGCAGCAGTTGACTGTTAGAGAGAGTGCATGTGTGTGTGTGTGTGTGTGTGTGTGTGTGTGTGTGTGTGTTCGGGTTTAACGTCTTTTTCAACAATTTTTCAGTCATATAAACGACGGTGTCTACTTGTAGCAGTGAGCACAATGTCCAACTTATATCACGCCGTAGACACGTGACACGATACCCTACCCTGTCACATTATACTGACACCGGGCTGGCCAGTCCTAGCACTACCCACTTAATGCTGAGCGCCAAGCGAGGAAGCTGCTTGTACCATGTTTTACGTCTTTGGTATGACGCGGCCGGGGATCGAACCCACGACCTCCCGCACTCAAAGCGGACGATCTACCACTCGGCTACCGAGGTGGTTAGAGTGAGTGTTTTATTATAACCACTGATGATATCGTCTGTGTCCCAGATATGTTTGTAAATTTCAGTGCGCAGCATCAAGCTCGGGTCTATTCTCGTATTCCTTGGTCAAGCACTTTGTGTTGAAACGCTCTGAGTAAGATGTTTTTCTTCTTTTTTATGTGTGCAGAGAGCTTCCATCTTGAATTTTTGTGCGAATGACGTCATTCAATTATGCGTCCTTCCGAGTTAATACGAACTGTCATCGGATTAAATTTGTAAGTTTACACTGGCAGTATTTTATCATCCATACAAAATAATAAACGACGTTTTGCGGCGATTACTTTTCGAAGGATAGTGTCAACATAGACCAAATTTTACCATTTAGGGAGCTCTACAATCTGACAGTGTGTCGTAGTCTTCCTTCTAAGGAAAATAATGCTTTTTTAGAGAAATAATGAGACTTTAACGGTATGCAAACAAAATGATGAGATAAAAATGATAAGATGTATGTGCTTCAGTAAAGCATAAGTCTTCCCAACCCTTGGGTGTGTGTGTTGGGGGTGGAGGGGGGTGTGGAGGAGGGGTGCATTGTGAATAAAAAAAAAACTCAATTGCTCTCGGTTTTACATCATACTGTGAATAAAAAAAATCCTCAATTGCTCTCGGTTTTACATCCTACGCTGTCTCACCAAATTTGGGAAAACCCTGTCTTTCACAGGAAGTCATAAGATTCTTGTATTCTTGTTCTAAACTGCATGTATATCGTTTGTCTTCATTGTGTTCTTATGGCGTAATTGCTCTGTAGTAAAATATATTAATGAATACTACCAACTTGCAATACTGCTTATAATTCGTTTAAATACAGTTCCTTAAGTTGTATAGTATAGATTATAATAATACTAAATTAATTTACTCTGATTCATTCATAATGTTCTTGGGCCAGTATGTGTACACTCTCTTGTGTTAACAAACTTGTATCAGTTGTCTTATGACTGTGTATGAAAAACATATTCACATGGGCCGCGCCCAAAGTAAGTTAGAAGTATGACTTGGATAATAACAATAGCCTATGAATTAAATGCGAGGTTAAAAACTCGTTCGTGAACCTTAATGGATTACTCGATATTCAACGTACTGTGAAGTACCTATGTTGTTCCATAGTATTCACAAATTGTTACGGGGCCTCGTGGCTGACTTCAAATCACTTGCCCCTTACCGATGTTGGTTTGAGACTTGCTCTGGAGGGTTGAATTCTTCATGTGAGGAAGCCATCCAGCTGGTATAAGGAAAGTCAGTGGTTCTACCCAGGTGCCCGCCAGTGATGAACTAATGCCTGGAGGGGCACAGGGGTCGTCCTCCACAACGAAAAGCTGGAAAGGCGCCATATGATCTATAATCGTGTATCTGTGACGTTAACCCAACACAAACAAACAAAACAAATTGTTATTATATCATAATAATAATTTTCCTTATATCTTTATATTTTTGGTTTAAGATGTTTCAGTTAGCAATACATACAGATATTAAAATATGCAATTAACTAAGTTTGTCTTTTATACAATTCGTTCATGTTTCACACTCTTTTAAACCTCTCATAGTTAAATCGTTCCATTTCCGAAGAACACTAAGGATGATAAGTTTATAAGTTTCTATTTACACCGTATGAGAGGTATATAACCTGATTAAGCCACGTACAGACTCCTAAGTGCTTAATGCGAAAACATTTGCGCATAGTCAACTTTTTTCTGCAGCCTTGGAAAGAAAAAAAGGTCACGAGGACTTCGATCTGGCGATTTTTAAAATTACGTACGCACCTGGAAAACGTTGTTTTTTTTTTTTTTTTTTGTTTGTTTTTTTTTTTTTTTTTTTTTGATACAGCAGAATTCTCATAAGCAGTATGCAGTTTACTACTTATTATCAAACTTGCAAGTACTGCTAAGGAAAATCGTATTTTAATGTATGCTCTAAATTCAGATATTTTGTTTGCTTTTCACACTTACATGTATTTTGCTAAGTGTAAGTGGCTACACATGATACACAATAAAATATCATAGAAACGGTAGAACAATTTTAATAACACTATCAAGATTCTAAAGGAGTCAGTCATGCATCATCCGTGTAAACACGAGTTTCTTGCCTGTCAAACTTCTATGGAAACGCGCAATTGTCGTTATTTTTAGAATGGACCTCGTATGCCGGCTATCATTTGGTTATCTCTTTATAACATATGCAGAAACATTCAAACGTTTAACAAAATGACTGTAAGTTACTATTTAAATCAGGATGTTTTACGTAGTGAGACAAAAATGAATACAATGTAGTTGTATTTTGATAAAATTAATAGACAATGATGAAACAAGTGTTTTCAATATTACAGATATCTTAAGCAAAATGATTTATGCAGCTTCTCGAAATATCGATGGTCAGAAAAACAGAGGACGCATTATCTTTTGTAATACTCAAATAAATCTTTTGTTGGCGTGATTTTAAGTGTGTCAGTAGTAACGAGAAATGAATACATTCAGCATAAATGCTGATGAAATGCTTCTATACCAAAATTTTATTTCATGCGGTGACCTCTTATATCATGAATGTTAAATCAGCAGCAATGTGTACTGTACTTCAGGGCAAAGCATTCCCTCAGTTCGTATTTTTATATTTCGATGTTGTTATGTCAGATACGTGTATTTAACAATTTGATCACGCAATATCTTCAAACCAAATGAAAGATACACCATAGAAAAGTATGATGAATGGCACACATTCCTTCTGTAGATAAAAGTTCATTTATTTAACCTGGTTTTAATTTAATTTCGTATATATTCACTATTTATACATTGCCATATAAAACAAGAAACATTCTTTACAAAATCGCCTACATGTTCACAAGCCGTCTGAACAATTAATTAGCATTTTTTCTATTGCAAAAAAGCATTATGAAGCTTTTATATCAGAATGTATAAAATGCAATAAGAAGTCTGAAAAACAAGCCAAGAGATGACGATTAACACATATATAGGTGGGGCAGGACTTCTTCAGCATCCTAGCTACAAAAGAAGAAGCACATTACAATAATTGCTTACACGGGAATCGATGTATTTCTCTGTATAATATGCTTATGCATGGATATAGATATATTTGATATACCTTAAGATATCTTGTATTGTATATTTCCACTTACATTGAAAAGACGTAATCGTAAGATATACTTGAAATTGGCGTTTGTATATCCAAAACAAGCTGTCATCTTACATGTACATCTAAAATAACGAATCAAAACAATACATATTTAGTGATGCCTAACCATAGTCAGTCTAGAGTTTATACAATATCAGAAATATGCCATGTTTTGATATAGTTAATATGCACGTTGAATTTATTTTTACTACAATAAAATCTATAAAAAGATTATTTAAAAGCACAGAACGCAACCATGCAAAATAATACCTACCAGAATCGTTTTAAGTAACGCATATTTAGGTCCTTAAGAGCATAAGAATTTACAAAATATCCATGACAAAGATTGAAAATAATGACTGTAAACTTAGATTAACCATTTATTTTCACTTTGCATCATAAATAGTGCAAACACATTCTGACTGACAATATTGACTGTCTGACCAGTAGAAGCGTTATTGTGGTCCTTCATCTACTTTAAGTTTGCAAGTTTAGTTCCGTTCTTTATAGGCAGATAAAAGTATTATAATGTCCTTCTCATTATTGCAATGTTCAAAGCTAAATGTTTCAATAATAGCTATTTCATGTACCCGGTAACCCTTTTGTAAAATGCCATTTTGCAAAGCAGACAATCAAACAACGATATTAATCGTTACTTTAATTTTATTGGATGCTATTGCTTTACTGTTAATACATTATCATCTCAAGTGAACTAATTTAGAATTGAACTATCCATTCACATTATTCGACGCACTACATTAGATACAATTTATATTGTATTTTATGTTGTATGTTTATCCGTGAAAATCAATAAAAAAAAACTATACGGTTCTAGGTATGTCAGACAGATCCTATCAAATTAGCTACCATGATATTTTGTCATTATTATTATTATTTATTATTATTATTATTATTATTATTATTATACCAGATTTATATAGCGTCCTTTTCATGATAAACACGTTCAAGGGCGCTTTACATATAGCAAACGCAGCCACACAGGGCGCGAAATTCATCCTCTTCTAGTACAGACACAGAGCGATCGGACAAGAGGGACAGAGTGAGATAAAGCCCCAGAACAGCCAGAGAGAACAGAGAGAGATACAGGTCTGTCCGGCTAACTTTAGCTCTTTGCGAATAGACAGTCTGGTTCTTTAACGTGCCCGGTGTATAGCACCGATACACGCGAAGCCGTCTTTCCTGGGAAGAACCAGGACAGGCCTCTTAGTCAGGTGGGAGACACTCGGGAGCATTTCAGAAATTTCCAGTTTCTGGACCGGGATTCGAACCCCGGACCTCTGGATTGGCAGTCAAGCGTGTTACCACTAGACCACCGGCCCACCTATGGTCATATCTGATTCTTTATTTTGATTCTTGTAAATTTGTGTCTAGATATACCTTTTTAGATTCCTTTTAAGTATCAATGTTTGTTTTAATATACTTTAAGTGCACTTTTAGTTATGTTGACTCAAGTTTGTGTGCAACATTGCATTTTGTATACGAATTCATGAAAAGGCACTTCCCAACAATCAACGATTCTATATGCAATTTTTGAATAATTTGTTATGCTACATCACCGAGCTATGGAAGCCCTGGAGGGACAATTGATTTCCGTACTTCCCACTTCTGACTTCTAACTTTTGCACTTCTCACTTCCAACTTCTTGACTTCCTACTTCTAACTTCCTCACTTCTGACTGCTAACTTCCGCACTTCTATCTTCCAGCTTCCTGACATTCGACTTCTGATTTCCAACTTTCTCACTTCTTACTTCCGACTTTTTGACGTCTTACTTCCCTCTTCTAACTTCCGCACTTCATACTTCTAACTTCCGCACTTCTAACTTCCTGACTTCCGACTTCTGATTTCCAACTTCCACACTTCCTACTTCCGACTATTTGACTTCTTACTTCCCTCTTCTAACTTCCGCACTTCTGACTTCTAACTTCCACACATCCGACTTCTAACTTCCTGACTTCCGACTTCCAACTTTCGCACTTCTGACTTCCAACTTTCCCTCTTTGGAAGCCGGAAGTAAGAAGTGTGGAAGTCGGAAGTAAGAAGTCAGGAAGTTGGAAGTCAGAAGTGCGGAAGTTAGAAGTCAAAAGTGCGAAAGTTAGAAAAAGGAAGTAAGAAGTCAAGAAGTCGGAAGTAAGAAGTGTGGAAGTTGGAAATCAGAAATCGAAAGTCAGGAACTTGGAAGACATAAGCGCGGAAGTTAGAAGTCAGAAGTGTGGAAGTTAGAATTTGGAAGTCAAGAAGTTGGAAGTGAGAAGTGCAAAAGTTAGAAGTCAGAAGTGGTTTCCGGACAATAACTCATGGAAGGCTTGACAGATATAAATAATTTGGTACACAGGTGTAACATTATGTAATACAAGTCAAATCTGACTTTGAGGTCAGTAGATCAAAGCTTAAGGTCACAATGATATGGAACAGTTAAACGGTCTTCGGATGATAACTTGAAAACGCTTTGGCCAAGGATCATAAACTTTTAGAACACACGTGTAACATCACAAAATACAGGTCAAGTTCGACTTTGAGGTCAGTATGTCAAAGGTCAAGGTCACAATGACCCGGAACAGTTAAAAGGTTTCCGGTTGGTTACTCCGGAAAGCTTGGGCCTAAGATCATGAAATTTGACAGGGTGGTTGGTCATGACTAGCAGATGAATCCTTTGGATTTTGAGGTCAGTAGGTCAAAGGTCAAGGTCACAGTGACCCGGAACAGTTAAACCATTTCCGGACAATAACTTGAGAACACTTGGGCTTATGACCATGAAAGTTGATAAGAAGGTAGGTCATGACCAGCAAATGACACCTATTGATTTTGAGGTCGGTAGGTCAAAGGTCAAGGTCACAGTAACCAGGTACAGTTTAACCGTTTCCAGACGATAACTCGAGAACGCTTTGGCCTAGGATCACCAAAATTGATAGGGAGGTTGATCATGACCAGAAGATAGACCATATTGATTTTGAGGCGCGACTTAAACATTGGCTTACTTCAGTGAAAAGGCCGAACTGTGGGATATAATTCACCACTCTTGTGACAGCTCTAGTTATTTTTAACGACAAATTAGCTCTAAGTGATGTATTTTTATATTTAGTATTATCTGATACATTATGATCTTCGAGATAATAGACTTAGGTGCACAAAGTATTAACACTTTGACAAGAGACCTTCACTGGCATGTCAAAATCGATGAATTTAATGTTGCTATTTTTGTCGTTACAAGTGTAATGTGATATATGACACTGTATGCATCCTTACGTCTTCGATGAACGTTTATCCTGATAAGAGGATTGTCAGTGCGTCACATGTGTAGGACTTCAGTTTATGGGGAAGTACCTGCTAGACCTTCTAACAGACAGGCTAATTATATTTGATCGCACTTTATTCCTTTGGTTCTTGCATAAACGCAGATAAAAAAGATGCAGGAGATGTCTACATATGCCATATTGTCACAGTTGGAGAATAGGTTAACCAAACTGTTTATAAGATTAAACTAGGGAAATCCTGTGGTGCCGATGAAATCCCGCTAGCAGTTTTAAGAAATGACTTCTGTACCGACTTCTTGTTTAAAACCATAAGTTTTTATTCAAAATGTACGCTTTGACTTAGGATCGTAAATTCCTATTCAATTGTAGAATATGCCTAGATACCAATCGTTTTGTTGTTTGATGTACGTAGAGTATCTATCACAGCAAGCTCGTGAATGCAGTGATTTTCATTGGTTTAACTTCAAACAACTGAATGTTTAATAAGTTACATCATCGCATTATCAAAAGCATATTATCATCAATAGTTATAGATACAGTACATGAAATGTAAAAAATACTAAAGCCATTTCACATTTCCATGCAATACATGTTTTTCGTTCACGACTTCGTATTATTGTTTACATACACCAGGTCGCCATATTTTATCATGAGATACGTCTATTTTACCAGTCATTTTCCATAGCATGCGTTGCGGTGATACGTTAGAATGTTTGCTTTTTTCACAGTCGCCGTCAGTTGCCCATTTGGTTGTTTCAGTGATCTTAAACTTCTAAAGAAGGCAACAGCAATATAACAAAAAGCCAAAAAACTCTGTACAAATATATATGTGTTTAGTAATTTCCATTGAGCAGAAGCTCGAACATACGCATACTTTAACATGACCGTATATTTCATGACCAAATGTAAAACTTATTTCCTAAGGAATGTTTATGTAAATGTTTATGTACAAGGATCTTTTTACAGATTTTATTAACTATCACAACAGCAATGTTTAAGTGCCCTGTGGCGACTGTAAAATGTCTCCCCGTACTTGGATTCAGTGTTGTTATATGTTCTGGTCCTCTGGGATCATGGAGTCCATTCAACATATGTGTAATAGAGTTCCGCTTAAGCCGATGCTAGGGTGTGTGAGAGGTATTGCATATTTCATTACCTCTCATGAACGGACTCAGTCAAACAGAGTGTGCTATTATTCTTCTTGGTTGAATTCTTTGCTTCCAAATGATCTTTTTACAGGTTTTATTATTTATGGGCTTTCTATTTTTTAGGAAGATACAATAACACAACTAAAACATTTTGATAGCGTATCAAATGAAATGCTGTTTCATTTTGAAAAGATTTTCTTGAATTAGATTGGAATGTAAATTCATAGTCTTTAGGTTGTCCAACATAATATTGTTGTTTTTTTCCAAAATGTACCAATTTTGTTACCCTATGGTATCCCGGCGGCATTTGATTAATGTTGTGAAATCAGAATATTAGACGGACGTGAACACGTTCGATGTAAGAACCAAATACCTTTAAGAATTTCGGGTCAATTGTTTTGTAGAGACATATAAGTATACAAGTTTATCAATGATAATCGTAATATCTGTAGTTAGAAAAGAGAAGAAGATGAATTGTTTTGATTGTTATTTTAAATATCCTTTTATTATTTATGTACTGTTTATTTCGTAATGCACCGTTAACAATACGCACTGACATTGTCTGACCTTTCTGATTTTCTCTTTTATCATTCCGACAAGCAATAGTATTTGCTAAATAAACATCAAGCGTTTTATATATATTAATTGTGAGAAATGATAACAGAGAATAAATCCTGTATAACACAGTAAATGCTGAACCTTTTTTATATATTGTTCGAACGTTTTTACAATTAAACTTGCCTTAAGGGCCACTTGTATCAAGCAGTCAAATGACTTCAGCAGTCTGTTAGCTAACGTCCAAAATTGACCTGTTCTCACTTCTCTTTTTCTTAACTAGCAACCTCCTTTAAGCAGCCGGATTGTCCTCTATCCTTTGCTGGTGGCTTACGACAGGTTTTAATGTATTACAGCAGCATTTTGACCTGAGGTTTTGTAAACGAGAAAGCTACTTCTTCTATCGAAGAAGCGCTATGTTTGCAAAGAAATAAAAACACGTAGTTTTTAGGAAAATTTATGTCATTATTCGGTGTGTTGGCGTGGTCTAACTGGTTGTTTCTGTTCAATTACATAAGTTTGGGTTGAGGTCTTGAAATGAAAATTGGCATGTTGGTTGCTAAAAGTACGATCAAGGTTGGAAATTCATTTGGGTTCAGTGGAGTCAAGGTCAATGGCATTGTTACTAAACTGAAAAAAAAAGTTTCTACTCAATAGATTGGTGTATTAACTTAAACGTAGCCTATAGTTATCATATAGACAAAAGAAAACTGGAATTGTGTATGGGGTCAATTCAGCATACTGTAAAATCATTAATATTCGTGGGGGACTAATTTTCGTGGCTTTTGTGGTTTAGTCAATCCACGAAATTTAATCCCAAAGAACAAGTAAAATTCCCATTCATTTTATGTTCAAAAGTTGAAATCCACGAATTCATAGCCCCACGAAATTGCCGTTTTTACCAAAACCACGAAAATTCATGCCCACGAAATTAAATGGTTTTACAGTAACTAAATTAATATGTATACTTCGAAATGCGTTGGTCAGTTATACCAGTGTTGAACAGATTGGTTAATAAACAATAAGTACCTTTACATATAGTTTCACTGTTCATGTTTATCAAGTTTAAAACCGTACAATACGATTACTTTAGTACATTTTTGATCTGCAAATTAAAGTTAAATCGTGGTGAATTTCTGTTTTCTCCTGTGAAGTACAACACATCCATTTAATAACAATTTATGATCACAAAAATTTATCGTTTATTCAGTAGAAAAAGTTTCATACCCAACTTCTTATATCAGTTTTCAGCTTTTCGTAGCTGAATACAACATAACTATAACGATATACAATAAATATGTAGGAACAGTAATTTATTTTGGAAGAGTAAAACCATTGACATCTGCTGTTGGATGACAACATTGATAATCTAAGATAAGTACGAGGCATGTTAGAAGTGTAGCGTGTTAAACAAATTGCTAAGTAGTAGAAATATCTAATATATTTGAGTGAATCGAACCAAGGGCAAACATACATTCTGAGTGTATTTCTAAAGTATTACTCTTTCAGAAATAAGCAAAAAAAAAAATGACCGTTTTCAGGCCACATATAGTCTAACATGTTTATTTATATTCCTTGTCACCATGACATTGCTTGTAACGTTTATGAAATGCTGCCATTCAGTTTTCTAATGTAATATGTAACGTCTGAACAAAAGAAAAACGTTGATGAGCATTAGACAGTTTTATAATACTATATGAAATATTTGCTATCCTAAGATGTGTATGTCTCCCCATATTTTGGGAGACATATTGAATTTGTCTTGTCTGTCAGTCTTTCTGTCTGTCTGACTATCTGTCAGTCTGCTATAAGCGTATGTCCGGAGTCCTATGAAACTGCTGGTGGGGTTTCAACTATACATTTTACGAATGATCAGTGCCATGACTTGTACATTGTATTGCGTATCGTCATACTTGGCATTTTCGAGCTGAAATGCATTTTGTTGAATATTATTGCCATTTAGCTCATCTGAGCACAGAGTGCTTAAGGTGAGTTATTGTAAGCGCCTTATGTCTGCTCGTGTTCGTCGTCTATAATCTTTTCCCTATTAACACTCTAGATATCACATTTTTTCCCAATCTCAATGAACATTGGTCAAAATGTGAAACTGGTTAATTAAGGAAGATCTATAAAATGAAGGAAACTAGTATAATTCTGGTATACGTTGTTTAGTATAAATCATTTCTTTATCTTTTGAGAAAAGGCTGGTTTTGCATTTGTGTTTCAGCATTTCTAAGTTTAATAAAACACAAAATAGAACGAGCTGTCAAAGTAAAGGTGACAGAATACAAAATATTGTAGTATAAAAGGCCATCATGTTGAACACATGTCTTCAGTCAACAGCTCGCGTTTATTATTAGTTGATAAGTTATGGTTGCATACAATTCCTGGTACAATATTTGTCGTTTCCCTATCTTAAATCCGAAAAATAAACTTATATAATTACAAAATGTCGAAATAACTGGTTATTTTATATCAATTTACGTTTCTGTTTAAATGATGTGATATAGGGAAACATATTAAACATTTACTTAAAGCAGTATGTAGCTAAAGCTTTGTTTATGTGGGCAATTTAAAGGGACGTTGCAGTATTAGTAACACACATATCAATGGTAGCTTTCAATTGCCATGTATTTGACCTCTTACAAGAAGTGTATACACTGTCCTCTATAACTTACGATAGGTCATGTTGTTTACTTTATATGCTTTTTTCTTAATAGTCTTTTCTGAATGTCAGTTGATGATGATTTAATTCTGTCATCGGGCACATTTGCATTTAGCTATTGGTATAAGACTAAACATTTTACAGTCTTCTAAGAAAGTAAAATGCATTTTTTTCTGAGTTGGAAGCAAGTCAGTATGGTTTATAAATATATACTCATATATAGGATAGATAAAAGTTGTCAAAACTGCCATTTTAATTGCCGTACTCATGACAGGTGCTACAAAGTCTACACCAATCTCCTTCATAGGGAAGCTAGCAGGCACACAGCCGTTACAAGACAGAAGACATGCAAAGGTTCTGCTTCAAGCAGAGAAGTTCAGGTCTTTTCAAGACCATCCCATGAAAGCCAAGCTAGATGGCTATACAAAGAATCGGCTCAAACGTAGCAGCTTCGTACATGAGGCAAAGAAACTCAACCGAGAGTTCAAAACTGAGCTGAGCATTCCAACGACTCCCTTAGGTAGTGAAGACATCATAAACCCACTAGCGAATGATCTCTCCTCAGTGACTGTGAGACTTGCTGTTCCTCGCCTTGACCGCGAGAAGCAAGAGGATGAAGGCATTCGGAAGAGCCTCACACTTGCTATGATCAATGAAGACTATCCTCCGGAATTATGGACTCATGTCTATACAGACGGATCAGCCACATGCGCCGTCAAAGATGAAGGAGCAGGAGTTTTCATTCAGTACCCATCTGGCAAGAGAGAAACACTACATGCAGCCACAGGAAAACACTGCAGCAACTATAAGGCAGAGACTGAATCACTCATGAAGGCCGTCTCAATGGTTGAAGACTCGGCAGAAGAAAGCTCCTCAGTCGTCTTTTTCACAGATGCACTGATCAACAATAAAGCTCCGCAGCTAGCCAGGAGAATGCAGAGCCTGGGTATGACCTGCAAAGTAGCACTTCAGTGGATTCCATCCCATTGTGGACTTGCAGGCAATGAAGAGGCAGACAAACTGGCTAAGCTAGGAGCTTAGTCAGAACAACCAACAGTACCTGTGAGTTACAAGGAGAAAGTCACCATCATCAAGGCACTAACGAGACCAAGGATGGAGGAAGATGCTTTTCATCTCCTTGATCGGTCTGAACAAGTGATGATGGTCAGGCTCCGCTCAGGGCACAACAAGCTCAATGCTCACATGTACAAGAAATACAGACTGACATCATCGCCAACTTGTCCATGGGGTGAAGAAGATCAGACTGCGGAGCATATACTTTAGAGATGCAAAAGGCACGACCAGGAGCGAGCTGCGACTTGGCCAATATATACCTCAATCCACCAGAAACTGTATGGAGGCATTGAGGATCTTAGGCAAACCACAAGTTTCATCGAGGCTACTGGTCTGAAAGTGTAGATGCGAACGACAAGAAGAAGAAGAATTGCCGTACTGCTTATTAGTAATGAAGTTTAAGGAAAATTGATACAGTACATAAACGGTGTTGTCTTATCATTTCTACCACATATAAAATACATCGTCCGGGGATCACTATATATCACGTCTTCTTCTTGCAAATAAATTTGATAAAAGAAAATAGACATTACATATGGAATGTTTTCAATATCAACGTTTCATCCTGATCGATGCAACTAGAAAATTATAAGTCGATAGTTGAACTGATTATTTATCTACGTTTATCCCCGGTTTAGAAAAATACTGAAAATTATTAGTCCTATCTGCAATTAGACGTTTCTATCTCGAATGACTTCATTTAACTAACTATAGACAAGTTTTCCAAATAAGAAAATATATGACATGGTAAGGTGAATCTGTTTTGCATGCCCCTGATTTTGTTGCCGTACTATATTCATGTAAAAACGGTGCATTTCGTTTTTCAGGTATTGTAATGTGAGGAATGTCTATCTCTTATCCCTTACAATCAGTGTGGTCGCCCAAACATAGGTATACTTAAAAAACTGTTCTGACTAACGCTAAATTCTGTTATCAAGATTCTACCATATCCTCGATTTACTGTTAGGTTTATCTACTGAATTCCCTACTTCTTGTCTATCTTTATCTTCCATTACAAGAGAATAATAGCTAGAATTCAGTCGATCCAGGCTTTGCAAGGCTGTACCTAGTACTTTAAGAAAATACGAGAAGACATCACTCTGTTTAATCAAAGTATGAATGTTGTGCACGAAATCATACATTATCTGATACAATAACAAAAACAAGAGGAGGACATGTCATTTACCCCTCTAAGCACAGTTTATTCATTTGTTTACAACAGAACTTCATTAACCTTTATTAGCTTTGTCGAAACAAAACTTATAATGCGTTAAAGGTTATGCGAAAGGTCCCTAAGCGGTAGACTTGGAGATGTATGCGATATCTGCACTTTACATGCTGTTAAAAGAATCACTGACTTTATTGAAATTCGGTGATCAAACCGATGTATGATTTATCAATTATTACCATAGTGCAAATATTTTGCTGCCTGTAAAATTTCAAATATCCTTCATTTATGTCTATTAAGCAATATGTGAATTCAA
This sequence comes from Mercenaria mercenaria, assembly GCF_021730395.1. Classification (NCBI taxonomy): domain Eukaryota; kingdom Metazoa; phylum Mollusca; class Bivalvia; order Venerida; family Veneridae; genus Mercenaria; species Mercenaria mercenaria. Next base: position 88,554,059 of record NC_069362.1, on the reverse strand, counting down.
TTACATTCCATACATCTTAAGGAGGTAGGTTACCTTCATATTTGTATGTGCGCATGTCCAACCGGAAGCTAATGTGACGATTTACGACGACGTTTACGACAAACTAAATGTGTTTGTATATTCATTCTTCTGAAAACAAATCATGAATTTGTCTTCGATCTGATGCTTTATGGTTTAATAATGCAGAAATAATGAATAAATTGCAGCAGAAACGCTTCAAAACAATGTTGCCTTAAAATGACGTCATTGACGTCATGACGTTACGTGTCAGTTACCGCGCAAAATTAATAGCTTTTATCTTGAAAGTACGTAATTCTGTACATTTTCTTTATTTTAACTATTTTCAAATAACCATTATTTGATGAAATATTTTTTATGAGTCTTTTGCTCTGAATAATAATCAATATTTTGCTTCTTTTATGTAGTTATATTGAAATGTTATGCGGAATGTAAGAAAATGGATGATGGCAACCAATGTTATTTGGAATATAGTTGGGTGAAAGGTTACTTGTTACGGCCATTTTCAAATAAAAAGTCTAGCAGTTTGATTTGTAATACCTATTTTTCAGGTTCCATTGATAATTTGTTACTTACATACTAAAACTAAGATCTAAAATTGTTTAAATTTCAGTAGAAAATTGTGGTTTCTTGAATTGAATTGATGTTACCATGGAAACGAAGCCCGTGACCTATGTATCTAAATGTAAAATTCAAAAGCGTTGACACTGGTCTATTTAAGAAACACAGCTTCGGCTTTTTATTTTCATTTCAACAATATCCATGAGAATAATAGCAGCACGCTGAACGATTTTTCCATGAAAAATGGCAGACGAAGGGTACTGCTGTACGTATTCTAAGCTGTGAAATTTGTTTGAATAAATGCAAATAACACGAAAATGTAACCTACGTTAGAAATAATATGTTTTAAAGCTACATCAGCTAGAAAGATAATCTTATTCAATATTTTTTTTTAAAGAAATTACGACAAACAGCAAGATATAAGCTATTTTAAACATCTCTGTTGCCATGGTTACTTTAAAATTTAAGAAAAATAGGGTACCATGTAAAGTGCTTGGTATTTTGCTAATAATATTACCCAAATATTTCATGTTGGTCATTAACAGAATGGCACTGAAGCCGTCGAAAATCCCTATTTTTATACATAGTTGTTTAAAAATCAGAGAAAATGCGTTACCATGGAAACACGAGCCCCGCGACATATACATTTTAAGCTTATATTAGAAAGATAACGTGCATACCAGTAAAATTATCAATTATGCAGACTTCTACGGATATCAATGAAACTAAAATACCCTGAAAAGTGTTAAATATCCGTATTTTCCTTCTTCTTTCAATATGAAATACCTTTGGAGGGTCATGTTCTTCAAACCTGGATAAAAATTGAACTTGAAGGGACAGAGACAAACGAAATTGAGATTGTAGCAGTTAAAACTTCATATTACACGAAATACAAAAACATGCTGCTGTTCAACTAATTTGAATTTACCCTTGTAACAAGGTATCCTACCTCCTTAAGTAAAATATCAATATCTACATGACATCTAGTCAGGACTGACGTATATAAAATGTAAAGAACAAACACTATAATTAATAAACCGCTTTAAAAGATATCTACGGCATTTTAATATGTAAATATTGAGAAGATACATTATTTGTTAAGTTGAAAGTTAGTGTTATGGTGAGAATGGTAAAAGACGAAAGGAACCAGTCTAGTGAATCTGAAATTTGAGTGGGTTATTATTAGGTGTACGTGCTAAAATGTTCAAAATGAGACAGAACTGTCATATATCATGTCAGTTACATTTGCTATCCAACCGTTTCTAATATATAATAAACTTGTCCGTTTGAAAAATCAAACTATATAGTGCCATAAAAGGGGTTGACATCTTATATGACAAAAAATAGATTAGGTGACAAGACATTAATTATGATATGCATTTTGTTAACTATTCACTGCATCTTGTAAATGGGATTCATTTAAAAAGAGATAAATGCCAAGATCTTACCCCACATTTTATTACAAAAAAGGTAAAAGTCATCGTTGTATTTACATGATAATTACTACATTCAAATGCCGTTTTTCAGTTGGTTGAATATGGAATATATATATATATATATTACATTTCGATTGAAGAAATCGAATCATTTTCAATTAATATAATTTTCGCTACAACAAGACATCGTAATTTCAAAGGATTAGACAACAGAACAAAATGAGAGGGTCAATAACCAAATTATAAAAACATTTTTATGTTCGGCAATGCAAAAATAATAGTTATAATAGGGTGGGTTTAAATTCATTGAAGCAGCACTGCGATACAATTTTCTGAATCGTTGAAGCAAAAGAATGAAATAAACGATGAAGTAAATGCACGATTAAGATAACTAATATCGCACATTTATAATTGGAAGTAGTAAAATGACACGTCTTGCAGTGCATGTTGCTATTCTTTCTAGTAGTATTTATAGATAGGATCTATTAAACTTATAAGTATAACAAGGATTTAATGAGGTAATAATTAATTTCGTACTTTTTCATGACATTTTCTGCTTTTGTCTATAGCAATTTTTTGTTGTATTATTTTCTTTATTAGTGTTGTTCTTGATATTGATATTTTAATTATAATGACACTATTTTAATGAATAAAAATATTGACGAATTATGTACGGGGGACATTAAATTACTATGTGCTCTAGGTGTAAATCTTTTGTTTTGAAATCATATATTTTACAAGTAGCGTCAATGATATTAGTTACACTGCTTGTTGGTGACAGGATACGGGATATACGCTGTCAAGGAAATCCATATCAGGCGAGAGCGAAGCTCGAGCTTGATATGGATTTTTCAGACAGCGTATATCCCGTATCCTGTCACCAACAAGCAGTGTAACGATTTTATCTTGCCGACTACCTTTTACATCCTCGCTGTTCTGATTGACACAATTTTTATATTAATAAAGCTACTAACAGTGTAGACTGGAATCCTGAAATCTTCCCTGGTTTTCATGCTTTGATTATAGTTGATTAACACCAGCCATAAAATGAAACATGAACTGTATTTTGACAGAATCACAAAACACAGAAGCTCATTTATACAGGTTATGAACTGGTTTTGAAAAACTTTTACGTTCCATCCTTTCGAAAAATCATCAGATTAGACGATGTCAGAGATGTCTTAAAACTTCCGCTTTAGAAAGTTTAGTCCCGTTTCCTGTTAATTCCTTTATCTTGCAGGTAGATTAAATGACCCTACAACAAACTGCTGTCTTACAAATGTGTTAATTCCTTTGCTTTTCGATGAGTTTACTAAAACAACATTTCAACCTGTCAACGGCCAAGGCCGTGCCATACAGAGTTACTGTTCTTCTATATAATTTCCACTCAATCCACGAACCTAAATTAGATAGGAAAAATAAGAGCGGCAAGAAAACACTATTTTTTTTTTCTCGGAAACGATATCTATAGCTTGGGCTTATAATCTGACTTGTTTTAATTACCCTAGCGATGCGGCAGCCATTTTGTTTTTAATCAAAATTCATATCTGTAATATACTAGCAGGATATGGGATATATCCTGTCTCCACGTGATGTCTGTTGATCAATAGAAATGCAAGAATCTTGTAGGAGGCGAGATAATTTCTAATTTCAGACTAGTTGCTTATATTCATAGTATTTGCCATTTCACTAAGTAATGCGTCTTAAAAGACATATGTTAATATTTCCGATTTGTTGCCTTCTTTTCATACATTTGGTTAGCTAGTGTATTTCTTGAAATGTAATGTGTTCATATAAATCGCCGTTTCATATAACGAAAAACAGCTCAAATTTAAAAAGTGCATGCCTCCGCATAACGCTTCAGTTCATTGGCAGGAGGAACGGAAATGCAATATCTAGGCATAACAGAAAGACATACATTGGAAAAAAGTAGTAAAATATTTGTGGTCAAGTTATTTATGGGAGAAAATGAAAGAGCAGATAAAATATTTTGCAAAACTTATCAAGACAAGTGAAAAAAGAGGTCTTTATCTCTAAGGTCAAGGTTACAAAGACTTCAGCTCAAAACACTCTAACGGGAATTCACACAACAAGCACTGCAAATAAATGATGCATGGAAATTATTACTAAACTAAGAGCACATACACAGGCAATCAATAGTTTGGCCAGATCTGCTCTCTGACTATAAACATTCTGTGTCAATATGATTAGGATTAGTGAAGAAATGAAGGTGCTAAAGACTAAAAACAGTGCAATATGGCTTTTGTTTTAATTTATTGGCATATATTTCTCATCTAATTAATGACGATGTATATTCTGTGCAAATGAATATAGTTGGTGAAGAAACGGTGGTGCTAGGGTATAAACGTAGTGAAATATATATATATTAGTTTTTATAAAGGCCCATAACTGCAATAAAGTCAAACTGTAATATTAAATTACCTTTAATTGAGTAAATCCATGTTAAAAATATTCAACGTGGAAATACCGGCGCCTTGCGGCATTTTTATTGTCTTTACAGTATCCGGTCATCCCTACATACAGTACTCAACCTCGAGCCCCTAAATGACCCACCTTCCCTGAATTTTGTTTTTATTTTAAGTTTCTTGATACTTTCCTGTTGGTAAACACTCTCGTCTATATTGCTCCCCTTCTCCGAAATATCCCGTACACATTATCCCCGATATGTATCTTATTGAAATACAAATTAATTTTCATGTTTCTACTTCTTTTGTCTCTCTTGAATATATTTTGTTATTCTCTGCTGTGAAGTGTAAGGACAAGATATAATGCTGGTCATGTATCTTTGTGTTCGTCCATTTGTCTGGCCCCTATCATAACTACAATCACCAAAAAACTAACATTTTAGTTTCTTGTGTTTATTACGTCTTAGTTTCTGGGCATCATCACCCCCTTGCTAATTTCCCATAAGCCCCAAAGCATTATTCTTTTCACTTTTTATTTATAGATATCTCTATCCCATTATCCCTCGCCAAATAACTTCCCGCTAAGCTCCGAAATGACCACCCTCTCTCAGAAAAAAATCTCATTTTTGTAATTTAGTCACTTCATATCGGCCCTTATTATCTCATCTTATCTCGCCCGTATTACTGACGCCCTCCGTTCTGTATCCCCAACCCAAGAAATTACCAATACACATTAACCATCGTCCATTTTTGAATATAATTTAAACTACAGGTTGTTCTGTTCTTTTGTCTTTCTTGGATATATTTTGTTATTCTGTGCTATGAAGTCCAATAGGGTGTATACTGTGTGTCCGTTCATCTGTCTGTTTTTCATCACAACAACTGCCCACCACAAAGCTACTTTTTTCTTTCTTGTAATTCGTATTATCTTTTGGTATTATGTTATCTCCCTCCCTTTTCCCAACACTATCAGGTCCCGACGTTATCTACCTCCAAAAGTGATATTTTCGTTGAAGTTACTTTCTTGTGTATTTGTGTTTCATGATATATCATTCTAATTTTTTCCGTTAATTAAAGAAAACAGAAAGAGACTATCAGACTATTTTGTGGAATTAAATCATGCAGAATATTACCTTTTGTAAGTGTCTGATATTATTCTTTTTTGATTGCCTTCTATGCTTCTAAGGGATCTTTTTACAGATTTTATTAACTATCACAACAGCAATCTATAAATGCCATGTGGCGACTGTAAAAAGTATCCCGGTACTTGGATTCAGTGTTTATTTTGCCTTGGGATTATGGAGTCTTTCAACAGATGTTAATAATTTCCGCTAGCAGTGCTGGGGACGTGATAGGTGTTGCACATTAATTACCTCTCATGAACGACTCAATCAACGAGTTCGCTTTTATACTTTGTTTTACAGATTTTTTACAGATTTTACAGATTTTATAGTACGAATTGCAATCTAATCAGTTAGCAAAAATGAATGCGACTTATATGTCAGTAAATTGTACGACATACGTTTTACATGTTTCAAAATCTTATTTTCATCTACAATTTTTACTTTGTATCCCTAAAGAAATGGTCAAGATCACTTAATCGCTTGTGAGAATGATGTATTATTCTTGTTGATATTACATAAGCATTTCATCGAAAGAGAACACATTTTAGAGAAATGATGATGATGATGATATGTTTAACTACAGCTTCAGTAAAACATTTCATTTAAATAAAACAAGCTAGTGTCAGTTCATAGTTTTCATCTCTGTTACAGATGCAGATACACACTGTGGAAACGATTGTTCACTTTTCCTCTGTGTGCCTTTCCCTGCACGTAATTATATAAAGGTATGTCTTCATGTTTTAGCTTATCTTGATAAATTTTTCCTAGCAGCGCTATAAACATAGAAAAAATAGTCTCTATTTTGAATTTGTAACTTGATTCTAGTCTGAGCGGTTGTGTTTGACATGCTAAGGGATATGATTACAAATCTGATAACAGAAGACGGTAAAAACAGACAGAAAGCAAACAATGTATGTGTGATTTTGTTACATTTTGTTGTTTCAAACGTAATGTTTTATTGCTATAGATAAACTATTGATAGCATCTAGCAACAAAGGATAGAACTGTTGGTATAAAATTTCTTCGTACTGCATACTAATGCGTCTATTTCTCTGGGGTTTAGAAGAACAACCAGAAATTGTCTACTGGAGCTGATATGGTCCCCTTGAAGAAAAGTCAGTAATAACGACCGAACGATCATAACATGTGCAATACTCACTAGCACAACAAACTGTATTTCATTCAAACAGCCGATTGATGCTTTCTCTTGTCAGCAATAAAGTTTCGCTTTCTAATACATTTATCTGACGCATGATTTTGAATTTCATAATATGAGAAATGGCTGTGGATATCATAAATGCTAGTTGTCGTAATACATTTTGTAATACTATCACCCTTGGTTATATGTTTATACTGAATTCATCAGTAAACATACCAAGTCCTTCTAAATACATTTGCTAAACATTGATAAGCGAAGACCCAAGCCACTGGGCAAGGGGCCTCCGTAGTCGAGTGGTTACGTTTACTGACTTCAAATCACTTGCCACTCAACGATGTGGGTTAGAGCCTCACTCGGGGCATTGAATTCTTCAAGTGAAGAGGCCATCCAGCTAGCTTAAGGAAGTTCGGTGGTTCTGCCCAGGTGCCCGCTCGTGATGAAATACCGCACAGAGGGACACATGGGGTCTTCCTCCATCATTCAAGCTGGAAAGTCGCCATATGACCTATAATTGTGTCGGTGCGATGTTAAACCCAACACAAACAAAAGCCACCGGGTAGATGCTCCATTTATTGATTCGACTCATATTTAAAAAACAACATGTTTTCGTGAGTTTCTCTAGTATACAATGGATTCACAATTGTCCCTGTTCGAAAATATGGATCTAAAATAACAATATGAATTTATCGTATCGAAATCGTTTTCAGCGATTTATAAAGAAAAATTCGTCTTCAGTTGTCAGTTATTGAGTACTTTAGATTTTATCAATGGACTTATTTTGAATTTGAACAGAAAAAGCCTTTTACCGAACATGTGAATCAAACAGCAACAACGGAATCATATAATTACACTGAGTTTAAAGAATTAATTTATTAAAGATTCCGATTATGTAACTTTTAAAATACTTCAATTTTCAATATAATTATGAATCTCCTGTTCCAGCAATGGGAGCTATGTGGAGATTTATGTAGGCTTTGCAAATGAAAATAAAAACTTCATGTAGGCACTTTCTATTTTAGATTTATGTGTAGCTAACTGCATCAAAGTACACAGTCTGAAATAATATTTAAAATATCATTTTCGGAAAAAGAGTTATTTGACCTGAATAAAAAAAACGATCCTGGGTATAATATTTGGAAACAATGGAGACAACTCTGCTAAAACTTTATTGCAGGTTTAGGTGACTATGTACATAGTTTCTCATGTAAATTATTTACCTCTAGACATAAAAAATCATGCATAACTGCTGCACCAGTCAATAGTTTGAAAATAAAATTATGTCAAATCATTGAATGCCGTGGGGAGAGTGTGACATGTTTTGTGAGGAAATTTATCAACAAACAGGCGATTTTGTTATTAAAAAGTTAAAACTCACAGAATTTCACACGGTAAAATATGTTATGATTACAGTTATGATTCACAAACGGTGCTCACTCAGCTATTTCACTCTATAAACAGATTGTTTCCCTTGTGTAAAGAGAGCTTAGGGTAAGTCTGTAATTTATGCTCATTGTATGAACCGACAGATAGAAACGTTGTTGGTAGACCCTCTGCAGAAGCGGAATTTCTTTCTAGTTTAAAATAAAATATCTTTCCCCACATGTGAGAGACATACGTAACCGTATTACCATTCCGTTCTATTTTTGATTTAACAATGATTAATAGAAATTTCTTTGTCATTTAAAGCAACAAAGCATAACTAATTACTTCTTTACCAATTTTATCGAGCACGGCATCACAGTTACAATATGCAAACAAGCTATAAATTTGTTTTTATCAATTAATCCAGATGCTATTTATGAGAAGGCTGATTTGCATTTCAATGTCGTGTTGTGCTTTACGAATGTAGATGATGTACCGTTTCTCAAAAACATTGCAAGCTGTTTAGACGAAATACGATATGCAATTTAGTTTCAATGCTTTTGTCATTGATATTTTTTGTAGAGATCGGGTGTTGTTGTTTTGTTCTTAGGTAATATTGGCTACATCGGTTTCGTCCATAAAAGTCAACGTCCTATGTATGGATACAATTGAATGATATTTGGGCGCGCCATTTAGCAATTGCATTTATATAATATCAGGTTAATACCACATCGCAATGTTAACTGAATTTAAAGAGATATTGGAGAAAAGAAATACGTGCGCATCTTTTGTCATTACATGTGAGAAAATATGACAGTTTTGATAATTTACTGTTATAATAGTCTCACTGTCAAGAACGATATTCACTGCGAAGTGGGGACTTTGATTATTTTATTTTGTTTTAAGTGTTGTTTTATTTTCACAGAAGCTAATTTATACAGGTTATGAACTGGTTTTGAAAAAGTTTTATGTTCCATCCTTTCGAAAAATCATTAGATTTCACGATGTCAGAAATGTCTTAAGACTTTGACTTTCATCCCGTTTCCTGTTAATTCTTTTATTTTGCACGTAGATTAAGCTAAATTCAAGAACCTAGGTAGGAGAATGAGAACGGCAAGAAAACGCTAAATTTTCTCTCTCGGAAACGATATCTTTAGCTGGCCGTTATAATCTGACTTGATTCAATTACGCCAGCTATGCGGCAGTCATTTTGTTTTAATCATAATTCATAGCAGGATGCGGAATACATCCTGTCTCCACGTAACTCTATTGACCAATAAAATTGCAAGAAACTTGTAGGAAGCGAGATAAATACATTTTCCACCGCATGCATAAGGAAGTAACATACTGTACTCTGTAAAGGAAGTTGTATATTTAATGCTAAAATGTACTTTCTTTTTTGTTATTTCATGATAGAGCTCAAACAACAGTTGCTTACACCATTTAGTCTAATGAGATGAGGAATGCAGTGTATCTTGTCCTTTACCCATAGACTATGTGATTCTGTTAGCCGAGACAATTTGATTGGATGTCTAATTTTAAGGTTGAGTTTATGGTGCACCAACACATGGTTTCACATTTCATTTATATTGAAAGAAAATAGGAAATGTATAGATCTACAGTGATGCAGCAGAACCCGTTAGTTGCATGTTACGATCAGGCAGATGTGCCAGTTCTTTTCCTACTCAAGTATCACAAGAGCAACACGGGACTAATGCTGTATAATATTAGAAAAAGCGAGAGGTATCCTTTATTTTTCTAATAATGATTTCGACTCCAACACCACATTAGTAATTAAAAGAATTAATTATATAAGACCACTGATCGTCATAATGACCCGAGTTCTTCAGAACAGATAATGTTTTCTAAAAGTCAGAAGGTGACATTTGATGTATTTTACCGTACCGTTCATTTTTGTACATTTTTTTCGAGATAATAGATAGAAATATACATGCTGTATCACTGGAACTTCTGTGTATGCATTTTTTTTGTGACTGTATAAATGTACTACAACTACTTTTCCAAGTCCACTTACGAGTTTGCCTATTTTAATGTAAAATACGACCTCAAAAATTATCATTTATCTGTCTTCAGTGGACCTGTGTACCTCCAGTTCACGCGTATTATTCTCGCTCCCATTTTAGCGGGATCTTACAAAGTCGGAATGGAGAATAACTTTCTTTAACTACCGTACGAATTGCTTTTCATGCATTTTCGTTAATCATGGTGACATATGAAATAAATCAAACGATGCGCTGTTCTTGAAGGTAAAACACTTGTGAAATGGACAAAATCATGATTAAAGTACGTGGTATAAAACTGAGTATAAAACATGCATAAATATGCCACCGTGTTTGTAACTTTCTATTGCCATTATACCACCTAAGTTTAAGGTATTCATATGACTTTCAAATACAATGCAATTCACTTCGACTAAGTTGATGTTATCGACAGCAATTGCTTATTCTAAAAGAAAACACATTAGAAAGGAGACTACCATTAAACAGTTGAATTAAACAAGAAAATCATAATTTACAGCATGCCAAACATTTTAAAGGATTCATTTATCATTTGGTGAACCATCGTCTGAATCAATGAAAATAAATGATGAAATATGAGCTCAGGTCATAAATAGTTTTAACTATTTCGTGCAGGTAATAAGTAAGTGGCCTGAACCTGTACAAAAGATAGGTAAGGGTAGACTTCTCGGAAGCACAGAGCACCACAAATGCAGTCTCAGAGCCACGCATTTGCAAAGTAGGCCCACAACAAAAAGAAGCTCTCTTACTGAGTGTCCCAAATAACCGCTTCTCAGTCCATTATCAGATGTATTTTTCTGTCGGCACTTATTGCTTATGCTCGTTATCCATGGTTGCGATGAAACAGTTGTCTTATCACCGCTTTCTTGATGATGAACCACTTGATAGAAAAAGAGCCTTTTCGAAAGCTGAGATGACTGATTAAAACTGAACAGAGTCTAAAAATTGATCAGTTGACTGATTCATTGAAAGTTTACAATTACTTCGGCGTTAATAGAATGTTTTCTTAAACATTATGGTTAAATATTCGTTAATCAGCGTCATAAATTCATGATTCGACGGTCTACATTTCAACTGAACCTGAGTTTTGAACAAATAAAAAGGGTAACCGACATTAGTACGTTTTTATTCTCTTTTTATCTGTTAATAAATCAAGAAGTTATCAAAGTCAGTATTTATGATTCCGGTAATGAAGTGAATACAGATGATATCTAAAAATTAATATAACATTTTGCACTTCTTTTCGTTGACAACTGGACACTGGAGTAGAATCTTTCGAAAAAAAACAACATCATTTTCGTGAGATTAAGGAACAAGTGATAATAAATATATAGTCTGCTGGTTATTTATAATACATGAATTTGCATTCTCAACGCTAAACTTATAAGCATCGTATCTTCATATTTAATTATTAATTTCTAATTACTGGACTTTATCCTTGGAGAGCGTGCATTGTGGCACGATTCTAGAACTCTCTGCAATTCTAAGATCGACCGTTATTTGACGATTTGTAGTTAAAGAGATGTCTTACTTCAAAAGAATGCAGTAATAGGTCAGTCAAAACAGTTTCAAAGAAAGAGATACAGATACGTAAATATGTAAATATAAAATATATATCGCGGTTTAATAATTTTCATTTGGCTGGAGCCCACGCTTAAAAAAAGAAAAAAATTAACATTCACATATCGAGGGTTCAACGCAATAAGGGCGTATCTACATATGATTCTTAAATGTAGATACGCCCTTATTGCGTTGAACCCTCGATATATTGTATGATTAAATGACATTCACCCCGGACATGTGTTTGTATAAATGTAGGAGTGTATATTGGTATGGAACATATTAAACTTTATATGGTTTCTATGACAGGCTATTAATTCTAGTTTTCATGAATTAGATTGTTAGTTTAGATTTAACTGCCTTGTGAATTCGTATCCTTGTCCCTTCCTTCTATATTTCCTTTTTACTAAATAATTCACCGAATGTATTATGGTACAGGCGGTAATACAACACCTTTACTATCTTTTTGTGAAATGAGTGTTTGACAAATTTTAATATATCAGATGTTATATTCCTAGACAAATGTTTTCAAACATAAGAAAGCAGAATAAACGTCCATTGAGTTGTTTTGAAAAGAACAAAATCTCTAAATAGATGCATTATAAAAAGAAGAAGATACATGTTATTACTGTTTTTGCTTTTATTAATTTTCGTGCAGTTTATTTTGTTGTGCGTGCGAAATTGTAACAGAGAGTTTTGTAATTAAATTTCTTTTAATATATGACAAAGGCGTGTATGTAAGCAGTATCATTGTAAAATTGTTTGTGACAGACAAAGCACATTATCGGTTATTCCATGCTATCAAGACTTTATATAATTTTGTGTCATTATTTCGTATGATATGAAGTATCGATTGGACTTTGCAAGAAAATACTTTGAACCTTGCAATAAAGTACATTGGACCTTGCAATAAAGTGCATCACAAAATGATTTATCAAAATAATGCTCTTCGCAGCAAACAAACACCACACAAATACAGCATGAATATATTCGTATTGACATGCTATGGAAGCGTCCTGGTGCCAGCAGAGAGTACGTACGGCTTACTATCTCCTACGTAGGACATAGTATCTCCTACGTAGTACTTAATATCTCCTACGTAGGACTTAGTATCTCCTACGTAGGACTTACTATCTCCTACGTAGGACATAGTATCTCCTACGTAGGACTTAGTATCTCCTAGGTAGGACTTACTATCTCCTACGTAGGACATAGTATCTCCTACGTAGGACTTAGTATCTCCTACGTAGGACATAGCATCTCCTACGTAGGAATTAGTATCTCCTACGTAGGAGTTAGTATCTCCTACGTAGGACTTAGTAACTCGTACGTATGTCACTGACTAAAAGACTCTCCAGCATGCGCTGTGGAACAATATACTAGTGTGTACTATTGTTTAGTAAGGAAACGTGTGTAATTTAAAATTACACGGCATGGATGACTTTATAAAAACATATTTTGCATCTGGTATGAAATACCGTGAAATATTACTTTGTCTTGAAAAAAATAAATGGGTTTAAAGTTTCTTTATGAAGCCTTAAACGGATATTGTCACGTATGAAGTTATTAAGACGCATAAATAAAAGTGTTGAACTTAGTGTTGCTCTCTATGTCATGGAAAATTAATGACATCCAGCAGACAACTTGGATACAAGATGATGCATCAGAAACTCCTTCAAGAGAGATATGTTGTTACACAGGAAATAGTTCGCCTGATGATGCATATTTGTGAAAAAGAAGGTATTGAACAGAGAAGGAGGACTGGTCTTCAACGTCGGATGTACCTGAATCTTGGACCTAATTATGTATGGCATATCGACGGGTATGATAAATTCAAACCATACGGGCTGTGTATCAATGGAGCTACCGATGGATTTTCTCGTTTCATAATATGGCTTGAGGTGCACAAAACAAACAGCGATCCTAAGATAATTGCTGGTTATTTTATGAATGCTGTGAAACATTTGCAAGGCTGTCCAACGCTTGCTAGGTCAGATTATGGCACCGAGAATGTTTGCATTCGACAGATGGTCATTTTCCTTAGGGGTCAGAGAGACGAACAGTTAACAAACAGCTGTTTTTTTACAAGGATCAAGTAACCATAATCAAAGAATTGAGCGTTGGTGAGGTATACTTCGAATTATAAAATGTTCAGTACTGGATAGATTTTTTCACAATGCTGAAAAGTACTGGTGATTTCAACGGTAGCTTCCTTGATAAGGCTGTTCTGCAGTTTTGTTTCATGGACTTAATTCAGGTACGTCTATAATTGTTTTATGAAACATATGACAGATTTCTGACCTTTCTACACGGATTTTCGATTATATCGTTCATCGTATAATGATGTTACTTTATATAGAAACAGATTTTGCTCTACTTGTATGTAAGTTAATTATTTGCTGGTCGTGTTAAAATATAGTAATTAGAATTTAGTAACCAGGCACAAGCACCAGTATTGGACCTGGGACAAAAATATGGCCTTATTTTCATCCTAAATGAGTTCAAAATGAAAAATATGTAGTGAAATTTGAGCTCCCTTCAAAAGATACTTATGTCTACTGAATGCCAGAATCGAGACTGCGAGCAATGAGTTCACTTCCCGGGCCGTTGTGAAATAAATTCTCTAGACTGTTTCCCGTATACATTGAGCTACAAAATGAGACCGACCCCAAGTCTCTAGCCCTTTCCGTTCATGAAACGAATGCTTTCCTGCTGAAAGTCCCTGGAAGATAAAGATGCGGCACAAAGAATCGGTACGTAAACATAGACTAAAGTATAGCTGTCCGCCGATTATGGCTCAAATTCAATAAAAAGAATACTAAAAAGTATAACTAAATACATAAACTAGGGCCACTCAAAATCGTCAGTAGCATCTCAAACACGCGATATTTGCGTTTCAAATTTGTCCACGGTCTTTCAATTGAATGCTACGCCAATGAACATAATTATTCATTAAGTATTTTTAAACTCAATTTCTGATTGGCCAATAGCGACACACCTCCGACAGAACCACAACGTTTCGTACAAAATTACTCGGATATTATCATATCTGTTTCAATGGCGGAGAATACAATTGAAAGACCGACGGAAAAATAAAAAAGTAAATATCGCGTGTAGCAGATGCTACTGACGGTGGTGAGTGGCCATAATTTACATATTTAGTAATACTTGCTATTCATGGCAAATGAATTTGATCCGTGCTAGGCTGACAAACATCTTTTAGTCCGTAATTTCGTACTGTTTCGTTGTGCCACATTTCTATCTACCTGGAACTTGCAGCAGAAAGGCACTCGTTTTCTGATAGATATTTCATGAACGGGGAGGACTAGAGACTTGGGGTTGGTCTCATTTTGTAGCTAATTGTACATGAGAAATTGTAATAGGTAGTTTGCTCAATTTTCTAGAGACTTTATTTCACAACGGCTCGGGAAGTGAACCCATCGCTCGCAGGCTCGATTCTCGAGATTCTGGCCTTCAGTAGACATAAGTATCTTTTGAAGCGGCCAATATTTTACTACATAGTTTTCATTTTGGACTCATTCAGGATGTAAACAAGGCCATATTTTTTGTCCCAGGTCCGATACTCGTGCCTGTGGTAAGTTACAATGGTACCAGAAACGTCAATATTTTTCAATACACGGACGCCTGAATTTCATATCGGGTGTGTAACGTAATTTGCTGTGTGTCATTGCATTAATTATTTTAATTATTTCAGTACTGTTAGCCTTAATCAGACTATGAAACAAATTTATAATATTCACATTTCGTTTATACATGCAGATATGCATGTGATAAAAAGGTTATTATCTTTGCATATATACATTATACGTGTAGATATCGGTATGTATTCTTTATGCACGAGTTCTGCAACGGAAATATTGGTCGAATTTTGGAGCGCAGTATCATTCCGCAAAAGAACGAATTCATATTTTCCAATGTAAATCCAATACAGTACTCTTTTAATTACTTACGCATACTCACTTTTAATTATTATATAAATGGTACATATCTTTTTTTGAAGCGTGAGTGAAGTTGAAATTATCGTCGCTTAAGAACTTTTAAACGTGACGATATACTGAAACTGACGTAACGTAAAAAGTTAACATTTCAGATTCCACTGAAACTTAATAGAGTTTTAAAAGGAGTGTTAACAAATACATATAAAAGTGTGTGCGAAGTCTTAAAAAGTGTAAATACAGGCATATATGTAGCGTGCATCTTAATTACTTTCTTTCGCCATTATACTTTTATCTATATATTTTTTTCAGGAAGAACTTAACTCTATAGTTAAACTGTGGAATAACCATCGTATAAGACCATCAAGCAATCCAAACCAGCCATACGGAAGACCATTTTTGATGTATCATTGTCCTGCTATGTTCGGCTGTCAGGATTACCTTTGTCGTACATCTGAAGCACAGGTGAACTTGTGTCTTGAGGAAAGTATTCAAAAGGGAAATGTTACATGCGACGAAACGGTGTTTGAACTGTGTACCACCATCATGTCGGACCATAATCTGATGCCTGCCAAAACAGCAGACGATGCTGCACTGCCGTACCAATTTCTCCGATGGGAAATATTAAACGAACTTCACCAGGACTAGGCCTAAATGCAAGACCAACCAATATAAGGCGAAGTCTGTCGACGCACAGGCTAATTTTCATTGCCTGACCCTACTCCGTTATTTACAAGTTATTTCAAACAAGTTGACCATGTTCATTTGTAAAACATGAAAATGACTTATAACTGTTAACTGATTGTTGTAAACATATTAAATAGTGTCTTTAAATCAATTCATTGTTAATCTCAGTATTAGCAAAGCAGGAACAATTTCAATGTTTAACAATTTAAAGAACCAGTAAACGCATCTAGTGTAACCCTTTGCTCATGTGCGAGAATTGATCCAAAAGATCATGGATATTAGTTATATATTTAATATTAACGGACGCCAATATAAATATTTTAACTAGACTATTCGAAGAATAAGGAGGGCTATTGTACTAAATCCAGGCGTCGACGTAGCCGTCGCGAGTTTATATTTAAGAAATGATTTACAGCAAAACCGTGTTTCAACACTATTTATATACGCCGAGCGTAATAATTTTACGAGGGCGTATACCGAGAAAATATTTCGGACGATGCATAATCTGCGGAGTGTATAAACACAGCTTTGCTATGAACTATTTCGATTCTAATATGTCTATTGTAAAATTTCATTGAAATATGATAGAACTGTTTCTTCGCATATAACTGTTTCTCCTTTTGAAAGGCTTATTAAAATCATCTCTGAACATGCCCGGATCCAGGGACCCCACCCCCTAATTTGAGGGGAGTACATCCACTAATAAATGCACCTGAGGATACCATTCCTACCTGTATTTAAAAACAAGAGCTGTCCGTAAGACAGCCGAGCTTTACGAACGTTGATGTTTCTAATATTAGCACGACATAACGTTTCAATAATTGAGTAGTCTGGGAAGGGCCCTCGATAATGTTGTCATTACTTTTAGTCTAACCCATTTGAATATATGACATATATGATGTGTGTGATTGTTGTTTATGTTTCTGTATATATGTACAATAAAATATGATTAAACTAAATGATTGAGTAGTAATTGGGAGTCTGTAATTATATTTAAAGGCGAGTGTTTTAGAAATTATATTTTCCTGAACTATTCATCCTTTATTCTTATGAAAAACAAATGCTTACTTTTATTTTTAATAAAATAGTCAGTTAGTTTATACATTTAAAATGTATGGCGCGAAATATCACGTGGACGAAGTCATGGTGGAACTGACGTCTATATGTGCACAAAATAACAACTATTTCAATTTCATCAAAACTCTTTTTAGCAATTAGATAATGAATAAAACATTCGACATCGGTCTTAAAATGAACAGGTTTCGAAAAGTAGACCTCTGTCAATTTTAGTACACTAATTAGTCGGGCCACAAACGTGGTCACCAGGCAGTGCAGTCTTAGGGTTAAGGTTTACAAGCTAAATCTTTCAAATAAGGTGCCTTAATAATTTTGCTCACAGAGGTAGCTTTAAAACACTGCTAGATCTTTTAAGCTAATGTTATCTTTTTAGCTAATGTTAAAACTGATTCCTAAACCTTCGACCTACAACATGCGCGAATCCAGGACCGGGGGTCCGGACCCCCCCCCCTCCCCCCCGGGAAATCCTTGAAAAAGGAAAGAAGAGAAGAAGGAAAGAAAATATTGTTGTTTTTTCCAAAAAGGCAATATTAGGACCGCATTCAAAGTATATGCTGCTGCTGCTTCATACGATCCCGACATAATTAATATTTATAACAATTATCTAAAAGAAACTAAGAATTCTACCTTGAAGAAAACTTGATTTTATCATTTTCCCCAAATTTAACAGGATCGCACATAAAACTATAAAAATAAGGGGTATATTGTATATAAAATTGCAGTAGAAAAGTGTTTAAATGCTCCTAAAATGCCCAGAATGCAGAAAGCGCTAATTTTCAAAGTTTTCCGGGTGGGGGAGGGGGTCGGACCCCCTCTGAGAAAATAAGCTGGATTCGCGCATGTACAACTCCAAATTTCCCTGGCTTTTCCCTGACTTTTGCCCAAAGTCCTAATTTCCCTGACTAATTACAAAATTCACCGACTTTCCCTGACCGTGGGAACTCTGACAGAGTTCAGATGCGTATGAATTGAACGCCTGACTGGTTATATACCGATCTAGAACAGAAAAAATAGTTCCGTCTCGGCCGAAAGTGACCTTGACCTTTCAGCTAGGGATGTGGATCTTGCACATGTCTCATTATTCATATAAAATTCAAATATTCGTCTCTCTCTCTCTCTCTCTCTCTCTCTCTCTCTCTCTCTCTCTCTCTCTCTCTCTCTGAGTCTCAATTACTGTATCTTTTCTCTTAATTACAGTACTATATTTAGCCCACTTTTATATATTTTTTCCTACTGAATTTTGTGATCTATTCCCGAGAATACACTCAATAATAGTTTTCGAAAAACTAAATATCAAATCAACTTGTGGTCCGATGGTTTTGCTTTCTTTAACATGTATCTTCTATATAGTGTATATGTTGTGAAAAAGAGGAAGAATAGAATAGTGTTTAAATAAAGTGAAACATTTTTTTGACAGTAAAATCTTTTAATTACGGAATATCACGGCGTATTTGTAGGTTTCAGTCATTAAATCTGGTTATCCTTTGTTTTGTTAAGTTTATGCCTAGAGAGAATAAATTAAGGACGAGTAACTTGGTAAACATGATTTATTCCCCTTTATTGCTCTTTACAGTAGAGGCTATTTTTTTAATATAGGAGCTAATTTCATGAGAAATAACGGTTACAATTTTGTTTGATCAGAGTGACTAGATAAAAGAATAATTGACTAGTTAAAACTTACTAAATCTTATAAAACATTGATAATCGTGTCATGCAATCTGGTCAATCTAAATACATTTTTTGTTATTGGTTAGAAACAGTGGTTAAGAGATTATTTCACGGAATTCAATGAAAAGTTATCTGTTTAAGCCCCTTCTCGAGACAACACATAAAATACAAGAATATAAATAGCTTAGAAAATAAATTAAATATTGCAATTAATGCCTATTATCATCAAAAGTCAAACAGCAATGTTCAATTAACACCTGTACCGGAAACGCAAGTTGGACCACAGAACGTTGCAGCGCCGCAAAATGGGAACCCTTACGTATGAGTTACTAAGATACTATGTCCTACGTAGGAGATATTAACTACTACGTAGGAGACAGTAAGTCGTACGTAAACCAAATTTAAATATCTCTGCTGGCACCAGGACGCTTCGATAACGTGCCGTACAATAAAACAGGGTTGGTAAAGATTCAATGAAGCAATGTTGTGATAAAATTTTATGATTCGTTTGAGAAAAAGATAATAATTATCTCTTATCAATATTGTCGTTAATGAAGTCAAAGGTCGAAACAATTAATTATAGATAGTAAGACACTACCATTTCAAAATATGATTAACGTACAAGTGGGTGTCTACCACCGCCGTAGGTTTTTACATTTATCTTGTTAAGAGCTGATTGAATAAAGCCTGCACGGTTTCCCAAAGTAACAATTTTGTTTGATTATAATTTGCAAATCATTGTCTTGTTCAGACTTTTACAACACGTACCCGCCCTCGATAAAACAATACGCGGTGGGGCTACCAGGCTTTTCCTCCACCATTAAAAGCTCAAAAGTTGCCATATAAACTATAATTTTCTCGGTGTGACGAAAACAAACAAAACAAATTGTGATATCATTATTACATTTTCCTCGTATTATTATATTCTTGGTAGAAGACGTAAATTATTATAGTTAACATTTCTTACAAATATTAAGGTATACAAGTAACTGTGTTTTTGGCTGATATTCTAGACTCGCTGTATCGGCATTTCGTCTTTAACACAAAAATAATCACGTCCATGTTTCACACTTGATTTCCTTATTCCATTCCTGGAGTTATAGGAGAGGAATGGTAAGTTTACTAATTTGAAGAAATTTCCATTAACACCGTATGAGTGGTATAAAACTAGATTTATATGTACAGACTGTGCATGCCTGTCGTTGATAATTTAAATTGCTAAATAACACGCCTGCATTTAAATTATGAAATTTAAAATGTCAACATATTAAAGTGTCGACGGAAACCTGACTGAAAAAAACATTCAATACCTCAAAATGCTTGGGAGCTGTATAGGCTAACGTACTATATGTACTACCACGTTTCACATCTGAAATACGAGCTAATTAAAACAAACATAATAATCGAGTTATACCACAACATGTCCGTTAACTCGAGTGTAACATTGTACATGTGGACGTTTTACAGCAATTACTGTAAATCAACATTCAGATACTGGTTATTTCATTTGTGCGCAACATTTTTTCTCCAGTTTCTCTATTTTTGAATTACCTCTTACTTAAAAGATTTTATTTTGAAGATAATATAAGCGTTATTAGGCGGATACAATGATATAATTTTGGACCAAAAAGGAAGAGATCCAGATTGATTTATTTTATAATTGCATAAATTTGGAATATAGTACATGTTTCCCATTTTATAAATACATTTACGGCATGACTATTCGTAACTGCTTAGAAAGTAAATTGATTATTTTCAGTGTTTTGTTTTTCACGAAATATTTCCGTAACTTTGGACAGTGGTATCACATATATTTTCAACTATGTTTGTGTTCGAGAATAAGGCATTTATGAATGGCATGGTAATTGGCACTGTTAGCACACTAACCACATTTGTATATTATTCTATTTATATTTTACACATGCTGTACAATAATTAATATAGTTTGACAAGTTTGACAAGTTTGATTTCATTTCTTCCAGAAGGTCAGAGACCCATGAGGAATAACAAAGCATATATACAAATATGGCGATACAATAAATATGATATAACCGGAAAGCATCATAACATATATAACATAACATGTGATTATATGATTAAATTATCACTTTTAGACATGTGTTCTACAAAAACGGGGTCAACAAATTAACACAAATACATCGTATGTATTATAAATACAAGTTCTTGTGTTATAAAGTTCTTTACAAGTGGGTATATAAACATAGTGATTTTATGATTTTGCATTTATTGCTGTTTTGATATTTCAAGATTATGCAAGAAGGATGATATGCCAAGTGTTTAAAACAAGTGTCTTATATAGATTATAAATTTACAATTTATATTGCATTATAATGGAATCAAGATTTAATTCAATTCTTATTGTAAAACGATCACTATATACAGAAAATAAGGCTATTACTTCCATTGCTAGAAAGTTTATTACATTTATGTGGCGTTTTGTTGTTAGAATTTGCGTTACATACTTAGTCTAGTATACACTTAAGAGATAACCTTGTTTCCAAATTAAAGTATGATAAGTGTCTGGATGTTAATAAGATCGGAGGAAGTGACTTTTCAATTTTGTTTCCCATGATTTCTGGTTCATAAACAAACATGCCTCCATGGCCAAGTGTTGAATGACTTGGTTTAAAACCAGAATTGGATTTAAATTTCGCTACGAAACAAGCAAATGTCGTCAGAAACAAATCGCGATAGTTATAAAGATCACTTCGCGTAATGTAATGAATTAAAGAATTCTACATACGTTTATTATAATTCCTGGTTATTCAACCTTTTGTTTACTCCAAAATGACCTTTCCTATTAGGGTTAGGGTCATTTATCTGTTGATTAGGCGTTTCTATTTACAAAATATACGGTTGCATGAGGTTACTATATATGTGTATTAATTTTACTAATAATCCTGCAATCACATGCGGTCCTATTGGTCAATATATTCAGTCAGTATAATTTCAAGGGCTCACACTTAATTGCCCATCATTGCCATGAGTTTGGAACCATGCTTGGGGTTTAGATGTCTTTCATGTGGGGAAGCCATCCAGTTAGCTTACGAAAGATCGGAAGTTCTACCTATTAAATCTGGAAATAATGCCTGGAAGGGATTTGATATAATCTACAAGACGATCATTTGAAAGCATAGAAAGCAAAGTAATAGCAGTTTGATTGAGTCTGTTTATGAGAGGTTATGGAAAGTGCAATATACGTCAAAGAAGAAACATTGTACTTGTATAACAGTTGGCTGTATGAGTAATCATTACAGATATAAAATTGCTCAATCAACATCAAAGTCAACGTTGTCGTTATATACTTTTTGTATATTGGTTTGTTTAATCTTAAATCAAACTGATAGTTTCGAACTTTCCATGAAATGAACGCAGATGATTCTCTGAGCAAGATTAGTCTCCCCTTGGTATGGTCTTATGTAACTGAAAATACAACTCCCAAGTGCTTTTTCGAAACATATTTGCGCCAAGCCTGCATTTTCTTTATCCTTGGAAAGAAGAAACAGTGACGAGGACTTCGATCTGTGAGAAGGTGATTTGTACCATCTCTAGAACGATGAAACTTTTGCGAGACGAAGCGTTGTCATGGATCAACTGGCGACTGCGAAGATTAGTCCTTGGACGCATTGATTTGTATTCTCGTTTGACAGCTTTCAGTAATTTATCTCTATAAAACTTTCCAGTGACTGACTTTCCTGACGGTGTAGAAATTTGTACGACAGTACCCACTGAGTTAAAAAAATATGAAATACAAAGCCGTTTTGACATTGCGAGTTCTTAATTGCAACATTTGGTAGCTATATAGCTCTATATAGACGATCACATTTTTGCATATTGTCATTAGTTTTAGAATGGCCCTCGTATGTAGCTTTTATATTGGTCACTTGGTAATCCTTTTATAAAGTAAGTAAAAATAGTCAAACGTTTAAAACAAAAACTGTAAGTTATTATTTACGGTTGGATGTGTTACGTAGTGAGACAAAAATGAATACAATTTAGTTATATTTTGAAACAGAAAACGATGAAACAATTTGTTTCCCGCATGAGATATCTGTAGCCAAACGAAAATGATTTATGCAACTATTCGAAATATTGATGGTCAGAAAAACCGTGGACGTATGACCTTTTGTAATACTCAAAAAAAAATCTTTAGTGGCATACATTGTACATTTAAGTGTATCAGTAGTAAAAGGAAAATGGATACACTTTGTATAAGAGCTGATGAAATGCTGATACACTCAAACTTTATTTCATTTGGTGACGAATGATAAATCAACAACAATATATACTAAACTTGAAGGCAAGCACTCCCGCCGCCACTGTTAAATTTGTGTCTTATATATGGTGTTGTTATGCCGGAAACGTGTTTGTTAACAAATGTAACTCGTTGACAGCGTGGGTAGCTTCACTACGTCTTTTCTGTATAATTTACTTATGCATGGATATAGTTAAATTTGATATACCTTATGATTTATTATAGAAGATAGTTCCACTTACCCTAAAAAGACGTAATCATAAGAAATACTTGAAATGGTCTTTTTATATTCAAATTAAGCTGACCTCTTACCTCTATCATGGCAAGTAAAAACAATATATATTAGTGATATCTAACCATAGTCAGTCTGGAGTGTATACAATGTCAGATATCTATGATGCTTTTGATATATAATATGCATGTAAAACTTAATCTTTACTAAAATAAAATCTATAAAAAAGATTCTTTAAAAGCATAGGAATAACACCAGAATTGTTTAATGTAAAGCATGTTGCAATTTTAGATTCATGAGTGTATAAAACTTTACAAAAATATCCGTGACACTGATTGAAAATAATGCCTGAAGACTGAGATTTAACCTTTTTATTCATTTCGCATTATAAATAGTGCAAACACATTTTGAACGACAGTATTGACTGTCTGACCAAAAGAAGCGTTATTGTGAAGTCCTTCGTCTAAATTAAGTTTGCAAATTTAGTTCCGTTCTTTACAAGCAGCTAAAAGTATTATCATGTCCTTCTCATTATTACGATGTTCAAAGCTAAATGTTTCAATACAAATTATTTCACTCTTAATATATGTCAATACAAAGACTGTAACCATTTCGTAAAACGCCATTTTGCAAAGTTAAGTAGACAAACAAACATCGATATCAATTTACTGTAATTGTATTGGATTCTATGGCTTTAGAGTTAATATATTATCCTCTCCCCAAGCAAACTAATTCAATTCACATTATTGGACGTAATTCATTAAATACTATATACATCTGGTCCCAATCAATTAAAAAGACTAAAATGTTACTACTGATTTGTGAGACATGAAAACAGAGATTTGAATATATATACGCAAATGTTGAACGAGTGCGAATGTGTAGTACAGCTCGGGCTCGTATATAAAGCAGCATCAAAACTAATCTTATTGGGTTAATGGATTTGCTGTGGCATGTGCGTGTTCGTTTGTACTGCTAGGCGCTTTGCCATGTGCTTGTTCGTTTGTACTTCTATGCGCTTTGCCGTAATTGGTCTGGTATATTGTGGTGGTGATTTAGTTCGTATAAATTCTCTCTAATATATATATATATATATATATATATATATATATATATACCGATTTATTCGGTATTCTTATTAATATTACAAATCAAAAGACTTACTGATATTTTTTATAATTTTATCATTTCAATATTTTGCTTAAATCTTTGACATATTTACTAATTTCAAAATACATTTGAACTCGCTGCAGTGGCACAGGAATTGAATGCTGCAGGGAGGAATGTGTGTAGGCAGCCAATTATGCACATACCCTCACCCTGAAACGTTATGAATTTTTCTTAAAATATTCGTTATGAATTGAGAGAAAGATACTGTTTGGAACAGATTGCTTGTATAGAGGTTTCAATTTATACAAAAATTGTGTCAGGTCAGCAAAGCGCTGCTGTATGAGATGAGGCTAGAAGCATTTAAAAAAGCTGAATAAAATATGAAAATACCCTAATCAATTTATTCCTCTGATTGTAAATTCTAAAATTAAATGTTAAAGAAACTAAAAAAAACAACACATATTCATTTAGGAATATACAATATATCAATAAATATTCACATTATGAAAGAATGCCATAAATGTAGTATTACGAAATATTTTTTTGAAATGTACGATTTACAATTATCTCTGTTAAATGACAATCGACATTGACGCGCCACTCCTGAAATGTCGACCACCCAGTTGATACACACTTTACGAAAGAATGTGTTTAAATGTTTGTAACTGAAATAGTTTAGATAAGGCTTATAAAAACATCAATTTAGCTCTAATTACGCATTTTCATATTGCATACTATCTGATGATACACTTAGATGCGGTGTAATTATTTTGACAAGAGATCCTCTCTAGCATGTCAAAATCAATGAATTTAGTATCGAATATTGCCACTTTGTCGTTACAAGTGTTAGATGATATATGACACGGTATGCATCATTACGTCTTCGATGAACGTTTATCTGGTTAACAGGATTGTCAATGCGTCACATGTGTAGAACTTCAGTTTATAGGAAAGTGTATCTGCTGACCCTTCTAGCAGACAGGCTAATTACATTTGATCTCACTTTATTCCTTTACATAAACGAATGTAAGAAAGATCCAGGAAATGTCTGCATATACCATATTGTCACAGTTAGTTGGAGGATAATGGTCAATGAAGATACCATATGTTAGTGATTTGTTTTATATTAATGTGCATACTATACATAGATAATGTACTAATGTCACATGTTCCCGCTTTCTTGTAGGTAATTTGTAAACACACATAGAACCAGTAAATTCATCTAATTAATATGTGAACCGTATTTTATAATTATATGAAATTAAAGTGAGAGTAAATATAAATTGCTTTTGTTTTCGTAAGTAATAAACAAATAATCGTTGTGAAAACGCTATTCGAGCGTATGTATTAATATAAATTGTAAATTTAGACAATTAGATGTTGAGTTTTTGTTCAAGCCTTGATTAACAACCTATTTCTTGGGACGATATTAAACAAAAGGCTTAGAAGATTAAAATAAACTAGGGAAATTCTGTGGTGCAGATGAAATTCGGTTAGCAATTTTAATAAATTACTTCTGTACTGACATCTTGTTTGAAATCATAATTAAATCTGTAAAAAGATCATTAGGAAGCAAAGAATGAAACCAAGAAGAAAAATAGCAGACTCTGTTTGATTAAGTCTGTTCATGAGAGGTAATGTAATGTGCAACATCTCTCATGCCCGCTAGCACCGGCTTAAGCGGCGGAACTCTATTACAAATATGTTGAATGGACTCCATGATCCCAAAGGACCAGAAAATATAACAACACCGAATAAGTTTTCCTTTGAAAAGGAGAATATACTTAAGGATGTGCTAAAACACAATAAACCACTACCAAAAAGAAATAATAACGTTTCAGATCCTCTGGAATATAGGCCAATAACGCCATTATCCATATCATGTACGGTATTCGCTAAAACTTTTGATGGCGTTGTTGAAGATGAATAATAATCCTTTGTGATGAGCAAAACGGTTTTAGGCAAAAGTTATTTGGTTTTGCATATCAGCTATCTTAATTGAAAAATACTCATAAATCTACTAAGAAAGATACTTTTACTTGTTTCATTGATACTAAGAAAGCGTTTGATAAAGTTAACAAAAATGTCTTTTGAATGAAATGTAGTAAGGTAGTATGTACAGGCTGTTTAGTCTTTATATTCATCTTTCTCATGTGCTGTCAAGGTCAGTTGAACGTAAACATTGACGAACAATGTCAAAGTAGGGAGAAAAAAACAAGGTTATCAAATCCCTCAATTGTAGTATAGTCAAACTTGTTCGAGAGGCAATGTCTATTAAGAGACCAACACTTGTATTAAGGGGCCACTTTTCAGTTCTATAAAATTAAAACAATAATAATGGTAATAATGAACAATTTTTGTTGAACCAAGAGAATTTTCCATTCTCTTTGGTGGTATCTTAATATTTGTATATTCCACTTTATTTGTTTTGGTATCATTACTACCCTATGCAAACGATATTTTATATTTTCTTATTAGCAAAAATATATAGCTTAATTTACAAATGAAGTTAGATATAGTTTCGGAACTTTGGAAAGATGCAGACTTTGTCTATGGTGGGAATGGTGAACTTTTAGTCTCTAGGGTTAATTGTATATACCAAAGCCGGTGTATGTGAAGTTACGGCGTTGCACATATTATTATTATCGTTGTGAACAGTCTCAATAAAAAAACGTCTGCATATCTTTCTTGGTTTAAGACACATCAGTCCTGTAAAAAGAAAAGATAAGAAATGATACGAATGTCGCCAGAATGGCTTGTTCATTTTGTTCATTTTAAATGCGATTAAGATAAATCTGACTGAAAGCAAAACGTACGCTTTGACGTAGGATCGTAAAGTCTTTCGAAACTGTCGGATATACCTAGGTATTAATCATTTTGCTATTTGATGAACGTAGAGTATGCCAGCATCGTGGATGCCGCGAGTGTCATTGTTTTAATTTAAAACAACTGAATGTTTAAATTACATCTTATTATCAAGACTATCTTATCTTCAATTGTCTTAGAAACGTTACATCATACTTACTATATTACTAAAGCAACATCACATTCCTTTATGAGCAATACATTATTCTTTCTTTCATTGTAATTTTAACTGTCTAAACTTATTGAGGTTAATAATAGGAATAAAAGAATTTCTAGCATTTCTAGTGAAAGTGTATAGATTGACATATCATAGACTTCCGTTTTATTTCATTAATTTGAAAATGCAATTTTGTGTAGTTTACAATTTCTGATGAACACGCCAGGCTATGACGTCACAAAATGTGGCGAAATAAATATTTCATAAGTCACAAAGCACGATTTGGTACGGTTTTGTTATATACGCCTTGTCGTCATATAAGATAAGAGTGATCTATAGCATGCGTTGTGGTGCTACATTAGAACGTTTGTTTTTTCCACGATCGCCATTATTTGAACATTTTGTTGTTTCAGAGATCTTTAACTTCTAAAGAATGGAATGTATTAGAAAAACAAAAAGGTACGTCACATATCTGCCATGGTTCAATAATTTCTACTGAGCAGGAGTACACTTACTTTAACATGCCTATATATTTCATGAACAAATGTAATATTATTTCTTTAAAGACACTCCAAAATGAAATGTTCATAATATTGTGTTTAAGAGATTTCTATTTATAAGCAAGATATAATAACACAACTGAAATATTTTGATTCTATGTGTAATGTAAGGTTTGCAGTCACTGCCTTGTAAATTCGTAGACTTAAGTTTGTCCTACACAATATTTTTTATCAAAATGTACCAATTTTGTTTCCTTATCAATGTCTATATATCCCAGCTGCATTGCATTAACTTCTGTAAAAAACAAACACATATTTTTTGTTTAATTTAAGGTCATTTGCTTTGTAGAGACATATAAGTAAATAGTTTATCAATAATAATCGTAATGTCTGCAGATTAGAAAGAGAAGAAGATTTATGGTTTTGATTGTTATCAATATTTTTCCTACTTATTATTTATGTTCTGTTTATTTCGCAATGCACCGTAAACAGTACTTACAAATATCGTCTGGCCTTTCTGATTTACTCATTTATCATTTCGAAAAGCAATTGTATTTGCTTGGTAAACATCAAGCGGTTTATATATATAAACTGTGAGAAATTATAACAGAGAATAAATCCTATATAACTAAGTAAATGCTGAACCATATTTATATATTGTTCGAATGAACTTGCCTAAGATGTCACTTGTATTAAGCAGTCAAATGACTTCAGCAGTCAGTTAGCTAACTTCCGAAATTGAATTGTTATTCTAATTTCTACGTTTCTTACGTAGCCACCTCTATTTAGCAGCCAAATTGTCTGTGTGCCTTTGCTTGGTGGATTAAGACATGCTTTATTATAGCATCATTTTGACCGGAGTTTTAGTACATGAGAAAACTACTTTTTGTATCAAAGAAACGTTACAAAGAAAAACAATTAGTTTTGAGGAAAGTGTACATCATTTCTCGACATGTGGATATAGTTTCGGCTCAGAAACTTTAGTTTTGGTTTAGGTATTGAACTGTAACTTAGTATGTAGGTTGCTTGTAGTATGATCAATGTTGAAATTGTATTTGGGTTCAGTGAAATCAAGGCCAATGGCATTTTACTAAAAATGGAAAAAAGCAGATCAAACTTGTACTTGCATTTGGGTTCGGTGGAGTCAAGGCCAATGACATTGTTACTAAAATAGAAATAAGCTTCTCAATAACATTTGTATTGAAATTAAACTTAGCCTAAAAAAAAACAAACTAGGATTTTGTTTGGGGTCAATAGGGTCATATTCAAATCTACATAACTTAATTCAATCTATATACTTTGAAAACTCGCGAAGTGGGCTAAAGCGTTGGTCCGTTATACCAGTAATTTTGAACGGATTGGTGACGGTTCAAATCCCGGTCGGGGCCTTACCGTTTTGAAACATGAAAAATAAAAAAAAAGTCACTGTGACCATCGAACATGTGGTTTCAGGTTTATAACTTTAGTTCGGATTGACAAACTATCACAAAACTTTGTGTATACACTCTTTATACATTGTATATATAATAGGTACCATCATAGATCTTCAAATGCCTGCATGTTAGTCGATTTGATAAACAACAAAATCCTTTACATAATTATATATTTGATTTGTTATTCTCATTGATCACGTCTAAAAGCTAGTCAGTGTCAATATCATTATAATGAGCGTACAATTTAGTATGACTCTGCAAAATAAGTTAAATCGTTGTTAATTTCTATTTTCTTTTGTGTCACACGTATCAATCGTAGCTTTTAATTGTCATGTATTTGACCTATTATAGGAAGTGTTGACACTGTCCTTAATAACTCGCGTTATCTTGACTTAACTTTAATTGTCTTTTTATCTTATTAGTCTTTTCTGAAAGTATGTTGGTGATGATTTCATTCTGTCTTTGGACTGATTTTCATATAAAATACATTTTACTATTGGTATAAGACTAATAATTTCACAGATAGTCTTCTAAAAAGTATATGCATGTTTTATGAATGGTAAGGAAACCAGTATGGTTTATATAAATTTGTATATAACATAGATGAAAGTTATCCAAACTAACATTTAAATTTCCAAATTACTTATCAGTAATGAAATTTAATGTTGTTTTCCAGGACAATGGATACTGTAAATAAACGGTGTTGTCTTAAAATTTGTACCACATGTAAAGTACATCGTCTGGGGAATCACTATAATACCACGTTTTCTTCTTGCAAACAAATTTACTAAAGTAAATAGATTTTACATATTTTAGGTTTTACATATAAAGGTTTCATCCTCATCGATGCAACTGCAAAATAAATTGTATGTCATTTATTGAAATGATTATTTCAATACCGTTTATTCTAGATTTTTGGAAGAAGAAAAAACTAAAATACGGTGTTCTTGAATGTCCTAGTCAGTGCCAGGAAAATTAATAGTCCTTTCTAAAATAAGACATTATAATCCATCCTGAGTAACTTCATTTGTTAATATGATGCAGTGAATTGGTTTTGCATGCCCTTGAATTAATTTCCGTACTATTTACAAAAAATGCATTTCGTTTTTAAAGTATTGAAATATGAAAATGTCTATTTGTATCATTTGCAGTCACTGTGGTCATCCGAACGTAGGTATATTTGTAAAAAAGTTTTCTGACTCTCGCTAGATTCTGTTAATATCACAATTCTAACATATCCTCGATTTACTGCTAGGTTTATCTACTGAATTCCTTACTTCCTGTCTCTGTACAAGAATAACAGCTAGCGATTTAACTGATCCGGGATTTGCGAGGGTGTACCTAATACTGTAAGAGCATCACTTTGGTTTAATCAAAATATGATGATTGTGTACGTATTCGTCCATTATCTGATACAATGACAAAATGAAGAAGACATGTCATATACCCTTCCACGCACAGTTTATTCGTACGTTTACAACAGAGCCTCATTAACATTTATAAGCTTGTCGAAACAAAATTGATATGGCGTTAAAGGTTATGAGAAATTTTCGTAAACAGTTAGCTTGGAGATGTATGCGATATCTACGCTATACATGCTGTTAAAATATCCATGATTTTATTGAAATCTGATGATCAAAGTTAAATGTATAGGTTATCAGTTATAACAGTTCAAATATTCTGTCCTGTAAAATGATTTACCTGATGTCTTAATTTGTAAATGTTAAAATCTTTCCACTTGATTTCAATGTTAAGATAAAGCGGATTATGCATAGATGGTGACAATGGTGAAAGACGAAAGGAAAGAACCAGTCAAATGAAACTGAAATATGACAGGGATATTGTTAGGTGATACTTATTGAAATATTCAAAATGAGACAGAGCTGTCATAAATCATGTTATTTACATCTACCATCCCAGAGATTATTTGTGGCGGTCTGAAAAATCGTACTATTTAGTGGTTTGAAAGAATGGTTGACATCTTAAATGACAAAAACTAAATTATGTGACAACAGATAAATTGTGTATGATATGTTTTTGTGCTTACAATTCACTGCATGCTGTTAACGGGGTTCTTTTAAAAAACGATCAATGCCGAGATCTTACCCTACTATTTATTTTAAAAAAAGTAAAAGGAATTATCCTATTTACAAGACACTTACTATATTTAACCGTCGTCTTTCGGTTGGTTAGATATGTGATATTTATATAACTTTTCGATCAAAGAAAATGCAAAATCATTTCGATTAATATAATTTTCGTTAAATCAAGACATCGAAATTTCAATGAAATAGACAACAGTACAAAATGCGAGTTCCAATAGCCAATTATAAACTCATTCATTATGATCGGCACGCCAAAAATAAACGTTTTTATAGTTTTCGTAGGGTGGGTTTAAATTCAGTGAAGCACTGTGAAACAATTTTCTGAATCGTTGAAGCAAAAGAATAAAACATACGATGAGGTAAATGCACAATTAAGATAAATAATATCGCATATCAATACTTGCAAGTAGTATATTGACGCGTCTTGCAGTCTATGTGTTCTAGTGTTTCTATTTACTTATACATGTTGGATCTTTAAAATCGATAAGCATAAAACGGACCTAATAAGGTAATAATTATTTTCGTACCTTTTCAGGACATTTCGTACTACTGTCTACAGCAAAATATGTTGAATTATTTTTTATCATTGTTAATATTTTGAATATAATTACACAATTTTAATTAACAAAAAAATTGATGAACTATGTACGGTACTTTTTTTCCAAGTCATATATTTTACATCTAGCGCCAGTACTTTTTCCAAGTAATATATTTTACATTTAGCGGCAATACTTTTTCAAAGTCATATATTTTACATCTAGCGGCAATACTTTTTTATTTCATACTTTCAGCTTATATTCACACTATTTGTCATTTCATTTAGTAATACATCCGGAACGACATATATCAATATTTCCGATTTGTTACCCTTTTTAGGCATTTGGCTAGTTAATGTATTTAATAAACATATAAATCGGTTTTGTACATAACGAAAAAGAGCCAACTTCATAAAATTAAACAAAACAAAGTTTGCTTTTAAAAAAATACATGTCTGCATTATGTTTCAATTCATTTGAAGGATGAACGTAATATCTAGGCATTAAAGAAAGACACGTGCATTTAGAGAAAGCAGTAGAATGTTTGTGGTAGAGTGATGTATAGGACAAAAACGAAAGAGTAGATAGGATATGTATGCAAAGCAGAAAAAGAGGGCTTTGTCTTTCAACTGATTACCCTAAGGTCAACATGATAAAGCTACAACCTGTATACACTCAAACATGAATTCACATACAACGTTTGTGTTTATAGTAAAACAAGTGTTACACTGCAAATAAATGATGCATTGAAATTATTACTAAATCTGGCATTCAATATTTTAGCCTAACCTGCATTCTGACTAGATGACCTGAAGTACAACCATTCTGTATCAATATCGTTAGGATTAGTGAGGAAATGAAGGTGCTAAAGAGTAAACAGTGCAATATGGCATTTTCATTATTGAAGAGGGCATATTTCTCATCTAATTAATCTTATATGGCTCATAATCAAACTTGATGGAGGTATAAACGATCTATGCAAATATGAAGTGTAAACATGGTGATGTATTGCATTTTTCATAAATCAATTGCACATAACTCTGGATTTCAATGTCCAATAAAACCCATATAATCTTAAATACAATCTTATGACTGCATGTCATGTGCAAATGAAATGGTTGTTGATAAAACGGTGTTGCTAGAGTAAATAGATTTTATTTCAAAGTCACATAACTCAAATACTCAAATAAAATCACTGAGCAAAACAATCATTAATCCTAATGCATTTCTAATCACGTAAGTGTTATTGGTGAAGTAGTCCTGTTAAACTGTAATACAAAATGACTTTTAAAAAGACAAAAACCGAGTTAGAAATCATTCAACTTGAAAATATCCGCGCTTTGTTGAGCTTCTTTTTATTGTCTTTATAATATACCGTCATCCCAACCTACATTACTCTACCGCGAGCTCCTACATAGCCTACCCTCCCCGAATCAAGGGTCTTGATATTTTTCTCTGGGTACACTCTCCCGTCTGTATTACTCCCCTCCCCCGACATTTCCACCTCACATTATCACCGACATGCCTCATATTGGAATACAAATTAAATTTCAAGCTTCTGTTTCTTTTGTCGTTCTTGAATACGTTTAGTTATTCTCTTCTGTGAAGACTAAGGATAAATGTAGAAATCTCGTTATACACCCATATGTTCGTCAATTTGTCTGACCCCTATCGTAACCGCATCCACCAAAAGGCTAATATTTTAGTTTCTTGGGTTTATTGAATGATACTGTCTCTTAGTTTCTCGTCATCGTCATCCCCCGTGCTAATTTCCCATTGCCCCGACGAATTGTCCTTTTCACTTTTGATTTATTGATATTAACTTTTAGGTATCCCATCATCATCCACCTGCATTACTCCCGTTAAGCTCCAAAATGACCACCACATCTCCGAAAAAGGATACTCATTTTTGTATTCTTAATACTTCATTTGTCCCTTATTTCATCTTTCTCCACCCGCATTACTTACGCCCTCCACCCTGCATTCCCCACCCAGGAAATTCCCCATCGCCCATTTTTGAATACAAATTGGACTGAAAATTGTTTCTGTTCTTTTGTTTTTCTTGAATATATTTTGTTATTCTGTACTATGAAATCTAATGGGAAGTACAGAAATAATGAATACATTAGACTGGCATCAGCCGTTAGATTCCTTTAAATAAACATCTCTGCCATAAAATCCACTAAAATAGCACTTTCTGAAAAAATACAATTTATATCCTTTATCCCTGACTCCAAGATGAGCCTTGAGAGAAAAGGGTTTGAATAAATATCAGTGTCGGTGTGAAGAAGAATAAACTTTATTACAGATTATTTTATCTCGATAGACTTTGTAAGTATATGACCACGTGTATCCGTTCATCTGTCTGCTTTCCACTGTCTCCCCGAACACCATAAAACTACTTATTTTCCTTTCCTTTTTAGATTCATGTGATTCGAAATATCTTCAGGTATTATGCCATTATGCCATTACCCTCTTCTTCCCGAGCACTATCCCCATCCCCACCTATCCACTTTCGAAAGTAATATTGTAATATCGTCCATTAATTCGCCGTATTTGAAAAAAAAATGTTTTTGTGACTTTTTTTCAGTATGCAAGTTATTCAAAATTGTAATTGTTCAAAAATATGGATCCGAAATTACAATTTAAATTTATTACATCGAAATCGTTTTCAGCGATTTATCACGTTATTAATCATGTCTCCCACCACACAGTGGTGTGGGAGACATAATTATTGATTTACTCCTGTCTGTGTGTTTGTGTGTCTGTCACAAAGCTTGTCCGCACTCTAAGTCGAACATTTCTCATCCGATCTTCACCAAACTTGAACAAAATATGTTTGCCAATAAGTCCTCGGCCAAGTTCGATAACTAGCCAAATCTGCCCAGGCTCGTCGGAATTATGGCCCTTGAACATAATTACTGAATCACCTAGACTCATTAAAATGCTGAACCATTCACTTTAAAACATGCTTCGAAAACCATTCATCTTGTCCGCACTCTAAGTCGAACATTTCTCATCCGATCTTCACCAAATTTGAACAAAATATGTTTGCCAATAAGTCCTCGGCCAGGTTCGATAACTAGCAAAATCGGCACAGACTCTTCGGAATTAATGCCCTTGACCATAATTACTGAATCACTTAGACTCATAAAAATGCTGAACAATTCTTTCTAAAACATGGTTCAAAAACCATTCATCCTAATCACCTAGACTCATAAAAATACTGAACCATTCTTCCTAAAACTTGCTCCAAAAATTACTGACTTTTTTTACTATTCAGTTGATTAGGCAGTTGTGGGAGACATGCGCTTTTCTCAAAAGCAGCTCTAGTTTTACTTTGTTATGCTCCTATTATCAGTTATGGAGTACTTTAGATTGGTGCATAATTTCAACAGAATTATTTTGAATTTGAATAGAAATCAAGAATAGAAGTCCTTTACCGAATACGTGAACAGCAACAACAGAATCATATAATTACTTCCGTGTTTGAAGACTTTATTTATGAAGTTACTTCTTCCCTCACAAAGCATAACTGATTTATTATATATTTCAACTTTATCAAGTAAAACAATGCGTTCACGGCAACACAGTTGCAATATGCAGTTCTATAAGCTATAAAATTGCTTTTATCAATTAAACCAGATGCTATCTATGAAAAGGATGACTTGCATTTTAATGTCGTGTTGTGATTTACCATATAAATGATTACTGTTTCTCGAAAACATTGCAAATTGTTTACGCGAAAAACGATATGAAATTTAGTACAAGTAATTCTATCGTAGAGATCGGGTATTGTTGTTTAAAAACATGGATCATCAAACAAAACTTAGATCCGCCTTGACAACATTGACATAAATCAAACGCTTTACCTGTAAACCCATCATGGCCAGCAGGTTTTGACACTTAAACGACTGGTGGGGATTTACAAAGAAAACAAACGAGCTGTAAATATACATACATTGTTTTTGTGAGTAGCAAGCAATAAACAACGACACATCATTTTTGCCTTGTAACATCTATAGTAAAACCAATTAGTTAAAAATAGCCCACACAAATCGTTTTGTGCTAGTGTCCTTTACTACGGGAGTACACATGTTCAACAACGTATACATGAGAATTTAAAAATCGTAAGAAATAAATAAGAAGAGATTCATTTTCGATTTCCATAATTGGTAGTGTCCATAAATTATAAATGAGCTGATATATTAATACGAGGGGCGGTCAGAAAATATCTCATTATGCTGAACCTGAAACAAAAGCTCAGTCAAAGCAGTGAAAAGTAGCTGATTCCCCGCCGCCAAATAACTTTAAGCTGTCTCCCTCTGCTGGCAAGGTACTGGTGGTTGCTTTTTGGGGATTCACGTGGATTAACATAGGCCTGTTTCATGCTAAAAGGTCAAACTGTGACTGCTAGATACTATTCAGAAATAAGTTTGAAAAAAAACAAACTCAAAGATAGACTGAAAAAGTTGCGTCTCAAGCTAGCCTAGAAAAATGTCCTATTTTTGCATGACAATGTCCCCATCATACTATCTCATCTACAGTAGAACTTATCAACACCTTCAAGTGGCAGTTGTTGTCCTCCCTCCGTACTACCCAGACCTTGCCCCCTGTGACTTTTATTTCTTTCCAGAATTGACAAAAAGGCTCGCTAAAACTAACATGAGACCAAGACGGCTTTGATTTCTACTGTAGATTGATACATCAGCAGTAAGTCTACTTCGTGGTTTGCATATGTAATACAAAACCTCCCACGAAAAGGGGAAAAGTGTATAGACGTCAATAGGGAATACTTCGATCGAAAAAGAATATAAAGAAATTTTGAAAAATATTTAACGGTTCTTAAGAAAGAGCAAAACGTCCGGATATTTTCAGACCGCCCATCGTAACGTCTTATGTGCATAATGGAAACATCC
This sequence comes from Mercenaria mercenaria, assembly GCF_021730395.1. NCBI lineage: Eukaryota > Metazoa > Mollusca > Bivalvia > Venerida > Veneridae > Mercenaria > Mercenaria mercenaria. The sequence goes on along the minus strand of NC_069362.1, from coordinate 88,516,853 downwards.
TTTTTTCCAGAAATTATTTTAAATACGTAATCTAAATACATGTATGTAAAATGGTTTTATATTTGTAGTATCAGCTCAAACAAAAACAAGAGCTAATCTAACATTCAAAGAAAACAGCCGCCAATACAGTACTTAAAGTAACAAACAGGCACAATTATACACCAACAAGTAATAGAGATTCTTGCATAAAAACTACTTTTTTCACTGGATCCGCACATGTATAAACGGGAGAAAAATCGTGTGCAAACAAGGCAATTCACGTGCTGTTAATACATGATTTTTATTTTTGAAATGCTTTGCCAGGGGCGTATGTATGTATTTCTGCGCAGACTGATATTTGGCATCTGCATCTTGTTTCTTCCATAATAACCTCTTCTTGTAGCATTATGGATACAATGTAATCCATAGTATGTAGTTTATAAATCCTACCAGGACTGAACTGTTTTGATATTTGTCTTCTTGCCTGTTTCGCCGGGCCCTTAAAGGTGTTTCTCTTGTTGCTCTGTCTTCTGAAAAGGCATTGAGTACATACGTGTTTGGTTCTTAAGGTTTGCTTTTTATATATTTATACACGGGCATTTTTGTGTTTTACATGCCATGCCTTTTTGTTTCCATTACGTGTGTAAGAGATTCACCTGGAGGGGATTACTTTTATTTACACTGTCCCGTGTCTTTGGAACATGGTGTGGGTAAGAGTGAGGTTGGGTGCGCACCATAAACCAGTTTAAGCTCCCCAGTGGTGTTTTTGCCACTGGCCGTTCCAAGGCGGTGCCCCACTGTGTTCCTTTGTTTGTTCGTTTTGTCCTGATGTGTTGGCTTTGTGCGTGTGTGTGTGTGTGTGTGTGTGTGTGTGTGTGTGTGTGTGTGCGTGCGTGTGTGTGTGTTTGTGTGTGTGTGTTCCTTTGTTTGTCGTTTTGTCCTAATGTGTTGGCTCTGTGTGTGTGCGGGGGGGGGGGTGCACGCGTCTGCGTGCTGTGGGTTTCGTTTTGAGGAGGCTGCGATTTTGGTGCGTGGCATTCCCAGTTTGATATTTGTCTTTGTTTTTTAGCTGTATCAGTTTCCAACCCCAAACGTACTGCCCCCATCAATGTACGCACTAGCTTCTCTTAGAGTTTACTCCCTTTACAAAGCGTCTGTTCAGTTATTGTAAATAACTGTGAATAAATAAGTATCGCGTGTAACTTGTGCTATTGACCGTTTTTAGGTATTATATGAATGATTTTTGTTACTATCAGCCGGTTTGTTTTTACCTGATATTTCGCAGAATTCATATAATAAACCTCGAAAGCTAGTCACTAGCTTCGTACTCATCTGTACTCTGTTTGTTCGTACTCAAAATAATTCGAATGTAAAGTTGTTATTCTTAAAATAATTGTGTTCCTGTTTATCAAATTTTTAAGTTATATGCAAAATTATGTGTAATGTAACGTTTGTAATAACTAAAAAAAATAAGATGCTCAAAAACCGTCAAATCACGCGTTTAGTAGTGTTGTTGTTATGTGTGCCCCGGTTATGGATATTTAAAACATGTTTACCGTTTCCAGGAACAACAAGAATGGTAAATAAAAAATGTACCGGAATCGTCAAGTCATCACATATGAAACCAATGCATTTAGTCGTCGTGTAATGTTTTTTTTTTTTTTTATGCAAGAATAGCGACAATACACGTTTGTTTTGTGTATTAACGTCTGCAGAAGCCCTTAGGATATGTTTGTGACCTCGACCTTCGGTCTCGGTCACAAACAATCCCGCGGGCTTCTGCAGACGTTAATACACAAAAAAACGTGTATTATCCCTACATAGACCCTAAAATTTTCAATGATAGTAATAAATTAAATAAAGTCTAGAAATTGATTTACAAGTCCTTGAAATAACCAAAAATGATTTAACAAATGTGCAGTTTATGATAGTTTTGTTAATATCAATAAAAAAAGTTTGAATTTTCAATCTAAAGTTGTGATCCACAAAGAATGTCAACTCTTGCCTAGGGCTAGTACTTATAAGCAGAGATATCTATCAGTTTACTTCCCTTGCAATTACACAATTGAGTGAAAAATGATAACTGTTTTAGACACAATATCATACATTTTTGCACAACAAAAACATTTAGGATTCACTCATTTGTGCTTGATTTACCCATCAAAACATGGTTCCTATGATTCTGCCAACTTACAAATGGTAAAAAATTAACTTTTAACAAGCCAATATCAAAATGAAATACTAGTAAGTAATTAATAGTGCAGATAATACAGTTTTGCTTGTATCAAAATGTCACAATAGAAGCATTTTTGTAATACAGAACACCTGGTAGGATTAGTAAAAGTGCAATTATATTGATCTCTATTTCCTATGCCTACAAGTAAGTTTTGTGTCCGTATGTTCTTGCGACTTTAGGTTTTATACAAATCAAATGGATGAAAATAAACAGACAGGTAGTGTTGTCAATGAGGGAGAGTAAGCGGCTTATGAATGAATAAGTCGACCAAAAAAGGGTTGGGTTTACATGTTTTTTATCTATGTATCTGGCTCTTTGGTTGTTTATACCAGGTGTCGTAATGTACTCTCAGGCAGCTGTCAAAGAATAATGTGGAATAACAAGTATCTATGTCTTTAATACCTACATTTTCATTTATTTAACGACCATGTTTGATCGGTAGTTGAAATAGCTACTAAATCAGTGATGTCATTATGAATAGACAAAATATGTGGCAATAGGCCTACTCATTCAAATTCAGTTATAATGACGCTTGAACGGGTAATATTTATGTAAAAACTGTTAGCTGCAAAATTAGCAGATATCTTTAGTCATTGCTGTCATTATTATATTGAGGGTAGCCTATAAATCCAGTGGGTCATTTCGAGAAAAGTCATAATGGCAAGCTCGTACGCACTGTCGCAATGCCTTAGCTCTAAAGCAGCACAATATATTGTAACATAGTAATTCAAGTGATAGTTTGGGATTAAAAAATAACTTACTCAATAATTAATGACCGTAATATTTAAGTCAAGTCAAAATATTTATAGGCATAAACATATTTACATGTTTTTCGCAAAAAGCACATCATTTGACGGTTACCAGAAGTGAATTAAAAAGCACGAAAAAGTATCTTACAGTTTGTGTTTACTGCAGACAACATCTGCTTATTATATGTATGAAATCAAAATTTATATTATACCACTGTCAGATTACTTCATTGAGGACAATAACCATGATTTCGAATGACTTAAACAAAAAAGATAATGATGCCCCAATGTAAAGCTTAAATGTACAATGTGAAACATGGACAATACAATACGATACCTGATAAGAATCATTATTTTTTAAGCTGTGGATTTACTATTTGTTTTCTGCTTTGTATAGTTATTTTGTGATGGCGAGATTAAAAAGTAGAATATTTTCTCACAAGGCCGGAGGAGTTCTTTTTCTTATTTTCATTTTTGCATTTTTACCTGGTTTGTTGCTGACATTAAAACTTCGTCTTTTACGGAAGGAAAAATAAATGTTAGAAAAAATAAGTGTATACGTCTCGGAGGATTGCATGTTTTATTCTGTTCGAAACATAACACGTAAAACTCCGTAAATCTTTAAAATACAGAATCCTACTAGGCAATTGCTGCAAATATAATATGTAAACAACAGCGAGTTCCCGTTTATGAAATAAGATTCAGCCGCACTGGAAAACCAGACGATTGCTTATAAAATCCCTTTAATTCCCGTAAGTGACTTTTTACACAAAAACGTGTTTACTGTCTTTTGATCAAGTTTCCTTTCGTCGCGTCAGATCAAAGCTGAGACCCAAACCAAGATGAGACAGACTTTAGTGTCTTGGGACGGAAATACGATAGACAAAATGTGTGAATACAATTTGGTCAACCTTTATTCCTATAATTCCTAGTTAATGAGATTACTCGTCCAATTCAAGATGTCTGCTTATTTACAGTTAATTAAAATAAAAGTGACTTTTATGTTAGATAACACTACATTAAAGAACTGATGTTTTACACTTAATGTTTTCATTTGTTCTTGGTTTTTAATAAAATTTATCACATTTGTTATATTTGTCTCTGGCATCATTTGAATTCATCTATTTTAATACGCTTCAAAAATTAAAATGCCACAGGAAGTTGTCCGCAATGGGAGAAATATACAGTCTGAGCGGCATCAGTTTTATCGTTACTGTTTGCTTATCATAAAGACGAATATATCAACAGAGGCTACAGAAACAAACTGGTTAAAGTTCTAGATTTATTTAATAAGGCTATATGACTGACTGCAAAAAATATTGCGTAGTAAGGTCAGTAAACGTTATAAATTGATCGAATTAGTATACGTAATTAAATATACATAATTAAATAGGTCAGTGATACGGTTACTCCAGCAACTTCATGTCAGCATCTATAAATGCATCTTCTTAGCCGCATGTACGGTATGTTTTTATGTTTGACATTTCGTAAAACAGAAAAGCAGGTGTTTTTCTATGCATGGTTTAAGACACCCACAGGCTCCTATAGATTGCGCAAGCTTCACATCTGAGGACCCTTTTCCGAAGTTTTGAATCAAATTGCAATATATTGCTTAGCTATACATTAGAACATGTTAAACAACTGGTGTAATCAGCTTATAAAACAAAACATTAGAAAGATAATCTAAAATGGGAGTTCATGAGGCCAAAAACCCTGAAGAAAGAAAGAATATAAACAGTTCCATTGTACAGCATGCAGCATCAGGTATCAAATAGTAGACTTTGCAAGAAAAATAATTATTGAATAGAATATCCTTGATATAATTTATGTAAATAAAATTAAATCAATAGTTTAAGTCATTAGTTTTAAGGCCAAGCTGATTTCTGTGGATTGTTCTATATCCCAGACGTAAATAATAGATAGATAGATAACTTTATTACTTTCATATAGGCTACAAAAACCCATGATGACATATAATTTACATAATACAAGATATAGCAAACAGTGGTGAACATCACACTACGCGAAAAAAAAAAAATTTAATTGGAATTTAAAAAATAATATCTGTTCCGGAGAAGGTCAGAAACAGCTATGAGAAAAAAAAATCTGTCCTCTAACGCTTTACTACTGAAAATAATGCAAAAAAAAAAAACAACAAAAAAAACAAAAACATTAAAAAAAAAAAAAAAAAAAAAAAAAAGATACTCTTAGATATTTCTGACATTATCAAAATACCGACAGTGTAAAGAGTGCAAAATTTAGAAATTGTTGTCGGTATATAATAGATACATTTACATACAAGAAAACAATAACAAACACATATTACACCTATCTATACAGATATACATGTGGCACATATCAATATATAATTAAAAGATTACGAAGAAAATTACACTCACAATTTTACATATACATACATATAATTATGTAACACATATAATATAATAACAAAGATGATATGTGACTAAAAACAGAACAAAACTAAACAGTTAACCTTTAACGAAAGGAGACAAAGACAAAGGATAACTGAATGAGTTTCATTCCGACGAGATAGTACAAAAATTCAGGGATTTTTTTTATTTATTTATTTTATTATATATATTTTTTTCTTTTGGTAGCTCTTACCGAAAACCGAAAGCGTAAGAGTTTTTTTTAATTTGCACACAATCGATGCTTAAACAAAAGTCGTTCCTAAATATTTAAAATGAAGATGAAAGCAAAATGTTTTGAAAATGTAATGTCCTACACAATTGTTTTTCTGATTTCAAATGCATTATGTATGAATTTTCCTAAATTTCTTACTATATTTTGATTTTCTGAATTTAAAAGTTCTACGAAGATGCAAGCAAAATGTTTTGAAAATGTAATGTCCTACAAAATTGTTTTTCTGATTTCAAATGCATTATGTATGAATTTTCCTAAATTTCGTACTATATTTTGATTTTCTAAATTTAAAAGTTCTACGAATTTGTAATATATTATCTCAGTTAACGGGTCTGCCAGCAGGGGGAGAAGTTTTATATTGTAGTTTTACACCCCAGATTTCATTAACTAGGGTTAGATATGAGGATTGCTAGAGCCATTTTCAGTTTTTATAACCTTTATTCAAATGCACAAAATATAGAACCAGCAATACAGTGTTATTTCATATATTTTTTTATTTGCATTTGCCAGGCTGATGAATCCATGATTTATTCTAGTTTTTTGAAAACTGTTCAACAATCATATGTTTTATATCAAAATTTAAAGGTAATATTATTTAACAAATAAATTATCTGTAAGTAATGATTAAAAAATAAATAAAATAGTTTTATACATAAGTCAAATGTAAATAATGTAAATATTGTCTCAGCTTTCCGGAATATCGATGGTTATAAATATTTTAACACCTTGTCTATTGTCATAATTTTATCAATGTTTTATTGGCATACATTTAAAGTTGCATATACAAAAGATAGTTACTTCAGAATCAGTAATATATTATTTCATAAGGCATACGGACATGTTCAGAATACAGTTAGGATATTTCAGACATTAAATATAGAAACAAACTCGGTAAATCTGCTTCATAATCTGTAAATGTTAAGTTTTCGCTGCTTTAGTCACATAAAGCAGTAACATTGTGGCATTTTGTAATAATACATTGTTTATAGGTATCATCAAATTACTTTGTTTTCCGCTTTCCTTAACATTCTCGGCGCACCTTTAAATTGATTCAAGTTTATTCAGTTTGATCGCGTGACTGGATTTATAGCTATAGCCTGACTTGTTGTTTATATGGTTTCTAAGCAAATTAAATCGTTATCAATTTAAACAGACAGAAACCAAATGGCTGAAAAGTTTAGCAGAGACAATTAGTTGTCTGCTTTCTGTACGGTGACTGGTTTCAGTTTGATGAAACAAATTAGTTGCTAGACAAATTCTTCTCCTTTTATAACTTTAACCATTTCTATATTATTTGTTCTTAGTCTAGAGATAGAACCTGCAATTTTTAATAGGAACACATCTAATAAAGGCTAGAAATTGATATATATGTCCTTCAAATTTGAATTTAATGAACGTTTTGTTCATACTATCAATAATATCAATTTAGAGATTCTGTTCATACTTTTGCCTCAGGTGTAAATATTTTAGTACTGAAAAGCATAGAATCTATATGTATACTTCGATTGTACTGTCAATACAATAAAGATATATTCGCCTGTATGTATGGTTTATCATTTCTTCACTGCATTTATGTTTTTCGCAGTTTCTTCATTGACTAGGAAAAAAATAGAAATATTGCTAATGAAAGGAAATATCACTTAATATTTTACAGTGAAGGCATTTTTCTTTTGACCTGATGTCATATTTAAAAACATGTGTTATATTACGTAACAGATAGAATTAGTAAATGTGTAAATATTCTATGTCTGTCTAGTCTGTCATAAGTGTATAGAATATCAGAAAACAATAAAAAAAAAGGTCGTTGAACTTTTTGTCAATAGAAATAATATACAAAGTAAGAGCTTGGTTAAAAGTGAATTTTTTTTTCAGTTCATTCCGGTGTAACAGCCCAGTTTTTCCCCCAGTCAGTTCTTTCCCCGGGGAAAAAACTGACTAGTCAATTCTTTCCCCCGGGGAAAAAACTGACCAGTCAGTTTCTTCCCCCCCCCCCCCCCAAGTCAGTTTTTTCCCCCCTTGAAATAAGTTTTCTGATAGGAAAAGAAACTGACTAGTTAGTCAGTTCTTTCCCCCTAGTTTTTCCTTCAAGTACTGGATTCTTTCGGTATTGTTATTTGGGATACAGGTGTCTATTCATTTTCCATTTAAATTTCAGATGAAACAGGTATTGTTTTTCATTTGAATAAACCTGTATGTTTCTTTATTGTAACTTTAATCAATGTTTTTTTTGTCAAATCAAATTTTTTAACTTCTGTTTGATTGCCATTACTATTTAATATCTGTCAGGTGCGGGGAAGAAATTGACCGGTCAGTTGTTTCCCCCCAACATATACTTGACCTGTCAGGTGGGGGAAGAAATTGACTAGTCAGTTTTTCCCCCCTAGCCAGTACTTGACCTGTCAGGTGGGGGAAGAAATTGACTAGTCAGTTCTTTCCCCCCTATATATAGTTAGTGCTTGACCTGTGGTGTAAGGAGAAGAAATTGACCGGTCAGTTCTTTCCCCCCTAGCCAGTACTTGACCTGTCAGGTTGGGAGAAGAAATTGACCGGTCAGTTCTTTCCCCCCTTGCATATACTTGACCTGTCGGGTGGGGAGAAGAAATTGACCGGTCAGTTCTTTCCCACCTTGCATATACTTGACCTATCAGGTGGGGGACGAAATTGACCAGTCAGTTCTTTCCCCCCTAGCATATATTTCACCTATCAGGTGGGGGAAGAAATTGACTAGTCAGTTCTTTCCCCCCTTGCATATACTTGACCTGTCGGGTGGGGAGAAGAAATTGGCCGGTCAGTTCTTTCCCTCCTAGCATATACTTGACCTATCAGGTGGGGGAAGTAATTGACCAGTCAGTTCTTTCCCCCCAGCATATATTTCACCTATCAGGTGGGGGAAGAAATTGACTAGTCAGTTCTTTCCCCCCTTGCATATATTTCACCTATCAGGTGGGGGAAGAAATTGACTAGTCAGTTCTTTCCCCCCTTGCATATACTTGACCTGTCGGGTGGGGAGAAGAAATTGACCGGTCAGTTCTTTCCCTCCTAGCATATACTTTACCTATCAGGTGGGGGAAGAAATTGACCAGTCAGTTCTTTCCCCCCTAGCATATATTTCACCTATCAGGTGGGGGAAGAAATTGACTAGTCAGTTCTTTCCCCCCAAGCCAGTACTTGACATATCAGGTGGGGGAAGAAATTGACTAGTCAGTTCTTTCCCCCCTACATTTGTAGCATATACCTGATCTATCAGGTTGGGGAAGAAATTGACCGGTCAGTTCATTCTCCCCTAGCATTATACTTGAACTGTCAGGTGGGGGAAGAAATTGACTAGTCAGTTCTTTCCCCCAAAGCCAGTGCTTGACCCGTCAGATGGGGGAAGAAATTGACCGGTCAGTTCTTTCCCCCCAACATATACTTGACCTGTCAGGTGGGGGAAGAAATTGACTAGTCAGTTTTTCCCCCCTAGCCAGTACTTGACCTGTCAGGTGGGGGAAGAAATTGACTAGTCAGTTCTTTCCCCCCTATATATAGTTAGTACTTGACATGTGGTGTGGGGAGAAGAAATTGACCGGTCAGTTCTTTCCCCCCTAGCCAGTATTTGACCTGTCAGGTGGGGAGAAGAAATTGACCGGTCAGTTCTTTCCTCCCTTGCATATACTTGACCTGTCAGGTAAGGAGAAGAAATTGACCTGTCAGTTCTTTCCCCCCTTCCATATACTTGACCTATCAGGTGGGGGATGAAATTGACCAGTCAGTTCTTTCCCTCCTAGCATATATTTCACCTGTCAGGTGGGGGAAGAAATTGAATAGTCAGTTCTCTCCACCCCTTGCATATACTTTACCTGTCGGGTAGGGAGAAGAAATTGACCGGTCAGCTCTTTCCCTCCTAGCATATACTTGACCTATCAGGTGGGGGAAGAAATTGACCAGTCAGTTCTTTCCCCCTAGCATATATTTCACCTATCAGGTGGGGGAAGAAATTGACGAGTCAGTTCTTTCCCCCCAAGCCAGTACTTGACCTGTCAGGTGGGGGAAGAAATTGACCAGTCAGTTCTTTCCCCCTAACATATACTTGACATATCAGGTGGGGGAAGAAATTGACCGGTCTGTTCTTTCCCCCCAACATATACTTGACCTGTCAGATTGGGGAAGAAATCGACTAGTCAGTTCTTTCCCCCCTAGCCAGTACTTGACCTGTCAGGTGGGGGAAGAAATTGACTAGTCAGTTCTTCCCCCCTATATATAGATAGTACTTGACCTGTGGTGTGGGGAGAAGAAATTGACCGGTCAGTTCTTTCCCCCCTAGCCAGTACTTGACCTGTCAGGTCGGGAAATGAAATTGACCAGTCAGATCTTTTTCCCCTAGCCAGCACTTGACCTGTCAAGAGGCGAAATGAAATTGACCAGTCAGTTCTTTCCCCCCTAGCCAGTACTTGCTCTGTTAGGTGGGGAAGAAATTGACCAGTCAGTTCTTTCCCCCTAGCCATTACTTGCTCTGTTAGGTGGGGGAAGAAATTGATGAGTCAGTTCTTTCACCCACCTAACAAAGCAAGTACTGGCTTTGGAGGGGAAAGAACTGACCAGTCAATTTTTCCCCCACCTGAAAGGTCAAGCACTGGCTAGGGGGGAAAGAACTGACCAGACATTTTCTTCGCCCACCTAACAGAGCAAGTACTGGCTAGAGGGGGAAGAAATTGACCGGTCAGTTCGTTCTAGCAATTACTGCCTAGAGGGGAAAGAACTGACCAGTAAATTTCTTCCCCCACCTGACAGGTCAAGCATATGATAGGGGGGAAAGAACTGACTGGTCAATTTCTTCTTCCCACCTGAAAGGTCAAGTTCTGGCTAGGGGGGAAAGAACTGACCGGTCAATTTCTTCCCCCACCTGAAAGGTCAAGTACTGGCTAGGGGGGAAAGAACTGACTAGTCAATTTATTCCCCTACCTGACAGGTCAAGCACTGGCTAGGGGTGAAAGAACTGTCTGGTCAATTTCTTCTCCCTCCTGATATGTCAAGTACTGGCTAGGGGGGAAAGAACTGACCGGTCAATTTCTTCCCCCACCTGACAGGTCAAGTAATGGCTAGGGGGGAAAGAACTGACTAGTCAATTTCTTCCCCCACCTGACAGGTCAAGTACTGGCTAGGGGGGAAAGAACTGACTAGTCAATTTCTTCCCCTACCTGACAGGTCAATCACTGGCTAGAGGGGAAAGAACTGTCTGGTCAATTTCTTCTCCCTCCTGATTCATCAAGTACTGGCTAGGGGGGAAAGAACTGACTGGTCGAATTCATTTCCCCACCCGACAGGTCAAGTACTGGCTAGGGGGGAAAGAACTGACTGGTTAATTTCTCCCCCCCCCCCCTGACAGGTAAAGTACTTGCTGGGGGTGAAGAACTGACTGGTCAATTTCTTCCCCCTCTAGCCAGTACTTGCTCTGATAGGTGGGCGAAGAAAATGTCTGGTCAGTTCTTTCCCCCCTAGCCAGTACTTGACCTGTCGGGTGGGGAGAAGAAATTGACCGGTCAGTTCTTTCCCCCCTAGCCAGTATTTGACCTGTCAGGTGGGGAGAAGAAATTGACCGGTCAGTTCTTTCCTCCCTTGCATATACTTGACCTGTCAGGTAAGGAGAAGAAATTGACCTGTCAGTTCTTTCCCCCCTTCCATATACTTGACCTATCAGGTGGGGGATGAAATTGACCAGTCAGTTCTTTCCCTCCTAGCATATATTTCACCTGTCAGGTGGGGGAAGAAATTGAATAGTCAGTTCTCTCCACCCCTTGCATATACTTGACCTGTCGGGTAGGGAGAAGAAATTGACCGGTCAGCTCTTTCCCTCCTAGCATATACTTGACCTATCAGGTGGGGGAAGAAATTGACCAGTCAGTTCTTTCCCCCTAGCATATATTTCACCTATCAGGTGGGGGAAGAAATTGACTAGTCAGTTCTTTCCCCCCAAGCCAGTACTTGACCTGTCAGGTGGGGGAAGAAATTGACCAGTCAGTTCTTTCCCCCTAACATATACTTGACATATCAGGTGGGGGAAGAAATTGACCGGTCTGTTCTTTCCCCCCAACATATACTTGACCTGTCAGATTGGGGAAGAAATCGACTAGTCAGTTCTTTCCCCCCTAGCCAGTACTTGACCTGTCAGGTGGGGAAGAAATTGACTAGTCAGTTCTTCCCCCCTATATATAGATAGTACTTGACCTGTGGTGTGGGGAGAAGAAATTGACCGGTCAGTTCTTTCCCCCCTAGCCAGTACTTGACCTGTCAGGTCGGGAAATGAAATTGACCAGTCAGATCTTTTTCCCCTAGCCAGCACTTGACCTGTCAAGAGGCGAAATGAAATTGACCAGTCAGTTCTTTCCCCCCTAGCCAGTACTTGCTCTGTTAGGTGGGGAAGAAATTGACCAGTCAGTTCTTTCCCCCTAGCCATTACTTGCTCTGTTAGGTGGGGGAAGAAATTGATGAGTCAGTTCTTTCACCCACCTAACAAAGCAAGTACTGGCTTTGGAGGGGAAAGAACTGACCAGTCAATTTTTCCCCCACCTGAAAGGTCAAGCACTGGCTAGGGGGGAAAGAACTGACCAGACATTTTCTTCGCCCACCTAACAGAGCAAGTACTGGCTAGAGGGGGAAGAAATTGACCGGTCAGTTCGTTCTAGCAATTACTGCCTAGAGGGGAAAGAACTGACCAGTAAATTTCTTCCCCCACCTGACAGGTCAAGCATATGATAGGGGGAAAGAACTGACTGGTCAATTTCTTCTTCCCACCTGAAAGGTCAAGTTTGGCTAGGGGGGAAAGAACTGACCGGTCAATTTCTTCCCCCACCTGAAAGGTCAAGTACTGGCTAGGGGGGAAAGAACTGACTAGTCAATTTATTCCCCTACCTGACAGGTCAAGCACTGGCTAGGGGTGAAAGAACTGTCTGGTCAATTTCTTCTCCCTCCTGATATGTCAAGTACTGGCTAGGGGGGAAAGAACTGACCGGTCAATTTCTTCCCCCACCTGACAGGTCAAGTAATGGCTAGGGGGGAAAGAACTGACTAGTCAATTTCTTCCCCACCTGACAGGTCAAGTACTGGCTAGGGGGGAAAGAACTGACTAGTCAATTTCTTCCCCTACCTGACAGGTCAATCACTGGCTAGAGGGGAAAGAACTGTCTGGTCAATTTCTTCTCCCTCCTGATCATCAAGTACTGGCTAGGGGGGAAAGAACTGACTGGTCGAATTCTTTCCCCACCTGACAGGTCAAGTACTGGCTAGGGGGGAAAGAACTGACTGGTAATTTCTCCCCCCCCCTGACAGGTCAAGTACTGCTGGGGGGAAAGAACTGACGTCAATTTCTTCCCCCTGCAGGTACTGCCTGTAGGTGGGAAAGAAATGATCTGGTCATTTCTTTCCCCCTGTCCATAACTTGCCCTGTCAGGGGGGAGAAGAATTTGACCGGTCATTCTTTCCCCCCTAGCATCAGTATTGACACTGTCAGGTGGGGGAAGAAATTGACTGGTCAGTTCTTTCCCCCTTGCATATACTTGACCTGTCAGGTAGGAGAAGAAATTGACCGTCAGTTCTTTCCCCCCTAGCCATATACTTGACCTATCAGGTGGGGGAGAAATTGACCAGTCAGTTCTTTCCCCCTAGCATATATTTCACCTGTCAGGTGGGGGAAGAAATTGACTAGTCAGTTCTTTCCCCCCTTGCATATACTTGACCTGTCAGGTGGGAGAAAATTGACCGTCAGTTCTTTCCCCCTAGCATATACTTGACCTATCAGGTGGGGGAAGAAATTGACCAGTCAGTTCTTTCCCCCTAGCATATATTTCACCTTCAGGTGGGGGAAGAAATTGACTAGTCAGTTCTTTCCCCCCAAGCCAGTACTTGACCTGTCAGGTGGGGGAAGAAATTGACCAGTCAGTTCTTTCCCCCTAACATATATACTTGAACTCTCAGGTGGGGGAAGAAATTGACTAGTCAGTTCTTTCCCCCCAGCATATACTTGACCTATCAGATGGGGGTAGAAATTGACTAGTCAGTTCTTTCCCCCCTAGCCAGTACTTGACCTGTCAGGTGGGGGAAGAAATTGACCAGTCAGTTCTTTCCCCCCCCATAAATAGTACTTGACCTGTAGGTGGGGGAAAGAAATTGACCGTCAGTTCTTTCCCCCTAGCCAGTACTTGACCTGTCAGGTGGGAAGAAATTGACTAGATCATTCTTTCCCCTAGCCAGCATTGACCTGTCAGAGGGAAAGAAATTGACCAGTCAGTTCTTTCCCCCCTAGTCCAGTACTTGCTGTAGGTGGGGAAAGAAATTGACCAGTCAGTTCTTTTCCCCCTAGCCATACTTGCCTGTCTAGGGGGGAAGAAATTGATCGTCAGTTCTTTCCCCCTAGCAAGTACTGCCTTGGAGGGGAAAGAACTGACCAGTCAATTTCTTCCCCCACCTGACAGGTCAAGCATCTGCTAGGGGGGAAAGAACTGACCAGTCAATTCTTCTTCCCACCTAACAGAGCAAGTTACTGGCTAGAGGGGGAAAGAATTGACCGGTCAATTTCTTCCCCACCTGAAGGTCAAGTACTGCTAGGGGGGAAAGAACTGACAGTCAATTTTTCCCCACCTGACAGGTCAAGCACTGGCTAGGGGGGAAAGAACTGACTGGTCAATTTTCTTCCCTCCTGAAAGTCAAGTTACTGGCTAGGGGGGAAAGAACTGACCGGTCAATTTCTTCCCCCACCTGACAGGTCAAGTACTGGCTAGGGGGAAAGAACTGACTAGTCAATTTCTTCCCCACCTGACAGGTCAAGTACTGGCTAGGGGGGAAAGAACTGACCGGTCAATTTCTTCCCCTACCTGACAGGTCAATCACTGGCTAGGGGGAAAGAACTGACTGGTCATTTCTTCTCCCTCCTGATTCATCAAGTACTGGCTAGGGGGGAAAGAACTGACTGGTCAATTCTTTCCCCACCGACAGGTCAATACTGGCTAGGGGGAAAGAACTGTGGTTTTTCTCCCTCCGATCCCGACAGAAAGTCTGGGGGGGAAGAACTGACTGGTCAATATTCTTCCCCCCACAGCCAGTACTGCTCTGATAGGGGGCGAAGAAAATGTCTGGTTATTCTTCTCCCCCCTAGCCAGACTGGTACTTGCTGGGTGGGGAGAAGAAATTGACCGGTCATTTCTTCCCCCCTAGAAGTACTTGCTTTGTCAGGTGGGGAAGAAATTGACCAGTCAGTTCTTTCCCCTAGCAAGTACTGCCTAGGGGGGAAAGAACTGACCGGTAATTTCTTCCCCCTGACAGTCAGTATATGATAGGGGGGAAAGAAACTGACTGTTCGAATTCATTTCCCACCCTAGCAGGTCAAGTAATGCTAGAGGGGAAAGAACTGACGGTAATTTCTTCCCCCCACCCCCGACAGGTAAGTACTTGCTGGGGGGAAAGAACTGACCGTCAATTTTTCCCCCCCTAGTCCAGTACTTGCTTGTTAGGTGGGGAAGAAAATGCTGGTCAGTTTCTTCCCCCCCCTAGCCAGACTATACCTGTGGGGGGGAAAGAATTGACCGATCATTTCTTTCCCCCTAGCCAGTACTTGCTTTGTCAGGTGGGGAAGAAATTGACCAGTCAGTTCTTTCCCCCTAGCCAAGTACTGCCTAGAGGGGGGAAAGAAACTGACCGGTAATTTCTTCCCCACCTACCAGGTCAATCTATGTAGGGGGGAAAGAAATTGACTGTCAATTTTTCTTCCCCAAAGTATGCTGAACGTTCTTCAAAGGTCAAGTTCTGCTAGGGGGAAAGAACTGACTAGTCAATTTCTTCTCCCACCTGAAGACAGGGGTCAACCGACACACTGGCTAGTGGGGAAAGAACTGACTGGTCAATTTCTTCTCCCCAACCAACAGGTCAAGAACTGGCTAGTGGGGAAAGAACTGATTGGTCAATTTCTTCCCCCACCTGACAAAACAAGTACTGGCTAGGGGGGAAAGAACTGACTGGTCAATTTCTTCCCCCACCTGACAGGTCAAGTACTGCCTGGGGGGAAATAACTAACTTGTCTATTTTTTCTCCCTCCTGATAGGTCAAGTACTGGCTAGGGGGAAAAGAACTGACTGATCCAATTTATTTCCCCACCCGACAGGTCAAGTACTGGCTAGGGGGGAAAGAACTGACTGGTTAATTTCTCCCCCCCCCCCCCCCCGACAGGTCAAGTTCTTGCTGGGGGAAAGAACTGACCAGTCAATTTCTTCTCCCACCAAACAGAGCAAGTACTGGCTAGCGGGGAAAGAACTGACCGGTCAATTTCTTCTCCCCACCTGACAAGTCAAGTACTGGCTAGGGGGGAAAGAACTGACCAGACATTTTCTTCGCCCACCTATCAGAGCAAGTACTGGCTAGAAGGGGAAGAAACGGTCAGTTCTTTCTAGCAAGTACTGACTAGAGGGGAAAGAACTGGCCAGTAAATTTCTTCCCCCACCTGACAGGTCAAGTATTTGATAGGGGGGAAAGAACTGACCGGTCAATTTCTTCCCACTTAACAGAGCAAGTACTGGCTAGGGGGGAAAGAAGTGACCGGTCAATTTCTTCCCCCACCTGACAAAGCAAGTACTGGCTTGTGGGGAAAGAACTGACTTGTCAATTTCATTTCCCCACCTAACAGAGCAAGTACAGGCTAGGGGGAAAAGGACTGACTGGTCAATTTACTTCCCCCACCTTACTGGTCAAGTACTGGCTACGTGGGAAAAGAACTGACCAGCAGTAATTTCCTTACCTTAGAAGAAATTGAAACAGGAAAAAGGCAAATAAAAAATACAACAGAAAATTAAAATAAGTTCATTTAAAAACATTTCTTTAATTTACACAAAATATGAAACATATTTCTTATTTTATATGAAATTTAAATGAAAACTGACTATCGGAAACGAAAAACAGGCTAGTTCCAATTCACTAACAGGGGAAATAATTGACTAGCCAGGAAAATTGATGAGGGGGGAAAGAATTGACTAGTTAGTTTTTTCCCCCCATAAGAATGATCAAGAGTAACCAGTTGCGATTGGGGGAGAAAAAACTGACAAGTGGGGGGGGGGGGGGAAGAACTGACCAGTCAGTTTCTTCCCCGGGGAAAAAACTGACTAGTCAATTCTTTCCCCCGGGGAAGAAACTAACTAGTCAGTTTTTTCCCCGGGGAAAGAACTGACTGGGGAAAAAACTGACCGTTACACCGGTCTTAGTGCCTTTTGTATCTTTTGATCATTTCGACATTTTAAACCGATAGATGCACTGAATCGTGTCTTTACAACAGTCAAACAACCCGCCTAGTTCGGCTTCCGTTAAAAATGCATTTTCTGGATTTAATTAAAAATTTTCTAAAATTCAAGAAAAAAAAACAAATAGTCTTGTCGATTCAGTTTCGATCTTTACCGTTAGATAACGGAGTTTAAGTTGTCATTGAATGCTCTTTTTGAAAATTCAATTGCTGATTTTGAAGGATGCTTTTTGAACGCCGCCATTATTTTGATATCGACTTCAATCCTACAGAAAGGGTCGCCCTTGGTATCTTTTTACCAGTGTTGTAAATACTTAAATAACCTTTATTTATGTCTATTACAATACATAGTGAATGTAATTATCACGACTTGAAATCACGTGTAACAAGAGCACCGCCTTGCGGGTGCTGACGCTCATCTGATTTTTTTTTGTGTAATAGAAATATTGTCCTACCCATGATTTTCTAAGTCTAAAAAGGGCCATCATTCTTGCAAAAAGCAGGATAGAGTTATGTTTCTTGATGTACAGTGTCCACTTATGATGGTGAAAAACTGTTGCAAGTTTTAAAGCAATAGCTTTGATAGTTTATGAGAAAAGTTGACTTAAACATAATACTCAACCAAGAAAATGATTTTCTAAGTCCAAAAGGGGCAATAATTATTGCAAAAAGCAAGATGGAGTTATGTTGCTTGCTGTACAGGGTCAGCTTATGATGGTGAACAAGTGTTGCAAGTTTCAAAGCAATAGCTTTGATAGTTTAAGAGAAAAAGTTGACCTAAACATAAAACTTAACCAAGAAATCTGATATTTTCTAAGTCCAAAAGGGGCCATAAATCTTGCAAAAAGCAGGACGGAGTTATGTTTCTTGCTGTACAGGGTCAACTTATGATGGTGAACAAGTGTTGCAAGTTTTAAAGCAATAGCTTTGATAGTTTAGGATAAAAGCTGACCTAAACATAAAACTTAACCAAGAAAACTGATTTTCTAAGTCCAAAAGGGGCAATAAATCCTGCAAAAAGCAAGATGGAGTTATGTTTCTTGATGTACAGGGTCAGCTTATGATGGTGAACAAGTATTCCAAGTTTCAAAGCAATAGCTTTGATAGTTTAGGAGAAAAGTTGACCTAAACATAAAACTTAACCAAGAAATCTGATATTTTCTAAGTACAAAAGGGGCCATAAATCTTGCAAAAAGCAAGATGGAGTTATGTTTCTTGCTATACAGGGTCAGCTTACGATGGTGAACAAGTATTCCAAGTTTCAAAGCAATAGCTTTGATAGTTTAGGAGAAAAGCTGACCTAAACATAAAACTTAACCAGGCAACGCCGACGCAGACGCCGACGCCGACGCCGACGCCGACGCCGACGCCGACAACCGCTCAAGTGATGACAATAACTCATCATTTTTTTTCAAAAAATCAGATGAGCTAAAAATGACTGAGCCTTAGGTAACGTCTGTATAAATACTAATTTCCGATCTCAAGCAAATACAAACTCCAAGGACATGAATGATTCAAAAAGCTTTGTAAGTCAAACTTATCTGCAAGGCTAATATCTTTACAGTTTTTTGTTGGGGAAATGAAACAATAAAATTAACTATTGAATTGTACTTCTGTTACCTTTTAGAATTGCCTTAAAATAAAGTAAAATAGCTATAAAACGGTTCTTGCCTCAGGCTGATCAAAACAATGATTGCCTTACTTTATTGCAGCCTGAATTTTATTTAAGCATGCACTGACATGCAAATCAGAGCATTAGTAGAAAATGCACTCTTGAACAGCTGCAATGGTAAATTTATTAAAACGACAACGTTACTACCTTTGTAAAGGTAAATATGATATTAAATCGTTTGACATTTAATCAGTACAAATAATGTCTTAAAATCAGCTTGAAATGTTTGGGTCCCTTCAATCGTGGGCAAATCATGGGTACATATCTTTAAAAAAACAAGCACATGAATCTATACATATTATTTCACCATAATGTAGATATTATGTTTATGTATGACTGTGACGTTCATTAAAAACTACATTGAAGAAACATTTTTATTTGCGAAAATGTTACCAGTACTGTGATTGTCCATAATACTCCCATAATGAAAACTTGTCCGAGATCAATTTTTTCAAATCAGTTTAGAAAACTATAAGGAACATGACCCTATCTTTTTTATTTGTCGATTTTTCTAAGCATATACTGACGTTTTGAAAAATCAGTGTTTAATAACATTTTACATTCTAGCATAAAAGTGCTGTTCTTATCACTGTTCGGGGTGTTTTAACAGAAGAGAAAACGTGTGTTTACAGATAGATTCTCGAGCTCACGTGCTGTTAAATTACACTTATATATATGTGTGTTCCGTGGCAAAGCGTAAACGTTTAGCCCTAAAAGGAAATTGCATCAATGTTGACAAACAACTCGGACATTCCCGCGCATTTCCTTGAATTTAAAGGACGTTTAGGGACAATGTATTTATTATTAATGTATTAACACATTTTATGGTAGAAAAAGCGTTACTTCATATTTATTTCATGTTATAACATCTTGAGAATCCATCAGGATACTTTGGTACCCTTCCCTCGAGCACAAACCAATCCCTCATTATTCTGCAGATGTTATAACACGACAAAATATGTGTTATCCCTACATTGTAGGAAATAATTTGATCCGAACGTGCAGAACTGCCTTAATTTTATTTACCCGATTCTGTTTCTCCTGTTTCAGTTTTCTATTAATGCAATCAATAAAGTATTTTTAAGAAACAAATTAGCGTTATTTTTGCAGAAATAGACGGAGATTGCCAGACACAGCGGGAACCATCAATAAGTTATAGTTTTATGCAACAATAAAACTACCCTTAGGGGCATTTATGCAATAAACCGACTAGTAACCTCATTTATCATGTTTTGTCTGATAAATATTGGGAATGACGTCTGTTTTCCTTTTTTATTTTCACTGCATGAATTTTTGTTTTATTACAGATAATCACATTTAAATCTACTGTATTTTAACTGTTTTACAATGCGGAATAATTTGTGTACCCTTTGGCAATGACGTCTGTAACATTTTAATAAAAAAAATCTGAATTGTGAAACAACACTGCCATTAAAGGCATTTCCTAGCATTTCCGGTAGTTTTTCCTGCGCATCTTTCAGCTTGACTTCAAATTCTTTTTGGAGTTATATATATATATATATATAGAAGATGTCGTGCGCTTGGGATAAGATGTCGTGCGCACGAGATAAGATGTCGTGCGCACGAGATAAGATGTCGAGCGCTCGAGATAAAATGTCGTTCGCACGAGATAATTTAATCTTATAAAAAATAAATGCATGTCCTAAACACACCACCCTATTTTTACATATGTTTTCAATGTCTTTATCAATCAAATTACACTCGGAAACTAACTTTCTCCCTGCAGTTTTGAGAATTGCATTGAAAGTTTGAAACATTAAGTGTTTCATCCACAAAACTAAAGAAAAATACAAAGTTACTATGCCGATAGTGTATTAGATACTTTTCAACAACAACAACACTGTGGTACGGTTATTTAATAGCAAAGCGCTATGGTGATGGTTCAATAATACAATTATTTGTCTTCACTTCAAAAAAGGTCTTAGTATCGACAATGCGAAATACATATTACTGTAGCTGTTTTAGGTAAACAATATTTAGTATAGGATAACATGTCATGTTTTGAAAAGAAAACTTATTTGTCGAGTAGTATGTGATACTTATAATAATAATAATTATCATAATTATCATTCTTACTCTTTCATTTATCATCACCGCTCATCAGCATTATCATCGTTCATCATCATCTTTAGACGTCAGTATCATCCGTCAACAGTCTTCACTATTATTCGTCCATGTCATCTTCATAATCCGTCATTATTATCATCATTCATATCCATCATTCGAGAGCATCATCATCACCATTATCATCATTCGTCACCATCAATCTTTATTAACCTTTTTTACAAGCATTGTTATTTATTTTCATTATTATTTATTACTTCTCATCATCATTCTTCATTATCATCATTCATCATGAAATTTCATGATCTTTTTCATCATCATCATCATCATCATCAACATCATCAGTATTCGTATATTTCATTATTATACATCACCAGACATCATCTTTATTTATCACCATCATTCATAACATAATCAAAATTCATCATAAATCAGTAATTTTATTCATCATCGTCATTCATCATAGTCATTCACCCCCTTTAATCATAAGCGTCATCCAACATTGTTCTCGGTCCAAGGCCACCAATTCAAAACTTACTAAGAATATGGTAAACTTATACATGGGAATAAGGTAATGTTAAGTGGAAAAAACGTGATTAGATATAAGACATTTTTCGATGAAAGGAACAAATGGTGGTCTTTAGTCGTTATTAGATCTAAAATACGACTTTTGTCCGAGGACGTCACAGTAAATGTTGATAGTCGCAAATTTTGTTTCATATTATGTGAAAAGATATTTGGTTGGATGTTTTGAAGTTTCATTTGAATCTCTGTAACGTCGGAAAATGCTTATTTTTAATTCTTATGGAATGAGTCATATATCAGCATCCTAGCAAAACCAATGGCAAATAAATTAAACTTGTGAGAAAAACTGCAATAAAATGACACATTTAAATCCAGGCATGTAAAATGAAGTGGTCTGCCTCAGTAAAATGTCAAGATCTGAGCATTTCTTTATGAAAGTTCATAAAACGTTTGATACAGGATCCTCTTTGACGATAAAACTATGAAATTTGGAAACAATGATAAGGAACAGACTTCTTCATAGGCCAGAGACAACAATTCAAGGAAGTACAGGGAACTAATTGGGTATAAGGTAATCCTATACTCAGAAACAATGTCATGTTTAGTCCGTTGTGACTGGTCAGTAATATAGACAAATCCAAGAAGTGATATCTTTCACATTTTACCTTTATACTGTGTTAATAGTATTTTATTATACATTTTGACACCGTTTGTTACACTAGGAGGGTATTGAAAAGTCTCATGAAACGGTTTTCTCCCGCTGACGATGTTAGCAGGGGGTCATATTATCCACGTTAACACATCTCAGAGTATCACTGTTCATATGTTTTTAGTTTATTTCTTTTGTTTTTGGTGGAATTGAAATAGTTCTTGAATGCAACATTATTACATATACATGCAAGTTGAATATGTGCTGTTCTTAAGTCAAAGTTTCAGTTTTTAGCTTGATGAATACTGACCCTCTTGTTTTAAAAGAGTTAACACGCTACAGAATAGCAACAAGCAACAACATACATGTAGATGTATATACAATATAAAATTAAAGGATTACATTACAAACATGTGTTCAACAAACTGCAACAGAAATTTTACAAGTTGAACTCAGGTGCCGTTCATTTAGCATTGTATATGCATTGCAATTACAACTAGAGCTGCTTTTGAGAAAAGCGCATGTTTCCCACAACTGCCTAATCATCTAAATAGTAGTACAAGATCGGATGAGAAATTTTCGAGCGTAAACCCTACTCCCTATATATTCTTAATTCCCAATCAAACTTTCAGTGCTTTGATTATCAAAGAACAACCCAATTGACTTTCAGTGCTTTGATACGACCCAATCACACTTCCAGTGCTTTAATTAATTTACAAAAACAATGTTTCAGGGACCATAATTCCGAAGTGCCAGGGCCGATTTGGCTAGTTATCGAACTTGGCCGAGGACTTATTGGCAAACACATTTGGTTCAAGTTTAGTGAAGAAAGGGTGAGAAAATTAATGTTCGACTTAGAAGAGTGCGGACAAGATTTGTGACAGACGGACGGACACAAACACACGGACAGACAGGAGTAAATCAATATGTCTCCCACCATACTGTGGTGTGGGAGACATAATTACATCAGATCACCGCGACAGGACGGTGCAAAATATGAATCTCTTGATTTTTTTTTACACATTTAAAGAGAAGAGAAATTTATTTACCACCTGCGCATAGTGTGAAAGTATGTTCTCTGTTTTATGATTGAATTATTCTTGTTATAATTTTTTCTTTGGATCTTTATTGAAGTACAGAAGCCTTAGATGATAAAGTATATGACGACAGTAACATATTATGTCACTATTATACATCATTCTTATTACAAATGCAAACATCCCATACAAAATATTCGATATTTTTACAGTTTAAGAAGTATTACAATAATACTATAACCATAAATTAGCACGCTTTTACAGTTTGTGCATGTGTTGAACGGATTTCTTTTCTCTTTGAATGCATATTTAAATATGAATTAACAGAATAGAACATACATATTTTTACAAAACATGCTTGCAAATGGTATAATGCATCGTATATTATATAAACGCAAAAGGATTAGCCGGGTTATAAGTATTAACAACGTCAGAGATTGATCATTCCTAAAGGAAATTGTTACTGATCAGATCTGCATGTAAAATACTTGAAAAGCAAGCCTCTGTCACAATGATGATAGTAGGCTGATTTTAAAATAAAGGGCTATTTATGATTATACGTTGACACAAATTCATTTTAACTAAATTTTAAAAGGTCTATCCACTCACTTTGCAACACGCTCACAATTAGAAACAGTGTTACTTGTATAAACTTTGTGTTTTTATTACCTAGTCCATTATGCACCATAAAAGCTTTAAAACATCTCATTCGTAGCACTTAAAAATGACAGAATTTTTTTTTTCATTTGATATTTGTTTAGAATAGATATGTGACATGTGATGATATGTTGTTGTTTACCAAATGAGTTACACCCCATGTCATTAAAATGAAGTATTCATAATAATTACAGGTCATAAATGAAACTACATTTCATCATATCTTATTCTCTACTTTTACTCTTCTTTTGTCTAACTTGATCCTCACTTCCACTATTTCTTTGAGTGTCCCCTTCTTTCTGCCTGTCGTAAAGTTTCCTAGAATTATTTGCAGAGATTTGACA
Source organism: Mercenaria mercenaria (assembly GCF_021730395.1). Classification (NCBI taxonomy): domain Eukaryota; kingdom Metazoa; phylum Mollusca; class Bivalvia; order Venerida; family Veneridae; genus Mercenaria; species Mercenaria mercenaria. The sequence continues at coordinate 88,493,002 of NC_069362.1, read as the reverse complement.
TCGACTTGGACTGGACTGCTCTGATTGGTAACCCAAATTTCTGACCAGGAAAATACTATTATATTTTCACATATACATGCCAACATATCCCGTAGCAAATGATTCCTTTAGATTAACGTTGCAGTTCCCCCAGTTCTTTTAATCATTCCTTCTGTCTTGTCTGAAACCTGTTTTTGCCTTACTTGTTTTAGATGTGCTGCGAAATGTATCCGAATAGTTATGTTTTTACCATATTAATTTGTAGTTATTATAATATCCTTTAAGAAATTGAGTGCCACGAAAAAAATAATACTTATAGAAATGATTCATAAGTTTAAAAACATAAGCTTGTAGCACAGAATTAAAACAATAAAAGACCAGAGTTGAGTTTTTTTTAACTTCATCCTTATAGTCCCATCAAATTTTAATCCATATTGCAGATACTGATTGTTGAATAGGTTATCAGTGTAATACTCGGGACTGATGGACATTTAACATAATTGTATGTTTGAAAGAAACTTAAAAGTTGGCATTAGTTCTTGGCCCACATTTAGATACAATCAAAATACAGTACGGGTATAATTGTTACATTTTGAAAATAACGGTAAAATCAGTTTGATGAAACGCATATCGATTTGAGGAATAAAGAAAATGAGCCGCGCCATGAGAAAACCAACATAGTGGCTTTGCGACCAGCATGGATCCAGACCAGCCTGCGCATCCGTGCAGTCTGGTCAGGGTCCATGCTGTTAGCTAACAGTTTCTCTAATTGCAATAGGCTTTGAAAGCGAACAGTATGGATCCTGACCAGACTGCGCGGATGCGCAGGCTGGTCTGGATCCATGCTGGTCGCAAAGCAACTATGCTGGTTTTCTCATGGCGCGGCTCAAATTCATTACTCAGATACCGTGCAAATGTTGATTTTCAGATTTATAACTATCTATAGATCTGTATAAACAATAGAAATTGAGGTGCCACTCAAGAAATGAAGATCGTTCAATTAATAAGTGCTTTAACCATACGCTATATTCTTAATTCTTTCATCCAACGTTTAGATTATATAGATATCATTGACTGATCTAAAATTTGCAACAGAAGTAAATTGCTCATTTTTACACGCAATGTGACTTTCACCAACCTTATGTTCTAGTATACAGAAGAATCCTCCGTACTAAAATACTCTTTATCGACACGCTACTCGATAGTGTTTCCACCTGACTGTATATAGGAATATTTTAAGTTCACGCTTTGTACATATATCAGTTCCATAAGGCTTAAAACTTACGTTAAAACAGATGAAACAGCTGTTCAAACAGATGATATACACAATCAAATGTTTAGAAAAGTGTTACTTTAAATACTGCACATGAAATTGTACACTTGAATCTACAAAGGGAGGTAATAAAACACATTCAATAAAACGTTCTACTATGTTACATCAATATTCAAAACTTTTCAAATATAAAAAAAATATCGCACATAGCATTTAAGCAGAAATCACATATTTTCTTTCAATAAAGGAAGAAGTCAATCTGACTAAAGTACTTGATCTTCTAAACGAAGATCTGAGAACGACCCATTCACATTCGTCTTCTGTATATTTTGGATTTCCATTATTGCGATTTTTATGTTATCCAATCAGACGACTTGTTCGATTGTCAAAGAGTAAGAAAAATATGCAATTATTCCAGGACTCGAACCCGGGACCCCTCGCTTACAAAGCAAGTGGCCTACCGACTGAGCTAACCGGCTATCTGATACATTACGACATAAGAATTGTAAATATCAAAAGTCAATGCTACAGGTAGATTTGCAAGATGTTGTAAGCTAGGCTCTGATTGGCTAGTGAAAGGGCCGTCAGAACGAGGCAATGAATAGGTCGTTTTCAGATCCTATGCGTAGCGTAATAGGAGATGTACTTTAGTCAGATTGGGAAGAAGTGGCAGCCACATTTTAAACAAAAGCATTATGAGCCTTTAAGCAGTACGTTAACGCAAAAATATGTTGTTAACTGGCGTTTCATTTCAATATAAACAGTTTTTCCAAGGTTCGTTTTAATGGTGAATAACTTCATAATTCTAATACGGCGGTTGCTAAGTTTTATAGACATAGTGCATAATATATCAGTTATTTCCAATACTGATATAATAATTAAAAGGTGAACAATATTTGGGGAATTTAGTTTCCTTTCTTAAATGAAAATGAAATGAAATGAATGAGCACTTCTTTAAGTGTTCAAAGCATTATATTTCTCGCAGTTAAATTTGCAATTATACCTAGACACAATAAATTCATATTTCAGCAGTGTATATGTATAGAAAGAGAAATACATAAATTACTTACATTTACATCATAACAGATTGGGGTAGTTAGAATTGCTATTCGAGCTTGCAAAATCATCTAGTATCTGAAATGAAGTATAAATAAATAATTTATTTACTTTTAAATCAGGAAAGATCGGAGTAGTTTGACGTTCTTTATAATCATGTTGGCAAAAGGAATAAATCAAACGATCAGGTTTTTAAAAGCAAAAATATGAAATGTTAAATGAACAAAGGAAAACAAGACCAAATAGCAAAAAGATTTATATTTCACAATAATGCATAATATCTCAGCGTTTTGTAACAGGGGTCCCGTTTGATAGTTAAATGTCAATTCAGTATTTCAATAGGAAAATCTACTTAAAGAAAGTACCATTTATCACTATTGTACATTGGCAAATATGAAGATGTTAGTGTGACTTTCAAATAAAATACAAATTTTAGTAATCGAAAGTTCTTATTCTAACAGACAGACAGGAGAGAGGAGATAACTATTTGCAAATACATAGATAGATATCAATATCAGTATTAATTTGTCCTGTAATATTGAAGAAAATAAAATGATTATTTCATAACGGCAATGATTAACCGTAGATTGCGGAAATCAGTTACACCATTACAAAATATATATTCACCTAAAATAAAACATACACACAACAAAACCACCAAAAAGCAATATCAGAAAAATTATTGCTATATTTCTTACTTAGTTAAGAAAAAATTATAAATTATTAAAACATATTAGAATTATTGTTATCTGTCATTTTTTTTTTTCATTCAAAATTGAAAAGGGTTTGTAACGGGGTACCGGACCAATTTCAATCCTAACCCTAACCCTAAACATTAAACACTAACCCTAGAGCGTGGTGATTCCGAATATTTCGAATGTGAATATAAAGTACATAATTATTCTAGAATCCGTTGCTGCTTGTATTTTTTTTATTTAAACAGTAGACCTCAGTTGTTCACACACTCACACAAAACCAAGATTATAAAAATATAAACATGGGCATATTTTTACACGTCCTAAATATTTGTGTAATGCAGTCACATAGAAAAAGAAGGAAAACTCAAACGACGCGAGTTTGAATCTTGATAGTTGATTTAGAGCTGTAAAGCACTGGCTAAAATATGTGTAAGCAGTATTTTAAAGGAAAAAATGTATTACGTGGTAACGGCTCTTTGTTAGAATTTTCTTGAATTAAATGTTGGAAAAGTCTGGAATCTAATACATTGCAAATCAAATCTGTAATCTATCAAATTTATATCTTCCTAGAACATATTCCTTAGAATATGTACACGCTTTATGTGGTAAACTGTACTTTTTCTTTGATGTCATTCATTCCGTAAGCTTTTATGTGGCTTTTTTTGCGTGGCTAAAAGAACAATAGAGAGAACAAAAGAGCAGCCACATAAATACCCATATATAGGAACGTCCGTCCGTCTTTCCGTCCGCCCGGAGCAATGTCTAGGAAGTGGTTGGGAATATTTAAATAAAACTTTATAAACAAGTTCATCACTTTAGGAAATGCGGCCCGTCAAGTTTCAATTAGATTGCCCAAAGGATGCCAGAGTTATGGCTCTTAGCAGTTTCTAGTGTTAACTATATAGGATACTATAAATATGGCAATTTCTGCTAAATAACTTGTGACGTATTTGACTTAGAACTATGAAACTTAAACTGACTTTAGATCACCACAATGGGGTAGTGTACACACATTAATGATCTCTTTAGTAACTTCAGAATTGTTGCCCTTTGATTGTTTGAAAACATATTTGTACAAAACAAACTGACAAATTGGTAGAATGTTATCAAACTTCTTTCATTTTTTTTCCATGAATATTTATTAACAACATGTGAAGTTATGTACCCACACCCGGTCACTCCCACTGCCCTGGTTACACTCCGTCCCCTTCCCTACCCCACACATTTTTATCCGTTTTGTCTTTTTTTTTTTTTTTGAAACCTTAAACCTTCCATGAATATTTATCCATATGCAAAGTTGTACTCTCCCCCATCTCACTCCAGAACCCAGTCACCCACACCACCCCGATCATACACCCCCAACAAAATATAAATTCCTTTGCCGGATATATTTCCATGCTTCACTACAAACCCATTCGGCGGGGGACACCAATTTATCGAAACTGTTTGTATTTTGATAAATTTCTAGACGAATATTAAGAACCACTAAAAAGAAAATAACGTGCTTTCAAAATGTGAATAAAGGTACTTGGTAAAGACATAAAGAATATTAGTTTCCTTTGTCTGCAGTCAGAAAACGCAAGAAGTAAATTAGTTATTGATTATCATTAGTGTTCTCGGTATTTTTATGATATACATTCAAGTTATGGTAATGCACAGTTAACCTTCAAAGTTGGTAACAGTGAATCAAAATTGTACGTGTAATCGTTGGCGTGTGGATATGGCAGTAATAAACAAACAATGCATTTCTAAGCTGCATTGTTAAGCCCTACGCGTAATTTACGTTTGGTTGGAGGCGTTCTTTGCTTCCTAGAAACCTTCTTTCTTTTGTTACATATTTTGTTAAATATCACAAAAGATGTCTTTAAATGTAATGTGACGGCTATTAAATGTTGTTATATTTTCTGGTTCTTTGTTGCAGGTAGGCTTTAAATCACTTTATTGACAATGAACACATATATGACTCAACTAGTATTTCAGTGACATCAAAATAACGTACATTTCGAAGTAGATAATGAGACATGGTCCGGGTCGTCCTGAAACGTGGTCCGGGTTGTCCAAACGTGGTCCAGGTTGTCCCTAATATGGTCCGGATTGTCTGGTACAAGTTGTCCCATGTTTCATTCTTTACTAAACCCAAGCATGAAAACATTTTTTCTTCAAGTATGTACCGCCCTTTTCCGTTTTTTTCTTTAAGGACACTCTACCACTTCATCATTTATCAATCATTTTCCATCCTTCATTCGTATTTGAAAAACATTTCAGAGATAGGTATTATGAACAAGATATATATATTTGTCTAACTTTGTTGAAATATATGGGCAAAAATGTGTGTTGAAACATGTAATGAGTATTGCATCAATATAATGAACATGCTGTGTATGTATAAATATCAATGTACTGAAATGAAATGAAAATTGGAAAAACAAAAATGTTTCGGGTTGTCCCTGATTTTATTGAAAAGTTGATAACTTTTGTGCAAGGGGCACAAAATCACAGTTATTTGCCCTTGGTTGGCAATAAGGAAGTGGTTACACGGAAAATAGTTTTTCTGTTTGATGCAGATAATATTGATGAAATTTTGAGTGAAAGACCTGCAATAAATGGCAAAATTAAATATAGAGGAGATATAAAATAGTAGGTACTTTTACAATATGACAGAATGAGAATGCCAGAATATGACTTTTTGATAGGGCTAGTTTAGCCTGTTTGCGATTCTTCGTACGCATGTGATCTGGTTCAAAATGGTGAAAAAAGAGCCTATCCACCCAATGTTTATTGTGGCTGGAAATGTTTCTCTTGAATAGTTCTGTTGAGTGCATGTAGTTTTAGGGGTTTTGGGATGCATGCAAACTTGCAGAAGTGTCCATGGAAATAAATATTCTGACCAATTATCATTAAAATTGGAGCAAAAATCTTGAGTATAAACAAGTATTTTCTTCGATTTGACCTAGTGACCTAGTTTTTGACCTCAGATGACCCATATTCAAACTTAACCTAGATTTCATCAAGACTATCATTCATACCAAATTTCATGAAGATCAATTGAAAAATACAGCCTCTATCGCATACACAAGGTTTTTCTTTGATTTGACCTAGTGACCTAGTTTTTGACCCCAGACTACCCATATTCAAACTTGACCTAGATTTAATCAAGGCAACCAAACTGACCAAATTGTATGAAAATCCAGTGTAAAATGCAGCCCTTATTGCATACACAAGGTTTTTCCTTGATTTGACCTAGTGACCTAGTTTTTAAACCCAGATAATCCATATTCGAACTCGACCTAGACTTCATCAAGGCTATCATTCTGACAAAACATCATGAAGATCAGTTGGAAAATACAGCCTCTATCGCATACACGAAGTTTTTCTTTGATTTAATCTAGTGACCTTCTTTTTGACCCCAGATGACCCATATTCAAATTCTGTCTAGATTTCATCAAGGCAATTATTCTGACTTTATTTCATGAAGATCAATTGAAAATACAGCCTCTATCGCATACAGAGTGGTTTTCTTTGATTTGACCTAGTGACCTATTTTTTGATCTCAGATGGTCCATTTTCAAACTCGGCCTAGATTTCATCAAGATTATCATTTTGGCTTTATTTCAGGAAGATCAACTGAAAAATGCAGCCTCTATCGCATACACAAGGTTTTTCTTTGATTTGACCTAGTGACCCACTTTTTGACCCCAGATGACCCATATTCAAACTTGACCTTAAATTTATCAAGGCATTTATTCTGACCAAAATTCACGAAGATTAATTGTAGAATACACCCTCTATCACAAGATTTTTCTTTGATTTGACCTAGTGACCTAGTTTTTGACTCCAGATGATCCATTTTCGAACTCGGCCTAGATATCGTCAAGTTAATCATTCTGACTAAAATTCATAATGACTAATTGAAAAATACAGCCTCTATCGCATACACAAGGTTTTTCTTTGATTTGACCTAGTGACCTAGTTTTTGACCCCAGATGACCCATTTTCGAACTCGGCATAGATTTCATCAAGGTCATTATTCTAACTAACATTCATGAAGACTAATTGAAAAATACAGCCTCTATCGCATACACAAGTTTTTTTATAACCCCGGCATCTACTGATGCGGGAGGCATATAGTGATTGTCCTGTCCGTCCGTTCGTTCGTTCGTTCGTTCGTCCGTCCGTACGAGGTTAACCAAATGGGACCGTTTCGTCTAGCATCAATACCCCTTTCTAGAATAACTTGATACTAATGCAGATGTAACCTGTGACCATTCCTCATCTTCAGTAATCACCTGATCTCAGTTTGACCTTGACCTCATTTTGGACTTAGGTTGCTTTATAGGGCCATCTCTTGGTTAACCAAATGGGACCGTTTCGTCTAGCATCAATACCCCTTACTAGAATGACTTGATACTAATGCAGATGTAACCTGTGACCATTCCCCATCTTCAAACATCACCTGATCTCAGTTTGACCTTGACCCTGACCTCATTTTGGACTTAGGTTGCTTTATATACTGCTTACAAGAATGAATTGATACTAATACAGATATAACCATTCCTTATCTTCAAACATCACCTGACCTCAGTTTGACCTTGACCTCGGCCTAGATTTCATCAAGGTAATCATTCTGACCAAATTTCATAAAAATCAGTTGAAAAATACAGCCTCTATCGCATACAAAAACTAAATGTTGACAGACGACAGACAGGCGACAGACGACAGACAGACGACGGACCCCGGACATCGAGCGATCACAAAAACTCAAATGAGCATTGCTCAGATGAGCTAATAAAAATAGACAAACAACCAGCCTATATACGAATTCGAACCCGGGCCACTCTTACCGCTCATGGTCTATGTTTTTCTTGTGTGCAACATCTTAACGTCAGGAAAAGTATGCAGACGAAAGAAAAGACTCGGTAGTGTATTTCTAGTGAAGGATAAATACACCTACCATTATCTTATCAGAAGAAAACATGAAAGAAAAAATATGCTAAATCATCTCAGTAAGCATTGCTATAAAGCATAGTGGTGAACGGAATAAATCAAACTACTGGGGGTTAAAATACAAAGGTTGACACTTTAAATCACAAAGAGAAGATTTAATGACAAATGATAAATATGATAGTTTAAGCATTTTGAATAGTTGTTCAGCATATTGATTACGGGGTCCTGTTTAAATGATAAATGTCAAGATCTAACTCTAAAACTTATTAGGTCGTTTTTAGCTGAATTGTTTTCTATTGGCATTATCTGGCATTTCTATTGGTAAGATATTAGATATAATATGACTTCTTGATCAAGTAAAATGCAAGTCATTTCATTAAACTAATATTCCTTACAACAAATATTCAGTTTAATTCTACAGACAATAGTATAAAAGGAAAAAGGCTGCGACCAATCATAAAGCATATCCTGTATACAAGACAACACTTGCCAAAATGTACATTTGAATAGCCTAAAGTTTAGTTAAGAATTGATGAAGCAGCACTGTGATAATATTTTCTGATCCGTTGAAGCAAAATAATGACAGAAACGAGACAGATATTATCTTAGGATAAATATTGTTGCATATGAAAGACGCAATCGTTTACTAGCAACTAGTAAAGTGATACCTTTGATATTATAGTACACGTTTGTCCTTGTGTTTCAGGCTGTTTGGATGAAAGCATACATTGAGGAATTACTTCTAGGATCTTATGATCTGATACACCTTAAGCTGATTTAAAAAGAGGTAACAATTATTTTCTTAACATTTCGAAGCAAATACAAATAGCTTTTAAGGAACTGTGAACGCTTTATGTTTTACATATAGTAATATGTTCATTTGTTTGGTTCATACAATGCACAGAGCTTAGAAAATTGACATGTAGCATTGTCTAGATTTGTTCAAATCATGACCGGTCTATGCACAATCAAATGTTGATTCTTCAGGTGAATCGTTTGAAATATAACTCAATAAGCACTAGCTATCAGTCCTTTCAGGGCATTGATTTTGTTGATGTTATTACTACTGCTGTTTTTTTTTATTATTATTATTATTATTACTACTATTTACCAGATTTTTAGAGCGCTCTTTTCATCTATAATATAAACGTACAAAAGCGCTGTACAAACTACATATCATAGAATGATATTGGCACATAAAACAACACAAAAAATATATTTAAAAAATATCAATATTAAAATTACCAGAGGTAGTTTGCTAGAATCAGGTTTGACTCTACATATTAATTATGTCTCCCCTAGGAGACATATTGTTTTTGCCCTGTCCGTCCGTCCGTCAGTCCGTCCGTCATTCCGTCCGTCCGTCCGTCCGTACGTCACACTTCATTTCCGAGCAATAACTGGAGAACCATTTGACCTAGAACCTTCAAACTTCATAGGGTTGTAGGGCTGCTGGAGTAGACGACTCCTATTGCTTTTGGGGTCACACCGTCAAAGGTCAAGGTCACAGGGGCCTGAACATTGAAAACCATTTCCGGTTAATAACTAGAGAACCACTTGACCCAGAATGTTGAAACTTCATAGGATGATTGGTCACGAAGAGTAGATGACCTCTATTGATCTTGAGGTCACTCTGTCAAAGGTCAAGGTCACAGGGGCCTGAACATTGAAAACCATTTCCGATCTTTAACTAGAGAACCACTTGACCCAGAATGTTGAAACTTCAAAGGATGATTGGTCATGAAGAGTAGATGAACTCTATTGATCTTGGGGTTACTCCGTCAAAGGTCAAGGTCACAGGGGCCTGAACATTGAAAACCATTTCCGATCAATAACTAGAGAACCACTTGACCCAGAATGTTGAAACTTCATAGGATGATTGTACATGCAGAGTAGATGACCCCAATCGATTTTTGGGTCACTCCATTAAAGGTCAAGGTCACAGGGGCCTGAACATTGAAAACCATTTCCGGTCAGTAACTTGAGAACCACTTGACCCAGAACGTTGAAACTTAATAGAATAATTGGTCATAAAGAGTAGATGACTCGTAACGATTTTAGTGTCATTCTGTTAAAGGTCAAGGCCACAGGGGCCTGAACATTGAAAACCATTTCCGATCAATAACTTTAGAACCACTTGACCCAGAATGTTGAAACTTCATAGCATGATTGAACATGCAGAGTAGATGACCCCTATTGATTTTCGGGTCAGTCTATTAAAGGTCAAGGTCACAGTGGCCTTTTCATGTAAAATCATTTTTTGGAAATAACTTGAGAACCACTTGACCTACAATGTTGAAATTTAATAGGATGATTGGACATGCAGAGTAGATGACCCCTATTTATTTTGAGGTCACTTGATCAAAGGTCAAGGTCACAGGAACCTGAACAGTGACTTGAGAACCACTTGGCCAAGAGTGTTGAAATTTAGCGGGATGACTGGACATGCCAAGTAGATGATCCCTATTGCAGCCAACCATCAGTGTCTCTTTGACTTTCGCTCCTGACCCCTATTGACTTCTTGCCTATAGGACTTTGCATTGGGGGAGACATGCGCTTTTTTACAAAAGCATTTTCTAGTTATACTAGATATTTTAAAGAACAATAGACATCAGTAAATAACTCCTATTGCACAGTCATGTAACAACTTGTTTTCCAGTGCAAAGTTAGTTTCCATAGACCATGAAGAAAAAGTGTGTTTTTAATTATCTTTTGAAAACATCCAAACTTTTAACGTCTTTAATGATAGCCGGAAGAGTATTCCATAACTTCGGTGCAGCTGATGAAAAACTACGATTACCGTACCTCGCAGCTTTGCTTTTTGGAACAACTAGTTATTTTGAGTTGTTCTTGGATCTCAAATTTCTTGCTGGCTGATAGAGCTTTAGCAAGCAAGTCTTTAACATAGATCGGTGCATGGCCATGCAATGCTTTGAAGATTGCCTTTGGTTCAGACTATTGAAATTTTTCAAAAGTGATAAAATTGCAATGCAAATTTTAAACTAATCAAAATTTATGCACAGCTTTCTAAATATTTTCGCCTGTCGTAAAGGGTGAACATCATATAAAGGATTAGACTTCCAAATAACACATATTTCTGAAAGGGATCTGGCGCTAAAACTACGTTTTAGAATCATGTTTGAGAAGCGTGTTGACATATCTCTTTTTAAGACAAGCAAAACTATCCTGAAACATATAAGAATAGACAAACACCGATGGAGAGAAGATTTCAGATTTAATAAACTAAGGACAATTTAATTCATAGTGATTTGCCGCCTCACATTATTAACTGTTTCAAATGCAAAGACTTACTTCAAAACCAATTGTTCCTGTTTACTTTATGTGCCTAAATGTAAACGTATATTCTTATTATGTATCCCCAAACATTTGAAGATACTTCTTTATTATTACTGGTAACAGCACTATAGATTGTAGTTATTTTTGTCGCGATTCTAGTTTGAGCTGTGTTTTGCACTAAAATAACCTGATTAATGAGGGCAATATTAAGCAGGATGGGCTCTAACTTGGAGTAAACAATCAATTGAGTGTCTGTTTTCTGTAAAAAGATATTTCTTTGTCTGTATCTTGACCCACTGCTCCCACGAAAAGTTCAAATGAGATATGTCAATAATATCTAGACTTGATCTGTCTGAAATGTTCGACTGACTGTCAAGAAAGAATAGAAAAAAGTTTTTCATAAAAATCGTTGTTCTACATTTTAACACATTACTACTGTTACAAACTGAAAATTGTCCTTTGTATTGTTAGGTTGACTGCTTTTAACTTTCTGAAGAAAAGTTTTATACTAAACTAATGAAATAAGTGTAACATTAGAGTATCTTTCGAAAGATCAGGCAACACGTTAGGGAATAACATAAAAGTTGTCATACTGTTTCTTAATACATCTGTAAATGAATATTAGATTTACCATGATCAAAGGCTTTGAGAAATGGCATTGGACGTAATAAATGCCTCTGTGATTATCGTAAAGATATCTCCAGCTATGGCAACAAGGCGCTTACTTTGAATGATTCCCCCTCACCAATGTGGGTCCAAAAATATGCTTTGGTGTAGATGTTTTCGTGTAAGGAAGCCATCCAGTTGGCTCATGGTAGACCGATAGATCGACCCAATTGCCGCCAATGTCTAAATCAATGAACAGAGGGGCACTTGGGATAATCATGCAACACCAAAAACTTAAAAAACTTGTGTACCAAAATAAAGCCATAGATAGTGAATAAAATTACCAATCGTATTAAGGATAAATGCCACAGTTGCCTATATGTATATAGGGCACACATTTTCCTACGGACAGAATGTCTTTAAACTTTGTGTACTGACTAAGAATCAAGTTTAAATTAGAAATATGTATAAAAATCATAGATACCTAGACATGATCTTGAATTATCATTATTTTCTTTTATTAAAAAATTTTCTAATAATATGATGTGTAATATCGGTGGTATTGTGATATATTTAAACTGAAACAATAGTATAAATATTGTCATTGACTATGCGAATCGAACGCCACATGAAATTTACCGACCAACAAAAAATATAAATATACTTACGTTTAAAGAATTAGTAGATTTAAGAAAGCTATGGCTGTGAAAACATATGAAAAACGCATAATATTTGATATTTCATTATGTATTTTTTTTCATATTATTTTAAGAAGGAGTCTGAATTAAGATATTCTGCTTCTATTTTGATACAGTTAAACGAAAATATGGTGTCCGAAAAGCGGTAATTTCTCCATAACAACGGCTGATTTCTGTTGTCAAATAGCAGATTTTTACTTGGAACATGACAATCTATCAGATTACCTGAAAACCCCATTTTCGACCAAAATCGCATTTGGGCCAAAAATCTCATGGCCTGACACATATAAGTAGCAATTTATCAACGGAAACTTAAAAATAGGTATTACAAATCAAACTGCCCAATCTTTATTTGAACTTACATTTCATTCAACTATATTCCCAATAACATCAGATACCATCATCCATTTTCTTACATTCCGCATAACATTTCAATATAAGTACATACAAGAAGCAAAATATTGAAAGACTCATAAAAATATTTCAGCAAATAATGGCTGTTTAAAAATAGTTCAAGAAAGAAAATGATCGAATTAGGTACTTTCAAAATATAAGCTGTTAATTTTGCGCGGTAACTGACACGTAACGTTATGACGTCGATGACGTCATTTTAAGGCAAAAAAACGTTTCGAAGCGTTTCTGCGGCAATTTATTCATCATTTCTGCATTATTAAACCATGAAGCATCAAATCGGAGACAGGTTCATGATTTTTCTTCAGAAGAATGGATATACAAACACATTTAGTTTGTCGTAAACATCGTCGTAAATCGTCACGTTAGCTTCCGGTTGGGCATGCGCACATACAAATATTAAGATAACCTACCTCCTTAAGTAATTCTATTATCCAAAACAATCAGTGGATGACATCGCAGAGAACCATGGTAATGCAAAATTAACAGTAACTGAAACTAAATAGCGGCTGTTTATCTGTTTGATAACAGATTGCAAATGCAAACATAAAATATCTTTAGAGTTTCTCGCAATGCTGTTATGAATAAATCAGTCAAATATATCTTAACTACGTTTCAAAAGATGTGAAAATTTGAAAGTGTTTGATTGCGTGACTTGATTACCTGCTGAGGTATTGTGTGACATGAAATGCCAAGGAAATAAAATGTGATTATCAAGAACAGACGGAACTCCAATCAGACTTTACGTCCTGAAATAAATTGTAAAAAAGTTTTCATCCTAATTAGTGTACAGCACTATTATAATATTATACTCCAGGATAATACTAAACATTCACAAGCATCAGACAGAAAACTAACTAAATAAAAGGTTCATCAAAGAATTCATCGAGTTACTGACCTTGCTGCTTATATCTCAACAAAACAGACATAAATTATATGTCTTTTTATTGTTTCATGAGAACCGTTGTGTGTGTAAAAGAGTGGCTTCTTTACTTCTTTAACATTACTAGTTATTATGTCCATTTAATATAGTTAATTTCGCAAGATTTCAATAAATTTAATTTGTCATTGTTTCGAAAAAGAACGCTCCTCCCTACTGTGTTACAAAGCAGACAATTGATATCTTTTTGCGTATCTTCAAATACAGATACACCTTTACAATATTAAAATAAACAATATGGAAAAGGAGTTGTAAAGATTATTAGATACCCTCACCTTGGCATAATTAAACTTACAAGAGATGAGGCTATGATACGCTTTATTTACATAACCACTTTTAGAACCATTTGTACATGTGTTAAACAAGGTGTTTCTTAAATAGAAAATAAAGTAAGTCATTCTCCGCATTTGTTCTTCACATTAAAGTTAGACAAAAGATTGGATATTACAGATTGTAAGGATTATCGTTTTAGTTGTTTTCTGTAAAAAATTCACAAGATTTAAATAAAAAATAACTTTGTTACGAAAGTGTGATTAAGAGACTGGCATATCAACTAAAAGATATTTTGAAAGTAGATTTGGTTAGGAGGCTATGTTTCAATGAATGTAAAAATGAGTTGAGCTCCATAATTTAACAACCAAAGGCGAAACCATGTAATTTTTGTTTTAGTTTTGGAAGTGATCTATGTTCGTGAAAAAATAGCCAACATAAAGTTGAATCGACTCGGTTTGAATAAGTCTGTTCAAAACAGGTTATGACATGTTGCACTGGTGAGCTTTGGTAACTAAGAAGGAACGCAAATGCTTTTCTGAGCATGATTCCAAATACCAAGAGGCATCCTACTTCTAGCGTTTATTACTAATATTCATCTGGCGTATGTGATTTATATTTTTCTAAAATGTAGAACATTAAAACTTGGATGGCCTGTACTTAATAATGCAAATTTTTTTAATTTGATGTAAAATGAAAGAAAACGATGAATTGTTCTGCTTTACTCATTAAATTGTTGCGTTGACATAAATTGAAATTAGCTTTTACTGCGACAATACAAAAGGACAGAATATTTCAGTAATTAAATAAGTCATAGTTTTAGAATGTTACACGCGGATTATAAAGTTTCATTCCTTCGAATTTATAGTTGAAATATAATTTTGTCGGCGACCATTATACAGCTAATGTATTTCAATTTGCGTTAGATTACAAATATTTATTGAAATTGATGATACAGCATGTCCAAATTTTTTGTGTGAGACACATGCATTCAATGAATATTCCTCGTTGTGAGCGTGCATTGCTTTGCTTCAGTGATTTGATAGCTTAATAGTGAGTTGAAAATTGTCCTTTTTTAATATTTATTAAAGTACACCTCATGTGGTTTTGCAAACGAAACGAAAAAAAAAAAACCAGATTATTTGTTTCTCTGTGAATAACTATTGCTTAAAAATGCAACTGTGTTGTTTAAACTACATTGGTTACATAACATGAAAAACACAAAAATTACATGGTTCAAAAATCAAGGGCAAACGTAATTAGACACGCTTCACTATTCCCGCTTTCATAGCTTTAGGTATTGTATATCACCCCATGGATATGGCGCCTGTTTTTTAATTGTGTCTTTTTGCAGTTCCTCTATTTTCTAAATTCCAGTTTGTTTAGTTCCACCCATTGTTTTGTCGTTTAGGGCAAACCCAATATTTTAACTGGGGAATATACGTCGCTTTTCATGGACTTACACGCTAGTGTATCATTGAAGGTTCCATGTTCACCGCCGTATGAATACATCTGCGGATGTTTCTAAATTGATTTTTGTACTTGTAGCATGTGTAAATGTTGAGTTCTGCTCAACCCGGGGCAAAAGGGCTGGACGGTAGCATGCATTTCCACTCCCATCCATGAACAGAGCGACCTGTGGAGTTTCCACTTTTTATCCCCCGTCGATGAAATCGGGAGGGGGATATTGAAATGGCGTTGTTTGTCCGTCATTCCGTCAGTCCGTCCGTCCGCAGCCATTTCTCAGTAACTACCTGGTAGAATTTCATGAAACTTGAAATAAACATGAACCAACATACTGCGATGATGCCCGTCAAGTTTTTTTTTTTTTGGATTGGTCAATTTCCCTTAGAGTTATTGCCCTTGGTTTAATGAAAAATGTCCGTCCGCAGCCATTTCTCAGTACCTAGCAGGTAGAATTTCATCAAACTTGAAATAGATATGAACCAAGATACTGTAATGATGCCCTTTAATGTTTTTTTTTTTATTAGTCAATTTCCCTTAGAGTTATTGCCCTTGATTTAATGAAATATGCACAAAAATGTCCGTCCGCAGCCATTTCTCAGTAACAAGCAGGTAGAATTTCATCAAACTTGAAATAAACATGAGCCAACATACTGCAAAAATGCCCGTCAAGTCTTTTTTTGATTGGTCAATTTCCCTTAGAGTTATTGCCCTTGATTTAATGAAAAATACCCATCTGCAGCCATTTCTCAGTAACAAGTTTGTAGAATTTCATGAAACTTGAAATAAATATGAAGCAACATACTTTGATGATGCCCGTCATTTTCTTTTGTTATTGGTCAATTTTCCATAGAGTTATTGCCCTTAAATTGTTTAAAAATCCACAGATTTGTACGTAACAAACCACCCCGACCATGCATTCCACTCCCCAACCCCACCCCCCATTTTTTTTTTCAGTTTTAATTTTCCATCAATATTTATTATCAACATGTAAAGTTTTGTACCCTCCCCCCCCCCCCCCCCCCCCCCCCCGCCCCCTCCAAAAAAAAGCATTCATTTTGTGTTAATTTGATTTTGACTAATGAAGTTACTTGCTTCTTTGTAACATTTTTTACTTTTTGCCAGATATATTTTTTTGCCATTACTTACCACAGACCCTTTCGGCGGAGGATACCAATTCATCGAATTTGCTTGTTTCTATTTTATTACGGTGTAAAAGGAAATGCGTGATATCAAACATAAAAGAAACAAACTTAATTGTTATTATGGGTTTTGTGCGTTAGTATGTTGAGGACACGTTTTAATATCAAAAATAAAATCACCTCTCTTGTTTTATATTTTAGTACGTATAGTTACTTTGGAACTTTTTCTTAATGACAAAAAATAGCACATTTCTAAAGTTTCAAAATATTACATGACCATGAACTAGACTTTACAATGAAACGTTTACAATGAAACGAGCCTAAAGGGGAAAATGTAATACTGTATTCCGGTAAAAAGTAGATAATGTACCCTGCTGATGAATATCATCAACAGTGACTTGCTACGATGTGTTTATTATATGTGATGCAGTCTCAGTGTATGACCTGGCTAATATTCGTTAATTCATTAATTCGTTCATAGTTTTCACATTCAGAAGACATCAACTGACGACTATATCATTTTGTTTCATTTACTAGGACTAAAACAAGTATAAAACAAAAACTTAAGGACAAAAACGTTTTTGTGTTCAAACAATAAAACAAGCAAGAGAATGTCTACCATAATAAAATGCCACATGCCACTTGCATTAAGTTATCTTTAGGCGAATCAGCAAAAAAGGATGCCGATATCGTACTTGTATATCAAATAATATGCATTGATCAGTGTCCACTATATATCGTCTTGTTTTACTGTAAGCGGCTTCACGTAAGTCGCTGGTCACTACCTCGATTCTTGGTATCAATACCTCTAGCTTTATTTCATTTAAGGGGACGCATATTGCTACTTTCACAATTCATGCAGAAATTAGGAAGGGGTGCATATTTAAGAATTGATGGTGGGAAGATAAAAAACATATTCCTAAATTGATATAATACTCATGGACACCTGTAAAATTCAGTACTTTATGGATAAGGATGTGGTACTATGAATTATAATAAGAAAAGAGAGGTCTTCGTGAAAGTACATCCAACACAAAATATTAAGCTTTTGTATAAGGAAAAAGCAGGTTTTTACAATACCAGTGTAACAATTAATGTTGTACTTCTGAGTTTTTCTTTCTACCGTACCAGGTTTGCTTAAACAGGTAAAAGTTTAACGCTCCGTCATCTCAACTTGGGATCGACGCCATCTTTCTCAATGATAAAAAATGTAAACAAAAAATTCAGAGTGGGATTAGCATTGCAAGGGCATAACATGACATTCTACAAAATGAATTACCTTAGTACATGTATCTAAGATGCTGCACTGGTTTGGTGGGTTAAATGCATAACGTCGATCACTTGAAATTGATCTTGAAAAAGTGGTTAATTTAGTTTATTTACATGGTTTTTAATTTTCCCTCGACTTCTGGGCGATTCACTGCAAAAAGTATTACTGCGCTGGACGAACGGTAACTCTAATAATCAACGGGAGACAACATAGAAGTCAGAACGTGTATAATTAAAAAAACTGCCGATGTTTATAACTTCTTATCAGATAATTAATCCTATTCAGAAAATGCGTCTTCAGTATCTGAAAATTATTAATTTCTATGAACCTTTATCAAAAAATATTACTTGCATTGGACTATTTTCCGAATCGAAGTCATTATTTCACTTTCACTTGTGAGGCACTTCCGGTATACTTTTTGACAACAATAACAAATACAAAATGAATTAATAAAGTCACATATAAACAGACTGCTACTCAGATCTATGTAAGTGTAGTTGTTATTACAACATTATACTTGTTCATTACGTTATGAGACAAAGCTTTTCTTGAACTGCATTATCAGTTAATACGTTTAGATGGTATTGCATTTACAACTTGTCTGACCCCGAGTTTTTTCGCGAATGACAGCAGTCTCGTGCAACTCGTGGAAACGGAGTTTTGAATAGTATGGTGGAGAATTCAAGGACACATTATAAATGGCATAAAGGTGAAGATAATTGTATTTTTGTCGAGTTTTGATCATTGACATTCCTGCTGTGTATTTGTAAGTTATGTGAATGAGATTTGAAAGTTATTTTGAACATATTCACATTGATTGGACCTCTCAACCATATTTCATACCTTATTTTAAAGGATTTAAAAAAATACATTTTCAAAAGTATGTTGAATGTGTTTTGATATTTAAGTGCATTGTATTTCGCGAATACCAAGTTGAAAATCAATAATGGAATAATTTCTAGGCCGTTATTGCAAGCAACTCGACTTCTGTAACAATAAATGTTTAATGTACTATGGGGAATATACTCTTTAAGTTTTGGAATGTGGCCTTCCTTGACAACCATATCTTTTCATATGCACTAAATACTGTGTTTTAGCTTACCTATGCAAAATGAAAATAAAGATAGTGAACTTATTTCACTTTTTTTCTTTAAATTAAAAGCTGTAAGATATTGATAAATGTTTGGACAAGGTAAAGTGCTATTATTTTCACACAAAAAATTATAAATTGTTGACTTAGAATGTACACACTAAGTCGTATGTAATTCAACAATAACTTTCTTATTTGAGTTTTTTTTTCATCTTTATTTTAGTGAGCATTCCTTTGTGTACTAATAACAGTTGAAACAGTATCCATTTCATGTACCAAAACTTTGTACTTTTTTTTGCAGATAAATTTTTGTCACACCCCACCCACTTTTTCTAATTTTAAAGTCTGCGTCCCCTTAATCATTTTTGAGAATTTAACAGCTTTTGAATTTCTCTATTTCAGAATCAGGGACACCTTTCCTTTTCAAGAGTTTGTTTTTTTTTAAATTAAAAAAAAAAAGAAAAAAGAACAGCAGAATTACAATGGAAATCAAGTTTTAAGAACTTTAAAAAGAAAACGTTTTTTTTTTTCGAGTGTCAGGTATGATTTATTTGCAAATTCATTTTCAACCTAAATACAAAACTTTTCAAAATTTGAACTTCATGTGTTGCTAAGACAAGACTTTGTGTGACTAGTCTATTAAACTACACCTACTCGCCGTTAACGGCAGGTAAAAAAATCATATCTACTGTCGCCATGTAAGCAGTAAGGTTTTGCCGCTTTGCTATTATTATTGTTTTGTTCTGAGAATACATGAGTATAAAAGCTGATATTTGATCATGTACCTGATATTACAAATATCCTTTTTGGTGTTGACAAGTTATGAGAACTGATTTATTTACAGTGAAAAGGGAATACATATGTTCATCACCTGCGCAACTTTAAAAAATAGTCTGTCTATTCTATTATCACATTATTCTGTAGTAAATATTCTTTTGATCTTCATTATGTAACAGAAAACATATATTGCAAAATTAAAAACCTATCATACAACTACACCTGGGGCCGTATTCATAAAACATCATAAGTAATAATTGTGCATGTTGTATCCGTCTGAAATTAATGGAGTTTTATAATGTTTTCGTCCATAATAAAAGCCAATAATTACTTATTAAGTTTTATGAATAACAAGTATACTTAAGTAATATAAATTTCTTACCTAGGTAGTACTAAAGTAAATAATCAATTTCTTATACTTATACTTAAGATGCTATATGAATACGGCCCCAGGAGTTCATCTGGAATCATAATACATACCAAAGAGTTTCATCAGCAGCAGCAAAAATTAAAAAGAAAACGTCACAGTTTTGTGTACAAGTTGTGCCACTTTCTATTGTGTCAAGAAAGAATCTTGTATATACTTGATGCTATTCAAACCTTGTTCTAGATATTTTGACTGGTTTGTGAACTTTGACCTTGTAAAACTTTAAGATGATGAGTTTTTATTTTTATACTGAAATCTTATCGTATACCCACTGTTACTTTGGCAGCAAATATCCAGTTATGCACTGAACTTCTATAATTTTAAAAGCTAGTTAAAAATGTGATGAATTTTCCCTTCTTGAATGCGATTATTGTTCTCGCACATATATACCCATCTTCGTCTTCCCATTGTCATAACGATAACATGCCTATCAGGCCATATAAAGTTGTTACAGTTTTTGTTTTGTTTTGTATTTTTGCCCAAGTCAGTTTCTTCCCCGGTGAAAAAACAAATAGTAGATTTCTTACCCAGAGGAATAATCAACTAGTTGGTCCCCCTGATTGATTTCTCTCCATTGGTTCTTTTTCACAAAAGGGATAAAAAATAATTGATTGGTTTCCTCCCCATGGTAACCCCTATAGTTTCTCTCTCTCCCCAACCCCTGTACAAAAAAAGTAATGCACAAAAAGTGGTTAGATCATCAGACAAATGAATGTGTTCCTGAACAAACTGTTTGGAACATTACCGGGTCAATTGTTATCAGTAAGGTTTCTGTGTTTGAAAATTAGTGTCGACATATGCATGTGCGTTTGATATATCATAAATAAGTTTACATAAAAATGTACATTGGACTTTATAATACATTTTTACCTATTCATACAAATAAAGCAATTCTTGAAATATGAATAATTTTGTAGTCATGAAATGCAATTTAAATAAACTAGTAATTTGTCTGTTATTTTGCATTCTATATAATCCAAAGGAATTCACACATATCATAGCAAATATATTTCTTGAAAAAGAGAAATTCGTTCGGGTAGTATTATAATGAATATTTATAACATTTTTGTTTTATTTCATGCTGAAATTGGGTACACGTAATAAATTATGATGCAAAGCTAGAAGAAAGATATCCGATGTCTTTTTGAACCGTATTTTATAGTATACTTATTTAATGGATTGCCGGCTAGCATTTAAAACTAATGCCCAAGGTTCAATCGACCGCGGGTCAATTTTTTTACTTTTGCCCTGCTAGGGTTTAAAAAAGTGTTGAATTAAATTATATCAGAAGTTATCTATTTATTTATTCTGTTTGGGTTTAACGTCGCACCGACGACATTATAGGTCGTATGGCGACTTTCCAGCTTTGATGATGGAAGAAGACCCCAGGTGTCTCTCCGTGCATTATTTTATCACGAGCGGGCACCTAGGTAGAACCATCGACCTTCCGTAAGCCAGCTGGATGTCTTCCTCACATGAAGAATTCAGCGCTCCGAGTGAGGCTCGAACCCACATCGATGAGGGTCAAGTGACCCAGATCACTCGGCCACGGAAGCCCCTATATCAGAAGTTGTTTTTTACAGTTTTACTAATACATTGTATATGTTTTATTAGCTCAGTAATGTTGAATATACATCGGACATATAACAAAAACAGTTGATTGGCGATTAGTATAGGTCATGTTATAATTTTAGTTATCTTGTTGTATTTAGAACAAAACTTTAATTATCTAGTTGTACTTAGGAGCAAACAGTTTTGGAATAATTTGTCTACATAAATTTAGAGTGTAGCAAAAATATTTGCACAAAAGCAATTGAACGCGTTTATACTTGCAACACTTATTCCAACTCTCTTACATATAGTATTTACCGATTTAAATAAATTACCTGGAAATTTTAATGGGATGAAGCATAGAGCGCAGCAAACACAACCAGAGCCACACATTGCAAATAAGCCTGCCACAAAATGAAATGTATTGGAAGCTTTTTAGCAGACGGGTTGCTTCAAGGACCCATCAACAAATACATTTTAATTACATGAAATATTAATTATGGGGTAAAGAGAGTTGTTAAACAAGGATGAACATTCCATAGGGAAACACACGTACACGCACGTACACACGTACACGCACGTATACACGCACGCGCACACGCACGCACGCACGCACACACACACGCAGACGCACATGCACGTGCCCACTCACGCACACACATAGACAAAGCAAACCAAACAAAGAAAATCATAGTGAATATAAAGCTTAAGGCAGATTTCACATGGTCATATTAAAAAATAATTAAAAAACTACGAGGCTAATAGTTTTTATTGTATAAAAAGTGTATTTATAACAACAGTGACTTCAAATCTGCCTTGTAGTGATAAGGTTTATTGTTTATTCATAAATAGCACTTAAAAATAGTTTGTGTTCGGACACAAAGGATTCTTATTGCATTAACTGTTGTGTTTCCATTTGTGACCACGGATATTGCTATTTTAGTGACAGATTTAAATAATTGAAGATATAAGTAATACCTAGAGATTTAGAAAAATAATTGCATTTTTGTCTTATTGATCTGGCACGTTATCGAACTTAGAATCATCTTGTCCCTGTCAAGTAATTCGAAATATATTAATGTTGCTCCGTGTCTTCCATCAAACCAAGAGACCAGTGCCGGTTTTGTCCATGAAAAAGGGCTTCGCGTGTATCTGTGCTTTATAAAGAATACTAAAATAACAGGCCAAGTTAGGCGGACATGCCTTTAGCGGAATTGTTTATGTTGCTGTTTTCTTTCAATATATAAAACTGTTATGCCAACCAAGTCATGTAGACATTTCGCGGAAAGATACAAATACAAAGTCAATGCGTACGCGAAGGCTGATAAATACAGCCATAGCCTTCCGGGATATATACTAATACAGTAATCATCTTCGTGAATACTGGATTTGTGTAAACGATTGCTTTGTACCATCGATTTGCATGCTTTTTTGCATATTTAAATCATCTGACAATATATGTTTGGTTTGTCACTGAGTATTGTTCAGAGTTTCCATTTACTTAAGTTCTTTCAAAAAGATTAACTACTTGGTAAATAGATATTAAGAAACTTTTTTACAAATAAAAAACAACGTCCAAACTATCTTAACAGATGAAGTTTAAACGAAATATTTACCTTTTTCAGTATAGTTCGATACCTTGATCATCTTATATTTAAATGACTGAATTAGTGAAATTGACGTAATGACCTTTTATGAGTTATTGAAATAACAGGCATTTTTTTCTCTACTTATTCTTAATAGTATGTATCCCACTGTGATTTCATGAATTTCAAAGTATATTTCCATTAAGTAATATGTGTGTCTTACTTTTGATAAATATTATATTAAGTATACTGTGGCTATGTCACGTGAAAGATAACAATTATATATATCAGCATGATAAACTATTACCATGGTAACACACGAAAACATATCTTCATAAGCAGATTTATCAAATTCATATTTATAATATTATATTGAACAAAGATCTACATGAAGTATTGAGAAAAAAGTACAGTATGTTCAGTTTTGATTAGTTTGTAAACTTTTACAGTAGAAACCATTTTCGACTATAATACATCTTCATATTCAATACATTCGTCTCTTTATTGTACTTGTGTGAGTTTCCGCACAATTTTTTTAATTTATGTATGTTTTAAGTTTATTTTAAACATATCAGGAAACACGCCGTTACGTTAGAAAAAGAAGTTTCACAATAGCTTTGAAATTCATTTCTTTTGTTATTACCCTGAACAGATCTTAGAAACACACATAAGTATGTTGACTTTATTTTCTGAACATATTATCTTCATGGCCGTTGCAGCACATCGATAGTACATTTAAAAATGGAAAGAGAACGTCTGTAATGAGAAACATTTCCTTTCTACTGAAAACATTTCAAGTATGTTGACCTTATTTTCTGCACACGTTACCTTTCTGGCCCTTGCAGCGCATCCAAAGTACATTCAAAATGGAAAGAGAATGAACAGATAGCATGAAATAACATGACATATTGATCTTTTAACGTAAACAAGTTTGATTGTTCTCACTGAAATATGCTCCTAGTTTAGTGATACGATTTAAATAATTAAACACGATCCCCTGATAGTAATGTATACGCATCATTATACGCAAGGTAACGCCTTTTTGCCCAAAGAAACTTTCAATAATGTATATATATTTAAATATATATTGCTTTTTTCCTAGTTGTCTTAATTGTTGCAGTTAAGGAACATAAGCGTCCAGAAAATGGATCATGTTGTAAGATAAGGAAATATTGTAGACCACTTTAAACGGATATGTTTGATGTTAGGTTTGACGGGTTTCATTGTAAAATTTCTCTTAAAGATAGTACTAAGAGTGGTATAAATAATTCACCATTCCAATAACAGCGCACACGTTGTTTGAATGGGAATTTTCTGCTTTTAACAAGAACAATATATGGATTATAAACACTCATCTAGTTTTCCAGAAAATGGATTTTTTCATGTTCTGGTGCTTTCAAATTTTATTATATTAGAAGTATATCGCGGTATGTGTCCGTAACACTTGGTTCTACACGATTATAAAGTGAGACAATTATTACTAGTGCGCTTGTTGGTGTAAAAGGTGCATAGTAATTTCTCTTTCATAAGCGTCATTGTGCTATTTTCTCATACAACTAGATACAAAGTATATCGGGCTATATTGGAATCGCGCATTTCCTTCCGTCCGTTGGTCAGTCCGTCCTAACGTCCGCCAATCTGTCCATCAATATATTCTTAACAAAAGAAATTCCATAAAATTAGCATCGAATATTGGCCTCCAGACCGACATGCAGAAAGCGCAATTCAGGTTACTAATTCAAAAGTCAAGGTAACATTTGACATTCAAAGGTCAAGTAGCTTACTTCGTATCCGCTAGAAGGATATCATAGAACTAACATCAGTTGTTTACTTCATCAAGACGACGCGCAAAGCACACAAACAAAGTTTCTAAATTCAATGCCAAGGTCACAAAAACGTCAAATTGCTTCACCTGGTATCCGCTCCATACCCTCTAACTGGCTGAAAAGGTTTTCATAGAACTAACTTCAGTTAATTTACCTCATCCGGCCGATGTGCACAGTTTAAAGCCCAGGTCAGAAGGCTTAAAGGTCAAGGCAATATTTGGGGGTCAAAGAACAAAAAGCTTAAATTTCATGTCCACTCCACATATTCTAATTCCAGCTTGCTGTTCATGAAATTAGCATCAAATATTAACTTCATCAAGACCAAATGCAGAGAGCATAAACAGGGTCACTAGGTCCAAGGTCAATATCACACTTGATTGTTCAGTATACCAGAAATGAACTATGTAAAATCTTTCTCATAGTGGCCGATATAAAACTCGTTCAAAAACATTAAAGCTTATGAAATTCGCTTTTAGTGATGTGATTAAATTGATTGCACCACGGGGACAATTTGAGTAATATCTAATAGATCGCCATAATGTTCTCTTTCAGCGACATTTCTGGGAAGAATACATTATTTTTACCTGTGAGAGAAATCAGCGAGGTATTTAATAGCTTCAAACAATCTTAAATATTCATTTTATTATTTCATTTTAAAGCATCGATACATATATTTCATAAAGTCTATTCATGTTCCATCTTTTTCCGTATCATTTATTTGCAACAGAGTGTTTATTCTCAGTCTGTTCAAAAAAGAGATTATATTTCACTTTGAAGCGGCTCATTCACACTTCATTATTAATTTTATCTCAAAAATCGAAAACATGTTATGTGTTGTGAAAGTGGCCCATACTACAAACTTAATGAATTTTGCATGATATCCTGATAAAATACTAACAATATTGTACAGATGAGTGTAAACCATTCTAACGCTTTTGAACTTATGGAGGAAATCTACATTTTATGTTCTATGTTACAATTACCTAAAACATTTTAATACAATTTTTCATTACAGTGCCATATACATGTTATTCCAAACTTTGTGAAATTAACATGTTGAAAAATTCACCCAACATGAGGGCGAGTAGCTTTAATATTCAATTCTGGTTTGAAAATAGATATCATTACTTCATTGTATAAATTTGGTTGCAATAACTTTAACATTAGACTTAAATTTTAATGTCCCATAGTTATTTCAAAGAACCTTGATACATAGTCTGATATGCTAGATATGTATTTCTAGGATCAAAAGTTTAATGATATTTGCAAGAAGGTCACCATGACTTTCAAGGTAAATGTTTCTTGATACAGATATCTCAGATATAGACTTTTCATTGAGATATTCGTATCGTTGTAAGTAACCAAAAAAAAACCCCTGTAAATTAAAGTTGTTTAATCATCTAAAGATTAAGACACTGACATTACTATGTTCGTTAATGTAATTACAGATCTTGTAGAACAACCGTTACGGTCTTTGCTAAATGATTTTGTAAATGAGCATGTAAAATGATTTCTTCATTTTTCCTTAAAAATACATCCTTTGTAATGAAATTAATAATATGAAAACGTATTGAATAAAAAGAGAAATAACTTGAATGTAAAATATGTATTCCTTTAAGTGACAGGCAATCATGTTA
Organism: Mercenaria mercenaria; assembly: GCF_021730395.1. Lineage (NCBI taxonomy): Eukaryota > Metazoa > Mollusca > Bivalvia > Venerida > Veneridae > Mercenaria > Mercenaria mercenaria. The sequence continues at coordinate 88,466,060 of NC_069362.1, read as the reverse complement.
TGGTTAAATATCATGTCTATCACAATGAGAGATGAAAAATGATTTTTAAAAAAAAACATTGAATACATGCTTTTGGTAGTGTTATTGATTTGCGCCCCTGTTAAGAAGATTTAAAGTATGTTGACCGTGTCCAAGAACAACAGAATGGTACATTTAAATTGTACAGGAATCGTAAAGTCATCAACAATATATTTAGTCTTCGTGTCATGGTTTTATACAAGAATAGTGGCAATACACGTTTATTTTGTGTATTGACGTCTGCAGAAGCCTTTGGGATATGTTGCTGCCCTTTACCTTTAACAAATTCCACAGACTTCTGCATAAATCAACATTGTTTTAGTAGCTGCGAATTTTGCTTTTTTTCGTATTTTTGTAGCATTATTGAAAAAAGCCAAGTGGTCATATCCAGTCTGGTTAACCATCTGGAACCTTTTTCCTTCCTTTTCACGTAAATTATTTAGTTAATATTTCAGCGAGCATTCTCCTTATAAACTCTTAAGTAAATGAATCTTTAATTGCTTTTATTTTGAAATTTATACTTTCGTACTACTCTAATAATATGTAATGCAGCCACTTGTCTCAACATGTGGTGAAAATAAAAAGGTGATTGCTACCTGCATGAAAAAAAAACTTTAAAACCATTATTTTCCAGAGAAAACAGTTAAAATATAATCATTAAAAAAGTGCTCCTTAATTACGCTAAAGTTTACTTTCTTAATGGCTAAACGTTTTCATTAAATTGCATACTTCTTTCTTTCAAATTACTTTCTTTGTATTTATATTTTCACACTGTTTGTCTGTTTGTACTATACTGATGGTGGTCAAATTTCATTACTGAATAAGGAATGCACATTGTTCACTTTCATAACTAAGAAGTTACTACATTCGCAAAGAATCAGATATTCTTTTATCGCAAAAAGGTATATATACACGTCTAATTGTTAGGCAGTAATGCATATTGTTCATTGTGATAACTTTAGCATCAATTCATTCGCGTAGTTAAACTCTGTTTCACCTTTCAAATGAGTTGAATTCCGCCGGGCTAGTGAATTTTGATTGCATTGTTCATTAAAGCTGGACGTCCACACTAATTGTTTTTTATGGATGAATCAAGAAATACCAAGTTGGGAGGCTATGGTATCTTGAAAGTCATTTCAATATCACAGTGAGGTCAAAGGTCTGAATGTAAATTGTTTAGAGTTTGCACCACAAGCATTTTATTCTCATATTATCTGAAATAGTGAAATGTTACATTTATTAATATGGTGATAATAAAAATTCATCGCAAATGCAGTGTGTATATGTCTTCAGAACTAGACATTGATGACATTGTGAAAACAATACTTTAAGTTATAATGGATGACCTTAATGTCAAAATAAGAGAATCTATCTGGAAATCAGAAACTGAAACAGAAGACTGCAGTTGCACATACAGTATGAATGAATAAACACGATATCCTATGTTGGCAAGGAAATTAAATCGTAAGCAAGTGTTGATATTAAAGAGAAATAATCAACAGTTTTAAGGAAATTGAATAAAACATCATAGATCTAGATTCTTCTGCAATGCTCTGCTTTAGACATTGTTTTATAAGATATTGTTTCTTTCAGTGTAAGACTGGAATATGTTTCCTCTAGAGAAATCCAGGTGCAATATTTTCACGAGTGGTTTATGTAAGATCTGATGATCACGACTGAACGATATTTTGATCTTACATTTACTTTTTTTTAGTTAATCCCATGTCATTTAAGTTGCTTTAACATAATTTAATACATTTTGTACATGTAACGCCACGCTGAATTTCATGACGTCAGATCAGCAACATGACGTCAGCGTGTTCATGTAAGAAAAATTACATAATTGTATGAGATCAAATTAATATATTACATTTCAATATGAAGGTATGATAAACACGATTTTGTCAATAAACGATTTTGATGTTGTTTTTTTTCTATTGCAAATTATCCCTATTTGAGACATTGTTTTAAAATTTTAAGTTTGTGTATACCTACTAATAGATAGTTATGAAACATTGAAGATGTATAAGTAAAAATAAAAGCAAACCGCGCATTAAATTATTCTTAGATGGATCTAATTTACACAAAAACAGTTCGGTAGTAGAATGTGCGAATCAATCAGTAAGTCTATGAGATGATTAAGACTTAGTACGTTACCACGATCTGTTATGGAAATTGCTTAATAAGACTTTAATGTAGAATAACATTTCAAAGTCCTCTTAAATTGCTGTTTATCAAACCAGTTCTGCGAGGTCCCAAGATATGATGTAATGGATGTCTCAACCATTTTAAATGAAATTAGTGAGGTTGTTAACTTTGTTACACTGAACTTCGCACGTTCTTGCTGTGGCGCGATTGTTAAATTTGAGAAGCATTTTTTAAAATAAAATTCAAGACTGTTTATGCTCCTGATTATGATCAGAGAAAACTTTGGTACAAGCAAGTCCTTGATGACATTCTATGCAAGTCAGAATTGAATTTACAATAAGAACTTGAAGCGGTATCTTGTTCAATTTTCAAAAATGATATTGTAATTGCTATCACACGTCAACATCTTTTTTACTCATACAAATGTAGAATCAACGATTATCGAATCAGCTAGTTCACATAGAATTTGTAAAACATAACACGCGCTGTTACGTACTTAAGGAATATCATAAAATAAAGTCATGCATAAAATAAAGCAGTTTTAGAATACGACTTCAAGAAGATGTAATAGCGAAGGAGATACCTGTAAAATGCTGAAACTTTTCTTTATATTTCAAGATAATTGTCACAAGAATGGATCGGAAAGTGATTTTTAGAGTTTATAGGTAAGAATGTTTTTGTTTCATTTAGTACTCAATATACTTTTTTCATGTAATTTGCTTGGTTATTCTGTAGCGGATAAAATGGTATTCTAATGCTTTACGTACTGATGTGCTTCCATGTGTATATATGGATGCCGCTATTTTAGAGATATGGTTTGAATAATTAAGCAAGTTCGCAGAGTATCATTATGCTTGGAGATGTAGGAAGTTATTATATTTTCCGAGAGAAACCAAATTAGATTCACGTGTGAAACTCGGTAACATTCAACAATTTAAGCAGGTAATTATTATAATGTTTCGGGATTACCTTAAGGAATAATTGATATGCATGTATTGAATTGGGAAAGAAAAAAAAGAAAATTCTACAGTGGTTCAACAAAACAAAAATAAAACTGTTGCAGGCTCGGTTTGATTGGGCCTGTCGACAGACGGTAGTGGAAATGCATGCTATCATTATGATAAATAATCTACCAAGTAAACAACAGCACTAAGACTGCTGACAGGAAACAGTTACAAAAACAAAGTGCGCGAAAATTTCACATTATGTATTTTTGTGGGACGTGTATGCGTGTGACTACTAATCTGACAGCATATGACGATGGTTTTATTAATATAAATCATTGTGGAAAGGCGTTACAAGCCAGACATGCGATTTCAAAATAACTTGGCATTAAAATGTCTCAAAAAGATAAAAAAAACATTTACTCCAGCTTGCAAAATAACTGTTTTAAGATCACAATGGAAGTACGGGTTGCTGCAGATGTTATATCAATGAAATGATTGCATACCTGTATTTTATGTATACCATGAAGATAATCTTTGGTTGAATAAAATAAAAATTATGGACCTTTTTGTCTTACAACATTCAGTTCAAAACCGAAAGAGAGAAAAACAACAACAACAAATAACTATCAAGCTGTTTGGCAGTAACAACTGTATACATGGGATAGAAACTTCTCACAAATCTTTCAACGTTCTTACATAACTCTTGCCTAAATTAAATATAGATTATTGCCTTTTTCAACTTTCCGTTATAAATTTTGTGTGGAGCTTACGAACTGTATCTCAGTAACAGCTATCTGAATTGGATTATAATTTCACAAAATACTTCCGAGCGAGCAAGTTTAATAACTCGTTGCAGCATTCAACATGAAGTATGGCTCTTTTTTACTTAGAAAATTCGGTTATTATTTTGCGTGCAATTACAATGTATGTGTCTCAGTGACAGCAGCATATTTTGCATTGATAATTCACATAATGCTTCTACTACAGTAACACAGTAAGAAACTTTTAGCTGTCTTTAATGGAAGTAGTGGCTGGTTTTCGACTTCAGTTTAACTGTTCCGTGCAACTTTGAAGCTGTTCATCAGAATGGAATGAAATTTCACACAATGTATTCTCCTCGTCAATTAAAGTTAGATATTATTTTGTTTTCTTGAAATAAGTTCATGTCAAGGACCCTTTTCGTGTTAGAAAATTGAGTTTAAGTTTTCCATGCAACTAGTTGTCAAGCAGTATATTAGTTATAACTACATGTATTTGATAGAAACTTCGCACAAGGCATCCATCGCACCAAACATAATTTCTTTAAATTAAGTGTTTCTTAACTTAGTTAAAGAACACCTTTTTGAGTCGGCTAAACGCTGAAAGCGTTTTGACGAGTCCTTGCTGTTCAGCGATTCTCTAAATGGACCAAATAACACAGTGAAGGGATGTAGTTCCATTAGATTTCTCAAACTTCAAACAGTTCACTGCATGAATGAAATTAAGTTGTGTGAATTCCCTTTGCTATGACCAATATACGATGTAATCTGTCATATTTATGACTTGTAATTGTGCAATACTCGAATGTAACTCATTAAGCATAAATGTGCATTTTATGAATTGCGCAGGCTTACAAAGCTTGCATAACATCCAGCGAAAGACAAAAAATAGTTCCACAGGGCTCCAGATAAGATGCGTATTAGCGAAAATTACGTATAGAAATAATGCAAATACGCATGTCTAATAATTTCTAAGCGTATAAAAACGTATATAAAATTACAGAAATGCACACAATGCTTTTATAAAAACAAAATCTGAATCGTCTGGATGCGTTAGGTAACATAGCCGATCCCGATCCGCCTTAATTCTCCCACATTAAACGTATACACGCATCGTATGATTTCTATAAACTTTGCGTGGGTTGAATTTTGCAGTCAGTAAACGGATAAATTATCGGAAGAAGAAGCTCTTACTGGTTTGTTTAGTTACTACAGATATTAAAAATGATTTTAATTCTTATTTTTCGAGAAATAAACAAATCGGCGAAACATTAAATTGTATTTTCTTGTAGTTTTTGAAATCGAAAGTAGATCGTCTATGTTTGGCTGCTTTCACGATACGAAACAACTTTTTTATGAAAAGATTTAAATAAGAGGTAATTTAACCGTAAACTTCAATGTCAGATACTGCCAATTGCTGCTAAATGTCTTCGTATCATCACAATTTGTAAAATATATTGTTGAAACTGGAGAAAAGTGTAATCGTATCCGGATATAATATTTTGGGTAAATATCGAGCTGTGTTATGAAATTTTAACATTCAAGTAACATACATGATAGATATTATTGTAACAGAAATGATTCTAGAATTTATTTTTATTACACCTACATATAATCTATGTCAGACTGGTATTCTAGTCCTGAGGCATGATCTGAAAGTAAAATGATGAAGTGACAGTCATACTTTGGATATTGTAATACTAGAAAGAATCTAGATCGTAACCTTTCTGGAATTTTGACTGGTTTGGATAATTTGCTTACGATTCAGGTTCGCAAAAAAATGAAACCGTCACCCATTCTGCTTTTCATGATGACACATGGCTTTATTTTTGCAGTCAGTAAGCGGATAAATTATCCCGAGAAAGAGCTCTTACTGATTTGTTTAATTACTGCTGATTTTAGAAATGATTTTATTTCTTATTTCTCGAGAAATAAACAAATCGGCGAAACATTAAATTGTATTTTCTTGTAGTTTTTGAAATCGAAAGTAGATCTTATATGTTAGAGTGCTTTGACGAAACGAAACAATTTTTTTATGAAATGATTTAAATAATTTCACCGTAAACTTCAATGTCAGATACTGCCAATTGCTGCTAAACTGTCTTCATATCATCACAATTTGTAAAACATATTGTTGAAACTGGAGATTTTGACGGTATAAAAGAAAGTGTAATCATATCCTGATATAATACTTTGGGTAAATATCGAGCTGTGTTATGAAATTTAAACATTAAAGTAACAGGCATGATAGATATTATTGTAACAGAAATGATTCTAGAATTTATTTTTATAATACATACATAGAATCAATATCAGACTTATTGAGTCGACTAAACGATGAAATCGTTTTGACGAGTCCTTGCTATCCAGCGAATCTCTAAGTCTAAATGGACCAAATAACACAGTGAAGGGATGTAGTTCCATTAGATTTCTCAAACTTCAAACAGTTCACTGCATGAATGAAGTTAAGTTGTGTGAATTCCCTTTGCTATGACCAATATACGATGTAATCTGTCATATTTATGACTTGTAATTGTGCAATACTCGAATGTAACTCATTAAGCATAAATGTGCATTTTATGAATTGCGCAGGCCTACAAAGCTTGCGTAACATCCAGCGAAAGACAAAAAATAGTTCCACAGGGCACCAGATAAGATGCGTATTAGCGTAAATTACGTATAGAAATAATGCAAATACGCATGTCTAATAATTTCTAAGCGTATAAAAACGTATATAAAATTACAGAAATGCACACAATGCTTTTTTAAAAACAAAATCTGAATCGTCTGGATGCGTTAGGTAACATAGCCGATCCCGATCAGCCTTACTTCTCCTACATTGAACGTATACACGCATCGTATGATTTCTATTTACTTTGTGTGGGTTTCTACACACACAAACATGAATTTTGCAGTCAGTAAACGGATAAATTATCGGAAGAAGAAGCTCTTACTGGTTTGTTTAGTTACTTCAGATATTAAAAATGATTTTATTCTTATTTTTCGAGAAATAAACAAATCGGCGAAACATTAAATTGTATTTTCTTGTAGTTTTTGAAATCAAAAGTAGGTCGTCTATGTTTGGCTGCTTTGACGAAACGAAACAACTTTTTTATGAAAAGATTTAAATAAGAGGTAATTTAACCGTAAACTTCAATGTCAGATACTGCCAGTTGCTGCTAAATGTCTTCGTATCATCACAATTTGTAAAATATATTGTTGAAACTGGAGAAAAGTGTAATCGTATCCGGATATAATATTTTGGGTAAATATCGAGCTGTGTTATGAAATTTTAACATTCATGTAACATACATGATAGATATTATTGTAACAGAAATGATTCTAGAATTTATTTTTATTACACCTACATATAATCTATGTCAGACTGGTATTCTAGTCCTGAGGCATGATCTGAAAGTAAAAAGATGAAGTGACAGTCATACTTTGGATATTGTAATACTAGAAAGAATCTAGATCGTAACCTTTCTGGAATTTTGACTGGTTTGGATAATTTGCTTACGATTCAGGTTCGCAAAAAAATGAAACCGTCACCCATTCTGCTTTTCATGATGACACATGGCTTGATTTTTGCAGTCAGTAAGCGGATAAATTATCCCGAGAAAGAGCTCTTACTGATTTGTTTAATTACTACTTATTTTAGAAATGATTTTATTTCTTATTTTTCGAGAAATAAACAAATCGGCGAAACATTAAATTGTATTTTCTTGTAGTTTTTGAAATAGAAAGTAGGTCGTCTATGTTAGAGTGCTTTTACGAAACGAAACAATTTTTTTTATGAAATGATTTAAATAATTTCACCGTAAACTTCAATGTCAGATACTGCCAATTGCTGCTAAACTGTCTTCATATCATCACAATTTGTAAAACATATTGTTGAAACTGGAGAATTTGGCGGTATAAAAGAAAGTGTAATCATATCCGGATATAATATTTTGGGTAAATATCGAGCTGTGTTATGAACTTTAAACATTAAAGTAACAGACATGATAGATATTATTGTAACAGAAATGATTCTAGAATTTATTTTTATAATACATACATAGAATCAATATCAGACATATTCTAGTGCTGAGGCATGACCTGAAAGTAAAAATATGAAGTGACAGTCATTCATACTTTGAATATTGTAATACTAAAAAGAATCTAGAGGTAATATTTAGGAATTGAAACATAAAATTTACAGTTAGGAATCGCACGAAATGCTGTATCAAGGGTCTACATTTTCAAAATTTCCTTGTGGTGATACGCCAAACCCTAATTGCAGGAGGGGGTATCCTCCCTCACCCCCCCCCCCCCCCCCCCCCCCCCCCCCCCCATATTGCCACTTTACAGTTTGATACATTTGCCCTTTTACCACCTGCCACAATACCCATTTCAAAATCTGACTGCAGTTCAAAGCGGGAAGGAACACCCCTCCCCAAACCCACCCTGCTACCGACCACGTAAAAATGGCTCAAACATATTTTCAGCCCAGTCTGGGCCTGTCTGTCTACATGAATCAAAACGGATAATTGAAAGTACATAGACTTGGGGACTACTGACATTGTTTTGAAGGGGTTAACAGGTCTGAAATAGAATAAATGATGGTTTTAACTAAAAACGAACTGCATTTATTAATATTGGTTATCTTTTCCGAAATTGGTAGCTAGTCCGAGTAACTTCTCTTAGTTTCGAATGCGCAATTTTCCTGTCAGTGTAAACATTCATGATACTATATATTTACACTCAGCAACATTTACATATCTTTAAACGCAAAAGTAAGCATACTTTAAATACACATCCCTTATAATATGATTGAACAGTACCTAGCGTGTGACACGGTTATTGCCAGGCCCCTTATCTGTAAAATATCTGAACAGTTCTTTCGTCCATCCGTTACAAATTGTATGTGGCAATCCGCGCTATAAAATTTCAATATATAAATTTTCATATTCAAATTTTATCATGTGCGAATATATACCAGCCGATAATTGCCTGTTTTGGTAATGCCGGAGGCAAATGTTTACTGGAAAAATATTTATAGTAATGGGCAGTATCTTAGTGTCACCTGTCAAATTGTAGTTTGTACTTTCAACATTTTTATTTTTGCAAACCACTCTTCAATTTTAGAGAAATATATTGGGTTTAAATACTTGTATAATGTCAATCAAAGTTTTACTAGGCATCGATTAAATGTCCATTTCATATATTGCAACAAAATCTCTGTTCAGTTGGGGAAAAAAACTAAAACCAAACTGAAACTGGTAGACTATACTACCAGTACATCAATCATTAGCCGACTCTCAGGCCCTTCAGGCCTTTGATATTCTAGTGCTGAGGCATGACCTGAAAGTAAAAATATGAAGTGATAGTCATTCATACTTTGAATATTGTAATACTAAAAAGAATCTAGGTAATATTTAGAAATTGAAACATAAAATTTTCAGTTAGAAATCGCACCAAAGGCTGTATCAAGGGTCTACATTTTCAAAATTTCCTTGTGGTGATACCCAAAAGCCTACTTGCAGGAGGGGGTATCCTCCCACACCCTCCCCCCATATTGCCACTTTACAGTTTGATACATTTGCCCTTTTACCACCTGCCACAATGCCCATTTCAAAATCTGACTGCAGTTCAAAGCGGGAAGGAACACCCCTCCCCACACCCACCCTGCTACCGACCACGTAAAAATGGCTCAAACATTTTTTCAGCCCAGTCTGGGCCTGTCTGTCTACATGAATCAAAATGGATAATTGAAAGTACATAGACTTGGGGACTACTGACATGGTTTTGAAGGGGTTAACAGGTCTGAAATAGAATAAATGATGGTTTTAACTAAAAAAGAACTGCATTTATTAATATTGGTTATCTTTTCCGAAATTGGTAGCTAGTCCGAGTAACTTCTCTTAGTTTCGAATGCGCAATTTTCCTGTCAGTGTAAACATTCATGACCCTATATATTGACACTCAGCAACATTTACATATCTTTAAACGCAAAAGTAAGTATACTTTAAATTCACATCCCTTATAATATTATTGAACAATACCTAGCGTGTGACACGGTTATTGCCAGGCCCCTTATCTGTAAAATATCTGAACAGTTCTTTCGTCCATCCGTTACAAATTGTATGTGGCAATCCGCGCTATAAATTTTCAATATATAAATTTTCATATTCAAATTTTATCATGTGCGAATATATACCAGCCGATAATTGCCTGTTTTGGTAATGCCGGAGGCAAATGTTTACTGGAAAAATATTTATAGTAATGGGCAGTATCTTAGTGTCACCTGTCAAATTGTAGTTTGTACTTTCAACATTTTTATTTTTGCGAACCACTCTTCAATTTTGTAGAAATATATTGGGTTTAAATACTTGTATAATGTCAATCAAAGTTTTACTAGGCATCGATTGAATGTCCATTTCATCTATTGTAACAAAATCTCTATTCAGTTGGGGAAAAAAACTAAAACCAAACTGAAACTGGTAGACTATACTACCAGTACATCAATCATTAGCCGACTCTCAGGCCCTTCAGGCCTTTGATTTAATTAATTGAAATTGTAACCCTAAGGCTCATTTGGTTGAAGTTTGATATGCATTTTTCTTATAAATGAAATTTTAATTTGTTATAACGCATCATACAGTAAGTTAGTTACTCATGTTTTGCAAAGTGATGGCCCTTGCTCAGCTTAGAAACTTTCGAATCGTCGAGCGCGCTGTCCAAGTTTTTGATATATTTTGCAAAAATAATTATGATGTTGTTAATGCTGTTATCTCATATTTTAAATGTACTTATATGCTAGATAAAAAAATGTGGTGTGCATTCTGAGATAAAACTATAACAAAATTATAACGTTTGCTTATCGTGACAATACCAGTCATTGCTTAACTATGTTTGTATTATGTCAGTCACCATGCAGAACTATTTTCGAGAAGGATGGATTCGTGTTATTATTGTATTCTACCCTTAACTGGTATAACTGACATATATCTGAACTTGCATTTTGCTAATGGAAACAGCTTCTGTTTTGTTTGTCTTTTTTTTTTTAATTGCTACTCAGTATTTGTACATTATGGTACCAATCACGAATAATAATAATTTTGTCCGATTAAAACGAAGCTCCAAACATTTTAGCTTGAAATGTTTAAAGAAAACAGTACAGTTATTATTTGAAAGTCGATCGCATAGTACGGAAGTAAAGTCCTCAACATAACTGCTTTATCATGTAACCATTCTGTTCGAAGCATCTTCTGAAGTAACTGGAGAAATATTGCCATGAAGTAATGTTTATTTCCCATTTGAATTTCTAAACCAGTATGCTTTGTTATTGATGTTAATAAAATAATGTGATTTCATTAAAGCACATCACCATTAAGCAGTATGTGCACTTAGTTAGTGTCACGCGAAACTTAATCATGTGCTCTTAATACAGTCCTACGTGACAAAGAAGACTTATACGTTTATCATTTTCCATGAAATAGATTTGAAAATAACTTTTATATCTTTCTTCTTTTGTTTAATTTAAATTTTCTATTTTAACTCTTTGTGTATAAAATTTATAATATAATAATATTTATTTTCTGTAAACGCGTTTATCGTGGCATTTTAAGCACATTGGCCGAGGTAAATAAAATTGTATCTTCTGAAATGAAAATGTTCTTTATTTGTTAGATTTTACAAACTAATGACAAACATATAGAAAGCAGTAAGCCGAACACTAGGGGTCAGGACGGCCAGTGATCGCTCAGCCGAGCTCGTACAGGGTGAAAACAAATGAAACTAACGGTCGTGTTTGTTGTTTTGTTTCATATCAAATAAAAAGTTTTAGATAAACGATTCTCTAAAGAATCTCTAGACTGTTTATCAGCTAAAAATAGCTCACTTTCAATGATTCACAGGCAAATGTAAACAATGGTCAGTTGAAGAAGAAATTTGAACTAGTTTGCATGTTTTGATGGTTGAAAACTGTTTTTATCCATATTGTGAATCCATATCAGTATCAATCCTATGAAACATTGAGTCGAGACTAGCATTCCTGATTTTTAATCTTGTTTATGTAAATTTAACAATGAAACTCAAAATTAAACATTCATTTAACTAAAATTCTGTCATTGCAGGCTGGTCCATTAATTGAGATAACCTAGCAATAAATGAAAATAAAATGTAGAAATAATAAATTAATTAAGTCTGGGATGCAGAACAATATACACAAATTAGCAAGTGCTGCTGTGATAAGGACTAATAAAAATGAAAAGTTATTTGAAATAATATTTATCACTGTATGTCTGTAATTAATAGTTCCCTATTTCTTTAAAACATTTTTTATGATATGACATATAAAAATATAACTGTAGAAATGACTATGATATTCTATTTGGTTTAAAAATTCAAAATTACTTTTGCAATTCACTCTAGGTGTTATTTCCATTGATACATATGAAACCTTCTGACGATTAGGTTTATTGATAAAATTAACCACGTGGGAATTGTTTACATTCTCTGTTCCTCTAGGGTTCATGACCTCATTAGCTCCTCCCGGCAAATTCGTATTTTTGGCAGTTAGGTTTAAATAATTTTTTGAAACAATACTTCAGCATTTTTTTTTTAAAAATAAAAACACCAATTGATAAAGAATATTTCAATGTGTATTTATGCAATTTTTTCATAACTTTTTATTCAGTGGTTTATTTAAAATTTTGAAAAAGGGCTCTCTGATGTGAAACATGCACAATTTATATAAAAACCTGCCCCAGCACCATCTTGTGGCTTTATATGGCAGTTGGGGGTTAAGGCACTTAACAAACTGTAACAGTAACCTACAAAAGAAATATTTTGTGAAACTGAGACGCTGCTAGAAGACATTCCAGTTTTAAATCTGATGCCATGGTTTCTTTTCACTAATCAGATTACTTTGAACATGTTTGCTTATAGGTATTTTAAGGAACGTTTGTGTGAATGTTTTTCACAATTCGAGTATCGTGGAAATGTAGATTTATCAATTTCATATCTGGTGCTATGATATTTATTTATATATAGTGAGTAAGTTTGGTAGATACATCCAAAAACATGTGTTACAGTTTTTTGAAATCTGGTCAAAAGTTTCAACTACATTAGACAACGGGAAAATGACTTCGCTCTCAAACTGTCATACTTTTGACGAAAAAATGAATTGAACAGTCCAAATCAAGAGTCCGCTTAGAAACATTTCGATTTTGAGCCAAACGTTTTATTTATCACACATTTGGAAGTTTCCGGTAAATACATATATGAAAATATAACCACGCTACGCTTTTGAGTAATTTAAATAACTTGGATACTATCGGTAGTTGATCACGCAAGGTAGGTTTTAATTTAAAGTGAGTGGCGGAAAAAATCACACTGTCTGACAAGTAGAAATATTCTGCATTGATAAAGTACAAACTATTACATGACATTGTTTCTGTTACTGGAATATTTCTTTAAAGGACGGAATAAAACAATATTACTGAAATGGTAATGTAAAATATGTAAAGTATGTTACATACTCAGTACTCTTTCAAATCAGTGTTTACCCTATATTTTCTTACAATATATATTCAGCGTCACTGAAAAGTTACCACCCTAATGGCCCTTATATTTTAAAATTCGCATTGGACTGTGTTAAAAGCATAACTCGACTATATTTTTGACGCAACTGAGACGTCACTGGTGTAAAGATTTGTCAAATTCTATTATCTCCATTTGAGGCACGGGCTGCACGTGCAAAATGACTTTTTCCAGCAATGTCGACATGTACGAAAATTCTATCGCAAATCATTCATCGCACTTGAAAGTTAGTCGACAGACCAAAAGGAATACGTTAAAAACCCAGAATATCCTTGCTAAGAATTCCACGTTTAAGGCACGATCAACGCCATCAGGCCATTGGCATGGTTGACGCCGAACTTCCATGTCGTGAAATTGCACGTCGTATATGCTGTTCTCGCCTGACAGTCATGAAATGGGTCAGGAGACATGATCAGACAGGGTCTATGAGTAATAGGCACAGGCCATGAAAAAGTGACGTCGATATTGTATAAAAAAGTAAAGAGGTATATATTAAGTGGTAACTTTTCAATGACGCCCAGTATATATTCAAGAGAATAAAGACGTTTTTGAGGTTGGTTTTCTCAAATTTACTACAAAGGTGAAAACTGGAGAACTTTGAATTACCTTGCAAAACGTGTTTTGAAGACAAAAATCAGAAAAGATGATAAAATCAATAATCCAGTATTGCACACAAGTTTAAATGTTTCATATTAACATTCAACATCTTATTTTTAATTGTTTTTCATAATCAATAATCTATTTACTATCTCTGCGTTTCTGTATTTAACCAATTTAAATGTATTTTAAAAGACTTTTTATAAAATTAATAAAGTATAATATCTAAATATCAAGTCCACTTCCAAAGTGGTGACGAGGTTGCTGCTTTGCAGTTATGAATCAATATTTTGAAGAGGGTTACCTCATAATCCCTGAAGTAAACTAGAAAATGCTTTTGTAAAAAAGCGCATGTCTCCCCCAATGCAAAGTCCTATAGGCAAGAAGTAAATAGGGGTCAGGAGCGAAAGTCAAAGAGACACTGATGGTTGGCTGCAATAGGGATCATCTACTTGGCATGTCCAGTCATCCTGCTAAATTTCAACACTCTTGGCCTAGTGGTTCTCAAGTCACTGTTCAGGCTCCTGTGACCTTGACCTTTGATCAAGTGACCTCAAAATAAATAGGGGTCATCTACTCTGCATGTCCAATCATCCTATTAAGTTTCAGCATTGTAGGTCAAGTGGTTCTCAAGTTATTTCAAAAAAATAATTTTACATGAACAGGCCACTGTGACCTTGACCTTTAATAGACTGACCCCAAAATCAATAGGGGTCACCTACTCTGCATGTTCAATCATCCTATGAAGTTTCAACATTCTGGGTCAAGTGGTTCTCAAGTTATTGATCGGAACTGGTTATCAATGAAAATGGTTTTCAATGTTCAGGCCCCTGTGGCCTTGACCTTTAACAGAGTGTCCCTAAAATCGTTAGGGGTCATCTACTCTGCATGACCAATCATCCTATTAAGTTTCAACATTCTGGGTCAAGTGGTTCTCAAGTTACTGATCGGAAATGGTTTTCAATGTTCAGGCCCCTGTGACCTTGACCTTTAATGGAGTGACCCTAAAATCGATAGGGGTCATCTTCTCTTCATGACCAATCACCCTATGAAGTTTCAACATTCTGGGTCAAGTAGTTCTCTAGTTATTGATCAAAAATGGTTTTCAATGTTCAGGCCCCTGTGACCTTGACCTTTGACGGAGTAACCCCAAAATCAATAGGGGTCATCTACTCTTCATGGCCAATCATCCTATGAAGTTTCAACATTCTGGGTCAAGTGGTTCTCTAGTTATTGATCGGAAATGGTTTTCAATGTTCAGGCCCCTGTGACCTTGACCTTTCACGGAGTGACCCCAAAAACAATAGGGGTCGTCTACTCCAGCAGCCCTACAACCCTATGAAGTTTGAAGGTTCTAGGTCAAATGGTTCTCCAGTTATTGCTCGGAAATGAAGTGTGACGTACGGACGGACGGACGGAAGGACGGACGGACAGGGCAAAAACAATATGTCTCCTGGGGGAGACATAATTACTCTCATTTTGTTCATTGAAAACTTTATTTTTCTAAAATAATTACCCCCAGTCACTGTCTCGATCTGTGGTGAAACGTCACGGAAGGATGTTTGTTGAATAATTCAAATTGCAAACTTATCTGTTATTTTACCTGCTTATTTTAATCAAGAAACCATCCCGAT
Organism: Mercenaria mercenaria; assembly: GCF_021730395.1. Classification (NCBI taxonomy): domain Eukaryota; kingdom Metazoa; phylum Mollusca; class Bivalvia; order Venerida; family Veneridae; genus Mercenaria; species Mercenaria mercenaria. The sequence continues at coordinate 88,450,370 of NC_069362.1, read as the reverse complement.
GTTCAAAAACACCAGTACTCAATTTCAATATATGTGATTTACAAGGAGATCGAGGGCTTGACAGAAGCAAATTTATATGAATTATAGTAAGTTTTGTCTGTCTACGACTCCTGTTTTTGTCTACTGGAGAAAAGCATAACAGGCTTGGTTTAGAATCTGGAAACGCATTGACAGTTTTATTGCCGAATAGCGTTGACATATCCATTCCGCACCTGTAACGTAATAAAAGTATTAGCGTTTGTTGGCCCTTCACGCTTCCGTAGAATCACATTTATTACGAAATTCATTTTGAAATTATTTCTGAAATGTTTAGGTCAGCAGCTCTAAGATACAGAAATATCTTACATCCGAGGCATATACTGACACTTTCAGACAACATCAAAAAGGACATTTTGAACGATTTGACAAAGTTCCAAAAATCTCCATATACCCTTGCTTCGTTACGGACCCCAGTGGGATTTGTGTTTATTCCGAGTTCTAATATTTTCTCGTAGATGAAAAGCTTACATGTCGTGCTAAAGCCCTGGTATTTTCAAATCGTTAGAAAGTGCTGAGTCCCCATTAGCAAAAATAAAGAAGTCCACACACATACATTTATACGGGGTGACCCCTGCGCGTGACCTCTAACTATCGACCAATGCAAATGCGACTTATTTCGTTTTCATGTTTAGCCTGTCTACTTTCATTTTTTTACTTCCGGAAATAGCTGAATGTCGAGTGACGTCACTTTCTGTGTTGTCAAAAACATATCTATACATGCCTGGCGAGACTGCATGAAAATATGCCCGGTGTCCTAAGGATATAACACAATTCTATCAAATAAATAAATTGTATAAGATCAAAAAGTGATTAATTCGGATAATAAATATAATGATAAAGGAATGCAAAACCTTATCATTCAAATAAATTACTTTGATGCATAAAGAAATCGTCTCTTTAATATATTTAACACCCATACGTTATAATCACGTTACATTTAATGCTGATGGTAGGGTCTCAGTTATGTTACATTTAACAAAGATGGTGACAAGCAGGTTACAGGCACACACACAAAACTACATTTAATGTATTTACATTGAGAAAAAAAGCAGAGAAGCATGTACATCAAAACTGATAAAGCTAAAAATTGTCTGGCTATTTTTAGACGGCTTACGTAGCGATGCTAATCTTAATCTATGGCTGAATTCAAATAGTATTTGTTGTATATGAAGATGGTCTGTCTCATAATAGTCATCTCAAAGTTACAGTTAAATCAAGGGTCAAAATGTTGATTTGTAAAATGAGCCGTGCCATGAGAAAATCAACATAGTGGGTTTGCGACCAGCATGGATCCAGACCAGACTGCGCGGATCCATGCTGTTCGCTAACGGTTTCTCTAATTGCAGTAGGTTTTAAAAGCGAACAGCATGGATCCTGACCAGACTGCGCGGATGCGCAGGCTGGTCTGGATCCATGCTGGTCGCAAACCCACTATGTTGATTTTCTCATGGCGCGGCTCAAATGTATTTCTTACAGTGTTTAAGAAAGCCAAGTGTATCTATACGATAATTGAAAAGGGCAGCATAAGTGGAGCAAGGATAGTTTAGACAAAAGAATAATGAATTGATCAAACACTTGATCAAAAACTTGATCAAACGCTATGCAAAAATTAGTATTATCTAGCAAGTAAGGAGACAGTTTCAAATAAAATTTATCTGACTTCCGAAAGATACTGTCTTTAAGTAATCTACTGCTTTTCTTTTTAGATTGTTAATAGAACACTTTCAAATTCATTGATATGATGTAACCAGATATTTAAAAAAAATCTTATTCGTAATTTTATGAGAACCGCTTGAATTTTAAATCTTTTACAACAATCTGCTCTTCTTTAATACATGGAAGAAGTGACCCCTTACAATTCAAATTCTGTAAAGACACGATGTATATCATTTCTTTGTTCAGGGTAACTGACTGGTGTTATATTAATCGGCTCATCTTAGATAATTAATTTGACAGACTGTACAAGACGTTTTTCTAGCAAGCACTACAATGATGAAAATAATGCTTTAAACAGTTTTGATACGTTATAAGGGTCGGTTTCTATGAAATAATGATCGCAAAATTGGATATATATATTGAATATTTCTACTGAAGTCCTTTATGGGATGAGGTAACCTGTTGATATGAATGTATATAACAGAACACAGTTCCTGTATTTCAGAATCTGTAATCATTTTTTCAGCATTGCAGTGGTTGTTGATGTATAAATAGTGCCGAGTGACTGTTATTAATATATAGGAAAGGTATATACCGGTAAATCAAAAGAATGCTTGATATTTGATTCCCATTAACATTTTAAGCAGATGAGTAAACTTTGAATGGAGCGGAAACAAAAATATATTAGCATCAACTAAGTATTTTTGCATTTGTATACATTTATAACTTAAGATACAGTCATTTCAACCAAACATTATTCTAAAATGGAAGACAGTTTAGTTCAAAAGGCAAAATGTTAAAATGGGTTCATTAATTATGAAAATATATCATGTTCATGTGTTAATATGAATTTCATAGAAACATTTAAGGACTTAAGTAACTAGTGGTCCTTTGTAAACAATGACATCATAAGTGAGCAATAGAAATATTGTTAGATTTATGATTTACTCACCTAAGTCTTCCATAAGAAGATATCCGCATGGCATTTCATTACATTGCAGATGATGACAATGATATTAACATTATACATCATTCTACAAAGCATTCTATATTTCCAAGTGTAAATTAACTTAAAGGATTTTTCAAACTTTAAAGTATCTTAAATACAACTGAAGTTCCTGAACATGATCATGGTTTTTCACGGTATTTTCGTTTATAAATCAATAAATGGCAGTATTCTGTGATCTTGAAATGTTAGCAAAACAATTTTGACTGTGTTGCTGGATTCATATGCTTCTATGATGAGATATTGAACATTGTAAGTAGCATAAATTACATTCCTACAAAAATTTGGCATGCAATATTATTTCATGCAACAATATTTTCATGGAGCAAAATTAACATAACGAGGTTTTAGGTGTTTGAAAACTACTCATGATATCAATGATTGTAAATATCGTCAAACTTTAGAACAATTGAGGACATACAGAATGTCTGACATTTACAAACTAAGAAGAAAAATCGTGAAATTTTCTGTCACGGATTATGTTAAATAAACAGCACACTATTGTCGAGTAGTAATTTAATTTAAAGAAAAAAGCCATAGAGTGTATCCGGAACTATTTTTTTTTTATATTTTTCTAGAGTATTAAAACGTCGTAATTATTCTACAGCTAAGTTTTTGCCGTCGGAGAGGCCAGTGAGCGGCTGTGGAATCTATAAAAAAAAATGCTCTATAAAAACCACAAAGATATAGCTTTCAAAATCTTACAATTGTAGGACAAACAAACCAAAATGTCAAAAGGTAACATTTTTAGTATTATTTCCTTATAAATACCGATTCTTTCAAAAGCATAAGCAGTTGACTGGTCAAAATTTGTATTTCTCAAACAGCTGGGGCCTCCGTGGCCGCGTGGTTAAGGTTGCTGACTTCAAATAACTTGCCCCTCATCGATGTTGGTTCAAACCTCACTCGCCGTTGAATTTTTCATGTGAGGAAGTCGGTGATTCTACCCAGGTGCCTGCTCGTGATAAAATAATACACGGAAGGGCAACTGGGGTCTTCCTCCACCATCAAAGCTGGAAAGTCGCCATATGACCTATAATTGTGTCGGTGCGTCGTTAAACCCAACAAAATAAATAAATAAATCCTCGAAAAGCTTGTTTACCATCCAGGACAGTTAATGCATTAGGAAGCATATTTAAAATATTGCTACTTATTTCAGTACGTGCGTCAGTAAAGCATTAGCGAGTCGGCACTTTTAAAAGGTTTGGTATCTCGTAGGTTTCATAAATATAATCCAATAAGCCATATGGGCAAAATTTATATCTTTAAGGTATTGTTAAATCACATTTTTATTCATTTGAATTGAAAGTTGAAATTCATTTGAATTAAAAATATACTTACGTTTTGGGTTAAGATTAATATGTAGTGGTTAGTAAGATTTACAAGCAGCACGAAATTAATTAATAAGATTTTTACAATGACAACAACCAGCCCACGGACTATTTTATCTGGCATGAATACAGTTACACAACAATTAACCTCGCTAAAAATATTTCATTTTCGATTTAAAACGTTTAACTTAGAAGATAAGGAGGCACGAGAAAGTTAATAGATTTAAACACGTCCCTAACATGTAAGGTTTCCTTTCATATTCGTATTTTTATTCCTTCGCGGATAGAAACGATCCTATCGCATGTGCTGGTTTTTCAGTTTGTGATGATTTATTATTGTTTTAATGGTTAGATTTAAATGATTAATGCATTTCAAAGAACTATTTCAATTATGCTTGGAGATATAAGTAATTATATCTGTGTTGGCCTTTACTGTATATAGACCAGAAATATGTCCTAGATAATGGAGAGGAAAATAATTAGTGATATTTAAATATTGATATGTACAAATCTCTTATAATAACGTTCTTTGTACATATTGAAATGACAAGAAACACAGAAAACTTGCAATGCTTGCGTACGTTCTGGCCTTTTATCTCGATTGATAAAGGGTGCAATAATTTTAATTTAATATAAAGTATACTGTAAGTGTCGTCACCACATTGACATCTAATGTTGCTTCAGGCAGATTGAAGTCGCCTATATTTCACATCGAAAGGGAATGTCAAGTAATTTAATTTATTTGATTTATAAACATTTATCTTGTGCCAAGAGTAAATAATAATAACTTTATATACCAACCCTGTCATGATAAATTATAAAGCCTATAAGAAGACATTTTGGAAGCTTTTGTAGTTGTGTCTGAAACAGTTTTTGTCTGTTCTAGAGAGGTAATGAAAAGTGCACCACCCTAACCGGCTAAATCAGAAGTCTGTTATACAGATATTGAATGGATTCTATGATCCCGAGGGACCAGAAAACATAACAAAATGGGGATACTTTTACTGCCACTGTATGATTATACAATGTAAAAGAAGATACTGTTTTCTATATCTCTGTTGTACGTCTAAAGCGTACCAGTTTCAGAACAAGAACTTCAATGTAGCGTTACTGGACGAGTATGTAGACAGCTCACAATAAACAATTATTATGTCTCCGCAAATATGGGGGGATGTTCAGTTTGTCTTGTCCGTCAGTTTGTCTGTCTTTCTGTCACAAAAAGTGTATCCGGACTACACTAACTTTATAAGGAAGCTCAGAACCACTGCAGGTTTTGCATATCTTTGACCTGCATTTTGATGAAGTTATAACCCCTTATTACCACTAGTATATCTAGATAAGTGAGTTGTGACTCACATTGTCAGTAAATATATAATAATGAGAAAATACGAAACTGTAGGATAATCTATACGATGTAGGAAACTTAATAAGTAATGTAGTTTAAATCATTAAATTTTCGATAACCTTAAAACTTTTGCAAGCCTTTTACGTAAAAGGAGCTTACTGTTACTGTTGATGAAAGACAGGCTTGTTTTGTCCCATAAATAACCAGTACAAAGGCTAGTTTTGTATTTGCGTAAGCATTTTCCTGCTGAATGAGTTATGACCAATTAAGGTCAAAGTCAAGGTGACAACATACTTGTCTCCGTTTAGGGGTCACTATGTTGAGCATAATATGTGTTTTACAAACAACTCTTGTTTCATTTTACTTAATTAGTTATAGTAATTTTAAATCCCACATAAATTTTTGTCGTTTGAATTTCCATCCCACCTCTCTCCCATCCCCACCCTCTAAAAACTTGAATCATGTAGTTTCTTTGTTATAGGTTGTATATTGCAAATCAATTCACCTTTCTGTTTAAATGAAGTGGTATGGGAAGACATGTCCTTTAACTAAAGGCAATTTCTAGTGTTTATGCATTTCATAACCATGCTATTTATGCATTTCATAAGCACGTTAATTGATTAGATAATTTCTTTCTAATTTATTTTTATATACTTTGATACTTACAATGTTTAACTTAAAGCCGTAATTTTGAATTATGTCAAAACTATCCATTTGGTCTGTCCATTGACTTTGCTGGTCTCAGTTTAAATTCATGCGAGGAGGCCATCAATCCGGTGGTTTTACTGTTCGCAACGTAAATGCATCTTTTATTCCCCCTGATGTAAAGTATGTGGTGGTCGTATCGAAGTCGCGCACGTCCTTCAATCCGTTGGCCCGTCTGTCCGTATTTCTTGTCCGCTCCATATCCTCTTAACCACTTGGAAGATTTTTTTAAAACTTGAATCAATTATTAACATCAGCAAGAAGACGCAGAGCGCACAACCAAAGTCACTGAGTCCAAGGCCAATAGCATTTTTGAGGTCAAAATTCTTAACTATGTGTCCGCTCCGTATTTTCTACACCGCATAGAGGTTTTTTGATAAACTTGCATCAAATTATTATGTCATCAGGACGACGTTAAGATTGCAGGATCCGCGTCAGTAGTTCCAAGGGCAAGGGCAAACTTTGAGGTCAATGTTCAAATAGTTCGTGTCCGGTCCATATCTTCAAAATCAGTTGGAAGATTATAAAACTTACATCAAATATTTACCTCATCAGCGCACAACCCAATTCACTAGTTCCAAGGACAAGGTCATACATGGAGGTCAAAGATCAAATATCTCAAAATTATGTCCGATCAATATATTCATAGCCCAAAGAAGGATTTTTATATTGTTAACCTCATCAAGACGACATGCAGAGTGCACAACTCGGATCACCAGGTTCAGATTAAAGGTTGCACGCAGAGGTCAAAGTAGATTATTGGACTCCCGCTCTGCATTTGAAGTATTGATGAGTGAGTTGAATCTGTTTGAAGATAACGATTTCGTCATCTTAACGGAATCTTCATGCATACAATTGTTTAAGAATTGAATGCAATTTTGTGCGTTTATACAGGTATAAAATAGAAAAAGTGGAAACTCAACAAAAACGAAAATGTTGCAGGCTCGGTTTGATTGAGCCTGTTCATGGACGGTAGTGGAAATGCATGCTACCGTCCACGCCCTCTAGCCCCGGGTTGAGCAGAACTCAAAATTTACACATGCTAAAAGTACAAAAAAAAACAATTTAGAGACATCCGCAGATGTGTTCATACGGCGATGCACATGGAACTAGTGTGTAATTCCATGAAAAGCGGCGTATGGTCCCAGTTAAAATAATGGGTTTGCCTAAACGAGAAAACAATGAGCAGAACTAAACAAACTGGAATTTAGAAAGGGGATCTGAGGTTATGGAGCCTGATATCAAAGAAAACTGCCAAAAGACAAAATATAAAAAGAAAGCAACATTCAAGGAGTGAATTAACATTACCAAACTATGAAGTAGGTAGTTTAAACATTGGAACTTTTGCAAACCTGAAAACTTCTGAGCTTTACGAAAAGAAACTATTCAGATATGTTTTGAAACTGTTAATGATCCCAATAACTAGCCATGTACAAAGGTATTGTATTCCGAACATTTCCTGTGAATGACGTTAACATTAGTCAAAGTCAGGTGACAAAAATACATGTCTGTCGTTGGGGTTATAGTAGCATTATAATGTTCATATGACAATTTGTTTCATTTGACTTAATTAGAGTATTTAATACATATTTTTTGTGTTGAATTACTCCCGATGTCCCCACCCAGCCCCAAAAGCTTGTTGTATTTTTTTTCATGTTTATATACAACTCAATTTACCTTTCGTTTAAATGAAAGTGAATGGAAACAATTTTTATAAACATTAGTATGCATTTGATAACTGTTTATGCTTTCACACTTAATTTTGTATGTTCTACAATTATTTTTTTACTTTGTAAAATTGTAACAAAGCCGTATTTTAATAGTCAAAACTATAGATCTGCCATGCTTAGTGGGTCCATTAAATTATAGAGATAATAGGTTTTACTGTTCGCAACTAAGATGTTTATCCCATGTAAATATCTATCAATCGCGCACTCAAATTCGGGCGTTGTCGTTTTCTTTCCCCATATTGCTCTACCACTGAGATTAAATTTGAACATAAACATCAAGGAAAACAATCAAGTCATCGTTCCAAGGTACAATACGATCATTTATATTCGCATTTAACCAGTACGTTTTGTATAAGCCATATTAGTATGTCATCAACACTAGTGCAATCCGTTGTAAGGAGAGGAAATTTTGAGTCAAGTAAATGTTGTTTGTTTTTTTTGGGTTTACACATAATTTTACTCACACGCACCACACAGTTCAAGGCACACATGAGCTCAGAGTTTTTGGTCAATATATTGACATAAGAAAGGATTTGTTGTTTAACTATCAAAAATGCAATCAAAATCGGATCAAGTCGAACGAGTTGCAGGGCAAGTAAAAAGTTTTTAGTGACTTCCAATCGCAGGAAGTACTTATGTGTGTTGATCTGTTAAATAACGAGTTGTCATTCTTAACGAATCTTCATGAACAGTTGGGCCTTTTTCGTTATACAGTATAAAAAGAAAAGGGAAACCAAAAACAAAAGTGCAGTGCTCGGTTTGATTGAGACTGTGACATGATAATAAATGAGCTACACGCTCACGCCCTTAGCGGTTGAAACTCAATTTACATGTAAGGATTGAAAAAAACATGTTAGAGACATCCATGGGTCATCCGTAATGAACCTCAATGCACACTCTGGTAATGTCAGAAAACCATTTGGTCCTGGTTAATAATGTTCCCTAACTGAGAAAATATAGCGAATCTAATCAAACTGGATTTAAAAAGATCAGATATGGTCATATAACGAACAATCTGAGCTATTTCAAAATACACCTTTTATCCGGGGGTGAAAATACCAACATAGTGGGTTTGAACCAGCATGGACCCAAACCCTGCGCATCGCTTGCATGGTTCAGGCTCCATGCTGTTCGCTAACAGTTTCTCCAATTCCAGTAGGCTTTAAAAGCGAACAGCATGGAGCCTGACCAGACTGCGCGGATGGTCTGGATCCATGCTGGTCGCAAACCCACTATGTTGGTTTTCCCATGGCACGGCTCATTTGATGTATACAAGTGTTTGAGCTACAAGTCCAACAAGGTGTATTTCATCTCTTAAACTAGTGGTAGTATAATCATTCCAAAATTGGAAATAAAACACAAAATATGGTATCTGAATTAACATGACATTGATAAGGGTCGCAAAGAATCCGATTGTAACATGCAGTTTACAGAACAGAATGAATTGGTTACAAAACGTGAACCACGAAGTTTCTCTTCAGTGCAGCATAGAGGCCGGTATAAAATGAATAAGAGCGGCTTTGGATGCCTTAAAGTTGGTACATTGGGAAATCGGAATATCTCGCCAAAATGAATTTTTCTGGCGGCATTTATTGATTGGGACAAGTGAACAAGGCATTGCCTGACTTGTATCGAGATTAACGAGATGTTTTATTGCCTTAATCAGTCTTAGATTTGATTTCGCTTCCATTATAAGCAGTAATTATTACATTACGTCAATTTTCATTGCTTATCAATTTTCTTACGTATAATCTGTTTATAACAGAATGCTTGTCCCGCATAGTACTCAATCTTAGTTTATTAAGAAGCAGCAATTTCTTCTTTACTCATTCGACAATAGATTGGAGTTACGCTAAACAAACATCTTTACAACAACATATTTCTTCATTGGACTGAAATACTGTATCGCAATAATTAAAATAAGCTATCAGAACAAAGCAGTGCTATAAATGAAGTGTGCAGTACATCTCAGATATACCGCATAAACTGGCATGGCAAAAGTTTGGAAATAAGGAAACAATGGTTCTCTGCTATTTATTCACTGAAGTATTACATGTAAGAGAGTGATGCTTATAAAAAATGGAAGTAACTGTGACTGGAAGTGACTGGATTCTCGTTATATATTTGTTAAATGTAGGGAACAGTTACATTTGCCAATGTTTATGCTTTTGAATCAGTTTGTCATTTGTATGTAGATAGTTGAGAAAAAAAACATTTAAAAACTTACCGTCATCAACAAACATATCCACGAAAACGCCCCTTATGTCAGCAAAAGTAATATATATCCAGTCTATAAAAATAGTTGTCAACAAACTTCCTTTTAAATGTTCACACGATGCACCAATAGAAAAATAAATATAGACATCTATGTAATCATAATATTTATTATCTGAAATATATCAGTCTGTAGTTGAAATTCAGATTTTATTTCAAACTTTCAGAAACCAGGAATATGAAGAAAAAACAGTCTTTTGATAGTGAACTGCACATTTGCACTGTTGTGCTTACGTATTTTTGAATTCACGTAACATTTGGGCCGCACCATGAGAAAACCAACATAGTGCGTTTGCGACCAGCATGGATCCAGACCAGCCTGCGCACCCACGCAGTCTGGTCAGGATCCATGCTGTTCGCTAACAGTTTCTCTAATTGCAATAGGCTTTGAAAGCGAACAGCATGGCTCCTGACCAGACGGCTGGTCTGGATCTATGCTGGTCGCAAACGCACTATGTTGGTTTTCTCATGGCGCGGCTCATTTATCAGTTTCGTAGTCTTGGAATTAAAACAGAGATTCCAATCTATCCATTTATGTAAGCAAATTTAAAACAAAACAGGATTCTATATAGCTATGACACATATAACATACGCCCCTCGAGTGTATTTCAAATAACTTGTGACAGGAATTCTATGTATATGTTACTTAGTTAAATCCTTCATATAATAGTTTACCATTCCTATGATTGTTGTGCAAGATAAATGTAAACGAGTAACCAGTTACTGTCTTCAAACATATAATCTTTTGTCATCCTAGCATTTGTAATAAACTTTAAAACTAGTAATCAGATCTATAACGCCTTAATGAGACATTGTTTATAAACAACATTATTATGTATTATTCCCTCTTCTTAAAAACAACAATCTTAGCTAAATGCCGGAACTCCTGAATTAAAATAGCAGGGAAAATACTGATAGTGTGTACTTTTTATGACAATAAAAGAAGGAACAACATGGTGAATGGAAAGGAACTTATAAAGGTGAATCTGAGCGAGAGGCTTTATGAATTATCAGTAAAAATATCTAAAAAAAAACTAGTGAGAAAAAAGGAGAAAAAAGGAGAAAAAAAGATAACAGCGTATCATTAAGGGGATATCAGATAAAAAAAAAAATACTATATATAACCAGTCATTACAAAAACTGATTTGTTTATAGTTATTTTCAACGCAACAACACCCATTCATTAAGAAAGTATTTGTGTATGGAAAAATGGAACACACTTAAATCATAAAACAACACAAGCATTAAACAGTGTAATTGCTTGGTTAAAGAAAAAACTCTTTAACCAACATTTGTATCTCTCTACTGAATTTTCTACTCTACGCGTGAACATTTTATTATACAGATGAGTATTTTGCATAAATTTAAAATTTCTGTTCTGTAGTCGCATGATATAACAAACGGATCCGGAATCCTGTAATAACTGCAATTTTGTTTTGCTGCTTTAATGTATAAACGTAATGATTTAGTCAATATTTTGAAGAGGATTCTCCTAATAAACTCTTGCAGTAAATTACTCTTTTATTGCTTGCATTTAGATGTGAATTTTAATTTGCTTTATTTACTGTTCGTCTTATATATAAAGTAGCCACATATCTCAACCTGTGGTGAAAATAAACTGTTGCTTGATGCCCGTATAGAAAAAAAAGCACTTGAAACATTTATTTCCAAGAGGAACCAACTATCATACAGTTACTGTACTCTTTGATTACACACGCGCGACGACGGAATGTGATATTTCAATGTTGAACATCATTTAACTGTGTGACATGGTATAGTAATAAATACTGATTATTCTCGTATTCAATTGACAACAGTGTAAACGTGCACATTATTCTCGTATCTAAGCTTCACAGATGGATTAAACAGTTAACAACATTGATTATAAATGTTGTATTTATTCCAGGTAGAGAAATGACAAAAGTAATAGCTTGTGTTTCCCCGTGGGAAAGAGACGTTGATATACTACAGGGATTTCATTATCATTGTTCTGTCCCGCTAGGTTGGCAAAATATCCCTACCCTAGTGACAGTGTGGAATGGAAAAGGATTTGTGTCCATGTTTTCCAAAAGTTTAGGAACGAAGCTGTCAGTTGGTCAGTTTTCCTGGCTAACATGCTCAAATCAGACCCCAATGGCAAATTGATTTGGGTATTTCAATGCATTGTGTATGTAGTTTATGACATCCTTATAGTCCTATTTTCGAAAATAATTTTCGATAGGGAAAGACAATAATATCTGTTCCTGACTCGTTACCTAACTAATGTATACATTCCCCGCTAGGTAGACAACGAAATATGTAGTTATTAATAATATGTCATTCAGTACATTTCAGTCGATACCCCCCTACAAACCAAATACCAACCCCTTTAACAATATCAAGCCTTATGGTAGTTTTGGAAAATGTTATGTAATTGTTATGTTCTAGCGGTCCGTCACACAAATAATTCGATGAATATTGTAAGGAATCAGTATTTTCTTCACACGTATTGTCCATAAATCTAACAAACCACAAACACATATCCAAGCAGATGAAGTTCCAAGAAAATTTAGATAATTATCGTATTTGTCATGTTCAGACATCAAAGACACGAAATGTCGAATATTTTGCAATTTAGTTCAGAAAAAAAAATACTAGCGTGATTTGTTACCAACGTAAAAACCGATACTTTTTGTTCAAAAAAAATAGCAAAACTTGTTCCAGTTTTATGTCAAAGAAGCAGTAACTGTACCACTAACATCCAGGAATATTATTAATTATAATTATATACATGAATTGCTTTTCTGTAGTCCTATAGACCAGAAATGCTTTCTCGTACAGTATAGCAACGTAACAACGTAATCATAAAGAAATAGGTGAGAAGTGAATAAAGTTTAGGATTTGTTAGCATTTACCTCAACTGTATCATTCTTTAACACAAAGGTTAAAGTAAAAAGGCAAAAAGATTTACCAGAAATAATGTGAAAATATTATTTTCAAACGTTAAGTTTGATAAGACAACAGATTCTTGACAAACAATAAACATCAAGATAGATTCCGCAACATCTGGCAGGTTATTCCGCAAAAACACCTAAGCGCTATCAGAAAAGTATCTTTTGTTACAAAGCATATTTCTGATACCGATATAGAAAGCAGAAATCGTGATCGACAGATCTGTATTACAGTTGTTATCGTTTATGTTGATTGAAATTCTTGAATAATTTCAATTTAATTGACATTCGTCAATGACAAACGACTTGAAATTTTTTCTAAATTGGGGTTGAAATTCCTCACTGAAAGTTTTACATCATTCGTAATAAACTACTAGTATGTCTGCATTGTTGTTTTGGTTATAGTGTAAATGAACGTTTTTGCATGAATAATGCAGAACACTTGAAAGCTTAGCAAAGTATGCTGTCAGAAAAACGTGTAAATGAAATAAACTCGCTTTAGGTGGAAATATGACGAAGGATCTGAATTGAATGAAGTGCATTAATTTTTGCGGAAATTGATTTATCTTGCTATTTTCCTGACACGGTTTAATTAATTGAGAAACCACCCTCCCCCACATAATCATATATACGCACTATCGTACACAAATTTTTGTCTTTAGCAAAGAAAATTTAATAATGTTTGAAGTTTTAAACTATGTTTTTTTCAGGATGAACTATTTGTAAAAGCGGATGGTCCTGCGTCCGTCGTCCACCGTAACCATTTTTACTTAAGGTAGTTCTGCACGTTTGATTGACTTGAGCTCACGACGTAACGTCATTTATCCTGGAAAAAATAATAATGCCTGGTAGCCTTTATACGGGTAGCACAAGTTTTGCTGGTAATCTGTTATACCCCGTGCATTAAATGTTAATCAGACACACATACTGTCTTTCTAAAAGTTACACTTGACAGTAGATGTTATAATGTAAAATAATTAATAAAACAATCGACATGAAATAAGCAAAAGCGTAAGGACTAAAACTGATATTTGGGGATTTGTGAATTACTTAGCACATTGCCCTTTACATTTCATTTGGTTATTTGATTGAAAATAGGTTAATCTACAACTTAGAAAAGTTTCATTGAAATCTACATTAAGGAACTTTCTCTTTATGCGAAAACGTCATTAAAATGCGACCCCATTTTGAAAATTGACTGGAGGACCAATATTTTCAAATTGGTCTAACAAAATATCAAGCGTACGACCTATATTATTGTCTGAATTCCCTTCGGAAACAATGATACATTCGAAAAAAAACACAGTTTGATAAAATTCTACATTATAGATCAATATTTGTTTCAAACGCGCAGAACTACTTCTGATCTAAAACACAGCAAACTCTGTCAGTAGCAGCCTGGCATGGGCCTCTGAAGTTAATTCAAATGGTTTAGTCTGCCATATTCAATTCACTTATTTGGGGCAATCGGTCCTTATTAGAGGCCACTGGAGCTAAACAAGAGGGCCAACATGGCCCTAGGTCGCTCACCTGAAAAACACACCATAACAATGTAAACATGTTTGACATAGTGATTTCATGAAAACAAATATTCTGGCGAATTTTCATTAGGATTGGACCAAAAATGTGGTCTCTTGAGTTAAAAAAAAGTATTTTTTATATGATCAAGTGACCGACTTTTTGATCCCAGATGGCTCATATTCAAACCTGACCTAGATTTCATCAAGGCAATCATTCTGACCAAATTTCATGAAGATCAATTGAAAAATACAGCCTCTATTGCACACACAAGGTTTTTCTTTGATTTGACCTAGTAACCTACTTTTTAATCCCAGATGACCCATATTGAAACTTAACCTAGATTTCATCAAGACAATCATTCTGACCAAATTTCATGAAGATCAATTGAAAAATACAGCTTCTATCGCATACACAATGTTTTTCTTTGATTTGACCTAGTGACCTAGTTTTTGTCTCCAGATGACCCATTTTCAAACTAAACCTAAATTTCATCAAGGCAACCATTCTGATTAAATTTCATGAAGATCAATTGAAAAATACCGCCTCTTTCGCATACAAAATGTTTTTCTTTATTCTGACCTAGTGACCTAGTTTTTGACCCCACATGACCCATATTCAAACTCGACCAAGATTTTATCAAGGCAATCATTCTGACCATATTATATGAAGATTAATTGAAAAATACCGCCTCTTTTACATACACAAGATTTTTCTTTGATTTGACCTAGTGACCTAGTTTTTGATTCCAGATGACCCATATTCGAACTTGACCTAGATTTTATCAAGGCAATCATTTTGACCATAATTCCTGAAGATCAATTGAAAAATACAGCCTCTATCGCATACAAAATGTTTTTCTTTGATTTGATATTTTGACCTAGTTTTTGACCCCAGATAACCTATTTTCAAACTCGACCTAGATTTTATCAAGGTCAACATTTTGACAAAAATTCACGAAGATCACTTGAAAAATACAACTTCTATCGCATACACAACGTTTTTCCTTGATTTGACCTGGTGACCTAGTTCTTGACCCCAGATGACCCATATTCAAACTTGGCCTAGATATCATCAAGGCAATCATTCTGACAAAAATTCATGATGATCAATTGAAAAATACAGCCACTATTGCATACACAATGTTTTTCTTTGATTTGACCTAGTGACCTAGTTTTTGACCCCAGAAAAATACAACCTCTATCGCATACAACAGCTAAATGTTGACGGACGGCAGACGACAGACGACGGACGCCGGACATCGAGCGATCAGAAAAACTCACCTGAGCTAAATATGGAAAAAGATATGAAGAACTTTTTCTCATGAACATTTCAATAGATCTTTACCAAACTTGGTCTGTAGCACTATTGCATTATTGGAAGGGGTTTTTCCCGAATTCCGAATTTGATCGTGTAGGGTACATGGCCCGATTTATGATCCACATGAGCTAAAAATAAAAGTATTCTATAAACAAAACCTACTCATGGACCGCTTGATGGAGCTTTATCAATCTTGGTGTGTAGCATCAGTATAATATCTTGCCCAATATTATTTCAAACGGAGATAAAACTAGTGGAGAAATCTTTAAATTACTTATTCTCATGACCCAATAAATGGATTAACATGGCATCCTTGTATGGTTCTCTCTCAGAAAATTTGATATGGTTCAGTTTGGCCCCTTTTAGGCGCTGCCAGAGCTAAAACTTGGAAAACACCTTTAAATGATTTCATCTCATGGACCACTTCCTCTCTCAAGCAAGTTGGTTCAAAACCGTTCTGCTTGCTTGACCAGTCTTTGTGTCTGGCCTAACAAAGGTAGAAGAAAAAAACTTCAGATAACTGAGAATGAACTGCTTAATGGATGGTCATTAAACTTGTTCTCAGAAGCAAGGTTTCAGGTTAACGACTTGCGCACATTTGGGCCTCCCGTTTCCTGTCTTACCTTATTATTGCAGTTACAGGTAATATGTTATTCTTTTTTTATATATTTTATATCACTTTTTATCCTGTTGACGGATATTTTTATTAAATCATTCCATTCGACAGGGAACGAATTCGAAAGAGTTAAATAACGTGTTAATCGAAAACTAACTATAAGCAAATAGTATAACTTACATTCTGTGTCAAATTCTAGACAGTATTGCCGCCATGCTGTTTTTGTTTAGATACGCAAGCAAGGTAGCGACTGTGTGCCAGAAATTTTAAATCCGTCAGAAATTTGAACTCGACAACCAATCGGATCGCGTGCATCAAAGATCGCCAGAATTACGTGCCAATTCAAATGTATTGTCCGAACGGAATCGATCGGCTTTGAGGAACATAAAGTGAAACTATAATTTAGTGTAATATCTGTGTGAAAGAAACTGGAAAAGATAACAGTACTCGCAAATAAACCTACGGCGAAAAATAACTAAATATTTAATGTATTACATAAGATGATATCTTTTGCTTGAATATTTATAAGATTATTGACTGCTCTGACGTCATTGATGCTAATGCTATTAAATAAGGAATGGATACATGTAAGACTGTTGTATAGTAAATGCATTATTGTTCATCTTCATCAAGAGATCATCACTAATACGTCTCCGTATTTGTACAATCTACGAGACGAAACTACAAGTTATTCGTTGTCTGTCTATCGTTCATGCGTGACAATTGCCATCTACCCTTAGGAAACACATCAGAACTGATTTAGTATATTCAAGGCAGTGTAAATTTGATAACCTAAATAGTGTTGATCTGTAACATAAAACTCGTATGAAATGGAAAAGCAAACAAATAAAATTTCAAGATGTTTTATACTCGAGCAAATGACAGACATGATTAGGAACTTTAAAACATTATAATTAACAATAATTGCTAAATTTGAAAGTTTTATAATTCATTACCAGTTTACGTAAGTTATCATATTACATGTAAATTGCTGTTTATGGTATAGTGGTTTTATTAATATGGAAATGTTTTACTTTGCTATTCTTTTCTGTTTTAACATCTATTCAATTATGTCATGCAGCTTTGTCTGTCTTTCTGTTGGAAGGAAAGAAATAGCCATGTTGTGTAATGTGAATGACCCATTATGCGTTACTGAAACTGCGTGCATTATTATATCGATAATGAGTTATATGAAATCATAAAAGCACATCACAGTAGGTGTGTCGATTTTTAAACCGTGGTCCATTAAATATTAAGTATATAGCGGCTGTGTCATGTGAACATGATAATAATCTCTGACAGTATAATTAACTGTTACCATGGCAATCACAGTAACAGACAAGACATATCTTTATCAATTCATATTGACAAAGATCGGCGTTAAGAAAATCTAAGGAAAGGTTTAATCTGTTTGGATTGAATTTTCTTATAGAGACGTATTTTACTATAATATATACTTCCATGGTCTTGTTTTCTAATTGTATCGTCACCGCACTTATTTTTCCAAATTCATATTACATGCCTGTATTAAAATGGTTTAATAAATCCATCAATCTACCTCAAAATAGTTTCATCATAATGCTTCCATGTCCTCTGTCAGTTAACAGAGCAAATTTGAAATAAAGGTTAAAAATTCGGCTGATCTTTAGGTCTCGGGACCAACTTTTGGGCTAGGTGAGACGATTTGACCACTGCGATTGTCATCTACATGAGGAAATCAGGGAAAGCGACTTTTTAATAGGCGTTACACAAATACTGTCGAAATATATAGTATTTCAATGGTTATTGGATTTAGGTAAATGACTGAAATAATGATGAATGCAAAACATTTATTTTTTGCTTTCCAGTGAAATACTGAAATTTATCAGTGAAATAGAATTGATATATATTTCAAATACCTACACGAACATAAAGATGTAGGCCTACACCCCAACGTGATAAAATGAAAAAGAAAATTCGTAGAACAATTTGACAATTCTTCAACATAGACATCATGACGTCACGACATTATGATGTCATGTTGCGATGCATGTCATGTTGCGCGGGTAAAATGGATATAATTTGTTTAAATCCATGGAAAATACATAAAATAAAAAAAAGATTTGTTTGTTTCAGTGTAAAATCGCAATATATTTCACTCGTGAAGTTCACACCATTTACATTTTCACTCGTGGCTGTGCCAGTCGTGGAATATTGCATATGGTGACTTGGTGAAATATATTCCGATCTTACATTGAAATAGGCAAATATCCTTAATATCTTTGAGACACTTTAGTAACGTCTAATCATTCCGCGGCGCTTTTTTTTCAATATCTTTCATAATTCTCATGATACATTTGTGAATTATTTCAGTAAAATATCAACAAAATCAAGTAGGGCAATTGTATCACTTCATTCACTTTACGACCTCTAACCATTACTAAAAGTTACAAAAACACATAACTGTTTTGTTTTCATTTAACGAGCACATTTTACGTAAAAGGAACAGAAGTAATCGGACAAATTGGATTTTTGACTGATACATACTCACATATCAAACCATGAGTGAAGTTTCCAAGATTTGTCAGAATTAACAAGCTATTTCGTTCTTGTCTTGAAATTTCTGTTTGAAAACGAAATTTGCTCGTTTTAAATTCTAGACATTAATTTGTATTTTTTACAGTTTTTAAAACAGGGTTGTGGGGGTACACTGAAAAAAATAACATCAGAATATTAATCGCCTTAATTGAAATGTTTACATGTGTCTGACATAATATTTTGTTACATATTTGAGAAATTTTAGAAGTGAAGTAAGTATGAAAGGTTTCAATATTTTCTTTGAAGTTTCGTTAATTTAAAGTATGTTTGAAAAGTAATAATAAGCATTCATTTAACTCCTAACTGCCTGTTTATATTACAGAGAAAGTGACCTCTCATTATTGTTTCCTTTATGCTCGAAGACATCTTGGTCTATGTGTTTATTCAAGAAATATAAGGGTGTGTGTGTTGGGGCGGGGGCGAGAGGTCAGTGGTAAACCTTGTCGACATTCAGAATTTTCATTAACAAAATTCACTTCTTATAGTATTTGAAATGATGTTACATTTACTGCATAAAAAATGGCATCTACAATTTTAATTTGATCTTCGTCACAAGGATTAAAAAGACAGGTGTTTGAAATTGCACATAGTAAAGAGTATGTTCCTTAATTGCAGTATGATATAAATGTTGAAAGACTTAGTTATACATAAATTATGCAAGAATAAAAAAATCAACACCAATAATTAAATTAAGTAAAGAATGTCGAAGTTAATAGGGCAAACAGATTTTATAATACATACGAATAATGTGCTTGTTTGCATTGACATAAATAGTACACATAATCATTCAAACTGGTCGTGTACACGTTGGAACCATGCCTTGTCAGGTATAAAGAGGAGGCGGTATAATATTCGAAAGACATTCGGTCATTTCAGGAATGCATTAAACATTTTACTTCCTTCCTCTTTAAGAGTCCTGAGCAGATCAATTGAACAGACCTTATTCACAGTCTTACTGTCTATTTTTTTTCTGATTTATTGAGGATGCCTGGTCTTATTTCTTTGTTGTCTGTGTTAAACTAGAAGATGCTTTTGTAAAAAAGCGCATGTCTCCCCAAATACAAAGTCGTATAGGCAAGAAGTCAACAGGGGTCAGGAGCATAAGTTAAAGAGACACTGATGGTATGCTGCAATAGAGATCATCTACTTGGCATGTCCAGTCATCCCGCTAAGTTTCAACACTCTTGGCCTAGTGGTCCTCAAGTCACTGTTCAGGCTCCTGTGACCTTGACCTTTGATCAAGTGACCCCAAAATAAATAGGAGTCATCTACTCTGCATGTCCAATCATCCTATTAAGTTTCAACATTCTGGGTCAAGTGGTTCTCAAGTTATTTTCCGGAAATGATTTTACATGACCAGGCCCCTGTGACAATGACCTTTAATAGACTGTCCCAAAAATCAGTAGGGGTCATCTACTCTGCATGTTCAATCATCCTAAGAAGTTTCAACATTCTGGATCAAGAGGTTCTCAAGTTATTGATCGGAAATGATTATCAATGTTCAGGCCCCTGTGACCTTGACTTTTAACGGAGTGACCCAAAAAACAATAGGGGTCATTTACTTTGTATGACCAATCATCCTATGAAGTTTCAACATTCTGGTTTGAATGGTTCTCAAGTTACTGACCGGAAACTGTTTTCCATGTTCAGGCCCCTGTGACAATGACCTTTAATAGAGTGACCCCAAAATTAATTGGGGTCATTTACTCTGCATGTCCAATTCTCCTATGAAGTTTTAACATTCTGGGTCAAGAGGTTCTCAAGTTATTGATCGGAAACGGTTTTCCATGTTCAGGCCGCTATGACATTGACCTTAAACAGAGTGACCCCAAAATCAATAGGGGCCATCAACTCTGCATGACCAATCATCCTATTTAGTTTCAACATTTTGGGTCAAGTGGTTCTCAAGTTACTGATCGGAAAGGGTTTTCAATGTTCAGGCCCCTGTGACCTTGACCTTTAACAGAGTGACCCCAAAATGAATAGAGGTCATTTACTTTGCATGTACAATCATCCTATAAAGTTTCAACATTCTGGGTCAAGTAGTACTCAGGTTATTGATCGGAAATGGTTTTCAATGTTCAGGCTCCTCTGACCTTGACCTTTAACGGAGTGACCCCAAAAACAATAGGACTCGTCTACACTACATGTTCAATCATCCCATGAAGTTTCAACATTCTGGGTCAAATGGTTCTCTAGTTATTGATCGGAAATGGTTTTCAATATTCAGGCCCCTGTGACCTTGACCTTTTACGGTGTGACCCCAAAAACAATAGAGATCGTCTACTCTAGCAGCCCTACAACCCTATGAAGTTTGAAGGTTCTAGGTTAAATGGTTCTCCAGTTATTGATCGGAAATGAAGTGTGACGGACGGACGGACGGACGAACAGGGAAAAACAATATGTCTCCCCCAAAGGGGGAGGGGAGAGAGACATAATTGCACTGACATTGTTATCGTTATGCTAACTGTACATGATGAAAAAAAGAGGAATATGAGATAAACATTAAAAATCATACGCTTACCTTAGATTGACACATGTACCGCGAGGAATAAACTAAATGTATAATAACTGACTTGGCTCAAAGTCTTCTTATCCGATAGATATGTTTTAAAAGATACAGATGTACCACGTGCATGCTACATACATACATATGCATTGTTCCCAACATAAAGACAGTTGAAATATATATTTTGGGATAGAGGTAGCGGTATGAAATATTACGAGAAAATGAATTCGATGATCCCATAATTTCATTCTTTTAATCGGCAGAAAATTAAATTTTCACAAATTTTACACCAATTTAGTAATTTTTATATGAAAATATGATGAGTAGTAAGTACATCGATATTTGTTGATTGTTAAGAACTATTTACGAAAAGGTCTGATGGACGTGAAATCATCGTTAAATTTTACATTAGTTATAACGTTAGCGTGGTTCGTTTCCTTGGTAACATTAATTTGGATCAAGATACTGCAATAATCTATAATTGAAATATAGAAATGTTACCATATAAATGTACATTATTACAATATGAATACAAAATTATCAACACAATCACGACAAATTAGGTATTACAAATCAAGCTACCCAATTTACTTGAAATTGGCCATCATGCGCGCAGCATGGCTTAGTCAGTTACTCGGCTGAGTAACATTTAAAATCCAAATATTATAGAGGCTAAAAACTCCACAGACACAATAAAAATCTGATCAGGAGTAAATATGGGGGTAGGGACAATGTCATAGCATATGGGTATGCTATTGTCTTGTTCCCTGACCTAGTTAAAAGGTTTGTGACAGCAGACTGCTGTTGCTCTTTTATCAAAATTTCTATCATTTTTTTTTCTTGCTACACTTGCACTTGTTATTGTAAATACATATTTAAATCTAAATGCATTTAAAATTTTAAATACATGTATGATTTCAGATGCATATATATTAATACTATAGCTCCTATTGACCATAAGAACAATCTTCTTAATGGCAATTGTCCGTCACTAGTAAAACTTGGAAGGATAAACATCTGTGTCTGTAACAACTATGAATTTCCAGTTCGCTACGCTCAAACAAAAGTAAATTATTTATCCCATAATCTAAAAGAATTAACGGTAGCAATATTAAAACAGATTCATGAATTAACATTTATGCTTTGTTATCTGCATTGCCATAGCATTACATTCAACTGCAGCCATATAAACTATCAATTCATTAATTTCTACATGGAAAACACACGGTTATGAATATACTTTTCTGGGTCAATATGCTGCGAGGCACCTACTTAACCTTACGCCTCTCCGTCGTGTCGTCTACACATCTCCTTTATTATCTTTTCGTGAATTTAGATTGCATATTTCAGCCTAAACATCTGTCACAAGACTTTTGTCTCTGTATCATTATTTACTTGATTGTTTCCAAGAATGTAGAGATACATTTCACGGAAATTGTATGTTTTGAAAAGAAATGTTCATGGCAAGGACGATTGTGATATTATAAACATGCAACAGATGGCAACAATAACTTTTAGGAATTACCTTGGTCTAGAACGTTTTCTTATAACTGCAAATGTACCATAAACGTACTTGAAGAATGAAATGAGGATCTGTTGAAATAGCTTCATCATCTTGTCTGTTTTGAAATTGTGCATAAGTCAAAGTTTGTCCTCAGCAGTCTGATCAGTTCTTAGGCATTTTAGAGTACTTATTGCAAGGTGATCTGCATGCATTCCATTGTAACACGTATGCACAAATGTGAACTTTACGAATTGAATGCCATTTTCTGTGCGTTTATACGGGTATAAACCACATTGGGACTTCTTGCAAATTCATGAATCGCACTGGCGATTCTTGGATGATTAGCAAGAAACCTTCCAGTGTGGTTCATACCTGTAAAAACGCACAAACAGTATTCAATTCTTATATTTACATTTTACGATAGCTTGCTACAGAAATAACTGATTTGCTTTTCAGGAATATCAGAAAATCAAAATAAATGTCAAGAACAGTTAAAAAGCCCCGCCCACGTTCAACTATAATTCGCCTTCCGATAAAAAATACAGTTCCTGGCTTTTATTTAAAATATTTTAACTCCATTGAAAATTCATACAGTCGTGTCGATTCAGTTGTGATCTTTGACGTCAGAAGAATTAGTTAAAGCTACAATTAAACATTTAGAAAGTTTTGGCGTCCAATTTTGAAAGAGATTTTGGAACGATGCCATTTTGTTCATGTCTTTTGTGAAGGACGTCAGCTTACGCGTGCAATCTCGCGGAAAGGACTGTCATTGATATTATTACTCCAAGTTGTCAATACGAAAATTAACGCTTTTGTCTTTCCATAAAAATATATAGCGAATGCAAATTTTTTTTTATAAAACAAATAAGTTTGGAAAATGAAATCATGTTCCTTAATTTGTGAATAACAAATTTCGTCCGGAATAAATAGACAGCCTAGTCCTTCCAAAATGCCAGCCCCCAACCCTCTCCTCGACCCCGATTTGTAACGTTCATCAATTTATTTTATAAGACCTTTCTTTACATTCCGAGACGTTTGTGAATATTTTGTTCTAAACTGAAGAAACATAGTTTTGGTTAGAAAAGTCAACAGAAGCCACCCTTTCTATTACTTTGCTCGGGAGGGCTCCCCAGACCCCACCGGATTAGGGGATTCCTCCTCCTTCACTCTCCCCTTGAGTTACATCTAAATTATTCACGCTACGCCCCTGGCCATGATGATAAACTTGCACCCGCCTATCTCCCCATTATTATCAAAGCCAGCATTCATTGTCTTGAATTCCGCATGACATTTTAGTACCTCTAAGCTGTCAAACAGTGGTCATTATTCAGAACGGAAGATTCATGAAAAATATTTCGGCAAATGAAGGCTGTATAAAATTAGCTAAAATAACAAAAATGCTCAAACATCATGCACTTTTAGGGCACAGTTATAGCTCTTTTCGATTACATTACGTGTTATGGCATTTTAAAACAATAACCTGTGGTAAAGTATTCATTAATTCAGCATAATTAAAATGTGCGCATTTAAATATTTTGTATTCTAATTCTTTAAGCAATTTTTATGCTCTTCAGTATACTAACTCTGCCAAAGACATTATTTCTTGTACATTATTAACTATAATATGTTTACCAAACTGGCGAAAAGTGACCAATACTTGGTCTTTTATATGTATGCCTAGCTTTCATAAAATTTCAAATTGCATTCAGTAATTTAAATTTAACAAATGACTTTAAATATATCATTTGCAAACGTTTATATGATAAGAAACAGAATTTTGATAATAAATATCAAGACAGATGCCGAAACAGCATCTGGCGATGTGTTCTGCAACAAATCCATGCCGTATCAAATATGTATCTTCTGTTACCCAGTATGTTTCTAACATCGATATATAGATAGATTCTTTATTACCTCCACAGATAGGAGAGCATCACGGCAAAAAATATCAATATACTCTATTTTAGTTGTTACATTTTCATAGATCTTAGTTCTTGATTTATTTCGATTTAATTGACTTTCGGCAATGACATATGACTACAGATTTCTTTATATTGACTTTAAAAATTTCTCTTTAGTGCCACAACTTTTTATCAAATTTTTCGAAGCATGATAAACTATGTCGTGTCCCTGTTTTTCTTATCTAGTGCAAATAATTATCCTTAGACGTAGAACACCGACAGCTTTACTAACTACAATGCCAGAAAAAGATTGAATTAATGTATTCTAAAATAGCTTACAGAAAAAAGAGCGCATGTTCACTAAAGAAGCTGTTATTTCTAAGACAAAAGAACTAAGATTCTGTATCCTCTAGTCACTACTTGCAGGTATAAGCCAGTATTGATTGATCAATGGTAGAGAAGCAGCGGTAATTCCAAACTAAAGCGGATGTATCAAAGATGATGTAGGCTGTTAAAGACTGTGAAGCAGTACTTAATCTTCGAGATAAAGGAAATGGAAGCTTAAATAAATGCATCACCTAGAAGTATCTGACTTATTATGTACTTACGCCATATGTCGCGATTGTCATGAACAAGAAGCGATTACAAGATATAAATCAATTGGGCAAGTAAATATATTTTTATTGGAAACAGGAGGCTTCTCGCTTGAGAAATTGGACTAAAGTTGACGGTGCATGAATCAGAAGGATTTTCGATACTTCATTACAAGAAATTGGTGCGCATGGAACTAGCGCGATGGATTTGAGTGGAAGTGTTATTAGGTGTTAGTCTGCCAATGAAATACCAAATAATGTCTATAGAAAGAAATATTATTTTTTCAGTGAGAAATGTAGGTTTATTTATTTTCATTGTACTGTTTGGCAAAGTGTTAAGTTCCAAATTTGATGGAGTTAAAAATGTGACAAATATTACCGTTGGATATTTAACGGTTGACAGAACGCTGAATTTTATGAGAGGGAAGCAAGCACGTGTTATTTCAGGCGCAATATCGTATGCATTAGAACTGATAAACAATGACACAAAAATATTACCAAACCACCGCTTAAATTTAATATGGGGAGATACTATGGCAGATACACTGGTCGGCACACGGCTTTTAACCGACCAGTGGCGGAAAGGAGCAAAGGTGTTCATAGGACTTGAGGACAGTTGCAGTGTTGAAGCCAAAGTCGCAGCGGCATGGAATCTTCCTATGATATCATACGTAAGTTTTATTAGGATAATTTTGGTCATATAACCGTATGTATACAATTATTATGCTAAGCGTTTTTATGTGTAATGTATATACACAGGTTATATGAACACACACATTTACAAATGTGTATATAATATTATCTTTAAGTATGTAAAAGTGTAACTGTATACCAAAATTCACGTTATTAACCTCGCTTTCATATAGCTCAATACATACAACAGGTAAGAAACAAAACATTAAAAGGTTTTCTTTTTTTTTCGCTTATAGTTGTATTCTTTTCATCGCTACTAAATGCGAGACGTTTAAAATAATAAATTAAATGGAATAAGGTTTCCTATGTTAGTACCATCAGTATTAGATTGCAGATATTCTTTTCATAATACTCGGTGTCTACAGCATATATATAGTCGGTATGTATTCGTAGTAGACAGTGTTGTATCACTTACTTATGCTTTTAAAATATAGGTAAGTAATATTTTTGTTCTCGTAAAATAGGACTTAAGATTGAAATTTGGCAAAAAAACAGTTGTATCTTTTCATCCCTGTGTTTAGTGTTACTTTAATACATATGTAAAAACATGTGTTGCCAGAAGATTGGATTAATGGAGACAAAGGACATCGAATGTTTGTTATTTTGACCTAAAGCTTATAACAGCTGTTAATATTTTTAATGTACTATAAAATATTTTTCTTTCGCTATTACATTTATATAAAAATAAAGACATTTAAAAAAACTACACATGCCAAAGGGAATCCTAGTTTGGTTGGAATCTAATACAAATTACTAATAATTATGTTCAATACGAGAGCGAATATGCTATATGTATTATATAACTGTTTTCGTGAAATTTCCTGGAATTTTCTTTAACATAATCAATATTAATAGATCAGTTAAACCTTTTTTTTCTGAAAATGCTCCGCAAAGTAATACGAGAAGGTAATTTGATCTTAATCACTGATGACGATGTTCTTGAAAGCATATGAACGCACGACGCTAGAAAATCGGTTGAGATCAAGCAATCTGTATTAATGTAAGTTTTTTTCATTACATTGACAATGATATTTTCCAAGAAAACCATTTTAATAAAATGTGATCTGAAGTTATATAACGTCTTGAAGACTGTTTAGTATCAACTGTCAGTAGCCACCCTAAACTGACCGGCAATAAAATAACTGACCTGTTTCATATTACCTGTGCCATGTCTAGAATTGAAATAAAACACTGTATGATCTGATGAAAAGCTGATGTTAAACATTTTTCTTTAAACTTGATCCTTCAAAATATTATTATTATTATTATTATTATTATTATTATTATTATTATTATTTAAATCTTTTTCATTATTACAGACAATAAAACAGGAGTTTATGTTTTCACAAGTATATCGTTAGAACAGTTTACAATCGCTAGTTTGACTTTATGAAATCAATACAATTCAGTTTCTGCCTTTACCAGTTGTTAAAAATTAATTATTTACGATTTATAGTCGTACAATAAACTACTTATGGTGTACTACTTTGATTAATGGAATGATCAATATGATTTTAATTATATCAATTACTTTTTTAATTATTTTAGTAAAAGTGGCGCAGCCTATGTTAACAGATAATCGGTGCAAATTTAGAAACTCAGATATTGCCTCACCACTTCCGTTGTCAAATAAACACGCAACGGTTTCGGACTTCTTAAAATGTTGTATTAAATGAAAACTTCAAATGTTATGAATTTTTTCCAGAACCAATACAGTCAAAAGAAGTAAAATTTCATTTTTATTTCATGACTTTCTCCATACAAGTCAAGTATTATCTTATTGTAACTGCATTTAAAGCATGATCGTTTACATAACAATAAACTTTTAATATATTTCTTGTTGTAAATAATTACACATTGCACTTGAGTTAACCGAGGGTTCTGTAACATCATGAAAACACTTTCAGTGATTTCCAATTTCATGGTGATTATTAGCCTAGCAGAAATTCTGCCAGGTTCAGGTCGTCAGAGTGAGAAATTCTGCCAGGTTCAGGTCGTTAGAGTGAGAGATAAAACATACTGCAATTTATCAGAAAGTGGTTTTAAAGAGGATTATATGACAGATATTTATTTTAACTCTAACGGCTGATGTCAGTCTAACAGTACTTCCGAGTTTTCGGTTTTATAATTTGACCGAAACTTTTATGTTTATGTTTAAGAAATGTTAATTATTTTTCCACATAGTCGTATATTGTTTCTGTTTCGACATCATGACATTGTTTTCATCCGAAAAAAGATGGACTGCCATTAATTTTCATACATTACTAATTTTGACCAACAAAAATGAGCTTATAAGTGTGTGTAAATATATCAAAGAGGCAATTGAAAAAGGAATTTACATCATAAAAGTAAACATGACATACCTTACTCACTACCTTTGTTAACTATGTTATATTTGATTATAATTACAACGTAATGTTTCCTCTGCTCTGTTGTTAGTAACATATTTGTTACTTTCTTTAAAGTTGTTGTATAAACGTGAGTAGATATATTGTAAATGTTGGTGTTTAGACAATGTACGATGTACAAGTCTCAATAAAATTCTGTTCTGTTCTGTTCTGTTCCGTTGCAAAGTGATTAACTGGTTTTTTAAAATATAATTGCTGGTTTTTGTGGTCGAAAGTTAATGGTTTCGTTGTACTTCCCATCGAAATATTTGGAACTACACCGATTTTAAAAATTTTTACTGACAAAAATATTTGGCCACGTACAAGCAGAACAATATATTTTTGTAACGAAGTTTTATTGTTCTGTGGAAGGTAGCTTTAATCTATAAGTCTAAATTTCTAAAATATCACATACAAGGTATTTAGTTATTTGTCGTCACTTGCGATTATTTCAGTGTATCACATGTCATATAAACGCTTAAACATTATTATCATTAAAAACACTGCCTTTCAATATAGGAATCGAAAGTTTCTGTACATACTGCTCTATGGATTCAAAACAGACAGTAAGTTTACACAAACATCTTCAAGATAAAGCCTGTGGGGAACTGCTAATCACGGTTTTAAAACTGATTAACACTGAAAAAACGGTGGGAGAAAATCGGAGCCAGTGCACATATATGAAATGTTTTCCAAGATCAAATATCCCCCCGTTCAGATCGTGGATGAACTGATACTTTCATCCTGTAGAAAGCAGAGACGCTTCATAAATAGGATAGCGGAAAAAAGCTTAAGGATTTACATTAACGCTTGGTACAGTTAGCTCTGTCACCAGTCTTATATCTGTCAACAGTCTAGATGTTTTTATTTTCTGCCAGGAGAAATTTGCGCCCGCTGGTATGACATACAAAACACTTTTATTAGCGACTCATTACAGAATTCTAATTGCAAATAACTTGAACAAGTAAAAACACATACAATTACCAATCGCTAGAGCAACACATCATACGCGACATTGGTGAAATCAGTAAAAGCAAAGATTTTAAAGCGGGGAATCTCACATCAGATATAAGATATTCCTGAGAGATTAGTGTAACCTCCAACTTCAGTTAATTCAATCTGCATTTCTTGTGATGTTGAGAATGAAAACATACTTTCTAATATTTGTTGTGCTTGACAAATATTCATGTTCGTTTAGTTTTACAATTTGAATTGGTTGCAGATTGTATTGGTAATTACATAATTGGCAATCTTAATTTTACCGGTGTTGCAAAGACAACATAGTGCGTTTGCGACCAGCATGGATCCAGATCAGACTGCGCAGGCTGGTCAGGATCCATGCTGGTCGCAAACGCACTATGTTGGTTTTCTCGTGGCGCGGCTCATTTGTTCTACAAAAAATCTACTGAGTTTATCAAATTTATTAGGTACTTGTTCAGTAATATTGGGAGTCAACATGAGATAAACTATATCCCTTAAATACTAAAATAGGAAATTGTTTCTGTTTAAAAGGCCTTTTTTACTTTTAAACTTTATAACACTAATCCTGCATAAAGTTTCTAATTCGTACTAATTTTTAAAATTCCTTTTCTCTTAACCCTAAAACAAAAGGGCACCGTGTAAAATATGGAGTGGAGTCGTGGAGTGGAGTGGTGGAGTGGAGTCTGGAGTCGATTTTGGAGTCAATATTGGAGTCAATTTTGGAGTCAAATTTGGAGTGGAGTCTTTTTTTGGAGTCAAATTTGGAGTCGATTTTGGAGTGGAGTCTTTTTCGGAGTCAAATTTGGAGTAGATTTTGGAGTCAGTTTTGGAGTCGATTTTGGAGTCAAATTTGAAGTGGCCTTTTTTTGAGCCACTTTTGGATTGGAGGCATGGGGGTGATTTCTCTCAGGCCTGAAGTCACTAAATATATGTAATTGTCTCTTATTGAAACAGTCTTGATTGATAAAATGGGTCTTAAGACAAATGGTCTCTAATTTTATTCGGCCTCTCAAGCAGGATTTTTTTTTAAATGTTAAGGGATTTTGTGAGTGGAGTCTCATTGATGCTTAATGTTACTGAAGTGTTTGGTCTATATTAATTACTATTATCATTAATGTGGTGAATTTAGGAATGGAATTCCTTGATTTTATGGTCGAAGAAAAAAAACAACAACACTGGTTATAACTGTTTTCATCACGGTTTTCCTGGTTATAAAATTTCTGTTAGAGTCTGTGTTTTAAGACAATGGTCATGTCATTATTGGTAATATTATGGTTTACCAAGGGTATTAAAGTCCCAGAAACACTTTGGATATTATAATTTCAAGTAGCATTTATTTCACGAAGAAAGAATTCAAAGATATCAGCCTCTCTACAAATCTTGCTCGGTCTTAAGCATTGTTTTCATAAGAACGTCTGTAGAAATCTGATCAAACCATTAAATTAAGCACAGAAATTTCCAAACTACTGAAAACAACGAGGGTTATTGCAGGCTTAACGTGAAAGGGAACGTAATAGCAATAATTATAAATAAACACTTAGAACATTTTTTCGATATCGCCCATCAATATGCCTTTGTTGATTTATTTTAAAGTTACAACAAAAGTCTGCGTTTTTTAAACCAATGTTTTTAGAGATTGGACCAAATGATCGGTCAGTTTGTATAGAAAAGGGATAGGTGATTTGCTCTGTTTTAGGGTGCATATTGGCTCGATCCTATTGTATGTACTGAAAAATATCTGTAATAAAAATGTCTCTTTCACATGTGTGTAGGTCTACTAAAATAATACATTTTGTATGAAATTTATTAAAAACAAAAAAAAAAAGAACAAGGTTTACGTTCACTGTATTTACTTCAAATATACCCAAAATGCACCATTTGCTGTTCTCATTTTAAAAAATTCTTGGGGGAGGATACCCATGTACCCCCAACACCACCCCTGCATACTATGAACAAGGTCCTGGCTACTCGCCTGCAACCTTTATAGCCGACTCGAGAGTAACATGGATATTTATAAATTCTGACCTTGTTATTTTCTCAATACGCCATTCGTTATTTGATATAGATATCGTTTATAAATTTTTAATTTTGACCAGCGAAGACCATGGCTGATCATGGTCTGCATTGTTTGCAGAAGACAGACCTATTTACATGTTTACTATTAAACAGTCTGAACTTAAAATTTACAAAATGCAAATCTTTAAAAATGCAGATGTTTTGTCTTTATTCATAGTTGAGCCACATCATGAGAAAACCTACATAGTTTACTGCATTTGCATCGAACTAGATCAGTCTGCACTATTTTCATTCATGGTACCCGAGAACGGTGGTAGAGCTCTTGTATGCGAGAATGGCCTGCACAGGCATGAAGTTGATCAGAATTCATATAGTTCTTTAACAATTTGTCTTACTCGAATATGGTTTGAAAGCAAATTTTGTATGGAATGAGCAGACGAATCAAGAACCAGACTAGTGCAAATGTATTTTTTTTTTTTGTGAATTGTACTATTGTCTGTTATAAACATAATGCATAACACACAGTATTCTATCCTTCATTCATTTCATCAAGTAATATCATGTCTTATTATGTGTCTCATTATATTATGCCGTTTGTAGTAGATAGTAAATATTTAATTACCTAAGTTTTTTTTCTTGTTTTCATTTTCCGGATTAATTTTAAAAACTTAAAACAATACTTTCTCATTATTTCACATTTCAAGTTAGAAATGTTTATCAATTCTCTCTGAGTAATCTTCAGGCAACATCTGACCCAACATCATAAATAACAAACCATGAAAGAACTAGGGATCAAGTCCTGATAAGAATGAGATATCATGCTGAGGTGCTGTACCAGTACTTTCTCCAGCCAAATTTTGTAGAAATCTGTCATAAAGTAGAGAGTGATTTGTTGTAATTAACTATCCAATATAATAGCAAGTTATTCTTACCAAGGGTCATTTGAGAAAACATCAGTAACTGTTATTGTTATTTCTAGAGGAGTATGATATTGAGCCCATTCATGATTCAACAGTTTACTAGTACATGTAAGTGTGAAATACTTATGTGGATAATTACTTGGAGGTGACATATAAACGTAGGATCATTTAATGAATTTTTAGGTTTTATTAACTATTGAAATAGTTCAATTAATCTTGTTGAGGTCAGTTTTTTTTTTACTCCAAACCTGACTCCAAATTTGACTCCAAAATTGACTCCAAAATCGACTCCAGACTCCACTCCACCACTCCACTCCATGACTCCACTCCATATTTTACACGGTACCAAACAAAAGCTGCCATCAGTTTTGCATTTACTTAATTATTCCTCTCTCATTTTTTACTTTAAAATTTATCCTATTTGTAATCATTTCCTGTAGTTGTTTTCCTTTGGTTACATTGCATATAATCAGTTACCTAAACATATTTAGTAATCTAATATGAACGCCTTGATGAAAAAATAATTTCAAGTAGAGAGGTGTGTATTTCATATTGTCATAGAAGGTTGAAATCAAGAAATTATATTCATTAAATATGTATATCAGTATTTATGTACATGTAAACATACTAACACTCACAAACTATCATAAATGTATTTCTAAGGATTTACAGAAAAGTTACTTATATTCATCTCCTTGGAGTTTATTTTCAGACATATAAACCGTGTTAAATGTATGTTAACTACTCGTAGTATGGTGACGTTTTCATTTCATTTTTCAACAACGGAAAAGATGAGTGTTTTAACAATCCTTTACATGCATTTCTCATCAGAGTCTAAGTATTAAAGGAAGACATGGAATTTAAACAACATTTTTCTGTGAAAAAACAGAACTTTATATATTTAGTTAGAAAAGTATTTGTTAATCTTGCAAAAAGGTAAATTAAAATGAAGTTGTTTTTTCTTTTACGTTGTTTACTTAATAAGTAACATCCCCATACGTTTGTTTTGAAAGAAACTGTCGAAGATAATTACACAGCTACATTGCATGGACTTGTAATTTTGTTATTCTAGCAAGTCATTAAGAAACCGCATGTTGACTGAATATTAAATTGCTTCCTATTAGGTTCAACAAGAGGACATATTTGCAAATTTACGAGAATCGATCAGTTCTTAGCGCGATATAAATACACCATTGGCGATAACACACACTGTGTATTTTAGATTAATTTGAGCCGCGCCATGAGAAAACCAACATAGTGGGTTTGTGACCAGCATGGATCCAGACCAGCCTGTGCATCCGCGCAGTCTGGTCAGGATCCATGCTGTTCGCTTTCAAAGCCTATTGCAATTTGAGAAACCGTTAGCGAACAGCATGGATCCTGACCAAACTGCGCGGATGCGCAGGCTGGTCTGGATCCATGCTGGTCGCAAACCCACTATGTTGGTTTTCGCATGGCGCGGCTCATTAAAGTTTGGCATTAGGCTGATACTTTAAGTGTCAGTACTTGAGACAAAAATGTCTATATGACGCATAAATACCAATATTTAATATAGCATTTCTTTGTAGTTATACTAATTGATGTAAAGAGAATTGCATTACATTTTGAAATCTAGAATATGACCAAGTTCCGGATTACTCTTAAAATATATTAGTGTTCATAAGAACACAGACAGAAAACTTTGTATGCCCTCTGCATTGTTTCTTTAAATATTTGTCTGATTCACTCATTTTGTTCTGCAACGAGAGAAACGCCCACATCCCCTTCGAACTAATACTTTGAGGTTTCAAAAGTTTCATGTGTAAAGTGCTACAAGAAAATGCCGATGTGCTACTATTGTTTCAGGCGGGCATTGAATTGTGTATTCCATTGTCAGGAAATATAACATATAGTCAATGAATGCCAGCGTCACATTGTCCGTTATATAGGTTTCATTCATTTACAGCTGCCGGCTAGTCTTGTAACAATTTACACTTTTATGATTTTTAAAAAACTAAACGGCAGGTATTGATAACGCATTTGAGAAGCTAAAGCCACCTGCTTTATTTAGGTAAACACATAATATGGATCCATAAACTTATCAGGTTTAAATAAAAGTAAAAAGAAATTTACCAATCTACCATAGTTTGAAAAACACGCGAGCTCTTAGATTAAAGGAGTTTAACAAAATATCACTTATAAGCCATACAAATGTTATTATAAGGGACACGCATTGGGATAAGACAGATTTAAATCGTACACATACAAAACTTACATTTCAGACGATAGCATATTTTGTTCCAAAGAATGTGGTGACCAGCAGTGATAAAACTCGGTCTTTATACTGACAGATGCTTGCAAATGTAATTAATAGACACTTTAAATTAATAAATACACGAACATATTGTTTCAAAAGGATACATATTTGATTTGAGAGTCGTTGGTAAAATCAGTTTTTTATGCCCCCGAAGGGAGGCATATAGTTTTTGAACCGTCGGTCTGTCGGTCTGTCAGTCTGTCGGTCTGTCCGCAATTTTCGTGTCCGGTCCATATCTTTGTCATCGATGGATGGATTTTCAAATAACTTGGCATGAATGTGTACCACAGTAAGACGACGTGTCACGCGCAAGACCCAGGTCCGTAGCTCAAAGGTCAAGGTCACACTTAGACATTAAGGGATAGTGCATTGATGGGCGTGTCCGGTCCATATCTTTGTCATGGATGGATGGATTTTCAAATAACTTGGCATGAATGTGTACTACAGTAAGACGACGTGTCGCGCGCAAGACCCAGGTCCGTAACTCAAAGGTCAAGGTCACACTTAGACGTTAAAGGTCATTTTTCATGATAGTGCATTGATGGGCGTGTCCGGTCCATATCTTTGTCATTCATGCATGGATTTTAACATAACTATCCATGAATGTGTGACACAGTAAGACGACGTGTCGCGCACAAGACCCAGCTCCGTAGGTCAAAGGTCCTAAACTCTAACATCGGCCATAACTATTCATTCAAAGTGCCATCGGGGGCATGTGTCATCCTATGGAGACAGCTCTTGTTTCTCAACACAGTAGAATAGACTTCAATGAAACGTACGCGTAGCGTCTAAATATGTATTACTATCGAACATCACTCGCTGGACAAAGATCTCAACTGTCTTATTCATTTACGTGAATAGAGCTGTTGTCAATTAAGAATATGATACGATGTAATATCGAGCAATGCCTCTGTAAATTTCTATGAAACTATGCTTACAGATATATGTGGAGAGAGTGGAGGTGTGAAGGCTTGAATCGTGCAAAAAGCATGTAGCAGGAAAACAACGTGAAATTGCCAATTCAAATTTAGATTTACCTTATATGTTAGAAATAATTAATATATTTTTGTAACACATTTTTTGTATGCTGAGCTATTTTGACGTCTGTCTTTTGGCCTCGGAATAAACACAAATCTCACAGGGGTCCGTAACGGAGCAAGTGTATATGGAGGGGATACCTTTTATTTAAGAGTGATGTTAAGCGCATCGTAAACCGGCTTAAGCTCCCAAGTGGTAGTTTTGCCACTGACCGTTCCAAGGCGGGGCCCCACTTTGTTTCTTTATTTGTTCGTTTTGGCCTAGTGTGTTTGCTTTATGTGTGTGTTTTTATGTGTTGTTCGTGTGCGCCTCCGCGTGCTGGGTTAACGTTCGATGAGGCTGCGTTTTTGGAACGTGGCTTTCCCTGTTGGATATTTATCCTTGTATTTTGAATATCAGTTATTGTTAGGAGATATTGTCGAGACTGCGTTATACCTGTTATCAAAGTTCTTTTACCTTACTGCCCTGATATATCAGTGGGAGATAATAAACACTTCCTTAAGATGGCCTTGCGTGTCTGGCAGTTTTATGTTTGAATAAGATGTAATACGAAACCACGATAAGTTAGTGGATAGTGGATAAGCCGCAGTAACAGTAAAGCAATATGGGATGTGTACATGTTTATTGATCATATATATACCTAGCTATATATACCACAATCAGTAGCAAAACATCGAAGGGGAGATTAAAACTGCCTTGATGTGTACAGACACTCGATATTACCTGAGAAACAAAGCCAAATAAAAACAGATAACAAAGTTAAACTTTAGAAAACTTTTAAATGTTCTTAATCTGTTTTGTAATGCTAAAACTTGAGGTACGGCTTCAGTGTGAAAGGAAGTAGCGACCTGTAATAACACTTTTTTCAATTCGGAACAAAATCAAACAACTGTTTATTAGTGTGAGGTTATTTCTTTTTTTTGTTCCATAAGTGACTGACTGATCACTGGTCTCATAATGGATATTCCTGATTACATTTATGTTATAACTAATTAACATATTAATTATGATACAGTGGACGAACTGAATATCACCATCAACATAATACATAAAATATTTATAACGAGAATATGTGGTAGTGAAACAAAAAAAAAACCCAGATAAATCCCAATTTATAAAGCTGTAGAAGAATAGTTTTGCAGCATTTTTCCTGTTTTATTATCCCCTAACATTTTGTGGTTCTATGTACCAAACTGTACACGAAATAAAAATAACTTTCTTGTCCGCCGGTCTTGTGAGAAAGGCAAAGCGATAAATAATAAAAAAATAAAAGAATTAAAAAAAAAAAAAAGGATTAGAATTATTTGAAAAAAAAAACACTCAGAAATCTACTGCTGTTTTCCCTGGAAATTGAACTTTTTTATATTTTATTCCTGCACAAGGATTCTACCGACTATATATATATATATATTAACAAATCTGCGTTGTGTTAAGGTATAATCCGCATTTAATTTGCGCAAACGAAAATGAATTATTTTTCCACTTATCATGTAGTTACAATGATATAGGAATTTTCTGTCGCATCTGAGTTTTCTCATCAGTTGATATTGGAACTGGAGTGACAGTTACAATTACTGTCTTCCGTTTAAGAACTAAATTATGAATTAGTAATACAAGTACTCATCCTGTGAAATATATATGAAACGTTATTCAATTAATAAATTGCATATGTTTTCTTTATTTAACAATGTAACTTAAATTTTAAAGTTATACTTTGTCATCACTTTAAATAGGTCCTTTATCAGAGTACGTAACAATTTTCATGAATGTAACTCAGTACGGAACTGGTGAGAGGGCAGTCGACTAGCAATGCAATTCATCGACTATCAGATACATACGCACATATACTTATTTTTCAACACATGCACGAAATGTTCGTGAAAATAACACGGTAATTGAAAACAGACCCTTCTCTCATAGCAAATGGTGTATGAATTCTTCATTATTTCTACACTTACAAAATTCAGGAAAGTGGAATCTTAAATTTACTCTCTGAAAATGCAGGGGAAAGCGAATAGGATATAGACTGTCATCAACCGAATATGAAACTGTCCTAATGAAAAGGATAGGAAAAGGTTTAGCCTAAGGATTTACAATTAACTTCCGACACTTGTGTAGATGTTATTTTCTGCCGGGAGGCGTTTAAGCCTGATGATACGTCATACAAACATTTTATTAGCAACGTTTTACAGAATTCCGCCTAAAAAAATCTTGAATAATTAAAAACACATAAAATTACTGGTCCCTGGAGTAATACTACTTAGCAAAACATAATCCGAAATGTCGGTAATATCAAACCATTTTCTTCACGAGGAATTTTGCAATGAATATAAGATATTCCTCAGTGGTTAGTGTGACATTCGTCTTCAATTAATTTAATCTGCATTTTCTGTGATTTTCACTACAAAGAATTACTTTCTAAGATATAGTTAGTAATCTAATACGAATGTCTTGATGAAGACAATTACAAAGGGAGAGGAACAAAGATTTAGATTTTCTTTCTATTATCATTCATTGATTTTAAAAGAAGGAACATTGCATTCATTTACAAGGAAGTTTTTACCAGACCCATTCAGTATTAAAGGTAGACATGGCATTTAAGGAGGTAGGTTACCTTGTTACCAGGGTAAATTCAAATTAGTTGAAACGCAGCAATTTTTTGTAATTTGTGTAATATGATGTTTTAACAGCTACAATCTCAATTTCGTTTTTCTCTGGCCCTTCAAGTTCAAGTTTTATCCAGGTTTAAAGAACATGACCCTCCAAAGGTATTTTATATTGAAAGAAGAAGGAAAATACGGATATTTAACACTTTTCAGTGTATTTTAGTTTCACTGATATCCGTAGAAGTCTGCATAATTGATAATTTTACTAGTATGCGCGTTAGCTTTCTAATATAAGCTTAAAATGTATATGTCGCGGGCTCGTGTTTCCATGGTAACGCATTTTCTCTCATTTTTAAACAGCTATGTATAAAAACGGGTTTTCGACGGCTTCAGTGCCATTCTGTTAATGACCAACATGGAATATTTGGGTAATATTATTAGCAAAATACCAAGCACTTTACATGGTACCCTATTTTTCTTAAAGTTTAAAGTAACCATGGCAACAGAGATGTTTAAAATAGCTTATATCTTGCTTTTTGTCGCAATTTCTTATAAAACATATTGAATAAAATTATATTTCTTGTTAATTTAGCTTCAAAACATATTATTTCAAACGTAAGTTATATTTTCGTGTTATTTGTATTTATTCAAACAAATTTCACAGCTTAAAATACTTGCAGCAGTACCCTTCGTCTTGCATTTTTCATGGAAAAATCGTTCAGCAGTGCTATTATTCTCATGGATGTTGTTGTAATGAAAATAAAAAGCCGAAGCTGTGTTCCTTAAATAGACCAGTGTCAACGCTTTTGAATTTTACATTTAGATATATAGGTCACGGGCTTCGTTTCCATGGTAACATCAATTCAATTCAAGAAATCACAATTTTCTACTGAAATCTGAACAATTTTAGAGCTTAGTTTTAGTATATAACTAACAAATTATCAATGAAAACTGAAAAATAGGTATTACAAATCAAACTGCAAGTTTTTATTTGAAAATGGCCGTAACAAATAACCTTTCATCCAACTATATTCCAAATAACATCGGTTACCATCATCCATTTTCTTACATTCCGCATAACATTTCAATATAACTACATAAAAGAAGCAAATAATTGATTGTTATTCAGAGCAAAAGACTCATAAAAAATGTTTCAGCAAATAATAGCTGTTTGAAAATAGTTCAAATAAAGAAAATGCACAGAATTACGTACTTTCAAAATAAAAGCTATTAATTTTTGCGCGGTAACTGACACGTAACGTCATGACGTCAATGACGTCATTTTAAGGCAACATTGTTTTGAAGCGTTTCTGCGGCAATTTATTCATTATTTCTGCATTATTAAACCATAAAGCATCAGATCGGAGACAGGTTCATGATTTGTTTTCAGAAGAATGAATATACAAACACATTTAGTTTGTCGTAAACGTCGTCGTAAATCGTCACGTTAGCTTCCGGTTGGACATGCGCACATACAAATATGAAGGTAACCTACCTCCTTAAAGAACATTTGCTGACATGTATGGGAGAATCTTATTAGAACTATCTTTAAAAAAGATAATCGGCTCATGTTAGATCAATCCATAAATCACGATAAATCACGAAGATCTGTGTTTATTTTATGTTTTTCGGTGGTTTATCGAAATATAACGGTGAATTATATCCTGATAAACTCACTGGCCACTCAGTGAAAATTATCAAATCTGATACCCGGATTAACGTCAAAAAGTTTACCGAGCGTACTGAAAGCCGGAAACAATATGACGATGACGTCGTTAAAATGACGTTAAAATGACGTCATCTTTGCGATGCTTCCTGATAAAATTTCCCGCAAATTTCGACATTTTATTGAAATAAACACAACAAAAGTAGAGTTTTAGACATAAAATAAACAGAAAAATTGTTGGTATCGATGTAATATCACGGTAATTTCACTCGTGAACACCAAAAGTTGTTATTTTCACTCGTGGCTGCGCCACTCGTGAAAATATCACTTTTGGTGCCCACTCGGTGAAATTATAACGTGATATTACACCAAAACCAACAATTATCCTCTATATATTTCCGTGATAAAAGCTATCATACTGAGAAAAGAACTTTATTTAGCGTTAAAACTAACTTGAATATCAGTAACGTTCATTAATGAGCACGTTTTTAAAACTAAATATATGAGCCATGCCATGAGAAAACCAACATAATGGCTTTGCGACCAGCATGGATCCAGATCAGCCAGTCTGGTCAGGATCCAAGCTGTTCGCTTTCAAAGCCTATTGGAATTAGAGAAACTGTTAGCGAATAGCATGGATCCTGACCAGACTGCGCGGAATCCGTGCAGGCTGGTCTGGATCCATGCTGGTCGCAAAGCCACTATGTTGGTTTTCTCATGGCGCGGCTCATATATCAAACCCTGTTTCTTCTTCCTGATTTATACCGGCAGTTTATATGGAGGTCAAACTTATCACATATCAAATTACAGTTTACATACATGCATATAAATGTAAATCTTTGTACTAGTAACATACGTATTTGAAACAGAATTTTATATACAGCAAGAGCAGGTAAATATTTTCTCAGAACATGTTAATACAGTCATTTGTTTAAGTTAAATGCTTTATTACATTTGTTTGAAAGCTTTAGTATAATATAAAGCCAAATTTTTAGATTAAATACCAGACGATATAACAACACTTGGCACAGGTATGTGAAGACACGTTTTCGACTCGGTCAACCCTTGACACAGAATGCCAAAATCGTATATCGATTTCTTAAAACCCATGTTTCATGGGTTAACATTTACAATACTGGTTTCTCATTAAGTAGCTTTTATAGTGATTAATAAATTATTGAAGTTAACGAAACGTATTTTTATATCATAGTAGTATGATTTATAACTGTATAATATCCTGCTGGTGCAGACAGCGCGGTTTCTTGTTCCCAAACATCGGAAGTCATATTGTCAGCTGAACGTGAATGACAGATGCAAATAGAAATGCATCAATGCCCCATTATGAATACTGAACACAGGAACATTCAAACTTACTCAAGTATCTGAACTGTTGCTTATCATGTTTTGTTGTCATAGTACCGAAGTTGTTTTATTAGAAGTAGTACACATACGTGATCAAAGAGTAAACAGAAGGACGTGAGAAAATGCTGCTTGACATAACAAGTTCATACGCTATACCGTAGGTAGAGCATTAGTGTCAGGTATATATTGTTTATTAACTCGAATTTTCGAGATACTACATCGAAATTTTTGAGATGCCGACTCGAAATTTAGTAGAAATATCAAGAAATTAAGCCAAAGACGTAAAATACCATGAAACGTCATCAGTATCACAACATTTTACTGTATTAATAAAACTCCGCTTAACACGGTGCAAGATCTCTTATGAACAGGCTCGGTCAGGCTTTGTTCTGTGCTTCTAAAAGACCTTCTTGTAGATGGTATCAAACGCTATTATTGAATTGATAAACTTGCTTCACCTAAATATATTTACAAAAAAGCTGGCTATTGAATGCATCAAGTCAATTATTTCTAGAGGCTTTGCTAACAGAATAAAATTCACCAACTGGAAGTTCAAAGAGATGTAAATTTGCATACTTACTTCAGAATAAAACTGTTATATTGTTGCGAGTTAGCACACATTCAATGCTAGTAACTTACAACGTAATATTGTAACACTACGAATTTATTTCATTTTGCTTCGGAAGTCAATATTTGAAGCACAGTTACATGTTGACATATGTTTCTGTTTGAAAGCTACTGTCAGCAGCGTGCTTTTGTAATGCATCTCTAAACTATATGAAAAGGAAGAACAAATCTGCTGACAGTGTGTTTCTATAAAATCATACAACTGCCCGACTAAAATGATTGTCCTTGAACAGTTTTATCCATTTACTGCAGTGGAAAAGACTGTACTCTTTCAATTACAGCGTTATATCAAATAAGGACATACTTACCGCGTTTAATGCCTATCAAACATAACTGAAATTGTTTCTTTTTTAATTTCCGTTTCTGAAAATGATTGTTTTTAATTTCCTTTTCTGATATGATGGTTTTTAATTTTATTTTCTGTCATAAATATAATTTTATGGTGAGTTTTTTAAGATAGGTTTTGAATGACAGAGCAGTAATATGAAAAAAAAAAGATAATTTGCTGATAGAATATTTACACTCTTCCTAGTAGGCTAAGTTGGCTACAGATTGGGTATTAACTCTCAGAAAGATGAAAACACCTCAGCTGCAAAACAACGTATAGTACTGTAGGTGCTAGACATTATGCCTTGATGCACTTTTAACTACAAGCATAAAATCGTTTTTCTAAAAAGTGTCATCGATTTCAAGAAAGAAATGTAATGTGACAATATGGTCGATCCTGAATAATTTTAGTAATTTTATTTCGCATTGTTATGAAAATTGTACGGAGTATAAATTCACAAAATAGCCGTCCGCTACTTGCAAAATATATCCGCTGGGAACATTTGCACGTGCAAATGCTCTGAACGGGCTGTATCAATAGATAAGCAAAGGGATTTCGGCATCATTGTTTGTATACTTAGAAATAACAAAACTATACATTTAAATCTTTCTTATCAATCATTTAGAAATCAGTATATTATAATACTTTTGAAATACTGCATGAGTTCGATTTTTCGTTAAAACAAAGCCAAACATTATACCCCTATAGACATGCATGCACTGGATTTCAGTGGCAATATCATCGAAGAAATAGGATATTGATAACGCTAACACGATCCGCAGCAATTGCTTTATAAATATACATATAGCAAACAGCCTATGTACATGAATCTTCGATAGAATATTGGTCTTTCATTTCACCCTACGATTGTAACCTAAGAGATTCTACTCTGCTTCAATTATATGCCGTTTATATACGCATTTTCCTTCAGTGCTAAATATACTAGTAATAGAAAATACATCACATTTTCTGAGACAAACGATTTCTGACAGATATTCATTTATTAGTTAGACTGAAATTTTATCGATCTAGCCGTATATTTTACAATGTCGCCGGTGCAGTTACTGCAGACACCATAAATGTAAACAACTATAACAGTTAATAACTTATAAAATAGAAAAAGTGGAAACCCTACAAAAACGAAAACGTTGCAGGCCCGGCCTGACCGAGCCCGCCCACGGACGGCAGTGAAAACGCATGCCACCGTCCACGCCCCCAGCCACGGGCCGAGCAGAACCCACACACGCCACAAGCACAAAACCACAACCCAGAGACACCCGCATATTATAAGTAAAGACTTCAGTGTTAACATAGATATACTGATGTGTATTTCACTCTTTGTGTATTCCAGTGTCGTCATAAGTTACATGTACTACTTTAAGAAAACTGCACATACTTCAAAAACTTTGTATAAACTGTTTACCTTCTGATTTCATTTACACAAGACATTATTGAAAATAACATTCTTACAGTTGCTGCTGCGTTATACTTTTATCTAAATGTCAGTAAATTCCTTTATGCAATGCTTTCAAACTGCGGGGAGGTAATTATAACCGCATATGGTCCGCCGAATGACGTATCGAGCTAAAATGTAGTGCTGTAAAAGGCAAAGTATTTGCGTGAATAGAATCAAAAACAATAATATTATCAGTTAATAAAATATAGGGGCACATCTATCATTTCTTAGTTCTTAGTTCTAATTTCACGAGGACACAGTAAAGTTCTTATAGCTTATAAAATATACAAAAAAATCTTAAAAATAAATATAACAACAATATCTGTAACAAGGTCCTTTGGAAGCACATAATAGCAGACTCAGTTTTATTGGGTTTGTTTTCGGGAGGTAATGGAAAGAGCAACGCCCATTCTGTTTCTTTCAAATATCTATATGTTTGGAAATGTATAATATTACCCTGCATTATCGTGATTTTTACTGACTATATAACAGAGGTTAAACTATTGTAATTGAAGTATCTAATTCAGTTTCATATCTTTTCCGCAGCCTTAACGTACTAAAACGTATTAGCGTCTGATGGCCCTTTCACGCTTCCGTAGAAACAACATTTATTACACGAAACTTATTTTGAAAATATTTCTGAAATGTTTAGGTCTGCAGCTCTCAAATACGGTTAT
The DNA here is from genome assembly GCF_021730395.1 of Mercenaria mercenaria. Taxonomy (NCBI): domain Eukaryota; kingdom Metazoa; phylum Mollusca; class Bivalvia; order Venerida; family Veneridae; genus Mercenaria; species Mercenaria mercenaria. Next base: position 88,405,763 of record NC_069362.1, on the reverse strand, counting down.
ATCTTACATCTGAGGCATATACTGACACTCTCAGACAACATCAAAAATGACATTTTGAACGATTTGATGAAGTTCCAAAATTATCAATGTACTCTTGGTCCGTGACGGACCCCTGTGGGATTTGTGTTTATCCAGAGCTCAAATACTTTTTCATAGATTAAAAGCTGACATGCTGTACTAAAGCCCAGGTAATTTCAATTCGTAATAAAGTGCTGAAAATTGGCTCCCCAATAGCAAAAAAAAAAAAAAAAGAAGAAGTCCACGCGCATACATTTAGACGGGGTGACCCCTGCGCGTGACCCCTGACTATCTACGAATCAAAATGCGGTTTTCGTTTTCAAGTTTAACATTTCTACTTTCATTTTAATTTACTTCCGGAAATAGCAGAAGGTCGAGTGACGTCATTTTCTGTGTTGTCAAAAACATACATATACCTGGCGAGGTTGCATGAATATGTGCTGGCCGTCCTAAGGATATAACGTCCAACGTTGTGTGATAATTTTAGTTTACACACTGCGTGGTTAGTTACAATTTGGCAGGCACTCGTCATGCTTTTACTAGAAGACAGGATACCAATCAATCAAGCCTTGTTAGCAAGACCTGGTACAACAATTAAATAAAAATGTAACAAGTAGCTCACAGGTCATCAGCCGGTTATGAACTCTTGCAAAACAATAACATTTAAAATACAGTGTTTTACAGTCAGTGTTTATGAAATTGCTCTCAAAAGTCATTTAGAGCAAATAAAAGTGTCAAGAAAGTAATACTTTTGTTTACTGAACTTTTACGTGCTTCCTATTAAGTTTTAACAAGAGGTCATATTTGCAGAATAACAAGAATCGATCAGCGCGATATTAACACTGCATCTGGCTGATATGCTAGATTAATTTAATGGCTTGCACGGTGCTGACAGTTGAAATTAAGTTTTATCAGAGGAGAATTCGCCTGAAAAAAGAAATTGTTTCAATAAACCCTTCAAATATTTTCTGGTTTATTAGACTTAGTTTAAATATCCTGTGTATGTCCTCTGCATTGTTTACTGCCACATGGACGTCATTTAAAGTTTACTGTCTGGGTGTCTGTAAGGAGAGAATATACCAAAGAAATGTACATCATTACAATAAAAAAGACTGAGAACGTACAAGAAACGGGAATGGTTAGTGCTGATTTAGATTTAGAATTGATATACACATTTCGTACTCGTCAAGAGTGAATTGTAAAATATTTTTACAACTACCGATAAGTAAAATATTTCCGTTGTGTACACATACCATTAAACAGATACATTAAAGTTTTCTGTATTATATGTATAATGTTTTTGAATGTTAAATTACGCCATGCTGTTGCATACGTTCTGACGCCGTTGTTATGACGTCGTGCTCTGCATGACGTCATCAACGTTATTCCCTATTGCATACACAAGTTTTTTCCTTGATTTGACCTAATGGCCTTGTTTATAAACCCAGATGACCCATATTCGAACTTGACCTAGATTTCATCATGGCTATCATTCTAACAAATTTCATGAAGATCAGTTTAAAAAAAAAATAGCCTCTATCGCATACATAACGTTTTACTTTGATTTAATCTAGTGACCTACTTTTTGACCGAACCCATATAAACTGACTAATTCCAAGCAATCATTCTGGCAATTCTAAGACATTGAAATACACTTATGCATACAGAAGGGTTTTCTTTGATTGACCTGTGACCTGCATTTTGATCCAAGATGATCCATAATCAAACTTAACGTAGACTTTATCAAGGCTATCATTCTGACCAAATTTCATGAAGATCAATGGAAAAATACAGCCTCTAACGCATACACAAGGGTTTTTCTTTGATTTGATCTAGTGATCTAAATTTTAAATCAAGTTGACCCATATTCAAATTTGACCTAGATTGCATCAAGGCAATCATTCTGACTTACTTTCAGGAAGATCAATTGAAAATTATAGCCACTATGGCATACACAAAGTTTTTCTTTGATTTGACCTAGTGACCTTATTTTTGACCCCAGATGATCCATATTCAAATTCGACCTAGATTTAATCAAGGCAATCATTCTGACCAAATTTCATGAAGATCAATTGAAAAATACAGCCTCTGTCGCATAAACAAGGGTTTTTCTTTGATTTAACCCAGTGACCTACTTTTTGACCCCAGATGACCCATTTTCAAACTCGGCCTAGATTTTATCAAGGCTATCATTTTGACTTAATTTCAGGAAGATCAATTGAAAAATACAGCCTCTACCGCATATACAAGCTTTTCCTTTGATTTGACCTAGTGACCTACTTTTTGACCCCAGATAATCAAACTTGACCTAGATTTCGTCAAGGTAATCACTCTGACCAAAATTCATGAAGATTTATTGAAAAATACAGCCTCTATTTCATACACAAGGTTTTTCTTTGATTTGACCTAGTGACCTAGTTTTTGACTCCAGATGACCCATTTTCAAACTCGGCCTAGATTTTATCAAGGTATTCGTTCTGACCAAAGTTCATGAAGAATAATTGAAAAATACAGCCTCTATCGCATACACATGGTTTTTCTCTGATTTGATCTAGTGACCTAGTTTTTGACCCCAGATAACGCATTTTCAAACTCGGCCTAGATTTTATCAAGGTAATTATTCTGACCAAATTTCATGAAGATCAGTTGAAAAATACAGCCTCTATCGCATACACAAGCTAAATGTTGACAGACGACAGACAGACGTAGGACGCCGGCATCGAGCGATCAGAAAAACTCACCTGAGCAATGCTCAGATGAGCTAAAAACACAATAGCTTTTATATTCATATCATTCATTGCGCAAATTTTGTTTGTTGAATTTATACATCTGCTAGAAAAATTCTATCTTGGTTTTACAAGGATAGTAAAATCCAATTTCAATAATACCTCAAGTGAAAATCTTACGTTTGATTATTATCATCATTATTATTATTAGTATTATTACACCACGTTTATTTTGCACTCTTTTCATGCACATGTACAAGTTCAAAAGTGCAATACCGAATACATTGCAAAAACACAAACAACTACAAATACATCACAAACAAAAAATGTCTTTTCACATTGATAAAAGCATGAATTCAAAACATACTGGTTGGGAAACATTTTCCGGACACATTTTCATATTTCGGCTCCATTATTCCCTAAAAAAAATATTTGACATAAATGAAGTCCACACTGCACAAACTTCAGCTCCTTCCACATCCGATGTAGTAATCAGCATCGCGTTATGACGTAAAATATGGGTTCCATGGGGCCTTAAATGGGGTCACTAAAATAAGTTATTTTTCCCGTCAGGTAAACCAGTATCCGGACAAATATTTTGACGGTGTTTTGTTGTTAATTTGATATCAAAATAAGTAATTAAACTATTTCTACACATTTCTTTATCATTCATCTCTTCAAAATTGCACATGAAACATAACCCGACGGTCAATAACAGCTACGAAAGCAAACCGAGGTTGACTATAAAAACTCGAATTTCGTCTGATACGAATTCTTGATAATTCCAATAGATATAGAATAAAATTAGTGCAAAAATCGACAGCCCTGCATCTTACGTAACTTTTAGCGTGAAATTAAAAGTAGAACATGTTATCAGCAGACAATCATTATGTAGTTTGATTATTTCTTCCCCACTTGATACCTCGGCATGTGTGAACTACTGCGCATGCGCAATGCTATCTTCATGCCCCGTTAAGACAGAAAGTTACTTTGTAAACGCAGGTAAGTTATCATCAAAAACCAAAACATGATACAGCCTTATAAAATAGTGGTTTGTTGTAGACATGAGGAACAAACATCTAAATGATCTAGATGAAACAATTACATGAATAACAAAGAAATAAAGCGGATATTACTTGTGTCCGGAAACTGGTCCTGTCCGGAAAATGATTCCCAACCAGTATAGGTAAAACAAAACATATGCAAAAACAAATATTTGAGATACATGTATAATAAAGAGTTCATATATCTCTAAATGGTAACGAAAATAGCATCTTTCCCCCTCAGTTCAATTAGAAAAATGTCGTGCTCTACAACGTATATAACAACTGCCTGAAATAATGTAAGGGCTTGTTTATCTCCATGTGTACATGTATCTAGTTAGATCTTTTTCAAATCTATAATTGCATGGTTAATCTACTTTCGTAGTACTTTAATGAGTTACAACCCCCCCCCCCCCACCTCCCCCGACAAAAAAAAAACAACAACAAAAAACCAAAAAACATTAAGACGTTTAAGTAGGCTAATCTCGTGAGTAAAATCAATTACATTGAGGAAGCCTGACTGGCATGTAAAATAATCAGATGTTGATTTGCATTTGCCTTCACATTGAATGATAGAGCCGTGGCAAATTAGCACAAATTCGGTAGTACTTAGCGATTAACAATGAGATAATCAATGTATTTCCCTTCGCTATTACAGTTAATTTTCGTATGCACGATAGTTTGTTAATTAATTACATGATTGTATAAAACGGTAGAACAGAATAAGTACTGAATTGGCGAATCACAAGGTCAACTTCCAACTATTCGATTCTTTCTGTAGTTTTCTTTTTCTTAATTATAGTAATCATCTGAATATGTCCTGGTCATCATTTCTTAAATTGAAGGAATTGGTTAATTGTTATAGTAGAATTCCAACAAAGAAGAACAAATTTGCATGATTCCAACAAAAATACATTTCAATGTATACAACCAAATATAATTGCATTGATTTTTTTAATAATGATAACCTATTAGATTCAAAATTTATAAAGGGCCTTTAAAATATAAACGTGGTTTGAAATAGATACAAATAACAGCCCATTCGTCAGAAGCATTCCCATTTGCGTAATTAGTTTCCCATTTACGATTTCAACGGAGACCGATCCAGAATATAAGCAAATCACTGGTTGCATTATTGCATGATTACTTCTTGTATAATATCCTGATGGTGCACACAAACTGGAAATTACTTGCCTTATATCCGAAGTCATATCCTGAACATGAATGCCATAAATGCAGGACATCAAACAAAACTGGAATGGTAACATGATAAAACTAGCTGCATTAAATTAAATCCTGTTTTTGGACACTAACACAAAATCATGCATATTCAGTCAGGTATCTCGGCCATTATTTACAATGCTGTTGCTGATATTTGTTAAGCAGTAGGTCGCAAGGGAGATCAGTAAGTTAGTGGAAGATTGTGCATCAAGCGAGATCACCCAGTAATGACGTTAGAGGGCATGCTGGTGTATATATCCCGTTGAGGATCGGTCTTATTGATTTCTTCGTTTCAGATGTGAATGCAAAATATTTTCAAAATATATGTATATATATATTTTTTTTTTTTTTTTTGAAAATGACAATTTCAAGTTAAAAGCTTACAAAAATGAGTAAATATTTACTAATGCATCAAGATAGGGTTACAAGATAAACAGCTTCAACTTTCATCTATTCTACAGATAGGATTTTGTAAAATGTTGCCTAATGGTAATAAAAATATTTTTGTATTTCTAATTGTGATGAACGTTGTAAAACGTTGAAGAGATTTTAATGAAAATTTCGGTCTTAGGTAAATTAATCACAGTGGTTTATATCTTATTTTATTTACTAGATAAAGTTTATTACGATGTTGAATCAACAATTTTTCATGATCGTTGGACGTGATCTTAATCTGCATATTGATATTGAAAACTATTACCTGTGTAAATATTATTTGCATTGTAAGTCTTCAAGTATTCATAGTAAGTTCAGTCTTTTTTTCTACTTTTAAGGTAGTCCTGTAAGCCGGTATTACATTAGAATATGATTGTACATTGATCTTTAAAATCAGCAGGACATACCAAGACAGTTCGAGAAAAAATATGGCCGTGTGCTTTTTTTTCGAGGCAAATTTGAAAATAATATGGACCCCTGATAAGTTTTTTTGCCCCTACCCCGTTATGCAAAACGTCAGATTAATGCAAATGCAGGTCAAAGATTTTTTTTCGCAACAAGTAGAATATGTTTGGTTAAATGGTACAATATTAGCCATATTTTGATTATTTAGCATTTATGTTCGGAAAAAAGCTTGTTAGAAAAAAAAGTACTCGAAGAAACATTTTTCAAAAGGGCGGGTATCTCGAAAGAAAACTCTCGTACATCCATACATAATTTGGAATAATTTCACGTATCGATGTTTATTTTTTTATTTAAATTTTACAACGATAGTGACATCGTCGTTTTTTCAGGTATACATACGAATTGCCAATAATTCGAACATAGGTTTTTAATTTCGCATGCGCGGTCCAGGCTTCGTTCTATGTTATACGGGTGAGTGATGTTACGCCGTCACTTCAAGTTTGTCAAACGTGCAGTGCGTCTCTAAGTAGCAATAAGACTTTTTTTATCATATTAGTGTAAATTATGCAGAGTTTTAAAGTTATTTTATTGAGAGTTTAACAGATACTTAACAGCAAAAGCAAACAAAGTAAGTTTATTGATAAAAATTGATGAAATATTAACACGTTTCCTGCTAGATTAAAAAAGGGGACAGGATTGCGGAAAAAAAACAACAACAAAATTTCTCACCTTGTAAAAACATCTGACACACCACGTATACTATATATCTTAATTTATTTGGAGGCAAACATGCTGTTTACATGGAAAAGTCAAATGATTAAAATATAAATCTGTATGAAATACCAACCAACACAAAGTTCTACATAACGTTACAAATCTGTCTCAGACTAAAGTATCACATACTTTAAGGAATCGACGATTAGATTGTTTGCAAAAATTAATAGATGTGGAAGGTTTTACTGATTCTAAACATTGCAAAAGATTTGGGAACACATGAAGTTCATTTTGCAGTTCTCACAAACGTTGAGGCAGGATTGTTTTCCTCAAATATCGCAGTGTTAGCATCTAAAAGAATGTCACTAATTCATTCTATGCAGTGATAGTCATTAGTTCTTTTTCAACAAGAAAATTGAGAATGTTATCATCGGTTTCACATAAATATCGATTACAAGTAATTTCTATCATTTGTTCCTCACCTAGAAGAGTTCTAATGAAACACAATGCAAAATTACTTCATAAGGGTCTTATCAATGAAATATGACTGCAAAACCGTCTCCACAATATCCCACACTCCCGGTTACCAAACAAAAGGTTTACGATGGAAAATTTGTTTTCGGTTGTTAGCATCAGACATGTTGTCTATGATATGTTTTCAATTATATCAATGCTCTTCCACTCTGGGGTACGATTCTATTTCCAGTAATTTATTATATATTTCCTTTGTAGCATTTATGTTATTATAATAACATTAATTATTTTCTTACATAAACGCCATTAGATAAATATGTAAGGCGGATACAAACAAACAATCATCAGGTGCAAATAGAAAAAGAAAGGTCTCATAATCAAAAGCGCTCATAGAAATGTGCAACAGAATATTATATATTGTAAAAAAAATCATGGATAATTTTCAAACAGGGAATGCCACGTTCCAAAAACGCATCTTCGCCCAAATCATAACTAACACCACGCAGATGTACACACTACTAACACAAACGCGCGCGCGCACACAACAAACACATGAGGACAAAACGAACAAATAAAGAAACACAGTGGGGTGCCGCCTTGGAACGGCCAGTGGCAAAAGCACCAAGACCATTTAGATCGTATTGTTCAGTCGGTATATCACCCGTACTGCTTCATAAAATTTGAGATCGGTAAATTTCCATTTATCGTTCTTGCTGCTTTTTAGTATGTGATTATGTTGATAAATCTGTTTCCGCTTTGTCGCAGAACTTGAGAGACTTATAGAAACCCAGGCAATTTCAAACAGAATCTCACTATGAATAAATTCAATTAGATTGAGAGGCCTCATTGACTTCATAGAATTCACCAGTAGAAAAAACTGCCCTTGAATTGCCATGAAATTTACGATAAATCAAATTTGCGCGTATTCAAAAGTAACAAATAAGAAATGTAGTAATTAAGCAACATTGCTACATAAATACAAAACAACATATTTTATCAGTTGACATAAGGTCCCTTCATGATACTGCAATAGTTTCATCCTCTTTGATTTGCTGTGTACATTCTTTGCCCTCATCCACCATCATCAAAGATGAATCTGATAAACGATATTTGTATGTATGTATGTATGTATGTATGTACGTGGCTGCATGATTAAGGTCGCTTTCTTCAAATAATTTTCCCAACATCGATATGGGTTCAAAACCTCGCTTGTGGTTTGAATTCTTCATTTGAGGTAACAATCCAGCTGGCTAATGGAAGATCGTTGGTTCTACTATGTGCCCGCCCGTAATTAAATCATGCCCGGAGGTGCAGCAGGGGTTTTCCGCTACCATTGAAAGCTGGATTTGTCGCTATATTTTTATTGTATTTATGTATGTATGTATCGTCAAAATAATGACATCCAGTTTACGCATATGTGTGGGAACTGGAAAAAAAAACTTCTTGTCAAAAATTGATGTCCTGATTTTAAAATAATTTCATACAAATGTTTCTTTGGTGACACTTTACCACGATCGTTCCAATTAATCATATTTGTCAAAAAGACGAGGCCACACTCTATACATATATAAAGAGAGGACCACCCAAGAAACATTTTTGTGAAATTATTTATAAAGGTTCAAACCGTAGATTAAGAATTGGAAAAAAATGAGTAATCCTAAAATTACTCAAATTATACTAATTCTTCGAACACGTCTGAAAAAGTCTGATTTTGAAATAATTTCTAAAACTGTTCTTTGGTGGTTCTCTACTCAGTCATTTTTTATCAAACGGATGACCGCGGCGGCTCTAGCTTTTCCTGCATAACTGTACGGCTGTAAATCTGCGGGCAATATTTCAAGTAATTTGTCAGAAATGGTTCATGTTTGGGCTATTTGAGCTGAGCATTACCCTATTTTAGTTTATTTATAGTTTTTTTTAAATAATGTGTTGCTGAAATGTATAATAAAAAATCCCCCCCCCCCCCCGGTAGAAGGTAGGGTATATTGTTTTGCATATGTCGGTCGGTCGGTCTGTCGGTCATTTGGTATGTCGGTCAGTCGGTCCGTAGACCAATCAATTTCCGGATGATAACTCAAGAACGCTTGGGCCTAGGAGCATGAGAGTTGACAAGGAGGTTGGTCATAACCAGTAGATATCTCCTATTGATTTTGAGGTCAGAAGGTCAAAGGTTAAGGTCACAGTGAGCCAGAAAATTTAAACGGTTTCCGGACAGGGAAGTTGATCATGACCAGTAGCTTACCCCTATTGGTTTTGATGTCCGTAGGTCAAAGGTCAAGGTCAAAGTGACCTGGAGCAGTTGAACCGTTTCCGGACGATAACTTGAGAAGACTTTGGCCTAGGATCACGAAACTTAATAGGGAGGTTGACCATGACCAGTACATGACCGCTGTTGATTTTGAGATCAGTAGGTCAAGGTTACATTGACCCATAATTGTAGAACTTTTTTGCCAAATATCTAGAGCATGCTTTGGTCTAAGATCACATTTGATACGGAGGTCACCTATGACTGGTAAATGACCCATAATTATTGATTTGATGTCAGTGCGCCAAACGTTCAGTGCACATGGACCAAATAATTTCTGTTCCTTGTGCAATTACTGAATGCATCAAGGGGGTGTGTGAGTGGGGAGGGGGTGTTCGTGCTCTACGAGCTCTTGTTAACATATTTCTATAGTTGTTTTGAAACGGCCAGAGTTCATAACTGGATAATAAAAGGTAAACACAATGTTAAGTATTAAGTGATGTGTCACCGGAACTTTTAAATCACTGTCTGTTAACAAAAATGGCATTGTACCCCGTCATTAGATTTTTCATATACAAGGCGGCTGTATAATTTACAGATACAAAACAGAGCTCTTCAACAACCAGTAGTATTACTTTCAGCTCTTGGTATTCAACAAAAGAACTGTTTCAGCTTATATAACTCATATCGTTTAAAATAGATAAATATCTATTAAATTTATATGTGTTTAAAAATTGAGAATAGATACTTATCAAAATTTTCCTGTAAAGTATTTATCATCGTGGTTCAAATCATCAGGTTATGTTTACATTGGCTTCAACAGAATCCATGGCAACAGAAAACTTAAAAGATCGTTCATCGATTCTTCGTTTCAAATGTTTTGAACATTTCCATTTATGAAATGTGTTCCAAATTGAATACGTTTTACGGAAATCAATCGGGAATATAGACAAAAAAGCAGTATAATATGATCACATCGTGTGATTGATACCTGTTTAATATCCTGACAATCGGAATATTTACCTCATATTTGATAAATGCAGGACATCAAAAGCTGATCAAATAGGAACATGATAAAAATAGCTGCAATGTTCCATGTTTATGTATACTTAACACAAAAACATGCTTATTCATTCGAGTATCTGAAGTTTTAATTACCATGTCTGATTAATAAATAGAAAATAAGATATACCTACCCATACCGACATACAGACATCTTTATGGATCAAACTCACGTGAGCGTTATTTGTTTCAGATGAAAACACAAATTAGTTAGTCAGTATCATGTATTATCCAAAGGAAACATACTGTATCGTTATACTGAAAACAAGAAAGTATGTTATTACATTGTCTTCCCTAAAGAAGTACTGATCTTATCTCAAAACTGAAAACAAAATGTCATATATATCTAACTATTTAAATATCCTATATATTTAACATTATATAAGTACTAAGGACCGTAACTCATGATGTGTTCCCCTGACAGTTTTAGCAGGGCCACATTTCCAAATTAAATCTGAATTCATCACTTTGTTTAATGGGAATCCTTAAAACAAACAGTGTCTAAGATATGTGTCCAACGGACAGAAAATAAATAAAATATTATTAATGTAATATATATGTCTACACAAATCTCGTTATCTACGTCCGATATATCTGCAATCCCTTTGAAACTTGCAGGGCTTAATTGCATTATAGCATTTCTTATTTCTACTACGTTTATTGAATTCTATAAACCAGTTCTGAAATATGACTACGGACGCTCAAAAACTCGTGAAAGAAAACACTGTTATATAGGTGTATTATATGTAATATTGCAAAGGGCAATAAATCTTTTCTTCCTCAACCAATTGGAATGACACTTGCAGGACCGCATTGTTCTGTGGCAATTAACACCTATGTCACATTGTATTGCGACCATTCGAACCATGTTTGAAATATGACTCCGGACGGACATAAAATGAAGTAAAAACACTATATATATGATCATATATAGTGTTTTTACTAACATTTCCTCTCGATTACCTAATCATCGTCAGGAAATAGTTCACTGAAAACTTTAATTGTGCCTATAGGACACGGATGCCCCTACATACTGTGCCATCCTCTATGTGTGTGGGGGCATAAAATAACCAATCCCATATATTATTAAAATGACTGATTGACTGATAAGTATTATGAATCTACAGTCGATATCTTACAAAAGTCGATATTTTGGAAAGATACAAACTTCATAATTTTATGAAAGGATAGAGGTTCAACAAGAATTATGTTATTTCATATCTGAACGCTTCCTGATGGTCAAGATAAACGCATATAACTTATCTGCACTACACTTATTCGATAGTGGAGAAAAGGTGATGTAAGAGCATGTTGGACACAAATCATATGAAATCTTATTGATTTACCGTATTACTTTTCTTACAGTGCGATACCGTGTCAAAGAGTGTCATTGATGTTGAGATAGATAGAATTTAGACGTAAAACATAAAATAGATATAGAAGTGTAAGGAAAGAACGTACGACTGAATGTAAAGGAAACAATTGTTAGGTAAAATAAACAATGAGTATCGTGATTTTATCAAATTTAAGAAAACATATACAAATGATTAAGGAAAGTCATAATGCGGATGAAATTTACATTTCAATAGTGGTGATTTATATAATTCTCATTAATATGTAATATAAATTGCTAAATATAGTTTTACAAAAGCAGAAGTTAAATTTTTATACCAGTGCTAGTTTTAAAAACAGCAGGAAATCCTCATCTTTTCTAATGTAAGACACAAAGTCCCAGTATCATGTTTATACTGTTTCGTTTATGTGCATATATATATGTTTTCTTAGGAATAAAACGGTTTTGTACGTCAGTCACTTCTGTATTTGTCCGGTCAGTAACATTTCCTTGTATGGATGGACGTGAAAATAATTGGACACAATAATTAACTAGAACTGGATGACAGGCTTCAGGCCAGTATCTGAATTAACCAAAACATGACAACGTGTCAGGTGCAAGACTTTGGCTCCTAGCGCACATTTTATTGTTACGTATGGATGTCGAAGAGTTAAGATAAAATTTTGTGCCTGTTCTGTAACATTTTCAGATGCATATTCAAATCATTTATCATGTTTGCACACGGCATTTACCTTAACAGGAAACCAGGGCATGAGGAAGACTCTACTCTCTAACTAAAAGGTCAATATCACCTTGCTACGGAACATCTATAGTCAAATATCGACAGGAAATGCTATCAAACCAATATACAATTAATCTTTCAAGCTTATTTTACGATCCCAGTATTATAGGAGAAGTAACTTTGATTATATTTTGATCCCTGCTCGTTACTGTGGTTCTGATTGCCTACAACGGAACATGAATCTGGGTATATTAAAAGTTTTTACCTTTTGTACCGGATAAAACAATTATAGGTACCGGTATAACAAATATCGGTTTAAGCTATGATTAATTTCCCATGGACATCGGCAAGCTTAAATGTTTTCGCTAATGGGACTAGAACTATTTCAAACAAGTACGTATTATAGATTTTACCATAATGGTTATTATATGATTATGAAATGTTTTGAAAAAATCAGCTTTCTACTTACGAAGTTTATTCTCTCAATATTTACCTTAACACGTTGAATACTTGTAAATCAATAGCATACAAGAACAAAAAGATAACAAAAAGATAAGTGTTATTTTAAAATATTGTTTACAATGATAATAGTATTTAATACAGTTAAATCATAGAGCAAAAGCTGCGTTGAAACTTACAGGATTGTATAATCTTGTTTGTGTTTTGCTTCCATTTAACCACATTCACATTCATTGCTTCCAACATATTCTCCTCTGAAACCAATTGATGGATATTGATGGAACTTGGCCTGAATGTTTCTTAGAGAGTTCTCTACCAAAGTAGTTCAAAGAATTCCATTCTATGTTGAAGTATGGTTGCCATAACTTCTCCAAAACCGCAAGGGCCAAGGCTTTGTCTTATTGTCTTCTACAAGATGTGTTTAAGTCCTGCCCAAATAGTCAACATCGACAATTCCCAGGGGTTCTTTTGTTTTAAATTGCCTTTATACGAGAAAAAAGTTCTTATCTAAAATCTGATGGCGTAAAACCATGTAGCATTTGTACCACTGGTGACAAAATCCGTCCTGCCCAGGGATTTACTTGTTTTACAAAGATATAGAAAAAAACTTTAAAATGTATAATGCTTGCCTAGGTATTTGGCATGTTGCATGGTGTAGTGACCATATTTGTTTTAAACAATCCCCAGAGGTTTAACTTTTCTCCGCAAAATGATCACTTGTTCTGTGCAATGTCTGTTTTTATATGAAAACAAATAAGCGAAAAGGGTCATTATGTATTTTTTGTTTTTGGGTTTTACGTCATGTAGGTCCTATGGATGCGTTCTAGCTGTTTGGTGGTAAATGAAGGCCCCATGTGCCCTTGCGTGCTGAATGTGCGGATGAATCCCATGCATTGAAAAAAAAAAACAGTTTAATGAATGTAAAATATTTACATCATTTATATGTTGCACATAGTTCATAGTAAAAGCTGAATGAAACGATACCGATAGGTTTTTATTTATTAATCTTCTGGTAGAATTTGTTTGCAACAAGGTTTACCAGTTTTCGTTAACTGCCTAGTATCTAAAGCGCTTACTGAACAACAGGTTAATAATATGAATAAGACGAATTGTAGTAGGACTAAGTAAGAAAGTAAGCTCGGCATTAAACATTTCGTTAAGTGTTTTCACTAAAGTCAGTGAAATTACTTAGTAGTTTTCATTCAGATTTATGTTCGCTGAAAATTTATCTTTATAAAGAAACAGTTAAATCCTCGAAACAAATTTCTCAAGTGTACAGTACGTTTGCATATTTTGAGAAAAATGAAAAACGTTTCAAATAGATTAATTGGAGTCGTTTTAAGTAAACTGTTAAAACCGATACTTCCGATTCAAGTCTTTGTTGTTTTTTTATTTAATATAAACATGTTTAACAAACTGTGTTATTAATTTACGTTCAACATGTTTCCATTTCGCTAGCCCTTGTCGTGCTAATTAGCGACAGCATGTAATGTTGAATGTTCAGCTGGCGTGACGCAGCAATTTCCAATCAAATGAACTCCAGTCTGAAAAAAAACCGGTTTACTTGAAGAACCTCTTTAATCAATTTGCTACAAAAATAATTTTTAAAAAAAGGACACAATGTATAGAGTATAGAATAAAGGTTAATCGCTATGGCAAGAAGTGACAGGAAACATTGAGCAAATCAATTCCGAAGTCGCCCATTGTAATTCAAGTCATTTTCACGAGTTAAACACTCCAAACCAAATATTTTGTACATACTTATTTAACTTACCTCATACAGCATATCAACTGATAAAGAAACATGTTTCTCAGAAGAGACAGTAGTGTTTACTCTGTAACAAAAAAGTGTTCTGTTATTGACAACTTTGTAACATACCTTGTCCAATTGTGCATTTAGACTTAAAGAATAAAACTGCATTGAAGGTTTGGGTTTCGTATTGTGCGAAAATGGTTATTTACGAATTTTTAAAATTGTCAGTTTTAAAAAAAAACACGTCGTTTTTTTTATTGAACTGCTGCATCTTGACTAACGAAAAGTGTTGTTATATGTTTACTAAAATTTGGTATAGATATATTGACAATCATTTATAGAGGGTAATTGTTTTCATTTATTTTCCAAGTACCACTGATTGATTGTCAATAGTAAGTGTCAGTAATGACCACCAAAACTGGTAATACCACTGTACATTCAGAATTTCCTCATGAGCTCATATTGAAACATATATATTTTCGGCCAGTTGAATGCTATACAGTTGTATGGTCATATAGGGTTTTTACTTTCGAGATATACAACTTATTATTAGCTCATTTGGAAAATTGTTGGATTTCCTCTCGAATTCCTGTGAAATTAAACAGGGGTTAAAGCGCCTTGAAAAATGATTTTTTTTGTCAATTAAAGATCGAATCTGCTATTTCAAATATTAGGTAATATATAGTCGTGCTAGAATACACGTACGAGTAAACTGTTGTTAAATTGTAATATTCAATATTTTCAATGTTTCAGTGAAACCGAGTTTGCTATTTGTAGGGAGGGGGAGGGGGTGGGTATATGGTTTCAGGCTGTCTGTCTGGTCGTAGACACAATCTTGTGTGCACCAACTCTCCTCATCCCCTTGACACAATTTAATGAAACTTCACACAAGTGATCAGTACCAACCCTAGTTGTGCATGGGGCATGTTAGGTTCTTTCAAAAAATAAATTGTAGAGTTATTGCGACTTTGTTTTTTGTTACTATACTATATACATAGAGTCTGTATATGCAATCCTGTGCATGCCTAATCTCGTGAACACATGCACACAATTGAATGAAACTTCACACAAGTGATCAGCAGTAACCCTAGTTGTGCATGGGGTATGTTAGGTTCTTTCAGAAAAAAAATCTGCAGAGTTATGGGACTTTGATTTTTGTTAAAGTACTATATACAAGGAGTCTGCATATGCAATCTTGTGCGCACTTAATCTCTCGAACCCTTGCACACAATTTAATGAAACTTCACACAAGTGGTCAGTGTGTGTGTGTTTGGGTTTAACGTCTTTCTCAACAATTTTTCAGTCATATAAAACGACGGTGTCTACTTGTAGCAGTGAGCACAATGCCCAACTTTATAGTGCTGCCTCACTGGAATATCACACCGTAGACACATGACATGATACCCCACCCAGTCACATTATACTGACACCGGGCTGACCAGTCCTAGTACTATCCTCTTAATGCTGAGCGCCAAGCGAGGAAGCTACTAGTACCATTTTTTACGTCTTTGGTATGACGCGGCCAGGGATCGAACCCACAACCTCCCGCACTCGAAGCGGACGCTCTACCACCAGGCTACCGAGGCGGTTCACAAGTGATCAGTACCTACCCTAGTTGAGCATGGGCCATGTTAGGTTCTTTCGGAAGAAACAATAATACAGTTATGGGACTTTGTTTTTTGTTAATGTAATATATCAATAGAGTCTGCATATGCAACCTTGTGCGCATCTTATCTCTCGAACCCTTGTACACAATTTAATGAAACTTCACACAAGTGATCAGTACCAACCTTAGTTGTGCATGGTGCATGCTACATTGTTTTAGATAAATATTTTGCAGTGTTATGGGACTTTGTGTTTTGTTACTGTGCTGTATACATAGAGTCTGCATATGCAAATTTGTGCTCACCTAATCTCAGGAACCATTGCACACAATGTAATGAAACATCACACAAGTGATGAGTACCAACCTTACTTGTGCATGGTGCATATTAGGTTCTTTCAGAAAAATATTTTACAGTTATGGGACTTTGTTTTTGTTACTATATTATATACATGAAGTCTATATATATACAGTCTACATATCAATGCAATCTTATGTGCGTCAAATTGCAATGTACTGTGTCAGTGCATGCGGGGGTAACATTCATCGCCTTCAGTGATAGCTCTAGTTTTAATTGGTTGCGTTCTAAACATCAAAAGGTTAATCGTATAGATTATTATAATAAATTAAAGATGGACATTTCAAATGCTAAATTCAAATCATTTAGAAGCATTCAATATGGAAAATGCTGACATGTGCAAATAAGTGAAAGAAAATTAATTTTAAAGGAGAACGAAAGAAGTTATGATTTGTATTTATGAATATGTGAAAATAGAAACGCTGATAATCCTGATGCTCGCTCAAAACACTAGTCACGAATGAAATTTATTTTATTTTGTAGATATACCGTCTTTGAAAGTATATTTCATTAACTTGTATTGATATGTGAAGTAAATTTACCACCTAAAGGTATTATTTATCTGATATTACATGTATCAAGGATATAACATAGAATAAGCATTTGCTTATTTTCTATAACAAACTAATTGTTCAGTGCAAAACGCACTAAACAATAAACAGTAGAGTGAAAATGGCGGGTTTTAGAAATCATTGATTCACGAAAACCATCTTTGTCTCTGCAGATAACGGGTAATTTAATATGTGGATGTACATCACATACTTACTCGTATATCTCCAGTGAGGCACCGTGCTTCTTAACGACAATCCGTGCAGAACTTAACATTGTGAATATTTTGCTTTAACTACAGTTTTCGATAATTGCTGATTATAATAGTCATTAGATATATATCCTTGGGTATCCCTTTTTGAATACTGCTAAAAAGTATCGTAATATATGTCGACATATGTCATTACATTTTTTTCTCCATTAAAGGGAAAGGCAGCGTTGTTCTTACATTAATTTGATCAGCTGGGATTTCTTAAATCATTTAAAGAAGTGAAAGAATTTTCAAAATCGGAGTAAAAATGAGAAAGTTATGAGCATTTAAATATTTGATCAAATTGGCGGCCATTTGTTTCCGTGGCAACAAAAAACAAAATGGCGGAGTTATTTAATTTTTAGATACACATTTGAATCTTATTTACTTAAATTTCAAACTACCATATCTTTTTCAATGGTAGCCCGATTTTAAAAATTCTTTCAGCATTATTAAAGGCTTGAGAATGGCTTTTATATTAGATTAACTTATTTTTAGGCTTTCCTTACCCTTTAACAATAATATTAGGAGATATTGCATTTAAAGCAGGATAACTTTCTTCATCAGAAAATTAAAGATTCTTAAGTATTGATGAGTATAAAGTGGCAGGGCTTTTTTTTGCAAAATAACTTGCTTTTAACAGACCAGATCCGGAAAGTGTAGCCTTTAGACAAATATTAAGATCTAGCATAAATAGCTGTCATGACCAGAACTACTGACATATGTTATGAAATACATAAGACATTTTCTAGCCTCTCCTATTTATTTTCACTGATCCATTAGTTGCAAAGCTTGACAGCCCACGACCAATCTGGTCTCAAGTATCAAAGATTTTCTTTTATTATAAACAAAATGTCACGCTTCATCTTCCTTAAAATTGGTTTCACCCTCCGCTGTAATGATCAGTAATTACTGTTAATTCTAATAATTATAGGCTTCGAGTCAACTGACCCTCATTACTTCTACAAGAACTTCTTTGCAGAAGTAATTACATAGATAACAATTACAACTATGACGTTACGATAAACTGCTTGCAACTATTTAGTACATGTTTTGACGGTTTGTGTACGAGTGGCAAAACTGATTTAAGAATTGCAAAATACTACCTACGGCAAAACTAAACTGTTAGGATTGATGTACGAATAGCAAAATATTAACAGTGGATAAAGAATAATTGTATCATCATAAGTTCCATTAGTCTTTTAAAGGAATAGGGTATATTTTACCACATTTGCCCGCCATTTAAGGAAAGAATAATTAGAATTTCACTTAAATATTTCACACTCATACTCATACAATAAATTGCAAAATCAAAATGTGCAGCGAAGTGAATTGCCCTTTACCATACAACAAAAATAGTTAAACGGTGCCTTCGAGCGGGAAATAGTGTATTAAATGCAATTAAAGTTCTTTTCCCCAGCAAACATTCAATTTCCTTTAGTGACCTACATCTTTTTTGTAGTCACAGCCTGTTTTTAAGACAAGATGGGAAACACCAGCTTCATGTCTTGACATTCTTGTGAATGAGAAAATGGATAATTGAAAGTTAATTGTGTAGGTCTCAATTAGTGAGCAGAACAATTCGGCACGTTTCCATCCTACTAAACATGAATTTCGTTCTACAAAAACCCGAGTCTTAATTAATTATATAGGAAGACAGTAGCCTACGGATAGTAATCAGTCTTAAGACCTGTTATAACTAGCTGTTGTTATCAGTCTTGGTGCTTCTCTGTCAGAGGGAATGTGCTTCTATCAGATACATAAAGCTTTACTAGTGATTTGTTACAGACTTCAGTGGCGAAACCTTTGAACTACTAAAAGCACATGTATGACAAGCTTTTATTTTTTATTAAATTATAGATTTTCTCTCTCCCAGAGGACAAATGTTGAAGATTTTTATCAAACGTTTTCTTTCGCCTCGGAGATACTTATTGATTCTTTGCATTATATTTTTAATTAAAACAGTATTCATTTTCTTTGATGAGTTGCTTGTGATAGAAATTAGTACATGTAATATCAGTTGAAAACATTAATGTTCAGGTCTTTAGTATTCGTAGACCTATGAAATTAGACCGATTAAATACTGGTAGGAAATCCATCATTTTTTGTTATAATTTACAGATTTCACAAATATATGTGTAGTAGCTCTATCGCATTTTCGTTGGTTAAAAACGGTGACCACTATATTTCTATGGAGGCTCAGTATTTGTTTATGTCGAGTTAGGCAACAAATGAATGGTCAATTAAACAATTGATGTTTGGTCTTTAACTGACCCTCCGCGGAAATGTTTGAATCGGTATGGAAAATACGAGGACTTGGCCTCGTCTCGCTCCCCATTTACCATAGCAGCCGACATATTGCAGTGGATGGTCAGTATTAGTCCAAATAATATGACGTTTTAGGACCGTGTGAAAGCTTTTGACTGTCGCTGTCCTGCCACGTCCGAAGTTATTCTGCATATTTCTGTTCTTTTTCTGGTACATGTTACGATAACATTTCTGGTAACTAATTAATGCTGAGATTAAAGCATAAAATTGCCTCGCTTACATTTTTTGAATAAACATTTTGCCCTTTGTTTCAGCAATTAAGTGTCATCGGCAGTCCGCTGTGTATTAAAGCTGGTGTCAGGGTGGATTTCTCCTCGCACCTGTTTATACATATTTCCGAAGACTTAAGTCTCTTCTTTACAATTATGAGCTATATTCAACCCATTTAAAGTTTTATTTTAAAATGTTTGATTTATTGGAGCAAGTAAGTTTGACAAGTATTTTATTTATTTTTTATTTTTTTTTTTTATTTTTTAACGTCTTCGTTTTCCTAAGAGTAAAAATGCAGATAAGAGTAAGGCTAAGAGGGATGACAATTATAAAACAACAGGTTAGTCAGTATGAACCCAAACATTAATAAAGGCATATGCACTTATTACAAACACCCGGCATATGTTTTTAAAGCGCTGCTCCTATGCACAAAATGCACAAAATTTACAACTGTATGTAAGTTTTGCGCCCGCACAAAGGCAGATTGTTCGTACACATCGCGCATTTTTGTGTGTGTTTGTGTACGGTGACGGGGGACAGTCACATTTTCGTCTACGTTAATTTTGCTAGGGTTTGTATTTTTCAGTCGTGCTAAAGCGGGAAAGTGGAAATTAATATTTTCAAAACCAAAGACTTCGTCGTGTAAGTACTTTAGTTTCCTTATTTTATCGTTATTTAAAAAATGAGCTTATGGTTACACTTCACGTGTACAAATGTAAGAAACTTAATGTATCAGTACGTTGAGGAAAAATGTTTGATTGATTCATCTCTAATGTCCAATGGTAGGATTATATGCCCTCAGAACCCTTCTGTTTGTGTAAACCAAGTTTTAATATACATTTGGGGATAAGCAAACATTGCGCTCGTGCGAACTTTTAAACTTGTTATGTAAAATTGACTTAAAAATATATTGCGATGTAACACAAATCCCAATAAATACACTGACCTCATAGGCGTGGTGTATTCTAGAGGCGGATCGAATATTGTTATTACCTTGCAGAATTCTGCAACACTTGCGTTTTAACAAAGCGCTGAATTATTATAAGTGAAAAAACAGCCGCAAGGAATAGATCTGATATTAATACACTGAATTTGTACAAAGCACATAAAAAGCAACAATTGTTGGAAAAGCGGAAACTTCACATGTCGCCAAACACAACAAAAATGAAAAATGGAAGACATCTTGTGATAGCGTTCATTCTGTAAGTAAACTAAGGGCTTGTCAATTTGCTTTGGATACCTGTTACCATTATATAATACGAGCCGGCCAATACGGAAGGTTATTTTTTCAAAGAATAATAGAACATACATGTTGGAAGTGTGTAAGTGCCTCAGTACTGTACTGAGGACAGGACAAACGGAGTAACGGAGAGGGATGCATGGGATTCACGAAACAGGAAATCTTTGTGCATTATCAGATACACAGGCGTCCGTTGCCGATTTGTCAATGTCACTGATTGCCGTTAAATGTCACGACTAGCCTAGACTCAGTGATGTTATCATTTCGAGTGTGTACTTTGTATAGTGGTATTGTACTTTTCGTTTCATCTCTTAAACAGCGTCGATTAAAATATTATAATTTTCGTCTGTTTAGTTGAATGTTATGCTTCCAAAGAATCTTATTAAAAATAGTAACTATCATGAAACTATCATGAATCTGTGTTTAGGTGCCGTGTAAATCTACCCTGGCTGAACTAAGTGCTGTTATTATGTTAGTCTACTCCACTCAATGTAAATTAAAATTCATTTTCTCTCAATAACAGACCTATTTTAAAGCGGCAAGCCTGCTATCTTTATACCTGGTTGATAACCAACCTCGATCATTTTGTGTCCTGTAGATGACGTAAAATACCGTCTAATTTTTTGTATAGATTTATTCGAATAATCTTACATTTTTCCTTGTGTTATGTAGAATTTCTTTTATTCAGCACCGCCTTTACATTGATAATGTTATCGGACTAGGCAACTTATTATTATATACTTGTACATGGTTTTACTCAAAACACAACAAATGTAGAATTAGGAAGTGCGAAAATAAATTGCTGTTTAAAAAATATTATCTGATGATGTGCTGTTATGCGGTTTTGCCTTTTATCTTCAACAAACTATTTTAGATCGATATGGTTGTTAAAATGGGGTTCTTCCTTTCATCTTCAACAAACTATTTTAGCTTCAGTGGACACTATCGATATGGTTGTTAAAATGCGGTTTTGCCTTTAATCTTCAACAAACTATTTTAGGTACAGTGGACATTATCGATATGATTGTGAATGTTTGATCTGTTGGTCATGATTTATTGTCGTCATCTGTCAATATATTCAGTGTAAAGTCATTAAACAGCCACACTTTATTTATTACTCCAGTAAATTAGCCGCTCCATACTGAGTTATAGGAAACCTGCAACTATACACTTTCCAGCTACATAACACAATGTATAACGAACAACAGTATTTTAAGCATGATAATCAATTGTAAATAAGTTTGTCTTTGTGCTCACAGAAATGTAGCTTTATCCGCAATTAAAATAGTTTAAAGATGTTTTACTCTTGAAAATCACGCTTGCAGTTGATAACAATAATTCCAGCGCTATCAAACAAATTGTAAAACCACCATTAAACATAATGGTTCAACCTGATCAACCTGGTCAATTTAAAATATACTTTATGCTCCAGGCGAGTGTTGAACATGTGAGTATTTGCATTAATCATGATGACGTCACGGTGAGATTGCATTATCTGTTAAGAAGTCAACATTTTCATCTTTACACGTAATCTGCAGACATAGCAGGTGAATGAAATCCTTAACAAAGAATATGCAAATATGGCTTTTAGATACAATCTCTGAGTAGATCATGTTGACGCGTACAAAACCATATTTGTATTTGACATAAAAAGTCAAAATTTGTTGTTCCGACTGTTTGGCTGTCAAGTATAATTGTCAGGAAAGATCACCACTTACAATGAATTAATGACTCAATGAACCGTACTCCGTAGAGAAAATGGTTCACAAAGGTTATTATGATGGCCTAGATATTTGAAAGATACATCAGAAGTTACAATAAAGCTGCGTTTCATCAGTTTATACTTGTATATCATCCAAAGAAGGCATATTGCAGGGAGAATACTCGTATCATAAATAATATCATAAGCCAGCATTACAATGTCATGGCATTACTGTCATGCATGACATCGGTATAAAAATAGATAATATCAGAAAATGATAACAATGGCATTATGTTTCTTCTTTTATCAATTTTATGAAATTGTATACAAATGAACATATATACATTATTTTTTAAAACATAAAAAAATATTTTTGCTGTCAGCCATGCGTATTTAGTCTTTTTTCCTGGATATATTTAAAATATACAAGAATCAATGTAGCGAACAAATGTTAATGATCAAACATCAACAGTAAAATACGAGTCCGCTAAGGTCTATTTAATAGCTATTAATATACACACAAATCGATCTCACCCTCAAGTGAAAGCTGATTTTAACAAAGAGGTGAAAGGGCTATATTCATAGTCGTTACTCAAACTTACACTTTACTCAAACTTGGGTAAGTATCACTAAGTGGACCTCGAGTAGACCTTGCGGGAGTGTGAGTGGAGTTCGAAAGTCATATTCATAAATTCCACTCAATCTTAACTTTCGGAAGGACAGCTCGAGTAATGGTTTCATTGTACACAATGGATTTAGCGGATTATAACGGTTTATAACATCAAAGATAGCAAAAGTGCTGATCATTATTTTTGTAGTTGAAAGTTGTCATCTTATTGCTCGTCTGTATGTTTATCAGTCCGTCCGTTCGTTCGTCTATTTGTTTTATTATACGTTCTTCCGCCCGTCCGTTCGTCCGTCCATCAGCCAGTCTACTTATCTGCATTAGTAGAATTTAATTTATATATAGCGGTTAATTTTCGCTGAAATTGAAATTTATTTGAACAACTGAATTTTGAACTCTGTCATTAATTGTTGGTGTTTCCCGAATGCCAGCCCGCGTATTTTTTTTTTTTAATTTCAATTACTAAAAACATAATTAAGCCGCACCATGAGAAAACTAACATAGTGCTTTTGCGACCAACATAGATCCAGACCAACCTGCGCATCGGCGCAGTCAGGTCATGATCCATACGGTTCGCTTATAGTTTCTCTATTCTCAGCATGGATCCTGACCAGACAGCAAATGGCTATGTTGGTTTTCTCATGGCGCGGCTCATATCTTTTATAAAATAAATGTTTCCGTAATGACAGGTTCTTCATGACATTTAATTTGATGGATTGTTTATATTTTTCAGTATGAATTATTGAGAGAAAAAAATTAACCGATATCTAGGGTTGTGAAATGTAAATATTTGTTACTAGGACGTGTGTGTTTCTGGGAGTGACTGATGAGCCCCGTCAGATTAGGTTTCGTAGATGTATATTTGATTTCCTGTATCTATTTTTAACCGTTTTTATTAATTCAACAGTCTTAATTTGTTGGGTATTTTTACGTTTTCGTCGTCCTCATCAACATGTATTAAAAAAAAAGAACTAAATTTATTTTTTCCAAAATACCTTGCACAAATATGAACTTTCGCTTTTTCATGACACTGTTATCTTACCTTCAAATAAATTATATATTGTAAATTTATCATTTAAACGTACATTATAAGACCTTGAGAAACACTCAAGGGTCCCCAGGACCTCCCTTAACATTCACTCACTCTTGGGAGTTGACTCGACTGTCACTCACCTTTATGAATACAAATGGAATCTTTCCTGAGTAAAGACGTGACCGTTAGGCAATTTATTTGAGTGTACTCAATGAGTGGTGTTGGAGTTTTGTCTATGAATATAGCCCTAAGCCGATTCAGGACAGGATATATTTTGATAGATTACTTTCTTAAAATCGTTATTATGTGTATGCACGGGATGTTTTTTTTTTTGTTATTTGTCGATTACAATTTGAACGTTTTAACATTTACTCTAGCATCCGTTCATCGTTGTTAAATATGCTTTTTAGGAAATATTAGGTGCGTGTTTTGCATACACCAGCCACCGAGGGAAAAAAAACGTGTTACCAGGTATTCATTTTAATTAAATGTTTGTGAAAACTATTAAACATAATATATAAGAATACCCTGTAGGAACATATAACGCAAACAAGTAGAATAATAGCACAGTCGGTTTTGTTTGCTCATGAAAAGCAATGATGAAATATGTAATAGCCCACTTGACCCCTAGCACCGGTTTGTGCAGAACTCGTTTATACAGATATATGGAATGTACAATATGTTCGACTGACTCTTTTACGACGGGAGTAAGGCGATTATTGTTCGACCTCAGCTCGAAGGGCTAATTTCATAACAAGGCCTTAAATTAGTTTGAGGATTCTCTTAGTCTGTTTACTGTTCATCAGTGCTGAAACTGTTGGGATGATAATTCTGACAGAGGTAATTCAATATAAATTGATACATTGGTAGACGACAACAAAAGGACGTGAAGGACGCAGAAGCCGTAACTCTGTTCTGAATAATTTTGAAACTATTTCCTTTTTCCTCATCTAATAATTAAAACATAATACAACGAAAGAAGTGAGAGACCTAAACCTTAAACTGTATCTTTATTGATAGTTAAATTATCACCAAGGTTCGATATTTAAATTATCATTAATTTGGCATAGAGACCCGTTTTGAATCCTGTAAAGGAACTATAGATTGCAAAAAAGGGAGTGAAGAGAGCGAGAACCGTTTACTGAAGTATAATTTTCACACCTTTCTCCTTTTGCCCTCTTATATACGCATGTTTAAGCCCCCTTAAGCAAGAAGTGTTCATGGTGAGCTTTAATCAGATTCCTTCAATTCTACATCACCCATGTAGATTCATGGCAACAAATGGAAAAGCATAAAGCGGTATCTTAGTTTCTAAATAATTGATGAGTGACTGTCTACCATATTCCTTTAAATCAAGAAACATGATCGCCATATGGGCGTGACTAGATTTCCCCATATGACTGTATGGAAAAAATGTCTCCTCGGATACGACTGGTCTATCAATAATGCTCCTTACATGACCCTCTACGAAATTCCTTCCAATTATTGTGTTTCTTTAAAAAACATTGCCACCAAATTGAGTGGCTAGTCTTATGTAATTGGCAGTATGGAAATCTTTGAAAACTTTTTTCCACCGATGGTCCGTTTCAAAGTAATTCTAAGACTATGTTCCCTAGCTGATCGCATACCAGATACATTCAAGTTCGTGTCGTTAAAAACATGACTGCCTTCGTTTCTTGTTAATGCGTACAAAAACGTAATAGTCTTTTATATCCGTTATATTCATTAAGATGTCAATATATGGGTGGCTTCATTGCCAATCTGCAATTCTAGCTATGTTTGATGTTCTTGTAATTCCAGAGATATTACATGTTTTCTTTATTTTTTTATGTTTTCCATTTGCAGTGGACACATTAAAACAGTTTTACACTTCATATAAAAGATGAACGTTTTTTCCACTTCATGTAAAAGTTGGAGTTTTGATTTGTTTTTTTTTTTTTCAGTGAAAGATCGAAATAAATTTCACCTTGTGAGTAGAAGGTGCATCATATATATGCATATATACTAGTGAAAAATATTTTAAAATTACATAGAACAATCAAATTATATGCTTTTTTAATGTCTTCCGAAAAGTTTTTTAAATTACCTGACAATATTGATTTTGGTTATGCTAAATATTGACCCCTTACCCATTTTTGTACTTTGCATATAATTGAAATATACTTGTTGCTGGATTTTGAAGCATCGCGTCTTCTATATTTTTCCGTTACAGTTTCTTTTTTATTTGTTGTTGTGGGTGTACTTTGCGATGCATGGCTCTGTGGCTGTGTTAGGGGTGCTCTGTGCTTTAAGGAAATCTACCATTACCATTTTTGTTTTTGATGTTTTCTTGAATAAAATCTATAAAAAGATCCTTTGAAAGCAATTAATGCAATCAAGAATAATAGCAGACTCGGTTTGATTGAGTCTGTTCATGAGAGGTAATGAAATGTGCAACACTTCTCACGCCCCCTAGCACCGGCTTAAGCGGAACTCTTATTACACAAATCTTATAGTAATTTAAACAGTTCTTGAAAAGTACATCCTATTAGTTTTAAAAATTGAGTACTTTTTGTTTGTGTGAAAAATGAATACTTTTTGTTTTTGTATAATACGTCACAAATACATCAGGTGATATTTGCCGCGACTTTGGTGTCTTGCGGCAATGTTTGTCATTCAAGTTATATTTTAGCTTGAATCTCGTCGCAAAAGATAAAATCAAATGACTTTGTCTGGTTAACTTTAGTCTTGTGAAGAAGGAATGTTCTGACGATCGATTAGTTTACTTAAGCACCATGTCGGATCGTAAAGATAAGTAAATGTTTATAGAGTAACAGAAAATCCTGATTATGCAAACTAAGCGAAAAATAAAATGAAAAGGTTCCAAAAGGCATTCTGCACGTTACGTCAATCTTATTAAAATCCTTACGCTTCCGCTTGGTGTCCTGAATAATGTCATTGAGTATCTTGTAATGTCTTTAAAAGTTAATGTAACATAATATTTCCCTTTAGAATATATGAACAAGACGAAAGGATAAAGGAATTGCACTGGATATTCTGTATGTTGCTTTCTGTATTGAGACGGAAGAAAAAGGGTTAAATAGTTTGATAGTTTTTTCTTCTCTAACGTTTTACTACAGAATATTAATACATTGTATTTTGGCGTTTTTTTTTTCCTTATTGTCTTTTGTTGTTATTATTATTACTATTATCATTTTACATTTATCATTTCCCTCGCTAAAATGATAATTTAACTGAAAATTCAAATGTGCAATGGAAGTATACAGTAAAATCGAAATATGGGAAACATGTTCAGAGATGTTCGCTTAATATGCTGCGTCTATATGTTTATTTTCTTTCGATAAGAACCTTTAGGAGTGTATCATGCGAAACAATTGTACAAAATAGTGTATGTTAGTATCGAGATACGGTACATGTATATTTGGACATATAGTGGTGTTATACCTAAATTGATAAATAAGAAAATTTTGATTACTTGATAGTATTTTGATATAAAGAGCGTATTTAGCGCCTATAGAACATTTGCAGACGATAGATCGTGTATCAGTGCTCATTTTGAGACCAAGGACAACTCTGAATTCCAGAAATTGACATTTTGGCAAGTGTTTATTTGAAGTGACATAGTACTCGGATAGCGGGCGGCAGACGTTTGTCACCGGTATTCGCGGGAGACATTTTTTGTGTTAGATGGTCAGAGATCTTTTTTGATGCTTTTTGAGTATTCTTAGTGAGACATTTACACTTTCCAATCAGTTTCAATGGCTCCTAGAGGGAAAGGTGTCAAAGAGGACGAGAATAACACTAATAACACTGTCGATGATAAAGTTCATGATAAGATTCACCTTCAGGCAAAAGAATATGTTGACTCAGTCATGACCAATTCCCCCATTGTCCTTGTATCCACACCAGTCCCGAGTGGTAAGAAACGTCACAGATCGGCTGGATCCGTAGAACTGTCCAGCAAGAAGGCACGAAGCTCCCTTGACCTTGATCAAACTAAGAAACAGTTGAAAGCCAAACGTGTACTCTACAATAAGAAAAACAATGACAAGGACTCACCGATTAAACCTCCAAAAACAGTAGTTTTGGGTGCTGATGTTCATGTTGACGCGAACCCGGGTGCTAAATCAACAGAGGAGTTAATCGGTCAACTTTCTGCAGAGATGCACATGTGTTTTAATGTGATGAATGAAAAGATTGGCAAGCAGGTTAACGGGCTAACTGATCGTCTTGATAAGCTAGAATCTGGACTTGAAACCAAGATTTCTAACAAAGTGTCCCAACTTTTGGACAAGAGAATAAATAGTGAACTTGGTAAGATTCGCAAAGATGTTGAGGAGTTCAAATCTTCTATCAAGACACAACTTACGAACGAAGTGGAGGACATTCGTGAGAAAGTCACTGATCTTCAGTCCAACACCCATCGTATGGTTGGAATGTGTAGTCATGATATTGGGCTGAACATCATAGTGCGAGATTTACCAGAACATCACTCAGAAGACGTTACGAATAAGGTTGACTCCATGATCAAGGATGGGCTTAGGATCAAAGATGTCTCGTGTGAATTCGCGGAACGCAAGAAATCCAACAATGGTAAACCTGGTGTAGTGGTGGCAAGATTCCATTCGTACAGTGATAAGTCAAAGGTCATGTCGAAGAAAAGTGAGTTAAAAAATGTGAAAAAATATGAAGATGTGTATATAGAGCATGATCAAAGTAAAGTCGAAAGGCTTGTTGCTAGCAATTTTCGCACCATTCTCAGTGTTATAAATGATAAAGATGTGAAAATGAAAGGCTCACGTGTTGTGCGTTCAGACCAGAGTCGTTCCAGCAGGAGAGATAGTGTTCACGGTTCTTACCATGATAACCGGGAAAATCGTGATAGTGGAGATCATTATAGTGACGGGCGTTCCAGAGATGACTCCTATTCTCGTGATAGGTCACGGGGTTATAGGGGCCATAGAGACTTTAAAAACAGACCTAGTGGACAGGACAGATTCAGAAATGGTGGATCTGGGCGTGGTCGTAGCAGCTGGAACAACAAAAACAATCGCAGAAATTAGATTTCAGCTGGTTTTTGGAATGTGAGGGGCTGGAGTTTGGACTGTGATACTGATAATTTTATTCTACGGAAATCTTTATTTTTAGATTGTAATTTAGATATTTTAGGAATTGCCGAAACCCATCTATTAAATAATGAATCTTTAAATATTTCAGGATACACTTGGTTTGGTCATAACCGTACTATTATTAATAAAAATGCCAGAAGTGGTTCTGGCGGTGTAGGATTTATTGTTAAAAATGAATTGTTTGATACTTTTGATATTTGTATCTATGAGAAATCCGTTGAGGGTATTTTGTGGCTAAAACTTACACATAAATTAGAAAAGTTTGTTCTTTTACCATGTGTGTGCTATTTGCCTCCTGAAAATACTTCTAGATATTTTGATGTTGTTAAATGTTTTGACCAACTTTTAACAAATGTATATCACAATCAAAAGGAAGGTTTCATATACCTCTGCGGAGATTTTAATAGTAGAGCTGGTGACCTTGAGGATTATATACCTGGTGTAGATATTTTGCCAGAAAGGGAAATTATAGATTTTAAAAAAAATGCTTATGGAGAACTTTTAATAGACTTTCTTATTAATTTAAATTTTTGTATTTTAAATGGTAGAAACAGTATTTTCAATGGTTTCACGTCAATTTCTTCAAAAGGGAAAGCTGTTGTCGACTATTGTTTGATTAGTCAAGAACAACTACAAATGTATAAGGATTTTTCAGTTTTATATGTGAGTGACTTGGTCAATAAATTAAATCTACAAACTATTGCAACAAAGGGAGTGCCCGACCATTCAATTTTAACTTGGAACATATGTTTGCCATTTAATTATATAAATGCTATTTCTGAGCCTGATTCTTATGCTAGCTTACCACAATCCAGATATGTTAAATATGATGTTAATAGTATACCTGATGATTTTTTAAATAGTTCTAATGTAATTGATCATGTGAATGATTTTATACATAGACTTGAAAACAATATTTCCAATCAAAGTAGAATTGATAATGTCTATGCTGAATGGTGTGATCTTTTAAAATGTAATACGAAGGATAATATTCCATTTAAAACTGTTAATTGTGGCCTTAAAGGCAAGAAATACAAACCTAGTAAACCTTGGTGGTCTGAAAATTTGTCTTCCTTGTGGGCTAGTGCCTGTGATGCAGAAAGAAAATGGTTGTCCTGTAAAGTTTTATCTGAGAAAAAGGTTTTACGAAATATCTATGTTACACGAAGAAAAGATTTTGACTGTGAGGTTCAACGTGCTAAACGTTATTACTGGTTTAATATGCAAAATGAACTATTAAATGAATGTAATGTTGATAATAATATGTTTTGGAAATCTATTGGTAAAATTGGTGTAGGTCATAGTAACTCTAAACATATACCTATGGAAGTTGTACTTGATAATGGTGTTTTATCAACAAAACTTGAAGATATTTTACAAAAATGGAAATTAGATTTTCAGTCTTTGTATAGTGTGTCTTATGATGATAATGTAAATGTGCCTGATAGAGATGTACCTATCAATAATACATTTATTAGTTGTAATGATGTTATTTCAATCTTAGAGGTTAAAAAAGCTGTAGATAAAGCTAAGAAAGGTAAAGCAAATGGTGTTGATGGTATACCTGCAGAAATTTTGAAAAATGACACCACTGTTGTATTTTTACATGTACTTTTTAATGCCTGTTTTAATAGTGGTGTAACACCTACTGAGTGGGGCAAAAGCATTGTGAACCCGATTCCTAAATCATCAAATATGGATCCTAGAGACCCTTTGTCATACAGAGGCATTGCTCTTGCCCCTGCAATGTATAAATTGTATTGCTCAGTGTTAAATGATCGCCTTAGTAATTGGGTAGAACATAATAATATATTAGTTGATGAACAGAACGGTTTTAGGCGGAAACGCAGTACGATTGATCAAGTATCTTCTCTATATAATATAATTGATACACGTAGAACACATAAGTTGTCCACTTTTGCCGCCTTTATTGATTTTCGAAAGGCATACGATTATATCAACAGAGCCAAGCTGTGGGAAAGGTTGATTGATACAGGAGTTACGGGGAAGATGCTATCTGCCATTAAGTCATTGTATGCATCTGTTTCAGCTTCTGTACGAGTCAATGCCTTTTCTACAGATTGGTTTGAGGTACATTGTGGTTTACGTCAAGGCTGTATTCTTTCGCCAATATTATTTAACCTGTTTATCAATGATTTGGCTGTCTACCTTAAATCATTCAATGTTGGTATAGATATCGGTAACGAAAATGTTTGTATTTTGTTATTTGCCGATGACATTGTTTTATTGGCAGAAAATGCCAGAGATCTCCAAATACTTCTAGATGCCTTAAATACTTGGTGTATCTCAAATGATATGAATATTAATTTTACCAAAGTAATGTTGTTCATTTTAGACCAGCTCATAAGCATAGAACAGATTTTGTTTTTAGATGTGGTAATGATACAATTGCATTAACTGACAATTATACTTACCTTGGCATTGTATTAAATGAATATTTAGATATCAATGTTACTGTTAGAGCAGTTGCTCAAAGTGCAAGTCGCGCACTGGGCCTTGTCATTGCTAAATGTAAGCTTATTGGCGGAGTACCATATGATGTATTCACTAAGTTGTATGATGCTATTGTTTGGCCCGTCATCAACTATGGGGCGGCCATATGGGGGCACAGGTCATTTTCATGCGTAGATGCGGTTCATAATCGTGCTATGCGCTTTTTCCTAGGAGTTGGAAGATATACCCTAATTTGGCTCTTGCCGGGGAGATGGCCTGGACTCCTACTATGGTACGTCAATGGAAAACTGTTTCTAGCTTTGTGTCTCGTATCTGTAACACTGCAATGACCAGGCTCAATAAACGAATAGCAGTCTGGGCTAGCTCTAAGTTGGGTACTTCTTGTAGAAATGGTTTTTCCATGTCAAGAAAAAGTTTGAGGAATCTCAAATTGATTACAATATTTCTGAATATGTACCTAAGAAATATGTCATTGACAAGATCACTAAAAATGTTGAAGAAAATTACCTAAGAGCTTGGTTTACTGGTATAAATAGAATAGAAAGTGCTAGTGGTAGAGGCCGAAATAAGCTCAGAACTTATTGTACACTGAAACCTGAATACAAAGTTGAAGAATATTGTCAACTTATTGTGCCTATTTCACATAGATCTGCATTGTGTAAATTCAGATGTGGGGTAGCTCCCATCCGTCTTGAGACGGGCAGATATGAAGGGTTACAAGTTGAAAATAGAACCTGTCCTTTTCTTTGTAATACGGTTGAGGATGAAATACATGTCTTACTGAATTGTAACTTATATGAAGATTTAAGGAAACCCTTAATTTTGAAGGCAATTTCCAGTAACTCAAATTTTGAATCTTTGTCTGATCTTGAAAAGCTTAAATTTGTGTTAACAAACCCAGCATTATTGAGATTAAGTGCAAAAACCTGCTGTGCAATACTTGATAGAAGATGTCAATTTCTTAATAAATGACATGTATATAGTAAAATTACTAAGTAATTTTTAAATGTCAAACTATTTTAGGCCAGTGTAAATTTATCCATTGTTTAAAAGTATTGATGATATTTATCTATCACTCAAAATGCTCTCGTTAATCTAACATATGTTTGGTCTGACCAAACATGTTCCATTATTTTATACCATTTTGTAATGTTGAGCTTATTGCCATAGTATTAATAATTCAGTGTTTTAAGTAAATAGATTTTAAGGCAGCTTTTAAACTAAGATTAACAAGGGTATTTTGAATTTTATCTGTTTGATATGTATATATCAAGTAGTTTCATATTGCAGCTGAAACTCTATAACTCGAAGTCGGTTGGACCAATCGAAACACTTTGACTTTAAATAGTCGTGGTTCTATTTAAACATTTTCAATTTAAACAAAGTCAGATTGGAATAAATTTAGATTGAGACTGAAAGATATGTTCGACTTAAGCGGGAGTTCAACTTAAGCGAGTTCGGGTTATCGAGTTTGGACTGTATTTGTGTGCTATTCATTGTACTATGTAAAATGTTTTAATAATTCTCTGTTACAAATCTTTAATAGATTGGCTATGCATGTATGTTCCATGTATAATGATTGTTTTATGTATGTAAACATGTATAGAACGGACAATAAACTTTGAAAACCTGTATATGCTTCATCTTAAATACGCTGCATGTTTGGTGTTGATTTCTATCTCGCGTATGATCTACATGTTGTGTTTAAAGAAACGCCAAACATTTAATGGTTAATGGAAATCGGGTCATAACCCCTTTTAATGGAACGTTTTGTAGTGTTACTGAATCAATGCAGCCGTAAGTGAGAATCATGCGAGGCGCGACAAACCAGCCTCATAATAGTCAAGTAAATATATGTTTGTTTGTCTTGGGTTTCGCGCCGTTTTTAACATTTTCAACAATATTTCAGATATGTCATGCCTGATTTTTCTAACCAGTTTTCCTTGATTCTGTACCGGTACTAACCTGTTCTATACAAGTAACAGCCAGCTTCCCCACATGAATCAGAGACGAATTATTTCGGACACGGTATATCTAATCAAATTGTAAAGGAACATACGCCTTGCCCGGGGAAAGATCTCACGACCCGACGCGTAGGTCTTCGTTCTCCTTAATGAGCTAAGCGGGCGGATTGATAGATATATACGTTGTCTCAGAGAGGACTTGAAGTAACTTTTTAAATTTTTTAACCAAGCCAGAATTAGGATAGTAAAAGTAGCTTAAGATAACGGTAGCTTGACGTTGTAATTTGGTACGAAATGGAAAATGGTTGCATTACAGAAAAGTATAACAGAAAGCTTAAAAATTGATTTCTTGGTCAAGTTACCTTGCAAACTTGAATATTTCTTTTTTATTGATACATTGTCTTAAACTTTTTATCAATTTCTACGAAACGTAAAGACTACTTGTTTTTTTTAAAAAAAAAACATTTGGCTTTTCCAATGACATTGTAATCAATATGTTTTCTTCATTAACGTTTTGCTATTTTTAAAGAAGTAGGCATTACCGCCACTCCATCAGGACATATATCTATAATAAATTAATGTGACAGGGTTAATGGTGCCTAAATAACAAACATATACATTCTAGGAACATGGTTATGCCTAATGTGTATTACAGGTTGACATAATTCAACATTAAAGCTGGTTTATTATAAATTTTATTTGCAAGACTTGTATTATTTTGACTCATTTAAAGAGAATTCCTATAGTTTTTTCCCTTTCATAGAATTTTTTAAATTCACATATATGATAGGAAAATTTGTGCTGAAAACAATGAACAGATAAAAACAATAGGTCACCAGGCTTGTTTTTGTGAAAAATTGTTTTGAACAAACACACTGTTGCTGAAACTGCCAGCGATTTTTCAACATTTTCATAATTTTCTGCTTTTTTCTAAATACCAACCAAAATATACACCAAGACAGCACAATACGTTTTTTTTTTCTTTTTACAGATTTTATTATATACTTATTTGATATCATAGCCGTATTTGTAATACTCTGTCGTTACAATAATGGGTACAAATGAAAAAAATGTTGTTTCATATTTACTTTTGTGAACTTTTTTCAATGAAAAATACCCATAGTGAAGAATATTTTTTAAATTTTGAAAAAAAACTCATTCATAGAATTTTTTCCTGTTTTTCTTGTGTATAGATAATTGTATTGTGAGCATAAAAAACGGCTAAAATGTATAAGTCACCAGGCTAAATTTTATGTTAAGACCGCTAGAATACAACACCTGTTCGGACGGAAAATGACGCAAACCTGGCCAAATTGATTACATGTATGTCTGCAAGAAGTTAAAAAAAAGTTTTAAAAATTCTTTCTATAATTAAATACTAAATAAACTGAAAGGTGATATTGTCTTATAAGTACTAAGTCAATTATCTTACATTTTATGAACAACACTGTCTTTGTACTAAAATGCGATGTGAAAACACAACCACAAAAATAGCAAAATACCTGTCAGGCATGACACTTGTCAATACAACATAAACCAGTATCAACATTTGATTACTGATAAAACTTATCAAAAATGTTCTTTCATTCAAGATTGCTCATATTTAAGATTGTCTGTAACTTGTTTCAACAGATGTTGACTTCAGTTCAGTTTTCCATAGAAAGTGTCGGCTGCGCAGAAAGATGCGCATAAAAAACTATAGGAATTCCCTTTAAGCTCATGTGATTATTAGTTTGAATCCATCCCGGGCAAGATGCATATTAAGTACCCTACCGTACAACAGCAATGTATCGTAGAAGTAATACTGCTTCAGTAATTGATTCTGATTCGGTATAACATATTCTACAGTCAGTAAAATTACATCAGACAGCACAAACTAACACTAAACAAGGCATAAAGATAGATTAAATTTCGTATTACATCCTATTGTGAGGCAAACTTACTGTCTAGACACGTCGAAACAATGTTAAAAATACATTTACTGGGACAATATGCATTCCGTTATTAATTGGAAAGTAGACGATTGACGTATTGTATTGCTTACATTTAATTAATGAAACAATTGTAGCAAAAGATATCACTGTTTGTGGACGTAATGGATGATGCACTGTTTCTGGACGTATGGTGCACTGCTTGTGGACGTATGGTGCACTGCTTGTGGACGTAATGGATGGTGCACTGTTTGTGGACGTAATGGATAGTGCACTGTTTGTGGACGTAGTGGATAGTGCACTGTTTGTGGACGTAGCGGATGGTGAACATTGCGTTACCTCTCATGAACAAACGAAATAAAGATTTTGTTATTATATTTCTTGCTCGCGTTCTATGCTTTCAGGTTATCTTTAATATAACTTTTATTCATCACGCTTTGTCATTTCTTTACGTCTCCTAGTATAACGCATCAAGTCTTTCGAAACGAATATAGATGTATAAACGCCTCAGTTACCATTCACCATTTGTTTGTTGTAGATAAGTGGGGAAAACTTTCACTTCGAAATAGGTGTGCTTAGATGATGTGATTTAAAAAACAAAATTCTGGTGCAAATTTATTTTGTGTGAAACTGCGCAACATATTTTCGATTAATGAGATATACGAGAGGTGAGACTTTTCCTTTTACAGATACAGTGTATCGTGACAAAAATTATCATTTTAGATCAAGACCTAGCGGAGAAAAATATTTAAAGGATCACAGGATGTCAAAATGATTCTAGTGGTAGAAACAGTCCTCAAAAATATCAAAGCACATCTTTAGATATTGCATCTTAACTAAAGATTATCAAATGTTGGTATTAATTTGAGTTTCGGACATTTTGTCTAGTAACATAAACGGCCTATAACGCAGAATTTTAATAAGAACATTTAGCATGAATTTATTTTGATAAATCAAGTGCTTCATATATGTTTTAATTTTGTATTTTGAATAGAAAATAAGCAAATCACATTTTGTGTGTTTGGAAGAGGAATATAGATGTCTTGTTAGTTTAACGGCTAAATTTTTACAGCCACTGTACATATTGGGTAGCGCTCCAAAACCAAGTGATAAAATTAGGCAGTTTTCTATTCGACCACAGCTGTAATGTAAAACTGAGAATTAAATATTCTTGTATAGCTCACATATGTAGTGGTTATATATATTTGATTATGCATTTCCACTATTTGCACTGTAAACGTTTACTTGATAAAGATGAATATTGAAAAGCTTTTATGATCATTTGAATAAACAGAATGATGATCAATTTCTTTCCTCTATAAAAGGCAAGACGGAAATTAACGTTCACTACTTTGATACAAGTTTGCTAATTGTGTTGGTTTGTAAGGCTATAAATGGTTTTAGGCTAGCTAGAAAATAAATGTTATAAATAGGAAATTACTTTGTAGCTAATTCACTGTCGGATCTTTAATTAACATGTTATATTGAATCGCTATTAGATTACATGATTAAAGAATCTTTAAATCATTCATGTTTTAGACAGTTCCAATACGATTGAATGCATAATATGCTAAATAATTTCGCTTATCTCAGGAAACTGTCAAAGACCCA
This sequence comes from Mercenaria mercenaria, assembly GCF_021730395.1. NCBI lineage: Eukaryota > Metazoa > Mollusca > Bivalvia > Venerida > Veneridae > Mercenaria > Mercenaria mercenaria. Next base: position 88,368,125 of record NC_069362.1, on the reverse strand, counting down.
GTCCGTTAACAATGAAAAATGAATAGTATGTTTTGCATATTAGATTCGGTCAGGAAGATATTTTTGATAAATGTGATTTATGTACGCAGATGTTTCAAATATTACTGCTTTACAACTGCATGTGAAATTTATTTGCGATATTTCAATAGCAATACCACGTTGGCATCTATCTTTAGCTTACCTATACACAAAGTGCACAGGCTGAGCTATTGCGACCGTTCACCGTCCGTCTATCCGTCTTCCGTCCATACTTTCCTTTAAACAACATCTCCTCCTGAACCATTTGGCCAATTTTGATGAAACTTCACAGGGATGTTTCTTGGATTGTCTTTTTAAAAAAATTATTCAAAGAATTTAATTCTATTCAGAACTCCGAAAGGAAAAACTTTAAAAATCTGCTTGTCCAGAACTACAGCGCCTAGGACTTTGATATCTGGTATGCTGCATCATCTAGTGTCCTTTATGAAGATTCAAATTGTTCAAATTGTTCAAATTATCCACCTCGGGTCAAATATTGCCTCGCCATGGGGGTACATGGTTTAAATAGACTTATATAGGAAAAAACTTTGAAAATCTTCTTGTCCAAAACCTAGGGCATAGGGTTTTGATATTTGGTATGTACCGTCATATAGGGAAAACTATGAAAGTCTTCTTGTACAAAACCACAGGGCCTAGGACTTCTATATTTTGTATCTAGCATCTTCAGGTGGTCGTCTATCAAGATTGTTCAAATTTAAAGCTTTTAAATTGGCTTATATAGGGAAAAGCCTTTAAAAATATTCTGAAACCATAAGGCACAGACCGCAGATATTTGGTTTGTGGCATGCTCTAATGTTCCTCTATCAAGATTGTCCATATAGACCACGTCCGGTTTGTCCCGGTTTGTCCCGGTTTGTCCCTTGTTTTACACAGACTTATTTGTTTTTTTAAGAAATGGCAAAGAAATTTTGACCACAAGTATAATGTTTGATTCTTAATCGTGACCGACTGACCTTATAAATATTTTTCATTTTTCAAGTTACAGCATAGAAATTTGGGCCGCATATATAATTTTTTATACAAATTTCAATGCTGATCTACTTTCTTGTTTTTGAAGGTACAGCATAGAAATTTGGACCTCGTTTATAACTTTTGATAAAGATTTCAATACTCATTTTAAATATTTTTAACCTGACCTACTGTCCTACTTTCTTGTTTTGGAAGCTACAGCAGAGAGATTTGGACCACCTGTATATTTTTAACAGGTTTCAGTAGTTATCTTGAATAATCTGTGTAGAATGTCGTTGTGATATGACTGGATAGTGCATATTGATTCACCTTACTGCTTTAACGAAGAGGTATTGGGAGACACATTCTTTTACTTATGTCATATATAGACGTTGCAAGACAACAAAACGAAATCTTAAAATCACAGTTTGTTCGTAATTACTCTGTAATGAACAGAAACGGAAATGGATTAATAAAACAATATACAAGTGGTCCATACTTCACAGATAAAATAATAGTAAAATTCTAAGTATTTTAATAATATACTTATATTGAATACTATTTTTACTTGTAGATTGTATTTTGCCGTATGTTTTAGTTATTTAAAAGATAAGAATATTTAAGAGTGACAAGAAGCATATAATATTATTATGTATTGCAAAAGAAGTGATTTTAATCCATGATACCAAATAACTCGAAGACCACATACTTGTTTTATCATTAAACAAAAGCTACTTTACATGTAATAACCACTCGTTTTGCTGGATCCTGTGATAATTTAAAAAGTACAGGACATGTTATTCACGAAACTTGAAACATGGGTTGATGGCAATATGGAAAATTCGTTCGTTCATTTATTTTCTTGCTTTGGTTGCAATCGTTGTTATCAGTCTATACAGAAAAGTGATTACTGCGATAATCTAACAAGACCAAGAAATTTCGTCTTGAAATTTTGTATATAGGAAGAAGATGGTGTGGAGATCATGCAGATTATTTCATATTCTCCGTTTGTACGTCATTTATTCCGTCTTTTATAAATGGTGGTTTGTGTCAGATTTTAAAAAGAACAGGATATTTTTCATGACACTTGATACATGATAGACGACGATGTGTCGTGCTATGGCACTGAATATGATTGGTATGGCAACGGATAGTTCACAATCATAAGAAAAATATAGATTCCGTCATACCTTAAAATACAAGACAGATTATAGTGTTAAGTTACCTGGAGAATATGACGGTTCTTCAAGTCAATATAAAATATGTTCCCTATGTTAGCAAATATTACAAATGTACCTTCTTGTAGGGGACATTTACTGCTGGGTACAATGTTTTTGATTTCGTATTAAGTAAATAAAATTTTAAAAGTAAAGATAATGTGAAATGCCTTTAAATACATAGAGTACTAACAAAATATTTTCATTCAAGTAAATGAGATGTTTCAAAGCAAATATAAAATAATGACTTTGTCATTTTTACTTTAAAATATTACCCGTCCTCAGATAGTTTGGAAGGAATTCGAAACTTGGAATTATACTTGCTCTTACATGCACATTATGCATTCGTGTATCCTTCGAAATAAAAACAAAAACTATGCGCAGACAGACCGCCTATCATTTAAAAAGGTGCTGATATTATTGCTTTTTACCAGGCCAAGCTTTCAGGAATCTTTTTCCGCTTTTCTCTGTAAAAATGTCAAACCTTTCCTCCTCGAAAAGACTATTATTATGACTGATCTGAGATAATTACTCAAGATTGTTTTACCTCCCACCAGATTCTAGCCCTTTTATTGGTTGAGTAGTGTCACGTGGTTGCTCTCTATATTTCTATAGAGGGTCACTGGGTGACCCTACATGAGAATTGCAATTCAAAATTGTGGAAAGTAGCAAAATATTTCTTCTTTAATTATGATTTAACGCTTCGTTTTTTAGGTTAACTATTCAATGAATGAGGGAGCTATCCTACTTGCCCGGGAGAAGTAATTAAGTGGTCGATAAAACAAATCAATTATTGGGTTTGTTACTGACCCTCTACGAAAAAATGTAGGTTCAGTGTGCTTTATAGGGAGCTCGGCTTCGCCTCTCTCTCTCTATAAAGCAAACTGAACCTACATTTTTAATATTAATTTATAATATTCTCCGAAACATTACGATGAATGTTGAAAATAGAAACTGATTTGGAATTAAGCCATAAAGTAGATATCATCCTATTATGAAACTAATTACACGTTAAATGGAGTTAACTCGATAGACTTAGATATCTTAATCTCAAATTCTAGACATAAAGAAGTAACATCTGCTCAGCTGCTGTTATTTTGACAATTATGTTTGTAGACCTACGAATACACGGATACGTGACTGCGACCGATCATTTCTCAAACCAATGCACATTTGCAAATAATACACTTCCCTTCCTAGATTGATTGCAATGTCAAGTTGTTGCGAAATAAAGTGCTGGAATGTCTTTTTCGTCTGGAATAGTTTAAAGTGGAAGACTTCTGGGGTTTTTTTTCATGAAAACATCTGTCATATCAATTCGGATGTCGTTGGCAAATTTTGTCTCTGGCGTCATTCCCGTTTAAAACTTTGAACATTTATATATCCCACAGCTGTCATGAACGAAGTATGTGACAAATGTGCTGCTTTTGGAGATTTAATACATTGTTATAAATGAGCCGTGCCATTGGAAAACCAAAATAGTGCATTTGCGACCAGCATGGATCCAGACCAGCTGCGCATCCGTGCAGTCTGGTCAGGATCCATACTGTTCGCTTTCAAAGCCTATTGCAATAAGAGAAACCGTTAGCGAACAGTATGGTCTGGATCCATGTTGGTCGCAAATGCACTATGTTGGTTTTCTCATGGCACGGCTTAAATAGTGTCTTCCTCAATCAATCCCTAGTGAATTGTCAATATAATATAATATAATATAAGCAGCTTGAACTTTAAATAAAAGGCATAACTCCCAAGGGCAGTAATACTGTAATGTGTTGCTATGGATCTGTACTGACGTTAACTAAAATGCCTGGTGGGCAATATGTGTAACTTTAAACGGTAGATTACATAACAGTAACTATGGAGCAGTGTAACTTTTTCCGAACATTTGTAACTGAGCCTCTATGTGGAAAATACATATTTCTATTTTGTCTTCAATGTATTATTCCCTAAAAAGATGCATTTAAACGCTATTTGTAGATATAAAGTAAATAAAAGCCGTTAAGCACCTTGTCCAATCTGTGACTTTTTCTATACCAACAATGTGATTATCATAGTTCAGAATTGCTATGCTTGTAAACTGATGGAAATTAACGGCTCGGTATGTTAGCTGGAATATTTAGGATAGTACCTTCTTATGTGATAACAGAATATTAAGTACACATGGCAGCTGTCTTTTGGGGTCTATCAAATTTGTTTGCTGACACTATATGCAGAAATGACAGAAGACTATAGCAGTACAACAATGCATATGTCCAATGTCCATAATCTGTGTGCCTTATATAATATGAGAACATTCGATTTCGGGACAAGATATAAAAATACGTCAAAAGCAAATACCTAATAGCGCTTTGCACTAAACTATTTAAAAATATGTAAAAGAAAAAAAACCCTAAAAACTCTTCGTACTAAATAATATAGTAAGAGCCTAAATAACACTTCGCACTATACAGTGTAGAAAGACGTTAAAAGGAAATGCCTAAAGCTTCGCACTATACAGTGTAGAAAGACGTTAAAAGGAAATGCCTAAAGCTTCGCACTATACGGTGTACAAAGACGTTAAAAGGAAATGCCTAAAGCTTCGCACTATACAGTGTAGAAAGACGTTAAAAAGAAATGCCTTATAACGCTTCCAACTTAGCGATACAGTATAGAAAAACGTTGAAAGTAAATGCCTAATAACGATTCGCATGAAGCGATATAGAAAAAAGTAAATGCATGCTTAAAACGTATTTTAAATTTGTTTCATGCTGACCTAGATTAATTCTCTGTCCAAAGCAAAATATCAGTATTTTCCGGATCGAAATAAAGGCAGTATAATGATAGTAATAGTGAAAGGCATCACATACAATTACCGTGTAAATAACACGCACAACATTATGAGAGTTGGTATTTTTTTCTAGAAGAGAGCATTCAGTTTTCCTTCAATAGAATTCTGGTATTAGCCGGTGCTAGGGGGCGTAAGGAGTGTTGCACACAGTTAAACCGAGTTTGCTATAGCGTTATACTTTCAAACGATCTTTTTCTGTTTTCTTTTATTATATTTACATCTTTAATGATATATTATCTATGTTTATAAAAGCTGTATGGTTTGAATATGGCTTTGTCTTTTGGACCTTTATACCGTTATTCTTGCTATTTTAATATTAATTAATAAGTGCTTTATTTCACACACACACACACACACACACACACGTACGCCCAAGTAGCCAAATGATATCATAACCTTCTTTTGAGAACAGTGGTTTGACTGAAGCCTATCTTTAGCTACTAATATTATAATTGATATTAAAGTTTATGTTAAAGGGTTTTAAAATGTCTTAGCTTACAGCATTGCATGAGAATTGGACGACATGTTGAATTAAATTAAAATCAGACAATACATACAATATTGTCGTATTAACCTTTAGCCTGCTGGCGGCAAGTGATTCTGCCTTTGCGACCAGTGCAGACCAAGATCAGCCTGCACATCCGTGCAGTCTGATCATGGTCTGCACTGTTCGCTATTCAGTCAGTAAATTTCCAGTAAACACCCCTTCAAATGATAAATGGTACGGCTCAAATTGAATGATGGACCAGTCCATTATAGAAATTTAGAAGGCTCCAGGTTAATCATTTTCGTCTGAATTTGCTGGACTTCGTCGTCACATTGACCATTATGCCGAAGCTTCAGACTTTTTCATCATCAATAACAGTCCTAGGGTTTAGGATGTTGTATTTGTACAGGATTCCTCATAGTGTTTATGAACCAACTCGTCCTAGAAGTTTGAATCATTTGGCATTGTTACATTTAATTGATGTATCAGTCAGTTAATTTTCAATGTAGTAAAAATATTTAGTATTATCTAAGAGCAATCAAAAAACAAACGAGTTCATTTACAATTTCAGGAAGTATGATGCACCATATATAAATGCAGTATTGTCCACATCTTGCACTACATAAATGTCAATATGTAGTTTCCTTTAAATGAATACGTTTGTCAATTTTGAAAACAAGTTTTAATATAGATTTACGTTTTTGCAGAAATATAAATCTCCTTGTCTTCAATTGATACCTTACAGTAACTCTTCCCATCTATGAATATTTGAAATATTGATGAAAAAGAAGTAATAAATTGTGTCTAACATTTAGAATTTTGCAAGTAATCCACAGTAGTTCTTTTCAAATTTTGTATTTCGTTATGCAGCTACTTAGTGTAAAGACCTTGAAAAGTGCAACTGATTTGATGGTATATAGACCATTTACTTTTGAAAGATTTGTTTCACTTTCTTTTCAATTTCAAATAGAATGTCATTTAAATTGAAGAAGACGTTTCATTTTAATAGTTCGCACACTATTAGTTATTTGGAAAACAGTAGCATTTGAATAAATAATTTTAATACGGAAATGTGATAGATATGTCAAAGTCGCCAAATGTGAAAAATGAAAGCAATGAATCATATGCAAAACAGAGAGAAATTCGGTTAATCTGACAAATAACAAACAAATAAATGGGTTGTAATTGTCGAACTCCGCTGTTCTTTGATGGTGCCTTGTTACGTGACAAGTTATAATGTTTTTCATATAACAAAGACAATATCTCAGTGTTTCTATCATGGAAAACAATTACATCTTGAGGCAAAATAATAAAGTCGGAAATTACTTAGCAGGTGATCGACATACAAGACAGAAATTTTGGAACAGACTGGTTCGCATCATCCTATCATAACACTTTTTGGAGAAGCAGGATATACAAATGATACCTCATATATAGTTTTAATCTGGCAGTTATGTAATATCAGTGTCAAACTGCAGTGTACAAAATTCACACACTATCTCATCTGCAGATTTTAAGATATAATGAAAGTCTTTAAGCATTCTTGACACAGTTTTATATAGAATTGAAATAAAAATACGACTTATAAATAGCAATAATACAGTTTGCTTAAAAAAAAGTGACAAAACTAAAATTGTAACACGCACAGATTTGTTTGCATGTTAATATATTTAATATGCTCTTCACAAATGTATTTTGACAACATTAATATAAATATTCTTTACTTTGCCACAGAAGTTTCAGAAGACATTGTGTTACTCACAGCTGTCGGCAACTTGGTCGTCACTGAAACAAAAAGAAATATTTGTCATCTAGGAATTGGGTAAACGGAGCAAAGAGTTTTAAGCGGTGTCCGGGGCATTGTCCCCCCAAAAGTACCACATTGTGCAATCTGGCATATTTTTGACATATTTGAGCAGGAATTCTTGAGACAGTCTTTTAAACTTTCCGAAAAAAAAATACCTAGTCGATCTGACCATTGTCTGCTCTAACCACTTCAGTAATTATAGATACTATTACTGTAAAGATTTGCGAGAGAAGTGAGCAAAATATTTTGCCTAAAATGACTGATATCTCAACTTCAGGATATCAAGCAATCATGCTTGCCGTTTTTTTTTAAGGGGAGCGAGCCGTCTGCACCTCCACTCCCACTATCCCCCCCCCTCCCCCCCCCCCCCCCCCCCCCCCCCCACCCCGCCCAATTTCCTATCTTTGGACCCGACTTTATTTGTTTTGAATGAAAGGTTGAATTGAACAGGATATTAAACATGTATATCATTCAATAAAACTATTATTCTTTTAATTTTGGAAATAGATTGTATAAATGTGCCGCACGTTCGGATAGTGAACAAGTAATAATACTGATTTCTTTCCTTAGATTTATTTGCAAGTGGCAATCTGGCAAAATTGTATGTCGCCGTTTTATAGAAACAATTATGAAATCAACCAGAAAGTAATTCATTTATGAATGAAATGACTCGGACATTATTGCAAATACGTAAAATCGTACACGATTTTCATTTCTACTTGAACAATATCATATTTAAAACTTCAAACTTCCCAGAAGTGTGTTTGCCTCCTGGAGTCCTTTTCCGGATTCAAAGGCATATGTCAATTGAATAATAATTACATGCATTTAGAAGCATAAAAATGTTGTATTTGCTGTACAATTGTCATATAAAACACTTCTTTCCTTATATGATCTAGTTTTTCTCATTTTTTTAATATTTCTAAACCTGACTGAAACAGTAAAGTGAATAAACTGTACAGTGTAGAGGAAGTCTCAGCACACTGATGCTCCATGCTTTTTTTTTAACTAGACTGATCATAGTACCTATAATATTACCTATATTTACAGATTTCATTCTTTATGTTATTGCTTAAATGCACTTAGCGTCAATAATTTCCATTTTGTTCCGAGCAAAAAGTCTTTACCTACATTACTAGTTATTTTTGTATGTTTACGTGCGATTGGAAACATTTACCAATATCCACAGATATTCATTTATTATATGGTTGCAAGAAATGGTTCAAGATGTGCGGGTTCCGTATCTATTCTATCATGATTCCATTGATGAGATCCTGACAGTATTCCCAAAATATTTTGCCTTTTCATGCTTGCATATAGGCATAGTTACAGTTGTTATCTTCCGTGGTATCTAAACATCAGTATTCCGAAAACTTACATAATTACCTATACAAAAATATTATCCAAAGTCTCGAAAACTGTACACTTTAGCGATATCATTCTTTTACAAGTCCAGTCCGCAATAAATGCGTATTCCATGAAAAAAAAAACAAATAGTAAATGCTTCCAGACAATGTACTTTTAAGCAATCAGAAGAAAATGACCGCAACGGATTAAAAGATGGAAGCCCTTTGAAGTGTGATTAGAATTTCAGTGTTTACTTTTTATAATAATTTTCATCGTTACGTTAGTAGTAGATATATTGATAGTTGCAATGATTTTATGCTATATTGTTTACACATGTCTGAAGTGACTGAACTGAATTAACCATTTTCGTAGGGATTTTTTGCCCTATTTATTAACACTTCAGTTCGATTTTGTTTGTTTGCTTGTTTTGGATTTAACGCCGTTTTTCAGCAGTATTTCAGTTATGCAACGGCGGACACAGCGTTCCTATATTCTGTCAAGTACACACCTGTTGCCAACTTCCCACATGATGCCGAGTGGGGACGAATTATTTGAGACACAATGTTTCATCAGTAAGGTTTTAGTTACATATAGAATCTACGCGAGTAAGTTATAAGATTGTGTTTAGTCAGTGTCGAGAAACACAAACAATTTGCTGTTAATGTTCAGTCTTTATTGTATTTACAATATCGTTTTGGGATTTGTTTCGCACGGGTTATGTAAGTTATTTTTGGTCAATACCTAAATGTCTAAGGGAATGCAAATTGTCAGGATTCCTAACGATGAAATACAAACCCTTACCTACATAATACTAGTAAAAACCATAAATGCAAGATAGATGAAGTAGAAAAATGAAAACAATTGGAAAACGATAAAGTCAAATAACGTATATTTTTTTAGGTTCGACAGAATACTCTTCTTACCTGATACTTATTGCAAGTCTCGTAATAAATGAGGCATTATGTTTGTAACTGTTCTCTATGAGACAGAGTATTCCAACAAAACAGCGACGTTTTCATCACGTATTTGTAGTCTGCCTACATAACGTATGCTTTACGTTCATTTAAGGCCCGGTCACACCGCCCGAACTTTGTTGGAGCGTTCCTTCAACGGTAGGGAGAGGGGGCGGAATTTAGACAACGCTCGTCACCGCGCACAAAATGGGAAAAAAATCGAAAACACGGGCGTTGCCTTAGAGGTGCACCGCTGAAGCCGGCGTTGCTTTAGCGTTGGTTTAACGGTAGCGAGCGGTAGCGAGCGTTGGTTTAGCGGTGACGCGAGCGTTGATAGAGCGGCGTTCCGCGCATGCGTGCGTTGGCTCGGCGGGGTTTTAAAGTTGGTTTAGCGGCATAACGCTTTTGACTACGACACCGTTCCAGCAATCCCGTGTCCGCTCGTAAAATGCTTACAACCGCTCCACCAAAGTTTGTGCAACGTTTAATCACCGCTCGGGCAAAGCTGGCGAAGCAGCGGTGGTCCAGCGTTCAAGATTTCTGCGTTGGCCTAGCGGACCCAAGCGTCCACGAACTTGCGTCTAGCGGTACCAAACTTGACTGGGCGTTGTTAGAGCGGTGGTGAACTTTGCCGGAGCGGAAAATTGCCCGCTCCTCACCGCTCGCAATTTTTTGTGCAGCTCAAAACTTTCGGAGCGGTAGGAGGGACCATCAGCGGTGGCCGAGCGTATACGGCGTTGCCTTAACGGGGGCCAACTTCTGTTAAACGGTGGTGAACGGTAACGAGCGGTGATGGAATTTTTTCACAGCTCCAGGAACGCTCCAACAAAGTTCGGTCGGTGTGTGTTTATATTTTTAAAGCCTTCAATTTCTTCTTCAGAGATATTAATATTAAGATGGATATGAGATAATTTGACAGGAATAGACTCTGAAATGGTACGATAAATGCTGCAGTAAGAAACTGATTTGGAATAAAGCTAGGAAGAAGGTATTATTTTTGATGAAACTAATTATAAGTTAGATTTAGATAACTGTCTTATCTCGAATCCAAGAAATAATTTAATAATAACACAGTCTAATGGATTCAAAGACACCTGTTCATTGAACCTATTTCACAAACACCATAGCAGTAATTAAAAATGCGTATATTTACTACATATATCTTACGTTTAGATTGATATTCTTTCTACGGAATGTTTGAACATCACTAAAGCGTAGAAAGAAAGATTTGTTTTACATGAAAATTTAACAGCAGGCATAACATGTACAGGATGATGACAGTGCAAACACGCTTTTTCCAAAACAAAATGCAACAATGTCGCAGGTTTTATCAACGATTGTTCATTTAACGACTTATATCTTCTTGTTTTTATGATGTGTCATACCAGTTCAATGAACATTATATTCATTTCATTACAATAGTTTATTCCGTTAGTTTTAATTGCATATGGCAGATTCATAAAAAATATTAAATCAATGAAAACCTTACATGATGTTCAATTTCAGTGTTTGGACATTAATGCAAATAAAATTATGTATAGAAATGTACCTTTAACACTCCTTAGACTTTTATACCGTTTTAAAACCTTTGAACTTTCCAAAAGTTTGACCTACCTAGAGTCATTTTTCAGTTTCGTATGCATATGTCAATGACAGTTCTTTAGCGGCACAATGAATAAGTTATATTTCCTATTCCGTGTTTTTATATGGAAAACAACAATTTCTGTCTCTGGGAAGGTTATAAAAAGTCGTTTTTTTGTTAGTTATCATTTAAAGTAAGAATTTAGAAGCAAGTCTTTTTCCATCTGGAATTACTTATCTCTTTTTCCATTTGGTCTGTTAGATTTCTTTTCTTCTTTTTCAATAAGAAAACAATTGATGTTTGGCATAACAATAAGGTTGTCGGCTGCAAATTTCGTGTCTGGCGTCATTTCGGCATTAAATGTCTGACAGTTATGTTTCTCACAGCTACAATAAAGATGTATTTTCTCGTCTGTATACTGAAATCCTAGACAATTTATAAATATTTGACGAATGTGCTGTTTTTGGAAAGTAAACGTTTTGTTACTAATAGCGTCTTTCAGAATCCAAATGCGTTACACTCTTCACGTAGGACATTACTCCCACTTAGTATAATACCATGATGTCTTGCTAAGGATTTGTACAGGCGTAATTTTAAATGCGTGGTGGCCTTTAAATAGTTCATAGGCATTTATGACAAACACTAGCGCGGAAATGTTTTTTTTTTTAATCCACCTCATTTCGATGAGCATTGCTCTGTTTGATTAGCAATCATTAAAGAAAAGACAAACACTTAGATGAATTGACCATCTACATTCCTAACCAAATTACCTTAACAAAAAAATAGATTTATATTCAATTATCTGACTACAATATCTTTATTGAGAATCAAAATTGGTGGAAGAAAACCCACATCGAAATGTCACCACAGGTCAAGGACATACATGACAGAGGGATGGCAGGGTGGGTCAAGCGAAAATAGTCTCCTTTAACATGTATTGTATCTATAAAAAGACAAAAAATAAGACTGATTTAATTTTCTTTGTTATCTGGCTAATCATAATGTTTTTTGTGACCATATTGATATATGCTTATCGTAATAAACTGATGGACGGAATAGACTAAATGTGTGCGACAAGTAACTGCCATACCAATAAAAGCTGCCTGAATGGTTGCACTTCGGTATTCATAAATCAATTTATCCTTGATATTAATCAACCTCATCTCGATGAGCTTTGCTCTGTTTGATTAGCAATGAAAGAAGAGACAAACACTTAAATGAACTGAAATATTGTCATTTAAATGATAAAATGACGGATAACTATATACTTCCTAAACAATTTGTTTTGTTGGGTTTAACGTCGCACCGACACAATTATAGGTCATATGGCGACTTTCCAGCTTATAATTATGGTGGTGGAGGACCCCTCCGAGCACTATTTCATCACGGGCGGATACCTGGGTAGAACCACTGACCTTCCGTAAGCCAGCTTGATGACTTCCTCACATGAAGAATTCAACGCCCCGAGTAAGGATTGAACCCATATCGGTGCGACGCAAGTGATTTGAAGTCAGCGACCTTAACCACTAGGCCATGGAGGCCATTCACAAAATGATAGACTGTACATCAAAATATCTGACTATAATACTTTTATTGAGTTCCCTTAACAAAATAATAAGCTGTATATCAAAATATCTGACTATAATATTTTTATTGAGAATCAAATCTGGCGGAAGAAAATCGCCAAAATTACGAACCTTTTGTTAGTCGACCAACAAAACGTTCACAATGGCCAAACCAAAGCTTGTAATGAGGCGGATATAAATTCTTATATAATCTGCCCTTAACAATTCTGGTTCTCATGCAACGATTTATTACACAGCTGTGATATGTGTTCGTCTTCTAAAGTCTGGAAGAATATATTAAACGTTATTTGGAAAGAAATACAAGGAAAACAACACTGAGTATTTATGTTCTCAGGTATTTGACCTTTAAATATTTCCTCAATCTCATCAAACAAACATTATCTGATTGATATAGTTCCAATAGAATCAATCTAACAGTATATGATAGTACCTAAAATGTAACCTAAATAGCTTATTAAACAGACATTAGAACTATCTAGTGGCGAGCCAGGCTTCTTTTCCTACAACTTAAAGAGATATTTGTAAGTAAAAATGTATGTGGCACACTTTCGCAATACATGTACAACTCGCAGTGTAGATAAAGATGTAATTTTTGTTTGACTCTGCATTGCATTTGCTATCAGTCTTAAATGTTTTATAGTTTAGTTCATACGGATTTATTTCAGCACCGTCAAGCTTATTTGAACATTTCCCGAGTCCGCTGGTACTGGTGTCATATGAGAAGGCGTGATCGTTATCCCCGTTGGGCTTTTGTCCGCGACCCCCGGGTTTAGCGACCAACGCCTTAACCTAGATCACTGCTCACCTCGTTACTTTTTATGGAAACATATGAAAGAAATTTTAATGAACAACAACAATTTGAAAGCAAATTGCTGTATCACATTGAATGATAAACTAATGCTCGTTTTGACACGTGTTCGGTATTGAAATAAAACATCAATTTGAAAGTGAAATATCAAATTTGGCAATCGGAGCACGTCTTAAAATATGGCACTCTCTCCATGTGATACCACAGAATGTTGACTGGTACTAACAAAAAGTGGCTATACTGTGCGTCACATTTTTACTGACCTTGTGTCATAATTAAGTACTTAACTTCAATAAGCGCATTTCATTGTGGATAATCTGCTTCGTAGTCCCAGTTCATGGCTCTAGTTATCTCTCTTGACGGTCCGTCCACAGAGTCAAAGGAAGCTGTACTTTTGTCTTAAACAAAAAGATGGTTTTGTGCACGTCACTGTAAGCGCATTTCATTCACGTTCAACGTCTGAGTACTGGTGTAAGTTGATTTTTTTTTACAAAGAACGACATTTTACTGGTTGACAAATTGAGCATGATTGCACACTCGTTTTTTTTTTGTTTGTTATCTTTGTGCTTACAATTTATGTTCAGCCGAGAATCACTAATGATTACGCCGGTTTTCAGACGTGGCTGAGTTAGACGTTATGTCAGTAACTTGAATATTTATAGAATTGTCGTTCAGATGCTTATTATCATATCCTGCTGGATATAAATCCTTCGCATCTGAGTTCCAAACAATGATTTTATTCAACGACAAGTCACTAAATGAGATACATGTATCATTTCTTAACTTAAGGTAGTTCTGCACGTTTGAAAAACCGGAAGTGATGGCGTAACGTCATTTATCCGGAAAACGTAGAATAAAGCCTGGATTCGGCGTACGGAAATGAAAATCATTTTATAAACTAATGGGAACCCGTGAGTAAATTTATCACAATGACACTGCTACTTTCTCTCTAAAGTTAAAATATGATAATGAAACATCTGACACGTTAAATAATTTAAAAATAAGTCTTAAAATTAGCTTTAAATGTGCGGTTCACTTTAATCTTGGTCAAATATCTCAGAGATAAACGCACTGACCGGTCTAGCAAAAATCAAGCACACGGCCCTATCATTTTTATTTGCTGAATTGTCTAAGCATATTCTGAAGTTTTGAAAAAATAGGGTTTAATCAAATTCTGTATTGTAGAAAAATTTCTACCCATACATGCAGAACTACCTTAAATGAAAGTGATGATCACGAGTTAGACTACAATCTTCGATGGAGAGACATTTCTCTGCAGTACATTTGATAGAAATCATAAACCTTATGTCATTTAGATTACACAATTGTACATTTTTACGTATTTTTTACCAATGGCAATTTTATTTTTTTTATAAAAATAAAAGTAATTTTAATCTTTTGATCTTTGTATGTTAGAGTCATTTGTCGTGTTTTGCTACAGGCGTTATAAATACCCAGAGCACCTGCTTGTTACTTAAGACTGTATCAGATAAACTGTAAAATGCACTTGTTGTGAACGATAAGTTTTCAATTAGCTAAATCTCAAAAGCAACATCTTAATCACTCTTTATCATTTAAAAGAAAATACGTTATGGCGTTTTTCCAACAATTTTTTCAGTTTTGATATATATAAATACACTTGTATTATCATATTATCAAAGGCAGTCTCTCATGAATAGTCTGACAATACAGTGTCCAAAGAAACTGATAAGGAGCTATATTTGAATCACATCATTCTGTCTGCCTTTCCGCTAGTCCGTCCTCACTTATTTTGACTCCCCTGAAGGAACGTAATAAAACATATATCGATCGTTCGCATAATGAAAGCATAAAAGTCATAATTCTATCTAAAAATCATAAAATTAACTCTGTCTTCGTATTTTTTTTTTTTTTTTTTCATTTTCTTTTTAACGTTTAAAACATTGGACTCCAGTTAAGAGTTACAGAACCTTCATATAATGCTATATCTTTGTGCGTTACATTAACATCTATAAGATTAGTTCAAAACTGAAAATAATGATGGATGTATCGTATCTTGAAAAAGTAAAGGTTAAATTAAATGTAATACGGTAGATTCAGTCAAGAATTTTATTCCTAGATACATATAATGAGTTCTGCATTTAAACAATTTAGCATTTTAATACACAATATTACTCCGTAGATACGAGACATGATAACCCACCTAGTAACATTATTTTGACACCGGGCTGACCAGACCTAGCACAATCTTTTTAATGCTGAGCGCCAAGCGAGGAAGCTAAAGTACCATTTTTACGTCCACTCGAAGCGGCGCTCTACCACTATGCTACCGAGTTCAAGTGCTATAAAATGTTTACAACATGTGTTTCTACGTCATAGGAGTGCTACAACGCTATGTCATATTTTTGATATTGCACTATTGGTCAGATACCCCCAATTATAAAAAAAAAAAGAACAGCGATTTACTAGGGATAATGTAAATCGTATGTATACCTGTATATAAGGTAATGTTTAGTTTGTTCTAATTGGTCAGTAATGTAAAACCCAGGAAGTGATTTGGTCATATAATTTTCCTAAAATGCCCCTTATGCAGCGATTTGCAGGTCTCAAAATTTTACAGGTGGCATCAATGATTTCCAACAAGCTGCTTCATGACATACGAATTAAATTCTGGCTGTATTTCGCAAATATTAAGACTGACAAGCGGCGGAAGTTACAAAATGCTTACATTTAAAGTAATGTGTAAATGTGCGAACTGATTTTATTTGAGAAATATTTAATATATTGTGTTATTTTGACATGATTTTATTGGATATATATAATTTGTTTATCGATATACGAACGTGGTTTGAGCCTACGTATAACAAACTGCCAAAAGACAAAATTGAAAAGCAGGCACCATATCTAAGGGGTGATTAAACAATACCTAAAGCTATGAAAGCGGAAGTACTAGAACCACCCAAGCCGAAATGGTCAAGCTGAAAAATTAAACAGAACGATCTGAAGAGATCAAAATGAAACAGCTCCGATTGAAGGTACGGGGAGACGTTTTAGAGCCGCCACACGGCACAAACAACGCTACTGTGATAATGAAATAGAAACAGTAGAAAACCACAGGTCACTCAACACAACATAAACGAAAATGTTGCAGGCTCGGTTTGATTGAGCCTGTCCAAGGACGGTAGTGGAAATGCAAGCTACCGTCCACGCCCTCTAGCCCCGGGTTGAGCAGAACTCAACATTTACACATGTTATAAGTACCAGAATATAATTTAGAGGCAGATGTATTCATACGGCGATGTACATGGAACCTTCAATGATGCACAGAGTGCAATTCAGTGCGCCGCTAATTGCGTATTTACAAACGTATAAGCAATGATGGTTTTTTTTTCGGATTTTAACATAATATATTTACCCTTCCGTTTTAATTAGAAGACATGTGTAGAGTGCATAAATATTTACTAATTAGTTTACTGATGCAAAGTTTATCCATGATGTAGCAAGATGTTTTACTATGATTGTTATACATCTAGAGTCAGATGGCAAAATGTATGTTTATCAGACCAGTGCTAATTGATAAGAACAACATATGTATGTTGAACAAATGGACTGAATACGACAATGGTATTGAAAGGCTTTCAATGAAAATAATAGTGCGGAACATAAACGTTTATACAACAAAGGAATATCAGCAGGTTAATCTGACAGATAACGTGTTAATGGGTTGTAAAACTACGAGAATTGAGAGCAACAGCTTGATAGATTTCTTTAGCAGATCGAAAATCTAAGCTGAGATAAAACAAGAGCTATAGTAGTATAGATTAATATATCAAATACGCTTCAAAAGCCAAAGTGTTTTAAAATTTCAAAATCTTTCTTGCTGGATGTCTGATAGACTCTAGGTCTTTTTATCTAAGAAGGGTGAAATTAACAGCTTTAAGATACTAAACATAAATGAAAATAAAATAAATGCTATTAAGTTACTATGTACAGCTTGAGTCCAAACTTTATTTCAAGACAGAGCTGGCAGTTCTAGATATCAAATATTATTCTAACACGATCCGATTCAGTTTCGTATTAAACAAAGAAGGCTGAAAACAGTAAACTATTATACAACAAATCACTGTTCTGACGTCACAATTATTACGTCATAGCGTCAAACGGCATAGCGGCGCGCTTGAAAAGAAACCAATTGAAAACGGGAAAATATTTAATGAATGTCGTCAAGGATGTACTTAAAATCCTTGGTAACGTGTTAGAATCGAAATAATATATCTCATTTAGTGATTTGCTCTCGAATAAATCATTGTTTGTCGTTCAGATGCGTATTATTATATCACTCGGGCTGCGCCCTCGTGATATAATTCCTTCGCATCTGAACTCCAAACAATGATTTATTCAACGACACATCAGTGGGTGAGATATATTATTTCTTAAATAGAACCGATTTCAATACATCTGAAATTGTTTTGATTGCCATGTCTTCCTTGAAGCGTTTGTAAAATCTTTACTTTAAACATCTTGAAAAATAACGAAAAATAACATCCTTGGACTAAATTGTTTTTTTTTTTCATGCATGCGTACAACCTTACAAAATTGGAACGTAAGTTGAAAAACACTTAAATAGAAATCGAACAGCGTATACTAATTACACGATTACTCTTCGAATACAGAATTATTTGACATGCTGGTTTACAGTAATTGTTTGTACAGAAAGCAATCTGTCAGAGCGTGCCACCAGAACTACCTCCCACGCAAATGTTCATTTCATTGTGCGACAAAGCATCACGCACAATCGCTTCGGTATCTTGATTAAATTATGTATTAATTCTTTAGTAATAACTTGAATCAGATTATACTAATTGACTAAAAATTTAAGTTTTTATAATTCAACCCTTTTGTTACAAAGACTTTTTCTTAATTTATACTGATTTATAAATATTTAAGCAGACATTAATGATTGGCATAATATGAACACTTAGTTGTTGTGCTTATTTTCGGCCCAGCCAGATTACGCTCGTTTTCATGACCTACAATGCCTACCACGTGAATAAGTTGGCAAATTAGATTGCTTGATAACGTAAGTTTCACAAATGATTAATGCAACAGTCTTGCTAACTGGATGAAAGTGTTCAATTTTTTGTGTCTTTTTGTCGACTTTAATTATTTCTTAGAGGGATGAAGGCAATAAGTAAATGTTCTAGGTGTCCTCCTACTTTCTGCTTTTAAATAATTCAACTTATCACAAGCTTAGGGACGTGCCTGTCTTTAACAGAATTTCTTTTATTTGGCTACTGAATCTGAATTGAAATAGCTTTTAAATATCCTCAACATTATAAAAACATAATGAAATCTAAGACTAATCTGATGTTTTGACCTTGACTTTGTATGTAATATTAAACATAATTAAATTTACTGCGAACTGTAATTTTATTCAATGTTCAGTTGCATGTCGGATAATCATAATAACCAAGCAAAAATACGTTAGACCTGGGTTAAATTTTTACATGCACAAACGCCGCTTGATTTAGAAACTAAATAAGCGTTTTCTCGACGATCTGCATTCAGTTACATTTCATTTCCAGACGCAATACTGTATTTCAGCATGTAAATGCAGAAACAAACGATATCTCATTTTCCTCTTGCATGAGCGATTCCGTTAGAGAATTGTCTTATGCTAACTGTAAATAACTGTGCGTAAATATAGCGTTTCTAGTATTTTTTCAGAAACAAGAAGGGTCGTTTTGATAGCTATTTGAATTAGGCACAAAGACGTCCGACAAATGTGTATTCCGCCACTGACCTGATAAAGCAAAATTAATTATACACATGTACCCGTCGGGTTTTTCTTTTTTTTGCACTAAGGTAGGATAAATTTGTCTACATTAACATTTCTGTGGTTTCCATGTGCACCGCCGTATGAACACATCTGCGGATGTCTCTAAATTGTTTTTTGTACTTGTAGCATGTGTAAATGTTGAGTTCGGCTCGACCCGGGACTAGAGGGCATGGATGGAAGCATGCCTTTCCACTACCGTCCATGAACAGGCTCAATCTAACCGGGCCTGCAACATTTTCGGTTTTGTCGTGTTCAGCTTCCACTTTTTCTATTTTGCATAAATAAATTGTTAGTTTAGATATCTTTTAGCGAGTTATGAATTCCACGGATATCTTAATCTAACTAAGGGTGTGTTTTGCGCTTAAAACCGCTTTAAACTCCACAGTGGTATGTTTGCAGTGACTGTTCCGTCTATGTTCCTTCATTTGTTTGTCTCTTTGTTTACGCTTTCTAATTTGTTAACTATTTTATGTAGGTATCAGTTAAGTACTCGTGATATATTCGCAGGCGACTGCAGAAAATGGTTATATTAGATCTTTGTAGCGAGAGATGGTCCTTTCTGATGTAACAAATTACAATATCTTATATATAACTAAGACAATGTCATGGCATTTTGATTTCGTAAGACGATTGTATCTTAAGATAATAAAGTCGGAAATTACTTCGTCTACAGATGACCGACATACATAATAGAATTTGTGGACTTGATTGATTAACTTTATCTCATCTGCGCTGTTTTGGAGACGCATATAATGTAAAAACTACCGCATTTTCTTTGTGCGTAGTAAAATTAAGTCCGATCGTACGTTATGAAATATCAGTATGAACGTACAGGTTTGATTTCTGACAGTCCTATAAAATACTTTGTTTTTCAAAAAATTTCAAATTGATCATCATTTATCTCAAAATAGCGTTAACCTTATAGGCATGAGATAGCGGGATTAAATACTGAAAAGCTCCATCACATATGCGTAAAAACTTGTATAAAGAAATAGTTAGCCGGGAAAAATATGCATGTTATAACATGTCAAAGAACTAATATTCAAATATAGTTTAACAGAACGTCCGCTGCTATAGATAAAACAGTGCAACTAACCGTTATCAAAAGTATGCAATTTTTACTACCTTTAACCTTAAGATAAATAAGTGCAGCCCTTCCCCCCCCCCCCCCCCCCCCCCCCCCCCCCCCCCCCCCCCCCCCCCCCCCCACACACACACATATACATATCATACACCAATTGTGCATTTGAAATGTTTATGAATATGCATGATACTGCTTTCAAATATTTCAAAAACTGAGTTTTTCGTACATGATATATTAAATTAAATGGTCTATAGTGGCCGCCTTTACACCTTTTATGTCTAAATACTCGAAGTGTTTAATCATATTTTTTTTCTGTAGATGTAATAAGATACGCTAATGCAATTACAATAAAAGTTGTTCTGACAAGTTCGTGAGACACTTCAGTAATTGAAAATGTAGTCTGATGGTGCACACACTGATTGAAGGCAATGAAGCAAGCCAGAGAAGCCATACGACTTAATGCAATTATTGCGCGAACATTACATTGTACAATAATTCACCTTGGTGAGAAACTGTATTTCAATTTTATTCAGGAGTAAACGAACGCAAAAAAAAAACCTCATGTGTTTGTTCTTTCTTGCGCAAATAAAGATTCCAGTCATTAATATGAAACGTTTGAATTGCCTTAAAACATGTTTAGCGTTTTAATATTACTGCGTAGCATTTTAAACATGTACAAACATTAGAATGCATATTCGTATTTTCTTTGGGGAAGGGACATGCTTTGCTTATATTAAAGTTACCTTAGAAAAATCATGTAAATTTTAATGTAATTCCATTCTATTGTGTTATTATCTGTCTCCTCTTATAGCTACTTCTTGCATTGTTTTGATCTCAGTTCTTTGAAATTGTTTTAGCTTCCACTTGTTTTAGCTTCCACCAGCACACATATTATATACCCCTCGGTCTTATGTCTTGGTATTGTTTTTTAGTATCACTTTGCCACCATTTGACAGTACATATGTACAAACTACAAAGTAAAAAATAGTTTTTAATTTCGTCGCAATACTTGCCCCTCCCCCAACCGCAACACGCACACTCGAGATACCTGCAAATACAGGATTAAGTCATTTTACTTACAGTTTAACATTTTCTATGAAAAAAAAAAACAACTTTTTACGCTGTTCTTGACTTTTATGTTTGTCAAAAGTGTCCATAATGTTTGAAAGAATGAAAACCTATTCAGGCAACATGTTTTCTTATTATATGTTCTGTAGAAGAACAAAAACATGCTCAGTTAGAACAGTGATGTTCTTGTCAATATATCGTTCTGAGAACATCTGGGTTTTGTTCTGGTTAAGTGTGGGGTTGGTCAAGCTCACACTCCTTTTTTGTTTTGTTGCCAGTTTCCAACATTGTACGAGTTTTCACGTTGTGTATGCAACAGGATATTGTTTCGGGGCGAATGATACTGAATATGAATTAAAACATAAGTCAAATCTCAAAGTTCAATTTAAACCATAATAATATTATTAGTGTCACAATGATGTAATTAAGTTCACAACGTGCTTATATGAAAGATATTTCTTTTTAAACATGCTCCAACATTTTACGATATATGTTGTTATCATATATTGGAATAAAGCCATGGCAAAAATATATCATGTGACTATGAAGATTAAAAATGTTATCTTAACAAAATACGTTGCACTTTACGTGCAATCCTGTTAGCATGTTATTTCATCAGATACAGCACAAAATTAGAATGCAACGATATCGTCTTGTAAAGAAATGTTAGTTTTCAAATAATTACCATGAATAAGCTTTTACATTCAAAAGAATTTTGCTGGTACAGTTTTACAGAAGTAAATGTATTTCATATATAAAATCTAAATGGTGAATTAAGACGTACTCATATAAAATTTATGAATGATATTCAAAACTTTCTGCCCATATTAGTGCCTTGCACGAAATTTAACCCTCATTCTACGTTATAAAATCTGAAAAGTAGATCCCTCGGAAGCACTGAGAACAAGGCAAACAGTGAAAATTGCAGTTTGATTGAGTCTGTTCATGAGCAGTAATGGAAAATGCAACACTGCCCACGCCCCCTAGCACAATCAGAAAAAAAAGATGTCCCTAATAGCTATATTCATATACTGACAATTACTGGAAACAGAACCAAAGTTCATCCGACTTTGTTTCTGACAGTATTTTATCACCACTTAAAACTGATCTTAATTTTCATAATTAAAAAATAACAAACGTTAGCTATCCAAGGTCTGCATTTTTTCTCTTTCTCAACACATTGTTCAATTATACAAAAAAGAATACAGCGGCAGCAGACCCAGTATGTGTACTTTGAATATATTGCGACACATTCTATGTTCCATGCTATATATGATATCCCAGTGTATGTTTAAATATTGTTCATTCCTTGCGCTGATATCTTAAAGTTCTGTCTGTTTACCATCTGGATTCTCTTTCTGTATGATATGTTTTGGAGAACACGGTGTTATCAAATTCCACAGACAACTAATCTTCCTTACGTCAGTTATTTTTCCAAACAAAGTATCACGAATATTTCAAACATATAAATGATATGCCTTATTGGCAAAGTCAATAGCGTGCATGTACCTGTAGAGGTGACGATGTTTAAACCAGACGTGTCCCCATCGCAAATTTCTGTCCAGAAATAACTGTGGTAAACATTTATCAAGTAGGCATCAGCATTCGTTTTGTGCTGACTTATATCTTTGACACGACAGTGAAACTTAATTTTCTGTTTTAGAATTCATTCTATATAATTGTACAGCGTACTTAATACGTCTCTGTGACCTTAAAGCATTTGATCATACATCTAGGTTAAAACGTTTCAGGATTCTTTAACAAAAAGTGTTTATTTAAAGTACCACATGCATTTTCAGATTTCGGATTCTCACTCCTATCGGTTGTACGAAGTTACAATGGTAACTTTCTGCATTACCACTAAAATTTATGAATATCAGTTTTACTTGCCCCAGTGTTGATTGTTCAAAGGTGGTGCCCTTCTGTGTTCTTTCTTCTTGGATATTTGTGTCTGTTTGATACTACTGTTTTTTTTATCATTGCACTTACTGGTTTGGTCTTGTATAAATATCCGCAGTTAGTGTCTAAATGCATACATTTGCATGTACCTTAATTCCATTTGGAAAACTGTATTAGTGACTGTATGAATGTTTGCTATTTGACATTTGTCCGGTTATGACATTGTCAACATGTACAACATTATTCATTTATCCGTATATCTTCAACGCAACTTTAGGCTAACATCTTACCAGAATTGTTTCGTGTTTTTGTTTCCAGATTCATATAGAAAAACTACAAGGATCTTAAGATAGCCTGATAAATATAACCTGTCTCAGACATAATGTAATTAGTTACCATGACGACATATAAATCGAGGATTGATGTACGATTCTAAGTTCTAACATTTGAAAAAATATAAGGTTAGATTGAAACACGATTTATTTATTTGATAAAGTATTTTAGCCCTGAGTACCCGGAAATCAAACTCATCCTTCTGTTCAACGTTATATTCTACCGCATAATTTAAACGTGATTATATTCGAAAATGAGAAATAATAAAATTATGTACGATTATAACGAACATTGATTTGGCATTTCCTCTTGTGTTTTAAAAAAGATACTCAATACATGTTACTTTCTAGATAGATCTGTCATACCAATTCTAGTTCGACAACTTTTCTGAAATAAAAAATATTTTAATCAGTATGAAATTTCTATGACATTTGAAACGAACGATTTTGTAATCTTTATTTTCAGTGACCTATACGGTAAGACAGATCATACATGCACTCAATAACACCACAGAGTTGCATTATTGTATAGCAATATAGCAATATTGTTAACAGTAAACGATTAATATGCATTTTTATGCCCCCACTTTGGGGGTGGGGGGGGGGCGTATATAGATTTGTCCTTGTCCGTCCGTCCGTCCGAGAATGTTGTGTCGCGCCTAGCTCCAAAAGTATTTAACATAGAGTCACAAAACTTTACAGGAATGTTGGTTAGCATGTGTAGTTATGCACCTGCGGCTTCGCGTCCGGATTCATTCAGTCATGTAGGAGTTATGCCCCTGACTTTGTACAAATTGGTCATTTTAGTGTTGTGTAGCGCCTAGCTCCAAAAGTATTTGACGTAGAGTCACAAAACTTTACAAGAATGTTGGTCAGCATGTGTAGTTGTGCACCTGGGGTTTTGCGTCCGGATTCATTCAGTCGTGTAGGAGTTCTGGCCCCTGCCTTAGTAAAAAATGGGTCATTTTAATGTTTTGTCGCGCGTAGCTCCAAAAGTATTTGACCTAGAGTCACCAAAGTTTACTGGAATGGTGGTCAGCATGTGCAGTTGTGCACCTGGGTTTGGTTTCGCGTCCGGATTCATTCAGTCGTGTAGGAGTTATGGCCCCTGACTTAGTTAAAAATTGGTCATTTTAATATTGTGTAGCGTGTAGCTCCAAAAGTTTACACGAATGTTGGTCAGCATGTGCAGTTGTGCACCTGGGGTTTCGCGTCCGGATTCATTCAGTAGTGTA
This sequence comes from Mercenaria mercenaria, assembly GCF_021730395.1. Classification (NCBI taxonomy): domain Eukaryota; kingdom Metazoa; phylum Mollusca; class Bivalvia; order Venerida; family Veneridae; genus Mercenaria; species Mercenaria mercenaria. The sequence continues at coordinate 88,343,088 of NC_069362.1, read as the reverse complement.
GGAGTTATCGCCCCTGACTTAGTAAAAAAATGGTCATTTTAATGTTGTGTCGCGCGTAGCTCCAAAAGTATTTGACCTAGTCACCAAAGTTTACAGGAATGTTGGTCAACATGTGCAGTTATGCACCTGGGGTTTCGCGTCCGGATTCATTCAGTATTGTAGGAGGTATGGCCCCTGACCTAGGAAAAACATTGTCATTTTAATGTTTTGTCGCGCGTAGCTCCGAAGATATTTTACCTACAGTCATTACGAATTTTAAAGCAGCATATTGTTTTCCCAAAGTTGATCTGTGTCCTTTGTCATGTAGTGGGGGCATCTGTGTCCCATGGACACATTTCTAGTTTTCTCTTGTATGATTTGTTCCTACACGGTGATCTGTGCAAGTTTGTTAATTGATTTGTACATTCCAGTTGTTTCAACTGACAAGTTATAAAGTTATCTTGACCTATATTATTTCTGTTGTATGTAACCAACATTAATGTCGTAAGTATTTCACATTTCAGACTCAAGGTTAATATAAGGAACAAAAACATTCGTAAAAGAGAGCTAGAGACTTGCTAAAATATATTTTTGTTGTATTATACAATTTCTTTGTAATAAGCTCCCTTGCAAATAAAAATATTGAAAAGCGGTGCATTTGCATTTTCTACTTAACATCTGATTGAGGCATTGTTTTATTTTAACAGTCGGAAGATTTTAAAGACTTTGAAACTCTAAAAGTAATTCATTTTCAGTCTTCCTTGATTGTCACTACGAGACAAAGATAAAGAATTTGTATACATATCTTTATATATATTTTGAATAAAAAATCAAAATATGGATACATACTTAAGGTATTACTGATGAGTTTATTTGGATGCTGTAATAATATATCCAAAACGGACAATGTCAGATCATAGAATTCCACCGGACAATAATATAGCAGACTCAGTTTGAATCACAATTTATCTGAAAGAATCGTCTATGGCAGACATGTGTAATAACTTAGAAATATCATGTTTGACTTTTGATTTTGTTGCGACGATGCTAATATCCTGCACATTTGTCCTCACTGAAAAAAACATTTACTTCTAAGGAAAATAAATTTACTTTAGTAAATATCAACATTGACATTTTTGAATTGCTGGCTTCCTCCTACGTTTTGTTTTCGTACACAGGCATATCTAATTATCAGATGATTAAAAGAAGTGTCATTGAATCGATCTAATGATACATTTCATACTGGTTGTTTCTGTATTAATATCATACTAAAATCTACAGAATGACTTACGCTACCTTTACGTGAGCGTGGGGATAACATTCATTTAACACTGGAACATTGTGGAGATGAAAGGACTAGCATTTCGGGGTTAACTTATAATTAACACAAGAGCATTGGTGGGACTAGAGTATTCATTTTTTGATTTTAACTCGTATTTAGTACTGAGCCATTTTGGTGAATAACAGTGAGATTGTTCATCGTAACACTAAGACGAATTTTCATAGAATCAGCATCAATTGTTTACTTCAGCAACACGACATGCAAAAAGCACAGACCAGGTCATTAGATTCAAGGTCAAGGCCACACTTCACTGTCAAAGGTGTAGGTGGTCACAGTCTTGACTTTTCCTTCTAGTAAAGAGGCGTCTGTTATCTCTATTTTTACGTATATATTAAATAAGTCGTTCACAGATTTTGCATACGAGTATATCAAAAACGACCATATACAAGTTGTGATACGTTTAAGCTTGATAACATACATATTTTCATATTATTACGGTAAGTATTAAGTATTCAAACCTATTGAACATTGGTCCTGTGGTGTGGGCCTCAGACAATAGGTCTTACTATAGGCCGACAAGCCATTCAGTAAATCTAATTTTATATCATTACGGGAACACCCATATTTAACGTGAAGTGACATTTAATTTCTCATATTTATCACAGCGTGTAATTTCTACTGCGCCGTCCAAATTTCTAGATAAGTGAGTTAATTTTATTGATATACATTTTATTGAAAACATATTCAAGTGATTGTGTAATGATGCTTCTAATAAATATAATTTTCTAAATGACCATGTGATAGATCATCGATTTATTTATCGTATTTATTGCCCCATGCGAAACAATGTTAGCTTTGATTACTTTATTCTATTGCTTATCACTTACTTTGAATTTAAGCTATGTAATACTTGCGTCTTACGTTTTCTTTTTATCTTTTGCAGCTGCCTCTATTACACCTACTATATGCTTGTTTAATTATTTCGTCAATATAACAGTAACTTGATAATGTCAGATATTTAAAACTGACAGTCATATTTTATATTATGAGTCATTATGTGTTACAGTAAATCAATATGGTAAAACAAATGTGTATGATAATGTGTAAATATCATAATTATACAATTTCGTGTGCTTCCGAATATAGTTTCTCTACCTTGCTCAAACATTTGAGGGTCTTGCAGAAATGCAGTCTCAGTATAACATCGCTTTGGTTTGTTAAGTCTCGGAATATGTATGTTACAAAAGAGCGATGTTCGTACACTGCTAGTGTAGTTTGTAAAAAGAAAGGAATTATTCTGCGTAGATGAATAGAAAACGATATTTTGATTATATATCATTTTGCAAATAACAAAAGAATCATGTTCTACTTTCTCGATAAGTTCTGAAAAAAATAATTGAAGATGTGTTGGATTTCAGATTTGAACATAATGTTCAAATTCGTATGTGTTTCTAACATAGGTACATAGTCAAGGCTGCTGGTATCTGCAAGTTTTCCCGGAGGTACTATCTTTATTTTTCGAAAATAATGGACGGCATTTGATAACTTCTCTATGGATAGCTTACTCATGGATTCCACTGTGTACAAATATTCGAGATATTCAGATCAGAAACAAAATCCGTCCAGTCATAAAGCTGGGGAAGGGAAGTACTTTAATAGCAATGTTGAAAATGGTAAACAATCTGCATATCAATCCTGCAAGGACATGATCTGCGCTGACGCTCTAACTGTAATGTTAAATTCTTAAGTTTTTATAATATAACAAAGATATTTATAGAAAGATATATAACAGAATAGTAATTGATATAATTTTGGAAAATATTCTAGTGTAACCAAATAATAACGTTTGATTCCATGATATTTGGCATGTCATCCAGTTTTCAGTCGCTGGCGCAATTCCAGTATAAAACTTGTGACAGTTATGTTTCCCAAAGCTGCAGTAAATATGAAGAAACTCTAATTGGGCATTGTATTTTCATATTCGACATTTCCTTCCTTTATAATCATTTTCTTATGATTTCCGTCTTTCTGTGCCGGACGTCACATAAGGGACCGTTGTACTAAATCAATCATATCACTACCATTTCAACTTTATTGTTAATTGGTACGAAACTACACTCGCATGCTAAAGAATGTGAATTATAAATAATCGGAAATTGTTTCTGATATATATACATTGATACACATATATCTGCCGAAAAGATTGTATATGAAACCGGTCGGTAGACAAAAATATATATAGTGGGAAACCCATTGGATGTTTTTCTTTTTTATTTATTATGTACTTGTCCAGGAGTAACTTTTAATATTTTCTAACTATTTTCTAATATATAGATATATATATATATATCAAAAAGAAAACATCAAACAATAGACTTCAAAATGGAAACCGCGCACTTAGCTTCCTCATTTCAGTCCTTTACATTTTACAATAAAAAGTGTTTCACACGGTGGTGTAAACAAGTATCAAACTTATTCCATAAAGATAGTTCACATATTTAATATAATTCTGAATTTCTAGTTACTGCTTGTTCTTAAATTTAACATGTTAATATTTTTAGACGCCGGAACCAGACTTCTGATCAATAGCAGTTTATTTCGGAAGAAAAATATATTAATATGTCGTCAGCATCGTGTTTAAATATAACATGACGGAACAAAGATATCTGGTTTTGTCATGTAGAAAATAAATTACATGTTGAAATAAATACAATAACAAACATTACACCAAGACTCCCAAAGTTGATACAAATGCAATGTTAACCCAGTAAACGCAACCCTAAAGGGCAAAGAACTTTCTTCAAAGACCTTTCTACTAACAAACAAACACCTTTCTCAAAACACGTCTCTAAAAACAAGTTTGTGTGTATACACAAACACATCTTAAGAGCAAATGCCTCTAAACAAACATGTCTGTATATACAAATATCTCTGTACAATCAAGCAAGTCTCTACAAACACCTCTGAGTAAAACTACCTCTGTACAAGCAAACGTCGATTTACAAACACTTCTGTACAAACAAACACCTCAATACCAGTAAACACCTCTCTATCAGCACCTCTATATTTATCTTTCTTTAAAAACATCTTTCTACAGATACCATCTACCTACAAAAACAAATATTTTCTTTCTCCTTATAAGAAAGTGTTTGTAAATTTACTACTTCAGACCAATAAGTTCCTTACAGTAATTACACATAGCCTTTTCAGCTGTATTTGTTTAAGCGAAGCTCCACTGTGCAGTTAACCAGTACCTGTATATTTTACTTTCAGCATTGCCTAGTGGACCTCTACAAAATTTCTTCAAATCATGACCCTCGGGGTCAAATGTGACCCCGCCCCAGGGATCACTTGATTTTAACATAGGAAAATCTTCAATTTTTAAAAAAAAATAAACCAGAAGGCCTAGAGCTTAGATATTTAACATGTAGCATTGCCTAGTGGACCTCTAATAAAGTTGTTCAAATAATGATCCCGGGGACAAAATGACCCCGCCCCAGGGGTCACTTGATTTTACATAGGAAAATCTTTAAAAGATTTCTAAAAATAAACCAGAAGGCCTAGAGCTTAGATATTTGACCTGTAGCATAACCTACTAGACTTCTTCAAAATTTGTTCAAATTATGACCCCCAGGGTCAAATTGACCCCGTCCCATGGGGTTACTTGATTGTACATAGAAAAATCTTCAAAATTTTCTAAACATAAACCAAAAGGCCTAGAGCTTAGATATTTGACAGGTAGCATTGCCTAATGGACCTCTACAAAATTTGTTCAAATCTTGACCCCCAGGGTCAAATTGACACAGCCCCATGGGTTACTTGATTGTACATAGGGAAAGCTTCATAAATTTGCTAAAAATAAACCAGAAGTCCTAGATCTTAGATATTTTATGTGTAACATTGCCTAGTAGATTACTACAAACTTTGTTCAAATCATAACCCCCGGGGTAAAATTGGCCCCGCCCCAGGGGTTACCTGATTGTACATCGGAAAATCTTCCAAATAATTTCTAAAAATCATCAGTTTGACATTTGAAACATGTACCTCATATTACTCAGGTGAGCAATCCAGGGTCATCATTACCCTCTTCATTTTTATGAGTGTATTTTTAGCAAAGAAAAAAAATACAAGCATAATCACAACCATAACATGATATTAATCTAGTTACGCCTAACCTCTAGCAGTAATACAGTCGAAATAAAAACACTTACATATTTTAACCATTTTTGTCAAATAAAGAAGGTTTATACGAGTAGGGATGGTGGTTGTTCGGAGAATGAGCTGCTGAGGTCGTGACTTATAAACATAAAAGGTTTCCACTCAGCATTTCTAGCTTGAGTACACATTTTGTCACCTAAACTGTGAAGACAACCTTTATGGAGAAAAAGAATGAGCTTGTGTTTGGGGTCATTTGGGTCCAGATCACTATTTTTAAAAACGGAAAATCGGTGATTTCCGCTCAGTAACATACGTTAGGAATAACATGAAGTGTTGAAACTTGTTGAGTAGGTGGGGATGATAGTTGGGAATGTATTTGGAGCCGCTGGGGTCAAAGTCACGGTTACTAAACATAGGAAAACATTTCCCCCCTTTAGTTTGGATGCAAATGTTGTCACTTAAGGTGTGTATATATCTTTTATCGACAGAAAGGTAAGTCGGATTGTATTTGTTGTCACTCTGGCAAAGGTCAAGGTCTTTGTTACTCAAAATAGAAATAGAAAATATATTTAGTTTTGGTAGAGATAGTGTTACTAAACTTTAAGTCTTGATAGTAGCTTTTATTGAGACCGTATTTAAATAGTGTTAGTGATATATATTAAACCAGATTTATTGGCGTTGCTGCGTTTCTTGGGCCACAATTAATCCATTATAGTAGAGCAATATCACATACTGATGTACCATGATTAATTGGACAGACATTTTCTATCTGAAATGCTGTCACGCAAGTGTAAGTGTCATTGGACTATGTTATGTTCCTTACGATTAAAAGTTACTGACCTTAAGCAGAGGCCAATTCTTTGCACTCACAGAACGCTAAAAGCAAAACAATAACAGATGATCGCGTGTGCTCATGACAGGTTATGGAATGGGCTACTCCCCTCACGCCCACTATTACCAGCGTATGAGCTACTCTATAATTCATAGGCATTGCATGGACTTCATGAGTCCATGGGACCACAGCAAAATATTTCAATCAGATCATACATGTTAAAGCAGCAGTATAAAATAAAACTGACGTTTTGCATAAAGAAAATATTCTCACAGGTTTTTAACATTGTCATTTTATTTCAAAACGACTCCAAATGGTGTCGTACACATACATTACAGCAAACGTTGTATGGAATTAAGTTTACTTTATCGTGTTCACAAAACGACTGTCAGATTGAAATCTATAAAATATAGAAAAGTTTGATTTCGGAACATGTGCAACATTTTGCTAATATTTGATTTTAGATTATATATGAAAAGAAAACAGAATAATTTTAAAAAAGACACTATTTAAGCCAAATGTAAGGTTTAAACAAAATGTGTTTTTTTTTTTCTGTAGTGAAAGATGATATTTTATATATGCCATTGTACAAATAATAGAATTAAATGCAAATGAATTTTCACATCCTTGACTATGAATATTAAATGTTTCCCTGTTTCCCAGCTGCATTTTACGTACATTTTACTAATAACATGCGCGATAAGCGTCTTATATCAAAGCCTTGAGATGTATGGTGGTTGCGGGTTTAGCTAGAGGAGTTATTTTCATTTTAAATACCAATCTATAAATATACATGTATAAGAAACAAATACTAATGTGCCTCATATCTAATATAAACTCTGCCTGACCTTACATGAACAGCTGGAAGTCAGTGATGTAACCATGGGCTGGAATACCTAATCATTGACAGATCTTATATAATCTAAATGGCCAGTGTGAATGGATAGAGGATGAATAAGAACTGCTTGTTCATTGATAATTCATCCGCATTGTTCATGAATGGGACTACTTTGGGTAGCACATGAACATCCTTTGCATGTGATTTGGAATCAAATAAAGATGCTACATGATTGTCAGAAATACACTTAACTTTGGTAGCGGGATAAACCCGCAACCAATGAATAAGAACTGCTTGTTCATTGATAATTCATCCGCATTGTTCATGAATGGGACTACTTTGTGTAGCACATGAACATCCTTTGCATGTGATTTGGACTCAAATAAAGATGCTACATGATTGTCAGAAATACACTTAACTTTGGTAGCGGGATAAACCCGCAACCAAAAATTATATTCATTGTGTTACTCTAGATCTTTTTAGTAGTAGCGCTGCTCCGACTTATAATCTCTGTGTTGCTTTAAATACATTCTACAGGATACTTTCATTAATTTCTAAATAAAAGAATCATGTACCTAGCGGTGATGTATTCAATGCCCATAATAAAACACACACATTATGATGTATTAACAAAGAACGCAATCCCTGCGAGCGCTCAAACCCTATAGCAGTGGATGTATGGATGTGTACATGGTTAATATAAAATATATAAACAAAGAGTAAAGCATATATACAGAACAGAACAGAACAGAACAGTAATTTATTGATATAACTTGAACATGTACAGTTCATCGTTATAAGAACAAAATATACTAAACATGCATAGCAATGCGAGAGTGAACAAAACAAAAGAACACTCAGTTAAAATTCATTCAATATTATTATTTGCAGTGTGACCTGCCGTGAGAACCAAAGACATATATGTAATATTTTCTAGTTAGTATTCCCTCAGGGATAATCTTTCTTCAGCGATTGTACAATATGAGATAATATACGAAGGATACAATGTACACATTCATTGAATGTAAAAAGGGCGCGAGACAATACTGTTTGTCACTTCGTGCCGCTGTACGTCTAGTATAATTATAAAGTAAAAATATGCAGAACTTTGGTAAACCTTATCTAATGCAAGGATTACTTTAGACGCGCAATACTGGTTGACACGAACAATACTGGTTGACACGAACAATCTTAAATCACTATAAACCTTGCCGAAAAGAAACACAAGGTTTATCTTAAGACTTGAACATGCCGAAAAGCATTCACTAAAAATAGAGCATTTTTGTATGTACATTTTGCAATTGTATTTAAGAATATTCAAAAGTATACAGTAACTAACACAACGTTTCTTTTAAAGAGGTAAAAATATATAAAATTATTATGCGCAAATCCTCACGGCCGGTCACACATTAATTAGCAATAACATAAAGTATGCATCAGAGTATTTCCATTACAATACAAAGTTAAATTGTATTATTCAACAATTCCAATCTGTGTCTAAAGCATATTTACAATAAATGGCTAACTTATATAATTCTTTTTCATTTGTGGAATTTAATAGCTGTAAAAATTTATACATGCTTGGTCGTTCATAGTAAAATCTAGATATATATTTACGCCTTAAAGAATTATAGGTTTCACATATCAATACAAAGTGATATTCATCTTCAATGTCATTTTTTGTGCATAAAATACATTTTCTATCTATTCTTGTGATGTTTTGATGTCTTCCTGTTTCAAAGTTTAAGTTGTGTGACGATAATCTAACTTTGGCTATCATGTTTCTAAGTTTATAACATTTTATCTTTTCCAGATATACTGATATATCAAAGCTGTCAGTAATTTTTTAATTCTTTAAACAATATCATTGAACTTTTTAATGCAATATCATTTCTCCAGTTACCAATATATATATCAACAAGTCTGTTTCTAAATAAAGGAATAAACATATTAACATTTACAGATTCTGGGAATAACCATACATCAGGAAAGCCGGCGTTTTGTAACATCTGTTTTACTTGTGTGGCCCAGTTATTACAGTTAACGTTTCTGTCTATATCTTGTCTCATTGTCATAATCATTGTTTTTAAAATACCATTGTTGTTTTTCTCTGAGTGCAATTTCAAGAAATATTTCAATATCCTAACATTTCTAACTATATATAAAGGGAATCTTCCTAATTCACCGTATAAAGCGGAATTACATGTCGACATCTTTACTCCTAATAATCTTTTCAAAAATTTTCTATGTACTTTTTCTATATTTTCAGCCCTAGTAAAACCCCAAACCTCACATGAATAGTGTAATATAGATGCTACATATGTATCAAACAGATTTGACATTAATTTTACAGGTACTTCTAAATCTTTGGTTACAGAAAATAAAGATCCCATAGCTTTCAAGGCTTTTCCAACTAGTGTTTGCGTTGCAGTCATAAATGATCCACCATATGATAGAACCAATCCAAGATAATTAAATGATGTGACTAATTCTAATTGGACACCATTATAATAGAATTGATAATTTTGATTACCACGTCTTCCTTTTTTGACGATCATGATTTTTGTTTTTTCAACATTGACTTTAAGTTTCCATTTTTCACAGTATGAATGTAAGCTATCTAAAGATTTCTGCAATCCATTTGCTGAATCTGAAAAAAATAACTGCGTCGTCAGCAAATAACAGTAAATATATAGAAAGCTGATCTAATGTTAAAGAACTATCATTTTCTTGAAGGTGTATCTCAATATCATTAATAAACAGAGAAAATAAAATCGGCGACATTATCTCCCCTTGCAATAATCCAATATCACATTCATAAAAATCGGACAAGGTATTTAAATGTTTAACACATAATTTGACATCATCATATAAAGACCTAATTACTCTGAAAAGGCGACCATCTATCCCTGACTTTATCAATTTTAACCATAAGCCATTTCTATATATAGTATCAAAACATTTCATAAGATCAACATAACAACAATATAAAGTATTTCCTGAACTAATGTGTTTATCAATAAAAGATTTTAATAAAAATATTGCATCTATTGTACTGTGATTTGTTTTGAAGCCAAACTGTGCATCTGTCAGGATATTATTTTCGACTGACCATTTTTTTAATCTTTGATTTATAACAAATGTGAATAGCTTGGCAAAACAGCTGATTAAAGAAATACCTCTATAATTATTTGTGTCACACGGATCACCTTTTTTGTATACTGGAATAACAACTCCTTTCGACCACGATTTGGGAAAACACTGTTTATCTAATATATAATTGAACAAAATAGCTAACGGTTTTTCTAAAATCTCTATACCTTCTTTAAAATATTCATAAATAATATTATCGAAAGAACATGATTTATTTACATTTAATAATCTGACTGCACATCTGATTTCTTCTAACGTAAATGGCAAATCTAGCTCATCAAATGTTGATTGCCCATCATTTAATTCGAAATAGTCCAAAAAATCTCGGACTTCTGTATCTTCCTCAATATATAGACAACTAGAGCGAAAGGAAAACATGTACAAACATAGTAAGGCGCTGCTTTGATCAGTGGCCAAACACCTATAGTGATTACTTTTAAACATGTTTGAATGTAAATCGAGTCACGTTGTTATATTTATTCACTGTATTTTACCTCAATAAAATTAAATAAAATACAAAGCAGTTCATTTCAAAATACTTTTCTAAATCAGCAAAATGCAAATTTGTGAAATAAATAGCGAAAATTTAAACATTTGGCATTTCTGATGTTAAATAAATAGCAAAGTCTAAAACATTATGTAACAATGATTCCAAATAAATAGCAAAACCTAAGACAAAAACTTGAAAAAAATGTAACACTGGTGTGAAATAAACAGTAAAATCTAAACCATTTAGCATTACTCAATGCCAAATAATTAGCAAAAACTTAAGATGTGAAGTAGGTAGCAAAAACTAAATATTTAGTTACACTGATATGAAAGAAGTAACAAAAAACTAACTGTTCAGTAACATTTTAAAAGTGAGGCGCTCACTCATATTTATTCATTCTGCTTTTTGCAATTAAACAGTAGATGTAGTAGAACTTGGCTTCATTTCAAATTTCATTCGAATATATCTTTATACTGGTATTTTTTATATACATTGCTGTTTCGAAGGATTGTTTACACAAGATGCCGTTTCTTGTTGGTAGAACAAGATTATTTATCGACAATTATTCCAGTGTAACTGCCTCCGGGCTTTTTTTAATTATCATATTCTAACCGGCTGCTTCCCAGACAAACATCACTAATAAAGACTTGATCTGATGAAACAATGAAATGATATCACGTAAGAGAGCTTGATAATTGAAAATTGTCAGACAAACAAAAAACTAGACATATTATTAAGTGTGCAGCTATGTATTAAGTCTTTAGAATAAAATTATTTTCTCCTTTGAAAACTGCAGATCAAACATACATATAACTACCTATCACATAAAATCGAACATATTAAAACTGAATGCTCTTGGTGATTTAGACTTTGCGAAATACATTTCAAGTTATAGCAGCAGATTTTAAGATAAACAATTGTACACGCTGAAACATCAGTTCATACTGCTACTATTTTTTTCGCATCAAGATACTTGTTATATAGCACCAGCCCTGAGAGAAATGAATTCAAGTGTAGTAATTTGGGTATCGGAGGATCATTTTTATAATTTTGACTTCAACTGTAGGATACAGATGAGGTTAACTGTTATTTTTATCTAATGTTTTTATGTACGGAGTGTTCTATTTTAAGCTTATCTAGAAGTATTGCTGTGTTGGACTGATTTATTGATGAGATTGCTATGTTAGGTTTGACAAATTGAATAGAATTGCCACCGAACCCAGTAGTTTATTCACAATCTTATTTATATAATTCTTCACTGTCGGAATCTATTTTAGCTTGCATAAAAGCAAACCTTATGTTACAGATATTATGTTCTTTTAACTGTGCTCAGATATACTTTTTAACTGATATACTGTAATTTACATATTTCGTCTACTGTTTTCACAGAAAACGTATAATTGTGTACATATTTGTCTCTTAAGAATATTGTCTTTATTTGATAAGGTACTTTTTATGACAGCAGCTTTTCTTTCTCCCATCGATATTAGTGAGTAATTTTTGGTGCAGTTTCTCTTGCAAACCAAAATATTTATGCACGCTAATTTGGAAAACTCAATATGTTTGTTGTAGACAATGGCTTAGCAACAGTTTATCTGATTCTGCATCAATTTATCTTATAAGTAAACCAGACTTGTCCCAACAGAACATTTATATCATGAAATGTATGTGAAAAGTTGATATTTCTCTGTCGTTAACAACCTTCACATAACAAATGATTGCTATTTTGTCCAATATCTTGTCTAGGAAACTGGAAAAGAAATTTATACGGGGTTTATATAAACAGTAATAAAATCTGTAAGACAAGTTTAAATTAATTCTATTGTTCTAGGCAACAGGAAAATTCGGTGCCGTTTGTACAACCCATTCTATTTATGGTATTTAAGGACAGGTATTACGTTTTGATAGGTTCATCTAAATTACTGCTATTTTTCCAACGGTCTTCATATAATGAAACTTTCTTTTTTGCTTATTTCTTTTTTACTGCTGTAACTTAAAAGAGATACAGAAACAGTGCGTCTCATATTAAGGAACTACATTGGTACAAATGTTTTTGTTACACGTGCGTGAGGATAATCTTTATTCTATAAAACGAACAATTGATAATAGGATATCTGATTCTAGCGTTTTTGTTTTTATGTTTTAAGGAACGTTTGCATGGAGATATATTATAAGTCACTTTAACAGCACGGTGAGAATGATTCATTTGTATACAGGTGCAGATTTTTTCAACATTCAATAATAATTTAAGAACTAAATACGTTGTACTTTCATCATTGTAAGGTATGATCGAGGAAGTGCACTTAAGTTCCGATGTTATATTGATTCTATACATTTTGTCATCACTCCTTAACATGGGAAGTTTGAATCCTAAATCCTAAAGCAAAGTAGGTTTGTGCAATTTAATGTCTGAATAAATATATATTCGCTAGCTGAATAAATATATAATCGCTTTATTTTTGCTTTGGCGCTTACTTATATTTACACAAATTTCTGTTTTATGAACTCGCTAAAAGTCTGGACTTAATTGAAACAGCTGAAGTGTTCAAATTGCATCGAACGGAAATTGTTTTCGATTAAAAAACTAAATTATTTTCGATCAAAAAGGTAAACTATGTAGTTACACTGATGTAAAACAAGTATTTAAATCTAAAATCTTATGTAAAACTGTTGTGATAGGTAGTAAAACCTAAAGCAATGAATACTATTGATGTGAAATAAATAGCAAAGACTAAAACATTTAGTAACACTGGGATGTCAAATAAATAGCAAAATCTAAAACATTAAGTAAACTGGTGTGAAATAAACAGTAAAAACTAAAATAAATAGCATTACTGATGTTCCTTAAGTAGCAAATACACTGATGTGAAGGAGTAGGAAAAACTAGATATTTAGTAACATGTTACCAAGTGACGGGTTTATTCATATTTATTCATTCTGCTTTTTGCAGTGGATGTTTTAGACTTTGGCACCAGTAGTGTATGTTTAATTATAGATCTTATCAGACGAAAAAAATGAAAGGATATCCCGCAAGAGAGTTTGATAATTGAAAATGTCAGACAAACAAAATCCCGACACATTATTAAGTGTGCAGCTAAGTAGTATGGCTTTTAGAATAACATTTTTTTTCTGTTTTGAAAACTGCAAAACAAACAGACATATTAAAGCAGCGGGTCTGAAGGCAACCAATTGAAACGCCCTGAAACATCAGTTTATACTGCTAAAATCAGATACTTTTTATATAACACCGGTGTTGAGATAAATAAATTCAAGTGTAGTAATTTGTGTATTGCAGGATCATCTGTATAATTCTGACATTAACAATAGGATACTGACAGATGAGTTATTACTTTTATCTAATGTAATTTATTCTTTTTATGTATGGAGTGTGCTATTTTAAGCTTATCTAGAAGTCCTGCTGTGTAAATTGATTGATGACATGTGTTATAGGAATTGCTATTTTAGGTTTGTCTAACTCAATCGAACTGCCAACAGCCTCAGTCTTATTTATTTAGTTGTTCGTTTAGCTTGCAGAAAAGTAAAATTTATGTCGCTGGTATTATCCTAACTGTGCAGTTCTTGTTTAAGAAATAATATATCTCATTTAGTGATTTGTCGCTGAATAAATCATTGTTTGAAGTTCAGATGCGAAGGAATTATATCACAAGGGCGCAGCCCGAGTGATATAATAATACGCAACTGAACGACAAGCAATGATTTTATTCAAGAGCAAATCACTAAATGAGATATTATTTAGATTTTAACACGTTATCATAGAATTTTAAGTATATCCTTGACGACTTCCATCAAATATTTGCCTGTTTTTTTTTTTTTTTTTTTTTGCTGTTTTTTTTTTCCAACGCGCCGCTATGCCGATTGACACTATGATGTAATAATTGTGACGTCAGAACAGTGAATTGTTGTAAAATAACAACTTTCAGCCTTCTTTGTTGAATAGGAAAATCAATCAGGTCGTGTTAGAATGAATGATATCCTATGATTTCTATCTAAGTATTTATGTTTGTTGTAGACAATGGCTATTAAAGCAGTAATTTATCTGGTTCTGCATCAATTTATTGTTTAAGCAAACCGGATTTGTCCCGATAGAACATTCATATCATGAAATGTATGTGAAAAATTGATATTACTATGTCTTTAAGATCTACGTCCAGCTTGAACTTTACTCTGTCACGTAGCAAAACTGCTAGTTTGTTCAATATCTTAGAAGTCTAGGAAACTGGAAAAGAAATTTATATTGGTTTGTATCAACAGAAACAAAAACCCGTAAGACAAGTTTAAACTAAGTTTATAATACAAGGCAATAGGAGAATTCAGCGCCGTTTGTACAACCCCTTTTTAAAGCGCTATTAATGGTACTGGTTAAAGGTCAGTAATTCAAATCCTTCTTTGTTTCATATAAAAAACGACAACTTCAGGTCGTCTTTACGTATCTTTAGAGAACATCACTTTTTCCTACACCTATTTTTCATGAAAGTTCTATCACAAATTAACGAAAAAATGAAAAGAAAATAGGGGGTTATATAGTTCCTAGTGAAATGCCAGTCAGTTGTGGTCTGCTACCCTGAAAATGGCGCATATTTACTCTCGTCCGCGCAATAAACACCTACTTCCGGTTTCGATCTGCAAAACTTGCCATGTGGGGTGTATGAACATGAAAACCGTCTCATTTCATGCAGAATGTATTCTAGTAGTGAAAAATGGTGATTAAAGCACTCGTTCTACACGAATTTGGGCAAACAATGGGAAAATTAGGATCTATTTATTATGGACTTCTTTCGACTACACCACGGAAGCACATTTTCGACCGAATTACTGACCTTATTCCTATTGAATGTAATGTATTTGTATTTTGGTAGGTTCGTCTGAAAAAAACACGCTATTTTTGCAACGCTCTTAATATAATGAGTTTCTTCCTGTAACTTGAAACAGATAAAGAAACAGTGTATCTCATATTACATAACAGTATTGGTAAAAATATACTTGTCCCACGTGCGTGAGGATAGTTTTTATTCTATAACACGAACAGTTGATATAGGATATCTGATCCTAGCGTTATTGTTTTTTTTATGTTTTATTGAACATTTGCATGGAGATATATTATAAACGTTATTTTAACACCATGGTGAAAGATTCAATTGTATACAAAACATCACGTTATATTTTTAACGCAGATTTATTCAGTATTTAGTAATAATCGTAATAATAAATGAAATGACTTTCATCATTGTAAATAGCGTTTTATAAGAAGAATCAAGGAAATGTACTATTGACTGCAATTTCGTCCTGAATTTGTATCAATTCTTTACATTTTGTCATCAACCTCCTTACATAGGAATTTCGGATGGCTTCATAAAGTTTGGTAGCAAAGCAGGTTTGGGCAATTAATGAATAAATATATACTCGCTTTATTTTTGTCCCTCACTACCGTTTTCACCTTGGGAAAAAATTAATAAAACCAGTATCATTTTTTTCCTCATCAAGGCAATAAGAAGGGGGCACAATTCATGTCACTAGGTCCAAGTTAAGGCAAAGAAGGAAGACCAGAACTTTTCGCGATTATATTATTTCATATGTAGCATATAGGTATATAAATATGTTCTTGTCTGTTGAAGACGTATATTTCTGTAATCTATACTCTTTGAATTATGTTGTCGTAAAGTCAAAAACTGGATTGGTAATACATTGCACCTTACTGCCAAAAGTTACAACTTGAAATGTATTTGAAGGGTCGCTAGCATGCCAAAACATTGGCATGTGTTAATTATGTGGTAGACAAAAATACGACCCGCAAATTCATAACCAATAGAAAATCTATCCCTGCAAATTCGAGACTAACATGTCTATTTTATATACTCGTAAAAAGTCTGAGCTTAAATGAAACAGCTGAAGTGTTTCAGTTTCGTTGCACGGAAATTGGTTTCTATTGAAACAGCTGTATTCTCTTATATGGACAATTTGCATTGTGATTGTAGAATTGGTAGTATGCTTGGCGTGTGTTAATTGAGTGCCAGAAGAAATAATACGAGCCGCAAAATGGTCCGCTAGATTATTTGTTTTACTACACAGGCCTGTAAAACATGATGTTTATGAAACTAAGTCAGATGATTGTGATTATATACATAATCCGAAAACCGTAATAAATATGACCAGATTCAAGAAAAAAGAGTCCGACGGCGAAATATACTATGGTAATAAAATCTTTTGTTGCGAGCTTACTTTGCGATTCATATATGCATAGCTCTCTGGCTGTGCTTTGGTTGCTCTGTGCTTCCGGCAGATCCACCCTAAACTTTTACCTTTTATGGCACGCGAAAATCAATACAACTGCAGCATAATGACATGTTGTTGTGCAGACGAGTCAGTAAATAGCTGGTGTCAAATAACAATGTTTAACGTAAAAAAAAAACCTGTCAACATCAACTTTACCGCACGTACATGCCAAATTGAGTAGCTTTTAAAACAATGACAGCATACTGCAAAATGGGCATATAATTATATCCGTTGCCTCCACGATTTCTTACACTACCATCAAATTACCTGTCTCTTGCCGCCATAGTAACAAGTCAGGAACCTCTGGCAAAATTCTCTAAATGATTTGCTAATCAAGAATGTATTTTTGTTTTGTCTATAGCAAAGTCGCCAGATTCGTGTTTATGTAGAAACTTTAAATATGTTTTTTCCCAGAAACTAATGATCCATTTTTTAAATAAGTTCATGCAAATGTTACTTGGTTATCTCTGTGCAAAAAGTAATCAGACTATTCTTGTGCATTCCAGCGCTTCAAATAGAAAAAAATATCCCATACAAAATCTCCTTAATTGTTTTTCTGAGTTTGAAACTCTTTTAAAGACATGTTCTTCAGATGCGCGCATACCAAGACCTTTAATACTGTAACATCATTTTCTTTTAAACATCTGAAAGGATCTCATGTGATCGATTCTATAATCATGTGATGACCCGCTTGTTTCTCCAGTAGTCTACAGTATCGTAGAAATTTTCTTTCTGTACTAAAATAACTTGACACTAAGGACCGTTAAGGTTTGTTTTATATAAAATGACGAAATATGATATAAATTATGGCAGGTACAGCCATACAAGTATATTATGCAACAAAAACTAAACGTACGTTGTACAGAACACCCTTTGGTACAGTTTTCTGTACTCTATTCTCAACCCTCCCAGACACATATTAAGTGCAACCTGCCAAGCCAGTTCGGGCACATAAAGCAACGCAAAGGCGCCAACGCAACCCGTCCAAACATATTGAGCTCCGTTGAGGCGATGGGGCAACTTCCATGAACACAATTAGCGCCGTGACGGCGGCGGCTGTCAACTCCTGAAACTCGTTTTGATAGATTTTGTAACTGAACGTGACGATATACAATCAGTCAAACAGCATCCAGCAGCTGAAAATAATTGTTTACTGATCACTGTTACTGGCTTACATTTTGAATACACGACAGTGCATTTGTGTCCTTTAAAGAATCATTTAGACTTTAGGACAAATCAGTGGCCTTTGCATTATATTATGTATGCTGATTATTAGAATTGTATAGTAATTGATAAATAGACTACGAAAATTGACTGGAACATTACTGAAGATAGCTTGGCACAGAAATTAATAATACTAAAAAGAACAACTCAAGACAGTTGTATGAATACATTACTTTTACTATTAACCATTTTACTATAGCAAGCAATTAATATCTAATTTCGTTTTAATTAATGGTTGGCAGAAATTGGTCACAGCTTCACATAAATGTCAATATACAAATACATATGATATAAAGTATATGTTTAAAATGCAGATTTGGAGGCCCTGGGAACAGAGGCCTAATACAGTATACTTGAAACAAACAAACAAACTTCTTATTACACAACGTTAAGATATACTGGTGGGGGCTGACCTAACCGCCACATGTCGAGAATTTGGAACAACGTGGAAAATTCTTGACAACTGCCACCAGTAAAACACATTAAGAACGCGGATTTTCCTGACATACGTTTCTCTAAGTCAACTATTTTGTCCATCAAATGCGATTACTGTTTTACAATATATTTGGGGCTCATATGTAAATGAAAAATATGGTTCTAGCGAAACTAAAATGTAAAAATTCCTATATAAAAAAAATGTATATTTCTAAATATGATCTGCAATTAATGAATAGATTGTCGGTCAGAAGCCGAAACTTTTGTCCGAGGTCCAGGTCAGAAGATTTGACTATTGACTAGAAGACCACGCAAAGTCTGCTTATTACATGGCATCTGGAATCAAATTCAGTTTTTTTTATTTTTTTAATTAACATACCATTGGATATGTGTTGAATACAGTTTGGTTTGTTTTTGTTGGATTAAGAGTCACAACCGACACAATTTTGGTCATATAGCGACATTTCCATCTTATGATGGTAGAGGAAGACACAAGGTGTCCCCCACCCCTCTGGACATCATTTTTTCACGGGCATGCACCGGAGTAGAATCACCGACCTTCCGTAAGCCAGCTTGATGATTTCCTCACATAAAGAATTCTAC
The DNA here is from genome assembly GCF_021730395.1 of Mercenaria mercenaria. Lineage (NCBI taxonomy): Eukaryota > Metazoa > Mollusca > Bivalvia > Venerida > Veneridae > Mercenaria > Mercenaria mercenaria. The sequence goes on along the minus strand of NC_069362.1, from coordinate 88,323,803 downwards.
ATTCCAAACGAGGTTTCGAACCAATTTTAGTGACAAAGAACTCAGCTTCTCAAGCCTTCGTGTTGAACATATACCGGTCATTTAACACAAACGGATGGCGATTTATATAAGCTGTCATAGAATATTATAACTTTTCCTATTACAATTTACATAGATAGATCCGGGCATTGGAGTGCCACATTTTAGCATTACTCATCATTATCAAAATACTCGCAAAATCTTTTATTTTGATTGAGACAATACGACTTTATCAAGTTTGCAAATTTGTTGTTGTATTTTGATGTCTAAAAGTTGTTTCAGTTTAAATACATTTTGATCTCTAAGTGATATGGTTTGATCTGTATTTATTTTGTTGTCGCTTAAAACATTTTATACTCGAAAAGATTATTTACCTCATCACAAGTCCTTTTTCACAGTTGTTACATGTTCTTAGGCGTACTAGTATTCTTGTCCAGTTTCCAATTTCAACAGGGATTTGGGTACAGGATTATATCATTATACATTCTAAATACTCTCTTAAAGGAAAGTTCTGTGATTTTTTCAATGACGGAGTACATGCGTTTTATAAATTATCCTGCAGTTGACACATTTGTATTCAGCTGGGTTTCATTCCATTTGCTAGACGTGAACGTTTGCTTGTTCCTTATTATTAAAATCAGATTTTACTACATATAAATAAATTGAAGAACATTTGTTCTGAAACTAAATCACACATAATCCCAGTCATTACTAGTTCTTTCGATTGCGTGATTGAATAATGTCAAAATGTTGCTCAACGCTCTCGTAAGACAGTCTGTCAGCATCAGAACGAAATTCAGCTAAAGGTTAATCTGATAATTGGCATTGCGACGGAAGCCTTTAGGATAGGCGGAACAAATATCTCACTGTAAGCCGTCGAATTATACTAATCAGCGACAACTGACATTTTGAACAATGGCCTTGCATTAGCTTTAAGTAATATCTCGTAGTTATTGTCCAGCACTATAAAACGGATAAAACGATACAATAAATTGTAAAGAATTTCTAAATATTATATCCCGCATGACCAAAATGCTTATTGTTCATTTTTCTACTTGCTATTTTCACGTTTCAGACACGTATTGAAACGAAACAAATAATCGTCCATGTGCATGTATGAAATGTAAACTATGTTTTTAAGTCAAACAAATGAGAAGAAATACAAATGAGCCGTGCCATGAGAAAATCAACATAGTGGGTTTGCGACCAGCATGGATCCAGACCAGCTTGCGCATCCGCGCAGTCTGGTCAGGATCCGTGCTGTTCGCTTTTAAAGCCTATTGAAATTGGAGAAACTTTTAGCGAACAGCATGGATCCTGACCAGACTGTGCGGATGCGCAGGCTGGTCTGGATCCATGCTGGTCGCAAACCCACTATGTTGGTTTTCTCATGGCACGGCTCAAATTATGTTGTAGATCTTTGTTTCAATATATATTTACATTAAGATCGATGTCGTATTATTGTTTTCATAAAATGTTGACTGCGAAGCAGATTACGTATTTTTATTGGATATTTTAATTTTCAGAAATGTGCCGACTATGATGTTTCAAATAAAGAAGAATTTCCTACATTTGCTCGAACATTTCCTCCTGCCACACAGGTTGCGAAGCCAATCATCTCTTTACTTCTTCATTTCAACTGGAAAAAGTTCACACTGATCTTCGGTTCCCTGCACAAATCAAAAGTGATTGCCGAAAAGATACGAGAGCTTGCTGCTCAAAATAACATTACAATTAACGATGAACAAACGTTCAACGATCCTCATATACCGCTTACTATGGGTAATCCATTTCCTGGCATTGTAGAGAGAACATTTGTTGATACGAGAGGTAAGTGTTTATGAATACTGTACGGTAAGTGGTTTTTTGACTTTGAAAGAAATATTCAGATATTTTGTTCAAGACAAGGATCTGCGATTTATCTATGTCAAACTACTCAGCTAATTAAATGAAACAGAAAAAAAGACGCTTTATCGAATACAAATTATACCTTGTTCTTTCTTATTCCTGAAACTTTGATAATAGATAATAATGGAATTCTTTTTCGGGATGTTTATCAAATCAGTTTAAACATAGAGATAAATCGAGTTCTGTTCCTGTTAACAGATTGATTTTTCCTGATTTTGAACAAACATAATAGCCATGTTTTCTATACCTTCGTCCCATATTGAAAAGTCGCTTTATTCCACCAGAATTTCATGAATTGAAATACAAGAACAGTATGGTATTCCATCCTTTATTGCGAACTGGATGCATAATGTAGAGACTTACCCTAAGCCCTCTATACTCAAGGGAAACAATCTGTTTGTGTAGTGAAATTGTTTAGTGAACACCGTTTGTTAATCCTAATCCTGTCCATGTTATATCAGTATAATGGAAAAGTAATATATCTATGTTAAATGCTATGCGTGATAAGATAGTCATGCATCTTACAGTCCTGAAATTGATTTCTTTGATTTTCTCATATTTCTAGATGTTTTTCCCATTCTTTGACGCATATATATGGGTAGTAGAGATTGTTCTATTTCCAGCAGTAGTCTTTTCAACATATTTTACCTTGTGAAATTCTGTGGGTTCTGTCTTTTCCAAAGAATTCGTCAGTTTGTTGACAAATTTCACCACAGAAAATGTCACACTTTCCCCAGGGCATTAATTCATTTGATTTTTACACAGTTTTCTATTCAGAGTGGAAATTATGCATGCTATTTCTCTGCCTAGAGGTAAAAAGTGCATAGTTTGCATGAGGTACTAGATCAATAGCCACTTGAGCCTACTATAAAGTCATAGCGAAGTTGTTTCCATTTTTTCCAAATATTTTACCATTTTATCTTTTTTATGCCCCCGAAGGGAGGCATATAGTTTTTGAACCGTCTGTCGGTCTGTCAGTCTGTCAGTCTGTCGGTCTGTCCGCAATTTTCGTGTCCGGTCCATATCTTTGTCATCGATGGATGGATTTTCAAATAACTTGGCATGAATGTGTACCACAGTAAGACGACGTGCAGTGCGCAAGACCCAGGTCCGTAGCTCAAAGGTCAAGGTCACACTTAGACGTTAAAGGATAGTGCATTGATGGGCGTGTCCGGTCCATATCTTTGTCATCGATGGATGGATTTTCAAATAACTTGGCGTGAATGTGTACCACAGTAAGACGACGTGCAGTGCGCAAGACCCAGGTCCGTAGCTCAAAGGTCAAGGTCACACTTAGACGTTAAAGGATAGTGCATTGATGGGCGTGTCCGGTCCATATCTTTGTCATCGATGGATGGATTTTCAAATAACTTGGCATGAATGTGTACCACAGTAAGATGACGTGCAGTGCGCAAGATCCAGGTTCGTAGCTCAAAGGTCAAGGTCACACTTAGACGTTAAAGGATAGTGCATTGATGGGCGTGTCCGGTCCATATCTTTGTCATCGATGGATGGATTTTCAAATAACTTGGCATGAATGTGTACCACAGTAAGACGACATGTCATGCGCAAGACCCAGGTCCGTAGCTCAAAGGTCAAGGTCACACTTAGATGTTAAAGGATAGTGCATTGATGGGCGTGTCCGGTCCATATCTTTGTCATCGATGGATGGATTTTCAAATAACTTGGCATGAATGTGTACCACAGTAAGACGACGTGTCACACACAAGACCCAGGTCCGTAGCTCAAAGGTCAAGGTCACACTTAGACGTTAAAGATCATTTTTCATGATAGTGCATTGATGGGCATGTCCGGTCCATTTCTTTGTCATTCATGCATGGATTTTAAAATAACTATGCATGAATGTGTGACACAGTAAGACGATGTGTCGCGCGCAAGACCCAGCTCCGTAGGTCAAAGGTCCTAAACTCTAACATCGGCCATAACTATTCATTCAAAGTGCCATCGGGGGCATGTGTCATCCTACGGAGACAGCTCTTGTTTTAAGCTCAAATAACTTTTTTTTTTCCGAAAATGATATCTAAAATATTTTTTCAGTCTACATACTTTAATGCAGTTAGCTGCATATATATCTAAAATAGATAGTTCCTACTTGAAGTTGGTATTATTAGTTATACTGCCTACATAATGCGATATCTCCCGGTTTATATGAAATTTATATAAAGTAATGATTTAACACTTCAGATATCAACAATATAAATCATACGCATTTTAATATAATCTTTAATCAAAAACGAGTGCTTTCGATTAATATCAATGTTAATATTTTTTTTTTCTTCTACAGTCTCTGGAACGACATGCATTTTATCATTTGCAACATATAGAAATTCATTTACTACTTTAATGCCAAATATCGAGATATAAATTTCAAACTTGTTGACAAAACGAACTAAAATTAATTAACCAACAGTATCCTAACTGATTTGATATAATTTGTAACACCCATGTGATATTGTTATTAGTCTTGACTCTAATCTAGATATTGAACGTGACAATCATATTGTTGCAGGAGTATTGAGAAAAGTGACTATAAGTTAATGTTACCATTTTAACGATTTTCTCTTGAGTAATTCTTATTATATATTGTTTGCATTGTTTCGGTTGTATAAATTGAGGTTACGCTTTTTGTTGCCTTGGTATCTTTAGCATGGATTCGGATTCCTACGACCGATAAGCTTCAACAAGTAAAATAGATAAACAGATGATACTGATCAGGTTTAATTATGGAAATACCGCACAAAGTATTTGAAACAGAAGCTATGTAGTATTGACGCAACAGGAATATAAAAAGCTTGATTGATTGATATATTGCTTTCATGTGTCAGAGCAAGTGCGTACTGTCCAAAAGTTAAATTCTTTCCTGACTGTTACTGGCGTGATATTTTCAGAAGCTACTGATCAAAGGGCTTTCATATAAGGGTTTCAGCTCACCTAAGTACAAAGTGCTCATGATGTGCTATTAGAATATTTTATGTTCCTCGTCTGTCTGTGCGAAGGCATTGTCGCTTTATTTAAAATTCATTGGTATCCACTGTTAGCAGTTAACATAGATATAACAGCATTAAGTTTCAGCTTTTTATTGCAGCCGTATAGTCATTATGCCAACGCCTAACCTTCCTCCGTCATTTACCACAGAACGTTAACGTAAAATACATGGTAATTTTGTGAGCCACGGAATCTTGGCAAGCATATGAAACAACAATAGTAAAACGTGATTGTCTGCGTCTGAACAACCATCGTATATGACTCGTGACAACAATCATGTCCAACTTCATCGGTCTTCTAGTTGTAGAGCACCCGTTTCTAGTGTGAGATGTCAGGTCGCATTGTTCAGGGTTGTTATATCTTCTGGTTCTTTGTGATTATAGAGTTCATTCAATATCTTTGAAACAGAATCCCGCTTAAGGCGATGCTAGCGGGCATGAGAGGTGTTGCACTTTCCATTACCTCTCATAAATAGTCTCAATCTAGCCTGGGAATCCAGTCTGACAATTTCTAACTTTTTTAATACCTGCAAATTGACAGCCTGGGGAAACCTGTTTTCCGACCGCAGCGCCACCTATATTACACCCGAAATATGCGGGTGTTTGATAAAGAACGATAACTTCTGAAAGCAATATACCAAGGCTAAAAATAGAAATGGAATTCTCACGGAAAAGACAGATCGGAATCGTGTCCTTCCGAAGGTTTCCGGGCCATAGACAAATACCAGTTTGTACCTCCCATAGCTTTTCCAGCAAGTTGTAACAACTTTTAAATTTTTCAGTATAAACTTAAATTTGCGTCATAGCTATCAAGAAGTTACATTAATGCAGACCTAGTGATCTACGGAAATTGCCGAATTTTCGGCATCATTGCCTCGTTTCCGTTTCAAACAAGCGCAAATCTGGTCACATGTTAATTAGGCTACTTATAGAAAATCGATAATCAGTAGTAACATGGAAACTCCTTCAGATTTCCCCAGGCGTTGATAATATCAGAAACTCGATGAATGCCAATTAACACTAATTAGCGCAAATTAAGTGATCTTTAATGCATAGGTATTAGGTATACTTTCTTCTGACAAAGCACAAATATTATCAACGGCTTCCCAGGCTAGTCTCAATCAAATCGAGTCTGCTATTATTTTGCTTGGTTGCATTATATGCTTCCAAAGGATCCTTTTACAGATTTTATTATTTATACAATGTTTCGCATTACCACTTAATGCAGGGATTGGCTTTCTTCTTTTAAAACAGATTTTCATGCCAAACCCACTCCAGGTTAATTGAAAGGCTTACAATTTGTTACAGTGATAATAATGAAATGATTTTCTATGAAGAATGTACAAGGACTTGTATCGGTGAGATATGTCAGTTCGAACAGTTTCGCACTGAACAAATAATACTTTAAGAACTAATAAACATTGGTTGTCAAACTTATGTCATTAACTTAACTAGGTCTGAGATTACAAACGTAATATTCAGTTTGCACAAATGAGTCCTTTAGAACGGTTTGCTCAGTTGTTTTGTTGTTTTTGTTTTTAAATTAAATGTTCAGGGCAAACGTGTTCTAAGGGAATTCGAAGATTTTCAGTTTAAAACAATGATAAACATTAATTAAACAAAGAAAACAACTGTATTGTTTCTGTAAGAAAAGTATTTATTTCTTTCAAGAAGATAAAAACTGAATGAATATGCAAAATATGTTGATATTTACCAATCTAAAATAATCTGCATAATCCGTCTTTTACAAATGCGAGAGTGTAAAAGGTAAATATATAAAACAGACTGTCTCAGACGCCACGGATATTTACCATATTAACTCTAATAGTTTCAGCTGTATTGAAATATACACTTTTTTATACAGCTCTAGTATGATTGAGTACACTTAATGGAGGAATGTATCTAATTACACGATAAATTGCATTTGGCACGTTTATCAAGTGATGCCCATAAACACTTATTGAGGTGGTAGATAAACAGTTTTTTATGTGAACAACGAACTACATCGGATATAAACAGGCAGTAAAAGTTATTAATTAGACAAGAAAAAGCAGTGGAATGGGGAAACAGAAAATTAATACCGACTGAGAGAACTATGAAAAGGATGTATCCATGCTAATTGCACTCATTGAAACTACATTGCAAAATATTTTCGGTTTTAATGTCATTCGACAGTAAATATAGAAAATCATTTACCACTTAAATGTAGGTTTTGAAACAAAGATGTATGGGATATGCATGGAATATCAAGACCAAAGCCTTTTTTGTAACATACACCAACTTGACTTTATTTTATGCCGTAAAGTGAAAAAAATTTAATGAAACCTGGTAAACGTATTTAGATTCATTCTACATGTCCCAAACATAAAATGAATAATACTCAACAATTATTCACTTGTTGAATGGGCGGCAAAATAGTTCACGAGAGACACTGAAAATCCCTCATAATATACCGTTGGTCATATTACCCGAAGTACTAGGAATTGCATTGTTCAATAAAAAGAAATAATTATAGACATTCTTTTGGCAATTGCTGCATAAATTGTCCATAACTGTCTTTTGAAATAAAATGTATATGACGCACTAAAGTTCAATGGTTCATAGTTTTGAACATCGGCATTTAAAATCAGTTTGCAAGACAGGAAATGTTAACAGTTGGAGACTTAGAATAGACGCTAAACCAGTTGTTAAAGAAAAATAATTCAGAATTGACGTGTCTATAATTTGTCGTATCATCCTGTTGTTTATGTATTACACTTTCCGTGTTGCTTCTATCTTAAAAACAATAACCATACTTGCACAAGCAAGCATAAAACAAATACTTTATCTTTGTCAGGGGGAGTGGATGGGAGGTTAGCAGGACAGAAAACATGTGCTAACTGAGAAATGCTCGCGTTCACGCGTCGTTAACACACTTTTTATATATGTGTGTTTCGTGGCAAAGCGTTCGCGTATAACTGCCCTATAACGAATTATTCAAAATGTAACGACGTAAACATAATCAAACAATACTGACATTCCCGTGGATTTCATGAACATTTAATGAACTTGATCGGCAATATATCTATATTTAGCTTTTAACACGTTTTATACTTACCTGGGTTGGGTAATAACCAATCACTCGTGATTCAGCAAATTTAATAGTAAGAAAAGCATGCTTTATCCCTTCAGTCTAGGAGAATCATGTAACACATGTGATGTATTTTAAATAAATATGGTATCAGTTTGTTTTATCTTTGTATGAGCATCATAAAAAACATCAGAAGCGCTATTCTATTCTGCAATTAACTGTCAACATGTTCCCTGTGATTTCTATGTTGGGTAGGATGGATCGAAATAACCAATTGGTTTACAACCGATACTGCTGATAAAAGCTCACCATGTGTTCAAGATACAATCATCTTCGTGAGTTATCGAATATAGAGGTGTTCTATTCAAAGTCAAACTATAAATAAAAACTTTAATGACATTAACAAATTAATCAGATAAAGAGGCTCAGGCTCACCATAACACGTCATTATACACCAATAGCCATACTGATACTCAGCTTTCCGATCTATAATACACATATCGGCACAGTGCGATAATAGATAATTTTGTTTGTGTATGTATCTACTAATTATTTAGTTTTATAATCGATTTTCAGGGGCATTTAAATAAAAATAAATAAAATTACACCTTGTCAATATGTCGGAATTCTGAGATATTCCTAAATGTAAGGTTATTTATTAAAGTGAGGTTAAAAACACAAAAGAAATCCATTCCGTTCTATTTAGAAAAAAAGCTACAAAATGTTCAAGTATTTCAGCAAATTCAGGTGAACATGAACGCACACAAAATTCCTATGACTTCTGTATAGTTTGCAATAATTTAGTTTGTAGTTTGTAGAATGTATTGACTTAAAGGAAGAAAAAAATCTCATGCATGCGGTATACACTTACCAGTGATAAATAGTTTTCTTTGTTTATGGCTGTAAACTAATCAAAACAGCTGTTTCATAATTCAGTGCAAGAAAAAATATTACGTTGCTGGTCTAAAATTGAGTAATGATGAATTATAGTATGGAATCAATAAATCTGCTATGTAGTTAGGTCTACAGATTTATTTTTCAAAAGACAACAGCTTCAGCATACCCGAGAAGTGTAGTCCCAAATTAAACAATGACATGTTTTTACTGGATTTTTTTTCAAAACCTTAAACGGTCAGTCAGAACCCAACAGCCGATCTTGATGTCCTTTGATATGTTTTTGATGCTAACAAAATTCTTGCAAATTATCTATATAAGCCATACTTAAGGAAGAATAAAAAGAACTATGTGTTATTAACTTCCGTCGAATATTCATTCAAGCACATTTCGCGCATAAATACAAGACTGATTGCAAATAAGAAAACATTGCATTTCTTTCATGATACCTGATATAACTGAAACTAGATCAAGTTGGTCATTAGTGCTGAAACAGGAGACGTTCAAACAACATGCTATTGGTCATTTTGCCTTCAAGATTATCATATTACTTTGTGTAGGTTTCCTTTTCATGTTAATATACTATTATACCAAACATATTCACCTTAATTAAACTCACAAATCAAATTAACAATAGAAATTAACAATTTGACAGTATGAAACTATCGAATTAAACAAACTCAAGGCAAGTTTCTGTATAATCCGTCAAAGAAACGCAGCTAATGTTGGTGTTAAATTAAACAAGAAATATCTGAGATAATTTATTTAATTTATTGGAAATGTTGAATTGCAGTGTAGATAAAGAAAATAGAAAAAGTGGAAACTTCACAGGTCGCTCAACACGACAAATACGAAAATGTTGCAGGCTCAGTTTGATTGAGCCTGTTCATGGACGGTAGTGGAAATGAATGCTACCGTCCAAGCCCTCTAGCTCTGGGTTGAGCAGAACTCTACGTTTACACATGCTAAAAGTACAAAAGCAATTTAGAGACATCCGCAGATGTATTCAAACGGCGGTGAACATGGAACCTTCAATAATACACGGGTTGTGGCGTGTAAATTAAAAGCGGCGTTTGGTCCCCAGATGAAGTAATAGGTTTGCCCCAAACGAGAAAACAATGGGCAGAACTAAACAAACTGGAATTTAGAAAGGGAATCTGAGGTTATGGAGCCTGCATATCACAGGAACTGTCAAAAGACGAAATTAAAAAACAGGCACCATATCCACGGGGTGATTATACAATACCTAAGGCTATGAAAGCGGGAGTATTGGAACCACCCAGGCCGAAACGGTCATGCTGAGAAACTAAACAGTACCAATAACACAACATAAAAGTCGTGCTGAACGATCTGAGAAACATAATAAAGTTTTCCTTTCATACTATGCATGCTTCCTGGCAGTGTCCCCTTTAATCATGTGGTATTTAATAAAGTCACTATAACTGTTTCTTCGTGTGACATAATAATGTTCCAAAGTTTTGGTTTCAACAATGGAAATGGACTTTTTAATATCTGATTTCACGTTGCCTTATTGGCGTTGTTTATATAAGAAATGCATTACTTCTTGGCAAAATTATGACACTTTTACAAGAATTCGAATACCCCTGTGCAATTTTAAATAAATACTGCATTTCTGACACTTTTCGTCAGTTATGCCAGGAAATAGAAGACATTTTGTGAATAAATGTCATTAAAGACGTATTTTTAGCTCACCTGAGCAATGCTGAGTTTTTCTGATCGGTCAATGTCCGACGTCCGTCGTCTGTCTGTCGTCTGTCGTCCGTCAACATTTAGCTTGTGTATGTGATAGAGGCTGTATTTTTCAACTGATCTTCATGAAGTTTGGTCAGAATGATTACCTTGATGAAATCTAGGCCGAGTTTGAAAATGGGTCATCTGGGGTCAAAAACTAGGTCACTAGGTCAAATCAAAGAAAAACCTTGTGTATGCGATAGAGGCTGTATTTTTCAGTTGATTTTCATGAATTTTTGTCAGAATGATTACTTTGATGAAATCTAGGCCGAGTTTGAAAATGGGTCATCTAGGGTCAAAAACTAGGTCACTAGGTCAAATCAAAGAAAAACCTTGTGTATGCGATAGAGGCTGTATTTTTCAATTGATCTTATGAAATTTGGTCAGAATGATTATCTTGATGAAATCTAGGCCATGTTTGAAAATGGGTCATCTGGGGTCAAAAACTAGGTCACTTGGTCAAATCAAAGAAAAACCTTGTGTATGCGATAGAAGCTGTATTTTTCAATTGAGATTCATGAATTTTGATCAGAATGATTACCTTGATGAAATCTAGGTCAAGTTCGAAAATGGGTCATCTGGGGTCAAAAACTAGGTCACTTGGTCAAATCAAAGAAAAACCTTGTGTATGCGATAGAGGCGGTATTTTTCAATTGATCTTCATGAAATTTTGTCAGAATGATTACCTTGATGAAATCTAGGCCAGTAACGAATATGGGTCATCTGGGGTGAAAAACTAGGACACAAGGTCAAATCAAAGAAAAACCTTGTGTATGCAATAGGGGCTGCATTTTACAACTGATCTTCCTGAAATTTGATCAGAATGTTTGTCTGGATGAAATCTAGGTCGAATTTGAATATGGGTCATCTAGGGTCAAAAACTAGGTCACCCGGTCAAATAAAAGAAAAACCTTGTGTACGCAATAGGGGCTGTATTTTACACTGGATATACATACAATTTAGTCAGAATGATTGCCTTAATGAAATCTAGGTCAGTTTAGAATATGGGTCATCTGTGGTTAAAAACTAGGTCACTAGGTCAAATAAAAAAAACCTTGTGTATGCGATAGAGACTGTATTTTTCAATTGATCTTCATGAAATTTGGTCAGAATGATAGCCTTTATGAAATTAAGGTCAATTTTGAATACGGGTCATCTGGGATCAAAAACTAGGTCGCTAGGACAAATCAAAGAAAAAGATTTTGTATGCGATAGAGGCTGTATTTTTCGATTGAGGTTCATGAAATTTAGTCAGAATGATTGCCTTGATCAAATCTAGGCCAAGTTTGAATGTAGGTTACCTTGGCTTAAAAACTAGGTCATTATGTTAAATTGAAGAAAATACTTGTTTACACTTCAAGAGACTACATTTTTGGTCCAATCTTAATGAAAATTGGTCAGAATATTTGTTTTCATGAAATCACTATGTCAAACATGTTAACACTGTTATGGTGTGTTTATGTGAGCGACCTAGGGCCATCTTGGCTCTCTTGTTTTGAAATGTCACGAACTTTTTGTGAAAGTATGCATGCATTCATTTCTGTCCAGTCCCGCTTTTTATTTGGATAACTTCTTATATATATTATGAATGGGTCACAAATTGGCTAAGATAGCTACGCCGAAGAAAAATCTAGGCGTGATTTATTGTAATTTGATACAGGTAAATAACAAACCCTAGTTTACATTGTTGGTCACAGTGTTGCATGTTGAAGCATAAACATTACTAATGAAAGGGAACCAGCGCTGGCTTTAAAATAAAGATGTTATGTCAATTCAAACGATGCTGTCTAAACATTTTACTGTACCTTGGCTAAATTAATTAGTTACAAATGTTTGTGGTATTGGTTGTCATCTCGTAATTGTAAAGAACTTTTGCGTTTGCCATTCTTATGCCATTTTTCGTTTGTCGTTCAATTAACTGCACAGCTTCAAGATTTCCTAATCAGTTACCGAAGTATAACTGATATAGAGGATATTACATGAGTGCCTTTTCATATTGAATTTATTAAACGAGTTGAATAAAATGATGAAATGCGAGGCTCTGCCGAGTTTAATAAATTCAGTGTGGAAAGTCACAAATGTAATATTCTTTTTATCACATGTTATCCTTTCCTGTCGAAACATCAACAAATCTCCTTTCTTTTAGTATATAAACAAGTCATTTTGACCAACGTCTCCTATACTGTAAATGACGTCGACGTCAAAGCTTTATTACACTAGTGTATTATCATTTTTATTTAATGGCTTTATTACACTACCGCGACGTCAAACATGTAATAAATAACGTTAAGTGTGACAGACGTTACGAGAGTATTAATTGATCGTTTAATCGTAGAAGGAGAATGACATTTGATCGTAATTTCACCCGACACAAACCTCCGTCATGCCTCCCACAGAAGACCAGCTAACTTAGGAATAATGTTTTGGTATCATCCACACATAAACTCCTTATTGGGCGGCACAAAGATTACTAAAATTTATATTTGGTAAAAGACGAATGCGATTTAATTTAAAGTTAGCTTTGCGCAAATTTCAACCCATCATCTTTAATGTTTGCAGTAAGCTCACATAATAACCTTACTACTAGTGTGCATGTTATTGACAGTTTAAAAATAAATTAAATGTTTCACGCTGAACGCTCATTTCCCCTGTCCTATTTACTGCAACACGTTTCAAAGTGATATATATACCTAGCTATAATAGGGAAGAAACAATTTAGTTCAACAGCTGACTAAACTGCAGATTTTGTATTGTTTTGTAACAGTACAAAATTCATTAAATTGAAATTTGAATGCAAAATATGTTGATATTATATGTTATTCTTCAATAGTTGAAGGAATTCTTCTTTGAACAAGATGACCCTGGCTTAAAACTATGTAGAAAATGTTCACATCGTTTTTAGTTTATCTAAAAAATTCTAAACCTTCTTTGTAGCAAGTATTTCTGTCACAAATTTGCAGTTATTTCAACATAATGATTGCAAAACTGCCTTTCCTTTGTATTCCAGGTTTTGATGTTTATTTAATTTCTGTGTTTATCGTAAGGCTTTCACTTATTCATATCATACTTGGGTTCATACGATTGAAACTGTAAAATGATTTGACATATCTCCTATTAGCATGTCCCACTTTTGATACAGCAATCATTAAATTTTTATCTCAGGTCACTGCTCCCAAAGTCAGTGCGTTTTATCATTTAAATCATCGTGTTGTACCTTTATCGATTTCTTTAAATACCATTGAAAACATTCGAAATAATTGGACAGGCAGGCATTAAAACACAAAATAAAAAGGAAGGATCATTCAAATATAGTTTAAAATATAATCGTCTGAACAGTTCATTGGTGAATTATTCAAGGATGACCTTTGCACTTTCTCTCATGCTCATCTAGCTACAGCGTATTTAAAACTTCAGAAGAAATTCATTGAAAACGAAAGTAATGTATTTTGCTGTTCAGTAGTAAAATGAGGCAAGTGCATTCGACTGTTCTCTCCGTTTATATCACATTACATGATACTACTATATATCTTTCTATTAACACACTTTGCACACTATTACGATCAGTTGTAAGAATATTATAAGGCTGGTATCGTAACTTCTAGAATACGCCTCTTATGTATGTGTATCAAATATTTAAATTTGATATTGATACCAAAACAAAAGTTCCTTGAATGAAATTACCAGTTCTTTAAAATGTCTGCAATTCGATCAACACAATTTAGCAATTAATCATTCCGCGAGTCAATTTTTTCCCTTTAACTATTTTCTTGTCGTTTTAATTATACTTCGCTGTCTGTGAAAGCTGATTAATTTCGACTTAAGACAGTTGCCGTATCATACACACAATTAGTTACATCTGGAAAGTGAAAAGGGAATAAATGTTATTAGAAAGTCAAAAATATGCTTCTGGCTTAAGAAGAACATTCAGTTAACTCTACGGTTCAAAAAGAGCAAAAAATAATAACCCTGAGTTAAGGTCCAGTCGGCTGAATCTATCGAAAGTTGTTATGATCAAGGAATTGGATATTGACAGAGCAGATCCTGTATCGGTCAGGGTGAAGCTAAAAAATGCCAAATTTATCTTTGTATAACTAAGGTACGTAAATGCGCAAATATTATTTAGTGAATTAGTAATGGACTTTTAGTAAAATGAAAACATTTATGAGATGGTTAAAAAGTAATCAATATAGACATAATGCATGTAGTGGTGGAAATTGTTTCGATTTGGGTAATACATCTGGTTCAACTAATCCACAACAATAATTATACAAACAGCTAATTACTTGATGAACTGTTCAGTTTAAGCGTCATACTTTATTTCCGCAAGAAATGTTTATTTATGAGATAGATCTAATGGATATTTATATCAGTATGTGATAAAGGTGAGACGTGAAAAAAATCGCTCCGATAAAAATGGGATTATAATTGAAAAATATGGATTAATATTGGATATTTTTATACAAAAAAGTGAGTTTTGAACTTTTATTCATGTCTTCAAATGAAAATTTGTCAAAAAAGCAAATTAAAAGACGAAAAAAGGCTGAAAAACGAAGAGCAAGTAGTTCACCTGGGACAATAAAAAATGGCCAATTATCATCTGAGATTCAATCACAAAACTGTGGCGTGAAAAGCGATTTATCGAATTTCTTTTCAAATAGTCAAGACTATGTTCAAGCAGTTATGAACAATATGAACAACTCACCTCCGGTTTTGAATTACAATGGGCTTATGATGCAAGGGTTACAACCGCAATCGCCTCTGTTTCCAAACATTCAAAATGTGCAAAATACTGCACCACCGAGTTGGGCAGTGTCATTAATAGAGGATGTAAAAACGATTAAACAAGCTCTACCAAAAATTGACCAAATTGAGCAATCTGTGAGCAATATAAAAATCACCGTCCAAAATATGCAAACAAAAGTTTCTGACCTTGAAAATAAAGTTGTGAACATGGACAAGAGTGTAACATATCTGAATCAAGACATTGAGGACAGTCAAAAAGATGTAAAAAAATCAAAGAAAGATATTGATGAGTTACAGAAACTGTGTGCATCTACGGAGAGAGCTCTTAGGGACAGTCATAGAAGAAATGATGACCTTCAAGACAAATTGTTAGAGCTCGAGTTCCGGTCAATGCGTGAAAATTTGGTTTTCTACGGTCAACCGGAACCACCTAAGCCCAAGCAAGGAGAAACGGCTCAACCTGACAAATGTGAGGAGAACATAAAGACATTTATCAAAGACACGATTGGCATACATGATGAAATAAAGATAGACAGAGCTCACAGACTTGGAGGGAATGCAGCGAGCAAACCACGACCCATAGTCGTTAAATTTCACGAATACACGGACAGGGAACTAATTCGTATGAAGTCGTACGACGAAAATATCAAAAAGAAGCTTAAAGAACTTAAGCAAGGGGTCGGTGTTCAGCTTCCGCAGCAGTATAGGGATGCGCGCAAAATTCTTATGAAAAACGCCGAGGAGGAAGAGAAAAACGGACATAAAACGAAAGTTGTCGGAAATAAACTGTTGTTAAATAATAAGCCGCATCAAAGATATTTGAACGGGAAAGTACAAACTTGGCATCACAGAGAAGTCGACCATTAAGGAGGTCATGAGAATGACATTAAAATATTATCGTGGAATATAAATGGATTTAGCCGTAAAATATCAGATCTTGAATTTATAAATGTACTTCGTGACTATGACATAATATTTTTACAAGAGACATGGATTTCTGATAAAACTCAATTGAATTTAGAAATTGGTGGATATAAAAGTTTTCACTTATATGGCAACAAATCATTTAACACTACAAAAGGCCGTTTTAGCGGCGGAATAAGTTTATATTATAAAGACATTCTTGATAAGCATATAAAAATTGTTGAAACCATTCAAAATGGAATAATTTGGATTGAAATTGACAAAACCTTATTTAGTTTTGATGAAACAGTATATCTATGCTGTACATATATAACACCAATTAATTCCACGGTAATTGATACTGATAATTTTGATTTCTTTGAACAAATTGAAAATGGATTAGAAAAGTACAAATTGTTAGGAAAATGTTTTGTGTTTGGCGACCTCAATAGTCGAACCTCAACTTTTTCAGAACTTTTAACACATGATGATTATATTGATAATAACGATGATATTTTAAATAATCTTAATATCCCCCACGTGTGTCTAAAGATAGAGTACTTGATAATCAAGGTAGGCGACTGATTGAATTCTGTCAGGCGACTTCATATATAATCTATAATGGGCGATTCCATAGAGACGCTAATATAGGCGACTATACCTATTATTCGTTAAATGGTTCAAGTGTCGTAGATTATTTACTTGTACACATAAATGACCACGATTTGATATCTGATTTTGTAATCACAGATCCAAACGAATTTTCCGATCACAACGGATTATGTTTTACAATGCCAACTTTAAAGCTTACTGTGAACTCTAGTCAATCTCAAGATAAAGAAACTGTTATAAAATGGGATGAATCTAAAAAAGATATTTTTATGCAACATTTGATCTCAAAGAAAAACAAATTTAATAACATAATTGAGCAAATAAATAATAATGGCAACATTGACACGATTGCGGAAACTTTTTCAAATACAATGTATGAATGCGCGTCAAATGCCTTTAGCTATACGCGTAAACATAATATCAGTAAAAATAACAGTAAGATTAAACTACCATGGTTTAATGATACTTGCTATAATGCAAGAAAAAAATTTAAAGAGAAAAGAAATAGATTTGTAAAAAATGAAAACAGTGAAGAATTTAAAAGAGACTACTTATCAGAAAGAGCGAATTATACGAAGATTAAGCGATGTGAAAGGCGGAAATTCCTGTCACAACAAAAACACGATTTAAACAAGTTAAGTAAATCGCAACCTAAAAAATTTTGGAACAAAATAAAGAAACAATATTCTAAAAATCAATCACTAGCTGAAAATCTGAAAATAGATGACCTTTTCGATCATTTTAAAAATTTATATAGTACTGACACTGCAAACAAAGAGATAAATATTAATTATGATATGCATGATGAAGACCTAGACAAAGAGATACAGATTGATGAAATCAGAAGAGCAGTATTTACACAAAATAATAATAAAAGTAGCGGAATCGACACAATAACGGCAGAAATGTATAAATGTGCATTTGATGAAATATCACATATTCTTCAATTAATATTCAATAAAATATATTTCTCGGGCGAATATCCCAAATCTTGGGGCGAAGGTTTAATAGTACCAATATTTAAAAGTGGAAATAAAAACGAAGCAAAAAATTACAGAGGAATTACATTGATTAATATTATTGCAAAAATATATTCCCAAATTCTATTAAATCGATTGACTGATTGGTCAAAGAAATATAATAAGATCATTGATAATCAATATGGTTTTCAAAAGGGAAAGTCAACTGCTGATTGTATATTTATACTGCATTCTGTCATCGCTAAAACACTTTCACAAGGTAAAAAACTGTACTCAGCATTCGTTGATTTTGAGAAATGCTTTGACAAACTGGATAGATCGTACATATTTGTAAAGCTATTTCAAGAAAACGTAAGTTCAAGGTTCATTATAGCAATTCAAAGCATGTATAGCTCTGTCCGTGCAGCAGTTAAATATAGAAAATCGACATCAGCCTTTTTCGATTCTAATATCGGCGCAAAACAGGGAGACCCAAGTTCAAGCCTTCTTTTTCTCTACTTTGTGAATGACCTGGTAAACAATATTAATAGTGATATTGACAATTTGTTTACAATTGATGAAATAAAATTATTTGTACTTTTGTTCGCGGACGATGCCGTATTCTTTGCACACTCACCGGAAGCGTTACAATCAATTCTCGATGATCTTTTCCGATACTGTTCCGAATGGGGCATGAACATAAACATCAAAAAGACTAAAATAATGATATTTGAACAAGGAAGACATTCCAGTTTTAATTTCAAACTAAACAATGAAACAATAGAAACAGTTACACAATTTAAATACTTGGGAATTACTTTATTTAAAAACGGAAACTGGCATCGAACACAAAAACACATCGCACAACATTCACGACATGCACTTCATAACCTTTTTATTGTCTTTAATCAGTTAGAATTAAAACCTGAAGACAAATGTAAATTATTCGATAGCCTCGTTGGGTCAATTATAAACTACGGTTCAGAGGTATTTGGATACGATGAAGCAAAAGATATTGAACTTGTACATTGTAAGTTCCTGAGAAAAATTTTAAATGTAAGAAAGTCTACAAATTTAGATGGTTTATACGGCGAACTAGGCAGACACCCTATGAAAATACAGCGGAAAATTATATTGATTAAATACTGGCTCAAAGTCATTAATCTCAATGAAAATAGTCTACTCAAAAAAATGTATAATATTCTTAAGGACGATGCTAATAATGACAATTCATACAGAGGAAAGAATTGGGCATTTCATGTCAAATTGATATTAAATGAAATAGGAATGTCAAATATATGGTTAGACCAAAATGCAAATTTTAAAAATCATTTCTTTGTTTTAAAAAGTAGAATATTAGACATCTATAAACAACATTGGTACTCGAATATTAATAACTCGAGCAGATTATCCTCATATAGCATATATAAACAAGAATTTAAACAAGAACGATATCTGAACTGCATAAATGAAAACAAATTTCGAATATCACTGACTAAATTTAGAATCTCTTCCCACAACCTTGCAATCGAGACAGGCAGACATCATGGAATAACTCGGGAAGAAAGGATATGTCAAAACTGTACAATGAATGTCATCGAAAATGAATTTCACTTTTTACTTATTTGCCCAAAGTACTATAACATAAGACGAAAATATCTCAAACCATACTACTGTAGATGGCCGACTATGAAAAAGTTTGAAACATTAATGTCAAGCGAAAATTCAAAGGACTTAAAAAATCTTTCTAAATATTTATATTTTGCATTTAAACATAGAGAAGAAACTTAATTCTTTATTTTCAAATATTTTTAATTACAAGAGGTTCGATCATATAGATACTTTCTCAGTAAAAATGTTTTGTTGTAAATGTGATATTTTATAGTGTGTCCATCTTTTTCACATACATTGTGTATTTGTATACTTTTGTATTGGCTATAAATGTGCATATGCTATTTAATGCCAAATAAAATTTCTGTTCTGTTCTGTTCTGTTCTGTTCTGTTCTGTTTACTGTACAAACAGTTACATCAGCAAATAAATTGTTTTTCAGATAAGTGCAAAAACACAATAATAGGATTAAATGATAACTGCCATGTTATAGTTCGGTTTTGAGGTCAGCGATGTTTTTGTACTTTTAATAATGGAACGGTCTGTTATTTAGGTAGTAAGTACGATAGTGGTTCTTACCTAAATAGGGCAAGGTAAATCATGTTGTTTCCCTAATCGGCAGACGATTCTATGAATTGAACTCTCAAACGTCAAAATCAAACTATACCTCTCCGCTTGATTGTGTAATAGCGTGACCCTTGAGAGGACTTGCTGTTGAGATATCGAATTATTATCAACAAAGGGAGAAAATGACAAAAACATACAATTAAACAATTCCACAGGAAAGGTTTGAATGATTTGTTATGAAATGTCAAGTTTTCCTACTTCAAGTACTTGATAACACCGTTGATCTAAGTTGTTAACAAGAAAAAACCTTCTTTCCTTGCGTTCAACAAAGGCACTGAAAACATATGCATGTATTTCAGCTTTAAGTATTATTACACGAGTATTGCTATGTTTTACATATCGTTCATTCAAACGGCGGAGATTTCTTTCATTTACACTGTTGTTTTAATAAGGAAATGGTGGGGATGACAGTGAAGTCAGATATTACCGCATATGCCAAATTGATAGATGACCATTTAAAAACTATTCCTTCAGTTAGATAACTTATAATAATTTATATTGGCTTAACCGATCCATTCTTTACAATTTCTATCCAATCACATATTTCCCACTATGTTAAATGACAAAAAAGAGGTCAAACGCCTTTTGACACCTACCATTCTACAATTAACATAATCACTGGGAAGATTATATTGTTTAACTTTACACAAACTTAATCATTGTCAACTTTAATTTACTTTTGATCCATTTAGCTCAGTCTCCTTAAATCTTACTGCACTTTTTACAACCAAAGCCACTTTTCAGTTACTACATCTGACTTTATAACTACCCATTTATGCTTTGCCATTGATCGCTCCCTTTCTTTGTAAAGTTTTGACTTCGATAACAACTCGACTGAGTAAGCGCTTATCGGCATAAAGACTGCTAAAGGAGATTCGTTCTAGAACGCATATTTATACTGAATCTGTGGATTCAAACGTGCATAAACACTATTTACATAAACTCTATAGGCTCATTCATCCAATTTTCACAGATAGGAATATTTTTGATATTGCACTAAACAGGTTAAATTCGGATCAGCTTAATGACTTCGATTATAATGTTACTTATAACCAAGACTACTTTATCTTTCAAAACCATCCCACACTGATATAGGCACAGTTAATTAAGGTTCCATGATTTTATGTTAAAATCAGATAAACTGCTGTTCAAATGTTATGCATGATTACCTGGTTAGAATAACACTACTTTCATTACTGTGCATGAATTTATTCCATTAGAACCATAAAGCGAGTGAGTTCAATAAAGCTTCCTACTGAGTTAATTAATAAGCAATACTTTAACAATTATTTGAGAAACCAATTATCGAAAACAGGGTGTAACAAGAAATCAATATATTTAATGTTCATAACAAAAACAATGTGGTAGCCACATTATAGACAAACATTTAAGGTATTATGAGCCTTTAAGTCCGACGACTTCAAAATACATATAACAGTCTTAGAAACGGTAGTTTGAAAATGAAACGAACCCGTCGTAAATTTAATTCAAAGAACAAGTTCGCGAAAAATCAAGTCAAATCTTAGGCTCCTTTGTTGAAATATCACTGATATTCTCAGTAGTGTTATAGTAAAATTATATAATACATGTACTAAAAGTTATCGCTATTTAAAATTATGTAGCGTTGTCTAAATATGTAGGCAAGAATAACAAAAAGTGTCTTTAAAAAGATACACGACCGCACGGGTCAATGCACACTTTAAGCTACAAAACGTTCATGCACTCTGCACTTCTACATATAATCGGGTATTTATAAAGCAAAACAAAATGTATTTTTGTGCCCCCCCCCCCATCCCATGAGTGGTGGGGGCATATAGATTTGCTCTTGTCCGTGCGTCCGTCCGTCCGAAGTTCGTGACGCGCCTAGCTCAAAAAGTATTTGATATAAATTGATGAAACCTTGCATGAGTCTTTATCATGATATGAACTTGTGCACCTTCTATTTTTTGTCTGGTTCCGCCCCCTAATTTTAGAGTTATGGCCCCTGAAATAGTCAAAAATGCACATTTTCACCTTGTGACACGCCTAGCTCATAAAGCATTTGATATAGATTCATGAAACCTTGCATGAGTCTTAATCATGATATGAACTTACGCACCTCCTATTTTTCATCTGGGTCCGCCCCCTATTTCTACAGTTATGGCCCCTGAAATAGTCAAAAATGCACAATTTCACCTTGTGACACGCCTAGCTCAAAAAATATTTGATATAAATTAATGAAACCTTGCATGAGTCTTTATCATGATATGAACTTACGCACCAACTATTTTTCGTCTGGCTCCGCCCCTATTTTTAGAGTTATGGCCCCTGAAATAGTCAAAAAATGCACATTTTCACCTTGTGACACGCCTAGCTCAAAAAGTATTTGATATAGATTAATGAAACCTTGCATGAGTCTTTATCATGATATGAACTTGCGCATCTCCTATTTTTAATCTGGGTCTGCGCCCGATTTCTAGAGTTATGCCCCCTGAAATAGTAAAAAATGCACATTTTCACCTTGTGACACGCCTAGTTCAAAAAGTATTTGATATAAATTGATTAAACCTTGCATGAGTCTTTATCATGATATGAACTTGCGCACCTACTTTTTTTTTCGTCTGACTCCACCCCTATTTCCAGAGTTATGGCCCCTGAAATAGTAAAAAGATGCACATTTCACCTAATTATGTTCCTCACTCAGAAAGTATTTAATGTAAATTCATGAAACCATGCTTGAGTCTTTATCATAATGTGACCTTGCACACTTGGCATTCTTCTTGAGAATTTTAGCGTTTATTACAGAGTAATGGCCCTTGAAATAGCCAAAATAGTGGATTTTTTGTTTGTGATGCTCATAGCTCAAAAATTATATGGTAGAGAGTAATGAATCCTTTTCATATTTGTTTTGAGGCTATACCCCATTAAGACTGCAAACATTTGAATTATTTCCCCTTATTTGTGACAAATGAGACTTGATTTCCCTGCAACTGTAATTTTATATACATTTATCAGTTTCAAATCAAGCTGCAGATTTTTAATGCTTTGCACATGCAAAATTATTAACTCGTTTATTCTATGAAAATGACCGTTTATTAAATATTAATGTAAATAAACCCCAGCAAAATTACTTTCGACTCACAACGAGAATGTATTATTATGAATACACCTGAAAGAAAAGTAAAATTATCATTACTTGAAATCAAAAATGGTAGGATGCAAATGAATATCAGGTGTGAAAATTATCAGTTCTACCACCGCCCCAATAAACCCATAATAAAGATGAAACATGAATCTCTTTGAACTTGCAGTTATTGTCTAGCTGGTTTGGTACAAATTAATAATAATGTGGATTCAAAGGCTAGATTACTGAAACCAGCAAGGGACTGTTTATTTCTTACTTCTGACTCTTGATGACTTGCTTTTATGTTTTCACTATATTTTAATAGCACATTTAAGTTCGTTTTGATAACGATTAAAGTTTATGGTATTAAATCACTACAGAACCATAAAACAATAATAATGATTGACAGTGACTTAATAGTAGGAGAACAATATGGGTTTAATAATGTAAACAGTGATGTACTTTTTTTTATTTCTGTTTGTACATTAAATCGTCGCTTTGTTATTTCGGGTTACATTCATGTAGGGAGGGGTGATGGGGGATGAAGGTATGGGCTCGGACCTCATGCAGCAAGAGCAAGAGACTGAAGTTTAAGAGAATTGTAGCCGGGCGTATAGATATAAGGACATATGAAAAAATGATCATTTTAATACGCCCGTCCCTGAAAGAGCGGGGCGTATTATGTGAACACCCGTGGCGGGCGTTTGGTCGGCATCCAAAAGCATATCCGCTCTCTAAATCGAACAGTTTTCATTCGATCTTCGCCAAACTTTTTGACAATGTTTGTGGGCATACTGTCTCGGCCAAGTTCGATAACCAGCCAAATCGCTTCAGGCGCTCTTGGATTATGGCCCTTGAATTACTCTAAAAACTGCAAATTTAGCCTTGTCCGCTCTCTAAGTCGAACAGTTTTCGTCCGATCTTCCACAAACTTGCAGATAATGTTTGTGGGCATAATATCTCAGCCAAGTTCGATAACCAGCCAAATCGCCCCAGGCACTCTTGGATTATGGCCCTTGAATTACTGCGAATTTAGCCGTGTCCGCTCTCCAAGTCAAACGGTTTCATCCGATCTTCACCAAACTTGCTGACAATGTTTGTGGGCATAATATCTCGGCCAAGTTTGATAACCAGCAAAATCGCCCCAGGTACTCTTGGATTATTGCCCTTGAATTAGGCCAAGTTCGATGACCAACAAAATCGCCCGAGGCACTCTTGGATTATGGCCCTTGAATTACTCTAAAAACTGCAAATTTAGCCTTGTCCGCTCTCTAAGTCAAACAGTTTTCGTCCGATCTTCCACAAACTTGCAGATAATGGTTTTGGGCATAATATCTCAGCCAGGTTCGATAACCAGCCAAATTGCCCCAGGCACTCTTGGATTATGGCCCTTAAATTACTCGAAATCTGCGAATTTAGCCTTGTCCGCTCTCCAAGTCGAACAGTTTCATCCGATCTTCACCAAACTTGCTGACAATGTTTGTGGGCATAATATCTCGGCCAGGTTTGATAACCAGCAAAATCGCCCCAGGTACTCTTGGATTATTGCCCTTGAATTAGGCCAAGTTCGATGACGGGCGTATTTTGTGACAGTCTGCTACTCTTGTTTTAATATAAGAAAATCTTTTTAATTGATTTACTTTTTGAATACTACTGCTCAAGATTGGTTTAAGCAACATAAATTTATAGGAGATTGGGTTGATAAGGATCAATGACGGTGGTATAGGTATAGGTTTTAGCTAATTGGTAAACAAGTAAATGAAAAATACATTTAAGAAGAAGAACCTAGAAGTTAGAAGTGCTCCATCTGGCTGTCGTAACTTAAGGAGAGGAATATGACGATAGCAATGGTCTTTTCTAAAAAAATTGTTAATGGTAATATCACAACATAAAAGTAGAAAATAAGATGCTATGAGTTAGAATTTAGAAATAAGAAGTAAGCTTTTGTGCTAATTTCACAATAAATGTACATAAATATAAACGTTTAGCGGTTACAACATGAACACCGCGTAATATTGACAACCTCAAACCGGTATCTACAACACAAGACAATTTGATAAGTGTTGTAATCAAAAGTAATCATATAGTTATTGTCATTGTTCAAATGTTGTATTAGTATCTTTTTAGTCTAAGAATACTATGGGGAAAAAAACACAAATTTGCGTTACTTTAGATCTAAGATTCCTATTGATATGAGCTAGTATTTACTGACTTGGCCAGTCTGTAGACATGTTAACAATTTGCATAATATCAGATAGCAAAACACTCAGATTAGATAAGCAATTACATTAAATAATGCGGACAAATAAATATGAGACCGCTTTCTGTAAAATCTGTCAAAATATGAAATACAGAACTCTAAAATTGGAAGAAGTAATATATCAAACATTCTTTGTAATTTGAAACATAAATCTTTTCTGCAGTATTTTGTTTGGAAGGTACATTCAATGTAATATTCAAATTAAACATGGCATCTATTTAAACATAACGGCATGCAAATCTTATGGTTAATGCTAAATGTTCCCCACAGTGCTCAAAACAAAAGTACAGTTAATAGGCATTCAGAAACGTGTATGAATGCCATGAAAGTAAAGTGTTTCTGCCGTATACAGATAAACTCGGAATTGTGGTATACGCGTATATAATATAACAAACAATGGATTATGTATAACAATGTAATTATCCTCTTGGCTTTCGTAAATAATTACTAGATTAATTATTGGTCTGCACTGGTCGCAAAGGCAGAATCACTTGCCGCTAGCAGGCTAAAGGTTAAAATGATTAATTTGTTAATTAATTAAATTGTTCATTCAGAATTTACCATTAACTGTTTATTTTAGAAACAATATAACATTAAATATTTTGTAAATACGTTTTAAAACTATGTTTACAATCCGCAACGAATTATTGGGAAATGTTTAGTAGTAATTGTAAACACGTGGGCTTCTTTATTCTTCTTTATTGATTACGGTTTTATAGTTAAGATTAAATACAGTAAACTTTTATTGTTATAAAGACGTAAATACGCCGGATTTTCTATCAATGACAATATGGCATCATAAAAGTAGAAAACAAATTTAAGAGTTAGAATTTAGAAATAAGAAGTAAGAATGAAACCTTTCTCCGGGTTTTATGCTAGACACAAAATAAATGTAAATTAATATAAACGTTTAGCGGTTGAAACATGTTAATCCTTCTAGGAACACCGCATGATGTAATCATATAGTTATATTCGTTGTTCAAATGTTTTATTTATATTTTTTTTTTTTGGCTAATAACACTTTGAAAAAGAACACAAAATTGCATAACTTAAGATCCAAGAACGCGTCATTTCTACACATGAATGCGCCTGTAGGCAAAGATGTACCATCTAATGCGAAAATAAATAAAGCAGCACTAATTAGTTTTAAACTAATTAGTCAGCACAGTTTAAACTGTTTTTCAGATTAATCATTTGTAGCTGTAAATCAGCGTGCATTTTAAAATCCTTGCATTCGACTAACACATGTTCAATGAAGCCTGGAATAAAGTCTCGGCGATGTTTTAGAATAAACCACATAGATACCCGTTTTCTGCAAGACACCTTTCTTGGTTGAAACGCATTCCATAATAAATTGCCATTTAATTTACAAACCGTAAAGATTTAGTTCCGCATTATGGCACACTTAATGGCAGTAATGTTCACAGTATTTTGGAGTAAAAGGCAAAAAATTTAAATATTCCGTAAATTACGTCTTTATAATTATAAAGGTCCTTCAAAACATAAACTTTGTCTTATTTCTTAGCGCATAGGTCTACTTTCAGCCACCGGAAGTTTTCAAAGACTCGTTCATTTTTCCACGGAATGATTTGGGATTTGGAACGGAAAAAGTGAGGCTAATACAAAGGAAATACTTAACCACACTAGGCGAAAACAAAAAAAAACGATGATTGTTGATGTTCTTGTAATGTCGGTGTCATCCCTACGTCTGTTGTAAAACTAGCTGTGTTAGCTTTCGTTTGTCAATCAAGCTACTGTTAATTGTTATGGTGTAGTTTGTATTATGACAGATTAATGATCATCAATACAGCTGAAAGCTCATGCGTAGACTCGGTATTTTTGCAGTTGCAAGGAATGAACATGTTTATTTTTTCGTTAATGAATGCGGTTTGACTCATCGGACGGCGCCGGAGGAAGGTTTAGAGAAAAGTTAAAATTCCGCGGTAACCGTAGAAGTCCATAAGGCACCGTCCGATGTACAGTAATCGTCTCGGTATTGGATTATATCCGTCAGAGCACCTGGCGGCGTTGATTGTAGCCGCGCGGAGTGAATGTTTTCCGAGCGGCAGCCGGACGGCAAATTTCGGTGTCCCAGTCATTATAAAACGTTAACAAAAGTATCTCTGCTTTGTTTGTTTGTTTGTTGTTGGTTTAACACCAAGATTCTTGCAAGATTTGGTATTCACCAAATGAACTATCGATTCACAAACGAAATTAATGGTAAAACCATCATTATATGTCTATAAAACAGAAATTTTCTTTTTTCTTCAATTATCCAAATTCCTTTTTCTAAAGCACGATTATACATAAAGACACAATGCTGTAATAAATCATTTAGGCATAGAGACACTGCTCTCTTCGAGGGAATTGCTAAAATAAATAATGCTGTTTTAGCACGACATGTTTTCCATCATGAAGTAACACGTTTTTTATGTATTTTAAACATTTTGGGTGGTCAGAAATTTTTTCTGATACTATTTGTCATTTGATTGATATATTTTTACAGGAGATCGGAGTTATACTAGAAGTATACTTTCTTTATTGTGTACTCATATCTGTGTCCACTTAGCATTGCGGTTAAAACAGAATGACGGTAACTCGTCGCCTTATTAGTGAATTTTGGCAAAATTGAGATTTTAATGTCTGTATGCATGTACGTGTGTGTGTGTGTGTGTGTGCGTGTGTGTGTGTGTGTGTTCGGGTTTAACGTCTTTTTTCAACAATTTTTCAGTCATATAAACGACGGTGTCTGCTTGTAGCAGTGAGCACAATGACCAACTTTATAGCGCTGCCTCACTGAATATCACGCCGTAGACACGTGACATGATACCCCACTCAGTCACATTATACTGACACCGGGCTGACCAGTCCTAGCACTATCCTCTTAATGCTGAGCGCCAAGCGAGGAAGCTACTAGTACCATTTTTTACGTCTTTGATATGACGCGGCTGGGGATAGAACCCACGATCTCCCGCACTCGAAGTGGACGCTCTACCACTAGGCTACCGAGGCGGTTTTAATGTCTGTATGACGTCTGTGTGAATTTGTGCTTTGTAGAACTAACATAAACATGCTAAATTTTAGGTCAACAAGGCTGAAAGTAGTGTAAAGACATTGTTACTCAAATCTTTAGACGTCGTTTCCCAAAACTATCAAAAAGCTAGTTATAGGGCATGGTGGAAATGAGGCGATGTTTCCATAGACTCGTTCAGATACATGTCATGTGAATTGCACGTTCCTGTTGATTGCATATTAACACTCCTTCATAAGGGAAATTTTCATAGTTCGTAAATATAGAAATTCTGCGCACGAAGTATTCAATTAAGGTGTCGAACTACGTCACATATAATAAATGGAGTTAAACTGACAAGGTATGCCCTCAGTTTTCCTTTTAATGCATGCTAAATTCCAGTTTCAACATGTTTGACGTATACCAAAGTATAAATTTCTCTTTGCAGGTGTAAACTTACTGTAAGTGCTAATATCTGTAGCTATTGGTACATTTGTATCTCATAGCAAAATTTAGAAAACAACTGTCTTTTGTAAAAGAAAATATGTACTATGCCGTGAGTCGAGTTCTTCCTTAAGGTATTGGGCCCCTGAAAGTAATGATTAAAAATGGCATTTGTTTGGTATATTCTTAAAGTTGACTGTGTTGCAAATTCTAAACAACTTTTACCGTGCCGTTTTGTTTTTGTTTTTTTTGTAAATTTTGTATAATTTATGGTATTTCCTCAAGCTCAAGTAGAGACAAATTTCAATGTGATGGCCACTATCTAAAACGTTTGCAGAGAATTCATTACAGCATTAATTTTGATAAAAGAAACATCAAACTATTGTTAAACAATTATAAAACACAAAATAAAACTGTAAATATCATTTTTTAAGGTGCCTCAAGTAAACAGATTTAATGAGACAGAATTCTAACTCCAACATTGAAAAATTAAGGTTGAATCCTGTAGGTCTGTTTTGAATTTTGCTCACTTCATTCAAAAATAACCTTCGGGCAGAAGTAAAACCTACCTGCATTTCTTCCACAATATGTAATCTGAATAAAGGCAAATTAAAACAGAGAACTTTTACAGCATGTAACTCAGTATTTTTTAAAGATGTCTAACTCCTCCCCTCCTGATTCAGAGGTAAATTCACTTTGAACAGCAAGAAACCGTTTACAAAATGAAAATTTTCCACTTTTGTACAATACATCCATAATAAGTCTTGAAAGAAGTAAAAACTTACTAGAAAAAAGGAAAATATGGGGGGAAAATGGTCCCAGTGGGGCTTGAACCTACGCCCCACATGAAAATTGCAGTCAAAGTAGGTTTATGGTAGGAATTGAATACCCGTCAAAAAGGAGGTACTCTATTACGGGTCCAATACCTTAAATTTATTATCAGGCAATAATGAATCTTTCCTGTGCATAGTACTGCATTGTTATCACGATCAGGCGAACAATTTCGATAATATTAAAATATCTTTATTTAAAAATGCATAACATGTATAAAAGTACACAATTAAATCATTACATTTCTGCATACTTTTTTTTATACGCTTTCAACCTTCACATTAGCTAAATGCTAAACAAACAGTATTAAGGCAGCGCAAAGCAATAACAACAGTTTTTACTATAATCATTTTTCATGCCACCTGTTATTCCTAAAACATAAATAATATTAACACTCTGTTTTTATTTACTGCTAAAAGAGGTGTCATTCTGAACATAATATTAGATATCTTTTGATCAGTTTACATACTTTGTTTCTATACGAAACCAAATCATAATTAGGCTATTTACAAAATACATTCTCTATTTCCTATTGTTTGTTTGTTTTGGGTTTAACGCGTTTTTCAACAGTATTTCAGTCATGTAACGGCGGGCAGTTAACCTAACCAGTGTTCCTGGATTCTGTACCAGTACAAACCTGTTCTCCGCAAGTAACTGTCAACTTCCCCACAGGAATCAGAGGTGGAGGACTAATGATTTCAGACACAATTTCGTTTATCATATAGTCACGGAGAACATACGCCTCGCCCGGGGATCGAACTCACGACCCCAAAATCCGTAGACCAACGCACTACCTACTTAGCTAAGCGGGCACGTTCTAGTATTGACTTAGTCTGTGGACATGTTAATTATTTGCATACTATCAGATTGCACAACATTCAGTGGTGGATCTTAGATTAGACACGCAATTACTTTTAATAATGCGCGCAAATAAATATTCTTTAAAATCTCTCAAAACATGAAATACAGAATTCTAAATTTAGAGAGAGATACTGCTTAAATTGATGTAATATATCAAACATTCTCTTAGATTGATCTATTGTTATTTGAAACACGCCAAAATCCCCCAGTTTGAACTGTTTTTCAAACTGATTGAAATGTTGCATGTAAAAGCATCAACGCAATATGATTTAGCGCTACCCATTAAACGACTTGTCTGATTTATAGCCATTGTTTTGTTAACATGTTTTAAGGTTTCTGGGCTGTATATATTAATACCAAATATGTATGTGCTCGCTTATCGACTTTTCAATTACTGTTACCGGTCTACTAACTTAAAATGATATAAATGAAACTGGTGTGAAAACTGTTGAACAATTACTGAAATGGTAAGCGTGACTGGAGTTAAGAAAGCTTTAATGGACTGACATATTGCTATCGCAACTTTTTATTCGTTTATTTGATTCCATGTGCATGTGTTCAGATACATGGAAATATAACATTTATAAAACGAAAAAAGTCCTGTTCTTAATGCGGAGGCTCTTGTAACGGCCAGTTCCATATCTAATAGGCATTATTTTCCGCTCTTTGTCTCGGCATGAAAAACTAAAACAGGCCCTGTAATATGACAATAGACGACTATTTAACTTTTCGAAGGATTAATTCGAAGGATTAATTGCCACTGAATTTAAGATACTATTGTTAGATAATATTTGAATTAAATGAAAAGCAAGTTCATTTTAGCAATCAATACATCACCAGCATGGAAAAATAAATATATTTATTGTCAATATTGACGCCTTTAGATTTCATTTTTACAACTAGATTATTTATGAAGACATTAGGAACCAAAGGTAACATGGAACAACTTCTGTTGTTCATCTGACAGAAATACGGAACATGGTTGGGATTAGGAGTAATGCTCCGATACTCTTAAGCGGTGTAAACTCCCAGTGTAGTTTTCCACCGACCGTTTTAAGGATGAGTCTAAATGTGTTCCTTCCTTTATGTGTTGTATCGTTTTCATTGTTTCAAAATGGCTATGTAATGTATGTATATGTTGACGTGGTGTACATCCATGCATACACTGCTAAAAGATTTCAGTGGTTAGTGGATGTGTTATTTGAACGTGGATGCACGACCATAACGAAATTACACCTTCTTTTCTCAATGTCCGGACACTGTCAGTTATATAAAATAGAAAAAGTGGAAATCCACAGGTCGCTCAACACGACAAAAACGAAAATGTTTTAGGCTCGGTTTGATTGAGCCTGTTCATTGGCTGTAGCGAAAATGGATGCTACCGTCCGCGCCCTCTATCCCCGGGTTGAGCAGAACTCAACATTTACACATGCTACAAATAGAAAAAAAATCCTCAGATGTGTTCATACGGCGGTGCACATGGAAACTTCAATGATACACTAGCGTGTAATTCCATGAAAAGCGGTGTATGGCTCAGTTAAAAATAATGGGTTTGCCCTAAACGAGAAAACAATGGGCAGAACAAACTGGAATTTAGAAAGGTGATCTGAGGTTGTGGAGCCTGTATATCACGGGAACTGCAAAGAACAAAATTAAAAAGCAGGCACTATATCCAAGGGGTGATTGTACAATACCCAAAGCTATGAAAGTGGGAGTATTGGAACTTCCTAGGCCTAAATTTTTTTAAAGTTTTTAAGAAAGTGCAAATGTAAAATAAGTACACAATTGCAGTTGACTTGTCAATAGTTAGGACTTTAGTACTACAGGCTATTAAAGAGAAGGTTTGGAAACTAAAATGATGGGTCTAACATGATGCTGTTATTTAGCTTCTCTGATAGAAAATAAACCCTTTCAGAATTGTAAGTTATCTTGTCCGGAGCAATGGCATATGTAGCATTATGTACACAACAGATTTTGTCTGTTTTAAATATATGAAACTGGAGATGCAGTTCAATAGAAACTTGAAATCTACGATTTTCTCAATACTCTATATTCAAATAACACAAAGTAACACTGTAACACAAAAACATTTATAAGGATACAGCTTGACATCCCGCTGCTATGTTTAGCTTCCTTCTGTTTTGTTCGTTCCAGAGTAGTATCTGTATGTGAACTAAATGATAAGTCTGCATATGACATTTTAATCAATATAACATTAATGTGTCAGTGTTTTTTATCGTTTCTGCAGCTTCTTTATCTGTCCTCTGAATTGCTAACACATGCTCAATAAAAAAACGGCTACAGACGTTTTTCAGCGTGAAGTATACATTGATTCGTATGTATTCTATAGTTCTGTTTTCATTGTCTAAAATGCTTTAGTAGATGAACAAATACAGTAACTTTTTCGTCGTAAGCTGCAGAAACGATAAAAAACATTGACACATTAATGTTATATTGATTAAAATGTCATATGCTGACTTATCATTTAGTTCACATACAGTTACTACTTTGGAACGAACAAAACAGAAGGAAGGCGCTTATGAACATTCTCAATCAAACCAAGTCTGCTAGTTTCGTGATTTGTCCAATGGATCCTTAATGATTTTATTTATACTCATGACTATCTACCATTAATTATATTTCTTTAATTTCTCTTCAAAATGATGGTTGTTTAGAAAATATTACTTGTATCTGTTATATATTAAATTGAAATCATGTGCAAGATACATTAATAGATACAAAATTTACAAGAAGACCTATTGGAAGCACATAACGCAACTAAGTGAAAAATTGAGTCTATTCACGAGACACCTGATTTTTATTACCTTATTCAACATACACTTGACTGTATAGTTCTAATATGTACACACTTAAGAGGTGCAAACGTGAGATAGATAGTCGAATTCCTTAGGCATTGTACAGCTGTGTTTTTGATTTTTTCCGTCAAGTTCATCTGCGTTGTTCATCTGTAATGGAAGATTATCAAACCTATGTTTTTGGCATTCACAGTGTATTCTACTCTTCTTTTCACATTTATAAGTTTGTATAATATACTGGTATACGTGTATATGATTTTGTTTTGAGATTTAAAACAGGCCTGCCTAGTTTTGTATCATCTTTAAAGTCCATGCTCCAAATGTCCTTACATTCTTTTACATAATTTCAATTCATTATCTATAGAATACAATAAAAGTAAAAGCTGAGTTTTATGCCTTTTCAAGATCATGGAGGTTTTTTACTTCCTCTTATTGCTATTTATCACAAGGTCATGCTTCTTTAAAGTCCATTCAGTAGTGGTAAGTTTAAAGTAATAAATAAATTTCAATAAATTTTAGAACATTTCAACAAAAGGGAGATAATTCAAAATTAATTCAGACTTTAGTTAATGTTCTTGCACTCAACATTAGCTATTTCTCATTCATCAACATGATAATATTCTTCTGATTGTCCCCTTAAGTAGCTTCAAAGTAATTTATTTAGTACTGTAACTTTATACCATATACACTAAATACTCAGGATAATTTATGTTGTTTGACAATATGTGTTACCGCTAACATATGTAGCAATTCGTAAACAAAATTGGCTGTAAAAATCTAATTCTTAGGTAAAAAATGCTATGTCAAAATGCAGCCAGTTTATTGTGATAAGAAATAATTATTGCGTCTTCTGTATGCTTTCTATGTCAGTTGAAAAAAGAACATGGTTTCCCTCAATGGCGCCAGTGGTTTCTCTGCGAAGAGTATTTCGTCAGTATTTGATCGAATATAGGATTTACAATGCAGCTCCATCTTCATATCTTTATTAAACATAGAACTATTTATATATATATTAATACAGACATTTCTATGAATAATATTATCACATCCTTAAAAGAGGTGCGATGCTACAAAAACAGTTTAGCAAATGATCATTGCACTTGTCAGTATTAATAATTTCATCTTCTTTTTAACTGCCTTTCTTGTCGTTCTAATTTAATTAAACTTTACTGTCTGAGAAAGCTAATTCATTTCGTCCCAAGAAAAAATGTTTTTTAAATATCAATGCTTATTTTCGATACTGTAAAGACAATGCGTACATTGGAAGATCATGATTTTTTTCTGAATTCATCATTTTGAAGGCAGGCTTGTTTCAATAATTGAAAAAGACCCATCAAACCTCTTCGAATAACAAATATGATCCTCTTTATTGTTGATAAAGTGATTACACTAAATTCCTTGAAGTTTTATTAAGTTGGTAATATTTTCAACACTTCGTAATTGCGTATATCTATTTGCATGAATATGAGATATGTAATAAGAACTAATTTCTCTGTATATGCTAGTTAGTTTTTTCTACCTGTTTTTGTCAAATCAGACTCTGACATATTTATATGTTAATAAACTGTTTATGTTACCGAAATCTACATCACTTTCTTGTGACAAGCTCCGCTAAGTTTAAGCAATTTTACATTCTTCTTACAAAATTAAAGTCAAAAATAACATAACAAACAAAGCAAAAAAGTAGGTTTTTAAAAATTTCATTCAGCAAATCATTTCATTATGTGTTTGCAGATTTATTATAATCTAGTCAATGGTAAAGAGCAACACAGAAATAGAGGAGCATCATCAGAGTAATCAGATATTCTCTGTATTTATTACGTACTTCAATCACGGGAATGTTTAACAAGGTTTCTGCATGATTAGAAGATTTACGAATACACAATTTCGAAAATTAGACATAACCGTGTGACAAACCGGTCCCGCGTGATTGACCAGACAGATTATTCTACAAATGTTATATTTATTTGTTTATTAATCTCAATGTTAGTACATTTTCTGGTCCTTTGGGACCTGGAGAACATTGTATTACAACAGAATTCTACGTAAGCCGATGCTAGTGGCGTGAGAGGTACCATTATCTCATGAAGAGATTCAGTCAGAACGAATCTGCTTTTATTTTGCTTGCATGCATTCTGTGTCCTGTGAATCTTGTTACAGACTTTAATATTTATAATACTATGAAATATAGTAATGTGTAGATGCGAAAATATAAAATGCCGTTTTCGAAATTAATTAGACATCCATACCTTACTTTCAGTCCATTCAGATATATTACATAATAATCACATGATCCATCCTGTGAAATGCAAATATCCATTTCTCCAGCAGTTGAGCCCGTTTTGTTCACCTGAAATGGAAGCGGTTACAAATGTATGTTGAGTCTAATGTCGGTTGTCCGTACGGCGTCCGGCGTCCGCAATGTCTTTAAAGAACATCTCCTACACCGCCAAACCAATGTTAACAAATCCTCAGAGGAATGACTCTGGAGTGGTCTCCTTTCAGATTTCTTCAAATCAAGGTTATTTCACAAAACAAGCAGAAAAATATTAAAATATTTTTCCAACAAATTGCTGGCCTGCTTATCAAATAATTATGTGAGTGACTTTCCGCAAAATTACTTCACATCATTCGGTTTCGTTAGAAAATATGGCCGCCATTGGACGTGGCTAATTTATCCTATACGGCTTGATGGAAAAATTTGAAAATCTTCTGCACTGAATTCACAGGCTTGATTTCAAAATACTTTGAAAGCAATATTACTCGATTGATCTTCGATTAAATCCCTTCAAATCTTTCTGTATTGTTTACAATGATGGTGTTTCCTAATAAATCTGCTCTGGACCCGCTACCTTCGGGCTCCCACCAACATACAGTACACCGCATTCAGCCTCCCTCAGTCTCTTACCTTGCTCAAATTCCCACCCCTACTTTTTCTATTTTAGTGTCTTGGCGATCATGATATTGGCTCTCAGTATCACATCATTTTCGCATTGTCCACCCCTTTCGTCACCCACGTCACCACTCTCCCTCCCTCAAATAAAATCTGTTTATCGATTTTGTTTCTTAGTATCCTGTATCATCATTCCCCTCAGTAATGTAGGAGTTAAAAATTTTTGTACCATTGTCATCAAGAAGAGGCACAACGTTCACCACCTGTAAAATAAACTATTAAAATCTAAAACTCACCTAACCAATCAGCTGGAATGGAAACTTGTTTTAATTCCGAGTGATTGGAATATTACACAAAGTACTACACAAAGATGTCGTCATACAAAATGATAAAAAACCAGTAACGTCTAAATATATAGATTACCATACTTTTCTAGAAAGAGGTCCTTATAGTTGATTTTTCTGCACAGTAAACATATGCGTCTTTATCTCTTTATATAAGTATATTAAGCTACAAAACAATGTTGTGCGTGTGCATTATTATTAAGTCGTGTTTTCTACACATAAAATGATTTTTTATCCAGTATAATAAAATATGTAAAAAGATCCCATGGAAGCATAGAATGCAACCAAAAAAGAATAATAGCAGACTCAGTTTGACTGAGTCTGTTCATGAGATGTAATAAAATTTGCAACACCTCTCATGACCCCTAGCACCGGCTTAAGCGGAACTCTATTACAAATCTATTGAATGGACTCCTTGATCCCAAGGGTTCAGAAAATATAAGAACACTGAAACTCGTCTAATTGCAATACCAAAAATATGAATGTCTTCTAACAAAGTTACGTATCAACAGATATATAAATCATTTGAACAAACACGCACGAAAAACTATCATTACAACTGCTGCCTACCACAAATGTAACAAACTAATACAGAAGATATGTTCTATGAATTCACTGATTGGCTGTACAGCATGCAGTTTAGTATAATTTATACCATTATAACCAATACCAGTTTCGCTAACAACTGTACTTTGTAATTTAGTATGATGTCACACATTACAAAATACAAGTTATTAAATTAACATAGTAACGTACCATCACACGGTCTACGTATTGACACCTTACATGTAAAACTAACAATAACTGCAAAAGAAATTACTAGAAAACCACATCACTCCTTGAATCTGTTTTAAAACATCTAAGTCACATTTCTCTGAAGTTTGATATCATTCGGTCATTTGAGTTGGAAACCAAGGCGGTTTAAGGCAGTAGTGTTGTCGTCTGACATATCCCGCCACAACCAGTTTTCAACCGCTTAACAAGTTTTCTGTGCAGTTTTGTACAAATGCATGTCCAAATCTTTGGTTTATTGTCTAACACTTTCTATCAGTATACGTGCTATAAAACATACCATTTAAGCTTCAAGTTTCTAACTGATCGAATCCCTGGAAGAATGATTTTGAAAGCCATCAGTAGGAAGTCATGCTGAAAATTTACAACCTAAATTCGACCACAGTAGGTATTTTCCTTCCAACAAAATGAAACAGCACTAAACTTTTACTGTAGTTTCATTACAACATGGCAAACATAATACACCCAAAATTCAAGTCTGGCAACAAACACTAAAACCAACATGGCTGATCAATATACTGTAGGTACACTTGCCTAAATTGGCACCTAAATTACAGGGGTTAGGGTAAAGTAAATGGCAGCCAAAAGTTAGTGCATTATCTAAAGAACTATATCATGTGCTCAATTACTCAAGAGAACCAGGGTGTCACATCTGCTACATTGATAGCTGTCACATATGACAATGTATTATATAATTGCTAAGCTCAAATTGCTTAGAAAATGAAAAAAAATGTTGCAAGAACAGGCATCATGATTGCATTGTCAAAATAATTTAATAATAATATGCTTCACAATTCTGGCAGTAAGCATGTGTTAAGCAATAAACATTTAGTGCAAAAGATATGTAAATACTGATATTGGCTTAAGCAAGAATAGATAGTAGACAAGGAAAAATGCAGTTTTTTTTAGTAATAAGGAAAACCTCATGAAAACATAGTACTGCTACATAAATGAAATTTATATAATTTTCTAAGTACCAAACATGAAGGCGAATAGGTCCCTAACATGTTCTGTTTCTGCTGTAAACAGTGAAACAATCACAACTGATAAATTTGGCTTGTAAAGAGTTTTATCATACAAAGTCCTAGGCGTTCGAAAATAGGTTGTGTTTGAAAACAGGTTGTGTGGGGATATATATGACGTCAAAAGAGTAAGAAAAGAATATATTAAACAGTAAAATAATAGCGACATAAAATACAGTTTAAGTTTAACTATTATAACAGTGACCAGTCATCGATTAGCAATTATAAGGCATGATACGCCAATAAATACATTGTTTTATGATTTCTAGAGAAATAAATGACAAAGAAATCTAATATCTAAGTATCAGTTTAATATATATTTTGGAGTGATAGCAATATATATAGTGTTGAAAATATGTTTTCTTCAAAAAGTACTCTTGTGTTTCAGTAAGATAGGTTTCACAGTCAATTTGACGTCGAAATTTAAATTAATCAAGTATACTATCTTAAACAACATTGATGTCATGGAAAAATAGCTGACATGAGCAAATGACTGCAAAACAAATGTAAAGAAAAAGCTCAAACTGAATACATTTGTTGTAGATACATATTGTTTCAAAATAATAGAAATAAAATACGTCTTTGTTGAATAGTTTTAAAATTATGGCAACAGTCTGCGCATTTTGAACGACCCTCGTGAACAACATATGTTCGAACTATTATGTCTTCCGTCGCCTCATTACGTACATAATAAAATGCAATGAACTTGCAACTATTTTAGTAATGGTTTGATGTTAATAAGTAATTATGATATTTTAGAGGCTAATTACACAATATCTTTTGAATATCGGAATAATTGTTGTGGTTCAACAAGTGAATTGCTATTTTTAAGCCAAACATATGCTACAGGTAGCATTAACAAAGGATTTTGTTAGAATATTTAGAAAAGAGCAATATTAACATCTGAAGAACAGTTGTCTTATTACACGTGAGCGAAGAGTAAGTGTGCAATCTTATGCGGGAATAAATGTACAGAAGTTATATATAAATTTCTGAAACTGAGAATCAATACATCTTCGACTTTATTTTGGAATAAAAAAAAACCTTCAAACTCATAAATGTGTCATATACTTGCCCCTCACCGATTTGGGTTCAAGCCTTCCAATGAGGGAGCCTTCCAGCTGGCTTACGGAAGGCCGGTGGTTCTACCCAGGTGCCCGCTCGTGATGAAATACCGCATGGAGGGGCATCTGGGTCTTCCTCCACCAGCAAAGCTGGAAAGTCGCCATATAGTGACCTACAATTGTGTCGGTGCGACGTTAAACCCAACAAAAACATAGATACACCGACTTCTCGATTTTAAAAATTCTGCGCTTGTTGTGTTACATCCCCCTATGTGGATTTTAAATTTCATATACCTGTTTCCATAATATCTGCACCAGCTTATTTTTGGGGTACAAGGAGAAACGTTTTAAAGAGATTACTGCCTTTGAAAACATAAATCCACACTTTTTTTTACACAAACCGCTACTGTCTTCACTTTACACTAAACTTTCCTATATTGTTGACAGAAAATGAATAAATCAGGAATGTGCTGCAGAGTTATGCAGTTTTGAAAGTCTATTTTTCTGTTAACTTTATAGGCTTTGCTTTACCTCCTAGACTATCTGGAAAAATATGTTGGTTAAACATAATTAGTTGTCGTAATTAAAAATATTTATGAAAAATGAATATGATGGTTCCTAAAAAATACATCAGATGTGAATATGAATTTTGACAGCAAGTTGCAATGCTTAATCCCGAAAATATCTTAAATAGTACCTATCTACTTTATATTTGAGCCGTGCCATGAGAAAACCAACATAGTGGGTTTGCGACCAGCATGGATCCAGACCAGCCTGCGCATCCGCGCAGTCTGGTCAGGATTCATGCTGTCCGCTAACAGTTTCTCCAATTTCAATAGGCTTTAAAAGCGAACAGCATAGATCCTGACCAGACTGCGCGGATGCGCAGGCTGGTCTGGATCCATGCTGGTCGCAAACCCACTATGTTGGTTTTCCCATGGCACGGCTCATTTAAAGAAAGTATCAAAATAACGGTACTAGTTACATAGAAATAAGTCATTTAGAAAGCTTCTTTTCATTATCCTGATTTAGAATTCCTATTATTTTCTGAAACGATGGTGA
The DNA here is from genome assembly GCF_021730395.1 of Mercenaria mercenaria. Lineage (NCBI taxonomy): Eukaryota > Metazoa > Mollusca > Bivalvia > Venerida > Veneridae > Mercenaria > Mercenaria mercenaria. The sequence goes on along the minus strand of NC_069362.1, from coordinate 88,283,200 downwards.
TAAAATCTGAAACAAACTCATTTCATTTTATTATCTGATTATATGGTAATACTATTTCTTGGTGCCTTTAAAATAGTTTAAAGATTTTGGTCAATTGACGAATTTCTTCGAAACTTTAACATTTGATCGTTTAGACTCCTCGCTTGATACATGATAGGTTTTCATTGATGTTTTTTTTTTTTTTTCGTTTTGTATCCAGGCTGCCGAACCAAAATAGTGTTAGCATAAGTATAAATAAACTCATTTTGCCTAAGAATTTATATAGATATAAGACATAACTATTTTATTATATTTGTTAAAAGTTTGCATTAACAGCAAAATATTGGATGAAATTCATTACAAAATTCAAGTTTAAAAATTACCATAAGCTCACCTTGCTAATTTCGTCGGGGAGTAGATTAGGTCTGAAGTTAGACACAATTTTAAATTTTTTCCTTTTGTTTAAGATGTTGAAATATTCCGATATCTATTATATGCCAATGTAAAAAAAATAATGAAATAAAAAAGAAATATTACCTTTTTTAAAATATACTTTCTTACTAAAGTGACGGGTATAAACAGAAATAAAAGTACAACAGTTACTGTAATAGGGATCTAATACTATGTAGTGGGTATTGTTGTTCCTTAGATAAATCTCTAATAGAATATACTAAAAATGAAAAATGAAATCAAAGCCTTGAAATGTCTGATGGTTGCAGGTTTTTGGTGCCAGTCTATGAATAAACATGAATGAAACAAATAAAAATTTAATGTGCCTCATATCTATGATGAACTCTGCCTGACACAGCTTGTGATGTAACCATGGGCTGGAATACCTTATCATTGATAGATCTTATATAATCTAAATGGTCAGTGTGAGTGGATACAGGTTGAATAAGAACTGCTTTTTCATTGATAATTCATCCGCATTGTTCATGAATGGGACTATTTTGTGTAGCACATGAAAATCATTTCGGTGTGATTCGGAATAAATTAAACATGCTATGATTGTCAGAAATACACTTTAACTTTGGTAGCGGGATAAACCCGCAACCAAAAAGTAATTTATATTTTCGTTTTTTAATAGTCTACGAGCCACGATAGGCGTATCGTATAACACATTTTTTATTACTTACTAAGATAATTAACAAGTTTAATTATACTTGGCAAACATACAAAGATTCTACAGGTTATAAAATAAATTACTAAGTATCTTTTGAAACTATACGTTTAGTTGTAGTCTACTTAGAACTGTAATTTATACAACTACAGCATCAACTGTCTACTGAAATTAATGTTACATACAACCGACTTATGTAAACACAGTGTCCGTTGGGCTGATGTACGACCTAATTGACAAGGAATACAATGTTCTGAATTTTGTAGACTTCAAATAGGCGCCCAAACCAATCATTTTGATATCATCCTTTTGTCCATTACAACGTTTTCTTTGCTGCATTGTATAAATAGTCTGAATTGTAGTTTGCATCAGAAGTATTTTGAATAATCATCATCAGTACAAATAAATTCTGGTATCTTCGTCGCTTTTGATATTATTTTATGTTCCGCTAACAGTGGATATGAATGTCAATATGTTTTTACATATTATGTTTGTCTGAGTACCATAAATGCCAATCATAAACGTAATACTATGTTAATACCGTGAATTACCCTCCAATTTACATGCAATGCAATTATATCGTTTAAGAACCAAGCAACATATTGACGTAAAAAGTTTTATGAAAAGACTCTTTATGTGTTTAAAATGCAATTTACTTATTGCTTGTAAGTGAGGTTTCAGAAGCCAATGAATAAAAAAGAAACATAACTACATAAGAAATCAATTAGGCAAAGTGGCTTTGTAGTCCCCGTTGGAATTATGTATCTGCATGCACGACATTGGTTGTTGTTCATGAAGTTATATTAGTCTTTCGTATTTCAGATATCACATGCATATCCCATTTTGTATATATATTCTTTTCCAGCAAGTCTGTGTTATTATTATAAAAGTTATATAGTTTTCCAACATTTTCAAGGATTTGTGAGCACTGGAAATAAACTAGTCCGAACCATCTGTGTTCGAACCAAACCGTAAATAGTGTGTGGTTGCCCTCAGCATTGGCTTTATCAATCTGACTAATGTACATCTCCTGTTACGCTACGCTTAGGATCTGAACACGAGCTATTGATAGCCTCGTTCTGACGACCCTTCCGTAAGCCAATCAAAAGCTAACTTACAACATTCTGCAAGCTTAAAAAAGCCTTGGTTTTTTATATCTACAATACTTATGTCGTAAGATGTCAGATAGCCGGTTAGCTCAGTCGGTAGGTCACTTGCCCTGTAAGCGAGGGGTCCCGAGTTCGATCCCTGGACTGACTGCAAATTGTTCTTACTCTTTGACATTCAGACAAGTCGTCTGATTGGTTCAAATAAATATAGATTTGCGAAAATAAAAATAGCAATATTGGAAACCCAAAATATCCAGAAGACGAATGTGAATGGGTCATTCTCAGACCTTCGTTTAGAAGGTCAAGTACTTTAGTCAGATTGTGGCTTTATTTACGTCAAGATGAATTATTTGAATATGACCTGAAAACATTCATTCTAGCATAATAAAAATTTTCTAGATCTCTTGTGAGATAGATGAACGCTGTCCGCAAAATATCCTTTGAGGTAATCAGGTTCTTACATCAGGAGATTTCTCCTATGTCTTAATACAAATATATACTCTTGAATTTTCGTACTTAGTTTTCTTTTCCATCTTATCAGAAACATTAATCTATTATAAATCTTTCTTTTTTTTATCTTATTAGAAACATTAATCTATGATGGATCAAATTAGCATAATTTCAAACAAATAACAAGATATAACGTAGTACATATTTTGTTTCTAAGCTCTTGCATCGATTATAGGAGCTAGATATTAACAAACCAGTTCCTCAAAGTATAAACTTTCAGCGTTTGTACGTATACGATCAACGACAGAACATAACACAAATTAGGCGCAGACATTGTGAGTGAGTGAGTTGGGTTTTACGGTGAATCGACACAAAATGGTCATATCCTTTCCGCAGCCTTAACATATTAAAACGTATTAGCGTCTGATGGCCCCTTCACGATTCCGAAGAATCAACATTTATTACACGAAATTTATTTTGAAAATATTTCTGAAATGTCTAGGTCTGCAGCTCTCAAATACGGTTACATCGTACATCCGAGGCATATGCTGACACTCTCAGACAACATCAAAAACGACCTTTCGAGCGATTTGATGAAGTTCCAAAATTATCAATGTACCCTTGGTCCGTTACGAAACCCTGTGGGATTTATGTTTGTTCCGAGCTCAAATATCTTTTGTAGATGAAAAGCTGACATACAGTACTAATGCCCAGGTAATTTTAATTAGTTAGAAAGTGCTGAAAACTTACTCCACAATAGGAAAAAGAAATGAAGTCCACGCGCATACATTTAGACGGGGTGACCCCTGCGCGTGACCCCTGACTATCTACGAATCAAAATACGGCTTTCGTTTTCAAGTTCAGCATTTCTGCTTTCATTTTCTTTACTTCCGGAAATAGCTGAAGGTCGAGTGACGTCATTTTATGTGCTGGCCGTCCTAAGGTTATATCGCTGAGCGCAGACATTGTTGCGACTTATATGTTTACTTCGTAGACATTGTTGCGACTTATATGTTTACTTCGTAGACATTGTTGCGACTTAGACACTGTTGCGACTTATATGTTTACTTCGTAGACACTGTTGCGATTTACATGTTTACTTCGTAGACATTGTTGCGACTTATATGTTTACTTCGTAGACATTGTTGCGACTTATATGTTTACTTCGTAGACACTGTTGCGACTTACATGTTTACTTCGTAGACACTGTTGCGACTTATATGTTTACTTCGTAGACATTGTTGCGACTAAGACACTGTTGCGACTTATATGTTTACTTCGTAGACACTGTTGCGACTTACATGTTTACTTCGTAGACACTGTTGCGACTTACATGTTTACTTCGTAGACACTGTTGCGACTTAGACACTGTTGCGACTTATATGTTTACTTCGTAGACACTGTTGCGACTTACATGTTTACTTCGTAGACACTGTTGCGACTTACATGTTTACTTCGTAGACACTGTTGCGACTTATATGTTTACTTCGTAAATTGTTATATCATGCAAATGTTCTTCTGGCATTATCTTTTTACAGGCCAAAAGAAATTTCTGACAAGCGGTTTATGCATCATATCTTAGTATAAGAAAAACGAAATGAAATAAAACAAAACGACAGATAAGGATACATTCAATTTTATGGCGATTTGTTACTTCAATATGAAATGGAAGTTTTAACGAGGAATATTATGATATCTGTAAGCCATTATAACCGCCTCGGTAGCCTAGTGGTAGAGCGTCTGCTTCGAGTGCGGGAGGTCGTGGGTTTGATCCCCTACCGCGACATACCAAAGACGTAAAAAAATGGCACTAGCAGCTTCCTCGCTTGGCGCTCAGCATTTAAGGGGATAGTTCTAGGACTGGTCAGCCCGGTGTCAGTATAATGTGACTGGGTGGGGTATCATGCCACGTGTCTACGGCGTGATATTCAAGTGAGGCAGCACTATATAGTTGGGCATTGTGCTCACTGCTACAAGTAGGTACCGTCGTTTATACTAAACAATTATTGAAAAAGACGTTAAACCCGAACACACACGCACACACATATTTCTAAAATATTAATGAAATAATCCATTCATTACTTACTTTGATTTCACCACATCATAAATCTTTTTGCCGTAGTATTTCTCATAGCCTGTTTTCTCAGATATGAAAGAGCAAGATTCCTCGAACGAAGACATCTAGATGATACCGTTAGAGTAAATCGTTCATCCCATTAGCTCCGATTCAGAGCACTCTTTCTAACTAATGTAAATCTTTATTCACGCAGATTTTGTGACGTCAAACTACATGCATTATGTTACCATCTTTGGAGCTTCCCGATATAGCGGCGTTGTAAGTCCCATTGGTTTAACCTATTTTGTCCCATTGGTTTAACCTATTTTGGGTGAAATATTCATGCAGATTTAATGTACTAAGCAGTTAAGGATTACTGTTGGTGGAAATAAGCACAGCATGAGTGTATAGAAAAGTGTCAAAAATTGGTACTCGTCTCATATATATCATAATGATTCAATTTCCTGATTTGAATTGTTTATACTTAAGCTTATCATAATGTTACAATAGATTGAGCTAAGAAATCATTCAGTAATAACTCTTACATTTTACCATATAGGGTGCTGGTCATTTTCCTGTCAACAGTGCACTTGCTTCGAACCTAACATACAGTACCATTTATGCATATAAACATGTTAGTTTTATTATTTTATTAGGTAGTATGACGTTATGTATACATCTTTAATTAATTTGTTTGACTCAGTTGTGACGAAAGCTTAAATCTTATTTGAACCACTTATGAGTCAGCTCTAGTGTCAATGTCCTCAGCGATGCTAGGACCCACGACCCCTGCGTTGAGCGGACGACACCTTTACCATTTGCATTTTGACGCAGTGATTGTGTTTTACTACATTTGATCAAGAAAATTAAAACAATAGCATACATAAGTCTATAGAAAATATAAAATGACCCCGTGTTCTCAAAATATTTTCAGTCTCAGCTGAGTTTGATAATGAAACTTTACATGTGATTTATACCTAATTACTAAGTAGCATGTTCAAAACTTAATTTTAAGTTAATAACTAATTTCAAATGGCTGTTAAGTATTGATGATCATTGTCAGTTGGAATTTAACCTTTAAGTTTTAGTAAAATTGATAATAAACTTTTCAAACTCAAACCCAGCTGAGACCAAAAAAAAATGTAAAGTGCATAAGGGGCCTGATTTCTTGAAACAAGTCGTTACCAAAACACAGAAGAGGATATTTGCTTTTTTTAAAACAACGTCGTTGATTAGCTGGTTTTTAAACAGTAAAACTGTCTTAGATATGTGTTCAGATTTGAGCAAACCATTATGAATGTATGTAATACCTAATAAAAGCAAAGCTATTTTAAAATATAAAACTAAATATTTCAAGAATCAGAATATGATATTATAATTCAAAAGCCGGGATAAAAAAAGCAGATGACGAGTGTTCCCTCGGTAATAGTATTAAGTATATTTTCCTTGCACAGAAATTCACTCTGAGGAGATGTCTAAATGCAGTGTAATTGGTTTTTATAATTATGGATGTTATACTACAGGCAGTATATACATAATTATACATCGTTTCTCAGTTGTGTTCAATTCAAACCAGTCTTACGAAGTTGCATTAAATTAACAAAGTGATCAAAACTTACCACCACAGTCATAAATATTATTAACTATATTTGTCTAGAACAGTTTCAGCTGCGGCATTTTGAAAATCTGTTTAATCTAAAAGCAGTAGCCAGAAATAGAAAGTAGCCAGAAATCAAAATCATTTCAGTAATGAAAACTCTCCTTAAAAGATGTACCTTCCAGATATTTCTATTTCTGAGAGAGGACCTATTAATTATCCAAAGTCACTTTTGCTTTTACATTTAAAGGGAAAGGCAGCGTTTTACTAAAATGAGTTTCATCGGCTGGAATTTCTTAAATCATTTAAAGAAGTGAAATAATTTTCAAAATCGGAATAAAAATGAGAAAGTTATGAGCATTTAAATATTTGGCAAATTTGGCGGCCATTTTGTTTCCATAGCAACAAAAAAAAAAAAAATGGCGGATTTATTAAATTTTCAGATACACACCTGAACTGTATTTACTTATTTCTATAAAACAATTTCTCTACTTTTTCCAGCTAAAATGAAAGACGTTATCATGTTTTACACCTTACAATCAAGAAACATATAAAATTATTCAATTTAAAAGGTTATTTGCTAAATCAAGAATTTAGCAGTGTGTAAATGACGTCATAAACACACTAAAATGGCTGCCCCCATGATCAGCCATTTTCTTAAATTTCAAACTGCCATATCTTTTTCAATAGTGCTCCGATTTTAAAAATTCTTTCAGCGTTATGAAAGGCTTGATGATGCCTTTCATATAGAATTGACTTATTGTCAGGCTTTCCTTTCCCTTTAATAGTATATAATTCTAAAGGTTTAGTATGATATAGTGTAATGAGAAATAGCAATTTACAAAACTCAGAAAATTCGCCGACTTTGAATCACCTACTTCTCGCCGTGATGGGCTCGAAATTTAGAATTCTTTCTTATGAGGAAGTATTTCTGTTGGCTTACGGAAAGTCGGTGATTCTTCCCAGGCTCTCACCTGTGCCTGACACTTGGGGTCGCTATAGACTAATATTTGTGTCTACGTGACGTTAAACTCAACATAACAATCATATAACGAGCTTCTTATTGCGATTTCTACTGTTACTGTACTAATAATTATAATAAAGATACTCGATGTTATACTCGATGTTATCGTTCTATTTATGTATTTAATTACCTTGTTGTGGTTTGTTCACATTTGATTTATTTTCAATTTCAGCAACATTACTCAGGGATATTTCAATGTTTCTAAAACAGGAGAACCTGAAAATGACACTTTGATCAATATAGCGTAATGTAATTCAAGCTCTTTAGGCTGTCTGCAACTTCACGTTCAGTTACGTATAGTCAAGCTTTCTTTATTCAAAAATATTTAATCAAGACTATAAGGGAATCATTTTAAACACCGGACATGTCGCAGCAAACTATTATCACACTCGGCTTGCTTAGTTAATGAGTATGCGACAAGTGCGCGACAAGTGCAACACCCCTTACGGCCCCTAGCAAAGTGGACCTTTATAAATGGACATTTCTGATTCCGAATGACAAGACAAAATAGTACTATGGAGTCCTAGTACGAGCCATTGTACGGTCGAATTATTGATCGAAGTCCATCATAATAATGTAAACTATTTCATCAATTTATGATTATCTAACTTATTTTGAATTATTTCAGCGACCTTTTTTTAATTATGCTTGGCGTAGTACAAATAAATGAATAAATGTAGTACATTAACCGCACGTTGAATAGATAAGTTGTACTGTATTATGAATGTGCAGAATCTCTTACTCTGGTATGCGGGTGAATATCTGATACATATAGCAAATATATTTTGACTACATTAATTGCTAAATGTACAATTCTAAAGCAAATACGTTGATAAAAATATGAAATCGATTTATAGATGGTTTGTTATTTGGAAAAATATAGGTGTTTCAACATATTTTAATATAAAACAAAAACAAAATATGACAAATAGGCAGCAAATATGAGAAATGTCCCTTCCGGTGGCTGACCTCCATTGCTAGACAAAATGTTGTGAGAGCCGCAGGAGGACGTACGAACTGTTCTGTGATTCAGTGACTTTAAAATGTTACATTGTGTCATTTTGTGAATTCGGATTTTACAGTGATATTTGAATATGTCTAATTTGTTAAATTATTCATTTTCAAAATTGGAATGAAATCCGTTTACAAAAATCGAAGTACATGGCATTACATAGGTGTCGGGTTAGAAATTGCCCTAAGTGTATAGACTGTTAATTGATTAGTGATCCTTAATCCTATCTAAGTTATTTCATTGCAGTGGAAATGTGATCTGCCTGTGTTACTTGCAAATCATAAAAAACATAGTTATTCGTATAGCAGTCCTCAAATTATTTCTCTTGATTTCGTCTTACTTTAAGAAATATTTTTGTATACTTGGACGCGTAACTATAACCAGCGGATACTTTTCTGTTCCTGTCAGTAGTTTTATCAACATATTTTACCTGTTAAAATTCTGTGGGTTTTATCTGTTCTGAAAAATTGTATGTTTGTGTCTAAATTTCAGTACATAAAATATCACGAATCCCCTTGGCTTTTCTTGATTTTTACACAATTGTCTATTTGCCACTACAATCCATCTGCTGTAAATTTCAATGCAAAGAGGTAAACAACTGATTTGAAACGTACCTAGTTACCTGAATCTATAATAAAGTTTTGGCGGAATTGTCTCTAATGATTCCAAATATTTTACCCAGGAACATTGTTTTGGCTCAGATAACTCTTTTTAAAAAATTATCATTCATTTCTTGCAGATTGTAAACATTGATGCGGTTAGTTACACATAAACCTGTTATAAGTGGACCATATTGTAAATTGGCTCTGCCAAATATGTCATCCACTATAAATAAAGTAGTTACTTACTTACTTACTTACTTACTTACTATGAAGTATAACCTACACGTGAATTTCGTATTTTCGTTCAAATGTAATAAGTATAACCTACACATGAACTTTTTATTTTCATTCAAATGCCTACATAGTGCTTTCATAACTCAATCAGGCAAAGAGGTATTCCTCTCCCGAGGGAAATATCTATAATGACCTTTGTCGCATGACAGATTTCTTTCCAACTTGATGTAACACGTTTTTGCTTATTGTCCATACACCATACATAAAAGCTTGCGCTTTTTATTTGTCCGAAAGCAAATGTAAAATCATATGTTACCTAAGTGTAATAATGTGTTGGATCACTGCAGTTCTACTAACCCTATTAGTTAGTTAGGGTTGGAAATGTGATCTGCCTGTGTTACTTGCAAATCATAAAAACATAGTAATGCGTATAGAAGTCCCCAAATTATTTCCCTTGATTTTGTCTTACTTTAAGAAATATTTTTGCATACTTTGACGCGTCAATTTGACTCTCGTCTTTCTGTTTGCTTACGTTCGCGGTACATAAAACACTGAATGCCTTACTGGTCAGTAGTAAAACAATTGGACATGGTCAGAAGGACCGTGAGTCAATAAATCTGACTATTGAACGACAAGCCATTCAAGAAGTGTTTTATGATATGACACCAAAAAAAAATAACTTTCGATTCTTTTCGTCAAGTTTTGATTGTTGCCCGTTGCGTTGAAATAAAGACTGGTCAATAGTACAGACTATTGTCCGAAGATTTATATAAGGAGTGATGCTATAATCATTATCATTTATAACACCTATATTATTCTGTTATAGATATGTGACCTAATATATAAGAATACTGTTAATATGTGTTTATAACTGGCTGTAAATATTTAACTTGTATATATATATTACATTTGCATTGTTTGTAAATATTATATGCTCTTCTACATGGAGGAAATAAGGAATATCTATCTATCTATCTATCTCCAAGTGTCATACAGGGAATAATAATATTTTTGCAGTTGTGTCAAATTTTAAGCAGATATCTATTACGTCTTGTAAAATGAACCGTAGGTCTGACATGGGCATTTCTTTTTCAATCATGCACATTATTTACAACGTCGTCACAATATTCTTCGTAACAGATCATAACACTTAGCTGGAGAAACACAAAATGATTACAGTTTAAAAACTGACAGTTGACTTAATCAAGCATCAATATTGATACAGAGCATTCTTTCTAAGAAGTCTTCTTTAATATAAAGTTTTATTTTATGCTAACTGATGAAATACATACTGTGTTTTATCAGTGAGATGTAATCCATATCACTCACTGCATATCACTCACTCACTGCATATCACTCACTGTAAATGCCGATCTACTTGTACATTGTGTATAAATTTATAATTATTAGCTGAAAACAGGATGAAAACTGTAGTCACACTTTGTTCTTTATAACATATTTCTCGATTGCAATTATTTTACTTCATGAGAATTTCATAACGTTAAGCAGCTAAATATAGAATAAAATGGAACTTTATGCTGTGTGCGTCTTTCTACCGTCACAACACGTCTGACGTCATGTCTGTTAACGCGCGTCTGTTTCCCGCGCTGAGATTAAAATTTATAGCAAAATGCACATCTCGACAAAATTAAGCATAAAATAAAAAGAAAATTTGTTTGTTTTGGGTGAATATGGAATACATCTCACCTCGAAGTGCTACACGTTCGTGGAAATATTTGAAATTTTCTCACTTCTCAGTGAGATATATTCCATATTCTCTCAAAACAAACAAATATCCTCTATTTATCAGCTGTCACAGAATGAATTCAGTTCAAAAAGTTCATTAAGAAATGAACTGCGGTTGTGTAGTTTCATCTGTAACGTAAATTCCATTCAGTTTATTTCGTACTCGAACTTTAATTTCTTATATGTATTATTTTCAGTATTTTAACTTTACTCAAAATGTCCACAATGTGGGCATAAGGGAAAAGTATGCTCTTCTGCCACATATAAACATAGAATTAAAGGTCTAAAAAGGCCTTTCTCCTGAAAATAGGAAATTTGATACATATTTGAAGTTTTTAATAAGTATTTCATATTACACTATTATAGTTTTGCAGGAGATGAGGTCATAGATTAGTATCAATGATGTTAACATGTAAGCACATTTAGACGATATCCTCCAGCTCCTGTGTTTTCTTCTATAAGCGCTTTAAATCTGTATTCATCCACTAGAGAGAGAGAGAGAGAGAGATTGAGAGGTTTGTCAAGGTATTTGTAATTCATGGATCGGGAATTGTTATCAGCGTTGGAGAAATATGTCCAAACACTTTATCTAGAGGAAAAATACATTTAAATGTGACGACATTTTGAAATGCGTGACATGTTTCCCCTTTCGTGTTTTAACCTCTTTTATACCCAAACTGATCATTATTAATTTTGATGGTTGAATTCACATAAGGGCTTTGGTGGTACCCATTAAGAGTTACCATACAAACTTGTCAAAACTGCATTTAAGAGTTTTACGGCGAACGCCGTCTAAGAACGAATTCGTTACCTATGTCACGTGACTTCAGTTTGCAAATCAAACTACTTGATAACGCATTATAGATAATTTATCAAAATGGAAGATTTATGCAACACTCTGTCTGATTGGATGAGAGTGTCAATTTCTTTCACTCTGTTGATTGTGCTACGCTGAGTGAAATGTAGACAAAGCGTTTATCCTAAACGACGCTGTTCACAGTTTTAAAGCTAACTTTGGCTCAGTATATTTAGCAAGAATATTGATATATCTCAAAATGATAAGTAAGTTTAATACATATGATAAAAACCTGTTCAAATACCAACATATATCAAATTAAAGAAAGAGCAGAATACGGTCTGCGTATCACATGAATAAGGGTGTGATAAGAGTCTTTTATGTAGAGAAGTGCTTTTTAAAAGATTTTCCTTGTTACAATTGTCGTCTGTATATGAAAAGGTTTCTTGCTTTTGTGACTTATTCAGATTGCATATTAAAATGAGTACTTGTTTGCTTTGATATATTTGTTATAAATTATTTAACTGATTTATTATAAATGAATATTTTTCTTTATTATGGTATGCAAATATTGAACTCAGTTGAAATCTGTTTTATTATGTATATGCTATATAATGACTGAATCTCATTACACTGAAATGAAGGTACGCTGCATACAGTTTATATATGTGATATGACTACGGTCAAACTTTGCTTATGAAACAGAAATATTGAAATAATTACAATTGTATGTTTTGCTTGACCTTCACATTTTTATAGGTGTGACGTCATTGTCCAAAGATTCATGAATAGTGAATATGCATTTGTTAAAGTGGGATCAGTTGGCCTATTTTAGAAATAAATAAAAATAATAAAATTTAAAAAAAAATTCCTTTAATTGATTTTTTCTCATGTATTCTAATCAAACTTGATTTGTAGCATCTTTATTAGGCCCGCAGCCAACTTTGTTCAGCTGGGCCATTTGACCCCTTTTAGGGGCTGCTAGAGCTAAAACTAGAAATGCCTTTATACAGCGTCTCATGAACAGCTTGGTGGGTCTTTGTCATACTTGGTCTGGAGCATCATTATAAGGTCCTCTTCCAAATTTATTTATATAGGACCTTGGGCCCTATTAGGGACCACTATAGCTAAAAGTAGATATGCCTTTCTTCGCATTAACCACTAAAATGTAATGGATTTTTATCAAACTCGATGTGTAACAATATCGTAAGGTCTCCTGCTATTTTGTTACAAATGGGGATAGGGACCATTTTAGCTAAAAATATAAACACGTTTAATGACCTCTTCTCATGAAACACTTCATGAATCTTCATAAAACTACTTCTGTAATTATTCGTCTAAGGATAAACGAAACAAAATTGCAACCCTACGAAACCTTTGCGAAAAATTAAAAGAGAGCCATTTAAATTGTAAAAGTGCGGTGTTTAGTTTTGCAATTTGAAAAATGTTAGATGAAAGATGAATGTTAGATGAAAAATTCATAAACTTCTTTCCTTATTACAATTCGCCGACCATCATTTTTAAAGATATTTCTTGTAAATATTGATCAGTGTATGCCGACGCTACATCTATTGGTAAGTTTTAACAAATATCTCAACTATCAGAATGATGTGCACAAGGTGCAAGGCTTGTAACTCAATTAGCTTAGCATCCTGAGATAAAATAACATTGGTTCATGCAATTGGATTCAAGAGTATACACGGGAAATAACAAACTAATTTCCCCATTTCAAACAATTTTTCTCCTCACTCTCATTTTTATGAATTTAGAAATGCTCTCTAATTAGATAACTTAAAGCTGTATAACTTGTGCCAGAAATGGATATCATTCCGATGATGAATTCATGTATTCAACAGTTTTCTGTAGCTGAATTAATTCTACAGAAATTTTTCCTTTTTACCAGTAAATAATACCAAATACATAAGGTAGTTCTATTTAAAATGCTAGCCGAAAGCTTGTTTAACATTAAACCAATAGCAAGAAATTGAAATAATTTCTTAAATGATCACTCTAAGCTCGAACAAAAAAAAATATTCCAGTGACATTTTATTCTAAGAGAAGTTGTTCAAACACATCATGTCTCTTGTACTTACTAGAATCTATTCTGGGATTTGTTGTCAGTAGAAGGTGTATAATATATAATTCAATGAGACATTGCATTTAACAAAACTCACAAAAGTACATCTACCATATGGGATTGTTTCACATTCGCGCTTCATTTTACCACATGCTCCTATTTTTGTGCAAATAATTGAATTAGAAAGTCTAGATGTTATCGTTGTGTTTGAAGTAATTTGTTATGTTTCGTTTAGTTTCGCTTTGCTTCTCGATTCAAAGATTGATAATTCAATGCTTCTAAACCAAACGCTCTGTAAGTGACACTTCGAATTACAGTATAAAAATATACATTTTATTTTTAAGTTACTGCTGTTTTGAGCGTCTGCAGCTTGATGCATTTGTATGTACCGCCAGTCAAACTGAAACTTACCCGAAATAGTTTACGGCGTATAAAGTTCTTACATCATTTGGAAGAATAGAACGTATCCAAGTGAAATATTAGTATACTCGATTTAAGAGTCTGTTCATGGAAGTTCATGAAACGTGCAACGACCCTCGCACCACTTATCAGATATACGTAATATTCCCAAGATCACCAGAAATACAAGTATTGAATATTTTTGTGATCGCCTTATTATATGTAAAGAGTAAGTTTAAGCAATGTATTTTGTGTCATCTTAAAAGCTTTAATTTTAATACAATTGTAAAAGGTTTTTCTTTTTGATTATTTATTGTGTATTTTGCGACCGTCATAAAGAAACTTTCGTACACTGCAGGGTAACGATGTATATAACTAAGTAACTGTTTATACAGGTAAACAAAAGGTATATTTCTGAAAATTTGATACATTATAATGAATACAAATTGATCGCAATTGTTGCTAAAAGTTTTGACTTTCTGGAAAATATCCATTAACGTTATTCACCTGCAAGTCATTTGTAATTATTCAAATGTGATTATTCTTTAAATAAATAGATAAACGAATCGATTAGTTAAAAGTAAACTGAGGTGCAAACTGCTGTTACGGCATTTTATCATTTGATTATTCTGCCAAAATACATTAATTTTCCATTTTCATCTAACATTCTTTTTCCTGTCTCACTTATCATAGCTTACTAGCTTGTTAACAAGTCATTTTTGTCTTCTCAAGATAAATGTGGTCTGTATTTAAACAGTTCTAACAAAACTTGATGACGTCGAAACCAATTCCTTTGAATATCAATGTGTCCTATGTATCTGTTTTGTTCGTCCTCTTTGTAGTCAATGCTGACATAGAGGATATTACTTAAGTGACTTTTTTATTTAATTTATAAAACGAGTTGAATGGAATAAGAAAATGCGAAGCATTGCCAAGCATGTTATCAATTTTATTCAACGACTTTAATAAATTCAATGTGGAAAGACGCAAATGTAATATTCTTGTTATCACATGTAAGCTTTTTCTGCTGAAAGATCAAAATTTCGTCTTTCTTTACCTATTATAGACCAAGTAAATTCGACCAACATCTCCTATACTTAAAAGTTTTATTACACTAGTTTAATACCAAGTTGATGTGTAATAAATATCCTTTTTTCACTCCCACGACGTCACACATGTGATAAAAACATAAAAGATGACATAGAATGAAGACATAAATCAATATAATACTGATAATAATAGTAAGTTAGGAAATAGTATAATTAGCCTGAAAAAGGCCATGTGTTTCGTCCAAATTTGGTTGCACAGTATCATCTGTTGCGTTTAACTAGTACATGCCTCTCTAATAATTGTTTAACTGTTTTAAGCTTTTTATTAATGTTTGCTACTGATATTTATTATATTTCTTATATATTCTAGATCTATTGATATTTTTGTAACATAATTTTGTTCAGAGAAGAGACTGAAAGAAGTTAGTAAAATAGGAAAAGAACGTAACACTTTCGCGTAGAGAATATATCAGTGGTCTAACTTATTAGTTTGTTAATGAACGAATGAAATAAAAGGCATAGGCCTACAGTCCATTCGGGTATTGTCAGGATGTTAGAACAGTTTACACCATTTCGGAAAACACTCTGTCAAACAAAAATCTATTATAAAACATTTCCCTAGGGAGAGCAATGCCACTTTGCCTGATATATTTATTATAGGATTACGTCCTTATTTATTTATTTATTTATTTTTTTTTTTTGGCTTTAGATCAAAGTATGCCAACGAAATAAGTATGTTTCGGATTATAATAGCAACACATATTTAATAGAAGATTTGGGTAGAATGCACTTTAGCGGTCCCCGGAAGTTTACAATGCGCATGCGCAGCAAGTTGGGGGTGTAGGGTTAAGCGGGGGTGTGGGGGCTGCTGCCCCCAAATATATTCATCTCACAATAAAGTTACACTTTTTAACTTTTGATATTTAAGACATTATTAAACTACTATTATTATAGGGACCGCTAAAGTGCAAGTGCTCCGAAGATTTTAAATTAGCAATTTCTTTTTAGATTTAATTCAGTACGCCATCTGCGTATAAATATAGATACTTATATTTTGATATGTGATAATGACAGCAAACCAGCATTAATGTGGATTTGTTTTGATCGTGACTGTTGCACGACCGTGTCACAGTGCAGACTCGACCACTACTACGATCAAAATAATTTGAACAGGAGTTTGATGAAGGATGATACTCAATAGAGCCTATGTCAGTTTTTTTGTTTTGTTTTGTAGTTTTGCAGTATTTTTATTGTATGCTAAACACAAAAAGGGGTTATAGGAAATATGCATAATGAATATGAGTATGACTTTGGGACTTAAATTAAAGCTAGTGTTTGTTTTATTCGCTTTGGAGATTTTTTGGCATTAGAACGTATAAGGAAGAGAGAGAATATTAAACTCTATTTTAGCCCTTACCCCGATGAATTTCTACAACGAACTTGTCCATCTTTCACTTTGGACAGTACAATTAACTGTTAAAGGAGGTGCTTACAAAAGGACACCGACAGAATGGCGAACAGTGCAGATCATGATCAGACTGCACGGATGTGATAGTTGATCATGATTTACACTGGCCGCAAAGATAGACTCAAACCTGTCCAGCATTATTACGGCTAGTACGAGTAGTAACTCCAGATCACAGCAGTGCGGTTTAGATGTAATTTTGCAGTAAGTAAATGTGAAAAGAAATATCGCCTGTAGAAGACACATGACCATACCCTATTTCCCATTTGACATACTCTATTTCCCATTTGATGCCAACTTAAACGATAGTATCGAAGACTTTCATATCTAAAAAGGTATTATTCAGTTTAGAATATTCAGTTTCTTATAAAGTCTGTAGAAAATTATACACATGACTTATTTTATATTTAATATTCCCACCGGAATTCATACCCGTCGGAAATATTTCCCATGGGAAATGGGAAATATATCCCATAGGAAATATTTCCCATGGGAATAATCTAAAAGTCTTCCCATCGGAAATATTTCCCATAGGAAATGATTCCCATAGGAACGTCCTCCCATGGCCGAAATATGGGAACGGTTTCCCATGGGAAAATCTGTAAAATAATAAAATGACAAATAACTTTTTCCAAAGTCATGTTATGATGTGCCTGGTGTAGAATAGGTTTAAAAGATAATGATTTATCATTTTAAGAAACAAATATATTTCCCATGGGAAATCCCCATGGGAAATCCACTTTCCCATGGGAAAATTTATCACATGTTCTTCCCATGGGAAAGTTATTTTCCCATGGGAAAGTGGATTTCCCATGGGAAAAGACCGCATTCCTATGGGAAAATAGCATTTCCCATGGGAAAGTTAAGTTTTTAATGTTGACTGCTGCTTTGTTGGTGGCATAAAATCAAATTGAAAAGTATGGCGTGCATCAGAATTTGAAGTACTTTACTTTTGCGAAAGAAATTTTAAGATAGCGTGTACAGAAGTACTTGCTGTTTTTGCCACATATTGGCGTGGCAAATTAAAATTGGCGGCCATTTTATAATATCCGTATGTAACGAGTAAAAAGCTTGAATTTATACATATAAGGAGAATATCTCAGTCAGAAGGATATTGATATTTGGATAAAATTTCGAGAAGTTGTATGCTAGACAAAAATGTATTTTCATGGGCTCTTGCTGTGCTCAGACAAAGTAAAACAAAATGTATTGACATTGATATCTATTTAATCGAAACAGACAAATATTATTAAAAAGAACAATAAATGAGGTTCACCTAGTAACTAAATATTCCGTTCGAAAACGTGTGTACATTTTACCCAATGAAATGATGTCGCATTTAAAATGTAAAAACAAATCGTTAGATATATTTCACTTGCAGTATTGAAATGTTTGCTGCTTGTAAAATGAAACTAGAATTATTCTTATATGTTTATTATTTGTTCACGATATAAATGTAAGTTTTGCGGCTTGAGGGGCGTAAGTAGGATGTTTTTATATTAGAAATATATTTAAATTGTTATTTTTATTGAAAATAAATAGTTTCCCTGATAAAAATTCGGACCAATGAAACTTTTGATAATAATATTTCGATTTTGTTTTTATAAAAATGTATCTTTTATGCTAACTACGACATATGTAAAGCAGTCAATTACCGAGTAAAGTCAGTATTGAAGTTTCACACGAAATTGCATGTGCATTTGAAAATACTTAACTTATATAATGATGGACGAAAATCAGAGACAGTCGCCGGTGTGACATTCACGATCGCAACCGCCGACTTCACTCTTCGCCTACTGATTAATTACTTGGCACGAAAAGTGTATAACTGAATTGTCTAGTATTAACGGTTCTTTGGGACAACTCTTGTTGTGTATGTTTTTGGGACTGAAACAACCGGTTTTCCAATTATGTCCGATGAATTGCATTGGTTGTTTTCTCCGGTTATGCTGATCCGTCGGTTGGCAGATCTAACGCTACTAAATTACCTCCACCAAATCAGTTCTTAACTGACATTTTGAAGACTATTACTACACATGATTTTTTTTACTGTAGTATATAATTTGAATGGTTTAACATATCATAATTATCTATTTTTCAATAAAATGTGTTATACTATTTATGTTTTTTTTTTATTTGCTTTACAATTTGATCAAAGTTTTATTTGCTTTACAATTTGATCAGTAAGTTATGCGCTTACAAAGATACTGAAAGGCAGACATCTGTTTATACAGAACAAAACTATGTTTATAATTCTATTTCAGTTTATGTCTTTCTTGGAACGTACAATGGCATTGTTGATATGATGACCAACATGTATGATCGGGGACTGTTAGACACAGGGGAATACGTTGTTATTTACTTCGATCATGAAACAGTAGACACCATAGATCCATTTAGATACTATAGACGTAAGTACGTTTTGCATTTATAAGCTACATCGACACATGTAAAGTACGGTAAAAGGTTATATGTAAAAAAATTAAACCGAGGTAAAACTTTTGTCAAAAGAACGAGGTTCTACCGAGATTTTTGACTTATCTCAAACGAAGAATTGAATTTCTTTGTTAGTGCGGTTGATTTATATTCTCCCCGTTTCAGCCATTTTACCTATTACTTCATACCTAATTTTGATCTAGGAAAGATAAGTGATAATCATATTCCTGCATTTCCTCATTAGAAATGGTCATACCTGTATAATAATTTTGTTTCCTCTCCTTGCATCAAATTATGCTTACAACTAACTCTCAGTATTTTTCAACAGCAATCATTTCGCTAGTGGTATGATATAAAACACGTAAGAAATACCAGTTATAAAACAAAATACCCCTAGACTTCCAATTCAATACCCCTAAATTCAATTCTTCGTTTGTTCGTTTTGTCCTTGTGTGTTGACTTTGTGTGCGCGCGTGTGTGTATGCTTATTGTTCGTCTTGTCCTTATGTGTTGGCTTTGAGTGTGTGTGTGTGTGTCGAGTGTGTGTGTGTGTGTGTGGTGCACGCGTTTGCGTGCTGGGGGGTTCGTTTTGAGGAGGCTGCGCTTTTGGTGCGTGGCATTCCCTGTTTGATATTTCTCTTTGTTTTTTTTTTCCAAGCATATTTGTTTTCACATAAAATGTTACATAAGATGTAACTTGAAATACAAAACTTTCAAAAGTGTTCGAAGTTAATTATGTCTGCTAATAATAAATTATATCGACCTGAGACTGTGGCACGTCTTGTAACATTCTTGCTACAAATATAGATCACTGGCATATTTGTTACGTGCCTGGAAATAGGCTGTAAAACAACTTGTCTATTTTTATTCTCGACATAATTGTGACAGTTGCCAAAAAACGCGAAGAATTGAATATGGTTCCATCAGGAATTTGGCTGCTTGTATGACTTATAAGTTTTGAATTATTTCATATTGAATGTCTATAGCAGAGTACTTTAGCTAGTGCTTTGCCTACGTGACCTATCTCTCTCGCTGATGTGTCTCCCTAAAATTCTAATAAACATTTTCGAATTAAGACGAAGTGGAGTGTGATCACCTCAGACGAGAGCTTTTTCACGGGGATCATCTCAACATAATTTTATTATATTATATTAAGCAGTAGGACGTATGCGTAACATATTCCAATGCGTGACTCTAATTACCTCCCCTGACGCTTCGTCTATAGAGTCACAAGCAACGACTATTAAAAATTGGCATAATCAAGGTACTTCAGAATTTGAAACACGATTGCTAACATAATGTTGATTTAATAGCGCGAAGAAAAATATTTCTGAATAGCACATTTGCTTCTGTGCTTGGTATTATGTAAAACATAATATGCCGTGTTATATTCTCTTCCCAGTACCTGAAGAAAGTTATCCACTGACCTATATTTTCGGATTGTGTTTCGCCATTAATGACGTCACAGCTTTAATTATTACATCACTATTGGCGCATTTCTTTCAGCGCCATGTACCAGTTCTTGATAGCAGTTAATTAGGAGCACAACATTTCAGGCTAGTTCTAAGTGTATTAGCGCAAAATAATTTGTATTTTCGCAAGGATCTAACATAATCTGACATTATCTGACAACATTTGAAAATAAAACATGTTTGGGAGAGATCTACAGATATTTATTTCCAGGTGCTTTTTCTTTCATGAAGACCTGGGATATATTTCGTTAGATAGATAGAGCACGACCTTTTCCTGTGCTAAATGCCGTAATTTATGACTGTTATTGTGTGTATGTTTTACGCAGAAATGCAAAATAACGATTTCGTTCGCGAGAACCTACAGCAATTTAAGATCTTTAGATCAAGATCATCTATTTCATTTCTTCTGCTCTAAAGGTTGAAGTTTGTGTTAGAATGTGAATCACTAACGATTATGCCTGTTTTCATACGTGACTGCGTTGGACGTAATGTCAGACTGAACTGAAATAAAAGTGATAATTACGGCATAAGTTTGACTAGCGTAAACGGTGATAAGGCCTGGATTATTATGCCACTACTTTGCTGTGGGGATGTAAATTTTGCTTCCTCTGTTCGTCCGTCCGTCTGTCCGTCAGAGAAAATTTAAAACACACATATTGCAAAAAGTATTTAACGACCGTCATGAAATAGTGATCCATCAGAGGTTCGTTAAAATGCCGAGAACTAGGGAACCATGGTGAACCTCTGGTATACGTGAATGTTATTCAACAATTTGAGTCGGTCACCCGAGATTTTGATACTTTGTTCGTCGTCGCCCGTAGCTCCCAATTTCAGTATTAACACTGGAAAGGCTGCAGTTTTAGTGCAATCGTAATGAAACTTAGTCAGAATTTGTTTGTATAAAATCTCGACATATTTTTACTCTGGGTAATTATGGCTTAAACACTACGTGACTTAGTCAAATCATAGAAAACCCTTGTTAAACCTCTATATTCCATTTTTTGCTGGATCTAAAGTCACTAGATTAAGTTCTTAACACTCTAGATGCCATATTTTCTACATGAAAACGTTAAAATAAGGATATCTGGGATATAAAACTAGGTCACTAGGTCATATCGTAGAATTTTCTTGAAATGCCCCTTCGCCCCCCCCCCCCCCCCCCCCCCCCCCCCCCCCCCCCCCCCTGTCAAAATATCGATCGTCCTAAGTGCCCGCAGTAAGCTTCGTCTTAATTCGAAAAAAGCATACATGCTCATATTTGGTATATGCGGGTAGCGGATCTCTAACTTGAACAGTTCTTATCTTCCCCAAACTAAGTTACATTATTTATTGGTATGAAATATCCGCTAAGGTCGCATCTGTAGAGTTACAGGCCTGGAATTACTCACTGTTGCGAAAATTGACAGTATCAGCTCTCCAATTTGCGCAGTTCTTATCTTATGTTCACCGAACCAGGTCATAAAGTTTATGAGCCTTACATTACGGCTACGTTCGATAACCGTCCGGATAGTCCTAGTGATTATAGAGTAACGACCCTTGAATTCTTAAATCTTTAGAATTTTTTTTTATCCAATTTTTGCTCATGTACATGATATTTCGAGTACTTCTGATAAACAGCTGGATATTCCAATTTTGGCAGTTTCTTAACTGTGCAGACTCCTTGGCTGTCCTTTTTCGCTGGCTTAGTGGTCACAGTTGGAGGTCAAAGGTGAATTGGGTTTTTTTCCTGTCCGGTCCAGAACTCTGTCATCCAGCAAGGGATTACAATATTACTTAGCATAAATGTTCCCATTGATGAGACGATGTGTCAGGCGTAACACCCAGGACCCTAGCTTAAAGGTCAATGTCACACTTTGAGATCAAAGATCAATAGGATTTTTTTCCTGTCCAGTCTATAACTTTGTCATGCAAAACAGGATTTGAATATCAGTTGGCACAAATATTCCCCTGGATGAGACAACATGATGTCGCGCGCAAAACCCGGGCACTAGGTCTAAGGTCAAGGTCATACTTAGAGGTCAAATTCAAGAATGACTTTGTCCGGAGCATTTCTTCTTTATGCATTGAGGGATTTTGATGTAACTTGGCACAAATGTTCACAACCATGAGACAGATTGTCGTGAGCAAGAACCAGGTCCCTAGGTCAAAGGTCAAGGTAATACATAGAGGTCAAAGGTCAAATTCAAGAATGACTTTGTCCGGAGCATTTCTTCTTCATGCATTGAGGGATTTTGATGTAATTTGGCACAAATGTTCACCACCATGAGGCACCACCCTTGTTTTTAGAATTACATCCCTTTGTTGTTACTATAAATAGATTATATTGTAACTTTTTTATTACTGGCAGTAGGGAAAATCTAGACCGCTTTTCTGTGGTACAACATGCATGTTACATCCAATTTTAGGTGTATTTTGACCTATCTCTATCTGGTAAAGAGTTCCTTGTCGACTAAGTCATATATATAGGATTAATTTCCCTTTGTTGTTAATATAAATAACTTATATGATAACTTTTTTATAATCGGCAAAAGAATTCCATAGGAAAACAACTGTATGCTTTTATATATGCAAATTTTAATCCAAGTGTTTTCTTATAACATATTGTATATATAGTACAATATTGTTTATACATCATTGACAGATATCAGTTCTTTATGTTTTACTGCAGTAGAGAAAATTTGGTGCCTTTCAGTAGGGGACTTTGTATTGCATGGCAATACTTCATTCACTTGTTTTACTTGATAATGCAATTTTCTCTCTCTCTGGCATAGAAAATCTGTGCCAATTATTCAGCACAATATGCAATTATTTACCGATTTACACTGCCATCGATGTATTCTACTATGCCTTATTGCCAAAGGAGGTTCAATTGCAGTGTCATTTTAATAATAATTTTCTAAGACTGATTTCCTTGGGTTGACATATACATGGGTTTTCAATGAGATAAAGAGGAATTTACCAGCGTCATAAGATGAATTATTTGAAAGGCAGATTGCTCTTGTATTTTGCTATGAACTTGTCTTTTTCTATGTTGATGAGATGATAGGTAACTTATTGTTGTTGTCAAACATAGTTTTAGTATTATCGCCAAAAAAAAAAGGTTCAGAAATATCGCGAAATATTTCTCATTCTTTTGTGGTATACACGGCAGGAAAGTCATTCTGGTCTGCATTTTAGGAAGACTGAAACTTTTTTCGGTGCAACTCAAAACAAATACATTGCTATTGCTGAATATCTCATGTTATATGTTTTAGTTTTCTCCTCAACCTTATCTAATGCCTCATTCAGACAGACACATTTTAACTAAATATATACGTGTTTTATATTTATGGTGTAGCATATACGCTAATTACTTATTTCCTCGTAAGTATATACATGTAAACACTGACAAAATAGTAGCTGGCATTTAACCATTAACTCCATCAGTAATTCTCTTTAATACCAATTTTCATAAATTGTGTTTTACGTGTATGCGATTATTGTACATGAAATAATATAGTCTTATCTAATTATGTAAAGAATAATAATTTAAACAATTGCGTTGTAATTAAAAAGTGAATCATAAATGTTGACTAGCTGTAGGTCAATGAGAAACATAAGAATTTATTTCAAAATCTCATCTGTTGAGAAATCGAGAAGTATGAAAGGAATCTGTATGTTCTAACACTAATTAATTCAAAATCTGAAAATTAAACTAGACTTTTAGAAGTTGTCCAGATTTTCCTTTCCGTTCAATAAGCTATATTTAGAATGCAATCATAAGACTTTGCCTATTACAAGCATATGATTTACTGTCAATGTCATAGTTATTAAAACAGACTTTTGTCTCAGGGATTACCGAAAGTTTTAAACTTTAGTTAAGATGGCAAGCTGTCACTAAACTTCGGGTCTAACACTATTGTATAAAGAATTACCTTCGGACTGTATTTCTGAAAATAGAAACAGTGATATTCTGATACCTCTAATTAGGAATGAAAGGACTTTTGCCCACTACGCCAGAGTTACAGTTTGAGCAAGGAAATTGGTATTAAAACATAAAATCTGTGAAAACCTTTGTCTCGTGTTTTGCGTATACCTCGCAGCTAGAAAATACTTGCTTGTACAATAAACCAAAACGTATATGCCCTAGAAATAATCTTATAAATATTACATTTACGTACAAAAACCACTAACATTATCAAAACACTCCCCCTTTCAATCCGTATAAAGCACGTATTATTATGCAATGACTGATTAAAATGTCTGTTTCTCCGATATCTTCTCAGTACTGTTCAGAAAAGCAACATTATATCTTTAATTAGAATTTTTTAAACAAATGTGATAGCTAATGCGGTTTGTTACAAACACATGATGATGATTCAAATCAATTCTATAACTGTTAGCTTTACTGTTAGTTGTTACAAGAGACGGCTATCACTTCACCTTCACATTGTTCAAATAGCTTACACCTACTATTATCCTGTTTCTATTTTTCAATTACTGGCTGAAGTTCTGAAAATGTATTAACGCACAAAACAAACGGAAATGTTCAACAGTGTTCGTATCAAATGAACATGACGATAATTTCAGATGTCATCAGCAGAGGGAAGGTGTTCCAAAAACTATATACGGTAATGAAATAAGGGTCCTTATTCAATAATGTACAACCATACATACATGGAAAATACCGAATGTTCATTAACCAATGATCTAACGATAAAGGAAAAAAAATGTGTGTTTGTTTTGTTTGTTTTTACGTCACATCGATACAATTATTGCTGTATGTAAAGCGCCTTTGAACGTGTTTATCATGAAAAAGAAGTATATTAATCTGGTATAATAATAATAATAATAATTATAGGTCTTATGGCGACCCTCCAGCTATTGATGTTGGAAGAAGACCCCCAAGTGCCTCTCTGTGCATTATTTAATCAAGGCCGGCACCTAGATAGAAACACAAACCTTCCATAAGCCATCTTGATTGCACCCTCGCATGAACAATTCAATACTCTGAGCGAGACTCGAACCCACATCGGTAAGGGGCGAGTGATTTGAAGTCAGCAACCTTAACAACTCGGAAAAATACTTTCAGCACAGATAGCTGGGCAGATAACTGAAACAGTACTGCATTTGGTGATGCAAGCATGAAATTTGGCATGTGTACTCGTCTTGAAAATTCAAAATGGTCGCCATTTTTGAAGATGGCCGCCACAGGAAGTTGATTTTTGACTTAAACAGACTTATAAAGAGTTTATTTTTGTCAGTTCTGAGAAAAAATATCTCTTAAGATGCTTTGCGTGTGCAAAACCTATTTTTGAGACACAAAAGACTGGTTTCAAAATCCAATATGGCGTCTTTTATCAAGATGGCCGTCGTTTTATGTTAAAGAACTAATTTGCCATTAACTTTGACGTTCCTAGTTAAATCAGTTTTAATGTTATGAACAAATAACATATTTAGAGTGTTGAAGGACAGTTTTGTCTCGCCTGCATCTTTTAAAACTGAGGCTTAGCTTTTCCGACGGCGACGGCAATGACGGCGGCGGTGATGTTGACGTTAAGGTTGTATGTCAAGTTTTTTCGGAGAAACTTCTCTGTTTATTGGACTGAAACTTGACACACGTCTTTGTAATCATTAGGCGCTGTACAAAGACAAGTTCCATAACTCTGACACACATTTTAACAAAATTATCCCCCTTTTCAACTTAGAATTTTCAACGTTAGGTCTTCGTATTAAGTTTTTTTCTCAGAAACTACTATTTTTATTGGGTTGAAACTTCACACATGCCTTCATGGTCATTAGGCACTGTACAAAGCCAAGTTTCATATGAATTTCAACAAAATTACCCCCTTTTAAAATTTGAAATTGTAACGTTAAGTTTTTGTGTCTCTACATGGAATATATTTTAATTATGTCCCTTTATGACCGTCACTGCTTGATTGGAACGTGTAGTCAAACTTTATATAAGGCAGACATTTTTAAAATTAAAGTGTATGTAGCGATCCACGTAGACACATCAATTTTGATAAACAGAAGATCTGCTTTGTTTCGTAGGTGAAACAATGCAGATCTACTGTACTTGTTTCCTCTGGAAGGCATGTCTCAAGACTTTATATTTTGGCCAAATAGTTGTCACATTTGCAGCTGTGTAGATCTGTACACGGGAGTCCAAAACGATTGCATTTATACCTACCACAATATTCTGTTTTACATGCACATTTGGTCAGTTCTTTACAGCTATTTGCAATTGGTAGATTGTTGTCCAGTGTATCTTCCAAAGGTCACCATGTTTCTCCCATCCCCATTCAGCAGGATTCCCGACTTCCATTTGGCAAAACAGTGCCTGGCCCTATATGCAACCAGCTTGGTATGCAATACGCTTTGTGTGTTCGGCAAAGGCTACTGGAGTTGGGGGAATAACATCATATGGCCTCTGTTTTTGGGCAAACATGTCCAGTCTGACGCAATAAAGATGACAAATTTTTCAAGAACCATCTTGTTATCATTAATCATCACTGTCCGATATACTCCTGGGTTCTCAAAGACATCTGTCACTTCCTGGCAAACATTCCAAGTTCTACAAACAGCCTTTTAACCCTTTCCCCGGAAACCTGACACTACTGATTGACATGGCCGATTGATTGAATGACATCATGTATGGGAATCCAATTCAAATTCGTTCCCTGTTTAAAGGCTACCGCTGTTCAAGGTTAAGCCCTTCCAGCTCAGAAAATACATGAAAAGCGATGACAACAAAAACGAAATGAGGTCATGGCGCTAGACGAAGGGTTACTAGCAGCGGGAAAAGCTCACCCAGTTGGTGCAGTTTCTTGGGGGATAATGATAACTAGACTGAACTTTTTATTTTTCGGCCGACAGACATGTTGAAATGCACACACAAATAACTGTAATTTTGACCAGAGAGGAAAAGACTGTATGCAGTCAGGAAAATTAGTCTTGAAGTCTGACACCATGCAGTCATGAGGTATTCGATATACGGATGTTTATGCATGCATGCTGTTGTGGAGGGTCATAAACAGCTTGCCAGTAAAGCTACAGACACAGATTTAGTTGCCACCGCAATTCATGGCTATTCATGTATTTTCTCAGCTGAAAGATCTTGGCCTTCGGTAGCCTTCGGACAGAGAACAAATTTGAGATGGATTCCCCTAAATGATGTCATTCAATCAATTGGACACGAGAAAGCAAAAGATATTGCTTTCTTTCATGCGTTTACAGGTTTTGATGTTTCCGGGGAAAAGGTAAAAAGACTGTTTGACAACTTGGAATGTTTGTTCGGAAGTGACAGATGTCTTTAAGAACTTTGCTGTAAATCGGTCAGTGATGAGGACAAGGGAGTTCGTGAAAAAAAGCCTGTCTTCTTTATGTAAGACAGGTCAAGTTTTATAGCAGATATTTATCGCGTCAGGCTGGACATGTTTGCCAACAAACGTCATATGATGCTCTTGGCCCGACACAAGCAGCCCTTGCCAAACACACAAAGCGTGCTGCATACCAAGCTGGTTGTATATGGGGACAAGCATTGTTTGCCAAATTGAAGTCGAAAATCCTGCTGAATGGAGATGGGAAAAACATGGTGACCCTTGGCAGATGCACTGGCCAACAATCCACCAGTTGAAAATAGCTGTGAAGAACTGACCAAATGTGCATATGAAACAATGTTGTTCTAGGTGTAAATGCAATCGTTTTAGACTCCCATTTACAGATTTATACAGCTGCAAATGTGACAACTATTTAGCCAAAATATAAAGTTTTGAGACATGCCTTCCAGGGGAAACAAGTACAGTAGATCTGCAGTGTTTCACCTATGACACAAAGCAGGTCTTCTGTTTATCAAAATTGATGTGTATGCGTAGATTGCTATATACACTTTAATTTTAAAATTTTCTGCGTTATATAAAGCTGGACTAAAAGTTCGTATCAAGCAGTGACGGCCATAAAGGGACATAATTGAATAACATTCCATGTAGAGACACAAAAACTTAACGTTACAATTTCTAATTTTGAAAGGGGAATAATTCTGTTAACATTAATGTCGTCGTCATCATCGTCCCGCCGAAAAGCTACGCCTTAGTCCGCCATCAGTTCCTAAAGTCTCAGGCGAGACAAAAACTGTCCTTTTATGCTCTAAATATGTTATTTGACTATAACATTAAAATTGATTCAACTAGGAACGTCAGTATTAATGGCAAATTAGTTCTTTCACATAAAACGGCGGCCATCTTGAAAAAAGACGCCATATTGGATTTTGAAACCAGTCTTTTGTGTCTCAAAAATAGGTTTTGCACACTCAAAACATCTTAAAAGATATCTTTTCCTCAAAAGTGACAAAAATAGTACTCAGTTTAGGTCTGTTTAAGTCAAAAATCAACTTCCTGTGGCTGCAATCTTGAAAAATGGCCGCCATATTGAATTTTTAAGTGGCTAACAGACTTTTCGAAAGAAGGGGGCTCAGACGAGTACACATGCCAAATTTC
The DNA here is from genome assembly GCF_021730395.1 of Mercenaria mercenaria. Lineage (NCBI taxonomy): Eukaryota > Metazoa > Mollusca > Bivalvia > Venerida > Veneridae > Mercenaria > Mercenaria mercenaria. Next base: position 88,254,100 of record NC_069362.1, on the reverse strand, counting down.
ATGCTTGCATCACCAGATGCAGTATTTTCCCGAATATATGACTTAATCTGCCCAGCTATGATAAGGAATTGGTTTTAAGACAAAAGTGTAATTCAGTTGTTTATATTGTTACTATAAAATGTAATGTTCTTTAAACAAACATAGTATAAATCAGTGGCAACAGCGACAGAATCTTTAATACTTAAGCTTCAGTATGATAGATAAATACTTACTGAAATAGTTGGTGATTTTTTGAAAGGTTTTAGGCACAGATACTAACATATATCAATTGATAGTTCATTTTGTAGCACAGACAATTTCAAAGAAAAACTATCACAGTCTTTCCCTATTTATTTTACATTCTCTTAGAATTACTTCAAAACGTTTTTGTGCAATTTCGTCAAGTGACGGCTAGATCTAGAGAATATCACTGTAAACGCAACAGACTACGATGTAGATACATACTTTTCATTAAACTTTCGTTCGATCTCATTTACATAAATTATTAGATCATGAAATGTTGAAAACGGAAAGAAATAATTACAATTAACGGTTATAAATTTGAAAAAGTCACATATATCTTTCAAACAAGTACTCACTCACACGTAGTTACACGTAGAATTTTTCTCTGAAATACGTCACTCTCGGCACGTATAAACATTAATCACGAACATACTTGCACTTTTTTAGCAATACAGCTATTTTCGGGACATTGAGAAGTTATAAATTCAAGATACTTTCAGATATATGTCAGACATTAGAACGTAATAACATGATCCTTTACTACAAAAGCCGCTTAGCTCAATAGAGAGAGCGCAGATATACGGATCGCGGAGTCGCAAACAAAATATTTCCCGCAGAGTATTTAGAATGTTTTGTGCCTTTGAGAACTTTTTTCTTGTTTACCACATAGACTAATAGTAATAATGCAATAAAACAAGGCTTACTTTCGGTGGCAAATTAGGTCAGTGATGAGCATGATGTTAATCACTTATTGTCGTCGTTAAGAGGCTCATTATAACAATTCAGATTAGTGAATTTCCATTTGGAAATGAACCTTAGAATGGTTCGTTAGGGGTTTAGAAAGACATAATTCACATGACCAGTACTTTAATTTGGTTGTGTTAAAATAACAGTGGTAAAAATTACTGACTCCGAATTTCTTACCCATACCCTTGGGTTAAAAAGGCACTGGTACCCTAGTGATACCATAAATAGTGTCGAGAAGTTACTGTATGACATAAGTGAGTTATTTAGATAAGTTCAGAAAATAGTACCTGGCTATTATTTATAAATTTATCCATTCTCTACAGTGATTTGTAATTTAAAACAGCAGCAAATAGTAGGCCATAAAGTAACTGGATGTTCTACAGTTGCATTCTCAAACTACTGGTTAAACTATCATATTGCAAATTAACAATCTTATTTATCAGTTTCCTTTGTTCGTACCATAAATTATTGATTGAGGTATATTCCTCTGTTTAGCACAGCACCGTAGAAATCAAGAGATAGTTCTATAGCTCTAGTGACAGTGTTAATCCGCTTGCACCAAACAAAGGCCATTATTACTGCATACTACTAAATCTTCTTACTAAAATTTGAAAATACTAAATGCCATTATGCTCGTACCTTCCTCAATAACAATGTTAACTGTGGCTGTTTGTTATACCTTTTAAATTGAACACGAATGTACACTGCAACAATAATAAAAGTATCTCAAACAAAGACATGGTATAATTAAGGCATGTCAATGTCATTCTATTTTCAGATTTCATGCACGAGTTTTTACATACATTTTATACTAAGCCGGACCTGATTTCGACGAAGCAAACGAAAGTCCCCAAAACCATTTTACTAAGAAAATATATTGTTTCGTACCGATATGATATTACTGTACTTTCCATCATGATAGCCTTTTGGGTGATAGACATCCATTCCGTGGGGACTTCTGTTTTCCTGAAATATTAGTGTAACTGAGGATTATAGAATGTTATATTAGGAACGTCGCATGTTTCAGACAATCAGACATGATTTACAGGCTAATTTACATCTCTGTTTTCTCCAGAATTCCTTTTTCACCTTTTCATAGATTTTGGTAATTTACAACATACACTTTGATATTTCTTTCTGAACAATTGTTTCTTTGTTTTCAAGTACGGGGATTCATGTTAATATCATAGCGAGCTGTAAACTATACACACACACTGATATTAACTGGAAGTTTCATTGAAGTAAAGATTATATTTGAATTAGTGTACTAAACAGCTTTTTAGTAATTATCAAAATTTTGATTCCTCCGAAGATTTTCAAGTTATTACTCTTTTTCATTCGTCACAAGTCTGCAACTTCAAACATAAATTAATAAAAAAAAAGACGGATAAAGCATTCAAAATATTAAGAATGTGCTCCCTTTTAAAATGAATCAGTGTCAGTGTTGTCAAGTTAAACAATTAGAAACCGATAAGCTTTACAAAAAAAAACTCGTTACATCAGTACTTCAAAACGTTCCAGGGTTTATGTAGTAAACTAATCTAACCCACGTTATGAGGCAGAATGTTTTAATTGTTCTGCACAGAAATTCTCATGTTAATATACAAAAAAGAAACCAATTTCTGCAAAGGTAGGGCAATGTATAAGTTCGACAAAACAAGTCAGAGCGGCTTAGTCTTTGAGTTTATTTTTTTGTCCTTGCATTGCTTCTTACACGTGTTAAATCCATCAAATATGAATAAATATATATGATCCCTCAAAGTCATGCAAGCCATAGTAGAGTTTTTTTATGTCCCCGCCATAAAATGGGGTGGGAAGGGGTGCATATAGTGTTTTGACATGCATGGTCCGATTTCAAAATAGTTTGACATAAATGATAAGCATGGATAGACAATGTGTCGTGCGCAAAAACCATTTCACTACCTCAAAGGTCAAGGTCACAGTCCTTGGTTGAACTTAGCCAATTTTCACTACATATACAGATACTAAATTTTCTGGTTTTCCTAAATATCTTTTTTGTAAATAAGTACTATGCCTGTGGCCTTTCTCATGTTGCGGGGGTCATCCGTGTCTGTGACACATGTCTAGTTTTTTTTTTTCATATATTTCTTAGTCAGTATGTAATAATTATTCAGCCCAATGCGAAATATTTTAAGCAAATTCTTCAGTCTCTTAAACCTTGACTCAGAAGTCATTCTGAATAGATGAGTTTGGCGTTAAAACAACAAATAAATGATAAAATGACTTGAAAATAAATCTAACCCGATCTTTAAATACTATTTATCATTCGCGACACGTTTCTCCTTTTTTAATCCTAAGTGTCAGACAAGGCAGCTGCTGCTACTATTTTTCATGTCTTCGGTATGGCTCGGCTAAGTAAGGCTATCAAGACGTAAAATAGAAATTTATTAAGAGAAACTTTCTTTTGTTTTATTATCCTGTGAAATGGTAAGATTTAGACGATGTGACATAGCAGAGAAACATATTTCTATTTCAATAACCCAATCCGTCTATAAGGGTTTCATCTAGTATATATGGGTTTTTTTTCACTTGCATTCATTTTTAATTCTATTTGTATCCAAACAATATATCACTTTGTGACAACAATCCATACTTGCAAGGAATATAAATAAATCAAACTTAATGTAATGCAACATTTATTTTAAAAAGTGTCTACCAAAGACATGCGGTTTCTGGCAAAATGTAACCTCTAGAGGCAAGCCGATTCAGAAACCGTTAATACATCAATCTTATTATTGCAATCCTTTATGTTTTGATCAGACAGATGTAACATGCCAAACAAAGCAAAGTTTAATGGGGAAAAACAACATTCATTTAGCTTGTTAAGTTTTATCTATATAAGTATCAAAATCAGGGAGAGAGTTTCTGAGAAAGCTTATATCTTCCTGCTCTATCCTCTATGTTTGTATATACATATGTATTTGTCAAATTGTAACAATTGTTACTATATCAATAAATACTGTTTAAACCAAGTATCAAAATTGATAAAACGTTGATTAAATATATTAACAGTTCAGTCGTGAAATTAAATTTTGCTGCAAAATAATATGCAATATATGAAGTGATATGTCATTGTAAGTGACTCTTTTCTACATTATGAGGAGATTTTAGCACGTTTCTGCATTTACACAAGCCAATAATCATTTGTCACAAATTTGAACTTCAGGTGAGAACATGAAATTTAAGAAATTTGATTTCAGTCAGCATGTCTTGTTTCCTGTTCATCCCGTTATTTAATGTTTGCTACGATTTGTCCTTGTGTCTGACGGAACAGGTGGAAGACTTCATGATAGACTGTTCGCGAGAACTCACCGGGACTAAGCTGATTTAATAGTCTTTAGATTTGCTTTGTTGGATCCTAGACAAGGCATACGATACCTGCCTATTAGTTCGTTAGGTTTTGATGCATGATTAGACGAGGATCTTTGTGTTTTTCGTTATCATTATCATATAATCCTTGTTTACATAATGATGGTAAAAGCATTTTTACCAAACCAATTAAAGTTTCCACCTTTGACCAAAGGAGGAAACAGTTTATTTAGAAGTACGGACGAAGGTGTCTTAACATAATTAGATGGTGATGTGTAGAATGAAGGCCATATTTAGTCTGCTACAAAAGATAATTACTCGCTTAACAAGAAAATAATTTCTTTGTAAAATTCATTTGAAATAGCATCAATGCAGAGTGTATTCGGAAAATTTGAAGTTGTTTCTCGGATTTGATTCTTTATAAATTGTAAACAGTTAAAATCTGCATCAAATCGTACCAAACACTATTACGTATTACGTTTGCGAACAGCCATGTCACTGTCAGCCAATTTGTGCCGAATTACGAATTTCAGAACTAATGTAGAGGTAGTTTTTAATAAATAGATATGGAAATTGCTAAATAAGTATGTGTGCAGAAATGCCTTAAGAAACTAAATAAGGGATTTCATAGAATAGCCAGTAAATTGTATTTAAGCATGAAAACTTATAAGTAAATACTCGGTATTGATCACGCATGTATAAATGAGCGATATGTTTTTACTTTCAAGACTTATTCTCTGCCTACATTTACAGTTATTTGTGAGAGCATCACGTGTCTAGTAAGTGAAAGCAATCGTTAAAATGTGTTTTTAAGTAAGTTTGATAATTTAAGGGGGTAAAATATTACAGTTACGAGTTTCCAGACATTTGCTTTTATTAAAAAGAAAAAAGTTAGTTATTAAAAGAAATTTTGAAATGTAAGTTATACTCCGGCACTAGCCGTAAAAGGCATAATACCTGATGCGGTCATACTGAAGAATGTTCTACCTGTATAAAAAGTGATCAGAAGAAAAATCGTGCTTTTGGAAATTATATAAAAATATTACTCACAAAGCAAGCATTAGAAGTAAAGTGTCTTGGTAAAATTGGTTTTGAAAACATTATCCTCAGCTTGTTTTTGAAAGCCCTTAGTATAACAATAGCGCTCCACTCAGCATCTATCCACACATTCCCCACTGAACACTTTTTTATTCTTTTTTCTTGGCAATGATCTCTTTTGAAACGGCGTTAAACCCAAAACATACAAACAAAAAACTTTCGAAGAAGGTATTAGCGTATCGTGGAATTATATCTGAATATTCTGCTGACGAATTTTAAACTGCAAAAGCAAGATGGTTGCAGTTAATCAGTCATCGGTAAGCTTTGCAACTGAATGCAATATCATCAACGTCTCGTTTACGAACAAATTCGTATAAATTAACAGTTTCTGTATTGGAACAGACAATAATAATAGCTACAACATGATTATAAACATATTCTAAAGCAATAAGACGATGTTTATTATATTGCCGTTAACACTTACTGCTGAATGATATCCTCTGGTGATAGTCTTCTAAATACCTTTCAAAAATTTTTGCTGTACATTTCGTATTTAGTACTAAGACTTTCTACGTTCTAAATGTCATAATAACATGAAATTTGAAAATAGGTTCAGATTAATCTAGGAAATCTTGAGTACTCGGGAATCAACTTCAGTGTTATTACGCATCAAGCTCTAATTGGATACGCTCAGCAGTTTTACAAGTACATAAACAAGAAAATAATAGTAATGCACAAATACAAGGAGTATGTTTCTAACTGAATATGGTAACGTAATAGGGATCATTTCAAAACAAAGTATGAGCATAACATGAAAATCCCTAGAGTTTATAAGGCAAAAGGCAGGCCATGATGGAATGTTTGTTGTAGAATATTTTTCTTTTTGACATATTCTCATCACTTTGCACTTTGATGCATATCTGATATCAGTAGGTTATTGCTGTAATATGTCTTTCTTTTGAAATACAAATCAACTAAAAAAGTATATCTAATAGTAATCTATCAATAATGTGTGTACCCTTTAATAGAAAACAAATTCCCTACTTTGAAGGAATGATGAAACATTCAATTTTTATTCAAATTGATTGGCATGTGTTTTTATAAAACGCTGCAGTTATACCGTTATAGTTCAAAATTGATAACAATTTGACAGAAATTCTATGGTCCTTTAGAATAGTTTATTTAACAAATAATCAAGGCCTTCGAGTTGTTTATCGTCTGATTTACCACGGTTCAGAGTTCAGACGCGTAGGAATTGAACCACGAGGGCGTTAGCCCGAGTGGTTAAATACTGAAGCATCTGAACGATGTCATAATGCTCTCTTACTGGTCCGCGCGACAACCGTTGTTTATCGCAAAATATATAGAGCTTGATTTTCTTCTTTGCTTAACTGGAAATCAAATCGAGCCATGTTAGAATAATATTTATAACATTCTGCACAAAATGCTTATCACTATATATTGCGGACTTCCTCCCAGCATCTGCTAGATATTAAGAACATGATTGTCTGCAAAACGGACTGTCTAATAGTACGACATAGATTCGTTTACTTTATCTAATTGTGTTAGGCTCTCATTGACAAACATTTACATATAAATTATCAAATGATGTAATGTCTGTAACATAATACGTTTTAGACGATAAGGTAGGACTATTACAATAAGTGAACCATTTCCATTTTAATGATGTTTAGTGTCTGTATAATGTTTCATATACTAACACTATAAGTCTTCTGTATATTTAGCACTGGCGAATTTACATTTTCTAAGGAAAAGTTCTCTTTAAAACATGTTCCTTCTTCAAATACACATATTTGAAGAGATAACAATTTACAATATATTGAACAGTTGTATATTCAGGAAAATAACGTCTATCTGTCAAACTGACTTAAAAGCTAGAAACCTACGTTATTGTTAGGTAATTGTTTTGACATATCTTGACGAGAGGATCTGTAATTTGGCCGAGATACGGCATCGGTGGAGTTATATAGAGTTCCACTTTTCTCTATTTTATATAGAGGTTATGCAATGATGTTACAAGAATGTTGCCCGAATGCTACTCATGTTACGTGTGTCTGAGAAGTGTCTATTTGTAGACCATTTCCTATAATCGGCCAGAGGACGGCTTAGTGGTGGAGTAAATAATACATTTCATGATCTATAATCATATTACGTAATGTACCATTCTGTTACTTGATGTTATGCTTGTAAAAAATGCAAAGGATATCACGAGATTTGACCAATCAAATTACATATGTATAGATTATCTATTGGCAAAGTATACGGGTCTATATTAAACAACAACTGTTAGTGATCTAGGCCCTAGGGTAGTCTTGCGCATGAATGATTTTATGGGACATACATTTAATAAAAAATACATTTATATATATATATATGGAGTTTGAATCGCTTTTTCAAAGAAACCTCTAAAAGAAATTATAAGAAATACAAAATTTTGAAGTGACCTCTCCTTACGAAGTGAATATACTTGCATTATAAAAACACAAACGTTTGCAAACGTTTACGGTTATGATAAAAAAATACTGTTTGATAGCCGTTAACTAATATAGCGTTTAGGTTGTCAATATTAGAACATTTAATATAGATAAATATTTGCAATGGTCTGATTCAAAATCAAGTTGATATGCATGCTATTTTTTTTCCTTTTCAAAACCCTCGTGTAACGGAGTAGGTGACGGGCAGTATACATAATTTTGGGGCGTGTATTGATTTTTATATACCTTCATTGGCATATTTTTTATATGCATCCAATCGTGAGACTTCTACGGCAGTTGAAAAACAAATTAGAGATTTTTATTAAGTACTAACTGTTTTGAATGCAGACTATTCCTATAAATGACACATAAATGTACATTATCAACATCAAGCCGCAAAAATTCAAAAAGCGCATAAACATGACATTAAAAGTAACGTTAATGGAACAGATTTGCAAATTGTGTCGAAAAAGAAGGGTGCGTTTGCAGTTAGACAAATTTGTCAACAAGTTAATTTAAGGCACGGACATAAAAACAAATTTCTTTGTGTGAAATATTTGCAGTAGTTCGTTTGTACGATTTATGCATCAGCTGAAGATATAGATCTGCTTCATTTAGATCGAAACAAAGCAATTCACGATCAGTATCATTCTATTACACTTTATATACGCTTGTAATGCCCTTCCATGTTTTACTTTGTGGTAATAACAACCTTATCAATCCCTTTATTTATCGAACTAAATCTGTCAGAAGACCTTTTGGAAGAATGAAACCTAACCAAGCAAACAAAAACACTAGGTTTGATGCAACACCACTCATAGTCCCCAGCACCATCTTAAACGGAACTGTATTATCAAGAAATATTGAATAGACTCCCAGGATCCTAAAGAACCAGAAAATATAACAGAAGTGACTAAAAATATTGCACAATTCATTCAGTGCTGTGAAAATTACATTTTAATACAAACAGCTTTACACACAAGACACATCTTTTCTTGTAAGTATTCGTTCAATCTTGACCACAGAACTTATATATTTGCTTTGATAACAGTTTGTAAGTTTGACTTTGGTAGTGAAATAAGGTTTACGGTATAAAACAAGTGCAATGCTTTATACTAATAAATCGATCAGTTAGCTTGATAACCGACAGGTTGTTACACCTTTTCTCATCTTTTCTTATCAATTAAATGCATTTTACATAGTGTAGGACAAAACCGGATGAAGGCGTCATTACAAGATCAGACGTACGTAGAAACTGAATGCTTTATAACGTGTAAGAGAAGTGATATAACAACAAAGAATGGAACACATAAATTATTCATTCCAGTTGCATGTCTTCAAACTTTGGTTAAGAAGCATTTGCAAACATCAGCAACACATGGATTCAAATAACCAATTTGCCTTCGAAGGGATCAATTTTTAGGAACCAGTTCTAATGTACATAATTGCCGAATGGTTTTGAGCAGACACAATCATGTCTAAATAGCTTAACAATTCTGAAGTAATGAATAAATACTGCAAGACCGCCACACACTATTTGTGTATTAAAATGATGTCATAGATTCACTGTAACCTTTAATCGCATATGCCACAGTGTTTATATCAAGTTACCTCCACAATGCCTCATTACCAGCTTGAGTACTTTATATGATGGTTTTCTAAGACTAATTTCCTTCCTTACCTAAATATTCTAAGATTAAATCGGTAAGAGGGAATTTCCTGAATAGAAATTGGGACTGAATTGAGCGTAAATTAATTTTCTATTCTTGACATGTGAACTGTGTCTGTTTCAAGGAAAACCTTAAATAGTAATTTATTGAACAATTTAGTTTTGTTTCAAAATTAACAAGAGCCATGTTAGACATGGCTAATCCCCCCGCCGGGCATATTATAATTGAAGGCTAAAGTTCCTGGCAAGTTAGTATCTGAAAGTATTAATTTTGGGGAAAGCTTTGAAGAACCGTTTAGTTGTGGTCCGCATCAGGGGTTTTAAAGATGTGAAAGAAAGAATAAGTCAGTGGTGAGGTGGTTTACTGCTAATGTTATTAATTTTCATGAACAGTATAGCTATGATGTTTTTCTGAATGGAATGGAAAGCTAACAGGGAACAAGAGTGCCAGAATGTCACAATATACGCCCGTCACAGCAAATGTCTTCACTCTAGCAGCTGTATTTGCAAATGGAATTTTAATTTTGTGGTTGTTTAGTAATCATTGTATATATTTTGTTTTTCTAAGTTCACAAAAAACTCCTTTCCTGGTAGAGATACCTTAAAATACACCTAAAATTGGAAAGTAACATCTATGTTGTACCACAGAAAAGTGGTCTTGTTTTTTTCCTACGGTCAATTAAAAAAATGTTACAATATAAGTTATTTATAGTAACAACTAAGGGAAGTTAATCTTAAAAAAAATGTAAGTCCACACAAAAATCTTTACCAGGTAGAGATTGGTCAAAATACACCTCAAAATTGGATGTAGCATGCATGTTGTACTACAGAAAAGTGGTCTCGAGTTTTCCCTACGAGTAGTAATGAAAAAGTTACAATAAAAGCTATTTAAAGTAACAACAAAGGGAAGTAATTCTAAAGAAGGGAACTGCGCATGACACTTCGTCTCATGATGGTGTATAATTGTGCCAAGTTACATCAAAATCCCTCCATGCAGGAAGAAGAAATGCTTCGGACAAAGTCATTCTTGTATCTGACCTTTGGCCTCTAAGTGTGACCTTGACCTTAGACCTAGGGACCTGAATCTTGCGCCTGACACTCCGTCTCATGGTGGTGAACATTTGTGCCAAGTTATATCAAAATCCGTCTATGCATGAAGAAGAAATGCTCCGGACAAGGTTTTCATTCTTGTACCCTTTGACCTCTAAGTGTGACCTTGACCTTAGACCTAGGGACCTGGTTCTTGCGCCTGACACTCTGCCTCGTGGTGGTGAACATTTGTGCCAAGATATATCAAAATCCCTCCATGCATGAAGAAGAAATGCTCCGGACAAATTCTTTTAAGAAAATATGATAAAGGGGAATAACTCAAAAAATAGGCAAGGTAGAGTTATTGTTCTTGCACACTGCACTTCCTCCCAATGAGTTCTATCAGTGTATGAAGTTTGAAGAAAATCCCTCTAGTACTTTTGGAGTTATGCTCTGGACAACATTTTTTAAGAAAATAAGATAAAGGGGAATAACTCAAAAAATAGGCAAGGTAGAGTTATTGTTCTTGCACAATGCACTTCCTCCCAATGTGTTCTATCAGTGTATGAAGTTTGAAGAAAATCCCTCCAGTACTTTTGGAGTTATGCTCCGGACAAAGATCGTTGCGGACGGACGGACGGACGCACGGACGGACGGAGAGCATTTCTAATATCCCCTTCGCCTTTGGCGGGGGGATAAAAAGGAGTGTCGTCTACAGATATTCCTTTATTGAAACGTGAAACTACTTCACAAAATAGTAATATGTCATACAAAAGCAATAAGCATTTTTCATATGTTACAGTAGATGTATTATGTTGTAGCCTCTAGAGACAATTCAGTCATTCCATGCGAAACTATATAACAGCATCTTCATGTTACAAAATTGCACTTAGAAGATACATAATCAAGTAAGGGTAACAACTAATGCTCCGAGAGCTCACGACTTTTATCGCAAGAATTGAGGCCAAAAGAAGTTTATACTTTTTTTTTTTGAAACAATATTTCATATCCTCCATGAAAACCCATTTCTTAAGTGTCAAAGCCGTGCCTATCTATATTTTGTTCACTTATGTTTGTGATAGGGGAGGTAAAACTCCTTTGTAAAAAATATTAGTGGGTAGGGTAAAATTCACGTCTACCAGTTTTTTCACTGTTTAATTACAGTAACTATTTGATTGTCAGTAAATGCATATATGTCAACAGTGACAGCAATAAGAAAATCATTAAAACGTAATGAAGGGCAAACTTGATATTCAAGGTCAAAGGTCAAATTTATGTAAAAATCACAGAAATTAGCATATTTGAAATTTATTTTTATTCTTAAAAAATAGTTTGTCAATATAAGTAACTCATCTTTATTTATGTAATGTGTTTATATCAATCAAAGTCAGAAATGCAAATCTTATTGCAAAAAGTCAAGGTCAACGCTGATAATTAAAGGTCAAAATTCATTTTCATGCAAAAATGTGAAAAATGTTACCTTTTCTTTTTCCAATCTTTTTAATATGTCTTCACATTATTAGTCGCTGAAGTTAATTCGTTTTAATGTTTGTAGGTCAGGCAAAGTCAGCAGTGCAGATGTAACTCCAAAACTGCCAAGGGTAAAGCTAATATCAAAGGTCAAATTCCTGTGAAAAATCACATGAATAGCTTCCTGTTTGAAATATAACAGATGTTTTTTAATCGTTATTAGTAATTGCTCGTGATTTATTTTAATGTATATATATTCTACACTGTCATTAACAAGTGAATGAAGTATTGCCATGCAATACAAAGTCCCCTACTGGAAGGCACCTAATTTTCTCTACTGCAGTATAACATAATGAACTGATATCTGTCAATGTTGTATAAACAATATTGTACTATATATACAATATGCTATAACAAAACACTTGGATTAAAATTTATATATATAAAAACCTATAGTTGTTTTCATATTGAATTTTTTTGGCTGATTATAAAAATGTTATCATGTAAGTTATTTATAGTAACAACAAAGGGAAATTAATCTTTAAAAAAAAAAAAAAAAAAAAAAATCTATATAATATAAGTCCACAAGAAACTCTTTACCAGGTAGAGATAGGTCAAAATACACCTAAAAATTGGATGTAACATGCATGCTGTACCACAGAAAAGTGGTCTCGATTTTTCTCTACCGCCAGTAATAAAAAAGTTACAATAAAATCTATTTATAGTAACAACAAAGGGACGTAATTCTAAAAACAAGGGTGCCTCATGGTGGTGAACATTTGGTCCAAGTTACATCAAAATCCCTCCATGCATGAAGAAGAAATGTTCCGTACAAAGTCATTCTTGAATTTGACCTTTGACCTCTAAATATGACCTTGACCTTAGACCTAGGGACCTGGTTCTTGCACATGACATGTTGTCTCATCCAGGGGAATATTTGTGCCAACTGATATCTAAATCCTGCTTTGCATGACAAAGTTATAGACCGGACAGGAAAAAAATCCTCTTGACCTTTGATCTCAAAGTGTGACCTTGACCTTTAAGCTAGGGTACTGGGTGTTGCGCATGACACGTCGTCTCATCATGGGAAACATTTATGCCAAGTAATATTGTAATCCCTTGATGGATGACAGAGTTCTGGATCGGACAGGGAAAAAACCTTATTGACCTTTGACCCCCAATTGTGACCTTGACCTTTGAGCTAGGGGTCTGGGATTTGCGCACGACACGTCATCTCATCATAGGGAACACTTGTGCTAAGTGATATTAAAATTCCTTAATGAATGTCAGAGTTATGGACCGGACACGAAACAGACCCTGTTCATGCTATGTTAACATTTGACTGCTAAGTGTGACCTTGACCTTTGAGCTAGGGGTTTGAAAGTTGTGCATGACACATCGTCTTATTATGAGGTACATTTGTGCCAAGTCATATTAAAATCCCTTCATAGATGGGAGAGTTATGGACGCGACAGGAAAAAAGCCTTGTTGACCTTTGACCTCAAATTGTGACCTTGACCTTTAAGCTAGGTGTCTAGGTTTTGCGCATGACACGTCGTCTTCTCATGGGGAACATTTGTGCCAAGTAATATTAAAATCTCTTCATGGATGGGAGAGTTATGGACCGGACAGGAAAAAAGCCCTGTTGACCTTTGACCTCCAACTGTGACCTTGACCTTTGAGCTAGGGGTCCGGGTTTTGCGCATGACACGTCGTCTCATCATGGGGAACATTTATGCCAAGTAATATTAAAATCCCTTCATGGATGGGAGAGTTATGGACCGGACAGGAAAAAAGCCCTGTTGACCTTTGACCTCAAATTGTGACCTTGACCTTTGAGCTAGGGGTCCGGGTTTTGCGCATGACACGTCGTCTCATCATGGGGAACATTTGTGCCAAGTAATATTAAAATCCCTTCATGGATGACAGAGTTATGGACCGGACACGAAATTGCGGACGGACGGACGGACGGACAGACGGACGGATGGACAGACGGACGGACGGACAGACGGACGGACGGAATGACGGAAAAGCGCATTCCTATAGTCCCCGAAACTGGTTTTCAACCAGTAGGGGACTAATAAAGATACCGTCTGAAATCAGACATGTTCAAATGCGATATTAAGGGTCAAAGGTCATTTTTAAATAGAAGAATGACAAAATAGCTCTTTAACTTTTCTCTTTGTTAATAATATCTTGTCGATATTAGTCAATGATATCAGTTCAATTTAATGTATAAATGTTAGGCGATGTCTGGTATGCACATACAATTTCAAAACATTCAAGGTCAACCATAATATCAAAGGTCGAAGGTAAAGTGAGTAAAATGTTGCAATAATTTGTAATATTTTTTATTGTTTAAAAGTATTTGTTTTGTCATTTTAGTAACTGATCATTGTTCATTTTACTGTATATATGTCAGAAGATGTCTTAGAAGAGAAAATAAGTCAAGGTCAAACCTGGTATTAAAGGTCAGGGGTCATTTTTGCGTAAAAGATGAAAATGTAGTATATTTACTCATTACTTTGTTTAAAAATCGCTTGTTGTTATAATTCACTGTTAGCAACTTATTTTAATGTATACATTAAAGCAATGTAGGTCTTATCCCAATAAGTCAAAGCCGAACCTATTATCAAAGGTCAAGGGTCAAGTTTATGTGAAAATTCGCAAAAACAGCATTTTTGCAATGATATTTCTTTATTGCTTTAGGGTATTTTTGTCAAAACTAGTGACTGATCATTATTCATTTTAACTGATCATTATTCATTTTAAAGTATATATAACTGATGATATCATTCTTCCTTAATAATGAAAAATTAGTCAAGGTCAACCCTGACATTAAAGGTCAAAGGCGAGGGTCTTCAAGAAGCTCGCCATTATGAAAAAAATGGCTGGAAAAAGTTGGGGGGCCAATGAAAAGATCCTACGGCAAGTCTGCACAGGCACCGTTCGGCCATTAGCAGAGTACGCAACCATCTCATGGGTAACTGCTTCCTAAACCAGTAAATATAAACTGGACAAGGTTCAAAATTCAGGCCTCAGGATAATTATCGGAGCAATGTGAACAACTCCAATAAAAGCAATGGAAAAGACAGCCAACCTTGAGCCATTAGAGACAAGACGAGAGTAAAAAAGCCCTTGTGCAGGCAGAGAAGGCAAAGAGACTACCATCACATCCACTCCACTCAAAACTCGAGAGCAGAACCAAGAACAGACTGAAACGACAGAGTCTCAACCATATCGTCAAAGAACTAGAAAAATGGAAAGCAGCAGCGTTGGACGCAGAGGCAGAGCCGCTTTCGCCCGATCAGTGGGATCCTAGACAATGTGCTCCAAAGATCAGATTGGAGGTGCCAGGAGTAGAAGAAAAGGGAAAACAGCATCAGGCTCACCAACAATCTCTTACGCTAGAAATGATCAATGACCGCTATCCAGCACACTCTTGGATCCAAGCAGATACCAATGGATCAGTGGAAAAAGCATTTCAGAATGCTGGGAGTGGTGCCTACATTAAATTTCCAGACAGCTCCACTCTCACACTCTCTTATCCAGTCGGCAAGAGATATTCCAACTTCAGAGCAGAGATGCAAGCCCTCAAATCGGCCACACTCCAACTGTATGAGCGAGGAGAAAAGGGAAAATATATCGTTTTCCTAACAGACTCCAAACCAACTCTTCAGGCTCTCTCAGCAGGTCCATCAGACATCTTTACGAGATAGCTAGCTGCTAAAAACATCAGTCTCCTGTCTGAGAGCAACAATGTAGCATTTCAATGGATTCCTGCACATGTGGGCTAGCCGGAAATGAAGCTGCAGACAAACTTGCAAAGAAAGCAATCAAGCAAATACAACCCCAACCTCCAACTTCATACAGAGAAGGTCAGACTCTGCTTAAGAACAGCTTTGCTTCGGACTGAAAGAACATAAATGGATGCTACCTGCCCAATCACGACAGTCTACACAAGCTAATCGGGCACAGCCAAACAACTATCATCCGTCTGTGCACTGGCAGTCCGTGAGCTCTCGGACCATAAGTATTAAACCTGTATTACACAATATATTGTTGATTGTTGTTTATAGATATTCAGTATCATGGAAGTCAGTATATAATGGACATTCAACATAACACGCTCATTCAATATTAAAGAGAACGGGGGAATTAAAACAAGTTCATCTTTAAATATTCAAGTTTCGTATAAATACCGGTGTCAGTTGTAATTAGATGCTGGTAAACAAAATGTTTATTGCATTTTATCTGAATTGTCTGCCACTTTGTAATTTTGATGACAACCGTTGCATGTTTCATAATATATCGTACTGGTATTAAGTGAACACAGTAATTACATTATTTATATAGCCAATACGAACACATTATTGTTTGTAATGTGGAAATCCTTTTTATGTTATATATTGCAATAGTTGTTAATAAAGCATTCGTAAAATTCGGTTTTTGAACTTTAAGAAGTTGAGATATCCACTTATGGCAACATATAGAGTTATGTTTTAGCAATGTCTTGATAACGTTGCAGATTGCTTTTATCAGGAAAAAAAGCTTGAAAACTGATAAGAGTGTATCTTGAACGCATTTCAAATCATCAAAAGGATGAAATTACAAAGAACAGTAGTATTTTGAAAACACATTTTAACAAAACAAAGCAATTAAAGCTAAATATGACTAAGATTAGATTATGTTATCAGAATTTATTCTCTTTCTCAATTTATTGATGCATGCAAATAGAAAGAACGCAATAAAAGCCACACGAAGTAATTGAGTTGTGAGATTTTCTTTCCAAAACAACTATTTGTACGACATAAACTTATTCTCGGAATTGTAATCATAGTTTATAAAGCTTTATTAATCATTTCACAGTTTGAGGTACATGTATGATATTATTTAACGTGTGTTACAAGTAGCACAAATAGACAGCCCAACAGCCGAGAAACTATGCAACTTGAAGATAAAATAAGCTCAGTTTTCGGTGATTTGGAAATGCAATGTTTATATTGACGAATGTATACTATCATAAAGAAAGTCTTTCCAAACTCGTGTGTTTGATGGTTGACGAGTATTACTTGACTCCCGTTAACAACAGAACTTTGGTGAAATGAAAGATAAGTAAAACATGGGTCATGAGAAAGAAACTAAAGAAACAACCAGTTTTGATAAATACCATCGTTGAAAATTGTTTCTTTGATTGATGATGGATTGAAAGTCTAAAAATGCATGTTAATAAAAAAACGATTACCTAGAATGTGCAGTAACATTGATGTGTAGTAACTACATCAAAGTGCAAACGAAATACATCATGACTCTAGCCAGTTGTAGTCTAACTGAAATAAGCGCATTTTGTCCTGCACTAATTGATTCATTTATATAGAGCTCTGTACTTGCTGTCAACAAGGGCACCTCGAGGTTGGATCAACGTAAGAACCTCCGGTATATTGGACGCATGATAATCTCAAACAAAACTGTAAAATACCAGAATAAGTTTTTTAACTGCAAAGCAAATACCTCACGGGCGAACACCTTGATAGAACCACCGACCTTCCTGAAGCCTGCTGGATGGCTCCCAGACCCCTAAGCGAGGTTTTGAACCCACAGCGTTGAAGGGCAAGTGATTCGCAGTCAGCCATCTTAACCATTCAGTCATGGGTGCTACTCTCTTGCTGACTTTAACACAACAATAATACATAGGTGTTTAAAGTAGACGGTAGTAGATTTACAAATTTATTCAAATGACGAAAATTTATATTTCTAAATGTTCTTTGTCTTATATTTTCAAGTTTTAGGTCAACATGTAGACTTAAACCAAATGCCATATGCATTCATGTGCTATAGTAATAGCAATGATTACTCGTCAATACAAGCGATTTAGCATTAAAGGTTGATCATTTTGAGTGAAAAGACTGGATAAACAGAATATTAGATTACTTTTTTTGAACAGAAGCTTATCCGGCTCGACACCAGATCGCTTGAACACATGTAGAATTTAGATATTTTGAAATCAACTATGGTGCCTATTTGTTAATTTGACAGAGTGATTCCCATTAACAGATAAATACAAGTTTAGAAAATCAGTAAAGTTGTAATGAAGACTGCTTTTCCTAAAATTTTCATTCATAAAGCAAGCAGTTCGTGTGGAACAGTTTAGGGCAATGAACGTTTTCATCAAACGTGTTAATCGAGTGTTAGATTTGTCTAGCAAACTTATGTCTTCTTTTCACCTCATATAGTATTTATGTTAAGAAAGGAACGTTTATCTTGATTTTCAAAGGAGTAACATTACGCCGTTTTTTATTTATATCTGATTTGGAGTCCGTCAGCTTTCAAGTAAAGAATAATGTACATTCTTTGCGCGTTTGCAAATACTTTAACATGACCAAATGTATTAATCAAATTATCTTTATATAAAGGCAGAGTACTGAAAATATCTACAAAAACAACGTAATGGGGCAGACACGTTTATGTTTTTAAAGCATCGCTTCTTTGATGAAGAAAATCGTTATGTCTTGGACTGACGAATCTATTATTAAAAACATGTCAGGTTTTTCGAATAGCAATAAGCCTACTGTGCAAGAACAGCTAAATTCGAATCCAGAATTAACAAAACTACAAATTCAATTTCACAGACAGTGTTGATCTATGAGCATAAAGTATGAAAAGTAACTTTTATATTGCTTGAAATTCAAAATTGCAATAAAAAACGTTAATATAATATTTCTTGTCGTGTGTGTTCACTTCACATCTATTATCATGAACTGAAAGTTGGCCACTCATTAGTTCCGGAATTCAGCTTTCAGATAACATTCAATATATGTAAAACAGACAAAAAGCAAGCTTATAACAGGAACATCCTTGTAACGGTCAGAAATCTTAGGCTTTTAAAGTGAACTTTGGGTTTAAACGCCCTTTCGGCCTACTAACAGCGCATTTACACTAAATTCAACTTGTTAATCAAAAACAGTGTAAATTAAACAATTTCCCTGATGAAAACTGCCATAAGTGACAAACTACAAATTTGAACAAAATAAAAGATATAATCATAACCAGTCCGAGGTATCATTTAATTAGTGCACTGATTGTAATTCAAGAAGCGAAAGTTTGTGATAACGGTAACCTTGTTTTCACAACTTTTTTTGTAATTAGAAAAATATTGTAATTTGAAGCGTGCTCTTGCAAAACGAAAACGTTGTGATACATAGTCGCAGTATGATGTTTAGCGGGGTTAGTTTAAGAATTTCTAAATGTAATTCCAAAATCAATGATTGTTAAATTATAGGTATTGATTTTTTAGGGGGGGGGGTGAATTTCGAAAAAACAGGTTGTCCCTAATAAAAACAACTTCATGGTACCTAAGGTATTATCAATAACTTTGATTATGGAATCTGGTTTTAGTGGACAAGCAAAGCATAAAATCTTATCATAATTTTCAGTGACTAAGGCACAATATGTCCACAAAGGGATAGCAATAATTTGTTTATATGTTTTGCTTATAAAATATATTATGGAACGTACTGTAATTGTTAAATTTAGTGTTAGCAATAAATATATTACTTTGTCATTACATGGCGGATAGGTAGTATTTGCTCTTGCAGTCTTGTTCCCAATTAAGGCTACAATGTTTCCCTTTATGAGAAATATATAGAGTAGATTAGTATAAATGATAAAAATATAATTAAAACACTTTCCTGAATTCTTGCAGTAAGACATGAAGTCAAAGGAAGAAAACTGCGTGAAATAGCAGTGGGTTTTTTTTGTCTGTACTTTTAAGAAACAAATCAGGGTATGGAATTTTAAAGCTTGTCACCAGTTCTTACTTTAAAGTTAATACACATCGACATAATTTTCACAATGATAATTCCCCGTTGAATGGCAATGAGGCCCTGCAAGTTTCATTCAGACTGGTTTAGGAAGACAAGATTTATGGCCCTTTGTAATAAAGTACATATATAGTGTTTTTATTCAAAATGTGTCCGTCCGGAGTAATATCTCATAATTGGTTTGAGGATTTCAATTAAACATTGTAGAAATGTTAACTGCTATAATGAAATGCGGCCGTTCAATTTTCAGTAGGATTTCTTGACGAAGACAAGATTTCTGGCCCTTTGTATATACATGTTTAGTACAAAAATAGTCAATTTTCTGTCCGTCCGGACTCGTATCACAGCTTTCAATAACACATGGTAGAAATGTTGGCTACCGTAGGGGAATGCGGCCCCGCAAGATTGCTTAAAGAAAACGAGATTTATTGTCCTTTGTACTAATATATATTACATAGTGTCTGTCCGTCTGGAGTCATATCTCAGACATTGTTGGAGAGAGTTCAATAAAACATGGTAACGATAAGAATTGTAATTGTGAAATGTGGTCTTGCAAGTTACAGTGAAATTTCCAGTTCGGAGGGGAACACATGAGTTATGGCCCATAATACTTTTATATTGTTGCAATCCATGTATTAAAAACACACCTTGAAAAGAAAATATAACTTATGTTATATACTTCCACAATTTCAATTTTAAGATTATTTACCTACAGATGGAATTTAAAGTAAAATGATATGATACTACAACTGCATTTATATTTTCTGTGCTGTTATGCAAACAACAGATTTTTTAAAGTCAAACCTCAGATCGTAATGTAAATGCTATTCTGCTGAGGTGTACTTGTTATTAGCTCACCTGAGCAATGCTAACCTTGATGAAATCTAGGCTGAGTTCGAAAATGGGTCATCTCGAGTCAAAAACTAGGTCACTAGGTCAAATCAAAGAAAAACCTTGTGTATGCGATAGAGGCTGTATTTTTCAATTAATATTCATGAATATTGGTCAGAATGATTGCCTTCATCAAATCTAGGCTGAGTTCGAAAATGGGTCATCTCGGGTCAAAAACTAGGTCACTAGGTCAAATAAAAAAAAACCTTGTGTATGCGATAGAGGCTGTATTTTTCAATTAATCTTCATGAATATTGGTCAGAATGATAATCTTGATGAAATCTCGGACGAGTTGGAAAATGGATCATCTAGGGTCAAAAACTAGGTCACTAGGTCAAATCAAAGAAAAACCTTGTGTATGCGATAGAGGCTGTATTTTTCAATTAATCTTCATGAGTGCTGGTCAGAATGATTGCCTTCATGAAATCTAGGCTGAGTTCGAAAATGGGTCATCTGAGGTCAAAAACTAGGGCACTAGGTCAAATCAAGGAAAAACCTTGTGTATGCGATAGAGGTTGTATTTTTCAATTGATCTTCATGAATTCTGGTCAGAATGATTACCTTGATGAAATTTAGACCAAGTTTGAAAATGGGTCATCGGGTCAAAAACTAGGTCACTAGGCCAAATCAAAGAAAAACCTTGTGTATGCAATGGAGGCTGTATTTTTCAACTGATCTTCATGAAATTTAGCCAGAATGATTAACTTGATAAAATCTAGGACAAGTTCGAAAATGGGACATCTGGGTTCAAAAACTAGGTCACTAGGTCAAATCGAAGAAAAACATTGTGTATGCAATAGAGGATGTATTTTTCAATTGATCTTCATGAAATTTGGTCAGAGTGATTGCCTTGATGAAATCTAGGTCGGGTTCGAATATGGGTTATCTGAGGTCAAAAACTAGGTCACTAGGTCAAATTTAAGAAAAATCTTGTGTATGCGATAGAGACTGTTTTTTTCAATTGATTTTTATGAAATTTTGTCAGGATGATTGCCTTAATGAAATCTAGGTCGAATTTGAATATGGGTCATCTGAGGTCAAAAACTAGGTCACTTGGTCAAATCAAAGAAAAAACTTGTGTATGTGATAGAGGCTGTATTTTTCAATTGATCTTCATGATTTTTGGTCAGAATGATTGCCTTGATAAAATCTAGGTCGAGTTTGAACATGGGTCATCTAGGGTCAAAAACTAGGTCATATCTAAGAAAATGCTTGTTTTATCGCAAGAGACCAATTTTTGGGTCCAATCTTAATGAAAATTGGTCAGAATATTTGTTTCCATGAAATCACTAGGTCAAACATATTTTACACTGTTATGGTGTGTTTCTTAGGTGAGCGACCTAAGGCCATCTTGGCCCTCTTGTTCTTACATAGTATATAGCTACCTGAACCAATTCTCGAACAACATTTTCAGTTATTTACAGATATAGTATGTTTAGTTTCAGGTTAGCAAATAACTTCGCTTGTATAAATGATATCTACTTTCTGAAACTTGCGACCATGATCCCAAAGTGCTACTTTTATGACCTGTTTGGAACAAATCTCGAACGAGCATTGCAATAAAGTTGCAAGTGGCCAAAATTATAAGCATTTGTTTTTATTTTTAAACGGGAAACGTTAGATCACATCAAAAGTATGCAGATAAATTAAAGTAAACGCGTTTAATTTATTTCGTAAAGAAAAAAGTTCCTTTTGAAAGTATACTTGTCTTAACAAAAGCCGTGAGATCGCTGATACCTAGTCACAACACTGTGGTCAATAAAACTCTGGTCATAATGTGAAGACATTGGTAATGAAACTAGTTCGATATTTATCACAACATAGGTAATGATCGTTTACCTTACTCGATTATAATCTGAAGTATCTAAAAGTGAAAATCAAGTACTAAAACCATCTTTGACGGGTCATAGTAGAAATAGAGTCGAAGGTACTCGATAGAAAGCATGAGAACTAATTTCTTTATCGGATTTCTAATAAATGATAAACCCAATACGAACAATGAATTCTATATGCAGAAAATATTGCAAAATTCCACTGTTACCCAATTTTCCTGAGACTAATGTTTTGGAACTTAGTCAGAACAATATATATATACAAGTGATCTACATTTCCTTAAACATGCCTAGCGGTTGCGATGCCAAGTAGATTTAATTGACAAAATCAATGTTGGTACCGGTCGGGGTTTGTATGAATCACGCAGATTGCTAAGTTCTATAGTACTACTTTTACTTCAATAGAATATTTGGATGTTTGCAAGCCAAAGGGAATAGTTTTTACAGATGAAACTTAGTCAACAGGGGAAAAACCCCTTTCTTTAGAGATAGACCCTAACATTTTCATTGATAGAAATACATTAAATAAAATCTAGAAATTGATTTCCAAGTCCTTGAAATTAACAAAAATGATTTCACAAATGTGCAATGTATGATAGTTTTGCTAATATCAATAACAGAAATTTTAATATTTAATTCAAAGTTGTGATCCGCAAATAATGTCAACTCTTGCCTTGGGCTAGTACATTAAAGCAGAGATACTATTAGTTTACTTCCCTTGCAATTACACAATAGAGTAGAAAACGAAAACGGTTTAAGACACAATATTATACATTTTTGCACAACAAAATCGTTTAGGATTTATTAATATGTGTTTGATTTACCCCTGAATCACTGGTTCCTATGATTTTGTCAACTTACTTATGGTAAAAATTAACTTTTAACAAGTCGATAATAAAATGAAATACCAGTAAGTATTTTATAGTGCAGATAATACAGTTTTTCTTGTATCAAAATGTCACAATAGAAGCACTTTTGTAATACAGAACACCTGGTAGGATTAGTAAAGGTGCAATTATATTGATCTCTTTTTCCTATGCCTACTATCTTTATTTTATAGGAACCTCAGACCCACCATTGACGAAAACGAATGAGGAGGCTGTAAGGTCGTTACTAGTTATCACAGGCAGCCCACCATCAAACCCAAACTATGACGACTTCAAGGAGATCGTCAGCCTTTATGGAGAAAGAAAGCCATTTAGTTTTCCAAATCCATTCAATTTTCAGAGGAAGGTAAGTTCTTTTCAATATTTTTTAAAAGATAACTTTGAACGTACCTTAAAATCTACTAAAATCATGCAAAACTTTGCAACGTATCATAGCTTTCTTAGTTATGATTTGACTCATATTCACCATTCATGTATTGTATTTAAATTTACTTATACCAGACATTTATTCTCGTATGCTACTGTTTAACACACATAAACGCACCGAATGAAATTTTAATGAATAGACATTTACTGCTGCTTGTAACTTATTTTGTTTCTTACTTTATCTATTTTGTATCCGTTTACCTAATGGATAATTTATTCATTGTAGAAGAGATTTTTAACCTATTTTACAAGAAACTTCTATATACCCAGGGAATAGCACAGTATTGATTTTAGATTTCAGATTTGTCTGTTATGCAATAAAAGGCAATTTAGAGAATACTGATGGTAATTTTACGGAAAAAAAACAACATGTTTAGAGTAAATGATAACTTCGTGCAAAAGCCATATGGTAGAAAAGCAATACTAAAGATCATCAAGGTGATAAAAAGGGATGATTTTTCAGAAGCATGGAATGCCACTAAGCAAAATAATAGCAGACTTGGTGACATTGAGCCTTTTAATGATAGGTTATGAAATAAGCAACACACGTTTCACCTCCTAGCACCTGCTTAAGGAGAGTTTTATTATATTGCTTATTTGACAGAACAAATGGTATACATCAAGCCTACGTTTTATTTCAATGGGACCGCGTCTAAACGTACCTACGTGCTGAAATCTTTCGAGTGTGTGAATGTGATTAGAACTGATTTAAATATCATGGTTTTAGCGTTATTGAACCCAATATAGAAATTAGAAAATGTTCTGTCAGCGTATCTTAACACGCAGTTTCTCTAATGTTCCCCGCGAGTATTTATAATTACACTGCTGAGAATAATTACAGAAAAAAAATCCGCAACAGAGCCATGGGTTGTTGTTGTTCTATAGTAATTTATGCCATTAATCTAACTAGTTGTTAAACAATATTGTTTTTTTTTCTATTAAAGATATCCGTATATGCTGCCTACTTGTATGATGCAGTGATGCTCTATGCCAAGGCTGCTCACCAACATCTTGAAGAGGGAGGAGATATAACAAATGGAACAGCCATTATCCAAAAGATTTTAGGAAGTAACTATGTTGGTAAGATATTCACATATCAGCGTTTCTCAGGATATCCACTTAATACGGTCAATTTTTGATTCCTATTGAATGTATGTCTGTGTTATTTTTTTTACTTTAAGAAAATGTCCAATTGTAAGAATTAGATTTACAGGTGTCGTAAAGTTATAAACTTTAAATTTGATTTTGCTCCAATACCGATTTTTTTTTGTGTGAGGAAAACACGTTTGAAAATAAAAGTATTATACAGCGTCCATGGGATTAAATTCGTTTTGCCTAATTCCATTACGCTAGATTGCTGTAATGCAGTAAGCGTACAGGTGCGTTTTAATGGCGCTTGCGCATGTGTATTTATTGCAAAAGTCTCTACCATCTTTCTAATGTATTTGTATAAAAATATCTGTTAAGCTACTTTATTGTGAAAGGTTGTAAGCAGTGTATGGGCGTCTTCGAAGAAACTGCATAAACAAAATAAATCAATTAATCAAGTATGTTATTCAAAATGGACTATTTCTCTTAGCTACTGTTTAGTTCAAAATCTTACAGATTTCATCGAGTATTTCAGTTTAACCGCAGGTGTGAGAAGCAATTATAGTGTAGTAAGTACAGGAAATTGTAGTTTTTTTCGTAACTGCAGTCAGTAATTAAAAATAGGTCAGTATTATATATTTTCAAATGGTCCAGAACGCTTTTGTATAACATATCAGTAATGTGTCATAAGTACATGCTAATTCTCATACATAGACCATAATACGTTATAAAAGCGATGATACACGTGCATACAATATCACTATGAACTTTTCATAAATAATGAAAGCACTATAAGATGTGTGGTGGTGCTTAAAATAGAAATCTCTGTGTTTTGATAATAGAAGAAGAAATTAGTTTTTTATGCTCAATGTGGCATATATTAATCGGACCATCCGTCTGTTTGTAACCTCACTTTCCGATCAAAAACTGAAAACCCTTCGGTACAGGAATCTCAAACTTGGTAGGCAGCTTGATCATTATCGTCAGATGACCACTATTTATTACGAGGTCGGTTACTCAAAGGCCAAGAACGTCTCGGAGCCGAAAAGTAGCAGAAGACCACTTTTGCCTACAGTCATCGCACTTCATAGGATGATTCCTTGTGTTCAGTAAATGTTCCCAATTGTTTTAGGTGTCAGTAATTCAAAGTCAAGGGCTTGATTACTTTAAGCTAAAAATCGTTTTCCGAAGGATATTTGGCCTACAGTTGCCATTTTCCTATGGCGATTGTCTTTTGTCAAGAGATAACATAGCAGATCAAATGTCAAAGTCAAGGTGACCTTGAAACTGAAACCTGATTCTCCAAATAACTGAAGAACGTTTTTGGCCTATAGTGATCATGTTTCATACATTGATTGCCTGTGGTCAGTAGATGAACCCTTCTATTTTGAGGGTCGGTATGTTAAAGGAAACCGTCTCCTCAGTAATATGATAGTTAAGAAGTACTTTCTTCAGACCTCCATAGTCAACAGGTAGGTTACGTTGGAAGTTTCCAAATATTCTGTACTTTTCCTCGCTTATAGTGGACGGCATCGAATTATGCTATGTTTGTGTATGTATTTTGATTGTTTATATGTAAACCAAACTATTTTTTAAAAAAGGTATGGTTCGCTAGGGTAACATTATCATCTTGTGTTTTTAATTAAGTATAAATATCATAGGCAAATAATTTCAAAGAATGTCCTTAAAGGGCGATAAACTGTTAGAAAATTATACGTCATCATGCGTAAACTGTACCGTCAGTTTAGCTATTATATCCTTTATAAACCCCATATAGTTTAAGTAAAAGTGTATATTAGAAATGACTTTGTCTTCTAAGTTTCCTGGGAAAACAGTATTTAATGTTTTAGAAATGTAAGAGTTTAAATATCTTGCGGATTCCGGATCAATTTGGTAACAGAGCTCGCTCATTTATCTTACCGAAACATCTTGTTAAACAAGTGACATTCTCAATGTTACATTCTCAGTATGTTCTCATTGCAATTGCTTTTTTTCTAAAACTGTCGTAAATGGCTTTTTCAAAATCGACTGTGTTACAATCAGAGTGTAAATTTTAGAACTTGCTTGACAAATTTTCAGTATGTCTAGTTATTAAATCTACTGACTTGTTTGTCAGTGTTAGATTACAGAATATTTCTAATTTACTACGTAATACCTAAAATTCCTCTGTTGCATTTTACCCCCACTGCTATTTTTATTTTCTGTTCTGTCGCCTCATGTACATCCTCGTGATCTTTACTTCTTCTTTAAGTAATATCTTTGTTTCCAGATAATTAAGAACATTTCCAGGAGTTCTTATTGCGCAATCTTTCGTTATGTTTTTGAATATTACACAAGATATTTTCTCGGAAATAAAACAATTTAAAAAATCTATGTTGATTTTGGAAATCAGGAAATTATTTGTATCAGTTATGTAATATTATAGGTAGAGAAGTAAAAATTGAAGAAGATTTGTGAATAATTTTAATTTGTTCAGCCGTCTCTTGTACATCCTCGTGATCTTTACTTCTTTAAGTAATCCTTGTTGCCAGATAAGGACATTTCCGGGAGTTCTTATTGTAATGTTTTTGTATATTACAGAAGACATTTTCTCTAAAATAAAACATGTAATTAAAAAGATCCATGTTGATTTTGGAAATTACGAAATTATTTGTATCAGTTATGTAATAATATATCTACAGAAGTAAAAATTGAAGAAAATTTGTGGATAAAAATAATTGTCACGCAACTTAACATAATTTGCTACAGTTCTTCGTTCTCATACTTTTATACCAATTTCAAAATGGTCATACATTTATCCTGTCTATACCTTAAACACGGGCATGGTGACATGCATAATGGTGTCTGAAATTGATAGAGTAAGTATTAAAATAGATACGTGAACGTTTTTTTTAATTCTGTCCGCAACGAAAAATTCTTGGACATGTCCTTAAATATGAATCATCAGTATTGTTTTGTTGATGGGATAGGTATTTTGATATATTCGGGATAGAAAGAAGGCAAACGTATTTACAGGAATCAGCACTTAAAATAAATTCGACCTTCTCAAATGCCACCCAACTTACGACACAAAAACCCAAACCACAACAGAAAAAAAAACAAAGAGCAATAAACATTTTGCGTTTAATGTGACGGCTGTAAAACGTCTCCCCATACTTGGACTCGGTATTGTTATATTTTCTGGTTCTTTGGGATCGTGGAATACTCTCATTTTCACTGTAATATAATTCCGCTTAAGCCATAGCCAGGGGGCTTGAGGGATGCTGCAAATTTCGTAACTTCTCATCAACAGACTCAATCAAACCGAGTCTGCTATTATGTTGCTTGGATGCATTCTATGCTTCCAAAGGATCTTTTCACAGATTTTATACCATTTTTTTAGGTTGATTGTAATGGCAGCTTCAAGCTTATTCGAACCATTTTCGAGTCCCTTTCCTGGAAAAAAAAACAGTATTGGTGTCACATAATGAGATGTGGTCGTCACCCCATTTGGGCTGGAATCCATGATCCCCGGTTTGAGCGCACTACACCGCAGCGCCCCCATAAACGTTGCCAGCTTAACTGACATAATTTGCACAACCTATGTAAAATGAAAAATAATACTCATGAACACACCCTTGGAACGCTCATTATCAGAAACCCGCAGGGGGGTTGAATCGATTTAACGAGTACACAAATGTCTTGTTATGTAAAGATAATATCTGTGTTATTTTAGGTATCCAGGGCTTTATTTCACATATAGACGAGAATGGCGATGCAGAGGGCAATTATACATTATTATCAAGACAACCATTCAAAACAAATCTGTCAGACTATTCCATGAGACCTGTTGGACATTTTGAAATGGATAAAAATTACAACGGCCTCCCGGTGAGTTTTGATATGTCTATAATAGTTCGTTTATGTTCAATAACGTCCAACAACTAGGAGCGTTCAGAAAGTTCTGATACTAGCCTGCGAACTTTATAATAACTGATCAGAATAATGTCCGAGATACAATAATCAGGTATGTTTTTATGCCCCCGAAGGGAGGCATATAGTTTTTGAACCGTCTGTCGGTCTGTCAGTCTGTTGGTCTGTCCGCAATTTTCGTGTCCGGTCCATATCTTTGTCATCGATGGATGGATTTTCAAATAACTTGGCATGAATGTGTACCACAGTAAGACGACGTGCAGTGCGCAAGACCCAGGTCCGTAGCTCAAAGGTCAAGGTCGCACTTAGACGTTAAAGGATAGTGCATTGATGGGCGTGTCCGGTCCATATCTTTGTCATAGATGGATGGATTTTCAAATAACTTGGCATGAATGTGTACCACAGTAAGACGACGTGCAGTGCGCAAGACCCAGGTCCGTAGCTTAAAGGTCAAGGTCACACTTAGACGTTAAAGGATAGTGCATTGATGGGCGTGTCCGGTCCATATCTTTGTCATCGATGGATGGATTTTCAAATAACTTGGCATGAATGTGTACCACAGTAAGATGACGTGCAGTGCGCAAGACCCAGGTCCGTAGCTCAAAGGTCAAGGTCACACTTAGACGTTAAAGGATAGTGCATTGATGGGCGTGTCCGGTTCATATCTTTGTCATCGATGGATGGATTTTCAAATAATTTCGCATAAATGTGTACCACAGTAAGACGACGTGTCATGCGCAAGACCCAGGTTCGTAGCTCAAAGGTCAAGGTCACACTTAGATGTTAAAGGATAGTGCATTGATGGGCGTGTCCGGTCCATATCTTTGTCATCGATGGATGGATTTTCAAATAACTTGGCATGAATGTGTACCACAGTAAGATGACGTGTCACACGCAAGACCCAGGTCCGTAGCTCAAAGGTCAAGGTCACACTTAGACGTTAAAGATCATTTTTCATGATAGTGCATTGATGGGCATGTCCGGTCCATATTTTTGTCATTCATGCATGGATTTTAAAATAACTATGCATGAATGTGTGACACAGTAAGACGATGTGTCGCGCGCAAGACCCAGCTCCTTAGGTCAAAGGTCCTAAACTCTAACATCGGCCATAACTATTCATTCAAAGTGCCATCGGGGGCATGTGTCATCCTACGGAGACAGCTCTTGTTAACATTCAAAATGATATCAGATGTATATATGTACAATCATGGGACTGTCGAATGCACTGTTCACTGGCCTTTTTGCCTAATTATAGCTGTGAAAATCACGTAAGTGATTTTATAACAAGAGGGCCAAGATGGCCCTAGGTCGCTCACCTGAGAAACACACCATAACACACCATAACTGTGTAAACATGTTTGACCTAATGATTTCATGGAAAAAAATATTCTGACCAATTATAATTAAAATTGGAGCAAAAAATCTTGCGTGTAAATAAGTATTTTCTTTAATTTGACCTAGTGACCTAGATTTTGACCCCAGATGACCAATATTTGAACTTGACCTAGATTTCATCAAGGCTATCATTCTGACCTAATTTCATGAAGATCAATTGAAAAATACAGCCTCTATATCGCATACACAAGGTTTTTCTTTGATTTGACCTAGTGACCTAGTTTTTGACCCAAGATTACCAATATTCGAACTTGACCTAGATTTCATCAAGGGGACCATTCTGACCAAAGTTTATGAAGTCCAGTGTAAAATGCAGTCCCTATTGCATACACAAAGTTTTTCCTTGATTTGACTTAGTGACCTAATTTTTAAACCCAGATGACCAATATTCGAACTTGACCTAGATTTCATCAAGGCTATCATTCTGACAAAATTTCATGAAGATCAGTTGAAAAATACAGCCTCTGTCGCATACACAAGGTTTTTCTTTGATTTAACCTAGTGACCTACTTTTTGACCCAGATGACCCATATTTGAACTTGACCTAGATTTCATCAAGGCTTTCATTCTGACAAAATTTCATGAATATTAATTGAAAAATACAGCCTCTATCGCATACAGAAGAGTTTTCTATGATTTGACCTAGTGACCTACTTTTTGAGTCCAATGACCCATAATCAAACGTAATCAACGTAGATTTTATGAAGACAATCATTCCGAGGAAATTTCATGAAGATCAACTGAAAAATACAGCCTCTATCGCATACATAAGGTTTTTCTTTAATTTGACCTAGTGACCTAGTTTTTGACCTCAGATGACCCATATTCAAACTCGACCTAGATTTCATCAAGGCAATCATTCTGACTAATTTCAGGAAGATCAATTGAAAAATACAGTCTCTATCGCATACACAAATTTTTTTCTTTGATTTGACCTAGTGACCTAGTTTTTGATCCAAGATGACCCATTTTCAAACTCGGCCTAGATTTCATCAAGGCAATCATTCTGACCAACACTCATGAAGATTAATTGAAAAATACAGCCGCTATCGCATACACAAGGTTTTTCTTTGATTTGACCTAGTGACCTAGTTTTTGATCCAAGATGATCTATTTTCGAACTCGGCCTAGATTTCATCAAGGCAATCATTCTGACCAATATTCATGAAGATCAATTCAAAAATACAGCCTCTATCGCATACACAAGGTTTTTCTTTGATTTGAGCCAGTGACCTAGTTTTTGACCCGAGACGACCCATTTTCGAACTCGGCCTAGATTTCATCAAGGCTATCATTCTGACCAATATTCATGAAGATTAATTGAAAAATACAGCCTCTATCGCATACACAAGGTTTTTCTTTGATTTGACCTAGTGACCTAGTTTTTGACCCGAGACGACCCATTTTCGAACTCGGCCTAGCTTTCATCAAGATAATCATTCTGACCAATATTCATGAAGATTAATTGAAAAATATAGCCTCTATCGCATACACAAGGTTTTTCTTTGATATGACCTAGTGACCTAGTTTTTGACCCGAGATGACCCATTTTCAAACTCGGCCTAGATTTCATCAAGGTTATCATTCTGACAAATTTCATGAAGATCAGTTGAAAAATACAGCCTCTATAACATACACAAACTAAATGTTGACAGACGACAGACGACAGACAGACGACAGACGACGGACGCCGGGCATCGAGTGATCAGAAAAACTCACCCGAGCGTTGCTCAGGTGAGCTAAAAAAGTCGATACTGTTGTTTCACATTTCATAAATTCTTTTGAAAATTAGCATGCACTGCAGCAATTAGATAATGCTTTATCCAAAACAATAATGAAAATATTAAAATGCTGTCTTTTTAAATTCAATGATGTTATCTTAAA
This sequence comes from Mercenaria mercenaria, assembly GCF_021730395.1. Lineage (NCBI taxonomy): Eukaryota > Metazoa > Mollusca > Bivalvia > Venerida > Veneridae > Mercenaria > Mercenaria mercenaria. Next base: position 88,221,961 of record NC_069362.1, on the reverse strand, counting down.
ACATTAAATTGATATGATATCCACGTAAAAATATCAAATTTTTTTTGTTTTTTTAATTTTATGATGTCGTCTTAAAACATTATACTGGCATAACCTCAATTACAAAACTTCTATATAAAAAATCAGTGTTAGTAATGAACTAAATTAGTCAGTTACTTACTAACAGTTGTTTTTATTCATTCTGAAATTCAGGCCAACAAAAATGTTGTTTAAGATTTATTTTAAGAGATGTGAAAGTTGAAGTTTATGAATTTTTATTAAAACATTGTGAACACGCGGACACTATTTATATCAGAGATCTAATTAATCTGATATTTTTCTGACAAGCTCATCTGACATTGTACATGTTCTGATAATCATCTTTATCACAGAACATTTCAAAAGTGATTATTGAACCCATTTTTGACAGTTGCAGTGTGTTCTGTACGAGTGTACTTATATAATTTACAATGTACTTGAATGTCACGGTGATCCTTTTTATTATTATTATTATAGACCGAAAATCATGAAATAATGGAAGTCAGAACCACGATGGTAAAACTCGACAGTACGATAGTGAAAACTTGAAATCGCGATGGCGAAAGTCGAAACCACAATGATGAAAACGCGAAATTTTATCATTATTTCATGTTTTCATCATAGTGATTTTGATTTTCACCATTGTAATTCGACCTTAAACGTTCGTCATCGTAGTTTCTACTTTATCGATGTGGTTTCGACCGTTGCGGTCTAGGGAGAAGAATGAAAATATGATGATTCTGTCGGAACGCCGTAGAATATTATATCATTTTAAAGGTTAAAAACAGACCTTCCTGTTGTGGTATCATACATATATATGATTCCGATCATTTTATCTTCAGAATACCCGCCTCATAAAGTCTGAGGAAATGCCAAATCTAAAATATGTAACTTTCGGATCAGTTAGGATGTATGGAGGGGAATAAACAATATATTTTTCGAAATTTTAATAACTTATTTTGAAGTGTTGCTTTTGTCTTTTTTGTGTAACTGTAGGCACACAAGCAAACATCGATTCCCCGCTGAACATAATGATGTAACACACTTTATTCAGTACTAATGGTTGCAGCACTATTCACATGTAAAAGTTCTTTACTAACATATCAAATACATATTAAATGTTTCCCTCCTATGTAATGTTGCTTGAAAAGGTTGTTTGTTTGTGTTTTTGTCGCCATTCAGTTACTACGTATTGTTACAAACATAACTATATAAATAAAAGATTTAAATGAAGCATGGGGAATTCAACATTTTTCATTACTTTTCAAAATCTTAATATTTCTAGTTTTTGCACCAATTATAAATTAGCCCAAGTGTAAAGTATATATACTGTTTTATGTTCAAAACTCAGCGATGGCAGTTAAGTCGCGTTTTATTTTTGTATAAAAGATAGATTTCCTCATTTACTCTATGACACAACAACAGAGAAATACCTTGAGCGGATGTGGCAGATAGAAAAATTTAAGTATCATACCAAAGATGATATTAGCTAAATTCATTTACTAAACATATGATAGAAAGTAAATAATGAACATATGTTAAATAAAGACATATATGCAAATACAAAACATCAAATAAAGAAATGAATTTTACGGGAACATAATTGAAAATGTATAAAAAAGCAATAAATTATATGAAAAACAAATCCTCATGAAGATTCGAACTCGTGTTAAACGATTTAATATTTGCTATTGGTATCTGTATTGTATACGACTGAGCAATATTGCCATATACGTATTTGACAGTTAAATTGATTAACTTGTCACATATTGCACGAGCAATAGGAATAGGTATTTTTTCTATTATCACGAAATGGACACGTCCTTGCGTTTGCGCGGGAATCACGTTCGGGATTAGTTTTAACGGCTGTTAACAAGTGTTCTTTGATTCTGTATCAGTAATAACCTATTCTCTGCAAATACAAGTACGAGTGATTTTAGATACGATGTATTCTAGACATCGTTACGGAAAATATACATTTCGCACAGGGATCGAACTCACGTCCCCAGGCGATCTACGCTCTCCCAACTGAGCTTAGTGGAAACAATTTTCATAGACGTCGCTGATAGGAAAAAAGATACAAAGGTTGTTAATACGCACATGATAATATGTTATATACCGTGCTTACACTCAGTATCTCGTCTGTCAAAGGAAAATGTAAAATCGGGTGAAACTTGTCTGACTTTCTCATTACCGTTCGATGAATCTTGACACAAGTCTGAAGTGCATACAAGCCATATTCAAGAAGTACATGTATAAAAATTAGCTCTTAAGGATTGATATTATCAGCCGTGTATAGTAGTCGCAACTTGACCGCGATGGTTGACCTTCGGCTGATTATTCATATCGAATATTTCATTGTAGAAATAAAGGTTGATGGGGGTAGCCATGTATATTTACATGGACTATGTTTGCATCAGGTGAAGTTTCAAAGTATGTATACTTGCATTTGATCGGTTCAAACTTTCTTATACACTAATTTATAATTGCACAAATTTATGTTTCCACTTTCTCATGCAGCTCGTGTCTTACGTACACACCTTTTCAATAATAGGTTGTGCCTCATTATGTACATGTATTATAATACAAAGGTCAACCATCGGGGTCAAGTTGCGTCCACTATAACTTTGACATTAAGAACGTGCTTGCCAACAAAGCAATTACGCTAGATTTTGTTCAGCAGAAGCGGGTGCCGTCGTTTAATGAATAAACGTGCCCATAGGAAACCTCGTGTTGGACTGTATTTCACTTATATAAATGACTTGGTTAGACATTAATCAGTACCTATTCCCTTAAAAATATATATCTGGTTTTTACAGTCTATACTCAACATGCCAAAGAAAAAATACAAATAGACGTTATGTCTCCAAATAATCACCCAGACATAACTCATCGTAAACAGGTTAAAAAAAAAACGTCCAACCAGAACAGATGAGGGAATTGCTGATTCTGTTGAAATAAATTATAGCTTTATCTATATTTATAGACAGACTAAGTATAAATTCTAGAAAAAATCATTGTTTTGGTTTTTTAGGTATTCCGAGTACTACCAAAGAACATGATACATTGGGTGAATGGAGAACCTCCGATAGATGAACCAGAATGCGGATATAGGGCTCAGAAATGTATTCCGCCAAAAACATATACACTTGAAATTCTCGGAGGGACTATCGGTGGAATAGCTCTAGTCGCAATCATTGTGGTTCTTATAATCTATAGGTGAGGATACATATTTCCCAAAATTCTTCACTATGTTTATATTATGAAATATGAATATCTGAGCTTGATGCTGTTATATATTTTACTATTATAACGAAAATGGGGGTATTTATATTTGCCCATGTATACATGTCGTCTTTGATGTGTGTTTCCCATTATTTAGGATGCACCATTTGTTTTTGTTTTTTTGTTTTTTCGTTGGAAAATTTCAAGTGTAATTGACAAAATAATATTAGTCATGCTACTCCTAAGATTGCGTGGCCAAATTCGGAAACAAAATTATAGTGTTAATTGTCAATAAAGTCACTTATACACTCAATTTACATACACGTAGCGAATTTTGCTTCTGATTGTCTTTACATTGGATACACAGTGCATTCAGCCGCTTCTAGGAGTCTTTCGGCCTGTTCCACAAAATTTTATAAGTTTCATCCTGATTGTCTCCCAAGTATGGATTTTCGCAAAATATTTTTCTGATATATGGTATAAAGTGTATCACTACATAAAGTCTTTTCATTATTTCTTCTTTCTGATAGACCTGTCATTTATATTTCGGCTCCTGTCCATCTCCATCTATTTTAAAAAAGAACAATGCAAATGTCTTATTTACGGTCATGATCATTTTAGATTTCAAAAAATAAAACAAAATACTTTGAAACTGCGGACATATTGTGTAACAAAAATTGAACCTATCTTGACTTTTTTGAGTAATATCTAACTTCTATCCCTTCAGTCACTTAACCAAATGACATTGGATCACTAAAATTAAGCCTTCATTCTTTAACTAAACCCAGGGGATAAATTGGTACGTTTCTTTTAACATGGGCGGATTTCACTGGTGTCAAGTCATTCATCCGTAACTAAAAAGCTTATAAATAATAACTGGCTTCAGTCTTTATTTGGTGAGCCATTTGCAGTATTAATTGTCCCGTTAAAGCGTAGCGCGGAACAAACAGCACAAAAAGTTCACAGCAGTTGACCAACTTCAATAAGCAATAACTAATTATTTATGATATTCACTTAATGACTACGCTAAAGTCAATATATTACGAATCGGATAGAAATATCCGTCCCGAGGGCACCTGCGCATTGGGAGGTAATGAGGCTTGCCGAATTACCGCCCATGCGCAGGTGGCCGAGGGACGGATATTTCCATCGGATTCGTAAACACATGACCTATATTTTTTCTTGCATATCGTCTACATGTTACCATTTTATTCTGGCAGATTATTTTTCCATCCGATTCGTAAACACATGACTGATATTTTTTCTTGCATGTCGTCTATATGTTACCATTTTATTCTGGCAGATTATTTTTCTTGCATACCGTATTTTACAAATAACAGGTAGAAATATTTTCTTCAGACCAGATATGTCAGAATCTTTACGTATATGTCTGTTTAATAAATATAAGTTTCCAGATGAGTCAATTCCATGGTGATATATAGCTTGTCAATTGTGTTGTTTATTAGAAAACACAGAAGTGTTACATATAAATTGATACATTGCATTTCTGAGTTACTCCGTTTATAATCTATAAATGTCACTTCTCCAGACGATCTTTGTGTAGGTATCAAAGGAAATGATTTACATTCACTGCAAATACAATTTTATTGCTTGATCAGTCATATATTTATTCTTGATACATTCTGGCCGTTTAGATTTTGATTTAATCATATTTTACTATATTTTAGAACTCTTTGATATAAAGCAAAAGGGTTGGACAACAAGTTCCGACAGCACTAGATACAGTTCTTCCCTTAGCAGGTGATAGGAAAACGAAAACAAAAATTCACAGTAACAAGCAGTTGCAATAAAGGCTATTTGACTTTCTACAAAATAGATACAAAATACAAAAAGCACATATTTTCATGATACAAAAGTGATGTAATGGCAATCGTTTGTCCGTCTAATGAATTGATATATGTCTGTATACACATAAACGACCTATCGTGGTCGTACCGTTTTAATCAGACGTTGTTTTTGTTTTTGTTTTACTATAATTTAATTTTGTGTTTCCCTGCAATTAAAAAAAAACAAATATTCGGCATCTTCAATACTATAGCCAAACTAGCACAGAGATGGATCTCTCACATGAATACTGAATCAAAGTCCTATATCTGTTGATACACGGAAATAGACCTTACACAATATAAGTAAAAAAAACTGGAAATTGAGGAGGTTTGAAATAAAAATGATCTATATATCTTCTGAAGTTGAAACTAGGAACCCTTTTAGAACTGGGATGCAAAAATCTGCCCGCTCAGACAATTTCTGCACATACAATTACACTAGGAGAAAACAAATGTTCTTCCATACATTTCGATCAGTAAATGTGTGCAACAGTTAATCATTTTTATAGAATCAACCTTGCAGTATATTTGCGAAAATAGTTGCCGCATTTGCCCATATAAAATTAACTGTATAAAATTTGTATACACTCTACAGTCCGTATTATTAGAGGAGTCGATGTTCATTATGTCTCCCACACCACTGTGGGGGAGACATATTGATTTACTCCTGTGTGTCCGTGTGTCTTTCTGTCACAAATTTTGTCCGCGCTCTAAGTCGAACATTTCGCATCCGATCTTCACCAAACTTGAACAAAATGTGTTTGCCAATAAGTCCATGGTTCGATAACTAGCCAAATCGGCCCAGTCACTTTTGAATTATGGCCCTTGAATTACCGAAAATCGCTCTGTACATAAATGCCAGTTTCCGGACTCTAAGTCATTGGTGCGTAGTAGATGCCAGTATCCGCACTCTAAGTCATTGGTTCATGGTTGACTCAGATACATAACTATTCAGATGATTAGGAAGTTGTGGGAGACATGCGCTTTTCTCAAAAGCAGCTCTAGTTCTCCCTGTCTATATGATCGTCAGGCCAGCTCAAAAAGTAGGATCCTGTGATAATTCTGTAGTGCAAGAAATTTGGTGCATGTGTAAATTGCAATATGTGGTCTATGCATGTTCTTCTATTTTGTTGCAAAGGCAACATATGACAACATATATGGTTGTTATTGCAACAACTACTTCAAAAATATGACAAAGTTGAATCTCGAATATCTTTTATAGTAAAAGATATTTTTCATGTCACATGGTACATGGATAGATGGCACATTCTTTCATTTTGTTGCTATGGCAACGAATATTCACAGATATGGCAAACGTGGTTTCTACAATAACTTAAAATGTACAAGGTATTTTTCCTTATACTTGTTATATATATAGAAGACAATATGGAGGACATGCACGTCAGTTTATTTTCTCTATTTGTTTATCTGTCTGTTTGTTCGGCCTTTACGTCCATCAATCACAAATGGGAGATTCGGTAATAACTTTTGAAATACCAGGGACGTGTTCATGAGATATGTGCCATAGATAAAACAGAGTATTGTAAATATGCAATGCATTTATTTTCCCTTTTGTTTGTCCGCTCGATCGTCTGTCTGTTTATCCTTCAGTCACAAAAAAAAGAGCCTATGTTACCTACATGTTTATAGATGGCTGGTTTTAAGTTTAATATACAGGTGATTCTTATTGCATCGCATGTGACAAATGTCCAGTATGATAGGGGGCTATTATAGTTGAGCAATCGTCTTGAGCAAACCAATTATTTTTAACTTAGGCTTATATACTGCTTTTCATGGAATTACACGCTAGTGTATCATTGAAGGATCCTTGTGCACCGCCGTATGAACACATCTGTGGATTTCTCTAAATTGTTGTTTGTACTTGTAGGATATGTAAATGTTGAAGCCCGGGGCTAGAGGGCCTGGACGGTAGCATCCAATTCAACTACAGTCAATCAACAGGCTCAGTCAAACCGAGCTTGCAACATTTTCTTTTTTTTTTTTTGTCGTGTTGAGCGACCTGTCGAGTTTCTACTTTTGCTATTTTGTTTCTTCTTGTTTTATATGTTTATACAAGGTAACGTGTAATTCAGATAAATACGTTCTTCATTTAGCCAGAAACAAATCAATTAGCAGAAAGTGTAGAATTTAACAAAGAAAAGTCGGTAAAGCAAAGTCGGTTCGACAAAGTCTGGTCGTGACGGGTAATAGCCTTAACGCCCCTGCCCTCGCATCGGCTCAAACAGAATTTTATTAAATAATCACAAAGACTGGATAGACTACTATAATATATCAAAACTAAATCAAAGTATGGGTAAGGTTTTAACATGGCCGACGACAGTGCCGGTAAAAGTACTGTTTTGGTTATGACAAGAGGTAAGACTGCCTGTGCAAGAACAGTTAGTAGTCATCATTCTGAATATTTCTTCTCATTACAACTCCTCTTAGATTACAAAGAACTAAACGACCATATTTATAGATATCATCTAGTGTATTACACTACCCTTTTGTCTGGCTTTAGTTCTGTCTGTAACCAACCGGTGATGATACAAGTATTAAGGGGTGATCACGGTTTACTACTTATTTCTCAGAAATCCTCCCCATTTTTCTCAGTTGTAAAGAGATCTTTTTGTGTTAAAAATGTCACGTAATTAAGCTTTATGGCGATCAATGTAAGTTTTATTTCCGTATTAACCATGAACATCTTTATTATTTCATTAGTGTTTGGTTACCCATTTATTCCCGAACCTTTTAGTTTGGGGCTAATAATGGCCCAATATTATGAAGAAGGTTGTCTATATGCTTTCTAGTTTAAGAATAAAGCATTACAGTCCGTATTTCGGAATTTACATGTTTTTACTTGAAACTTTTCAACTGTTCTTTACAAGTTGAATTGGTTTAAATGAAATATTTACCATTATACTCTCAAGTGGGATTAATCTTTTTACCCAGGACAGGGCAGTTCAAAATAATGCTGAAAGTATAATAAAAAAGGGGGCTAATTTATTAATATTTTCACAGTCCTTTATTATGAAAAAAATTAACGGAGATAAAACAATGCTTGCCGCTGTTTTAATTAACACACAAACATATTTCCCTCAATACAACACATTATTCTTTGAGATAGCATCACTTATTTTTTGCAATAACATTTTCTGTCTGTCTCGCTTGAACCGTTCTCAAACAGAATAACCAAAGAAATTGTGTACGTATCAACGCAGAGCCACACTATGTTTCTTTATATCAACAGAATAGTTTATTATTATGAACATGTCTATCAGATATCTCTTTACAACCACAAAGACCTTTTGCTATTTGGAATAGTTTACCCTAATTTCAAGTATTGACAAAATAGCTTGTGGAAAGGAGATAAGCTGCTTATCCTAATAGAATACGTATTCGCTCCGTCATAAAACAGACGACAAGTTTCCTAGTCAATTATCCCAATCAAATTGGACAGAAGGGAAATAAATTTGTAAGATTACTGCCGCAGCGTCAGATCTTTTCACAGAAGTTTGGAAAGAAGCCAGAAAGTGAAATAGAAAAAAAACGAAGCTTTTTATTGATTTCCACGAATGTATCAGAAGTAAGCTGCATGTTAGATAGTATAAAAACAAATTAATGAATTACCTTTCCCCCCAAGAAAAAAACTGCAACTCGTTAATACAAATATCAACATCATATATATATCAATGTGATTATTGCAATGATAAGGTGCATAATTGGCAAAACTTGCAGTTTGTAATCCAGTGGCAATTACTCTCAAATATTTGTGAATATTCTGGCTACATTTGCTGGCAAACATACTAAAGTTAATGCAGAGTTAAAGTGAGCCGCATCATGAGAAAACCAACATAGTGCATTTTGCGACCAGCATGGATCCAGAGCTGTCAGGATCCATGCTGTTCACTAATGATTTGTCTAATTGCAATAGGCTTTGAAAGCGAAAAGTATTGATCCTGAATGCGCAGTCTTGTCTGGATCCATGCTGGTCGCAAACGCACTATGTTGGTTTTCTCATGGTGCGGCTCATTTAACGTATAGTTTATATTCTATAACAGAGTTTCAAGCAATACGATCAAAATTGTGGATAATAACTCTGATTATAGTAGATTTAATTTCAAAACTTTCTGCAGGAAGCAGCTGCGTGTGAATAGCAGTCGCACCAAATATCAACCGTATAATTATTGAAAGCAAAGTAATTGCATCGGCTGGACAAGAATCGTAGGTGTTTTATTAGTTAAAGGGCAAAATTCTAGTATTATTGTGAACATTGTTACTGCACTTGAAAGAACAGTTCTTCGGTTGGCACAAACATTTACATATCATAACAAAATGGTATGCGACATTACGTTGTTTATTAAACAATCACACTTAATATCAGTTAAGTTTGACTTACAGTTACTAAGGCTGCTAAAGGATGGACGGATGCACGAATAGTGCAAAATCTTTACCCCTTCACTTTTCGTAACTCCTCATTAAGTATAAGGTTGCGATAATGTGCAGTCTATACAGCGCATTATACATCGAAAAATAAGAGAGCTCGAACACGTCCTTAAGACGCAAACTATTTTGTGTACCTACAAATTGAAATTTGACACGAAATTGTATCTAAGATATAGAAAAAATGATATATAAAATTTAAGATAAATCATGTTGGAGGAAATTTAAACTTTAAATGTGCAGAGATATCCTGCAATAATTCATTTTGAATATATGTTGTTTCCTAATTATTTTACCTGCAAACATTTTCTTGTCATAGCCGAAAATAAGAGTTAAGCAGCATGTAAGCCTATCTACGGCTGCAAATTTTACATTAACCGAGTTTAGATCGTTCTGAAAATTTCAAATGTTATCTTCTCAGAGCAATATTTCTCCCGTTAATGACTTAGCGAGTCTTAAACTATATCTCTTGTACATTGATTTTCTTTATACAGTTCAGTCTAGCATGGATTTACTGCAATGGTATTTTTAATGTTTTATGTCATGTACAAGTGGCAAAAGCTGGAATTTATACTCACAGTTTTGTCGTACCTTGTATATGTTTGAGTAATTATGTTTCTGAACACAAATGTATACTTTCACAATGTATTAGCGATGTTTAGATATCAAAGTTACTACAATCAAAATCGTTTGACGGGCGTCTGTGACTTACTGTAAAGTTAAAACATACAAAGTTCAGTTAGTAAAACATATATTGATTAAATGCGCCAGAACATTCAAAAGCAATTTCTGAATCAGTATCTGTTATTATGTAATGTACAATCATCAATATCAAATCAGTCAAAAGACGGATATTACAAAGTAGCATTTCCTAGCATCACCATGATCAACAACTGTAGTTTACACATTTGTCATTCCGTTACTAAGTGTACTCATCTTTCGGGAATATGACCTGTCTTTTAAATGGGAAGGCAGGATTATTCATTTGTTTTTGTTAATGAGCATTTAAAACGAGCAAACGCATTTATAAAACACAATATATTTATTTTTCAGTTAGAACATACTTGCTTTACAGCTAAAATTTATATAAAAAAAGAATTACAAAAATTAAGTGAAGCCGCTTTTGTTTGAATAACGCGTGAACAAATACAAGATGGTAGCCTTAACGATAGCCCCGAATCGAGTAACCGTTTGCTTCGGAAAATAGAGACCAGAAAAAGGGTGTTCTTTTCAAACATTTAATTTCACTAGGTGCACACTGTTGACGTAAAAGAATTTATTGTATTGAAAGATAACGGCAGTTAATAATTATCCCTCTGGGGGCTTGATGAGCACCACGGATTTCACCATAGTAGGGCAAAGTGTTAAAAGCATTGAACTACATAACGCACAGATAATTTACAGATGTTATTTACAATCTATAAAACAGATAAATGTCTCGTAGGATTGGTTTCAAGGGAATATTTGACAGCTGTACTCTCATAAGAATCCTTACAATCAGGACATCTCAGAATAGAACATTAGGGTTTAATTTCAAAACATGATTGAAATTTAACTTAAAGGTATTTGAACAGTGTATCCGTTTTAACTCCGAATGTGGTTGGGCCAATGACCGTTTCAGTGTATATCCTGCTGCTTTTCATTATGTATTTATTTTTGTATCAGTGTGCTTTTTTGTATGCATCCGGTAACTATGCATTCATTCACGTAACGTGGTATTCATTTTGAATTTTTGTCCTACTTTTTAAAAGTATCAACAGAATTGTTATAAAATAACTTCATAGTTTTCACTCATTTGAGAGTCAAATCATACATACATATAGCTCATATGTTTGTGTAAGGCGGTCCGAGAAAACACCAAATGAATCTGAAAATTTGGTAACATTTTTCCGTCTTACTTATTTTAATTATTGTCTGAGATTACCCGGAGAGTGGTTCTACTCGAGCATAATCGTATAAGAGACAATTCTTAATTCATTATTCTACGCAGACTTGTAAATATCAGAAGTACCAGATCCAAATAAAACTGACATTGGTAAAAATACCACCGAATGTGATTTTTATGTACAAATCCTGGCATCAGCCTTGTATACTTAGTGTTGTCGTTTAACATATATTTTCATAACAAAATAATCAAAAAAATAAATTCCTCAAAATAATTCATTTAATAGCAAAACTTGGCCATTTCACATTACCTGAGAATTTTCTTTCTACTTTTGCTCGTGAAATCTCTTTACGAAAATGTCATTTGTAAACGATGTCAGATCTCGCGTTCAGATTTGCGGAATTTATTGTAACTAAACAAATGTAATAAATTGCTAGAGAGATACTCTTGTGTGTGTTACTAATTATTTGAAAAATATTACTTGAATTAAGTCAATCAAAATCATTAAGAGAAATGTTAGCTACTCTGAGCAAATGCGAATTGTAGTAAGTTACTTAAAAGGTGAGTTTATCGTTTTTCTCTGACCGTGTCCTGATTGAGCACATTTCCCTCCTCTTCCTTTTATCATTCCTCATAAAGTACATCATGGCTTAAACGTTTGGTGTTATTTTGAAATGCCGTTTGCCAAGTAAATGGGGCATTTATAATTATTGAACTTTATGATATTTTTTGTTAGTGTTTTTACACATTTTATTTGATAGAGGTGTAATAAGGTTGGCTAAAACTGCACAAAGCTAAAAATAGATATACGTATATTTAATTTGACAACAATTGCAACATATTCACATATTCATTCCGTATATGATATCCTAGCAGAAATGATAAAAAAGCATACTATTGAAATGTGCCAAAATCTAGTCTAAGTCTTTGGTGCATTTTCAAATTCTGTCAGAGAACTAAAATCGATATTATTACACACAATAAACTGTAATATATTACAACCAGTTAAACTAAGAGAAAAACTTGTTTTTGTATAACAAGTGCACTGAAATAAAATAGAACTTGAATTGACGACACAAAACTACTACAAAAAGCTACAAATTACGTTTCAAAAGAAGAAATCTTCATTATAAATAATTTTATTCAATTTTGATTTAGAAATTATCTGTTCTCAAAAATTAAACGAATTCTGCACTTAAAAAAGTTGATAAAATGGCAACTAGTATTTGTCCCACCCAATTTGCAGCTTAAGCTGATGTATTTTTGTTTAATACTGCTAGGAACTGGCGTTACGAGCAGGAGATTGCGGGCTTACTGTGGCGAATCAACAGGGAGGATTTAAAAACACCTGATTCTATGGCAAGCAATGGCAGGAGAGATAGTTTTGGTAGCAGGGTAATCTTTACAATCTCTTGTTCTGATAATAAAGTCTCAATAAAAATCCATACAACATTATTGGTCGTAAAGTTACATCACAGCCCGTGAGTTATTTTCAGAAAGAAAGAAATATCTATAAAAAGATTTCTTAAAGTATTTCTCTTGTCTCATAAGTTTAAAATCGTTTACATAAAGGTAGAAATACATCAGGATAGGCTAATATTTCTGCTTTAATTTAAAGATATTATTTTCAACATCACGAACACTCAGATAAAAGTCATTGTATCATTTCATTGGATATTTGTATCTTTGAGGAAAGCTTCAGTTAGCTAAAAGGTTTACATATGACTGATGTAGAAATACAGAGAAGATTCGTACAAGGTCCTATATTTCTCTCGTAATTGCATGCATGCACGTTATTTGACATCCTGTTTACTTCTTGAGAGACATTACTCTGAGGTTATTTGATTTACTGGATAATGTAAAAATACTGTATTTAATTTAGCAAGGTTACACATAAACCTAATTACGTGTCAGTTTGAGTTCATTTTCCCTGATGTGTAAGAGACATGGAACTGGTGCAAAGTGTAACTGACCTATTATTGTGGATACTAAGGATATTTTATCTACCCAACTGTACAAATTAGGAATAAAAGTTGTACGAGTTCATGTACGTGCTTTATTTCAATGAAAGTATGTGTCGACATTGATAAAAAAGCGCAGCGTGTTATTTAAGAAATAATTTATGGCAAAACAGTGCTTTATCATTATTTATACACGATGGGCGGTTATACGACGGGCGTAATAATTTCATGAGGGCGCAGCCCGATTGATATTATTTCAGACGACGTATAACCTGCCGAGTGTATAAATAGTGATAAAACACTGTTTTGCTATAAATTATTTCGATTCCAATATGTTCTTTATTGAAAAAATTATATCAGAAATGATGAAACTGTTTCTTCGCGCAAGCATGGCGCCAATAGTAGGTCTTTGTTTATACACGCCAGGACCGGAAATGGTGTCTTGCGACAGAGTTCAGTTCGGGCGAAAATTATTGTGATTTATTCAGCAAAGCGAATAATTAACTCAGTATGTGTGTAAATTAATCTACACATATTTTTCGTTTAAAACATGTTATTAAGTAAACTATTTCATGAAATTTGAAAGCGCTACTTCTTGATGCGTACATGGCGCTAAATATCATGTTGGTGTGACACAAAGGTAACATAATATTGTTGTGATGATTAAAACATTGTTAGTCATATTAGAATCGTATATATTACCTGTACACGTTAAAATAAAATTGTAAAACTAAACCCATATTTTTACGTGTAGCATTAGTGACCAGCCGTGTTAGATAAATCGGAAAGAACTTAGCACGTATGATTGTACTGTACGTACGCGTACACTCAACAAGTATTGAAATTGCAACCTCTCTGTCATGTCCAATAAATAAGTATTTGTATAGATCATAACTGAATTGAAAACTATTCTCCATTGGATATGTCCCTTCAAGTGGCTTTTGTAATGTGTATTTACTAGAAATTATGTGATAGCCTTTACATTAGTTATTTGCGGAATTAATCGTCTAAAAGTCGACATTTCCCTTTTAAGAGGACAAACGAAACTTCGCCTGTTTTGCAGAAATTGCAGAAATTCTTATGAAGTTAAACTCCATCCGTTTCAACGGAGTACTTTATAATCAATCCTTCCGATGTTGTTAGTTTGGGCTTTTATATAGCAATTAACTGTAACTTGAACAAACGTTTTAAGTGTACATTTATTTCTAAGAATTTTATCTGTGAAAAGGAAACTAACATTTAATTGTAAGGAGAATGAGTGCGATTAAGAATGGTACATGGTCTTAGTGAATTCTTCTCTTAATTGCACGCTTCTTAAAACTCGATCAATATTATTTTCATTTTCTTGGTTTTAGATAGCACGTTCTATGTTATCTGAAAGCCTTGTAAATGTGGCAGAATAAAGCTAATACCGGCTTATATATTTAAAATGTTTTTACAAATATGTAGACTGGTTTCATTTCAAACATAAGAAGAATTTAAATAAGAAAATGTAAGCAGTAACGACAGTTGTAGAAAACTAATCATAATATGAAGTTTTCACCAAAATAACAAAAGATAATAGGTAAAGGTAGATTTAAACACATTTAGTTATTTTTTTCGCATTTCGTGGCATGGTATTGTTTAATCAAAGTGCGAAATTATTGGTTATAATGAAGTTTTTTTTAATAAAACGTTAATATTAGCTAAAAACATACCTATCAATAAATTGTAAGGTACTGATGGGTCTTAAATTCCTCATTACGTTGACTGAATGGTTCATTTTTCATGTTAACTTTGGAATGTTGCTCCGAGCTTGTATATAAAACTGTTTCATTTTTGTAGATGACTTTGTCTCAACTATCGGTAGATTCCAGGATGTCATTCACCCAAGTGTACGCACGGACAGGTGGATACAAAGGACAAATTGTCGCACTGAAGATGTATGAGAAGAAAAACTTGTACTTCAATAGGAAGATGAAGAAAGAGATGAAACTGGTACGGAATCAATTGTTGGGCTTTATATCATGCTGGTATTTCCATATTAAAGGAGCTTAAATCAAATTGATGCGACCGTGTATCACGGTGCGGTAGCTATTTGTAAATGTACCCTCCTTCAATGTCATTTCCCGTGAGGTCTTCTAATTTTGAATAACTGTTACTGGTAATTGGACCAATACTAATTGTGTAATTCCAAATCGTTAAGGGCATTTTTCAATTCTTTGTTAACGTAACTGTCCTTCTACTCAATAAAATTAAAATGGCAGGAATCCTACAAGCATCGGAAATATCTTGTATTTCAAAAAAGTTGCAAATTATTTTGTTGTTGACGAGATATCTGCGCTGACTGTCGTTAAATTTATCACGAAGTCTGTTGGACATGATAGATCCTAATTGCTGTCACAAAAACTAAAATGATATCAGTGGCTGCAAAGCATTTAACATGATTCTTGGCCATTAAGTAAATTTCTAAGACTTCCTGTGAACGTAATTTATCATCCGCTATCATGTGTGATGACAGGCGGTTGTAGCCTTGAATGAACCCTTACTTTTACTAAAGACCTTGGGGATATTACTGGTCTGAACAATCGAAGAAAGTTTGCTATAATATCGACATGGCTTAGTTTATGAAACATACAAACGTGTATTTGTATGCGAGCTTGGTTATCTGCTGTATATAATAAGAAGATATCAGCTTGGACTTACTTCCCCGTTTCACTTAGACCATTCACGAATGTTAAATAATTGTTATCACAACAACGTCTGACTTAAGTATGATATATTAATAATTCCTGTATTAAAATGACCAAGATGGAACTAAATATGGATGTCACTGTTTGTAAATTAATTCTTAACTGATAAGTAAAAGGGAAGTACAATAGTTATTGTTCTTTACCCGGGTAAGCATGTTGTACACACAACTAAACAAAGTTCATACAATATACATTTTAAATAACTTTAAATAAGTCATTAGTCCCCACCGTTCGGAGTTGGAAACCTCGCTTAGATTGAAGTATTCTTTTATGTAAGGGAGCCATCCAGTTGGTATACGGAAGATTTACGGTTCTACCTAGGAGCCCGCTCGTGATGAAATTATGTCAGAAGGGATTCCTGGGGGTTTTCTTCCACCATCAAAAGTTGGAAAGTCGTCTTAAGACCTATTTTGTTGATATGACGTTTAACCAGACTAAAACAATACTTTTTATTTCATGATAAAGTATTTTTTCTAGAAAACCTATCCTACTTGGTAGTCGTGTTTACAAAGGCAATGGTCTTTGAAATTTAAAATCATATCGATCTCACAAAACATTAAGGTTCACGTGTCCATTGTGCAAAACTAGTGTGACTAAAGAAAACGTTAGTACATCAATGACTTGCAAAATTCCTCGTCTGTTATGGCAATTATCTCATTCTTGCATCTTTTATCCAAATATTATATTGATGTTCACTTATTATTGTGCATTTAATCTAATCCAAAATAAATACATGCATTACGAAAATTTACTTGGAATAATTTTTCCGAAAGCATAGATTAGTCGTTTGTAAAGTAAATAAATACTTTTGATTGTCAACAGTCGATATAACATGTGTTTGTTGACATTACGATTTTACAACATTCCATGAAAGGAAAAAATGTTAATTTACACTTTTTTCTGACATTTTCAGATGCGAGATTTGCGTCACAGTAATATTAATACGTTTCTTGGAGCTTGCATTGATCCGCCAGTGTTTATCATTGTGACAGAGTATTGCTCAAAGGGAAGTTTACTGGTAATAAAAGCAAAGATTGGATATCTTTTACTAAATACATAATAAGTAAATGATGGCATTTCATTTAGTTTCTACATTTTCCGGATAACATTCATAGTTCAATGTAGCAGATTCCATGTGGATCTGCTAGATTCCGTATATGCTCCATAACTATACACTGAGAGATATAAAAACGCAACAAACATACGCCTGAATATATTTTTTGCTACAAAAAGCATCACCTTGAAATGTTCAACACATGCACATCTCGATACCCATTGTGTTAATTTTACAGTCTGTTGTACTGATTTAATTTGAACACAATGGGTATAGAGTATTGAGATGTGTATGTGTTGAACATTTCAAGGCGATGCTTTTTGTAGTAAAAAATATATTCAGGCGTATTTTTGTTGCGTTTTCATATCTCGCCAGTGTACAATATCTAGAGTGAACAGTGTGATGTTAACATGGACCTGTCTTATTAAAACGACTATAATGCAGAGTCAAGTCATAATCTCATATAACCTATAAAATAGAATGGTATTTGTCTCGTTGAAAGGATGTAGAAAGTCTGAAATAACTAAAGTTTTCCAGCAGCGCTATTTATTATCAGTCTAATGGTTTGTCGACAAGGAAAGTACACGTTGTACAAGGGGGTGGCTGATTGAAAATATTAGCTCTGTATATCAGCAGTATCCAATGGGTATGCTTCAAACGTAACATTTTCGGTTTGTGATCTCGAAATTAACGATAACACAGAACTTTACATACATTAACATATCTTCTCTTCAGTTATCAGATATGTGTCCCTTACTTCCTCTTTGTCAAGTGGCGTTTATTGTGTAAATTTATTAGTGGACAATAGATATTTCAGTTACTGAGAAAATCAAATAAATTATGCTCATATTGATTTCTGTAACGATACCCTCTGGTCTGGTCATGTGAAGCTTGTCATGTTTAACGACGCTGTCTGGTCTGATCATGTGTGACGACGCTGTCTAGTCTGGTCATGTGTTACGGCGCTGTCAAAGCTGGTCAGGTGTTCAACACTGTCAGGTCTGGTTATGCCTGATGACGCTGTCTAGTCTGGTCATGTGTTACGGTGCAGCTGGTCATGTATAGCAACACTGTCTGGTCTGATTATTCGTAATAACGCTGTCTAGTCTGGTCACGTGTTACGGCGCTGTCTAAGTTGGTCATGTGTAATGCGAGACGCTGTCTGCTCTTGTCATGTATATTGACGCTATTTAGTCTTGACATGTGTTGCGGCGCAGTCTTATCTGGTCAAGTGTAACCACGCTGTCTAGTCTGTTAATGTGTGACAGCGCTGTCTAAGGTGGTCATTTGTTACGACACTGTCTAATATAACCATGTGCAACGTCGCTGTCTGTTCTGGTAACCTGTAACCTGTAACAACGCTGTCTAATTTAATCATAGCCAGTTACTCTTATAAGTGTTCAATATTTGTTTTAAATAAGTTGACCTTACTCTCACATAAAACGTAGAAATCGAACAATTGTTGTCTCGTATTCAGCTGTAGTTCAATGTTTTAATTTTACAGAGAATCTCATATAAAACATAACATAACACATAAATTACCCATATTGTTTTAGGTGAATGACTTGTTTTTCTAGCTTTAGCCATCATAATTGCGAAATACAAACAGTGTTTCTCAGTTTTCTATTCAAATAATTATGAATGTTTGTCTATTTTCAGGATATATTAGAGAATGAGGATTTGAAACTGGATAGCATGTTTATATTTTCTATTATAAGAGACATTCTACAGGTATTTCTATTTCACATGTTTCTTTATCTTTTATCATTTCTATTTCACGCAGAGAATAATGTGAATGTATTTTTATGTTGAGGTAATATCAAGAAAATAGTAAACATTTCATGAAGTGAGAATGATAAGATTTCATGTTTTCGGCATGTCAGTAACGGACACGACTCGGTAACTAGGTCTCATCCAACCACTTTGGAACTTATAAAATCTGTAAAAAGATCCTTTGGAAGCATAGAATACAACTAAGATGAATAATAGCAGACTCGGTTTGATTGAGTCTGTTCATGAGAGGTAATGAAATGTGCAACACCTATCACACCCCCTAGCCGGAACTCTATTACACATCTATTGAATGGACTCCGTGTCTAATGTAATTTGATATGATGTTGATATAGTATTTCAATAACTAATTGTTGGTATTAAATGAACATGTTAAGCTTTTTGTATAGTCAGTGGCCCGTATGTTGTGCTATTGTTCAATAAACCAAGACTGAGAGATCAGTGGCTATGACGTAATTTTGAAAAAAAAAACATTCACTTCAAAGACATGGGAAATGTCACATACATAAACAGTCATAAAGTTAATAAATTATACCTGTTTGTGGTAGGAGTTTTGATAAAATCATGCAGGGATCTCCGCGGCCGAGTTGTTAAGGTCACTAACTTCAAGTAGCTAGGTTTAAAACCTCGCTTTGTCTGAAACTTTTTATTTGAAAGCTTACATTAAACTTAAACAGCAGTTCTCAACAAAGCCGCGCCAAAAAGTGTCTTAAACTCGGGTAAAAGCTTTAATGTATTATACAAGTTAGGATGAGAAGAGTTACAATTTATTATCATCGTTTTGATAAATTTGCAAACAGTTTTTATATTCGAGGTAGCCTGTAAGATTTAGTTGACACTCGTTAGTTTTAAACAATGTAAAGGGTCGTGTAATATAATTTATATCGACATAAATACAACACGCCTGCCATCTTATCTTTCTTCGTGTTTCGTTATTACTTTTTTTGAATTATTTATGAAGACGGTTTGTCTCCACTAATAGGTCTTTATGGATTTGGAACATTATCTCCTGAAATACCAAACGGTCAGTTTTCAAGGAAAAGGGAGGTTTTATGTGTATTTTATCAGATTAACTGAGACATGAGAATCAAGATATTCAAGGGATTTTGTATCATTTCAAACACAAACACTGATAAGTGGATACTGAGTGTTCTTAAAGATTTTTTCATATTAGTTTGAAACTTGTCAGAAAATTAGTGTGTCTTTTATATTCCTATAAAGTGACCGTCAATGTTAATTTGCCACGTTAATTTATGGCAAAACAGCAATCTTCTGTACATGCTATCTTAAAAAATCCTTCACGAAAGTAAAGTACTGCAAGTCCTAATGCACGACATACTTTTCAATTTGATTTAATACCACTAACAAAGCAGCAGTCAACATTGAAAACTTAACTTTCCCATGGGAAATACCGTTTTCTCATAAGAATGAGGTCTTTTCCCATGGGAAAGTAACTTTCTCATGGGGAAATTGCTTTCACAATATGGTAAATTTTCCCATGGGAAAGTGAATTTCCGATAGGAATTTCCCATGGGAAATAAATGATAAATAATTTCCTTTATCACAAATGATTGAATGATTAACAAACATACTACATTTTGTAATGAAACAATCCTTGTCAAGGGAATTGGTTAAGATTTATACATGAGGACAGAAAACTAAAGCATATTCATTAATTATTAATACTGTAGGAAGGTTTAAAGACCTCTTAAAATGGCATTATATTTTCTCAGCGTTTTTATTACCTAAATAAAATTACCATGTTCTTGTAAAGATTAAACAATTAGGCACATAGACATATTTCATATTTCTCTTTGAAATAATAAGTTTTATTTCTAAATATCCAATTTAACTAAATGGTAACTCTTTAACAAGAATTTCCAGAAAAAATACCTTTAGCCAAAAAGTATGAATGAAATGAATTACACAAAGAGACATGGTGATAATTTACAATTTCCGTGGTTTCCAACTGTAGAAGTCCATATGACCATTTCTTATAACAAAAGGCAAATTACGTACACATACCTGTTGATAAGCCGAACTGAATCTTTTTGATTTTATTGGTCATCAATGGTAAGAGCATAATGTTCATTTTCTAGACATTAGCTAAAGACGAGTTTGAATCTATGGCATGAAAGGGTTTTATCATTTATGCTTAATGGTATATATATATTCATTTTTTTTTGACATATGAACAAACGTCTGACAGTGCAAACGGCACAAGTCTGGTCCGTTGCCGACAGCAATGTTCTGTCTGAAGTACAACTTGACTTTATGTACTTTTATGGCTGCTAATCAGTCTGCAAAGGATTCATTTTAAGACTTTGTCTGCAGTCTACAGGAAGCTCCGTATGATAAATATTAGAGAGAAAAGAAAATGTCATTTTACCACAGAAACTTCCGTAACAGCACAAAAATGTTGTTGAGAAAACAATACTCTCAGTGTTAGATATTGCAAAAAGACACAAACTTTTAATTACTTAAGATGATAAAATTTCATAAAAGACGCTGTTTGACATTTACCGTTAGAACAATCGGATAAACGAAGAACCTCGATGCTATTTCTGTATAGATTTGACATTTTGAAAGATGAGTCTGGCACGTCCGCGGGGTGGCACTTGTGCTATCATTATTCTGCGCTGCCGTATTAAGACGGGTTTTACTGTTTCCCGGAGATTTTAAACCAGTTCAGCCGGTTTGAGTGCAATATAATTTTTCAAGAAACTAACAACGTTTGTAATGGGGGTGATTGGTAGAATTAGCATTAAAAGGGCAAATTAACAGAAATGTTTGTTAATCAAAACTGAAATGTAATGTGTTTGTATTTTCTTTTGCAAAAGCGAAAAATAACCATTTTCACCGAAAAACGTATTGTTAATTCTAAAATATCTCTTGTAAGTAGATGTAGCGTATATTCGAATATAAAACACATTCCTCTGTGAAGCTGCAACGTCTATCTGAATAAACAAACAAGTGTGTATATTACACATTTATCGGATGAAAATGTTTCAAAACATTTATTTACGTTTGCCTGATTGAAAAGAATTTATTGATACGGAACTGTCTTCGTTGAAAAAGTCAATTATCACAGTTCATATATTGAAAATATATAGCAAACTATTTTTCTACAACCTCAATGACAAGAGCGCGGGAAATAGTACTGTATTCTGCGAATGGCGACATATCCGTACTGATACAGAGATTGTTTACACCATTCTATGCTTCAAATTGAGCAGATCATCTTTTAAAAAGATACTTTTTTCTTATAAAGTGTTAATTTATGTCCTTTAGGGAATGATATTCCTTCACGACAGTGAACTTGTCTACCACGGCAACCTAAAGAGTTCCAATTGTGTGGTTAATAGTCGGTGGACTGTTCAGATTACAGATTTTGGTCTGTTAGAAGTCAGGGCAGCAACATATAAAATGGAGGACGAGCACGCTTTCTACAGAAGTAAGTCAAATGGGGATTGAGCAAGCTACAGTTTTTTTAATTCAAAATAAATGATATTTTGGAATATGGGAATAATTTCTGTATTTATTTAACATTCAGTGCATTTGAAGGGTTTAATATATGATTTATTTACAGCGGTTCAGAGTTTAGATGTGGAGGCGCGAAAGTTAATTAGTTAGTAAACCATCAAAAGGTCTATTATATTTTCATTGTTAAATGTTCATTGAAACGTTTTGATAAAAATACTGTTGAACGTCATGCATACGAGTAGTAATGAATCGGCCGTCATGAGCTAATTTGACGCTATGAGTGGCCGGTCAGTATGCCAACAGTTGTTTATCGCAGATTCTAACACTTTTAAGATTTTCTTTTATATGAACAAAGAAGGATTTTACCGTGTAGTGTCTTGTCGATTAGAATACGTTTCGCAAAATGACCTATTTTTGGCTATTCCAGTTTACTCTCTCGTATTTAAAACTGCATTTTATTCCAGATTATAATCCATTCCTGGTGTATTTCGAACGTGTTAGAATGGAAATAGATTTTAGTTCGGCCTTAAACTACGCATCTGAACTCAAAACCGTGTATTATTTGCCAGCAAAGCACAAAAAACTAAAATCTGTTTCCCAATATACAACACTTGATTCTTTCTTCAGTCTGAAAACTGACAAACAAATTGAGCCATGTAAGACTATATAGATAATACACGTTTTTTATGTAGTTGCTACCGCAGAAGCACGAGGTCTAGGTCACCAACATATTCCAATGGCAGGTGTAAACATTATTAGTAGCTTATTACACAAAAAACTTGTAATGTCGCTATTCTTGCATCTCACATAGACTATATGAATCGTTTTTATAAAGATGACTGTATGATTACGGTACAAGCTTTATTTTACCATTTTGGTTGTTAACATATTCTAAATATCATAATCGGGGTACACAAATCAATAACACGAACAAAAGCATGTATTCGATGTTTTGATAGATAATTCTTATTTATCGCCTTTTATTACAAACATAACAGTAAATTAAATGATATCTTGTATATCCTTTAAAACTTAAATAAACAGGTACACGATTTAAAAAGGTTATATTTTGTACGAATTGAACAATATGGAGCTGACCTGCTCCAAAACTTTATGTGCGTTTTGTGAGAAATTGGATACAAACATAACGGTTTATACTTTCAACAATCGTTGATGTGCGATTCAGTATATTCACGGATATCGACGAAAATAATAAATTTGGTCTTTTTCTTAGACCGAAAAGAGGGCAAGTAAGGTTCTATATGGGGAGAGGGTATTGCGTTAGGGTTGGTAACTAATGTGGCCAGACATGCTATGCATTTGACTGCACCTTTTGTGCTACAAAAGGCAGACTTTTATTGAAAAAATAGACGTAGATACCAGATGTTCATTTGCGGAAGAATAAATTTTCGGCTCTGGTACAGAATTAGAACAAAAGATGTATTGACACTTGACAGCCCGTGAATTGCCTTGTTAATACACAATTTTAAACATTCCTGGATCCAATGAAAAATAGTTTTTTATGCAAGACTTCTCATTCTTACATGGCTGGATTTGTTTGTCAACCGGTGGAAGTAAAGCGTATATTACCATTATCGATACACGTGTAGGTGTTGTTAAAATTGTCGTCTGTCACAGCGTTTGTTCTGCTGCTTGAGTAATAAAGCTGACAAAGTAATTTGGTCCATTAGAAACTTCAGCAAATTCGTTTTTGCAGACATAAGTAATGGATACTCGTAAACGTAATTTTTTATCTCTTGACTAATATGACAGGATGTATCCTCAGTAGATTATACAAGTTAAAAATAGTTCCTTTGGGTACCTACAATGTCATTATGTGTGCAGACTTCAAACCAGAGAGTAGATATTGCAACAATTTGAGCATGTTACTTACTTACTTGCTCTCTATACTGTAACTTTAACATGTATTTGTGTAAAGTCGGTTGTTTGCAGCAATTCTTTGTAAAGGCACTGGTAGTGATGATAAACTCGGACAGAAAATGAGGTTTTTTACTTTAACTTTTTTATTTCTGCACATTGTTCTCTATGGTTGGTATCAAAATAAAGCTTAGCTCTTACTGAGGAATTGACCTCATTTAAATTTATATTTAGCAAGCAAACTTACAAGAAGTGAGGCCCTGAAAGTGGTATGTAAAATGGGCACTGTACGAACGTTGACTGACGATAAATTCGACCACTTTGTCATTTAAAAAAAATCTCCATAGTATTATATTGAAACTTTCCCAAAATGATGCAACAGTCATTCTTGATCAAGTAATGAAAAGTGACCAAATGTCAGGCCTTCATGTACTGACAGAGAGCATGCGCAAAAAAACATCCTCTTCCCCAGTATTTTTTGGCAAATATTTTTCAAACAGATAAAAGTAAGTCATTTATTTATACAGAATATTTACCAACTTTGTTTTTATTTAACACAAGTTGGTGTTGTAATGAGTTGCTATTAGACGGCATGTTCAATTATATAAAACAAAAAACAAAAAAAAACAATTGCAATTGAATAATTTGAAGGTGGTCGACTTCATCATCTGTTCAAATTTATCATCAGTACCAGTATATCCTAAGGGCTTTTTTATTGTTTGCTCGACAGATTTATTCTGGAAGGCGCCAGAATGCCTAAAATCCTCCGTGTTGAAGGGATCACAGAAAGGTGATGTTTACGCATTTGGAATTATTCTGCACGAGATTTTCGGTCGAGCGGGACCATACGGCTTCTGTAACATGAGCCCAAGAGGTTAAGTAACTACATTTTACATCAAAGGGAAGTAAGCCGTTTAAGATATATATACTCAGTTCTAAACTGATTATTTGCCTTCTAAAGGAAGAGAAATTTGCTTTATATCATTACTTATACTGTCAATGTGTTCAGTATATGTTTTACTGAATTCTACTTTATAAAATGAATACTATTATTTGATCCACAAATTTAGTGACGGTGTCTCGAAAATTGAAACGTACTGTTCAAGAATATAACCGATGTGAAATTAATGTTTCCAGGGATGAAAGAAGAGATATTTTCGAGTTTGAATATTTGGTTAATCATTTTCACTTTAAGGGCAAACAATAGTGCCTAATATGGCTGAAATAACTATTGAAATACCCCGATAAAATGTTTATTAGTATTCCTGAGAAGGCTTCAGCTATTTTCACTTTAAATACTCATTCGTCATATTTATTAATTGTATGCACAATCTCCATATAATTTATGATAATAAAATAATACAATGTGTGTCGATCATTTTTCCATTTCAGAAATCGTAGAACGAGTGAGAACCGATTCAGAACCATTCCGTCCTAATGTGCGGTTGCTTTCTTGTGAAAGTTTTATCATAGAATGTATGCAATCATGTTGGAATGAAGTCCCGGATGAGAGGCCAGACTTCCGGACAATCCGGAAAGTGTTAACGCCATTACGACATGGATCGTAAGACAACTACGCTCTATTTATAGTAGTGTTATGTTTGATAAAATAAAAATTGCCGAAAAGGCCTAACTTTTGGCTAGGCGCACATAAATATATTAATAAATTTTGACTATTTCTGGTTGCTTGTTTGCTCTGTGTATCAGCTGATAGCCATTATTTTAACGAGCTGTCATTTTGTGACTTCAATTTCGATAAAAAGCGACTCCTGACGAACTTTACAATATAAAAGCGATCCAGAAACATAAACTTACTAAAACCTTCGCTTCTATCTTACATTATTAAGAGTTATATTAATGCGGGTATTCATTGCGTTTCAATGCATTTTAGTTAGTCAAAATATAATTATTAATACTTAATGGTGATATTAAGTCAGTTGAATTTCGGCGGTGTGAGTTACTTATGCCTGCTCTACTTTTTATTTCATTTAACTCCAGTCTTTAGCTTTATGAATAACATAGTACAATATTAAGAACAAACAATTTTGAAACGTATGTCTGAAATATCCAAGCTACCTGGCTGTTTTTATACCAATTCATAAATCACAGCTTAGAAAATGACTTTTTGCTCCAAATTTAATGGTACAACTTGAAAGAAACGAATTGCTTGTATCACAACAACCCCTTTTTTCAGGAAACGAAATATATTTGATAACATGATGGCAATGATGGAGAAATATCAGAAAAACTTAGAAGATATTGTTGAAGAGAGGACAACTTTGTTAATTGAAGAAAAGAAGAAAACAGAAGCTCTTCTACTCAGAATGTTACCTAAGTAAGACACATAGTATCGCTTCCTTACCACCTGTGATTATTCTGTTTCTGTATATATGAAGGCTGTCCTGTTAAATAGTAGACATTTTGAATAAAATGGAAAATAATTGAGATAAATTCATGAGGTTTACGGTCATTTAACACGACATTTATGACATTTCAAGAAGTGTTTTATTACATGACATAAGAAATAAATGTTCATAATTCTGTCTTGAAGATTTGGTTTTAATCAATCAAATTAAACTTTAACTGGTCAATATCACGAACTATGGACAGAAGATTTATATAAGAAGTGATATTAGGATAGATTTTGGTGGTTAAGACAAAGCGATTTATAACAAGCGAATGTCATTTAGTTTTCTTTTAAATGTTGACCGGTGTATAGTAACATTAAATGATAATGGAAGCTTAATACTAACGATTCTTCAAACAAGGTGATCAATGTAAATTATTACTTTGATTTGTTGACGTTTTTCTCACATACATTTCGCATATATTTGCCTAATATAAAAATGACTGACTAACTTATAGACGTTTTCAAAACACATTAAAGTAGCATGTTGAACTACCCTATCCTGAGACGAGAGCATTGGCGGTTGGCCTCTTACCTCTTATTGAGTGCATTTATTGCACAACTGACTATAGCCTTTCCCGCTTTAGAAGGTTTTTCGCCGGCATTTCATGTAAATAAATAAATTATATATATTTTCAATTCAGGTGCGTAGCTGATCAATTAAAACTTGGAGAAGCTGTGATTCCAGAGTCCTACAGTTGTGTTACAATTTACTTTAGTGATATTTGTGGATTTACTCATCTTTCCGCGGAAAGTACCCCAATGCAGGTAATGGTTTTGCATGCAGGCATGTAGATTATACATGCTTGCCATCTACTTTTTTGTTTCTGGACATAACGTTGTTAGGACCTTTATTTGTATGTTTTTATAATGTATTTACCTATTAATAATATCATATATTTCATTAGAAAATTTAAAAGCATATTTATGGTGATTGCGTTATACAAATGAACGACAGTTTCTACTTTTTAGCACTGTCTGACCTGTAAAAGTTACAAAGATCTTACTGAAAACTATAAGAACGTAATAAGTATTGTAAGTAACATATTTCTGAAAAATCCTTGCATTTTACTCTATTTCAGGTCGTTGACATGTTGAACGACTTGTACACAATATTTGACAATATCATCAGACACTTTGATGTCTTCAAAATAGAAACAATTGGTACTCTAATTAATTAGTTTTATGCATTAGATTTTTATAATTGAGCCGTGCCATGAGAAAACCACATAGTGGGTGTGCGACCAGCATGGATCCAGACCAGCCTGCGCATCCGCGCAGTCTGGTCAGGATCCATGCTGTTCGCTAACAGTTTCTGCAATTCCAATAGGCTTTAAAAGCGAATAGCATGGATCCTGACCAGACTGCGCGGATGCGCAGGCTGGTCTGGATCCATGCTGGTCGCACACCCACTATGTTGGTTTTCTCATGGCACGGCTCAATTAATCTTCATGTTTATTCAGATAACGTGTTGAGATGAAAGAGACATTGCATATCGCATTCCCTTTTTTAACTTATAAGATGCAAGCCTGTAATATACCCTCAGTACTGGTTTAGTGTTGATACTGACGATATACCTTATCCGTAATCCTGAGAATTACTTTCATACACCTACACGGAATTAAAGCAATGCATTTGTATAATGAAAAAAATATCACTAATATTAAGGATGCTAAAACAGCGTTATCTGCAGTAAAATGGTTTTTGAAGCTCCGAACAAATGTCAAAATCAGACGTTAATGTTCGTTTTTTTTATCATTAACGTTAAGTTTCGTATGTTACCAGGTGATGCATATATGGTTGTGAGCGGTTTACCTATACGAAATGGAGACATTCATGCAGGAGAAATTGCCTCAATGTCTCTCAAACTCCTGATGGAAATCAAAAACTTCAGAGTCAGGCACCGTCCAGATTACAAAATGTCGCTCAGGATTGGGATGCACTCAGGTTCTCACTTTTTATCGAATTTAAATGTAATCACAATTAAAAACTTTCCAGAATATGCAATATGAACTGGGAAAATATTTCAAAATATATTATAGATACACCTACTCTATTATATGTATCGGAACACTGTGTCTGTGATGTGTGTGCAGGCATACGTCGTCTAGCGGGTATACTTGTGCTGTAGCATAGGTTATATTTGAGTACACTGTTTTTGATTTACATGTTTTATCGGCACACATCGTCTTGGAATACACAGTTTGTGGTATTTTCAACAGCTCTATGTATAGTTGGTGTAGTTGTCTTACCGAAGCCGTGGTATTCATTGCTTGGGAACTAGAAGTATGTGGTTAATAATTGCTATACCGGCTACATGTGATGTTAGGTATGCTGTGCCGCGATACATATTGCTTGAGAACATGATGTATGTTACATTTTCAAATTTTGTACAGGTCAATGTGTCTCTAACAGTGCCACGATACACGTTGCTTAAAACAAGATTTACGTAAATTATTAACTTTATTCTTATCATGTTCTTACCATTCTTATCATTTTCTACGGGTCCATGTGTCGCTGACAATACACGTTGCTTTAAAACAAGAGTATCCTGTATGTGATTTACAGTCGCAATATTTTCAAATTTTCTGCAGGTCCATGTGTCGCAGGTGTAGTTGGGTTAACAATGCCGCGGTATACATTGTTTGGTGATACAGTGAACACGGCATCGCGAATGGAAACAAATGGAGAGCGTAAGTAATTAGGCTTTGCAACACTTATTACATAACTTTCATTGGAACAAAACAAATTTCGAAGAAAGTTTTGTCATGTAATAGCTATGTATAAAAATTGTACAAAGTTTTCTCACCTGTTCAGATAACGGGCATGATTCTTGTACCACAGTCACTAGTTGCTGAATTCTAGTTACCCCCCTTGTGTCACAATGCAATTCATGTGTGAGTATTTGGCTTTAGATGTCTCGGGACCACATGTAGTGGTTTGTTTTAGCAAGTCAGTGAGACTCCTATTACTGTCAATAATGCACAATCTTATGCCATTTAGATAACAGCATCATTCATAAACTTTCATGCATTTCGATCCTATAGAAAACTATTTCCTATCAGATATTGCCGTATTTCATTCACATTATTGACACCTAGTGCCAAATGGTACTTTCAAATGTGTTTGTCGATAATACTCAAAAAACTTGTTGGACAATTTAATGACTGACTTCCTTTTTCTATTTATGGAAGAATGTGTAAGAATGTGATAGAGAATTTATATATGTACATATATGAGATAAGCCGTAAGGCGTAATTGATATGTTGAATTTTGTTTTGGCACCTACTTCATATACTGCATACAATTATACGAGAAGAAAGTAATAAATAACAATATCTGGCAAATAGGTAAGAGTTTTGAGATTTCTGAAGCGTGCCCTGGAATCAGCCAATAGGATAATCATATATTGTTCAAAATATTTCAGCAATGAAGATTCACTGTAGCCAACAGAGTAAAGACATCCTAGAAAAATTGGGTGGATACAATTTAGAATCACGTGGAAAAGTTGCCATGAAGGTTTGTTATGACTAAATATTTTGTTTGAGTATTTATAGAAATAAATCTTTATAAACGGTGTTTGCCAATGCCTGATATAACGCCCGCATGGGTATCTGGGTCAATATCGTAAAAGCCGCATATGACCGACAATGACCCACAGTTGTGTCAGTATGACGTTTAATCCAATAAAAACAAAACATCTATTTTTAGGCTATTATGCTAAGTTTACTTTAATATAAATTTAATGAGCGTTTAATTATTTTATGTATATTTACAGGGCAAAGGTGAGCTGTTTACATATTGGCTGCTAAGCGAGGACGAAAGTATACGTCTGGAAAGAATAAAGAATGCACCAATGATTACCGATATTTACAGGAACAATTACTTCCAGCCAGGCACACCAAATGTTGGCCATAAATGTTTCAATTCCAATAAAATAAAATCGTCTCCTCAAAATTTTCTCGGTAAAACTACACATAACTGTGAAAATGATGATAATCTTAAAGTGCCAGACCCAAACATTTTAGAACTTATACGAGAAACTGACAAGGTTCACCCTCGTAATGACACACAGATGTTGAAAACTTTAAATCACTGCCAGCGTGAACCTGCAAGTAATGCAACAGTGCATGGAGTAAACAGCATTCATGTTAATCTAAAGGCTCCAATCAATGGACTGGCATCAGACCTATTTACAAGATCATCATCCGGTTCAGATCTTACGTCACCAAAACATTTTTCGTCACGTGACACTAATGGAATATCAAATGACACAACAAATGAGGCCGAGTGTTTGTTAATTAGACATCATTCTGTGGGTCATCGACCTAAATCCAGATATGGATTAACCGCCAACGTTTGCAATAATTCTTCAGGAGCAATAAGAAGTGATAAAATGTTACAAGGAGAGGAGGAAATTGTAAACACAAAAGTCTAATGATCAAGGAATCTTCCTTCAAATGAAGGGCAAAGTCATAAGAATCAATAGAGTCGTTATGCAAGTAATTGTTGTGTCGAAGGGGAAAGCATTGTTTTCTAAAACCATTTCAATTACAGTGAAATTGACTCAGATACTTTTGTAGCAGCCAAGTGTATATCTCTTATGGTACTATTGTTGTATCAACAAAAATGCAGGGAATTTACGAGTGATTAATTCACATTATTATCTAACAGCCCTTATAAACCCTTATATGATAATATTATTTTTTTCTTCTAGCACACTCATTCATGTTTCTGACAGTGTATCGTCAGGTGAACAAAAGTCATCTGATAAACAGGCGTTTTGTTTTATAGATTATAAGCGATGTAATTGTTTCTTTTCTGTACATACTTTTCTAAACAAACTTTTGGCTTCATTATTATACAGCCAATAAGGTATGCAAATGCAGTGGCTACGAAAGGACCTTAACTTGTCCACCTTTCGTCATGTCGTATAGCAGTACCTTACAAGCAGCGACTGACATGGTCTCCAAAAAGCGAAAGTGCTCTGGGTTTGAAAAATTTATGTGTGTAATCTTCTAAAGAAATATGTTTTGAAATGTTATTTTGTTTAACAATATTGCCCATTTTAGCTTGATGTCTGCTCTTTTGCTCATGTGAATTGCTTATCTGGTTTCGTGTACATTTGTGGTAGAACTACAATGCTTTCACTGTATTATTTCTTGGCTCAAATAATGAGATCTGACATTACGTATGGTGATTGTGTCCATTTTGGGACGATGAATAGTCCTACTGCAAAATATGAAGCATTTGATTACGCCATGACTAGTATGGCTAAGTAGGCTCGCTCAATAGTATACAAACATGTAGATAATTAAAACATTTCCATATTTTACACTACATTCCATTGTTTACGCTATGTTTACTTTCGGCCATTCTTGTGATGTACTGATAAATATGGCGTAAGAATGTCGCTTGTCACTAGTGTGAGGTCTTAGCATTGCTGCACTCAATTTTGAACAGCAATATAAGTGTTGTACATGTTATGTATGTAAGTTTGTATCTGTAAAAGGAAAAAACGTCATGAAACAAATTTGACACGTCACAAATGCCCCTCTAACTCATCCGGTATTATTTGAACTTTATTTTCGGTTTTTAGCTCACCTGTCACGTAGTGACAGGGTGAGCTTTTGTGATCGCCCTTCGTCCGTCGTCCGTCCGTCCGTCCGTCGTCCGTCCACAATTTCTTGTCTGCACGATAGTGGTTTCATTTCTGATTTTATTTTAACCAAACTTGCACACAACTTATATCACCATATGATCTTGGTTCCTTTCTTAAACTGGTCAGATCCCATTATGGGTTCCAGAGTTATGGCCCCTGAAAGGGCCAAAATTAGCTATTTTGACCTTGTCTGCACAATAGCAGCTTCATTTATGATTTTATTTTAACCAAACTTGCACACAACTTGTATCACTATAAGATCTCGGATCCTTTCTTGAACTGGCCAGATTCCTTTATGGGTTCCAGAGTTATGGCCCCTGAAAGGGCCAAAATTAGATATTTTTTTACCTTGTCTGCACAATAGCAGCTTTATTTATGATTCGATTTTTACCAAACTTGCACAAAACGTGTATCACCATAAGATCTTAATTCCTTTCTTGAACTGGCTATATCCAATTATGGGTTCCAGAGTTATGGCCCCTGAAAGGTCCAAAATTAGCTATTTTGACCTTGTCTGCACAATAGCAGCTTTATTTATGATTTGATTTTTAACAAACTTGCACACAACTTGTTTCACCATAAGATCTTGGTTCCTTTATTGAACTGGCTAGATCCCATTATGGGTTCCAGAGTTACGGGCCCTTAAATGGCCAAAATTAGCTATTTTGACCTTGTCTGCACAATAGCAGCTTTATTTATGATTCGATTTTTACCAAACTTGCACACAACTTGTATCACCATATGATCTTGATTCCTTTCTTGAACTGGCCAGATTCTATTATGGTAGCCAGAGTGATGGCCCCTGAAAGGGCCAGAGTTAGCTATGTTGACCTTGTCTGCACAATAGCAGCTTCATTTATGATTTGAATTTAATCATTCTTGCACAAAACTTGTGTCAGCACAAGATCTCGGATCCTTCCTTGAACTGGCCAGATCCCGTAATGGGTTTCAGAGTTATGGCCCCTGAAAGGGCCAAAATGAGCTATTTTGACCTTGTCTGCGCAATAGCAGCTTCTTTTATGATTTGATTTTAACCAAACTTGCACACAACTTGTATCACCACAAGATCTTGATTGCTTTCTTGAACTGGCCAGATTCCTTTATGGGTTCCAGAGTTATGGCCCCCGATAGGGCCAGAATTAGCTATTATAACCTTGTCTGCTCAATAGCAGCTTCATTTATGATTTGAATTTAATCAAACTTGCACAAACTCTTGTGTCAACATAAGATCTTGGTTCCTTTCTTGAACTGGCCAGATCCCGTAATGGGTTCCAGTGTTATGGCCCCTGAAAGGGCCAAAGTTAGCTATTTTGACTTTGTCTGCACAATAGCAGCTTCATTTATGATTTGATTTTAACCAAACTTGCACACAACTTGTATCACCATAAGATTCCGATTTATTTTTATACGCCCTAAGGAACGTGTTATGTTATCGCCTTGGTGTCCGTCTGTCTGTCTGTTGGTTAGCAATTTCCCTTCCGCTCTGTAACTTTTGAACCCCTTGAAGGATTTCAAAGAAACCTGACACAAATGTTCACCTCATGGAAACGATGTGCAGAGCGCATGTTTCGGATGGCTCACTTCAAGGTCAGTGTCACACTTGGGGGTCAAAGGTCATATGACTTTGTTTTGTGTGTATATTGCTCTGCATTTGCTTTGCAGTGCTCTTGTTTTTATTTGGCAGATCCTTCTTTTGTTCACTTACAATACATTTTAGCTCACCTGAGCCAAAGGCTCATGGTGAGCTTTTGTGACCGCTCAATGTCCGTCATCCGTCGTCGGTCGTCCGTCGTGCGTCGTCCGTCTGTCAACATTTTCTAAAAAAATTTTCTTCTTGAAAACCACTAGGCAGAATTACACCAATCTTCACAGGAATGATCCTTGGGTCGCCCCCTTTCAAAATTGTTCAAAGAATTGAATTCCATGCAGAACTCTGGTTGCCATGGCAACCGAAAGGAAAAACTTTAAAAATCTTCTTCTCAAAAACCAGAAGTCCTAGAGCTTAGATATTTGACATGTAGCATTGCCTAGTAGACCTCTACTTAAGTTGTTCAAATCATGACCCCAGAATCAAAATTGACCCCACCCCAGGGGTCACTTGATTTTACATAGGAAAATCTTCAAAAATTTTCTAAAAATAAACCAGAAGGCCTAGAGCTTAGATATTTCACACGTAGCATTGCCTAGTAGACCTCTACAAAATTTGTTCAAATCTTGATCCCCCTGGGTCAAATTGTCCCAGCCCCAGGGGTTACTTGATTGTACACAAGGAAATCTTCATAAATTTGCTAAAAATAAACCAGAAGGCCTAGATCTTAGATATTTGACATGTAGCATTGCCTAGTAGACTTCTACAAAATGTATTCAAATCATAACCCCCGGGGTCAAATTGACCCCGCCCCATGGGGTTACTTGACTGTACATAGAAAATTTCTTCAAAATTTTCTTTAAAAAAACCAGAATCAGGAGGACATCGGGAAATCTTCCAAAAAATTTCTAAAAATCATCAGTTTGACATTTGAAACATGTAGCTCATATTATTCAGGTGAGCGATCCAGGGTCATCATGACCCTCTTGTATAGTTTTAAGAGAAATGCATTTATGCCTCTTTTATATAATTCAGTTCTGCTACACCTGCTCGAGATGCCTCTGTAACCAAGTAATTAAGGTTGCGGACTTTGAATCTCCAGCCCTTCTCCTCTGTTGGTTCGAGCTTTGCTTTGATGCTAATTTAAGGGAAGGTATTCAGCTGGTTTGTGTAAAATAGACGGTTCTGTCCAGATGACCGTCCGTGTCTGATGTTTAGGGGGCACCTATGGTCTTCCTCTACTAATAAAGCTGTGATGTTGTCAGATGTCATAAATCGTTGAAGTTATGTACAGTTTAAACAGCATATTTTGATAATGTTTCTACTGTTTGTTCTTTACATGTGGCGTTCACCAAAGAACATCAGTGATACCTGTCTTTGGACCTTCTCTGTACTTGACCCCAACTGCTCCCTCTGAGATCGTTCTTCTTCTTTGCTGCTTGGTCATTGGTATTACAGTTTGGCCAATCCTGTGTACATAGCTAATCAATCTCAACCTCCTGCGTTTCATTTACATAAAGAGTGACGTTTATTTTTCTGCGATATAGTTTTTGTTTAACATTCATACAATTATTTGTCCAGAGGCAGAACTGTTAAACTGTGTACATTTTGTAAATGTTTTGTTACATGTTGATTTTGTGATACTTAATTCATATTATCTGTTGATCCAATATCCCATTATCTGTAATATATGATTACATGACATGCACTTGTTTATGGTTTTGAAATAAACTGATTTCTAAAGAGCAGATGTCGAGTTTTTCTGTTTAACAGATACCGTTTAATCACTGTATTTCATTTTGTTGGAACATATATATAATTTCTTAGAATAAAGGATGACAGATCTATCTCTCTTTACATAGTTTATTACGTTATGTTCTTGAAAACACTCTGACAAAGATATAAGTTTCATGGTGAAGGTAAAAGCAATGAATTTCTGAAAAAGATAAAACATTGTAAACAACCCTTTACTGAAAAAAAGTAAGTTTAGTTGAAAATGTCATTTTACTGCATTTTCTTTGGAAAGAACAGAGACGACTTTGTTAAAACTTTTAGTGTTAGAGGACCAGATATCACCCGCTGCACTTTACGCATTTTGTACCTGATGGCTACAGAGAAATTCAAATTGAGCAGATCAGTACCTTGAAAATCCGGCATCGCTTATACATGTACTAAACTTTGTAATTTTACAGTCTGTCTTTGGACAGGTTTTTCTTTTTTCTTTAACGTTAAAACCCTAAGTATTTCGTTAGGTGATATGTACATAAGCGATATTCAAATTAATTTGGTATTTATGTCTCCCACCACACAGTGGTGTGGGAGACATACTGATTTACTCCAGTGTGTGTGTCTGTGTGTCTGTCACAAATCTTGTCCGCACTCTAAGTCAAACACTTCTCATCCGATCTTCACCAAACTTGAACAACATGTGTTTGACCATAATACCTCGGCCAAGTTTGAAAAGTAGATCTAGCCAATTCGGCTCAGGCGCTTCCGAATTATGGCCGTTGAATTACCGAAAATCGGCCTTTTTCTCTTGTCCACGCTCTAAGTCGGACATTTCTCATCCGATCGTCACCACACTTGAACAAAATTTGTTTGCCAATAAGTTCTCGGCCAAGTTCGATAACTAGCCAAATCGGCCCAGGCACTTCAGAATTATGGCCTTTGAATTACCAATTATCAGCCTTTTTACTCTTCAAACATATGTTTGAAGTGAGTAAACAGTAAATAAAGACTGTCTTACTATTTAGATGATTAGGCAGTTGTGGGAGACATGCGCTTTTCTCAAAAGCAGCTCTAGTTTTACTGTCATTTTCATAAAATCGTAATTATGAAACTTTTCAATTCCATGCATAGTCCCGGTCTCCTCGTTCGTACATAGCATCGCTGACACAAAATCAGTTTTACCTCTGATGGACTTCGGGGCATGCGTTTAAGCCCATGTGCCAAACATGTTTTCGAGATTTTATGAGATTTGGCAGTTTGTTACAGAGAATCTAATACTGGTTCTTCCAAAGGACGGTAGTTAGGTAAGCTGGCCTACTTCAAACAAAACTACAAAAAAAAAAACATATTGAGTGGCTGACAAGTTATAACTCCTAAATACTGCATCTGTCACACTTATAGAGCGAAAGGAAAACTTTAAGTGGGCTCAAACGTGGATTCAGTGTTTACAAATTTTCTAGTCCTTTAGGATCGAGTCCATGTAATGGATGTGTAATAGAATCCCGCTTAAGCCGGTGCTAGAGGGTGTGGGGTGTTGCACTTTACATTGCCTCTCGTTCACAGACGCAATCAATCCGCGTGTGCTTGGTTGCTTTCTATGCTTCCAAATGATCTTCTTATAGATGTTATTCTAAACGATTATCTGTCTGCCTAGAAAAACTTTTATTCAACACATATTACTGCAACATAGATCTATGTCGCCATTTCACTTATGAACTGTCTGTTTAATGATAGTCCACTGTTGTCCAATAAAGGGTTGCGACAGGTAGCCAGCTTTAGATCAAACTGATTCTTTCCTCGGTGGCTTAGCTCAAATCTTACCCACTTATATGGATCACATTCCTTTAACCCTTAACCTGCTGGTGGCAAGTGATTTTGCCTTTGCGACCAGTGCAGACCAAGATCATGGTTTGCACTTGTCGCTATTCAGTCAGTTAATTTTCAATGAGCATCCCTTTAAATAATAAGTGATGCTGCCCAAATTGAATGATGGACTATTCCATTTTAGAAATTTAGCATGGTAAGGGTTAATAATATATTCCTATTGACACATTTATCTGCAAAGTTTCAGCGGTAAAGATTAATGGAAACTAAAGTTTTCTGAATTCCGAAGATCTTTAATAGAATATTGGACCTGGATCTTTGTCTTTAAAGTTATACCCAGCTAAAATTGTGGATGAAAAATAGTTCAATTCTTTAAGTCATTGTAGAATATATCTTTCTTATATTTATATATTATAGAATATATCTTTCTGATATACTTAGTTAAAATGTGTTTTTTTTCCATAATATCTAGTTTCAAACGTAATTAAATATACCGAGAAGTTAAAGTAATTATAATAAGTATGTGATAACATTAAATTTTATTCATATTATTCAAACAATCATTATTAAAGATGTAGTATGAGGAAATGAAGTATATTTCAGTCAAAAGTGGACAACTATTTGAACTGACCTGGTTATTTGTTCAGCCAGGGAGTGATTTCAGGAAATCAACGCTATAACGGAAATCGGTCTGTCTAGAATTTGTCTTTTATGAGAAAGATAAAAACAAAATGCAACCAAACTGAGTTTTCTGTCTTTCATACCAGTATGTATGATATACGTACGAATTTCAATTCTGTCTTTTGTTAAAGATTAGCCGTAACTTGCAGTGGTTTTATATTAAATGCTCAGTCCTTCCAAAATATTAAACAAAGTTTTAAACAAGCCTTTACAGATCAAAAATCTTACAGACGAACGTCTGTGAATTCATTTCTATTTTTCTTGTTTTATTTACCCTTTTGCCAGATTTGGTTAGTTTTATGGCCAGCATGCAGTCGGTGTTATTTCTGTTTGTATTTTATACTGAATTACCTCATTTTCACAACATTTCTGAGATCCCCCATAGTTTAAATTATACAGAACATCTTATGTATCTGCTATATATAATCTTAACTTGGGTCATGTATAATTTAAACGGAGAAATAAATACTAACTATATAAGACAATAACATTCCTTGCTGTTTATCTCGTCTAAGGAAGGCATATGACGACAGCTGAAAGTAGAAAAAAAATATCAACTACTAAAATGTAAAAAAATATTTTTTTGAATATTTCAGTTGCCGTTGTAGAAGTAAAACAGCTGCTTAAAAGGTAGTACAAACTCGTCAAGTATCTTAATATATCACAAATGCATTCCTATCAAATTTATTTCAGACCTCTTTTCGTGTTTAAGAAAAGTATTGATTTGTTAGTTTTTTGTTATGTTTTTCTTCCTTTGTTTCCTTTTTTTCTGTTTCGCATCATTAAAAAAGACGCATTAAGTGTGACGCTTCCTCTGTGATACAAAAGTATGTTTCTCCTTGAAGATAATTTAGTGACCAAAGTTCCTCTAGATATTTAAACAAAGGAAAGTGCTATAAACTGTATGATAATAGCTTGTATTGTGTCTCATCAATACCCACCACTTCATACATCGATCGTGCAAAATAGCAATTTGTCGTACAGAATTGAGCACGTCAAGCTGGGCACGTCAATTTATAGTACAAGTTCAAAACTCACTAGTCAGCAGATATAAGTCAAAAGGGTCACTATTTGTGTGTTTTAACAAACTCCAGAATTGATGCATTTCGTGTTTAATATTTTAATAGTCTATGTATAATCCAAAACGTAAATATACATTTTTTTCATATATTCATTTTTTCGGCGACGCCGTCTAAATTCGTTTTCGTTTCCTATGCCACGTGACTTCAGTTTGCAAATCAAACTACTGTTTAACGCATGATAGATAATTTATCAAAATGGAAGATTTATGCAACACTCTGCCTGATTGGACGAGAGTGTCAATTTCTTTCACTCTGTTGATTGTGCTACGCTGAGTGAAATGCAGACAAAGCGTTTATCCTAAACGACGCTGTTGACAGTTTTAAAGCTAACTTTGGCTCAGTATATTTAGCAAGAATATTGATATATCTCAAAATGATAAGTAAGTTTAATAAATATGATAAAAACCTGTTCATATACCAACATATATCAAATTAAAGAAAGAGCTGAATACGGTCTGCGTATCACATGAATAAGGGTGTGATAAGAGTCTTTTATGTAGAGAAGTGCTTTTTAAAAGAT
The DNA here is from genome assembly GCF_021730395.1 of Mercenaria mercenaria. Lineage (NCBI taxonomy): Eukaryota > Metazoa > Mollusca > Bivalvia > Venerida > Veneridae > Mercenaria > Mercenaria mercenaria. The sequence goes on along the minus strand of NC_069362.1, from coordinate 88,182,152 downwards.
TTTCCTTGTTACAGTTGCCGTCTGTATATGAAAAGGTTTCTTGCTTTTGTGACTTATTCAGATTGCATATTAAAATGAGTACTTGTTTGCTTTGATATATTTGTTATAAATTATTTAACTGATTTATTATATATGAATATTTTTCTTTAGTACGGTATGCAAATATTGAACTCAGTTGAAATCTGTTTTATTATAAAGATGCTATGTAATGACTGAATCTCATTACACTGAAATGAACTTGAAGGTACGCTGCATAGTTGACTACGGTCAAACTTTGCTTATGAAACAGAAATATTGAAATAATTACAATTGTATGTTTTGCTTGACCTTCACTTTTTTATAGGTGTGACGTCATTGTCCAAAGATTCATGAATAGCGAATATGCATTTGTTAAAGCGGGATCAGTTGGCCTATTTTAGAAATAAATAAAAATAATAAATAAAAAAATCCTTTAATTGATTTTTTTCATGTATTCTAATCAAACTTGATTTGTAGCATCTTTATTAGGCCCGCAGCCAACTTTGTTCAGCTGGGACATTTAACCCCTTTTAGGGGCTGCTAGAGCTAAAACTAGAAATGCTTTTATACAGCGTCTCATGAGCAGCTTGATGGATCTTTGTCTTACTTGGTCTGGAGCATCATTATAAGATCATCTTCCAAATTTATTTATATAGGAACTTGGGCCCTATTAGGGACCACTATAGCTAAAAGTAGATATGCCTTTCTTCGCATTAACCACTAAAATGTAATGGATTTTTATCAAACTCGATGTGTAACAATATCGTAAGGACTCCTGCTATTTTGTTACAAATGGGGATAGGGACCAATTTAGCTAAAAATATAAACACGTTTAATGACCTCTTCTCATGAACCGCTTCATGAATCTTCATCAAACTACTGCTGTAATTATTCGTCTAAGGATAAACGAAACAAAATTGCAACCGTACGAAACCTTTGCGAAAAATTAAAAGAGAACCATTTAAATTGTTAAAGTGCGGTGTTTAGTTTTGCAATTTGAAAATTGTTAGATGAAAGATGAATGTTAGATGAAAAATTCATAAACTTCTTTCCTTATTACAATTCGCCGACCATCATTTTTAAAGATATTTCTTGTTTTCATATATTCTTAAATCGGCTCACTCAACCAAGATCATCTTTGGAGAGATCAACCAGTTGTCAACATAACTTCGCTTTTTGATATGAAACAAATCTTTTTATATTAACTTCAGAATTTAGTTGAATCAAAAGATGATGACAGAATCATAGATTTAATGAAAAATAGTTTTTCGAATATATACTTACAAAATTTCTGATTTCTCTATCAAATATAGTAAATTAACCCAATGGTTTGTATATCATTTATACGCTGTATATTTTAAATAAAAGCAGTGTGGTGGATCTACAATTGTTGATTGATGCGAAAATTAATAGGATAATATCGAACATAAAACTCGAAGACACGCATCTATCTTCGAGTCTGTGACACACAAATTGTTTTACTGGTAATGTCTTGAACATATTACATTCTTGCATGCCAGTTATTATAGTAAATGCATTCCAGAGCTGAAATTCTTCAGTTTATGTAATCCACTTTAAGAATTTTATTTTAAGATTGATCACTAAAATTGTTCGACAGCAGTCATGCAAAATAATGATGTTTTACTATGGAAACCACATCATTCTTACATCAGAATCTACTGTTCTTCTAAACATTCATGATCTAATTCCCTGTAAATAAGATAACGATTTGTTCATTTATATCAAAATCGTATCGTGCACTATTCAGTGTAGAAAGGCTAGATTAGGTTGCCATTATAACAGAGAGTGTATATCAGAGTGTAAATATTATAATTGGTGTTGTTGTTGTTGTTGGTGGTGGTGGTGGTGGTGGTGGTGTTGTTGTTGTTTAAATGTGCATTGAGCATTTTAAAATACATATTGACATACTTTTGATTTTCACTTGAACTTAAAACAGAATAAGCGGCATTCTTTCAATCACAATGCATTTAAAGTAGCAATTCAAGAATATAAAAGTCATTATTTGATACAAATTTAAAATTAGAAAACAACTAAATGTGTAACCGTAATAAACTGGTACCACCACTCGTTTCACTGTATGCATATTTTTGACAGAGTCAAGGGCCACAACTCCTGTCTGGCTGTTTGTAATCCCAATTTAAACACCAGGTGCACAACTTAACATGCTGAATAACAATCCTGTGATGTCTGATGGCTCTACATCAAATACTTTTAGAGATATGCATGATACAAATTCGGACCGACGAACGGACAAGAGCAAAAAAAAGAACAATTTTGGAGGGGGTTAAGGCTACAAAAATGTGATATAGGAAGACAACAATTTTAAAACTCTAACATCAGCTAAATATTAATCTGTAGTAATGATGTATTTGTCTATGGCTTGTATGTAGGGACTGGCATATATTTGTACAAATACTATCTGAATGCAACTTGTTGCTAACACGTTTTAGTTTTACTAACTAAATAGCGAAAATATATATGTACCTGTATATAAGTTAATGTTTTTGCGAATCGTAACAACAATAAACAGTATAAACGACTCGTTAATTCCGCATTGGTCGATAATTCGTCACATGAAGGTCCATTCACCACAAAAAAGTGTTGTTCTAAACGAGTTTCTATGCTTCAAAAGACACTCAGGCGCGATACTAAATACGAGGGCCATTCTACAAATAATGACAATCGTGCTGGAATATGGCACACATCAAATTTAGTTAATCCCTTCAAATTATTCGCCCTTGACTTACAAGCCCTTCCCCAGTCGAGAAATCCGAGAGGTAAGCGCTGCAGAGTAGTCTCCCCACGGTATGGTCTTACATTACTGAAAAATACGACTCCAAAGTGTTTTATTTGATAAATATTTGCGCCAAGCCAGCATCATTTTCGACCTTAGACTGAGGAAAACATCACAAGGACTTAGATCTGGTGAATAAGCGGGATGATAGATTTTTATCATGTTTTCATCTCTCAGAAACTTAAACGATGACACTATTGTTAGTAGCAGCATTGTCATGGATCAACTGGATACCGCAAAGACCAGTCCTTGGGCGCATTTTGTTGTATTTTCGTTGAACAGCTTTTAGTACTTTATCTCTATAAAACTTTCCTTTTACTGACTTTTCTGACGGTGTAGGACTTTGTACAACGGTACCCTTGAGTTAAAGAGCCTTGTTGACAATTTAGTTCTTTTCGCATTTACTGATCTTTCCGTACACCTTTTCGCAGCCAATAAAACTACAGGCCTTTAACAATCCGTTCGTTAAAATAAAACGTTAGGGTTGAATAGACTGAATCAGGACTGATTTCGATATATTTTACTTCTTTGAACCTAAATACATGTATTTTACAACAAATTCCAATTATTACTTTGTATATGTGTTACGTAAATCATCTAATGTGGTGAAAATAAAGCTGAAAATTTTGCCTGTTTGTATGCTTTTTGCCATAAATGTTTCTAGAAAATAAGGTCGACTTGTGTCTTTAAAGTTTATACGAAAATGTGTGTATTGATCTAAAATGATGTGAAAGAAAATATGGCAATGCAGAAATGGAGCATGGCAACATGCATCTATCTTTATGATCGTGATTCATAAATTGTATTTACTGATAATATATCTTGTAATGCTTCCCACTTATCATAACTGATTTTCACAAATATGATTTTTTTTTTTCAAAAATATCTTTATGTTTATATTTCTTCATGATTTTTTTTCTGTGTGGTAAGATATATATATGGACCTGATGAAGCATTGTAAGCTATCAAGTACAGCAATGCTAAAATCCTAACATAAATTGATTATATATTTTATTGTGTGTACCAAGGTTTATTTATATTTGTCCAAGTATTTGTATTTGTAATAACTTTCTGGCAAACCTTACACGAAAAAACAGAGATAAAAGTGTTTTCTTTCAATGTATTTTGTTTGGCAACGTAAATTATTTAAACACCTTGACAATTTGACGAAAATTCAAGATGAGAGGAATTGTGAATACCAGTGAAATAATTAGTGTATAAACAATTCTGATTTTTTTTCGAGTTTAATGCCACACTGCCATTGTTATAGGTCACATGGCGACTTTCATGTTTTCCATAGTTAAAGAAGACATCAGGTGTCCTTCTGCGCATTATTTCAGGCACGGGCGGGCGCCTGTATGGATTTACTGACCTTATGCAAGCCAGCTGGATGACATTCTCACGTGAAAGAATTCTACAGCCTAAGTGAGATTTCAAATACACATGGCCGAGGAGCAAATGCTTCAAAGTCAGTGGCTTTAGACGCTCGGCTACGGAGGATCCGTATAAACAATTGAGTTTTTTTTTTTAAACATAATATGCAATTGTACACGATACAATATATCTCTGCGATAAAAACATATATGCAAAAAGTGACTGGTGCACGATTGAAGATTATTAATAACAGAATATGCATAGTACCCATTTGTCGAACTGCGGATTTTATGTGTGAAATGCGCTTTGAAATGTGCTAATATTTCTCCTTTTCTCGACCATGCCGGTCACACTATTGGGATAGGATATTATGTGCAATAGCATTTTATTTCTTGTCCGGTGTCAATGCATATGTATAGTATATTTACAATATTTAACCATACAATTTTGATATCACCGCACATTTACTATAATTACAGCAATGCCAATATTTATTTATGAAAGAAACATCATAACTATACTACATGCCATATTACAGACATCATGAAATCCACTAATACTTACAAAGACATTCCAAAAAAAGACAGATAAAATGTCTTTTTATTTAACTATTTTGACAAAAATATATAAAAACTTGGCTTACTGGGTGTAATAAGAGTCAATGACGAAATTTATTATAGTACTATATTCCGCTGTTGTTATCATTAACATCTGAAACTGAAGTATACATCGACTTGTATCACAGAATATCAAACCACATAACAGACTTTTAAGCAATATATTTCTTTATATTTTATTTTATGTGACAGATTGCTCCAGTCTACAATTTTATTATAAAGTAATGTTGACGAAGTACAGCTATCAACCCGAGACACAAATAAATGGCTAGCAAGATTTTTTTGTTGGGTTAAACGTCGCACCGACTCAATTATAGGTCATATGTTGACTACAGCTTTGATAATGGAGGAAGACCCCAGGTGCCCCTCCGTGCATTATTTTATCACGGGCGGGCACCTTGGTAGAACCATCGACCTTCCGTAAGCCAGCTGGATAGCTTCCTCACATGAAGAATTCAACGCCCCGGGTGAGGCTCGAACCCACATCGTTGAGGGGCAAGTGATTTAAAGTCCGTAACCACTCGGCCACGAATGAATCTTAATTACAGGGTAAAATTAAAACTTAATTTGATTTATCCCATTTAATATAAATTCAATGGTCGATATTGGTTATAAGATTTGTAATCACCGATATATGAGCCGTGCCATGGGAAAACCAACATAGTGGGTTTGCGACCAGCATGGATCCAGACCAGCCTGCGCATCCGCGCAGTCTGGTCACGCTCCATGCTGTTCGCTTTTAAAGCCTATTGGAATTGGAGAAACTGTTAGCGAACAGCATGGATCCTGACCAGACTGCGCGGATGCGCAGGCTGGTCTGGATCCATGCTGGTCGCAAACCCACTATGTTGGTTTTCTCATGGCATGGCTCATATATTTATTGTTGTATAGAACAAAACTGAAAATAGTTCAGCCCTGACCGGGAATCGAACCCGGGACCTCTCAGATCTAAAGTGGACATTCTTCCACGTCGCTAAAAGGTGCACCGTTATACACAGCACAACAACATACACCCTCTCCATTTTTTCAAATTCGACCTCGAATTCATAGAGTTTGAGCCTCCATGGGACGTTCCCAAGTGCCTGTTGATGATGTATCGTTATATGAGAAGACGTGGATTTAATCATGCATCTAGCTATAGGACAGGTCTTGTCTAGTGAGTTGTGAGTAATTTATAATGTCAATTCTGTCACAACATATTCTTTAAACCATTGCAGGAAAGACTCGTGTCCTTTTCATTGTTATTTCAATACTATGTCTTTTAGAAGCCGTTTGACACAGAATAATAAGAAATAAAAATAACTACTTCATCTTCTTTACGTTAGCTTAAAAACTTTTGTAAAGTACAGCGTTATTAATAAAATTGATCAGTTTCGTCACTGTCATCTATAAAAATAATTCCCGTCATACACTTGGAGTTGTAAAATAAAAGTTCAGTTCAAGTGTTTTGTGTCCAAATGATATTATCACATTCCATAGGCAAATGCTTTCACGTCATCATTGTAAAGTTATGGTGCTAGAACATGTAAATAATTGTAAACCTACTCTCAGACTGGTATAATTGTATAAGCAGGCAATTTACGTATAACGGGAATATTCTAATTGCATACATTTTATATATACGTTGTACATATTTTTCACCTGCATAAAAGAAGCTAACAGTGCATACATTGTTCAAAGTACACTTCCATGAAGTTGTGGTTATATTTTCGTTTTTATCGTGTCGAGTGACCTGTGGAGTTTGCACTTTTTTCTATTTTACAAAATAATGATGTTGCTCCCGTAATATGTTTTAACATTAAAACAATGTTTAAAGACATGTTAACATATTCTAAAGGAAAACTTAGAAACTCAGATTGGTTTGAAAGGACGAGTCTCTGGCCTAATTACAACTAAAATCTAAACGAAGATCCTTTGAAAGCATAGAAGGCGATTTAAGTTTTTGAGATAATGACATGTACATCACCTATCGCGTACGCAAGTAACGGCTTAAGCAGACATTCTTTGCCAACAAGAACAGAACATTTCACATCACTGAATCATATTTCTATTAACATTTTTACGATCTATCGAAATGATTTTAGACAATTGATATCAAATAAAAAAATAAGCAGATTTGTAAACGAATTCACACATTTTGATATTTTGATAAGTTATTTTTACACATTAGGGTCAAAGACCAGCCGTCGTCTACTCACCGTTTTCTAGGACGTAACTTCCACTCTCCGTAGTCGGAGAATTCACTGCATTCAAAGAAGTTACTTTACAGAATCTTCCTACTTCCGGTCAGAACATTACTTACCAAACAGTTTTTAAAGTCCTACTTGCTCCCTGTAAAGAACACTGTATATACGTTATTAAACAAATACATGACAGTGTTGCACAGGATGTCACGCTTTACTGACTTGATGTGGTGTTTTTTATGGAATTCTTTGCAGCATGTTGCGTGTTGTCTTTGGTGATATTTTAGAGCATACATTTCACTCGGAGTTTGTTAATCAGTTATCACTTGTCTAAAAATAAAATACTAGAACGAGCAGATGTTGTAACAAGGAACAGAAAACACATGCTACTTTCTACCCCTATTTACGGCATAATATCAAACTACGCAATTAAATCCTTAGACATTACTGATATATTGTGCTGACTTATTTATAAACACTGCAATTGAAATGTAAAACAATATTTTCTTTGACGTCAACAGATCACGGAAATAGTCCTGGGAGTGACTCTTGATTGGCGGCAATAATATTGCAAACTATCAAGAGTTCTTAACATTACGAACAGACAGAAACTGTCATATAATGTCTCAAAGGTTTTGAGTGATTTCCGAAACAGTGACTCCAATTTCTTCTAAACATTTAGATAAATAAATGAACTCAAATCGTCCAAATATGTTTAAAATCTAAAATATATTACAGCTGATCAGTCTGGTTTGTAAGAACATGTGTTACTTGTTATTTATTAGAGGACGAATGATATTAAAATAACATCATTATACTACATTTATAAAACGCTATTTCATGCATATATGTTTTACTAAATACATTCCAAAGGTACAAACGATTTTGAATTCACAAAAAAATCCCTACAAATCTGTTATTTATATTAACAACACATGAATATCAATATATATAGAGAATATTAGGTGACTGTCTTATAAATTTTAAGTGAGTCGAAGAAACTATAAAAGTCGAGGCTCTAGCCGAACTTAATAAATTTAAACTTATAAGACAGTAACCTAATGTTCTATTTATCCTACCTTCTGATCTAAAATTATATTTTAATTAAAATTCAAAATTGACCATCAACTAGATCTGAGTCTGCCTTTCTGAAATTTGAAAATTAATACGCCCTCCAAATTACACACATGCTGCATTGAAATAGGTCTTTAAATCCCAAATATTATAAAATGAAAGCGGAAAAGCAAATGCTAACCTTGTTTTGTTTTGTACCCGACCTATCTGTTCTGCTGAACATGAATGAATAATTTTAATTTGCTGCCAAGTGATGTTTTATTCGAAGTTCAGTTGCAAATCGGATACACGCCATAACGCCGCTTGGCAGAAAAAAATAGGCAACCGTTTCCCCGATGATTTTATTCAATAACATTCAATTCCAGATGCAATATATTCCTTGATTTTAAGCGCAGAAAGCTAAAATCCTGAACAAATGCTATAGATGAGTCAGTTTCCGTTTCTCCGAGCGTTTCCGTTATAAAAACTTTTTGTGGCAATTGCAAATACCCCTTGATTTTCGCCTTTATTTTGCATGAAGGTAGGATAAAGATACATACCGGAAAAGGAGAAACATGCAATTATAAATCGAAAGACTTATAGGAATAGACTACCGTTCTGCACTTTCACATAAAGAGAGGTAATGGTCATCGTGCGAAATGTTGCACACAGGAATGGGTTTTAGCAGACCTATTAAAGTAAACGTATCAGCATCCCTAATTTTGACGGTACGAAAGCTCCAAAAGTAAAGGGCTGTGAACGAAAAGCTCCGATTTGCATACTTCACGGCTCTTGTCTGGCAAAACAAGAGATAAGGTATCTTATGATCTTCTATCACATCTGCGACGTCATCTAAGGAACGTTCTCCCAGCGGCCCGTTATCGGTAAGACCGGAAATGTCCCCATCTTCACATGGAAGCACTGGCTGGATCTAGTCGGATGACAGGAACTAAAAATGTTAAGCTTAGTTTGAATCTCACAATCAAAACAAATAGTTACCGCCAGATGTAGCATTTAGTCTCTTCTCTTTCTGCTTAGAAAACGCTCTACTTTTGGCACGCTGTAACATCTTCTCATCCTTACTGTCACTAGCCAACTCATTCATAACTCCTCCATAACTTTGTTTGCAATTTTAATACGTTTGTTGCGTTTCAAAACATTCTTGTTTACATTTAATAGATCGTGGAAAGAGTTTATTGTGTTTGCCTTGTGTAATTAATTCCGAAGCAAACTTTGAGTTTTCAGAAATATCCTTTTCTAACTGAGACTGTTTCGTGTTTCAAATATACTAAAATTCTGACGGGCACGTGCTCTCCTTGAATTTATTAAAGTATGCGCAGAAGCTGTTTGCACTTCCGGAACTCTTTCTTGAAGGATTTAAACTGACCGTAGAAATAAAAGCACACAGAATCCAAGAAATCAGTGTTATAATCTTTGGTTCCAATGCCGCTGAACTGTTTTGACGAAGTCTTACGAGGTCGTTCGTCCCCGGAAGAGCTGTCTTTGGGAGCCATCAAAATCCAGTTTAAACACGCGTACGTATAGTTATGTGTGTAGCAATGCAGTTAACCTCGATCTAAAACGAACCTTTCAATTCCCATATAAGATTTCTGGTTCGAGTTCCAGGATATTATAACATCGTCCTGTTTGATGTGTGTATAAATTCTTTAAATTCTTTGAAACCCTGATTGACATTTCAAGGGTGTCTTTGTCTTCGAAGAACATATTGTACCATGGAATTCTTCGTTTCAAATGCATTTTCTACTCTAGGTGAACACAAAAGAGGGAAATGTACGAGAATATAATACTTTCAAAGATGCCAGGAACAGATTGTGACCAACATTGGCAGGGAGTGCATGACAGTCTCCTCACTTGTATTTTATTTGTATTGTAACTTAATAGATTGCTTATTTATTTTCCCCAATCATAAAAGTGAGCATTGCTATCATTTGTACAAAAACATGAATTACTCCCTTTATAACAATTCACACTAACTTCTAGAGATGCCTTATATTTCATCGTAAGTGTTATCTTAACTCTATTTCGAGGAGAGATAACTAAATCGTACGGACACGCCGTCCGCTTAGCTCAGAAGGAGAGTGCCTATCTATGTATCTTAGGGTCGTGAGTTCAATCCCCGGGCGAGGCGAATGTTCTCCGTGACGTTTTGGTAAAAGACATGTGTGTCTGAAATCATTCGTCTTTCACTTCAAGAAAAGTTGGCGGAGAGCACGTTTGTACTGGTACAGTATCTATGAACATTGGTTAGACAAACGGCTTTGCAATTCCATTTGAGTATGAAATATCGGTTGTGTTCAAAGTGTGTGGATGTCAAAGGTTCTAATCTAGATATATACTGGTTGCAATGTTATAATTCTATTATAGGATATAAATTTGGTGGTCAAATATCAATTAATCGATCGTCTGTTGAAAGGCAATGGAATGCAAGAGTTTTGCATTGTTCATACTAAATGTGGGACCACTTTATCTGCAACAAAATCAAGAATTACGCCCTCATCAAATATATAATGCTGTTGTCACATAAAAAGAGCGCATTTTCGCAAATTCCACTTTACAGGCAATTCCCAAGGATGGTATAAAAACAAACTTGCACTACGTACTTGAAATGGCTCGCACTTTTCAGCCTTTAATTGTACCAGTTTTGACTTTAAGGTATAACACTTTATAAAATTTTATTGGCAAAAAGATCTTTTCAATCTCTAAACCGATAAATCCAAACTGAATAGGAAAAGAATTTACATAAAATGCACAATCTAAGTTAAGCTTATAAGTCTCCTTAATCTAATTGAATCCCGTATTTCTGATCCGACTGACATATTTATTTCAAAATGGAAAAGATCCTGCAGATTTAAGTCTAGTTTCTTGATCTAATGATGTCACTAATAAGCCGGTCCTTCGTCTAGCTACTTACGCTTAAGCCGTAATACAGCAATAAGCAGACATTTAAATAGACACTTAAATCAAATGAAGAATTAAAAGTTGAGATGAAATTTGACGTAGACATACTATTGTCAAATTAGTTTTTTTTTTTTCAATACAGGAAGATCCAAAACGGGAAAATGTAACATTTCTATGATAGAAATTATATGTAGAATTTGAAAAAGATGTTATTATTTTTGTATAAAAAGATGATTATGACATACAGATGATCAAGACATTGATGATAGTAGTATTACGTTTTCAATTGTGTTTTTAAAAGTGCAGAATATACAGTATAATGTATCACTAAAACGAATTAGCAAACAAAATTGTGGAAAATCGGTCAGCTTTCATTATATTGGTATAATAACCGGAGTATGATGATCATTTTCATGAAACTCGCAAATAGCAAAAATATGTCGTTCTGTATGTGTTAGATCCACTTTCGAACCTGCAGTTGTGTCACTGGTTTGTACATATGAACGTACCTCGGATATAAGTAAATATTACAGTCTATCAAAATGCAGTAATATACAATGTATTTAAGGGCATATTGTTTAAGTGGGTTTTTATTGTTGTTTTTTTGTTGTTGTTGTTGTTGTTGTTGTTAAAACAGAGCATAAAATATCAATTTTTTTTAAGATGTTTACTACCGAAATATATTATTATGTAGCATTATGCACAGTGATATATGTAGTTAAGTTTGACTACAGTTTGGTGCTACGGTAAAACAAATATTCATTCAAAGTTAGAAATACGCAAAAAAGGTTCACTAATTTAAAAACAAAATAACAAAACGAGTTATGAATGTACAACATTTAAAGATAATGTTTAAATGTTTCAAACTACAAGATTTTGGTATGACTGAATGCATAGTAACTGCTATCACAATTATTTTCATGAAGTTCATGAACAGGAAGATTTTGCCGTTCTGTACTTTTGATCCACTTTCGAAGCTTTGGTTTTGGCACTAGTTTTTAAATGCTAACTATTTCATGATCGTGCTTTGCATATGAAAATACCTTTTAGGTGCCAGTATATTTCAGTGAACCGAGGTGGTATTACAGATGGCTGTTTAGGTGGCTTGTTTTGCTTCGAACAAAGCAAAAGTGGACTATATTGAAACATTTTAAGAAACGAGTAAATATTTCTTAAACAAGCGACACACTACAAACGAAAAACGATTTGTTTACAAATTTTATGTGTATGGTGAAACACATTTTAAAGCCCATTATTCAGTTGTTGTTGTTTTTTTCCTGACAACAGTGATGCAAGAAGGTTGTTCAAAACACAGCAAAACTGTATCTTCCGTTTTTGTATTTATATCTTACTCATTCATATTCTGCAAAGGCTTATTTTGGGAGGCCTGCTGTGTGGTGTATAGTTCTGGCTGTGTTTGCTGGCTGTGCTCAATGCTTCCATAGGTTCTATTGTTTCCTTTTCATTGAAGACGATCAGATTTTGATGTCTTTTATGCGAGATTTAGAACACTCTCTTAACTTAATTACTCCCTTGTCGTTTATGAACTTTTTTTAAATTCCTAGTTACTAATGTGCTGTATTACAGGCTATATCATATCAAAGCTTGTGCAGAGTACTGAAAGGAAAGATTGAATTTTATCAAATAATACGAATACATAAAATATAAGCCAGTATAAAATCATTGAGTTTTCTTATGTCAACAAATCACAACTTACAGTACTCTCACATTACCACTGTCTGGATACATCGTGTACACTAAACAGTTCGAAAATTACTTCTTCTCGTCACAGTTCAGGAAATTACTCTGCACAAATCCAGCAAAATTATTTCGCTCAACAGATCGTAATTTTTCTTGTCACAGTGCATTAAATTACTTGTTCTAAGCACAATCTAGCAAAATCATTGTACTCAACAGTCCGTATTTTTTTTACCCCGGTTCAGAGAATTACTTGTACTCAGGAAAATCCAGCAAGATCATTTCACTCTATAATTTTTCGTGTCACAGTTCAGGGGATTATTTGTATTCAGCACAATCCAGCATAATCTTTTTACTCAACCATCCGTGATTCCACTTGTCATAGTTCAGGGAAAATCCAGCAAAATCATTTTACTCAACAGACCAAAATTTGTCTCGTGGCAGTTCAGGGCGGGGAATTACTGGCACTGAGGACACTTCAGCAAAATCATTTCATTTAACAGCCTGAATTATGTCTTCTCGTTACAGGTCATGGAATAACTTGTACTCAGCACAATCATGTACTTCTTCTTCTGAACGTCGGTCGGGACATTTTCTCTACATAACGCAATGCTATAAAATATTTCTGCTCAGCACGGTCAAGCAAATTACTTTTTATACTTTATTATAAAACATTTTGTAACAAATGCATATAGAAAACATAACCCGTCACAGAGGGCTTTTAAAATTTCTAGTTTAACCACAGTTTTTGCTTGTGACATTTGCAGCCAGTGTTAAAAAACTGAACTAGATCTAGTATTTTATACCATCAAAATTAACGTTTCGTAATAAACTTTGCCCTTGGCATTGATAGATATAATAGCAACTTTCGGAAATAATTAAATTAATTCAATTGAAACAGAAGTAGTTTCTATTACTAACAAGATGCAAATTTGATATCTGAATGTTGCTTTGAGGACGTTTTAATTTCTGTCAACCCTTAAAGTTAGTTTTCTGTTTCATGTTCCATGAAAAACATTTATGAAAGAAAATATTGCAACATAAATGGTTTATTGTGACTCTGTACGAAGATTAATACAACCAAGCAAATTTATATTAAAACCGGGTTTTATTTCTATCGTAAAAGAGCATTAGACTGAAAATACAACAACAATGAAACATTATGAATGGTTTATGGTAATGTTTACCTCTGTATGGTTAAAGGTTCAATGTGGTTTTATCAAAAATGGTTTATTCTTACCTGGTTCAGAAATGTGATATGCTCTCCAGCCAGGTACTTCGACAAACTAGTATTAGCTTCTTGTTTGTTTCCGTTTACTTAGTATACCCTATCGGTTAGGAACGCAAAGACTTTAAGTTTCGTTCCTTTATCTGCGAAACCTAGATCGTCAAATAACGTATGAATGTATGCGTGCGTGCGTGCGTTCGTGTGTGTGTTTTTTATTTTTCAATGAAACATGATGTAGCGGGTCCATAAAAAGACAAGTATTTTGTCTTATTGTGTCAACAGAAAATGCTGGTTGCTTTGGCAAGAAGTATGAGAATAATTTTACAAAATGCGGATCCTATTATGACTTAAAACGTACAAGGAATTTGTCCGTAAAATATAGTACATTTCTAGTACATTGTCCACGCCTGTTCTGTCTGTATGTCCGCCTGTTCTGTTTGTCCATTCGTCAAAAGAATTTAATGAATATAATTTTTTCATAAAATTAAAATAATATGAGAATAAATACTTCGTATATTATATGAAGGCGCGTGTCTGTCTGTCTGTCTGGCTGTTCGTCCGTCAGTAACAAAAAGTGGTTAATACGATAACTTGTAAAGTATCAAAATCAAATATCATCAAATATCTTCATTTTCATGAAGTTTTTATAGTACATAGAAATAAATTAAAAATAAGCACTTCATTTCTTGTTGCAAATTTGTTCATCTGTCTGTCCATCTGTAACACGCAACAGGTGGGTCCTCTCATAACTTTGAAATTGCAAGACATTTCTTAATGGAACCTGGTTTACATATAGATGGCGGGCAATTTGGAGAATATGCAGATCCTTGAAAATGATTGCAATATCAAACATTGTTCCTATCTTAACAAATATTCGATGGTATTAGATACTTATCAAATATTCTATGGTACTGGATAGCTAAATAGAGAGACAGACAGACAGAGAGAGAGAGAGATATAGAGAGAGAGAGAGAGAGAGAGAGGGGGAGAGAGAGAGAGAGAGGGCAATATGGAGAATAAGCAGACAAATTTGCCTTTTTGACCAACTGAGATTTTGGCTAATGGGATTATCAATACATAGTAATATGTCTTATACACTTGTTTACTATTATTGAATATAATTGATCATGTTATTTCTGCTTTGAACTTCTTTTGATCTTTTTATCCTTCTGTGCTAAAAGCCATGGGTTTAAGTAGGGTTTTCACGAAATGCTCCCTAATTTATCAAGTTATGCCGAAAAAGAAATTACCATATTGTGTCAAATACATTAGTTTGTGCATCATTTTTCATCATTTTCTAAAAACTTTGGATAATTGCAGCCGCTCAAAGCTTTATCACGTAATAAGCAGCTTCCGTCAATTCTTCTCGGCCAGGACATGTCAGTTAACTGTCAGTATATAACAAATACGCATATCATCAAAAATTCAGTATAAACTACATAATGTATATCATTATTTTCAAAGCAGTTTAGATACCATATCTTCTTGAATTTAAATCTAACTCTTCAATGTTCATCAATGTTAATTACAACTTAAAACCATCATATGCCTGCAAAATTGTAAGAATATATAATTCAAATTGTCTGAATTTAGAATTTTGACTTTAATTTGTAAGACAGATTTAACTTGAGAAATTTGTCTTCACAAGCCTAAAGTTCTACGTAATATGATAAGGCCAACAAAAGTGTACTGGAATATATGAGTATAAATGCTTTTCATGTCTGGAACAGAATATAATCCAATAATTGTATGAAGTATTCTAAGTCTTAAACCATTAGTAGGAGACTTAAAGAAACTTGTTGTTTAGAAACTACAAAAACTGGACTGGGATGTCTCAAAATCTTTCGTAGTGGTCTTCATGTGTTTCAAAACTACCAGGTTTGTTCTCGCAACATGTCTGTACTAAGAATATATACACACATGACATCTCTTCTGTGAGAGATGTTTTGTCTGACATGTCATCTTTAGAGAATACCTTCGAAGCTGACAGCTGGACTATGGGTATGAACACATGTGTACTTAAGGTTTGTTTAGGCTTGTTTACATTTCTTTAAGAGCAAACATCTCCTTGAAAATGCTACAAAAATGTCAAGAATTTGTCTACAATGAAATAATAACAGAAATTGGCAGACATAAAACATGAAAATGACACTTTAACTTGGAAAACTTTGAGGATTTTTTCTTTCCATCCTTATCTCTGACTATCCCGGAAGTGCTCCTTAATTACATATTATGTACTTTTAAAGCAAAATATACAAACTAACAAACTACTTCGAATTAAAAGAGAAGTGCATTGGTATACGTGTATGTTTGATCCTATATGACGTATGGAATACCGCACAGTTCGGGTGAAAGTTTGGAGAAGCCCAATAGCAAACTCATGAAAAGACGGCTTTGGCTTCCTCCTGTCCATATGTATCCATTCGTAAAGTTTAATCAATTTCTAAAAATACCCTCTTGAACCATAGTCTGTTACCAAGCATAACACTAAAAGACGACTAGGTTTGATTTGTTCAGGCTAGGTATTGAAGCATGCAGCACCCCATCACAATACGGCTAATGAGGAATCTGTCATACAGTAACATTGTTGAGTTGAAGAATATTCCTCCTTTTCATAACATGAGCCAACTTCTAGAAATGGCACATTTAATACTATTGAGAGAAACTCCCAACTTGGCGAACATCTGTCTTTATGTCAGTAAATTAACTTTATAGATCAAACCAGCGATAGGAATAATACCTGCATGTGTTGCCGCTGTAGTCGTTTTTGAAACGTTTCCTCCATTCCAAGACATTATCTGTTGCAATGTAACACAATTTTAAGACGAATATTTTGTATTGAAACCAAGTTATATCTTTGGTCATTTTTCACTTTTTACGTCCTAATGTGAATGATTAGTCTTCAAAGACCTAGACACAATATCACCTACACTTGGTCCGTACAATTTGGAAACGTTAAGTAAATATATCGATGAGATATCATTACGAAAAAAATAAGGAAATGCACAAATGTTCAATTATGGGTTAAACACTTCATATTAGTAATTAAGGTAAAGTAAAGAACTTGGTCGCACTGAACATACATTTTCCTGAATATCGCATAAATATAATTCATATAAAACCGATGAACATGTATTTTGAAGACTGTTTTCGGCATGAGATAATAAACATTGAAAATTCCTACTTTATTGTTGTCAGGAAAATATTTAGTTTTCAAATAATATAAATATTGTTCATAAAATCGTAATATATGTAAATAATTCTAAACTGCGTTTCTTATAAAAAATACAGTTGTTTATTATTTCTCAATAAAGTTCGCGTTGAATTCGTTCGGAAACCCCACCACTCTCCCTCCCAAAAAGAAAACAACAACAACAAAAATCCCTAAGCAACACCAAAAGCAAAGTATTCTAGTATGAAATATACGAGGGTCCTGCAAAATGTTCTGTCATTGGGTTTGGATTTCTTAAGTGCTACGTTTTATCAAAATTATTTTTATTACAATGCTTCAAAGTATTCCCCCTTTACCGAAACACATTTTTGTAACCTTTTTACCCAATCGCGAAAAGCAGATCAATACTCTTCATTTGGTATCTGTTTGAGACACTGATAAATGGCGCTGCCAAGAGAACCTCTGGACTCATATTACTTTCCAGAAAGCATTTTCTTAAGCCTTGGAAATAAAGAAAGTCACACGGACTCAGGTCAGGTGAATAAGGCGGATGGTTTACAACTTCCACCTTTTCAGAAGCCAGAAAAGACTTAACAACCTCGCACTTGTGAGAGGAGGCGTTGTCGTGTATAAGATGGACTCCGGACCATCCTTTGCTTGGACGTTTCTTATTGTAAACTTTTTCATTTTAATCCATACAGAATTCTTGTAGAATTGTCCAGTAACTGTATGACCAGATGTACAAGGCACTTGAACGACTGGCCCACTAGAATTGACAAAAATTGGGTACAATACCTTTTTTGAACTTATGGTTCTTTTGGTAATTCTGGGGCGTTTTTTATCTTTTTCGCTTCCATTGCTTATAATCAGCCCTTCTCTGTGGCTCAAACATGTGCACCCAGGTTTCTCCAACTGTTAGCAAGTTAGAAATAACCCGACTATCACAGCCTTTGTATGTTTTCAAACGTTCCCAGGTACAATTAAGGCGTTGTTTCTTTTGCTCCTCAGTGAGCAAATGAGGTACCCACATAACACAAACCTTTCTCAGGTCCAAACGCTTTTTCAGAATTGTTTGCACACCGCCTTCTGATATGCCATTACAACTCGCTATATCTTTCATCGACAATCGTGCATCCTGTTTGACCACAGCTTTTACAGCAGCGATGTTTGCCTTGGTAAAAGAGGTTTTAGGCCTACCAGAACAGGTATCATCTTCGACAGATAATTCCCCAGCTTTAAAAGCTTTAACCCACCTAAAAACTGTGCGTGTTGAAATGGCCTGAGGTCCATATATAGCACACAATTCATCAAATATCTGCTTGGAATCTATATCAAGCCTAATGCGGCATTTAATATAGCTACGAATTTCAGACTTTTCGTCCATTTTACAATGTGTCAAGTAAATTGGTCAGCGTATATGACTGCATGTATTTCAATTTGAAATAACTCGGTCATTTTAAAAGCAATTTGCACGAAATAAACAGATATCGTTAGTTATTAGACACACCATTCAAATGCTATGAAGCATTTTAAAAAATACCTCGGATAAAACTACAGAAGCCAATTAGTGAGAGAACTTTTTGCAGGACCCTCGTACACCGGGCATTAGCCGGACAGGCCTGTGTCTAAAAAGGATTTCTCTGGGGCTTTATCTCACTCTGTCCCTCTAGTCAGATCGCTCTGTGTCTGTACTAGTAGAGGATGAATTTTCGGGCCCTGTGTGCTGCGTTTGCCATATGTAAAGCGCCTTTGAACGTGTTTATCATGTAAAGGGCGCTATATAAATCTTGTATAATATAATAATAATTTTTTTTTGAATTGTTAATATTCAAACATTCACTTTATTAAAAACGTCGGTGCGCAAAAGATTTTTGTTGTTTTTGTTTGATACACATACTTTTGATCTAACACACTACAAAAAATAAAACAGACAGTTACGGTAATTATGTTTTAAAAGTAATTTTGAAATTTACATATATGTATAAATCAGTTCAGCCGACAAAATCGTATTAATCCATCTAAATACCACATATGCCAGGCATTTTATAGTTTTCAGACGTTTTTCTTAATCTCATTATTTGCACTTTGGGAATGAATCATTATTGAACTGCAATGAGAATAAAGTGTTGATGAGGTTTTGCCTTTAGTTAAACCGATCCTGCTGCTGTTCTGCTACCTACAAAAGGTCTTTCTATATCTTTACTACTTTTCATATCAACAGTCTTCATATGCTATGTGTCACCCCGTATTTTGACTCAGTATTAATATAATAATTAGACTATACGATCATAGGGTACATACAATGTTGATTTATAAAGGTGTTGCTATAAGTTTGTACTCTCAACATTTTCTTTATTTTTGCAAGCCCAATTATTCTGAATAATAGAAATAAAATGGGTAATTGTTTTGTGTCAAAAATCTTAAAATAAGTTTTATGGTTCAAAGGCAGAAGACTATACGTAGATGATAAAAATGACAATAATACACGTTTTGCCTTGATAGTAATATTTTCAGGCCATCAAATTAAAAGACATTTTAACCAAAAATGTTGAAACTCGTTCAACTGGTACATTGTCATGATACCATATCTCCTTTTTTAAAGATGAACTCCATTTATATAACAAACATTTATCGCTAAATTCCAGTTCTGATAGTATGAATGCATAAGAACGTTTTAATTGTTTTTAAAAACCAGCTATTTTATCGGACATATGAGCTACATCCTTAACAAACATTAAAAGAAAAACACCAATATCATCGGTGTAAGTCGAATACGTCGCATAGAAATGCATGTAATTCGTTTATAAATAAAACAAAAAGAATCGGACTCAAGCAACACCCTTGTCTCAAGTCGACTGGCTAAACTACAAAGCTAGCAAATTTGGTTACAGAATGAATATTGTCACATCTAATTCCTGTTTTAAATGACGCATGAAAGAAACAAATGGCATCTAAAAGTTTTCGCTTCACTCCACATTAAACAAAGGTCATATAATTTATTTCTATAAGCATCAAATGAATGCTTTTAAAAGCATCTTATAGCATTATGCCTTTCTTTGAAAAAGCATGCTTAAACTTTTTATAAACCTTGAATTGTTGAGCTACTTGCAAGAAAACAAGTTGGCGTTGTTTATTATAGGTTGTATTTCCTTACTCACAGTCCTAGAAATAATTTCCAATCATACATTACTTCATATATTATTAAATGTACAGTCCGGGTAATTTGTGGTAAATTGGAAGTCAGCATTTTCCTCTTTTCCCCACAGTTTCGAAAAGCACTATTTGTATTCAGTACAAATTGAGAAACATCTACTCAGAACAGTTCGAATTTTTTCAGCTCAGCAATTTGTCAAGTACTACATTATTTTTTCAGCTGAGGAATATAGAAAATACTGCCTTTCATGAAGTGCTAAGAATATATTTAAAATGTCCAGGATTTTAGAAAGTGAGTTTTGTGTCAAGGGTAGTCACATTTTCAATTGTTGCCAAACATTTAATCAGCATCTTAAAAAATCTAATACCAGGAAAGGTTCCAGTATTGATATTTGTAATTGTGTCAGGATTTAGACATTCAGAATTTCAGACATTCTATGAACCTACATGTATGGTATATTCCAATAGTCTCAACTGGTTCGAATTCTTCTTTCGAAGAGATACAGCTGTTTCTTCGGTGGGGTAACCAAGTTCAATTTCACATACCAAATCGATCCAGAATATAATTAAATATAAGAACGAGGTACGAGGTTTTCGTATTTGCAGCACATTTTTTTGTGACCGAGCTGCAAATAGAGACAAATGACAATACAGAACCGGACACTCTTAAACCGGTGCAAGGAGACTTGAGGGTATTCCGTATGTCATTAAAGAGAATGTTGCAGTTTTTTATCTCGATTGCGTTCTGACCTTCAGAAACATCGTTCGATTTAATTTGGTCAATCAAGCTTGCGATTTATTATTGAGAAAATCACACAAATTGCAACTGAACTTCTTTCTTGCATGACGTTTCACCATTAGATAAAAGCATTTTCTTGATAAATGCTTTTCGGAAGCTGGGAATTTCTCTGAATTGTGTTTTCTTTATTTCATTCCTTTCCGCACCACAAAGCATTTATCTAATACTCACTCTAATAGCACTATGAACTGTGCTATAATCAATAAAAGTACCTCATTTCGTCATAAGAATTTCTGTTTTAAACCGAATTTATGTTGAAATTCGTTCACAAGAGCCATAAAGTATATATACCACACACGGTGGAATTGCAGAAGTATCTAACTCGCGTGATAAGAATCAGCAAGAAATATCTCAAGGTAAAGGTAACTCTACATTTACAAAAAAAAAATATGTCTATTACTAACTTGATATTTTTGTGAATTTACGGCTTTCATTTAAATCTACGATTTCAGTTCAATCATAACATTTAACGTGTCGCACTACGCTTAATAATTTTTTACTTAATTTTTTTTTCTTTTATTTCTTCCTACTATATACATTGTAACAATATATACAAAAATAACACCTAACATTCGTTCATTTTTTCAATAAAGTGACAACTGTGTTTGTATAAATTTACAGTTAACATATTACATAATTCAATGGAGTACATTCTCTTAGTACTTTAAAACATATGATATAATGTTATTCTCATCAAAACTTATCATATTCATTTAACAGTTGTTAGAAATAATTTCTTTCGCTCTTTTTTCAGAAGTTAGTTTATTTTTTTATCATATTTAGTATAAAGCTAAATAAATATATCTTCTAATACAGCTTATAATAGCAATAAGCTTTCTGTCCTTAAATGTACAGCAAGAGTTTACCATTTTACCATATAAAAATGTCATTAAATTGAAATTCCTCGTGACGTGCTTCTCGCTATAAACATTTACTTTTGTTTGGTGCTGAAGAAGATGGTGTGTTAAAATCAGTCATTCCAAGAGGTAGATACTCGCTCCAAGTCAAAGAAACAAATACATAAAGAATCATCTAGAGCATTGAAACAACCTATTCAGTTGGAACACTTCGACCATTTGAACAGCGATTTATATTTTGCAATCGTGATACAAATTTCTTTTAAACTGTTTCCTTGTCTATCATTTTACTATTAGATGATATCATTCTCTAGGCTCATTAAACGGGTTATTATTAAAAGGAAACAGTGTGTTATAATGTTATAATTTATTTTGTAAAACAATTACGATTGTCACAGATTTATTTTTCGAAATTGTCAATTGATCTGTTTTTAGTAAATTTGCATTGTTGCCATGATAACAGGATTATAATGATCAAACTTTAAAGCGTATATTTGAAAGCATGGGTAAACATGTAAAATGTTCACTAAGATATAAAATCCAAAGGGATTGATGATATCAATTAATATGAATTAAGGCAACGCCTAGCATTGGGGATTTATCTTTTATATATCCGCTTAGAAAGAAATATTCAACGCTCAAGAAAGTGAAACTTTGCTCTAAACTGTAGTTTACATTTAGTGTCATCATACCTCTTACAGCGAATATCATACTTTGCAAAATTTACGGAAGCCATGCCGGTGACGTCATTCAGCGTTCTCGCACTAGCTTTTAGAATTTTGTTTTGTTTGTTTGCACTCCACGCAGAAACTTGACGGTCTTTACACTTCCTTACTGTTTTAAAAATGTTTTTCAGTTGCATGTACAGTTTTCATTACGAAAAAGAAGTAAAATAATCATGTTAGCGCGGTTTACGAGTTTCTATGACTGATTCGTGGTGCTCGGATGTTCATAAAGACAACCAGTCAGCGGATTTTACATAAACCGGAACCGGAAAACATCGAAAAAATTGCCTCAGTATATGCAAACAGCAAAGACGAATATCTATATACGGACGTTACCGTCTCGGGGATTTTCATCCCCTATTAATAAGCAACTCTAGTACATACAACGTTTCGGCTATATTCGCCTTTATCAAGTATAAATATTCCGAGATGTGTCGTAACCATGTTCATTGCTAATACTGTTATAGAGAATAATATGAACTTAGGTGCTACCTAGAAGGCAGAGCTCCCTTGAAAAATCACCAGTGCCTCTTGAAAATTAAAGGCGTGCTGCTGGAATTATCTGGAATTATGGATCCGTTTTAGGAAGTTTATGTTCTTTAAGATCTATTAAAATTTTTATGAATTAATGATAATTCATGATTTCTGAATGAATGTCTTAGAATGCGTTAAGATTAAATCTTGACATGCGAAAACTCTACAAATATGCTGTATACGAACTAAAGAAAGTTACAGTTCTTTTTAGAAAGAAGAATATGTCCAACTTTAAGGCCAAAATACTGCTATATGATAGACCTCTGGTATGGGAGAATGAAAATCATTTACATGTACAAAGCTTGTTTAAAAACCAAAAGACTAGCCATCTTTAAAAGTTAATGATGAGAATTTTACCCAGAGAAAATCACTTTTTTGCCAAAATTCTCGAAAATTCCTGTTTTATTTACTGTACAGTACAGAACTGCAAAGTTAACAGTCTACGACATTTTTATGGTTAATCTTTTAGCACTACTGGTATAGAATAGGAATGGTAGTAGGAGCCTTTTTGATGTTTATTGATAATTCATAGCCAATAGGTTTTTTCCTAGTAATAAACTCTGGTCAGTGATTTTTAAGCTTGTGGATGAAATATATGTGAACGGGGAGAAGATCATTTTTGTGCTTTTCACAGTTCAATGCCTGTAAATTTTGATCCCAAAACCTCTTTTTTTTAAAAAATTTTTTATCTACTGACTACTGTACAGACAGTTCTACAATGGAACCTGACATCACTTACAAAACACTTGTTAAATTTCGCATGAATTACTTTATTTTTTACAATACTTTCAAAACCCATAATAAATATATATAAAAAAAAGAAAAAACTGAAATAAAAAAGAAATTTAAAAAAAGGCGCTTCTGGTGAGGATCGAACTCTCGACCTTTGGTCTTCAACGCGATCTCGCTAACCACTGCACCAATGTGAAAGTATGACGTAATAAACATAAATATAAGTATATATAATAAATTTCAGTTATGGCAGCGTGACGAAAATCGTTTCGCATTGAAAATATTGTATTTTACCTTTCTTTCTTCGTAGAAAATGTATTTAGCACTAAATTCTTATTATCAGGCGTTCATTTACATTTTTATTTAACGTTCAAAGCAGTAAGCGAAACGCTTTTGTCAACCGTAAACAGCAAGCGTCTATTGACGTATTACTGATTAATTACTATGAGCATTGCGTACTGGAAGAAACCCGAACAACACCGATTCCAATAACTTACCACGAATTTTCAACTCGATAGTAATTCTATACACAGTTTTATTCATTTTCTTTTTCACACGTCTAACCGTAATGCGACGCTGTCGGCGCCGCTAAGCGGCGCCGGTAGCTCTGCTATTAGGTTACTGTCTTTCTTAACTTAAGTTTATCCACCGAGTTGGAGAAAGGTTTATCCACCCGAGGCTTGCCGAGGGGGATAAACCTTTCGGAGACGAGGTGGTTAAACTTAAGTTAAGAAAGACAGTAACCAAATATTCTGTTTATCCTGCAGTCAATAAAATCTGTGTAGAACATATATTTACTTCCAAAATGTTTTTTTCTATACAAAAATAATCCAGAATTCCACTCACTTGTGAATTCCTACGCCCTTCAACCCCCTTGTCTGTTTGATCCAGTTACATACGATTCCTTACAATAAAACATTGTTTCATGCTTCATACTTTGCCTTCTGACGTTCTGTGTATTATAAATCATCGGTGCTAACAGGCCATTCGCGTACAAAACAAGCAGAATGGTTTTGACTCGGATAAAATACAGCCGAAAACCACGCTTGAAATGAATTCAAATGCCCGCAGTCTTAAATTTACTTCATTTTCGTACAAGACAATGTGAGATAATGAAATTCCTTCCACCGTGAATGGTTTAGATCCAATAATTACAATAAACGACTGCTTAAATCTGGCTATTTATGTAAATTTCTAACTAAAAATGAGTGAACGCCAAATAAACAAAGTCAAGGACGATTCACTCAGACTGGAGGTTTACTAGGATAGAGTGAACCAATTTTTGAATTTTTTTACCGTGGCTGTCCTCATAAAATGATGAAATGTTTGAGCTTCGAACTCTTGGCCCAGTTTACATTGCCTATAGCACATATACTTGAAAAAGTAGTCCGTCAGTTGCATTGACGGTATAAACCTTCATTGACTGAATAAACCTCAAGTTTACACGGCAGGCAGATATCGGCCTGATAAATGCATAGTGGTAGGATAAAATAATAAATCGGATATGACGTTACGTTACAATAGCGTAAAACAAAATATTAACGCGCCAAATAGACGTTGACGAACAAGAACACACATAATCAATAAAACAGTGATGTGTGTTAAGACCCATCCTAAATGGTCTCTTTTATATACAATAGTCATTGTTTGTACTATATATTCAGACTATATTATACAATATATCGGGTCAAAAGTTTAAAAATATATATATAAACTGTTTTACTTATAACATTTCCGAAATTGCAAACGGCTACAGAAGGAACAGTGCACATTTAGTTAATTGACATTGCATTTCATCGTTCGGCGACTTAATCGTGAATTCGTGTCCAATATGGAATATATTGTGGAGTCGCGGAAGTACAAAATGCAAGCATACAGAATAAACACAGATTATTTTGGTTGTGTCTATTGACTAGAAGAAATAAGATCTGCAATACCGCTCACGTCCCTAGCTCCGGGGTAAGTTAAACTCTAGAAACAAGTTTCTAAAGATTTTTTTTATTTCAGTATAGTTTTATACCAATATAAAATCATTAAACTTTTAATTAAACAATCTCTTATTTTGTACTTTCATATAACCTTCTCGTACCAGACAATTCATTTGACCGTCGGATTTTCTGCATAAACCATGCGCGAGTCAGACAACTGTCATATTCAATAAGCAGGTTTTTAAGCATAAACCATGTGCGAGTTAGACAACTGTCATATTCAATAAGCAGATTTTTAAGCATAAACCATGTGCGAGTTAGACAACTGTCATATTCAATAAGCAGGTTTTTAAGCATAAACCATGCACGCGTTAGACAACTGTCATATTCAATAAGCGGGTTTTTAAGCATAAACCATGCGCGAGTAAGACAACTGTCATATTCAATAAGCGGGTTTTTAAGCATAAACCATGCGCGAGTCAGACAACTGTCATATCCAATAAGCAGTTTTTCGGCGACGCCGTCTAAATTCGTTTTCGTTATCTATGCCACGTGACTTCAGTTAGCAAATCAAACTGCTTGATAACGCATTATAGATAATTTATCAAAATGGAAGATTTATGCAACACTCTGCCTGATTGGACGAGAGTGTCAATTTCTTTCACTCTGTTGATTGTGCTACGCTGAGTGAAATGTAGACAAAGCGTTTATCCTAAACGACGCTGTTCACAGTTTTAAAGCTAACTTTGGCTCAGTATATTTAGCAAGAATATTGATATATCTCAAAATGATAAGTAAGTTTAATAAATATGATAAAAACCTGTTCAAATACCAACGTATATCAAATTAAAGAAAGAGCTGAATACGGTCTGCGTATCACATGAATAAGGGTGTGATAAGTGTCTTTTATGTAGAGAAGTGCTTTTTAAAAGATTTCCTTGTTACAATTGTCGTCTGTATATGAAAAGGTTTCTTGCTTTTGTGACTTATTCAGATTGCATATTAAAATGAGTACTTGTTTGCTTTGATATATTTGTTATAAATTATTTAACTGATTTATTATATATGAATATCTTTCTTTAGTATGGTATGCACATATTGAACTCAGTTGAAATCTGTTTTATTATATATACATGTATGCTATATAATGACTGAATCTCATTACACTGAAATGAAGGTACGCTGCATACAGTTTATCTATGTGATATGACTACGGTCAAACTTTGCTTATGAAACAGAAATATTGAAATAATTACAATTGTATGTTTTGCTTGACCTTTACTTTTTTATAGGTGTGACGTCATTGTCCAAAGATTCATGAATAGCGAATATGCATTTGTTAAAGCGGGATCAGTTGGCCTATTTTAGAAATAAATAAAAATAATAAATAAAAAAATCCTTTAATTGATTTTTTCTCATGTATTCTAATCAAACTTGATTTGTAGCATCTTTATTAGGCCCGCAGCCAACGTTGTTCAGCTGGGACATTTAACCCCTTTAGGGGCTGCTAAAGCTAAAACTAGAAATGCCTTTATACAGCGTCTCATGAACAGCTTGGTGGATCTTTGTCATACTTGGTCTGGAGCATCATTATAAGGTCCTCTTCCAAATTTATTTATATAGGAACTTGGGCCCTATAATGGACCACTATAGCTAAAGTAGATATGCCTTTCTTCGCACTAACCACTAAAATGTAATGGATTTTTTTCAAACTCGATGTGTAACAATATCGTAAGGTCTCCTGCTATGTTGTTACAAATGGGGATAGGGACCAATTTAGCTAAAAATATAAACACGTTTAATGACCTCTTCTCATGAACCGCTTCATGAATCTTCATCAAACTTCTGCTGTAATTATTCGTCTAAGGATAAACGAAACAAAATTGCAACCCTACGAAACCTTTGCGAAAAATTAAAAGAGAACCATTTAAATTGTTAAAGTGCGGTGTTTAGTTTTGAAAAATGTTAGATGAAAGATGAATGTTAGATGAAAAATTCATAAAC
Source organism: Mercenaria mercenaria (assembly GCF_021730395.1). Lineage (NCBI taxonomy): Eukaryota > Metazoa > Mollusca > Bivalvia > Venerida > Veneridae > Mercenaria > Mercenaria mercenaria. The sequence continues at coordinate 88,154,343 of NC_069362.1, read as the reverse complement.
TTCTTTCCTTATTACAATTCGCCGACCATCATTTTTAAAGATATTTCTTGTTATATTTAGCATCATTGAACACCGCTTGTAGCTGTGTGTGACCCCCAATTCCTAAACGTTTAATGCATTCAATGCAGAGCTCGCTGCTTAAAAGAACAGTCTCTAAAATTTGATTTCTGATTTGAGCTAATGTTTATAGGGGTAACATTACGAAATTTAAGGAAATCAATGTGTTAAATACCCTTGACAGAATTCCCTCAAATACTGTATAAAATGAAGTAAACATTTGGGGTATAGTGGTCGCCCGTAACTGAATGCCTCGTTATTCCGTTTAAATAACTATATCGTTTCCTAGTAGCAAGATTGATGATCAGTTTTGATCTATCTGTTAAAAAAAGTTCCAAAAATGTGCAGGTTTATTTATATTCTACAAGAATAAGATGATATAAACATTGCCGTAAATAAAACTGTTTAAGTGGTATACGCCCCTTAAAAGCAATTCGCAAAAATTAGAAATTGATGACGGTGCCGATGAACATTAAATTTTGTGTTCAAAGTGAATAACAATGATACATTTAACTGTAAGAACTGGTGTTTACGAGGTAAATTCATGTAAAAGCAACTAAAATATATTTTCTTTTACGGCTTTCAATAGTTCTAACCAGATGTTCCCAACAAATGACAGATATTTTTGACACAATATCGGTATATTAGCATTATCATATCATTATTTTATAATCTCTGTTCATGTCTCATAAATCAGCAGTGGCTTTTACAAGCCTTTTCAACTGACCCGGACTACAAAAACTTCACACGCAGTGTGAATTTATAAAGCACTGTAAGGTTAGTATCCAATTACGGCAGGGCGCCTAGCTATACAGATGGACCGGCATACTACGCTACCAACGTCACATTCACAAAAAAATGAATTGCTTCATTGATAGCTTATATACCAGCACATACAGTACAACACATTGGGACTGGTATATTATTATCATATCATTATTTTATAATCTCTGTTCATGTCTCGAAAATCAGCAGTGGCTTTTACAAGCCTTTTCAACTGACTCGGAACTGGTAGCGTAGTATGCCGGTCCATCTGTATAGCTAGGCGCCCTGCCGTAATTGGATACTAACCTTACAGTGCTTTATTAGCATTATGATGGATGTTTACACCAGTGGCATTTCGTTCCATCAGTGCGAAACTATAAACACTATCACAGACGACTTTATTTATTTTTTTCTTATTGCTGAGATCAAGAGGGTAATGTCTTTGATATCAGATTTATCTGACGAGGTAGTATGGACGAAAACAAAGAGGTTTGTCGAGATAAATAAAGAAATATAATAACATGTTGCATTCCGGAAGCAATGTAACAAGACGTTATTAATGCCTATCGCAGCATTTCCTCATCTAATTTGCACTTTAAAATTGTAATGAGTGTTTGTAACCTTTCAAAATGTTGTACTCAGTGCCTGACTCTACCATATATAACAACCAGTTAGAGCTGATAATATAACAACCAGTTAGAGCTGATATATCTTGTTAAAGAGGCAATTAGCATAAGTCCTATTTGTTTGTACAAATGTTTAATTATATTGATATTATTGTTGAAATAAAATGTATATAAATTGTGCCAACCCACAATTGCGAAAGTGGACGGAACCTATTTTGATATCATTTATATTGTTAAATCTAAAAATACTTTAGACACCTATGTTAGCGATACCTTCATACCAATTCCCTACTTGTTTTATTTTGCAGATACCATGTAAATACTAGATTCTTCCGAACGTACTTTAGCTACAGCTTATCTCGCAAACAGATTTTCCTTAGAGAATAATTTTACAATACAGTTGTCCGTAATTGACGAAAATAATAACACCCTTACATATATAAATCACATTTAAGTGTTGAGATTTTACTTGCACGGCGGTAGACTGGCATTTTAATTAAATCAATACTTTATTAGGCTAAATTACCTGTTATCGAAACAAAACACATATAATGAAGATAGTCATGAATACTAAATTATTGGTGATTAAACCTACATGTACTTTAAACATAAGCGGCGGCAATTGAGAGATTATTATCTTATATGTTGAAGTACAGGTTTACGAGGTAAACAGTGCAAAGGCATTGGTAAATATCAGTAAAGGTTTGTTTCTGGAACTCATTTGTAAAATTGAAAAGAAAAACTTTATCTTATTAAAGTGGATTGTCATTCGAGATGTATCAACAAATGTCTACTTTGAAGTTAATCAGTATTCTATGGATTTTCATCCGTTATCTTGCAGAAATCGATCAATATCTTTGAAGACCTATATCAAACCATGTGTCATTTGAGCGTGACGTGTACATGTTTAGCTTCCAGAACAGTGGACACTAACCAATAACACGGATCATACGGATCTCAGAACATGCTACTCTCTCAGAAAAGCTTGATTTAATTCTCTTTATGTCTTGATTGCTGAATAAATACCTCAGTGTTTAATGCTGCTTAATTTTCCGTCAAATGGTCTCTTTTAATGCCCATAAACAGAAAGCATGAGGATAATGTTGCAAAATAAGAGGTAAATATCAATACAGATTACTTCAGATATGACTTTTAGACATGAACTATCGACCGTTTCTTTATCAGTACCTTAGGACAATATCTAACATGTTAGAATGGCAAAGTAGATACAGCCGTCAATAACCCCCCGAGTTATAGTTTTCACCGTATGCCAAAGCCATCAGTAGACACAAACAGATACGTTTTATTCATTCCGTGCTCGTCCTTTAACCGCCTCAGACAAGAAACGTTAGAATGTCTGTCTATCGGTTTAAATATTTATTTGCCGCGAGTTTACGAGCCGCTAGATAAAAAATTTTGAAATGTTCATTGAAATGTTAAACGAATACTCTTGTGAATAGAATTCCTGATAATATTTTAGCAGCAGGTGACAGTTCCGTGATTATTATTGGTACACATTTGTAAACTTTCAATTTCCTAGCTGTCGTTCAGCTAATGGGAAACACGTTTAAATTGTTTAAGACATTCATTCTTTCGAATGTTTTACTAAATGCTGTAGCATTGGTAAACATGCAGATTCCGACAATGCAATAACAACATAAAGTCGAAATTTTCCAGCCTAAAATTGCGCCAGGCATATGAGCCAAAAAATAGAAGTGCATGTATTGTGAAAATCACATTCGGTATGGTTTTATGTTATTACGTTTTACTTTAATTCTCAAAAGTATGTTCAGTCATTGAAACCAGTGCGAACATTGATATTGATGACTTGGATGACACAATGTTAAAATTGCACGATTTACTTAAAAAAAGTCAATGTTGTTATTCGATTCCTGTACATTCGGACAACATTCATGGCGTTATGGACAACCCACGTGACTTTTGGATACCGTATACAATGTCCTGATTTAGGTAACATTCTGCCTATATTTTCCTTAATACTTGACTGTAAAGATAAAGAGCGTCGAAGACAGCAAAATGAAGCGTATGCTGTCAGTTCTGAGTACTTTTCTCAAACAATTCGCCCTACTGCGAACGTGTATACGTTATATGCACAATTTTACCAAACAAAGTTGGGATAAGTGTTGTTATTAAGTTCCCTACAAACAGGAGACATCAGTAGGATTACCTGTTGCTCAAGATCGTAGTAGTATTTCCTTTGAAATAAACTGTCCTATAGACCGGTCGGTAGATGGTTCCTGAATTCGTCAGATACGTATGGCAATTATCTTAACATAGCAAGGAAAATATAACCAGAGGAAAGAAAATATAGGATGCTCTTAACACTTCATTTATATGCACTGTTTACGATATTGTCTTCTATTGTTACAGTTTACAAAGTAAAAAACATGTGAAAATTTATATGGGAGAAATGAAAATAAAACACTTGTAATGTAATATATATGGTGGCATAGAGGTGACATAGGAAATGTTTTATTTATCACGTGCGCACGTGTTAGCTTCCACGTGCGAACGTGTTAATTAACACGTGCGCACGTGATAACTATCACGTTCGCACGTGGTAGCTAACACGTATGCACGTGATACCTATTACATTCGTATAGGAAATATTTTATATATGACGTTCGCACGTGATAGCTATCACGTTCACATAGGAAATGTTTTATTTATCACGTGCGCTTGTGTTAATTAACACGTTCGTACGTGTTAGCTTACACGTGCGCTCGTGATAAATAAAATATTTCCTATGTCCCCTCTATGCCACCGTAAATATACATACATAACATAGCGTTTTATTCCAATAGTCTCATCTCAGAGTTCGAAAGATTTCAATAAAATTTCGCAATACTGTTTCATATATAATGCTTATTACATAGCATTTTTTTCAAATGTAGAGCTAATGTCATTTTAAGGTCTTTTTTGCTATATGTTGTGTCCAAGCTCAGTACAAATATAGTTTTTCTGGAAACTGAGGTACGGTATGCGTTGTTGTCACTGTGGTCAAGGTCAAGGTTGCTGTTACTAAAATAGAAAATTGTTCTGCTCAATAAAATCAGTTAGGAATAGGGTTTTTAGGAATCTTGCATGGGGGCCATTGTTTTAGATTTATTTTTTGGTCGCTAACGGTCAAGATTATCATTACTAAAGATAGAAAAGTGGTTTTCTAACAATATTAAATAACAGTTAGGAATGAAGTAAACAGACCAACCCGATGAAACGGTACCTTTCATAGAGACCACTTTTTGCTTCATTTTAGATAGCTTGTGTCAAGGTAATGTAGAAACGGTTTTCGATCAATAATTTGGAATAAGTAGCTTTCAAACATACTGAAAATAAATTGCATTTAAGTGCTTTTTTGTCGGCAGAGAATGCTCCTCCGATGATTTAACCTGTGGGGTACTAAATCACTGAATTGGCTTGTTTATGTTAGCTGGCCTCTGGCCTTTGTTACATTTATTTAACGTCTGCTTTAAATATATTCTTCTTTCTTATAGAGTAAACGGAAATTTTATATGACAATGTTAATATGGGCGGAAACAGTGCTCTGAATCGGATTTAGATGCATTAAGACAGATTTTAGGAAATAAACTGCAGGAAGCTGTCATATACAAATGAGTCATTTGTCGTTAAGGAAGTTTCATTCCTATTAAACCAAAGAAAAGCGGATTTTCAGAAATTATAATGGACCATTATCATGAATATATCGCGAAGTGTCGACTTAAGAGCCGATCCTACTATAATCTTTCTTGTTGCGTTGGGTCTTCCTTATTAACTGTATCGGGTTTTTCAATAGACTGATCTAAATATTCAGCTTTTGCAATGCATGCCTCGTACAAAATTAAGAGGACTAGTAACCTCTATCTACTGGCCTACTTTTTATAAACTGTTAAAAGACACCACAGTAAAACTACAGTAAAACTGACAGAGAGAATTAGAGTCAAAAATTGACACAGTACGTATTACGAAAGCTATATGTCAAATATAACTGTTTTATTAAAGGCGGAGATACCTTATAGTGATTGTTTAGCTCTTAAGAATTTTGGAGTATGTAATCAAAGACATTTAATGGAGTGATAATAAATATATTTAGGACATAATTTCAGGCAACGTGTATATACAGATTCTTTTGTTCTCGTGAGTCATTTTGTGTACATTTTCAACGTAAATTAGATAAATTTGTATACGTACCGTATTTGTATCTGTTTTATTTTTCATTTGGAACCTCGTTTAAGGCCCGTTTATTTATCACAGCATTCTTACATTATATTTCAATATACAAAACATTCTTGTACTATTTTTAACATATATAAATATAACAGTTTTGGCCATTTAAAAAAAAATTAACATTGTTGTTTTACCAGATCTGAATAGATTTCTATTATATATTTCAAATATTCTATGAAGGATATGTAGTAAATAACCATTTTGATGGAATGATTACACTTGGATAGTAAGATTCAAATCTTTAAAAAAATAATTGACTTTTTTGCCTATTATTGAAATAGAAATCTTCGATGTCCGTATTTTTAGACGACATTTCCATGGGTGCAACGAAAAGCCTAAATTCCGGATGTTATAAATCAACTGTCCTCAAAGTAGAGTAGCGTCACTAAACGTCGATAAAATGGCAGGAGTGCTGAGTTCTTTGTTTTTAACATGTTAATATATTTATGCCTATAGGTTTTGCCTCAAATTTCCTAAGCACGTATATGTACCACATGTTTGACAAAGCCTTCATTATGAAGAAATGTCAGTTAGCATAACTGTATGCTTCATATAAGGCACACAATACAACACCGAATGTCATGAAATAAAAAAAAAACTTTGTTAAAAAGATGAGTTTCACCCGATAATCTTATCAAATCAGTAGATATTTTTCCTAAAAATAATTTCTTTGTGATTTCTTCATTGCCTTTTGGAACTTTTTAAGATCAACGTGTACATTAATACTGGGTTTCAGGTGAATACGAAAGGACTCTCCTTAACTCTGTTTCGTTGTCATTTTCGAAAATGAGAATAAAATTTTCAACTTTGAAATATGTTGTTTCGTGTTAAATTCAGATCAGCCCTTTAGAATGTGGTACTTCTAAATTTCTCTTTGTGTAGTACAATCCTTCCCCTTAAGTGCATTGAGATGGAAAAGGGTGATATTACTCATGCCGACATATTCTAATAAAAATGTCTTTAGAACGGACAGTTAAAAGAGAAGGTATTTGCATCTCTATTGACCTCATATGTGGCATGGAATATATTGCTAACCGGAAATCGTGATATAAACCCTAAAACCCTAAATTGGTTTATTTTTATTCATGCTTGAATGACTTCAAAGTTAAACGCCAGAGACAATACGAAATAGGTTAAGTTAATCAAAAATAACGCTTCTAATATTCATAATAATGTTTTGCTGAAGGCCAAAAAGTGCTACGCTTCTAAAACTGTTATGTGTATCAAACGAGAAAGACAAACATCATACCTTGCAGCGCTAATTTTTGAATTATAAGTCTAAGAAATGTTTTGTTTGTAGCTCGAATTGTTATTAACATCGTGGAAGACATCCTCAATGTGAGATAGGCATGTCGTACAGGTAAAAGTGTTACATAATTTGGACAAAATATTAAACGCATTTTACATTTGTTACCCTAGGTTTTTCCATGAGTTATTTTCATTACACAGCTGGCACAACCCTTTTAAGTCCTAGCTAAAGTACAATGACGGGACAGGCGTTTAACGCAGGGTGCGCAACAGAAACCGTCGAACTGCCTTTAAAACATGAGTTTGTTTAGTGAAGGTAGTGGACACAATGTTACTTACTTTATTTAATGTACAAATGATGTTTATCTGTTTGAAAAACAACACCATGGGTAAATATTAAGGAGGTAGCTCAAGTATTCTTCAACATTTATATCTACGAATGCGTAGTTATACAGAACTAGTTTTTGTTGTGTGATTCGTCTTGTCCGTACGCAATATTCGTCGACAGGGTCCCGACAGCATGGCTAACAAAAACGTCGAAAATTGTGAAGAAGATTTGGAATCTACAATTAATTACCAGGATAGTAGTGACTATAAGGAGTTCGCGCAAGTGATTAAACGTCTTGAAACTAGGTTGGATCGTTTAGAGCTGAACACCGATAACCGTTTTCAGCGCTCTCACGAGGCGGATCAGCCGCCATTTGCAAGTAGTTCGTTTCCGGCGGGCGCCATAACATCCGAAACAGGTGCCATTCCTAAACAAACCTCTCAAAGAGCATTATATGAGCCATAAACCCGGCCCGTAAATATCCTAGTCCTGACTTGGTTGGTAAGTTAGCTTCTGGGACGGCCGACAGACCCGAATTAAGTGAAATTCAGGAAAAATTTACTAGCATTAAGCAATCTGTTGACAGTGTCATTTTAACCCCCGCACATGAAACTGAATGACTCTCGTTCAGGTATAAAGAGAGAGGACCAGCCATTGTTAAATGTTTTGAGTAAGAATGCAAGATACGTGGAAACCATCTTCAAAATAATTGCCAAGAGTAAGGAAAACGAAGAGGTGGATCTGGAGCCTATTGCAGTAACTCTATTCGCGCAGATTCAATACTTGCAAGAAGAATTTGCGTCACTACTTGTCAAAGGTCGTTTTGACGATAACACTGCACAATTGTTCAAATCCTTACAACGCGGTACGTGTAGGTTTAATGAATCGTGTTTGCAGAATGTACGTGTAGCTGCTGAATTATCGTCGATTGCAAACAGGTATCCCCCTAAAGGTTTCAGATTGAGAAGTCCTAGAGGACGGGGAAGTTTTCGTGGATACGGAAAAGGTCGTCAAAATTATGATTACTTCAATTCATATTAAGTATGAGACATAAACTGAGGGAAAATTTTCATTATTGGCAAAAAATTGATGCTAACGATGAAGTGTTAAAATGGATAAGTGAGGGTGTTAAGTTTCCCTTTAGTGAATCTATTTCTTCATTCTATTTTGAAAATCGGGACTTTAATGATAAACAAACTAATTTCATTTCATCAGAAATCAGAACTTTATTAGTAGAGGGTAAAATTGTGAAATGTAATTCAAAGCCTAGAGGGGTTTCACCTATTAACTGCGTTCAGAAAAAAGGCGGAAAATTTCGGTTAGTCACAGACTTGAGGTTTTTAAATTCAAAATGTCATACACAAAAATTCAAAAATGAAGACATTAACTGTGTTATTTCAAATATCAACAAAAGTGATTACATGGTTACTGCGGATCTTAAAGATGGTTTTTTCCATGTGCCTGTACATGTGGATCATCAAGATTATTTAGGTTTTCAATTTGACAATGTGTATTATAAATGGCAAGTTCTACCATTTGGGCATTCATGTAGCCCTTTCTTCTTTGCAAAAACTTTACGTCCAATTATTGACTATTTGCGTTCATTGAATATTCGTGTGGTTGTCTATGTAGATGATTTCATTGTGCTTGCTCCCAAAGATCTAATAGAAAAACATAAAAACATTGTTTTGAGTACGCTAGAGTCATTAGGATTCACGATTAACTATAAAAAATCATCACTTGAACCAGCATTGAAAAAAGTGTACCTCGGGTACATAATTGACAATTCCAATAATAGAACAGTTATCTCTATCGTCGGAGAACGCATAAGTAAATTAAAGCGTTTAATCAGGAGTACAGTGAATAAACAATGTGTACAAGCTAGAACACTTGCTAGAATAGCAGGACAATGTGTCAGCATGTATAAGTGTATTTTTCCAGCAAAATTATTGCTCAGAAATATATATCGGCTATTAAGTACAAAAGTTTCTTGGTCGGACAAGTTAAAGTTGAATGACCCGTGTATAAAAGATTTACAGTGGTGGCTTCAGTCTATCGACGGTTGGAATCGTAAGGTTGTATATGAGGAACCTATAGACTTGCAGTCGACCACAGACGCGTCCAAATTTGGCTGGGGCGGATGGATCAACCACTCCCTACAGGCACAAGGGTTCTGGGACCCCTGGGTCCAGAAACAAAGTTCCAATTACCGAGAACTGTTAAGTGTATTAATGTGTCTAGTGTCTTTCCACAATCACCTCGGAAACAAACATGTACAAATATTATCAGACAATGTCACCACAGTGGCGATGATAAATGGTTTGGAGGATCGAACCTAGCATTAGACAGTCTCACAAGGGCTATTTACAGGTTTACAATCCAGAGGGGAATTTCAATATCGGCCAAATTTTTAGCAGGGAGGAACAACGTCAGAGCAGACAGGCTATCAAGATCAACTTACGAGTGGATGCTTCATCCCCAATTGTTTCGTTACTTAGATCGAGTATGGGGTCCTCACCACGTAGACAGGTTCGCGTCGATGAACTCAACGCAACTTCCAATTTACAATTCCCAACATCTCGACCCATTCACGTCAGGGGTGGAAAGCCTTCGCGCAGGGCTGGAGCAATGTCAACAATACGTGAACGCCCCATTTCGCGTTACTTCCACGAGTAATCGAGAAAATAAAGTGTCAGAAAGCCTCCGCCACTCTTATTGCACCAAAATGGACGGCACAACCGTGGTTCCAAGAAATGAAAAAGTTACTGGTGGCGCCACCTATCCACCTCCCTCTGTCAAGGCGGACAGTTTTTCTCAAAGAATCGTGCAGAGCCACTAAAAAATCGCAAATGGAATCTTTTCGCGTGGAGAATATCTGGGCAACTCGCTTAAGATGTTTAGGTTGGTCTCCCAGAGCAGCTAAACAAACAGTACATTCTTTAGCCGAAACTACTTTGTGCACATACAATAATATAATTCAAAAGTACATTGAATTCTGTGACAAGAAAAGTGTTAATTACAGAGACAATTCATCCACTGCAAATATTGCAGAATTTCTGTGTCATATATCAGACGCTTCTGAAAGACCCGAGTCTGTTTTAAAAACTTCAATCGCAGCAATAAATTTACTGTTCGACTCATTGGGTTTGTGTTCCCCCGCTAGAAACGATGACATTACAAAACTAACTAAAGCACTCGTAAAAACTGGAACTACAAAGCCGATGCAGAGGAATAAGCCTATGCCTATCAAGAATTTCGTCGAATTATTGGAATCCATGGGAGATAATAAGGAATTATCTATTCATGATCTTAGAATGAAGGCAATAGTTTTGCTAGCTTTGACAGCTATGACGCGTCCTTCGGATCTAGCACCCAAAGGCAAAGTTTTTAGGCCTGATACCTTTGAAATGATTCCTTTAATCATGCGAGTAGAAGATATAGAATTCAATGAAACTTCTATGACAGTTCATTTTCATGGGATTAAAAACGATACAAATAGACAAGGTTTTGAGGTCACAATCCCAAAATCAACAGATGAAGCTATAGACCCAGTGGAATGTTTAAAGGTATATATTGATAGAACTAATCAACATCGTAGGGATATGAAAGTGCACTTTTTCTATCGTTACCCCGCGCCATATCAGGCAATCAAGGCGGATACTGTGGCTAATATTCTGGATGAAGGAATTAAACGCGCAGGTCTTTATGATCAAGGGTTTTCGGCTAAGTCATTTAGGCCAACAGGTGCTACTATGGCCGTTTCTATTGGTAAACTGCCAGAGACAGTGATGAAAATTGGTCGGTGGAAGACCCAAGAGGTCTTTATGAATCATTATGTGTATGGCAGAGTGCCGCAAAATTTCACTGATGGACTGCTTAAAGCAGATAGACAGTGACTTGTTTCTTCAGTAAGTTCGGTTGCATGTTAAATAGTTTTCCGTTTAATGTTTCTGCTGTAAAATTATAAGTTTCTTTTACACTGGTGTACATATTCCAGTCGTCATCGTGAAAGTATCACTGTAAATAGATATTGTTCAACATATTCATCTGTAACTCTAAACTCAGCAAAGTAGAACAACAAAAACAGTAAGTGACCTTATAACGGAGATTTAATATAAAGCGTAGTTATACAGAACTAGTTTTTGTTGTGTGATTCGTCTTGTCCGTACGCAAGGCTTTTATGGTTATGGATATTCACCTATATTCACAATGGAAATATACCGGATACACTCAGTGAACCTCTAGACTATACTCAGTTGCTGTTGGGACCTAGGCTTATGGCAAGCACAGCAAAGTAGAACAACAAAAACAGTAAGTGACCTTATAACGGAGATTTAATATAAAACCAATGTTTGCATATTCTTTCTCCTGAAATAAATTAACCTGTCCCCAATCTGAGGTTTAATAATGTTGAAAAAATGAATTAATTACCTCAGACACGCTACAAAACATTGTTACGTTAAAATGACGTCATCGACGTCATGATGTGATGTGTCAGTTACCGTAGCAAAATTTTAATGAGAGCAAATGCGTTGGAAACATTGAAACATGTGTTCCGCGACATATATACTTTAAGCTGATATCAGAAAGCTAACGCGCATACTAATATAATTATCAACTACGCAGACTACTACGGATAACAGTGGACCCGAAATAAATTGAAAGGTATTAAATATCCGTATAAATTTCCTTCTTCTTTCAATATAAAGTGCCTTTGGTGGGTTAGGGTATTATACTTCAAACCTGGATGAAAATTTAACTTGAAGCGACTTAAGATTGCAGTAGCTGAAATATTACATAACACAAAGTGCAATAAACTGCTACGGTTTAATTAATTTGAATCCACTCTGGTGGCAAGTTATACCTTTATACAGGAGCATTTTGCGAGATATTAGACACCACGCACAATGTGGGAGAAAAAAATTAAAAATATGACGGGTTTGATATTTGTCACTTTTCTAACAAACATTTAATGGCTTTCCATTTGCTATCTCTTGAAGAAATTCAGTTTTAGAAGTGTATCACAGACAGACGGTATGTGTCATTTTCGCTTACCATGTGAACATTCCGCAGTCGACTGCTTAAAGGACCAAGGAAATTTATTAATAGCACGGATAATACGGTATGAGGAGGCCATGAGAAATACTCAGTGGAAAACATTTGTCGTGCGCTAACAAAATTGCTTTACCTATTATTCACTGTGTGAGGGAGGGAGGATGATGCTTGCTACAGTCAGTGCAAGAAATTTTATTTTATAATGGTAAAACTACTAGCTTTTGAAATAAGTCAGTGTCACTAAATGCATTGATTTTATTGACTATGTGTCTTGGTTCCTGAATTAATGTTTCAGCGTTCGAATGATTCTTGTGATCTCTGAATACTTTACAGTGCTAAATTTCCGTCAAGTCGTCTGCTGTGTGTTCTAAAATAGAATTATTGACTGAAAAGTATGTAACACCAGAAACGAATATCAATATAGGATGGTTTTTAAACATGATATATCGGCCTGAATTTGGTAAAAGATAAATTCACCTGTACTTCGGGACAATATCTAAATTATTATTACTGCCATAGTCACCTGGGGTTTAGTTTACTATTAGTCACCAAGGGAAAGCAGTTTTATCGTTGTCCACTGGTGTCAAACACACATATATATTCAAAGTTATACAGTTTTCCATTAACTACATATGCAAACTGTTAATGCATTGATCTTAATGATAGCATCTCCTCAGTTTAGTCAGGGATGTCTATCTGTCCGTTTATATGACTGTTTGGTTTAATTTCTCTACACTTTTAGAACATTTTCAAAATTTCAGTACAATGAGTTAAAAGAAATACCGTCGTATAAACTTTGTGTTTATATAAAACAATATATTTAGCAGTATTGATACTTCTGCTTTTAGGAATATTGAGTCCGTCATACGTAGGTCAGTATAGCAAAGATTCGCACATTTGTTGTATGCTATACACGAGCAATAACTAGTTTTCTGAACTATGACGCTCCGTACAAGGTGTAATAATTTTCCGTCAAGTATTCAAATTTTCGTTCCATAAGCACAATAGACGACGGGCGCTACATCAGTAGTCATAAAAGTTGAAATGTAAGAGTAGCAACGCACAGCAATCACATTCAGAGTCACATATAAAGACAACTAAGGATTTAAAATATGGGACATGTCAACCTCACACATACACAACTAGTTAGTCAAGACTGTGTTAATGTAATAAGTTTCTGAAGAGATAAACTCCAACATGAGTGACAAAATACCATACTGTATAAAGTAAAACAAGTAAATTAAGCCAATAAGAGGTATCATTACACTATTGTACTCAATAACTTGCATGAAGAACTTAACTTTTAACAAGTTGTAAGACAAAATTCCGTGCCCTATTACCTTCCCAACCTCTATCATCTGTTTATTTATGTTTTGTAGGATTGAGACGGAAAGCATCACAGAGTCTCACACTTGAATAGTCTTCGCATCATCAAATAGAGAAGTGTAGAGACTAACAGAGTTTATGGATCCAGTAGAAAAGAGCTTTGATTAATTGTCATAAATTATAACTTTATAATTGATAGATTTATTAACGTTTTCTTTCACATTATTTGTCAGCTTAGGTGGTTATAAATAATAAATTGTTATGTACTTCAATTTAATATTTAATGTATTTGTGCAATAAATGTGCCATATTGTGATAATATTGCTTGATATTTTACAAGCATGAGCTAAAACCAAACTTTAGTCGAACTAAGATAAATCCCTTTCAATTTTGTAATTGTAAGTTTTGGGCATAAGAGGTAACAAGGAGGGGTTTGGTATACAGAATTTTATGCGACTTTGTATAGTTTTAAATATATTCTTTTCCATTTTGATAGAGTGTTAGATTCTGCATTTTCTTTCCGACAACATTGCTATCATTATCATCAATGTTTTGAGTTATTTTCAAACTTTATACATGAATTACCGACTCCTCTCTAATCAATAACCTAAAATTGCCAGTTATAATATGACCAGCCTAAGTATAGATCCGAGAACTGGTTAATTACATATTTAACTGATATTAGATGCTCCCGAATTCTTAAAATATATATCAATAAAATCGTTTAAAAATACTAAGAAAATCTGTCAATTTTATTCCTATATTTAGGAAAGATGATTTGAGACATTTGTTTTTCTCTGTGACTGTTGCGACTACATGTGTTGTTAAATTGGGTAAGGAGTCAGACGTTCTACACTTCCACATTTGCGCCATGATAACGGTACGTTATAGACCTACGCTATACATGTATTAGTCTCAATATTAAAATGGCGATTACTGTAACTGTCTTTACCTTTTATTAAAGGTACTGTAATACAATCTGACGTGAATAGAGCATGGGACAAACAGTTGCTAGGGGACGTGAGGAGTGTTACACATTATTGTTCATGCACAAACTCAGACAACCGAGTTGACTATCATTCTGTTTACTTTCTTGATGTTCTTCCAAAAGTATTTTTGTAGATCAAAATTGATCAATTTGGCATGCGAATCAATTTTTAGACGGTGACATAAATTGCTGTTGAATTATTTTCTTGCATGTTTGCATTATTTAGAATCTACACAATACAACAATTTGACGACTTTGACTTTTGTAGACACAAAGCTAAAAATTAAAACAGTCATATCAATTTTTTAAAACATTCATTACTTTTTAAAGATAACCTCAACATTCTTTGAAACGAAAAAATGCGAGGTCAGAAGAATCCGCAATTTAGAGCTACTTTTATTAGCTAATACAAGTACATGTAAACCAGAACTTACTCAAATTAAGATAAACAAGCAAATTCGATGAATTGGTATCCCCCGCCGAAAGGGATTGTGGTGAAGAATGGCAAAAATATATCCGGCAAAAAGTTAAGGATGTAAGTAATAAGAAGCAAATAATTTAATTAGTCAAAATCAATTTAACAGAAAACAACATTTAATGTTTAATTAAAGAGTACATAATAAATATATGATACTTTGATCCTGACTAAGGAATTTATTTTGAATGGGATATGCTTACTGTAATATGCTTAGCTTTTAAAATTAAATGCAGTTCATTGAAATGTAAGCTTGAAGTTTAACTGGAACGAAATATTGTCTTTGAGTGGTTTGGCACCAGGTGTTGCTGTTAAACATGTACATTTGTATATAAAAGAACAAATTTCCTTAAGAGAACACAATCAAGTAAGATATCTTGAACATGGCTGAGGGCAAGGTTTGTGCAGTCACAACTTAACATGAAGGTTTGAACATTTTTATAAAAAAAAATAGGAATGAAAATATATATATATATATATATATATATATATATATATATATATATATATATATATATATATATATATATTTATTTATTTATTTATTTATTTATTTATTTATTTTTTAGGGGATGGGGGTGCGGGGACTGGGTGAGGAAACAAAATTTCACATGTTTATTATAAATATTGATGGAAAATTAAAAATGGAAAAAAATGGTTGAAGTGGGGGGGGGGGGCAGAGGATGCATGATCAGTGTAGGGCATGACAGGGTGGAGGAGCGAGGTGGGGGAATGGTACAACTTGTATGTTGATAAATATTCATGGAAGGTTTAAATAAAATCTAAAATAAGGAAAGAAAAAAAATTTCGGGTGGGGGGGAGGGGGCTTGGGAGGGGGAGGGGTGTGACAAAGGTAAGTGTGTGACCAGGTGTGGGTGCACAACTTCACATGTTTATAATAAATGTTCATAGAAAAAGAATGAAAGAAATTTAATGAAATTCTGCCAAATTGTAAGTTTGTTATTTACAAATATGTGGATTTTTAGACAATTAAAGGGCAATAACTCTGAAATTACAAAAGAAATCCGTACGAAATTGTGTGTGCACAACCACATTAAAGTGCTGTAACTTCTCTTTAAGTTTCATAGTTCAAAGTCAAATATATCAAAAGTTATGATGCAGAAATTGTCATATCTATAGATCTATAGTACCCTATATAGTTAACACTAGAAACTTCTAAGGGCCATAACACTGGTGTTACTTGGGCATTCTGACTGAAACTTGATGGGCCCCATAACCTCATAGTGGTGAACATGTATATGAAGTTTGTTTGCAAAAAAAGTCTAAGGAATGATTTTTTCAATTTTTTTTTTGTCGGGGGTGGGGGTGTCGGGAGGGGGAGGGGTGTGATCAAGTTAAGGGGTGACCAGGTGTGGGTACACAACTTCATGGTTCATGGAAAAGAATGACAGAAATTTAATGAAATTCTACCAAATGATAAGTTTGTTATGTACAAATATGTAGATTTCTATACAGTTAAAGGGCAATAACTCTTAATTTACGAAACAAATCCGAACGAAATTGTGTGTACACAACCACATTATGTTGATCTAAATTCTGTTTAAGTTTCATAGTTCTAGGTCAAATATATCAAAAGTTATGATGCAGAAATTGCCATATTTATAGTACCCTATATAGTTAACACTAGAAACTTCTAAGTGCCATAACTCTGGTGTTACTAGGGCAATCTGACTGAAACTTGACGGGCCGCAAAATCTCATAGTGTTGAATAAGTATATGAAGTTTTATATAAATATTCCCAACCATTTCCTAGATATGGCTTCGGACGGACGGACGGACAGACAACGCCAAAAACTATATCCCTCCGACTTTCGTCGGGGGATAATAAAATAAAAGCAAGTCAAAATTCAATTGGATTAGGCCATGACTTAATTATTAAAAGTATATTATTATCAAGCTTGTATAAATTTCAACATACTTAATGTTATACTGAACAGAAAACTAAAATTATAACATATTTGAGAAGGAAATTGCCGAACGATATAATATGCGCGCTCAGAATGTTTATCCTGACGAATATGAGTCAAACTTAATTACTAAAAAGAAAGCAAGTCAAAACCAATTTCTCTCCTGAAACTTTAGAATTATTGCTACACGAGTATAGCTTGGCAAAAATAACAAACGTGACACATAAAGAAAAGCACTTCAAATAGCGTATTGATGGCCGAAAACAAGATAGACACAAATACATATGTGAATATTTTGAAACCAGTTCTAGACAATATGTTTGACCAACTGATAAAAGTTGTTAGACCAGATACTAGTAGATTACATATTTGGGACATATACCATTTCGTATTTGTTTTATCAGAAACCAAGTGAGCTGCCGCCGCAGTGCATGAGTATAGTATCTAGTTTATAATTACAGTGTTGAAGCTTTCTCAAGACTAGAGGAAGTACGTTTGGTTTGCTCATCCCCCTTGTCATGAACCATAAGAGATGACAGTTTGTAGACCCAAACAACAACGACAAAATTCCAAGAAGAATAGCCACATTCACAGAACACTGGCGCCCATATATACAGTTATACAAACGAACGCAGTAACGAAGTAACAAACAAACAGAAAACATTCCGGAAGTAGGAACACGGTAGGGTACCGCCTTGGAATGGTCAGTGGCACAAACACCACTAGCCAAACCTTACTGTTTAAGCCTGATATTGTGCTATATAACAAAACATAGTAAACAAAATTACTCCCCGCCAGGTAAATCCCTAACATACTTAACAGTAATCACAATAAAACCGTGTAAACACGAAATATGCTCATGTAAAGATATATAAATCTATACCCCTGGCACCATAAGCATTTGTACTTGCAGAACCAAGAGCACTAAGAGAAACATCATTAAGCGCACGACGAACCAGGCCTGGGGACAAAAATCAAAATTTTCCCAAGAGAAGTATTTAAGAACTAACTACTATGGAGTTCCTCATCTTTCTCGTCATGGCAAAATCATACTGTAGATCTGTATGCTTCTCTTTTATTTCCCCAGTGTAGTGTAGAATAACCAACGATCCAGGTTACTGAAAAATATTATTCGGAAAGCCAAAAACATTGAATCACTTAACGAATACAACTAAGATATGTATGGGATTACCCTCTACCTTTCTTTCCTAATGATGTCATGCGGTACACTTTGGTGTCTAGGTACGCTGCTGCGCCAATATGGAAACTGTGTGAAAGTAGGTAAACAGACACTAAATATGAAAATGGCACAAAAATGGTAGTTGCATAATGGCGGATTCAAATAGTTCTCAGTTTTTTTTTTTTTTTTTTTTTTTTTTTTTTTTTTGTTCTGTAGAGCTATTTTCCTTATTTTCTTTGCAATCTATTGCTGAAATCACAGAACAGATCTATGCTTGACATTTAGGAAGCATTTTTTTTTCATAACGAAACGATAGCTTGACAGAGTTTGTCATGGAATCTTATGTCATACACCACCACTACAATTGGGGTCTAATCTTTAGCTGATTTTGAAGCGAAAATACATTTATTGCATCAAACATAACCGCACTTTTCTTTTGATTTTTATTCAGCACTGACAATATCTTGCAAGAAAATGTAAGTTACAGACATTTAAAATGGGTCCTGAAGTGTGTTGCAGCCATTAAAACATTGTTTATATAGAATAAAGAAGGCCAGCTATATAGTGTGTTTATTCAAATTATATGTTAGCTGGGAAACCTAAATGTATCCATCATGTTCTAAGAACACTATTGAACTGGTATCTTAACGGTTCTCATTTAAGTGCGAAAGAAAACGCTACTTGGTTTCAATTTACTGTATTCCAACAAGGGCTGTACTTGGCACAATTTTGGAGTCTGATATTGTTTACAGAGTAATTACCTGAGGTGAACCACACTGATTATGTTTTGATTGAATAAGGCATAACAAGTCTCAAATATGTAAATTTGATGTCTACAGACCTTAATGGATGGCTGCAATGTGATGGAGATGAAAGAGCTTATTCACCGACACGATCGACAGAATGCTGCTAAAAAGCCTTCTAAAGCGTAGCTTCATACAATATAGCAAACTGATGGTAACACAACACAAAGTTTCCTTAGTATCTCAATAGTTAAAGGTAACCGAAGGTCCTATGCTTGTCATTTTCTTGTAATACCATCCATTATTTATTTGGATGTAAAATAAATTTGTTGGATCACCCTAGTTTTTATGAAATAACCACGCAATATAGAGGGAAAAAACAAGGAAGAATAGCCAACAGGGAAAGCCACGTTCAAAAAACGCAGCCTCCCCAAAGACACACACGAACAATTGTTGCACACCATACACAAACATGAACACAAAAGGACAAAACAAACAAATACAGGAACACACTGGGGCACCGCCTTGGAACGGTCAGTAGAAAAACCACCACTAGGGAGCTTAAACCGGTTTATGGTGCACCTAACCTCACTCTTACCCCCACCATGTTCCAAAGTCACAAGACAGTGTAAATGAGACAACCGACTCGTGTAAGGCCGTAAGTGTAAAATAGCGCAATATACTACAAAATACTGCAAATGAGCAAGGTGGACTGTTATGCTCTTTTTAAATTACACGACAATCCTTGTGAAGCCAATGACTCAGCTACCGTTAATGTTGATACTTACCTAACCTACACTGTGCTTCGCCAGTTTTGCATCGTATCCTTTTTTGCTAATACTTCTAATATATTATATAAATATTTTATTTATGTTTATTTTATTTTCCGTAGGTTTTGAACTACATCCCAATGGTATATGGGATGTGTCTGACCAAAATTAAGACGTGTTTAAAGTTTTGTGTTTTATTTCTTTAAAGTTCGAACAACCTGACAGTGGTAAAATTTATAGAAAGCCCACAGCGTGACAGCGGTAACCCTGTTGTAACAACACTTTTTATATAAAAATGTATATTCTGACTTTATAATTTATATATTGATCTACGTGATCTTGTCTGCTTTAGTGGCGATAAATAATCAGTTTTCGTGGATTCTTATTCATTTTGGAATTTATTTATGTAGTAAATTTGTAATATTATGATAGTATTGCTTGATGTTATTCTTTCAGAAGCTAAAATTTGCATCGCGCTTAGAAATACCTCGTTTGATTTTCAAAGTGAGAGCTAGGGTATAGGAGCCAATGTGTTGCTAATTGCAATAAGATGTCCAGCGGAATTTAAGTCACCTAAGCTGGAGTTCTGAAACCTTAAAAGCACATCAGAAATGTCATTAGATAACTCAGAAATATGCTTTCTGTTAATTAATATGTTACATTTCAAGCATTGAAACACAATTTAATTTAGAATATGGCAAACAGACAAATTGTCACATCTTAACAAATGTTTCGTATTTTGTAATTCTGAAGGCTAAAGCAATACAGATGATACTAGGGGGATCCAAAAACGCAATGCCTTCCGTTAGACCCTGTTTTGACCAAGGTTCTGACCAAGCCCAATATCTCATTCTGTTGTCTAAGTAAATGCCATAGCCAATACCTGGCTTATCGGTAAAAAGCTGTATATCGGAATTGTTCAGTCAAAGTTTACAGTGGATAACCGAAACACCATTGTAATTGGATAAAAAGTAAAGCCAAATATTTTAAGATCCTCTCTCACCTCTTATGTTTCTTTAAGTAAAGATGTTTTATGAACCAAGGTAACTGTAAGGTTAATTAGCCTTCTTACAACTGGCCTACCTACTTGGATTGCTTTACACGCAAGTCAAAGACTACCAATTAACGACTGGGTTTGTCCATATGTTGCCTTTGCTTTAGACAATAAAACTTTGACATTTTCTGTAATCTAAACGAGTTTTCCAACTGGTATTCTTACAACCATCTCAAGGCAGTTGATGTCTTATCTAGAACTAAAGTAATTTTCAATTCATCATGGATAAACAGTCTTATCTAGAACTAAAGTAATTTTTAAATCATCATGGATAAACAGTCTTATCTAGAACTAAAGTAATTTTCAATTCATCATGGATAAACAGTCTTATCTAGAACTAAAGTAACTTCCAACTGATCACACAACTGAAAGAAGTTTTCAAATAAAAACGTTAGAACTTTCTTTCCTTCCCCAAAAACAGAAAACATTCACATATTACTTAACATTTTTAGAGTTCGATATTTTCATTACCGGCCATTCCAAAAAGAAGGAAAATGTTTCGAATGTTGCAAAAGAAATAGAGGTCCCAAACTGCAGACATTTGTCAAAATAATATTTCCCTTACCCAGTAGTTCAAAATCTGCTTGGATTATTGGTAGAAGCCAGAAACTAAAATTAACGAATGGTGTTGAAAACGATGGCCCACGCATTCTACCGACTTCAATACATTTTGCCATTTTCTTTGTGATTACATGTACGTCTGGATGTTCGTAAGCGGACTTTAAATTATTTGAACACTGTTGGAATTTTTGATCAAAATCCTGTAAAACAACTTCCGAAAAAAAAACATGATTCGGGACATACGGGCATTGGCCTAAATTGTAGGGGGTCCCTGGCATAGCTATTATTTTAAGTCAGCACAAACCTTTTTTGCAGGTAATTTCTTGTCTAAGCCTAAACTGATATGTCCTCTAGGTAAAACCACACCTGCGGAAAGCTCAGAGCAAGCTTTTGGGTGTTGTATAAGATAAATATCCATGAAGACAAGGAATGCATCAGACCATCGTCCAATATATCTAACCATTTCTGCACCTTTTTGGCGAGTTTCAATGTAACCGTCACTAAATAAAGCTAGTTAAACAAGTTTTTCAGCAGAAGAATTTAAATCCAATGAAGACTTTAAGAGCAAATTTAAGTTTATGTATTTCCCTGTTCAGAGCTTTCATATAGGTGAAGCGGTATTTGAAGTGGTATTTGAGCACTCCCACAATTACTGGTAGAATAGGAATATAACCATGCGACGCAAGAAAATTTGACTGTTGGAATTGAATTTCAGGAACAAAGCAAACAGAATTGCTCTGAGCCTTACATTTCCCCCTATGTTACTTAAATCAAACACGTTTAGCGTGACTTTCCATGTTCGGGTAGGATGTTAACATCCTTTTGACCACCATTGCCCGTTTTGTCAGTCTGAACTTCTGCCAACACAAACTGTGGGCCCGATATTTTTAGCGGTGATGGTGGTGGTGGTGTTGGTGGTGTGGAGTTGTGTCTGTAGTTAGCAGTATTTTGCAGGGCATCCTGCACTTGGGCTTTTCAGTTTGCACCCTTTCCTGGTGGCCTGACCTGCCAAACATAAATGCATTTATATTCAGAAAATGAACATCAATGATCATAATGATATTGTAATGTGATATAAAAAGTGACTATCTGTGTGTCCAGTCATTATCATTTGATTGCTTGCTTAATTACACAAATAATATATTGTATTCTATGTATTTCATACAAAACCTAGAATCAGTCAAACCGAGTCTGCTATTATTGTGATTGGTTACAGACTTTATACTCAAGTTCAATCGTACTTCGTTTGTATCAAAAATAGCAAATAAAAATATCAGATATCTTGATATGCATGATACGTCGAATTTCGTAGCACACCGAAAAACGTCATATTTCGTTTTTAAATTGAAATAAAACAACCGTTCAAGTTGCTTTTAAAATGCCACATGCTAATATGCTGTTTCTACAAGTAGTATACTGTTGAAAAACGGCGTTAAAACCAAAACGAAAACGAAAAGCAAGTAGTACTTGTATACAAGCTGTCATCAATTTTGCCGTTAATCATGATTACAAAATTTAGACGAAAACATTTTCAATCCTTACTTTGTGCTTCAACTGGGTAAAAATGCCTTTCTACCAAATTTAAATTCATATATTAAGGCATATCCATTCCAAATGATTGTTTGTTAGTTATTTCTTTATTTCCTAAAATATATTCAGTCGAGGCCAACACAATTAGAAATGGCCCGACCTATATGATAGAAATGAGTGGTAGTGCAAAGGTTTAGACAGAAAAAGTGCATAAACGTTTACTGTCGTGGATTTTCATCGTGCGATGGCATTATATGTAATTAAACAGGTTAATTCATGTCAAAACCGTTCAATATATTGTTTCATATTCAAAACCGCGAGTCCTGATGTAGGTTTTGGAGTGCCAATAACCACTAAAGGTACATCATTGCCATTTAATAATTTGTCTGTTATCTTTCGGTGCCTAAAACGTAATATAGGACAGATACATTGTTAGGTATTCAGTCAGAAATATATTGTAGTCTTGAAAGCATAGAAGAAAATGCAGAATATTTACTTTGATTGGGTCTATTTATGCAATAAAATGAAATATGCGAAAAAATGAAATATGCGACTCTCACATCCCTAGCAAATTCAGTCAGAGTTCTCTGTTGAAATGCATAATGTAATGTTTCCAATTTCAAAAGCATGCTTTCCTTCTAACTACTCAAAATCAAGTTTTAAATGGACATATTTATACCACAGAATAAATCGCTTAGTTTTCATTTTCATGTTATTATCTCTCGTGCCGATTGATTCATATTCTGCATTAGAGTTGACAATTTGATTTTGGTCCATTATCCAACATATCAGAAATCATGCGTGATTCAGAAAACTGCCATAAACAAATTACTCATTTGTCGTTAATGATTTCAATAACTGGGTTTCCATCTATTATCCTGCAATAGTTAAATCTCATTAATATCGATATTGCAAACGGCTGACAACAGTGTCATCGTTTGCTGCATGAAATGTGCAGATTTTTGTCTCAGTCGTAAACGACACGAGTCCTTATAATATTGAAGGTGGTGGATAAATACAAAGCGCTGTACTTTTCTCTTACTCTGGATAGTTCGAAGCATATACTGAACTTGCCAAAGCCAAGATTTAGGTAATTAAAACCCAGACAACATCTTCTACTAATACATATTCAGAAAATAATATCTTCCTAAAACAGGTGTTTGAAATTGCTTAAACTTCAGTATAAAAATCTTTTAATGTCTTACCCAGACTAGTACTATTCGTTATGTAACTGAGCACAGTACGGTAAACAGATTCTGCTTACAACAATTTGAGAAATACATTTCCTCAAAGTGTGTTTTCCCTGTAGTAAACTTCCAAATATAAGATGGAAATAAATTATCTAAGGTCTCTATATTAATCACCTGAACAAAGATTCAGATATTGAGCAGAAGTTAAAATGTGGTTCAAATAAGATAAATCGATACCAGAAATAGAATAGACCGATATATTTCTCATATAAAATCCGGTATTAGAGCATTTAAAAAAATGGCCTGAAAACGTAATTCCCCTCCCAGTAGCCATGTACACTGTATTCCTACATAACATTTATAAATCAGATAAGGTTAAACAAAATCATGGTTTTATTGTAAACAGGCTCTGTATATCCGCATCCACATAAAACTAAACTTACTTCTACATGGGTGACAGATATGCTCAGTATGAGCTATAACATTTCAATAATGGGACTGTCCATGTATACGCTTTGTCTCAAGCAGAATTCCAGTTAATATTTGTGTAAGAACATAGATTATGTGGAGGAATATACAAGTACTAGTTATCGTTTAATAAGAATAGACTACGTTACATGACTTTTGGCGGATTTACATACATTTAACAACTGTATCAGA
Organism: Mercenaria mercenaria; assembly: GCF_021730395.1. NCBI lineage: Eukaryota > Metazoa > Mollusca > Bivalvia > Venerida > Veneridae > Mercenaria > Mercenaria mercenaria. The sequence goes on along the minus strand of NC_069362.1, from coordinate 88,129,614 downwards.
CAGGAATAAATGGTCTCAATATAATGTTCCTTTCTTGAACGTACTATCCTAGTTTTTACTCTGTGTTGTACTTATACTTTAAGGTTTAAGAGGGAAAATGAAGAGCGTACATATATCCCCTTGGCCATAGAAGTATAACATCATAGTTTTGATATTCACCATTTATTATTTTAGTGTATTCTATACCGGATCTGAACAAATTCGTTTCATTCGCAGAAAACCCTACTTTTATTCTTGAAAATACTATTTTAATAATTTGTATGTTGGAGTGTCATTTAGAATTTATAAGTCGATTTCAACGAATTTAGAATTTCGCTGGTTGTTCTGAAAGTAATATTTTCATGAACAGACTCAATCAAACAGAGTCTGCTACTATTTTGCTTGGCTGCATTCTATGTTTCCAAAGTATCTTCAAAAAGATTTCATTAATGAAAAAACGTTCATGTTAAGCTATTCACTAATACTGCGTTTCTTCCTTTTCGCTTGGGCAGTTAGCATTGTTCTGGTCAAACACCAGAAAATATTATTCCCTATATGTTCTTTATAAAACTGACATTTTTAAAGGGCTACCAAACAAAGCTAGACCCATTTCAGAGAACAAATCCTTATCTCATTTTAAAGAGTTATGATAAAACTGATATAAAATGAAGAGAAAAGTAGGGGTCATCTTCTAAGCGAGATTTCTCTTGTCACATTTGCTTACTGTAAATCACATCAAAATCACACTGCTGTGTCCTGGAAGTACTACTCATACTAAAATTGAGTTTCGCTTCACCAAATACAACATCCACTCCCTTTTTTCTACCAAAATGTCAAAAATACTTCTAATCTTTAATTTAGACCTCTGTGGCCATGCCAAGTGAAAAATTAGTGTTCAAAAACCTGTCCGCCATTACGCGACTGGACCAGATGGCTACCATGCTGGTTCCTTTACTATAGTTAAGCTTTCACTGTCAAAATTTTTTCCCAGTCAACATACCAAATAAACAGTGAAATACCTTTTAAAGCCACTCGCCCACAGTTTGGGTGAAAATGTTCAACATTTTCATTACCAGCAAGTTTGGCATAGAATGTACACATGACACTGAAAACTGATAAGTGGGTGAAAATAAAAGTTAGATATTGGTAAAAATGCAAGAAGAATGTAAACTTTCTATATTATTTCAAAGTGTTGCAATGGTTTACTACCTTTTGCACAATATTTTCGGTAAGAAAAGCTTGCAAAAATCTTATATCAATAAGTTTGTACCATTAGCCACTCTCAAAGTACTCACTTTTTAAGGATTTTTGACAGGAAATATTTTTCACATGTTTGAGCATAAACGTATCAGACAATGAAATAGTATTTCAGTACACACGTATCAAACATTAAGATACTAATTCAGCAATATAAAACAATTATACAGTTTACCTTAAACATTTATAGCCCTTAAAAAAACTTAACTGTCTAAGAACTTTATATATAGTTATAATGAGATAGTAATGCTCCAAATTTAGTGATGTTTAGTCGTTCGTTATACTTCTTGTCTATATGTTTCTTTCTTATATCATTACACTGTGAACATACTAATACATAATGGAATGCATCACCAATGTCATTACAGAATTTGGTGTATTTTCTATTTCAGCATACCATGGCTGTAAGAAAATATCTCTTAGTGTTTGTAAATATGATTTAATAAACCCCATGGGATCTGAAACACTTTGACTATACCATATTTCCAATTTTAAATTTTAAATTTCTTGGTTGTCTTTCTTTGCTAAGATCACTAATATGTTTTATCTATATTTATTGAAAGTTTCCATTTATCATAATATGTTTTAAAACAATCTAAAGCATGTTGCATGTTCTCTTTACTATCACTAAAATGACTGTATCATCAGCGAAAGTAAGATAAACATTTTTTTAAAGTTCGTGATTCATCTGAAACTGACTCTTTAATGGCACCATGTACTTTATTGCCGTTTAAATAAACCTCTAAATCATTTAGAAAGATACTAAACAGAAAAGGGACAAGTTTTCGTCTTGACGAACGCCGCTTAAGCAATTGAAAATGGAGAACTTCCGTCATGGGTCAAAACTTTTGACTTTATACTCTCATACATTTTGTAAATAATATTGCATTTTCTGTTTATATATTGCGGAACGAGCATTTCGCCCACAATCACAAATTATGGTAAATTGATAAATGAATTGAAGATAAGTGACCTGTTATTTGTCTAACGTATGTGCAAGACTTTCATGTAATGCTACCTGCGATTGTTAGTTACATGCTTAAGCGTATTTCGTGTCCAGTGTATTTTCCGAGAATCTTTGTAACCGCTCTAGCACCCGTGGTCATGAAATTGCGAAATATAGTTCTCGGACATTTCTTTGGTTATAGCATTACTTTCTTCAATTTACGTCAAATATTGTTTATTACTCCCTGACAATAGTTACGACAGACAATTTTGCAATATCACTGGGAAATATTATTACGTTTTGTCTAAAACATGAGCATTATGCGACATATAAGACATTAAGTGCAATGCAAAAAAAATATAAATCAATAAATGTTACTGCTTTGATATTAATAAACACCTTTTATAAAAAGCATCAAGTCTCTTGCGGAAGTTAAATCCATTCTTTATCGTTCTAGACCTACATGTTCAGACTGTATGTGTCATTTTGCATAGCATGTGCTGATTCAGTTTAAGTCGCGGCTTAACAGACACAGAACATTGTACAGCATGATGCCTTTTGCAATATTTTTCAATACTGTATACGTTAACAAAATGCCAAAAGCCCTAGAAATATCATTTACACGTTACAGTATGGAAAATTTGACGTATTACAATATAAACCCTAAACTTTGAAATAAAATCAAAGTAAAAAAGGCATTAATTATGCTAATACAGTCTAACGTAAAACTGTGCTATGGAACTTGGAACTTTCGTTATCTCTCATGTACGGACTCAGTCAGTCGAGTCGGCTATTATTTTGCTTCTTTCTTTACCTTTCATATAGATTAAATTGGATCGTTTGAGCACGAGATTGTGTCACAAGCGGCTTCTTCTATGTTGTTGTGCCATGACATAAACTATTTTCTTGTTTACCTTTGCAGATAGCGATAATAACTGAGCTTTTTTTCATTTCATGATCAGAATTACTGTGATAAAACGAAAAAATATTAACAAATTTTCTTAAGATGTTCAAACAGTATTATTTTTGTACACATCAAAGTGATGTTGTTTCATTATCCGTTTATAAATATATATTATATACTAATTATGCGAATACATAGTATGAGATAATTTGTCAAATTACGTGTGTGTTTACTCGAAAGTAGTATGATTGTTGCTATGTACCATACTGTTACAGTCATCACATAACTGCTGTACAAGAATCGGAAATTATAATGTCCACTTTTACAAAACAAACAAGATGTATTTATCAAAGGCAAATCAATCAAAATCAAATCGACTTTTTCTCTGATATTTCATTTACATCATTTATATTGCAGACCGAAGACAGCAGTGTCCTCATTTGTTACATCACACGTGCAGATATCTATCTCAGCACAGAGGTTACAGAGTAGATATCACGTGACAATTACCGTATTACGTCCCGGCAAAAAATAAAGCATACTGCAGTTAATCATACTCTGTATAGCTCGTAAAATATAGTACACTTGCCACTGGAATAATGTTATTTAAGTATGGTTAATATCTTCTAGGAAACTAATGGTCCAATACTCAGAACTACTGGAAGCCATTAGGCTATTTTTTCATGTCAAATTTCATCTCATTCATTTATACCTCTAGAAAAGAGTAGATTATGGCGACCTTATGTTTAAAAAAAATTGCCTAGTAGTTCTTAGTGTTGTAGATGGCATGCATAGGCGATAATGTATTCATGGATTATTTACAGTATCATGTAAATAACTGACTTGAGAGGTTAATTATGCTTAATTGTCCGGCGCAACTTCAAAATAATTGTCCAAAGAATTGCTTAAAGGCCAGGTGTGTATACAGTAAGATGATGTGGATCATATTCTCAGGAGTCTGCAATGTGTTTTATGTCCCCACATTTATGTGTCGAGACGGGAGGCATATAGCGTTGCTGCTGTCCGTACGTCCGTACGTCTGTCCGAACTTACATTTGCATATTTAGGTGGCTATAGAATCAATAGTTAACTGTACTTTTTCTTTGATGTCACTCATTCCGTAAGCTTTTATATGGCTATTTTTCTTTTACATGACTGAAGGAACAACAGAAAGAACAAGAGTAGCCACATAAATACCTATATGTAGGAACGTCCGTCCTTTCTGCCCAAAATCTCGTGTATCAAACTCCTCCCACACTATTTGCCTGATTTGCTTTAAACTTTCACAGGTGAACAAGCCTGATGTGCACGTGACCATAAAGGAATAAACTGTTGCTGTGACTATTTTTACCGCAGTAATGGCCCTTTGATAGTTTTGCGATATGGAATATAGAGAAAAATCTTGTGTCGAACTCCTCAAACACTATTGAAAAGATATGCTTGAACGTTTCACAGATGAAGGATCTTCATGTGAAGATGACCATAAGTAATGCATTGTTTTGTGACAATCTTTTCTAGAATTATGGCCTTTTCTTACTTTCGCAAAATAGGCCGTGTTAAAGAAATTCGGTGTGCAACTCCACATATACTTTTTAACGGCATGAATTCATAGGTGCTTAGCTGCATAACCTAATCTGAATACAATTTGCTTCAAACTTTTAGCTGAACATCCTTCATGTGAAGATGGTCTGTACTAAAATCTTTGCTATTTAGCGGATAGCACAGTGTGTGGGAACACCCGTGTCCAGTTTTAGTTTTAAACCCATTAGACGTTAAAAGGACGTTTTAGCGCGCAGATTAAGAATATTCATTGAATGGAAGATTTGGCAGGCAACTTGCGAATTGAACATGAACATATGGAGATAATTATTCAGATGCAGCCGACTTCTGTATGACAGAGGAATGAATTGTTAAAAAAGTGTTATTTATCTTTGCACATGGTAAACAGCTACGGAAAAATCCCACTGATTTTGGTATACAACATGGCGATCATTATAAGCTAACGTAGTCACGTTTACCCTAACGTCACGTGAAAAAGTTCAGCGGACCAATATGACTAAATAATACCGGGCGCGCACTCGCAAAGAATAGATTATCGCTAGACATGATTCGTAATGCCATCAGAACAGGCCATTTTCGTTTCTATGTATAGTAACTTTTTGTATTAGTTTAAACAGTTTAGTATCTCATGTACATAAATCACACACAAACAAGCAAGTTTACAATGGATCTGAAAACAAGGTTTTGCTAATTCATTTCATTGACAGTAAAACATGTTATAAAGAGAGGGTGTAACAAAAGTCTAGATTTTGGCTTTAAACCCGTTCTTTAAATATAGTTATTGAAATCAAAAAATGATAAAAAAAATAAAATTGGGAAATTAGTTGAGAAAATGTTTTTTTTTTTTGCATTAAAATACCAGATTTATATAGCTCCCTTTTCATGAGCAACACGTTCAACGGCGTTTTACATAACACAAAGGCAGCCACAGAAAGCACCAAATTCATCCTCTACTAGTACAGTGATCTGACAAGAGGGACAGAGCGACAGAAAGCCCCCAGAACAGACAGAGAGAGAGAGAGAGAGAGAGAGAGAGATCTTTTAGGTACAGACCTGACCGGGTAACTTAGCCTAGCTCTATGTTCTTTAACGTGCCCGATGTATACCACCGATACACGCAAAACCGTCTTTCCTGGGAAAAAGGAGTACTGGCCTCTTGGATAGGTGAGAGACGCTGAAGAGCAGATTCCCAGTGCCTAGACCGGAATGATTGCTTTTTTTCTATAACATCCTGTCTGGAACCCTCAGTTCCCCAACCAATCCTCTCCCACTTTGAGTGGATAATGGCTATCACATATTTTGAAAAAGCGGACACTTTTTTATTTAAGATTCCCACATTGGATTTTTGCAATACATCTTTGTTCACTGAAAATTATTATCCTGTTAGTTGAAATAATTAATGCAATAAGTCACGCGCTGGCCTCAGTAAAAGTAGTAGTTAATGGGGTGTTGTGAAAATAAGCGAAACGGCCAAATCTCAAACTTCTTCAAACATGCAAAAACGGCATTTAATACTTTTTGTAATTTCAGTCTGTTGAAAAATGACGCAGTTAAGATAAAGGAGGATCCCATTTTACAACATTTAACTACGAAAGACTTTCGTGTTAATGAAAATGTAAGTGCAGTTTAAAGATAAAACAATCTATATGTCTGGGAGTCAGTCTCCTTTAACAATGGTACGATCTTGTTTCCAAAGTACTGATGTATGGATGACACTGGTTTGGTTTAGTGTAAGTCCGAGATATCTTGAACTGAGTGAAAACCAGATACAACATTATAACGACTGGTTTTGTGTTAAAGGTGATCTTACATTTGAAACAAACATTTTTATTTATTTCTCAATGGATATTGAGCAATTTGTACCCGTTTTGCCAGCACAGCCAGAGATGTTGTTTGTTACTTCATATATATTTTACTATTTTGATTCAATAACTTAATAAAACAGTAAGTTGGAAAGGCTCCACAGATCATTAGACAATTCTAAACTCTCTTATAGCGAAAATATAGATAAACAGACTATTGTATTTTGATATCAGGTTTATCGGAAGAGGTAAATATTCACTCAAATTATGTATCAGTGCGTCATTGATGCCTAAATCAACATTTCAAGGTCTAAATGCACTACAATAATACGCTGGAAATAAATTACTTCTCTACTATGTGCATACCATTACCACAGCAGCTGGTTCGATTTGACTACTTTGGCTGAAGTAGCATAATATCTGTATGTAGAGTTATCTATATGTAAAATGTCTTTAATATTTAGGGCTTCTAAACATACCATGTAAATACCAGATTCTTTCTATTTAATATACCATAAACTTCCAATATTTTCAGTTTTTGTAATGTTGGCGACATTTAGGTTTCCTCTTTTGTTTCTATTTCCATTTTTCTTTGGCAAATAATTTGTTCCATATTTGACGTAAATAATACCAACCTTACGTAAGTAAAATATTGTTAAGAGTAGACTACCTTGACGCACTGAGCAAAAGAAACACAAGCAGAGTTTCATATTTCAGCGCTCCACAACAGTGTGACAGTTTGAATTAAACACTAATAACCTATTTTGGAAACAAAGCACACGCAACGAAACATATACTAATGTGAGATATTCGGTTCTAGGCATCGGTAAATGGTAACAATCTTCAAAGCATATTGTAATGCAATATCGCTTTGATCTGTTAAGGTATTTAAGAGTGTTATAGTGTCGTTTATCTGAATTATACTCCGTTAGAGAAAATGTTGCAAAATCAGGGATAAATATCAATTGATTCAATTGATACAGATTGTCCCCAGAAATCTCAGTTTTAAACCTTTAATCGGTGCGTATTTTATAACATGACTGTTGTTTGTCATTGTTTCAGTGTTGTTCTCAAACATTTTATTTAAAACTATGGTTAAAAATCATGCAACCATTTTTCTCTTATGGTTTTGTTTATTAAAGCTTTAAGTGACTTCTTATGCCGAATGGTCTATGTGATGCATTAACTAGATCCTGCAATTCAAAAATGAATCTTTGACTCACTTATTCGTCTCTGTGTCGGTACTTTTTAATAGCTTAATATGTTTATGTATATGTTGTGGGTATTAATATCATTGTTCTATTACTTATATAGTATACAAAACAGTGCATCGACAGGTATATCAAATTTTGCATAAATAGTCTCATAGAATTCTGTTTCATTTTACAAAAAAGATATGATACATTTTAGAAGTGTTTTACCTTAATTAAATTATTTTACTTTATTCATCTGTACGAATAGTTGATGACTTGCCAAATGAACAAAATTTGTTCATTAATATTTCAAAGTAGAATTAAACAAAATAAAAAAAAAAGCAATGAACGGTATATTTGTAGTTTTTAAGCAAAGTACATAGAGTAAACAGAAAATTTGATATTTTACAGATGGTTTATTTAGACCAAGAATGATATTCAGATACTGCTACTGCTACAGATGATGATGTATGTAAAGATGAAACTCCGCCCACATTTTACAAACGTCTGACAAAATTTATAACAGGAAAAAGTAGCATTCAGCACAATTTAGCGATTTAAGCAAATATATTCTAGCGTTGCATTATTACATTTACAATAACATTTTCTTTATCAATCACTGGAATGTCGTCAGGGACTATTGTGAAAGAAATCTGTTATTATCAGTACTATAGTAGTTGAAGAAAACTGATTTTTGAATAAAATCCCATGTTTGCAAATATAATCGAAATAAGAAAAAAAATTAAAAGGTATTTTATAAAGAAGGCATAATGATCGGAGACAGATATTGAAAATTATGCGCTAGTAGTAATTGACTCATTTGTCGTTTTTCCTGTTTTTAATTCACATTAATCCAACAATAGCGTTTATGCATTTATTATCCTGCAGAAATTGTATTCGATCATTACTATGCTTTCCTCTCAGACTGTATGTGTCATCGTTTGCTGCATGAGATGTTTTAACGTCTGGTAAAACAACTTCCAAATTAGTTCTACTCTGTGCAACGTGCGAAGCAGTATCACTCAGTGCAATCTGAAAATGTTCTTGCATGCCAGACAGGATTTTCCCGTGTTTTGCCGGTGCCAGAAAAAAACTCGTCTTACACCCCAAGGTAGATGACTCGCGTGCTGTAATTTATGAACGAATCTGTCACTAGCTGAAGGTGCTGATGGAAATATCTGGTAACTGTTACTTCTACTAAAAGCAGTTACCAAAACTTTGCACTACCCTGCGCATTTCAGGAAATAACACCGTAATGGAAAATATCATGATCAACGTAGTCCGGGAACTTGTCACTCAGATATCATGACGGTCAAATATTGGTTATTATACAGTAATGGCTGAAGTCGCAACTTTATTTTACCGAAACTTCCTTTCTAAAGATCATATATCAGACTTGTGCAAGAAATTTAAAATGCAAAAAATACTACAGATGTGACTTTGTTGTCAAGATCTAGTTACTACTAAAATAGCGTTTCAGTGTTATTAGGTAACTATAGTTCGCAGAAGATATTTAAGTTTTTTGGGGGGCTTTTTTTTACATTTTCCTTATTAGAATAAAACTGTAAGCAATAAACGAACTTATATTTTAACTGATACTTGGCTTATAATGTTCTTATTCTATATTTGGATCTTTCAAAATGAGTTAGACATGTCTGCTTCAGTTGCTAATCACGCAACAATCTTTCCTTCTAGTGAATTCCACAAGAAAATATTCTGTAAATAGTCACACAAATTCACTTAGCTATATTCTTTGTAAAGTAATATCTTAACTGACACGACAACAGACTGACAATTTAATTAAAATCGGGTCTTTATTACACTTATATTACCTATTGTGGAAACCAAATCACACTTCATGAAAGTAGTTCAAATAAAAGATATTTTGTTCTAGACACTTATAAACTAAGTATTACTTCGTTACCCAACTGATACAAAAACCGCTTTGATCAATGTAGGTATTTATGTGAATGTTTCTTTAAATAATGTTACAAAAAGCTGCATATCAATGCATGTTCTCACAAGAATAAAAGTAATATACAATAACATTACATTGAATTTTTAAAAATGATCTGAACTGAATTCGAACCCATGGTGTCGGAGAGCTTACCACTTTACTACCGTGCCAATTTGGGTAATTATGTTGAATAGTTTAATTAATGTAGATGTTTTCAGGACACATATACCGTGTAAAATAACGAAAATGTTGGTGAAGATTAATGATTATCAGGTCAATACTTGCGGTCAATATCGCACAGTATTCTGACGCTTTTATTTTTAACAACATACAAAGAAACAACCAGTAGCAATCTAGTTGAAACAAACAAGTTCGATGAATTGGTATCCCCCGCGAATGGGTTTGTGTTAAGGAATGGCAAAGAAGTACATTCGGCAAAAACTTAATGATGTTACTAAGAAGCAAATAATTTAAATATATTTGAACTTAAAAGAACTAAAGAGAGCACAATCAAGTAAGAAATCTGGAACGTGGGTGGTGACGGGGTTGGGGGTTTAGAACTTCACATGTTGATAAATATTCATGGAAAAAATGTTGGCGGGGGCATGATTGGGGTAGGTGGGGGTCACTGGTCGGAATAGCGAGGTGGAGGAGGGTACAACATTGCATTTTGATACATATTCATAGAAGATTTAAGATTTAATAAAACACGAAAAAATGGGAAAAATTATTAGGGGTTGGGTTTGGGAGGGGGACGGGGTATGACCAGGGCGGTGGGAGGTGACCGGGTGTGGGTACATGAAAGAATGTATTTGAAATTCTACCTATTTGTTAGTTTGTTATGTACACATATGTGGATTTTTAAACAATTAAAGGGCAATAACTCTTAAGTTACTACAGAGATCCTGGCGAAATTGAGTGTGCACTATCACACGGTGATCTATTTTTTTTTTCAAGTTTCATAGTTCTAGGTCAAATATGTCACATGTTATGAAGCAGAAATTGCCATATTTATAGTGTCCTATATAGTTAACACTAAAAACTACTAATTCTGGTGTTACTTGGGCAATCTGACTGAAACTTGACAGGCCGCATTTCCCTGTAGTGTGGAATATGTATATGAAATTTTATTTAAATATTCCAAACCGCTTCCTAGATATGGCTCCAGACGGACGACGCCAAAACTATATCCCTCCGCCTTCAGCGGGGGAATAACAAAATATAAACGAAATTCAATCAGTATTTACAATGTTGGCGAATGAGATTAGTAGAAATAATTATATTCATTTTGTAGTGACCCTTGCAACTGTTCGAATCTTGCATCCGTCGATTTTTTTCTTTAAATGTGTCTGAAATATCAACTAATAAATCAGTCTTTATTAAATAATGCAAACAAATGAATTGTGTCCCAATGGCCGTCTTTCTTGGTGCAAAAGCCTCGTTAAAAACTGGTAAATTATTATATTTTTCAAATAATTCGACAATGTAATTTAACACATTTTAACTTACAGTACATAGAAACAAAACTATGTAAAGTTCTACAAAATTACATCCATCTCAAACTTTTATATACAGTTAAACTGATTGCCAGTAATACATGAAGTATCTGTATCTCATATTTATTTCAGTCTCACAAAAATACAATGCACCTCACAGAATTCATTAATCAAATCCTTCTTGCATAATCATATGTTGCCGACTCTTATATTACTAAATGCTCAAAAGGATGAATTAGATGTAACATTTCTAAAACATTTTCCTTTGTAGTGATCCGAAATTGTCTTTATGCAGATGTCATTGCTTCATTATCTAATGACGATTTCATTGTTTCCTGGAGAGATATGTCGGTCAAATTGTATGGTGGATACTCAAACCCGTCTTTAGCCATTTTACAGAAGTTGAACACTGCTGGCTTGCTCAGAACACATTGTCTCCTTTCCTCAATACTTTGTACCGCTTTAATAATACCTTAAGATACAGAGATTGCTTGCTTTTGGTTTATCAACAGACTATGGGTATTATATCTACGAAAACGCAGAGACTTCAGCAGTTATTGATGGGAAATTATTTCCAAGCTGAGAATCATTTTGGCTTGCACTTTAACCTTCTGACTCTTGAAGTGATAGGATAATTTTACTGACCGCATGAAATCGCTTAGCCTGGGAATCCAGTCTGACAATTCCTAACTTATTTTCTGTTGATAATATCAGAAACTCGATGAATGCCAATTAACACTAATTAGCGCAAATAAATGAGATCTTTATGCATAAATATTAGGTATGATTTCTTCTGACAAAGCACAAATATTATCAACGGCTTTCCAGGCTAGAAATCGTTCTATAAGGCCCAGACCTCCCAACCAACTTGAATATTTAAAGACAAACAAGTATAACTCCGCTCCTTTAAATGAGATTGTGCATTATAACAGAACATTAGATACATAAATATAATGACTTTTTCAAATTTATTTGATCTAAATGGCATATACAGGAATACTAAGAAATACATCTTTATGGCCTTATCTGTGAAACAAGAGAGTTTGATATAAATATGGATAAAATAAATCAAAAGCAAAATAATGATTCTGAAGTAACGCTATAAATCACCTCAATGTTATTATGGGAACAAGGTTTTAAATCAGTAAAATGCCTCCGTGAACTGTAATTTAACTTGAAAATATTTATGTTATTCCAATAATTGCTTGATTTCCATAAGATCTAAGAAAAATCATTAATAACAATTCCAAAATTTACATAAAAAGTAGCTCAGAAGTTAGATACATTGAACAAAAGAAGAAAAATACATAGAATTTTCAGATGGAATACATTTTCCTAATTTTAAGATATACCATGTATCAATATGATTTAATGCTAAAATGGTTTTCCAACATCAGAACGAATACTTCAAGTAAAATGTAAAATAACAAGCTGTCTAGGCTGCTTATACCGATTCAATTTTGTTGAAAAACTTTACAATTATTCATATTTACTTATTTATAGTCAAATGGCAGAACAATATCTGCTTTATCTAAATATAGAGCTATCAGAAAAGCTAGTATTAACAGATGCATGTTAAACTTTTATACAGAATATTGATTAAGATATTTCAGTCTTATGATGAAAACGATAGTACAAAAATGTAATACTAAATGATCGACCATAAACGATTACAACATTCATGAAGAACGCATAGTCTTCAGCAAAAATCATAACAAATGAGTATAGCACCATACAGTTGTCATTCAACACAGATACCGCTGAATAAAACACTGCAACCATCCGGAACAATGTAAAACAATATACTAGCCGCTGGTTAAGTACATGCCTTAAAACTAACTTTGCGACCATTCTGAAACGTTTACTAGTTGCCTTTAATTTTCACAGAATACGAAACAATACCATTACCAATACGTACAATTGCATTACGTTACTGGCATCCTACTATACTTATTTTTTTTACAAATCAGCAAGGTCTTGTTTCCCTGAAGTTGTAACAGGGATGGATATACAGGACCCCATATGTCTGAATATTTTATACTTATCAAGATACAGGATTGTATTCAAATGAAATGATATTAAATGTGCATGCTTTTTAACTTACATCGTACAGAAGGATGTAAATTCATAAATTAGTATCATTTAAGAGTATGATATCATATGCAGATACATTAGTTTTGGTATTTCAAATGTTTACTGAATGAAAACTGTAGAGTACGATACATTAAATCATCTTGTCTCAACCGGATGAAAATTACATAAAGTAATTCCTTTTTGTTTTCTGATACGTATCTGTTTTACTTTTGTACTTACGCAAACTATGCATTATGTAGTGTATTCATGGGTTTGATTTTTAAGAGGACATCGTGGATGATTAGCATCAGCTAAATGAGCCACCCTATTAAAACAAAGAATTCATTTACTTACTTACTTACTTACTTTCACTATATAAGTGATTTTTTTAATCTAGAAATCACTGAATCATTTTGCATTTATTTCAATTTACAAATACAAACAAATAAGAGTACCTCTTTTCGAAAAATTGACATGTACATTTGGAGGTCCGTCTGTTTACTCTGCAAACAACTCAGAGAAAACTGCAAACATATTTTCAGGAGTTTACAAATGATACTGACATTTTCAGGCGCTAAAAGTTTTTTTGAGAAAGTTTAAAAAGTACTCATAATTGACTTGGCTTATGTCCTAGCAGAAATGCTGAACGCATCTGACGTTCAATTTTTAATTAGTGAACTTAGTAGAAAACAGTCTTTGCGCTAAATACATGAATTTCGCTGAAAAGTTCATTTAAGCCGATACTTTCCATTTCATCGGACTTTAAAAAATAATTATATATTTGTTTGTGTGTCGTTTGTCTATATTGTCAGACACAACCTTAAAAATGTTTTCAGGACGAGTGAATGTGTTGGGGTTTTTTTTCGAATTTTCTAAGGAACTGTTCAGAAAGAATAAAATGTACAAATTATTGTTGGGTATACTGTATAACTGAACGCAGAACATTTCTAACGATGTAGGCCTAATATTATGCATTTTCTCTATTTTTACACTGCAGCTTTATTTCTTTTTAAAATAAAATGGACAGCATCTTTATGAGTTTAAAAACAATCACTGAAGAAACCTGTCGTGTCGTTTTGTATTTTTCTAAATTCCCACAACGCTTTTTGCAGAAATTATAATCGATCATTACCACGCATGCTTCAATCTCATCGTTTGGTGCATGACATGTTCAGACTTTTGTCAAATTCGGTTAGTTTAAGGACAGTACAGACTACGTTTATATTGCCCAGTATCTTAAATCATAAAAGCAAAGTTCCTGTTTATCTTGGCTTAAATTCTGTGAGCAATGTTCCTTAAAGACACACCACAAAATAACTGTATTCTTTTGTATTTCCATGATGGTAATTATACACGATTTGCATGAAAAAAATGAGATATACAAGTTTTTAGTAACAAGTTGACAGTGACATATATTAGGCCAAGACAATGTGTGTAATGTCTTAACATCTTATTGAATTACTGTAGCAATATGTACAGAAATCTGTGTATTTAGGTAAATTTCAATCACAATTATGTTTCTACAGTGTAAGATAGTTTTTGAAACTATGCTGAAAAAAAAATTGACTGAATAAGTTTGCAGATGAAGTTGTCAAAACACATTTATTCAGGAAGGGCCTAAATTGTCCACCTGAAAACGTGTAGTATAGTTGTAGATTACCTGTATTATAAGAATTATTTTCATGAATATTTTGTGGGTGAAAAAAGTAGGTCACTAAGTCGTGGTGGGTCTTTAACTTATTACAGTACAGGGAATACTTTCTACTCATAGGGATATTTCTATTCAGTGCAATACAAGAAATAACTGTATTCAGACAATTACTTCTACAAAACGCTAACCGCGAAATCTAAATAGGTATTACTCAGCGAAGTCGGGAAAATGACTCTTACTTAAGGCAATTAGGAAAATGGCTCCTAGTAAAATGACTTCTAATCAGCGCGATCCGGGAAATTATTTCTACCCAGGATGATTCGGGAAATTACGCCTTCTCACTGCACTCTTGGTACTTCCAAGCGATTTCCAGGAAATGACTCCTATTCAATGCTGTTCGGATAATGGCTCCTACTCAGTACATTCCGGGAAATGACTCCTACTGAGTGCATTCCGTGAAATGACTCCTTCTCAGTGCATTCCGGGAAATGACTCCTACTCAGTGCGTTACGGGTAATGACTTCTACTCAGTGCATTACGGGAAATGACTCCTACTCAGCGGCAGTGCTTTACGGGAAATGACTCGTACTCACTGCATTACGGGAAATGACTCCTACTCAGCGCTGCACGGGAAATTACTCCTACTCAGTGCATTACGGGCGATGACTCCTACTCAATGCAATCCGGGAAATAACTCCTACTCAGTGCATTATTGGTATGACTCCTACTCAGTGCATTACGGGCAATGACTCCTTCTCAGTGCATTACGGGAAATGACTCCTACTCATTACGATCAATATCTCCTATTCAGCGCATTTTTTCGTAAACAAACCAACCGAAGGTCTGAAAATGTAATACACGATTTATTGTGTATTAACGTTGGGAATGTTTGCAACCGAAGGTCTGAAAATGTCATTCATCAAAAGTGTTTTGTCGCGATTCTCGCATAAAGAGAATATGACACGACGACTAAATTTATTGTTATCATATGTGATGACTTTACGATTCCGGTACACTTTTTAATTACCATTCTATTGATTTGGAAACGGTAAACATGTGTTAAATATCCATAACCGGGGTCCACAAATCAACGACACTACTGATTAGAAGTTAAAATGTGATTTATTTCATATGAAATAAAATAAATTACTATTAATTTCTTCGAGTAGTTTTTTCGATTTTCGAGGTCAGCGTTTTGTTGAAGTAATTGTCTGAATACAATTATTTCTCATAGTGCACTGATAAGAAATATGGCTATGTCATTGAGTAGAAAGACTTCCCTGCACTGTAATATGTTAAGGAACTTTGCTTACAGAATTTAAGAATTTGGCCAAGATAAACGTCGTCTGTAAAGTGTGCATTGTCCTTTAACTAATCGAATGTGACAAATGTCTGGACATGTCATGCATCAAACGATGACACATATAGTCTGAGATTGAAGTATGCATGGTAATGATCGATTACAATTTCTACAGGAAGCGTTGTGGGAATTTAAAAAATACCAAACGACAAATAGCTTTTGAGAGATTTCTGCGGTGATTATTTTTAAACTCATACATTGATGGAGGCAGTATATTTAGGGTTGGTAACTGATACAGCAAAACATACTATGAATTAGACTAAATCTTTTATGCTACAAAAGTGGTTATCATGGAAGAAACAAGACGCAGAAACCAGATTTCAATCTGCGCAGGGATATATGTCCGTCCTTGGCAAAGAATTTCAAAAATAAAAATCATGTATAAACAGCATGTGAATCGCATTGTTTGTACTACGATTTTTCTCCCGTTAATACATGGGTGGACCCAATGAAACAAGTAGCTTTCATGCAAGAATCTGACGAAGTACGAGGGTTGTTCATTCAATGCTTCGTTGTGAAATTAGATTTAATTCTCACTGAAGTAGGCTGACATTTTCATTATAACCAGAACTTTATCATACTACGTTAATTTGTATAGAACCAAATCACTTGTAATGAAAATAGTCCAAATGATTGATACAGGTAGATTAAACATTATTTCGTTCGCCGGCAACAAGCATACCATTGCCGTCAGTCTACCTTACACTCCGTGAAGACAATGTATGCTGCAATATCACTGGTAATTGTTAATGCATGTTGTCAATACAGGTTGTCTCTGGACATCATTTTCAAAATTGAACAATTTCTGTGATAGAGTGGATTGTCATTTGCAATGCATCAACAGAATGTCTCCTTTGATATCAAGCACTTTTCTATGGATTTCCATTTGTTATCTTGCAGAAATTCAATCGGATCAATATCGTTTTATAACTATATCGCACATCACAGACTGCATGTGTCATATTGACATGAAATGTGCGGTTTAAGACGAAGTAGAGTACTTAGAGAAGACATTTTACCAATCAAACTTCTACGGTTACATACATTATGATAAATCACCCAATCGGCAGTTCAAATATTTGACCATCTTAATTATTAGTCTTTAATTAAAAAATAAGTTAGATCAAACAGAGAGCATACATCAAGAATCGTACATCAAATTTCGTAACAATATTGAGGCAATAACCTAACCTGGTACATGTAGGACAACGTAGCACTTTCTTGGATGTCTAGATATCTGTTTGTCTTACTTCTGATTCTGAATGTCCATACGAGTCTTACTATTCATTCATTTTTCGATTGTCTGTTTCGATACGTGAAACAGCCGACCGGTGCCGTATCATTCATGTAATAATTCCTCTTCCAATATCTATGCACAGGAGTATGATTTGGTGTCAATCAGAAAAGATACGCTGATATTTGACCATATTTCTGTAAGTATTAATTTCTTAGGATACGTATTAAAAGGGATTCTTTAATGTTGAGGCGTTTAGTATAGATGGGCACTGAGCTGTTTGTCGTCCTGTGGCAACTTTTTTTCTGTTAACGATTTCTGCCATGTTTACCAATTACCGTGATGTTCTGACCGTGAATGCCCTGTTTTGACACTTACTGCGAAAAGTACTATACTTTATATCTCGTTATCTATGCTAAGTGCGCATAGCTTTTAGAAAAAACTACCTGTGTACTTTTAGACTGGAGTGTCTATCTCTTGATCCCAACATTAAAGCATTTAGGTTCGCGGCTTATCATAATGTTTAATATATGCATTTGTCTCTACTAATTTTCACTTATTTATGCAATGTCTATTACATATTTAATTAGTCCCAATGTGAAATAAAAGTGCTTTTACTGTCTGAGATCAATTTACAAAACCGCTTTAGATCGGAAATTGAAATTCACAGTAATAAATATATGTCAAAAATGCTAATAATTCTCACTTCATCGTCTTTATAAGAAACGTTGGACTTTACGCTGATGTTTTGATAAATTATTTGCCAAGAGTCTAAATTTAAAATGTAAGTATATAACACAAAAAGAATTTTTTCCCTCACACGATAGTTTTGACCAACAGAGCCAACGAAATATACGACTCGCGGTAAACAGCTTACCTACATTCAAAGTTCACAACACATTTTTCGGTCTCACTGAGTATGGGCTTGAAATCTTGACAGCAACTTTTACTAGACTAAATAGTCATTAACTAACCTTTGAAAAAAAAATCTTTTACTAAGAATTAAATTCTAAACATGCAATTTAGATTTAAATGATAATGTTAGATTCAGTTTTAGTATCAAAATCTTCTGAAACTGAAAATGTTTTGCGAACACGAGACCAGATTCTACAATAAAGTAGAACGGTCTAAATACGTCTTTGCTATAGAGGAATAATGACCAACATTTTTTGATAGATATCCAACAGTTGAGAACACCATTATCATTGTAGAAGACCTCAATTTTCACACAGACATACATTTAGGTCAGAATGCTTTAAGATCCATTAACATTCTCTAAACATCCGACATGCATTGATTTGCATACTGGTCCAACATTGTCCGCGGTTATGCACAAGATGTTGCTATTACAATGGGTAATAGCACATTGTATTGTATGTTGACGTTATCTATCCTTATCTTAGTGATCACGTTGACAACATGTAACATGAACATTTTATAGTCCATTTCGAAGCATGTACTCACAAAACCGTTATAAATCAAAGCCTTGAAAGGGCTGATAGTCATTCCTTATTGAGTGATATTTTATTTCATTGTATATATGTCGGTCATGATTTGAACAATGTTGGTAGAAGTCCACTAGACAATGCTACATGCCAGATATCTAAGCTCTGTGCATTATGGTTCAAGACAAGAAGTCTATACAAGTAGTAAAGTAATTGTTTGTGCGAAAACAGTATAACCTCATTTGACCTTTTGACCCTCGGTCCAGACTACCAATGCCGGCCAATTTAAAATCCACAGGTTTTAAACCCAATTAAAAACCAACTAAAAGTTTTAAAGTTAAATTTAAATACATATGATATAGATGAGTTTACAGAATAAAATATATTGTTTGAAAGAAAGAAAATTTACTGATAATATAAATCCTCACTATGTTACAGCAAAAAATGGGAGGCTAATGATAAAAGCAAAATGTAAATCTTGCGGAAAAATGAAATCAAAGTTTGTTAAAAGTACAGGGGGTAATTTAGATATTCACAAAGCAATGTTACCTTTATTACCTAAGAAAGGTTTAACACTTCCAGGATATAATTATTGTGGGCCAGGAAATCCCCTAGATAATGGACCCCCTGTCAATGAACTGGATGCAGTATGTATGGACCATGATTTTTGCTATGACATGGTGTAACAAAGGGTACATGTGATAAGCAAATGCTTTCCAATTTAAATAAAACTAAATCAAAAACTTTGGAGAAAAGATTGCAAAACATTTAGTTGTGAAACCTATAATTAAACGAAATACACCACTTGGGTTGGGACAAAAACAAAAATCAAAAAACGGGAAAAGGGGGTAGAGTATACCCCCGGAATCACATGGAGCGATGAATTGCAGAAGAATTACACAAACCAATTAAAAGAAAATTTAGGAAACGAAGAGTGATAGTTAATGATATTGATGATACTTGGTCAGCTGATTTAGTTGACATGCAAGCTTTTTTAAAATATAATAAAGGAGTAAAGTACTTGTTAACCGTTATTGATATATTTAGTAAATATGCTTGGGTTATTCCATTAAAGAATAAAACTGGAGAATCTGTTACTGAAGCATTTGAAAAAATAATTCTAGAAGGACGATTACCAGTAAATTTATGGGTAGATGAAGGAAAAGAATTTTAATAATAAAAATTTGAATCATTTTGAATAAAAATAAGATTAATATGTACCATACATTTAATGAAGGAAAGGCTGTAGTAACAGAAAGATTTATAGAAGTTTAAAAAGAATAATGTGGAAATATTTTACAGCAAATAATACTTATACTTATTTAAATAATTTGCAGGATATGGTTGATAAATATAACAAAACAAAACATTCTAGTATAAAAATGACACCAACCGTAGCTAGTAAAAACTTAAATAAAGGTACTGTTTACTTTAATTTATATGGTGATTTAAAGATACCAAAGAGTAAAACAAAATTTAAAATTGGTGATCGAGTTCGTTTAAGCAAACTTAAAAGACATTTTGAAAAAGGATATACACCAAACTGGACAGAGGAAATATTTATAATTTATGGAATTAATAATACAAATCCCAGAACGTACACTATTAAAGATTTAAATAATGAAATAATTCAAGGTTCATTTTATGAACAAGAACTTTTACCTACTACACAAGAGGTTTTTAGAATAGAAAAAGTTATTAGACGAGACTATAAGAAAAAACAAGCTTTAGTAAAATGGAAAGGTTACAATGAAAAATTTAATAGTTGGGTACCATTTAGTGAATTGGAAGAAATTTAATTTAAAATATATATTATATAAATGGTCCATAAAAATTTAATTTCTAATAATGGAATAGAAACATTAGATCAGTTAATCATTCACTTAACTAAACTAGCTGCTGCTTACAGAAAAGTTATAAATTTTGTGGGAGAGTAAGTACCGGATTATATATTACAGCAGGTGTTTTTGGTTGTTCAGCTGCATTAGCACTTGTTCCAGCTATTCCTATATTTGTAGCAGTTGCTGGCGCTGTTCCATCAGTAATTACCATATTTACTAACAGACTAAAACTTGACGACAAGAAATTTATTTTAAAAGCACATCATCACAAAATAAAACAACTTATAACAAAAGCACGGATTGGAAAGTAAATAAAGAAGAAAGAAACAGTTATTCAGGATATTTTTACAATACTATTAGAAATGCAGGAAGAAAAAAAAATATTCAATGCCTTTTGAAACGTATATGAAGGAATTTAAACTTAACGGATATAAAAGTAAAAAAGAAGAAGAGTTGTATTAACTTTAATTAAAGATTTTTTCTATAAGTATTTTATATAAATGAGAAAAATTATATCAGTTGAAGGTAATATTGCATCAGGAAAAAGTACGTTTTTAGATATTATTAAAGAATATAATCCTAATTTTAATATAATTCCAGAACCAATTCACGAATGGCAAAATGTTATGGACTTTAATTATAATTCATATAACCTTTTTGAACTTGCTGCTCAAGAGCCTTCCAAATATTTATTTCCTTTTCAGCTAACAACTTTAAACAGTCATATAAAAATGTTATCTTCTGCTAAACAGTTTGATGGTGTTTCTGTCCTTGAACGTTGTTATTTAACTAACAGTAACGTTTTTACAAAACAACATCACGACAACGGTGTTATAAATGACCCCGAGTGGGCAGTATACAATCTTCTCTTAATTGATCATATTATAAAACCATACGGAAAAAACCCAATTGATGGATTTGTTTATGTTAAAACCGACCCAGAAATATGTTTTAAAAGACTTCAAAAAAGAAACAGAACGGAAGAAAACAAAGTTGGTTTAGATTATTTAGAAAAACTACACAAATTACACGAAGAATGGTTAAACAGAATGTTTCAAGAAGGTATTAAAATTTTAACAGTTGATAACAATTTAGAAAAAATGACTTTAAAATCTTATTCAAAAGATATAGATAATATAAACAAATTTCTCAAATCAATATAATTTCATTAGGTGTGTTTTTAAAGATTTTTTTCTATAAGTATATTATATATAGATGGTTAATAGAAAGGTAGATAGAATGATTATGTCAAAATTATCTAGCACTTTAGGAGAAATAATGAATCCAGACAAAAATTCATATAAGAAAGTTCTTAAAAGAAGAAATGTTATTAAATCAAAACTTGATCAAATAGTTAGCGATGAATATAAAAACCATGTCATTGATAAATTACAAAATGTTATAGATCCTTATCTTCGTAAAAGAACTTTATTTGAATGGGACTGTGGTTGTCTATTAACTGAAGAAGAAAATGTCGAAAGATTATGTGATTGTCCCAGACCAAATAATTATCGAAACAATCCTAAAAATGTTATTGTAACCGACTGTGATACTAATGAAGAAAAAACATATAAAAGCACTTACAAAGCATCTAAAGAATTTGGTATTAATGCTGGGTTAATAAAAATGTGTTGTGAAGGGACAAACCGAGTAAAATGTGGAATATCAAAAGTTAATGGAAAAAGATATAAATTTAAATATTTTATTTCTTCTTAAAGATAATTTAAAACTTTATTTATTTTATTATTTTTTAATTATTTTTTTTAATTATTTTTTTAATTATTTTTTTAATTATTTTTTAATCCTTTTTTTGCTTGAAGATTTTTTTTTCTAAATATAATATATAGATGGAAATCGAGAGATCTAAAAACAATATTATAAGAAATTTGAAATTAAATTACATATAGACAAGATCCAAGAATCAATTATATTTAACTATAAACGACTCTTATGAAATACTTAAATCTGAACTTAAAACTTTAAAAGTATAAAAATAAACGTTGTTTAAAAATAACTTTTGCAAAAATGGATAAAACTGATACAATATATAAATCAGCTTATTTTCAATCAAAGGCTTAGAAATTATTAACACAAACGAAATAAAAAAAACTTTACATCAAGCTTTTGATGAAATAATAAATAGAATTGGTAATTGGATTTCTGAAGGAAGTGGCTGGAGAATAGAGTCAGTTGATGCTCATTATATAAATAGATATAAGTATAGTCCATTGGCTGCTTCAAGTTATTTAGAATTACCAAATAAACTACAAAATTCAGTGAAAGGATTAATAAATATAAAGAACGATGATAATGAATGTTTTAGATGGTGTCATTTAGCTTATAAATTTCCTGTTAAGAAAACCCTCATAGAGTTTTCGAAATATAAAAAATATATAAACGATCTTGATTAATACTGGAATTAAATTTCCTGTTACATTAAATCAAATACCTAAAATAGAAGTTTTAAATGAAATATCATTTAATATATTTGGATATGAAGAACCTACGGGAATTTATCCATTGTACATATCAAAATATCAATACGAAGAACACTGTGACATGTTGCTAATTACTAATGATAAAATAAATGATAAAATAAATGATAAAATAACTGATGATGACTGTAAACCCTCAAGAACTGTAGTCCAACATTATGTTTGGATAAAAGACTTTAATAGATTAATGAATAACAAAACAAAAAATACAAACAAGAAACATTTTTGTAAAAGTTGCTTACAACATTTTACTCAAGAAAGAATATTAAATGAACATATTCCAAATTGTTTAGCTATTAATGGTACCCAAGGTGTAAAAATGCCAAAAGAGGGAAGTAAAGTACAATTTAAAAATTATCATAAAGGTTTAGCAGTACCTTTTGTAATTTATGCTGATTTTGAATCAATAACTAAAAAAGTTTTAAATGCTTTACCATCAACTGAATCTTCATTTACTGAACCATATCAAAATCATATAGATTGTGGTACGGCTATAAAGTTGTTTGTTGTTTATGATACAGTTATACTAAACCAACCCAGATTTATAGAGGTCCTAATGCAGTTTATAAGTTTATTGAAAAAAAATGCTTGAGGAAGAGGAATATTGTAAAGAAATATTTAAAGAGCACTTTAACAAAGAACTAAGAATGTCTAAAAAAGATGAAATTGAATTTAAAAAACAAAAGTTTTGTCATATTTGTGAAAAAGAATATATAGAAGATTCAATCAAAGTACGTGATCACTGTCATATAACAGGAAAATTCAGAGGAAGTGCTCACTCAGAATGTAATATTAATTTTAAACTAACACACAAAATTCCTGTTATTTTTCATAATTTAAGAGGTTATGACGGTCATTTTATTATGCAACAAATAGGAAAATTCAAAAAAGAAATTAATGTTATTCCTAACAATATGGAAAGATATATGACATTTATGATTTCCGACTTAGTCTTTATTGATTCATTTCAATTTATGTCTCAATCATTGGATAACTTAGTAAAAAATATTCCAGAATTCAAATATTTATCTCAAGAATTTGATTGTGAAAGCATTAATTTATTAAAGACAAAAGGTGTTTATCCATATGATTACATGGATTCATTTAAAAAGTTCAAAGAAACAGAATTACCTTCTAAAGAAGAGTTTTATTCAATTTTAAATGAAACACACATAACTGATAATGACTACGAACATGCTAAAAATGTTTGGAAAAATTTAAAATTAAAACAATGGGAGAATATCATGATCTATATTTAAAAACTGACGTATTACTTTTAGCTGATGTATTTGAAAATTTTAGAAAATTATGTTTAGAGTACTACAAATTAGATCCTTGTCATTATTTTAGTAGCCCTGGTTTAGCTTGGGATGCAATGTTAAAAATGACTGGAATTAAGTTAGATTTAATAACTGATATTGATATGTATCTTTTTATTGAAAAGGGACTGAGAGGAGGAATAAGTTATATTTCAAACAGATATAGTAAAGCAAACAATAAATATATGAAAGATTATAATTCAAAAGAAGAAAGCAAATACATTATGTACCTCGACGCCAATAACCTTTACGGTTGGGCTATGTGTCAACCTTTACCCTCTGGAAACTTTAAATTTATATCCGAAAAACAATTTAAGAAATTAATTGCAAAAGGTAAAACTAACTTTATAGTTGAATGTGATCTTGAATATCCAAAAGAATTACATAAAACCCACAACGATTATCCTTTAGCTCCTGAAAAAATTGAAATACCAGACGAATGGCTTTCTGACTATAGTAAAAATATTAAAACAGAATTTGAAATAGGAAAAAGTAATGTAAAAAAATTAGTTCCAACTTTAATGAAAAAACAAAATTATGTAGTTCATTTTAAAAATCTTGAACTATATACACAATTAGGGTTAAAAGTAACAAAAATACATAAAATATTAACTTTTGATGAAAGTCCTTGGTTAAAAAAGTATATTGATTTTAATACTCAAAAAAGATCTAAAGCAAAAAATTCATTTGAAAAGGACTTTTTTAAGTTAATGAACAATTCTGTATTCGGTAAAACGATGGAGAATTTACGCAAGAGGGTTAATATTAAATTAACTCATGATGAAAATATTTTATTAAAATACATAGCCAAACCTTCATTTGTTAGTTCAACGATGTTTAACTCTAACCTTTTTGGTATTCATAGAATAAAAGAAAGTTTGTTATTAAACAGACCTTGTTATGTTGGAATGTGCATTCTAGATTTATCAAAATATTTAATGTATGATTTTCATTATAATTATATTATGGAAAAGTACAAGAGTAATTGTAAATTACTATTCACTGACACTGATTCATTATGTTATGAAATAAAAACCAAAGATGCATATGAGGATTTTTATAAGGACAAAGATTTATTTGATAATAGTGATTACGATAGTAATTCAAAATTTTATTTTGATAATAATAAAAAAGTAATTGGAAAATTTAAAGATGAAGCTGCCGGCATTCCCATTGTTGAATTTGTCGGATTAAGAAGTAAAATGTATTCTTATTTATTAGAAAATGAAGTTAATGTTAAAAAATGTAAAGGAATTAAAAAACTTGTTGTTAAGAAAACAATAGTTCATAAAAATTATAAAGATACTTTGTTTAATTCAACCCAAAGTAATCACACCTTTAAAGTTATTCGTTCTGATAAACACAATCTTTCCAGTTATGTTATAAATAAAACATCTTTATCATGTTATGACGATAAAAGATATATTCTTGATAATGGTATTGATACATTAGCTTATTCTTAAATTAAAACTTAAATTAACTCTTAAATTAAAACTTAAATTAAAACTTAAATTATAGAACCATAAATTGTTAACTGAATATTCATAACGTTTAAAGAATTAATATAAATAACATCATTTATTTTAAATTCATTTGCATAATTAATAGAAATAGATTCATTTTTTCTATTATTTTTTGCATTGTAACTTTGAAGAATTACATTTTTTTTATTTTTTATTTGTAATTTAGCTTCTCCTTTATCTAATTTAATTGCATCAACAAGAATAATTAAAATGCAATTAAAATTAATTGTCACATTATTACCATTTTGAACTAAACCAGGACTAGCATTTACAGTTTCCCATTGAAATAATCCACCATCGGTATCTTGGGTATAACATGTTAAAAACAATGGAGGTTTTCTTATTAATTGTCTTTCTATTTTATTTACTTTTTCATTTATATTATTAAATATTCCCATTATATTAATTATTCCAGTTAAATAAATGTCCTTATTGGTTAAAATAATTTATAATAGTTTGTTCATTTTGTTTTACATTATTAATTTTTAGTATTTTATACAGTAAATCATACAACGGTACTTTGTCTTGTAACATTTTAATGAAAAATAAACAATAATATCCGCAAAGCATACTTGTTTTGTCTTGATATTGAACATTGTTGTATTTTACATTTGATATATACTTAATTACTTCTTTCGGCGGAGGAAGTCCAAATGGATCGGAATACAAAGCATTCAAGTAACAAACCCAATGTGTTCCAGGACCAACAGAGTCGTCCAAATTTATAATTCCACATTCAACCTTTTCTTTTAATTTTAATAAATTATTTCTACTAAACACACCCCTAAAGTTTTTAATTTTTAATTGTTTTACCCATTGTTCAATTTCAAAGTTAGATATTGGTTTGTTTATAAATTTTATTTTCTTTTTACTAAATTTTATTTTCTTTTTACTAAATTTTATTTTTTTTTTTACTATAGGAATTCGTCTGTAAGGTCTTCGTTGAGAATCAATCTGTAGTCCCTTACCACTTAACAAAGATGTAATCAAAGGTATTCCTAGACTAGCAGCCAACATACCTAAAAAGCCACCGTCTTGTTTTTGTTTTTGTGTTAATTTAATCACTCCAGATCCTACTAGTTGCTTTCTTTGATTAGGTGTAAGATATGGGTGATATCATATTTCTCTTATCATTAGCTACTGAAATCATACCATTTCCAAGTATTTTACTAACACCAGTACTGGCCAGTCCAAAAAGGGGCTCCAATGCCTAGAGGGGCTAATATTTTTGGAGCTATTTTTGCTGCATTGGAAGAATTGTTTTTCCTAACAAACCAGCTAAAGCTCCTAAAAATCCACCATTTTGACCTTGACTGGACATTTGGCTTTTTGAAATTGTAATTTCTAATCCCTTATTATTTGCAACAGCTTTTTTAATTTGATTAATTTGTGTTTTTGTTAATAGTAAAGGGAAGTTTCCATGTAATTGTTCATGTTTTAATCTAAAAGTATGTGGAATTTTGTTGTTGTAGGCTCGGGCTAAATTTTTTTTTGTCCATCTGTAAGGTTAACTTTATATTCAATATAGTTTGATGACATTATATATAATTTATATTTATTTTATTTAATTTATATTTATTTTATTTAAACAATGACAAGTTTATTTAAACAATGACAAGTTCATTTCCAATAGTATTTATTTCAACTGTTTCCTCATATAATACAATTGCGTAAATACGAATATTAGCTGCTGGTGGAATATTTAATTTAGCTGTTAATGTAATATGCTTAGGATCTTCTGTAGTTACTTCCTTTTTATATTCCAAGTTAAAATGAATAAATCCAAACAATTTTTTAAAATTAAATCTATTTAAGAGACTTCCAGTAGTCTTATTATTTTGTTTATAATAATAATTAATTACATCGTCATATATTCTTGATATACTTGTGTATTCTGTTTCTGGATAAAAAACACCATTACCAACTTCAAGACGACAGGAGCTCAAAATGCAATTATCATTATCTGCATTAATTTTAAATGTATCTAATAAATGTGGGTTATGTTGTTGTGAATTACTTTTGTCAGGTCGTTGTAAATAAACAAATACATGTTGTGGTTTTATTACACCAGCCGTTATTCTAAAGGTTATATTAGTTTGTTGTGTATCAGTTGATTGTGTCACCATTTCCCTAAGGTATGACCATCTTGCTTTTTTAAATCTTTCAGTAGTAATTAGATCAAACCCAAATTCATTAAAAATTAAACGTGGAACCCATAGAATTAATTTTGTAACAATTACTCTACCAGGATCAGCAGCATTAGCTCTAAAAATTAATTCATCATCATCTGTCAGCTGTAGTGTTATTTGAATTTGACTTGGAGGTATAATATTAGTTTCTAAACCCTGAAAAAATGAATAATTATTTAGTGGAATTTTAGCATTTACCTCTTTATTACCCTGGATTAAATCCTTTCTAATAGCGAAACCACTATTATATTCAGCTTGGGCAGGTCTGAGTTCAGTGCCAGCGTTAGTATCTAAATAAATAAACTCATTTGTTCCAGTTGTTTTTGGGCATAATCTTCAGATAGTTCAACCAAAACTTTTTTACATTTGTTACTTGTATAAATTATTACAATCATATACAATTTTTCCATTTTGTTTAACCATAACTGATCAATTAATGAAGCTGCATTATTAATTAAAGCAATTTGATCATTACCATCATAATTATTACCATTAGCAAGCTTATTTACTTTAAAACTTACTTCAAAATAACCATTAAACCAATCAAAATATGAACTTCTATCATTAATTGTAAAGTGATATCCGTTTTTTTGTTGCTTAACATTATTTCCTAGGACAGATATTAAAGCTGTATCTAATTGAATAGGAGTTAATTCATATCTTTCACAATATTGTTTTGTTCTAAACATGTATATATTATATATTATTTTTTATTTTATTTTATTTTTTATAAATTAATCTGTTAATACGTTTACGTGTTCCAGATCCTGACAATATTCTATTTATTCTCATATCAATATCCTCCTCTTTATCATTATTATTTTTATTATTTTTACTGTTATTCTTTTCTTGTAATTCCTTAGCAATTAAATTACCAACTGCTGGAGCAGGTTTCTTTTTAAGTTTTTCAACAATTTTATCAGCAGCTAAATTTCCAACTTCTGTGCCAACCTTTTTTGTTCGTCTTTCAAGTGCTGCTTTTCCTGCTGTTTCCAAAGCTTTTTTTCCAGCTGTGCCAATTGAAGATGCAGTTTTATTTTTATCTAAAATTAAAGAACGACTAAATCTGATTGTAAAATCACTCGGTTTATTTTTATTATCTTTAACTGTTTCAGAACTTAATACTATTTTTTGTTCCATTTATATATTCAAGAAAAATAATTTTTATATAGCATTTCATGTTGTTCTGGTAACAATGTTTTCATTTTTAATAGTTCATCAATTATTCTAATACCTTCATTTTTTAGCTCTTCATTATTATTTCCAGCATCAATTGAACCACAAATTAACTCCAAGTCATTAACCAATTCTTTTGGATTACATGGACAAACGTCATAACCTTGTCCTCTAATTACTTTTTTAAATTTCATAGATCTTTTATTGATAGGTAATCCTGACTTTTCTGTTAATTCTTTAAATATTTTTATTGAATGATTTGAATGTTTTTTATTGTTATTATATCTTTTATTAATCAAATCAATCAAATCATTATCTACTTTAGTGTTAATTACTTCCTTTCCAGTTATTCTATCCTTAGCAATTAATTTGTTTTGACCATAAAGTTTATTTAAGTTAATAATTAAATTTCCATATTGTCCATTTGGTGAAACTTTATATGGGTTATGATGTTTTATTCCTTGTCCACTAAATATAGGAGATAAATTAAAAGTATTTATCAACCGTTTTTTGTACTTTATCAGTTCGTCTTGTTCATGTTTTAATTCTTTTGCTTCTTCTTTCTTATTTGGATCTTTCGATCTTGATTTGCTAGCTATTGGACCATTTAACTTCACGATATTCGTAGTAACATTACCTATTGTATTTTGGACTGTGTCTTCATATATTTTATCAGGATTAGATTCATCTGCAGTAAATAATTTAAACATTTTAGACGGTTTGGAATATCCATATTCTTCTAAAACATCAGTATCCAAATAACATCTAAATCTACTGTATGTATTTTTTTTCTTTCGGCCTTGTCCCAAATTTTTTTCTTCTGATTTTTCAGTTGTATCATGCTCACCTTCTTTTAATGGTTGTAATGGTTGATGTAGTCCCGGAGGTGGTTGTTTTTCCAATATCTCTGACAACATTTTTATATTTTCTATTTCATGTATCTTATCAGCAAAACTTTTTGGAAGTAACGCTAATTGCTCCTTAATTTCCAGGTAATGCTTTTAACTGACTTGATAATTGTTCTTTTTGACTTTCTATTTTTTCAGTAATTGGTTTATAAATTTCAGTATACATATCCCGATTTGTAGCTTTTCTTATTTTTTCTCTCATTATTTCTTCTCTAAGATTTCTCATCTTTTGCCCAACTAATTTTTTTCTTATTATCATTTCATTAAGTTTTGATTGCATTTATATAATAATGTAAGATAATGTAAAATAATGTAAAATAATGTAAGATAATGTAAAATAATGTAAAATAATGTAAGATAATGTAAGATAATGTAAAATAATGTAATATTATATAAATGGAAATTCCAAATTATGATACAAAAAGTGATAAATCCAATAACTTTACACAATTTTATCCTTTTATGCCAGATTCATGTTTTAGAATGTTAATATGTGGATCGTCAGGATCTGGAAAAACAAATACATTAATGCATTACTTCGAAAACCTCTTATATATTATGATAAATTATACTTGTATGCTAAAACTTAGAACAATCTAAATCAAGATTTAATTAACAACTTAAGTCAAATTGCAAAAAAATTAAAGTAGATCCAAATGAAATACTTGAATATTCAGCTGATCCCAACAAATTGAACCTTGTGAGAATCTTGAATCAGGAAAAACAAAAAGTAGTAATATTTGATGATTTTGTATGTGAAGATAAAAAATTTCAAAATGAAATAAACAAAATACTTTATTCAAGGACGTCACAAAAACTGTTGTGTTATTTATTTAAGTCAGTCTTACTATAAAACACCAAAAGATATTCGAATTAACTGTTCACATTATATTTTATTTGAAAGTCCAGGTAAACGAGAAAATGATATGATTTGTAATGAACAAAATATAGATCGTGATACTTTTGCTAATGCAACAAATCAAAAATATGATTTCTTATATATTGACAAACCAAGGAAGTTTTTTAAAAAAAACTTTACTGGTAATATATAATGGGTGTTTTTAATAATATAGAACAAATAAGTGAACCTGAAAGTGTAAGTAAAGTTAAATTTGATATTGATTTAAGTGATTATGCTACTAAAAAACAATACAAAAAGCTTAGAAAGGACATGGAATCATATCTTCACAGAAATAAGGAACTTGATAACACAATGAACAGAGCATTAGATATGGGAGGTAATAAAATAATCAACTTAGGAAATCCAGATAAATCCACCGATGTAGTTTCAAGACGGTTTGTGTATAAAAAAAGTTCAAAGTGTAATAGATGACTATAATCTTGAAGATATTAAAAGTATAAAACAGACATTAGAAGCAGAAGTAAAGAATATTGAAGAATTAACAAAAGATTTTAAAAAGAATTCATTATTGATAGTTGAATTACAAGGTAAAATTGAAGAAGAAATGAAAGCTATGACTGATTCTATTAAAGAACTTGAAGAGAAATCTGATTTGACAGATGACAATATAAAAAAAGTATTTAGAACTAATTTTGAAAAGTTATACAATCAAGTTCAAGAATTAAAAGATAGTATGATTAAACATGAAGAACTAAAAGACAAGATTATTGAAGCTGAGAAAAAGTTACAAAATATGTATCAGTTAGAAATTAGAACAGAAATAAATAAACTAAATACTGAAACTGAAAAAAAGCATAAAGATTTATTAGAATTAATTTCAAATAAACTTGCAGAATATAAATCTGAATTGGAAAAGGCAGCTTCACAAAGAGGTGATGATCATGACACAGCATTAGAGGATTTTAAAGAAGAAATTAATTCTAAAATAGATGACTTTAAAAAACAAATTCGAAATTGGATTAGTATTGTTGACAACCGTCACAATTTAAAGTATGCAGACTTAAGTAATATTACAAAAAAATTACAAGCAGATATGACGCAGCTTAATGCTAAAGTTGAAGAACATAAAAATGAACTGGACTTTGTAGTTGAAAAATCAGTTAAACAAGGAGAGTTAATTACTGCTAATACTGAAGCAATTACTGCTAATACTGAAGCAATTAACACAGTTAATAATCAGATAGAAAATTTGAAGAAACAACTTGTAGACCTGATTAATAATGTTGATGCACGTCACAATAGCAAGTACGAAGAGTTAAGTAAACTTAAAGGTTTATTACAAAAAGATATTAATGAATTTAATGATAAATTTAATGATAAAATTAAAAAAATAATAAATGATCTTAACTCTGCAGTTAAAATATCAGCTAAACAAGGAGAATCAATCACTGCTAATACCCAAGTAATTACTGCTAATACTAAAGCAATAACCGCTAATGTTGAAGAAATTGCTACTAATGATGAAAAAATTTCTAATAATTGGGAAAAAATTATAGAAGTAAAAGATGCTTTCTTAAAACAAGAAACACAATTAGCTAGAACAAAGGCTACTGTTGACAATTTATCTGCTTCTAAAGTTGCTACAACAAAACGACTTGATGATTTAGCTGAAATAATTCTTAAACTTAAAAAAAAAGACAAAAAAATAGAAAAAAGGCTAGAGGAAGTGGGACATGAAGTGTTTCTCTTTGAATACTATTATAATCATACTTTTGATTACATACAAATGAAAAAGTATTTTGACCGTCGTGGTGCCTGGATACATTCAACATATGAAAATATGGCCGGTTTAAATTATTTAAATGAATTTGAAGTAAGACCTGGAATTATCGTAGATTATGAAGATTTTATACTCATAGACCAAAAATATAAAATAGATGTACTAGATATGCTTTTGAGTGGTGTGTTTATAGTCAGAAAAACCGGAACTTATATAATAGATATTAAGATTTTATTAAAGGGTACGAGCTCTTTAGGTGAACCGGATAACCGACTAAAAGCCCAATATCACATTTATATTTAGGTGGCGGAATTATAGGCTCAGGATGATGTTTTATTTTTTGATATATTTGATAATGTAAATATAACAGTGAGGCAGCTGAGGACTTTGACACTGATAGGTTAATATCTATGTATAAGAAAAAATTTAAAATTTATCTAAAACAAGGGACAATGTTTGATATTCATCCTTATAAGGATTCAGCATCTACAGAAGTAACATTTATGCTTTTGATGGGTAGTTACATTAGATTCTACATATCGGATGAACCTGTATCTTATGATGGAAACAGACTTTTGGAATTAAAAAAGTTTAACATACAATATCAAGACAAAACAAACACATTTTGTGGTTATTATTGTTTAGTTTTTCATTAAAATGTTACAAATGGTATAAACATTTATGATTTATTGTATAAAACACTGAGAGTAAACAATGTAAAACATAATGAACAAACAATTATAAATTATTTTAATAAAAAGGGTTTTAAAAAGTATCAAAAACATAATAGTCTTTACTACTATCAAAAATGCACCCATAAACGTTATATTCCATACTACTCCCAAAAGCGTATATTCAATCATGCATATGCCTATGGCATACTCAAACGGTTGAGTGATTTCAACAATATCAAAATATCATAACATTAAGTCATGTGTATGATTATGGTATAATCCTATGGTTGAGTGATTTTCATAACATAAAGTATTATGATATTCAATCATGCATATGCCTATGACATACTCAAACGGTTGAGTGGTTCTAAAAACATGAAAGTATTATGATATTCAAACCCTGCGTATGAGTATGGCATACTCAAACGGTTGAGTGATTCTAACAACATGAAAATATTATGATATTCAACCATGTTATGGTTAACATTCTTTTCTTGAAGTTTTCCGATGATATATTTTGTGTTAAACGTTCGTTGTCTTTATAAAGTCTTGGATTTTTCACGTTGTAATTCGTCTGGCTAATAATTTCTTTGTAGAATTCTTGAATACCTATAAAAATAAACAAATAACATTTAAAAACCCCTATCAACATACTTATTCTACAACGTATAAATAGTAAATAATAAAAAACTGGTAAAGAGTTAAACATATAATTATTTTCTTAAGCTTGTTAAAAAACCGCCTCGGTAGCCTAGTGGTGAGCGTCCGCTTCAAGTGTGGAAGGTCGTGGGTTCAATCCCCGGCCGAGTCATACCAAAGACGTTAAAAATGGCACAAGCAGCTTCCTCACTTGGCGTTCAGCATTATGGGGATAGTGCTAGGACTGGTGGGGTATCATGCCACGTGTCTACGGCGTGATATTCCAGTGAGGCAGCAAAATAAAGTTGGGTATTGTGCTCACTGCTACAAGCAGACACTGTCGTTTATATGACTGGAAAATTATTAAAAAAGACGTTAAACCCGAACACACACATAAGCTTGTTAACAAATAAAAAAATAATAAAATAAAACTTACATTTCAGTTGTTTAAATTCCACTTTTTTCGTTATAATACTTAAAACAGTAAAGAATGTTATGTGTATTGATAAAACTAGTCGTAACCGGCTGATGCAATATTGCGAAATACTATAATGGAAACCCAATATCTGTTTACGGAGGCTAAAACTATTTGTAAATTGTTTTTCGGTCCGGGTGTAAAGTTTTTATTAAGGCTTTTTTAGTATTTTGAAAGTTAAATATGTATTTTCTCTAGTACTTTATGGAAGTTAAAAGCTCCCAGGGACTTACGTTCATCAAACCGAAGGTTTTCACAATGAGTTGTCAAAACCTGTGGATTTTAAATTGGCCGGCATTGGTCAGTCTGGACCGAGGGTCAAAAGGTCAAATGAGGTTATACTGTTTTCGCACAAACAATTACTTTACTACTTATACAACTCTATGTAAAACTAAGTTTGCCCAAGGGTGAGGCCAATTTCAACCCTAACCCTAATCCCTAAACCCTAACCCTAACTCTAGAGCGGAGTGATTCCGAATATTTCAAATGTGAATATAAAGTTCATAATTATTCTAGAATCCGTTGCCGCTTGTTTTTGTTGTTTAAAACAGTAATCCTCAGTTGCTCGCACACTCACACAATCCGAGATTATAAAGTAAATATGGGACTTTTTTTTACACGTCCAGAATATTTGTGTGATCCGATCACGAAGAAATAAAAGGAAAACACAAAGGACGCGAGGTTGAAACTTGGTAGTTGATTTAGAGCTATAGCCAGGCTAAAAATGACTTGATCACCTAGAGTGAATGCTTCATAATAATTATAGCGGAACACGGGTCTGTTTTTACTACGGACTATATTTATAAAGTCAGACATCTTGAACAAAAGCCTGCGCTAGAAGAATCAAATCAAACTTACAATACTACGGTCAGTGTGCTAAGTCATAATATTACGTAACTGCTTTAAAGGCCTGGCCATGTCTGGCGTCTTTACTGCACATTGAAAAATATTGCTTGTTATTTTTTTGCGATAAAACGTTAAGGTTTTCTTATACGTAAAAAACGTTCCTATTTATGTGGGAATTTTTTTTTGGGGGGGGGTGGGGGGGGGGGGTTAATTCCGTTTTTCAACAGTATTTTAGTCATGTAACGGCAGGCAGTTAACCTAACCAGCGTTCCTGAATTCTGAACCTGTACAAATCTGTTCTCCGCAAGTAACTGCCAACTTCCCCACATGAATCAGAAGTGGAGGACTAATGATTTCAGACACAATGTCATTTATCAAATAGTCACGGAGAACATACGCCCCGCCCGAGGATCGAACTCAACCCTAGACCAACCTCTACCTACTGAGCTAAGCGGGCTGGCTATTTATGTGTCATAGGCTATACTGAACATTATTCTTCCTCCATTTCTTTATGTTTCTTTACCCTTTTTATTTCTTTAAGATTTTGTACATAGCAAACTAAACAATCACATCATTTTGACAAAGTTTATTGTTAGATAGCCGCATGTTGTAACATTATCAAGTTTTAGGAGGATATAATTAAAACACAGAAATATTTGATAAACGAACAATAGCTTTACCAACAATCTAACTGACCATTACATGTTTAGCCGTACTGTCATGTACGACGGATAATAAAATATTATGAAAAAGTTGTTCCCTTTAAAAATGAATGCCACTTGTAAAGAAATAAAAAACGATGCTGAAAACTACGTTCCACTAAGATGTTTACAACTTCAGCACTGGGACATTACAAATGTATTGCAAATGCATCAAAAGGAAGATGTGTAACAGTTCTTTGAAAATTGTGAAGTGTGGCCCCTTTATGTAGATATTTCCAGGATTCAATGTATATATCAGTATACTGGCAATTGATTTGCAGAGTAATATACATGTTTCATGTGAAAGAACCATTCCTTTCTATGAGTTCGTGTTGTTTGAATTTGTTTCTCAAAATGTAAGGCTAATCTTAAGCGTTTAGTATGAAAAAAATCTATAAGGTTAAGCTGATAAATTGTCATTTGCTGTGAGACATTATATAAACGAATTACTAAGTTTAAATCAACTTTTAAAATATATAGGCATATATATATATAACAAAAAACAGCACCTTCGCGCGTATTTATTAAGAATTTAGCGAAAATAAATCCCTTGTGAAAATGTGGTTTTACAGTCAACAGACGTATTGATGTTGGTGATGCTATCAAACTTTAATTATTTCAAATACGAAGACGGGAACCTATTGATTGTCGACTTGCATCTTAGCAAAATCATAGCGAACTCTACATGTTAGAACTTCAACTTTGTGTATCTCGAATATAGTTATGTAGTAATAAAATGTGTTTGTTAGTTACAAATAGGTATTCAAAGATACTAAAAGTTAAGAGTTGGTTTAAACAATATTTATTTTCCAAATATATATAATACAATCATAGATGAATGAATAGGATCGAGGAGTAAGCTAAAAGCTTATATTAAAACATCTTTCCTGTGTATTGTGATTAATACACAATATTTAATTAACAACAAAAGAATTAAACTAATTGCAAGATAGTACATGCATGATGTTGTAAACAGTAGCTCTAACCAGGTAATAAAGTACTATAACAAGAAATGTAGAAAATGAAATAATAATATACATAACTATATACATCATATTACGGGAATGAAAGAAGAGAACGGTACTTATTCTTGTACTAGGAACGATATAAATATTATACCAGATGTTCTTTTCTAATAAGTGTTGAAAAATTATAAAGACGAGTAAATGACTACTGTCCGACAAGCCAATCCTTATACAAGTTAACATTTAAATTCCACGAAAAAAAGATCTTAAGAAGGCACTTATTTCCCATTTTCATACGATGATGGATTTTGATGCCTTAAAGCAGATACTATAAATTATATGTTACAAAATGACTCATGTCTTTCGCATTTAATTTCCGTTAAACAGCCAGCAGCCATGCATTCATTTACCTGCAGCCATTACAATCGATGATTATGACTTTATGTTTACAACTTGTGACATGTGCACACTTCTCGGAAAAACGTTGAACAAAACACTCCTCGAAATAAAGATAGTAGTACCAGGCCTCAACATATCAACATTGATGTGATGCTGTAGTGCCATGTGACAAGACAATTTTTAAGAAATAGTCTCCAAAATGAGGTTAGGATTTTTTTTGTTGTCTATATTATCGCAATAGTTTTCTATGGAAAAGCAAGAAAGCAAATTTCTGTTTATTAAATGTCATGTGCTAAATTTATTGTCATTCATTTCCTTTCATACGGAATAAATCATATTTCGACATCAAATCAAGAAGTACTGATAGAACGTGCTTGAAATAATACAATAAAACTACAATGGATGGATGACCTTGAATATCTATATCTTTGTAAAAACTGAACGTTCCTTTATGAAACTTTGCAGTGGTTTAGTGTTGCATCTTTCCAAAAACTGAAACCTAAAATATTAATTAAAAATACTTCTTATAATACACAGCACTGTTCGCTTATACATGTTACTCTGTGCAGACTGCTTAGCGAAGTTCTGGAAATTTCTTCCATGAAAAAAGCTCTATGAAGCACAGTTCCGGAAATTACTTTGGAAATCATTTCAATTCAGTGCAGTCCGCGAAATTACTACTACTTAGCGCAATCCGGGAAATCACTTCCACAAGTCCACTACTACTACGCGCAGTCCAGGAAATTACTTCCGCGAATTTACGACAGCTAGGCTCATTTCGGAAAATTACTTTCGACCACCGACTAATTGCTTCTTAAGAAAACCCACGACAATCTAATACTGGTTATCATCAAGTAGTAAATGTAGTCCCAGTGTCAACTTTTCAGAATTAAAACTCAATCTTATACAATCAAAATTAATTTTCATAACTCATAAATCAAAATAATACGAGACAATTAAAAACATAAAACATTAACCAAGCCGATGGAAGGAATTGAATTGATTACCTTATAAAACAGTACAAGAAGTAACTTTTGATCTCCAAATATATATGAGAGGCTGTTACAGTCGATTGACATAGAGTTCATTTTCGGTAAGTTCCATTGCAGAATGTGTAATATTGATACAAATCAATGTTAAATATAATGCTTATATTGCCTGGAGTCAAGCATGTTTCAGAAAAAGATCTATCTTCTAAAGGGTTGGTCGTTACACTTCGAGGTAAAAGCTGACTGCAGGTCCCTAACATTCGCTAGTATGTGGTGTGATAGACATGTCGTGACTTGGAAAAACTATAAAACAATACTACGTTTTGTATATCACTGACAATCTACTCGGGAG
The DNA here is from genome assembly GCF_021730395.1 of Mercenaria mercenaria. Lineage (NCBI taxonomy): Eukaryota > Metazoa > Mollusca > Bivalvia > Venerida > Veneridae > Mercenaria > Mercenaria mercenaria. The sequence goes on along the minus strand of NC_069362.1, from coordinate 88,090,624 downwards.
TGACAAAGTGCCATATAATTCTTTGATTACAGTCTTATTCAGATTTGCGTCTTAAAGATACTTTTTATATATGTAATTATAGTTATTATTGATGTGCGACATGGTCGACCGTTTTAGATCTATTTTTATCATTTCGCACTGAGGCGACGATTTGTTCCTTCAACAAACATTCAGACTTCCCTACGATATCAGTCACGTTAATTATTTCTTTTTTTTTTTTTTTGCTTCTTTACAATATTTCATTAAAATGCGATTTTCCATGGATGTTATCTTTGTGTTCAAACAAGATACGTTCTTTGAGAGATCCGGATAATCATGGGAACACTGTATGTGGTCAGATAAAGGTCTCATGATTTGTTTCAATAATGACTTGAAGTGAGACGAAACCTTTAGCATTTTTCTCTAAGAAAACTGTTGTGATATAAAAATTGTTATCTATGCGACAGAAAAGAAAAACTTTCTTCTAACGCCTTATAGTTTAGATATCAAAAAGCAATCACGAGGAACTTGGTCAGCTTTGTGGCAATTATCCAACTTGTCCTAGATCTTATGCCTTACATGTAAATCTAATGAAAGGTGGCCTCTAATTTTTTTGTCAGCCCAGTTGCCGATTATCGCACTTGATATTATGGCAACGTGCATTCTGTGTGCGTTTCATGAAATGTACAAATTAAATATGGCCTTTTATGTGTTCGCAGAGTCGGATTTGTTTTAGGCAATTTGATAACTCTAATAATCTTGAAGTAAAAGATTTATTCTAGGTCACATTCACCTTGACCGTAAATATCCTTACCCAGATCGAAAGGGTAAATCTACTGACCATAAACAATCAGGTTGTGAAGTTTGATTGTTCTATACCCAGGCATTCTCAAGCGATTGATTAAAACCTATTGTAAGTCTTAAGGGCACCATGACCTTTGAAATACTGGCCCCTAAACAATAAGGCACATCTACTGACCGCAGCCAATTCATGCTATAAAATTTGACAATCCTTTGCTAATGCCAAAGCTAGTTATTGACCTGAACCGTGACCTTAACTTTAGTACGTCTGTCCTCAAAAGCAATAGCAATTATTTAGTGCCCGCATACAATCATCTTTCAAAGACGTTTAGACTCGAGATTAGTATGGCATTGACCTTTAACCGCCTGACCCTAAAATTGACAGAGTAATTATACTGACCATAGGAAATCGCTGTGTTGGAGTTGGCTATCAGCAGTATACACACAGTCCAACAAACTGGCATACTTGAAGACAAAATTATATAGCTTTCCTCTTTTCAATCAGGCTGTGCACTAAATTGAAGTGTTAACAAAACATTGTTTAAATTTAGAAACATAATTATATCAAATCGATTTCATACTATTTAAGAAAAAGCATTAAGGGCGATTCTTTTCAACATAACTTTTAGCGCAGAAACAGATATATTAAACAAAGAAAGAAAGTGCATTACATTTTCAGCTAAATTTTTGTGATAAATATCATCTACCAATATGAACATTGTTTGGATGCTTCTCTAAAATCGGAGCCAATATTTCTAGACAATTTACTACGAAAGCAACTAAAAGCACTCCTACTTATAACGACCAGAATCTGCTAAAACTTTGCATGAATTTTAGTTTATACAATTTTTGCTCTGATAACACGAATGAGCAAACAGAAAACCTAGAATTTACAGAAACATTTTTACGTTTTGCAAACAGAATATTGATGAACAGAAGCCAAAATATTTGTCAAGTGGTGAAAAAATTATCCTTAGCACTAAATGTAAATCTGTCACAGCACTCATGAAAAGGTACAGTAATAAAATATTTCATAAACTCTAGCACTCAACAAAGGCCTTTTAACAAACAATACGTATGTCGGCAGATTTTTAGAGATAGGTCTAACACTGAAACCAAAATTGTTGCCATATTAAACACATTAATCTGTGGTAAAGTACCAACAGTAAATCTAAATGTGACGTAAAACAAAATTCTCAAAAACGTACAAAAAGAACCATCACTCTAACATTTTTGCTAATTAACAAATTTTGTTTCCATGAAGCTCGAAGAGAGGCACGCCTGTCACTGTCATTTATTTACTCTGTACTACTTCTCATTTAATAATAATTTATACAATTATATCAAGCTTTTTGTCTACGAAAACTTATATAAAATAGCATTGTTCCTGACTTAAAGCAAGTCATTAATCAATTTTCATTTAGCTCATATATTATAAGATTAGGATACACCTGAAGTTACTGTATTAATTTGCTATTTTATTTTTTAATATACCATTTTAAAATTTGGAAACAAAAATAAGCATATCTTTTAGTTTACGGAAACAAGAAGTCGTTCTTAGGAGTTTTGTATCAGAGTAAATATAACAAACTGAAAAAAGACTACCGGTATTTTGCGGAACAACATGTATCAGTTTGTATCAGACAAAGCTGACGTGCAAATCCAAGGGGCAGGACGTGAAGTGGTTGCACACTTGGTTCAAGCGAGCGAAATGGTTGCAAACTTACAAAATGGCGGATATTTTCTGAAATCATCGCGTGTTCGCTTGTTTTTTTTATCAGGTAAGTGGGTTTCTGTGGTGTTTTGAATTCTATGGATATGTGCATGCATCAGTTCTATGTCTACGTCACACTCAGTTTTGCGTTTCAGCGTTGTAGATTTCGAATTCTAGAAGTTATTAAAGTTATAAAATGGTCATGTTCATGTTTTGATATTTGAATTGCGTCGTTTCTTGCCGTTTTTAACATTCTAATGATCAAACTAGCCTATTTTGGGGCCCTTAAACGAGACAAAACAATTAATTGTGAAGAATTCTATAAACGTTTGGCTCTGCATGTTTTCGGGATAGTGCTATACTCAAATAAATCTTGTTCTAGCTCTTTTTTGTTGCAAACTTGTACTTCAAGCAATTTCTGTTGCAAACTTTTTCTAAAAAAAAAAGTGTCCAGCTATCAGAGAATGTTTATTGTGCACCTCGTGTACATTTCTTTTCTGTTTAGGGTCGTACATTTTTATAGCATCAAATTGCCCTTTGATATTTTAATATAACTGTTGATAAAAAAAAACTTATCATGTTTTCATGAAACCTGGTAGGATTAGGGTTAGTGTTCCTACATAATTTTAACATCTTCCCTGTTTATAGATTCAGCCGTCTAGATTGCAAGCAGAAATGAAATTAAATTTTCGGAGACATTGTCTATAGGTACATTTTGTCTTTTGGATCTTGTCCATCTATACACACTATACAGACAACGACTTTAACATGCAGTTGTTTTCTTTCAGATCTTTTCAGGTCTAGATGCTATGAACATCAGACGCTATTATGACCCGAGAGCATGAACATGAATCTTCATTAGTTGAATAAACTACGCTAACACGTATATCAGAAATAACCGTTAGGTAAGTGTTAATTTGTAAAATTTTGTAAGCCTATTCTTATTTTCTATTCCTATTCTGAACCAACAATTTTAGCAACCTAAAGTCAGATACATTTTTTGCGTAATATTATAGTACACATAAGCAATGTTGGTTACCAACCAGTAATGAAAAGTAAATTAATTGCAGTGCCATAATACAGAAGACATAAAAGTATTGCTGCAGAAATGAATGGCAAGGACAAACATTGAAACGTTTACTTGCAAAATTTATTTTAATTGTTAGAAACAAAACAAAAGCGTCAAGTGCAACAGTGTATAATGTTGAATGTTCAGTTCTTTATTTTATATATTGTTAATTTTGTAGAGCCAAACGTTTATAGAATTCTTCACAATTAGTCGTTTTGTCTCGTTTAATGGCCCCAAAACAGGCTAGTTTGATCATTAGAATGTTAAAAACGGCAAGAAACGACGCAATTTAAATATCAAAACATGGACATGACCATTTTATTACTTCGAGAATTCGAAATCTGCAACGCCGAAATGCAAAACCGAGTGTGACGTAGACATAAAACTGATGCATGCACATATCCATAGAGTTTAAAATACCATAGAAACCCACTTACCTGATAAAAAACAAGCGAACACGCGATGATTTCAGAAAATATCCGCCATTTTGTAAGTTTGCAACCATTTCGCTCGCTTGAACCAAGTGTGCAACCACTTCACGTCCTGCCCCTTGAAATCGTAATAAATGTTAAGTTCAGGAAAAGATCTCTAGCAAATTGGACTGTAGGAACAATTTACGGCGATTTTCAGGTTAGCTGTCAGTTTTAAATTATACAAAATTAGATTACATTTCCTGTCTTGGCTGATATTTTAACTTATTAAACTTTCAATCATCTACTTGTATTTGGAAACTTGGGAACCTTTATATTTTTGCTTTTGTAATAGGTGAAACAGTATTTTAACCTGCTTACTCCTATAAAATGCAAAATGAGTTCACAAATCACCAAGTTATATTTTTTGTACAAGTCAGCATGCTTTATTTAATTCTTGATTATGAGTGGGGCGTATATACACAGGTAAAAGATACAGATATTACAGTACGTGTATATATGAAGCCTACTTGATTTATCAATTGAATGCCATGATAGTGATTCCATTCCACCAATCTCTCTCTCTCTCTCTCTATCTCTCTCTCTCTCTCTCTCGCTCTCTCTCTTACAAAAATATTTTTTAAAAACGGCAGCATAATAATATTTGTTAGTGCTGATAATATCAGTAAAGGATAATGATCCCAAAACAATGACACTTAAGAACTTACTCAGTCAAATCGAGTCTGCTATTATTTTTGTTTGCTTGCGTTCTTTGTTTCCAAAGTATCTTCCTATAGATTGTATTTGATAGCAAGTGCTACGAAAGTTATACATCGTAATAAAACACGAATTGTTTACAAAATAATGTGAAAATTACCCACTGTGGCATTAGTTCGAGAGAAACAAACTTACGCCGTGTCGTGACAAAGAGATAAATATTTAACAATAATATGCTATCAGTCCGTGCCATATAATGCTTTAGAAACAATCTGATACAAATTTTACGTCATAGATATACTTCGTGTCTGCAATGATTATTTATGTACGTCATGATCGATTATTTTGTAATTACAGCCAAGCCTGTCAAAACTACCACCAGTGAACTTCAACATTTGCATTGAATAAAGATAACCTGCAAAAAAGACCAACTTTTGACTCTCCAAAATGTTGTCAAATTAGAAAGCTTTGAACGTATTTCATCCTTTCGCACGAATATAAAATTGAGCTTCAATCGGGAGAAGTCCTGATAAGATGTAAGCATGGTGTGGGATCAGCTGTGTTCTGGCAAGACAAGACCTGCTTGATTGTTTGCTTTTGAAATAACACTAGTTTTTTTTAATGATTTTAATGTGTTTTTTGTGGGGATCACTGCAAGTCCATATAGTAATATTGGCAGTAGATACACATTTAAGATGCGCAGCGATATTTTTGGGTCTAATCCTGTCTCTCCATGAAAACTAGCCGTTAGGCCACTAACTTCAGGCCGTTCGGCCGCCAACTTCAGTAACATAAATGAGTGAAACAGGTAAATTTAACATTATTTCGTTCGCCGGAAATAAGCATACCACTGCCGTCAGTCTACTTTACACTCCATGGAGACAATGTATTCTGCAATATCATAGGTAATTGTTAAAGCATGTTGTCAACTGGACATCATTTTCTAAATTAAACAATTTCTGTACTAGAGTGGATCATCATTTGCAATGCATCAACGGAATGTCTCCTTTAATATCAAGCACTTTTCTATGGATTTCCATTTGTTATCTTGCAGAAATTCAATCCAATCAATATCGTTTTAGAATTATATCGCACATCAAGGACTGCATGTGTCATATTGGCATGACATATGCAGTTTAAGACGAAGTAGAGTACTTAGAGGACACTAGAGTTATTAATAACATAGAGACCGATTAATCAGTGAGAAATACTTTTTTTTAACTGATAAAGCCATAAAAAAACATTTAAACGATATAGTGCGTTCCTGCTATTACTCACAAATGTTGTATTTTAAAAACTCACTTTTGAAATAAATAAATTTTGAGTAAATGATTAAGTGTTTGCACGCCTCTTGTGATCTCAGCTTGTTTCTGTTTCATGTTTCGGAGCACAAAGTTGATGGCAAGGATAAACAGCAATACAGATTATCTTAAATGACATATCGACCTTATCTTTACCAATACATCAGAACAATAAATACCGTGATTCATATTCCATTACTTAACCTGTGTAGACTCAATCTAACCGAGCCACCCATCATTTTACTTTTGTCAGTGTTATACTTCCATGTGATTTATATAAGTAAGTTAGTTCTGCTTTGCGCGTATTGACTGGTCAAGAAATGTTTCAGTATTTGTATGAGATAGACCAATGACATCTTTGTACTGTTAACTGTTTATTGGATGAAACAAAGAGAAGTCATTTTACCAATCAAATTTCTATACTTACACACATTATGAGAAATTGCACAATCGGCAGTTCAAATATTTGACCATCTTAATTATTAGTCTATGATAAAAAAATAAGTTAAATCAAACAGAGAGCATACATCAAGAGCCGACATCAAATTTCGTAACAATGTTCAGGTAATATCCTAGGACAAGATAGCACTTCTTGTATGTCAGTAGAAAGGTCAGATATATGTTTGTCTTAACTCTAGATGTCCACACGAGATGATAATTATGTCTCCCACCACACAGTGGTGTGGGAGACATATTGATTTACTCCAGTCTCTCTGTGTGTGTGTGTGTGTGTGTGTGTGTGTGTGTGCGTGTGTGTGTGTGTGTCACAAAGCTTGTCCGCACTCTAAGTCGAACATTTCTCATCCGATTTTCACCAAACTTAAACAAAATGTGTTTGACCATGAGACCTCGGCCAAGTCTGATAACTAGCCAAATCGGTCCAGGCGTCTTGGAGTTATGGCCCTTGAATTACCAAAAATCGGTCATTTACTCTTGTCCGCACTCTAATTCGAATATTTCTCATCCAATCTTCACTAAACTTAAACAAAATGTGTTTGACCATGAGACCTCAGCCAAGTTCGATAACTAGCCAAATCGGTCGAGGCATTTTGGAGTTACGACCCCTGAATTATCGAAAAATTGGCCTTTTTACTCATGTCCGCACTCTTAATCAAACATTTCTCATCCGATCTTCACCAAACTTGAACAAAATGTGTTTGACCATGAGACCTCGGCCAAGTTCGATAACTAGCCAAATCGGTCCAGGCATTTTGGTGTTACGGCCCTTGAATTATCGAAAAATCGGCCTTTTTACTCTTGTCCGCATTCTAAGTCGAACATTTCTCATCCGATCTTCACCAAACTTGAACAAAATGTGTTTGACCATGAGACCTCGGCCAAGTTCGATAACTAGCCAAATCGGTCCAGGCATTTTAGAGTTACGGCCCTTGAATTACCGAAACAATCCGTCTGTTTACTCTTGTCCGCTCTCTAAGTCGAACATTTCTCATCCGATCTTCACCAAACTTGAACAAGTTCGATAACTAGCCAAATCCGCCCAGGCACTTTTGATTTATTGCCCTTGAATTACTGATTGGATCCACTCATCCAGACCATCTAATTGGATCCACTCGTCTAAAACATCTAGAGAAACTAACTTTTTTCATAGGGGCAGTTGTGGGAGACATGCGCTTTTCTCAAAAGCATCTCTAGTCTAAGTTTTCGTTCACTTTTGGAATATCTGTTTCATCTGTAAAATAGTCGACCGGGGCCGCATCATTCATCTCATAAAACAGATGGATGTAATAATTTCTGCTTCCAGTATATGCACAGGAGTATAATATAGCCTTTCATGTTTTGGTGTCAGTCAGAAAAGATATGCTATTTGACCATATTTCTGTAAGTACTAATTTCTTAGGATACATTTACTAATATACATCTCTCGCTGGGGGTTCTTTAATGTTGAGGTGTTTAGTATAGATGGGTACTGAGCTGTTTGTCGTCCTTTGACAATTTTTTTTTTCTGTTAACGAATTCTGCTATGTTTACTAATTACCGTGATGTTGTTCTGACCGTGAATGCCCTGTTTTGACACTTACCGTTAAAAGTGCTATACTTTATATCACGTTATCTATCTATGTGTGCATAGCTTTAAAAAAAACTACATTTGTACTTTTAGACTTGAGTGTCTATCTCTTGATCCAACAATTTAAGCATTTAGCCTATCATAATGGTTAATATATGCATTTTTCTCTACTAAGATTCACTTTAGTTGTATATTTATGCAATGTTTGTTACATATTTACTTAGATCCAATGTGAAATGAAAATGATTTTACTGTTTGAGATCAATTAACCATTTTAAATTGAAAGTTGAGATGAGTATATGATAGAAAATGCTAAAATTTCCCACTCCATCGTCTTTTTGAGAAACGTTGGGCTTTACGCTGATGGTTTGATATACCATTTACCAAAAGTCTAAATCTTAAGTGTAAATATATATTACACAAAGTGATTTTTACCCTTTCACATGATCATGACGACGACGACCAATACAGGCAACTTAAATATGACTCGTTTACCTAGGTTCCAAGTTCACAAAACATTTTTCGGTCTCACCTGAATATGAAATCATGATAGCAACTTTTACTAGAACTGCAAGATTAAATTCCATTTGAGACTAGCCATCAATACTGCATTGTCACGTGAAAATAGTCATTAACTAAGCCTTGAAATGTTTTTTTAATAAGCGTTAAATTCTAAATATTCAATTTAGATTTAAATCACAAAATTAGATTATGTTTTATTATAAAAACCTGCTGAGACTGAAACTGTTTTGCGAACAGGAGGCCAGGGTATACAATAAAAGAGAACGGTCTGAATGCGCCATTGCTATAGAGGAATAATGACCAACATTTCTTGACAGATCTTCAACAATTGAGAAGACCATTATCATTGTAGAAGACATACTTTTAGATCAGAATGCTTTAAGATTTAATAGTATTCTATAGTCATCTGACATGCATGGATTTACACATTGACCTTAATTATCCGCGAGTATGCATAAGATGTTGCAATTACAATGGTTAATAGCACATTGTATTTTATGTTGACGTTATCTGTCCTGATCTTTGTGATCACACTGACAACATCAACATGTAACATGGACATTTTCTACTTCATTTCGAAGCATGTACCCACGAAACCGTTTTCAGATAAAAAGTGTTTTAAAATACTACATTCCATTGGCTTGATCACCTAGTGAATGCTTCATATGACGGAAAACGCATCCGTTTTGACTATACGGCATAAAGTCAGACATCTCGAACAAAAGCCTGCGCGCTAGAAGAATCAAACCAAACTTACAATATTGCTATCTATGTGCTAAGTCATAAAATTACATAATTGCTTCAAAGGCCTGGCCATGTCTGGTGTCTTTACTGCACATTAGAAAAAAAGAACGTTCCTATTTATGTGTCATATGCTGTAAACCTCAATTTTGTGTAGCTCATTACAGAATATTTGTTTAAATCTAGAAATCTATCAGACACATGTTCACCTTAAAACATCACTTTTTACAAGTTTACTAGTGAAACAAAGGAAACACTAAAATAGTTAATTCATCTACGTTCCACTAAGATCTGTGCAATGCATCAAAACGAAGATATGTAAAAGTTCTTTGAAAACGGTGAATTTTTAAAAGCGTTGAACTCTCCGAAAGTGTGGCCCCGTTATGTTGATATTTTCCAGAACTCAATGTATATATCAGTATACTGCCAATTGTTTTGTAGAGTAATATATATGTTTTATATGCTGTCCAATGTCCATGTGATAAAGTGTTGTTTGAATTTTTTCTCAAACTGTAAGGTTAAGCGTTACAAGAGGAGAAAAGTGTGTGAGCTTTTAAACTGTCATTTGCTGTAAGACATTATGCAGACGAATAACTACGTTTTAATCAACTTTTGAAATATAACAAAAACAGCACATTCGCGTGTATTTATTAAGAATTTAGCGAAAATAAATCCGTTGTAAAAATGTGATTTTACAGTCAACAAAAGTATGGATGTTGATGACGCTATTAAACTTTAATTATTTCAAATACAAACAAGAGTACCTATCGATTGTCGGCATGCATCTTAGCAAAATCAAAGCAAACTGTACCCGTTAGAACTTCAGTTTTGTGTATCTAGAGTTATGTGGTAATAAAATGTTTTTGTTAGTTACAAATAGGTACGGATCATTTTACTTCAACGAACTCAAAGTTCAAAGTGTTGAAAGAGTAAATTATTACTGTCCGACAAGCCAAAACATTTAAATACCACGAAGAAAGATCTTAAGAAGGCACTTATTTCAAATTTTCATATAATGATGAATTATGATGCCCTAAAGCAGATAATATAAATATGCGCGATGCAGAAAATGTTTAATACTGATTCATGTCTTTCACGTTTAATTTCAGAGGACGACAATCTATTTACCTGCAGCAATTATAATCGATGCTTATGACCGTATGCTTGCAGATTGACATGTGCATACTTCTGGGAAAACCTTCTGCACAAAACAGCCCATAAAAATAGTAGTACCAGACCTAAACATGTAAACTTTAGTGAACAAATGTGACCATATTTCGACATTCAATCAAGAAGTACTGCTAGGAGTTTTATGAAACAGTGCAATAAAACCATATGTATCTGTGACGTTAGCAGTTTCGTATAAACTGAACGTTTCTTTATGAAACTTCGTGATTGGTTTAGTATTGCATCTCTCCGGAGACTGAAACCTAAAATATTAATAAGAAACACTTCTTATAATACACAGCAAAGTTCTCTAATAACTTTTACTCTGTTCAGACTTCTTAGCGAAGTTCGGAAAATTTCTTCCATGAAATTAGCTCTGTGAAACACACTTCTGGAAATTACTTTGGAAATCATGTCCACTCAGAGCAGTCCGCGAAATTACTACTACTTAGTGCTATCCGGGAAATTATTTCCGCAGATTCACTACTACTGCATAGTACGCGCAGTCCGAGAAATTACTTCCGCGAATTTAAGACTGCTAGGTTCATTTCGGAAAATTATTTTCGAACACCGACCGATTGCTCCTAAGAAAACCTACAACAATCTAACACCGGTTATCATAAAGTAGTATCTGTAGTCCCAGTGTCAATTTTTCAGAAACTAAAGCTCAATCTTATACAATCAAAATTAATTTTAATAAATCATAAATCAAAATAATCCGAGACATTTAAAAATGTAAAATGTTAACCAAGCCGACGGAAGGAATTGAATTGATTATCTGATAAAATAATAAAAGGCTGACAAGTAGCTATATATGGGAGGCTGTTGCAGTCGGTTGATATCGGGTTCATTTTCGTAATGTTCCATTGCAGAATGTGTATTAGTGATACAAATCAATGTTAAATATAATACTTTTATATTGCCTGGAATCACGCATGTTTCAGAAAAATATCTATCTACTAACGGGTGGTCTTCGGAATGTTCACGTTACACTTTGGGTCCCTAACATTCGCTGATGTGTCGTGTGATAGACATGTCGTGACTTAGGGAAACTATATAACAATACTACACCACCTTGTCCGTTTTGTTTATCATTGACAATATACTCGAGAATAACAAAGTGCCATATAGATCTTATATCACAGCCTTATTCAAATTTGCTTCCTAAAGACAATTTTTATATATGTAAGGCGACGATTTGTTCCATCATCAAACTTTCAGACTTCCCTACGATATCAGGCATGTTAGTTATTGCTTGATAATATTTTTTGTCAAACTGTTTCTTTACAACATTTTTGTAACTTAAAGATAAGTCATTAAAATACGATTTCATTCGACTTAAGTGATATTACCTCCGTGTTTAAACAAGATACGTTCTTTGAGAGATCCGGATTATCATGGGAACACTGTATGTGGTCAGATAAAAGTCTGATGAATTTTTGCAAAAATGACTTGAAGTCAGGGGAAACCGTTAGATAAAACTCTGTTATGTTATAAAATTGTTATCTATACAAAAGAAAAAAAAACTAACTTAATTGTATTTCTTCTAACGCCTTGTAGTTTAGATATTACAAAGCAATCACGCGGAACTTGGTCAGCTTTGTGACAATTATCCAACTTGTCAGAGATCTTATATGCCTTACACGTAAATTTAATGAAAGATGGCCTTTATTTTATTTTTTCATTGAGGTTTCAGCTCAGTTGCTGATTATCGCACTAATTAGATATGGCCTTTAATGTGTTCGCGGATTTTGAACTTGTTTCGGTCAATTTTATGACCGTAACACTAATGATCTTGGTGTGATTGATTTTCTCTAGGCCACGTTCACCTTCGCCTTTATTAACCTTACCCAGGTCGAAAGCGTAAATCTACTGACCATAAACAGTCAGTTCGATTGCTCTATTACCAGGCATCCTCAAGCGATTGATTAAAACCCATTGTAAGTCTAAAGAGCACCGTGACCTTTTACACCCTGGCTTCCAAAACAATAAGGCCCATCTACTGACCGCAGCTAATCATCTATGAAATTAGACAATCCTTTCACAAAGCTAGTTATTGACCGGAATACACTTTAAGTATCGCAAGCACTGTGACCTTGACTTTTGTACGTCTGACCTCAAAAGCAATATGTTTAGTGCCCACATACGATCATCTTTCAAAGACCTTCAGACTCTAGATTAGTATGGCATTGACCTTTAACCGCCTGACCCTAAAATTGATACAGTAATTATACTGATCATAGGACGTATACACACAGTCTAACAAACTGGCATATTTGAAGACAATCTTATTTAGCTCTCCTCCTTTAAATCAGGTTGTGCACTATTTTGAATTGTAAACAAAACATTATAAACAAATAAATCAAATTGATTCAATTAATTGCAAATCTCAATATGTTATTCATACTATCTAAAAAAGTCATTAAGGGTGATTCTTAAACTAACATAACTTTTAGCGCAGAAACAGATATATTAAATAGAGAAAGAAAGTGCATTACATTTTCAGCTTAATTCTGTGATAAATATCATTTATAAATATGAACATTGTTAAGATGCTTCTTCAAAATCCGAGCCAATATTTCTATACAATTTATTACGAAAACAACTAAAAGCACCCCTACTTATAACGACCAGAATCTGCTAAAACTTTGCATGAATTTTAGTTTATACAATTTCTGCTCTGATAACACGAATGAGCAAACAGAAAACCTAGAATTTACAGAAACATTTTTACGTTTTGTAAACAGAATATTGATGAACAGAAGCCAAAATATTTGTCAAGTGGTGAAAAAAATTATCCTTAGCACTAAATGTAAATCTGTCAAAGCACTCATGAAAAAGCACAGTTACAAAATATTTCATAACAAAGTCTAGCACCCAACAAAGGACATTTAACAAACAAATACGGATGTCTGCAGGTTTTTAGAGATAGGTCTAACACTGAATCAGAATTGAAGACATCTGCAACACATTAATCTGTGGTACAGTACCAACAGTAAATCTAATTGTGATGTAAAACAAACCTCTCAGAAAACGTACAAAAAGAACCATCACTAATATTTTTTGCAAATCAACAAATTTTGTTTCCATGAAGCTTGGAGGGAGGCACGGCTGCCACTGCCATTCACTTACTCAGTACTACTTATCATTATACAATTATATCAAGATTTTTTGTCTACGAAAACTTATATAAAATGGCATTGTTCCTGACTTAGAGCAAGTCATTAATCAATTTTTATATAGAATAAGAAGTGATTCTATAGATTAGTATACTAATGAAGTTACTGTATCAATTTGATATTTTTTTAATTTACGATTTTGAAATTTAGAAACAAATTATAAGCATTACTTTTAGTTTACGAAAACAAATGGAAAATAATGCAAAGTTGTTCTCAGGGGTTTTGTATCAGAGTATGTAAAATAAACTGTTAAACTGACTACTGGTATTTTCCGGAACAACATGTATAAGTTTGTTTTAGACAAAGCTGACGTGCAAATCGTAATAAATTTTAAGTTCAGGAAAAGTTGTCTAGCAAATTGGACTGTAGGAACAATTTACGGCGATTTTCAGTTTAGCTGTCAGTTTTAAATTATACAAAATTAGATTACATTTCCTGTCTTGACTGAAAACTTTCATCCATCTACTTATATTTGGAAACCTACCAGACAGCAACCTTTATATTTTAAATTAAAATATGATTTTACTGTTGTAATAGGTGAAACAGTATTTTAATTCTGTTTACTCCTATAGAATGCAAACTGAGTTGACAAATCTTTTGCACAAGCCAGCATGTCTAATTTTAGTTCTGAATTATGAGTACATGTAAAAGATACGGATATTACAGGATGTGTATATTTGAAGCCTACTTGATTTATCAATTGAATGATAGTGAAACTGATTTAGATATCAATTCCACCAATATCTCTCTCTCTCTGTGTGTGTGTCTCTCTCTCTCTCTCTCTTACAAAAATATAAAAACTTCAGTATAATAATGTTTGTTAGTGCTAATACTATCAGTAAAGGATGATTATCCTTAAACAATGACACTTATGAACTAACTCAGTCAAACCGAGTCTGCTATTATTTTTACTTGCTTGCGTTCTTTGCTTCCAAAGTATCTTCTTATAATTCCTACAGATTTTGTTTGAAAGCAGGTGCTACGAAAGTTATACATCCTAATAAAACATGAATTGTTTACAAAATAATGTGAAAATTACCCACTGTGACATTAGTTCGAGATAAACAAACTTACGCCGTGTCGTGACAGAGAGATAAATATTTAACAATAATATGCTATCAGTCCGTGCAATATAACCATTATGCTTCAGATACAATCTGATACAAATTTTACGTCGTGTCTGCTATAATTATTTATGTACAACATGTTCTATTATTTTATAATAACAGATAAGTCTGTGCAAAATACTACCAATGAACTTTAACATTTGCAGTGAATAAAGATAACCTGCAAATAAAGACCAACTTTTGACTCTCCAAAATGTTGTCTATATAGATAGGTTTGAAAGTAATTTCATCATCTCATGCTGTGGCGAACCAGCATCACGTTTTGGATAGGATATATGTTTTTGCGAGATGGATTGTCTAGTAATTCGATTGCTTTTCCTGTATCGTATTTCCATATGAGCTTTTTTTCATTTCTGCATACCAACTTAAATTGCGCTTTCTGACGTTTTCACATTTAATTATCTTCCTGCTAGTCTCTTTTCAGTGCTATTTTCATTCATTCTACCGATGTTACCAAACATACATAGGGCACGAAAATGAAATTTAGCTTCAATCAGGAGATGTATGGTGTGGGATCAGCTGTGTTCTGGGGTATTGACAAGGCCTGCTTCATTGTTTGCTTTTGAAATAACTCAAGTTGTTGAATGTTTTTATTGTTTGGGATGATCACTTCCAGTCTATATAGTAATATTGGCAGTAGATACACCTTTAAGATATGCAGTGATGTTTTTGGTCTAATCCTGTCTCTCAATGAAGACTAGCTGACAGTAAACTGTATAAAGTCCTTAGTGCTCTCTTTAAATTTTCATCAACTTTGATTGTCATAGTGGCGTTTATCTTTGTCGCTCTTTGTATACCAAGATGTATACCTTCTTCTTTGAGATTTGGTTTGTCATTAATGTTGTATTGAGTTTCAGTATTATTTTTTTGTTTTTTGTTCAGTTACCATACGTGTGACTGGTTGTATTTCATGTCTTTGTTTTTGGCTGTAGTCATATGCCATGTTTACAAGAATTTGCATTTCATTTGTTTTTGTACAGACTGAAGTCACATCGTCCGCATATGCAGTTGTCTACATTTAAAGTCACCAATTTGCATGCCTAGATTTGGGCATTCTTTCCTGCGAAGACATTCCGCATATACCTTTTATAGATCTGCACTCAATATTCCTCCCTTACGGATCCCTTGTTCTATATCGAAGGTTTGGGATACGTTGTTTCCCCATTCCGTTGATGTTTTAGCGTTGGTGTGTAAACTATCTATCAGGGACCAGTGTTTATTATTCAATCCAATGTGATAAAGTCTTCTCATTAGGTTTTTATGGTTCACCGCGCCGAATGCTGC
This sequence comes from Mercenaria mercenaria, assembly GCF_021730395.1. NCBI lineage: Eukaryota > Metazoa > Mollusca > Bivalvia > Venerida > Veneridae > Mercenaria > Mercenaria mercenaria. Next base: position 88,074,587 of record NC_069362.1, on the reverse strand, counting down.
TTTTGCGCATGTACTACAAGAATCATCAAGTCTTTTTCATCTTTACAATTCTCTGGTACATTCCTCAACAAACAGTGCTGCGTTTAATGGAGATGCTATGCTTAGTAACGGCCGTAAATCTTCTTTGTATTTTACTTTGTGTTTGTGTGTTTTATACATTTGGTTTGATCCTTTCTTTCAAAATACTGTCTGTAACTTTACAAATTTCTGGAAGTACTATTATCCTTATATAATATTTTGATTCATTTTTGATCCTTTTCATAAAAAAATAAAACAGGTGATAAAGCCCTATTTTCAGGTTATCATGCATGCAGGAACAAAACATCATATTAATGAGCTATTGTAGTAAGGTCAAAATCTGTTTACCTCCGTAATAAATTTGTTCAATCATTATTCCGTACACGTCTGTGCAGATTTTCCTTTGTTCATTGATTTAATGACTTTTTTCAATTTTGTGAATAGTTACGGGTGGGCATTCATTATTAAACAGCATGTTCTTAATGTGTTGTACTTCTTCTTGAACTATTGAGTGATATTCATTGTCATATTCTGGATCTTCTTATATGCATGCAAGGTTTTCAAAATGTTTCCTGAAGCCATCCAGGATTATATCACTTTCCGAGTATATTTCGTCTTCAATTTCAGTTCAGTGATTTTTCGATTAATTTTTCAGTAACTTATAAATATTTAGTATCTCGTTACATACATACAGTTTTATATATAATTATTTCATGGTCACGTTATAAACTCATACAATCTTTAAGTAAAGAAAAAAAGAAAAGGAACATATAGCAAATTGTATTCACATTTTGTGAATGGAGAATAGACGTTCACACATTTAACAGATGTTGTTATGACTGAACGGTATGATATCATACGTTGTACATATTTTACAAGTTATACAGTACAATGTGACACCCTGACAAACTTTGTACAAATATATTATACATGCATTAAGAGTACCCATTAAAGTGAATTGCACTAAGGATGAATCAAACATAAATAACAATATTGGTCGAAATGCATAATTGACATATGAATTGAGTAAAATCTAAAACGAACCGTATGTACCACCATATACAGAGGTGCCAAGCCGCCAGGAGAGGGTCGCTTTCCGACCATCTTCATGACTGTATATCCTGTGTTGCGTAGTGAGCAACACATGAGTGTCCCCTACCCCACGGCGGTGTCCACCGCAGGTGTAGGTTAGAGATGTTTTTCTTTGTTTACTTACAAGCTTGTGAAACAAATCAGTGTCGTGTTGTTGCGCAGCAATTATTTCTTCTTTCGCGTATTGTGATATTTTGCCTGTGCAGTTCTAATATGGCGACGCAGGTTCTTCTTTGCAATTTTTCTTTCACTGACCGTTGGATTATCGGAATAATTTGGGTTTCCTTTACCTTACCATTCCTTATTGATGTCTTCAACTAGTTTTAACGATTGTGATATGTCCTTGAGCTTTAGTTTTGCATTAATTTGCTGCGTTTTCAAGCATTTCAAAATTTTGTTCTACACTATCTTCCCAGTGTCATATTCTTGTTCATTAAACATTTCCATGACTTTCAGTTTATGAAACATGCAGACTACTCTAAAGACCCCATTCTAATAGATTTAACAGATGACTTTTTAAGAATGCCACAGAACAATTTTGATGAAGATCAATTAAGCGCTCCATAAGAAGCTGTGTTGAGTTAATTCTATCTTAAGATCTAGTAACTCCCAAAAGTTGTTTAACCTTTAGCCTGCTGGTGGCAAGTGGCTCTGCCTTAGCGACCAGTGCAGACCATGGTCCGCCTGCAGGGATGTGCAGGCTGATCATGGTCTACATAGTTCGCTATTCAATCAGAAAATTTTCAGTGAACACCCCTTTGAATAATAAGTGGTACTGCCCACCCAAATTGAATGTTGGACCAGTCCATTTTAGAAATTTAGCAGGGTAAAAGTTAAGTCTTTTTTATATTTTTAGCTCTAGTGGACCCTAAAAGAGGTCAAGTGCCCCCATTTTTTTAATAACCTTGAGAGAGGACCTTATTACGATGCTACAGACGAAGTTTGTTGAAGATCCACGAGCGGTTCATAATGTCATATAAAAGTTCACTATTTTAGCACTAGTGCACCATAAAAGTGGTCAACTGCCCTCAATAGTTCAGTGGTACTGTGTCCACCTTTAGTGCTGGACGTCGGGGTTTTGATCCCTAGCTGCGTTATACCAAAGACGTACAAAATGGTACTGGTAGCTCCCCTGCATGACATTCAGTATTTAAAGGGTTGTTCCAGAGGTAAGTATCTGGTACTGAATATCAAGTTTGTCGTACAAAAGCTTTGAAGTTCATGTTGTATGTTGTCTATATACGACATTAAATAAAGCTTACCTTCAACTTCAGCAATCCATGAAAAAAACAATTTAAAGATATTTCTATTTTTATCACTTGTGGCCCCTAAAAGGGGCCAAGCGCACCCAATGAAGGACAATTGGGAGAGGATCTTATTATAATGCTACAAGTTTGATGAAGATCCATCAAGCAGTTTATGAGTTGTATGAATGTTTTCCAAGTCTCAACAAGAGCTGTCGGAGGGCAGCAACGATCGACTATTCAACTGCCTTGTCGAAAAAGGGGCATAATATAGTAAACAAGAGCTGTCCGTAAGACAGCCAAGCTCGACTATTCGAAATATTGTCCCAGAAGCAGGAAAATATTACCCAAAAAGGTTGAATATCAAAAGAGTTTTAAGTTCAAAAGTGAGCATAATTTGACCAAAATGCATATCAGTTATGGGACTTGCTGCTGTCAACTAGTTTTATAACCCCGAAGGCACATGTGAAGTTTCAATTCAATATCTGCATTAGTTTTGGAGATGGAAACTCGCATGTAAAACTTTAACCAGAATTTTCAAAGTCCAAAAGGGGGCATAATTTGCTCAAAATACATGCCAGAGTTATGGGACTTGACCCAGTGAGGTTGGTAATTGATCTAGAAAAAGAAAAAAAAAAGTTTCAAATCTATAATTATGCCTTTTAGTAATTGCTGTATGTACTTGCACGCAAAACTTTAACCAGGATTTTCTAAGTCCAAAAAGGGGAATAATTTTCTGAAAATACATGTAACAGTTATATGGACTTGATCCAGTGAGGTTAGTAATTGATCTAGAAAAAGAAAAAATAAGTTTCAAATCTATATGCCTTTTAGTAATTGCTGTATGTACTTGCACGCAAAACTTTAACCAGAATTTTCTAAGTCCAAAAGAGGGCATAATTTGGCCAAAATGAAGGTCAGAGTTATGGGACTTGCTTCTATCAACTAGTTTTATAACCCCGAAGACACATGTGAAGTTTCAAATCAATATCTGCATTAGTTTTGGAGATAGTAACTTGCATGTAAAACTTTAACCAAAATTTTCTAAGTCCAAAAGGGGGCATAATTTGCTCAAAATACATGGGACTTGACCCAGTGAGGTTGGTAATTGATCTAGAAAAAGAAAAAATAAGTTTAAAATCTATATGCCTTTTAGAAATAGCTGTATGTACTTGCACGCAAAACTTTAACCAGAATTTTCTAAGTCCAAAAGAGGGCATAATTTGGCCAAAATGAAGGTCAGAGTTATGGGACTTGCTGCTATCAACTAGTTTTATAATCCCGAAGACACATGTGAAGTTTCAAATCAATATCTGCATTAGTTTTGGAAATAGTAACTTGCATGTAAAACTTTAACCAAAATTTTCTAAGTCCAGAAGGGGGCATAATTTGCTCAAAATACATGTCAGAGTTATGGGACTTGACCCAGAGAGGTTGGTAATTGACCTAGAAAAAGAAAAAATAAGTTTCAAAGCTATATGCCTTTAATTGATGTCTGTATGTACTTGCATGCAAAAACTTAACCAAGGTGTGACGCCGACGCCAGGGTGAGTAGAATAGCTAGACTATTCTTCGAAAAGTCGAGCTAAAAAGCAAAATAGGGTTATGGAACCTGCATAGTGCTTATCAGCTCATGACAGTGGACAAGTGTGTGAAGTTTCAATCCATTCCCATTAGTGGGTACTGAGATACCAGCTTACATATAAGAATTTAACCCAAAACTCTTAAGCTGAAAAAGGGGCATAATTTTGTAAAATGCGAAGTTGAGTTAATGACCCTTTGCACTGCATGTCATATCATGACAGTGAACAAGTATGTGAAGTTTCCGTCCTTTCACATTAGTGGATACTGAGATACCAGCTTACATACAAAAACTTAACCAAAAACTTCTATGTTGAAAAAGGGGCATAATTTTGTAAAAAAGCAAAATAAAGTTATGGGACCTGCTTTGTGCATGTCAGATCATGACAGTGAACAAGTGTGTGAAGTTTCAATCCATTCCAATTGGTGAGTACTAAGATACCAGCTTACATACAAAACCTTAACCAAACAATTCTAAGTCGAAAAAGGGGCATAATTTTGTAAAAAAAAGCAAAATAGAGTTATGGAACCTGTGCAATGTAAGTCAGTTTATCACAGTAAATAAGTGTGTGAAGTTTCAATCCATTCCCACAAGTGGTTACTGAGATACCAGCTTACATACAAAAGCTTAACCAAAAATTTCTAAGTCAAAAAAGGGGCATAATTTTGTAAAAAAGCAAAACAGAGTTATGGAACCTGTGCAATGTAAGTCAGTTAATCACAGTGAATAAGTGTGTGAAGTTTCAATCCATTCCCACAAGTGATTGCTGAGATACCAGCATACATACAAAAACTTAACCAAACGGGACGCGGACGCCGACGCCGACGCATGGGCGAGTCCAATAGCTCTACTATTCTATGAATAGTCGAGCTTAAAAGGGACCAAGCGCCCCATTTTCAACAAATTTGGGAGATGACCTTTTGGTGATCCCACAGACCAAGTTTGATGATGATCAATCAAGCAGTTCATTAGAAGTTGTTTGAAGCTTTTTTTTCTATTTTTAGCTCATGTGGTCCATAAAACTGGCCAATTACTCCTACTTGAAGAATCCTGGGAGAGAGAACTTTATAACGATGCTACCTAACAGGCTTGATGGAGATCCATCAAGCAGTTCATGAGAAGTTGTTTATATGGTTTTCTATATTAAAGTCTAGCAGACACTAAAAGATGCCAAGCACTAATTTAGAGAGGACCTTGCAAGGATGCTAAGTTTGGTGTAGTTTTGACCAGTAGTTTTCAGAAAAGATGTTTAAATAAATTGTGGACAACGGACGGTGGACGCCGGACCATCCACTTATACTAATAGCTCACCCTGAAACTTCCGTTCAGGTGAGCTAAAAATTAAGATTGCTTCTCTTCATATTTTAGAATGGTTCTAAATAATGAAACATATTGGCATCTGTGATTCTCTAAATAATGTTTTCCTAAACTCCTTTGACAGCACAAACATCTTTGCAAGCGTATTACGCCCCAATAGTCAACTCGTTTTTTGTAAAAATTTAAGAATGTTTATAACTGGAAATAGACATGGATACCCCACATAAAAGAAGTTTAACCATTAACAGGTTGTTGCAAATGCTCAAATCTGATTATTAACAGTCCATTCAGAATCAATTAGCAATTAAATTTAAACATCATGGATAGCTTGTTAAATCAAAGGCCTGAATGGCCTGAGTCGGCTAATGATTGATGTACTGACAGAATAGTCTACCAGTTTCAGTTTGTTTTTAGTTTTTTTCTTAAAATTTCATAACACAGCTCGATATTTACCCGAAATATTATATCCGGATACGATTACACTTTTCTCCAGTTTGAACAATATATTTTACAAATTGTGATGATACGAAGACATTTAGCAGCAATTGGCAGTATCTGACATTGAAGTTTACGGTTAAATTACCTCTTATTTAAATCTTTTCATTAAAAAGTTGTTTCGTTTCGCCAAACATAGACGATCTACTTTCGATTTCAAAAACTACAAGAAAATACAATTTAATGTTTCGCCGATTTGTTTATTTCTCGAAAAATAAGAATTAAAATCATTTTTAATATCAGTAGTAACTAAACAAACCAGTAACAGCTTCTTCTTCCGATAATTTATCCGTTTACTGACTGCAAAATTCAACCCACGCAAAGTTTATAGAAATCATACGATGCGTGTTTACATTCAATGTGGGAGAATTAAGGCTGATCGGCTATGTTACCTAACGCATCCAGACGATTCAGATTTTGTTTTTAAAAAAGCATTGTGTGCGTTTCTGTAATTTTATATACGTTTTTATACGCTTTGAAATTATTAGACATGCGTATTTGCATTATTTCTATACGTAATTTACGCTAATACGCATCTTATCTGGAGCCCTGCTGGAACTATTTTTTGTCTTTCGCTGGATGTTACCCAAGCTTTGTAAGCCTGCGCAATTCTTAAAATGCACATTTATGCTTAATGAGTTACATTCGAGAATTGCACAATTACAAGTCATAAATATGACAGATTACATCGTATATTGGTCATAGCAAAGGGAATTGACACAACTTAACTTCATTCATGCAGTGAACTGTTTGAAATTCGAGAAATCTAATGGAACTACATCCCTTCACATGTGATTCGGTCCATTTAGAGAATCGTTGGATAGCAAGGACTCGTCAAAAGGCTTTCAGCCTTTAGCCGACTCAAAAAATGGAACAAATTGGAAGATGCCTTGTTTTTGTTGGATTTAACGTCACGCCGACACAATTATTGATCATAAGGCGACTTTCCAGAGTTTGATGGTGGAGGAAGACCCCAGGTGCCCCTCCGTGCTACATTTCTTCAAGGGCCGGCACGTGGGTATAGAACCACTGACCTTCCATAAGCCAGCTGGATGGCCATTTATTTATTTGGGTTTTACTGCGCACCAACACAGTATAGGTTATATGGCGCCAAACACGACTACAAATTTTAGTTTCACATCTCATTTACATCGAAATAAAAACATGAGGTATGGAATCAAAATTTGCATACCTGCTGGAATCACAGAGTTACAGCAAAACCAAGTGTTAAGACCCTATTAATCGCCTCTTACGATCATGCAAAGGTAAGGCAGTGGTTCCAATTCTTTTCATACATAGATCATCCCTGAACCACATGGGGCAGCTAGATAGCCAGCTCATATGACTAGTTCAAAGCCCCCAGCAAGGCTTGAACCCACATCGGTGAGAGGCGAGTGAGTCAAAGTCGGCGAACTTAACAACACGGCCACGGAGGTCCCGTGATTAGAATATGTACTAACAAGGCAAGAGATACAATTATAACACTAAAGGCACTAGGCCAAAGAAATAAGACATATGTATCGATAATATCCATGTTTATTTTAGCAAAATATTGCAGCACATGTAATGACTAAATGTAGGATATCTATCCCTTGACAAGTACATATGAATATTGCAGAAAAACAACATTCAATCTTCCCCATGCATTACCTAAAATATATAGATATGTATCACATATGTGAAACAATTAAACTCAATCAAGTACAGACACATAAACTGAATTACTTCCACTATCACTACTATGAACATACTAATATTTTGTGCTATCAATTAAATGTTCTAAATTATATTCCAGTAACTGTGTCTCTCAGTAAATAAAATGTATTTTCCTATAAACAGTTGGTTCTTAAATATCAAGGGTGCATGACCTTTTCCGTGAGACTAAATGTGCGATATCTGATATCGTTCACAAAAACTAAACAAAATGGCCTTGTTCCAAAAACAATCCTTAAAAATTGGCAATCATTTTGTTTTATAAAATGACTTTCAATGACAGCTAAAACTCTTTTCCTGAGGGTGAAGGTCACTACTACAGAATGTTTCCTTGAATTTAAGGCCATCTTTAAATTAAATCAGGAACCATGTTTTTATCAAAGGGCATTTAAACTGAAACTAAAAATGAAGGTATTTACATGGTTGTTATGTCTATTTATTGTAAAGATCCATAGTGAAAAATACATTAAATGGTTTTCTTAAATTTATTGAAAGGAATTTTGTAGTAAGCTACTGCAAAAAGTAAATATAAGGGCTGAATGTTATTTACTGTTTGTTTAAACAGGTACAAAGTACTTAGGCATTTCTGGCAAATCATCTAAGAAATGCAAGCCATGATTTATGGATTTGCCAGGGAAAATACATTTTAACTGCACAAGAACCAATATCCAATCCTTGAGTAACACAATTAAGTAATAATGTTCATAGAACGGAACAAACAATATCTTTATTTCGTTTTTATACCCTAGTGTTAAAATGTGGTATATTACATTATTCTTACAATAACTCATAAAAATGACAATGAAATTTACTACGCATGGAAGCAAAAAGCTGGAAGCCAAAAATGGTATCTGATCAATACAAGATGTAAACTACAAAACCTATGTTTCTACAAATCTAGATTCATCACATTCAAAGATTTTATATAAAGTGAAAATGATTGTCATAAATATATGAAGCATCTGCTTCTCATATATCTGTTTCAGTTTTATAAAAATACAATGCATCTGACAGAATTCATTCATTAAATATTTATCAATAATTGCTTTGCTTTCATTTTAATATAAAAGCAGATCCCCACAGATGGATGACATCTCTAAATACTTTGCTTTGTAATGAGCTAAATCAAACATGATAAAGATATCATTGTTATTTCATCTAATGACATTAACATTGAGGTGTTAGTCATTTCAAACCTATCTTTAAACAGAACTTATCTTTTAAAGAGAACATGCTGGGAAAACATTACGTTTCCTTCTCCATCAACCACCAGACATAGTTCTTTGTAATGCTTTGCTAAGATTATAGGCATATATCTATGAAAACAATAAACTGTCAACAGTTACTGATTGGAAACCATTTTCTGGCTGAGGATCTGACCATTAAACCTCTGACCCTGAAAGTGACAGGGTAAATTTATACTGGCCCTAAAAGTGACAGGATAATTTTGCTGACCCTAAAAGTAAAAAGATTATTTCATCAGCCCTAAAAGTGACAGGATAATTTCAATGGTTCTGAAATGACAAGGTACTTTCACTGACACTAAGTGTGACGGGGTAATTTCACTGATGCTAAAAGTGACAGGGTTATTTCCCTGATGTTAAAAGTGACAGGGTAATTTCACTGACCCCTAAACTGAAACAGTAATTTCACTGACTCTAAAAGTGACAGGGTAATTTCACTGACCCTTGAAGTGACAGGGTAATTTCACTGACCTTTAAAGTGACAGGGTAATTTCACTGACCCTTACAGTAAAAGGGTAATTTCAATGACTTAAAAACGACAAGGTTATTTCACTGACCCTTAAAGTAACATGGTAATTTCACTGACCTTTAAAGTGACAGGCTAATTTCACCGACACTTAAAGTGACAGTGTAATTTCACCAACCCTAAAAGTGACAGGATAATTTCTCTGACCATGAAGTAACAGGAAAATTTCACTAACCCTAAAAGGGACAAGTAAATTTCACTAACCCTTAAAGTGACGGTAATTTTACTTACCCTAAATGTGAAAGATTAAATTCACTGACCCCAAGAAGTGACAGGGTAATTTAAATGAGACCAAAAATACCAGTCTATAAACAATGAAGTCTGGGCCCCACAAATTTCCAAAATCAAAATAATTATCATTCTACAAACCACCCAACAAACTGGCATATTTAAGGTCTGTTTGTATATGCTCCTTAAATCAGGATGTGCATCATACTAAAACATTAGTACGTAAGTATAATGACTTTTTCAAATTTATTTGACTGAAATGACATATACATGAATTCTAAGAAAAACATTTGTACGGCCTTATCTATGGCTAAATGTATATGGGATATATAAATCAAAAGGCACATTAATGATTCTGAAGTACCACTGTAAATTACCTCGATGTTAATATTGAAACAAGCCTTTAAATCACTAAAATGCCCTGCTGAGCTGTAATTTAACTTGAAAATGTTTATATTATTCAAATAATGATCTGATTTGCAGAATTTCTAAGAGAAGACATTAATAACAATTCTAAAATTTACATAAATAGTAGCTCAGTAGTTAGATACAAACATTTAAAGAAAGAAAATGCATTACATTATAGATGGAACATTTCTGCTTAACTTTGTAATAAATACTACTTATCAATACTACAATGTTTTGTGAGGGTAATTGTAGTTTTGACCCTTCACACTATATATTGGTATGAGAAAAAGGCATAAACAAATGCATGATGTGATTGATGGCACAGTATTACAATGAAAAACATGAAAACATGATGTGAAGACAGATGATATCAATATCACACTTTTTGTATTGTGTTTCAACATTTTTGCACTGTGTTACAGCAATATTGCCCCCTTGACTTGATGGGGAAGGTTTGATACTAACATTGAACTATTGTACCTTCTTAATATCAACCTCAGTTCAACAGGGCTATGGCACATTAACACAGTGGCAAAATATGGTGCAGAAGTGTGATATTAACATCACATTATAATTGTACTTTTATAAATTCAACCTTAGGCCAAAAAGACAATAATGCGATGATAATACAATGTGGAAGTCATCCTTTCCAATCTCAGTGCAAAGGGGTAAAACAATGATGGCCCTTAATGGAACACCATAATGATTCAATGTTAAAACATGAAACCAATATATTTTAGCATCTCCATGCTTTATAAAGAATCACTGTTGATAAAGAGTTTTCATATTTATCTTTATTATTTTGTAGTCAAGTTTCAGCACAATTTCTGCTTAATCTGCGAAACAAATTCAACAGAAAACCTAAGAATTTTATCGATGAATTTTGAATTCTTATGAAGAATATTGATAAAATGAAGTCAATGATGAAAAAAGATGAAACTCAGCACTAAATGATCGACTATAAACTCTTACAGCACTCAGAAAAAAGCACAGTCTTCAGCACAAACTGACAAAAACCTTCATAACAAAGTCTAGCACCATACAATTATCATTCAACAAACAAATACAGATATCATCCAATTTTCTGAGACAGGTTTACCACTGTATCAGAGGCGGGTGCCGTCTGGTACAGTGCATACAACACACTAGCTGGTGGTATGGTGTAAAAACAATAAACTGACTGGTGTGACAGTGTGAAACCAATACATTTACCAGTGGTACAGTATAAAAGTAAAACACTAGACTGTAGTGCAGTGTAAAAGCAATACACAAACCGGTGGGGCAGTGTAAAAGCAATACACTAACCGGTGGAGCAGTGTAAAAGCAATACATTAACTGGTGGTGCAGTGTAAGGCCATACACTAACCTGCATAGCAGTGTAAAGGTCGAGCAATACACTAGCCAGCTGTGCATTGTAAAAGAAAAACATTAGACCATGGTGTAGTGCAAAAGCAATACACTAACAGCTGGTGCCGTGTAAACGCAATACACCAGTGGTACATTTACAGAAAATTTAACTGCTTAACAATTCTAAAAGATTTGATCTTTGTCTTAAAATTTTTCTAAAACATTACCACATAAAACAATTACACTATTAGCATCCTAATAACTTCTTTTTTTCTTGTAAGTCAACAAATTTTATTTCCCTAGAACCTGAACAGAGATACACATGATGCTATCTGTCTAAATCAGATACACTTATCATTACACAAGATCAGTATTTTTGTCTACAAAAAAAATCATATAAAAATAACATGCTTCCTGACTTAGAGCAAAATATCAAACCTCATAAATCGTTATCATTTTTTAAGAGTAAGAAATCATGTATAGGTAAACTACTTCTATATATTTCAAATATTTACTGAATAACTACTGCAGTATACAGCTTTAAACTATATAGGTATTCCTTTGAATCTAGAAATCAATGAATCACATTGCATTTGTATCAAATTATAACTACTTCCAACTAAAAGCTAAATTTTGAAAAGTTTGAAAATCTTGAGGCCTGACCAAAAATTTAATGTTTGGTTTACTCAGAAAAACAAAGACAGGTATCTGCAAACTCATGTTTAGGAGTTTAAAAATGAATCATAAGTGCTCTTGTAAGTAAACTGAAAGTTTGTATCGGAAACAGTCTAAACTTAAATCAGAAGAATTGTAGTTAGAGAAAATCTGAAATTACAGTAGTTTTGGAATTAGCTGTCAGTTTTAAAGTACCCACAATTAGATTATCATACCTGACTTGACTTTTATTCCTGATATCACAAGTAAACTTATTAAATACTCATCTATTTGTTTAAATTAGGAAACTTAATAGACAGTAATGTTAACTTTATGGTCTTTACACTAATACAATGTTAGCTAACAGCATTGTAACACACTGTGAAGAAGAGAAAAAAAAGAGTTCACAAATTGCCAAGTTTTAATTTAGCCTACCTAAGCATTATGAATACAGGGGAAACATGCAGGTAAAAGATATAAAATTCTTTTATGATTTCTTGGGTATGTCTAATGACTGAAAATGTGTATTATACAGTGTATTTGATTTAACTGTAGAATGCTTAGAAAGTGAAACTGTAGCAAACCAAATCCATCAACATTTAAAAGTCAGAAACTTTTTAAGTGCAGAATTTCCTTTTTTTCTCTTTCACTGTTAAATTAGCATAGACTGGAATGAAACGTTGCATTAATATGCATTCTTCAGAAAATTCAACAAAATTAATTTTGATCAGTATGAATATGTAAAAAGCCAAGATAAGATAAGTGGAACATCTGCTGTTTTCAAGTCTGGGTTTCTGACTTAAATCAATCGGTGATGAATATGGATCTAGGCTGGCTAACAATTCTATGTATATTTCAGTTTTATCAAAACCAGTCTATTCTTTCCAATCATTTCTCTCTTTCAGTCCTACATCATATAAAGCACAAATTCGGTCTTATAATATAGCGATAGGTGATAAAAATCCTAGAACAATGAACTGTGATGAAAGGCGCTACATATGTTATTTACCTCCTTGTTAAACATGAATTTTTAATGTGATAATGTCAAAGTTTCCCACTGAGAAAGACAATGTATTTTTCTAATGAACACTGTCTGTCAGCATTAATAAATGAATGTGATAGTACAGTTACAGCATATCACTTTATTCACACAAATGCAGGACTAAATTTAATGAATGAATTTCATTAAACACAGATAAAATTAACTGAACACCACTGACCATTGAATATAAACCCAAACTGGTACAAAATAATTCCTTTCAAGGTTATTAAACCCAAGACACTTTTATAATCCAATTTAACCTTTGATATCTTTAATATCTTTAATAAATATATATTCAAGTTGGCAAATTCTAGGTTATTCAACCCATGACATTTTTATAATCCAATTCAACCCCTGATACTTTTATAGTTAATTACACAAAATCTTTTTAATATTATTAAGTCTCTTCAAACGTACCACAAGTCTTATAGACCTGCCAACCGGGTTCGTCAGTAATCATGGGGTGCTTACATATAGGTATGGGATACTTGAACAATATAATTTCCCCAGTCTTAAAAAAAAATCTACACAAAACAGGAGCTGTTTGTAAAATACAAATGCTCCCCATGTTGACTGGTTATGTAATTTTCAGTCTTAAGTATGCTGTGGCCTTCATCTTTGACCAAACTGATCCAAGAAACAATAGGGATCAACTAGATGCCCATGGGCAACATGTCTAGCCTACCCTTTGACCCCTGTGACTTTGACCTTTGAGATCTGTCTCATTGCGTTAAACATTCATGCCAAATATAAACAAGATTCCTCAATGCATGACAAAGTTATGGGCCGGACAAGAACTGACATGACCTTTGACCTCCAGCTGTGGCCCTGACCTTTGAGATAGGAACCTGGGGTTTGCGCAGGACACTCTGTCTCACTGGGGTTAACATTCAGGCCAAATACAAACAAGAGTTCTAAATGCATGTCAAAGTTATGGGCCGGAAAAGATCTGAAATGACCTTTGAGCTCCACCTGTGACCTTGACCTTTGAGTTAGGAACCTGGGGTTTGCATATGACACTCCACCTCACTGAGGTTAAAATTCATGCCAAATATAAACAAGATTGCTCCATGCATGTCAAAGTTATAGTCTGTACAACTAAATCCAGACAGATGGACACACGCACATACACCGAACCGCCATTTGGACAACTATGTCTTCGCATCCGCAAGCCGGATCGACAAAAATAGGCTCCATTCCCAGACCACAGACAATCACCTGATGCAATTGGACAGATGTAGATAAAAGCTTTGATAAGAAGCCAAACAGTCTACAGGGAGAACCACCAAGAGATGAACAAGACAAGTTATCCCCTCTTCTCAGATGGAGGGCTTTGTAACAGAATTTGGGTCTGAATCATGTGAGCTAAACAATGTATGAATGATTATTACATTTTTGGCATTCTTGTAAGCATGGGCAGGTACCTGGATAAAATTAAAACCCCTGGCCTTCTGTATGCCAATTAAATCTATTTCGTTGAAACAGGTGGCAATATATCGATGACAGAATGACAAACTTAAAAACTTTTCTTGAAAAGCAAACAGTTACTTTCTCAACTTGATACAGACAAATTTTGAATGGTGACCAATAAAACATGATCACTTTTTAAGATACACATTTTATGCTAAATTGTTAGTATATAGGAGCATCCTAAAACAAGAGCTGTCCTGTATTACTTTGATTTCGATAAGTGCACTAAATGGCAATATATGAGCCAATTTCAAAGTCCAAAAAGGGCCATAATTCAGATTCAAAATAGTTATGTACTCTTGCCTACAGATGGAAATCATAATGATAAACAAGTGTTCAAAGTTTAAAAGCCATATGTCAAATAGTTTTGACAAAATATGGACTTGTATGAAAACAGAGCCAATTTCAAAGTCCAAAAAGGGCCATAATTCAGCCAAAATAGATGACAGAGTTGTGTTCTCTTTCCTACAGATAGAGACTATTATACTAAACAAGTAATAAAAGTTTCAAAGCCATATGTCAAACACTTTACAAAAAATATGAACTGGTACGAAAAACTTAACCAAGATTTCTAAGTCAAAAGGGGCCATAATTCAGCCAAAATCCTTGATGAAGTTATGTGCTCTTGCCTATAACTGAACATGGTGATGGTAAACAGGTGTTGAAAGTTTCAAAGCTTTATCTCAAAAGACTTTGTCAAAATATGAACTGGTACGAAACATTAACCCAGATTTCTAAGTCAAAAAGGGCCATAATTCAGCCAAAATCCTTGATGGAGTTATGTGCTCTTGCCTATAACTGGATATGGTGATGGTAAACAAGTGTTGAAAGTTTCAAAGCTTTATCTCAAAAGACTGTCAAAATATGAACTGGTACGAAACATTAACCCAGATTTCTAAGTCAAAAAGGGCCATAATTCAGCCAAAATCCTTGATGGAGTTATGTGCTCTTGCCTATAACTGGATATGGTGATGGTAAACAAGTGTTGAAAGTTTCAAAGCTTTATCTCAAAAGACTGTCTAAATATGAACTGGTACGAAAAACTTAACCATGATTTCTAAGTCAAAAGGGGCCATAATTCAGCCAAAATCCTTGATGGAGTTATGTGCTCTTGCCTATAACTGGCCATGATGATGGTAAACAAGTGTTGAAAGTTTCAAAGCTTTATCTCAAAAGACTTTGTCAAAATGTGGACTGGTACGAAAAAACTTAACCCAAGGTGTGACGCCGACGCCGTGGTGAGTAGGATAGCTCTACTTATTCTTCGAATAGTTGAGCTAAAAATCACTTCAGCTTTAAGCAAGGTACAACTGAAAATATATATTACATCTAGTAGTTAAGTGAATTATGTAGTTACAACAACAATAACAAATATATAAACATGTTTACAACAACAACTTACCACTGTTATAACAGACGGTATGACTAGAAAACAACTAATGTATGTAGCCAGCTACATGTATGACATCTAAGATACAATATGTGCTATAACATTCTTAACAATGCAAAATATTTAACAATTTATAAACCATATCTCCTCAAAAATAGTGGAGCACAACCTCAACATTACTGGTACAGATGCTGCAGGAAATCCCCAATCTGAGCTCATTCATTTAGCAAATCAAATCTGATCAAATATTATTCATTGTAGGAATAATACTGTGATAAATCACACATTGTTTGTTTGTTTGTTTGTTCTGGGTTTAATGCCATTTTTCAACAGTATTTCAGTTATGGTGGGCATTTAAAAACATAACCAGGGTTCCTGGATTCTGTACCGGCACAAACCTGTTCTCTGCAAGTAACTGCCAACTTCCCCACATGAATCAGAGGTGGAGGATGAATGATATCAGACACAATGTCTTTTATCAAATGGTCAGGGAGAACATACGCCCCACCTGGGGATCGAACTCACGACCCAGCCATCCATAGATCTGCACTCTCCCTAATGAGCTAAGCGAGTGGGCTTAACATTATAAACTGGTTTATGGAAAAGATGTTACTACGCTTTAGCTAACTTCAGAATAGAATGTTGATATCCATGTCTATTAAAATGTACATAGTTTTTATGATGAAAACATATGACCCCTCCATTTCATAATTTCAAACATATTAAAATCTCATATTTTTATCACCTATTAAAACATTGGCTATACACCATAAAAATTACAATAACTGCCTTAGCCTTTATTAGTCAAGATTGTGGTAAGCAATTATCAGAGGCACAGATTTTGCCACCTTTACAAATGATCAGCTAGTATTTATATCAAAACTGGAGTAACTGGGGAACATGAAAACCATCTAAAAGAACAACTGTAGAGGGAGAGGTATTGACATTCTGTGTCAGTTATGTGGAGTAAGACAGGAAAAAAACAACAGTTTATTCAAATTCATCTAACAAATTGTTGTCTACAGAACAAGTAGGTTTAACTTCAAATCATAGGCTGGTATATGAAAAAGGGTCACAATATTATGAATATAGCTGGCTGACTTTAGAAAAAAAATAATTTCACATCCGTTTTTTCCATTAAAATCCAAGATGGGAAGTTATTACAGTGAGTGTTAATTACTTGGAATATTTACAGAAATCTAGTATAATTTCAATTTCTAAAGAATGGTAAATACTAAAACTACATAGCTCTTGTCAGACTATATCGTAGACTTTCTTATACGGAATATACAGTAATAAGTAATCAACTGTACTGCTTTATTGGAAACTTGCAAAACTATCATACAATATTTGAGAATAAAGAAGCTTACATGGTTTGTTTTGATATATGTCTTTTGATTGATCAATAGCAAAATTTAATTTAATGATGCAGTAAAACAAGGCTTAACCCTTATCACCCTGGACACAATTGATTCTGCCTTTGTGACCAGTGTAGATCATGATCAGCCTGCAAATCCATGCAGTCTGATCATGATCTGCACTGTTCACCATTCAGTCAGTATATTTTTGTAAAGCACCCCTTTTAACAGTTAATGGTAATGTCCAAATTGAAAGATGGACAAGTTCGTTATAGAAATTAAGCAGGATAAGGGTTAATTATCACTAATTTATATGATTACCTCAATATTTCCTAAATTATACCCACATCATCTTCTACTGTCCTGTCAGCAATATCATATATCATGGTACCCTTTAACAAGAGACTGTCACATTAATTAAAACCACCCAACTGTGTTAGCATACTGGTGTACACCATTCAGTATATAAAATATGTAACAGTACGCTTGTCTCTGAACTGTCAAAACTTTTGTCATCTGCAAGTAGTTTTAGTACTGACTGGCATCTTTCAATAAGTGTGCTATTATAAGACTTAAGAAATAATTTTTTCTGTCAGTTACTTTAGTCTAGCAAATTTTTGTTGAACTACAGACTTGTCAGTAGCATAAACTATGGAGCAGACATGAAATTCAAACTCATAAGTATCACATTTCCTACTAATATTTTTCTGTTTTCAAACAATGTATAGGACTAGATTTATTACTGGTAGACACAAATATTAAAAAGAATGTTAACTTTTATGGACTATATACAATTAATGATCCTTATACATAAAATAATCAAATTTTGTTTTGGAAACAATTTTGGTAAGGCAAACAAAAATTTGAAAATTCAGCCAAGGCTTTTGCAAAAAAATGTAAAAACAAGATATTTGTAAAACAAATATGCCACTAATGATGGATTGTCAAAGGTCTACAGGCAACCATCCTATGAAGACTGACAGGTAAAGAGTTCTTCGAATATTGAGCAGAAACTGTTATCTTTCTAAAGGTCCCTTCAACCTTGATTTCTGACCTACTGATCCAGAAAACAGTAGTAGTAATCTACTGACAACAAGCAATCACCCTATAGTAGTTGGATGAATATAGGCCGAAGCATTTTTTAATTGTTGTGCAGACCCTGTTTTTCAGTCCCATGTTCACTGTGACCTTCACCTTTGACCTACCAACCCCTAAGTAAAATGGATAATCTACCGACCACAGGAAATCATCCTATGAAGTTTAAGTACTGTAGGCCACAGTCTTCTTTAGTAAGTGAGCAGAAACCATTCTCAATTTCAAGGTCACTGTTTCCTTGACCTTTGACCTACTGACCCTCCCTGAACATTAGAATTCATTTACTGAACATAGGCAACCATTCTATGAACTTTGAAAACTATAGACAAGAGTTTTCTGCTGTTATTGAGCAGAAACTGTTTTCAGTCTCAAGGCCACCGTGACCTTGACATTTAACCTACTTACCCACACTAGGACTGCAGACCAAACTGTTCTTTAGTTAATGAGCAGACACTATTTTAGGTCTAAAGGTCACTGTTAACTTGATCTATAACCTACCAACCCCAAAAACTAAAGTGGTCATCTACTGACCACAGACAATCATCCTGTGAAGTCTGATCAATTAGAGGTCAAGCATTCACTAGTTACTGATTGGAAACCAAATAGGCTACCAATGGAAAGACAAATCAACACAGCAAAACAATACACCCTCTCTTTTTTCTAAAGGGATGCAAAATATATATGTTGAATATCCTTAACAAGAAAATAACAAAGAAGTAATTTTGATAGATCCAGCCATTTTTATGATGCATGTAATTTGACTGTAACTATTTACTTTAACTATAAAGTTAAAGCTAAATAAAAACAAGAGCACCGCCTTGCGGGTGCTGACGCTCATCTGATTTTTTTTGTGTAATAGAAATATCGTCCTACCCATGATTTTCTAAGTCTAAAAAGGGCCATCATTCTTGCAAAAAGCAGGATAGAGTTATGTTTCTTGATGTACAGTGTCCACTTATGATGGTGAAAAACTGTTGCAAGTTTTAAAGCAACAGCTTTGATAGTTTATGAGAAAAGTTGAAAAATCAGATGAGCTAAAAATGATATTATCTAATTTTTGTAACATAAACCCTTAAATGCCAATACTATCTTTTCTCACAAACCTTGAAAATAAATGCGTTCGCTTCATTATAATTTCTTTTCGGATAATATCATACAGTATTCAAATATTGCCTATTAATGTATATGCATTTTACAACAATGAAGTTTATCATTTTATAACATAGGAATTCCAAGTGTGTTTCAAATACAACATCATAGAGCTGAGCGTGTCTAAGCTGACATCTGTATCAAGCAGCCACTTGCCTTTGGCAGCCAGTCAACTATCTTCCCATCTATTTTCAAATTATCTTAGGAAGCAACCTGCCTTAAACAGCTAGGCTGTGTCACACCCTTGGCTGGCTGCTTATATAGGTTGACTGTACTAAAATTCATTAACAGTAATAAAAACATAACAAAGGATGCATTATCATTTAATGCAAACAGCAGTGAAAAAACTGGGTCATCTTGTTTGTTTAGTCTGACAAGTAAAAGCTCATTAACAATATAATTCAAAAACATATTCAGTTTGGAAAAATAATTTTGTCCACTTAACAGCATGGATTTCATACCAGCACCAGTTGAGCATCTATAACTAACAAATCCTCCACATAGGTGGAAAATAATTGACTTGATGTAAATGTCTTCAGTCAACTTAAGGAGGAGCAAGCCTTGCCCAATGGATACAATGTTTTGACAATCGGAGGCTCTTCCCATCAAGCTAGCCTTACTGGCTAAATACAAGTACCATCTACTATTCATTCTTTAAATTATGAACTGGGCTATTCATATTCAGGGTGGAACTTCAGGAACTGTATCATCCTGTTGGGAAGTGGAAGCTGATGGAGCATTTCTGGCGGAAACTGTTGCAGGATTCGAACTCGACATCTGCTCTGCAAACTCATCGTGTTTGGCAGTTTATAAATCTGTACATGATCCAATGTATCTTCCATATCATTTAAAACAATCGCCATACGACTTCCACAGTGTGAGAATGTTGGCATGTAGTTGACTGGACACAGATGAAGACTGCAAGTGTACCGATGATACTGAATACAGTGTATTGTATCCGTGGTATCAGCGTTGAACACATAAATACTCACGTCTATCGGATTTGTCCTCCTTGACTTACGTTCACGACAATGACACCCACCTGTAACCATTACTGCAAAGATGAGAAACCCATCCTTTGAGTACAGAATGTCCTTTAATTCAGGATTTTGACTAGGTCTCATATCATCAAGTCTGGGGTTTGAGGCTATTACCTCCCAGGTTTTAACTCGTACAATACTAAGGCTATTATCACTTCCCTGTTGGAAGCTAGTCGCCGCAAGCCGGGTCCAATTGAACCTTGGGTCAAAGGCAAACGCTGTATCGAGATATGGCAGTGTATACTCACTAAGCATTGTCTTGCTCTTGAGATCATATAACCGTAAGATAAACACATTGGTGGCTCCAGCTTGTAGCTGGGGAACTTTGATAAGGCAAACAGAACAATCAGGACTTATCTTGCCCCGCAGAACTTCATTGTTAAAACTGGCAAACTGGTTTCCGAACACACCGAGAAACTTGTCTTGAGACAGATCAACTATTCCAAACTGGGTGGTCATATTGCGAATTAAATGAAGAATCACGGTGTTTCCTTGGAAACATAAAACACTTTTCACTTGAAAGTTCTGAATACATGACATCTGAGCTGGAACAACCTTGTACTCGAAATGCTCAGCCATTTTTGTGAATTTTCGCCGCCGCCGAAAACGGAATATTCTAGAAGGCTTGGGTATGTTAATGATGCTTTGCCTACTTGTACAGAATGCTGGGCTACAGTCTTTGAACACAACATTGTTACAGCACATCACTGTTTCACTGAATCCAGCTGCCTCTGAAATACATGTAAATACCATGTAAGTTCTGTGCAAAAAAAAAAAAAGAACTTATTTAACATGTAACTAACTACATAAATTAAGACCACTTACAAATGTCAGTAGCATCTGATACATGTGATATTAACGTTTCTGATTTCCCCTTGGTCTTCCGATGCAGCAGCTGCTACTGATGTTTGTGAGTGGTCTTAATTTACGTATTTAGTTATACTTGTTAGTAATGGCTAGTAAATATGACCCATGCTCAGCAGGCAACCATATTTTAGTTGATGTTTTCATACTGTTTTGTTGTGCCATATTTTTAACTACCTGGGGCTCTCGTTTCCTGATAGATACTTAACGGGCTAGAGACTTGCGGTTGGTCTCATTCTGTAACTAAATGCATACATGAACTAGAGCTGCCTTTGAGAAAAGCTCATGTCTCCCACAACTGCCTAATCATCTGAATAGTTACTTATCTGTGTCAACCATGCACCAATGTCTTAAGAGTGTGGATACTGGCACCTGTGTACAGAGTGATTTTCAGTAATTCAAGGGCCATAATTCTGAAGTGCCTGGGTCGATTTGGCTAGTTATTGAACTTGGCTGAGGACTTATTGGCGAACACATTTTGTTCAAGTCTGGTGAAGATCAGATGAGAAATGTTCGACTTGGAGTGCGGACAAGATCTGTGACAGACAGACAACACACACGGACACACACACAGACAGGAGTAAATCAATATGTCTCCTGACATAAATAGTGGTAGATACTTCGTGTAATTGTCTGGCAAATTTGTTTCACCACTGAATGGGAAGTGAACCCATTGCTCGTAGGCTTGAACCTCTGGTTTATAGTGTTTATCATTTGAAAGGGGCTCATATTTTCACTATATATTTTTGATTTTGGATTTAGGATGAAAACAGGGGGTTTTATCTGTCTGGTCATGTTTTTTTCATTCCAGGTCCAATACTCATGCCTGTGGTAATGTGTATGTGTGTCTAGAGGAAATGTACTAAAAGGCAGTCAATTAGAGGCCCTGTACTTGAACATCAGCTATTTGTATCTGCTTGACTAAGGACCTTTGATTGAACATTAGTCAAAACTGGTGGGCACATGTCTGATTTTGTTTTGTTTTGGGTTTAACGCCGTTTTTCAACAGTATTTCAGTCATGTAACGGCGGGCAGTTAACCTAACCAGTGTTCCTGGGTTCTGTACCAGTACAAACCTGTTCTCCGCAAGTAACTGCCAACTTCCCCACATGAATTATCAGAGGTGGAGGACTAATGATTTCAGACACAATGTCGTTTATCAAATAGTCACGGAGAACATACGCCCCGCCCGGGCACATGTCTGAATACCAGTGTATCTGAAGTGGCCGTATGACTGGAGGACCTGTAAATGAATACCAGTCAAGTGTTTCTGTGCGATGGAAGGACCTGTAATTGAATACCAGTCAAGTGTATCTGTATGACTGGAGGACCTGTAACTGAATACCAGTCAAGTGTTTCTGTGTGACTGGACCTGTAATTGAATACCAGTCAAGTGTATCTGTATGACTGGAGGACCTTTAACTGAATACCAGTCAAGTATATCTGTGTGACTGGAGGACATGTAACTGAATACCAGTGAAGTGTTTCTGGAGGACCTTTAACTGAATACAAGTCAAGTGTATCTGTGTGACTGGAGGACCTTTAACTGAATACAAGTCAAGTGTATCTGTGTGACTGGAGGACCTGTAACTGAATACAAGTCAAGTGTATCTGTGTGACTGGAGGACCTCTAACTGAATACCAGTCAAGTGTATCTGTGTGACTGGAGGACCTGTAACTGAATACCAGTGAGTCATGTGTTTCTGTGTGACTGGAGGACATGTAACTGAATACAAGTCAAGTGTATCTGTGTGACTGGAGGACCTTTAACTGAATACAAATCAAGTGTATCTGTGACTGGAGGACCTGTAATTGAATACCAGTCAAGTGTATCTGTGTGACTGGAGGACCTGTAACTGAATACCAGTGAGTCAAGTGTTTCTGTGTGACTGGACCTGTAACAGAATATCAGTCAAGTGTATCTGTGTGACTGGAGGACCTGTAATTGAATATAAGTCAACTGTATCTGTGTGACTGGAGAACCTGTAACTGAATATAAGTCAACTGTATCTGTGTGACTGGAGAACCTGTTATTGAATACAGGTCAAGTGCGTCTGTGTGACTTGTGACCTTTATATATTGGAATACTAGTCAAGTGTATCTATGTAAAATTCACATTCCATAGTAATTTTCAAGATCTCAGCAGGTATATAGGCATTTTTGATTATAGTAGAATCACTGGTATAGACAGGTAATTATTTATTTTCATAATGCTGATAATATCTTACAAGCTGAATTGCAGGTATAAATAAAACTTTACATGCCCCACAGCATGCATCTATAGAATATTATCTTCATATCAAATGTACTAGTCAATTATCAGTCAATAGTTGGGATTGTCTTGATTATTGTACTTTAGTTTATATTTTAAGATCTCGCCATTGTTTTGGGTTTAAATTTACTTAATCAGTATAAGATGTGGGTTGGTGGAGGGGACAGACAGACTTTTTAATATTACATACTGTATGACTGACTAGCAGGACATACACTTCTTATACAGAACAAGAGGACCTTGAAGGCCCTGTATCGCTCACCTGACTTACTGACCTAAAGATCATTAAGATCAACATTCTGACCAAGTTTCATTAAGATATGGTCATAAATGTAGCCTCTAAAGTGTTAGCTAACTTTTCCTTTGATCTGAGATGGTGACCTAGTTTTTGCCTCCACATGACCCAGATTCAAATCTGAACTAAAGATCATCAAGATTAACATTCTGATTAAGTTTCATGAAGATACAGTCATAAATGTGGCCTCTAGAGTGTTAACAAGCTTTTCCTTTGATTTGTCCTAGTGACCTAGTTTTTAAACCCACCTGACCCAGATTTAATATAGATCATCAAGATTAACATTCTGACCAAGTTTCATTAAGATACGGTCATAAATGTGGCCACTACAGTGTTAACAAGCTTTCCCTTTGATTTGACCTGGTGACCTAGTTTTTGACCCCAGATGACCCAATATTAAACTCTTCCAAGATTTTATTGAGGGTAACATTCTGACCAAGTTTCATTAAGATTGGGTCAAAATTGTGACCTCTAGAATGTTAACAAGCTTTTCCTTTGATTTAACCTGGTGACCTAGTTTTTGACCCCACCTGACCCAGATTTGAACTTGACCTATAGATCATCAAGATTAACATTCTGACCAAGTTTCATTAAGATATGATCATAAATGTGGCCTCTAGAGTGTTAATTTTCCTTTGATTTGACCTAGTGACCTAGTTTTTGACCCTACATGACCCAGATTCAAACTGGACATTGAGGTCATCAAGATTAACATTCTGACCAAGTTTCATGAAGATACAGTCATAAATATAACCACTACAGTGTTAACAAGCTTTTCGTTTGATTTGACCTGGTGACCAAGTTTTTGATCCCAGATGACCTAATATCAAATTCATCCAAGATTTTATTGAGGATAACATTCTGTCCTAGTTTCATTAAGATTGGGCCAAAATTGTGACCTCTAGAGTGTTAACAAGCTTTTCCTTTGATTTGACCTGGTGACCTAGTTTTTGACCCCATATGACCCAATATCAAACACGTCCAAGATTTTATTGAGGGTAACATTCTGACCAAGCTTCATTAAGATTGGGCCAAAATTGTGACCTCTAGAGTGTTAACAAGCTTTTCATTTGATATGACCTGGTGACCTAGTTTTTGACCCCAGATGACCCAATACCAAACTCGTCCAAGATTTTATTGAGGGTAACATTCTGACCAAGTTTCATTAAGATTGGGCCTAAATTGTGACCTCTAGAGTGTTAACAAGCTTTTCCTTTGATTTGACCTGGTGACCTAGTTTTTGACCCCAGATGACCCAATATCGAACTCGTCTAAGATTTTATTGAGGGTAACCTTCTGACCAAGCTTCATTAAGATTGGGCCAAAATTGTGACCTCTAGAGTGTTAACAAGCTTTTCATTTGATATGACCTGGTGACCCAGTTTTTGACCCCAGATGACCCAATATTGAACTCGTCCAAGATTTTATTGAGGGTAACATTCTGATCAAGTTTCATTAAGATTGGACCAAAATTGTGACCTCTAGAGTGTTAACAAGCTTTTCCTTTGATTTGACCTGGTGACCTAGTTTTTGACCCCAGATGACCCAATATCGAACTTGTCCAAGATTTTATTAAGGGTAACATTCTGACCAAGTTCCATTAAGACTGGGCCAAAATTGTGACCTCTAGTGTTAACAGTCGAATTGTTGATGACGGACGACGGACACAGGGCAATCACAAAAGCTCACCTTTGAGCACTTTGGGCTCAGGTGAGCTCAAAATGACAATGTTGCGGGTTTGGGGAAACAAATGTTCATACACAGAATTAAACTCTTCAGAAATCGAGAATCACTATTACCATGATTGCTGTTGCAAATGAACTTATATGAGGAGGTTCAAAACATTCTGATACAGACATCATAACTTCCATACTATTTGACACATAAATTTGACATTTATTTTACATTATATGCAAAAACTGAAAACAATTATTGCCATTTAAATAGACATTTCATTTGCAAGTTAAAACTTTTTGCATTTTGTATGTACAGACAGGAAGCTTAACCCGTTTGGCACTGTACAGTACATCTTTCTTTAAACAAGAGCAATTAATAACCTGTTTATTTTACCAGTACATTTATTTTACATTACTTCCACATTTGAAATAACACAATGATAAGGTCTAAATTAAAATTAAGTTTGTTTGACCTTTACCGACCCAGTATATTTACAGTGGGTAGGTAGGTAGGTAAATAATTTTATTATATTTTAGTTTTTTTAAATGATTGTTGTCTCAGTAATAAAGTCTATTTATTAATACCTATTGCTTGTAGATAATCTCTGAAGATGCTCTGTTAAATGTATGCTTGTAATAAACCCCTAGCCCTATTCATGCACACACAATATGGGCACAGACTTAATTTGCACATAAGGCAAAGTTCACCAAGTCTTTAAGTATCTTTCATGTCTATACTTTTTCTTTATATATATATCAAAAGTGTTTTCACTACATGTGCCCTTAAAAGTACAAAACAATATAGTCGTGAAAATACGCGATATTTGGCGTCTAAACACACTATTGAATTACAGCTTATTTTCAACAAGTGTTTGATGCTTAATTCAACAGATAATAACTTTTTATTAGTTTTAGAAGGCTTTTACAACGGTTATAGCAGTATGCAAGCAAAAGTAATGATTTTTGTAGCTTCAAGCTACTTGCACGTATTGGTCATGTTACTAAAAACAGAAACAAGATTGGGTTTCCCCGACATCAGACATTTATTATATCCATTATGCCACTGTCCTGGCAAAAGAAGTATAAGAGTTTTATAGCTCTTTGTTCTGGCATAACAAAATTAAAATATTAAAACTATCTAGACTGTAATATTTCAACACATTTAGGTTCTTGTCAAATTCTTGAAATTCGAAAACTGAGATTTTCTCACTTCGAACAAATGCATTTCAAAACGATCTCTGATTAAAGACATTTTGAAATCAACAATTAAGTCAGTTTATAATATATTTTCACAGATAATTAAATTTCCCACCACTCGCCTGTCAATTGCCGTAATACTGTCACTGTTATGAAAGCAGTATTATGTACAAGCAAATTTCAAATATAACACATAGTAGACAAATATTATTCTCATTTACACTACGTTTCCTTTGTAATCAATCATCTTTGTTCTTCTTAAATTTCCTTTTCACAGCAGACATTTTTTTTTCCACTGTATTTTTGTAATCTCCACCACCTAGTTGCTCTCCATAATAACTGCATCGATAGTATTAATAATCACAGTCTAGCCCCTACCGTATTTTCCAAAAGTGTTAGGACTAGTTATTTTCACTTTCTCAAGACTTATTTCCCGAAAAATGATTATTTTGTAAAATGTCCCAAGAATATGGACACAATAATCATAATCCATCCTATGTTGAAAGCGAAATAAAAAGCGTAAACGATTATCGGTAATTATTCTGTTGATAAACTTAGTCATTGTCCTTATTTTCATCATCAATAAACACATCCCTCAAAGAGCTAAAAGAAGTGTGTCGATATCATGGCATCTGAAGTGGAGATCAAAGCGGTATAGTTGCCCGAGATTGTCATGGAATTACGTCATGTTTACGCGCCATATGACACATCACTGTTTTATCGTACCGCCTCGGCTCTTTAAATTAATCAATAAAAAGCGGATTCAATATCCTGTATAAACTGACAGGTAAATGTGTCAAACGATAATTGTGGATATCCTACCTCTGTGAGCTATTTTGCCACACTTATATAAATCTGTTTGCCAAAAGTCGTTTTACGCCATGTATTTTAATTGCTGACGCTTTTTCATTTTTTAAGTTTTTTTATTCGGTTTTTTTTTTTTGTACTTTCTGGTCAAAAGTCTGAACTGTATGCCCATAGAGTTTATCATTTATTTACTCTTAGAAAGAAATAAGTAATTAAGATCGCACTGTTTGAAATTTTACAAAGAACTAAATTTAAATTTGACCGTTTTTATAGAATTTTGCCTACATTCTTGTCGATATCTTATTAAAATCGTTACAGAATTCAAACTATATTAGTTCTTAAGCGGTGCTAAAAATATTGATGCAATAATAACAAAAAATGAATGCACTACGCGCATTTTTTGTGTATGTGTAAACAAAAGTAACGTCGAGCGATGGAAATTAGATATTACGATAGGTCGCACGTGCTCGTGGAATGGAAAATTACCGGCATGACGTTTTGGTATCTTTACGTTTCGCGGGTAAATTAGATACAAGATTTTTAAAATTATGTCCTTTTGTCAGATTGCCTTCCGGTTATAAGCGGTTTGATTGTCGTCTGCATCCTATGGCCTTAGGCAACGTTATCGGCATAGTTGACACGTTTTCGGAATACACGAGATAATAAACAGTCCGCTTTATCGATTTTCTACTAGCTGACTGCGGGTTACTTTCTCACTTGCTGTTATTATTTATATATGCATTTATTAAAAAAAATAATCGCCAGTTTCAAGCACCAAAATAAGTTTTTCCCTCTGATAAGAAAATAAATTTTTTTTTTTTTCTCTGGAATGCAATAAAATTATTTGAGTCGGGGCAATTTTATCGGGTCGGTAGGTAAAGGTCAAACAAACTTAATTTTATTTTAAGCCTAACATTATATATACAAATTTAAAAAGATTTGATTTTTAAAACTATATAGCTATGTACAGGGGTTAGGCTGTACGGTGGTATGCTGTGTGGAATGTTGGACTGTAACAAAAATGGCCTTATTTTAAACCAAAAGTACAAGTGCTTATGGATTTTTTGACTGGTGAGAGGGTCTTTGCTTTTCATTTCACAAATATATGTGCCAGTGCTGTGGCACAAAGTCTATTCTTGAGCAACATAATGCCTTTAATTTTGACATCATTTTGCCCCTTTTCCTTGTAAATATAACACTTTTTGTTATGCTATAGTAGTTCTGTTCTTCATGTAGATATGCCTATTCACCAAAACAGATGGTTTTACTTAATATGCACGTGACGGACGAACGGACAGTGCAAAAACAATATGTCTGCCCCCACTATGGAGGAAGACATAAATATATGCAAACCGCCGGTGTTTAGTAAATGAGCACGCTTCATTTAGTCTTTCTTTCAATATTCAGTTTTGTAATAAAACCACTGGAAGACCCCACAAATTTGTTATAGGTCTGTCTGGTGCTGAAAATTATTTGCCTGGCATTTTATTTCTCCACATTATTAAAGTGGCATTATGCACATCTTACTGCACATAGTGTGTTGGATTTTTACTTGAAAAATGCATATAATTGCACTTTAAGCCCTCAAATTTATAATCTAAATAATAAAATGTAGTAATATTTTAGTATAAGTAGAAACATTTGTTGAATATTTGATGTAAATTAAGTAAAAACCCATTTTTGTGCAAGATTTATTTCTACTTGGATCCTTTACTTTCCAGTCTTTCCTACCATGTTTTGTAAATGTTACTGAGATTCGAAAAATCATTTTCATATGTTTTGTTGTGTTTTTATGTGTATGATATGATAAAAACAGATTTTTGTGATTCAGGTTCAAATCTGATAAATGTTCATGGATTCATTTCTTGGCCCATATTTTCAGAATTTCCAAGTGTATCAGTACTGTAGCCATATAAACTTACCATATTTAAAAAGATACAAACATGAAAATATGTTACAATGTATTTGTAAGTCACAGAATAATTAATCTTCTTTTTCTGACTGAAATTTGACACCCTTTATAGTTTGGACAGGAAAAGATAAAAATTCTTTCAGATAAATATATTCATCCTTGTAATATTCTACTTATATAAATTATTATGTGCATTTTAAAGAGGATGAAATTTTATCAGTTTCAACAGTATTCCATGATATTAAATGGTTACATTTATCATATCTATTTTTGTATGGTAAAGATCAATAGAGCACAATTATATACCAATCCTGCAGAAACAATACAATAAAACAGTCAGATTCTTGATAGAGAAAACAATTCTTGATTTTCCTGCTAACTTATGAAATGTGTGTCTGTGTTTTATCTATTTTTATAAACAGGTGGCTATAACTGGAACTAGAGCTATCACTAATGGTGATTCATATCCAGACTAAAAGGCATGTTGTAAGTCATTTGTCAGTACTTCAAGTTCTCATTTTTCTCTACAAGGAATGATGTCACAAGCTTTCTGAAAATCCTGATAGAATAAAATATAGCCAAAAAGGGGCCAATTGCCAAATGAATCTGACATGAAATTCCAGACAATATGTGCATGTCAAGTGGATGACAAGTTCCATTTAAACTGGATGGAAATTGTCGGAGTGAAGTACACAAGCTACAGAGGTAGTTGTTATATGGTTTAGGCCAAAAAAGGGGCATAACTCAAAAAATAATAATCAGATAAAACCTCTTAAAACTGGATGAAAACTGTAATACCGTTAAAACTCGAATATATCATGCTAGCATGTATATGACGCACCCCCAATCTTGTATCAAAATCTTGGGGAAAATGCTTACATTGGAATATATCACGCACCGAAAAATCAGTCGAAAACATTGTTTACAAAGTTGAAATCGGCCATTAGCAGCATGCGTAAAAACAATTTCTCGTGAAAATCACAATTGCTGCATAATCGGTTACAGACAACAGTGACAATAACTGACAGACAAATTCTTTCTAAACAAGTGAATGAAGTATTGCCATGCAATACAAAGTCCCCTACTGGAAGGCACCTAATTTTTTCTACTGCAGTATAACATAATGAACTGATATCTGTCAATGATGTATAAACAATATTGTACTACATATACAATATGTTATAACATTATAACAACACACTTGGATTAAAATGTGCATATATAAAAACCCACAGTTGTTTTCATATTGAATTTTTTGGCTGATTATAAAAATGTTATCATGTAAGTTATTTATAGTAACAACAAAGGGAAATTAATCTTTAAAAAAAAAAAAAAAAAAAAAAAAAATTAATAATATAAGTCCACAAGAAACTCTTTACCAGGTAGAGATAGGTCAAAATACACCTAAAAATTGGATGTAACATGCATGCTGTACCACAGAAAAGTGGTCTCGATTTTTCTCTACTGCCAGTAATAAAAAAGTTACAATAAAATCTATTTATAGTAACAACAAAGGGATGTAATTCTAAAAACAAGGGTGCCTCATGGTGGTGAACATTTGGTCCAAGTTACATCAAAATCCCTCCATGCATGAAGAAGAAATGTTCCATACAAAGTCATTCTTGAATTTGACCTTTGACTTCTAAATATGACCTTGACCTTAGACCTAGGGACCTGGTTCTTGCGCATGACATGTTGTCTCATCCAGGGGAATATTTGTTGCCAACTGATATCTAAATCCTGCTTTGCATGACAAAGTTATAGACCGGACAGGAAAAAAATCCTCTTGACCTTTGATCTCAAAGTGTGACCTTGACCTTTAAGCTAGGGTACTGGGTGTTGCGCATGACATGTCGTCTCATCATGGGAAACATTTGTGCCAAGTAATATTAAAATCCCTTCATGGATGGCAGAGTTATGGACGGGACAGGAAAAAAACTCTGTTGACCTTTGACCCCCAATTGTGACCTTGACCTTTGAGCTAGGGGTCCGGGATTTGCGCATGACACGTCGTCTCATCATGGGGAACACTTGAGCTAAGTAATATTAAAATCCCTTAATGAATGTCAGAGTTATGGACCGGACACGAAACAGACCCTGTTCATGCTATGTTAACATTTGACTGCTAAGTGTGACCTTGACCTTTGAGCTAGGGGTCTGAAAGTTGTGCATGACATATCGTCTTATTATGAGGTACATTTGTGCCAAGTAATATCAAAATCCCTTCATAGATGGGAGAGTTATGGACCGGACAGGAAAAAAACCTTGTTGACCTTTGACCTCCAATTGTGACCTTGACCTTTAAGCTAGGGGTCCAGGTTTTGCGCATGACACGTCGTCTCCTCATGGGGAACATTTGTGCCAAGTAATATTAAAATCTCTTCATGGATGGGAGAGTTATGGACCGGACAGAAAAAAAGCCCTGTTGACCTTTGACCTCCAATTGTGACCTTGACCTTTGAGCTAGGGGTCCGGGATTTGCGCACGACACATCATCTCATCATGGGGAACATTTGTGCCAAGTAATACTAAAATCCCTTCAAGGATGGGAGAGTTGTGGACCGGACAGGAAAAAAGCCCTGTTGACCTTTGACCTCCTATTGTGGCCTTGACCTTTGAGCTAGGGGTCTGGGTTTTGCGCATGACACGTCGTCTCATCATGGGGAACATTTGTGCCAAGTAATATTAAAATCCCTTCATGGATGACAGAGTTATGGACCGGACACGAAATTGCGGACGGACGGAATGACGGAATGACGGAAAGACGGAATGACGGAATGACGGAAAAGAGCATTCCTATAGTCCCCAAAACTGGTTTTCAACCAGTAGGGGACTAATAATCTGAGAACTTTCTCAAGCTGTCTACACCTTAGCACTTTAACAGACGTGCGAACAAATATCTCATAATTATGGGCACATCAAACCAGAAAATCGCGGCTAATTAGCGTGTTTGTTTAACAATGTACGAGCTGCTATATTGATCAGTAATAATTTGCTGGAAATAAAGAAATAACAAACGATCTGTTTTAATTGCAATTTATTTGAGCATCCTTGAAAGATAATGATTTTAACGATCAAACACCAACAATCCAGAACCGCGAAATTTTGTATTTTGCCTAATTATTAAACTAACACATTATCAGGTGCTCTGGATATGTACGATACTTATTAATTAAATTTACAAATACAAAAAATCTAAACTCACAAATAAAATCAACTTTACCGTATATCATCAGAGGTTCTGTTCCGTACGTGTTCTGAGACCCGCCCAATAAAACGCAATAAAAAGAGGAGGTTAAAAAAGCACGGCCCAAAATGTAAACACATGACAGTTGACAAAATTGTCCGATTTTCGCTGATATTTTCGGGTTTTCAAGCTTGAAAAAAATGTTTGAAGCTCTACCTTGGTATATATTACGCATCCCTATAAGAAAATGAAAAAATCGTAAAAAAACTGCATCATATATTCAAGTTTTTAAGGTAGTTGAGTACACAAGGAACAAAGGTAATTCTGGACGTACATGAAAGTCCCAAAATCATGTGCATGTCCACTTCATGATAATGATATGTACCAAGTTTCATTCCAATGTATGTAGCAGTTGAGTACACAGGAAAGTGTGATGGATAGACTGATGGACAGACAATTGAAACACTATATACCTCCTGAATCTTTGAGACTGGGGGCATAATCATTTCAATCACAGAAAAAGGGAGATAAGAGAATATTAAATATACATTTATGGCTCTTGTGCTCTTTACTTCCTCTCTTGCAATACAGTTGCAGGAATATAAAACAAAAATATTCCAATATAGCCCCCAACTGATCTGGATGAGACACAACAATGACCTAATATGCAACATGTAGACAAACTTAATACTTGACCTACCTCCATGACCAAGTTTCCATTGCTCTAATGAACACTGGTGTAGTAGTGCCCAGGCTCTGGCTAACTGGGCCTGTCTGTTCATGTTGCTAACAACAGATGAAGGGCCCATCAGCCCGTAACAAGGGGCACCAACCTTACTCTCCTCAGCCCCCATCACTGGCACCAGTGTCAGGGTCTGTCTCTAACTCCTTCCATCTTCATATCCTGAAAGGGCAAACATCATATCATTAAATAGCAATAATAAAGGCACTCCTACATATACAGTCTTCATATCTTGAAAATAAATTATTATATCCTGAAACAGAAATAATATATATCAAAAATCAGCAATCATATCATTGCAGTTGTCATATCCTGAAGCATCAATATTTATATCCTGAAACAGCAACACAATAACACCCCTTGGTAACAATAATCATATCCTTAAACAGCAATAATCAAATCCAGAACCAGAAATATCAGATCATGAAACAGCACTAATCCCATTCGGAACCAGCAATACCATATCCTGAAACAGCAATCATCATGTGCAAAATCCAATTATCATATCTTCCACTATACAATAAAGATAAGCCTGGGTTAGTATCACATTGGCCAGGTCCATAAACTTGGATATTCACCTCATCAGCATGCAATAGTGTTTAATATATCATAATGAGTGACAGCTAAGTTGAACAGCACAAACTTATCCTTACTGTGGTGAATATTTCTCTCCATATTAAATTTCCATGCAGATTGTTTCAAGTGAATTTAATGTAAATGCTGATAATAAACCATTATTATGCAGTATATAAGTATGTGTAACTACATAAAGGACAGCAGTAAAGACAATTTTCATACATATATTGTATGTTTATTCACAAATATATACAGAAGATTTATTTTGTTGTATGAACTCAATTTGTATAGTACTATGTATATTGAATAGTATATGAGCCGGGCCATGAGAAAACCAACATAGTGGCTTTGCAACCAGCATTGATCCAGACCAGCCTGAGCATCCACAAAGTCTGGTCAGGATCCATGCTGTTCGCTAACGGTTTCTCAATTGCAATAGGCTTTGAAAGCGAACAGCATGGATCCTGACCAGACTGCGCAGATGCGCAGGCTGGTCTTGGTCCATGCTGGTCGCAAAGCCACTATGTTGGTTTTCTCACGGCGCGGCTCATATAAAAGTCAGTACTTGGCCACCCAAGCGCTACATGGAATTTAACTTGAATTTCTGAAATTAATAATAATTAATTGAATTTAATTAAAATTAATTCAAGCGTTGTGTTCTTATTCATTAGGTTTAAGGAGATCGCAGCATAAGGTTTTGGGGAAATAAAATTTCAATAAAAATGAATAACTAAGTGTCATTAAAAGCTAGTCACTGATGAATGTATATACACTGAAAAACCTGTAATTACTATTTTAATCCCTTAATCTAGGTGGTTCTCTACATGGCTGACAGGCATGCCATCTGTTTCTATGCAGTACATAGATAAATCAGTCAAAAATTTCATTATGTACGCATCAGTAAATATAACTGTATATACAGTGAAACACTGCTAACTTGAGCATCAACGGACCAAGTACCGAGGTTCATTTGAGCCATTCACATGATCCTGCTCCTTAAAAAATTTCCTTAACAGTTTTTGTATGAAATTACCTTGGCTGGGTTAAGCATCAATAACCCAATCTCTCAAGCATGACACCCTGGGTCCCAGTAAATTAATTTATTGATTTTACTGGCAAACTAAGACTGTTATTCAGAGTCAAAATTGTTCGCACATTTGATGGTAAGTTAATTCACTAAAATAAATTGTTCACACTCAGGCCCGGATCCAGGTCCCAGCCGAGGGGGCAAGTGCCCACCCCAATTGGCCGAGAAGTGACTTATACTCATCAAAGATGCACCTCAAAATTTAGACCTAGAAATGTACCAGAGGCCACCATTTCATACCTGTATTTCAAAATTTTCCAGGGGGAGATCCCCCTGACCCCCCCCCCCCCCACCCCCCTCCAATCAAGAGGGGAGTATCGTACCCCTCCAATACCTCAAAATTTAGATCTAAAATGCACCAGAGGCCACCATTTTATGTCTGTATTTCAAAAAAATCCAGGGAAGTCAACCTGATCCAACCCTGACCCCTGAACCCCTACTTAAAATCGGCAATGGGGCCCCCTCTAAAACCTTGCACCTCGGCATTAATGTCTTCTTTCAAGGCTGGTGCCCACCCAGTCAAAAATTTCTAGATCCGGCTCGACACTTTATGAAAATCACAAGATATTCTCTCTGATTAAGCCATTGTTTGTTTGCTTCACATAATATGAGCTCATAATGAGACTATTTATTGATGTACGGTTAAAGAAAATGTATTTTTTGTTGAATTAAAGAAACTCTTAAAGAGTTATAAAATTGAGGTAAAAAATAATGCCATCTTTACTAATTTTGGAAAAAATATGCGAGTTAGAATAGGTCTTAAGACCAAGCGTTGAAAGTTCTTTAATCAAAACTTGTTTGGAATAAATTAGAAACATTCATAATTACTGATTACAGTAGAAAACCAAGACAATAATTATAAGGAGATGTTTATAATACATTAAAATTGTATCGTGATATAGTAGTCTTAACTTGACCGCGATGGTTGACCTTAGGCAGATTATTCATATCGGTTGTTTCATTGTAGAAATATGGGGTGCTTAGTGTAGCTGTAAATTCTAAATTTATGAGTGCAAAGAGCTGAAGCGTTTACGTACATCCCTTTTCTATAATAAGTTGTATCTAATTATGTATTATAATACAAAGGTCAACCATCGGGGTCAAGTTGCGTCCACTATATATCAAAGTTCCTTCCTATTGCAATGTGTATGATAAGAAACATCTGAACTTAAATTTCCAATGATAGTAGGCCTACATGCATGTTTTGGATGGTAAAACAGTCCTGAAACTCTGTTTAACTGCAGTATTTTTTTCAATCCTTTGTGACATGGAGCAATCAGTATTTCACTGTATGTGTCATCATATATTTTGATTAGAATAAAGGTTGAATAAATTATAAATGTTGAATAAATTATAATTAACATATTACAAGTAGGTAAGTCAAGTGTTAAAGCATCATATTGCAATATCTGATACAAAAAAGCTGATACATTTCAATAATTAGAGTGAAGAAAATATAAAGGTATCAAGTACATTAAGGACTGATTGAAATTCCGAACTGAATTCAACAAGCAGTATCAAAATTAGGGCTGGGACGGATCCGAATCGATTACTAGGTGAAACCGATTTCAATTTTGCAGAACCGCTAATCGCTCTCAAACAATAAACATCCTACTATCTCAATAAAATTTATATTAATGCATGTATACACTTCTTTGACCAGCATGTAGGTTCGCAGTATATTTCCGCTAAGAAAACATCAACATCATCAATAGATTTGCTTGTCGTGATAATTATTTTAAATAAAATACATCAAAATATGACTTATCAACACATTGCATGCGAACGTTAAAGTCCGTAAGTTCCTGATGAAGTATCTTGATACGGTCGTCAGGAAAGAAACAAGAGCTGTCGGATGACAGCGCGCTCAACTATTCGAAGAATTGATTGAAGAATGGGGTCAAAATATTTCCATAGATTTTCAGACAAAAGAAAAAAATGGATTAAACAAAAAATGTTCCACTATTTGTGGATTTCGATTAGTCTTGCACTAAATGGCAATGTGTGACCACAGGGCTTTTTCTGGGGGGGTTGGGAAAAAGGCCCCTGGTCAGATTGGGAATTTTTAACGCGGTAAATTGTCACTTGAGAATGGAAAATATATCTACAAATCAAGTGATTTTTTAACATATTATTATCAAGTTTTACTGGAAAACATTCAAATCAATTACAAATATAAAGTGTCCCCTTGTGAAATTTTGAGAATTTATTTTTTTAGGATAATTGTTTTCTAATATTGCCAAAAAAATACAGTAACTCTTCATTTATCATCTTTAAAAATTTTGTTTACAGTTTGTTTTCACCACAATTATAACTGAATTTTCCAAAAAGTAGAGTGGCAGTAGGTGTATGTTTGAGTGAAAAAAAAACTGGGTCGCGGAAATACGAGACATTTGATTTAAATGGTATGAGAACTATTAAACTGTCAAAATGTTTTGGGTACTTTATTCAATTAATATTGATCTTTTCATATATTTTGAGAGTTTTTTGCATACAAATCATACATTTATTAAGCAAAATCTTCTATTTAATTTTTGCCTAGACTGCAGACGTTGTGTTACTATAAATAGAAACAAGTTGGTTTTTCCAACATTTTGTTTGATTTCCTTGGCAAACAAAACTTACTATGCAAGAATGATCTTTGAACAACAAAAAATAATTGATTTCAGTTGGGAATTCTTTCTTTGGATTGGGAATTTTTAGCTCCCGATTGGGAAAAATGGAATATATTTGGCATTGGGAATGGGGCTGCATGAATATCAGATCCGTCGGACAGGTTGAAAAAGCCCTGGACCATGATGGCAAATATGTTAAGTTATATGTTAGGCAAAATATGGACTTGTATGAAAAATTTAACTAATTTCCAAGTCCAAAAAGGGCCATAATTCAGTCAAAATAGTTGACAGAGTTATGTACTCTTGCCTACAGATGGAAATCATGTTGATAAACTAGTGTTAAAAGTTTCAAAGCCACAGTTCAAAATAGTTTTGACAAAACGCTGACTTGTAACAAAACTGAACAAATTTCAAAGTCCAAAAAGGGTCATAATTCAGCCAAAATAGTTGTCAGAGTTATGTACTCTTGCCTACAGATGGAAATCATAACGATAAACAAGTATTTAAAGTTTAAAAGCCATATGTCAAATAGTCTTGACCAAACATGGACATATACGAAAACAGAACCAATTTCCAAGTTCAAAAAGGGCCATAATTCTGCCAACGAAGATGACAGAGCTATGTACTCTTGCCTATTGATAGAGACTATTATACTGAACAAGTTATAAAAGTTTCAAAGCCATATGTCAAACACTTTACACAAAATATATACTGGTACGAAAACCTTAACCAAGATTTCTAAGTCAAAAGGGGCCATAATTCAGCCAAAATGCTTGATGGAGTTAGGTACTCTTGCCTACAACTGGACATGGCGATGGTAAACAAGTGTTGAAAGTTTCAAAGCTTTATCTCAAAAGACTTTGTCAAAATATGAACTGGTACAAAAAACTTAACCAAGATTTCTTAGACAAAAGGGGCCATAATTCAGTCAAAATGCTTGACAGAGTTATGTACTCTTGCCTATAACTGGATATGGTGATGGTAAACAAGTGTTGAAAATTTCAAAACTTTATCTCAAAAGACTTTGTCAAAATGTGGACTGGTACGAAAAACTTAACCAAGGTGTGACGCCAACACCGACGCCGTGGTGAGTAGGATAGCTCTACTTATTCTTCGAATAGTCGAGCTAAAAAGCATTTTCAATATGGCAGCCGATTAACCGGTTCGATTCAATTTCATACAAATGATTAACTGGTTTTAAATTTTTAAAATCTGACCAAATTTCATGAAGACCAATTGAAAAATACAGTCTCTATCGCATCCACAATTTTTTTTTATTTGATTTGACCTAGTGAACAATTTTTTTTTACCTCAGATGACCCATATTCAAACTCGACCTAGTTTTCATCAAGGCAATTATTCCAAAATAATTCCATGAAGATCAATTGAAAAATACAGCCTCTATTGCATACAAAAAGTTTTTCTTTTATTTGACCTAGTGACCTAGTTACTGACCCCAGATGGCCCACATTCAAACTTGACCTAGATTTTATAAAAGCAATCATTCTGACCAAATTTCATGAAGATCATTAAAAAATACAGCTTCTATCGCATACACAAGGTTTTTCTTTGATTTGACCTAGTGACTTAGTTTTTGACCCCAGATGACCCATATTCGAACTTTATCTAGATTACATAAAGGCAATCATTCTGACCAAAATTCATGAAGATCAATTCAAAAATACAGCCTGTATCGCATACACAAGGTTTT
Source organism: Mercenaria mercenaria (assembly GCF_021730395.1). Classification (NCBI taxonomy): domain Eukaryota; kingdom Metazoa; phylum Mollusca; class Bivalvia; order Venerida; family Veneridae; genus Mercenaria; species Mercenaria mercenaria. Next base: position 88,035,234 of record NC_069362.1, on the reverse strand, counting down.
TCTTTGATTTGACCTAGTGACCTACTTTTTCACCCCAGATGACCCATATTCAAAATCGACCTCGATTTCATCAAGGCAATCATTCTGACCAAATTTCATGAAAATCAATTGAAAAATACAGTCGCATACACAAGATTTTTCAATAATTTGACCTAGTGACCTACTTTTTGACCTCAGATGACCCATATTCAAACGCTACCTAGATTTCATCAAGGCAATCATTCCGACCTAGTTTTTGACCCCAGATCACCCATATTCGAACTTTATCTAGATAACATAAAGGCAATCATTCTTACCAAATTTCATGAAGATCAATTGAAAAGTACAGTCTTTATCATATACACAAGGTTTTTCTTTGATTTGACCTAGTGACCTAGTTTTTGAACCCAGATGACCCAATTTCGACCTTGGCCTAGATTTCATCAAGGCAATCAATCTGACCAAAATTCATGAAGATCAATTGAAAAATACAGCCTCTATCGCATACACAAGGTTTTTCTTTGATTTGACCTAGTGACCTAGTTTTTGAGCCCAGATGACCCATTTTCGAACTCAGCCTAGATTTTATCAAGGTAATCATTCTGACCAAATTTCATGAAGATCAATTGAAAAATACAGCCTCTATCGCATACACAAGCTAAATGTTGACAGACGACAGACAAAAGACAGATGCCGGACGCCGGACATTGAGCGATCACAAAAACTCACCTGAGCAGTGCTCAGGTGAGCTAAAAAGTAACACAAATTGCTTGGAGTTTTACACCAGTATAACAAACAGCACACAAACTGAACACCATCAACACAAACAGTATGGAGCTGTACACTAGCAACACAAACAGCATATGGAACTGAACACCAGCAACAAACAGCATGGAACTGAACACCAGTAACACAAACAGCATGGAGATGTACACTAGTAACACAAACAGCATGGAACTGAACACCAGCAACAAACAGCATGGAACTGAACACCAGTAACACAAATAGCATAAAGATGTACACCACCAACACAAACAGCATGGAACTGAACACCAGTAAAACAAACAGCACTGAACTGAACACCAGCAACACAAACAGCGTGGAACTGAACACCAGTAACACAAACAGCATGGAACTGAACACCAGTAACACAAACAGCACTGAACTGAACACCAGCAACACAAACAGCATGGAACTGAACACCAGTAACACAAACGGCACTGAACTGAACACCAGCAATGCAAACAGCATGGCAATGTACACCAGCAACACAAACAGCACTGAACTGAACACCAGTAACACAAACAGTATGGAAATGTACACCAGTAACACAAACAGCACTGAACTTAACACAAGCAACACAAACAGCATGGAAATGTACACCAGTAACACAAACAGCACTGAACTGAACACCAGCAACGCAAACAGCATGGAAATGTACACCAGCAAAACAAACAGCACTGAACTGAACACCAGTAACACAAACAGCATGGAAATGTACACCAGCAACACAAACAGCACTGAACTGAACACCAGTAACACAAACAGTATGGAAATGTACACCAGTAACACAAACAGCACTGAACTGAACACCAGTAACACAAACAGCATGGAAATGTACACCAGCAACACAAACAGCATGGAAATGTACACCAGCAACTCAAACAGCATGGAACTTGAACACCAGTAACACAAACAGCACTGAACTGAACACCAGCAATGTAAACAGCATGGAAATGTACACCAGCAACACAAACAGCACTGAACTGAACACCAGTAACACAAACAGCATGGAAATGTACACCAGCAACACAAACAGCACTGAACTGAACACCAGCAACACAAACAGCATGGAAATGTACACCAGCAACACAAACAGCACTGAACTGAACACCAGCAACACAAACAACATGGAACTGAACAACAGTAACACAAACAGCACTGAACTGAACACCAGCAACACAAACAGCATGGAAATGTACACCAGCAACACAAACAATATGGAACAGCACTGAAGTGAACACCAGCAACAAACAGCATGGAACTGAACACCAGTAACACAAACAGCACAGAGATGTACACCAGCAACACAAACAGCACTGAACTGAACACCAGTAACACAAACAGTATGGAAATGTACACCAGCAATACAAACAACACTGAACTGAACACCAGTAACACAAACAGCACTAAACTGAACACCAGTAACACAAACAGCACTGAACTGAACACCAGCAACACAAACAGCATGGAAATGTACACCAGCAACACAAACAGCATGGAACTGAACACCAGTAACACAAACAACATGGAACTGAACACCAGCAACAAACAGCACTGTACTGAACACTAGCAACTCAAATAGCATGGAAATATACACTAGTAACATAAACAACATGGAACTGAACAACAGGAACATAAACAGCATGGAGATGTACACTAGCAACACAAACAACACTGAACTGAACACCAGCAACAAACAGCATGGAACTGAACACCAGTAACACAAACTGCATGGAGATGTACACAAGTAACACAAACAGGATGGAGAAGTACACAAGTAACACAAACAGCACAGAGATGTACATTGTACACTAGTTACACAAACAGCACTGAGATCATGTACACCAGCAACACAAACAGCATTTAACTTCAACGCCAGAAACATAAACAGCATGGAGATGAATACTAGTAACACAAAAGGTACATAACTGCACACAATTAATTCATAACAATACCTGTAGTATCTTAATTCTGGTTTGCAAAATTTTCTGAAATTGCCCCAATATCCTTTCTATATTTATTCCAATAATATACACCAATATTACTGCCTTATTTTTTTTATTTTCTAACCACAATCATTAGCTTCGATTGCAATAGCTGTAAATTTTAACTAAAACATTCAGAATCAGATACCCGAAAAACATCGAAAAGAAACTGTGTCTATCCCACTAATTTCTTCATTCACACTTGAACTAATTTAAGCCAGTGTTCAAATACTGTTATTTTCCTGGTGTTTCCATTAGCTGGAGAAATGAAGAAAATTCCCAGGCTGCTCCAGATAGTTTTCCAATAGTGAATGAACAACATGTACTCATGTTTACATATGGTGCAAATCGACCATTCTCAATATCATGGCCATGCTATCATAGCATAAGATTTCATTAATAAAGCTAAAGGAATTAAAATAAGAACAAGAGCTCGTAGAACACGGAATGCCCCCCTTGATGCATTCAGTAATTGCACAAGGAACATAAATTATTTGGTCACTGTACACAAAAGTTCTACTGTTCTGGGTCAATATGAACTTGACCTCTGACCTACTGACCTCAAAATCAGCAGGGGTTATCTGCTGGTCATGATCAACCTCCCTATTAAGTTTCATGATCCTAGGCCCAAGCATTCTCAAGTTATCGTCCGGAAACAGTTTAACTGTTCTGAGTCATTGTGACCTTGACCTTTGACCTACTGATCATGATCAACCTCCCTATCAACTTTCATGATCCTGGGCCAAAACTGTCTTGAGTTAACATCCGGAAACCCTTTAACAGTTCTGGGTCACTGTGACCTTGACCTTTGACCTACTTGTCTAAAACTCGATAGGGGTCATCTGCTGGTCATGAGCAACTTCCCTATCAAGTTTGATGATCCTAGACCCAAGCGTTCTTGAGTTATCGTGGAAATGGTTTAACTGTTCTGGGTCACTGTGACCCTGACCTTTGACCTACTGACCTCAAAATCAATAGGGGTCATCTGCTGGTCATGATTAACCTCCCTATCAATTTTCTTGATCCTAGGCCTAAGCCTTCTTGAGTTATCATCCAGAAAACGTTAAACTGTTTAGGGTCACTGTGACCTTGACCTCTGACCTCAAAATCATAGGGGTCATCTGCTGCTCATGACCAAACTCCCTGTCAACTTTCATGATCCTAGGCCCAATTCTTCTCAAGTTATCATCCAGATAAGGTTTAATTGTTCTGGGTCACTGTGACCTTGACCTTTGGCCTATTGATCTCAAAATGAATAGGGGTCATTTGCTGGTCGTGATTGACCTCTGTATCAAATTTCATGATCCTAGTCCAAAGCATTCTCAAGTTACCATCCGGAAATGTTTTAACTGTTCTGAGTCACTGTGACCTTAACCTTTGACCTACTGATCTCAAAATCAACAGGAGCCATCGGCTGGTCATGATTAACCTACTTACCAACTTTCATGATCCTATGCCCAAGCAATCTTAAGTTATCATCCGGAAACGGTTTAACTGTTCCGGGTCACTGTGACCTACTCTCAAAAATTTATAGGGGTCATCTGCTTGTCATAACCAACCTCCCTATCAACTTTCATGATCCTAGGCCAAAGTGTTCTTGAGTTATCGTCCGGAAACCGTTTAACTGTTCTGGGTCACTGTGACCTTGACCTTTGACCTACTGATATCAAAATCAATAGGGATCATCTGCTGGTTATGACCAACCTCCCTATCAACTTTCATGATCATAGGCCCAAGTGTTCTTGAGTTACATCCGGAAACGGATTGGTCTACATACCGACCGACAGACCGACCAACCTACCGACAAACATCTGCAAAACATTGTATACCCCTCCTTATTCGAAGGGGGCATAAAACATAATTGTAGAAATGACAGCCTGATGGCCCTTCTTCCATTTTTGGCAAGGGGCTGAATTTCAATCTGATTCTCTTATCAAGAGACAATATATTTTCCTCCTAATTTTTTTTTATCCTTAGCCAGTTGGAGATCTCAAAATAAAATTTTAAGTAGTTTCATCTATAATAAGACCTAAGACCAGAAAAAAGTAACCTGGGCAAGATTTTCAGGGGGAATATACAACAGTACATGATTGTATTGTGCAATTTTCCCAAACTGCATGTCGCTCTGACTGAAAATTACTTTTGTGACATTTAAGTTTCCCCTAAAATTTTACAGGAAAGTGCTTGTAAAATCAATCTGACTGAAGTACTTGATCTTCTAAACGAAGATCTGAGAACGACCCATTCACATTCGTCTTCTGTATATTTTGGATTTCCAGTATTGCTATTTTTATTTTATCCAATCAGACGACTTGTTTGAATGTCAAAGAGTAAGAAAAATGCGCAGTCATTCCAGGGCTCGAACCCAGGACCCCTCGCTTACGAAGCAAGTAGCCTATCGACTGAGCTAGCCAGCTATCTGATACTTTACGACATAAGAATTGTAAATATCAAAAGTCAAGGCTACATGTAGATTTGCAAGATGTTGTAAGTTAGGCTCTGATTGGCTAGCGAAAGGGTCGTCAGAACGAGGCTATGAATAGGTCGTTCTCAGATCCTATGCGTAGCGTTATAGGAGATGTATTTTAGTCAGATTGTTGTAAAATTAAACAGCCAGTCAAAGTGTCCAGGTCCTGGATTTCCAAAGAACACAGTCATGCATAATTAATTAACAAAGCACAAAATGTTTTGAAGGTGGGTTCCTTCCAAGACACCTGTCAAAACATACTTAGCCAATACTACCAAGGCTTTCGATCTAAACATAGCTGCGAAACTCAATTATTATCAGCTTTGTCAAAAGGACTTTCGACAACCTTGAAACACGGGTGGTAAACGCGCAATCCAATTCCCGCCGGGAATACGCTTAAAATGGATTGCGCAACGTCCGGTGCTGTGTTGCGCGTAAAAAAAGACGAAATTGAGGTATGTGAAGTTATAATTTTGCTTAGTATGAGACAAGAATAAATTTTCTTGAAAAAAGCAAAATGCTATTCGACACAGATATGATAATACATCATATGTGTAAAATATCTGGTTTGTAATTTATGATTCGGATCTATTATCACAAAAACTCTGGCGACACGAAACGTGAAAAAAGTATGAAATCAACAAAAATGGCAGTTTCTGACCTCATATGCCTAATCTGAGGACATCTGATGCTTTTTATGATAACTCAACTGTTATAAAGTAACGAATATCAAAATTATTTGTTTCAAATCCTGCTTACGAGGACATAATTGACAAAATAATCACCGGGAATGGGGTTGCGCACCGGGAATGGAGTTGCTCATATACATCATAATGTGTATAATGTATACGCGCAACTCTATTCCCGGGAAGCAACCCCATTCCCGATTATTTTTTTGCCAATCTTTCCCCCAAAAGCAACATTTCATTCAAGTGTATGTAATATTCATGACTGTTTTACATGTGTTTGATCATTCGAAGCGTCACATTTCCAGAAAGAAGGCACAAGAGTTAGAAAATTTGCATTTTTCATGATTCCATGCTTTTTTGACAGCTCGAGCCATCAGAGTTTTCGTGATAACAGAGCCGATTCTTAAATTAATAAGTTGGTATTTCATACATATGATCCTTATTCATTTTTGTGTCGAATAGCATTTTGCTTTTTTTCGAAAGCACTCGTAAAGTGTAATTATTTACAAAAACAAAAACCCACCTACCTCGATTTTGTATATATTGATGCGCAACACCAGCACCGGAAGTCGCGCAACCCATTTTTAGCGTATTCCCAGTGGGAATTGGACTGCGCGTTTACCACCCGTGTGAAAGTGGTGAAGAACAGACTGATGATATTGTAACAGACCTTTCATAATTGTTAAAGATTTTAAAAAAGCATTTGACAAGAATGATCACTACAAAACTAATACACAAACTTGAACACTCTGGCATTATGGTGGATTAAGTCACTCCTAAAAGACAGCACTAAAGCTGTAGTAGATGGCTGTACTATAGATATTCTACCTGTACTACCTTGGGTTCCCTTAGGCTCCATTCTCGGCCCTTGTATCCTTGTATCTTTCTTTCCTACAGAAAAAATCTTCTTGACTCCATAAAAAACAAAGCCAGACAGCAGATGATACTACAGACTATCTTCATCAGACTTCCAAACCTTACAAAATGATGCGCATATATACTCTTGAACAGTGGGAACAGGACTGGTGTTGATGAGGTGTTGTGAATAACTTGGAAAATGAACCTTTATATTTTCCCTTTATACATTCAACATGGCACGAAATTAAAAAGCACCAATGATGCTGAATATCTACGGTGATCTAAACTTGTCAGCCCACTTCAACAAAATTTACATCCAAAATAAAAGTCTCTCAGTTACATCTGAAGAAAATGGCAAAACAAACAATACGGGCTTATAATACAGTATGCCCACCACCAGTTATAATATTGTTCGACTGTTTGGCAACAGTGGCAAAAGTCCCTAACTAACAAAACTGAAATGATTAACATGGCAGCAGCAATGTCTGTAATAACTAAACAACACAAGCACTGTTTCCCACATGATAAATACCCTAAATTGGCAAACTCTAGAACAATGCCCTCATCAAACTTTTCTGACCGTAATTTACAAAATCAAACATAATCTAGTACATGTAAATCACTATTACCTCACATCTACCAGGAACCTAAACTACCTAATTCCACATTCACACACACAATACTAAATCAAAATGCTTTTTCCCCCAAGAACAATTCAATTGTGGCCTGCCCTTCCAAGCAATGTACAATCCGGCCACAGCCTTAAACTATTTACTGAGCAGCTGACTTAACTGTATTCCTTACTCAATGTATTTCTTTTGTTTTTAATCACAGTACTATAGTCTTTTTTTCTTATTTTAACCTTGCATTTCATGAGATCTTTCTCATTTTCAACAACAGTGACTGTTTACATGACTTGCGCCTCTGCCATATAATTGTCCACTGACCCTACCAAGTATTCTGTAGAAGTAGATATTACAGAAAAAGAGTCATTACGTCATGATTAACATGTCACATTACAGAAATTATCTCACTCAAAGTTGTCAGGTCATTTTCATAAACCTAATTTTGCAGTTATATTGATTTCCCTGAAAAGTTTCATAATGTCAAGATTAACAATTGTCATATTAGAAAAGATATCTTCCAGGGAAGCTTCATAATGTCATGACTATCATTACAATGTCATATTAGAAAGGTCATCTCCCTGGAAAGTTTCATGTCAAGATTAGAATGATCATCTCCCTGAAAGGTGTTATAATGTCATGATAACTATGCCATACACAACACCGCCTCAGTAGCCTAGTGGTAGAGCGTCTACTTCGAGAGTGGGAGGTCGTGGGTTCAATCCCCGGCCGCGTCATACCAAAGACGTAAAAAATGGTACTAGTAGCTTCCTCGCTTGGCGCTCAGCATTAAGAGGGTAATGCTAGGACTGGTCAGCCCGGTGTCAATATAATGTGACTGGGTGGGGTATCATGTCACAAGTCTACGGCGTGATATTCCAGTGAGGCAGCACTATAAAGTTGGGCATTGTGCTCACTGCTGTAAGTAGACACCATCGTTTCTATGACCGAAAAATTGTTGAAAAAAGACAGTAAACCCGAACACACACACATACACACACACACATGCCATACACAAAGTTTATCTCCTAGAAAAGTTTCATAATGTCATGATTACAACGCCATATTAGAAAGGTTATCTCCTTGAAAAAGTTTCATAGTGTCACAATTTACCCTATCACAGTAGAAAGGTTATCTCCCTGAAAAGTTCCATTATAAATGTCGAGATTAAAATGCCATATTAGAAAGGTTATCTCCCTTAAAAGTTTCATAATGTCATGATTACCATGGCATATTAGATTGGAAAATTGCATAATGTCAACATTACCATCCAATTTAGAAAGGTTATATACCTAAATTTTCATAATGCCATGATTTATTTGTGTTATCCCTTTAAAAAAGTGATATTAATGTCACTACCTAAACATTATGTCATAACAGAGTTAGTAGTACCCTTCCTTGATTTTTTTCTTTTATTTTTTAAATTAACTAGACCTAGTACATATTTTCCATCAATTTTTACATTGAGTGGGAAAAGCTTTAAAAATAGTTACAAAAATTAGTAAAAACTCTTCTCACGGGAATATCAGTTGGTTGATGGTATCAATTTAATCACTGAATGAAAAATTAAATTAATATTACTTACAATACACCTCAATTCTTACGTGACTTTCCACATGTAATACCTTAAACTGAAAACTTGTAATGTGCTATTAATCCAATGTCACCCAAATATTTATATTAATATCTCATTTGAATACATAAACCTTGAAATAGCCTGTAAAATTGCATAATGCCGACATCATCAATCTTAACCTTGCTACAATTTCACTACATTATGAATTTAGACAAATAACAGTTATCCAATTATGTGAGGAATGCAGGCTTATCAGCTGTATGTCAATTTAATACAAACCACCTTGTTTAACAATTACTATTAATATCATAAAGCCGCCAAGTAAAAGGTGAATTACATAAATCACAAAAAAGAAAATTTTTTTAAAGGTAGCAGAACCACCATAGGTGACTTTAATTTATACTAATAAATGTAACAGTTAGTGTTAAAGGTAAAACATTTTAAGACATTTTTGCTCTGTTAAAGATTTATTTAATGAAAAATCCATGTTGTTTCGGGTATCCTGACCTACCCTAAATTTCTGGCCCGATCCTAAATGTTTTTATGGCCTTGGAGAATATTTTTTCAACTTTTTTAACAAAAAGTTGCAAAACTTCACTTTCTATGCTTTAAACACCAGGTCTAAAGGCATAACGCCCTTATTTGTATTCATTTTTTGACACAAATACTATTATTTCCATAAAGTCTCAATAAAAAAAAAATTCCCCCAAAAAAAATTTTTTCCAACCTACCAGTACCTACCCCAATTTTTTTAGCATGTTACTGGAAACAAAGATTTTTTTTTTAGGCCTTATAAATTTTAGGCTAAATATAATATTGTTAATGCAAACATTTCACAAATGTAATGCAACTGTTCTTATATTCTTATCAAACCACTTGCCCCTCATCGATGTGGGTTCGAAACCTCATTTGGGGCGTAGAATTCTTCATGTGAGGAAGCCATCCAGCTGGCTTACGGAAGGTCGGTGGTTCTACCCAGGTGCCCGCTCGTGATGAAATTGTGCACGGAGGGGCACCTGGGGTCTTCCTCCACCACTAAAGCTGGAAAGTCGCCATATGACCTAAAATTGTGTCGGTGCGACGTTAAACCCAACCAAATAAAATAAATAAAATAAATATATTCTTATCACTCCTTACATAAAGTATGTCTTTCAAATTTATATTACTGCTGAACAACTTTTCATGTAACTAGGATAGGAGAATTAAATTTTAAAAATACCTCCAGTGAAAATCTAATATATACTTTGATAACATGATTCCCACCCAAAAGTGATGATGTGTCCAACTCATGATAATTGATATAAAAATTCCTTCTAAAAAGAAATGACTTTGCTTAGTTGCATAAATAAGAGTGCAGAGATTTTAGGCAATTGTTTCAGGCTGGTTGTAAAGTATTTGCTCATGTTGTATAAAGATTTTTGTTTGTTAATTAACATTACCCCTTTACACACCAATGGGATCGGCAACAACATAACCAGAAAAATTTTCGGCAAAATTCAGGTGATTTATTTTCCTAAAATACTTTTTGAATTTTGAGAAATTTCAATTTCTGACAGACTGACTGACACACACACTGATGGACAGACAAACAGGCAGACAATGCCAAATCTTCGCCAGGGGATAATAAGGTCTGGCATTCTTTATGGTCTTATTTCATTAACTTATATGTTGTTTGAATGTTCTTTATGGTCACATTTCTTAAACTTGTGTGGTTTGGACCATTCTTTATGGTCATATTTCTTAAAGTTGTGTGGTTTGGACCATTCTTTATGGTCATATTTCTTAAACTTGTGTGGTTTGGACCATTCTTTATGGTTATATTTCTTTAACTTGTGTGGTTTAAATGTTCTTAATGGTCATATTTCTTTAACTTGTGAGGTTTGAACCTTTCTTTACGGTCAAATACATTTTGTATCTTTACCTTATGTGGTCTGAACCATTCTTTAGGGTCACATTTCTTTTACTTGTATGGTTTGAATTGTTCTGTTTAACTTGGTCAATATTTTTTTCAACAGATAGCATGTGATATTACAATACATTTTTACAAAAGTAACTTGTGTGGTTTGAACAGTTTTTTATGGTCATATTTTTTTAACTCATGCGGTTTTAAATTCTGTTATTTGAACCATTCTTTATGGACACATTTCCTTGTGTGGTTTGAACTGTTCTTTATGGTCACATTTCCTTGTGTGGTTTGAACTGTTCTTTATGGTCACATTTCCTTGTGTGGTTTGAACTGTTCTTTATGGACACATTTCCTTGTGTGGTTTGAACTGTTCTTTATGGTCACATTTCCTTGTGTGGTTTGAACTGTTCTTTATGGTCACATTTCTTTTCTTTCTTTCATTTTGTGTGGTTTGAACTGTTCTTATGACACATTTCCTTGTTGGTTTGACTGTCTTTATGGTCATTAACTTGTGTGGTTTGAATGACAGCATTCCAAAGCTCATTTCAGTAAACTGAAGTCCATAAGGCAGACATCCACAGAGAGAAATGTATAACTGGAACATTAGGCAGGTCCTGGATTTTTGGTAAGTTTGGTACTTTCAAAGTATATTTTCAGGAACTTTATACTGAAATTTTACCCCTTGTTGTATAAATACTAAATGAAGACAGGTAAGTAAATGGAGCTGAAAATTACATACTATTAGAATAAACTTTCCATTACATAGTAATATAATCCCATGAATTATGATTATGTTATGTAAGCAGAAGTTTTACTTATTGCCTATATGAATATAACTTAAGGGGATTGTAATATCTGCAAGAAGATCATGCAAAATTTTTTGTATGTTTTACCTTTTAATTTCATAGGAATATAATCATAATAATGCCACCATGGTATTCCTAATACTAAATGATGATAATTATGTGAACAGGTAATGCACCTTCCTGTCATATAAATAACACTTATACTGTGTTCACACTAGCAGATCAGTTTTAATTTTATCAGGCACTAATTGGCTATAATTGGTATTTGACATTCAAAACCCATCAAAATATAATCTAGTTTGCATCCACACTAGGCAAAGAAATGTGGTTTAAATATATACATGCAATGTTGGAAGTTAACAAATATCTTGCAATAAGCAAAAAAGGTTACAAAGAATTGAGGCTGACTGAAACAAGAAGGGGTCATCAATGTTTAAACTTCTGTGTTCATCTAAGAATTTCTGTTCATTCCATCTATTGTCCATTTTGAGCGTCAGCATGACTCCATATGGCAATTTAATGTTTTTGTTTCATCAACAGTCCAATTACTTTTGCCAGCCACAGCATCAATTGTTTGATACAAAAGAGAAACACATGGTATTCTTCCGCCAAAGGATAAGATCTGTGGATTAGGGATTGTAAAACCAGTTATAACTCACATTTGCGTTCACATTTGTAAAATAATGTAGTATTACTTTTTAATGTAGCATTAAAACCACCTCCCGAGGTAGTTTTAATGCTACATTACAGAAACCACTTGACCTTTACAAAATTCACGTTTAACACCACATATAGTGTGGACGCAAACGAGTTTAACTAGAACTGTCACAGGAGTGACTCATACCCCCACCATACGGTCTTGTCACAGAAGAATGGCAACCATAAGGAATCTTAAAAATACTTTGGAGTACTTCATCCTGGGCTTCCACATATAAGTAATACTAGTATAATACTAGTATAGTAATACTAGTAAATATATTAAATCTCTAATATTAGAGATACACTAAAAGTGAATACAAAGAAGTGTCTTACCGACCCATGTTACCACGGAAAAATGTTTTTACTTTTTACATAGGACTTAAAATAAAAAAGATTGAAAATCTAAAAATAGGATTTCTAAAAATAGACTAATTCCTGGAATTTAAGGGGAAGAAACTCTGTACAAAGGTTAAAAAAGGTTACTTCCCTTTGGCTCTAAGCCAATCAGAATGAGATATAGTGAAAATACATCAAAATTAACATTAAATTCTAGGTAAAAGGGGACACAATTCAAGAAAAATAGTGTCAGAGTTATGCACCTTGTGTCACATGATGTGGGTGATGAGGTGGAACATCTATTTTAAGTCTGAATCAAATCCATTCAGTAGTAATTGAGATATAGTGAAAATACATCAAAATTAACCTTAAATTCTAAGTAAAAAGGGGCATAATTCATGAAAAATTGGTGTCAGAGTTATGCACCTTGTGTCACATGATGTGGGTGATGAGGTGGAACATCTATTTTAAGTTTGAATCAAATCCATTTTGTAATAATTGAGATATAGTGAAAATACATCAAAATCAACCTTAAATTTAAAGTAAAAGGGGACATAATTCATAAAAAATTTATTTCAGAGTTAAGCACCTTATGTCACATCATCTGGGTGATGAGGTGGAACAACTATTTTAAGTTTGAATCAAATCCATTTAGTAATAACTGAGATATAGTGAAAATACAACAAAATTAGCCTTAAATTCTAAGTAAAAGGGGACATAATTCATGAAAGCTTGGTGTCAGAGTTATGCACCTTGTGTCACATGATGTGGGCACATGATGTGGGTGATGAGGTGGAACATCTATTTTAAGTTTGAATAAAATCCATTCAGTAGTAACTGAGATAAAGTGAAAATACATCAAAATCAACCTTAAATTCTAAGTAAAAAGGGGCATAATTCATAAAAAAAATTGTGTCAGAGGTATGCACCTTATGTCACATGATGTGGGTGATGAGGTGGAACATCTATTTTAAGTTTGAATCAAATCCATTTAGTAATAACTGAGATATAGTGAAAATACAACAAAATTAACCTTAAATTCTAAGTAAAAGGGGACATAATTCATGAAAACTTGGTGTCAAGAGTTATGCACCTTGTGTCACATGATGTGGGTGATAAGGTGGAACATGTATTTTAAGTTTGAATCAAATCCATTTGGTAATAACTGAGATAATAGATTTCGGGACGCGACGGGACGGGACGCGACGCGACAAACGTGACAAAACTGACTCCTATATACCCCCCTCAAACATGTTTGGTGGGGGTATAAAAAATAAACCCAAGTTAATGTAGGATTAAAAACATAGTCTGAACACGGTATAATAAGCAATTATGTATACCAGTGCCACAAGGAAAATTATTCCAATATGCAGAGGAATATTGCATTAAAAAATACTTATTATTGATAAGCAAGCAAGGTGAGCAGACAAAAAAATTCTTGCCTTTAAATTTAGCTTTTAATTGCACATGAAATTCAAAAAAAAAATTATGCCTGACATATTTTAGGGGAATGCAATTGTGTAAAAGTAATCAATGTTTCATATAGCAATAATATCTTTTTAATGGCAATTTAATGATCTGCTTATAAATATACAAAAACAAAATTATACATGTTGAAGCATTAGTCCTATTTTTGTTTTCTGCAAATTGTTTTGTTATATTATATAAAATCACACCAGCAGACTACTGTAGGTTTATAATATGGTGAGTTTTCCTACTTTAGACGTAGGTGGAAGACCCCAGGTAGAACTACCAACCTTCCATTAGTCCTCACATGAATAAGTCAACACCCCAATCGAGGTTTCAAACCAGCATTGCTGAGGGCTGGTTTGAAAATACCTGAGTACACCATGTTGTGTAGATAGAATTACCCGAATTCAAAGAAATAACAGCATTTCCGTCACTGCATAAATACTTTAAATACCTCAAAAAGCATCAAACATCAAAAATGTCATCCATCACTCTTCACATCCTACAATATAACATTTTGAGAGATTTAAAAAATTTGTTTTAACAGCTTTATGGTGCCAAGAAATTCCAGAGCAGCTGGCTAATTATGGAGTAAGTGTAACAAGTTATGCTGATATACTGCTGAAGCTGGAAGAAACACAAACACACACCACCAGGAGAATAGATTGCACACTGCAGGAAATCATTAACCTGTCACTTTTCTAACCAAAATATATACAGAAATTTCTTATAGTGCATTCTCACCTTCAGCAAATATATACAAAAGGTCAAACCAGGTAAAATATGACCATAAGTAGAATTTCAACAACATTTTGTATATTTTGTACTTTAGTAAGATATAACACATTTAAGAACTGTTGGTTAAAGACAATTCATAATGCAATTTTCTGTTTTCCCGGTGTTGAATCAAAACAATTTAACTTCAATTTAGGAAGAAAATAATGAGAAAAAAATGTGTTTTAATCAATTTTTTAGTAATAATTATTGTTTTCAGTCAAGTGTTATATGACTATTTCTGTCACCTCTCAACTATATTGCTACATCTTTCTAGTCTTGGTAACCAAAAGACAGATAAAAGGGAGATAATAACACCTTCTGAAACTTGTTTTTTACTGAACTGCTGTAAAGGTAATATATTCATAGAAAAATCATTAAAACTCCCTCATATTCCTGAAATTAAGTATTTAATATGTAACTGTATAAAAGTTTATATACTATTAACATGGAAATCTTCTTGCTCAAGCACCAACTGTAAGAACAATTAAGAGCTGTCACAGAAGACAGTGGGCTTGACTATTTCAATGCTGGACAGTGAAATTGGGAACATCTGAGGAAGCTACAGAAATCACTGGAGTTTTTAACAGAACAGTACAGAACATATATTTATTAGTCTTAAGCATATAACAGCTTATCGACTCCACTGTGAATGAAGATATTTGACAATAGTTTAAGTGTGTCATCATATGATGAAGATGATGCTGTGGATGAACTATTTTAAGTCTGAATCAAATACATTAAATTATAACAAAGGTATAGTGAAAATGCACCAAAATTAACCTGAAATTCTAAGTAAAAAGGCAGGGATCATCCTAGGTCAAAATTTTAGGGAGAAGTGAATTTAGGGAGAAATCGAGGAATTTAAGGAGAAGATTCGACATAGTATTCAGTTTCCTGCCTATAATTATATATTTCCACTTTCTGTGGGTCTTGCTATAACTTATAAACAGTAATTGTTTAAGGAAATTGATTATTGCATTATTATTTTCATGAATTTCTAAATAAAGTATTAACTTAACTATGAAAAAGTCGCCTTAAAATTTTTATCTGAAATTTACACGTCCGAAACTCATAATTTTATCAGGTGCACGGTCGAAACGCCAATGCATGAAAATTTCCATTCATGTTTCGATTCTCGTGCTTTAATAATGCCCGATTCTTGCATCAACTTGTTCAGATTTATACATCTAATTGATATATATTTATTAATTTTTATCAAAATATTGCCAAACTCGTAGATATTGGCGATCTTCTTACAATAATTTTGTACGGCAGTTGAGACGTCCGCGGAATCGTTTTTTTTTTTTTATCAACAGCGCCCGGACAATTCATTAACAGAAATTGGCCGTATTTGAAATATTTTTTGAAGTAAGTTTAAATAAAATCAATAAATAATATACAACTGATGCATAAGATCATGCACTCGTTAAGTTTATCGGCTTTTTACACGCCGATTGAAGATTTTCAAAATGGCGGCGGCTTACAATATTATTGATTAACACTGTGGGATATTAACAATACGAATAGCTGAAGTTTGACAGGCGAGTAGGCGGGGTTGACTATGGATTTATTGGTAATTTAATCTAGAATATGCATTAAGTTTTACAACTTTAAATAAACAGATTACAACACTCAGACAAACTCGGCGATTCAGATTTCGCCTGGAAGCGTGGCCGACTTTACAGCGACGATATCGCTCAAATTGCCTTGTAGGATGATCCCTGAAAAGGCCCGGCATAATTCATGAAAAACTAGTGCCAGAGTTATAGACCTTGGATCATATGATGTTGGTGATGATGTGGAACAACTATTTTAAGTTTGAATCATGTCCGTTCAGTAATAATTGATATAGAGGGAAAGTGCACCAAAACTGTAACCGGAAATTCTAAGTAAAATGGAGGATAATTCATGAAATATTGGTGCAAGAGTTATGGCCCTTGTGCCATATGATGTGGGTGATGATGAGGAATAACTATTTTTAGTCTGAAGCAAATATATCAAGAAATTACAGAGGTAAGGGGAAAGTGCATCAAAATTTTAACCAAGTTGTGTATGCAGAGGGACAAAGACACCGGGTCAAGTAGAATAGCTCTCCAAATACTCTGTATTTATAATCGAGCTAAAAAGCAAAATTTAATATACTTTTAAATGATATCTTACAATACTGCTATTCTGTGAATTTGCTTTTGACAAAGTAGTGATACATATAATACTTGTGTTAATCTAGTTGACAGCATTCCAGGGTTAGGAATAAAATTAGAGATAGCAGAGTTAAAATCCAGTATAAGCAGGATTTTAAGAATGAACATATTACAACATGTCATGGGAGTTATATTTCCCTCGGCTCTTTTCTCCACGCCATTGAATTATCTGGGACTCTCTTCTTACATAGACAATTACATCTTGCAAAATCAATACAACAATTGAAGGAAAAGTATCTGTAATGGCCTTTCCTTAACCTTGTAATCTGGGACTTATTTGATCATGTCACTTTTAGTAATAGTGGTAACATATCTAAAATCCCAAGGGATTTTATTCCATCTAAAAATGAGGAGCTTTTACAAGATTGTTCCTAAATTGAAGTATCCACTTTGTAAAGAACTGGACAATCATGGGACAACCTCTTAAAAGCCCCTTGACAAATGATGATGGCTTCTTGCAGTGTTACAATAAAACCATGTAAATTGCTCAATCTAATTAACCAGTTATTACTTCCAGCAGGTAACAGCATGTTCTTTCAAAATTATAGCTGTGTCTGCTGGATATAAAGCTTTGAAAAACATTACACCATATTTAAAGCAAAACAACATATTTCGTTCAGTAGTGAAAATTAAAAGTTAGAACTAAATTAACTAACTTGAGAGGTCTTGGTTGAATCTTATAGAACATGTTTTTTTGTATAATAGAAAAATTGTCCTACCCATGATTTTCTAAGTCCAAAAAGGGCCATAAGTCTTGCAAAAAACAGGATAGAGTTATGTTTCTTGCTGTACATGGTCTGCTTATGATGGTGAACAAGTGTTCCAAGTTTTAAAGCAATAGCTTTGATAGTTTATGAGAAAAGCTGACTTAAACATATTACTCAACCAAGAAAACTGATTTTCTAAGTCCAAAAGGGGCAATAATTCTTGAAAAAAGCAGGATGGAGTTATGTTTCTTGATGTACAGGGTCAGCTTAAGATGGTGAACAAGTGTCGCAAGTTTCAAAGAAATAGCTTTGATAGTTTAAGAGAAAAAAGTTGACCTAAACATAAAACTTAACCAAGAAATCTGATATTTTCTAAGTCCAAAAGGGGCAATAATTCTTGCAAAAAGCAGGATGGAGTTACGTTTCTTAATGTACATGGTCAGCTTATGATGGTGAATAAGTGTTGCACGTTTCAAAGCAATGGCTTTGATAGTTTAGGAGAAAAGTTGACCTAAACATAAAACTTAACCAAGAAATCTGATATTTTCTAAGTACAAAAGGGGCCATAAATCTTGCAAAAAGCAGGATGGAGTTATGTTTCTTGCTGTACAGGGTCAGCTTATGATGGTGAACAAGTGTTCCAAGTTTCAAAGCAATAGCTTTGATAGTTTAGGAGAAGCGCTGACCTAAACTTAAAACTTAACCAGGCGACGCCGACGCCGATCAAGTGATGACAATAACTCATTTTTTTTTTTCAAAAAATCAGATGAGCTAAAAATGAGAAATTAAAGTGGCATGGCCAAAAAAAGTAGGGTCGGTAGGTTGGTTTTTTGTTGGTTTTTTTGAAGCAGTGTTTGCTGAATAGAAATTATCTAATCATTAATAATGACATATTTTAACACCACATAACAGTTCTTTTAGTATTTGTTTGTGATTGGTTCTGCTATGTCTTCAGTAACTGCTATTGTAGTTTACTACATGTCCTAGGCATAATATGGTGTATTGTCAATTCTGCTTGCAGATAGATCTTCTATTAGCCCAAGGCCAAATACAATTTCATTAATTTATAATGCTCTGTACAAATAGGCTTCAGACATACAACCTTTTAAGACAAAGAAAGTACCATGAATAAATCTAAGAATTGTTAATGTACGTAGGATCCAATTTGTAAGTAAATAGGGAGTTGGGGTGGGGAAGGGGATGCTAATATATTTGTTTGCTAGGTAAAAATCATGCTGAAAACAGTGGTAACTTTTTATTATTAAAATACTAACTAATAAGAGCTGTCTAATGACAGCAACACTCAACTATTCAACAGCCTTGTCACTAAAGAAAGTGGAATTTTGCATGTCAGATGATCATCACAGTGAACAAGTGTGTGAAGTTTCAATCCATTCCCAAAAGTGGTTACTGAGATTACTAGCTGACATACAAAAACTTAACAGTAAATTGGGACACCAAAGAATGGACTAGTGTTTTTCTGCAAATAGTCGACCTAAAAACACGATACAGCACATACACAAACAATTTATAACTCCCAGAAAATTTAAATTATATCGAACTTGTCCTATAGATATTTACATGAAAATGTTTTCTCTGTTTAGCAATATCTTTGTTAAATACACTGCAAACTGGTTCAGAAATAATGGCAGATAACTGAAGAACCTTAAAACACAGAGAAACACTCAAAATTTGCTGATAATAGTATCATATTGCTATTAAAATGTAAAAATTGATGTTTCCAAATCGCAGAAATGACACTTGTCAAATGGAATAGGTGTACAGAGAGTGGCCTATATTATTATAGCAATGTTAGTGACCTTCTTGGGTAAACACCTTTAATAATGTGTGAAAAGTGTAACAGGAGGATAAAACTGAAATTTTAAGCCGAGTAAAAGACATACAGGCTTAATAGACTACCGGTTCTCTAGAATGGTTTTCTGATTTAAAGGACAGACAATTTAATCACCTTTAATCAGCTAGGTGTTTCAGGTTGCTTACAAATAAATCAAAAGATAATTTGTTTCTATGGAAGCAGCAGAAAGGTAATGGTTTTGAGAAGGAGAAAAGCTGAATGGGTAAAACAGGCATTAAATCACTCATAAATCCGAGACTTTCAACATAAACAAAATGATCCTCGGATGTTAGTGATATTTTATATGCTACAAAATATTATCTCAAACACAAAGTCTTCAACAGGTAACTAATGAACTTATTCTTATACATGTATTAATGGTAAAAGCCCAGAAGCCAACTGGATTGTTTTACCTATTTATTGAATCAGAACAATTTGGTCCATTGTTGAAATACAAACTTTAACATTCCCTCTAAGATAGTATATTTTAGACCAGATATTTCTTTCTAGTTTCAAGTACAGAATGTTTTCCAAAAAAATGTAGAGCATGAATTAGTACGGATAAAAAATAAACAAAATAAAATGTAACAAGAGACGCTATAGTTTGATTTTGATGTTTTAGAGTTCAATTTATAGGCTCGTCTGCCAATTAGGGAATCGACATGATTTTCTTTGCCATATTTAGGTAAGAACCACTATCGTACTGAATAACATTACCTAAGTAACGGACCGTTCCATTGTTAAAAGTATGAAAACATCACTGACCTCAAAACGGAACTATATCATCCAAATGTAAGCCAGAACAGCCCTTTAAACAAAACCAGTTTAATTACTTTTTAAATATTTTTTGTGAGGAACACATACTAATGGGCTCTGATGAGTGGCTGTTTTGTCAAAAGAGAGCACTTCTACATGACCCCATGGAATTATACCTACTAATATACCCGCTGCCCCTACATATTGTACACTAACATGTATATTTATCAACAAGTGTGTAATATTGTCTTGAATGGTCACTGTTATAACTTACTTTTCTATTCCCAAGACATAAACAATCAACATACTGATACAGTACTGATGGAAGGTGATTTATGTTAGTATGTGTAAATCCATTCCAAAAATGGCACAAGCCTTAACAGTAGTTTGATGGTTAGAAACATATCGGATTTGATTCGGCTAACCATATCATCAATATGATACTGCAATTTAGTGATATATACAGTTATGCCATCAATTAAACCCCTTGTAAAGTAAAAAGATGTTTTAAGTAAAGGTATGCAGCCGATAGTTATTCATAGTAAATTACTGAGCCATTGGTATATATACTATTTTTTACTGGGCATGCATACTTGAAAGTTTGAGATCAAGTCCACAGCTGCCTCAAAGGTGGTGATACAGTAGGCCAAATTGTCTGATCAGTAACGATAATGATGTCAGAGGTGGTAAGTTATTCTGCATTGAACTACTTTGTACAGCGGATAGATACAGAAATAGTTGTGAGACTGTAAGTCTATTCCTGATAAAATTCTGTGCGGTTACATAAAGAAGATAAATCACCTTCCAATAATTTTACTGACTATACAAAATATTACAAGTACCTATGTACTGCATTATATGAGATTCAATGACTGACCATTCAATTCATCTGAAGAATTTGAAAAATAGACTGGAAACAGTAGTGATGGGCAAATCGGTTAGATTTGCCAACCGATTAATCGGCATAATTGGACAAGCCAACCGATTCGATTAATCGGATATAATCGGTTGCTCTAGTTGTGCATTTGTAAGTTTACCTCACAGTGTATGTTTTATGTCATTACTTAAAAAAATGAACCACACATATATCAAATATCCTTTTTCTTTTGTGTCCCTTCATAAACACGAGTAAGTTAACAGCATATTAAAAAGTGAAGTATTTGTGAAGATAGTAAACTTCAAAACAGGTACTGGTCTTAATTATACAAGGGACTTTTCCAGTGATATTGTGTTATTAAATTAAACTTATTTATTAATCCTTAGTTAACGACTGGAATGATTTCAATCCCACAAAAGCAAAAAATGAAAATTCCTTTGCTAATATGCTTTCGTAAGTCTTACGGCATGCAATGCATACTGCCATACTAGTTTAGGTTGTTGGTTTTTCCGACTTAATTTTGTAAAAGCCATATATCTTCCAAAATCTGGGTGATCACAGATGACTTCAGTTTCTTTCGAGACTTTGGAGGAAGCCATTTTACGTAGAGTAGTTTCCCTTGGCGTAACTGCCCCAAAGAACCGTAAATACCAGAAAGAAAAAGGTCAGAAACAACTAAATTATCCGTTTAGGGTGCCGAGTAATTAATCGGTCAGGGAAAAAGTGAAGTAGGCGATCGCGCTCATGAATGCAACGCCGACGATTATTCGATTGTCGCCGATTGTCGGCCCATCACTAGGAAACAGACTGGATCAATGTCAGTCTGTTAATAGATTTAGTCATGAAACATGACAGTAGAAAAAATGATTGTGTCTGCAAGAATGTGATTACTATTGATGAACCAATTTACTCTCAAGATTATACAATGTACTGTAACAGGCCCGGTACAAACATTTATCTTTTAGACTTCAACTGTGTAAATGACCTGCACGGATGACATACTTATTTTATATTACACCGGTTAATGTTCTATTATTTGACTTCTAGTAAATGTCGTCTGCTGATACGAGCCATTTGATTGGAAAGCGCACCGCTAATTACCAATCATTATCACTTGTATGTCATCTTGTGCATGGTTGGTCAATTGCACTTACGAAAACTTACGAAGTTTTGTTTTGTAATGTGTTGCTTAGATACTATTGCTGTGACCAATGAAACAATTGTTAGATCTTTTTGCGCGGTAAAATGTGCATAAAATGTGTAAACGATGATTGTTTAAGAGGGTTCTTTCTCTCGCTGCACAAGCGTCGAGTTCCCTCACTTGCTAACATGTAGGATTTATACATTGTTAATATGTACATTGTAAATTAGTTGGGATAAGACACAGGTTGAATATTAAATGTGATATCTACTTTTTGAACTGTTGATTCACTTCAAGGTCTGAACTTTATTCCCGAGTCGGATTCGAACCCCGTACTCGTATTTCTTTCACCAACTGATCTTGTCCCCTAAACCCCGGCTTAGGATGGCGGTGCCTGTTACATTACATTATCTTGTTCTTCATGTGACTTCTAGAGCAAAGTGTTACATTTTTATGTTTCATGGGATTACACTCATATTTGAGAACATTCTTGTCATTATTTTTATACCATTTTTTTGCAGCAACCGCAAAAACACAGACATTGCTAGCATGACTTTCTAAAACAGGAAAACTTTTATCTGCAAGTGATTTAATTTCTGTTCTCTGTCTGTGAGAGTAAGTTAATGGTCCCAGTTGACAGACTGTGCCTTGTCTATAGACATGTTATTGTTCCCCTGCGTCGTGTCTTCCTACAGTCACAATTGTCTATTACCCTCATATAGAATCTATCGCACTGATGTCAGTACTGTACCACCAGCAGCAACATCGTCTTTTATTGATTCTAATAGGGACGAGACACTTTCATTCTATAGAAATGTTATCTCAATCTTTGATTCTCAATTAACTGAAGAAATTGCCATCTGCTGTCCTAGATAGTTGTTTTTAGATTATCCCTCAGGATATATGGTTCAAATGAGCTGCGCCATGAGAAAACCAACATAATGCGTTTGCGACCAGCATGGATCCAGACCAGCCTGCACATCTGCGCAGTCTGGTCGGGATCCATGCTGTTCGCTAATGGTTTCTCTAATTGCAATAGGCTTTGAAAGTGAACAGCATGGATCCTGACCAGACTGCGTGGATGCACAAGCTGGTCTGGATCCATGATGGTCGCAAACGCACTATGTTGGTTTTCTCATGGCGCGGCTCAAATGAACTGTAGTAATGAAACTAGACTGGTCCCAGTCCTTACATTTGCCAGTCATAGTCTCTTCTCATATTTTATGTCAGATTACTTCCCTTCATAGTTATAACATGGTTACCTTTTCTTGCTGCCGAATGTAAGGACTGGTATAAAGCGAAAATTTACTCCTCAGAATTCTGCGGTGTTATCAATCAAGTGTCAAAAGATAGTGGTCAAGTGATAAGTGGCCCGTGCTGCTGTTTATACTGGTTTGCATAACAGAGATGATAACATCTGGATCCCCTCTTTAGAACTACAAGGTATTTTATGAGAATTTACAGTGTAGTAGATATGGAATTACTGACCATTGCATTATGATTTTATGTGATAAATAGATACTGTATTTACCAAAATTATGGATAGATTTGATAGTGCAGTTGCATTTGCTTTACAAAAAAATGGATATAGTGAATTAAGAGAAAATCAAAGGGCAGTAATTGAACAGTATGTGAATGGAAATGATGCATTATTATGTTCTCCCACAGGAAGTGGAAAAAGCTTAATATTTGAGATGGCTCCATTCATGTTTCAATACATGGAGAACAAAGATAAAGAATGCACATGTTTAGTTGTTTCACCATTAACTGCCCTTATGAATGCACAGGTGGAAAAGTTGACAAAGAAAAACATCAAAGCAATCTATTTCAAAGATAATGAACAAAAAGGAAGGCATGTTTATTATGACATTGAGAATGGACAATATGAGCTCATATTTGCAAGTCCTGAGACAATATTGCTACACAGTCGTGCACTGGTCACATCACTTTCTAAAAAGAGGTTTTTGAAAGTCATATTTATTGATGAAGCCCACTGCATCAAGAAGTTGTAAGTACAGTGTAAAATATTGTATTTTAATTTATAATTAATTTACAATGTTGTAAAAATACTTCATCTTTAATTAAATTAATGAATGATATAAAATTATTGAAATTCATGTTAATATAAGCGAATCACTAGAAAAAATATGCCTGTCGGGAAATTTTATAGTACTAGTAAGTCTTAGGGGTTGTTTTAATTAAGCAAAATAGAAGTTTTAGCAATTTTTGGCTGTGAAGTGTAACCTATGTAATATGGCGAAGTTCTACTGGATAATGACTATTCAGTATTATTTATAATCAGATGTAAAGACCATAGATAAGAATTTCTCTTTCAATCAGCTTATTTTATTGACTGCATGCATAAAAGATGATCACTGACAAATGTTCATGTTTGGTTTGTTTAACAAATATTGTTGGATATATAGTATAAAGTCTTATTAATTGATAATGAATTTCATTTCATTTTTAGTGGTAAAGGCGACAAACAAGAAAACAGAATGCTTACAGGCCATTTTATGGCTGTTTGGATGAATTGAGGTCATTGGCCGGGCCAACTGTTCCTGTTGTTGCACTAACTGCCACAGCTTCTAAGACAGTGAAGGATATTATTCTTAAAGATCTCTGCATGAGCGACAAGACATTTCAGTTGACAGTGACCCCAAATAAGCCAAATATTAAATATTGGGTATTTGAAACTACCAGAACACGGAGTGACATAAATAAAGACTTTGATTGGTTGGTTCATATACTTAGATTTGAGGGACCTAAAACTCCACGAATGATAATATTTTTTAGGAAGATTGAGCATATCTCCGATGTTTTCGAACATTTAGCAACCTCACTTGGAAGAGACGGGTATGTAAATTACGATGAAACCAAGAGCAATGATGATCGAAATCGACTTTTTGACATGTACCATTTAAAAAACTGATGAGGAGGTGAAAGAGTCCATTGCTGAATCTTATCAGAACCCAGACGGACATATCAGAATTGTGTTATGTAGTACATCATTTAGTATGGGCTTAGATGTGAAAGGGGTCAGTACAGTCATCCATTATGGGGCCTGCAATGATTTAGATGACTATTTGCAAGAGTCTGGCAGAGCGGGCAGACAAGAAAATGAGCAATGTCATGCCATCATTATGAACTATAAAAGGTGTCTTTCAAGTAAAAACATCAGTCAGGACATGAAAGAATATGTGAAAGCGAAAGTATGCAGAAGGAAAACATTGTTACAGCCATTTGAAGACAAATATCAGACAACACAGATAATTAAACATGACTGCTGTGACATATGCGCCTTGCAATGCATCTGTATGTGCTCATGTGATAATGCAGACATTTGTAGCTGTGAACTTAAATGCCCAATGAATAGTTCTAATGTTTACGATAAAATGATGTACTTTCTAGACAATGATATTGAAACTGAAAATCTACAATGTTTAAGTGAAGGATATAGTAGTGACAGTGACATTGAAGAACATCGCTTACGAAAACCGCAATTGCTCGAATATTCATCTGATGAAGGTTAATGGTAATAATGAGCTAATAAGGACATAACAACTGAAACATATCTTTTTAATGACAGTTAGCAAACTGAACTTGAAAGAATAATGAAACAACAAAATAAATTCATGCAATAACAAAAATGTTCAATGAAATGAAATGTATTTCAAGAACTTAATACATCCACAGGTTTAATTAAATAATTGTTAATTTTCATTTTTGCCTTCCCCAATATCCCACAACAATTGCATTATCAGCGGTATTTACAAGTTGCATCTGCCTATTGAAAACTTATCTCTGGAAAGTGATTTTATCAGCTTAAAGAAGCTTTATCTCTTTAATTCTGATTTATGTCTAAATCTCAATATTGATAGAAATGTTTTTTAGCTATTTTTCTCATACTTCTAGAAAGCCAGTCTCTAAAGTCATGCATTTCTAATGCCAACTGATCAGAGCTGAAGTTCTGAAATGCACTGTGCTTCCTTCCAGAAATTTTACTGAATAAGTTTCTATCAGAAAACTGGACAACTAAAGACAATATATCATCTTCCACATCCCCTGGTGTATGTTTTCCTGATGGTCTAACTACACCTGAAATTTTGTCAAAGTTCTTCAATACTTCATCTGTTTTTAATGCACTCCTACTTACTCGAGAAACAACCTTTTCTGTAAAAGTTCCACGATAACTATGGGCTTCATCTTTAAACACCTTATTGCAATGCTCAATGTCTAGATCATTTGGCAAATTTGTGTCAATTTCACCAGCGTTATTGACTGTCCTGTTCCATACCAGGCGTTGTGCATGCCTTTCACTCAGCAAGACCTTAGTTTGCAACAAAGTTTCCAACATGCCATATGCATATTTAGTGCAATTGAAAGCCTTGTAGAACAAATAGAAAATTTTGTCCAGTCTTATTATGCGCTCACCGTCACCCATCCTTATTGCATTATCATGATTTAGTTTTAAAAGGCCTAAGGTCATGCTTACTTTTGTGTAATTAAATACACAATCATCGTCTGCTCCTACTTTTGGTTTTGTCACTGTGGTATCCTCACGATCACGACTATGCACTTCCAGTTCATGCTTTCTGAGCGACTCTATTTGCAGATATTTTTTACCACAGTCGGGGCACTTTATATTGTTACTTTGATACCCAGTCGGTGGTATTTTTGGAAAATCCAAATTTGTAAATGTTTCCACTACAACTTTTGCATTACTTAGAATGAAATTTTTCATTTCTTCTTCATTACCAATCCTGCCAAGATACTCATTTTTCTTTGGGTGTGACTCAAGGTTATCCATCTCGAAATGATGGAGTGCAGCACATATTATATATGCTTTTGTATATTTATCAATCAATTCTGAACTGCCATAGTAGTTTGCTGCAGGATCCTTTGACACGTTTTTAGCATTGATCGAATTTCTTGCAGCATAGAGTGTACCAGTGTCCTTTGATGAGGCAGTGGAGTATAGTATTTTCCATATTACCTGTTAAAACAAAATACGAAATCTCTTACATGCGTTTTTTAAAAATAAATTAACAGTGTTATTTATCTTTCTACTCTTACTGAAATAAATGAAGGCTTGTTGTGTTACAAATTAAAATTCAGTAGACTTAACAGAATTTAGATTGATAAAAATTACTGATAATATTGAATTCAGCCTTAACATTTCCATGAATTCGGCCATAACTTCACCATGAATTCGGCCATAACATTACCATGAATTTTACCGTAACATTACAATGAATTCCGCGATAATATTATTATGAGCATTGAGAAAATAAAATGTTCATGTATTAGATAAATACAGAAAACTACATGTACGTTACCTGTAAGAACTCAGCCTGGTTATGGAACTCTTCCATTTTTGGCACAAGGCCTTCCATTCTTTTCATAGGTGTACGTCCATTTCGCTTTGCTGATTGAGCCTGTTTATGACGTTCGAATGTCAGGTAATCACCTCCGCTGAGGATTTTTTCTGGTTTTTCTGTCGAGTCATCATCACCTGCTCATTAATGAAAGGAATAGTCTGTGTAACATATAAATATTACTTATGATATTGCTTAAAATACATAATTATTTCATGACTCCTTATATATATTGTGGGTCAATAGTTGTTGCTATATGACACATATTCAGGTATTTGCTTGCTGTAGTTTTTGACAGTATTTTATATGTAATCTAAGCTACAGTCAAATCATGTATTTCTTTTAAATATGTTTGTTTGTTTGTTTTGTTTGTTTAACGCCGTTTTTCAACAGTATTTCAAAAAAAAAATAAAAAATAACACATACCTGGTACAAACTGGTTCACGAAAGTACAGATGTCTGTCATATCTTCATTATATTGTTCATTCTTCATCAGAACTCCCATGTTTATCTTAAATGTGAAAAAATGCTTATTTTAATGATATATTGAATCAGCGGAATTAAATAAATACGGACATTTTCTACTAAAGTTCAAATTGAGATTTTTTTGATAGATATAGTAAATATATATGTAATAGCAGAAATATTAAGTATAGAATCAAATCACTTGGGACAGGGCCTGGGAATGCAAAATACTTCTTTCATTATTTTAATTATGCAAACGGCAATACTCACTTTTTCTGTTTTCTTGCATGTCTGCTGAATGTACGGATGATTAATGTATTTCGGCAGTACAGCTTGATATGGCTTAAAAACTGGTATACTCTGTGTCCACTGCCATGCTATAAAAAGAGACAGTTCATCTTTCAACTTCACTTTGTCACTGTCATCTGGAAGAAATCTTTCGAACTTTACATTCTCGATATCATCAATGGGTTTTGTATTATCAAGATCATTTCCAGAAATTCTGTTTTTGTAGGCACATACTTGATACATATGATGATCTTTGTTCTGGTTTGTAAGAGTCATTTGTCTAACTTTGGTTTTCATGTCGACATTATCTCCTACAAAATAATATCCACTGTGCATTGTGGATCTCAAATTTGACATTTCAGCCTTTAGGTTTTCTGCCATAAAAAGAGTGTGGACCGACTCAACTGGATCATCAAATTCTATGAACATTGAATCTTCTTCAAGGCTGGTTATTCTGTTCAGCAGTCTGGCTTCTTTCTTTCGATCAGAGTCCACTTGCTTCACCCACTTTTTTAAGTCACTTTCCCACCTTAAACCAAATTGGTCAGCCATTAGAAGTGTTGATTGGTATCCCAGACAATCATTGGTTGCATTAAGTCGTCTGAATGCCGACTTCTTAGCACCTCCTCGCAGAAGACAAAGGCTGTTCATCCTTTGCACAGCATTTAATTCTCTATTGTATAAGGACACCAGTTTGCAAGCTACACTGCCTATCCCTGGTATATTATATGTTTCTGTTTTTGTTTTGTTTAACAGAGACTGCCTTGGATTGTATGCAGATTTTTGCAATATTTGCCAAAATACTGGTGCAGTTTTGTTCATTTCCTCACTAAGTAATGACCATGAAAATGCTGATAATTCATCCTCAGTTTTTGAGCGCAGAATTGTCTTGTTTTCTTTGGAACACAAGCATTTCATTTCCTGTTGAATCGTTGTTACAACAATGTTGATAGCCTTTTGCAACTGCTTTTCGGAATCACATTGAGACAGAAGGTCTTCCTGTAAGTGATATAAATCTGGTATAATAATAATAATAATAATAATAATAATAATAATAATAATAATAATAATACAAAAATAGTAATCTGATTATGTAAGTAACTTAAATTGTCTTGTCTCTCTTTCGTAATCATTTTATGACTTTAGAAAAGTAATTTTAATGTTTTTCATTTAAAAATAAAATACTTTCTTAAATGCTTCCTGGTAAACAGTAAAACTTATCGCCCAACGTCGGAATTACAGACCGGCAAGCTATACAATAATTAAGTGTTTTACTGCATGTCATCAGAAATTAATTTTCATTTTATTTCATTTTTAATTTTTTACCCAGTTGTCCCTTTAACATGTATTGAGTAATGATTGGTAAAGGTAACCATGTTATAACTATGAGGGAAGTAATATGAGAAGAGACTATGACTAGCAAATGTAAGGACCGAGACCAGTCTACAGCAACTACTATAGAGTGAAGTAATACAACGAGTATTTTAATAAAGTAAAACATTAAATACATGTAAAAATATACTTACATTTGAGGCTTGAGAATCCTTACTATCTGTGTTTGGCTTTTTAGTGTTTGTCACCGGCTGAACATTCTCAAAGGGAAGTCTTTTTTTACTAACTCTTCCATGCGTTTTTTGAAG
Organism: Mercenaria mercenaria; assembly: GCF_021730395.1. Taxonomy (NCBI): domain Eukaryota; kingdom Metazoa; phylum Mollusca; class Bivalvia; order Venerida; family Veneridae; genus Mercenaria; species Mercenaria mercenaria. The sequence goes on along the minus strand of NC_069362.1, from coordinate 88,004,972 downwards.
CTTCAAAATAGTTTGTTCATAGTTTTCCTTGTGTGTTTGTAGTTTAACTTTCAAAGTTGATATGCTTCTAAAGCAGTTTTGGCATACACTATTTACACATTGATCTTCAGAAATTGATATATCCAAAAGCCGTTCAATCAATGAACATGCCTCTGATTTTCTACTACTCTTAAACAATTTCACACGATACTTATCATTTACTTCCTTCTTGCCACATATTAAACAAATTAATTTTTTAGTAGTCGGTGTAAATTGAATTGACACATAAGTTTTAGATGGTGTAGTTCCAGAAGCCATAATGCAAAAAATGCAACATTATAAACATAAAAAGATTATACTCCAATTATAAACATCAAAATATTATACTCCAATTATAAACATCCAATTATAAACATCAAAATATTATACTCCAATTATAAACATCCAACATTATACTCCAATCAAGAATCTAAGAAAATCTAAGAAAAAAATCTTTCTTTTATCATGAATGAATGAAACATTTCAAACATCTGCTATGTATAAAGTGGGGGTTGTGGATAAGCCGTTATGTCAATAAATTACTGACCAGCAGTGCTATCAGTGAATTCCATCAATTTGGCATGGGCAGTTAAAATGTTATAAACGTCAATCAAAGCCAAGAGAGAAATTCGCTTTTTACTAGTCTGATAATACAGCCAGATATTCAAAAGGGAGCAGTCTATAAACAGGGAGCTATCTATAAATGAAAGATATCTGACAAGGAAATACATTAGTATATAAAAAAAACTTATTATCAGACTAGTAGCTAGTCTATAATGAAACTTGAATACCAGAGTGTGATGAGAGTGGGCTGGTTGTCTGTTGTCCTCAATGAGCATTGATACAAGTGATTTGCAACAGATGTCCTTGTTGCCACTGATGTAGCAGTAGACCCAGACCTGCACATATAAACTTGCAAGTAAAACTTTGCTGATTACACTTGTGCTCTTTAGTATTTGTGCCCATATGCCTCTATCCCACTGTCATTGATAATTATTGTACAATTTGAAAAAGGAGCACATGTTAAATTTTTTGTCAAGATTTTAGGAAGGTTTCATGTCCCACAAAACGTATACCATAATACTATCAAATCATTATTATTAATGGTAGACAATATTTCACAGATTTCGTACATAAACATACAATTCCCATACAAGTAGTTTTGAGATGCACAAATTGATGACAATCTCCTGCCACAATGCCAACACAAGAGCACCACCTTGCTGGTGCAGATGCTCATCTGATTTTTTTGTCTCTGTATAATAGACTTTCTGTGTCCAAAAGGGGCCATAATTCTTGCAAAAAGCAATGTAGAGTTACTGTACTTGCTGTGCACAGTCAGCTTTTAATGGTGAATAACTGCTTCAAGTTTTAAAGCAATAACGTTGAGAGTTAAGGAGAAAAGTTGAGCTAAACACAAAACTTAACCAAGAAATCTGATATTTTCTAAGTCTAAAACGGGGCCATAATTCTTGCAAAAAGCAGGATGGAGTTACGTTTCTTGCTGTACAGAGTCAGCTATTGATTTTGAACAAGTGTTGCAAGTTTTAAAGCAATAGCTTTGATAGTTTAGGAGAAAAGCTGACCTAAACATAAAACTTAACCAGACAACGCCAATGCCAATCAAGTGCTGACAATAAGTCATCATTTTTTTCCCCAAAAATCAGATGAGCTAAAAATAAGATTTTACAGTACATGAAATTGGGTGAGTTTTCTGCTTGAGAACATTGTATGCCAACATGATCAATGTCTGTAGAATTGCCTTAAGTTTTAATGGCAAAAACAGCCATAGGATTATAGTCCAGTTATTGCCTCATTGCATCATTGTAAACCATTGATTGGTTGTTCCATGGATGGTAATTTTCCTGATATATAGACTAGCTGGTGTCTAGCTCTGTACTTCATTCATATCAAAAATAAGTTGCGGCTGCAGATTCTCCTCTACCTTGAAATGAGGTGAGGTCAAGCATCCTGAACTCCTCAAAAACATTTTTTCATACATATAATAAATATATGGATATGGCCATTTTTCTTGTCTCCTTCAATGGGGATAGATGTGGGAGATCAACTTAGCGTTATACAGTTAGACCATATGTCACAAGGGTTTTTTGTCCATGTAGGTACACTGTTAAATAACTTACAGCAATGTTTAAAACTGATACCCTCGATTTCAGAAGCTTAGTAACCCACCAAGTTTTTTTGACGATTAATTTGCTCACTCATGAATAAGTTCTTTGAAAGGGCTTTCCCCTTTTAAAACTTCAGTGGTCTGTGTGCAGCACAATGGAGCTATTTTATTGAATTTATAACAGTTTTAACTAGAACAAAGCAAGAAGAGTAAACACTAAAATACAACAAATCAAGGGCCAAAACCCTGTTGAAAATCACTGAACCAGAACATGCCAATGACATGCATAACTAAGGCTTGGCATTGATAACTCCTGCAATCTACGCAATGGTGTATGAAAAGTTGCCAAAACATCATAAAATTTGATGAATAAAGAGCCTTAACTCCACTGAAAATTACTGAACCAGAATATCTACAGGATATGCACAACTAAGCTACAGGATATGCACAACTAAGCCAGGCAATGATCACTTTAATGAACTTTGATATAATTCATCCTTATGGCATTGCAGCAATTGCGCAGACCAGGCAAAATAATACAAATCAATGGCCAGAACTCCACTGAAAATCACTAAACAGGAAAAAATGTGCAAAATTAGGCTTGGCATTGATCATTCCTGATATATTTGGTGGTAATCCATGCAATAATGCAAGAGAAATGGTCAAATTATCATAAAATTCAAGGAATCATGGGCCATAACTCTTCTGAAAATCAATGGACCAGAACATGCAGACAACACGCCCCACAACCTCAGGCTTGACAATGATCATTTTTGTTAAGTTTGGTGTACATCCTTTGTGGTGTCAGAAAAGTTGACAAACTTTGCAACATACAGACAGACAAACAGACACACAACAGATGGCCGCACAAAATCAATATGTCTCCACACCAGTGATGGAAGACGTAAGATGCCAGGATGTTACGGAACAAGTCTGATGCGGAATACACAATCTTTCTCATATCTCATTAAAGGTCCAATACTAAGGAAAGTGAACATTTTAATTTCTTTTAAAAAGCACAGAAACTATTTCATTTTATTGGAAAATGAAAGTTGGTATGTAGAAATTCGAAATAAATCGCAGTATATGTACAATTATTTTTCTATGAAGTATGAAGAAAGTTAAAAAGACCTGGGGGGTCATTCTGTCGATTCATTGAAATTTCAACATAATACACATACATTCCCTTGAGTTCCAAAGACCTTCTGTAAATTTTGACCTGCCAATCTTCATTATTTAGTGTCTTGCAGAAGTCTATGCACTGGCTATGAAAAAAATTGCCAACTCACTTTCCCTTAGTAATGGACCTTTAAAGAGTTAATACCTCACTATTAATTCATTTATGTGTATTGATCCCCAACATATTCTATTGTTATAATAAATAAAAATCAGTAATCAAGTTTTACAGCCGACATTTATTCAGTTGTTTATGAGACAGTATATCACTATAACAATCCAATTATTTTGTTATTCCCAGCATAATTGTCAGTACTAGTTACAATGAATTTACTGTAGTCATAGAAACTAAAAGAAGCAAGCAACAAATTCTAACAGAAAATCCTATTATTATTTTAAATCATATTCCTAGACTTACAGAAGACTGGGCTTGCTATGAAACAGTTTAATCTCCTTCTAATACTACATACCAGTTACAACCATTTAGCACTTAGCCCTCAAATTTTTATGGGTTTTTGCTTTTATCCCTATTTATTCTATTATCATTATTTCTTTTACTGTTAACTAACATGCAGTATTTATTTCTTCCTTAATAATTATGCCATAACTTAGTAAAAAACAGAAATAGGAAAAAACAATGATATACTCAGCATTACATATCTATATATGTAGATCAATACAATTAGTTAATTGGTCAATTAATATCAAATAAAACTTTAGAATTTAAACCATCTGGATAGAGCGTTTTCAGTTTATGTATCCACACTGTTTCTTTGCAGAGACGATCAATGTCATTTCTTACAACATCAATAGGCATAAAAGAAAAGTCCTTTAAGCAATGATCTCGTAAATTGAAATGTGATGCAACCATTGAGGAAAAAGTAGGGTCAGTAAAACTATTAATATCAAATCGGTGACTGTTCATGCGTTTTGATACAGGTTGCTTAGTTTGTCCCACATACTGTTTGTCACAGCTTTTGCAAGTAATCAAATAAATTACACAGTAAAAATGTTACTTTTACAGTTTACGTTATGATGTAAACTGTATGCTTGACCAGTCATTTGACTGGTAAATTCTGAACCTGTTTCGATCTTGGTACAATGCGAACATCGGCTACCATTACATCTCTGTGAGAGATAAAGTTTATCACTTTGCTTATTGAACTCTGAACTTATCAAATAGTCTTGTAAATTTTTCGGACGTCTATAGGCAACAACAGGTTTAAAGTTCTCATAAACGGATTTAGTTGTAAAGCTTTTTGATAGGTTCAAAATACTCCAGTATTTATTAATAGTGTTACCAATACGTGGAAGCGCTGGATCATACACAATAGTAAAAGGAATTACACTATTTTTGTCCCCAACTTGAGTCTGTAAAGCTTCTTGCTGAGATATATTGACTACTTTTTGAAAGGCACGGTCTAACACATCATGCGGGTAACCTCTGTCAAGGAAGAATTCACGAAGCTGTGATAATGAATGTTTGAACTTGTCATCATCTGATATTATACGTCTATAGCGTTTTGCTTGACTATACGGAATACCGTTCTTACATTGTTTGGGATGACATGATGTATAGTCCAAGTACTGGTGGTCATTTGTTTCTTTCACATATATGTTAGTTTCGACACATAAATTCTCTCCCTTGGATATATTTACATCCAGAAACGAGAGCGAATCTTGTGAAATAGTATGCGTAAACTTTATGTCAGGATGAAAACTGTTTAACTCTCTGATGAAAAGTTCTAGTTCTTCCAAGGAATGATCCCACACCATAAAAATATCATCCAGGAAACGCAGCCAAAGTGTCGGTTGTATATCTCGATTTCTAAGGAAGTCTTGTTCAAATTTTCCCATAAATAACGATCCGTATGATGGTGCCATTGAGCTGCCCATCGATGTACCCATTTTTTGGAGATAAAAATTTTCATCAAATTTGAAATAATTATTTTGCAGAACAAGTTTAATGAGTTTTGCGACATCGTCACTTTTCAATCTTCCATGGCAATGCTCGTCCAAAAAATATTTACATGCGTCTATTCCGTCGCTGTGCGGTATGTTTGTGTATAGAGAAGAAACATCTAGTGTCACTAAATAAGTAGCCTCACTCTTGAATTTGAAACTTTTAATCTTTTCAATAAAGTCAGTTGTGTCTTTAATATAAGACGGTAAGTTTATCATGTGCGGTTTGAGTATATAATCAAGATATTTTGAAATGTTCTCCGTGGGCGAGCTGCATGCCGACACATTGGGTCGCCCGGGATAATTTAGCGGTAGATTGCTGTCGGGAGCCTTATGTATTTTCGGCAGCACGTAAAATACTGGAGTTCTAACAGACTCTGGAAACACGTCAAATTCCTTAGTTACATTACTATTTGTTTCTTCTATACTTTCAATACATGTAGATATATTCTTAAGAACATTATCTTTAGGATCTTGTTTATGTTTTTCATAATATTTACCATCACTAAGTTGCCTCAGAATCTCTTTCTTGTAATCCTCCGTATTCATTATAACAATTGTATTAGATTTGTCAGCTTTCTTGATAACAATCGATTCATCTTGAGATAATTTTCTGGGCGAATCTAGTTCAGTTTTTGAAATATTACTATATCGTCTTTTCTTGTTACAATTCTGTAATATTTCTTCAGTAACAGCTGTTATATAAAAGTCTAAGTACATATCGCGACCAGCTGGAGGAGTAAAAGATGACTGAGATTTATTGTAGAATGGAAGACCATGATAATTATCTGTTTCTGCATTGTTATCATCGCTCTCGCATTCGCTGTCATTTATTATTTTTGAAGCAAAATATTCCTTTAGTCGAAGCCTGCGATTGAATTTAAAAATGTTTTCTGCTAATTTAAGCTTATCATGCGAGTTAGTTTTCGGGCAAAATTTTAACCCCTTACCTAGAAGTATGTAGTCATCGTCTGTAAGTTTTTTACTCGATAAGTTTAATACTGTCTCCTTTCCTTTCCGTATTTTCTGTAACCGCCGTTTCGTTTTTCTCCAGGATTTTTTGTCCGGGGCCCGGATGAAGCGCCTTTGTCGTTTTCTGCCTTGTCGGCCCTTCCCTCCAGCAGTGCTGCCACACTCGTAACTGCCTTCACTAGGTTCTGCACTGTCTCCTGCAGTGTTGTCCCAGTCTTCACGTCCTCCTGCAGTGTTGCCCCGGTTTTCACGGCCTCTGCGTAGGTTTTCTGTGGGCCCGGGGTTTTCATGTTTTTTGACATTTGATGAGTAGATTCATCCTTAGCTTTCGAAATCTGCTTGCTAGTTCTTCTGCCGAAAGTATTTTTGTTGGTTTTTGTTGATTTTGTTTCGGTCTTCTTTCCATTGCGTCTCCGTTTTGATGTGTTATTAGATTGTAGTTCAACACGAATCTCATCTTTATCGTTATTAGACGTGCGATTTTTGTTTCTATTGTCAATAAAATGAGACAGCTTCTTTTCATGTTGACTGACGATAACGTGTTTTTTCTGTTCTATCCGGTGGTGGATTTTTTCATCAACGTTAAAAAGTTTATCATTGCTCATCTTATTTTTTAACTCACTTCTCAGAGTTTCCATCTGCCTGCCAATCTCCTGAGCTCGCTGTTGTTGACAGTCACGTACCCTGTCACAAATTTCTCCGCTTACCTTCACCAAGAGGCTGTTAATTGCTTCTTGAAGCTCGGCACTATATCTATCGTTTCCCACATTCACTTTCAGCTTCAGGCGTAGACCTTTAGGTATGACATTCTCCGCCCTGCAGTTTTCCAAAAAACGTGCGTGTAAAACGCTCTTCATTTGCTTTTCCGCCAGTTGTTCTATCTGTTGTACACGTGGATCTCCAGATGCCATGTTGTTGTATGTAGAAAATTATTAACAAATAAGAAAAATCAACAACAACACGTGTAGCGTTTGTTCATAGATGATTATTAACTTCCAACGTTTCGGCGTTAAGCCTTCCTCTCCCCCTGAGGAAGGCTTAACGCCGAAACGTTGGAAGTTAATAATCATCTATGAACAAACGCTACACGTGTTGTTGTTGATTTTTTCTTATTTGCCATAACTTAGTATAATAAAACCAGAATAAGTCTGTAGGACACAGGTCGTGCCCCCACTAGAACATTTGTCACAAATAAGGGGCAATAATTCGAATGTTTTCAGACTCTTAAGGGGATATAGCCTCAACAAACATTTTATATAAAGGATTCATTATTCTAGGCCAAATACTTTTTGAGCTATGAGCATCACAAACAAAAAATCCACTTTTTTGGCTATTTCAAGGGCTATAACTCTGTAATTAGCTCTAAAATCTCAAGAAGAATATCATGTGTGCAGGGTCACATCATGATAAAGACTCATGCAAGGTTTCATGAATTTACATCAAATAGTTAACTAGAAGATGCTTTTGTAGAAAAGCGCTTGCCTCTCCCCCAATGCATAGTAGTAATAGGCAAGAAGTCAATAGGGTACAGGAGTGAACGTCAAAGAGACACTGATTTTTGGCTGCAATAGGGATCATCTACTCGGCATGTCAAATTATCCTACAGAGTTTCAACATTCTGGGCCTAGTGGTTCTCAAGTTTTATGGATTGGAAACAGTTTTCAGGGGTCTAGCTAGGTCCAAATATTTGGGAGAAGTCACTTCTCCCTCAAGCTGATTTAGGGAGAAGTGGGGAGACTTTAGGGAGAGTGTGTGTGTTCGGGTTTAACGTCTTTTTTCAACTATTTTTCAGTCATATAAACGACGGTGTCTACTTGTAGCAGTGAGCACAATGCCCAACTTTATAGTGCTGCCTCACTGGAATATCACGCCGTAGACACGTGGCAGGTTCCCCACCCAGTCACATTATACTGACACTGGGATGACCAGTCCTATCACTATCCCCTTAATGCTGAGCGCCAAGCGAGGAAGCTGCTAGTACCATTTTTTACATCTTTGGTATGACGCGGCCGGGGATCGAACCCACGACCTCCCGCACTCGAAGCGGACGCTCTACCACTAGGCTACCGAGGCGGTTACTTTAGGGAGAAGTGGGAAGACTTTTTCTACCGCAATGATGTTGAGTGATTCGATAGGTGGCTGAAATTTTCTTGTTTCTTGATAAAAAACATTGATGTGACCATTCATTTTCTTAGTTAGATCATTTCCCATACAGTGGTTATGGTTTTGTTACAAAATTCTGAAAAACGTCGTTTTCAAAATTCAAGCGGATGCTATAAATGTAACACGCCGAATTTTGGTTATATCTTGTACATGTATGAAGTGTAAAGAAGCAAAGAAGTAGAAGTGTATTTATTTTTTATAGCCCTTTGCACAGAGTCATTCACTGAAGAATGTCAGTATCTCAATCGAAATATAAAACTGAAAGTAAAATGTGTACAGTAATCTAGAAATACATATTCAAATAAATTCATCGATGGAAGTCGTTAATACATTACATGTCTTGGTTTAACCAAATAAATTACTATATAAACAATATCAGAGAAAACAAAACACAATGACAATAAACAAATCTGAAATTAAATGGAATAGTGTTTATGAAAATTTAAATTGGAGAATGATATATAGTGCGACTTTTTCTAGTTGTATAGACTCAAAATAAAGGGTTTTCCAATATAAATATCTTAAAAGGATTATAGCAACTAATCAGTTTCTGCATAAGTGCAAAATAATCGAATCTAGTTTATGCGATTTTTGTAACATGGAGATAGAATCTTTGAACCATCTCTTTTGGGAATGCCAAATCGTACAAGACTTTTGGTCATGTATCAAACAATTCTTAAATAACAAAGGTATAGATTATACATTAAACTTCCAAAATGTTTCATTTGGTTCTCAAACAAAATCTCCAACTCAACAGATAATAAATTACATCATAATCTTAGCAAAATACTTCATATATAAATGCAAATTAGGAAATCATAATCCAAGGATTGAATCGTTTATTAATTATCTCAAAACAAAGAAAGAAATTGAAAAGCACATAGCATTAAAAAAGAATAAAATAACCAGCTATAACAAAAAATGGGATCGGCTGCCGCTATAAATTGCGACATCCCAACATTTAGGAGGTCTAAGTGAAGGATACTGTTACTTTCTTCGGACCATTTTAGTTACCTTTTCTCCTTGAATTATCTCTTTCCAACTCATACTCTAACTCTCTGACGCCTTTAGACTCTTATCTCATAACAAAACATCATACTTTACACGCCCACATTCGTATCATCATACAATCATAATATATTGAACTACATACTGATGTATATTTGAATGTTCTTATAGTTTTTTTTCTGTCTATAATCATATTATACATATTATATTGAATTACGTACTGATGTATATTTGAATGATTTTTCTCTGTTCACTGATCTGTTCAGAAGTATGTATCTATATATGTATGTGTGTGTAAAGTTTTGAATAAACGGGCTATATTCTTTGTAGCTAAAAAAAAAAAAAAAAAAAAAAAAAAAAAAAAAAAAAAAAAAAAAAAAATACATTACATGTCGTTCTTTTATCATAGATAACAAATAATTGTGTGCCATATTCCAATTAATCGCATGGTTAATCAGCAGTTTCTTTAATTAAATATTGTTGTTGTTTTTTGCACTAGAACATGTTGACAATAAACGCGAAGTGTCAAAGACGTAAACACGGTGCTGATTGGCTTAATACAATAGACTGGTGTATCGGATAATTTGATTCGCTTTCACACTTCTCAGGATAATCTCGCAAGTACCTGAGGTAGGCGGAGCTTAAATTATGCTGCCGGCGTGTGTTTGTGTATTCCACACTCATTATGACACTGTGCAAATTGTCAACAGCCTGGGTAGCAGTAATTAGCGAGTGCGGAAATCAAAGAAAATCTGGCGACTTGCATTTTCGCTTTGAGGTTAGCGAAGTTTGAAGTTCTAGAGCGCCTATTTCGCTCAAGTCGCCCAGTCGCGAGAGCCCTGGTTTTCCATGTTCTGGTCCCTTACCTTGACCTCTGATCGAGTGATCCCAAAATCAATAGGGGTCACCTACACTGCATGTCCAATCATCCTATGAAGTTTCAACATTCTGGGTTAAGTGGTTCTCAATTTATTGATGGGAAAGTGTTTTCCATGTTCAGGCCCCTGTGACCTTGATCTTTTCTCAAGTGATCCCAAAAACAATAAGGGTCATCTACTCTGTAAGTCCTATCATTCTATTAAGTTTCAAGGTTCTGGGTCAAATGATTCTCAATTTATCAGAAACCGTTTTCCATGTTCTAGTCCCTGTGATCTTGAACTTTGATCAAGTGACCCAAAAATCATTAGCAGTCATCTGCTCTACATGTCCAATCACAGGGGTTTTTTTACCAGGAGGGGAAGGGGCCCAGTCAATTTTTGGGGAAAACTGCATGATTCAAAAGAAATTTTCGGAGGGGAAGGGGCCTATTAACGGCCCCTCGCTATTATGAAAGAAAAAAATTCCTGAATCATCCTATGAAGTTTCAACATTTTGGGCCAAGTGGTTATTAAGTTATTGATTAGAAGCAGTTTTCCATGTTCAGGCCCCTGTGACCTTGACCTTTGATCTATTAACCTCAAAAATAATAGGGGTCATCTACTCTGTAAGCCCTATCAGCTATGAAGTTTGAAGGTTCTAGGTCAAATGGTTCTCTAGTTACTGACTGAAAATGAAGTGTGACAGACAGATGGCCCCTGTTACCTTGACCTTTGATGGAGTGACCCCTAAAAACAATACGGGTCATCTACTCTGTAAGTCCTATCACCCTATGAAGTTTGAAGGTTCTAGGTCAAATGGTTCTCAAGTAACTGATCGGAAATGGATATCCATGTTCAGGCCCCTGTGACCTTGACCTTTGCTCAAGTGACCCCAAAAACAATAAGGGTCATCTACTCTGTAAATCCTACCAAAATCAATAGGGGTCTAAATTGAGATATAGTGAAAATGCATTAAAATTAACATTAAATTCTAAGTAAAAAGGGGACATAATTCATGACATATTGGTGTCAGAGTTATGGCCCTTGTGTCATAATGATGTGGGTGATGATGTGGAACAAATACTTCAAGTCTGAATCAAATCCATTTAGTAATAACTGAAACAGAGTAAAAGTGCATCAAAACTTTAACCTGAAATTCTAAGTAAAAAGGGGGGCTAATTCATGAGATATTGGTGCAAGAGTTATGGCCCTTATGCCATATGATGTGGGTGATGATGAAAAATAAATATTTTAAGACTGAAACAAATCCATCAAGTAATTACAGAGATAAAAAGAAAGTGCAACGAAACTTTAACCGAACGAGGATGATACTGGGTCAAGTAGGACAGCTCTCCATACTTCATATAGTCAAGTTAAAAATGACATGGCAAAGTTGGACTTAAACCAGTACTAAATATAAAATGATCACTGGCATCCGTTACCACTGGGATTTTCCCCATTTACAACTAAGGCAGCAAATCTAATCCTTTGTATTTAAATCTATAATTTTCTGGTTCAACAACTTGTTAGAGAGTACATGTACATTATATCAAAAACCCTTCTCACCCTCATAAATGGACTGAGCTGATCTTTGATTGTTTCACTGAAGCTCTCTTATAACAATATAAACATGATAAACCAAGAGAATAATACAATATATGTTATAACTGTCACGCACCATTCATTGAGCTTTGCTAATGAAGCACCCTTCTACCATTCATGAATTAAGTGTCATTGACAGATCTATAATCTTGATTGCTGGTTATATAATGTAGCGTGAAATTCAGGTAGATTGTGTTAAATTGTAACACTACTATATTTGGGTCTTGACTTATACTCCACACAGAAAAAATTTAAACTTAATAAAGCCAAAAGAATATTCATGTAATCAGTATGTACATACCACATGGTACGTGTCATCATTTTCGGGTATTACGGCAAGAAAATTAATAAACATCGATTCAGAACTTAAAAACACTGTAAGTATTTCATTTTTTCACCGATTTGAATAAATCTTTTACGAGGCTCAAGATAGTGGGCTATAAACACAAGGAAGATTCCTGCTCAAGAAGTTTGACTAAAATTGGCATTATAGTTTAAGAGGACAAGTTTTTAAAAGAAAATTTAAAAATGAAAGCTCACATACTCGCAAAATCAACACGAGACCTAAATGGGCCTAGGACTCTCACCTTGCTAAATCTTACCAAGTTTGGTGAACATCCTTTAAGAATTTCATTAAAAGTTGTTCTAAAAGTTTTTTTCTGTATATTTTGCTGTGAAGGAAAATGTATATAACCTATTCAAAACATTCAGATTTTAATAGAATTTCAAGTGATATTTCTCCCCTTGCTATTAATTATGCGCTGATTTCATCAGTTCAGTTTAGGATAGCTTTGTGCATTTTTCAATACTACATCTTTACAGACATTCATGGAAATCTTATCACAATCGCAAGAATAAGATATCCAATTTTAAAAACAGCCAGCTTATCAAATGCTAGCCTGGGAATCCAGTCTGACAATTTCTAACTTTTAAAATACCTGCAAATTGACAGCCTGGGGAAACATGTTTTCCGACCGCAGCGCCACCTATATTACACCCGAAATATGTGGGTGTTTGATAAAGAATGATAACTTCTGAAAGCAATATACCATGGCTAAAAATAGAAACGGAATTCTCACGGAAAAGACAGATCGGAATTGTGTACTTCCGAAGGTTTCCGAACATTTCCGGGCCATACACAAATACCAGTTCTTACCTCCCATAGCTTTTCCAGCAAGTTGTAACAACTTTTAAATATATCAGTATAAACTTAAATTTGCGTCATAGCTATCAAGAAGTTATATTAATGCAGACCTAGTGATCTGCGGAAATTGCCGAATTTTCGGCATCACTGCCTCGTTTCCATTTCAAACAAGCGCAAATCTGATCACATGTTAATTAGGCAAATTATAGAAAATCGATAATCAGTAGTAACATGGAAACTCCTTCAGATTTCCCCAGGCGTTGATAATATCAGAAACTCGATGAATGCCAATTAACACTAATTAGCGCAAATTAAGTGATCTTTAATGCGTAGGTATTAGGTATGATTTCTTCTGACAAAGCACAAATATTATCAACGGCTTCCCAGGCTAATCAAATGCATTTAACTCTGACACTCTTGTTATTTTACATACATACAATACAGGACACCTCTCATACATGTGAAGAATACCAAAACTTAGTCCAAATAATAGAACGTTTTGGGACAGCATGATAACTTTTGACTGTCGCTGTCCCTTCACGTCCAAACTTATTCTGCATATTTCTGTTAGGAAATCCCCAATGAAATCCATTGGGAATGTTTTCTGGTACATGTACAATTCATTTGTAAATCTCTGATGATTAATTTATGTTGACATTAAAGCATAAAATTGCCTTGCTGACATTTTTTTAATGTATATTTTGTGTTTTCTTTCTGCAAATTAGTGTCATCGGCAGTCCACTGTGTATTGAAACTGGTGTCAGGGTAGATAGCTCCTCGCACCTGTCTCCACATATTTCCAAAGATTTAAGTCTCTTTTTTAGAATAATGATCAAGTTATATTCAACCCATTTGAAGTTTTTACAGGAATATTAATGTTTAATTTATTGGAGCAAGTAAGTTTGACCAGTATTTTATGACTTTTTTGGATTTTTTAATGTTTTCGTTTTTCCAACAGTAAAATGCAGATTCGGGTAAGGTTTAGAGGGATGACAACAATAAAATAACAGATCATAAAAAAATAAGTCATCCCAATAAGGCCTAAAAAAAAAAGTTGTTTGTTTCCAGTGACATGGCAAAAAAAAAATAGGGTAGGTAGGTAGGCATTTTTTTTTTTTTTTTTTTTTTTTTTTTTTTAACCTGCATGTAACACTACAGTAGTTTCAAACAGGGAGATTATAAACCTTATAAACATGCATCCTATTGTTATGTTTGATTTACACCCGGATGTACAATGACTTTGATGATGTTTTAGCAATATAAAATGCCGTTTGATTGTGTATTTAAATATTATGAAATAAATATTTGCTTTACATGTTTGCATTTTGTTGTTGTTGTTTTTTCATTTCCAGATTTATAAGCCCATCCAATTAGCTCAAGGTAGAGCAGTCGATCTATGGATCAAGTGGTCATAGGATCATTGTGTCCTATATCATTCATTCTACGCCGCTAATTCATGTGGAGAAGTTGGCAATTACTTGCGGAGAACATGGTTTATATTTAATTAAACGTGAAACTTAAATGAAATCTTGCTGTGGATTCTCTCTTTAAATAATATAATTTTAATATTGAATATTATTCAACAACCAACATTTATATTTCAAACTAAAACCAAGTAAAAGCACACTGGCCAGGAATATGATTTGAACCTTTGATCTGCATTGAGATTAATACCATCAGCCCCTACCCCAATCTAAAATTCTGGATTAACTGGAAATGCCAGACAATGAAGTTTTGACTGGTATGCCCAAATTGTGAATTATTAAAGCTGCAAGTGGTTGTTTAACGTCTTACTACTACTATAAATCCCATCTAAAACCTGACTTTTCAAGCCTCTGCAGGCCTCGACCTTAACTTTTTTCAGCAGGTCCACCAACTGTTGAAATCTAGTAGACCTGCTCAGACTTTAGTGGACCTCCAAACGTCATAACTTCAATTGACTCAAAGAAACGGCTTATTTCTAAAATAATTAAAAAAGGAAGACTAGCAATCTGTTATCCAGAACAATAATTTTTTTGTAAAGTGTCCCAAAATATGGACATAATAATCATCATCCACCCGACGTCGACCCGTGTTGAAAGTGAAAAAAATAATTAACAATTATCGGTAATTATTCTGATGATAAACTAAGTAATTAGCCTTGTTTTCCTCATCAATTAACACCCCCTCAAAGAGCTAAAAGAAGTGTATCGGTTATTATGGCATCTGAAGTGGAGATCAAAGCGGTATAGTTGCCCGAGATTGTCATGGCATTACGTCATGTTTTCGCGCCATGTGACACATCACTGTCTAATTGTACTTTCTCGATTCCTTAAATTGTTGAGAAGAAACAAAGAAGTATAAAATATTTTTATAGCTCTTTGGAAGAAATCAATAAAAAAGTTTTTTCTTTATCTTTTTTTAAAGCGAATGTGCAATATCCCGAATAAACTGACATGTAAATGTGTCAAACCGTGAACGATGATAGTGGATAGCCTACCTCTGTGACATATTTGCCCTCAAGGAATTTTACATTATTGTTTGAAAAGAATATCTAACAAAGTGTTGTGTCAAAAAATACATGTACAATGAATAATTTAAAATTTACTAAAATCAGCAACAACATCATACTGCTTTATTTTAAAACCACATTTCTATTTACGTTCACGAGGTCACGTAACCTATTCTGCCGTGCTAACAGAAATCTGTTTGCCAAAAATCGTTTTACTCCATGTATTTAAATTGCTGCCGCTTTTTCATTATTTAAGATTTTTTAATTGTGTTTTTTGTACATTCTGGTCAAAAGTCTGAATTTTATTACCATAGTAAGTACCGTTTATTTACTTTAAGAAAGAAGTAAATAATCAAGATCGCGCTGTTAGAAATTTTACAAAACATTATATGAAAATTTGATCGTTTTTAAAGAATTTTGCCTACACTCCTGTGGATATCTTATTAAAATTGTTATAGAACTCAAACTGTATTAGTTCTCAAGCGGTGTTGAAAATTTGAAGCGATTATATTAAAAAATGAATGCACTATGCGCGTTTTTTGTGTCAAAAGTAACCACAATGTAAATTAGATATTACGATAGGGCGCAAGTGATTGTGGAATGGAAAATTACCAGCACGACGTTTTGATATTTTTACGATTCGCGGGTAAATTCCAGTCAATCCAGGTAATTTTGCCTGATGTAATTTCTCAATTTGGTAAAGTTACCACGAAAAAACCACTCGCCCGATCGGTGGAGTAGTCCATTCGTGCAAAGAGCTATAAAAATAATAATATACTTATTTGCAAAAATATGCGGCCCGATTTTACCGCTAAAAAAGTTTAGGGTCGGCGGTAAAAAAATAGGGTAGGTCGGGTCACTGGAAACAAACAACTTTTTTTTTACACCTAAGTCAAGTACGTAAATAAGACAAATATTTACAAGTATATGTCAGTCTACCAGCAACAAATCAATGCAATGACATTTTCTATAGCCTGTCCACCACCTTCTGACAAAAAAATTGGGGATATATTTAAGGCCGTTTTATGCAAAAATTAGGGCTAAAATTTGGAATTTGTTACAATTTCTTTGCTATTTTTGGGCTAGAATTAAGTATTTTTACTAAAATATAAACATTTTAGAATTCATGCAACATTGCTTCAAATGTATTTCAACATTTCTTTACTATCCGAGAATACAGAACTGAAAGTAGTGTCTGTGATCATATAACTTACATTTGTATGCTGCTTTCTCCTTGATTCGAGCCTCTTAAATCTTTTAGAGGTGTGCAAATTTTTGTAAACCTGTTCAATTAAATAACTTTTGTTTTTTGTTACAAAAATATTTGCATTTAACAATGGGCAATAAGAATTACAATGTTATCATCTTTTATATGTACTTTTTTGCACAAGACTGAAGGAGGTGAAACTCCACATCAGTTTATAACTTTCTCATCCATTCGAGCCCTCTGTTTGGAAGGTCATTAAATGTTTATGTTTGCATATTCTATTTCCATAAAGCAAATTTCTATCAAGATTGACTTCTTGTGCACTCGTTACAACAGTCGAAATATGCTCAGGGTGCTTTTAATTTGAAATTTGGGCTCACAATATTACCCACTATGTAATTTCCTTTTGAAATAAGTAATTTTTGATGCAAAAATTTAAAATAGGTATATAATCAATTTTTCAGTGGTTTCATGACTAATATTTTCCAAGGCATTTTAAAATGTAAATGACACAAGTTTCTGATGGAAGAACATGCTACATGAGCATGAATTTTACTAAAACACAAGGGCTCGAATCGATGAGAAAGCTCGAATCGACGAGAAACAGGCATATATATATAGCTATTTAAAACAATTGAAACAGCTGATCTGGTTGTTGATTGATGGATGCTCGAAAAATATAAATAATAAAGTCAGCACTGACATTTACATGCACCAACGTTTATTACTTTAAATATCGAATATTCTTACCATGACTGAATAATTATGCTAAACATAAGAATCTATATCCATTCACTGATTACTGCATTCAGTTTCCCACCATCTGTCAAAATCATGAAAATTGGAAAACAAGCTGAAGTAGAAGAACGCTGATTGGTTAAAATTAGAAACGAATAAAAAGCCTTATGATTTTCAAAATATCAAACATGAAAATATAAAAGTAAAAAATACTTAAATTTGACAATATTTTTTAAATCGAAATTAATTCTTTGAAAAAAATACATTCCTTTTATTTTCACCGCGTTCCTGCAATATGGCAGCCTCCAGTCAAAAAATTGTTACGAAACAATAACATTAGTTATTTCGGTGCAAATTACTCAGTTGCAGGTTTTTGACTTGTAGAATTTTGTTGAACAGGTAAAGTAAATGTTATCCGTTCTAATATCACCACAAATTCAAGAAAACAACCATAACTTCATTGTATAAATTACCACCAGCTTCACACAACCTTGTAAATGTAACGTTATTAAAGTGAAAGTATAAATGTTAAGCGCAATTAACCAATATGCGCTATTTAACAGACACGCAGAGCATAGAACAAATTTTGTCTGTTGGTTATCTTCACGATGATTTAACAGTCGTGCACATTATTCATTTCCTTAACTTGAAAGAGTGAAAAAAAGGAAGAGACAAGAAACTGAAAGGCTTTTTGTCATTTTTTTACAATTAATATGAACTAAGGCAAAGCTTCAAAGCGAGGTCAAAGAAATCGGATTTATCTAAAAATATTATGCATCATTTATTTGTCACAAAGAAACTATTCACTAGTCACAAGAATGCAGGAGAACCTATTCACTTGAAAAAGTCTACATTTAGTGTCACCATGCCTATAACAGTGAATATCATACGTTGCAAAATTTATGGGAAGCCGGTGTCACGGTGACGTCATTACCGCGTTCCTGTTTCTTTCTGCTTATTAATGACATTTTTTTCCATTTTCTGGCCGATGCTTTATCTTTTAAATGCAAATACTATTTTTTTCAAACAACTGGGAATCATTCGTTAATTATTGTTGAGTGATGAATAATTTTTAGCAATTGAATGAAGTTCTGTATTCACTGCGGAAAGAAGTACTTCCTGTGAGCACCAGTCCGCTAGGGTGCGCTTTTTTTAAAACTTCCGACGAAACTTTTCAAATCCATCACCAAGTGTGAAAGTATACTTGCGTTACCGTAAAGCTCGATTCTCGAGCAGGCCCTTCGGGCCAGCTCTTCGAGCTCGCTATAATGTTTAAAAAAAAATTTCCTAAGAAAACATTACAATTGTAATAAATTCAAGTGCATATGGTGCATGGACCCATACTGTATCTTAGGTAGGTAACTGCCACCTGTGGCATCAACAAGAAAACCAGGGTACTTTACCTGGCCTGCAAGGAAGGATGCATACAGAGAGTGTCAAAGGAATTTATAATGAAACATGGCTTTGTTCCAGAGTGCAAAAATTCTGGATGTTAGACAAAACAGAAGTTCATAAATGGAAAAAACATGCAAAAATATATAAAGTATCCAAGTTTCATCAATATATCTCAAAATTTAAAAAAGTTACAGCAATTTTGCTAAAATAGTGAGCGCTTTTGGTGCCATCGGATCACCTAGAACCCATGACAATCTTGGATTCTGTGATGTCCGTGATGACATAAATACGTGACATACACCTAATATCTATGACACATTGAATTTTCTGTGATGGACTACTTAAGGTACTAAACCCTGTGACGCTATCTACATGTAATCTTAGAAGTTAGAAATACGATCGTATTCGGCAAACTACGGAATGCTCCATATAACAATGGACGGACAGGACTCTGTGATTTACGGAATGTTTCGTAGGTTTCCGATGATTGTTTTTTAGCTCAACTGTCACAAAGTGACAAGGTGAGCTTTTGTGATCACGCGGCGTCCGTCCGTCCGTGCGTGCGTGCGTAAACTTTTGCTTGTGACCACTCTAGAGGTCACATTTTTCATGGGATCTTTATGAAAGTTGGTCAGAATGTTCACCTTGATGATATCTAGGTCAAGTTCGAAACTGGGTCACGTGCCATCAAAAACTAGGTCAGTAGGTCTAAAAATAGAAAAACCTTGTGACCTCTCTAGAGGCCATATATTTCACAAGATCTTCATGAAAATTGGTCAGAATGTTCAACTTGATGATATCTAGGTCAAGTTCGAAACTGGGTCACGTGGGGTCAAAAACTAGGTCAGTAGATCTAAAAATAGAAAAACCTTGTGACCTCTCTAGAGGCCATATTTTTCATGAGATCTTCATGAATATTGGTCAGAATGTTCACCTTGATGATATCTAGGTCAAGTTCGAAACTGGGTCACGTGGGGTCAAAAACTAGGTCATTAGGTCTAAAAATAGAAAAACCTTGTGACCTCTCTAGAGGCCATATTTCTCAATGGATCTTCATGAAAATTGGTCAGAATGTTCACCTTGATGATATCTAGGTCAAGTTCGAAACTGGGTCACGTGGGGGTAAAAACTAGGTCAGTAGATCTAAAAATAGAAAAACCGTGTGACCTCTCTAGAGGCCATATTTTTCATGAGATCTTCATGAATATTGGTCAGAATGTTCACCTTGATGATATCTAGGTCAAGTTCAATACTGGGTCATGTTGGATCAAAAACTAGGTCAGTAGGTCTAAAAATAGAAAAACTTTGTGACCTCTCTAGAGGCCATATTTCTCAATGGATCTTCATGAAAATTGGTCAGAATGTTCACCTTGATGATATCTAGGTCAAGTTTGAAACTGGGTCACGTGCGGTCAAAAACTAGGTCAGTAGGTCTAAAAATAGAAAAACCTTGTGACCTCTCTAGAGGCCATATTTTTCAATGGATCTTCAGGAAAATTGGTCAGAATATTTACCTTGATGATATCTAGATCAAGTTCGAAACTGGGTCACGTGGGGTTAAAAACTAGGTCAGTAGATCTAAAAATAGAAAAACCTTGTGACCTCTCTAGAGGCCATATTTATCATGAGATCTTCATGAATATCGGTCAGAATGTTCACCTTGATGATATCTAGGTCAGGTTCGAAACTGGGTCATGTGGGATCAAAAACTAGGTCAGTAGGTCTAAAAATAGAAAAACCTTGTGACCTCTCTAGAGGCCATATTTCTCAATGGATCTTCATGAAAACTGGTGAGAATGTTCAGCTTGATGATATCTAGGTCAGGTTCGTAACTGGGTCATGTGCGGTCAAAAACTAGGTCAGTAGATCAAATAATAGAAAAAGCTTGTGACCTCTCTAGAGGCCATATTTTTCACGAGATCTTCATGAAAATTGGTGAGAATGTTCACCTTGATGATATCTAGGTCAAGTTTAAAAGTAGGTCACGTGCCTTCAAAAACTAGGTCATTAGGTCAAATAATAGAAAAAGCTTGTGACCTCTCTAGAGGCCATATTTTTCAATGGATCTTCATGAAAATTGGTCAGAATTTTTTATCTTGATGATATCTAGGTCACATGTGCTCAAAAACTAGGTCACTATGTCAAATAATAGAAATAATGACGTCATACTCAGTTCAACACTGGGTGATGTGGGGATAGGTGAGCGATTCAGGACCATCATGGTCCTCTTGTTTATATTTGGTAAACTCCCTAGGGCTGAAATGCGACTATAGGCATTATATTTGCTACCCCTGTAGCGTCGATATGCGACTATACGCGCATTATCAGGACTCCCCAGGACAGCGATTGACGAGTATAGCCACGGCACCAAGATCATGCTAATTGTGTCACACACTTTAATTTTTGATAATCCTGACAAAAGCAAAATTATTTTGCATACTGGTTATTATTTCTTAGATGTTATCATTACTAATTGTGCTAATAATTAGTTTCCTTGTTAAAATAAATGTTTATAATTCATGCGGTCATGTAAAGGAAATAAAAAAGACGAACTCCGCAGTGTTTCGTTCATACTGTATTTCAAAAAAGTAAAATAATGCCGTCGGCCAGAGATCTTTCTTATTAAAAATGAAGAAAATATTCATTATCATGCTGATTCTTACATATCAGTTTCGTCGGGTGATGATTCCGACGATGAAATTCCATTATCAGAGAAATGAATGGTCGGAAAATGTTAAGTTTTAGAAGGCTGAAATATTCGTACACTTATATCGCATACGATACAAATGGATAAAAATAACACAAAAAAACATGTTTCATAAAATACAAAAAAAAATGTATGCAAATAAACGCATGTTTGTAAATTTAATAATTATTTAAAGATGGCTGTAAATATTGCAATTTAACTGTCTCAGCATGTGTCACAAAACATTGTGTACATGTTTAGAAATAGATGATACATCAAAATAACCCATCGATATTCACACAAAAATGGGTGTAAATTTTAAGTAATGCTTATGTAAATATTCTGTGTTAAAAATGTATCTCTGTTTATTGGAATTTAATGTGTTTACATGTGAAAAAAAAGTAAGAAAATCAGAAATGTTCAAATATTTATTAAAAGCAGTAGTTGTGTTAAAATTGTGAATATTTCGAGGTGAAAATATTATTCTATTTGGATATAAGCTACGGACGAAATTGGATATAAAGACATTTGTTTAAACTTAAAAGATTTTGTAAGTTTATTTTAATTTACACCCAAGTTAATAATGTTTCCCTGAATGATTTCAATTGACTGTATGCGAGTATGTTCTTCAACGTCAAGTGGTAATTCTTATCTCACCCCAGCAGGTATGTTACGATATCGGCCTCAGGGAGTTAAACATTGACCACAAAATCGTGATTCTTGACATTTTTATTAACAGTAACAAATCTTAAAATATACAATCATTTTCTTTTCGTGCGTTTTCTGTTTTGCTTTTTGGGGTTTGTGCTTTTTTTACAATAGTTAGGGAACATCATCTACTGGTATGTCGTCTTTTTGTAGTCCCTCGCATTCAGGGTGGTACCATATTTTACATTTATCACAAACAACATACATTCTATCTTCAGGTATTCTACATGAACAAAATACTTTTAGGTAAGTGGTGTATCTAACACCACTTACATGCTCAAGAGTCCTAGACCCAGCAGGAAATGGTGTTAGTTTACCTTTTTCCAAACAATGAATTAAATGACCACGTAAAAGTTCCACATTATACCTTTAAGTGCATGGGTCTATTCCGTAAGCTTCTGCAGTGGCATTTGCAATTGCATACAGACCGCAGTCGTTTCTGTTTTCCTGAAAAGCACAGTCCATGAATTTTAACAAAATTTTGTCAGACTTCTTTGGTGGGGTATCCTTCCTAAGTGAATTACACACCACTTGTTAACTGGAAAACTTAGAGATGTAAAGCTGGAATTGTATATTTTTATTTCCAATTTATTGTTCGCTTTCATGGTTGACAAAGTAAGCAAGTGGGATCCACCGTGCTCTGGAGTTCTGTTAACAATTTGGTTGAAATTACCATACGCACGGGGAAACGTCAGATTGACTGCGTTTAAACAACTGTCCAAACCCCATATATGTGGAAATTGTCTCTTCAGGAGAATCATTGCTGTGTCTATAATCCGATCATTAAGCCACTCAGTTGGTGAATAAAGAATATTTTTTTTCTTCGACCTTAAGTTTAAGGATTCCAATATCTAACCAATCAAGTCCACTGACAGACGTGTTTGACCCAACTGGCTGTCCAGGTTCTATGTTTTCTTCAATCTGTAATATTATAGTGTACGAAGGTTCCGTCACAGAAGAATCTAATATCCATGACGCCTCTTTTGTCATGGATTTTTCATGTTCAGTAATGACTGGTTCCGTCACAGAAGAATCTAATTTCCGTGACGCCTCTTTTGTCACGGGTTTTTTGTCCGGGAAGCTCTCATAGTCGTAGTCTCCTACCCTCAGCCGTTTCCTTCCGGCCTTTTTCTTTTCATCAAGACCACGTAGGATAGTCAGGTTTGGCTTCGCTTTTGAGTTTAAGTCCATGCCCAAAGACTTCTTCACAGCTATTAAATGATAGCATTTTGTGCATCTGCATGAACATGACTGGGAATATTTTGACTACTCGAGCCTTGTCATCTTGACCGAGTATTGTAAATGTTCCTAGTGTCAGAGCAAAAGCTATTTTTGCCTACCTAGCGGGGAAAGTATACATTTGTCCCGAGCACACGCTGGGGATAGATATTCCTGTCTTTCACTAGGGAAAAACCTTGTCTAAAATAGCGTGCACTAAGGTGATGTCATATAGTACTGGCACTATTGTGACGTCATAAATTTTATAAATAATGTCAGAAAATATCCAAATCTGTTTGTCTCCACGATCTATTTTGAACGTGATAGGCAAGAAAAATGATCAAACATGTCTGCCTGTGTAAGACAGCTGTTTTCCCAACCCCGGGACAGCGCGGATAAAAAACTTGCTAACGCTCAGTCTTCCATTCCACACTGTCCCTCGGGTAGGGAAAACCCCGTCTTACACAGGCAGGCATGTAAGATCCTTATATTCTATCATTCTTTATGAGTTCATCGGCTCGAGAAATGTTAATGTCAACCCTTAGGGTATGGGCTTCTGGTAGCATTTGTTCTTCTGCTTTCGATAAAAACTGTTTTTCGCGAATGCCATTTACAATATCTTCAGGCTGGGAAACTGCAAATTGAATTATTTCAGAAAAATCTATTTTTGCTGATATGTACTGAGGTTTTAAAGTGTACATACCAATTCCTGCACGACTTCGAGAAATTTCCTTCAGATAATATTGATGAAGGCATAGAAATGACAGTACTACTACGTCAGCTGGGGCTTCTTTCCATTTGTTGAGTTGTTATAACACTTTGTTCATACTTTCGCTCTGGTTCTGGGTTATGCCACTGTATGGGTCATACCTCGTCATTTTTTTGTAACCCATTTTGAAACTTTTCCCAACTGAGGTAAAATTCTTTCTTCAAAATATTCTTGGAAATGCGCATTCCAGGCTTTATTCAATTCCATAAATGCCGCCATACTTTCCTCTCTTGAATCTCTCCCAAATATGAAACGGATGTGGTCTTTGTATGCATTTACTTCCACATTTGAGAACCCTTGCTCCATCAGCCACCTTCCGGTATCATTCAAAATATGATTCCTGCACCTCACATCGACTAGAGTTGGAACACATGACATAGCATTCATAATTCCTTGTTCACCGTCAGTCACACAAGCAAAAAGTGTTTTGGGAAGTCGTATATTTTCTTTGAAAAAGGTGAACAATTATTCGTGATGTTTTTGAATTATACGTTCGTGCAGCATAAAGAGTGCTGGCATGCAAGGCATTTCTTTAACCCTTAGCCTGCTGTAGGCGAATTTCACAGCCTTTGCAAACAGCTTGGAACCAGATCAGACGCCGATTAAATCGGCGTCTGATCAGGTTCCAAGCTGTTTGCTACTCTGACAATATTTCTTCCAATTTTGGAGCAAATTGAATGAACTTTACAATTTTAGCAGACGACATTTCCAGCAGATGACAATTTATCTAGCATGCTAAAGGTTAAAAAGAATATGTCTAAATATCAACGTAGATACGTAAAAGTCTCCGAGCTGAAACATTGTGTCATAGTTGAGACACTAATTTTCATTGTCGAGATAAAGTACCCTTTCCAGTTCTTCAAACATTAACTTGTGTCCACAGATAACAACTAAATTTGGGAAAGTATTTATTACCTGAATGAATTGATTACTTGTATCTCTGGCCAGCGCATGAAGGTTTCATAAGGCATCACAAGATATTCTAAGTTCAGTATTGCCTTTATGTCTCGGGTTTTGTATTTGCTTCAAGTCTTGGGGTTGCTCCTCGTCGTCATGGATTTCACTCTTATACACAAGATTTGGGTCTTCTGACTTTGTCTGTTTCAGCCATTTTTCTAAACTACTTGGTTTAGCTCTCAAGAAAGGATGATCCTGATTTTTAGCTCACCTGAGCAATGCTTAGTTGAGTTTTTCTGATCACTTGAATTCAGGCGTCTGTCTGTCTGTCTGTCGTCTGTCAACATTTAGCTTGTGTATGCGATAGAGGCTGTATTTTTCAACTGATCTTCATGAAATTTGGTCAGAATAATTACCTTGATGAAATCTAGGCCGAGTTTGAAAATGGGTCATCTGGGTTCAAAAACTAGGTCACTAGGTCAGATCAAAGAGAAACCTTGTGTATGCGATAGAGGCTGTATTTTTCCATTAATCTTCATGAATTTTGGTCAGAATGATTACTTTGATAAAATCTAGGCCGAGTTCGAAAAGGGGTCATCTGGGGTCAAAAACTAGGTCACTAGGTCAAATCAAAGAAAAACCTTGTGTATGCGATAGAGGCTGTATTTTTCCATTAATCTTCATGAATTTTGGTCAGAATGATTGCCTTGATGAAATCTAGGTCAGTTCAAATATGGGTTATCTGGGTTCAAAAAGTAGGTCACTAGGTCAGATCAAAGAAAAACCTTGTGTATGCGATAGAGGCTGTATTTTTCAACTGATCTTCATGAAATTTTGTCAGAATGATAGCCTTGATGAAATCTAGGTCAAGTTTGAATAAGGGTCATCTGGGTTTGAAAACTAGGTCACTAGGTCAAATCAAGGAAAAACCTTGTGTATACAGTAGGGGCTGCATTTTACACTGGATTTTCATAAAATCTGGTCAAAATGGTTGCCTTGATGAAATCTAATTAAAGTTCAAATATGGGTAGTCTGGGGTCAAAAACTAGGTCACTAGGTAAAGTCAAAGAAAAACCTTGTGTATGCGATAGAGGCTGTTTTTTTCAATTGATCTTCATGAAATTTGGTCAGAATGATAGCCTTGATGAAATCTAGGTCAAATACGAATATGGGTCATCTGGGGTCAAAAACTAGGTCAAATCAAAGAAAATACTTATTTATATTTTTTGCTCCAATTGTAATGATAATTGGTCAGAATATTTTTTTTCCATGAAATCACTAGGTCAAACATGTTTACACTGTTATGGTGTGTTTCTCAGGTGAGCGGCCTAGGGCCATCTTGGCCCTCTTGTTTGCATTTCCGTGTGACATTGGCTGTAAAACTTGTTCATTTCCGATATACTGAATTACAAATGGACCGTCGGTACAATCCGGCTCGTGATAAACAAATTTCACAAATTCTTAGAAGCTCCATTCTCTGTATGGATATAGAAACATTTTTTCTTCAATCTTGGATTTCGGCGAGGTAGGCCCACAGTTCCTTGGTTCACCCAACGATGTCCATCGGCTCTCCAATCCTGTCTTTTTAAGCCTTCCCCTTTGAAAATCCATGTTTCCCCACCTTTTGGCCTGAACGGTAGCGCGATATCGGCTGTTCGGAATGTATTAAATGGAGAATTTGTTCCGTAGATAACGACATCTATTTTTCATCTATTTTAGCTGACCACGTAACTAAGACAATCATGTGACGTTATTGTCATTAAATTTGATGTCGTCAAGTAATGACATCGTTAGAACTGGCATATGTCGTGATATGAATTGCCCATGAGTTTAAGAGGCAAAAAACAATACAAACATCAAAACCCGTGACAAACCCCGTGACAGAAAATATATTTTCCGTGATGACATCATCACGGTCGTCATGGGTTTTAGTAGATCTGTGGTGCTATCATTTTTCTGAAAATTTTGTCGTAGAATCGGCAAAAATGTCGAAAAAGCGGTTGAAAATTGGTCGGAAATCCACAAGTAATAAAAATCCCATAACTTTTTTTCTAACAGAGATATTTAAAACAAGTCAAACTGTTCTGAGCTTGTATTTACAAGCTGTTTGTTTTGGGTTTATTAACTTGAAAAGTTTAAGCTGGGGTTGCTACCTAAATGCCCAGCACAAATAACAAAATTAATGTAACTACTTAAACTACAGTGTAATATGAAATTAGGTGCACTTAAAAGGCAGAGCTCCCTTGAAAAATTCTAATACCAGTGTTAGTAATTTTTTGTTGGAGGAGCCGAGGCTCGAACTCATAACCCCTAGTTTCGTAGTCAGATAGCGTTTCCACTTGACCTCTGCATCCACTCTTTATACTGGCATACTACCGTATATGAGCTAGCACCTTTATGCTATTCCCTACTACACTTAAGTGATCAGACTCCAGGGCACTCGTTTTTGCCGTTTTTGGGGCCGAATATCAGGGCCCCATTCCTCTTGTAAAATAATATGTTTTTTTCCCCTTTATCAGAAGAAAATTCCCCTGATAATAGGTTATTTGACACAACTAGATATGAACTCTCTTTCAAGTTATATTATAGTGCCTCTAAGGAAGGTTACTGCTGCAATATAGTTACATTAGTTAGAAATGATTGAAAACAGTATTAGTAAGTGTGAAGAGTAGTAACATATATATGGCTAAAAACTTCCCCTTTTTGTCTTAAAACGACGACAAATTCCCCTTCCTGAGGGTATGGGTACCTGTCCCCAAAAGTTGTCTAGTGCCCTGGACTCCATGAAAATTTGCAGTGATACACCATCATCTCTCAGGTAATAACACAAGGTTACAGCATCAAGTCTCATATCTGTAACATGAATTCTAAAATTACTGCCCCCCTCCCACCTCCAGCCCTCTTCTTTGACTTGTAAAGTCTAGGTTTAAGTTTTGAATACAAATTGCTATGTCCAAATTCAATGCAGATATTGAATTGAAATTTTATACAGTTTATTGAGAGTAAAACATGGTGAAAAAGTGAATGTCCTGTCACTCTGAATTGTATTTTGGCAAAGCTACGCCTTTTTGGACTTGGAAAATGCGGGTTATAGTTTTGCATGAACATTATTATCTTGAAAACTAATGCAGATACTTGGTTGAAACTTCACACACACGTCTGTTGCAATTGAA
The DNA here is from genome assembly GCF_021730395.1 of Mercenaria mercenaria. Taxonomy (NCBI): domain Eukaryota; kingdom Metazoa; phylum Mollusca; class Bivalvia; order Venerida; family Veneridae; genus Mercenaria; species Mercenaria mercenaria. The sequence goes on along the minus strand of NC_069362.1, from coordinate 87,976,660 downwards.
CAAGATCACAGCATACACTCCCATAAGTCTTATATGCATTTGGACAGTATACCTATTCTTACAGAAAATCTATTTTACTGACAAGCATTTGAGTACCCCAGTAGTGTAGCTTACTGTCATGAGACAGATCATGTTATGTATAACAGTCATAAAATCTTTTGCTTTTGAACAAATGGATATGAAAACTTGTTTTTATGACATTTTGGCTTCTATTTGTGTGACCATAACTTTTGTGATATGAACCTGGATTTGCATGCAACACACAATCTCATTAAGGAAAGCATTGCCGTGTCTTTTCTATGAAGAGCATTGTCTTTATTAAGAGGCTGACCTATTTACTGCTGCATACACAAAAATATAAAAAAAAAACTCCAATAGAGGCTATTGATATGTCTGTTTCTCCATTGCCACAGTTTCCACAATGAAATAGTTAAGCATGACGTTGTGAACATGATTGGGTATGCCTTTACAAATATTTTATGATAGGTTTCTCTCTCTCTGGGAACATCATTCTTTAAAGAAATGCCAATTTTAAATGGCTGCAAAATCGTTTGTGCACTAAAATCATCCCCAGGACAGAAGAACCTGACTGGACCTGAAAGCAAACATCTTTTTTTGGAAAAGACATATTTTTTGGTCTGTAGTTTGTGTACGGTATTTTATCTAAACTTGATTTATAGACCAACTAATTCTAATGCTCAACTCAGTGAGATTGTTATGTAAGATATGTACATGTAGTGACTAAAGGACAAAACTCAATATACCACAGGTATTTTCAGAGAAATCTCATTTATTGGAAGTGTTTACTGTTTCATTGTCAGTAATTGTGATTATTTCAGAAGATGGCAATGAAGGCACAGTTGATTGCTAGGACATATGTGAGATGTCACATGTACAGAACACTGTCACGATACATCAGTGATAGAGCGAAAGATGAACAGACAAAGGCTTTACTAGATAAGATCATCAGGATAGATCATGCAGGGGAGTTTGGGGCTAAGAGAATTTACCAGGGTCAGCTGGCTGTGCTTGCTGACACACCCACAGGACCTTTAATACAGGTAAGATTTCTGAGGAAATATGTCTGGAACACTTGATAGCATTCTAAGGGCTTTAATAGTGTGAAGCAGTTGTAGCTCAGTATGAAATAATGCGCGCAGTCTGGTCTGGATCTATGCTGGTCACAAATACTCTATGTTGGTTTTCTCATGGTGCGGCTCAAATAAGGAAAAATGTCTGTTTTGCACCAGTAATTTGCAGTAAAAGATTATTGTAATTTAATGTTCAATGTAATTATCCCTGATAAACTATTTGCTGAGATTGTAGCTAGTTGGGATGCTTTGACTCAAACAAAACTGGGAGTTGTGAGTTAGATCCCCCACTCCTTCTACTAAAATAACTAACATTAGGATAAGAGTCACATGTATAGGTGCTTTACACCTGGCAGGAAGTTTCTAGAACCAGAGCATCTGTATGTCAGTATCGTGCATTATCCTCTCATTAAAATTACAATCTTCTGGTGGAGTTGGTCATATAGGTATAATAAGCTAAAATTCAATTAACTGTGAAAGATCATGAGAACTAATTTTACTGCATATTATTATGACTGTTTTGCACTAATGTATGTAAAGGAAGTATAACTTGCACAAGGTACAACTCAAACCTTTTACAGTAAAACATCTATTGTTACAGTCACAAGGGGCTGAGATAAATGGATTATCCCATCGTTCGAGCAATCCAAAAACATAGAAAATATAAGGAAAATGGCCACGGATAAAGTAAATTGCACGAGTTAGCTGTGGTACTTGTACCGTTGATACTTAAGTAGCTCTGACTGTGTTTCACTGTATATCTTTAAATTAAAAGTATTTTAGAGATCAACCTTGCCTTCATTACAGAATTTTAACTGAATCATAACACAGGCATATATTTGGACTGGGATGATTTCACATGTAACACAGACTCAGGGGTATATCTGGCATCACAACTGATGAAGTTTAAGCATATGTTCATGTGATATAACTTGATGCAGTTATAAATGACAAACAAGCAAATTCGATGAATTGGTATCCCCCGCCGAAAGGGTTTGTGGTGAGGAATGGCAAAAAGATATATCCGGCAAAAAGTTTAGGATGTTAATAAGAAGCAAATAATTTCATTAGTCAAAATCAATTTAACAGAAAACAAATGTTTAATTAAAGAGTACACAATAAATGTATGATACTCTGATCCGGACTAAAGAATTTATTTTGAATGGGATATGCTTACTGTAATAAGCTTAGCTTTTAAAATTAAATGCAGTTAATTGAAATGTGAGCTTGAAGTTTAACTGGAATGAAATATTGTCTTTGAGTGGTTTGGCACCAGGTGTTGCTGTTTTACATGTACATTTGAACTTAAAAGATCAGATGTCCTTAAGAGAACACAGATAAGATATCTTGAACATGGCCGAGGGCAAGGTTTGTGCAGTCACAACTTAACATGTTGAAGGTTTGAACATTTAAAAAAAAAAAAAAGGATGGAAATATATATATCTATGTATAGTTATATGTATATATTTAATTTTTTAGGGGGTGGGGGTGCGGGGGAACGGGAGAGGAAACAAAATTTCACATGCTGATTATAAATATTGATCGAAAATTAAAAATGAAAAAAAAAAAAAGGTAAAAGGGTGAAGTTTGGGGGGGGGGGCAGAGGATGCATGATCAGTGGTGGGCATGACTGGGTGGAGAAGTGAGGTGGGGGAATAGTACAACTTGGAAGGTTTGAAAAAAATCTAAAATAAATGAAAAAAAAAAAAAAATTAGGAGAGGGGGGGGGGAGGGGGGTTGGGGGGGGGGGGGGGGGGGGGGTGGGGTTGGGGGGGGGGGGGGGGTGTGACCAAGGCAAGTGGGTGACCAGGTGTGGGTGCGCAACTTAGAAAAGAATGAAAGAAATTTAATGAAATTCTGCCAAATGGTAAGTTTGTTATGTACAGGGCAATAACTCTGAAGTTACAAAAAGAAATCCGTACAAAATTGTCTGTGCACAACCACATTATAGTGCTCTAAATTCTGTTAAAGTTTCATAGTTGCTAGGTCAAATATATCAAAAGTTATGATGCAGAAATTGGCATATCAATAGATCTATAGTACCCTATATAGTTAACACTAGAAACTTCTAAGGGCCATAACCCTGGTGTTACTTGGGCAATCTGTCTGAAACTTGATCGGCCCCATAACCTCATAGTGGTGAACATGTATATGAAGTTTGTTTGAAAAAAATCTAAAATAAGGAATTAATTTTTTTTTTTTTTTTGGGGGGGGGGGGGGGGAGGGGTGTCGGGGGATAGGGGGGGGGTGTGTGATCAAGGTAAGGGGCGACCAGGTGTGGTACACAACTTCACATGTTTACAATAAATGTTCATGGAAAAGAATGAAAGAAATTTAATGAAATTCTACAAAATGGTAAGTTTGTTATGTACAAATATGTGGATTTTTATACAATTAAAGGGCAATAACTCTTAATTTACAAATAAATCCAAATGAAATTGTGTGTACACAACCACATTATGGTGATCTAAATTCTGTTTAAGTTTCATAGTTCTAGGTCAAATATATCAAAAGTTATGATGCAGAAATTGCCATATTTATAGTACCCTATATAGTTAACACTAGAAACTTCTAAGGGCCATAACTCTGGTGTTACTTGGGCAATCTGACTGAAACTTGACGGGCCTCAAGAACTCATTGTGGTGAACATGTATATGAAGTTTTTAATAAATATTCCCAACCATTTCCTAGATATGGCTCCGGATGGACGGACGGAAGGACGGACGGACGGAAAGACGGACGAAAGGACGGACGGACGGACAACACCAAAACTATATCCCTCCGACTTTCGTCGGGGGATAACTAGGAGATGAAACTTGCTTTAGTTATTACTGGAAAACTGTTTAAGACTAGCTTCAATAGCATATAGAACTGGAATTTTTGATGACAAAATTTTATTTTTTTGGTGCAGATTGATCTAGTTTGTTGAGGACATACAATTGGGCAAAGATATATTTAACTGACAAACTTTAGATGACATGTATGATTTTGAGGTGCAACTTGATTAGTATATAAAAGACAAAGTTTACATGTATGTTCAGGAGATGCAGGAAGAAGAGGAGAAACACTTGGCTGAGTTTGAGAAACTGATGCGAGATCACCGTGCTAGACCAACTGTACTCTTACCTCTCTGGAATATTGCAGGATTTGCACTTGGTAAAACTTTTGCTATCTATATGATCGTTCTATAACCTTATATCCCTGATATGATTGTGTCACATTGATTTTTAGGTCATCTAATTTTTTGAAAAAAAATGATGAGTTATTGTCATCACTTGGTCAGCGTTGGCATTGCCTGGTTAAGTATTGTGTTTAGGTCAGCTTTTCTACTAAACTATCAAAGTTATTGCTTTGAAATTTGCAACATTTGTTCACCATCAATTGCTGACTCTGTACAGCAAGAAACATAACTCTATCCTGCTTTTTGCAAAAATTATGGCCATTTTTGGACTTAGAAAATATCAGATTTCCTGGTTTAATTTTGCATTAAGGTCAACTTTCCTCCTTACCAGTCAAAGCTATTGCTTTAAGACTTGGAGCAGTTATTCACCATTAAAAGCTGACTCTGCACAGAGAGTACCATAACTCTACATTGCTTTTTGCAAGAATTATGGCCCGTTTTGGATATAAAAAATATCATTTCTTGGTTAAGTTTTGCATTTAGGTCAACTTTTCTCCTTGCCAGTCAAAGCTATTGCTTTAAAACTTTGAGCAGCTTTTCGCCATTAAAAGCTGACTCTGCACAGCAAGTACCATAAATCTGCATTGCTTTTTGCAAGAACTATAGCCCCTTTTGGACTTAGAAAATCATGGGTTGGACAATATTTCTACAGAGACAAAAAATCAGATGAGAGTCTGCACCCGCAAGGCGGTGCTCTTGTTTTTAGTAGAGATGGGAAGGAATAGCAGTTGTGATAATCAGATAAATGATAAAATTTTTGCACTTTGAGTCATTGTTTTCATCATTTGTTCGCCTACATCAAGAATTAATTCTGACTGTCATTTTGTGTAAGATGATCAGTTTTGTTTCTAACATGAAAATAATGATAGCTAGGTAAAAGTGACTAAAACACAAATTTATTACATGTATCTGACATGTGTTTAAAACAGTTGGGTATAATTCTTCCACGTGGAGTTTTAAATGAGTTATGCTAAAGGGAGGTAATTACAACATTTCATACAACATTTCATAAGAAATAATATAACAGTATTTCCTTTAGGGGTCTTACTCTATATAATTGATCTTTTTGTTCTATATTAAATCTTGGACAGAATAAACAAAAACTGTAGAAGTCACTTATAGTGACTTAAATGTGAATGACCACCTTTAAGAATATTGCTTTGTTGTGAATACTGAGCATGAAATTAAAATGTTAACCATGCAATATGCATTTAATTTATGCATTTTGAACAAGTACTGGACAGTCATATTGTTGATCAAATTATATGATTTAATTGCATGTCTTGCACTGTATTTTTGCACTCTTCTTTTCTCAGTTACAAGCTAATTTTATGGTCTTATAATGCATATCATCAAAGTAAAGGCAAGTGTTTTCATGAACAGCTTTGCGCAATTTAAATGTAAAGACGATAATGAAACTATTAATATTTTACCCATTTGTATTACTTTGAGAGAATTGACCAGTTAACTTTTCAATTAGTGGCAAACTGTCATCAATGTACATTAATTGGCAAGTGAATATACACATTGTTAGATCTAACAACTACAAAAGCCATATTCATGCATAATTTATAACACAAAATGGAATTGCAAGATATCATATCAACAGTGACTTTGATATTTCATTAAACTTCTCGTATCATTTCATTTGAAGAGTGAGTAGGGCTATTGTATTCATCGTTGTGTTGGTGCACTACCGGCATCATCATCTTGCTTTCAGGCTACAGTTTTATGACAAGCTTCTAAATTTCACTACATCTTCTTAACTATTGTACATATTATCATCAAACCTCACATGGTTTTGAACCCACAGCATTGATGAGCAAGTAATTCAGTTTGTGACCTTAACCACTCGGCAACAAAAATTCTAGTCAATTAGACTTAAAATAATTGGAAGTAAAACACAAGTCATGTACTAGTACAGTTTACTAGATACAAGTTAAAATGAGCCGCGCCATGAGAAAACCAACATAGTGGCTTTGCGACCAGCATGGATCCAGACCAGCCTGCGCATCCGCGCAGTCTGGTCAGGATCCATGCTGTTCGCTAACAGTTTCTCCAATTCCAATAGGCTTTAAAAGCGAACAGCATGGAGCCTGACCAGACTGCGCGGATGCGCAGGCTGGTCTGGATGCATGCTGGTCGCAAAGCCACTATGTTGGTTTTCCCATGGCGCGGCTCATATTACTATACTTTACTTTATATGATTCAACAGTAGGTTTATTTGTTGATTGGGTTAGATATATTTAATGTTCCATGTCTGTGTTTCTACTTCAGGAGCTGGGTCAGCATTGTTGGGTAAGGAAGGGGCCATGGCATGTACAGTGGCAGTGGAATCTGTCATAGGCCAACACTATAATGAGTAAGTACTTAGCCAAACAAGCTTTTATATGCTTCATTCTGCAAGTAAATGTCTTGATGACAGTGGTAGTTTTAATCTTACATTGTTTAGTCAGGAATAATTTATTGTCTTCTGGTGAACAAAACAAATCTTCAGATAACAAGGAAGGTGTTTTATCAACATTCACTTACCCTACAGTAAATGTTAAGAGACTATTTCAGTATTGCATAATTGATTATTCTATACCATTGTTTCTTTGTTTTCTCTAACCAGCTAGAAAGTAGGTTTTGCCTGGATTTATTTGACTGTAGATTTGAGTGTAGTTAACTTAATCAGCCAGCCACTACATGATTTATGTGTCTGACTCTGATATAAAATTCCTGCCGTTACCACTACCTAGGACTGCACTGATGGCGTTAGCTGTAAAACATATCTGTTTTGTTAATGGTCCCAGCTGAATGCATTTATAATGCAGCAAAACAAATTTGAGTATAGCACAATACATTTATCATTCCCTTGATAGTGCATTATTTCTGTTCAGTCAGAGTTACTGTGAGGTTTTATGAAAGTGTCTCTCGTATGAGATAATGAGTGTCCTGTATCTTTATGTTTATTGAATTACTGTTATCTCATTGCTGGCCATCAAACAATGCCTATATTCCTACATTGTCGTATACTTTTATAGTGAGCTTATATTTATGGGAATCTTCTATATTTTTCTTTTATGTTTGAAATTTTTTCCCGGAAAGACCATGTTTTAAGTTTTCCTATGTTTTTAGAAAGATTGCTAATATTTCTGGAAACCTATAGTGTCCTCTGTTTAAACTGTTCTGTATTTTTGAAAGCATGCTTAAATTACTAGGATCCTGCAATATCTTGTATCATATGTCTGAGAGAGGTTTTATTGATGAGATAAAACTACAATGAACTTGTGTCAGTATTTCAGTGACCACTTCTCTGTCTTAGTATTTCAGTGACCACTTCTGTCTTAGAATTTCGGTGACCACTTCTCTGTCTTAGTATTTCGGTGACCACTTCTCTGTCTTAGTATTTCAGTGACCACTTCTCTGTCTTAGTATTTCAGTGACCACTTCTCTGTCTTAGTATTTCAGTGACCACTTCTCTGTCTTAGTATTTCGGTGACCACTTCTCTGTCTTAGTTTTTCGGTGACCACTTCTCTGTCTTAGTTTTTCGGTGACCACTTCTCTGTCTTAGTATTTCGGTGACCACTTCTCTGTCTTAGTATTTCGGTGACCACTTCTCTGTCTTAGTATTTCAGTGACCACTTCTCTGTCTTGACAAAGTCCACTGAGATTCATCAGTTCTTAGCCAACACTACTTTCACACTTTGATAAATTCAGCATCTAAGGACATTCTAAGCCATGGCAGGGAACTTTGCTTTAACCTTCTAGATTTCTAAAATGAACTGGTCCATCATTCTTTTTGGGCAGTACCATTTATTATTTGAAGGGGTATTCACTGAAAATTTATTGACTGAATAGTGAACAGTGCAGACCATGAACTGCCAAAGTGTGTTATGATTTTTCTTGAATTATTTGAAAAGAAAAATTCATGCAAGAAATTATTCTTAGATATCTGTTTCCTTCCCTTTTATAATTCACCCTCATGGCTCACAATGTTCTATTATCACCATTGCGATAATTTTATCTGCATGGTGATTACTTTTTAGCCCACCATCATCAGATGGTGGGCTATTAAAATCACTCTGCGTCCGTGGTCCGTCCGTCCGTCATTCCGTCTGTCATTCCGTCCGTTAACAATTTCTCGTTATCGCATCTCCTCAGAAACTACTGGGGGGATTTTGACCAAACTTTGTCAGAATGATGTATTGGTACCCTAGTTGTGTCCCCCTGAAAATCAGACTGGTTCAACAATTTATGAGTGAGTTATGGCCCTTTGTTTATTTCTATAATTTATATAGATTTATATAGGGAAAAACTTTGAAAACCTTCTTGTCCAAAACCACAGAGCCTAGGGCTTTGATATTTGGTATGAAGCATCATCTAGTGGTCCTCTACCAAGATGATTCAAATTATTTCTCTGGGGTCAAATATGGCCGCGCCCTGGGGGTCACATGTTTTATATAGACTTATATAGGGAAAAACTTTTAAAATGTTCTTGTCAGTAACTACAACATTCAAACTTGGACCACATGTATATTTTTGAGTGGCAAGATGAACCTTGACCTGAGTTGACCTTGATTTTGACCTAGTGACCTACTTTCACATTTCTGTAGCTACAGCCTTCAAATTTGGACCACATGCATAATTTTGTGCACTGGAAAAAACTTTGACCTTTATTTTGACCTAGTGACCTACTTTCACATTTTTGAAGGTACAGGCATCAAATTTGGACCATATGCATAGTTTCGTGTTTCAAAATGAAATTTGACATTGATTTTGACCTAGTGACCTACTTTCACATTTCTCAAGCTACAGCCTTCAAATTTGGACTACATGCATAGTTTTGTGTACCGAAAAAAACTTTGACCTTGACATTGACCTAGTCACCTACTTTCACATTTTTGAAGGTACAGGCTTCAAATTTGGACCACATGCATAGTTTTGTATTCTGAAATAAAATTTGACCTTGATTTTGATCTAGTGACCTACTTTTACATTTCTCAAGCTACAGCCTTCAAATTTGGACCACTTGCATAGTTATGTGTACCGAAATGAACTTTGACCTTAAGATTGACCTAGTGACCTACTTTCACATTTCTGTAGCTACAGGCTTCAAATTTAGGACCACATGCATAGTTTTGTGTACCGAAACAAACTTTGACCCTGACATTGACCTAGTGACCTACTTTCACATTTTTAAAGGTACAGGCTTCAAATTTGGACCACATGCATAGATTTGTGTTGTGTACGGAAATGAAATTTGACCTTGAGCTAGTCAATAAGTCTTGAAATTTGGAACACTCAAAAATGGCACATTGGTGGGCGCCAAGATCACTCTGTGATCTCTTGTTCTTTAATTTGGTGACAGAAACTGGTACTTACATAATTCAGCAGCTGCATAATTAATTATGCCAAGTAACAAAGTAACCGGCATACGGCTAGTGTTTTCAGCAAAGTGTAGAAAAATCATGACAGACTGTTTATTACCCTGCGTATTCAAAATATATGTCAACTATCCCAAATGAGATTGCTTACAGCATGAATGCTGCAGAAGACAGTTAAACAAATTATAACCAACAGGCTGCTTTTGAAAATGTCTTCATTCGCCATGTCACTAGCACAAAGTTTCTTCGATTTTGTACAGTATTCTGCAGACAACAATTAAACCAATTTGTACCGGTAGTTTCCTGACGAAAACCTTAATTGCTGTCTTCTATTATTATTGCTAATTTTTAATTGTCTTTAGGCTGCTCAATTAACTGTCTTCTTGTTTAAACCTCAAGGACTATAGCTTAGATATTTGGCATATAGCATTGTGTAGAGCTCCTCTACCAAGAAATCATGTATTCAGTCTAGTCAGGTGAGCAAGAAAGGGTCATTATGGCCCTCTTGTTTGTATTTTTTTTTTTGCAGTTATGGTCAAGTCAAGGTCACAGAGGTCAAAAGTCAGATGGTTTTTCTTTGCGTCCACTTCATGTGTTCTAAACTGACAGGAAGATTATCACAAATCTACCATCAGATACCGAGCCAGCCCACTTAGTTCAATAGGGAAAGCGCAGATCTACGGATCTCAGGGTCATGAGTTCTCCGTGACGATTTGATAAAAGACATTATGTCTGAAATTATTCGTCCCCCACCTCTGATTCATGTGGAGAAGTTGGCATTTACTGGCGGAGAACAGGTTTGTACTGGTACAGAATCCAGGAACACTGGTTAGGTTAACTGCCCGCCATTACATAGCTGAAATACTGTTGAAAAACAGCGTTAAACCCAAAACAAAAACAAAACCATCATATAGCCTACTTATCTCATCAAGATGACTTGAAGAGTGCATAATCCATGTCACTAGTTCCACAGAGTTGCTGTCACACTCAGAGGTCAAAGGCCAAATAGCGAAACTTTGTGTCCTCTTCATATCTTCTAAACTGCATGGAAGATATTCATAAAACTAACATCACATATTTACCTTATCAAGACAATGTGCAGAGCACACAAACCCAGGTCACTAGGTCCAAAGTCACACTTGGAGATCAAAGATGAAATATCTCAAATTTGTGTCCTCCATATCTTCGTTATTACTGAAAGGATCTTCATTAAACTGGCATCAGTTATTAACTGCCTGAAGACAACATGAAGAATGCACAACCCAGGTCATTTGGCCGGAGATGAAGGTCACACTAACAGATCAAAGATTATATAGTTCAAATTTGTGTATGCTCCATCTTGTTAACCTCATCAAGACGACATGCATAGTACATAATCAAGGTCACTAGGTCAAGGTCATACTTAGAGGTTAAAGATCATATAGCTGAAATTTGTGTTCGCTCAATATCTTTTTTAAGGGACCAGATTTCAGATTTTGGCTAAAATGAACTTTCTTTAAAATTGAAGTTTGGTCATATTTTGAACAATTGAACAGGAGTTTTTATTTCTAAACTATTGTTTTAAATGTTAAATCAATGTCTGAGGCATGAATCACGCCCAATTTGCAATGGCCGTAAAAACTTCCCCGTTATATTGACCAATACACACGGTGGAATAAGTATTTAATGACCATTTAATATAAAGCTTCTTATTAAAGACAGTGTACCTTCAGTACCCCATGACAAACCTTCTCAATTTTGAAGGAAAATTTAATTTAGTAAAAACAACCAATTTTCATGTGTGGAAGGTATGACAAATTTGTATAAAATGAAAAGAAAAATTGACCAAATATTGCCAGCTCACTTCTTACATTGTCCTTAACCCTTATCATGCATGACACGACTGATGCTGTCTTTGCAGCCAGTGTAGATCATAATTAGCCTGCACATGTGCAGTCTGATCATGATCTGCACTGTTTGCCATTCAGTCAGTATCTTTTTGGTATGCAGCCATTTTAACAGTTAATGGTTCTGTCCAAACTGAAAGAAGGACAAGTTCATTATAGAAATTTAGTAGGGAAAGGGTTAATTCAAGGATGGTGCCATTTCTGGAAGTATAATTGCAGAATAGAAGAAGACACCATATAAGAGACTGAATATTGACCAATAAGACCATACTATGCCTTACTCTGTATCTATTTCTTCTAGTCTTGGTGTACAATTGTCTGTCTTTCTCTTTCTTATGAATATTTTATTTAGAAGGCAGTTAATTTACAGAAATGTTAAACTTATATGTTGTGAAAGTATATGAGAAGACAAGGCATGAAATTATAAAAGCAACAGTAGACAATATGGAATCTCAGCTTAGTAGAACTGATAATGTCCAGTCATTTCATCTTTATTGATTGGATCTCAGGTAGTTTAGTCTGTATCAAGACCCTGCTTGCTTATAAGTTGTGCTGACTGTCCAGTCATATCACTGTCGGTGTTTATTGTGATGTGAGAGGCACCTCTCTTACAAATCCCCAGTGATAATGTGATTCCTGTGCAAACGTGAGGATGCGTCCATTACGTAATTAATAAAATGAGCCGCGCCATGAGAAAACCAACATAGTGGCTTTGCGACCAGCATGGATCCAGACCAGCCTGCGCATCCGCGCAGTCTGGTCAGGATCCATACTGTTCGCTAACAGTTTCTCTGATTGCAATAGGCTTTGAAAGTGAACAGCATGGATCCTGACCAGACTGCGTGGATGCGCAGGCTGGTCTGGATCCATGCTGGTCGCAAAGCCACTATGTTGGTTTTCTCATGGCACGGCTCAAATAACAACTAATACTTGACAAGTAAATTCTGAAAATGCTAGTATAATACAGCTATTCTACAAGATGACAGGTGGACAATTCAGGCCCTCCTTGAATTAATGTGTTTCACAGCTTAATCTGCAAACTTATTCAATCTCTTAAGAAATATAGATAAATAGCTAACTTACACTGACTGTAGATGCTATACATCAAATACTAAACATACTGCTACATTCATTCAATAAACTGGTTAGACACCAAACACATTGTATTGGGCTGATATATGTCATTGTCATATTGTAACTAGATATTTGTATTTTCTTAATTTTTGCATGCAAATCATATGTGATTACCGTCATGGAAATGCAAAAGAATAAAGTGATTTTTTGTGTGTTGGTTAAGGCAAGTATTATGCAGTATTGATACAATAGGACATGATTCCAGACACACACTTAGAGCTTTCATAGGATGAAGCCATCTGACTTACAAAAAATGAGAAAGTGGGTGGTTTTATCCAGATGTTAACATTGCCCTCTGGCAGCATGGTTATTTTTCATAAATACTGCAAACATTTTATGTGTAAATTTGAAAGCCTTAAAATGGCACATAATATTATTTATCTGATGAGGGGCTCAAAACAAACAGGGACAGGAGCCAGTCTATCCAGAAGTCTCTTATACTTGAAACCATATTTAGAGGGGTACCTAGGGTCTTCCTCCACCATTCAGAAGTTGCACTGAAATAACATTTACAGAGTGCATAAAAGAACATTAATGTCAGTGTTCGGCAGATCGTAAGTGATAAAAATAAGCATGAAACGACTTGTTTTACCAAGAGAATGCTAGAACAGAAATTACTTGAATTTAGGTAATTGCATGCTGAGCAATATAAATATGGTATTAAGGCTCAATGAAGTACTCTGTAGTGTTTACATAGTTCAATATAAAGGAAACAATTAGAACATTTCCTACAAATTAATCCCAGGATGAAACTTGAGCAGTATTAAATTGTCTAGATCGAATCTAATAAATAGATTTGATGAATGTTTTTTTTGTGTTGTTTGCAGTCAGATAAGAGAACTAATGGAAGATGATCCGGAGAAACACAGAGAACTACTCAAGGTAGGAGATAGAATACAACATTCTGTAAACGCTACCTTTGTTTGCTTAATTTGTTGTTTCTAAACAGTTTCTATAGACATTTGATAGCTGCAATATGGATTTTCCTAAGTTAGGTTTAAAATGAAATGTCTTGAAGGCCATAAAATTTAGTTGATGTAGTGTCAGTGTCATTGATTGTTGTTCTGGAAAGAAGGTATTTTTTTCGTTTCTGTATGGATTTCTAGTTAAAATCATTTTCTACTGAATTCACCAAATCTATAATGTCCTCATACTGTGGGAAAGCAAATGCATTTGAATAAAATTGGCCCCTATTAAATAATTTCTTAAATTATTTATAAAACCTTTTCAAAGTTTGCATTTTTAGCTCACCTGTCACTTTGTGACAAGGTGAGCTTTTGTGATCGCGCAGCATCCGTCGTCCGTCCGTGCGTAAACTTTTGCTTGTGACCGCTCTAGAGGTCACATTTTTCATGGGATCTTTATGAAAGTTGGTCATAATGTTCATCTTGATGATATCTAGGGCAAGTTCGAAACTGGGTCATGTGCGGTCCAAAACTAGGTCAGTAGGTCTAAAAATAGAAAAACCTTGTGACCTCTCTATAGGCCATATTTTTCAATGGATCTTCATGAAAGTTAGTCAGAATATTCATCTTCTTGATATCTAGGTCAGATTCGAAACTGGGTCACATGCCATCAAAAACTAGGTCAGTAGGTCAAATAATAAAAAATCCTTGTGACCTCTCTAGAGGCCATATTTTTTCATGGGATCTGTATGAAAGTTGGTCAGAATGTTCATCTTGATGATATCTAGGTCAGGTTTGAAACTGGTTTACGTGCGTTCCAAAACTAGGTCACTAGGTCTAAAAATAGAAAAACTTTGTGACCTCTCTAGAGGCCATACTTTTCAATGGATCTTCATGAAAGTTAGTCAGAATGTTCACCTTGATGATATCTAGGTCAGGTTCGAAACTGGGTCACGTGCCTTCAAAAACTAGGTCAGTAGGTCAAATAGTAAAAAAAAACTTTTGACCTCTAGATGCCATATTTTTCATAGGATCTGTTGGTCTGAATATCCATCTTGATGTTATCTAGGTCAAGTTTGAAACTGGGTCAACTGCGTTCAAAAACTAGGTCAGTAGGTCTAAAAAAATTAAAAAACCTTGTGACCTCTCTAGAGGCCATACTTTTGAATGGATCTTCATGAAAATTGGTCAGAATGTTCACCTTGATGATATCTAGGTCAAGTTTGAAACTAATAAAAAAACCTTGTGACCTCTCTTAGAGGCCATATTTTTCATGGGATCTGTATGAAAGTTCGTCTGAATGTTCATCTTGATGATATCTAGGTCAAGTTCAAAACTGGGTCAACTGTGGTCAAAAACTAGGTCAGTAGATCTTAAAATAGAAAAACCTTTTGACCTCTCTAGAGGCCATATCTTTCAATGGATCTTCATGAAAATTGGTCTGAATGTTCACCCTGATGAGACTAGGTAAAATTTGAAACTGGGTCATGTGCGGTCAAAAACTAGGTCATGAGGTCAAATAATAGAAAAACCTTGTGACCTCTCTAGAGGCCATATTTTTCATGAGATCTTCATGAAAATTGGTGAGAATGTTTACCTTTATGATATCTAGGTCAAGTTCAAAACTGGGTCTTGTGCTTTCAAAAACTAGGTCATTAGGTCAAATAATAGAATAACCTTGTGACCTCTCTAGAGGCCATATTTTTCAATGGATCTTCATGAAAATTGGTCAGAATTTTTATCTTTATGATATCTAGGTCAAGTTCAAAATTGGGTCACATGAGCTCAAAAACTGTCACTCTGTCAAATAATAGAAAAAACGACTTCATACTCAGTTCAAAACTGGGTCACGTGGGGACAGGTGAGCAATTCAGGACCATCATGGTCCTCTTGTTTTTTGCAGTGACATGCAGACTTTAAGCCAACAGTTAGAGTTGTTATTTCTTTTGAATTTTTTTGCCCAAAATTGCTTAAATTTACAATGGAATATATTATACTCTATTAAAGTTATGTTTATGATAAATTGAGAACTTTGAGTTGTTTGGTATAATTTCACTTGTATGACGTGATACTGAAAAAGTAATTAGTGAAAAAGAATAGATGAATCATGAATAACAAGTAGTAAAATGCATTTAAGGTTTCAACAAAACTTGATTGGAGTGATCAGGTTTTGTTTTGGATATTTTTGTCAAATGCTTAGAATTTTTTTAGACTTAAAACTGATTGAATAAGACATGTCCAGTTTAGTTAGTGCATTTCATTAATTTGAATCTTTCTAAGAGTAAATGAACAAATAAGCTTATGATCAGTATAAAGCCTTATTTTATTGCTGAATTCCTAATATGAGAGGTCTAGTAGGATAATTGGTTAAGGTTATTTACTTCAAATCACTTGACCATCACCACTGTAGATTTAAAAACTCTCTTGTACATGGCATAGAATTCTTCCATATGAGAAAGCTATCCAGCTGGTTTATGGAAGGTGTGTGGTTCTACCCAGGTGTCTGCCTATGCCTGAAATAATAGCCCAAGGGGCACTTAGGGTCTTCCTCTACCCTTGAAATGTGAAAAGTCACTATATGACCAATAATTATTTCTACCAGCATAAACGAAAACACAGTTCTCAACATGGGATTCTGTTATCAGAGATACAACCATTCGAAACTTGCCTTTACAAGTCTATATAAAACAGAAAATCTGAGCTAATACCCTAATTGAACCACATCTTCATGAATTGTGATTTTAAGCTCAGCAATATGAAGTTTTTCCAGTAATGGAGCTGTTTATATATGGTAACCATACTTTCATCAAAGTCCATTTCCATGTCACAAATGATCAGGTTAAAGTTTTGCATGTAAGCAGGTTTCTCACAAGTGACTTGACCAAATGCCTGTGAACTTCACACATGTCTTCGGCATCATGAGTTGACCACCAAGGACAAGTTACGTAATTCCAGCATTTATTTTGTCAAAATTATGCCCCTTTGTAACTTAAAATTTCAGGTTTAAGTTTTGCATATAAGTACTACTTGGCCAAATGTTTTCAAACTTCACAAATGTCTTTGGCATCATGAGCTTACATTCAAGGACAAGGTTCATAATTGTCAAAATTACACCCATTTTTAACATAAAAAAAAGAGACTTGTTAACAAGTTTTTAATATCCAAATATGTCATGGAGCTGCTTTCGTTGTAATATATTGTAGTGCAGCAAAATAGTTGATACATCAGCCTTGAAGTTATATTATTGACTCTAAGGTGCAACATTTGTTTCTCCAGCTTTACCTCACTGGTTTTCAGTGCATGTTTGTGATCTTTATAGATTCTTTTAAGTGCTAACAAAACTAGTGTATTTTACAACTTTTTAAAAAATGACACTTTTTCATAGCAATAAATTTAGTGAATTAAATTATTGCCTGTGGGCAGTAGACGACCTCTATTGTTTTTTTTTTGGGGGGGGGGGGGTGGGTGGGGGGGGGCAGTAAGTAAAAGGTCAAGGTAATAAAGATATCAGAACTAAAAGTTGTGTTTTACAAACAGCTCTTGTTTCCTTATTTTTTATACGCCCGTTTGAAAAACGGGACGTATTATGGGAACGCCCCTGGCGGGCGGATGGGCGGGCGGGCGGGGCGGCGTCCACAGACCTTGTCCGGAGCATATCTTCTACATGCATTGAGGGATTTTGATGAAACTTGGCACAGTTGTTCACCATCATGAGACGGAGTGTCATGCGCAAGAACCAGGTCCCTAGGTCTAAGGTCAAGGTCACACTTAGAGGTCAAAGGTCAAATTCAAGAATGACTTTGTCCGGAACATATCTTCTTCATGTATGGAGGGATTTTGATGAAAGTTGGCACAATTGTTCATCATCATGAGACGGAGTGTCATGCGCAAAAACCAGGTCCCTAGGTCTAAGGTCAAGGTCACACTTAGAGGTCAAAGGATACAAGAATGAAAAATTCAAGAATGACTTTGTCCGGAGCATATCTTCTTCATGCATGGAATGATTTTGATGTAGCTTGGCACAGTTGTTCACCATAATGAGAGGGAGTGTCGTGCGCAAGAACCAGGTTCCTAGGTCTAAGGTCAAGGTCACACTTAGAGGTCAAAGGATACAAGAATGAAAACTTTGTCCGGAGCATATCTTCTTCATGCATGAAAGGACTTTGATGTAGCTTGGCAAAATTGTTCACCATCATGAGACGGAGTGTCATGCGCAAGAACCAGGTCCCTAGGGGTAAGGTCAAGGTCACACTTAGAGGTCAAAGGATACAAGAATGAAAACTTTGTCGGAGCATTTCTTCTTCATGCATTGAGGGATTTGATACAACTTGGCACAAATGTTCACAGCATGAGACGGAGTGTCATGCGCAAGAACCAGGTCCCTCGGTCTAAGGTCAAGGTCACACTTAAAGGTCAAAGGTCAGATACAAGAATGACTTTGTCTGGAGCATTTCTTCTTCATGCATGTAGGGATTTTGATGCAACTTGGCACAATTGTACACCATCATGAGACGGAGTGTCATGCACTGGTCCCTTCTTTAAAATTACTTCCTTTGCTGTTACTATAAATAGCTTATATTGTAACTTTTTCATTACAAGTCGTAGGGAAAAATCGAGACCACTTTTCTGTAGTACAACATGCATGTTACATCCAATTCTGAGGTGTATTTTGAGCTATCTCTACCTGGTAAGGATTTTTGTGTGGACTTGTAATTTTTTTTTTTCGATTTTTTTTTTTTTTTTTTTTTTTTCTCTTTAAAGATTAACTTCCCTTAGTTGTTACTATAAATAACTTACGTTGTAACTTTTTTATAATTGACCGTAGGGAAAAACCAAGACCACTTTTCTGTGGTACAACATTGATATTACTTTCAAATTTTGGGTGTATTTTAAGGTATCTCTACCTGGTAAGGATTTTTTTTGTGGACTTAGAAAAATAAAAGAATTACAATAATTTCTAAAAAAAACAACATTGTAAACAACTAGAAAATTAAAATTCCATTTGCAAATACAGGTGCTAGTGTAAACAAATTTGCTGTGACGGGCGTATATTGTGACATTCTGCACCCTTGTTTCATTTTATTTTCAGGCAATTTGTGTAAAACATATTCACTCTTTAATGAGGAAAAGAAATAAGGAAGAAAATTGCTTTCTTACACATTTTTACTGGGTTTTGCTGCCTTCCAGTTACTTGAGATAAACTGAACATTTTTCCAGATGTCACCAGTTTAAAACCTCAGGGAATTAAGGCTTTTGATTAACTCAATGGAAATTGATTACATGCTAGTGTGAAATTACTTCATAGGTTAGAAAATTTCATTTAGAATTTACACCTAGGAATGAGTTCATCATTTAATTTAACGTCCATATTTTTCAGACATTAAAAGAATTTCGAGACGATGAATTACATCACCATGATACAGGGTTAGAACATGATGCAGAAAAGGTGAGTGAACTTCAAAATTGACTGGCCTCATGAATCAGTACTATACTGTTATACCTGAATATAAAAAAAAAGCACTTGGTGGAGTCCAACATCAGTCTTACTTTTGGTGGTCTCACGGATGGTGTTTAAAGGGACTTGCCCACACATTTTAGGGGGAAAATGATTTTTCTCAAAATTCCATAAAATGTGAGTACCCTGAAAGTGACTAGTGGGACGAACTTTTTGACATAACTTATTAAGATTTTTGCAAGATATTCTTATAAATAACCAAAAATATTATGAAGAATGTAGTCTTTTGAAAAAATGTAGAAATTTTATATTCTTCTTGCGTATCTTACTTTTTTCACCCACTTTATCATTTTTCAGTGACATTTATGCATTCTGTGCCAAACTTGGTGGAAATGAACATGTTTAAAAATTTAACCCAAACTGTGGGCCACCTATTATGTTTGTTCAAATGGTCCTATTTGAACCCTTCCTTTTAGGTGCCGCAAGAATTAAATTAGAAAAACCTTTAATCAACTTCTTATGAAGGGGCTAAAAGAATTTTGCTAAACTTGGCTTGTAGTCTCTTTGGAATGACTTTTCTCTGAAATGTTTCTGCTTGACAAAAGATACGAGCTGCTAAACATGAAATAGAAATATCTTTAAATAACTTCTTTTCATGAACTTGATAGACGAAACTTCTGTAGCACCCAAATGTTCAGGACTCTCAAAAGTTTGCTGTAATGGTTATGTATTTTTGGGCCATCACAGCAAAAAAAAGTATAAAAAAGTTTTATATAAATTTTAATGAACTCCTTAATGGATCAACATTGATCAGAAGAAATGTCGTCTTGTAACTTTTCAAACATAAAAACAGATAAATATATTTTTCTCTTGTATATACCAGTTTTTCCATTTTTATGATGTCCGTGCCACTAGTGACAACATTGCATTTGGTTTTCATGAGGGGAAAGATATTTCAGTCTTATACAGAATAAAAAAAAAATATCATCTATATTTGTCATCAATAAAGATGAAAAAATATGTCTCTAAAAATCAGGGGTTCAGTTTTTCTTCTCAGATATTTAATTGTTATCTTACTTCAATATCAATCTGACTAAAGTGCTTGATCTTCTAAAAGAAGATCTGAGAACGACCCATTCACATTCGTCTTCTGTATATTTTGGATTTCCATTATTGCTATTTTTATGTTACCCAATCAGACGACTTGTTCGATTGTCAAAGAGTAAGAAAAATATGCAGTTATTCCAGGACTCGAACCCGGGACCCCTCACTTACAAAGCAAGTGGCCTACCGACTGAGCTAACCGGCTATTTGATACATTACGACATAAGAATTGTAAATATCAAAAGTCAAAGCTACAGGTAGATTTGCAAGATGTTGTAAGCTAGGCTCTGATTGGCTAGTGAAAGGGCCGTCAGAACGAGGCAATGAATAGGTCGTTTTCAGATCCTATGCGTAGCGTAATAGGAGATGTACTTTAGTCAGATTGCTTCAATATAGTATTAACAAGATTTAAAATCAAACCACTTAAATTATGCCCACACCAAATTCTTTATTTTGAGCCAAGCAGCTGTTATTAAGAGATATTAATATGTAGATTAAAATTTCAGAAATAAAATGAATAAGGTGAAATGAGAAGGCATATTGTTTGTCTATATGACCCCATTTCACTTCTCTGCACTTATTCTCAGAAAACCATGGCTGGATTTTATTGGATCAGGAGTGATTGGTGGCATTGTTGTGCATATCTTCAGTACATCTCCCATGGGTTATTTTATCCCCAGATACAATGCATATGGGGGCTAAATTGAGGTCGGGCATATTTGCCCATTATTTGTGTCCACTCCATTTGAGCCGCGCCATGAGAAAATCAACATAGTGGCTTTGCGACCAGCATGGATCCAGACCAGCCTGCGCATCCGCGCAGTCTGGTCAGGATCCATGCTGTTCGCTAACAGTTTCTCCAATTCCAATAGGCTTTAAAAGCGAACAGCATGGAGCCTGACCAGACTGCGCGGATGCGCAGGCTGGTCTGGATCCATGCTGGTCGCAAAGCCACTATGTTGGTTTTCCCATGGCACGGCTCATTTCTTCTAAACCACCAGGAAGATTTTCATAAAACTAGCACCATTTATTTACCTCATCAAGACAATGAATGTGCTGACGGCACAACGAAGGCCATTAGTTCTACAACTTGGAGGTCAAAGGTCAAATAGCTTAACTTATGTCTGCTCCTGTACTTGTACCATCATGTTATACAAACACACTTAAAGATTTTCATAAAAGTAGCACTAGTTGTTTACAGTATCAAGACGATGTCCAAAGATCTAAGTCCAAGGTCAATGTTACACTTGAAGATCAAAGGTCAGATAGCTTCTCTTCCTGTTGGCTGCATACTAATATGATCTAAACCACACTGAAAATTTTGTAAAAATTGGTTACCTCACCAAGACTCAATGCTGAGCACATGACCCAGGTTATTAAGTCCAAGGTCAAGGTCACACTTTTTCTGTTGCTCCAGAGTCATATCTCAGGACATGATTTAATGGATTTCAATAACATATGGTAAAAATGTTAAATGTTCTAGGGAAATGCAGCCCTGCAAGTTTCAGACAGAATGCTTGAAGAAAACGAGATTTATGGCCCTTTGTTCTGAAATCTGTTTTTACATGAGTAGTGTTTTTATTCCATTTTCTGTCCATTCAAAGTCATCTCTCAGACACGGTTTGAAGGATTACAATAAAACATCTTGATAATGTTAATGATAGTTGGGAAATGTTGCTCTGCAAGATTCAGTGAAATTGCTTCAAAAAACACAAGTTATGGCTCTTAGTACTTATACAGAGCAATTCTTAATGTCATTTTAAGGTAAATTTTTGGTATGGAATATTGTGACCAAGCATGTAACATACTTTTATAGCTTTCCTGGAAACTTGTGTACAGTATGCGTTCTTGGTAAAGGTTAACGTTGCTGTTACTAGAAATAGAAAATTGTTTTTGATCAATAACTTTCCTAAGGAAAAGGGTGTTGCGTCCAAACTTAAAATTTAGGAAGCTTTCACGCCAGAGATAAAAACAGAAAAAAAAAATCAAACGATATCTCCTTCTAAAACGCTGGTCCGAATATGAAATTATTCTATACCTATTTTATCTATCCAATAACAAACGTTCATTTGCAACACGTGACCGTACAATATATTACAGTATTTGGATGCACGTGCGTACAAAAATCCTGTATTTTCTGTATTTGGATGCACGCGCGTACAAAATATCCTGTATTTTCTGTATTTGGACAGTTCAACAGTCCCATGTTAAACATACGATAAAGCCCGAAACGCGTGAAAATGTTCCGAATGTAAATCGGATGAAGTAGGCGACCTATGTACAAAGTTTGATTTTGCGTCTTGAAATCTGGATTTAATTTCAGTTGTTTTTTTTTTTTGTTTACAACACACAAAAATGATTCAAGGGATAACAATGCTATCTGATTTAGATATTAAACGTTCATTAATAATCAAAAACTTCAAAATACAGTAAAAAGGATCATCAGATGTCGGAAAATTTGAAAAGTCGCTTAAAGAAGCCGTTCCGGACGAACCTAGAAATTGGTATTAGCCCTGACTGTCTGAATAGCTACCTCAGCAGTTTTTATTTAACGGTTAAGAAACAAAATGGAGAAGATTATTAATGGCAACGGACGGGCGGTCAGCATCCAAAACATGTCTGCTCTATAATTCAGTTTTCGTCGGATCTTCACCAACTTTGTGACAGTGTTTGTGGGCATTACATCTTGGCCAATTTCGATAACCAGTCAAATTGTACCAGGCACTCTTTGATTATAGACTTTGAATTACTCGAAAAACGGGGAATTTAGCCTTGTCCGCTCTTTTAAGTTGAACAGTTTTCATCCGATCTTCACCAAACTTGCTGACAATGTTTCTGGGCATAATATCTCAGCCAAGTATTATTACCACCCAAATTGCCAAATGGCTGTTGTAGGGAGGTTGCACCATATACTTTTTTTAATGATGATACGCAGAAAAAACAACATTCAAAAACTAGAAAAGGCAGGAATACAATATTCAGTGAAACATTTTTAATTTAAACTATTACATGTATTTTGGTAAGATAAAATAGATATAGAATAAAAACGTTATTTAACATTGTACTGTACAATACGAGATATATTTGGACTCATACCCAGCTGAGAAAACCATATTGAACTCGCCTAGCAGCTTGTCCAATATGGTTTTCTCAGCTGGGTACTCGTCCAAATATATCTCCGTATTGTACAGAACAATGTTAAATAACCTAATATTATTTCACACTAATGGTCCTTGTGTGACCCTGTACAAAGATTGTTCAAATTATTCTGATTCATTTAAAAACATGACTGCCATAGGGCGTGATCACCTTCCCTATATGTATATAGTGGAAACTTTAAAAAATTGTGTGAAACTGCTGGCCCGATTTTAAAATAATTTCACACAAATGGTCCTTGTGTGACCTTCTGCCAAGATTGTTCAAATTATTTTGTTTAGTCATAAAACATGGCTGCCCTTTTTCCCTATATTTTTTTTCTGTATATATTGGTAACAAATGTTCTTGTCAGAAACAGTAGGCCCTATTTTAAAACAATTTTACACAATATGTATCTTGAATATTTGGTGTGTGATATCAGGGTTTGACTGTCTACTGTAATTGTTCATATTATTGCCCTAGATTCAAAAATGACCATACCCATGTGTGTGACATGTATATAATTTAGGCTAATATAAAAGAAACTTTGAATATCTTCTTCTCTGAATCCATAATAGCTAGAGCCTTGATATTTATATTTATTCTATATCTATTTTATATATCCAGTTGTTAACGTTTATTTGCAACACGTGACCGTACAATATATTACAGTATTGGATGCACGTGCTTACAAAAAAGACTGTATTTTTTCTGTATTTGGACAGTTCAGCAGTCCCGTGTTGAACATAGGATAAAGCGTGAAATGCGTGAAAATGTTCCGAATGTAAATCGAGTGAAGTAGGCGCTGTATGTAATGAGTGTGATTATGCATCTCGAAAATACAGAAAAGGCAGAAATACAATATTCAGTGAATCTTTTTTAACTTAAACTAAAATAAAAATGATATAGAATAAAATGGTTATTTAACATTGTACTGTACAATGTGAGATATATTTGGACTTGTACCCAGCTGGGGAAACCATATTGGACTCGCTTAGCGGCTCATCCAATATGGCTTTCTCAGCTGGATACTCGTCCAAATATATCTCTTTTTTGTACAGAACAATGTTAAATAACGTAATAAAACCTAACACTGTACTTGTACCATCATGTTATACAAACACACTTAAAGCCTTTCACACAGGTGAGCTCGTCAAGGTCATTGTTACTATATATAGAAAAGTTGTTTTTGTCCAATAATTTTAAATGAGTAGCTTTCAAAAAGACTGAAATCTAGTTGCATCTAATTGCTTTTTGTAGGCAGAGAATGTTTCTTCAACGGATAAACCTTTAGGGATAAAGCTTTATCCTGTTCTGCAGGGGATACCAATTCACTGAAATTGCTTGTTTGATTTTATTTTTAGCTCACCTGAGCAATGAATGCTCAGGTGAGTTTTTCTGATCGCTCGATGTCTGTCGTCTGTCAACATTTAGCTTGTGTATGCGATAGAGGCTGTATTTTTCAACTGATCTTCATGAAATTTGGTCAGAATGATAACCTTGATGAAGTCTAGGCCGAGTTCGAAAATGGGTCATCTGGGGTTAAAAACTTGGTCACTAGGTCAAATCAAAGAAAAACCTTGTGTATGTGCTAGAGGCTGTATTTTTCAATTAATCTTCATGAATTTTGGTCAGAATGATTACCTTGATAAAATCTAGGCCGAGTTTGAAAATAGGTTGTCTGGGGTCAAAAACTAGGTCACTAGGTCAAATCAAAGAAAAACCTTGTGTATGCGATAGAGGCTGTATTTTTCAATTAATCTTCATGAATTTTGGTCAGAATGATTGCCTTGATGAAATCTAGGTCAGGTTTGAATATGGGTCATCTGGGGTCAAAAGCTAGGGCACTAGGTCAAATCAAAGGAAAAGCTTGTATATATGATAGAGGCTGTATTTTCCAATTGATCTTCCTGATATTAAGTCAAAATGATAACCTTAATGAAACCTAGGCTGATTTTGAAAATGGGTCATCTTGGGTCAAAAAGTAGGTCACTAGGTCAAATCAAAGAAAAACATTGTTTATGCGATAGAGGCTGTATTTTTCAACTGATCTTCATGAAATTTGGTCAGAATGATTACATTGATAAAATCTAGGTCAAGTTTGAAAATGGGTCATCTGGGGTTAAAAACTAGGTCACTAGGTCAAATAAAAGAAAAACCTTGTGTATGCGATAGAGGCTGTATTTTTCAATTAATCTTCATGAATTTTGGTCAGAATGATAACCTTGATGAAATCTAGGACTAGTTTGAATATGGGTCATCTGGGTTTAAAAACTAGGTCACTAGATCAAATCAAAGAAAAACCTTGTGTATGCGATAGAGGCTGTATTTTTCAAATAATCTTCATGAATTTTGGTCAGAATGATTGCCTTTATGAAATCTAGGTTAAGTTTGAATATGGGTTATCTGGGGTCAAAAAGTAGGTCACTAGGTCAAATCAAAGGAAAAGCTTGTATATACGATAGAGGCTGTATTTTCCAATTGATCTTCCTGAATTAATTCAAAATGATAACCTTAATAAAACCTAGGCCGATTTTGAAAATGGGTCATCTGGGATCAAAAAGTAGGTCACTAGGTCAAATCAAAGAAAAACCTTGTGTATGCGATAGAGGCTGTATTTTTCAATTGAACTTCATGAAATTTGGTCAGAATGATTACATTGACAAAATCTAGGTCAAGTTTGAATATGGGTCATCTGGGGTCAAAAATTAGGTCACTAGGTCAAATCAAAGAAAAACTGTGTCTGCGATAGAGGCTATATTTTTCAATTGATCTTCCTGAAATTAAGTCAGAATGATTGCCTTGATAAAATCTAGGTCAAACTTGAATATGGGTCATCTTGGGTCTAAAAGTAGGTCACTAGGTCAAATCAAAGAAAAGCCTTGTGTATGCGATAGAGGCTGTATTTTTCAATTGAACTTCATGAAATTTGGTCAGAATGATTGCCTTTATAAAGTCTATGTTAAGTTTGATTATGGGTCATCTGGGTCAAAAAGTAGATCACTAGGTCAAATCAAAGAAAATCCTTCTGTATGCAATAGAGGCTGTATTTTTCGATTGATCTTCATGAAATTTGGCCAGAATGATTGCCTTGATGAAATCTAGGTCAAGTTTGAATATGGGTCATCTGGGTCAAAAAGTAGGTCACTAGGTTAAACCAAAGGAAAACGTTGTGTATGCGATAGAGGCTAAATTTTTTCAGCTGATCTTCATGAAATTTTGTCAGAATGATAGCCTTGATGAAAGCTTGGTTAAGTACGAATATGGGTCATCTGGGTTTAAAAACTAGGTCACTAAGTCAAATCAAGGAAAAACCTTCTGTATGCAATAGGGGCTGCATTTTACACTGGATTTTCATAAAATCTAGTCAGAATGTTTGCCTTGATGAAATCTAGGTCAAGTTGGAATATGGGTAGTCTGGGGTCAAAAACTAAGTCAATAGGTCAAATAAAAAAAACCTTGTGTATGCTTAAGAGGCTGTATTTTTCAATTGATCTTCATAAAATTTGGCCAGAATGATAGCCTTGATGAAATCTAGGTCAAGTTCGAATATGGGTCATCTGGGTTCAAAAACTAGGTCACTAGGTCAGATCAAAGAAAATACTTATTTATACTCAAGATTTTTGCTGCAATTGTAATGATAATTGGTCAGAATATTTTTTTCCATGAAATTACTAGGTCAAACATGTTTACACTGTTATGGTGTGTTATGGTGTGTTTCATAGGTGAGCGACCTAGGGCCATCTTGGCCCTCTTGTTAGTATTATTTGTCGAAATGGCATGCAAGACAAAAAATCAATCTCTGGCTGTAGGTGCAGATAGAAATATCTATTTTCCAGTGACTGTTAATGCAGTAACTGGGCAGTGACATTTCCACCTAAACAGTAACCCTCGAGCTGGATATTGCCATCTGCACTTACAACCAGTGAAAGAGTCTTATATGTTTCACAGTGTTGTGTAATATAAAAATTTATTCAATGTAGATAATTTGTATTTTTCTGTCATTATATTTTTCAGGCCCCATTTTACAATGTCCTATCGGAAGCAATCAAGATCGGCTGTAAAGGAGCAATATGGATCTCAGAGAAAATATGACAGCACTGTGTAGTGACATTCCATAGCATGATAAACTGCTTACAGAAAATCTGCAGTTACTTGCTGTTCTTTAGCTGATACCTTTTTTGTGGGACATGTGGATATAATGCATTAAGCCATTTAGTTGTTAATGAAAAACTGCAGTATTGTTGACCATGGTATTTCAGGCTAGATATAAACTCTTGCAGAGGTTTTTCATTTGTTTAAACTTTGTAAATGGGCAAAGAATACTGCATTTAACTGCCTTTTTGTGTTGAAAATTGTTATGTATTAATAAAATTATGATCAATCATTCTGCTTTATCTTTTATTTTTATTAGCTCGACTGTACGAAGTATATGGAAAGTTATCTTTCTCTCCCAGGCATTTGTTTCGCCTCCACACCTTGGTTAAGGTTTTGATGCACATTCACTTTATCTTTGTAATTACTTGGGGGATTTGCTTAAGATTTAAAACAGTTATTCCTCATCATCACCCACATATTATGACACAATGCCATATATCTTGCACCAATATTTCATGAATCATTCCCCCCTTTTCACTTAAAATTTCAAGTTAAAGTTTTGGTGCACTTTCACTCTGCCTCTCGTATTTCTACATGGATTTAATGCTGTCTTGAAATAGTTGTTCAACATCATCACTCACAACATGTGACACAAGGTCCATATCTCCGACACCAATTTTATATGACTTATGCAAACTTTTATATAAAATTTTAGTTAATTTCTGACGCATTTTCACTATATTTCTGTTATTAGAAAAGGGATATGATTCAGATTTAAAATAATTTTTCCACATCATCACCTACATCATATGACGTAAGGGACATAACTCTCACCAATATTTCATGTGTTATCCCCATTTTTACATAAAATTTTAAGTTTTGATACACACTGTCTCAGTTGTTACAAAATGGATTTTATTCAAACTTTATGATGTTGTTCCACATCATCACCCACATATATGAGGCAAGGTTCATAACTATTGACACAAATTTTTCATGAATTATATGAAAAATAGGCTTAAAAATGGCTTTAATTTATATCGCATGTATCTCAAAACGTATATGACTCGGGATGATGAAACATTACAGGATTATTATTATTCAGCATGTCGGGTTGTTTACCTGAGATTTTGTTAGAGATATCATTCGGTCAGAACAGAGTTATGGCCCTTGACTTAGTCTAAAACATGCATAAAAGGGCATATGTCACTCATATCTCAAAAAGTATTTGACCTGGGGTCATAAAACATTATAGAAATTATATTAAGCATGTGAAGTTGTGCACTTAAGATTTTGTTACAGATTTCTATCAGTAAGACCAGAATTATGGCCCTTGATTGTCAAAAATATACTTAAAGGGCATACAAGTTTGTGTTGCATATATCTCAAAAAGTATTTGACTTAGAGTCATAAAACATAGGGGATTGTATATAACATGTTAAGTTATGCACCTGGTGTTTCGTTACGGATTTCACTAAGCCAGACAAGGTTATGGTCCTTGACTTAGTGAAAAATACATATAAAGTGCTTAAACGTTTGTGTTGCATATATCTTCAGAAATATTCCATCTAGTCATGAAACCATGTTGGAGTATTATATCCAGCATAAGTCAAAACTTAGGCCTCCAGTGTTAGCTCAGACCATAGAAATTCCTTGCAAACATTCTAGTTAGCAATATTGTTCAGGTTGTATGATTTGTAAAAGTGACCCTTGTTTGCAGGGCTAGTCTCCATTTGTATCTACATTATGTTCCGTAATGGTCATTTTGTTTTAGATAAAACTGTGGATGCCAAATATACACTGTAAGATACATCTTGGACCGTATACCTATAAGCAGTCTGATATTGATCCCAATGTTGTTGTTTAACCTTAACCTGCTGGGGGCTAGTGATTCAGTCAGTAAATTTTCAGTGAACACCCCTTCCAGTACTGCCCAAATTGAAAGATGGACAAGTTTACTATACAAATTTAGCAGGATAAGGGTTAATATACTGGTTTCTTTGAAGTGCATTTACAGTCACATTTTTAATGAAACACACATATTGCATACTGTCTACCTACACATGCATAGTTAAACTGATGCACTTGATCAGTTTATGTGCAAAATATGTTTAGAGTTATATTCAGTGAAACACTCTTGAACTCTTTCCAACTTTGTGGACCCAGATGAGAGATGGAGAGCTTGTAGTCAGATGGCTGAGGAAAAAGAAACAGACATTAGACCCACTGTACTACTGGAAGCATCAGGAATACCGAGACATATAAGCTCTGTGTACCCAGATGAGAGATGGAGAGCTTGTTGTCCAATGGCTAAGGAACGAGAAACGTGCATTAGTCAATAACCATTTTACTACTTAAAACATCAGAATATAGAGACATATAAACACAGAGGTTTTACTTGACATGTGAATTTGAAACCTTTGTGATAAAATTGACTTTTGTCAAACCGTTGAATATAGAATAGACTACTATACGTCATTGAATTTTTTTTGTTTATAAAATGTAACTGTCTGATGAAGTTTTGTAATAGTTCTAAGTATTACTTTATGTATGGGGTTGTGGGGCAAGGTTTAATCTTTACAGATCTGGAAACTTCTCGAACGCATCCAGCACAACATCTTTCTTTGAACTATCTTCACTGACTAAAAAATCTGCCCACGCATCACAAAGTACAGCATTTGGAACTTTGCCATCTTTAGGATTGAAGGAATTGAAGTACATCTTATTCCAGGCCTCGTCTTCCAGTCCCAAGGACTTGTCGGCTGTGATAAACTCTTCCTCTGTTATGAAACCTTTTCCATCGTGATCAATAACTTTTATATCTGCATCACATGCCTTTCTAATGTCCTCGATAAATGCTTTCTTATTTGCCTTGTAGTCGTCGTTGGTCAGTTTGATGAACTGTTCTTCAGTTACCGGACCTGATTTACCGTGGAACACAAACTTGTCCCAGAAGGAATGGAACGTTTTTATTGCCTCGGTTTTGCGTTCTCCTTCAAGATGGGCTAGTTTTACATAAGCGTTCCTGGAATATTAAATCATACAATAATATGTGTTATTTCTGTTTAATTAAGCAGCACAAATTCAGATAATATTGCCATTTAAGATTTAAAAGCATTATTTTTCAAAATAAGTAACCCATTATTTGATTTGATGTGTTTTGGGTTTTACGGCGCACAAGCATGATACAGTTTATATGGCGCCAAATAGGACACGCGTTATAGTTTCACAACTCATTACATTGAATTCTTGTCCCAGAACCACATGGAACACGTAATTACGAAGTAAGACCACATGGATATAGACAAATGTTCTTTTCCAAGTACGGTCTAAAGAAGGATGATGTGTTCTACAAATGTCAATAATACAACATGATTTTTATGAAGGTTTTCCTTTACAAATAATTTCATGAAATTGTCTAGTAGGTGATTATATTTAAAGAGAGCTTTACTCGTCTCGCTGTTCATCGGCTTGTGTAAGTTGTCCAGCATGTTTCCTATCAAGGGCCTTGAACCACATTCTCCATTTCTTGATAAGGTACTCGTTAGCCATTGCTATAACCTGAAATAGTAACTCGGTATACAATGAACAAATCGGTGTCAGCGTACACACGGATTAGAAAGTTATAAAATCATGCAGAAAAACTCTCAATAGCTTGACCTGCATTCTTACCTCAAGTTCTTAGTTAAGAAAATGTGGACTCTAAAACAATCTTGGCTGACCCCTGGGATTAAACAAGACTGCATTTGTCACAGTATGCATGGTGCCCGTGACGTAACAATTGAAATCTCTCATTAGAACGAAAAGCCCGTTTTTTTAGCATCCCAGATAAACTGCAAATGTTAAACAACTATTTATTTATATGTCATTTTGTCTCCCGTCAATTTTGTCATAGAAGACAGCTAATGGGCAGACTAATGCATTACAGTTTCATACAAGTTAATAGTACACAATAACACAAAACATAAATGCCGTGACAATAAAGTACATACTAAACTTAACATACGAGAGATGTTCAGCTCAAAATTGACCACTGTGAAAATTAAATCTCTGAAAACATGCACCATGCGCATGCCAATTTCGAAAGTTGGTCAAGGTTCATCAGCTCAGCACTACTTTTAAATCAACATGGACAAGTTGCAAGTTGGCTATTAGGAAGGGATACTAATCTGGAATCCTTTTTAGGCGTAAAGGGACGGTGTTAACCGGAAAAGCCAAAAGTAGGTCATTTTGCGAAACGTGTTTTAGTCGACACGGTAAATTCCTTCTTTGTCGACGTGATATTTAGCGCCATGTATATGTACCGAGAAATAGCGCTTTCAAATTTGATCAAATATTTTACTTAAAACATGATTAAAACGAAATGTCACATATCACAACTGTCTTAATTAACTGATACACACACTGAGTTTGTTATTCGCGATACAGAATAATTCGACATCATTTGCGCTCTAAAGGAACTGTTCCGCAAGACGTATTACCATTTCTGGTCCTGTTTGTCTGGTACCGAGACATATAAGCTCTGTGGACCCATATGAGAGATGGAGAGCTTCTTGTCCAATTGCTTAGGAAAGGATAAACATGCATTAGTCAATAACCATTTTACTACTAAAAATATCAGAATATTGACAAGAACATACTAAACTTAACATACGAGAGATGTTCAGCTCAAAATTGACCACTGTGAAAATTAAATCTCTGAAAGCATGCACCATGCGCATGCCAATTTCAAAAGTTGCGCATTGCATTATTATATAATCGGTATAAATTATGTACTTTGATTCTAAATAGTTCAAGTAATTTTGCATGCGAAATAGGCCGTTGAAGACTTAACCATTCGCGTTGGAGTATTGGTATAGTGGTAAATGAACTTAGATGTAACATTTCTGTAAGATGATTATCTTGAATATTCGTTATAAAATCGGGTTACAATGCAACGAAATAGTATTGGTGCAAATGTTCCAAAAGTGACATACTGAGGCAATACCTACGGTCAATAATACAAGTAGTCCTACCGACAAAACATTTTCTCTCGGAACATTCAACCATGTTTTATCTCGAATTAGAGGGCAAAGTCATGGCAATAAAGACAAGGTCTTCTTAAATCAACATGGACAAGTTGCAAGAGGTTGTAGAAGAAACTGCAATTGGATATAGAAAAACACTTTACTTCTGATGGGGTAATGTTCTGTTCAGCATGGGCATTGGCAGTTTTGAAGGTAAATTGACAATGATTTTCTTTAAGCGTGATTTGCTTGAGCTTTGCTTGAGCTGGAATATCCTTTTATGCAATACTGAGATTCGAGATTTTAGAAAATGCCCTAAAGCCAACACTAAATTAGATATAGAAAACGACTTTAACCACTTTTTCGGAAAAAATCTGTAAAACATGGCCCTATTGTCTTTTGCAGATTCACCTAAGCTTTGGTGTTCCATCAAGCGTATCCAGCCATTAAATCTAAAATCATGGACTATCGTCAAACTAGAAACATCAATATTATAACGTCTGAGGAATGAGTACCCAGCCCCGACAGTATATGGTAGAGGGCTATATGAAGAATACGGAAAACGCACTATATAAAGACCCTAAAGGGCCCGCTTAAAATTGATCTTAAGAGATGTTGATACGACTTTGCCGTCTTTGGCTCAGAGTTGCAGAGAGGTGAACATTTGCAAAAACGACATACAAATAACTGCAAATGTCCAGTTGAATAATGTTCAATTCTAATACGACCAACAATGCTTAAAACATCACAACAAAAACTTTGACGTCACCGCACGTTAACGTGACGTCATTCTAGCGTAAGAGTGTTTTAACAGAGACAAGCATATTAGAATTAAGTGTTTTAACAGAGGCAAGCATATTGGAATTAAGAAGAAATTCTAATATGCTTGTCTCTGTTAAAACACTCTTACTCTAGAATGATGTCACGTTAACGTGCGGTGACGTCAAAGTTTTTGTTGCGACCAAGAAAGAACGCTTCTATATTTTATCTACTGTTAAGATTAAGGGCATATTAGAATCGAAATATTTTATAGCAAAATAGTGTTTTAACACTGTTTATACACTCGGGCGGTAATACGTCGTACAAATAATTTCACTCGGGCTGCGCCCTCGTGCAATTATTACGCCCGACGTACAATAGTGTTAAAGCACTCTTTTGCTATAAATTATTTCTTAATATAAGCTGACCACATCTCGTATGAATGTAAGCAAGTAAATTTTATCATAGCGACATTGTATAAAATCAACTGAAACAATTTACAACACCCGGTCACGTTGGGCCAATAAGTCACTTTAAGGATATAACTTAATTATACAACAAATCATCGTATTTTTACCATATGTAATTATGTTCGACTTGATCTAAATTGATTATTTCATGCTGGAACATTGAATTCTACCAATCACGTGAAATGACTGGTTTTACAAGAAAAGACAACGTAAATATATTTATAGGTTATTAACTTTGTATCAGGAAATATGCACGAGTTCTTCAGTGGAAATAAAAAGTCGCGCAATATTCTTCCGCTGAAGAACGAGTGCATATTTCCCGATGCAAAGATAATAACCTTTTTATTATCTCCCGCCGATGAAATCGGGAGGGGGTATTGAAATAGCGTTGTCCGTCCGTCCTTCCGCAGCCACTTCTCAGTAACTAGCTGGTAGAATTTTATGAAACTTGAAATAAACATGAACCAACATACTGGGATGATGCCCGTCAAGTTTTTTTGGATTGGTCAATTTCCCTTAGAGTTATTGCTCTTGATTTAATGAAAAATGTCCGTCCACAGCCATTTCTCAGTAACTATCAGGTAGAATTGCATAAAACTTGAAATAAACATGCACCAACATACTGCAATGATGCTCGTCAAGTTTTTTTTTGGATTGGCCAATTTCCCTTAGAGTTATTGCCCTTGATTTAATGAAAAATCTACGTCTGTAGCCACTTCTCAGTAATAAGCTGGTAGAATTTCATGAAACTTGACATAAATATGGATCAACATACTTCGATGATGCCTGTCTTTTTTTTTTCAATTGGTCAATTTTCCTTGGAGTTATTGCCCTTTAATTGTTTAAAAATCTACAGATTTGTACATAACAAACCAACCAATTGGTAGAATTTCATTAAACCTCTTTCAGTCTTTTCCATGAAAATTTATTATAAACATGTGAAGTTTTGTACCCGCCCCCCCCCCCCCCCCCCCCCCACACACACACACAAAAAAAAATAAAAATTCATTCCTTTTCATTATTTTTTCTTTTCAAACCTTCCGTGAATATTTATCAGCATGCAAAGTTATACCGTTCCCCCACCTCACTCTCTACTCAGTCTTGCCCACCACCCCGATCATGCATCCCCATCCCCCACCCATTTTTTTTTCATCATTTTTAATTTCCCATCAATATTTATAAACAACATGTGAGACTTTGTACCCTCACCTGGTCACACCCCCCCCCCCCCCCCCCCCCCCCCCCCCCCCCCCCAAAAAAAAATAAATAAATAAAAAAATAAAACATTCAGTTTCTGTTAAAATGATTTTGACTAAAAAAAATTTTTGCTTCTTAGTAACATCCTTAACTTTTTGCCGGATATATTTTTTGCCATTCCTCACCACAAGTCCTTTCGGTGGGGGATACCGATTCATCGAATTATCTTGTTACATACGCATCTATACGTATAAATATAATGTAAATATCATGAATTTGTTCAATAGCCTGATTAGGATTGACAATACTGAACTAAATTTAAAAAATAGTGCAACAACACACTAAATTGCGTTACGCACCCGATACGAAATTCGGGCGTCAGTGTACGGAAAAATATGGACGTTTCCGGTACGGGGAATAGAAACGAGTATGTAATCAATAAAAGTATTAGATCTAATATATCATCTTCAAAAATATATCTGACAAATGATCATCGTAAAAATATAGCTGACAAATAATCATTTTCAAAAGAAAACAATACTTATAGGTTATATGCACGAATTCTTCAGCGGAAATACTGCGCGACTTTAGGAGCGCAATATTCTTCCGCTGAAGAACGAGTATATATTTCCCGAAGCAAAGATAATAACACTTTTATTAATACGCATCTACATGTATAAATATAATGTAAATATTATAAATTTGTTCAATAGGTTGAATAGGATTGACAATACCGAACTAAATAAAAAAAGTAGCGCAACAACACATTCGGGCGTCAGTGTATGGAAAAATATATTAACGTTTCCGGTACCAGTGTAAAGGAATAGAAGCGAGTATGTAATGATATAGAATATCATTTTAAAAATATATTTTGCGAAAAGAATGCATCTTAACATATGACAGTAAACCAAGCGAAACAAAGACACACATACCTCTTAATCCTTCAACTAGCACAGTTTAACTTTGCGTCAAAACAACACACTATATATACGGTTTTCAAGATGCAACCTTTGCCTGTCTTCAGCTTGATGAATTAATTGCAATTGTCCTGAAACGAACTCAAGGCTACAACTGAAACGTGATTTATTATATCTTATAACTAAAACATGCGGTTTCCTCCGTTTTATACAAAAATAAATAAATAAAAACGAAAGCAGAATACCTGATATTTATGCTTTTTGTTTTCACAAAGGATATAACTATGTTCCATTGGGGATTAACAGTAATAAAGAAATTAATTATTCTTTCATTTCTAGTCTTCCCTACATCACCCCCCCCCCCCCCATCCACACACACACACACACACACACACACACACACACACACACACACGCGGACAGTTTAGAAGTAAAGTTTTTACTAGAACCTATTTCAGTAAAAGTTTAACTGGTGTAAGCTGACTTTAAAAATATTCATAGGATGGCACTTAATATGGCATAGACTTATGATACATAATTCCGTCCTTGATTGAAGACACAACGTCCTTGACCTAGAGGGAAAAAAGGAATGTCTTACAATGTCGGTGACTAATCTAATTACTCATGCTCATGTCCGTGATTTTGGACAAGCTGCAGCCTTGTGAACAGGTAATGAGCCGGGTTTTATTCTGTTAACCATTCCATCTTTTTTTCAATATCTACTGCACTCAGATTATGCAAAAGAAAAACAAACACGATGCCATTAAGTAATAATGGAGTTACAATTCAGGAGGTTAAGAGGAAACAAATTGCCTGACCCTCTTGTTTCATGAATTATCACTCACATCATATGCCACAAGGTCCATAACTCCGGCATCAATTTTATATGAATTATGTGCACTTTTAATTAAAATGTTAGCTTATTTTTATGCATTTTCACTTTATTTCTATAAGAGAAGGGATATGATTCAGATTTAAAATAGTTGTTCCACATCATAACTCACATCATATGAAACAAGGGACAAAACTATCGCCAGTATTTCATGAGCTATCCCCCTTTTTTGCATAAAAAATTAGGTTGATTCTCTCTCAGTTGTTTCCAAATGGATTTTTTTCAAACATTATAAGATGTTGTTCTACAGATAGCATTCAGTCAGAATAGAATTATGGCCCTTGACTTGCATAAAAGGGCATAACAGTTTGTGTTGCACATTTGACCTAGGGTCATAAAACATCATAGTAATAATATTCAGCATGTGGAGTTGTGCACTTAGGATTTTGTTACAGATTTCTGTCAGTCAAACCAGACGTATGGCCCTTTATTGTCAAGAATATGCTTAAAGGGCATACAAGTTTGTGTCGCATGTATCTCAAAAAGTATTTGACTTAGAGTCATAAAACATTAGGGGATTGTTATATAGCATATGTAGTTGTGCGCCTGGTGTTTTGTTTGGGATTTCACTCAACCAGACTAGATTATGGTCCTTGACTTAGTGAAAAATACATATAAAGTGCTTAAAAGTTTGTGTTGCATATATCTTCATAAATGTTTCACCTAGTCATGAAACCATGTTGGAGAATTATCCGGCATAAGTCAAAACTTAGGCCACAAATGTTAGCTCAGATCATAGAAATTCCTCGCAAACACTCTAGTTAGCAATATTGTTCAGGTTATATGATTTGTAAAAAGTGACCTTTGTTGGCAGGCCTAGTCTCCATATGTATCTATGTAAGTATGAGCCATAATGGCTATTTTGTTTTAGAGAAGAAAACTGTGGATGCCAAATATACACTGTGAGATACATATTGGACCATATACCCATAAGCAGCCTGATATTGATCCCAATTTTGCTGTTTAACCTTTAACCTGCTGGGGGCAAGTGATTCTGCCTTCGCGACCAGTGCAGACCAAGATCAGCCTGCACATCTGTGCAGGCTGATCATGGTCTGCACTGTTCGCTATTCAGTCAGTAAATTTTCAGTGAACACCCCTTCCAATAGTGAATGGTACTGCCCAAATTGAAAGATGGATCAGTTTACTATAGAAATTTAGCAGGATACGGGTTAATAAACTGGTTTCTTTGAAGTGTATTTACAGACACATTTTTAATGCAACACACAAATTACATACTGTCTGGCTACAAATGCATAATTAAACTGATGCACTTAATCAGTTTATGTGCAAAATATATTCAGAGTTATATTCAGTGAAACGCTCTTGAACTCTTTCCAGCTTTGTAGACCCACATGAGAGATGGAAAACTTGTAGTCAGATTGCTATGGAAACAGAGACAGGCATTAGACTCATTGTAATACTTGAAGCATCAGGAATACCGAGACATATAAGCTCTGTGGACCCTCATGAGTGATGGAGAGCTTGTTGTCCAATTTCTTAGGAACGATAAACATGCATTAGTCAATAAACATTTTACTACTTAAAATATCAGAATATCGAGACATATAAGCGTGCAGGCTGATCATGGTCTGCACTGTTCGCTATTCAGTCAGTGAATTTTCAGTGAATACCTCTTCCAATAGTGAATCATCAGAATGGTACTGCCCAAACTGAAAGAAGGACAAGTCCATTATAGAAATTTAGCAGGTTAAGGGTTAATATACTGGTTTCTTTGAAGTGTATTTACAGTCACATTTTTTAAAGCAACATACATAGTGCATACTGTCTGGCTACAAATGCATAGTTAAACTGATGCACTTGATCAGTTTATGTGCAAAATATGTTTAGAGTTATATTCAGTGAAATGCTCTTGAACTCTTACCAGCTTAGTAGACCTAGAAGAGAAATGGAGAACTTGTAGTCAGATTGCTAAGGAAAAAGAAACAGGCATTAGACCCATTGTACTATTTGAAGCATAGGAATACCGAGACATATAAGCTCTATGGACCCTGCTGAGAGATGGAGGCTTGTTGTCCGATTGTTAAGAAAAAAGAAACAGGCATTAGACTCATTGGACTACTTGAAGCATCAAAATACCGAGACATATAAGCTCTGTGGACCCTGATGAGTGATGGAGAGCTTGTTGTCCGATGGCTAAGGAACGAGAAACATGCATTAGTTAATAACCATTTTACTACTTAAAATATCAGACTATATCGAGACATATAAGCATAGAGTTTTTATTTGACATGTGAATTTGAAAACTTTGTGATAAAATTGACATTTATCAAACCGTTGAATATAGAATAGACTACTATATGTAATTGAAAGTTTTTGTTTATACAATGTAACTGTCTGGTGAAGTTTGTAATAGTTTTAAGTATGGCAAGTTTTGATCTTTACAGATCTGGAAACTTCTCAAACGCATCCAACACAATATCTCTCTTTGAACTATCTTCACTCACTAAAAAATCTGCTCATGCATCACTAACTACAGCAGTTGAAATTTTGCCATCTTTAGGATTGAAGGAATTGAAATACATCTTACTCCATGCCTCGTCTTCCAGTCCCAAGGACTTGTCGGCAGTGATAAACTCTTCCTGTTATGAAACCTTTTCCATCGTGATCAATAACTTTTATATCTGCATAACACGCCTTTCTAATGTCCTCGATAAAT
Source organism: Mercenaria mercenaria (assembly GCF_021730395.1). Classification (NCBI taxonomy): domain Eukaryota; kingdom Metazoa; phylum Mollusca; class Bivalvia; order Venerida; family Veneridae; genus Mercenaria; species Mercenaria mercenaria. Next base: position 87,937,380 of record NC_069362.1, on the reverse strand, counting down.
GCTTTCTTATTTGCCTTGTAGTCGTCGTTGGTCAGTTTGATGACCTGTTCTTCAGTTACCGGGCCTGATTTACCGAGGAACACAAACTTGTCCCAGAAGGAATGGAACGTTTTTGCGGTCTCCTTCAAGATGGGCTAGTTTTACATAAGCGTTCCTGGAATATTAAATCATACAATAACACGTGTTATTTCTGTTTAAGCAGCATAAATTCAGATAATATTGCCATTTAAGATTCAAAAGCATTATTTTACAAAATAAGTAACCCATTATTTGATTTGATGTGTTTTGGGTTTTACGGTACACAAGCATGATGCAGGTTATATGGCGCCAAACAGGACACGCGTTATATAGTTTCACAACTCATTACATTGAATTCTTGTCCCAGAACCACATGGAACACGTAATTACGAAGTAAGACCACATGCATATAGACAAATGTCCTTTTCCAAGTACGGTCTAAAGAAGGATGGAGTGTTCTACAAATGTCAATAATACAACATGATTTTTATGAAGGTTTTCCTTTACAAATAATTTCATGAAATTGTCTAGTAGGTGATTATATTTAAAGAAAGCTTTACTCGTCTCGCTGTTCATCGGCTTGTGCAAGTTGTCCAGCATGTTTCCTATCAAGGACCTTGAACCACACTCTCCATTTCTTGATAAGGTACTCGTTAGCCATTGCTATAACCTGAAAGGGGAAATGGTACATAATGAAGAAATCTCCCCCATCGGTGTCAGCGTACGCACAGAATAGAATCGTGCAGAAAAACTCTCAACAGCTTAACCTGCATACGTATCTCTAGTTCTTAATTAAGAAAATGTGGACTCTAAAACAATGCTGGCTGAACTCTGGGCTAAAGTGTGGACTCTAAAACAATGCTGGCTGAACTCTGGGCTAAAGTGTGGACTCTAAAACAATGCTGGCTGAACTCTGGGCTAAAGTGTGGACTCTAAAACAATGCTGGCTGAACTCTGGGCTAAAGCAAAACAAGACTAATTTGTATGTGTGGACTCTGAAACATGCCGACTCTGCTTAAAGTGTGGATCTTACAAATGCAGGCTGAAACTCTGGTAATATTTGATTAAAACATCGCAAATCTGTGTAAGAGTGTGGACTCTAAACAACCTGTGAACTTGGTAAAGTGTGGACCTAAACAATCTGCTGAACTCTGGCAAAGTGTGGACTCTAAAAAATCGCTGAACTGGCTAAAGTGGGACTCAAAACAATGCTGGCGAACTCTGGGCTAAAGTGTGGACCTAAAACAATCGGCGACCCTGGGATAAGTTGGACTAAACAATGCTGGCGAACTCGGATAAGGTGACCTAAAACATGCTGGCTGACCCCTGGGCTAAAGTGTGGCTCTAAACATGCGCTGAACCTGGCTAAATGTGACTCAAAAAATGCGGCTGCCTGGATAAAGTGTGGCTCAAACAATCGGCGAACTCTGGCAAAGCAAACAACTTATTGTTAATGCATGGCCATCTCTAAAGCATGCCCATGCACATGCCAATTTCCGAATTTTGCAGTCGTGCATTTTTTTCATTATAGCAATATATAACGGTATATATATACTTTGATTCGAAATACTTTAAGTAGTTTTACATGCGAAATAGGCCTTTGAAGACTTGGTGCAAATGTTCCAAATGCAACATACTGAGGCAATACCTATGGTTAATAACGCTAAAAGTAGTCCTACCGGCTCGGAACTTAACTCGGATTAGGGAGCAAAGTCACGGCAGCGCAAGGTTCTTATAAGCTCAACACTGCTCAAATCAACATGGACAAGTTGCAAGAGGTTGTATAAGAAACTGTGCAATGGGATTACTTCTGATGGGGTTATATATTCTATTTAGTTGAAACAAATGGGCATTGGAAGTTGTTGTAAGGTAATTGACAATGATTGTCTTTAAGCGGGATTGGTTTGAGCTGGAATATCTTTTAATACAATACTGAGATTCGAACTTTCAGAAAATACCCTAAAGCCAAATTATGTTATAAACTAAATTATATATCGAAACGATTTTAAGCCCTTTTTCGGACAAAACCTGCAAAAAATGCCCCCAATCTGTTTTTTGAAGATTCACTTTAACCGTCAAGCGTATCCAGTCATTAAATCTAAAAAGCATGGACTATCCTCAAACTAGAAACGTCAATGTTATAACGTCTGAGGAACGAGTGCCCAGCCCCGACAGTATATGGTATATGAAGAATGCGGAAAACTCGCTATAAAGACCCTAAATTTTATTAATGGAGCTTAAAATTGATCTTAAGATGCTGGACCAATTAACTGTTGATACGTCTTTGGCTAAGAGTTGCAGAGAGGTGAATAGCCATAACGAATCTCAAATGGAACATTTGCAACAATGAAATACAAGTAACTGCACATGTCCGGTTGCATTATATTTAGGCCGTGAGCTGGACAAAAAATTGGTACCATTTTTCTGGCAAATTCTCTATGTCACTTTTTGAAAGATATATATGTGCACTTCTAAAATAATTCAGGGGGGCCTGTCTACGGCACAGCTTAAGGTCTGAAATCAAGCGATTTCAAAATGGCTTCCAAAATGGCGGCCATTTATTTGAAAATGTCAATTATTCTTATATTTTACCTACCTATTACGTCTTAATGTCTAAAAAACATATTCTTGATAGTTTTAAGCACTTACTGATGTGTTACATACATAAGTACAAAGAAAACAACATCTTGACTTTAAAAAATTAAATTTCTGTGGCAATAAATTAATACAAGAACAACAACAACATATTTTTTCATCAAAATAGTATATATTTTCAATTTAGATATGCTGATAATGGTATTTATCTTGATATTTTAACTGAAAATTTCAATTAGGATTACATCTGGTGAAAAACACCACTTATTTTAGCTGATGAGGTCTTATTTTTAGTGAATCATGCGAAATAAATGTGGGTGGGGTAATCACATTTAAACACTATTTTTACTGATAGTATATATAATTCAGGTGTATTCATATGGCTAACATTTTATTTCCATTTAATTAGATTAATTAAGTCCATAAATAAGAAAAAATGATTTTTGAAATATGAAGATGAAGTGTAAAAAGACTAAAAAGGAAAGTGTAACAGTCTTCGGATAGTCACTATTATCCGGATTTTCATGATTGATTGGGCCATGTTCTTAAATAAGTCACTTAATTACAGTAAACATTGTATACTCAGTTGAACTAGCATCTACCGGACGACCTTTTCTTATCTATTTAAGACTTTATGTAGTGAATATTAGTGAAAACAGATCAGCAAATACCAGACTTTTCAGGACAAAAAGGTACAAAATGTATATCATAATTCATTACAACTGCACTTTATGAAAACTGTATTTGCAATTGTTGAGAAAAAAATCTAAGATTGGTATCTGGTGGAAAAATATAATTTTTGCTTAAATTCCAAGTCCAGAAATCCACCACTAGTTACAGAAAATGGAGGCCAGTCAGCAAAAATATGCTATTATGAATTGAACAAATTAGCACTTCATTGTTTGAAAGTAACTCATAACTACACATATTCTAAACAACTTAATATCAAGATGATAATTGTATTTACTATAATGTCTTCAAACACAACAAAATAAAATAGTTAATATAGTGAGTATATTCAGAATGTCTCCCTAAAGCAATCTTGAAATTAACTTAAAACTCATATGTTCACGTAAATGTACAATTTCCACCTATACAAATTAAAAAATGTAGAGCAATGAAGGAATATATCTTTAATTGAATTGTAATTCAACAAACCTTTAGACGAAAAATGTTGAAACACTGTAACAAAATCACTCCAAAATTCTATAATATATGTTTGGTCACGTAAATTACAAAAAATGTGTAACATTTTGACTCTACTAGACATGTTTACTTTGCAAGAGCTTTTTGCATCTAAGTAAGTGATATATGATAATATATATACCTAATCTTTACAAAATTATATAGAATTTTTACATCCAAAATATGATAAATATTTTTCTCAATATTTTAACAAATTTATGGTTGTCATAGAAAGACATAAAACTCGGCCAATAAGCTGTGCCATAGATAGGCCCCCCAAACTTTTTCAAAGACTACAGACATGTATCTATCCAAAAAACACTAAAACTTTTTGCCAGTCTGATTGGTACCAATTTCTTAAATTTGGGGTCTTGGCTCACGGCCTAATTCAATTCTAAGCTTGAATCATCACAACGATATTATGTTGACGTCAGGTCGACGTGATATTTAGTACCTTGTTTGCAACGAGAAATAGCGCTTTCAAATTTGATCAAATACTTTACTTAAAACATGTTTAAAACGAAAGACTCACACACGCACACGCACGCACGCACGCACACATACACGCACACTGACTTTGTTATTCGCTGTACAGAATAATTCGACAACGGAAATATTCAGCAAGACGTATTACCATTTCCGAGGGTGACTATACCTACCATTTTGGCGTCATACATGCGCGAAGAATCTGTCATATTTTATCTAAATTTTGCTATAAAAAGAAACAAATCAGAATTGAAATAATGTATAGCAAAACCGTCATTGAACACTCTTTATACACTCTGGCGGTTATACGTTGTACAACATAATTTCACTCGGACTACGCCCTCGTGAAATTATTACGCTCGATGTATAACAGCCCATCGTGTAAAAATAGTGTTGAAACACTGTTTTGCTATAAATTATTTCTTAAATATAAGCTGACCACATCTCGTATGAATGTACAACTTATTCAATAATTCGTTGTTTACAACTGGTTTCTACCACAGTTATGTGTAAATATATAAGTAAGTATGTAAGTAAGTAAGTAATTAAATTTTAATTTTATCATAACGACGTTCTGTATAGCATATGTACAAAATCAACTGAAACAATTTACAACACACGGCTACGTTGGACTTTAAGTCTCTTTAAGGATATAACTTAATTATCGATTTCTTGATATCAGGAATTCAATTTTTTGATATCAGAAAATCATTTCTTGATATCAAAAATTAGTCATATTTTTTGATATCAGGAAATCGAATTTTTGATATCAAGAAATCATTTCTTGATATCTAGAAATACGGATGATTTTTTTATATCAAGAATTCGATTTCTGGATATCAAGAAATCATTTTTTTGATATCAAAATATTGATTTCTTGATATCAAAAAATGGCCAGTATTTCTTGATATAAAAAATTCCCGCTGTTCTAAAAATAGACATGCAATTAGGGATAACCCCTAATTAATTCAGTCAGTGCGGGGTATGGAACGCCTATACTGTCTTGACATAATGATTATCAGTTTGTCATGAGCTTTTTCCAATATATTCGGTATAAATTATAATCTTTCTTGTAAATAAAGCAGTTTGTTATGTAGATTTACTAGTTTGTCCGGTGCATTTTTTAGTTTATGTTGTGCATTCACTAGTTTGTGCTGTACAATTAATAGTTCGTCGCGTTCATTTTCCAATATATTTGGTAGACAAAACTGTTATGTACAGTTACTAGTTTGTCCGGTACATTTATTAGTTTGTGATGTCCATACATTAGTTTGTGCTGTCCAATTAATAGTTCGTTATGTGCTTTTCCCAATATGTTCGGTACAAATAATAATTTGTTATGTAGATAAAACAGTTTGTTATGTAAATTTACTATTTGTCCGGTACTTTTCTTAATTTGTGTTGTGCATTCGCAAGTTTGTGCTGTCCAATTGATTGCTTAAAAATATCCGATTTCATGTTAAATTACACAACGTGTACCCTTACAATTTTTGTCTTTACAAGTGGATTCTCATACATACAACAAATATACTCTTATGTTAAATAAGTTCTTTTCGGCAATTATCTATTTTCGGAAACTTTTGAAAAGATAATTAATACATATCTGTTTATTAAAACATAACAAACTGCTTTATCTACAAGACAAGTTATGATTTGTACCGAAAATATTGGGAAAAGCACATAACAAACTATTGATTGGACAGTACAAACTAGTGAATGCACAACACAAACTAAGAAATGTACCGGACAAACTAGTTAATGTACATAACAAACTGTTTTATCTACATAACAAATTATGATTTGTACTAAACATATTAAGAAAAGCACATGACGAACTATTGATTGGACAGCACAAACTAGTAAATGCACAACACAAACTAAGAAACGTACCGGACAAACTAGTAAATGTACATAACAAATTGTTAAATCTACAAGACAAATTATAATTTGTACCGAATATATTGGAAAATGCACATGACGAACTATCAATAATACAGCACAAACTGGTGAATGCACAACACAAACTAAGAAATGTACAGGACAAACTAGTAAATGTACATAACAAACTGTTTTATCTACAAGAAAGATTATAATTTGTACCGAATATATTTGGAAATGCACATGGTGAAGTAATAATCATCATGTCAAGACAGTCTAGGCGTTCCATAGCAGGAATTATACAATTCTATATGATCCTGTTCAATCCACCTATATTTAGATCGGGAAGTGCTGAATTTTTGATATCAAAAAATAGGCTTGATTTTTTTATATCAAAATTTGATTTCTTGATATCAAGAAGTCGATTTTTTGATATCAGAAAATCATTTATTGATATCAAAAATTCATTTCCTGATATCAAAAATTATATTTTTTATATCAGAAAATAGACACCATTTCTTGATACCAGAAAATGAATTCCTGATATAAAAAATCGAATGTTTGATATCAGAAAAATCGATTTTTTGATATCAAAAAAATGAATTCTTGATATCAAGAAATCGATTTTCTGATATCAAGAAATGTGACTGATTTTTTGATATCAAGAAATGATTTTCTGATATCAAGAAATGGAATTCCTGATATCAAGAAATCGAATTTTTGATATCAAGAAATGATTTTTTGATATCAAAAAATGCCTATAAAATAGTGAAACGGCGCCCCATATTGATATACAGTTTTCGAGATGCAACCTTTGACTGTCATCAGCTTGATGAATTAATTGCATTTAATTGTCCTTGGACAAACTCAGGGTTGTTGTGTTTAAATAAAGGAAACGTGATCTGTAATGTATTAAAACTAAAACATGCGGTTTTATAATCCGTTTTATATAAATATAAATAAGTAAAAACGAACGCAGCCTACCTGATATTTATGCTTTTTGTTTTCGCAAAGGTTATAACTAAGTTCCATTGGGGATTAACAGTAACAAAGAAATTAATCATTCTTTCATTTCTTGTCTGTTCACTACAGTATACCTACGACACTGTTGGTAATCAAAGCCTTGAAATGTCTGATGGTTGCGGGTTTTTGGTAGATTTATTTCTGTTTAAATGCCAGTTTATGAATATACATGAATGAGAAACAAATACAAAAACGTGCCTCATATCTAAGATGAACTCTGCCTGACCCAGCTTGTGATGTAACCATGGGCTGGAATACCTTATCATTGATAGATCTTATATAATCTGAATGGTCAGTGTGAGTGGATACAGGTTGAATAAGAACTGCTTGTTCATTGATAATTCATCCGCATTGTTCATGAATGGGACTATTTTGTGTAGCACATGAACATCCTTTGGGTGTGATTCGGAATAAAATGAAGATGCTATGATTGTCAGAAATACACTTTAACTTTGGTAGCGGGATAAACCCGCAACCAGTAAAAATAAAAGGCTTTACACCTAGGTTTAGCCAGGACCCTCCCCTCACCACACATACCCGCGCACCCTCCACATCCTCCTCTCCTTTGTTACTGCTAGTTTAGGAGTAAAGTTCACTTAGAACCTATTCAGGACACATTTTAACTAGGTTAAGCTGACTTAAATAAAATATTCATAGGACGACACTAAATATGGCGCCCACTTATGATACATAATACCACAACGTCCTTGATAGAGAAAAAAAGAAATGTCGATGACTAATCTGATTATTCATGCCCATGATTTTGGACAAGCTGCAGCCTTGTGAATAGGTAATGAGCCGGGTTTTATTCCGTTTACCATTCCATCTTTTTGTCAATATCTCTACTGCACTCCGATTATGCAACGGGGACATAAAGTAATAATGGAGTTATGATTCGGGGGTTAAGAGGAAAAGCATTGCAAATTACAAATAATACAATTTTTACGGGAGTGCAAATAGTGCAGCGGATTTCTGAACAAGAGAGACGATAAGAAATGAAATACAAAATGTATGATACTTCATCTCAGTTTCTTTAAAGGCTCAAAATGCATTCTATTATTGTTTTCTTAAATATTTGCAAAATCTATGAATATTCATAGAAAATATTATTGAATCCATTGCCTATGATTACCTTCCTTTAACTGTAGAAGTTTATGTGTAATATTGAAAGCAGTGTATTTCTTTCTATATAATCATGCATAACGTCTAAATGGACAGCTGTTTTATGAGTTCTTTAACATAAAACTAAAAGCCTTTTGGAACTTTAACAAAGAGAACCACTTTTTTTTCAATATATATAATTCTGGAAAATGGATAGGGTCCACGAGTCTGAGCTATATATGTTGAATGTCTTTATAAAAGCTTCCGATGTAAATAACATTTACGGTAGCGTGCAACGCAAGAACATACAAACATGCATTAATCGACCTCTCATAGATTGTACAAATACATCAGTTCAGTGGACTGTCGTTCCGCTGCCAGTTCCAAGAGTTATGATTTAATTCAATAACTTACAGTTTTCACAAGATATTTTCCGAAACCAAATTTACGCTTGACATTACTTTTAATACTGCACATGAGCTTTTACATTTGAAGTCATAAAGAAAGGTAATAAAAACAATACATTAACTTTAAAGTTGATTGTTCTACAGTAGAATACCATTCGTTCACAAATAAATCTAACTATTTCTGTTTTACTGACATTGCCAACATCTCATGGTTAGGAATTAGATTGATGGTACACACCATTCACAGTGACATTTAAAGTTCCATAGGGCTTCAACATTCATCGAAACAGTTGTCCCACACTAACATTACTTTCAATACTACACATGAGCTTTTACAATTAGAGTCATAAAGAAAGGTTATAAAAAGAATAAATTTAATAAAACCTTTGACTAAAATTAGGGGAAAAAACTGTCTGAAATAGGATTCAACAAGAAATAAATATATTTTATGTTCATAACGAAAAATGTGGCAGCCACATGAAATTTTTGGCAACTCTTGGTTATTTGTATCCTCTTGGTAAAGCTAAAATACTAATTCTGTATTCAATATCTATTGACAATGTGTTCAGCCGTGTTACAGTTGGTCACTACGCTTTCCTCATGCATTGTGCGATGACGGGACAGATGGGGAGCTCCTCGGTAGTTAACTGTTAATCCCCCTCCAGCACCTGTCCTACTTCTTCGTGCCGTATCTGCAAAGTAATTGAGTACATACGTTTAGATATTTATGTTCCACAGTATGTTCCTATAATTGCTGGTCATAACATGTGTAAGGGATTCACCTTGCGCGAAGTATATTGTTTTCCACTGTCATGGTAGGGCTTAATTAAAATCCCAAAGCGGTGTTTTGTCACGTACTGTTTCAAGGCGGTACACTTACTCTGGTCTTTCTTCAAGTGTGGTTTTGTCCATTGTTTTAGCTCACCTGTCACGTAATGACAAGGTGAGCATTTGTGATCGCCATTCATCTGTCGTCCGTCCGTCCGTCCACAATATCTTGTGCACATTTTGCAATCGATTTTAATCATACTTGCACACAACTTGAACTGGCATATATCGATTACTTTCGAAAACTGGACAGATCCCATCATGGGTTTCAGAGTTATGACCCCTTAATGAGCCAAAATTTGCTATTTTGGCTTGTGAACACGATAGAGACCATATTTTGCAATCGATTTTAAAAAAACCTGCACACAACTTGTATTGGCATCATATCTCGATTCCTTTCAAAAACTGGCCAGATTCAATCATGGGTTCCAGAGTCAAGGCCCTTTAAAGGGCCAAAATTGGCTATTTTGGCTTTGCAGCCATATAGAGACTTCATTTATGGTTTGGTTTTGATACAAACTTGCAAAATATCTTTGATTTCGTGATGAATTCGCCAGATCCAATCATGGGTTCCGGAGTTACGGCCCCTGGTTGACCCCTGAAAAGGCCAAAATTTATTAATTTTTATCTTGTGAACACGATAGAAGTGACATTTTACATTCGATTTAAACCACACTTAAATACAACTTAAGTCACAGTAAGATCTCTGCTCCTTTTAACAAGGGGCTGCATTCAATAAACGCTTGATGCCCCCGGTGGCATCCTTGTCGATACAAAGCAACCTAAGTCCAAAACGAGGTCAAGTTCAAGGTCAAGGTCAAACTGAGGTCAGGTGATGTCTGAAGATGAGGAATGGTCACAGATTACATCTGCATTAGTATCAAGTCATTCTAGTAAGGGGTATTGATTCTAGATGAAACGGTCCCATTTGGTTAACCTCGTACGGACGGACAGGACAATCACTACGGACGGACGTCCGAACGAACGGACGGACAGGACAACCACTATATGCCTCCCGGATCAGTAGATGCCGGGGGCATAAAAACTGGCTAGATTATATCATTGGTTCTAGAGTTACTACCCTTGAAAGGAGCAAACTTTTCTATTTTTGCACTTTCAGCCATATAGAGGTTTCATTTATGCTTTGATTTGATTCAAACTTGCACAGAGTGTTTATTTTGATCATTTCTAGGCCAACTTCGAAACTGGATTAAGAGGTCACCAGGTCAATGAAAGGGAGTTTGTAAACACCATAGAGGCCACATATATGATTCTATCTTCATGAAACTTGGTCAGAATATTTATCTTGATGATTCCTATGCCAAGTTTACAACTGGGCCATATGGGATCAAAAACTAGGTCACCCGGTCAAATCAAAGGAAAATCTTGTTAACACTCTAGAGGCCATATTTATGACCCTATCTTCATGAAACTTGGTTAGAATGTTTATCTTGATGATTCCTAGGTCAAGTTTGAAACATGGTAATGTGGGGGTCAAAAACTAGGTCACCACTGAAATCAAAGAAAGGCTTGTTAACACTGTAGAGGCCACATTTACGACCCATTCTTCATGAAACTTGGTCAGAATGTTTATCTTGATGATTCCAAGGCTAAGTTTAACAGGTGAGCGATATAGGGTCATCAGGACCCTCTTGTTTTAACTTATGTTATTGTTATTGCATGTATATGTGTTAATGTGTAAATTTGCTCAGCGGCTGAGTACGTGCATACATTTACATGCTGTATGTTCGGCTGCTTTCGTTTAATGTAGGTTTCCCTTTGAAAATTTTTTCTTTTTTTTTCTTGACACAGGTTTCACAGTTTTAATAGATAGAGATGAGAGTACTAACATTATTAGCCCATCTGATTTTTGAAAAAAATATCTACGAGGTTTTGTTGTCACGTGATCATCTGTGTCTGCGTCAGCGTTGGTTAAAATTTTTGTTTAGGTCTACCTTTTCTCAAAAACCATAAGAACTACAGCTTTGAAACTTTTCACACTTGTTTGTCATCATTAAGTGACTGTGTAGGCCAAGAATGATAACTCTTTATGTATTTTGTCAGAATGATGGCCCTTTTTGAACTTAAAAATTCTTAACTATAACTCTTTTCTTACATATTGACTAGCACATGCAGACGGTGCTCTTGTTAAACATTATATTAAACCTATTATAAGGTAAATTGAACTCTTACTGCACATTTAATAGTTCTATACCTCCATATTTTATTGTCATACACCAGTGCTGTTTTGTATAAATGGATCTAAACATATGCTTCTAACATGCTACATTTTCAATAAGGCTATACATATCTTTAGCAATTAAAAACAGACCAAATCTGCTGAAAATAGGCCCTAATATTCTAACTCGTCTACAGTTTCTAAAGAGTCATTTTCATAGATTAAAATGAGTGGCAGGCGTCGACCATTTTAAACACCTCGCATGTTCCAGCTAGCATTACAGTATCATCAGTATACAATAAGAAAAAATGTTAAATGCAGTATTATCTAATTCATGCTGGTAAATATATTTATAATATAACGAGAACAAAAAAGGTGAAGATTTTCACCTCGACGTACTCCAGAATCACAAACTAAATAATGTGACCTATTTTCTTCCGAAAATAAATATGATTTTGCATTTTCATATGTTTACCGTTGATATTGTTACAATTTGTATGGTAACAACTTTGACTGTAAAACTGATATCAAACCTTTATCAGTCGCTTCTTATTAAATTCAATGAAACCAAATCTGCTATTATTTAGCTTGTTTGCATTTATTATCACCTGGTGAAGGCGGAGGGATATAAATTTGGCGCTGTCCGTCCGTGCGAGCGCCTGTCCGTCAGAAAATGCTTAGAATAAAAAAAATACTTTAGCTAGAATCACCAAGCCTCACACAATTATCAATTAACACATAACCTTTGCTCACATTCCCTTGATCCAATAGGGAAGGGTTTCCCCCTTGATTATGTCAAAAAATAGGGATTTTAGACTAGTATCTTCATGAAACTTTACAATACAGATCTATATAAGGCGGTGATGCATGTGTATCTTTCATCAGGATCGGTAACTGTATTTACTGTCCTTTGTTTTTCAATCAATAAATTCCCACGTCCTTGTCTAATACTAACAGAGGATTCATCTACCTACAAAATAAGGTATGGTGGGATCTACCCCATTATCTTATGGGTTTAAGTAAGCATAAATTTAGCTTTCCTATTGCTGAAATCAAGACAAGTAGAAACGTGGCTCCTGTCGAGCTTTCACTGGAGTTGTATTACTGCAGTGCAAGAAAACCTCAACAGTTCAAGTCTGGTGTTGAGACAGTTGTTTAAAATTGAGGGAAAATCTACTGCTAGTGGTGTCTAATTTTCCAAGACTGTATACCAGCAGTGGTTTTAGGAGTGATTGTTGTGTGGACACTGATTGTTGAGTGGACACTATCAGTAGTTGCGGAGTGGAAACCAACAGTGTTGTTGAGTGGGAACAAGCAGTGATTGTTGTGTGGACACCAGTAGTGATTGTTGAGTGGACACCAGCCGTAGTAGCTGAGTGGGAACCAGCAGTAGTTGATGAGTGGGAACCAGCAGTGGTTGCTTCGTAAGAGCTCTAGACAAAGAATCGAATAGTTGTAGACAAGTGTTCTTTACCAAAACAAAAGGTCCTATACTAGAAACCAGTTAATCAGCCAACTTTTTATTACCGGTATAACAAATATTAAAACATAGTTTGATTCAGGTATATTTATTATATACTTTCCAATAAACATTAAAGAATCTCAAATTAATAAAATATGGTTTTGTTCATTAATACAATTAAGACAGTCACTAATATCAGGAAGGTCTAATACGGGGAGTAGAAACTCCGTATAAATCAATACTATTTATCTGTATTATGCTGTCGTCCATACCTGTAAATATCGACCAATCGTTAGCGATCGATATTTTGTTTTCGCCACTATCGATTAGCGTGTAATTAGCATATTACCTCATGTTAATCATGGAGCTATAACACTTATTGTTCAAAGGGTTTACCAGTCACATGTTAAGTGGCAATAATTAGATGATCAGAGATTGATCTAAAGGGATTCTGAAGCAAAAACAGCATGCAACTGCATGTGGTGATATGCTTAATTATTATGAATTAACTCGAGCTCACTTCCCTGAAGAAATATTTTACCACGTAACTTCAAACCTTTATCAAAGGGCCGATTTTTGTTGGATTTGAATAAAAAAAAAAATGAAAAATAACAGAAAGCTGACACTTTTCTTAATCTTGTAGAGCCATAATTATAATTATTGTTTATAATGTCAGATTTCTACATACAGAAACAAACATTTTTCTTGAACGTAGGGAATGTGTCAAACGAAATTGTTGTTTAAACTCCAAAAATTAGTTTAAAAAATTTAATCTTAAAACTGATGTGTGAAAAATACAATGTATTTAAATTAAAATAATATTTTTTTAAAAAGAAAGGCCGACAACAAAGTAACATTTAGTATTCCGAACTTTTAGATAAAACTGCAGAAAATCATCTAGGTTTAACACGCATTTAAATGGTGAAGAACAGAGCAATATCATAAACAAATATTTTCAGGCAACAGTTTACAGTTTTGACTTGCTATTTTCATTAAAATATGTCCTAATTTTTTTGTTCTAAATACTCTGAATCAACAAGGCAAATATCATGTAAAAAAAACGACATCTTTCTCTCTGGGTAAGCCAAGTCTAGATTTAGCCATTTTCACAGGGCGAAAAGTAACATTAATGTAGATATTTTCCATTTAAAAACAGATGCAGGCAATAATTTCATGGCAGAACTTTTGTTTTCAACAAAAAATTCAACAAATGCTTTCCCAGATTTTCACTGAAAGGACGAGTTAAACTGTAAGGCGTAAGTGTTTGAGTAATAGCAGAATAACCTACGGCATACGCTTTGATTGGACGACAGCATAATCTAAGGTAAATGCCGGTTTCCAGTCCCCGTATCAGTTGTTCCAGCTAATATGTATACATTAACAATAAATTAAAATACATTTAACAAGCACTTTGAACATGTATAGAGTATACTATTTAATAAAAAAGAACATATTTGTTCACACATGTTAATGATGTGAGAGTAAAACTATTCAGTATAATCTGACAGGAAACACTTACTGGTAAATGTGTGACACACTTGAATGCATTACACTTTAAATTATTACACTATAGCTGTGTTACACTTGGATGCATTAAACTTAAAGGAATAACACTTGATTGTATAACACCTAGATGTATTACACTTAAATGTGTTACACTCAGATTTGTTTCCTTGTCAATAGTAACAATGTTTTAAGTTCAGACAATCCAATTTTCTATGTCATCAGATAAAACTCAGTAGTAACATGTACTAACTTTCTGTATCCTTTAAAACACTGGTATGTGTCAGCCACATAGTGTGTATATGCAGATACTATGTAACAGAAAAAATGGATCAAGAGCATAAATTACACACATAAAATTAGACTGACAAGCATGTAGACAAGAGGGACAGGAAAGTTGTTATACAAAAGGAAGGTGTCATACAGAAGGAAGTTTTGATTAGATGTATAGTGGTATGCAGAAATGACAAAAACCAGTCTAGGACAAACAAGTTTTACATTAAATTGAGCTGTGCCATGAGAAAACAAACATAGTGGCTTTGAGACCTGCATGTCTGGCATCCGCGTAGTCTGGTCAGGCTCCATGCTGTTCGCTAACAGTTTCTCTAATTGCAATAGGCTTTGAAAGGGAACAGCATGGATCCAGACCAGACTGCGCGAATGCGCAGGCTGGTCTGGATCCATGCTGGTAGCAAAGCCACTATGTTGGTTTTCTCATGGTGCGGCTCAATTCACAGCACACAAAACATATAGGATTTCTTTGATCACAGATCATGAGCAGAACACAATATTCTCTGAACCAATCAAGTGGTATTATATGATGTATCAATTAAATGAAAAATGCTTATCTCCATGGTAACCCAGAGGTATTCATATGACATCATGAATCTCAACATGCTCATCTAATTCAATAACATGAAATATTGCTGAATAACCCACTGTTGACAAAGTTACATTAAACGTAGTTTTATTTTCACTTACGTTTGCAAACAGTGAGTGCACGAGTTTCACATGGGCACAAACATTACCATTATGTTAAATAATAAATCAGTTCCTGTAAAATCATAAATTTTCGTGCAGTATTTATTTTCACTACATTTGCTGACTAAATTTGTGAAAATACTTGTGAGAGTTATTGTTATACATACTGCTATATAATACACAAGTTAGACGAACATGGCAAATATTCTACCTCACAAACTAGTTCTAATTTTAAAAATAAATTTTTTTTATTGTCATGAAAATATAAGATTTTTCCATATGTGTTGCTAATTCTTAACAAAGTAAAAAAAAAAAGCTGAATATTAAATCCTAAAACGAAAATAATGTTGAAATTACCCAATCTATGGTAGTAAGCAAAACAACAGCACTTGACCTGTGTCAGGGTGACATCAACATAGAAGTTTAAAACTGCACACACACCAGTAACCAAAAAGTAGCCACAGTTACTGTATATAACTGGATCAAAGTATCCTAGCTTTAACATAAAATGTACTGTCAATGACAAAAATCATACTGTAGCATATTTTTCAACTAAAACTTCTTTAACAAATGCCTACACAACACTTACTGTTAAAATTACAAAGTAACAACACATTTGTACTAAAATCAAACTGTATTAAAGATGGTTTGATCAGGCAAAAGTTTGAGTATAAAACATCATTAATATATTAACATGCATAAAAGAACATTTACATAATTTGTTCACATTTGCTTTTCGGGTTTTTTAAAACACACGTAACTTCTGTTTTCTTCAATCCACTCTATTTTCTCATATTAAATTATTTATGATTTTGTTACTTAAAAATCGAACTGTTTCTTACTTTACAATTTATGAACAGGGCATATACCACTAAATTTATCATGAGTATTATCAACATCATTCTTTGATAATCCAAAATTACTTATTATGAGAGCAGGTGTATCTATAAACGTCTACAGAAATTACAATTGCATATACTTAACATATTATATTATCTTAAGAAACTAGATGTGTGTCCATAGGACACAGGCCCCCCACCCACTCCCCACCAACTCCTGTCACTGTACATGGTCTCTAGCTGAAGCTGTTTTTAACAGGGTTCATACAGCCAGACTGACAAAAAATTCAAGAGGTTTTCAAGGAGTTTTCAAGGACTTCTTTACGTTTTCAAGGATAAGCAAAAAATTGAACAAGCACTTTCTACACACGAAATGACTGGCTTACAATTGGTGAACACTTCTTACATCCAAAATGACTATCACGTGATATAAGTTTTTCTATAAAGTTCCAATTTGCAATTGATCAACACTTTATCACATACAAAATGACTGGCAAACAATTGATCAACACTTCTTACATCAACAGCGACTTATCATGTCATATAAGATCAAGTTTTAGGTGCCTCTGGCTGCTGGGAGCGAAGGTGGAATAGTAAACACATCAAGAGTGGCCGTGGGTGACTCTCGATCATCATCAGGTACATTTTTCTTGTGCTTCTCATACTTGATGTGTGATTTCAGCGCCGATTCACCCATTGAATTAATGTCAATAACTTTGTTACAATATTTGCACATGGCTTTCCGTTTGTTTTCGTGCTCGACCAGCCATGGATAGGATACAAACCACTTTTTGTTGAAAATACACAACATTTTCTTCAATATCGGTAACGGAAATGGTGTGCGTAATTTTTACACGTTGTAATTTTCCTAGTCCCAGTCTGTTTAAAACCCGTATCGTACGTTACACATAGGTTATGTAGACATAAAACATGGCGATGTGTACATATAACAAAGCGTCTGTTACAATCTATTTTTATTAAGCTGAC
The DNA here is from genome assembly GCF_021730395.1 of Mercenaria mercenaria. Classification (NCBI taxonomy): domain Eukaryota; kingdom Metazoa; phylum Mollusca; class Bivalvia; order Venerida; family Veneridae; genus Mercenaria; species Mercenaria mercenaria. The sequence goes on along the minus strand of NC_069362.1, from coordinate 87,919,908 downwards.
CAAAATTTCTGAAGAAGGAAATTCAAGGACTTTTATCATAAAATCAAGCACTTTTCAAGCAGTTTTCAAGGCAAGAAACAAATTCAAGGAGTTTTAAGGAGGTTTTTGCAAATTCAAGCACTTTTCATCTAGCAGCTTGAAATTCAAGCAGTTTTCAAGTCTGTATGAACCCTGTTTAAAGATATATGCAACACAACTTTTTTAAGCACTTTATATGTATTTTTCACTCGGTCAAGAACCATAACTCTGGTCCAGTAGAGTGCAATCCCAAAGAGAATACCAGGTGCACAACTTCACAAGCTGTTTAACTATCCTCTAATGTTTTATGACACTAGATCAAGTACATTTTGAGATACATGGGACACAAACTTATTTTTTGACTAAGTCAAGGGCCAGAACTCTGGTCTGGCTGTGTGAGATCCCAACTGGAACACCAGGTGCACAACTTCACATGCTGAATAATAATCTTAATGAGGTTTTATTACTCTCAGTTAAACACTTTTTGAGACATGCACAACACAAATTCCGACGTATGGACAGATGGATGGACAAAGGCAACTCTTAAGTGCCCCCACACCCCACAAAAGAATTTTTGGGGGCACAAAAATATTTTTAAACACATTAAAGCTAATCATATTGTTTTTTTCATTTAAAGGTCAACTAAAAAGAATAAATATCCCGTATGTTACAAGTGGTAGTGAAAATGTAATGTCCTCTGCCACTATCAAAATAAATGTTACACTAATTAGCAGTTGTTAACTGTTTACACCATTCTTCTCTTTCTGCCTCTGAAGACTTTCATATATTTTGTTTTCTTTATCTGCTTTGGCTTTATTTCTTTCTTCATACTGCAACCTGTAATGAAGAAACAAGAATATGGTGACAAAAGTCATTGGATAAACCTAAGATATATCAATCGATGAATAGTGCCAAATACATGTAAAACCAGAAATGTAAGGGGTATAGGCCATTTAATGATACTAAACATTGAGCTCTCCTCTTCTACATAAAATCATGTCAGAAGGAGCATGTATCTTGCCTGATAAAGTCCCTGTCACACTAGGTGACCCCTAGATATCTGGTTGTGGAGTCTCTCATTTTCCATATAAATGACCTCCTCATCTCAGTCTCAGACAGAATTGTCTCTTTTCTGATTTTGCCAAAACTGCTGTCTTTTTAAACTGTGAAGCTCAGATGAGAGACTTTGTGCTATAATAATGCTGTCACAGCCCTCTTGTTTCTATAGCTTTAGATTAGTGGGATTTTATTTTAAATAACAGACCCTGCTGTCCTTATTAATTCTGCAAAGCATCTTTAATCCTTTAACTTGTACATTTACAAATGTAAGTAGTGTACTCACCTATGATTAATTATTCTTTCTATGATATCACTGGTTGTTAACTGATTACCACTGTCTATCATCACAAACTTCCCACATGCCTTAGGGTACTGAAACACAAAACTTATTTTTTAAATCATCAAAAATTTCCTATGTGCCTTGGGGTACTGAAATATTCAAGACTTCACAAACTCCCCATGTATCTGGCTGTTAAATCATCAAAAATTGGGAGTAATGAAATACACAGTTTTAACTGTTAAATCATCACAAAATTCCCACATGCTTTAGGTTATTGAAACACATAAGTTAACTGTTAACTTAATTCATCACAAACTTCCTATGCTTTGGGGTACTGAAATAGACAAGTTAACTGTCTATTCCATACAACTTTGGTTACTGAAATATTCAAGTTTACAACTATTAAATCGTCACAAAAAAACTAGAAGGTGCTTTGTTGAAAATGCATAGTAGTAAACGGCAAGAAGTCACTAGGGGACATGAGCGAATATATAATAGACACAAATATGGTGACATGTTGTGTAAAGGAGAATACAAGAATGTGGTGACATGATGTATAAAGGAAGAAACAAGAATATGGCAACAAGACGTGTACATCAAGAAACAATAATATGATGGCCTGCTGTGTAAAGGAAGAAACAAGACTACAGTGGCATGTGTAAGGACAGAAACGACAGGATGGTAACATGTTGTGTAAAAGGTGAAAAAAATTCCTACCGCATATGGATCTTGGTCATCCAGATCATTCATGATTGGTGTCTGACCATGACATACAACATCTACTTTAAAATGTTCCATCAAGTCTTTGGTAACCTCATAGGGAGCTCCAATAACTACCTCCGATACAAACTGTAAATGAAACAATGTATGCAAATTAAGCATTAATTCACTAAAAGAAATCAAGACATTTAATAATACTTGCCTAAAGGAAAATTGCAATATATTCCAGCAAAATTATCTCCCTTCTACAAATTTCTTGAATTTCTATTTGTCACGAAACATCACACAGTGTATATGCATATCGGATCCCTCTCTCCGGAAAATGAGAAAACGGATCCCTCTCTGTTTGTGCACAGGACACTGTGGCAAACAATGAACTCCAATGTCAGTGAGCTCGGAAAATCGAAATTTTCGTCCTAAACACATTTTTGTGCATAAAAACATATGAACCACAGAATGACGTAGCTATATACCATTGCTTTTTTATCGTTACATTTGTTTTAATCAGTTGACACAAGTCCAAACGAAGATAGAATGTAGCCGGAGGTACTGGCTTGGATGAACATCGTGCGATGTTTATGAAACTTAAATACGTCTTTCCTTGAATATAGCAAGTATCTAATACCTTAGATGTGAAACCGTTGATCCCATCTTACTTGTAAAAACACTTTATATGGTTATTTTCATCATGTTTCCTTATGAGAGGTTTTGCGGAGATTTTATTGAATTCATGTTTATAAGCTGAATCATTGTAAAGCACAAGATTTAACCTATTCTTAACTCAGTTTGTTGTAGGATCATTTACTCTATATGCTAGATAAAAGATCTAACAAGAAATAGGATCAAAGTGGAAGTTTCAGGACATTTCTTATATCGTAAAATCTGATGATTTTCAAAATGATAGAACATAAAGTTTTCAGTGTTTCTGAACAGAGCAATTCATAACCTGTTTAAATGAGCAGTGTTTCTCATTCAGTCAAAATACAGTTCATTGTGGATTTTATGGCAATAAATACAAGAGGACCATGATGGTCCTGAATCGCTCACCTGTCCTCACATGACCAAGTTTTGAACTGAGTATGACGTCGTTTTTTCTATTATTTGACATAGTGACCTAGTTTTTAAGCACATGTGACCTAGTTTTGAACTTGACCTAGATATCATCAAGGTAAAAATTCTGACCAATTTTCATGAAGATCCATTGAAAAATATTACCTCTAGACAGGTCACAAGGTTTTTCTATTATTTGACCTAATGACCTAGTTTTTGAAGGCACAGGACACACTTTTGATACTGACCTAGATATCACAAGGTGAACAATTTTCATGAAGATCCATTGAAAAATATGGCCTCTAGAGAGGTCACAAGGTTTTTCTATTTTTAGACCTACTGACCTAGTTTTTGACCGCACATGACCCAGTTTCAAATCTGACCTAGATATCATCAAGGTGAACATTCTCACCAATTTTCATGAAGATCCACTGATAAGTATGGCCTCTAGGGAGGTCACAAGGTTTTTCTATTTTGAGACTTACTGACCTAGTTTTTGACCGCATGTAACCCAGTTTCAAACTTGACCTAGATATCATCAAGGTGAACACTCTCACCAATTTTCATGAGCATCCATTGAGAAATATGGCCTCTAGAGAGGTTGAAAGTTTTTTCTATTTTTTGACCTACTGACCTAGTTTTTGATCGCACGTGACCCAGTTTCAAACTTGACCTAGATATCATCAAGGTGAACATTCTGATCAATTTTCATGAAGATCTCATGAAATATATGGCCTCTAGAGAGGTCACAAGGTTTTTCTATTTTTAGACCTACTGACCTAGTTATTGACCGCAGGTGACCTACTTTCGAACTTGATCTAGATATCATCAAGATGAACGTTCTGACTAATTTTCATAAAGACCCCATGAAAAATATGGCCTCTAGAGAGGTCACAAGGTTTTTCTATTTTTAGACCTACTAACCTAGTTTTTGACAGCACGTGACCCAGTTTCGAATCTAACTTAGATATCATCAAGATGAACATTCTGACCAATTTTCATGAAGATGTCTAGGGTGAGTAGAATAACTAGACTATTCTTTGAATAGTCAAGCTAAAAACACATGTGTGACAAACTACCTATCACATATACTTCCTGGGAAATAAATCACTCTCAGGTCACATTGGCTAGCTGTAAACACCAGGGTTTACAAAGGATTATCTATTCTGTGCAACATATAATACATGTACCTTGCATGCCAAAACACTCAGTGTTCTTTCATGTAGATTCATAATTGGATAATTAGCTCCCTTGTATCTGTTTACAACCTGAAAGGATAAACAACTGTTGTTAACACTGTAAGTCTTAATAAACAATCAAACATAAAGTATTCTTTCAATTAACAAGAGCTGTCCGTAAGACAGCCAATGCTCGACTATTCGAATTATTGTCCCAGAAGCAGGAAAATATTACCCTAAATGTTAAAATATCTATAGAGTTTCAGTCCAGTATCTGCATTAGTTTTGGGGATAGTAACTTGCATGCAAAACTTTAACCAGAAGTTTTAAGTTCAAAAGGGGACATAATTTGACCAAAATGCATGTCAGAGTAATGGGACTTGATGCAATCAACTAGTTTTATAACCCCAAAGGCACATGTGACGTTTCAATTTAATATCTGCATTTGTTCTGCAGATAGTAACTTGCACACAAAACTTTAACCAGAATTTTCTAAATCCAAAAGGGGGCATAATTTGCCCAAAATACATGTCAGAGTTATGGGACTCGAGCCAGTGAGGTTGGTAATTGATCTAGAAAAAGAAAAAATAAGTTTTAAATCTATATGCCATTTAGTAATAACTGTATGTACTTGCACGCAACACTTCATCCAGGATTTTCTAAGTCCAAAAGAGGGCATAATTTGGCCAAAATGCAGGTCAGAGTTATGGGACTTGAAGTTATTAACTAGTTTTATAACCCCGAAGACACGTGAAGTTTCAATTCAATACCTGCATTAGTTTTGGAGATAGTAACTTGCAAGTAAAACTTTAACTAGAATTTTCTAAATCCAAAAGGGGGCATAATTTGCCCAAAATACATGTCCCGAGTTATGGGACTTGAGCCAGTGAGGTTGGTAATTGATCTAGAAAAAGAAAAAATAAGTTTTAAATCTATATGCCATTTAGTAATAACTGTATGTACTTGCACGCAACACTTCATCCAGGATTTTCTAAGTCCAAAAGAGGGCATAATTTGGCCAAAATGCAGGTCAGAGTTATGGGACTTGAAGTTATTAACTAGTTTTATAACCCCGAAGACACGTGAAGTTTCAATTCAATATCTGCATTAGTTTTGGAGATAGTAACTTGCAAGTAAAACTTTAACCAGGATTTTCTAAGTCCAAAAAGGGGGCATAATTTGCTCAAAATACAAGTCAAGGTTATGGGACTTAAACCAGTGAGGTTGGTAATTGACCTAGAAAAAGAAACAATAAGTTTCAAAGCTAAATGATAGCAATATGTACTTGCATGCAAAACTTTAACCAAGGTGTGACGCCGACGCCGACGCCAGGGTGAGTAGAAATAGCTAGACTATTCTTCGAATTGTCGAGCTAGAAACTGGAAAGAACCAGCTTATCACTATGTAGGAAAATTGTAGAAATGAATATGCTTATTTACTTATTTATTTATGGTCTGAAACGTTACGTGTGAGGGACAAAGTTCTTGATAATAGCATGAGCAGAATCACCTGGTTTTTGTGACCTAACATAACTGCTTATATCTAACTCTCAGGAAGCTCTTAAGAAGCTTAGACAGGATGTGCTAAATGACTAAGTGAGCCAGATTTTAACATCTTCTACATGGCATTCCCTTGTATTGCAAAAAGTACATTTCTAAAAGCATGGCTGAATTTTTTTCTTGCAGGATCATTTTTAGAGTATAACCATCAAACTTACCAGGCAAAATAAAAGGCAAACTAGGTGTTTCATATCTAATAGATCACAGTAACTGCTAAAGTAGACACTAGCTAGTAGATAAATGTATTGGGCATAAGCAGAAATAACTCACTGAATCAGTGTGAAGACCAACAATGAGGAAGTCACCATGTTCTGCAGCCTTCTCCAGGAAGTCAAGGTGTCCAACATCTGTTATAACATGAAGGAATATAAAATCTATGCAACGAAAATAACTCGTGTACCTATGAAATTTCTGTCCGTAATACAGCTTGTATACTACCATCGAATTCATAAAAGTAACCAGAGCGCTTGCACAACTGAAGTCCATTTAATAATAGTAGTTTAAAATGAATTAAATCCTTTTATGTAGCACTTAGTTCACTATTACAGAATTAAATCCTTTCATGTAACATTTAGTTCACCAATGCTACAGACTTTAATCCTTTTATGAAGCATTTAGTTCAATGAGGCTATAGATTTAATCCTTTTAAGAAGCATTTAATTAAATGAGGCTAAAGAATTTAATTGTTTTATAAAGCATTTAGTTCACTGAGGCTACAAAATTGTAATCTTTTTATGAAGCATTAAGTTCACAAGAATTAATCTTTTTATGAAGTATTTACAGTCAAACTCTGTTTGTTTGAACTCGGATAATTTGTACACTACCCTTCACTTGAAGTCACTGGCAGGTCCCATCAAAATCCCTTTTGAATAAGTTTTGTTCGATGCCTCAAACTACAGATAACTCAAACAAATGTTGATAGTTTTGATAGTTCATTGATTCTACAGAATTTAATCCTTTTATGAAGCATTTAGTTCAGTGACACAAGGCTTTCCATCCTTATATAACCAAGGCCTATATTAGGCCACTTCCCAATCCAAAAATATACTATTTTTTCCTAACTGTGTTAGAGATATTTCCAAAAATGCAAGGTAAGATTAACCAAATTATGACAAAAGATGGTTGAGATTTTGTTTACATTTTAGTATTTCCAGAGGAAGCGTTTGTCTGGAATCGATTTTTTGTCTCACTATTAGTCCTGACGAGGAAAGCTGGTTTCTTGCTGGACCTTGTTTTGGGGTAGATAGAAAATGTTTTGATGGTTTTCAGTTGTTGTGGTGTTGTAGAAGTTGAATCCATTTGATGACACCCTGTCATCATTGGGCAAAATTTTTTATGGAGGATTAAAGATGGCAGTCAAAATGGTGCCTTAAGCAAATGATAAGTTTATGCAACATTCAGATAACATATATTTAATCAAACAATACTGCCATCAGATAATTCCATTTATAAGTAGATATTCTCCAGAATGATGTGGTCAACAAATGCAACACATATTTTCATAAATGAAGTCTATGTTACAATACGTTACCAATTTGTTACCAATAAATTTAAAAAAGTCTAACAGTAAGTCTTCAATTAGATATTATGTGCATTTTCAATGCTTGTGACAAATATATTAAACTGAACAGCAACTTTGAGAGAAAATGCATATCATAAGAGTTCAAGTTTAATCCTATTATGAATCATTTAGTTCAATGAGGCTAGAGACTTTTATCCTACCTTCATGCAAAATAAAGGCAAAAATCAAGGGGTCAGATAAATTTTGCTTTATCTGGTCAGTGACTAGATAAAGTTTGGCGGACTACTTTTTGGATTTTCATTTTAAAACGATGCCATCTTGTTTTTGAGAATAACTGCTAAAAGACATATTTATGCAATTATTTTCAAAAACGTGCTTTTATTAGGTACGTGAGACCATGTCAAAAATGTATAGTGTATGCATACCGTATTTGCAATTACTACAAAAAGTTTTTATAACGGAAACGTTCGAGAAAACGGAAAGTGACTCATGTATAGCGTTTGTTCAGAATTTTAGCTTTCTACCCCTTCAAACTAGGAATATATGCATCTGGAATGGAGTGTTATTGAATAAAATCATCGAGGAAACGGTTTGCCTATTTGTTCTGTCAAGCGGCGATATGGCGTGTATGTAAGTCTCGTCAATCGTTTGCTTGGTGAGGATGGGCAAACCGGCATTCAACTGAACTTCGCCTTCGGACAAAAACTTCACTTGGCAGCAAATTAAAATTATTCTTTAATGTTCACCAGAACAGAGAAGTCGGACAAAGCAAAACAAGGTTAGCGTTTTTTTTTTGTCTATTTTATAATATTTTATTTTAAAGACCTGTTTGTGTAATGGTGGGGCGTATTAATTTCTGTGCAAGACAGACTCAGATCTAGTTGATGGTAAATTTTGAATTTCAATTAAAGAATGATTTTAGATCAGAAGGTAGGATAAATAGAACATTAGGTTACTGTCTTATAAATTTAAATTTATTAAGTTCGTCTTTGAAAAAATAAGTCTCGGCAGAGCCTCGACTTTTATATTTTCTCCGACTCACTTAATAAATTTATATTTTTAAGACAGTAACCTAATATTCTCTATTAATCCTTATATATAGCTATGAAGACTACAGAATTTAATCCTATTAGGTATGAAACATTAACATTACTGTGGCTACAGAAGTTAATCAACTAATGCAGCATTTAGTTCCTTTCAAAGATTGACCCAGAAATTATTTATATCCTACCTGGTTTATATGCTGATACAATTGTTTCATCATCAACTCATTTAAAGGCTAAATAATATTATGTGAAATTTCAAAGGATACGAAAGAGATCAAAAGCACCAGCCACGTAAACAATTCTGTCACCAGGTCTCGGGTCCTTACCCTCAGCAAATTGTATAATCTTGTTTGTGGTTGGTAGAAACTGTGACACACCTGTCCATGGACTGTGAGAATCGTGACCCTGTACAATATAAAATACATTGCTGAATGCAGCATATAAACCTAACAAATCTAAATATCAAACAGTTTACCAGAGTTTATATTAAGCAGTACATGTACTTGTGTAAAAATGAATAAATATTTATAAAGCACAATATTAGAACATGATGCAAAATAAGGTAACTATGTGAACATGAATTATGTTAACATGAATAAAAACATGAGGTAAAATCACAACATTCAGCTAGCCAGTGAACTAATCAAGCAGGGAAACAGTAGGGCCATCACAACCCATTATCACTCACCTGGTTGATTGCAGGTTCTGAATGGTATTGTCTTATAAAATTATTTTATGTTGCCATACTAAGAGGAAACTAAATCTTCATGAAAGCCGTAATTTTTAGGCTCATGTGGGTTTTTATAAAAGAGCATTTAGGTGAAATCAATTTAAATTCTGTTAGCTTTCTGAAATTAAGATTATTGAATTTTCATTTGAGGCTGACATGGAAAACGCCACCTTCTAGCATGCATGTTTTTTAAGGAATAAAGCTAAAATTAATTAATGACTATTATCTAGTAATTACTGCTTTATAGCCATTTTGACAAGGCAGTCTGAAAGACAGCTAAATGCCCCGCCACTGCCATGGATAGTGAACGGGTAAAACCTTTGATTTTAGCTGTGACCTTGACCTTGAACTGACATGGCTGACTCATGAATTCTGCACAACCTCTTGATGAGGTGATCATTTGACCAAAGTTTCATGAAAATCCTTCAAGGGGTTTAGGAGATACAGAGTGGACACCAAATGGAAGGCTCAAACCTTCGACCCTTAGTTGTGACCTTGACCTTGAGCTGGCATGGTTGACTCATAATTTCTGCACATCGTTCTGATGAGGTAATCATTAGACCCAAGTTTTATAAAATTCCTTCAAGGGGTTTAGGAGATACAGAGCGGACAGGAAAGGGAAGGCTCAAACCTTTGACCTTCAGTTGTGACCTTGACCTTGAGCCGACATGGCTGACTCATAAGTTCTGCACATCGCCTTGATGAGGTGATCGTTTGACCCAAGTTTGATGAAAATCCTTCAAAGGGTTTAGGAAATATAGAGCGGACACAAAATGGAAGGTTCAAACATTTGACCCTAAGCTGTGACCTTGACCTTGAGCCGGCATGACTGACTCATGGGTTCTGCACATCGTCTTGATGAGGTGATCATTTGACCCAAGTTTTATAAAATTCCTTCAAGGGGTTTAGGAGATATAGAGTGGACACAAAATGGCAGGCTCAAACCTTTGACCTTGAGTTGTGACCTTGACCTTGAACCGACAAGGCTGACTCATGGGTTCTGCACATCCTCTTGATGAGGTGATCATTTGATCCAAGTTTCATGAAAATCCTTCAAGGGGTTTAGGAGATATGGACCGGACACGATTTTGTTACGGACGGAAGGACGGACAGAAGGACGGACGGAAAGACGGACGGAAGGACAGAAGGACGGAGGCAGACCATTCCTATAATCCCTCCGCCACGGCGGGGGATTAAAAAGTAGTTATTAGCTGGTAGTATAATATTCCTCTTATCTACAGGAGAGTTTACTTGAAGCAATTGACCATACGCCAGGCTCCGCCTACAGGTCACGTGGTACCATAAAATACTAAACCTCCGACATTTAGATCGATAATGGCTGCTGCTGCTACTTTACGCGATATTTTTGAAGAGACTGGCAAGAAATTTCTGTCATATTATGTGTCTTTAAAACATTTAGATGAATTGCGAGAAAGTACTGTTAGGAGTCATACTTTGATAGTTTTAGGATTTTCCGATGTTCGGGGACGGAATTAGTTGAGAAAGCATGTATATTCAGAAGTCAAAAGAAGACGTAAGAAGGTTACACGACGACAATCACTGATGATATTTATTGTTGAGAATTTTGTGTTGCTTCTTTAATAAATCACTAACAAGTGTATGCGTATTTTTATCATTATAAAAATATTTGTTTATCATTCAGTTTGATATTTTCTTAGTATTTTCTTGACTTGTATTCTATCAGTACTAATGCCCCATGTGCAAAACTTGAAAAAGTGCATTGAAGGATAATGACACATTTACATTTTAGGTATAAATAGTCCTTCCTCATCCTAATAATAATTCACATCACCGATGCCTTTCCACGTACATGTTGATTGAGGTAACTGAAAAGTTTGGGCACGAATAATGTAGCATTTTTAGTTTATATTTTTGCTACTTGAACATTTTGGCACTCTCTCTTCAGTTTCTCGTTATGTAAATGCCCAATAAGAAGCGTTATGGCTTAGAAATAAAACAACAATGCCTAGTTTACCTTTGGCCTACGATGTGTCTGCGGAGCCCATACACTGCCCATATCCTCCTTTCTGTGTGGCTTCCATGTGGAGGCTGGTGGGGGATGGGGGGGGGGGGGGGGGGTGACAGTGCGATTTTCGTACGGATTCACGGGTTTTGCAGCCTCTACAATTTTGTTTAGCGAAAAGTTATACATATCTGAATTAATCGAGAGCCCGTAGACATGTCGCAGGTGGCATTGCACAATTTCCGCACGGGCATCGTTAGGAGGCTATGCGCTGATCGTGAAGCCAACGCACGATATTCTGTGGACATAGTGCCTAAAAGAAATCGTACGGAGGTTGTGGACACCTGAGACCTTCACATGGCCCTCGCACAGCTGCCACAAGGTTCCTGCTTACTGCAGTACCGAATGAAAAACGCACGGATATTGAGCAATCATCGCGCGGCAACCCTACATCGGCTACATATTTCCGTGCGGCAACACTGATATGGCATTACATTTTTCAGATGCTTATATATATTGGTCATCTCCAGCACGTAAGATTTCTGTTGGAACCTTGCGGTGACTGCACTGAAACTGCACGATTTCTGTATAATCTCTGCGCAGCGTCTGTAAGAATTTCTCCTGGCTTACAAGAACACAAAAAAACAAAAACAAAAAAGAACAACAAACAAGAGGCACATGATGGTCCTGAATCGCTCACCTGTCCTCACATGACCCAGTTTTGAGTATTACGTCATTTTTTCTATTATTTGACATAGTGACCTAGTTTTTTGAGCTCATGTGACCCAGTTTTGAACTTGACCTAGATATCATCAAGATAAAAATTCTGACCAATTTTCATGAAGATCCATTGAAAAATATGGCCTCTAGAGAGGTCACAAGGTTTTTCTATTATTTGACCTATTGACCTAGTTTTCGAAGGTACGTGACCCTGTTTTGAACTTGACCTAGATATCATCAAGGTGAACATTCTCACCAATTTTCATGAAGATCTCATGAAAAATATGGCCTCTAGAGAGGTCACAAGGTTTTTCTATTTTTAAACCTACTGGCCTAGTTTTTGACCGCACGTGACCCAGTTTCAAACTTGACCTAGATACCACCAAGATGAACATTCAGACCAACCTTCATACAGATCCCATGAAAAGTATGGCCTCTAGAGAGGTCTAAAGGTTTTTTTATTATTTGACCTACTGACCTAGTTTTTGAAGGCACGTGACCCAGTTTCAACCTTGATCTAGATACAATCAAGGTAAACATTCTGACCAATTTTCATGAAGATCCATTCAAGGGTATGGCTTCTAGAGAGGTCACAAGGTTTTTCTATTTTAAGACCTACTGACCTAGTTTTTGATCGCAGTTGACCCAGTTTCAATCTTGACCTATATATCATCAAGATAAACACTCAGATCAACTTTCATACAGATCCCATGAAAAATATGGCCTCTAGAGAGGTCACAAGGTTTTTTCATTATTTGACCTACTGACCTACTTTTTGAAGGCACGTGACCCACTTTCTAATTTGAACTAGATATCATCAAGATGAAAATTCTGACAAATTTTTATGAAGATCCATTCACAAGTAGGGTCTCTAGAGAAGTTACAAGGTTTTTCAATTTTTAGACCTACTGACCTAGTTTTTGACCGCACGTGACCCAGTTTCGAACTTGGCCTAGACATCATCAAGATGAACATTCAAACCAACTTTCATACAGATCCCATGAAAAATATGACTTTTAGAGAGGTCACAAGGTTTTTCTATTATTTGACCTACTGACCTAATTTCTGAGGGCACGTGACCCAGTTTCGAACTTGATCTAGATATCATCAAGGTGAACATTCTGACCAATTTTCATGAAGATCTTGTGAAATATATGGCCTCTAGAGAGGTCACAAGGTTTTTCTATTTTTAGACCTACTGACCTAGTTTTTGACCGCATGTGACCCAGTTTCGAACTTGACCTAGATATCAAGGTGAACATTCTTATCAATTTTCATAAAGACCCCATGAAAAATGTGACCTCTAGAGTGGTCACAAGCAAAAGTTTACACACGGACACATGCACGGACGACGGACGCTGCGTGATCACAAAAGCTCACCTTGTCACCTTGTGACAGGTGAGCTAAAAAATGGCACGATGCCCGTATTTAATGTGAACACATACACAGTAGCCCGCAGCCACCTACGATGCCAAATTTAGTCTAATTTATCGCACAGCGTCCAGGTGGTCAAATGTGAATTAGGTGAAAGCTAGATATATTAATACCATTGTATATACAAATATTTAGTAGATTCCGTCAATTTTATCCACTTTCAATTGTCTGTGAGGACGTCCACAAGTCTTAATCCAGCGAAAACACTTCTCAAAACTTTAATTAGGTTTTAGAAAAGGGATAATCTAGGTGTTCTGGGAAGCAACTATCGGACTTGCAAAGTCCCCACTGACACCTTTTTACCATTTCTAATAAGTTTTACTTGTATATATAATCATTTTCAAAAGGCATTTATCAGTTGTTTTTATCACTGTCGAGATCGCAATGTCGGAGGGTAATATTTATATTAACACCGTCTCGGGATGTGCATCGAATCAAGCCCATTGATTGGTTGATCGCTTATCGATTTATTGGTTTGACTGACAGCTGGCATTTGGTCAATTGTTTATTTATAAGAGACAGACTGATGATGGACAAAGACTGATCACATTACCTCACCTTAAGTTGACAGCCTCAGGTGAGCTAAATACACTGTGCAAATGTAAACAGAGAAATATAACTAAATCAGCAAATCAAACCAGCTTATTCTCTATAAAACAGCTTATTTTAAATTCCTTTTCATTATACAATCGTAGCAATTTCAGATCTGTTTTTTTTTGCAACCATAAAATTCTTTAAAATTCTTTAAATTAAAGTTGAGTCATCCAAGGAAAAATATTAAAATGCAAGCTCTACACAGAAGTCACAGAAAATTTACACCCCACTAGCACCCATGCCTAGCATACAACAAATAGTCTCAACACAGCACAAAACTACAAAGTTATTCATAACCACAGCGTTAAATTTTGAGCAGTAATAACTGAATTAAATACAACAAGAGCTCGCCGAACACGAAATGCCCCCCTTGATGTATTCAGTAATTGCACAAGGAAGAGAAATTATATGCTCACTGTAAAAGTTCTACCATTCTGGTTTAATCTGACCTTGACCTTTAACCTATTAACCTAACAAGAGATTACAAAGAGATCTTGGCACCATCCACTGAGCCATTTTTGAATGTTCCAAATTTCAAGACTAACTCAAGGTCAAAATCAAGGTCAAATTTCATTTCGGTACAAAACAATGTGTATGTGGTCCAAATTTGAAAGCTGTGGCTTGAGAAATGTGAAAGCAGGTCACTAGATCAATTTCAAGGTCAAAGTTCATTTCGGTAGACAGAACTATGCATGTGCTTCAAATTTGGAGGCTGTAGCTTGAGAAATGTGAAAGTAGGTAATAAGTAAAAATCAATGTCAAATTTCAATTCAGAACACAAAAATATGCATGCGGTCCAAATTTGAAGGCTGTAGTTTGAGAAATGTGAAAGTAGGTCACTAGGTTAAAATCAAGGTCAAATTTTATTTCGGAACATAAAACTATGCATGTGGTCCAAATCTGAAGCCTGTACTTTCAGAAATGTGAAAGTAGGTCACTAGGTCTATCTCAAGATCAAAGTTCATTTCAGTACACAAAACTATGCTTGTGGTTCAAATTTGAAGGCTGTAGCTTGAGAAATGTGAAAGTAGGCACTAGGTCCAAATTTGAAGCCTGTACTTTCAGAAATGTGAAAGTAGGTCACTAGGTCTATCTCAAGATCAAAGTTCATTTCAGTACACAAAACTATGCTTGTGGTTCAAATTTGAAGGCTGTAGCTTGAGAAATGTGAAAGTAGGCACTAGGTCAAAATCAAGGTCAAATTTTATTTTGGAACAAAAAACTATGCATGTGGTCCAAATTTGAAGCCTGTACCTTCAAAAATGTGAAAGTAGGTCACTAGGTCAATAACAAGGTCAAAGTTTTTTTCAGTACACAAACCTGTGCATGTGGTCCAAATTTGAAGGCTGTAGCTACAGAAATGTGAAAATAGGTCACTAGGTCAAGATCAAGGTCAACTCATGTCAAGGTTCACCTTGCCACTCAAAACTATACATGTGGTCCAAATTTGAATGATGTAAGTTATGGACATGAAGATTCTAAGTTTTTCCCTATATAAGTCTATATGAACCATATGACCCCTGGGGCGGGGCCATATTTGACCCTAGAGGGATAATTTGAACAAACTTGGTAGAGAACCACTAAATGATGCTACATTACAAAATATCAAAGCCATAGTCTTTGTGGTTTGGACAAGAAGATTTTTAAAGTTTTTCTCTATATAAGTCTATGTAAAACATGTGACCCCCAGGGCGGAGCCATATTTGACTCTAGGGGAATAATTTGAACAATCTTAGTAGAGGACCACTAAATGATGTCATATACAAAATATCAAAGCCCCCCTAGGCCCTGTGGTTTTGGACAAGAGGTTTTTCAAAGTTTTTTTCCTATATAAGTCTATATAAACCATGTGACCCCCAGAGTGGGGCAATATTTGACCCCAGGGAAATAATCTGAACAATCTTGGTAGAGGATCACTAGATTTTGCTACATACCAAATATCAAAGCCCTAGGCCCTATGGTTTTGGACAAGAAGATCAGAAACCGTTTAACTGTTCCTGGCCAATGCAACCTTGACCTTTGACCTAATGACCTCAAAATCAATAGGGGTCATCTGCTGGTCATGGCCAACCTAACTATCAATTTTCCTGACACTAGGCCCAAGCGTTCTTGAGTTATTGCCTGGAAACCATTTTACTGTTCCTGGTCACTGTGTCCTTGACCTTTGACATACTGACCTCAAAATCAATAGAGGTCAACTGCTGGTCATGACAAACCTCCCTATCAACTTTCTTGATCCTAGGCCTAAGCGTTCTTGAGTTATCATCCGAAAACCGTTTTACTGTTCAGGGTCACTGTGACCTTGACCTTTAACATACTGATCTCAAAATCAATAGAGGTCATCTGCTGGTCATTACCAACCTCTCTATCAACTTTCATGATCCTAGGCCCAAGTGTTCTTGAGTTATCATCCGGAAACAGTTTTACTATTCAGGGTCACTGTGACCTTGACCTTTGACATACAGACCTCAAAATCAATAGGGGTCATCTGCTGGTGATGATCAACCTCCCTATCAACTTTCATGATCCTACGCCCAAGCGTTCTTGAGTTATCATCCGGAAACGGATTGGTCTACATTCAGACCGACCGACCTACCGACCGACATCTGCAAAACAATATACCCCTCCTTCTTCGTAGGGGGGCATAATAAAATTATGTTTTGAGACCCTCCTCAAATTGCATTTTACAAGAACAAGCTTAAGCAACTAATCAGATGCTGGACTGACCTTAAACAATCAGTCAGATGGCAGATGCTGGAATGAGGAATGAGCTCAGACAACTGATCAGATGCTGGATGAGCTCAAACAACCAAACTGATATTGGACTGAGTTCAGACAACCCACCAGATGCTGGAATGAGCTCTGACAACTGATCAGATGTTGGACTGAGCTCAAACAACAAAAATGATGCTGGAATGAGCTCAGACAACAGACCAAATGCTGGAATGAGCTCAGATAACTGACCAGATGCTGGACAGAGCTCAGACAACAGACCAGATGCTGGAATGAGCTCAGACAACTGGTCAGATGCTGGAATGAGCTCAGATAACTGACTAGATGCTGGACTGAGCTCAGACAACAGACCAGATGCTGGAATGAGCTCAGACAACTGATCAGATGCTGGACTGAGCTCAAACAACAAAACTCGCTCTGGAATGAGTTCATCAGTGGGTGGTCTAGTGGTAACACGCTTGACTGTCAATCCAGCGGTCCAGGGTTCAAATCCTGGTCCAAGCACTGAAATTTCTGAGATGCTCTTGAGTGTCTCCCACCTAACTAAGAGGCCTGTACTGGTTCTTCCCAGGAAAGACAGCTTCGCATGTATCGGTGCTATACAGCGGGCATGTTAAAGAACCAGACTGTCTATTCGCAAAGAGCTAGGCTAAGTTAGCCGGACAGGCCTGTATCTAAAAAGGATTTCTCTCTATCTGTTCTGGGGGATCTTACTCTGTCCCTCTAGTCAGATTGCTCTGTGTCTGTACTAGTAGAGGATGAATTTCGCGCCCTGTGTGGCTGCGTTTGTACTATGTAAGGCACCTTTGAACGTGTTTATCATGAAAAGGGCACTATATAAATCTGGTATAATAATAATAATAATAATAATAATACAACCAATCAGATGCTGGACTGAGCTCAGACAACCAACCAGATGCTTCACTAAGCTCAGACAACCAAACATATGGAATGAGCTCAGACAACTGATAAAATACAGGACTGAGCTCAGACAACCAAACTGCTGATGAACTGAGCTCAAACAACATAGCAGATGCTGCACTGAGCTCAGACAACAGACCAGATGATGCACTGAGCTCAAAAACCAACCAGATGATGGACTGAGCTCAGAAAACTGTTCAGATCCTGGACCGAGCACAGATAACTAACCAGATGCTGGACCGAGCTCAGACAACAGACCAGATGCTGGACTGAGCTAAGACAATAGACCAGATGCTGGACTGGGCTCAGACAAACGATCTGATGCTTGACTGAGTAACTGCCCTCCAAACAGGACAGACAACTGATCTACAGAAAATCAGAGAAGAGAACTGACTTAAAAAACAAGAGGACCATGATGGTCCTGAATCGCTCACCTCTTTCCACATGACCCAGTTTTGAGTATGACGTCGTTTTTTCTATTATTTGACATAGTGACCTAGTTTTTGAGCTCATGTGACCCAGTTTTGAATTTGACCTAGATATTATCAAGATAAAAATTCTGACCAATTTTCATGAAGATCCATTGAAAAATATGGTCTCTAGAGAGGTCAAAAGATTTTAATAATTTTAGACCTACTGACCTAGTTTTTGACCGCAGTTGACCCAGTTTCAAACTTGACCTAAATATCATCAAGGTGAACATTCAGACCAACTTTCATACAGATCCCATGAAAAGTATGGCCTCTAGAGAGGTCATAAGGTTTTTTTATTATTTGACCTACTGACCTAGTTTTTACGGCACGTGACCCAGTTTCAAACTTGACCTAGATATCATCAAGGTGAACATTCTGACTAATTTTTATGGAGATCCAGTCACAAGTATGGTCTCTAGAGAGGTCACAAGGTTTTTCTATTTTCAGACCTAATGACCTAGTTTTTGACCGCACATGACCCTGTTTCGAACTTGACCTAGATATCATCAAGCTGAACATTCAGACCAATTTTCATACAGATCCCATGAAAAATATGGCCTTTAGAGAGGTCACAAGGTTTTTCTATTATTTGACCTACTGACCTAGTTTTTGATGGCACGTGACCCACTTTAAAATTTGACCTAGATATCATCAAGATGAACATTCTGACCAATTTTCATACAGATCCCATGAAAAATATGGCCTCTAGAGAGGTCACAAGGTTTTTCTATTATTTGACCTACTGACCTAGTTTTTGACCGCACGTGACCCACTTTCGAACTTGATCTAGATATCATCAAGGTGAACATTCTGACCAATTTTCATGAAGATCTCATGAAATATATGGCCTCTAGAGAGGTCACAAGGTTTTTCTATTTTTAGACCTACTGACCTATTTTTGACCGCACATGACCCAGTTTCGAACTTGACCTAGATATCATCAAGATGAACATTCAAACCAACTTTCATACAGATCCCATGAAAAATATGGCCTCTAGAGAGGTCACAAGGTTTTTCTATTATTTGACCTACTGACCTAGTTTTTGAAGGCACGTGACCCAGTTTCGAACTTGACCTAGATATTATCAAGGTGAACATTCTGACCAATTTTCATGAAGATCTTGTGAAATATATGGCCTCTAGAGAGGTCACAAGGTTTTTCTATTTTTAGACCTACTGACCTAGTTTTTGACGGCACGCAGGGGTGTAAAATTCTTTTTCACACCACTCGCCCTGCAGGACTAGTAGCTAGTAAAATCTACTCGCCCTTAGTGGACAGTCACTCGCCCTAATAATTGACATTTTTAATACTGTCACGTTTTATGGAAGGAGTATTATGTACAAGACAACAAGCAAATTCCAGATATAACACATAGCTCGTACACTACGTTTCCTTTTGATTATTCATTTTTGTTTCTTTTTAATTTTTTATTTTTAACCCCTACGTAGTTTCCTAAAGTGTCAGGAAAGTATTAAACATCAGTTATTTTCATTTTCTCAAAACTTATTTCCCGAAAAATAAGTGCCCTAAAAATATGGACACAATAATCATCATCCACCTACCCGTCTTGAAAGCGAAAAAAAATGTTGACGATCATCGGTAATTATTCTGTTGATAAACTACGTAATTGACCTGTTTTTCATCAATTAACATCCTCTCAAAGAGCTAGAAGAAGTGTGTCGGTATCATGACCTATGAAGCGGAGATCAAAGCGGTATTGTTGCACGAGATTGTCATGGCATTACGTCATATTACAGTTTTCGCGTCATGTGACCTATTTGCCCTCAAAGAATTTACATTATCGTTTAAGAAGAATATTTAAAAAAAATACATGTACAAAGATTCATTTCAAACTTATTAAAAACTGCAACAACATCATTTTGTTTTATTTTAAAACCACATTTCTATTTACGTCCACGAGGTCACGTAACGTATTCCGCCGCACTAACAGAAACCTTTTTACCAAAAGAAATCGTTTAACTCGATGTATTTAAATTACTGCCGCTTTTTCATTATTTAAGATTTTTTAATTCTGTTTTTTGTTCTTTCTGGTCAAAAGTCCTAACTTTATGCCCATAGTATGTATCACTTATTTTCTCTTAGAAAGAAATCAGTAATTAAGATCGCGCCGTTTGAAATTTAACAAATGATTATATGAAAATTCGACCGTTTTCATACAAATTTGCTTACATTTCCGTCGATATTTTATTAAAATCTTAGTAGAATTCAAATTGTATTACTTCTCAAGCGATGTTGAAAAACTGAAGCGATAATGTTAAAAAATGAATGCACTACGCGCGTTTTTTTTTGTGTACGTGTCGATAAACAAAAGTAACGGAGATGTAAATTTGATATTACGATAGGTCGCACGTGCTCTCGGAATGGAAAATTACCATGACGTTTTGATATCTTTACGATTCGCGGGTAAATTCCAGTCAATCAAAGTAGCAACTGAACTATCTCAAAGTTTGTTGACGTTTTCAAGATGTAATTTCTGAATTTCATTAAAGCTACGACGTAAAAACCACTCGCCCGATCGGTCGAGTATACAGCGAGATCCACTCATCCTACCAAGACTTTAACTCGCCAATGCGAGCAGGCGAGTGGAATTTTACACCCCTGGGCACGTGACCCAGTTTCAAACTTGACCTAGATATCATCAAGGTGAACATTCTGACCAAGTTTCATGAAGATCTTGTGAAATATATGGCCTCTAGAGAGGTCACAAGGTTTTTCTATTTTTAGACCTACTGACCTAGTTTTTGACGGCACGTGACCCAGTTTCGAACTTGACCTAGATATCATCAAGATGAACATTCTGACCAATTTTCATAAAGATCCCATGAAAAATGTGACCTCTAGAGTGGTCACAAGCAAAAGTTTACGGACGGACGCACGCACGCACGCACGGACGACGGACACCGCGCGATCACAAAAGCTCACCTTGTCACTTTGTGACAGGTGAGCTAAAAACTAGGCAGACAGAGCAACCTATACTTTCTTGTATTCTGAGTAAAAAGATGTCAGCTAAATTCTTCCTCTGAATACCATTTTTCTCATGTGGTTATTAAAACTAGCTGTTATGTGTACAATAAAATGAATGCAGATTGTGTAAGCTTGTGTGCACTACTGTGAAATAATTTACTATTGTTGGCTCACATTTTCATGGTTTCAGCCAAAAACCAGCTATATCCTGACATAAATTTATAATTTTGAAACTGCAAAGATCAGAGGAATTTTATTTTAATTATTTTTTTTTTTTTTTTGCATGGGTGCAATCGCAAACTCCACAAATATTAGTGTCCCACAAATGCAAATACTTCAAAGTATGTAGCAATTTGCTGTGTATATAGTGCAGATAGGCTGTAATAAGATGCTTGTGTGATCAAAATGGAATAAAACAGCTATTATCATTGAGGATCTTTATTTATACAAAATTATTTTAATGACTCAAATTAAATACAATCACATCTTTCCAACTAGAGCCGTCACAGGGGTGACGATTTATACCCCCACAATACAGCCTTGTCACAGAAGTAAGCCAATGTCAAAGTCGAACCTCAAAATCAATATGGGTCATCTGCTGGTCATGATCTAACTGCCTATTAAGTTTCGTGATCCTAGGCCCAAGCGTTCTTAAGTTATTGTCTGAAAATGGTTTAACTGTCCCGGGTCACTGTGACCATGACCTTTGCCCTATTGACTCAAAATCATTTGGTGTCATCTGCTGGTCATGACCATAATTCCTGTCAACTTTCATGATCCTAGGCCCAAGCGTTATCAAGTTATCATCCGGAAATGGTTTAACTGTTCTGAGTCACTGTGACCTTGACCTACTGACCTCAAAATCAATAGGGGTCATCTGCTGGTCATGACCAACCTCTCTATCAACTTTCATCATCCTAGGCCCAAGCATTCTCAAGTTATCATCCGGAAACCCTTTAACTGTTCCGTGTCATTGTAACCTTGACCTTTTACCTACTGACCTCAAAGTCCATTTTGACCTGTATTCATGATGTTACACCTGTGTACCAAAAATCATTTAAATCTGTCTAGCCTTTCATGAGTTATTGTCTGGAAACCATGAAAACCAACAATCCGACCGACCGACAGACAGACCAACAAGCTCACTCCTATATACCCCCTCAAACTTCGTTTGTGAAGGTATATCAAAGTCAATAATACAATCAATATGGCATTAAAAATGATACAAACATTTAACCTAGAAGTTAACCTCTATATCTCTTTTCTTAAATCTGTACAAATTTAACTAGTGCTGTCACAGGAGTGACGAATTATACCCCCACAATACGACCTTGTCACAGAAGTAAGCCAATGTCAAAGTCGAACCTCACAATCAATAGGGATCATCTGATGGTCATGATCAACCTCCCTATTAAGTTTCGTGATCCTTGGCCAACACATTCTCAAGTTAGCATCCGGAAATGGTATATCTGTTCTGGGTCACTGTGACCTTGACCTTTGACCTACTTACCTCAAAATCAATAGGTGTTATCTGCTGGTCATGACCAACCTTCCTATCAACTTTCATGATCCTAGGACTAAGCATTCTCAAGTTATCGTCCGAAAATGGTTTAATTGTTCGGGGTCAATGTGACCTTGACTTTTGACCTACTTATCTCAAAATTAATAGGGGTCATCTGCTGGTCATGGCTAACCTCCCTATCAACTTTCTTGATCCTAGGTCCAAGCATTCTCAAGTTATCATCTAGAAACCATTTAACTGTTCTGGGTCATTGTGACCTTGACCCTTGACCTACTGACCTCAAAGTTGAACTTGACCTGCATTTTATAATGTTACACCTGTGTACCAAAATTTATTATCCTAGGCCCAAGCATTCTCAAGTTATCATTCCGAAACCATTTAACTGTTCCCAATCATTGTGACCTTGACCTTTGACCTACTGACCTCAAAGTCAAGATTGACCTGTACTTTATGATGTTACATCTGTGTACCAAAATTTATGACCCTTGGCCCAAGCGTTTTCAAGTTAATATCTGGAAACCCTTTAACTGTTCTGGTTCACTGTGACCTTGACCTTTGACCTACTGACCTCAAAGTCGAACTTGACCTGTATTTATGATGTTACACCTGTGTACCAAAAATTATTTAAATCTGTCTAGCCTTTCATGAGTTATTGTCCGGAAACCATGAAAACTAACCAACCGACCGACAAGCTCACTCCTATATACCACCATCCACCCCCAAACTTCGTTTTGTGGGGGTATAATTATAATGCTTAAATATCTGATCAAATCCTGTAACACTGGGGCCATGAATAAGAATGTTAGTAAATCTAATAATTTAATCATTTCAATTCAGAAGTTTTAAGTTTAAGAAGAAGAAAATAGCAACTTGATTTTTACCATAATATCAAGATGTGGAGGGAAATGCGAGGCAACTCGAAGTTTGTCTACCTGTAGTGCACAACACTAAATAAACAAAAATAATTCACGCTTAATAAAAATTTATTTTACTGAGATATAAAATCTAGCAATAACCTTAATGTTATAATTTAGGAATATAAGCAGCAAAAGCTGTATTTTCTTCATGTGGTCTCTATATAAAGAACAATTCCCCATTGCAATAATAGCACCAATTTTGTCATGTGTGTCTTTGACCTTCAGGCTACAGCTATTGGTCTGTAACTTGTTATACACTTCCATTCTGTGAAGAATATGTGATTGTATCAAATTAACAGGATTCAAACAGAACATCCCAGTGAAAATTCAAGTACTTCTCGAGGACTTTATTATTTTTTCAAGAAGTGTTTTATTTTTCTCAAAACCAAACCTTGAAATCTTAGTCCTAACAACTTTAATCAATTACTTCCATAAGTGACCAAATACCACATTTTCTTTCAAATTATCTTCACTCTTTTTTCTGTTTCTTAATTACATTAAGGCATGTTCTTTAAAGGTGGTGAATCACATTTAAGCAGCATCTTGATGACATTTTTTACTTTTAATTTATTCTGTTAGAAATCTATCTAGGTTAATGAGGTAATAATAATTTTTGAACTTGTATTTCCAATGTATTTCACTCAAATATACAATTTTTAATACAAATCTTTTAACAATTTTAACCCAAAATAATCTTATGTTTATATCATTCCTTAGGCAATGTAATAAAACTATGTTTATCAAATTAAATACTATGCTAAAATAACTCTATTTTGGTTGGGCAACCAGGTTAGGAAAATCAAATTTTAGAAAATGTGTCCATGGAAAATCTAACTTGAATCAAGGCACACAAATAAGTGTTAATTTCCGATATTTAAGTTTCAAACAAATTCGTTACTTGACCTCATTGTGATTAACTACCTTTAAGGTCCATAAGAAACATTTTTCAATTTATTTATTTATTTATTTGGGTTTTACGGCGCACCAACACAGTATAGGTTATATGGCGCCAAACAGGACTATAAATTTTGGTTCCACATCTCATTTACAAGGAGTTTGGGTGAAATTCTAGCAGTCCTCTTCAAAATTCAAGATCCCTTTTATAATTTTTCATTGTTTAGATCATTTTAAGAAGCTTTCAAGGACTAGAATCAAAGTCAAGGACTTTTCAAGGTCTGTGCAAAACCGTATGCAACTAAGGACTGAAGGCCACAAGACGAAGTCTTTGGAAGTTTTTGTATGATGGCATACTTTTGTTTACCATTGTAAAAGCAAGAACTAATATTGAGACCCAACAGATATTTTATAACAAGAGCTGTTCGTAAGACAGCGTGCTCCACTATTCGGCGATTTGACAGTAAAATGAATATATGTCTCAATAACAGACCTCTACTTTAAAAGGAATATACACCAAGGGGCAAAATTCTGTCAAGAACACAAACTAGAGTTATTGGGATTGTTACCAAACATGCAGATGATGATGGTAAAAGTATATTTTGAGTTTCAAGTCATAACCTTATATAGTATCAAAGTTAAGTCCAGAAAACGAAGATTGTCAAAAAAATTTAAGTATGACAGGGACATAATTTGGTCAAAAATACAAATTAGAGTTATGGGGATTGTTACCACTCATACAGATGATGATGATAAAGATACATTTCAAGTTTCAAGTCTTTATCTTATATTGTACTAAAGTAACATCAAGAAAGCGAAGATTGCCAAACAAATTTAAGTATGAAAGGGGCATAATTCTGTCAAAAATCTGGGTATAATGGGCCCAGCCCCTGCACATACTTTGTTTGTATGCTGGACAATGTTTATGTGAACTTACTACTAGGTAATCAGATATACAATAACTCTGGAACCTACGACTGGATCTGATCCATCATGGAATCCAAGATTTATTGTTGCTGAAGATATTTTGGAAGTTTGTATCAAATCAAACCATAAATGAAGTCTCTATATGGCTGCAAAAGCCAAAATAGCACATTTTGGACCTTTAAGGGGCCATAACTCTGGAACCCATGATGGAATCTGGCCAGTTCAATGAAGGAACCAAGGTCTTGTGGTAAAACATGCTGTTTGCAAGTTTGGTTAAAATCAAATCATAAATGAAGCTGCTATTGTGCAGACAAGGTCAAAATAGCTAATTCTGGCCCTTTCAGGGGCCATAACTCTGGAACCCATTATGGGATCTTGCAACTTTAAGAAAGGAACCGAGATCTTATGGTGACACAAGTTTTGTGCAATTTGATTATTAAAATTCAAATCATAAATGAAGCTGCGATTGTGCAGACAAGGTCAAAAAATAACTAATTCGGGCCCTTTCAGGGGCCATCACTCTGGAACCCATGATGGAATCTGGCCAGTTCAAGAAAGGAGCCAAGATCTTATGGTGATACAAGTTGCGTGCAAGTTTGGTTAAAATAAAATCATAAATGAAGCTGCTATTGTGCAGACAAGGTCAAAATAGCTAATTCTGGCCCTTTCAGGGGCCATAACTCTGGAACCCATAATGGAATCTGACCAGCTCAAAAAAGGAACCAAGATCTTATGGTGATACAAGTTGCGTGCCAGTTTGATAAAAATCAAATCATAAATAAAGCTGCTATTGTGCAGACAATGTCAAAATAGCTAATTTTGGCCCTTTCAGGGGCCATAACTCTGGAACCCATAATGGGATCTGGCCAGTTCAAGAAAGGAACCGAGATCTTATAGTGATACAAGTTGTGTGCAAGTTTGAGAAAAGCACATGTCTCCCACAACTGCCCCTATGAAAAATGTTAGTTTCTCTAGAGGTTTTAGACGAGTTGATCCAATTAGATGGTCTGGATGAGTGAATCCAATCAGTAATTCCAGGGCCATAAATCAAAAGTGCCTGGGCAGATTTGGCTAGTTGAACTTGGGTAAGGTCTTATGGCCAAACACATTTTGTTCAAGTTTGGTGAAGATCGGATGAGAAATGTTCGGCTTAGAGTGCGGACAAGAGTAAAAAGGCCGATTTTTTTATAATTCAAGGGCCGTAACTCTAAAATGCCTGGACTGATTTGGCTAGTTATCAAACTTGGCCGAGGTCTCATGGTCAAACACATTTTTTTTAAGTTTGGTGAAGATCGGATGAGAAATGTTTGATTAGGAGTGCAGTCTGAGTAAAAAGGCCAATTTTTTCGATAATTCAAGGGCCGCAATTCCATAATGCCTGGACCAATTTGGCTAGTTATCGAACCTGGCCGAGGTCTCATGGTCAAACACATTTCTGTTTAAGTCTGGTGAAGATTGGATGAGAAATATTCGAATTAGAGTGCGGACAAGAGTAAAAAGACCGATTTTTGGTAATTCAAGGGCCATAACTCCAAGATGCCTGGACCGATTTGGCTAGTTATCGAACTTGGCTGAGTCTTATGGTCAAACACATTTTGTTCAAGTTTGGTGAAAATCGGATGAGAAATGTTCGACTTAGAGTGCGACAAGCTTTGTGACAGACACACACACACACACAGACTGGAGCAAATCAATATGTCTCCAACACCACTGTGTGGTGGGAGACATAATAAAATCATAAATGAAACCACTATCGTGCAGACAAGAAATTGCTGATGCATGGACGGACGACCGACAAAGGGTGATCACAAAAGCTCACCTTGTCACTATGTGATAGGTGAGCTAAAAATAACCTAAGTATAACACCTTGATGACCTTGACCGTGGGTATAATGGACCCAGCCCCTGCACATACTTTGTTTGCATGCTGGACAATGTTTATGTGAAGTTACAGTAAGATATAAGCAATAGTAACAAAGATATTACAGAAAAACAAAGGTTGCCGAAAAACTTTAACCTTAAAAATAACCTAAGTATAACACCTTGGTGACCTTGACCTTTGGTATAATGGACCCAGCCCCTGCACATACTTTGTTTGTATGCTGGACAATGTTTTTGTTAACTTACAGTAAGATATAAGCAATAGTAACAAAGATATGACACAAAAACAAAGGTTGCAGAAAAACTTTAACCTTAAAAATAACCTAAGTGTAACGCCTTGGTGACCTTGACCTTGGTTATAATGGGCCCAGCCCCTGCATATATTTCGTTTGTATGCTGGACAATGTTTATGTAAAGTTACAGTAAGATATAAGCAATAGTAACAAAGATATGAGAGAAAAACAAAGGTTGCCGAAAAACTTTAACCAAGAAAGCTCACACCGATGCTGACGCGAGTAGAATAGCCCCCCTATTCTCAGAATAGTGGAGCTAAAAAATGACAATTTTTAAGACAAATATAACACAGATGACAAGCAAGTACAGACACTTAAATGACAGTAATGAATTGTAAGTCATATAATTGTAATTTAAGTTAACTGTTCACATTTTGTTCAATAAAAATCAGGACAGTTAAAAGGCCCATGTCACATCCCACTGCAAATAGTTGTTAAGTGCTTCTTCATGTCAAAGTAGTTATCCACTTTTTGTGTAAGGTAACACTTTGTCGAATTAACCACCAGATGACATAAGGTTATATTTCTATTGACAAGCAAGCAAATGCCATCTTTAGATATCAATTAATGCAGTGTTTGTGTTTTAATTGCTCATATATATATTGGTAGTTCTTAGCACCAGAGTATGCATTATACTGCTTCAAAGCTTTTTCTGCATATAAACAGATAAATGTGTAATACAATGAAGATTTATCAAGAGGAAATATTTCAACTGGCCAGTTTTTCAACTCTGGCACTAACCAAGGTTTAAAACAGTAATAGTTAAGTCATTACTAAACCTTGCATAATCTAATGGATTTTTACTAAATACTAGACGTATATAATTGCCAAAGTATTACCACAGCCTTCGTACCAGTTAATGCAATCAGGGAAACATCTTACCGCTATGTTACATGTACATACAACTTGATATTTTTCTTAAATCATATCTACCTGTCAAACATTTTAAGCCACTATGCGGAACAGTGGTGTATATAATAATGTAATTGCCCCTCTTGTTCAAACTGATGACTGAAGAATGCTTTGACACTGGAACCTCAAACATGGTTGGTCATGACCAGCAGATAACCTTTTGGTTTTTAAAGTGAGTTGCTCAAAGATCAAAGTCGCGGCAAAATTAAGCTGAAAGTTTTCGGTTGATAACTGAAGAGTGCTTTGGCCTATAGAGTCATCAAACTTTATCGGATAATGAACTGCGAACAGTAGATGACCCTAATAGTGTTGGGGTCAGTAAGTCCAAGGACAATGTCATAGTGAAATCAGAACTGAAAACTAGACAGGCCATCATGGGGGTATTCATGTTTTACAAACTGGTACTGCTGACTAATAGCATGTGACCAGAAATCCACTTTTCTTTTTCATTTAAAAGTGTTAATTAACTATAGTTCTTATCCCCTATATCCACAACCTCCTTTCTCATAACGTTTAACCATTTTGCACCATAATGACGTTTTTGCACTATAATTAATAATGAAGAATAATCTTAAAACTGACAGTAAATAAAACAAGAGCTGTCAGAGGACAGCAACGCTCGACTATTCAACAGCCTTGTCAATTGATTGAATACGAAAGTCCATAAAAGGGGCATAATTTTGTAAAAATGGGGAAAAGGGTTATGGAACCTTCACAGAGCTTATCAGCTCATAAAGTGAACAAGTGTGTTAAGTTTCAATCCTTTCCCATAAGTGGATACTGAAATACCAGCTTACATACAAAAACTTAACCAAAAACTGCTAAGACAAAAAAGGGGCATAATTTTGAAAAAATTGCAAAGTAGAGTTATGGGACCTACAGAGTGCATGTCAGATCATGACAGTGAACAAGTGTGTGAAGTTTCAATCCATTCCCATTAGTGGGTACTGAGATACCAGCTTACATACAAAACCTTAACCAAGAATTTCTAAGTTGAAAAAGGGGCATAAATTTGACAAAATGCAAAGTAGAGTTATGGGATCTACACAGGGCATGTCAGATCATGACAGTGAACAAGTGCGTGAAGTATCAATCCATTCCCATTAGTGGGTACTGAGATACCAGCTTACATACAAAACCTTAACCAAGAATTTCTAAGTCAAAAAGGGGACATTATTTTGTAAAAAAGCAAAATAGAGTTATGGAACCTGTCCAATGTAGGTCAGTTTATCACAGTGAATAAGTGTGTGAAGTTTCAATCCATTCCCACAAGTGGTTACTGAGATACCAGCTTACATACAAAACCTTAACCAAGAATTTCTAAGTCGAAAAGGGGACATAATTTTGTAAAAATTCAAAATAGAGTTATGGATACTGTGCAATGTAGGTCAGTTTATCACAGTGAATAAGTGTGTGAAGTTTCAATCCATTCCCACAAGTGGTTACTGAGATACCAGCTTACATACAAAACCTTAACCAAGAATTTCTAAGTCGAAAAAGGGGCATAATTTTGTAAAAAAAGCAAAATAGAGTTATGGAACCTGTGCAATGTAGGTCAGTTTATCATTGTGAATAAGTGTGTGAAGTTTCAATCCATTCCCACAAGTGGTTACTGAGATACCAGCTTACATACAAAACCTTAACCAAATCGGGACGCCAACGCCGACGCCGACGCATGGTAAGTCCAATAGCTCTACTATTCTTTGAATAGTCGAGCTAATGAAGGGTACGGCTCATTATCTTTTCTATAGAGATTATTCTGTCAAATTATTAATTAAAACTACATTGTATATCAAAATGACACTAGTTTACTGATGCTACTTCACCATAATTATGCAACTTTCAACATAATGTCAACAATGAAATATTTATGAAAACCTTTTTTGAAAGCTCTTTTATACCACTATATATAAAATATTCCCAGTGCTGGTCATGACACATCCATGGTGCCCACCTGTATATTTATCCCAGCTAATCTAAGGCAACTAAATATCTTTAACTAAAGTTTATTTGTTGTATGCGCGCATCTCTCAACATTTTTCTAGCGACTTCATGTTTAACATGTTAATCTATATCTAAATATTCAGCCTCAGTATTTTCTTAAACCACCCTACCCCCAAGTTTTAAATAACAGTAGAAAGATCATTCATTGCTTACAGCGCTTAAAGTTGAAAAATCCAAATGGAAGTTTAAGTTTTTCATGCTAACTAAGTTGTTGTAAATATATATAATATGGCTCAGAGGTCAAGGCACATCTGAACAGTTAAAAAACTGGCCTAATGTATGGTTAATCAGTTGTGTTTCAGTTAGTACAAAGTTGTTAACTGTTTCTGAAAATTCAAGGGATTATCACATCCCTACTTGTGACTCATTTTATTCTCACTGTGTATTCTTAAAAGATAAAGTTCATTACTTTTTGAACACTCACTTATTTCAAAACTGGTATAACCTAACAATCAAACTCAGTCTGCTTTTCATTATGAAAGTAAGTATCCTTCTAAAATAGAATAGGAATAAAATAAAACATATATGGCTAACTGCAGCTATCTTTTCTATGACATTAAAAATTTTGGCAAAATTTGTTGCATTTTAAGATCTAGTTTAAAACAAAAAGTTCAGACAAGTTTTATGTTTGAAAGACTTGAAAGAAATTTATTAAAAAAATGTTGTACTTGTTATACCTAGAGGGATTTTGTTAAAATTCACATCATGCAAAAAAAGCGATGGTTAGTATTAATCCAGTCTAAAATGTTATATTACAACCCATGCTATTGTGACAGTGAAATTACAAATGAAATATAAGTGTTTCCACTTCAATACCTAGAGACAGGTTTGGGTTAAACAACTTGTATAAAATAACATGCAGGTATTACAATAAAAAACAATAAAACTTTAGCATTATCAAAAACTGATTCAGTTCAGGTAATATTAAATTTGAAACTGAAAATATCTGATGTATGTAATAAAAAAATGAAGTGAAAATCTAGTTTTTTCTTAAAGAACCTTTAATCAAAAGCAAAACCTTAAGAACTGAAGTCTGGTTCAGAAGACATCTTAACATATAAGTTAAGAGCATGATTAACGTCTGTCCAATGCATAGTAGTAATAGGCAAGAAGCCAATAAGGGACAGAAGTGAAAGTCAAAGAGACACTGATGGTGGGCTGCAATAGGGATCATCTACTCGGCATGTCCAATTATCCCAGGAAGTTTCAACATTCTGGGCCTAGTGGTTCTCAAAGTTATGGATTTGAAACGGTTTTCAATGTTCTGGCCCCTGTGACCTTGACCTTTGATATAGTAACCTCAAAAATAATAGGGGTCATGTACTCTGTAAGCCCTATCACCCTTTGAAGTTCGAAGGTTCTAGGTCAAATGGTTCTCCAGTTATTGACCAAAAATGAAGTGTGACAGACAGATGGCCCCTGTGACCTTGACCTTTGATGGAGTGATCCCAAAAACAATATGGGTCATCTACTCTGTAAGTTCTATTATCCTTGAAGGTTATAGGTCAAATGGTTCTCAAGTTACTGATCGGAAATGGATTTCCATGTTCTGACCCCTGTGACCTTGACCTTTAATAGAGTGAACATAAAATCAATAGTGGTCATCTACTCTGCATGTCCAATCATCCTATGAAGTTTCAACATTCTGGGTCAACCGGTTCTCAAGTTAATGATCAGAAATGGTTTTCCATGTTCTGGCCCCTGTGACCTTGACCTTTAGCAAAGTGACCCCAAAATCAATAGGAGTCATCCACTCTACATGTCAATTCATCCTATAAAGTTTCAATATTCTGGGTCAAGTGGTTCTCAAGTTATTGATTGGAAATGGTTTTCCATGTTCAGGACCCTGTGACCTTTGATGGAGTGACCCAAAAAACAATAGGGGTCGTCTATTCCATAAGCCTTGCAACCCTGTGAAGTTTGAAGGTTCTAGGTCAAATGGTTCTCCAGTTATTGATTGGAAATGAAGCATGATGAACGGACGGGCTGACAGACAGACTGGGCAAAAACAAGATGTCTCCCCCAGTGGGGGTAGGGAGACATTAATATATCAAATTAATAATTATTTCAATTGCACATATTCAATAAATGTAGCCAATTCCCTGCTATACATTACAACACTAAATTGAAGAAACACCTAGCTAGCACCTGTGTATAAACTTTTATAAATACAATTTTTTCACCTTTTTCCCAACCCCTTGACCACATTCTGTATATAGACAGTTCCTAACTAACTTCATCATAGTTACAGTCTTAGGAATTTTGCCAGAATAGAGCACAATTTTGTGCTCTCTGTTATCTCCTAAGTACTGTTATATTCTCAGCATGAATTGGCCATAACTAATTGCTGACCACTGCTGGTGAAAGGTAATACTACTTGATAAACTGCTCCTGGACCAGATGTATTATGCTGGTGCATGTGAGATTTCATTGTAGTATGTAGAAAATTTAGTCTTCAGTGAAATAATCAGTCACAATTAATTTTTTAGCATGTACATTTATTCAGAGAAACTTCAGAATTTTTTTTTCAATAAAACACAAAATAAAATTTAAAATCATTAAATTTCAATTGCAGGGTCTATCACTGGTTTTGTTACAAACTATATTTATTAGTATTTAATGTAACAAATACTTGAACAACCCAAAAATCTATTCTCTAATAGATGTTTTCAGTTACATGTACAGTCAAAATTGAAATTGAATTTAAGACAGTACATGCATACTTGTGATACTGTAAAAAGAGAAACAGGTGAAAATAATAACAGGATCTTCACAGAATAAGAAGTATTGTTACAAACTGACGAATTAAAGATTAACAAAAGCATTACGAAACGATTATTAATCTGACTGTTTTGAGTCAGTGAATTTGATTAAACAAATTTCTAAAACATAAATTTATATATCTTATCTACCGTTTTAGATTAATGGCATATTAGAAACGAGATAATCTATTGCAAAAGAGTGATTTAACACTATTTATACATTCGGGCGGTAATACGTATACGTCGTACAGCCCTCGTGAAGTTATTACACCCGACGCATAACCGCCCATCATGCATAAATAGTTAAAACACTCTTTTGTTGTTAATCATTTCTTAAATAATATCAGAGAGAATATGTCACATTATCTTGAAAGGTCGACTTATGATCTTGAGAGATTGACTTATCATCCAAACAATAGAATCTGATGTAATATCTCAATTTTAACTTTGATTATCCAAGAGTAGGACATATTGCTTAAGCACTCACTGCAACTTGAACATTAGAAGTCAAGAGCTCGATTTGCCATATGCTTGATGTAATGATTCAATACATTTCTGCCACACTCGGGGTGATAGGCCAAGCCGGAAACTAACTGTACTGGTTTCATAATTAAGGAATTCCCCACACCGTATATATTCTACATCTTTTGTTCTTCTATTTTTCAACTGCATCTCGAATGTAATTATCTATTCATAAAAATAAGTGTGTGATAATGACATACTGTTAAAGGCACTGACATCCAGATTTGGCTATAAATAATCTTTCTTTCAAATTGAAGTTTGGTCATACCATGAACATTAGAATATGAAATTTATTTTCTAAAATATTTGAAAAATTCCAAATCAAGAAAAAAAGATGACCACGTTGGGAATCGAACCTTGCACCGCCTCGACAATAAAGACGTTTTCCCGTTGTTGTAACAAGTAGCGCTATAGCTAAAGTAGTGACTAATGACTGCAAAATATAAATATTTATGATCGAGACAGTTTACCTAATAGCGTGGTAAACGCTTTCTGATTTTCATCGTTAAAAGTAGTAAAAACAGCAAATTCTTATGTGTTTCCATAACATAAAGTTTGTCAGTAATTAAGTTTTAAAGCCTTCTTAAGAAATACAGCACTTATTTCAAGATATCTAAAAAAAATTCTTTTTTTTAGTTGTCAAACGGTCTGGAGGCATGCCGCTTTAAAGTTCTAACATAAAATTTGACACTTGTTGAAATATATCAGATTTTTAACCATTGCATCCTAAATATGTTTGAAGAGAAGGCAATCATGGGGAAAATGAAAATTAAGAAATTATTAAAATTTAATGCCTCAAAAAAGAAAAGAGATAAACTTGCAGAAACTTATCATCTCTGTAAGATGTGGAACATTCTTTCCTCTCAAAGAACAATGAAAACAGTTGGAGTAAACAAATCAAGATATTACAATATGCATGTGGAATATGTATTTTGAAAAAATCCTGGGCATGTGATACATGGTTGTCCTTATCTAAGGAGAAAATCTGCAACAGGTCTGTAATTGATATGTGCTATAAATTATTGACCAGTGTAGGGGCCACGACATTATCAATTACATTAATTACCTGAAAATAGATAGCATGCTGATAGCAGAGGAACAGAAAATTGTGGATATCTTGGCAAAATTCCTAAGACTGGTTACCATTTATTATTACCTACCCAACAAAAACATAATTTGTACCTGTCTCTAACCTTCAAAATTCAACGGTTAAAAAAGATAAACAACTTTAAAACAATTTTAACTTGTGGGAAATATAGAATATAATTCTGCTAACAGTGTTGGAACTCACAGTAGGTCTCCCTGTCAAAACTTCTGCCTAAAACGTACACAGTGTTCTATCAAACTGCTTTCAAAGTTTAATAAATTTATGAAAGCAAGATGAATTTCAAAGGTGGGACTGAGGACCCATTAATCCAGTAAATGAATGAATGTAACAATGTAAAGCAAAGGTTAACTTCATAAAAGCAGTTATTAACAGCAAGTAACCTGAAATGTTTGATGACTTAAAGAAAACTTATTCTCAATCATTTGAGAGAAATGTTTTCAATGCCCAGAATAGTTAAAGTACTTAAGTTATTGATTATAACCATTTCCGTCTTACTGTGAGAACAGCAGCTTTGAATTCCTTAATCCTTATTCTTAAAGTTTTTACAGCATTTTTCCCACAACATAAAACAAGCAAGTTATATTAGTGCAGTACTAACTATAGCCTTTAGAGCTAGCAGCTATTTAGAAACTCTGCTATTATTATATGTACATAAAATTTATAATTAAAATACTGCTTCATCACAAGTGTATACTGATAAGTTCTATTTAAATAAATCAAAATTGATACTGCAAGATATTACCACATTTAATGGTAGATAAAAATAAGAACATTAAAATAATTTCCAAAATTTACTTCAATTTCAAGTTTAATAAAGCTGTTATTTAGTTTAGCAATCTTATAAGATAGTCAGGTTTATCAGTCTTGTAGTGTGTACTGGCCACTTTCAAGCCTACAGATGTACAAAATTTGTATCAATTTATCAAATGAATATCCAGTAAACACTAGTGAAATCTATACTACCTTAGCATTTAGTGCACCTAAACTCTAGAATTGCCATTAACACTGTTCTTAATGGGCCGTTCTTAATAAGTACTGCCCTAGTAAGTCAAAAATTACAGATTTTCATTCTAATGCTATATCAGTGCTGCACTAATATAACGTTTACAAATGATTTTGCTTACTACAGAATGCATATAAAGTGTTCTTCTGCCATACTATTTAGCAGATACCAAGCTTATAATCCAGTAAGACATAAAAGCACCCTCCTGGCCTATTAATTACCATCAAAGAAGACAGAGATTAAAGAAGCAACAGTTTACCTGCCCGATCTGGCCTGCCTGTCTCGGATCTACTGCATCCTCTCCCCGTTGATGGTGACACTTTGTTACCAGTAACATTCTGTCAATATATAATTACATGGCTGCATTGAAGTCTTTACCTTTAACCTGCTGGCAGCAGAAGATTTTGCCTTTGCGACCAGTGCAGACCAAGATCATTGTTTGCACTGTTTGCTATTCAGTCAGTAAATTTTCAGTAAACACCCCTTCAAATGAAAAATGGTATTTCCCATATTGAATGATGGACCAGTCCATTGTAAAAATTTAGTGGGCTACAGGTTAAATAGCATTTCTGGTTATAACATACAGAGCTTCTGCCTTTCATAGCCTATTCTAATTATGACTTCGGTTTCTATTGCCACTAGACAAAACAAGAAGCTCTTGATGTGGAAAATTTTATTGTATCATTCATTTATATAACCTGATTGTCCCTAAAAAAATTTATACATAAAATACAAACTTCTAGCACAGCTCATCACAGATTTTAACATGAAAATTGTTAGAGAAAAAAGTTACCTACAAATTCTGTCTCAAGTTATTTGCAAATACTGGGTTATATCCACTTTTGTACAAGAGCACAAAACCTTAAGATTATAACAATATGGGTTAAACTCAACAAAAACGTTTTTCAGATCTAAAGTTGTACAATTGCATGTAGCAACCTGCTTGATTTATTTATCAGACAATTTTCTGTAGCAGCTTATTAGAAAATCTTACTGAAGTCTACATAATATACACTTACTATAATCTCAACTTGTAATGCAACTAGAATTACCAACCTGCCTACAATATCTGATGTAGAAACTCCCTGAGTACGATTACACTCCCTGAAAGTTAAACAAATACACATTTTTTTTATATTGTAGTTAATTATTTTTAGCATTATCAATATCATATCAAAAACATAGCTGGTAAATCTTACCATGTACATGGTTATCTAGTTGACCTATTTAGCGTATCATTCCAAGTTATTTGCTTCCGAGTTTTCCTCAAAACATTTACCATAGTTTAGTTTACAAACCTAAACAAAACCATTTAAGTAAGTACCAACTTACATGCACTGTTAACCTTTAGCCAGCTGGTGGCAAGTGGTTTTGCTTTCGCGACCAGTGCAGACCTGGCTGATCATGGTCTGCACTGTTTGCTATTCAGTCAGTAAATTTTCAGTGAACATACATTTGAATAATAAGTGGTACTGCCCAAATTGAATGATGGGCCGGTCCATTTTAGAAATTTAGCAGACTAACAGTTACATGACCTTTGTATTTAGTTGTTAGCTTCCATGTGTATTAAAATTGTAACCATGAAGAAGACTATACAGAGGGCAAAAACTTTCTGACAAATACCAGTAAATAAACCAACAAATGCTTGCACAATCAAACTTTGAAGTTACATCACCATGTGGTTTATGTGAACTCACAATTAATAGTTTCCTGATTGAAAATCTTGGTAGCTGGGCCACTGTAATATTTACAGATTGCAATAATGTACAAACATTAAACCTTACACAATGTGTATAAACTAGAATGTATATACTTGTATCTGCCAGCATCTTTCACCAGCTGGTACGTGTCATGACCATCTGCTGTGGTTGTTATATCATCTGTAACACAAACATGTACATTGTTAATGCATGTAAAAGTAACAACAGCAGTATTTCGTTTTATTGTTTTTGTTGAGGTTAATGTCACACCAACAATACCAAAATGAGACAAATGGCAAAATTTGCCATTATCAATTTTGACTGAGGAGGACACCAGGTGACCCTTCAGCCAGTATTTCAAACATGGGCAGGCAACTTGGTAGAACCAATGACCCTCCATAAGCCAGCTGGATAACTTCCAGAAGTTTCAAAGATCTAGCGCTGACATGAAATAAAGCTATTTAAAATTGTGCCTTTAAATAAGACCTTGACCTTAGACCTACAAACCTTGGTCATGCTGTGTGTTTTTTTGCTGACATAAGCAATTTATTCCAGTTTAATGAAAACCTTTTAGTACTTTATAGGACATGGAGTGGACAAAGATATTTAACCTATGACCTCTGTGACCTTGACCTTGAACCTAGTAACCTGGGTCATGCATGTACCTCATTGTATTATCATAGCGGAAAACTACCTGTTGTAATTTGAAAACAATTGGATGGTTTTGGATATACGCCTTAAGACTGACGAATGAACAAATGTGTGTTACTTCAATCTGTATCTGGAAGGTATTATTAAGACTGCATACCAGTAACTATATATCCTCTATATGTATGAAAACATTAGCTTACCTCCATGAACACAGAAATCTATATTATATTCATCTAAAGTTTCCACTGTTGTCACATAAGGAGCATCTTCTATAACCTGTAATACAGTTATATCAATAGTTCAATCAAATTACAGTACAGTGGAACACCACTTGTTTAAGCATTAGTATCTTGAGCAAGCAATTCATATGGTTCCCAAAGTCATTTTCTTTTCTGATTGCACAAAGTCCTGGATATCTCAAGCATTTTTCTTACCCCTTACAGCCTCAAGCAATCTGTGCTACACTGTATATGTAAAAATTTGATGTTTTCGACAAGAAGCATGCCTAATGTTCAATATTAATTCTCTACTTATGCTTTAACTTAGCCATGGCCTTATTATTACTGACATCTTATTGTCACTCTGTTTCTGAAAAAAGCTGCCAACACTGAATGTGGCTAGCAAACATGAACTGTTGCTGCCCAATTTTCTCAGCACAAATAAATATGTATATCATTTCTTTGATTCAAACTAATTTGGGCAGTTTAATTAAGATCATATTCAATTTTACAGTAAATATGCTGAAACTCAATAATATATTCAATTAAATGTCAGTCACAGTTAAAAGTTTTGCTGGCTACGTGTTTTGTTGCAGTAATTTTTGGGTCTTGTCCATTTTTGATTTCCAAATTATCACAAGCTGTCCATAAGACAGCACAACTGACTATTCAACAACTTCTAAGCCAAACAAACTTTCGTAACCGAGTTATTTTATTACAATTACTATAAATGTAAATTTCTGATGGCAATGATAATAACTTGCATGCAAAACTTAAAGCAAATTTTCTAAGTCAAACAAGGGCAATAATTTGAATTGATTTCAAAATAAAGAGTTCTCTGACTTGGGTATACAAGTATGTTTGATAAAAGGATGATTTGTGTTGAGCTTCAATCCATATGGCTGAAGAAATTCTATTATAGGGAAAAATTCTGCCCCGAATTCTAGCGTACGCCGTTTAGGTAGTTCTGCACGTTCAGAATTCAAAATTATTTCTACAATATAAAATTTGATTAAACTCTGATTTTTCAAAAACTTCAGAATATAATTAGAAAATCTGGCAAATAAAAATGATAAGGTCATGTACTTGATTACTTGCTAGAGATTTGAAAAGGTTACACAAATTTTCATAATGGGCATGTATGGGAAAATCACAATTCTGATAGCATTTATGGTTTATCAAACATGCAGAACAACTTCAATATTTGTAAAATAATTCTCATCAATTTATCACATAGCCTTCTGATTGTTTCTGACAGATCAAATGTAAAATAGATGTCTTGATTCTAATCACTACTTTTGTTTGCCTGAAATAATCTATTACTAATGTGACCGGTCACACTTTTACTAGTATATCTGGCATAAACGCAATATGTTTGCTATCATTGTGAAATAACAAAACACTGGTTACAACACTTACAATTGCTAAAAACTTATTTTTAAAAGTCAGAGAGTATGGTCAACAGCATATCTGGCTTTGTTTGTATTGGGTTTAGTGCTGTTTTTGAACTGTAGCTTGCCTGAAAGTAACTGACAAAATTCTTGACAATAACTAGCAACAGTTTGGCAAGCTCATGCAAGAGAATG
Organism: Mercenaria mercenaria; assembly: GCF_021730395.1. NCBI lineage: Eukaryota > Metazoa > Mollusca > Bivalvia > Venerida > Veneridae > Mercenaria > Mercenaria mercenaria. Next base: position 87,880,002 of record NC_069362.1, on the reverse strand, counting down.
TATGCTGAGACAGAGGTTGGCCCATTAATAGTTGGCCCATTAATGGTTGGCCCATTAATAGTTGGCCATAATGGACCAACCTCTGCTGTAATATGTGCATCATTCTATTCTTAGGCAACTATGCAGTCAGCTGCTCAGATGGAGGTTCTAGGTTTCAAGGTTTGTCACTTACCTCATCCACCCATTTGATTGCACGCACCATTCTATATCTCTCCTTCTCATTAAATACTGGAGGGCCTTTATGCTTCATAATTTCCTCTGAAATACAAGTTGATAATTGGTCATGGTTGTTGAAATATTGCAAAAATATTACTCCTTATAATCTCTTTATGAACCAGTACAAAACTAACAGTTACAGTAACTGCTTGGTATCATCTACGAAATTGGTGAAAGATTGTCAGTATAAACTATTAAATTTTGTATACTAAAGAATATTATGCGCAAATACAATATTGTGCATACATAGTATCAAAACAGTTGCTTCCTATTAAACATTGTTTAACAAGTACTGACAAATGGTTTTGCACACCAGTCGTGGGCTGAGTGCGAAACTATTGTAACTGTATATAAATAAAGAACAAGATACAATAGTTTCGCGCTCAGCCCTCGACCTGCCCTTCATGGGATGTGAATGAAATTTCATTTGAATCCATTCAAAATTTTACAAGCACACTATTATCAATTATGCTAGTGAACATGTGTTTTCTAAGTCTATGGGCCATTATCTCACCAATGCTACAACTGACCCTGAACGAGATATCACACACATCTACAATTCATGGTAATCATATGTACTCAGTAGATTTTATTTTGAACTGGAAGAAGTTTGTGCCAACGTGAATTTTTTTGTCTTTATCAAAGACCCTTTACTCTACAATGCTTTCAGCAGCCCTGAAAAACCAACAGCCAAATGAGACTAAGAATAATTTGCCCGGAAAATTTCACAGATTTCAATTGAGGTCTGCCACATTTAAACCACCTGTTCACACAATTTATGCACATTTTTTTTCAAATGTGGGTCCTGTGACCAGTTGCACAAACTTATTGACATGAATTTTGCAAGAAATCCTAATATATTACCAACAAGAGCAGAGAACCAAAGTCATAACATAATACGTCCCTTCGGGCATATAAAAATATTGTGCAGAAGGTAGTAAACCTTTGTATCAATTCTGAAATAATTCTTTATACAAGTATGTTTATCAAATTTATATTTATGGTATGCTGAAAAAGTCTCGGATAGGCAATCAAGATAGAAAATATAACAATTTAAAAGTACTTCCATGACAAGTATTTAGCACTCGACAATGAATATACATTTGTGTAAATAAGTAGATATAAGTTTCAAATCAAATATCATTACTTGACAAAAATCTGTATGACCATCTTTTACCTTTAGCCTGCTTGCAGCAAGTGATTTTGCCTTTGCGACCACTGTGCAGACCAAGATCAGCCTGAACATCCATGCATGCTGATCATTGTCTGAACTGCTGGCTATACAGTCAAGGAATTTTCTGTGAGCACCCCTTTGAATAATAAGTGCCAAAATTGAATGATAGACCAGTCCATTTAAGAAATGTAGCAGGGTAAGGTTAATAACAAAATGTATTAATGATATTATATTTACCATCTGAATGTACTCCAACAAACAATTTGTCTCCCATCCTCTTTCCCTGAAATAAACAGTTTTTATTACATTAAAACCCATACATTGCTAATTATTAAATATAATTATCATTACATGATAAATACATCTGATAAAGAAATGTAGAAAAATCTTTTTATATAGACATAGAATTCTTTTTACTCTGTACTAATCAGGCAAGGCATGAATCACTTGATACACACATCTATTCTATAATATGATACGATAATATAAAAAGCAATTATATTCACACAAAACCAGAATTTTCTTTGTATGTGACTTTTTGCGTTTTAAATTTCTCTTCCATTACATGAAGAAGTATAATTATGAAACAATACCATGAAAAACTATCTGCAGATGACATTTTTTAGTTTATAAATCTTATAGTGTTGAGCATTCTTTTGAATACCAAACATTAATTAACTACAATTTGCTCTGGAATGCAAAACTGTTTTCAATTTATTGAAATTATATTAAGACACAAATTCTATTGAAATGAGAAAGCAGTTTCTGGAGAGAAGAGTTTTGATGTTTTTTCACACTTTAAGGAAAATACATCACAGCCTCTGGCAGCTTATAAAGTTCTTTAAATTGACAGAACAATAATGATTGGAGGGTCACATAAAGATTTTGAAAGAGGACCAGCAGATTCTAAAATGCACTTTTTAATTCCCACTATATACATGTAGGGAAAAGTGACTGCATCAACTAGTGGCCATGTGTTTGCTGCATCTAATTTCTAAATAATCTTTAACAATCTAGGTAGAGAGGAATTAGATCAAAATCAGACCACAGGTTTAGGAGAATGTATTCTGAAGATTTTTTTATTTTCTGTGATGGTGTGCAGCAGATAGTAACAACTGCAAGACTTTTAGAAATTCCTATTGAAGGAACATCCAATTGTCAAGTCTCAGCAACTTCAATCATACGATTAAAGAGGTGAATCCAAAGTTGTTATGGAGAACAGACATATGTGGATGGTGGATGGTTAACAATAAAATTAATCACAATAGCTTGTCTTAAACACATTGTGCACTAGAAAAATCCACACCTGCATGAAACGGTCACAGGCCCCCACCTATCTAAAGCAGCCACTGTGACCGTTTCCCTTAACTGGTTATATTGTATATTTGTTGAAAAAGAGGACTATTTATGCAGCAAAGGTATAAATGAGACATAAATATATCTAAAATATATAAATATAGTCAATTACAATACTGGTTTTTTTATACATTAATAATATATAACAAACGTAATGCCAAGCAATAAAAGTCCCTAACCACAAGGGACATTTGTCATATTTGCTGCAATAGTAACCCACATTTTTCATACTAAAACTTAATTGGAGAGCCTGCATATATTCCAAATAGCCTACCATCTATAAGTCAGGTTTCATGAAAAACAAACTGTACTTTGAAAGCTTACAAAGGATCAATCTTTTTTAACAGACAGACCGGAAAACAGACAGGTATGACAAAACAAGATAATCAATAATATTACATACTGCTTTTTATCTATGTCTCAAGTTTCATGAAAAAAATATTTTGTACTTCTAGAGAAATGACAGAAACCACCATTTGTGAGTAATAGGAGATAGATTGATAAATGGACAGACAAACAGAAAATAAAATAGTCTGCATGTTCTCCACACTGTCTCCTACCGATTTACCAAATTATATTTTTGCACTATTTGTTGCCATAGCAACTTGTTACCAAGGTAATAAAAGAAAATATGCATATTCTCCATACTGCCATCTATTCATGTAGCAAGCTTTATCGCAGAATCCCACTATGACACTATTTTTTTATCATTTGTTGCCATAGCAACCAGATGCTTTTCCAGAAAAAAGTAAATAGATGTGTATATTTTTCATATTGCCATCTATCCATGTACCATAAGTCTAATGGAAAAAAAAATTCCTGTACCATTCACAGTTATTGCAGTGAAACTGCAATAGAGGACTAATAAAACAGATCCCTACCATAGGATGATAATGTATCAGTCAATGGTAGCAGGTTATAATTATGTTCAAGTAATAATCATAAGTTATTAAATGGCATAAATAGATCTTCTGAAGACACAACCCAGGCTCAAGTGACAGTGGAGGACCACGTGGAAGTTTGGTAAAAATTTAACAGTCAACTTGGCATCCTCCATGACAAAAGGTTAGGGTTAGGTTTGACATAGATTTAATAGTGTACATCCAATGCATGCATACACTCAATGTGAGAGAATTAATGCCAACCTAAGTTCTGAAGCTGCCAGGACTAATGTTCAAATTGTTTTATTTCATACATAAAAATAAAACATGATCTAATGAATCTTAAGAGTTGAATTATGTCCTTATTGACACACTCATTTTTTTTTTCGACTGGATTATCAAAAAAAAAAAACTAACTGGGGAAGTGGGGGATGGGGATGGATGTTAAATCAGTACTTTTTAGGGGAAGCATTTATATAGGTATATCACTGAATAACCTATTATCTGTATTGATATCTTACCTGTCTTAAAGCATTGGCATGTCCAAAGTGAACAATGTCGAAACTGAAAAATGAAAGAAAAAAACATGTCAGCACTAAATAATACAAAAAAATTCAGGGAACTGGTACACACTGTCATTCAGGATAAATGTTTCACCCTTAACCTGTTGCCTGCTGGTAGCAAGTGATTTTGCCTTTGCGACAAGTAGAGACCAAGATCAGCCTGCACATCTTTTATGATACCGCAATTAGAATTAAAAGTGAGGGCCTCCATGGCGGAGTGGTTAAGGTTCGCTGACTTCAAATTAAACAAGAGCTGTCGGAGGACAGCAACGCTCATCTATTCAACAGTCTTGTCAATTGAATGAATACAAAAGTTGAAAAAGGGGCATAATTTTGAAAAATGCAAAGTAGAGTTACTGAACCTCTGTACTTCATGTAATATCATGACAGTGAACAAGTGTGTGAAGTTTCAATCCTTTCCCATTAGTGGATACTAAGATACCAGCTTACATACAAAAACTTAACCAAAAACTGCTAAGTCGAAAAAGGGCATAATTTTGTAAAAATTTGAAGTAGAGTTATGGAACTTTCACAGTGCATGTTAGATCATGACAGTGAACAAGTGTGTGAAGTTTCAATCCATTCCAATTAGTGGATACTGAGATATCAGATTACATACAAAAATTTAACCAAAACTGCTAAGTCGAAGAAGGGGCATACCGTAGATACCCGTGTATAATGCGCACCCGTGTATAATGCGCACCCCCGATCTTAGTCCAAAATCCTGGGAAAAAAAAAAAAAAAAATTTTTGGTCAATTTTGAGGTGAATGGAAAACGAAAGTAGAGTTTACATCGACACCGGTAATAAATTTTATCTCCACGGCGGAGAGCAGCATCGGTCTCACGGTACTATCGATTTTTGTTTTCTCGAAAATAAAACCAGTAAATTATTGTTATATTTGTTGTTTTACCTTTTTTAATTCACTATTTTGAATAAATAAATAGCAGCTGATTCAATATTTCGGAATGGTATCTTTCAAAATGACATGAGCTTCTCAATTTAAACTGATAACAAAAGGTGTGATAGTCTTTTTGTCACGATCATAAAGCCAGTAATTACTGGCAATCAACGTATCACCTCGTGTCAATTATGTTGTTCACAGTTTGATCTCGGTTAAAGATAATTCTCGATCTTTAATTAGTAACATAATTTTTGTGATTTATAAACATTTCTTTCGTCAAAATACTTTTAAATTTATATGAAATTAATTTTGTTTGAAAGAAAAATAAACAATTCGATCTTTTACGGAACGTAACGGCAATCTTAGATTTTAGTGAAGACAGTAAGCGCGGGGAGTAGTTTCCCTTTACCAAAATGGCGAACATCGGTAACAAACTTGTCTTGAAGTTGGAAAATTGTCTATACCTGTGTATTATGCGCACCCACGATTCGGGGGTGGTCCCGGGGGTCAAAAAACTGCGCATTATACATGGGTATCTACGGTAATTTTGAAAAAAAAAAAGAGTAGAGTTATGGGACTTGCTTAGTGCATGTCAGATCATGACAGTGAACAAGTATGTGAAGTTTCAATCCCTTCCCACAAGTGGTTACTGAGATACCAGCTAAGTACATACAAAACTTTAACCAACAAGAGCTGTCTCCATAGGATGACATATGCCCCCGATGGCACTTTGAATGAGTAGTTATGGCCGATGTTAGAGTTTAGGACCTTTGACCTACGGAGCTAGGTCTTGCGCGCGACACGTCGTCTTACTGTGTCACACATTCATGCGTAGTTATTTTAAAATCCATGCATGAATGACAAAGATATGGACCGGACACGCCCATCAATGCACTATCATGAAAAATGACCTTTAACGTCTAAGTGTGACCTTGACCTTTGAGCTACGGACCTGGGTCTTGCGCGCCACACGTCGTCTTACTGTGGTACACATTCATGCCAAGTTATTTGAAAATCTATCCACCGATGACAAAGATATGGACCGGACACGCCCATCAATGCACTATCCTTTAATGTCTAAGTGTGACCTTGACCTTTGAGCTACGAACCTGGGTCTTGCGCGCGACACGTCGTCTTACTGTGTTTCACATTCATGCCAAGTTATTTGAAAATCCATCCATCAATGACAAAGATATGGACCGGACACGCCCATCAATGCACTATCCTTTAATGTCTAAGTGTGACCTTGACCTTTGAGCTACGGACCTGGGTCTTGCGCGCGACATGTCGTCTTACTGTGGTCCACATTCATGCCAAGTTATTTGAAAATCCATCCATCGATGACAAAGATATGGACCGGACACGAAAATTGCGGACAGACCGACAGACCGACAGACTGACAGACCGTTCAAAAACTATATGCCTCCCTTCGGGGGCATAAAAATTTCTAAGTGGAAAAAGGGGCATAATTTTGTAAAAAAGCAAAATAGAGTAATGGAACCTGTGCAATGTAAGTCACTTCATCACAGTTTCAATCCACAAGTGGTTACTGAGATACCAGCGTACATACAAAACCTTAACCAAATCGGGACGCGGACGCGGACGCATGGGCGTGTCCAATAGCTCTACTATTCCTTGAATAGTCGAGCTAAAAAGCTGATTTTCAGTAATTCAAGGGCTATAATTCCGAAGTGCCTGGGCTAATTTGGCTAGTTATCGAACTTGGCCGTGGACTTATGGTCAAACACAATTTGTTTAAGTTTGGTGAAGATCGGATGAGAAATGTTCGACTTAGAGCATGGACAAGATTTGTGACAGACAGACACACACACACACACATGGACACACAGACAGGAGTAGATCAATATGACTCCCACACCACTGTGTGGTGGTGGGAGACATAATAATTACTGTTTAGGTCAGCAACTGATAAATTTAAATATATTATATCTTCAATGCTTAAAATGACTGCTTTTACCACCTTAAATAAGTGTTTTCTATATATGCATATTAAGTGCATCAAATCTAATCTAATCTTTCATTTAGTGTTAACAATTACTGATAATTGATTAAATCATATTATGTAAACATAATATCAGTGTATTCATTACATAAAATTATTACCTACAATCAATAATATCTGTCTTGAATCAGCCCTTACCCTGCTAAATTTCTATAATGAACTTGACCATCTTTCAATTTGGACAGTACCATTAACTGTTAAAAGGGGTCTTACCAAAAAGATACTGACTGAATGGCGAACAGTGCAGATCTTGATCAGACTGCATGGATGTGCAGGCTGATCAAGATCTACACTGGGCGCGAAGGCAGAACCAATCGTGTCCAGCATGATGAGGGTTAAAGACTTTTATGAGGTTCAGTACCATTTTTTGAAATATTTTTGGTTAATATGATTTCAGTACACCTTAAAGAATATCAATGAAAATTCTTGTCACTGTTCACTGGTCTTCCAGCTTAGAACACATATCAACAAACTCTACGCCTTTCAGCCTTTAAGCAGACTAAATGATAACCCTGTAACTCTGCATTCCTGTAGGAACTAAAGTCCTGTTAAAGCTGTTAGTAAAGAATCTTATTTTCAGAATAACATGACAGTGTAAAAAGTTTACTAGGATATAATAAATCCAATCCATTCATCTGTTAAAGAGTTAGAAAACAGAAAACCAAATTTTAGGGCCACAACTCTGCCAAAAATGGTGGATTGTAACTCGAATTGAACTTGGTCTGTATCTTATAACCATAATACCTTTGCACCAAAAATGAATTCAACAAGTTTGTACTTTCAGAAGTTATTGAATGGACAATCATAAGCTTCATTAGAAATTGTTTTAAAGTATTTTGTTTTTAGCCCTAGCAGCCCCTGAAGTGGCCAAGCACCCCACTTGAATACATTTTTGGGAGGACCTTATAATGATCATACAGACCAAGGCTGATGAAGATCTATCAAGCAATTTATAAAAGGAAGATGTTAAAGATATTCCTATTTTTAGCTCTAGTGGACCTTAAAAGGGACCAAGCTCCCCTATTGTAACAAATTTGAGAAAGGAATTTTGAATAATGCTATAGATCAAGTCTAATAAAGATAAAAAAAATTCTATTTTTAGCTCTGAAGAGAAGATCAATTCAGCCATTCATGAGAACGAGGCTGTTAAAAGTTTTTTCTATTTTTAGCTCTAGCAGCCCCATAATGGTGCCAAATGCCCCAAAATGAACATATTTGGGACAGAACTTTATCATAATGCTACAGACTATGTCTGATGAAGATCCATCACACTATTTATGCAAAGAAATTAATGGTAAAGTCAAACCTGTGTTAAAGACCACCTCTGAACAGAGACCACCTGGCTCTATATACCACATGTTTTGTTTCCCATTTTAATATCTACAGTTTATTTTACCCTGTGAATAAAGACCACCTCCCAATAAAGACCACATTTTGGCTCTCCCAAGGGTGGTTTAACTCTTTATAGAAAGGTTTGAAAGTATTTCAATTTTTGGCTCCAGTGGCCACCTTTAAAAAGGACCAAGCCCCAAAATTTGAATAAGTTTTAGTTTGGGAGTAGACCTTATAAGGATACTCCACAACAAGTTAGATGAAGATCCATCACACTATTCGTCAGAAGATTTTTAGTCACTTAAAGGTATTTCCGTACTAACCTTTAGCTGCCCTTAAAAGCGGTACAGTGTCCCCATTTCAAAACAAGAGGACCATGATGGTCCTGAATCGCTCACCGGTCCCCACATGACCCCATTTTGAACTGTGTATGACGTCGTTTTTTCTATTATTTGACATACTGACCTAGTTTTTGAGCTCATGTGACCCAGTTTTGAACTTGACCTAGATATCATCAAGATAAAAATTCTGACCAATTTTCATGAAGATCCATTGAAAAATATGGCCTCTAGAGAGGTCACCAGGTTTTTCTATTATTTGACCTAATGACCTAGTTTTTGAAGGCATGTGACCCAGTTTTGAACTTGACCTAGATATCATCAAGATGAACATTCTCAACAATTTTCATGAAGATCTCATGAAAAATATGGCTTTTAGAGAGGTCACAAGGTTTTTCTATTTTTAGACCTACTGACCTAGTTTTTGACCGTATGTGACCCAGTTTCGAACTTGAACTAGATATCATCAAGATGAACATTCTGACCAATTTTCATGAAGATCCATTGAAAAATATGGCCTCTAGAGAGGTCAAAAGTTTTTTCTATTTTTAGACCTACTGACCTAGTTTTTGACCGCAGTTGACCCAGTTTCAAACTTGATCTAGATATCATCAAGATGAACATTCAGACCAACTTTCACACAGATCCCATGAAAAATGTGACCTCTAGAGAGGTCACAACGTCTTTTTATTATTTGACCTACTGACCTAGTTTTTGAGCTCATGTGACCCAGTTTCGAAGCTGAACTAGATATCATCAAGGTGAACATTCTGACCAATTTTCATGAAGATCCATTGAAAAGTATGGCCTCTAGAGAGGTCACAAGGTTTTTCTATTTTTAGACCTACTGACCTAGTTTTTGACTGCAGTTGACCCGGTTTTGAATCTGACCTAGATATCATCAAGATGAACATTCAGACCAACTTTCATACAGATCTCATGAAAAATACCACTTCTAGAGAGGTCACCAGGTTTTTCTATTATTTGACCTACTGACCTAGTTTTTGAAGGCACGTGACCCAGTTTCAAACTTGACCTAGATATCATCAAGGTGAACATTCTGACTAATTTTCATGAAGATCCATTAAAAAGTATGGCCTCTAGAGAGGTCACAAGGTTTTTCTATTTTTAGACCTACTGACCTAGTTTTTGACGCAGTTGACCCAGTTTCGAACTTGATCTAGATATCATCAAGATGAACATTCTGACCAACTTTCATACAGATCCCATGAAAAATATGGCCTCTAGAGAGGTCACAAGGTTTTTTTTATTATTTGACCTACTGACCTAGTTTTTGAAATCATGTGAACCAGTTTCGAACTTGACCTAGATATCATCAAGGTGAACATTCTGACCAATTTTCATGAAGATCTGTTGAAAAGTATGGCCTTTACAGAGGTCACAAGGTTTTTCTATTTTTAGACCTACTGACCCAGTTTTGGATCGCACTTGACCCAGTTTCGAACTTGACCTAGATATCATCAAGACATTCTGACCAACTTTCATAAAGATCCCATGAAAAATGTGACCTCTAGAGTGGTCACAAGCAAAAGTTTACGGACGCACGCACGGACGACGGACGCCACGCGATCACAAAAGCTCATCTTGTCACTTTGTGACAGGTGAGCTAAAAAGTGGAAGACTTATAATAATAATGATACTATAGGTCAATTTAATGAAGACTCATCTATCTGTTCATTAACTAGAATGTGTCTGTAGGACACAGGGTGTGCCCCCCACTGGTACATTTGTCACAAATAAGGGGCAATAATTCAAATGTTTGCAGTCTTAAGGAGGTATAGCCTCAACAAACATTTTATGAAAAGGATTCATTATTCTAGGCCATATACTTTTTGAGCTATGAACATCACAAACAACAAGAGCTGTCAGTGGACAGCGCGCTCAACTATTCTAAAATGTGCATTTTTGACTATTTCAGGGGCCATAACTCTGGAAATAGGGGCGGACCTAGATAAAAAAAGTAGAAGGTGCGCTAGTTCATATCATGATAAAGACTTGTGCAAGGTTTAATAAAATACTTTTTGAGCTAGGTGACACAAGCTGAAAATGTGCATTTTTGGCTACTTCAGGGGCCATAACTCTGGAAATAGGGGGCGGACCCAGATGAAAAATAGGAGGTGCTCAAGTTCATATCATGATTAAGACTCATGCAAGGTTTCATGAATCTATATCAAATATTTTTTGAGCTAGGCGTGTCATAATGTGAAAATGTGCATTTTTGACTATTTCAGGGGCCATAACTCTGGAAATAGGTGCCAGAGCTAGATGAAAAATATACTTTTTGAGCTAGGCTTGTCACAAGGTGAAAATGTGCATTATTTACTATTTCAGGGACCATAACTCTTGAATTAGGGGGCGGAGCCAGACAAAAAATAGGAGGTGCACAAGTTCATATCATGATAAAGACATGATGCAAGGTTTCATCAATTTATATCAAATACTCTTTGAGCTAGGCGCGTCACGAACTTCGGACGGACAGACAAGACCAAATCTATATGCTCCCGCCACTCATGGGGTGGGGTGGGGTGGGATGGGGTTGGGGGGAGGGGCACAACAAAAAGATTTTTGTAACTTTAGCCGTAGAGGTACCTGAAAGGGGTCATGCAGAACCATTTAAAACAAACTTTAGAGAGAACCTATACTGGATGCTACAAACTAAGTTTGGAGATTATGCTGACCAGTAATTTCAGAGAAATGTTCATGTTAATTGTGGACCATGGTTGCTTGACTACCCACCTATACCAGTAGCTCACCCTAACTTTAAAGATGGGAATGAAAATTCAGTAAATATCTACATGATTTACAAAGAAAAGCATGGTCTTATTTTCATCTTTATGTTTGTTCGTTTTGGGTTTAACACCATTTTTCGACAGTAATTCAGTTATGTAACAGTGGGCAGTTAACCTAACCACTGTTCCTGGATTCTGTACCAGAACAAACTTGTTCTCAACAATTAACTGCCAACTTCCCCACATGAATCAGACTTGGAGGATGAATGGACGCAGATACAATGTCTTTTATCAAACTGTTACGTAGAACATACACTAGACAGTCGACAAGGGATCAAATTCACAATCCACAGATCTGCACTCTCCATATTCTGCTTAGCGGGTGAGCTTTATCTTCATCTTTAATGTGTATTATTATTTTCTTTCATTGACTAGGATAACAGAAGTTCAGCCATGCTTTGATCACCTAAACTGATGATGCTGTCAAGCTATCTAAAGGAAAGGTAGCATACTTAAAATGAAATCTAAAGAAAAGGCAACAAGCCTCAAATAAAAGTCTATCACCAACAAGAGCTGTCTCATGACAGCGCACTTGACTTTTCTCAGTGCTTGACTCTGAATTAGAGCTTTGCCAGTAAAAACATTATAAAATTTTAACCAAAAAAAATCTAAGATAAAAAGGGGCATAACTCTGTCAAAATTCAAATCAAGAGTTAAGGGGATTGTTTCTCCTGGTGTAGACTCTGATAGTAAATAACTATATTAAGTTTCAAGCCAAAAACATTGGTAGTAACAGAGATAATTGATTTTATCAAAAAATTTACCAAAACAATCTTAGTCAAAAAGGGGCAATTTCACCATTCAAATCATTGTTTCTCCTGTTAGAAAGGGGCATAACTCAATATTTTAAGTTTCAAGCCAATAGTTTTGATAGTAACAGAGATATTTGACTTTATCAAAGACTTGAACCAATGGCGACGCCGATGCTGATGCCTTCGCTGGGGAGAGTGCAATAGCTCTACTTTTTCTTCAAAAAGTCAAGCTAAAAACAGGTCCATCAGCAAATCAGCCAATTATCCATTATAGCTGCAATTTGAGGACAACTACATTTCAGCAGCTTTCATTCACTCTGTAAATTTACAGATGACAAAAATCTGTAAATTTACAATCTGGAGAATTATATGGTTCTTCTTTAGTGTTAGACTTAGCTTTTTCTGGAAAATTTTACCATTTGGTTAAAGGTAAAGGTAAACCACCTCAGTGGTGGAGTGTCCGCTTTAAGTGCGGGAGGTCTTGGGTTTGATCCCCTGCCATGTCATACCAAAGACGTGAAAAATGGTACTGGCAGCTACCTTGCTCAAGCACTCAGCATTTAAAGGGAATACCTGGAGGTAAAATAAGCACAGGTAAGTATCTGTTACTGGATACCTAGCTTGTCGCACAAGAGCTTTGTAGCTGATGTTATATTTTGATTATGTGTGACGTTAAATAAAGCTTACCTTTACCTTACCTTAAAGTTTAAATCACCAGACAATCTGTAATTTTGGAAATGATTTATCATTTTTACATAAATCAATGAGGTATTGAATCCCCTTTTGATACATGTAAGTTTTATTTGAATTTATGGCCGCTTCATGACATCTGGAACAACTGATACGGGGACTGGAAACCGGGCATTTATCTTATCTTATGCTGTCGTCCAATCGAAGCGTATGCCGTAGGTTTTTCTGCTATTACTCAAACACTTACGCCTTACAGTTTAACTCGTCCTTTCAGTGAAAATCTGGGAAAGCATTTGTTGAATTTTTTGTTGAAAACAGAAGTTCTGCCATGAAATTATTGCCTGCATCTGTTTTTAAATGGAAAATATCTACATTACCGGTAATATTACTTTTCGTCCTGTGAAAATGGCTAAATCTAGACTTGTCTTACCCAGAGAGAAAGATGTCGTTTTTTACATGATATTTGCCTTGTTGATTCAGAGTATTTAGAACAAAACAATTAGGACAAATTTTAATGGAAATAGCAACTCAAAACTGTAAACTGTTGCCTGAAAATATTTGTTTATGATATTGCTCTGTTCTTCACCATTTAAATGGGTGTTAAACCTAGATGATTTTCTGCAGTTTTATCTAAAAGTTCGGAATACTAAATTTGTAACTTCGTTGTCAGCCTTTTAAAACAAAAAAATTGTTATTTTAATTTAGATACATTGTATTTTTCACACATCAGTTTTAAGATTAAATTTATTAAACTAATTTTTGGAGTTTAAACAACAATTTTGTTTGAAACATTCCCTACGTTCAAGAAAAATGTTTGTTTCTGTATGTAGAAATCTGACATTATAAACAATAATTATAATTATGGCTCTACAAGATTAAGAAAAGTGTCAGCTTTCTGTTATTTTCCATTTTTTTTTATTCAAATCCAACAAAAATCGGCCCTTTGATAAGGGTTTGAAGTTACGTGGCAAAATATTTCTTCAGGGAAGTGAGCTCGAGTTAATTCATAGTAATTAAGCATATCACCACATGCAGTCACATGCTGTTTTTGCTTCAGAATCCCTTTAGATCAATCACTGATCATCTAATTAATGCCACTTTACATGTGACTGGTAAACCCTTTGAACAATTAGTGTTATAGCTCCATGATTAACATGAGGTAATATGCTAATTACACGCTAATCGATAGTGGCGAAAACAAAATATCGATCGCTTACGACTGGTCGATATTTACAGGTATGGATGACAGCATAATACAGATAAATGTATTGATTTATACGGAGTTTCTACTCCCCATATTAGACCTTCCTGATGACATGATCATCAATTAAACTTGTAGCATGTAAAGTGTTGGCAGCGATGAAAATTTCATGAGAAATTTCCTCCGCTATTTTAGTCTTTCGAGTGTTTGATGCCAGTGGAGATATTGCCCATATGAAAAAATTATCTAAATATTTTATATGATTGCGCGAAATTTGTTGGACTAACCAGACCTCATGCACAGACAATTGGGGTCAGGGCCCTCCCACACTCCCCATTGTCCTCCACCCCTGCCATGATGTCTTGGCGCCCCTGCAAACTCGACATGAAGAAACAAAACAATATCTTAATTTTCCATTAACTTTAAATCACACATATGTTAATGTGAAAGAATCGAGTAACACACTTTGAAGTTCTCTGTGCAAACAACAGTGAATAAAGGCCCGGGATCGAAACTGTCAGAGAACGAATCACTAGCTGTCAAAACATGATTGGACATGCAACCAAGATGCAATCAAAAATTGTTACCAGCAATTATTCATAAATTAGAAAATAAATGATAGTAATGAAAATACCATCCATCCATCCAAACTCTAACTTCTTTTTTCCTTTTGGTGTCATTTTGTTCCCCTGTCGTCGTAACTTCCCTTTTCGTCGCCATCATGAAAAGTAGAGACTAAATGCCGTAACACAGAAGTAGATACCGGGCGGCCTGCCTAATTCATTATTGGATATGATGTTATTATTAGCAGATGCAAAAGAAAATAAACAATGGAAGGAAAAATCAGTTTTAGAATTTTTATAAGGAATTATTTTCGAAATATGCGTCAGTGCATAAAACACGCTGATAAAGAAAATATATATTACAAACTTGACTGATAAATTATTCATTTAAGATTACATCGATGATGTTCATAAAATAATTGATGCAAGTTCGATCTCAGTGTACTTTTTCGTAAAATAACTGATTTCTGTATTCATTTAGATGCGTATTCAGGAAAAGGACAGAAAACGTAAGTTATTACAGTATGGAATATTCGAAAAGCTATTTTCAGTTTCATTTCGCCTGTCATTAAAATCAGAAATCCTATCTGCCATTTATCTGCCATTTAGTCAAACCCCTGCTGGGGACCTAGACTTTGCGCGTCAACAAGCGAGAATATAAAAAAAGTAAAAGTAAAGGTAAAAAGCAAGAAAAAGAATGATTAAAAAACAGGTTAAAAACAGGGCAGGTTGTTTAAGGTGAGATGTGCTCAATCTGGCTTATGTAAACAGCCTGACTGAACACTGGCCCAGACGAGTTGACAACATCTGAAGGCAAGGGAAGAATGAAAAGTTGTGATAGTTAGATGAGGGTGATACTTGAACGAATGCCTGGGAATGAGTGGTTCTGGCTCTGGAAGATGTAGTATTGGGTGTTAGGTAGTCCGGTAGTGGTTACATTCTACCAATTCAATTCCTTATTTATTTCATATTAATAACAAAACATTCAGACCCCATTTTCAGCACTTTATATGGTCATTTAGTAAAACATGTCTTCTTATCAAAAATAGAAAAATATTGACATGTTATGTTGTATATAAGAAAAATAATCTGTTCTGAGAAACATCACCCTCTAAAAATGCCCCCATGTAAACAGCCGTTTAGCAATTACGCGTAGGTAGACATTTTTAACAAAGAATAAAACTTATTCCAGGAAATTCACAGTGAAAATGGTCTAGATCTTTTCTCAATACAATAAGCAATAAAAATAAGCCAAAAGTTTAACTGTCACCTCCTCATTTCACTCATCATACTAGATTTCATCCATAGCATGGAACTACATTTTGGACTACTTCACATGTCACACTGAGTAGTCACTTCCGCTTTGGTGTAATCCGTCCTAGTGGGATGGCGACCTGGTTATGCAAGATGTTAGGCCTAAAAAAATAATCTTTGTTTCCGGTATCATGCTCAAAAAAATTAGGGTAGATAGGTCGAAATTTTTTTTTTTTTTAGAATTTTTTTTTTATTAAGGGAGACTTTTCGGAAATTATTTTTTTGTCAAAAAAATGATTACAAATAAGGGGGTTATGCCTTTAGAGCATCAGTAAGTTGATTTCTAACATCACTGGCCATGTTTAAAGCATAAAAAGTGCAGTTTTGCATCTTTTTGTTAAAAAGTTGGAAAAAATATTCTCCAAGGCCATAAAAACATTTAGGGCCGGGCCGAAAATTTAGGGTAGGTCGGGATACCAGAAATAAACAAATTTTTTTACGCCTTATAGAACATAACCAGGCGCTGGTCAAAGCGACGTAGTGCAAGGCGCCGCCAATTTAGGGAGGTCAACATGTTGTCTACACTGGAAGTACGGACGTAATCACGCTTGGCCTAGCGTGCAGCCTTGCGCTGCACAGACGTAAGCTGATCAATGAGAGTATCAGTGTCGGGGGACCACACAGTTTCTAGATTTTCACTCCGTCGTAGACCTATTTTCCACAAGATATCCATATATTTGCTCAAAGAAAACAAAAAGAAAAGCGGTGTTGAATAGTATGCAGTGAATTGCAAGTCAACTGAAGTTAGGTACCCTCATGTGGCCGCATTTCAGAAAGCGGTCCGCAGAATAAACACTCTACTTTCGTTTTCAAGTAAACAACTCGAAAACATGTGAATATAAGCATGAAAAGTGTCCTATTTTATGTAAAATTCATTCCACGAGTGAAATAATGCCCATTTGGCCTCCGATTTACGCGCAAATGCGCGAAAAATGGAGAGAAAAATAGGATCTATTTATTAGGGACTTCTTTCTTTCTATACCATGGAAGCACATTTATGACCGAATTACTGCAATATAATCTACAAAATAAATAAATAAATAACCTGCAGCTGTTTATCAGTATTTGTGATGGAACCTTCTAAATAATCATAGAATACAGCCAACTTATTGACATACATGATGTCTTAAAACTAGGACAGATTTTACAATAAATTGTCAATATAAATAAAACAATAAAGTGAAGCAAAATGGGGAACAACTTGTCTTGTACATAACAGTTTATTGTTCCTCAAGAGAAGGAACACTTATGGTGAACATGTCACACTTGACTGAGCAGGTAATGGATACAAGGGTATCATCAAAGGCATCCGAATTCCAGTAGGCGCCGCCATTTGTACTCATGCATATTCATTACAAATAGCCTCTTTGCCAGTGTGTGTTTACGCATCTTTAAGTCAATATTTAGACTAAAGTTTAGTGAAATACAATTACAAAATGTACTTAATAACAGACCTTCAAGAAATAATAACATAGTTTAAATCATATTACTCCAAATCTAACTTGTAATAATGAAGAATCGAGATTATTTAAATGAATATGCATCATCTACAAATAGACTCCCGCCCAAAAATATCATCTGCTATTATTCTACTTGGTTTCATTCTCTTCTAGCTTAACTTTTACGGACCCAGACGGTCATATTTCGTTCTGGAGGTGGAAGTATCGATCATGCTATGCAATTAAGGGCGTTTGGCAGCAGTTTTCTGTCCATGTATTGCTATGTGAAACTTTCAATTTACAAAGAGGCTAACATATGGCCAAATTCCGATCTGTGACACTAGGGAAGGTTCCGACAGAGGATTCCCGAAATTTTGATAGAATGATGGTCTTTATTATTTATTGTCCGCTGATAGAGCTATAATATTTAGGTAGAAGGTGTTTGATTATTATAATAAGTTAAATAAATGTGTGAAATAACTTAAATGCTTTTAAATAGATAAGAATGCACGTGAACTAACAAAACACATTTTTCAGAATTGTTTTATTAAACATCTGTATCAGGATGCTAGAAACAGATCCTTTAAAAAGAATATTTAATATGCGCTAGAAGGAACCTTTTGGTAAGCTAAATCTTGTCGTCGTAATGTTATGGTTAATTGAGTTTCCCTGGATTTATGGTCCTTAATTTATGACATTTTCAATTTCTGTGTGGATAGTAGTTGGAAACATATATGTTTTTCTGTTTTTCTCTAGTTTTGGGTTGTTTTTTGTTTACATTTTTTTCAGTTTGAATTATACAGGTAAATAACTTATTATAATCATTATCGGAGTATTCGCCTAGAAGTCATATTCAACATATTCAAACGTTGGTGGCCAACAGAGGCGGTTGGTAGGGTGGGCAGGGAAATGCTAAAAAGAAGTTTTCTGAAACATGATAGAACAGCAAGAAAATGTGCTTTTCACGTTGCAATATGTTTCATACTTAGTTCAAGCACATTTTTAGGGTGGCTGATACAGGACTGAAATTCGTTGTGTCATCCTGGTTCGAGTATCAACGCGCCATAACGAAATGTTGAAAGATTTATGTGTCGTTTTGACACGCGACATTTTCTCATTAAAAATGTATTAAATCTAAGTGTGTCTGTAATGGATCTGATTTCACTAGACCAATTACTAGTATTGATGCAGCTATTATAGTCCGAAATAAAAAAAATCTCTTTGGCAATCTATCCTTATTCATTGTAATAAGTTTCGTTCTGTCGCGTTTTTTTGTTTCGTCAAAACGACGCCAAAAACGTTCAACATTTCTTCATGTCGAGTTTGCAGGCGCGCCAAGACAACATAATTAAATGGAATGTGTTACAAAAGTCGCACGCACTCCAATGCGACATAACAAAACTCATCATATAGTTTACCTGAATTGTCATAGCTGGAACTGTTTCTGCGACTATGTGAGTTACGCTTAAAAACATAAACTTTCATCATCGTTCAAAAGATCTCTCTTATAGAATACAGCGGTTCTGTTTTGTCGTTCACATGCTCAGTGGTTCTGTTTTGTCGTTCAATTGCTCAGTGGTTCTGTTTTGTCGTTCACATGCTCAGTGGTTCTGTTCTGTCGTTCACATGCTCAGTGGTTTTGTTTTGTCGTTCACATGCTCAGTGGTTCTGTTCTGACGTTCACATGCTCAGTGGCTCTGTTCTGTCGTTCACATGCTCAGTGGTTCACATGCTCAGTGGTTCTGTTCTGTCGTTCACATGCTCAGTAGTTCTGTTCACATGCTCAGTGGTTCTGTTCTGTCGTTCACATGCTCAGTGGTTCTGTTTTGTCGTTCACATGCTCAGTGGTTCTGTTCTATCGTCCACATGCTCAGTGGTTCTGTTTTGTCGTTCACGTGCTAATTCATTTATTTTGTTCACTCAAAAAGTATGAACTAAAACGGTCGTGATGTAGAACTATTGACAACCAGTAATTCTATTACACATATCACAGGTTACTATAGCGACTAGCACACCTATTCGTAGACGCTTTTCTCGCTATCGATGTCATACATCTTCTGCCAACTTCGGATTAAAGAGACGACCATAATGTATAGACTAGTTATATGTAAGTTCTTTATTAAATATTTATATACACAATTTATATCTATTGTTGACATCAGTATATACTGAAAGGATGTGTGAATAATTTTTCGGCGCTATTAAAACTGGAAAAAAGTTTTGAAATTGTCAAAATCACATTTGTTTGTAGCACAGGTTAAGATAAAATGAATCCGCACTTACCAAATGATTATTGTTCAAGACACATATATCTATTAGTGGCTTAATTTGCGGACACTTTAAAGGTTTACACAACTTGCTTTTTTAAATATACAGATAAATTAATTTAGTTAATTTCAACGGCCATAAATCCCCTCCTCAACTTTCCTTCTGTGATTCCTGTAAAGCAGAAATTATTTGAAATTTGGAAATAACTGAGAAAATGACTGGGCAAAAACGATTTTCTTCAATGTAAATCAAATGCATTTTCCTAATCACATGAAAAGCAAATAAAAATGTACTCTACTGCTTAATTTGTGTTCATTTATCAGCATAAAGTAATGTCAATATTCGCTGCAGTTAAAATATTTTGGACTTTTTATTTAATAAAGAAAAGCAGTAAAACAATCCTGGTTAATTCTTAAGATATTTTATAGTTACATACACTTATTGTCAATTGTTTCAATTTAGACGCTGTTGTCTTTGCCGAGATGGTGACGGATGTCCATACCAAAACGACGTCCCTACATACAACAATATTTACAGAAACAAACAGTTTCACGGAGAAACCTCCGATAGGGATACACTCACCAAGAACTGATGAACCAAAGAGAAATGATGAAACTGAGCCTGCTTCAGGAAGAACTGCAGAGTCAAATGTAATAAATAATGGGCTTGGAGAATTAAATCAACATCTTGCAATCTCGAATCCCAAAGATGATAACCTATTAGGATTTCTTCCGAAAAATAACGGACACTTTACAACATCTACAGATTCAAATATGTTTGGGCTTGGAGATCGATTTAAAACTAACGAAGGACGTTTTCCGATAAATAACGAACAATTTACAAAATCAACGTCGTCAACAAAAGAGAAACTACCACATCTCAGCACAGATAAAACTTCGTTTGTCGGTTCAGCACTTGATCATATGACGAATAAAGTCAAGCAGTCCAGTCGACGTGCTAAGCAAATGTTTAATGCGGCTTTTGACTCATTGAAAAGACTAACACCGAAAGCTAAGTCATTATACGACAAATTTCAAAAAGGTACCATTTCATTACATTTTAAGTTCAAAACATCTTATAAAACAGGTACACCAGAATGTGCCACTAATGATATCATCATAATAAATAATGGCCTCTATAAAATATTTAAAGCTGTAGTGTTGACTGATATCTATACTGTCTTTTAGTATTGATCTTGTTTTGGTTCACATGTTATTGTTTTTGTTGTTGTTTGTATTTTTTCTTTATTGTTTGGAGTGGTTGCGTAAACAATAATTCATCAAATGTTTGTGAAAACGAAACTATGACACAAAAGTTTTTGAAGAAGTATATTTTATATTTTGATGTTCTTTATGATGCATGCATACTGTATATACGGTACAGAGTAAAAACTCAGAAAACCGGATTCTGACCGGACCAAGTCAAAATCCCGGTTTTCAGAGGACTTCAGGTTCGAAAGGGTTTTACAGAGGGTTACTGGAGATGTTATATCCATTCTAATTAGTCTTTAGTCTTTAAGTCCTTTCTAAAGATCTGAATGGCATGCGCCCGTTACATATACAGATTAAAATTCAAAATAAAAGAAATAGAATATTAAACACTGTATTTTTAAACTTTTAATTCAAACTTTAAAATGAAATGCAGATTTGCTTTTAAAGCGCCGCGTTCGCAATTTAAGGCGAAACGTTTTCTTTTTTTCTCTAAAAGATCGACTTAGTGATGTATGAATTTAAAATGATAGAGAAAATCAGCATTCTGCTTGCATTTTTCTATCATGTATATTAAACACATATTTTCACTTATCATATATTCATTCTATGCCAGACTTGGTGGAACTTTCATACCGAGTGTGGAAATCAATAAAATTTTTACGCCTGCTTATTAACATGTGCGGTGGTTACGCTAATATGTAAATAAAAATATGTTATCCTTTCAAATAATGTGACAATATACTATACTGACGAGATAAAGAAACGCCTCATTGAAATTTGGCGTTATTTTTTTCCTAACGCTTTTAATTATTGTGAAATGTAGTAAATCTACATGTACTCTGACCGACAAACACAGTGAACAAAAACTCGCGCGATTTCATTCAGCCATTTGTTCACTTCATGTACCTGGTCATGATTTCCTCGTGCAGTCCGTGCATGTAAACCATGTGGTTTGATTGAACGATTTTTGCACATGTACATGTGTAATACGACACACAACAATATTTTCGGCTATTCTCTGAAAAAAAACATTAGTTTTCGTAATGCCGAGGCTGAATTCTGAAGAGAGGGCTCAGGTTTTGGCTATGCTTGAATGTGGGCGAACGCATCACAAGTTGCTAGACGTTTTAACGTCTCTCGTTCGACAATTGTGCGTCTTATTCGACGTGTTAGAGACACGGGAACGTCTATCGATAGACCGCGTTCAGGTAGACCGCGTGTAACGTCAATACGACAGGATAATTATATACGTCAACGTCATTTACGTGACAGATTTGTGACGGCGCAATCTACGTCACGTATAGTTGTAGGTAACCGTGGACGTCCAATTAGTCGACATACAGTGAGAAATCGACTCAGAGAACGCGGAATTACCTGTCGTAGGCCCTACCGCGGTCTAATTCTAACGTTACGCCACCGTCACCAACGTCTTATTTGGGCCCGCAACCATCGCGGCCAGCGTTGGCAGAACGTAGTGTTCAGTGACGAGTCGCGTTTCAACTCGTGGAACGCCGACGGACGTATCCGTGTCTATAGACGACGCCATGAACGCTACGCAAACAATTGCGTTTTGGAGCACAATCGTTACGGTGGAGGTGGAGTAATGGTGTGGGCAGCAATCAACCATAGGTTTAAGTCCCAACTCGTCGTTTGCCAAGGTAATCTCACAGCCAGGCGTTACATCGACCAGATATTACGTCATGTAGTTGTCCCTTTATTCCGTCAACGTCAAGGATTAGTCTATCAGCACGACAACGCGCGACCTCACGTTGCACGCGTCACCAGGGACTTTCTACAGGCTAGAAACATTAATGTTTTACCTTGGCCGACGTGTTCACCGGACTGCAATCCGATTGAACACGCGTGGGATTATCTCGGACGGCGGTTACGCCAACGTCAACCCCAGCCAGCAAACGTCCGGGAACTGGTAGCAGCGCTGCAGTGGACCAGAATCCCACGGTATCTGTTACGCAACTGGTGCGGCTCTATGAGGCGTCGCCTTGCTGCTGTGGTTGCTAGCAGAGGTGGCCACACGCGCTACTGATTTTTCTAATGCAATTTCTCCGACCGGGCTATTAAAATTCAAGATTTAAGCTTAATGCGACAATGAAATGATTTCTTATTGACCATAAATTCTTGTAAAGCATCTAATTTGCGAATGGAATTGTTCTTTTCTAATTTTGAATCACGGTTAACGAAAAATTGTATACCGAGTTTGAATGAGGCGTTTCTTTATCTCGTCAGTGTATAATAAATAGAAGTTTTATTACGGTATCTTCATCCAGTATTCGCAAGAGGGGACGAACAGTGTCTGAATACGAAACCAAGGGGCGTGAGCTATAGTACACTAGGGATGGTTGGATGATGAGAATAAAAGAACCGGTTGATGTCGATAAATGTCTCGGATTGCCACTTTTCTTTAAACGGTTGTGTTTCTGTCAGTTCGGCAGCACATGTAAGATAAAAAAAAGACGTTCAACTAGAGCTAGACCTCACAAATATGTCTAAATTTTTGGCCCGATCCTAAATGTTTTTATGACCTTAGAGAATATTTTTTCAACATTTTAACAAAAAGTTGCAAAACTGCACTTTTTATGCTTTAAACATTGTCAGTGATGTTAGAAATCAACTTACTGATGCTCTAAAGGCATAACCCTCTTATTTGTATTCATTTTTTGACACAAAAGTAATTTCCGAAAAGTCTCACTTAATAAAAAAAAACTAAAAAAAAAAATCCGACCTACCTACCCCATCTTTTTAAAAGCCCGAAGGGACGTATTATGTTATGACGCTGGTGTTAATCTGTCCGTCCGTCTGTCATTAGCAATTTCGTGTCCGCTCTGTAACTCTTGAACCCCTTGAAGGATTTCAAGGAAACTTGACACAAATGTTCACCACACCGAGACGATGTGCAGATCGCATGTTTTGGGTGTCTCACTTCAAGGTCAAGGTCACACTTAGGAGTCAAAGGTCATATCAGTTTGTTTGTGTCCACTCTGTAACTCTTGAACCCCTTGAAGGATTTCAAAGAAACTTGACACAAATGTTCACCACACCAAGACGACATGTAGAACGCATGTTCCGGACGACTCGCTTCAATGTCAAGGTCACACTTAGGGGTCAAAAGTCATATCAGTTTGTTTTGTGTCCGCTCTATAACTCTTGAACTGCTGGAATGATTTCGAAATGTTCACCACACCAAAACGATGTGCAGAGCACATGTTCCGGATGACTCGCTTCAAGGTCAAGGTCACACTTAAGGGTCAAAGGTCATATATGACTTTGCTTTGTGTATATTGCTCTGCATTGCAGTGCTCTTGTTTTTATTTGGCAGATCTCTTTTTTTTGTACTTACAATATTTTTTTTAATTACTTCCCTTTTATGTTACTATAAATAGCTTATTTTGAAACTTTTTTATTATTGGACGTAGGGAAAAACCGAGACCACTTTTCTGTGATACAACATGAATGGTATCTCTAATTTTAGGTGTATTTTTACATACCTTTACCTGATAAGGATTTTTTTTGTAGACTTTGAATATCTTTTTTGTGGACTGAGATTTGTTTTTTGAAGTTTTCCTTTTGTTGTTCCAGTCCTTTGGGCAACAACAGTCAAGTTCTTAAAATTTTGCTCCCATCCTATGATGTAAGCCTTCGGGCGTATATTGCCCCGCTTTGCGGCGCTCTTGTTTTAGCATGTTACCGGAAACAAAGATTTTTTTTGGCCTTATTAGTATATTCGAATAAAATAGTTCTGTTATAGAACCTGCGCACAAGAATGAAAAGTCTTTAACATCAGCTGTTTTCATTATAGGCCGGATTATACATAAATGAGAAATAACAAGTATCTAGTTACAAACTGACAGTGACATATATAAGGGCAAAACAATGTGTTTAATGTCTAAATATATTGTTAAATTAATGTAGTAGTATGCACAGTACTTGGTGTATTAAGGTGAGTTTAGACCACATTTTGTTCCTACAGTGTAAGATATTTATTGTTCTATGTTTATAAAACTATAATGAAAAGAGAATGACTGAATAAGTTTGCAGAGGAAGTTGTAAAACACATTAATTCAGGGAGGGCCTAAACTGTCCACCTGTCATCTTGTAGAATAGCTGTTTTATACCAGTATTATCAGAATGATTTGCACGAAGTTCATGTAGGAGGAAAAAGTAGGTCACTAGGTCGTGGTGGGTCTTTAAACTAGATCATTCTCTGTGCTAAGGAAAGCCACAAAGTTTGGAATTTCATTCCAGCTGCTACAAAAAGTGCAAAATCGAGACATGAAACAAGTACTTACTCGTTATCCAACCATTTGTCGTGTTACCTTGTACAACTACTGTGGTATTCAGAGAATATTTTCTATATAATATCAAATATTCCTTTGTGGTTGTTCACGTGTCACTTATGCCTTTTAGTTGTATATAAAGTACGCCAACAATTCCAGAATGCGTTGTTGTTTACATGCTTTGATGCCCATTCTTTCAATGTTAGAAACATACTGATCAAAAGACCGTCAGTTAGTATTTTGATAGGTTGTTTGACTGAACTCACTGTTGACGAGATTACACTCATCATAGTTGTTAATGCTGCCGTAAGTGTTCTTTGTTATGCAGTCTTCATTTTTTGTGGGAAAAAAAACTGTCAGCTTGCACAATGCCATGTTTTTTTGGTCCATCAAATGATTTGTTGAATGTCAGATGATTGTTTTGGTCAGTAAACTGTACTGAAAAAAAATGACTCATTCTGATAGGTTAAAGCTACCCGCCCAGAGTTTGGGTGAAATTTTTCAACATGTTCATTTCCATCAAGTTTGGCATAGAATGTATATTTGACATGATAAAGTGGGTGAAAATAAAAGTTTGATATTGGTAAAAATGCTAGAAGAATGTTGTTTCATGCATTATTCCAAAAGCGTTGCAACGGTTTACTACCTTCTGCACAATATTTTTGATTATGTATGAGAATATCTTGCAAAACTCTTATGTCAATAAAGTACCACTAAATACTTTCAGAGTACTCACTTCTTATGGCTTTTTGAGAGTAATTATTTTCGCCTTAGATATGTGGGTTAGTCCCTTTAGATATGGTATAAATATTTTAGAAAAAAAAGCCAACAAAATAAATAAATAAATAAATTTACGAAGCTTCAGATGAGTCGCCCCTGAAGTTAACAGAATTAACAGAAAACGACGCTACACGTCTTCTCTCCCAGCTTGCAGATTTATCATTAGAGATGCAGGAAAAACTGACCAGATTGCAAGATCTATCGAGTTTAACAACCGAAGAGTTAAAGGCTTTACCAACAGACATCATTCCAGCACTGGCGGTAAGATTATAGATATACTACGTCATTTCTTGAACCAACCAGGAATTCGCATTGTTCGCCCATGACAAAATACACAAGTACAACCAAGACCAAGCAGAACCGCCAAAGTACACGGTTAAAAACCGACACACTCCCAGCCAGCATTCTATATCGGCCCGATATCAAACCGACGTCGTTGTCTATAACGGCCCGATATCGGCTTCAATTTCGGCTGTAAATAGGTTATGTCGGCCCGACGTCGAGAGACGGTATCGGGCCGACATCATAATGACATTGGTCCGATATTGGCAAACGATAGTTGGCCAGTTGGCCAACATCAAAATGATATCGGCCCGATATTGGCAGATCATATCTTGGTCGCGAAATAGTGTGACACGCAGTGCTTTATCAAAGTTTTCTTAAAATATACACTTTATAAATTCTCAGAGTAATTTCTTCAGAACTGATGTGTATCGCATCATGTGTATGATGCTTATTTGATTTTATTGATATAATATTTTTCACAACTATATACTGCATGTTTAATACAGTTACGTAAGCTTTCTGTATATTCTTAACAGTATTAAAATTGTTCAGTTAGAATTTTAAACATATTTATATTTCAATTTTTTGTAAATATAAATATTTCTATGGCGGCATTTTACATAAAAATAAAAATACAAATTTTGTTTGGAACCTAGTTTGATTAATTCTGGCATACATCATATTTGCTTCATAAATTAGCACATGTAAACAATTAGATTACTTTTTCACGTTTATCAATAATATTTTGAAAGAATCCAATATCGGCCCGATGTCAATCCGACGTACGAAATAGTTACACTGATTGATGTCGATCTACCGATTTCAATATTTTGCGGCACTACAACGGCCTAACGGCGGTCCTACATCGGCACATTTTTGCCGACATTCCGACATTATACCTATATCGGGCCGATATAGTCATGCTGGCTTGGCTCGGTTTTTGAGTATTCAGACCCTACAGGTTAGCTGTACCACTGACAAAGATACTGATTTCCCGGCATTGTTCAGTTATTTCTCAGTTGTACAATAATTTAGATACATGTGTAATAAACGAACACGCACATGCCACAGCAAGTCCACTAACCCAATAAGATTAGTTTCAAAGCTGCTTTATATACGAGCCCGAATTGTACTACACATTCGTACTGGTTCAACATTTGCATATATATACTCAAATCTCTGTTTTCATGTCTCACAAATCAGTAGTGACATTTTAGTCTTTTTAACTGATTGGGACCAGAGAAGCTATATTTTCTTTCTCTGAAAGTTAACTGGATCTCGAGGATACATTGAATATATATATATAGATAATTTGCATTAAGGGATATAATTATATTCAAAACAGTTGACTTTCCCATACGTGAGATCCGCTAGGATACAAGTTCGCATTATAAATAATTATATAGTAGAGAGAATTTATACGAACTAAATCACCACCACAATATACCAGACCAATTACGGCAAAGCGCCTAGCAGTACAAACGAACACGCACATGCCACAGCAAGTCCACTAACCCAATAAGATTAGTTTCGATGCTGCTTATGATATATATATGATATCGAAAATAATGTCAACATATTATTTTTTCATATTTAACAGGGTAGAGTAATGGATTATGTGACAAATTTAACAGCTATTCAGCTAGAAGTCCTTTGTGACAAACTGATGGAACAAATTTCTCATCCGAGAAACCTACGTAGAGCTCTGGATGCTGGAATCAACTGCTATGATATGCTCGACAAAATCAACTTCAAGGTATAATACGAAGCACTACTTATAATTTAAGCGATTATAAAGCGACCGGGTGTAATGTAAATTTTTATAATCTTATATCAGTGAAGAATTCGTACTTTAAACGTTCCAGTATTAACACTTTTTGGAAGGTGATTTATCAGGAATAGACTGTCTCATAACTATTTCGTATCTATCCGCTGTACAATGCGGAAATATTTACCACATCTAACGTCATTATCATTACAGACCGGCTCTATCGCTACCTTTGAGGCAGCCGTGGACTTTTGATCACAAATTAAATTATTTACAAGTACTCATGCCCAGTAAAAATAGTTCAACATACCATGTACACCAACGGCGCAGTAATTTACTACGAATAACTATCGGCTGCATGCCTTTACTTAACATTGTTTTACTTTGCATAACGGTATATATCACCGAATCGCAGTATCATATTGATGATATGGTAAGCCGATTCAAATCCCGTAAGTAGACCTACTGGGTTTTTACTATCAAAGCGCTGTTAGCGCTTGTGTTATTTTTGGAATGGATTCTTTTCTACACATACTAACATAAATCACCTTCCAACAGTACTGTACTATCAGTACTTTGATTTTCGTATTTTTATGCGTTCATATGAAACAGGTGTTTGTAGGAACATTTGAATAGAGGAAATGTTTCAAATTGGCCAAGACGGCTGCCAGTATTCTCTAAATTAATATAAAGAACAAATAAGAACAAACGATACTAATAAAATTTAAGGTTTAATTTTGCAATAGCGTGCTCTTTGCTTGCCATTCATTTTACCAAATATATTACTATAGCCAAACCCAAAACATATAAACTGGTTAGAATATATATGTTATAACTTGGGTAAAGACAAGGGATTCATTTTGTATAACAAACATATTTACTTGTACACAAATACACAGGTATTTGCGGACCTGATTTCATTTTGCGTGTGTGTGTTTTATCTTTAAAGTGAATTCATATAGCATGCTTAATTGTAGCAGAAGACAGTTGACTATGAAACAAACTGTTTGAATCCACAGAACGCAGACATACATAATATAATGATTGAAGGCCTATTCCAAGAAAACTGGAGATTAATTAGAATTTCCACCTTTTTAAGAGTTTTTTTTTCCATTTTTTGAACACGTTATGTAAAGAATATTTTATGAATAAAATTAATACGTAAAATAGTTTAAACAATCGCAGATTTTTCGCAGAGTGGACCCTTTCCTTCCACACCAACCCCGCTATACCCAAGATTTTATTGATAACACTCAGTTTGTACACTGATTCAAATACATGAGCAATATTATAAATATACAAATATATAAATAATCCATTCTAACATAGTCATCGATGATACATGGCATACACCCATCCCCCGCCCCACCCCACCCCCACAACGTCTCCAGCAAGACTGCTATACGGAGATGGTCTTAGTAGAATGCTACTGTTGCTTTAAACAGAATAACCATTGACCCAAAGCTGCATAACCGATTTTTGAGACCAATCTCAATGTGCAATCTTGTCATTGGTTCGCTAAGAGTCAACCAATTGGAATCATGGGACTGGTCTCCAAACCTCGGCTTTATAATTTTGAACTCATCAACGCTTTTACAACAGGAATATCTCCCTAAATCGACAGTGATGATGAAACATATTCGGAAAAGAATGCCCCCATCTACATGGACAAGTCAGAAGTTGGCTGAGGTAGTCCGCTTTCTCGGAAGTGCACTGTCAGAGGACGATATTGAAGAAATTCCGGTAGCAACCATCAGAAACAGGTAAACTAATTTACAAAAAAAAAAAAAAAAAAAATAGCCGCTTTTTAAAAATATAATTTTTCCTATTTCTGACAACACTGTTATGGAGACTGGTTTGGTTAGGTGTTAAAACATTACTGGTTCACATGCATACTTTTAGATACAGTCAAACAAGCCTGTAACGGTTGTCTTTCAGAGCATGTTAATTTACTTCAAGTGAAGATGGTGACCGTTCAACGCATGTGATATTGTGCGGTGTTCATAAGGAGGTCATATTTTAGTAACTATACTGTACAGTCTTCCCTGTACCCATTTCCTTAGACTTTATAATTTTGTCCATGAAAACGCTCCCTTGATTTTTTCTCTTTTGCAATTTAGATACACTTCAATTATGATCTATATTGCAACAACAGAATATTCAGTAACACTTTTATTTCAAACCATTTTATGACTTCTTGTCCAATAAAACCTTATAGCAAATCCAGCATATCTTGAACATATATTCTGACATATTTCCCTTTATTATTTCTAAAGTTTAGGGCATATAGTTATTTTCTGTGGTAAAACTGTCCACTAAAACGATTACCGATTGATTCCTGTTGTTGTTCCGTTACAGTCTGAGCGATATTTCCCGTGCACATATTCCCACGAAATCCGTCAGGTATAACCTAGTGAAGAAGTTGATGGGAGAATACAGTTCGCCGACGATGTGGCCCGAGGATTTCCTTGCGAGCATGGGTCGTCTGCTAGAAGACATAAGCGTGCAGCAACTTGTGTTGTTGCGGCATGGCGCGGTAAGAGCAACTTGTGTTGTTGTGGCATGGCGCGGTAAGAGCAACTTGTGTTGTTGCGGCATGGCGCGGTAAGAGCACCTTGTGTTGTTGCGGCATGGCGCGGTAAGAGCAGCTTGTGTTGTTGCGGCATGGCGCGGTAAGAACAACTTGTGTTGTTGCGCATGGCGTGGTAAGAGAGTGCGTCATAAAATAAAGTACGATGTTAGTTATGCATGCCACTAGCTGCCAGTGCGATACATTTAAATATTTCATATCAAACATGAAACAGAAAATATGTCGAACTTCCGGTTTCAGTTGTGGTAAAAGACCCATGGTGCCAACCGGGGATTTACTTTAGGTACGGGTGAGCACCCAGATAGAACCACCGATCTTTTGCAAGACATTTGAATGACTTCTACAGAATATTATAGAAATTAACGCTTGTTATCCCCCGCCGATGAAATCGGGAGGGCGTATTGAAATGGCGTTGTCCGTCCGTCAGTCCGTGCGTGCGTCCGTCCGTCCGCAGCCATTTCTCAGTAACTACCAGGTAGAATTTCATGAAACTTGAAATAAACATGAACCAACATACTGCGATGATGCCTGTCAAGTTTTTTTTTTGATTGGTCAATTTCCCTTAGAGTTATTGCCCTTTATTTTCTGAAAAATTCCCAAAAATGTCCGTCCGCAGCCATTTCTCAGTAACTAGCAGGCAGAATTTCATGAAATATGAAATAAAGATGAACCAACATACTGCGATGATGCCCGTCAAGTTTTTTTGGATTGGTCAATTTCCCTTAGAGTTATTGCTCTTGATTTAATGAAAAGTGCCCAAAAAAAATCATTCCTTTTCATTATTTTCAAACCTTCCTTGAATATTTTATCAACATGCAAAGTTGTACCGTTCCCACACCTCACTTTCCACTCAGTCATGCCCACCACCCTGATCATGCATCCCCCTCCCCCCATTTTTTTTTTCATTTTTAATTTTCCATCAGTATTTATAACCATCATGTGAAGTTTTGTACTCTCA
Organism: Mercenaria mercenaria; assembly: GCF_021730395.1. Taxonomy (NCBI): domain Eukaryota; kingdom Metazoa; phylum Mollusca; class Bivalvia; order Venerida; family Veneridae; genus Mercenaria; species Mercenaria mercenaria. The sequence goes on along the minus strand of NC_069362.1, from coordinate 87,848,295 downwards.
CCCGGTCACCCCCGCTGCCCCCCCCCCCCCCCCCCCCAAAAAAAAAGGATTCATTTTCTGTTAAAATGATTTTGACTAATGAAATTATTTGCTTCTTAATAACATCCTTAACTTTTTGCCGGGGATATTTTTTTGCCATTCCTCACCACAAACCCTTTCGGCGGGGGATACCAATTCATTGAATTTGCTTGTTGAACCTCAGATCAAACAAAGAGCTATAAAAGTATTTTATACTTCTTTGGATCAAAGCATTTATGTCCATTTTCCACTTGGCCACGGAGGTCATTTACACTTTAACTGAAACAAAACTCAGTGATGGCCTGATACTGATAACTCGGCGTGAAGTACAGAAAAAAAACAACAGATAAATATTACTAGTAAATTGATTGTAGCTAGCTGAGAAAATTAATAAGATATAAATGAAGAATAATTATTTAGAATATAAGTAAAAAAGAAATCGCATAATTATCATGTCAGACAGTAAACTGACACAAATTGATGTAAAACCGCTAACAAGATATTTATAATGGCAAAAGAATACTGAAAATGTACCGTACTTCTGACCATCTCAACAGTGTAATTATGTTCTTTTTGTATTAATATAAGTTACATAGCAGTAAATCTAACTTTTTTTGTCAGATTTATACTAATGATATTTGCCGAGTTGCAATTATAAGTGTTAGTACCTCAAAGTTGGAAAATTAACCTGAAGTTTCTGTATAAGAACCTATCATCTACGGTTCATTAATATAAATGACCGTCAGAACGAATCCATACATCATAGACGTAAGCAATTATGTACACTTTTTTTACCTGTCCTTTTCCTTAGAGTTCAAAATTAGATTGCACATGTGTTTTTTTGCCAATGTTTAATTCATATCGCAGAGCTAGAAGTTCTTAATATGTCAAAATATATTAACAATTATTTTGATTTTAATTTAAAAAAGTGTCTTTGTTAATGCCACCAGAGCAATAAACTTAGAAATTTCAATACCTTATTAATATATAAGAAATTAGATTCACTATCAAATGTTAAATTTAATCCCGTGTGTGTTGCCTTAATGTTGTAGGTTGCCAATGTAGCACAAACACTGACAGACGCGGGAATACAGAAGGATGTAACACGGATCGCATTAGTAAAGAACATGGAACGTGCATTAAGAGCAGCCCCACGTGGAGAAACGATAGCCAAGTGTGATCATTGTTTTAAATGCTAAAATAATTTGCATACCGAACTCGCGTTTTCAATAATTTTCCGACGTCGGTAAAACCCATCCATCCCTCCTAGTCCTGCCTAGGACGTTTGTTATGATTGGTTATACACTTGTAACCTGTGCAAACACATGGACAGGGTCTATATGGTCAAATATTATTAAACATAGTTCCCTTTATACCTTATATAGATCTAGTATAGTTCCGATGGATTTGTACTTTATCGGCACGCACTTTTTGCTATGATATGCTTGTAATAATTTTCAAAACATAATTAGCAATAATAATCTAGTAAATAAACAAAACAAAAATGGTGAGGTGTGTGGGGCAGTATCTCTGTAAGAATAAACACTGAACATGGATTAAAACTGCGGGCCGGTAATGGGCAGTAATCCCTGTAGTTCTTGAATTAGAAAAAAAAAGTTTAAAAGAAAAATAAATTGTTACGCTACAAACATAAGGTCTTTGAAGAGTCTTGAAGTTATCTATACTTTCCCATGTTTCGTTTAAATAACCTATTTTAAGTAAATAATGCTTTAAAGAAAGAAAGACATTCATTTTATGCAGACTACTGTATCAAGAAAGATAAGCTATCACTTGTTGAAGGAGCGATTTGGAATATTCGGTTCTCGAGTAACTATTTCGGAGGTAACTCGACAGAGCCTCGTTACAGCATAAACAATATTACCATCGAGCCGAATATTTTCATCTGCACACTCAATCAGGGAAAGATTATTATTCTAAAACGACACAATCTATTTCCCTACTAAGCAAAGAGGACTGTAACTTTGTGTTGTAATGCACTGTTTGAACGTCACAATTTTTACATCTAATGTCAAACATCATGGCGGTGTGCTGAAAAAGAAAAACTGGCAAACATTTGGCGGATATCTCCAAGATGTAGATAATACTCCCTGATAACGTGTTTCAGTTGAAATAATGAATATCAAGCAGCAGGCTCCCTCTAAACGTCGTGATTTCGTATAAAATTTGTCGTGTTTTTGTGTTGTCGTGTTTTCCTGTTGTCGTGTTTTCGTGTTGTTTTCGCCCCGCAAACACGAAAACACGAAATGGCAGGAATCAGCCACCATAGTCACGACTGTGCTCTCGTGATATAATTTCTTCCTATCTGAACTCCAAACACATATGGGAAAATTAGACCCATCGTGAAAATCACCACAAAAGCCGATAATACGTTTGGCCAGGTAAATCGGCTGTCGAGACTGTTCGCTAGTTTTCGGCCTACTCCGTATTTCAGGCCGATGTCTAACCCTTCTTCGCCAATGTACCGTTACATTAATACTTTTGATCATATGGATTTAGGGATATTGTTAAGTCTAATTTACAGTGATTGCAAAGATAGATTAGAAAATAGAAACCTAAATGGCTGTTGGTGGTTTAATCAGAATACCATTTATAACGGTATTCTCAACAAACACATTATTATAAAACCAAACAATGACTTTCCAAAAGTAATTTCTACTTTCTTACAATCAGATGGAAACTCGCTTTTATAATACTTTCTTTGATGTTCATGATTATGAAATAAAGATTTTAAGTAGTTTTTTATGTAATCAAATAACTGCACATTTATTATTATGTCGTGAGCGGTGTCCAACTAGCTTAGAATCTTATGCCAACTCGAAGATCGAAATTCAACTTCATAACTTATCGAGTTTTGATCCTAAGCTACACCTGAAGATCGAAAAACGTCAAATTGCAAAATAGCTTTTAATTTCGGGCCAGCTCAATGATCGAAATTTATAATATTCCAAAAGCCAAATTTCGATCTCGTATGGAATGAACAGCCTGGTCCAAGATTGATATTGAAATGAAAAAGTCAAATATCGAGCAAGCAATTAGTGTCGAGCCATCTCGAAAATCGTACTTCAAATTTTGAAAAGCTGAATTTCAGTATAATACTGAAACTGCGATCTGCTCAAGATTCAAAGATTAAAAATCGTGCAAGATCGGATATATCGAAATTCAAGTTTTTATGCCCCCGGCATCTACTGATGCGGGAGGCATATAGTGATTGTTCATCCGTCCGTTCGTTCGTCCGTCCGTTCGTCCGTCCGTTTATCCGTACGAGGTTAACCAAATGGGACCGTTTCGTCCAGCATCAATACCCCTTACTAGAATGACTTGATACTAATGCTGATGTAACCTGTGACCATTCTGTCACAGGGTGAGAAAAATGTGCAGCCAGACCGGGACTCGAACCCGGGGCCTCAGAGTACCGTTCCGATGCTCTACCGACTGAGCTACCCGGCCGCCTACACATTTTCTCCCCGTTTTAATATTCAAGTGACATATACCGTGACATATTTCCCCACCATTTTGAAATTCGTACTCGAATTTCAGCGGGTACTTTATATATAAGCAATTACAGGCGTCGGAGACTAACCAGTGTAATGCTGTCACGGTCCCATGTTGGGCGCCAAATGTCACAGGGTGAGAAGAATGTGCAGCCAGACCGGGACTAGAACCCGGGGCCTCAGAATACCGTTCCGATGCTCTACCGACTGAGCTACCCGGCCGCCTACACATTTTCTCCCCGTTTTAATATTAAAGTCCTATACCGTGACAATTCCTCATCTTCAGACATCACCTGACCTCAGTTTGACATTGACCTTGAACTTGACCTCGTTTTGGACTTAGGTTGCTTTGTATCGACAAGGATGCCACCGGGGGGGGGGGGGGGGGGGGGGGGGGGCATCAAGCGTTTATTGAACACAGCTCCTTGTTAAAAATCTAAATAGATTATTCTCGGTATTATATTTCAAGCATGCTCGAATTTTCAAAGCAATCGAATTTAAAACTGGTATTGAATATGAAACTATCTTTTAAACATCCAGCTTCCGGGAAAACTCAGTACTGATGTCATATGAGAAGTCATGGTCGTGACCCCTTTCACAGATGCTCGAACCCACGACCCCTGGGTTGAGCGGCCGACACATTATTCACTGGACGACCGCTCCCCTCAAAATATTTGAATTTCGGTCATCCTGCTGGATCTAATTTCAATTCTGCCTCGCAATTCGACGAATTCTTTTTATTTTAATTTCGATTTCCGAGTGCGAAATTCAATGTAAGCGAAATTCAACACCATCCTTTCAAAATTTGAATTTTTATTTTCTGCTTGTAACTTGCCCAAAATATGCCGCTTTAAATTTCAACGTTTCTGTTTAAAATTTTGAACTTCGATCCTCAAGCTGTTTAAAATTGACTATTGGCTGTAAACAAATCATATTATGGAGTGTCCACTAATTTATAAATCCGTACGTGTGTGCTGTTTAGCGGGTGAGATGATATCAGTCTTTACCGTTAAGGAGCTTAAATTCCTTAAGAATTGACGGAAACATACAGGAATGTTCGAGTCTTTCCGATAAGGAAAAAAAACCTATACTCATCTGCAAAATGCTTAAAAAAGACCATTTTCTTCTTCACCTAGAAAACTGAAATTAGTATGAAACAATAGCTAAATGAATATAGATTACTAAGTCGTTTGCAAAGGTCTTTAAGCACACATAAGAATCTATTTATTCTTTGTTAAACAGAAGAAATTTCAGCAAATTATCCATATTTTACTATATTTCTAACTGTAGATAGACAGACATAAAGTATACGCAAAAAAGACCATTTTCTTTAAAATTCATTTTTAAAATAAAATATTCATAAGAAAGACAATGCATTGAATATTATCACATCGTTTGCAAAGCTAAAATACCTATAATACTTTTTCCATGAATTTAAATAAAGTAAAGGGCTCCTTCTTTGCGCTATATAAAATATTTTCACTCGTGTGAAAAATCGATGGGTCTAATTTTCCCATATGATGATTTTACTCTGTAACAAATTAATACTGTTTTAGATATATACTCAGTTCCAAAAGAAAGTGTGCACTTTTTAAGTTTAAATATTTCAAAATATTCCCCTACGTTTTTGTTTCATTTTTTCATACACTAACTCTCAGGTATAACTCAAAATCTAAAATGCACACCAATTTGTTTACGAACTGATTTAAATTTTGGTACCAAACATTATAAGTTTTCATGAAAATAACCGAGAAAAAATAACAGAAAACTAAGTGCACACTTTCTTTTGGAACTGAGTGTATAATTTCTTAAATATTGATCCATTTCTTCATTTCAGGATAATACCGTGGCTGAAGACAAATGTGAACTTTATGAAAAATGTAGATATAACAGATCTCCTTCAAGCTTTGTCAACTGTCAGTGTCACATTCACTGCTGCTGAGGTAAATACCGTAGAAGAACACAAATGCTTTAGATCAGTTATCACTAAGTATCAACTTGAACATAAACCCGAATATAAATTTTGAGCATTTAGACAAAAAATCGTTTAGTATAGATACACATAACTAACTGTCTAACGCAACAACTAATGGTTTTAGAATTCGATATAGATCTACATAATTTCGAAACAATCCAGACGCTATTTAATTAAAAATAATTACAAAAAGTGACATAATGAGATCATGCGATAGCTTGAAAAGAAATTTTTCATGAAACTTTATATATAGATAGATATGGAGAATAGATTTCTATGAAAGTTGTTTTATTTTTAGCCAGTGCTTTAGCAACTGGCGATAGCTCTATATCAACTACCAAATTTCAACCTCGTGTCGTTTGAGCTTTCCTTCTATTTCTATGTGATGGCGTCACACAACTATTCAAGACGTGTAAAAAATAGTCCCATATCTATTTATTATAATCTTGGTATTATGCAAGTGTGTGAGAAACTGAGGACTATTGTTTTAAACAACAAAAAACAAGAAGCAACGGATTCTAGAATAATTACGAACATTATATTTACACTCGAAATATTTGGAATCACTCCGCTCTAGGGTTAGGGTTAAGATTTAGGGTTAGGGTTTCGGGTAGGGTTATGGTTGAAACTGGCCCCGCCCTTAGTTTTACATAGAGTTGTGTAGGGAGAACCTTTATAAATCTTCTTGTCTTGAACCACAATGCACAGAGCTTAGATATTTGGCGTGTAGCATTGTCTAGTGTACCTCTATCAACACTGGTCTATGTACAATGAAATGTTGATTCTTCATGTGCATCGGTTGAACTGTCACTCAAAGCACTGGCCATCAGTCCTTTCAGGACTTTGATTTTATTTTTTCTATTGAAACAGAAGTCCAAAAGAATAAGATAACTGATTCTGCAGTAACTTGAAAAATACAAAAGATTCTTTCAAGAAAGGTTTAAAGGTTGAAGACAATGTGGAGAATATGAGCTCTATTTTAATCTTTTTTTTTTCTGATTGTCTTATTGTTGATTTGAATGTCTTTCGGAGAGTCACAAATGGTGCATTCTGTCATAACTCTAAAAGTACAAGAGATTTTTCATGAAACCCAGGAAATAGTTAGAAAGCAATATGCAAAATATACAGATAATCTTATATTGCCGCAGCTTTATCTGTCGGTTCGTCTGTCTCTGTGTTCATCCATCGGTTCTTTATTAAGTTTCATAGTTTCAAGTTTTTTCCATGAAACCTGACTCATAGATGGTAGGTTATTTGGAGAATATGCAAGTCCTCCTAGAAAAATTTGGTTCCAAAGGCAGCAAATATAAAAAAAAAACCCTGGTAGGGAGATTTTATTGCTTGGCAATATGCTTGTTTATAGTGTAAATGTTCAAATATTGCAAAACATTTCACCACACTTTATACGACCTATAAGTTAACTTTCCAACAACAGAATAAAAAGCATTGTATTAAATTCATGAAATAAAAATTCAATTGATGATATGTACTATTGTTTGATTTAGCTGACAATCATGCATTAAAACTAATAATAAATAATTACAGCCTCTGTGACCGAATATCAGTTTTCCTTTGAAAAACATCATATTTCAAAATATCACATAAAATAATAAAACCTATAAATGTCTTTTCACATTTCATTATTAATAACATTAAAGCCGAAAATCTTTTTTTCTGTTTTTCTACTTGTTTTAGATGCGTTTATGGCAAATACATATACAAATATTTACGACCAAAACATGTAACTATGTTTAAACCTTTTTAGCTCACCTGTCACAAAGTGACAAGGTGAGCTTTTGTGATCGCGTGGCGTCCGTCGTCCGTCGTCCGTTCGTCCGTCCGTCCGTAAACTTTTGCTTGTGACCACTCTAGAGGTCACATTTTTCATGGGATCTTTATGAAAGTTGGTCAGAATGTTTATCTTGATGATATCTAGGTCAAGTTTGAAACTGGGTCAAGTGCGGTGGAAAACTAGGTCAGTAGGTCTAAAAATAGAAAAACCTTGTGACCTCTCTAGAGGTCATATTTTTCAATGGACCTTCATGAAAATTGGTTAGGATGTTCACCTTGATGATATCAAGATCAAGTTTAAAACTGGGTTACGTGCCATTAAAAACTAGGTCAGTAGGTCAAATAATAGAAAAACCTTGTGACCTCTCTAGAGGCCATATTTTTCTTGGAATCTGTATGAAAGTTGGTTTGAATATTTATCTTAATGATATCTAGGTCAAGTTTGAAAATGGGTCAGCTGCGGTCAAAAACTAGGTCAGTAGGTCTAAAAATAGTTAAACCTTGTGGCCTCTCTAGAGGCCGTACTTTTCAACGGACCTTCATGAAAATTGGTCAGAATGTTAACCTTGATGATATCTAGGTCAGATTCGAAACTGGGTTACGTGCCTCAAAATCTAGGTCAGTAGGTCAAATAATAGGAAAACGTTGTGACCTCTCTAGAGGCCAAATTTTTCATGGGATCTGTATGAAAGTTGGTTTGAATGTTCATCGTGACAATATCTAGGTCAAATTCGAAACTGGGTCAACTGCGGTCAAAAACTAGGTCAGTAGGTCTAAAAGTAGAAAAACCTTGTGACCTCTCTAGAGGCCATACTTTTCAATGGATCTTCATGAAAAAATTGGTCAGAATGTTCATCTTGATGAAGTCTAGGTCAAATTTGAAACTGGGTCAATTGCCATTAAAAACTAGGTCAGTAGGCCAAATAATAAAAAAAACCTTGTGACCTCTCTAAAGGTCATATTTTTCGTGGGATCTGTATGAAAGTTGGTCTGAATATTCAACTTGATGATATCTAGATCAAGTTCGAAACTGGGTCAACTACGGTCAAAAACTAGGTCGGTAGGTCTAAAAATAGAAAAACCTTTTGACCACTCTAGAAGCCATATTTTTCAATGGATCTTCATGAAAATTTGTCTGAATGTTCACCTTGATGATATCTAGATAAAATTTGAAACTGGGTCACGTGTGGTCAAAACTAGGTCAGTAGGTATAAAAATAGAAAAACCTTGTGACCTCTCTAGAGGTCATACTCTTCATGAGATCTTCATGAAAATTGGTGAGAATGTTCACCTTGATAATATCTAGGTCAAGTTCAAAACTGGGTCATGTGCCTTCAAAAACTAGGTCATTAGGTCAAATAATAGAAAAACCTTGTGACCTCTCTAGAAGCCATATTTTTCAATGGATCGTCATGAAAATTGTGTTATGTGGAGACAGGTGAGCGATTCAGGACCATCATGGTCCTCTTGTTTCACTTTTTAAAGGATTTACCTGTAAGGAAATTCTAGGTATTGATTCATTTAATTTTAAATTTGAATTTTGTTGCGTACATGAAAAGAGTAATAACGTGTAATAATGATAATTACGTTGATGATGATGAGGAGGAGGAGGAGGAAGAGGCTGGTAGAGGTGGTGGTCGTGGTAATGGTGGTAGTGATGATGATGGTGATGATGATGAAATGCAAGCAATATTATATAGAACTTTAATCATTGTTTCTTACCATGTTATTCTGTTTAAGAGTACACTAGCTCAATGTATTGTACAAACATAGTGTGTTTGATATAACGCTTCGATTTTGTTGAAATCTTTTATTTTGAAAAATATTGTTCCAAATGTTAAGCCGGCTTTCAAAGTTGCACTGTCAGTAATTTTCATGATATTTGGTATTGCCGATTTCTTTCGTTATTTAAAATACACTATGTACAGATGAATGATACCGCGCATTTTCAAATTGTGTCAGATTAAACAGGTCAAAGATGATAACAGTTTACGTATTAACGTGTTGTAACAGAAGCCACGAAAACTAATCTGTCGGCTTTTTTCAGTCAAACATGGTGGCGGAACGTTTAGAAGAGCAACTGACCACTTATGAAGAAGCTATGGATAAGAATGAAACGGAATATCTTGTTGATGCCATCGCGAGATTTGCTGACGGATTTGATATGGCATACTTAGAAACATTGGCCGATGAAGCATTTCCTAAAATTTGTATAAAGATGTCTCCAGTTAGGTCTAGACCTAAGGTATATATTCCTTTCCGCTGCTTACAAAACTTTTCATATAAATCCAGTTAGGTATTTTTATACTTGAGAGAAAGATGCCTTTACTTAGTTCACCGACACTTTTTTTTATAAAATAAAATTATGTCTCTTAAGACTGCTGGCAGCATTATCTTTGAAGCTGGCAACAACATCACTTAAAATAGAGCTAGAGTATGGGTGGAACTGTATAATACTTGAAATACAGATTGTACGTACTTAGTAAAATAACTCGGATGATACAATAAGTTACTTATATATATATGTGTGTGTGATTTGATATATATCAGCAGTTTGGCAACAGTGATAATCTGACTAACAGTGATTTACATGTATTGTTTAATTTCATTTTAACCAGTCAGATCCAAGTTCCTTATTTTATTGCAACTTTCATTTTCAGTCAAGGCTGTTTCTTAGAAAGCTGAAATCAACACAGAATACGGTAGGTGCATTCGATTTTTGTTTTGTAAAACGGAACGTTTCTCAAGTTTAAAGTTTATCTGCCATTAAACAGTATAACAATACGTTTATTTTACAGTAGCACAATACTACGGATAGACAGATTGGATTTATGAAAGAGAAACGTATTTTGCTTAATAGAGTTCTTACTAAAGTTGTGACCAAACATCGGCTAAATGCATTAAAGGACTCCTTCAAAATGTCTTACCTTGTCCCAGAAATTACATAAAAAAAACAGCGTTACCAGATCGCTATTGAGGACTTCTAGAAAGGTAGATTGTTAGTGTACGTTGAGAGAAATAAGAAAAAGCTTTTTCAAAAAGTGAGGAGAAAATATATACCTATTACTTACCTATTACTTATCATATCAGACAATTTATATGTCTAGTTACAAATTAGATGTTAAATGATTGATCATTGAAACGAAATATATTACTACATTTGCATAATGTTATCTCTATATATGCTATCATGATAATCATAGTATCACATACCTTAGTGAAGTAACAATTTTCAACCATTTCAGCTTCATCAAAATGATCGAACATTTCCAATTTAATAAGTTTGGTCCATTTGGCACACTTTATCTTGCACATCTTAGTCAAAAATACCTTGATAGTGGCTATATTGGTTCCTTGTAGAATATTTAGTGATTCCAAAAATAGGAAAGAGTTATTTGACGAAAAAAAAACATAACGAATAATAAAACGAAACCTATTATTTTGGTGCGTCTTCGTAACGTCTTGACGTCATTTCTGTTTATGTATGTTAATTTCGATCGCTTTATTTAACAACGCTGCTATATGAAAGAGAGCTACAAAGAAAGTAGTTCGGACATTTAATAATTTGTAAAATACGGTACGCTGGAAAAGAATCTATCACTTGGAAATATATACGGCCCGTTTGTAACTGTTTTGCAAATAACTCGATAGAGCCTCGTTACCGCCAAAACAGTTACCCTCGAACATAGTAAAGCATTTAACTATTTCCACATAATGACATATCTCTATGATATTCACATTTACAGAAACTGAGAGCACCTGAAATAGGAACTCTTTTCAATGGTATTAATTTAGAAGACGTAGATGAAATGTCTACAGATGAGATAATCGACGCATTACCTGCTATTAAAGATCTACATCTGCCAATGTACTTGGAAAGAAAAATTGCTAAGAAGGTAAAGAACACTATATGAGCCGTGCCATGAGAAAACCAACATAGTGGGTTTGCGACCAGCATGGATCCAGACCAGCCTGCGCATCCGCGCAGTCTGGTCAGGATCCATTCTGTTCGCTTTTAAAGCCTATTGGAATTGGAGAAACTGTTAGCGAACAGCATGGATCCTGACCAGACTGCGCGGATGCGCAGGCTGGTCTGGATCCATGCTGGTCGCAAACCCACTATGTTGGTTTTCTCATGGCGCGGCTCATATGGTTTTTGTGTTATGTACTGATATACGCTGTCCAGTTAGAACTAATGATGTTGATGACATGGCATTACGACAGCACACTCATGATGGGGTGATGGAACGCATGCACGAAGATACTGCGACGACACTCTTGTAATAGAGTGATGTAGAGTCTAAGATCCAGACATGGAATTTTTGTATTGCGTTTTCTAAAATTATCTGTCAAAAAGAAAGAGGTCTGATCAAAAACAAACATGAAATTTTCCATAAACTAAGACCAATAAGAAGAGTACAAACTAGTACACATGGTTGCTGGTAGTATTGAACAAAACAAGGACAGATTTGAACTCCTGGCAGTATTGAACAAAACAAGGACAGACTTGAATTCCTGGGAGTATTGAACAAAACAAGGACAGACTGGAACTCCTGGCAGTATTGAACAAAACAAGAACAGATTTGAACTCCTGGCAGTTCTGAACAAAACAAGGGCAGCCTTGAACTCCTGACGTATTGAACAAAACAAGGACAGACTTGAACTCCTGGCAGTATTGAACAAAACAAGGACGGACTTGAACTCCTGGAGTATTGAACAAAACAAGGACAGACTTGAACCCCTGGCAGCATTGAACAAAACAAGGACATACTGGAACTCCTTGGGTGTATTATACAAAACAAGGACAGATTTGAACTCCTGGCAGTATTGTACAAAACAAGGACAGACTTGAACTCCTGGCAGTATTGAACAAAACAAGGACGGACTGGAGCTCCTGGGGGTATTGGACAAACCAAGGACAGAATTCAATTCCTGGCAGTATTGAACAAAACAAGGACAGGCTTGAACTCCTGGAGTATTAAACAAAACAAGGACAGACTTGAACCCCTGGCAGTATTGAACAAAATAAGGACAGACTGCAAAACCTGGGGTGTATTATACAAAACAAGGACAGATTTGAACTCCTGGCAGTATTGAACAAAACAAGGACAGACTTGAACTCCTGGCAGTAATGAACAAAACAAGGACGGACTGGAACTCATTGGGGTATTGAACAAAACAATGACAGACTTGAACTCCTGGCAGTATTGAACAATCCAAGGACAGATTTGAACTCCTGGCTGTATTGAACAAAACAAGGACAGACTTGAACTCCTGGGGATATTGAACAGAACAAGGACAGATTTGAACTCCTGGCAGTATTGAACAAAACAAGGACAGACTTGAACCCCTGGAGTATTGAACAAAAAAGGACAGACTGGAACCTCTGGAGTATTGAACAAATCAAGGACAGACTTGAACTCCTGGAGTATTGAACTAAACAAGGACAGACTTGAACTCCAAGCAGTATTGAACAAAACTATGACAGACTTGAACTCCAAGCAGTATTGAACAAAACAAGGACAGACTTGAACCCCTGGAGTATTTAACAAAACAAGGACATACTTGAACCCCTGGAGTACTGAACAAAACAAATGCACATTGTAGAACTCCTCGTAGTTGAACAAAACAAAGACAAACTTTAGAAGTCCTGGCAGTATTGAACAAAAGAAGTCCTGGCAGTATTGAACAAAAACAAAGACAATCTTTAGAAGTCCTGGCAGTATTGAACAAAAACAAAGACTAGAAGTATTGGCAGTATTAATCAAAAACAAAGACAAACTTTAGAAGTCCTGGCAGTATAGAACAAAAACAAAGACTAGAAGTATTAGTGGTACTGAACAAAAACAAAGACAAACTTTAGAAATCCTGGAAGTATTTAACAAAAACAAAGACAAACTTTAGAAGTCCTGGCAGTATTGAACAGAAACAAAGACAAACTTTAGAAATCCTGGCAATATTGAACAAAAACAAAGACTAGAAGTCTTGGTAGTATTGAACAAAAACAAAGACAAACTTTAGAAGTCCTGGCAGTATTGAACATAAACAAAAACAATCTTTAGAAGTCCTGGCAGTATTGAACAAAAACAAAGACTAGAAGTCTTGGTAGTATTGAACAAAACCAAAGACAAACTTAAGAAATCCTGGCAGTATTGAACAAAACAATGTCCTTAAAATATTGAACAAAAAAGACACGTTATAGAATTCTTAGAAGTAATGAAAAAGCAAAAGCGGACAAACCTCAAGGCCGTAAAATCTAACACATTCAGCTAATCCAATCCTAACTACATGTACATATATTTTCGGAAAGGTAAAACAGATTCAGTCCTTGAACAATCCATCAAAACGAACATTCTGAAAAAAGAAAACCGCCTTTGGCTGGGCAGTCGACAAGAAATTATGCAGATATGGGACTACTCCATTGTATGACATGCCGACTTCACAGTTTCTGTAAATGAAAAAAATTCTTCTTTGTGTTGTTATTTTGTTACAATTACTTCTTCTATAAAAAAAATTTTTTTATGAACAGGTTGTAACGTAGTTCTAACACTTTTATTTCCTAAGAAGAGCAAAGCACAGTTTCTTATAAATGTTCAGTCGAATTTCACAGATATAATCAATGTTCAGTTAGTTTTTTTAAAACAGTTCTGTTAACAACTCTATTAACACAAGTTCTTAATTATAAATATATTTTAACCTAGATTTTAACAATGATAATTGAGTTTCAGCTTCTGAGAGCGGGACCATGCCCGCAGCCCGTCACCTGGGCTGTTCCTCTCTCGATCGCAGTGTATATTGAGTTTATATACTAGGACAATACAGGAAAACTTTGCAGACGCATTACGAGGGTTCAACGCAATAAGGGCGTATCTACATATAATAATAATATCTAGATACGCCCTTATTGCATTGAACCCTCGATTATTCAATTCTGTCAACTTAGTAAATAAACTTAGATAATTCACAGATGTTTAACACCCTCTAGCTACTGAAGATTTGACAATCTCGAAATGTGCAGTTTTTTGAATAATTTGTAAAATCTTAAAACTCAGAAAGAAATATCCAAACTAAAATATAAAACCTAGCCATTACACTACAAGGTCGTATATCATACTTGACTTTTCGTGCAAATGCTTGGTCAAATGTAACATTCTAATAATAATATTACCGTCGACCGCCATAGAAATTTCTTTGTCTATAAAAGTAACCCAGACACTTTTGTTTGTAAGCAAGATATTGATAACATATTCTTTTTTATTCAGATTGCTGCTAAGGTATTAACGTACAATGATGGTGGCACTGATTGCAGTAACAGCTTTCACCGCCTTGGTAACCTTGCCAAACACGTACGGCCAAAATTGATTTCAGAGGCGATGGTGACGCCTATTGTCACTTTTTCCAGCGAGTGTGATCACAGCTATGATGACATAAAATTTACCAAAGCTCAGGTGCGTAGTGCAAGATTGGACATTTTACATTGTCAGATTCTTAATTTCTGTTATTATTACTAGAAAATTGCCTTGATTAGAAATGTCTTATTTGCTGCATTTCTTAATCTCGATGACTCATTCTGTGTACTTTAACCTCTAGCCTGCTGGCGGCAAATGATTTTGCCTTTGCGACCAGTATCAGCCTGCACATCCGTGCAGTCTGATCATGGTCTGCACTGTTCGCTATTCAGCCAGTAAATTTTCAATGGAATCCCCTTTGAATACTATTTGAATAATAAATGGTACTGCCCAAATTGAATAATTTACCAGTCCATTTTAGAAATATAGCAGGGTATGGGTTATGTGGTGTAACAGGGTCTAAAGTTCACTATTCTAACTACAACAACAACAACTCTGTTCTCTATAATAACTACTGTTTAATATAGTACTATGTTCTGAGTTAATATATACAACAATGTCTTTCTTCACTATTCCCTAACATAATCTCTATTATTTCATTAATGTTAACTCTAACAATAATAATTCATTGTTAATTGCCCCGGCTCTAAACTATCTTAAACCGTATGGAGTATCGGCATACGTTACTAACATTAGCACGGGCAGATTGATACTGAAGTTCTATCTAGAATTTAGCGGTATTTAAGGAAAACTTCGTAGGGATGACTAAATTGTTTTTCTCCAAAAGGGCACGCATTTTGACCATAATAATAAAAACATGTCATTATTTCATTTAGTCATCTGTCATTACAATTAGTTAGAAACAAAACAACAATCATGACGCAGCGAATAACGTGGCCAGAGGGTAATTAACCTGGACGAGATATCTTAACCTGTCATTTTCCAGATGTAAACAAACGCTGAAGTTATTTAAAGTAGCATTCCGAAATTCTTTGTGTATGACTTTTTACTGACCGATGACATATTGCTGACCGAAAAACAAGATGATAAAATGTGCTTATCTAAATAAGTATAATGAATTCATAAAGTCATTATACGACAGTTAAGCTAAGAAGTAGATGTTACACTATGCCGTAAGAAAAAGTAAAGTTGAATATCTGACATAATGTCCTTTTAATGATATAGGTTTATGCAATAGTCGACAACACCAGGAAGGTACTAAATCCCCTGCAAGTGCAAGCAGACGACGAAATCTCTGTGTTTTCATCCTCTGAAATCAAAAAGTTAGGAAGGCTGGCACGTGGTTTGACAGCAGATGACATCGAAGGACTACCACTTGATACTGATTTACTCTCCATTATTGAAATCCTGTCCGAGTATGAAAATGATCTTGATTCCAGTCAGGTATTTATATTACAATCCGCATATAGATTCTCTAACGCCAGCCATCTTTCTGGCTCGTGGAAAGTAGGTAGGTGCTCGCCTGTGCGTTAAGTAATGCTCGTAGCGACATTCTTTGACTCTCTCCGGAAATTCAGTCATCACAATACCTTATTTGTCTGATTGGATTAACACATGAACCAAACATTCATCACCAGTTCTACAGCAGGGCTTTCATGAAATTCTTCTTATACATCAGTATAAATATCTTCCAGTGTTGTAGTATAGGAACATGTTTGAATTTTAAACTTTAATTTTATAGCAAAAAGTGTAATTTTCATAGAAAAAATCGCCCATAACATTTTGGCCTATCAACGATCTGAAAATTTTAAAACAACTTTATCTTTGAAGCTAAATATCATAAAAGCCTTAATTGAAAATGTTTGTTTGTAAATTGACTACTACAGTACAATGGACATATACCTCAGTTAAAACCAATTTTGATGATAAATTCAAAGGTAATGAATCTATTTTGAAAGAAAAGTTCCTATTGTTATTCTTAAAGGTCACTAGAACGACGTGCAATACTAGTAATAATACCTTTTTCAAATATTAAAAAAAAAACGAAATTGACAGAAGATCATTTACGGAAAAGATGAAACAAATAATTCAAACATTTGTCATACGAAGATAAAACTTATTCAGTTTATACAAAACAATGCTCATTTTGTTTAAAGATACCCGCTATTTTCGTATAATGATCAAAATAGGATTGTGTGACTGTATGAATTGTCAATGTGTTATAGGTAGAAGCAATAGCGGATAAGATCCGTGAATATTTCGATATTGCCAACAGCAATGAACTGACAGAGGTGGATGATATCACTGTGTTACAGATTGGAAGGTTCTTGCAATACCTTAAGTAAGTTTATAGAGAAATACATTAACTCTTGTACATGTTATATGAGAAAATGTGACCGGAGAGTGAAACAGCGAGAGACAAAGAGAGACAGAGAGTTAAAATTAGGAATGTGGAGCAGATAGAAAAGGGTAAAAAGAAAGAGAAGAAAACTGTGTGAAATAGGGACAAAGTAAGAGAGTGAAAGAGAGAAGAAACATTTAGAGGTATTTAAATGTGAGTAGGATCAGTTTACATTTCGTTGTACATTTTACACTCGATATATAGGCATACGAAACAATTTATGTTTTGCTTTTTTCTAGTTCTGATTTCGAGCTAACAAAGTTCCCAAAGCATCTACGCCCATTGATTTCCAGAGAAATGGGGAAATCTTCATTGTTGAAGATTTCAAACAGAAAAAAACAAGCGCTCTTACATTTTGCTCTGGAAAATACGGTAAAATTACAGATATATATTCTTTTAATCGAAGCATTAAATACGCGCATGAGGCATTAAAATCTTACGTGTATACATAGATGTAGCTATAAACTTTTAAACAACGGGCATATATTGTGATATTTCGTTAACTTGTAATCAGGCTTTGTTTTACGGCATAAATTAGCATTGTCCTGGAAACGTGTTTGTTTACAGAGTGAAAATTTGATACACGCCGAATCTAGAACTGTTATTATATATCATGCAATGTATGGTTCATTTCTTTTTTAATTTCATGGTCATTTACATATTGTTTATCATTCTTGTAGTAACAGAAATGGTTTGTAAGAAGTTTCGTTTTTCATTTAAAACTTAAAGATTTTGTGCTCTCAGTAGAAAGATATTTGAAAACCTTCATCTTTATGTATAAAAAGGATATACATATTAAAATATTAAAATCTAAAGATACGTGTTTTAGAAGTTGCCGAATAGTGACGAGCTGACAGATATGACACGTGTGTCTGAGATAGACGAGAATGTTCTCATGGATCTTGGTAACCTGAGATGTGGACTCACAGTGGATCTCATTAAGAAGCTGACTAAAGAAGCAATGGAAGTTCATCTCGAAGATATTCAGGCGTGTCCACTGAAGGAACGGGAGGCTGAAGCTGTAGTAACGAAGGCTTTGAGCCACAATATGTAATTTTTACCTAGCATTCGTTATCGTAGGATTGATGAAAAATATTTGACCAATAATATTGACCAAAGGTAATTGTGTGCGTGTATGTGGGTCTGTCTATATTTGCACAGGATGGAGACCGAACTCGCTAGCCCTGGTTTCTTAAAGGCGTACGCTAGAATTCCCTGTATATGAGATGGGCGAAAATTTTCCCAATAACAGAATTTCTTTAAACTTTGGATATTGAAGGACAATCATCTAAGAAACAAAAAAATGCAATAAAAATCATAGGTCACCGGATTCGAAAAAGAGTTATCTGCCCTTGAAAACGTCATTTTTGGGGGAAATGCCGTTTTCAAGGGCAGATAACTTTTTTTCGATACCGGTGACCTATGATTTTTATTGCATTTTTTTTGTTTCTTAGATGACTGTCCTTCAATATCCAAAGTTTGAAGAAATTCTGTTATTGGGAAAATTTTCGCACCAAATTCTAGCATACGTCCTTAAGTCGGTATCTTTCTCTGAAACAGTAAGATCACAGTAAAATCTGTCATTGCCTAAAGCTACAATGCCGAGTGTGAAGATCTTTCTTCAAGGCTCCCAACTTAACTTTGGTTGGTTTTGAACTGGTTTGCTAATGTCAAGCTTGCAGACTCAATTCATAGTGTTTCATTAGATATGAAAGAAATTTAGATTTTCTTGTTTCAGTGTTCGTTTGTATATAGTGTAGTTTTCAAGCTAGGTTAGTCATTGCAAGATATGTAAATTTCCAAAATATAGACAAACATGAGTACTGGCTAGTCTAATCTTGTAAATGTATACTAAATATTGGTTAATTGATTGTGACTGTTTTCAGCAATATTCTACATTATCGGGAACAGATGGCAACCATGGGAGCGTTGTTACTCCACTTGAAAGAATCTGACATGGCTAAAATTAAAGACGTATGTACCTCCTCTTCACTAGTCTTGTACAATGTAGCCTACTTGGTTTTACATATTAATATTTTTTTATAATTCGTGTTCATTGGAGGCATAAAACGTTTGAATTGTTCGTCCGTCCGTCATATTAGGTAACTTGTGCACTCAAAGTTGGTATAAATCTTCTAAACATCTAGTGGACATGCGTATATTGTTGGGAGTTTCATTGTTCAATTTGTTAGTTATACCACTTTTCGGACTGTATAATACTACAACTAGATCTACATTTATACCTTGTGCACTCAATACCTACATCCAGTTAAAAAGAAACTTTGTATATCTCACCAACATATTAATAATAATAACCATAATAATAATCATAATAACCATAATAATGATAATAACTTTATTTAAAGCGGATAACATATTTGACTATAGCCAGTCTAACAAATGGTCCTCAAGTAAAAATTCATCCCAAGTATGTAACATAGACAGTAAAGTGAAAGACATAATTTGAAAAAAAGAATCCTTTATAGTGGTATAAACAGTATGTGGTACAATGAAAACTGTTTAAAATCTAGATAAATTATGTGCAAGTGGTTAAAGAATTAATATAAACCCTAAAAAACGCTTATGTGAGAAAAGTTCGGGAAAGCGTTGGATTACATTTTTTTTAAAAAATGGAATGATATTGTTTTCATGTCTGCATGAAATAGTTATAACAGGAATAGACTAAAGAAAACATAAAAACACATCTGCATTCATATAAAATGTGAACACTACAAGACTATCTACACATTGTGATAAGACATAAGGAGAAAAAAATATATATATAAAAGAGAAAAAAGATAAAAAGAAAGAAAGAAAGAAATATATTGTTAAAGAATTTTCATATGAATTATACACAACTGAATAGCTAAAAAGAGAATGAAACGAATGCAATGCCACTAGATCTAAGTATAATTAATGACAAACAACAGAGAATGTGTAGAAAACAAGAGCTGTCCGTAAAACAGCGCGCTCCACTATTCGGCGATTTGACATTAAGATGAATATATGTCTCAATAAGAGACCTCTACTTTAAAAGGAAGATACACCAAGGGGCATAATTCTGTCAAGAACACAAACTAGAGTTATTGGAATTGTTACCACACATGCAGATGATGATGGTAAAAGTATATTTTGACTTTCAAGTCATAACCTTATATAGTATCAAAGTTATGTCCAGAAAACGAAGATTGTCAAAACATTTAAGTATGAAAGGGGCAAAATTTGGTCAAAATACAAACCAGAGTTATAGGGATTGTTACCACTCATGCAAATGATGATGATAAAGATGCATTTCAAGTTTCAAGTCTTTATCTTATATTGTACTAAAGTAACATCAAGAAAGCGAAGATTGCCAAAAACAATAAGTATGAAAGGGGCATAATTCTGTCAAAAATACAATTAGAGTTATGGGGATTGAAACACACATTATAAAGAAATAGTTTTAATTTCAAGTCATTCTCTTTAAAGAACCAAAGATGTGTCTATAAACAAAGCTTTCAAAAAAATTAACATGAAAATAATACCAAGTATAACAACCTTTTTACCTTGACCTTGGGTATAATGGGCCCAGCCCTTGGACATATTTTGTTTGTATGCTGGACAATGTTTATGTGAACTTACAGTAAGATTTAAGCAATAGTAACAAAGATATGACAGAAAAACAAAGGTTGCCGAAAAACCTTAACCTTAAAAATAACCTAAGTATAACACCTTGATGACCTTGACCTTGGGTATAATGGGCCCAGCCCCTGCACATACTTTCATTGTATGCTGGACAATATTTATGTGAACTTTCAGTAAGATATAAGCAATAGCAACAAAGATATGACACAAAAACGAAGGTTGCCAAAAAACTTTAACCTTAAAAATAACCTGATTATAACACCTTGGTGACCTTGACTTTGGGTATAATAGGCCCAGCCCCTGCATATACTTTGTTTTGTATGCTGGACAATGTGTATGTGAAGTTACAGTAAGATATAAGCAATAGTAACAAAGATATGACAGAAAAACAAAGGTTGCCGAAAAACTTTAACCAAGAAAGCTCACGCCAACGCCGACGTCGGGGCGAGTAGAATAGCCCCCCAATTCTCCGAATAGTGGAGCTAAAATGAATATATTTCATAAGTGTAGATAAGAATGACTTCATGAAACAATGTCTGAGAACTCATGAATGGGAAGAATGATCACTATACACCAAAAACCGATATAAATGTGGATGGTGGTGATCGCAGAAATAGAATACACTTAGCAGAAAATAAGGCAACGCGCAGCCATAACAGCACCCTTCTCCCTGAGGCTATTTTACCCCTATTGCTGGATACAAGTGTTTAATAAAGTGGCACATCATTTGCTGTGGCAAATGCAAATCCAAAGCTATCTAGATCTAGATCTGTTTTTAAACAAACAAAAAAAAAAGAGAACATCATAAAAGGCTAGGCCTAATATTAGAATTCATTGTAGATCATGGTAGGCCTACTGTTTTAATGACGCTTTTATTATATACAGACACCTATTTCTATTGCTAGATACCAGTCAATATTGACTATAATCTTAGACAATAACTTGAATAAGGCTGACAACTCCTTTGTTTTAAGATTTCAAGATTTTATTCAAGAACTAGGCCCATATGGGCATCAGCCTTGTATAGGCAACATTTACATGCAAATACAAATGTTCATGTACATAGAACAAAACGTATACATGTAAAAATACATAGCAGATACTATAAGATCGTACTGTAGGCATTTAACGGAAGATATATGCATATTTGACATAAATCAAGAATTTCGGACTAGCACCTGATTAACAGAATATATTTTTTCTCCGAGTAACATGTATAACTTTTTGTGTAAATAATGCCAACTTCAGGAGATGGGTTTCATCAGAACCTTGAAACAAACATTGAAAATTGTTATCATTTGAAATCTGGTAATGAATTGGAATGTATTTCTGTCTTTCCAGATTAAGAAATGGGCAATCAAAAATATAATGACACTCATCACCCAAGGCAGCATTATTACGCAAGTGACATGTCCTCTCATCATGGACAATATTAAAGAATATACCCTTTTCAATAGGCAACTTATTATTACGGCAGCTGAAATGGCATAAGGATAATGCAAGATTTGATGGTGGTAATTTCAAATAGTCTTCAAATTTAAAGACTGTTTTAAATGCTTTATAACGCTCACATTTTCTTGAATTTTGAACCATTCTAGTCCAATTTTGTATATACTGATCCTTTAATCTAAGTTTGATAAAATAAAATGGCGAAGGAACTGACTGGTTAATCCAATATTCTGCAAATCCAAGCTGCTCCAATGTATTCTTTACATATGAAATCCAAGGGCAACAATATACATCATGAATATGAAGATTATACATTAACTTAACAGAATATGCCTAATCTTATCAGTTTTACTTTCAATAATCTTGCACCAGTAATTAAAGGTCCATTACTAAGGGAAAGTGAGTTGGCAATTTTTTTCATAGCCAGTGCATAGACTTCTGCAAGACACTAAATAATGAAGATTGGCAGGTCAAAATTTACAGAAGGTCTTTGGAACTCAAAGAAATATATGTGTATTATGTTGAAATTTCAATGAATCGACAGAATGACCCCCCAGGTCTTTTTAACTTTCTTCTTACTTCATAGAAAAATAATTGTACATATACTGCGATTTATTTCGAATTTCTACATACCAACTTTCATTTTCCAATAAAATGAAATAGTTTCTGTGCTTTTTAAAAGAAATTAAAATGTTCACTTTCCTTAGTATTGGACCTTTAAGTACTCTATTTTTGACAATAACATTAACGGGCAAATCCCCTAGTTCACCAAATACCATAACATTTGGTGTGGAGTTTTTACCTTTAGTAACATCTTTAAAAATTTAAGTTGGAAAGTTTCAATTAAACTAATATCACCACTACCCCACACCTCAGATCCATACAAAAATATAGGCATTATCATTGATTCAAATAGATGTAATTGTAAATCAATACTGAGTTGAAGTTTTCTTGCTTTTCTCAACAGAGAATACATAGCTTTTGTAGCCTGATCTACTAAATGATTTTTTGTCTCATAGAAGTTACCATTATAATTAAACTTTATGCTTAGATATCTAAAATTATCAACAATATCAAGTACTTCACAGTTATAATGGAAAACTGGCTTTATTCTTACTTTACCTCGAGAAAAAACAACAACTTTAGTTTTACTAAAGTTAACAGTCAGTTTTCACATATCACAATATTCTGACATTGCGTTTAAAGATGTTATGTTTGTAACTCATTTGGTGTCTCAGCAAAAAGTACAGTGTCATCTGCATAGAGTAATAAAAATGATTTGAAAAACACTTCAGCAGAATCATCACTTAAAAACTCTTTAACATCATTTGACAGAGTTGTTAGCCTTTATAAAAATGTGTCATAAAAGACACTAAATCATTCAGAAAAATAGGAAAATATTTGGTGAAAAAGTTTCCCCTTGTCGAACACCAGATGCACTAATGAAAAAAAATTGAGAGACATTGACTGCTTTTAACACAAGATTTTGCTCGATCATAAATTGAGTAAATAACTTTAAAAGTTTTTCCATCAACATTATGTTGAAGTAACTTCTTCCATAAGCAAACTCGACTAACAGAATCAAAAGCTTTCTTATAGTCTATAAACGCACAATAAAGGCGGCAATTTTTACTTAAATAGAAATTAATTTATAATTTTAGGGAAAAAATATGGTCAATAGTGCCATAATTTTTTCGGAAACCTGCTAGTTCTTCACAAAGTAGCCCTGCTGATTCCAAGAAAGTGTTTAACCTATTATTTAGTACACTAGTAAATAACTTGCCTGGACAACTTAGGATAGTAATTCCACGATAATTATCTGGATCATTAATACCACCTTTCTTTTTATGAAACGGTGAATATTTGGACAGATGGAACGTCGAGATGCCTTGAATACGTCATTTTTTACGTTACAACTGAAGCAAGCAGTCTAACCATTGTATATTTTTCCGTATCCGAATAGATTTTAATACAATAGGGTTATTATAACAGTAGCTCGATCTGAGATTCGGCTCGAGTGGATTTTTGCCAGATCGGATCTCGCAAGCGCCGAGTGTGATCCGACCTTGCAAAATCCGAAATACAAAATCTCAGATCTAGCTATTGTTATAATGACCCTTTTATTAGATATCTCTACCTTTTCGTTTGAACGAAATCTTCAATTAAGATGGAACTAAGTGAAGTTTTTATGTGCGCTATTTATAGAACTGTATTAATGAAAGTAGTCTGCAGCATACAATACGGAAGGTACAATACGGAATTTAAAAGGTACAATACGAAATTATTTTCTTCATGTTCACATTTTTAAAATTGTGAAATACAAGCCGATTTTTAACAGAATTTATATAGGTATATAATAAAGGGCCTTGTATTCATTAGTGAAATACAGACTGTACTTCAGACAGAAAATTCATTGGTATAGAGCCTATAATAAAATAAGTTATTCATGTCATTTTAGAACGAGCTCGCCGAAATTACGGAGTATGTCGCTAAATCAACTGATAACGTTGACGTTACTGTTAGAACCATCGAAAGAAATGGTTATATAAGAGAATGGACGGCATCAGATAACATACGTCACGACAGAAAGAGGAAACGTTTAATTCAACATACATATAAAGCAATGGCCAAAGCTTTTGGTATTTATCTGTTATATGTTTATATCAAGTTATAAAGGATATAGAAATCTATTTCGCTAAGAAAATGATTCAAACACTATGCACATGAAATATGTAGCAAATTTAACGTAGATAGGCCTTTTGAGTATTCTTGTAGACATGCTAAATATATCAATTTCCTACGTAAAAATTATGCATAAAATATCTTCCTTTCCTAATTTTCAAACTTTTTATGAAATTCTATTCGAGATCCATAATCCATTCATATTTACAATATGTATCGAGGGGTGAATGCGAAATAAGTCTGAGTGCTTCTTTATTCATATGCACTTAGTCCTCTTTCGCATTCATTCCTGAAAATGTATTATTTTTCGCAACGTTCAGTTCATTGCATAACATTCCTGCTTTGCAGCGTAATGTCTCACATTCAATGTCATAGCGGCATATCTCTAAAACTAACCCACCAATTTGAGTTTTAATAATAGAAGACATTCAGCAGTGATATCAAATTCATGACACCCTCCTTATCGGTTTGAAAAAGAATTATTAGGTTTACAGCTAGAAAATATCACAAGTACTTCGTTCTTTTTGTCGTGTATCTTTTTCGGTACATAACAATCTATAATGATATAAATATCGCATGAACTTGATAACGATAGCGGAAGAAAATAATGTCATCTATTTCTCGGGTTCACGAGGTTCCGCGAGGGGTTGGGGGAGGGGGAGAGCTATTTTTAACACGTTCAAAATATCTGACACAATGTCATCTTTTAAATTTGTAAATTTAAAAAAAAAAAATTTGATTAAAAAGCTAGCTTTGAAATTCGACTAATGTTCCGTCCCTTTTCTTCAACAGTTACAAATACTTCTGATATCGTGCTTTGCGAGCGAAGCGAGCCGAAAATACCATCCGTTTGATAATTGATTCTCAATTTTAACCTAAAAAGTTTTATACACGCTAGATTTTAGAGAGAACGCGTGCTGGGTACGCGCCTTCTCGATCCTCTCTTGATATGTATGTAATTTAGTCACATATTTCTAGACATTCTTAATAAATTGTAAATTGGTTAGAATGTCGTTGTTGAATAATAATCTTGTATAGCCTGAAGATGATAGGATCATTTCAGGGTCAGGAAAGTGCCATGAATTGATGAGACTAGGTGAGACTGGTAAACATGTTGCTGACCTGGTTGATGTCTCGCAGTTAAAAAGATGTATAGATCATATAGGGAGCATAGACTGGGACCCGGACACCGCTAGAATGTTGCTCGATAGAATCTCTGATTTTCAGGTGAGAAGCTCTTCATAATTTGCTATTGAGAAATAGTAGATTAAACTGAAATATACTGTTTGTTTTGAGTGCTTGTAATTTTTTATAATGAATGAATGAACTTTGTTATTTAGATGGCAAAAGAATGTTACTCACTACAATTTACCATACCTGAGTTTTACAATGAAACACAAAAATCATAACAAGTTTGCTTTTAAATAAGCATGAAATATAAATATAATTTTATAGATAAATGCAAAAAATGCAGTCTCAATGCGAAAAAGTTGACCTTAAATTTTAGAGCTTTTAAACAATATAGTAGTTCGATTTGCCTGTATCGGTTTCTTTTTACTTATAAAGGGCTATTTTATTGTCATGCTTTACAACCGACTGTTGCAGAAATGGGGAACCTTCAATCAGAGGAATGTGAAAGAAAACTCCGATTACCTTTTGGAGATTGTACCATCGTTGATCGTAGGTCTATCTGAGGACGAGATTTCCATGCTAAATCTGACCAGTCCTGATGCAATGGCTGCCTTAGGCGGCGTAGACGGCTTCACAGAACGACAAGTATCTTTTATATTTTATATTTTTATCATGCGTGCTTCAATTCCCGCGGTCTTACTAGTCATCAAATTTACCTTATTTTGTGGATAGAAAATCCGTTAGTCATCCTGTATAACAGTCCGCACCAAAACAAAAAATGACATTTTACCTTTAGATTTCAACAATATTCTGCTAATGGAATATAATATATCTATATTATAATTTGATGTCAAAAAGATACCCAGAGACCAACAAATATAGATAGATGTGGCATCTGATTCGCTATCAAATGTGTTATTTAATTATGTGATGAGATCAGTGTGTGATAACTCTCTGTGATGTAATATTGAGCAAAGTTATGACAGATTTTCAGTTTTCAGTATATATGAACTAACACCCTCACATTCACGGTATATAAAATTATGGACAACTTTTTTCTCTTTCAGTTAGAGAGCGGTTTTGAAAACTGGCTATCTCAGAGGCGTGATAAAACCATGTTATCTGATGAAGACATATCTAACCTGCAGGCATTTGTATGTGGTGCTTCACCAGATTACATTAACTCCAATGTAGAAGAAATGGTTGTCAAGTAAATCCCTATAGTATTTCTTTCACGTAGAACTATCCAACTAAAATAGTGTATCAAAATTCTGTTGTTTTTTTTAACTCACCTGTCACAAAGTGACAAGGTGAGCTTTTGTGATCGCGCGACGTCCGTCGTCCGTCGTCCGTGCGTGCGTGCGTGCGTAAACCTTTGCTTGTGACCACTCTAGAGGTCACATTTTTCATGGGATCTTTATGAAAGTTCGTCAGAATGTTCATCTTGATAATATCTAGGTCAAGTTTGAAACTGGGTCGTGTGCGATCCAAAACTAGGTCAGTAGGTTTAAAAATAGAGAAACCTTGTGACCTCTCTAGAGGCCATAATTTTCAATGGATCTTCATGAAAATTTGTCGGAATGTTTACCTTGATAGTATCTAGATCAAGTTTGAAGCTGGGTCACTTGCGGTTAAAAACTAGGTCAGTAGGTCTAAAAATAGAAAAACCTTGTGACCTCTCTAGAGGCCATACTTTTCAATGGATCTTCATGAAAATTGGTCAGAATATTTACCTTGATAATATCTAGTTCAAATTTGAAACTGGGTTACATGCCATCAAAAACTAGGTCATTAGGTCAAATAATAGAAAAACCTTGTGACCTCTCTAGAGGCCATATTTTTCATGGGATCTGTATGAAAGTTGGTTTGAATGTTTATCTTGATGATATCTAGGTCACGTTCGAAACTAGGTTAACTGTGGTCAAAAACTAGGTCAGTAGGTCTAAAAATAGAAAAACCTTGTGACCTCTCTAGAGGCCATATTTTTCAATGGATCTTCATGAAAATTGGTCAGAATGTTCACCTTGATGATATCTAGGTCAGATTCGAAACTGGGTCACGTGCGGTCAAAAACTAGGTCAGTAGGTCTAAAAATAGAAAAACCTTGTGACCTCTCTAGAGGCCATATTTTTCATGAGATCTTCATGACAATTGGTGAGAATGTTCATCTTGATGATATCTAGGTCAAGTTCGAAACTGGGTCACATGAGCTGAAAAACTAGGTCACTATGTCAAGTAATAGAACAAGAGGACCATGATGGTCCTGAATCGCTCACCTGTCCCCACATGACCCAGGTTTGAACTGAGTATGACGTCGTTTTTTTCTATTATTTGACATAGTGACCTAGTTTTTTGAACTCATGTGACCCAGTTTTGAACCTGACCTGGATATCATCAAGATAAAAATTCTGACCAATTTTCATGAAGATCCATTGAAAAATATGACCTCTACAGAGGTCACAAGGTTTTTTATTATTTGACCTACTGACCTAGTTATTGACGGCACGTGACCCAGTTTCGAACTTGACCTAGATATCATCAAGATGAACATTCTGACCAATTTTCATGAAGATCCGTTCAAAAGTATGGCCTCTAGAGAGGTCACAAGGTTTTTCTATATTTAGACCTACTGACCTAGTTTTTGACCGCAGTTGACTCAGTTTCAAACTTGACCTAGATATCATCAAGATGAATATTCAGACCAACTTTCATACAGATACCATGAAAAATATGGCCTCTAGAGAGGTCACAATGTTTTTTATTATTTGTTCTACTGACCTAGTTTTTGAAGGCACGTAACCCAGTTTCGAACTGGACCTAGGTATCGTCAAGGTAAACATTCTGACCAATTTTCATGAAGTTCCATTCACAAGTATGGACTCTAGAGAGGTCAAAAAGTTTTTCTATTTTTTAACCTACTGACCTAGTTTTTGACCGCACTTGACCCAGTTTCAAACTTAACTTAGATATCATCAAGTTAAACATTCAGACCAACATTCATACAGATTCCTTAAAAAATATGGCCTCTAGAAAGGTCACAATGTTTTTTTATCATTTGACGTACTGACCTAGTTTTTGAAGGCACGTAACCCAGTTTCAAACGTGACCTAGATATTATCAAGATAAAAATTCTGACGCACTTTCACAAAGATCCATTGAAAAATATGGTCTCTAGAGAGGTCACAAGGTTTTTCTATTTTTAGACCTACTGACCTAGTTTTTGACCGCACTTGTCCCAGTTTCAAACTTGACCTAGATATCATCAAGATGAACATTCTGACCAACTTTCATAAAGATCCCGTGAAAAATGTGACCGCTAGAATGGTCACAAGCAAAAGTTTACGCACGGACGATGGACGCTGCGCGATCACAAAAGCTCACCTTGTCACTTTGTGACATGTGAGCTAAAAAACGACGTCATACTCAGTTCAAAACTGGGTCATGTGGGGACAGGTGAGCGATTCAGGACCATCATGGTCCTCTTGTTTAGAAATATACTGAACCATTATTTGTTGTAGCGTATTTTCTTCTGCCGTAAATATAAATATATCACTATAATTATTGTCCTTTTATAATGCTGAAGCTTTGAAATGAATCTTAAAGAAAATGGTCCTTTTCGCGTATACTTTGTCTATCTATAATTAGATAAAAGTAAAAGACAGATTATTAATTTTGCTTTTGACAAAGAAAGTTTAATTATTTTTCCCTTTATGACTGTTGCAAATGGCTTAATACATTATATTTATATAGCTATTGTTTATATTAAGTACACTTTTCTAGGTGAAGGAGAAAAATGACTTCTTATGCATTTTGTAAATGAGTATAGGTATTTTTCATTATCAGCAAAACTCAAACATTCTCGTATATTATCGTTAATTCTTATGGAATTTATGTTCCCTAACAGTAAAGACTGATTTCTTCTCACCAGCTCAACTGCACAAATGTGTCGGTTTAGGAGGCAATAGCCGATTTTATACAGCTGGACGACCGAAATAAAAAAATTTCCAAAACGTTATAAAATTGAATTTTAAATTTTCAGATCGGAAGTCAAAGTAAAAGAAAACACCAAATTTCGAACTGGAATTGAAATAAGAGCCAGCTTGAAGATCGAAGTTCAAATATTTCGAGCAAGCATGAATTTCTAGTCAATCTGCAGTTTGAACATTCTAATTATGATCTTCAAGCTGTCTCTAAGTTCAGTACTTGCTCGATATTCGAGTTCTTGTGTGAAATTGCAGTGATATATTTTCGAAGTGTCGAGCAGGTTCGAAATTAAATTCTATGCAAGATCGAAAGTCAGCTTTTTAAATTTTTCGATTTTCGAGATAGTTTGACATTCAATGCCAGCTTGAAGTTCCGATAATTCAAAATTTTAACAGGCTTGAAATATAATACCGGGAGTAATATACGTAGCTGCTTGAAGACTTGTATTTCGATCTGGCACAAAATTCAATGACACATTTTTTAACTTTAGCAGATCCAAATTTCAATACTACATTGAAATTCAGTTTTTCAAAAAATGAAGTTCGGTTTTTGCACTAGCTCGACATTCAATGAAGATTCAGTTTCAGTCTCCCAACAGGCTGTTAATTTAATACTTCGATAGTCGGCTTTTGAAAGATTACCATGGGAATTTCGATCTTTGAGCTGACTCGAAAATTATGTTATTTTGAAATGAGACTTTTTAAAAAACTTGAATTTCGATATTCCAGGGTAGCTTAGATGTTATAAAGTTGAATGTTGATATTGGAGCTGCCATGTGATTCAAATGCAGCTGGAAATTGAATTTCGATTCATGACTTACAGTTTGATAATAAATTTTATGTATTACCACTGTATATTTTATCATACATAAAACTATACAACATGTATATCAAAAATGTATCTTTCATTGTAATGATTATCAAACAAATTATTATAACAACGAGCTTTTATTTGATCCTTTGATAGAAATTTTTTTTTTTGCAAAGTGATTATTTCGTTGTCGTAGTAATAATAATACTGTTATAAAGGTATTATGATTAGTCCACCAAGCAAGTTTTAGGTTCCGATTGGTTTGTTAATAACCAGCCTTTAATATTTGTGTTTGCATGCAAAATCCATATGATTGAAAATGCAATGTGTTTATATAACGTATATATATATAACGGTACACTGACGAAGAAAGGACGGGCCTCAAATAACGGAATAGACCGAGAACTCTGTCAACTGTCTCGAGAGCTGATTTACCTGTCCAAATTTATAATCGACTTATGTGATGACTTTCACTGCGGGTGTTATTTTCTCTTATGTAACATTGTTCATACACTAATTCAGCACGCTTAAAGGGACTATTTTTCTGCGGCGGGTATCATGATACGTAAACATGCATCTATGCGAGCTACGCCAGCAATGAAAGTTAGTTAGTTGTTGGGTGGCCAGTTACTCATACTTGGAAAAAAACCATGCCGAGTGCCGCAGTTCAACGAATAAGAAACGTTTCGAAGTGGGCTTTACGACAAAGACAATATACACTGGAGAAGGGAGTGAATGTGTAGCGTATGCCAAGTAAGATTATAAGATCCGGCTAGTGACCTTTGCCGAATTCGTTGTGTATGTTCATAATATGTTTACATTTTTCAGAGATAATATGGATGTTTTGGGAAAGAATGTTGGAAAATGTAACCGAGACAAGCTGACTGCCTACGCAAAGAAACTTTCCTCTGTCCTTGGTGAGAGGAGTGGGACTTGGCCGATACACGATATTGTTGACATGGGATCTCTTGTTGGTCAGTAACTTGACTTCTGTAGCCACATGGCACTTGCAGATTTTGACATCAAAAGTTTGAAATAGGTTTAAGTTTAAGAGGCTTTAGAATACAGTATCTGTCGAATCGCATATATTTAAGTTAAAAGGTGCGTAATTAGGCCTATAGCTATTCTAATTAATTTTAAAACTACTGGATATATATCGAAAACACGTTTTTCTAGAATGTGTATTGCGCCAGTTGGTACTGTGAGTTTTGCAACGATCAAAACGTTTTTATTTAGGCATATCTAATTCCGAAATGAAAAATGAGAAAAATGAAAATATTTAAAGTATGCTAAAGAATGTTATTTTGAACAGGAGGTCTTTCAAATCGAGACCTGGCGTCCTTAACAAAGAGTCAAATCAGAGTCATTGAGCCAGAAGTAATATCTCTTATGCCACCGGAGAAAGTTAAGGTTAGTAAAAGTTTTATGGGGTGATGAATTCATGCTATTATTTCTTATATGTTCTTATACGTTAATTATATTTATCAAAGCAGTGTTTCTTAGGGATAGATTAAACCGTTCTAAAAAGACATAAGGAACGGAATTATCAATTTAAGAATTCAAAGTCCATTCAAAACAATATTTTGTGATTCTAGGATTTCACAGAAGAACAGCTAGGACATATGACAGCTAACCAGGTGAATGCAATAACCTCAATGCAAAGGTCATACATGAGCCAGGAGCAGATGGACGCAATCGGCGTCATCAATGACGTCGTTAACGGTAAGTTTAACAGAATTACACATTTGTATGAGGGTAATATCACAGAATTGTGTTATTTGGTCTTCGTATGCCTGCAATGTCAATCAGATTAAGTCAATTTTTACGTTATACCTTCGAAGTATTCTCCCTGCACACAAACACAATCTGAAGCATTGCTGTCTATACCCTAAATGCTGCAAAGTACTAGCTGTCTCCCCTTGGCATACTGTTGAGGTAATATCAGAACTTAGAGAACTTATAGTGGCCTAGCATTTTCCTGTGAGCCTTTTCTTTAGCAAGAGCAACAGGAAAAAATCACAAGTGCTCAATCTGAATAACCATTGCTTTGTACTAAGAAAGACTGTATAACTTGACTTGTGGGCGGACGCATTTTCATGAATAAGGTGTAGATCTATGTCTTTCAAAAATTTACTTAATATCATTTTGATAGAACTTATTACTTTATTTCTGTAAGCAGTTTATATACGTATATATGTATAATTAAACAATGGGTAACTATTAACTTGTCAATTGTAACTGGGTAAAATCAACGTTTTACAACATCCGTTATCAAGTACATTTAACTCTCGTGTTGTTATGTACAAATGGTGTCTACGGAAGACCATTAAAGACAGAATTTATTGAATCACCCTTATAATGCGCATTACACCACGTGCCGTCTCCGCCGTACACGTAGTTATATCACAAACCGAACTCTATGTAAAAGCATGTAAAACTACGTTACATAGCTGGTTTATAATGATTAAGTATGTAGACATCTTAGCGTGGATTTAAGTTCGGGTGTTAATGAAATTATAAATGGTTGTTTCTTTATGCTGCATTTACCGGTAACTCTGTTTAAAAACGTGGAAACTTTGCTGTTATCAAACACACACTGACAATAATCGTTTTTACTGTAAAAGAAAACTAACTAAAGTTCACTTGCACATGCAGATAAGAAAACAACTTGTTTGTTAATCCAAAATTCACTTTGTTGCCAAAAACGTGTATTAATTAAAATATTCCGGTATTTTCATTTCAGGTAGCGTTTCCATGGTGCCCTTCAATTATACAGTGCTGACAATTGTTCTCGCCACGCTGAGACAAGTCCTCGTCTTTGTCATATTATAAGATCATCACAGATGCTCTTTTATTCTATACTAACATCGTCAACGGATAGTTCTGGTCCCCATATGCTATGGATATTGACAATATCATTTCAATGTTCAAAGTCCAATTCCCCATTGTCATCTTCTTATGCACAAACTGGTCCACTTTGTTCTCGTCATGTGATACATTTTGTATTATCAAATCAGATAATTACGGTCTTAAATTCTTTTTATTAAACCCAATCCCTTCTCATTTTCAGTCTTCATCTACTAGTATGTCAGTTTCAATACAGACAGCGGTGCATTTATCTAGTTTCAATACAGACAGCGGTGCATTTATCTTATTTGGAACAACAGCATATGGCGACATTATCATGCGTCTACTTGTATCGTTAAAACAAATTTATTTTTGTCTATATCTGCTTTATATTGTACCCCAGTTTGGACGTTTACATACAGAAGTCGTTCACTTGTTTTGTATGATTACTTCAAAGAAACATGACCTCGCTTGAATTTTTCTTCAGTCACATCAATCCATAAAAGTCCGTATCTATGGACTTTTTACCATTATCTTCATTGCAAAGTGTTTTGATGTTTAATGATGTCTGTCAGCTGGAATGCTTACATTTTAGCTCAACTATTCAAAGAATAGGTAGAGCTATTGGACCCACCCATGCGTTGGCGTCTGCGTCCGTCTCGGTGTCGGCATCCCGATATGGTTAAGTTTTTGTATGTAAGCTAGTATCTCAGTAACAACTTGAGGGAATGGATTGAAACTTCTGACACCTATTTACAGTGATAAACTAACTTACACTGCACAGGTTCCATAACTCTGTTTTGCTTTTTTATAGCCGCTATTCGATTTAGAAATTTTTGGTAAGCTATTGGACTCGACCATGCGTCGGCGTCCGCGTCCGCGTCCGCGTCCGTGTCCCGATTTGGTTAAGTTTTTGTATGTAAGCTGGTATCTCAGCAACCACTTGTGGGAATGGATTGAAACTTCACACACTTATTCATTGTGATAAACCGACTTACATTGCACAGGTTTCAAAACTCTGTTTTGCTTTTTTACAAAATTATGCCCCTTTTTCGACTTAGAATTTTTTGGTTAAGGTTTTGTATGTAAGCTGGTATCTCAGTACTCACTAATGGGAATGGATTGAAACTTCACACACTTGTTCACTGTCATGATCTGACATGCACAAAGCAGGTCCCATAACCCAATTTTACTTTTTTACTAAATTATGCCCCTTTTTCGACTTCCGTCTTCATTCAAGCGACAAGGCTGTTGAATAGTCGAGCGTTGCTGTCCTCCGACAGCTCTTGTTCTTGTTTTTAATTATGCCCCTTTTTCGACTTAGAAATTTTTGGTTAACGTTTTGCATGTAATGTGGTGTCTCAGTACGGTACTACCCACTGATGGGAATAAATTGAAACTTCACACACTTATTCACTGTCTTCATCCGACATGCAGTGCGCAGGTTCCATAAGTCTACTTTGCATTTTAAAAAATTTAAGCCCCTTTTTCGACTTAGCAGTTTCTGGTTAAGTTTTTATATGTAAGCTTGTACCTCAGTACCCATTAATGGCAATGGTTTGAAACTTCACACACTTGTCCACTGTCAGCATCAGTTCTTTCTAAAATCTGAAGTAATAACTGAGAATCAAAATTTATTATATCAGAATAAGAAATATTCCTATATTGGACAGATGCAGACATACAGTTTCCGATGGTTACCGTACAGACAGCGAATGTTACTGCATTTATGGTTTAAATAATAATGAAACTCATAACTACACATCTGCATGTCAGAAAGCTATTTGAAACGAAACTTTGTGCAAAAAAATGTAACGACAAGTTTTTTTCTTGCCATGACCATTCACTTTGGATTTTTTTCTTCGATTTGATATTTCGTTTAATGGATCATTCATACAATTTAGTTGATAGTGTAATTTAAATGATATTGTGTATAGCTGTTTTGACAGTCTGTTTATTAGATATTTGTTATGGGCTGTATTTCCGTTGTGTTTTATATTTTGTAAAACCTGTAGCTCGTAATTGTAATCTTTATCTGTTATTGGCTTGTAACTGTTACTCTTGGATATTATTTCATATCCTCTTCAGTAACGGATGAAAGTAAAATACAAGCTTATCAAATATGTATTTGTTTTCTTACAGTGTAATATATTAAACAAATAAACTCACTATTAGTGTTTTCCTGTTATTTAAACTTCTATAAGCCTATAGAAATGCAGTTTTAACTTTTTCATATGTAATATAGTCTATAAAAGGTAAAGGTAAAGGTCTTGTTTATTATAGTGTCACCCCTATTTAAAGAGCCAGCCAGTTTGGCTTATGAGACACCTTTATTGTGAGTACCAATTACCTCCCAACTCCTACCACTATGCCAGGCGCCAGGCGGATAGAAGTCGGTAACCATTCATTTAACTAGCTCGCGGCTCAGGAACCG
This sequence comes from Mercenaria mercenaria, assembly GCF_021730395.1. Lineage (NCBI taxonomy): Eukaryota > Metazoa > Mollusca > Bivalvia > Venerida > Veneridae > Mercenaria > Mercenaria mercenaria. Next base: position 87,812,327 of record NC_069362.1, on the reverse strand, counting down.
GCCTTTTCGGAACGAGTCCCATGACAAACACCCCCCGGACGAACGCTCCCCATGGGGCTCAAACCTTCGACCTCCCGGTCCCGAGGCGGACGCCTTAACCACTATTTGAAAACTTTTCTCTGAAATAGTATCGAATATACTGAAAAGGAAAGGACAGTAACTATTTATGATGTGTTTCAAATATTTTATATTATCCTACACTGTTTAATATACATACACACATATTGTTGTTTTTCTCCTGATGATTAGAAAACCATTTTACTGTTTCTGGATATTCATTTGGACCAAAATGACAACAAGTATTTTCTCCAAGCGTGATGATGTTTTAAAATATCACAAATTGTTTCATAAACACGAATAACACTAAATTCAAAGACGTCTGACCGGTTCGGATAGACTCTTTTCTTGATGATAGTTGAGTTTACTCTATATTTACACTGTATGGATATATAATACGAAAGTGTATTGTTCACTACGCTGCTTGTTGGTGTGGTGGAATTTATGCAAGAGACAATTTCTTACCAGGAACCCGCCTGTATCTGAATAAGATGAGAAGTCGCCATATGTGACCTATACTTGGTGTGGCGTTAAACCTAACAAGAAAGCAATGAATTGTAATTGAAAAGAATACGGTCTTATATATTTTAACTACCGTCATGCTGATGTAATACGAACTGACTCGTATTGATTATATATAGCTTAATTATTATATCATTATATTGTATGAGGCTATTTCGATACTTATTTTTTTTTTTATGTATTTATCAACTTTTGTTGTAGTAAATTTACAAAAATCTCTTAAAGTGTACTTATTTTTATATTGATATTGGCAGAGTAGGTAAGGTAGCTGACTTCGACTCACTCACCACTCATTTCTGTGGGTTAGAAGCATACACAAATCGTCACACGAGGATGCCATCCATCCCGGCGATACTGTCAGCCCATTCCTAAAATAATGTCCAGAGTGGCATTTAGGGGTTTTCGCTGTCATTAAAGCTTGACCTAAATAAACCATATTAGTACGACTTAAAACCCAATAAAAAAACAAATATTGATACCAATGCAGTCGGACCATTTAAAAGCATTTTGGAATCAGGGACCTTTACGCGTATTTAGTGGTGTCCGTGTAATACATGTACAGTATAATATCTCATTTACACGAATATTCTGTCACGGTGGTATGTTCTCTCCGAGTGATTTCGCATCTATTGATATATGGGAAAGCAAGCGTTTGAAAATATCATTAAATCAAGACAAATCAGTCACGATATTAGTTTGCGCGTCAACCAGTGTTTATCGCATAATATACTGTACATAGCCATTAAAATCATACAGTATCCGGTGACTGTTTATCAAAATTAGTCCTGTCCCGAAAATCTGTTAAACCTGCATTCATACTGAATAGTCATTTTTCCGTAAAAATATGAGACCTAAAAGATCAGATAAAGGAGTCGTGAGCTGTTGCTACAGCAAATTTTTTAAATATATGTGCACGTGTTTCAAATAGCAAAAGATATCCAAAACCTTAAATATAATCCTAAAATATTAACAACTGAGGTAAATGCCGCCACACCTGTCTCAGATTACAAATGTATGCAAGCATTTCTTGCTTTTCAAAGAAACATATATTAAATCTATAATTAAGACGACATATCATAATATAAACATAAACATATATTTCTGTTGATATTAAAATTTTTCTATGGAAACACGTTTATACAAGGTTTTCTGAGGTTTTGGATTTGTCTTATTAACGTCGATCGGGGTATAATTGGACACGGGGGTATTATCGGACAAACCAATGAACATCGGTTATTTTAAAAGACATAATCATAAAAATGTATTATTACACCAATCACGTGTTTTTTAAAGTTTTTGCCGCCTGATTTCAGACGACTACAGAAGCAACATCAATAAAAGGTAACAAAAATGCAAACAAAAACATTCACCTATGCAGAATGAATCCACTTCCTGTTACAAATATTAACATTCCGATATAACATTTGTTAGAATATTTCTTTGAAAACATGTACAATGATGTGCTCGAGTGGTGATTTGGCCCCAGTAAGTACAGTCTGTTTGATAAACAAGAGGACCATGATGGTCCTGAATCGCTCACCTATCCCCACATGACCCAGTTTTGAACTGAGTATGACGTCGTTATTTCTATTATTTGACAAGTGACCTAGTTTTTGAGCTCAACTGACCTAGATATCATCAAGATAAAAAATTCTGACCAATTTTCATGAAGATTCATTAAAAAATATGACCTCTAGAGAGGTCACAAGGTTTTTCTATTATTTGATCTAATGACCTAGTTTTTGAAGGCACGTGACCCACTTTTGAACTTGACCTAGATATCATCAAGTTGAACATTCACACCAATTTTCATGAAGATCTCATGAAAAATATGGCCTCTAGAGAGATCACAAGTTTTTTTCTATTTTTAGACCTACTGACCTAGTTTTTGACCGCACATAACCCAGTTTCAAAAGTGACCTAGATATTATCAAGATGAACATTCTCACCAATTTTCATGAAGATCCATTGAAAAATATGGCTTCTAGGGAGGTCACAAGGTTTTTCTATTTTTAGACCTTCTGACCTAGGTTTTGATGGCACATGACCCAGTTTCAAATCTGACCTAGATATATCATCAAGGTGAACATTCTGACCAATTTTCATACAGATCCATGAAAAATATGGCTTCTAGGGAGGTCACAAGGTTTTTCTATTTTAAGACCTACTGACCTAGTTTTTGATCGCACTTGACCCAGTTTCGAACTTAACCTAGATATTATCAAGCTGAACACTCTCGCCAATTTTCATGAAGATCTCTTGAAAAATATTGCCTCTAGAGAGGTCACAAGGTTTTTCTATTTTTAGACCTTCTGACCTAGTTATTGACCGCACGTAACCCAGTTTCAAATTTGACCTAGATATCATCAAGATGAACCTTCTGACTAATTTTCATAAAGATCCCATGAAAAATATGGCCTCTAGAGATATCACAAAGTTTTTCTATTTTAAGACCTACTGACCTAGTTTTTGATTGCACATAACCCAATTTCGAACCTGATCTAGATATTATCAAAATAAACATTCTCATCAATTTTCATGGAGATCTCTTGAAAAATATGGCCTCTAGAGAGGTCTCAAGGTTTTTCTATTTTTAGACCTACTGACCTAGTTTTTAACCGCACTTAACCCAGTTTCGAACTTAACCTAGATATTATCAAGATGAACATTCTCACTAATTTTCATAAAGATCCCTTGAAAAATATGGCCTCTAGAGAGGTCACAAAGTTTTTATATTTTTAGACCTACTGACCTAGTTTTTAACCACACATAACCCAGTTTCAAATGTGACCTAGATATCATCAAGATAAACATCCTGACCAATTTTCATGAAGATCCATTGAGAAATATGGCCTCTAGAGAGGTCACAAGGTTTTTATATTTTTAGACCTACTGACCTAGTTTTTAACCCCACGTAACCCAGCTTCAAAATTGAACTAGATATCATCAAGGTGAACATTCACACCAATTTTCATGAAGATCTCATGAAAAATATGGCCTCTAGAGAGGTCACAATGTTTTTCTATTTTTAGACCTACTGACCTAGTTTTTAACCGCACATGACCCAGTTTCGAACTTGACCTAGATATTATCAAGACAAACATTCTGACCAACTTTCATAAATATCCCATGAAAAAATGTGACCTCTAGAGTGGTCACAAGCAAAAGTTTACGCACGAACGCACGGACGGACCACGGACGCCACGCGATCACAAAAGATCACCTTGTCACTTTGTAACAGGTGAGCTAAAAAACAATGCAAGGTACAAAATGTACTTTGTATGACAGAGACGCTTTGCTCTCCATGGAGGCCCGTCAAGAGGTATTTTCGGACACTTGTTTGAAAAAATAGGGAGACTACTTTAACAGCATTTATAATACATTTTACAATGTTCAGTCCAAATTTTCTGCTTGTTGCTCGCAAAACATGAATTATAATTGCTGAAGGGGTTGGTGGAGACACAGACCAAAAAGAAGCCCCCTCCTGCACCTACCACTATTCGTCTCTTATTCGCATCCCCTTCCAGAAAATCCTTGCTACGCCTATCATACTATTACTAAAACTGCTAAAATTGAAAAGAGTGTAGTGTAGACCTATATTTCATGCATATAGGATTGAATGTTGCCTAGAAATGCATTACTCAACAAAATATTTCCTATTGAATATGCCAAAATCAAACTGATGGCTAGTGTCATAAATACGTGTCCGGTAATACCCCAGCATGACCGATAATACCCACTTTGAAAACCTCAATTTTGATATACAAACCCGTGTGATCGAACTTTCGGTTGAAAAAACGTGTCCGAAATTTAAATTTTAAACACAAATTCATGAAAAACTGTGCTGAAAGCGTTTCGAAACAAGAGCCTCGACTGCAGATAACTTACCATAATCATATTTATTCAAGTTATAGTGGTGATTAAGCATGGGACAACCTAAAAACAGTAGAAATAGCAAAAAATCGCAGCCCAGGGGAGGTAAATGTGTTCAGAATGCATCTCAGAAAGCTGATAATTATAAAGACGATCTATTGCAGGATATATTAGATTCGATGAATGACTCGGACACTAGTCAGGCAAGTGAAGATATGAAGTGTCTTGCAAAAGAAATGGCAGCGATCTTGTTACCCGCCATCAAAGCCATAATAAAATCTGAGATTCAAACCAATGTTGGTGCAGATATTGAACGTGTTAATGCAAACATTCTTGTTGGAAAATGTGATAATGACAGGCTTGAACAGTACACAAGAAGAGAGAATATCCGTATTTTTAATCTAAGCAGTTCTGTTGTTAAAGCCGCACTTGTGGATGGCGTAGTTGATTTTTTGAATAAGATGTCTCAGTTCGTTGAACCCACCACTGAAAATTATGAATCAGGAACAGATCAGTCAGGGGATTTGACCGATGATTTTAATTCTAGTCCATCAGTGTCTAACTCACCGTATGTGTTTAAAGCGGAAGATATTAGTGTGTGCCATAGGATTGGCAAGGTTCCAGAGCGGGGCCTTGCAGATAATAGAACAATAATTGTTCGTTTTGTGCGCCGTCAAATAGTACATGAAATTTTCAAACATAAGAAAAAACTGAGAAAAATGCCTAAATACAAGGAAGATAAGAGAACCAAGAGAAAAGCAGTTTTTATAACTGTCAGAAGACCTCACCCAACTTCGTGTTAAGCTACGAGACTACTTGAAAGAACAAGACCGTGTGAAAGGTGTTTATACTACCGAGGGTAATATCCACTGTACTAAGGATGGAGTGAAATACGTCGTATCCAATCCTGATGATCTCTTTAAGATGAATCTTGATCTGGATCTCGAATAGGAATTTCGGGAAAGTGGAGTCCTAGAATGCTCCAACACTAACAGTTCTAATAGTTTTGTTCAAAGTTCTTTTGACACTGACAGTTTAGTTTGTGTTTCAGGATCTTCTGGCAATGAGATAGATAGTCTTGTTCAAGGATGTTGTGACAATTACAGTTTTGTTAGCAATACTAGTTTAATAAATGTTGACCAGTCAGTTAACAATCTTAGTTCTGTTAATATTTCATCAAAGTCTGATGCAAATGTTGATGATATTTTTATTAATGTTAACGAAAATGTGGCTCATGACCATGACTATGTTTCAGTCAATGCTGAAAAGTCTAGTTTGAAATTTGCTTGTTTGAATGTATGCGGACTCTTAAGTAAATCTAAATTTTTGGATTTTAATGATTTCATAAATAATTATGATGTCACTGGTTTAGTAGAAACCAAGTTGGATGATATTGACATTGTAAATTTCAATGGTTATAAATTTTTTGGATCTAACAGAAAAACCTGTAAACGTAAATCAGGAGGTATTGGAATTCTTGTTAAGGAACATTTAGTGAAATATATACATATTTTGAACCCATCTAGTGAATATTGTTTATGGTTTAAAATTGATAATAATATTTATGATAATAATGTTATTTTTGGGGTTACTTATATTCTGCCAGAAGGTTCACCTTACTCGTCAATAGATATTTTTAATCACATTGAAAATGATATTTTAAATTTTTCTAGTGCAGATACTCTTGTTTGTTTATTAGGAGACTTCAACTCTAGAACTGGAAATCTGTCAGATTTTATAAATTTTGATGAGAATATAAGTAAGTTAAATTTTGATTCTGATGCTGCATTCCAATTTAATATAAATAATTTACAGCTACTGGATATATGTACAGAGCATTTTTCCAAGGACCACTCTTGTAATAATTATGGTTATAGACTTATTGATATGTGTAAAACTTTTGATATACATTTGTTAAACGGTAGATGTGGTTCTGATAAGTGTCAAGGGAATTTCACAACTACAAAAAACAGTATCATTGATTATGTAATTATGTCATCTGAACTTCTTGTACAAGTTGAATCTTTTGAGATTCTTCCTTTTGATCCTATTTTGTCTGACATACATAGGCCAATAGCTTTTTCTTTACTTTGCAAGTCTGTTGTTAATGATGTTTCTTGTAATGTTGAGTATGAATCCTATGAAAAACCTATCTGGGATAAAAACTTTAAACAGAGCTTTATCAATTCCTTTGATGCTGAAGAAATAGTAAAAATCTCACGTAAGATTAACTCCTTAACTGAAAAGTCTATTGACCAGGTCAGTGGAGATATAGATAATATTGTATTAGAGATATCTGATATCTTTACTAATGCCGCAAGCTCGTCAAATATGATTAAAAAAGTTAATTATAAAGAGAAAAATAATAAGTCCAAGAATAAACAAAATACTGAACCTTGGTATGATTATGAATGCAAGTCAAAAAGGAAAGAATTCATGTTGGCAAAAAAAAAATTTAGAAGACTAAATTCACAGCAGATTTTTCAAGCACTGAAACAAGCTAGCAAAAGTTGCTATTAACAGTCTTCACAATAATAAAGCCTGTTCACCTTTTGACACTATTTTGAATGAGTATATAAAGAACTCCCAGGATGTAATGTTACCGGTATTACAAAATTTATTTAACTTGATACTAAATACTGGTTGTATACCAGAATCCTGGTGTAAAGGTGTAATTTTCCCAATTTATAAGAAAAAAGGAGACATAAATAGCCCTGATAATTACAGGGGTATAACCATTTTGAGTTGTCTTGGTAAACTTTTCACTAGTATACTAAATAATAGATTTAATAACTTTCTAGAAGAGTCCGGTCATTTAAATGAAGAGCAAGTAGGTTTTCGTAAATCTTACGGAACTATCGACCATATTTTCTCTCTCAAAATGATAATTGATTTTTATCTCAGTAAAAAAAAGTCATTTTACTGTGCGTTTGTAGATTACAAAAAAGCGTTCGACTCTTTAAACAGAATCTCTTTATGGAAAAAACTTCTAGCTCACTCAATAGATGGTAAAATTTTTAAGGTAATTTATAATATATATGATAAGGCAAAATCCTGTGTTAAGTGTGCGCAAGGTGTTTCATCTTTCTTCACTAGTGCGAAAGGTGTTCGTCAGGGTGAAAATCTTTCACCGATTTTGTTTTCTATCTTTCTAAATGATCTAGTTGAACATATTTCAGGTAAATACAATGGTTTAGAACTTCTGTCAAATGTCATTAAAGATAATTTAAGTGATGACACGGTAGAAGTTTACTTAAAACTATTTTTAGTTCTTTATGCGGATGACACAGGTATATTTGTAGAAAATGAAAAAGATTTTCAGTCTGCATTAAATGCTATGCATAGTTACTGTTCTATGTGGAAGTTAGAAGTAAATACATCCAAAACTAAAATTCTAATGTTCAGTAAAAGGAAAAGTAAACAATTGCCATCTTTTTTTATTTCAACCACACTAAATTAGACTTTGTGGGAGATTTTTGTTATTTAAGAGTTAAGTTTAATTACAATGGCAATTTTGGTAAAACTACTAAATACCTTTGTGACCAAGCTAGAAAGGCAATGTATTCTGTTCTTCAGAAATCCATGTCTCTTTGTTTAAACATAGTCTTCAATTACAACTAGAAAATGCTTTTGTAAAAAAGCGCATGTCTCCCCCAATGCAAAGTCCTATAGGCAAGTAGTTAATAGGGGTCAGGAGCGAAAGTCAAAGAGACACTGATGGTTGGCTGCAATAGGGATCATCTACTTGGCATGTCCAGTCATCCCGCTAAATTTCAACACTCTTGGCCTAGTGGTTCTCAAGTCACTGTTCAGGCTCCTGTGACCTTGACCTTTGATCAAGTGACCTCAAAATAAGTAGGGGTCATCTACTCTGCATGTCCAATCATCCTATTAAGTTTCAACATTGTAGGTCAAGTGGTTCTCAAGTTATTTCCAAAAAATGATTTTACATGAACAGGCCACTGTGACCTTGACCTTTAATAGACTGACCCCAAAATCAATAGGGGTCATCTACTCTGCATGATCAATCATCCTATGAAGTTTCAATATTCTGGGTCAAGTGGTTCTCAAGTTATTGATCGGAACTGGTTATCAATGTTCAGGCCTCTGTGACCTTGACCTTAAACGGAGTGACCCCAAAAACATTAAGGGTCATTTACTCTGCATGAACAATCATCCTATGAAGTTTCAACATTCTGGGTCGAGAGGTTCTCAAGTTATTGATTGGAAATCGTTTTCCATGTTCAGGCCCCTGTGGCCTTGACCTTTAACAGAGTGACCCTAAAATCGTTAGGGGTCATCTACTATGCATGTCCAATCATCCTATGAAGTTTCATCATTCTGGGTCAAGTGGTTCTCAAGTTACTGACCGGAAATGGTTATCAATGTTCAGGCCCCTGTGACCATGACCTTTCACAGAGTGACCCCAAAATCGATAGGGGTTATCTACTTTGCATGTACAATCATCCTATGAAGTTTCAACATTCTGGGTCAAGTGGTTCTCTAGTTATTGATTGGAAATGATTTTCCATGTTCAGGCCCCTGTGACCTTGACCTTTGATGGAGTGACCCCAAAATCAATAGGAGTCATCTACTCTGCATGATCAATCATCCTATGAAGTTTCAACATTCTGGGTCAAGTGGTTCTCTAGTTATTGATCGGAAATGGTTTTCAATGTTCAGGCACCTGTGACCTTGACCTTTGACGGAGTAATCCCAAAATCAATAGGGGTCATCTACTCTTCATGACCAATCATCCTGTGAAGTTTCAACATTCTGGGTCAAGTGGTTCTCTAGTTATTGATCGGAAATGGTTTTCAATGTTCAGGCCCCTGTGACCTTGACCTTTGACGGAGTGACCCAAAATCAATAGGGGTCATCTACTCTTCATGGTCAATCACCCTATGAAGTTTCAACATTCTGGGTCAAGTGGTTCTCTAGTTATTGATCGGAAATGGTTTTCAATGTTCAGGCCCCTGTGACCTTGACCTTTGACGGAGTGACCCCAAAAACAACAGGGGTCGTCTACTACAGCAGCCCTACAACCCTATGAAGTTTGAAGGTTCTAGGTCAAATGGTTCTCCAGTTATTGCTCGGAAATGAAGTGTGACGGACGGACGGACGGACGGAAGGACGGACGGACGGACGGACAGGGCAAAAACAATATGTCTCCTGGGGGAGACATAATTATTCGATACTATGGTCACACCTATTTATTTGTATGGCGTAGAAACCTGGGGTGTTGGTAACATTGAAATCATTAAGCACTTTCAGTTAAAGTTTTTAAAATTACTACTTTATTTCAAAAGTCAACTCCGAATGTAATGGTGTTTGGGGAATTAGGATCTCTACCTATTGAATTCACTATTAAAAACAGAATTTTAAATTTTTGGTGTAAAATTATGAATTCTAAGTCTGATAAAATATGTAGCATTTTGTACAAACTTATGTATGAACTAGATAAAAAAATATTTACCACTCTCCTTGGATAACTTATGTCAAAAATTCACTACAAAATTTAGGTTTTGCTAACTATTGGGAAGATCAGTCCGTTTTATCCCCATTATTCTTTAAAAATGTTACTAAAAATAGGATAAAAGATCAGTATGTGCAAACTTGGAATGAGCAACTGGCAAATTCAAGTAAATGTTCCACTTATAGGGTATCTAAATCTTCCTTTGAGCTTGAACAATATTTAAAAGTTTTACCAAGGAACCTAGCAACATCCCTCTGTCATTTTAGATGCAGTAATCATAAACTTCCTATAGAAAAGGGGAGTTTTATTGGTTTGGACCGTAACATTAGAGTCTGTGAACAGTGTCCCTACAATAGATTAGGAGATGAATTTCGTTATTTATATGAGTGTGAATTATTCAAGGCTGATCGTAAAAAATACCTCCCCTTAATTCAAAGGAGACCTAATATGTTTAATTTTGAAAAACTTCTTACAAGCCATGATAAAACAGATCTTCTTAAGCTTGCAGTATTTGTCAAGTTAATAATGTCAAAAATAAAATGATCTACCACTTTCCCTCAATTTTCCCTAATTTTTTTTCTTTTTTAACTGTTTTAATCCAATAATTAAGATATTTTGAAAGTTTGATAATATGTTTTTTTTTTACGAACATAAGTCTCAGAATGTTTAAATGTTCTTGTTAAATATTACTGTGGATAGTTTAACTGTCATTGTGCAAAGTTCTAGAATGACATTTCATTTTTCCATACTGTATTAGAAAATTGCAACGTATTTTACATTGTTTAATATGCTTTAACTATCATTGGGCAAGATTCTTTAATGATACTTAATTTCACAATATTAATAAGTTTAAAGCTGTTTTACATTGTATAATATGCTTTGACTAGTATTGGGCAAAATTCTTTAATGATACTTAATTTCACAATATTAATAAGTTTAAAGCTGTTTTACATTGTATAATATGCTTTGACTGTTATTGGGCAAGATTCTATAATGATACTTAATTTCACAATATTAATAAGTTTAAAGCTGTTTTACATTGTATAATATGCTTTGACTGTTATTGGGCAAGATTCTATAATGATACTTAATTTCACAATATTAATAAGTTTAAGGCTGTTTTACATTGTATCATATGCTTTACCTGTCACTGGGCAAGATTCTATAATGATACTTCATCTCATAATACTGTATAAGAAAGTATGAAGCTGTTTTACATTGTATAATGTGCTTTATGGTAGACTGACTACTTTTAGCATTGTATTTCATGCCTTTCATGAACATTGTAAATGTTGATGCCCATATGGGGCAAACATAAGAAAATAAACTTGAAACTTGATTGTATACGTAACAAGTCATATGACGTCATACCAACCAATCTATTTTTGAGAAAAGGAAAGAACCCTACTCATGCAGCTGTAAAGTGAGAGAGGATTTCTGAGTCTTGTTTATGGTATGTCGTGTGAGACTTTATATTTACGAATTCTGTCCGATAATACCCCGATCGACGTTACTATGGATTACAACAGACATATTTTTTTCTATACTAACAACGCATTTGTCGGAAAATATCTCTAAGCTAGTGTTGTATATTTATACTTATCCGACCACAGGAGCCTGAAATTCTATCTATAATGCTCCAAAATGGCTAAATATAAAAATTACCCCTCCTATATATATAAAAAAAGAACAGGAATGAAACAAAACCGTACCCCGCCCACTTTTTGTAAACAAGAAACTTCGAAAAACAGAAAAGCATCTCTATACGAGCGGTCTTATTTTGAAGAGGACAAAAAAATATACTAGAAACACTGCTTACTGTAAACTGTCTTCCTTTTAACTAACACAAAATCATCATTTTCAATACCTTTTCGTTCATCGCCGAAACCATTGCGTGACGTCACATATACATGTACCTGTTTCACAGCCTCGCAGTTAATTCGATGTACTTTCACTTCGATAAGAAATAAAGGTAAGATATTGTTTATGTTCTATATTTTATTGTTCATTTTTCCATGAATAAAAATTATATATTTGCATTTGTTTGTCAATGTATTCAACTAATATTTTCAAAACAAAAACGTAAACAAAAGGGGAAGTAACTCCATTATTCACTGGAGGGAAATTTAAAAATTGGAAACTTCCATAGTGACTATTTTTTATTACGGCAGATAACCTGAGCGCTGCGATATGGTATGGAAATCCTGTGTTTTTTATAAAAATGTTGCATTTGACCCTTAATTAGTTATGACACATCGAAGTGAAAGTATATCGAATTAACTGCGAGGCTGTGAAACAGGTACATGTATGTGACGTCACGCAATGGTTTCGGCGATGAACGAAAAGGTATTGAAAATGATGATTTTATGTTAGTTAAAAGGAAGACAGTTTACAGTAAGCAGTGTTTCTAGTATATTTTTTTGTCCTCTTCAAAATAAGACCGCTCGTATAGAGATGCTTTTCTGTTTTTCGAAGTTTCTTGTTTACAAAAAGTGGGCGGGGTACGGTTTTGTTTCATTCCTGTTCTTTTTTTATATATATAGGAGGGGTAATTTTTATATTTAGCCATTTGGAGCATTATAGATAGAATTTCAGACTCCTGTGATCCGACGTTAAATAAATCTTCTTGTATCTTGTATCTTGTATCTAATGTTTGCAGTAATAACTAGAGGAGTGACATGAACGAATCTGGACTGTCATCAATGGATTCGTTACATTTAGGGTAACACGAACGATGTTGACGACGACGATTGTATAGTGACATTTCGTGTAACATGAACGCTGCTGGACAGTCAAAAAGGGGGTAGTGACATTTAGTGTAATATGAACGATGTTGGACTGCCATCAAGGGTGTAATGACATTTAGTGTAACATGAACCTTACTAGGATGTAATTGAGGGTGAAGTGACATTTAGTGTAACATGAACCTTACTGGGCTGTCATTGAGGGTGTAGTGACATTTAGTGTAACATTAACCTTACCGGGCTGTCATTGAGGGTGTAGTGACATTTAGTGTAACATGAACCATACTGAACTTCTTAAGAGGGTAATGGCATTTATTAGTAAAACATGAACGATACTAGACTGTCATTTAGGGTGTAGTGAGATTTAATGTAACATGAACGGTATTGGAATCTCATCGAAGGGGTAAGTAATATTAAGTGTATCATGAACGACACTGCATTGACAAGAAGGAGGTAATGAAATTTAGTGCAACATGAACCTTACTGTACTGTAATTAAGAGCGAATTAAGTTGCATTTAGTGTAGCATGAACGGTACTGAACTGTCATCAAGGGTTTGGTCACATTTAGCGTAACATAAACGACCCTGGACTGTCATCGAGGGCTTAGTGGCTTTTAATGTGACATGAACGGTACTGGACTCTCAACAAGGGGTTAGTGGCATTTAGTGTAAAATGAACGCAACTGGACTGCCAGCAAGGGATAATTGACATTTAGTGTAACATGAACAAAGTGGGCTGTAACTGAGGGTGTAGTGGTATTTAGTGTAGCATAAACGGTAATGGAATGTCAGCAAAGTGTAGTTGTATTTAGTGTAACATAAACGGTAATGGAATGTCAACAAAGTGTAATTGCATTTAGTGTAGCATAAACGGTAATGGAATGTCAGCAAAGTGTAGTGGTATTTAGTGTAGCATAAACGGTAATGGAATGTCAGCAAAGTGTAGTTGCATTTAGTGTAACAGGAAACTAATGGACTGTCAATACATTGAATAAGGATATAAACGAATTCTGGACTGTCATCAAGGGAGTAATTACATTAAATGTAACATGAACGATGTAGGACTGCCATCCGGAGGGGGTAGAGACATTTAGAGTCGAACTGTCATCAAGGGGGTAGTGACATTTGGTAACTATTGACAAGAAATGACTCATAGTTACATTAAAACATTCAAATATTTCTAATTAGTTTTGATTTCATTAAGTCTTTGTTTTTATGTAATTCAAAACTTCAGTTGAATAAAAGTTATTCCCCAAGGGTTGTAGTTTGACGCGATTAGTTTTCTTTCCTCATGACATTAATAAGGTTCTTTTCAAACAAAAAGAAATAGGTTTTGGTGAATCATATAGCATATTGAAAAGAAGAAAAAGAGCACACATTTGCACGTTGCAACAAGAATAACCTAAGTTGCAAATAAAAGAATACGAAACATTTCATCGACAATGGTGAAATGTGCAGAAAAATATTGATAACAATATTCACTCTGGTATCGAGCAGCATCTCCAACAGGAATGCACGGTTTTTATTTGGATCTGTTATTTAATATATATGTTAGAAAACATACATGTATATATCTAATAAGGGGAAAAAAACACAATTTCAATAACACAATTAGTTTACACAAAAATGACGACCTTGTTTAACGCAACGTGAGCAAAATGTGCACGACCTAACAACATAGTAACTGTCCACACTAAAAGCACTTTTTGTGCACTATGGTGAGACCACCTTCTTCGAATTCCTCTCTGGTTATCCACATATTGCAGAACGATGATAACGAGGCTAGTATAGATCCTCCAATCCAAACAGAGTACTTCCGCTCGGGAGGGGCCACAACTCTAACCTTAGTTGTAAGTGGCGCTATATGCGTCACTTCCTTCAACATCCGGTCAGCTATACCTGAAAAGGCGGTGGATCCACCGGACAGAACTATATTCGCGTATAAATCTTTTCGAAGATCTACGTCACATTTCACTATGGAGTTATAAAGAGATTCATGGAGGCCTGGCATCTCCGTACCGATAAATGACGGTTGAAACATGATTTCCGGACATCGGAACCTTTCATTACCGACAGTGATTATTTGTCCGTCGGGAAGTTCATACGTTTTCTCTAGGTCCAGTGTACTGGCCGCAATTTTCAAATGCTCATCAAAATCAGGTGCAACATAACAAAGCTTCTCTTTTATATCTCTGACAATTTCTCTCTCAGCTGATGTAGTAAATGAATATCCTCTTTCCGTTAGTATTTTCATTAAATAATCTGTCAAATCACGACCAGCAAGGTCAATACGCAGAACAGCATGCGGAAGAGCATAACCTTCGTATATAGGCACGGTGTGAGTGACACCATCTCCTGAATCAAGCACGATTCCTGTGGTACGGCCAGATGCATACAGCGACAAAACTGCTTGTATAGCAACATAAAATGTCGGAACATTAAACTTCTCAAAGAGTATCTCCATCATCTTCTCACGATTTGTCTTTGGATTCATTGGCGCCTCGGTTACTAGTACTGGTTTCTCCTCTGGTGACACCCGGAGTTCATTGTAGAAAGTGTGATGCCATATCCTCTCCATATCGTCCCAGTCTGTGACTATACCGTGATCTATAGGGTACTTCAAAGAGAGTACGCCTCTCATACTTTGTGCTTCTTCACCCACGTAGGTATCTCTGTGAGCCACACCCACCATCACTCCCTGCAAAACATCACAAATTCGTTTTAGTTTTCCAGATGTACATGTTTATTAACAGTATTAGTATTAGTATTGTAAAAGTATAGTTTAACAATGAATTTTGCAGCTCAGCAGATGTAATATGTTGTTTACTTAATAAGACAACGCCCTTGTAGACAGATGTTGACTTTGATGTGATGAGAAGTTTGACAATTTGCCTTTACATTGTTACAAGAAGATATACACTTAAATAATCCGATAACCTTACCTGGTGTTTTGGGCGTCCCACGATACAAGGAAACACACAAGTCGGGGCGTCGTCGCCGGCAAAACCAGCCTTACAAAGTCCAGATCCATTATCTATCACTATGGCGTGGAAATCGTCCTCTGCAGACATGGTAAAAAAAGCTGTTTAATATTTTTGAATTTTTGATTACTAGTATTTGAGACTTAAATCTAGCATAAAAAGAAAACGACAGTACGGAAGAAAAATCCACTCCGTATCCATATCAGGATTACATGACAGAAATCCAATACTATATCACATGTTAGAATTCTGCAAATCGATCATAATTTTGTTTCCTAGGTGACAGGGCGTGGCAGTATCAATATTTCTGGAACTGCAAGACAGGTACGTGCAGGTGTCATCCTATCTCAAGCGACATGTATATATGATTTTCGATTACACCCATCTCACATCAAACATTAATTTAATAACATGAAAGAATTCAGGAAAACAGGCTACCTGTTTGTATATGGCGTTATTAATGATGGAAATTTTATATCAACTTTTTCATTAATATGAAGCACAATATAACCATGGAAACCGTTTCAGAGAGAAAATATTAATTCCCCAAACTAATGACTGCCGTGCGGAGAAGCCTTATATTAATCTTTGATCACATACGATATTAGTTTGTTAATCACATGGTGTTTTGTTTGTGTTGACAACGAAAGCAAGTGGCGAAATAAGACCAGGCGAAAATAAATTACAATTATTTTGCACAGTTTTCAGGTTGAATAGAGTTCGCCTATATCTGGAAGGAAACTATCGCGGGAATAAACTTTTTCCTACGTATAACCAGAAAATGTATGAATTTCATAATTTAATTTAAAACTATTAACGGGTGTTAGTTTGTTAAGTGCTGACGATCATAATTTTGTTTTTAGTATAAATATTCCATTTTCTCGTCACTTTCTGCAGGTATAAATGTATTCATAAACAGAAATGGTCGCGGTAGCATAGCTGTTTAATGAATTTTTCGTATGTTAAAATAATAACGTAACTTGTCGTGTCCAAAGTATGGGAAATACATTTCGTTTAGTTTAAAATTTTGAAGCTAAACATACATGACCCTTGATCATCTGCGAAGAAATCCGCCGGTTTTACAGCCATCTGGTAAGTTGTTTAAAATGTCAATAACTTCAATTGTATTTAGTTTAAAATTTTGAAGCTAAACATACATGACCCTTGATCATCTGCGAAGAAATCCGCCGGTTTTACAGCCATCAGTGTGTACAGTAATGGTAAGTTGTTTAAAAATGTCAGTAACTTCAATTGTAATTTCTTCAAAATCATGCTATTATAGGATGATCTGCGATCAGTTCCAAACAGATGCGAACGCATTAAAAAGTAAATTGTCAATAAAATAGTTTACAGCAGAGACACTGCAGACAATTAAATGACTTAAACTGTTGAAAATAACACGCACTGTCATTTTACAATTAAATTATCACTTTCAGTCAATGAGCTTTCATTCTGTACAATACTGTCTGCTGACTATTATTCAACAGACAGCATTTGTTATATTTAGCTGTATTATCAGACATTCGCTTTAAAATCCTGGTAGTGTTCGCTAACTTGTGTTATCAAAATGAATATCAAAATATAGACGACAGAAACAAAAAATCAAAGCCTTGAGATGTCTGGTGGTTGCGGGTTTTGCTAGAGTTATTTTCATTTTAAATGCCAATCTATAAATATACATGTAAAAGAAACAAATACTAATGTGCCTCATATCTAAGATAAACTTTGCCTGATCTTACATGAACAGCTGGAAGTCAATGATGTAACCATGGACTGGAATACCTAATCATTGACAGATCTTATATAATCTAAATGGCCAGTGTGAATGGATAGAGGATGAATAAGAACTGCTTGATCATTGATAATTCATCCGCATTGTTCATGAATGGGACTACTTTGTGTAGCACATGAACAAATTCCTTTGGATGTGATTTGGAATCAAATAAAGATGCTACATGATTGTCAGAAATACACATAACTTTGGTAGCGGGATAAACCCGCAACCAAAAATGATATTTGCCTCTACCAAAGGTAGAGAAGAGTAAAATTTTAAATGTTCAAGCGAGGGTTCCGGTACAGAAAACGCAACTGAATTTGACAGAGAAAGGCTGATTAATGAATTTGAGCAACTGTCCACAACCGATGAAATCATTTTGAAGAAACATAAATGTGATTCTTCGAAATATTTCGTTAAAGTTAAATGTTTTATTTGTCGACTGTTACATGTTTAAAATTGTTCAAGATCTACTTCTGACTTTTTCCTGATGAAAAGTTTTTGTTTGTCAAATTTTGATTCCTACCATTTAGCCTTTATTTTAAATCAGACTTATTTTTGATTTTTGAGCCGTTGAATATGATGTGATTATTTACCAGAAGAAGACAATATTGACCGAGACAATCAAGATTAACACTACCCCTTTACACACAAAGGGAGTCACAACAAAAGCAAGGAAATGTGCCGCGATACCAATTTGGCAGATTACAGCAAGGTCAAATCTGTCCATCATATTTTGTGTCCAGAGCATAACTTATTAACCATTCAAGGTATTGACTTTGACATTGGCCTGTACGTAGATGTCCAGAGCCCATGAACTTGGTAAGTTGGTCTAAGGTCAAGGTCACCACTTTAGTTCAAATCTGTCCTTAGTATTTTGTGTCCGGATCATAGATTTATATATCGAACCAATTTACCTAGCTTGAAAATCAAATTTTGTAACTTTTTCTAGAACTAAATTTCGACGCCGAAATTCGGCTGTTCAAGAAGTTGAATTTCGAAGTCGCATTGAATTTAAAATCATCTCGAGAACAGATATTCAGATTTTGGAAAAGCTGAGATTCCGTCTACTTTTGAATTTCGCACAAGCTCGGAGAAAGAATTTCAGATTTTAACAGGCTGAATTTCACTGAAATTCCATCCGGCATTGCACTTCGCGCAAATTTGAACCAGAACTAATTGTAATTTTCGTCTTAGCCCGAATATCGAAATTCAGATGTTCAAGAAGTTGAATTTCCAGTTCGCATTTGATTTGAGATCATCTTGAAAACAGAAATTTAGATTTTGGAAGAGCTGAATTTCAGTATACCTTTTGAATTTTGGACAAGCTCGAAGAAAGACAGGAAGACATTTGAATTTCAATAAAATTCAATCTAGCATTGTATTTCGTGCTAGTTGAATATCAAATTTAATACTTTCAAGAAGCTGAACGTCAGTTATTTAAGCTGGCATTGAATTTCGGACCAAATCAAAATTCAAATTGTCTGAACGCCGGCCACCGTCCTGAGATCGATTCGAATTTCTTCAGTAAGTAACAGTTTGAATTTCGATCTTCCAGCTGGAAGTTTTTTTTTTAATTCCAGCTCAAAATTCGGAGTGTGTTTTCTTCTTTTAATATAAATTTCAATACTCTAATCTTGAATTTGCTCGAAATTCAATATCAGCTCGTTATTCTTCCATTAGAAAATTTGAATTTCGATCTTCTAACCGGTAGGTGATTTTATACCGCATCGAAATTCATTTTGTTGTTGATAATTTTGAACTTCGATTTTCTAATAGGCTTGAAATTTTATTCACGCACGAATTCAGTGTCTTTTGAAAATTTGGATTTAGATTTTCGACCAGGCTCGAAGTTCAGAACTGGTTCGGATTTATCATTGGCCTTCGAGCTAGCTCCAGATTCAATGCCAACTCGAATTTCTGCTTTTTGAAATCTTCAAGCAACTTTAAATCGGCTATTGACTGTAAACAAAATCAGATTATGGAGCTTCCACTAATTTCTAAACCCGCACAAAAATTTGTGCAGCTCGTGGAAACAAGTTTAAGTTTGTTTGAAAACTAAACAAACAATTATTTTATGCATTGAAACAGCATGAAATATGATTCAATATCTTATCTTTCATTTGTTCTTTACATGATTTGATACTTACATGTGTAAAATATATGTAGCAGGAACATTAACTTAAACCAGTAGCGGTCATTCGGTATGTCTGTCTATCATGTCTTGGCTGACAGAATGATGATATCATCTTTGCTTTCGTCATGCGATGCCATCCACTCGGTTTGCGGAAAGTCGGTGGTTCTTCTATAATGTACGCCCTAGCGTAACAAATATATCAACTCCTTGTGCAAATGTCTAGTTAGTGATTATGTAACTTTAATATTTATGACACAGCAAAACACTTACCTTTAATTTCAAAAGGGGCGGCTCTAGAATTTTGATTTGCGGGGCAGAGTTTCTTGGAGATCCGTGGGCATTATGTCCTAGCGCTCGGAAATGTTTTGGCAAGTAGCCCACGAATGATGGAAACTGGCGTATATTTTACATAACATGAGCAGCAATATTTGACACAATGTCATCTGTTAAATTTGTAAATTTTCCGAAAAGCAATCACACCAATTTGATTTAATTATATTTACGGATGTCCGGTCCGAACATCTTAAGCCATAATAATACTACTGATATAAAATTTTGCGAGTCTAAACTTTTTACTAAAACGACTGATGTTTCAGCCATAGGCTATCAAAAATGTATGCTTGCCGGATTTTTAGGGTTAATTGGGCACGCAACTGCTCAACATTACAAACCAAAAAAGACATATGTGATAGTGGTGCACAATTAGTTCCCTATACCGATTACAAGTCGGTTTATAGATCAGTGTTTGAATGATTTAGGCCTAATTCAGTTGAATAAAATAGTTGTGATGGACTAGTTTGTGTTGATTCTATTCGCATTGAGTACCTGCAGCTCTCGTATTATTTATTTTGCATATCTGTTTAAAATGTTTCAGTTATAATTTGTTGACCAAGATTTTGATAAAACAATGGTGTACATGCATATTTATTGAACAAAATTTAAAGGGAAAAACATTTAGTCTACTAGCTAAAACTTGATTTTTGAATAATGAATATAAATGATGGAGCAATTATTTTGAGGCGATTTTGTTTTAGGTATAGTGTAAAGTGCACAAAGACATTCAGATGTGATTTACATGAGACTGTTTCTAAAGTAAACATTCTATCATCTTTTATTAAAACACAATTCTTATTTCAATGAATAAGTGATATTAACCCTTAGCCTGCTGCAGGCGAATTTAACAGCCATTGCAAACAGCTTGGAACCAGATCAGACGCCGATTAAATCGGCGTCTGATCAGGTTCCAAGCTGTTTGCTACTCTGACAATATTTCTTCCAATTTTGGAGCAAATTGAATGAACTTTACAATTTTAGCAGACGACATTTCCAGCAGACGACAATTTATCTAGCATGCTAAGGGTTAAGCGACTGTAGGCCTATGTGAACATTTCAGATTACAACAGGAAATCCATGGTAAAAGCATGTACACTTCTAATTACCTATTTAATCTATATCACATGTGACCTGAAAACATTATTCTAGCATGTGTAACCTATGTTACTAATAGTAAGTATTTACATAAATATTGACACTTAAGAGAACATAACAACAATTAATGTTAATGTTACAGAGAGTAATTGTTACATATTCTGCAGAAAACAGCAAATACTGTATGTTAAAACGTAATTAAAACAGGGAGTGTAAGACCTGGAACAACCCATGCGATACCTTCCTGGTAAGACCTAATCACGAAAATGTAAGCAAAAGCTGTTATAATTAAATATATGGTTTAAAACACTTATCATCTCATATCAGATACGAGAAGAACTTACACAGTTTTTTAATGCATTTACCTAAGATATTTTCTAACATTTAAAAATATTATATTACATAAAATACACAGGACATTATTTGTACATAAATTCATTCCTTCTTCTCAGAATAAAAAGCAGGTTTTGGCCGTTTTTAATATATCATTTCTCCACTCAGATTAGGTGTGGATGTACTCTGCTCAGCTGCTGAAGATGTGAAAATTAATCAATGAGGTGTTAAAACTAAAGTGTTATAACTCACTATCATTGAATTAAAACCTTAGGCCTATCAATATTTTTAAAAACCTTACATAGATTCGATATTACATGTACTTGAACTATCTTAAAATATGGGTATGACTGAATAGCGAAATCTAGTAGATTTCGCGAAATCTAATCAAATTAGCGAAATCTAGACATAAAATGTAAACTAATGAATATTTTTAAAAATCCTTTTAAGCTTTTGTTAAAAGTGTAAATCTACGTTTGCATGCCAATTTTCAAGAAAAAATATTTATATTTAGGGTGGTTTTGAAGCGAAAAACGTATACGGGTCTAGATTTTGCCCGATTCTACATGCGCGGAAATCTCAAGTGTCAGGCAAAATCAAGATATAAAATCTAAAGTGATGAATTTTCTTTCTAAATCTTTTAAGGTTTTTATTAAGAATATATTTATAAGTTTGCATGTCAATTTTCAAGAAAAAATATTTATATATAAGGTGGTTTTGAAACGAAAAACGTATACGGGTGATGATTTCGCCAGAGTTTATATGCGCAGAAATTTCAAGTGGCAGGCAAAATCAAGACATAAAATTGAAAGTGATGGATATATTTTGAAAATCATTTAAAGGTTTTATTCAGAATAAATTTCTACGTGTGCATGTCTATTTTCAGGAAAAAGATTTATATTTAGTATGATTAATAACATATAATGATGTTGATTTCGCCCGATTTTATATGCGCTGAAATCTCAATTGAGAGGCAAAATCAAATCTTAAAATTTTAAGGAATGAGAGTTTTTAAAAAAAATCCTCGTGAGCTTTTATTAGGAATATATTTCAACGTGTCCATTTTAAGTTTCAAGAAATAATAATAATTAGTGTGGCTTTGAAAAGAAAGCCTATGAATTTGCCTGATTCTATATGCGCAAAACTCTCAAGTGTAAGACAGAATCGAGACATGTATTCTTAGGTAATGAATATTTTAAACCTCCTTTTGAGCTTTTAATCGGAATGTATTTCTACCTGTCCAAGTCAAATTTAAAGAAAAAATACTAATATTTAGCATGGTTTTGAAAAGAAAATCCTAAAAGAGTGTTCCTTACATCATATTCTGCGCGGAAGCAAAATCAAATCGTTATTTATAAGTTTGTATTATTTATTATATAATTCCACATTTATATGTCGAAAAATAGTATTGTTTTGTATAACGTATACGGGTGTATCTTGATGCATTATTCCAATATTAAATCTAAATTGGGTTTTACAGTTGCTACTTATTTTCATAATAATCTGGTAATTTAATCAAATAAGGAAGGTGTGATAATAACTGGACCGTGTTGCAGTGGGACAGTGTTACATGCAATGCACGCGGTGGCAATATACAACACAATACACAAAGCTTTTATCAGGAATATAAATATACGTTAGCATGTCAATTTTCAAGAAAAAATATTTATATTTCTGGTGGTTTTGAAGCGAAAAACACAATTATACGGGCCTAGATTTCGCCCGATTCTATATGCGCGGAAATCTCAAGTGACAGGTCATAAAATTTAAAGTGATGGATATTTTTTGAAAATCCTTCTAAGCTTTTATCAAGAATATATTTCTATGTGCGCATGTCAATTTTCAGGAAAAGGTATTTATACTTAGTATAATTAATAAACGAAAAACTTATACGGATGTTGATTTCGCCAGAATTTATATGCGCTAAAATCTCAACTGAGAGGCAAAATCAACTCTTTTAAGTTTTAAGGAATGAAATTTCAGTCGTGTAATTTAAATATTATTAAAAATATCGCAGTTATAGTCGTGACCGATTTTAAAAGTCTATGAGTGTATAATCAGTACACTAATATTTAAACATCACTTGGATTTGAAATTAAGATTTCAACATGACGAAAATAATCCCAGATGTATCTAAATAATGCGATTGTGTTTTACGCTCGTTCCAACAATTTTCACGGAACTGCAATCCGTTGATATACAGAAACTATAATTTTCTACAAAAATTTGATTTCTGTAAGTTAAATATTTCTAATCTTACCTCACAGAAGATACAACGGTCGTCACACTGGTCGGCACATACAGTTGATTAGTTAATCAAATTAAATTTAATCCAATTAGTTAAGCGGGGGTAAACGATAATTTAATTAAAGGTGGTTTTCTCACACGTTTAAAGAGGTGCGAAATGCAGCAGGTAATCATTCGGTCAAAATTGAGCCGATTTATATCATCCGACAATTATTAGTTTATTATGTGACAAACAGTAATTATTTAGATTTGCAATTTATTTTTCATTAACACATTTTCCATATGAAAACGTCTTTCTAAGAATTAAATTGAAGTTAAATGTTTAGGATATGGCCATTTTCTTAATGTCATTCATATATGCATTCTTTCTCCAATCATTGTTGAATACAATCTCTTTCAGGTATTAAAAAATTTAGATGATGATTGATAAATATGACACGTGCAAACATAATTATATTCTCAATAACGGCTCAACACGATTTTAATAAATAAAACAAACTTTTAATTTTTCGAGTTGATTTTTTTTTTCGCGCAGAATAGGACGAAATCAACACTCGCATAGGATATTCTTTTCAGAACCTTGCTAAATATAAATATTTTTTCTTGAAAACTGACATGCACACGTAGAAATGTATTCTTAATAAAAGCTTAAAAGGATTTTAAAAAGTATTCATCACTTTAGATTTTATGTCTTGATTTTGCCTGTCACTTGAGATTCTTCGCATATAAAATCTGGCGAAATCAACACCCGTATACGTTTTTCGCTTCAACACCACCCTAAATATAAATATTTTTTCTTGAAAACTGACATGCACACGTAGAAATGTATTCTTAATAAAAGCTTAAAAGGATTTTAAAAAGTATTCATCACTTTAGATTTTATGTCTTGATTTTGCCTGTCACTTGAGATTTCTTCGCATATAAAATCTGGCGAAATCAACACCCGTATACGTTTTTCGCTTCAACACCACCCTAAATATAAATTTTTATTCTTGAAAATTGATATGCAAATGTAATTTTTATTCCTATCAAAGCTTAAGGATTTTAAAAATTATCATACATTTAATTTTTGACTGATTTTGTGTTCAGTATATTGTAAAGTCACAACATTCAGATGTGATTTAATCTGTTTCTAATAAACATTCTATCATTTATAAAAACAATTTTTTTCTGAATAATGATTAACTTTCACACTGCAGGAATTTACAGCTTCAAAAGCTTAACAAGAGGATTAAAATGGGTATCATTCCAATCTACTTACAATTTTCTTCAATTTTGGGCATGATAAACTTACAATTTTCAGACGCATTCAGAGAGAAAATCTGTGCTAATTCAACGCCGTATTAGGCTTTACATTTAAAACACAGAACTTCATGTAAAACATTTCATTTCTATTATATTTAGACATCACAGTAGACTAAAAATTATTCTGATTTAAACCTTTTAAAGTGATTTAATTAAAAATATCACTTAAGAGACATAACCATTAAATTTTAATGTTACAGGATATGTTACATTTCTGCCAATAAACCGCAAATACATAACACGTATAACGGAGTTTTGTCCGAAAACCCATGCATACTTCTGGTAAGACTAATATCGAAAATGTAAGCAAAAGCTTATAATTAATTTAATAAAAACCTTAC
Organism: Mercenaria mercenaria; assembly: GCF_021730395.1. Lineage (NCBI taxonomy): Eukaryota > Metazoa > Mollusca > Bivalvia > Venerida > Veneridae > Mercenaria > Mercenaria mercenaria. Next base: position 87,787,109 of record NC_069362.1, on the reverse strand, counting down.
ATTCATTCAGATACAGAAAATTACACTTTTTAATGCATTATATTTTAGATTTTGCCTAACATTAATTTATCTTCATTAAAATCACGGACATATTTAGACCCTAAATTCATTTTTCTCTCGAATAAAACACCTTATATAAATATATTTTCCACTGAAAATTGGTGTATCACTCACTGTAAATTTATATTTAATCAAAGTTTAAACAAGTTTTAAAATACTTCATTGAATTAAATACCCTAGCGCTATCAATATTTTTCAAATCCTTACTAGATTCGATATTCAGTCATACCTTAAAATATGGGTACATTTGACATTCTGAAGTGGGTATATTCTTACTTTTTGGGTACATTTTGACCCAACCAAATGGATACATATTTGGTCTTTTTGGGTACATTTTGACTTTACAAGGTGGGTATACATTTTGGTTCGGGTACGCCGCATCATGCCACTTTTCACGATCTAAAGAAATAGTGTTAGAAAAGTTTTCCGACACCCTGTAACAAGTATGTTTTAGAAATTTCGTTTATGCGAATATTTTTGCCACTAAAATGAATTATGGCGTACTTTGAATACATTTTTTACGAAGGAAATACAAATAAATGGTTAGGATTGTTCATTTTGATCAGAAAAAATATATAAAGCGATTTATATTTTGATATGGTAGATCTACTGAAAATAAAAAATAATAAAAAAAGGAGCAATTTTTCGTTTAGATAAAATTATTATTATGAAAAGAGCACAACCACAACATGCAATTCCAAAAATAGTGCAATGTAATTTTTAGCCAACTAAAGTGTAGTAGTGGTAGGTAAATGCGCGTCTTTTCAATATCTGAATCGCCTGGCATCATTACCTTTTGTTACGGATTGAAAAGTGTCTAAAAGTTTACTAGACTTACCGGATGTGTCTGCCAAGCCCAGGCCAAGCAGGTCAAACTGTCTGCTTGGATGAAATAACCGAACGACCCAGTATCTAACTACATAATTTGTTTCCACGTTTAATTTAGAGATTGAATGATAAAATGTTAGACTCCCATTTACAGCTACTTGACGTGAATTGGTTGCCAGACAGTACCAAATGCTGGATGTGTGGTTTTGGCTGCCACAGTTCTGGCTACCACGACTTAGCTGAAATTATTTTTATTTTGTGAAAGCATATAAACATCTTTAGCTATGGCTGCCATAACAGTCATGGGGAAAGAGTTTCAAGACTTGTCTGACATTTGGTTAGAAGACCCAGGATATCCCGTCTGACTGAATGGAAACTCGACTGACCGAAAACATGTTGTAAAGAGAAAACAAAAACAATTATATATTAGATATGTACAAAATGAACAGATGCGTAAGAAAACTACATCGTAAAAATCACTTTGGTGGTAGTAAAAATTGGCTTGCTCCATACCGTATCGGAAATACAGTCCCGACCATCCACGTGACTCGGACCAGTTATTTCTTATCGGACAGGTCTGACTTGCAGATGTGGTTTCGCCATACTGGCCATAACTTATTTGATGCTATTTTTATTGTTGATGTTCACGTCCATTAAAATTTGGCTAAGATACAGAAATCTATACAAATTTTATTTAAAGTTTTTAGTATATAATAGTACATAGACAACATTAACTACGTATAGCTATGTATATAACAAAATTCATAAAAGATCGTATTGTAAAATTTTGAATTCTGCCAAAAAATCCAAAAATAACAATTTTGTACTGGCAAAAGCGTTTTCCATGTTAAGAGTAATTTGATCTTGACAACGGTAAAGGTAAAGCCTAAAGGTAGTTGACGCATTGGTCGAGAGGGCTAAGAGGCTGTCCTAAAAAGGTGAAGGACCCAGGTTCGATCCCTGGCTACTCCCATAGTAGTGTGTCATTGAGCAAGGCATTTTGTCAGGATTGCCTCATTCAATCCAGCTGTGAATGGGTACCAGTCAGTGCATGGCTGGGGGTAAGGCGTAACTGATTTAAATTGTTCTTACGAAACAGGGTTGCTGAAAAGCTCTAAAGAGCTTCTGTTCATTGTTTCACAGAGCCAATTTTTATTTACCTTTATCTTTAGCGTGACATATTTATAGCACAATTCATAGTTGGGTTTCAAAACAGGGTTTGTTTCAGAGGTCTTCTTATTGATCTGAATTGAATTCACTTGATGGAATTTATGAAACTGTCACAGTGAACAAAATTCAAATAGCCACCGACTGGCTCAGGGGGCTTGGACGGAGAGAAGCGCATATATTTTTTACAAACAGCTCTTGTTTGATACTTATATGTTTTTCAGAGTTTTGAAACAAGTTTGTCATGTTTGTCAGTACCCTCTTTCCTGCACTTGTTTCACTGCACCTTTGCAAAACATTTTGGAATGAAATCGTATGTTATTCACAGAATGTATCTGCACTAATGACATTCAACTGGAAAATATATAACCAATTGGTATACCAGTTTAACAATTTTTCCAGTTAAATGTAATTTACAGTTACTAAAAAGCAGTTACAAATTGTCTGCTATTATATTTTTTAGGATTGAAAGTTGATAGGAGAATATGGATCAACCCTGGGACCAGGTTTACGCCCGGGATGTCCCGCCAGATTTTGAAGAGATGAGGAAAAGAGAGGATCGTAAGGAAAGAATAAAACCATACTGGGATCTTTTAGTGTAGGTTGAGTTTATACATATTAAGCTGATTTTAAATATTAAAATTAATTGAACGCATTGATAAACATGTAGTTTACTTAGGTAATTTGAAGTTCTAGACCAGTATTTCTAACAAGCTTAGATTAAATATAATTATCTCAGTGCAGGAAACATCATATAATTATGTAAATCTAAGATTTGAAAGAGACAAATTTATGCTTTAAATGTCCACACACATATTTTTATTACGGTACATGATAAATTGCCCATCTATGACCTGACTATAGTTCAACACTAAAGTTTACTGGGTGTAGAATGAACAGGTAAAGAAAATAAAATACAAGAACTTATTTATGAAGTCATGTAAAATACAGTTACTGACTTATGTTGAGGTCAATATGTGTTTATATTACAGGTCCGTAAAAACACATATTGACCTCAACATAAGTCTATAATTGTTATATTATATGTCCTTCTCAAATGCATTCATTTGACTGGCCCATATTTCATACATTATCACTTTTGCAGGTCAATATCGCTTTTTGCGGACCCACGTGTGCACTCATTTCGACCAATCAAATTAACGCATTTGAGAAGGGTATATAATATTAAATTTTATTAAATGGCTTGCCCGTCAGTAGTCAAAATATTGACCATAAAGCCATTCAGTAAGTATTTATGATTCTTTTTACTTGCTTTAGGGATATGTTATCATTTGCATTAAAATATTGTTTTTTTCTTCTACAGGAATGACAAGGAGCCTAAAGTAAATAAGGTAAACTTTAAAAAAAAAATCTACATATGTGGAATGTTGTGTTAAGTATCTATGCTGATGAGAATGCTGTGTATGTAATATAACATTCAGCAGTTATTCCAGTCATGCTTGAATTAATGTCTTCACAGCTGTAAAGCTATACTATATATCTTACCCTGTCTTTGTGCTTTCAACACGTGGAAATATTCTTATAATTTCAAAGAAATACCATTTAACTGACTTCCATACATGTGTATTACTAATAGAGTTTCACTTAATCCGGTGCTAGGGGACATGAGACTCTCCTGAACAGACTCAGTCAAACTGAGTCTGCTATTATTCTGCTTGGTTGCATTCTATGCTTCCAAAGGATCTTTTTACAGATTTTATTAGCCCACCATCACTGCGTCCGTGGTCCGTCTTCCCTCCGTCCTTCCGTCCGTTAACAATTTCTCGTTATCACATCTGATCAGAAACTACTGGGGGGATTTTGACAAAACTTTGTCAGAATGATGTCTTGGTACCCTAGTTGTGTCCCCCTGAAAATCAGAATGGTTTAACAATTTTTGTGTGAGTTATGGCCCTTCCTTTATTTTTATAATTTACATAGATTTATATTGGAAAAAACTTTGAAAATCTTCTTGTCCAAATCACAGGGCCTATGGATTTGATATTTGGTATGTTGCATCATCTAGTGGTCCTCTACCAAGATTGTTCAAATTATTTCCCTAGGATCAAATATGGCCCCGCCCCAGGCGTCACATGGTTTATATAGACTTATTTAGGGAAAAACTTTGAAAATCTTCTTGTCCAAACCACAAAGACTATGGCTTTGATATTTTGTAACGTAGCATCATTTAGTGGTTCTCTACCAAGTTTGTTCAAATTATCCCTCTAGGGTCAAATATGGCCCTGCCCCAGGGGTCATATGGTTCATATAGACTTATATAGGGAAAAACTTAGAATCTTCATGTCCATAACTTACATCATTCAAATTTTGACCACATGTATAGTTTTGAATGGCAAGATGAACCTTGACATGAGTTGACCTTGATCTTGACCTAGTGACCTACTTTCACATTTCTGTAGCTACAGCCTTCAAATTTGGACCACATGCACAGGTTTGTGTACTGAAATGAACTTTGATCTTGAGATTGACCTAGTGACCTACTTTCACATTTCTGAAGGTACAGGCTTCAAATTTGGACCACTTGCATAGTTTTGTGTTCCGAAATAAAATTTGACCTTGATTTTGACCTAGTGACCTACTTTCACATTTCTCAAGCTACAGCCTTCAAATTTGAACCACATGCATAGTTTTGTGTACCGAAATGAACTTTGATCTTGAGATTGACCTAGTGACTTACTTTCACATTTCTGAAGCTACAGGCTTCAAATTTGGACTGCATGCATATTTTTGTGTTCTGAATTGAAATTTGACATTGATTTTTACCTATTACCTACTTTCACATTTCTCAAGCTACAGCCTCCATATTTGAAGCACATGCATAGTTCTGTCTACCGAAATGAACTTTGACCTTGAAATTGATCTAGTGACCTGCTTTCACATTTCTCAAGCCACAGGTTTCAAATTTTGACCACATACACATTGTTTTGTACCAAAATGAAATTTGACCTTGATTTTGACCTTGAGTTAGTCTTGAAATTTGGAACATTCAAAAATGGCTGAGTGGATGGTGCCAAGATAACTCTGTAATCTCTTGTTAGGTTAATAGGTTAAAGGTCAAGGTCAGATTAAACCAGAATGGTAGAACTTTTGTTTACAGTGAGCATATAATTTCTGTTCCTTGTGCAATAACTGAATGCATCAAGGGGGGCATTTCGTGTTCGACAAGCTCTTGTTTATAATTTGATTTTTACCAAACTTGCACACAACTTGTATCACCATAAGATCTTGGTTCCTTTCTTGAACTGGCCAGATCCCATTATGGGTTCAAGAGTGATGACCCCTGAAAGGGCCAGAATTAGCTATTTTGACCTTGTCTGCACAATAGCAGCTTCATTTATGATTTGAATTTAATCAAACTTGCACAAAACTTGTGTCACCATTAAGATCGCGGTTCCTTTCTTGAACCGGCCAGATCCCTTAATGGGTTTCAGAGTTATGGCCTCTGAAAGGGCCAAAATTAGCTATTTTGACCTTGTCTGCACAATAGCAGCTTCATTTATGATTTGATTTTAACCAAACTTGCACACAACTATCACCACAAGATTTTGGTTCCTTTCTTGAACTTGCCAGATTCCATTATGGGTTCCAGAGTTGGCCCCTGATAGGGCCAGAATGAGCTATTTTGACCTTGTCTTCACAATAGCAGCTTCATTTATGATTTGAATTTAATCAAACTTGCACAAAACTTGTGTCACCATAAGATCTTGGTTCATTTCTTGAACTGGCCAGATCCCTTAATGGGTTCCAGAGTTATGGGCCCTGAATGTGCCAAAATTAGCTATTTTGACCTTGTCTGCACAATAGCAGCTTCATTTATGATTTGATTTTAATCAAACTTGCACACAACTTGTATCACCATAAGATCTCGATTCCTTTTTATACGCCCTATTATGTTATCGCCTAGGTGTCCGTCTTTCTGTCTGTTGGTTAGCAATTTCCCTTCTGCTCTGTAACTCTTGAACCCCTTAAAGGATTTCAAAGAAACCTGACACAAATGTTCACCTCATCGAAACGATGTGCAGAGCGCATGTCAAGGTCAAGGTCACACTTTGGGGTCAAAGGTCATATGAATTTGTTTTGTGTGTATATTGCTCTGCTTTTGCGTTGCATTGCAGTGCTCTTGTGTTTATTTGGCAGATCCTTCTTTTGTTCACTTACAATAATTTTTTTTTAATTATTTCCCTTTTATGTTACTATAAATAGCTTATTTAGTAACTTTCTTACTATTGGCCACAGGGAAAAACCAAGACCACTTTTCTTTGGTACAACATGGATGGTACCTCCAATTTATAGGTGTATTTTGACATATCTGTACCTTTAAGAAAATTTCAACTATATTTTCTCATGATTCTTTTGATTGATCTTGATTATGATTTTTTGACCTTCTTGTCTTTAAGTGCAATGATAACAGGTGAGCGATATAGGGCCATCATGGCCCTCTTGTTATGATGTACCTCTGTTTCTTTTCAGGATTCATTAATACGTTTAATGCATGATTTGAAAGAGGAGGGAAATGCCTTGTTTAAAGATAGTCATTTTGATATAGCCTGGATGCACTACCGAAATGCTATATTTGTTGTTCGTATATTGGAGAATCGATTTTATCACACGGTTGAGAAGGAATTTACATCTTCACTCTTCTCAAATAGAGCATTTTGTTGTTTAAAGAAGGTAAGTTGTTGATTCTGTGTACATGTTGTCCTTAAGTTGGTAGGTGTCATTGTGTATCTATTTTAACCAGGGTATTTAAATATAAAACAATGCATTTAATAAACTGAGGTAATGCTTCCATATTATAATATTGATAGTACCAAATGTTCATTCTTAAAAACCAGCTGCACTTAAATGTTGATTTCCTAGAGATTTGAATTTCAGAACTTGCAATGATCAAATTGTAAATTAAAACTTTTCTCATCTTTGTTTATAGAGTATGTTTAAAGAGGCAGTACAAGACTGTGAATCAGGTAAGTTACTGATTAAACACTAGTCATAACTCTTTCTTAAACTGTTAAAAAACCTAGATTTTGAATTTTGCTTAAATGCTAAGCATAGATCTTCCACCTGATGAAAACTGCATTATAAAAAGCTATTGTTTATGTGTATGTTAGAAGATTTTATTATAGTTTAGTTTTAGAAGTACACTGTTACTTTTCCAAATAACCAAAGGTTAGAAAAATATTTCTGTTAACTGTAAAGTCATATCTTTTTCCATAATATTGGAAAGAAAACTCAATAAGCTTGACTTACTTGGTGTACAACTGATCTTGTGATTGTTTCATACTTTATTTTAGCTATTGGTGTATTTCCTAAGAATATCAAAGCCTACTATCGACAAGCCTTGGCATATAAGAATATGAAAAAGTTTTCTGAAGCATATAGATCCGCTTGTAAAGGACAGGAAATGCAACCTAGCTCTGTAAGTCTTAATTTCATAGAACTGGTAAAGATACTACTTGTTCATTGTATTTAACCTTTAGCCAGCTTGCGGCAAGTGATTCTGCCTTTGCGACCAGTGTAGACCAAGATGAGCCTGCACTGTTCGCTCCTCAGTCAGTAAATTTTCAATGAACACCCCTTTGAATAATAAATGGTACTGCCCAAATTGAATGGTACACTAGTCCATTTTTAGCTCACCTGAGCAATGCTCGGGTGAGTTTTTCTGATCACTCGATGTCCGTCGTCTGTCTGTCTGTCGTCTGTCAACATTTAGCTTGTGTATGCGATAGAGGCTGTATTTTTCAACTGATCTTCATGAAATTTGGTCAGAATGATTACCTTGATGAAATCTAGGCCGAGTTTGAAAATGGGTCATCTCGGGTCAAAAAACTAGGTCACTAGGTCAAATCAAAGAAAAACCATGTGTATGCAATAGAGGCTGTATTTTTCAGTTAATCTTCATGAATATTGGTCAGAATGATAACCTTGATGAAAGCTAGGCCGAGTTCAAAAATGGGTCGTCTCGGGTCAAAAACTAGGTCACTAGGTCAAATCAAAGAAAAACCTTGTGTATGCGATAGAGGCTGTATTTTTCAATTAATCTTCATGAATATTGGTCAGAATGATAACCTTGATGAAATCTAGGCCGAGTTCGAAAATGGGTCATCTTGGGTCAAAAACTAGGTCACTAGGTCAAATCAAAGAAAACCCTTGTGTATGCGATAGAGGCAGTATTTTTGAATTGATCTTCATGAATATTGGTCAGAATGATTGCCTTGATGAAATCTAGGCCGAGTTCGAAAATGGGTCATCTCGGGTCAAAAACTAGGTCACTAGGTCAAATCAAAGAAAAACCTTGTGTATGCGATAGAGGCTGTATTTTTCAATTAATCTTCATGAGTATTGGTCAGAATGATTGCCTTGATGAAATCTAGGCCGAGTTTGAAAATGGGTCATCTCGGGTCAAAAACTAGGTCACTAGGTCAAATCAAAGAAAAAAATTTGTGTATGCGATAGAGGCTATATTTTTCAATTGATCTTCCTGAAATTAGTCAGAATGATTGCCTTGATGAAATCTAGGTCGAGTTTGAATATGGGTCATCTGAGGTCAAAAACTAGGTCACTAGGTCAAATTAAAGAAAAACCTTATGTATGCGATAGAGGCTGTATTTTTCAGTTGATCTTCATGAAATTTCCTCGGAATGATTGCCTTGATAAAATCTACATTGAGTTTGATTATGGGTCATTGGACTCAAAGAGTAGGTCACTAGGTCAAATCATAGTAAACTCTTCTGTATGCTATAGAGGCTGTATTTTTCAATTAATCTTCATGAAATTTGGTCAGGATAATTGCCTTGATGAAATCTAGGTCAAGTTCAAATGTGGGTCATCTGGGTCAAAAAGTAGGTCACTAGGTTTAATCAAAGAAAAACCTTGTGTATGCGATAGAGGCTGTATTTTTCAACTGATCTTCATGAAATTTTGTCAGAATGATAGCCTCGATGAAATCTAGGTCAAGTTCAAATATTGGTCATCTGGGTTTAAAAACTAGGTCACTAAGTCAAATCAAGGAAAAACTTTGGTGTATGCAATAGGGACTGCATTTTGCACTGGACTTCATAAAATTTGGTCAGAATGGTTGCCTTGATGAAATCTAGGTCAAGTTTGAATATGGGTAGTCTTGGGTCAAAAACTAGGTCACTAGGTCAAATCAAAGAAAAATCTTGTGTATGAGATATAGCGGCTATATTTTTCAATTGATCTTCATGAAATTAGGTCATAATGATAGCCTTGATGAAATCTAGGTCAAGTTCAAATATTGGTCATCTGGGGTCAAAATCTAGGTCACTAGGTCAAATCAAAGAAAATAATTGTTTACACGCAAGATTTTTTGCTCCAATTTTAATGATAATTGGTCAGAATAGTTTTTTCCATGAAATCATTAGGTCAAACATGTTTACACTGTTATGGTGTGTTATGGTGTGTTTCTCAGGTGAGCGACCTAGGGCCATCTTGGCCCTCTTGTTAGCTCGACTATTTGAAGAATAAGTAGAGCTATCCTACTCACCACAGCTTCGGCGTCTCACCTTGGTTAAGTTTTTCGTACCAGTCCAGATTTTGACAAAGTCACTTGTTTACCATCACCATGTCCAGTTTTAGGCAAGAGTACATAACTCCATCAAAGATTTTGGCTGAATTATGGCCCCTTTTAACATACAAATCTTGGTTAAGTTTTTCGTACCAGTTCATATTTTGTGTAAAGTGTTTGACATATGGCTTTGAAACTTTTATCACTTTTTATTGTAACAGTCTCTATCTATAGGCAAAAGTACATAACTATGTCAAGTATTTTGACTGAATTATGGCCCTTTTTGGACTTGAAAAAGTCCACGTTTCATCAAAACTGATGTGTGGTTTTGAAATTTTAAACATTTGTTTATCATCATGATTTCCATCTGTAGGCTATTTTGGCTGAATTATGGCCCTTTTTGGACTTGGATATTGGTTAAGTTTTTTGTTCAAGTCCACGTTTTGTCAAAACTATTTGATTTTTGGCTTTGAAACTTTGAACACTTGCTTATCATCATGATTTCCATCTGTAGGCAAGAGTACATAACTCTGTTAACCATTTTGGCTGAATTATGGCCCATTTTGGACTTGGAATTCAGTTAAAGTTTTCATACAAGCCCATATTTTGCTTAACCTGTTCATCATATGGCTTTGAAACTTTGACCACTTGTTTACCATCATAGTCTACATATGTAGGCAAGACTTCATAACTAGTACAAGGACTTTAGCTCAGTTGTGGCCCCTTTTTGACATAGAAATTAGTTAAGTTTCGCATACCATTCCATGTTTTGTCTAAACTGTTTGATATATGGCTTTAAAACTTTGAACGCTTGCTTACCATCATTGGGTCACACATTGCCATATAGCACAAGACTTATCCAAATCCACAAATACAAGTACATTGTTTGTCTAATCTATTATTTTTTTGTCTGAAAATCTCTGGTAACATTTTGACCCCATTCTTCCATCAATTCGAATAGCAGGGTAAAGGTTAAGGGTGCACATGTATTAGCAAGATTCTTAACGGAATCACGAATTCAGAATACTTCAGCATATTCAGATGAAGTACTGTTATCTCATTCTTACTGAATGAGAATGTTTCAGCTGGTAAGGAACAGGTTGAAAAAAAATGTTATTCAGATTAGAACTTTTTAATTTGTGTAATTACTACTAATTTTAAAAAACTACTGTCTAATAAACTAAAGAATGACTGCAATACATCTCACTCAACATTTGTGAAATTGTAAATACTTTATCTTAGTAACAAAAAATGATTCAGACCAGGACACATAAGGGTAAGGCAAGCATTTCAAAAAGCCAAACTTTGGGTTGGAGAGGATAATAACAAAGGAAATTTTAAATTAGGGAAGCTAAATTTAAATTGGGGAAGCTAAATTTAAATTTATACTTAATTGATGAACTTGACAGCGGTTTTGTTGTTCTTATTTCTATGGAAACCAGTATGTTTTGAAAGAAAGGTACAATTTTTGGAACACCCTGTAGGTGAAACTTGATCTATATAATCTCTATATATAGTAACCAGGAGGTTTTTCCACTTTTGGTTTAAAGAGAATATAGTCAAGATGAGTTAAGTCTTTACATTACTGGTACTTTTTATTTGGTTTTAAAAATAAGTCCCCTGACCTTGACCTTTAATGATATTGAAAGTGAAATTAGACTTACAAACTTGTTTTGTCATATGAGTTTGCATAGGATTCAAAAATTGAACTTGTCTTACAGAGAAAAGATATACATTTATTTTTGTAAGTATATATGTTTACAGAGTTAACCATGTAAAAACAGTGAATTCTGAATAGCTCTATCATCATTTCAAAGAAATAACACTAAGATAAAAAAAAATATGTGAAGTAATGGGAAAGCAATATTGTATATTTTTCCCATTTCCTGATGAGTAGCTATGATTCAGCATCAGGATACAAACATAAGCAGCCTACCTTTCTTGCCGTAAAGGACCAACTAAATATTATAATTAGTCCAGAGGTCCTTAGACCGAAATCATGTATTAAATCATGGAATGGCATCAAGAACTAATTCAGAAAATTGAGGCTATGACTTCTCTTGAAATATAACACAGATTTTTGCTGAAGTTTGTATTAAGCACATGACAGTTTGTACTATTGGGATATTTGAACATTAAAATGAAATTTAATGTATTTTGTCTCTTTTAATATATGTCATTTGTTCTTCACATTATAATCGGGAAGTTTTCCATCTGGCTTGTGAAATGTTGGTTGTGTCTTCACAAGTGTGAAATGATGCCACAGTGGGTACATGGGATCTTCCTCCAGCTTGATAGGCTTACAGGAAAATTGCCAAGTTCCTACCCTCTGCTCACATTTGTAACATCCATATACTTGCACTGTGGGCTGCAAAAAGGACTTAAGAACATTTTCGTTGTTATACCATCTATAATGAACTGTCAGGTAATTCTTTATTTAATTAACAATACTTCACATTGTTTGTTTTCAGGCTTTAAAAGAATTAATAGATGAATTAGAACCAAGGATAAAAGTAGGATCTAGATCAGCTGAGTCACAGGGGAGACAAACAGCTGAAGTGTCGGCTAAATCTGCCTCTGTATTGGGCACAGTAGATGATGCTGCACAACCCGATAATGAGTGGTTGACTGGAACTAACATTGCAGTCACACAAAAGGTCAGTATAGTTAGCTTTTGAACATTTTGGAAATATAAATGTATATACCACTTTCATTAATGATATAGCTTAGCTGATGGTGTCATAAGGATGAGCTCTAGGCCACCATTAAAGACAAAATTTGTTCAAAGGCAAGCTTTTGAAAGGCAGTATGTCCTTCTTTGATTCGTGTAAGGGAAGTTGTTGGTTATTACAGAGAATAACAAACCGCCCAGGAAAGCGTCGGTCTATGGATCGCGGGGTTGTGAGTTCGGGCGGGGCATATGTTCTCCGTGACGATTTGATAAAAGACATTGTGTCTGAAATCATTTGTCCTCCACCTCTGATTCATGTGGGGAAGTTGGCAGTTACTTGCGGAGAAGAGGTTTGTACTGGTACAGAATCCAGGAACACTGGTTAGGTTAACTGCCCGCCGTTACATGACTGAAATTCTGTTGAAAAATGGCGTTAAACCCAAGACAAACAAAAAATATTGCAGAGAATAAGTCAGTACTGGTAAAAAATTCAGGAACATAGAACAGAATAGCTGCCTGCTGTTTAACAACTCAAATATTGTTAAAAATCACAATAAATCTGTATCAAAAAGTTAATAACCAAGACAGGTTATGGTATATTCTTCAAATGTTGTTATAGTTAATCACAATGTAAAGCAATCTGTTGATGTGTTAGCCTGATTCTTTTCAGCAACTTGAAACAAGATCAAAGATGACAAAGAAAAGTAAGTGATCAATATTTCTTTTGATATTCTGATAAATTGTTTTGAATTATACATATTATAAAACAGTTTTTAATTTATGTATTATATTAAACTTACTTTGAAATGGCTAGTGCTAAAAGTCTTGAAATACTATGCTTCATCAATGTGACAGCAATTTAAAATTTGTTAAAGAGTGCAATATATTCTGTAAAGTATTTCTGTTGATAATGTAAAAATGAAAGACCACATTGACACATTTATGAGTTGTTGTCATAAAAAAACATTATAACAAAAGAAAAACAAGAAATAACGGCCATTAAATTATTTCAGCTAAAAAGAAGAACAAGGGTTCAACGAGTCCTGTAAAGAATGTTATTGTATCAAGTATTGAACCAGAAACAGAAAGTGACGACCCCAGCCCTGCTGAGTATGAGGATGATACAGAGTTTGCTAACTTGCTAAGAGGTTAGACATTGTTTCCACTTAGTCTGTAGTAGGTCAATAAGACAGTTTGAAAGAGTGTTGACAAAATTTTTGAAAAAGAAAGTATTAGAAAATATTAAATCCAAGGAAATTGAAGGATTAATTTTACAAGCAGTGGTAAAGTTTACTGGTATGTTATTTTCCTTTTTAAAGCTGGTAAAACCAGTAATATTTCCCTAGTTGCTAAAGGTGCTAACATTCTTTAGATCATGTATGTGTATGGATAGTGTTCAGTATTATCTTTTGATAAATTTACAGTTGTAAAAGTCCAGGAAGTAAATATATCAAATGACCAAGACATCTGCTTGGTTTATTGTCTGTTTTACCACGGTTCAGTGCACAGAAGTGTGGGAATTGAACAATGAGGGCATTAGTTCAAGTGGTAAAATATCCCAAGAGTCTGAATGACAAATTATGGTGAATCAGATGATAAAACCACTATAAGGCATTGTTTATTTTCATTCTAACATGGTAATTGAAAAAGTCTGATAAAATTTTGATGCACTTTATTCTTTTGAGTAGTTATGGTTAAAACACCATGTGACAATTGATGCCATTATGTTCTGAACTATTGTTTATCACAGAATTTAAGATGATTAAATTTCTTTGTTTGACTGACAGAAAATTCAAACCATGTTGGAACAGGTGATTACATCTACTTTACTATAATCGTCTATAGAGATTTACGAAACAAAACTAAATTTGTTGTGAACAGGAGTTCAGAAGAATACTGCAGCAAGCAGAATGGGAACATTGAATGGTCGAGGTATGTCTTCTGGTGGTCTGGATATTATAGCCCCGCCCACAGTTGAGGAAACACCATGGTCATATTTTCCTCACGATACTGAAGAAGATCTGAACAAGACTGTTACTGATGATAATCAGGTACGTAGCCTATAACCATGAATATCTACTAGTATATTCTGTATACTGTAAAATCATTTCATTTCGTGGGCATGAAATTTCGTGGTTTTGGTCAAAACGGCAATTTCGTGGGGATATGAATTCGTTGATTTCAACTTTTGAACATTAAATTAATGGGAATTTTGCTTGTTCCTTTGGATTAAGTTTCATGGATTGACTCAACCATGAATCAACGAAAAGTAGTGCCCCACGAATATTAATGATTTCACAGTATAGTACAAGAGTCTTCATGTCAGAAAAATGATAGAAGTTAGAATCTCTAGCTGCTCACTGTTGTTGGTTTAAGTCTTCCACCAGTGAGAGGAAGTGATTAGGCAGATTTGTGGGAAGGTAGTGTGTTTCCACTTATATGGAAGAATTTTTCTTCATTTTATTGGGTAAGATAAGTCTTATTTGAAGAATTAGCCATTTGATAAGAAATATTATTTCTGCATAGTTATGTTATTTTGCTCTATTGCATGTAAAAATTGAAATATTCATACAGAAAAGTATGATGGTAATGTGATTATATTGTTTACAGACTGTTGCTATGGGCCTCGACAGTTTCTCTCCAGCAGTCCAATCTACAGGTATATCTACAAAACAAAAATAATTTTCTAATTATGTTAATTATTTTCATAAATTAGAATGTTTTTCTGGGTAAAAATATATCAAAATTTAAAACAAAATCTTACAAATATATTTTTTCTTCATGAGGATTTTGGGGTATTTTTGCAGACCTTTGGAATGAGGTTTAGATGTTCCCTTCATGTAAACTTTATTTCAGATGTTTATTAATCCCACACCAGGGGTGTGGGGTTATAGGAATGGTTTCCATCCTTCCGTCTGTCAGTAACACTTTGTGTCCGCTCTGTATCTCCTAAACAACTTCAAGGATTTTCATGAAACTTGGGTCAAGTCATCAACTCATCAAGACATGTGCAGAACTCATGAGTCAGCCATGTTGGTTAAAGGTCAAAGTCACAACTCAAGGTCAAAGGTTTGAGCCTTCCATTTTGTGTCCGCTCTGTATCTCCTAAACCCCTTGAAGGATTTTCAAATTCACTGATGTCATCATACATCATTACATGGACTATAAAATATACTTAACAATGTCAATGCTTCCACCCAATACCATCAACCCTTTCACTATCCATAACAATGGCGGGGGATATAGCTCTGTCTTTCAGACTGCCATGTTATTATGAATGCATACACTGAAATGTTTTAAAAACCATACATATTTTTTAGGTTCTGCTAAATTTTCTTGTGAATAGATGAAGTAAAATGCTTTCTCACAAGGCCATTATAGACATACACAGTTTCTTATGTTTCATTTTGAAATCATTCATGCCTGAAAATTTATGAAAACAATCATGCCATCAGTTTTAGATGTTAATTTTAAATTTGAAATGTAGATGGGTGGTGATGAGATGATTTGAGGAGTGCAATGATCCACATCTTGAAAACACATGTAGGAATATTATTCAGCATGTGAAGTTTTGCATGGGATTTCACTCAGTAGGATAAGAGCTATGATTCTTGACTTAGTAAAAAATATGCGTGATTTAAGGGCATTTGTGTTGCATGTATGACCTGTAGTCATGAATATTTACAAGATTATTTTTCAGCATGTGAAGTTTTGCACCTGGGGTTTAATTTTGGATTACATTCCCCTATACCTTCCACAAAAAATATTTCTTATTATTTTTAGCTCACCTGAGCACAAAGTGCTCAAAGGTGAGCTTTTGTGATCGCCCTGTGTCCGTCATCCGTCGTCGTTGTCCGTCGTCAACAGTTTGACTGTTAACACTCTAGAGGTCACAATTTTGACCCAATCTTATTGAAACTTGGTCAGAATGTTACCCTCAATAAAATCTTGGACGGGTTCGATATTGGGTCATCTGGGTAAAAAACTAGGTCACCAGGTCAAATCAAAGGAAAAGCTTGTTAACACTCTAGAAGTCACAATTTTGGCCCAATCTTAATGAAACTAGGTCAGAATGTTACCCTCAATAAAATCTTGGACAAGTTCGATGTTGGGTCATCTGGGTAAAAAACTAGGTCACCAGGTCAAATCAAAGGAAAAGCTTGTTAACACTCCAGAGGTCACAATTTTGGCCCAATCTTAATGAAACTTGGTCAGAATGTTACCCTCAATAAATTCTTGGATAAGTTTGATATTAGTTCAACCGGGATCAAAAACTAGGTCACCAGGTCAAATCAAAGGAAGAGCTTGTTTACACTGTAGAGGCCAGATTTATGACCATATCTTCATGAAACTTGGTCAGAGTGTTAATCTTGATGATCTATAGGTCAAGTTCAAATCTGGGTCAGGTGGGGTCAAAAACTAGGTCACTAGGTCAAATCAAAGGAAAAGCTTGTTAAAACTCTAGAGGCCACATTTATGACTGTATCTTCATGAAACTTGGTCAGAATGTTAATCTTAATGATCTCAAGGTCCAGTTTGAATCTGGGTCATGTAGGATCAAAAACTAGGTCACCAGGTCAAATCAAAGGAAAAGCTAGTTTACACTGTATAGGCCACATTTATGACCATATCTTAATGAAACTTAGTCTGTATGTTAATCTTGATTATCTATGGGCCAAGTTGAAATCTTGGTCAGGTTGGATGAAAAACTAGGTCACTAGGTCAAATCAAAGGAAAAGCTTGTTAACACTCTAGGGGCCACATTAATGACTGTATCTTCATGAAACTTAGTCAGAATGTTAATCTTGATGATCTTTAGGTCCAGTTCGAATCTGGGTCATGTAGGATCAAAAACTAGATCACCGGGTCAAATCAAAGGAAAAGCTATTTAACACTTTAGAGGCCACATTTATGACCATATCTTAATGAAACTTGGTCAGAATGTTAATCTTGATGATCTTTAGGTGAATAGGTCAGGTGAGCGAAACAGGGCCTTCATGGCCCTCTTGTTCAGTTTCACTATGTTCTGTTCTTTTTGATGATGTTTTGGAACATTATTACTCCTAACAGCCACTCCCTTACACACCCGCCAGCACACCTACTGAAAGGTAATAAGAAAATGTGGAAGTTAACTTAGTTTTGTATGTCAACAAGTATATGTTTTCTTTCAATTATAGAAACTGTTGACTCGGAGGCTGGAAGTTTGAGCTACAGTAACACATCGTCAGGTCGTAGTTCCCGGGCATCTCAGAGCCCTGCCAAGTTTGTTACAGTAACATCACGTACTTCAAGTGCCACACCATCACCAGCACCACAAAATATACCACAGATTCTTTTCCCACTGATAGAGGAATTTGATTTTAAGATTGCCTGTCGTCATTGCTTTTCAAAGATTGGAGAAGGTGTTAAAGGTATATCTCACTGCAATTCTGTTTGACTGTTTAATATAATACATCAATAACAGCTATAAGATAGGCTGTGATTTCATACCTGTAGGTGTACACATACATGTAGTAGATCTACACCTGATGATTAGTGTCTGCTAAAATGTTTCAGATAAATGGAGTTGCACACTGTACCTTAATCTACTTGTTAAAGTTCCTTAAGGTCTCAGTTAACATGTTAAAAATAGACAAAGCAGCTTTCCGTTTAGATTTCATACATAATTACATGGTAAGAAAAGTTGTACATTCAATGTTGCACATGAACTGTTACAGATATTGCCATAAAGGGAGGTAAATCATAAACAATGGATTCAGAAATATTTTCAGCTATGTTATTTAATATTCAAATTTGTGGCAGATATTGTAAAAGACAACTATCAAAGAAAGAAATTAACAAGAAATAGACATATTTTACGTTCATAACAAAAATGCGGCAGCCATGTTATAAACAAAGGCATTATGACCCTTTAATAGCCTCAGATTTAAGTTTTCTAGTACACAGTAAATGTTTAAAGTCAGATTGTTAGAAATTATTATTACAATAAGGGACACAGCTTTATGTTGATTAATATGATTTGAATGATGTTGAATAAGAGGTAGATAAGGTGTTTTTTTTTTTTATATTTGATGAACTGATAGCTTGACAGTTCTGTTAAAACATGATTTTGTTTCAAGCTTTTCATCATCCTTCACTGTGTCTTAGGAATGAAGTTTGTCTACTTCTTGCAGAGAACATTTAATGTTTGCTACAGATTGTTATTGAATTATTGGAACTTAGAAAAAGTGCATGAAATCTTTTAAAATTGTTAAATTCATTCTTATCGCTACAGGTTACAGATATGTAAATGCTGCCCATCAATGCCTGCGGGATGTGTTGATACTAAAGAAGAAGAACGTAGCTGGGTTGAGCTGGATTAAGGTCCGGCCTCGACCTGAGACAAAGGGTCACTACGGATCTTTTAAAATCTGTACACAGTTCAGTCAGAATAAACCATGTAAAGTGGCTGAGGAGAAATGCACATTCCCACATCATCAGGCGGAAGCTAGCCTTTGGACAATTGATAGAGATGGAACATTTTCAATAGAAAATTTTATAACACAGTGTAGGACATACAAAATATGTAAGTACTGGTTATAGATACATTACTATTTCATAGCCAGCTCATTTAGTTCAATGGGGAGAGCACATACGTGCAGATCACTGAGTCTTCAGTTTGATCCCAGGGCAAGGCATATGTTCTCCATGACAGTTTGATAATTGACATGATGTCTTAAATTATCCACCTCTGATTCATATGAAGAAGTTAAGTGTTACTTACAGGAACACTTGTTAGGTTATCTAGCTGCCATTACATGACAGAAATACTGTTGACGAATGGTGATAAACCCAAAACAAACATTGGTATTTAGACTAACAATGCAACCTGTAAGAACAACATCACAGGGGAGATTTTAGGGACAGTTTACTTTACTAATACACTTAACTATTTTGAAACAAAATGTCAGGCTTTGTATCAGGCATTTACTCTTTGGAGGTGAATACTGTACATGTGAATTCTATCATAAAATTAATGTACACAATATTGATAAAATAAATCATAACTATTAAAAATTTTCACAATAGTTATTTAATATCACACATTTGTGGCAGATATTGTAAAAGAACTACAAGAAAGAAATAAACAAAATGAAATTTACGTCATCACAAAAATGAGTTTTTATAAACAAGTTATGACCCTTAAAGCCTCAATTAAGTTTTCTAGTACACATGAATGTTTATAAGCAGATTGTTGAAATTTTTACAATAGTGGAGACAGTTTAGTTATTATTGTATTACGTAGATGATTTGAGACTAAAGCTAATAAGTGTTTAGTTTATTTTTATATGGATAACTGTACTTTAGAGATTCTTTTAAGGGATATTTTTTTGCTTTTATCATACTGTTCATGAATTTGTCTACTCATGAAAACTCATTAATTTTTCTACAGATGGACATTATGACTTAGGTGCTGAATCAAAAATTGTAAACAGTCATTATCCACAGGCTTTAAACCTATGGTGGTAACAAGAAGAAAACCTGGGTTAGTGGATACCCTCGACTGAGACAAAGGTAAGGATCTTAAATCTGTCACAGTCAGTGAATAACCATTAGCTCCTGAGACAAATACCCCACATCATACACGAACAGCCTATCATTCAGAAGGGAACATTTTGCATAGAAAATTTTATAAGCAGAGGTAGGAAAAAATATTGAAGTACTCAGGTAATATACTATACTTTTCGATATGCAAGTCTAGTTCAATGGATTTAGCTCACATTCGTCAGACATAGTCTCAGTTCTACTCCCTGGGCGGCTCGGTCTCACACTGGAAGTTTTTTGCATGAAGTTAAATACCACCATCAATGAAGAAGATATAGGTTTTAGGAACACTTGTTAGTTTCTAGTGTCATTACGCAAAACCTTCATGGGATAAACCCAAAACAAACATGTATTTGACAAAATGCCCCTTATGGAACTTAGGAAATTTTGGTACAGTTTTTACATGCATTAACTATTTGCAAAACAATGCAGAGATTTGTATTCACATTTCTCTTGGGTGATATTAATAATCTATTAAAATCAATACCCATATAATAATCTTCTTTTTCCAAATTAGTTGCCCCTTTCAGTTAACCGACATCTTTAATGATTTTGCGTGATAGATAATAACTATGATGAAAATCAATATCAGATTTGAAACTTAAATTTGTTTTTTCTTAGATCATTAGAACCCACTCAAACCCAGTGCATTATTTTAGTCAAATAGCCACTTTAGTAAGAACTTTTGGTTTTCATGTTAAGAAGTTGCTATTAATATCAGTATATTAACGTAATGTCTTGGGTGGTACTAAACTATATAATCAATATAATCTGACGTTCATTTTGGCAAATAGTCCTTTTGGATGCAATTTTATGGATACAGTTTTTTGGTGACGTACATAAGTATTCCTAATGAATACTGGCATTATTTTTTTTCAACAATACATAAGCTCTGGATCAAAGTCCGCATATACTCGGCATTACTTTGGGCAAATAAATGACCACCTTTTGGAACTATGGATAACCGTCTAAGTTTAACAGAGTATGTACTCCTACATGCAGTTGAAGTGAACTTCCCATTGCCTCGGTACAAAATATACACAGTCGTACCACTGAAAGTACATATATTCGTCAATTAATGCCGCCATATTGATTAAAACCTTTAAGCTAATCTTGGTAAATATATTTGAGTCTGGGCCCAATATTTATAGACTTTGGAGATTGGCTGTCTAGGAAGTTTTTAAATTTTCAGATTTATTTTTTAAATGAAAGAAAAAAATACTTGTCAAAAAAAAAAAAATAGAAATTTCAGAAGTTTGGTAAGAAATCTCGGTATATGACCACTAGCCAGCAAGAAATTGTTGATAACATTTTCAAATCTTCAATAAACATCACACAGGTAACCGTAATCAATCAGAAATAAGCATCTGTCACTACCGTGTTTGTGTGCTACATCCTTTGATGCCTTCAGTTGCTTTTAATTGGGACCGACTACTTTTGATTTTGGTCACTATCTGACTCTTGGACAATGGCACTTGAAAGATAACTGAAGAATGCTTCGCACATAAACCTCCAACTTAGTTGGCAGAAGACACCGATTGATTTTAAGGTCATTGTTCAAAGATCACTGGCAAGGTCATGCCTTGAAATCATTTTCCATCTATTACTGAAGAATGCATCAGCACTGGAGCCTCAGACTTGGTAAGCAGGTTGGTTAAACAAAAACAGATGACTCCTATCAAGTTAAAGGCCAGTAGGTCAGAGGTCGAAGACTCTTAATCTTGAGCTAAAAACCTATAACTTTAACCACGTATTATTTCAACATTTTCATTCATAGTTCATATGGCATCGTTCAAACTAAACTTTTTATATTATTATTTAAAAAAGTCAAATTCTTGTCATTTTTTCTTTCACGTTTTACAGATGCATTCATCAGATTGCTTTTGAAACAATAATTTGCAAAAACTTTACCTTTGCATCAGTTTAAACCAGAAGGTATAGGCAGATAAAAATGCCTTTGTTGAATTTGAAAGTCTCAAAAATGTTTTTTTATCTTTTTCAAGTGTCATAATTATGATTTTGGTCCAAATTTCAACCCCAATTGTTTTTACGGTCATTTGATCAAATGAAAAATGTCATAGTGATCTCGGGAGGCCATCATAGGGGGCATGCATGTTTTGTGAATACATCTTGTTTCAAAGATGATGCTTGTACTCCTTAAATGTGAATTATTTTAGATTCTCAGCGCCACAGAGTGGATTGTTGAGTCATCCACCCCCAGTAGGAGTACCTGTGTCCTATCCTCCACCATCACCTGGACAACAAATGTCACATTTTACAGGCTTACCACATCCAGGCTTTCCACCCCATGTCAATGGCTACAATTATGGTAAGTTATTTCACAAATCTACAGTGAATTCAGATTTTTTAGTAAATTTATCCACATTTTATGCATTGTCTACAGTAGGTTTTATAAAAAAAATCACTATTCAGTGAAAGATTGAATAAGTGCTAAATAAAGTTTTGTGCTGTTACATTATTGCTTCCCCAAAGTAAAGAAAAAAATCTGGAGATCAAAAATCCAAGAATCAGTAGAGGTTTTCAAATAATTCAACATGTTCAGCTCGGTGGAACCAGTTTACCTAACTAGTGAACTGTCTTAAATCCAGTTTACATAACCAGTGAATATGCTTTATAGAAGAGTAATGGACTTAATAAAAGAAGCTTCGTCAAAAGTGTTTATGAGTTTTCTTATATTACAGGTCAGTTTACACAGCCTCCGCCTCCTGTGCCAAACCAGCGGAACCAGTGGAGCTTGCAGACTCCAACAGTGATAGAGGAACCAGATCAACCAGTGTTCGAACAACAGCAGTCAGTCACTAAACTAGAAAACCCACTTGCAGAGACACACAATGCCTATGTGGTGTGTCAGCATTGCTTTAAGGCAACCATGTATCCGGGAATATATGACTATATCAATTTAACCCATAAATGTGAGGAAACTATGCTTGCTATGAGGAGAAAAGGGCCAGCAGAACCTTATGTTAGAGTGAGAGAAAGGAAAAATCATCGGGAATTTCCAGGAAACTATATTCTGTGTAACAGCATCCGATATAAAAATCCTTCATTTTGTAAATATGGAGAAGAAGTTTGCAGTTTTGCACATAATGATGTTGAAAGGTTTTTTTGGACACTGGAGAAAGATGGAAAGTTCAACATAACTGAGTTTTTGATACAGAATAGAAAGTTTAGTGCAGGGAAGGGATTTAGTCTTGAGGAGATACTCAATAAACATGGCGGTTATTTTGAATTTATATGTAGAGCTTGTTACTATGGAACTCCGCCGAAAATATCTCTGATTAGCTCAGACCCAACAAAATGTAATGGTGACCCACCTGGTCATTTATGGAAAGATTTTAAGATCCTGGCACATGTTGGACCTGGTGGTGTATTCACACTCGTTAATCCGCGAGGGTTTTTACACAAGTCTGCATTTTTCAAGATCTGCAAGTGGTTACAGTTTTGTCGCTCCAGAGTTAATGCTACATGTAGGTTTGCTCATAGTATGATAGAGAGAGATATCTGGATGTTGGAACGAGACTGTGGTATAAAGCGTAGTGAAATTGCCAGTCAGTCAAAACAGATCGTATGTGGCACTCCAGCTCATAATACAGGCTTCTCCTCAAGTCAGGCAGCGGTAACAAAACCAACCCCTACCATAGCCATAACAACAGCAGCCGCACCAGAACCAAAACAACAAGTTGCAGTCCAGGTAACTATCCTTGTTGGTTGACCAGTTGATAATCAAAATTGTTTGCATTTTTGGACATCATTCTAACATATTACTATTATTATAATTCATAAAGTTTAACTCTTGTTAAATAACAGCACCTAAATGCGTAACTTTAATAAATTGTGTAACTCAGTTTAAATGGACTAATTAGTAATAATAAATATTCTTTGACTCTCGTGTTAGCTGAACGCATGAGCAGTTATCACTGCATGTTCGGTTCCATTGAAAGCAATAAACTTGAATCTTCTTCAGGACAACAAAAGAATTTAATTTCACTGACTCCTGTCCATTTGCCCCTCACCAATATGGGCCCGAAATTGTGCTTAGGATGTAAAATTCTTCATGTGATGAAGCCATCCAGCAGGCTTACGAAAGGTCTGTGGTTCTACCCAGGTGCCCGCCCGTGCCTGAAACGATGCCCAGAGGGGCACCTGGGGTCTTCCTCCACCAGCAAAAGCTGGAAAAGTCACCGTAATGTATAACCTTAGTTGTGTTGGTGTGACTCTACCCAACAACAACAACAAAGCATTTGCCTGCTGCACAGTAAATGGGCCAAATGTGTTAGCATCAGAGTCAAAAATTAAAGTTAAAGATTTCTTACCTGTTAAGCCTTTTTCATGAAGTTGTATGTTTTAACTTCATGAAAAAGTAAAATAATAGATAACTTTTTGCTGATTTTTGTTTTTATACATCATTTTCTATCAGTGGTTGGGCAAGGGGACGGACGTTACATGGCAATGTAAAAAGCTTGTTTCTGAAGCTGTTTACCGTCATTTAGATGAGAAAATTCACCAAATCAGTAAACCAGTATATCTCTACAAGAAACTTATAAAAAATTTGCCAAAAATTGAAAAAAAAAAATTTTTTTGTTATTTTACCTGTGGAAGCAGAGAAGGAAAAAAACAGCCATACTCATATTTTTCCTGTTACCATTTATAATATTACACTTAATTGGATAACAACCTTTTAAATAAAGACACAAGAACATAAGTTATTAAACAATTCAGTTTTTTGTATATTTCTTTTTTATTTAGGCTTCAAAACTAGTAAAGAGAAACTGATGGTAAAGGGGGACGGACGTTACATTATGAGGGGACGGACGTTACACTAATTATATACATTTGTTTTTCAAGCTTTAATGTTGCTTTACTGAATAAATACAGATTCTGTTAATGTTAAACCTATCTAGATGAATGAAAAATGATACAAAGTAATAAAATAAAAAGAAATTATTATGCAATATGCTGAATTAGAGCTTTAAAATATGGAGAGAAAAAGAAAACAGTATTTTTAATCAGGAAATTGATAGAGTTCATCCTATGTATTCACTGACTTAATGAAAGGTGTTTCTAAGTTTTCATTATTATGCTAATGTCATTCAATAAAAGATATGTGTGTGGTAATGGTACATCTTAATGCTAGAGTTAAGTAAATTAGGATGGACGTTACAAATTCACCATAATTTCTAACAATTTTTTTTTGCAAAAACTATGTTGAAGCATAAAACAAAACGAAACAGAACAAAATGAGAAAACGTATTAAGTTATTTCTTTTCATGAACATGTAAATGATATGTATCATATAATATCATACACTTTTAAGAAAGTGACAGTAATCATCATCTCAGCACAAGAAGGGGATAAGAGCCCTGACATCAAACACTTTTTTAACTGAGGTGAGGAGGATCATTTTGTTTCATTTTGAATTTCACAGATACGGCTATAAATCATATATACATAGATTAAGAAAAATCCCTGAAGTATGTAATCTGAAAGTAATGCTGAAAATACATTTATATAGACAGTGTTTTCTATTCCCCAGTTTTGGGGATTGAAGGAAGGATCCATTAGGAGGGGAAAAATATGTAATGACTAAAATACTTTTTTAATATGAGTTTGAAAAAAAAAATACCCTGGACCCTGTACAACAGTTGGTACATTTACTTAAAATATCTGTGATTCATTGCCATTACACATCAGATTTTGTTTATGAAATGATCATAATTTAGAATTTTTTGTATTCAATTTAAGGGTCTACACAACCGTATGGCCATCATCACTGGCATGAGCCTGGATCATAAAATAAGTTCAACTTAAAAGAATTTCACACATTTAGTCCCACTCCTAATCTGCATATGACAGCAAGCTCCTCCCCTTTCTCAGTTTTTCAAAAGAAATCACTTTGTATATACAAGGTTCATTAAGAGAGTCAGTGTTTTTACAAGACTAGGTATGGATCCAGAAATGTATATACAGGGTCCAGTTTTATGGCACCTTGTATAACGCTTAAGTTTTCCCAAAGTATGTGTTTATACAAGACTCGCTAAGAGGGTACGTGTTGTTTTTAGAATCTTACAAGGATCCAGAGATATATACATGTATAAACTGGGCACAGTTAAGTGGATCCATTTTATCAGTTTTGTCTATTTTTCTCATGTTGTTTTTATAGCCAACTGTTGTTCCAGCAGGGGTCTCGTTACATGTGACATATTATTCTTTTGAATAATGTCCTCATATTTGTAAATAAATGTTTTATTGGGAATGATTTAACACACAGCATCTTTATTTATCAATATATAAACTACAAAAAGTTACTGATGGATAACAAAATCAGAATATAAGAAATATTCAGTAATCACAATTTTTGTAACATCCGTCCCTTTTCTGTAACGTCCGTCCCCCTGTTTTTCAGATGAAGATGATACAACATTATATAAATCTAAATGAATGTTTTTTTATATATTTATTACTTATTGATGCATGTCCTATCAGACAGGAGTTAATTTCATTTACATTTCCTCACATAGCATAAAAAACAAAGATTTTTGCTCCAATTTTCAGGTCTTTTTTCTAGTTTTCAATTTAAAATACTCAAAAGTATGGAAAAAAAAATTTTTCAACATTGTTTTTGATAATTTCATACTTTTTACATACTCTTGTGAAATAATAGTATCAGATATTACCATCAAAACATTAAAACACTGCATTTTGTACAAAATTAAGAAAAGCATATATAGGGGGACGGACGTTACAGGGACGGACGTTACACATAACTTTTGATATTTCATCATTTTTTTGCCAGCAAGGCTGCAGATCTATTTATTTTTCATTTTTTCATGATAGGTATGTCATTAAGCATATATGAAAGTAATTAATATCAATATATTCATATTCAATTGCAAAATAATAGTGGGGGACGGACGTTACACTTTTTTTCACGCAAATGGTTTTTTGGGTGGTAAAATGGACTTTTTAACTAAAATGTCTATTGATACGCGCTGCAGGCATTTTTTTCATATTCTACAAATACATAGTAAGACAGTGAGCAAGAAAATTATTTTGAATATGTAAAATTAAGACATTTTGTGTTCAATTCAAAATTTAGCATTTTTGTTAAAAACAGTGGTGTTACACGAGTCACTTTTTATTATAATATTCATAAAAATGTAACGACTTCAGTGATCATCAATGTTATACATCATTTTAAAGGTATTAAAATTATCTGTTTAAAGGTATTCAAATCAAACTTATATTTTGTTATTTGAAAATACTGTGGCATTTTTTGAAAAGTGTAAAAATCCAATGCTAACGCATTACATGAAAAAACAGCCTATTTTCAGCCATAAAATGGCTTTCAATTTTTATTTGGGTTGATTATGTAATTTTTTTTTTACTGCAGCATTTGAATACTAATAAAACACATTAAAAACAGTTTTAACAAAACTTTAAACAGATGTTCCTCTATAAATAAAATGCAGTTACATGTTTTTTGAAAAAATTGGCCCATTTACTGTGCAGCAGGCACATTCAGTTTTTGAAAATAGTCAAAGGTGCATAGAATTACATAGTTAATGCCCAAGATGTATTTATCTTCGGTTGTTTCTCTATATATGTTGTGCTCTGACCATGCAATTTGGCGGCTGCAAAAAGTATGTTAACTTAAACAATATAGACTTTAAGTAATTCCTGTGATAATTTCATTAAAATGACATGGTGTAGGAGTGATTACAAGGTTAGTTGTTGTACATTATGTTTTTGCATCAGAGCACAGAGTCTACTGGTATACCAGCTGCTGCAGATGGTTTGTGCCCAATCACTGTTCTAGAAGTGTGTGAGACATGCTGGAAGCGTGGCCAGAGAACCCAGCAACAGACCGGCAAAGACCGATGCCAGAAAGGTCATGGTAACTGGAGCTGCAATATTGTCTACCTTCTGAGCCCCTCACTGAAAGAGTTACGTCCCTTACCAAGGAAGATTCCATCTGGATTGAACTTCATTATTTGTCAGTATATTAGAGATGGAAAGAAGTGTGGCTATTCTGGGAGAGGTCCCTGTCAATTTGCACATTGTGTAGAAGAGATGGAGGCCTGGAAATTTATGTGTGCTAATAATTGTAAGTTGTTTTTTTTTTTCAATTATCACTATAATACACTAGCTTGTATTATTACATGACACTTTACATAAATCCCTGTTCCATAGTTTGCGCTATATGACCAGTTTATATTCAATACATGTTTATGGGGCTAATAAGTCAAAACTGTAAAAATTAAAACGATGAAAATTGATTTCTTGTCATTCAGTACATGTATACTGTTGGATCCTCATAGAAAAATGGTGTGGTACAAACATGACAAATACAGTTGAATATCGTTAGCTCGATATCGGTTAGCTCAATATTCCAGTTAGTACGATGTGTTTTAGTCGGTCCCGATTTTTTCCCTATATATTTTAATGTAATTATTTATCATTACCTCGATATGATTAGCTCGATATTTTGTTTTGCTCGATGAGATTTTTCAGTTGTACTGTTTTTACACCTGGTTTTGTCGGTGTCACAGCTTGTCAAAAAATATCCATGTTATGTGTAAGGTGTGAAAATCAACCTATTGTTGTCCGGCGATGTATTAATCATAATCAAGTTAATTTGTGCGTTTGTTTTGTTTGTTATTTAATCTTTAAGTCAATTTAAATGTCAGGAAGTTTGCATTTAATTCCCAATAATTACCCTTATAAAACAGCGTGCAAGCGGACAAACTGTTTTCCAATATAACAACTAATTTGGATGAAATATTTTTCTGTTTGACGGAATAAAAATCTGTCATTTAGGATTGAGTAACAATATGCGTATTTAACTGGAAAATTTTCGTTATCGAAGAACAGTCAAAATGACTGCTCATCTAGGAACATAACCGCTGCATTCAGACTTGTTTAGGAAAGGAATAAAAATGCTAATGTTTACACATATATTTTGAAAAATTAAAAAGTTGTATGTATGTATATATGTACAATTTAATTAAGATGTTTTATTTGTCATTAAAATTAAAATCGTATTTATGTTTTATATTATTTTTTCCCCTTTCAAACCCTTTGAAAATGCATTGGAGTAGTCCCGGATAGTTGATATCGTTACGTCGAACTTCGGATACGTCGATGCAATTTTTACAGTCCCTTGAATATCGAGGTAATGGTATTCGACTGTATTTCAGTTAGCCTTTTGGTTACTGACTTACTTTAAAACAGTGTGTCTTAGTTGCTTATAACACTAAGCTGTCAGTGAATTTATGTTCGCAGTACCATTCAGAACCTGTAATTTGCATATTAGCTAGTTTAATTCATAAGTTGTCTAAATGCTCTAACTGGTAGTTAGTATTGTAAATACCTGTTCTGTTAGGAATAATCACAAAATCATGTTTTATCATAGCATTTTATTCATATCAACATCATAAAAATAAAGGGCGTAAGTATTACTGACAACATATTATGGACAAAACGTTTTTGTAAACTGCATTCAAAGAGCCATAATCTGAACTTAAAATCATGCAGGACATATCTTTAAAAGGTCATACCAACTTTCTGGTCAGTTTGATAAATACCTACTGATGAAAAGGTCATAATATACCACTTAGGGTCTAAAAGAATTGAATATTGTGTGCTGTTGGATACTCAAATTGTAAAGAAAAAATGATTGTAATTGGCATATACAACCTTTGTTAATAATGATTCTAAAAATTTGTATATTATACTGGATTAGTTGTCTGGTTTCCAAATGGTGCGGAATAGTTTAGGTGGGAAATCTGTAAAAAGAATGTTTATAAATAAAGTGTAGTGAAGTGTTTTTTAACATTTGTCCTACATTTACTTGTAACCAATAGTATTCATAAAGTAATTGAAGTTGTAATTAAAGATATATCAATTATATAATTTCAGTGACAACACCAGCAGAATTATCCCAGGCCAGTAAGGCCGCCCAGAAAGCTCGTGCAGAGTCTGCCAAGAGTAAGATCAGTGGCCAGTCAGTCGTCAGTGTGAGCATGAACCCAGTAAGTGCGAGCCGGCCTGCCATGCCTGTGACCAGTGTTCATACATTCTACTGCCACTATTGTGGAGTTTCCTGTAACAGTCAGAAGCAGTGGGATGAGCACTGTGCTTCAGAGAAACATAACTTCAATGTTAACTCAGACAAGGAACATCAGTGGAACTACAGACAACCACCTTGGACATCTGGCAGGTCCTATGAACTCTGTGAAAAGTATGTTCAGTTTGTTCTTCATATGTTTTTTATGTGTTTTGTTTTATATATGTTTTAAGCTCGACTTTTCGAAGAATAGTCTAGCTATTCTACTCACCCTGGCGTCGGCGTCGGCGTCACACCTTGGTTAAGTTTTTGCATGCAAGTACATACAGCTATCATTTAAAGGCATATAGCTTTGAAACTTATTTATTCTTTTTCTAGGTCAATTACCAGCCTCACTGGGTCAAGTTCCATAACTCTAACATGTATTTTGAGCAAATTATGCCCCCTTTTGGACTTAGAATATTCTGGTTAAAGTTTTACATGCAAGTTACTATCTCCAAAACTAATGCAGATATTGAATTGAAACTTCACATGTGTCTTCCGGGTTATAAAACTAGTTGATAGCACCAAGTTCCATAACTCTGACCTTCATTTTGGCCAAATTATGCCCCCTGTTGTACATAGAAAATTTTGGTTAAAGTTTTGCGTGCAAGTACTTACAGCTATTACTAAAAAGCATATAGATTTGAAACTCATTTTTCTTTTTCTAGATCAATTACCTACCTCACTGGGTCAAGTCCCATAACTCTGACATGTATTTTGGCCAAATTATGCCCCCTTTTGGACTTAAAAAATTCTTGTTAAAGTTTTGCATGCAAGTACATACAGCTATTACTAAAAGGCATATTGATTTGAAACTTATTTTTTCTTTTTCTAGATCAATTACCTACCTCACTGGGTCAAGTCCCATAACTCTGACATGTATTTTGAGCAAATTATGCCCCCTTTTGGACTTGGAAAATCCTGGTTAAAGTTTTACATGCAAGTTACTATCTCCAAAACTAATGCAGATATTAAATTGAAAATTCACATGTGTCTTCTGGGTTATAAAACTAGTTGATAGAATCAAGTCCCATAACTCTGACATGTATTTTGGGCTAATTATGCCCCTTTTTGGACTTAGAAAATCCTGGTTAAGTTTTGCGTGCAAGTACATACAGCTTTTACCAAAAGGCATGTAGCTTTGAAACTTATTTATTCTTTTTCTAGGTCAGTTACCAACCTCACTGGGTCAAGTTCCATAACTCTTAACATGTATTTTGAGCAAATTATGCCCCCTTTTGGACTTAGAAAATTCTGGTTAAGTTTTACATGCAAGTTACTATCTCCAAAACTAATGCAGATATGGAATTGAAACTTAACATGTTTCTTCGGGGTTATTAAACTAGTTGATAGCATCAAGTCCCATAACTCTGATATGCATTTTGGTCAAATTATGTCCCGTTTCGAACTTAAAACTCTTTTGATATTTAACATTTTGGGTAATAATTTCCTGCTTCTGTGACAATATTTCGAATAGTCAAGCTTGGCTGTCTTACGGACAGCTCTTGTTTTTCTTTAAATCTTGTTGATTTCAATTAAACTTGTATGAAAGAAAAGTTCAAACTTTCCCAGATGTGTATGAGGTAAGCATGGAGTTCAGAATCTATAGGTACTGAGAGCCGGAGATGAACTTCACTGGCTGTAAAAGCCGCCATTATCTGCTAGTGTTTGTGGACCTCTTGTAAAAGCTCCTGATATTGTATATGGGTGAAAAAGATGTTTTTCCATTTGATCCCAGTATAACATGCATGACTTGCAGATGATATTCATTTTATTAATGCCTCACACGTACCTTACTTTATTTTTCTTTTACATTGTTTCTAGACATTCAGATGGTGGACAGTGTCAGTACTCTAATGTACCAGACATGTATAACCTGTGTCGCTATGCTCACAGTCAGGATGAACTAGATGAGTGGAAGGAACGTTATGAGTGGCGACAGATGAAGAGAGAGATGGCAAGGCAGGAAAAGGTGTTCTCTTACATGGATGAGCTGCTGGAGAAATACGAGAATTCTACAGATCCTGTCAATGTTGTAAGTGTACTTGTAATATGTGTAGGAAGATTAGCTACCAGGTTTCCATGGTAACATGATTGTGGTTGCCTTGTTAAGAAAATGGGTTAGTATCTGATGTAGGTGTCAAAAATGTGCCTGAATTTGAGTTAAGGTATTTCCGTCACACAAAGCAGGTTTGGAAATGCTTGATTAAAGAGTTTTTTAAAAACAGGGGTAAAAATTACGTGGATTTTGAGACAATATTTGAGGTGTTATTTTTTGAACAGTCAAAATATAGTGAAAGGAATAAAATCACATATTGAAGCGTATTTGCAATGAAAAATTACTGCTGATAACCCGATATATTGTCTGCTAATTGACTGCAAGTAATAAAATTTGCAAGATACATGTTTAAATGTTTATTACATGCGCTACTTCACACAATGCATAAATGCAGATTGCATATAGGTATAGTGATGTTTCATCATTAATATCCTAGGTAAATTATTGGAAGCAGTCAAAATCTAGAGGTTACGACTTGTATTTTTGCTTGTAATAAAATGTCACATTTATGAACGGATGTTGTAATACATGATATGATAGATAAACATGTGTTTATATTGATCTCTAGTACCTTTTCCCATATAGGAATTTGTCCAGAAAGCTAATACAAATTTTCCAGCGAATGGCAAGTAAAAAGTCCATATAGTTGATAGTCAAGGTATTAAAACCCTGATTTACTTGCATCTTTAGTATGTTATATTCTTCTGGTAATAGTTTGGATATCTCCTGTTTTAGATAACGGAAGAACTAGATGGCGTAGATATTACAACAAAAGGAGATTTACACATCTACAGAGAGGACAAACAGGCCAAATACACATGGACATTTCAGATTGTTGCTTCGGTAGGTTTTTTAAAGAAACATTTTTCATCTAAATCTGTACTCAGTTTGTGTTTGTAAAAGGTCACAAACTTGAATAAATCTGTACAGAAGAAGTCTTGTGAATGCTTACTTGCATTTTGTTCATAATGAGCTGTTAGTGTAGGTGGATAGACCAGCATCCATTGTTGGCCTGCTTCAAGATTTTTTACCTAAACATCACCTTCTCTGGAACTACTTATCACACCAAACTTTGTCTGCTTTAGGGTCTTCAAGAGCTAATGATAAAAAGCATTTAAGCGACTTCTTCA
Organism: Mercenaria mercenaria; assembly: GCF_021730395.1. Lineage (NCBI taxonomy): Eukaryota > Metazoa > Mollusca > Bivalvia > Venerida > Veneridae > Mercenaria > Mercenaria mercenaria. The sequence continues at coordinate 87,753,935 of NC_069362.1, read as the reverse complement.
TGGTTTTCCTTTTTGCACATTTTTGTGCATTTTAGCACACCATATTCCCAAATGACCCCCAAAATAATTCTGAATGTGTCATTGGTGACACAATTGAACTGAGACACCAAATTTTTGGAGAAGCAAAGTCTTGTACCCAATTTAGTTAAGTAAACGTTGGTTTGGGCATCAGTACGAATCAGTAATGTGGACTGCGACCGCAGTTTAATTCTTAGGTACACTTCATGGTCTGTTTACACTGTAAACCAGTCTATACTATGTAATAAGGTAGACTGCTTAAGTTTATCAATAGGATGCACCTGAAGATGACTTGATAAAGTAAACCGTTCAACAGAATGATTCAAAAACATGTTTTTCTGTCATCTGCTGTGTGCACGAAGAAAGCGCTGTGTGCTTTTGCATAGCCACGAGGTTAATGCTTGAAGCGGGTCACACATTAAACCGGAATCTACCTAAAAACCGGAATACACCGGAATACACTTCACATAACCGGAATACACCTGTATTTTTTAAGTTAAAGGTATTTTTGAAGGGTTTTTGATATAATTCAATCATATCTATCATAAATAATTAACATACGAAAGGAATATAAAATACGTTTACGCAAAATGATTTTATACGAGAATGAAGTTCGGCGACCGCGCAGGAAATTTCCATAACCGAAATACACCCGTATTTTATTAATAAATGGTATTTTTGTAGGGTTTATTGCAGAAATCATTCGTGTATAATATAAATAATAAGTTTACAAAAGGAAAATAAAATACTTTAACACAAAATGATTTTATACGAGATTTGGATTTGGCGAGCGCACGGGAAGTTTCCATAACATAAATGCACTCTATTTTAGTATTCTCTTAAATAAACACTTTTTATCATTTTTTGTAAGTTGTAGAACCATGTTCAATCAGATTAAATATGAATGAATATTTGAGAGAAGTTTATTAAAAGTTAATTCTGTATACGAGATTATAACTTTACGATCTTACGGAAATGTTTTACGCTTATGTCGCTATGACTAGATACCGGAATGTTGATTATTAAAATTTATTTAATTGTTTCTTCAAATAATAAGAAAATAATTTAAGACAAAAAATATCAATATTCGATTTTAAATGAATCATAAACAAAATACGGGTCCCGACATAAACCGCGCGGATTGGAAAGGGCTTAATATGATCGGAAAGGGCATGTCACATGTTTATTATTGAAACTTATTTAGTTGTTTCTTCATATTTCATTTAACAAATAAAAAAGAAAATAAACTATGAATGATAAAATAGCATTTTTTGATTTTTAAATGAATTATAGACAAAATACGAGTGGCATAAACCGCGCTGATCGGAAAGGACATAACAATGTTTTTATATTTTATTTTTAACATGATCGGAAAGGGCATGTCACATGTCTATAATTGGAAATTATTTAATTGTTTCTTCATATTTCGCATTTCGTTTAACAAATAAAAAAGAAAATTAATTAAGAAAAAATATCAATATTCAATTTTTAAATGAATTATACACAAAACACATATCAGTGCATAAACCGCGCTGATCGGAAAGAACCGGCCGTATGTTTATAATTGGAACTAATTGAATTATTTCTTCATGTTTAATTTGATAATTTAAGAAGAAAATAAATTACAAAAAATCAGTTTTCAAAAGAATTATATTATGTTTAATATATAAATATAAAAACGTTTACTGCGCTTATTTCTAAAGCACAATTAAGATCCTATGAATATATGCAGCGTAACAAACACGTGCCTCTGATTAGTTGTGATAGAGTTTGATTGGATTATCACACCTATTGATTATATCAATTAATCAGTATATTTGCAAGCACACATATGCGACATGTGACAAATAATGTCTGACAAGGTAAGTGGCTAAGTGCAGTTAAATATGATAAGCTTTTGTTTAATTTCATACTTGTCGTTATAATTGCAAATTGAAAAATTAAAGAAAAACTGGTACATTCAGTATAATTTTTTATTTTTCATGTACTTTAACGTGTCAATACTAATTCAATGTTTTGCTAAAACAGCGATGTATTGTAGATTTAAAGGTGGATAATCAGATTTTGGCCATGTAACGGATTTATTCGAAACTTTAGCATCTGATCATTTACACTCATTTATGTTCACTTAACACTTAATACAAATTAGATTTTCACTGGAGGTATTTTTAAAATTTCATTTTCCTATCCTGGTTGCCCGACCAAGATAGAGTTATTTTATCATAAGTATAAATTTGATAAACATACTTTGCCTAAGGAAATGTATAAATATTAGACATATTGTAATATATTTGTAAAATATTTGCATTAAAAATTATGTATTTAGATGGAATTCATTAGAAACGCAAGTTTGAAAAAATATTATTACCTCCCTTTGCCTATCTTGGTTGCGCAACCAAGATAGATTGGAAATAAATAATTTCAGAAGCTACACACAGCTTTTAAACTTGCACTTTGGTTCAGATTGTTCAATAGTTGATATGTCTATCAAATGCAAATGTAAAACTAGACATTGTATCGAAATAAAAAGAAATACCCAGCTTTTTATATACTTTCATATTAAAGGGGAATAATTACAAAATTTTATAAAAATAATAAAATATACATTTCAAATAGGAATCTAACTCTATGTAATCGGTCTTTTTGTTCCTTAAATAATTCTCTACCAGAATATACAAAAAGTAAAAAATGTCATTAAATGTTGTTTAAATGTGATTGACCACCTTTAAACATTTTCATTCCTCCTTCCTTCTCTCCAGGATGCACTAAGTCTCGATCATAATGTCTCGGGTATCGTAGTCGTTTTCCTGTATCAACATAGTCTTCCTATAAATACTTTTTCAGTGTTTCATTTACAGAATTCCTTATTTTGTTAAAATCAGTTTTATTAATTCCAGTTCACTCCGGAAATTTAGGAAGTGTTTTTACGTCGTAACTTTACCAAAATTCAGAAATTACATCGTGAACGTCAACAAACTTATTATTTGGAACTGGGAATCGTAAAGATTTCCATTCGACGAGCACGTGCGACCTATCGTAATATCTAATTTACATCGCTCGACGTTACTTTTGTTAATCAACACGTACAAAAAACGCGCGTAGTGTATTCATTTTTTTAATATTATCGTTTCAAGTTTTCAACACCACTTAAGAAGTAATACAGTTTGAATTCTGTAACGATTTTAATAATATATCGACATTAATGTAGGGAAAATTCTATAAAAACGGTCGAATTTTCACATAATTATTTGTAAAACTTCAAACAGCGCGATCTTAATTACTTATTTCTTTCTAAAAGTAAATAAATGGTACATACCATGGCCATAAAATTCAGACTTTTGACCAGAAAGTACAAAGAACAGAATAAAAAAATCCTAAATAATGAAAAAGCGGCAGCAATTTAAATAAATGGAGTAAAACGATTTTTGGCAAACAGATTTCTGTTAGCGTACGTGACCTAGTGAACGTAAATGTGGTTTTAAATAAAGCAATACGATGTCATTGCGGATTTAAATGCATCTTTGTACATGTATATTTTTGTAAATGAATTATTTATTTTAGATATGATTGATTTCTATCATAAACCCTAAAAATACGATTTATTTAAAAATACGGGTCACATTAGAGAATTTTAGGGCATGGAAATTCATTTACGAATACGCAAATTTCCAGTGCCTTCGCCGATTTTCAAACGTAATGCGCAAAAGTATTTTAATTTCATTTTGGAAATTAATTATTTATGATATATATTTTTGAATTCAGTCATAAACCACTTCAAAAATAGCATATGTTGAAGAAATACGGGAGTATTTCGGTTATGGTAATTTCCCGCGCGGTCGCCGAATTTCAATCTCTTATAAAATCGTTTTGCGTGAACGTATTGTATTTTCCTTTGGTATGTTGATTATTTATGATATATATGATTGAATTATATCAAAAAACCTTCAAAAATACCTTTAATTAAAAAATACAGGTGTATTCCGGTTATAGAAAGTGTATTCCGGTGTATTCCGGTTTTTAGGTGGATTCCGGTTTAATGTGTGACCGCTTGAAGCTGTGCTTGAACAAACCTGGCTGGCTTTGTAAAGCAAACATTAACTGTAAAATAAAAGTTGCAGCTGTGTAAGCATAAAAAGACAAAGTGTCAGGCCACTCAGGGTCAAATTTGTGAAATATAATAATTAAAAATAAATGACCCCTTGAAATTGAAAATGACCTAAAATCATGCAGAGGTCATATATATGTCATGATAACCCTCTGTCTAAATTTCCTTCAGGGAAAACCCTGCTTCTTCTAATGACCCACTTGATAAATCTTCACCAAAATTGCATTGAAGCCTCCTTATAAGGTCCTTTCTAAATTTTGTTCAAATGGTTCAACTTGACACCTTTCAAGGACCACCAGATCTAGAAATAGAGAAAACAATTTTTTATAAAATTTCTCATGGACAACTCCTTGGATCTTTATAAAAGTTTTTCTGTAGCAGCCTTGTATGGACCTGAAATTTGTTCAGATAGTTCTGCTTGGTCTTTTTAAGGGGCCGTCAGAACTAAAATAACCTTTCATGATGGATTTTCACCAAATTTGGTCCACAGTATCCTTTTGTTGGACCTTCCTCAAGTTTATTCAGGTAGTTTGTAGAGAATACTTTTGCAAGGGTGGATTCTTTATCCCATTCTGCAGGGGATACCATTTCACTGAATGTGCTTGTTGCAAATATTTCCACTTGGTCCCTTTAAGGGGCCCAAAGTTTAAGGGGCCTACAGAGATAAAAAAAAGAATGAAAAATTCTATGGAAGTTTTCTTCTCTTGAGAGACTTTATGTCAGACTGGTTGATGTTACTGTTCCTGACTTATTTCAGGTAAAGTTGTTAAGGTCAGACGAGTGAATTAGAGCCATTATGATTTTATTTGTTACTTTCAATGTAGATTTAAACTAGGCATACTTTGTTGGTATTGATGTTGTTATCCCCCGCCGATGAAATCGGGAGGGGGTTATTGAAATGGTGTTTTCCGTCCATCAGTCAGTCCGTCAGTCCGTCCGCAGCCATTTCTCAGTAACTACCTGGTAGAATTTCATGAAACTTGAAATAAACATGAACCAACATACTGCGATGATGCACGTCAAGTTTTTTTTTTTTTGGATTGGTCAATTTCTGTTAGAGTTATTGCCCTTGATTTAATGAAAAATGTCCTTCCGCAGCCATTTCTCAGTAACTAGCAGGTAGAATTTCATCAAACTTGAAATAGACATGAACCAAGATACTGAGATGATGCCCTTTAAGTTTGTTTTTTTTGATTGGTCAATTTCCCTTAGAGTTATTGCCCTTGATTTAATGAAAAATGCACAAAAATGTCCGTCCGCAGCCATTTCTCAGTAACTAGCAGGTAGAATTTCATCAAACTTGAAATAAACATGAGCCAACATACTGCAATGATGCCAGTCAAGTTTTTTTTGGATTGGTCAATTTCCCTTAGAGTTATTGCCATTGATTTAATGAAAAATACACGTCTGCAGCCATTTCTCAGTAACAAGTTTGTAGAATTTCATGAAACTTGAAGTAAATATGAACCAACATACTTTGATGATGCCTGTCATTTTCTTTTTTTATTGGTCAATTTTCCATAGAGTTATTGCCCTTTAATTGTTTAAAATCCACAGATTTGTACATAACAAACCAAACAATTGGAAGAATTTCATTAAACTTCTTTTTAGCTCATCTGATTTTTTGAAAAAAAATGATGAGTTATTGTCATCACTTGAGCGGTTGTCGGCGTCGGCGTCGGCGTCTGCGTTGGCGTTGCCTGGTTAAGTTTTATGTTTAGGTCAGCTTTTCTCCTAAACTATCAAAGCTATTGCTTTGAAACTTGGAATACTTGTTCACCATCATAAGCTGACCCTGTATAGCAAGAAACATAACTCCATCTTGCTTTTTGCAAGATTTATGGCCCCTTTTGTACTTAGAAAATATCAGATTTCTTGGTTAAGTTTTATGTTTAGGTCAACTTTTCTCCTTAACTATCAAAGCTTTTGCTTTGAAACCTGGAATACTTGTTCACCATCATAAGCAGACCCTGTACATCAAGAAACATAACTCCATCTTGCTTTTTGCAAGAATTATTGCCCCTTTTGGACTTAGAAAATCAGTTTTCTTGGTTAAGTTTTATGTTTAGGTCAGCTTTTATCCTAAACTATCAAAGCTATTCCTTTAAAACTTGCAACACTTGTTCACCATCATAAGCTGACCCTGTACAGCAAGAAACATAACTCCATCCTGCTTTTTGCAAGATTTATGGCCCCTTTTGGACTTAGAAAATATCAGATTTCTTGGTTAAGTTTTATGTTTAGGTCAACTTTTTCTCTTAAACTATCAAAGCTATTGCTTTAAAACTTGCAACTCTTGTTCACCATCATAAGCTGACCCTGTACAGCAAGCAACATAACTCCATCCTGCTTTTTGCAATAATTATTGCCCCTTTTGGACTTAGAAAAATCATTTTCTTGGTTGAATATTATGTTTAAGTCAACTTTTCTCATAAACTATCAAAGCTATTGCTTTAAAACTTGCAACAGTTTTTCACCATCATAAGTGGACACTGTACATCAAGAAACATAACTCTATCCTGCTTTTTGCAAGAGTGATGTCCCTTTTTAGACTTAGAAAATCATGGGTAGGACAATATTTCTATTATACAAAAAAAATCAGATGAGCGTCAGCACCCACAAGGTGGTGCTCTTGTTTATTCTTTTCCATGAACATTTATTATAAACATGTGAAGTTGTGTACCCACACCTGGTCGCCACCTTGCCTTGGTCACTCCCCCCCCCCCCCCCCCCCCCCCCCCCCCCCCCCCCCCCCCTCATTTTTTTTTAGCTCACCTGTCACAAAGTGACAAGGTGAGCTTTTGTGATCACGCAGCGTGCTTGCGTCCTTAAACTTTTGCTTCTGACCACTCTAGAGGTCACATTTTTCGTGGGAACTTTATGAAAGTTGGTAAGAATGTTCATCTTAATGATATCTAGGTCAAGATCGAAACTGGGTCATGTGCCGTCAAAAACTAGGTCAGTAGGTCTAAAAATAGAAAAACCTTGTGACCTCTCTAGAGGCCATATATTTCACAAGATCTTCATGAAAATTGGTCAGAATGTTCACCTCGATGATATCTAGGTCAAGTTCGAAAGTGGGTCACGTGCCATCAAAAACTAGGTCAGTAGGTCTAAAAATAGAAAAACCTTGTGACCTCTCTAGAGGCCATATATTTCACAAGATCTTCATGAAAATTGGACAGAACGTTCACCTTGATGATATCTAGGTCAAGTTCGAAACTGGGTCACATGCCGTCAAAAACTAGGTCAGTAGATCAAATAATAGAAAAACCTTGTGACCTCTCGAAAGCCCATATTTTTCATGGGATCTGTATGAAAGTTGGTCTGAATGTTCATCTTGATGATATCTAGGTCAAGTTCGAAACTGGGTCACGTGCGGTCAAAAACTAGGTCAGTAGGTCTAAAAATAGAGAAACCTTGTGACCTCTCTAGAGGCCATATATTTCATGAGATCTTCATGAAAATTGGTCAGAATGTTCACCTTGATGATATCTAGGTCAAGTTCGAAATTGGGTCACGTGCCATCAAAAACTAGGTCAGTAGGTCAAATAATAGAAAAACCTTGTGACCTCTCTAGAGACCATATTTTTCATGAGATCTTCATGAAAGTTGGTCTGAATGTTCACCTTGATGATATCTAGGTCAAGTTCGAAAGTGGGTCACGTGCCATCAAAAACTAGGTCAGTAGGTCAAATAATAGAAAAACCTTGTGGCCTCTCTAAAGGCCATATTTTTTATGGGATCTGTATGAAATTTGGTCAGAATGTTCATCTTGATGATATCTAGGTCAAGTTCAAAACAGGGTCATGTGCGGTCAAAAACTAGGTCAGTAGGTCTAAAAATAGAAAAACCTTGTGACCTCTCTAGAGGACAAACTTGTGAATGGATCTCAATAAAATTTGGTCAGAATGTTCATCTTGATGATATTTAGGTCAAGTTCGAAAGTGGGTCGCGTGCCTTCAAAAAGTAGGTCAGTAGATCAAATAATGAAAACGCGTTTTGACCTCTCTAGAGGCCACATTTTTCATGGGATCTGTATGAAAGTTGGTCTGAATGTTTATGTTGATGATATATAGGTCAAGTTTGAAACTGGGTCAACTGCGATCAAAAACTAGGTCAGTAGGTCTTGAAATAGAAAAACCTTGTGACCTCTCTAGAGGCCATACCCTTGAATGGATCTTCATGAAAATTGGTCAGAATGTTCACCTTGATGATATCTAGGTCAGTTTAGAAACTGGGTCATGTGCCTTAAAATACTAGGTCAGTAGGTCAAATAATAAAAAAAACCTTGTGACCTCTCTAGAGGCCATACTTTTCATTGGATCTGTATGAAAGTTGGTCTGAATGTTCATCTTGATGATATCTAGGTCAAGTTTGAAACTGGATCAACTGCTGTCAAAAACTAGGTCAGTAGGTCTAAAATTAGAAAAATCTTTTGACCTCTCTAGAGGCCATATTTTTCAATGTATCTTCATGAAAATTGATCTGAATGTTCACCTTGATGATATCTAGGTCAGTTTGGAAACTGGGTCACGTGCGGTCAAAAACTAGGCCAGTAGGTCTAAAAATAGAAAAACCTTGTGACCTCTCTAGAGGCCATATTTTTCATGAGATCTTCATGAAAATTAGTGAGAATGTTCACCTTGATGATATCTAGTTAAATTTCAAAACAGGGTCACGTACCTTTGAAAACTAGGTCAATAGGTCAAATAATAGAAAAACCTTGTGACCTCTCTAGAGACCATATTTTTCAATGGATCTTCATGAAAATTGGACAGAATTTTTATCTTGATAATATCTAGGTCAAGTTCAAAACTGGGTCACATGAGCTCAAAAACTAGGTCACTATGTCAAATAGTAGAAAAAACGATGTCATACTCAAAACTTGGTCATGTGGTAAGAGGTGAGCGATTCAGGACCATCATGGTCCTCTTGTTTTTTCAAACCTTCCATGAATATTTATCAGCATGCAAAGTTGTACCATTCTCTCACCTCACTCTTCCACCCAGTCATGCTCACCACCCCGATCATGCAGCCCCCCCCCCATTTATTTATTCTTTTTTCATTTTTTATTTTCCATCAATATTTATAATCAACATGTAAAGTTTTGCACCCCCCCCCCCCCCCCCCCCCCCCCCCCCCATAAAAAAATCATTCATTTCTAGCTCGACTATTGGAAGAATAAGTAGAGCTATCCTACTCACCACGGCGTCGGCGTCGGCATCGGCGTCAGCGTCACACCCTGGTTAAGTTTTTCGTACCAGTCCACATTTTGACAAAGTCTTTTGAGATAAAGCTTTGAAACTTTCAACACTTGTTTACCATCACCATGTCCAGTTGTAGGCAAGAGTACATAACTCCATCAAGCATTTTGGTTGAATTATGGCCCCCTTTTGACTTAGAAATCTTGGTTAAATTTTTCGTACCAGTCCACATTTTGACAAAGTCTTTTGAGATAAAGCTTAAACTTTCAACACTTGTTTACCATCACAATGTCCAGTTGTAGGCAAGAGTACATAACTCCATCAAGCATTTTGACTGAATTATGGCCCCTTTTGACTTAGAAATCTTGGTTAAGTTTTTCGTACCAGTTTATATTTTGTGTAAAGTGTTTGACATATGGCTTTGAAACTTTTATATCTTGTTCAGTATAATAGTCTCTATCAATAGGCAAGAGTACGTAACTCTCTCGTCTTTTTTGGCTGAATTATGGCCCTTTTTGAACTTGGAAATTGGTTTTGTTTTATATATGTCCATGTTTTGTCAAGACTATCTGACATTTTGGCTTTTAAACTTAAACTCTTGTTTATCATTATGATTTCCATCTGTAGGCAAGAGTACATAACTCTGACAACTATTTTGACTGAATTATGGCCCTTTTTGGACTTTGAAATTTGTTCAGTTTTTAGCTCACCTGTCACAAAGTGACAAGGTGAGCTTTTGTGATCGCGCGGCGTCCGTCGTCCGTCGTCCGTGCGTGCGTCCGTCCGTCCGTAAACTTTTGCTTGTGACCACTCTAGAGGTCACATTTTTCATGGGATCTTTATGAAAGTTGGTCAGAATGTTCACCTTGATGATATCTAGGTCAAGTTCGAAACTGGGTCACGTGCCATCAAAAACTAGGTCAGTAGGTCTAAAAATAGAAAAACCCTGTGACCTCTCTAGAGGCCATATATTTCACAAGATCTTCATGAAAATTGGTCAGAATGTTCACCTTGATGATATCTAGGTCAAGTTTTAAACTGGGTCACGTGGGGTCAAAAACTAGGTCAGTAGGTCTAAAAATAGAAAAACCTTGTGACCTCTCTAGAGGCCATATTTTTCATGAGATCTTCATGAATATTGGTCAGAATGTTCACCTTGATGATATCTAGGTCAAGTTCGAAATTGGGTCACGTGGGGTCAAAAACTAGGTCATTAGGTCTAAAAATAGAAAAACCTTGTGACCTCTCTAGAGGCCATATTTCTCAATGGATCTTCATGAAAATTGGTCAGAATGTTCAGCTTGATGATATCTAGGTCAAGTTCGAATCTGGGTCACATGGGGGTAAAAACTAGGTCAGTAGATCTAAAAATAGAAAAACCTTGTGACCTCTCTAGAGGCCATATTTTTCATGAGATCTTCATGAATATTGGTCAGAATGTTTACCTTGATGATGTCTAGGTCAAGTTCGATACTAGGTTATGTGGGATAAAAAACTAGGTCAGTAGGTCTAAAAATAGAAAAACCTTGTGACCTCTCTAGAGGCCATATTTCTCAATGGATCTTCAGGAAAATTGGTGAGAATGTTCAGCTTGATGATATCTAGGTCAAGTCCGAAACTGGGTCACGTGCGGTCAAAAACTAGGTCAGTAGGTCTAAAAATAGAAAAACCTTGTGACCTCTCTAGAGGCCATATTTTTCAATGGATCTTCAGGAAAATTGGTCAGAATGTTCACCTTGATGATATCTAGATCATGTTCGAAACTGGGTCACGTGGGATTAAGAACTAGGTCAGTAGATCTAAAAATAGAAAAACCTTGTGACCTCTCTAGAGGCCATATTTTTCATGAGATCTTCATGAATATTGGTCAGAATGTTCACCTTGATGATATCTAGATCAGGTTCGAAACTGGGTCACGTGGGGTCAAAAACTAGGTCAGTAGGTCTGAAAATAGAGAAACCTTGTGACCTCTCTAGAGGCCATATTTCTCAATGGATCTTCATGAAAACTGGTGAGAATGTTCAGCTTGATGATATCTAGGTCAGGTTTGTAACTGGGTCATGTGCGGTCAATAACTAGGTCAGTAGGTCTAAAAATAGAAAAACCTTGTGACCTCTCTAGAGGCCATATTTTTCACGAGATCTTCATGAAAATTGGTGAGAATGTTCACCTTGATGATATCTAGGTCAAGTTCAAAAGTGGGTCACGTGCCTTCAAAAACTAGGTCATTAGGTCAAATAATAGAAAAACCTTGTGACCTCTCTAGAGGCCATATTTTTCAATGGATCTTCATGAAAATTGGTCAGAATTTTTTATCTTGATGATATCTAGGTCACATGTGCTCAAAAACTAGGTCACTATGTCAAATAATAGAAATAACGACGTCATACTCAGTTCAACACTGGGTCATGTGGGGATAGGTGAGCGATTCAGGACCATCATGGTCCTCTTGTTTTTAACAAGTCAGCGTTTTGTCAAAACTATTTGAACTGTGGCTTTAAAAATTTTAACAATAGTTTATCAGCATGATTTCCATCTGTAGGCAAGAGTACATAACTCTGTCAACTATTTTGACTGTATTATGGCCCTTTTTGGACTTGGAAATTAGTTAAATTTTTCATATAAGTCCATGTTTTGCCAGACATATAACTTAACATATTTGCCATCATGGTCACACATTGCCAGTTAGTGCAAGACTAATCGAAATCCACAAATACAGGAACATTTTTTGTTTAATCCATTTTTTTGTTTAGTCTGAAAAACTATGGAAATATTTTGACCCCATTCTTCAATCAATTCTTCGAATAGTCGAGCGCGCTGTCATCCGACAGCTCTTGTTTGTTAATTTGATTTTGACTAATGAAATTATTTGCGTCTTTGTAACATTCTTAACTTTTTGCCAGATATATTTTTTTGCCGTTCCTCACCACAGACCCTTTTGGCGGGGGATACCAATTCATCGAATTTGCTTGTTGGAAATAAGAACAGTGTTTAAACAATAACTTGTATTAACTATATGTTGTATTTCAGAAACGGATTGAGAAGATAGCTCTCTTATATAATCGTGACAGATTGCATTTCGCCCTTGTAAATGGTATGGAGAGATCTTGTCAGATTGCCCAAGGTGACGTGTTCTGTCACAATATCAGTGATCTGGGCAAACCGTTGTACGAGGTACAGCTCAGTTTTACAGGTGGAATGTTTGGATCGTTTATGCAGTGGATTTTGTTTGATTTTGGACCAGAACTTCCTGTACTCTGCAGGAAGGTTACCGTGGAGATTGGGAACCAGTCGTCCCATGAGAAAGTGAAGAATCTCCGGCAGCAGTTACAGTTTGATCGCTGGACGAGCCTCAATCGAGAGATTGTAAGGCATGAAATAATGGAGGACATTGAGGAAATGCTGGTTCGGAAATACAGGGAGCCTTCATCATCGGAGATTGTTGTAACCCAGACAACAGTAACCACGGAGCTTAATAGGCACAACTACAAGGCAAAGATGCACAAGTTGCTGGAACTTGAAGAGATGACTAGACATCAGACAATTTCCAGGTAACAACACTAACTGATCAGTAAAGTACACAATACTGTGAAATCATTAATATTCGTGAGGGACTAATTTTTGTGGATTTCAATCCACAAAATTGAAAACCTAACAAACAAGTAAAATTCCCATTCATTTTATGTTCAAAAGTTGAAAATCCACAAATTCATATCCCCATGAAATTGCCGTTTTGACCAAAACCACGAAATTTCATGCCCATGAAATTAAATGATTTTACAGTAATAGGACATGTACTTAACAACAATATAAAATAAAATTCTTTGGCTACTTATGCTTTAGAAGTATTGCTGTTAATGCCACTTGCATACCTGTCAAGTTTCCAAAAGTGCGAGTCGCGAAGCGATGAGTGGGGATGGGTGCGGGAGGGTGTGTCCCCTCCAAGAAATTTTTTTTAAGATATACATGAAAATATGCATTCTGGTGCTTTCTGAGACCATTAGTATGAATTTCAGGTCCACCCTTTTTTGCCTTGCTTTAACACATTCTATATGGAAAACACATGATTTTTTTGTTTAATTTTATTTCATGATAGATCTACAGGAAAATTTAGTTTTTTAAAAACAAATAAAAAAAATAAGGTGATTTTGTCAGTGAAACTGTTTTGAGATTTTATTACAGCCGTGATATAAAATGTATCTATGAACCTAAATGTTTAATACAAAAAAGTCTCACTGATCTACATATTCTACTTTCGATTTGAAATGTACTTTCGGTTTGAACCTGCACCAGAAAAACGGTTGTGCATACAACTTATTTCCTGCAGAAAGCAAAACTAGCCCCTTTGGGCCCGGGTTTTTCTAACCCAAAGGGAAAATTTCCCATTTCCCCCACGTGTTTTTAAAATTTTTTGCGAATAATTTTTTTTTTTCTGGCCCTTAAGTTTTTTTTTTTTTGTTTTGGGTCAAAGGTCAAGTGTGCGAATGGTTCTAATATTTTTCCCGAAAATTTGAAAATCCACAAATAGATAAATATAACCAGCCAGTCAGAAAATCATGTTTTCCCGAAATTTGGGGCCGTAGTCATACGAAAATTAACCCCTTTAATTTGATTGGTAAAATCTCTCTCGGGAAGCTTCTTTAAAGAAAAAAACGGCCAAAAACCATTTTCGGCGGGTCCGTTAGTAATCATCCCTTAAAAAGGGACACTTGACATGTTTTTTCTGTTTATTGTTGTTTTCACCCCTGTTTTAAAAAATAACGATGCCAGATGGCAGATTAGAGAAAATAAGTGGTCCACAAATTTTTTGGTCTGATTTTTTAGCTCACCCTGTGTCCGTCGTTCATCGTCGTCATTCGTCCGTCGTCAACAATTTGACTGTTAACACTCTAGGGGGTTCCTTTTTTGGGGCCCAATCTTAATGAAACTTGGTCAGAATGTTACCCTTGAAAAAAATCTTGGGGGGGGTTGATACTGGCCCCATCTGGGGTAAAAAACAAAGGTACCAGGTCAAATCAAAAGCTTTTTAACACTCTAGGGGGTCACTTTTTTGGGCCCAATCTTAAGGGAAATTTGGGTCAGAATTTTCCCCTTAAAAAAAAATTTTTGGACGATTTTGGGTTTTTTGGGTTTCTTTTGGGGGTTAAAAACTAGGTCACCAGGTCGAAAAAGGGGAAAAGGTTTGTTAACACGGGTAGGGCCGCTTTTTATGACTGAAATTTTCAAAAAATTGGTCAGAATTTTAAATATTGATGATCTTAAGGTCCATTTTTAAAATCTGGGTCAGTAGGATAAAAAACTGGGTAAACCCCGGCCCAGATAAAAGGGGAAAAAGCTTTTTTAACACTGTAGAGGCCACTTTATGACCAAATTTTTAATGAAACTTGGTCAAATGTTAACTTGATGATTTTTTGGGGTAAAATTTAAAATTTTGGGGTTAGGGGGGTCAAAAATTTGGACATTTAGGTAAAATCAAAGGAAAAGCTTGCTAACACTCAAGGGGCCCCACATTTAAAATGTATCTTCATGAAATTTGGGGTCAGAAGGGTTTGCCCCTTTAAATGATTTTTTGGTAAAGTTCGAATCTGGGTCATGTAGGGAAAAAAAACTGGGTCACAGCATCAAACCAAAGGAAAAGCTAGTTAACACTTTAGGGGCCCACATTTTTTGACCAAAACCCTTAAATTTGAAACTTGGTCAAAAATGTTAATTTGATAAATTTTTTGGTCAATGGGTCAGGTGACCCATACGGGGCCCCTTCTTTCCCCTCTTTTTTAGAAAGCGTGAGAAAATGTTTCCAAATTCTTTAAAAGGCCCGTGATAAAACCCTTTTAAATTCGAAAAAATTTCACGATTAAAGCGTAACTTGACAGGTTGCATTCCCCAGAAAAAAATTTTTTCCGGTACAAGTTACAAGATCAGTCGAAGTCTGTTTAATTACAGTAGTAGTGTGCAACTTTTTCTGCCCCAAAACATTCAGTAATCTATTTTTAAATTTAAAACCCTTAAATTTTTTTGGGCTTAACTAAAATTATTTCAAGAAAATTTTTTTCCCAAAAAAATTAATACATGTAAAAATTTATGGACTTTAAACTCAAATTTGCTTTTATATTTTTTGTACAATATGTTTCATTTTAAAAACCCTTTGTGTGAAAACCTTTGAGTTTTTTCAACCATAGAAGAAGCAATTACGTGTTTGCAAGGGGCCGGGGGGGGGAAGTGTTTGCACAGGTCCCTTTACGGGAAGAATCTTATGAAAAAAGATCCCGGAAAATGACCCGGGACTAGTTTTACGTAAGGTATTTGCTTGCTCCAAGACCCAGACTCCTCAAAGGCCCCTTTCTATGAAGCTTCCATTGTGAACAAAAAAAATTTTTGAATTTTGGTGAGGCAGGTTTTCTTTTACTTGTGTTTATTTCCCCCCCCGAAAAGTTGAAGCGGCTTGGTTTAAGACCCAAAGGGGGCCCCAAACCCGATTTGAAATACAGTTTCAGAGGGGCCTGTTTTTTTTGTCGGATGCATTATGCCATAGATTCCCGTTTTCGACTTCAGACATCCCCCCTTTTCCCGATGTACCAAAGATCAACCCACGAGGAATGAGAAGCCCCAACCCAAGAATTTCGTAAGCTTTCCCTTTATACTTTTTTTGGGGTTGGGGGATTTTTTTTTTTCTTGGGGGTTTTTTTTTTAAAAAGTTACGTGCCCAAAACCCCCTAAAACCTGTGCTAAAGAATACCCCCGAAAAAAAAGTCCCTGACAAGCTTTTAAAAAGGGCCCCTAATATTTATTTCTGTTTGTAGTTATTTTGAACCACTTTTCAAACAAAAGGCCCCTTTTTTGCTCCCCCAGAAACAAGAAGTGCTCAAAGGGGAGCTATTGTGACCCCTTTAGTCATTCCCCGGGGCATTCAAAATTTGCCCTTTTGGAAAAACTCTAGAGGCCACATTTTTGACCCCAATTTTTTATGAAACTTGGTCGAAAGGTTTGTCTTTATGAATTTTTTTAGGTCAGGTTCGAAACTGGGGCATGTTGGGTCAAAAACTAGGGCAGGGGGCCAGATCAAAGGAAAAAACTTGTGAACCCCTTAGAGGCCACAATTTTGACTCAGTCCCTTTTTGGGAAAAAATTTTCAGAATGTTTCTTTTATGATTTCTAGGTGAGTTTTGAATTTGGGTCATGTGTGGTCAAAAACTAGGTCCCCAGTCAAATCCCAAAGGGAAAAAATTGGGGAACACTTTCGAGGCCCCAATTTTTTACTCAAACTTTATAAACTTGGTCCCCGAAAGTTTGTTTGATGATTTTTTTAGGGGGTTTTAAAATTTGGGGAAATGGGTCATGTGGGGTCAAAAACCCAGGGGCAGTAGGCCCCGAACGAAGGAAAAGCTTGTGAAAACTTTAGAGGGCCCCAATTTTTGACTCAATCTTTTTGAAACTTAGGGAAAGGGTTTTTTTGAAAGAAATTTAAGAAACAGGTTTTTAAAGTGGGGGCATGTTGGGTCAAAAAATAGGTCACTATGCCAATCAAAGGAAAAAACTTGGCAAAAACTCTAGAGACCCCAATTTTAAAGGTTTTAAAAATGATGAGAATTAAAACAAAAAAGTTTTTCTTGTAATCTATAGGTCTTTGGGTTTAATCTGGGGCATTTTGGGGGCAAAAAATAGGGCCCCCTGTCAAAACCAAATGAAAAGCTTTTGAAAACTCTAGAGGCCAAGTTTTTGACCCAATCTTTATGGGAAAATTAGCCAGAATGTTTATCTTGATGATTTTTAGGTCCCGGTTTTAAAAAGGGGGCTTTTGGTGTCAAAAAAAAAAAGGGCATAGGCCCGAAACAAAGCAAAGGGTTGTGAACACTCAAGAGACCACAGTTTTGATTCAATCTTTTAAAAATTTTGGGCAGAAATTTTTTTTTAATGATCTATGGGTCAAGTTTGGGTTTTGGGGGATAAGGGGGCAAAAACTAGGGCATAAAGGCCCCGATCCCTAGGAAAAGTTTGTGGAAAAACTCTATAGGCCCCCCGTTGTGACTCAATCTTTTTGAAAAATTTTTTCAGAATGTTTTCTTAATTTTAAACTTTAGGGGATTGAATTTTTGGGCCCTGTGGGGTCCCAAAAAAAGTCAGTAGGCCAGAAACAAAGGGAAAAACTTGTGTACACCCCCTAGAGGCCAAAAAGGGGTGAAACCCAAAATTTATGAAAAATTTGTCAAATGTTTTTCTTGATGATTTCCTGGTCTATTTCAAAAAAGGGTCATGGCGGGTTTAAAAAATTGTTTAGTAGGCCAGATCAAAGGGAAAAAAATTTTTAAAAACTGTAAGGCCCACAGTTGTGACTCAATCTTTATGAAACTTTTTCAAAAATGTTTGTCCCGAAGATCCCTGATCCCTTTTTTAATCGGGACTTTTTGGGGGTAAAAAAATAGGTTAAAAGGTCAAATCAAAGGAAAATTTGTTGGGCCCCTCTAAAGGCAACATTTTTTGAATCAATCTATATGAAACTTTGGTTTAAAATGGTTTTTCTTTTATATCTTTAGCTTGATTTTGAAACTGGGGCAAATTTTGGGGTCAAAAACTAGGGGTTGGGAGGGCCCAAAAAACTCTGGTGAGCATATAGGGGGCCCTCATGGGGCCCCCCTTTTTTTCATTTCCCAAAATGTGTTTTTTTTTTCAGCCCTTCAACCCGTATTTTGAATAAAATGATGTTCTTTTTTTGGGTTCATGTTAAAAAAAAGTAATCAATGTAGTCACTTCCCTTTAGAAGGGAAAAGTTTTGTAAAAAGGTGTGTACACAATTAATGTTTAAAGGGGCAGTCAGGTCACAGCTCAAACAGCTTAAATTTGTGTCAGTTCCAGTATCTACAAAACTGCTTGAATGAATTTCATAAAAAGAGCATTTGTTTGTTAACCTCATCAAAAATACATGCAGAGTGCACCAAAACCCAAAATTCCCCTTGGATAGTTCAAGGTCAAACTTGTAGGTCCCAAAAGGGCATGAACAAAAACATTTTTCTTTATATCAAAGCAGTGCAGTAGTATTACCTAATCGCCTTTAGTGATAGCTCTAATTATATTGAACTTGTAGTTTGCTGTCTCCTGTAGTTGAAAAACAAGAACAGTTATTAACATTACCTTATTGTATCTTGTCTGTGTAGGTCATCTGTGTTGAACCCAGACCCGATGTCAGCTGTACGGCAAAATATAGCAGAGAGGGGCAGGGAATTTCTCCACCATTTGTCTTTTGGGGCCATTTGGTACCGGGAAGACAGAAACATTAGCACAAGCTACCATGGTACTACTGAAAGAAACTAAAGACACTAGAATACTTATCTGTGGGCCCGGGCAAACAGGGAATACCGGGATCAAAAGTATTGCCCCGTTTTTTTGTAATTTAAAGTAAATTTTTTTAAGCTTTTACTAATTAGTTTGATTTCTGGTTTTCAGCAAGCTACGAAATTTAATTTCCCAATTTAAAAAAAGAAAATTCTCATTTAATTTGTATTTCAATTTTAGAAAAATTTGTCCCATGGAAAAATTTAAATTTTTACAAAATAACCATTTTGATGAAAGGAACACATATTTTTGCCCAGCGAAAAAAACATTTCACACAAAAGACCCTAAATTTAGTTAAAACAAGTATTCGTTGTCCCTAAAAATTTTTTACTCAACATTTAACTTAGGGGGGGTTTTAAAAAAAAATTTGGGTTTTTGAAGAACTCGTTTCTTTAAAAGGGAATATTTCTTCACTGATTTAAAATTTTCAGTGCGGCTGATCTGTACATTGTGAAGCACTTTGATTCATTCTTGAAGAAATCGGGAAACCAGTCTCTGTTGAAGCGTGTTTATTTCAAGGATCGTCTGTTGTATACTGTCTCGCCACTAGTAAAGAACTACTGTTTATTGTCACATGACGGCGATGCCTTTCAGATACCGACGCAGAAAGATATTGAGAAATGTCGTGTAGTTATTGTCACAGTAACAACATCCCTTGTCCTTGCAAAGTAAGTGCAGATTCATTTGTGTCACTTTTTTAGCTCACCTGTCACAAAGTGACAAGGTGAGCTTTTGTGATCGCGCAGTGTCCGTCGTCCGTCGTCCGTCCGTGCGTCCGTCCGTGCGTGCGTCCGTAAACTTTTTGCTTGTGACCACTCTAGAGGTCACATTTTTCATGGGATCTTTATGAAAATTGGTCAGAATGTTCATCTTGATGATATCTAGGTCAAGTTCGAAACTGGGTCACGTGCGGTCAAAAACTAGGTCAGTAGGTCTAAAAATAGAAAAACCTTGTGACCACTCTAGAGGTCACATTTTTCATGTGATCTTCATGAAAGTTGGTCAGAATGTTCATCTTGATGATATCTAGGTCAAGTTCGAAACTGGGTCACATGCAGTCAAAAACTAGGTCAGTAGGTCTAAAAATAGAAAAACCTTGTGACCACTCTAGAGGTCACATTTTTCATGGGATCTTCATGAAAGTTGGTCAGAATGTTCATCTTGATCATATCTAGGTCAAGTTCGAAACTGGGTCACGTGCCATCAAAAACTAGGTCAGTAGGTCTAAAAATAGAAAAACCTTGTGACCACTCTAGAGGGCACATTTTTTCATGGGATCTTCATGAAAGTTGGTCAGATTGTTCATCTTGATGATAATCTAGGTCAAGTTCGAAACTGGGTCAAGTGCCTTCAAAAACTAGGTCAGTAGATCTAAAAATAGAAAAACCTTGTGACCACTCTAGAGGTCACATTTTTCATGGGATCTTCATGAAAGTTGGTCAGAATGTTCATCTTGATGATATCTAGGTCAAGTTCGAAACTGGGTCACGTGCGGTCAAAAACTAGGTCAGTAGGTCTAAAATAGAAAAACCTTGTGACCACTCTAGAGGTCACATTTTTCATGGGATCTTCATGAAAGTTGGTCAGAATGTTCATCTTGATGATATCTAGGTCAAGTTCGAAACTGGGTCACGTGCGGTCAAAAACTAGGTCAGTAGGTCTAAAAATAGAAAAACCTTGTGACCACTCTAGAGGTCTCATTTTTCATGGGATCCTTATGAAAGTTGGTCAGAATGTTCATCTTGATGATATCTAGGTCAAGTTCGAAACTTGGTCACGTGCCTTCAGAAACTAGGTCAGTAGGTCTAAAAATAGAAAAACCTTGTGACCACTCTAGAGGTCACATTTTTCATGGGATCTTCATGAATGTTGGTCAGAATGTTCATCTTGATGATATCTAGGTCAAGTTCGAAACTTGGTCACGTGCGGTCAAAAACTAGGTCAGTAGGTCTAAAAATAGAAAAACCTTGTGACCACTCTAGAGGTCACATTTTTCATGGGATCTTTATGAAAGTTGGTCAGAATGTTCATCTTGATGATATCTAGGTCAAGTTCGAAACTGGGTCACGTGCCTTCAAAAACTAGGTCAGTAGGTTTAAAAATAGAAAAACATTGTGACCACTCTAGAGATCACATTTTTCATGGGATCTTCATGACAGTTGGTCAAAAACGATGTCATACTCAAAACTGGGTCATGTGGGAAGAGGTGAGCGATTCAGGACCATCATGGTCCTCTTGTTTTGTCATCACTCCAGGGCTGTTAAGCTGTTAGTAAGGTTGGTTGAAAGTTCTTATTTTAAGAATTTCTTTGCATGAAAGAAAGAAAATAAACAAACAAAATTTAAAGTATAAACCAAATTTCCTGTGTCTAAATATAAGAAAGAATGGAAGAGATATTTTGGTGCAGAAGCTGTTGAGTAGTTGAAGACACAAACAGATTATACACTTGTGTAGAGAGAAATTAAACTGTTTGAAGTTTCATCATGTACCTTTATGAATATATGTAGGTAGTATGAATTGAATGAAAAACTGTTACAAAACTGACGTACATGTAGATATGTATTATATGTTTCAGTCTTGGTCTGCAAGGAATGTTCACCCATATTTTCATAGATGAAGCGGCCCAGACCTTGGAGAGTGAGAGCCTCATGCCCTTAACTCTTGCTACAGATAAAACATGCATTGTGCTGGCTGGGGACCACAGGCAGATCAGTCCTAAAGTGTACAGTGAGGAAGCCAGGAACCAGAATTTACATCAGTCATTGTTAGAGAGACTGCATCAGTATTACGACTCCCACTCTACGTATATCCCGGAAACAAGTCCGTTGAACATACTTCTTAGTATCAACTACAGAACCAAGATGGAGATATTGCGGTTTATCTCGGCTGTATTCTACGGTGGACCAGACGTCTTAAAATCAGAGGCAAATATTAGATCTGTTTTATCCATCACGCCTTTGGCATTTTATGCTGTACAGGGCCGTGAGGTTCAGGATGAAAACAGCATATCGTACTACAATATGTCCGAGGTTCAGGAAGTTGTTGATAGAGTGGATGATCTATTAGACAAGTGGCCAGAAGAATGGGGTCCTCCATGTGCCAAGGAAATTGGTGTGGTTACACCATATTATGACCAGGTAAGTCAGTTACCTAGTAAGGTTTTATGCTCAGGTTTCTAATTAATGGAATCAAGAGTCACCATGGTAACAAAATGTTGGAGAAATGCTGTTATGAAACAGTTCGAGGGTTCATTGCAATAAGGGCATATCTACATATGATTATTGTATGTAGATACGCCCTTATTGCGTTGAACCCTCGAGTTGTGACTTGCCTTTTGTAGCTCACCTGTCACAAAGTGACAAGGTGAGCTTTTGTGATCGCACAGCGTCAGTCGTGCGTGCGTAAACTTTTGCTTGTGACCACTCTAGAGGTCACATTTTTCATGGGGTCTTTATGAAAATTGGTCAGAATGTTCACTTTGATGATATCTAGGTCAAGTTCGAAACAGGGTCAGGTGTGGTCAAAAACTAGGTCAGTAGGTCTAAAAATAGAAAAACCTTGTGACCTCTCTAGAGGCCATATATTTTACAAGATCTTCATGAAAATTGGTCAGAATATTCACCTTGATGATATCTAGGTCAAGTTCGAAAGTGGATCACGTGCCATCAAAAACATAGGTCAGTGTTTCAAATAATAGAAAAACCTTGTGACCTCTCTAAAGGCCATATTTTTCATGGGATCTGTATGAAAGTTGGTCTGAATGTTCATCTTGATGATATCTAGGTCAAGTTCGAAACTGGGTCATGTGCGATCAAAAACTAGGTCAGTAGGACTGGTCTAAAAATAGAAAAACCTTGTGACCTCTCTAGAGGCCATACTTGTGAATGGATCTTCATAAAAATTGGTCAGAATGTTCATCTTGATGATATCTAGGTCAAGTTCAAAAGTGGGTCGCGTGCCTTCAAAAAGTAGGTCAGTAGATCAAATAATGAAAACACGTTTTGACCTCTCTAGAGGCCATATTTTTCATGGGATCTGTATGAAAGTTGGTCTGAATGTTTATCTTGATGTTATATAGTAGGCATAGGAAAAAGAGATCAATATAATTGCACCTTTCTACTGACATTTTGATACAAGCAAAACTGTATTATCTGCACTGTAAAGTACTTACTGGTATTTCATTTTATTATCGGCTTGTTAAAAGTTAATTTTTACCATAAGTAAGTTGACAAAATCATAGGAACCAGTGATTCAGGGGTAAATCAAACACGTATTGATAAATCCTAAACGATTTTGTTGTGCAAAAATGTATAATAGTGTGTCTCTTAAACCGTTTTCGTTTTCTACTCTATTGTGTAATTGCAAGGGAAGAAAACTAATAAATATCTCTGCTTTAAAGTACTAGCCCAAGGCAAGAGTTGACATTCTTTGTGGATCACAACTTTGAATTAAATATTAAAATTTCTGTTATTGATATTAGCAAAACTATTATACATTGCACATTTGTAAAATCATTTTTAGCTCGACTATTCATAGAATAGTGAGCTATTGCACTCGCCCATGCGTCGGCGTCCGCGTCGGCGTCCGCGTCCGCGTCTCGATTTTGGTTAAGGTTTTGTATGTAAGCTGGTATCTCAGTAACCACTTGTGGGAATGGATTGAAACTTCACACACTTATTCACTGTGACAAACTGACTTACACTGCACAGGTTCCATAACTCTATTTTGCTTTTTTACAAAATTATGCCCCTTTTTCGACTTAGAAATTTTTGGTTAAGGTTTTGTATGTAAGCTGGTAACTCAGTAACCACTTGTGGGAATGGATTGAAACTTCACACACTTATTCACTGTGACAAACTGACTTACACTGCACAGGTTCCATAACTCTATTTTGCTTTTTTACAAAATTATGCCCCTTTTTCGACTTAGAAATTTTTGGTTAAGGTTTTGTATGTAAGCTGGTAACTCAGTAACCACTTGTGGGAATGGATTGAAACTTCACACACTTATTCACTGTGATGAACTGATCTACATTGCACAGGTTCCGTAACTCTATTTTGCTTTTTTACAAAATTATGCCCCTTTTTCGACTTAGAAATTTTTGGTTAAGGTTTTGTATGTAAGCTGGTAACTCAGTAACCACTTGTGGGAATGGATTGAAACTTCACACACTTATTCACTGTGATGAACTGATCTACATTGCACAGGTTCCATAACTCTATTTTGCTTTTTTACAAAATTATGCCCCTTTTTCGACTTAGAAATTTTGGTTAAGGTTTTGTATGTAAGCTGGTATCTCAGTACTTATTAATGGGAATGGATTGAAACTTCACATACTTGTTCACTATCATGATCTGACATGCACTAAGCAAGTCCCATAACTCTACTCTCTTTTTTTTCAAATTATGCCCCTTTTTCGACTTAGCAGTTTTTGGTTAAATGTTTGTATGTAATCTGATATCTCAGTATCCACTAATTGGAATGGATTGAAACTTCACACACTTGTTCACTGTCATGATCTAACATGCACTGTGAAGGTCCCATAATTCTACTTGGCATTTTTAGCTCACCTGAGCACAAAGTGCTCGGGGTGAGATATTGTGATCGCTCACCGTCCGGCGTCCGTCCGTCCGTCGTCCGTCGTCCGTCCGTCCGTCCACACTTTCCTTTAAACAACATCTCCTCCTAAACCACCAGGCCAATTTTGATGAAACTTCAGAGGGATGTTCCATGGATGGTCCTCTTTAAAAATTGTTCAAAGAATTGAATTCCATGCAGAACTCTGGTTGCCATGGCAACCGAAAGGAAAAACTTTAAAAATCTTCTTCTCAAAAACCAGAAGCCCTAGAGCTTAGATATTTGGTGTGAAGCATTGCCTAGTGGATCTCTACCAAGTTTGTTCAAATCATGACCCCGGGGTCAAAATTGACCCCGCCCCAGGGGTCACACGATTTTACATAGAAAAATCTTAAAAAATCTTCTTCTCAAAAACCAGAAGCCCTAGACCTTAGATATTTGACATGTAGCATTGCCTAGTGGACCTCTACTAAAGTTGTTCAAAGCACGACCCCGGGGTCAAATTGACCCCGCCCCAGGGGTCACTTGATTTTACATATGAAAATCTTCAAAAAATTCCTAAAAATAAACCAGAAGGCCTAGAGCTTAGATATTTCACGTGTAGCATTGCCTAGTGGACCTCTACAAAATTTGTTCAAATCATGACCCCCGGGGTCAAAATTGACCCCGCCCCAGGGATCACTTGATTTTACATAGGAAAATCTTAAAAAATCTTCTTCTCAAAAGCAGAAGGCCTAGAGCTTAGATATTTGACATGTAGCATTGCCTAGTGGACCTCTACTAAAATTATTCAAATCATGACCCCGGGGTCAAAATTGACCCCGCCCTAGGTGTCACTGGATTTTACATATGAAAATCTTCAAAAATTTTCTTAAAATAAACCAGAAGGCCTAGAGCTTAGATATTTCACATGTAGCATTGCCTAGTGGACCTCTACAACATTTGTTCAAATCATGACCCCAGGGTCAAAATTGACCCCGCCCCAGGGGTCACTTGATTTTACATAGGAAAATCTTCAAAAAATTTCTAAAAATAAACCAGAAGGCCTAGATCTTAGATATTGACATGTAGCATTGCCTAATAGACTTCTACAAAATTTCTTCAAATCATGACCCCCAGGGTCAAATTGGCCCCGCCCCATGGGGTTACTTAATTGTACATAGAAAAATCTTCAAAATTTTCTAAAAATAAACCAGAAGGCCTAGAGCTTAGATATTTGAAATGTAGCATTGCCTAGTGGACCTCTACAAAATTTGTTCAAATCTTGACCCCCCGGGGTCAAATTGACCCAGCCCCAGGGGTTACTTGATTGTACATAGGGAAATCTTCATAAATTTGCTTAAAATAAACCAGAAGGCCTAGATCTTAGATATTCGATATGTAACATTGCCTAATAGACTTCTACAAACTTTGTTCAAATCATGACCCCCGGGGTAAA
Organism: Mercenaria mercenaria; assembly: GCF_021730395.1. Classification (NCBI taxonomy): domain Eukaryota; kingdom Metazoa; phylum Mollusca; class Bivalvia; order Venerida; family Veneridae; genus Mercenaria; species Mercenaria mercenaria. Next base: position 87,728,263 of record NC_069362.1, on the reverse strand, counting down.
ATTGGCCCCGCCCCAGGGGTTACTTGATTGTACATCGGAAAATTTTCCAAAAAATTTCTAAAAATCATCAGTTTGACATTTGAAACATGTAGCTCATATTACTCTGGTGAGCGATCCAGGGTCATCATGACCCTCTTGTTACAAAATTATGCCCCTTTGACTTAGCAGTTTTTTGTTAAGTTTTTGTATGTAAGCTGGTATCTCAGTATCCACAAATTGGAAAGGATTGAAACTTCACACACTTGTTCACTGTCATGATATGACATGCAGTACAGAGGTTCAATACCTCTACTTTGCATTTTACAAAATTATGCCCCTTTTTCAACTTTTGTATTCATTCAATTGACAAGGCTGTTGAATAGTCGAGCGTTGCTGTCCTCCGACAGCTCTTGTTGTTAATTTCAAGGACTTGGAAATCAATTTTTAGACTTTATTTAATGTATTTCTATCAATGAAAATGTTCGGGTGTATCCAGGGATCAGCCTAGGTCAAAATTTTAGGGAGAAGTGACTTCTCCCTCCACAGAATTTAGGGAGAAGTTGAGAAATTTAAGGAGAAGCATCGGCATAGCATTCAGTTTCTTGCCTATATATATCCACTTTCTGTGGGTCTAGCTGTAACTTATAAACAGTAATTATTTAAGGAAATTGATTCTTGCATTATCGTTTTCATGAATTTCTAAATAAAGTATAAACTTAGCTATGAAAAAGTCGCCTTTAAATTTTTATCCGAAATTTACATGTCCGAAATTCGTAAATTTAACAGGTGCACGATCAAAACGGCGTGAAATTTTTCATTAATGTTTCGATTCTCGTACTTTTATAATGCCCGATTTTTGCACCAACTTGTTCAGATTTATACATTTAATTTATTTATTTATTATTTTTTTCGAAAATAATACCAAACTCGTAGTTAATGGCGATCTTTTTACAATATTTTGTACGGCAGTTCTGACGTCCGCGAAATCATTTTTTATCCACAGTACCCGAGCCGTTCATTTACAGAAATTGACCGTAAATATGGTAATTGAAATAATTTTTGAAGTAATCTTTAATAAAATGAAAGAATAATATACAATTGTTGCATAAAATCATGCTCTCGTTAAGTTTATCGGCTTTTTACACGCCGATTGAAAATTTTCAAAATGGCGGCGGCTTACAATATTATTGATTGACACTGTTAGATATTAACGCTACGATTGGCTGAAGTTTGACAGGCGAGTAGGCGGGGTTGACTATGGATTTATCAATAATTTAATCTAGAATATGCATCAAGTTTTGCAACTTTAAGTAAACAGATAATAACTCGCTGAAAAACTCGGCGATTTGGATTTCGCCCGGAGGCGATAATTAGGCGAAGTGGCCGACTTTAAAGCGACGATATCGCTCAAATCGCCTTGTAGGCTGATCCCTGGTGTATCTCTATATATAGGTCAAGTTTAAAACTGGGTCAACTGCGATCAAAAACTAGGTCAGTAGGTCTTAAAATAGAAAAACCTTGTGACCTCTCTAGATGCCATACCCTTGAATGGATCTTCATGAAAATTGGTCAGAATGTTCATCTTGATGATATCTAGGTCAGGTTTGAAACTGGGTCACGTGCCATCAAAAACTAGGTCAGTAGGTCAAATAATAAAAAAACCTTGTGACCTCTCTAGAGGCCATACTTTTCATGGGATCTGTATGAAAGTTGGTCTGAATGTTCATCTTGATTATATCTAGGTCAAGTTTGAAACTGGGTCAACTGCGGTAAAAAACTAGGTCAGTAGGTCTAAAATTAGAAAAATCTTTTGACCTCTTTTTTCAATGGATCTTCATGAAAATTGGTCTGAATGTTCACCTTGATGATATCTAGGTAAGTTTCGAAACTGGGTCACGTGCGGTCAAAAACTAGGCCAGTAGGTATAAAAATAGAAAAACCTTGTGACCTCTAGAGGCCATATTTTTCATGAGATCTTCATGAAAATTAGTGAGAATGTTCACCTTGGTGATATCTAGGTCAAGTTCAAAACAGGGTCACGTACCTTCGAAAACTAGGTCAATAGGTCAGATAATAGTAAAACCTTGTGACCTCTCTAGAGGCCATATTTTTCAATGGATCTTTTGGTCAGAATTTTTATCTTGATGATATCTAGGTCAAGTTCAAAACTGGGTCACATGAGCTCAAAAACTTGGTCACTATGTCAAATAATAGAAAAAACGATGTCATACTCAAAACTTGGTCATGTGGGAACAGGTGAGCGATTCAGGACCATCATGGTCCTCTTGTTACAGCGTTGTTTTAAAGATATTAATTTTATATCAGCTGTAGAACAAATTTTTTTAAACTAGAATGAGCATTCTGTTTAGGTAATAACATTATAGGATGCAGCATTCAGCAACTGAGTGTGCTGTAGAATAGAAATATAGAATCCTTTTAAGGAAATTCATTGTAAAATAAAACAGTCCGTTCTTGTTACTATGCAGTCTCGTTTTATGATTATAGGTGATATTGATAAGGAAGGCTTTGAAAAAGAGGAACATTGCTTTGAAAGACGTAATGGTTGAAAGGGTACAGGGTGTTCAAGGTAATATATATAATATTGTATCCATACAGGGTACATCAGGGCAATAGATAAGCTGCATATTTTTGTAAATATGCAATTCATGAATTGATCATTACAATGCATATCACATGGCCTATGTAAATCCAACATGTGGAATTATTGATTTAATGTGTTTGGTTGGTGGACTTTACGTCCGACAATTGCACATTTTTCTAGCACATTTCAACTTGATAAGACTTTCTAAAATACTACTCTAAAATAAAAAAAATAATAAAATATTTTTCAGCAGACAGTACTTAATATTTTAGGCAGATTACTTTATATGTCAGTATAATTGTCTGTGATGCTTTTCAGCGAAATTTTCAAAAAGTAACATTTTTTAAACTTGCAAATTAAAAAAATTGTTTGAAAATTTATACTGAAATGCATAAACTTCGAATTAAATTAAACATTATGGAGTAACTGGTTTTAAATTACCTGATTCAGTTTAGCAATAATTACATTTCTCACAATTAGACGCTGTGTAGAATGTAGAATACAACTCTGTTCATTCTTCCATTGAAATGAAGCATCCTAGGAAGACATGCACTTTTTTTCAAAAGAAATATCTAGTTAGGATTTGATGAGGTTTTCCTATTCGAATCCCTGTGAAAATGTTTATAGACGTTCTGTTTTTGTTTAGGAACAGACTCTTCTCTTTTTCTGTATTTAAGTTATACTGTTAATTTTAGGCCGTATTGTCACTTTTTAGCTCACCTGTCATAAAGTGACAAGGTGAGCTTTTGTGATCGCGCGGTGTCCGTCGTCAGTCCGTGCGTCCGTCCGTAAACTTTTGCTTGTGACCACTCTAGAGGTCACATTTTTCATGGGATCTTTATGAAAGTTGGTCAGAATGTTTATCTTGATGATATCTAGGTCAAGTTCGAAACTGGGTCACGTGCCATCAAAAACTAGGTCAGTAGGTCTAAAAATAGAAAAACCTTGTGACCTCTCTAGAGGCCATATATTTCACAAGATCTTATGAAAATTGGTCAGAATGTTCACCTTAATGACATCTAGGTCAAGTTTGAAACTTGGTCACGTGCCATCAAAAACTAGGTCAGTAGGTCTAAAAGTAGAAAAACCTTGTGACCTCTCTAGAGGCCATATATTTCATAAGATCTTCATGAAAATTGGTCAGAACGTTCACCTTGATGATATCTAGGTCAAGTTCGAAAGTGGGTCACATGCCATCAAAAACTAGGTCAGTAGGTCAAATAATACAAAAACCTTGTGACCTCTCTAAAGTCCATATTTTTCATGGGATCTGTATGAAAGTTGGTCTGAATGTTCATCTTGATGATATCTAGGTCAAGTTCGAAACTGGGTCACGTGCGGTCAAAATCTAGGTCAGTAGGTCTAAAAATAGAAAAACCTTGTGACCTCTCTAGAGGGCATATATTTCAATGGATTTTCATGAAAATTGGTCTGAATGTTCATCTTGATGATATCTAGGTCAAGTTCAAAACAGGGTCATGTGCGGTCAAAAACTAGGTCAGTAGGTCTAAAAATAGAAAAACCTTGTGACCTCTCTAGAGGCCATACTTGTGAATGGATCTCCATAAAAATTGGTCAGAATGTTCACCTTGATGATATCTAGGTCAAATTCGAAACTGGGTCATGTGCCTTAAAAAACTAGGTCAGTAGGTCAAATAATAAAAAAAAAACTTGTGACCTCTCTTAGGCCATACTTTTCATGGGATCTGTATGAAAGTTGGTCTGAATGTTCGTCTTGATGATATCTAGGTCAAGTTCGAAACTGGGTCAACTGCGGTCAAAAACTAGATCAGTAGGTCTAAAATTATTAAAATCTTTTGACCTCTCGAGAGGCCATATTTTTCAATGGATCTTCATGAAAATTGATCTGAATGTTCACCTAGATGATATCTAGGTCAGTTTCGAAACTGGGTCACGTGCGGTCAAAAACTAGGCCAGTAGGTATAAAAATAGAAAAACCTTCTGACCTCTCTAGAGGCCATATTTTTCATGAGATCTTCATGAAAATAAGTGAGAATGTTCACCTTGATGATATCTAGGTAAAATATAAAACAGGGTCACGTACCTTCGAAAACTAGGTCAATAGGTCAAATAATAGAAAAACCTTGTGACCTCTCTAGAGACCATATTTTTCAATGGATTTTCATGAAAATTGGTCAGAATTTTTATCTTGATAATATCTAGGTCAGGTTCAAAACTGGGTCACATGAGCTTAAAAACTAGGTCACTATGTCAAATAATAGAAAAAACGACGTCATACTCAAAACTGGGTCATGTGGGAAGAGGTGAGCGATTCAGGACCATCATGGTCCTCTTGTATATTGTTTAGTTTTCTTGTTACCAAGTTGTTGAAGTAGAATGGTGGTTTAGTGCTAAAGGTGTTGGTTGCTTAACTAGGCGGTTGTAGGTTCAGGCCCTTCTGAGATCACAACCACACCTGACGGTGACACCTCGTATGGCAGCAGTAGTGGTTCTTCCAGGAAACAGACTCAACAGTGGTTCAAACCTAACCTTGAACCTTTTTTTCACAATCTAGAATAAATTAGTATAATATTAACTAAATTCTGCTAGATCCTATTAATAGTTGTGAATTTTTTTATTAGGTAAAGAGTTTCGAGCCATGTTTATTACAACAGTGAGGACCAGATATCTTATAGAGGCCCCACATGTACAGAACCATGCTTTAACAGAATGTGATGGTGAAGGAGGAGATTTTGGTTTCCTGTCAGACTCTAAGCTTCTCAACACGGCACTGACACGAGCCCAGTCTTTGGTGGTTGTAATTGGTGACCCTGTTGCACTGTGTGCTGTTGGTGAATGTGTGAATGTTTGGCGTACCTACATCAAACATTGTCAGAACATGAGTAGTTTGTATCCTCAAAATCATACATTTGATTCCATACGACAGCAGGTGCAGAACTTGCTTAACTCTCCAGCACGCGAGAGACTACTCCAAATTGCAAATGAGCGGCAGGGTGGACAGAAAATTGGATCAGTTGTACCTGATACAAGTAGCAGTACAGAACCTAAACAGGGTTATTCTTCAAGTGTACAGTCCACCAGTGGAAATGGTTCCACTAATGTTTACCTGACGAGAACCAGTGTTGGTAGCAACCTGTATGATATAACAAGTAGAGAACAGAACACTTCACCTGTCAGGAACAATGGCACCTTAAACAATGGTGCAGCATTAAAAAGTCCCCTTACACCCCTTAACCGACTAAGAACAGGAATTACACGTGGTCTTCCACCAGCTCCTCTCACAACTTTGACTCAGAGGAAATCCTTGGAGTCTTACTATGAGATAGGAGATGAATTTACATTTGATCCTGATGATGTTTTACTTCAGTTGTTGAAGTTGGATGGCAAAGGTGGAGGTAACGTGACAAAGGATAGCGTTTCCGTACGAGAGGAGAATGGTCAGGCAGTTGTCAGGGCCGGCAGTAATATTGTTGTTGAAAACGGAGCTATCTATCCTTCATATGATGAGAAACAACTAAAAACATTACTGAACAATGAAGCAAGGTATCTTAGAACTCGGCTACATGTTAATGAGGGATGTAAAGCTGAAGTACTTGATGGTGTGAGTAGAAGTACAGAACTGGATATTCCCAGTAGGTGGCTGCGTGGTCAGGGTAATCATAATGATGAAGTTGTGGTCGAACTGGTTACTGAGGGAAGTCAGAGATATGGAAAAGTTGTAGGAGTTTTGAATACAGCTGTGGATCTAAAGAACCGATATATTGTTTGTACGATGGGAGATAATGGTGGGATTATGGTACCAGTTGATAATGGATTATCCCCAATGTTTAATGTTACAACAGTAGCTAACTTACAACAGAACAAAGAAGATAGTGTGTTTGTATACCGCTTCACAAAGAGCAAACAGATTAGGTTAAGTCATATGGAGAAGGTAGATATCTTGAGTAGAAATGATAAATTGTTTATCACCAGATTCTTAAAATGGGACAGTAAGTTACAACTACCTTTGTGCATAGTGGTTGGTGTTTTCAATGTTAGTATTGATGTTGCAACATGTATGAAGGTTTTAGAGCTGGAGCACCATTTAGTGAAGGCGTACAATCCTGGTATAGCTGAGGAGGTTGACTACCTATATCCTGATAACTTCCATCTGACTGATGAAATGTTCAGCAGTAGAAATCTTGATTTGCGGGAAAGTTGGTGTTTCACCATTGAATCATCCGGCAATAGTCCTACTAGCAGGGCATTTAGTATAGATGAGATAGGAGATGGTAATTACCATGTTGGCGTACATATTACTGATGTTGCAGCATTTGTAAATAAGGGAAGTAGCGTCGATATTGAGGCACAGAGTCGAGGTGTGGCCTGTTTCCCAGCTTTGGAAGAACCAGTCCAGATGTTGCCAAACAAACTGTCTACAGACTTGTGTAACCTTAAACCTGGGGAAGACAGATTAGCTTTCTCAGTTCTGATGACAGTAAAACCTACAGGGGAGGTAATGCAAGTCAATATTCAGAAAACCATCATTAACTGTAAGAAGAGTTTCAGTATGCGAGAAGCTCAGGATATAATACAAGATCCCACAGCTCATGAGGACTATTTAAAAAGTTGTGTACTTGTCCTCTTTGAGATTGCCCGTCTGTGGAGGAAGGAAAGATTGGGAAATGCTTCACTATATCATGAGAATTCCCTGGAGAAATCAACATCGTTTGCCAGTCAGCTTGTTCAAGATATGATTGTGATGACAGAGTATCACATTGCTCAGATAGTAATGAGAAGTTACCCTGATGTGACACCGTTGTTTGTGCAAGATGCTCCAGACAGTCAAGCTCTCGGAAGGTGGAGGCAGGAACACGCAGCAGACGCTGTTAACTCTATCGCCTTAACTAAACCTTTCCTAAACTCTTCGTTAATGGAGATTTGTAAATGTGGCTTGGCATGTACACATACAGTAAACTTTGTACGCCAGGCTAATATTGTAAAGAGAGAACAGATTGATGTAGTGTCAGGACTTTGGGACAGTCTAAATGATGCAGTTGGACTCGGAGACTTTGCCACCATACAGGATATTATTGTGTCGCCGGAGAATCATCCCCAGTTAGCGGTAGCTTTATACCTGTTACAGTCAATTCAACAGCAGGAGAAATTTGTAAGCAGTTCCGATATTAGCAACGGGAACTACCATTATACAATCAACCGTAGACCTTACACACAGATTACACAGCCACTGAGTTGTTACATAGATATTGTTGTACAGAGACTGCTAACTGCGTGTTTAGATTCTAAACCTTGTCCATACACACAGCCAGAGATACAGGCTGTTTGCAGTGATACAACTAAATCTCTTGCTAACAGGAAGAAATTTGAAGCAGAGGCTCGTCTAGTTCAGTTGAGCTCTGCACTTCTATCAAGACCGTTACTTCTACATTCAGTCATCGTTAATTTGAATTTAGAAGACATGCAGATGTGCTTCTCAAGTCTCCTTTCAGTTCTGCCACTGCAGAATGTTGACTTAGTTTCCCTCGGCATATGTGAGCCACCGTTTTACAGTGAAAGTGGAGGAGTTGTATTGAAGTGGAAAGAAAGAGTGTATGATTGCGGTGTGTTGCAGCATCAAGCAGTTGTTGGCAGTAATTATGGGGAGCTTAATCCTGATAGATTCATATACAGAATCCCTGCATTCCAGTGGCAGAGGTTACTGATAGCGATAAGGGAGCAGGATGAAGGCATGCGGGTGCAGAAACTTAACTCTGCTGTAGAGATTGTACGTAAACAAGTTAGTAACCCTGCACTGGTAGGTAATTACATTGAAGATGTGACATCAGAAGTGCACAAATTAGGAAATATTAAACATTTAACAGAGTTTTCCCTCCAGCTGTCAGCCAATCAGCTACTACTGGTACAACTTTCAGCAAGGTCAGGTTCCAACAATCCTCTGTTATCACCATACATCCAGTTATTTAACCTGACTAATCATCTAGATATATGTTTGCAGCATGCTCAACATCCAGACACTTGCTTTGCTAACAAACACAATATTGTGGAGCCAAGTGGTGCAAACTGTATGGACATCAGAAGCTATCAGAAAGTGTGGATGCCAATATTAGAGATGGAAGCCGCTAGTAAAGCTGTTGAGAATAATGATCGTATTCTAGTTAACAATGTACCGATAGAGTGGAAGCAAGAAGCTGTACCTAGCACAATGATTGGTTACATTACTCTTCCCCTGACATTTATGAAACAGAGACAAATGAAGATATCTTCTAATTTTGAGCAGAAGATGTTGTTTAATCCAGACAATATTTCGTATTGTAACGCCTACTTTTCCGACTTTGTCTGCATACGCTATAGTAATGTTACTTTACCAAATAATTCGGGATTGAGTGAAGAGATAGCACAGCTGGTTAACACAGGAGGTATTTTCACATGGGTAGGACACTGCACTGTAATTGGTGTTGCCCTTGGTAATGGAACAGCTACGTTAAAACTTCAGTTGGTTCAGAGTGATGTGCCCTTGCCTGTAATGCTTGTAAGGAGAAGAACATGTACAATAGAGCTCATCATGAGGACAGAGGCAGATAGGTAATCTTTATTAAAATTACATTTTCTTTTCTGAAAAGAGAGCTAAGTAGACAGTTTTGAAGACAGTTTTGAAAAAGAAGACTTGTTATATACACGAAAGACATCTTAATAATGTCATGTATCCTTGATTATTGTATAGCAGGGGTCTAGCTAGGTCCAATTTTTTGGGAGAAGTGGGGAGACTTTAGGGAGAAGTGGGAAGACCTCCTCAACCACAATGCTGTTGAGTGATACGAAAGGCGGCTGTAATATTCTTGTTTCTATATATAAAACATTGAAGTGACAATTCATTTTCTTAGTTAGGTCATTTCCCATACAGTACTATTGGTTATTGTTTCATTACAAAATTCTGAAAAAAAGTCGTTTTCAAAATTCAAGCCAATGCTGTTATTAAATCAAACACGCCGATTTTTGATGATATCTGTATGAAGTATTTATTATTAACAGCGAGTCACCACCTTGAGAAATACATATTCAGATCAATTCATCAATGGAAGTCAATTTAACATAGTTAATACATTACATGTCATTCTTTTATCATAGATAACAAATAATTGTGTACAATATTCCAATTAATCGCATGATTAATCCGCAATTTCTTTATAAAACATTGTTTTTTGCTCTTTAACATGTTGACAATTAAACGCAAAGTGTCAAAGACGTAACCGCGGCGCTAGTTGGTTGAACACAATCGACTCTGGTGTATCGGATAATTTGATTCGCTTTCACACTTCTTGGGAAAATCTTGCAAGTACTTGAAGTAGGCGGAGCTTAAATTATGCCATCGGCGTGTGTCTCTGTGTATTCAACACTCATTTTGACACCATGCAAATTGTCAACAGTCTGGGAAGCGGTAATTAGCGAATGCGGATATCAAAGAAAATCTGGCGACTTGCATTTCGCTTTGAGGTTAGTTTTGAGCGAAGTTTGAAGTTCCAAAGCACCTATTTCGCTCAAATCGCCCACTCGCGAGAGCCCTGTATAGGCTGTCATTTATCCATACATCTATAAAATCTCTAATACCAGACTTATTCATGATCTGGAGAACTGATTCAGACATTTATATGTTTTTTTTTCAGTGATTATAGATGTATGCAAAATACTTGTAAGCGGCCTTCATTCCAAAAATTTTATCCATTGTTATCTGTAACATCCTCTTGATGGAATAATTATGCCCCCCTTTGAAAAAGGAGGGGTATATTGTTTTGCAGATGTCGGTCGGTCAGAATGTAGACCTATCCGTTTCCGGATGATAACACAAGAACACTTGTGCCTAGGATCATGAAAGTTGATAGGGAGGTTGGTAATGACCAGCAGATGACCCTATTGATTTTGAGGTCAGTATGTTAAAGGTCAAGGTCACAGTGACCCTGAACAGTAAAACGGTTTCCGGATGATAACTCAAGAACACTTGAGCCTAGGATCATGAAAGTTGATAGGGAGGTTGGTAATGACCAGCAGATGAACCCTATTGATTTTGAAGTCAGTATGTTAAAGGTCAAGGTTACAGTGACCCTGAACAGTAAAACGGTTTCCGGATTATAACTCAAGAACGCTTAGGCCTAGGGTCACGAAAATTGATAGGGAGGTTGGTCATGACCAACAGGTGACCCCTATTGATTTTGAGGTCAGTATGTCAAAGGTCAAGGTCACAGTGACCAGGAACAGTAAAATGGTTTCCAGGCAATAACTCAAGAACGCTTGGGTCTAGTGTAAGGAACATGTTAGTTAGGTTGGCCATGACCAGCAGATGACCCCTATTGATTTTGAGGTCATTAGGTCAAAGGTCAAGGTCACATTGGCCAGAAACAGTTAAATGGTTTCTGATCTTCTTGTCCAAAACCATAGGGCCTAGGGCTTTGATATTTGATATGTAGCAAAATCTAGTGGTCCTCTACCAAGATTGTTCAGATTATTTCCCTGGGGTCAAATATGGCCCCACCCCTAGGGTCACATGGTTTATATAGACTTATATAGGAAAAAACTTTGAAAAGCCTCTTGTCCAAAACCACAGGGCCTAGGGCTTTGATATTTTGTATATGACATCATCTAGTGATCCTCTACTAAGATGATTCAGATTATTCCCCTAGGGTCAAATATGGCTCCGCCCTGGGGGTCACATGGTTTACATATACTTATATAGGGAAAAACTTTGAAAATCTTCTTGTCCAAACCGCAAAGTCTATGGCTTTGGTATTTTGTAATGTAGCATCATTTAGTGGTTCTCTACCAAGTTTGTTCAAGTTATCCCTCTCGGGTCAAATATGGCCCTGCCTCAGAGGTCAAATGGTTCATATAGACTTATATAGGGAAAAACTTAGAATGTACTTTTGTTTACAGTGAGCATATAATTTCTGTTCCTTGTGCAATTACTAAATGCATCAAGGGGGGCATTTCGTGTTCAACGAGCTCTTGTTAATCCCTTAGCATTTGTGCTTTATTTTCTAATCCATTTCTAGTTCATTTGGGATATACATGTTTTTTTACCAATTTCAGAATGATGCTGTATTCACTAAGAAGTCTCGAGTACAGCACCAAGTTGGCCCAGGATGTTATATTAAGACAGACACCTACAGATAAATGTAACTTTTCAATCTTTATTTACCTCCAATGCTTAAAAAAAGTATTCAGGCACTTTTGTCACCTTTTCTATTCTCTCCACTAATATAAAGTACTGTACAAATTATATTGTGAAATTGTGAGTGTTGGGAGTAAATGTGATACTTTGATTGAGTCAGTCCAGGAAATTTAATCCTTGGCCTGCTAAATTTCTATAATGAACTTGTCTATCTTTCAATTTGGACAGTACCATTAACTGTTAAAAGGGGTGCTTACCAAAAAGATACTGACTGAATGGCGAACAGTGCAGATCATGATCAGACTGCACGGAAGTGCAGGCTGATCATGATCTACACTGGTTGCAAAGGCAGAATCAATTGTGTCCAGCATGATAAGGGTTAATCCCAATGAACCATTAAATTTGACATTCAATGCATGTTCAAGTTTAAAGTCCCATGTAATAGCCTTTTTGGCCTATACTGCAAATTTTGTGTCCACAAAATTCGATGATTCCACAGTAGTTTCCAAACAAGTTGTAATAAAATGGATAAGCTACAGAAATGTTTTACTTTTTTTAGTAGACTTGTTTGATATGTCCGGGTCAAATTATTTCTGATGTTCACTAGTTTAATGCTTATTTTCAGATTTGCATCTAATGTGTTTTCCTAAAATCAAACAAAAAACTAATGATGGAATACATTGCAAAATACAGAGATATTAATTGAACAATATTTTGCTTACAGTACAGTTCACAGATGTTGATTCATTGCTTCAGTCATGTAGAGGAGTTCTACATGTACCTAATCAGCAACAAGAAGCAGCCCTTAAAATGTCAGTGGAACAGCCCCTCACTGTCATACAGGGATGTGTGGGCTCTGGAAAATCTGTGTTGGCTGCCAAACTGGGCTTCATATATGCTCAGCGCAACAGAGGTGTTAGTGGACCTAAACAGCAGGTGTTAATGTGTGCACCAAGGGAAACTACTCTGGATATTCTTACAGGTATGTCATGTAATTGATAACTGTTTTGAAGGGCTCAGTTGTCAAGAAAAGGAAGGTGGTTTAATAATTATGTTTCCCACTTGTAGTGGAGGAGACATATTGATATAGTGCTGTCTGTCTGTCTGCACATACAGCAGGATAGCTATGTGGCAAGGAGAACAATAGATAACAGTAATTCTATTCATTCTGTTTCTTATGTGTGGGTAAAATGTTTTTTCATAGCTATAAAAAGAACAAAAAGAGAGAATAAAGGAGTAGCCACATAATTACTGTACCGTAGGAACATCATTCTGTATGTCACAAAAGTTGTCCTAGCAACACCCCTGACAATTTTTGCATGTTAAGTTGTGGGAGGCATTTGTTTTACTTGAAAAACAATCTCTAGTTTATAAGTATTTGTTGAATACCTTTATGCAGTGTCAGATTCTGTCTTGGGAGGGAGCCTTACACGCCGGTGGTTATACCCGCGTAGTTGACACACTGTTTCAACTCATCATTCAGTACACATAACATCGTAGCTGTTGAATCAGATGTGGAAACAAATATGCTAAGAATTGTTTAAAAATCTATGACATTTTCCCCTGTACTTTGTTTCACTTTACACTTGAAGTTTTGTGTATTGAATATTAAATTTATTATACACAAAAATGAGTGATTTATTTAAATACAGTAGTTTTGTTTTGTTTTCAGAGTACTTTCTGTCCCTGAAGCCAAATTGTCCGAGAGTAGTCAGAGTTTATAGCAACAGTGTAGAAAGAGTTGTACATCCGTCGCCAAAAGATGTAACACGTATAATGCCATATAGTAGTCAAGATGTGGATGAAATCAAGGCTAATTACTCTGTTCTATCATTGTACGACCTGGTCAGACGTTCAGGGTCACCTTTTAGTAAATCTCTAACTGTAAGTAGAGATCTGCTGTTTTAAACTTAACTGAACAAAAGGTTACAAAGGTGAAGTTGACTTTATCAGTATTGATGGACAGTCTGGCATCAGTCATCCTTTGTAATCCATCTTTCTCTTAAACTATTATTAGAATTTCAGCTAATCATCTGTAGCCTCCTTGCAGTGTGTGAAATAAATCTGAATTCCAACTTGCCCGTAGGGCAACCTAGAACTGATTTCAACTTGTCCCCTTAGATTCCAACTTGCCCTGGATCTCTTCTTTAAAAACACGTTCAATCCCAGAACGTTCGGGCTAGCGCCTTTGAAATAGTACTAGCCAAAATTCAAGTTAACTTTGCTAGCCTGAAAAATAATTTGTATTTCAGCATTGTATGAAATGAAACAGCATTGCTTTTTAGAGCAATACATTCCTGTAAATGAATAGTCATAACATTTTCTTTATTATTTATTCTCTGAAAGTCAGAACAAACGAAAACACAGCCTCCTGTGGTAACTCTGGCTCATCATCATCCTAATCATCAAAGTTATATTTCTCATTCAGAGCAGACCGCTTCCATAAGGAACCAATTTCATGGAGTCGGGACTGCCTAACATTCAGATTTTGCGGTCCTTTTTAAATTTTCTTGGGAGTCCTAGTATTACTTTGTACAATGACCCTTATCATCATCCTTATCAGGAATATCATCTTCATATTTAACTGGTTCAAAACATGGTGTAAAGTTATACAATTTAAAGAAAAGGACCACTAGAATGATAAGAAAACATTATATTTAACAAAAACTATTTTATAGTTTTATTATAAGTATAGCAACAGTCAGCATTTGCAACAGTCAGCATTAAATATTAAAATCAACAAACTTACTGTTCATCCTCTACATAATAAAAATCCACAAAAAAAACTAATGTACATTTTTATAAACCTCGTAGAATTATGTCAAATTACGTCAATCACCCCCACAATGTCCAACCAGTTAACTTTCATCCCACATCAAAGAGCAATACCGAAAATCAATAAAGGAAAATTTGCCTTTAAAGTCAGCTGCCATGTGCATCAAAATGTGTCATAGATATCAGTTGTGTAACCTAAATAGGAGACGGATTGAAGTGTGTGTAAGTGTTCTTTTTTAATACTGTAAAAGCAGGATTTATAATTGAAATTTCAAAGTAAGTAGCAAATTTATTACTCATCGGAAAAAGTTTTTTAACTTTGACTTTGAACTGTCTATTTTACTCACCAATTAGCAAATAAAATTTATTCATTTATCTTTTTAGCTCACCTGTCACAAAGTGACAAGGTGAGCTTTTGTGATCGCGCGGTGTCCGTCGTCCGTCGTGCGTCCATGCGTCCGTAAACTTTTGCTTGTGACCACTCTAGAGGTCACATTTTTCATGGGATCTTTATGAAAGTTGGTCAGAATGTTCATCTTGATGATATCTAGGTCAAGTTCGAAACTGGGTCACGTGCCTTCAAAAACTAGGTCAGTAGGTCTAAAAATAGAAAAACCTTGTGACCTCTCTAGAGGCCATATATATCACAAGATCTTCATGAAAATTGGTCAGAATGTTCACCTTGATGATATCTAGGTCAAGTTCGAAACTGGGTCACGTGGGGTCAAAAACTAGGTCAGTAGGTCTAAAAATAGAAAAACCTTGTGACCTCTGTAGAGGCCAAATTTTTCATGAGATCTTCATGAATATTGGTCAGAATGTTCACCTTGATGATATCTAGGTCAAGTTCGAAACTGGGTCACGTGGGGTCAAAAACTAGGTCATTAGGTCTAAAAATAGTAAAACCTTGTGACCTCTCTAGAGGCCATATTTCTCAATGGATCTTCATGAAAATTGTTCAGAATGTTCACCTCGATGATATCTAGGACAAGTTCAAAACTGGATCACGTGGGGTTAAAAACTAGGTCAGTAGATCTAAAAATAGAAAAACCTTCTGACCTCTCTAGAGGCCATATTTTTCATGAGATCTTCATATATATTGGTCAGAATGTTCACCTTGATGATATCTAGGTCAAGTTCGAAACTGGGTCACGTGGGGTCAAAAACTAGGTCAGAAGGTCTAAAAATAGAAAAACCTTGTGACCTCTCTAGAGGCCATATTTTTCATGAGATCTTCATGAATATTGGTCAGAATGTTCACCTTGATGATATCTAGGTCAAGTTCGAAACTGGGTCACGTGGGGTTAAAAACTAGGTCAGTAGATCTAAAAATAGAAAAACCTTGTGACCTCTCTAGAGGCCATATTTTTCATGAGATCTTCATATATATTGGTCAGAATGTTCACCTTGATGATATCTAGGTCAAGTTTGAAACTGGGTCATGTGGGGTTCAAAAACTAGGTCAGAGGTCTAAAAAATAGAAAAACCTTGTGACCTCTCTAGAGGCCATATTTTTCATGAGATCTCATGAATATTGGTCAGAATGTTCACCTTGATGATATCTAGGTCAAGTTTGAAACTGGGTCACGTGGGATTAAAAACTAGGTCAGTAGGTCTAAAATAGAAAAACCTTGTGACCTCTTTTAGCGGCCATATTTCTCAATGGATCTACATGAAAATTGGTCAGAATGTTCACCTTGGTGATATCTAGGTCCAGTTCGAAACTGGGTCACGTGCGGTCAAAAACTAGGTCAGTAGGTCTAAAAATAGAAAAACCTTGTGACCTCTCTAGAGATCATATTTTTCAATGGATCTTCATGAAAATTGGTCAGAACGTTTACCTTGATGATATCTAGGTTAATTTCGAAACTGGGTCACGTGGGGTTAAAAACTAGGTCCGTAGGTCTAAAAATAGAAAAACCTTGTGACCTCTCTAGCGGCCATATTTCTCAATGGATCTACATGAAAATTGGTCAGAATGTTCACCTTGGTGATACCTAGGTCCAGTTCGAAACTGGGTCACGTGCGGTCAAAAACTAGGTCAGTAGATCTAAAAATAGAAAAACCTTGTGACCTCTCTAGAGGCCATATTTTTCATGAGATCTTCATGAATTTTGGTCAGAATGTTCACCTTGATGATATCTAGGTCAGGTTTGAAACTGGGTCACGTGGGGTCAAAAACTAGGTCAGTAGATCTAAAAATAGAAAAACCTTGTGACCTCTCTAGAGGCCATATTTTTCATGAGATCTTCATGAATGTTGGTCAGAATGTTCACCTTGATGATATCTAGGTCAGGTTCGAAACTGGGTCACGTGGGGTCAAAAACTAGGTCAGTAGGTCAAAAAATAGAAAAACCTTGTGACCTCTCTAGAGGCCATATTTCTCAATGGATCTTCATGAAAATTGTTGAGAATGTTCAGTTTGATGATATCTAGGTCAGGTTCGTAACTGGGTCATGTGCGGTCAAAAACTAGGTCAGTAGATCGAAAAATAGAAAAACCTTGTGACCTCTTTAGAGGCCATATTTTTTACAAGATCTTCATGAAAATTTGTGAGAATGTGCATCTTGATGATATCTAGGTCAAGTTTAAAAGTGGGTCACGTGCCTTCAAAAACTAGGTCATTAGGTCAAATAATAGAAAAACCTTGTGACCTCTCTAGAGGCCATATTTTTCAATGGATTTTCATGAAAATTGGTCAGAATTTTTTATCTTGATGATATCTAGGTCACGTGCTCAAAAACTAGGTCACTATGTCAAATAATAGAAATAACGATGTCATCCTCAGTTCAACACTGAGTCATGTGGGGATAGGTGAGCGATTCAGGACCATCATGGTCCTCTTGTTTTGTGCTGGAATTGTCGGTATCATTGCGACAATTATTTCTATTGTCTTCCGACTTTGGAGCAAACAACTTACCAACTCTTAATCTTTTTATTATCGGCAATCAGCGCCTTCCCAACATGTCCGCTGATGTGAATGACGGATTACATTTTACAGACGGTCTCTTTATAAAACACGATTTACTGATGGTCTCTTTATCAAACATGATGCTTTAGGAGGCAGTCAGTCATCAAGAGTTAAACACCGCTTTGATTAGTTACGGGGCGGAGCTAATCACGTTACGTCACATTGTATTGATTTTGTTTTCCTTCGAAAACTTCGGATGTAAAAAGTGTACACAATTGACATTTGTTGGATATTAGGGGTTAAATTCATTCGACCAGTTGAGCGTGAAGGTTGGATTTTATACTCGACTGATCTGCAAATTACTCGACTCGGGCTTTGGGCTGGCGGTGTAAGTCAAAGACTATTTTTGCAGCTTGCCCGTCGGGCAATTTAGCAGTCAGTTTTACTTGCCCGTCATGGTTTTTTACTTGCCAGGGCAATCGGACAGGCGCTTATTTCGAACACTGTCCTTGCATGGAGTGCCCTTCACCATGTTTAGACAGTTTAACTTAAGCTTTAAACGTTTCTTTCCTCTTAAACCACTTTATTCATGGTAGCCAAACTTGTTGAGATGCATCCCTGGATGGATCTTTATCAACTTTTCCAAAATCATTTTGATTAACTAATTTACGGATTGCTAAGGCCTAAAAAAAAAATTCTTTGTTAACAGTAACATGCTCAAAAAAATTAGGGTAGGTAGGTCGGAAATTTTTTTTTTTTTTTTTTGGGAAATTTTTTTTATTAAGGGAGACTTTTCGGAAATTATTTTTTTGTCAAAAAATGATTACAAATAAGGGGTTTATGCCTTTAGAGCAACTGTTAGTTGATTTCTAACATCACTGGCCATGTTTAAAGCATAAAAAGTGCAGTTTTGCATCTTTTTGTAAAAAAGTTGAAAAAAATATTCTCCAAGACCATAAAAACATTTAGGGTCGGGCCAGAAATTTAGGGTAGGTCGGGATACCGGAAACAAACAATTTTTTTTTTACGCCTAAAGCTAAAACAGAAGAACAGACAACTTCTCACTAACCTCTTGATAGATGGTCATCTTATTTGGTCAGAAAAATTCTGGCATTTACCTCTCCCAAGTTCAAAAGGTTCTGCTTAACTGCCTTTTATATTTTATTACTAGTTTATAGCTTGATTTAAATGAATACAGTTAAAATACTGAAATTATGCCCATGTGTACAGAATGCTTTATTTCATGAGTGTATGAAGGATGTTTGTAGTACCATGGAAATACCTTTCACTGAGTGAACACCTGAATATATTTTGTATGAGGAACATAGCCACAGGTGAAAGTATAAGAGCTGGTGTTAAGAGTAAATGACATTTTGCTCTAACTTGTAAAACAAATTTTCTTTATATTTCTTGTTTTATTTTTCAGTTGTTTTGACATTTTATCCATTGTATAGTTCTATACCAGCAGAAAATAGATTTGATACTTTTCACTCTGAAATTATCAGATCTGTACACTCAATACTATATTTCAGTATTCTCTAAAAAAGGTGTTCTACGAGACACTATTTTCACTGTATTCATATTTATAAATTATCTATTTCAAGACTATGAAACACTATTTTCACTGTATTCATATCTCTCTGTTTCAAGAGTATGAAACACTATTTTCACTGTATTCGTATATCTCTGTTTCAAGAGTATGAAACAATTTTTCACTGTATTCATATATCTCTCTTTCAAGAGTATGAAACAATTTTTCACTGTATTCATATTTCTCTGTTTCATGAGTATGAAACACTATTTTCACTGTATTCATATATCTCTGTTTCAAGAGTATGAAACAATTTTTCACTGGATTCTTATCTCTCTGTTTAAAGAGTATGAAACAATTTTTCACTGTATTCATATATCTCTGTTTCAAGAGTATGAAACACTATTTTCACTATTCATATCTCTCTGTTTCAAGAGTATGAAACAGTTTTTCACTGTATTCATATATCTCTGTTTCAAGAGTATGAAACACTATTTTCACTGTATTCATATATCTCTGTTTCAAGAGTATGAAACAATTTTTCACTGTATTCTTATATCTCTGTTTCAAGAGTATGAAACAATTTTTCACTGTATTCATATATCTCTGTTTCAAGAGTATGAAACACTATTTTCACTGTATTCATATATTTCTGTTTCAAGAGTATGAAACACTATTTTCACAGTATTCATATATCTCTTTTTCAAGAGTATGAAACAATTTTTCACAGTATTCATATATCTCTGTTTCAAGAGTATCAAACACTATTTTCACTGTATTCATATAAATTATCTATTTCAAGACTATGAAACACTATTTTCACTGTATTCATATGTCTCTGTTTCAAGAGTATGAAACAATTTTTCACTGTATTCATATATCTCTGTTTCAAGAGTATGAAACACTATTTTCACTGTATTCATATATCTCTGTTTCAAGAGTATGAAACAGTTTTTCACTGTATTCATATATCTCTGTTTCAAGAGTATGAAACAATTTTTCAATGTATTCATATATCTCTGTTTCAAGAGTATGAAACAGTTTTTCACTGTATTCATATATCTCTGTTTCAAGAGTATGAAACACTATTTTCACTTTATTCATATATCTCTGTTTCAAAAGTATGAAACAATTTTCACTGTATTCATATATCTCTGTTTCAAGAGTATGAAACACTATTTTCACTGTATTCATATATCTCTATTTCAAGAGTATGAAACACTATTTTCACTGTATTCATATATCTGTTTCAAGAGTATGAAACAATTTTTCACTGTAATCATATATCTATTTCAAGAGTATGAAACACTATTTTCACTGTATTCATCGCTCTTTCAGGAGTATGAAACTCCATATTTACTGTATTCATATATCTCTATTTGAAGAATATAAAACACTATTTTACTGTATTCATATATCTTTATTTCAAGAGTATGAAACAAGTTTTCACTGTATTCATACATCTCTGTTTCAGGAGTATGAATCTCTATTTTCACTGTATTCCTATATCTCTTGTTTCAAGAGTAGGAAACATTTTTTCACTGTACATTGTATTCATATATCTCTGTTTCAGGAGTATGAAACACTATTTTCTCTGTATCCTGATGATATATCCGAGGATCAGTTTGATGAGTTCTCAGAGTTACTGACTAAGGTTGAGACTGCTGTGTTAAGAGAAGCTGATGTAATATTGTGTACCTGTGTAACTGCTGGTCTACCAAAGATAACTTGTAACACTAACATTCAACAGGTATAAGTTATTACTGTGAAATCATTCTTATTCATGTGGGACTACTTTTATTTTGAAATCAGTCGTAATAATGCAGGACTAATTTTTTTTGTGTATTTGTGGTCACATCTGTCTACACAAAGAACTAGAATTCCAGTAATTATATCATAATCTTACATCTACTGGTTCATGTCTGTACAGATTATACACTTTGGTCAAAAACACAAAATTTCATTTTAAAAAAGTTGAGTGTTTTATCAGTATTTTAAATACTTCCAGTGAATACACATTAAAAATGACAGTGCTGGTAATATAGAGCAGGGACAGCACAGTTGTGCTGGTATATTATATGTAAAAGTATGAACTATCATAAATTAGTCAAGTTATGTGTTATTTATTGCAGCAAGTCTTCGGTTATGGCAGAATTGGTTGATTAATTGCAAAATAACTGAAAATATGCCTGCTTATCAATAATACTATTGGACATATACATCTGGTTCATATGCAAATTCGCTTCAGTTTGTAAACCATGTTCATTTACAACACAAAAGTGAAGAATAATAAACAACCACTTAACCTAAATAAAATGAATAATAAATAAAGATTTTTCATCACTCCTATACAAGTAGTTGTGATACACTTTCATATTAGACTATTTTGTATGTTTAACTGGTAGGTGTATTTCCTATTTTGATTAAGATGTGCTAAAAATAGCACAGAGATCCTGTCTCAGTACATATTTTCAATAAAATAAAATGCTTCAGTATATTTCAACAAGTGCTTGTATCATTATTTTTGGTGGATTGTTTCTGTATTATGATTTATTTAAACTACAAAGTGTTTAAAGATGAGACTGAGTGAATTAAGAGCACTTCAGTTTAAGTTGGATATTTCCTTCCCGGATATTCGTTGATTTTTTCCAGAAGAAATTATCAATAGCTAGTTGCAATTTAAATGATTTTTCTTGAGAAATATTCATCAAATTCATGAGACTTTTAACTAGAACTGTTTTTATATTTCAATCATTTCAGATAATTATTGATGATGCTAATTCTGGTTCTGAGCTTGAGTTGCTGGTTCCACTGTCATTACACCGAGAGGCAAACCAGGTGACAATTATCGGGGATGTTAACCAGATAGGTCCACACGTTACTAATGAGGCTGCTAAAGTTCTTGGGTTAGGAAGGTCCATAATGAAAGATTATTTGAGTTTGGCAGTGTATTTGAATGTTCAGTATAGAGTGGTAAGTAGCAGTATATTTAGTACTAATTGCTTTATGGCAAATAAAAGTGGGGGAATTTTTGCTTGAAGTAACATGAAAAATTATATTGGACATGGTATTCATCATCAAAAAAAGTGAAATTTCAAAGGCAGAGGTTCAGGTTTGATCAATCATTCAATGGAACAGGTGAGGGAAAAAGCAATTTGGTAATATCCCTGTCGTTTGTAATCCTTACAGCCATACATACCCAAAATATACCAGGCCAAAATTTTATAAGTGATATCTAGAAATTGTGTTTGATATCTTATGTGACATACCAGGCTAGATTTATTTAAATTTTCACCATTATCTGGCAGTGGTACTTGGGAAGTATTACATAAAACGCTGTCAGAATATTGAATCTGATAAACTGATACTAGTCAGGGGTATACAAATGATTCACTGGGGCAGATTAATGACTCGGCATTCACATCGGGACTGTTTCCTCATTTAAAGCAAGAATAGTATGCAGATATTTATGTTTTGTATTTTATAACAGTAAGCATATGACACTGTATTGTACCTACAAAAATTGTAATTTTATGGTTTAATTGATTAAATATGCCCCTAGATACTAAATTTAGAATCCTTTTTATATGCCCGTCTCAGAAAGAGCGGGGCATATTATGTGAACACCCGTGGCAGGCGGGCGGGTGGTCGGTGTCCAAAAGCATGTCCGCGCTCTAAGTCAAACAGTTTTCATCCGATCTTCACCAACTTGCTGACAATGTTTATGGGCATAAGGCCAAGTTCGATAACCACCCAAATCGCCCCAGGCACTCTGGGATTATGGCCCTTGAATTACTCGAAAAACTGCCAATTTAGCTTTGTCCGACCTCGAAGTCGAACAGTTTTCATCCGATCTTCACCAAACTTGGTGATAATGTTTTTGGTCATAATATCTCAGCCAAGTTTGATAACCACCAGGCACTCTTGGATTATGGCCCTTGAATTTACGTAACTGAGTATTTAGATGGGCGTATTTTTTGACAGTCTGGCACTCTTGTTTGGATTAGGATTTCATTTGTTTTGGAGGATGAAATGAGGAAAAAAGTTGGCTCTTGGAGTATTGCAGAAACCTATTATTGGTGAAAAATCAATGATGGTATTGCAAAGAAACATAAATTATTATTTTCCAGTATATCCAATTTTCAGTTGCACCCTGAACACCTGCCTTTATGTTAAACATTCACCTATTTTTCTTCTTTCAACTGGCAGAATGTTAAATGTTGTTGTTGTTGTTTTGAAAGGAGTACAGTAACTTAAAAAAATGCCATAGTATGCATAATTGTCTGTTCAGATGTCTAGTTTCTTAAACCTTTTTCATGAAAAGGCATTTTATTTTTATAGCATGAGGGTATAGTGGATTTCCCATCTAAGAATAGTTATGAAGGTCGACTCCTGTGTGGTACAATGGGACAGAGACAGCCTTCCATCTTGAACTGGCCTGCAGGAAGAACTAAACCAGTAGCTTTTTGTAAACTGAAGGGTACAGAAAGTACACATCTACTTGATGTTGGATCACAGAGGGAAGATACAATTTGTAATAGTGACCAGGCTGACTTTGCTGTAAGTACTTTTTTATACATCTTTTTTTATGACTCTTTATGTTAATCTTTGTTTTGGTTCAGATGTAAGAATAACCATTTTTGGAGTATTGGACATTTTGAAAGGATGAATTGATTGGATTCATTTTTGATACGCAGGTTAGATTTTATAAGTTCAGTTTTAGTCACAATCTAACATACTGGCAGGGTTTATACACAAGACTTGCTGTAAAGTTGACATATGTTTATATCCTTGAAAGTCAGTGTAAATCTTGAGGTTACAGTATTTCTTCATGTTACCATTCCATCCTTCATGAGCAGCCTATGATATCATGTTTGCAATTTTCAGGTGAGGATAGCAGTTTCCTTGGTAACGAGTTACCAGGTACCAGCAAGTAATGTAGCAGTTATCTGTACAACTAGAGCCCAGCGTGTCATGGTCAAAGATAAGTTTTCAGCTGTAGGAAACAATTCTGCTTGTCTTACTGTAGCTGAGGCACAAGGTACATGTTTTGTGTATGTATAAACAGGGTTCACACAGTATTCAAAAGTGCTTAACCTTTAAACTGCTGGCGGCAAGTGATTCTGCCTTTGCGACCAGTGCAGACCATGATCAGCCTGGACAGATGTGCAGGCTGATCTTGGTCTGCACTGTTCACTTTTCAGCGAGTAAATTTTCCGTGGGATAAAAACACTGGGGCCTAGCTTCCACATTTTTCACAGCATCGAGTTAGCATGTAGCAATTTTTGGTCTTTTGTTTCTAGTTTTCAAATTGTATAGTTTTGTAAAAAGCGATAGAGGCATTTCCCATAATGGAGTAATGTTGACAGTAAACTTAGAGCCGAGTGTTTTATTCACAAAATTCTTGATATTGCACTTCTTTTCATACAAGTCAGCCATGTCAGAAAGTTTATTCGTGGTGATGGAATAGAAAGCATAATTTAAATTTCATTTACTGTCAGTCAACCTACAGCTGTAGTTTCTCTTTTTTGGAACTGTTCTTATAGAAGTGACTTAAGGCTTGTAATAGTAGTCATAAATAGAAAAATCAGTCCTGGAAAATAAGGAAAATGTCCTCAAGAAGTCCAGAAATTTTTATTTGGTTGTAACAAAAACCAAGTAGTGACCAAATCGAACATTTTTAGGTGAACAATATCCACACTGAGGCTTCAGTAAGAATGCATAGAAATGTGCATGTCATTGAATATATTATTATTTGTCTTCCAGTTTATAATTCGTATTTAACAATATAGTGAATAAGAAACATGTTGAAGAATGTCATTGTATTTATTTCAGGCAAGGAGTATGACTATGTAATCCTTTGCACTGTTAGGACAGTGGCTAATCCTAGTGTAGAAAGGTATCCAGATAAAAAATGGAAGTTGGCTAAACTTGGTCAGCTTGTTGATAAAGCTATAGTCACTACAGCTTTAACTAGGGCTAAGAAAGGATTGGTCATTGTAGGTAAGTCATTTACAGACACAACTAATTCAGCATCAGTAATTGCCACTGCAAATAGTTTTAGCAAATCATTTTTATACGCCTGAAGGGACTATTTATTATGTTATACCCCCAGTGTCCGTCCGTCTGTCCATCCGTTAGCAATTTCGTGTCCGATCTGTAACTCTTGAACCCCTTGATGGATTTCAGAACAACTTGACACAAATGTTCACCACATCAGGACGATGTGCAGAGCGCATGTTTTGGATGGCTGCCTTCAAGGTCAAGGTCACACTTGGGGGGTCAAAGGTCATATGAGTGTGTTTCGTGTCCGCTCTGTTACTCTTGACCCCCTTGAAGAATTTCAAAGAAAGTTGACACAAATGTTTCCCACATCGAGACATGTGCAGAATGCATGTTCTGGATGGCTTGCTTTAAGGTCAAGGTCACAGGGGTCAATAGTCATATGAGTGTGTTTCGTGTCCGCTCTGTAACTCTTGAACTCCTTGAAGAATTGTAAAGAAACTTGACACAAATGTTCACCGCATCGACATGATATGCAGAGCGCTTGTTCTGGATGGCTAGCTACAAGGTCAAGGTCACAGGGGTCAAATGTCATAACTTAGGTGTATATTGCTCCGCATTGCGGTGCTCTTGTTTTGCTTTGAATAATGTGTATCAGACAAATGGTTTGAACATTTCAAAGAATTATGGTGTTAAGAAATGACTATGAATTGTGCTTTGAATCCATAAAGTTTTGAGTTTGAAACATACACATTTATCAAAATTTACATCACTGATTTAAAAGCAGATCTGCTTTATATTGGTTGATTTTGATTGGCTAATGTGTTTAACCTAGAAT
The DNA here is from genome assembly GCF_021730395.1 of Mercenaria mercenaria. NCBI lineage: Eukaryota > Metazoa > Mollusca > Bivalvia > Venerida > Veneridae > Mercenaria > Mercenaria mercenaria. The sequence goes on along the minus strand of NC_069362.1, from coordinate 87,702,482 downwards.
TGTCTTAAAATGCCACTAATTGGCAATACATTTACCTGATATCAACAAATGTGATGAAGTTTCAAATTAGGTAACTACAAGAGACCTCAGTTAAGGGTAAATACAAGAATATAGACTTCTGTATTAAACTTATTGTATTGTAAAAATGCTTATGAGTCTTACATCTTACATTTCAGGTAATGATGAGCTGTTACGTTGTGATGCATTGTGGGCCAAGTTGCTGGCGGATTATGGCAACAGTGGAAGGATTGTTACCGCAGATACCTTCCTCAAGTCCATGTCTATGTAGTGATACGCCAGTTATATTTACTATGAAACCTATATATGCTTATATAACATATCAGCGGATTCAGATTAGACTGTAATATATATTTATGTGTGAATAATTGTAAATTATATGTATTTAGTGTTTGAATAACACTTATATGTATGCTTAACTTTGATGATTTAGGCGTCAAATGTTGAATGAAATTGTTAGCATTTTTTTGTAGATTGAAGCTGAAAGATATGTAAAAGAATATTAATTGGTTATCATTTGTAAAGATGTTTAAAGACAGTTGTTAAAGGTTTTGATACATTCTGTTTGTAATTTACTGCAGTGGTAGAGTTATGTTCATTTACAAATGAAATTAGTAGAGCTGTTCACTCGATCAAAGGTAATGTTACTGGCTGAGCTTTGGAGTTTGCTTACATACATGTATACAGTTGTATATATTTCATGATTTTTATGTTCTTTTTAATTGTTGTTAGAAAAGATTAACTTTATTTATTGATACATATTTGTTGTTGTTTCATTGAGTTGCAGAGTTATTGGTTAGAATAGATTGCTGTATATTTATATGCTTTATTTGTGTAAAAAAATATTCTTTGAATATTTTGTTATTTACTGTGAAATAATGAATTTGCGGGCATAACATTGTGTGGTTCCAGCAAAAATGCCTGTTTTGTTGGAACATAATGGATTTCAGTTTTAACCATGAAATCCAAAACATGACATCTTGTTTATAAAACTGCAGCTTTAGATTTTGTTTATACTCCTGTTTTATCTCTTGACTTTTGTTGATTTTCAAAGTATACATGTATGTGCAAAAATGGATAGGTAAATGTTTGAATACCTGCATTCTGCAGTTGCTTAAGTATGAATATATATAGAAGAGGTTATTGACAGATATATGTCTAGAACAGATATAGCCAGTCTTATGTCTACATATCTTTTGAAGAAAAGTATAAGCATACATTTAATTTTGCAGATGAAAATTGTTTTAATGTATAAAAGTATCTGTATGTATTAAGAAAGTATGTGTCACTATATGTTATATATAGTGATAAGAAACCTGAACTGTTACTTTGATTCAGTCATACATTTTGCTATTTAAATGTATGCCAATATATTTGGAAATAGTGTTTGAATTTTGAATGAAATTTAACTGCAAAAATTATAATTTATGTTTATTTGACATACAATATACTGTATGTTTTGCTGTAACAATAGGCCCTGTTTGTTTGTAAGGTTTGGTTAAAGAAGGGTGGGAGGATGATTATAATTGCATCTTTTCTCAACCTTGGATTATGTAGGATGCTGGACAGGGATTTTTGTGTAAATAGTTTAATGCCTTTATATGGATTAGAAGAAATGAAAATGTTTACTACAAGATAAGAATTACTGTAATATCCTGACAACTGGCCCATATAAATTACCTATGTTTTTCATGATTCAGTACTTGACATGAGGTAGGGTTACCTGTATATCATTTAGACAAGATAAATTATGGTAATAACAATGACTTGAGTTTGCACTGAATCAAAAACTGAGACACATGAAACAAAAAGTTCAAGAGAAATTAAATTTTTCCTTGGATGTACTATGTATACATTTCAGTGTTTGTTAAGGTTTCAACCTTTAAAGAGAAAATACTAGACTACAGTGGTAGGCATTTTTATCTAGATTTCAGTACCTGTACAGACCAATAACCTCGGAGCAAAAGGCAGAGCTCAGTTTTCCCAGAAGTTGTATGAAATGCACATTTTCCCCATTTTATGGCCTTTAGTCTAGAAGTTACAGTAATTAACTTGAAAATATTGTTATTTGTATATAGAATATGTCTTGATGTGTAGTTTGCAGTGTTAACCTTTATAATGAAATGTAATGACATATTTACATTTAAACATGTGATCTTCTAATTGACATGTTTTACTAATTTTGAATGTCACAGCTTTTTCATTTTTTAAATGAACCATAGCATTAACTTACATCCCTTGCAATACATCCATTACATTACTCTAAATGAACAAGTAGCATTTTAGTTGATTGAACCAATACATCTTTCCTAACCACCAGTGTAGTTTCCCTTGCCATCAAATCCTACAATTACTCATGCATACAGAACAGTAGAAAATAGTACTGTGATTTGTATACATAAAATGAAATAGAATTTATTTGTACAAATATTTACACTTTACACGAGTATTTATAAGCATTATTAATTTCTTGTATCTAAGTAATGATTTATACTATACACTTAAATACATGTAATACATTAAATTTTGTTCTTGATCTGTTATTCTACATAAATCTATGATACTGGATAGACATTCTACTTTGAAATAAAGTATGGTAACTATGTGGGTAGATAGGTGAAAAAAATAGATGTTGAACCATTTCTTTGGCTATGAAAAGTAAAGTATTAAAAGTGATTTTAATTAAAATTATTTTTTATTGTATAAAATGGCACACAAGCTATAATGGTAATTATTTTAATCATATTGTGTTATAATTGTTTAGAAATAATGATTTGTGTAAATACAAAAATATCTCAATTTTGGTATCAAATTAGAATAAAGCTATTAATAAAAAGAAAATGCACACTGTATAGTGGGAAATTACTTTGTAAAGGTTGGAAAAGTCCTGTTAGGAATTATTCTGTTGAAGTAGGATTATGTTTATATTGAAAAACAGGATTTTTCTGTGGGTAAATATTAAATTAGTAGAAGGGATTTTTTTAATATAAAAATGCTCACTGTATGAAGTAGAATAAAGTTTTTAGGAAACACTGTATAAAACTTAGATAAATTCTGAGGGTAATTATTCTGTTGAAATAGGGTTATAGTTATAGAAAGACACAAATAATCCTGTGGGTTAATACTGATGCACACTATATAAAGTGGGATAAACGTTTAAAACTTTGATAAATTTCTTTGGTAATTATTCTATTCAAATAGGGTTATATTTATATTTGTACAGATGAAAGAAACCAGACTATTTCAGTGGGCTCATATTTATGCACATAATATAAAGTAGGATAATTTGATAAGAAATCACTGCGTAAAAAGTTGGATATATTCTTTGGGTAATTCTATTTAAGTAGGGTCAATACAGAAAAAAGGCACATGATAATTTCTGTAGGTTAATACTGATGCACACTAGAAAGTAGGATGAGATTTATAGGAAATCACTGTAAATTTGGATAAATTCTGTGGGAAACAATGACAGTTCAAAGACGCACACTAGAAAGTAGGATAAGATTTATAGGAAATCACTGTAAATTTGGATAAATACTGTGGGTAACAATGACTATTCAAAGATGCACACAATATAAAGTAGGATTTGGTTTATAGGAAATCACTATGTTAACATTTGATATATTTGTTTTGTAATTATTTTGTTCAAATTGGGTTATATATAGTTATACAGGAAAATAGGACTATTCCAGGGGGTTGATACTGATGCCTGTTATATAAAGTAGGATTTGGTTTATAGGAAATCACTGTGTAAAAATTGGATAAATTCCATGGGAAGTTATTCAGTTCAAATGGGTTATATTAGTACAGAAAAATAGGATTATACTGAAAAATAATAGATTGGACACTTAAATAGTAGAATAGGTTCTGTGGGGAAAAAAACTTTGGAAAAGTGGGATATAAGTTATGTGGATTGTTATTCTGTTCTGGAAGGGTTTTATTTTTTTATACAGTATTATTTCTGTGGTTTATATAAACTTAAAATAAGGTATGAACAATAAGGTTAAATTTTTAGGAAACTTCTTTATAAGAAGTTAGACTCTTCGGGTATTAATTCTGTTCATATAGGGTCACATTTTTAATAAATTATACATAGAAACAGAACTATTTCTGTGGGTAACTTGCATCAGGTTATTTTATTTTAATTTGCACACTGTATAGTAGGTAGGATAAGTCTTCAATGAAATTATTGTATAAGATGGTTACTTCTGTGGGTATTTTTTGTTCAAATATTCTAATTTCTTTGGATTATTACTGAATTAGAAGATTTTATTAATTCTGTATCTTATAGACTGTAGAAAGTTCTGTAAGAAATTACTATGTAAAAATTGACATCATAATCTTTTATGTTACATTCAAACCTGTGTTCAAAACCGCCGCCCGCCTGCTTAGCTCAATAGGTAAGAGCGTTGGTCTACGGATCTCGGGGTCGCGAGTTCGATCCTCGAGCGGGGCGTATGTTCTCCGTGACTATTTGATGAACGACATTGTGTCTGATATCATTAGTCCTCCACCTCTGATTCATGTGGAGAAGTTGGCAGCTACTTGCGGAGAACAGGTTTGTACTGGTACAGAATCCAGGAACACTGATTAGCTTAACTGCCCGCCGTTACATGACTGAAATACTGTTGAAAAACGGCGTTAAACCCAAAACAAACAAAACAAACAAAATCAAAACCACCTGTCAACATAGACCACCATGTTATAAGTACAACTACATTCATTTTACACTGTGTATCGGTATGTTGATAAGAACTTGCAAGTAAGAACTACTTTTTGACACACCCATGGTGGTACTTGTGAATAGGTTTGACTGCATTTGCTTACTAACTTTGTTGTTTCTCTGAACAATGATCATATGGTCTTTAAATAAAGAATTAACTGTTATTAGCATTATAACCTGTGATGGATGAGAATGGTTATCTATTCTCTTGATGATCTCTAATTCTCCAGTATACCAAAAAATAGTTCTTCACTTACATTGTATTTCAAAGATTTGTGTTGGTGTGGACATTATTTTTGTATCCTTTTCACCACTGAAATCCATCACTCCAGGGTACCTTTCTTTTTAATTTTGATAAAAAGAAATAAGTGAAATGTAATGTAAGTTTTGGAAATACCTTTTCGTACCTACATTTAGGCAGGGTAGCTTTGATTCCGTTTCAAACTGAAGTTGTTGTTCTTGTCTGTTGAATATTATTGATATGTTACTGTTATTTAGTAATTTATAACTTTTTCTCTGTTCTATCAACTACATACCCTACAGTTTACCCAAATCCAAGGGAACCATTCATAAAGAAATAGTGTCCACAGTAAAATTTAGTTTAAAAATTAATCCATGTGTCTGTAGCATATTTCTTTGACCTATACCAGAATTCAGTAATTGTTATCAACTTGAATGTCAGCATGATTTAGCAACTGTTTCACATGATAAATTCATACAAACGTTTTATTCAAATAAACAGAACAGAACAGAACAGAAAAAGCAACAAAAAGTTGTTCAGTGTCATAGCATATTTCATTTCAATAGTGTAGACTTTTGTCTGTCTCTGTTGTCATCAGATGATTTTACTGCTTTGTTGTTTCCTGATATATTCACTGTAGTGTTTCTGTAGCTGTATTTTAGCCTTAAATTTTCTGTGTGTAATAAAATCAGTTTTCTCTGACAAGTTTTTACTTTTGTTTTCTGTGATTCACAATGGGTAAGAAGTTACAATAATTTTATGTGAGAACAGAGTTTATTTATGCCGAGACATTATAGTTCTGAAGACTTAATGCTGTGATATAATTCTGTGTAAAGCAAATGTGTTCAGCTTATGTGAATGGATGTTATTTTCCACATAAATCCCTACCATCACTGTCACTTGGCTTTATATGCAGTATTTCAGATACAGCCCATAAGATTGAACAGTTATAGACAGTGCTAAGAAAATAAAACTGTCAGTGTCCCCATCAAACTCTGGCAGTGTAAACTAGTGTAGAGGGATGATCCGTTGTCCTTGGTTAGGCATCCACATTTCTTTAAACGAATTTTTAGCTCACCTGTCACAAAGTGACAAGGTGAGCTTTTGTGATCGCGCAGCGTCCGTCGTCCGTGCGTCCGTAAACTTTTGCTTGTGACCACTCTAGAGGTCACATTTTTCATGGGGTCTTTATGAAAATTGGTCAGAATGTTCACCTTGATGATATCTAGGTCATGTTCGAAACTGGGTCATGTGCGGTAAAAAACTAGGTCAGTAGGTCTAAAAATAGAAAAACCTTGTGACCTCTCTAGAGGCCATATTTTTCAGAAGATCTTCATGAAAATTGGTCAGAATCTTCAACTTGATGATATCTAGGTCAAGTTTGAAACTGGGTCACGTGCCGTCAAAAACTAGGTCAGTAGGTCAAATAATAGAAAAACCTTGTGACCTCTCTAGAGGCCATATTTTTCATGGTATCTGTATGAAAATTGGTCTGGATGTACATCTTGATGATATCTAGGTCGAGTTTGAAACTGGGTCACGTGCGGTCAAAAACTAGGTCAGTAGGTCTAAAAATAGAAAAACCTTGTGACCTCTCTAGAGACCATACTTTTGAATGGATCTTCATGAAAATTGGTCAGAATGTTCAACTTGATGATATGGACATTCACCAAACATTGGTCTGTAGCATCCTTGCATGGGCTTTTCTCCAGTTTGCTTGTAGGAGTCTATGTGACACTTTTAAGAGCTGTCAGAGCTAAATGACATTTCCTGAAGTGCTTTGTTATTCACCAAATTTTTATAAGAAATATCCTAACATGAACCTTTCTACAGAAATTCTGATGATTATCCTGACTGCATATGTATAAGCCACTTAGGCTTATAACTATGTTATGCTTGGTGCTGATCATTTCAACAAAATTTTCATTCAATTCCCATCAGTGGTACAGATTTAGTCAGTTCCAACAAACTTTTATTGAAATCAAACCGGTTGTTTCAATCTTGATCATTTAGAGAAGTCGTCGGGGGCAAAATGTTTTTATTCCAAAAACTGCCCACTCATTTAACCAATAAACTTATGCACAGCTAGAATTTGTACTGGTACGAATTTCCTTCAAAATCCAGCAACAGAATAGGAGAAATAAGCTTCACAAACTTTTATAAAAAATAACCCCCTAAGGGACTCCACCAATAGTTGACTGGAGAACTTTGAAAGTATGTTACACTAGTCTTGGTACCGAACCTTCCTATCAAGTGAGAATGAAATACAACCAGCTGAACGAGAGTTGTCCTTACAATTCAGTTACGTAGTCTAGACAATATTTACTTATTTCATATTTCAGTCCTACAACTGTCAAAAAACAAGAGGAAAACCAGTAAAATTGATCATTCCTGTAAGTTTTACTGGTATCCTAACCGTTGAGTAGGACAGGTATTGCAGACTAACTTCATGAACTTATTGCCGCTGTGACCATTGCAGACCAAGATCAGCATGCACATCCTTGCAAGCTGATCTTGGTCTGCACTATTTGCTCTTAAGTGAGTAAATTTTCAGTGAACACCCTTTGAATACTAAATGACGTTGACCAAATTGAATGATAGAACAGTCCATTTTAGAAATTTAGCAGGGTAAAGGTTAAAAAGATATGTTTACTGATATTACAGAGGAATTACTCAGTTTGTTCAGTGCAAGGTCTAAATATCTTTCACCTGATACAGTCACAAGTGAAAGCTGTTTTCAGCACGAGTGTGAAATAAAGTTTTAACTAAATAATTATTTTACCTTTTTCTAATTCTATACCAGTGTAAAATATATTTATTTTCTATTGATGTCTCCCACATGTAGCGGAGGAGACATATTTAGAGCTGTCCATCCATCGGTCTGCATGTCAAAAAGTTTTTCCATGCAACTCCTTGGAAGGATTTACACCAAACTTCACAAGTGATCAATGCCAAGCCTAATTGTGCACATCAGCATTTTCTGGTTTGTTAATCTTTAGCAATCATGGCCCTTGATTTGTGAAATTTTATGTTCTGGCCATTGTTTTTCCACCATTTTCATTTCCACCAAACTTTACAGGAGTGAGCAGTGCCAAGCATCATTGTACAAACATTCATGAAATTTTATGTTTTGGCCACTTCTTTTCTAGCAACCTTACAGGAGTCAGCGTGTACATACATGCATGAAATCAAATGTTTTGGCCACTTCTTTTCCACCAACCTTACAGGAGTGATCAGTGCCAAGCACCATTGTACATACATGAAATGAAATGTTTTGGCCATTTCTTTTCCACCATTTCCATTTACACTAAACCTTATGAGTGTTCAGTGCTAAGCATCATTGCATATTTCGATTCATCAAATTTTATAGAATGTTACACGAGTGATCAGTGCTGAATTTTATAATGCCTATTACTGGCATGTTCCGGTTCAGTGTTTTTCAGAGGAGTTATGGCCCCTTATTTGTCAAACTGTATGGTATTGTTGCAACTTCTCATACACCACTGGGCAGACTTCCACCAAACCTTACTGGAGTTATCAGTGCCAAGTATACAGACCACCAGCATGTTGCAGTTCAGTGGTTTTCAGCAAAGTTACTGCCCTTGTTTTATTATTAGAGATGATGATCAAATTGTTTATAATAGGTAAAGAAATTCTACAACAGGTGTAAACAGGGAGCTGCATTTTCAAAACGCAAAATCATGCCTGTAGGTGTATGACCAAAGATGTTGTTTTTGAGGTTTTAAGTTTTAAAGTTGAAGATTAAATGAAGGTAAAGGTCATCTATATATAGGTCACTTCGTAGGTCTTGCCACAAGGTTTGTTGAGTGTATGAACTAAATTGTGTAATTCATGTGGGCTGTATGACCAAAATTGTTGCCAAAAGATTGTAGAGTGCAAGCATGAACTATATCAGGTCTTTAATATTTTCTGTAAAGGAACAGTAGTCTAGTTAACCTAACTGTTGCTTTATGAGGTTTTAATTTGAAGGTGATGGTCATATGAAGGCCAAGGTCATCTATATTAGGTCAGTTTGTAGGTCTTGCTACATGGTTTAATGAATGTGAGAATTAACTAAATTGAGTCATTTATTTTTTACCATAGAAATATGCTATTAAAAAATAGTTTTGTTTAATATTCAATAGTAATAAGATATTTTCAGAATTTAATACTGTTTTTACTGCTGTGATGTGTCAATTGCATTGTCTAACATTTAATTAAACCAAGGAAGAACCATGATGTGAAATAGCTAAACTAAACAGTAACTACTCAATAAAGAAAACAACAAAGAAGAGATAGCACAATAGAAAAATAGTTTATTGGTTATATAAACAAAACATCACAATGTGGTAAACAAAGACTTTCCATTTGCAATTAGTCTGCCTGATATGACAGTCTATTGTTAAATCAGTTATGGTGAACATAGCAAAATTAACAATGATATAGAATATGAATAACTGTATTAACTTTTCACAATAATTGCCAATTTATTCAGTGATTATAATAAGGAATTACTGACTCTTACAACTTTTAAGTTGAAGGTCATAAAAACTAATATTTACTTTAACCAAATTTCATAATGTTCATAATGTTCGAGGTAATGTAGAAGATAATGAATTCTAAAATGTACAGACAGTTGGCAATGCCAATTATCATCTTGCAATTTCAACATGTATCTGCAAATAAATCTAGCAAACATCATAGCATCCTTGGTATCAATAAATTATGTCAACAGCAGGTTACATTGACAGATGTCAACTGTTATCAACTTCAATGACTGTGGAAAATCCTAAGCTGATTGTGTTACCTTGTTCTACAGATCAGTACAAGATTTCGAAAGAAGAAAAAAATATTTCTACAGACCTTTGTGTTAGCAAAGTTTCTTAGTTGTGTTGTTAATCTTGGCATTGTTACATTTAACAAAAATATGTTTGTTAATCTTCTACCTTATCAAATTATTTGTGCCTTTGGCAATACTGTGCCAGTATTTCTCATTTAGTTGAGACTTTTCACATAAAAATACAGAAATTGACAATTTCTATGTAATACTGCCTAGTTAAAGTGTCTGATATTACAGTAATGGCATTAAGACCTTCCAATTACCTTTCCTTCTCTTTAATTTCTGCCGAAGTTATATACATGTGACAGGGAATGTAAAATTCAGCAATTTACATTCCTGACTTGCAGTAACTGTGTTTTTTTTTTTCCATCTAGCAGTCAAAATTGTATTACATGCATTTAAATTAACGGCATGGCACTCTATGACATATGATCATTATCTTTTAAGAGTTTTTTTTTTATTTTTTTGTCCAGAAACTGACCCAAGATTTATGAAAGGTGTTTGCATCAAATCAACAAAATGAGACAGAAAGAAGTTGTATCTTCTAATTCAAAAGTGTTGCGAAGATAGTTACTGTACCACTTTACATGAAGTCACAGAAACACATCACAAATCATTCAATCAAGAATCTGACTATCAAGCTATAATTATCTTACATTGTACCAGATTAAAATGATTAACATTCAAAAAGGAAAGTTGAACATATCATTTTAAGGAAAGTTTTGGGAGTTATTCTAACATGGCATATGTAGGACAGATAAGCAAAACCGTAACAATTGTGTACCTACATCTTCAAGGTAAGAAATAATGTATCTGTTTTAGCCTGTCAATTAAATGTAAGATACTTAGTATATGGTTTCTACAGGAATTAAAAGGGTATAAATTTTGGTACACTATGAATGTTGCCCCTATGTTTTATTGCACATAAATACATTAAAGGTCAGCAACCACTTGAACATGGTTAAACACTGACTGACAGTCAAAACCTCATTATCAGGCATATCTAACATTAAGTCATTGTGGTACATATACAATATTCAAATAAAAATAATGCTTTTAAAGCATAAAATACTAAAAATGTAGATTAATTTATGTTACAGAAAAACAGACAGATCATGTAAGGTTTAATGATGCATGGCAACCATTATCAACCGCACAATTACCTTGGTCGGTCTCATCTCTGTCCAAGATGAGAACTCAGAGCATCCTGCTTTGAGATTTAAACTAAGGGTAAGGTTGCTTATGCTTCAAATACCTGATGTATGCCACAGATTTATTACGTTAACTTCATAGCCGAGCAATGTGAATCAACATGAAGGAAAGAACCTCTATGAGAATTGGGCAAACAAGGTATTCAACTTACTTATAGATATGAAAACATGAATGTTACACTGCTGAATAAGATATGTTTTGATTCCCACAAAATCAGTCATGTTGTCCTTGTTTGCGAATTTGTTCCATGCACTTACATGATTTTTAACAAAAACTGGAACAAAATCCTTAAAATTAAATTAAACTAGGTCAAGTTACTTCAGACAAAGAATCGTTTTCACACAAATTAACTTGCTGAGGTAATCTGCCCAGACATTTCCAGGTCATCCCTGACAGTGTAAAGCTGCCACATTGTGCGCTGTACTATATCCGGGGTTACTAGACCAAAGTCAAACATATTCACAAGATGTATCAGGTAGTTTTTCACGATTCCTTTTTCAATCAACTCGCAACCATGTTCCTCAACAAAACTCTGTGAAGCTTGTGGCATCTGACAGTCAGCAATGTATCTATAATTGAAAAAGTAGAGAAAGTTAGTGAAAAACATTGAAATCATTAACCTTTAGTCTGCTGGCGGCAAGTGATTCTGCCTTTGCGACCAAGATCAGTCCATGCAGGCTGATCATGGTCTGCCCTATTCGCTATTCAGTCAGTAAAATTTCAGTGAACACCCCTTTGAAGAAGAAGTGGTACTGCCCAAATTAAATGATGGACCTGTCCATTTTAGAAATTTAGCAAGGTGAAGGTTAAATGACATTGGGGACTAATTTTCATGGATTTCACAGTTGTGTCAGTACACAAAATTTAATCCGAATGAACAAATAAAACTTGCATTCATTTTTTTAAATGAAATTTGAAATCTACAAATACATGCCCCAATGAAATCGTGGTTTTGGTTAAATCTATGAAATTGAAGGCCAACGAAATTAAATTTATTTACAGTATGCAAAAACACCATACATGTAAACAGTTAGTTTAAAGTTGGTAACCAAGCAACAGTTTTACACTACTTTCACAGTGTGTACGTTTCATTCATGTATTCAACTATTAAAAACATTTAATACATTTCTTTTCTTTGGACGGAACTTTTTTTTTCATTTTACATATACCTACTACAATGCACACTCTATCAACTTCAGTGATGATTAGGTTAGGTAAAAACAGGCAAGGACATGGTACGTGAATGATCAACTCAAAGTTAGTACTAAAATACAAGAACCAAGAACTGAAGCAAATTATGACTTAAATTTCATGATAAACAGATTTAACTTCCTGAAATTTTCACTTTTGTAAATAGAATATTACATAACTGAAACAAATTGTTTCATAAATATTTTTACGAGAAAACTTCTCGGAAATACTAACAAGAGCTGTCCGTAAGACAGCGCGCTCCACTATTCGGCGATTTGACAGTAAAATGAATTTCTGTCTCAATAAGAGACCTCTACTTTAAAAGGAAAATACACCATGATATAAAAAGACCTTACTACTCAGAGGGGTTAAAGGTCAAGTATGGAAGGGGTACTGACATTCTTTATTTTGATGGAATTAAATTATATCAGAAAAAAAAACAGTCCAAGAAACTACATCCACATAAAGTATAAAGACTGCTAAACTCAAATTATATTTCTATTTATTTTTTATTTATGTTTATTTTATTTTATTTATTTGTTTTATTTATTATTATAGCAGATGATGATGATAAAGATACATTTTAAGTTTTAAGTCATTATCTTATATTGTACTAAAGTTATATCCAGAAAGCGAAGATTGCCAAAATACTTTAAAGTATGAAAGGGGCATAATTCTGTCAAAAATACAATTAGAGTTATGGGGATTGTAACCATACCTGCAGATGATGATCATATTAAAGAAATATTTTTAATTTCAATTCATTATCTTTTAAAGTACCAAAGATATGTCTATAAACGAAGTTTTCGAAAAAAATTAACATGAAAATAATTCCAAGTATAACAACATGGTGACCTTGACCTTGGGTATAATGGGCCCAGCCCTTGCACATACTTTGTTTGTATGCTGGACAATGTTTATGTGAAGATACAGTAAGATATAAGCAATAGTAACAAAGATATGACAGAAAAACAAAGGTTGCCAAAAAACTTTAACCTTAAAAATAACCCAAGTATAACACCTTGGTGACCTTGACCTTGGGTATAATAGACCCAGCCCCTGCACATACTTTGTTTGTATGCTGGACAATGTTTATGTGAACTTACAGTAAGATAAAAGCAATAGTAACAAAGATATGACAGAAAAACAAAGGTTGCCAAAAAACTTTAACCTTAAAAATAACCTAAGTATAACACCTTGGTGACCTTGACCTTGGGTATAATGGGCCCAGCCCCTGCACATACTTTGTTTGCATGCTGAACAATGATAATGTGAAGTTACAGTAAGATATAAGCAACAGTAACAAAGAACAAGAGGACCATGATGGTCCTGAATCGCTCACCTCTTCCCACATGACCCAGTTTTGAGTATGACATTGTTTTTTCTACTATTTGACATAGTGACCTAGTTTTTAAGCTCATGTGACCCAGTTTTGAACTTGACCCAGATATTATCAATATAAAAATTCTGACCAATTTTCATGAAGATCCATTGAAAAATATGGTCTCTAGGTCACAAGGTTTTTCTGTTATTTGACGTATTGACCTAGTTTTCGAAGGTACGTGACCCTGTTTTGAACTTTACCTAGATATCATCAAGGTGAACATTCTCACTAATTTTCATGAAGATCTCATGAAAAATACGGCCTCTAGAGAGGTCACAAGGTTTTTCTATTTTTATACCTACAGGCCTAGCTTTTGACCACACGTGACCCAGTTTCGAAACTGACCTAGATATCATCAAGATGAACATTCAGATCAATTTTCATGAAGATCCATTGAAAAATATGGCCTGTAGAGAGGTCAAAAGATTTTTCTAATTTTAGACCTACTGACCTAGTTTTTGAAAGAAGTTGACCCAGTTTCAAACTTGACCTAGATATCATCAAGATGAACATTCAGACCAACTTTCATACAGATCCCATGAAAAGTATGGCCTCTAGAGAGGTAACAAGGTTTTTTTATTATCTGACTTACTGACCTAGTTTTTGACCCCACGTGACCCAGTTACGAACTTGACATAGATATCATCAAGGTGAACATTCTGACCAATTTTCATGAAGATCCATTCAAGGGTATGGCCTCTAGAGAGGTCACAAGGTTTTTCTATTTCAAGACCTACTGACCTAGTTTTTGATCGCAGTTGACCCAGTTTCAAACTTGACCTAGATATCATCAAGATAAACATTCAGACCAACTTTCATACAGATCCCATGAAAAATTTCTAGAGAGGTCACAACGTTTTTTCATTATTTGACCTACTGACCTACTTTTTGACGGCACGTGACCCACTTTCGAACTTGACCTAGATATCATCAAGATGAACATTCTGACCAATTTTTATGGAGATCCATTCACAAGTATGGCCTCTAGAGAGGTCACAAGGTTTTTATATTTTTAGACCTACTGACCTAGTTTTTGACCGCACATGACCCTGTTTCGAACTTGACCTAGATATCATCAAGATGAACATTCAGACCATTTTTCATACAGATCCCATGAAAAATATGGCCTTTAGAGAGGTCACAAGGTTTTCCTATTATTTGACCTACTGACCTAGTTTTTGAAGGCACGTGGCCCACTTTCGAACTTGATCTAGATATCACCAAGATGAACATTCTGACCAACTTTCATACAGATCCCATGAAAAATATGGCCCCTAGAGAGGTCACAAGGTTTTTCTATTATTTGACCTACTGACCTAGTTTTTGATGGCATGTGACCCACTTTCGAACTTGATCTAGACATCATCAAGATGGACATTCAGACCAACTTTCATACAGATCCCATGAAAAATATGGCCTCTAGAGAGGTCACAAGGTTTTTCTATTTTTAGACCTACTGACCTAGTTTTTGATCGCACGTGACCAATTTTCGAACTTGACCTAGATATCATCAAGTTGAACATTCTGACCAACTTTCATGAAGATCTCATGAAATATATGGCCTCTAGAGAGGTCAGAAGGTTTTTCTATTTTTAGACCTACTGACCTAGTTTTTGACCGCACGTGACCCAGTTTCGAACTTGACCTAGATATCATCAAGTTGAACATTCTGACCAATTTTCATGATGATCTTGTGAAATATATGGCCTCTAGAGAGGTCACAAGGTTTTTCTATTTTTAGACCTACTGACCTAGTTTTTGAAGGCACGTGACCCACTTTCGAACTTGACCTAGATATCATCAAGATGAACATTCTGACCAACTTTCATAAAGATCCCACAAAAAAATGTGACCTCTAGAGTGGTCACAAGCAAAAGTTTACGGACGGACGGACGCACTGACGGACGACGGACACCGCACGATCACAAAAGCTCACCTTGTCACTTTGTGACAGGTGAGCTAAAAACAAAGGTTGCCGAAAAACTTTAACCAAGAAAGCTCGCGCAGACGCCGGGGCGAGTAGAATAGCACCCCTATTCTCTGAATAGTGGAGCTAAAAACTGAACAAAAAGTGCACATTTGTTATCATTCCAACCTTCTTTTTTACTGTGTAAGTAACTTATATCATGTAAAACAGAAAAAAACTAGAGCTATCACTGAAGGTGCATGCACGCACTGACACAGTACATTGCAATTTGATGCACACAAGATTGCATAATTATGTGGACTGTATGTATACAGACTCTATGTATATAGTAAAGTAACAAAAATTAAAGTCCCATTACTCTGCAGAATATTTTTCTGAAAGAACATAACATGCACCATGCACAACTAGGGTTGGTACTGATCACTTGTGTGAAGTTTCATTAAATTGTGTGCAAGGGTTCAGATTAGGCACACACAAGATTGCATATGCAGACACAATGTATATAGGATAGAAACAAAAAACAAAGTCCCATAACTCTGCAGAATATTTATTTAAAAGAGCGTAACATGCACCATGCACAACTAGGGTTGGTACTGATCACTTGTGTGAACTTTCATTGCATATGCAGACACAATGTATATAGGATAGTAACAAAAAACAAAGTCCCATAACTCTGCAGAATTTTTTCTGAAAGAACCTAACATGCACCATGCACAACTAGGGCTACTACTGATCACTTGTGTGAAGTTGTATTAAATTGTGTGCATGGATTCAGGAGAGATGGTGCGCACAAGATTGGATATGCATACTCTATGTATATAGTACAGTAACAAAAAACAAAAGTCCCGTAACTTTGCAAATATTTTTTCTGAAAGAACCTAACATGCACCATGCACAACTAGGGTTGTTACTGATCACTTGTGTGAAGTTTCATCCAATAGTGTCAAGGGGATAAGGAGAGTTGGTGCGCACAAGATTGTGTCTACGGACAGACAGACAGACAACCTGAAACCAGTATTCACCCCCCTACAACTTCGTTGTTCAGGGGATACAAAAAAACAAGAGGGCCAAGATGGCCCTAGGTCGCTCACCTGAGAAACACACCATAACAGTGTAAACATGTTTGAACTAGAGTGATTTCATGGAAACAATTTATTTATTTATTTGGGTTTTACGGCGCACCAACACAGTATGCCTCTTTCTCCTAATTCCAAGCCTTCTCATTGATCTGAGCCTTTGGAAAATTTGCACTTGCAGCTATTTCCTGTTTCTAAATTTTATGTATGTTGTAGCAAATCATATGACAGTTAAACACAAATAAAAAGAAAATAGAATTACTTGCATTAAAATAGAAATATCCACAACAGAAAATTTTGGCACAAAATTTGCTTATCTAAAATCATTGGGGTAATATATAACCTTCTTACAGAAAACAGAAAGCACTTATTTTAACAAATTTTGTCCGCTAACACAATAATATATCTGTTCTTAAGAACTTTTTCAAAAAAACCTTAATTTTTCAGAGCTAGTTCTAATGATTGCAAGTCTTGGTTTTAACGAGAAAGAATCTGGCTGTTTCAGAGGGTTAGGGTCATCATGTGAAAGCCTAGATCATTCATTTACAAAAATCCTTAGAATTTTTCTTCATGGGGATTTTATAAGTTTAGATGTTGGAGTATCAAACTATAGCAAAAACTCTTTTGAAACTTAAATCTTCTACTGACCAGCACTGAAAAACCGGCTTAGGGGCTCGGAATAACGAGAAAAGGGCATATAGGTTATATGGCGCCAAACAGGACTACAAATTTTGGTTCCACATCTCATTTACATCGAAATAAAAACATGAGGTATGGAATCAAAATTTGCATACCTGCTGGAATCACAGAGTTACTGCAAAACCAAGTGTTAAGACCCTATTAGTCGCCTCTTATGATCATGCAAGGGTAAGGCAGTGGTTCCAATTCTTTTCATACACAGATCGTCCCAGAACCACATGGGGCTCATGGAAACAAGTATTTTGGCCAATTTTCATTAAGATTGGACTAAAAATGTAGTCTCTTGAGTTTAAACAAGTATTTTCTTAGATATGACCTAGTTTTTGACCCCAGATGACCCATATTCAAACTTGACCTGGATTTTATGATAAAAATGATAAAAAAGGCTTCCATTCTGACAAAATTTCATAAGATCAATTGAAAAATACAGCCTCTATCGCATACACAAGGTTTTTCTTTGATTTGACCTAGTGACCTAGTTTTTGACCCCAGATAAACCATTTTCGAACTTGGCCTAGATTTCATCAAGGTTATCATTCTGACTAAATTTCATGAAGATCAGTTGAAAAATACAGCCTCTATCGCATACACAAGGTTTTTCTTTGATTTGACCTAGTGACCTAGTTTTTGACCCCAGATGACCCATTTTCGAACTCGGCCTAGATTTTATCAAGGTAATCATTCTGACCAAATTTCAGGAAGATCAGTTGAAAAATACAGCCTCTATTGCATACACAAGCTAAATGTTGACAGACGCCAGACAGACAGACAGACTACAGACAGACGCCGCACATTGAGCGATCACAAAATCTTGCTCATGTAAGCTAAAAAACATAAAAAAGGAAGGGTATTCATGCTTTTTTCTGAGATATTTAGTGTGACCTTGACCTTTTGAGCTAGGGTCTTAATGCTGGGCATGACATATCATCCCATTATGGGAACCATTCATACTAATAGACAAGATGGTCACTGACCCTAAAGCGCTCACCTGTGTACAAGGCTTCAAGTGTGTTTGTATAAGTAGAGTTAGGTTTCTTCTATGTTAGCGTATATTATATACATGTCACATTTTTGAACCTAGGGCAATAATTTGAACAATTACGGTAGAAATTACAAATCTGATATCACACGCCAAATATCAAGGCTCTAGCCATTATTGATTCAATGAAGAAGATTTTCAAAGTTTCTTATATAAAAGCCTATAGTAAATGCATGTCAGACACAGGTGCGTGGCCATTTTTTTGACCGTAGGGCAATAATTTGGACAAGTATGATAGAGAGTCAAACCCTTGTATCACATGCCAAATATCAAAGCTCTAACGAAAAGGATTTTTAAAGTCAGATAGCTGAAAACCTATTTTTAACCAAAAAGACCCGTATGTTTAATGAACCAGAACCATTTGAACAACTTTGAAAAATGGCTACGTAGAGATCATTTGTGTAAAGTTTCATCAAAATCCATTCAGTGGTTTTGGAGGAGATATTGTTTAAAAGAAAAAGTTAATGAAAAGTGACCACGCACTCTGCGGGCCATGTTTTTTGACGAATCAGAAAAATTTGAACACTATTTGTAGAAGGTCACACAAGAACCAATTGTATAAAATTATTTCAAAATCGGGCAAGCAGTTTCTCACAAGATTATACATATAGGGAAAAGTGACCACGCCCTCTGGCGGCCATGTTTTTTGACGAATCGAAATAATTTAAAAAATCTTGGTAGAGGGTCACACAAGGACCATTTGTGTAAATTTATTTTAAAATCGGGCCAGCAGTTTCACACAAGAAGATTTTTTTAATTTCCACTATATACATATAGGGAAAAGTGACCACGCCCCCTGGCAGCCATGTTTTTTGATGAATCGGTATAATCTGAACAATCTTGGTAGAGGGTCACACAAGGACCATTTGTGTAAAATTATTCTAAAATCAGACCAGTAGTGACCACACCCCTGGTGGCCATGTTTTTTTGACAAATCGATATAATTTGAAAAATCTTGGTAGAGATTGACTTAAGGACCATTTGTGTGAAATTATTTCAAAATCGGACCATCGGTTCAGGAGGAGATGTCATTTGAAGATTTTTCTATTATTAGCTCTGGCGGCCCCTTTGTACAACCAAGCGGAACCATTTGAACAACTTTGGTAGAGGACCATCCAAGGAACATCCATGCCAATTTTCATCAAAATCCATTCAGTGGTTTTGGAGGAGATGTCTTTTAAACGAAATTGTTGACGACGGACACAGCGTGATCACAATAGCTCACCATGAGCATTGCTCAGGTGAGCTAAAAAATCTCTTGATGGATGACAGAGTTATGGACAGGACAGGAAAAATACATATCAACCTCTGACATCAGAGTGACCTAGGATCTGGGTGTTTCACATCACATCTTCTCTCATTCAGGGAACATATGTGCATCACTTGATTGATGGTAGAGTTGTTGACCAGACAGGAAATAAAAACCTATTGACTTTTCACCTCAAAGGGTGACTCTGACCTTTGTGCTATGGGTCTGGGTATTGCACATAACAAGACATCTCATTTAATTGGGAACATTTGTGCCAAGTAATATTAAAATCCCTTGAAGGGTGACAGAGTTATGGACCAGACAGGTAAAAAAGACCTATTTTTTACAATTAATCTAAAACTGTGACCTTTGAGCTAGGGGCTGGGTGTTACACATAAAATGTCATTTGTGCAAAGAAATATTAACAACCCCTGACGGATGACAAGAGTTATGGACTGGAGGTGAAAAAACCCCTACAGAACTATGACCTCTGTGTCCCTTGACCTTTAAGCTAGGTATCTGAGTGTTGCACATGACATATCCTCTCATTATAGGGAACATATTATGTCAAGTAATATTAAAATCCCTTGATGGATGACAGTTACTGACCGGCCTGGGAAAAAAGCTTAGGGACACATGACCTCAGAGTCTGACCTTTACCTTAGAGCTAGCGGTCTGGGTGTTGTGCATGACATGCTGTCTCATTATGCGAAAGATTTATGCCAAGTGATATCAAATTAAAATCTCTTCACAATGAAAATGTTATGGACCGGACAGGAAATTTTGCGTAACCTTGACCTTTAAGCTAGGGGTCCAGGTGTTGCACATGACACCTCTTCTGATTATGGGGAATACAGGGCCCAAACTGGGCTGAAAAAAGTTTGAGCCACTTTTACATCGTTGGTGGCGGGGAGGGTGTGGGATGGATGTCCCCTCCCGCGTCGAAAATGTTTGTAGTTTCCATTATTAAATGGTGATATTCTACCTATAGTTTGGGTCTTTTTTTAAATGAAAGTATGTATACCTTTTACGCTTGTAGTGTATTTTAAAAAGTAGTCTTGTGTTGGTTAATAGGGTAGAACCAACACTAGATTACATTTCAAATTCACTCTCACCTTATATACACACAAATTGTTCATTTTTGAAAACTAATCCAATGAATTTTTATTACCTTTAGATTTTGCATGTTTATTAACAGCATCTTTTTTTCCTGCTGTGAATGTGTTTGAATTTTTATTTTTTATACAAGAATCGCAGAACATCAATCCTGCTTCACAGTCAAATCGAAGCCAATGATTTTTTTACTTTCCAAGAATCATTGAAATATCAAACTGGTGATTCTTTAGCAATTTTAGCTTTTTTTGAAAGAATATTCAATCGGAACTATAGATGTAAAAGAAGCCATTGCAAAAGTTTGACAAGTGGCGATTTGGATTTCTCACACATTTTTCATCAGGCTAAAGAGAAAAGAGCTGGAATGAACAAACATTCGTGTGTAATAGCGACGGCGATTGCCAATTTTAACAATGTTTGAAAAATCGTCAAACAATTCATTGTTTCGCCGATTCGTTTATTAAAGGATTAAAATCATTTAATCAGTAGTAGTTTAAACAAGAGGGCCACGATGGCCCTATATCGCTCACCAGAGTTGATCTGAACTAGTGACCTAGTTTTTGACCCCATATGACCCAGTTTCGAACTTGACCTAGAGATCATCAAGACAAAAATTCTGACCAAGTTTAATGAAGACAGAGTCATAAATGTGGACTCTAGAATGTTAAGCTTTTCCTTTGATCTGACCGGGTGACCTAGTTTTTGACCCCGCATGACCCAGATTCGAACATGACCTAGAAGTCATGAAGGCAAACATTCTGACCAATTCTCATGAGTTTCAAACTTAAACTGTGGACTCGAGTGTTAACAAGATTTTCCTTTGATCTGGCCTAGTGACCTAGTTTTTGACCCCACATGATCTAGTTTCAAACTTGACCTAGAGATCATGAA
The DNA here is from genome assembly GCF_021730395.1 of Mercenaria mercenaria. Classification (NCBI taxonomy): domain Eukaryota; kingdom Metazoa; phylum Mollusca; class Bivalvia; order Venerida; family Veneridae; genus Mercenaria; species Mercenaria mercenaria. Next base: position 87,680,879 of record NC_069362.1, on the reverse strand, counting down.
GACAAACATTCTGACCAAGTTTCACGAATGTAGGGTCATAAATATGGCCTCTAGTGTTAAAAAGCTTTTCCTCTGATTTGACCGGGTGACCTAGTTTTTGATCCCACATGACCCAGATTCGAACTTGAGCTAGAGGTCATCAAGACAAACATTCTGACCAATTCTCATGAGTTTCAAACTTAAACTGTGGACTCTAAAGTGTTAACAAGACTTTCCTTTGATGTGGCCTAGTGACCTAATTTTTGACCCCACATGACCCAGTTTCGAATTTGACCTAGAGATCATCAATACAAACATTCTGTTTCATAAAAATTGGGTCAAAAATGTGGCCTCTAGAGTGTTAACAAGGCACGACGCACATCACACGACGCCGGACAATGACCGGTCACAATAGCTCACATTGAGCACTACGTGCTCTGGTGAGCTAACAAACTAGCAAGAGCTTATTCCTTACCCGGTAAATTATCCGATAATTGATTGCAAACAGCAAGTCAAGATGTTTATTACACGCGTTACTTCACACAGTTGCATAAAACGCAGACTGCGTATCGGTATCGATTTTTCGCAACCTGAACTGAAGGCAAATGATCTGAACCAGTCAAAATTCTAGAAAGGTCACGATTCAAAACAAACAAATATGTAGAAATTTCCATCTTCGCCACTTGCGATTTTTTTTTTGAGCCACTTCCATCGCAAATTCGCCAATTGGCTCAAGTGCAATCCTTTAGACCAAAAAACAATTTATAATGTTATAAAATGCATAAATCCTGCAAAAAATAAACACTAACAACCATATACTGCAATTTCTTTACTTTCCATTTTCTTACTTGCAAACAGGCATCTCTGTTTTTGATTGCCTTTGCCTTTCCTTTAGATGGAAACCAACCTTTTAGATTTTTATCTACCATAAACATTTCTAAAACATAAATACAAAAAGTATAGGAGAACTACACGGCAAACAACGGGGTGTGGTTGACTAAACTTTTATTTGATCTACCGGTTCCGGTCTTATCAAGACCTTCATCAGGATACCAGAATGAAAAATTAATGCCCTGAGGTACACAAAATGTTAGAGCAAAAAGTGATGTTTGTTACTAAATACAGAACAATGACGTTACTATTAATAGCTAAAATTGGCAAATTTCCAAAAATTCTGATGTCTGTTCAGAAGTTCTGTAAATATTTTTAAAGATGCACTAATGTTCAGATAGTATTTTTGATTTGTAGTTTTTTTTAGAAGATTATACCTATCAAAGTATTAATATGAGAAATAACTCTTTTGACTAAGGATGTGTCAGTAAGTATGTTGATCCTTTAATTCTAACAAGAGGACCATGATGGTCCTGAATCGCTCACCTATCCCCACATGACCCAGTGTTGAACTGAGTATGACGTCGTTTTTTCTATTATTTGACAAAGTGACCTAGTTTTTGAGCATATGTGACCTAGATATCATCAAGATAAAAAATTCTGACCAATTTTCATGAAGATCCATTGAAAAATATGACCTCTAGAGAGGTCACAAGGTTTTTCTATTATTTGACCGAATGACCTAGTTTTTGAAGGCACGTGACCCACTTTTAAACTTGACCTAGGTATCATCAAGGTGAACAATCTCACCAGTTTTCATGAAGATCTCAAGAAATATATGGCCTCTAGAGAGGTCACAAGGTTTTTCTATTTTTCAACCTACTGACCTAGTTTTTGACCGCACATGACCCAGTTACGAACTTGACCTAGATATCATCAAGGTGAACATTCTCATTAATTTTCATGAAGATCCATTGAGAAATATGGCCTCTGGAAAGGTCACAAGGTTTTTCTATTTTTAGACCTACTGACCTAGTTTTTGACCGCACGTGACCCAGTTTCGAATTTGATCTAGATATCATCAAGGTGAACATTCTGACCAATTTTCATAAAGATCCCGTGAAAAATATGGCCTCTAGAGAGGTCACAAATTTTTTTCTGTTTTCAGACCTACTGACCTAGTTTTTGACCCCACGTGACCCAGTTTCAAACTTGATCTAGAGATCATCAAGGTGAACATTCTGACCAATTTCTATGAAGATCCATTGAGAAATATGGCCTCTAGAGAGGTCACAAGGTTTTTCTATTTTTAGACCTACTGAGCTAGTTTTTGACCCCACGTGACCCAGTTTCGAACTTGACCTAGATATCATCAAGGTAAGCATTCTGACCAATATTCATGAAGATCTCTTGAAAAATATGGCCTCTAGAGAGGTCACAAGGTTTTTCTATTTTTAGATCTACTGACCTGGTTTTTGACCCCACGTGACCCAGTTTCGAACTTGATCTAGATATCATCAAGATGAACATTCTGACCAATTTTCATGAAGATCCATTGAGAAATATGGCCTCTAGAGAGGTCACAAGGTTTTTCTATTTTTAGACCTACTGACCTAGTTTTTGACACTATGTGACCCAGTTTCGAACTTGACCTAGATATCATCAAGGTGAACATTCTGACCAATATTCATGAAGATCTCTTGAAAAAAATAGCCTCTAGAGAGATCACAAGGTTTTTCTATTTTTAGATCTACTGACCTAGTTTTTGATCCCACGTGACCCAGTTACGAACTTGATCTAGATATCATCAAGATGAACATTCTGACCAATTTTCATGAAGATCCATTGAAAAATATGGCCTCTAGAGAGGTCACAAGGTTTTTCTATTTTTCGACCTACTGACCTAGTTTTTGACCCCACGTGACCCAGTTTCGAACTTGACCTAGATATCATCAAGGTGAACATTCTGACTAATATTCATGAAGATCTCTTGAAAAAAATAGCCTCTAGAGAGGTCACAAGGTTTTTCTATTTTTAGATCTACTGACCTGGTTTTTGACCGCACGTGACCCAGTTTCGAACTTGACCTAGACATAATCAAGATGAACATTCTGACCAATTTTCATGAAGATCCATTGAGAAATATGGCCTCTAGAGAGGTCACAAGGTTTTTCTATTTTTAGACCTACTGACCTAGTCTATGACCCCACGTGACCCAGTTTCGAACTTAACCTAGATATCATCAAGATGAACATTCTGACCAACTTTCATAAAGATCCCATGAAAAATGTGACCTCTAGAGTGGTCACAAGCAAAAGTTTACAGACGGACGGATGGACGACGGACGCCACGCGATCACAAAAGCTCACCTTGTCACTTTGTGACAGGTGAGCTAAAAAAGGATGGTGTGATATCAATATGTCTTAATAAAATTTAAAATACAAAACATATGACAGAAATGCTTAGAGAACTATAATGTTCTATGTACAGTGTCTGCTGTATGTATGGTCTGCAAATCTGTCGTCTTCTACTGGATGAGGATAATGACTTAGCATGGCCGAGAATAAATACAATTCCCTATAAGGTTGTGGCCGGACTGTTATGTAATCGTCAGAGTATGTATAACACTGTGCTTCAGATTGTCATTCCTAGTTTGTTTTGATTAATTCAAAATGTTTGATACTGTCCGCAACTACTCAACTTCATGTAAACCACAAATGAAGAACCAAAAACAGACTGGCAACTGCACTCAAGTATGCACAGTAACACCTGTCCGAAATGCCGTTAACATCCAGGTTTTCATATTTTACACTAAAAAACTTGTGTAAATCCATTTTACACTGCTCTAAGGAATCAGAGCAATATGAAAATTACTAAAATGAGCCGCGCCATGAGAAAACCGACATAGTGCGTTTGCGACCAGCATGGATCCAGACCAGCCTGCGCATCCGTGCAGTCTAGTCAGGATCCATGCTGTTCGCTTTCAAAGCCTATTGCAATAAGAAAAACCGTTAGTGAACAGCATGGATCCTGACCAGACTGCGCGGATGCGGATGCGCAGGCTGGTCTGGATCCATGCTGGTTGCAAACGCACTATGTTGGTTTTCTCATTGTGCGGCTCAAATGACATCAACAGGCTGTAAATAACAAGTGAATGAACTATTGCCATGCAATACAAAGTCCCCTACTGGAAGGCACCTAATTTTCTCTACTGCAGTATAACATAATGAACTGATATCTGTCAATGATGTATAAACAATATTGTACTATATATACAATATGTTATAACAAAACACTTGGATTAAAATTTGCATATACAAAAACCTACAGTTGTTGATTGTTTCATAACTATTAATATAAACAAGAGTGCCAGAATGTCAAAATATATGCCCATCATAGCAAATTTCTTCACACTAGCACCTATATTTTCATATGGATATTTTTATAATATAAGTTATTTATAGTAACAACAAAGGGAAGTTAATCCTAAAAAAAAAAAAAAAAAAAAAAAAAAAAAAAATCTATATATAAGTCCACACAAAACTCTTTACCAGATAGAGATAGGTCAAAATACACCTAAAAATTGGATGTAACATGCATGTTGTACCACAGAAATGTGGTCTCAATTTTTCCCTATGGCCAGTAAAAAAAAAGTTACAATATAAGCTATTTACAGTAAAACAAAGGGAAGTAATTCCAAGAAAAAGTGTCTCATGGTGGTGAACATTTGTGCTAAGTAAAATCAAATCCTTCCATGCATGAAGAAGAAATGCTCCAGACAGTCATTCTTGAATTTGACCTTTGACCTCTGTGACCTTGACCTTAGAACCAGGAACCTGGTTCTTGCGCATGACAATCTGTCTCTTGGTGGTGAACATTTGTGCCAACTGATATTTAAATCCTGTTTTGCATGACAAAGATATAGACCGGACAGGAAAAAAATCCTATTGACCTTTGATCTCCAAGTGCGACCTTGACCTTTAAGCTAGGGTTCTGGGTGTTGCGCATGACACGTCGTCTCATCATGGGGAATATTTATGCCAAGTAATATTGTAATCCCTTGATGGATGACAGAGTTCTGGACCAGACACGAAACAGACCCTGTTCATGCCATGTAAACATCTGACTGCCAAGTGTGACCTTGACCTTTGAGCTAGGGGTCTGAAAGTTGTGCAAAACACATTGTCTTATTATGAGGTAGATTTGTGCCAAGTAATATTAAAATCCCTTCATGGATGGCAGAGTTATGGACTGGACAGGAAAAAAACCCTGCTGACTTTTGACCTCCAATTGTGACCTTGACCTTTGAGCTAGGGGTCCGGGTTTTGCGCAAGACACGTCATCTCATCATGGGGAACATCTGTGTCAAGTAATATTAAAATCCCTTGATGAATGACAGAGTTATGGATCGGACACGAAACAAACCCTGTTCATGCCATGTTAACATTTGACTGCCAAGTGTGACCTTGACCTTTGAGCTAGGGGTCTGAAAGTTGTGCATGACACATCATCTTATTATGAGGTAATTTGTGCCAAGTAATATTAAAATCCCTTCAAAGATGGCAGCGTTATGGACCGGACAGGAAAAAAGCCCTGTTGACCTTTGACCTCCAATTATGACCTTGACCTTTAAGCCAGGGGTACGGGTTTTGCGCAGGACACGTTGTCTCATTATGGGGAACATTTGTGCCAAGTAATATTAAAATCCCTTGATGATTATGGACCGGACAAGAAATTGCGGACGGACGGAATGACAGATGACGGAAAAGCGCATTCCTATAGTCCCCGAAACTGGTTTTCAACCAGTAGGGGACTAATAACTGAAGTAAAAGACACTTCATTCAGCAATGAAACCATTTGGCAGAACAAAGGTAAAAATAAATGAAATCAATGTTGAGAATCTACTTACGCGTATTTCATACAATGCAGATTCCACATTTTCATGAGTTCTTTCTCCCCTTCATTTACATCTGTAAACTCATCTATCAACTGCAATAACAAAAAGAACTTTATGAAGTTTTTCAAACAACATGATAATCTGTTCTTCCATGAGCCACATTTACATAGTAAGCCGTAGAATTGTGTACTTTCAAGAATGATTGTATGTTGTACTGATTAATGGTGTGAGACACAAGCAGTAATGCTGAATCTGTTGTTATAGAGAATAAATAATGGATAAACAGCATAACTAAATCCAATGTAAACATTGTATTATTGTTAGACACATATTCATGTCAAGAGGCTTTCATAAAGGATAAACAGTTGAAACTCAGTATCTCAAACTCCAAGGGATCAAGCATTTTAATTCAAGATAACTGAAGTTCGGCTTAAAATGTTATTTCGTTCATGTTTTTGCAGGATGTGACTTGTAAATTTCTTAGAGATTGCCTGAATTTTGTGATTTAAGCGAGTTTGAGAAATCAAGTTCTAACTGTATTTAACTAAAGAAACTCTGTAAATATTCTAAATTGACCTGTTTTACTACTCAGGGCTTCCACTAGACCTGAAAACCAAAGAATCCCAGATTTTTTTGAAGGGTCCTTTTCCAAAATACAGGAGTCCTGTCCCAACATGTCCATATTATGGACGAAATTTTCTTATATAGTAATACGCAGCTGGTAATACAATAATATTGAACAAAAGTTGTTTTATTAATATTTATTTCATAATAAACATTATAGGGCTTATTCAGTTTTAAGTAATGAACTATTAAAAGAATGGTGGGTGGGGTTTGATGCCTTTGCATGTTATATTATCAAAAATACTTCAAACTGTTAGCTGCTTTTGCAACAGTTGTCATATTTTTCTTAAATGCAGACTTTTTATTGACTAATTATTAAGATTGCACTAGAAAATCTCGTTAGAAAGGACAGATATGTCTGAAAATCACGGTCGCGAAAACAGGTGAAAATATGAAAAACGAAAGTTAAGACTTAAATTCTTGATAAAATACATGTTCTTAATTTATTTTCTTTCATCATAGCTATTCAAAATTTACAATTTCTGCTTATTTAAAGCATTTTCCCCCCAAACTAAGACTCGGTAACAATAAAATTTTTTTGCTATATTGTAACGGCTGACTGCTCATAAAATCGTATCAAGCACACAAAATAATGATTATAATTATCCAGTTTTTTATTCAGTAATCTAATTATCGCCAATTGACTGCCTAATCAAATAAAATTGTTGCAAAGTGGCTCTCCTCCTTTCAACAACGGATGATGTTTATTACAAATTATCGATTTTTCACATCTTTTGGTCCACAAACACCGTGTAACAGACATAGCTTCGGGCCATTTTCGCCAATTAGAAATTGGAAATTTACTGCTATCATTAGACAAGTCCTGCCTTGCGATCGCCTGTCAACGGTGGTTTAACTCTGCCTTCTATACCTTACTGCTTACGTCACGCATATCATTATTAGTGTATACGTGCTTTCAGTGACAGCGAGTGTTTATCTAGAATACACGTTAATTGTCGACACAGTTTTATTGTAAGAAATGAACGATAAGAGAAAGGATTATCAAAGAAAAATGGCCCTGGGTCCCAAGTGACCACAGGCAAGTATCATGCCGGGTCCTTTGAGCATTTTTTTAAAATCTCCCGGGTCCGGACCCGGGGTCCCGGGTCAAATGAAACCCCTGCTACTAACAGTATTTATAAACTTTTTAATGTGTCTATCAAAATCTTACATTGACTGATTTTTGGCACAGCCAATTAGGTGTAACTTCATCCTCACTGTCTTGATTAACCTCCTGTGGTTGTAGAGGTAAGCAGGTGTTGGTCCGGTAATACAATCTGTAACCAGGAAATTTAATACTGTGCATGCTATACCAAACTAAACAACTTTATGTCTCTATTATTCATACATATACTGGCCTGGGATTCAGTCATAATCCAAAAGCCTGAAAAACTACCATCTAAAGCCTGAAATCAACTTTTTCAACGGTTATATAAGGAAATTCTGGCAGTCAAAAGCCTGAAATCAGGACCAGTCCTGAAAAATCACAGGCCTGATACTGGAGAGGACCAAAGAAAAAGCAAAAGAGACCACAAACATTCATATAATCAAAGTACTGGTAGAATCAAATCTAAGAAAACCTGAACACAGATCTGTATAGAGCAGACTTCAGCATGATTTCATACAAATTTATTCACTCATTTAACTGTTACCAGTACATTGTTTTCTTAATTTAACTAACACCTGTAGTATTAACATTACTCCTGCCAAACATACTGGGTAGATGTTTCAATGTAATAAAGATAACTGTATGATTGATGTGTTACATCTAAAACTGTAACAAAATTGGTTCTGTGGCACTGACAAAAACAAATAAGAATGTATCAAACAACAAACCTATTATGTCCCTGAATAATTTGTTTAGAAACCTGATTTTCCTTTTCTGGCTCACAAAATTCTAACAATGAATGTGGCTGTCTCTTAGGTCTGAAACAGAAATATAACACTGTTTTTTTCAACTGGCAGTTTCCATACATACAGACGTTTGTTCGTTTCAGTGTAAGATTTAAATATCTTTCACTTGTGAACACCAGTTGCAATATTTCCACCCATAGCACAGCTACAAATGACAAGAGCTCGTAGAACATGAAATGCCCCCCTTGATGCATTCAGTAATTGCACAAGGAACAGAAAATATTTGGTCACTGTGCACAAAAGTTCAACTGTTCTTGGTCAAAGCAACCTTGACCTTTGACCTATTGACCTAAAAATCAATAGGGGTCATCTGTAGGTCACGATAAACCTCCCTATTAAGTTTCATGATCCTAGACCCAAGCATTCTCAAGTTATTGTCCGGAAACTGTTTCAGGTCACTGTGACCTTGACCTTTGACCTACTGACCTCAAAATCAATAGGGGTCATCTGTTGGTCATGATAAACCTCCCGATTCAGTTTTGTTATCCTTAGCCCCAGCATTCTCAAGTTACTGTCTGGAAACTGTTTTACTGTTCCTGGTCACTGTGTCCTTGACCTTTGGCCTGCTGACCTAAAAATCAATAGGTGTCATCTGCTGGTCATGATCAACCTTCCTATCAACTTTCATGATCCTAGGCCCAAGCCTTCTTGAGTTATCATCCGGAAACCGTTTTACTGTTCAGGGTCACTGTGACCTTGACCTTTTACTACTGACCTCAAAATCAATAAGGGTCATCTGCTGGTCATGACAACCCCCTATCAACTTGATGATCCTAGGCCAAAGGTTCTTGAGTATCACCGAACGGTTTATGTCAGAGTCACTTGACCTTGATCTTTGACTTACTGACCTCAAAATCAAGGTCATCTGCTGGTTATGACCAACCCATGACTTTCATATCCTGGCCAATGTTCTTGGTTTCCCAGAACGGATGTACATACAGACCGACCAACATCTGCAAAACAATATACCCCTCCTTCTTCAAAGGGGGACATAAAAATGTAAGATATGGTGTTCGTAAGTGAAAGATATTTTGATCTTGTAAAACAAACAAATTTTCTTTTATTTCACATGTTGACTAAATTTACTCATTTTATACCTTCTGAACAGTGAACAATATATTTGATATTTTTCACTGTGAAAATACCAGATATATTTCAGTCTTAATATTTCATTAATTCACTGAAAAACATGTGATAATTACAATTCTAATATGACTAGTAATGCTTAAATCTGATATCACACTCCAAATAATCAAGGCTCTAGCTATTATTGATTCAGAGAAGAAGATTTTCAAAGTTTCTTATATAAAAGCCTATAGTAAGTACATGTCAGACACAGGGGCGTGGCCATTTTTTTTTTACCTTAGGGCAATAATTTGGACAAGTATGGTAAAGAGTCAAACCCTTATATCACATGCCAAATATCAAAGCTCTAGAGAAAAGGATGTTTAAAGTCTGATAGCTGAAAACCTATTTTTAACCAAAAAGACCCATATGTTCATTGAACCGGAACCATTTGAACAACTTTGAAAGAGGGCTACCCAGAGATCATTTGTGCAAAGTTCATCAAAATCCATTCAGTGGTGTTGTTTAAAGAAATTGTTGATGAAAAGTGACCACGCCCTCTGGCTGCCATGTTTTTTGACAAATCAGAAAAATCTGAACAATATTTGTAGAAGGTCACACAAGGACAATTTGTGTGAACTTATTTTAGTTTATACATAATTTATTTTAGGTCGATTGTGAAGGAAGTTCTACAACTTATATTAATCACTCTCGACACCTCATTCCGGATGGAAAACATCGCCACGTGGGTACGAGAGAAGAGGCCAGTTTCCCTTTTTAATGCTGAGCGCAAAGCAAGTGAGCTACTGGTACCGTTTTTCACGTCTTTGGTATGACGCAGCCGGGGATTGTATATATATAAAGGGAAAAGTGACCACGCCCCCTGGCAGCCATGTTTTTGATGAATCGGAATAAATTGAACAATCTTGGTAGGGGGTCACACAAGAACCATTTGTGTAAAATTATTTTAAAATCGGGCCAGCAGTTTCACATAAGATTTTTCAAGTTTCCACTATATACATATAGGCAAAAAATGATCACGCCCTCTGGCAGCCCTGTTTTTTGACGAATCAAAATAATTTGAACAATCTTGGTAGAGGGTGACACAAGGACCATTTGTGTAAAATTATTTTAAAATCGGGCCAGCAGTTTCACACAAGAAGATTTTTTAAATTTCCACTATATACATATAGGGAAAAAACCACGCTCCCTGGCGGCCATGTTTTTTGACGAATCGGTATAATTTAAACAATCTTGGTACAGGGTGACATAAGGACAATTCGTGTGAAATTATTTCAAAATCGGACCATCGGTTTAGGAGTTTTCTATTTTTAGCTCTAATGGCCTCTATGTGCAACCAAGCAGAACTGTTTGAACAACTTGGTAGAGGACCATCCATGCCAAGTTTCATCAAAATCCATTCAGTGGTTTTGGAGGTCATTTCTTTTAAAAACAATTGTTGACGTTGGACGCACGCACGCACGACGGACACAGCACGATCACAATCATTGCTCAGGTGAGCATAAAACTTCAGTGACTCATAAGAGAATACCAAAATGCCTACGATTACTCAACACTCAAAAATAACTCAAACTGACAATCTACTGTTGACAACATACCTGTAGACCATGACATGAGTGATAGATGTACGCCTCACTGGTCCCAATCTGTGAAATGCAAAGCCGATATGCGAGTTCAGATCCTGAGGATTACCTCCATATGCCCCATCATAACAGTCATTTATAGTTACATCTACACGAGCTCCCTTCGGCATAGGCTGCAATATAATAACTCATTATAGTTTTATAGTCATCATTTCATTTGCATATTGTAGGAAAACTGAGCTGACAAGCATGTGTTCATTAATTTATTCTCTTTTATGAAGTAATTTACTTTTAATTCAATTTCCATAGCAAAAAAACAAGCAAATTCGATGAATTGGTATCCCCCGCCGAAAGGGTTTGTGGTGAGGAATGGCAAAAAAATATATCTGGCAAAAAGTTAAGGATGTTACTAAGAAGCAAATAATTTCATTAGTCAAAATCAATTTAACAGAAAATGAATGTTTTAAGTGTACATAATAAATGTATGTTATGTTGATCCTGACTAACGAAATTATTTTGAATGGAATATGTTTACTGTAATAAGCTTAGCTTTTAGAATTAAATGGAGTTATTTGAAATGTGAGCTTGAAATGTAACTAGAACGAAATACTGCCTTTGAGTAGTTTGGCACCAAGTGTTGCTATTTAACATGTACATTTGAACTTAAAAGACAGATGTCCTTAAGAGAGCACAATCAAGTAAGATATCTTGAACATGGCTGGCGGCGGGGTGGGTGTGGATGTTACAGGTTTGAACATTTTTTAGAAAAAAGGAATGGGAAAAAAAAATTATGGGGGTGGGGGGCACATGTTGATTATAAATATTGATGGAAAATTAAATATGAAAAAAACTAGAATGTGTCTGTAGGAGACAGTGTGTGTCCCCCACTGGTACATTTGTCACAAATAAGGGATAATAATTCAAATGTTTGCAAAGTCTTAAGGGGGTATAGCCTCAACAAACATTTTATGAAAAGGATTCATTATTCTAGGCCATATACTTTTTTAGTTATGAGCATCACAAACAAAAATTACACTATTTTGGCTATTTGAAGGGCAATCACTCTGTAATAAGCGCTAAGATTCTCAAGAAGAATGCCAAATGTTCAAGGTCACATCATGATAAAGACTTTCAAGTTTTCATCCATTTATATCATATACTTTTTGAGCTAGGTGCGTCACAAAGTGAAAATGGGAATTTTTGACTATTTCAGGGGCCATCTCTAAAAATAGGGGGCGGAGGCAGACAAAAAATAGGAGGTGCGCAAGTTCATATCATGATAAAGACTCACGCAAGGTATCATCAATTTATATGTAATACTTTTTAGGTTAGGCGCGTCACAAGGTGAAAATGTGCATTTCTGACTATTTCAGGGGCCATAACTCTGGAAATAAGGGGTGGACCCAGATAAAAACTTGACGGGCATCATCGCAGTATGTTGGTTCATGTTTATTTCAAGTTTTATGAAATTCTACCTCCTAGTTACTGAGAAATTGCTGCGGACGGAGGCACGCATGGACGGACAATGCCATTTCAATACCCATCTCCCGATTTCATTGGCGGGGGATAATAATCTAAAGGTTTAAGGCAAGAAAAGACACTGTAGACTTTAAAGCTACTTTCCAACAGCTGGGTGAAAAACCTTATGACTTTAATTTGCAATGGATAAAAACAACTAGAAATATTGTCTTGACAAAACACTCATTGTGTTAACCCTTAGCCTGCTGGCGGCTTGTGATTCTGCCTTTGCGACCAGTGCAGACCAAGATCAGCCTGCACATCCGTGCAGGCTGATCATGGTCTACACTGTTGCTATTTAGTCAGTAAACTTTCATTGAACACCCCTTTGAATAACAAGAGCTGTCGGAGGACAGCAACGCTCGACTATTCAACAGCCTTGTCAATTGAATGAATACAAAAGTTGAAAAAGGGGCATAATTTTGTAAAATGCAAAGTAGAGGTATTGAACCTCTGTACTGCATGTCATATCATGACAGTGAACAAGTGTGTGAAGTTTCAATCCTTTCCAATTTGTGGATACTGAGATACCAGCTTACATACAAAAACTTAACAAAAAACTGCTAAGTCAAAGGGGCATAATTTTGTAAAAATGCCAAGTAGAATTATGGGACCTTCACAGTGCATGTTAGATCATGACAGTGAACAAGTGTGTGAAGTTTCAATCCATTCCAATTAGTGGATACTGAGATATCAGATTACATACAAACATTTAACCAAAAACTGCTAAGTCGAAAAAGGGGCATAATTTTGAAAAAAAAGAGAGTAGAGTTATGGGACTTGCTTAGTGCATGTCAGATCATGATAGTGAACAAGTATGTGAAGTTTCAATCCATTCCCATTAATAAGTACTGAGATACCAGCTTACATACAAAACCTTAACCAAAAATTTCTAAGTCGAAAAAGGGGCATAATTTTGTAAAAAAGCAAAATAGAGTTATGGAACCTGTGCAATGTAGATCAGTTCATCACAGTGAATAAGTGTGTGAAGTTTCAATCCATTCCCACAAGTGGTTACTGAGTTACCAGCTTACATACAAAACCTTAACCAAAAATTTCTAAGTCGAAAAAGGGGCATAATTTTGTAAAAAAGCAAAATAGAGTTATGGAACCTGTGCAGTGTAAGTCAGTTTGTCACAGTGAATAAGTGTGTGAAGTTTCAATCCATTCCCACAAGTGGTTACTGAGTTACCAGCTTACATACAAAACCTTAACCAAAAATTTCTAAGTCGAAAAAGGGGCATAATTTTGTAAAAAAGCAAAATAGAGTTATGGAACCTGTGCAGTGTAAGTCAGTTTGTCACAGTGAGTAAGTGTGTGAAGTTTCAATCCATTCCCACAAGTGGTTACTGAGATACCAGCTTACATACAAAACCTTAACCAAAATCGGGACGCGGACGCGGACGCCGACGCATGGGCGAGTGCAATAGCTCACTATTCTATGAATAGTCGAGCTAATAAATGGTACTGCCCAAATTCAATGATGGACCAGTCCGTTTTAGAAATTGAGCAGGCTAAAGGTTAACTCAACAAATACAAAAATAAAATAGAAACATACCACATATAATATATTAAATCTAGCATGACACAGTCGTAGATGCTTTAAGAGACTGTATAATTTTTCACAGTTCACTGTACACCATGGACACCTCATATTGTCCCGGGTGTCTGTCTGCTGACGTGTGATGTCATTATACAAGAACATATATGTCACTTGCATCTTTTTCTGGGGCGTTGACTGAGCTTCTTCCTTTATCTTTTGAGGTGATGTTTCTGAGTCATACCCTGTGTGAACATAAAAGGCCTCTTCAAATGAACATAAAACAAAATTTTTGTGCAAACATGCATGATAAATTCATCTTAAAGATGTAAGACTGCTCTGTGGTCAGCAAGTTCAAATCTAGAACAGCAGGTACTTCATATGACCACCAAACAAAATGTTGTAAGCTTGACCTGTGGGTGGAAACATTATGTCTGAGTGAGTCATCAACAACCTGAGATTGATGTGATAAAGTTGTTATTGGCCTGCAGGGAACTGGCGTGTATTGTTAAAGCATCTAGGAACATTGGTATGGTTTACTGGTCTCTGTTAACAGTGTTGCAAAATAGTGTAAATCCTATATCAAACCATTTCCAGATTGAACTTCTCATCTACTTGAATTTACGAATTTCAGCTTAAACTTATGAACCGACAGACCAAATAAAGCATGTGAACCTTATTATATATATATACATCTACCCTATAAGGTAATGATCTTTACAGCAGTAGTTTCTTCATAACAAGTCCTGTCTGAAGAGAGATACTGTATCAAAGGCATAAAATCAAATTCAGACTACAACCTGACAACCAATAACTATTCATAGCTTTTCTAACTCCACACCTTGTCTCTTATCTCTACTTAATACTGACAGATATAAATGAAAACTGGACATCGTGTTAATGATTATTTTATTTTGATAAAACATAACTATAACAATCACAAGAATTTATGTCTGACCATTGTTATCTTTTACTTAAATGATCATTAAAAATGTGTGTGGAATTTTCATCAAAATATGATATTTAAACGAGAGAACAACGAAAAGCTAGTGTAGTTAGTATATTCATGCAATAAGAAAATTGTTGAGTGTATTTGTGCAGCATCACTTAGCTTACATACCTGAGAAATTGCTGTATTTTGTTATCCGATTATTTTTCACAAACTCACAAGGTGGAATTTTACATTGCTGGTTCCCCTCAGGATCATCTGTCCAACACAAATATAACTTCAAAGTAGGACTGGAACCAAACTCATCAAGAAGATCTATGGACTGAAGAAGAAATTCATGGAATTCAAGAAGTTCAGTGAAATTTAGATTTATTCTGCCAAGAAAATAACCATGTAAATATATTAGGCTATGGGTGATATCAGTGTAATAAATCTGTGTTTTTGCAAACATCTAAACCTTTGCGATGTGCTGATAAATGTTCAATGATGTGAGCATCAGTAGCAATCTAGATTCCTCGTCAAATCTTGACTTTCTACCAATGCCTCAAAACATGCTATATACAATACAGATACTGAAAGATTCAGACCAAGGACAAATAGAAGTGAATATTGATTAATATGCCATTCAATAAGTGTTTTATTATTTGACATGAGAAATAAATATCACACATTTAATATGCAAAGTTTGAACTTAAGAACTTTAGCCAAACTGTGTCGGAACACTGACTGGTCAGTGCAGTCATATAACACGAACTATAGACCAGCAGCTGATGTAAGGACTCATATAATGACGTATTATAAAATGATTAATATGTAAAAATCGACTTTTATCAAATATATTTCATCGTCAGAAGTAAAATAAGTGCGCTACATATAAAGTTTTAGTAATGAGTGAATTACTGAATTTTTATTGTAAAAATATGCAATAAACAAACTGAAATCGTGTGTATTTAGAAACTTACTTTAGGAAAAACAAGAGCACCGCCTTGCGGGTGCTGACGCTCATCTGATTTTTTTTGTGTATTAGAAATATTGTCCTACCCATGATTTTCTAAGTCTAAAAAGGGCCATCATTCTTGCAAAAAGCAGAATAAAGTTATGTTTCTTGATGTACAGTGTCCACTAATGATGGTGAAAAACTATTGCAAGTTTTAAAGCAATAGCTTTGATAGTTTATGAGAAAAGTTGACTTAAACATAATACTCAACCAAGAAAATGATTTTCTAAGTCCAAAAGGGCAATAATTATTGCAAAAAGCAGGATGGAGTTATGCTGCTTGCTGTACAGGGTCAGCTTATGATGGTGAACAAGTGTTGCAAGTTTCAAAGCAATAGCTTAGATAGTTTAAGAGAAAAAGTTGACCTAAACATTAAACTTAACCAAGAAATCTGATATTTTCTAAGTACAAAAGGGGCCATAAATCTTGCAAAAAGCAGGATGGAGTTATGGTTCTTGCTGTACAGGGTCAACTTATGATGGTGAACAAGTGTTGCAAGTTTTAAAGCAATAGCTTTGATAGTTTAGGATAAAAGCTGACCTAAACATAAAACTTAACTAAGAAAACTGATTTTGTAAGTCCAAAAGGGGCAATAAATCTTGCAAAAAGCAAGATGGAGTTATGTTTCTTGATGTACAGGGTCTGCTTATGATGGTGAACAAGTATTCCAAGTTTCAAAGCAATAGCTTTGATAGTTTAGGAGAAAAGTTGACCTAAACATAAAACTTAACCAAGAAATCTGATATTTTCTAAGTACAAAAGGGGCCATAAATCTTGCAAAAAGCAAGATGGAGTTATGTTTCTTGCTATACAGGGTCTGCTTATGATGGTGAACAAGTATTCCAAGTTTCAAAGCAATAGCTTTGATAGTTTAGGAGAAAAGCTGACCTAAACATAAAACTTAACCAGGCAACGCCGACGCCGACGCTGACAACCGCTCAAGTGATGACAATAACTCATCATTTTTTTTCAAAAAATCAGATGAGCTAAAAAACTGATTGCCTCCAGATCTGATACATTCAGAAACATTCACAGCTTCAAACATCAATGTGTTGAAAATCATAAATAATAAATATCTTGATATTTTTTTGCATATTAAGGTGTAAGATAAAATTATAACTGACATTTACCATTTGACTAAAAGCCTTCCTACAAATTTAACAAACTTATAAAAAAATTATACATAAAATCTACCAAGTAAAAACAATATCAACTATAACAGATGAAAGTGCTTTGATATAAATTTGCAGAGGGTGGGGAACTGCATCAAAATAGGCGTTTTAGCTATCAATCATGTATCAATAAAAAATTATTGACAACATGAATCAACAAAATTACCCGTTTTCCAACAGAACTGTCCCATCTACTATCTCTAGTTGAGAATTTTGATGCCGAGTCTTGCAGCACGAGATCATACATTCCTGATTTAAGTACTCCTTGGTATTGTTTACCATATAGAGTAAGCTCTGCACTGTATGTAACTGACTCTTCCTCCACACTAATGCTTCGCCCATTTAATACACTGCGTCTCTTCTTTGGTTGTGGCTCATCTGTATAGTAAAATTAGTATGAACTATTTCTAAGCAATAAATACAGACAAAAACATACTTCATTGCTTGAATGGTTAGTACTCAAAATTAAGAATGGCCCAGCTAACAATTCAGAAATAATCAGGTAAGTAGAGTAGCTGTCAAGTCCGGTTTCTTCCTCTCTTATAGTAGTGACCATTTGTAGGCCTCCTCCCCTATGAATTTCTGAGTACCCAGCAAGTTCCACCCCCACCCCCAACACACACACGAATGGCAGGCCTGGGAACCTTTCCCTTATAGTTAAAAACAAAAAAGAACCTGCCAGCTAGAGACTGGTGTTTTAAGAGTATAATTTTGAATGTGAACACTGGAAAAGTTGTATTCTCTGATTGGTCTTATTATCTATGAAGACAATATGTCTAGTCATCCAGTTGTGATTATATGTCACACAGATAAGATCATATCATAAGATCATTTCCAGATATCCCAACAATGAAGAGACAGAACCAAGGTTCTGATCCAGGCAATAGAGGTAGAACCACCCATTCTTTCGCAGTATGACTCTGATAACACTGAACAATGGTGAAAGATAAGCAACTTCATCACAGACCTTGCACAGAAATCAGGCCTCGAAGAGCAGACACAGTCATGATTAAAAACAAAAGGAAAAAGAAAATATACCATGCTCTGAAACATCTCCATTTGTGACTCCATTTGAAAGACTAGGTTTGAGAAGACAGGTAACATTCAAGTTTAAAATACAACTGTGGAATCCATCTTTTGGCTTGAAGCTGAATCCATCCTTACATATGACTGTTTCCTGACATGGACTGTAATTTTCACTGTCAGACTGGGTACCATCTAGACTAGAGTTGTTCCAATTTGGATTGACTGGTACTTTTGCTTTCCCAACATTGATCTGCTTAAACCCTTGCTGACTATCTCCCTGTTTATAAAAATGCAATACCAAGAAGTAAAGAAGTTAGAACTTGCAAATACTCTTTCAATATATAAATGTTAAACTCTGAACACAAAACTAGTCTCATTTAGTGAATCTTTACAAGACTGTTAATTCAGGAGCAAGTTTGAAAGAAAACTTCTAAAAAATGCCTAGTATGTTTTACACTCAGAATTACATATTCTATGCGCTATGTGATACAAACAAAGACCTAGATCACTCAAGGAAGGCATGGCCAGTATACTAATTCCCACAGTGGCTATATCACTTCTTGTATGAGAACAATAAAAGCCATGTGCCTGTGTTCATTGACATTTTAGTCTGAAATTAAGACGTAAAAAGACTTTAAACTGCTTAATTTCCATCCTATTCCAAAGTTGTTAAACGAGAATAGATTTTAATGAAATTTTGCATATGCTTTCTGTTCTTACAGATGGCTCAACGTTTCATCAATATAAATATACTACATGTATATTAAAATGTTCCAGCCAACCGAATATCTGTTGCTTGTAAGTAAAGTTTCAGACAAATATGAGTTCAGTATACCTGTTCCCTACCATCAGCATTTCAGCAGGCATAAATTTCTATGACTGCTTATTCATCTTACATAATTTCAGTTACGATATTACCTTACGACCATGCTGTACTTTATTCAGTGTGATATCTATAGCTGCTTCATGTACATCTGGAGAAAACTGGCTGTTATAAACGCCAGTTAACTCCAACTTCAGGTACTTCACAACAGAACTAAAATTTGAAATTTACAGCTCTTGTTAAGATAATGGCTGAAATGTACAGGATGTGTATATAGAGCAAGACAATGCAGGAACCATAAAGTAAAACTTCTATGATAGTACACTTACTTCTGGTATACATTTCTTTTTATAAACAATGTCAACCTCTAATTAAAATAATTGAGATAGAGATCAGGAATATGAAGTTTATTAAAAGAATATTAAACATTCAATTTACAAGAACAATTGATTTGATAGTAATAGAAATTTAACTATCTAAAGATGTTTAAAAGTATATGGTGTTTTTGCGCTAAGCACTATATTAACTAGATTTAACATTGCTTTAAATAGAAAATTACCTTACAGGTAACTTTACATTATGTAAGCGGCTATTTAAGCTTGTGCTGTAACTTCAACTTTAATGATGTCTTAATTACAAAACTTGTTCAATTTTACGTACGAATGCTTGTCATTTTTTATATCTTTCTTGTTGGTCTGTAAACTGTCAACTTTGAATGATCTCCTGCAGTAGAAAACTTTCAGTTGTCGTCTGCTTGCATTTTTCTAAACAATTTTGAAACTGAAAGGCTGCCAACACAGTCATATAAACTTAATAGACCCATATTTATGGCTTTTTGAAATTTCCATGCAATTTCGTATATTCTGTTATTTAAGAATTGTTTGGCTTTAAATGTAGCTCATAAAAGCAATAGTTTCAGTGACAGCCCAAAAATATCGAAACAACATACAGACAAAACGTACCTGGGGTAATCAAACCGAAATTACCGATCATTATAGATCCACTATCTTAAAGCCAATGTTGGGTGGTTAAAACCTCCCAGGTCAATACTCCCTGAAGTGGTCAATTAGTCAATTAGTCAATACTGACTTAAGATATTTTGCAAAGTTTATGAACAATTAAATAATGACTGTTTAAGAGCATTTGGGACTTGATTAAGGTGAATGCATGCATTATCATTTAGTTAAAGCAACCTAATCAGTACTCCCAAATTGGTCAGAAGAGGCAAATTGGTCAATGGTTGATACTGGTCACTGAACATTTTCTGTTAGATTAGATTACAGATATATCATTTTTCTACAAAAAAGTCACAGTAAGAGGAAAAAACTGCTAACGGTAATTTAACTGTAGATCTACTTAATTTGTAGAAAGTACTTAATAAACTGTAGCAGTAAATGTTTTATTCACAAGTGGTAAATCTAATTATTTTCACTGGTATAAATAATTTAATCAAAAATTGCTGTAGACACCTGGACCCTTTCATGGAAGTAGTTTGTGTTTTGATAGCAATTGTCATATTGCCTAATTGACACCATGTCTTACAATATACATTAGATGTGTTGCTGGACTGTTTATCTAGTCACTAATTATATTGCCAGTGATAAATTGAAACTGTCATGAACAATAATCCCACTGTACTATTCTCAATGCTTGAACATGATAACTTTATTTTAGAAATAAGTAATGCGATCAAAGTATTCAATTTACCAGTATTGACCACTACATGTGCTGATCTGGGATAAAGCGCAGGACCAAAATTTTAATTGACCAGTAGTGTCCATTTCAATGAGTGTAATTTATAAAAATCTTTAATTTAAAATAAAGGTACTGTAAGAAGATTTATAAAAGCATTGAATAAACTAGTATTAACCAGTCTAAGTATATTGTCCAAAATGGAGCCTGACCAGGACACATTCCCAAGGACCGAAATTGAATCGACCAGTATTGACAACTATCCTTTTTAATGAACATTTTTATAGTATTCAAATTGCTTTATTATTTTTATATCAAAATTACTATTACAGCCTCAGTCAGTACTAACCTGTGAATGTACATTATGTCAAAGTGTTGAATAAACCAGTACTGACCACCCAAGAGTGACATTAGTATTGAATCGACCAGTATTGACCACCGGCCCCATCAATACTCATATTGACCGGCTCTTTGCCAACATTGCTTAAAGCCAAGAATTCTTATATACACATTTATGTTTATCATTTAGTAGAAAGTTGGGAGATGTCTTGTTAACAAAATACACACCTAAGACAACAGCAACTTTCAGTTTTTACCAAAAAAAAAAAAAAAAAAAAAAAAAAAAAAAGAAAAAAAAGAACGCTTAAATAATCACCTCTTCAAGTTGTTCACAGACCTTCTGTGTTTCATATAGGTTAAGTTCCTCTGGAGAAAAATTGGCTACAAAATAAAATAAACACATCACACATCTTTTTTAGAATTTAACAAAGAATGTATCACAGCATAATCAAATATTAAACCAGTAAAATATTCCTTATCAAAATATCCAATAAGAGCATATTCCTGTGAGAATGCTAATGGTTCTTTGTAAATATCTCTGCATATGTAAACAAAACAATGAACAAATTAATACCCTATACTAAAAACTTCAAAAACAAGCAGATCTTTATCATGAAATTTAAGAAAACTGTACTTCTTGCAAGATTAATAATCATATACTTAAAGGGGAAAGCAATGAGTTAGTTTGTTTATTCTTTCTGCTAGATATTCTTAAATCATTAAAGGCATTTAACATTTAGCCTGCTTAATTTCTAAAATGGACCAGTCCATCATTCAGTTTGGGCAGTACCACTTGTTTATAAAAGGGGTGGTCACTGAAAATTTACTGAATGAATAGCGAACAGTGAAGACCATGATCAGATCTTGGTCCGCAATGTTCGCCAAGGCAAAATAATTTGCCGCCAGCTGGCTAAAGGTTAAAACAATTTAAAAATTGTCTAAAAATAAGAAAGTTTGAACATTTTGAATTTTGTTTCCATGGCACTGTAAAAGAATATGCAAATTTCATTTTTTTAAAGGTATTTAATAGAAATTTTTTCCTTAATTTTGAAAAAAAATTGTTTAATTCTCAAGACTAGATTCTAAAGCAAAAGAAAAGATTATGCTTTACATCCAAAATCTAACAGAAATCAACAGAAATTTATCTTTTTAAAAGGATGATTGCCAAATAAATAATTAAGCAGGTTGACAGTGTAGTTGATGGCAGAAACACTACAAGGTCATAATGGCTATAAAGATGCTCACCTGACATTGACCTTTGATATTGAATTAATGTCATGAAACACTGCACCATTAAATGCAACAATTTTGTTTAATGAAGATCAATCAACTGTTTATGAGGTTCTATTTTAGATCTGACTGCGCTGAAAACTGGCCAAGATAGCAGAACCATTTAATCAAACTTGAGAGTCCATACAAGGATGCTACAGACATGGTTTGGGGAAGACCCACCAACTAGTTCATGAGAAGAAGTTGTTTTAAAACATTTCTTCTATTTTTAGATCTGACAGACCTTTAAGGGGCCTAGCACAACCTAGCATAAGAGCGATAAATATATCTTTAAGTTGTAAAACTTGTTTTACAATTGACCTAAAATAAATTAGTATTTAAAACACAAAAAAAGTTTTTTGTCACAATACTGTACAATACAATACAGTACAAAAAATTTTGTAGTTTGATTCAATTTAACAAAGTGTAAAACACTAAAGTAAACATGCTAAATCAATGTAATATATTTTAAACAGAAAATATACCCACCGAAACAAGATGTCTTGTTCGCAGATATCTGTATATTCTTGTTGGTTCTGAAATGATGAGAAACAAGAATGATGTCAACATTGGCTGAAACATGCCCCACACCTCCACCCCCAATTAAGACATATAGATTGTCAAATCCATTTTTCATATAGGGGATAAACTGGAACCACATTAAGTATACTTGTGATGAAAGTCAATACATATAGGAAGTGTCTAGGGGTATGGAATTGTACCTCTGATTGTAGAGGTACAGATCCGTACATCTAGACAAGCCTATAAGGGGTTCTCTAGGAGTACAGACCTCCTGTTTCCAGAGATTTATGGCTATTTGCATCTTAAATTTTGTTCAAAAATGAAACAAATAAGATTTAATCAGTATTCACCTAAAACTTGGATCCAAAAAGTTCACAGATACTACCATTCATCTGATTTCGAAACGTAAAAATCTGAGTGAGGAACTACAAATAATCATGAGGAATCGAAGTGGCACAAATAGATTTTAGATTAGACAAAATAATGTTAATTTGAATTTTGACAAACTATTCTTTAATAATAACATAGAGCTATTAAAATAAATAGACCAGCAATTTGAAAGGCATACAGAGCAAATCTTGCCAACATCAAGTGGGAACTGAATGAGATCTTGTTTTATCGGTGTATGAAACAGACAGCAGAAGGAAAAAAATTTGTGTAATGAAAAACTTTCTATCAGATCGTTTGTTTATAATGATAATGGTGTCTTTTTAATGTTATTTGTATTTTCTACACGTGGAAGGCATGAATTTATGATTGGAAGTCTGAGAAATCAACAGTTATCTTTTGAAAATAGGACCAGATTCGGTTTATTACGTGTTGACCGTATCGCCAGTGTAATACTTTAATAAGCGTCTGTTGAGCTGATCACGAGTGATCAAGTCACCAAACACTTCAATAAGGTAACCCGCTGACACAAGCTTACGCGAGATATATCTCCTGTGGCCATTCTGTGTATTTTATACTTCATTGATAATAACTAGGTTATTCATGTTTTCCACACATTTTTTTTTCTCTGCTGAATTTTAAGTATTAATAATTCGTTCAAGGGGTCACTCATTAAACTCTTTTTAGATGCAAATACTCTAGATCTCTGGAAAAAGGAGGTTAATACCCCTCAAACAGGCTTGTCTGAAGGTACGGGTCTGTACCTCTAGAATCTGATTCTAGACTTCCAAACATATATTATCGAACCAGGTGAACATTAAACTTATAGAAAGTAGTTTTTACTTATTAGGACTTAGGACAGAAAAAAAGAACTAAGTCTGCAAGATCTGTGAACACAGCAAAAAGAAAGGAGAACCACAGAAATCACTGGGTTTTGTTTGATAATCACACATCCATGGACTCTGATTAAAGTGTGAATTTTATGAAGATAATTCTTTTCCAACATATCCTTTCTTCCAATGTGGCCGTTATTAATGTGGTTATAAAGTTATGATTCATTGTTCGACCATTCATTTCTTTCTCATTTTCGTTAATTTCGGATATATCTTTAAAACAGGCACAGATAACGATAAGAAAATGCATCTGACCTACAGTCGTATATCTTACACAAAAGATAAGAAAATGCATCTGATCTACAGTCGTGTATCTTACACAAAATATCTGATTTTTATTCATTGGCCTAAACATCGCGAAAACATGTGTCACATTAGGCACGAACAAAAAAGGCAATGAAGGCAGTCATTTTAATTCTTAATCAGCAAATTCCGCATACTTTCAAATGCTTGAATAAATTTTTCCAAATCCGCTTCAACATTCTCCTCTACTTTAACAGTCGCTTTTTCTTTTTCTTTCTTCTTTGATTTCATATTGTTTGTTTTTGTTCCTTCCTTCGCGGGATTGACAAATCACGCCGGATAGTCGCACCGTATCATACACGGCGGCCATACAGCACGCTTGCAATCTGCACCAGTTTGTTATAGTGAGGTTACTAGTTATTTACATACGTGATAACATCTAAATACTTACTAAGCCGCACGTATCACACTCAATTACCAAGGGAATGTTTTACTTAAATTTTTAAGTCAATGTGTACGGCATACATGATTATTATAGCTTACCTTGGTAATATAATTAGAGTAGGCCTACGGTGAGAATTGTCATTATCTGTTTCAAAAATTCTACTCCCTCCTCAAATAGATTTTTTTCAAACATTCCAAACAAGATATTAAGCATTCCTGGCAGCCACCCTTAACATACCAAAATAAACTATAAATCTCCGATGAACTTCAACAGCAGCAGATCTAAAAAGCAGTTCCAGTCTGTATTCAGCCAAAAATCACCTCTAAACTTAGCATACTAATGCAAGATGGAACTTCAAGACATATTTGATCAAAAACATAACCCATCACCTGAAGAAGTCAAAACTACCCAAGAATGCCTACTATCCATGTAAATGCCAATTGGCATAGTTCATAATCTCAATATCCTCACATTATGTGGGCCAGAAAAGATCAAGCCCACCATTCTTAAAACACTTCCAAAGGAACGTTATAACAGTCTCCAGTCCTTGAAATTATCTTTCAGAAACCCATTGATAAGGATCACTACTCAGGCTACTCAGGTCAAACACTTACTATTTTTGTATGGTTTTGGTTATGTTTGGGTTTCACATGATGTTGGAGATATTGACTACTTCGTTAGTATTTTTCGTCAAAGACTCATAGATTGTCATACACAAAACTGGAAAGAGTCTATCGATGAATCAAGTAGATGTCACCATTATAAACATTTTAAAACTTTATTAAATACAGAACGTTACCTTACAATAAATTTGCCTTTTAAATACAGGCTAGCAATGTCAAAATTTCGTTGTTCAAGCCATAAGCTGCATGTTGAAACTGGTAGGCACAACAATACCCCTTTTGAATCTCGTATCTGCCAATTTTGTTATAATAGAAGTAACACTAGTATTGTTGAATGTGAATATCATGCTTTTTTTCAATGTGAGAAATTTAGTGAGATCCGTAATCAGTATCTTCTTAATTGGTATTCATCTGACAGAAGTATACTAAGTTTTTATAACATACTTAGCTCTGATAATGAAAAGGTGTTATATCAAACAGCACTGTATCTTGAGAAGCTTTTAAATAATGTTTGATCCGTTAATTATGATATTCAGCAGCCTAGAGAACTATTATGTTAAGATATGTTTGCTAGTCGACTGTGTGCTGAATTTATGAATATGTGTCTCAATTTAATCAGTGTATATGTATACATTTTGTGGGATCACAACTATCTGATTGAACCACTTACTATATATTATGTAGTGTATTTTGGGCCGGAGGCCTTTGTTACATTTAATAAACTTTTGACTTGACTTGACTTGATCGATATATATCTTCCCAGTGGAAAAATGCAAATGTAACCCCCATGCATCTACAAGAAGGGCGACAGGTCAGACCCAGCCAACTACAGGCCCATATCCCTTACATGCGTACTTCGCAAAACCATGGAGCATATAATGTCCTTATCAATTACAAACACTTTCCAAACCTTGGCATTATCTACCATCTCAAACATGGTTTCCAAGGAAAAATATACTGTGTGACACAATAATTATATAAATTACCTTGTCAAATCAGTGTACAACAAAATCAGGATGACCTGATACTATTCTATTAGATTTTAGCAGAGCATTTGATAAAGTGAGTGATGAGAAAGTCCTGTTTAAAATGCATAACTATGGTATACGTGGTGAAACCCTGAAACGGATTATAGAGCTCTCTCGACAACCGGATTCAATCCGTAATACTAAATGGTACAAGCCCAGAGCCTATACCTATCTCTTTTGGAGTTCCACAGGGGTCTTAGCTTGGTCCTCTGCTCTTACATGCATACATAAATGATTTCCGAAAAATATCCAGTTTAAATTTAATACGTCTATTCGCAAATGACACTGTAATATACATGTCACGGAAGTTAATTACCTCTGTCAGACAATCAAATACCCTCCAAAACGACCTTAAAACACTAGAAAAGATGGAGTTTAACGGAGATATGGAATTCAATCCCTCCAAGAGTCAAGTTATCACAAGTGATAAGTACCACAATATTACCTGCATAATACACTACTTTAATACCTTGGCGTTGATATATCAAACGATCTCTCGTGGGACGCCAACATAAATATGTCAACCGAAAGGGTAAATCAAACTCTAGGTTTCCACCACCTGAATATAAAGGTTAAATCCAAAACCACTTAATTCCACGGCATATTAGACCCTCGTCAAACTACAGCTGGAATATAACTCCGAAGTCTCGTCTCCATACACCAACCCAAGTAGACCAAATGTAAGCGGTCCAAAGACGGGTAGTGTGTTGGGCTATGTCCAACTTTGGCCGCACCTCCAGTGTTACAGACATGCTTTACAGTCTAAAATGGCACAGGCTAGATGTCCGACACATTGAATCCCGACTCGCTCTTATGTATTAAATCTCAAATCAAATAGTTGCAAAATTATTTCATCCCCCTATCAAGGCAATCACGCCATTATCATACGCTGTCTTGCATGTTAATCTCTGCAACCACTGACTAAAACAAATACTCATTTTCGCCAAAGGCTATAGTCCTATGGAATAATATCTTCCACCTGACAGCCCCTTCCTTCCAAGCCTTGAGCAGTTCAATGCCTCTGTTTGCAAGAGCGGATGGGGTGGTATAGCATCTCCGATTAAAACAAAGAATTCTTGATATATATTACCAAAGCTTGTATTCATGTTTCAATTAATGATTCAATACGATTCTTACTGTTTATTAAATACCCATTTTCTCATTATGGCGATAGCATACCTTATGACCAGGGTAGATTCAAATTAATTGAACCGTATCAAGTTATTGTAACTGTTTAAGCTGCTGCAGTCTCAATTAAGCTTCAAGTACAGTTTTTATCCAGGTTATCCATGCTCGTGTGTCCACGGTAACGCGTTTTCTCTCATTTTAAACAACTATTTGTGATAATGGGTCTTTTGACGGTTTCAGTGCTATTCTGTTTATGACCAGACTGGAATTTTAGGGTAATTTTATAATCAGAATACATCTAGCAAACACTTAACATGGTATCCTATTTACCTTAACTATTAAAGTAACCATGGCAACAGAGATGTTTAAAATATGTTATATCTTGCTTTTTATTGTAATTTCTTAGAAAAATATTGGATAAATTTATCTTTCTCTTTAAATGTAGCTTCAAAAAATAATGGGTAAGGATAGATTTCTCGGAAGCGCAGAGCACCACAAACACAGCCTCAGAGCCACGCATTTGCAAAGTAGGCCCACAACAAAAAGAAGCTGTACGTGACGGAAAAATATAACATTTTAATTTTATGCAAAATTTTGAAAGAGGAGGAGGAAGGGGCAAAGGGTAGAAAAGGAGAAAGGGGTTGAAGGGGAATGTCGAACAAGGATGAATATTCAAAAGGGAATGTTATGTTCCTTAATCAAAGTTAGCCTACAACGTAAACCACAGCGGCGCAGACACTCATGTGCAAAACAGAAACACGCACGCACGCATGCACGCACACATAGATAAACAGACAAGTAAGATATAACAACACTGTAGTGCACCACCCAAGACGCACAACGATCGGACACCGCCTTAGGATGCCGGCAGCCAAAATTAAGGTGAGCACGATAAGTTAGTCATAGTAAAAGGGGAGGGGATGCCAAAGCAAGGGAGCGCAATTGCAAGGGGCAACGATGAAGGCGATAGGGTGAGTGAGGAGAAAGAGGAAAGAAACGCTAACAACAAACTAGAATTTGTCTGTAGGACACAGGGTGGCCCCCCACTGGTACATTTGTCACAAATAAGGGGAAATAATTCAAATGTTTGCATTCTTAATTGGGTATAGCCTCAAAAAAAAGGATTCATTATTCTATACCATATACTTTTTGAGCTATGAGCATCACAAACAAAAAATCCACTACTTTGGCTATTTCAAGGGCCATTACTCTGTAATATACACTAAGATTCTCAAGAAGAATGCCAAGTGTGCAAGGTCACATTATGATAAAGACTCAATCAAGGTTTCATAAATTTACATTAAATACTTTTTGAGTTAGGCACATAATTAGGTGAAATGTGCTTTTTTTACTATTTCAGGGACCATAACTTTAAAAATAGGGGGAGAAGCCAGCAAATAATTAAGAAGTGTGCAAGTTCATATCATGATAAAGACTCATGTAAATTTTCATCCATTTATATCATATACTTTTTGAGCTAGGTGCGTCACAAGGTGAAAATGTGCATTTTTGACTATTTCAGGGGCCATAACTCTGAAAATAGGGGGCGGAGGCAGATAAAAAAATAGGAGGTGCACAAGTTCATATCATGATAAAGACTCGTGCAAGGTTTAATCAATTTATATGTAATACTTTTTGAGCTAGGCGCGTCACAAGGTGAAAATGTGCATTTTTTACTATTTCAGGGGCCATAACTCTGGAAATAGAGGACAGACCCAGATGAAAAATAGGAAATGCGCAAGTTCATATCATGATTAAGACTCATGCAAGGTTTCATGAATCTATATCAAATACTTTTTGAGCTAGGCGTGTCACTAGGTGAACATGTGCATTTTTGACGATTTCTGGGGCCATAACTCTAAAAATAGGGGGCGGAGCCAGACGAAAAATAGGAGGTGCGCATCATGGGTTCATATCATGATAAAGACTCATGCAAGGTTTCATCAATTTATATCGAGATAGGCGCGTCACGAACTTCGGACGGACGCACAGACCCACGGACACACTGACGGACGGACGGATGCACGAACAAGAGCAAATCTATATGCCCCCACCACCCATGGGGGCACAACAAGACTACATATGCAACACAAAATACAAGACAGAAAACAAGTTGAAAATAGGGACGCCGTCTTGGAACGGTCAGTAACCTATATAAAGGAAACTAGGGGTTTAAACGCGTTTAGGGCAGGCCAACCTCGCACTTACCCTATTTTCAACAAAATAGACAACACAATGTAAATAAAATCATTCCCCGCTGAGAAAGGCTCTAACATTAGTGAACAAATACCAGATCATATTAAGTAAAACATAAAATTATGGTAAATCTAAGATATAATTACATCAACGTACTCAACAACTTGTCTGAAGTCAGAGCACCAAGAGCCTAACTTTTAAGGGCACGACTAAGAAAGCTGCAAGACAAAATTCCACTCCCTCTATCCGTTTTATGTAGGATTTAGGAGAAAAGCATCATGGAGTCTTACACTTTATTAGTCATCGCACCATCAAATTGGAAAGTGTAGCGATTAACTGAAGCTAATCATCAAACATGCACTGTGCTTAACGAATTTCGCATCGTATCCTCTTTTGATAAACTTTTTAACACATTTTACATATATCTGATTAAAATGAGGACTATGTTTCATTTTCCGAATTTTATAAACCATAGTATTCCGGGTGTGTAAAGTCCAGACATACTCGGACATTTTCGGAGAATGTATTTTGCGCTGGACTTCCGGCACGATTTGAATCAGCTTTTATATTAGTGTTTATATATTGAAAACAACACAGTTTCTTTTCTTATTTTCTATTAAGTTTCCAGTATGAGAAATCTCTTAGTTCACAAATGCAAAAGCTAATTATGATAACAATATAAATTCTCTGTTGGTAAAACCGAACGATTCCTTCTAGTAATGGAAAACCATTATATTCCAGTTGGAGATCCAATACCTATTTCCTCTTTTTGTGACTTTACAAGATATACCCTTTTGCGGGGTTATGGGGACCATAAACAAGATCCATATTATTTTTAGAAATAAATGTATATGTCTAAACCAACAATTACTCAACACATATTAATTAATTAGACAAATGTATGCTTACCACTGAAAACTTCTGTACTCTACACGCACTTACATTAACCTTCTGTCCGTGGTTTCTTCCAGGAGATAATGCCTGTATCATCTCCAATGCAATATAACTCATGTGCTCGGTTAGCGTTGCTGGCGGTGTCTTCGGTAAAAGTGTATGCGATCTTATTCTCGTCAGAATCTGTTGCAGATACATGTAGAACTTCTCCTAAAAGCCCCCATCAGGGGCTTAGCTGAGAATTTTGAAGTTGTAGACCTGCTGAGAAGATGCTTCCCCGTATCTGTTTTTAAATGGCGAAGACTAGCGCATTTCGGATCATAATTTCCCTGATTTATTTTCGACTTGATATTTTAAAACTAGCGAAAGACTGTTTGCATGACAAGTTTGGCAATCAGCCTCTGTATTTTCAAATGGAGTCGACTATTCGTTCGCTTGACTAATGTGACGAGCATTTAAAACGATGCACTGATAACTGTTTCTAGATTACCAATAGGAAACTTTTATTTATTCCCCCGCCAAAGGCGAAGGGGATATTAGAAATGCTCTCCGTCCGTGCGTCCGTCCGTCCGTGCGTCCGCAACGATCTTTGTCCGGAGCATAACTCCAAAAGTACTGGAGGGATTTTCTTCAAACTTCATACACCGATAGAACACATTGGGAGGAAGTGCAGTGTGCAAGAACAGAAACTCTACCTTGCCTATTTTTTGAGTTATTCCCCTTTATCATATTTTCTTAAAAAAAATTGTCCGGAGCATAACTCCAAAAGTACTGGAGGGATTTTCTTCAAACTTCATACACTGATAGAACACATTGGGAGGAAGTGCAGTGTGCAAGAACAATAACTCTACCTTGCCTGTTTTTTGAGTTATTTCCCTTTATCATATTTTCTTAAAAACTTTTGTCCGAAGCATAACTCCAAAAGTACTGGAGGGATTTTCTTTAAACTTCATACACTGATAGAACACATTGGGAGGAAGTGCAATGTGCAAGAACAATAACTCTACCT
The DNA here is from genome assembly GCF_021730395.1 of Mercenaria mercenaria. Lineage (NCBI taxonomy): Eukaryota > Metazoa > Mollusca > Bivalvia > Venerida > Veneridae > Mercenaria > Mercenaria mercenaria. Next base: position 87,649,272 of record NC_069362.1, on the reverse strand, counting down.
TGCCTATTTTCTGAGTTATTTCCCTTTATCTTATTTTCTTAAAAAATTTGTCCGAAGCATAACTCCAAAAGTACTGGAGGGATTTTCTTCAAACTTCATACACTGATAGAACACATTGGGAGGAAGTGCAATGTGCAAGAACAATAACTCTACCTTGCCTATTTTTTGAGTTATTTCCCTTTATCATATTTTCTTAAAAAATTTGTCTGGAGCATATCTTTTTCATGCATGGAGAGATTTTGATATATCTTGGCACAAATGTTCACCACCACGAGATGGAGTGTCATGCGCAAGAGCCAGGTCCCTAGTTCTAAGGTCAAGGTCACACTTAGAGGTCAAAGGATACAAGAATGAAAACCTTGTCCGGAGCATTTCTTCTTCACGCATAGAGGGATTTTGATATAACTTGGCACAAATGTTCACCACCACGAGACAGAGTGTCATGCGCAAGATCCAGGTCCCTAGGTTTAAGGTCAAGGTCACACTTAGAGGCCAAAGATATAAGAATGACTTTGTCCGAAGCATTTCTTCTTTATGCATGGAGAGATTTTGATGTAACTTGGCACAATTATACGTACACCATCATGAGACGAAGTGTCATGCGCAGTTCCCTTCTTTAGAATTACTTCCCATTGTTGTTACTTTAAATAGCTTTTATTGTAACTTTTTCATTACTAGTCGTACGGAATAATCGAGACCACTTTCCTGTAGTACAACATGCATGCTACATCCAATTTTGAGGTGTATTTTGACCAATCTCTACCTGGTAAAGATTTTTGTGTGGACTTACAATTTTTTTTTTTAAAGATTAACTTCCCTTAGTTGTTACTATAAATAACTTATATTGTAACATTTTTATAATTGACCATAGGGAAAAAACAAGACCACTTTTCTGTGGTACAACATGGATGTTACTTTCCAATTTTAGGTGTATTTTAAGATATCTCTACCTGGTAAGGAGTTTTTTTTGTGGACTTAGAAAAATAAAAGAATTACAATAATTTCTAAAAAAAAAAGAAACATTGTAAACAACTACAAAATTAAAATTCCATTTGCAAATACAGGTGTTATTGTAAAGAAATTTGCTGTGACGGGCGTATATTGTGACATTCTGGCACTCTTTTTGGACTAAGAAAATCCTGGTTAAAGTTTTTTTGTGCAAGTAGGGCCTACATATAGCTATTATTTATAGATCTGAAACTTATTTTTTCTTTTTCTAGATCAATTACCAACCTCACTAGGTCAAGTACCATAACTCTGACATGTGTTTTGGACAAATTATGCCCCCTTTTGGACTTAAAAATTCGGGTTAAAGTTTTGCAAAACAAAAGACTTACAATGATTACTAAACAACCACAAAATTGAAATTCCATTTGCAAATACAGCTGCTAGAGTAAAGAAATTTGCTGCGACGGGCGTATATTGTGACATTCTGGCACTCTTGTTCCCTGTTAGCTTTCCATTCATTCTTTTTACAGTAGCCATATAGAAAAACATCGTAGCTATACTGTTCATGAAAATTAATAAAATTTAGCAGTAAACCTTCTCACCACTGAATAATTCTTTCTTCCACATCTTTAAAACCCCTGATGTGGACCACGACTAAACGTTTCTTCAAAGCTTTCCCCAAAATTAATACTTTCAGACACTAACTTGCCAGGAACTTTAGCCTTCAGTTATAATATGCCCGGCGGGGGGATTGGCCATGTCTAACATGGCTCTTGTTATCATTATTCTACAGCTTCTGAATCTGAATAACGTGTTTTTGCAGCTATCCAGAAGCATGACGCATTGAGACGCCATGGTGGGTTAAATACGGGAGGGTCTGATTAATTTTGAAATCCTAGAAGTAGAATGGTGCATTTTAGGCTATTTAAGACATTATTGAGCAAAACTATTTGTGATTTATGTTGCAAATCTGGTTGAAAAGTACACTGCATCTGCGAGATTTCTTGAAAATATGGAACTGTTTGTCTGAAGAAAACAATAGCTAACTATAGTTTTTACGTCAGGATGAGCATGACACAAGGTGGCACACGTGGCAGTAGTAGAGAGTAGTGGAGAGAGGGTTCTGGAAAATTTGAAATCAAACAAGTAGACTAAAGTAAAATGATGCATTTTTAAGCTAGGAAATGTAAAGAAGACTTCAAACAGTTTTGTAAGTTGTGTGCACAACAGTCTCACCAGTGTAGAATTTCGAAAACAAAAACATTCACCATTATCAGAAAATGTTTGAAATTTAAAAAAAAATACCGAGTTATAACTTTAGTTATCTGTTATACGCATCTGTTTCATTCAGTGTTTTTCCTCACTATCACACATCAATTCTAAAGTAGTCAAACGAATTGTAATAGAAATTCTTTTCCTTTTCAATTGATGCTCTAAAGGCATATGGATATCTTTAGAATTTATCATCAGGGGGTTGTTTCTGTTAGTAAGTCATGACCCATGTTTGCTGTTGATTTATACCCAATTTAGAAACGCAAGCCGAAATGTCTTCTTTTGGTCGACACAGGCCAAGGAATAAAATTTTCAGATGAAATTACATTAGTATGGCGGCGTTTAGACATTATTTGCGAGCTGACTTGGAGGAAATATTCCTGCGAACCGCTGTTAATCCGGGCTTGATGCAAGGCCATTTTCGAGATGTTCCAGCGATGCAAATATTATCAACACCTTAATAAAGATACTTATTATGTATGTGTATAAGGCCTAAAAAAATCTTTGTTTCCGGTAACATGCTAAAAAAATTAGGGTAGGTAGGTCTGATTTTTTTTTTATTAAAGGAGATTTTTCGGAAATTATTGTGTAAAAAATGAATATAAATAAGGGGGTTACGCCTTTAGAGCATCAGTAAGTTGATTTCTAACATCACTGGGCCATGTTTAAAGCATAAAAAGTGCAGTTTTGTAACTATTTGTTAAAACGTTGAAAAAAATATTCCCCAAGACAATAAAGACATTTAGGGTCGGGCCAAAAATTTAAGGTAGGTCGGGATACCGGAAACAAACAATTGTTTTTACGCCTAAGCATGCAATGCTTATATTACGGCCTAAAATACTTGTGTGGTTGATTTGTTAAGAATAAAATATCTTTTACAGCATTATTCAGTTGTTGAGTAATATTATTTAGGTGATAAAGCTAATAAGTCCCTCAGCTCATATCCTTTATGCTTTTATTGCATTTTTACTTATTAACTTTTTTATTTTTGCTGGAAAAGTGTAGGCCCGAGCCTGTAGTGCCTACAGGGAGCTACGCTGATGCCCATGTCTTTGGGATTGTCGTATTGTTCACTGAACCGCAAACACACAAAGCAAACACACAAGGACAAAACAAACAAATAAAGGATCACAGTGGGGCACCGCCTTGGAACGGTTTATGGTGCACCTAACCTTACTCTTACCCCCACCATGTTCTAAAGTCACAGGACAGTGTAAATAAAAGTTATCCCCGCCAGGTGAAACCCTAACAATAACACTTGGCAAAAATCACCATGACGAAGTGCTTATTCGCAGAACTGTATGCTTCACACACACACACACACACACACGAACACACGCACACACGCACACACACACACACACACACTAAAAACGGAAGTCTCAAAATGACACAAAAATTGTTAGAATATGGACTTTCATCTGATATGCTGATTAAATCTTCATCAAATTGACTTTTATTGTATTCTTCATTGCATATTGAACAATTTTAAGATCAAAACAACCTGTGAGCATGCTTATCAACATAACGTTTCAGGTGTAAACTAAAAAGCTCTCCTTAAGGATGTTTCGTTATCAGTTTCGAAAATGAGCCTAAAATTTCGAATACTCTGAAATATTTCTCAAAATTTACATGTTAAACGTCAACAAATGTACTGAAATCAACCCATATGAATGTGGTATTTCGAAATTTCTGTTTGTATCGTACAATCACCCTTTATGCACCGAGATAAAAAAAAATCGACATAACCCATGTCAAATTCTTTTATAGACACAACGTTTGTATGACCGACAGTAAATAGAGAACGGATTTTCATCATTACTGGCCTCATATATCACATCGAATTTATCGCAGACCGGAAATTTTGATCTAAAACCTTAAATCATTTACTCCGTTTTTATAGATGAATGATTTCCAATTTAAACATCAGAAATTATATGTAATAGATTTATCGCAGTTTAAATTGACACCCAGTATTCACAATAATTCTTAGCTCAACGTCAAGAAGTATTGCGTTCATTATATGATGTAAATTCAAATACAGGTGGATTAAGATAACGTCGCACCGTGATTGTGATGTTTCCACTTTCAGCTACAGCTGCACTTTATATATACAGTTTACCTTCAATGTTTTACTGAACACATGTAGTCAACAAAAAAGTAGTAGTCAAAATAGTATTGTGGAACCCTTATTCTACTGCGATCTGAAGGGCTTTTCATCTTAGACGGATTTTGTAGAATATATGCTACGTAACATATTATAAATTGTTGAACAATTAGTTGTAAACATAATGCATCTAAATTCCGGATCATGTTTAGTTACTTTATTAAATAAAGGCATTAAATTTGTTATGGGCAATAACATTGAACTTGGCTAGTCATTACGTTATGCAAGCGTCAAAATTAAGGTTGCCTTTAAGATTGTTCGTTTCAAGGTAGCTTTTCGGTTTTCATGGGAACCTTTGCTCGGTTGTTTGGAGTCACATTGTATTGACAGAGATGTTTTTCTGAAAGTGTTCGGTTTCCGGAATAGAGGGAATTCGGTTAACAGGGTTTCAAATGAAAAAAAAGAAAGGATAAGAGACAAAAAAAAAAAAACGGTCAGTTTGAAGGAGTTTCAAGTATCTGTTTTGTTAGGGGGAGGTATGCGATCTTATTCTCGTTGGAGCGAGGTATCCATCCTACCTTCCCGTTAAAAGTTAACTGGGTAAGCATCTCACTGTTATTAAAACTTAGAGTTCAATCTCCAGTGAGCTGTCCAAAAACTCACTTTTCTACTGCGCTAACTAGGCAGTCACATCCGCACTCAGCTTGCTTTACATGCACTTACTTAGCTAAATTGGCAGTCAACTTTCTACTTAGCTTACTGGTACTTTGAAAAATTGCAGCCCAATCCCTACTTAGCTATGAAAGTCTCTTTCTGTAACTGGGCACTTATCTAGGTAAAGTTCTAACTGGACAGGAATCGCCTTACTGAGCTATCCCAATTGACCTAACTGGATAGAATACGATTCATTCTCTGACAGTAGGTACGGATGAGAATATCCGGCTCAGGGGTAACAGTAGCCGGTATCAAGACTCTACGTAGTTATCTCGTAGTTACCCGAAGGACGGATATTCACATCCGCACATACGTCCCGTGATAGAATCTTTTCTTGAATCCCAAATTCAAGAAAAGTAAAAATAAAACCAAACTAATGACTGTGTTTATATTACTAATTTCTTACAGTACAGTATTTAAACAAATCAAGGGAAATAAATGTCCATAAACAGAAAATACGTCATGGAGTTTCAAAGACAAACAACAGCGTTTAGTTCCAGTTTCGTTTTGTCACCTAAGTGTAGCGTTAAGTATTTTTCGTAAAATATAAAATTATGAACGGTGAAATGCTAACATTTAATAATACAAATTCATAATTGTAGACCACAGGCATCTTGATGTCTCGATGTACCAAGACACTTGCATTTTGATCACATGTATACTGGTATTCAAAGTATGATACCGAACACAGCCACCGGGAGCGGCAAAGGGACCCGGTGTTACTGCTTATTAAAGGACTAGAACAAAAATGAACCTTGCGATAAATGATGTTTCAGTGTTGTAGGTTGCAAAGCAATGCCCGTTTTACACAAACGTAACAATAATCGTGTAGTATCATCAAGAGGAAATCGTCCGAGGCAACATTGGAAATATTGCAGACAAAATGACATACGTCACAGCCGCTCTATAATCCGCTACTGATCAGACCAAGTTAATGGAGTTGTAGCGAATCCTGTACAATAATAATCACGATGTCCATAATTCAACATTTGCACCCATCTTTCCTTTTGTCTCTTCTAATATCACTTGCAAATATAATAACATCGCAACATTTCTATTTGCATGTGGTTTTGCAAAGCTAAGCAATAAATTTGAAAATTTATGCTGTTATGGTATGGTATCCAACAGCTTCAAGATATAATAAAAAGCAAACCAAAATAGATTTCTTATTACTTTTATTTTCAGTTATACCTAATTTTAAAATACAGTTCCACCTATAAAAGGCCTTGTAAAATAAATGCAAAGTCACTAAGTAATATTCTATAATATGGCTCGTCAAGGTGTGTAGAACATGAAATATTTTGCCATTTGCTACAGATATCAAACTGATCGCATTTTTTTTTTTCATTTAAAACTAAAACATAATTCATGCCAAATGGGAAATAAACGTATTTTCAGATACGAAAGTAGATATATCATTTGCCTTTCATTCATCCGTAGTTCATGATGCCACAGACGAAGAACTCTAGCCAAGAATTTCACTAAAATTTGTCGCTAAGTATTTGTAATTGACAAAGTGAAATGGAACACTTAAGTAGAAAAGGCACAATATCAACGAATTATTCGAAACCAGAATAGAATTAGATGCACGCTATGCAATGAGAGCAAACACATACCAAACACTTTTTGGAAGGAACTGTAAGAGTTTAAAGTGCACATAACACAACTAAATGCAAAAAAGAACATAAAGATAAATTTGTCATCAATATTTACATATTTTATGGCTTGCCGGTTAGTAGTCAGATCTATTGTCCGCGGTTCGAAGAACTGACGATCAACATTTTTGACAATTAAATGGCAAGCAAATCTGTGTGTTTCATTACATGACGTCAGAAGTTAATTTTCACAGAGTTTTTATTTATTAGTCCAGCAAACATGTGCTGAATACAGACCGTTCATATAGCACAAACTATTGACTGGTGATTTATATAAAACAGTCACTTGCACACACAGCAATATTTAAAATAAAGATGACTAAAACAGCAATGCTTCCACTGTTCATTTAGTCTGAATAAATCACTTATCCATTATTTCATAATGCAGTACGTCCAGTATACTCATCAGCTTAAGCTGTACAACAAACACACACATCTAACAAACTTTTCCAAGGTAAGTTAGACACTGCAGGTATTATCTTGACATTATGTATTTTCTCAATGAAAAAAGTAGTAATTATTAAAGAGATTTGCTGAGATTCTGGTAAGTAATCACAAAACCTGTAACTAAAGTAACTCCGAGAATAGTACATACGTATTATATATTCAATCATCCCCTAACCTGCCTCTCTTTACTACGTTAAAGTGTCTGTTCTGTCACACATATATTTATATTACAAATTTACACCCCATACAGATGCTGAAAATATATCACAAATACAAAAGGGAGGAGAGATATCAGAAAAAGACTACAGCAAAACCACAACATACTGGACAAGGTCTAAAATGTAAATTGCTTGTTTCATTTTAATACTGTCATACATATGTTTACTACATTCTTACTATTTTACCTTATTTTCGATAATATTACCAAGAATAAAACAATTTATCTACACATTTAAATAAAAAAATAAGGTCTTGTATTTAGGACCATAGTATATTGTAATACTGAATGCAAATGAAGACAATCATTTTACATTTTAACCCTTTCTACATAAACGTTGTTTAATTTCTGCCAACAAGCGCTTGTAGAATTTTCTTGAAGTTAAAGCTCGTATCTTCCTCTATGTAACGGTACAGTGTTTTGTGAGTCATCTCCAAAAACTCCGCCTTAATCTGTACCATATCGATCTGGAATAGATCAGTAAAATAACTTACCAACTGATTTGAGAATAAACAGGTAATTGAGAGAATTAATTTAGAAAAAAAGATGTATAGTTCATACATTATCCATCTACTCCAAAATGTGTTCCATAAAAAGAAAGATTAAGTTTTCAGAATGAGGCTGTACATCATTGTTATAAAATATCTGTTATTCTTCCAAGGCGAAAAACCCAGTCCGAAACAAATATTATAATTATTAATTTATATCTGCGGTCTCGAGTGTATACAGCTGTTGTTTGTGAACAAAGATTATTGAAAACAGTGCGAATACAAGAGCAATTACACTCGACAAGTTTTCTCCTATGATGCTGTGGTTAATTAATTTAACGGCCATTACCTCGGATCTTGACGCTATTATTCGGATCAAGGTTTCTTCGTCTGTACCAAGTCCTTTCATAGATTTCATGAGTTTCTCAGCGAAGTATTTCGGTCTGTTCATCACACTCTGAGCCACAGCCTTAAGTCCTCTCCGATAGTCCCCGGATGTCTCGCTGTCTACAGCATGGCGTATATCTGCTTGAGCTATCTGCAATCCAATGATAATTTCATACAAAGCGAAACTGGAATTTTATATAACTGTTATAAAAGTATTAACTAATAACTTTTTAAACACCAGGATATAAAATTAACACACCTGTAAGTGGCACAACTTTTATTAACGTTTACTTATTCAAGCACTCAAATTGGACTACTTTGTCACTGATCTCAGAGTATGAACTAAAGTTTAAAATGAATCGTGGAATTTTACATCCCATTGATCGCAATGCATGATCGTGATACAAGTATCTGTGCATTTTCTTATAAGTATTTTCAAGAAGTCAAGTAACTGCTAAGACCAGATTTCTGGCACTTATACTTTCAAAACATACCTTGACATACTGATCATATATTGCTCTCAGTTGATAGAAATCTCTTGTAGCAAAGATGAGATTGAAAGTTTCTTCATCAGTGCCCCATCTATCTTCACCTGCGTCGAACAATCTCTGAGCGTCACGCTTTGCTGTCCTTTGATTGGTCAACTTCTTGTAATTCACCTGAAGGTAATATACCTCAAAACTGATTTCCTTTTTAGACTGTATAAACTCTAAGGAAAAAATCAGCACCAACAAAAAAAACCCCAAAAACAACAACAACAAAAAACAAACAAACAAAAATATGAATAACACCACCCACACAACTAATTTCATTTTTTAAAAATATTTTTAAAAAAGGATATGAAAAGATAACGGAACAAAAGATTCTATCGAAATTTAACACTTAAATTGATATCGAATGACAGATACAAATGTTGAAAATGAAAGTCAATTATAATATTGTTCACAACACAGTGTTGCCTAATTTCTTACCTCAAACATGCCAGTACCATCTCCATTAGCATTTGTGATTTCCTCAACAGCATTTTCCAGCTTCTCTCTATCAATTTCATATCTATTGCCCTAAAATGGCCATTTGAAAAAATATCTTTATCGAAATGCTTAATTGAAATCATTGAAGCCTCTCTCTCTATAATTTGTTATTCTAAGTTAACTGAAAATATTGACAATCAGTGTTAGTACTTTCTGATCCTTCCGTTGCTGCTTTTCATATCTAATAAGTAAACTTGATATCGTCTTATTGTAGAGAGAAGTTTGGCTTCTGAATTTAAACTAGTAACTCTTTACTGACATTTCTGTCTTTACCTCACGTAAAAAATGACGTATGGAATTTTAGTAAAAGTGTACTGTCACATATAAGGTGTCTGTAAAGTAGTTTTTAACAAGCATTACTGTTATTTCTGCTTTATTAATATATTCAAGTATTGCATAGAACGTAAAGTATCAGAACAGAATGGCCACATGTATTTTCGTTTCCCTACTTAACACATTATAAACTATGGGAAGACTACAATATAATAAATTGTTAAAGGAATAAGGATCCTACGTTGTGGATGCTGACAACAGTACTGGTAATATAACAGCACTTAACATTATGTAAAACTAAGTAAAGTGTTAGTTAATTACCGTTAAGATCTAGGAACAGAACTGAATGACTAATTATAGGGTCCCTAAATATATTTGAACCTGATGAAGAAAAAAATGTGAACTTCACTTCTACTGATGTTGCCACAATATCAACTGTTATTGAAACAAGTTTCATGGAATTAGGAAATGCTTCTCGAAGACCTGTAAATATTTTTTCTGGCGAATTCGAAAGCAGTGTTTTTCAGAGTTGCAATTTTGCAATTATGTTTCGAAATATTGAAGTAATTAAATGCCGAAGTATTTAAGGGCCTTCTAATTGTAACAAATTTACTTATGACCATGTAAAGTGAAGTCTAGGTACAATATAATGTATTGGTCGATGATAATAAAAATGAAATATTTCAATTTTCTACAGTAAATCCTATATTTTGAAAATGTAATGTCTAGCACAGAATTTAGCATTGTAAACTGGTGAAAAACTTTAATTTTGAATCAAATAACATCATAATTCCATAGGATTGTTCGAAAAAAAAACGATAAGTGCTTACATCAGAGATACAACTCAATTAGGAACATAACAACATAGAAAATATTTAGTAAAGGACCATAGTTTAGCTAAATCTATAAAGTGAATCAAGTGACCAAACGGGGAAAACACTGTGAATGAAAATTGTTTGTTTTTTTCACAGGGGAAATAAGTGATCAGAAAAAGTACAAAATAAGTGAACAAAAATGCCTGATGAGTAGGGAACACACAAGGTAGGGGTGATAGTCAACTGTTGTACAACCTGCGCACACGAAATGAGGAGGCGCTTAAAATCACCACTTGTATCATTCTCGATGTCCTCTTCAATAAGGGTTTCAGAGGTCACTTTGTTCGGACGTGCAACTTGAAATGCATGAACAACAAATTGCACTAAAACAACTCTAGTTAAGCTTATATAACAAAGTCATGTAAACTCAGCTGTAACGTTTTATTCCATATCTCCAAATAAGAATTATATCACTGTTCAGTAATACACGAACTGTACTTGTTCAAATGACTTTGCGAAAGGAATTATGGAAAGCAGATAACATGAATGCAATGCACTAACAAGCGAATACAATGTGAAGACAAAAAGACAAAGAAGAAAATAAATATCTATAACATGTTTTCATAGCTAGTTACCTAAATGGTATGTATTTATTGTACATTAACTGCATATCAGTTAGAGAAATTTGGAGAAATAGTCAATGACAATCTTATTGACAATGCATTTCTACCTATCATATTATCAAATTCATAGTCTATCTGCAAAAACTTTTCGCAGTACGTTTTGACCGTCATAACCTTGACCTTGCACGCAAGAGCTTTATTCTTACTGCTTACATTACACTCCATATATTCACATACATTTTATTAAAACAGCATAAAAGAATCTAAATGTCACTCTTACGCTGAAAATTGTATTGTGATTTTGGAATATACTAGAGAGAGTTACAGCTTGAGGGCGGCCTATACCAGATAAAATATACAGAATCATTGAATAAGTAGCATATAATACAATATTCTGATAATAAGATGGCAATCTGACTAAAGTACTTGATCTTCTAAACGAAGATCTGAGAACGACCCATTCACATTCGTCTTCTGTATATTTTGGATTTCCAGTATTGCTATTTTTATTTTATCCAATCAGACGACTTGTTCGAATGTCAAAGAGTAAGAAAAATGTGCAGACATTCTAGGGCTCGAACCCGGGACCCCTCGCTTACAAAGCAAGTGGCCTACCGACTGAGCTAGCCGGCTATCTGATACATTGCGACATAAGAATTGTAAATATCAAAAGTCAAGGCTACAGGTAGATTTGCAAGATGTTGTAAGTTAGGCCCTGATTGGCTAGCGAAAGGGTCGTCAGAACGAGACTATGAATAGGTCGTTCTCAGATCCTATGCGTAGCGTAATAGGAGATGTACTTCAGTCAGATTGATAAGATGGTTACTTTACTTAAAAATCACATTCAAATGAATCGCACCTTTAAACCTATCCCAATCCAGTTTCAATGTTCCTTTTATATATTTACTCTAACTAAATATTATTTAGCATATCACGAGAACAAATACGAATTTTAGTAACAATGATGCAAAACACTAAACAACAAAAGCTGGCATAAAAAGCATGAATATGATTGCAACTAATAAGAAAAGCAAAGCAAGTTTTAATATGACAAATACTGGGTTTTAACAATGAAAGCAAAAGGCAAAGGAAATGTATTTGGTTGTAAAATGTTACCTTTTCCATATACACTTTTCATCTCGTTAACCTGGCGGTTAGTCCTGGTCATCAAAATCTCAATCAGAGCCAACTCGTCTGTACCAAGACCCTATCAGAGACAATTGTTACAAATTAAATATTGTAGTGGTTGAAAAGCATTGTGTTTTCCACCGAGTGAACCAATTTGAAAATTGATTAATTTCGCTTTAAAAACAGATATTTTCTTGCAGCATTTTGTGTAGACAACATATGTGACGGATAGCAGCGACGATTTATCCTGTTGCACGGTAAATACATCTATATATAATATTTTTCAAAAGGATATGTGCACTATTTTCCCCCTAAATCTCAAACATTTTAAAAATCAACTTATTTCATGCTTGAAATTTGACTTTTATACGGAAAGAGTTGTTTTGCAAATTTGCTATATTTGTAATGGTTTCGCTAGCCATAGACCAAAGGGGTAGAAATAAAAAAGTTGCAATTATCTTTTTGAAAAAGATATGTGACAAAGTACATGTTTTTGTTGAATAACACTGACTGGTTACAAACCAAGATATACACTAAATTGCAGAGAAAAAGAAATAAAACTCACATAGATAGCTTTCTTGACACATTTTGCGTCAAAGATAGCTGGAGAGACAAAGCATGCCATGATAGCATCCTTGTAGTCACCACTCAATTCACTCTTTATCTCTTTTATCAAATCCTGAAATTGTGAAGAAATTATTTTTACATATATTTCATAACATACACAATTTATGTCCCATAAAGAGGAAATTATCAAAGAATGGCAAGTAAATGGTATGAAGTCTGTATTTAACGGAAAGAGAAGCAGCCATAACAACTTTAAAGAAGAAGATTAAGTACACATAGGCTTTTTACTATATGTAGATTGATTTCAAGAAAATCAAGTTTCCTCTTAAATCATCTCTTGTTTTTTTGTTTGTTTTTGTTGGGTTTAACGTCACATCGACACAATAATAGGTTATACGGCGGCTTTCCAACTTTTGATGTTGGAGAAAGACCCAAGGGGCCCCTCTGTGCATTATTTCATCGCAGGCGGGCACCTGGGTAGAGCTACCGACCTTCCACAATAAATGAAAGCATGTTTGAATACTAGATGGTAGTGCTTCTATAATCTGAGACGACGAAACCTCTAATTCAAAAACGTTCACTGGCAACCGCCCCTAAGACAGCTACCTCACTGACGTGTTAAGAAAAACTCATGCATGCCTTAAAGCAAAAGTCTTATAAATCAAGTTTAAATTACTGGAGCACAATGCAACCGGAAAATTAACTGCAGACATCGTTTGACAGAATCTTTCATGAAAGGTAACGAAATGTGCACCACCTCTCACGTCCTAGGCACCAGTTTATTGCAGAAATCTATTACATTGAATATACTCAATGATCCTAAGGTCCAGGAATAAAAAAACACATTGTCCGAAAATCACCCTTATAAAAAAACGAACACGTCATATATGCTACTAGAAATTGTAAATAAAATGCTAAATTTACAGGGGGTCGGACGTATATAATGTCTCTCGGGATTTTAAGCGAGAAATCAATGTCATCTTGGCAGAAATGGCGATGTAAACAAAGAAACGGGAGGTTTATTTTTAAAAAAACATGTAAGTATATGCTTATTTGCCATTTGATCGAACTGCTGATATACTCTTTCGATAGCCACATGTGTAAGGTGAGATCGACACATTCGTTTTTGGTCATACAGTTGACAGTACAAAAACTATTGAATGGACAAATTGATTTGAAGTGACTGTTTTTGGATTTCTGTCATGATTTTTGTGCAAGTCTTGACCAAAACAGGCATTCTGCTCGTGTTAGATTGACTGTATTACGTACTATATTACCATATCTCAATTTCGAAAATATTTGCACGTTTCTAAAACCTGGCATCGCCGGTTTTTGTAACGTTAAGCATATTTGGATGTCTGTCGGGCCTATTTAAGCAAATTTCATGTATCAACTGGTTTAAAAGCAGCATAAGCAAATCAAGGTTGAAACATACATGCTAATTGTGAAAAAGTAAAACTTAACTTAAACCAGTATTTGCATTTGAAACGTATATGCCATTCGCATACTGTGTTTACCGTGTTACATTCTAGACCCTTGTATGTAAATTTATTTGTTTTTGGTCTTAAATCACGTACAGTAAGATACGGTATTAAAAATCGTAGTTTTTCTGCATTTTAAAAAAGTCATTTTTTAAAATTTCACTGAAATAGTAAAATATTATCTATGACCAATCATCTTTATGGAAATATTGCAGATAATAAGTTTGGTCATTTTTAATTAGCAGCGGTATTTTAATTGGAAACAGTTCAATCGTTTTATATCGGCAATCTCCGGAGAAAAGAAGCACGTCAGAGCATTTTCAAATGTTCATATTGAACTTCAAAACTTATGAAATAGAAGTCGTAATTAGACTAGATTACATGCATTAACGTTGTTTGAAGCCGCCGCAGCAAGTAAAAGGTAGCCCTTTCGTATTATGACCATAGTGCGAGTGAGAGAGAGCGATAGAAAGATGGAAGGAGAGAGGGGGATAGGGAGAGTGGGGGATAGGGAGAGGGTAAATTTACAACATATTAGTAATGTATCTTATCTACAACATATCTACGATCCACACTGAAAAGAGCTGGAAAGGTTCAATCCTTAGACACTATGGTCATAACAGGAAAGGGCTACCTTTTACTTGCTGCGGCGGCTTCTAACAACGTTAATGCATGTGAACTAGTCTAATTACGACTTCTGTTTTATAAGTTTTGAAGTTCAATATGAACATTTGAAAATGCTCTGACGTGTTTCTTTTCTCCGGAGATTACTGATATAAAACGATTGAACTGTTTCCAATTAAAATACCGCTGCTAATTAAAAATGATCAAACTTATTATCTGCAATATTTCCATAAAGATGATTGGTCATAGAAAATATTTTACTATTTCAGTGAAATTAAAAAAAAAGTGACTTTTTTAAAATGCAGAAAATTACGATTTTTTGTACCGTATCTTACTGTACGTGATTTAAGACCAAAAACAAATAAATTTACATACAAGGGTCTAGAACACAGTATTCGAATGGCATGCAAATACTGGTTTAAGTTAAGTTTTACTTTTTCACAATTAGCATGTATTTTCAACCTTTGATTTGCTTATGCTTTGAAACCAGTTGATACATGAAATTTGCTTAAATAGGCCCGTCAGACATCCAAATATGCTTAAAGTTATAAAAAAAGACGGCGATGCCAGTTTTAGAAACGTGCAAACATTTCCGAAATTGAGATATAGTAATATAGTACATAATACAGTCAATCTAACACGAGCAGAATGCCTGTTTTGGTCAAAACTTGCACAAAAACATGACAGAAATCCAAAAACAGTCACTTCAAATCAATTTGTCCATTCAATAGTTTTTGTACTGTCAACTGTATGACCAAAATGAATGTGTCGATCTCACCTTACACATGTGGCTATCGAAAGATTATACCAGCAGTTCGATCAAATGGCAAATAAGCATGTACTTCCTTTTTTTTTTGAAAATAAACCTCCCGTTCCTTTGTTTACATCGCCATTTCTGCCAAGATGACATTGAATTCTCGCTTAAAAACCCGAGAGACATTATATACGTCCGACCCCCTGATTTACAGTAAACTAATTTAAGATATTAGAAAAATATTTTAAAATATACAAACCTTGCCATACATGGTTTTAAACATTTTCTTCAGCCTCTGTCTTTGAGCATTGCACCGTGTTCCCACAATATGAGTTATAATTTTCTCAGTGGTGCCTAAAAATAATAAAACAAAGTATTAAATGATGTAAGATGACATAAACAATTCATCTTGCTAATAAAACATATCTAATTTTAATTTGGCATGGATTTACAGGATTGAATTTTGCATTTAACACAGCAAATGGTTGGTGGAATTAGCACAAGGTACTTCTTATCGATTCTATGCCATGCTTTACCGGGCTTTTCTATCGAGTTCTACAGGACTTTCACATTTCAAATTTGTGTGAGGGGTGCATGTTGTGGAGCTAAATGCCAGTAACTTTAATAATTTGGTTCTAATATCGATGTCATTACATTTAGCTGCTCTTTTAATATGCTTCATTAATCTATATTTCTATGAAAAAAAGAAGATTTTATGTAATAAAAAGGTGGAATCAAAGCATAATTCTGTTGGCCATAACTTCTAAAGATTATTTGGCAAGTAGGTACCTCGTAACTTCTTTAAAATTAAGTGATAAATGTCAGACGTGACTACGTCCATAAAATTAGAAGATTTATATTGAACGCAAAAAGGGATCTCTGTGTATTCTTTATTCGCATTGAGACAATGACCTTTATCACGTTGATGACATTCATCAATTTTATGCATGTGTTCACTTTTTCTGTTTAAATTAATTTAGGAATGAATCTATGCATTTAAGACTTTATTGGACACATCTGCTGAATTTGAATCATACTATTTCGCCAGAGTTCTAACACAGTGCCTAGTCAAACCAGTCTATCGCAGTCTGGTGCGCAAGAACTCGTATTTACAATATTAATATGATCACCTGGTCCTTTCATTGCTACATTAAGATATTCACAGTCGGCTTCAGCATCCCAATCTTCCCCAGCAAGATCGGTATCACGTTCGTTCTTGTAGAATTCAACAACTATATCTTCTGGGTGATATTTAACCATGGGGACAACTGTACCCTGTGCCATCTCAAGAGTAGAAGTGATGGCGTATCGCCGGAGTAGCTCATCAACGAAGAAATTTTTCATTCTGGTCTTGACTTCCTCGTCTAACTCTTTAGCATCTGGTTGTTGCTAAATGTATACAACATTATAAGTCAGTTTATGGGATAGGAGAGGTTTGTCTCTAACTTTTATGGGTTCGAGCAAATCCTCTCAAGTGATAAAGCCATTTTAGTGTTTAGTAAAGGGTCAATAGTTCTACTATATGTACCAGAAAATAAAGTACTGATGGTTACATAGGGTACGTCTTTATATATGATTACAACAAGGTTTCGACGTATTGTGATGATATTCGTGGACGTTATGTTTTGCCATCGGGGAATGAAATAATGTAAGTAAATTTGTGAAAATGTTGTGAGTCACATGAATATTCATAGCATCACTGTCAAACAAACATTAAGAACAACTAGAACATCAGCAGCTAACAGACGGTCCAATCACATCTGGTGCTTAATGTTGAATGAATATCCTCATTTCGTATGTAAAACTACTAACTTAAATGAATTATTTAAATAAAAAAAAGAAGTTTAGCTACCGTTTACCAGAAATACTATTTTCCTATATGCGGTCTTTCATCACAATTATAAATTGATAACATACTTTACAGAAGTGTTACTATTATCTTTAAATATATGCATGCCCTTCCCTTTGCACATGAGAACGTGACATTCTACATACCTCTTCAGGCTGCTCTTCAGCGGGCTCCTCACCTTCCTCAGCTGGCGGGGCCGGCGGTTTAGGTACCTTAAAGCCCATTTGCTGAAAAGGTAAAACACATTTAAACATTTTAATCACGGGTGAATCGCCGATGCAAATTAGCCATGTGGCATGTAATTGTTCTTTTTTACATTAATAAAACTAAAAACGTCAACACAATCGAATTACAGTTGTGCACTAGTAAAATATCTTGAATACAGAGAATGAGTGCTATTCGAGTCATACGAGATAGTTTTATTCTCAATTAACAGTTCTGTTTTTTTCTCCGTTTATGCAACATACAACACTGTGGAAGTATTCTTATCTACCATACCTGGTACATGTGTCTCTGCATGTTCATCTCCATTTGATGTTGGGCAAATGGCTGATGGGAGTAGGAGTGTGGGGGCTGTGGTGGCTGAGGGGGTGGCTACAATGTAATACATTATTATTATAATTATTATGTGACTGTACGAATTCTACATAACAAAGGTATCGCGTATAGATTATCTTCTGTTGCTGCAACGGATTTATGTTTTGGTATTGCTGAGACATTGCAATCTGTTTTTAACCATTGACTATTGGGTTGAAGACATAGATCTTTGAAATACATTAATCTTGTTCTTTTTACACTATCAAAACAGCTTCTTTTACCATATCAAGGTACATAGCATACCTAAATATATTAATAAAACCTCAATTTTTCTAATATACATTTAAAAGTTTTCCTCAACATACCTGATTGCCCATTGGATAACCTGAACTCATTTGCTGAACAGCCGGACAATGGAACCCAGGGGCGCCACCTGAATGAATCAAATGATATAAAATACAAATGAAACAAAATATAAGACGTTTTATATTAAACAAGCCTTCTAATGCAACATTTCGTATTTTTCAATACCTTTGAAGTTTGTTTTTTTTAAATGTATACACTTTGATAATAATATTCTTACAGCCTCGAAAATAATATTCATTGTTCGACCCTATCCTATTTTAGTTTTATTTAGTCACAAATTCAAAAATACACATTAGGCTGTTTTGGTCTTTAAACTGAACCAGTATCATTATAAGGAAAAATTTTTTTATACATTTTTCACAACAATATGTAAATGCGTCAGAAAAAAACAACAAAATAATTTGTTTTTCTCCAATATAATGGAAATCGCTCGTTCATAAATTCAATAAATTTGCGACTATTTCGATGACTTTTTAAAACTATATTAGGATCGTAAAATAAATAGAATTACATGATGATATTATTCTTATCTAGTTTACAGTTAGATATATCCTTATCAACATCTTAAGCAAATGTTAAGCCATTTTTAAATAAGGGTTTTGTTTGTGATAATGGTAAAATATAAATTTGAAGAATTATCAAATGCAAGTGGTGTGATTAGGACAAATTTTCAATACAATCAGTATAAAATGTTTCATTTCATATTTAAGGAAATTCACTTGATTTTCAATGTGTATAAAACGTTCAATTCGTAACAGCGGAAGTAGCGGTCCCTTTGTTACTTTTGTCAAAAGTATAGAGATAATATATATGGATTCATTCGAAGGAAGGCCGAGTATGTTAGAAAGAAAAAAAGTATATAATTATATAGCGCTAAAACGTCGATAAAATAAACTGAAAATATTATTGTTCACGTCGTGTTGGTGTTGATCTTTTTAGTGAAAGCATGTGTAATCTGAGGTGATACGTATTTATATTTCTAATAAAGTCGTATCAAATAGTTTCTGTATAATTCAAAAGCTTACCGTAACCGGTGAAATTATTGTATGCACTTTGAAGTAAGCCCATTTGTGCATTCATAAGTTGAAACGGTCCTCCTCCAAATCCACCACCCATAGGGGGTGGTGGTGGTCCAGAACTCCCATAATGCTGTGGTTGTCCATAGTTACCATACCCTCCATAACCTTGATAGCTCCCGTAGCTCTGGGGATAATTACTCTACAAAACAACGACTTAAAATAGTACCTTAAATGTTTCCTTAAAAGAAAGATGTTATGATGAAGATATTTCTACTAATCCGTTGTAGCACATTGAGAGTTGAAACCTATTTTTTTTTATCGATAAAGGAACGGAAATCTGCAACATTTGTGTTATTTACCTCACTTGGCCGAACAAGATACGAAAACATTACTAATTAAGCGTTTTTCTAGATCAATAATAGTGCTTAAGATTTTGTCAAAATATAAGACAGCATATGAAATAATGAATATACAACAAACCATTAAATTAAAACATAGCATTTATCTTACCATGATTTCTTCAGATTTTCCTGCAAAACAATACGACATTAATAAACATTGAGTCTTTGGTAAAGTGGTATTACTTATAACTAAAACATAATATATCTGATATGTTAAGGAGGTTGTATATACTGACGTGTATACCGTGTATCTACAACATTTCAGAAGATTTTATACAAGAAAGATAAGAACCAAGCAACGAATTTTCTCAACAAATTCTCGTACAACTATTATGTGGAATCATATTGTTTAAATGACTTTTATTACTGACAAGATTCATTCTCGATTCTAAAATGAAAGCTTATATTATTCAAGCTTTCTTAATGCCTAACGTTTAAGATTTCGGGGTTTCCGTAACACAACTACCACACTAAGGTTGTGATATTAATAATTTCCTTCCGAAAGGAATGGAAGATTCGATTATTTGATTGACACCCTTTTAAAAAAAAAAACAGAAACATTCTGACTTTCAAATTTAGTTCTGAAAAAAATGCATAAGTATAATTGAGCGACAAACTTTGCAAAATCAGATTTTCTATCTTTCTGAAGTACGTACAGATAAAAAGTCAAAATTGTGTTCCACTTCAAATTGTTTCACAACATTATAGTGTTAAATACTTAAAATGGTCGATTATAGAAAGGATTAAATGTGTCCTATTTAAAATCTACCCGGCAGTCGTCAAAACAACTATTGCTATTAATTTGCCTATGATAAAGATTAAGCTTATTTTACATGCGAACATTCAATACAATTCGAAAGTTTAAATAAAGTGCATCTTTGAAAAAAAAAAAAAAAAAAAAAAGAACAAACTTTTGGTATCAATTTATAATGAGCATTTTGGTTATGAAATGAATAACTTCTTACCTGTTCAAAGCTTGTCAGGTGTGTGGATCACGCTTCCTAGTGATAATGTAAACAAATAGTTTGGCTTGTTTGAATAGAACAATTTCAAATAATTCCTACTTCTTAATCGAATTTCTAAGTTTATGAAACTTCATTCGCTAATTTCTCAAAAACACTTCTTTTCATTACATTTATAATTTTTTTTATAGGCCTACCAATTTGTTTTAGAAAGGTCTTTTAGATATATTACTAAATTTAATTGTACTGCTTATCCGTCGGGCTGTATCTATATATTTTGATCGCTCAATTATAAATAGGAATTTCATTGTTTATTAATGTTTCATTGATCAATGTCCTGCAGTTTCAACATCATATTATAATACCTTATACAAATGGTCACTTAACTGAACATAACAGACCATTGTAAAAAACGGCTAGGAATGGTCGTAACCCGTGCCTAATCCAATAAAATAAAGTAACATAAAACAAAGGAAAGGGCACGTAACTTGACAATTCAAACAGATAAAAAAAAACGCATCAATGTTTTAAATCATTACAGACGAGATGGGTAGGTTGACGGCTAACGGGATTGTTATGCATTTCATCATTATTTTGAAAATGACAGTTCTTCAGCCATGTTTCTACCATACAAGTACAAATCCTTTGGAACCAAGTAAAATAATAACAGAAACGGTTTGACTAAGTTCGTTCATGAGGGGTAAAAATGTGGAACACTGTTGACGCCCCTGAGCACCGGCTTAAGCGTGAAAACATTAACGTGGACATTGAATGGACTCAATGATCGCAAACCACCACAAAATATAACAACGCATTGAATCAAAGTACGGAGAACCTTTAAACAGCTGCCAAACAGCTCGTAACGACTGTTGTTGTGGTAGTCAATAAAATCTGTAAGAAGATCCTTCGGAAGTAAGTAAAATAATAGCAGACTAAGCTTGATTGAGTCTGTTCATGAGAGGTAATGAAATGTGCAACACCACTTACACCCACTAGCATCGGCTTAATCAAAACTCTGTTAACATAGACATTGAATAGACTCCATAATCCAAAAGGACCAGCACGCTGAGTCAAAGTACGGGAAGACTTTTTAAATAGTTTCTAGTTATTGAACAGACGATTAAAAGGGTGTCTTTCAATTACAATATCTTTTATTCCTTTCGGAAGGAAAGGATCATCACAACCTTTGTGTGGTAGTAGCGTTACGGAAACCTCGAAATCTTAAACGCTAGGCTTTCAGGAAATTTGAATAGTATAAACATTTTTTACTGTTGTTGTGATAGTTGTGATAGTTAATAGAATATGTAAGAAGATCCCTTGGAAGCATAGCACGCAACCACAGACATGGTTTGACTGAATCTGATCACCAGACGTAATGAAACGTGAAACACCAACACTCATTTATTCATTCAGCAATCTGCTTCTACTTTTTTATAATTATATATCAGATTTTGGCAGCAACATCAACTATATCACTGCTTTGGGGCACAAGATTCGACTTTTCCTGCTATTATATTATCAATATCGATCGTTTAAACACTTAGCACATTTCTTAAGCCTTGATAAACATTGGATCGGAATAAGATATGTATTTCATTTATAAGCCATACTGTGAACAAGGTAAAACGCATTTAAAAAAAAATAATTAAGTGCACAGAGAGTAAAGTAGACTGCTCTAGTCTCTTCCTAGTATCAATGATACTGGTGTATGAGGAAATATGGTCTACAATACTTCTACGTTTCGTAAAGCATTTTGTTCATCTTCAAAAATATTATCATATTTAACCAAACGTTTAAAATATTATGATAGCTGTAGGTATAGATTTAGAGTATTATTATTCAAGTTACCGAGTACAGCGTTGATACTACTTCCATAGGTATTGAAAGAGTCTTCGCTACGCCTATGGCACGCCAATTGTCCAATTATTACGTGAAACCTAGTTCACGGTCGAAAAACTAGGATTAACGATCGATAAACCAGGTTTTTCGAACGTAAAACCAGGTTTTTCGAATACTAACCTATATTTTCGAGCGAAAACATAGGATGACGCCGTGAACCATAGTTCACGCTCGTAAATTTAGGTTCACTATTGTAAACCCAAGTTCACGGTCGTAAACATAGGTTCACGTTCGTAAACTATGGTTTACGAGCGTGAACCGGGGTTTACAAGCGTAAACGTAGGATAACGATCGTAAACATAGGATAACGACCGAAACTCATAGTTCAATCGAGAAACCTAGTTTATCAAACGTAAACCATGGTTTACGATCGATATATTAGGATTATAGAATCAAAAATGAATTTCGGGCGTGAACATGGGTTTACGGCCATGAATCTATGTTTAAGGACGTGAACCTATGTTTACGACCGTGAACCATAGTTTACGGACGTGAACCTATATTTTCGAACGTGAACCTATGTTTACGAACGTGCACGTGAACTTAGGTTTACGTTCGATAAACCAGGTTTTTCGAACGTAAAACCAGGTTTTTCAATTACTAACTTATTTTTTCGAGCGAAAACATAGGATAACGTCGTAAACTATAGTTCACGCTCGTAAACGTAGGTTCACGTTCGTAAACCCAAGTTTACGGTCGTAAACATAGGATAACGACCGAAATTCATAGTTCAATCGAGAAACCTAGTTTATCGAACGTAAACCATGGTTTACGATTGATATACTAGGCTTATCAAATCAACCTATGTTTACGGTCGTGAACCTATGTTTACGAGCGTGAACATTGGTTTACGAGCGTGAACCTAGGTTTACGGCCGTGACCGTGAACAATAGTTTACGAAAATGAACCTATATTTACGTGCGTGAACGTAGGTTTACGGGTGTGAACCTATGTTTACGAGCGTGAAACTAGATTTCTCGAACAAAACTATGATTTTCGGTCGTAAACCTAGGTTCACGTTCGTAAACTATGGTTCACGCTCGTAAACTTCGGATAACGACTGAAATTTATTGTTCAATCGAGAAACCTAGTTTATCGAACGTAAATATGGATTCAAGAACGTAAACTATGGTTTACGACCGTTATCCTGTGTTTTCGCTCGTAAATTTAGGTTAATATTTGATAATCCTAGTTTTCGACCAAGAACGTTATTATTGGATAATTGGCTTGCCGTGAACCATAGTTTACGGACGTGAACCTAAGTTTACGAGCGAGAACCTATGTTTTCGACCGTGAACTTGGGTTTACGAGCGTAAACCATAGTTTACGAACGTAAACCCAGCTTAACGTTCGATCAACTAGGTTTTTCGATTGAAATATGAATTTCGGGCGTTATCCTATGTTCACGAGCGTGAACCTATATTTACGGTCGTGAACCCATGTTCACGGTCATAAACCAAAGTTTACGGTCGTTAACATAGGTTCACGTTCGTAAATCATGGTTCACGCTCGTGAACCCAGGTTTACGCTCATAAATATAGATTCAGGCTCGTACACTTAGGATAACGACCGAAATTCATAGTTCAATCGAGAAACCTAGTTTATCGAACGTAAACCTGGGTTCACGAGCGTAAACTATGGTTTACGCCCGGTATCTTATGTTTTCGCTCGAAAATGTAGGTTAGTATTTGAAAAACATAGTTTTACGTTCGAAAAACCTAGTTTATCGATCGTTAATCCTACCGGGGTTCACGTAATTATTGGACAATTGGCTTGCCATATACGCCTACTAATTTTCAGACCTATGAACTTCAAAACTTATGCTGGTTCGTGTCACAGTCATGAATCATTTCGGTGTGTATGGACACTAATGGGTTGTAGTGGAGTAAGAGTCATCGGCTGTAGCTTTTTGATATTATAAATTTTGCAATGTGTATTACGTGTGATATTATTCGGTATCAGTCTCCTGTACATTAGCCTTATGACCTTTGTACATGTCTTTATTGTATGGTTATTTTAAACATTAAGTGCCAATAAGTTATTATATGACAACGCCAACTTTTCCAAAGAAAACGCTACAGTTTTACTGAAGTCAAGTTAAAGAATTGACAGTATTTCATAATGTAAATCCTATGTCAACATTATTATTACTTTAATTTGGGACAGAGTGTCTTGCTATTTCCAGGTAGACATTCGCGGATAAGGAAAATATATTTATTTCTTCTGTTTTTGACGTAATTATGCATAGATACTTATTTAGTTCTATTGCTTAATTCACGTAATCATTATTTTGTTCTTATTGCAATACATTACATAATTTTGAGGAATGTTGTGCTTTACTGATATATATCATTTTTCATTTGCCAGTGCCCATTAGTTTTACGTAATTTGGAAAGGCTGGATTCACAGTAATATTGTACTAACTAGTAGACCTGTTACCCATTATGTATTGCTTGTGTTTATCATCATGTGACCAAAAGCGATAAAAAATGATTTAACCGTAAATTAAATTATTGTTTCATTATATACGTATATATGGTGACTATTATAACAAGAGGGTCATGAAGGCCCTGTATCGCTCACCTGAACTATTGACCTAACTATAATCAAGATTAACATTCTGACCAAGTTTCATTAAGATATGGTCATAAGTGTGGCCTCTAAAGTGTTAAATAGCTTTTCCTTTGATTTGACCTGGTGACCTAGTTTTTGACCCCACATGTCCCAGATTCGAACTTGACCTAAAGATCATCAGAATTAACATTCTGACTAAGTTTCATGAAGATACAGTCCTAAATGTGGCCTCTAGAGTGTTAACAAGCGTTTCCTTTGAATTGACCTAGTGATCTGGTTTTTGACCCCACCTGACCCAGATTTGAACCTGACCTATAGATCATCAAGCTTAACGTTCTGACCAAGTTTCATTAAGATATGGTCATAAATGTGGCCTCTACAGTGTAAACTAGCTTTTCCTTTGATTTGATCTGGTGACCTAGTTTTTGATCCCGGATGACCCAATATCAAACTCGTCCAAGACTTTATTGAGGGTAACATTCTGACCAAGTTTCATTAAGATTGGGCCAAAACTGTGACCTCTAGATTGTTAACAAGTTTTTCCTTTGATTTGACCTGGTGACCTAGTTTTTGACCCCAGATAACCCAATATCAAACTCGTCCAAGATTTTATTGAGGGTAACATTCTGACCAAGTTTCATTAAGATTGGGCGAAATATGTGACCTCTATAGTGTTAACAAGCTTTTTCTTTGATTTGACCTGGTGACCTAGTTTTTGACTCCAGATGACCCAATATCAAACTTGTCCAGAACTTTATTGACGGTAACATTCTGATTAAGTTTCGTTTAGATTGGACAAAATTGTAACCTCTAGAGTGTTAACAAGCTTTTCCTTTGATTCGACCTGGTGACCTAGTTTTTGATCCCAGATGACCCAATATCAAAATCGAACAAGATTTTATTGAGGGTAACATTCTGACCAAGTTTCATTAAGATTGGGCCACAATTGTGACCTCTAGAGTGTTAACAGTCAAATTGTTGACGACGACGACGCCGACGACGGACACAGGACGATCACAAAAGCTCACCTTGAGCACTTTGTGCTTAAGTGAGCTAAAAATACTTCCATGGTAAAGGGCGTAACTAAATATCCGAAAGCACAAACCGAACTAAGACTTAAATGTGCTGACTAACATGCCGTCAACATCCATCTTTATCACAAACAATTAGTTGTATATGTACTTACATGCACGACTCCTGTGAGATGCAGGCAAACATTATTCCGACATCCACTAGCAAAAAATGACAGTTTTATACTCAGATTTCCATCAGTTGTACTTCAACATTTTTAAACTGATTGTTTTAAACTGTGTAACTTTGATTATTTAAAAATGTTGGCTATATCGCACTAATATCCTATACTTATCTTTTGTCTTTTACTATGATTATCAGCAGTGTTCGTAACTAGAACCTAAATTAGGTATTGTACACATACCTGATAATAATAAACAATCAACAGGACATGTTGTCCCGCAATAGAGCATTATTAAATCAACATTTTGTAATAATTTTATTCCATTTATTTCTGAACTGAAATGACAATAATTGTGCATCAAATTTTATCATGGGATTACATTTGAAATAAAGACTCAATGATATACTGTGTCTGCAGACTTGAAATATATAACTATTAAACATAATGCCACCAGTTCATCTTCGTTTTTCATCTCATTTGTTACCAACACTGCTACGCATGTAAATATAATCTAAGTTTAAAAAATAAACCCAAGTTAATATAGGATTAAAAACGTAGTCTGAACACGGTATAAGTGCATTTTAAAGTTGTTCAGCACCGATCCATTTCATACAGTCGTGTTATTACGCCTATGAAATAGAAATGAAATAAAAAGTATAACTATACTTTAACAAAACCAAATGAGATAGATACTTTCTATATCTGTTTGCGTTGCTCATCGTTTGCCGTGTCCGTGTCTTCCTTCTTAGTGTTTTTCATTTTTTCAATGAAACACCAGTTCAGTATTAGTTTTCCTCACAATGAAAACTTTCCTCATTCTAGAACGGACATCGCGGCCTTCGGTTGATTATCTTTTATACACGTAAGAACTTTATGATAAAATATAAAACTTCTAGAATGTTGTATTCAGAAATATCAACGATGTTTGATGGACGTTATTGGAGACAGGCCCCATACAGTACCACCTAGAGAGGAATTGTGACAGCTTAATACTGCTTTTATACGATCAAGTTGCATGTTTTGGATTAACATCAGAATTTTTGAAAAAAGAAAAAACTCCTATCAAAATAAAACAAAAAAACTATAAGTTTTTATAATATTGAGAATCTTCCCGACCTTTTCCGCTAAAACTGGTAAAGTTAATATATTTTACTGTACTTACTAAGTCATTATCCGATTAGAATTGTCAGTCTTTTCGATGTCAGGACGTATGTGTCCTTTTTTAAAGTTAAGATGCCCTTGACTGAAAACACTTTTTTTTAAATTGCATTTTGTTGAAAAAATGCTATTTACATTATTCTACAATAACCCCGTTCTGCTTGTTATTATTAAAATCGACACATTTTCTGAATATCTCGAGTAAAACGAGCCAGTTTATGCGTATTTTTGCGGGAAAATTACATACATGTGCCTCCCATGGTGTGCATTCGGTAGACTGCGAGTACATTTTAGTTACATGTCAACGTTACATTTTCGCGTAAATAGAAATGTGATTGAGCTTTTTAAAGCATGTCAGCTGTCTTTCATACTGAATTTGAACAGTTATCTACATATAATTTAAAACACACAACTCAGTTTTGATTGGCCTACACGCTGGTGCCTGTGGCTATTTCGGCGATATCAAAATTACAGATTTTTTTTTGTTTGAAGTTGTTCAAAGAGCAAAGCGTCAAACGGGAAAGATGTTTTTAACGGGTAGTAACATCTTCAACGTTATACGTTGACAACTAACCAAAATTAAAACGAGATGTCACCTCACGACCTGCCAATGGTGTCTAAATTTCACAACTGTTTCGTTTTACAACAGCTCGCCGTAAATAATATTAGAAGAACAGAACTCTATATTTCAAACATGTTGTGACCAAATCCGTTAACTTTTGAAGACCTTCACTGAGTTTTACCACAGGTCGAACGAACGAAACACTCCATAAATTTGGTCTTTTCGTTTTAACATCGTAATGCATAGAATACATTCTGCGAGGACTACTAAAGTGTTCGACTACGAGCCGGTGTTTGTATTGCAATTTATCTTGGTATGCCATTTAAAGTAATCCATCTTCAGATAAGTTCTGGAATACGTTGATATACTGGTATCTCAGGTTTTCCATGTTTATTTCTATTTATAATTTGTTTTTACCACTGCGAGTTTGGTCACTTGCTCATACCTACCAGTGATTAATATGTCATTTAGTGGGGATTTAGGTGAGCATGTCGCAAAAAGTGTTGAATCCCCATAGTTCCCATAACAAATGTTACAGACAGTTCCAATATGGTATACCTCTTTACATAATGCCTTTTATATGTTATGTTACTTTCAAGACACTTTCAAGTGTACCTTCTTGGTAAGTATATAAATGCTCAGTCTAAATTTACGGCTGTCAAAGGTTGAATATCGTCCTCTGTTCTGGTTATAGTCTTTTTTTATCGGTTTCGTTAAGGGCCACTTTACCTTAATGTCGTATGGCGACCTAAAATTGAAATTTATCTCTATATAGGTTTGCAGTTGGAAAAAGTTAGACAGTTAGTCTTGCTTGGAATATTTCTTTTATTGTAGGTAAAATTAAACAATGGTCGCGTTTACTATTGTAACAACATATTAACGTTTGTTTTAATACGTTTAACTTGCAAATATAATTGTATTGTAAGGTATTCTAAAAGCATATCTATTTACTGTCATTATACAGATGCTTCAAATTAAAGTATAAAGTGTGTAAGAAAGCGAGTTTATGTACATGATAATATAATGAAAATACAAGACTTTATCCATTGGTCATCGAGTCTAATGTTACCTTGTCTAACAAACACTGGTAACTATAATATGTCTACTAAAGTTATTTGTACGGTTAAAATTTACAATCTAAACAGTTTTCTCCCTAAAACAAATTTTATTTCATTTTCGCAAATACATTCGTTAACCCGTTTGCCGACCTAACATGGCTATAAGGAACCTTGTTCGTTCTTGTCCAGAGTTGTTGGTCGTGTACAAGACTTACATACTCTCTTGGTATTAAGAAGTCTATTTATGTCATTTGTTCATAATGTCGATGAGATTTTTCTGTGAACACTCGAGGCTTATCTTAACAAGAGTCAGCAGCACAGATATGGGATACCGGTATTGTGTTTTTCAGAAAGTGTGATTAAAGGAAAATTCAAAGACTTCTTATTTTGTTGGGTTAAACGTCACACCGGTACAATTACAAGTCATATGGCACCTTTTCAGCTTTTAACAGAGGATAACCCTACAGGTATTTTTTCTGGCACGGGTGTGTACCTAGGTAGCACCCCAGACCTTACATAAGCCAGCTGGATGGCTTCCTCACATGGAAGAGTTCTACAACCAAAGAGAAGATTTTATAGCTGAGAGAAATATTTCTAAGGTAGGCTAACGAGTGTAATGCCAGTCTACCTGTATTCAAGACTTGTTGTAGTTTTAACTAACTTTGATACGCAATATGAAAAATAGTTTTCTACATCTACTTTATCAGTTTAAACAAATGTAGTTAATTTTCGCCAACAAGTGCTTGTAGGATTTTCTTGAAGTTAAAGCTCGTATCTTCCTTGATGTACCGGAATAGCGTTTTGTGAGTCAATTCCAAAAATTCCGCCTTGATCTGCACCATGTCAATCTGGAAGGCATAAATGTGACCATCGGTTATTTACATGAAGACGTCTCTAGTTAAGAAACGTACTTTAAAATAATTCTAGATTAAAATGTACTCAGAAAACACCTCTACATTATTTACAAGTAAATTTTAATAAAGAACAAATTAGGAAAGAGAGTCAGTTTAACTTGCACAATGTCCCGACTCATAATTAACACATATTTTCTTTAGAAGGAAGGTGCGTATAGCTTTTCTTCAGTACGACAAAACTGACCTATTTTTCTTTGTCTGTATAATAATTGATCATTAACCCTTACCATGCTAAATTTCTATAATGGACTGGTCCATCTTCTAATTTGGGCAGTACCATTTATCATTTGAAGGGGTGTTTACTGAAAATTTACTGACTGAACAGCGAACAGTGCAGACCATGATCAGACTGCACAGATGTGCAGGCTGATCTTGGTCTGCGCTGGTCGCAAAGGCAGAATCACTTGCCGCCAGCAGGCTAAGGGTTAATAATACCCTACTAGATACTGGTTTCAGAAAATACACTGTAAAATAATTTGAATGAAATTCAGTGGTGATTTTAAGTGGACTTAACCATGTATTGCACATTTCATTACCTCTCATGAACAGACTAAATCAAACCAAGTCTGCTATCATTTTTGCTTAGTTGCGTTATATGCTGCGAAAAGCTTCTAGCAGATTTATTTACAACCAGCAGTCTTTATGTGATGTGTGGCGGCTGTAAGAAAATCTCCCCGTACTGGACTCAGTGTTGTTATATTTTCAGGTCCTTTGAGATCATGGAGTCCATTCAATGTTTATGAATAATGGAATTCCTCTTTAGCCGGTTCTGGGAGGCGTCAGGTAATGGAATTCCCCTTTAGCCGGTTCTGGGAGGCGTCAGGTAATGGAATTCCCCTTTAGCCGGCTCTGGGAGGCGTCAGGTAATGGAATTCCTCTTTAGCCGGTTCTGGGAGGCGTCAGGTAATGGAATTCCCCTTTAGCCGGTTCTGGGAGGCGTCAGGTAATGGAATTCCCCTTTAGCCGGTTCTGGGAGGCGTCAGGTAATGGAATTCCTCTTTAGCCGGTTCTGGGAGGCGTCAGGTAATAGAATTCCCCTTTAGCCGGTTCTGGGAGGCGTCATGGGTGTTACACATTTCATTAGTTCTCAAGAACAGTCTCAATAAAACCGTGTTGGTTACTTTTGCTTGGTTGCATGCTAAGCTGCCAATAGGAAACGGACATTACGAAAGACAAAAATAGATCTTGTTAGTTAAAACCTCATTTTTTCTGTCCATTAACTAGCTAGTAACTCTTACTGAATCTATAAATGTATACCTCTGATCTTGAAGCTATTATTCGGATCAAAGTTTTTTCATCTGTACCAAGTCCTTTCATAGCTTTCAAGAGTTTCTGAGCAAAGAACTTTGGCCTGTTCATCACACTCTGAGCCACAGCCTTAAGTCCTCTCCGATAGTCCCCGGATGTCTCGCTATCCACAGCATGGCGTATATCTGCTTGAGCTATCTGCAATTAAATGGTTCACCAACGTTTTCCAGTAACAGGTAATATCAGTTACGAGTGTAAGAATTTCGACCTACATTTTATTTGTACAGAGTATTATGATGAACAGATATTGCCGTGCACCACTATCACTTATTAATAATTTAAATACTAGAATACCTTCTGGACACGCAAGTATTCAATTTCAAAAATTGAAAGACATCAAACAAATTAAAAAGATCAATAACAACTAATTATCATCTAAACTAAAAACAAGTCAAAATACTTTTTAGTATGTAACCATTTTTACTTCGAGAAAAAAACAAGAGTTGTCAGAGGAGACAGCGCTCTCGGCTGTTTCTTTGCTGGATACTGCTGGATAGGGACAGAGCTAAGGAAGCTAGTGCTATCAATGAAGTGATTAATGCGTCAAGTGATAGCGTAATTATATGGAATAACTTAAATAAGTTTTAATCAAATGCATTTTTAATCACAGCGATAGAGTGTGCGAACAAAGCTAACTTAAAAATATTAGTTAATTCGTATTGCCAATCTTAAATTTTTTCATCTTTAGATCGGTTACAATTAAAATAAAATTGTTGAATTATATATTTCTAAACGCAACACTTGCGTCAATGTGCATTAACGTGTACTTGCCCTTTTGAAAATGTCTGCACTAGAGAGACACTGATATAGCAATATCATATGACTTACAAAAAAGGCGAATATGCTGACTTTCCAAAGAACAACAAAGCAAAAAGTACCTTTACATATTCATCATAAATTGCTCTAAGTTGATAGAAATCTCTTGTAGCAAAGATT
This sequence comes from Mercenaria mercenaria, assembly GCF_021730395.1. Classification (NCBI taxonomy): domain Eukaryota; kingdom Metazoa; phylum Mollusca; class Bivalvia; order Venerida; family Veneridae; genus Mercenaria; species Mercenaria mercenaria. The sequence goes on along the minus strand of NC_069362.1, from coordinate 87,617,003 downwards.
AGATTGAAAGTTTCTTCATCTGTTCCCCATCTGGCTTCTCCGGCATCGAAGAGTCTCTTCGCATCACGCTGGGCTGTTCTTTGATCAGAGAGCTTCGCGTAATTTACCTGAAATTCAAATAAGATTCACTGAAGAACTTTCATAAATCACTCGGCTTTTCTCATACATACATAATAACACTAAACAAACCAATCGATGTTTAAAACACTTTGCAGTCATGGTTGCAGTAGCAAACAAAGGAGTGACATAAAATGCACCTATATTTATAGAAACTAAAATGACTTTTGGGTGATCAAAATAACATAAAAAAGCCTAAGATGTGTCTACAATGCAGAAACATTGAAACAAAAAGATATTCTCTTAGATGCTTAATTAAAACACTATCTTCTCAACTAAATCTTTGTTATAAAATAACTTTGTAAATTCTCACCTCAAACATTCCAGTACCATCACCGTTAGCATTTTTTATTTCTTCAACGGCATTTTCAAGCTTGTCTCGGTCTATTTCGTACCTGTTTCCCTGAATGAAAAAAAAACAACAACAACCCTTATTACATATTACAATAAACACTATTTACGCAAACATACAAATATTGGGATTGAGACGACGTGATGAAATAAATGTAAGTGAAAGGTAACAATTTTGTTTACGTTTAAAGCTAAACGTAACGCCTACTATACTATGACAGCAACATAGTGTTATTGCGCCATATATTATCAATACTTCTTGAAAAATTGAATTCGAAAATGTAGCAATGGAAATAAATGTGCCTACTTGGTTTAGGAGGTGACAAAGACAAAAGCTGCTGATTGCATATATTGTTCATGTTATAAAACGTGTTTTCTAGATTTTTAGAAAGAATACTAATTACTATGAATTAGACAAAACGGAAGTGGTTATGATAGTGCAGAGTTAATTACAAACATCTAAATAGTTACTAAGTAACGGTGTGGACGGCAACAACCATATGGGTATATCAATGAATAGACATTGAAGAACTTGCTCTTCCTAAGGTATTTGGAGTATTATCAAGTGATAAGGGTTATTAGGAATACGGAAAACGTGATTTAGAACCAGGAAATGCCAATGATTATAAAATAGTGAAAACTCTGGTGGAGGGATAACACAATATACTTAAAAAGGTTTGTGCAACCGAATTGTATTGAATAAGTTATGAATCTCAAATTCACCGATCATATCAATTGCACTGTCGTCTGCTATATGTGACTTCAGCTGTAGATGATTCATAGGGCGGCTAGTTTTGTCTAAACTTGCAACTTCAAACGGATAAAAAAACATAAAAATGATATGCTAAATACAAAACCAACAGTCATTTAAACTAAATTAATTCCTTTCACTTTAATTTATACTGATAACTTGACACCTTGCACTGTGCAAAGTATAGATGTATTACCTATAAGTATGTTACTTTGAAAGATATTTTTCTAACAGTACATGATTCACTATGTGTACGTGTATCACATTATAAATAGAGCACACCATTATATAACAGTACAAATGAGCCGCGCCATGAGAAAACCAACATAGAGGCTTTACGACCAGCATGGATCCAGACCAGCCTGCGGATCCGCGCAGTCTGGTCAGGATATATGCTGTTCGCTGACGGTTTCTTTAATTGCAATAGGCTTTGAAAGCGAACAGCATTGATCCTGACCAGACTGCGTGACTGGATCCATGCTGGTCGCAAACGCACTTTGTTGGTTTTTTCTTAGCGCGGCTCAAATGTATTATATCATCGTTTTCAAAAAAAAGTGTCTTCTGTATCTAAACGTTTATCAATTTATGTAAAGTGCTTCGATTTAACGATCAACTACACTGGATTTTATATCATTAAGAATAGTCTCAACATAACGTACCTCGGAAACATACATTGAGGATTTTGTTTCAGTGTCATATTGGTATATCTTTCATGAATGAACACCAGAAGCAGTATTTTCACGAGATTTAGTGTGTTGTCTATGATTTTACATGTAAAACAAATTTTCTTTTTTAATCAAATTTTGACTAAATGTACACATTTATAGCTTCTTACAAATGAAAAATATATTCGATATTTTTCACTGTAAAAATACCAGCTATGTTACACTAATTCACTGAAAAACCTGTAATAAAACGAGTTACTGACTGAAATTACATAAATATACAATGAATCTTTATCATTGCAAAAAAATGAGCAATGCCTCCTTCACAAAGATTAAAGCGCGATGCCTACTGCTGCTGAAAATATTCCAGCGTGTTGATAGTATATGCAAAGCATTTGTGAAATGGTCCACAGATCTGAATATTTCATGCAAATGTAACATGCAAGACTGATGATGAAGCAAAGTTTGATACAGGCGTGCCCGGGTCAGCTAATAAATTAATGACCAAATGAAATTATCAAACTGTTTCAAAACTTAAGAAGAAAAATAATTGGAAGACTGGACAGTATAAAAGAGAGACAAAATCTAATACAAAAAAAAAGTCACCTGTGCTGCTGAAATTAGCAATCTTTTGAAATCACCACTTGTATCACCAGAGATGTCGTCATCAAGCTGAGTCTTTTTTGCAGGTTTGCCGGGTTTTGCAACTAAGTAAAACAACATTTAAACAGTCAAATTTAATAAATCTGAGCAAAGTTTTTAAATCACTAAAGATCCCCGTGTTCTTACTTTGAAAAACAAAACCAAACTTTTCTGACCATTGTCTTTAAAAACATTTCAAAACTGTGTTGCAATTTCGCTAGTTCATTCTTTTGATGAAAATCACAATTATGTTATATTACCTTTGCCTGCAGTACTTGCTCCAGCTTAATAAAGAAATTTTCTACAAGATGCTACATTTTACAATTCTATCTTCGTTGACCTATAGTTGTATGCATCTAGCAAGCATTTACTTTCATTATAAATTCTATTAATACAACATGCAACTGTAAGAAGACAATAATCAAAAGAAAGTTTAAAACTGGAAATACAAAGCATATAAATGATACCTTCTCCATATACATCTCGCATTTCCTGAATCTGTCGGTTTGTCCTTGTCATCAATATCTCAATCAAAGCTAACTCATCTGTTCCAGCTCCCTGTAAAAGTTAAAGGACACGTATTCTGTTTGTTTTAATGACACATCAGTGTCAGGGGAAAGATCAATTTTATGAATTAGTTGCATAATAAATAAAACTTGTAAAATATTTATTTATTTATTTATTTATTTATTTATTTATTTGGGTTTTACGGCGCACCAACACAGTATAGGTTATATGGCGCCAAACAGGACTACAAATAAAACTTGTAAAATGCATGCACTTCCTCTTAATGCCATATGCCATATTGTGAAGAATTAACAAACCACTTTAAATACATGTAGTTTCAAAGCTATGGTCCAGGCAAGCTGTCCGTATAGCGTTTCTACTAAATATCGGTGTCCCGATACAGATCAGTATGGCTGATGATAGTTGTTAGTTGTTACAACAGTACAAATATTCAGTCTATATTTATCTCAAAATAGATCGTTTCTTTTGAATTTGAATTTTGAAGACAAAAACAATTAACAAGTACTTACTAAATTGTAAATAATATATGAATAAAGCTTACATAAATGGCTTCCTTGACACATTTAGCGTCAAAATGGGCTGGGGATACAAAGCAGGCCACTATAGCATCCTTGTAATCACCACTCAATTCACTCTTTATTTCCTTAATCAAATCCTGTAATGTTACAACAGTTCACTGTTTCATACTACACAAAATAATACGAGGGCTGAACGCAATACTGTATTAACTCCTATTAAATAAAGAAGGACTTGCGACAGTATTGCGTTCAACCCTCGTATTATCATCTTCATAATATGACCATTGTCTGTTTCTTTTTACTACAAATGTTTTAAGTAATTAGTCTGGTATCTATGCATTTTATTTCAAGCTACCATAAAAGCCGGTAAGGAAAGAAGATCCAAATGGATACATAATCCAAGCTAGATTCCTTAAAATCTAAATCTAATTGCCCATTGGACCATCTTTAATGACAAAATTCGTCATTGTAACAAAAGACTTGTCAAATCTGCTTGGTTCTGTTATTTTCTAGTCTTACCAAAAGAGAAATCTACACACCTTGCCATACAATGTTTTGAACATGACCTTCAGCTTTTGTCTTTGTGCGTTACACCGTGTAGCCACTATATGTGTTATAATTTTTTCAGTCGTTCCTAGCAATACAAAAAATCAGGTGTAGAAAGTCGTATAGCCAGTTTACATTAACAATGTGTAATACTTGATAAAAAAATGGAATTTCTTCATGAACATAGCATTTATCAAGATTAAGAATTTTACTTGATTAGATTGTTTTACAGGACTCAATTTTTATAAATTCTATGATTCTTATTATATCTCTACATAGTTTGAGGCAGCAATGTTTTACCTGCTCCTTTCATTGCCACATTAAGATATTCGCAGTCGGCTTCTGGGTACCATTTTTCACCCGCAAGATCTGTGTCACGCTTTTCCTTATAGAATGCCACTACCATATCGTCTGGTGGGTATTTGTCTAAAGGAACAACTGTACCCTGTGCCATCTCGAGTGTTGACGTTATAGCGTACCGCCGCAGTAGCTCATCAATGAAAATATTCTTCATTTTGGTCTTCACTTCATCGTCCAACACTGGCTTCTCCTAGGTAAATGTATCAACCAATTAGTTCCACTATGTCATGTCAATTCTATCCCTTACCGTATCTAGTACTCTACTTTTTTCATTTGCATTGTAATCTTTCTGAGGCTATGAAATAATAAAGATTTAGAACTGTATACATTTGTATACTGCAGTGCATATGTAACCACTTATCCCTAAATCTCTTTATTCAGTGATACAACATCCGAAAACATGACTATCTAAATTTATTTGAAATTCGTATATAAAAAAAATCAGTTTGCATGGCTTTGACATATTTAAGACCAGTCTTGAATTTGTACAAGGATTTTGATACATACTTCCCTCGCTTGGGCATTAGGCTCCTCAGTCTGCTGTGGATCTGTGTCAGGGGCCTGCGGGGGTTTCGGTGCCTGGTAGCCCATTTGCTAAAATTTAAATGGCAACAAGTTCGATTATTTTACCAGGAATAAACATAGTTATACAAAAAAGTATAATTTTACAATGTAAGAGTTATCATCATCATCATCATTACCATCATTACCATCATCTATCAACATTATCACTGTAATCCTGAAAACTTTAAAATCATGGTTTCAAAATAAATGAAACATACGATAAAATCTGTAAATTATTGCTAATCAGTTTATTTCAAATATCCTACAAATTAATCAACCTACCACTATAACGTCAGTAAATATTTCTGCAATAATGTATATACACTAATTTAAGCACAAAATTAAAATCATTTTATCAGGATGAACTTGTATTCCATACCTCATACATGTACCGTTGCATATTCATTTCCATCTGATGTTGAACATACGGTTGATGAGAGTAGGATTGTGGGAGCTGTGGTGGCTGAGGGGGTGGCTACAATTTAAATAATAGTGATTACTGAACTGTATCAGGACGATATTCACTGCAAGATTATTAAAACGATCCCCAAAGAGACATCATTATGCATAATAAGAGGTCACTAGGCTGGGCAAAGCAGTAAGCTTGTCTAGGCAAAGCAGAACCAAGTAGATCTAGAGGTTGCTCAAAGCGTAACTTCTTTATGAGTTGGTCAGTAATATAGACGGAATGAATTAAGATGAAGTAGAGCAAAACACATCTTTTTATGATGGGGCTTCTGTGTATAAAATAATACTGGGAGAAACAACTAACCGTGGTAATGATCTGGGGATGGAAAAACAACTAGGGGAAGTAACTAGGGAAGAATAAACTAACAACTTTTGCTTCCGTTTCTTTTATTTCTATACAAAAGAACTCGGGGGAAAAACTAATGTGGGGAGGGCAAAGGAATTAATGGGGAAAAGCAACTTGTTAATTTTTCCCTCGTTCTGTGAATAAAAGCTAAGGAGGGCAACCAGCTAAAGGTGGGGACAAAACAATTGATTTTTTACCGGGGAAGAAATCCACCGGTTGACGTTTTCCTCGCCGGAAAACTGGCTTGGGGAAAAACTGGACTGTTACGTACATCGGGTCCAGAAGCATCGCGAATAGGGCGGGTGTAAATACGGGAAGACTTAAATAAATTTTAAAGTCCTACAATTAGAATGGTGCATTTTAGACAATTTTGGATAGTCATATATTGAGCAAACTATTTGTGCTTTATTCACAAAGTACACCCTATCCGGCAGATAACTTGAAAATGTCGGACACATTGTTTTACCTTAAATTTGTATCCGTCAAAAGAAATTTTCAGTGGGGACCCGCAAAAATATATCTCAAGAAAACAACAGCCAACAAATCACGATCAAGAAGCATGTAACGGGATGGCATATATGGCAGTTATATATTATGGAGAAGAGGTTCGGGAAATTTTGAAATCCTACAAGTGAAAAGATGCATTTTAAGTCAAATATTATAAACATAAGCTATACAACCAGTGAGTGTGATTTATTTGCACAACAACCACACTGGCTAAGGGTTGTAATAGGAACACTTCGACTTTTCAAAATATATGGATTTATTTTTAATTCATCATCAAAAATTATTACAATAGGTTTTTTACTATTGTTAAATCATGGCCCGTGTCGGAGGTACATGAACACCCCACCCACTTCCACTCTCCTAGAAGTCTTTTCGGGCGGAAGTAGTTCCAGGATAAGTGCGTTTTCTTCGGATAAAATTTACATCATAATGGGGCCCTTAGAAAACACTCATCACTTGCAGGTCTACGGAATGCCGTTAATACCAGTTCCTGTGATTACCAATATTATAAGACGCAATATCTATATAACAAGAGCTGTCACAGGAGACAGCGCGCTCAACTATTTCAATGCTGGATAGTGAAACTGGGCACATCTGAGGAAGCTGGAGCTGTCACTGAAGTGTTTAATGACTCCAATGTGGATGAAGATATTGCACAATAGCTTGATTCTGTGTCAAAAGTATTAAGTTATAAGAGAGATAAAGATAAAGTGTATCAAAACAATAAATAAGTATTATTCTAAGCAAAAAGGGGGCATAAAATATTGGTGCAAGAGTTATACACCTTGTATCATATGATGTGGGTAATGATGTCGAACAACTTCTTCAAGTTTGAATCAAATCTGTTTAGTAATTACTAAGATATAGTGAAGATGCATCAAAATTAACCTTAAATTCTAAGTAAAAGGGGTCATAATTCATGAAAAATTGGTGCCAGAGTTATGCACCTTGTGTCATATGATGTGGGTAATAAGGTGGAACAACTATTTTAAGTTTGAATCAAATTCATGTAGTAATAACTGAGATAGAGTGAAAGTGCACCAAAACTTTAACCTGAAATTCTAAGTAAAAAGGGAGATAATTCATCAAATATTGGTGCAAGAGTTATGGATCTTGTTTCGTATGATGTGAGTGATGATGTTGAACAACCATTTTAAATTTGGATCAAATCCATTTAGTAATAACTGAGATAAAGTGAAAGTGCATCAAAACTTTAACCTGAAATTCTAAGTAAAAGTGGGGGATAATTCATTAAATATTGGTACCAGAGTTATGGACCTTGTGTCATATGATGTGGGAGATGATGTGGAACAACTGCTTTCAGTTTGAATCAAATCCATTTAGTAATATTTAAGATAGAGTGAAAGTGCATCAAAACTTAAACCTGAAATTCTAAGTAAAAAGGGGGATAATTCATGAAATATTGGTGTGAGAGTTATGGCCCTTGTGCTATATGATGTGGGTGATGATGAGGAATAACTATTTTAAGTTTGAAATAAATCCATCAAGCAATTACAGAGATAAGGAGAAAAAACAGAAAGTGTAAAAAAACTTTAACGAAGGTTGAGTAGGATAGCTCTCCATATACTTCGTATAGTCGAGCTAAAAATGGATGCGATGTTTTATTACGACTTTAATACACCTGAAATTGCACATTTTTTTTGCTAAAGGTTATTATTTTAAAGAAATCTCTTCACGGTATTACTCAGTGGTTATTTATATCAGCCAATTTCAACTCCTCAACCTCTTACGACTTTATTGCATTTAAGCAATATAAATTGAATTATCATTTTTTTCTAAAACTCAAAAGGTGTTATCAAATGTAATGTTTTGTTCAATGTCATACTCGCAAAATGAGCTTACTGTAAAATTTGACGAAGTAACAATTGAAACATAAAAAGGTAGAATCGATAAAAAGGTACGTTAATAAGACTTCACATTTTTTCTCAACATACCTCGTTTCCCATTGGGTAACCTGTACTCATCTGCTGGATAGCTGGACAATGATATCCAGGGGCACTACCTACAAGAAACCAAACGGTTTGGTTGAAATATAGTATATGTACTCCAAATCATTTTAGGAATGTGAAGAATATAACCTTAAATAGAATACTGACTTGAAGCTGAATTATATACAAACGTAAAATATTTCTCAAAATAAATTAAACTTGCTTTAACAAAACTTACCATAACCGGTATAATTATTGTAGGCACTTTGTCCAAAGGCTCCATAACCTCCTCCATAGTTCCCCATGGGTACAGGTGGTGGTCCAGAACTCACATAATGTTGTGGTTGTCCGTAGTTACCATAACCTCCATAAGTTTGATAGCTCCCAAAACCTTGTGGGTAGTTACTCTACCAAGAGTTGACATCATATAGTTTAATATTATTCATATATGATATCCTTATGTTTAAAATTAGAAGACAGATATCGTGTAAAAAACTTTGATATTTCTGCATTGAAATATGTCATCCAGAAGAACATACGTCAACATGAAGTGACTGATATTTTACAGAGCATGAAATTAATTGCTAAACGTGTTTTCTTACTTGATGCTAAAAAGGTAAGTCTTGTCTGAACCATTGATCTTGGAGATGCGAATACTTAACACGAAGTTTCATTGGAAGTTATAGCTGAGGAATGAAATACAATATAGCAATGCACATGAAGCAGTAAGTGACCTTGCCTGTTACATGAACATTTGATCCACAGATCCGACTCTTGCTTGTGACAAAACTTCTTGGCATGCTTAATTAATTTAACCCCATCCCACACTCTGGAACAAGAAATCGTTTCAAACATGTCGGACATGCGAAATACTACATTGTACTTGAATTACATGAAAACTATAGGTGCCCTTCCCCACTGTGTCCTTGGATGTATGTATCTGACTCTAATGCGTAGTAAACTTTTCGTTATGCTAAACATGTATGTAAGGTTTCGCTGGAATCCCTTGTATCATTTAAAAGTTAACTGCTGAGACACAGCTAGTGTTTTGAGGAACTTGCAGTAGGCTACAATGCGATTTATGTACAACTACCTCGGGGGCATGAAGGGATTCATAAAAAAGATGTTCAGATATAACAACTGCCAACCCTTCAACGTAAATAAATAAAGAATTACACATTCCCTGGTTCTCCTTAATTAAGAGAGTATATTCATTAGAATACCTTACAATGTCAATCAAATAAATCATTATATATCTTTCCTACCTGCATGATTTGTTTTAAATCCAGGCTTTAAATCCCTGCAAAACAGCAATATAAAGATTGAAAATGATATTTTATTTTGAAAGTTGGATAACTGCAATTCTACATACGTTTATGGAGATTTTTACGGAAGAGCATTAGTGCCAGATGTATGTTATTTATTAAGTCGAAATTTCGAGTTACGTATCTCGAAATTTCGAGTTACTAACTACAATAGTTTACGTTGATGTATAGGTCCTGGCCAAGATTAGGTACCTGGTGTATCCATCGGGTAGCCCTACAGGGTCACATGATTAAGATGACCGGGCAGCGTTTGCTCATAAAAAATATCACTATTTAAAACCATGTTTAAGTCTGAAAGGTTTTCAACTAGTTTGAGCCCATACGGCAAGGAAATATAGATATACTCTACATGAACGTGCAGTAATGAGTCTGACCAAGATTGGGTACCTGGATAAATCTAGATTTTGAGGAGAGGTCACAGAAGGTGACCGGGCAGTATTCAAACTTAGAATATTTCAATATTTTGACCATAACTGGAAGGTTTTCGACCTAGTTCGAGCCCCTACTACCTGAACATACTATACATGTATATATCCTTGATACAGTTTGAAATCTGGAGTAGCTCTAGGGCTATGGGGTACGTCATACATTGATGTATGGTAGTATGTGTAGATAGATGATTCTACTTCGAAGAGTCAAAAGCCGTCCATTACATTTTTGGCATTTGACAGACGGACAGACGTTCAAATTTTGCGGATAAAAGGGCAAGATATCAAGTCGAAATATCATGTTATAAACTTCAAATTTCGACTTAGTATCTCGAAATTTTGATATAATGTTATTCAATCTAGTTTGGTTAAAGGCTCATTAAGAGCTTAATATGTTGTTTTGTTACATGCCGCGCTGACTTTAAACAAAATTCATCGCGTCCCCCTTTTCATTGCTTGGAATTCACATGTAAAATATCAAATGAATGTAAATTTTTAATATACTGATCGCTGTCTTAAACAAAATGACTCTTGACGAGTTATAACTGCAGATTTGAGAAGTAGCCACATAATATATGCAACGTCCACATGAAACGCCAAAACACCGAACCATTAATAAAGTCTTTATTATTCCAGGCGCCGTCATCAGTAAATGCCATGATAAAAGGTAGGCACAGAAATGAACTACACATAAAAATGCAAATCGATACTATTTGGTAATAAAGAATATTTTGAACGCCTCTGTGTTTTGCTACTTGATTGGACCTCTCTAAGGGAAGTTAACATTACATTGTATATCCGATATCGAGTTCGGGTATTTTAAATAGAACGTAAAGCATGTACATTTTGACCAATTGTATTTTTTTTTGTTTGCAGACAAGATACGGAATCTCAACTGATGTATTATCCCGGCACAACCAGTTTTCAATCGCTTAACAAGTTTTCTGTGCAGTTTTGTACAAATGCAAGTCCAAATCTTTGGTTTATTGTCTAACACTTTCTATCAGCATAAGTGCTATAAAAGCATACCATTTAAGTTTCAAGCTTCTAACTGATCGAATCCCTGGCAGGATGATTTTGAAAGCCATCAGTAGGAAGTCATGCTGAAAATTTACAACCTAAATTCAACCGCAGGTGGTATTTTCCTTCCAGCAAAATGAAAAAGCACTAAACTTTTACTGTAGTTTCATTACAACATTGCAAACATAACACACCCAAAATTCAAGTCTGGCAACAAACACTAAAACCAACATGGCAAATCAATATACTGTAGGTACACTTGCCTAAATTGGCACCTAAATTACAGGGGGTAGGGTAAAGTAAATGGCAGCCAAAAGTTAGTGCATTATCTAAAGAACTATATCATGTGCTCAATTACTCCAGAGAACCAGGGTGTCACATCTGCTACATTGATAGCTGTCACATATGACGATGTATTATATAATTGCTAAGCTTTTGACACTCCAAATATTTCAAATTGCTTAGAAAATGAAGAAAACTGTTGCAAGGACAGGCATCATGATTGCATTGTCAAAATAATTTAATAATAGTATGCTTCACAATTCTGGCAGTAAGCATGTGTTAAGCAATAAACATTTAGTGCAAAAGATATATAAATACTGATATTGGCTTAAGCAAGAATAGGTAGTAGACTAGGAAAGACGCAGGTTTTTTAGTAATAAGAAAAACCTCATGAAAACATAGTACTGCTACATAAATGGAATTTGTATAATTTTCTAAGTACCAAAACTGAAGGAGAATAGGTTCATAACATGTTCTGTCTCTTCTGTAAACAGTGAAACAATCACAACTGATAAATTTGGCTTGTAAAGATTTTTATCATACAAAGTCCTGGGTGGTTGAAAATAGGTTGTGTGGGGATACTATCAGAACCTGTTACGTTTTAATAAAAAAAACTACGGAATAAACACTGTCATTTAACTTTCTTACCTGGCTCACGCTTCCGTAGTGATAATGTAAACAAATAAATTGGCGTGTTTGAATGAAATGATTTTGAACAATTCTAACTTTAATCGAACGAGACCATCTCGGGAAGAAATATAGCATGTTAAGGTAGTTCTGCACGTTTGGATCGAATTTTTTTCTACAATGTAGAATTTGATTAAACTCTGATTTTTCAAAATTTCAGAATATACCTAGAAAATTAAACAAATAAAAAAGATAGAGTCGTGTGCTTGATTTTTTGCTAGACTGATTTGAAAAAATTGGACCTCAGGCAAATTTTTCATAATGGCAGTCTATGGGAAAATCATAACTTTCATAACATTTTCCGAATAGAAATTTTTCTACAATGTAGAATTTAATGAAACTTCCCACAGCTGTAAATAAACATATGGCCAATAATGTGGTGAAATAAAATGTATAGGTCCGTGTGCTTGATTTTGAGATATTTGACCTTGATTAAAGTGAACCGCACTTTTCACGCTAATTTTAAGACATTATTTTGAATTTTTAACGTGTCAGATGTTTTAACAATATATTTTAACTGTAGAAAGACAGTAACAGTGTCATTGTAATAATTTTACTCATAGGTTTCTATTAATTCATAAAATGATTTTCATTTCCGTACGCCGAATCCAGGCTTTATTCCACGTTTTCCGGATAAATGACGTTACGCCATCACCTACGGTTAATCAAACGTGCAGAACTACCTTAATGCTTAACATTTAGATTAAATGAAAAAGGCATAGACTTTAAGTATTAAATGTATTTTATTAATCAGATTGACATTTTGCGATACTTTTAGATATGGTAACTTATTTTAAAGTAAGTATTCGTGTTTTCACCTCTGATATAGATTTCTAACTGTGAGACAACTTGCTGTTTAATTGGTTGATCCATATTCTTTAAACATGTCCGGGTCATTGCAGAATGATACTAACTTCAGTGGAGTACTAGTTACATTTTACTCCGCCTTAATTATAATCTCAAACTTTAATTAAAACCCTAAGTGTTAAATTCATAAATATTAAAATAAAACTTCTTTGTTTTGTAGTCTGTAAAATCCTCTTGAGGATGTGTGGCCATAATATGAATCTGATTTCTGAACTACTGGGATATTATTTATTCCTAAAGTCACTTTATGTTCATTGTAAAAATCTGTTTTACCAAAGTGGAAACTGATAGGTACTTGAAAATGCTGCTCTCTGATTGGTCACTTAAAATTCCTGATGTCATGTTAATATTATGAATAGTACTGTGCCTCAAGGGGTATTGTGAAAACTGTCTATGTTGCATTGTGTAAGTTGTCAGCAGTTATTCATAGATAATGCTTGTACTGATATAACAACCAGACTATAATAAAAGATTGTATCTTGTTTGAGCTCTTAACAACTTTACAATTTAGAGGTTACTAGTCTTTTCCAGCATGTAACAGGGACCAAAATGTTTTAAAAACATCATAAGCAAAATCCTTCAAGTGTAGATACAATGTTAAGTACATAATGCTTTTCAAAAACTGCCCACCGTTTAAATAGATATTGCACCGAGTACATTATTAATAAAAATTAAATTAAGTACTTTCTAAATTTTGAAAAGTCTAGTAAATGATATTGAGGAGCATCACCTTATACAATTAACCTTTAGCCTGCTAAATTTCTAAAATGGACTGGTCCATCATTCAATTTGGGCAATACCATTTATCATTCAAAGGGATGTTCACTGAAAACTTATTGACTGAATAGCAAACAGTGCAGACCATGATCAGCCTGCACGGACGTGCAGGCTGACCTTGATCTGCATTGCTCACAAAGGCAGAATCACTTGCCGCCAGAAGGCTAAAGGTTAAAAGAATTTCCATTATCTGATGGAAAGTATTACAGTTTTTAATTTTATTATGAAAATAAAATCTAGCAGCTAATCTATTTGTAGCAAATTAATACAACACAATTAGTGTTCAGCTATACATTCAAATTACAATTACTTGTGAGATTTTCAATTTTGGCAATTTCAGCCAGAATGTGTAATAAGTCACTCTACTTTGATCTTTATATTACTTAGATTTATTTTAGTAATGCCACTTCATTTAAACAGTTGAATGGATATACAGATATTCTAAGGGGCTCAGTTGCTTAGTTCATCAATCATATAAAATTAGTTTGATCAATCATATAAAATTTTACTCAAATCCACTCGGACTAGTTATAATTTTTGTTATTCAACATATTACGTGTAACAGAGTTCCGCTTAAGCCGGTGCTTGGGGGAGTGAGAGGTATTGCACATTTCATTACCTCTCATGAACAGACTCAATCAAACCGAGTCTGCTATTATTCTTCTTGGATGCACTCTTTGCTTCCAAAGGATCTTTTACACATTTTATTAATAGTATAGAATTCATTTAAGTCTGGGCAAACTTTATCCAGAAAGGCCCTTCAAGAGGCCTTAATTTTGCCAAAAATCTGTCGGAGAACATCCACAAAGTCTTGGAACCGAGTCATTATATTTTCGGGTCTGTTGGGATCAGTGTCCATTCAGTTTACCTATATAATTAAATTCCAGTGCTAGGAGGTGCGAGGAGTGAAGCGCATTTGAGCCGTGCCATGAGAAAACCAACATAGTGGGTTTGCGACCAGCATGGATCCAGACAAGCCTGAGCATCCGCGCAGTCTGGTCAGGATCCATGCTGTTCGCTTTCAAAGCCTATTGGAATTAGAGAAACTGTTAGCGAACAGCATGGATCCTGACCAGACTGCGCGGATGCGCAGGCTGGTCTGGATCCATGCTGGTCGCAAAGCCACTATGTTGGTTTTCCAATGGCACGGCTCATTTCATTTCCTCTCAGGGACAGGCTTGTCAGATCCAGCCACCTATTATCTTTCATGGTTGCATTCTATGCTTCTCATAGGTTTTATGGTACTGAACCCTAGAAACCTCGAAGAGTGTGGTTAAAATCCAGTGGTTATGGTGTAACCCGAACAATGTTCTGTGACAGACATTCAGATAAGACAAATTCATTTACAAGACAAATAGAGTCTAAGCATACTATAGCATGTACGAAAATGTTACAATAAACTTCAAAACTGCCATCCTATGGTGCCTCTAGTAGTTTCAAGTAAAATGTATTTGAAAATGGGTTCTCCATTACATGTATCACCAATGACCTTTTGACAGTAAAAATACGACATTGAACACACCCTAGAATGTACTGAACACCTCACTGGCATATTTCACGTACAGTCCTTACATTAAACATGATCGTGTGATGAGTTTCCTTTATACAAGTAAACAAAGCTAAAGCCTATGTGCGAAAGCAAATCTCAACATCTTCAATACATGACTGGAGTTTTTATATCCCAGTATTGTATGGTACCGTCTTTTATGTATAAATGAGCCGTGCCATGAGAAAACCAACATAGTGGGTACGCGACCAGCAAGGATCCAGACCAGCCTGCGCATCCGCACAGTCTGGTCAGGATCCATGCTGTTCGCTTTCAAAGCCTATTACAATTAGAGAAACCGTTAGCGAACAGCATGGATCCTGATCAAACTGCGCGGAAAATTTCCTCAAAAAAATTCTTACCTGGTAAAGTTATGTCAAAATACATCTAAAAATTGGATGTACCATCCATGTTGTACCACAGAGAAGAGAAGTGGTCGCGATTTTTTCCTACTGCCAGTAATAAAAAGTTTCAAAATAAGCTATTTATAGTAACAAAAAAGGGAAGTAATTCAAAAAAAATTATTGTAAGAGAACAAAAAGAGATCTGCCAAATAAAAAGAGCACTGCAATGCATAGCAATATAGAGAGAGCAAAGTCATATATGACCTTTGACCCCTAAGTGTGACCTTGACCTATAAGCGAGTCATCCAAAACATGCACTCTGCACGTCGCCTCAGTGTGGTGAACATTTGTGCCAAGTTTCTTTGAAATCCTTCAAGCAGTTCAAGAGTTACAGAGCGGACACAGCAAAGTCATATATGACCTTCCACTCCTAAGTGTGACCTTGACCTTGAAGCTAGTCATCCGAAACAAGCGCTCTGCATGTCGTCTCAGTGTGGTGAACATTTGTGCCAAGATTCTTTGAAATCCTTCAAGCAGTTCAAGAGTTACAGAGCGGACACGAAACATACTCATATGACCTTTGACCCCTAAGTGTGACTTTCCCTTGAAATGAGACATCCAAAATATGCACTCTGCATGTCGTCTCGGTGTGGTGAACATTTGTGTCAAGTTTCTTTGAAATCCTTCAAGGGGTTCAAGAGTTACAGAGCGGACACAAAATTGCTAACGGACGGACGGACAGACAGACATAATATGTCCCTTTGGGCGTATAAAAAAAAGTACAGACAATATGCACAACTGCTCATGTTGGTGATGTGTACAATTTTTATTTCAATTGGAGGAGTCAAGTACACAAGAAAGAGTAACAGACTGATGGAAGGACTAACACATAATTCAAACACTATTATGCCTCAGGGTTTTGGACCTTGGGGCCATAAAAATCATCAAACCCTAGAATCCATAAAATATGCACATGCATATTCCTACTATATCAAGTTTACCTTACATCTCACCAATGGTATATACAGGATATTATTGGCATAACTACTGATTCACAGCTTTAGACTGCTTCTAAATGTGCGGGAAACAATAAGTAAACTACATAAAGCTGATAAACCAGACATTTGATAACACAATTTATTCAAATCTCTCTAACACTGATTCATACAGTAATGTGAACATAGCTTTCATTTTTCATACAGTAAAGCCTACTGGTATAATTTTGACGAATTGTCAGCATTTTGTATCTCAGTTTCTGAGCTTTTTTTAGCATCACATGTTTCAAAGTTGTTTTTATGATTGAACTTTTTTCTTGTTTGTATAACTGCATGGTCTTCAAACTTCTAATACACACAATATCTGAAAACATAACAATAACAAAAATTTTACAAAGGTACACACGTGCATAATCGCTACAAATCTTTATCTGTACAAGCAAAACTCATCAGTTAGTTCAGCATGTTTGGGTCAAAATTTTTGTCTACAATGTAGAATCTGATTAAACCCTTATTTTTCAAAACTTCAGAATATACCAAGTCTTTAGAAAATCTGGCAAATAAAACAGATAGGTTCAATGCTTCATTTTCTGCTAGCCTGATTAGAAAAACTGGGACCTAACACAAGTTTTCATACTGGGAGTCTATAGGCAAATCACAATTTTGGTAACATTTTTGTGAATAGAAATTTTTCTACAATGCAGATTTTAATGAAACATAGATATGAATATGAGATATGATAATTATGTAATATGATGACATAAAATGTAATGGTCAGTGTGCTTGTTTAGAGATATTTGTACATGATGTTATTTTTTTTTGAAAAACGATCGGTTTTTAAGGCTAAATGGTTTCAAACAATCATTATAGCGTATTACTAGTTTAGGTACATTGAGTTTACATTTAAACTCAAATTAATTTGAATCAGGTATTTAACACTCTCTGAATCTTTAAACCTACTTGCCCACAGTTTGGGTGAAATTTTTCAAGATGTTCATTTCATCACAGTTTGGCATAGAATGTATATGACACTGAAAAATTATGAAGTGGGTGAAAATAAAAGTTAGGTATTGGTAAAAATGTAAGGAGAATGTAATTTTTTACATTTATTTCAAAAGTGTTGCAATGGTTTACTACCTTTTGCACAATATTTTTGGTTATTTATAAGTATATCTTGCTAAAAATATTATGATGATAAGTTTGACCTCTACTTGCTTTCAGAGTACTCACGTTTTATGAATTTTTTTGAGACAAATAATTTTTAACCTAAAACATGTGCATTAATCCCTTTAAACACATTAACAGTTACAGGTTATATGGCAAATGAAATATTAACAGAACTGGACAAATCCTGCAGGACGAGCTGCCATGAATTTTCACTTGTCATGCTATAATTTGTAATATCGTTCAGTTCACCAAGAATATGATTTCTTCAAACAGTGTCTATTTTTAAAGTCCTTTAAAAATAGCACTTACAGGAATCTTGTTCTTGACTACCGAGCATCTAGCTAATGCGATCATAATGTGGTAACGTGAGGGAATTCAGCGGATTTTAGAGAAGAGATCTTCAAATCAATTTTCGTTTCAGATATTTTTGCTAACAGTTTTTTTCGCAGTCAATTTTAATTGTATTATTATATTTTTGATAAAAAAAATCGCTCTCTTCCTGCAGGACCAGTTCTACAGCAAGTTTCATTCGCCTGGGGCCGATTTCTACTTGTATTTACAAGTGGACGAGTGGATGTGTGGAGCCCTGATTAACGACCAGAAACCCCTGGCTACTCCTCTAGGTATTATTTCAGGTTTATGTAGAACTTTCTGCATTCTGTGAAACTTGACAGACAGCTTTTCCATGTGAAAGAATTTACCAACATACAAAGTCTGAAATCTTTGAAAGTAAAAAAGCAAGTAATATGAAATCAATGACTCAACCTTTACCCTGCTAAATGTTTAAAATGGACTGGTCCATCATTCAATTTGGGCACTACCATTAACTATTCGAAGGGGTGTTCACTGAAAATTTACTGACTGAATAGTGAATAGTGCAGGCTGATCTTGATCTGCACTGTTCACAAAGGCAGAATTATATGCCAGCAGCAGGTTAAAGGTTAACTGCTTGGGCACAGAGACCCCCTCATGGAAGGAAAAATCTTATGCGAGTCACTTACCAATAACAAGTGCAAAAAGATGGAAGTCTTAACTTCATTCATCATAGACGTCTTCCTTATCACAAATATACTGTACAATAGACTCTGGTGTCATCAGGCGTTCTGAGTCCTGGTCTGGTATCTCAAATCCTGTATGAAACACAGAAAATTATAAAGTCCAAAATGGAACAAATTTCTGTTGATGTACACCCACTTTTATTCAAATGGTATCAAAATTGTAGCAGGGGTTGAGTATACAAAGTACAAGTGCAGTTGTAAAATTGTTAAGTCCAAAAAGTCAAAATACTGAAGAAACACAGAGAAGTCCCAACAACACATGCATATCCCATTCATTCTGATGACGTATACCAAGTTTTATATGCACTGAATGGAATCTGTACAAGGTGATTACAGATTACACAAGGTATAGAATTGTTGTTAAAATTCAAAGTCTGAAAGAGGGACATAACTACAGAAAAAAAAAAATCAGACATAACAGTCCCAAAAATACTACAAAGCTTCATTCGAGTTAGATGCAAACTAGGATTTCAGTACTCAGAAAATGCAACAGAATGACGACATACAGTTTGAACACTTTAAGCCTTCTATGTCTTTGACAAGTGCAGCATTAAAATATCATCAACACTGATATTAATTACATTTTCATTAACCAATTATAATTAAATTTATTACCAAATTCATCTTCCATTGCCATGATAACTTCCACATGATCTAAACTATCCAGCCCTAGATCATTCATAAAGTGGGATGTCAATGTCAACTGAAATCACATCAAAATACTGATAGTTTCTTGAACTGCATGAAAAATCAACATTAAGATAATACTGGTACATACAGCATAATTTCAAATTAACATTTCTCTTATCATTAAAGATTGAAAGACTTCAAACTGATTTTTGTAGTCTAACTTGTGTCATGTAACATTTAACTCAAACTTCATTCATTTTTGAGAAATTCTCAATCATTACACCAGTAATGTATGTATATAATATATAAACATTACTTTATATATGGAATGGCAATATGTACGAGGTGACAAGCAAAATACTCAATTTATCTCGTGAGAAATCAATTTAGCTCTGGCAAGTTAGAAGAAAGACTCTGAAAATTAGTAAACAGTCCACAGCATCTTGCAAATTAACAGTAAAATGTACCTTTTCGGGATCAACTTTATCATAAAGTTGCAAAACGAGAGTCACCCTCTTTTTTACATTAGATATTGTAAGATACGGCTTCTGAGCATAATTGCGAGAACTTTGTAATGCAGTTATCTGAAAATAGAACAAGAAAGGTGTACCTTTTCTGCATTTACTTTATCATATTCCTGGCAGACTTTCATTACCCTCTCCATTATTTCGTCTATCGTCAACTTTGTTTCAGTATAAAATCTGTACAACTTGCATGTATCGTTCTATACCAGAAATAGAGTAAATAAAATTAATGTACTTCATATAGACAAATCAAGAATTGCTAGAAAAAGTGTAAAGAAAAACAGTCAGAACTGTCCTTGGAAGCATTTTGTAAATTTTTTTTTAGTCTTTGAAAAGCATGCATATAAACATACAAAGTCTGGCATGTAGATATCATTTACGGATATTACCGGTACTGTGTAAAAAATAGAAAAATTACCATGAAAGGAACAAATATAGTTGCACTGAAATGGCACAAGTGTTGGGGATAAAATGATAACAAGAGTTGTCCATAAGACAGCCACTGCTCAACTATTCTCAATTAATTGTTGTACAAAATGCAGGAATTTAATCCTAAATACACAAGTGAAGTTTTAAATCAGTATCTGCATTAGTTTTGGAGATAGTAACTTGCATGCAAAACTCTAACAAGAACTTTCTAAGTCCAAAAGGGGGCATAATTAGCCCAAAATACACATCAGAGTTATGGGACTTGACCCAGTGATGTTTATTTATATTATAGACCTAGAAAAAGAAAAAAATAAGTTTAAAGCTGTATACCTTTAAATGATAGCTATATGTACTTGCATGCAAAACTTTAACTAAGGTGTGATGCAGACACTGTTGCCAGGGTGAGTAGAATAGCTCGGACTATTCTTTGCATAGTTGAGCTAAAAAGGATCAAAACTGATACTTCTAAAACTTCTATATCATTTTGTACAGAAACACTATTTATCATTTTAAACACTATTATAGCTCAACATTGCTATGAGGGATAGGCGGAAATGTTATTCACACAATCAAGACAAATGTCACTAAACATTTAACGAGAGTTATTGACCCTGAAGCGCTCACATTATAGTGACCTGAAAAGAGACTGGAGTATAGCCCTTCTGCAAACACAATATCCGTCATGAAACGCACGTGCTTCTTTCCCGCCAAAATTATAATAACGTGCCCACTAAGTAATTATTTTCAAAAGTCTGCACAATAAAGTTTTTTTTTTTTTTTTGTTCAATACGTTTTTTTTTTCTTTAGAACGGACAACCATACAACCATGTTGCAGCAGACGATTTTGTATGAACTTTTGTTAATCAATCGATAGTGTTCGATGAAGAGTCAAGAACAAAATGTTTTGGGGTTGTTTACTTGCACTCAAATATCATCAAAGTTTAATTGTGCTATTTGTTTGTAACATCTGCGAAAAGTCGCTGACGTATTTTCAAAAACTAAGTCTCACCTTTTTTAAATTAGTATACTTACATCTAGATAACGACTTCTAAATCGAAAGTTTTGTCTCTAATAAAAATAATTACTAAAGTGATGCCCCAAAAAGATCCCGAAAGTATTTTGAGTTAATTATTGACTTCACAAGCTGAGAGAAGTGTAGCACGTGCGCAGTCCCGCCCTCACGACGTCTAGAACAAAATAATGCCTTGAAATTGTCACGATTCGCTTTTAAAATTGGTTTGATCGACGTATGGGGCAGACCTAAAAGGCAGTCACGTGTGTATACGGAAGCGACCTTGAAGACTGATGACAGGTGTAATAAAATGATGTTGTATATAGCATAACGGAAGCAGCTCTCGCAGCGGAAGAGGACAATAAACAGGACACATGGAGCATTTTTACAGTAAGGCATATATTTACTGGACTCAATTATCAATAGGGCACAGGGCGCTATTAAAGACGGCTGGGTGCATTGAGAAACGGGCATGGCGCCACGCCCTTCTGTTCTGCGCTAGCTGGAACACTGCTGATCAATTAAGACTTTCGATGCACGCGTTACCTGCTCTCAGTAACTGGCTAGAAAAAGTACCTCTGAGGCATTAAATTAATTTCTCTGGCAATTGTTAAATGGCGACGACAATGCAATTAAATCATATATTTGCCTTTATCATCAATTTCTACAATGTTAAAAATTATTCAAAGTTTGCAACGTCCGAGAATAGGAATATCCGAATTACTATACAACTTAACGGAAACTGAGTGACATTGGAAACCTTGAAAACTTTGCGTACCCGTGGCGCTAACAGCTTTGTTGAATTTGTACAGTTGTGTATCTTTTTGTTTTCTTGTCTGCAATGGATTATTGAGACGGACGATATACGTGGAAAGACATTCCTTGCAACTGTTTGGAGGCAATTTGTTGCCCGTACCGTCTTCAGCAAGGTGGCAGCCATTTTACTAACTTTTTTGCATGGGAGGTAACTACGGACAAAACATGCAATTTAGGTTATACACCACAACTAGTTAACGGACATAGCTCACTAAATAATTTACACACACTTTATTGGTGGAATATAACCTCTGTGAGTGTGAGCTTTTTAGTGCCAGTAGGTAAAAAGCATGATAAGTCATTTTTTTCACCCTAGTTCAAACGAGATGAGCTTATGAATTGCATATTTAATGTCTAGTGTGCTGCATTGTTGTTTAGTACACTGAGTATTATCTTTACTGTTTCAATACATGTATGTACAGAGATTATCCTGTATGTAGGATAGTGGATTTATGAGATAACCTTCAACGTAGATTGTAACTATTCACAATTTCAACAAACTCAAACGCTTTCATCATATTAATTTACTCATTTTACGATTTCAGCTTTAAAAAAGACACAAAATACACTAAATTGCCTAAAATTTACATACTAGCTAGACACGTTATGAGGGAAGAAAAATGACAGCAAAAACAAAAACACGTGCCATAACGAAAAAGAGTACTGTATTGAATACCTGTGTGATATTTAACCATTTCCCTGTAAAAATCAAAACGTACACATCTGTATTTTTATAACACCGTAATCACTCATTTTCTAAACACACATCTTTCATACGTATTTTTTCTGTTGTATTGTAGTAAAATGGGGAAAAAAACTACCTTTGCGTAACTCGATATTTTTGAAATTTTAAGTTGTATATTTCATTAACACTCAGAGAACTAAGGTCCTTGAACACATCATCCACAGCAACATCATGTACCATTTTGACATACACCATATCCTCACAGACAGCCAAGATGGTTTCCGCTAGAGGAGTTCCTATGACACCCAACTTATCACCACTATCAATGATCTCGCAAAAGGTATGTAGACAACAACCATAAGATTGACGCCGTCCTACTTGATTTCTCCGAAGCCTTTGACAAAGGTCCGCACTCACGTCTATTACAGAAACTAGATTCCTACGGTGCCCGGGGAAACATGTACCCATGGATCGAAGACTTTTTGTTAACAAAAACCCAGCAGGTTGTTCGTTCAGCTACCTCCTCAGTCACTTCCGGCGTTCCCCAGGGCAGCGTCTTGGCCCTCCTCTCTTCCTGGTTTACATCAATGATCTCCCGTTCAAGTTTAAGTCCACAGCTCGATTGTTTGCCGATGACTGCCTGTTATACAGGATCATCAACACCAAGGAAGATACACGCCAGCTGCAAAAAGACCTTGGCAACCTTGCATCAGACACCCTGAACTCACGCTCTACAACATTCATGGCATACAACTGAAAACTACAAACAACGCAAAATACCTTTGTATTACCATATCAAATGACCTCTCCTGGAAAAAGCACATTGACAACATAACTAAAAAGGCAAATTCCACCATGTCCTTTATCAAAAGAAACTTCCGTTCTAGCTCCAAGAATGCCAAGGCCAATGCGTTCAAGACCTATGCCCGTCCAACTGTGGAGTATGCTTCATCAATCTGGTCCTCTCATTCCGGAAGTCAAGTCAACCAACTTGAGATGGTCCAACGGAGAGCTGCTAGATTTGTAAAGAACAACTACGCCCGAATTAGCAGCGTTACCAATATGCTCCGTGAACTACAAGATCGACGCAACTCCTCATGGACTACTATGTTCTACAAGATCAGAAACAACCTTGTTGACATAACACCCGACCCATCACATTGTGAGGCCAAGACCACCAAATAACCAGCGTTACTGCCAAATCCGTGCACGGACAAAAGTCTATCAGAACAGTGTCTTCCTTGCCAACATAATCATATAGAACAAGCTGCCGCAAACTGTTGTTGTCCAGACAACCGTGGCAGGTTTCCAACTGGTCCTGGCCAACCAACATACCTACTAGACTAATTAGAGATGTTTGTATCAACTTTTATCCTACTGGATATAGAGGAACTTTTATTTGTAAGAAGTCAGTCCTGCCTGCTGCGCATGTGTAAAATAGTTTTATCCAACAGCGAATTTACTCCATACGGAGGGAGGCAATTACGTAAGATGATGATGATGATGATGATGATGATGATGATGAACTGACTCAGTGAAACCGATTCTGCTATTATTTTTGCTTGGTTTCGTTCTGTGCTTCCAAAGCATTGTTTTACATCACAACTAGCAGTCTTTAAGTGCCAAGTGGCGGCTGTAAAACGACTATGTATTTGTAATCAGTGTTGTTATATTTTCTGGACATTTGGGATAATGGAGTCCGCTTAATCCGGTGCTAGGGGTCTCGAGAGGTGTTGCATATTTCATTAACTCTCATGAATACACTCAATCAAAACGAGTCTGCTATGATTTTGCTTGGATGCATTCTATGCTTCCAAAGGATCGTCTCATATATTTTATCAACTATCACAATAGCAGCCTTTAAATGCCGTATGGCAGCTGTAAAATGTCTCCTCGTACAGTGTTGTTATATTTTCTGGTCGTTTGGGATCATGTAGTCTCTTCAATATTACTATAACAGAATTCAACTGAAATTGGTTCGAGAAGGCGTGAGGGATGTTGCATATTTCTTTGCCTCCTGTGAACAGACTCGATCAAACTGGATCAGACAAATTTTCCTTGACTGTGTGCTATGCTTCCAAAGGATCTTCTTACTAACTTTATTAGTGCTTGATGCGGACCGTGGGTTTTATAGATTACATGTTAGGGATATGGACCTATAATTGCCTGGGTATGACCTGCCACCCTTATTATAGACTGGAGCTACATTTGCATATTTCCCGCGGAAAGGTATAGATTCATCATCAATGCACTCAATGCACTTCAAAAAGATAATTTCAAGAATTGTTGACTGTTTTAAGTACGGTGCGCTTTATCTTATCCTGCAACATGCCTTTTTAGTGTTTTTTTTAAATAAAAATTCCCCTTGCCATTGACATTTGCATTGATATTTGACATTCTAGGTTAGTTTTGACTGTTTTCAGGTGTTGATTTAATTCTTGCAGTAGGATGCTTTGATTTAATTGCAACTGATTTGTTTTGTATAGTACTGTTGCCTTTGAAATCAAGGACTTTTTGATAACTCTCGTTTATCTTTCCAACTGTATTTTAGAGATCCAAAAGATGTTTACGGTCAGAGGATTTATTAGAATTATTCAGTTTTTTGTTCATACCACATCGGCTTCTCCAGATTTTGATTTACCCAAGATAGGTGGTTTCCTTTTTGACGGAACGACTTTCCCCAATATATCTTCCGCCGACAGGGTGGAAAATTTGTCCTCCATTAACTTTTCCTGATCAAGTGACTGTAAATATCCTTCCCAGTTTGCTTTGTTATACAGTAGGATTTCACAGACTTTTGGTTGCGAATTTTGTTTGACCACATCAGTGTTATAGTAGATAATGCCAGGTTAATTGTTGCCCTGATTGACCATTGTTGGATTTATCGTTAAGAATAAATCTAGGATATTAATCCGCGAAAGAACGAATGCATAAATATTTTTGAATGCAAAGCTACCACTATTTTTGCTGCATCTTAAAATGATATTAATTTTGCTTGTATTTACGAAATATATCAATGGCGAGCTACTTTTTAACGCCGCGACACCCAACGTTTTAGTGGCGTCACATATTTGACATTTTCATGCTGGTGCATATATATATTACACATAAAAGGAGTTTAAAAAGTTCATAACAATTTGAATGTCACCAATACGGTATGTTCAAAGCGTGCTCCAGTCATTTTGGATTTACGGATTATGCGATTTTGATTTTATGGTTTCCTCAGTTACTACGGGTATGATTTGTATAGGCTGGATAGATATCTTTAACTAATATAGTGACCTGTTGTTACTTTTATTGTATAATTAAAGTTCCATAAGGCTTTTAATATTATTTTAAAAACAGATAAAGCAACTGTCCATTTAGATGAAATGCATATTTATCTGAATAGAAAATCATAGTTTCAATATTACACGTGAACCTATAAAGTTAAAGCAATAAAGGGAGGTAATCATAAACGATGGATTTACTAACATATTCCACAATATTTACTAATATTCAAATCTTTGAAAACTACATCAAAAACAATTATCGAAAATAAGATTTAAAAAGGAATAGACATATTTTATGGTCATAAGCAAAAATATGGCAGCCAGTCATTATAAAGGAAAGCATTATGAGGCTTTAAATGAAATAGGGGATTTTGAGATAAATGATAGCAATACAAGTGATGCATGTGTCCCTTGATATAAGCAAAATCTAAGAAAGTAAGTTTGCGCAAGACACATTTTCTGTTTCTAATCTATTTATTTTATTACAAATGATATGTTACATTGTAAAACGTGGATGCTTGCGTTTGATTTTGTATTTGTACATGCTAGTGTACTTGTAAGGCAATGTTTTAAGAGTAAATTTATTACTAATTATTTGACAACGCATAAGTGCAAGCGTACCAAGCATATGATACTATGGTAACCAAAGCAACAAACATTTTGGATAACGGGTAAGTTGAGAAGATTGACATAAACTCGTTTATTATTAGATACACTACCGGAAATAAAACTGTGAACAGAGCTATACATGTCTTGTCACTGAAAAATAAAAACTCCAGTTACTGAGTAAAGTGCATTTTATTTTAGAGGATATGACAGAAAAAAATACTCTATAAATAGATAAGTTTATGTAAACTGCTGTACTTTCAAGTACATAAAAAAGCCATAATGAAAAATTAACATTTATCTTGTTTTATTTATCCAGACTGCAAAACAAAAACTTAGCAATCTTTCTGGAAATTTTTAATGTACTTTTTTTTAAAAATTGTAAATGCATCTATTTGATATAGAGAAGAAAAAAATCAACCAAGACTTCATCCTTTCTGGAATATGAAATTAACAATTTTCAAATGTTTATACCTACTAAGCTTGTCATATTTCGTTTTAGCATTATTCCTCAACGGTGCATTAAATAAAGATTAATTGCAAACTCTGCTGACATCTGTTTGGATAAATAATAATAATATTATATTGTAGCCATTGTTATTGGCCAAAAATGTTTATACGAGTATTTTTTTGTTCAAAATACAGGGATCGAAATAAAAATTTGCAATGCAATGTTTACCTTTTGATTAGTAATGAATTGCATTTTGTGCGATCTTTAAGAAATTGTTGTTTTTTCCACCAATCACGTGTGTGACGACCTCATGCTGTAATACACGTATTGCCATGTCAACAACATCGATCAGAACAGCCCCGGGTATGTTGAATTCATTTACTGAGGCTAAGCTGTACTTGTTAAGTCAACCCCTGTGTTCTTTTGGCAGCACAGTCATAACCTATACATGGTCAATTTGCAAACCACATACTTTCACGAAAAAAGTCCATAAAACACTTCAAAATTTGGTACCAGACACGATATAATTTACTTTCTGTGTATGTTAGTGTATGTAAACTCTAAAACTATATTCTGAACCTTTTGCAAACTTGAATTTAAACAGGAAATACTTAAATGATTGTACCATGAAAATTCAGGCACTCAGTAACCCAGTAGTGTTCAGTTAAACATTTTGATTTGTCCTTGTAAAAATTTAAAACCACACAGAACTGTTGTTACAAAATATTTAAGGTAGTGCTATACCGTCTTACAATGTTAGAAATAAAGCCTTTTGTATAAAGTGTATTATGTTGTGTATTGTAGCTTAAGATTAAGCTTAAATGTTTTTATCAGATAAGCTTAGAATTGTATTTCGTGTGTTTGTAAACATGTCCTGCCTGTTAGAGATTTGTTAAAAAAAAATAGAAGAGAAATTTACTGTCTTTAAGCCTAACTAATTCTGAAGTCTGAACGTAAATTTCTTATCTCCTATGTATGCATCCAATGAATGTTTGAACTGATTTAAAGATGTAGCTGAAACAACATTTGGAACTCGGGAAGCAGATAACTTTTCTTAGATGCAAAAAGTGTTTCCTTGTGTCTCTGTTACACTGTTTCTGATTTACTTTAAACGCACGGGTTTGAAACATTTAGTTGAAACAATTTTGAAAATTCTCATTCTTTTTTTATACGATGGTTTCAATAAGATGTCCGTGCAAACGTCTGTTAGCCAGGCAAGGCAAATTTAGACTTTGCATGACAAATCTCGTGGTTCCCTTACCAGTTCGGTTGCTCTTAACTAAGTACAGCAGTATGAAAGTCACATGACTGTTGAAAAGAGGTTAAACTATTATTTCCTTATTTTTGTCTTTCATTTTTCAGTTCATCACCCACTCTAGCATAAACTCTTTTAGATATACTCAAATGATTTTAATAGATGAAATCTAATATCGAATGATGAAAAATGAAACTAATACGGTTGATCAGAACTTTGATAAAATGTTTGTGATTTACTGCGTGGGAGACTTACCCAAATTTCATTTAGAAAGAGTCCTTTTTTTGGCTAATTGCGATAGTCTAGCTGCTTTGTCAGCATGGCGGTGGAACTAAGGTAAAACATCCACTGTATCTGAAAGCATCGATCATTTTCATGACAGTGTCCTAACACTGTTCTGTCGAGACAAATTACAAGGAGCTATGCAGCAAAAAGGCGTCATTAGCAAATAGAAGCTAGAATTCTTAGAGTCACAACTTTTCCAAAATATGCCTGATTGTAGTGTTCAACTACTACTCGAGGCAGACGAATTTGTTGACATTTTCGGTCAAATTTTTCAAACGAATTGCTATAAACAGTGAATACGTAAGAAATTCACGGATTTAGCGTAAAAATGAGTGAAAAATACTTATTAGCAAATGGCAATTAACAATTGGCATTTAGTGGTTGGTACTGGAAAAACGCACTTTAAATTTAAGAACAGAATAGAACAGAAATTTATTTACAATAGACTTGAACATAAAAAAATCATCGTCATAAATACAAATACAAGGTATACTAGAACCTCAAAAACAACAGCATGATTGATGTACATGTAACGCTTGGCTGAATAATGTGACGTTAAATCACGTATGTACCAGTGAGAAACGAACACAGCGTAATAAATAATAGCGATACGTTAATTACCGGACGTTTTTTCCAGAGAAATGGATTGTAAACATCCGGAATGCGTACTTTATAAAGCCATTAAGAACATATTTGTCTTGAGTGTTTTATTCATTTGAATTATGGATAGAGACAAAATAAGTATGTATAAGTTAGACTAGTTGTATTGTCTATGTAATGTTCACTGTCTGAAGCATGCTTAACTCGAAGTAAACACTTTATTTACACTTTATTGAATAATTTAAATTATTAAATACTCTTTCAAAATTCACAAAAATGCATTTATTCAAATTGAGATTTGCGGAAAGGAACCTAAGATCACCATAGCTTTGTATTTTATGGTTTATATCTTAGTTCGGTTTAATATATGCACTCTTTATTTGTTGTTATTATAAATTAGATTCGTAGTTGTTTGTATTGTTTTAAATCTGTAATGTAAAGAAAAGCAATTTTGAACGAGTGTACTGTATAATAATAATAATGATGATGATGATGATGATGATGATGATAACAATAATCATCATCATCTTCATCATATGCAAATGATGATATGAACTTACATAACTGTATTCATTATCTTTTGTATTTGACCATTAAATAAGGCAAATAATCATGTCTTAAAAGTCTTTTGAGAACGGGAAAGAGTTCGAATAAAAAACCTATTCCAAACTTTGTAGTATACGTAATGTGTAACCTTACAGTGTTGTGATGAAACTGTGTGGTTAACAGTTTAAGGGCATAAAATAGAAAATATACTTGTTTTTATGCAGAAAATGTCAAAAAATTATTATATTTTTAGGAATGCGTGTGTGGTTGTTTTGCATTGTTCAGACGATGTTGCAAACAGTTGCGCAAGGAAAAAAGTATGTATCATACATCCGGTTACTTATCAGAACAAGTAGAATGTCTACAATATTTCTTGTAAATATGCTTATAAAGTTAATTCTTAACTTATTCAGTCATATTCGTTCTCAAATGCAGCTCAAATATTGAAACCTAAGAAAAATAATTTGATGTAGCTTTGCGAAAAAGAGTACTATATCTCGTAAATGTATATGAATAGTTGTTTCGCCTTTCTAGACTGTCTTGGGCGGAATAATTTTTAATCCAAACAGTTAAGTGATACACTACATACACAACATACTTAGCAAATGTTGGACAAAAACAGAACATTGGACAAGTAGCTTTTGTAATTCGTTGAAAAGAAACTTGCATGTAGCGTTTTATTTTTTTATTATTCAGTTCCTACATACTGATATCCCCGAGTGTTGTCCGGCCTGGACGAGATTTTACTATTCAAGGAGAATTGCTTGAGACGCCTGATAGTCCTGTGACAATCACAGCCGAACTCAGTAACAACGCAGGAGCTATAGCCAGTTCACAAGTAACTGTTCACGGAAAATCAAGTAAGTCTCTCATAAGAATGTATCAGCTGACCTTTGCGGATAAGTAAAAATCCCCGAAAAATGTATATGTAAAACATTATATGATTTAAATGTAAAAAGGAAATCGTATTAAAGGCTTTAAGATGCACATTTTGTACAATGTACTTTATCTACATGTATGTAAGGATTATCATTTTATACAGTTTATGTGATATTGCCATGAATTAAAAAACAGAGACAACAAGTACTGATATCCGGTCTTTATCTTTTGCAGAAGTCCAGTTAGATATTCCGGTATGTATAAAATTCTACTTAAAATTAATAAATATTGTAGTTGAAATGAATTTTAGATAAGATCTATATGCATCTACAGTGATTCTTTGCTTTTTCTTCGTGCATTTTTATAACTTTGCAGGATTTAGTCTTTAATGCCCATTTGTATTTAGTGTGGGTTGTTTACGTTTACAAACACAATTATGTTTCCAACCTGCCATTGAGAAATGTTTGCTCATGAAAAATGTAAAGTTGTGAATCTGATATCTTTATGACTGCCGGTACATTTTATGCAATCTCGCCAAGCATACAACACAGAAAATGACGTCAGGCGACCTTCAGCTTTATCCGGAGGTAAAGAAAATGAAAGTAAACAGGCTTAACTTGAAAACGAAAGTCGCATTTGCATTGGTCTATAGTCAGGGGTCACGCGCAGGGGTCACCCCGTCTAAATGTATGCGCGTAGACTTCCTTTTTTTTTTTGCTAATGGGGAGTCAATTTCAATTTTCAGCACTTTCTAACGATTTGAAAATACCAGGTCTTTAGCACGACATGTCAGCTTTTCATCTACGAAAAAATATTTGAACTCGGAATAAACATAAATCCCACAGGGGTCCGTAACGGAGCAAGGGTATATGGAGATTTTTGGAACTTCGTCAAATCATTCAAAAGGTCCTTTTTGATGTTGTCTGAAAGTGTCAATATATGCCTCGAATATAAGATATTTCCGTATTTGAGAACTGCAGACCTATATATTACAGAATTAATTTCAAAATGAATTTCGTGTAATGGGCCATTAGACGCAGATACGTTTTACTACGTTACGGCCGCGGAGATATTGGAGAAGAACAGAAAGACTTAAGCACAGCAGTTTGTCATATGTGGCTAAATAGCATGTGCATGTAGATCATTGATTACACATGACATTGGCAAACAGTTGTATTTACACTATTTGCAGGTTTTCACTTCTTTCTTTAATGTGCGAATGCTTTCAAAATCTAATTTTATAATCGATGTCCTAATCAAATCTAGAAGTCTAGTAGTTAAGATGCCGGCTTCTCGAAGATCGAGGATTCGCGCTCCACTTGGGGGATGACCATGTCTTCTCATATGACACCAGTACTGTTTTACTGTTTTTCGTCAGGAGGCAGACTCGAGAGTGATTTGAAATAAATTTATAAAACCTAAACTAACTATATCAAAGTTTAAAACGTATACTTAGAAAATACACAAATTGGCATTAGATACATATATTTATGACATGTTATTTCAGGTTCCAACCCAGATTACCTTGGATTCTGGTCGGTCTAGGAAAAACCTTAACCTTAAACTGTCAGGCACAGGTGGACTGTCCTTTTCAGAAACAAAATCTGTGTCATTTGAGTCAAAAAGTTCATCCGTTTTCATACAGACGGACAAAGCTATTTATAAACCAGGCCAAACAGGTAATTTTATGATTTTTTTTCTGAATTTGATTTTACAAACTGTTCTGTGATGAGAGTCAAGATGTTTTAAATGTTACTGTTTTTCCACTACTGCGCAACCTTTCTTAACAATATATGTCTTATATACATGTACCTCTTATTTTTCAGTGAATTTTCGAGTGTTTGGTGTTAACCCAGAACTGAAAGTAATATTTGACAAATTGAAGGTTGAACTTTACGTAAGTGCATCATATTTTCCATTTATGACAAATAAAGAAAGGTTTCATTTTATAATACCCTTACATAATGTTAAAGAAAGTAATAACTGTGATATTTGAAACAACAAAACGTTTTGAGTATGTAAAAGACTATATATAAACATTATCTTGCCCGAATATATTAAATATTCTTAAAGCGAATTAGTTTTAAATATCGCGACTATCAGTTAAGTCGAATGGATGCACTGAATCCTATATTCCGTTTTTTTGTATCATTAATAATAAAATAAAGTTTTATGTCATCTGCATCTAAATGAAATACGAAAATTACTCTTTATGACATTTGCATTGTCTTGAGATACACGCCAGCAGATAGTTCCACAACCTGGCTGTCATCAGTGGTTAATTATCAGTGAATGAATAACTGAAATATGTAGTTTGATGAACTGTGTTTTAAAGGACCTCTAACATTTTTGTAACATTTTTTTTTCTAAGAAATCTGTCTTAATTCTTATTTGTATTAAACCTCTTCGAACTGTCTATCTAATTTATTAGGTATTGTTTTAAATGTCAGTGCTTCGACAATTTTGGAAGTGTATTAAACCTCTTCCAACGGTCTAATGTATTTGGTATTGTTTGTTATGCTTCGTAAATGCAAATCAGTTAATATATTTGCTAAACTTAACATAAGATTCTTAATCTGCAGAAACAGGATTTTAACATATTATCACCGCGTCAACTCATAGATGTTTATTGTGTAGCCGTATACTCGAAAATAAAACATTATGTTAACAAAAATCTGTAAACATTTCTCTCAATATTTCAGGATCCAAATGGTAACAAGATAAATCAATGGGACGTTAGTGGCTTTGAAATGACACGGCTTGGGGGAGTGTATGTCCATCACCAGGTCATGTCTGAACAACCGGTGCTTGGAAAGTGGACCATTAAAGCTAAATTGCTTTCTCATGGGGTAAGTTATAAAACAAATTAACGTAGTAGTTTTTAATTGCTTCCTCATCAACAAAAACAGCTACATTATTCATACACTTTAAATATTATTGCGACACAGTGTTTAGCTATTGTTATTGTATTCTTACGGTTGAGAATTAGGCCTTGAGAAACAAAATTCAAACAAGACCAAATCATAGAAAGAAAGAGTTGTTTAACATGAAATTGAACAGCATGTAAAACATGTATATTACTTTACGAAACAAGTGTCAGTATACTGATATAAACATTAAATTCCAGAAAAGGACTGCCTAAAGGGGCCCCACTTCCGGACAGTCAAACGCCTTTAAAAACTCACCATTTTCAAAGAACTTTTACACATGTTCGTTTGGATGCATTTACAATAGCGTGCGAATGGTGAAATTTCACATAACAAGATCGAACACAGTTTTCAGCAATTGTTTATCTTTATTTCTTTACAAATGGCATTCATCTTCAAAGGGAGACAACTTTTTCTTGACGAATACTTAAAATATTCGGAAAAATTTGTCTCCCTTTGAAAATGAATGCCATTTGTTCTTAAAATATTCGGAAAAAATTGTCCCCCGTTTGACTGTCCGGAAGCGGGGCCCCTTTAGGCACTCCTTTCCCGGAATTCAATGATTATATCAGTATACTGACACTTGTTTCGTAAAGTTGTATACATGTTTTACATGCTGTTGAATTTTCATGTCAAACAACGCTTTCTTTCTATGATTTGGTGTTGTTTGATTTTTGTTTCTCAAGGCCTTATTCTCAACCTTAAGTATGTCACTTCAGTAGTCAAAACACACGGCGACAGATGTAAATAAAACAGTAAAAGTAACAATACAGCCTTGTATCATTAGAGAACATACTCAAGACATTACAAGTTATTTCTATGAGTTTATTTAATGGTGATTTCCTATAGGTCAGTCTGATAAAAACAACTCAAAATGATAGACATTTCAGATAACTGAGTAAAATATGTACGCATTTCAGGACGACTTTGAAGAGAAAACGTTTGAAGTAGACGAATATGGTAAGCTTTAATGCATCAATTTTAACTGAAACAGTCATATTAGCGTGTTTAAATGCAGTAACTATTTATTTATACGTGCACTGCATTTTAGATAAACACATTACGTTCATTAATTGTTATGTTTTATGAAAACTGAACCACTTGATTATCTTAAATGATATAATCTTGTACGAATTTTGAGTGTTATTTTTGAAAGAATCAAATAGCTTAAACAACTGAAATGAATGTTACCTATTTCAAACAATGCAAGGAAAATACCGCGGCCTTTGTATACTTACAGTTTTGCCAAAGTTTGAAACAGAACTAGATTTACCTTCATTTGGACGAACAGATGTGGCGGAATTCAAAGGAAAAGTTAAAGCCAAGTGAGTGCAAGACAATAGACAATATGATTCCTTATTTACCAACTTCATCAGAGATAATGCCTAATTCAGATGATTTTTGGCCACATATGAATGAACCTATAAACACAACATAAGGGTTTAAGAGGCTTGTGACACATTTGACCTTCAGTGTTAGCAAGATTTCTCTAAAGTCGGTGCTAGAGGGAGCGAGGGTTGCTGTGGTTTTCTACCTCTCATAACATAACAATCTCAGGAAACACATTTATTATTTTCAGCATTATTTCACGTAACGGATGCTTACGGTACGGTGTTCCGTTATGGACATCTTTGTACCACCCTGTAGATTGTTAATGGCGACAGTGCAATAATATGATTGCATATAAGATAATTTGTGTTGGCGCGATAATACGACGCGAAAACGCGAAAAACAACGATGCGAAGACGCGGTAAACGGCCAGAAAGTCCTATGACTGTTCGCTTGATTCAACGCCATATTCAACAGTATTTTAGTTATGTAACCGTAGTAACATACGGTAACAAAATACTGTCCTGTATTATGTAATGACGTTCTACGGAAGTCATCCCCACGTGAATGAGAGGCAGAATACAAACGTGTTTAGGTTTTTTATTGATGTATATCAAATCGTCATTGAAAAATCACCTACACATTCGGGGATCGAACTTACGACCACTTTACCGTCTTACAGTCTTCAGTTGACTGAATGCAGTGAATGGGGGATCATTAAGGCAGTAGGTTAACTGATCATCATAAATAGAATTTTCCTTATCAATCATATAGTATTAACACACTTTTGTCTTGTTTGTGTCATAGGTTATATTCTCGTACAGATATTTCGATCAGAGAAGCTGATATCTCAATACGTGTGCGCGCAAGCAAGATCCTGAACTTGAATGCATCTGTTAGTGACCCCTGCTCGTAGAATACGGGATCGGGAATATGTGTTTTATGAAGAACATAAACAGTCAATCCTTTGAATTGTGCTTACTGAAATGTATAAAATATATTATCACACACTTTAGGTAAAATGCCTTATTGTCATTTCAGATACACATATGGGAAACCAGTCAAAGGAATGGTTGACCTCCTTATTAGACCTAAAAACGAAAGATTCCAGTGGATAAACGGTTCCCGCCAAAGAGTTAGCAAAACTATCGAATGGAAAATGCCTGTAAGTTAACAGTAAACATGTAAAAATTGAAAGAAATGACACACGTGCGCTCATTTTCACACAACGAAAATGGCAGAAATACTTTTATTATTTACAACGTGCTCGTGCTCGTGCTACAACATTTATGCATTATTTAAGAAATAGAATATAGCAGAACCATGTGATAAATTTACACACGACGAAATGGATACACACCAGCAGAACTATTTCCTAAGGGCTGTCGTGAAATTATTCCTCAGGCGTATAACCTCTTTGCCGTATACAAATGTATCAATGGTTCTGGTATATTCAATTTCAGTTCAAATATGTATTGTCTTTTGTGTTAGCAAGTGGATGCAATAAGTGGCACTATTTCATGCCGCATATATAGAACGTCGACGTGACATCAACGTGACCGTGAAAACACAGGAGGAAGCACGTAGCGCGTTGACGTCTACTAAAATATTTTGCACGCAATTCAGACTATGAATTAAGTGTAACACCGTTCTGTCATATCATTTCGATTTTGAAATACCTTTTATTATATAAAGTAGTCAAATGTGGTAGTTCTCTTTCTCGGCGCCAATAATATGTCGACGTGGCACCAATATTGCCGTGTTTTTGATAAAAGTACACATGTTTTATTTTCCTTTAAGAATATGAGGCTTACATACTGCTACGGTATTAACGTTGCTCTATGAGGTCGACGTCAGAATGCGCTGACGTTCAGGTTTGTCATTATGGTGCGTGAGACACACTACGTTAATATTAAGAGGTTGATGTAAGGCTGGCTCTGACGGTCCACTAGTTTCGTTTAGTGGGCCAACAGCCAAAGAGCCATTTTTTAAGGGGCCAACAAGGGTCAACAATGGCCAACCAAAATGGCCCCTTAAGGGTCACCCCCCCCCCCCCCCCCCCTAGTTTCGGACACATTGTGTAATGGGCCATTTCTTGAAAACACAATTTTTACCTCCCCTGAGGCCCTGTGACTCATTTACAGCAAAAAAAACAAAACAAAGGGCCATGGCCCCTTGTTTATAAACGGCCCCTAGTCACCTCTGGGCTACTAAAATGGCCCGTTATCCCAGTTTAGAGGCATGATAGTGGCAGATCTTGCGCTAAAATGAAATTGAAACAGAAGCCACACTTTATATACCTACGCTTCATTTTTATTCTTTTTTTATTTTCAGTTTTTATATATTCAATTACCGTATGTCGGCAGCAATATGCATTTTATTTTCCACTTCAGATAACTGGTGAAGTTGAGTTCACATTTTCATTATCAAAACTTAAAGAAATCCAAAAGTTTTTGAGCGGATCATCGCTCATATTTGAAGCAAACGTGACTGAGGATCTCACAAAATATAAGCGTAGTGATAAACAAGAGATTACTTTCTACGACCAACCAATGAAACTGACGTTTCCTGCCTCTCTACCGGACACTTTTAAACCAGGGATGACATATGACGCTGTGGTAAGTATAACTGGATCTGAACAAATGTAATAATTTTGTCGTTTTAAGCCTAAGATACACTGGTCAAATTGACTTTGGCTATGAAGACATTTCGATGTTTCAGCAAGAAAAAACTTGCATGTGATAAGACTGGAAACGTATTTTGCTCTAACGCCTTGGTTTACAAACTTTAGTATTTATGTGGACACTGATATCTTTTTATACCCCATTATTTTGTTTGATTAGTAGTGGTGGAGAGGTATGATATTGTTGCTACTTCGTTCTTCCTTCCGTCCGTCCGTCTGTCCATCCGTCCTGAAATCTTTGTCTGGATGACTTCTCCTGTAGTTTCAGGGGATTTGGCCAATACATACTGAAATGTGTCATTATGAAGTGAACTTGTGCAAAATGTATGTACCTGCCATGGCCCTTTGAAAAGATACAGAACACTGTACATTGTGCAATATTAATAAAAGACTTGTTCAGTAACGCCTTCTGCAGTTTTTAAAGAATCTGACTCAAACTAACAAAATTATATTATCACGAAGTGAACTTCAGGACAAGCATGTCCCATGCTTTGTGTACGGGTTATGGTCCTTTAAAACTTTACAAATTTTGTTTTGCCATACACATAACTCCTAAAACAGTTTTCAAGGAACCTAGCCCAGATACCAGTTACGTGAACTTACGCATATTATCAGGATATAAATGTACTACCATATATCACAGTATAGAAGCCTCACTCCCTTCTCCTAATAAACGCACACTCACCTATTTGCAGCAGAACTTTATTTCATATTGCTTATATACTTGTCCTACTTTATACCGCAGTATATATTGTTAGTTTAAACATTTACTATCGTATACCCAGTATAAATGCACCTTCTCCTTTTTTTGCAAGAAACAATACAGTATTTTTTTGTTATTTTTGTTATTGTCTATACACGCATTACTACTTATACCCCAGTATTTATTTTAGCCTATACATGTATTACCACACATCCTGGTATAAACGTTTCCCGTCACCTAATAAACATACCCATTTCTATTTGCAAAACAAAAGCAAAAAAAGAACAACAACAAAAACATGTTGTTATATACGTGTTCACAAAACATTTTCAGTCTCAGCCGAGTTTGATAATGAAACTTTATTTGTCATTTATATCTAAATAGTTTAAAACTAAATTTTAAGTTAATAACTATTTTCAAGTGACTATTCAGTAATAATGGTCAGTCTCAATTGGAATTTAACCTTGAAGTTTAAGTAAAATTTATTAAAATTTCAAACTCAAACTTAGCTGAGACCGAAAATATTTTGTGAAAATGGGGCCTGTACTTTTGTATACCACAGCAGATATTATTAGGTAATACATGTACATTCATATTGTTAATGTATACATATATTAAGTAAACCCTTGTATAAACATCCCTCTCCTAATAAATGCACCCATCCCTCTCCTTTTAACCAAAATTGATAAAAGATAGTTCTGTATATTTAATCTGTAGCTCTATTTACTTGTGCAAATAGTAAAAGATGCAAATAGTAAAAGATGTGGCATAGCAGTAGTGTTGTATGGTTCAAGCAGTTTCAACAAGGATATCAGTGTCTACATTAAGACTAAATTGTTAAACGAAGACTTAGATGAAAATACATTTTTGGTCATAAAACGAAAACGAAGTCATATACTTCAAAGGTCAGAACAAGATTTCTGTCATCTGATTATATTTTTGTCATTTTTGTTAAAGGATGCTGGCAAAATTAAAAAAACACGTCCCTGAAAATTGTGAATCGAACAGTGATTAACAGAACAGTGCATTTTCTTGATTCGCAGGTAATTGTTGCTCAGAGGGATGATACCACACCAGACACTATAAATGGTCGATTAAAAGTTACAATTACTGAATATAGAAAGTCTAGAGACCATGTGTTTAGAAGCCAATCAAGAGGTTCAAGGTTGATCAGTCGCAGAAGATGGTGGAGACCAAGACCATGGCCAAGAGAAATCAGTAAGGTGTTGCCGCCGGAGTTCTATACAATACCTACAGATGGCATTGTTGTCTTCCCTATTGACACCGACAGTCGTGCCACGAAAATTGAAATAAAGGTGACGAGTTTTTATTCAAGCAGACGTTAAAGCATGTTGAATGCCACATGTCAAGTACTGTTGTAGCATGGAGTACTCAACGATCTTTTGTTCTAATTTGAGAACAGAATCTTAAAACCATTACAGATAAAATTTTAATCTTTTTTTAAAAAAAAATTGGCACAGATATATATTTGTACTGAAAAAACATGCTAAAATGTTACATTTATCAGTTTAAAATGATGTCATTGGTAAATATGTGTTTTAAGTATGTCTCAGATTTAGTGTCTTCCATCATATAAAATAAATAAAAATGAAGGACAATCATCAGTTCCTGTTGACTACACGTGCAACATATTGATCTCATATATTGCAACACTTCCTTTTTCAGGCTGAATATAATGGAGCATCAAAATCGAAAACATTGAAAAAGAGGCATTCGCCAAGCAACACCTACTTACAAATGAGACTTCTTACAAGTAAACCACAGGTAGGTCATATAGCGTGCATAACTGAATACGTTGATCATTGTCCTTTTCTCTATCCTATCGGAGCGACTATACCGTTTCAGGAGCACATAGAATAAATAAGCGGTCAGCTACACATCTGACCTAGTTTAGGAGCACATAGAATAAAATAGCGGTTAAGCACCTATCTGACCTAGTTTAGGAGCACATAGAATAAAAATAGCGGTTAACTACACATCTGGCCGAGTTTAGGTGCACATAGAATAAAAATAGCGGTTAACCACACATCTAACCTAGTTTATGATCACAATAA
This sequence comes from Mercenaria mercenaria, assembly GCF_021730395.1. NCBI lineage: Eukaryota > Metazoa > Mollusca > Bivalvia > Venerida > Veneridae > Mercenaria > Mercenaria mercenaria. The sequence goes on along the minus strand of NC_069362.1, from coordinate 87,576,488 downwards.
AAATAGCGTTCAACTACACATCTGACCTAATTAAGGAGCACATATAATAAAAACAGCGATTAACCACACATCCATCTGACATAGTGAAGGAGCTCATAGAATAAAAATAGCGATTAACAACATATCTGACCTAGTTTAGGAGCTCGTAGAATGAAAATAGCGATGACCTAGTTTAGTTTATACATAATTTATTTTAGGTCGATTGTGAAGGAAGTTCTACAACTTATATTAATCACTCTCGACACCTCATTCCTGATGGAATCCATCGCCACGAGGGTATGAGAGAAGAGGCCAGTTTCCCTTTTAATGCTGAGCGCCAAGCAAGGGAGTTACTGGTACCATTTTTCACGTCTTTGGTATGACGCGGCCGGGGATCGAACCCGCGACCTCCCGCACTCGAAGCGGACGCTCTACCACTAGGCTATCGAGGCTATGACCTAGTTTGAAGGCCAGCAGCGAAATTTAGTGAGTCAATATATTAAAAAGAGATCCAGTGTTTCCGTCTTTGGTATATCAGTCAAAATCTTACTGTTTATGAAACAAAGCCAGCTTAAATAATCATTATGGTGTCCTGCTTAACCTACTTGCAGTAGTTGTAGTGAGAGGAAACATTTTTGAGTTTGAGGTTTTTGTATTTTGCTTGAAAATCTGTTTTCAGTTACCCTTTATAGCATATTTGTCTACATAATGATATCTCATTATATTTCAGGCTTTGAGTACTGTAGACATAGATGTTAGAAGCACCGAAAGACCCGGTGTACTAAATTATCAGGTAATATTTATAAAACTATTATTAAAGGGTTCCTTTCTTCTGTTACGTTTTTTTTTCACGAATGTATATGACATTTGATCTTATTTGCATTCGCTCCATAAATACTATTTTCTATAATATCTTTGATTAAGCCGCATGCTACGTGTCGAAAGTTATATCTATGTTAGATTCTTGAGCTAAGGTCTTAAATGTATAAACACTTTGAAGCAGTGTTATTGTCCAGTACAATGGTGATTTTATGTCTGTAGATTTTCCAGAATTTTTTTATTTTCTTTATAGATATACTCTAGAGGATCTATTGTTGAATCAGGGACAATACCAATGCCAACTCTTCGCAAGACATGGTCTTTTAAAACAACTTCGGCTATGGCACCAAGAGCAAAAATAGTCCTATTTTTTGTACGATCTGATGGCGAGGTCATTGCCGATGGCTTAACAATCAATGTTCAAGGCGTTTTCGAAAATAAGGTATGATATGCTGTTTCTTGTTGTTCTATGCGGACTTGTATTATATATATATTATTTTTCATTCAAAATGTGACTTGTAAATTGATAAACGAAAGTAAAAGATATAATATTATAATTAAGGTCGACATAAATTTCAACAAAACATCTGCGGCTCCAGCGGACAAAATTCGCCTTGATGTAACCGCCGATGCTGGATCTAATGTGTACGTGCTTGGTGTGGACAAAAGTGTTCTACTGATGGCCACTGGTAATGACATCACAGAGTCTAAGGTAAGCAACTGCAAAACAGTTTTACAATTTTCTCATTAATACAATTATTTTATGAAATTCATGTATTCACGTTTCATTAAACAAATCGCTTTTTGTAGCATACATACCTACAATTCTTTTAATGTTTTAAAGAATAATTTTCTACCAGCCTAGTCTTTCTTTCTAATCATTTACAGTCGTTTTTTATAATTAGTTTTATAAAGAAGTGTTTCTCATATATCGAAAAATAGGTTTTTAAAATGTAAGGGTAGATTTCCCGGATGCACAGAGCACCCCAAACACAGCCATAGAAACGTGCATCGCAAAGTAGGCCCGAAAAAAAGAAGCTAACGGATAAAATATGGTAAACGGGTTGCTCCAAATACCCAAACAACAAGTATATTTTAATTATATGCAAATACAAAAAAGAGGGTAAGGAGAAGACGGAAAGTTGGGATGTTGGGGGAAAGGGAAAACAAGGATGAATATTTAACACGGAAAATCATTGTGGTGACAAGTTATATGTACTTTTAGGAAAGTGCCGACCTCAATGTAAAGTCTACATTTTATTTGAATATCAAACCTCATCTAGAATTGCATTATGTAACTGTGCTAATTATAAAATCATTTAAGGTGAACGAAGAACTGCAAAGATATGACACAAAACCAAGTCGGTCCTCCTCAAGCTTTCCTGTATGTAGGTTCTGTTGGAGATGGCCTATTCCAGTCGGAGGCGAGGATGTTAAAGACGTATTCCAGGTAAGGCCAACCATATCTTTACTATAGACATGAATACTTCCAATTTTATATATAACAGATATGTTAGTTATCATCTCGATGTTTTATTTGTACATTTTGGTATTTCCGTATTCGAATGGCGTTATAGTATGGTACGGATAATCAAAACCTTTATTTCTGGAAACAAGGATTAATAAGATATTGATAACAAGTCGAAAAGTAGATTCTTTCAAAATCAGTTTTCATTGAATCATGTGGGAATTCCTTGTGCCAGTATATGTTACTCTTATTCAATGGACATTTTACTGAACGCCCGTTTTTGGTCTGACTGTCTTAAAACGTTTGACATCAAGGCTTGACATCGTCAAAACTACGTAGTTCTTTATGTTTACTGAAATGTTCAGCTCTTAGTATTGAGCTCGATTGATTAACAACATGTGCTGTCTTTGACTGCTGGTGTAAGAATGTACAAGTATATGATTTTGTTATTTCAGGATGCTGGTGTACTTGTTTTTACTGATGCTCTTGTCTACGAACATCACGAACGTAAGTTAACACTCAGTAACTGTAAACCAACAGAATGATAGAAATAAATTCTTAGAAACCTATGAATTTTGTTAAGGACAAATGCGGCAGTTAATAGAATTTGTTCAAACTTTGTATATGAACACAATGTCATGTTAGAAACAGAATTATGAAAAAAATCGAAGGTCACCATGCTTGTTCAGGAGTTATCTGCCCTTGAATATGCAAATTTGAAGAAAAATCCAATTCTAAGGGCAGATAACTCATAAACAAGCACGGTGACCTATGATTGGTTTTTGCATTTTCCTGTTTCGAACATGAAACTGTGTTCATATTCAAAGTTTAAACAAATTCTATTATTGGGAAAATTTGCCCCATCTCTCATACAACAGACTGCAGCCAGTGTCTTTAAGCCATGATAGTTAAAGCTACGTGATAATTTATCTTCTCATTTAGAATCCATATTTTGCTGTGTTAAAGATTTATAATGTAAACTATGTTTTATGATAATTGCTGTGAATTATTATTATAATGAGTACAAATGCACTAAGTATATATTTTGCTATAAGCATATAATTGTATGTTTAATGCAATAAACTATTTGAGTTGAATATTATTTCTGTTTATTCGGTGCAAAACATATTATCCTTTTAGTAACTTCAGCTGATAATTTAACAAACGTGTTCCATAGTTGTCGTAAAATGATGACATGTCCCTGTCTAACACAGCACCAGTCGAACACTTTGATCCACCATTTTGGAGTTTTGCCAGACGGGGTGGAGCAATGGGAGGACGTGGAGGTCCTCGGCCAATGGCTATGCCAATGGCACGTATGGCGTCCAGTGTTATGCCAAAGATGGCAATGAAAATGGACAATATAGCTCTCGTAGCACCAAAAGATCTTGCTCCAGTGCAAAGGACAAGGAAGCTTTTCCCTGAGACATGGTTGTGGAAGACTGAAACCATACAGTATGTTACGACAGTTCTTGTACAATAAGTGTTTTTTCCTTTGCTTTGTATTTAGCAAGAAGAAGAGGGCCGTATTATCACCCAGGCAATAAAAGGAGAAGACCCTTGACTGCTTCAAATTATCATAAGAAAAAACCTTCCAAAAGTGAGATAATGGCGTCAGTTGGAACGTCAACTGAATTAGACACAAATAATATGACGCCTGTTCGAAAACATTTCCCTGAAACCTGGTTATGGTCTGCAGCAGAAATGATGTATGTCTGATGCATATGTATATCCTAAAATAAACCACATACTACCAAGTAATTTCTTGTACGCACGATCTCGTATGTACCATGATGAATTATAGTTCCACTGTTACTTGATATTCTTCTTCTGTAGCACCTTTCAGCAGCATGTCTGTCTCTACATATCTCTCTTGAAGTCTTAATGGATGTTGAATATATAACCTGAATATAGTTTGTATAAATTGTTAAAACTTAGTTTTAGGAATAAACTCTATGTTATCTTGGTAATAGGAAAATATCTGCTAAAATGAAGGAAAAATTGCAACACAAAAAGAAACCACGATAGCTACCATTTCCCTAATTAATAAAACTAAGTGCAATGTTAAGTCTTCAAATGTTGCAGTGATATCATTGCATTAACTCACTGAATGTAGTTTAAGCACATCGCAAAGTAAATGAAAATAGAAAATTCAAAATTTGATAGTTTACTTAAAACAAACTTGGCGAACCTTTATTACTGTTAAATGAACCACTAAAACAACGCAAATGAAACTGTCATTGACAGAAACCATTTTGATTTTATGCTTCAATTCCTTTATGATTAATACTTATCATGAAATATTCAGCCAAATTATATTTGATAGGATGAAAGTCGTAGTTCATTATATATATATATATATATATATATATATATTAATTTAGATTAAAGCTTCAATATAAACAACAGTCTTGACCGTCTTAAAATTAGTAGTCATACCCTCCTTTGTTTAGCGAGTTTTGTACGGATGTCATAGGGTTATAAATTAGCCGCCTCTATTATAGAAGGAGGATGCTAAGATAAAAATAGCTTAAATATTTATTTCTTTTCGATTTCAGTTTTTTTTTAAAGAAAAAGAAAAGTTGTGTTATTGCGTAGAACTGACATGTTGTTTTTTTAATGTCTAATTTTGTTTCACGGTTACACTTTACATGTACATATACCTTAAGATCTGGTGTTTCGCAATGCTACTTATTCCAGCTAAGTAAAATCTAATCTTTTATTTGTTATCTAGATCTAATGGTTCTGTGTCAATAGAGGAGACTGTCCCTGATACAATCACATCCTGGATAGCGACAGCGTTTGCCATCCACCCAAACACTGGTCTTGGAGTTTCTTCACCTACACCACAGGTACATTTACTGATAAATGAAATAATGCACGGAGGGGCACCTGGGGTCTTCCTCCACCATCAAAGCTGGAAAGTCGCCATATGACCTATAACTGTGTCGGTGCGACGTTAAACCAACAAAATAAATAAATAAATTACTGATAAATGTATCGAAGTCAATGCCATGTATAAACTGATTTCTAAGGATTCTTCGTTAAAGCTGATTGAATAAAGAATTGTTATCAACTGTTGTGTATCTCTGGGTATGAAGCGGTGTGATATTTAAACTGTCATGAATAGCTTCACGCAACAATATCATTTTATCATGACAATGCTTTCTCTTTAGATTAATGTAACTTGTTGTACTTTAATAAATAATAACAGAATCAAATGTATTTCATTTTTAATAATTCAAAAACAATTTTTCAGCTTGAAGTAACCATGCCCTTCTTTTTGTCTGTAAATCTGCCTTATTCCGTGATAAGAGGAGAGAAAGTTCTTATACAGGTCAACATACATAACTACAGTCCACAACAGCTCCATGTAAGTACAAACATTAACACTACTTTCAATTGAAATACCTAAAACATGAAAAACATGTTGTGTTAAAATTTTCCAGTTTGTTGTCGTATTCGAATATCTTTATAAGCAAAGGTACATTATAAACTTATGAAGAAATATTGGAATATGGTAAATTCAAAAAATTTAATAATCTTGTGCAGGCTTATTCTAGGAAGATTACAATTTTAGTGATTAAATGAAAACGACTCCAGATGTCGCCAACATTCAAAGGTTTCATCCAATCTGTTTCATGGACATCAAGCATGATAAATATATCAGACTGAATTCAGAACAAGATACCAGTGAAATCTAATTATCTACGTATTCCATTTAATGGTTTCAGACCTACGTCAAACTTGAGAAGAGCGCAGAATTTGATAACATTGTAATAGACGGAGTAAATACATCGATTACTTCTATTGATGAAACAAGAACAGTTACGGTAAGCATGAAGGAAGTTAGAAAGGAAAATATTTAGTCTGACATGCAAGTAAAAATGACACAGAGTGATATGGAAAAAAATAAAGGTACATGAAGCCACCATTAAAATAGATAAAAACAACTGTAACTGTATTTTTCATACAAGAGATTTCATTTCTGCTACTGGAAATATATGTCTCTATGTCTAGTGATAGGATAAGATGCCACAAGTTAACTTAAATATCGTACTTAAATTGTTACAAAAGCAGCTCGGAGAAGAAAAGGGCAAATTCTGACACAAAATAGTTACAAAAGATGTAATTATAATTTAAAGAATGGGTCGCGCATTAAACATCCTATCACATACAATGGAGAAGCAACAAGTTCTACAACGTATCTGTGGCTTCTATGTTTCTGGTGACCACAATGAAAATAAAATAATGCACTAAATCTGTAAGATATATTATGTTTCTGTGGTGCTACTGTGATGTATGTTCACTTCAGGTTGGCGTGGACGAAGTTGTAGCTGTGTATTTTCCAATTATTCCGCGCAAGATCGGTCTGGAGGATATCAAGATTCAGGCCAAGACACCAATTCAGTCGGATGCAGTTCATAAAAAACTTCTTGTCGAGGTAATTGCTTAACATACGCAGATGGCGCGCGGAATAAGTTAACATAGATTATATAATTCTAAACTTCTAGCAGCGATTACCTTCCCTAGCATTGCATTAACCACTGGCGTCACAAATACCATGTGAACATGGTCGTTGAAAAGAAATTCAAATATCTTTTTTTATTTTTGCTTTTACTTTCTCATTTTTTACCATATTAGCATTAAAAATGTCTTAAAATACCCAAAACAATTTCAATAAATAAAATCTAACATCAAATGATGAAATAAACGATTTGTTAGAATTTTGATAAAAATGTTTGTGGCGGCAGAGGGTTATTTACTGCAAGGCGAGACCACTATGTAGGAGAGTGGTTATACCTGAAAATTTATATAGGGCACCTGCACAACCAGGATCGTTATTGTAAAAGGAGGTTGTTGTCGTAACATATATCATTTTGTCTTTTAGGCTGAAGGTTCACCACGGGATTACAACTTGCCAATACTTGTCGACTTAAAGAATACTGCAACAGTTTCTAAAATAGTTAATGTTGAGTATCCACTTCGTACTGTGAGAGGGTCTGAAAGGGTTAGAGCAACTGTAATAGGTATTCTAGATATTAGTATATACATGTAATATACATCGACAGGTTATTTATTTAAGCTATTGGTCTATTCCGGATATGAACAATACATACGATACTATAACTGAAGTAGTTTTAACTGTTTACCTTCCCTGGATGCAATTTTGTTGCGCAATTGAAGCGAGTCGGCTGTGTTAAAACTTGACGTTTCAATGGTTCTGCAAGCGGCAGTTATAGACAAATTTAGTCCAGGAGACAGTCATTCATATTTAGATAATACAGCATGTGCACTTAGTGAAAAGGTTTCATTATGTAACGCTCGGTAAAAATAAAAAAATGTCAACATATCCACCTGATTTATTTTGTTTCAAGGTGATTTGATGGGTCCAAGCATCAATGGTTTAGACAAGTTGTTGAAGCTTCCGACAGGGTGTGGTGAACAAAATATGCTGAAGTTTGCACCAAATATTTTCATTGTAAAATATCTAGAGGCCACAAACAGTCTAGATGAAAATATTCTAAAGATGGCTAAAGACTATATGGAAACAGGTAAATAATTCGAACAGTAATAAGCTCAAATGATAAATCACCCGCTGTAGACCCTAAATTGCAAGCGACGATTTGCCCGTTACTATAATATATTGGCCGGCGGCTTTGAAAGAACATGACACTGAGATATTTCGACGCGGCCAGTATATACTAAAATACTGATTCTTAAAACTCTATATATTTTGTCTCCTTAAAACAATGCAAAGTCTATTTGCAAATATGTTGTGTTAGAAATATTAACACTTTCATTGTATTATTATTGCAGGTTATCAAAGGGAGTTAACGTACGCTCATTCAGACGGTTCGTTCAGTGCATTTGGAAAAAGAGATAAATCTGGTAGTACTTGGTTGACAGCTTTCGTGTTGAAATCTTTCGTTCAAGCTAAACCATATATTTTTGTGGATGATGCTGTTATCAACAAGGCTGTAGACTTTCTACTAAAGCAACAAAATGCAAATGGGACATTTGACGAGCCTGGGCGTGTATTACATAAGGCTATGCAGGTACATTTTAGAAATTAACTGAATGTTTTGATTGACCCACAATTTACACAACTGAACTGCTTATCATTTTAACCCTAGTTGTAAAATAATTATACAAATTAGCAAATTATATCTCAATTAATAAATGCAGGTGTGTTGCCTTAAATTTGAGAACTGTTTTATTTTACAATTTAGGGAGGATCAACTTCTGGAAAGACATCTCGTACGGCATATGTACTAATATCTCTTCTTGAGGCAAGGGTTGTGAAAGGGGTAAGTGATCAAGCTGAATGAAATTTAAGTCAAATGAATTAATTCTACTGGTTTTTCTCTTAAATTCAGTTCAAACTGATGATCATACAGTAAAATTAAAGACATTGATATTATTCATCATTTTGCAGAAATATTTTGTCCAATCTAATTATGCAATACACAGAAAAAAGACTATATTTTTATCCTAAATATACGGTTCTTAATCAATTCATAATTAAGGTGATTCAAATGAGCACTTAACTGAATAATTAAATATTCCTGAATTAAGGATACAACAATCATATGTTATATATTTGCATATATATAATCAAATGTTGAGGCAGCACGAATGCGTAGTACAATTCCGGCGTGTATATGAAAGTGTCTTGAAACTTATCTTACTGGGTAAGTGGACATGTAGCGGAATATGCAAGCTCGTTTGTACTGCTAGTCGCTTTGCCGTATCTCTTCTGGTATATTGTGGTAGCGATTGGTATGTGGAAATTCTGCCTACTTATACATATATAAAAATTCAAGGTTGCTGACAAGATATCAACAGCCGAAGCCAAAGCATTGTCCTATCTGGAAGGAGAAGTACCGACACTGGCTGATATCTATGACCTAGCAATTGTAGGATATGCTCTGCAGTTAGCTAGAAGTCCACAGGCTGATGTGGTTTGGAGGAAATTGGATGCGAACGCAAAATCAGAAGGTATCCGAAGTTAGTTAAACAGGAAAATAAACTTAAGACATTTTTGAAGCTAAATGCTACAATATCGATACCGCTTCTGATTCCTAGTAGTTATTTAATTTGCTATCATACAATATGTCACATGACTTTCCATGCTACACCGTACCTACACAGCCGCACTAACAATTAACAATCTATTATAAGCTGGATGTATTACTACACAGCAACTGATATCAATTGCATAAAGTCCTGTTTTTTTTTAAAGTTTTGATGTATTTAAATAGTATAGATTCCAAACTGATGCAATCTGAAGCTGTTTGTAAAATATTATTATACAATTCATCAGAACAACTGACATAATACTATTTACTACTACAGCTGGGACCAAATTCTGGCAGAAAGTTGACAAAGTCAAAACAAATGTGAAACCATGGGAAAAGAGAAACGGTGTAGCTGTAGATATCGAGTTGACATCTTACGCCCTCCTGACATTGGCCAACAAGAAGGACCGCAAAGATGGTGTTCAGGTTCTAAAATGGGTCACTGAACAAAGAAATCCTGATGGAGGTTTCTCCTCTACACAGGTAAATACTCTCACCTTTTGCAGCCAAATTATATCATTCTTAACTAGAAAAACAGTTTTTCCACTACTTTGAAAAAAAAACCAATATAAATGCCACGTTTTTCAAATTTTTATTTGTCTTTCGACTGCACAGTGAGAAAGGTTTTAAATAAAAGTTGATATATTTCACAAAGAATGAAACAAAACATAAAAATGTAAGGATACTACAAATGAAACGAATTCGAGCTAGTAATGAATTAAAAAAATGTAAATGGTTGCCTAAAATTGTCCATATGAACATGTTTCTTTTTGCATCTTCCAGGACACAATTATTGCATTACAAGGTCTTGCAGAGATGGCGGCACTTATATATTCGCCCCTCCATGATATAACCATAAATATACAAGGAACTGGATTTTCTGACACACTTCTCATACACAATACAAATGCACAAGTCCTGCAATCCAGGGATGTAAGTAAAATAATGTAGCACTGCATAGATGCCTTTTCGTATATTTTAAATTAACAATTTCAGTAAATGCTAAATCGTGAAAATACTCAAATACTCATTCAGATCGGTTCTGTATTTTTCTTGTTGAAAAATATTACATAGTTTTAGATACGAAAATTACAAATTACTTTGTTTGTATTTTGATGTTATAGTTATGTAGTTTCGTGAGAGTGATATACAATTTTCTGTTTTTGGTGGCAGCTTCCACGTGATATTGGTGCTGTTACAATTACCGCGACCGGTACAGGAATGGCACTTGTTCAGGTAATTATATCTCATTTGGTTTTGCATTTACTATAGTGTTTATAATAACGATATGAAATAGATAACTTCATACTTATTCCACACAACACATTAGCAATTTCAGAGTATTGCATTTTGACCCTTTAATGAAACATCTCTCTGTCATGAATTTAGTAGCCATAAGATATCAACATTTCTTTTTTATCATTTCAGATTGAGGTATCATATAACATTGAAAATGACGACCAAAAACAAAGTTTCCAATTAACCGTTTCACTACCAAGAGAAACTGCAAACGACTTTGAAGTGATGGCTTGTGCAAGGTATTTCGTATTTAAATGTCTTCATAGGAATTTTGAATTACCCTGCAGATTCATGACAAATACATATCAGAAATGAAAATGAGGGCGTTATTACCTTACCTACTTTTCTTCTGTTTTTGTAATGTAATTAAAGATACATTTGGACACTTGTAACATGTTCATAATCGTTTCGTCCTATATTTTCTGTCTTTTCTATTAACCAGTATTTCAATGTCACATCTGTGTTATTAACATTTATAATTATGTAGAATCGATACGTTACCACATATTTGGTATCTGTCAGGTGGCTTGATGAAGGTTCGAGCTCAATGGCGGTGATGGAAATCGGAAGTCCTTCAGGATTCATTGGCGATATAGTTAGCGTTTATTCCAAACCTGACCATAAAAGAGTGGAAATCGAAATGCGAAAATTAGTTTTGTATTTTGATGAGGTATAACAAACATTTTATATGCGTTTTAATAATACATTAATTTCCGTTGTCTCTATGAAACATGTGAATTATATAGGTAGATTAACATACCAAATATATATAAATTGGTTAATGTAATTATGTCATGAATAACATAATACCTTAACTTTTACCTTACACTATGTAGCTGCGAAAAGGTAAAAGGTACATAACAATAATTTGTTAACTTTTGTAGATTGATGTACAAGGTACTTGCGTTACAGTAACAATGCACAGAACCGGGCTTGTGGCTGGTGCCCAGCCAGTGGCAGTGCGCATTTTTGATTACTACGAACCGAGTAAGTTAATTTTTCGTCCAAACACTAGAGTATTCTAGGGTCTTGGGCGAAGAAACCTATTGTTTCGAGAATAGTTTCAGTACACCAGTACATGGCTGGATGATTTAGTACATTTTTTTTTTGTAATTGACCATTGGCAATGTTACTTTTAGACTACGTACTCAGTTTTATCATCTTAAAATCTGAACATTAGTGTTTTTGAAGCTGATAGTTTTGAAATGCTCGCCACACGATAAAAGAACATTCCTTCAGTAACAGCATATATTTTGAACTTGACAAATTCTCAATTAAAGGAAAATCACTGTACAATTCTTCTAAAAACTACTTTTGACCATAGTACACAAACTGTTATGTTATGTACTTTTCCTAATAACATACAATATCAATTTCTATGGATAAATTTTCCTAAGAGCTTGTTGAATATTTATTTGAAACAAAAATATTTACCTTTCAGCGAAACAAGTGACAGAATTTTACGTACCAGAAGTTATCCGAAAATCCGAGATCTGTGAAATTTGCATGAAAGACTGTAGCTTCTGTGCTGCAACACCTTAAAGGCTACTGAGGAAACAATAAGATTTTTTTATGTTTCGTACTCTTTGATGCAGTAGCTGTTACTTGTATATTTACAAGGCTGATTTAATGTTATGCGCATTTTTCTTTGTATCTGTTATATACATCATACCTACATCCTTTGCTAGGCTACAAAATTAAACAGTTATACAGTTACAAGTTATTATCACCACCACGATGAGTTTTAAAGCTACATTCTAAACCTTACAAAGCAAAACTACTTTTTTCATGTGTTTAGCTTTTCTTTTAAAAACTCTCGTCATTCTTATTTTTATGCTTTTTTAGTTAATGCGTTTTGAAATCCAATCCATGCAATTATTTGTATATGATTTGGTATTGTTATTAAACAATAGATTATGTGTATGTATTTATCTCAATCATTATGTTAAATGAAACTGTATTGTTTATTTGCACAATCAAACTGCACACACATATTACATTGCCCTGTATATTTTCCCTCAATTTCCATGCAAAGTCGCTTGAACAAAGAGAGTCTAATGTATGACATTTTATTCAAGGTGTTATCTAAAAAGCTAAAAAAGGGTTAAAACTAAGGAACACAACAATGAAAAAAATCCAGCTCGGACAGGTACATAACTGTATGGTCCTAAGCTGGAACCATTACCATGTTTGTTCCATCGAGATAATATAATAGGAAGGACGTCGACAAAAAGGGGAAAACTACTATTTCAGCGTCCCCGCTTGCTCTGCACTGGGTTACAAAACAAGATTAAAAAAGAATTATATTCCGGAATGGATATATGTAATCAGGGAAATGCGCTTAGTCATGGAAACCTTGGAAACCTGGTCCAGTGATTGTTGATCATAACCACTATATTGAGTATGATATATGGAGTATATTTTTACTTGCTATTAGATCGTGCTGTTAATTTCAGGGATAATGAACATTTCCTTGACGGTAGAAGTATATTGTTTTTTTATAACATCTTCCTCTTTTATGTCCCCCTTTTTTACTTTTACTTAGCATTCCCCCTCCCCCTTTTTACCCCAACCCCATTATATATAAGTGTTTTATATAATCAAACTGTATTTTTGATGATTATTTCAAGCATCATTACAGTTCCGGTATGTGTGTGACTATGGCTGTGTTTTCTGTGCGCACTTCTTCCATGGAATATACTCTTATATTTGTCTGTAACTATATTACCTGAACTAAGTGTAACTAAAGAATTGAGATATTTCGATCTAAGAATAAGAAACATTGAGCGTTGCCTTATTCAATCGTTCTCCAAAAATCTTGGCATATAGTTTGGAAAAAGGGGTTGGGAATGCACATTTGCGCTATTTTGTTTCTTTGAGGAAAGTAAATACATCAATTGCTGAATATTTCAAATTGTTGTTATATCTATACTTGATGAAGTATTTGTAAATAAACATAAAGCGATTGATGGGAAATGGCATATAACAATTTTAAATCTATACAAATGAATAAGAAAAGAATGCTTAGCGATTTATAGGCAACGCAAAATAACCGAGATATTGCAGATATTTTTTATTCATAATAGTGAGGCGTATAGTTCAGACTATGAAACCAATGTTTACTTGAATTGATAAAGCGCCGTTTCGAACGAGCCTTCCACATTTCGTTACCTTTCGTAACTTTTAATAATCCGTTGTTTGAATAAGATTATTTCCTTTATATTGTTTATACATTTGTATTACAATTATTGCTTATAAATAACTATTTATGCCATATTTCCAGAATAAACATGGTTATTCCATGACCATTTTATAACCAGTGTGTTGAGTTTTCTGTCCAAGTTAGGGGCATAAAAAGCGCCATAAATTATGCCAATATAGCATACCAACTTTACCTACGGGCACATGAGATTCATCTAGTAGTTCTCAAATGCTTTTATTTCAAAAGAACTATACACTCAGATCGACAAGATATATTAAAATTTTATGGTATGTGCATACCTACCTTAATACAATTTTGATATTTTGCAAGTTCTTTTTTTCTGAAAACAGGGGCAGCACAGATCATTGTGAAGACGAATCCTTTCTTACACGTACAAAGTGTTGCAAGAGTTTTGCAGCATTTACCAGCTATTGTAATATTAGCAACTATATAAGTTTATTAACACAGAAAGTACATTGAATTAATTGTGTCTCAGCTCTCCGTTTTTGGTAATATTTCTATTATTTTATCACCAAAACTGACTAAGGTGTGGTTGACTTATCGTCTTTATGGTTTTAATTTCCTACAATGATTAGCTGCCATGAAAACAGTGATGTCATATGTAGTTATATATGTTATTTTCATAATCTCACTCGTTTGGTCCTACCGAATATTTTGGTACCTATGGAAATGTATCAAGGGTGTTGGGAATGGAGAGGAAGGAGGGGGTGTGAGGATACATTGTACGCATTACTGTCCCACGAACTGTAATATTACTAAGCCATTTAGGATTTCATCTAATTTCACAAATCGTAGAGTTTAAAATACTAAAGAATGCAAAAATAAGACAGCATAACCCTTGTTTGTAAAATAAATTATTATAATGTGCCAAGTGATTTGAAGTCAACTACCTTAACCACTCGGCCACGGAGGCCCCATTATAATTATTATCATAACTATTATTATAAATCACATAAGTCGGTGCGACGTTAAACCCAACAAAATAAATAAAAACAAACATCTATACAGCACTCTTTGCATGCATATGTACACGTTTAAAAGTGTTTAACAGAGTTCATTCTAAAAATGCAAACAATTACAAATTCAAAAGAAACAAAAATGCCTTTTTACATTAACAGAATATGAATATAAGAAATTATATTTAACCTTACAAGACAACATATACATATATTAAAAAAGGTAAGTAAATTTTGGATAAAATGCTGCATTATGCTTTGCTATGAAACATGTATCAGTCGGTTTGGAAATGTTGTACAAAGAAATTGGTTTTAAGTAGGCTTTTGAAAGCAGTCAGCGTGTCAGCCTCCCTAATCTTGACGTTTAGGAAGTTTCAAAGCTTGTGAGCAATTAACAAAAAGCTCCGATTGCCATAAATTACGGTTTTAGTCTTTGACAAAAACAGTGACAGTGCGTCTTGTGATCTTAAGTTGTAACCAGTATATGCACTTCTATCATATCCATTATATAGGCAAGGGACATAACGTGTAGAGCCTTAAAGATGTGGGTCAAAGTATTTGTACTGTGCCCTGTATTTCATTGGTAACCAATGTAGCTCCTTCAGTTCCGGTGTGATAAGATTGTGACGGGTCGTCCTTGTGATAACGCAAGATGCCATGTTCTGCACATTTTGCAATTGCTCAAGTTTGTTTGTTTTGGTTTTAACGCCGTTTTTCAACGGTATTTCAGTTATGTAAAGGCGGACAGTTAACCTAACCTGTGTTCCTAGATTCTGTACCAGTACAAACCTGTTCTCCGCAAGTAACTGCCAACTTCACCACATGAATCAGAGGTGGAGGACAAATGATTTGAGACACAATATCTTTTATCAAATCGTCACGGAGAACATACGCCTTCCCAGGTCTCGAACTCATCACCCCGCGATCCGTAGATCTGCGCTCTCCCTATTGAGCTAAGCGGGTGGGCTGCTGTTTGAAATAGCACTTAAAAAGACACTTCAAAAGTTATTACAGTAATATAACCTTGAAGTAACCAGGCAATTGGCAAGGGAATTTGTAGCATCACTCATAAAACTATGTCTACTACTGCACATTTTGTTGATTTTATCGCTGATTCCACGAACTTCACCGAGACGGCTGCAATGTCCTCAACACAATTTCAGACAGACATTCCACAATACGGCGCAACGCTTCACTTCTAGCCACAGCTTTTACTGGCTTAAAAGACAGGTATAATTGAGAGTCACAGGTGTAGAAATGATGAAGCACATAATGGAGCACACTGCATTTCATCAACAGATGTTGACAAATCACCTTCAATTCACACAATTTAGATATTGCGACACCCATGCATGTGCTTTATCTGTGACTGCGAGACGATGCTCGAGGCGATGTAACAGTGTTTGATGGTTAATCGTGTTGAAAGCTGCAGACAGATCGAGTAGCAGGAGGCCTGTAACAGAATATCGGTCGAGAGATCTGAGAATGTTATTCTGTAAGCTGACTCAGTTGACTGAAACTTTCTATATGCGGATTCCAGTCCCTCGTGCAGTATTTTAATCGAGTGCCACTCAAGACTCGCATTTACTCAATTTTCCATTTTTTAAATGAACGGAAGATTCCACACATGCCTGTAGTTGTTTTAGAATATTTGGTTCATTACCTGCTTTCCTATAGACAGGGCGTATTCTCGCACTCTTATTCGTCTTTGGTGCATAACCTTATTCCATCGATGTGTTTATAATGTTTGTAACCAACGGCAAGAGTTCATTAAGACATTTCTTTAAAAGCCATGTTGATAACGGATCATGTTCACAGGATTTGTTTGGAGATTTTTGCATAAATTGTTTTATATCTTCTTTCGTTGAAGGAGCTAAAACAACTGGGCAGTTCACTACTTCCTGATGCTCTGTACAATTCATATCTATTGAACTATGGCTGTACGAAATAATGTCATTCCTAACTTGTTCCTAACATTACTCAATTTTATTGATTGAAAAATAACTTAATTTCTTTGCAGATTCCTTGGACGATGACTCGGAGGACGGACAACATCTTGTCTGCCTCCTAGCAGATTTTTGGTTATCGTAGACAAGCCTCTATGGTCATGGCCACATGACTTAACCTTATTAGAGAAATAGTCGGTCCGGGCCTGAATGAGAAGCTTTTTTAGTGTAGCGGGCTCTGCAGTCTCTGTTGGTCGATTGTTTTGGCCTTAACCTCTCAAGCTTGCGTTTTCACAATTAAACCTCATGAAGTTCTTTATTATATCAAGGGTATCTAGCATGTTTATCTATCAGTATGCATAAGCATTAGCATTAGTTAATACACCCACTAGCTGATCCACGGATGTGCCTTTTGGAAATACAATTAGTGCATTGGACGCGGAAATGTCCTGTTGCGTCAAAAGAGCGTCATTCCGTCTTCAATACTTAGCTGGTTTTGTGGCACAAGCGTTGAACTTAACTGCATAATGGTCACTTGACATGTTACCAGTAGTGTCACAAAGACCTGGATCCATGACATCGACACCTGATATTGACAATGACAATGACAATGTTTTATATATAATATTATATTAATATGCTGGTGTTCCTGGTTACAGCAACATCTAAGGTATGACCGCGGAAATGGCCAGGTCCTTTTACATATTTATGCATACGTCATGCCTTAAGAACACTGGTAAATCTGGTAGCATCCCGATCGGATGGTATTCAAGATTACGAAGAGCAAGGGCACATTTATAGAGCAACGCATCCTCAACGGTTGCTGCCGTAACGTGCATCATGTTTAATCAATTGGGTAACGATTTGGTATAAGTTCACCAACACGTTTCATCCAGGGTAGTTTCCTGCCAAGACTAAGGGAGGGCTATCAAACCATTTGAAACTAAATAATCACACAGAAAATGGCCTTATTTTTGACAGATCTTGAATTGAAACTACATACACGAATTTTCGTCTCATTTCTTCCTATTTTAATAGATTCATATTAAAGTTTGGTAAAATGTTTGGTGTCATGTTGCTGAGCTCCAAGATATTTGCCAAGTATACAATTTGAAATATTTGTATGTTTCATTTCGTGGCCGAAATATGATTGTGATGTATTCAGGCACTACTACGAATTATTCAAACGGAGCCTTTATTGACATACCATATTTTGGTCGAGATTTTCTCCCGGTATGCTTTCAAATATCAAGAAGCTCAAATACTTAAATATGTTACAGTTAAAACAACATTTAATTATCTATACAAAAGTACATGCCACTCTTTGCCGAGTTATAAGAGACAATATGATATCGCAGAATTGATAGCATACATCTAAATCGAATACATAGAATAACATAACAAAGTAAAACATCCCTATTAAAATCCATTATTATGAAGAAGTGACTTTAAATAGTGATGCGTGTTATAACAAGAAATGAAACGTGTATAACTCAATGTTTCTGTATTGGTCTTAATAGATAATATATTTCTGATTAATAAAAGTGTTTTGAAGTTGAAGTTGAAGACAATGTGAACAAACACATTAAATCTGTAAGATAAATTGGATATATATAACAAGGATTGTAAAACCCTTAAAAGTGGAAAATGATCTTTTTAAGACTGAAGAACGTGTACTTGCCAAAAGCATGATTATTACAGAGTAGAGACGCATAGAACATTTTTAAAACATTTATAAATATAAGTAAAAATTCTAACACCCTAAACAAATCATTGTTATACACTGCACCATGATTTCAACAATGAAAATTCTTCAACCATGTTTTAACAACACAAATAATAATTCGTTTTACAGTATATTATTCCTAATTTTTAAAATCATATCGCAGGTTTTGCGAAAGTATCATTTATTAGACTAGAGAATAATGCTATCATTAGCAATAATACTGATGCAGACAATCAAGAGTGGTGTGATATTGCTAAAAGCAATATGTATACTAGTATTTCACATACAATTGTCGCCAATAATTTGTCTACTAACTATAGAAAGCATAGAGTGGAGTCTGGAACTTACTGAACTGTGGTCTAAGCTATGTATTGCTGAAAGAAATTGTTTAAACTGTTCAATTAGAAGCAAAAATGTGTTCTTAAAGTAGATTATGTAAATATAAGTAACATTTTTTTTTGACCAGGAAGTACAGAAAGCTAAGCGAATATATTGGTGTACTATGCGGGGTAATTTGTTATAGGAATGATACGGTGAACATGATACTTTTTCGGAAAACTATTGGAGGAAAAGAAGCTAGCCATACAAAGAAAAAGTCTAGAAGAAGCAGTCTTGGATAAAGGAAATATATCATCACGCATCTCAAATATGTTAAATCAATGGATATATGACTTCAGTTTTCTTTTGAAAAATTAGGATAATATATAGGGATCTATTTTTGATAATATTAATGATATTGCGTCTGATGACGCTCTACCTTTTAGCGAGTTTATTAATGTGGGCAATATGGAAAGCCAAAGGTGGTACGCTTGTGGCATAGATGACATTTCGTCTGAGGTTTTACGTTATTTACTTTTTACACGTATTGGTCGATTTATGTTTTAATAATGGTGTAGTGCCCTCTTTATGTGGCAAATGTATTATCAATCCTATCCCTAAGTCTTCTGCATTATATTTAAAGATCCCAAATCTTATCGAGTCATTGCCCTCGCTTCGGTTAGTGTGGAATACTAAATGATAGATTGAAAGTATATGTAGATGGTAGAAGATCAGAATATATGTAGAAAGAAAAGAGGAACTATATATCAAATAGTCTCACAAACTAGTATTATAGAAATTTGTTAAAATGTAAATTGTCTACATACAATGCATTCATAGATTTCAGAAAGGCATATGATAGTATTAATCGCTTTAAGTAATGGCTTTGATTCAGTGGTTTTGTCTGTCATCGCCTATGGGGTAGCAGTATGGGGACCTAGATCTTTCTCCTATATCACGGCAGTCCGAAACAGAGCTATACGGTTTTTCTTGGAGTAGGATGATACACCCCTAACCTTTGAGTCTCTAGTGATATGGGATGGATTCCGGCAACTATATGCCAGTGGAAAACGGTAACTAACTACAGGAACCGACATTCAACTACCAACTCGTCACGAATAAATAAGCGTTTAGCACTCTGGGCAAACACTAAAACTGTGAACTGTAAGAACTGGTCTACTTTTTACAAAAAAAAAACATCTAATCCATTTTAGGTTAACGCAGCATTTTGATTTTACTGCACAAGTATCCAGATATACTGAGGAAGGTATGATTAAGAGTCATGTAAGAGAGTTGTGTAATAGTATCAATACTGTCCAATGACATTCGAGTTTAGGTGGTAACAAACTTAGAACATATATACGTTCAAAACGAGTTTCGTGTTGAGGAGTACTGCACTATGATATTACCAAATTTTGACATATCAGTACTTGTTTTAGATGCATAGTTACTCCACTCTAAATTGAGTTGGGGAGGAATAAAGGTGTATCTATAGAAAGAAGGATCTTTCCGCCGTTTTGTTTTGTCAATATTACATATGTAATTTAAAATGAGTGTCATGTTTTACTTCATATATAGGTGTAGTAATTCTAAAGAAATGAGCCGTGCCATGAGAAAACCAACATAGTTGCTTTGCGACCGGCATGGATCCAGACCAGCCTGCGCATCCGCGCAGTCTGGTCAGGATCCATGCTGTTCGCTTTCAAAGCCTATTGTAATTAGAGATACTGTTAGCGAACAGCAGGGATCCTGACCAGACTGCGCGGATGCGCATGCTGGTCTGGATCCATGCTGGTCGCAAAGCCACTTTGTTGGTTTTCTCATGGCACGGCTCAAATAATTAAATCAGCGAGAGCTAAATGAAATGCAGTCTACACTTGGCACTAAAACATATCATACATGTATTATACAAGAAAGCAAACAAAAATAACATTATATATATAGTTCATACCCACACTTTAGCTGTCAGTTTGGAAGATATTCTATATTAAGTGTTGACCTGTCAGACAAAAATCTCTCATAGAAGATACATGACCCCTACTTTTCTTGGTGTGTTTTGGTGGTTTATAGGTCATTTAAGAACATAAGGTTAGTAATTCTTTTTTTAAAATGGGCCTGGCTATGTGATACAGCTCTCAGAAGATTGTTAATTTTATATAGAACATAATAGCAAATATATTTACTACTGCATAGCCTATAACATCGACATTGACAAAAATTGAAAAATGTCCAGATATGGGTATAAATGGGCTATTTTGATTAGATTTTGAAAGAAAATGATCCATTAATCGAACATTGCTGCAAAAAATGTGAAAAATCCAAGAAAATCACATTTTCACTGTTTTTGGTGTATTCTTCTGAGAAAATGCATAATCAGAGCCTAAATATTTCCCATTCATAGCCATTAGAGTAGAGAGTTTGTATATTTTACAGTGTTTATATGTTATTTGCTCGCATATTTGAGTACAAAATAGAACAATAGGGTAAAAATAAGCTCCAACTGGGAGAAATGGTTAAAAGTTATGTTGCGACAAGTAAAGTATGTTCGTGGAAAATTCTCACAGTTAAACGATTTACTGAAAATGCCATATAACCTTGAAAAATGTTATTATCAAGCTGAAACTTGACACTTTTCATGCAAATAAGCTAGTGTTACCATATATATGAAACTGACACTATTACAGAAAGCCCCTTTTTTAAAGGAATAATTGTACAAAATAGGTAATCAAGCAGCTCTTCCGGGCTAGCCGGATAATGGCGGATGTCGAATGAAGGAAAAAATCCTCATTTTCCCCCAGTTAGAGTGGCATTTTCAATTTTATTTAAATCAGTTCCTGTTTTTATTACATTGTGGACCTATATTTAACATTTTGGTAGCATTTTCAAGGAGATCATTTTGCATTTATAGAAATGTAAACAAACCTTGTTACTCATGTGTTCATACTCGCATTTAAGCTGTCAGTTTGGAAGATATTCCATAGTGTTGACCTGTCAGAAAAAAAACTCTCTCTTAGAAGATACATGACCCCTACTTTTCTTGGTAATTTTTTAGTGGTTTATAGGTCATTTAAGATGTGTTACAGCTCTCAGAATATTGTTAATTTTATATAGAAATATGGAAAATTATTTACAACTGTACAGCCTATAAAACAACTATAGAACTTCCTCAAAACAAGAAAAGGCAAATGATTTCGATGCCTGCGAATTTAACTACTTGACTACGAAGGCCTTTCATACTGAAACATTATTTTACAAAAATTGTCAGAATTACGCGTTTGGTTTTCAATAATTCGAAGGTATCATCTGAAAATTTTCCCTATGAAATTCCATGCGTCAAGAGTTAACATAAACTTCAATCAAACAAACACAAACAAACAAACAAACAAACAAACAAACAAACAGAAAACTTCAATCATTTACCTGTCCCATTGAAATGTCAGTAATTGCCAAATTGTGTACCATGCATGTTTCTTGAACCTTTATTGATTACAATGAAATGCATTGCTAAATTTATGTGTTACTCTCACAGAAAATGACCGTAATTGATTGTCAAAAAGATTTTTAGTTCAAACATTTGAAAAAGATATGAATGACTGATGGATCTGCTTTTCCTCCAATCCGTTTAAATGTTGTTATCAAAAGTGAATGATTCACGCGTATCTATGAAACTGCAATGACATTTGAATCAAATTGATTAAAAAGAAGAAATACACAACATATGAAAAGCGTCATCGTTGTCTTACTACTTTATAACAACGAAATATTTACAAAAATATTTTGAACAGGAAACTAATGATCTCAAAGCAGATTAGTTTAATTAAGGAAAACGGCAACTTAATGATTTGTAAAAATTCAGCAGTCGATCAAGGTTGTAATATTTTTTTCTATTTCATAAAATGTAACTGAAGTGCAACGGTTGCATCATTAAATACAAATGAGCCGTGCCATGGGAAAACCAACATAGTGGGTTTGCGAACAGCATGGATCCTGACCAGACTGCGCGGATGCGACTGCATCCGCGCAGTCTGGTCAGGATCCATGCTGTTCGCTTTCAAAGCCTATTGGAATTAGAGAAACTGTTAGCGAACAGCATGGATCCTGACCAGACTGCGCGGATGCGCAGGCTGGTCGGGATCCATGCTGGTCGCAAACCCACTATGTTGGTTTTCCCATGGCACGGCTCAAATTACAGTGTTTAAATTTCTACAGATGAAATTAACAAGAAGCGGAAAAATGAATCTGTAGAGCTTACAAGCCACGAACACGTAAATCCAAATGATTACAGCTTGTGGACTTCTTATTAAGGTAATAAGATACAAAATAAAAACATATTCAAAGGATATATTTTTATACATTGTTGATGTTATTTGTTCCTAAATCCCTGAAGCGACATTTGACATTTTGTATAATGTTGACTAGACCACACGCCTCTTTGAATGGGCCTATGATGCCCCTTTTTCTAAAACCAGCGGGAATGATAATAGAAAATTTTGTCGAAAAAGTGTTAAGTTTTGTGAGAAAGTGCACATTAGTAACCTAGGGTATAAAATTCGAGGTATCAGGGCACATAATATCAGTAGACATATTCCTGGTAAAATCAGAACAAATGAAATGCTCATCAAAATTGCGCTTAAGAATGTAAACTTGTAAAGTAACAGTTCACAGACTGTAAAGTGTCGGAACAGTACCCACAAGAAATAAAAGATCGGGACAAAGAACTAATCTCAGTTATGCTTCAAATCAGAAAAGAAGGCAGACGAGCTGTTCTCGTCAAGGATAAATTGTTTATTTACAATATTCAATATTCATAATTTTAACATGTCCAAAACATTGCGGAATGATACTAATTTCACTTGGGTAATGATTACATTTTACTCGGACTTTATCATAGACTCCCTGTGTAAAATCTCAAACTTTCAACTAAAATAAAAGATATAAATTGATATAATATTTTAATGAAACTTCAAAGTTTTGTTGTTTGTAGCATCATCTGGGGCATGTGCAGTGAGAAATCTTAATTTGATTTCTAAAATAGTGTGATATTTATTTCTAAAGTCACTATATGTTCATTGTAAATATACTTTGTTATACCCAAGTGGAAACTGGCAGGTACTCGAAAATGCAGCTGTCTGATTGGTCAATTAGAACCCCTAATGTACTGTGATGTCATGATAAAGTTATGAATAAGGGAATTAATGCAGCATAGCGGGGCAGAGAAAAGTATAACCGTCCAAGCATTGTTCCGTGGAATATTAAAGGATTAAATATTAGTATAGACATTATCTTAAAAACGAAACATGGTAAAAGAGTACCGTTGATTTTGCACTAAACGGGTATAAATCTATTTCTTTAAATAGACCTGAAAGTTTATGATCCAAGAGACGGTACGTTGAAATTTGCTTAATTTAGAAAGCCAGCCTAAATAAAGCCTAAACAAGCAAATTCGATGAATTGGTATCCCCCGCCGAAAGGGTTTGTGGTGAGGAATGGCAAAAAGATATATTCGGCAAAAAGTTAAGGATAATAAGAAGCAAATAATTTCATTAGTCAAAATCAATTTAACAGAAAACAAATGTTTAATTAAAGAGTACATAATAAATGTATGATACTTTGATCCTGACTAAAAAATTTTTTTTGAATGGGATATGCTTACTGTAATAAGCTTAGCTTTTAAAATTAATACAGTTAATTTAAATGTGAGCTTGAAGTTTAACTGGAATGAAATATTGTCTTTGAGTGGTTTGGCACCAGGTGTTGCTGTTTTACATGTACATTTGAACTTCAGATCAGATCAGATCAGATGTCCTTAAGAGAACACAGGTAAGATATCTTGAACATGGCTGAGGGCAAGGTTTGTGCAGTCACAACTTAACATGTTGAAGGTTTGAACATTTAAAAAAAAAAAAGGAATGGAAATATATATATCTATATGTATATATTTATTTTTTTAGGGGGTAGGGGTGCAGGGGAATGGGAGAGGAAACAAAATTTCACATGTTGATTATAAATATTGATTGAAAATTAAAAATGAAAAAAAAAAAGGTAAAAGGGTGAAGTTGGAGGGGGGGGGGGGGGGGGGCAGAGGATGCATGATCAGTGGTGGGCATGACTGGGTGGAGAAGTGAGGTGGGGGAATGGTACAACTTGGAAGGTTTGAAAAAAATCTAAAATAGGAAATGAAAAAAAAAAATTGGGAGGGGGGGGGGAGGGGGGTTGGGAGGGGGAGGGGGTGTGACCAAGACAAGTGGGTGACCAGGTGTGGGTGCGCAACTTCACATGTTTATAATAAATGTTCACAGAAAAGAATGAATGAAATTTAATGAAATTCTGCCAAATGGTAAGTTTGTTATGTACAAATATGTGGATTTTTAGACAATCAAAGGGCAATAACTCTGAAGTTACAAAAAGAAATCCGTACAAAATTGTCTGTGCACAACCACATTATAGTGCTCTAAATTCTGTTAAAGTTTCATAGTTCTAGGTCAAATATATCAAAAGTTATGATGCAGAAATTGGCATATCTATAGATCTATAGTACCCTATATAGTTAACACTAGAAAATTCTAAGGGCCATAACTCTGGTGTTACTTGGGCAATCTGTCTGAAACTTGATGGGCCCAATAACCTCACAGTGGTGAACATGTATATGAAGTTTGTTTGAAAAAAATCTAAAATAAGGAATGATTTTTTTTTGGGGGGGGGGGGGGGGGGGGGGGGGGGGGGTAGGGGAGGTGTGTGATCAAGGTAAGGGGGTGACCAGGTGTGGGTACACAACTTCACATGTTTACAACAAATGTTCATGGACAAGAATGAAAGAAATTTAATGAAATTCTACCAAATGGTAAGTTTGTTATGTACAAATATGTGGATTTTTATACAATTAAAGGGCTATAACTCTTAATTTACAAATAAATCCAAATGAAATTGTGTGTACACAACCACATTATGGTGATCTAAATTCTGTTTAAGTTTCATAGTTCTAGGTCAAATAAATCAAAAGTTATGATGCAGAAATTGCCATATTTATAGTACCCTATATAGTTAACACTAGAAATTTCTAAGGGCCATAACTCTGGTGTTACTTGGGCAATCTGACTGAAACTTGACGGGCCGCAAGAACTCATTGTGGTGAACATGTATATGAAGTTTTAAATAAATATTCCCAACCATTTCCTAGATATGGCTCCGGACGGACGGACGGACGGACGGAAAGACGGAAGGACGGACGGACGGACGGACGGAAAGACGGACGGAAGGACGGACGGACGGACGGACGGACAACGCCAAAACTATATCCCTCCGACTTTCGTCGGGGGATAATAAAGGTTGTTCAGTACTTGACACGGAGAGCTCGGGGTTTATATGGGTAAAATGATGAAGAACCTTTTCGAACTTGTATATTTGCATAGTTTATATAACACTACGTAACTCTATTGATAATTGAAATCATTAAATCTGTATCTATGAAGTGTTAGAAAGTAACATCAGAAAGTATGAAGAATATTGTAAAGTCTCGGTAATTGGAGATTTAACTGCTTGGTGTGGCGAACGGTCTGACGCTTTTCAAAGTACACATGACTTAAACAGATACATTCCTTCATTAGAAAAAGATGATTGTGATAATTTATGCTGTAACATCCTTACGCGGTTGACAAAAAAGTTAATACTTCTGGTAATAAACTAATAGATCTTGTTTGTGCATCGACTTGAAATTTGTTAGCGGGCATTCTGGTGATGACGCTGTGGTCTTACACATTTACTACGTATTCCAACGGCTGCAGTTTCTTTTTGGTATATTATAGATTTCGTTGATCACGAATTTTATACATGCTCATATCATGTACCTATAAAAAATGATGTGTGTAAATAAATTGGTATCACAGTCACATGTAGATGATAAATTTGTTGATAAAATAATCTGGAAAAAACGAAAAAAAATTCCTGAATGCAAAATATTAATTCATTTGGAATTCTGTTATTTAGAATCTATTGTAAATAATGTTCATCGACAAGTATTTCGTGTATAGACAAATGTGTTAACATTAAATATAAAATGCCTACATTGTTTCCGGTAAGTCGGTAAAGGTATAGAATTATAAAAATGAAAGAAACACTAAATTTGTGGTTTCCGCAAGGTTGTGTTCCTGCTAGACAGCCAAAACAGCTTATCAGAAATATAAATCTAGTCATAACAGAAATATTTCATTTAGAAAACGTCGCATTTACCGTTCTTCTAAGCTCATGGTCCGAGCTAGTTATAAGGCCAAGCAAAGAAGTTATTTGCAAAATTTGGCTACGTCTTAACCTCAACAGTTCTTGAAAGAGTTATGTATATTTAAAGCTAACATGTTAAAAAACAACAAAAGAAGTTCAGCAGAACTATTGTATCATTTTAAATATGTCTACTCTGATGGCAAAATTTAAGTACCCAAATGGGGGAATGCAAATGATGTTGATAATAACAGAAGCATTTCTCTTACCAGTATATTTTAAAAAAATAGTTTCTACTTTGGTTATCGCAAGAATAACAGCACTGTTAATTGCATTTTTCTTGTAACATTTATAATTAAAAAGCGTTATCGCCCATATAAACAGAAAACGTTATTGTGAATTTGCAGATTTTCAAAATGCTTTCGCTAAAGTATATAGAAACGGCATCTGGTTTAAATTATTACAATGTGGAGCTTCAAATAGGTTAGTTAAGATGTAACAGAAACTATACGAATAAGTAAAATGTTGTGTACGAGTGAATGGTGATTATACTGCATATTTAAACAAACAGTATTAAGGGGTTTAAGCAAGGAGATATTTTGACAGCTCTGCTTTTTCTTTTTTCTTTCTTTTTTTTTTTTTTTTTTTAATAAATGGCATGTCCGAGTATGCACATGATAATGATTTAGACAGTGTTTGTTTAGCTGATGATACGGTTAGAATATCCAGGTTCCCAGTATGAAGTCTCCCAAAACAAAACCCTGCAGCGGCATTTTTGTGTATAGGTAGACTTTACACATACACATAGAACATAAAAAAGTAACAATGACAATGCAAACACATTAAGGAACACAGAGGGGCACAACCTTGGAACAATGAGTAGGTCTACGGCAAACACCACTAGGGAGCCTAAATCATTTAACTTCGCACAAACCATCACTTTTTTATGACAACCACGTTCAAATTTTAAGGATAGTGCAAAATAAAAGTTATCCCCGGTATATGAATCCCTTGCAAATCTACTTGTAGAATACAAAACATAAATACTGGTAGAGTTCAGCAACACTGGTTGGTAAGGTGGCCACCTCAAATGACTAAAACAACTTTTGAAAAACGGCGTAAAATCGGAGAAAACAAACACGCAAACCTGCGTAAACATTAATAAGAAAATCAATGTGAATTATAGAAATTAGACTCACGCAATGAAACTGAATACAGATTATTATTACCTGATACAAATCAAACCTATAACATGAGAAGAATATCACATTTGTAAGTCCTCAATTATGCCAGAAACAGAGAAAAACTACAAAGAAAGAACCAAAATTTATTTCATCTTACTTTTGACTGGTAATGAGTAGTTAGAGCTTAATTTGATGGTCAAATATATAGTTTAGGCTTGTGTCTACATAAAAGGGTCATAATGCTTTTGATTAAAATGTGGCTGCATTAAAATACATTATTTTCTTGTTATATCCAATGTTTGATAATTGATCTCTCATGTATTTTGTCATAGGTTTGACTATATACTTAGTATTATGATTAACACAATAGAAAGTACTATAAAATGCATTATTTTTATTATCTCCCTTTGTTAACTTGACTTCATAATTTCATGTGTAATATTGAAAGTAGCATTTTTCTAACTATTCAATTGTGTGTAGTCTCTATTTGGACAGCAGCATTATCCGTTTTTAACATAAAATTAAGAGCCTTATGGAACTTACAATATGAATATCATATACAATAATAAGGGGAATCGTAATGTTATTGAGCCAACAAATTAATTCCGAAACAGTTTATAAATATCATTTTGATTACGCATACGAGGGATAATCTAGAGTAATTTGGATTTTTATTATATTTCGAAAACGAAATAGGATATTTTGATAAAAATTCAGTTTTAAGAACACAATTCTTACCCCATGTATGTGTAAAATTTTAAATGTCCTTACAAAACATAACAGTTCGTTAGCGTCAGAAATTGTAAAAATCGGAAACGCGGGGCGTGTCATAGCGACGAATTCAAAACGTGTAAAAATACTTGTAATTGACTGTATGTAGGACATTTGTCAGGAATATGCTAACTCTACTTTACCTATGCTTTGACATTCTCATTTTATCATTTTAAGAAATAATGGCAAGTCACTTTTGTAAATTCACTCCTCAATTTATGTGTTGTTCCTTGTGTGATCACGTGGCATTAAAGTAAATCATGTCCAAACTCATTGATTATATGTCCAGTTAAAGGCTAGCGATTGCAAACAGATTTGAATCGGCGATATTTTTACAATAATTCATTGTGTCTATGTGCATGCATAATCTAGCTTTAAACAAAATATAACCTTGTATGGTATTCCAAAAGTATTATGACATCTTAAGTTCTAATTTCTTGATTAGCAATGTTTGTATATTATGTTTTATAATTCAGAGAAAAACGTGTAATGCTGAAATTCGGTATCGATTCTCTACTGACATACATATAATTTTTTAAATGCGTCAGCTTGCGCATATATGCCCTAACGGATGTACAATATGGTGTTAAGTGAACATTTAGACTATAATATTATGGCCAAGTTTGTGTCTCAGGCTGCAAGCAGAGCTTTAGGTGTTTTGATTGCTAAGTATAAACTGTTTGGCGGTATGCCTCATCATGTGTACAAGAAATTATATGATTCTATGGTTTGGCCGGTTATTGCTTATGGAGCCTCCATTTGGGGAACAACAAGATTTACTTGTATTGAGGCTGTGGAAAATCGTGCCATGCGCTTTTTTCTTGGAACAGGAAAATATACCCCTAACTCCGCTGTGTTTGGAGATATGGGCTGGGACCAAGTATTTGTAAAACAGTTGAAATCTATTGCTATTTATTGGTCAAGATTGTCAACTATGAGTCAGACGAGGCTTAATTTTAAAATCGCAAAATTCTGTTTAGTACAGCAAATAGAAATTGTAGAAACTGGTATTTTAGAGTTAAAAGTTTATTTAAAAAATTTAATCGTGCTGACAATTGTGACTTTAGCTCTCCAGTTATTCAAAAAATCTTACAACTTCTGCCATGGACTGTTACATAGATGACAGGGTAATGTCTGTACACAGTATTTAGGGAAAGATGGAAAAAGTAAAAATGAGTTTCGTTTATATCAAAATTTTAAATATGATTTTGATAGTGAAAGATATGTTAACATGGTTTGACCGTATTGTCAAAGGGCAGCTTAAGCTAAATTTAGAATGGGTGTCGCGCCAATTCGCATTGAAACCGGAAGATATGAGAGACTTAATATCAGTGATAGGGTTTGCCCAATATGTAAGATAGAAGTAGAAGATGAGAAACGTGTTCTCTTACATTGTTATTTGTATAATGATGTACGCGAGGTGTTGTTTGACAAAGCTACTAGTATATGTCAAAGCTTCAACAGGTATTCTGATACTGAAAAAATATGCTTCCTTCAAATGAAAATATTGTTAAATACACTGCCAAATCCTGTTCAGAAATTTTAAAACTTAGAAAAAAATGTTTATACCACTAATATAGTTTGTTTTTTACATTTTATTGTAAATAGAGATGATGTTAACTTTTTTTTAAAAAGAAAGAAAAAGAAAAACACTAGTATGCGGTAAACATAGGAAGTATGCTGTACTGCTCTGAAAAATGTTGAATACATTGATGGAAAATCTACTAAATTGTTTCAGTTGTATTTGTTTTTCATAGACTTTGGTCAAAGAAGTGCTATATAAATGACGTTTAAAAAAGGGTTCTCTTCGAAAATGTCAATATGTTGTATCTTAGTTTCTGATAACCATTGGAATTTTCAAAATTAATCTTACCGATACTTTTATTCTGTGATCAAATTGTAAGGTCATTAAGCTATTGTTAGCTTGACTTTTCGAAGGAAAAGTAGAGCTATTGCACTCTCCCCAGCGTCGGCGTCGGCGTTGGTGTCGCCGTTGGTTATAGTTTTTGATAGAGTCCGATGTCTCTGTTGCTATTAAAGCTAAAGACTTGAAACTTAAAATAGTTATTTACTATCAAAGTCCACACCAGGAGAAATAATCCCCGTAACTCTGATTTGATTTTTGATAGAGTATTGTCCCTTTTTTGACTTAGAATTTTTGGTTAAAGCTTTTGATAAAGTCCAATATCTCTGTTGCTATCGAAGGTTTTGACTTGAAACTTAAAATAGTTATTTACTATCAGGGTTAACCAGGGGGAAAAATCCCCATAACTCTGATTTGAATTTTGACAGAGTAATGCCCCTTTTAACTGGGATTTTCTTTAGTTAAAAGTTTTTTTGATATCATCAAATATCTATAGTTATATACTGTCAAAGTCTACGCCAGGATTTCTCCTGGTATGTGTCCACATAACTCTGATTTAAATTTTGACAGAGCTATGCCCCTTTTTAACTTAAAATGTTTGGTTAAAGTTTTGATTAAGTCAAATATTTCTGTTACTATCAAAGCGTTTGACTTGAAACTTAAAATGGTTATTTACTATATAAGTCTTCACCAGGAGGAACAATCTCCATAACTCTGATTTTGAATTTTGACAGAGATATGCCACTTTTTAAGTTAGAATTTCTTGACTACAGTATTATAAAGTTTTCACTTGCAAAACACTTATTCAGAGCCAAGCAGTAAGAAAGGTCGAGCGTGCTGTCTTACGGTCAGCTTTTGTATTAAATTATAATAGAATTTTAGATTCTTAATATTTTCTTAATATGTATGGATGTTTTTTTTATTTGTATAATCAAATTTGATTGGTACTATACTTAATAACTCTATTATTTGTGTTTGTATTGTTTGTCATGTATAGTAATGAGACTCTAATAAAGATACATAACAATATATCTGCATTTAAATGCAGTTGGAACTATATACATTTTGACCAGTCCTTCAGCATTTACTCGTTACTTTAACGTCCCCTCCCCCCAAATAAAATAAGTAAACAGCAATGGTAAATAGTTTTAGGAAGTTGTGCACGAACAAACTGTAAAAGTATTATGTGAACAATTTTCAATGTCCTTTATAGATAATGAGCAAAGTCTCATTTATTCTATATTATATCTCGTATATTTGAATGACACAGATTTAATACAAAAATGTATGAAACTTTTATAAGTATCTTAATTTCTTCCTGAGTTTTTGTTCAACTTTCCAGTCATTTACTGAAGTAATAAAAAACTGTTATAAATTTATTTTTGCAACCCGAAACAAGTTAAACCTATGATCCTTCTTAAAACAAAATGCACTTAATTTCAAGAAATAAAGTATAAGTTATCAGCAAATGATGTATGATCTGTTTAAGACATGACCCGTGCCATGAGAAAACCAACATAGTGCATTTGCGACCAGCATGGATCCAGAAAAGCCTGCGCATTCGCGCAGCCTGGTCAGGATCCATGCTGTTCGCTTTCAAAGCCTATTGCAATAGAGAAACTGTTAGCGAACAGCATGGATCCTGACCAGACCGCGCGGATGCACAGGCTTGTCTGGATCCATGCTGGTCGCTATGTTGGTTTTCTCATGGTGCGGCTCAAGTAAAGTATGCCACATCTTCGATGTTACAAAATGAAACAGTTATTTCTTGGTTTAATCTTTATATAGTACAAGTTATAATTGTAGAATAATAGAGTGGTACAGGAGCAAAATGCAAGGTAGTACAAGAAAATTAGATATTACTTTTGGAGAGAGAGGGAAGAGGAGGGGGTTGTGTCAGCGCTTTGGATTTTAGCGGGATTGTTAGGAATAACAAAAGACTAAGACAATATTGTTGTTAACATTTTAGTGTTTTGTACAAACTTGTGAATATTTAGCAGTATGGATGTGCTGTCCTCATGTATGAGAATAACCAGTCTATATTCTAGAGTTGCTGCACAAACTTCTCTGAAAAAATGAGGACGATCAACAAAAAGTAGTAACAGATGTCAACTTCAACACATTCCCAGAAACAATCTTCAATATTGTCTTGTATTAGAAGAAAGGCTCTGAAATGAATTGTAGTGGTTTCTAAGATTTATGTGGTTTACGTATTCTCGGTGTGCTCTTAAATAAAAAATGAAATCTGTTTTTTTTTTTAGTTAAAATTTAGCTAACCTCAGAAAATCTCAGCAATACCGTATAGCCTTATGTCATCACGAAAGTGTCAAGAAGACTACGTAGGGGCGAGAAGGCAGTAAACCTAATCAAAGCTAATCTTCTATTATTTTGCTTGCTTGTCTCTATGATTCCAAACGATCGCATATGACTGTTGCAACATTAACAAGAGTAACATGTGTTAACAGAGACGTTCTCGCGCTAAATGCGTGTTCTTTGGCAAGACATCAACGTGTCCAGGTCATATAAAGGATAATTCGAAAAGAAAAATACGTCAACGTGAGCGAATAATGCTGACATCCCCGGGCATTTCATGAACATTTATGATGTTGATGTTTCAAAAGTTAAATAAAAAATTCTCTTTGGTAATTCAGCTTGTCTTCGAAATAAAAACCCCCAAAACAACAATAAACATGCATATTTAACCATAAAACTTTTAAATGGGTATATTTACAGATAAACACACTTTTTCTCACTTATAAAAATACCCATTGAAAACAACAGTTTATATATAAGTGAACATAAATGAGTGTAAATGATCAGATGCTAAAGTTTCGAACAAATCCGTTACATGGCCAAAATCTGATTATCCACCTTTAACGCATGTTTGTTTCCTGTAATAACATCAGATTTGCAGAATATCTAGAGGCTCCAAGTACTCGGTATTCAGCAGATAACAGATGCGATCCTTATACAGTACACGAAACGTTATCCTTATACAGTACACGAAACAGAAGTGGTTACACCCTGGACGAATCTATGTGATGCACGAAACAGAAGTGGTTACACCCTGGACGAATCTATGTGATGCACGAAACAGAAGTGGTTACACCTGGACGAATCTATGTGATGCACTATATTGTTTTTCATAAATGTGACATCCTATTTGTCTTACTTGTTTTTGATTATATTGTCAAGAATGCTCTTTCTTTCACTGTAAAGAGTTTAATTGATATTTGACAAATACCTAATGTCTGAATCAAGAGTTATTTGCGATCATAGGAATAGCAATATTGTAGCAATTATTATAAAAATCATCCTTTACAAATAAAAACAGAAAAAATAAGTAAAATGCTTTTTGATAATTCGAAAGACGAACGTTCTATTAGGTCTTTCTTACTCTGAAAATGTTAGATATTACAACTAGTATGGGAATCAATGGCCGCATGCATTCTTGTACTACTTTGTATAAAAAAATGAAGATACATACGAATTTTCACTTTAATCTTTCATCAATACCTGTATGGTTGCTATGATACAAGTCCGCGGACCTAATGCATAATCTTTACATAAAAAATGTAAAATAATCTTATAATTAATCTCGCATGTAAACTTAGACAAATCAGTTTCAACTCATAAGAGAAAGTCGTATTATCTGTCCATAGAAATAAATAGATTTTGAAAAATCACAGTCAGAAGTGACAGCTACAAAACTTCCAGTATAATGTTGAGATAATAATAAACATTTGCTTGCTCTGCCCACGGATTGTTAAAGAATTTCCGTGAACGAGATTGCCTTGTCTTAAAGATAGAAAATTTATTTATCTTAACGAAATAAATCAAAACACAGTGTCGTATCCGTATCCACAGAAGTTAATAGATTATGCAAAAAGCAATAATCTACAGTGACAGCTAAAATGTTTCTAATAACAGTACACAGCTGCGTCAACGTATTAATGTAAGCGATAAATGCCACGAAGTGATATCGCAGTGTGCCTTTCTTACATGTATTCTACAGTGTATATGTATTTTACAGATTGTTAGCAAATCACCGTGAATACAATTACGGTACAATTATGAATTGTCCAACATGAATATATCTTCAATTTTCTTTTGCATTTAACTGTTTGACGTATATTAGGTAGGTATCGTAGAATATCAAATGAAACATATTTAATGTGATTGCTATTATTTATTACCATAACAATTACATGAAAAGGTACATATGCAAATACGTATAAATTACATGTTTGAATTCTATATAAAATTATTTTGCTAATATAATTATCATGTATATTGTTGAACTTGCATTACAGTGACGATGCACAGAATAAGTCTTGTAGATGGTTTCCAACCAATGGAGGTACGCAATTTTGATACTGTTAACCGAGTAAGTTCTGTTCATGTCAAAATACGGCAGTAGTCTAGGGTCATGGGTTGAAAAAATAAGCCTACACCAGCACATGAACGTTCGTTTCTAATATCCAAAGGCAGTTTTATTATCTTGAAATCTGCGGATTGAGCTCATGCTTTGGAAATGCTCAAACATGGTGCAACAACACACCAGTAAGAGAACATAATTTGCACAAGACAATTTCTGAATTTCGTCTCTTAGATATTTCTTTCCTCATGATAGGTATAAAATTTTATCTTATGTCATATTTTGATAACATATCATACTCAAAATCTATAGAAACATTTTTGAAACAAATTGTGAAATATGTCTGTCATACTGTTAAAGATTTGGTTCAATAACTAATCTTTTGTCATAATATTTTGCCCCTGATCCTGTGACGTAGTTTTTGCGCATGCGCATAAGCGCCGAAAAGATTGCAATGGAAATTCTGCGAAAATGGTTTTTAATTTTAAATGATTAGTTATAGGAGTTCTTCCCTATTTGATTTTTAATTCCATGAAAAAAATATGGAATGATAAAAATTTGACCATTTTTAGCTTTATGGAGTTACAACATTCTGATCCTTAAAACATCTACATGTGATTACCTTTTTCGTGTGTAATAATTTTATTTTTTATTTTATCTTAAATATTGATTTATTATATTGTAGGCATTGTTATTTGCCACATTTATTTCATATGATAGGGGGTGTAGGTCTTTTAATCCAACCGAAAGTCCGGATACTGTTTTGTACATGCATGTAAAGTTAATTTATGCTAATTTTTAAACCGACTTTATTTGTTACTTTTATTGGTATAAGTAAAATTAAAACCTATCACCGCTGAACTTCCATTGCAATCTTTCCGGCGCTTATGCGCATGTGCAAAAACTACGTCACAGAACTAGGGGCAAAATAATATGACAAAAGAGAAATACCAATAGGTACCTAACATACATAAATACCCTTTAATTACTTTCGTCAAGAAAAGAAATACATTTCTCATGGACACATGCATTTAGTGAAAGTCACTAGAACACTATGAGTCTGTTCATTGGTAAATAAGTAAGAGGTTGAGAAGTAAAAATCTAAGTCCAAAAAATGCTTATTTGTCCGAATCTTAGCTTAACTTAATGATATGTTTTATGTAACTGACAGAAAAAGTTAATACCTATGTAAATATTAGAAAGACCTATTTAAGCATACATGATATCAGTTTGTCTTATAACAGACAGGTTATGCATACATTCACCGTTATAGAAATAATAAGAAAGGATGGTTGTAGGTGAGAATTTGAACATTCCTTTGTTGGTTACCTGTTTTGGCGGTGACAAGGCTCAGCCAAAGTATTTTCGGGTTGGCTATTCCTATCCGCACATATTCTTAATATGAGCCGTGCCATGGGAAAATCAACATAGTGGGTTTGCGACCAGCATGGATCCAGAAAAGCCTGCGCATCCCCGCAGTCTGGTCAGGCTCCATGCTGTTCGCTTTTAAAGCCTATTGGAATTGGAGAAACTGTTAGCGAACAGCATGGATCCTGACCAGACTGCGCGGATGCGCAGGCTGGTCTGGATCCATGCTGGTCGCAAAGCCACTATGTTGGCTATTCCTATCCGCACATATTCTTAATATGAGCCGTGCCATGGGAAAATCAACATAGTGGGTTTGCGACCAGCATGGATCCAGACCAGCCTGCGCATCCGCGCAGTCTGGTCAGGCTCCATGCTGTTCGCTTTTAAAGCCTATTGGAATTGGAGAAACTGTTAGCGAACAGCATGGATCCTGACCAGACTGCGCGGATGCGCAGGCTGGTCTGGATCCATGCTGGTCGCAAAGCCAATATGTTGGTTTTCCCATGGCACGGCTCATATATGGAATGGCTCCTTGTGCGTGTATACAAAACGTACATGAACGTTCCAATCATTCTGTGTGCCATTTTGCCAACTTAATTTCTAGCCGGTCAATACACTAAGACTTGATGCAGAACTGGTCGAAATTCGAACAGTCCATCACTGCCTTACGGAATCTCGTTCCTGTCAAGCAGCATGAAACAAAATTTGCGGAACTGTTAAAATACATCAGTCTATTTACCAGTGTCTAACACAGATTTTCGATTGAATTTTTCTTTGTTGATTTTCTTGAATTCACTTTAGTTCGCCTATAAAATATATAAATGCAGGTAATATACTTGTAACAGAAACAAAATTTAATCCGACGAAAAGAACTGATATGTATGACATTTTATCACTTTTTTCTATAATGGAACAATTTAAAACATTCTGGATGAACTAACCATATATCGCTCTAAAACAGAAGATTTATAAATTGAATACGGAACCTTTATATTGGTGGCAGCTAGCCTAAGCAAGTAAACTGTATGAACACAACGATGAAACTTTGGTTTTAAAAGTACATAATATTTTTTTTTTCAACTGGGTAGTTCTTATCTTTTGCTGTTTTATAATATTTTCCTAAAGAATTGAAAGTTTTTAAAGATATTAACATCTTTGAACACCGACAATCCCATATTAGTATAGGAAACACTTGTCTCTGCATGTGTGCTATAACACGGTATATATAATATAATCCTTAATAACCATTGTCTTTTTTTTGAGTATTTATTGACTAGCGTGACATCCTTTTAAATTCAAATGTATAATTATTTAAACATTATTTGGAACTGTCATTTTCACTTAATATACATTTCATCATCATTATTATTATTTTACTATTATTATTAGTAGTAGCAATAGTAATAGTAGTATTATCATCATCCATTAGAGACCCGATTGTTTAAGGTAATGTGAAGGAAACTGGTGATTTGAACACACGTAATATGTAATTAATATATGCATTTTCAGAACCCTTTGTCATAGAGCATATTTATAACAGCAAGCCTCACAACCTTCTAACGTACACATTTCTTAAAACATTCGAAACGTCTCAGAAATTCACCTGGCTGAGATCTGGAGAACATGGTGGGAATTTAAAAAAAGGATTGGTGCAACAATAATTGGTTTTAACTCCTCCGTGGTGTTTTCTACTGACCGTTCTAAGATGGTGTCATATCATGTTATTAGTACTTTATTTCTTATCCTCGTTTCCGTTATGTTTTACTCTATCTATGTAAGTGTGTGTATATATTATTCATAATTTCAAATCCATATATGCACTGCTTTGATAGTGGTTTGAGTCTCTTCGTATATACAATCATTGGTTCTATAATTTCATCTTTGAGGGATTGTTGTACGTTCATATCTCTAGGCCAGTAAGGCTGTTCATATTGGATTCTAATGCTCAAATTGTGTTGTGTGTGGCGGTCGTGAAATATTTCTACGTAGATTCTGTCATTACTACATGATTGTATCATTTTAAAACCCACATTTTCCGTCAAAGATGTCTGAAGAGGCTGCTCTCTTTGGACTTGGTATTTACTACTAGATATTTCTGCTTATGCTTTTCTTGTGTGTGCCTTATGGCGGCCGTGAAATGTCTCCCCTTACCCTTACATTCAGTCAACGTTGTTTCATCTTTTTTATCCTTCAGTGATTGTATTCCTTTTAAACTAACAATGTCCGGCAAAGATTTTTTGAAGAGGCTGTGTTCTTGGGACTTGGTATTATCTGTTGGATATTATCCACCATTGCGTTGTTTGAGCCATTTGGCGGTGGTAAAATATCATCCTTCCATTCAATCAATAGTGTTATATTTCCTTCCAACATGACTTAGTGTTATTCAAGTATGTTATTAAGGTAGTCAAGAAAGGCTAAAATGTAATTAACGGACTACCTTTAAAACACGTCTGAGTAACAGGAATCTCCATAACAAAGCTCTCCAAACAAATGTTATTAATCAAAGTTTGTCAGTATTGTCAATAACAGAAATGTTTAAAAATACATACAGTTTATGACTCTGAGTTTGCACAGAACAAAAAAAGAAAGAAAATTATTCATCTTATAGAGTGGTAGATTTTTATTTTCTTTCAAAGAATACGCTCGATGTACGCGTCATCTAGGAACGCGAGTTCAGATACGAAACCTTTTATCGAAGCAGAAACGGAAGAGTTCATGACAAGAAAGACGACTTTGAGGTTTCAACATCATTATGTTAACATTAATTTAGAAGCGATGTTGATTCTATGTAATAGTTATAGTATGTGTGAGAATTTGTTACCGGCCTCGACGATATGTGCAGAGAAAAATACCCTCGATGTACCCCTAGCTCTGATATATCCTCGTAACACACGAGCATTACATATTATAACTGTTTTATCGCATAGTTCTATCATTTTGTAGTAATAATGTGTTTTACTATGTATAACATGCTGCAATTGCCGTACTATGCGATAAAAATGAATAAAGGTATTGAACGTTTATTAGGCTGATATAAAATTACATCTCTTTAAACGACCTAAGTTAAGAAAAGAAAGCGAGACTTTACATTATGTATGTATTGTGCGACAACCTGTGTTTTCAGTAACGCTTATGAGTGAATTATAGGAAAGTAGGATCTTATAGGTATTTCGGCTATTTAAACGTTAATTTAACTAAATGAACACAAAGAAAATGTTGTTCTCTTTAAAATATGACTTTTTTTTTGTCAAAAGGAGATATTGTAGCATGATCGGCCACCATTGTTGATTCACAAAGTTTGGCGGGATGTCCTGACTTGCAGACTACAGTATGCCTTTGTATTTGCTTCAATGTTATATGTATATAACTGAGCATATCTTAGATTCTATATGTTTAACATCATGTAACGGCCTACAGTGTAAGTGTCAGCTATAGTATCAACAACATTATGTTGACGACACTTTTGTTACGTAGCATGGTTTAAGTCATACGCAATGAAAATCTTTCTACAGATGGCCATAGTATTTTTAATCTTTAAAACATGATTATTATTTACAACTTGTCAACCGCATGAACTTAGAAAAACAAAAGGAATTCCGGCAAAGCTTTATTACGTCACTGACCCCTCGAGGGTTTTATGAAGAAGTATGAGAAGAGATTATTTTATTAGTTATACTGATAATAAAATAAAACAGAACGCTACATATTAAGTAAGCATTTATTAAAAAAACACCACATATTTTCGACAAACGCCACATACTTAAAAAAAAACAAGGATGAATTGTCCAACAGGTAAAGCAACGTTTCACAGCAGGCAGATGCGCACGCAACTAGTACAGACAACACAGCAGGCAGATGCGCACGCAACTAGTACAGACAACACAGCAGGCAGATGCGCGCGCAACTAGTACATACAACACAGCAGGCAGATGCGCGCGCAACTAGTACAGACAACACAGCAGTTAGATGCGCACGCAACTAGTACAGACAATGAAAAC
The DNA here is from genome assembly GCF_021730395.1 of Mercenaria mercenaria. Lineage (NCBI taxonomy): Eukaryota > Metazoa > Mollusca > Bivalvia > Venerida > Veneridae > Mercenaria > Mercenaria mercenaria. The sequence goes on along the minus strand of NC_069362.1, from coordinate 87,535,898 downwards.
ACACGAGGACAAAACGCTAAAATACAGGTACACAGAAGGTACCGCTTTGGAACGGTCAGTAGCAAAATATCCACTAGGGAGCTTAAATCTGTTTATGGCACATCTTACCATACTATTAAAAAGGATAAGTAATTTACAAAGAGTGTTGTAAGTGTATTTTGATATAACTTAAATAAATATTCAAAATTCAAATTATATAATAAAACAAATTCTGGATGCAAACATGAATATGCCTGAGTTTGATGTTAAAAAGCGATTATTTTTGAGAAATAGATCTAAGAATGGATTTTGAGACAAACGATCAAATACACTCATGAGTTGTAATAGTTGAAATAACTTTTTCTCTACAAACACCAAACAGTTGAATAAATACGATAAAACTGCCAAACTGGTCTGCAAGATTACGTATTGTATTCCTAATTACATAAACAATAGCATTTAGATTGTTTTGTAGCTAATTCAAGCTCTAATACCACCGCTACTTTATTTAATCGTATAATTTCGTGTCTTACTGCTAGTACACAATGCGTGAAGATGCAATGCGAAAATGTATATGCAAACTGTAGCAGATACCTTTGATGTCAGTAAAAATTACAGCGACATCCTGGAAAAAATTAAATTAACAACTTCAAGGTTTCTTCGATCGGAACATATGATTTTGCTTCTTTATACTCCACTTTACCACATAATCTAATAACTGACAAAATAACTGCTAAAAAGATATTTTGCTAGGGATACACTTCTTGCATATTACTGCAAAAATATTTTTTCTGCTTGTACTAATTTAAAAATGTTACTTCTGAACTTGTGACGCAGTTTGTCTAACCCCCCCCCCCCCCCCCCCCCCCCTCACCCTCTTTTTTATTTAACAACATTAATGTCCGTTAAGGGGATGTAGTTTTTCGGCTGATAATTGGTATTTCCGCGGAAACCTCATGTGCTCAATCTGTTGCAGATTTGCTTTGTACGGTTTAAAAGGATTTTATATTATAATAATTATATTATTAAGTGTAATTACTATTTTAATCATAATTCATGCAAGGATACTTTTCGAGCATACTTTTAAATTTGGATAATTCGCTTTTGCTCGAAGAGTCGATACTTTTATTCCGGTGAGGTGCAGTTAAACAAAACTAAAAGTTCTAATACTACTGCATCGCTTACATCTCTCCATATTTAAAACTGATAAAAGTATACAAATTTATTTAAGTATTGTAAACATCTCCTACATAGATGTGGCTGTTCCACTTACGAAAAATGCATTTTTCAATAAATCGGAAATATTCTAATATATATAACTGTCGTAATTCAGAAGGTATATTTAAATGGCCATGTAAACTATTTTATATCCTTAGAATATGGTGGGGATACATAGTGAGGGTTTGCGGGTAACCGCTTTTTACACCGCAATGGTATTTTTGCAACTGACCGTTCCGAGGAGTTGCAGCACTATAATTATCCCCTGCCGAAGGCGGAGGGATATAGTTTTGGCGTTGTCCGTCCTTCCGTCTGTCTTTCCGTCCGTCCGCCCGTCCTTTCGTTCGGAGCCATATCTAGAAAGTGGTTTGGAATATTTGAATGTTTCAGTCAGGTTGCTGAAGTAACACCAGAGTTATGACCCTTAGTAGTTTCTAGTGTTAACTATACAGGGTACTATAAATATGGCAATTTCTGCTTCATTACTTGTGACATATTTGACCTAGAGCTATGAAACTTAAATTAATTTTAGATCACTATAATATGGTAGTGCACACACAATTTCGTCAGCATCTCTTTAGTAACTTCAGAGTTATTGCCCTATATATTTGTACATAACAAACTAAACAATTGGTAGAATTTCATAAAACTTCTTTAATTTTTTCCCATGAACATTTATTATCAACATGTGAAGTTATGTACCCACATCCGGTCACCCCCACCGCTCTAGTCACACCGCCCTCTACATTTTTTTCCATTTTTTTTAAACCTTAAAGCTTCCACGAATATCTATCAACATGCAAAGTTGTACCCTCTCCCACCTCGCTCTTCGTTTTTTATTTTCCATCAATATTTATTATCAACATGTGAAATTTGTACCCAAATCTTCCATGAATATTTATCAACATGTGATATTGTAACCTCCCCCACCCCACCCCCACCTGTCACCACCCACGTTCCAGATTTCTTACTTGATTGTGCTCTCTTAAAGACATCTGTTATTTTCAAATGTAATTGAATTATTTGCTTCTTAGTAACATTCTTCACTTTTTGCTGGATATATTTCTTTGCCATTCCTCACCACAAATTCGACGTTGGATACCAGTTCATCGAATTTGCTTGTTATTTTTACGTTTTAGCTTGAGGTCTATATGTGTAACTGTGTTTGTTCGTTATTATAAATGCACTGTTGTATGGTTACGGTGTGAAGAGACTGTATTCTTGGAACGTGGCTTTACAGTGAAAGTGGAACAGAATCAGAGTATTATATCGGATGTGTAGAGGTACACCCACATTTGTTTGTTTATGGGGAAAAAGGAAACGAAATGATCGTTTTGTTCCAGTTATGACAACACTTTCACTTGCCGTTGGTGTCCTTAAAATTGATAAACTATAATTGCGGAAAGTCCATGTTAAACTCTGTACGTGGAAAATGCAGGTGTAATAATCTTGTGTGTGCATAGTTGGATTTAAGCGGGGCTGAGGACCAATTAAACAAAACACGCTGAATGCTGAGGTCAGTTTTGAACAAATACAGTTTCTCAGTAATCTTTGAATAATTAAGGTAGTTCTGCATGTTTGATAAACCGGAAGTAATGGCGTAACGTCATTTATCCGGATAACGTGGAATAAAGCCTGGATTCGGCATACGGAAATGAAAATTATTTTATGTATTAATGGCAACCCGTGAGTAAATTTATTACAATGGCAACTATCTATCTAAAGTTAAAATATGATATTAAAACATGTGACACGTTAAATAATGCAAAATAATGGCTTAAAACCAGCTTGAAATGTGTGGATCACTTTAATCATGGGCAAATATCTCAAAAAGAAGCAAGCGGACCTATACATTTATTTCACCATATTATAGGCCAAATGTTTATTTACGACTGTGAGAAGTTTCATTAAAATCTATATTGTAGAAAAGAATTCTATTTGCGAAAATGTTATGAACATTTTTTGCCATAGACTCCCATTATGAAACCTTGCTTGAGACTCTAATTGTTTAAATCAGTTTAGCAAAAAATTAAGCACACGACCCTATCTTTTTTATTTGCTGGATTTTCTTAGTATATTCTGAGGTTTTGAAAAATCAGAGTTTAATCAAATTCTAAATTGTAGAAACAACGTGCAGAACTACCTTAACAGGACTTAAAAAGATACGTGCAAGATTCTGGTAAAATTAGACGATCATGGACATCTAAACTGAATTCAACATTTCTGAAAAACTTCTACTGGACTATTTGTTCATCGGATTTTAAACGGATTAAGGTAGTACAGAAAAAAACTACATGCAAATTGCAAATCGTACAGTTGCTTTTGCCGTTTGACATTGATTTGTATTGAACCATTATCTCATTTCTTATATTCTAGGTACTAATATAAAGCAGATTTTTATATTTTGTATTCCTAGATTGTATGTTAAATTTCTTGCAACGTTCGGAAAAAACGTATTTCCAATATAACTAGATAAAAATAGTCGAAAATAATGAATATCTAGAGGTGCAATGATTTATAAGTTTGGTAAGTGATTGTCAAATTGAACTGGTAAAATGGAATCAATATATATTTTCCTTAAAGAGTGTAAATATAAACATAAGGTTGTTTCATGTCATGATATAAGATATCATAACATTTCTATTGATTTCTTGAGGCATTATTTAACAGACTTATTTTCATTATCGGTAGAAATATATGACGTCATTTCCGTACCCAGTCGTCTTCCCCAGATGAGGTAAATATATAATTTTTTCTTATAAGTAGGAATAATTTGGCATATGTGGCTATATTTCTCAATAATTTTCGAGCGGGGTTACATTATACCTTAGCGAAATTATAAACAGTGACACCATGCTGTGTTGCATAAGCGAACAAGAAAGAAAGTCTAACTATTAATATGGTACTATTTTATTAAAATCTGTTGATCAATAAATGTTTGAATATAACTTAAATAGAATTAAATCAATCTTATCTGCAATAATAACGTATTTTAAAAGGTTGTTCTACACGTGTGCTTCAAGATAAGCCATGAATACAACAAAGTAAGAGAAGATATAAGCCGTGTCACATGGACTTATTCGGAAGAGCGAATTTAACACAACAAAATATATAAAAAATATAGAATGTATAGGCCAGGTGTTTGACCTTCAGCATAAATGTTTTTTACAAATTTAATGAAGTGAACATTATTTTTAGATTTAGACTAAATTGACTATATTAAAGACTTCAAATTGATAAAGAATATTACTATTCAACAATGAAATATACGACACGATATTAGGTAAATTACACAAGTCATGTGAAACAAGCTTGGCTTATATCGAACTCAGTTGAGCAAATCTGAGAAAATCAGGGCTGATACGAAAAATTAGAGCCTATAATTGTGGTAGTCAAACATTTTAATCGGTACTAGCGAGAGGACTAATACGGAGAAGTTATTTCCGTTAGATTTTTAAATGACGCCACTTTGTTTTACATATAATATATACATATGCAATAGTTTTTCCCCCGAAAATATCGTCTATAAACTAAAACATTTATAAACCAACGACAAGTCCAATCTAATATGCAAGAAAAATCCAATTCCAGTCCTGATCAAATTCAAATCCAAATAGTAATGACTCCAAATAATTTACAAATCCAAACTGAATCCAGTATGTCCAACGAATATAAATCCTCTTTTAAAAGAAGTATTTTTAAATCCACAGTGTTAATGTAATTCCTTAAAATGTTAAATTTCCAAACTGGTAATATTTTTTAATTAAGAAATACATGAAAGTTTTTAATAAAATCTTAAACTGTCTAAGGTTCTACCCTGTCCTCAGACAGCTTGCTATTGAAAGTATCATGGAAGGTTCAAGAACTTTCAAGTATCACCAAGAATAAAAAGAATTTTCAGGAAAAACCAAGAACAATCCAGATTTTAGAAACAGTTGAATCACCCTGTTCATCAGTATTGTGGTAGAACATTCTGGAAAACCATAGAATATAAACATCTTATTGACATGTCTCAAAACTATGTCAGTAATGTGGTAGAACATTCTGGAACACCATAGATTATAAACATCTTATTGACATGTCTCAAAACTATGTCAGTAATGTGGTAGAACATTCTGGAACAACATAGAATATAAACAACTAATTGATATGATATCTTAAAACCAATCAGTATACATTGAGTTATCTATAAAGAAAAGCCTAAAGTGGAATGATATATACATAGCAGTAAATATGAATAATTCAGTGTCTGTAATCACTTGAAATTTATGTAAATATGCATATTTCAATGACCGAGAAGAAAAACGACATATTAGTTATGGCAAGAGCTTATTTTCATTTAGATATTTCAAGATATCCTAAGTAATAACGTTTTTTCACCCTTAGTTATATATATCCATATAAACAAATTTGTAAATTAGTCTAAAAATACAATTATTCTCCCATGCTTTCTTACTTTCCTTGAATTTATCTTTTTATTCATATATGTTTTAGATAAGCTTTTACATTCAATGTTGTCACTTGCGTTCGACAACCATATTTATTTATTAATTAATTACAACAGGAAGCGCTCTCTACTTTAAAACAAGAATTATTCATATATTTCCATCACGTTTATTTGTTTAAATTGATGTTGGAGTATAAAAAGTAAGAACATGTGAAATGACCTATCACAGTTTTGTCAGAAAATGCGTAATGTATGGTAGTTTTTCATTCAATGTATGAAAACATTACTCAGTGAAATAATTACTAAAGTGTATTGTATCTTAAATGCCTCAAATCCGCCGGGAATTTAGTATCTCGCTGAAGATTACAGTAGAATGATTTATCCATTCTGAAAGTATAAAACAATTAACGCAACTACACTGAATAATCAATTAAGAATCCTATTAAACAAATGAATTCAACTGACAGCACAATTACTGAATTTGAAAATAAAAACGAATATTTGAAATGTTTTCTGATCATTGAAAGGAAAAAACGAAGTTTTAAAGTGCAGTTCGTGCATTTAGAAAAAGTCCAATTTAGCACAACAACCACGTCGACATTCAGATTGACATGTGTTTACCTCGTTGGATGTGCCTTCCGATCATGTATTCTGCAATCCGTCAAGGAAATGTACCAAAATGAATCCCATAGTTTACAAAACAATAAAAGGAAAGGGTCTTGTTTATTATAGTGTTATATATAGTATTATAGTTTTACTAGCTCGCGGCTCACGAGCCGGCCTTTTCGGAACGAGTCCCATGACAAACATCCCCCAGACGAACGCTCCCCTCTCGAACCTTCGACCTCCGATCCCGAGGCGGACGCCTTAACCACTGGGCCACGGTGACCGGTATATACAATACAATATACACAATATAAACATGCACTACAGACACACTATATTATTTTACTATAACACATGCACTGTGTCTCTATTTTGTCTGTACTTTTTAAATTCTATCTGATCTCGTATTTAATCTTATTACATTAGAATTCTGATTCAGTGCTTGCCGACATTTGAACAAGTTCATCACTGCTTCACGGAATCTTGATCCTATCGAACAGTACAAAATGAAGTTTGCTGAATTGCCAAAATACATGAGCATATTTACTACGGCCCACCACGGATCTTGCAGTTGAACATTTCTCGGTATATTCTCTGGAATCCAATATGGTTCGCCAATAAAATATATACAAACAGGTAATGTACTTAGTATAAAAGTAAAATTCAATCCGACGAGAAGAACTGAAAGGTTTGACGTTTGAGCATTTCTTTCTGTTGCCGTTGGCTGTAAATTCGATGGTGCAACCTGTGACCTCGTTTTCTTATGACTGGAAACAAGTTTGTATATGATACATACATTTCCAGTGTTCAACACGGCAAACGGGACGAGAGAAAACTTGCATAAGTCAATCCATGTCCATATCTTCCCGAAAAAGTAATCATACCCCTCAGTGAGTGGTGCACACGGGATCACGAGCGTCATGTTATCAATCAAGACTTCTAGTTTACCAAATCCATAAAGAAGGTGAGAATTTACGAGCAAAGCACTGACTGCGATACCTGCAATGATAAATGTTGCACGAGATTTTGTACATATAAGTTTGCTTTGGTATGGGTAAAGAGTAGAAATAAGTCGTTCCACAGTAATAGTTGTTAAAATCCAAATAGGTATATCGGCACACGAATACATTAACCACCAGTGTACCTTACATAATACAGGATGAGCCGACCTTATGTCGCTGTCAAACAAATATTTAATCCATTGTCGCATCAGCCCAACATACAAAACGCATAAATCGGCGACCGCTAGCCCAAGCAAATATACTGTAGACGCCCAGCGACGGAACTTTGGTTTCGAAAGAACAATAATTGAGATTACATTTCCAATCGTTCCAAAAAGAATCAGAACAGGTGATGCTATCTGCCATATCAAAACACCAGCACGGAGTTCATTTTCAGATCGGAAATTTTTATTTACTTCCATGATCTTATATCGTCATACAACACCACTTCACTTCATCATAATCTTAGATATCTTCATTAAATGCATTCTTTAAAACTAATATGTTTTGTCACAAACTATTGAAGATACAAACAGTTTTTAAAACAAACGTCTTTATGATAGTATTTGCAATTAGTCAAACTGTCCAACAGTATAACATGCAGTCACACATTAAATTAACACCGTTGGTATTAAACACAATGCTTGATAATATCACAGCAACGGTTACAATGTGAGATACCTGTATCGTATTGGAAAGACAGTCTCTACTACTTTCACTATGGTTACTTAAGTGCACAAGGAATTTACGGAAACATTTATCCTATGCTGTATGTTGTTGCAGAGCTGAATTTGGTACTTGTTTCATGATGCAAAAATTGGTGCACCATGTTTAATAAAATAATATTGCTTTACTATTTCCACTAAGAAAAATCTGGTTTCTATGTGAAAAGTATTCATTTTCCTCTTCTTTTGTATTAATTTTGGGGTTTCCTGTAATTCTTTGCGACCATTGTTACTGTTATCAAATCTATTATTGCTATTTAAATTGGCAGATTTTAGCATATCTCATCTTAATCAATTGTCAAGTTAAAATGATTACACCTTTGAATAATATTATTTTCAATATACTGATTCTATTGTTCTTGTCATCATGCGCATTTTTGCAGTTTCTCTGTTATAAGATTTTTCAACCGGCATAAATTATTAAGAGTACATTATATTGTCAGCTTTTACAAATTATTACACCTTTGTTTGGAAAAATATTAGAAGCGTCAAACACCTCTTTATTATAGTCCGAGACAAACGGCAACTGGACTGTTTTATCTAGTTTATAAAGTAAACAAGAAGAAAACAAAACAGAAAAAGGTAGAAATTTGGCTGAGTATTAGAACTTTTAGACTTAATGAAAAATATCTCTATTTATTCATTTGAACTGTGTGTTACTCTCGAAAAAAGCTTTCTGAATAATCAAAACTTTGTGGTGAACTTCTTCTATTCAGTTTATTTCGACGGTGTGGATATTTAAGGAATACAATTTTGTGTTAACTGTCTATTTTTGTGACATTTTCGCGTGCTATATCTTTTCTTAACTGTTGTGTTCCATCCTTTAATTTGGGTTATACCACTTCTTATTCAAAGTGGTGTTCAATGAAAATTTGCTGACTGAATAGTGAACAGTGCAGACCATGATTAGCCTGCATGGATGTGCAGGCCGATCTTGGTCTGCACTGGTCGCAAAAGCAAAACCACTTGCCGCCAGCAGGCTAAAGGTTAAACCATACATTTTTAATATTATTGAAAAGGAAATAAATGAACTACAAAAAAATTACTTTAAAAATTTTGTTATGCTTCCAAATTATCTTTACATTTTATCAGGTTTTAAACACTTTATACTTTATTTGTTCAACTTGTTTCAGTTGTAAAGCAGAATTCATAACTTTAATATCATTCAACATTTTGTTCGTTATTAAACAAGGTCATGGTTTAATATAGAATTTCAGGAGTCCTGGAAAAATACAGCAAATGAAACAGTTTGAACACAATAAGTCTATGTTTCAAAAGAAAAGTAATATAAAGGCTACAATTATCTGGGAACATATTAGAAGCTTCTCTAAGAAGTTCTCACATATCTTACGTATTTCTCACATGTCTTACGTATTTCTCACATGACTTACGTATTTCGCACATGTCTTAAGAGTGTTTCACATATCTACATACATTTTTGTAATCGGCTTACCAGCCTCGTTGTTATCCTGCTTTCTGGTAAATATTTAACGATAAGGTGAAATGTCGCTATATTTGAATGTATTCTTCTAAGACATTATTTTGGTAATTTCTTTCTATTTTCCACCGGCCTTCTCCGGGTGAATACATGTACTTATCTCATCTAATAGGATTTCATTTAAACGCAATGTCAGTTTTGCTAGTTGTATATGTTATATGTGTTATTGTATATATACTTCTTTTGTACACTGTCCGCTGTTGTATTTGTGACTATGTATGTCATCATGGGCTTTTTAGCCTATTTGATTTGAAATAAATTGTCTGTCTGTCTTTCTGACTATGATCTTAGGATCTCGCCTTTATACATTCGTTTGAGGGACTCTCAAATGAGCTTAGAAAGCAAGTTTCTAAGTAAACTACGAATTGTTACTTTATATATGTTTTGTTTTGTTATGTTTTGTTTCTGTTTAGTAATCAATAATGGTTGTATTTCTTAAAAATTTATGATTCTCCAGACAGGTTTTATTCGAACACCAGTACCACGTTTCTTTATTAGTTTCTAGTATTTAAAAAAAAAACTAGCATCCATATATTTTTTAAAGAAATAGAAGGAAGTATTGAATAACGAATGCAAGTTTTACCCTAAATCATTGTTTTTAGGTCAAAGAAACACAAAATTTCCTACTTTAGATAAAATGACAATGTAATTTGACTTAAATGTCACAAGATGCCGTACAAAAAAGTAATTATACGATGAATCTGGAAAAGTAATCTAGAAATCTAATACGCAGTCTAAGAAATGGTGAATAACTAAAGAATCAATTTCAGTGTAAGATATCTGAGGTGTAGTCAAAATTTATTTTGTACATTTACATCATAGGAAAATGTATTCATTTTCCATGTATAGTATACCCTTTACAAACCGATATATGTAGTTAATTAGTCTAAAACATTGTATCGAATAACTTTTGACATATAAGGCAACTATGCAATCAATCATTAGTTACTGGTATTAAAATTAAGCCAATTATTGTTTTTAAAATGTCAGACATTTTAGAATTAATTTATAGGAAAACCGTGTTTCAACATTATTTATACGTCGGGTGTAATAATTTCATAAGGGCGAAAATGAAGCCGAATTAGTCATAATCTGCAAATCGAACAACCAACTTAGTATGTGTGCAAATTAACCAAGACAGTTGTGCAGATGGGAATATCTGGCTCGAGGGTGACTGTTCTGGCGGTAACGAGGCTCTGCCGAGTTGCCGCTTAAACTGTTACCCGAGAGCCGGAAATTTCCATCTGTATCTACCAATTTTCTTGCACTCAATCAAATTATAGTAAAAATAAATTCAGACAAATGGTTTTTCTATAGCACATTTTGCTTATACTCGTAGTAGCGTATTAACAAAGCGCGGAAATTTTATGCCCGTAAACAGGAAGTACGTCATGACGTTGCAAAGACGAAAACAACGTAATAGTTCTAGTTTTGTTTTATCGTCTGCAGTGTAACGTTTTTTTCCCTTAAAATTTAGAAATATGTTATAAGGAACAAAGAGAAACTATCAACATATTTGATTTTTATCCTGTTTTACGTAATTTTAACATACATTGTAATTATTACTGCTCAGATCTACGTTAAGATGCAGTTCGTCATTTAGAGTACGAGAGTCAGTTTTTCAGCACCGGTGAAATCACCAGAAATCCTAGTCTGGTATACAAGAAATATATTAGCTAACATATTTAGCTTAAATTTTCCTCTTTTATTATATCGTTTGATCATAATAGATTCCTCATCTGCTTTATTGCTTTCTAGATTCAAGGTTTTACAATAAGTAAACTCCTGCATCCTTGTATTCTTCACCTTAGGCAATAATATCTTATTTTACCTGGTAATGTAAAATCATCCTATTTGAGTTATAATATTTCTAATTGTGAGTTTTTAAAGTAAACAATATAATTCCTTAAAAGTAATTATAATACCTTTACGCTTCTAAATGTAAAGAGTTAAAAAGAATTCTAACATGGCCCGATTTGATTTCCAATTAAACGAAGAAGGAAATCAAGCTCTGCTGCGATAAACAACGGTTGACGCGCGGACCGGCGAGAGAGCATTATGCCGTCAATTATGACGTCAATTTGCCGCATGACGCCCGATACATTTACTATTTGGGTAAATGAAGTCCAGCGTAATATTTATCAACATATGTCAGTGTGATGTCAGAATGAAAACCATCAATGCATTCTTGTGAGTTATCGTCTTATTTACCACGGTTCGTCGTTCAGATGCTTCAGTATTTAACGACTAAGGCTAACGCCCTCGTGGTTCGATTCCTACGCATCTAAGCTCTGAACAGTGGTAAATTAGACGATAAACCACTCGAAGGCCTTGATTATTTGTTAAATAAGCAAATTCGATGAATTGGTATTCCCCGCCGAAAGGGTTAGTGGTGAGGAATGGCAAAAAAATATATATGGCAAAAAGTTAAGGATGTTACTAGGAAGCAAATAATTTCATTAGTCAAAATCAATTTAACAGAAAAGAAATGTTTAATTAAAGAGTACATAATAAATGTATGATACTTTGATCCTGACTAAAGAATTTATTTTGAATGGAATGTGCTTACTGTAATAAGCTTAGCTTTTAAAATTAAATGCAGTTAATTGAAATGTGAGCTTGAAGTTTAACTGAAACGAAATATTGTCTTTGAGTGGTTTGGCACCAAGTGTTGCTGTTTAAAATGTACATTTGAACTTAAAAGAACAGATGTCCTTAAGAGAACACAATCAAGTAAGATATCTTGAACATGGCTGGGGGCAAGGTTGGTGCATGTTGAAGGTTTGAACATTTAAAAAAAAAAGGAGTGGAAATATATATATATATATATATATATATATACAACATGGCTGGGGGCAAGGTTGGTGCATGTTGAAGGTTTGAACATTTAAAAAAAAAAGGAATGGAAATATATATATATATATATATATATATATATATATATATATATATATATATATATATATATATATATATATATATATGTTTATATATATATTTATCTTTTTGTGGGGGGGGGGGGGGGGGTGGGGGCGGGGTGTGTGGAACGGGTGAGGAAACAAAACTTCACATGTTGATTATAAATATTGATGAAAAATTAAAAATTAAAAAAAAAAATGGGGCGAAGTGGGAGGGGGGGGGGGGGGGGGGCAGAGGATGCAGGATCGGTGGCGGGCATGACTGGGTGGAGGAGCGACGTGGAAGAATGGTACAACTTGCATGTTGATAAATATTCATGGAAGGTTTGAAAAAAAATCTCAAATAAGGAATGAAAAAGAAAATTAGGGGGGGGGGGGGGGGGCGGGGGGGGGTTGGGAGGGGGAGGGGGTGTGACCCAAGGTAAGGGGTTGACCAGGTGTGGGTGCACAATTTCACATGTTCATAATAAATGTTCATGGAAAAGAATAAAAGAAATTCAATGAAATTCTACCAAATGGTAAGTTTGTTATGTACAAATATGTGGATTTTTATACAATTATGGGGCAATAACTCTGAAGTTACAAAAGAAATCCAAACGACTTTGTGTGTGCACAAACACATTATGGTGCTCTAAACTCTGTTTAAGTTTCATAGTTCAAGGTCAAATATATCAAAAGTTATGATGCAGAAATTGCCATATTTATAGTACCCTATATAGTTAACACTAGAAACTTCTAAGGGCCATAACTCTGGTGTTACTTAGGCAATCTGACTGAAACTTGACGGGCCCCATAACCTCATAGTGGTGGACATGTATATGAAGTTTGTTTGAAACAAATCTAAAATAAGGAATGAATTCTTTTTTTGGGGAGGGGGGGGGGGGGGAGGGGGAGAGGGTGTGACCAAGGTAAGGGGGTGACCAGGTGTGGGTACACAACTTCACATGTTTACAATAAATGTTCATGGAAAAAAATGAAAGAAACTTAATGAAATTCTACCTAATGGTAAGTTTGTTATGTACAAATATGTGGATTTTTATAAAATTAAAGGGCAATAACTCTGAAGTTACAGAATAAGTCCAAACGAAATTGTGTGTACACAACCACATTATGGTGATCTAAATTCTGTTTAAGTTTCATAGTTCTAGGTCAAATATATCAAAAGTTATGATGCAGAAATTGCCTTATTTATAGTTCCCTATATAGTTAACATTAGAAACTTCTAAGGGCCATAACTCTAGTGTTACTAGGGCAATCTGACTGAAACTTGACGGGCCGCATAAACTCATAGTGGTGAACATGTATATGAAGTTCTATGTAGATATTCCTAACCACTTCCTAGATATGGCTCCGGACGGACGGACGGACGGACAACGCCAAAACTATATCCCTCCGACTTTCGTCGGGGTATAATAAAAATATTATCAGGATTCAATAATTCGGAGGAGAAAAGCTAGCATCATCATTGTTATTTAGGTTGAGCACATCACATAGTCAGTGATTTTACGCTTATTTTAACAACTTTTTCCAACGACAACTAGGGTTACCTTTAAAAAGTTGTTAACTGCTGTTAACATTAAAATGCAATTTCATAATGTTGGCACAATTTAATAATAATAATAATGATAATTATAATGATGATAATAACCGATAATAATATGGTATTCAAAATCACCTTGCAGCATATCACTACGGGTATCAAACGCATTATCAAGTCACCATAACAAAACAAATCGGATACATTTCAGCTCCAAATATGACTAGCCTGAGTTCTTGATCACGTCCTTAGTACAATTAGCAAAACACAACCACTGGCGATTAAATCCGAAAGGAAATTTAAAATCTGAATGTGCGCAGAGTTAATCGGAGGTGAAAGAGAATGTGCTCGTGTACATTCATTATTGATACATGTAATTACATTTTCCCCTGTCTCTTGATGCTAAATGGTTAAATAATGCTGAAACAATGAACGCGACAAAACATCATTGTCTTTTGAAATCACGTTATGGGCGTCATGGTGTTACGTGTCAGTAACCACTCAAAATCTATAGTTTTATCTTGAAAGTAATGGATTTTGAGCATTTGACTTAACTTCAAACAACCATTATGTGCTAAAATAATTTTCAAGAATATTACACTATTTTGAATAATGATCAATATTTTGCAGCTTTTATATTGAAATGTGTGGAATGGTTGGTGATGTCAGATTTTACTAGGAAGATAGGTGAGTGCAAGGTAAATTAGCAGAGGCAATTTTCAAATAAAATAGGCAGCTTGACTGTTTTATCTGTGACGCGTATTTGCTACTTTTTCCATGGCTAAATAGGTATTAATATACCAATACTAACTAAAATTGTCCATAATTCAGTAGAAATTGCGATATCGTGATTCTAAATTAATGTTACTGTGGAAACAAACAAAACGGCATTTATATCTCAGGCTTTGGAACGAACACAGTTTCGGCTTTCTAACTGTATTCAAGATGACTTGCGATAATAATAACAGCAAGCAAATATTTTCCCCCATGAAAAGGTCAGATTGCATACTATTATATTTCCTTTTCATAATTGAAAATAAAACAAATATATAACTGAACACTTACACATAGAAAGTAAGGCTACGCAGGTCTAGCTATAAGCTAGAGTAGTTGTAATAGTTGTAGTAGAAAACGTGTTTTCTTTAACTCTATGTATTTGAAGCTATCTGTCGAATTCTGAATCCAGCTAAAAATGGCGGCTTTAGAGTTTTATGATTCGAAAAGGGATACTGAAAAAAGCGAAAAACGAGTTAATTAAGAGAGTTGTGTTTTGTGCAGCGTACTTTTCTTTTATAAAAAGTGAACATCCCTTCTCCGTTCTCTTTTTCTACCGTACAGATTCTTTATGTGAATTTAAATCTCTGAAAATATGATATTCTAGAAAATGTCGAAATAACGCTTTAATGAAAGTATATTGAAAGGAAGAACAGTTTAGTTTAGTAGTGTTCAATCTATTAGAACTGTTGTTTATTTGTTTACTGGGTTTAACGCCAAACCGACATAATTATAGTTCATATGGTAACTTCCCAACTTTTCACGTGGAAGAAGACACCAGGGGCCCCTCCATACATTATTTCACCACGAGCGGCCACCTAAGGTTTGTAGAACTACTGACCGTCCGTAGGTCAGCTGGATGGCTTCCTCACATGAAATCTTTTACGCAAGGCTTGATCCCATTCGGGTGAGGGGCAAGTGATTAGAAGTCATCGACCTTAACCATTTGGCCAGGAAGGCCGACATAATTGTTACTTAATAGTCATGTTCAATTTATACATGTATAATGTTAGGTTTTAAGTTCGTATTTTTTGGAATTTATAATGCAAAGCGTCTTTAAGTAAGTAGGTTACCTTAATATTTTTATGTGCGCATGTCCCACCGGAAGCTAACGTGACGATTTACGACGACGTTTACGCCAAACTAAATGTGATTTTATATCCATTTTTCTGAAAACAAATAATGAACATGTCTCCGATCTGATGCTTTATGGTTTAATAAAAAATGAATGCAAAAAAATGAATAAATTACCGTCATTGACGTCATGACGTTACGTGTCAGTGGCCGCGCAAAACCAACAGCTTTTATTTTGAAAGTACGTAATTCTGTGCATTTTCTTTATTTGGACTATTTTCAAACAGCCATTATTTGCTGAAATATTTTTTGAGTCTTTTGCTCTGAATAATTATCAATATTTTGCTTCTTTTATGTATATATATTGAAATGTTATGCGGAATGTAAGAAAATGGAGGATGGTAACCAATGTTATTTGGAATATAGTTTGGTGAAAGGTTACTTGTTACGGCCATTTTCAAATAAAATGGTTTGTAATATCTATTTTTCAGTTTCCGTTGATAATTTGTTACTTATATACTAAAAACTAAGCTCTAAAATTGTTCACATTTCAGTAGAAAATTGTGGTGTCTTGAATTGAATTGATGTTACCATGGCAACGAAGCCCGTGACCTATATATCTAAATGCAAAATTCAAAAGCGTTTACACTGGTCTATTTGCTGTAAGTATTTTAAACTGTGAAATTTGTTTGAATCAATGCAAATAACACGAAGATAAAACTTATGTTAGAAATAATATGTTTTAAAGCTACATTAACAAAAAAGATAATTTTATCCAATGTTTTTTAATAAGAAATTACGACAAAAAGTAAGATATACGCTATTTTAAACATCTCTGTTGCCATGGTTACTTTAAACTTTAAAAAAGACAGGGTACCGTGTAAAGTGCTTGGTATTTTGCTAATAATATTACCAAAATATTCCATGTTGATAATTAACAGAATGGCACTGAAGCCGTCGAAAACCCCGTTTTTATACATAGTTGTTTAAAAATGAGAGAAATTGCGTTACCATGGAAACACGAGTCCCGCGACATATACATTTTAAGCTTATATTAGAAAGCTAACGCGCATACTAGTAAAATTATCAATTATGCAGACTTCTACGAATATCAAGGAAACTAAAATACACTGAAAAGTGTAAAATATCCGTATTTTCCTTCTTCTTTCAATATAAAATACCTTTGGGGGGTCATGTTTTTCAAACCTGGATAAAAATTGAACTTGAATGGACAGAGATAAACGAAATTGAGATTGTAGCAGTTAAAGCATTAGATTACACGAAATACAAAAAATTGCTGCGGTTCAACTAATTTGAATTTACCCTGGTAACAAGGTAACCTACCTCCTTAAACTAAATCTGAGAGCTACTGTGGTTACAATATTTGCTGCAAGGATTAAGTGAGTGAAATGTTTCACTGTAACAAAGATGGCTGTACTTTAAACTAAATTATTACATGAGTACCTATAAATAGTAACAATTTTGTGCTGAAAATGCACCTATTATCGCATTGCGTCATGCATTATCTCATTATCATAATGAATAGATCCTATCTCTCAATCAAACCAACAATATTAGCCAATAAGATAAAGCGTTATCAGTCGATCCGTAGACTTTGTTGCTAAGACGCTATTGTGTCTCACAAGCTTACCGTAAATAAGTACATACAGACTGTAAAGTTCTAAATATAACAGTATTCTTTTACGTTCTCTTCACGGCCCTGTGTAAAAACAAGAGATGCTTTACATATTAAATGTAAATATGACTCATAGAAGTAAGAAAAGAAGTGACCGCATGTAATAAATAATTGAGAAAACCCATGTAGCATGTTCATTTTTCAAGTTTATCATTTCTTGTAAAATTACAGCTGTGGATAAATTGGTTCTCAGACAGGTGTCACAGGATTTTCATCGATTTTCTACTCGAGAAAACGAAATATAAGGCAAATAAAACATATACATGTGAACGGCGATCTCCAAATTTCGTCCACACTCTACATATTTGGTATAAGAATTTTAATGCTAATATTCGTGAACTGAATTTTTACTTTTTTCCTAAGAATATCAGAAGTAATGTCGAATGCATTATTATTATTAGTTTCAGCAACACTTAACATATTTCATGTAAGAATTTTAATGCTAGATATTCCGTGAACGGAATAGTAATGTTGAAATCGTTATTCATTTTTCTTGCCTTATTGAATGCTGCAGATGGTGCGTGGACCAACTGAAACAAAGTAAGATTGTTATGAAAGTGATGTTGGTTACGTTACCACCATTAGAAAAAATAGCCAGTAACAGGAGGAGCCATAGAAAATAGGGCCTAACGCCTAACTAACATAAGTTAATGTTCTGGTTCTGATACATGAGATATTTTTTCATGGGAATCAGCATGCATTCGAAATATTTGTTTTGCATCTTTTTACAACTTGTTATGTATACATTTCGGAATTATGGGTGTGAGTGTGCGCGTGTGTGAGTGTGTATGCGCCTTCAATTGCGGACATCAGTCCGAATTAACAGCAACAATTGGGTACTTCCTTTGCAATTGAGGACTGTCCCATTTGACACAAAATGCTTGATTTTACCTGAAACATGTAAAAAATTGATAAAAATGATGAGTCCCTGGTTGCCGGCCCCTAACAACGGGTGGGTCGTCGGTGCGTAGCATTTTTAAATGTCGACATATTATCAGTGGGTTTCCGAGTGGGTTGCGAGAGTCTTCATTTGCACTTAAAAATTCAGTCTCAAGTAAATAACTTTATTTTTTATTCTGGGATATCGCCAAATATCGTCATAAACATATTGAAATGATAGATCCTATTTGCTTCGAAAGGTGTTTAAGTTTTTCTACTGTGGATCATCGCCAGAAACTTTTAGATGATACACACCTGAAATTGTCACATATTTTCGCAGTACAAAATTGCGTGTTGAAATGCGGAGATTTTGTAGTCTTACCTTGTTCAGTCTGACATAATGCTGACTGGCAATGAACCCTCTCGGATTCAAATCTTTTTCGGAAATACCAGTTAAGTTACAGGTTATTTTTCGGATTTTCCCAAACGTTTTAAATTAGAATCTACGGATGGGGAGTGGGCGTATTTTATCAGTAAAAGCACTCCGAACAGTTCATAGTACATGTACCCATGATGACTGATTATCCATTGAAGAAACTGACGATATTATATCATAAAAGACATACTGAAAGGTAAATGCCGGTTTTATTAGGTAAAGTTGCCTAAATATATGATATTTGTTTCTTTACTGGTATTTTGCGTGCTTTGAGTTTATTTTCTTTACTTCGGTCAATATAAGATAATGTCGGGGAAACCCGGAACCAAAAGGTATTTTTTATTATGTTTCCTTATTCTCTGTTCCTGTTACATCGAATACAGCTCTCAGACTTGTTTAGGAAGTTATAATGAGACGGACTTACAGTAATATAAATATTAGCCATAGATTGTAAGTTGGCACAAGACCACAGTTCACAATACGGAAGTGGTTACGCGGAAAATAGTTCCTCTGTTTGATGATGAATATTGGTGAATTTTTGAGTGAAAGACCTGTAATAAATGGCATGATTTAATAGAGGAGATATGAACTAGTAGGTACATGTACAATTTGACAGAATGAGAATGTCAGAATATGCCTAACATGACTTTTTGATAGGGCCTGTTTTGCCTGTTTGCGGCCATCTAGAGAGTATTCTTTATAGGCATGTGATTTGGTTCAAAATAGTGGAAAAAAGAGCCGGTCAACCATTAAGCAATAACAAGGCGTCTTCGGTGTTTGACAATATTCTGAACGAGTACCTTAAAAATGTTCGCCCTAGTATGTTGTCAGTATTTTGTAGTTTGTTCAATATCATTTTGGACTCGGGTATTTTTCCCGATATCTGGAGTAAAGGTGTTATTTTTTGTACAAGAATAAAGGTAGCATTAATGACCCTGACAATTACAGGGGCATAACTATATGAAGCTGTTTTGGAAAGTTGTTCACATCTTTATTAAACACTAGGTTAAACACTTTTTTAGATGTCAATAACATATTGTGTGAAGAACAGACTGGATTTAGAAAACATTATAGCACTGTTGATCATATATTTTCTTTAAAAATGTTAATAGATAAGTATTTTGTCAATAATAAAAAACTGTACTGTGCTTTTGTGGATTACCGAAAAGCCTTCACTCAGTCAATCGTATTGCTTTAAAATTATTCTCAACATGTATGATAAAGCAAAGTCTTGTGTAAAATCAAACAACACTCTATCTGATTTTTTTTTGTGAGTCATACAGGAGTTAGACAAGGTGAAAATCTCTCTCCTGTTCTATTTTCTTTATTCTTGAATGATTTAAATAGCTTTATGTCTAGTAAATTTCATGGTCTCAGTTATTATCTGATAACGTTAGTCATATGTTAAGTGATAATGATGTTGAAGTTTTCTTCAAGTTATATTTGCTATTATATGCTGATGACACAGTCATCTTAGCAGAAAACCCTAATGACCTCCAGTCAGCTCTTAATGCTACGTCAGAGTATTGCACCTCATGGGGGCTAAAGGTTAACAACGCAAAGACTAAAGTTGTCATATTTTGGAAAAATAAGAGAGGTATGCGTAATGCTCCAGTATTTCAATTTGAGGGTGATATTTTAGAAATTGTTGACCACTTCTCATACCTAGGTATTCAATTTTCATTCAATGGCAAGTTCGGTAGAACTAAGGCTCATTTAGTTGATCAAGCACGTAAAGCTATGTTTGCTGTTATTAGTAAATTCAGGAAGTTGTTTTACCTATTGGTTTGCAGTTGCACCTTTTCGATACCATGGTTACTCCTATTGTCTTGTACGGCTCAGAGGTATGGGGTGTGTGTGTGTGGGGGGGGGGGGGGTCGAAAATTTAGATATTGTTGATAAATTTCAGTTGAAATATTTGAAGAGTACCCCTAATAACATATTATATGGTGATCTTGGTATTTTACCATTTTCAAGTCGTATTAAATGTAGAGTGGTAACTTTTTGGAGTAAGGTAATAAGCTCCAAGGAAGATAAAATTTGTAATATTTGAAAACATTGCAAGAGAACAAAGAACTTGTCATTTGTGTAACAGTAACATTTTAGGAGATGAATCTCACTATCTTTTTGATTGCAAATATTTCAAAGTTGATAGAAAAAAAAATATACTAGTAGATGAATATTATTTTAAATATCCAAATACGCTCAAATTTTCTAGCCTTATGAACAATGACAATAAGAATACTTTGTTAAAACTGGCTGTTTTCTGTAAGAAAATTATCTGTCTGCTTTTAGATAAATAGTTAGTTCTCATCCTTCACATTATCAGTTACTTCAGCAACGATTTGTCATGTTTTAAATGCCATTCTGTTTTTGTTACAATGACTTGTTATTGTTATAATTGTTGTCAGATTCCCTTATGGGCCTTGACTTGATTAATAAACTGTAAACTGTAAACCAATGTTTACTGTGGCTGGATTTTTTTTCTCTTGAATAGTTCTGTTGAGTTCAGGTATTTTTATGGGCGTTGGAATGCATGCAAAATTACTATAGTGTCCAGTGCATATATAGAACATATAGTAAAAATAACTGTGGTCTTAGGCCAGTTAACGAGTCCTAATTAATATAATGTCATTTACCCCACGCACTTGTTCCATTGTTATCAACAGAAAATCTTTTTTTGAATCTATTTCAATGCTTTTGATTGAGATGATATCTATGAATCATCAGAGGAATGTTGCAGCTATTTCAACAAATTTGCAGGAAATGAAAATAAAATAACTGCAATTTGAAATTATCACCCATGTTCAGTAAGTGTACAGACAATTAAAACATTAAAAAAAAAGGATTAGATCACCACTGGAATGTAGCTAAGGGACATGTGACACAAGACGCTTTATCATCTGCAAAAAGACGAATTATAGAACCGATGTTCAAAACAATGTCGTTAATGTAAGTTAGAAATAACAAAAGTCCTAGAATAGATTCTTGCGGGACACCAGCGTTAATGGTCGACCAAGAGGAAGATGCATTTGCGTACACAACTCGCTGCTTACGCAAGGAAAGGTATCAGGATAGCCAGTTCAGAAGTAAGCCCTTAATACCTAGAGAGGATAACTTATGGAGAAGTCCGCGATGCCACACCCTGTCGAACGCCTTCGAAACGTCACAAAACACGGCTCGAACTTCTTTGCCGTTATCGAGAGCATTGCAGATGTCGTTATGAAGATAGACCAGTTGGTCCACTTTAGAGTCACCTTTGATAAAGCCTGATTAAAGACAAGTAAGAAGATTGTTTTGAGTGAGACAGTTGTAAAGATATTTGTGAATACACCGTTCCATAAGTTTGCCTATGCAGTTAATAAGGGAGATTGGTCGATAGTTCGAAGGTTTAGGGGGATCTGATTTTTAAAAACTGGAGTAACATTTGCTAGTTTCCAGGACGAAGGGAAGAAGGCATGCGTCAATAACTTGTTGAAGAACTGCGAAAGAGGTTCAGAAAGTTCTGCTTTACCTTCTCGAAAAGTTTAGGGTTGATGAGATCAGGTCCACAGGCTTTAGAAGGATCAATGAGGGATATAGCATCAGAGACGTGTGTTGGTGTTATAAGAATATTTGATAGGGTAGCTGTAGTAAAAGCTATTAGCTATTTTCGAGCTAGAGGGTACCACTCGCAGGCTAAACGGAACACCGTAGGTTATTAATAATGCTTTTTAACCCTAGTTGAAAATTTATTGCAATTTTGTTTAGCTATTGTATATATTATAAAATACACGAAGGGTATTCAAAACGTTATGATACGGAAGACAGAACAGTTTTATGTTTTTACCATATACGTTTCATATACATAAGACATAAAAATATATGTTTAAAACTGCTTTTTATATTTAGCTCACCTGCTCAGGTGAGTTACTGTGATCGCTCGATGTCCGGCGTCCGTCGTCTGTCTGTCTGTCGTCTGTCTGTCAACATTTAGCTTGTGTATGCGATAGAGGCTGTATTTTTCAACTGATCTTCATGAAATTTTGTCTAGGTCGACTTTGACTTTGGGTTATCTGGGATAAAAAAACTAGGACATTAGGTCAAATCAAAGAAAAACCTTGTGTATGCAATAGGGGCTGCATTTTAAACTTGATCTTCATGAAATTAGATCAGAATGGTTGTCTAGATGAAATCTAGGATGACTTTGAATTTGGGTCATCTAGGATCAAAAACTAGGTCACCTGGTCAAATTAAAGAAAAATCTTGTGTAGGCAATAGGGGCTGCATTTTACAGTGGATATTCATAGAATTTAGTCTGAATGATTGCCTTGATAAAATCTAGGTCAAGTTAGAATATGGGTCAACTGTGGTCAAAAACTAGGTCACTAGGTCAAATCAAAGAAAAATCTTGTGTATACGATAGAGACTGTAGTTTTCATTGATCTTCATGAATTTTGGTCAGAATGATAGCCTTGATAAAATTAAGGTTAAGTTTGAATATGGGTAATCTGGGGTGAAAAACTAGGTCACTAGGACAAATCAAAGAAAAACCTTTTGTATGTGATAGAGGCTGTATTTTTCAATTGAGGTACATGAAATTTGGTCAGAATGATTGTCTTGATGAAATCCAGGTCAAGTTCGAATGTAGGTAATCTTGGCTCAAAAACTAGGTCATAGGTCAAATTGAAGAAAATACTTGTTTACACTTAAGAGACCACATTTTCCGTCCAATCTTAATGAAAATTGATAAGAATACTTGTTTCCATGAAATCACTAGGTCAAACATGTTCACACTGTTATAGTGTGTTTCTCAGGTGAGCGACCTAGGTCTATTTTGGCCCTCTTGTTCATTGTTACATACTATTAAGGTGCTTCAAGGGTCATCTCATGGACTGTATTTGTACATTTTACTGTTACAGTCGAAGTCCCCTAAATGGTCACTTTCACACGATTTTCTGTCCCACATTCCGAGAAACTGTTAAGTCTTATATTATATACATCAATGCAAAACGTGTAAGTTCTTTCATATCTTGTTTTTGTTGAATCTATAACCGCAATATTCGGCGTGATTGAGAAATATGATATACATATCATTAGAATTACACTATTATGCTTATATCAGGGTTATATATTTTCAATTCCATTTATTGTACGTACACGATTTGTACATGTAGCGGCGATAAAAGATCTAAAAGGAAGAGACACATTTACGCAGTCTCACTGAAATGTTGCCACGCAACAGTGTATACATGTTTGTGTAACTGTTTGAGATTTACACAAAAATACATTAACTGAAATAAAACTATATGGCATGACGACCAGGACAAAACTAACAAAGAAAGAAACACAGATGAACAACACCTGGATGGGGAATTTAACCAGTTTAATTCTACGCATCAAGAAGACGGATTCGAATATGATAATTATTATTGTAGTGTGGTAATGCATTCTTCTTGCAGGTTCGATTAGAATACGGTCTTTAGGGTACAATTGCAAATAACAGTAGTTATATTTACATGCACTATATATTTTTTGCACGGAAAGCAAAAGGCGTTTATTTTCGTATAAACAACTTTGTTGTAATAATTTCAAGGACGAGTCTTTCCGCGAGATTGCACGCGCAATCTGGCGCCATTCATAAAAATATGTATAAAACGGCGTCGTTCGCAAAATTATCTCACTACTGGACACCAAACTTGTAAAAAGAACATTACATCATAGCTAAAACTCCTTTTCCTGACGGTAAAAATCAAAATAGAACCGATACGACTAAATAACTTTCATTGGATTTAACGACATTTTTGATAAAATCTTGGAACTGTAATTTTGTCAGAAGGTGAATTACAACTGAAGGTGGGCGGATCTTCTCGGCTGTTCTATTTAGATGTTTAAAAAATCGATATTCTGATATTTATTTTGATTTCTGATACTCCTGGAAAGCAGTCTACTTATTTTGTAGCAAGCTACCGTAAGAAATATAATTATAAGGATTGAATACAATTTAGTACGTTTATAAGGATATAAATCACAGTGGGATTTCTTGCAAACAATCCATTAATCGCGCTTCTTTGCAAGAAGTTCCAATGTGGTTTATACACTGAAACGCACAAAAATAGCATTTAATTCTCAATACATGCATCTGATACATTTTCAAAATTTGACGTTAAGGTTTTTCTGCACGTTCGGATTGAAATGTTTTTCTACAATGTAGAATTTGCTTCAACCCCATTTTTTTAAAACTTCAGAATATACTTAGAAAATATAGGAAATAAAAACGATGGGTCGCGGGCTTGAATTTTTGCTAGACTGATTTGAAAAATCAGAACTTTCATAATATTTTTGCGAATAGATTTTTTTTCTTCAATGTAGATTTTAATGAAACTTCTCACAGTCGTAAGCAATCTGACTGAAGTACTTGATCTTCTAAACGAAGATCTGAGAACGACCCATTCACATACGTCTTCTGTATATTTTGGATTTCCAGTATTGCTATTTTTATTTTAACCAATGAAACGACTTGTTAGAATGTCAAAGAGTAAGAAAAATGTGCAGTTATTCCAGGGCTCGAACTCGGGACCCCTCGATTACTAAGCAAGTGGCCTACCGACTGAGCTAACCGGCTATCTGACACATTCCGACATAAGAATTGTAAATATCAAAAGTCAAGGCTACAGGTAGATTTGCTAAATTTTGTAAGTTAAGCTCTGATTGGCTAGCGAAAGGGTCGTCAGAACGAGGCTATGAATAGGTCGTTCTCAGATCCTATGCGTAGCGTAATAGGAGGTGTACTTTAGTCAGATTGAGTCGTAAGTACACAACACATATGGTTTATAAGGTGGGGAAATAAAATGTATAGGTCCGTGTGCTTATTTGTGAGATATTTAACCATGATTAATGTGAACCGCACATATCAAGTTAATTTTAAGATATTATTTTGCATTAATTAACGTGTTAGATGTTTTAGTATCATAATCTAACTTTGGCAAGATAGTAACAATGCTATTGATATAAATTTACTCACAGGTTGCCAAAATTTCATAAAATGATTTTCATTTACGTACGCCTAATCCAGATAACTGACATTATGCGATCATTTCCGGTTTATCAAACATGCAGAACTACCTTAAACAGTAGGTAGTAAAATGTGAGAGAAAAGTAAATGGAATGTGTCTGCCCGCTTAGATCAGTAGGTACAGCGTTGGTCTACGGATCGCGGGGTCGTGAGCTCGATCCTCGGACGGGGCGTATGTTCTCCGTGACTATTTGATAAACGATATTGTGTCTGAAATCATTAGTCCTCCACCTCTGATTCATGCGGAGAAGTTGGCAGTTACTTGCGGAGAACAGGTTTGTACTGGTACAGAATCTAGGAACATTTGTTAGGTTAATTGCCCGCCATTACATGACTGAAATACTGTTGAAAACAGCGTTAAACCAAAACAAACAAAAAAAAGAACAAATGAAATATATTCATTAATTCGCATTTTGCGCCTTTAAAAAAACAAGGTCGATGTATAAAATAGCTATAAATATGTGATAGTGAAATTGACTCTTTAACTTGATTTTGCAGTTATTTGTAAAGTTTGTTAACAATACATAAATGTCTAAAGTGCATTTACTTTAAGAGTCTTAATCAAATAATTAAATAAATATTGGCGAAAAGTGTATTGCGTTCGTTAAGTATAAGATAATCTTAATTCAAGGGATTTAACGCCATGTTGTAAAATTTAATATCTGGACATTTACTTCTTTGATCTAAAACAAAAGAAATGTAACAGGTATATTAATTTTGTTTCCATTTTGGCATGAAATATGAGTGTTTCTCCTGATAAGTTTAAATAACAAAGTTGTTCCTACCATCTAGGTGCGAATCACAGAAAGTAGTTTCAAATGTACTTTTCTACAAGAAAATTAACTATCTGCATCATTTCTGAAAACAATCTATTTGCGTATCAGATTTATGAAGGGACGATAATGTGTTTGAAAGAAAATAGACCGTAATTACTTTCACACACGCTATCGTTGATGTCTACAAGGAAGTCTGTATCTCTTCGATATCTGTCAGCAGTTTTTCAGATGCTTACCTAATTGATTTATGGGAATGGCCAATTCGCGAGTAATATTGAAACGCGGTCACGATCATATCGCTATTATATAAGATAAATTATCAAAAAGCTACATGTATTATTTAGCACGTGGCCAGGGAGCGACAACTCGATATGGGCACTCTAGCTATCACAAAGCTACTGAGGAGTTGGATGTAATGAAATAATATTGAACATGCGTAACTACTACGCTTAACATGAAACAAGAAAAGGGAATTTTGTTTTGTCCAATTTATCTAGCATACATTAAAAGACTAACGTACATTCTAGGAGATAAAATCACTGGCACCAGACCAGAAAGAAAATGCCTCTGTACATGTATAACCTATCCCTAGGTATTCTATAAAAGAACCATGGTCATGATCCGGTAAATTGCACTAACCCATTTCAATCGCACATTTCTCATCTAAAGCGCAGTTCGGTGAATGGGTACATAGCATATTGATCAAGCAGTGATTTATCTTCCATCGTGCACCAGTTACATCGTCTCCATATTTCATATTGCAAAGGTACTCCACATAGTTTATGCTTTCGTCAACGTTACAGAAAAAACTTGTTTGAACTTCCCTAATGAACATCCGGTCTAGAGGTCATAGCAATGTGCAAATGCTTGGCGAAATGTAAACAAGTAAAAACAGGATACAAACTATTCAGTTACACAGTTTTACAATATCTGTACTGTTTATTTAATTCATATTTCACATTTGTGTTGCATATACACATTTTAGCGTACACGTGTAGTTAAATGACAACTGACATACATTTTCACATAAGCCAATCAGAATGGTTTTGTAACCTAGACTGGAACTTCACTAGGGAAGTTCAAACAAGTTTTTTGTGTAACGTTAAAAAAAACTAAAAACTACGCATTGTTTCTCTAAGATAAGAAATATTGAAGAAATGTGATCTATACACAATGGAAGATAAATTACCACTTGATCAATAGCCATAGTACACATTTACCGAACTGCGCGTTTTAGGTATGAAATGTGCGATTGAAATGGGTTAGTATATTTTTCCGTTCATGACCATGGTTCTTATAGAATACTTAGGGGTAGGGTATAACATGTACAGAGGTATTTTCTTTCTGGTCTGGTGCCAGTGGGTAAAATTTGCCATTTGCAGATGCCATTACCAAAACGCATAAGGGAGGAGACTGTTCGCTAAGTGCAATGAACATTTATAACATTTATTATGTGCTTCCTTGCTTCATAGTTTTTGAAACAACATAGCTTCCCGTTTTTCTGTTTCTATGATTTAATAATAATAATTGTCAGTCATGCATTAACAAGCTTTGTGCTTTTTGTGCTACACAACATTTGGTGATTGATTGTTGCTGACAAAGCAAGAACTTGGTATTTAAACAATGATCTGAGCTGATACAGATTTCTAAACTTGTCCCCAGTCTAAAATACAATAAGCTTCGTCTATTACAAGGTATCTCTTCTTGCTTACAGAAAATTGTGTCAAGATCTTTGTCAGTAGGTGCTTGTTCAGGATGGCAAAACAGAAAGTTTAACTTGTGGACTTCAGTTTTAAAATATCCTTATCACCGTACAAACCGAAACCGCTTTTTGCATCCAGTTTATCAACTTGATGTTTTATTACGGCATTAAGAGAAACAATTACTGTGACAGCTATGTTCTCATCAATGAATAGTAAAATTTCATATTTCAAAGAATTCCCGTATCCTATTCAATCTTTGCCAGAGAGAAGGATGTGTATGACTTTCTTTTGGATATCCTTCAACTTTGAGATGGCACTGTTGCATGCCTGGTTGTATTTGCAAGACCTCTGTCACAAAAACGCATCTAAAGTTACAAACACTCTGAAAAACTATTCCTCTAACATGGCTAAATTTGATTACCAGTTAAACAAAGATGAAGTTCAACCTATGTCTATTCTCAGTAAACAAAGTTGATGGACAGATCTTTTTACAGATTTTATTATGATTATTGCATCAATTATGACATCCAATGATGTCTTGTTCATTACTTTTCAGATAAATGAGGTCCAGCATAATGTTTATCAAAATATTTCAATGAGCACGTAAGAAAGAAAACAATCAAGGCCTTTGTGAAGTTTAATGCTAAACTCTGAACCTTGATAAATCAGGCAACAGACCACTTACTAATGAAGGGGAAATGAAAATATGTTAGAATGTATGTAAAATAGAAAAAGCGGAAACTTCACAGCTCGCCCAACACGACAAAAACGAAAATGTTGCAGGCCCGGCTCGATTGAGCCTGTACATGGACGGTAGTGGAAACGCACAAGTTAAACATATACACTGACGCGATATGAAAACGCAACAAACATATGCCTGAATATATTCTGTACTACAAAAAGCATCATCTTAAAATGTTCAACACATACACATCTCGATACTCCATACCCCCCGTGTTCAAATTTAATCAGCACAACAGACCGTAAAATTGACGTAATGGGTATAGAGTATCGAGAAAAATATATTCAGGCATATGTTTGTTGCGTTTTCTCGTCAGTATATATAAATCAAAGAAGTCTAAATTCATATCTTATTTTAATTTTATAGCTCTTTGATACACTACAATTTATGAGCTTTTAAGTGTCCATGGTTACTGCTCCACCTTCAAACATGTAAGCATAATACTATGACAATAAAATCTGGAAAGTAGATCCCTCGGAAGCACCGAGAACAAGACAAACAGTGAAAATTGCAGACTCGGTTTGATTGAGTCTGTTCATGAGCAGTAATGGAAAATGCGAAGGACCAGAAAATATAACAACACTGAGATAAGTCTGAAGTAATATCTGCTAAAGCAAGGGTGTCATTGGCAACCATTCAGCTTTTTGGAAAACAACAGCTCAAACAATATCTCCTAAAACAAAAATTTGTTAGAATGTATGTACAAATACACAAGCTAAACATGTACAATCAAAAAAGATTTTTATAGCTCTTTGATATAATACAATTTATGAGATCATTAAAGATCCATAATGTTTTTAATTTTTAGCTTTTCAAAGAGATGTTATGCGTAATAACATGGTTAAAAACACTATTTTTAATACGGCACAAAAACTGTTATAGTTAAGAGCCATAAAGGTAGATAATAAAATCAATAGATTCCAAAAACATTTTAGTATATTCAGCAATATTCAAACCTTTGACAATTGTTAAAGAAAGCAATTATCGGAAATAGGGTATAACAAGAAATTACTGTAGTTTATGTTCGCAACGGTAAATGCGGCAGCAGCATTTTATACAAAGGCGTTATGAGCGTTTTAAAGTCCATGGTTAGTGGTCCCCCTTCAAACACGTCAGCTAATACTATGACAAGTTTGAAGTATTATTTGCTAAAGCAGAGGTGTCATCAAACTGGGAAAATATAATTGACCCCATAACCCCACGTAATGATGTCAAGTGCTTTACCGACTGAGCTAACCAGGCTGTATTTATATTCCATATCCCCTTATTGTAAGTCCAATGTGGCTGGGGATCTGGTTACCTGACCTCTAGACCTGGAGTCTAGAGGTCCGGTATTTAATATGCATGTACTGTTATCTGTATAACTATAAGGTAATTAATGACGAGAGCAAACTTTTGAAAACTTTTTTAAAGATAAAATGTAGTCTCCTCTTTGTAAATACCAATCTCAGTATTTATATTGATTACAGGACCTCTAGACTGTCCTGTACCGGTTGTCTAGAGTTCCGGTAACCGGACCTCTAGAATCTGGATCTAGACGTCTGGTTACCGTACCCCTAACCACTGCCTAAGTCAAAACCATAACTAAAACGAAACAGGAAATGGCCATCGAACTTCAGCAGTACAAGAAATAATTCTTCCAATCATATGTAGAGAAATGCGGTAAAAAGCATTCTGTCAACAGAGGTTTGAGAGTCAAAGTCAGGACGAAATGACGAAATACATTTTTCAATTGCATAAAATTCTGGGAAAATATAATTAAAACTGACTGGTCGCCTCTCCACCGTGTTTAAGGTCTCTCCTCTCCCTCTCTCAAAATAGTAACAAGTCAATCAGTCAGTTATTCGTTAGCCTTTTATTGCGCAATGATAATTTATTCCAGTTCATTACCAGATGTTTCACTCAGACCTCGTCTTCCAACTTCCCTCATGAATGTCCAGATTTCCCTATATACATGTATTATCCGAATTCATGCTCGGTTTGATCGATAGGCAGTTCTGTAAAATCTGCCAATCTATTAAAAAACGTTGTCTCATATCATTATATGTTTATTAAATATGTATGTAGTAAACAAATGTTTTCCAGACGATAACTACATTTCAAAATTCAATCACCTTAGACAGCGCATCATGATCCGCCATTGTTGGTGTGTGCCAGGCGTTATATCAGTACACGCCGGGAACCAGGCTAAGTTAAACTACTTCATAATACAACGTGCTTTTTTCCAGGATATTTTATGCTTCATTAAAACAAGTAAATATATTTATTTGTAACTAAAGTTCATTCATGTTGTATTGTACATGTAATATAATAATGTACTTACATAGACAATATTGATTTTATTCATCCTCTACCTCTGATTCATTTGGAAAAGTTGGCATTTACATGCAGAGAACAGGTTTGTACTGGTACAGAATCCAGGAACACTGGTTAGGTTATCTGATCGCCGTTACATAACTGAAATACTGTTGAAAAATGGCGTTAAACCCAAAACAAACA
This sequence comes from Mercenaria mercenaria, assembly GCF_021730395.1. NCBI lineage: Eukaryota > Metazoa > Mollusca > Bivalvia > Venerida > Veneridae > Mercenaria > Mercenaria mercenaria. The sequence goes on along the minus strand of NC_069362.1, from coordinate 87,504,336 downwards.
AACAGTGACCTATATAAGGCCAAGACAATGTGTTTAATGTCTAAACATTTTACTGAGCGAAGGTGACAGTATGCACAGATATGTATGCATAGATGGTAATTAAATGCAGTTCAAACTATCACTTGAAGGGACTGTAAGAATATGTGGCAATTTATTCCATTATAAACTAGTATCAAAAAAGGACTATAAGAATATGACGTTATTCAATGCGCTATCAATTAGTACCTAAGAGGATCTTCTTAAATGTAGCATAACCAGTATTTAAGAGGACTGTTAGAATATTGTGACATTTTGGTCTACAGCCCATTTAAAATATACAAATGAAATAACAGGAGCAATAATACTTTATTAATATGAGCACCAGGCCAATCTGACTAAAGTACTTGATCTTCTAAACGAAGATCTGAGAACGACCCATTCACATTCGTCTTCTGTATATTTTGGATTTCCAATATTGCTATTTTTATTTTCGCAAATCTATTTTTGTTTGAACCAATCAGACAACTTGTTCGAATGTCAGAGTAAGAAAAATTTGCAGTTAATCCAGGGCTCGAACCCGGGAACTCTCGCTTACAGAGCAAGTGCTCTACCGACTGAGCTAACCGCCTATCTGATATCTTTCGACATAAAAATTGTTGATATCAAAAACCAAGGCTTTTTTAAGTTTGCAGAATGTTGTAAGTTAGCTTTTGATTGGCTAGCGGGAGGGCTGTCAGAACGAGGCCATCAATAGCTCGTTGTCAGATCCTATGCGTAGCGTAATAGGAGATGTACTTTAGTCAGATTGAGCACCAGGCAGTACTTAAATATGTTTTAGTTACATAATATTTATTGTCACCTGTTTTCACGACCTTTGTTCACTGATGACCAAATAGTAGCTGACTGGGTTACTGGCTGTCACAAATGTATACCCTCTGAAATAGCCAGGACCAGCAAAATGAACCAATCAGAACCCTGCATTAATCCAGGGAGTCCGGTAGGAATTTATTATTCCTGGAAGCAAAGCAGTTATATTGCAAGGGCAATGCCACAAAAAACAGATTTTCAATTACAGTAATGGCTATAAAGCAAAGTTGTCTTATTAAAAGGTCAATTACAGCATATTCCTGAAATACAAACACTACTTACAATACTTTCTTACTCTTATGAAAGGTTATTGGCAATTGAAAATTCCTAGTGGACAGGAATTTGAATCTTACCGCCTGGAAAACTTTAAAGGTCAAACAGGTGAATGATATTACACAAAATTACAAAATAACAGACAGTATAAAAGTGAAATTTTATACATTCCTAAGATAAAAATGAAACTTATGCATCCTTTACAAACAATAGGTAGTCGCTTATAGGCTTTTTCTGACTTATGATTAAGATTTAAATGCAGAAATCAAGGGAGACAAATCCGTAAGAACAATAATAAACTGCCAGAATTAGATTGGAGATATTCACATGAGAATGTCTACAAAAAGGTTATATTTTATGTCTGTATTTTGTATCCTATAGTTATTAATGTCCTATGAATGTCATTCTGCAAAATATACACAGTCTTTTTCCTATAATAAGTGTTTTTACTCAAGTAGACAGTAGTCTCAGGTCGGAATTCCTGACAGAGGTAAATGGTGTTTTCAATGTTTATTTCTAAAAAAATCTGAATGTAAATAGTGTTCCAGTAGTAACAGTATTGTAGATTATGGATTTGTCCTTGTTAAACTGTTAATAATTTCAATTCTAAATGTTTTTCTGTGAAGAATGATGGGGGTTGGCTGAAAGCATTTATGAAAGTCCGAGAAACCATACTTCCCTTAAACTCCCCCACTCAAAAGAAATTTAAACGTAGGTTAAATTTTATCTATTTGCCATCTGATTATGGTTATTCTGATCGCTACTGTTTCAGGATCCTGAGTGGTACTGAACTGATCTTTTGTAGATAAATGAAATAGCATCGATGCCAGCTCTCTGTCCTGATACTTAGTGACGTAGTTAACAAGAGCTTTGTAGTTCGGGAAACGACGTTTTGCTGATTTAGTTGGCTGATGCTCCAAAGGTGATCCAGGGAGGAGAAGGAAATTGTTTGTCATAGATTAAATCTGAACTGGTTGTTGGCATACCATCAGTTCCTTCATCTAGTTTCATTACAGCTGACACAAAGTTCAACGGGTTTGAGGGTCCTTAGATTTCCATTCCACTGATGGCCATCTAAGAGTGGCTTTAGTAATTTAACTGATACGTTTTACAGTATCTGAGACTTTTGATCAGTCCCTGGGTGCTGGACAAGTTAGTGGTATAGTCCCCCATTTCAATTGTTCAACTGCCTGTAAAGCTAGTTTTGAAACTTTACTGATCTTTCCAATTTCAGATTCAGTGACACACAAGTTCTTAGCGACAGCCTGGCTTGGTTCATAATATTCTGCACCAAGAATTCGTGTAGCATGTTTTAAGTACAGTTCTGGATCACACCATAAATGTCAGTCATCTTAGTTGGAGACTGATTAAGAAGAGCTATGAATAGATCACCATCATGTTTAAAAAGACATCTATTTTCACTTTTACTTAGATAGATAATATCTTCAGGTGGTTGACTCATTTCAAGTCTTGTTGGAGAATACTGGTTGTTTGATCCAACTGCGGACTGAGACGGACTGGCTAAAGATGAACAAGGTGGTAACATTCCAGATTTAGGTCTAGCAGGTGACAGTGGAGTAGTTGTACAAGCAGCACATGGAGAAAACATTGAATAAAATCTGAACGGTAGATCCCTCGGAAGCACCGAGAACAAGGCAAACAGTGAAAATTGCAGACTCGGTTTGATTGAGTCTGTTCATGAGCAGCAATGGAAAATGCAACACTGCCCACACCCACTAGCACCAGCTTAAGCAGTATTCAATTTCAAATCTAAATGAGTTGAAATCAATGATCCCGAAGGAACAAAAATGACTTGGTGGACTTGATAGAATTGTCGCACAGTTAGATTTGTAAAGGAGCTTGGTACATGAAATTGTATCTTGTATTGGTGTTCCTATGGCTTGGAGCCATCCTGTTTCCAACTGAGGTAAAGATTTCGTTGCATCTTTTAGACTTGGAATAATTGTTCTTACTGCAAGCATTGTCTGACAAGCTGAAGCACTATCCACTGGTGTAGGTTTTACATGTCTGACATAATCATAAGGATAAAGCGTCAAATAGAACCAATTTCCTTCAGAGAAAAAATTATCTGGCAATCCCAGGCTGACACTTGGATATTTTGCATTACTGTGTTTCTTAAGATCATTTATGCGACCAAGAGTAACCTGTTTTGGGCGGCATTATACACAGATCATAGAGCGATGCTTGTGTTTCGCTGCAGCATGGTTTTTCATCATCTTTTTTGAGCTGTTGTAGTTGCCACATGTCCAACACTGATAAGCCATATCTGTAAATATTGTTTAAGAATGTTGTCATATACACTTTCAATTGTTTATCGATAAAGAACAGCTTGATAATGAATATGTCTTCTTTCAGCTAAGTGTAATCATTAGAAGATAATATGGAAACGACTGTCAATGCTTTCAAAAGCCTCAAAGGTACTGTTTAAGTCAAACTGCACAAGTGAATAGCTTAGCAACTTTAAATTTCTGCTATATGATTCCAGCATAAACTTTGAGCAAGTTTCCAATAGCACAAATTGGCAGGCCAGACGTATTTTGCTAAATACCCATAGATACTTACACAAAGTACTGTGATAGGCATCAACATTTACAGCAATTTCAATATAACTTCCATAGACTTGTCAGTTATATACTGAATTAATCTTATTTATTTATTTGGGTTTTACGACGCACCAACACAGTATACGTTATACTGAATTAATGATGTCATACGAAGGCAATGTATTACTTAATGTCTGCATTATTTAAAACATTGAAATAATCACTAGTTCTAGTATATATCTATCAAGTATCAAATGATAGATATTTGTGTCTGGTGCTTCTAATTCATAACATCAAACTTAACTGTTTAATTATTTGTCAAATTGTAACAGCACAGTACTTGTTTATTTAATTATTCTGGATTTTCAGTCTTACCCAACTGGATAAGAAATTTCCATTATACTTCTGCAATTTGTCTACATGAAGTACCTTTCCTTTTGACTTGGCTGACTGTTGTATTACATGTGTTGTGTTATCCATTTTCTGCACGATAAGACAGGGACCTTTCCAATTAGAACTAAGCTTTGAAAATACATCAACTTCCCGAGTAGGGTTGTACAGCTATACTATGTTCTTTTCCTTAAATGTACGTTTATGAGACCTTTTGCTTTAATATTTTTTCCTATATCTTGCATTCTTTTTAAGTGTTTTCCTAGCTATCTGATGTGCTAAGACGAGGTTGTTCTGTAGTTGCTGAACATAGTTGTCGACTGTTAGGGGATCCTGATTTTCGGGTAACCCTTTCACTGCTGTCATGGGTAAGTTAATTTCTCTACCATTGACATTTTAGAAGGGGAGAGACCACATTTTGCACACAATGTGTATTGGCATAATATCTCGTTTCCTTTCGAAAACTGGCCAGATCCCATCATGGATTTTAAAGTTATGGCCCCTTAAAGGGCCAAAATTTGCTATTTTTGCGTGTAAACACGATAGAGACCATATTTTGTAATCAACTTTAATCAAACTTGCACACAACTTGTATTAGCGTACCATCTCGGTTCCTGTCAAAAATTGGCCAGATCCCACCATGGGTTTTAGAGTTAGAGCCTCTTTAAGGGCCAACATTTCCTATTTTGGCTTTTGCAGCCATATTGAGACTTCATTTATGGTTTGATTTGATACAAACTTGTAAAATATCTTTGACAACCATAAATCTTGGATATCATGATGAATCTGTCAGATCCAATCATAGGTTCCGGAGTTACGGCCCCTGATTGACCCCTGAAAGGGCCAAAAGTTGTTAATTTATATCTTTTGAACATGATAGAAAAGACATTTTATATTTGATTTTAACCACACTTACACACAAGTTAAGTCACAATAAGATCTCGGTTCCTTTCGAAACCGGCTAGAATCCGTCATGCTTGTTTACACTTAAGAAGCCATATTTGTTGATCCAATCTTAATGAAAATTGGTCAAAATATTTGTCTTCATGAAATCACCAGATAAAACATGTTTAAACTGTTATGGTTTGTTATTCAGGTGAGCGACCTAGGGCCATCTTAGCCCTCTTGTTTAAATAATAGACGGCAGTCAGTACTAGTCGGTGCACGCTCAGTTTTCCTCCTACAAAAAGATGAGGCTTCCTCTTAAATTCATGTAACTTACCCGATATACATCTCACAGGATTAAAACATATATCGTCGTTAACGTTGCGTTTCAAGTCTTTGACTTTACTTACGGTAAATTATTGACATAATTTTAAAAGTAACGCCGGTCGCACGCACTTTCAGAAATTGCGACGCGGCGCAGAAAGTATAAAATATTGTGTAGGTCGTTGTAACATTGACTCCTTCACAAACAAAATGAGAAATGGAAAATGCTGGAAATCAGGCAAATGTTAGCAGGACACTTGTCTTTTCGTGGCACAAACGTTTTATGGAAGGTTTGGCGGGTGATTCAAAGAAAGGGCTACATAATACTTCCTGCGTCGCGAACTTACCTGACGCTGCCATTTCTAAAAGTGCGTGCGACCGTTACTTTCAAAACTACGCCACTATTTTAACGTAAGTAAAGTCAAAGACTTGCAATGCAACATAATTATGCGCCATAAGTTGCTGTTAACGACAAAATAAATTTTAATCCTGTGAGATGAATATCGGATAAGTAACATGAATTTATAAGGAAGCCGCTTCTTTTTGTAGAAGGAAAACAGCGTGCGCCGACAAGCACTGACTGCCGTCCATTATTTAACAAATACTCAAATGATATCACAGATATTTAATTTTAAACTCTATAGTCCAGTCGAGTATACAGTATGTGAGTGGTATCTGTCTAAAACTCTTGCAAGGCGGTATCAACCGTGTCTCTTGGTGTGAGTGCCAGTGAAACATATTTTTATTGGTTGCCTTCAGTTAAACAGTTCTCAGTATTTTATAACGCGTCTTACTGTAGTATTTACCACAGAAGCTGTGTGCTGATACGCTAGCAATAGTGTTCAGTGCCACGAGGAAAAGTGCGGATAGTTATCGCTTAATTCTTCTTTGTGTTTATTTCATCAAAAGCGCTAGACATATACGAACGTTTGGTAACGGACTGTAGTATTTAATAACATGTTTTGGTTTGATTAAATTAAAAATGTCTCAATATTTTCTTTTAATAATCAGTTTAAGTATATAAGTGTATTGTGTAAAAATGTGTTTATGTTCTGACTTGAAAAAAACTAACAATTGTGCAACATTTTGAGACATAGACTTGCTGAACAATGTCTACCTTTGAATATTCCCATTTTCGCTCTGAGGCCGAGCTGCGTGCCGGTGTCCTTATTTGGCAGATAGTGTCACCAGTTTTAATTATTTTTGGAACAGTTGGTAATGTGCTATCAATCATTGTATTGTCAAAACGAAAGTTCAATCGATGGGCGTCAACAGTTTATCTACTCGGGCTAGCGGTCGCCGATTTGTTTGCGTTGTATGTAGGACTGATGAGACAATGGATAAAATACTTGTTTGACAGTGATATCAGGGCAGTTCATCCAGTTCTATGTAAGGTACACTGGTGGCTGATGTACACGTGCGCTGATGTGCCCGTTTGGATTTTGACGGCTATAACAATAGAAAGACTTATTTCTACCCTTTGTCCGTACAAAAGCAAGACAATCTGCACAAAACATCGTGCAAAGGTAATTCTTGCATTGATAGTGGTAGGTGCATTGTCAATTAATTCGCATTTGCTTTATGGTTTTGGCAAACTTGAGATTTCTGGTCCTAATGTGACCATAATTATTCCATGTGCACCCATGACGGATGAATACGATCACTTTTTCGGAAAGGTTTGGACGTGGATTGACCTGTGTAAATATTCTTTGCTCCCTTTTGCTTTGCTGAGTACAGGAAATATTTGCATAATATACAAACTGGCGTCAAGTAGTCGAAAAGTAAGAACTCAAGTAGCACCATCAACGTCTCAAACACAGGCGCCATCTGGGAATGAAAGAACATCTAATATGTCAGTTCTTCTTGTGTGTCTTAATTTTGTTTTCATAACATGTACAGCCCCTGTATGTATATATTTCATTGGAGAACCTTACTGGATTCCAAAAGATGTACCAAGGACTATTCAACTCCAAGATCCATGGTGGGCTATTGTCAACATGTTAATGTATATAAATAACTCTGCAAACTTTGTTCTTTATTGCTTGACAGGATCCCGATTTCGTGAATCTGTCCGAAAACTCTTCAGGTGTCATGATAAAACTAGCCGTGGTATACCTACAGTGGCAGGAAACACAACAATCAACACGAGATCAGTGGTTTTGTAAACATTTTAGAGACATGAAATGAGTAAATCAATGTAAAGTATATACAAACCTTACTTCATTACAAACTGTAATTTAATGTACAATTTTCCGTGTAATATTCTCCAAACTTAGCCAGTGTCAGAAATTTGTCAAAACAATAGTAAATGAAAAGTACACAGTTTAGGATGTTGAAAATCACTTCACAATCATAATTTGCTGCTCTGTGAACAGACAATTGCCAGAGATAAAATTATGAGAGCGTCTGAAACATTTTATCAAAAGTATGTTGGGCTCACCCATCAGTACGTTTTTGTGTTAAATTTAATCAATGACGTGACAATTTCAAGTGCTGCTACCGAAGCAAACTTTGAATTGGTATATTCTAGCTTTAACAGTAAACTGTAAAATCATTAACCTTTACCCTGCTAAATTTCTAAAATGGACTGGTCTATCATTCAATTTGGGCAGTTCCATTTATTAATAAAAGGGTGTTCACTGAAAAATTACTAACTGAATAGCGAACAGTGCAGACCATGATCAGACTACACGGACGTGCAGGCTGTTCTTGGTCTTCTCTGATCGCAAAGGCAGAATCACTTGCCGCCAGCAGGCTAAAGGTTAAGATTAAGACTTTAATCTTTATCATGTGTCAGATTATTCAAAAAGGATGTAAACTTACATCTAAATTGTCATTTTGTTATTTCAAAAGTCCATAAAATGTTAAGAATCACAGAAATTCATTGGAGTAATTGTGTGCGACCAAACCTAACTTCTCATTGCAAAATTTACTTTGACATGCATGTTTACTAGAAGATTATATAAATATATTCATCATTGCCTGCAGGTGAAATATAGATTGTATTGCTAAAACAACAACATTAAATTGCATGTTTATAACTGTTGTAGCAGTGGGGTAGTCAGTGCATAATGTCACTGTTAGATTTTATTCATCAGAAGAATATGTTTTTACATGAAAAAGATATCTTGATATAGCGTCATTAATATGGCACTTGTATATTCTGTTTAGTAAACAATGATAAAAATGGTGATTCAGTTTTCAATAATTCACATGAAGTGTAGGCCTATAAAATGCTTCAACTTCTAATTGATTGTTTCATAGGAATAACGTAAGACATTAAATCGCATCTCCGTTATTTTTCTATGATAAAGCTGCTGTAAGTTTTTGGAATTTCTTAAGTAATATTTGTTTCATAAAGTTAATGCGATATATCAATAATTCTGCTTGCACATGTCAAACATTGTCGCTTAAACGTTTTACTCTTCACCAATGAAGACTGAAACGTGATTTTATCGTGTTCCTGTAATATTACGTTAAAGTTGGTCTAATGGGGGACAAACACTTGTGAAATCATGAAATGCATATACAATGTACATACATAATTTTTTAAATATACCTGCATACTGACCACATCTTCGGTGACCATACAGACAAAATGTAGCGAATAAAGTGTAATAGATTGAAACTTGAGACTTATCCTGCACAGGGTAATCATTCTTTGGCGGTGAAAAAGTAAGTACAAAAGTTGAGTTCATTAAAGTTATTTTATTTTATTAACAGGATACAGATATAAGAAGCGAAAGACTTGCCCAACCTCTCAAAATCATCTTATAGTTCAAACATCTTTTTATCCAATGACAAACGAAGGATTTTCAAAAAAGTAACCAACTTATTTTCATATTATTTCATAACTGAAAAAATAGTCCACTTAATCATGAAGTAGTACAAATTTAATGAATATTAATTGTTCCGCCTACTATGGATTTCCTGCATTCAGGGACTGCGTTCAAGATGTAATGAACGGACCAAGTATCTAAATATCAAATTGCGTTTTTTTAACTTTTACCTTTTTGCACCTTTCACTCTTTGTATTATCTCCACGATTTTAATACAGCATGTTCATTAAATTCAAATGTAAACCGGAGGTCAATTACCTCTACTGGTCTAAAAATAAACCAGAATGCACTTACTTTTTAAGTTATGCATGTAGTTGCTAAAAAGTACTGTTAGATTATTACGAGGTAAACCTGCATATTATATTTTTATTGAATATGAATGTAGTATTGTGTTCTACAAACTATTCGATAAGTGAGTCGTCTACTATGTATTTAGAATTACATCCACATGACTATGTGTACAATGTTGGCCACACCTCCCAGGGCAATTCATTTTCAAATCTTAAACTTTCATCTCAAAGTCACCTTTGCAAAATTAAACAGAAACAGCTATTTTAATCAGATATTGTAAAAAGTCACTATGCACAAATGTGCAAATTAAAAAAATATGTTTCTACTGATTTACGGTAATTTCAAAGGAGGGTTCCCTGTGTGGTTTAGTTTACTTGAGACGGAAATGTCGCTGATTGATGAAAAAGGGGCGTTTTAACTATAAGTCGGTTATCGATACACTTATTGACATTCTAATGCATTAAGTTTGGCCTTCACTACGCTACGCTCCGTTTCGGCAAATATGATTGCATTAGAAAGTCAAAAAATGATCTATAACCTATACTTGTTTAACCATGATGAGAAGTGACCTAGGTTTAAAACATGTGTCAGTAAGAATGACCTGACACTTCTAACTATTGGAAATAACAAGTGCTTAATATATGGGAAAAGGCCTTGACACTATATCATAATATATTTACAGAAAATTATATAATTACATGGCATATTGTACAAAATATACGTATCGTGAAATGAAAGATTCTAAATAAAATACTAAGAAACAAAAAAGACAACGCAATGATGATGACGATAAGCCCACACAAACTAGCCAATGGAAGGAGAATGGAAGGAGAATGTAAAGTGTTAGGCAAGTCCAGCTACAGATAATCCGAGGCGAATCCGCATCAGATTTTCAACATAATCTATGCCAAATCTGATTTGGCATAGATTGTGTTTTTAATTAAAAAATAAACAATTAAGAATGCGTCAAAAGTTAAAAGAGCTGAATTTCACCAATCTTTCCCAAATCTGGTTTCCTATTCTATGCGCAGATTCTGTTCAACATTTAGATACTTACTCATATGAATTTTCTTGAAGATCAAAATTAGTTTTACCTACTTGATATTATTTTATCCACTTATCAATGCACTTTGTTTATATCAGTCGCATGCAAAACGAGTTATATTATGTTTCCTACCATTTAACGTTTTCATGTTTCTCGGTTGGAATTGTGGCTCAATAAATTTTGTTAAATATTAATCATATTTAGATGAAATATCGCTTTCATTTGTCTAATACAACCGCTAAAGCAAAATCATGTTTGTTTTGCAAAACATTTATAAGCATTTCAATTTAATCCTTATCTAGCCGACAAAAGGGTATGCAAATTATGAGACAAATCTCTATGTAATTAAATTTTGAGACGGACCTGTATATATAAAATCCAGATCAAATTTGATATCGGGTGAGATTGGACATAAACAGTTAGCATATTTATACATGTAGGATCGCAGTTAAGTTTGAGAATGAGCTGGATCTGACTATAATGTCTAGAGCTTTGTGACTTTGATTAACCTTCTTCATAACCTTAGTCAGGATGAAATATAGGCTATCTATATCATATTCATTTCAACTTATGCCTCCTTAAATGCTGTGAACATCACGCGTCCAATCTTCACACACCATTTGTCGAAGAAGTGAAATGTAAATGTGTAAGGGTAATGTTATATGTGTCTTGTCGAACTTTGCATAAGTTCGGAAAATATTCGCAAATATGCTATTTTGATTAAGCAATAAGTTGTAGTTTATTTAGGTTTTTGCTCTATTATTACAATATTAACATGATCCAGACTTGGTCTATGAATTCTTAACTGGATGTTTTAGCGTGATAAATTGAACTTGATCTAGTTTTCATGTTTGTTATATTACACCATTACGAACCTCTTTCGGTTTTGCAGTCGTCTATCAACGTGGCAATTTAATGCCACTTAATTTCGTTTTTTGAAAGTAATTCTTTAGATGAACATTAAGGTTATAGAAATATGCAACAGAGATAATATCAAAATATAATATTAACGATACAGATATAGAATTATTGCCGGTATACCATTTCAGAAAAGGAAGAGAAACTGGAGTGATATGAAACCAACTGAAGTCACCTTAGATTACATTTTACATTGTGAAGCAAAACAATTGGACACATAATATTTACTTTTGAACTTCACTAAAGATCACATGAAAATAATATTTCTGAATGTAAACCCGAGAACATATAGAAAGAGTTGTTATTTTCTTTTCATTCTAAATGTTGTTAGAATGTTTTCATCAACAAAGAAGTAAGCCTGGACCAACGACAATATATTGAAGTTAATTTAAAGTTATAATCAGCCTTTACTGAAAATATTAGTCTTCTTAATTCTGAAGCAGTAAACAAAAGTCCACCTAAAATTACTAACTTTCGTTGTACTTATTTCTTCTCTTGGCGAATGTGTGTTTTATTTATATAAGTGTGTGTGTTTTTAGGGGGAGGGGTCTTTCATAATCAAATTTTTGTGCACGTATTATTTTTGGACATATAGTAGAACAACCCGATTGAGACTGTTCGAGCGTGTTGTATGAAACGGTGTAACGCTATATCAATTGCTGATAAAATAAATAAATTTGAACAAACGAAACTTATTGTCAACTTAGTACTAAAGCAACAATTAGATACTTAATAAAACAACATAACTACCATCACGTAAAAATAGAAATCCAAAATCCTTTAACTGGAGCGATGCTCTTTTTTCAACGAGTTTCCTGTCATCAACTTCTACACTCATTTAAGGTGAGAGTAGTCAGACGATAAGATCAGATTTAAGACAATGGTAGAAAACAAGTAAGGTTTTAATGCTTTTATTTTGAGTTTATTCATGCATAAAAACAAAAGTTAGCGAAAATACTACGCCTTCAGAATTCAAATCCCAACAGACACACTGATATATTTCTCTAGTTCCAACCGGCTCAAAACGTATGGCCAGTGCTAAGTTTTGTTGGACGAAAGGACAGAAAATGGACCTGAAGAGAATATGTTTTAATGAAGCGATAGACAGTGACATGACACTCAAATTTATTCATCCGGGCGGGCGGGCGGGCTTCGTCCAAAGCATGTCCGCTCTCTAAGTTGAACAGTTTTCATCCGATCTGCACCAAACTTGTTGACAATGTTTGTGGGCATACTATTTCGGCCAAGTTTGACAACCACCTAAATCGCCCAAGGCACTCTTGGATTATGGCCCTTAAATTCTCGAAAAACTGTAAATTTAGCCTTGTCCGCTCTCTAAGTCAAACAGTGTTCATCCGATCTTCAAGAAACTTGCTGACAATGTTTGTGGGCATAATATCCCGGCCAAGTTCGATAACCACCGAAATCGCCCCGGGCACTATTGGATTATGGCCCTTGAGTTAGGCCAAGTTCGATGACGGGCGTATTTTGTGACAGTCTGGCACTCCTGTTCAACAGTATTTCAAAAAATTAATGTACAGGTATCAAACATTTTTTTATTGAATTTATTTCATATAGCAAAATATATTTAAAACTTGCCAGAGTCGTTTATTTAGTTTTATAAATATATTTTAACATTTCAAGGGTTTATTGTGTGTGTATAGATATATAATTTAATCCCGGTTTATCAGACGCATATATTTTAGTTATATTAAAAATTTTATCGAGAGGCCTAAATTTTGGCAGAGGATTAAAAGATTTGTGTTGAAAATCTAACAGTTAGAGTGAACGGTTTGCAAACTTATTCTCTCATAACTATTTCATGAAAGTATGTCGTTCTTTGTCTTTAAAACGCCTGTAACTCAGCTATACCAAGACCAATTTTTGTATTGACATTTCCAATTTACCAGGCTACTGAAAAGCCATCAAGTCCATAAAAAATACTGCTTGTGTCTGTGTCTTGTATCTTGTATCGTAATGGGTTTAACACTGCCCTGTATCACTAACACCGGCACTGTCCTCTATCACTAACACCGGCACTGCCCTCTATCACTAACACCGGCACTGCCCTCTATCACTAACACAGGCACTGCCCTCTATCATCTAATTTTCTGAAGCAAGGAAGAAAACCGAATAGCCTGCTCGAAAGAAATCCCAACAACAGCGTATGTATGGATGTGTAAATGATTAATATTTAACTTTTTTTGTTAGTTTTAACGTCGCACAGACACAATTAAAGGTCATATGTTTCCCTCACATGAAGAATCCAACGCCCCGAGTGAGGCTCGAACCCACATCGGTGAGCGGCAAGTGATTCAAAGTCAGAGACCCATGATATTGAATAAAGTATATAAAGTCAAACAATCGGGCAACAAGGACAAACTAAACAAATAAGGAAACAGAAAAACACCGTCTTGGGATGGTTTGGCAAAACCACCACCGAGGAGTTTAAACCGTTCAATAGTACAAACCAACATTTGCTCTTAACCTCCACCACCGAGGAGTTTAAACCCATCAATAGTACAAACCAACATTTGCTCTTAACCTCCACCACCGAGGAGTTTAAACCCATCAATAGTACAAACCAACATTTGCTCTTAACCTCCACCACCGCGGAGTTCAAACCCATCAATAGTACAAACCAACATTTGCTCTTTACCTCCACCACCGAGGAGTTTAAACCCATCAATAGTACAAACCAACATTTGCTCTTTACCTCCACCACCGAGGAGTTTAAACCCATCAATGCTCTTAACCTCCACCACCGAGGAGTTTAAACATATCAATGGTACAAACCAACATTTGCTCTTAACGTCCACCACCGAGGAGTTTAAACCCATCAATGGTACAAACCAACATTTGCTCTTAACCTCTGCCTTCTTTAAAGTTTCAAGACAGTTGTACCCGTCATGTATATTCCATACACAGGTAAATGAACAAAACGCACGACAGGAAAAACTGTTCTAGTAAAATGATTATTAAAATATAGCATGAGGAATCATATATGCCTTGTTAGCAACAAGAGAATGTCAAGAAGGGTTCGCCGACACAGGCAAGAAGAAAAGTATAAAAGCAGTTCTATCAAAATTGTGATGCAAATTACACTAGCTAAACACCACAAAGCCCTCTATTATCTAAACCAGTATTTACATGTATAAAAGTACTGAAGCGTTATATACTGTTGATTTTTAATTATTCATTATCTGTCTGCTTTGTCGAAGCAAAAGCATCAAGTTATAAAAGTTTGAGCTGTTTTGCATCTCTTTTATTCATCATTTATTTATGTGTAATAAGGTGACATCATTAGATATTTCATAACATACCATATGTGGGCTGACCGTCACTAAGTTTTATGAATTTTATACACGTATCGTGTTTCCTACCATATAAAAGCTTATCAAAGTATATGGTTTCAAATGTAATTTTCTGAGAAAATTACCTATCCACACCAATGCTGAAAACATCCAATAGGTTAATGGTTTTATTGAAGGATGGTGATGTTGTTGAAAGGAACTTAATTGAAATAGCTTTCTCACACGATACTGACTATGTCTAACAGGAAGAATATCTTTTTATGATCTCTTTATGTTTTTGTTTTTGTTTGGTACTCTATCTACAAAGACAGCGAGTACATAGGTTGTTTGGTTCTTTCAATATGCATTTTATATGAATTAAGAAAAGCTCTTTTCATGTTTTACATTCCATGTCTTCTGTTGCTATTGAGCATATAAGGGATTCACCTGGCAGGGATAAATCCTGTGATTTTGGAACAAGAAAGTTGGGTGCACACAATAAACTGGTTTTAACCTCCCAAGTGGCCACCCCTCTAATTATTCGATTTGTCCATGTTGTGTGTGTGTGTATTTTGCATTTCTGTCAATGTGAGCGCATATTTCAGTTTGTGTTTTAAGGAGGCAATGTTCTGCTTGGATATATTTATCCTTGTTTTATGATAAAAATTAGTTAATACAAGACAAATAAATACTAAATGTTTACACTAAGAAATTTTGGAAGTTTCATTTGAACCCCGGTCTTTTGGCAGCAAATTCATTGCATAGGCATGACCGGTGAAACAAGTCCATGAATCCGGTTTACTATACATTTTAAATGAAATTGAAATAAATTTTATTGCTTTTACTAAAACCTGTTTTCTAATTTTCCTAATTTTGAATTATAGTGTATATCAGGCTAACATTTATATTTCAGTAGTTGCATCAGTTATGTTTACAAATGTCATTGCAAGCTCTATGAATAAATTTTAGTTTTAATATTAAAGATGAGGTTTTCCACCACCGAGTTAAACTGTGATGATTGCCGTTAAGAGCACGCAGAACGTAATTTCGAATGTAGTATTTTTCTGCACTAGCTTAATACAATAATGTGTGTATGGTATTGTTTAATCAGCCTCCTTTGTGTGGGTGAATAACGCTTTCTGAAATTGTAATAGATGTTTTTTGTTTTCTTTTGTTTTCGTTTTAGTTGGGTTTATAGTCACATAGATTAAACTTATGACATATATCGACTTTTCCAGCTTTTGAGGGTGGAGGAAGACACATGTGCCCCTCGGGGCATTATTTCAGGTATGGGCTATGATGGGCTGGAAATTTTACTCCCTTTTATTATCTCTGTCTTTTGTTGTCATTAAGGCTATGATTAGTTTTGTCACGACTGTTTAAATGGTTATAAGGCATTTCCAAAATCTATAATCTTTTATACTTTTCAAATATCATAAATAAATTAACAAAACTTTGAAAAGTTTAGCGAATAAACTTTCATAAATCGCGTTCTATCATCACAATAAATTGTTTTCGTAATTTAAGCTAGTTATGGAAAGACAATAGAATTTACAAAAAAAGGCTGATATTACTGAACTATCATGGTACTTTTCGTGGTTGAATTGAGGATCTTCTTACAGATTTGTTTAATTTTTATAGTACACAATGTGACGAATCCTTAACCAATAAAAGCGCCAAAGAAAATAGCCCAATGTACTTTAAGAATATATCCTTATTGTTTGTTTTCTTTACCTTAAACAGAAATCATCAGTGGAACCATTTAATGTAGAAGCACGCATACATATAGCATAAATTGCTCTAACGCTAAAACCATCATTTAGTTAGAGAAATATACCTGAAAGGTGACACTCCCATTAAGTAATAATTGTGACAGAATGTCTACTTCCAATTATTCACATTTAAGCTCCGAGCCCGTGCCAGTGGCATTACCATCAATAGTAATTATTTCAGGAACAGTTTGAAATGTGCTATCAATCATTGTACTGTCCAAATGGAGAGCCAATCGATGGACGCGTAGTATTTATTTACGCGGACCAGTTGTCGCCGGTTTTTGTGTTTTGAACATAGGACTGCTGCAACAATAGATGAAACATTTGTTGGACAGCGCTATCCGGTCGGCTCATCTAGTTCTATATACTAATGTGCACGTTTGGATTCTGACAGTTATAATAATAGAATGTCTTGTTGTTTCTCTCTCTGTACGTTCAAACAGGTAATTTACAAATAAATTTGTGTAAAAGTTATACTTGCATTGCTTCTGACAGAAATTCAAATTTCACCATAAATTTCACAAACATAGACATCGTCTTAAACTCCTGTGCCGCATTAATAAACATGAATAAGTAAATATGTATAGTAAACTGTAAAAAGTTTCTAACAGTCGAATTAAAAACCTAATTCATTTCATCAAGCTAAATAAGCATAATTTCAGTTATGTGTAGAATGTTAGGTCACTGCTTATTATTTCCATAGAACTTGGTTAATTAAAATCACAAAGAACTTAAAGAGACCCCAGTTTTGTATTCAATGATATTTTTTTTCTTTTTTTTTTTTTTTTTTTTTTTTGTTGGATTTAATGTCCCAATGACAAAATTATAGGTCATACAATGACTTTAAAACTTCTGATTGTGATGGAAAACTACCACTCGGGCATTATTTCAAGCAAGTAGGCACCTGATAGAACCAGCTGGGTTGCTTTCTCACAGGAAAAATGCAATACCCCAAGTTAGGTTTCAAACACAGAGGTGAGTGAGGGCAAGTGATTACACATCAGGTGTGGGAAGCCAAAATGCTACCAAACAAATAAATGATGCACTCTGTATAGACAGACAGTACTGTAGAATTGTGTTTTCTGTCAGCACGTTTTATGAGATACACAAAAGGAAATGTGAATATGTATATTATGTGTGCAAATTCCAAAAACATGCCTGATAGAAAAAACAACTTACAAAATCTAAATGTTGCATTACTATTTCAGAAATGTACACAAACTAAAAGATTTTAAAAACAGATAGTACCATAAGTTCTGGTATTTGTCTTAGGAGTTTGCATTAAATATCTATTATTATCATACACTGATGAAAATATGGTCACTTTGAATAACAGATAATATTGTTAAGTAATGTAATTGAAAACAAAACACCTACTTTTAATACTGCCTAACATTATGTCAAATTAAGGAGTTCCGTTTCTCAACTGAAACCATAAAAACTAAACATGGACGCTCCTTGATTGATCCTCATGAGCTTCGTAAATTGTCTGAATTGGATTCTCGTTAAAACGACTTTTAATAATCTGGCTACGCATGAAGCACTTAGTCCATTTTAAAAAAGAATAATAATATTAGAATATCTAAATCTTTATATTTCTTTTTTACTATAAAAACTAAACATGGTCGCTCCTTAATTGATCCTCATGAGCTTCGTAAATTATCTGAATGGATACTTTTAATTATCTGGCTACACATGAAGCACTTAGTCAAATTTTAATAAGAATAATAATATTAAAATATCTAAATCTTTATATTTCTTTTTTACTACGAGAAATGGAAGCAAGCTAACTTAAGGCCGGGTGTTTTATCCAAATAATCGAATGTGTAAAGTAAAAAAAATTATGTGTTTTATCTTTACAATGTAGGAGACAACTTTAATACTTTCATAAACTTTTTGTTGACAATTAAAGATCTGAATTAGGTTATTAAACAATTAAACTGCCACCATCTAAGCATAAAATTGATAATTTTAGTTTAAACTCGGTTTATTTGGAAGGATATTGTTCCCTGCTTTCTTTTAATAGCACCGTTCTCCTATAATTGTACAGACATAGTCAAATTACGTGAGGACATTTTAGTCAAATTGGAGTCTGACGGTACGATACAATTAACGACAGCGGTAGACCACAAACATGAACTTATTTTTATCTCAAAACAAGTCAAATACACATATTTTCATTTAACAAAACAAACGTTCTTGAGAGTCTTTCGATCAAATGGATCCTGTCAGCCTGTTATCAATTCAGAACAGCGTTTTTCCATTAACGAGAAGAATTAAGACAGCGGTACATCACCAGTTTATCGTAATGATGTGTTAATGATGAGCTGATGACCTTATCTGGGTATATCCCATACACAGGTACCCTGAAACTTTGCATCTAGAATGTAATAGTAGATCAAGAAATGGTATTTATCTGATGTTATTTCATATAAACTAGAGGCCATGATGGCATTAAGTTGCGTAACTTAATCATTTGAGAAAGGTCAATGTGACAATTATGTTTCTAAATAAGGTTTGTTGAATTGCTTAAAAATCTATTTTCATACCACATACAAGACGAATGTCCGCACACTTCATCCAGGAAATAATTTTGGTTTTAATCTTGAGATGTTATAACCCCATTATAATTTTCATGTTCTTTGCAAAAACAAATACTGTTTTGTTTTCATTTAATTGCAACAGTTGAAAGTTACCTAAAACTACGAGATTCCGTGTAGACCAGCTTATCAAAATAGTAAATCTTAACTTAATATCAAATTTTATTTCAAACAGATCAAACGATTTCCGATAATCATCACGTGATATGCAACTTGAAAAATTTATGGAATGAGTGCATGTTACATACATGTATTTAGTTGTGTTGAGAGGTAATGGAATATACAACTGCCTTCACGCCCCGTATGAGGGCAAAGACGGAATTCTATTACAGTAACATTAAAGCAAGCAAATCATCTCCAGTCCATAGGGAACATGGGGAACATCAAAAGGGAAGCAAATAAAAGGAAATTCTTTATTCAAAATGTCAGCCATTTTAAATGGACTAATTGTATCTATTGCAAAACTATCATATTGTGACGGCTTTCACTCACTTTAATGCCAAATTAAGATTTGTTCATATGGAAGAGGTATAGCTCTTCAAATGATTATAGCTATAACAGAAAAATCCTGATACTGCTGATATGTTACAGAAGATTTTACAGTTCATTTTTATCAAAATAACTACATAACATATGGAACATGTACAAATATATATGAGCTACCACTGTTCAAATATTCATTATATAAAACAAAGCAAATTATATCTATTTAAATGTTACATATACAAATCTACGACACCGTCATTCTCAAACTGACCACCTAAGATAGGTTCACAAACATATATATGGATCAGATTGAGCTGTCAAAATTGTCATTGCTGCAATAGATGTTATCTGATTTTTCGTTTAAAGTAATTCCATTGAAAACAATTTTATAAACTATATCTTTAAAAAGCATTTCTTTTGTTTTAATCAAGATTGTGCCATATTCAAAATGCAAATAGTAAACATGAAGTCATTGGGCCAAAGACGTAAAACCGTCAAAGGATAATCGTTGTTGGGCCACTGTAGGGCCTCTATGTTTTTCGTTAATGACATATATAATTGCACAGATCGGTCATTCCCTCCTACATTATGAGTGATATTTAAATATCATGATAGTCACAAACACATCTATTTCACGAAACATGTTTTACCAAAAGTATGCCATGTTTCACTAACCATGCTGTACGTTTCTATTTGTGATGTGCTAAGAGCAAATGTGCGTCAGAAATTAAATCAGCTTAGAAAATATAAAACATATAAACCGAAAGCTTCGGTTAAGAATATAATCTGACCTGCCATCAAATATTAAAACACAACGCATCAAAAATGCAAAAGCCATAGGCGTGAAGCCGCCTCGGTACACTGACACCCTTACATTGTCCTTGCCCTTAACGTTCAATATGATCTTGTATATGTCATAGTGTATGTTTCATTTCAAATTGTACTGTTGTAGAAAATAACTGAGTAAGTGCTTTTCAATGCCAATATACATGATTTAGATATTAGCAAGGAAGACTAACATATCAGTTATGTAACTGAAAAAGCGAGCGTTCAAACCTAAGTAACATGTGTATGATTCTTAGATATACTCTAGTTGTTTCCTTTTGCTGATAGTCGAAAAAGATTCTGTCTTCGCACATATTGTACAAAATCCACAGTCATTTTTCAATATCTTAACTTTGTTTAATGCAAAATTCATAAACATCTCAGTGATGTTGAAAGAGGCATCATTGCTTTATTGTAGTTTTTCAACAACCGACAATTCAGTAAAGCATCATGGTTTAGTCCAATAACATTATAGAGCTCATATAATCTTCACTGAACATGGTCCAACCGAGTGTGCTATTACTTTGCTTAGTTGCATTCTATGCTTTAAAAAGATCTTCTACAGATTTTATTAACTATCACAACAGCAATTGTTCAGTGCCATTTGGCAGCTGTACAAAGACTCCCCGCACTTGGATTAAGTGTTGTGATGGTGGTGTGGGGGGAGGGGAGCGCGAGGGTAGTGTACTTTCCATTACCTCTCATGAGCATGCACAGTCAGCCAGTGTCTGTATTATTTTCCTTGGCTGTACGCACTTGTGCCATCGTTGGTGTGTTTTCAATGTTGCTAATTCTCCAAGTTGGACAACTTTAAAGACAGTATATTACATTTTAGGGAACCTTTACCCACTTAAAGTCAAAAACATACAAGGTAGCATTCTTTGATATCTGCAACAGAGGATAACTATTAGTTCACCAGACCTTTCAGACTGGAACATTGATTTGTTCGATTTAGTGAGAAACAGCGTGTAATTAATGTATGTTACATTTGTATGCACATTCTAACCTGATTGAAAAATATCATAGCTTCTCATGAAAATTTAAAGAATTCCGCATTTGTCATATACCAGAATAATTAAAATATGTATTATTTTTGTTTGGCATAAGACAGAAAGCGACATCCGGTTTTAAACGGTCCCAAAATGAACGTGTTTTGGCTGAAGTTGGTGGACTTTTGACTAATGTCTAGGTTACAAAGTCGACAAACAGGGTGAGACTTCTTTGCAAAAGAGCATCGGTGAATGCTAGTATTTCAAGTACCTATATTGTTACGGATAACTTGATAATCACTTGCACATTCTCAGTTCTCTCCTTTTCCGTGGCTCCTTGCTTATCTAGTCACTACTTTAATGCATTTTCAGGACCTTTTCATAGTTGGTTGCATAAAAATAGGAGAGTTTAATTAATATTAACGAGAAGCTGCTATATTATGATATATTACCAACATAACACAAAGTCTGAACTTGTAATACGTTTTACATCAGCACAAACACGACAGAGTCCCTAATGTATCCATTCATCTTTTATTTGTGTATCATATGTACACGGTATCGGCGTACATGTATGCATTGCCATATGGATTAGAGCATATTATAAGAATGTGGCTTTGCTAGTGACATTCGTCCTTGTTTTTTTATTTAACGTTTAATAAAAGATGAGCAATTCTATTAAAGGATTATAATAAGTAAAGCTTTTTCAGACAGAGAGCGTCAGTAATAAACGTTTAACCTTAGGCCATACCAAATAGATGTGTCGTTCGTCGGAACTACCGCATCAATAATTTTATTCACGAGAAAAAAAATTTACCCGCCCGCACGTACATTAAAAATCTCCGAATTTTTTTTCTGATTACGCGGTCCGCAATGATAACGGCAAAACAGGTTTTATCGCTGTTTTAATGCGTCAAAGTGATATTGATCGGAATTCATGCGTCAATAAAACATGTAGCTGATGGCCCAAACTCAAAAAGTCAGGAATTATGGTGTTGTTCATCATTTGTTTTAAATTCGGAGTGTCTGTGCTAGTGCCACACATGGCCTTCAATGTGCCGGTAGGTGATGAAGTAGGCACGTTCTGTGATTGTTCAATACAGTGAAAAGAACGAAGCCCGACCTGTATGACGTGCACGAGGATGCAATTAAAAATATTTGGATTAAACATAGAATTATTGTTCAGATATAAAGTTTTCAAACCATTTGTTATAAGTTGTTCAGTTCAGTATGTTAGATCTAGAGCCAAAGTCGAGTGCTATCTTAACAAAAATGTTTGTTTACAAATCCCTGACCGATCCATCAAATTGTCTCGGCCCAAATCTTTTTAAAAGTAACTTCTTTAGTACAGCAGTCAAATATTCTATCAAAATGCATTTAGTCAATTTCAAAAATTGTTCAGCTTTTCAAATAAATAGTGTAAATATAAGAATAATTTCTAACAAAATCTGTCCTATTGTAACCCCAATTTTCCCTGTTTGTATATAAATTAGCTGTGTATTGATGAGAGAAAGAAACTGAAAAAAGGATACCTCCCCAACTCTACATTTCTAGGTCAATCAAAGCACAACAAACAACATTTTTAAGGCAGGCCATATTGGGATCATTCTTTGTCCGTCTGTTATCATTTTTGATTGAAATGAACCTCTACCACAAAAACTTAAGCTAGCCTGACCTGTTAAGACATTTTTCCAATGGGATTCGAGCAATGTCGAAGCATTTTTATACCCAACTCTGATTGGTCTCACTGGTCAAGTGGTTTATCACTTTCCCCTCACCTCTATGGGTTGGAGTTTCACTAGGGGCACACAATTGCTCGTGTGTCGAAGCCATCTAACTGGGTTTCAGAAGATATGTTATTCCACACAGGTGCCCGTTTTGTCTTAAATATTCCTCATCCTCTGTCGTTAATGGAACACGTCTTCAGATTAATGTAGAAAAATCAAAATTAAAAATAAGACACTCATTCCTTAGTAATTATAAAAAATAACATAAAAACAAAGTGATTCAGTGAGTTTTGGCAAGAATTTATTTGCACAAGCATTCATGTAGTCTTTAAAATATATAGAAAATCTGTCTACTCTGTTAGTCACACTGTAATATTTTGATTTCTGAGTTATTTCTAAAGAAATGTTAACTTCATGTATAATCATAATCGCCTCCTCAAGGGTCCAAGCTGGGGGTAAAAGATTTTTAAAAAATCGCTCGCTCCATGTAAAATCTACCCGCCTCTGAAAAAATCAAAATTGAGAAAAAAAAAAATAAAATAAAATAAAAGTTTCGCTCGCTCGCTCGCTCGCTCGCTCGCTCCCATTTTTTTGGAAAATTTTCCGAAGAATTATTAATCAATTTGGTATGGCTTTACTCAGCTAAATTTCTATAATGAACTAGTCCATCTTTCAATTTGGACATTACCATTAACTGTTAAAAGTGGTGCATACCAAAACGTTACTGACTGAATGGCAAACAGTGAAGATCTACACTGGTCGCAAAGGCAGAATCAGTCGTGTCCAGCATGAAAAGGGTTAATTATTCCTTTCAAGAAAGGACATACCTACACGAAAATTACCAGTCAAGGTCATTACTGAAAATACCTATTAAGCTAATGTTTTAAAACGATAATTGAGTGAGTGAAAGAAAACAAATTGAAATCGCTATCATGCACGATACCATCAATGTCTAAAAGGACGTTTATCTATCTATAACATGTGTCAGATGTTTTCAGGAGATTACTTAACTGACTGAAAAAAAAAGATAACTTAATACATCAAAATTGCTTTCATGCATGCTACTTTTTTGTTTACAGGAAATATATGAAAAATGATTTTATTTCAATTCAAACTTAAATGCAAAAATGAAATTAGTATGTCATGGACTATGCTAGAAAGTCTGCTAGAAAGTGTGCATATATATAGACAACGTGTTCACTATAACGATGATTTATACAATATAATCATTTTAGATTTTTAATAGGAATTGGTTATTACAAATTAGCTTTATCATTGTTTGGTAGGAATCGGTTATTACAAGATTGAACTTATCATTGTTTAGAAGGAATTGGATATTACAAGATTGGTCTTATCATATTTAAGTAGGAAATGGATATTACAAATTTGAACTTATCATTGTTTAGTAGGAATTGGATATTACAAGATTGATCTTATCATATTTAAGTAGGAAATGGATATTACAAGATTGAACTTATCATTGTTTAGTAGGAAATGGATATTACAAGATTGAACTTATCATTGTTTAGTAGGAATTGCATATTACAAGATTGATCTTATTGTATTTTAGTAGGATTTTGTTATTACATGATTGATTTTACATATTTTAGCAGCTTCTTCGAGATCCTCAACGCACTCTTGTTTTATGCGTTCTATGCCACAAAGACACAGTTTAAATGATAAAGCGAGATCCGAACTCCGTGCATTATTTCAGGCACAGGCGTGCACCTGGGAAGAACCACTGACCTTCAGTGAGCTTGATGGATGATTCCCTCTGATGCAAGAATTCTACATCCCGAGGAAGCTTTCGAACTCAAAGTGGTGAGGGCAAGTGAAGTCAGCAACCCTAACCACTCGGTCACGGCCCTCTGTTATGATCCTTGCATACATTAGGCAAATTAGAAAACCTTGACACTATGATTATGCATGTAAATCACACTTGTAAAACACTTAGACATTTTGTTGAAACCTTTGACATTTTAAATCATTTTGGGTTCGAATGAAATGAATAATATCGGAAGGAAATTGCGTTATCTTGGTGTATACTTTTATGACAACAAACGTTATTTTCATCGAGTAAAATGTAAGTTATTTCAATGGCTCATTAGGTAAAGTGCAGGTGCCATACGGACGGACCTGAGTTCGAATCCAGAAGCAGAATGTCTCCTTTACACATTTTGATGTTTCTATACCTTATTCAAAGCTTTGGCATTCTATGATTTTTTTTGTGAAATCAAACAGAGCTTTAAATACCAATAATAGCAAAACTGTTATTATTCAAGGTTTAACCGGATAAAAGAAGTTACGCCATCACCTCTGGTTTAGGCTGAACACTAAATACGGTTGTTCCGTATTTGTTTATAAAATCCACTGGTTTTATTGTTTTTGCGACATTATCTAGCATATAAGATTTTCAGTTTTGTATGTAGGGATAACGCATGTTTTTTCGTGTTATAACGTCTGCAGAATCCCGAGGGATTGGTTGGTACCCGAGCCTGAGGGATTCTGAAGATGTTATAACATGAAAAGAACATGCGCTAACGCTATTCTAGCAGAAAACGCGTAAAAAAAATCAGGTGAATTAATATATTGTCCCTCAACGTCATTGAATTTCCATGAAATGCGCGGTAAAGTCTACTTTGTTTTGTCACGTTGACGTCATTTCATTTTGAATTATCCGTTTTGGGACAGTAATGCGTTTACGCTTTGCCACGGAACGTGAATATATAAAAAGGTATTATAACAGCACGTGAGCGCGAGAATCTCTCTGTTAACACACGTTTTCTCTCCTGTTAAAACACCCCCGGAAAGTGACAATAACAGCAGTTTTATGCTAGAATGTACACAAGCGTTAAGTTTTCGTCCTAAACCGTAGAATGAGACACATTTTAAACTTGAAGTATTAAGTTATCCTAAATCTTGAAAAGAGAAACATATTTTAAACTTAAAGTGTTAAGTTATTATCCTAGATTTTGAAAAGAGACACATATTTTAAACTCGAAGTGTTTAGTTATTATCCAGAATTTGAAAAGAGACACATATTTTAAACTTGAAGCGTCTAGTTATTATCCAGAATTTGAAAAGAGACACATATTTTAAACTTGAAGCGTCAAGTTATCATATTAGATCTTACAAAGAGATACATATTTTATCTTGTTTTAATTCCTGTGTCACATTTTTCAAAAAAGGCAGTACATGATGTACTCTCGGTCTTTGTGATAAGCAAAACGTGCTTCAAGACGGATATTGTGATTACTCATAATCTATCGAACATCCGTCCGTCCGTCAACATTTTCTTCAAACGACACCTCCTCTGAAACCTTTTGTAGGAACGGATGAAACTTGTTTGGATTTTTCCTCTGAAATTTGTGGCTACAAACATGACCGCCAGAGTAAAAGTAGAAAAATCTTCAAACGACTGCACCGTTTTAAAGATTTATTCATAGAAATTGTTCACGTTATTACTTTTTGTCAGAAAACATGACTCCAGGTGGTGTGGTCACTGTTCCCTATACTTATGTAGAAGAAACCTTCTTTTTAGAAACTGCTGGGTAGATTTTAGAAAAAAACATATAAATGATATTTAGGTGACTTTTGGTTACTTTTCCCTGTAAGTATACAGAGTAAATTTTAAAACGTTTCTTGTCAGTAACTGTTGACAATAACAATTAATCCTTGGGCGGTGAAAACTTTAAAATCTTATTGCAGGAAACTGGACATTTACATGTATTATAGTTCTTTTTAGAAACTGTTGACCAAAGTAAAATGTATGGTGATCATCATCCTCTTCCAAGATTGTTCAAAGTTTTAAGATTTCTCAAAAGTTTGGTTTGGTATTATAGTAACGCAACATAACGTCTAATTTCGAGAAATAACTGTTTTCACAGAAACAAGAACTATACAGTAAGGAACAAAATGCTACTATCAACATGGCTTCATCTGGGTTTACTTAAAAAGATTTGAAATTGAATAATTTCACAGAAATACATTTTTCTCATCTCGCTTTATTTTCGTATAATAATAGGTGTGTATGTGTATGTGATTCTTTTTAACAGTGTATAGTAATGAGCTGTTTATTGAGTTGATAAAGTACGAAATGCTACAGCATAGTAAAACGTGATTCCCTGATGGTCAATTTCATTCTTCAGCTTATTATATTTCAAGTCACATAATGTATACCCAAAAATAAATATGTCAAAATATGTCATACTTGTTTGTTTACCTGGACTTCAATATAAAATGACACAAATCTACCGCGGTATGATAACAGCATTTATACAGAATAGGAATATCAAACCGAACATATTCCCCTGCCTGTATGTTATTGATCACGAAAACTGCGTCTGAAAGGGAACCAAAACTAAGCCCAAAGGGTAATTTATTATATGAAATATTAACGAGACTTCATTTGTATAAAACATATTCTGTAAATACAAAAATAATACTATATGGATGTATGCGTTATGCAGCATAAGTGGCCACTCGCAACATTTTTTTTCTCTGACTGACATGGAGTCTTTTACAGCTTGTACGGAAGAACATGTCCACTTACTTACGAGTGGTTTCCTCTAAACGTACATATTACTATTTTGCATGAAGTCCTCTAGTACATTAGAATGGTTTTGATACATATATATTCTGTGCATAGTTAACGTATCCTGTCTCTGTTACAATTTCGTTTATAAGGAATTCTCATGACATGGATTACTTTATTTACATTGTCCATTAACTATAGGAGTTGGTGGTTTTCAACTCACCATGACAATGCGGTAACCAGTATATTCCTATGTATGTAACAGATGTTTAGCGCCTGTCATATCTTTATCATATGCCGTAACGTTTGTGGCATTTCGTTGTAGTCCAACTGTAGTATTCATTTATCACACCAGTTTTAACCTAGGCGGCATGTGTCGTGTACGTAGACAAAAGCACAGAAGTGTTTAGTGCCGGGAGGAAGGCAAATGATATTAATCACTTAATTATGTTATCAGTTTATATCAAAACGCACTAGAATTGTACAGTTTCAATAGTGGAATTGAGTAAATTATGCAATTATCTTAACAATGTTATGTTTTATGTAATTAATCCATTACAGTTCTTTTCTAATTCCGTGAATTACAAAGAGACTATGTGGGCGTTAAGCGGATTTGACAGCTGAGAAGTGTATAACATTCTGAAATATTTACATCTTATGAAAATGTCTACTTCCGAATATTCACATTTTCGCTCCGAGGTGGAGCTGCGTGCAGGTGAACTCATTTGGCAAATAGTTTCACCAATACTGATTTGTTTTGGAACAGTTGGTAATGTGCTATCAATCATTGTATTGTCAAAACGAAAATTCAATCGATGGGCGTCAACAGTTTATTTACTTGGACTAGCGGTCGCTGATATGTGTGTCTTGTATGTAGGGCTAATGAGACAATGGATAAAACACTTGTTTGACAGTGATATCAGGTCAGTTCATCCAGTTCTATGTAAGGTACACTGGTGGCTGATGTACTCGTGCGCTGATGTGCCCGTTTGGATTTTGACGGCTATAACAATAGAACGACTTATATCAACTATTTGTCCGTACAAAAGTAAGGCAATTTGCACAAACTTTCGTGCAAAGATAATACTAGCACTGATAGTGGTAGGTGCATTGTCAATTAATTCGCATTTGCTTTACGGCTTTGGCAAACTTGAGATTTCTGGTCCAAATGAGACAATAGTTTTTCCGTGTGTATCCTTGACGGATGGATACGATCACTTTTTTACAAAAATTTGGACGTGGATTGATTTAGTCAAATTTTCTCTGTTACCGTTTGCTTTGCTAAGCACGGGGAATATTTGCATAATTTACAAATTGGTATTGAGTAGCCGGAAAGTCAAAACTCGAGTAACTCCGTCACAGACGCGGGCGCAATCTAGAAACAAAAGAATATCTAATATGTCAGTGCTTCTTGTTTGTCTCAATTTCGTTTTCATAGTATGTACTGCACCTGTATGTGTATATTTGATTGGTGAATCTTATTGGGTTCCAAAAGATGTACCCGGGGATATTCAACTGAAAGATCCATGGTGGGCTATTGTCAATATGTTAATGTATATGAATAATTCGGCGAACTTTATTCTCTATTGCCTGACGGGATCTC
This sequence comes from Mercenaria mercenaria, assembly GCF_021730395.1. Lineage (NCBI taxonomy): Eukaryota > Metazoa > Mollusca > Bivalvia > Venerida > Veneridae > Mercenaria > Mercenaria mercenaria. The sequence goes on along the minus strand of NC_069362.1, from coordinate 87,475,132 downwards.
GATTTCGTGAATCTGTCCGAAAACTGTTCAAGTGTCTTGAGAAAAATGGCCGAGATATTACTACAACTGAAGGCACTAATAATTCAAGATCTGCTGGAATGTGAACTTCTCAATAGTTTCTACGACGTAGAAATGGAATATTATGTCATGACATTTCAGCAACAATAAAGTCCGTGTCTACAGTAATACGTCTCGAACTATAGTATGTATGTAAATACAGTGTTATCTTTCTGTAATACGTTACGTGTTTTCACTTTTATCAAAGTATACGACCCTAAATCCTAATGTAAATCACTAAGAATATTTGGAATCATGTTTCAGTAAGTTTCTATGCTAATATGTTAGGACGTAAAATGTGTTTGAGATATACGAGTACGTAGTATGTCGGCAACGGCAACATTACACAATTATACATTTAAATCGTTTCGATGTTTAAATACAAAATACATGTGTAGCTTTTCTTTGCAAAACATTTTGAATTATATAGTTTACAATGACATTCGTATAATAGCTTGTTCCTGTAGTTCTCTAGTTTTGCTCAATGACCGTACTCTCTTTCTGAAAGCACATATAGAAGGTTAAGGACTGACGTTTTCGTATCATTAATTTCTTCATGAAAAGATTGTAAGTGAGAAGTATGACGTGCATTCCGGAGCAAGCTGGTACATTTAAGGATTTTAGTGGTTTACACTGACTTACCGTATGTCTGCGGGACTGGAAACATTTTGTGTGTATCAAACATGGCATCTTTACATTGCTGTTTAGTACAGGCTTTGTTCTACTAATGTAATGTTTGATGTGAATGATAAACAGGAAAGTAATGTTTTTTATCGAATGAAAGTAAAGACTTACTAGAAGTATTCAGAAACTGTTATTTTACATTTACAAGAAAAATATATATTTATAAGACTTGTACTGATTAATAAAATCATTATAATACACTGTATCAAATGTTTCACTTATACTAGCTCAAGCCACGGGAAACCTATATAATGATACACATAGGCCACGGATCAATTAATTTTGATATTAAACTGTAGAAACAGTTAATGTTGAGCTTGTATATTCATTTAACAGTAACTTTCCAATTGTTCATCAATTTCTGCACCATTTAATTCATCTTCCATCAAGCCAAAAGTCTGAATTGTAATTAATATTTACAACAAGATGAAGGACAAGCAAAGTCACCTTTCATGAATATTAATTTCTATACAGAATCAATTTTATTATCATATTACACTTACGACATACGTAATTATCTACATTTTATTCATACACTGTGAGCGATCAAAATGCAAGAGCACGGTGTATGTTATCAGGTTGTAGCAAATATGTATATATGTATGAGAACACTTTACATGTATAATAAATAGTAATATCAACAATTTGTAAAAGTTTTGTGTAACTGAAGAATGTTTCGGTACTTTACATTTAAGGTATCCGATCTACAAATAAGCAAGTTCTATATATCAGTGCTATGAAATATATCAAATACTGATGCCTGGTAAGCTCAAATAATTTTGGATTCATTTGAAAGTGTATTGTCTAAGGAAAAAGAAACTATAAATTACATTAACAAAAATATGTTACAGAATTTTTAGTGTTTTTACTTTATAGTCTTCAATGATACTTCAACAGAAATCCAGTTATTACAGTGTAAGATTTATCATTTTGCAGTCAAAAACATGACTGTAATGATTCTTGTATATTATTTATGGTCATCTTATTTACTAATACTTTTTAGCAGACACAACTCTTTCAATGATACAAAAAAAAAAAAAAAAAAAAAAAACATGGGGTCACCAGGTATCGAAATTTTATCCATTTGTGGATCGAATATCTTAATTGTGAAATATCTGTATTTATTTGTAATTTTGTACGCAAACGGAAATTACTAAGTCGTGAAATTTAATTTACATGTACAGTTTTGTTTTTTTTCCCTGTTAAAGAGTATTTTAATTCCTCTAATTGAGAATACTTTTTCTCTTCGCTCAAAAATCTTAAATAACGAATTATGTTGAAAGCCTCGAATATAAAATTGCATTACAATGCACGTTTTCCATTTATGTGACGTCCTAGCAACCGGAAATCGTTTTATATTATACAAACGTAATTAATATACTGCGTTTTCAGAGTTACCTGAAAATATTGATATCGGGTTTTACATCATTTATCATTGTTCTAGCCTTTGATCAGATAAATTATAACCGTTCGTACTTGTTCATCGTTGCAAATATAGAACTTTGTTCTTTAGTTTGAGAACGTCTGAAAACACAGTTATGTTGGCGCCTTCTATATATAGTGATAACAAACGTTTTGTGTGCATCAACGTCAGTCTCGCATACCATACGTTCAACATGGTCCCCTGGTTCTGTAGGGGAGATGGCAGTGCGTTTTGGGTTGGTAAACATACTATGAGTTATATTGCATCTTTTATGCTACAAAAGAGGTTGTTTTGGACGAAACAAGATACAGATACCAAATGTCCATCTGCGCATGAATACAGATTCTTCCCTGGCAATGCACTTCAAAAATAAAAATTATGCTACAATAGACAGTTTCTATATACGGAATTTAACTGATTGAATAGGACCAGTAAAGTTTTTCTTTGCGTTATGATATATCAGCTTACAAAATTGGTGTACAACTGAATAGCGAGAGTAAAGGAAATTACTTAATCTAAAAATAGAGACATTGAGCAGTTTCTGCCAAATGTTTTAAGAAATGTGATCTTGAAGTCATCGTATTACGGTACTGTTACTACTTTGATTCCGTTCATGGTCTTCTACCTTGCATTTAATTAAACGTAATATTTTATAACACATTGTAGATGACATGGGAATTCTCTTCTGTATCATGTATAGCATATAAATCATATGAATTTAATCAAGATAATCAAACTTTCAGTACTTTCCCTTACCCATGACCGTTATCTGTGTGCAGCTGTAGTAAAATAAGTAAAGTAAACAAAACTTAATTTATTCTAATATATTCATAATCATTCGCCTTCAAATGTCAAGATAAAAGCAAAGACAAAGGTAAAAAATAACAGCAACGCCCTAACAACGCCGCCCCGCTAAAAACGAAACCTCTTACAACAGTGTAAGTACTGATGTGTACATACAGAACTCGAGTGTCTGTGTACAATGTACATGTAAAAAAACTTTCATTATTCTCAGCTATAATAATGATATAACATGAAAATACATCTTTTAAAAGTGTAAAAAAACATCCGACCTTATATAAATTATTTTCAAACTTGAAGATACTGAAGGGATAACGCAGGTTTTTTTCGTGTTATAACATCTGCAGTATTCCGAGGGATTGGTTGGTATCCGAGCCCGTTAGGGCGAGGGTACCAACGATTCCTGAGGGATTCTGAAGATGTTATAACACGAAAACAACACGCGCTAACGCTATTCTAACATAAAACGCATTAAAATCAGGTAAATGAATATTTTGTCCCTCAACGTCGTTAAATTTCCGTGAAAAGCGTGGTAAAGTCTAAGTTGTTTTTCACACCGACATCATTTCCTTTTGAATTATCCGTTTTGGGGCGGCAATACGTTTACACATTGCCATGGAACGCGCATATATAAAAAGGTGTTATAACAGCACGTGGGCGCGAGAATCTCTCTGTTAACACAGGTTTTCTCTCCTGTTAAAACACCCCCGAAAAGTGACAATAACAGCAGTTTTATGCTAGAATATATTTTTACATGATTCATGTGGTGTTACCATTTGAACTTCTGGTGAGTGAAAAATACAATAAAGAGTAATGCAATTATACAAACTAGTTTTATTTACCCATCAGAAAGGAACTATTTTTGTGCTTTAAGATAAAGTTTTTGTAAGACTTCTTACCAACGATAAGCGAAAAGAAAAAAGGATAAGCTTGATTTAAACAATTCCAAACACAAATAATGTCATTATATCTCTTATCTAGATACATACAGAAACAATGCGTATGAAGAAAGAGAGATAGGTAATATAACCTTCTGTAATTATTAGCACTTGGTTCCTTTTGGCAATTTTTTATATAACAATAATGCTAATATATTCCAGCCTTACCAAGTCCGAAAAGAACAAATTAAAGACATCACTACATATCTGAAAACAAAACTAATGACTGTAAGAAATAATCAACATACACAGGTCTCAGATTATCGGTGCACACATCGTGCAAACAAAGAGTAAAGCGTAGTGACCAACTGTAAAAAGGCTGAACAAAAGTGCTAATGCGTCGATAGTTGAGTTGACTACTTTTCACTACAACGCTCAAAAAGCATTTTAATTTACCAGATAATTTAGAATTCTAAATTTCAAATTCAACATAAATTCACTCTATGAAATACTATATATGTAGTATGAATGTTCCTTTTACTTTGAACACGAAATAGAAATATTCAAGTTTGATACTTTTTTCTAAATTTAGAATTGCGGTAATTTTACTTTAAATATTATTGTTATTGCTAATTTTATTATTGAAAACCTTAGACATGCCTACGAAATTAAAGTATTTAAGACTTAAGAAGCTCAAAACAAACCAAATCAAATATATAAACAAAACGAACTATTTTTGTATTTTCAGCAGCGGCATGCCTATACTTAATACATCACAAAGTATGGTGGCTGATTTCTGTCATTTCGTGTTTTCGTGTTGGCGAGGCGATAACACGACAACACGACACATTTTACACGAAAACACGACGTTAAGAGGGCGCCGACACGACACATTTATTTGTCGAGTTTTCGTGTTGGCGGTTATGAATATGTCGTATTGGCGCCTTTATTTGTTGTGTTGTCGTGTTTTCCGACGCGAAAACTCGAAAAATTAGGTATTTGCAGAGTTTTTGTGTTGTCGTGTTTTCGCCCCGCCGACACGAAAACACGACTAATAAATTATTTGTCGAGTTTCCGCGTTTTCGCCCGCCGGCACGAAAACACGAAAACTCGAAAACACGACAAATATCATATTTGTCGAGTTTTCGTGTTTCCGCTTTGGCATCTTCCGTTAGACATGCGCACAAAAATTACTGAACTGAACACAACATAACTGCATGCTAGAAAATTTATGTTTAAGAATAAAAATTGACTCGTGTTCTATGTATATTTCGACCGAATACCATTTTGCTACATAAAAAGATATCGAAAGACGAAGGTCGAATATCAAAATAATATCTTGTCACAATTTAGACCCAAAAATGCATTAGAGGCCACCTCTGCATTCCTATATTTCAAAAATGTCCTTGGACATACTATCTGACCCCCTAAATAGGAGGGCATGACCCCCTCACGTACCTCAAATTTTGGACAAAAATGCAGCAAGACCACCATTTCATACCTATATTTAAAAAATGACAAGGGAGAGACCCTGTGATTCCACTGCCAGGAGGGGGTTAATCCCCGTACCTCAAAATTTGGACTCAAAAATGCAGCAGGGGCCGCCATTTTATTCATATATGTCAAATATTTCCAGGCGGACACGCCCTGGCCTATCTAACATGAGGGGTTATCCCCTTCCGTACCTAACCCCACTAGGCTCGCCGATGCCGCCTTAATTCTTTAACAGTTGCCGCTAAACGCACCCAGTGGAATATTTCTGGAACAGGGTCTGTTATACAAACACTTTGTATTCTTAAAACGATAACTGACATATTATTGTATTGTTTTATAATCTTAGATCTCCTAATGTAGCTTTAGTTAATATAAATAAATTCTGAATTGACGGTTCATTTGAATAGAAAGAAAAATGCTTCTAAAACCCTTTGCCACTGGTTTCAGAATTATTCTACGTTTTATAAGATATATCTGTAAAGTATTTGTCTTCGTGTTGGCGGGGAGAAAACACGAAAACTCGACAGATAAGGTATTTGTCGTGTTTCCGTGTCGGCGGGGCGAAAACACGACAAATAAAGGGCGCCAACACGACATATTTATACCCGCCAACACGAAAACTCAACAGATAAATTTGTCGTGTCGACGCCCTCTAAACGCCGAGTTTTCGCGTAAAATGTGTCGTGTTGTCGTGTTTACACCCCGCCGACACGACAACATGAAAAGACGAAAACTCGACAAATTAGGCATTTGTCCAGTTTTCGTATTGTCGTGTTTTCGCCCCGCCAACACGCCAGCAAGAAATGGCAGAAATCAGCCACCATACAAAAGTGTAAAGTTCCTAGGTCAACTGTGTCTGAAAGAGTTAACGGATCTGTTATATGAGGAAGAGATGATTGGTGCTGTCATTAAACGTGCTGAGAAAGGCATCGGCTACTAAAAGTTCCTCTTTACGTTTTGTGGGGGTTTTCTCTGAAGAAAAGGGGAATCCTTTCAAGCATTACAGGCCATCTGATATGGTAACATGATCTGAAATAAAGAAATCATGCTTTCTCGCTTCGGTCACCTGAAGCAACGACAACTAGTCGCCACAGTGCAATGACACGGAAAAGGATCTCGAGCTAACTGGATGACCTCAAGCAAATGTATGGCCAGAAGGGCTTACACAATCTTCCTAGTTGAGTCTGGAATACGGAAAAAACTGAAATTAACTTGTCACAAAAACCCAGCAAGGTTATTGTTGCTAAAAGAGACAAAACTGTCCATGGTAAGTCAAATGTCTCACTAGAGAGAATTACAGTAATTGCATGTGGCAACGCTGCAAGTAGAGCTATTCCGCCTCATTTCATTATTCCAGGCGAGACGTCTGAATAAAACAAAGAAATTGACTTGGATAGTGTTAAAAGTAAAGAGTCGCTTTTTAGTGGTGTCAATTCTGTGAGTGATTTTGGCTGGACTAAGAAACGTTTTGTAAAGCTTTGGTTTAAGAAGACGTTCTTACCAAATATTATTGATCTTTGACATGTATGGCTCTCATAGAAGTAGTTTTTTGAAACTATCTTGTCAAGAAAATATTATACCAGGTGAGCTGCCTGGCCATGCCAGTAATTGGGCGCAACCATTTGATCGTGAAATATTTAAATAATTGAAATCTGCCTGGAACGCAGAAGTCGACGAATTTGTTAAGCAAACGCGCAACACATTAGTCCACTCCCTGTATATGAGGTTATTTGGTAGAGCATGGGAACCATCATAGCCTTAGAGAAAATTGTTAATGGGTTCAGATCAACAGGGATATTACCCTTTATTATGGAATAGAATTAGGGCAAAAACTGCATTGTGCTTTCGTATATCCAATCTTGCGATTTACATGTATGCATTTGTGATTCTTATCTTCACATGCTTCCTTCTGACATCCCATTTTGCTTTGTTACATGACCATTTGTGCATCCTATGTTTGCGTGTTTCTCTCTGATATTCATACATGCTTAATTCTGAGAAATGATCTGTGCTTGCTTCTTTTTTTCCAAAATATTCGTGTTGCTTCCGGACATGCTATAATCTGACAAACTACATCCATCATTCGTCTTATTTACTAGTGGTTACTTGCATTGTGTCTTCTTTGGAAGGTCAATGGTGTATGCTAACTGATGAAAAGAACGTAAGTGGTTCCTTAAATGTTTAAATGCAAGGCGTTTTGTTGCTTACATATGAATTTAGCTGTGTGTTATGATGCGTTGTGACAACATACATTTTTACATTCTCAAATTCTTGTTCAAGTGGAGATAACCCCCTTGTACTAAAATACGGAAACACACGAACTGTACCGAGAGTGTTAAGACTACACATCCGGTAACCGGGCAAACAACAAAATTATATTGTTATCTGAATCCAAGTGAAATAAGCATTGTTTCCGAAACACTACCTTTACTATTGTGTAGTTAGCAGATATTTTAGCGCGCTTGAAATAGCCTACACAACAAAATTATGTCAATTGAATTAATTTTCTCCACATACGCAGACGAGCGTATATTTGGTAGCCTTAAACTGAGATGTATTATCCAAATGAATATTAAACGTACAATTTAAGAAATGTAAATCATTTTTGATGTCTACCTTGCAATGGAGCTGTCGTGACACAAAAGTTGCTTTTAAATGCTGCATTTAACAAGAGCTGCCCGTAAAACAGCCAATGCTTGACTATTCAAATTGTTGTCCCAGAAGCAGGAATATTACCCTAAATGTTAAAATATCTATAGAGTTTCAATCCAGTATCTGCATTTAAGATTTGGAGGTAGTAACTTGTAGGCAAAACTTTAACCAGGATTTTCTAAGTCTAAAAAGGGGATGATTTGGCCAAAATATACGTCAGAGTAATGGGACTTGATGCTATCACCTAGTTTCATAACCCCGAAGACAACTGTGAAGTTTCAATTCAATATCTGCATTAGTTTTAAGTCTAAAAGGGGGCATAATTTAGCCAAAATACATGTCAGAGTTATGGAACTTGACCAAGTGAGGTTGGTAGTTGACCTACAAAAAAAGGTTTCAAAGCTATACGCCTTAAAGTAATAGCTATATGTACTTTGCAGGAAAAACTTTAACCAGGATTTTCTAAGTCTAAAAAAGGGGAATAATTTGGCCAAAATACATGTCAGAATTATTGGACTTGATGCTATCACCTAGTTTTATAACCCCGAAGACAACTGTGAAGTTTCAACTCAATATCTGCATTAGTTTTAGAGATAGTAACTTGCCCGCCAGACTTCAACCAGGATTTTCTAAGTACAAAAGGGGCATAATTTGGCCAAAATGTATGTCAGAGTTATGGCACTTGATGCTGTCACCTAATTTTATAACCGAAAAGACACAGGCTAAGTTTCAATTCAATATCTGCATTAGTTTTGGAGATAGTAACTTGCATATAAGACTTTAACCAGGATTTTCTAAGTCTAAAAAGGGGCATAATTTAGCCAAACTACATGTCAGAGTTATAAGACTTGACCTAGTGAGGTTGGTAATTGACCTAGAAGAAGGAAAAATAAGTTTCAAAGAAAACTTTAATCAATGTGTGACGCCGACGCCGACGCCAGGGTAAGAAGAATAGCTAGACTATTCTTTGAAAAGTCGAGCTAAAACGAATGGTATCTCAATTGACTTAATGCAATAAATAAGATGCGTACATATTTAATTATACACAGGCCTTTTCGAACATGATTACCGGACGCCTAGACAAATCAAACAGGTTAGGTCCGGTCACCGGACTCATAGCCAAAATGCGCAGTGTCGTACTTTTTCCATGACTTAGCGGAAGCTTCCGAGTACGAATATAAAAGCACCCTTTGGTATCATAATGAGAAATGTACATTATGGTAACCTCATTATGCTTAGTACTATGCTGCATTCTGCATTTTGACAAGTGAGATTGCGTTTGTTTAGAACTTTATTAGCTATTCATGCGTACGAGTAAGCACATTCAGCCTGTCCAGGAGCCACTTCTGTCCATATTATCAGCATATAGACAACATAAACACACGGGGAAGGTGTGTCTAGGTTAATCACAAGCTAATACACCGAGTGATGCATGTCACATTGCAACATGACCTAAAGCAAGATAATGTCATAGACTAATGAAGAAGTAACCATGATATTAAAATGAAACAATTAAGAATGTATGAATGTCAGAAAGGAACGCGTAAACATAAGATGCACAAATGGTCATGTAACAATGCAAAATAGGATGTCCGAAAGAAGCATTTCAACATGAGAATAAGGAATGCATATATATATATATATATATATATATATATATATATATATATATATATATATATATATATATATATATAAAGATTGGATATACGAAAGCACAATGCAGTTTTTGCCCTAATTCTGTTCCATACTTTATTCCAGAAGCTTTTCCCGACTCTGCGAAGTGAATACTGTAATTATACATCACTATCAGAATGTCAAAACGCACCCAAAATAATTAAGCCACAACTCAGTTAAATGATGTTCCGGAGTACAACTGAAGAAATTGAAACAGATCTTATACATACTGAGTCTGTGTGCACACCTATCAGATTTATATCGTCTATTTCTGCGGTTTCAGAAGACATACACACACTTCTTCAGGAAAACGGCACGAATCCCTTCCTTCCGATATTATACGACCTTCACATACCTACAGACGAAACACTAACGTCTGTAATATAGAAGTCGTAGATTTGCCTTGTGCTGTTGATTCTACCAGCGGGATGAAGAGTACCAATGAAACAGACATGTCTGTTGAAAATTTCACAAGCATACCTGGTCTAAAAGCTTTGGAAGTCATTGAATCATCGTCGTCACCGGAAATACTTGCTAAGTACTGTGAGGCCTACTTGAGCGGCATCAAATCAAATGAGAAACTATTTGAAACGTTGAAAATGTACAAGTTAAAAGGTAATACATGTACACCATGTCACCCTTTGACATCCAGCAAAGTAATGGAAAATCATTTACCGATACCCAAGCTACCTGTATACAAAAACACGAAAAAACGCAAACAAAACGGCCCAAAGTATTTTATTATTATATCGGTCGACGAGGAGAAAAAGGGAAAATTGAATAGAAAAGAAAATGAAAAGCAACAACGTGTAAAAAGAAAAATGCTTATAGCTATACGCTCCAACAGCAAACATACAAAGCCCAAGATAAAATTTCCCTAAATGAAAACTAGATACACCAGAGCTCACGCCGAAAAATAGTAATTTTGTATGATACACTATTTTCGTGCTGATTATACATGCAAAGGGGAGCAATAGTCTGACTATTTCTGGTAAAATCAAGCTAATCCTTATATCATAGATATAGAAAACAGGTAAATATTTAATGGATGTCGTCAAGGATGTGTAAAATCCTTGGTAACGTGATAGAATTGAAATAATATATCTCATTTAGTGACTTGCTCTCGAATAAAGTCATTGTTTGTCGTTCAGATGTGTATTATTATATCACGAGGGCCAATTCTTTCGCATCTGAACTCCAAACAATAATTTTATTCAGCGACAAATCATTGAATGAGACATATTATTTCATAATTACACGCCACGTACCCGGATAATCTTAACTCTGTTCAGCGACCCTAACTCAGTGCCAACATGGCTGACAGAAAGACGATGTATGTAGTTAATTTCCTTGTCTTTTTTTATGTTTTTATGTGAGTATGCAATGTTAGCGTAAAACTTTTGATAGTCATAATATCCTGTATTGATAACATGTTTTGTGTACTAAATATTTCAATCGAAATGTCACATTATGTGGCTGGAATTCATTAAAATGTACTCAAAAAAGTCTTCAAAATGAACATGTTTTATGTTTCTAACTGTTTTAAAGTACCAGAAATTGCAGTAAGACCTTACTTATTAAATGTATTAGTTCCATAAATATCTCTTTGATAATGTTTAACAGTATCAAAGTTTGAAATTGATTTTTATAGCTTAAAAATTGTATTGATTATGAGGTGGGTTTAAATTTGCGGATAATTCCTAACTGGTATAGGAAACAGTGCTGGATAAATACGAACATAGAATGGATAAACACCTAACCAAACGAAAACGGCTGTTCGTCTGTGCTTTTTTATGGACTGTTGATGCTCGAAGTTCTTTGATCTACCCACCCCTGCAGGGATGTGGGATTCCTATGTCCAACTTATCCGACTCGTGAGTTGTTTTTTTTTTTGCCGGCGGACAAGTGCATTTTTTATTCTGTGTGTCTGCGGACAAGCATACTTTTTCAGGTATAAAATGAGAAAACATAAAATATCATTTAGATTGTGTGTTGCTTCAAGTGTATGGAGGTGATAAAGATAATGGGTTTTTTGACTAGGTCTCGCGCACACTGTAACTCGGTGACTATGATAAAATATCAGAGAAGATTTAGATACAAGAAGATTTATTTAACGTCGGATAAGTATGAATATATAACACTAGCTTAAAGCTATTTTCCGGCAAACACATGTAAATAAGCTCAACATAAGTAAATCAGCTGTAATAAAATGCAAATATGTTAAGCACATTAAAGCAAATAAAGCACCTGGCGCTAAGTAGATAAGAAACAAATCACAAATTATCACATACATGTTACAGCGCATTAAAACAAAATAGCACTTAGGTACTAGCAAATAAAAGGGAAAAGAAGTTTACCACATACAGCTTTAGCACATTTAAAGCAACATGAAAAAAGATTAGCTGACACTACACAAAAATAAGAAGAGTCACATTTTACAACATGCATTTAAAAAAAAAAAACATAAAAGAAGAAATCATATACATGCTAAAGGGAACATAAGAACTACTTAAAGTAGCTGAAGAAAAATATTTGCATCGTCAGCATATAGCATTCTGTAACTAAAACTCAAAAAGGAAAACAAGGGTTACACACAGAGAACTAAAAGGACATTTAAAGACATCAGAAACGTAAACAACTTTAAAAAAGTATTATGACAAATTTGTAAGTAGAATTCCAACTGCTGAGACAATAAGTCACTGTCAAAGGAAATATTTGAGCCAGTAGTCAGCCAAATTAAAATCAAAAGCACACTGAGATCGCAAGTATGACTAAAACAAGTCGGAACGTTTTAAGAGTCTTTCTCTGAATTCATCTGGCTTTGCAACATTGCGTGGGCAGTGTTTCGGGCATGACCTCAAAAGATCCCGAACACTGCTTACGCGATTTCAGACTTTTATAAACGTTAAAAGGCAAATATTTCAACAGCTTATTTTTTACCACAGTTACTGTGATATGCTTTTCTTTTCATTGTCCTAAATAAAGAACTCGATCTCCAGTCTATTTGCGCTTTCATGAAGGTTTAATATTACAAATCAGAGCAAGTGAAATTTGACTATGGACAAGTGGATTTTTAAGTTCCGTGGACAAGTGAAAAATGTAAGGACACCCACACCCCTATCCCGTCAGTCCATGCATCACTCCCCCACCCCACCACACCACACCACACACACACACTTTTCTTCCCTATTTACCGTCTGAAAAAATATCATATTTAATAATTAATCATATATCTAATCCCATTTAAACAATTTCAAAAATATTCCATTAGCACCTCTATAAAAATCTCTTACACTATACGATATACAAGATTTGAAACAAACACAATTCTTCTGAAACAGTGTATGTGTGTGTGTGTGTGCGTGTGTGTGTGCGTGTGTGTGCGTGTGTGTGCGTGTGTGTGCGCGCGCGTGTGTATGCGTGTGCGTGTGCGTGTGTGTGAGAGAGAGAGAGAGGGAGAGGGAGAGAGGGTTGGAGACTACAGAACTTCGAACATCGGTGGTATTAAATAATTTCTTATATAAATATAATAATTTTGACTTTTATACTGAGTTATTTTTGAGGGTTTATCCAGATTTTTCCAAACATTGCTATTTGCATAATATTAAAATTATGAAAAAAATATTTGACTGTAGTGGGCATACATATAACATCTTGTAAAATCAATGACAAAGTTTGAAGACAATACCGCTTATAAAGTAATGTTTACAATAATCACACCATGTACATGTCAACTCATTCATTTCTATAGAATACTAGTCAGTTAGGTGTTTATCCGTCACGCAATTTCGTGTAAGTTAGGTTTTTATCCATTCCTCATGTAAACTGAGTTCGGTTTTTATCAACTCAAAGTTAGGTTTTTATCCCTTTTCTCGCTGTCAGTACATTTGAACATGTATTGCGTCAACATGTAGTGGGTTAACAACATAGTGTAAACGGGCCTATAAAGCAGTATATCTTTGCTTTCAAACAACAAAATAGTCGAGGCATCAAAAGCGTAGAAGTATTTTTAAAGATTTTTTGTAAAAGTTTTCATTGAAAAAGTTGCCTTGTTCGTCGTTTTTCCACCTGAACACAAGGGTTGATATATTTAACATGATGCATTTTGAAATAAACATACACTTGATCAATGGAGATAGATATAACATCAGAAACATTCCTTTATACATCGTAATTACACAGAAAACAAAGTTGTATCGGCTTTACATCCGCCATGTTGGCACTGAGTTAGGGTCGCTGAACAGAGTTAAGATTATCCGGGTACATGGCGTGAATTATATCTATTCCAAGTACATGTATACATGTTATCTTCCTGATTAAGGTGAACAACTTCTATCACCCAAGTATTTAGCCAAGTAATTAGCCAATCTAATCAAATAAAAGAAATTGTTCTATTTCACTGCTATCAAGTTAACATGGGGAAACACTTGTTAAGTTTTTCAGAACAAGAATTTGGTCACCTTTCAAGGAAAGTGTTTCCGGTAGGTACTTCATAGCAGCGTTTATCCATTAGCTTATGGATATTATCAAAGAAGAAATGTTTATATATCTAAGTTAGATAAGACGAGCCTAAACGTAAGGCAGTCTTAATGATGCGACAATAATGCGCTGATGGCATTAACCAAATTGATATTTCCATTTAAAGTTCGATTAGGGTGTAGACTGCATTTGTCATGCGATTGCCATTGCAACAAGGCGATAATATACCTTCTTGCATACCAGATTGTGGTTTCTGGTGATTACAACGATGCAGGAAAACTCCATCTTACACCCCGGGGTGCAGCAATTATTTTTACGTTAATCCGGATAAAACAAATACATTGATAGTTCCTCTTTGTTTCTCATATTATATTGTAGGGATAACGGATGTTTTTTCATGTTATAGCATCTGCAGAATCCCGAGGGATTGGTTGGTACCCGAGATAAGGGCATATCAGAATCGAAATCATGTATAACAAAATCGTGTTTTACCTAAATTAATACACTCAAAATCGGTTATACGTCGCCAGAATAAATCACTCGGGCTACAACCTCGTGAAATCATTCCGCGGACGTATAACCCCTTTCCATGTATTAATAACGTTAAAATACGGTTTTTCTATACATTATTTCTTAATTTCACGTGGGCATGGCTCGAATTCTAATATGTCGTTTATTTTAATAAGTAGATGAAATAGGAAAACGAATGTATGGCGCCAAATATAGTAGGTCGACGTGACGTCAACGCGTAACTGTGTTTTCACAGTGTTAAAATTCGGGAAGTAACACATACCACGGAATAACTTAGGAGTGAGCAGGCATCCAATGAGTTATTTGTGTGTGCGTGCGTGCGTGCGTGCGTGCATCGTGCGTGTGAGTATGTGTGTCTTTGGGGAGGGGGGAGGGAGTGCTCGTGTGTGTGTGTGCGTGTGTGCGTGCGCGTGTGTGGCACTATTCTGTTACATCATTTCGATTCTGTAACCCTTTTTAAAGGGATTCGATCCTAGTTATATGAGCAATATTTGCTAATTTCATGTTTGTAATAACTAGAGATTTAAAAAGAAAAACGTTTAAAAATCTTCATTATGTGCTTTTTGTAATGTTGTTGATTTCTTGGCCCTGGTTTTGGATATTTAAAACAGGTTTACCGTTTCCAAGAACAACAGAATGGTAATTAAAATTGTACCGGAATCGTAAAGTCATCACATACGAAAACAATACATTTAGTCGTCGTGTATTTTTTATGCAAGAATAGCGACCTTCGGTCTCGGTCACAAACAATCCCGCGGGCTTCTGCAGACGTTATTACACAAAAAAACGTGTATTATCCCTACAATCTTAATCTCTGTCAGTGCGAGTGTACTCGGATGATGTATTTATCTAAAGGTAACTAAAATATATACACGGAATGGTGTTTACTTATCACCGTTTCCGTATTAACTAACACAAAATCAACAGTTTCAACAACATAACGTTCAGCGTCGAAGCCACTGCGTGACATCACAGGTCAATGTAGATTTCTACCATAGTTTGGCAAATGCCCGTTTCCCGTAATACGGTATAAAGTACAAAATTGCGAATTTTGCCATAGCAAAATTGTCATTTACAACACAATTAACATCAACCTGAAAAAGGTAATAACACCCGAAGTGCCAACCGATGGTTTTATAATTCTTCAAAGGTTGACAATATCCTATATCACCCAAGCAGCCATATGTTATTTGTTTTATTGTACTGAAAAACACATCTTGAGATATTTACAAAACTAAAAATTTAGCATTAAAAACCTTCAATAGCAACAGCGTTTGTTTTCTTCAAAATAGGAAAAGCTCATTAGTATAGCAGCATCTGAACCGCCTGATCAACTCATCGGAAACAAATAGGGTCATACGGCTAGGTCAAAGATATTAAAACAGTTTTATAGCATAAAACTGCTGCTCTTGTCACTTTTCGTGGGTGTTTTAACAGGAGAGAAAACGTACGATAACAGAGATTTCTTGCGCCACGTGCTGTTAAAACATCTTTTTTTATATTTGCGCATTCCGTAGTAAAGCGTAAACGTATTACCTCCTCAAAACGGATAGCACAAAAGGAAATGACCTCAACGTGAAAAAACAAAGTAGACATTCCCGCGTATTTCATGAAAATTTAATATTGTTGAGGGACATTCTAGCATAAAACTGCTGTTCTTGTCACTTTTCGGGGGTGTTTTAACAGGAGAGAAAACGTGTGTTAACAGAGAGATTCTCGCGCTCGCGTGCTGTTATAACACCTTTTTAAATACGCGCGTTCTGTGGCAAAGCGTAAACGTCATTCGGCCACAAAACGGATGATTCAAAACGAAATGACGTCAACGTAAAAAACAACTCCGACATTCCCGCGCATTTCGTGAAAAATTAATGACGTTGAGAGCCATTGTATCCATTTATCAGTTTTTATGCGTTTTATGCTAGAATAGCGTTAGCGCATGTTTATTTCATGTTATAACATTTGCAGAATCCCTCGGGATTCTGCAGATGTTATAACACGAAAAAACATGCGTTATCCCTTCAATATTATAAGATTCTTTTACTGGTTGTAGGTGCAGATTGGAATTTCCGGCCTCGAGGGTAACTGTTACCCGAGAGGCGGATATTCCCATCTGCACCTATAACTAGTGAAAGAATCTTTTTCTTGCATACAGATTTCAAAAAATAATAATAAAAATAAAATCAATCCGGCGAACGGCTTTCTTTTAAGAACTATTTCCTATAGCAGCATATTTAAGCGCGGGAAACTAACGTCCGTAAACAGGAAAGACGTCGTGACGTTTCAAAGACAAAATAACAATGTTTAGTTCCGGTTTTGTTTTATCAGTTGCAGCGTAACGTTATGAATTTTTGATAAAATATTGGATTTTATTCCGTTTTTCGAAATAAAATATAAATAACTACATAAATCTTCTACATATATGTAGTTCGTAATACGTCATTTAAAGCACGAGAGTCATCTTACACCCCGGTTTCCAGCACCGGTAAAATACCGGAAATCCCCGTCTGGTATGCAAGAAACATGTTAGCTTTTGGTTTAAACATATTTTATTTTGCAATATTTACAACATGATTACAAATATACAATAAAGGATTGGACAGGAAGCTTTATAAGCTTAAGGTTGTCCTCTCCCTTTTACAACAATGTGCATATATAGTTCATGGCAATAGAAACCTTCAAATGCATGGAAAAAATTACAAACGTTTACTAAAGAATATTACACAGGCGTAAAGTAACTATTTATAAAGTTATCCGTAGTAGGAGATACTGGTATAAAAAAGAAAGAAAAAGGAACAGAAATAGTAAGAAATTGACAACAAAACTAGAGACAATTACATGATGGAGTTACTATCACTTAACACGGTTAAAAGGGTTTGATATGCTATTTTCCATGTAAGCTATTTCTGATATGTTTACTTCTTGTAGATCAAAATCGTTTGGATTTAACAATGTAGCACTGAACAGCAGTAAATATTTCTACGTTGGAATCATCTGATAGGGCAGGACTACCTTGTAAGATAACATTTAATGTTGGAGTACAAAACTGGGATATGATATTGAACAATTGTATTCTTAAGTTAGAATACCTCGGGCATATGAAAAAATAGTGATAAGGCGTTTCTACATCCCCGCAGTCACAATTTGGAGACTCAATAATGTTTTTAGCATAGAGCTCAGAAGATAGAGAGCTGCATTGCGTACGTAGCGTTGTATGAAGTATCTGAGATTTTCTTACTCCTGCCAGAAAGTACTTTGGAACAGTAGGAATGTCATTATTTAACATACGCTTAAAGGATGCTAGAGAACAAGCATTACGTATTTCGTTTGGAAGAGCGTTGAAGTCCCGTATGACTGATGGAAGGAAGGAATTGTAATAAAATGCAGGATGTGTGAACATAGTCTGAATATTTTCAGCATTTCTAAGAGGGTATCTGTGGTCTCTTCCTACATTAGATGGAACAAGGTCTGAAAGATAGGACGGTGTGAGGTTATTTTTCATTTTATAAAACAGCACTAACTTATGTTTTTTCCTTCTGTTTGCAAGGGTTTCCCAGCCAACTTCAGATAAAAGTTTGTCAATAGAAACGAGTTTCGTTGTTCCAGTTACTATTCTTGCTGCTTCATGCTGAATTTTTTCAAGTTCCTGTTTTTCATTTTGAGTGCAATTGTCAAAAAGTACGTCACCATATTCAAGAATAGGTCTAATGAATGATTTGTAGATTACCTCAAGAGAATTTCTGTCTAGCTGAAATTTTAACTTTTTCATGACATTTATTCGCAGCCAGGCTTTCTTTGTTATGTACTCAATTTGTGTAGTCCACCTAAGATCATTTGATAGAAAAATACCTAAATGTTTATGATTATGGACTTCGTTTATTTGCTGACCCTGCATTAATAGTGGAGGATGATAGACTCTATTTTGTTTGCGGGATATCAATAACGACTCAGTTTTAGAAGTTAACTAGCCACTTTGGTTCCCAGTTTGAAATTTTATCAAGATCTGAATTTAAGATAGCAGAAGCAGTATTTAGATTTTCAACTACAATTGAAAGGCTCGTATCATCTGCAAATAACCTTATATGAGCTTGAATATCTAGGACTATGTCATTGATGTAGATTAAAAATAAAAGGGGGCCAAGGATTGATCCTTGGGGAACCCCTGCAGTGATTACTTTTTGAGATGATTTGAGGAATACCAGGATAATAAGGACCCAGAGATTCCAACAGACTTAAGTTTATAAATGAGACCCTTGTGCCAAACACGGTCGAATGCCTTACTTATGTCACAAAATATAGCCCTTATCTCTTTACCAGAATCAATAGCTTGTGAAAATAAATTGTGGATATATGTAAGTTGGTTTACTGTACAGTCACCCGGACCAAAACCAGACTGCAGGGGAGAGAGGATGTTATGTTCATGAAGAAAATTGAAAGTATGTTTGAACACGATTTTTTCAAACACTTTATTGACATTACTTATGAGAGAAATAGGACGGTAGTTATTTACAAGAGAGGGGTCTCCAGACTTAAAAATAGGTGTAACATTAGCTTTTTTCCAACTGTTTGGAACTGTAGAAATACGCAATGAGTAATTAAGGAGGTCACACAAGGGTCCGGATAGTTCTAGAGAAAGCTCACGAAGGATACGATTATTTATACTATCAGGGCCTGCAGCTTTACCTAGTTGAAGAGATTGTAAAACAGATATTACTTCATCTGGGGAAATAGTAATACTAACAAGGAGGTCGTGATCAACAGGTTGTGGGTGTGGCAGCGGGGGTGCTGAGTTCTCACCTATACGTGTTTGACCAACAAAAAAGTCATTGAACAAGTTGGCTTTACCAGGCATATCTTCAATAATTTTATCATCATATGACAAGGGAGGAATAGAGGAGGAGGAATATGGTTTTATGAAAGATTTCAAACAAGACCACCAAGTTTTGTTGGTTTGAGATTCTGATTTTAACTTTTTAGAAAGAAGATCCATCTGTTGACTCTTTGCAACACGGATTTTGTTAACTATAAGATTGCGGAGGTTTCGAAATTTTTCCCAGTGATACGGAGTATTTCTTTGTCTTGCCTTTCTATAGTAACGTTTACGTTTCCTAATTAGTAATCTGATTTCATTCGTGAACCAAGATGGTTCACCCTCTCTGATCAGTACTTTTCTGTTCGGGATACATATTTTGGCATTCTCAATAATTTTATTTGCAATGTTTTCCGTGTACTTATCAATATCCTCATGTTTGAGAGAGTCCCAGTCAAATGTAAATGTTATTTGCCTAAGTCTGTCGTAGTTACCCTTATCGAATATCCAAACGTGGCGGTAAAATGGTGGAAATTTTGTCTTTTTAAGGTTTAAAAGTCCATAAACTGGGCAGTGGTATCTAACGTTTTGAGGAAGAAAAGGGTCACCAACGCCACTTATGTGTATTAAGTTTTTATTTGAGGTAAAAATTAGATCAGTGATTGAGGATGATGTCTCAGTGAAATGTGTAGGTGTATCAATTAACTGCGTCAAGGAGAACTGGTCACTTATACTACTGACTTTTTTGTTAGAAACCTGGTTGGCTATGTTAAGATTAAAGTCACCGGCAATAATGATGTTTTCAATACCTGTATCAAAAGCAAGATGAATAGAGTCTAATATCAAAGAGTGTTGAAAGGCATCAGTATTTGGTGGCCTATAAAATGTACCAAAAAGAATATGTTTGTTAGAAACTACTATTTCAATCCAAAGACATTCCACACCGTTGATTTCAAGATCACGCCTTCTTCTATAGTATAGATACTGTTTTACATAAAGAATAACGCCTCCACATCCGTCTGCTCGGTCCTTTCTCTCAGGAAGTGAAAAAGACTCCAAAATTAATTTGTCGTTAGGAAAATCTCTATGTAACCATGTTTCTCAAAAAGCTAAGATATCGAAGTCCTTTAGCTCTGCATAAAGGGAATCTAACTTTAAAGCTATACTTTGAACATTTCAGTGGATAAAGGAGATGTATTTGGAGAGATCAATATGCTCCGTAAAGGTCGATAGTGAGGATGACGACGATATGGAATCATTCGATCCTGGTCCTGGGTTTAGATGTACATCATCTGATAAAAGTATAAGTGAATGAATAAATTTGGACCGATATAAACAGTATAGCAATAGAGCCAAAGAGCAAGGATGAGAAATATATGTTTTTAATCTGCTTTTGGCTGACTGGGTATCTGCGACTGTTCAACTGAACCTTAAGGTTGTGTAATGTTGTATAGGAGAAGAAAAGATCCGAAATTATAGCAAATGGCAGATAACTATCTCAGCAAGAATAAAACAATAACCATACCAGAAAAAGAAATCTGAATTTAACAGGCAGATAAATTCCTCTCATGGTGGTAGATGACTTACGTTTCATAATTACGTTACTGCAGAACACAGCAGAAGAAACAATAGGAAAGCCACCATGAAAGAGAAAGTCCTGGTAAAAACTTTAGGATAACATATCAACAGGTAGTACAATACAAAACAATACTGAGTTGTTGTCAAAACAAAGGAGAAAAGAAACCAAAACAAAAAACAAGAGAAAAGTAAAATCATATTTGTAGAGAAGGAAGATAGATTATACTGGAATCAATGCAGTTGACTGATATTTTAAGGAATAGGATTAATTTTGTATAAATTAAGGATATAGTGTGAAATTCAGCCGCTGCAGGTCTATAATGCATGGTGTTTTATGATGTTTAAGTTTTAGTTATGAAGTAAAAGTAGTGAATAGAAAGTATTGCTCCTGTTCTGTTAGATCATATGATTAACGTTGATAATAAAAAAGAAATCGGCTTGAAACTGCAGAATTAGCCACAAAAAAAAAATAAAAGAAGACATACCATACATGACCTCGTAGTTTAAGCCTTATGCCATTTTTTTGAGTTACAGAGATTATTACTTTATGTAATCTAGTAATTATTGAAGTTTAGACTTCTGATGAAGTAAACTTTTTGTGAACAATACTAAAATAAAATGACAAAAGTGAAATTCTAAATAGGAAGTAAAGCTTATATAGTGTTCTATAATAAGTAACAATTAAAGATAAAAAAGAAAACATCTTGAAACAAGATGTGCCATAACAGAAACATACACAACATATGGTCTTGTGAAATGTGCCGTTAGTTAACAATATGGGGTACAAGTAGTTTTTAGAATAAAAACAATGGATATTAATTTTTGTAATCTAGTATTTATATGAACCTTGTTTTGTAAAGAAATATCATTTTAAGCGAACAAACTTTATTTTGACACAAGTGTGGAGATTACTAAGAAGTACAGTTTCATACAATTAGCATCTGATGATAAAAGGAAAAAGAAGAAAAACATTGATACAGACTTAGCCATGAGAGAAAAACAGTAGACCTGGCCTCTTGGGATACGCTGTAACAACATTTTTACTGTTTTTCCCCGAGTTTCAAAAAATATTAACCTATTGTAGTGCATCAGTTGCTAAAAACCATGATTTTGTAGTGAAATATAAAATGTTAGCTTTTCCTGCCGAAGCATAAAAATTCTACTTTCTTTAACTATTATAAACAAGTCAATTTGACCAACGTCTCTGATACTTTAAACGACGTCGACGTCAAAGCTTTATTACAGTACGGTAGTGTATTATCAAATTTATGCATTGGCTGTAATTCACTCCCGTGACGTCAAACATGTGATAAATTCATTTATTTGGGTTTTACGCGTTTCATGCTAGAATAGCAATAGCACATGTTCATTTCGTGTTATAATGTAGGGATAACGCATGTTTTTTCGTGTTATAACGTCTGCAGAATCGCGAGGGATTTGTTGATATCAACGTTTATTTTATGCTAACTAATGAAATACTGCATTCTATCAGTTAAATATTTTCATATCTCATCACTCACACTGTGAAAATATGAAATCTATATTTTCACACTGTGAGAGATATAGCTCCACCCCCTCATTACATTGTGTATGAATTTTAAATTATTTGCTTAAAACAGGATGAAAATTGTAGTCGCACTTTGTTCTTTGTTGTTTATTTCTCGATTCAAATTATTTTACTTAAAGAGAATTCCATAACGTTATGCAGCAAAAAATAAAATAAAATGGAACTTTATGTTGTATGCGTCTTTATAACGTCACAGCACGTCTGACATCATGTCTGTTTACGCGCGTCTTTTTCCCGCGCTGAGGGGCCTCCGTGGCCGAGTGGTTAAAGTCGTTGACTTCAAACCATTTGCCCCTCATCGATGTGGGTTCGAAACCTCATTTGGGGCGTAGAATTCTTCACGTGAGGAAGCCATCCAGCTGGCTTACGGAAGGTCGGTGGTTCTACTCAGGTGCCCGCTCGTGATGAAATTATGCACGGAGGGGCACCTGGGGTCTTCCTCCACCATTAAAGCTGGAAAGTCGCCATATGACCTAAAATTGTGTCGGTGCGACGTTAAACCCAACAAAATAAATAAATAAATTTTCCCGCGCTGAGATTAAAATAGTTGCAAAATGCAAATCTCAACGTAATTGAGCATAAAATAAAAAGAAAATTTGTTTGTTTTCGTGAATATGGAATATATCTCACCTCGAAATGAGAAAATTTTCACATTTTCACTCGCGCTACGCGCTCGTGAAAATATTTGAAATTTTCTCATTTCTCAGTGAGATATATTTCATATTCACGAAAAACAAACAAATATCCTCTATATACCGAGGGATTCTGAAGATGTTATAACACGAAATATTTACATTCGCCCTATTCTTTTCCATTGAAGCTTTTGACGTTCATTTCGTATGAACAGCAAAAGGAAAGGCGCGAAAGTTACGTCATCTCTGCTTAATAATAACCGACCGCTGTTTTGACGACGTCCGGGTATAGTCAGGGAGAACGTTCCTCAGATGACGTCGCAGTTGTTCCATCTGGTGAACAGAATGGCCGGGAAGATGATTTAAATGTTAAATGCTACAAATTTTCTTGCATACCAGACGGGGATTTCCGGTATCTTTACTGGTGCTGGAAAAATCCATCTTACGGGTGTAAGATGACCCTCGTGCTGTAAATGACGTGTAACGAACTATATATATGTAGACTGAGATTTATGTAGTAATTTATATTTTATTTAAAAAACAGAATAAAAATTCAATACCTTGATAGTTCCTATTGGTTCCTGATAGTACATTTCTCGATTCAAATCACGTTATTTTATCAAAAATTCATAACGTTACGCTGCAACTGATATAACAAACGGAACTAAACATCGTTGTTTGTTTTGAAACGTCATGACGTCTTTCCTGTTTACGGACGTTGGTTTCCCGCGCTTTGTTTAAATACACTGCCATAAGAAATAGTTCTAAAAAGAAAGCCATTCGATTGATTTTATTTTCATTATCATTTCTTGAAATCGGTATGCAAGAAAAAGATTATATCACTGGTTATATGTGCAGATGGAAATATCCGGCTCTCGGGTGACTGTTTAGGCGGTAACTCGACAGGGAGCCTCGTTACCGCCTAAACAGTTACCCTCGAGGGCGGATATTCCCATCTGCACCTACAACCAGTGAAAGAATCTTATTATATGCAATTCACAATGTTAAATAGTTTACAAATGGAAAGGAAGTATAATGTAAATATAAGAAATGAAACTATTTTATTCGGTGTTCATGCGAAATGAACGACAGAATAGGATCGGCAAATTAAACATGAATCGCTCATTCTGTCGTTCATATCGCATGAACACCGAAAAGAATCATTTCATTTCTTAAATGAACATGCGCTAACGCTATTCTAGCATAAAACGCGGAAACAAAACTAATAAATGAATACATTCTCCCGTAATGCGTTTACGCTTTGCCACGGAACGCGCATATATAAAAGGTGTTATAACAGCACGTGAACGCGAGAACCTCTCTGTTAACACGTTTTCTCTGTTGTTAAAACACCCCCGAAAAGTGACAAGAACAGATATTTTATGCTAGAATGTAAGGGTAATACACGTTTTTGTGTATTAACGTCTGCAGAAGCCCGCGGGATATGTTTGTGACCTCGACCGAAGGTCACAAACATATCCCGCGGGCTTCTGCAGACGTTAATACATAAAACAAACGTGTAGGGTCGCTATTCTTTCAGAAAAAAACATTACACGACGACTTAATGCATTGTTTCCATATGTGATGATTACGATTCCGGTACATTTTTATTTACCATTCGGTTGTTCTTGGAAACAGAAACATGTTTTAAATATCCATAACCAGGGCAAATATATCAACAACACTACCAAAAGTATTTTATCTTTCAAGGTTTATTATATGAATTCTGAGAAAAATCAGGTAAAAATATACCGACTGATACTAACAAAAATCATAAATATAATACCTAAAAACGAGCAATAGCACAAGTTACACGCGATACTTATTCATTCACAATTATTTACAATAACTGAACAGACGCTTTGTAAAGGGAGTGAACTCTAAGAGAAGCTAGTGCGTACATCGATGGGGCAGTACGTTTGGGGTTGGAAACTGATACAGCTAAACATACTATGGATTACATTGTATCTATAATGCTACAAGACGAATTGCCTTGTTTGCACACGATTTTTCTCCCGTTTATACATGAGCGGATCCAGTGAAAAAAGTAGTTTTTATGCAAGAATGTAGGGATAACGCACGTTTTTTCGTGTTATAACATGTGCAGAATCCTGAGGAATTGATTGGTGCTCAAGCTCGGTAGGGCGAGGATACCAACGTATCCCGAGGGATTCGGAAGATGTTATAACATGAAATGAACATGCGCTAACGCTGTTCTATCATAGAACGCGTAAAAACTAATAAATAGAGGATATTTGTTTGTTTCAGTGAAATATCACGTTTACGTCATTTCTGTTGGAATAATCCGTTTTGGGACGTTATACGTTTACTATAAGCCACGGAACGCGCATATATATATATATATATATATATATATATATATATATATTGTGGTTGTGATTTAGTTCGTATAATACGAACTTGTAACCTAGCGGATCTCACGTATGGGAAAGTCAACTGTTCTGAATATGATTATATCCCTTAATGCAAATTATCTATATATATATTCAATGTATCCTCGAGATCCAGTTAACTTTCAGAGAGAGAAAATATAGCTTCTCTGTTCCCAATTAGTTAAAAAGACTAAACTGTCACTACTGATTTGTGAGACATGAAAACAGAGATTAGAGTATATATATGCAAATGTTGAACCAGTACGAATGTGTAGTACAATTCGCGTTCGTATATAAAGCAGCATCGAAACTAATTCTATTGGGCTAGTGGACTTACTGTGTGCGTGTTCGTTTGTACTAGTAGGCGCTTTGCCGTAATTGGTCTGGTATATTGTGGTGGTGATTTAGTTCGTATAAATTCTCTCTACTATATATATATATATATTCTTGCATAAAAACTACTTTATTCACTGGATCCGCCCATGTATAAACGGGAGAAAAAAATCGTGTGCAAACAAGGCAATTCACGTGCTGTTAATACATGATTTTTATTTTTGAAATGCTTTGCCAGGGACGTATGTATGTATTTCTGCGCAGACTGATATTTGGCATCTGCATCTTGTTTCTTCCATAATAACCTCTTCTTGTAGCATTATAGATACAATGTAATCCATAGTATGTTTAGCTGTAGCAGTTTCTAACCCCAAACGTACTGCCCCCATCAATGTACGCACTAGCTTCTCTTAGAGTTTACTCCCTTTACAAAGCGTCTGTTCAGTTATTGTAAATTAAATAACTGTGAATAAATAAGTATCGCGTGTAACTTGTGCTATTGCCCGTGTTTAGGTATTATATTAATGATTTTTGTTAGTATCAATCGGTTTGTTTTTACCTGATTGTTCGCAGGATTCATATAATAAACCTCGAAAGCTAGTCACTAGCTTCGAACTCATCCGTACTCTGTTTGTTCGTACTCAAAATAATTCGAATGTAAAGTTGTTATTCTTAAAAAAGTTGTGTTCCTGTTTATCAAATTTTTTAGTTACAATGTATTTATTTTATGCTTATTGGTGAAATACTGGAAAATAGCAGTGAGATATAAATGGATATCACTCACAGTGCCGAACTTCTTTTTTTCCAGATAAATTATCTCCCTTTAAATATATATTCTTTAATTACCTCCCTTTGCTGCCTTTAAAATTACTGGATTATACTAATACTCAAGCCATACACGAGTCATGAACTGCTAGACAATCCTATATAGAACAGGCTAGCTATATAATTAAATTTGCAAAAGAAATAATGTTACCTTTGTCAGCTTGGTTGCTAGGCCTTGCCATAATTTCATGTAGCTACAGATATATGTGTGTTTCCTCTACTTTTTTCCATTGGTTCACTATCGTGTGGTAGATTTTACTGGCGACAGCACATTTAGTTGTTGTTTTTCTTAGTTAATTATCACAAGACATCAACTCAACCTTACGTAATATGCCAGCATTTACTTTCCCACTCCAAGCCCAGCCAGTTGTGTTCCAACTTCCATGCATTTTGTTATGCTATGCAGCTCCTAGATCAATATTTCCTAGCTATTTCTATGGAATCCATGATGATATTTAAGGTCGATCCACACCTTAGGACCGGAATGTAGAATTTCGACGGAAAAGTATGAAATTTGGCTCAAATATAGATCAGACTCTATATTTTCAGAAGGTATGCTTTTTTTTTCGATTTTACGTTTGTGCGTTTACGTTAAAAGCGCCATCTGGTGGCACCCGATTTTTCACGTCAATTGCTCGTTTTTCTGTCATAATTTCAATAATATTTTGGCAATTTCATTATTGTTTTCGTTTGCGCATTTAGTTGTCTGTTCAAATGTATTTGGCAAAATTTAAATGTATTTAGTGCATTATAAGACCGTCATTTTTCTGAAAACAAATTGGCTGACGCCGAAATCGTTACAAAATTTGTACGTGCAAATTCACGCATTTTGTCCTATAACTTTTTTTCCGTGCGATCAAAGTGTTTCGTTTTTTGAAAGCGTCTGTGGTAATGTTCACCCTTTAAAATTATCAAATAAATAAGGCATGTGTTCTCGTTGGATTTTTTGCTAAAAATCTTTGAAAATCATAGTTAAATGTCGAAAAGCGCGACGTTTTTAAGGACATTCTTGCATAAAAACTACTTTTTTCACTGGATCCGCCCATGTATAAACGGGAGAAAAAAATCGTGTGCAAACAAGGCAATTCACGTGCTGTTAATACATGATTTTTATTTTTGAAATGCTTTGCCAGGGACGTATGTATGTATTTCCGCGCAGACTGATATTTGGCATCTGCATCTTGTTTCTTCCATAATAACCTCTTCTTGTAGCATTATAGATACAATGTAATCCATAGTATGTTTAGCTGTAGCAGTTTCTAACCCCAAACGTACTGCCCCCATCAATGTACGCACTAGCTTCTCTTAGAGTTTACTCCCTTTACAAAGCGTCTGTTCAGTTATTGTAAATAACTGTGAATAAATAAGTATCGCGTGTAACTTGTGCTATTGCCCGTTTTTAGGTATTATAATAATTATTTTTGTTAGTATCAGTCGGTTTGTTTTTACCTGATTGTTCGCAGAATTCATATAATAAACATCGAAAGCTAGTCACTAGCTTCGTACTCACCCGTACTCTGTTTGTCCGTACTCAAAATAATTCGAATGTAAAGTTATTATTCTTAAAATAATTGTGTTCCTGTTTATCAAATTTTTAAGTTATATACAAAATTATGTTTAATGTAACGTTTGTAATAACTAAAAATAAAAATAAGATGCTCAAAAACCTTCAAATCACCCTTTTCGTAGTGTTGTTGTTATGTGCGCCCCGGTTATGGATATTTAAAACATGTTTACCGTGTCCAAGAACAACAAGAATGGTAAATAAAAAATGTACCGGAATCGTCAAGTCATCACATGAAAACAATGCATTTAGTCGTCGTGTAATGTTTTTATGCAAGAATAGCGACAATACACGTTTGTTTTGTGTATTAACGCCTGCAGAAGCCCCTGGGATATGTTTGTGACCTCGACCTTCGGTCTCGGTCACAAACAATCCTGCGGGCATCTGCAGACGTTAATACACAAAAAAACGTGTATTATCCCTACATTCTTGCATAAAAACTACTTTTTTCACTGGATCCGCCCATGTATTAACGGGAGAAAAATCGTGTGCAAACAAGGCAATTCACGTGCTGTTAATACCCGATTTTTATTTTTGAAATGCTTTGCCAGGGATATATGTATGTATTTTTACGCACACTGATATTTGGCATCTTTTACAATGTAATCCATAATATGTTTAGCTGTATCTGTTTCCAACCCCAAACGTACTTCCCCCATCAATGTACGCCCTAGCTTCTCTTAGAGTTCACCCCCTTTACAAAGCGTCTGTTCAGTTATTGTAAATAACTGTGAATAAATAAGTATCGCGTGTAACTTGTGCTATTGTTCGTTTTTAGGTATTATATTTATGATTTTGGTAAGTATCAGTCGGTATGTTTTTATCTAATTTCTTGAAGAATTTATATAAACAGCTTGGAAACTTGACACTACGTTCGTACTTATCCGTACTCCAACCGCGTGTCCGTACTCAATATAACTCGAATGCAAAGTTATTATTCTTGAAATTGTGATCGAGTCCACCAAATTGTGAAATGATATGAACAATTATTGGTAATTTTATGTTTGTAATAATGAGAGGTAAAAAAATCGCTTAAAAACCTTCAGGAGGTGCTTTTGATAGCGTTGTTTATTTCCGGGCCCTGGGTACGGATATTTAAAACATGTTTACCGTTTCCAAGAACAACTGGAATGGTAAATAAAAAATGTACCGGAATCGTCAAGTCATCACGTATGAAAACAATACCTAAATCGTCGTGAAATACATTTTTATGCAAGAATAGCGACAATACACATTTGTTTTGTGTATTAACGTCTGCAGAAGCCCGCGGGATTGTTTGTGACCGAGACCGACGGTCGAGGTCACAAACATATCCCAAGGGCTTCTGCAGATGTTAATACACAAAACAAACGTGTATTATCCCTACATTATATAACGTCGTTACAGGACGGGCCGTCACAAGGCACGACGTTACAAGATATTTAGCAAGTCAAGACTGTAACAAAAATCGGGGTAACTACAGCTTCAGATAAAACCGTTTTTATATGGGGTTTTTTCAACTGTACAGCAGTCTATTTTATCACAAATACAGACTTTTCAAACTGATATTATTTTTGATACGCAGACATAGAGCTTTGATGTATTGTGTCATTTATTAACGCGAGTAAATTTCTTTTTTGTTGTTGTTTTTATTCACGGCGGTTGAAAAGGAAACCCCTGTTTCCTCAAATTTCATTCAAAATTATCAGTTATGACTGAAGCAATAAGTTTTATGTTCAATTTATTATTATGCAAGCACCTATTTAGACATGGAACATAATCACCGTGATACATCACTGGAAGCTTTCGACAGTTTATAACAAATGTTATCAAAAATGTTTCAGGGAAGATTATCTATAACAAGTTATTTCTATGTTTCTAATCAAGGACATAACTACAATTCACAGTACACAGTGCTCTATTTAATGTATTTCAACTTTCACATATTAAATACACAAGAAAATACATGTAACTGGATATTGTAATTTAGATTATTTCAGCACGCGGCACAGTATGTAAGAGATCAGGTAAAAAAGTAAGCGTAACTTATATATTTCAATGGACCAGATTGAGTTGAAAGATGTCAAAGAATTATATAAAATAATTATTATGTTTTCTATTATGGTGTAAAGCTTATATAACAGCGCGTGAACTTTCTGATGATTTAATCAGCACGTGAACTTCTTTTAATTTCATCCGCCTTTCAAAACTTTTTTAACACAAAAATAAATAAGAGTCATAGATGTGAATTATTTTGTACAAAACAATATTCCTTAGCCGCAACTTTGCTTTTACCATACTTTCTCTGTTTTTGTGACGACGATCTGTTTGTATACTTTCCTGTGACGTCATACTATTTTGTTATTATACTCTGATGAAGTCCAATGGACGAAACATGTTAGTTTTGAAGTAAAAAGTATATTTCTGGAGTTAGTTCTTCGCTTTATCTATTTCTTATGCATGGCTGTACAATTTGACAGTGTTAAAGGTCCATTACTAAGGGAAAGTAAGTTGGCAATTTTTTTCATAGCCAGTGCATAGACTTCTGCAAGACACTAAATAATGAAGATTGGCAGGTCAAAATTTACAGAAGGTCTTTGGAACTCAAAGAAATATATGTGTATTATGTTGAAATTTCAATGAATCGACAGAATGACCCCCCAGGTCTTTTTAACTTTCTTCATACTTCATAGAAAAATAATTGTACATATACTGCGATTTATTTCGAATTTCTACATACCAACTTTCATTTTCCAATAAATTGATATAGTTTCTGTGCTTTTTAAAAGAAATTAAAATGTTCACTTTCCTTAGTATTGGACCTTTAAAACAGTAGCACAACTGTTCAGATATAAATGAAAAACATTACCAAGTAGCAAAATTCATATGACCGACCTTGAAGTTTGACCTTGATTCCTATGGGTTAAACGTTTGACTTTACGAAATTGAAACGAAGTATTCATCTTCTGGGTGATGGAAAATTGATACTATAAAATCACTTAAATTATAACAAAAAAACCGCCCTGCCCACCCAACAGCGTAATGATAGGAATGGGATGCGCATAAAAATTGTGTTTTAAGGAAAATCTATCACACATTTTTACCCTTGTAAGCGAGAATGCTCATTTCGAACCTAATACCTGAAAAAATGTTGACAAGCGCATGAGGTGCGAATCAGAAATGTGTCACATGAAATTCTGTTACGCTGTTCTACCCATACTGGCGGTCATTCACCATATTTCAACCGATTTCTGAACGAAATGTGGAACCGCGCGTGGATGTACATCAGAAATGTGTAACATGAAGAATGCGTCAAACACTTCTACATTTGCTCATCAAGTTTCAGATCGTTACTCCAAGAAATCTACAAGTCAATTGTTTATGTAGTTCACCACACACTCTTTTGATATGAGGGGCCGTAAATCAGCAAAGCGTCGCAAGATTTAAGCATAGACACCGACGGTCAAATTGACTCCGAAATAACCGTCCCACAACTTCGTTGGGTTTGGCGAGGGGGAGCGGTGCGGCCAAATACTAAGCAAGGATCATTTAGATAATGACATCATCTCTGTGAAGAGCTTTAGCACTTTTTTTCAAATTATAAGCATTCTTTTAGGTATAGAACAAAACATGTAATGATCAAAGTTAATTACCGTATACCTGAAAAACTATTTCTAGCGAGCCCATTTTCTGTTCTTTGCCAAGCTCTGTTTTTCGATAATACTGCTTGAGGATGATTATGGGGTCACCGAATTCATTTTCGCGTAAATTAACGTTACGCTACCCCTACCCCCAGAATCTTAAGATAGCGAAATTGAGTATTTTTACATGTATCTCCTCCTTTTAGGATAAACCTACTATTTTATTTTTGCGAGTAAAATTAAATCAAAATAGCCTTTAAAACTCTGTTACATTAGCGAAATAATTTCTGTGTAGTGTTTAGATTATATTCAACATATGAGAATGCGACAAAATCAACACCCCATTACCCTTTGCGCTGAATTACATTACTCTACTCCTACCCCAAATAAAGAAGCATAATTCAAAGGATTTTCTTATTCTCGTGATCAAGACAAACTCATTTTTAACCTATTTTAAGTAGAATTTAATCAAAAGAGACCTTTAAAACTATAATTAATGATTTTATTCAACGTTACAAGTGAAATGATTTATCTCGCAAGTTAATGATAATACATGCCAACTCATGTATCGATGCACATTACATTGTTAACATTTACAAAAAAATAAATAAAATAAAATAAAATAAACGATAGAACATAGTGAAGATCCTTTATTTGAATTATCTCAACCTTTTAATTTTAACAAGTACCTGTATAGAATTCCATCAGAGGTCGCTTATGCCATAAATATTTTATTAGTTAATATAGGTATCTTCTTAATGAAGCAGATTCGAACGACAACCAGTCTTCAGGGCAGGTAACCTAACCAGTGTTCCTTGATTTTGTATTCTCAACAAATAACTTCTATCTTCACCACATAAATCAGAGAGGGGGGAAGAATAATTTCGGACTAGTGCCTTCTATCAAATCGTCACGCCCTACCCGGGGAACCGAACTCACGATGCACAGATCTGCCCTCCTTCTACTGAGCTAAGCGGATTGGGTAAAAGAAAGAGTAATGAATACTGAACTTGTAGAAGTAAGGATTTATTGCAAATAGCGTCTGTGGTATAGAATTTCTAAGTAATGAAAAATTAACTCTGACCTGTAGAACAAAATTACGCCATCAAATTATGTGAACATATTTGTGAAGCTTCTCGTTTTTAATAAACAGTGTGGTCACTAAAAATATAAACTTTAACCATCTGAGAAATAATTTTATCTGCCACACCGTTTAGAATTATTATTAGAATATTACGGTACTGTAGAAAATACAGTATTCTGTTACACTGTATTAACGGAACATATTTAGCACGGTAACGTCATTGTTTCTACAGTCTTACGCGTCGCGTTTTTCGGCATTTAACTATGATTTTCAAAGTTTTTTTAGCAAAAAATCTAACGAGAACACATGCCTTTTTTATTTGATTATTTTAAAGGGCGGGTATTTAAAGGACATTGTCTTTCGTTCTAATCCTGTCCATACAAATGTAATATATGCTTATGTAACTATATGTACATATATATGGAATAAATATGTTTAAACTAAAGGGCAGGTACAGCAGCAGACTATTTAAAAAAATGAAATACTTTGACCGCACGGAAAAGAAGTTATAGGACAAAATGCGTAAATTTGCACGTACAAATTTTATAACGATTTCGGCGTCAGCCAATTTATTTTCAGAAAACTGACGGTCTTTTAATGCACTATATACATTTAGATTTCGTCAAATACATTGGAACAGACATCTAAATGCGCAATCGAAAAAAAAAAATAAAATCGCCAAAATATTATTGAAATTTTGACAGAAAAACGGCAATTAACGTGAAAAATCGGGTGCCATCAGATTGCGCTTTTAACGTAAACGCACAAACGAAAAATCGAAAAAGAAACATACATTCTGAAAATATAGAGTTTGATCTATATCTGAACCAAATTTCATACTTTTCCGTCAAACTTCTACATTCCGGTCCTAAGGTGTGGATCGACCTTAATTCTGCAGCTTGATTTTCCATGGACATACGCCTATTCCACAGTTGTTTAGATTTTTCGTGTTGTTTTTTTTTAATCTGACCTTCAGCGTGTGTTTTGGTAAACAAAGCAAGCTTCCGGTTATTCAACGAACTGACGGATTGACCCGAAAAGATTTAATTATGCTTCTACTTAACTAACGGCATTTGTCAATGTCTCTGTTAGCCGCGGACTGTGTATTTTTACACAAAATATTTAAATGCAGTTTTTGTTTGTCGCCTTCTGTTTTTAAATACAAAATGGCGTCGTGTTGATTTAATGAACCTAATCACCAATATTCGATATTAATGTGCCTAAGTGTCCATGGTAATTTAGCGGATGTATCATATGTAACACGGTAGCTTAAATAAATCCGAATTTCGTCATAAAATATTGGATTTATATGAACATTTATGCACGTAATAAACAGAAAATTCGTTGATCTTCACAAGCTAGCATAAAATAAAAAGAAAATTTGTTTGTTTGCAGTGAGATATCGAAATATATCATCACCAATAAGGGAGACAATTATGGTATTTTCACTCAGGCTCCGCCTTCGTGAAAATATTCAATTGTCTCCCTTATCGGTGATGATATATTTCGATATCTCACTGCAAACAAACAAATATCCTCTATATACAAAATTATGTGTAATGTAACGTTTGTAATAACTAAAAATAAAAATTAGATGCTCAAAAACCTTCAAATCACGCTTTTAGTAGTATTGTTGTTATGTGTGTCCCGGTTATGAATATTTAAAACATGTTTACCGTTTCCAAGAACAACAAGAATGGTGAATAAAAAATGTACCGGAATCGTCAAGTCATCACATATGAAAACAATGCATTTAGTCGTCGTGTAATGTTTTTTTTTATGCAAGAATAGCGACAGTACACGTTTGTTTTGTGTATTAACGCCTGCAGAAGCCCTTGGGATATGTTTGTGACCTCGACCTTCGGTCTTGGTCACAAACAATCCCGCGGGCTTCTGCACACGTTAATACAGCAAAAAAAACCGTGTATTATCCCTACATAAAGGTGTTTTAACAGCATGTAACCGCGAGGATCTCTCTGTTAACACACGTTTTATCATCTGTTAAAAGACCCCCGAAAAGTGACAAGAACAGCAGAATTATCTAGAACATCCTCAGAATCCCTCGGGCTCGGGCACTTACCAATCCTCGCGATTCCGCAGATGTTATAACACGAAAAAACATGCGATATCCATACAATCACACGTCGATTTTGTTCAAATTGAATCCCTTTTTGGTGTATGGAAATTTCATATCTAGTGTTTACTTCATTTATAATAAAAAACATTAATCTCTTGAATTCTTTATTTATTTATTTATTTGTATGATATTTGTTCCATTACTTTTGTTATCGTACTAAACATCTTTTTTTTTACCTAGATGTGTAACTTTACTAGAAAAATAAAATAGTTTTTATCTCAAAGTTATTTTGAATTGTTCCGATGTAACTTAAATGCTAGAAACTAAACAATTTATATTTCACTCATAATCAGAAATAACACATCGAAGACTGACCCACTTCCAGGACGCCCAGCATCCTTTCCCGCAGCACGATCCAAGCAAACCTTTCCATGTCTTCCGCATTGCTGATCTAACAAGTAGTGCATCTCTGATTGGCTGCGCGCATCTTTTATTTCTTTTAATTGGACAGATGTTAACGTACGAAGACGTCCATTGGCCGCTTTCACCAGAACATAAACTGTCGTATTTTCTCAAGTGATACTTTCGTCTGCGTTTTGATCGTTGCCGTTTAGCATTAAGTTTACCTAGCAAAACATCAATTTCAGCATATTTTTCTTGTATCTCTTGTTCAATTGTGGATCTTTCGTCTTGTTTGTACTTTGCAGGGTCATAAACGCCAGGCAAATTTGCTGACGTTAATTCTCTCTGGCTGAGACCTGGTTCCGGTGCAGAAATTTCAGTAACAGCACTTTCGCTGTCAAACGTGTTAGTAATGTCAGAAAATTTGAACTCTTTGGTAAGCCATGAGAAATCTGGCATGTCTTCTATCGGTACTAAAAAGTCTCTACCTTTATTTAAATAATCCCCCGAACTTCTGTAATCATCTGATTTGCTTTTACTTATTTTATTTAGACCCGCTTCTTCAGTGTTTCTTCTTTTGTCTACTGACTTAACTTCCGATGATTTAGACCCGTTCTTGTGGTGTCTGTGTTTCTTTTGCTTCTTATGTTTGTGCTTCCGTTTGCTATTGTGTCTGTGTGAACTGTATCCAATATCCGGGTCACTGTTGATAGCAGAATATGAGGATGTTCCCATGGTGTCACTCAGTTTGTGACTGTGTGCACATCCGTGTGAAGGGACCAACACACTCATTTTACTTCAGCCTAAAATAAAAAGAAAAATGAGGTAGCTCAGCGTTGTGTCAAATTTGACGTCATTGATGGATATCAAAGTATTTTCATTATATACCTCCTTACTAAATTTGTTTCCAAAGTTTTCTGAGTTAATGATGTAAAGTACGATAACTTCTTTTCACGTCGGAAAGAAAGACCAATTCTAACATACTCGTTTTATTCTCCGTTAAGTTACAATTTAACCAGAAATGTCAATGTTTTTCCTATTGACGTCTGAATTTCATATCGAGTGCGTGACGTCACTTAATTAATTGTTTCTTCGCGTTATTCTATTCAGACTATTGATTCAGAAAAAATTTACATAATATTTACCTATGTAGAAATATATGTAATAAAAAGATTATTATCTTTGCATTGAGAAATATGCACTCGTTCTTTGGCGGATTAATATTACGCTCACAAAGTCGGGTAATATTTCCGCTGCAGATCTCGTGCATGCCGTTCTCGGTACAAAACTAATTAGTTAAAACATACCTTATTGCCCATTCACTATTTACAAAAAATATAGAACAATTATTGAAACACAAATAAACAATCAAATGTGTCGGCCCACAAGTTCTTAAAATATTAGGTGACGACCCTCCCCGACAGTTATAATGTACATGTATTACTTGGAATAAGATATCTTTAAACTAACAGATATAATGCGAAACAAATAGTATATATAGACCTTTGATATGAATAAAAGGGAGAGAGGACGGGAAGGGGAGGGGGGTCCAGCTCTTTGGAAAGTCAATCTTATAGTTAGACATTTTAATATCATTTTTAAGTAGCTTTAAATCTATAAAGATATAAATTTGGTCTCTTCATGCGTGTATCTACCGCTGCTGGAGAGGAAGTCCTCTACTTTATGCGGATGAAAAATACGAGTATAGGTTCAAAACTTATAACCTATAATTATTTTACAGAATTAAAGATAGAAA
Organism: Mercenaria mercenaria; assembly: GCF_021730395.1. Taxonomy (NCBI): domain Eukaryota; kingdom Metazoa; phylum Mollusca; class Bivalvia; order Venerida; family Veneridae; genus Mercenaria; species Mercenaria mercenaria. The sequence goes on along the minus strand of NC_069362.1, from coordinate 87,437,818 downwards.
TTCGCGCGAGTCTTTAAGAAATGCAATAAATCCACAGTTTTGTTTTATGTTTGTATAGATACCAAATGACTGTCACTTTTATCGTAAATTTCAACCAGATAAAAGATCGATATCGCCCAGTCAGGCGTTTTCAAGGGGGATAATTTTATCGCTAAGACGGCGAACTTAGCCAAATTGTTGATCATGCTAAGTTTTAAACAAAGTAGGTTTTGAATGCTGGCGACAAATAAACAATACTAAGACAAGTTTAGACATTTTTGATTAAAGAGTAACTTTTGTTGAAAAATGCACGTCACCAGAAACGGACATATGTGGACAAATGTGGAAGTTGTTCGGGCATAGGGCACTGTATTATTCCGGCTGATGACCGACATGGTGTTTAAACATTATTAATCTATGTTTGGATAACACATTTTTCGTGTTATAACATCTGCTTGGGTACCAACGTATTCCGATGGATCCTACAGATGTTATAACACGAAATGAACATGCGCTAACACTATTCTAACGTAAAACGTGTAAAAAAAACTACAAATTGATATATTGTCCACATCATGTACATGAAATGCGCGAGAATGTTTGCGTTACTGTATCACGTTGACGTCATTTCCTTTCGAATTATTTATTATGGGGCCGCTATACGTTTGAGACGTGCACATGTAATAGCCAAACTGTCTGTTAGTACACGTTATCTCTCTTGTTAAAACAACCCCCGTGAAAACTACAAAGCAACAGTTCTGCTAGAATACTGTTTAAATCACCATTTTCTTCACAGAATGTTTTAAATATCAGATTTAATCTGAAAAATCCAAATATTAGTTTTACATTAATCTAAAGGTCTCCGTAGTGCCAATGATTTTTTTTCTTTTCTTTTTTTGAAATTTCAAAAATATTTTGAAGAATGCTTATTTTACATGGCTGAGTGGAAGATGCCTTATTCAAACTAATAAGATCTTTGAAACTGTAAAAAGCCTGAAAGTTCATATTACCGCTCTTCTTTAAAGTGATGTACAAATGAAATACCTAAAGAGTAATCAAGCAGACTATTATTTAGAAAAGGTGGATTAAACAGTAAATGAATTCGACGGCCTCGTTTGTATAATTTCATAGACATCATATATATTTTTCAATTATTACATACGCAAAAACAAGAGAATGGATAGTGTTTCCCAAATCATGTTCAATCTAAAAATTTGAACAAAATACTGCAAAAGTCGTCTTTAAGACATGCAAATTATTTTCATGTCATTAGATGCTTAAAGTCTGTTCCACCTATTACGTTTACCTCGTTTCTGAATTATCAGTATCGATAAAATCGTCCAAAAAACATATTTATATACCATACATCAATATCTCTAGACCTTTTTTTTCATTTTTTCAATAAAGTGTATTTTAAAGATATAATCTTGGATTTTTCTTTTTTTCCCCATAGGCCGTAATGCTATATGACGTTACGTCGACTTTCCAATATGGCGGCGTCCGTAGCGCAACAAACTAGGGGTCAACTCAAAATTAAAACGCCCGAGTTAATATTTGAAAATACTGTGTTTGTTATCGTATTATGCTAATTCTTGGGGAATTCATGTCAGGCCACCTCAACATGAATAAATAAATAAATAAATAAGAAAATAGAAAGAAACAAACACAAAAATCAATGGCATTCTAAAAACAAATGTGCGTGCGAGCGTCTCGATATTTTAATAACACATGGGTATTCTTCTTATATTATGTTTTCTGTTGTTAGACCGGAAAATTATAATATAACTTGACTTCTGTGGATGTGACCTAGATAGATATTACCTCCCGGAAGTATTTTTATGGATTTAATTAATAAAAGTGGAAACTAAACTTCGCAGTCCGTCAGGATATTCCCTTTCAATCACGTCACGTTAATCTGAACGGACAGGACAAGGAAAAAAATGTTTTAAACATAAAATGGTTAGATGTCTTCTACTCGAAATATTTGCGTTGAAATATGTTCATAGTTACAAAAACTATCTTGACCGTTTAGAAATACAAATATTGGGTTTTCCTAAATAATTTTGTTAACATTTCTGTATTTTTTAGTTATATTTAGGACCCAGATCTAATTTATAAAGAAATATCAGTTTATGTAAATGTTCCACTGAAAGGCCAAATTTTTATATTGGACCAGTGACGGAAAACATACAGAAAAGTAATAACGTAAACAAATTTTTTCTTTAAGACTCCATATTTATGTTGCATGTAAACTCCTTTAGTCACCACTGTGGATAAAAAATGTAGAACGGACAATGGCCTCTTTTTCAAAGGTAACAATTTAACGTTTTACTGACAGGGTGTAAAATTCCACTCGCCCGCTCGCATTGGTGAGTTAAAGTCTGAGTAGGACGAGTGGACCTCGCTGTATACTCGACCGATCCGGCGAGTGGTCTTTTACGTCCTTACTTTACCAAAATTCAGAAATTACAACTCCAAAACCTCAACAAACTTTGAGATGGTTCAGTCGCTACCTGGATTGACTGGAATTTACCCGCGAATCGTAAAGATATCAAAACGTCATTCCGGTAATTTTCCATTCCACAAGCACGTGCGACCTGTCGTATTAAATATCTAATTTACATTGACACGTACACAAAAACCGTGCGTAGTGCATTCATTTTTTAGCCCACCATCATCAGATGGTGGGCTATTCAAATCACTCTGCGTCCGTGGTCCGTCGTCCTTCCGTCCGTCCGTCCGTCCGTCATTCCGTCCGTCCTTCCGTTAACAATTTCTCGTTATCGCATCTCCTCAGAAACTACCACGGGGATTTTGACCAAACTTTGTCAGAATGATGTATTGGTACCCTAGTTGTGTCCCCCTGAAAATCAGACTGGTTCAACAATTTTTGAATTAGTTATGGCCCTTTGTTTATTTCTATAATTTACATAGATTTATATAGGGAAAAACTTTGAAAACCTTCTTGTCCAAAACCACAGAGCCTAGAGCTTTGATATTTGGTATGAAGCATCATTTAGTGGTCCTCTACCAAGATCATTTAAATTATTTCCCTGGGGTCTAATATGGCCCCGCCCCGGGGGTCACATGGTTTATATAGACTTATATAGGGAAAAACTTTGAAAAACCTCTTGTTCAAAACCACAGGGCCTAGGGCTTTGATATTTTGTATGTGACACCATCTAGTGGTCTTCTACTAAGATTGTTCAAATTATTCCCCTAGGGTCAAATATGGCCCCGCCCCGGGGGTCACATGGTTTACATAGACTTATATAGGGAAAAACCTTGAAAATCTTCTGGTCCAAACCACAAAGCCTAGGGCTTTGGCATTTTGTAATGTAGCATCATCTAGTGGTTCTCTACCAAGTTTGTTCAAATTATTCCCCAAGGGTCAAATATGGCCCCGCCCTGGGGGTCACATGGTTCATATAGACTTGTATAGGGAAAAGCTTTTAAAATCTTCTTGTCAATAACCTACAACATTCAGATTTGGACCACATGTATGGTTTTGAGTGGCAAGATGAACCTTGATATGAGTTGACCTTGATTTTGACCTAGTGACCTACTTTTACATTTCTGTAGCTACAGCCTTCAAATTTGGACCACATGCATAGTTTTGTGCACTGAAAAAGACTTTGACCTTATTTTGACCTAGTGACCTACTTTCACATTTTTGAAGGTGCAGGCTTCAAATTTGGACCACATGCATAGTTTCGTGTTCTGAAATGAAATTTGACCTTGATTTTGACCTAGTGACCTACTTTCACATTTCTCAAGCTACAGCCTTCAAATTTGGACCATATGCCTAGTTTAGTGGACCGAAACAAACCTTGACCTTTACATTGATCTAGTGACCTACTTTCACATTTTTGAAGGTACAGGGTTCAAATTGGGACCACATGTATAGTTCTGTGTTCCGAAATAAAATTTGACCTTGATTTTGACCTAGTGACCTACTTTCACATTTCTCGAGCTACAGCCTTCAAATTTGGACAACTTGCATAGTTTTGTGTACCGAAATGAACTTTGACCTTAAGATTGACCTAGTGACCTACTTTCACATTTCTATAGCTACAGGCTTCAAATTTAGACCACATGCATAGGATTGTGTAACGAAACAAACTTTAACCTTGACATTGACCTAGAGACCTGCTTTCACATTTTTGAAGTTACAGGCTTTAAATTTGGACCACGTGCATAGATTTGTGTTCTGAAGTGTAATTTGACCTTGATTTTGGCCTAGTGACCAACTTTCACATTTCTCAAGCCGCAGCCTTCAAATTTGGACCACTTGCATAGTTTTGTGTACCGAAATAAACTTTGACCTTAAGATTGACCTAGTGACCTACTTTCAAATTTCTCAAACTACAGCCTTGAAACTTGATGCACATGCATAGTTTTGTGTACAAAGAACTTTGTCCTTGAAATTGATCTAGTGACCTACTTTCACATTTCTCAAGCTACAGCTTTCGAATTTGGACCACATGCACTGTGTTGTGTACGGAAATGAAATTTGACCTTGAGCTAGTCATTAAGTCTTGAAATTTGGAACACTCAAAAATGGCACATTGGTGGGCGCCAAGATCACTCTGTGATCTCTTGTTAACATTTTCGCTTCAAGTTTTCAACACCTCTTGAGAAATAATACCATTTGAATTCTATAATGATTTTAATAAGATATCGACAGAAATGTAGGCAAAATTCTATAAAAACGGTCGAATTTTCATATAATCATTTGTAAAAATTCAAACAGCGCGATCTTAGTTACTTATTTCTTTCGAAAAGTAAATAAATGATGAATACTCTGGGCATAAAATTCAGACTTTTGACCAGAAAGAACAAAAAAACAGAATAAAAAAATCTTAAATAATGAAAAAGCGGCAGCAATTACAATACATAGAGTAAGACGATTTTTGGCAAACAGATTTCTGTTAGTGCGGCAGAATAGGTTACGTGACCTCGTGAACGTAAATAGAAATGCGATTTTAAAATAAAGCAATGTGATGTCATTGCGGTTTTTATTAAGTTTTAAATGAATCTTTGTACATGTATTTTTTTACCAACAATTTAAAAGTTTTTTTTGTCAAACAATAATGTAAATTCCTTGAGGGCAAATAGGTCACAGAGGTAGGATATCCGCTATAGTAACTATCGTTTGAGACATTTACCTTTTATACGGGATATAGCACATTCGCTTTTGATAACAAATTAAAGAAGAAACTTTTTATTGATTTCTATTTCTCAGCAATTTTAAAGGTGGTTAATCAGATTTTGGTCAACTTTCAGATTTTTTAAAAACTTTACCAACTGATAATTTACACTTATTTGTGTTTATCAAGTTCTTAATACACATCAGATTTTCACTGGAAGAATTTTTAAACTATGATTTTCCTATCCTGGTTGCCCAACCAACATACATTGCCTAAGGAATGTTATGAATATAAGCACTACTGTATTAGAGTTGTAAAAGATTTGCATTGACAAGAACATATCTTGCCAAATTCATTAGAAATACAAGTTTATAAAATTATTATTACCTCCCTTTGTCTATCTTGGTTGCGCAACCCAGATAGATTTAAATAAATCAATTCCAAAGCTACACTTTGTTTCAAAACTTGCCTTTTGTTTCAGATAGTTGTAATATTCCAATATATATCAAATGCAAATGTAAAACTAGAAATTATATTGAAATTAAAGAAATAATCCACGTTTTAAACGCTTTTGTATTAAAGGGAGATAATTACAAAATTTCTTAAGAAGTAATAAATCATACATTTCCAATAGGTATCTAACTTTATGTAATGGGTCTTTTCGTTCCTTAAATAAATCTCTAACAGAATATATAAATACTAGAAAATGTGAAAAATGTCAGAAAATGTTCCTCAAAATTAATGTGATTGACTACTTTTAAGAACCGATGCGGTACGATCAGACAGTGATGTGTCACATGGCGCGAAAAAACATGACGTAATGCCATGACAATCTCGAGCAGAAATACCGCTCTGATCTCCACTTCAGATGTCAAGATACTGACACACTTCTTTTAGCTCTTTGAGGGGGTGTAAATTGATCATGAAAACAAGGGCAATTACTTAGTTTATCAACTGAATAATTACCGATAATCTTTAACGTTTTTTTTCATCTCTTTCAACACGGGTGGATGGACGATGGTTATTGTGTCCAAATTTTTTAGACATTTTTCAAAATAAATATTTTTCGGGAAATAATACTATTGTACATAATACTCCTTTTATAAAAGTGACAGTATTAAAAGTGTCAATTATTAGGGCGAGTGGCTGTTCACTAAGGGCGAGTAGATATTACTGGCTATTAGTCCTGCAGGGCGAGTGATGTGAAATTTTTTTTTACACCCCTGAATTTAGTCTAAATTCTTATATAAATGCTCTCTCAAATGGGCTTTTTCTGTTAATTCTAGGAAAAAAAACTCTTGTTTTAGTTAAAAGTGCGGGAAACGATGGGGGGGGGGGGGGGGGGGGGGGGGCAAAATACATGCTGTACACCGGGTGTCCTTCAGGTCCCGCTGCTCCTACGCCTATGTTACACTTTTTGCTTATCATTTTGATCATTCTATCATATTTTCTTCGATCGCGCGCCTCGTCACGTGCCAAATGTTACACGTGTGAGCACCGACCGAAAAGAAAAGAATTATCAATATGTCTCCGTGGACCTTATTAACAAGACTTTGTGCCAGAGACAATAATTAATCTGTGCTCGTTAAATCCAGAAAAAAAATCTGAAGTTACGTAACACTTGCGACGATTGCGCTCTTACCTTTGTGGAATTTAAAAGCATACTCCAGACTGCAAATTCAACAGGAATATAGGATATATAAAAATAATGATTAGAAACAAAAAGAAAATATCAAACCTTTGTTAAAAAAAACCCTGACTGGAGTAATGTAAGACTAAAGCAAAACTTTAACGGAAAGAAAACAAGTTTCAGCTTGCATTAGCGTCAATTATTCATGAATGATTTGAAAATAGTTTGTAGGCCTAAATGTTTAAATCTGTTTCTGGACATCGTAGCTCTGATGGACAATAAAAGTTGATAAATGATAGTTCGGGGATATTTTTTATAATTGAAATCGGCGGTTATGAATAACAATATTTTACGTTCTATGACTGCTCTCTGGACTTTTTACCAGTTATTTAAGTCAAATGTAAATCTGGCATAATAAAGATAATAATAATAATTTAATAAAAACAGAGAATGGGTTCACGATCCGATTTCGCTTTCACCATCGCCTTAAAATATCTTTATTTCCCGACAAAAACCGTATTTTTTTCACAGTTATTCAGATCATATGAGATAGATATTTGACATGGATATAGTTAAGGTATGATCTTACACATTTAATACTAAACCTTTTCAAATCTTCAGTAAAATACGGAATAATTACCTGTCATAGGTGTGAATTTCCTGTTCACCAACATGTACATTAATCACACGAGGGCGGTATCGCTCACACGAGTAGGTACCCGAATAACCAGTGTGTAGCATAACACACGTCAAGATTTCTATCTTCTATCGGCTGATTGTACACCTATGTAAATTTTCCCTTGTGCGCCTCATATAAATCTGCATAGTGCCAGCAATACTACGTCATTTATCTCATACGTCATAAGTTTCTTTCAAAGAAAAAGAAGCATACACAACCGGGACTCGATAGGGTGAATATTGTGTTCATTGTGAAAGAAATTGGATATGTGGCGGACTGTAAATACTTCATTAAGGATGCTAAAATACAGGTTATCTTTGAACCATGCGTTTGGAAATGATGTTAAATTGAACAAGTCATCGTTTCAAGGGCATGGTGCGATTGATGCCTGAATTTCATCGATGTGTAAAAGAGCTTGTTTGTTTACAACTGATTCATTGAGGATTGGATAGAGCTATTGAAGACTTGGAAGAATTTTGGAGTGTTTACAACTTTGATAGGTTAAAAGTGAGTCAATTTACATTTTTCTAGATCTAAATAACATGTTTTTTTAAACACAAAATTTCATTTCACTCATGCATTCACTTGTAGGGAATTGTGAACGAAATGAGTTTTGAGTCGCTCCCGATAAAATTCACGAGAATTTTCCCTCAATACTTCAAATTTAGAGAGCAAACTCCAATGGCGACAAGAAATTACAATGGGAGACTGCCGTTGAAAATATAAATTTGTCATTTATTTGGATATTTGGCAAAGCAGAAAAAAATCGTTAAATTTCTCGAGGGTGACTTTTTTTTAGTTTATCAAACCATGTTTACTTTGCCGGTAATTGTCGTAGTTTTGTCATATGACTCCAAAGTTGGGGTAAACCTTTGGAATGGAACAGACTTTAGATGCAAAAAAACACCAAGATATTATGGTTTTCGCAATTTAGATAGCAATCGAGACAATACTTTTGCTTAGCAAAGTTTATATGGTTAGCTTTGATTCTTTTTAGGAGTCTAAGGTAATTGGAAAACGGTTCTGTGGTTTACCAGGTGCAGCTGTGGGTCAGCTACCCATAAAACCGTCAGCAGTTTACGCATGATAAAAATGCCTCAAGTAATGATGATATCATGTTGACTTCGCATCCGCAACTGCGTCCGGTAAAGAAAACGCGTCATTCCATAAAATAACTCAAATTACATATCTAAATAATATCATCGGTGTAATTATTATTTAATGATAATAATAATAATAAATGTAAAAAATATCATTGTTACTGAATTATATATCAATAAACAGGGTTTTCGCAAATTGCGGCTTTGTTTCCAGGAATATATCAGTCATAACATCCTCGAGTTTAAAGTTTTTAAAATAAACAAAGAAATGTTGATTTTGTCATCAAAGTGTATTTTTTCCTCTGTAAAAATCGGGCAATATCACAATTTTGAAAACTATTTCTTATTTAAAATTTTAAAACATTTTGCAAGGACATGCTGCTTTTTTAACTAAAATATTTTTGGGTAGTTTCCATTTTAGCGGTCCCCACTGACTTTGACTGTTTATTTTAGGAGGGTTGTGTTTAAATTCTTGTTAAAATAACATAGCGTTGGTATGGGGCCAGTAGCACTAATGGAAAAAGCAGGGGTGTGGGGGCGGAAACCTTTGTTACGGATAAGATGGCTCTAACAGTAGAATGATCTACTTCATTTCATTTCAAGTAGGAAATTTCGTACTTAAAAAAAAATGTCGTGATAGAATTAAGGTTGAACATACTTCATGTAATTAGTTGGAAATAAGATTAGTTTGTCTACCATATCATAAAAATTAGAGATAAATGTAATTACCTGTTAAAGTTCTGATACATTTCCGTCGGATAATCAGCAATGTTGTTTTCCGGAAGTGACGTTACACAAAACATGACGTCCCGCTTTTTTTAGTGATAACGTACTATTACGTATAATTATAAATGTCAGGAAATACAAGAAGACTAAACAAAATATTTTATTTACAAAACTGACATCTAAAGTTTGAAAGCGTCTCATTTTTACTGGCGGGATACTCTCTACCAAAAAGATAACCCCGTACTGATAAAACTGTAACCAGATTACTATTATTCGTATTTTTGTGAGTAAATGAAAAGTAAAATAACGAAAAAGACAGTTTTGCACTTTAGATAAGCATGTATGTACAGAAACACATTATCCCACAACAGAGGAGTGATGACAGCTTCCAGTGTGTTGGATGTAAGTTATCAAATGTGTCGATGCTGAAATAAATGCAATTACATGTATTAGTTCTTTAGATTCGTCAAGAAAAACAATTTTAAATAAATATCAAGAAAAACTGTTTCGGAATAAAGAGAAATAAATGGTTCTTGCATGAACAAAAACTGCCGTAACTCCTGTTTACAGAAAAAAAACAGATGTGGACCGCAAAAATAAAAAAATATACCGTTCACTCTGCAGAAGTGGGAGCGTCAACATGAAAGAATTATTTTGCTTATGTATGATTTTGAAAGACTCTTATAATAAAGTGGCTTAGATTGTAACCCTGCAGACACTCTGGTATTTTACTATTTTTAGTGCTAATCATGTGCTTGGAGTCTGGCAGATTACACGATATACTTGTATAGAGTTTGTTTATTTTTTACTAATATTATAACAAGAAAACAAACATTACTTACTGACTGTGCCCTGTCTGTAAAGCAGCTCACAGTACCGGCATGCATCATAATACGTCCGTCCGTTCATCAAACATACGCTCTCCGCCGAATGGTGGTTGTGGCATTTGAAATTGAGATGAAGCGCAGTTGCATTTTCAACCGCAAGCTCAGAAGTGTCAACAACATACTGGGAACAGTTTAGCTGAAAACATTTTAGGCAACTTTTTTTAAAGTTTAAGTTAAAAATCATAATCACGAAAATTACTACCAAAATCGGAATGTTCCAGATAAAGTATAATTATTAGCCGGTTTTGGTCTGCGGTCATTTAAATTGTTATTTAGACGAGGATAAGTCTTGTAATTGCTATGTAAATGTATACTCAATAAGATGCTTGTATTTTAGATTGTCACGCAATATGACATGACTCAATAAGTAGAAAATGAGATAATGGCTTGGATCACTACTGTTATCCATTTAATAATGTTTTGAATTTGTATTTGTACTTAGATGGCACCTACAGTTACATTTTAGCAAAATTAGTTTTCATGCCAATTGTCACCAGAATTGAAAAAGGATTTAGAATAGAGCAAACTTCAAAGCTACTTGCCCACAGTTTGGGTGAAGTTTTTCAACGTGTTCTTTTTAGTGTATGCCAAAGAAAAAAGACTGCTCCATACTTATTTAAGTTATGGCCTGGACAAGCTCTAAAATGACATTTGACCCCTAACTGTGACATTGACCTTTGAGATAAAAACCTGGGGTTTGCACATGAATCTTCGTCTCATTGAGTTAAACATTCATGCCAAATATAAACACTATTCTTTAATGCATGTCAAAGTTATGGGCCTGACAAGATCTGACATCACCTTTGACCTCCAATTGTGACCTTGACCTTTGAGATAGGAACCTGGGGTTTGCGCTTGACACTCTGACTCACTGAGGTTAACATTCATGCCAAATATAAACAAGATTGCTCCATGCATGTCAAAGTTATGGTCCGGACAAACAAATCCGGACACACGCACGCACGCACATACATTGAACAGTCATTTGGACGACTTTGTATTCGCTTCCGCAAGCAGGCTCGACAAAAAGCAGGAAGACTGTTATTTTCTCCATTATTTCAAAAGCTTTGAAAAAGGTAACTGTCTTCTGCAAAATATTTATACAAAAAGTTAATGTGAAAAAGTAGTTTTTTGTCAAATTTTGAAGTCCGAAATTTTTAGCAATTTAGCTAAACTTGTGCTCAAAAGTAATTTTTTTTCTACAAATTTAGACTCAATGATCTATCATTATGTATATTTGCAAAAGAAAGCTATGTAAGAAATAATAATCATACATAGCTATGTACTGGGTCTAGGGCATTGTTATGGAAAACAAATCGATGTAACAAATTCATTTTTTATATACATCGTGTATAAATTACCATTTTCGCCAAAATAATGGGATGGTGTACTTTTCATCACAAAAATATTTCAAAATCAAATTTTCTTCATACCTGAAACCCGTTTTCTTGGCAGTTATTATAAAGAAAAGATGAATTTCACTATAAAAATATATCATTTCGAATATTTTGGGTAATTTTTACATAATTAGCATCTGCTTTTTTCTTGTTTATTTATATTTTTTTTAATTCTAAAATATATTAAATTTAGAGCAAAAATGATTACCTATATTTTGATCGGTTATTCGAATAAGTGAAATCGTTTTTAAGCACTTGGGAAACTGATATAACAACTGCATTTTTACAAGCACTTGTAGATTCGTCATAAATTGACAGCTACGAAAGATCTGACAGCTTTATTTCATAGCTTAAAAAAAATTTCCTATACAGACAATTTCTGGCTGAAGTCAACTATATTTCTTAGTACATAGAAAATAAGTTACTTTATACGTAGAGTGCAATCCTCCTCTGGAGCTTAACCACTGTAGGTCAACACATTCTACTGTTATTAAGTAGAAACTGTTGTCAAACTTTAGATCACTGTGACCTTGACCTACTGACCTCAAAACAATAACAGTCATCTACTTACCACAGATAATCATCCCTATGAAGTCTGACGGCTGTGGGCAAAAGCGTTCTTTAGTTATTAATTAAGCGGAACTTTTTTCAGCCTATAGGTCACTGTGACCTTGACCGTTAACCTACTTTTCCCAAAATTAAAGAGATCTTTCAATAACTACAACAATAATTCTTTGAAATAAGACGACTGAAATCACTGTGAAACCAGTTTCTGAACGGAAATTAAACGGTCTACCGACCATCCCACCGACTTTGCGACAATGAGCAAATTTGAAGTGGGAGTGGTGGCATAAAATTGTTACCACTTAGTTTTATTTGACAGTGACTGCTTTATACCTGCACTGCTGAACTCAGATCGTAAACACAAGCGCCAGTGTGCAGTAAACGTAACGGTTTGTGTGGGGAATGGCGACACCTGACCATCATGAATTCACATACGCTGTCTGGAGGAGAAATAACATAAGCATGTTTACACATAGCAAAAAGTAATGCAACCACAGACCACAGGATGAGATCTGAAAATTCAACAGAAACATTGATACCAGTGCGAGAAAAATGTAGTTTCTGCGATTTTCTTGGAAGAGTACGGCAATTTTCTTATACATTCGTAACACTTTATCACATGACAGTTTAAGTATTTCACTCGAAGAAAACGAGTTAAATATCAGTTTAGTAAACTTTACAAAATGATCGAATTATTCCTGCCCGTAATACCTGTTGATGACATTACGGGAGTATAGTGTTAAAGACATTAATTACTAAAATATAGTATGTGCTAAATACGTGTGCAAGTATCAAATCAAGGGACAAATTGCTTTGCGTGTCGTTCTATATAATTAATAAGTTTAAGTGAAAATCAACAAATCAGGGTTACTTATTGTGTTTTTTACGAATTAGAATATTAAAAGCAACTAACCCCCGAAAATTAGTAAGAATCCTGATGAAAGAATGTCTTAGTACACTTTGATTAGGATCTTATGAAATTTACAAGTATGTTGTATATGTGCGATTATATTGGCAAAATATTTTGCAATAAACCACCAACTAATGTAAATTGTGTAAATTTCATAAGATCCAATATACAGTGTGCTGACATTTTCACTAGATCTTTCATAATTTCGGTGTTGCTTTGAATTATACTGAAATATAAATTCATCCAAAAATAATGTGAGCCATTTTTGATCTTCACTAAATCTTATTAATATAATCACTGAGGACGGCAAACAAATTGTCCCTTTGATTTGATTTGCACGTTCATTTTAGCACATATACTTATTTAAATTAAAATGCTTTAAACTTAGTGCCCTTCACAAATGTCCTATTCATGCGGAGGAATTTCGATGCATTTTCCTCAGTACTTAAAAATATATACCCTTACCATATGTAATGTTGTTTGATGCACAAAGCAAATCTACATCCTTGGATTCACATTTTACAATAGGGTCTTTTAATACGTCACATGATGTATTCAACGTAATGCACTGGCCCGTGCTGTAGACCTCCAGAGGAGTACCATTTTTTGTTGCGACACACTTGGCTCTATCAAATTCACACATTGAGCCTGCACATGGAAATTTAACATGTCGTTTTTTTTGTTTGAATACAAATAACATGCTACAACCTAAAACTTGATAAAATTAAAGAAACAAATTATGGAAAACATGAAGCAAATAAAAGCTGACACAGTTTTCAATGACAGTTTCATTCGATTGGTCTTTCGCGAAACAATGGTGGCTGACGGCTGATTTTGTTATTTCGTTGTGTTGCTGTCACCTAATGCGCATTTTCTCGACAATCTATATCTTGTATTTGATCACCAACCACCAGCCAAGAAACTATTTTATCTTGTCGACTATCCTTCGCGTATTTTCTGAACTTGGACAAAACTAATGCCTAGTAAAACAAAATCCATATCTTGCCGTCTACTCTACTTCGTTGGGGCATCCGTGACTGGGTGGTTAAGGTAGCTGACTTCAAATCACTTGCCCCTCATCGATGTGGGTTCGAGCCTCACTCGGGGCGTTGAATTCTTCTGGTGAGGAAGCCATCAAGCTGGAAGGTCGGTGGTTCTTCCCAGGTGCCCGCTCGTGAGGAAGTAATGCACGGAGGGGCACCTATGGTCTTCCTCCACCATCAAAGCTGGAAAGTCGCTATATGACCTATAATTGTGTCGGTGCGACGTTAAACCCAACAAATAAATAAAACTGTACTTCGTAATCCAATATTTTTTTCTGTCTGAATCGTCACTGGACAACTGAATGGTAAATTGTCACACACTGATACAGCCTAAATTACGGAATACTGTTTTGTTCATATCTTACCATCGCCTATCGCCTAGTTATCAAAGCACGATCATGGTAAAATGGTAGGATTGTAGGATGGCGATGGTCGGATAATATACTACCTTCTATCGCTATTCTACAACCATATCATAGCTATCATATCATCCTACTATCCTACCATCTTACCATCGCTTTTCGCATTTCTACCCGCGTCATATTTAATGACCATTGCCCTATACTACAGTGCGCATAATAACCAAAATGTAATGACAAATGATACAAGAAAAGATTTATCAAAATCCAGATGGTTTGTGATAGAAATGATCTCTTTATTGTATTAAGAGAAAATCATTTTGACGCCAGCGATGTGGCAGCCATTTTGCTTTTATTGGAATTCGGGAATATGACGGCGGCAGCACGTGGCGTTTCTTGCCTCACCAATTTAACAAAGTTGTGAGGGGCGGTGTTCAACAGGACGACGTTTTGCATGTCAGAACTAAGTCTTTTAAAGATCGATTGTTTTTCTTGCATTCCGTATCATACAAATAATAGAATAAATGAAATAAAACGAATGACTCTTTACAGCATTATTTTTATAGAAGCGCGGAAACTGTACGACCGTATAAACAAAAATGACATTATGACAACGCAACTATCAAGGTGTTCGATTTTTAACCCTGTATCACATAAAAAGTAATTATTGCCACAAAATCCTGCATAAGTTATGTCTTAAAACATACAGCACGAAAGTCATAGTTTAAGACGGAGTTCTCCAGCAGCGGTGAAAGCATCGTAAAATCCAGTCGATGATGCAAGAGATTTTATTGTATAACATTAATACCAACCCTTATAATAACAATACAGTCGGATATGACATAGGCTGAAAAAAAATACAGAAACAAATGTTTTCACCGTATAATACGCCGTCAGTTCCGCAAATATTGACTTCATACATATCATCTTCACATATCTGGTTGCAAGGTTCCCGTCTGGAATCAGATATTCCTCCGCCGGCCTGAGATCCAGCAGCGATACACAGAGCTATCACTAAGAAAAACAACAATGAGATAATATAGGATCATCAGTAAACATTACTGTTTTCTTAATGATTGTTAATCACTTTTTCTGAAACAAGATTATGCGTTTCACGACGTACACGTGTTTTGTCTATCTAATACTAAAAAGCATGTTTAAAAACTTCTATCACTGTTAAACGAAGTTTTGTACAGAACTTCTTTCAATATGAAATATATAGGAGCTATGTAAGATTCTCATAATAATTCAACTTTTAAGAGCTTACAAAACACGTTTAGCATTGTCGCCTATACTAGCTACACTATCTAGTTTACTTGTACTAGTATGATGGTATTTCATATGGAATTCTACGGAATTCCGTTAGGACCATCGCCTTTGAATGTGTTGATCTGAATGAGATATTCGATAGTGAGATGATGAAAACGCGAAATCACGAAACTACGATAACGAAAAACAACGATACTACGATTATGTTAACTCGATAGTACGATGATGAAAACGCGAAATCACGAAACTAGGATAACGAAAAACAACGATACTACGATTATGTTAACTCGATACTACGAAAACGAAAACGCGATAACACGATAGTACGATGATAATTGTGCGATAAACTATAGGGTTTTCACCATCGTTCCATCGCGTTTTCAACATCCTAATGGTTAGAGACCACCAATTGTTTTCCCATAGACTTACATTGTAACATTATGGCGTGTACGGCCTTCCATACATAGAAACATGTATATCTAATTACAAGTTTTTTAAGAACTGTCTTAGTTCTACCAAAATATCGGACGAAAAACATATGAATAGTGAATCTTTATTTAAGTAATTTTCGTGTGAATGAGATGACCCCCTGTTTACATCATTGACATGGCGGGAGAAATTCGTTTGATAAAACTTTTTTTCAATACACATAAAATGTAGCAAATTTTGTCAAAATGTATAATAATAAAATACTGTAAATGCAGTGAAAAACTATCAATTTTGAAAAAAATAATCACTTCCTGGGTTTGTTTACATGACTGACCAATCAGAACGCACAGACGTTACCTTATTCCCAGGTATACACTTACCTCATTCCCAGTAAGTACCCTGTACTTTTTGGAATTGGTGGTCTCTGACCTATAATCATGATGTTGCGTTTTCGTTATCGTAGTATCGGGATTTTGCAATTTCATTATCGTACCATTGCGTTATCATCGTCGTACTGTCGCGTTATCATCATCGTACTGTCGCGTTATCACCATCGTACTGTTGCGTTATCACCATCGTTTTGTCGCGTTATAAGCATCATACTGTCGCGTTATCACCATTCTCATACGACAACTTTGTGGGTAAATGCCCACTTGTCTGCCAGTTATTTATAAACTTGAACACCATATATCTGACAAACTAGAGACGTGTTCCCTGGAAGACTTGGAACACTCGTGTCGCCTGCATTCAAGCAGCTGTCGTAAAAGGGTCATATCCAAGGTTCACACCTTTGACTTCAGTGACCTTGACCTTTAGCTAGCATGGTTTGCTTGTGGGTTCTGCATAAAACCTTCAGGACGGTATTATATCACACAAGTTTCATGATAATCCTTCCAATACTTTATGAGAAATAGGGCAGCCATGAAATCCAAAGGTTCAAACCTTTGACCTTCAATGATGGCCTTGACCCTGAGCGCCCGTTCAGCACTTTGTCTTGTGAAGGGGAACATGTCAGTAACGTTCATTGATGGAGCAGACATAAAAATCAAAGGTCCGAACCTTGACCTTGACTTGTGACTTTGAGCTGGTAAAATTTAGATGTTTCTTATAAAACAACATTGTGCAGCTTTCGTACGTTTTCCACCCCAAAATCTATTCAGTTACTAACCATGTTACTATAATAATTGCTACAAGATTATCAAATCTGAACCATTTTTAATATTAAAAACACTTCATTTTCATATAATGTTAGTATTTATACTTCAAAAGTTAACAAATTACCATATCAGCCTATTATTTTCACAAATACACACGATGTTACGATGATTAAAATGCGCTAGTATATCGCATAAGCATCATTGTACTATCGTATTATCGCATTTTCGTTATCGTAGTATCGCGTTATCATCATCGTTTTCGTTATCGTAGTTTCGTGATTTCGCGTTTTCATCATCATACTATCGAGTATTGCGTTTCAAATCAACACATTCAAAGGCGATGGCCCTAACGGAATTCCGTAATTTCAAAGGTCATAGTACTTAAATATCGTGTTATCTTGGCTTGCTAATTCGTGTCAAAGATGGCAGCAAAAATCTAAAAAGAGTTTCAAATAAGTTTAAAGGTAACACAATTTTATATAAATAGATAATGACTAGTTGAGAAAAAGAAATTCTATAACAGTGTGATTTTTCCATCATTTCTATGTCTTGTGGCCGTATTGTTTCAGCGCGAGTTATACAAGTCAATTGATCGGATCTATGTACTTACAAATGCTCTTCAATGTATGAATGCATGTAAACATTCAAGCGTTCGACACACAGACTTGAGTCCTTCTTTCACAAAAAATTATTGTGTATGCGTACTTTCCGGTCGTACGAGGACCATTTTCTTAGACATGTGGTCTCCAACACAGCAAGTCGTTGATTTCTATATGCCCTTCTCAAATGCATTCATTTGACTGGCCCATATTTCGTACATATAAGAAAAAGCGATATCACAAGAGTCATTATCACTTTTGCAGGTCAATATCGCTTTTTGCGGACCCGCGCGTGCGTTCATTTCGACCAATCAAATCAGCGCATTTTAGAAGTTTATATAATATAAAACGATAAATGCTTAATATTAATTTTCTAAATTTTCTACAAAAGGTAGTATTATTTATCACTAACATTACTATTACAGCTTTATGACTGATGTATCCAGCCTGCTTTCGTTCTTATACAGTTCTTTCTATCTCTTCACATAGCTCCGTACTAACGAAAAGATATGCATCGAATCTTTGTTTTTGTTCAATTTCTTTTTTTAAATTAGATAAAGGATTGAAACACAATTGTAATGAATGACGTCTTTGCTGTATTCAGTACAAATATCACCAAAATCCAACAATGCGTAATTTTAATTAGGGTACTGTCATATCCACTAGCAGTAAAAGGTAGCTTTATTTGCCAGCCGATTTGTTTGGATGGCTATAAAAGTGTTGTTTGGTTCTTTATTTAACAAGCAAACGTGGACTTATGTAACGGTGTCTCTATATATATTAACAAACTTTTAGTTTTGGAATGTTACGTTTGTGAAGAAGTTGAACAGTAAACGTAGTATCATAGTGAAGAATACCCTAAAAGAAAGTTTCGTAGGAATAAGACTTTGGAATGAAAACAGTCATTATAACATGACTTGAAGAGAAAACTGTAAATGCATTTCGATTTTTAGAAGTTTTGTGAAGATGGAATTCATAAGTAGTGAAAATTGATTTTAAAATACGTATACTGACAATACTTAAAACATGTTAATTCAGGAAGTAATGTAATAAACATCCTAAAATAAAAATAAAAAGAAGAAAGGTATTTATTAGGAATTTGATTAAAAAGTTACAAAATTCTACAACCACTTAGAATATTTGAACGGAACATATTTATCTTTTTCTGGATGTTTAGTTACATTTATATTTACCAAACAAATAAGGGTCAAATTGTCCCCTTTTCAACGACGTACTTGCTTACGATAAGACGACAAATCATTTAGTCAAAGTAAACAAGATTTTTTAACAAAATAAGGGCAGTTTTCAAAATACTCCGGCATTCCTTAGGGCCTATATATTTTGAGCTTAAAAACAACGGAAGAAAGATACTACGATGTTGAAACTGAAAAACCGTAACTAAGATCGTGGAAAGCCGAAACAACGATAATAAAAACAAGAAACTATGATGGTGAAAATTTGATACAACGAAACCACGATGGCGAAAAGTCGTAATTATTTCGTTCTTTCGTCAAAGTACATTCGACTTTTCACCATCGTTGTTTTGTTGTTTTGACTTTTCAGCACCATGGTTTCGTTGTTCCGAGTTTTCACTATCGTAGTTTCGATTTTTGTCGTCATAATTTTGACTTATCACTACTTTAATTTTGCATTTCAGATGCCCATGCGCAAAGGATTAATAACAATGGAGTCTTCAAACGATATGGATACGCTTCAGCTTGTGTAAAGGCAAACAGACTTGTGCGCATGGGTGACAGGAAGGCGATACAAAGATGTTGAAACCTCGAAACTACGATGCTGAAAAGCCTCGAAACTACGATGGAGAAAAGTCAAAACTGCAATGGAAATAGTCGAACAACGAAACCACTATGTTGAAAAGTCGAAACAACGGAACCACGATGGTACCAACTACTTTTTTGTTTTTCACCATCATTGTTCCGTTGTTTCAACTTTTCAACATCGTGTTTTCATCATTGTGGTATCGCATTTTCACCAATTTGATTTTTCAACATCGTAATGTGTCCAAACTTCCTGCCACTGCATAAGGTTTCATAACTCTAGGTGAAATATTTCTTAAGATATATGCAGCACAACTTTTATGCACTTCAAGTCTTGTCTGGCAGAGTGAAATCCCAAAAAGTGCACAACTTTTCAATGTATAAAACAATCAATCCTCTAATATTTATGACTCCAAGTCGAGCACATGTTTAGTTACATGGGAAACAAACTTGTATGCCATTAATGCATATTTTTGATTATGTTAAGGGACAAAACTCTGGTCATGCAGAGATAAATACTCAGGTGCACAAAGATATTCCTACATGATTTCATGACTCTGTTTTAAGATATATGCAACACAAGCTTTTAAAAAACTTCATGTGTATTTTTCACCTAGTCAAGGACCATAACTTTCGTCTGATTGAGTGAAATCCCAAAAGAACACCAGTAGCGCAACTTCATATACTATGTAAGAGTCCTTTAATGCTTTATGACTCTATCACCCTGCTCAGACTACAGTTTAAAAGTGTGGATTAAAAACAAGAGGACCAAACGGTCCTAGGTCGCTCACCTGAGGAACATCTGGAATAAAATGTAATCTCTGATTGTCCATACATAAGGACACCAGATGACCTACATTCAAACTTTACATAAATTTGATCAAGACAAACAATTTGATCAAATTTTATTAATATCCGGCGTTTAATGCAGCCCCTATAGCATACACAAGGTTTTTATTTGATTTGACCTGGTCAACCAGTTCTTGACTCTAAATGTCTCCTCAATCGAACTTAACCTAGATTTCATCAAGACAAAACATGTGATAAAATTTCAGTGAAACACCAGCCCTTATTGCATGCACAAGGTTTTTCTTCGATTTGACTGGGCGACTTAGTTTTTTACCCTATATGACCCATATTCGAACTTGACCTAGACTTCATCAAGAAGATCATTCTGATTAAATTTCACAATCATCCATTGAAAAATGCAGCCCCTATCACACACACACACACACACACACACACACACACACACACACACACACAGGTTTTCTTTGATCGGACGGTGGCCAAGTTTTTGATCCCAGAAAACCCATAATCGAACTTGATCTGGATTTTTACAAGATAAACATTCTGATTAAATTCCATAAATATTCTGTGAAAAATGCAGGCACTATTGTGTGTACAAAGGTTTTCTTTGATTGAACCGGGTGACTTAGTTTTTGACCCCAGATGACCCATATTCGAACTTGGCCTAGATTTTATTAAGACAAACATTCTGATCAAATTTTATGTGGATCCAGAGAAAAAAAAATGCAGCTCCTATTGCAAACACACTTTTTTATTTGACCGGATGACCTAGTTTTTAACCCTCGATGATCCATATCCGAACTTGACCTAGATTTGATCAAGACAAATATTCTTTTCGAATTTCATATAGATTCAGTGAAAAATGCAGCCCCTATTACATACAAAACATTTTTCTTTGATTTGACCGGGTTACCTAGTTTTTATCCTAGATAACCGAGTTTCGAACTCATCCAAGAAATCATCAAGGCAAACATCATGACCAAGTTTGTAACGACTGGACATTAAATGTTACCTCTAGTGTTCACAAGGTTTTCCTTTGATTTTACCTGGCGACCTAGTTTTTGACCCCAGAATCGACCGAGATATCATCAAGACATATATTCTTACAAGTTCCAATAACATTGGACTTAAAATGTGGCTCTTAGCATGTTCACAAGGTTTTCATTTGATTTTACCAGGTGACCTAGTTTTTGATACAAGATGACCCAGATTCAAACTTGGCCTAGAGATCACCAAGACAAATATTCTGACCACGTTTCATGAAGATACACTAGATGATGTGGCCTCTAGAGTGTTCACAAGGTAAAATATTGACAAGACCTTTGAGCACTTCGTGCTCAGATGGTTTAAAAATTAATGTAACATTAAAACAACCTAAAAACTACGTCCAGAAGTAGTTTTAATGTTACATTTAAATTTAATCTACATCTTTTTTTCACTATACATGTGAAACATTGCGGTTTTTAAATCTATTTATGCATTTCCCATCAAATCTGACATTTTGGCGGTAGAATATCGCATGGTTCTCCTTCGTATATCTGCACGATAAAGCAGCAGTGATTATGAATATTGATGACCCCTGCATGTTTATTCCACTGAGTAGTGTGAATGCAAACTAGATTATATTTTAATGGCTTTTTTATCTTAACCACCAATTAGAGCCGGCACTAGAATAATACGGTTGTACAGTCTGAACACGGTATAAGCAAAATACTTACTACCTACAAGTTTGCGTGGCATGTTCTTTTCAAAAAGTATTTGTAAAGTGTATATAAGCGCATCGTTTGAAATTCTATCGTCTCATGAGAAATTTGCGTTGGGCATTTATGTGAGGTATGATAAAAGTTTGTATGCCCTTTATATGCATATGTTTTACTAAGTCAAGGCTCATAGCTCTGGTCTGACTGAGTGAAATCTATAACAAAATCTAAGGTGCACAACTTCGCGTGCTTAATATTCCTGTAATGTTTCCTTTTCCAAGGTCCTAGTTTTGGAAATACAATCAACACAAATTTTAGGACTTTTTATGCATATTTTTGACTAAGTCAATGGTCATAGCTCTGGACTGGCTGTGTGAAATCCCAATTTTAAACATCAGGTTCACAACTTCACATGCTGAAATAACTATCCTACAAGGTTTGATGAATCTACAAATACTTTTTGAGACATGCGTGACGCTAATTCATACCTGCGCAAATGATTTTATGCTAGTATGTGCGTATAAGATTATTTCACTGGTTGTAGGTGCAGATGGGAATATCCGGCCTCGAAGGTAACTGTTTAGGCGGTAACGAGGCTCCCTCTGCACCTATAACCAGTGACAGAATCTTTTTCTTGCATACCGACTTCAAGAAATAATAATAAAAGTGATTTTGCCTTTTCGACCAGTGCAGATCAAGATCAGCCCGCAATCCATGTTATCGTAATCGAACTGGTTGAACAAGTATTTCATTTGGATGTAATTATTAAACAAGCAGAACAAGAAATATTAATGACATGTGAGTTTTATTTCTGTAAAATGTGTGATCTCCATAAAACTTTTATTACAGTAACAAGAAAATATAGAAACTGTAGAACTTCTGGGTTGTATCGCAGTTGTATTAACCAAATATTTCAGCGCTCGTGCAACGGCCATCGTGGCGAGCATATGTTACGAAACTGTTCTTGGCTAAAAAGAAAACAATAGTTTTAAATGCAGATCGTTCTCCTTATGATAAGTTCTTTTTATTTTCTTAATGCAAACTTTACATATGTTTGACCTAACAAATTTTGATCAATCTATCGTGCCAGCAGAGAGCAAATCAGATTTTTAAAATTTAAAGTGTGCAACACTAGATCCACTTAACAAAGAAGATGACAGGAGAGAGAGAGAGTACAATTGTAATGCAAGAGAAAAATCGTAGTTTTGTTAATATATTTTTGGCTATGAAATAAGTTATTACATGATTTTCAGCATCCACATTCCATCAAATATAAATCATTGAAAAATATCGATTAACTTCTTAAATAGAAACAAAACTATATGAAAATATACGATATTAAAACTTGCGGATATGAATAAAGTCGCTATAACTATTAACGGGTACATACGTAGGCTATGAGTGGCTATCAGAAAGTTGCAGTACATGCATTCATTTGAGTAGGTTCTGCCATCTAGTGTGCAAATCGGGTGATAATTCTTAGGACAAGCTGTTCCGTGGGGGTAAACATGTGCACCTCCCTCTATAGCGAGTCCTGAGTTCGACATCGTATAATGTGAGCAATTCACCTGAAAAAGGAATAACATAAAATTAATAACGGATGTAATGTAAAACCATAATGTCAAACATAGGTTAAAGACTTTCGACCATGTATTTCAAAGAACATCAAGCAATTAGGGGATGTACGTTTAAACGGCAACCAGAACTCATGATGGTTGTCCATAGTTTAATAACAGTCGGTTTCAAATGAGATTTACGTGTTGGTATTAATGTTTATCTAATGATATTGTCTGCTGCACTTTTTATTATATATATTTCTAACCATTAAAAGGTTTGCTGTATCAAGCTGGCACTCGCCAGTGTGGAGCAGAGTCAGTGGTTCGTAGAGTGTTGGCATCTGTTCATTGTGGCACTGGGCTGTACGGAACTCACATACACTACCTACAAGGTAAATTGGTTCTACACCATTATTTTTACATAATATTATATATAATGCTATAAAAACAACATATTTTCTTTTTTTGGCACTTGTCCGTAAATTGAACAAGTAACACTAGTACAGAGTAAAAAGTGATGATTAAAACACTTTTAACGCTAAATACTGTAATGCTCATTTAAAAAGCTGCCTATCGGCTCGGGTGTTAATACATTTTTCGGATTGACAATATCAATAACACCCTCACTGTCATGTGTTATTTATATACATGTAATATACTTTAAAACACCATCTCAGAAGAGAAGCTATCCCCGCTGTATTGCAAGTGTTGATGAAATGTTGTTCTACTTGTGTGTAAGGACTACTGATACTAATATGCAATGGTCACGTTCTAAAAAATAACAATAGCTAAACTAAACTGACCATAAGTTACATTATTTGAACCACAGATAGGTTCAAACCCATCGCCACTTCCGGTGTTCATCAATATACGATGCGGAAAACATCTCGTCTGAAGAGCAACGTCACAAGTTGAGTCTAAGGTCACACAAGCCCCGTAACTTGTTATACCGAGTACATCTCCACTCTTTGCTGCCTTACACTGGGCATTCTGATACTCACATTGCGTTTCTGAGAGAAAAAGAAGTATTTTACATACTGATATATTCTCAAATAGATATATAACCACTGCAACCTGTATACGTGATAAATTTTATTGCTAGTCTACTGGACAACAATAATCATAACGGTAAAGTAAAAGAAACATTTGCAAAAACGACGCATGGTTTAAAACAATAATTAAATGGGGTTTTTTATTTTTTTTGTTCTCTTACAAAAAAATGCCATTTTTGGTCAAAATATTGTGTTATTTTGAAATTTCACACCGAGGAATTGTCCGCTGATATACAAAATCAGTCGCATTCAGTTCGTTATCCACTCGGCGGAAGTAATCATGAGAAGTCCCTGGATGCATTTGACAAGCATCGAACGTTGGCTAGCTAAAATCGTCCGACAACATAGATTTGAGCGGTGCCATGAGAAAACCAACATAATGGGTTTGCGACCAGCATGGATCCAGACCAGCCTGCGCATCCGCGCAGTCTGGTCAGGATCCATGCTGTTCGCTTTTAAAGCCTACTGTAATTAGAGAAACCGTTAGCGAACAGCATGGATCCTGACCAGACTGCGCGGATGCGCAGGCTGGTCTGGATCCATGCTGGTCGCAAACCCACTATGTTGATTTTCTCATGGTGTGGCTCATTTGTTTGTTTGTTTTGGGTGTAACGCAGGTTCTCAGCAATATTTCAGTTGTGTAACAGTTGGCAGTTAACCTAACTGAACAATGTAGCAATGCAAGGATAATACACGTTTTTTTTGTTGTTGTTTTTTGTATATTAACGTCTGCAGAAACCCGCGGGTATATTTGGTCGAGATCACAAACATATTCCAAGGGCTTCTGCTCCCTACAAACATAGTGAATAACATCCAAGATTTATACGAATTATGCTAGAAATTAGATAAAAGCATACCGGCATCACCAACATGATTATCGCACAAGTTGCACGCAAGTCAGTACATTCACGGTTACCGACAAAAACTGAACCAATGCTGAATTCCAAAAAAAAAAAAGGGATATACACACAGACGCTTGGGTTAGGTGAGCTGCTCTGGCCTGCAAAAATCTCTTGCTTTTCCATAGTTTTTTTTAATAAATTATCATACCATCACTCACCTAACCCCAAGCGTCTGTGGATATACAGAGGAAGGAGCGAGTAAGTACATTGTTTGGGGCACTGGCGCCAGATCAGAAAGAAAAATGCCTCTGTACATGTTATACCCTACCCCTAGGTATTCTATAAGAACCATGGTCATGAACGGGAAAATATACTAACCCAATTCAATCGCGTATTTCGTACCTAAAATACACAGTTCAGTAAATGTGTACTATTGATATTAAACAAGCGATAATTTATCTTCCATCGTGCACCAGTCACAGTGTCTCAATATTCCATATTGCAGAGATACTCCATATATTTTATGCTTTAGTCAACGTTACAGAAAAAAACTTGCGTGAAGTCCCCTAATGAACATCCGGCCTAGAGGTCACGACAGTGTGCACATGATAAACGAAATGTAAACAAAAACAACAGAATGCAATACTAATCCCCAACGATAACGTGGTTCCCGCCGAAACGCGAGGACGAGTCTAATTCATGATAACGGATGAAATAACCATTCATAATGCTTGCACATTACTTGACAAGTAACGTCAATGTTCACCATTATAAGACGGAGTGTCATGCGTAAGAAGCAGGTCCCAAGGTCAAGGTCACACTTAGAGGTCAAAGGTGCTGGTGGGCTCGACATTCTGCCCGTGGGCATACTTGTATTTGTATATATGTCTTTATATAAGACACTAGTATGTTCATTATTTGCATGGCTTAGTGCATTTAATAATATCATCTTTGTTATGTAATACACCTTCCGATTTGCCATCTCGCCTTTAGATACCTCTATCGTGTTGTCACAGAGCTCATGAAGGAATCTTAATTTTTATTCAAAAGTGAAAAAAAAAATAAACGTTGATGCTGAGTTTCGAACCCACACGGCAAAACATCTGTTGAATATGGACTGTATGCTTTACCACTGAGCTAATTCTTAACTGGTACAAAACCTCGAAATATTTAGATTGTAACATGTTAGTAAAATGTTGAATTCCCTATGTTCCATTTTAATCTATTTATAGTCATGTTTGTAAATATCAAGTTATCGTTGGGGCATAGTATATTCACAGTTTTACGATAAGACTCGAAATGATGAATGAAATTCATCTTGTATATGATTTTGAATTTGAAATCATACATTGGTATAAATCTATTCTATTTATTTAATTCATTTTGCACATTTATGCTGCATATAAACATTTTAGCGTACACGTGTAGTAAAATGACGACTGACAACATTTTTACATCATCCAATCACAGCGTGTCTGTAATCTAGACCGGAACTTCATCAGGGAAGTTCAATCAAGTTTTTTGTGTACCACTGAAAAATCTGTAAACTACACGTTGTTTTTCTAAGATAAGAAGTATTGAAGAAATATGACCGGTACTCAACGGAAGATAATTACCACTTGTTTAATATCAGTAGTACACATTTACTGAACTGCGTGTTTTAGGTATGAAATACGTTCTTGAAATGGGTTAGTATATTTTCCCGTTCACGACCATGGTTCTTATAGAATACCTAGGGGTAAGGTATAACATGTACAGAGGCATTTTCTTTCTGATCTGGCGCCAGTGCTTTGAGGCAGTGCGTTTTGTGTTGGTAAATGATACAGCAAAACATACTATGGATTAGATTGTATCTTTTATGCTACAGAAAGAGGTTATTATGGAAGAAACAAGACACATATACCTTATGGATAAATGTCCGGCCCTGGAAAAGCATTTCAAAAATAAAAATCGTGTATTAACAACACGTGAATCGCCTTTTTATACGCGATTTTTCTCCCGTTAATACACGGGCGGGTCCAGTGGAAAAAAGTAGTGTTTATGCAAGAATAGACATTTATTTACGAAAGAGTATCGGCTGCTTATTATTACATTATTTTTACACGTTTCTATGTCGCGACCTCTCTGTTATTTAGCACTTATATAGTGTATAGTCTACCGTCAAAGGTAACTAGACATCTTAAAGATTCCATAGATTGTGCTGAAATGACAAATTTTATTTTCAATTAAAAGCTAAATTTGACGACACGCATTTTCAAGAAACATTGATTATATATGACGTAAGATGTGTACCTTTTTTCACCGCGATAAGAAATAAGCTACGTGACATAAGGATATAAAGGCTGGGGCTAAAATAAGATTTTCACGTGGAATGTCCCACGTTCCCTTTCTTGAGTTTTCTCGCTCTAGAAAAATATTAATTCATATGACCGGCCTCAGAGTAGACGCAAATTTCTTTAAACCTTACAAAGGGAATTGAGTCCTTAACTTACTGTACAATTTTCCGTCAGTAGCACAGACGGACGTAGTAGCGTATGATTCCTCGTCACAGATTACGTCACAATGTGCCTGTCCATAATATGATGACGCAGGGCCGCCACCTGGCAACAAAACCTGCCGGATATTGCCACGCACAGTCCCCAAGCACAGTAAAATACCTGAATAACGTAAAAACAAGTCTGAAACATTAAAGCTTAATTATGACAAATATTCAAGGTCAAAATAAGAATAAATAATAAAAAGTCAAATGTAAACTACTTTACTTCACCTTTTTAGACATAATCTACATCTACAGTGTACTGTCCACCAATTTAAAAGATCATTAGGGGCAAAGTTATAAAGAACAGCAATTACTAAGATTAAAAACATAGATAAAGATTAGAAGGTTACAGTTGCCAGCCCCTCAGTGAATAGAATCATACTGGGGCTGGACTGTATAAGAAGGGGAAGACCATTCCAGGAAGGAATTGTTCTTGGAAAAAAGGAATTAGAATGGTATTGCGTATGAGATTGTGGGATCAAGGGATCATGTTCCTAGTAGGTGCGAGGTGGTTATGGTCAACCGCAATAAGGCTGTACTTTATTTTAAAAATATAATAAAGGAATTTTTGATGCGGCGTTGTTCAAGGGATTACCAGTTGAGATCTTTAAGCATTTGGGTGACACTACATTTTTACCATAGTTGTTACATACGTAACGAACTGCAGGTCGTTGTACTCGTTCAATTTTGTATGTGAGGGATTTGTGCCATGGGTGCAATATAGAGGAACAGTATTCAAGCTGTGGGAAAACATAGGTGTTGTAAGCTATTTCTTTTACTTTTCTGTTGTTTGTTTTGACATTTCTTTTGATGAATCTAAGTGAATTACTTTCGATGTGATGTTATCAATATGTTTTGACCAACTGAGATATTTATATAGTGTGACGCCCAGGTATTTAGCAACTTCTGTGGTTTTTAGTGCTATATCATGGAGTGTATAATTGTAGATGATAAGTTTTTTCTTTCTAGTTATCTTCAATACTTCACACTTATCCGGACTGAACTCCAGTGGCAAGTCCTTTTCCCAGGCTTTCTAAGGAATGGAGATTTTGTAGGGAAGGGTTTAACCGTCAGATAGACAATAGTATCATCTGCAAAAAGTTGTGACTTACTTTTGATGGACTCTGGAGGGTTATTTATATAGGCTAGGAAGAGACAAGGCCAACGAATGATCCTCCAGAAAGAACAGGAAGTTCATCTGAGGTGAAGCCATCCACAACTACTCTTTGGGCTCGGTCCTTAGGAAAGGACTTGATCCCATGGGGTGCTAATGGGTGGACTCCCAGGGCGTCGAGCTTATGAATCAGTTAATGGTCAACCTTTTCAAAGGCTTTACTAAAGTCGATGACGATGACGTCAGTCTGTTGACCATTTTCAAGATTGTCAAATACCTCTTGTTTTTCACAGCTATGCTTTGTCCCGAAGCCATGTTGATACTGGCTAAAGAGATCATTTCTGTCAAAGTCGGACATGATATTTGAGACAAGAATATGATTATGAATAATTGGAAGACATTCGGCTAGATTAGCCACTAATTTAAAAGCAACTTGCAAAGTGAATTTTAAAAATAAAACTGCTGTTAAATATTTATTTTTATTTGTAATCATTATTCTTTTATTAACAATTATATCGTTATATTAGAGACTTTGCTTCTCGGCAAAATGTAGTACTGATCGGTTTTAATAGTATTGCCAATTGACTCAGTTAGCAAAACATGTGTTACTAAATGACCCACAATATATCCGTGGATTTTAGTGGTATCATTAAAATAATAACTTGAGCTATCGAAGGACTGCAACGCTCCCAATGAAGGTCAAAGTTAACAAGCGTGTGAAGTTTCAATCCAATCAGTGGGTACTAAGATACAAGCTTAATCAAAATTTACTAAGTCCAAAAAGGGCTTTAAAAGAATAGTATAAAAATGCAAAATAGAGTTATAGAACCTATACACTGCATGTCATATCATCACAGTTAACACCTGTGTGAAGTTTCAATCCATTCCCGTTAGTGGGTACTAAGATACTAGCTTACATACGAACACTTAACCAAAAATTGCTAAGTCGAAAAGTGGCATAATTTTTATGCTTTTTATAGATTGAAGGAAAAATGTTCAAATTAATTGTTCACTTGTAAAATCGTAGTTTGTACCTATGCCCATATATGCAACACTCTATAACATAGTCACACCCGTGATCGTATAGTTAGTAACAAGTTCAGTTACAAGTTTTACTACAACTTTTATTCTTATTTCATGTTTACTCGGATAAATACACAACAGAAAAACCGATTCCACAGACTTTTAGATCTCGTCCAAGGGACTTACAGTAAAACATCTGATTGGCATTTTAAGTTAAGTTATAACTTCTATCTACTTTGGTGGCATGACAGATATTACACATCACGTACCAATTAGAATATTGATTAGATAAACATCATATATATATCACGTTGACGTTACGCCCCGCCCGAGGATCGAACTCACGACCCCACGATCCGTAGACCAACGCTATTAGTTTAATCTACAATTATTTGACGCAGTGGGAAGGGCTGCTTATAATGTTGGTATAACTTAAAGTCCAACCCATTTGCTATTTTCATACTTCTGTATTAGATATGTGTATATTATGTATATAATGAAAATATGCAATAGAATATGATTAAACTAAATATATATCACGTCTGAATTAACATATTACTAAAGTTATTAATTATGAATTAAAATGTACGTGATAAAGCTTGGGGAATATAAGACAAATGTTAATAAGGAACCTGATGTAGCACTCATATAACATCTGTTGTTTACAACTTCGTAAATAGAATTCGTGATCCTGCAAATTTGTTACATGTTGAACTTATATATACGCCCGGTATAACCTGGTTTGTTGGAACATTCTTTTGTTGATGATCTATGATCGTTCCAAGATCCCAACAAAAGAATGTTCCAAGATCCCAGGTATATATAACGGCACTTCACGGAATGAATAGAATTACGTTCCAACATACCAGGTGTAGTAAGGATATATCCATATATCTACATATATATATATACCATTTAAATAGGCATCAAAAGTCAATAAAATCAATCACAAAACAATAATTCATATACACATGATAATACAAATATGCAACAAACTTTTTCCCGAAAAAAATCTGCCTCGGTGTTTTTTCAGGTCTGGTTACGGCACTGTATTCCGTAACAGTTACTATTACTTCAGACTAATTTGTAATTCTACCCTG
The DNA here is from genome assembly GCF_021730395.1 of Mercenaria mercenaria. Taxonomy (NCBI): domain Eukaryota; kingdom Metazoa; phylum Mollusca; class Bivalvia; order Venerida; family Veneridae; genus Mercenaria; species Mercenaria mercenaria. The sequence continues at coordinate 87,406,426 of NC_069362.1, read as the reverse complement.
TCATGTTGTGTTTTATAAAAAGGAAGTTTAACTTTTTTTTTCATACTATAAAAGAACAAACAAACGACAAAATTGCTCATTCCATAGCAACAGTCACTGTCCGTCTCCTTAACAACGTTATTACCGAGTAGGAACAACCACTGGTTTTAGTAACTGTGCTCAGCCGTATCATTTCATACCATAACATTTTATATAAACATAAATGTTAAGAAATATACAGAACGACGTTTTCTTTTTTTGGCTTTGTTTCATTCGCGTCCAAACAAACGACGTCTTGGTGTTCTGTCGAACGACGGAAAGAAAACAACGCCAAACATGAAAATATCGTTCTGGCGTTTTGGCGCGTTCCGGTAGAGCATGCGCAGTGTTGTCATATTTCATAGGCTATATAGCAGTAATGCGGTCAAAAATGTGCTTCCGTGGTGTAGTCGAAAGAAGTCCCTAATGAATCGATCGTAATATTTTCATTTTTCGCGCAATTGCGCGTAAACCTGGGGCCAAATGGGCATTATTTCACTCGTGGAATGAATTTTACATAAAATAAGACACTTTTCATGCTAATATTCGCATGTTTTCGAGTTGTTTACTTGAAAACTAAAGTAGGGTTTATATTATGCGGACCGCTTTCTGAAATGCGGCAATATGAGGGTACCTGAGTTCAGTTGACTTGCATTTCACTGCATACTATTTAACACCCCTTTTTCTTTTCGTTTTCTTGAAGCAAATGTATGGATATCTTTTGGAAAATAGGTCTACGACGGAGTGAAAATCTAGACACTGTATCAATATTGTTCTGAAGTAGCTGAATTTTATATGAAACAAAGAACAATTGCAAAAATGCCGAAAATTAAATAAAATAGTTTTCTTGCGTGTACAATTACTAGAGTATAATAAAGGGCTCATTATAATATCGATGCCAAATGACAAATCACGCTGTATAATGTAAACGTTCAGTATTTAGACTATTTACTGTGTTTTAAAACATAAAGTTACTCTCAGAATCTATACTTCTTTCATCCAGATTTGTTTACTAACACTGCACATGCTCTACCGGAACGCGCCAGAACGCCAAAACATTTGGCGTTGTTTCGTTCCGTCGTTCTGACGGGGACGACAGAACGCCAAGACGACGTTTTTTTTTGGGGGGGGGGCCGTTTTATAAGTGTCGTTCTGTCGAGTTGCATTCTTCGTTATTTGGGGGGCGCCAGAACGACAGAACGAGACAACGCCAAATGTGAAAACATCGTTCTGGCGACACTGGCAGAAATCAGCCACCATAAATTTCAGTTCAATTGATATTAGAATGTTTCTTTTTACAAAATACAATCATTCCATGTCTTTAATTTACAATGTAAAACAGCGGTAATCTTTCTTGATCTTTTTCTGTGTTTTTAAATATTTGATGAAAGATTATCAGTTTCACAGAAATTTTAAATGATCAGGCATTGACTTTACCATATCTATTCCGTACAAAACTTCCCCGGTGTTCTCAAATAAGCGCCTGTCTGCGTTTCACAGAAAACTTTAAAGTAGTTTACAATGACTTCTTTGTGTAATGTCTTATTTCAGCTGGGTTTATAGTCATTATAACAAGCAAAGATTTGAAGCACTTTTCTGAAATTAACATTATTTAACTCGTTTGCTGGAGTTTTAGTTTTGGAGAAGTTACGCCTCCGAAGTTCCTAAATGGAATATATTTTGGAATTGTGATTTTGTTTGAAAAGGAAACAATTTAATCAGTATCAATTAATTTCATGATATATATTGGTCAAGTTGCACTTATGTACCTTGATATTTATTTTCCCACCGCTGACAGGTGCAAATTATAAAAGAATCTAAACTTTAGTATATTATTACAAATGATAAGCAAATAGTAAATTGAAGTATAAATTATACTTACATACGATTGATTTCGACATTTTATGTAGGCCTACAAATATAAAGAATAATGAAATAAATGTCTCTTTATCAGATAAAGTCCTTATCTGGCATGGACGAAAACCAGGCCGTCACTGTCACTGTAATTTGATATAAGTATTCTATTAATAGATTTTAACGTTCACTTATCTCGATTTTCATCACGTAAAAGCCAAAACAGTACTTTAATTTTCTCTGATGTCACTTCAAACCTAAATTATGTTAATTCATAGAACTCAATACCGATCCCTTTGGTACAGTGAAGCCATCAGCTTGTGCATTCATAACAAACCGTTTGCTTGCGGTCACAAATATACAACCATATCCATGTACGTGCCTTGCCAGTGGCTCCGAAATAGTGTTAATGGTGATGTAAGGCTGAATACAGTAACAATATACAAGTAGACGAGAACTGTTTCACACATAGTTTGGACTGCTACTAAAGGGCAAGGAATGCCTAAAAAAGTTAATTTGATATGAAAGCTATCCCCATAACGCTGAACAAATTTTTAAAATCGGACCACTATTGAAAAAGATATGGCAGTTTGAAATTAAGGAAAATGGCTGATCGCGGAGACAGCCATTAAAGTGTGTTTATGACGTCATTTACACACTGCTGAATTCTTTAATTAGCAAATAATCTTTAAAATAGATTAATTTCATACGTTTCTTGAATGTATGATGTAAAACATGGTGGTTTTTTTCGTTATAGCAGGAAAAAGAAGACAAATTATTTACAGAAATAAGTAAATACAGATCAAATATGTATCTAGAAATTAATAAATTCGCCATTTTGTTTTTTTGTTGCCATGGGAACAAAATGGCCGCCATTTTTAGTAAATATTGAAATGCTCATAACTTTATCATTTGATAGCCGATTTTGAAAATTATTTCATTTCTTTAAAAGTTTTAGGAAGTCCTAGCAGATGGAATTAACTTAAGAACAACATTGCCTTTCCCTTTAAGGACTTTAGTCAGAGTCATTTGTAAACGTTTTGTGTGCAGACTACAGCCTTTCGTGACAGATGCGGGAATTGGTAATGTTTTCCTTAATTTAACCCATAGTAATTTTACTTTGAAACGCTTGCAATATCAAATGTTTTGATATTTCAAATTTTATTTTTCGACAATGCGATTTTTGGAGATATTTTGGGGCTCTTTCTCACCTTGACCTTGAAGATAGTACAGTGCGTACTTTGCATGCTGCAGTCATGTGATAAATGTCAGGTTAACTTAAAACAAAACCAAGTAAGGCTCTTTTGACCACACTTAACCCTTGCCTTGCAGACAACTTTGGCCACTACAATGATATGATAGATATCAAAGTAATTCGGCATATGGGTAATAGACATCAAATTCAGATATCTGGTGCAGATTTATCTCATGAGCTTCACTTTGAAGATAAATGTAATGTTGTGATAAATAAATTTGTGATGAAATCATATCCTAATCCTAACAGGAAACTTTGATATATAAGACTATCTGATCCAATCTTGATTTGAAGATTTTAGAACACATCCTGAAAAAATATATGTCGCAACATTCACAGTTCTTATTATTGTTTGCAACAGCTACAGCTACATACATTGATTATTACTCTATTTCTTCTTATGAAATTTCACCAATAATACCACTGTTTTTCATCTTAATAACTTTTCACACTTTGAATGAAAAACCATATCTAATTTGACTCCAAAATCAAAAATTAGACTCCAAGGTCACTCCAAGATCTCACTCCAAGACTCCACTCCAAGACTCCACTACATATTTTGTCGTATGCCCCGTGCGGCCTATAAAAAAGTTTCATCAGCATCAGTGTCATTTAGCAAAAACGTGGTTGCATTCGACCGGGTTGTCAATAAGAAGGTCAGACAATTCATACATGTATAAGGATTCATAAATGTCCATTTAGTATATATATTTTACCTTTTGCTATTTTCCTTAAAGTTTTTACTTTAATAAAAGTGTACTGTATTTTTGTCACTTTTTTGTCATCAACATAATGCGGAACATCAATGTAAGGTTTAGCCACCGAGGAACAATTGTTTTATACCGATCTTTTGAAAGTTGCAGACATGACATTAACCACGGGCACATTTTATGTTTGACTCGAGACATTACTGTACTTTTGTGATCTTTGATAAGGAAACGAATTGAATAATTTCTACAGTAGCAGGAGAACAACACCTACAGTTTTGTAAACATGGCACGGTGGTATGTTTTTGTCCAGATTAAAGAAAATAACAGAGGAGAGATATTTTCGGAATCTTTGTCGTGATCAGCGACGAGCTTTATCACAAATGCGATTTCGTTTTGACATTAATCCGTAAATCGGGTGCTATTAAGTTATCACTCCTACAAACCTTTCACGTCAGATTTATTTTCTTTAACGAAATGAAATTACGGTATATGATACTTGAAAACTTGTTCAATAGCATTCGTTTTTAATCTACCTGAAATATCTTTAGTTACATCTAAACATTTTACAGAACATTAAAGTGTCATGATTCTTTAATTAATTTACCTGTTGAAGGAAGGAAGAATAATTTATTTAAAGCATTCAGTTTCGATTAGTTTTCAAAAAAAGTAGACCAGTTTGGATGCGTATCTTGACAGTGATATATGCGTCTGTGAAATAATACCGAGAGTTTATTAAGGTCACTATCTCGTAATTATTTCAATTTTTCTCGTATCATTTCACTCTCATATATAATACTTGCTTGTCTTATTTATTCGTACTTTTTATCATTTCACAGGGTGCATCTAATCTAGAAATCAGTCCTTTTTGGATATTGTATTGTATATTAGTTAGGACTACAATCTGATACCCCAAAATGTCAATGCCTTTATATGTCTCCTGTCTGACCCACTGTACTTACTGTGAAATATTAATCGCACCAGACGTTATATTACACCCTGTGCTGAAATTGACGAGAAACAAATTAGAGATTCAATCCCTTATGCTACGTTTAGATTTCTGTTTCGATTGTATTACTTGACTTGACAGATTGGTTTGCAGACTGTTTGTCATCAGTTTTTTTCGTTTGTAAGTGTCAAGTTTAACCTATTAACTACAAGTGCATTGTGACTTTGTGAAGTAGAGTATTGTAACATTTTTTTGTGTTTTTGAAGCCAAACTGTTACAAAATATTAGTTGTAAACTAAAAACATAAAGAAAAAGATATAGAAAAATAGAAAATAACTGTTATAAAATAAAAATGTCCAACACGACAAAAACGAAAATGTTGCAGCCTCGGCTTAATTGAGCCTGTTCGCGAGACTTCTTTGTTGTCTGCATGAACTTTGTTCATACATGTATTGGATTATAAACGTTATTCATACTAACAGTCTTTAATTTTCTGACCCAAAGATGTGAGTTCATTGTTATATCAGGATTTTGTCAGTGTAGCTGTATGAAAAAAAACGAAGGAAAAAAACAACATCAATACAATGCACATAACTAATACGTGCGCACGTACTAGTGCAAAAAAAAACAACATCAGCACACATATAAGTACAAGCACACGTACTAGTATAAAAAACATCTTCGCACGTATAAACTATTATGTGTGCACGTAATAGCTACTGCGTGCGCACGTATTACTTTATACGTACGAAGATGTTTTTTATCAGTACGTGCATAGATGTTTTTTAAACTTACATGTGCGCTGACGTTTTTGATACCTAAACGTACGCAGATGTTTTAAAACTAATACGTGCGCAAGTGTTAGCAATTACGTGCGCACGTAATAAGTTATACGTGTACACATGTTTTTAAACTAATACGTGCGCACGTCATAAGTTATACGTACGCAGATGTTTTTTCTGCTAATATGTGGGCTGATATTTTTATACCAATACGTGCGGTGATGTTTTTTAAACTTATACTGATTTTTATACTAATACGTGCGCACGTATTAGTTATTATGTGCGCACGTAATAGTAAAAAAACACCTATGTCACCTCTGTGCCACCGTACCTTAGGTATATCAGATGCAAATTTCATATTTAAGAACATGAACTATTACCTAATATAGTTTATGTAAACATAAAATTGACATGTTTATGTGTTTTAACAATACTATGCATTAGGTTTAAATTAGTACACATTAGAAAAACACAGCATAATTGTGTACTACAATTAAAACTTTGACAGATATTCTTTCCACTGTTATTGCATGACATTTAATTATGAATATACTTCTATATGCACGCTTAATTCATATATTGAGTAAAGTTAAAATACAGTAGACTGCATTTGAAGTTAATATGTTAAGTGAAAGATGCCGATATGATAGCAAACGCCCCATTCATTGCCTATGCATGTAGTAGTTTTGCACACTGCTCAAAGGTGCGATTTTTCTACATGTGTAGCAGTTGAGATAAGCTAAGTGCCTGATTCACACAATGTTATTATTCCAGCGCGGATGTTCGCAGTTGAATATTAAAATATATCATAGATCTCGAAGTATATTATGACTGTTATATAATATAACAAGAGCACCGCCTGCGGGTGCCATCGCTCGTCTGTAAGTGCTGGACAATATGCAAGAAAGAGTTATGGTTCTTGGCCTTCCTACTCGTCTTGATTGATGACAAAAAATGTATGAAATTTCAAAGCTAAAGTATTAAAGAAAAGTGAACAAACAAGAAACACTTATTTTCTAAATTAAAAAGGCGCATAATTCTGACAAAATGCAAGAGAGACTTATAGTCCTTGACCTACTTACAAACCATATAATAATAAACAAGTGTACAAAGTTTCAAAACTATAACTCTTATAGAAAAGTAGATCTAACTAAGTACAAAATGCAAATTTTCTTAGTATAAAAAGGGCCATAATTCTGGCAAATTGCATGTTAGAGTTATAGTTCATGGAATACTAATCTAATGATGATAAACACATGTGTAATGTTTCAAAGCTGTAGCACTTATAGATTTTGGGAAAAAGTGGACCTAAAAACAAATTTAACCAAGAAATCAAATTTTCTAAGTACAAAATGGGGTATATAATTCTGACAAAATGCTTTTAATCAGAGTAATTGTTCTTTGCTTACGTCACGTTATGATTATAAATAAGTGTGCAAAGTTTCAAAGCTATAGTTGTTTTAGTTTTTGAGTTATAGTTCTTACCAACGCCGACGCCGACGGTCAAGTGACGACAATACGTCGTAGATTTTTTTCAAAAATCAAAGGAGCTAAAGACGACGTTACAATTTATGCATCTAGAAATAGCGCCTTTCAACTTGATCAAATATTTTTTTTAATAGCATGTTTGAGACGAAATGTCACATCACATAACACTGTCTTAATTTACACACACATATTGAGATGGTTATTCGCTTTTCAGTATAATTCGCCATTATTTGCGTCCTAATGGACCATTTTCGGTCCTGACGTGTATAAACAAAGTAGCGTGACGACCTACCATTATTTTCATAAGGCCTTCTGCCTTCATATCCAAGCATATAACTTCAGTGACCGATCCGGATCATCGCTACTTTACAGTAAATTTTTACACCTAGCCACTGACCACTAGGCGTGACCATGACTATATAAACCTCTAGAACAGCACGGTGTTCTCATGGTTACTTTAGCGACCGGTCATCGTAGTACATGTACACACGTAGACCCAGTGAAACATTGACAGTTGTTTTTTGGTAAGACCACGTGTTGAAATGATTTGAAATGATTCTTGAATTGTTTTTTGACTAGATTGTAATCTTTTTTGAAGTGGCTTGGTTACAGTAACGTTGTTATTATACAACTTTTTCTGCTTTTCAGTATTTTTCGATACGACCTCGTCGTTTTGCGGCCAGCCATGTCTCCTTCTTTCATCTGTCGGCTCTGTATCTGGTGACTTTTACTATTGAAATTATGCCCAGAAAACGGAAAGACGATGTCCTATCTATTCCTTACTCCTCTAGTGAGGAGGAATTTTCTGGCTTTAAGTTCGATGTTAAAAAACAGAAAGCCCCTCGGGGCACCGCAAATAAGAAATTATCCTCCGTTGTAACGAAAGTTACAAAGGGTAGTAACTCTAATCAGTGTGATAAGTCTACTTCCAGTGATAAAGAAAATTCACACAGCAGGGAAAAAGAATCGGATAAAAGGTCAGAAAACGTTATTAATCTTGATAACTTGACATCTGAGTCCGTTGAGAAGTTAAGATCTATCTTGAGTATTCAAAATTCTGACCAAAATCCTCCCCTTTTAGAAAGTAACAATTATAATGAATACAAGTACGACGATGGAGAATTATCGGATACTGACCGCATACCCTTACACAGGGGAAATTTAGCGGATAACATAGGCGATAATTTGTTTAGGGATGGTAATAATGATGGGGACAACCCCGAGGGAGAAGTTGATGAGTTTAATTGGAATCTCCCAAAATTAAAAACCTCTGACAAGGGCGAAGCCATCAGTAATTCTCTGGCAGATTTGATCAACACTGCCTGTACTAACCAATGTCAAGTAGACAACATTATTTAAAAATACAAAGTCCCATCTAATTGCCAATTTATGGGGGCCCCTCGTATAAACGAAGAAATTTGGGACGATTTAAAACAAATGAAAAGAGTACAGACTACTGATAAGTCTTTGCGAGACATCCAAAGTTTAGTATGCACTGGCATGCTACCAATTCTAGAGCTAGCTAAGGTGTTGAAGTCACATATTTCTACCCTTCCACTAGTTAAAGATCTCATTGCTGATTCTATCACTGTCCTGGGTCAGGTGCAGTTTATGCTTAGCGTAAGGAGGCGTTACCTTCTTAGGCCACCTTTGAAATCCAGATATTCGAATATTTGCAGCATAAGAACACCAATAACATCTTATCTTTTTGGTGATGACATTGCAAAAGAACTGAAAAAATGTGAAACAAGTGTAAAAATTGGTAAATACAGTTATAGTACTGGGTATTCGCGGCCTAGACAGAGCACTTTTGGCCCGTTATGGGGCGGTTGTGGCAAACCATACAAAGGCAGAGGTCATCCATATGCCAAACCACCGTATTTCGAAAGACAACACCATACGGTCAATTCGGATATCAGCATAATATTGTGCCGAGACCGTCAAAGAAGAACGTGACCGCTACAGTGACAAATGCAAGTGCCACATGTAACCCAAACTAAATCCCCAGGGTTTTAAAGCAAAGGTAAGCAATGTTGAGAGAGTTTTAAATAGTTTAAATGCATGGAAAGCATTGACATCTGATCAGTGGATTTTACAAACAGTGTAGGGATACATTATTCCTTTTGATGAAAATCCTATTCAGGATAAGTTACCAAATCCAATTGTTTTTTCACAGAATGAAAAAAAAACTGATTGATCATGAAGTTCAAAATATGTTTCAGGAAGGAGCAATTATTCCGGCTGAACATGAAGCAGGCGAATTTATTTCAAATATTTTCTTGGTCCCTAAACCAAATGGGAAATATAGATCAGTTAACAATCTTAGACAATTAAATGAATTTGTACTTTATGAAAAATCTAGGCAGGAAACTTTCCCGTTTGTTTTAGAATGATTGGTTTACTTCACTAGATTAAAATTTGCTTACTGGTCTATACCTATACACAAGGACTGTGTAAAATTTCTTAAATTCTTTTTTGGCAAAACTAGCTATATGCACACATTGTTTTACCATTCGGACTTTCCTCGGCGCCTTATTGCTTTACCAAAACTCTAAAGCCGATAAACTCTTTTTTCCGTCAAATTGGCATTAGATGTTCTTTTTACATTGACGATTCCATTGAAATGGACGCTGATAGACAAGTTTGCACCAAAAATCCTTTGACAATGTATGATCAGTTAGATACTTTAGGTTTTGTGATAAATAAACAAATATCAGTTTTAGTACCCACTCAACGAATTACGTACTTTGGATATATACTTGATTCTGTACTTTCATGGTTTTCCTTCCTGAAGTTAAGAGTTTGAAAATTCTAAAAACTGCAGGTTGTTTGCTTAGTAAGACAAAGATTAAGATCAGGGACTTATCTGCATTCATTGGTTTGTTGATCAATGCTTTCCATGCTGTGTTAGAGGCTCCATTACATAATAGAATATTAGAGAGGTTCAAGGTCAGAGCCTTAAAAGATTTCACCTGATTTTGACTCTCTGGTAGAGCTTGGTGAAAATGAAAAGCAGGAAATTCTGTGTTGGAAACAGAATATTCATGCTAAGAATGGGAAGGAAATTAGGCAAAAGCCTGTTTCACTCTGGATTCTGTCTGATGCATCTAACATAGGTTTTGGTTCATCATACTTAAAAAAAGAGGGTAAAACAGGTGGAAGGTGGACCACCTATGTGGCACAGAATCACATTAACTATCTCGAGCTGCTTGCAATATTTTTTGCATTGAAATCCTGGGCTGTGGATGAGAACCATGTTCATATTGGAGTGCAGTCACAACTGCAATTGCATACATAAATAATTTAGGTGCATGCAAATAAAGCTATGGATAGTTAGCAAAGAGATCTGGCAATGGTGTATATCAAGAAATTTGTTGTTACTGCTTATCATTTGCAGGGCGTGAACGTTGAAGCATATTAATGTCAAGAAACTTTCAGATACACAAATGGTTGTTAAAAGGCAAATATATGCGAGACTTACCTCACAATTGTTCATGCCTAATATAGATATTTTTCGCATCAAGACTGAACGCTCAGGTAGAAAAGTATGTTTCTTGGACACCAGATCCAAATGCTTTATGCTTAAATGCATTTAGTCTTGATTGGTCAGTCTTTAAACCATATGTGTTTCCACCATTTAGGTTACTTGGCAAAGTTTTAAACAAAATAAGAGAAGACCATGTTGACAAAGTTCTCATTATTTGTCCATATTGGACTAATCAAACATGGTTTTCATTGTTATTACATTGTTTGATTTCTGTACCCATCAGGCTGCCGAGACACCGAGACATCTTGACATTACCACACAACGGGGCACACCATCCAATGGGCAAGAATTTACAGCTATTTGGGGCAATTGTGTCAGGAAATCCCTTAAGGATCGAGGAGTTCCAGCAGATGCTGCAGAAACAGTCATTAACAGCTGGCGTATCGGTACCAGAAAACAGTACACAGGAGGTTGGAAGAAATGGACATTTTGGTGTTGTATTCGGAACTGTGATCCCGTTCAACCATCTAAAGAAATGATTGTTTCTTATTTACTGTTTTTAAAGAACACTAGTAAATCCTATAGTGTCATTAATACCCATAAAGCAGTTATTTTGGAGACGTTAAAACTTTTAGATGATAACTACAACAACAGAGTTTTTAATATAATAAGACGTTTCATGAGAGGACTTAAAAAAAATATTCCTTCAAAACCACGATATACATCTATATGGAATGTTTCCACTGTGCTTAATTTACTTGCTGGTTGGATGCCACTTGATTCTTTGTCTCTAAAAAACTTGACTTTTAAGTTAGTGTCACTTTTAGCGTTGTCTACGGCAGCTCGTGCACAGACTTTGAAAGCTGTCAGGGTTGATAAATGTTCTTTTAACAATCATGGCGTTGTATTTAACTGTGGTGATAAGTTGAAGTGTTCATAACCAGGAAGTGATTTTTTCCTTCATTTGAAACTTTATGAAAAAATAGAATTATGTCCAGTTAGGACTTTGAAACAATATATCAGAATGACAAGAAGTCGTAGAAAAGACATGGAACTTTTTATATCCTATGTTAACTTCAAAGCTGTCACTACAAGTACGTTAGCAAGATGGCTTAAGTCAGTGTTGGTTCTTGCTGGAAGAGATACAAAGACTTTTAAAGCTCACTCCTACAGAGGGACATCCTCTTCAGCAGCAGTAAAAACTTGATGTAAAATGTCAGACATTCTAAAAATGGCAGATTGGAGTTCTGTTAAAAATTTCAAACGGTTTTATCTGAGAGATGTTACTATAGTCGGAACAATTACAGTGACTTTGTATTAGGGTCTAAGTGATCTGATTGTAAAATATGAAGAGTGTCTAATGCATTTTATTGCCTTGTTTAGTATGATCAGTGTGTAAATGAACTGCGTGTTACAAAACATAAGATAATTTTTTTTTTTTTTTTTTTTTTTTTTGTGAACTTTTATATCTAAATTGTATTATGTATGGATTGTAAATGATAAAGACGCAGATTTATTTAGGTTTATGTTGTCTCCTTTAAAGATGCTTGGATATGAAGGCAGAAGGCCTTATGAAAATAATGGACCCCCCATCCAAACACTCGTTGTATTAATCTGCGAGTTTTGTAAATTGCTCAGCGCAAATAACCAATTTGCAATTAGCTCAACGATTGGCAAATCCGGCAACCTTAGTCACATTTGTTAAACGCGCAAGGTAGCTGCCTTGGTAAATCAGTCTGCGATAATAGTCATATCGATTTTATCTCACGACAAAATTTCATGAGAGGGCCTTTTATACAAAATTGGTTAATGATAAAACTGGCAAAAAAAAACAGACATGCTTGAAGGTGTGAAATGCCCGAGCCGTTCTGTTTTATTTGTACATTACATTGAATGATAAAAAGGTGATCAACATATTTATGCAGTTATTTACGTCCTTGTTAATTTACATACTATTTCTTTATAAGTTGTTTATAGGGTTGCTTATCGTCATCCCAGGTGTATTTTATAAACACTTATTATTATCAATTTTTTAATGCTTTTATAGTTTAACCTTTAAAACTGAAATAGTAACTTTCGCAAACACACAAATAAAATAGCAAATACTGACATGTAAGTATGCTAAGAAGTTTTCATAAACTCTTGTTAACTCGAGTTATCGTGTTTGACTGTAGTTTGTGCGTTTGGACAGCCGGCAAGCATTAGGGGTTTGATAAACCTTGATCTTTCTCATATGTAGTACACACATGACAAACAAAATATATTAACGCTGAAATATATCAAGAGAATATATTAACTATTTTTTCAAGGTTTTCAATGAGAGGACCCACAATACCAAACCGTCGGGAATGGTTTTACTCCCTCCCTCCCTCACCTACCCTACACTCGAAGCAACGCTGCTTGGTTCAAAAGCTATGCTGCTCAAATCTGGCGCATAGTTCAAAATCATCCAGGTACGCCCCCTTTAAATATGTATATCCAGTTATTTTAGAATGAACATTCACGTACCTTTTCTCCGTAGTTCAGCTAAATAAACCAACTGCAGTTGTATTATACACAATAGAGAGTTTGAGATTTCAAACTTCCCCTTCCCCTTCAACGTCTCTCATATATATTTTGGGTAAAACGTCACCGATATGCGTGTACTTTATTTAAATCACACGTTGCTACTAAAGTTTTCCATGTAATATCACGTAAGCCTAAGACTTCGCTTTATTACTATGCGAAATAAAAAGCTTAGTTTCAGGATTTCTGCTTATTAAGTTATTTGATTATCCATATTTATAATTAGACTAAATTTGATGCGAAACACTATCAATAGGTATAAGAATAATGAAGTTTTGTATGGCTAATGATTTTAACTAAACACATTGAATTGAACCTGGAAGTATAAAGTTATCCACTGATTTTGAGAAACTTTGAGATTTTGTTCAAACTTTAACTTCTACGGCATATTTGTGTCCCCAGGCGGTATCGATTACACCAGATGAGCCTTTTTGTCGTATGAAGTGAAGTTCTGAACGTCCGAAGATGTGATATCACGAAAGTCGAAACTTCATTCTTTTTACATCTACTCTATCCACATACTCGGCATCAAAGACTGAAATCTGGATGGAGGCACATGGCATGACAGTCATTTTACTTGAAAAATAAATAATTACGCGCGATTATCATTTGGTGGAACATTTTATTTTCACATCCAAATAAAATCAATCTGTTTCTGTCGGACACTTAATACGACAGTTGCGTTTTAATTATAAACATAAAATGGTACTAGTAAGACGGGAAATTCTTTTGAAGTATCAGACAATTTCAGATTTATGATATCATGATGAGAGACTTTTCCTGTTAGCCGTATGGGATAACTCTATTTTTTAAATGCATGGAACCAGAGTCTGGCAGAGAGACATTGTGGGTTAATTCCCCCTTTGATTCTTACATTTTACAAAGAAAGTCAGTCTTGACACTCGGTGTGACCCTACCCTACCCCTACCCTATCAAAGTGTAAAAGTAAACAAAATGTTGCATAAATTATAAATTAAACAAATACACAATAGCAACAAAAATCTAAAGAAACGAGATTCGCAATGGACGGACCGTCAGGGGAGGTAACTAGAGTCACGGATTGGGACTAGTCCGATATGAAAGCGTTCAACGTCATGATATGGAAAAATATTGCACGATTGCGGTCCATTGAAACCCAATGGAAAATAATTTTAGGTATGTAATAATCATTTTTATTTCCTCTCGTGTATGATTTACAATCGTGCATTGTATACTGACTATACTGACATAATTTTATATAAAACTTAAATGTTTGGAGCAACACTAACGAGTTTTTACATTGTTCACATTGTTTTATCGTGTTTTTTTTGTTGTTGTTGTTGTTGTTTTTTTTTTGTTGTTGTTGTTGTTGTTTTAGGTAATCGCTCTAATATCGCTGCGATGATTATATTAATTGAAATGTTTTTGTTTTTTTTCATTCAATTTTCATTCTTTTCATTTTTAAAACCTCTTGTAAAATTCCTGCCCTTTCGGACAATTAATATCAAAATGCACGAAAAATACGATCATAATTACGGATAAATTGAATGGGCGGATTAAAAGAAGTAAGGTTCATTCTAATGTTTGAAATCTCAAGGAATTTTAATCGAACTTCAACTTCATACGTTAACTTCGCAAGAGACGTTGAAGGGGAAGGCGAAGGTTGAAATCTCAAACTCTCTAGTGATTTATTTTAAACTTTAACTTACATAAAATGAATAGGCCATTTAAGATATATAGTTGTTATTGTGCATTTATTTTGAAGCGTTATACTTTAATTCAATGGCGGCAGTATCATCTTATTCAGTTGACAAATGTTAACATTATAAAATTTATTATGCACTGTATCATGTTACAAAATTTAAAATAGCTATAAAACTTGAATCGCGGGTTTCTTTTTCAAATTCATTATTCTTACGTTTCATAAAACTTTTCAAACTTGCAATTTTGTCAGCTCAGATTTCAGCAGCGTTGTAACTTCAGATAAGAATTTTTAACTCCATATTAATTTTTTCAAAGTCACAACAGTCTAATCAAACATAGGTATTTACTTAATCAAAGCATGTTATAATAACTGACAGAAAGCTTTCAGTTAAATTGTTTGACAGATTTACATTGATATTACGCTACTGTCCTCAGATTATTTAAGTTAGAGATTTTTTTGTAATAAATGTGCAAATTGATAATCGATTTTAAAAGTGCTTTGTAGCTCTAAAAAGACTAAGTATTATGGGAGTTAGTTCTTAAGATAAAGGACCTAACAAAACGTGTGGGGAAAACGATTAAAAAGAGGTGATTGTTGAATCCCTTTTCTCGTGACATGGCATCATTTTCAACTGGGGGAAACAAGAATATTGTCTGGTAACTATGCTTACAACTATTCATTCACACATAATTCTTCCTGTTCGTCATCCTGTTTATTTTCGTAAAATGAGTAATACCTAGCCAAAACGTTTCATTGGGTCGTTGTAATTAAGTTTATATTTTAACTTATAAGCATTTATAACTTTAATTTTGTATTTATATCAAGCATATAAATCAACATTTATGCAAAGTAGTAGATATATCACTTCATGTTCACTTTTCTAAAAACAGTTTAGCGATACCTGCTACTTATTACCTTTTAGCATGAAATAATTTTCGGTATGCCTATCAAACAAAAAGGTGATAACTAGTAGTTAACACCTTTTTACCATTTTAAAATGAACATTTTTACTTCAGCCCATAGTAAGGCCTACAATGATGATATGGACATGGGACCAAGACCAGTATATGCGCACTGATCTGTAGTATTCAAACATTTCAAAAAGGTGTTAACTACCAATTATTTCCTTATAGCACTACGCCATCGATATAAGCTTTCATTAAAACATTAATTTTCAAATTATAGGAACAAAATCCACAAGATTACTAAGTACGATACTGACATATCTCACATATGTCACACAGTTGTGACGTCGTAGATATATGCTATAATTCGTTTCATACTTTTAATAACAAATCTATTCGAAAAATACTTACTAAACCGAGATCATATTCTTCAAGAACGGCTGGTAATTCGTACACCTGAGGCAAAACTAAACCCGGAGACCCAAAATAATGGCCAATCAAAAAATCAAAATTCAACCTAGGCAGAAAGATCGACGGAAGCAAGTGCCTCGGTTGCCTCAATAGTCGCTACGGGCCATGTTCTTAGAAAGAATCTAGTTCACAATATATTTGGTGAATATCTTAAAATTGCCTAAATTGTGTTGTCGCGCTGGGAAAAAACCTACACAAAGCAAGCAAACATTTGGTGGATATCTTCAAGAATATAGGCTAGATATTTATTATCATTGAAAACGTGTTAGAATGAATTTATATGTCTCCATCAGTGATCTTCTCGTAAATAATATCTGTTGTTTTATCTTCTTTATGTTCGGGTGCATGCGTGCGTGCGTACGCGCGCGTGTGTGTGTGTGTGTGTGTGTGTGTGTGTGTGTTTTCTTCGTTCGAGACGTACTGTTATATCATGAGAGCGCCATTTTAACTGTAACTGAAAAAATATGCTACTTATTATCCTTTTTTAGCTTTTTTTGCTCAATAAATGTGTTAGAGATTACTTCTGTAATGTAATGTGTTACATGTCTTTTGATATTTCCAAGAAGTAAAAGATCTTTTGATTCTTATGGTTATGTTTGACAAGTCTACTTCATCTTGTAATCCTATCAAAAACGAACATAGATTCGGTGTACCAAAAGAATGAGTTGCGTTTAATGATGGGAAATCATTTATTCCATTTATATTGAATGTATACCTAAATAATGAGCAAATAGGTACGCAGACTGCACTTGTGTATATTATGTATTTACTTTTTTAGATTGTGTTCAGACCCTGTGTTTTGTTCGCAGAAGATAACTCCCGAGGCTATTCAAATTTTGTATGATTATGTCCCTTTTCTTATCAAAACACTACTCAGAGCCAAGACTGATGAAGTCACATGGCCGTAGCGACTATTGGGGCAACCGAGGCACTTGCCTTTGTAAATTTTTCTGCCTCATCTGCCACGGTTGATTTTTCTGCCTCTGTTGCCTCGGTTGATTTTTTGTCTGGTCAATATTTTTTTGTCTCAAGGTTTGGTTTTTGCCTTAGCTGTATGAATAACAAGCCGTTCTTTAAGAATCTGATCTCGGTTTAGAAAGTATTTTGCGAATAGATTTGTTTTAAAAATATGGAACAAACTATAGCATATATCTACTACGTCACAACTGTGTGTATGTCAGTATCGCACTTCGGTTGGTGCGCGCATTTCAGATTAATGTTTTCAATATTCCACAGTACTAGTCAGTAATATAAAGGTCACTCCTAGGTGCGTAACGTGGCACACTCAGTTACTCTGCTGATTGCTGAGTAACATATGCAATCAAAACCTAAAAATAACAAGAGGGTCATGATGACCCTATATCGCTCACCTGTTAAATATGCTACATGCAATATATGTAATGTCTGTGCCATTTGGTTCCAGAAGATTTTAAGTTTCAAACTTGGCCTAGAAATCATCAAGATAAATATTATGTGCAGGTTTGTATCAAAGCATAAATGAAACCTCTAAATGGTTGAAAGGGCCAAACTAGAAAATTTTACCCCTTTCAGCGGCAGTTACTCTAGAACCGATAATGGAATCTAGCCGATTTTTGCACCGTAAGTTGTGTGTAACTGTTATTAAAATCGAATGAAAAATGTCACTTCTATCATGTTCACAGGGTAAAAATAAACAAATGATTGCTCTTTCAGGGGTCAATCAGGGGCCGTAACTCAGGAACCTATGATTGGATCTGATGGATTCATCATGGAATCCAAGATCTATCGTTGTTTAAGATATTTTGCAAGTTTTTATTAAATCAAACCATAAATGAAGTCTCTATACGGCTGCAAAGCCAAAATAGCAAATTTTGGCTCTTTAAGGGGCCATAACTGTGGAACCCATGATGGGATTTTCGAAAGGTACTGAGATATTATACCAATACAAGTTGTGTGCAAGTCTGATTAAAATCGACTGCTAAATGTGGTATCTATCGTGTTCACAAAAACTTGTAGAAAAACGACGGACGAAGGGCGATCACAAAAGCTCACATTCTCACTACGTGACAGGTGAGCTAAAAAGGGTAAAAGGTCGAAAGAATCAAAGAAACAGATCAGGCGAGGTATGAGGCTAGTGCCAATGTTTGGGCATATATTAGTAAACTGTATTTTTGCAGATTTGTAAATTTCGAGAGAAAAAAATACAGGACCGTAGCTTTGCTAATTTGTTTGGTCTTAAAGACCACATACCTCCACCTCCTCCCCTTAATAAATACTGTTACAAATCATTGCGCATATTATTTAGATTGCATCTATTTTGGACTTCTACTTACCAGGACATGTTTGAATAAATATCAGATCTCGACGTTTCAGTCGTTCATTTTTAATGTAATTTATTAGCTAGTTCAGTGATTGATAAAACATATCAGCTGCATATGCATGTCTGAAACTCTGGGATACTGTCAAAAATAAATGTACTTGAGTATAGATTTTAAATTTGCCTAATACAGATTTTGGTACTCCTAGTCCTACAGCTTAGTATATATTTTACATTGTCATTCATATAATAATTCCTATTGTACGCCCTTTTATTCAACGTGCTCAAATGTAGATGATACCATAGTGGTTTATATGAACAAAAGTTTTACCACTATTACAAAAAGTGGATGACAGGTTAACATAATTTGATATCCTTTCATGATCCTTTCATGGTTCAGACACGTCAGTAAAGACAATAGTAATTTAGTAATCTTCAAAAGATTTATCAGATGTAATACTGAGTCAAGTTTAGCGGCCAAAAGTATTTACTGTATCAAAATAACAGTACATGTTAACAGATACATTTGCATCATAATCTTAACACTGCTTAAATGCAAAAGTGTCTACAATACTATGGAAAAATGATCCGATGAAACTGCTTTTAAATGTAAATAGCGAAGTGATGCCGCAAGGTAAGTCTTTTTCCTTGATCGCGGCCCGATCGCGGCCCGATGAGGACGAGTATTTGCACGCTGGGGAAAATATTTCATGATGGACCTGTCAATTCTTTACTTGTGGGTGAAACAGGTTTCATAAGCGTAAATACGACTAGCTTCTACTGATTATAAAACATACCGTACGATGTGTTGTGAATTAACTGTTGTTGTACTTTTAGTAGTTTAATCGCCACCCTTGTTTAAGAGCAACATTTAAAAACACGTTTTTTTCATCTTCAAGTAATAAGTAAGTTGACTCGCCCAGTTTAATCAATCTAGACGCATAATCTAACTGTTATATATAGAGCGCTTACTTCACTCGATCTACATTCGGAACATTTTCACGCGTTTCGGGCTTTATCGTATATTTAACATGGGATTTTTGAACCGTCCAAAGATGCTGGAAATGTTTGTGTCATTGTTTTTTGTTTTTTAATAAAAGTGTTACTGCTTTCATTGTCTACCACTTTTTTCCACCCTTGCCTGAAAAAACAGTAATGAGTTTGTACACTGTTCAGACAATTTAACCAAAAACAAGTTTACCTGCATAAACACAAAGCATGATATGTCACCATGCGCGGATCCAGGAGGGGGGAGGGGGGCGGGACCGGGCTCCGGACCCCCTCTGGAAAATCTTTAAAAAAGGACAGAAGACCAGAAGGAAAGAAGATGTTTTTCGAAAAAGGCAACATTAGGACTGCATGTAAAGTATATGCGGCTGCTCCTACATACGACCCCGACATAATTCATATTATTTATGTAAAAGAAACTAAGAATTTAACCTTCAAGAAAGCTTGATTTTATCATTTTCCCAAATTTAACAGGTTAGTCCATAAAACTGTTCCAGAATGCAAAAAATGAAGTGCTAAATTTCAAAATTTCCAGGGTGGGGGGGGGCAGGGGATGGACCCCCTCTGAGAAAATTGGCTGTGTCCGTGCATGGTCACTATACCTGTCCAGTACTGGACATTATGGTAAACGCTTCTTTGCTGCACAAATGACAATTTCGCAACTTCTGTCCGGTTTGTACAAATTTCTGGCCGCGATAAACCATTTGACTTGTTTTTTAGTTGCTTGGATCTCATTACTTGGTAATATGGACATAAGTTGCAGTGTCATTGCATTTGTAAAACAGAATGAGATACAAAGCTCTTGATAAATGCGTTCGAATAATCTAAACAGACAGAAACCTTAATACTGTAAATGTAAGGAAATTCAAAAGATTGCAGGAAAAAAAAAACGTCTTATATCAACTGGAGATGTATGTAGCTACTTTTTTTCCAATAAGAGCGGCGGAATAAGTTTCCCGGCAAATTCTTCGATAGAAATTATAGACTTAAATTCTCAAATTTAGAATTTAAACAAACAATAGCAAAACTTATGTACTGTTTACCTGTATCACAGTTCAACATTAAATGTGTGACAAAAAGTGTCTTTGAATCTTCATTTCATCTCACACCTCATCACCTCAACCTTCAAATTTTATTTATTGAATTTCTTTTTTTTTATATTGCATTGTCGAAAAATGACGATATACCTGTGCGTATGTTAGTTTGCTGAACTACGTGCCTGTCATGTGCATTATAGATATACGCAGGCCATACTGGCCAGTCGCTTTTACAAGAAGCCACAAGTTCTGTGGTGAGTTATACTAGTATCCAGTCTTTTTAGTAACATCCTTGTCATTGTATGAAAGAAGACCTTTTTATAGAAAACTGATGTCCTTTTCAGCATTAGAGCAACATTAGGCGGCACTTTGATTGTAGGGAAAATTGTTGAACATTTTTACATTTAATTTTACTAATATGAGATAAATCAGAAACACCGTAAAGAAGAATTTTATACATACACCTCCCAAAAAGTAATTCCTGAGACCTCCATCGCAAGTCAGACACATTACAAATGAACCATAAATCGGTATTAGTACCCGGGGTAGATCGCGGAGTAAAAGGGTAATTTTACTCTTTTATATAAAAACAGCGCACCAAAGTTTGTTGTTTTATTTTTTTTTTCATATCATTTATCTTATTTTTCTTGGGGGAGCCCCCACAAACCCTGCTATGGGGGAGGGTGGGACGCAACCTCCCTAACTAACCCCTGTCGACGCTTTGCCTTTACCATTCAAATTTACCAAACAACCACGAACAAATGCCTTGGTAAAATTTAGTCTCTTACTACGGCCACGAGTCAGAATATATAGCAGAATTATTTTTCTATAAAAGATTATCTAGTCGGTAGCCAGACTAAGTATGTATTGAGTGTTCTTCAATAAATTACATTTATTAAATCTTCATAAAGGTCTAAACAAATTTTGAGTAATTTATTATTCATAGGTTGGGGTAAGTTTACCTTTTATATAGTATAGACAACTGCGTTTTAAGAAACATATCTATACGGTTGCACCGTACTATGATTTCAACCAGAATGTCAACGAAGAGAAGTACATGTAGAACATTGAACTTGCAAAGAAGAGCTTACTTTTGCATCCAGTACAGAGTAGAAAGTTTGGTACCACTAAACGTTGTTAGAAAACTACCGAACGTAATAAACTCTTTAGCAACCTAAAGTAATTATGCATACCGTCTTTAAAATCTGCGCTAAAATACAAACTACATTTCTACAGGAGTTTACACATGTTCATATTTTCTACAGACAAACACTTAAATTTTGAAAAGAGGACACGAGTTCAGAAGGGTATATAGAAAGACTTAATTGGTATACTTTTATGGGTTTATCATTTTGTTTTTTGTTTTGCCTGGGTGACTTCCCTGCTACATGTTACGCTGCAATGAATCTAAAAATTTAAGTTTACTTTTTTAATACGTATACATTTTCAAATACAAAGATATAGAGTTTTTAGGACTTGTCATAGTCGGACTACATTTGGATTGCTGTAAAATATAAAAGGTAATAACATTTTGATATTGACATATTTGATCAGTAGATATTCTCAAATATATATTAAAGTCTTACAAGAGTTCCTTTTTTATGAACTTACAACACTGAGGAAAGTCTTACTTGGTGTAAAGGTATTTGAATTATTAGGGAAAATCATTAGAAGCTTTGACAAAGAAGTTGACAGCAAGTTATCTTTGTTTCAATGCGACCAGCGCAGTGATAAATAATCAAGTTTTGATTGCATTCAAAAAATTTGCCACTGAAAGACGGTTATTAAGTAAAACGCATTTCTGCAGAAAATTGAGTGTTGACACTTGATTTATAATTAACTTTAATGAATGCGGAATAGTAAATTCCGGTGACAGATCCGGAGCCTGTTATTAACATATAGCAAGCAAACTTCATATAAACAGTAATTGAGTAGCATCTTGATTAATATATCAGACTGATTGAACGTACACTGAATTTCATTTTCCTATGAAATTGGAAAGTATGATACTAAATAACAAATGAAGTTTATTAGATTAACTTACAGTTTATTTCTTTCATTTGAAATAAACCGATGTCAGAAAAGCCAGTTTCTGAAATGTTTAAAAATGTTTGTTTCTAATCTTATTTATAGTCGCCTCCTTAGAGCCCTATAAGCGACTCCTCCACAAAAATGTTAGCAATGAGAGTGCGAGATACATTAGATGCTTCTCTGGTTTCTTGTCGTGTCAGTTTTAAAGCGCATATACACGTTACTCTTTGCCCAATCTTTGTTATTTTTGTTATTTTTATTGGAAGAGTCGGAAATCAAACTCACGATCCACGGTTTTGTAACCAGATTATGTTAACACTGGACCGCCGCGCCCGCTCTTTGATATTTATTCGTTTACTGTAATAAAAAGCCATTTGGCGATTTTCCAGCTTCAGGTATAGATGCAGAACCCAGGTGCAACTCCGTGAATTATTTCATCACTGGCGGGCACCTTGGTAGAACCATCGCCCTCCGGTAAGCCAGCTCGATGACTTCCTCATATGAGGATTTCAACGCCCTTGGCAAGGCTCAAACCCACATCGGTGAATTTGTTTTTGTTTTGTTATGTTTAACGTCACACCGACACAATTATAGGTCATTTGGCGACTTTCCAGCTTTGATGGTGGAAGAAGACCCCAGGTGCCCTTCCGTGGATTATTTCATCACGAGCGGGCTCCTTGGTAGAACCGCCGAACTTCCGTAAGCCAGCTGGATGGCTTCCTCACACGAAGAAAGTGAGGCTCGAACCCACATCGATGAGGGGCAAGTGATTTTAAGTCAGCGACCTTAACCACTCGGCCACGGAGGCCCCTCACATCGTCGAAAGGCAAGCGATTTGAGAAGTATATAAATCTCTCCTTATTAACTCCCTGGGGCCGAAATGCGGCTATAGGCGTTATATTTTCTACCCCTGTAGCGTCGATATGCGACTATACGCGCGTTATCAGGACTCCCCAGGACGGCGATTGACGAGTATAGTCGCGGCACCGAGATCATGATGATTGCGATAAGTACTTGTTGATTTTTGATAATCCTGACAAAAGCAAAATTTCTTTGCATACTGGCTATTATTTCTTTGATGTAATAATTACTAGTTGTGCTAATAATTAGTTCCCTTGTTAAAATAAATGTCTGTAACTATGCGGTAATGTAAATGAAATAAAAAGACGATCTCCGCTGTGTTTCGTTCATACTGTATTTCAAAAGAGTAAAATAATGTCGTCGGCCAGAAATCTTTCTTAAAATGATGAAAATATTTATTTATTATCATGCTGATTCTGAAATATCAGTTCGGATGATGATTCCGACGATGCGATTCCATTATCAGATAAATGAATGGTCGGAAAATGTTAAGTTTTAGAAGGCTGAAATATTGGTACACTTACATTACATACGATACAAATGGATAAAAAAATAACACAACAAAGCATGTTTCATAAAATACAAAAAAGTATATGTAAATAAACGCATGTTTGTAACTTAAATAATTATTCAAAGATGGATGTAAATATTACAACTTAACTGTCTCAGCGCGTGACACACAACATTTGTGTACATGTTTAGAAATAGATTATACATCAAAATAAACCACTGATATTAACACAAAAACGGGTGTAAATTTATGTAATGCTGATGTAAATATTCAGTGTTAATGATGCATTTCTATTTATGGGAATTCAATGTTCAAATATCTATTAAACGCAGTAGGTGTGTTAAAATTATGAATATTTCGAAGTGAAAATTTCAATGTATATTTCAGTTTACACCCAAGTTAATCATGATTTCAGTTTACACCCAAGTTAATCCCTGCATTATTTCAACTGACTGTATGCGAGTGTGATTATGATAAGGTTAGATAATGTTCTTCGACGTCAGGTGGTAATTCTTATCCCGCCGCAGCAGGTATGTTACGATATCGGCCTCAGGGAGTTAAGATGTATTGTAGTTTGTTTAATCATGTCACATTTATTGTCAAAAAGATAAAGTTCACTTTTATAAAATGTTGATGGCCAAGTTAGTGTTCCGTAGGAAAAAGAAAACTAATATTTATATCATTAATTCGTGACGATAATAAAGTGAAATATTAAAATCTTACGCCGTCGATACTGATGGATATGAAAAGGAAAGTTTCTAAAATGTTTAAAGATACTTAATGCGCATCTTTCACAAAAATAGTTTATTTTTAGATACTAACTTTAAATACGGAAAATCCTCATCTTGACTAATTACTAACTGAGTGTGCAGAGCTGTATTCATAACAAAATGTCTTGTCATGTATGGCATTCATTTATTAAAACATCTTCCAGTTTATTAGTGTTAGTATACATTTATACTGAGCTTACCTGTGCATACATTTTGCGTGTACTGCTTTAAACCTTACACATCGTTCTGTTTATGCATACATTTGCATATTTTATGGTGATATGCGTTTAAATGAGGTAAAATATACTACCCACTTAGGAATTAGACAGGAAAGTCAATATCCGCATAGAAGAACGCTGTCAAAAAGCAAAAAATCTCCTTTTTCGCAATGGCTAGCCTCGGGCTACATCCACAAGGATTAAATCCCGTAACAGCAACCAGTCTGTACAAAAATGTTATCGTACCAATTACCATGTATGGCTCTGAGTTATGGAATGGTTTGACAATAGCTGATATCGATAGAATAAACCGACTACAACATTTTGTTATAAAAAAGATTTAATGTTTTCACGTCTCAACACGCTCGGATATGTGTGAAGCCATGCTAGGAATAAATAGACTCTCGTCCGAAGTCGAAAAAAGAAAATGTCTGTTTCTACACAGAATATTAACCCTAACTACTAAGTTACTAACAACTTATTCGTGCGCTAATACATTATGCATGTGGCAGACGAGATGTCGGTAATAAGCGGGTTCATCCCTGATATTTGCAAACTGCTAAAAAAAATTACAAACTACAACACATCAGTAATGACTACTTCTCCGACAGGACATACTGCCTAAAATGATATGGAAATCAAACGTTAAGGGACTATAAGTAGAGCAGAATATACATTGTGGCAGGAACGTTTAAATGAAGACCCCGAGTTTGATTATTTCAAAATAATACAGACTGACATCAAACCCACCATAGTTTATAAAGTGTATGAAAACAAATCGCACAGACTTAAAAGAGATATAATAGCAAAAATATGGACAAGATCCGTAGACTTAACAGGAGACTTATGTGTTAACTGTGATATGCCATTCGTTGATTTTTTGTTTCACGTTATAACAAAATGTTCAATTAGTGCTGTACGACGAGAAATCTTTTTCAGTGAATTAGATACAATCCTTACAGACAATTGCATTACAAGTATCAAATCGCTTAATAAAAAAATGTTTACAGTAAAATTGTTGAGAGGCATGTCTGAAAACGAGTTAGAATATTCGCATTACGGAAATATCGATTTGTTACGACTCATATGATTACATTATAGACTGTTTGATTTTGATATCAGAGAATTAGAATATTGAACGAGTGTTAAAAAACAATAAGAAAAAGAAAACAGTAAAAAAAAATTGACATGGAAGACTGAGCAGTAGAACACAGAATTAGCTTCTTGATATTTATTCTCAAATGATATAGTTTCATACATTTAGGCATTTCTGTTGATATGTCATCATGATTGTATATAATTATTACTTTTGTACTTTGATATGCATGTTTGTTTGATATTTATTATGATTGTAATATGTAATTTCTTGACACCAAAAGGACGCCGGTTTGGGGGCAAAACTGTGCAAGAAATCTGAGTGTTTTTGGTAATTCAAGGGCCATAATTCCGAAATGCCTAAGCCGATTTGGCTAGTTATCGAACTTGGACGAGCACTTATTCGCAGACACATTTAGTTCAAGTTTGGTGAAGATCGGATGAGACATGTTCGACTTAGAGTGCGGACAAGCTTTGTGACAGACACACACAGAGACAGACAGACAGACAGACTGGAGTAAATCAATATGTCTCCCACACCACTGTGTGGTGGGAGACATAACGAATATCATTAACTATGTTCTTCAAAATAAGTTATATAAACGAACACAGTTTTATCTATGTTCATTACTTTTTCAATTTATTTTTATCGACGCTTCTGTTGGCCGATGATTAGTTCTGTACTTCTATTGAAAACTATAAAACTATAAATTATTCTATGGTCTTAATTTGTAGCAAACATATTTATTTATTTATTTATTTATTTACGCCTCATCAATGTACATCAATTACTTATACAGTAGTCTTCAGTTTTTTTTTTTGTTTTTCTTTTGTTTTTTTTTTTTGGAGTGGGGGGAGGGGGGGGGGGTGCCTGATTCAGTCTGTCTGTATCCAAGGGCTAAAGACATGTTGGTGTGTATATACATGTAATGTGTAATATCTACATATTTTTCTTTTTAGTAGATGGAGATTTTACTGTGAATTGTATAAAATCCTTTTAAAGTTTTAATGATAGATATAAAACTTATAAAAGTTTAATTCTGTAATAGATATTTGTTCTCCTAGTCTCTCATATTTCTTTTAAGAAAGGTTTGCATGAATATTTTATGTGTAAATGTAACATTTATGCAGAGTGAGACTATAATATACATATTTTATCTCTTATCTTATCTTACATAATAAAACAGTGTAAATTGCACAAAGTCATTCAATTTTGAATTACATGAGACTATTTCTAAAATAAACACTTTATCATCTTTCAAAAGATAATTCTTATTTCAATGATATTAAGAGAAGCAAGGAATATTCCCTTTTGTAATCTAAGATATTCATATACCGTTAAAAAAGAATAGATGATAAAACCATGTACATTTCTTACATTATCTATGTAACCCTTATCAGTTGTGACTTGAAAACATTATTCTAGCATGTGTAACCTATGTGAAGTATTTACATATCAACACTAAAAGACAAAACAATAATGTTAATCTTACAGAGAGTATTTGCTAGATATAAGAAAGACGGCAATTACTGTCTGTTAAAATGTAGTTAAAACAGGGAGTGTACTCGTAAGACCTTCTCATGACAATCTAAGCAAAAGCTGTTATAATTAAATATATGATTTAAAACATTTATCATCTCATATCAGATATGAGAAAGACTAATTAACATTGCTTTTATGTATTTAACTAAGATATATTCTAACATTTAAAAAAAAAATTATATTACAACAACAACAACAACAACAACTACTACTTTTATTTGCGATCAGGTTACATAATTGTAACAACATGATTAAATAAATTCCTCAGACTGTGGGAATGTATTACAACAAATATATCATATTCAAAAATTTTCGGAGAGACGAAAGTGCAAAAAATACACAGGACATACCAAGTAAAATCCAATCAGTTTTGAAAATCAGATTGTCATTACCGGGCAGCTCATCAATATCACTGAGTACTACAAAATTGCTGTTCATAATGTCAGCTTTTTCAAACAATAACCTGCTGTCATCTAAATATGTAGGATATTCTAAACGTACGTGTAATTCAGATTATATAGCTTTTGAACATAATGGGCATGTTCTATCATATTCAGGTAAATTTTACAATACTGTAAACAAAGTCTTCCATTTCCACATAGATCAGCTCTTGCTAAATCTAGATGCGGAGTAGCAGTATTGTAAAATTTACCTGAATGTGATACTCAGTGATACTGATAAACTCATCCACCCAGATATGATTAGAACTATAGCAAAAGATAAAAGGTAAGGGTAGATTTCTCGGAAGCACAGAGCACCACAAACACAGCCACATAGTTATAGAGTAATGAGTAATCAATGACAAGTTATATATATTTTCGTTATTCGTTATATTCTTTCATACTTTCATGTTTTTAAATAATAGTCCTCTGAGATCACGTGTCTTTTATTTATTATTTGAATTGGTTCTCATGTTTATGTTTTAAATGCATACTGGGAAACTGAAAAGATACTTGGTGACAACTTTAGGCAGAATACTGCCTGCTTGCAAAAACTTTTAATATACAAAAAGAACATGACCTCAACAAAAAATGTTTTCTGTCTTTCGTCTTGATTTTCATTTATAATGAGATCAACACCATTTTTACCTGGCCTCAGTACCATATTAAAATGTATTAAATTATTACAAGAAGATGGTAAATACTTATACATTGAATCAATTTTGTAGAAATAATTCATTTTAACCCATGCTGGACACGATTGATTTTGCCTTTGCGACCAGTGCAGATTATGATCAGCCTGCTCATCCGTGTAGTCTGATCATGGCCTGCACTGTTCGCCATTCAGTCCGTATCTTTTTAGTATTCATCCCTTTTAACAGTTAATGGTACTGTTTAAATTGAAAGATGGACAAGTTCATTATAGAAACTTAGCAGGGTAAAGGTTAATCAGTTTAGATGTTATCGCTCTTAGAAGATGCAACTCTTCAGTAACATTTCCCAACAGGGAATGAAATCGACAATTTGACGAAGGAAGTTATCATAACTTTCCTTTCCAGTTTGTCATCACACCATGGTACTGAAATACTGTTTGTTGCTGTTTACAACTCTCCAGTTCATTCAAGCCCGCAAGGTTGTTGACTTAACACATACTTATGATAAAGATGTTCCCAAATATCCATTAGGCTGGCTTGGTCTTGAAAACTTCACATACTTTAAAATGGACACCTTGGCTGCGCAATTCATTGATGAAATGTGGTGAGTTCGAATTATAATAAATATTACAAATTGAAGAATTGATTTTGCGTGAAACTTAATAAAATGTCTCGAACCAAGTTACAATGCAAAAAATTGCGAAACGTTCTTAAGATATCAGTTCATAAAAAGTATGAATTGATATACATTCAAAACAAAATAGAAACCAGAAAGACTTCTTACATATACAATGAAAGAAATCGATGAATTAAAGTTACTTTATCTAAAGTTAATCGAGATGAAACGAAAAAGATAATCACATTTTAGATAGGAGTTCTATAAATGTTTCTGTGGGTAGACCTAGAAAAGTAAATGCGTTTGATTTATCGATCTCTTGGATAATCAGTTCTTTGTAGTTGAATTACCTTATAAAAGTATCAAATTTTCTGTAATTGAGCTAAAAGGTGACAAAAATTATTAATGTTTTAAATATAAATGTAAATATCGTTTATATTTTTCAGGATTGCATTCAAAAAGATTGAGTACTACGAACATCAAGGTACACACATAGACGCCCCGATTCATTTCGGCAGTGGTCGGCAGACACTTGAAGAGATTCCGCCTGAAAGGCTTATTGGTCCTGGAGTAGTAATAGACATTCGCAACAAGGTCACGAATAACTCTGATTATGCTGTAACTGTACAAGATATTCTAGGTATGTATTGGTGTTTTGTTGTTGTATTTTTGGCATTAATCATGTCCTGTAACAGTAAATGTTTTTTGTAAGGTCCAAACTATGCTGATTATTCTGTTACTGTACAAGATATTCTTGGTATGTATTTGTGTTGTTTTTAGCTCACCTGTCACAAAGTGACAAGGTGAGCTTTTGTGATCGCGCGGTGTCCGTCGTCCGTGCGTGCGTGCGTGCGTGCCGTCCGTCCGCAAACTTTTGCTTGTGACCACTCTAGAGGTCACATTTTTCATGGGATCTTTATGAAAGTTGGTCAGAATGTTCATCTTGATAGTATCTAGGTCAGGTAACAGTTTGTTTTGTTTTTTAGGGGACGTGGGTGGCATTAATCATGCCCTGTTACAGTAAATGTTTTGTAAGGTCAAAACTATGCTGATTATTCTGTTACTGTACAAGATATTCTTGGTATGTATTTGTGTTGTTTTTAGCTCACCTGTCACAAAGTGACAAGGTGAGCTTTTGTGATCGCGCGGTGTCCGTCGTCCGTCGTCCGTCGTCCGTGCGTGCGTGCGTGCGTCCGTCCGTAAACTTTTGCTTCATGGGATCTTTATGAAAGTTGGTCAGAATGTTCATCTTGATAGTATCTAGGTCAGGTTCGAAACTGTGTCACGTGCCTTCAAAAACTAGGTCAGTAGGTCTGAAAATAGAAAAACCTTGTGACCTCTCTAGAGGCCATATATTTCACAAGATCTTCATGAAAATTGGTCAGAACGTTCATCTTGATGATATCTAGGTCAGGTTTGAAACTGGGTTACACACCGTCTAAAACTAGGTCAGTAGGTCAAATAATAGAAAAACCTTGTGACCTCTCTAAAGGCCATATTTTTCATGGGATCTGTATGAAAGTTTGTCTGAATGTTTATCTTGATGATATCTAGGTCAAGTTTGAAACTGAGTCACGTGCGGTCAAAAACTAGGTCAGTAGTTCTAAGAATAGAAAAACCTTGTGACCTCTCTAGAGGCCATATATTTCATGAGATCTTCATGAAAATTTATCAGAATATTTATCTTGATGATATCTAGGTCAAGTTCGAAAATGGGTTATGTACCTTCAAAAACTAGGACAGTAGGTCAAATAATAGAAAAACCTTGTGACCTCTCTAGAGGCCAAAATTTTTATGGGATCTGTATGAAAATTGGGCTGAATGTCCATCTTGATGATCTCTAGGTCAAGTTCGAAAGTGGGTCACATGCCGCTAAAAACTAGGTCAGTAGGTCAGATAATAGAAAAACCTTGTGACCTCTCTAAAGGCCATATTTTTCATGGGATCTGTATGAAAATTGGTCTGAATGTTTATCTTGATGATATCTAGATCAAGTTCGAAACAGGGTCATGTGCGATCAAACCCTAGGTCAGTAGGTCTAAAAATAGAAAAACCTTGTCACCTCTCTAGAGGCCATACTTGTGAATGGATCTCCATAAAAATAGGTCAGAATGTTCATCTTGATGATATCTAGGTTAAGTTTGAAACTGGGTCAGGTACCTTACAAAACTAGGTCAGTAGGTCAAATAATATAAAAAACCTTGTGACCTCTCTAGATGCCATACTTTTCATGGGATCTGTATGAAAGTTGGTCTGAATGTTCATCTTGATGATATCTAGGTCAGAGTTGAAACTGGGTCAACTGCGGTCAAAAACTAGGTCAGTAGGTCTAAAATTATTAAAATCTTTTGACCTCTTTAGAGGCCATATTTTTCAATGGATCTTCATGAAAATTGATCTGAATTTTCAAATTGATGATATCTAGATAACGTAAAAAACAGGGTCACGTACCTTCGAAAACTAGGTCAATAGGTCAGATAATAGAAAAACCTTGTGATCTCTCTAGAGACCATATTTTTCAATGGATCTTCATGAAAATTGGTCAGAATTTTTATCTTGATAATATCTAGGTCAAGTTTAAAACTGGGTCACTATGTCAAATAATAGAAAAAACGACGTCCTACTCAAAACTAGGTCATGTGGGAAGAGGTGAGCGATTCAGGACCATCATGGTCCTCTTGTTTGTTTTGGCATTAATCATATCCTGTAACAGTAAATGTTTTGTAGGGTCAAAACTATGCTGAGTATTCTGTTACTGTACAAGATATTCTAGGTATGTATTTGTGTTGTTTTTTGTTTTGGCATTAATCATGTCCTGTAACAGTAAATGTTTTGTAAGGTCAACTATGCTGATTATTCTGTTACTGTACAAGATATTCTTGGTATGTATTTGTGTTATTTTTTTTGTTTTGGCATTAATCATGTCCTGTAACAGTAAATGTTTTGTAAGGTCAACTATGCTGATTATTCTGTTACTGTACAAGGTATTCTAGGTATGTATTTGTGTTATTTTTTTGTTTTGGCATTAATCATGTCCTGTAACAGTAAATGTTTTGTAAGGTCAACTATGCTGATTATTCTGTTACTGTACAAGATATTCTAGGTATGTATTTGTGTTATTTTTTTTGTTTTGGCATTAATCATGTCCTGTAACAGTAAATGTTTTGTAAGGTCAAAACTATGCTGAGTATTCTGTTTCTCTACAATATATTCTTGGTATGTATTTGTGTTTGTTTGTTTTGGCATTAATTATGTCCTGTAAACGTTCAAATTTGAACTATAAGAGACTATCACAAAATATTACAATATCAATTTACACATAACACATAGTTAAGTTAACAAATACGACGTGTAAAAACCGAGAAGCTGGCATTAATCTTGGCTTTTTAAAGGCCTTAAAACTGCCATAAAGAAAATACAATGATCTTAAAAAACTGAAAAGCAAAGTATGCACTATTTACACATGTAAAATTGTCTTCTTTGTAGTATTAAAACTGCCATAAAGAAAATACAATGATCTTAAAAAACTGAAAAGCAAAGTATGCACTATTTACACTTGTAAAATTGTCTTCTTTGTAGTATTAAGAAGCAGGTTTTGGCTAAAATTATTACCATGTTATTATCAGTAAAAAGCAATTTCATTTTATCACTATTACTTAAACTCATAAAATTATTTGCAGAAACCCTGGCTCTTTCAAGCAGAGTATTTCTTATGTCACTGTACAAATTACAGTCAAGCAGTACATGGATATCATTCTCAATGTTCCTGTTATTATTGTCAATACAAAATGGGCAGAATCGTCTATCAGCAGGCAAAACTTTATACCATCCAGTTTCAATGCGCACTGGAGCAACTCCTGCTCTAAATTTACACAAAGCTGATCTATGACATTTTGGTATTATCATATTACAACACTTTTCGACAACATAGTCCTGTTTAAATGTACAATAAGTTCTAAGTTTGTTACCACCCCTTTCAGATGTACCCTGAATAGCATTGACCTGATTGAACCAATCGTTTTTAAATTTTATAAACATCGCTTCTTCCATGTGTTTAACAACTTGTTTGGTTACAGGTACTGATAAATCACCATACTGTGATAAATTATAATGACACAATTGCTTACGCACATAATGGAACCAGTTTTTACAATTAGCAGATTTACTTTTAGCCCAGGGTGCTATTCGCTTATTAATTCGAGAAGAATTAGTAGTCGATAATCGCACCCAGTAATTAACCATCACTTTCCGCTGACGAATGGACACTGGTATCCAACCCATATCGGCAGAGACAGCCAAATTCGGGGTATATTTTCCAACTCTGAGAAATATTCTCAAAAAATCAACTCCTATAATACAGGGAAAGGTTTTATGACCCCAAACTGAAGCCCCATAACTAATAACTGGCCAAATTACAGAGTCATACAGTTTAGTATAGACATCATATGGAACACCACCAGTAACCTTAACTTTGGCAATGAGTAAACCCAATGCACGACCAGCACTCTGAGCCACCATCTTGGCAGTAACATTAAGATCTAGATATTCATTAATTCATAAACCAAGATATAGGTAATTGCTAACATATTCTAAAATACTGCCGCCACATGTAAACACAGTACTACATCTAGGTACAGACTGTGTACGAAAATGGACAATACTACTTTTACTGACATTTATCGACATATCGTTTCTGTCAGACCAATCATTTAAGGCGTTTAACAAAGTTTGAAGGTTCTGTTCACTATCTGCTATTAACACAATATCATCTGCATAAAGTAAAATGCATACAATATCATCATTTATCTCAACGCCAATATTCAAAGATTTATAGTATACAGTAAGGTCATTTATGAACAAATTAAATAATATAGGTGACAGTGTACAGCCTTGTCTTAATCCACAATTTACATCAAACCAATCAGTTTTATGGGCATTTACTCGGACACAAAATGAAACAGAGTTATATACGGACTTAATGGCAAGTAGCATTTTACCACAAATACCCATATTTTGTAATCTATGCCACAGCTTTTGTCTATT
This sequence comes from Mercenaria mercenaria, assembly GCF_021730395.1. NCBI lineage: Eukaryota > Metazoa > Mollusca > Bivalvia > Venerida > Veneridae > Mercenaria > Mercenaria mercenaria. The sequence continues at coordinate 87,372,139 of NC_069362.1, read as the reverse complement.
TATACTGTCATACGCTGTTCTAAAGTCAATGAAATCTGTATAGGTAGACAGCTTGCATTTTTTGCGAGTTTCTATAATATTTGCTAAAGATGATATATGATCTATAGTACTTCTTTTCTTTCTAAAACCATTTTGCTCCTCTGCTAACATGTTGTTACTCTCAACATGAGAATTCAACCTATCGTTCAAAATTCTACGGTAGACCTTATAGATCGCCGAAGCAAGGGCATTACCTCGATATGAAAGTGGATCTCTTGGATCTAATGTCGAAGATTTAGGTTTGATAATACATTTACTCCATATAGACGGTACAATACTATTATTGAAACAGAAATTGAATAACACATGTAAAAAGTATACAGCAGTATCATTATACAACACTTCTGCTCGAATTTCATCTACACCATATGCCTTGCCACGTTTTGCCTTCCATATAGCCTTCTGAACTTCAGAAAGGGTAATAAACCCATTAAAAGACCTTTGGGTACTTTCATTAGCATTTACCTCATCCATATCAAACATTTCATTACTATTTCCATTTACAAAAAGAGAGTTAAAATCATTTCTCCATTTATTCAACACATTTTTAGTAGATGAGGTCACTGTTCCATTATCTAAAATAACTTGCTCTGGGATAAGCTTTTTCTTAGTTTGACTTAAACCAATTTTACCAATGGACTTCCAAAAATTATTTTGATCCACCTCACATTCATCTAACAGCTTAACCTGCATGTTGTACCAATATATCCTCTTAGCCTTCTGCACTTCACGGTCAAAATGTTTACGTATTTTAACAAATTCTGTCTTAAAAACATTCTTCAAATTTTTACTATCACAAGCAAACCACCTTTTCTCTGCAATACATAGCTTTGACCACAGGTCAATGAGCGACTCATTCCACCATTGTTTACCAGGTCTATGTTTCCTGTAGTTACTGGAAATACTAGGATTAACAATCTTATGTTGGATACTTGAAAACATATTACTCTTAACTTTTTACACCAATCACGATATACATCATCTATATTATTACTATTTACCTCATGACTTTCTAACTTATCAATAAGACTACTTATTTCATCTAAAACAGCCTGGTCACTCAAAAAAAGTGTTTGGAACATTCTTCAAATCAAATTTAACATAACTAAAGTCACTATTTTCAGAATTTGCATCAATATTCCATGAAATTAAAGAATGGTCCGGAATGCTTGTAGGAGCAATATTTGCAATATTTCCGGTTGCTGTTACCATGTCCGCTGTCAAACATAAATCACTAAATCATTCTGATTTAAGACACCTAGAATAGTCCGAAAATGGTCAGACATTCTTCGCTCTGACAAAGACACATCATGGTTAATAAAAATTTGCTATACTGCCGACTTCCTTCCAACCTCTTCTTTTGTTGCATAATCTTGCATTTGTCATCATGCGATTTGAACTGCGCTATGACCACTCCTGGTTTCCTAGAGTTTCGGTTCTTTTTTCACTCCGCTTTTTCACATTCCACCCCTGATACCTTCAAGCCATCTTTAATCAAAGCATCGACTTTGTTGACACTGTTTTCAGAAGCAGACTCTGGAAGTTCCCGGATGACAACATTCAATGAAATGTCCTCCTGGTGTTTAAATTTAGCTGATACACTCGACACATCCTTTAATTTGTCATTAATATTGTCAAACTCAGCTGCTACCTCAGCATGAATATCACGCTTTACATTGTCTATTTTTACCTCAACCTCTTTCCGTATCTTAGCCACTTCTGTAGACACTCTCTTATCAAGCAGTTTTGCTACTTTTGAAGAAATTTTCTGTTCAAGACCATTCTCAAGCAGGTCCATGCGCTCGTTTAACGCTGAAAATTGCATATTTAGATCTGCAGATAAATATGCACTTAAGTTCCTGGTATCAGCCACACCCTGTTCATGTATTCTAAATTCCCAGAGTTCCCAGATAATTTAGCATTTTTCACTTCCGAAACTCTGATGTATTCCTTTTCTTTGGTGATCTAACTCTGTTCACCCTTTGCGTTGACATAATAGAGTCCACATACTCTGCTGCATCGGTCTGAACCATTCTATCTTCTAATTTCTGATAAAAATCACACCGTTAATAACTGATAATGATAATATAACTTTAGAAATTCAATAACAACAATATGACTGTCTATTCCGCGAGTATTTCCACCACTAATGCCACAAAAAAAAGGAAAACACTGACCGTGGAAACTGGCGATAGACAGGAACAATCCGGTGCATGATTTAACAACTCTCCGGGTCGAAAGTCCGGGTCAACAAATTCCACCACAACAGAGTGCAAATACACAATATCCTCTTGTTTCTAGTTTATATGCTCTCTAACAATGTTCATGCACCTAAATAAGTCTTTTTTGCGTTCTTGAAACTCTTCCAATATTTTTTTTTTTTTCAAAAATTTAGCACGTGAGTGAAAATGGCGGTCGTTCCAAAACCCGTACCGTACCCCGTATATGATGTGTAATTATTTTTCACTCTAGTCTGGCCTATGATTAATTATTTCGTGCATTAATAAACACCCCTTTTACACAACAGCCTTGAAAGGGAAATGGGTTGTAAACCAGCCAATGTCCAACAGATAATTTTTATTAGTAATTACTATGTCAGACTATCTACAACTACTGTGTCCAGACTAAATAATCGTATGACACTTTGGGCAGAAATTAAAACAGTTCCTCATGTAAAAATGGTTTTATACTAATTGAACACATTTCGCAAGGTGATTTCTAGTTTTTCTGCTGATATTTCTCAACCTATTTTGTGTCTGCAGTGCATAAATGTCATTTAATAGGACCATTGATGTAATTTCAACTGTAGACAAGTTGATATTTATATTATCGAATGTTAGTACTGCTAAGCACATGATTTGATATCCTCTTGTGTTAATTCTGTTGCAGTTATTGTGTTAGTACAATTAAAACACGTTGGTTAAGACTTGCGTATATTTTAATGGGCTTAAAAGCTGTTAGGAAGTAACGATAGTTTTTCCACACTTTGTTTGCTTTTCCTGCCTTGAAGACAGGTTTTGGAAAATGATCGCTACGCTAAAAGTGAATGCAGTTTTGTTGTGTCTAAAGTCGTACAAATATGTATATAAGTTTATCTGTATCACATATTTGAAGGGAGATAATTAAATTGAAATGAAATCTGTATCTTTATGAAATCTGTACAACCATCAACATTGACACAAAATATTTAAGAAAATAACACATGCGATATATTTAAAGCAGTTTTGGATACATATCTTTCGCGGTGTGAGGTTCATTTATATTCGTAAACCGAGCGTCCCTCGAGGTAATGTCAGAAAAGCCAAATGTAAATTTCAAAACCATCAGTTAATCTAAATTAAGCTGAAATGATACATTTTGGAAAGCGGGGACGTTTAATGTATGCAATTGTCCTATTCTAAAGTGTTGTCGAGTTATACATTTTGTCCTCAATCGTTGTTTCACTGGAGAAGTTTATGGTTTGCTTCCCCTAAACCCCGTCTGTCCGTCCGTCCGTCAGGTCAGTCAGTCGGACACTCGCATAAAGTGGGATCCTTCCATACCTTTGCAAGTACAAGATATTTTTCATGGAATTTGGAAAGACAATGTGAAGAAATGCAAGCTTTTTTCTGTTTGTCCGTCCGTTCGTCCATCTGTCTGGCCTTTTGCAAGTCACAAGTAATAGATTCTATTATAACTTAAAAAGTTAAAAGCTTTAAAAACTGGGATGGAAAACAACACGTAGAATACACATACCATTTTGTTTTGTCTCTATATTCGTCGGCCGTCTGGCTATTAATCTGTTAGTTACAAATAAAGATCCTTTGTTAACTTCAAACGTACAAAAAAAATGTATTCTTGGAACCTGACTGGTTGAACATAGGTTACTGGTAAACATGCAGGTTTTTCAATGAAGTTTTTATTTAAAAGATGTGTACACATGACAGCAAGTATGACGAATGCTCCTTCCGGTAGAGCACTTCTATTTTCTGGGCAACAGTCTCTTTTCATTGAATTATTGAAATATTAGAATGAAATATGTGGGGGTCTTTTTGTCAAATGAAAAATATTAAATACATTTATTACTGTTATAAAACTACATCTGAATGCAAAAGAATATGCATTATAAATAATCTGGAGATATTACAAAATATAAACTTCCATAAAGACAAATATGTGTATAATTGCTGCATCACAAACAAGAACGAATCTTTATATTAAATATGCAACAAAAATCTTTCAACATGCTAAATGTCATAAAATTATTTACCTTTTCTTCAAATAAACTTTGCTATGTAAAGTGACGTTACGCGCTCAAAATTGATCAACTTATGTTAGACTTAAAATAAATCTATTACCAGAAAGTTCTAACTGTCTATCACTGCTATACACTAAAAAGGCAATCAAATTGAAGATGCAATGATTTATATTTCGAAATCATATAATATTCACTAGTTGATCTACAATCATACGAATTGTTTTCACTACTCATCAAGCTGTATTCACTATCATACAAGCTGTATATACTTCATACGAACTGTTTCACTACATCATACGAGTGTTCACACATCATACGAAGCTGTTCATACAGCATCAAGCTGTATTCACCACTCATACGAAGCTGTATCACTACACATACGAGCTGTTTTACTACATCATACAGCTGTATTCACACATCATACGAAGCTTTTTCACTAATCATACAACGTTCAATACGAACAAGCTGTATTCGATCATCGAAGCTGTATTCACAAATCATACAAGCGTTTCATACATATACGGAGCTGATCACACATCATACGAGCTGTATCTATATCATACAAGTTTTTACTAATCATACGAATTGTATTCACACATCATACGAAGCGTTTTCACTACATCATACGACTGTATTCACTACATCATACGCTGTATCACTACATCATACGGAGCTTTCACTACATCTACGAAACGTTCAATACACTACGAGCGTATTCACACATCATAGAGCTGTATTCACTAATCATACGACTGTTCTACATCATACGAAGCTGTATTCAATCATTGATCAACTTTTTCACTACATCATAAATACATTATTTCAAAACAGCATACGAAGCTGTATTCTGCATCATACGAAGCTGTATTCACAACATCATACGAAGCTGTATTCACTACATCATACGAAGCTGTATTCTATATCATACGAAGCTGTTTCACTACATCATACTGTACACTACATCATACGAAGCTGTTTTCACTACATCATACGATTCACTACATCATACGAAGCTGTATTCACTACATCATACGAAGCTGTTTTCACTACATCATACGAAGCTGTATTCACTACATCATCCGAAGCTGTTTTCACTACATCATACGAAGACGAAGTACACTTTTGCCAGTAAGTGTGAATGCAATTAATATCAAATATGTATTGGCAGAAGGATGGGAAGTAATCTCTTCACAAATGATTGTCCAGGAAAAACACTCGTTGAACTCATCTAATGATATTGATGTATTAAACGTTTATGCATTAAAACAGTTAATAAAATATGTATAAGGAATCATGACTTTGGTTTATGTTTGTCCGTTTGTCAAAAATCAATGAAGTTTGAAAGATAAGTTTAATTTGTTAATTTTTGCTAAACCTGTTGATATAAATCAGAGTAGCCAACTAGAAAAATTTACTATATTGTTTCATTACAGATCATGAAGATGAATATGAAAGAATACCACCTAATGCTATAGTGTCATTAAACTCGGGCTGGGCACAAAAGTATCCGAACGCAAATCTGATATTTGGGACGGAAAATACCTCCGATCCTACCACATTCCACTTTCCAGGTTGGAGTGTGGAAGCCTGTGAAATGTTACTTCAGGAACGTCAGGTATATGCATAAATACACAGTAAATATTCTAACATATCAAAAATGAAGAGGAAATATATGTACATTAGAAATAGTTTAGTAAAACATTAAAACTTATAAAAAAATGGAGCTAGATTTACAAACTATATAGTCGTTGAATATTTCGTGTGTAATGAAACGGCAGCCATTTCGACACAGAGAGACGTCCTCTTCTTTCCTTATATGCTTACATGATCATATTCAGATAATGTAAATCGATGACAATCATATCTTGTTGGTTATAATATCATACGAGTCTTAGTTTGAAACTAAAGTAAAAAAATCTACAATTAATTATATATAAATATTTCACAGACGGATAAATACTGTATAGAACTCGTTGTAAACTTTATTATTTTCTAATTACACTAACAAATGAAAATACATATACTTTTAGCATGATGTCCCTAGGGGTCAGATTGAAATATATATGTTACCTAGTTCTCGTAAAACTGGGTGTTTTGTTTGTTTGTTTTTTTTGTTTTTAGTTTTGGTTAAAATATTTCATTAGATTTTATCTTTCTTTATCGAGAAAATAAGTCAATCTTCATAGTAATATGAAAATTCTAACCTCATTACTTTATGATATCATGTCAGGTGTCCGTGCTTGGAGTGGATACACCGTCAACAGATCCAGCCCAACCACCAATCTACCCATGCCACATATATCTCCAGACTAACAATGTGCCGCTACTAGAATACATTGCCAATCTTGATAGTATCCCGCCACGTGGTACAACAATTGTTCTCGGAGCTCCCAAAGTTCGAGGTGGCACTGGGGGGCCGACCAGAATCTTTGCTCTCATAGACGATGACCAGGAACAGGAAATCACGTCGAATTCAGCATCTAGGAACTTCATGTCTGCAATTTTCGCTTTTATGTATCTTAATGTGTTCAGATTCTGTTAGAACGAATGTACCGATAGGTGAACAAGCAAAGAATGGGTTCATATGGTTTACGTAAGAAATTTGCGCACAATGTTCGGGAATTGTGGAAATTTATGATAGCATGTAAAATGATTCGGTTTTACTATATGTACGTTTAACGTAATAGAAAGGTTATATAAAGCATGAAAATCTTTGTCGCAGATTGAAATATCTTTTCTGAATTGCAACATGGAAACACAACCGAACTTTCATCTTCAAAATTCGTTTTAAGGGAAGGAAATCCTCAATCATGAAAACTTAACGTCTACCATACTTTGTGAACTAAATTTTCTTAAAAAGTGAAAATAAATTTTATGTCGGAAGGATCATTTATAAATGAATTTTAAAGAAAAATGTCCGACCTGCAATTGTTTTGATACACTGTACTTAGACTATCATGCTTATATACTTTATTATTTTACATATTGTCCTTCCAATATTGGATGGCGTCATTTTCATACGTAAATCCTTTGTACCCACGTAGGCCGAACATGTAAAATTTAGTAAAATCTATGATAAATGAAAATAATGTTGTAAACAGACCTATTATATATTATTTAGTGTATAATTATGTAAGAACTGGGTAGTTGAATATCCAATTGAGTATCCAATCATCTGAACGATGATCCGTAGTAAACCAAACTATAAACCAGACGGCCGGCATTTTTTTATTTTTTAATCACCACATAACTATACATCTTGCATTATATTGACAGACGAACTTTGAAAAAAAGATAATATATTAAAAGTATATAACAGTAGCTTGGGGTGATGTATTTGGCTATAATGTATTTGCCCAAAACTGGATCGCCCGATGTGCTCAGGCTACTGTTGAAATGACTTAATTACTTTACACATCCATAAAAAGTATTTTCAAGAAACACCGTAACAGAACAGCTCATTCTTTACTTGGGACACTACCACCTTCACCAAATTTACTTTATTATCATATGGAATATAATGATCTACACGATTTGGAATGTCATGTCCGGCAATTGGTTGTAAACCAAATGCATTCCTGATTTGAGAGCCGTTTTTAATTTGTTCTGAATAATATACTGGTAATGGGAGGTAACTATTACCCTCTAATGATTTGTTTACCGTCGTATTTATCTCCAGCTTCATTAAAACACTTCCATCTCTTTCAAAATTTTGATATTATGTTTTCGCTGGAAAGCGTCAGTTATTATATCATCACTTTGCAACATTTAGTGAGATTAATCTAGATGTAGGTTCGACATAGACAGCATCGTTTTTCTGATTATATTTGATGAAACGTATATATAATGTTATGAGCCATTTCATACCGTTAACTGTCATAAGGTCTTAAGACGTTCAGCCAAAATATCCGTTGTAATGTTGTGTCTTTGAAAAACTGCAAAACATTCCCTATTTTTTAGATGGATCTAATGTTGTGGATTGCTCACTATCATCTTAAACACTTGTTTCACCAGCCCCATACTGCTGCTTCCGATTCCTCTATGTGTCACAGTCCTTGTACAGCTATTACATACATCTGTTCTCCTCCCGAAGAATCTATCATTAAGTGGGCATTGACACAATTTGCATTCCCTACCCTGATCACCACAGCAAGAGCAAACTATTTTTCCTGGTAAAAACTGCATGCATTTAGAATATCAAATACAAGGCTTCTATGTCTTGAATGTATGATTTTTTTTGGACATAGACCTTCATCTTGATTTATTGATGTTTTTTGTTTCGCTTGTTTCTCAATTTGAAAGTAATTTGAATTAAAATGTATGGGAATCCTTTACACAACATCCTTTACTTGTTTATCAAAAATTTTGATTGCTAATTTTAAAAATCTACAATTTAAAACAGAGAGTTTTAACTCAGTTAATAAACGTAAATTCTCTTTTCAAACAGTCCGAAAAACAGAACCCCGTGTAAAAATATACTTTCTAGTCCTCCAATCTAAATATAACTTCATCTTTACATTCTGCAATTTCCATTCTAAAAATAATCGCACCCACTTAGTGACGCAGAACTGTCCCTTGCCGTTCATATATCGATGATAACAGCCAAGTTCAAATCAATGAAACAACAGGTACGTAATTGAGTAAAATGGTATAAATAGGTATAAATAAACCTAGACTATATTTCATGACAAAATATCTGAATATCCCTTTAAGTAAAATATATTATTTTAAAAAGCAAAGTAATCAATTATAATTATCTTAGCAATGTTTTGAAACATTTTTGCTTTTCAATATTTTCATTTGAAGCACTTAACATTATATTTAATCTGTTAATTATAAGTTATTCATTTTGAATATTCCTTCGCTAAATATAAATGAATGTGTATGTATGGCTTTTCCCACCATTTAGCAGTCTTTTATCACGGGTGGTAAACCCGCAATCCAATTCCTGCTGGTAATACGCTTTAGATGGGTTGCGCGACGTTCGGTGCTGGTTTTAATAAAGACGAAATTGAGGTAGGTGAAGTTATGTTTTTGCTCAGTATGACATAACTATAAAATTACAAAAAAGCAAAATGCTATTCGACACAAATCATCATTCTATTAAAATATCTGCTTTGTAATTTAGGATTTAAGCTACATTTACACATATCTAGTATTTCATGGTTACAGAGTGCTACTAGAGAATTTTCTCTGTATTTCTGGACACATTTTCTGTCGAAGTATTGCTGATACAAGAATCAAGATGTACTTCTATCGAACTGTTCCTACTATGGTCGCGCGAATGTGTAACATCAAAAATAAGGAGAGCGCAGATCTATGTATCGCAGGGTCGTGAGTTGGACCCTCGTGCAAGGCGTATGATCTCCACTGTGATTAAAGACGTCTTGTGTCATTCGTTTGTCCTTCACCTCTGATTGATGTGGAAACGTTGACACTAACGGAAAACAAGTTACTACGGATACCAAATCTGTGGTTAGGTTAACTGTCCACCTAAACTAACTGAAATACAGTTGAAAACGAAGCTAAACCCAAAAGACCAACATTATGTTTCTTGCTCTTGTTTGGCAGATATTACATGACGTGTATATTTTTTAACCTCAATATATATGAGCTGCAAACTAGTGTATGTGGCGATTATATTTTGTTGCAAACATGGGATGTTTGTCTTTCGTCGTTCCATTGGATTATCTTTTCGGCCTAGCCGGTTGGCCGCAAACTGCTAAGGACACTGGCTGCAAACGAGCGTTCTTGCCTAAATGAATAATGAAAACATAAAAGAAAAGAAAAGGAAATTTACATAGTGGAATTGTGATTGAAAAAGGACAATTTAATTATAATTAATATAATTTAAAACAAGCAACCCCATTCCCGTGGCGCATCCTAATTTCTGATGAATTTTTTGCCAATCCTTTCCCAAAAAGCAACATTTTATTTGAGTATATGTAATATTCATGATTGTATTGCACGTGTTTGATCATCAGAAGCGTCATATTTCCAGAACGTAGGCACACGAGTTAGGAATTTGGCATTTTTCATTATTTATATTTTTGCCTGTTCGTGCCAGCAGAGTTTTCGTGATCTTTATTCATCTTTTTTTCGAATAGCATTTGCTTTTTTGGAAACATTCGTAAATGTGTCATTATCAACGAAATCAAGAATCCACCTACCTCGATTTTGTATATCCTGATGCGCGACGCCAGCACCGGAAGTCGCGCAACCAATTTTTAGCGTATTCCCAGCGGGAAGGGTTTGTGTCTTTACCACCTATGTTTTTGTTAAAGAGTTGCAAATGTTTTAGTGATAGACTACAGATTCGTACTATGGCTAGTTATACATTTATTACGTGTGCACTATTATTAACCGAACTTACAGTACCGTTATACACAAGTAACTGATGATTTTTGTTTCCATAGATGTTGCGTAGTAGTTGTTCTTTTTTCAAACACGAAATTTGTGCAAAGTAAATGCTTTACAAGTAACCGCAAAAAGAAAAGCTCAGTGAAATGTGGACTATGAGTATCTGTGCAAATAGCACAGACCAAGAACATTTAGTTGAAATATGCACTGAAATTTTTACTGGAGTTCACCAATAATATTTATAACTTGTATGCTGTTCTTTTATTATGTCTCATGTACTGTGTATCTTTATTTAGTTTCCTATTGACTGATATGTTTTATTTTAATCTAGAAATATATTAGCTGCTCGAATAAACAAGATATCATTGTCAAAGAATTGTTCCTTGTGTTAAAAAAAGAAATGTTAAAAGTTTTAATACATTCAGATGTTTTAGAAGCAGAAGCTTCATTGATCTATAGCTTAAGCTTGTTTACTCATAATCAGCTGTATCTCACTGCAGAAGGTTCAAACCCGGCAAGTTTCAAATTATTTTTATTGGGAAAACAATTACGTTACTTCCATCCCAGTGTTATAATATTTTCTGGGCTTTTTGGGATCATATCTATGTAATACAATTCGGCTGAAGCCAGTGCTAGGGGATGTGAGGGGTGTTGCACAATCCATTACCTCTCATAAACAGACTCAATCAAACCGAGTCTGCTGTTATTTTGCTTGGTGGCATTATATGCTTTCAAGGGTCTTTTACACAATTTAGTATCTATTGAATGTAAAAAAATAAAACATTTCGTGAATGAATACAATATCATAAAATTGACATCTTCTGAAGTTAAAATAAGATTTTTTTCACTGTAATTTAGTACCATGGTGGGATTTAAGAGTGAGGTTTGACGCTATTGATCCAGTTTAAACTTTTGCCACTTATCATTCCAAGGTGATGGTGCTCTACTATGTTCCTTCATCGTGTGTTTGTGTCTGTCACTTAATATTTGCTTTTAATTATTCCATTCATCTTTTGTTTTTGTTAACGCGTATTTTTTTTTTTGTTAAAATGTTGTCCTGTTGCTGAATAAGCGCTTTTTACCTTGTCTAGCAATTATCCTCTACAGGGACAAATCTGATCAATACAGGCAAACCTTTGATACGGCCAATTTCAGTTCTATTAGCTGCTACACTTGCAAAAGTGATTGATGTAATTTAGACAAAACGTATCTATAATAATGTACTGTTTCAAATGTGTACGAATTAAACACTCGGATTATATTTTCTAAGTTTTTTACCACAAATGACCGGCAGAGAATTTTCTCTAAAAGTCAGTCAATATTTGAAGAAATTGTGACCTTTCATAGAATTCCTTTTCAACGACTAATTAAAGGGATCCTGAAGACCAAGCATATAATTTAATGGAAGTGTCCCTGTCTTTGGGTTTTCCTTAGGGTATAATGAGGTCATTGGTCAACTGAGTATATTCACAAATAAGTTATACCGCTATACACTTATATAATTTTCATTTATCTCCCTAAATAGGTTGAAACATGTCTTAATGACTTTAAATATCTTAAAGTCACCTATGATGTCAAAATTGGTTAATGTTCGACAGCTAAGTTCTTTTTATATATGGATCAACTGCGGACATATTTTTGAACTGTCTGAAATTTTAGAAGTATTTACTTACCAAACGCACTTCTTAATTAATGATGATAGAAAAAAAGTTGTGTATATCAATGTAATGACTATATGATGGGATTGCAAATGCATTTTCGGGAATTCAGGCAGCACTATTACTTATATTTAAATTTTGTGCCGATAATTTATATTACACTTTTTGAGGAATGAGATTCTGAAGGGAAAGGCATTGTATGTATTGAGAAAGACTGCGATCATAAATGAAATATGCATAGATATATGATATCTCATATTAATTGTAAAAATATAGTATCTAGTGGGGTATTCCTTGCATTTTCCCATAAAAATGATAATACCATGTTCTATAATTTGTGATGAGATGTGTCCAGATATCATATTGGAAAAAAAGGTCGAATCGTTTACCATGAAAATCGGTCAAAATTCTGTAGCAATTTTTTTAATTTTTTGTAAGAACCATGTCTGAACACACATTTTTAGTGAAACACTATGTTCGAAACTGCATCTTCCTTTGTAAGTAATATTTACATATATGTTATTCTTCTCCAGCATCTGAATCATTACACCATTATATCATTGTGACAATCCGTTGATGTTAAAACAGGATCATTTCAGACAAACATTGAAAGATTGATCTGGTTACACAGGTAAGGAGCACATGCAGTTCAAGAAATAAAACATGCTTTAGGATTTTAACTAGTTTAAAATGTAAAACTTATTCTTTGATTTGCTTTTATTTCCTCTTTTGTGGTTTATATAAACACTGTCTGTGTGAAAATAAATACAAGTTTACAATATGAAAATACTGATTCATTCAACGTTAAACAGAATAAAGTATACATTACGTAGTTACTTTTTATTTCTCTGAATTTTACTAATTTTAAACATAAAAACATAGAAATATATCAACATGAATAATTTCAAAAAGTATGTTGGCTGTAAAATGTCTCCCCGTACTTTGACTCAGTGTTGTTATATTTACTGGTCCTTCTAAAGTACTTTTCACTTTAACAGAATTCTGCTTAAGTCAATGCCAGGGTTCGTGAATAATGCTGCATATTTCATTACCCCTCATGAACAGACCCATTCAGAAGTCTATTATTCTGCTTCTTCAAAAGCATCTTCAGATAAAAATGGGTTTTGAGCATCAATGCAACAAGGAATTAGTTTTTCAAAAATCAGAGGAGCTAAAGACGACGTCAAAACGTATGCATCTAGAAATATTGCTATATTCTACTTAACAGCATGTTGGAGACGAAATGTCATCTAGTACAACTGTCTTAATTTACTTATACAAATTAAGATAGTTATTCTCTTTTCTGTATACATTGTAATTCGCAGAAATTATATAATTCGCAACTCTTTCGCGACACGTATTACCATTTCCGGTCCTAACGTGTATAAACAAAGGAGCGTAGCGACCTATCATTTTGCATATAATACTAAATTTTACAATAAAAGACGTATTAGATTAAAAAACAAATATTGCAGAACCGTGTTTTAAGGCTATTTATACATTCCGGCCGTTATACGTTGTACGAAATTATTACGCCCGACGTATAACCGCCCATCGTGTATAAATAGTGTTAAAACACGTTTTTTGCTATAGATTATTACTTAAGTATATTGTAAATACTCTGCATACCTACATTAAAGCCTACATTTGAATGTAATTAAACATTTTAACAGTACAGATACTCATTTCTATAACACCTGAATGAAATGTTTTCTTGTTTTCTATTTCATAAGTAAAATGTAAATGTCAAGAATGGTCTCGTGTAAATAAAGAGGTAACGAAAAAGACTGTTTGCATTCAATGTCTTTAACAACATGCATTAATGAATTTGCATGAATTAGTGGGCGTTTTTCATTATCACCTTGTATGTTAGAGACCGTGTTCTAATAGTAAAGTCCGCGGATAACAGTAGATCCTTTTGAAAGTGTTTTTCCGTTCATGACCATTGTTCTTATAGTATACCTAGAGGTAGCGTATAAAATGTACAGTGGCATTTTCTTTCTGGCGTGGCGCCAGTGGGTAAAGTTACAAAGGAATCTGTATGAATAGAGGTCGGGACCTATAGTTTTGAGTCCTAAAATATCCGGGATTTTCGAGTTATTGATCCTCGAGTTATCGTGTTTGACTGTAGTGTGTGCGACTGGACAGCCGGTAAGGATTAGGGGTGTGATAAACCTTGTTCTTCCCGTATGTAGTACAATCATGATAAGCAAAATATATTAACGCTGAAATATATCAAGAGAACGCATTTCTTGTGAACTATTTTTCAACATTTTCAATGGGATGACCCACAATCCCAAACCACCGTAGCAACGCTGGTTGTTTCAAAAGCTATGCTGCTCATATCTGGCGCACAGTTCAAAATCATCCAGGTACACCCCTTTGTATATGTATATATGTAACTTGTTGATACAGAATGCTTCCCCCCCCCCCTCCCCTCTGGGGGAGACATATTGTTTTTGCCTTGTCCGTCCGTACGTCACACTTCATTTCCGATCAATAACTGGAGAACCATTTGATCTAGAACCTTCAAACTTCATACGATTGTAGGGCTACTGGAGGAGACGACCCCTGTTGTTTTTGGGGTTACTCTGTCAAAGGTCAAGGTCACAGGGGCCTGAAAATTGAAAACCATTTCTGTTCAATAACTAGAGAACCACTTGACTCAGAATGTTGAAACTTCATAGGCTGATTGATCATGTAGAGTAAATGACCCCTATTGTTTTTGGGGTCATTCCGTTAAAGGTGAAGGCCACAGGGGCCTGAACATTGAAAACCATTTCCGATCAATAACTTGAGTACCACTTGACCTAGAATGTTGAATCTTCATAGGATGATTGGTCATGTAGAGTAGATGACCTTTATTGATTTTGGGGTCATTCCGTCAAAGATCAAGGTCACAGGGGCCTGAACATTGAAAACCATTTCCGATCAATAACTTGAGTACCATTTGAACCAGAATGTTTTAACTTCATAGGATGACTGGTCGTGCAGAGTAGATGATCCCTATCGATTTGGGGGTCACTCTGTTAAAGGTCAAGGTCACAGGAGCCTGAACATGGAAAACCATTTCCGATCAAAACTTAAGAACCACTTGATCCAGAATGTTGAAACTTCATAGGATGATTGAACATGCAGAGTAGATGACCCCTATCGATTTTTGGTCAGTCTATTAAAGGTCAAGGTCACAGGGGCCTGGTCATGTAAAATCATTTCCGGAAAATAACTTGAGAACCACTTGACCTACAATGTTGAAACTTAATAGGATGATTGGACATGTAGAGTAGATGACCCCTATTTATTTTGGGGTCACTTCATCAAAGGTCAACATGTCACAGGAGCCTGAACAGTGACTTGAGAACCACTAGGCCAAGAGTGTTGAAACTTAGCGGGATGACTGGACATGCCAAGTAGATGAACCCTATTGCAGCCAACCGTCAGTGTCTCTTTGACTTTCGCTCCTGACCCCTATTGACTTCTTGCCTATAGGACTTTGCATTGGGAGAGACATGCGCTTTTTTACAAAAGCAATTTCTAGTTTTCTGTTACAGTGCTTTCTTTTCAATAACCTGTTGACAAACTGAGAACTAGCTAAGACATGCCGCGCTTTGTGTACTCTACTATGTCAACATAGATTATTTAAATTCAACTTTTAAATCTAGATCAGTCTAGATCCGTGACTTGCGGGTGAAATTATCAATATCAAAACTAATATTCCTTTCTCAAATGGGTATTTTTTCTTAAATATATAGCATCTGTGATTTGTCGTTGAATAAATTCATTGTTTGGAGTTCAGATGCGAAGGAATTATATCATAAGGGCGCAGAAAACTTTTAATATTATTCCGATTCTAACACATTATCACGGAAAATTATGGACGTTTTTGACTATAGCCGCTAAATATTTGCCAATTTTTAATAGTTTTCTTTGCCAGCGCGCATTTATGACAGTTGACGCTATTTCGGAATAACTGTGACAGTGATTTTTTGTCGCATAATAACACACAGTTTTGAAGTCTTTTTTAGAAATACAAATCGTGACGTGTTTTTTTACCCTTTTTTGAGTTTATATACTTTATTGCTTTCATATTTTTAGCTTGTCTAAGAATTTATGTTTATACTATCCAAAATTAGCCATATCCCGTTCAGTCTCGATTATGCTGAACAGTAGCATTATTAAAGGAACTGAGAGCTGATAAGCTTTTACAAATGCTTATCTAATTTGAAGTCGCAATTGCAATACGGATGATTCTAATCTTAGAAAGACTTTAGTTCACAATATAGGTGGTGAATATCTTAAAATTGCCTAAATTGTGTTGCCTGGTCCCAACCCCTCCCTACCCAAAATGCTTAACTTACGGGAAAACTACAATTAACACGACCCGTTTTGGCAACTCATTCACTGTTCGTACGTCTTATAAATTATGTCATTGCTTCAATCGCCATAGCGGGCAGATATTCAGTGGATATCTTAAAGAATGTAGATACATGTATTTGTTATCATCGAAAACGTGTTTGTGTGTGTTTCGTTGGGTGGAGTTTTTTGCTTTGTTTTGTTTATTCGTTTAGAGGCCTACATTTACACACCGGGTATTCGGCTACCTACTCGTGTGAGCGATACCGTCCTCATGTGATTTATATACATGTAAGTATACTGGATATTCACACCTAAAACAGGTATTTATTCCGTATTTTACTGAAGATTTGAACAGTTTTATTACTCACTCTATGTCGTGAGTAAATCAATTATTCACTAACTTCATGTTCCTAACTACAACAAGAAATATCTTTAAAAACGATGGTCAGCGAATTGTAATAAGAAAAGAAGTTTATGAATTTTTCATCTAACATTCATCTTTCATCTAACATTTTTCAAATTGCAAAACTAAACACCGCACTTGAACAATTTAAATGGTTCTCTTTTAATTTTCGCAAAGGTTTCGTAGGGTTGCAATTTTGTTTCGTTTATCCTTAGACGAATAATTACAGCAGTAGTTTGATGAAGATTCATGAAGCGGTTCATGAGAAGAGGTCATTAAACGTGTTTATTTTTTTAGCTAAATTGGTCCTTATCTCCAATTGTAACAAAATAGCAGGAGACCTTACGATATTGTTACGCATCGAGTTTGATAAAAATCCATTACATTTTAGTGGTTAATGCGAAGAAAGGCATATCTACTTTTAGCTATAGTGGTCCATATAGGGCCCAAGTTCCTATATAAACAAATTTGGAAGAGGACCTTATAATGATGCTCCAGACCAAATATGACAAAGATCCACCAAGTTGTTCATGAGACGCTGAATAAAGGCATTTCTAGTTTTAGCTCTAGCAGCCCCTAAAAGGGGTTAAATGTCCCAGCTGAACAAAGTTGGCTGCGGGCCTAATAAAGATGCTACAAATCAAGTTTGATTAGAATGCATGAGAAAAAATCAATTAAAGGATTTTTTTATTTGTTATTTTTATTTATTTCCAAAATAGGCCAACTGATCCCGCTTTAACAAATGCATATTCGCTATTCATGAATCTTTGGACAATGAGGTCACACCTATAAAAAAAGTGAAGGTCAAGCAAAACATACAATTGTAATTATTTCAATATTTCTGTTTCATAAGCAAAGTTTGACCGTAGTCATATCACATAGAGAAACTGTATGCAGCGTACCTTCATTTCAGAGTACAGTTCAGTTATTTAAGTTTAATTACGGTCCATCCGCCCTTTCAGACACAATGAAGCATATAAATGCCCCGTAGAGTATAGACCGCGAACATGCCCCTTTTCATGTTCTTAAAGTATGTTTTGGTTCTAATGTAGGGGTATTGAGTACCACTCTGCAATTTCCAGAGGGTTTCGGTCAGTAAGCAAAAATTTAGTAGCCAAATTGAGACTATAAGTACAGCGGCCAATGAGACCTAAACGTACTCCAGTCAGGATGTTACAGTCTGTTTTTTGGGAGTGCAAGCTCTCGGACCGGACCAGTCACGCGTTCCTAGCGTAGACAATATAGTAGGAGAAGGAGAAGGCGAAGGCGAGCCGAGCTGTTTTTCGGACCACTGGAGTCTCCCGCAAATCCATGCCACCCAGGAAAAGCTAACGCATCTTGTAGCCACTCCTGTCGTATTCGTTGATGGAGCCCCTTGTCTTCGGTCTGTGCTGTGTCAACCGGTCTTCACCCTCCCCTCTAAGAGAAGCACGTTGAGCGTACCTTCTCTTTTAAGGCTTGGGTCGTTGATTGATGAGGTTCCATCTCTGGCCACGGCTGGAGCGACTGTTCTTGCCACTTGTAGAACACACCACACGTCCCTTTCGGAGCCACTCATTTTGAATTTGGAAAATGGTCTAAATTGTATGCCAAATGAGAAAAAGATTTTACTAAAAAAGTTGCCAAAAGTAGAAAGATTTTTTTTTTTTTTTTTTTTTTTTTTATAATATAATATGTATATAATTACTTAAAATATGCTAATATGTATTTACAAGATATGAAAAAACCGAAGACAACACAATACTGAGCTTGAAACAAAAATTTAATTGTGTTTGTTTTTTGTTCTGAAGTCAATAGGAGCCTATTTCTAAACTAGCACTGGATGGTAGATTTTTCTTTATTTTCATTATGTCATATGTTTTTGTAGTATCAGGGTTATTCCCAAATAGTTATAGTGTATAAACCGATTGTAGCACCTGCACTTTTTCTATATTGCCTGTCATTTTTCTTCTTTGCGTTGCAGTTTGGCCAAAAATTTGTAACGACAGGCTGTGTTTGGAAAGCTATATATTTCATAAATGCTGTTATATAGGCTCCATTTTGGATTTTTGCAATACCAGAGTATTTATCTTACTTAAATTGCTCTTACTATTGTTCTACATTGTTTGCTTTGTTGGTAACAGACATGCATTTTCTTCTTTTTGTTACAAAAAACGTCGAAATATCGTTTGATGACCTAATTTCTGTAATATACTGCTACTGTCTTTTGATTGGCTGAAAAAATTACTGCCTTAATTTGATTGGTTCTTGCTATTGCTTCAGTACTGTGTGTCTTCTTTGCATTAAATTGTTATTAAATTAAGCTATACACAACATAGGTTTGGCAAGATGATATTCCACTGGGTATTTGTTATGAGTGCCTTTCATTGTACCTTAGAGGGAGCAAACAGTGCACGGTGGGAGCCCAGTTTCATATCATCTATAATGTACAGTCAGTATCCAGCTCATAAGTGGGTTTTTTAAAGAAATGGGCCAGGGTATCACTGTGGCACTTTTCGGTTTTGTCCTTCTACTGACTGAACATCTGCTTTACCTGTTTTTATTTTAGTGTAAGAAATATAGTAATTACTCGGTGCAGACAGACAGGTTAATATAAATTATATCAATTATAAATTATATCAAGTATTCTGGTCGGGAGGTACGCCACATGGTTGGTTTTTTGTTGCCATTTTTACTTTATTTGGGTTGCCCTGCAGACATATGGAAACCATGTATTGTACCTCCCATCTTATGCATCTGGCCTCCAGCTCATAAGGAGACGACCATAGTTCTTTATTTGTTAGGCATTTTTGGTCTGGGCGATATGCTTGGGGTTCTGTGGCATATTAACAGACCTGTCTTTCAGCCAGATGCACACTTGACCTTACTTGGTGTATTACTTATATTATGATAAATATTTGATTTAATCTTTTTATTCTGTTTTCAGTTTTCTTTTGTAGTTCTGAAAACAGTTTAGCTAAGGCCAGAAACCGGATAGTAATTCTACAAATCGCGACAGAGATGACAAGAGCTCTAAGCCAATCAGCGCTCTTCTCTCATTTGCCGTGTTCGGCTTGAAAATGTAAACAATCTGATAAAATATACTTGTTACTTTGATCGCGTTTTTTGTTGTAGTATATTGATCAATTCCATCAATATTTTCTTTCCACAATGTGAGAGGACTTTCTTATCGAATAAGTCCTGTAAGTATTATTATCTGTGTCTGGTTATGCCAGACCGGTATGTTATTTTCTTCATTTCGTTAGGTGCATTTTTTTTGTAGACTTACAGTAAAAAGTGAATATTTGTTGTATGGCATCATAACGGTCCATTTTCATGTATTTAAAAACTTTCTGCACTTTTCATATTATTAGATAAATGCATGTTTTCTTATTATTGAATGGTTTTGATGATTAGGCAATCAAAAAAGGAATTTGGTCGGATGATACTAGGCTAGGTGGGTGTTATTGCCATTATTTGAGGGTGGGGAAGCCTTTAGTCCTTTGGGCCCTTGCTTTGTATCATCCTTGGTATGCATCCAACATCCAGCTCATATATATATTATGATAGGCTAAGGTATGATAGGCTGTTGGCTATTATGTGGGACCTGTCCTTCAGTTGGATGCATACTTGACCATTCCACCAGTACTATCTTTACTTCTAATTATTAATATTAAAGTTAAGAAAAGAGAATCTAAAATCTATACAGTATGATACTACTGTGTACAGTACACTTATGCGTTGAGCTTAGGCCTAAAATCGGATAGTAAATTTACCAATCACGACATAAGACACTAGAGCTCTCATCCAATGAGAATACTCCTTTCATATGCCGCTTTCGGTACGATAATGTAAACAATGAAACTAGATTGATATTGTCTAAAATTGGGTATCATTTTGTCGGTCACTATTGGTTTTAGTTTTGCCTTATTCTACTGATAATTCAAATAATCATATTCTATGTGTTTTTCTAATAGAATCACTTACTAAATAGTGATTCTTACGGCTAATTTAGCCAAACTGATACCTCCTTTTCTTCCTTATGTTCATTGTTCGAAATACATTTCTGTGACATAAGGTTGCCTATTCTCAATATAATTAAAGTTTGGTCAGCTGAAATTGGTATAATCAGAATTAGCCTTTCGTCGAAATCCGAAAACACAAAGACTGTTTCTGCTATACATATTGCCACATGAGTGCAAAATTTAGCCTTAAAATTATATTAAAGGTATTTGGATGCATATTTTATCATGCATACAATATTATCTTTACTTCCAATTATTAATATACACATAATTAAGCAAAGAAAAGAGAATTCCAATAATACATAGTATCGTATGATCCTACTGTTTAGTGCTTTTAGCTTAAGCTGAAAAACGGATAGTAAATTGACCAATCACGACAGAAGAGACAATAGCTCTCGTCCAATCAGAGATCTCCTTTCATCTGCCGTGTTCGGTATGAAAATGTAAACAATGGAAATGAATCTGGGTATCATTTTATCAGTCCATATTGCTTTTAGTATTTGATTGATTCCACTAATATTTCAAATATTCACTGTCTGTATGTTTTTCTACTGGGATCACTTACTAAATAGTGATTCTTAAAGCTAATTTAGCTAAATGATAAACTGATACCCTTTTTTCTTCGTTATATTCATTTTTGAGATATCTCGGGTGTGAAAAATTCTGTCTTTATACCCGATTTAAGCTATTATTGTTTATATTGTCTTTTAGAAATAATAAAAAATGTAAGGTATTACATAGTTTTGAGGTTTCTTTATGAAAAAAGTAATTCCAGAGTAATGAGATTCAGTCATTATATAGCATATATATAATAAAACAGATTTCAACTGTGTTCAATATTTGCATACCATACTAAAGAAAAATATTCATATATAATAAATCAATTAAATAATTTATAACAAAAATGTCAAAGCAAACAAGTACTCATTTTAATATGCAATCTGAATAAGTCACAAAAGCAAGAAACCTTTTCATATACAGACGACAATTGTAACAAGGGAAATCTTTTAAAAAGCACTTCTCTACATAAAAGACTCTTATCAAACCCTTATTCATGTGATACGCAGACCGTATTCAGCTCTTTCTTTAATTTGATATATGTTGGTATTTGAACAGGTTTTTATCATATTTATTAAACTTACTTATCATTTTGAGATATATCAATATTCTTGCTAAATATACTGAGCCAAAGTTAGCTTTAAAACTGTGAACAGCGTCGTTTAGGATAAACGCTTTGTCTACATTTCACTCAGCGTAGCACAATCAACAGAGTGAAAGAAATTGACACTCTCGTCCAGTCAGGCAGAGTGTTGCATAAATCTTCCATTTTGATAAATTATCTATAATGCGTTATCAAGTAGTTTGATTTGCAAACTGAAGTCACGTGGCATAGGTAACGAAAACGAATTTAGACGACGTCACCGAAAAACAATAAACAATAATATAGGATACAGGTCTTAGTATTTCACGGCATTCCAATGTACAAAAAATACGAATATATTTGTCTTGTAAATGCCAGTTGGTATGATGTTGTGCGATGTTGTGCGATGTTGTAATAATCGACCAGTAGAATTGGGGGAAATGCGGTTATCTTTATCTTTGTACACCACTCAGCCTGAAATCATACTATCAAAATTTAAGGCAAACATACAATCAGATGTTCATGAAAATCTAAACTGTAAAAATGGGTTTCTATTATGTCCCGAATGAAACAGAAAAATGTAATAACTTGAACTCATCAAATCTAGAATAGTTAAACAGTAATAAGATGGCCATTCAGGTCTCTTGCAGCTTCTTTTAACAACCACAAAATAAAAATTGTTTAGCGTGTAAAACAAAACATTCTTTCAAGTTAGAATCAAAATAAAATGAAAACTAGCTCAAAAGAGGATAGCGACAATTTTGATTTGATAACGAAAGAATAACATTGTATGGGAAAAAAAGCATAAAATATATCGATATAAAATTAAATGCGTACTTGTGAATGTTACTTTTCTAAATGTAGATAACGAGTCTGGCATGAAGAATCCAAATATTCTTATATAATGCTAAATGTATATCTGCCTTTAATGTTCTAATTATACACGACCATTTACTCAGTAGTAATACTTATCAAGAAACTGTTCATATCTAAAAACTCTTGAAATATAAGGATATACCTTTAAGATACGTAATTGTGAACCTTACTTTCTATAAGAAAGTCTATAAGAACTTAAAGGTTATGTACTGTCTGGCCTAAGGAATCTCTTCAGAACTAAATGAATACTCTTGTATAAATCACAGTCACAAAGTCACAAAGTCAAATCTGCCTTTAATATTCGAATACTGCTACAAGCCATCAACAATAATTATCAAGAAACTCGACATGTCTGTCAGGGTGGGTGTGAGGGAATAAACAAATAATCAAAATACTTGTTACACTGTCAAATATTCAACCTTGAGCGAAGAGTTATCAGTCAACAATCACTTAAATAGTGCACTGAAAACATGAGAAAATCGTGAATTGTAAGAAGAAAACGCGGTAAAATAATAACCCGGGAACTGAGACAAAAATAGTTAGCAGACGATAAAAAACGTGTATAATTTCATTTATTATATACCTATATAAATTCTGTAAAAATCGGCTTGTATTTCACAATTAAATATGAACAGACAGACAAAAAATTCCGTATTGTACCTTTTAATTTCCGTATTGTACCTTCCGTATTGTATGCTCCCGGACTATTTTCATTAATATGCATGACCCGGCACATTTCTATAAATAGCGCACATAAAAACTTTACTAAGTTCCATTTGATATCGATAAACATTGAAGATTTCGTTCAAGAACAAAACAAGAATCAAAATGGCAAAGGTATATAATAAAAGGGTCATTATAACAGTAGCTAGATCTGGGACTTTGTATTCGGCTCTCGTGGATTTTGCAAGGTCGGATCACACTCGGCGCTTGCGCGCCTCGTCAGATCCGATCTGGCAACATCCACTCGAGCCGAATACAGCATCCCAGATTTAGCTACTATTATAATAATCCTATTGTATTGAATGTGTAAGAACATACCTTAACTATATCCATGTTAAATTTCTATCTCATATGATATGAATAATTGTGAGGAAAAAAATACGTTATTTGTCGCGAAAATGAAGATATTTTAAGGCGATGCTATCTATTTTCATAAATAATGGTATTATTTAGGATTATATTGGGAACATTTTGTTAAGAAAATTAAAAGCAGGTACTCTGTGCGTTAGCTATTGCTTTCGTTTCATAAAATCTGGAAGCACAGTAAAATTAGTGCGTGTTTTTCGAAGACATTTTGTAGAAAAGGGATACCTCTGACGATGTACCATGATACCATCCTCGTTTTTTCTGCCATCGAGCGGATACCGTCCTCGTTATTGAAATGAACATTACATTGACGCAGACCCCTTTTCTAAAATTTAGCGATAATATGCAATGACCAACCAAGATAAAGATAGAGCTTGGGTCTTCTATACCATTGCAACCTATCTTTATTAAAATATCATCTTACCTGTTTTGGCGTCTGTCGTCATGTTGTGAATACAAGTATTGCATATGTTGATTATGAATCTAAGAGACGTACGTTAAAGTATGAACAAACCAATCTGTGTATATTGTATGCACTTGTAGATAAGTCGCGTAATGAGCACTACCTTAATGGAGGGTGCGCCTACAAACAGAGGCGAATATTACCCTATACGATATAAGGCAAATTGATGAAGTTGAAACCTCTCACTATACGCATGCATGCGCAGATCAGGACAGGGGGTCCGAATTCCCTTTCGGGAAGAAAATGAAAGTCTTACCATACGCGCAGGTATACGGTGCGTCCACAATTTTTGTCGTTTTTAGAAAGAAAGAACTTCAAGAAGACGAGAGGATAGAATGTGTAGGAGTAGAGGGTGTGTTTTAGGGAAGGCTTAATATTGGTGAAATACTGCCAACATGGTCCACTCTCACTTCTTTTCATCTTAAACGTTTACATTCTTGTCATATAGATCTACTAAATGTCGGGTTTCACATGATGTACTCCATCATTTAGTTCTTAAAAAGTACCAAGCTCCTCACAGCGGTTACCTTCCAATGCGTTCATTTAGTGTACCGTAAGGGGAAGTAATCGCTGCGGGGAGTTTTATAAATGTTCACTGACATAACGAGGATGGTATCTATGTGCAAACGTCAGAGGTATCATAAAAAACAGCGACAAGGTGCATATAATTGAAATTTTATCAACAAAAATAAATTTCAGGTATAGGATCCATATGTTATGTAGATGAGTATGTATAGTTCTACCAGGGAGAGTGGCAAATTGAGTTATCTTAACTTTGAGCATAGAAAGATACGTCTCAAAACGTCAAAATACATGAATTTCGATACATTTCTTCAAATTCTATAGTCATATCAATATTATAGATGACTAATATTTCACCAGTACTAATTAATGTCTATAAAATGTTCAACATCCATAATATGTGCCATACGCTGGCACTGTTTTTATTTACCCTAACAGCCTACATGTATATAAATCACACACGGACGGTATCGCTCACACAAGTAGGTAGCCGAATACCCAGTGTGATTTATATCACGGAGCGTCATTTATACTGTAACTGAAAAAATATGCTATCTTTTGGTGCATACTTATTATCCAACTTCTGGCTTTTGTTGCTCAATAAATGTGTTAGAGCTTATTTCTGTAATGTTATGTGATACACGTCTTTTGATCTTTCCAAGAAGTAAAAGATCCTTTGATTCTTATGGTTATGTTTGACAAGTGCATCTTGTAATCCTATCGAAAACGAACATGGATTCGGTGTACCAAAAGAATGAGTTGCGTTTAATGACGGGAACTAATTTATTCAATTTATATTGAATGCATACCTAAATAATGAATAAATAGCTACGCAGACTGTACTTGTGTATATTTTGTGTTGAGTGTACTTCAATAAATTGCATTTATTAAATCTTCATAAAGGTCAAAACAAAATATGATTATGTTATTATTCATAGGCTGGGGGTAAGTTTTACCTTTTATATAGTATGGACAACGGCGTTTTAAGAAACATATCTATACGGTTGCACATGAATTTTGATAAGCCATTTGGTCATCTGTAAATCTCAGTTTAGAGAGATAATGACCTGAGAAAGAACAGGCATGGGTTGAATAATCCTATTTGTTCATATTTGCTGTTTATCAAACAGTTGTAGTATATATGAATACTTGGTCAAAGCAATCATCAAGTTTTTGGTCACAGTATTGTTATATTGTCTGATCTGGTACATGTAGTCCTTTCAATCTTAATTACTAGTACACTTTCTGGTGGTGAGAGGGTGTTTTTAGTTAACATTTCATTACCTTTCATGAACAGATTCGGTCACAAAAATAAAAAAAGGTTAATGGTTCTAAGGAATAATTTAATATATAACAACTCTGAGATATAGTACGGGGTAACCTTTTACAGTTACCACACGGCACTAAATGTCCGATGTTGTGATTATAAAAGTATTTCGTTTTTGCTATTATCTTGCTTGATTACATTATATCGTTTCAATGGTTCTTTTTAAAACGTCTCTAGAATTAGCAATATATTAAAATCGATGGACACTTGAGTTTAAATATACTTTTGTACGTGGTCTATGATTTCAGCCAGAATGTCAACGAAGAGATGTACATGTAAAACATTGAATTTGCAACGCAAAGAAGAGAGCTTACTTTTTGCATCTAATACAGAGTAGAAAGTACGGTACTACTAAGCGTCGTTAGAAAACTACTGAACGTAATAAACTCTTTTACACCTTAAAATAATTACGTATACCTTGCGCTTAAATCCAAACTACATTTCTACAGAAGTTTATATATGTCTTATAGAGTTTATTCATATTTTCTACAGGCAAACACTTTTAACTTTGAAATGAAAACCCGAGTTCAGGAGGGTATATAGAAAGACTTAATTGGTATACTTTTATAGGTTTTATTTTTTATTTGCCTGGGTGACTTCCCTACCATATGTTACGTTGCAATGCATCTAAAAAAAATAAGTTTGACTTGTTTAATACTTTTTTTTCAAATACAAACATATAGCGTTTTAAGACTCGTTATAGTGACTATTTTAGGATTGCTGTAAAACATAAAAGGTAATAACATTTGATGTAGATATATTTGATTATTAGATATATTCTCAAATATGTATTAAAATTTTACCATAGTTCCTTTTAATGAACTACAACTCTTAGAAAGGTCCAACTTGTATTTAAGGTATTTAGAATAATAGGACATTCTTTAGAGGCTTTGACAAGAAGTTGACAGCAATTATCTTTGTTTCAATGCGACAGCGCAGTGATAAATAATCATGATATTTAAGTAAAGAGAAAACAGAGCCACGCAGTTCGTTGTATCATTTCATCACGGACGGGCACCTTGATAGGACCATCGACCTTCGGTAAGCCAGCTGGATGACTTCCTCAGTCATATGAAGATTTCAACGCCTCTAGCTGGGCTCGAGGTGCAAGTGATTTGAGAACTCCCTGATTATCAAGATATATTGTAGTTTGTTTAATCATGTCACAGTTATTATTAAAAAGACGTTCACTTTTATAAAATGTTGATGGCCAAGTGAGTCTTTTGTAGCATGCATGGCACATTGTTTCCATAGGGCATTCTACATCTTCTTATGAAATGAGTACAGTACAATTAAAAACTATGAATACAATACAGGAAAATTATTATTACCTTCGACATTTTAAGAATTTTGACAAAATTGAATTTAAGTAAAAACTAATCATATCTCCTGTCTTCTTTAGTCTGTGTCAATTCAATAAGTTAACAAAAATGTCTTAAGGTCTGCTGCACATAGATCTGTTGATGTACTAATATTGTTGAACAGTTCATGCATAACATGACAAAATGATCATTATACTTTTCGTTATCATACAGATGAATTTGGTGATAATTTAGTGCATGATCAGCAATAGACGTACATTGAATTTAAATTTTCAGTTTTCAAAAGTGATAACAAAAATTAATATACATACTTAATTTAATGCATGACTTCTGCATCCTTATTTTGACAGGTTTTTAATAAATGTATCTACCCACACATAGCAAACTTCAAGTTTTCTCACACGAAACGTTACTTTTTTCTTGTTAATGTAAACAACATCTATTAATGGCAAACGCAAATTCAAACTGCGTAAATGACTAAATAGTATTTCAGTATCCAGATTTGAATATATATTTAATTGCAACCATTAAAAAATCTTCACGCCGAGAGTGTTATATTTAGCTATTTTTTCTTACTTTAGACATCGGCTAAATAGAAATCATTGGCTAAACTTCTGTACTAGTAACAAATATTTATACTGTGTTTAGCTATACATATATTTTGTCTTATCTTAAGCCTGTTGCTTAGTACTGTTAATTGTATGTTTACATAAACTATATGTAGTAACTGTTCATATTTTCAAATGTAAAATTCGGATCCAGTATACCTTTGAGATATGGTCTGTAGCTTGTTTCCTCTCGTATCTTTGTATGTTCAAAACCCCGCACGAGGTGTAATTTTTTTTAATAAGAGTAAGCCATCAAGCTGGCTTTGTGAACACTTCATGTTTTTATCAAGGTACCAGTTGATGGCTAAAGTCATGTCCGAATGAAGCACCCGGGGTCTTCCACCCAACATTAAACACTGTTTGTCAGAATAATTTGCATATCCGATATATTGATAACGTAACACATAAGCACAAATAGTGCTTGACTTCCTTTTCATGATGTCATTGCTATAATTATTGTTGAATTGGTGTTAATAAAAAGATTTGGGTCATTTAGGCTGATTTGGGTTCATTATGGCGATAGCTGGATCCCAGCATCATATATTATATCATATCAAATAGTTAAAAGGAACCAGATATTTGTTAGAGCAAGTACTCGTTGTAAAATACTATGTATAAATTTGGACCAATCAGAAACAAGTTCTATAAATAGCACGCCTGCTAGGGTATAAACAGATAGATGGATGACAGAGAGATCATTCGGTATCCAGCGATCGAAGAAAACACATCGAGGATTCAACTAATAATTTATCCCAGTCCCTTGATAGGGAAGTAATTGCAATTACACTGTCAGGGCGGATACCAGCGCAACACCAGCACCGGACTTCGCGCAACCCATTTTAAGCCTATTCCCAGTGGGAATTGGACTGCGCATTTACCACCCGTGAGATGGTGATGCGCGACAGAACGTTGGTGACACTACGATTGTGAAGCGCGACAGTGTGATGGCGAAGCGCGACTGTACGATGGTGAAACGCGACAGTACGATGGCGAAGCGCGACAGTAAGATGGTGACACAACGATGGTGAAGCGGCAGTGCGATGGCGAAGCTCGACAGAAAGATGGTGAAGCGCGACAGTGCGATGGCGAAGCGTGACAGAACGACGGATTGTCACCATCGTACAGTCGCGCTTCGCCATCGTTCTGTCGTGTTATCGTCATCGTACTTTTGCGCTTCGCTATAGTACCGTCGCGCTTTTCATCGTACGTTGTACCTTTGCCCTTCGCGTTCATAGGGAGCAGGCGCTGGCCCTAACGGAGCACCGTTGCTATCCATTTACTTTTAAGATGGTTTTATTTCATCTCAGACTTTGTTTGTTATACAAACGGAAAGGCTATCTCATAGCTTTCGTTGATGAACTACAGAATGAAGTAAAATTATTCCTAGTTCAGAAACAATTTAACAATCTACAACAGAACGCCAGTCTGTACGTAGTAAGCTTTGCTCTAGAACCCCCGTCGTTCCTGCAACGTTTTAAAAATAGTGTATCCACTTTTGACTCTATAACAAATCGTCTAGTCGTTATTTTGTAATGCCTATAAACATGTTTTATCGAGTTTTGGTCAGAGTCCGTGGACATTCAGAGAGTAGAAAAGTCTTACTTGTAAAAAGATGGCAGTAAAGTTGGTAGGCAGTTGGTAGTTGGTAGTTGAACATTCGAATAACCAACTACGTACTAGTTGCCAGTTGGTTATTCAAAATGTATAGGCAAGTCTGATTACCTTTTAAAACATAATGATGAAAAATCATTCTTATCCATGTTTTGTTCTTTAATATTAATCTTCATTTCTTAAAATGCACTCAGCAGTCTCAAAAAGTACCTTGGGAGCCAGTTGCCAATTCGCGATATGTTTCAGAAAAGCTTCTTTTTTTCAGTCACAAATTGATAAAATCATTCAATATGACATTTTATATGGTCTTTCATATCAATATCTGACACTTTAAACGTAAAGATCAGTCTTGGAAACACTCAGGAGAGCCAGTTGCCAATTCGCGTGTGAATAACCAACTGCCTACTGGTAGGCAGTTGGTTATTCGACATTTTACATACAGTGTTTTGGTAGAACATGATAAAAAATTTATTCTAACCCTTGTTTTGTTCTTAAATGATAATATTTTTTCCTTTAAATGCTTTCAGCAGTCTCAAAACACCGGAGAGCCTTGGGCAATTCGCGATATGTTTCAGAAAAGGCGTTTTTTTCAGACACATATAATAAAAAATTCTTTTTCATATATTTTTTTCCTTTGTATCAATCCCCGACATTTTAAACGATGGGTCAGCTTGGAAACAATCGGGAGAGCCAGTTGCCAAATTTCGCGGGGAATAACCAACTGGTTTCCGGTAGGCAGTTGTTATTCAACTTTTTCGACAGTCATAGTTTGATCAAAAAAGATAAAAAAACAACAGTCCTGTTTCTTCTTTAATGTTAATTTTATCCTTTAAATGCATTCAACTGTTCAGAATGCACCAGGCAGCCAGTTGCCAATTCGCGTAGTTTCAAAAAAGTCGTTTTTTTCAGACACATATGAAAAATAATTTTTTTTACAGATATTTTGTTTTTTATATCAATATCAGACATTTCCCAAAAAGATAGGTCGTTTTGGGAAAACCTCAGGAGAGCCAGTTCCAATTTCGCGTGCGAAAAACCCCAATCCCCTAGGTAGGCGATGGTTATTCGACATTTACTGACAGTCATATTTTTGGTAGAAAAACATGATAAAAAATTCTTCTTACCCTGTTTTTTTGTTTATTTTAGTTTTTTTCTTTAAATCATTCAACAGTCGCAAAACGCCCCAAACACCCAGTTCCCAAATTTTGCTTATTTTTTCAAAAACCCCGTTTTTTCAGACACAAATGAATAAAATAATTCAATTTTACATATTTTTTTTATTTGTATAAAATTCCGCCTTTCAACGTATAGGTCAGTCTTGGAAACCTCAAGAGAGCCATTTCCCCAATTCGCGTGCGAAAAAAACCAACTCCCTACGGTGGGCAGTTGGCTATTCGATTTTACAGACAGTCTTTGTTAGGTCGAAATTATAAAAAGTTCAATCAACCCTTGTTCCGTTCTTTAATTTTAATATTTTTCCTTTCAAGTTTTCAATAGCTCAAAATGCACCGGGAGACCATTTTCCCAAAATTACGTTTTATTTTCAAAAAAGCCTTTTTTTCAGACCATATGAAAAAAAATTCAATTTTAAATATTGGTTCTTTCATACATACCGACACTTGCAAAGTATGGCGTCTTGGAAATATCAGAGACCCATTTGCCATTTCGCGTGCAATAACCAACGCCTACTGGTAGGCAATTGGTTACGTCATTTAACGACAGTCAATTTGGTCGAAAAAGATAAAAAAAAACAATCAAACCCCCTTGTTTTGTTTTTAATTTAATATTTATTCCTTTAAAATGCATTAAAACAGCCCCAAAATGCACTAGGAGAGCCAATCCCAATTTGCGTATTTTTTCGAAAACCCGTTTTCAGCACATTGAAAAAAATAATTCAATTTCATTATTTTGTTTTTCTACAATATCGACTTTCCAACGTATAGGTCGTCTTAAAAACACTCGGAGACCAGTGCCAATTCCGTGCGAAAAACCAACTCCCCTCTGGTGGGTGGTTTTTCGACTTTTTTACAAAAACCCTTTGTTTTGTTGACATGAAAAAAAAATTATTGAAACCCCTTGTTTTGTTATTTTTTTTAGTATTTTTTCTTTTAAATGCATTCAACAGCCCCCAAAAATGCCCCAGGGGAGCATTTGCCATTCGGGAATTTTTTCAGAAAAGCCGATTTTTTCAACCATATGCAAAAAAAATTCATTTTTACAGATTTTTTGTTTTTTTTATATCAATACCCGACAGGGTCAACGTATAGCACTTCAAAAAACACTCAGGAGAGCCATTTCCCAAATTCGCGGCGAAAAACCAACCCCTATGGTAGGCGGGGTTATTCGACTTTATACAGACAGTCATATTTTGGTCGAAAATTTAAAAAAAAACAATCTAGCCCTTTTTTTCGTTCTTTAATTTAATATTTTTTCCTTTCAATGATCCAACAGTCTCAAATGCCCCAGGGGGCCATTTGCCAATTCGCGTTTTTTCAGAAAAAGCCGATTTTTTCAGCACTATGCATAAAAAATTAGTTTACATATATTTTGTTTTTCTATAAAATTCCAATTTCAACGTATAGGCTTTGGGAAAAATCGGGAGAGCCTTTGCCAATTCGCTGCTGGTGGGCAGTTGGTTTTTCGACATTTTAAGACGTCTTTTGTGTAGGTCGAAAATGATAAATAATTCTTTCTTTCCCTTTTTTTGTTCTTTAATTTAATTTTTATTCCTTAAAGGGATAAATAAAATAATTAAAATTTTACATTATTTTTTTTTCGTACAATTCCGAACTTTACGATAGGTCAGTCTTGGAAAACTCAGGGGCCATTCCCAAATTTCGGGGCAAAATAACCAACTGCCTACTGGGGGCAGGTGGTTTTTTCGACATTTCAAAGCATTTTTTTGGTAAACGATAAAAAATTCATTTTTAACCCTTGTTTTGTTGTTTTTTTGGGGTTAGATTTTTCTTTTAAATGCAAAAACGTCTCAAAATGCCCCAGGAACCATTGAAATTTGGGATATGTTTCAAAAAGCCTTTTTTCAGCACTATAAAAAAAAATAATTCAATTTTACATATATTTTGTTCTTTCGTATAATATTGACACCCCAAAACGTATAGGTCAGTCTTGGAAACACTAGGAAGCCGTTCCAATTCGCGTGCAAAACCCAAACTCCCTACTGGTAGGATTGGTTATTCGACTTTTTTGACAGTCTTTGTTTTTTGGTTTTTAAAAAAACATGAAAAAAAATCATTCTAACCCTTTTTTGTTCTTTTTGTTAGTATTTATTTTAAATCATTCAACGTCTGAAAATTCACCAGGAAGATTTGCCAATTGCGATAGTTTCAAAAAAACCCGTTTTTTTAGGACACAGGCAAAAATAACAATAATTAAAATATTTTGTTTTTTCATATCAATTTTTTAAAACAAGTAGTTTGATCTAGGGAACACCATGGCATGTCAGTTGCCAATTCGTTGGGAAATTAAAATCCCCTGCTGGGAAGTTAGAAAATCGACATTTCAAGAAATCCTTTTTTAGTTAAAAGATAAAAATGTGTTTTTAAGATTTTTTTTTTTATTAAAATTTGCATTCAGTAGTCTTCGAAGGCTGGGGGAACCAGTTCCCAATTCGCACTTTTTTCCCAGAAAATTTTTTTTTACACACAAAAAACATAAAAAATTGTTTTAATTATTGTTATTATCTTTTTTATAAATACAAACATTTTCACTAAGTGACCAGTCTTGGGAAAAAAGGGGAGCCAGTGCCAAATTCGCGTGCGCGTGGTTATTCGCACTTAAAAAAATTAACATTGTTCGAATTCAACGATTTAAATTTTTTAAACTGACAAACTACAAGAAATATTAGGGTAGCCACTTAAAACAATTAATTTATACCATGCAGAAAATTTTTCCCAGACCCTGTAGAGTTATGGGGTCACAGGACGTCCAATTATGTTATTGTGTGTTTGTTTGGATGATTTTGTCTGAACACGTATTGTTAAGCTAAAATTTTTTTGGGGGAAAAGCGCAAATGAAAGGTAAGTGTTTTATATTAATTCATTTATGCTCTAATTAAGCACGACTTTTGATATTTTTTATTATCTGAAATATAAAGTACTTTTTTGAATGTATTAGATTATATTTTGTCATAAAACCAAAACAAGTTTAAATACATGGTAAAAAAAGATTTTTTCCCTGTTTGCGTTTTTTGAAAAACTTGTTTTGGCGCGGGGAAACGAACAAAAAATTCAAATTGTTGGCTTTTTATCAGTTTTCATTTTCATAGGATATGTCCTTGTAGACATATAGAATAACAACGTTTAAAGGGGAAGAAAGTAGTATTATGCTATAAAAAATTGCCTTAATAAAGAAGTGCAAGCCCCCCCGCGGAAAACAACTAAATTGCACGGGAATATTACATGTTGATTTGCGGAGGAAAGGGAATGGAAATATTTAATATCTTTCCTTTTTTTAATTGAATGGGAAAAAAATTTGAAAAAACAAATGGAAAATTTTAGAGAAAGCTACTATATGAGCTTTAAAAATTGAAACATATATTATAGTTGAAAATATGTATTACCTAGCCACATTAAAGTTTTGCATTTTACCTTTAAAGCGGAATGAGATTTAATATAGCTAGATACACATACTAGTGCTAGAAAAACGTGATTAAATTTAAAACCCCCAATTTTTTTAAAATAATATGGCAGTGAGTTTTTTTTTATTGATATTTACGGTGAAAATACTCGGGTGAAAAACGTTTTGGGTTGACAAATCATAGCACGTCCCCGCATCGGCGGGGGTGAAAAAAAATTTTTCGGTTGACAATATAAAATAAAAACCCTCACGCATCGGCTGGGGGTTTTGAAAATACTTTTTTGGGTTGACTACAAAAACACCCTCACGCACGGTGGGGGGAAAAAAATATTTTTCGGGTTGACAAATCAAAAACCCCTCCTGCATGGGGTGAGGTTGAAATACAGTTTTGGGGGTTACAATATTAAAAAACCCCACGCATGGGCTGAGGGTGAAAATACAGTTTTGGGTTTTGACAATATCAACGACACCCTCACTGCTGGGCCCGGATAAAAAATTCAGTTTTTTGGGT
The DNA here is from genome assembly GCF_021730395.1 of Mercenaria mercenaria. NCBI lineage: Eukaryota > Metazoa > Mollusca > Bivalvia > Venerida > Veneridae > Mercenaria > Mercenaria mercenaria. The sequence goes on along the minus strand of NC_069362.1, from coordinate 87,337,016 downwards.
TGAAAATATCAAAACACATTATTACTTTTTAAAAAAGAACAACAAAAAAAAAAATTTAAAAATTTTTTAACTGAAATTTTATATGAAACAAAGAATGCTGCTTTTTGGGCATTTTAAAGTGCAAACTTTTTTATAAAAGTGGTTTCATCCTTATAATAAATCATATTTTTTACTGGCGTTCGTTCAAATCCCAAGGGAGTTCGAAAATACCTTTACAAAAAGTAAGTACTTTTAAAAAAAAGGGGTACTTTTTAAAAAAAAAAAAAAAACGGTTCCAAATCCTCATACAAAGCTTGCGCTCCCGTATAATAGATGTTATTTAAATTATATGAAGGAATTTGATAATATTCATTTGTATTAGCGTAGTGGATTGTTCTTAAAATAGAGTTTTTATTCTTGTATAAATAAGAAAATGGGGAAGTCTTTTACCACCTACATCGGGCCCTAAGGCTAAGACGATGCTGTCATTAATGTTACTCCCAAGTCAATAAAATGGACATTAACCCGCAGCGGGACTTAGATTCGGCAGTGGTCAACTTGGTAATTACACGGGACAGTGTGTGAAAATTAAAAGGAAATTTGTAAAACAAAAACATTGTTTATGGCTGCCCATGAGAAACCAACATAGTGTGTTGCGCCAGCATGGATCCAGACCAGCCTGGATCTGCACATTGGTCGGGACCCAAGTAGCTTTTCGCTTTCAAACTTTTGAAATTTAGAGAAACCGTTAGCGAACAGCAGGGGTCCTGACCACTAGTTGGTTTTTCATGGCGCGGCCCTTTTAAAATTTATAGTAGACTATTAAAATCATAAATTTGAAACACCTAACCGACTATTTAGTTTTGAAAATATAAAAGAAATAACAAAAACTTGTAAAATTAAATTACATTTAAATTTGGGTTTAAAAATGGAAAGACTACAAAAAAGGTAATGAGTTTTGGTATCGTTTTGTTTAAATAACTATACATACAAAAAAAAGCATGTTTTTTTTAATAATCAATGAAAAATATAAACCTTTTTTATTTTGTAGTTACAATTGCGGATATTAGCAATTGGACTACAAATTTACAACGTTTGTTTTTCGGTTTTTTGGGAAGACCAGTTTTTTTGTTTTTTTATCTTTTTTTTTCTTTTTCTTTTTCAAAAAATTTTTCCAATTTGGAAGGTTAATTTTCTGTGGGTTGAGCAACGGGTTTGGGTTTGGCCCTTTAAAGATAATTTTTTCAATTTTACAATGCCTTTGAACCGTCCTGAAATGAACTTAGGTTTTTTAACCCAGTCAGATGTTCAGCCGAGAATTTGCACATTGTTTAAATTTTCCGAGGAAAACCCCCATTAGCAAAACCCGATTTATACCAAGTTTCCTGTCCAGCTTGTTTTATGATTTGAAACTTCTTGAAACTCGATTCAAAACGGTGTTAGAAATTTGACCGCAGCTTTGTTTTCCCGGATTTTAATTTGACTTGTGCCGTGAAAAAATTTTAAGGGTATGCAGTGATTTTTTTTAATTTTTTAAAAGTTCACTATTTCGGTCGAAAGTCATAGAAGTTTCAATGTTAATGATATATCCATTTAAACATTACTTTGTATTACACATCAATATCTAAACACTTTTTTTTGGGAAACATTCGGAGAGCCTGTGGGTGAAAAAAAAAAACACCTATTTTGTAGTCGGCTTTAAATCTCACGCTTTGAGTTTACGCATACATGAATACCTAGTAAAACCTAGTTAAACATAACCCTAACCCTTTAGTATATAAAAACACAAAATGTGCGTATATTAAATAGGGGCGAATTAATGTTTACGCGAATGTAGCAGTAAAATTTTTGATGACTTTTAAGGCGTAAAAAAGAATTTGGTTTTTTTGTTTTGGATGCATTTTTAAAGGAATAAAAATTAACATTAAAGAACAAAAAAAAGGGTTTTAAAAAGAATTATTTTTCATTTTCGACCCAAAAACTGACTGTCTGTAAAATGTTCAATCCAACTGCCCACCCGGAGGCGTTGGTTTTTCGCACGGAATTGGGAACTGGCTTTCCCGAGTTTTCCAGGATACCTAACGTTGAATGTGTCGGATATTGATAGAAAGAACAAAAAATATGTAAAAAAGAATTTTTTTATGCATATGTGTCTGAAAAAAAGGGTTTTCTGAAACATATCGCGAATTTGGGAATGGCTCTCCTGGGGCTTTTGAGACTGCTAATTGAATTTTAAAAAAATCAATAAAATATTAAAAAACAAAACAAGGGTTAGAATGAAATTTTTTTTTGTTTACCAAAAAACGACGCAGAAAAGTTGAATAACCAAAATGCCTACCATAGGCATTTGGTATTCGCACGCGAATTGGCAACGGTTCCTGAGTGCTCCAAGATGAGTACTAGTTACTTGAAAGTGCGGGTATTTATAGGAAAAAAACAAAAAGTATGTAAAATTGAATTATTTTTCGCATATGTGTCTGAAAAAAGGCTTTCTGAAACTTTTCGCGATTGGAACGGCTTCCTGGTGCAAAAGAGACGGTTTAAACTGTAAAAGAAAAAATACTAACATAAAAAAAAACGAAACAAGGGGGTTAAAGTTTTTTTTTCATGTTCCCCAAAACAAGACTGTCAGAAAAAGGGCGAATAACCAAATGCCCACCAGTAGGCGTTTGGTTTTCGCACGCGAATTTGGAATGGGTCTCCTGAGTGCTTTAAGACTGACCTTAGTTGGAAAATGTCGGATTTACGAAAGAACAAAATATATGTAAAATTAATTTTTTATTCTTGTTTTGAAAAAAAACTTCTGAAAAAATATCGCGAATTTGGAATGCCTCCCCCGGGGCATTTGAGATGTTTTAAGGCATTTAAAAAAAATAAAATCTAACAAAAAAAACAACAAAACAGGTTTGAAATAGTTTTTTACATTTCTACCAAAACATGATGACAGTAAAAAGTCGAATAACCAAAAGCCTCCAGAGGCATTGGGGATTCGCACGCGAAATTTGGGAATGGCTCCCGAGTGTCTCCAAGACGACGTATGAGTAACGTTGAAAGTGTCGGATTTGATCGAAAGAACAAAATGTATTAAAAGAATTATTTTATTCATATGTGTTGAAAAAACGGGTTTTCGAAAATATCGCGAATTTGGGAACTGGCTCTCCTGGAGATATGAGACGGGGTTGAATGCATTTAAAAAAATAAATGCAACATAAAAGAACGAAACAAGGGTTAGAAGTTTTCTATCATGTTCTCTCAAAAAAAAGACTGTCAGTAAAAAGGCGAATAACCAACTGCCTACCCGTAGGCATTTGGGATTTGCCGCGAATTGGCAAGGCTCTCCGGGTTTCTAAGACTGACCTATATGTTGGAAGTGTGAATTGATAAAAGAACAAAATATATGTTAAAATTGAATAATTTTTTATATGTGTCTGAAAAAAAAAGGCTTTTTGAAACATATCGCGAATTGGGAACTGGCTTCCGGGCATTTTGAGACTGTTGAAAGCATTTAAAAGAAAAAAATACTAACATAAAAAACAACAAAACAAGGGTTTTGAATGAATTTTTTTTTCAGTTTTCCCAAAACAATGATTAGTAAAAGGGCGAATAACCAACAGCCTACCCGTAGGAGTGGTTATTCGCACGCGAATTGCAACTGGCTTTCCCCAGGGGTTTCAAGAACCATATTTGGGAAAATGTCGGATATTTATACGAAAGAACAAAGTATATGAAAAAAGAATTATTTTTTTCAATGTGTCTGAAAAAAAAAAACTTTTTGAAACATATCCGAAATTTGGGAAAGGCTCCCTGGGCTTTTAAGACTGTTGAATCATTTAAAAAAAATAAAATAACATAAAACAACAAAAAACAAGGGTTGAATGAATTTTTTTTTTGTTTTACCAAAAAAAAGGGTCAGTTTTAAAAGTCGAATAACCAACTCCTCCAGTAGGCAGTTGGTTATTCGCACGCGAATTTGGGAAATGGCTCTCCCGAGTGTTTCCCAAAATGACCTTTGTTGAAAGTGTCGGAATTGATAGAAAGAACAAAAAATAGTAAAATTTAATTATTTTTTCTAAGTAGTGTCTGAAAATCGGCTTTTTTTAAAACATATCGCGAATTGGGGAAAATGGCTCCTGTGCATTTTTAGACTGTTTAAACATTGAAAGGGAAAAATATTAACATTAAAAAAACAAAACAAGGATAGATTTACTTTTTTTCATTTTCGACCCAAAAAATGACGTCGTAAAAAGTCGAATAACCAACGCCACCAGTAGGGAGTTGGGGTTTTTCGCACGCGAATTTGGGAATGGATCTCTTGAGGTTCCAAGCAGACCTATATTTTTAAAGTGTCGGAAATTGATCGAAAGAACAAAATAATGTAAATTGATTTTTTAATTCATTTGTGCTGAAAAACGATTTCTAAAAACCGTGAATTAACTGGCTCAGGTGCATTTGAGACTGTTGAAGCTTTTTAAAAAAATAAATATAACATGAAACAACAACAAAAAAAGGGTTTGAATGAACTTTTTATCATTTCCCAAAAAAAAAGACTGTCAGTAAAATGTCGAATAACCAATGCCTACCGTAGGGGAGTTTGGTTATTCGACGCGAATTGGCAAAGGCTCTCTTGAGTGTTTCCAAGACTGACCTATACGTTTTAAAGTGTCGGATATTGATTGAAAGAACAAAAAATTGAAAATTAATTATTTTATTCATATGGTCTGAAAAAAAACGGGGTTTCTAAAAAAACGCGAATTGGCATCTGCTTTTCCCCAGTGCTTTTGAGACTGTTGAATGTTAAAGGAATAAATATTAAATTAAAGAAAGAAACAAGGATTTAGATTGACTTTTTTTCATTTTTGCCAAATTTTCTGTCGTAAAACTGCGAAAAACCAACTGCCACCAGTAGGGAGTTTTTATTCGCACGCGAATTTTCATGGCCTTTTGAGTGTTTCCAAAACGACCAAAGTTGGAAGTGTGGGAAATTTATACGAAAGAACAAAAATATTTAAAAATTTAATTAAAATTTTTCATTGTTCTGAAAATCGACTTTTTTTGAAAAAAAATGCGAATTGGCAACTGGCTTATGGGATTTTGGTGTTTAATGCATTTTAAAAAAAATAAATACTAACGAAACAAAACAAAAAAAGGGGTTTGAATGAATTTTTTTTAAAGTTCTACCAAAACAAGGTTGTCTAAAAGTCGAAAAACCAACGGCCGTGGGAGTTGGTTTTTCGCAGCGAATTTGGCAATGGTACCCGAGTGTTTCCCAAAATGACCATACGTTGAAAATGTCGGATATGAACGAAAAAAACAAAAAAATTTTTTAAACGGGGTTATTTTTTCATATGTGTCTGAAAAATCGACTTTTCTGAAAAATTCGCAATTGGGAATGCTCTCCTGGGATTTTGGAGTTGAAGCATTGAAAAAGGAATTTAAATATTTAAAATAAAGAACGAAACAAGGGCTAATTTATATTTTTTTATTTTCGACCAAATAGACGTTTTAAAAAAAATCGAATAATAAATGCTACCAGTAGGCAGTTGGTTATCGCAGTGAATTGGAACGGCTCTCTTCGGTGTTTCAGGACTGACCTATATGTTTGGGGGTCGGATTTGATACAAAGAAAAACTATGTAAAATTGAATTATTTTTTTATAGTGTCTGAAAAAAAGGCTTTTCTGAAAACATATCCCGAATGGCAATGGCTCTCCTGGAATTTTTTTGACTTTGAAGCATTTAGAAAAAAAAAATAAAAAGTAAAAAAACAAAAAAAACAAGGGGTTTGAATGAATTTTTTTTCATGTTCTACCCAAAAAAATGATGTCTGTAAATGTCGAAAAACCAACTGCCACCAGTAGGAGTTGGTTTTTCGCAGCAAATTTGGGAACTGGCTCTCTTGAGGTTTTTTAAACTGACCTATACTTAAAAATGTCGGATATTGATCAAGAACAAAATATATGAAAAATTGAATTATTTTATTCATTGTTTGAAAAATGCTTGTCTGAAAAAAATCCGAAATGGCAACTTCTCCTGGGGATTTTGAGACGTTTAATGCATTGAAAGGGGTAAAATTAACTTAAAGAAAGAAACAAGGAAAAATTTACTTTTTTTTTCATTTTCGCCCCAAAAAATGACGTCAGTAAAAGTGAATACCCAACGCCCACCATAGGGGAGTTTGGTTTTTCGCACGCGAATTTGGGAACTGCTCCCCTTGAGGTTTCCAAATGACCTATTGTTTTAAAGTGTCGGAAAAGATTCAAAAGGAAAAAATATATGTAAAATTTAATTTTTTTAATATGTGTCGAAAAAAAGGGCTTTCTGAAAATATCGCGAATTGGAAATGGCTGTCCGGTGCATTTTGAACTGTTGAATGCATTTAAAGGAAAAATATTTAAAATTAAAGAACGAAAAAAAAGGGACATTTCTTTTTTTGTCTTTTTTCGGCAAAAATTGACTGTCTGTAAAGCGAAAAACCCAAATGCCACAGAAGTTTTTTCGCCGCGAATTGGCAACTGGCTTCCTGATGTTTCCAAGCCTGACCCAATGTTGAAAGTGCGGATTTGGTACGAAAGAACAAAATATAAAGTTTAAAAAAAGAATTTTTTTATGCATATGTTTCTGAAAAATCGGCCTTTTTGAAACATATCGCGAAGGGAACTGGCTCTCCCGGTGTATTTTTAGACTGTGAATCATTTAAAAGAAAAAAAAACATGAAACAACAAAAAAAAAAGGGTTTTGAATGATTTTTTTATATGTTCTACCAAAACAAGATGACAGTAAAATGTTGAATAACCCGTGCCTACCCAAGGGATTGGTTTTTTCGCACGCGAATTGGCAATGGCTCCCTGAGGTTTTTAAGATGATCTATCTTTTCAAGGCGGGTATTGATATGAAAAAAACAAAAAAAATGAAAAAATTTAAATTTTTTTATGCATTGTGTCTCAAAAATCGGCTTTCTGAAACATATCGCGAATTTGGGAACTGGCTCCCGGTGCTTTGGGCGTTTTAATGCATTGAAAGGGAAAAAATATTAAAATAAAAAAACGAAACAAGGACTGAAAAATTTTTTTCATTTTCGACCAAAACTGTGACTGTCTGTAAAAAATGTCGAATAAAAAAACGCCTACCGTAGGCAGTTTGGTTATTCGCACGGAATTGGCAAATGGGTCCCTGAGTGTTTCCAAGTGACCTAATGTTGGAAATGCGGATATTGATATGAAAGAACAAAATATATGTAAAATTGAATTATTTTATGCATATGTGTCTGAAAAATCGGCTTGTCTGAAACATATCGCGAATTGGCAACTGGCTCTCCTGGTGCATTTTGGGACTGTTGAATGCATTGAAAGGAATAAATATTAACATTAAAGAACGAAACAAGGACTAGATAGATATTTTTATCATTTTCGACCAAAACTATGACTGTCTGTAAAATGTCCAATAACCAACTTCCTACCAGTAGGTAGTTGGTTATTCGCACGCGAATTGGCAACTGGCTCTCCTGAGTGTTTCCAAGACGGACCAATACGTTGAAAGTGTTGGATATTGATATGAAAGGACAAAATATATGTAAAATTCATTTATTTTATTCATATGTGCCTGAAAAATCGGCTTTTCTGAAATATATCGCGAATTGGCAACTGGCTCTCCTGGTGCATTTTGAGACTGTTGAATGCATTTAAAAGAATAAATACTAACATAAAACAACAACAAAACAAGGGTTAGAATTACTGTATGTAAAATGTCGAATAACCAACTGCCTACCAGTAGGCATTTGGTTTTCACACGCGAATTGGCAACTGGCTCTCCTTAGTGTTTCCAAGACTGCTTTATGTTAAAAGGGGCCGTATTGATTTATTAAAAACCTATAAAAGTCTTATTGAATTTTTTCTTTGGGGTAAAAAAAAAATTTTTTCTAAAATTTTGGGAAATTTGGCAACTGGCTCCCAAGGGTATTTTTGGCTGCTGAAGCTTTTAAAAATGAAGATTAATATTAAAGAACAAAACGTTTAGAATGTTTTTTTTTTATCATTAGTTTTAAAGGTAATCGACTTGCTTATACTTTTAAAAAACCCAACGGGCAATAGTGTAGTGGTTATTCGAGTTCAACCCCAACCCCAAACTCCCCTACCCTTTACGTCATTGTAAAAAGTTAAAGTCCTAAAGTGGAATTTCAGTGTACATCTGAAAATTTATTTGTTTAGTTTAAACTTTTTTTATTCAAACAATTTTTAAAAAAATATAAAATTTCTACATTACGCAAAAACAGAAAAAAATGTATGAAAAAGGATTTTTTAAAACATGCAAAATGCAGTTGAGGCCTTAATTAATAAGCGAAATATTAGAACAAATGTTTTCAAGTACTTAAAAAGAGAGTAAGCTTTCTTAGTTTTTGGGGTGTTTTAATGAGATTTCTAGAATAATGCATATAAAATTTATGGAACGTGCCCCCAGTTTTGAAAAATGATCTTTTTTCTTTTTATATCATGATGATAAACTGTCAAACGTTAAATGTCACAATGGCAAACTTAAACACCCTTTAAAATTTCTGTAATGAGGGGGTAATGTTACCACAGGACGCCAGTTGGCTTCAATCATAACTGAACAGCAGTTTATACAAATCCAGTTGCACCTGTTTAGCTGTTATTTTTTTAAATTTAACACTGCGGGTTTGACAATGTTTTGCTCTTTTTTTAATGTAGAATTGACAAATTTAAATCCTGCTCCTCCGTTGTGTATTACAAAAACATGTTTGGTCCAAATTGAACTTTGCCTTTGCAGTTTTTCCCCCAAAAGCTTGGCATAAAGCTGAGAAAGGGGGATGAAAAAGTACATTTTTCGGTCTAGCAAAATTCGTTTGAAACATTTTTGAAAATATCATAAATTTATGTTACTTATCAGATTTTAACTGCACAAAAAGCGTGAAACGTGGTCGTCGCATATCACTGGCGTTTTGGCGTCTGAAATTGATATTTTTTAACTAGACAAAACACGTTTCAGTTTCGTACGAACTTGATCCCAGGATGCAAACTATGTTTTCATTTTTGGACTATCAATGTAATAATTTTAAAGGGTTTTATTTGCGGCCATTTTTTTTTGGGACCGTATTGCAGTTGGTGTTTTTTTGGGATTTGTTTCTATGGCTGTTTCGTTGAAAGGGGGGTTCTTGAAGTCGGCCTTGACAAACGATTCAAAACCCAAAAATTTTTGGGCTAAATACTGTATTCGTGACTGACCGAAGTTACATGAAAAGTCTGGGGGTTTGGTTTTGCATTTGTGTTTTTGCAGTAAAAGCTTTTAAAATAGTTTATGTCTAACAAAACGATATAGGGTCCCATCCTCTTTTGTGACTTAAAATAATTTTTCCCCGATTGTTTTAATTCCAAAACACAATATAATGTGTGAAAAAAAAATGATATTATTAATGATTTTAAAAAAAATTTTCGAAACTTAACTTATTCGGGTTTTAATTCAGTTTTCAATCCGTTTTCTCTGTGGTAAAAATGAAAGGGAAAGCAGAATCGCAAAGCTTGAAAAATTTGATGGGATAGCGCGCCCCAGTTTGATGTCTTATCAGCTTTTAATTTGAACCCTTTTAAAAAATGCTTTAGCTAAAAAGTTAAAATATAGGTGAAATATACTTTGAAAAGTCTCAACGCGGTGTAGTGTCAACTGTGTAGCGAATGTTTCGTGTAAGTCAGCGTTTCTCGGGGCGTTCTCGCGGGAAAAAAAGGTCGTCTTAAAAAAAGGTAAACATTTTTCTTTACGTTGTCATAAAGTATGGTTTTCATTAATTTTTAATTTTTCTTTTTAAGAAACGACATTGTAATATGGCTTTCACAAATGCTTGCCCACCAAGGTAAAAGGTCTTTTATGTTATTTATAACGCTCATGTAATAAAATTTCAGGTTGAGTTTCAATTTAAACGGGTGATTTTAAATGTTTTGTTGCCTATGTTTGGTTTAATTTTTTTCTTTTTTACTTTTTGTCATCTTTATATTTTTTTTTAAAAATTATAAAAATTTTTTATTATATTATTGATATCGAATGAAGTTGAGTCTGTTTGTTTCGTTACTACAAATAATTAAACGTCTGGGAAAATAAATAAAATGAAAAAAAAAGACAAAATTGCATGAAAAAAATTGGGTAATTTTTTTGCAATCAATAAAAAATCCCTGTTAAAAAAAATTTTTAGGCTTAAATTCAAAAACTTTCATAAAAAATGTCAAAAACCTGTATGAATTCTTTTTCCCAGAAATTTTTAGAAATTGGCTTTGGGTTACTGCCCCTAATAATGATAAGCAAGTGTGAAAAGTTTAAAAGCAGTTCTTTTTAAAATTTTTTTTGAGAAATTGAACCTAAAAAAAATCTTAACTGCCGACGCAGATGATAAAGGGGCGAAAATCCCGCATTTTTTTTTTTTCTTAAAACTCAGACGGCAAAAAACAGACGTGGTGTGTTCCCCTTATATCAAAAATATTACTCCCTAAATCGCAGGCCATTTTTCAAAGTATCTTTGCGGAAGGTTTTTTTATGTTTCCCAAAATTTTTTTCTATTGAGCTTGAAACTGACCTAAAACTTTTTTATTCATTTTTCCATAGAAAAAATAAAACATATCCCAATCATGTTTTTATGTGTTCCTGGCACTCAGAATGACTCCAAATTCCTTTCAGGAAAAGAAAAGAAGAAAATTATGGCACGGAAAAGGAGCAAAACAAAACTCCGAAAGAAAGCACAGGGGAAAATGATTTAGTTTATTTTTTTTTGCTGTTTTAATGTCACGGGTTTATGACTGTACTTAGAAGTGTGTAGCGGTTTTTTTTCGACATGGTTTTTTGTATCTTTTGTGTTTTTGGGGTGTAAAACGAAAACAGTTATAACATGATTAGCAACTGACTTTAACGAGGGAAATACTGATAGAAAATTGAATGTAACCGCGATGTCAAACAGTGAATATAGTGAAGAAAATTTAATATGACGTTTTAAACTTGCATTTAGTTGACAGTTAAGAATTAATTTAGCCCTTATTTCCTCAAAAAAAATTTTCAATGAAAATTTTTAAAAAGAAAAATCGGGGAAAAATTTAAATATTTAAAAACGGGTTTAATGAAGTTTTTTTTTAAAAGTTTAAAACTCAAAAAATCAGGTGTCCACAAATCTTTTTTTAAAGTTTATACTAAAAAAATTACGGCAAAAAAATTTCATTTGGCCTTCCCCCACCTTGTTGGTTTCCCAAACATTTGCTTTAAGGGTATATAAAAGATGGGTTTGCGAATAAAACCATCCTTTTATCTTCATATTTAAATTTAATATGTTCATGTATCACAGGGAAGCTGACTTTTTCATCAGTTCTGTTGAATTTTTTATTATTAAAATGTTTTGAAACACCCTAATATAAGTAAATTATGTAATATCTGTAGCAGCTGTTGGGTGTTTGTAACAGCATGCTGCACAAGTAAAAAATTATCATCGCACCGCCATGATAAATTTTCAGATCGATAAAGGACAAAGTTATAATTGACCCGTGCCATGAGAAAACCCAACATAGTGGGTGGCGACCGCATGGATCCAGACCAGCCTGGCACCCCGCGCATCTGGTCAGGATCCATGCTGTTGCTAACGTTTCTTCAATCAATGGGTTAAAAAAAGCGAACAGCATGGAGCCTGCCAGCTGCGCGGTCGCGGGTGGTTGGCCATGCTGGTCGCAATGCCATATTTTGGGTTTTCTCATGGAGGGCCCCATATGTTCTATTTCAAAAAACTAAGATATTGATGTGCAGTCGTTTTTGGTTGTCATTAATGCTAGAGTTTTTGTCCCGCTGCAGGTAATTAAAACTGAAATTTAATTAAATAAATTATTAACGAATCTTGAGAAATAGGAAAGAAAAAATTTGTTATACCCGACACATTTTAGGACAAAAATAGGACATATGGCGATGGTGACGACCCCCCAGCTGCCCTTCCGACATTATTTCATCGGGCCCCGGCACCTTAGTACAACCCCCCGTTTTTTGTAAGCCAGCTAGATTAAGAATACACCCCCCCAACGAGGCTTGAACCACATATGAGGGGAAGGGATTTGAAAGTCAGGACCGAACCCCTTTCGGCCATAAGGACCCATTTATAATTAAGGATATGTCAAAATTTAAAAAAAGTTTTTGGCAAATGTGCTTATGACTAACTTGTCATTAAAAAAAAAAAAAAGCGATGCTGTTGCTCTAGATATGATCATAGAACACTGTACTTAAAGATTATTGTAGAAAATAAAAGACAAATTTAAAATTTTTTCAAATTACCGGGGTTGAATGTGAGAGTCATTATGGGGTTTAAAAATAAAAAACATAATACATAACACAAGATAAAAACACTTTAAAAGATTTAGGAGTTGGGGGGGGGTTTTGTTATTCCTAATTTAAACCCCGGGTGCACAAAGTCGCATGCAGTGTTCTGCTTTTAAATTTGGTTCTGACCAAATATTTCTGAGATAAAGTCTCACAAAATTTAGGCCCTTTTTTTTACTTTTTTGACTGTCAAGGGTTAACTCTAAGCTTTTTTAGTAAAACCCAAAATCTCCCCCCCACCCCCGCTACAACATCCCTAAAAAACGGGCGCATCCATTAAAATGGTAAATAAATCTGTATTTGATGACTCTAATCTAATACTTTCTAAAATATGGTGTTTTTAAGTACCCCCCCTCCCCTATATAAACACGGCGCCGAAAATATTTAAGGGTTTTATAAATAAATCCCTGTATAATTCGTTGTACGAGTTTTGTATTTACGGAACGCTAATCGGATGTAAAAACTGAACAAATACTTGAAAAATTTTAATTTAAAAAAACTGTCGTACGTAGAACAAAAATTATTTTTAAAGTCAATTCTGTCGAAAAATTTTTTCCTTTGGTAATGGGGAAAATACTTTTAAAAAAAATGTTACCTGCGACAAAAAGTAATTTACTATGTGTTGTGGTGTTTCCACTCTGTAACATCGTTTTCCTTTTTTTTTGATTGGAAAAGGGGGGCAATAAGGAGTCCATATTGTAGACAAAATTTGGTGCTAAAATACCATGTTGAAAACTATAAAACAGGCGAAATATTTAAAAAGTCAAAACCCTTTGACAATTGGAAGGTACTAGTAAAAATTTCATATATCACATCGTTTCGAAGTGGTAATTCAATTTTGCTTGGTAAACTAGCAAGAAATCATTTTGCCAAATCTGAATTGCTAATTTTCGGAAAAAATTTGGCAATGGTATCTTAAATAAAAGGGGCTTAAACATTCATTGACAGACCCTTTATTTTTCCTTTTTCTTAAGTTTCTAGTTAACGTTGCCCTCTGAATTATCTTATAATCAATTTAACTTTTGCGCATCAAGATTTGAAGATATTTTTTAAAATTTTTCGACCCCCTTAAATTCACTAAAAAACTAATCTCATTTTGAGCCATCTCAAAAATGTTTGACAATCAAAAATTTCACTCTAGGTATGTTTGAGTTTAAACAGAAATCATTGGGACGTGTATTATTATCTTTTATTATTTCCTTGGAAGCATTTTCTAGTCCATCGTGATATCTAAAAACACGCATAATGATTACAAACTTGCAAACTCATCTAAAGTCAATTTTATTCTTTATGGAGACAAAATTTAATGGAAAGTATCATTGATTCATTTAAAAATATTATAAAATTAACAACTATAAGTTGTTCCCCAGCCATCAACAAACACCTACAAGACCGTGCAAAAAAATCAATAAGTTGAAAAAAAGTTTAAAATTTTTTACTGAAACCCTTTGGGAGAAACACATGCATTTGGCTGCAACGTCACTAAAACCCAAAAATTCAACCTGATTTTTAAGACTGTGTATAACAAATTAATTGCTAAAAATTGAAATTACTTTTTTTAAAACCCGGTTTTCTCTCAGAAATCAAATATCCCAATTTTATTCCTTTTTTATTTTTATAAACATTAAAACTTTTTTGAATAATGAAATAAAATATCGCGACTTTCCTTTGTTTTGAATCGTTTTTAAAAATAACTTTAATTCGTTTAAAAAAATGTTGGAAATTTTCGAAATACTTTTTTTCCCTCTAAAAAAATTTGTTCAAATTACTTAGAAAAAAAAAATAAAACCCAGGAATTGTAAAAACACGCAACCCCCCCTCCCCCCCCCCCCCCCCCCCCCCCCCCCCCACCCCATTTGACGCATTTGTAACTGCAAAAGGGACAAAACATTATTTGGTTACTATGCATTGGAAGTTTGAATACTGCCCTCAAAAAAATTTTTTGGGTCTTTTTCCAGTATAAGGACCTCCTTTTCAAATTGTCTTAGACCAAAGTATTCTTTTGTTATTTGGCAAAAACACGTTCTCTTTTCTAGGTCATTGTGACCTTGACCTTGATAGACCTAAAAATTCAAAAGGATTCATCTTTTGGGCATGATCAATCTCCCCAATTAATTTTCTGATCCTAGGTAAGGTTTTCTCAAGTTATCACCCGGGGAAAAAGGTTTTAAAAAAATTTGGGTCACTATGATTTGACCTTTGCCCTATAAACCTCAAAACAATAGGGGTCATTTAGGTCATGATCCCCTACTTTTTTACTTTCATGACCTATCCCCAAAGCGTTCTTTTAATCCGGAACGGGTCACGTGACTTGCCCTTTTCCCTAGGATATCAAAATCATAGAGGTCATCTTCTGGTCATGCCCAAACCTTTCACTTCCATGATCCTGGATTTAGGAATTCGAAAAGCTCATTTTTTATGAGTGTGTTTAAAATTTCAAGGAAAAAATAGTATTTTTAAAAATCATCCTCAAAAACGATAGGTACCTTTAAAAATTACAAAGGGGTAGCGACAGCGGACGATTTATTTTTTGTATGCAAAATGCCCCTGAGTCAATAGGGGTTCTAAATTTCCCCTTTTTTATAAAAAAAAAATAGTTTCCTTTTATGTAGTATTGGATAAACATTTTCAAATTAAGGATCTACGGGAATATATGACTCGCTGACAGCTGCAAACATCACCTTTTGAACTATATCATAAATGTCCTGCTTTGTTTAAAATTTCGTATGCATATACGAATTTTAAAAAAAACATTGAAGTAAAAACAGTTTTTTCAGTCAAAATAATTGAAAAAACATCTATTTATGGGTTTTTTTCCATAAAATTTCTTTTTAATTATATATTTATATATATATTTTATATATTATTTGGTGGGTGTGTGTGTGTGGTGGTGGTGTTTTTTTAAAATTTTAAAAGAAATCTAAGATAATTTTATTTTTTTTTAAACATTCAATTAATTTATTCCTACAACGATTCAAGTTATATTTTAAAAACCAAAAATTTTGGGGTTTTTATGTGGTGGGAGGATCTACTATGCTTTATACTTAATTAGAGTTCCCTCTATTGTTTGTTTTTTCTTTTTCTGCTGGATTTTGTTCTGCATTTCCCTATTTGTGGAGATTTGTTTTTCTTTTGGGAGTTACTTGCTCTCACTGGATTATTCCCTTTTGCATTCTACTAACTTCTACAAAACGTCGAGAATATTTTTTTCAAAAATCTTTGACTTACGGAACTGTGAAAGAACTTTACAAATTGGTATTGAAATGTGAAAAGTTGGTGGAAGTACCTATTTACCCATCAATAAAAAAAAACTGTCGGCACTTTCTTTGTTTTATTATTTTGTTGAGTTTTATGTTTCCTAATGAGTTTGAAAACCTCACGGGTTTTTTTGCATCAGCAATGTACTTTGATTCGATATCTGCAACTTAACTGAAGGGGTTTGACTAAATCCCTGAAAATTCCATGAACTTATATGTTGACCGTAGTCTGAACGTTTGAGACAAAACGTTTGGTCTCAGTTCTACCCAAGCTGCAAGACAACCAACTTAAACATTTAAAAACTAACTCAAGTTCCTCATTCAAACACTTTTAACACCTGATTTATTTTTACTGGCAGACACGAAAAGATGTCTATAAGTAAACACGTTGTTGCCAGTGTTTATTAAATTGAAACACAGAAAAAAAAAATAAATTGGCATTGGGGAACACCAAAATTACCCTGGCATTGAGATAAAATCCTTGCCCATAACAAGTCGCTTTTTTTTTTGTTTTGCTTGAGTTTTTTTTTTTCAGACAAATTAACCCTGAAATATTGGTTTTATAATTTACAATTTAAAAAAAGTAATCATGGTTTTATTAGTTGTGAAAAAAATACCCTAAAAAAATAAAGAAAAATTTTTGAAAAAATGCTTTTGGGGTTTTTTTTTTTTTTGGTTTTCACACAATTTTGATTTTTGCCTTTTGTTGGTGGTTTGTCTTTGACAAAATTTGGAAAAGCCTAATTATTGCCCTTTGCTTGCATGTATACAAACAATAAATTGTAACAGTGAATTATAACAACAAGTTTGTTTTAACAACCTGAGTAGTATGCTAATTTTTTGTTTTATTTACACAAAAATGCCCCCTGCCCTTTTTTTCCGGTTTGACCTTGACTTTTTTTCTTTTCCCATGTTTTCGTCCTTTACTATTGAAAATAAAAGGAAAAAGGATCAGTTACAAAAAGCAAAACAATACTTTTAAACATTAAAATTTACAAAAGGTGAATTATTGAAAAATTTTATTCACTTTTTTGACCTTTGCCCTTGATTTATGGTTGCCCTTGAATTTTTTGAAAGTTGGTGCATACCAGACTCGCATAACATTATACTTAAAAATAAAGTGATATCTTGAAAATATCGAAAGATATTTTAACAAAATAAAAAAGTTAAAGAGCAATTTTTTTTTTTATTTTACTTGAAAATAAACTTTGCCCCCTTTAAAATCACTTTTTGAATTTGATATTTCAGACGATACCTTTATACGACATTGTGGGACTTTTAAATACGAAAAACATAAATCACAGAAAATTTAAAATTTTATAAGAAAAGTCTGTTATATTTCAGACGGAGCTATTCAGCGATTTTTCAACAATTTGACCTTTGTATTGCTTTCCCTTTGGCGTTTTGGGTTAAATCTGCATGCTGTTTGAATGACATAAAACATTAAAACAAATTTAATTTAGTGACTAATAATGTAAAGACATATTAAACAATAAAAAAAGTAAAGGAAACATTTTTCACTTTTTTTGCATAAAAAATAATTTGACCTTCAATTATGATTTTGCCTTGTTTTTTGAATGGTTTTTACTTTCTGACTTTGTCTGATATATACACTTACATAAAAAAAGTGAGTGACTTATGATAACAAACTAATTTTTAAGAGTAAAAATAGATTTCAAATATGCCAATTTTTTTGTTTTTTTCATAAAAATTTACTTTGAATTTAATTCAGTTTGACCTTCATTTCCCCTTTAATGAATTTTTATTGCGCCTTTTTCGACATATATACATTTATGGGAATTTGAGTTAGTAATTAAAACGTGAAAAAACTGGTAGACTTTAAAATTTTCCCCACCCCCTAATATTTTTACAAGTGAGATTTTCCTCCCCCATCCCAAAAAAAAAAGTGAACAAAATATAGATAGGCACGGCTTTTACACTTTAAAAAAAGGTTTTCATGGAGGATTGAAAAATTTTTTCCAAAAAAAGATAAATTTTTTTGGCCTAAATTTTTGCAATAAAAGTCTGTGAGCCTCTGACCCTTAAAATTTTCTAATGCCAAAACTAGCTGTTTGGTGGGTAAAATAAACCCAGACGCTAATTGGCTTCTTCGTAATGAACGCAATTTTACAAATTTATTTGCACCTGTGCTGAGACTGGGTTTGCGGTTTTTTTTTTTCTTTTAACACTGCGAGAGTTTTACAAAGTATTCCCCTATATTTAATGTGCTAGTAAAATTTAACTTTTAATGACTTTTTTCCAAATATACAATAAAAAGCTATTCAATTTTTAAACAAACCCCCATTTTACAAATTTCCGTTCAGTATTCGTGTACTATTATTTTATGGCACTGCTTTTTTTTAAATTTTAAAAAACTTTTACACCGGTGGGAAAAAATTTGTACGGTTTTTTTATACCGCTTATGGGATTTAATAAAGCAAATGCTGTATAAGAGATATTTCGGTCCAAGAAAAAAAAGAACGATTGAAGTGGCCTTATCAACCCTTTTCACAAAGTTGGCTAAGCGAGAAAAGGGGTTGAGAAAGCACAGTTTCGTTTCTTTTTGTAGCAAAAACTGTACTAGAAAATTCAAACTGTTTGAAAATTTTTTTTGAAAATTCATAATTTAATGCTTACTTATAAATATTGACTGCACGAAACGTGTAACTGGGTCGTCGATTCACTGACTTATTGGCGCTAATTGTCTTTTATAACGACAGGAACACGTTTAACTCTACATGTGAAATTGAAACTGCAGGGTGCAAATTTTAAATTTTCACGTTTGACTGCTAGGCCTTGTTATCAAATTTTAAAGCATTGTAGGTTTTTTTTTCGGACCATTTCTTTTTGGGGCGTATTGGGTTGGTGCGTTTTGGATTGTTTTGATGCCGTGTCGGGGCAAATGGGGTTTTTAAGGTCGATTTTTACAAAAAAGTATAATCTAATAAGTGTTAATGTATCAAAAAAAAACGATATGGGTAACATGCTATCTTGTTTCCATAGAAATTTTATCTTACCCCCTAGAGGCTTTGCATCGCTCTTGTCTGCTTTAATTCGAAGCCTTTAATAATGCAAAATTTGCTGAAAGGAAATAAACGGTTAAATATACTTTGGATAAACCTAAACGGATGTGTGTAAAAATGTGTGGAAAGATGTATACGGTTAAGTCAGCGTTTCTCAGGACGTTCTCGTGGAAGGGGTTTGTCTTAAAAAAAGGTTTTCACCATTTTTTCGGTTTTACATAAAGAGTAGAATTTCTAATAAAAAAAAATGTCTTTAAAAAGTAACGACATATATGGGGCTTCCCCTTTTCCTAATGCTTTTCATACAAGAGGCCCGGGTCTTTAATGCATCATTAATAACGGTCATCGTAATAACATTATCTCAGGTTGAAGTTTTCAATTAAAATGGGGTTTAAAAGTTATTTCTGCCCGTTGGTTTAAATTTTTTTTCATTTTTTGTTTTCATCATCTCATTTTATTTTTTTATTTATTATTTTATTATTATTATTAATCGAAGGGAAATTGATCCATTTTTGCTTTTATAATACGAAACATTAAAACTGTCTTGGAAAGAATAACAAAAGCAAAAAAAAAAATTTTCATGGAAAAATATTTGGTATATTTTAGCAAATGCCTACAAAACCTGTACAAATTAAAATGTTAGGTGGTTATCAATAAAATTACGAAAAATATTTGAATTTGTTTTAAGGGAAAATTTGAAAATTTTATATAAAATTCCCGCAATCTCGAAAAAAAAAACACCAGTTTAGAACAACATCGCTTTGCTTTCAGATTTAATTGGTATTATGTTTACGACTTTTGTTAAATTGTTTATTTTTGCACACTGCAATATATCTTTGACATTGCTGTTTGACTAATTTTCGTCCCCGGGGTCCGTTCCTCCGTCGTTTACCTTTTTCTTCAAACGACATCGTATTTGGTGGAAATTTTATGTTAATGAAAGGGGTTTTTTTAAAAGGTACTTGAAAACTTATAAATTTTGTCAGCTTTGGTGCAATTGGGAATCCGACTAAAAATAAATGCCAGTTTATCCTATATCACTGGTCGTGATAAAGTCATGTCCCTAAAATGCTATCAGGTGACCCTTCTAGCAAGTAACGTATTTGAAACTTTTTCCGTCAGTTTCATAAATATTCAGATGACCTCTTTAAAGTTTTTTCTATTACTCCATTTTCACAGTAGGTCCCCCAACTAAAATAAAAAATTCTCCAAACCACGGTCCAATTTTTAACTTTTTCACAGAAATCTCCCTTTTGTGGTCCTCATCCCCTATTGTATCAGATCTTTTTTTTTCAATTTATACAACCCTTGGGCGGATTTTTTGATAGTCTCAAAGAAATTTCCCCCACTGAACGTCCATTAGAAATTTTCAATGCACTATTGATTGATCAAAAACGGAGCGTGTATTCACTGTATCTAAAACCGAAAAATTCTGTGCCTGAATCTGCGGAAGTTTTTAAAGTATCTTGACGAATGGTTTCTTGAAAGACTTTATAAAAAATTGCCTATTTCAGTTGTAAAAACTCAGGGGCATCTGGGCCATCATAAACCCTTTTTTTAAATTTCCCTTGTTCTTTTCCGGTAAGAATAAAACCTGACCCTTTTATTTATTTTTTCTTATGCATCCAAATTAATTCTTTTCCCCGGAAAAGACAAAGAAGAAAAATTTTGGCACAGGAAAAGGAGCAAAACAAAAAAAAAGAAAGAAAGCACACGTGTGATATGGTTAAAATTTATTGTGTTTTGTTTTATATTTACATGTTGTCATAAACTGTCACGTAAGTGTGTTTTTCCTATTTTGGGGCAAGGGTTTTTATCTGTTGTGATTTTGATTTTTAACGAAAACAGTTATAACTGTTGCACAATTGAATATTTATGCGGTATGCGATGGAAAAAAAGAATGTAACGCGGGTCAAAACAGTGGATATCGGCAAAGACAAATTTAATTGGCGTCTAATTTTAGGTTTGTTCCAAAAAAAAAAACGCGGACGTAATCAATTTTAACCTTAAATCACCTTGTTGGCTTCCAAGATTTATTTAATTTTTATATCTGAAAGAAAAAGGTCTTAATATTTTTCAGCGGAATAATTGCTTGAAAAAAAAGCTTTTTAAACGGAAACGGGAAAAGGGAACAACAAATGCCGTTTGTATCAACGTAAGTGAAATTGGAATTTTGCGTATTAGCAAAACCATACCTTTTGAAAATATCAAATATCCTCAATTTGGGTTCAACCGTTCAATTAAATCAGGAAGCTTGAATAACAATTTTCAAATCTGTTGAATAAGTTACATTTTAAAATTTTTTATGCAAACCGACGTGCAAAATGGTATGTACATTTGGTGTAAAATGAATCGTTTTCATCTGTTTTTACTGTTTTATGTCTCGATTAACAATGTTTTCCTTTGTAACAGAAATGCTGCAAAATATACTAAGCCCTTTTTACTGCACTGCCATAATAATTTTTTAGTCACCAAAGGAGTTAGGACATCCTAAAAGTTGCTGTTTTCCCTTTTGTAATCAAAGCAAAAAAAATATAAAAAAAAAACAAAAAGTTCACCCTTTTTTTTTTTTTATTTCCACTAATCAATTAAAATGAAATTTTAACTGACTAAAACATTAACGGTATTTAAAGGAGACAAAGTTTTTATACCCGACACACTTATAAAATCATAGGCGAAAGGTGAGACCTCAGGCTCCCTACGAGGCATTATTTCATTCACGGGCGAGCACCCCAGTACAACCCCCTGACCCTTTCCCCAAGCCCCGCTGGGAAAAATATACGCCTCAGCGAGGCTTGAAAGAACATCGGTGAGGGGGAAAGTGATTTGAAAATCAGGATTTAACCATTTGGGGCCCCGGGGACCAGTTAACAAATAAGGGTTTTCACCAGTTAACAAAATAGTTTTCGGCAAATGTGTCATGACTAGCTGATGTCATTAAATAAAAAGCGATGCTATTGCAATAGACAATTATGTATATACAGGGCACATGGTTTTTCTGCTCTGTTCCTATTATTATTATAGCAGTACAAGGGCAAATCCCTTTTTCAAATATCTTGGGTTTAATGTGAGAGTCATTTGGGTATAGGTACTACAAAACATAATCACGGAACACAAGGATAAAAAGCTTAAATACTTATTAGGTGTTTGGATGGGGATGTGGGAAATTTTAAATCTGAACTCCAGGTGTACTAAAAGGTGGGGGGTTGTTAATTCCTCTTTGTTTAATGGCTCTAGGCCAAATCTTTGGTTCTGTATATTATAATTTTGACTGTAAAGTGGGTCATAAAAATCTAGGTTATTTTAGTAAAAACCTTTAAAACAAAACCCAAGGGGTAACCTCCACATTAAATATTTAATCATTGGTTTGAGACTTTTCTTATACTTTTTTTAGATATGTACGCATGAATTGGGACGAACGAAATTTCGACGAACAGCGGACAAAGTATCGCAAAGGGAAATTTAAGGTCTTCTCCCCCTACAAAACGGCCAACAAAAATGGGGAAGGATAAAAAATGAACAAAAAATAGAAACTGGGTTTAAAAATAAATGCCCGTATATGAGTGATTCGTGGGGGGGGGGGGGGGGTACCATACATGAACAAAATCCAAGATTTTTATAATTTTTTAATAAATTTTCGTATGATTTATGAAACAATGTTTTACGGGGGATCGAAGACTATGCTTTTATTTAAAGCATACCTGTAAGTCAACACGTAAAGTACTAACTTTTTTTGGGGTGTTTCCACCTTTTATAAATTTTTGTTTTAAAACTTGCCCTTACGGGGGCAATAATGTATGCCTAGAGGATGAAATAAACCCTTACATAAATTTTTTACACTAGTACAATAAAGTTTGGGGTTTACGTTGTTACAAGTATAGGTACGTTGAGAATTTACTGGGGTTTTAATAAGTAAAAAATTGTTTACAGGAAAAACTTAATGACTTTGTATAAAGAGAATTTTACGTTGTGCTTTTTCCCCTATTATATTCTCGTTGAATAAATTGGGTAACTGTCGGCACAGCCTCGCTTTTATTATATTTCTCAACTTTTTTTTTTTAAAAATTTAATAAAAAAGACACTCGTGATATTTTCTATAAAAATAGCAGTCGAAAAAATGTAAACTTATAACCCTTGGCTAATTGAACGGGTATATGTAAAACAAATATTTTTATCAAGTCAGTTTCCAAAGTTTTTCATTTTTGCCCTTTTAAAAAAAGCAGAAAAGGGTATTGCCCTTTTGTATTTTTAAACCCTTTTGGGCAATTTGCAAAGGTATTTTAAATAATAAAAACTTATTACATTAATTTTTTTTCTCAAACAATAAGCAATTTAAAAATAAGCAAAAATAAAAAATTTACTCCTTATATGCCCTATTTCACAAGCATGGAAGTACTTTTTGGACAACTATATGTAAATTTTAGTAGTCCCTTTTCCCAATTGCTTTTAAAAAAGTCCTCGGACGGCACTTCCCCAATTAATAGGTTTGTTTAATTTAGTAGCTGATCGGGGATGCTGTATTCGGCTGATTAATTTTGCCAGAATTTTATCTTTCGAGCTCGCGAGGCGCACAAGCGCCCGTGTGATCGATTTGAAGATCCTTGAGCGAATACAAAATCTTGTCTAGCTTGTTATGATGCCCCCTTTTTCCCCTTTTTTCATATTTCTTCCCTTTTTTTCTTTTTTATTGCGTTATTTTTTAGCTGTGTCATTTTGATTTTAAAAGAACGTAGTCCGGAACAAATACAAAAGGTAAAAACGGTTTGTTTGTTTTTTTCTGCCCGTTCAAATTACCTGTGAAACAGCAAATTTTGACAGAATCTGTATAGGTATATAAAAAAAACCTTTCAAGTCCAGCCGTATTCAACAATTCAATTTTATTTTGGGTTTCCCCCCTGAAATAAATTCTTTCTTTAAAGAACATAAAAATAAAGCCTTACTTTTTAACAAATTAATATTCAAATTAAAAGATTAATTTTGTTATTTAAAATTGATTATATATATTTACCCCTTATAAACAAATTTAGCCTCAGTGCATGTTGTTTTTTCTATCTAGTATTAAAAGTATGATATGCTAGTCTTTTTTAAAGGGGAAGACACCCCTTTTTCTGTTTCTGTAAAAACTTTAATATAGCAGATCACTCCCACACAGTGACGGAAAACGAAGTATGTCTAAGTTTTTCTTTTGTTTTGTCGAAAACTTTTCTTTTTCAAAAATAGATAAACATATTTCTTTTGTACTTTGCGTTGTTTTACAAAAAGGCATCAATCGGTACCATACATTTCTGCTACGGAGTTTTCATTAAGAAAAAAAAATTTTTCATAATTTTCTTACATCAGGGGTTTTTAATCCGTATATGCCCGAACATAAAAGTGTAAACTTTTCTTTACATATAATAAGAGTAACCGAATTTCCCTTTTATTGCGATTCCCCAAAATTCGATGGCATTCAAAAACTTGTTGAATGTGTTTTTAAATTTCGATTTAAAAAAATGAAAATTGAATACCCTTTTTAGTTAAAATTTTTTACATTAAAATATTTTCTGTTATGATGTTTAAAAGGTTTAAGGCTTCATAATTGTGTAAGGTTTATTTTCGAGTTACCATAGCCAAATAAGTGAAAATTTTCTAAGGGTTTAATTTCAGGGCCACTTTCTAACTTAACATGTACAACGGTTTCGTGATATCAAAATGACGCGTTAAAAAATGCAAACCATTGAACTTTTTTAAAAAGTTGTGAAACGTTTAATCATTTAATCTGTCACATTTCAGTTTTTTTTCCTTTGGGTTATAAACGTTTTGCCCTATAAACGTTTTGTATTATTTAATACAACGTACTTGTCAAATGTAATTCGATGCTGGGCCTTTAAGGGGGATTCTGTCCACCTAAACTTTTGGACGATAAAGGGTTTTTGCATATTGTTGGGGTTTTTGGTCATTCCCTACATGTTATTAGCAAACTATAATAATTTAACACAACTTTTTTTGTTTTTTTGTTTAGTTTTTTTATGTATTTTGGTTACTGGGGACACCGACAAAATTATTTATTGTCGACATTTTTTTGGTTTTATGATGGAAATTAAACATTAGATGTCCCCTTCCAAGCGTTTCGACTAGAGCGAGTACCTTGAAAAGCCCCTAAAACTTCTGGGAGGCTTTTCCCAAAACGATTTCTACACCATCGGCCACTCGACCCAACTTCATTGCAGGCATTCTGACCTCCCAATAGGTTGCCAGACGCCAGTCTATTTTAGAGGTATTAAAGATCGCACGAATAACCGTCAAACACTGTAAGTTTAATCAAATTGTTTAAAGTTTTTACTTTTTCACTCGTACTCAGACTGAAATTTAAATACGTTTTTGAATACGTTTTTACGAAAGCAAGTTTCAGGCTTGACAAAAATGTACTATTAAAATCACGTTTCTCTTTTTGTTGTCGTCAATCTGTTTCTAGAATTAGAGGTATATTTTTTTACGTGTAAATTTTTTCTTTATAAGCGAAAATTTGAAGCTTTAAAAAAATGCGCAACAATCTTTACAAAATTTGATAGAATCTCGTTTTGATTTATTCATTTCGTTAAACCACGAAATATATTTTTTAAAAAAGTTAAACAGCTTGAAAAATGCTTGATAAACCATTGGACCGGCATATAAATGTATTGTTCCAGTAAATAGATTTGTGTCTTTTCTTTTATTGCAAATTTATTTACATACATTTGTTTTGGATTAACTACAAATTTTCTTTGAGCTGTAGTGTTAATTAATTGATGACACAATATATTAAAAGATACCAATAAACCTAAGACAACACAAACGTTAAGCTAAAAAACGTTGTCAACAGAACAGTATTATTTTTTTACCTTAACAGTTTTCGCTGCAAACTGCCAGAAGACGTTTATATTTCAAAGCAAGCAATAACAGCATTAAAGCTTCTAAAGAAGTTACAATTTCTTTTTTTTAATTGGTTCATTTCACACAAAACAAGCTCTTAGCTCAGCCAAAAATCGGCGATAGGTGTAATCCGCCGGTTATGCGGCGAAAAAGGAATCATAATCCCCAAACTCCATTCCGGGGAAATAAATTGCTTGGATCATTGAGTACAGTGAGGAATTTCTGGGTGAAGTTGGAATAGCAGAGTTCATAGTAATGATGGTATCAGATGGAATTCTTCCATACTCCGCCTCGTGCATTGTAAAAGAAGCCCATATACAATTTATGCTTGGATTCAGTGTTGTTATATTTTCTGCTCCTTTGGGATCATGTAGTCAATTCAATTGATGTTTAATAGAGTTCCGCTTAAGCCGGTATGGGAGGTGTTGCATATTTCATTACCTTGCATTTTTTGCATCCAGAGGATTTTTTCACAGATTTTATTGCCTTATTCATTGCTTTATATCAACAGAAAATCAATTATCATGTCTTTCTGTAACAATAATCGAATTAATGTTTCATGAACTTACAGTGAATTATTCTTTTGAATGTATACAAATATTATCAATGATTTTTCTGTAACTCTGTAATCAAAACAAATTTAAACTAGTCTTCGGATGATGAATACCAAATGCAAAAACAAAATTATATGAACATGATTTGGACGCAATTTCTTAACGTGTTTACGACATTTTGTTCACATATTTATACCTTAGACTTGCATTTTGATTAATTTTGGTCCCAGACGTTCTTTAACGACTATTATTCGAGAAAAAAAATGACAGACTTTTTTCTTAATAATCCTCTGCCAGCTTTTTCATTTTCCCCTTTGGTGCCATTGGGGGGCTCAGGCTAATATAGAAACTCTTCAATGAAACGGTGCGATGATGAAGTCTTGTCACCAAAATATTACTCGGGAGACACTCTAGCAGAGTTACGTAGTTCACACTTTTCTTAGTTTAAACATATTTATTCCCAAGATACATAACATGTTTGTATTTTAAAAACCAATTAACAGGGAAAAAAAAGGATAAAATGAAAGACATGTTTATAGAATTCTTCTCCTTAAGTCTTTTCTTAGAAACTGACGTCTTCATTTCAAAATGATTTAACACACATATTCCTTGGTTGACTCTCTTCTAAGACTGTTTCGGTTTTATAAGTTGGTAAAACATATGGCTACAAATGATAGAAATAGAAATATTTCAAAACCCCTGGAAATTATTATACGGTAATTCTCCTTGCGATACCTCTATCTAACATTGTATCAGATATTATTTGTCTAAAAACATGGGCACTAGAGCTAATAATTGAACCTTTATACCGTGTGAAATAATTTCACAGAAATGTTCCATCCCTGACA
Organism: Mercenaria mercenaria; assembly: GCF_021730395.1. Classification (NCBI taxonomy): domain Eukaryota; kingdom Metazoa; phylum Mollusca; class Bivalvia; order Venerida; family Veneridae; genus Mercenaria; species Mercenaria mercenaria. Next base: position 87,310,123 of record NC_069362.1, on the reverse strand, counting down.
ATTCATGAAATATAGCTTAATACTCTCTTATTCTATTGACAGGTTGATCGATGTTGCTGTATAAATATAAACGGATAATTGCACAAGAATCAGGCACGTTTGTGTTCACAGGGACGTCATTTTAGCATATCTAGTGAAAATATCAAATATCTTCAATAATAGAAGGTCAATATATTAATGTTATATACAAGGACGAATTTTTTAAACGCCCTTGACAGAGTCGGATCAAATGGAAGATCCGGTGGACCAGATCATTTCCGTAACGAATTTTTTAAATACGTAGTAACATTTTTAGGGCCCTATCTTTGCAAACGTTGTAATAAACTACTGGACACGGGCTACTTCCCCGAACAATGGTCAGAAGGTTTTATAGTTCCTATTTTTAACAAGCAAATTCGATGAATTGGTACCCCCCGCCGAAAGGGTTTGTGGTGAGGAATGGCAAAAAATATGTCCGGCAAAAAGTTAAGGATGTTAATAAGAAGCAAATAATTTCATTAGTCAAAATCAATTTAACAGAAAACAAATGTTTAATTAACGAGTGAGTACATAATAAATGTATGATACTTTGATCCTGACTAAAGAATTTATTTTGAATGGAATATGCTTACTGTAATAAGCTTAGCTTTTAAAATTAAATGCAGTTATTGAAATGTGCGCTTGAAGTTTAACTGGAACGAAATATTGTCTTTGAGTGGTTTGGCACCAGAAGTTGCTGTTTAACATGTACATCTGAACTTAAAAGAACAGATGTTCTTAAGAGAACAAAATCAAGTAAGATATCTTGAACATGGCTGAGGGCAAGGTTTGTGCAGTCACAACATGTTGAAGGTTTGAACATTTAAAAAAGGAATGGAAATATATATATGTATATATATATAGATAAATGTATATATTTATAGATATATGTTTATATTTATTTTTAAGGGGGTGGGGGTGCAGGGGAACGGGTGAGGAAACAAAATTTCACATGATGATTATAAATATTGATGGAAAATTAAAAATGAAAATAAAAAAAATAAAAAATGGGTGAAGTGGTGGAGGGGTGGGGGTGGTGGCTGGGGGCAGAGGATGTATGAACAGTGATGGATGGAGGTGGGGGAATGGTACAACTTGCATCATGTTGATAAATATTCATGGAAGGTTTGAAAAAAATCTAAAATAAGGAAAAAAAATAATTTTCTTTTTTGGGGGTGGGGGTGGGTGACCAAGACAAGTGGGTTACCAGGTGTGGGTGCGCAACTTCACATGTTTATAAATAATGTTCATAGAAAAGAATGAAAGAAATTTAATGAAATTCTGCCAAATGGTAAGTTTGTTATGTACAAATATGTGGACTTTTAGACAATTAAAGGGCAATAACTCTGAAGTTACAAAAGAAATCCCTACGAAATTGTGTGTGCACAACCACATTATAGTGCTCAAAATTCTCTTTAAGTTTCATAGTTCAAGGTCGAATATATCAAAAGTTATGTTGTATAAATTGCCATATCTATAGATCTATAGTACCCTATATAGTTAACACTAGAAACTTCTAAGGGCCATAACTCTGGTGTTTATAGGGCAATCTGACTGAAACTTGATAGGCCCCATAACCTCATAGTGGTGAACATGTATATGAAGTTTGTTTGAAAAAAATCTAAAATAAGGAATGATTTCTTTTTTTTTTTTGGGGGGGGGGGAGGGGGAAAGGGGGTTGGGAGGGGGAGGGGTGTGATCAAGGTAAGGGGGTGACCAGGTGTGGGTACACAACTTCACATGTTTACAATAAATGTTCATGGAAAAGAATGAAAGGAATTTAATGAAATTCTACCAAATGGTAAGTTTGTTATGTACAAATATGTGGATTTTTATAACATTAAAGGGCAATAACTCTTAATTTACAAATAAATGCGAACGAAATTATGTGTACACAACCACATTATGGTGATCTAAATTCTGTATAAGTTTCATAGTTCTAGGTCAAATATATCAAAAGTTATGATGCAGAAATTGCCATATTTATAGTACCCTATATAGTTAACAGTAGAAACTTCTAAGGGCCATAACTCTGGTGTTACTACGGCAATCTGACTGAAACTTGACGGGGCGCAAGAACTTATAGTGGTGAACATGTATATGACGTTTTATATAAATATTCCTAACCATTTCCTAGATATGGCTCCGGACGGACGGACGGAAGGACGGACGGAAAGACGGACGGAAGGACGGACGGACGGACAACGCCAAAACTTTACCCCTCCGACTTTCGTCGGGGGATGAAAAGGGCGTCCCAGAACTACCAGAAAACTATAGAGGGATAACGCTATAAAGAACCCTTGGTAAACCTTTTTCAAGAATACTTAGCACTTAACTTAATGTCTATATTGAATTACAGGCGGGCTTTAGAGCACAGATGGGAACAATACAAAATGTTTTTGTTTTACACGGGGTTATTAATTATATGTTAAACGAAAATAAGCAATTATTTGTCTTTTGTCTCTTTTGTGGACTATTCTAAAGCTTTCGATTTTGTAATTAGAGAAAATCTTTGGTTGAAACTAATCAAATTAGGTGTACGAGGAAAACTACTGAATGTTCTTAAGTCGATGTACGCTAGTGTTAAGTCAAAAACTAAGTTAAATAATACACTAAGTGGCAGTTTTATATGCACGTTAGGGGTCAGACAGGGTGATTGTATTTCGCCTTTTCTCTTTTCCATGTATTTGAACGATCTGGAAGAAACTTTTATCATTAAAGGTTTTAAAGGAATTGATCTAGATATGCTCAAATTATTTTTATTTTTATACGCCGATTATAGTGTTATATTAGCTGAAACAGCAGAAGAATTACAAAAGGGATTGAATATGTGTGTGTGTGTTCGGGTTTAACGTCTTTTTCAACAATTTTTCAGTCATATAAACGACGGTGTCTACTTGTAGCAGTGAGCACAATGCCCAACTTTATAGTGCTGCCTCACTGGAATATCACGCCGTAGACACGTGGCATGATACCCCACCCAGTCACATTATACTGACACCGGGCTGACCAGTCCTAGCACTATCCTCTTAATCCTGAGCGCCAAGCGAGGAAGCTACTAGTACCATTTTTTTACGTCTTTGGTATGACGCGGCCGTGGATCGAACCCACGACCTCCCGCACTCGAAGCGGACGCTCTACCACTAGGCTACCGAGGCGGTATGTATATATATATACGGATTGAATATATTAAAACATATTGTGACAAGTGGAGACTTATAGTGAATGTAGATAAAACCAAACTTATGATTTTCAAGAAAGGGAGGCGAAACAGAAGTGATTTAAGTTTTACATATGATAACATCCAAATTGAAATAGTTAAGAAGTTTACATATCTGGAAATCGTATTTACCTCAGGCGGATCCTTTGTACAAACTTACGAAACATTATCGGATCAAGCGCTTAAAGCGGTTTTTAAACTTAAAAGATGTATTCAAAACTTTACTGCTTTTTCCGTTTCATAAACGTTAGAACTTTTTGATAAACTTATTGTTCCAATTCTGAACTATGGGTGTGAAGTCTTGGGCTTCAATGAGTCAAAGAAACTAGAAAATATGCACATACACTTTTGCAAAAACGTTTTAGGCATAAGGTTACAAACACAGAATTCTTTTATCTATGGCGAACTAGGAAGAGTGCCACTAATAAATCAAAGAATATTCCAGATAATTAAATTTTGGTTCAAAATACTAAGGTCAGACAATACTAAACACATTAGAAATTTTTATAATATGATGATACATGATATGGAACTTAGACCGAATAAAAATTGTTGGGCGGAATCAGTTCAGACAGTATTAGAAAGATTTGGTTTTTACAAAGTTTGGCTCAATCAAGGTGTAGGGAACGAAGATATATTTTTATCCCATCTAAGACAACGATTAAAAGACAATTTTGTGCAACTTTGGAATGAATCTTTGGACAGTTCAACAAGAGCATCAATTTATAAACTATTTTCAAATTTCGAATTTAAATGCTATCTACATAAAATAAAAACTTCTAAATTCAGAATTGCATTAACAAGTCTATCAGCACATCGATTATCTGTAGAAACAGGAAGATGGCATAAACCAAACAAAATACCGAAAAATGAAAGAAAGTGTATTATATGCAATGTTATTGAAGATGAGTTCCACGTCTTGTTAGAATGTCAGATATATAAAGATCTTAGACAAAATCATATTAAGAAATATTACTGGAAACGTCCAAACATACCAAAATTTATAGTGTTGTTAACGTCTGAAAACTACCTGATTCAGAAAAATCTGTCAATATTTGTATATAAGTCATTTGAACTCCGTAGACCTATAAATTATAACTAACACTTTTCTCCTCAGGACAAAGAGCATTATTCTATATATGCTACATATTGATTTTAACATTAAAACTATCACAAATTGACATTTATATATTCATACGTGCACATTTCTGTTAACCGTTTACCTTAATAACCTTTCATAAATTATAAAAAGTTTTAGGTCAAGTCAGCGTAATATGTTACACTGTACTTGAAACCATGAAACGACATATTTTTGCTTTCTTTAAAATTGATTTCTACTTTATTATTTATTACAGAAACTGTGGTCTACCAGAATAGAGACGAACATGTCACATTATATGTGAAATTTATATGCATGCTTATTAATCTTATATCAGAAAGTATAATTTGCTTTAAATTGTGTATCGTGACATATTTTGTTTAGGCACATTTATGCTATATCTTAACTTTGCCTCATCATGTACATTGTTAATGAAAATTTATAGTGATTATCAACTTCTATAATTTCAATATGCTTTATATGATTGTACCACCATTGAACACAATATACTATTCACTGTTTATATACAATGAGAATTCACGGGTCTATGACCTTTTGTTCAATAAAATATCTATCTATCTATCTATATCTATATAAAATGAAGCTTGAATAATCATTTCTTTCTGAATTCGTGTTACAAATTAATATGTTTTTATGTAATACCCACGTTCAAAATGGTATGAGTCACCCTGGATGTTATATAAATCCGTTTACTATACTGTGGCAGCTGTCTCGATCTGTTTGTAAGTAAATATACATAAACCCATTATTACTCGCACCGCCACAACAAATCTTCAAATAAACAACGGAATTAGGACTTGAAGGTGTGCGTCATTATGAGGTATGGACACTACAAAACATAACCGCGAATCAAAAGATAGAAAAATATAATATACTTACGGGAGGGGATAAATCCAATACTGAGCCCCAGGTGCAGAAAATCGCAGGCAGTGTAACACTCCTTTAATATTTAATGGCTATAGACCAAATACGTCTTGAGATAAATTCGGTACAAACATTTAGGCCTTTTATGCACATTTTGACTGTCAAGGGTTATTATAGCACTAGGGTTATTGAAAAAAAATCCTACCAATCAAAACCCAGTACAACTTCACATGCTGAATAATAGTCCTATTATCTTTGATGACTCCAGATCAATTACTTTCTGAGATATGTTCGACACGAATACGGACCAAATAACGGGTGGACGCACAGACGGAGATTAGTGCAGACAAAGAAGATCTAAGTGACCCCAGCATACATACGCGGCCAACAAGAGTGGGGGCACAAAATGTACCGATTATTTGCAAATGGTTTAGATAATCAGTGCTTTATGATAATGTTGTATAGAATATTATACACCCTGATACCATACACTGAGCAATATCCAATGATATTTCTTTGAATTATTAATTTTAATACTGTTGTCATACGAGGAATAAAATTTTATGAAAACAATTGTCGACAAACTTTTTTACTGGAGCATTACAGAACGGACATTTATGTTATGTGTTACCTGTCAGACAACACAGCAATTTACTACCGTGTATCATAGTTTCTTTCTTTTACAGCTAGTCATTATGAGGGCAATATAGTAGACATAATTAAATAGTTGCAGTACCGATTTGGTAATACATAAATAGCAGTAGAAATATTCACGAAAGCCATAACCCTTTTGACTCCTTGAGAGGGGTACTGTGTACAACATATTATATTATTTCCTAGTCTGTTTACACTTTCACTTCCTGCTTAATGAACAAAGTAAGAATTCATATTTGCCATTTTATAGGTTGATATGGCATTGAAAAGAACATGTAAATGATAATGTCTCATTACATCTCATGTACAGACTCTTCAAACAGAATCTGCTATTATTTTCTTTCTTCTTATAGAATCTTGTAGGAATTGCTCTCTTGAATATCCTGATTACAAATGTAAGTTTTCACGGCTTGGACACATCATTAATTTTAATATATTCTCTTCAAATTTTGATCACTTAATTCTATAAACCTCAAGTTCACTTTTAACCATCTCAGAAAGGCTGATAATCAAAGAAATTCACTCTTAGTATGTTTGAGGTCTAACAGAAAATCATGAACATTTGACGCAACGCTTCATCATCATTCTTTTATATAACACTCTTCGTAAAACTAATTTTCTTCTTCTGAAAAAGATTTGCTTAATAACGACATCACAATGTGTTATCTGACAAATCGATTACGTATGTTCACAAACAATTGCGCAAAATTGCTTTAAATTATACAGAAATAAAGGTAGGAGTACAGCTTTAGGTAGCATTTACCAGTAGTGTCATCGTAGATATATCTCAACAACGTCAATAAATAATATACAAAACAATGGCTGAAGGATATAGGAGACAAAGTAAAGGAAATCTATCTATATGGTTCATTTAAAAGAATATAATAACGTAATGAAATATAAATTGTTCCATGCATTTACAAATATTACACCACTCAACACGATACTGAATAGCAATAATTTGAAAATAAACTCGACATATACTTGGATTAAACTTGTTATGGCATGCCAAGGCCACCTGATGTTAAAGACGGTATATTAACAACAATAGCTGCTATAACTTGAAATTATTTATAACCGCGTCGCCTAAGAAATGTGGCTTCCTCGAATATAAATCCTTCCAAATCATAGCTCGGAACTTGACGTAAACACTTTGCCGCTGAACCCATCAGCAATCTGTTATAGACAGAAAGCCGGTATGTTCTCGGATTTATGCCAAAATAAGGTGGATTTCTTAGAAGAACATAAACTATGAGAAACCTGATCTTTTAACAGGTGATTATTTTTGTTAAATCAAAAGAACATGATGTTGTAATTTATTTTTGAAATTTATATAAACAATTTTAAATTATAATTCTTGTTAACAAGACTTTAGCACAAGTTCCATTAATTTCCATATACATAACATACATGTTATAAACTATGTTATTCGAAACACAAGACATCGTTTTACTCGTTTTTTTGTCGTATCTTTTAATATAACACATAAGTCGGGGCCTCCTCGGCCGAGTGGTTAAGGTCGCTGACTTCGAATCATTTGCACCCCCCTCCGATATGGGTTCGAACTTCACTCAGGACGTTAAATTCTTTATATGAGGAAGCCATCCAGCAGGCTTGTGGAAGGTTGATGGTTCTACCCAGGTGCCTGCCCGTGATGACATAATGCACGATGGGGCATCTGGGATCTTCCTCCACCATGAAAACTAGAAAGTCGCCATATGACCTATGATTGGGTTGGTGCGAAGTTAAACCCAATAAAAAATAACACATAAGTTCTATTGCACACTGGCGACACACAAATGTATTTATGTATTTCATTTCGTGCAATGTACAATATGACAGATTTGACAAGTGCTTCAGCGTTATGTACCAAACAGGCATCAATGAAATAACCAATAAAGAGTTAAATAAAACTGCCTTCAGGAGTAGTTATAAAAAAGTGTTAATATTTGCAAAGCTAAACGCCATTCCCGTATACTTTCTTATGGTTATGTTATTATGCACACGGAAATCAAAGCTTTAAACTTAACATTCACAAACAAATCAGACATAGCCAGTGATTACGATCTGAAATTGGCATCGTTCTTCATTTTGTCTCGTCGGTATACTTGTTCCGCCAACGAATTTCATTGTTCAAATTACAACTGTTTATTACGTGATCAGATTTTTTTTTTCAATTTTATGCAACATGTACTACGGATCTGAAAAGGATTGAGCTTTCAAATCATTACCATATAAAGAATGTATTGAACCGTTAGACAAGGGGAAAATAATCATACAATATGAATTGTAAGGACTTATACCAATGTTTTTAAAGGTCATAGTTCCATTTTGATACCTTCTACCCTGTAAGAGGTGATATAATCACTTAAGAGCTTTTTAAACAAATAAAAACTTTTATTCTAATAATTGCTAATATTTACGTAATAGCGTTCCTTTATTAGACAGTCGTGTATGAGAGTATATGTGCTATGCAAATTTCATTTTTATTCTGATTTCAATATTCGGTGCTATGTTATAGAAAGACAAAACACGTGTTCTTTTTTTTTTTTCGTTATTAAGAATTCTAAATCTAATGAAACAAAAACATTTTATGTCGTTTCTGTTAATATTATCATTTAGAAGTATTCCTTTCTGTTATGGTGTTTAAATGGTAAGGCATGGTTTACATATTCAATGCATGCTTATCAGTGCGAATGGCTATGTGCCGTTAAAATTGCAACCTTTTGAAATCTTTACAAGTATGTGAGGACTTGTAATCACTTAAACTATCACACTTCAGTTCTTTTACTTGGGGTTATAAATTTTTTGCCCTAAAAACGTAACAAGTTTCATTAATTAATCCTACATAGTTGTCAAATGATAGTCGACGTTGGCGCCATAATAAGGGATATTCAGTACGCCTAACACATTTGAGCGATGAGGAGAGTTTAGCACTATAAAAGTTGTATTTCGCTGACGAGCACATAGTTGCAATCCAAATAAGCTTCTTTTTTTAGATGTTTTGTTCAGAATTGGCAAAATGTAGTCATATTGCGATTTTTCAAGGTTTAATGGTAGGTATCAAGGTAAAAGCACCGATATTCCGTACGCCAGTTGGGTGGCTTCCATAAAAACCGAGTTTCATACCACTCGGCCACCTGAGGCCCAACGTCACAAGAGACTTTCTGATCTCTAATAGTGTTGCAATACACCAGTCTCTTTTAGAGGGATTTATAGCCTGCATGCACTTTACTAAGTTTGATCAAATGATTCAAAGTTGTCTACCTAACCCCCCAACGTATACTAAGCCTTCATACAGATGAAAGCACAATGTTTTAATCGATTTGATAAATGTTCTTTTAAAATCTACGATTTCTATTTGTGGTCAGTCAGTGCAACTACTAGAACTAGATCTATATTTTATACATGTATGTAACTATCTATTCAATCTGACTAAAGTACTTGATCTTCTAAACGAAGATCTGAGAACGACCCATTCACATTCGTCTTCTGTATATTTTGGATTTCCAATATTGTAGAGATGGTACCTAAAAATTCAAATTCATCTTTACAGATTTTTTACAGAGTGAAATGATAGCTAAGTGCACCAAATTACTAAACATATTTAAGGTTTTCCTCCTCTCCATGTAAAAATAGAAATATTTCATATTTAAAAAATGGCTTTCTCAAAATATCTGAAGCAAAATGGACAACTCTTGTATTGACCGTTTTTCAGTGGTTTTAGGACATCCCCAATTATTGTCTGTATTAAAAGTCTCCACATCTACATAGATTCAATAGAATATAGTGTAAGTTTAGTCTACTTTAAACTCTTTGAAAGAGCCTATACTGAACTTTCTTTTGTCTTTTAAGAAAGTCAAAATCCAAGACTAGCCAAGGGTCAAAAACTAATGAAAAAAGTCTGAATGAAACAGAATGACATGCTCTTTATTATAAGCTTACCAAAAATGTACCTGAAAGAAGATATTAAAGATTTTATAATGTAAACAAACCCCTACACCATTTTGCCATCAATATTTTTCATTCATGAAGGCACTCAATTCAGGGGATAATTGTTGATATATTATAAATAAGAGGCCCTAACGAAATCTTTTTTCAGGTTGTGTAAGCAGTTTAAGTTGTAAATTAATGTTGATATCTGAAGTTACCCGCTTACCTTGTTTACAAGAATAATTAAACACCTTGTAGTTTTTAAGGGTAGTTGAACAGTAACGAAAATCATCAAAGTAATCTCCATAATATTATGCTTTTTCAGCATTTATTCGATTTTCATGGAAAACAATGATCGTGAGAGTTCCATTCAGAAAATGTTGAATTGCTAAAAATACATTACAGAGTCATTACCTATCAGTTACCTTAAAATGTTGTACTTACAACCACTACCTTAAAATGTTGTGATTTCATTTGATGATAATGACTTTTAGTGTTATATTATTTGCAGCAAAGTACACCTGATAAGTATGAAATAATATTCTTCAAAATGACTAAAACATAAACAATTCGAAAACAATCGATTGAAATGACAAATATAACCAGTCTGGCTACGTTGGTACACAAACGTGATACCAATTTAACTTTTTTTTGTAATTTTTCATTGTTGGATATATACATTTTATGTTTTTAAAATTTAGTATATAAATTTTGAGTAAGCCAATGTATCATCATTGGGAACAATAAATAACTTTGGCTTAAAGATCAAATCTTAATAACGTTGCTTAATGTCGTAAAATTTCTTTAATGGAATTTATGCATTATTTTACTTTATTTTCATGCACTACCAAACTTTCTATCAGGGCCTTACTACAACTTATAAAATAACTGTCAGTGTAAGCCATGAGAAAAGTGTGCATATTGTATATTGAATACAATGAGATTTAAACAAATGTAGGTCATATTTTGTCTGCCTGATCAATTGTTGTTAAAAGGACCTATTTGATTTTTCTTTCACTTTTGACCAATGTTTTATGTTGGCTTCAGTTTATTGGTCAATTCAGAGTTGTTCCCCTTAGATTTTCTTGGGTAAGTACCATCTCTAAATATTGCTATTTTTATTTGAACCAATCAGACAACTTGTTCGAATGTCAAAGAATAAGAAAAACTTTGCATTCAATCCAGGGATGGAACCCGGGACCTCTCGCTTACAGAGCAAGTGCCCTACCGACAGAGCTAACCGGCTATCTGACATCTTTTGACATAAAAATTGTAGATATCAAAACCCAAGGCTTTTTAAAGCTTGCAGAATGTTGTAAGTTAGCTTTTGATTGGCTAGCGGAAGGTACGTCAGAACGAGGCTATCAATAGCTCGTTGTCAGATCCTAAGCGTAGCGTAATAGGAGATGCACTTTAGTCAAATTGCTATCTCTTAAGCTTTAATAAATTGTGTGCGACAACCTTAACAACATTTAATGGTAGTGTCATTATGATTTATTATATTAAACACTAAAGAGACATATTGAAGTTAAAAACCATGAAAGAATGCATATCAAACAGTTAACTGGACCGGTTCATCATGAATATAAAGTCTAAGTAATTAAATTTATTTATTTATTTATTTATTTTGGATTAACTATTTTTTCTTTAAGCTGTAGTGCGAATTATGTGATTGCAAACTTTTATGTACGTATACCAATAAACCTCACGCAGCACATACCTTAAATAAAATACACGTTAGATGAAAACTGAGAACGCCTGGCCTAGGATCACGAAAATTAATTGGAGGTTGATCATGACCAGCAGATGAATCCTTTTGATTTCAGGTCAGTAGATCAAAGGTCAAGGTCACAATGACCCAGAAAAGTAGAACGTTTTTTTGCCAAATAACTAGAGAATGCTTTGGTCTAAGACCACATTTGATACGGAGGTAACTTATGACTGGTAAATGACCCATAATTATTATTTTGAGGTCAGTACGTCAAACGTCCAGTGCACAGTGACCAAATAATGTGTGTCCCTTGTGCAGTTACTAAATGCGTCAAGTGGTGGTGGGGGGTGGGGGGGGGGGGGATTTCGTGTTCTATGAACTCCTGTTTGATTTTGGTTTTTCTAAGTAATTTGAACAAGTTTCAGAGGAAATAAAAGTATTTCAGAAAATTTCCAAGATTTACTTTACCGAATTAATGTTACTTCTTAAAAACGATTCAAAATTCAAAGGAAAGTCGCGATATTTTATTTCATTATTCAAGAAAATAGTTTTAATGTTTATATAAAATAAAAAAGAAACTAAATTGGTATATTTGATTTCTGAGAGAAAACGCGGTTGTAAATAATAGTAATTTCAGATTATAGCAATTAATGTTGTTAATACACAGTCTTAAACATCAGGTTGAATTTTCGGCTTGAGTGACGTTTGCATGCCATAATTGCATGTAGTTATCTCCAAGGTTGTGTCAGTACAAAGTATATAAGCTTTTTTTCAACTTATTGATTTTGTGCATCGTCTTGTATGGTGTATTGTTGTATGTGCATGGTATCAACTTATAGTTGTTAATTTGATAATATTTTAAATGAATCAAATCGATAGCTTTCCATTAATTTGTCTCCTATAAAGAGATAAAAGTTGACTTTAGATGATGTTTGCTATAGTTATGTATATCATTTATTGACGCTGTTGAGATATCTACGATGGCACTAGAAAATGCTTCCAAGAGTAATATATAAAAGATAGATAATACAGCGTCGCGTTAATGATTTTCTGTTAGAACTCAAACATACCTAGAGTGAATTTCTTTGATTGTCAGCATTTCTGAGATGGCTCAAAGTGAGATTAGTTTTTAGTGAATTAAGGGATCGAAAGTTTAAATAATATCTTCAAATCTATGATGCGTCAAAAGTTGTAAATTGATTATAATTGATATATTCAAGAGGGCAACGTTAACTAGAATCTATAAGAAAAAGGAAATAATAGAAGGGTCTGTCAATGAGATGTTATAAGCCTTTATTATTTACAGATACCATTGCCAAATTGATCCGAAAATTAGCAAGTACAAATTTGGCAAATATGCCTTCTTGCTATGTTTATCAAGTCAAAATTGAATTACCACTTTGAAACTGACTGTGATATATGTAATATGTTTTACATAGTACTCTTCTCAATTAGTCAAATGGTTATGACTTTTGTAAATATTTCGCCTGCTATTTATATGTTTACAAACATGGTATTGTAGCTATTCAATTATGTCTACAATATGGACATACATTATTGCCCCCGTATTGCCAATCTGTAAAACAAAGAGACAAACGATGTTACAGAGTGGAAACACACACAACACATTAGTAAATTACTTTGTTGTCTGACAGGTAATTCATTTAATAAATGTATTTCCTCATTACCATAGGAAAAACTTTGTCGACAGAATTGACTTTATAAATCAATTTTTGTTCTACGTACGACACTTTTATTAAATTAGATTATTCATGTATTTGTTCAGTTTATGACATCCGCATTAGCGTTCCGTAAATACAATACTCTGTACAACGATATTATACAGGCATTTATTATATAAACCATTATATATTATCGGCGCCGTGTTTATATAGGGGCAGGGGGAGATACTTAAGAACACACATATTTTAGAAAGTATTAGATATAGAGTCATCAAATACAGTAGTTATATTTACCATTTGAATGGATGCGCCTTGTTTTTTAGGGATGTTGTAGCGGGGTGGGGGAGAGAGTTGGATTTTACTAAATAAGCTTAGAGTTATGACCATTGACAGTCAAAAATGTGAATATAGGTCCTAAATTTTGTGAGACATTTATCTCAGGAAGATATTTTGTCTAGAACCAACGTAACAGCATTGATACACTGCATGCGACTTTGTGCACCTGGGGTTCAATTTAGGAATAACTAAACCACCCCCTCCTATCGCCTAATATCTATTTAAAGTGTTTCTATCTTGTGTTATGTGATTATGTTTTGTAGTACTTATACCACATAATGACTCTCACATTCAACCCAAGGTAATTTGAAAATTTAATTCGTCTTTTATTGTCTACAAGTAATCTTTGAACGTACAGTGTTCTATGGATACATATCTAGTAGCAACAGCATCGCTTTTTTGTTTGAATGACATCAGTTAGTCATGAAGCACATTTGCCAAAAACATTTTTAAGTTGTGACATATACCTTAATTATAAATGGGTCCTTAGTGGCCGAATGGTTACAGTCACTGACTTCAAATCCCTTGCCCCTCATATGTGTGTTCAAGCCTCGCTTGGGGCGTATGATTCTTAATCTAGCTGGCTTACAAAAGATCGATGGTTGTACTAAGGTGCTCGCCCTGATGAAATAATGTCTGGAAGGGCAGCTGGGGTCGTCACCAGTCGCCATATGTCCTATTAATGTCCTATAAATGTGTCGGTGTATGCCAATTATTTTCTTTCCTTATTACTCAAGATTCTTTAATAATTTAGTCAATTAAATTTCAGTTTAATTACCTGCAGCGGGACAAGAACTCTAGCATTAGATGACAACCAAGAAACGATTGCACATCAATATCTTATGTTTATGATAATAGAACATATGAGCCGTGCCATAAGAAAATCAACATAGTGGGTTTGCGACCAGCATGGATCCAGACCAGCCTGCGCATCCGCGCAGTCTGGTCAGGCTCCATGCTGTTCGCTTTTAAAGCCTATTGGAATTGAAGAAACTGTTAGCGAACAGCATGGAGCCTGACCAGACTGCGCGGATGCGCAGGCTGGTCTGGATCCATGCTGGTCGCACACCCACTATGTTGGTTTTCTCATGGCACGGCTCATATAACTTTGTCCTTTATCGATCTGAAAATTTATCATGGCGGTGCGATTGATAATTTGTTACATTTGTGCAGCATTACTGCTACAAACAACCGAGACAGCTGCTACAGTATATTACAGTAATTGACTTTATATTCAGGGTTTTTCAAAACATTTTAATAAGTAATATATATTCAGACAGAACTGATGTTAATAGTCGAGCTTCCGTGTGATACATGAACATATTGAACTTGAAATATTGAAGATATAAAGGATGTGTTTATTCGCAAACCTAGTCTTTCAGATATACCCATTAAAGCAAATGTTCGGAAGCCAGACAAGGTGGCTGAAGGTCCAAATGAATTAAATGCACGTAATTTTTGGAGTATAAACTGTAAAATAAGATTTTGTGGGACACACTGTATTTTGAGTTTTAAACTTTGAAAATAAAACTTCAGTTATACCTGTTTGTAAAATATTGTAGATTGTCCAGAGTTTTTCTTTAAACTTGTCATGTAGAATTTTATTTGAGGAAATATGAGGACTAAATTAAATCTTAACTGTCAACTGAATATTGCAAGTTTATCGTCATATTAATTTGTCTTTATCTATATCTCACGGTTTGACATCGCGGTTACATTCAATTTTCTATCAGTATTTCCCTCGTTAATAGTCAGTTGTCTAATCATGTTATAACTGTTTTTGTTGTACATCAAAATCACAATAGATACAACAACCAGTGTCGAAAATACAGCATACACACTTCTAAGTGACAGTCTATGACAACATGTGACTATTAAAACAGCAAAACAGATAAATCCTAACATCATTTCACACGTGTGCTTTCTTTCGTGAGTTTTGTTTTGCTCCTTTTCCTGTGCCATAATTTTCTTCTTTGTCTTTTTCCTGAAAGAGAATTTGGAGTCATTCTGAGTGCACAGGAACACATATAAACATAGATTGGGATAGTGTTTTATTTTTACTATGGAAAAATGAATAAAACAGTCTTGATGGCTCTAGTTTCACAGCTCAGATAGATAAAAAATTTTGGTAAAGTCATTCAAGAAACACTTCCGCAAAGATACTTTGAACACTGGCCTGCAGATTCAGGGAGTAATATTTTTAGATATAAGGAAACACACCACTGCTCTGTTTTTAGCTCGTCTGATGTTTTGAAGAAAAAAAAACATGCGAGGTATTGTCGCCACTTGATCATCTGCGTCGGCATTGGTTAAGATTTTTGTTTAGGTTCACATTTTCTCAAAAAATTATAACAGCAACTGCTTTATAACTTTTCACACTTGCTTATCATTATTAGGGGACTATGTAGACCAAGAGCCAATTTCTAAAATATTTCTGGAAACAGAATTCATACAGGTTTCGTACATTTACTGATGAAACGTTTTGAATTTAAGCCTACAAGATTTATTTTAACAGGTAGTTTGTATTGCATTTGCTAAAATATACCCAATTATTTTCATGCAATTTTGTCTTGGCATTTGTTATTCATTCCGAGACATGTTTTAATGTATTCGTAGTAACGAAACAAACAGGCTCAACTTCATTTCGATATCTAATAATTATAATAATAATGATAACGATGATCAAAAATGATAAAAACGAAAAATATTAAACCAAACATAGGCAACAATAACATTTAAAATCACCAGTTTAAATTGAAAACTTCAACCTGAAATAATGTTATTACGATGAGCGTTATAAATGAAGCATAAAAGACCTTGATCTCTTGTGTGACAAGCATTTGTGAACGCCATATTACAATATGTCGTTACTTATTAAAGAAATTTCTGTTATTAATGAAATGCCATATCTCTTTATGTACAACGTAAAGAAAGTGTTTACCTTTTCTTAAGACGACCTTTCTTCCAGCGAGAACGCCCTGAGAAACGCTGACTTAACACGTATATCATCATTCTGCTACTACAATTGACACTACACTCGCGTTGAGACTTATCAAAAGTATATTTACACCGTATATTCTACTTTCAGCTAATGCATTTTTAAAGGCTTCAGAATTAAAAGCTGATAAGAGCGATGCTAGAAGCTGGACTGCTGCTATCCGATCAATTTTACAAGCTTTTGCGATTCTGCTTCACTTACATTTTTACCACAGAGAAAACGGATTGAAAACTGAATTAAAACCTGAATATAGTTAAGTTTCGAAATTTATTTAAAGTCATTGAATAGATATCAGTTTTTTTTCCACACATTATGATTGTATTTTGGAATCTAAAACTGAATCGGGTAATAATATATATCTATGTGACACAAAAGAGGATGGTGACCCTATATCGTTTTGTTGAGTACATAAACTATTTAAAAGGTCTATTTACTGCAAAAACCACAACTGCATAAACAACCGCCAGACTTATTCATGATAACTACAGTATTTAGCCCAATGAATTACGGTTGTGATATCGTTTGTCAAGGCCGACTTCAAGAACCCACTTTGCAACGGAACAGCTCATAGAAACAAATCCAACATGCTACCAACTGCAATACGGTCCAAAAAGAAATGGTCCGCAAATAAAACCTTTAATATATTACATTGATAGTCAAACATGAAAACTATAGTTGCATCCTAGGTGATTCAAGTTCGCTACGTAGAACTGAAACGTGTTTCTGTCTAGTTAAAAAAATATCAATTTCAGACGCCAATAACGCCAGTGATATGCGACGACCACAGTTACCACGCTTTCTGTGCATGTCAATATCTTGATAAGTAAGCATTAAATTATGATATTTTCAAAAAATGTTTCAAACAGAATTTTTGCTAGGCACCGAAACTGTACTTTCTCATCTCCTCTTTCTCAGCTTTATGCCAAGCTTTGTGGAGAAAGACTGCACAAGGCAACGTTCAATCGGACCAAACATGATTTTAAGTAATACATCAACGGAGGAGCAGAGATTTAAATTGTCAATATCTACATTAAATATAGAGCAATACATTGTCAAACTCCCGCAGTGTTATAATGAATAAACATAACATGCTAACACAGGTGCAACTCACGCTGTGGTTACATTACCCACTCATTACAGTATTATAAAGGGTGTTTAAGTTTGCCATTGTGACATTATAACGTTCGACAGTTTATCATCATGATATAAAAAAGAAGAAAAGATCATTTTCTTAAAACTGTGCACGTTCCTATAAGTTTCTAGTATGCATTATTCTAGTACTCATCAGTTAATTCACCCAACAACGTGATAGATATATGCTTATCTCTCTTATTAAGTACTTTGAAAACATTTGTTCTAATATTTCGCTTATTAATTAAGGCTCTACTAACTGCATTTTGCATGTTAAACTAATCCTTTTTCATACATTTATCTTCTGTTTTGCGTAATGTAGAATTGTATATATTGTAAACATTGTTTGAAATAAAATTATGTTTAAACTAATACAAAGTATATTTGCAGATGTACATCTGTAAATTCCACTTGTAGTGACTTTAATGCTTTTTACAAGCAAGACTTTCATACTCTCTGAATGTCCACGGACTCTGACCAAAACTCGATAAAACATGTTTATAGGCATAACAAAATAACGACTAGACGATTTGTTATAGAGTCAAAAGTGGATACACTATTTTTTAAACGTTGCAGGAACGACGGGGGTTCTAGAGCAAAGCTTACTACGTACAGACTGGCGTTCTGTTGTAGATTGTTAAATTGTTTCTGAACTAGGAATAATTTTACTTCATTCTGTAGTTCATCAACGAAAGCTATGAGATAGCCTTTCCGTTTGTATAAGAAACAAAGTCTGAGAAGAAATAAAATCATCTTAAAAGTAAATGGATAGCAACGGTGCTCCGTTAGGGCCAGCGCCTGCTCCCTATGAACGCGAAGGGCAAAGGTACAACGTACGATGAAAAGCGCGACGGTACTATAGCGAAGCGCAAAAGTACGATGACGATAACACGACAGAACGATGGCGAAGCGCGACTGTACGATGGTGACAATCCGTCGTTCTGTCACGTTGCCATCGCACTGTCGCGCTTCACCATCTTTCTGTCGAGCTTCGCCATCGCACTGCCGCTTCACCATCGTTGTGTCACCATCTTACTGTCGCGCTTCGCCATCGTACTGTCGCGTTTCACCATCGTACTGTCGCGCTTCGCCATCACACTGTCGCGCTTCACAGTCGTAGTGTCACCAACGTTCTGTCGCGCATCACCATCTCACGGGTGGTAAATGCGCAGTCCAATTCCCACTGGGAATAGGCTTAAAATGGGTTGCGCGAAGTCCGGTGCTGGTGTTGCGCATCAATATAAATTATACAAACTCGAGGTAGGTTTTTTTTGTTTTTGTAAATAATGACACATTTACGAGTGCTTGCGAAAAAAGCAAAAAGCTATTTGACACAAAAATGAATAAAGATCATATGTTTGAAATACCAACTTATCAATTTAAGAATCAGCCCTGTTATCACGAAAACTCTGCTGTCGAACTGACAAAAAGTATGGAATCATGAAAAATGCAAATTTTCTAACTCTTGTGCCTTCTTTCTGGAAACGTGAAGCTTCTAATGATCACACACGTGTAAAACAGTAATTACATACACTTGAATGAAAAGTTGCTTTTGGGGGAAAGATTAAAACAATCGGGAATGGGGTTGCGTCCCGGGAATAGAGTTGCGTATATACATTATATACGTTATGATGTATACGAGCAACTCCATTCCCGGTGCGCAACCCCATTCCCGATGATTTTTTTGTCAACTATGTCCTCGTAAGCAGGATTTGAAGCAAATGATTTTGATATCCGTTACTTTATAACAGTTGAGTTATCATAAAAAGCATCAGATGTCCTCAGATTAGGCAGAAACTGCCATTTTTGTTGATTTCGTACTTTTTTCACGCTTCGTGTCGCCAGAGTTAATGTGATAATAGAGCTTAATCATAAATTACAAACCAGATATTTTACATATATGATATGTATCATCACATTTGTGCCGAATTTCATTTTGCTTTTTTCGAGAAAAATTATTCTTGTCTCATACTAAGCAAAAGCATAATGTCACATACCTCAATTTCGTCTTTTTTATGCGCAACACCAGCACCGGACGTTGCGCAACCCATTTTAAGGATGTAGGATCGATTTTTTTCTAACGTTAAGAATTTTTTCATACTCTGTGAGCTTGAAGAACATTAGTTTTCAAGACAAACAAGAGAAGAAAAAACAGAGGTCATCGAACTCGTTTTAATTTTATAGGGCATTTTCTACACCCACTGTTTAAGCATTTCCGAAATTTTGTAAAATTGAAAAAATGGTGGTACTTTATAAAACATATAATATCCCATTTAATGTTATAGGGATTTCCTGTCTTACAGGTTAATATGAATACAATGTGATGTCAGTATTATATAAGCATAAATGTCACTTACAAATCTCTTTCATTTTAATATGTTGACATGATTACCCCACCCACTTTATTTTCAATGGAAAAAAATGTATTTAGATCTACAAAAAAAAATTCTGACGGTAAAGATTTTAAAGATATTTTGTAGCTTTAATGACACAAAAAATGCTTTAAAATGGAAAGAAAAAAGTAGGGGTCATCGTGCATCTAAGAGATTTATTAAGAAAAAACTGTCAAAAACTGGTGAATTTTGATATTTTGTGTTCTTTTTTATTTAATTTATATTTTCTAGATAAAATAAAGCGATACCTGAAAATGTTTATTTCAATTATAGCTTATCATTATACATCCTTAAGGGTATTCCCAGCGGGAATTGGATTGCGCGTTTACTACCCGAATGAGGACCGACTTCGATCAAACTCTGTATTGCATAATATTCTCAACTCTGTCCAGTCATCAAATAATTGGAACGCTTTTCGGGCACGGGTATTATTGAAATGAATATCACCAGGCCTGATGTTATTTAAATGAATATCACCCGGTAGCTATTATTCAAACGAATATCATCCGGGTGTTATTCAAATGAAAATCCCCAGACAGAGTGTCACTCAAATGAATATCATCTAGCACGATGATATTAAATAATATTATACCTTAATATTGTTTGAAATGTATTATTCAAAAATAGTCTCCATTGGTCTTTGGCTATTTTACATGTTTACTTGAGGTAAAATAAAGATGAATATCAACCGTCAGGGTTTTGTTTAAACGAATATCACCCGGCTGAGTGTTATTTATGAACAAAAATTCTTCTTATTCAAAATTAACCTCTCTGTTGAAAAATAGATAATAATATATTTACAATTGTTTTGTGAGAAAATGTTGTTTAATCAGCTCTTATATTTCAATAGAGAAAAGTGGAAACTTCACAGGTCTCTCAACACGACAAAAACGAAAATGTTGCAGGCTCTGTTTGATTGAGCCTGTTCATGGACGGTAGTGGAAATGCATGCTACCGTCCATGCCCTCTAGCCCCGGGTTGAGCAGAACTCAACATTTACACATGCTAAAAGTACAAAAAGCAATTTGAAACGTTAAAAGTATATATTGTCAACTTAAAATGATAAAAAATACTGTAAATTATTTTGAATAAAAATAATTTTATTTATTTTCGAGAAATCACGTTATTGGTTGCTAGGCAAAACAATAAAGATTTATAACTGGTTCCATAGCTTTTTTTATCTTCTGGGTACCGGCGTTTTTTAAACCGGTTTCAAGCTAATACGCATGATCAGGTATTTTGCTATAAATACCGCTAAACCCGTGCTCTTCATTCACTTTGCATTACTACATGGTTGTGTCAAGAAAAAATTTACTAAGGCCAGAGAGAAAAGTTTTCAAGGTTACGCTATAAAGAAACATTAAAATGCCACGCGGTCGCCGGAGACAGGCACAGGCTAGACGTGCATTACCGAGGTAGGAGAGAGACATCGAACAGGAGGAGGAACAAAATGCGCCAAATGTTCGGCGTAATTTGAGAAGGAACGCTGCCAGAGACGAGCAGAATGACCAAGGTCAGGGAGATGTCAGGGGCACCAGAGGACAGAAAAGGCCTGCGGCTGACCTCGAGGACGCTGTAGACGAGAGAAAATCATATGTAGGTCGGTACACGTGTCAAGACTTTAACAGACGCAACTGTACTTGGCAAAATTGCAAATTTCCTCATGTATGCTCAAAATGTTCGGGGCCCCATCCAGGCGTCACATGCTCTAAACAAGGTTCATCTGTAATGAACCAGTCTGGTTACTCACGGGGTGGGCAGTTCCGCCCAGCACAGCGGAATCTTTTTCGCGGCAGACCCTTTGTTAGACGAGGCAGTTATAGAGGCCCAAGAAAAAATTAACAGTTCTTCAAAACAAAGCACTTCCACCGAACAGAGTAATTTGGACGTTCATAATTTGGCTCAAACGCCAGTAAACGTAACAGCCCTTAAAAATCATTTAAAAAACTATGACGTCACCGAAGCAGATTTCTTGTTAGATGGATTTATGAATGGTTTTTCGTTACAGTATACAGGTCCACGTATCGCACGGGATTCAAAAATTTGCGTTCAACTTTGTTAAATCCCGATATCATAAAACTACAAATACAAAAAGAAATTAAAGCAGGTAGGGTGGCTGGCTCATTCAAAGAAAGGCCGTTACCTAATTTAATCACTTCTCCCATAGGATTAGTGCCAAAGAAAACACCTGGAGAATATCGAATGATACATCACTTATCATATCCGTCAGAAGATTCGGTGAACGATTACATAGACCCTACTTTGTGTTCTGTACAATACACACACTTTGACGAAGCGGTGAAATTAGTACAGGATTTGGGACGTATCTGCAATTATTCAAAACTGAATTTAAAAGTCATATAGGCTAATACCAATAAAACCGACTGATTTTGAATTATTAGGCTTTTGTTTTGAAGAAAAATATTATTTTGATAAAGCGCTTCCTTTCGGTGCCTCAATCAGTTGTATCACTTTTGAAAGATTTGCAAGATTTCTTGAATTTTTGTGTCAAATCGAAACTCAAATCAGGTGGACTATAACATTATTTAGACGATTTTTTTGGGCGGAGACAAATCAAACGTATCATGTACTGCTGCACTTCAAACGTTTAGAGATACCATGATAGAATTAGGTGTGCCGTTAGCGGAGGAAAAAACGGAAGGCCCGACGGAGGTCTTAGATTTTCTTGGGCTGGAATTAGACTCAAACCAAATGCTCGTTCGTATCCCAGCTTCAAAAATCCAAGAACTAATACTAAAAATTAAAGAAATTTGCTACATCCAAAAACAGCACTAAAGAAAATACAATCACTTATAGGTTCTCTGAACTTTTGTTGCCGCGCAATCACTATGGGTAGACTTTTCATCCGTCGTTTGATATAAACGCGACCTGTGGATTAACGAAACCACATCATCATATTAGGATAAAAAAAGAACTATGCTTAGATCTGTGAATGTGGTTGATTTTCTTGCAGAATTTTTACGGAATTTCTGTATTTCATGACCGCTTTTGGGTATCGAATGCAGATGTCCAACTGTTTTCAGATAGTGTTGCTGGTGAAAACTTAGGGTTCGGTATATATTTTCAAGGTCACTGGTCCCACGCTAAATGGCCTGAAGCATGGCAAAAGTCGGGTATTACGGCAGATATAACAGATTTAGAACTGTTTCCAATCTTAGCGGCACTGTATATTTGGGGCGCAGATTTGTCCAATAAAAATATAACATTCAATTGTGATAATCAGGCAGTAGTACACATTTTGAACAAATTAACTTCAAAATCAGAAGCAGTGATGTGCCTGGTCCGAGTATTGACGCTACGATGTTTAAAACTAAATGTCTTAATTAAAGCCTGTTATGTTCCTGGTCGTAAAAACGAAATCTGTGATGCACTGTCTCGTTTTCAGTTGAACAGATTCAGAAAAATAGTCCCAGACGCGGATCAAGATCCATGTCCAGTTCCACACTTCCTATGGAAAATCTTCGACGTCGAGCTGGACAGCTCATTAGATCAGGAATTGCATATTACTCCAGGTCAACATATAACACAGCTATAAATGCAATCATGAACTTTCGGTCTACTTATGGGTTAAAAAGTCAACTACCTATTCCTGTCCAACAACTTATACGCTGTTTATAGCTTATTGCTTTGAGAAAGGACTTTCAGCGAAATCAACTAATGTAGCGGGCATCAATTATTATCATAAACTTCACGGTTTTTATGATCTTAACAGTATTTTTATTGTCAAGAAATTGCTTGAAGGTTGTCATAGGAGTCGCACTACACGAGATAAACGAGCTCCGCTGACCAAGCCTGTATTATTCGCTCTTTATAGGTCACTCTTGGAAGTATGTTATGACAACTACGAAGTAAAGCTATTTCATGCACTTTTTACCTTAGCGTATTTCGGTTTGTTTCGGGTCAATGAACTTGTCAATGTAAACAAACACCAGTCAGAAATTGCCTTACATCGCAAAAATTTATATGTTACGAAAGATGATTGTTTAATCATTCGATTACACCGTTATAAAACAAATCAAAGGGGTAAACCGGTATACTTAAAGTTGCCAAGACAAGCTGGCAATTTGTGCCCAGTCAAAGCAATAAAGGCATTTCTGTCTGTGAAGCCAAGCGTTCAAGCTCCACTTTTTTGTCATCGGGATGGGTCTGTTACAACTAAGACTCAATTCTCTGCAGTCTTAACAAAAGCCATCAGTAAAACCGGCTTTTTAGGTGCACAGTACAAAACACACAGTTTTAGGATAGGTAGAGCCACTGATCTAACTTCTGATGGATACCCGTCGGAAATCATAATGAAACTTGGTAGATGGACATCCAATTGCGTTAATCTCTATGTTCGAACATAATATTAGCCTGCAGGTCTTATAGGGTACAACACAATTAACTTTATTTCACAACAGTATTAATTTACATTCCCAAACGAAATGTTTTTCATTAATTCGATTTTATCTCCGAAAATTTTTTTTATTCAGACGTCTGGGTTGTGGGCGACTCTATCCCGTTCTGGGCCGGCGAACATGCAAAGGCGACCGGGAAGCCAAATCTTGGTATCTTTAACATATCAATTGCTTGGTGGGCTGTAAGAGGTCTTCGTTGGAGAGGTTTCAGACATGCAGTTGAAACACAGGTCATACTTTCATCTCCACCTTCAATAATTTATTTCAATTTAGGCGGAAATGATCTAGTTTATGAAAATACATGCGAGTTAAGAAGAATGATTGAGATAGAGATCAACTATTTACGGGAAGCGTTCCCAGATACAACAATAGTATGGGTAGATATATTGCAGAGGCAAAACTGGCAAGGGGCATTAGGCGGGAAAGAGCCAGTTGAAAAGAAAAGGAAACGCCTTAACCGCATTACGCGGAAAATAGTAACCGAGTCCGGGAGAAGTGACGTCATCAGCCCCGATATTGACGCAGAAACAGCCATTTTTAGAAACGACGGTGTTCATTTAAATCTCGTCGGACTAGAATTCTACATAGATTATTTAAGGGATTCAATTAGGAAATTAATATAAGTAAAACAAATAGTAAACATAAAAGCTGAAGCTTCCATGTTAAAACCTCGTATATAGAATGCACATTTAACTAAATTTAGGGGGATAAATTGTTTCAATTCATTGTGGCGGAAAATTCTATAAACCGGAAGGTGATCAGGCGTGTCTGCTTACATTAGTTTACAATAAACTGATAATTATAATGGAAATAAATATTGTTTCATAAATTTTATACATCTATTGTCTGGCGAGAAGTTACAAGCACTGTATTTTCGGCGTGTGTTACTCTTATGTGATTACTCTTATGATGTTATGTGGCTAAGGTTGAACAGGTTTTGCCCATAGTACCTGGAGAAATCTAGTTTTGTATTGCGTATTGCTTTGTATTGCGTATTGCTTTGTATTGCGTTATCAACCCTCTAGCATGCAACTTACTGCTTTCCTTCACGCAGTGGTTTTAGTATGTGGTGACCCGTCATTTCCGGATACCTGGTCGTGTCTGGTAACTATCATCTGGCTCCGAAGTTGCCGTACATTGCCACATTATGTTAAAGCTAGTCAAGTATTGCTACCTCGCTATGTCCGACAGCACAGAGTTACGTTATGTTGAAATTAAGCAGTATTACTACCACTTTATGAGAGTGTAAATTATATGTGACAGTGCAGAGTTTGTGTAAATAGTTTGCAGATATTTTCAAGACGCGCCTGGTCTCCTTCCGGTTACGTTATCACATACTTAGCGAGATACCTTGTCAAGTATATCTGTTTTTGAGCGGCCAATACAATACCCAACATTTTATTCATTTAGTAAATGTTTTATTTGTCTGATTTATGATATATTAAGATATTAACATTGTAATATGAAATATTACCGTGTAGTAATTAAAAGGTATAAAGCAGGGTTTATTTGTAATCCTTTCGAGTATTAAAAATACACTCCTGTTTAAAGTTTGCTTATCAAGCTTTTGGGTAAAGTTAGTACAAAAGTATTTATTAGGTCTAGAGTACAGTTGTTTGTTTCCGTTTACCGACCGACTCTATCTTTTTACCACTAACCATAAAGTTTTAATTAAAAAAATAATAAAAAAGATAGATGTATGTTAAACAAGATTATAAGTAAGTAAATCCAAAGCACGTCCCTCCGTCTGACGTCGTATAGACTAAGCGAATTCTTTTGCGCATGCTTGTCAGGAAGGCGACAGTATGATGGAGAAGGGCGAAGCGCGACTGTACGATAAAGACACTACGATGATGAAGCGCGACAGTACGACGGACTGTTACCATCGTACTGTCGCACTTCGTCTATCGCCATTGTATTGTCGCGCGACTGTCACCATCGTACTGAGACATTTTACAGCCAACATACTTTTTGAAATTATTCATGTTGATATAGTTCTATGTTTTTATGTTTAGAATTAGTAAAATTATTACAAATAAAAGTAACCACGAAATATATACATTATTCTGTTTAACTTTGAAGGAATCAACATCTTTATATTGAAAACTTTATTCATGTATTTATTTTCACACAGACAGTGTTTATATAAATTACAAAATAGAAAATATATGTAAATCAAGGAATATTTTTGACATTTTAAACTGATTAAAATCCTAGAGGCCTGTTTTATTTCTTTAAATGCATGTGTTCCTTACCTGTGTTACCTGACCAATCTTTAAATGTTTGTCTGAAATGATCCTACTTAAACATCAACAGATGGTCAAAATGGCTTTATAATGTTATGATTCGGATGCTGGAGAAGCATAACATACATGTAAATATTACTTACAGAGGAAGATGAAGTTTTGTATATAGTGTTTCACTAAAAAAATGTGTAAAGACATGGTTCTTATTAAAAAAACTAAATGCTAATGAACTTTGGCCGATATTCATGGTGAACGATTCGATATTTTTTTAATATGATATCTGGACGCCTTCCATCACAAATTATAGAATATGGTATTGTCATGTTTATAGGTAAATGCAACAAGAACCTTTCTAGATACTATATTTTTTTTACAAATAACATGAGATATCATATACTTATGCATATTTCATTTATGATCGCAGTCTTTCTCAATACATACAAAGCCTTTCACTTCAGAATCACATTCCTCAAAAAGCATGAAATATAAATTACCGACACGAAAATTGAATATAGGTAATAGTGTTGCCTGAAATGCCGAAAATGCCTTTGCAATGCCTTTGCTTTTTATAGTCATTACATTGATAAACACAACACGTTTCTATCATCATTAATTAACGAGGTAGGTTGCCTTAATATTTGTATATGCGCATGCCCAACCGGAAGCTAACGTGACGATTTACGACGACTTTTACGACAAACTAAAAGTTTTGTATATCCATTCTTCTGAAAAAAAATAAAGAACCTGTCTCCGATCAGATGCTTCATGGTTTAATAATGCAGAAATGATGAATAAATTGCCACTGAAACGCTTCAAAACATTGTTGCCTTAAAATGACGTCATCAACGTCATGACGTTACGTGTCAGTTACCGCGCAAAATTATTAGCGTAATTCTGTGCATTTTCTTTATTTGAACTATTTTTAAATAGCCATTATGTGCTGAAATATTTTTACGGGTCTTTCGCTCTGAATAATGATCAATAGTTTGCTTCTTTTATGTAGTTATATTGAAATGTTATGCAGAATGTAAGAAAATGGATGATGGTAACTGATGTTTTTAGGAATATAATTGGATGAAACGTAACTAATTATGGCCATTTTCAAATAAAAATTGGGCAGTGTGATTTGTTATACTTATTTTTAGATTCCTTTGATAATTTGTTACTTATATACTAAAGCTAAGCTCTAAATTTGTTTAAATTTCAGTAGAAAATTGTGGTTTCGTGAATTAAATTGATGTTACCATGGAAACAAAGCCCGTGCCCTATATATCTAAATGTAAAATTCAAAAGCGTTGACACTGGTCTATCTAAGGAACACAGCTTCGGCTTTTTATTTGCATTTCAATAATATTCATGAGAATAATAGCAGCATGCGGAACGATTTTTCCATAAAAATGTCAGACGAGGGATAATGCTGTATATTTCAAGCTGTGAAATTTGTTTAAGTCAATGCAAATAACACAAAAATATTACTTACATTAGAAGTAAGATGTTTTAAAGCTACATTAACAAGAAAGATAATTTTATTTAATTTTCTTTTTAAGACATTACGATAAAAAGCAAGATATAAGCTATTTTTTAATATCTCTGTTGCCATGGTTACTTTAAACTTTAAGAAAAAATGTAAAGTGCTCGGTATTTTGCTAATAATGTTACCCATATATTCCATGTTGGTCATTAACAGAATGGCAATGAAGCCGTCGAAAAACTCGTTTCCAAACATAGTTGTTTAAATATGAGAGAAAATGCGTTACCACGGAAACACGAGCCCCGCGACATATACATTTTAAGCTCATATTAGAAAGCTTACGCACATACTAGTAAAATTATCAATCATGCAGTCTTCTACGGATAACAATGAAACCAAAATATACTGAAAAGTATTAAATATCCGTATTTTCATTCTTTCAATATAAAATACCTTTGGAGGGTCATGTACTTAAAACCTGGATAAAAATTTTATTTGAAGGGACAGAGGTAAACAAAATTGAGGTTCAACTAATTTGAATTTACCCTGGTAACAAGGTAAGCTATCTCCTTAAGAAGTGTATTTGGTAAGTAAACAGTTTTATAATTTCAGACAGTTCTAAAATCTGTCCGCAGTTGATCCATTTATAAAGAGCATAGGTTTCGAACATTAACCAACTTTGACATCATAGGTATCCGGATATACAAATAGATGATGATAAATATGTCAGTTAGCATATCAAGCATTTTTGCTGATACTTTTATCAATCTTATTAAAAAGACATTTGAAGTCATTAAGACATGTTTCAACCTATTTAGGGAGGTAAATGAAAATAACATAAGTAGATGTGTATAACTTATTATTATTAATATACTAAGTTGACCAATGACCTCATTATACCATAAGAAGAGCCTAAAGACAGCGACATCCCTTATTCAATTATATACATGTACTTGGTATTCAGAATCACTTTAATTAGTCATTAAAAAGGAATTCTATGAAAGCTCACAATTTCCTCAAATATTAGAGAAAAATCTCTACGGGTCATTTGTCATAAAAAACCTATTTAATTCGTACACATTGGAGCAGAACATTATTGTAGATCCATTTTGTATAATAAAATCTGTAAAAAGATCCTTTGGAAGCAAAGAATGCAACCAAGAAGAATAATAGCAGACTTGGTTTGATTGAGTCTGTTCATGAGAGGTAATGAAAGGTGCAACACCTCTCATAAATAACATTGATCACTTTTGCAAGTGAAACAGCTAGTAGAAATGAAATAGGCCGTATCGAAGGTTTGTCTGTATTGATCAGAAATGTCCGTTCTGTCTTGTTCATGTAGAGCATGATAGGTAGACAAGGTAAAAAGCGCATACTCAGCAGCTTAATTTTACACCGGAAAAAAGACAAAAATCTAACAAGCAAAAAAGAAGAAAAACAACGCGTTAAAATGCAGCCACTATATGTTCACTCCACATACGAATATAGAAATATATACATGTGTATATAGGCTTCGTACACATATATACAAAAACAAAAGATGAATGAAATAACAAAAAGCAAATATTAAGTGACAGACACAAACACACCAAGAAGGAACATAGTAGGGAACCATCACCTTGGAATGGTAAGTGGCAAAATTTTAAACTGGATCAATAGCGACAACCCCACTCTTAAATCCCACCATGGTACTAAATTACAAAAAATCTTATTTAAACTTTAGAAGATGTCAATTGTATGTTATGATATTCATTCGCGAAATGTCTAATTTGTTACATTCAATAGACAATAAATTATGTAAAAGATCATTGGAAGCATAGAATGCAACCAAGCAAAATAATAGTAGGCTCGGTTTGATTGAGTCTGTTCATGAGAGGTAATGGATTGTGCAACAGCCCTCACATCCCCAAGCACCGGCTTCGGCCGAATTTTATTATATAGATATTGAATGAACTCAATGATTCCAAAAAGCCCAGAAAGTATTATACCACTGGGATGCAAGTAAAAGAATTTGAAACTTGCTTAATTTGAACCTTCTGCAGTGAGATTCAGCTGATAATAAGCCAACAAGCTTGAGCACCAGGTCATCTAAAACATCCGAACGTATTTAAACTTAATGCATTCCATTTTTAACATAAGAAACAATTCTTTGGCAATGATATCGTGTTTATTCGAACGGCTAATATATTTCTAGATTAAAATAAAACACATCACTCAATAGCTAGCAAACTAAATAAAGACATATCTGAACACATGAGACATAATAAAAGAACAGCATACATTTTATAATATCATTGGTGAACTCCAGTAAAAATGTCGGTGCATATTTCAACAAAATTTGCTTGGTCCGTGCTATTTGCACCGATACTCACAGTTCCCATTTCATTGAGCTTTTCCATTTCGTGGATACTTGTATAACACTTATTTGCACAAATTACGTGTTTGACAAAAAGAACACCTACTACGCAACATCTATGACAACAAAAAATCATCAATTGCTTGTGTATAACGGTATTGTATGTTTGGTTAAAAATAGTGCATATTTAAATAACTAGCCATAGTATGAATCTGTAGTCTATCACTAAAATAATTGCAGCTTTTTAACAAAAGCACGGGTGGTAAACGCGCAAACTATTCCCGCTGGGAATACGCTAAAAATTGGTTGCGCGACTTCCAATGCTGTCGTCAGGATATACAAAATCGAGTTGGTGGGTTCTTGATTTCGTTGATTATGGCACATTTACGAATGTTTCTGAAAAAGCAAATGCTATTCGAAAAAGGATGGATAAAGGTCAGATGTGTGAAATATCTTATTTGTAATTTTAGAATCGGCTCTGTTATCACAAAAACTCTGCTGGCACGAACAGTCAAAAAAGTATGGAACCATGAAAAATGCCAATTTCCTTACTCGTATGCCTACGTTCTGGAAATGTGACGCTTCTGATGATCCAACATGAATATTACATATACTTAAATACAATGTTGCTTTTGGGGAAAGGATTGGCTAAAAATCATCGGGAATGGTGTTGCGCCACGTGAATGGGGTTGTTTGTATAAATTTTGTAGTCAAGTTATCCTTTTTCAATCCCAATAGGTTTTACAATGTTATTTTCAGTTTCTTTTATTCTTATCTACTCATTTATTCATTTAAGCAAGATTTAAGCCCGTTTGTAGCCAGTATCCTTAGCAGTTTGAGGCCAACTGGCTAGGCTGAAAGTACATATCAAGATAATCCAATGGAACGTGGAAAGACAGACGTCCCATGTCTGCAACAAAATACAATTGACACAGGCACTAGTTTGCTGCTCATATTGAGGTTAAAAACACGCAGATTTGATATCCGTAGTAACTTATTTTCCGTAAGTGTCAACTTCTCCACATAAATCATAGGTGGAGGACAAATGATTTCAGACACGACAGGAAAACATACGCCTCGCACGAGGATCCAACTCACGATCCTGTGATACATAGATCTGCGCTGTCCCTATTATTGCTGTTACGTATTCGTGTGACCGTAGTAGGAACAGTTTGACAGAAAGGCATCTTGATTCTTGTATCAGCAATACTCCAGCAGTGTCCAGAAATACAGAGAAAATTCATTAGTAGCACTCCGTAACCATGAAATATTAGATTTGTGTAAATGAAGTCAACGGCATTTGGTCAATGTTAGTCCAGAATTATAAACGTTGCCCCTTTGTTTGTCTGCTTATTGTCTTATAATTACGCAAATAATACACAAAATAACAACCCGCTTTAAATGTAGTACTTATGCAAGTTTACCTCACGACTATTTTGGCCTTATAATTACTATAACATTTCTGAGGTCCATTTAACCATTCGGTATGGACAATATTACAGTACGTTTATTTCATTATGTGTCATGGTCCCATTCTTCTCGAATTAATTTTGGCAATAATACCCATTGAAATAATACAGCCATAAGTACCTATGTAGGCGCAAATTGGTTTACAGTAGGACAGTTCGACATTAAAATATACACGAGCAACCCCATTTCCATGGCTCAACCCCATTCCCGGTGATTTTCTTTTGTAAATTGTGTGCCCATAAGCAGAATTTGAGGCAAATAAATATGTCATTCGCTATTGTATTACATTTGGTTTATCATTAAAAGTGTCAGATGTCCTTAAATAAGGCACATGAGGCCAGAAATTGGCATTTTTTGTTGATTTCATACTTACTTCATGCTTAGAGTGGCCAGACATTTTGAAATAATAGGGTCGAACCATAAATTAAATAGCTGATATTTCACACGTATGATGATTTGTGTCAAATAGCGTTTTGCTTTTTTCGAAAACAATTATAATTATGTCATAATGAGCAAAAACATAACTTCAACCTCAATTTCGTCTTTTTTTACGCGCAAAACCAGCACCCCATTTTAAGTGTATTCCCAGCGGGAATTAGATTGTGGGTTTACCACCCGAGAAAAAACTGCGGAAAATTGTGGAAAAAGCCATACATACACATTCAATTTTTTATATTTAGCGAAGTTAACTACATGTGATGAATATTTTCTACAATCAAAATGAATAACGTATCTAATAAACAGATAAATATATAGCATATAATGTTAAGTGCTTCAAATGAAAATATTGAAAAGCAAAATGTTTCAAAACATTGCTAATATAATTATGATTGATTACGTCGCTTTTTAAAAAAAAATATTTGGCAGAGCAAAATACACCAATATCTTCTTTCACATATTAAGTAAATGATATGCTCTGATTTTACTTAAAGAGATATTCAGATATTTTGTCATGAAATACAGTCTAGATTTATTTATACTATTTCACTCATTTACCTATATGATCTTGCACTGATTTGAACATGGCTGTAATCATCGCTATATGAACGGCAAAGGACAGTTCTGCGTCACTAAGCTGATGCGATTATCTTTAGAAAGGAAATTGCAGAATGTAAACTCCATGTTAAAAAAATCATACATTCATAAAAGAGAAGCCTTGTATTTGATATTCTAAATGCATGCAGTTTTTACCAGGGAAAAGAATTTGCTCTTGTTGTGGTAATCAGGGTAGGGAATGTAAATGGTGTCAACGCCCACTTCCTGACAGATTCTTTGGGTGGAGAACAGATGTATGTAATAGCTGTACAAGGATGGTGAAACATCGAAGAATCGGAAGCAGCAGCATGGGGTTGGTGAAACAAATGTTTAAGATTATAGTGTGTAATCCATAACATAAGATCCATCTCAAAGAAAAATAGGGGATGTTTTGCAGTTTTTCAAAGACACAGAATTCGTTAAGATTTTACGACATTTAACGGTATGAAATGGATAATAGCATTATATATACGTTTCATCAAATATAATCAGAACAACGATGCTGTCTATGTCGATAAATCCCACTAAGTGTTGTAAAGTGATGATATAATAGCTGAAGCTTTCCAGCGATAACATAATGCATATCAAAATTGTATAAGAGATAGAAGTGTTTGGTCCATAGGTAAGATAATTAAGCTGGAGATAAATACGGCAGTAAACAAATCATTAGAGGTAGTAGTTACTTCCCATTACCAGTATATTATTCAGAACAAATAAAACAAAAGCATCGCCTTGTGGGTGCAGACGCTCATCTGATTGTTTTCGTCTCTGTATATCTGATATTTTCTAAATCCAAAAGGGGCCATAATTCTTGGAAAAAGCAGGATGGAGTTATGTTTCTTGCTGTACAGAGTAAGCTTTTGATGGCGAACAAATATTGCAAGTTTTAAAGCAATAGCTTTGATAGTTTAGGAGAAAAGCTGACCTTAACACAAAACTTAAACAAGAAATCTGACTTTCTAAGTCCAAAAGGGACCATAATTCTTGCAGAAAGCAATGTAGAGTTACGGTACTTACTGTGCATAGTCAGCTTTTAACGGCGTAAAACTGCTCCAAGTTTTAAAGCAATAGCTTTGACCGTTTAGGAGAAAAGCTGACCTAAACGCAAAACTTAACCAAGAAATCTGATATTTTCTAAGTCCAAAAGGGGTCATAATTCTTGCAAAAAGCAGGTTGGAGTTATGTTTCTAGCTGTACAGAGTCAGCTTTTGATGGTTAATAAGTGTTGCAAGTTTTAAAGTAATAGCTTTGATAGTTAAGAAGGAAAAATGAACCTAAACATAACATTGCAACGCCGACTCAGACGCCGACGCCGATCAAGTGATGACAATAACTCATCTTTTTTCCCCCCAAAAGCCAGATTAGCTAAAACCGGCTCTCAAATTGTTTTGTCAGCGCCATTTGGTTTATAACCAATAGCTGGACACGAAATACCAGCTCATGTAGGTCATTATATTCCATATGACAATGAAACAAATTTGGTGACGTAGATAGTGTCCTATTTTGAAAAGGAGAGTTATGGGACTCGGTTTTTGTTTTGTTTAAAGCATACACAAAATGACGTCATGACGTTTTTAAGGGCGTACTAAATGAAAGTATCCCAATAAAAATATCATCTGTTCTGTTTCGGTGTTTCTTGAAAATACTTTTTATGGATATGTTAAGTAAATAAGTCATTTTAACAGTAGCCTGAATACCTCTTGATGTTCTGGACAGATACATTATAGCCGAATACATCCCCCCAAGCTACTGTTATAGTTAACATGTTATCTTTTCTTTCAAAGTTCGTCTGTCAATATAATGCAAGATGTATACTTACTGTGGTAATTAAAAAACATATGTCTGTATTGTGTTTAAGTGAACATGTTAGAATAGAATATACCAGGCCGTCTGGTTTATAATTTGAATTACTACGGATCATCGTTCAGATGCTTGTTTACTTATATTCAACTACCCTGCTAACTCCCTCGCTGTTTAATTCTTACACAGTTATACACTCAATAATATATGATAGACCTGTTTAAAGCATAATTTTTTAATCATAGGTTTTACTAAATTTTACATGTTCAGCCTACGTGGGTACACAAGATTTACCTACGAAAATGACTCCACCTAATATCGGAAGGACAATATGTAAAATAACTAATAAAATATATAAGCATGATAGTCTAAGTACAGTGTATCTAAAACAATTGCAGGTCGGACATTTTTCTCTAAAATTCCTTTAAAATGATCCCTCCGACATAAAATTTATTTCCATTCATTAAGAATACTTAAAGTGGACGGTTAAGTTTTCACTTCCCTTAAAACGAATTTAGAAGACGAAAGTTCGTTTTTGTTTGCATGTTCTAATTCAGAAACGATATTTGAATCTGCGACTAAGATTTTCATGCTTTATATAACATTTTTATAACGTTAAACATACATACAGAAAAACTGAGTCATTTTACATGCTATCATGAATTTCCACAAATCCCGAACATTTTGGGCAAATTTCTTTCGTAAATCATACATTCTTTGCTTTTTCACCTATCGGTTCTAACAGAATCTGAACACATTTAGATATATAAAAACGAAAATTGCAGACATGAAGTTCCTAGATGCTGAATTCGATGTGATTTCCTGTTTCTTGTCATCGTCTATGAGAGCAAAGATTCTGGTCGGTCCACCAGAGCCACCTCGAACCTTGGGAGCCCCGATAACAATGGTTGTACCACGTGGCGGGATACTATCAAGATTGGCCATGTATTCTAGTAGCGGCACATTGTTATTCAGGAGCAATATGTGGCATGGGTAGATTGGTGGTTGAGCTGGATCTGTTGACGGTGTATCCACTCCAAGCACGGACACCTGACATGATATCATAAAGTAATGAGGTGGGCAAAGTCCACACAGTCGATTAAAATATGTTTAATAGTTAGTGGTGTTTGACATGGTACACATTCGTTTTGATCTTCTTTATTCAAAAGATAAGAATGAGACGGGTATTACCTATTCGACAGCGAGAAAGAACAACTTCCTCACTGCGAACAGATCTGTTCCCTTGCTGCCATTGGTTTGATATCATGAAGTTTATTGAATGAAGCATTGTTCCATGACGATTGCCATTTAGATAAAATGTATTTGTTTGTATTGGGTCTAAAATCGGTATGTGGTAAGTTCAAATTAGATTGTGATAATAAAAGGGGTTTCTTTGCTGCAATATCAGCATCCTCGTTTCCATGAATACCAACATGACTGGGAATCCAACAAAATATGATAGACTTTGTTAAAGATAGTCCATGAAACCTGAGAAGAATATTTTGAATGCACGGATTTTCCATATTTCGGTTATGAATTGACTGTAAAACGGAAAGCGAATCGGAAAAGATAATAAATTTTTCTTCACTATTTTTTGATATAAAATTAAGAGCTAAGTCAATAGCTTTGGCCTCGGCTAAAAATATTGTTGCATTATTTGGCAAACGTAATTTTGATTGATGAAGGAGGCTGACAGCAGCACAGCCAACCTTTGATTCATCTTTTGAACCGTCTGTGTAAATTGCAAAATAGTCCTTGTAAGTTGATTTGATTTCATGATATTTGGACTTGAATATTTCAGGGTTTGTTTCAAACTTTCTAAAGGCAGTTTTCAAATCGAAAAGAACTGTAGGGGTATAAAGGTCCATGGTGGTGTATCTGGAATTGAATTTTCTTTAATACCGTCGAATCCAAAGTCAGTTTCATTCATAGAAGATTTTATACGAAATCCAAACGGTTTGATTTGTTTTGGTTTTTCCTCATATGAATCGGAGTACTTTGGTTTAAAAATAATTTCATGAGCAGGATTAGATTTGTTGGCAGTCACTCTTAAAGCATATTGCAATGAAAGTTTTTCTCAGCGTGTGTAAAGAGACGGTTTGTTTGCTTCAGCATATAAACTTTCAACTGGCGATGTTCGGAATGCACCAAGAGCAATACGAAGACCTTGATTATGGATAGTATCTAACATTTGTAAACAAGATTTTCTTGCTGAACCATAAACAATACAAACGTAAACTAGCTTAGATCTAATTAAAGCCCTATAAAGTCTTAATAAAACTTTGCGATCGGCTCCCCAATCAGTATTTAAAATTACCTTTAAAAGATTCAATGACTTCAGACATTTGGCTTTCAAGTATTTTATATGCGGCACAAATGAAAGTTTTTTTTATCAAAGATAACACCAAGACATTTTGCTTCGTCAACAACGGGTATTTTTTTGTACCATTTAGAAAAAAGCTCTGGGTCACAATGATGTTTCCATAATTGACAAAAGTGGACACACTGAGTTTTCGATTGGAAAACTTTAAACCCATTTTCCATGGCCCAAGTTTGAACTTTATTCAAACACTGTTGTAATTGGCGTTCAATCGGACGCACATTTTTTGAACGATAACATATCAAAAAATCGCCAACATATAATGAACAGTCTGTCCCTGGTAACAAACATTTCACAATATTATTCATTTTGATGCTAAAAAGTGTGACAGATAAAATTGAACTTTGTGGAACTCCTTGTTTTTGCTCAAAAGAGTCAGAAAGGGTATCACCAACACGTACTTTAAAACTTCGAACAGATAAAAATTGTGATATAAATGTTGGCAGACGACCTTTTAAACCTATGTCGTTAAGATCATTCATAATACCATATTTCCATGTAGTGTCATAAGCTTTTTCTAAATCGAAAAAGACAGACACTAGATGCTTTTTTTAATAAATGCATCACGAATAAAATTTTCCAGTCGGACAAGATGATCAGTTGTGCTGCGTTGTTTGCGAAAGCCGGTTTGAAAGTTTGTAATTAATCCTTGCGATTCGAGGTACCAAACTAGTCTAGAATTCATCATACGTTCCAGAGTTTTACATAAACAGCTAGTAAGGGTTATCGGTCTATAATTACTTGGGTTCATGCTATCTTTTCCGGGTTTTGTATGGGAACAACAATAGCTTCTCTCCAGGAGTCTGGAAAAATACCAGTTTTCCATGTAATATTGTAAATTTTAAGGAGAAGGTCTAATGATTCTTGTGGCAAGTGTTTTAAAAGTTGGTAATGTATTTGGTCTTGACCAGCTGCAGTATCAAAACATTTGTCTAGAGAGTCAAGTAACTCTGTGATCGAAAAAGGTTTATCATAATCTTCCTCATTATTTGAGTCGAAATTCAGAGGTTTGCTTTCTTTAGTTAATTTAAAGTTTTGGAATCTTTGGTCATAATTATGTGATGAAGAGTTTTTTGAAAAAACTTCACCAAGAGTATAAGCAATGTCCTCTTTGGTAAATGCAGTAGACTGGTCAGATTGTTTAAGATGAGAAACATTTCATTTGTCTAGAGAGTCAAGTAACTCTGTGATCGAAAAAGGTTTATTATAATCTTCCTCATTATTTGAATCAAAATTCAGAGGTTTGCTTTCTTTAGTTAATTTAATGTTTTGGAATCTTTGGTCATAATTATGTGATGAAGAGTTTTTGAAAAAGCTTCACCAAGAGTATTAGCAATGTACTCCTCGGTAGATGCAGTAGACTGGTCAGAATTTTTAAGATGAGAAACATTTGAAGTTTTTCCTTTTCCACTTATTTTACGAATCATTTCCTAGACTTTTTTAACCGTTTAGAAACGTATGAATGCCAGGAGTTTTTCTTAGCTTGTTTTATAGTTCTGCGAGCTTTTGCTCTAAGAACCTTAACTGATTGCAGATTGTCTTTTGTCGGTCGAATATCATATTTATTTAAAGGCGGTCGAATATCATATTTTTTAACGGCCGCTCTACGTTTTCGAACAGCGGTCTCTTACAATCATCATTATACCATGGTTTATTTTTTGATTTACCATTTCTTGAAGTTTTTGGAATGGACTTGTCTGCAATATCTGATAAAATAACAGAAAACCGATCAATAGGAACAAAACAATTGGCGAAATTCTCCAAAGACAAATCATTTTTGCATAGAGACTGATATTGCTGCCAGTCAGCTTTATTCAATTTAAAATAAGAGGAATCATCTGACGTTTGTTGAACAATACTTGATAAGATAATCGGGAAATGATAACTCCCATGTAAGTCATCTAACACACTCCATTCGAACCCAAGAAAAAGGCTTGGTTGGCAAATTGACAAATCAAGAGAAGAGTAGTGTCCTGTAGCAGGATGTAGGTATGTTTTGGATTTATCATTCAGTACGCAGAGAGAATTTCTTTCAATAAAGGTTTCAATAATTTGACCTATAGTATTGCTATCAAAACAGCCCCAAAACTCGTGGTGACCATTAAAAACTCCCAACAGAATAAACGGTTGCGGTAGTTGATTGATTAGGTTGTCAAGGTCTTCAAGATTAAGTTTAAATTTAGGAGGTATATATATTGAAAAAAATGTTATAGGACGATCCATAGTTACATGTAATGCAATTGACTGAATAGTAGTATTCAAAACAATTTCTCTATGCGGACGTGCATTATTTATTAAAATTGATGCGCCACCAGAAGCCATTTCTGAACTTTTATTGATAAAGTTATAAGTTGAATAATTTTAAAAGGATATGTTGTCACTTTCTTTCAGAAAGGTTTCACCTAAACATACCAAAGAGGGATTATATTTTGATAGAAGAAGGAGAATTTCATTATAATTAGGTTTAAGTCCACGACAGTTCCACTGGATTATTTTATTCGACATTAGTATGTCCTATCTGGAAACATGGTATTCACACTATTCAGTCTTCTCATAAGAAGCGATTTTAGTACTCTTTTTCTCTGTCAAAAGTTTAGAAGGTATGGCAGGAGGCTTCGACGAACGTCCATCCTCCTCATCCTCCATATCTACATCTACTGCTAGATGTTCAAACCGGTTGTAGTGGTTAATTGGATCATTAGATCAGTTCCCCACTCCACCGGTATTTAGTTCAATTCTTTGTCTAGGTGTTTTATTCATCTTTGCCGATGATGAAGTACTTGTTGAACTGTTAGATATATTGCTTGTTCGTTGTTGTTGTGACTTGTAATTAGGGATGTTTTGTATTGCAGCTGGAGCTTTAACTTGAGATTTTTTCTGTACATTTGATTGTTGTTTACTGGGTTCCGAAAAAAACAAAGACAAATATCAAACAGGGAATGCCACGTACCAAAATCGCAGCCTCCCCAAAACGAAACCTACAGCACGCAGACGTGCACACCACAAACACACACACACACACAAAGCCAACACACGAGGACAAAACGAACAAACAAAGGAACACACACACATATACGCGCACACACACAAAGCCACACAAGAGGACAAAACGAACAAACAAAGGAACACAGTGGGGCACCGCCTTGGAACGGTCAGTGGCAAAAACACCCCTGGGGAACTTAAGCCGGTTTATGGTGCGTACCCAACCTCACTCTTACCCCCACCATGTTCCAAAGACACGGGACAATGTAAATAAAAGTAATCCCCTCCAGGTGAATCTCTAACACACCTAATGGAAACAAAAAGGCATGGCATGTAAAACACAAAAATGCTCGTGTATAAAAATATAAAAAATAAACCTTTAGAACCAAAAACGTATGTACTCAATGCCTTTTCAAAAGACAGAGCAACAAGAGAAACACCCTTAAGGGCCCGACGAAACAGGCCAGAAGACAGATATCAAAACAGTTCAGTCCTGGTAGGATTTAAAAACTGCTTATCATAGAGTCCTCCCCCTCTTCCGTCAGACACAATCAAAGAGGGAAGCGTAGTGTCCAACTGTAAACGAGTTGAACACTAAACATGCGGTATGTCTCAAAACAGTTGGGTCGTAACCTCTTTTAATAAAACGTTTTATAATTTTACCAAATACATTTGGAAAAATTACCATGACCCAAGATCTTACGAAGTTTGTAAACCACATCCCCATAAAAAACGGGTTTAGAAATACCTTCTCGCAGAAGTGTCTTTAAATTACTATTGAATTTTAAAACTAAATCAGAATTACGATAGTAAAATTTAGCAAAATATTTACGCAATTTGTAATAACGGTAGCCTTGCTGAAAAAGTTCACTTGTAATATATAGATTACGTTCATTGAAATGCTTGACATGACTACACGCTCTGGCAAACCGAATTAATTGAGAAATATATACCCCATAAGATGTAGCCTGAGGTGCATCCCCATCAAAATGAGGAAAATTGTCAATACTAAAGTTAGAATCATCCCTCTTGTCATAAATTTTGGTATGTATAATATTGTTATAAATAGAGAGATGTAAATCTAAAAACGAAGCATCAGTATCCGAATTGTTAGTTTTAATTAACTGAAGCTCCCTAGGATAAATAGTACCCACCAATTGACCAAAAACGGATTATCCATATTAAGAATATCATCCAGATAGCGTGATGTATTATTAAATGCAGTTATAATAGCTGCCTGCGTATCTGGAGAAAGGCTCAACATAAAGTCTCTTTCATAACAATATAAAAACAAATCTGCGATATGGGGTGCACAATTTGTTCCCATGGGAATACCAACTACTTGTCTAAAAACTGCATTCCCAAACCTGATGTAAATGTTGTTCAATAAAAAGGAAAGGGCTTTACAAACTTCGTCACAGGTCCACATTGTAAAATGTTTAATAATATTGTTAGTAAAAAAAGCTTTATCAAAACTGCAAGCGAGAAATGTAGCATTCTCTCTAGCAAAAGTCTTTTGAATTAGGGTAGTTAGTTTGTCATTTATTAAGGTATGTGGTAAAGTGGTATATAAAGTAGAAAAATCGTATGTACGGACTGTAGATACCTTGTAATTATTAATTTTTAACTTATCCAGGATTTCGCCAGAATTTTTAATCGACCAAAATAAATGTTTACCAGAGTTTTCGTATACTTTATCGCAGTATCTTTCCACGTGGGCTTTCACAGCAGTTAGACACGATGTTAATAGTTTTGAAATATTTGTAGTTGTATAAGAGCTTGAATTAGCGATGAAGCGGGCTTTATATGGTTGTTTATGCAATTTAGGAATCCAGTACATGGTTGGTAGTTTAATTTGTTGATCGTCTACACGAACTTTTAAGTTAGAAACTTCAGTGATGTGATCAGTGACCAAATTATTTTCAACAGAAGGACTCAATGTATAAGTTTTAGTGCTATTTAGTTCGTTTTGTAAAACGTTAATATAATGTAGGCGTCAAATGATGATAATATTGTTGGCCGCCTTGTCTGCTGGAACTAAGACATACTTAGAATGAAATTCTTGGAGTTTTACATTCGCAGTAAGAAGGGGTATTTGTTTGAACATTTAAGTCGGAAACAATTTTATTGTAATTGAATATAACATTTCTTACAGGTGTTTTATATTTATAACAGATAATAGGAACTTCGGAGTTTCTGAAATATTTAAGCACAGAATCAATGACACGTTAATCACGAAATATACTGGGTACATCGATGAAGTCAATACCTTTATTCATGAAATAAATTTTAAGAAAATGTCTCTCATGGTCAGATTGGGTGTCAATATGTGGACGGAGAACGTGTTGTGTGTAACTCTGAATAAGATATGATACAGTGTAAAACGGATCTGTTTGAATAACATACTGGTCCGCTTCCTCGTCTAGCTTTTTAAGAGACTGAACAGATAAAGATGTGAGACGAGAAAACATTGACTGTCTACCAGAGTTTGAAAGAATTAAATCGAGGTCTGCAACAGATATATTGACTTTAGATTTGCACTTAACATTACCATTTCGTCTAATTCCATGAGACCTAGATTTACGTTTCCTAATATTTAAAATAGAAAAGATATCGATATCAGGGTTTTTAGAGATATTACCTTCCTGATAAATATTATCATTTAAGCCCAACGGAAACGGTGACTGTAAATTTTTAATCCATTTGAATTCTGCTATATGTCTGGCTTTAATTTTAAAAATAGATGTGGAATTTATATCTTATACGATTTGCTCTACTGGCTGCAATGTTACCTGATCAAATGTATGGCCAGATTTACGAAAGTGTTGGTATAAAAATGTAGTAAACTTGTTCCGACTACGCAT
This sequence comes from Mercenaria mercenaria, assembly GCF_021730395.1. NCBI lineage: Eukaryota > Metazoa > Mollusca > Bivalvia > Venerida > Veneridae > Mercenaria > Mercenaria mercenaria. The sequence goes on along the minus strand of NC_069362.1, from coordinate 87,267,041 downwards.
TTTGTATGAATGCTCACGGAAACGAATTTTTAAAGTACGCCCAGTTTGGCCAACATACTGAATACCACAATTGGGTGCGTTTCAAGTCAGTACATATATCATGTGGGACGTATTTCAATCAACGTCAGAATTAAGTACCACATTAAAAGTTCTGCCATTAACGTTTGAGGTAATTGTAGACCTGTGCGATAAATGATTGCAACAACCGCACCTCTTAGAATTGCACTTGTTAATAGAACGGTACTCTCTACATCTCTGTGGAAAATTAGTATGTTTTATTTTATATTTCTTCAGTATAGTAGAAGTTAAAGGTGATAGACAAATACGTAGATTATTACGAAAAACAGCTGGAGAATTTAAACTAGTACGTGGAATATAAAATGATTGTACAGAATGTAGCTTAAGTGGAGAAAGGCTGATTGATGGTGTATGTCTTAAAAAAGTACTGTTATCTTTAGGCAGATGAACAGAAGATGCAGAATGTAACCGAAGAGGTGAAAGAATTAATTTAGGTACTCTATTATATGTACTCATGAAATGTAATTATGTAATACCATTCTGTGAAAAGTGGCGTTCGGGTAGAACAGTCATCAGTTTCAATTCGTTAGGTAAAATTGTTAAGCGACAGTTAAATATAACCTAGTGAAAAAGCGCTGGAGGTCCCAGAATACAATAGGACGGGATAACTAGCATGGACCCGAATGTCAGTGAACACAGAACCTTCAACGCGGTATAAAATACTTCTCATCTTGACAGAGGCCGAGAGTTTAGAACGAATAACAATCCCTGAAGGATGAAAATATAACAACATTGATTGAATGTACGGGGAGACTTTTTACGGCCGCCACACGGCACAAACAACACAGTTGTGCGCATAAAAACAAAGACAAATATCAAACAGGGAATGCCACGTACCAAAATCGCAGCCTCCCCAAAACGAAACCTACAGCACGCAGACGTGCACACCACAAACACACACACACACACACAAAGCCAACACATGAGGACAAAACGAACAAACAAAGGAACACACACACATATACGCGCACACACACAAAGCCCACACAAGAGGGCAAAACGAACAAACAAAGGAACACAGTGGGGCACCGCCTTGGAACGGTCAGTGGCAAAAACACCACTGCTTTGTGTGAGTTGGACATGAAGGACATCCTTCTCGAGTGTCCATGTCTTGCAAACGCGAGACCTGGCTGAATGTGGCTCGCTACAATTCACACAACGCACTGGAAAAGTGCACTTGTCCTCGTCATAGAAATGGCCATCTCGACAGCACTTTGAGCAAATGTGATCACTTTTGCAGTTTCTCTCGTTGTGTCCAAACTTAAAGCAACAGTAGCATTGAATTGGATTAGGTGCGTTTCGGTATGCGGTCGTTTGCTTTTATTTTGAATTTCCATGTTGAATTTGTTTAGATTCGTCACTCGCGGAGTCCAATAAGGGAACATGTAAGCAGAGCGGATATCCAGCTTAAACATGTTAGGGATACTGTAGTGATATACTCGGCCAGGTATTTTACAATCTTGTTTATATCACGAGCTGTATTGCAAAAATGCAATAAGGGGATTCAGGGGATTGCTACTTTACCCAACCAAGTGACCCTAAGCCTTCTAGGAAATAGAAATTGTAATACATATTGCCATGACGTGTTCTTTTGTGTGAACGCACTATGAAAGTTGCTGAACGCAGTAAAATGTGTCGATAGAAGGAAAATACATTTGATTTTGTGTGACGTTAATTTGCCAAAAAAAAAACTCACAGATAATTGTGCATTGTCAGAAGGAAAAAAGAACAGATGCAATTTGATATGACGAATAAGAAGATGTAAGGGTAATTAAAGTAAAATTTACTAGGGCTTGGCATGACCAGCCGATTGATCGTATCGGGCCAATACGACGTCTAGACCGAATTAGAGGCCAAGAATGTGTGTTGGCACCCACACCCCAAAAAGGGGATGCACACATGTAAACAAGCATGCATCACCTCCCCGGGATGCTATGGGGCACTTTAACATCCAGGACCCTCCTCTCCGGCTTACGGGCCGCCACCCACGGCAAACGGGTGGCTCCATTTTTGTGGGAGTCGTACCCCTCTGCATGGAGATACAGCCGGCATTTTCTATCTCCCCGCCGGCAAGTGGCGAAAATTTAATGAGAAATTTATAACAAAGCTAAAAACAAAAACAAAAACAAAATACAAACAGACAAAACACCCACTTTTGCGAGAACTAAGTAACTTAAATATTGCAATCTGACAGGGACATCATGCTAAAAGTAGATATATTTTCATTTGTTAGTATAATTAGAAAATGATAAAGTTTACAAGGAGTTCTATACAGTATTTATCCGTCTGTGAAATATTTGCATATAATTAATTGTAGAACGTTTTACTTGAGGTTCAAACTAAGACTCGTATTATATTATAACCATCAAGATATGATTTCATTGATTTACATTATCTGAATACGATCATATAAGCATATAAGGAAAGAACGAGGACGTCACTCTGAGTCGAAATGGCTGCCGTTACATTAGAAATATTCAACGACCATATAGTTTGTAAATCTAGCCCGAATTTTTTAAATGTTTTACTAAACTCTTTCGGACATATATTACATATATTTCCTCTTCATGTTTTATATTTTAAGATATTTAATGTGTATTTATGTGTATATTTAACGTTTCTGAAGTAACATTTCACATGCTTCCGGACTCCAACCTGGAAAGTGGAATGTGGTAGGATCGGAGGTATTTTCCGTCCCAAATATCAGATTTGCATTTGGATACTTTTGTGCCCAGCCGGAGTTAAATGACACTATAGCATTAGGTGGTACTCTTTCGTATTCATCTTCATGATCTGTAATGAAACAATATAGTAAGTTTTTTTAGTTGGCTACTCTGATTTAGCAAAAACTAACACATTATGCTATATGTATCATAAAACTAATCTATCAAACTTTATTGATTTTTGACAAAAGTGCAAACATAAACCGAAGTCATGATTTCTTATACATATTTTATTAACCTTTTTAATGCAAAATGTTTTAATATATCAATATCATTAGATGAGTTCAACGTGTGGTTTTCCTGGCCGATCATTTGTAAAGCGATTACTTCTATCTTACTTTCTATCTATGTCCCAGTTTTTAAAGCTTTTAACTTTTAAAGTTATTACAGAATGTACCATTTGTAACTTACAAAAGGACACACAGATGGACGAACGGACGACAAACAGAAAAGAAGTTTGTTTTTTTCACATTGCCTTTCCGAATTCAATCAAAAATATCTTGTACTTGCAAAGTTAAGGAAGGATCCCACTTTATGCGAGTGACTGCCTGACTGACTGACATGACGGACTGACGGACAGACGACGTTTAGGGTATGCAAACCTTAAGGCAACGATAGAGGACTAAATGTATAATTCGACAACTAAAATAGGACAATGGCATACATTAAACGTCCCTGCTTTCCAAAATGTATCGTTTCATCTTAATTTAGATTAACTGATGGTAACTACTTTTGAAAGTTACAATTTATATTAAACGGTCATTCTCACATTACCACGAGGACCAGCTTACGAATATAAATGAACCTCACAAAAGAAATGTATAATAAAACTGCTTGAAATATATCACATGTGTTATTTTCTTACATTTTTGTTGTCAATGTTGATAGTTGTACAGATTTTCATTAATAGATACATTTCTTTTAAATTTAATTATCTCCTTTCAAATATGTGATACAGATAAAAATATGAACATATTTGTGCGTTATTTGCCAGAACAAAACTTCATCCACTGTAACGTAGTGGTCATTTTCAAACACCTGTCTACAAGGCAGGAAAAGCATTCAAAGTGTGGAAATTAAAACTCTTCCTGACAGCTTTTAATCACACTGAAAATATATCCAAGTCTTAACAATATGTTTTAATTGTAGCGTGTGACTAACACAATAATTGCGACAGTATTAATATATGAGGACTGTTTGTATAAGGCCAGCATTTTTTAATTTTCTGGTTTACGGAAGCGCCGACCCTATTTTTTGACAAAACAAAATAAAAATAAGTCATTTTCAGTACTTTTATTTTCATTTTACCCGCCGGCCGTCCGTAATTGCTGCTGCCAAAAATAAAAATTTAACTGTATGGTAGAGGTTTTTTATCTAGATAAGTAAACGCATGAAAAATGGCAGCCTGCATGAATGTAAATTGTGTGAAATTAAATTGGAAAAATAAACAAGATTACAGACAATAATCTTTGGAATGAGTTGGGAGAGATAACAAGTGTTGTAAACAAATTGGATCTGAGTAGAAATTACCGCACCTAAAGCTCAACATTAGGAGTAATCACCTACGAAAAATGGCCTTCAGTGCTTCACTATCAAAGCTGTCCAGATGTTGAAAAATCTGGCATATCACATATACAAGATTTGTTGTCTTTATATTATAATTGGACAACGATCGAATTCATGTGGGACTGTCAGAAAAATACTACAATTGATAAAAGGAAAGAAACCAAAGAAATGGCAAAATGGAAGAGCAAAAGTGAGTATCAATTTGCTAAACATATATTTTTTTACTTTGAAGTCTTGATCGAGGGTTAGAGAAGAAAAACTAACTAACACCACAATTTTCAGTAGCTCTGTTAAAAAAAGTGCAATTTCAATGTAAAATGACATGTCGCTGTAAATGCTTGACAATGATAAATGTTATAAAAGATTCAAACTAGTCAAAATAATTGGACCGTCAGATTAACGGTTGTTTAATATTTGTGAGGGGCAATCTAATCCAGTGGAGATATTGGCCATATATAAAAGATTATCTCAATATTTCCTAGGATTAAGTTCTAGCCAGGTACTGTAACGCAAAAGATAATTGTGAAACATGAAACTCCGAGCAATATATTGTCATGTTCACTTAATAAAGTATACCAACAAAATCTGTAAGAAGACCCTTTGATGGTATGTTTGGGACAAACATTCAGACAATATATGCCACATGTGCCTTTGACACTGAGGAACACATAATGACATATCCAGTTATAAATGTTTTTTCGGACTCCTAACTTATTAATTCCAAGTCCCATCTCAGTAAAGAGTCTTATAAATCTCCGATAATGTTGTCTGAACATCGGCCGATAAGGTTTTATTTTGTACACATTTTACTTTTTAGCTGAACCAAAATTCAGATTGTTTTGGCTTGTCGTACAATATAGGTGGCACTGACAGTCGGCAAAATATAAAACAATATCCAAGCCACTGAAACTTAACCATTTGAAGCAATTTAATTTTAAAGCCAGTGTGCATAATATTTATCAATTTGTAATTTTTAATTTCTAGTATGATAATGCCTGTCTTTTAAGACTCCATCTCTAGCCAATCAATATGCATATATGCATGATGCAGACCTAAAGTAGTCATTGCATATCCCCATTTTAAAGCAGTTTTTATTCATGTTTAAATAATAAACATTATGCAGTGGTCATATGATATGATAATGTCAACTGTGGTATATGCATATTTAATAATGAAAAATGTTTCCACAAGTCTATTTTTACTTCAAAATAGATACATACAAAAACACAAATAGTGCATATCCTTGGTGACTTTGAAAATGGCATTATTCAGACAAGCTACACATAAAGAAAACAACATTATACTGAGATGATGAGATATAAACCAGTTCAGAATAGGTCATTTGTGTGTATGCAATTTAAGCTTGCAAGCTTATGTTTTCTGTGGTTTACAAAAAATAAAAAAATTGTATCCTTTTGACTGTTTTATTTTTATTTATTTGGTCGACTGCTCAAAATTGGGACTTTTATTTCTATTTTTATTTGTTCCCCCCCCAACCCCCCCCCCCCACGACCCTAATTTTTTGAAAAATCTCCCGTAAACCAGAAAATAAAAAAATGTTGGCCTAAGTGAATGAAGAAGAGTGTATGTATAAGTATCTGAATATGCATGTGTATGGCCAAAATGTGTGTGTGTGTGTGTGTGCATGCGTGCGCGTGCGTGTGTGTGCGTATGTGTGTTTTTGTGCGCTTGCGCGCATGTGTGTGGTGTGCATGTCTATCTACATGTTGATACCTACAATTCTGAAGGTGAATAAGAAAGTAAATATTATCAATGCAGTTCCAACACAAAAGTATGGAAGCGTCCTGGTGCCAGCAGAGAGATTTAAACTTGTCTTACGTACAACTTAGTATCTCCTACGTAGGACATAGTATCTCCTACGTAGGACTTAGTACCTACGGGAATAATAAATGGAGTAACCCTTAAAAAAATACTTCACATATTGTACCTGATGTTCTTTTCTAATAACTAGTGGATAATAGTTAAAGATATATATTAGAAAAATCAGACATAAATAAATATAAGTATATTTAATGGTAAGTTTAAGGGAAGAGCGAGCGGTACAAATTATTGTAACAGAAATGATTATTTTAATAGAAATGATGTACTTTTCTATTGACTAGTGAATAACTGATTAAAGATATCAGTCAGTAAAAGGAGAGGAGATGGCCACATTCTAACTGGAAAAGAAGTAGGTGTGCAATCGATTTTGTGTTTATTTCAGTGTAATTTAATGACACATTTTAAAATGACAGTTGCTATTGTTTTTGAAACGTGTGTAGTAAAATTGAATGAACAGAATGGCATGATTTAATTACTCAGTGAATCGTTCTGTTTTCTTGATGTATTCTTGGATAAACTTGAAGATAGAATTGTTTATGTCATATCCTAAGCTGTTATCGCCAAATAACATGTATAGAGTGAGACAGTTGTTATACTTTTGAGACAATCAAGAAGTTCTCGTCGTTCGGTGTTGTACCGTTGGCAAGCAAAGAAATAGTGGTTGCTGTCTTCAATTTCGCCGCATTCGCAAACTGGACTTTGGACAATATTTTTCCGAAAGAGATCTTCTTTGAGAGAACTACACTGTGTTCTAAGTCGTGCGTGCATGATCGAACTCCAGTATAGTAATATTCAGGAATGTTTGCAGTTAAACCTTTTATCCGGCTTTTGAAAATAGCCAGGGACGTGGCATCCTGTACGGCTTGTGGAAGTGAATTCCATTCATGAATTGAAAAAGGATGGAAGGAAGGAATTTGAATACAGGTGCATGTTGCAAGGTAAGCTTCTAATATTTTGAAAATTCCTCAGACTGTAATTAGAAAAGTCACCAACACTGTCTGGAACGAGGTCAGACAGGTAACTTAAAGGCGGAGAGAGGGTATTTTGTATTTCATAGAAAAGAATATTAAGTTTATGTTTGCGTCGTCTAGATTTTAAGGGTTCAAGTTATACCAGATTGATGTTAACAACTTTACACTTTTAAATATAGAAGTCTTGTGATCGATATGGATTTTATAGAAAGTCAGAGTTCATTACTTCCGCTCCAGTTTTGAGATATACGCATATTTACGTAGGGTAACGATAAAAATATTCTAATGATCGATATTATTAGCAAAAGTGTTTAGAAATGAAATCCATATAAGTAGCTAAATTATAACGTTAATAATGACCATAAAGTCCTTCAAGGGGAACGTAATTTCAAAGAGCCATTGAACACATGAAATACAGTGCACTATTTTACAATATATAAAGCGTTGTCTTTAACAAAGAGACATATATAAAAATGTTTTGGATATAATCAGAAAAGTCAATATTACACAAACATTTATGATTTCTATTCTACAGCACCGTGAATTATTTAGAAGGGCAATGACAAAGATCGCTTTAATACGTATCAAGAATATCTTTGACATTACTCGCTAGAACAGCATTGTACGTGTATGCTATGTGGTCTGTTTAAATATATATGGCACGAAATACCTAAATTATCTCAGAAAGTAACAGCATAATCACCATACTTTTGACCTAACAAAACATTTACTTTGACAGGACATGATAAATGCCAAAAACCAAAAACTAAAACAACAACAACAAGAAGAAAAGGAAACACCAATACATACCTAGAATATCTTGTACAGTTACAACATAAACAGAGTTATTCTTGACCTTGTTGCGAATGTCTATTACTACTCCAGGACCAATAAGCCTTTCAGGCGGAATCTCTTCAAGTGACTGCCGACCATTACCGAAATGAATCGGGGCGTCTATGTGTGTACCTTGATGTTCGTAGTACTCTATCTTATTGACTGTAAGCCTGAAAAACAAAAATGATATTTACATTTATATTTAATTAAAACATTAATAATAACTTTTGTTACTTTTTTTTATCAGTTAGGGAAAATTTGATTCTTTTGTAAAGGTAATTCAACTACCAAAGAACTGATTATCTAAGAGATGCATAAATCAAACGCATTTACTTTTCTGCGTCTACCGACAAAAACATTTATAGATATCCTATCTAAAATGTGATTATTGTTTTCGTTTCATCTCGATTAACTGTAGATAAAATAACTTTAATTCATCGATTTATCTCATTGTATGTGTAAGAAGTTTTTCTTTTCTTGATTCAATTTTGTTTTGAATGTATATCAATTAATACTTTTTATGAAATGATATCTGAAGTACGTTTCGCAATTTCTTACATTATAACTTGTTTCGAGACATTTTATTAAGTTGCACGCAAAAACAATTCTTCAATTTGTAATATTTATTATAATTCGAACTCACCACATTTCATCAAAATATTGCGCAGCCAAGGTGTCCATTTGAAAGTATTTGAAATTTTCTAAATTAAGCCAGACTAATGGAAATTTGGGAGCATTTTTATCAAAGGTATGTGTTAAGTCAACAACCTTGCGGGCTTGAATGAACTGGAGAGTTGTACACAGCAGCAAACAGTACTTCAATACCATGGTGTGATGATAAACTGAAAAGAAAAGTTACGGTTAATTCTGTCGCCAAATTATCGGATTCATTCCCTGCCATCTTCTAAAAGCGATAACATCACAACTGATTAAAATGAATTATTTCTACAAAAGTGATTCAATGTATTAGTATTTACCATCTTTTCGTTATAATACATTTTAATATGGTATTGAGGCCGGTCAAATATGGTGTAAATGAAAATTAAGACGAAAGGCAGATAACATTTCTGTTGAGGTCATGTTCTTTTTTATGTAAAATTAACAGTTTTTGCAAGCAGGCAGTATTCTGCCTTAATTTGTCGCCAAGTTTCTTTTCAACTTCTCCGTATGCATTTAAAACAAAAACATTAGAACCAATTTGAATAATAAATTAAAGACACATGATCTCAGAGGACTATTATTTCAAAACGTGAAAGTATGAAAGAATTAATCTTTACTTTTCTAGTAGTTGTCTAGCTAGGTATTTGATATCAGATTATTTAGTGTAAATTATTATATGTAGGTCAATTGTGTGGAATAATTATGTCAGATATTGAAGTAGGTAATCATTAACCACGTAATTTCTGGAATAACGTGAAAAATGACTTTAACATTAAGACAATTTGCACGTGGTCGACCAATAAGACATTAACAACAATAAGTCATTTTGTGGAACAGAACAGAACAGAACAGAACTGAACTGAACATACTCTTTATTAGAGATAAGACACCGATTACAAAATACAAGTATTGTGTAATAACATGTAAACAGAAAAATGACAGAAATATTCTAGTATGGGCATGAATAATTGTCTTGAAATGACAATGTCTAACAATGTTTAAATACTATGAAAAACACATTTATGTTTCTATCTTCTATGTTTTGGGAAAGTGGGTAGTCTTCGATACATATTTTAGACCTAAAAATATTACAAACAAAATCCTCATTTTATCTGTAGAAATGTTGTATGCATATTTGAATAAAAATACTGTTTAAACTAAAAGGCTATTGTGGAAATGAATTCTGATAATTTCAGTTCTTTATTCTGTATGATTCAGAATTTTTATTTTTGAAAAGTGGTTGGAATTTATAAGTGGAAATTAGAATTTACTATTCATTTCTGATGGATTAATTTTGTCTGTGATATTGAACAATGAAATGTCATATTCTCATTATGTTTTATTATTTGTTATTTAGTGCAAAATACTGACAGAAACATGTTTTTCTATCAATCTTAGTGGAGTTTATCATTTTTATCAGGTTGCTCTCACTATTGAGACTCTTTGGGCGAAATTCGTACAAACCGGGAGTGTTGCAGATCTCCAACGACGCCCCAAAAGAAGAGTGACGATTCAAATTGTCAATGACCACTTACAGAATCGCTTCATCACGGTAGCGGCGGCGACACGTGACACAATGGGCAGACACAACTGCACAATCCACCCACAGACCGTGCGTAATCGCCTAAGGGCCGTCCGCTTGCGGTGCCACAGTCCCCTGCGGGTTCTGGGTCTTACCGCAAGGCACAGACAGGCAAGATTATTGTGGACCAGGCGCCATTTACGATTTACATAGGCGGACTGGGCCAATGTTTTATTTGTTGACGAATGACAGACGTACTCGTGTATATCGCCGTCGGGGTGAGCGGAACAATAAGAACTATCTGGTAGAATCCGATAAGTTCAGGGGTGGTTCTTTCATGCTGTGGGCTGGAGCTTCGATGCACACAAACACCAATTGTACCCATTAAAGAAAATTAGAACGCGATGAGGTATCCAAATGACACCATTCGACCGGCTCTTCTACCTCATATCCGTGCCAATCGGGGTATAATGTTGGCACAGGATAACGCACCATGTCACACGGCTAGAGGCACACAAGTAATGCTTGCAGCAAGCAACGTGCGGACACTCCAATGGCCTGCAAAATATCCGGATTTAAATCCGATCGTGCACGTGTGGGATAACCTTTTGAAGCGCAAGGTGCGCGCCAAGCCGCTGCAACCAAATTTCGGGGAGCTCACGCGTGTTATTTATCAGATGTGGGCGGCTATTCCACAACAATTTCTTCACAGATACATTATATCAATGAGGACAAGATGTCGTGCTGTAATTTCCGTAGCAGGTGGACATACAAAGTATTGAAACGAGAACAAATACAACGTCAATTGTCAACAATTATGTAAAGACTTGTATCACCTGCAAATAGGCCAATAGTAGAATTTATCTGTAAAACAACATCATTTTTATATAAAAAAAGGAAAGGGGGCCAAGAAGAGATCCTTGCGGGACACCGGCAGAGATGGAAACAGTTTCAAGAAGCTCCAGTTAAAACAATGTTTTGTTTTGTTTTCTATTTGACAGGTAATCATTAAACCACAGAAAGAGCTGACCAGAAATTCCTGTTGCATTAAGTTTATGCAGAAGGCATCGATGCCAGACTGTCAAAAGCTTTGGATAAGTCACAGAAAACTGCACGGACTTCTTTTCCTTCGTCCAGAGCTTTGCAGAAGGTATTCTATATAGTAACTAGCTTATTTACTGTTGAGTCGCCAGAATTAAAACCAGATTGCAAAGAAGTTATAACATTATTTGAAACAAGAACTTTGAATACAAGCTTATGGATTATTTTCTCCATCACTTTGCTAATTGTACTAAGTAATGATATTGATCTGTAATTTGAGACTTCCAGAGGGTCGTTCTTTTTAAAAGTAGCACACACATTTGCTAACTTCCACTCTGACAAATTCCACTCTGACGGTACTTTGCCAAACGATAGGTAGTAGTTGTATAAGTCACAGAGGGGCTTGGCTAATTCTTCAGATAATTTTTAAGAGTCCTATTGTTGATATTATCCGGACCAGCAGCATTTTCTAATGTCTAATTTGTCAGTATAATATATGTCATTTTTTTCTAAGTACTGGTATTTGAGAGCTTGATTTAATAAATTGTTTGAGTGTTTTTCAGTAATCGGGAGAGGTGTGTGTGTGTGGGGGGGGGGGGGGGGGGGGGTGGGGGTGATAGTTGCTGAGGTTTGTCAGAAAGTTTAATAGACATGTTTGTTTTGGCATTTCTAGTCAGATCTACATTTTTGTTACGTATCTGTTTGTACTGTTTCCATTGTTCTTAATTATGTGTTCTATTAGCTCTGTCATACATCCGTTTTCTTTTCCTAATGCGTTTTGGACAAAAAGATTTTTTAAGTTTTTCCTTTCGGTTGCCATGGCAACCGCAGTTCTGCTTGAAATTTAATTCTTTGAATAATTTTGAAAGGATCATTCCTGTGAAATTTGGTATAATTCTGCCGAGTGCTTTTCAAGAAGAAGATTTTTGTAGGAATTGTTGATGGACACACGACGCACGACGCACTACGCACGATGCGCGACGGACATTGAGTGGTCACAAAAGCTCACCATGAGCCCTTGGCTCAGGTGAGCTAAAACAGCACGGTAAAAGTTGTTTAAGAATGCAACACAGTGCAAAACAAGGTCAACTTTAAAAATATACCAAGCGAATGCCATTTTTGAACATTGCTGCTAGGGGTATAATACCATAAGAAGCAGAATGTCTGAAGATTCTTTAAGGCAGCACTTCTATATAATCTATTGAGACGTAGTTATATTTTTTTCACTACATGTAATCGATATGATAATATCTCATTTTGAGAATACTATGAAATTTAACGTATCCATAGGCCTAGACCCTACAGTTTCGTAAAATGATTAGATCTACACGGTTCGGCGGTAAGAAGTATTTTGGAGTAGTAAAGTTTCTTCAACTATTGAACGTAACTAAGTCAAAATTGAAATGTGTTAAGTATTAATGTACTGTATTTATCATGTGTCGCTTTCAGTCAACATTAATTAGAAAATATATGCGTTGGTCCCCGTAGTTGCTAGCTACAGCCATGTTAACAAAATATGTTTAGGCTTATTATCAGGGTTTCATGCATTATCAACTTTAATAAAACATATACTATAGACGTACAAAAAGGATCTTACGTGAGTGATTTTTCTTACTGAATTTATTCAACTAGTTAATTAACATAATAAAACGCGAGGCTCGTGACGAGCATTTTATCATAATTTTTCAATAAATAAGGCAAGTGTTTCTTTCTCATTTTTATAAGTGAAAATGTCCTGGCATGACATTTGTGTATTGAATAAAATTTACGAAACGACTCTTTGGAGAAATAGAACACAACCACGAAAATAACTGCAGACTTGTTTTGATTGCACACCCCTAGCAACGGCTCTATCATATAAATAATAAATGAACTTGTATGGCTAAAGTGTGTGTTAGTGTAATGTTCTAAACTTTAGCACATAGACGCTTATTGAAATAAAGAATGAAATCCTACACGAACGCGTACTCGTACAGGTACCACCTCTCTAATAAAATACTTACACAAGAAATACTATTATCACATACACGACTCCATGGAATCGATATTGCACGGTTATATTTGAATGGACGTGATCGAATAATATATCAATAAATCAAACACCTTAAATATATAAGACATTGTTTTTAAATATTTTTTTCCATATATTTATTACTTATTACGTTGATAATGGAACTATTTTTAATCGGCAAAATTATTTTCACCGTCTTCCTCGTTAACTTTATGGTGTAATGTTATTTTTGATTATCTTAAATAGAATATTGATTTCGTGCAGTTTCAGTATTGACTATATGGAACTCATTCATTGAAGGAATATGCTCGCCCGCATAATTTAAGTACATTTGAAATGAAACTACGTTAATTAAATATATGCTCGTATATGCCTTTCAGTATCGTTTGACGTAACGTCAAATAAGCACGTAAGTGGATCTTTTTCGCACAGATAGTTAGGTTGAAAATCGACGTGTAGAACGGACACATTTTATGATTTCTTAACTTTTTATTTGAAGTTTTGTAATTTAAAAGTGTGATACTATTTGTCACTGATTTTTTTAGCAATTTCAAAGAATGTAAACCGTACCAAGCCCTTTGTATATTCCATAAAATGTCACTGCATACAAAATCATATTACAAATATACACTCATAATCATTACCATAATATGTATCATATATCTGCACAGTGTTCCTATGTATCATTTATCTGTACAGACATTGTTTGTAATATTAAGTTGTACAAACATTATAACTACCATTTAGCTGCACATTATTTGTATCATTTAGCTGCACAGAAATTATACTTATATTTAGCTGAAGAGACATTTTAAGTATCGTTTGGCTTTACAGACCCAAAATGGGATTTGAAAAAAAGTCGAATTGAAATGGATGTTCGTGTGGACAGGTAGGGTGTTTTAGAGTGATTTTTTTGCGGGAAAAGGGGAAAAAATGACTGGGAAAAGACCCCCCCCCTATAAAATGGGGGGTATTTTTATGAGTGTACGTTCATTCATGCTGGTCGCACACCCACTATTTGTTTTCTCATGGCACGGCTCATATAACTTTGTCCTTTATATCGATCTGAAATTTATATCATGGCGGTGCGATTGATATTTGTACAACATTTTGTGCAGCATTACTGCTACAAACAACCGAGACAAGCTCTACGTATATTACAGTATTGACTTTATATTCAGGGTTTTTCAAACATTTCAATAAGTAATATATATTCAGACAGAACTGCGTTTTATAGTCGAGCTTCTGTGTGATACATGACATATTGAACTTCAATATTGAAGATATAACGGATGTGTTGTATTCGCAACATAGTCTTTCCAGATAACCCATTAAGCAAATGTCTTGAAGCCAGACAAGGTGGCGAATGGTCCAAATGAATAATGCACGTAATTTTTGGGAGTATAAACTGTCAAATAAGATTTTGTGGGACACCTGTATTTTTGATTTTAAACTTTGAAAAATTTCAAAACTTCAGTTTATACCCGTTTTGTAAAATATTGTAGGATGTCAGAGTTTTTCCTTTAACTTGTCATGTAGAATTTTATTTGAGACATTGAGGACTAAATAAATCTTAACTGTCAACTGCATATTGCAAGTTTATCGTCATATTAATTTGTCTTATCTATATCTCACGTATCTGAAATCGCGGTTACATTCAATTTTCTATCAGGATTTCCCTCGTTCATAGTCAGTGTGTCTACTCATGTTATAACTCTTTTTGTTGTACCTCAAATCACAATAGATACACACCCAGTGTCGAAAATACAGCATACACACTTCTAAGTGACAGCATATGACAACATGTGACTATAAAACAGCAAACAGATAATCCTAACATCATTTTCACATTGTGCTTTCTTTTCGTGAGTTTTGTTTTGCTCCTTTTCCTGTGCCATAATTTTCTTCTTTGTTCTTTCCTGAAAAGAAATTTGGAGTCATTCTGGAGTGCACAGGAACACATATAAACATAGATTGGGATAGTGTTTTATTTTACTATGGAAAACTGAATAAAACATCTTGATGCTCTAGTTTCATCAGCATCTCAGATTAGATAACCATTTTGGTAAGTCATTCAAGAAACACTCACCGCAAAGAATACTTTGAATCACTGGGCCTGCAGATGCAGGGTAATATTTTAGATTAAGGAACAAACCACTGCTCCGGTTTTTAAGCTCGTCAAATTTTTTTGAAGTAAAAAAAACATGCGAGGTATTGTCGCCACTTGATCATTGCGTCGCATTGTTAGATTTTTGTTTAGGTTCACATTTTCTCAAAAATTATAACAGCAACTCTTTATAACTTTTCCACACTTGCTTATCATTATAGGGACTATGTAGACCAAGCGCCAATTTCTAAATATCTCATGGGAACACAGAATTCATACAGGTTTCGTACATTTACTGATGAAAACGTTTTGAATTTAGCCTACCAGATTTTTTTAACAGTTAGTTTTTCTATGCATTTTGCTAAATATACCCAATTATTTTCATGCATTTGTCTTGCATTTGTATTCTCATTCCGAGACATGTTTTAAGTATTCGTCTACGAAACAACAGGCTCAACTTCATTTCGATATCTCATATTATAACTATAGATAACGATGATCAAAATGATACAAAACTAAACTATTAAACCAAACATAGGCAACAATAACATCCTCTCAACAACAATGTTATTGTTGCTCTATGTTTTGGTTATATTTTTGTCGTTTTTATCATTTTTTGATCATCGTTATCATTATTATTTAATTATTAGATTCGAAAATGAATTGAGCCTGGTTTGTGTCGTTACACAATACATTAACAGTCTCGGAATGAATAACAATGCCAAGACAAAATGCATGGAAAATAATTGGTATATTTTAGCAAATGCAATGAAACTACATGTTAAAAAAAATCTGGTAGGCTTAAATCAAACGTTTCATCAGTAAATGGTCGAACCTTATGAATTTTGTCTGTTTCCAGAAATCTTTAGAATTGGCTCTTGGTCTACATAGTCCCCTAATAATGATAAGCAGTGTGAAAAGTAATAAAGCAGTTTGCTGTTATAATTTTTGAGAAAATGTGACCTAAACAAAAATCTTAACCATGCCGGACGCAGATTGATCAAGTGGCGACAATACCTCTCATGTGTTTTTTTTTACTTCAAAAATCTGACGAGCTCAAAACCCGAGCATGTTTGTTCCTTATATCTACAAATATTACTCCCTGAATCTGGCAGGCATGTTCAAAGTATCTTTGCGAGTGTTTCTTGAATGACTACCAAAATTGTTTAACCCCCTAGCTGAGCTTGAAACTAGAGCCATCAGACTGTTTTATTCATTTTATCCGGTAAAAATAACATATCCCAATCTATGTTTATATGTGTTCTTGTGCACCCGAATGACCCCAATTCTCTTCAAGGAAAAAACAACGAAAAAATTATGGCACAGGAAAGGAGCCAAAACAAAACTCACGAAAGAAAGCACACGTGTGAAATGGATTTTAGGATTTTCTGTTTTGCTGTTTTAATCGTCACATGTTGTCATAGACTGTCACTTAGAAGTGTGTATGCTGTATTTTCGACACTGGTATTTTTGTATCTATTGTGATGTTTGATGGCAACAAAAACAGTTCTAACATGATTAGACAATGACATTAACGAGGGAAATACTGTAGAAAAATTGAATGTACCCGCAGATGTCAAACCGTGAGATATAGATAAAGACAAATTAATATGACGAAACTTGCAATATTCAGTTGCATGTTATTAATTTAGTCCTCATATTTCCTCAAATAAATCTACATGACAGTTTAAAGAAAACTCTGGACAATCTATGAATATTTTACAAACAGGTATAACTGAAGTTTAATTTCAAAGTTTAAAACGCAAACTACAGGTTTCCCACAAAATCTTTATTTACAGTTTATACTCCAAAAATTACGTGGCATTTAATTCATTTGGACCTTCAGCCACCTTGTCTGGCTTCCAGACATTTGCTTTAATGGGTATATCTGAAAGACTATGTTTGCGAATAAACACATCCTTTATCATCTTCACTATTTGACGTTCAATATGTTCATTTATCCACAGAAGCTCGACTATTACATCATCTGTCTGAAATTATATTACTTATTGAAATGTTTGTTGAAAAACCCTAATATAAAGTCCAATTACTGTAATATACTGTAGCAGCTTTCTCGGTTGTTTTTGTAGCAGTAATGCTGCACAATGTAACAAATTAATCAATCGCAACCGCCATGATAAATTTTCAAAATCGTACAGGACAAAGTTATAGAGCCTTGCCATGAGAAAACCAACATGTGGGTGGCGACAGCATGATCCAACCAGCCTGCGCATCGCGCAGTCTGGTCAGGCTCCATGCTGTTCGCTAACAGTTTTCTTCATTCCAATAGGCCTTTAAAAGTCGAACAGATGGAGCCTGACCAGACTGCGCTGGATTGCGCAGGCTGGTCTGGATCCATGTCTGGTCGCAACCCACTGTTTATTTTCTTATGCACTGGTCATATGTTCTATTATCATAAACATAAGATATTTATGTGCAATCGTTCTTGGTTTCATCTAATGCTAGAGTTCTTGTCCCGCTTGCAGGTATTAAACTGAAATTTAATTGACTAATTTATTAAAGATCTTGAATAATACGAAAGAAAATGAATTTGGCATACACCCGACCCATTATAGACATTATAGGAATATGGCGACTTGGTGACGACCCCTCTTCCTTCCATACAGTATTTCATCAGGTCGAGCACCTTAGTAAAACGGCATCGATTCTTTTGTAAGCCAGCTAGATTAGAATCAACCCCCAAGCGCGGCTTGAACACACCATATGAGGGGCAAGATTTGCAGTCCGTGTACTGTACCATTCGGCCACTAAGGCCCATTTTAAGTAGGTAATGTCACAACTTAAAAATGTTTTTGGCCAATGTGCTTCATGCAACTGATGTCCTTCAAAGCAAACAAGCGATGCTGTTGCTACTAATATGTCTCCATATAAGCACTGTAGTTCAAAAAGAATAATACATAAATTGTAGACAATAAAATACGAATTCATTTTCACAACCTTCCACATTTTCTTTGATGAATGAGACGTCTATTACTTGTTGTATACTAATACTACCAAACATAATCACTACCACAAATAGAAACACACTTTAAATAGATATTAGGCGAATAGGAGGGGAGAATGGTTTAGTATTCACTAAATTCAGGAACCCCATAACTCACAAATTCGCATGCCTTGATATCATGCTGTTCCTTGAGTTCAGACAAAAATTCTCCTGAGATAATGTCTCACAAAATTTAGGACCTAATTCACATTTTTGACTGTCAATGAATCCAACTCTAATCTTCATTATTAACATACCACAAACTCTCTCCCCACCACCGCTAACACATCCCTAAAAACCAGTTTGCATCACTCAAATGGTAAATATCACTACTGTATTTGTGACTCTATATCTAATACTTTCCTAAAATGTGTTCTTAATGTCCCCCTCTGCCCTTTATACCACGGCGCCGATAATATAGAATGGTTTAAATAATAAATCCTGTATAATATCGTGTACAGAGTATGTATTACGGACCTATGTCGGATGTCATAACTGAACAAATCATGATCATCTAATTTAATAAAAGTGTCGTACGTAGAACAAAAATGGATTTATAAGTCAATTCCTGTCGACAACGTTTTTCCTATGGTAATGAGGACATACATTTATTAAATGAATTACCTGTCAGACAACCAAAGTAAGTTTAAACTAATGTGTTGTGTGTGTTCCCTCTGTAACCTCGTTTGTCCTCTTTGTTTACAAAAAGATGGCATTACGGGGTCATAATGTATGTCCATTGTAGACATAATTGAATAGACTCCAATACTAGGTTTGTAACCTATACCTAGGCGGCGAATATTCAAAATAATAACCCTTTGACTATGAGAAGTACTATGTGCCAACATATTACATATTCACAGTCTTCAACGTTGTAATTCCAATTTTGACTTGTAACAGCAAGAAGGCATATTTGCCAAATTTGTACTTGCTAACTTTTTTCGATCAATTTGGCAATGGTATCTTAAATAATAAGGCTTATAACATCTGCATTGACAACCCTTCTATTATTTCCTTTTTCTTATGAGATGCTCTTAACGTGACCTCTTGAATATACGAATTATAATCATTTACAACTTTTGACGCATCATAGCTTGAAGATGATTTAAACTTTCGATCCCTTAATTCACTAAAACGTCGCACTTTGAGGGACCCTCTCAGAAATGCTGACAATCAAAGAAATGGTCACTCTAGGTAGGTTTGATTCTGAACAGAAATCATGTACGCGACGCTGTATTTATCTATTTTTATATATTACTCCTTGGAAGCTTTTTATGCCATCGTAATATCTCACAGCGTCAATAAATGATATATATAACTACTGGCAAACATCATCTAAGTCAACTTTATCTCTTTAAGGAGACAAATAATGGAAAGCTTCGATTTGATTCATTTAAAATTGATCAAAATTAGCACTATAATTGATACCATGCACATACAACATACACCAGACATGACGATGCAAAAAATCATAAGTTGAAAAAAGCTTATATACTTGTACTGACACAACTTGGAGAAAACTAATGCATTAAGCATGCAAACGTCACTCAGCGAAAATTCAACCTGATGTTTAATGTATTAACAACTTTAATAGCTATAAGTCTGAAATTACTCTTATTTACAACCCCTTTTTCATCAGAAATAAAATATACCAATTTTTTTTCTTCTTTATTTCATATAAACTTTTAAAACTTTTTTCCCTTGAATAATGAAATAAAATATCGCGACTTTCCTTTAAATTTTAAATCGTTTTTAAGAAGAACTTTAATTCGGTAAAGAAAATTTTGGGAAATTTTTTTCTGAAATACTTTTATTTCTTCTAAAACTTGTTCAAAAAACTTAGAAAAAAAAAAAATCAAACAGGAGTTCATAGAACCAAACCCCCCCCCCCCCCCACCCCCCAAACACTTCGCTTTTATAACTGCAAAAGGGAACACACATTTTGGTCACGTGCACGGGACTTTGACTACGACCTCAAAATAAAATTAGGTTTTTACCAGTCATAAGTTACCTCCTTTCAATGTGGTCTTAGACCAACATTCTCTAGTTTTTTTGGCAAAAAAACTTCTATTTTTTCGGGGTCATTTGACCTTGACCTTTGATCTACTGACCTGAAATCAAAAGGATTCATCTGCTGGTCATGATCAACCTCCCAATTAATTTTCGTGATCCTAGGCCAAGGCGTTCTCAAGTTATCATCCGGAAAAGGTTTAACAATTCCGGGTCACTATGACCCGCCTTGACCACGACCTCAAAATCATGGGGGCATCTGCCATTAAATTTTCATGATCCTAGTCCAACGGGCTCAAGTTGGCCTCCAGAAACGGTTTAGCTGTTCCGGGTCTCTGTGATCTTGACCTTTGACTTACTGACCTCAAAAAAATAGGGGGCATTTACTGGGCTGATAAAACCTTCCCATTAAATTTTATGACCCCATCCCCAAACGTTTTTTGAGTTATCACCGAACGGTCCCGGGGGGTTTTACCTTTACCTCGGATATAAAACAAAAGAATCTCTTTTGGTCAGACCAACCTCTCTACCCTTTCCCGATCCTAACCCCAAGCGTTCTTGATTTCATTTGGAAAACCCATTGACCCACCGACCGACCGGGATACCGCTGGCCCACCAACTACATCTGCAAAACAATATACCCCTCCTTCTTCAAAGGTGGGGGGGGCATAGTAACTGAAGTTGAGTTGTGGAATATTACTAAAGGCACATGGTAACCCACTCCATAGTGTACATAACAGGTCGGCAACATTCGTGTCAAGTTAGCAGAATGACAGAATAGCAGTATAGCAGAAAACTCCGCAGAATAGGCAAAAAAACGCAGCAAATAACCGAAAAACCCAGAATTAGCAGAAAACCCAGCAGAAAAGCGAAAAGTATTTATGTTTAAAATTATCAAAAAATCCTTCTTCTTTTACCAAATCTTAGAAATTTGAAAATCATCATTTTTAAGGTGGTTGAAAACTACAAGGAAAATTTTTCTGTAAAAACTCCTCACAAACAGTAGACCTTACAATTAACGACGTAGCGATCAGCGGACATATTTTATTCTTTGTATGCAAAATGACTCACTGAATCAGATATGAGGTCTAAATTTCACCAGTTTTATCAAAAAACATAGTATTCCTTTTTTCAGGTATTGGATAATACACTCTTTGAAAATAGGATCAACAGGAAAATAGATTTTCTGACAGCCCCAAAAATCAACCTTTTTAAAAATATACTACAATGTCCGCATTTTTTTTGAAATTCGTATGACACATAAGAATTTTAACAAAACATATGAAGTAAAAAATCATTTCGTCTAAATATTGAAAAACTCTATTGTTGGGGTTTTTCCATGAAAAATTTTTTGTTATATAAAATTTGTGTGGTGTGTGTGTGGTGTTTTTTTTTTACAATTTTTAAATTTATTTATAGCAGAGTTTGACTTTATTTAAAGCTGATGAAATCTAAGTATAATTATTATATTTTCTTTTAAACATTCAATTAATTCTAGTCCTACATACGATTCCAGTTATATTTTGAAAACCAAACTTTGGGGGAGGGGTTTTGTGGGGGGAAGGAAAACTAAAACATTTTTAGTTTATTGAAGTTCCCCTTTCCATTGTTCGCTTTTTATTATTTTTGCGGGTTGTTCGCTTTTTCCATATTCTCTGGGGCTATTTTGCATTCTGTTGGAGTTTTTCGCATTCTGCTGGGGTTATTTTCCTATTCGCTATTCTACTAACTTATACAAAATCCAGAATAGTGTTTTTCGAAATCTTGCTTACGGAACTTGAAGAAAGTTTACGAAATTGGGATTGAAAATGTGAATAAGTCGGTGGGAAATACACTATTTTCCCCTACAAAAAAAAACTGTCGGGCCCCTATTTTTTTGTTTTATTTGTTGTATAGTTGTTAGTTTTCCTACTAGAATTGTAACCTCACGGTACTTTGATTCAGAGTATCATGCAACTTAACTGAAGAGGTTGACTCAATAACCTGATAATTACAGATATCTTATATTGACCTATCTGACTTTTGAAAAAAACTTTTGGTCTCGTTCTCCCCAAGTTGCAAGCAATTTAAATTTTTTTGGGAACAAAACCAATTCCCATTCAAACCTTTTAACACCGGGGATTATTTATCTGGCAGCACCAAAAAGTCTATACGTAATCACATTTGTTGCCACGTGATTGATATAAATTGAACACAGAAAAGACAATAAATTGGAACATTGAGGAACACCAAAAATTTAAACCCCTGGTATATGAGATAAAGATACCTTGACCATCAACAAGTCGCTTTTTTGTTTTGTTTTGCTTTGGGTTTTTTTTCTTCAGACAAATATAACCTGAACATATTGTGTTATATATACTTTACAACTTAAAAAAGAATAATCATCAGTTTTACTAGTTGTGACAAAAATACCCTAAAACAATAAAGAAAAAATATTGGAAAATGCTGTTGGGTTTGTTTTGTTTTGTTTTTGGCGAATTTTCACACAAATTTGACCTTTGACCTTTGATGGTAGGTTTGTCTTTGACTAATTTGGATAAGACCTACATTACTGACCTTGCATGTCATGTAACAATAAAAAAAAATTTGCAAACAGAAATTATAACAACAAGCTATGTTTTAAAAAACGCATGTGTAAGTATGCACAATTTGTTTTTTTACACAAAAATGCCCCCTGCCCTTTTAAATACCAGGATTGCCCTTTGTTTATTTTCCATCCAGACATCGTCTGACATATATGCAAAAAAGGGAAACAACGATCATTTACTAAAGAAAAAACAAATATTTTAAAAACATTAAAAATTTTACACATGGGTGATTTTATTGCAACTTTTTATTCATTTTTTGACCTTTGAATTATGGTTGCCCTTTAAATGTTTGAAATTAAATTTGCATACCAGACATCGCCAAACTTTAAAATTTAAAAAATGAAGTGATATCATTGAATAATACAACAAATATTTTTAAAACAAATAAACTTAAAGAGCTATTTTTTTACTTTTTTTACTTGAAAATGACCTTGACCCTAATTTCACTTTTGAACTTGACTCATTTCAGACAACCTTTTTTATGAATTTGGGTAATAACGTAAACAAAATCACGAGCAAATTTCTAAAAATTATAAGAAAATGTCTGTTAATTTCAGACGGGAAACTATTCATGCGATATTTCACACAAATTTGGCCCCTTTTACCTTTTATATTTGCTTTTCCCTTGGGAGTTTTTGGGGGACATCTGGATATTTTATTTGAATGACATACAAAAAATTTAAAAAGAATTAACTTTAGCGGCTAATAATTTAAACATATTAAAAAGATAAAAAAGTAAAGGGAACATTTTTTTACATTTTTGCATTAAAAAGAACTTTGCCCCTTAATTTTAAAGGGTTTACCTTGTTTTTTTTGCAATAGGGTTTGCTTTCTGACTTTGTCTGATAATTTCCATTTCATAAATAAAGCTGAGTGCTTATATAACAAACTAATTTTAAGAATAAAAAAAATTTTAAATTGCCAAATTTTTTTGGGTTTTTGCATAAAAATTTACCTTTTACCCGATATCAATTTGACCTTCATTCCCTTTTAAAAATTTCTTATTGCCCGACCTTTTTCGACATATATACATTTACGACAATCGATAGTTTCTGTAATTAAACATGAAAAAAAAATGGTAGACGAAACTTTACCCCCACCCCCAATATTTTTTCAAGTGAGATTTACCTCTCCTACACAAACTAAATGAACAAAAAAAGATAGGCACGGCTTTGACACTTAAAAAAAAGTTTTCATGAGGTTGAAATATTTTCCAAAAAATATAACCTTTTTGGCCCCAATTGTTGCAAAAAAGTCGTGAGCTCTCTGACCATTATAAAATCCCAAGGCAAAACTACCCATTTAGTGGGTAATGTAACCCCCATAGCTAATCGGGGTTCATTTTGTAAATGATCAGCAATTTTAAAAAAACTTCGGGCACAACATAGCTTTTACCACATTTTAAAGGCAAAAATTCCCCTTAATATTTAAACAATACCAAAGCGTTTCGAGTCAAAGGTTAAACCAAGTGTTATTAACTTATTTCGCGAAACGGTTTGTATCTGTTCCCATCAAAAATTTTTCTTATTTTATCTAGGCCAGGGTATATTTTTTTGAAAAAAAAAGAGTTTAAAATTTTCCCTAAAAATTTAACGTCATCATTTTACGAAGTTTAAAAAAATGAATTTCCCGTCGAATAAAATGAAAAACATTTTAAATTTAAGGAAAAAATAACTTTTTTAAGGGTTAAATCCTATAAAAAAATAAAAAGTAGAAAAAATTTTTTTCAAACCTGTACTTTATTTTTTATACGCTGTTCGTAAAGTAAAATTACTGAGCATTACATGGGTGAACAGGTAACATGAAAAGTGACCCGGTCATTTTATTACAGTGGTTCGGGTATTTTTTTTAAGTACATGTACATTTTGATAGTTCTGTTAAAGTATGGAATAGTACTATTTTGTGCTGCATAAAATTATTACTAAGAAAAGGGGGTCATCTTATCAGGGGCCGTGGATGGTTTTCCTTGTTTGGGTAAGTACCAGTGGCACAAAAACATTTGAGCCGCGCCATGAGAAAACCAAAAGATGGCATTTTAAATCGGCTAAACGCAAAACAAAACTAAAGGTCCAGCCGAGTTTCATGGGATTTTTTATGCAGCGACCTGCAAACGGTTGGTCTAATTCCGTGGTTTTGAAAGCGAACAGCATGGATCCGACCAGACTGCGCAAATCGCAGCTATCTGCCCCATGCGTCGCAAAGCCACATGTTGGTTTTCCCATGGCCGGCTCTTTTTGGCTTAAACATGTAAAAAAAATTATCCTGCAAAAAAAACCCCATTTTAAAACTGGGCTGGTCTTTTAGTTCGTTTTCCGCGCTACCCGTGTTTTTTAATGCCATTTGCATGGAAACGACTTGACACATCATTTTCGGGGCATCACACTGAATGGAAACCCTCGCTGAAGACCGCCCCGAAGCTACTGTTTTTTGACCTCGCATTTTAAGGGATACAATGCAAGCGATATTTTTTGTTGGGTAGACAAATCAGGGTCAGATTTCTCTGTGCACATATTGGCCCCTTTTTTTTGGTGTTTTGGGGCCTTTTCCGCCCAAAAAACTCTCAATTCATTCCACAAAAAAATAAAGTGAGAATGCTGTGCTTTTATTTATTGTCAAAAAAAAATAAATTAAACGCACGGAAAAGAGAAAAAAAAAAAAGAAAAAAAAATTTAATAAAAAATAAAAAAAAATAATAAAAAAAAAAGGGAAAACAAATTACATCCTCATCCCCCTAGCGGTTAGGGGGGGGGGGGGGGGGGGGGGCCAAGCAAAAAATTACCTGGTTGTTGCAATTATGTTAAATTTAGTTAAAGACAATTTGTCTATCTACTGCAACAAACAACGGGATGGGCCAAAAAATTAAACCCCAACGAAATAATAAATTCACATATTTGCTTCTTCACTACTTTACTGTATAAAAAGCCATGTGAAACCCTTTAAAACTTTGTATAGTATTTGATTTTCAAACAGAGGAAAAAATATGTGACTATCAATTTTTTAAAAAATAATAAAAAAATATTGGGTTACTTCATTTGGGAAACCCTGTATTTAATGTTTTTGTTTAAAATACTGTTCCACCCCCTTGCATAAACCCAAAATACACAGAGAAGTGTATACAGTGGGGCGAACGATAATAAAAATGGCGCGAAAATTTCAGGCAAATCAAAAAAAGATATTTAGGTTAGTCAGTTATCACGGAAAATTTAATGGCATTTTTAGATCTTATCAAAAAAAAAATTTTACATTTACTCGAATTTGAAAAGCTCGGTGGATAAACTGCGGTTTCCCAAAAAAACAACAGTGTGAAAAATAGAAACGAGTTCAAAAACCGCAAGGGGTTTATTTTCAAAGGGAAAATTTTATGTAGCCCCTTTTTTGTTTTTATTTTGTTTGATTTTTAGTTTTGTCTTCTCTTTTTTTTATTTTTTTTTATTACGTGCATTTGTTTTTTTTTTTTCTTTTTTTATCAATGAAATTTTAAATTTTACATTTACAGTATCGTTTGCGGGAATCGTCACGGTCCGTTCAGTTTTTTCCACCTTCGTCGCGTTCTGTGTCAGAGTCCTGCCAAGCTTTTTCAATGTTCGCCTTTTCGAGCTAGGGAATGGTATGTTAGTGTATTGGGGGGGTCTTTACTTACTTCCTGGGTATAAAAGGGAGTTCGCGGAAAAAACGTGTATGCTGTTACTTATTTTCAAAGCAGGGGAAAAACCGTATTGTACTTGCGAAAAAATAAAATAAAAATACCCGTTTCTTCACCCAAGTATCGAACTCCAACGTCGGATGTCATACCTAGGGGGCCTAACGCTTGCGCTAATTCAGTACTTGTTCATCGACTCTAAATTTAGCTTTTAAATCCTATCTCATAGTCTGATTTACCTAACTCAAAATAATATGCCGACTGATTTTTTTACAAATTAAAATTTTACGTTCTTATGAAATTAATATTTCAACTGGCATATATGGTTTTGAGCACGGGGGGAAATTTTTTAAAAAAAAACACTTATATATAATAATATAACAGGTACGTAATTCTTTTTAAAACAAAAATACTGTTCTAGAAAAAAATATTAAAAATTTGATTTTAAATTTGTCCAAGAACAAAAACGATTGAACGGGGTTTAGCAATCCTTCTCTACAAAGCTTGGGCTTTTAGATAAAAAGAGGGGTTGAAAAGCACAGTTTCGTTACTTTTTCCCTAAAAAACCGTACCAGATAATTAAATCTGCTAAAATTTTTTTTTTGAAAATATCAAAATTTAATGCTTACTTACAAGATTTTGAATGCACAAAAGGTGGTCGTCGCTATCACTGACTTATTGGCGTCTGAAATTGATACTTTGTAACTAGAAGGAACACTTTAAGCTCTACATAGTGAACTTGAATTTGCAAGGATGCAATTATAGTTTTAACGTTTGACTGCTAAGGCCTTGTTATCAATTTAATGCATTGAAGATTTTATTTGCGGACCATTTCTTTTGGGGCCGTATAGCGGTTGGAAGCGTTTTGGATTTGTTTCTAGGTGCCGTGTCGGTGCAAAATGAGTTCTTAAGGTCGATTTTGACAGACGATATCAAAACCATAATAAGTAGTTTATGTACTCAACAAAACGATATAGGGTCAACATGCTATCTTGTGTCACATGGATATATATCATTACCCGATAGCAGCAGTCAGGCTTCTAGCATCGCTCTTATCTGCTTTAATTCTGAAGCCTTTAATAATGCATGAGCTGAAAGTAGAAATAAACGGTGTAAATATACTTTGAATAAGCCTAAACGCGAGTGTAGTGTCAATTGTAGTAGCAGAATGATGATATACGTGTTAAGTCAGCGTTTCTCAGGGCGTTCTCGCTGGAAGAAAGGTCGTCTTAAAAAAAGGTACACGATTTCTTTACGTTGTACATAAAGAGAGATGACATTTCATAAATAAAATAAATGTCTTTAATAAGTAACGACATATTTGGTGTTCCCGTTCACTAATGTCTTTTATGCTTCATTTATAACGGTCATCGTGATAACATTATCTCAGGTTGAAGTTTTCAATCACAGCTGGTGATTCTAGATGTTATTGCTGCCTATGTTTGGTTTAATATATTTCATCATTATTTTTTATCATTATTATTATTATCATTTTTATTATTATTATTATATAGATCGAAGGGAAGTTGAGTCCACTTGTTGCTTTCAATACTACGAACACATTAAAACATGTCTTGGAATGAATAACAAATGCAAAAACAAAATTGCATGAAAAATATTTGGTATATTTTAGCAAATGCCATACAAACTACCTGTACAAATTAAAATGTTAGGTGGTTATCAATAAAATTACGAAAAATATTTGAATTCTGTTTTAAGAAGTATTTGAGAAATATTTATATAAAATGTCCTGCAATTCTCGAAGAAAAGAATACACCAGTTCAAGAACAACATCGCTTTGCTTACAGATTTAATATGGTAGTTACTTGTTTACGACATTTTGTTAAATTCGTTTATGTTGCACACTGCAATCATATCTTTGACATATGCTGTTTGACTAATTTTCGTCCGGTGTCCGTTCATCCGTCGTTTACACTTTTTCTTCAAACGACATCG
Source organism: Mercenaria mercenaria (assembly GCF_021730395.1). Classification (NCBI taxonomy): domain Eukaryota; kingdom Metazoa; phylum Mollusca; class Bivalvia; order Venerida; family Veneridae; genus Mercenaria; species Mercenaria mercenaria. The sequence continues at coordinate 87,238,488 of NC_069362.1, read as the reverse complement.
CTATTTGGTGGAAATTGATGTTACATGAAAGGGATATTTTTTAAATGGTACTCTGTCAAGCTTATATGTTTTGTCAGCTTTGGTGCACATTGGGACATCCAGAGCTAAAGATAGAATGCCAGTTTATCCTATATCACTGGTACGATGATAAAGTCATGTCCCTAAAATGCTACTCAGGTGACCTTCTAGCAAGATAACGTAGTTGAAACTTCTTTCACGTCATGATTTCATACACATATTCTCAGATGACCTCTTCAAAGATTGTTTCTATTACTCCATTTGGTCAACAGTATGGTCACCACAACTAGAAATAGAAAATTCTCCAAACCACTGGTCCGATTTTGAACTTTTGCACAGAAATGCTCCTTGTGTGGTCCTCATCCGCTATTGTATCAGATCTTATTTGTCATAATTCATATCAACCATTGGTCGGATTTTAAGATAGTCTCAAAGAAATCTTCCACCACTGAACGTCCATTAGAAATATTTCAATGCACTATTGATTGATCAAAAGACGGAGCAGTGTATATCACTGTATCTAAAACCGAAGATTCTGTCGCCTGAATCTGCAGGCAAGTTTTTAAAGTATCTTGACGAATGTGTTTCTTGAATGACTTTATAAAAAATTGACCTATTTCAGTTGTAAAAACTCAGGCGAGCAATCTAGGGCCATCATAACCTTTTTGCAATTACCGTTAGTTCATTTTCCGTAGTAAGAATAAAACACTGACCCAGTCTATATAAGTATGTGTTCTTATGCACTCACACTTAATTCTTTTCCAGGAAAAAGACAAAGAAGAAAATTATGGCACAGGAAAAGGAGCAAAACAAAACTCACGAAAGAAAGCACACGTGTGATATGATGTTAAGATTTATCTGTGTTGCTGTTTTCATATTCACATGTTGTCATAAACTGTCACGTAGACGTGTGTTTGCCGTATTGTGGACACAGGTTGTTGTATCTGTTGTGATTTTGATTTACAACGAAAACAGTTATAACATGTTGACACAATTGAATATTGATGACGGATATAGCGATGGAAAACTGAATGTAACTGCGGTGTCAAGCAGTGAGATATCGGCAAAGACAAATTAATATGGCGTCTAATTTTACGGTTTATGTTCCAAAAAAATGACGCGGATCGTAATCAATTTGAACCTTAAGTCACCTTGTCTGGCTTCCAAAGATTTCATTTAATTGGGATATCTGAAAGAATAGGTCTTCAAATATTCCTCAGCGGCAATAAATTGCTTGAAAAAAACGCTTTAAAACGGAAACGGGAAATGGCAACAGACAAATGCACGTTTGTGATCAACAGTAAGTGAAATTGGAAATTTTAGCGTATTCAGCAAAACCATACCTTTTGAAAATATCAAATATCCTCAATATTGGAAGTTCAACACGTTCATATTATATATCAGTGAAGCTTGAATAAGAATAACAAATCTGTCTGAATATATGTTACATGTAAAACTATTTTTATGCAATACCGACGTGCAGAATGGTATGATACAATCTGGATGTAAAATGAATTCGTTTACTATACTGTTATACTGTTATACTGTCTCGATTAACAATGTTTATCCGTTTGTAACAGAAATGCTGCAAAATAGACATAAGCCCATTATTACTCGCACTGCCATAATAAATCTTCAGATCACCAAAGGAGTTAGGACATCCTAAAAGTTAACTGTTCTCGTTCTGTAATCAAAGCAAAACAAATATAAATAAAATATAAATGTTCAGCCGTTTTTTTTTTTCATTGTCACCTAATACAATTAAAATGAAATTTTAACTGACTAAATCATTAACGAGTAATAAGTAGACAAAGTTGTTTATACACCGACACACTTATAAGTCATATGGCGAAAGGTGACGACCTCAGGCTCCCTACGAGGCATTATTTCATCACGGGCGAGCACCTATGTACAACCGCTGACCTTCCGCAAGCCAGCTGGATGAAGAATATACGCCTCCAGCGAGGCTTGAACGAACATCGGTGAGGGGAAAGTGATTTGAAGTCAGTGATCTTAACCATTTGGCCACGAGGGACCTAGTTAACAAAGTAAGGTATATATCACCAGTTAACAAAATAGTTTTCGGCAAATGTGCTACATGACTAGCTGATGTCATTCAAATAAAAAATCGATGCTATTGCAACTAGACAATTATGTATATACAGGACACATGAGTCCCACTTTCTGTCTCTGTTCCGTCATATATTACTTATAGACAGTACAAGACAAATCCATTTTTCAAACTATCTTGGGTTGAATGTGAGAGTCATTATGGAGTATAGGTACTACAAAACATAATCACGGAACACAAGGATAAAAAGCTTGAAATACTTATTAGGTGATAGGAGTGGGGATGTGGTAATTTCAAATCTGAACTCCAGGTGTACTAATTCGCGTGCAGTGTTAATTCCTCTTATGTTTAATGGCTCTAGGCCAAATCTTTAGGTTCTGTATGTACATAATGACTGTAAAGTGGTGTCATAACTCTAGGCTTATTTAGTAAAATCCGTTCAAAACAAAACCCAAGGTGTAACCCTCCACATGCTAAATATTTAATCTATTGTGTTTGATGACTATATCTTATACTTTCTTAGATATGTACGACATGAATTGAGACGAACGAATTGACAGACGAACAGACGGACAAACGTATCGACAAGGTAGATTTAAGTGTCTTCTCCCCCATACAAACACGGCCAACAAAATGGGCGAAGGCATAAAACTGAACAAATAATATGAAACTTGTTTAAATAATAAATGCTTGTATAATGTACGTGATTCGTGTGGATACCATACACTGAACAAAATCCAATGATATTTCTATGAATAATTTAATAAATTGTCGTACTGATTTATGAAACAAATGTTTTACTGGGGTATCGAAGACTATGCATATATCTAATGCATTACCTGTAAGTCAACACAGTAATGTACTAACTTGTTTGGTGTGTTTCCACCTTTCATCATAATTTCTCTGTTTTACAGCTTGCCATTACGGGGGCAATAATGTATGCCATAGAGAGAATGAAATAAAGCCATTACAGAAATTTTATATTACACTAGTGCAATAAAGCTTTGAGGCTGACGTTGTTACAAGTATAGGTGACGTTGATCGAATTTACTGGGTTATAATAAGTAAAATAAGTTTCAGCAGGAAAAACTTACATGACTTTGTGATAAAGAGAATTTTACAGTTGTGTCTTTCCACATATTATATTAAACTCGTTGAATAAAATTGATAACTGTCGGCACAGCCTCGCATTTTATTATATTACTCAACATTTTTTTTATAAATTCAATATAAAAAGACACTCGTGATATTTTCTATAAAAATAGCAGTCGAAATATGTACGAACTATATAACCCTTGGACTAATTGAGACGGGTAATATGTAAAACAAATAATTTATATCAAAGTCAGTTTCCAACTAGTTATTCATTTTCTGCCTTATAAACAAAGCAAGAAGGCATATTTGCCATTTTTGTACTTGTTACCTTTCAGGTCAATTTAGCAATGGTATTTATAAATAATAAAGGCTTATTACATTAGATTTTTTTTCTCAATACAATAAGCAATATAACTAAGCTAAAAATAAAAATGTCACATCCTTATATGCCATATTTCATCAAGAACATGGAAGTACATTTTGGACAACTTCATATGTAACTTTGAGTAGTCACTTCCTAATTGCTTTAAACAGTCCTTGGACAGGTCACTTCCGCGAATATAATAGGTTTGTTATAATTATAGTAGCTCGATCGGGGATGCTGTATTCGGCTCGGATTAATTTTGCCAGATTGTATCTCACGAGCTCGCGAGGCGCACAAGCGCCAGTGTGATCTGATCTTGCAAGATCCTTGAGCCGAATACAAAATCTTAGATCTAGCTACTGTTATGATGACCCTTTTATCCCTTTGTCATAAATCTTCCATTTTTTTTTCTTTTTTATGTGCGTTATTTATAGAACTGTGTCATGTTATGCATATTAAACGAACGTAGTCCGGCAACATACAATACAAAAGGTAAAATACGGTTTGTTTGTTTTTTTCTGCCTGTTCAAATTTACCTGTGAATTACAAGCCATATTTTTGACAGAATCTGTATAGGTATATAATAAAAATCCTTACAAGTCACAGCCGTATCCATCAACAATTCGATATTTATTTGGTTTCCCGCTGAAATAAATTCATTTCTTTAAAGAACATAAACTATGAGAAGCCTTGGTTTTTAACAAGTTAATACTTCTAAATTAAAAAGAACTTAATTTTGTTATTCATTATTGATATATATATATTTACCCATTATAAATCATAATTCATGCCTCAAGTGCATGTTCCGTTTATTTCTATCTAGTATATAAAATGTATGTTATATGCTATGTCTTTTTAAGGGAAGACATCCTTTTACTCGTTTCTGTAAATCTTTAATATAGCAGATCAGGCCTCCTACACAGTGACGGAACACGAACGTATGCTCTAAGTCTTTTCTTTCATGTTCTGTCGAAAACATTTACATTTTTCAAATATATGATAAGCAGTATTTCTTATGTATTTTAGTGTTGTATACCAAACAGGCATCAATGCAGGTACCATACATTACTGCCTACAGGAGTAATCATTAAGAAAAAAAATGTTCATAATATTTCTTACATCAAGGGTTCTATACATCTCGTCAATATGCACACGAACATAAAAGCTGTAAACTTTACTTTCACATATAAATAAGACGTAACCAGAATTCCATTTTCATATGCCGATTCCAATATTCGATGGCATTCAAACTTCGTTGTAATGATGTTTTAAATTTCGATCTAAGAAATGAAAAATTGAATACCGTTTTAGTTAATATTCTTACTATTAAAACGTATTCATTTCTGTTATTATGTTTAAATGGTAAGGCATTCATAATTGTGTAAGGTTTACATTTTCGATGTGTACCTATAGCACAAGATAAGTGAGAATTGCTAGGGTTCAATTACAGGACCACTTACTAACATAACATGTACAACGGTTTCGTTAATATCAAAATGACGATCGTTAAAATTGCAACCATATGAACTTTTTAACAAGTATGTGACAACGTTTAATCATTTAATCTGTCACATTTCAGTGTTTTTCCTTTGGGTTATAAACGTTTTGCACTATGAACGTTTTGTATTATTTAATACAACGTACTTGTCCAATGTAATTCGATGTTGGCGCCATTATAAGGGATATTTAGTATGCACCTAACACTTTGGACGATAAAGGGATTTTTGCACTACATGTGTGTTTCTGGTCAGTTCCCTACATGATATCATTAGCAAAGTATAATATGTTTAACACAATTTTTGGTGTTCTTTTTGTTTAGTTGTTTGTATGTATTTTGGTTACTGGGCACATGGACAAAATCTAGTGATATGTCGACAATTTTAAGGTTTTGATGATGGATTAAGACATTAGATGTCCTTCCAAGCATTGTTTCAGACTAGGGCGAGTACCTTCGTAGAGTCACTAATCTTCTGGATGGCTTCTCCCCAAAACGAATTTCTACACCACTCGGTCACTCAGACCCAACTTCATTTGAGGCATTCTGACCTACCAATAGGTTGCCAGACGACAGTCTATTTTAGAGGTATAAAAGATCGCACGAATAACCGTCAAACACTGTAAGTTTAATCAAGTTGTTTAAAGTTTTCTACTTTAATCACTCGACTACTCAGTACGAACATTTAACATACATTAGAATACGTTTGACGAAAGCACATCTTTCATGCGTCTTGACAAATGTACTATTACAATCTACGTTTCTCTGTTTGTGGTCAGTCAATGCTGTTTCTATGAATTAGAGGTATATTTTGTACGTGTATATTACTACTTTATAAGCGAATTATGAAGCTTTATAAAATTATGCGCAACAATCTTAGCAACAGTTGATAGTAATCTCGTTATAATTTATTCATTATGTTAAACACTAACGAAATATATTTTACATAATAAATTAAACAGCTTGAAAAATGTTTGATAAACAGCTATCTGGACCGGTTCATCATAAATGTATTGTTCCAGTAAATAGATTTGTGTCTTTTCTTTTATTGCAAATTTATTTACATACATTTGTTTTGGATTAACTACAAATTTTCTTTGAGCTGTAGTGTTAATTAATTGATGACACAATATATTAAAAGATACCAATAAACCTAAGACAACACAAACGTTAAGCTAAAAAAACGTTGTCAACAGAACAGTATTATTGTTTGACCTTAACAATCTTCGCTGCAAACTGCTAGAAGACGTTTATATTTCAATGCAAGCAATGACATCATGTCAAAACTAAAAAGGGTATTACAAATGATAAAATTGGTATAAATGTCATATTTCTTTTGTTAAAGTCGGGTGGTCTTTGACGAAACCTAGATAAAAGGTACTGCAAAAAATATTACTGTATATTCAAATATAAACACGATATTAATACGAAATATTGAAACAAAGATAGATTTGTTCAAGATGGATACTCTATCCAGATCAAACGCATTAAAGCTTCTAAAGAAGTTACAATTTCTGTTTTTAGTCGGTTCATTTCACACAAAACAAGCTCTTAGCTCAGCCAAAAATCGGCGACTAGGTGTATATCCGACCGACTTACTGCGGTGAAGTAAGAACTCATAATCCTCCAAGCTCCAATCCGGGAAGTACATTGACTTGGAATCATCGAGATACAGTGTACGGAATACCTGTGTGAAGTTGGAATAACAGAGTTCATAGTAATGATGGTATCAGATGGAATTCTTCCATACTCCGCCTCGGGCACGGGGGGGACTTGGATCACATTTACAATTCCCATGTTTTGGATTTCAGTGTTGTTATATTTTCTGCTCCCTTTGGGATCTGTAGTCCATTCAATTGATGTTTAATAGAGTTCCGCTTAAGCCGGTATGAGAGGTGTTGCATATTTCATTACCTTGCATTCTTTGCATCCAGAGGATTTTTTCACAGATTTTATTGCCTTATTTATTGCTTTATATCAACAGAAAATCAATTTTCATGACTTTCTGTAACAATAATCGAATTAATGTTTCATGAACTTACAGTGAATTATTCTTTTGAATGTATACAAATATTATCAATGACAAATTTTTCCGTAACTCTGTAACCAAAACAAATTTAAACTAGTCTTCGAATGAATACCAAATGCAAAAACAAAATTTTATGAACATGATTTTGACGCAATTACTTAACGTGTTTACGACATTTTGTTCACATATTTATACCTTAGACTTGCTATTTTGATTAATTTTGGTCCGATGTACGTTCTTCACACGACATATCTATCTGTAGAAATAAATGACAGACATGTTTCTTAGATAATCCTCTGCCAAGCTTATTCATTTACCACTTGGCTGCACATTGGGGTCTCAGAGCTAAATATAAAAACACTTCAAATGACAACTGGTGCGATGATGAAGTCTTGACACCAAAATGTTACTCGGGTGACACTCTAGCAGGGTTACGTAGTTCACACTTTTCTTAGGAACTGCCGTCTTCATTTCGAAATGATTTAACACACATATTCCTTGGTTGACTCTCTTCTGAGACTGTTTCGGTTTTATCAGTTGGTAAAAAATATGGCTACAAATGATAGAAATAGAAATATTTCAAAACCCCTGGAAATCATTATACGGTAATTCTCCTTGCGATACCTCTATCTAATATTGTATCAGATATTATTTGTCTAAAAACATGAGCACTCGAGCTAATAATTGAACAATATTCTTCTCCTATACCGTGTGAAATAGTTTCACAGAAATGTTCCATCCCTGACAATTCATGAAATATAGCTTAATACTCTATTATTCTATTGACAGGTTTATTGATATTGCTATATAAATGTAAATGGATAATTGCACAAGAATCAGGCACGTTTGTGTTAACAATTGAAAAGGGACGTCATTTTAGCATATCTAGTGAAAATATCAAATATCTTCAATAATGGAAGGTCAATAATAAGGTATATTAATGTTGTATACAAGGACGAATTTTTAAACGCCCTTGACAGAGTCGGATCAAATGGAAGATCCGGTGGACCAGATCATTTTCTTAACGAATTTTTCAAATACGGAGTAACATTTTTAGGGTCCTATCTTTGCAAACGTTGTAATAAACTACTGGACACGGGCTACTTCCCCGAACAATGGTCAGAAGGTTTTATAGTTCCTATTTTTAAAAAGGGCGTCCCAGAATTACCAGAAAACTATAGAGGGATAACGCTATTTATTACCCTTGGTAATTTATTTTTCAAGAATACTTAACACACGACTCAATAAATGGGCTGAATATTATAATGTCTATATTGAATCACAGGCGGGCTTTAGAGCACAGATGGGAACAATAAACAATTTTTTTTTTGTTTTACACGGGGTTATTAATTATATGTTAAACGAAAATAAGCAATTATTTGCCTTTTGTCTCTTTTGTGGACTATTCTAAAGCTTTCGATTTTGTAATTGAAAATCTTTGGTTGAAACTAGTCAAATTAGGTGTACGAGGAAAACTACTGAATGTTCTAAAGTCGATGTGCGCTAGTGTTAAGTCAAAAATTAAGTTAAATAATACACTAAGTGGCAGTTTTATATGCACGTTAGGGGTCAGACAGGGTGATTGTATTTCGCCTTTTCTCTTTTCCATGTATTTGAACGATCTGGAAGAGACTTTTATCATTAAAGGTTTTAAAGGAATTGATCTAGATATGCTCAGATTATTTTTATTATTATACGCCGATGATATTGTTATATTAATAACATCCAAATTGGAATAATTAAGGAGTTTACATATCTGGGAATCGTATTTACCTCAGGCGGATCCTTTGTACAAACTTACGAAACATTATCGGGTCAAGCGCTTAAAGCTGTTTTTAAACTTAAAATATGTATTCAAAATTTTACTGCTTTTTCCGTTTCACATACGTTAGAACTTATCGTTCCAGTTCTGAACTATGGGTGTGAGGTCTGGGGCTTCAATGAGTCAAAGAAACTAGAAAATATGCATATACTAGACATTGTAACAAAAAAAATTAAAACCGGAATTTTTAACATTTTGACTCCAAATTATATTGCTAAGTGCATCAGTAAATATAATACAATATTAAAATGCTGTGTGTTATTTTTTAAAAGAGATATTTACTCCAAAAAATTTAGTCCCCATAGCATTTTTGGAAAATAGGATAGACAACTCCTGAATGACTATCTCATCAAATTTGCTGTTATAAAAATAAACTTGGTATTTTCCCGGGATACCCTCATTAAAGTCTGTTTCTTCATTTCATTCAGACATGGAATGTAAACCAAATACAGGAACAAAATTAACAGTACAAGGACATCAAACAACCATTTTATTTTCCTTCGGGGACAGGTACACTTTGTTAGGTCATACTTGTAGTTAACAAACCAAAAGGGTAAAAAAAATTAATTGCTCATCAAAAAAAATGAAGACTAATAACTTCACAATATTTTATTACCTCCCTTCTTACATTTATCATCTACATTCTACATATTTTTTTATGGAATTACTTCCCTTTATCTCAAAAAAGCTTTTTATATTGCAATTTAATCAGTCAGTATTTTTACCTTAATTTTCAGACAAATAAATTTTATTTTTTTAAATCCAGGGTAAGATGAAAAGCCTAAAATTATATTAAAGAATACCATAAAAGCATTTATCACACATGAATGCAGGTATACACAACAAATAATTTTGAGCCTTGTTGCCAATGACAATGTTGAAAAATATTAAAGCTCAGTGGCATAACAGTGAGATAAAAACTTTTTAAGTTAAGTTAATAATTCCCATATTAACTTATGACTCAAAAATTTAAGTATGTTGTTATTCCCATTTCAGTCCAACATATCTAAAAAAGTAAATACTACAAAGACTGTATATCAAATTTTTGAAAATAAAATTCCACCAACATATTTTGTTCTTATTTCTTTTATCTTGATTATGTATTTGTACTTATCTAGAATGATGAGATATTTTGAAATGTAAATTTCTTTATTCTCCTGGATGGAAAAAATAAAAATATAAACAAAACACCAATTATACCAACCAAATTGTAAAATACTTAAGTTCTTTGATGTTAGTAATTATATGTAGAGACATGAAAACAACATAAAATTCAACATAAAATATACCTAAAAAACTGTGGAACATCATATGTAGATTAGATTAGACTGTATTATACAAATTTATATGAAAATATGTGACAACTCTGGTAAATAAAATATTAGTTAACTTATGGTAAAATGTTGAACTACTTTAACATTAATCTACAAGTGATAAAATGAGTTCATCTTACCAAAACTTTGACATTTAATGTATTTTTAAGAAAATATAACAAGAAATGACACACAGACAGTATAATTTTGCTGAATGACTGGGTCAGTCTCACCACAAATACTATGAAACTTAAAAAGTCAAATTAAATGTGTTTCTTTAAATTAGATGATCACAATTTAACACTTCTATGAATGCAATTGTTAAATGCTTGCTTCTTACATGCATGCAATAATGGAAATAAAAAATGATTTGACAATATATGTATACAGTCTTGTCATGAACACATTCTGTACAGATGATAATACATAGAAAAGTAAACCCTATTATTATATGGGTCCATCTCAGTTTACAGCTGGTGCATGGCTGTCTTGCACTTGAATATACATCTTGCAGCACAGTTGGGGTAAATTCCATTTACATGACAACACACTTGTTTGCATTCTGGAAATACAAATGTAAAACTTTATTACATAAAGAGAAATAAACATGATAGTTTTTAAAACAATTATAAAAATCATTTTAGACATTTGCAGATATTCTAATCTTAGAAAAATATTATCAAGCAGCAAGTCAGGTAACTCTACAAATTGACATTTTGTTCTAATTTACTTGTCTAAGGAATTACCTGTTTTAAGCAGCAGATTTTTGTTGCTACTTGGCTTGCTGCTTTATTAAATTTTACATATACTTAGATCCACTAAATGACAAGTTATTTAATAGGGGCTGTCTGAAAAGATTGCATATCTTATAACATTCAATGTACATATATTCAATAAAATTTGGGGAAAAATAAACGATAAATCTGATGATTTTCACCTATGATCTCACCTAAAAGCTCCAACAACAACCTACAACCTCTGATTAGTATATGATGTAATAATGATAAACTACCTAAAGTGTTTTTATATAGCATGCAAAAACAATGAACTTGAGAACTGCCAAAACTTCACCTTATGAGCAATATATGTTCACTTTCCCTTGTTGAAAGTGTTGTTTTTCTTAAAGCATTTGAATCATAGATATTTAAAGTACAATGCAACCTATGTAGAGCAACACCCTGTGGGATATACAAATTTTTTAGTTATTTTGAGGTTGTTGTTCTGGAGAAGTAATTTTGATAGTTATATTTCAGCTTAGGGAAATTCTCATGATGCTGTTTAGAGAGGTTTTGCTTCAGAGGAGCTACTCTAGAGAGGCTGTACTGTGAAAATTGATTCAAACTTCATTCCTTCAACTGAGCTAAATGGGAAGAAAAACAACAAAGGATTTTACAAAATTTTGAATTTCCTTGTTTACAATTGACATTTAATGTTAGGCAACTATGCAGGGCATATTTTTATGTGACACAATGCTGCCTTTAACTATCTTATTCCAATGAACAAATTGTCAGTCTTGACAAATCATGTGAAAAAAGATCACAGTAAAAAAAATTAATCCTAATCATTTTTTTTTATATTGCAAAATCAGCTTTACAGAAATCATAAGTGACAAAAAATAAAATTCAAAAATTGCCTTTGTGATGTGCAGCACTGGCCATGTCTTTTTATCACAATAGTTTACCTTATTTATATCTGTTACTTTTGTCATAACTTTTATGTCCCTTCTGCACTAACAATTGTCTTCAAGTTCTGAAACATTGTAAAGCATTAATTCACACACATTCTAGGAAATCAACATAAATTCAGTGTCAAAGCATTTGAATTAATTGTTTTAATTATCTTAATACAAAGATACAAATGTACTTCATGTTTTGCTGATGATACAATATACTGAAATTTTCATTTCAATTTATTATCAAAGTACATGTTCATTCTATTTTTTAAATGTTGACATTACAAAGCTATCACACTTTATTACTAAACCATATCTATTTTCATTATTTTTAATGGAGATATGTACTTAGTAAATTGAGGGATACACAAAGCTGCAGGAAAGAAATGTTTATGCCAGGCTGACATGAAGTCCAGAAGGTTCACATCTTGTCAGGAATGCCAGTCTTATAACTGTCTTGTACAGTTATTTCAGGAGCAAGAATGTAGCCATACAGCATATAAATGCTTTGAGACCTTTTTTTAACATAAAAAAAGCATAATACCTCCTGCATTTTTCATAATGGTAACATCTTCTTGGACTGCCACCGGGTAAGACAGGTCAAAAAACTGTACATGTCATACATCCCTACCAAAACTGAAAATGAAAATTATAAACATTTTTTTCCCCTTTATTTTTGTACAAAAGATGACCTATGCATTTTAATACAGATTTTTTACATTTATTAATCTAAATATATTAAAATTAAAAAAAATATCTCATAAAATCATTGTATGATTAAAATTATAATCATTAATAAAATATATCAAACATGAACCTGAAGTGTTTAATTTAAAGCGCAATTAATATTGAAAAAAAAATGCTATTGGGATACAATGTTTTATAAAAAAAATTATCACGAACCTGATTATAAAAAAAGTCTCAGTTTAAAAGTAATAACACCCTGACTGCCCGGAAAATCAATGTATGTTGTTTCTTTAAAGATATCATCATGACATGAATGCCATCAATAAACTTCATATATAACAAACTATACCCCTATGTCAGCCTCTTTTTGTTATTTCTACAGCTTCCAAAGACAGACTGCAACTACATGTATCAGACACTGTAAGTAAAATATACAAATAATCATTACACAAGAGAATTTTTATGTTAAATAAAGGGGGTTAATTAAATGCAAACTGAGAATTTTTGCTAAACATAAAGGGAATAATTATCAATAAAAAGAATGAAGAAAAAGCATATATAAGGGGGTTTAAATTTTGAAAAAAACTTCAAATGTCAGTATAATGATAGTTGACATTGACAATGACCTATATCAAGTATGCACAACATAAAAAACAGCAAGCACTTGAAAAATGGATTATTTTTTCCTTGCAATATCAAGAATATTGGGCTGTATGTAAGGGTTCTCTACATGCTGTTATACTGAAAAAAACTTTAGTCTAAATATAGCTTAGTCTATTTATTCTTCCCAAAAAGGAAAGTCCCAAATTTCCACAGCTATTCACAGGCTGAAAATTTTAGGTACTAATATCAAGCAAAGAGGTTTATATCTATACTTTTTAATAACTATCGTCAAAGGTAGGGAAAAACTTACTGGAAAGGCATAAACTTCTGATCTAGTCATTTCAATACATTTTCAGCTATTTGCAAAAAAGGAGAAATTTACAGAATTCCCCTGTTTCTCTTCATTTTTTCCAAAAAAATTGTAAGATGGATATAAACCAAAACATTTCCTATGTGTCAGTTATCAGATATATATTTCAACAAAAACTGTCAACTTACCTTGTTTTTAGAAGAAGACAAAATTCCATGTCAACTTCCGCTTCCCCACAAAACTGTACCGGTGCACACATAAAAAAATCTCAACTGTGATTTTCAAAATAATACAGTCAGACCACAATTATTTCCCTTGAAAATAAAATGCTCTAGTTAAATGCCTACATATACACTTTTGCAAAAACGTTTTAGGCATAAGGTTACAAACACAGAATTCTTTTATCTATGGCGAACTAGGAACAGTGCCACTAATAAATCAAAGAATATTCCAGATAATTAAATTTTGGTTCAAAATACTAAGGTCAGACAATACTAAACACTTTAGAAATATTTATAATATGATGATACATGATATGGATTTTAGACCGAATAAGAATTGTTGGGCGAAATCAGTTCAGACAGTATTAGAAAGATTACGTTTTTACAATGTTTGGCTCAATCAAGGTGTAGGGTACGAAGATATATTTTTATCCCATCTAAGACAACGATTAAAAGACAATTTTGTGCAACTTTGGAATGAATCTTTGGACAGTTCAACAAGAGCATCAATTTATAAACTATTTTCAGATTTCGAATTTAAATGCTATCTACATAAAATAAAAACTACTAAATTCAGAATTACATTAACAAGACTTCGTCTATCAGCACATCGATTATCTACAGAAACAGGAAGATGGCATAAACCAAACAAAATACCGAGAAATGAAAGGAAGTGTATTATATGCAATGTTATTGAAGAGGAGTTCCAAGTCTTGTTAGAATGTCAGATATATAAAGATCTTAGACAAAAGCATATTAAGAAATATTATTGGAAACGTCCAAACATACCAAAATTTATAGAGTTGTTAACGTCTGAAAACTACCTGATTCAGAAAAATCTGTCAAATTTTGTTATAAGGCATTTGAACTTAAAACACTTTCAATTGCTGGGCCCGTGAAATTCGAAAACGTTCTGCCCCCCGGATCGATGGAACTTTACTGGGGTCCGGGGTGTGCACTTGTTTTCTGTCGCGTACATTTTGAATCACAGGGAAATTTTGCATTGGGAATTTTCCGTTCGGAACGTTTGAAAACCTTCATGTCGTGACTCAAAGGGGTACCCTTGGAAAAGTTTTTTGAAATTTGGGAGAAATCTTTTTTCCCAATCTTTTTTGGGATTTCGGAAGCTTTTGGGCCCCAAAAAAGTATTCTCGTTTGGTCGAATTCGTTCGTTTTGGTAGTTTTTTTTCCCAATATCTCAGGGTTCCCCATTCCTCCCACTTCAAAAGATCCTTTCGTAACATAGTAGTGTCTTGTTTCTCATATCGATTTTTGTTTTTTTTTTTTGTCTGCGCAGACTTATACATGGGGGAAAAAATTTTCTTACAGGCCGCCCGGGCTTGATTCCTGAAAACTTGTTGTAAAAAAAAAAACCATCGCTCCGGAAAGTCTGAAATCGTCGGTATTCTGTTAAATTTTCTTTTTGGGAAAACGACCTTATTAAAGTCAAAATTTCCCTTGGGTTTGAAATTTTTCTCTTTCACGAGAAAAATTGAAACCAATTGAAAGCGTATTTGTTAACCTTGAGCTCTGGTTCAACGTTCGCTTCTCCCTTAGAAGTGGGGTCGTATGCCACGGGAAAAATTACATAAAAAATTTGGGTCTTCTGCCCTTGGCACACTTTTTTTAAAGTTGAGACCCGGAAAATTTTGTCGAGTTTGCAGAAGAGTTGTCACAGTTCAGTTCAAGCTCCGCACCTTGTCAATCCAGGATTTGAACTTTTTCCTGCCTTTTGAAAACGAAAGCTTTCCACAAAGTCTTCGGGTTCTGTTTTTTTCTTTTCTAAAATTTGAGGACTAAAACCGAAGTGAAACCCGGCTTTTTTGGGGACTAAGAAAAATAATTTTTCCCCTTTTAAAATATTTTTTTTTTCATTCAAAATTTACCATCCCCCCCCTTTTTTTTTTAAAACCAGAACTAGAAAAGTCGTCGCGGGTCGAATGTGTTAATAGCTAAAAAGCATTTTTTTTAATCGGGCCATTTGCCCGCCCCAAGGTTTTTAAGCTTTTTGGGCCCATAACCCGGAGTTAATTGTTCTTCAAATATCGACCCGGTGGGAAAACAACCCAACAGGGAGGGGTTTGGGGGAACCCCCGGCTGTTAGTAAAAAAAATTTTTCAAAACATCTAGAATTCTATACATCCCAACTTTGGATTCTCAAAATGACGGGTTTGGTCTCGAGCCCAACCCGGGACAAGTCCGGATAAATGCAGAGTCAAAAAATTTTGGTACTGTATTTTTTTTCTAAGGGTGATATTGCGGCTAAAACAATACGTCGGCTGGGTACCCCCGGCCATGTCCGTTTAGCTTAGGGTTGAAAAAACGAAATGCAATTTTTAATTGAAAATTTGGGACACGATTTTTTTTACATGTGAAAAACCCCTTATCCCTGGGTTTTGTTTTAAAAATTGAAAAGAACTTTTAGGTGATTACCCAAACGGGCTTTTTTCTCCCCACGACGAAATTGTTAAAACCCCACACATGGCCCATAATTTTTGCAACGTTTTCTTCCAGTATGAGTCGACATATGCCTATTATTTTTCTCAAGGCTAAAAGTAACTATAATGAAAAATTTAAAACAAAGGGAATCGTGACAGCGTTCTTTTTTACATTTGTACGAAACATGTTAAATCCCCGAGTCCGATTGGGAAATCTGCCCAAAACCTAAGTGGGTTTTGCAAATGTTTACATTATTATGACAAAGACAGGGCACTGTTTAAATTTTTTTTTTTTTTCCAAAAATGCATCATATCTTTCATCAAAAAAAAAGCAAAGTATAAATGGGTTTAGTCCCCTTTTTTTTTTTTTACCCGATCTTTTTTTGGGCCCATTGCAGAAGCGGCACTTGCCTTTTACTTTTATCCGATCGACACAATTTTCGAAAAAGTGTGACCGCAAGGCACCAGTGTAGTTCTTTCGGGTGGGGAAACAAGCATATGATGCACAGCATCAGTTCGCCCTTGCCCCCTTGCTTGGCTTGGGCATTCTCTCTGGGGAGCTAACATTTGCTCATTTTCCCTTTTTCCCAAGCCTTTTTGGGGTCAAAGTACTGGGGTGCTGTTTTGCTTTTGGGAAACCCGTTGCTAAAGGTTTTAGCGTAGGGTTTGCGCTTGTGAGTCCTCTGTTTCCCTTTCACGGTTTTTTTCGATTTCAAAAAACCCCTTTTTTGGGGAAGGCTTTGGGCGTCAAAGTTGGAAAAATGATATCTGGAAAGATCGTCATCATCTATAACACAGATTTTATCGGATGCAACGGTCGATTTTTTCCAATGTTTATAAAACAGAAAAAAAAAACATGTGTCATTTTAACATTTCATTCTATTACAATCAGCCTTTTTTCTGCAATTTCAAATCAAAATGTTTTTCTTTGACTGTTTGATTACCGTTAAAGGGGGAAAAAAAACTAGAAATCATCCCAAAAGTCTACACTCACCGATTTCTTTCCAAAAAGATCCTGTTACTGCAAAACGAATCTTGCTTAGATTTTTATTCTGTTTATTCCGGTCTGTTTTTGTTTCTTTGATTTCGTCTCTTTACAAAAATTAAGTTTGAATTCTTAGACCTTTTTTGTTTGAAACTCGAGGGAAATCCCGTCCCTCTTCTATGTTGATGCACGTCCCCAATGTTGCCCCAACTTTTTCCCTTTTAAAAGATGTGCTCTTTTGACTAGTCCCTTCCTCTTTATGGATGAATGCTCCCCTACCTTTTTGTTTCGCTCATTTCCTTGATCAGAGCTAAAAAATTCGCGGCTAAACCGACCGATTGTCTGATAAAGAATGGGGTTTAAACCCCCAAAAACCGCGCAAAACATCTCTAGCAAAATTGTTTTAACCAATCAGAATGTCGCTTTTAAAAACCAAACGCCTACTTTGTTTTAAACCAATCAAAAACCCGATTGTTTTAAAAAAAGTTTTTTTTCTGTACATACAAAAAAAAACGTAAATTAGATATCGCCGCATAGATGCACTCAAAAATTTAACATAGAAGACTGACAATTTAAATCGAGAAAAATGTGCGATTTTCTGTAAAGTGGGTATGAAATTTTGTCAAATTGGGGGGGGGGAAAATCAAGACAAAGAAACATTTGGGCGCTATAGAAAACCCAAAAAATAAAAAACTCAAGAGGGAAAAAACAGAAAGGGAAAGGGGTACACTTCATGTTGGGCATAAAACCCGGTTGAAGAAATACAATTTTTGAAAAGATGGACCGAGAAATAAAACAACAATGGGTAAAGGAGTTTTTGTCATTTTGTAACGGGGTTTGGAAAAAAGTGAGATGAGAATAAGGGGCCCCTCTCATGCATAAAATAAAACTAAAAAAAAAAGATGAACTTTTAAAAATTTTTTAAAAAAAGGGGGGAAACAAAATGGGGTTTAGTTGTGGGATAATTGAAGTGTGAAGAAAATCAAAAAATGTGATCAAATATTTTTCCCCAAGGGAAAATAAAAAACCACTACGCCATTTTGGATAAGGGGGCTTCTCTTTGAAAGGGCAGAGCTTATATGTTTGCTAAATGAGAGGGACCCAAACTTTGGGTGAGAGTGACTAATTTCCCTATCGCAGTTTTTAAATTTGCTCAAAGACGTGTATTCCCTTTAAAAACTTCCCAAAATTCAGTCAAGAAAACATAGTTTACAAAAAAGGTATTGGATTTTTGAAAAAAGAACTTTAAGCCATGGCAGAAAACAGCATTGAAACCTAGCAAAACAAAATGATAGACAAATAAAATTTTGGGTTTTGGGGGAAAAAACAGGGAATTTTAGGTAAAACCTTATTAGGAGAATACCTATGGGCATACCCGGGGCAATCCGGGCTTGGAAAAGGGGAGGGGCGATGGCCAATTTATACGCATACAATGAAGAACCAATGGGCCCTTAAAGGCCCATCTTTGTCAAAGGGAACATATAACTATCATTTCCTTGAGTTACTAAAGGGCGGGAAACTTTCAGAAAAAAATTTTCGGGGAAAAAAGTTTAAAAAAATTTGATCCCCCTAAAGGGATATCTTTCTTAGCTTCAAGCCAAAACCCACTCAAATTGCCAGAAACATGTGGATCATATACAAAAAATTTAACTGCAGATTAAAAATAGATATGGGAAAAAAACCCCTGGGAGTATTCGACACAAAGGCGAAATTTCCTTTTTCCTTATCTAAACCCAAAAGCAAAAGAAAACGGGGACCTTTTTCCAAAAAGGTGAAGAAAACCCGGGTTTTTAAAAAATCAACAAAAAGACGAAAGGAAAAAATCCAAATTGGGCAGGACCAGACTGCAAATGCAAATGGTGCTTTTATGATTCATATACATATATGATTCGATGAAAGGAAACATGAAACACGGAAAAAGACAAGAAAAAGAAGCAGAGGGTCATTCAAAGGGTTTTTTGAAAGCCAAGAAAAAAACAGGTAGAAAAAAACAAAAGCCCCGAAAGGAAAAAAATGGCGCTTACATTATTAAAAACCGAAAATGGAAAGATTTATTATGACAAGATTTAGGAATAGAAACCCTTTTTTGGGTTTAATTACTGAAATTTTTTTTTAACCTTTTTTTGCACGGGGTAAAAAACATGAAAAATAATGAATGTTTCCCCGTAACACTAAACCCCAAAACAATAAAAATAAACTCAAAAAAATCGTTTTTTGTTCTTTAAACAAATTAAAACAGTCGAGCGTTTCAGAATGACACTAAGTCCGCCCGCGCACGCCTATTGCTCGAAATGTTTTGACCAATCAGAATGTGATTTAAACCACGCCCACCTTTTTATTAAACCCTTTAGAAAGCCCAAATTTAATTTAAAAAGTTATTTTTCGGGACAGAAACCCGGGAATTTGACCATCGAGCTTTTATTCTATCGAATGGGGAAAAAAAAAACAACTGTCCCAAACCCCTTTCAAAAATATCATACAGCTTTTAAATTCCAGAAAAAGAAGGTGAAAGTTTTCAGCATCGAAACACCCCCCCCCCCCCCCAACCCCCCGAAAGGGCTCAAAAATCTCGGGCAGCCGTTTAAAGCACAACGATATATTCAATAAGCAGAAAAGTATTGTCCTCGGGGAATGTCGAACAGTAAACCCGCGGAACACTTTACGGACCCAAAGAAGGGGACATTGAGCAATTTTCACAAACAGTTTGTAGGGAACTTGTCGAATCCAGTGGTGAACTTTGATATTTTTTGTGTCAAGGATTGATACAAAAAATTCAAATTGTTTTACTAGCTATTATGCGTAGACACCTAAAAAACCCAATTCGAAACTTTTTTCTAAGAAAAAAAAGGGGAAACTGGATCGTCTTCAATTTCACTTTGCTCTTATCATTTAAGATCATGGCATTGTTGAAGTTTTAAACCCCAGAAGTTTGATGCAAAGCGAATTACAGACCCATGCCCCGTTCGTGGGTTTTTCCCAAAAACCACGAAGAAATGCAACCCCGTTTCGGGGGCATTTTTGCAGGGTTTGGGGACTCGTAAACCCCAAAAAAAGTCATAAACTTGAATTTTTTGCCTTGTTTTTATTTTTTAAAAGAACAAAATAATTTTCCCAATGCCCGTGCAGCCAGTGCCCGCCATCCCCCATTTTGTTCTTTAAAAAAACCAAAACCCCAAAACCGGGACCCTAACCTCACCTAACTTTTCATAGCCATACACCTGGGACCACACACCACCAACGTACAAAAATTATATGTATCATTTAGCTGTACAAACATTATATGTATCATTTAGCTGCACAGACATTATATGTATCATTTTTGACTGCACATACATTATATGTATCATTAGCTACACAGACATTATATGTATCATTAGCTACACAGACATTATATGTGTCATTAGCTACACAGACATTATATGTTTCATTAGCTACACAGACATTATATGTGTCATTAGCTACACATACATTATATGTTTCATTAGCTACACAGACATTATATGTATCATTAGCTACACAGACATTATATGTATCATTTGCTATACAGACTTTATATGTATCATTTGCTACACAGACATTATATGTATCATTTGCTACATAGACATTATATGTTTCATTAACTACAAAGATATTATATGTATTATCTGACTGCGCAAACATTATATGTATCTTTTGCTACAGATACATTATGTGTATCATTAGCTACACAGACATTGTATGTATAATTAGCTGTACAAACATTATATTACCATTTGATGCATAAACCTTATTGTATCATTAGCTGCACAGACATTATATGTATCATCTGGCTGCATATTAATGCTATATGTATCATTTGTTGTACAACTATTATTTGTATCATTAGCTGCGCATACATTATTTGTATCATTAGCTACACAAATATTATATGCATCGTTTGCTGCACAAAAAAATACTTATATCATTAGCTGCACAGTTATTATATTTACGTTTGCTAACTAGATATTATATGCATTATTCATTTTTATAGAGACAAATGAATTGATAAAATACACAGATACATATATATATATATATAATAAATTGGTACAAATAGGCTCAACAGCTACACAGACATTATTTGTATCATTAGCTACGCAAATATTATATGCATCATTTGCTGCACAAAAAATACTTATATCATTAGCTTAATAGTTATTATATTTACGTTTGCTAACTAGATATTATATGCATCATTCATTGTTATAGAGACAAATGCATTGAAAAAATACACAGATATATATATATATATATATATATATATATATATATATATATATATATATATATATATATATATATTATATATATATATATATAATAAATTATATAAATATAATAAATTGGTAGAGAAGTTCTGTGTTCAAATAGGCTCAACAGCTACACAGACATTATATGTATCATTAGCTGGACAGACATTATATACCTCATTTTACTACACAGACATTATATGTATCATTAGCTCGACAGACATTATATACCTCATTTTACTACACAGACATTATATGTATCATTAGCTGGACAGACATTATATACCTCATTTTACTACACAGACATTATATGTATCATTAGCTGGACAGACATTATATACCTCATTTTACTACACAGACATTATATGTATCATCTGGCTGCACATTAAATACTATATGTATCATTTGCTGCACAAACATATTTGTATTATTAGCTGCACAAACATTATATGCATCATTTGCTGCACATACATTATATTTACATTTCGCTAACTAGACTTTATATACATCATTCATTGTTATAGAGACAAATGCATTGAAAATAAATATGTATAATAGATTGGTAGTGAAGTTCTAAATACAAATAGGCTCAATGGACAATTTAGTTACACCTTGACCGTGATGAAATACAAGTCACTTTCTTTTCATACAACATACCATTTAACTTCATCAGCATGAAAAACTTACACTTGCATATACCAAACACTTATCCCATTCCAATGGTGAGATTTGATGCATAGTTCACTTACCAAGATACAATTATGTTCATGAAACACTCATTTGTACTGTAGGTTCAATGTACATGTACTACAAAACTTAGCAGGCAAACAGATTTACACTGGAATAAGTACACATCTTGAATCATTTCAATGGTGAGATCAAATACATCTTTCACATTGTAAACATGTATAGAAATTTTATATCAGTTGTTAAGAGGAAGTTTTACCTGTACATTTCAATTTCTTTATGTACAAAACTTTGTAAGCAGGCATATAGTTTCAATAACATCTGAGGAAGTTACATCAGCACATAATAAAAAAGAAAGACAATCTCATATTATTATAATTATGATATCAAATGTATCATACACCTTTATATACATCTATAGAAACCAGTTTAAAAAGGAAATTCATTGTACTATTTAGCTGGAAAATCTAACATATATATATACTCTTGTTATTGTATAACAAACTTATTTCATTACAATTATGACATTTTATGAACCATTAAGCTGCAAAGACATGATACAAGTCATTTAGTTTCCCATTTATTTTTTGCATCATTTAGTTGCACACACGTGGAGTGTATCATATGTCCAGACAGATAAATACTACTTTACATGTACATGTATAGGTATTAAGAAAGACTCTTCTCACTTTAATAGTAAAATTCAAACTTCAAACAGGCTGAATTAACATTATGTGTATCATTTAACTGCAGATATTATACTTATGTTTAGCACAAATATTATATGTATCATTTAGCTGTACAGACAATCTAAGTGTCATTAGCTGAAAAGAAATTATATGTATCTTCTGGCTTCACAAATATTATATGTATCATTAGCTGCACACACATTATATGTCTCATCTGGCTGCACCAACATTATAAGTATCATCTGGCTGCACAAACATTATATGCATCAGAAACTGCACATACATTATATGTATCAGAAGCTGTACAGACATTATATGTATCATTAGCTGCACAAACATTATTGGTATCATTTTGTGCGCAACTATTATTTGTATCATAAGCTTCACATACATTATGTCACTAGCTGCACAGACATAATATGTTCCAATTGACTGTACAAACATTATTTGTATCATTAACTACACAGACATAATATGTATCATTTGGCTGTACAAACATTATTTGTATCATTAGCTACACAGGCATTATATGTATGATTAGCTGCACCGACATTATATTTACATTTTGCTACACAGACAGTATATGTATCATTCACTGATATAGAGACAAATGCATTGAAAAAATACACATACGTTATAAATTGGTATTGAAGTTCTAAGTGCAAATTAGCCCAATGGTGAGGTTTGATACATCATTCACTTACCAAAATTACAATTATATCCGGGGACAAACATTCATTTGCACTGTATGTTCAATGATTATAAAAATGTACATGCAAACAGATTTACACTGGAATAAGTAACCTAATAAGATATTTTTGTTATTTGTTTAGGTGAAGTTACACCTTCACCATTCTACGTATGTAATTTTAGTACATTATACTATATGACTGAACTAGCAAAACAGATTTTTACTTGTATATGTACAAAACTTGTCTCATGACATCAGATAGTAAGCATGTATAAAATTTTAATATCATCTGAGGAAGTTTCATCAGCAGATGTTAAGAGAATCTTACAATATAATTATGATATCAGACTTATCGTACACGTTAAAGTGCATCTTTAGAAACCAGTTTAAAAAGGAAGATCTTTGTACTTTTTAGTTGGAAATAAAAAATATTTACTCTTGATTTTGTATAAAAACTTATTTAATTCCAGTTATGACATTTTATGCATCATTTAGCTGCAGAGACCAAATATAGGTCATATAATTGCACAAACAAAACAAATAGACACCTGTTAGTATATTAAACTTACATCATTCAAACATGCACTTATCTTCATTGGCAAGATATTATTTCCACTGTAAAATTACATATCCATTTTACTGTATTAGCACAACCTTTTTACACATGTATATCAATAAAACTTAGCAGTGTTGAGATCTGGGGCCGTATTCATAAAGCATCTGAAGTATAAGTTTTGACTTAAGTTTAAGATTTTATTTAAAGGGCCCCTTGGATGGTATTGAAATGTGTTCTGTTTTATATCTATATGGTATTTGAATTATACCTGACCATTTTTTTCCGAAGTTTTCCGACGTTTTACCTGCGTACGTGATATATGAAAACTGTATATACCACACCTTTATGGAAAGTCCCGAGCGAATTTCCGGAAAAGACCGACCTTGGTTTTCCGGGTGTGACGTCACACGCAGTACAGCTGATATATTTAACATGGCCGCTACTAGTGAAAGTGAAACAGAATTCTCTGAAAACGAACTTTATTGTTCTTCAGACTCAGTGACAGATGTTTCGGAGAGCGATAGTGAGAATGGTGATCTTGAGGCTCTTCCTTCTAACGATTATACATATATTTTCGAATTACGTTAGCGTAACAGATGAGGGAAAAATAGACCCCTCGTTACAAAAAGAAAGGCCGAAAGGGTTTTAAAACCGAGTGCATTTTTTTATAAAAACAAATATGGTTGGATATCTACTCAAAGGTTAGTCTGTGACTAAAAAGGATTTTAACCCTTATCATGCTGGACACGATTGATTCTGCCTTTGTGACCAGTGTAGCTCTTGATCAGCCTTCACATCCGTTTAGTCTGATCAAGATCTGCTCTGTTCGCCATTCAGTCAGTATCATTTTGGTAAGCACACCTTTTAAAAGTCAATGGTACTGTCTGAATTGAAAAATGGACATGTTAATTACAGAAATTTAGCAGGGTAAGGGTTAATCCATAATGTCCTCCCCCTACCATAAATTTCATTAGGGTTTTGAAACTAGAGATTTCCAGCACATTTATTACATATGGTGACCTGAGTAACTTTCCCAAAATTTACTGGTTTTAACATCATATCCAGAGAACTCTGTCCCTATTTTATCCCTAATTACAATTTTTTTTTGAAAAGCTACCATAAACAATTGACCCCAGCTGCTGGTGTCCTATTGTATATTTCATGTCTTTTCATCTAAAAAATCAAGGGTCATAAAATGCACCTAAGTCATTCCTAAAACAACATAATTAGTAAGTGACCTATTGAGATGGCAACAACATGCCATAAAACACAGGTGGCCACAGAAGATCACAAAATCACACTGTCTCCACAGGGTGCCAATACACAAGGGACCATAAAACCCCATAAGGGGATCTACTTGATCAATATTAGTTCTTTATAATCCTGTGTATTGTATATAATTAACCCACTAGTAAGGTTTTTGCCTTTCTTTGCCAAGGACTTCCCCCTTACATACTGGCTCTTGAAGATTCACCATTATCACAGCAACTGATCTGCTTTTAGCTGAATGTGAAAAAGAAAGAGAAAAAGTCTTCTTTTTTTTAAGAGGTATGTAATGAAAAGGTTATATTATGAATGTGATGGATAGACATTTTTTTCAAATAAACATCAATTTACTAAAGTTGTTCTCATATAAATTTTTTCAAGATATAGCCTCCTACTTTTTTGAAGGACTATGTGTAATAAAACTTAGTATATTAAAAAAGGAAGTAAGTAATTCTCAAATCTATTTAGAAGAGACAGTCTATAAAGAGGCATATAATTCAACCAAGAAATATAAAGACAGGCTGTTTATAGATTAACTGGTACAAGTATACAAAAAATGGCAATGAGTTGAGGTGATAAATTTGCAATCAATGACAGAACATAAATATGTTTTAATGATTTTTTGTGCCATTGATTAATCTGGCGAACATGATAGATCCAGCATCGATCTCATGTAAATTAGTATAAATGAAATACTTCAATCTCACTAGCTTTTTAACTGCTAAATGAATACAAAATGTAACATAAAATTTGACGTTTGAATGCCAAAAAGTGTTTTTGGGAGATTGTGTGCTTGCTCTTACATGAACATTTATGATCAAATGTGGTGGACAATTCAAATCAAGCATGACTAACCATCCCATGCAGTTGTACCTGCATGGAGAACTGGACAAACCGTCTGATCTAATATTGTGCAGTTAGTCCAAATAATTGTACTCAAGACCAGAATATTGTTACTAATTTTTCTGGCAGTTCGATATTCCCCTCCGTGTACAAAACTACAAACTAGGAAAAGGTTCAAAGTGTGGTGGAAAAACTTTTTTCCTTTTCGAATGTAATGACCAACGAATTTCGTCTGTGGAGAATCATATTAAAATACGGCAACAGATTAAAAAAAAAGTAATATCTGTTAGGTAGACAAAAATGGAGTTAATCTGACGCATACATTGAATTGTGAAGGTTAAACTGTAACTACAATGCTTGCAAATGTCAGAAATTTAAATTAAAAGGCAGCCACTCGGCGCCATAAGCTTGCCCAGGCAGACAATGTGAAATACCTGAATGCAAAATCTGTCTACCCGAGACGTCAGTTATATTAACACTAGTCTACTGTGCAGTTACAATAATACTGATTTATATATCATGTAAACCACACATAAACTAACTTACTCTGGCACATTCTCTCTTTCTGAATGCACTTCTCAACATAGGCTCTTTCTGTTTGTAATTGTCTATGTTTTGTCCAAATAAAGTTGGAATGGCAGTGACCTCGAGTTTAGCCTTGTAACTCAAACCTTCCTTCCAATGCAACCGCGTGGTAAGTGTGAAACACTCAATTTCAAAGTGTTCGCTACAAACAAGCTGTGCGTTTTCCGATTTTGATTTCGGTCCACTCCATCCAGCCCTCGAGAAGCCAGTTCCCGTAGCTTGTAGAGCCTTTATCCATTGTTCTCGAATTGAAGAGTCTTTTGGAAATTGGTGCAAACTAATGTTATTACCACGCTTATTCGTGCACCCACCTACACAACACTGTGCACCTGGCATCGCGAAAAATATCCAATATTTGCTATAATTTATAGTTATTTGTGAATGTAAACACGCTTTCTATATGGCGAAGAATATCCGGGGTACTGCTTGTGACGTCACACGGAAATTTCCGATCAATATTTGCCGGAGATAACCGACGCTCGATTTGGCCAGGGAGGTAAATCGTACAGGTAAATTATACCTGTAAATTACAGTTATGGGGATGGTTAATTTTTTTAAAAACTTCACCAAATTTATTTATGGCATATAAAGAACGATTCTGTAAAATCATAATTCTTCATCCAAGGGGCCCTTTAAGTTTGTGGTGATTTCAACTTAAGACTAAGTAAAAACTTAGGCCATACCAAATTGATTTGTCGTTCGTCGGAACTACCGCATCAATGATTTCATTCCCGAGAAAAAGAAAAAAAAAATCACCCGCCCGCACGTACATAAAAATCGCCGAAAATTTTTTTTTTCTGATTACGCGGTCCGGAATGATAACGGGAAACAGGTTTTATCGCTGTTTTAATGCGTCAAAGTGATATTGATCGGAATCCATGCGTTCGTAATGGTAACATGTAGCTGATGACACAAACTCAAAAAGTCAGGAATTATGGTGTTGTTCATCATTTGTTTTAAATCTGGAGTGTCTGTGCTAGTGCCACACATGGCCTTCGATGTGCCGGTAGGTGATGAAGTAGGCACGTTCTACGATTGTTCAAATTATACAGTGAAAACTGAAAAGAACAAAGCCCGACTTGTAAGACGTGCAGGGCCACGGGGATTCAAATTGAAAATATTTGGATTAAACATAGAAATATTGTTCAGATAAAGTTTTCAAACCATTTGTTATCAGTTGTTTAGTTAAATATTTTAGATCTAGAGCCAAAGCCAGTGCTTTCTTGAAAAAAAAGTTTGTTCAAAGATCCTGACTGATCCATCACATTAATTGTCTCAGGCCCAAACCGTTTTGAATGCAACTTCTTTAGTACGGCAGTCAGATATTCTATCAAAATGCATATATTCATTTTTAAAAAATGTTTAGCTTTTCAAATAAGTTGTGTAGATATAAAAAAATAATTTCTGTCGTATTGTAACCCCAATTTTCCCTGTTTGTATATTAATTGGCTATGAATTGATTGAAAGAACGAATCTGAAAAAACAGACCTTCCCAACTCAAAATTTCTTGGTCAATCAAAGCACAACAAATACACTTTTAAAGAGTGGCCATATTGGGATCATTTTTTGTCCGTCTGTTTATCATTTTTGACTGAAATGAACCTCTACCACCAAAACTTAACCTAACCTTATCTGTTAAGAAATTATTCCAATGGATTCGAGCAATGTTGAAGCATTTGTGTGCCCAACTCCGTTTGGTCTCATTGGTCAAGTGATTTATTACTTTCCCCTCACCTCTACCGTTTGGAGTTTCACTAGGGGCACAAAGTTGCTCATGTGTCGAAGCCATCTAACTGGGTTTCAGAAGATATGTTATTCCACTTGGGTGCCTGTTTTGTCCTAAATATTCCTCATCCTCTGTTGTTAAATGGGCACGCCTTCAGATTAATGTAGAACAATCAAAATTAAAGATAAGACACCCATCCCTCAGTAATTATAAATACAAAATAAAAACAAAGTGATTCAGTGAGTTTTAGCAAGAATTTATTTGCAAAACCATTCATGTAGTCTTTAAAACATACAGAAAAGCTATCTACTGTCTTAATCACACTGTAAATGTTTAAGTTCTGTGTTATCCTTAAAGAAATGTTAACTTCATGTATAGTCATAACTGCAAAAAAAAAAAAAAATACCAGCTCGCTCCATGTAAAAGCTACCCGCCTCTGAAAAAATCAAAATTGAGAGAAAAAAAAAAAAAAAATTCGCTCGCCCGCTCCCATTTTTTTTGAAAATTTTCCGAAGAACTATTAATCAATTTGGTATGGCCTTAAGTTCTAGTCATAAAACAGCTAAAACTTAAGATACGTAAGAAATGACTTACTTAAGATGCTTTATGAATACGGCCCCTGATGTTCCATTCACTTATGCTTAGATTGTCATGATTAGGTCTTACAGTCCCTATTTTATCTGAAACTAAAATTGAAACTGATTAATTTGATTAAACGCCTATTTCTGTACAATGACATATATAATGGCGTTGTACATTTAATTTAACAAACCTTAAAAATATAAATGATGAACTGTAAAAACTCACAAAAAATAAAAACTAACACCTGCTGTTATCGCATATAAAACTGTTATCAAGACATTTATAACAATGCCATGAAGTCTCTAAAATACAGTGTCATGAGATTTTGTTTGATTATATCAAGTGAGCAAATATGTCGGCCAATGAATTATATAAATAGACTCTCCTTGAGGCAGTGGGTTTTCAGATCTGGTACCAGTTAGTTCAGATATTAATCCATACAGAGTTATGGGATTACCTTTAGCGTTCTCTATCTTTTCACTGAGTGTGTTTCCCTTTTGACGTTTTATTTCAATGCTGTATTCTTTTTACTGCTTTATACGACTCGAACTGACCTGTTTCACCATAACGCCTCCATGTACGCTAAGACTTTCTAAATTGTTGTTTTAGATGTTGCAGATTTTCATTGAACCATGGTTTGAGTGCTCTCTGAATTAAAGTTTTCTGTTTTAAAGGAGCGCGCTTATTCAGGACATCGTCTATTTCTAATTCAAACTCATTCATAAACTTGTTGATATTCTGTGAATCAACGTTTGTTACACTTAGGTCAATAGAAAATTCTGATTCGTTCAATTTTTTGAAGTTTCTAAATGATATGCTCATACTAGTGATAGTCTCTTTTTTAACATCTTTGAGAGATCAGATAAAAATGGTCCAGGCTAGATTTTAACAGACAGTAATTGCTGTTGTCTTCAGAATATCTAACAATTACTCACTGTAAGACAAACATTGTTGTTATATCTCTTAAGAGTTAATATATAAATAATTCACATAAGTTACACATGCTAGAATAATGTTTTAAGGTCACAACTGATAAACGTTAGATAGATAATATTAGAATTTATATGGTTTTAGTATAGATTATTTTTTATTCTAATATGACTAACAATGCTTTAATCATCACAACGATATAATGTTGACGTCACGTCGACGTGATATTTAGCGCCATGTATACATCTAGAAATAGCGCTTTCAAATTTGATCACGTATTTTACTTAATAGCATGTTTAAAACGAAATGTCAAATTGAACAATTGTCCTGATTAATTTACACATATATTAAGTTGGTTATTCGCCTTGTAGAATAATTTGCCATCTTTTGCGCCCAAACTGAACCCTTCCGCAAGTCGTATTACCATTTCCGGTCCTGTCGTGCATAAACAAAAAGCGTGACGGCCTAACAGTTGGCACCATGCATGCGCGAAGAAACAGTTCTGTCATATTTGATCTAAATTTTATAATAAAATTCTTATTTGAATCGAAATAATTTATAGCAAAACGGTTCTTTAACACTATTTATACACTCGGGCGGTTATACGTCGTTCGAAATGATTCACTCGGACTGCGCCCTCGTGAAATTATTACGCCCGGCGTATAACCACCCATCGTGTATAAATAGTGTTAAAGCACCGTTTTGCTATAAAATATTTCTTAAACTGTATATGAACATTTAAGATTAAAACAAAAAAAAAATATTCCTTACTTCTTTTAATATCATTGAAATAAGAATTATTTTTAAATCATGATCAATTGTTTAGTTTATTAATAGTCTCATGTAATTCAAAATCGATTTACTTTGTGCAATTTACACTGTTTTATTATATATATGTAATTGGTGTACATTGATAAGACGTAAATAAATAAATGAATATGTTTGTTACAAACGTACGACCATGGCATAATTTATTGTTTTAAATAGAAGTACAAAACTAGTTATCGACCAGCAGAAGTGTCGATAGAAATAAATTGAAAAAGTAATTAAAACTGTGTTCGTTTATATAACTTATTTTGAAAAACCGTAGTTAATGACATTCATTTTATTGATTTACAAAATATTTTGTAATATCATTTTGTTTTCTTGTAATCTAAATACTAATTTCTACAGTTTTGATTAGAATACAGGGGCGTACCTGGGCAAACGCCTATACGCCTGTGCGTACAATTGAAATCCGGCACGGTGGGAATGAAAAGGCTTAATTAATCTGCTAAAATGCAATAAAATGTAAAGCCTAAGGAGGTCAGGTGGATATTTAAAGTTCTTCAATTGAACAATATCATCTAAATGAGATTATCAAATTCGTTTTTGAAATATTAGACTGATTTGTGTTTTTTGAATACTAGTGAATATAGCAAAACATGAAAAGTAAGTATAGAATTTCTGAAAGCATAGAGCACAGCAAACACAGCCAGAGATACAGACCGCCAAATAGGCCTGACACAAATAGAAACGCACGCATGCACAAGTACACACACTGAGCAAGGATTAAACGAACGGATAAAGAAACAAATTGGGCACTTATATCATTCTTCTTTCTAAATCATATACTGTTTACAAAGAAGTAATTTTACAGATCAAAACTGTTCTTACTGATTGTGTTTTTTCTCTATATAAGATTTGCAGTTTTCATGATCATCACGTTCATCAGTGGAAGTAATAGTATTGTAACCAATAGTGCAAAAGTAAACAAACCTCAAATAGTGAGTACGGACATAACAACTGGTGTCGATAATATATTAATCATTTCAAATATCATATATTTTTAATTGAATTTGTAAAGGTTTTCACAACCATGTCATATTATCTTGATTACACATGTGAATATTGGGAATCCCTTGGTTAAAGTTTTTTAAAGCAGAAAAGAAATTTCGAATAAATATGTCTCACAAGAACCAAGTGGCAAACTTAAATAGAAACATTCGAACAATGGAAGTAAGTGTAATAATGTCATGGAAAATATGCAGGTAAACCCTGAAACGTTTAGAAAGTTTAGTATAAGATGATTAATTAAAGTAAGCTTGAAATATTTTACAAATTCGTATTTGTGTCTCAAAAGAACTATTCAGCTTTTAACAGTGTCAGGATACGACTTATATGACCCAGGGAAGTGCCTACGCCTTTAGTATCTTGAACAATGAAATGGGTCCTGTCCCTAAGGTGACTATGTCTTAGACTAGCTGGCAAACGAAATAGAATGTCCTTTGTTAAAACGTATAGCTGGTGAGACCAAATACCTCATACATAAGTTTTCCTCTGGCTACCTTGCCTAAATGATTCGTGTACCAATGATTCTTAAATGATTTCAATTATGAGCTCGATAATTTCAGGGATCAGGCTAATCACTAAATGTTTCAAACTAACAATCTTCAGTTAACAATAATTTGCTAAAACTCCTATAGGCTGGAGACTCTATACTTGACTGGTCTTTTTGTTGAAGTTCCCGTCAGACAATGTCTTTGAATCAACAACATACGAGTCCTATCGCATAGATGTTCGGCCTCTGACCTCTTAATTGAAGTTGCAACTCTATATAAATGCCCTGACTCCTGGATGCTCAGCGTCTATATGCTATCACATGTAGCATTCAAGTACCATATAGGTATATCCCCGATACCTTGGCTGTACTTCGCCAATAATGCTGAACCTTCTATAAGCTGGAACTCTCCTACTCTCAGTAGATTACCAAACTCTGGGTCTCTGTCTGAGCTTTCCGATGCTCAGCTTATATTTGCTATCGTCTATAGCCTTCAGCTACCATAAAGGTAAAACTCCTATGCGCTGGCCCTATAGCTCGAAACTTTGTTGAAATTAAGCAACTCTTCTTTAGTCTCTGAACTTCAAACGTTTTCTTTTTAATAATTTATCCGCCCTGACAGTGTAGTTGCAATTACTTCCCTATCAAGGTACTGGGATAAATTATTAGTTGAATCCTCGATGTGTTTTCTTCGATCGCTGTATATCGAATGATCTCTCTGTCATCCATCTATCTGTTTATACCCTAGCAGGCGTGCTATTTATAGAACTTGTTTCTGATTTGTCCAAATTTATACATAGTATTTTACAACGAGTACTTGCTCTAACAAATATCTGGTTCCTTTTAACTATTTGATATGATATAATATGTGATGCTGGGATCTAGCTATCGCAATAATGAACCCAAATCAGCCTAAATGACCCAAATCTTTTTATTAACACCAATTCAACAATAATTATAGCAATGACATCATGAAAAGGAAGTCAAGCACTATTTGTGCTTATGTGTTACGTTATCAATATATCGGATATGCAAATTATTCTGACAAACAGTGTTTAATGTTGGGTGGAAGACCCCGGGTGCTTCATTCGGACATAACTTTAGCCATCAACTGGTGCCTTGATAAAAACATGAAGTGTTCACAAAGCCAGCTTGATGGCTTACTCTTATTAAAAAAATAATACCTCGTGCGGGGTTTTGAACATACAAAGATACGAGAGGAAACAAGCTACAGACAATATCTCAAAGGAACTAGATCCGAATTTTACATTTGAAAATATGAACAGTTACTACATATAGTTTATGTAAACATACAATTAACAGTACTTAGCAATAGGCTTAAGATAAGACAAAATATATGTATAGCTAAACACAGTATAAATATTTGTTACTAGTACAGAAGTCTAGCCAATGATTTCTATTTAGCCGATGTCTAAAGTAAGAAAAAATAGCTAAATATAACACTCTCGGCGTGAAGATTTTTTAATGGTTGCAATTAAATATATATTCAAATCTGGATACTGAAATACCATTTAGTCATTTACGCAGTTTGAATTTGCGTTTGCCATTAATAGATGTTGTTTACATTAACAAGAAAAAAGTAACGTTTCGTGTGAGAAAACTTAAAATTTGCTATGTGTGGGTAGATACATTTATTAAAAACCTGTCAAAATAAGGATGCAGAAGTCATGCATTAAATTAAGTATGTATATTAATTTTTGTTATCACTTTTGAAAACTGAAAATTTAAATTCAATGTACGTCTATTGCTGATCATGCACTAAATTATCACCAAATTCATCTGTATGATAACGAAAAGTATAATTATCATTTTGTCATGTTATGCATGAATTGTTCAACAATATTAGTACATCAACAGATCTATGTGCAGCAGACCTTAAGACATTTTTGTTAACTTATTGAATTGACATAGACTAAAGAAGACAGGAGATATGATTAGTTTTTACTTAAATTCAATTTTGTCAAAATTCTTAAAATGTCGAAGGTAATAATAATTTTCCTGTATTGTATTCATAGTTTTTAATTGTACTGTACTCATTTCATAAGAAGATGTAGAATGCCCTATGGAAACAATGTGCCATGAATGCTACAAAAGACTAACTTGGCCATCAAGATTTTATAAAAGTGAACGTCTTTTTAATAATAACTGTGACATGATTAAACAAACTACAATATATCTTGATAATCAGGGAGTTCTCAAATCACTTGCACCTCACCAGTGTGGGTTCGAGCCCAGCCAGAGGCGTTGAAATCTTCATATGACTGAGGAAGTCATCCAGCTGGCTTACCGAAGGTCGATGGTCCTATCAAGGTGCCCGTCCGTGATGAAATGATACAACGAACTGCGTGGCTCTGTTTTCTCTTTACTTAAATATCATGATTATTTATCACTGCGCTGGTCGCATTGAAACAAAGATAACTTGCTGTCAACTTCTTTGTCAAAGCCTCTAAAGAATGTCCTATTATTCTAAATACCTTAAATACAAGTTGGACCTTTCTAAGAGTTGTAAGTTCATTAAAAGGAACTATGGTAAAATTTTAATACATATTTGAGAATATATCTAATAATCAAATATATCTACATCAAAATGTTATTACCTTTTATGTTTTACAGCAATCCTAAAATAGTCCGACTATAACGAGTCCTTAAAACGCTATATGTTTTTATTTGAAAAAAAAGTATTAAACAAGTCAAACTTAAATTTTTTAGATGCATTGCAACGTAATATATGGTAGGGAAGTCACCCAGGCAAATAAAAAATAAAACCTATAAAAGTATACCAATTAAGTCTTTCTATATACCCTCCTGAACTCGGGTTTTCATTTCGAAGTTAAAGTGTTTGCCTGTAGAAAATATGAATAAACTCTATAAGACATATATAAACTTCTGTAGAAATGTAGTTTGCATTTAAGCGCAAGGTATACGTAATTATTTTAAGGTGTAAAAGTGTTTATTACGTTCAGTAGTTTTCTAACGACGTTTAGTAGTACCGTACTTTCTACTCTGTATTAGATGCAAAAAGTAAGCTCTCTTCTTTGCAAATTCAATGTTTTACATGTACATCTCTTCGTTGACATTCTGGCTGAAATCATAGACCACGTACAAAAGTATATTTAAACTCAAGTGTCCATCGATTTTAATATATTGCTAATTCTAGAGACGTTTTAAAAAGAACCATTGAAATGATAGAATGTAATCAAGCAAGATAATAGCAAAAACGAAATACTTTTATAATCACAACATCGGACATTTAGTGCCGTGTGGTAACTGTAAAAGGTTACCCCGTACTATATCTCAGAGTTGTTATATATTAAATTATTCCTTAGAACCATTAACCTTTTTTTATTTTTGTGACCGAATCTGTTCATGAGAGGTAATGAAATGTTAACTAAAAACACCTCCACACCACCAGAAAGTGTACTAGTAATAAAGATTGAAAGGACTACATGTACCAGACCAGACAATATAACAACACTGTGACCAAAAACTTGATGATTGCTTTGACCAAGTATTCATAGATACTACAACTGTTTGATAAACAGCAAATATGAGCAAATAGGATTATTCAACCCATGCCTGTTCTTTCTCAGGTCATTATCTCTCTAAACTGAGATTTACAAATGACCAAATGGCTTATCAAAATTCATGTGCAACCGTTTAGATATGTTTCTTAAAACGCCGTTGTCCATACTATATAAAAGGTAAAACTTACCCCCAGCCTATGAATAATAACATAATCATATTTTGTTTTGACCTTTATGAAGATTTAATAAATGCAATTTATCGAAGTACACTCAACACAAAATATACACAAGTACAGTCTGCGTAGCTATTTATTCATTATTTAGGTATTCATTCAATATAAATGGAATAAATTAGTCCCCGTCATTAAACGCAACTCATTCTTTTGGTACACCGAATCCATGTTCGTTTTCGATAGGATTACAAGATGCACTTGTCAAACATAACCATAATAATCAAAGGATCTTTTACTTCTTGGAAAGATCAAAAGACGTGTAATACATAACATTACAGAAATAAGCTCTAACACATTTATTGAGCAACAAAAGCCAGAAGTTGGATAATAAGTATGCACCAAAAGATAGCATATTTTTTCAGTTACAGTATAAATGACGCTCCCGTGATATAAATCACACTGGGTAATCGGCTACCTACTTGTGTGAGCGATACCGTCCGTGTGTGATTTATATACATGTAGGCTGTTTAGGGTAAATAAAAACAGTGCCAGCGTATGGCACATATTTATGGATGTTGAACATTTTATAGACATTAATTAGTACTGGTGAAAATATTAGTCATCTATAATATTGATATGACTATAGAATTTGAAGAAATGTATCGAAATTCATGTATCTTGACGTTTTGAGACGTATCTTTCTATGCTCAAAGTTAAGATAACTCAATTTGCCACTCTCCCTGGTAGAACTATACATACTCATCTACATAACATATGGATCCTATACCTGAAATTTATTTTTGTTGATAAAATTTCAATTATATGCACCTTGTCGCTGTTTTTTATGATACCTCTAACGTTTGCACATAGATACCATCCTCGTTATGTCAGTGAACATTTATAAAACTCCCCGCAGCGATTACTTCCCCTTACAGTACACTAAATGAACGCATTGGAAGGTAACCGCTGTGAGGAGCTTGGTACTTTTTAAGAACTAAATGATGGAGTACATCATGTGAAACCCGACATTTAGTAGATCTATATGACAAGAATGTAAACGTTTAAGATGAAAAGAAGTGAGAGTGGACCATGTTGGCAGTATTTCACCAATATTAAGCCTTCCCTAAAACACACCCTCTACTCCTACACATTCTATCCTCTCGTCTTCTTGAAGTTCTTTCTTTCTAAAAACGACAAAAATTGTGGACGCACCGTATACCTGCGCGTATGGTAAGACCTTCATTTTCTTCCCGAAAGGGAATTCGGACCCCCTGTCCTGATCTGCGCATGCATGCGTATAGTGAGAGGTTTCAGCTTCATCAATTTGCCTTATATCGTATAGGGTAATATTCGCCTCTGTTTGTAGGCGCACCCTCCATTAATTTAGTGCTCATTACGCGACTTATCTACAAGTGCATACAATATACACAGATTGGTTTGTTCATACTTTAACTTACGTCTCTTAGATTCATAATCAACATATGCAATACTTGTATTCACAACATGACGACAGACGCCAAAACAGGTAAGATGATATTTTAATAAAGATACGCTGCAATGGTATAGAAGACCCAAGCTCTATCTTTATCTTGGTTGGTCATTGCATATTATCGCTAAATTTTAGAAAAGGGGTCTGCGTCAATGTAATGTTCATTTCAATAACGAGGACGGTATCCGCTCGATTGGCAGAAAAAACGAGGATGGTATCATGGTACATCGTCAGAGGTATCCCCTTTTCTACAAAATGTCTTCGAAAAACACGCACTAATTTTACTGTGCTTCCAGTTTTTATGAAACGAAAGCAATAGCTAACGCACAGAGTACCTGCTTTTAATTTTCTTAACAAAATGTTCCCAATATAATCCTAAATAATACCATTATTTATGAAAATAGATAGCATCGCCTTAAAATATCTTCATTTTCGCGACAAATAACGTATTTTTTCCTCACAATTATTCATATCATATGAGATAGAAATTTAACATGGATATAGTTAAGGTATGATATTACACATTCAATACAATAGGATTATTATAACAGTAGCTAAATCTGGGATGCTGTATTCGGCTCGAGTGGATGTTGCCAGATCGGATCTGACGCGCCGAGTGTGATCCGACCTTGCAAAATCCATGAGAGCCGAACACAAAGTCCCAGATCTAGCTACTGTTATAATGACCCTTTTATTATATACCTTTGCCATTTTGATTCTTGTTTTGTTCTTGAACGAAATCTTCAATGTTTATCGATATCAAATGGAACTTAGTAAAGTTTTTATGTGCGCTATTTATAGAAATGTGCCGGGTCATGCATATTAATGAAAATAGTCCGGGAGCATACAATACGGAAGGTACAATACGGAAATTAAAAGGTACAATACGGAATTTTTTGTCTGTCTGTTCATATTTAATTGTGAAATACAAGCCGATTTTTACAGAATTTATATAGGTATATAATAAATGAAATTATTCACGTTTTTTATCGTCTGCTAACTATTTTGTCTCCAGTTCCCGGGTTATTATTTTACCGCGTTTTCTTCTTACAATTCACGATT
This sequence comes from Mercenaria mercenaria, assembly GCF_021730395.1. NCBI lineage: Eukaryota > Metazoa > Mollusca > Bivalvia > Venerida > Veneridae > Mercenaria > Mercenaria mercenaria. The sequence continues at coordinate 87,199,953 of NC_069362.1, read as the reverse complement.
TTCTCATGTTTTCAGTGCACTATTTAAGTGATTGTTGACTGATAACTCTTCGCTCAAGGTTGAATATTTGACAGCATAACAAGTATTTTGATTATTTGTTTATTCCCTCACACCCACCCTTACAGACATGTCGTGTTTCTTGATAGTTATTGTTGATGGCTTGTAGCAGTATTCGAATATTAAAGGCAGATTTGACTTAGTGACTTTGTGACTTTGATTTAAACAAGAGTATTCATTTAGTTCTGAAGAGATTCCTTACGCCAGACAGTACATAACCTTTAAGTTCTTATAGACTTTCTTATAGAAAGTAAGGTTCACAATTACGTATCTTAAAGGTATATCCTTATTTCAAGAGTTTTTAGGTATGAACAGTTTCTTGATAAGTATTACTACTGAGTAAATGGTCGTGTATAATTAGAACATTAAAGGCAGATATACATTTAGCATTATATAAGAATATTTGGATTCTTCATGCCAGACTCGTTATCTACATTTAGAAAAGTAACATTCACAAGTACGCATTTAATTTTATATCGATATATTTTATGCTTTTTTCCCATACAATGTTATTCTTTCGTTATCAAATCAAAATTGTCGCTATCCTCTTTTGAGCTAGTTTTCATTTTATTTTGATTCTAACTTGAAAGAATGTTTTGTTTTACACGCTAAACAATTTTTATTTTGTGGTTGTTAAAAGAAGCTGCAAGAGACCTGAATGGCCATCTTATATACTGTTTAACTATTCTAGATATGATGAGTTCAAGTTATTACATTTTTCTGTTTCATTCGGGACATAATAGAAAACCCATTTTTACAGTTTAGATTTTCATGAACATCTGATTGTATGTTTGCCTTAAATTTTGATAGTATGATTTCAGGCTGAGTGGTGTACAAAGATAAAGATAACCGCATTTCCCCCAATTCTACTGGTCGATTATTACAACATCGCACAACATCGCACAACATCATACCAACTGGCATTTACAAGACAAATATATTCGTATTTTTTCTACATTGGAATGCCGTGAAATACTAAGACCTGTATCCTATATTATTGTTTGTTGTTTTTCGGTGACGCCGTCTAAATTCGTTTTCGTTACCTATGCCACGTGACTTCAGTTTGCAAATCAAACTACTTGATAACGCATTATAGATAATTTATCAAAATGGAAGATTTATGCAACACTCTGCCTGACTGGACAGCACGCAAATATGAATAACATTAATGCAACATTTTGTTTTAAAAGAAACTGTCATAAAAAACAAGACAGTAAGAATAACATCAATTTTGTAACACTTTGAGAATTTGACAAGAAAAATCGTTTGTAATCCGACAAGCACCAAGATAATTTCATAGCGTTTTGATGTCATCGTTGCTATGTTGTCAAATGTATGAATATTGAATGCACACATAAATGAAATTGTCTCTTTTATGCCATTTATTCGTCGTTGTTAATTACAAAACATCAGAGACCATCTATAACTCTCGTTCATTGCCTATTGATATTTCTTGTACCATATCTAAGGTTACATAGTAGAACATATACTTGTTTCAAATGTTCTTTACTTTTGAACTGTCAAACAGACCCTCTTTAAATATTATATACTGACATAATGTCCAATATAACCTTCAAACAAGGAAAATCAAAGAAAATAGTGGTCATGTATGTTATCTGAATGTTATTTATTCTGATGTGTGCACACTATGGAACTTTTTCACAAATGACAGCTAACACACATTTGTCATAAGGTTTGCTTACATCTCTAAATCAGCAAAACTTCTTCTTGAAATTGCTACCAAAATGTCAGGTATAGATCCACAGTGAAATCAATACAACACCTGACATACAGAAAATATGAAAACTCCATTATAACATAACATGAGAAAATTAAACTGTTGATTAGTTTCTGTCTAGCTGGAGTTACTGCTTGATTAACTATACATTTCAATATGTCTTTATCAACATTACAGAGGGCGGTATTTGATATTGGCTGATTTACTCTATATCCTCAACTATAACCAAAATGTGTTACACTTTCAATGATAAGAGTGCCTTGGTTTCCTCGAAAGTTTGTCTGCTCAAGTTCTGTTCTGAGTCCGTTTCCGTACACATTTAAAAATGATGTTCCGAGGGATCAGTAAAAACACTGTGAATTATTAGCCGAATATGGTGGAGTAAAAAGGTTTTGCATTAACATAATTATATTGGACATTCATTTGAGAAAACCAACATAGTGGGTTTGCGACCAGCATGGATCCAGACCAGCCTGCGCATCCGCGCAGTCTGGTCAGGATACATGCTGTTCGCTAACAGTTTCTCCAATTCCAGTAGGCTTTAAAAGCGAACAGCATGGATCCTGACCAGACTGCGCGGATGCGCAGGCTGGTCTGCATCCATGCTGGTCGCAAACCCAGTATGTTGGTTTTCCCATGGCACGGCTCATTTAATTGTTTGGGCTTACTTTTTTAATTCTCACTAAGGTAATAAAAGAAAAGTATTATGCCACCTGGATACAATATAAAGCTTCAATAAGATTAAATAAAACGGGATGAACAATATTATTCTTCTAAGCATATTGGCCGTTGCCATAAATTTTTGAATAGCTTTCTTTGAACAGTTTATATGTATCTATTTTCATATGTCATGGCAGCTAAACGCATGAGACGGTCCTTGAAACGAAATATTTACTTACAAAAATACATACGCTATTTTGCGGAGAAGCATGTAATATACGTAATGACATGGAAACCGCGGACGACTGTGGCGTGTTACTACTTAAAGCGTTTTCACTATATACGTTTCTTGTAATAGAACTGACTGGGGAAATATTGGCAGAAGAGGTGCATGTATCAGAAGAGAATTCAGTTTGTGGCCTGCATGCAATATAGGCCTTTACAATTCGTGCAATAAACAATTAGCATAATATCTTAAATGTTGAAAAGTGAATAATAAAAAAAACAAATAGTGACTGAGGTGGGGTTTCAATTCGCGTCCGAAAGTGATTGTAATAGATCTTCAGTCCCGAGCTTTAACTACATGTACTTGTATACATACTGTAAAAGATCGTCGGTTCTGCGTTTAACTACTTGGCTGCACAGTTAAGTGGAAGATTTTCCGTGAAATATCTATGTACTAAAGAAACTTTTTATTTGTGATGTTGCACTCATTAATTTTCGCCAATATTTTCGGGTGTTTTCGTTATTTTATGGAATATTTGTATCCTGAAAATATCTACTAAAATAAGCGATGTAATGTCACGGTGGCGTAGTGGTAAGCTCTCTGACATCCATGCACATTACCCTATGTTCGAATTCAGATCACTGTTTTTCGATTCAGTGCAATGTAATTTTATCGATATCTTTCATATGAAACATATTTCACTTTTTTGTATTTATTCTATGGTTTAAATTTTATCGTGTACTGGCGCCAGTTGCTTGAATTGCCCATTGAATGAGCGAACACTTGTGAAGATTTTTGTCGACATTTTGCAGACTGGTTTATTAACGTGTACGGAGAAAAATGTTGAATACTTGTGTTTTTCCCCAATGAATAAACGATAAATCGTGGTAAGTGTGACCATGTCCCTCTTTTGCATGGAACAGTATTGTTCTGGATATTTAATTTCCGTTATGACAACGTATCAGTTCGGTTGTACATGTATATCTATCTTAAATGATTGTGAAGGAAATTCTTCTAACATAAATATTTGTGGCGAGAAATATTTATCTCTTTGTGGGCCTTAAAAATTTGAAATCTTCAGTTACAACTGTGTCTTACTGTTTATTTCTTTCGTAGATGTATAACATGATTACTGGAGCGTGACTGATAGATGTTTTAAAATAAGTAAGTAATTATCATTCTCTCACATTATGTATAGATAAAACCACGCAGATTCTAACATAATTGCACTATACATCAGAATGAGATTTACGTAACATCGGTCATATAAACAGCTGAATGTGCATTTTAATTAGGACGAAGAAGATAAATTATATGCTGCAAACGTTTAAAAATGAAGTATGAACATGTTTCTACGTTGCCCACACACTTCATACTAGTATCATTCACTAATAATGAAGTTTTATCTTTCAATAGATATAGTTGTAAGGTTTGGCAATAATATAAAACGTCATGCTTTATGTTACTTCTTTGCTTTTTTAATTATGTGCATTGCAAAAATCATAGGGAGACAACGGACACATTTTTATGGCCTGAAGAGTTCTTCCTCTTTCATAGTAACGTTCAATAACGATTGCGTGGATGGTAAAATGTAAGAGTTTTTAATTCACTCAGTTCAACTAGGAAAATCTGACAGTGTGTAAATAAAAGGCACAAAGACGTAAATTATATACATGTATACAATGTTGTGCAGAAATTGAAGAGTTAGTGGGATATCATGGAAAAAACACCAAGAAAACAAAGATAAACAGAATATTTTATCAGGAAATAAGTACTATATTTCATATGAAAGCTTTGAAATTTAGTGACTGGCAGACTATACGTTCTGGTAAAACATTAGTTGTTTTTCACTAACTTTTGCATTCAAAAATTAAAAAGCGTTTGACACGGGGTACCAAAGTTAAACTGCCTTAATTATAAAACTGTATATAAACGGTCGAGGTATCGGTCAAGATGGTAGTAGAAAGTTTTGTTGCCACGGCAACCCAGGTTCGATTCCCGACATGTCTTTATCTAGATTAGAAACAAAAGTTCAAGTTCTAATGTTATTTATATGACCATCCTTTTTAAAGAAAGATCATTTTTAGCGAAAATCTGCAGTACAGTCCGTTTAAATCCGGAGGTTGATTGGGCGCTGAGAACATCAGATGGTTCACTTGAAACAGTAAGTATAACTTGTTATAATTTACTTTGGTAATTAATATCTGAGAAGTTACGTGATGATGATGTCGTGTTTGCATCTTGTAAGGTGTCGGGTAATGTTTGGGATGAACAGCAACTTGTTCTAAATCCTTCTATCAAATACGGTGAGCCAGGGTCTTGTTATATGTGTTTGTAATAAATTTACAAAGCTGGCGTTTTAATATCATTTTGAAGAGGTAGATCCCAATCACTAGCAATAGTATTGTATGCAGCTGCCATTGTATAACTCTTATACATGAGTGGTCGTAATTTTAGAAAATATAACCTGCAAAATCTAACTGATTGGTGAATTTGGACCAGAAAATAAAACACCACTGAATCAAAGTACATAGAGACATTTTACAACCGCAACACAGCGCTTTAAGATCTGTGAATGGAAGAAAGTCGTCACACAAAAAGAGTTTAAGAGAAGCATCATTCATCTCAAGCATTTCTGCTATCAGATACAGCGTAAAGTGCTTTCTTTATAACTGCTGTTTTCGTAATAAACATATTATGGTAATATAGCCATGTTTTCCACATTACCCTCCCCCCCCCCCCCCCCCCCCCCCCCCACCATACCCTTTTCCCATATTTTGCATAAAATTAAAATGTCTATAACATTTTTCCGTTACAGCTTCATTTTGTTGCGGGCCTACTTTGCATATGCGTGGCTCTTAGGCTATGTTCGAGAAATCAACCCTTACCTGTTATCTTTTGCTATTATGAGTATAATTGTTTGGATTTATAACGCCTCATCACTCTTCTTTAACATGTAATTCCTTTTAGAAATATACATAAGTTTTAAATATGAATTAAGGTCTGTGTATGTATTGATTATAACGTGGATTCATCCTTTGATCCATATCTTCAAAACGGAAATATGCAACATTAAAATGCTCATTAAATGATCTATGTCTCCGGTATGAATGTTCAAGTTTATTATTTGCTAGTATGGCGGATAATTTAATGATATATACATAATTCCTCTTTTGCAAGCGACTGTTTCATAAATAATTTAATTATATTTGAAACCACTGTATAAAGTTTACGTTTTATGAAACTTAGATTCTGAAGATATAACCCTTTGCATATTAACTGAAGAAGCTTTCGTGTGCCCTCCGTAAGGATTTTATTTTACCCAACATACAAAACTTTTTCACTAATATAAAAATACAGTTCGGCAACAAATGGAGGTTTTAAATGAGGTCGTAGAAATTTAGCGGTGTGCCGTAACCATGGAAACGGCTTCTGAAGCTGGTAATCGCGGAAACTAAAAATCTTTCTTTTGTCATATTTCAAAACGTACTGATCGAGGAAACTCAAAAAACTTTCTTGTGTCATTTTTCAAAAGGTAATAGTATTAGAAACTTGATTTTTTCATATTTTTATTAAATTGTAAATACCTATTGTTTGCAGTGATTATATTCTAAATATCTTATTAAATTTCTTAATTGTCGTCAGCACGTGCAATTTTAGAAATTAGCATGTGCATTCAGTTGTGAACCAACAAGGTGCCTTTTTTAATCAGAAAATGTTTTTTTTTTGGACAGAATTACAACTTTGGCTGAATTTTTGGCTTGAAAATATTGTATAATACGCATGCAATTAAAATTCTAAAAAAAAAATGATACGCCAGTTTAACATCATTTTATATATTAATGCAGCGGATTGCATGCCATATACGTTTTTCATTCGCTTCCTTTTTCAATACACATAGCCAATGAAGTTAATGAATAACTCGTTGAATCTCGGCTTGGAATATTTAACATATATAATATGAAAAAAAGTTTATTAAATTAATTGCTGAAAAAATTTTGAATAAATTTTGTGACATTGTTACCTGTCAGTATTGTATAGATACGCTTAACATGTAATGCATGCTTAAATTGTTCTCATATTCGTTGATATTTTACTATTACTGTTATGAATTCAAGTATTTTAAATTTCAAACTTCTATCACTTTAATAATTAATCATATTACCGGACTTCTCTCCATAATTCAGCGGTACAATAATGGGAGTAAACTATCCCTAGAGTAAAGACTTCCAGTGTGTGTAGAGTGGTTCTACCAAAGTGATGCTAATGTGCATGTTTATATGGAAATCTGGTGCGCTATGTTATTTGTCAGTTGCGAAATATCAGATATCAATGCTAAATGCCAAACATCTTATGCAAAATGTTTTGAAAACGAAATGACATTTATTAAGTACTATGGAAGATTATGGATAGCCAGTGTGCCATGCTAATTGTCAAATGCTAAATGACAAACAGGTATTGCAAAATGCTATTTGCTGTATGCTTAATGTCAAATATTGCCTGTGAAATGGTTATTGTCAAACAATTAATGATAATTGTTAATTGCAAATACGAAACAATAAGTGCCAAATGCGTATTGCTAAGTACTTATTCAGAATACATCAATGTATAAATGCATCCTGTAAATAGTCATCGGCTTTTGTAACATAACTTTGTCTCTATCAAAAATATTGTTTTAAACATTTTAGAGTGAAAAGTTTCGATCATGTCATTTCATAACCTTTAGAACATGTTATTGCTTCAAATCAGGCTGATAGAACTTCATATGTTTTCAAGTGATTAAAAGTAACAGTCGTTAGTGTAAGTAAGGAATACAGATCATTAAGGTAGTTCTGCACGTTTGGGTCGAACTTTTTTCTACAATGTAGAATTTGATACAACTCTAATTTTTCAAAACTTCAAAATATACCTAGAAAATTCAGCAAGTAAAAAAGATATGGTCGTGAGCTTGATTTTTTGCTAGATTGATTTGAAAAATTTGGACCTCACGCAATATTCCATAATGGGAGTCTATGGGGAAATCATAACTTTCATAACATTTTCGCGAACAGAATTTTTTCTACAATGTAGATTTTGATGAAATTTTTCACAGTTGTAAATAAACACATGGCCTATAATTTGGTGAAATAAAATGTATAGGTCCTTGTGCTTAGTTTTCAGAAATTTGACCATGATTAAAGTGAACAGAACATTTTACGCTAATTTTAAGACATTATTTGGAATTTTTTAACGTGTCATATGTTTTAATATCATATTTTGACTTTAGAAATATAGCAACAGTGCCATTGTAATAAATTTACTCACAGGTTTCGATTAAATCATAAAATTATTTTTATTTCCGTACGCCGAATCTTTGTTCTACGTTTTCCGGATAAATGACGTTACGCCATCACTTCCGGTTTATCAAACGTGCAGAACTACCTTAACTCAAAATTTTAAAGCATTTGACGAGTACCTCGCTTAGCTCAGTAGTTAGAGCGTCGGTCTACGGATCGCGGGGTCGCGAGTTCGATCCTCGGGCTGGGCGTATGTTCTCCGTGACTATTTGATAAACGACATTGTGTCTGAAATCATTAGTCCTCCATCTCTGATTCATGTGGGGAAGTTGGAAGTTACTTGCGGAGAACAGGTTTGTACTGGTACAGAATCCAGGAACACTGGTTAGGTTAACTGCCCGCCGTTATATGACTGAAATACTGTTGAAAAAACGGTGTTAAACCAAAAAAAAAACAAATTGACGAGTAGCATTTACCATTTGGCAATAATTATAAGCATTTAGTACAAAGGATATGGCATTTGATATGTATTGAAGGCCGGTGCGCCATGAATATAGCCAAATGTTAAATGACAAATATTTAATGCTAAATGCCAATAACTTAATGCTAAACGCCAAATACTTAATGCTAAATGCCAACTACTTAATGCAAAATGCCAAATACTTTACATAAAATGCAACATACATGTACCAAATGATATATGCCTAAGGAAGGCCAATGCGCAATGGTAACTGCAAAAATGTTAATGCAAAATGAATCAAAGCCTTGAAATGTCTGATGGTTGCGGGTTTTTGGTAGATATATTTTCTGTTTAAATGCCAGTCTATGAATATACATGAATGAGAAACAAATACAAATTTAATGTGCCTTATATCAAAGATGAACTCTGCCTGACCCAGCATGTGATAAAACCATGAGCTGGAATACCTTATCATTGATAGATCTTATATAATCTAAATGGTCAGTGTGAGTGGATACAGGTTGAATAAGAACTGCTTGTTCATTGATAATTCATCCGCATTGTTTATGAATGGGACTATTTTGTGTAGCACATTAACATCCTTTGGATGTGATTCGGAATAAAATAAAGATGCTATGATTGGAAACCATGTCATAAGCTGCGATATCATGTTCTTATATTTATCATCAATATTCGAGTACATCGCTGTAGGCCAGTCTTTATCCGTTTCATGCTGAAGTATGCTGAATTAAGTGCCAAGGCAGACATTTTTCTAATTCTAATATCTTTAAAGTTTCGAATCGCAGACACAGGAGTAATAATCGAAGATTTGTCAACAGATATTCTAATTGACAGATGTGGAAATGTATATTGATCAAGTGTCGTTTCATCTGTTTGTGTTCGCTATACGTGAATTTGCGATGTGAATTCTTTATATTAAATAAACAAAACAAATGTGTTCCACTGTATGATTTCACATGCAGAATAATTTCTAATATTTCATTTTATCTGTTTGAGTCATTTACTGCACTTTCTGTTTTATGTTTGTTCGCGCTACGCCTGCGCGGAAGTTTATCCATGTTTTTTTTTTTTTAAATTAAACGTTAACGGAAACATAAAATACGCGGAATGTCTCTTCGATAAGAAACATTGAGAAATAGTGACTACTGCGCGATGGCAATATAAATTACCAGTTGTTCAATATGCATAGTACCAATTTGTCGAAATACGCTTTTAAGGTCAGAAATGCCCGATTGCAATGGGCTAGTATTTTCCCGTCGTTTACCACGGTTCTTATAGTATACACCCAGGGATAGGAAATAACATGTTCTTTCTGGGCTGGTTGCATTAGCAGTATCAGTAAAACAAACTCACCTTAGACTCAACCGTGACCGGGGGTCATTTATATAAAGTAGAAGCAAAAGTAGTCCAAACAAAAGTCCGAACCACAATTCAAGAGATTTATTAAAGAGAACTGTATAGACATGAGCTGTTTCATTTTAATCTGATCTGAACAAGCAGTCTTATGCGGATATAACTTTAAAGGTAATTTCGCAGTACAATTTTCAGTTACATTGACCTTTGGTCTTCGGACTAGGTCTGACATGGGCCTGGAGGAAAGGTGATTATTTTAATTGAAAGCAATCCCATAATTCTCTTACATGTTTTCTTAATGCAATGCAAATGTGCTACTCTATTTTTAAGTCGTTGTCTCCCTTTATGATATAGACACATAGTGACTGCAAGTTTTATTGCATCAGCTTAACAATACATGTTAGTTTGATCTAGCAGAGCAGCGTTATATAATATAAAAGGAAAACAAAATGCAGTAAATACAATTGAATAGCCCCATTCATTTTCCAACATTAAACCATATTACTAACTATACTAAAATGGGAAAAGAACGAGATGTTTTACATAACAAACGTCTTTCTTGATGGATTGGTAATGTCTATTCATTGTTTTGTACAAACCATTATTTGATCAATCATTGGTATTAGCATAGTTATGGCAAAATCCGGACATTTTCAAATACTAATAAGATTATAAACTGTTCCAATGCTAATAATGTACTGGAAAACAAACAAACATTATTATTTTTATACATTGTTCAAAATGCTAATACGTTGAATATGTCTGTTCGTAACTGGATGGAATCTTATCTATCTGTCTGTCTGTATATCGTGAAGAGAATAAACAGCATTATCTGGTGGTCAATTTAACAACACAATCCAAATTTGGGAAGACATTAAAAGTAAAGTTTAAGATAATTGTTTTATCACTTTTTGATTTATTTTTCGTGAAATAAGTCAAGAAGAAATAATATTTGATACATTGCACCAGGATTGTATTACTTAACCTTTTGATTCCTTGATATGGATGCTTTTATTGGCCATACAAACCTCCTAAATAAAAGTTTAGGTTAAAATTCATGATATTGCATCGGCTATCCAGAATGTGATTTAAATTCTATTTAAAGACAGAAAATCTAGATATCTTAAATGAAAAGTAGAAAACAAAGTCACCTTGAAACATTTAAAAATATAGAAAAATATACAGAATACCATTTGAAATATTATAGGCCTAAAACATGCAGTCACTGACGGTATTATAATAAATACAAAAATGTACATGTACTGAAATATTTATAAATATCATGAACGTTATGAAACAACCTTAAAAATATTTATTAAAACATACTTCATGAATATTATTAATACCAGGTGTAATGTTAATTATTCTATAATTGTTGGAATTGTTCTGAAATATTTCAAATTGGTTTCAGTAATTTTCAATTTAGTTAAGAAGGAACTATGAATATCTTCGTGAGTGTTCTAAGGGATATAATTTATATGCAGTATGATTTCTTTGTTTTCCAAAATATTTCAGAACAATTTCAACAATTATAGAAATATTTATATTATATTTGGTAATAATAATATTCATAAAGTATGTTTTAATAAATATTTTTTAAGATTGTATGCATTTCCACTACGGTACACGAACAGGCTCATTCAAACTGAGCCTGCAACATTTTCATCTCGTTGTTTTGAGCGACCTGTGGAGTGTCCACATTTTAAATTTCATAAACAGTACATGCTCTATACCCTAGTCTTTAGTGCAAATGCAAAATAACTGAAGAAAAAAAGGTTAGTATTCCCTATCAAAATGGTGACTCGTTTCATTGTCACGATTCAAAAAGTTAGAAAGAGACTTCAATTGACAAAAATAATGAAATTGTTACAATTTATCTCAAAACTGGAGGATGCTTATGCTATGGAAATTAGTTTAAATGTTTTAATGCAGCTTGAGAGAAAGCATACCAATGACTTGATGTATATGATTAATTTGCTCATGCATAATTAAAGAAAGAACTAATTAAAACTTCAAATTGTGAAAATGCATGTTGCTGAAAAAAAATGTATTCATTAAACCTGAATATTGTACAAAATAGCAATTATCTTCGAAGGCATGGCATGCAAGCTAGTAAAATAATAGCAGACATGATTTGATTAGGTCTGTTCATGAAATGTAAGATTTGATTATTATTAACAAGAGATGGATACATTATAAGGAAATATTTCTCAAATAACTGAATGACGAAAATTAACTGCACACCATACATGTCAAAAAATCTTTAAATGTGTGCTTTTTCTTTCTTTACATATGGTAAAGTGTTTGTTTAATATAGTGCCACCCTTACTGATAGGGCCAGCCATATTGATTTATGAGTCACCTTCATACATTGAACAGCATTACTTTCCGATTCCTGTTTTTAAAGCCAGGCACCAGGCAGGTAGGCCATCGGTAACCATTATTTAACTAGCTTGCGGCTCACAAACCGGTCTCTCTTCAGTAAAACCGCCTCTGACAGGGTTCGAACCTTTGACCTCCCGATTTCTGGGCAAGTGCCTTATCCATTAGTCCACCTCAGCTCGGTATATATATATATGAACTTGTATTGCTCATGATATGCTAAAATGAAACAGTAAGATTCAAACAAATTTAGATGATTATTCAATATCATTGTAATCATTTAATGCAATGTAATTAAGAGATAATTTATAGCAAAATATTGTTTTAACACTATTTATGCACGATGGGTGGTTATACGTCGGGCGTAATAATTTCAGTAGGGCGCAGCCCGAGTGACATATTACCGCCCGAGTACAAACAGTGTTAAAACACGGTTTTGCTATAAATTATTCCGATTCATATAATTATGCCCTTAAGGAGGTAGGTTACCTTGTTACCAGGGTAAATTCAAATTAGTTGAACCGCAGTGATTTTTTGTATTTCGTGTAATTTAATGTTTTAATTGCTACAATCTCAGTTCCGTTTATCTCTGTCCCTTCAAGTACAATTTTTATCCAGGTTTGAAATACATGGCCCTCTTAAGGTATTTTATATAGAAAGAAGAAGGAAAATACGGATATTTAACACTTTTCAGTGTATTTTGGTTTCATTGTTATCCGTATAAGTCTGCATAATTAATAGTTTTACTAGTATGCGCATTAGCTTTCTAATAAAAGCTTAAAATGTACATGTCGCGGGGCTCGTGTTTCCATGGTAACGCATTTTCTCTAATTTTTCAACAATTATGAATGAAAATGGGTTTTTTCGACGGCTTCAGTGCCATTCTGTTATTGACCAACATGGAATATTTGGGTAATATGATTAGCAAAATACCAAGAACTTTACATGGTACTATGTTTTTCTTAAAGTTTAGAGTAACCATGGCAACAGAGATGTTTAAAATAGCTTATATGTTGCATTTTATCGTAATTTCTTATAAAAAATATTATATAAAATTATCTTTCTTGTTAATGTAGCTTTAAAACATTTTATTTCTAACGTTAGTAATATTTTCGTATGAATTGCAGTTAATTTAACAAATTTCACAGCTTGAAATACTTACAGCAGTGCCCGTCGTCTGACATTTTTATTGAAAAATCGTTCTGCATGCTGCTATTATTCTCATGGATATTGTTGAAATGAAAATAAAAAGCCGAAGCTGTGTTCCTTAAATAGACCAGTGTCAACGCTTTTGAATTTTACAATTAGACATATAGGTCACGGGCTTCGTTTCCATGGTAACATCAATTTATTTCAAGACACCACAATTTTATACTGAAATTTGAACAATTTTAGAGCTTAGTTTTAGTATTTAAGTAACAAATTATCACGGAAACTGGGAAATAGGTATAACAAATCAAACTGCCCAATTTTTATATGTAAATGACCGTAATAAGTTACCTTTCAGCCAACTATATTCCCAATCACATCAGTTACCACATCCATTTTCTTACATTCCGCATAACATTTCAATATAATTACATAAAAGAAGCAAAATATTGATCATTTTTCAGAGCAAAAGACTAATAAAAAGTATTTCAGCAAATAATGGCTGTTTAAAAATAGTTCAAATAAAGAAAAAGCACAGAATAACGTACTTTCAAAATAAAAGCTATTAATTTTGCGCGGTAACTGACACGTAACGTTATGACGTCAATGACGTCATTTTAAGGCAACAATGTTCTGAAGCGTTTCTGCGGCAATTCTTTCATTTTTTCTGCATTATTAAACCATTAAACATAAGATCGGAGGCAGGTTCAAGATTTATTTCCAGAAGAATGGATATACAAACACATTTAGTTTGTCGTAAACGTCGTCGTAAATCGTCACGTTAGCTTCCGGTTGGACATGCGCACTTACAAATATCAAGGTAACCTACCTCCTTAATCTAAAACAGTAGATCAAATATAGAAGCGCTCTTTCTCGGTCGCAACAAAAACTTTGACGTCACCGCACGTTAACGTGACGTCATTCTATCGTAAACTGTGTGTTTTAACAGAGACAAGCATATTAGAATATACAATAAGTACTGTTACATATAGATAGACTTTCGTGACATTTCATTTTGTTAGGTTTTCAGTGAAGTTTTTATCATTCAATAATTTTATTTGTTTTACGTCGACGCAATATGAATGCATATGTATATTTGATATTGGTTTTTGAGAGTAACGTAATTGTAACATTATACTCTAGAAAAGACATAAGAAACTTGAATAAAAATGACACTTACATATAACTGATAGGTCTGACTATTCAGACATGATAAAATGTTTCCAATTAATTCACTTTAAATTATAACACAGTTCAAATAAATGTATATTTTTACACAAACGTTTACAGGTAGGTACAGCTGTACATCCAACGTCCAAATGGCAGAAAACAGGAATTGAAACAGACATTATAGACCCTCAAAAGTTAAAGTGTACAAAATACCCTACTGGTAGCAGAAGGCTTTGTCACTCTAGTCTATAGCCCTTTATAAGCAGTATTATTATGCCAGAATGTACTGCAAAGTAACATCGAATAGTAAAGAAATCATTAGTCCGACCAAACTTATTAATAGATTAGCTAATCAACAAAATGTATATAGTCTATCTATTGGTTCTTTTGTTATCATTTACATCTAATTATCATGTGTGTCTTAGAGTTTATTATCCATTTGATATTTTTACATTATCATTTTACTGGCGTTAACCTCTTGAACTTGGCTACGATCCCAAAACTAATAAATGCAGATACATGAAAAACTATTATAAAACATATTTACATGCTGTGGACATTATGGCACCATAGGATATGGGTATTTTAATGGTTAACAGCTGAAGTGTAGCATGTTCATTAACCTAGTGTTGATAAATACGTCTTACCAATTTTGCTTTTAGTGGAAGGCTTAAAGTGTTTTGGACTGATCGATTGCTGCTAGCTTACTACTGATAAGCCCAATTATCTTTGCGAAAATTATATGAAAAAAATAGTTAGTCGAGGATAAACAGAACAATTAAATCAGCAAGTTGTAGAGTTCTTCAGCAAACATACGAATTTAGACACATAACGGACTTAACTTTGTTTTAAATGAACACGCGCTCCTGAAAAAATGTATATGAATAACCATTCCATTTAATCATTTACACCATAACATAATGATATTGACGTTAAAACGTTATATTCGAATTGAGAAATATGCTATGAAGAACAATCAGGACTATAGTTTTCGTCCGGGCTTACGCGAAAATGATTCATGTACAATGTGCAAGTAGACTAGCAAAGCGGCATCACTCACAAAGATTGAAATGAGCCGTGCCATGGGAAAACCAATATAGTGGCTTTGCGACCAGCATGGATCCAGACCAGCCTGCGCATCCGCGCAGTCTGGTCAGGATCCATGCTGTTTGCTAACGGTTTCTCTAATTGCAGTAGGCTTTAAAAGCGAACAGCATTGATCCTGACCAGACTGCGCGGATGCGCAGGCTGGTCTGGATCCATGCTGGTCGCAAACCCACTGTGCTAGTTTTCGCATGGCACGGCTCAAATGCATTAAGTGCATAGATAAAGCACTGTATTTCAACATTTAGCATCAAAACAAATGGAGCTCAATTTCATCCTTTTAATGTTTGAAAACAAAACACGTTCATTGTTAATAATTGTAAATAAAAAATTGAAAAGTGAAAAGCTATACTTATGTATATGAATCTCACGTACAGTATACCACCTGTAATATTCCGATTGATTTGGCAAAAAAGGCAACAACGTATCTGGAGTAATAGAGTATTTCCTCTGCGAAGATTTAATAAATCCTTATATCATATGCACGGTAACATCGAATGTGATGACGGCGAAGACGATGACCTCATTCCCGTCCATACATTTTGAATTATGTGGTATAGGACCGAAACAAAGTTCCATGTCTGTTATAAAACACATGTTGGTGAAATTGTGTAAATTATCACGGGCATTTTAGTGAAACTAGCTACTTGTCATCAATTGTTCAAATGTTTACTGTAAATACTGTAAGGTCTAGTGCTGTAATAGTAATGGAACAGTAGATTGGAGCCTTTATCCAAACAATATTTAGTCGTTGGAAAGCAACAGCGAGTTTTACAAAAAAAATAGAAATTAAGAGATATTTAGTATCAATTAACGAAGGTGGACTATATAGCTAGCTGATAAGTGTAATATTAACCTGATTTTATTTCCAACTACATTTTTTAATATATTACATAATCTTGGATCCCATGTCGAAATAACTTGGCACACTAAATGGGCTATATTGGCATCATCATTTTACTTTTCAATTTCTTGATTTTTCATCTCAAGCTAGGCATCTACATTATAGTCTGCAACACATTGCACGAGCACAGCGTCCATTGCGCATTTATTCCTCATTGTATTATTGTAGAAATTATATCTAGATGTAAGTTAATTCAATTATGTTTACATGGATAAATATTAGTTTCTAGGGTTGTTTCGTTTTAAATATATAGTTCACTCCTGTACGCCAAAATTGCGTTATTTTCATGAACAGAAAAAAAATCAGCAACTGACATAAAAATAACACACCTACTCATATGAATTTATAATGATGTGTAGATACGTCCTTAAGCAGTCAATCATGAAAATTTGTTATGTAGTTCTAAGACCTGTAATTGCTTATTGACAAACATATCAATTTCTGACGCCAATAACGCCAGTGACGTACTACGGTGATCTTCGTTACCATGCTTTCTGTGTATGTCGATATTTCGATAACTAAGCAACACCTTTTATGATATTTTCAAAACATATTGCAAATAGATCAAGGTTCTAAGGTAGGATCAACGTTTTTGTGGCTCCAGTTAAATTACTTTTGAATCAACCCTCGAATTACGTACGCGACTACAATACTTTATATTCATATTCGTGTTTCTTAGCAAAATGCATGAACATAAATATGACTGTGTGTTTATCTACTATCTAGGGTCGCCTGGGGTCTTCCTCCACATTCAAAATCTGGAAAATTCGCTATAAGACCAAAATTGTGTCGGTGTGAACCAAACAAACATAATTTTATTTCATTTGTTAATTTTGAAATATGTTGTATGCTATTAATTTAAACAAAAACGGTTTGCAACGGAACGCGAATATGTCGAAAATGTTTTAAATGACACATAAGCGTTTCTCTCCTGTATAAACACTCCCTTACACGAGTACTGGGAAGTTATAAAATGTGTTAACTTAGCCTGGACTTACGTTCGTACAAACTTAAGCACCAAACAAAATGATAGACGGTAAGAACTCAAATACGCCGATCTATAACAAAATACTAGTAGTGTTTATTATCCTTTACATTTTTATCAACTTCATTGTCTGTGTGGTCTTTTTACATAATATTCAACTTTTGAACTTGGCTATGTTCCGAAAACTAATAAATGCAGCTTCAGGAACATAAATACTCACGGCACCACAGAATATGCTCGTATTAATTAACGAGGATTGATTCAGATTTACCATTTGTACCAATTCTGATACCGATTTAGTTGCAAGTCTTGAACCAATCGATTACCGGGTGACTACTGATTAGTTAGACTGGCATCAGTCGTTAAAGTCTTCCTGCCACTATATCCTCCCAAATAGCACATTTAAAAACAACTCTTATATCTGACTCTAGATGAGCCTAGATAGAAAAGGGTTCTCTTAGAATATGAAGGAAAAAAAGAACTTTATTACAGATTACTTGATCTCCGCAGACTTTGTAAGTCTACTGATCAGACCCATCAATTGATTCCGTAAAATATGAAAGTGGAGTTCGTGAAAGAAAACTTTAGAACAAATAAATCAGCAAAGTGCCAATTTCTTCAGAAAACATAATGATTTAAACATAGCTAAGCTACATGATAACATTAAATTAGGCACTTACATATAACCATACACTTTAAAACGATAATGCCTTCATTTGTTAAATATTGTAAATAAATCTTTGAACAGTAGGTCTGTGCAATATTCATTTATATGAAACAGACGTGCGATCTGTAAAATATAAACAAGGTATAGAAATGCCCTCTAGTGTTACTGACGCAATAAAATATGATGTTAGATAGAAGTTAATTATGTAAACATCATATTACACTCATACGACCACCTTAATAAAACTAATAATACAGCTTCATGACTTTGTATACTATAGAGACGTTGGTTTGGTGTCTCATATCAAGTCCAGTCCCTTAGGGGTGTATGTGTGCACGGAGAGGTCATGAGAAAAAATCCACTGCACAACACGTGCACGCCAACACCCACTTAGTGACTGCATTAATTTTGACGTGCAGATGAGAGCATACCCTTTCAATAAAACATTTAATGATTTTGATTTGTACGTAGTTCAAAACGGAATATACATGTAGCTATTTTTGTTTCATTTTATTTAGCATATTTTCTGCTTTGACATTTACAATGCAACAAAAGAAATATAATACCAAGACATTTTTATACTACAAAACAGAAAAGAGATCACACTGAAAGGCTGGATTATACATTTTGCAATTGTTACATAGCTATGTCTATTTCATCATCTGGTCTAACACAACAAAATTGAATTTTATGTTTTAACTTTTGAAAAAGTTTGAATAATGCTGATCTAAAGTTACTGCAAGTGACACAATAAATAAAAGGGTTCACAGCATTGTTGAAGTAGTATGATCTAAGAAAAAAGTGGTAGGCAATTTTCCCCGCTCTCGACTGGTTATTGTACCAGGCTGGCTCCGTGAAAAACCGTAAATTGGTTATAATTATAAAAGGCAAAAATGTAAATTCAAAGGCCAAAGTAATGAGAAAAAGCACAAGTGTTGCCTGTTTCTTTCTTTTCGAAGAAGCGCGCATGCGCTGTTCGTCTTTCGAACAGATGTTCTTGCTCCTGAGTCCCATAATTTTTCTGCCGATCTGGACATACATCACTATAAGGATAACAAGTATAATCTCTACTGCGATCGTAACAAATCCGAAATGAGAATATGCAAACCATGTTTGTCTAAATTTATCATCAATCAGACATCGCTTAGTTTCTATTTGAATATCACTCTCTTCGTATTTACTGGTATTTGACATCGGAATTGAGCCAATATATGAGCCGGAATGATAAATGAACGTTTTGTTATATTCGTGGGCGTCGTTATTTGGTACTTTCGAAATGTCTCCATGCAGCAAGAAATCTGTCTGAATCCCGTAAATCCAGAGAGCTGGCAAAGCAATAATTACCCCTACTATAATCAGTAACACACATGCTCGAAAAATGCATGAGTTACTAATCTTGGGTTTATGTGGAGTGCATATTGCACGGTATCTCTCCACAGCAATTGCTAGCAGAATCAAAGCTGATGAGTTGTTCATAGCGTACGTCAGGAACCGGGACATTTTACAAAGCGCGGCATTGTCAAAATGCCAGTACCTCGTCATGACATACAGTTCAACTGGAATACTAAGAACGCAATTGATGACATCACAGATCGCAAGTGAAACAATGGCATACCGACCGGTCGTGGTTGTAAGTTTGAATCCATACACAATAATGGCAAGAATATTCCCCGGTATTCCAACAGTAATTAGAATACAATTAAATACAAAAGAAGGTAACAATACATCTAGCGTATCAAGTATTTCCATATCTGACGTTCTGTTCACCTCCATTACATGTGTAAGCAGATCTTAGATTTAAGCATCCACGATTGTTGTATAACTTACTCCATAGCCTTATTAAAATATCAAAATTATATTCAAATACCACTGTGGTCTTAAATTCCTAATTGATATTCTTGTTCATGATACCGTGTCTGTTTATTTAAAATATCCACGTTTACTGCCAAACTTTTCACAGAATGGCTAATGAGCTGAAACGTCTATTCACCAACTCTCGTTTATTCCATGTTCATTAAGTCGAAACTGAATATTTTCGATGGCACAATTTCAGAATTTTCATTAATTGTGGTGCAAATAACGAGTACACTTCCAGTTCCTGTTTCGCTGTTATTCAACTTTTTGATATAGTAGAATAATTTACATATGCAGATATTAAAACGTTCAGTCACGCAAACAAATTGCAACTGAAATAAACAATTATTTCCTAAACGTCCTTTATAAAAAATGCAATCATCAGTACAGGCGAACTTGTTGCATCTTTTGTAATAATAGAGAAAAACCACTAACGTATCATATCCAATATGCCTGATCTCAACCCAAGTCTGTGACTCGTCATTGTTTGTTAGACAAAAAAAGCAGGATGGTGCGTGATAACAGTATGCCCAGTAAGGTATTGATAAATCAGAGTAAATAAGTTTTGGTGTCATTTTCGGCACAGCATTGGTTTAGATCTATAACTGTTACCTGTAAATTGCACAATGGCTAAGGATCGATACATATGAACAATGAAATATACTGTGCAATCATAAGTTATTTAATCATGTGAAAATGTTTTATTCTACATAAAAGAGCAACGTCATGCTAAACAACGAAGTGTTTGCAATATCATAAATATGAAATGAGCTGACATTTATTTGCGATAAATAAGGGAAGGTTTTACAAAGCTATTTGTAACTTCAAAGAAATTGCTTCAGTTCCTACAACACTTATTCTAGACAAGCCTAGGTGTTTGGTGTTTTCTCGATGTTTTTCACTTGGTGCAGCATGGCTTATGATAGCGATAGGCATTTGTTCCATTTTTTAAATTACAAAACAAATAATTAAATTGAAATAGGTGTTAAAATAAATTCTAATGGTGATATTGCATATGAAACTATCTCTTAAAGATAAATTGATGCTTTTGTTACCGCAAATGAACTTCAGTTCTATGATTTTAACAAGCACATTTATAATAAGTGTACATCATGAATAATTGTTCAGAAATTGATCTTTACTTACATTTATCGGCATTAGATGTACATGTTTTCTCACTGGACATTGTAATTTTCGCAGAGAAAGTCAAACTTCTGTTTCAAAAAGATTCTCTTTTTTTAAGTACAAATATCCAGATACACATAGTGCGTGTAATAAAAGTCAGAAACACATAGTGCGTGTAATAAAGGACAGATAAGCATGGTGCGTGTAATGAAAGACAGATAAGCATAGTGCGTGTAATACAAAACACACATAGTACGTGTAATAAGAATAGATACACATAGTATGTGTAATAAAAGACACATACAATTAGTGCGTGTAATTAAAAGATAGATACAAACAGTGCGTGTAATACGACACAGACGCACATAATGCCTGTAATTAAAGATAGATACACACAGTGTGTGTAATAAAAGACAGACTTGTAAATCATTTGAAACATAGCAGTATTTTGCAATTTATTTATCGCGAGAAATACATTTTATGTGTAAACCCTACATTGAACAGTGAACTTTATGTTGAATGTTTAGGACAGACGACAGGGTTTACACATGTATGAACACCAAAACAAAGGTAATTTAATCCTTATAATTCTCATAATAATCTTGAATAAGTAAATATTGGAATCATTTCTTTTTCAATAATGTCTTAGTGGTAACACCACAAGTAAATTCATGACGTCTTAGTGGCAACACCACAAGTGAATCCGTGACGTCTTAATGGTAACACCACAAGTACATCTTAATGGTAACACCACAAGTAACTCCGTGACGTCTTAATGGTAACACCACAAGTAAATCCATGACGTCTTAGTGGTAACACCACAAGTACATCTTAATAGTAAGACCACAAGTAACTCCGTGACGTCTAAGTGGTAACACCATAAGTACATCTTAGTGGTAACACCACAAGTAACTCCGTGACGTCTTAATGGTAACACCACAAGTAAATCCGTGACGTCTTAGTGGCAACACCACAAGTGCATCTTAGTGGTAACACCACAAGTAACTCCGTGACGTCTTAATGGTAACACCACAAGTAAATCCGTGCCGTCTTAATGTTAACACCACAAGTACATCTTAGTGATAACGCCACAAGTAACTCCGTGACGTCATAATGATAACACAACAAGTAAATCCGTGATGTCTTAGTGGCAACACCACAAGTGAATCCGTGACGTCTTAGTGGCAACACCACAAGTGAATCGGTGACGTCTAAGTGGTAACACCACAAGTACATCTTAATGGTAACACACCAAGTAAATCCGTGACGTCTTAGTGGCAACACCACAAGTAAATTCATAACGTCTTAGTGGCAACATCAAAAGTGAATCCGTGACGTCTTAGTAGCAACACTACAAGTAAAATCATCACGTCTTAGTTTATACATAATTTATTTTAGGTCGATTGTAAAGGAAGTTCTGCAACTTATATTAATCACTCTCGACACCTCATTCCTGATGGAATCCATCGCCACGAGGATATGAGAGAAGAGGCCAGTTTCCCTTTTAATGCTGAGCACCAAGCAAAGGAGCTACTTGTACCATTTTTCACGTCTTTGGTATGACGCGGTCGGGTATCGAACCCACGACCTCCCGCACTCGAAGCGGACGCTCTACCACTAGGCTATCGAGGCGGTTTAAAATCACGTCTTAGTGTCAACACCACAAGTTAATTCGTCACGTTTAAGTGGTAACACCACAAGTAAATCCGTGACGTCTTAGCGGCAAAAACACAAGTAAATCTTAGTGGCAGCACCACTAGTAAAATCATTCATCTTAGTGGCAACACCACAAGTAAATCTAAGTTTTATCACCACACGTAAATTCATTACGTTTAAGTGGCAACACAACAAGTAAATTCATGACGTCTAAGTGGCAACAAAAACTGTAAATTCTTGACGTCTAAGGGGCAGCACCGCATGTTAATTCGTGACGTCTTAGTGGCAACAACACAAGTAAATCTTAATGTTAAAACCACAAGTAAATTGGTGACGTCACAATGACGTGAATTATTGTTTCAATGAAATACTGGTTCCTTTGACATTTTATACGAAAACAAGAAATATCTTTAAAATTGATGGTCGGCGAATTGTAATAAGGAAAGAAGTTTATGAATTTTTCATCTAACATTCATCTTTCATCTAACATTTTTCAAATTGCAAAACTAAACACCGCACTTTAACAATTTAAATGGTTCTCTTTTAATTTTTCGCAAAGGTTTCGTAGGGTTGCAATTTTGTTTCTTTTATCCTTAGACGAATAATTACAGCAGTAGTTTGATGAAGATTCATGAAGAGGTTCATGAGAAGAGGTCATTAAACGTGTTTATATTTTTAGCTAAATTGGTCCCTATCCCCAATTGTAACAAAATAGCAGGAGACCTTACGATATTGTTACACATCGAGTTTGATAAAAATCCATTACATTTTAGTGGTTAATGCGAAGAAAGGCATATCTACTTTTAGCTATAGTGGTCCCTAATAGGGCCCAAGTTCCTATATAAATTAATTTGGAAGATGACCTTATAATGATGCTCCAGACCAAGTATGACAAATATCCACCAAGCTGTTCATGAGACGCTGTATAAAGGCATTTCTAGTTTTAGCTCTAGCAGCCCCTAGAAGGGGTCAAATGTCCCAGCTGAACAAAGTTGGCTGCTGGCCTAATAAAGATGCTACAAATCAAGTTTGATTAGAATACATGAGAAAAAATCAATTAAAGGATTTTTTTATTTATTATCATTATTTATTTCTAAAATAGGCCAACTGATCCCGCTTTAACAAATGCATATTCGCTATTCATGAATCTTTGAACAATGACGTCACACCTATAAAAAAGTGAAGGTCAGCAAAACATACAATTGTAATTATTTCAATATTTCTGTTTCATAAGCAAAGTTTGACCGTAGTCATATCACATAGATAAACTGTATGCAGCATACCTTCATTTCAATGTAATGAGATTCAGTCATTATATAGCATATACATAATAAAACAGATTTCATCTGAGTTCAATATTTGCATACCATACTAAAGAAAAATATTCATATAAATATTATAATAAATCAGTTAAATAATTTATAACAAATATATCAAAGCAAACAAGTACTCATTTGAATATGCAATCTGAATAAGTCACAAAAGCAAGAAACCTTTTCATATACAGACGACAATTGTAACAAGGAAAATCTTTTAAAAAGCACTTCCCTACATAAAAGACTCTTATCACACCCTTATTCATGTGATACGCAGACCATATTCAGCTCTTTCTTTAATTTGATATATGTTGGTATTTGGACAGGTTTTTATCATATTTATTAAACTTACTTATCATTTTGAGATATATCAATATTCTTGCTAAATATACTGAGCCAAAGTTAGCTTTAAAACTGTGAACAGCGTCGTTTAGGATAAACGCTTTGTCTACATTTCACTCAGCGTAGCACAATCAACAGAGTGAAAGAAATTGACACTCTCGTCCAATCAGGCAGAGTGTTGCATAAATCTTCCATTTTGATAAATTATCTATAATGCGTTATCAAGTAGTTTGATTTGCAAACTGAAGTCACGTGGCATAGGTAACGAATTCGTTCTTAGACGGCGTTCGCCGAAAAAACTGATGTAATAGCTGAGTTATGCTGTTATCTTTTGATATGCCTTATCACGTATTAAGTGCACTTCTGGGAAGCCACTTTTCAACATTATGCAAGAAACAATTAATTCAGTTCTCAATGAGGTTTATTCTGTCACTTGAAACAAACATAATCCGGCGTTACTATGGCGTAGCATGGCTAATTATTGTGCTGGCCTAATGCTGTTTCACTAAACAAATTGGTTTTGTATCAATGGCGAAAGAACAAAACAATGTAGGGCTATCATTGGAATTCCAATATTTAAGCATTGGCTTGCTTCTGACATATGTTCAAACATCATACTTACAAATGAATAGGATCGCATCTAAAATATTGTCATTGGATATACATTCTATACACGACGCTGGCATTTTGCTTTAATCTACTGTAACCTAGCAACATGAGGGAATGGTTTACAGTGCGCTATCTACAGCTGGCTCATTGTATGTTCAGAACAGGGTTGATAGATTCAAACGGCAAGCTTTAGATGATATGATTCCGACCCGTCTCGACGTCGGCATTACGTTAAAAACAATGAAAAAAGACTAAAGCTGGATTTTTTATACCTAGTTTTCTGTGCAAGTAATAGAAAATGCATTGGCAAGCTAAGAACCAGCATTGCAATGTTTTATAAAGCCAAAGCCACTCTTTCTAAATGAATTGAATTTACTTTTAGTGTAACTGGTCGATGCTCTACCAGTATATGAGCCGCACCATGAGAAAACCAACATAGTGCATTTGCGGCCAGCATGGATCCAGACCAGCCTGCGCATCCGCGCAGTCTGGTTAGGATCCATGCTGTTCGCTTTCAAAACCTATTGCAATTACAGAAACCGTTAGCGAACAGCATGGATCCTGACCAGCCTGGATCCATGCTGTTTGCAAATGCACTATGTTGGATTTCTCATGGTGCGGTCCATATGTTCTTTTTATTCCCCGCCGATGAAATCGGGAGGGGGATATTGAAATGGCGTTGTCCGTTCGTCACGTCCGTCCGTCCGTCCGCAGCCATTTCTCAGTAACTAGTGGGTAGAATTTCATAAAACTTGAAATAAACATGAACCAACATACTGCGATGATGCCCGTCAGGTGTGTGTTTTTTTTTTTGGACAGGTCAATTTCCCTTAGAGTTATTGCCCTTGATTTAATGAAAAATGTCCGTCCGCAGCCATTTCTCAGTAACTAGCAGGTAGAATTTCATAAAACTTGAAATAAACATGAACCAACATACTGCGATGATGCCCGTCAAGTTTTTTTTATTGGTCAATTTCCCTTAGAGTTATTGCCCTTGATTTAATGAACAATCCATGTCTGCAGCCATTTCTCAGTCACAAGCTGGTAGAATTTCATGAAACTTGAAATAAATATGAACCAACATACTTCAATGATGCCTGTCATTTTTTTAATTGGTCAATTTTCCTTAGAGTTATTGCCCTTTAATTGTTTAAAAATCTACAGATTTGTACATAACACAGCAACCAATTGGTAGAATTCCATTAAACTTCTTTCATTCTTTTCCATGAACATTTATTATAAACATGTGAAGTTGTGTATCCACACCTGGTCACCACCTTGCTTTTGTCACCCCCTCTCCCCCCCCCCCCCCCCCCCCCCCCCCAAAAAAAAATAAAACAACCAAAAAACATTTTTTTTCATTCCATTTTTTTTTCAAACCTTCAATGAATATTTATCAACATGCAAAGTTTACCATTCCCCCACCTCACTCTTCCACCCAGTCATGCCCATCCCCATCCCCACCACTCCACCAACCAAAAACAATAGCATTCATTTTCTATTAAATTGATTTTGACTAATGAAATTATTTGCTTCTCAGTAATAGTAACATCCTTAACTTTTTGCCGGATATATTTTTTTGCCATTCTTCACCACAAACTCTTCTGGCGGGGGATATTAATTCAGCGAATTTGCTTGTTTATCTTTCAGTCTCAGTAGCATAATAAACGGACCGTTGGCTAGCTTTTGCTTAAAGCTAACCTTGTAATTATTATAATGGGTTCAAACATGAATATTTGCGAAATTAAACATTACCTTGCCAGGATTCTTTTTAAGATCACATTCAGGGTTATTTCAACCTCTTATAATGCTTAAGGCGCTGCAACAATAAATTAGATTAACACCATCCCATTTTCACTGCTTTTAATCCTGACAGAAATCAACATTTGAAACAACAAATGAACACATAGGAATCAGTCCGGTTTTCATATATATTATCTTTATTAATCTTTCATTTAAAAAACTACAAAATTCTTGTATATTTATGAATAGATATTTTTAGCCACAAAATGTTTCTAGAATTAAATATACACAAATTCTGCAATATATTTTACTGTAATAAAAATGTCACCAAGTCGGGCCTAAATAGGTAATTAGTTTTAAAACAATGCTCTAAAATTCTAAATTTGTTCCGCAATAATTACTCTAATATTTCTAAATAATAATGCTTTTAAAGTAATTAAGCAATATCAAAGACATCACACAGAAATGACACTATTTCTTCCCCACAAGTAGCATAACCGTCAAAATTTAAGTATTCACATCTTAGGGACATCTTAGATATAATAAATGGCCATTTTTCATTAATATATTTTGTCTTTTGGATATTTACTTTAACATATAGAAAATCCTCATTAAATGTATTTAACTTTACTAGATATATAAATCAATTAAGTATGTAGAGCTACAATCATAATTTTAAAAATGCTGATAAATAAAACACTTCCGATTGTTTAGCGGTAGTAAATATTTATACTAGCTTAGCTATACTTATTTTAAGTGTGTACTGTTTTAAACCTAAAGTATATAAAATACATGTTAATTTCATGTTTACATAAACTATATGTAGAAATTATATATTTTCTCATACACGAAACGTTGGACTAGTATAACTTTAAGGAATACAAGAGAATAAGGCTTCTGAAATTTTAAAAAAAAAACACAATCATATCAGTTCAACTTTGACATGACAGCGAACTTCGCTGCTATGAAAAACAAATATGTATCTAAATAGTTTTGATGAATCCTATCCATTGACCAGCTCTAGCGATACAGAAAAAGATGAGTAGTAAAATATAAACAAAGATCCTTATGGTTCCCTTTCTGTCAGTTAGCAACCGATATAAGAGCAAAAGAGGTTTCCCGAATAAATTAAAATAACACTTAACACTTTGTGTCTTAAAATTTAAACAGAAATTTAGCTCGTAAAATTTGCTAAAATTTCAACCAAGCAGTTTCAAAATGTAGTCTGTATATTAAGCTGTTTAATGTGTGTTATGTATCATTTATAACTCCTGTAAAGCAATATCCCTTTTGAGAACCTGTTTCTTACTCTGGTTGCAAATTGTCTGTCATTCTAGTTGTCATGCATGCTCTCACATTTCTCCGTTAATACAAACAAATAAAAACAAATAAATAGATAATGGATTTTATACAATGCGCACTTAAGTGGTGGTAAAATGACATTTAAACGTGAAACAGAATAATGGCGGAAATGAATTGAGAAATGCACGATTTGCATATCCGGGAAAATTAAAGAACTAAAAATCTCTCTCTATTGTTCTGCATTCGCACATTTTCCTGCCCTTGGGCGATACAAATATGTGGCACAAGCCGCCGATTCTGGCACATGATCCCTCTTTATGTATATCGAAACCTGGACATTGTCTCCACTGTTTGATGTTTCTGCGTATGTGTAACGGTATAACATCAATGCACGCGTCTTTTTTGACATGATAAAGACATAAACGTTTTCTCCCACCGGCGGAGTTTCCCGTGGTCTTCTGTACAAACAACATCAAAACGACTAAAACCAAACAGAACTTTCTTATCCACCTGCTTGACATCATTGTGAGGAGCCGTATTGTAACACTTGTATATTTAATGGACTGAAATAAAAAAAAACGAATTAATAGTTAATATTTACATTTACTATATATTTTGTATGGAAAGAAAAGGGTTTTTATTTTCATTTCTAACATGGTTCATTTTGACTGCCAGTTAAACAAAGAAGAAAGTCAAACTATGTATATTCTGCGATAAACAACGGTTGTCGCGCGGAGAGAGCATTGTCGCATGGCGACCGGTTCATCACTACTCGCATTATTGAAGTCAAGTATGATTTTATCCAAATATGTCAATGGGCATTAAGAATGAAAACAATCAAGGCCTTCTAGTGGTCTCTTGGCTAAATTCCTGCGCATCTGAACTCTGGCTCATGATAAATTAGGCGACAAACATCTTGAAGGTCTTGAAGCAACACTTACGTAGTGCCTTTCCGTGGGATTGCCCAAGCAATCTGACGTCATTCCCCCCCCCCCCCCCCACCCACCAAAAAAAAACTAAATAAATAGACAAAATGTCGTCGCTCAAAAAATTCACCAAAATTTCAAACAGAACAGCAAGTTACAGCTAAAAAATTGTATCGTTAACTTACGATTATAGTTTTTCACTGGATTTAACGATTTTTTAAATAAAAACTAGAAACTGTATTTCTATTTGAAGGCGAATTACAATTAATTTAATGTGGACGGTTCTTTTTAGCTCTTCTGCTTGGATGTTGAAATGTTTCCGGTTCTCATGGGAAGCAAACCACCTATTTTTGTAGCAAGCGTAATGCGTTTAATGTGCATTTTTACAAGTATAAACAACACTGGGATTTCTTGCAAATCATCCAAGAATCGCTAGCGCGGTTCATGGATATACAAGAATCGCTAGGGCGGTTCATGGATTTACAAGAAGTCCCCGTATAAATGTACAAAAAATAATTATGCCACATTTATACAAGACTCTACGCATGCTTATAAACATTCGAAAAAGCTTTAAAGTAGAATTTTAAAAATTCACACGTTAAAAAGGACAATTGAATTCAGCTAAAGGCTGCCAGTAAACATCATGTTTATAACGAATCAAAAATAAAAACAAAATTTAATTTAAAAATACCGTGTGATGAATCAAATGTTGAACTTTGGCAATATTTTTGCAACTAAGGTTTCTTATTTTTAGTAATTTTGTTATTAAGTGAAATGTGTACATGCCCTTCTTATTTCTATGTAGAAAATCTGACCGCTATCGATTATTGGCCGGAGGAATATTCTTCGGTATGGGTCAGTCTGTTTTAAGAAGATGGGTTTTAAAACACTTTTGAAAGCAGTCAATGTATCATATCAACGTGTTTATACTAGAAAATAATATGCAGACATGCAAATTTACCCATCAAAATCAAACACCATTGAGTAGCTGAATTATTCTAGTGTCACATTTGCAACTTACAAGACAACATAAATTTGAATGGCACTTACCGTCGGAACAGTGTGTTTTATTGTTCTCTATGAATAAACGGTTCTTAATTTTAACCATTAAATTCTGGGAAGAATGTGTTTTGTTTTTTTTAAAAACGTTGTTTATATATATATATATCAGTGCTTAATTCTTACTTTTTTGGATTTTTCTAATGTTTCATTTTCATATGACGGTCAAACCATCAATTATCCCCAACCATTGACCGGCTCTTATTTAACAACAAACCAATGAAATTATTTATACCACTTTTTCGTTCGATTGGATCTAGAGTTAAAGATATTTGTATATTTACGGAAGTTCGTAAATAACTTCCGATAACTCACAAGTAGACCTACTGACCTATATGCGATGCAATTTACACTGAATGGAAAAAAATACTGGCTAATCTTTGTTGTAAAGTATCATACAACAAACAGATGCTACTACAAAAAAGTTCTAATTTACATAATAATACAGGGTAATAAGGAAAACTAATACCAATATTTCTATATTTGGTAACATTTAGTGAAATCCAAGAGAACTCGAGGGCTTAATATGTAGAAATGGGTGAATCAATTTAGATCGACAAGACTTGAAGTGGACTTAGTAATGAACATGTAGTCGCGGCATATGTTATTAGAAAAGAGACTCATTTTATTCATCATGTATATTACATTATTATTGCTATTTTCGATTATTTTAGTGAGGCCAGTCAGTAAAGAGAAGTTATTAAGAGCAGTTGATTATGTCTGCCAATACAACCAAATGTCAGTGATATATTTCCATGAAGTATACTACCGGAAACACTGAATATGATGTATGATGACAATAAGTAGATTAAGAGTAAAACATGAATGGTCGTAAAGTATTACATGTGTTCCTTTCCTTTTATACCTAACAAGATGTAATAAAAATAGCTTTTTGCACGAACTTGAATTAGTGTAATGAAACGCATCCTCATTGTTTCGGGTCTTGTCAGTTTCAGACTTGCTTCAGAATTTCTAACATTTCCCCAGAAGTAATCATTTAAGTCTTACGTCATGTGTGCTTCCCTCTGTTTTGGAGAACTCTACCGTATTCCTGGTTCTCGGGTGAATTCTACCGCTTCACAGCTTCAAGGATACATCTCTCATCTTACTTTGTAAGAACTCTAGGATTGCAAGCAAATACTTATGGACGGAAGCTGATAGGCTCTTTCCTTTATACCATTCCTTTATTTAGGAATACTTACAGAAAAAAAGCTACACATGTTCCTGCTTTCACAGTCTGTGACGTTTGAAAGGATGACTGGTTTTTACAGTACAAGGAAGATATTTTTACAAAAATAGTGATCTGAAATATCTGAGTCTGACAGAAGATCAACTCCATGAATTCAACAACAACAACAACAATAATAATAATAATAATATTAAAGTCATTGTTTAATGAAAAAGCACAGTTAGATGTTGGCTAACCTTCCCGGTGATCCTCCATTATTTACATGACCATAGGCATAAGGTAATGAACAAAGGGATCAAATTATATTGGAGCAAAAATCGTCAAGAAAATACAGTACTAGAAAAACACTAAAAACAAAAATGAAAATGTTGCAGGCTCTGTTTTTACTGAACCTGTCCGTAGACGGAAGCTAAAATTCATACTACCGTCCCCGCCCTCTAGCCCCGGGTTGAGCAGAACTCAACACTTGCACGTGTTACAAGGTACTAATAGAAAGTGGAAACTCCATAGGTCGTTCCACACGACAAAAATGAATATGTTGCAGGCTCGGTTTTATTGAGCCTGTTCATAGATGGTAGTGGAAATTCAAGCTACCGGGTCTTACGTTACGGAGCCTGCATATCACAGAAACTGCCAAACGACAAAAGTAAGAAGCAGGTACCATATCCAAATCTCAAAACTACGAAACTACGAAAACGGGATTATTTTAACCATCCAAACAGAAACGTTCAAGCTGAAAAAGACTTTAAATATTACAGCAAACACAACAAATGTCGTGTTGAGCGATCTGAAAAGATCGAAATATCAACAAGAAATATCTTTAAAAAAGATGGTCGGCGTGATGTAACTGAAGCACAAGTTATATATGGGCAGAAACCTGTATTTTAAATCTTTTGGCAATATTGAAAGGGGTCTCTGTGAAGTTTTGTATAAATGAGGACAGTAGTTCTGAAGAAGACTGTGTTTAGAAATTGTGGAGGGACACACGACGGACACCAAACAATCACAAAAGCTCACTTTGAACCTTTGGTGCTTAAAGTACTGTTTTCACCGGAAAGATTAATTTAAAATTTAGAGTCTAAAATTAAACAGTATCGGACATGTTATTGATTTGCACTGGTTAGAAATTGTTGCTGTAATGCAGGGTAAGAGTTAATGACTGTATAAAACAAATAACCTTTTTGTAAAAACAAAACTTAAGGAAAGGAAATTTAACAAAACAGAAATAACTTAACAAGAAAACTTAACAAAACAGAAATATGTCCGGATGAGCAGATGAATATTTGGTTACGCACACCTGTTCAAGTGGTACGCATACAACCCGATGGTGCTGTACTTATAGAGGTTATAGATGACGAACGCGTTGTCATTCCACTCAGTGTCACACATGATTCAGAGTGAAGCATT
Source organism: Mercenaria mercenaria (assembly GCF_021730395.1). Taxonomy (NCBI): domain Eukaryota; kingdom Metazoa; phylum Mollusca; class Bivalvia; order Venerida; family Veneridae; genus Mercenaria; species Mercenaria mercenaria. The sequence continues at coordinate 87,167,273 of NC_069362.1, read as the reverse complement.
TTCAGCCTTTCCTCCAATCAGCGTCACTCTTACAAAATCTCTCATTATGGCTGAAAATACCGAGAATACCTTACCAAGCAATCCGATTGGTACATTATTCAGGCGGCATAAGGTCATACGAGGTCATAAAATCGTGCTTAATACGGCACGCCGAAAAACTTTGATTAAATGTACGGAGAATACATTAAATGAAGGCATAGCATGGCAGGTGTTGTGTACTGAGATATCTATGATGTTTTACAAAATCAGGTAAAAGACGTATAGTCATTTCTAATAGGCAAGAAATACAATTGTCCTTAAAATGGTCTACTATGAAATATTTAAATCTATACAGTGAATTACCAGGCACATTCTACCATGCATGTCTGTCCGTATCTTACATCTATAGCGTCCTTGGGGGCTCGTGGGATACCAAGTTGCCGAATAACATGAACTCAATACAACCGAATACGCTATTATTATTCTTAGTTGCATTATGTGCTTCCAAAAGATTTTAAAATATTGTATGATATTTTTTTTAATTCAGTAAGACTAGAAGTCTGTTTTTAGTTGTTTGGTTCGAGTTTCATATTTTAGATCCAAGGTAATAATAGTATTTTTTCTGCATAATTTTGAATTTGGTTCACTGATTTATTTGTAAGAGAAGACCTCATGTGTGGTGTGCAAGCAGTTTGGTGTAGTGTTGCTGACTGCATAATACAGCGGAATTGATTTTATAAAGGCTACAATTGTGGTCCAGTAATCAACCATTGCCATGTTTGCATGAGTGATCTATTAAGCCTGTTTGTACAACATTTGATTTGACGAAGGTGGTTTTTGCTGGCGATTATTTGACCCAAACTGTTTCTTTCAAGCTATATCTCCAATAACATTCACTCTTGTGCATGTTACTGAATTTCTTGCGTAAATAACAAGGCCGCCTCCATTTGTTGTGTTGTTATTTGTGTTGTTGTTTTTCTCGTGTTTTGTTTGTCAAATTTGTAATTTGTTGATATTAAAAGTGTCATCAAAAAATGTTTCACAGAAGCACATTGTGTCAACAGTTTGTGTGTCATTATGGTTTTTATTTCGGCTAGTTTTGAATGCAAATAATAGAAACTCAAAGGTAAGATATGAATTCTTTTGAAAAAAAATGTAATTGAATAAAAGTGTAATATTTGCACTGGACACTAGGCTGGTGAAATGGCATCCATTCGGATATCTGCAAGTATCACATCTGGTTGTTTCGTTGTAAGTCCAAATTGTTTTCCCTTCCTGGAAACAGTGCATGCTGAAACCGTGATTACATTATATTTTCCTGGTTTGAACCTTTATGTGACAGTCTTTAATTTTGTTTATTGAGAGACAAATAATTTCTAGTTTGTATGGGTTTTTTTTCAAGTACTGCTCCATCTTTGTTGTTTGTATCCGAGTATCCTTCATCGGCGCACAATTCTTGCGGCAGTTATTCCTGCAATGTACAGTTTATATCTACAATTTGCTTTGGCATTGTTTTCCCATTCCTTGGTCGCTTTAAATGTCAATTAGCTCTTTGATCCATTTCTTTTTGTAAAATACGTCTGTTATTTTTATGTTTATGTAATATAACAATAAAGAGATCTCCCATTTTGGTATACAAGGTATTAAACAGATACGGATATTTAGACAAGGGGCCACGATGAGCGTTAAGATAGCTCGCCTGATATTCAAAGCATGTTTGAAAGTGTGCGCGCGGTTTCTGACAACTTCTTTTACAGGGAATGGACGTGAAATCAAGAAAAAATATGTCTGAGCCAAGAATCGAACCCGAGCCGTCTTGCAGTCTGAAAATTGCAGTCAAAGTAAGTTTATGGTAGGAATTGAATACTCTTTAAAACGGCCGTATTTTTGATAAGCTGGAATAACTTGAACAAACTTTATTAAGTATCAACGAAGGAATTTTTATTTCAAACTATTCCAAACTCGAAACAACTCTGTTGGTCATATTTTGACGAATAAAATCGTTGGTGGAAGGTACTCCAATTAACATGTGAAAATCAGACCATGGAGTGTTGTTCCCTAGGCTCTGGTGGTTGTTGAGATAGCTTTCTAGCAATATACTTTTAGTTGTCATATACCTAGTAAAAACGTTCTATATCTATCGTTGTTGTTTTCAAGAGTTTAAACCCTGAAGGTACCCAAGCAACACGGTCAACAATGGCCATGTTTTAACGAATCGAAAGATATTGAACAATCTTTGTTAACTATCAACCAAGAAAAGTTTGTGTGTAATTAGGCTATTTAACATGCTGACCCACCTAGACACTGCAGCAATTTGCAAACTCCTGGAAATTTACAACTACAGCTGGACACAAGGACTGCCTCCAAAGATTTGGAAAGAGGCAGTCATGATCCCCATCCACAAGACGCTGACGATCTGTGTTATGGTGTAAGGAAGAACATGCCACTACAGCCACATACAGGATGCAAGAAGCCATAAACAAGCTTTCAGCTTGGGCTGAAGATTGGTGTGTATCGATCAATGCAGAGAAATTGTCCACCACACTATTACACTATTCTCCCTGCCGTCAAAGCAGAGGGCGGGTAAAATCAAGATGGGAAATACTTCGCTGATCGAAGCAGACGAGGCAAAATACCTCGGAGTGACCTTTGACAAACGGCTAACCTGGAAGCCCCACATTAGTCAAGCAGAAGGGAAGGCCCGTAGGAAGCTTGCCATGATGCGCAAACTTGCTGGAACAACGTGGGGAGCAAATGAGCAAATACTCAAGACAGTATATCAGGGAACAGTGAGACCCCATTTAGAGTAAAGCTCAACTGCCTTGTCCACTACTGCCAAAACTAACCATCAGGCTTTAGACAAGGTTCAGAACCAAGCATTGCGGATCATGACAGGTGCTACAAAGTCTACACCAATCTCCTTCATGGAGAAGCTAACAGGCACACAACCGTTACAAGACAGAAGACATGCAAAGGTTCTGCTTCAAGCAGAGAAGTTCAGGTCTTTTCAAGACCATCCCATGAATGCCAAGCTAGATGGCTACACAAAGAATCGGCTCAAACGTAGCAGCTTCGTACATGAGGCAAAGAAACTCAACCGAGAGTTCAAAACTGAACTGAGCATACCAACGACTCCCCTAGGTAATGAAGACATTATAAACCCACTAGCGAATGATCTGTCCTCAGTGACTGTGAGACTTGCTGTTCCTCGTCTTGACCGCGGGAAGCAAGAGGATGAAGGCATTCGGAAGAGCCTCACACTTGCTATGATCAATGAAGACTATCCTCCGGAATCATGGACTCATGTCTATACAGACGGATCAGCCACATGCGCCGTCAAAAATGGAGGAGCAGGAGTTTTCATTCAATACCTATCTGGCAAGAGAGAAACACTACATGCAGCCACAGGAAAACACTGCAGCAATTACAAGGCAGAGACTGAAGCACTCGTGAAGGCCGTCTCAATTGTTGAAGACTCGGCAGAAGAAAGCTCCTCAGTCGTCTTTCTCACAGATGCACTGTCTGTCATGGAAGCTCTGATCAACAATAAAGCTCCGCAGCTAGCCAGGAGAATGCAGAGCCTGAGTATAACCCGCAAAGTAGCACTTCAGTGGATTTCATCCCATTGTGGACTTGCAGGCAATGAAGAGGCAGACAAACTGGCTAAGCTAGGAGCTCAGTCAGAGCAACCAACAGAACCTGTGAGTTACAGGGAGAAAGTCACCATCATCAAGGCACTAACGAGACCAAGGATGGAGGAAGATGCTTTTCATCTCCTTGATCGGTCTGAACAAGTGATGATGGTCAGGCTCCGCTCAGGGCACAACAAGCTCAATGCTCACATGTACAAGAAATACAGACTGGCATCATCGCCAACTTGTCCATGTGGTGAAGAAGATCAGACTAAGGAGCATATAATTCAGAGATGTAAAAGGCATGACCAGGAGCGACCTGCGACTTGGCCGATAGATACCTCAATCCACCAGAAACTGTATGGAGGCATTGAGGATCTGTGGCAAACCACAAGTTTCATCGAGGCTACTGGTCTGACAGTGTAGTCGCGAACGTCAAGAAGAAGAAGAAGAAGTTTTTAAAGATAGTGGTATGGTCGGAAGGAGTTTGATTGAATATCACACAAGGAATATTTATGAAAATTTATTTTAAATTCTGGCCAGCGGTTTCAGGGGAGATTTTTTGAATTTTTTCTTATAGAAGTATAGAGAAAAAACTAACACTCCCCCTTCCCGGCAGTCATGTTTTTTTCAAGTGAATTTAGACATTCTTGCAAGAAACGTATCTGTGAAACTATGTCAAAGTAAGACCAAGGGTTATAGGAGAATATGTCCTTTGAAAATGTTTCTGTTTTAAGCTCTGTTGGCCATGATTTTTAACGAATAGAAACAATTTGAACGTTCTTTGTTAACAGCCCGCTAAGGACATATAAAAGAAAATCTGGACAAACAGTTTCTGAAGAGAATATATTTCAATGCTTCTGCTACATAAATACAGGGAAAAAATGAAAATCAGACAAGCAATTCATGAAATGAAGACTTTAAAACATTTATACCATACAAAATTAAAGGTAACATGTCCAATACGGCAATATTTTTCAAAACAGAGGAAATATCACACGATCATCCAAGTATCTTATTACTGCAAACTCGGGCCAGTGTCGTCAGAGGAGATCTTTTTAAATGTTTTCCACATAGTCAAATGCAGAAAACTAACCATATTCCGCTGGTAGCAACTTTTTAACAAAATATCACGGCCTGAAAAAATTGTTAGTGTGTCACATCAGGGACATTTCAGTGAAATTATTTCGATATACGGCCAACAATTTCCGACAATAAAATATTCTATAAAACGATATAGTGAAAACTAGCCCCGTCCCTGGCTGACATGCTTTAAATCAAATTAACATGCTTGTAGGAAATTAGTAAATGGTCACCCTAGAGACGTTTCAGTGAAATAATTTTAAAACCAGGTAAGTTGTATCAGAGCAGTTTGCGATGACAACCGGACTTATGCATGGATGAACTAGATTTGAAGGAAACTGAAAGTGGACTACAACGGAATAGCCCTGTGAAGTTTGGTTGAAATTTACATGTGGTTGGTATGAGGTGTTCTTTGAATTAAGAAGTAGTGGACGACGGACATCCAACGATCCTAAAAGCTAAACATGAACACTTCGCAATGAGCAAAACAAAAGGTTTAATGTTCATTTAGAAAATCAATGAGCTAAACATAAGGTTTAATGTTCATTAAGAAAATCCACATTCCAAAACTTCAGTCTCCCCAAAGCACAGCCACATAAAAGTATATGTATAGCGGTATATACATAATTAGACAAAGTCACAAAATCACATAGGCAAAGTAAAACAACGAGGACGAAATGAACAAATAAAGAACAATGTGGGGCTCGCCATGGAAAGGTCAGTGGCAAGAAACACAACTGGGATGTTTAAACCAGTTTATGACGCGCACCTAACCTCACCCTTAACCCCCAACAATGTTCCAAAATCAGGACAGTGTAAATAAAATTGGGAATTCCCTACTAAACGCAGTAGTAACTGAAAACGTGGTTTGTAAAACACAAACAAAAATATTCTTGGAAGTTTATATAAAAGCCAAACAACGGTCCTAGACCATTGAATGTTTGTCAAATTATCTGGCGCCTTCCTTGGCCTCAATAAACAGGAACACATCCCATCGGCTCATGTTCTGAATTTTGTCATCTTGAAAGTAAAGTGGCATTGGAATTGGTTGTCTCTAATTTATTTCTGTTCTTTCTTGGTTGCACAAAGGGATGCTATAATAATTCTAATTTCGACTAAATATATATTTATCAATGCAAATCTCATACGAACATTATACAATAGCTCACAAATTTATCTGGAAACCCCAGTAACTACCGGTACTAGGAAAGACTAGTTGACGACTGTGAAGAGAATGATGACAACTACAGAGACAGAAGACAGCTAGGAAAGACCGCAACCGAGAGTACCTAGGCTTGGCAAGCCGAAGTACACTCTCCGTGAGGAGGATCTCATCCTTATTGTTATGGACAGATACGTCAAAAACACCCCGAGGTCGTGCGAGAGCTGGGGAGGATGAACGACCTACGAGCCAGACATCAGAAAACGACGCACGCGATCACTAATCGACAACGAGACAGACTAATGATTCGTCTAGGGTTTGCGGAAAGACGTTGAAGAACAAGACGGGGCTGAAGATCCACCAAAAGACGTTGAAGAACAAGACGGGGCTGAAGATCCACCAAACAAAAATGGGCTACCAACCAATTCAGGGCAACCTCGTGAAACGGAGGAGGGGCAGGACCAGGTTACACCCCACCGTGTCCAGAACCTCCATGTTCCATTTGAAGAGGAAGTTGACAGCGAGAGTCAGGATAGCGTTACTGAAGATGCTTTGGTGGAGAATAGCATGCATGAAGCTGGAGGCACTCAGGAAAGATCAACAGCAAGTTGTGACAGGAGAGAGCGAATCAAGTGGCCAGCAAGTTCCCAGAAGAAGGAGTGGCAGATGTTTCAGGAAGAGGTTGACTTGGTGCTTGAGAACACTCGCCGGAACGGTGGACCGCAAGCTTGCAGCAATGGCAACCATTATGTACAACATGGGTAGAAACAGGTTTGGTGTTCAGGAGAAGAAAGAGCCACGGACAAAACCAGTAGACAACAGACGCCAGAACAAGATTGCCAGACTAAGAGGGGACATAAGGCGCACCACTGCTCAGTTCAAGACAGCTTCACCAAAAGAGAGACCAGCACTGGCCGAGCTAAGAAAGCACCTGCGAGAACAGATCGCTACGCTAAGAAGAGCGGAAAACAACAGGAAAAACAGGAAGGAGAGGGCAAGAAAGCGGGCCAACTTCACAGCAAACCCCTTCAAGTTTATGAAGAAGCTCCTTGGAGACAAGCGATCAGAAGGCTTGAATGTCCAAGACAGAAAGTTGAGGACCACCTAAGGAAAATTCACTCTGACGAGATTAGAGACCAAGGCCTGGGAGACCCGACAATCTTTTGTCTACAGAATCACCCACAACTACTTTCGACGACGCTGAGCCAAAACTGCAGCAGGTCAAGGACATCATCAGGAAGGCGAGATCAGCATCAGCATCAGCACCTGGTCCAAATGGAATCCAATACAAAGTCTGCAAGAATTGTCCGAAGCTGTTACAGAGACTGTGGAAGCTGCATAAGGTGGTATGGAGGAAAGGACAGCTACCAGACAACTGGCTCCTGTCAGAAGGATGCTTCATACCCAAGGAAGAAGAGTCAAAGACCCTGAAACAGTTCTGCACAATTTCTCTTCTGCACGTTGAGGGGAAAGTGTTATTGTCAATTCTAGCAAAGCGGCTCACAACATTTATGCTGGCAAACAACTACATGGACACTTCAGTGCAAAAGGGAAGAGTAACAGGGGTCTTATGATGCCTTGAACACACCAGTGTGCTAACACAGCTCATCAAGGAAGCCAAGGCGACAAAAGGAGAACTGACGGTCTTGTGGCTGAACTTAGCCAACGCATATGGAACTGTCCCTCACAAGCTTACAGACCTAACATTGAAGAAGTACCATGTTCCAGAGAAGTTTCAGAACCTGTTAAGGCACTACTTTGATAACTTCAAGATGCGCTTCACAGTGGCATACTATACATTGTCCTGGCAACGCCTCGAGATAGGGATAGTGACCGGTTGTACTATCTCTGTTATTCTCTTCTCCGCAACAATGAACCTCTTAATGAAGACAGCTGAGAAGATAAGCCGATGTCCAGTCACAATCTCAGAGATTCGCCAGCCACCAACAAGGGCCTTCATGGATGACATAACGATTACAGCAAAGTCAGTTCCAGAGGGAGATGGATGTTGGAAGACCTAGGACGGCTATTCTCATGTTCAGGGATAAAGTTCAAGCCGGCAAAATCTAGAAGCCTTGTCTTGAAGGAAGGAAAGGTCCCGGACCATTTCCGCTTCAGGATCAACAGAGAACTAATTCCGACATTGACCGAGCAGCCAGTGAAGAGCCTAGGCAAGTGGTTCCCGGGCTCACTCAGTGACAAGGAGTGTGTGAGAATGATGCGGCAGCAGTGCGAAAACTGGATGAAAACCGTTGACAAGAGCTAGGGAAGTACAAGGCTTTGATCTATCAACATGGAGTACTGCCAAGACTCTTGTGGCCACTTTTGGTGTATGACGTCCCAATATCAACAGTCGAGGCCATGGAAAGAACATTGAGCGGCTACATCAGAAGATGACTCGGAGTTCTAAGAAGCTTCTCAAGTATCGGCCTTTACAGCTCAGGTAGCAAGCTACAACTGCCACTATCTTCGGTCACAGAGGAATTCAAGGTCACCAAGGCCAGGCAAGTTATGATGCTAAGAGACAGCTTAGATGAGAAGGCTAGTGGAGCTCGGGTGGAAGTCAACACAGGTCGTAAGTGGAGAACAGACACGGCTGTCAGCGACGCAGAGGCCAGACTCAGACACAGCGACATCGTGGGGATGACTACCTCGGGCAGGCTAGGGTTGAGATGTGTCACAAGAGCCATAAGAAGGCAGCAACGCTTCCGGAGGGGAGAAAGCTGGAACAGAATGAAGTCCCGTCAACAGAGGAGGAAACCAGACAGGCGGCTGCAGTATCTATGAAGAAGCAGGACAGTTGGCAGAAATGGGAAGGGGTCCAGGCGAGGAATGTGTCATGGAATGACATGATGAAGATGGACCAGTATAGGATAGGATTTCTACTGCGGTCTGTGTATGATGCACTGCCAACAACCTGCGGACATGGATTCTCAGTGAAGACCCTAACTGTAAGATTTGTGGAAAGCCAGCAAACCTCGAACGTATCCTGTCTTCTTGCAAGGCAGCGTTAACGGACGGAAAATACAGATGGCGACATGACAAGATCCTGAGCGAGATTGCGGCCAGCCTGGATGCAGCACGAAAGAAGAAGCTTCCCACACGGACAAGGCCAGCACATCAACTTCGTGAAGGAGGGATGATCGGTTTCAAGCAAATACAGATAGACAAGACTCCTGGTCACAGCAAGAGATTGGGAACTTTTTGTGGATTTGAAGAGACAGCTGAGATTCCCACCAGAAGTCGCCAGCACAACTCTACGTCCAGATGTTCTGCTACTGTCCAGAACGACAAAAACAGATTGTTCTGCTGAAACTGACAGTGTCATGGGAAGAGAGAATGGAAGAAGCTCATGAGAGAAAGAAGGCTAAGTAAAAATTTGTTAATAAACTCGACAATTCCACCCTATCAGCACGAAGAAATAACTTTCTGGTAAAGATACACTGAATTGATTTCAGAATGAACTCTTATTTCATCGCGTCGATGTGTTTCAAGTGATTTCCACTGAAGGTGTGTTAACATATCTATAACACTAGACCTGCTTCCGTGCCGGTGTAGAACGTATCTCTCAGCCCGGCGTTGAACCATTTCAAGCCTTTGGATATTGTTCTGGTGGTATGGGTCCCACACGGAACTGGCATACTCTACTGTAGTTCGGACTAAATGCCTTGTACGTATTATCCTGAACTGATTTCAGAATGAACTCTTATTCCAACATGTTCATCATTAAATAAGAGATTTTGATAGTTTTTTTGTAAACTTGACTGTTAAGTTGTTTTCTTCTGTTACTTTAATTATATACATCAAAATAAAATGGACCTCTGCTGAAAATTACATATACAGAAATTACAATTGGGCGGGGAAATGGCGTCTTTGTCAAATAAATGGCATCTGTATCTTTTTTCTCTCTTTTTCTGTATTTTTCTCCATGTTTCTAAAAAAAATATCGTGAAAGATAAGTCATATCTAATTTATATTTGTAACATACTAACGATATCATTTCTAAAACATGCAGTCTGTTTGTAAATATTTTTCATGGGAGGTACTTCTCGCCCAACCAATTGATGTATTTATGTGTATTGTGAATAGAAAAGATACATATTTGTCTGAAGCAGCCTTTTTCGATCAAACTAAGATAGATCATTTGTGTAAGACGAAGGCTGCATCAACAAGACCGGCCTACTTCAACAAATACCATCTAATTCTTTGCCGTTCTGCCAAGTTAACGGATCAGAACAAGCGAGGAAGGTGATGCCCAACTGCTTGGATCATCTGCATATCTTAAGAGTCATATTTGACCTGATAATGTAACTATTCCATAAATATGGTGTTCTGTGCTTCCGGGGAATCTACCCTTAGCTATTATCTTTTCTAGTCCCAACAGGATCATTCGGAATGGTAGTTACAAAATGGACGCCTTTTTATCAGGTAGGCAGGTAGTTTTTTCTTCTGACTGTGAGCCTCTTAGTAATGTACGAACAGGTAAATATATAGCAATTATTCAAAGATAGGGTAGATGGGACAGTTTGTAACTTTATGGTAAACCGATACAGTGTGATACGTGACTGGGAAGAGTATTAGTCATTTGAGACGACAACGAAATATATCATACCGCAATATGATTAGACCATTCCTAACATTATGACGTCATTTTCCTGGCATGGCACAGGAAGTTGGAAAAGGTGAACTTTAGTGTATTTTGTGCTAATTTTAGGTGTTTGTCATTTCATTTACATTTTGCAAGTGAAAATAGATGTATTTTTATTGTAAGAAAGTAGCATTATCAAAAGGAACCGCTGACATACGTGCAAATCAATGATCAAGGTCAGTGTTCATAAACAACTTGAAGATGTTCACTTGACAAAATCAAAACAATGCGTAATGACTCACATTTCCCTATGGAGTTTCCAAAATATGTAAAAACAAAAGATTTTATATTTGTATGATATTGCTTTGACAAATTTAAACATTAACTGCTTTCTCGTTATGTATCAAGCAATCTTCTAATATAAGTTATATTGCTCTTTGTTCTGATAATTTAGTATCATGACCTTGCAGATTTTTTGTCCTTTATTCAGGGTGTCCTAGTTTCAGGAATATGTTATTGAGTGCTCTTTAATTTGTCGTTATTTTGAAATATGTATAAATTTGATTTTTATGCATGTTTACACATGGTTCTTGTTTAACAATAGTTTTCATTCATTATTTGCTTCAAATTGACGAGCAGTATACTGTTTTGAAATAAATTAGGGAAATCCTGATGCAATATGTCTTGTTGTTAATGTGCAATAAGAAACTTCAAAGAAAATTCTTATAATATATCGTTCTGGGCTTTTGTTTCCTTGATTTGTATAGCCACAGACACTTGGACATTCCTTCCCTTGTCCACCCCTGCCGTATGTCAGCCAACCTTTTTAGTCCCTTTAAACACACTGGGCATATGTTTCGATCATTAAATATGGTTTGTTACACATTCAACATGTTTTCAGGGCTTAACATTAATGCTTGTTCGATTGTCTGGGACAAGTAAAACAGAAATCCGGACAAGTAATGGTTAAAAGGTGGTAGTCCAATAGGACAGGTTATCTCTGAAAATGAAGTGGTCATTATTAATTTCCGTACAGACTAAATGAACAAATCGAACTTGGTTAGAAGTAATTATTGGTAATATGTTTTGTAAACCATCCAACTTGCAGGCTAGATACTTAGAATATGCGTGCACAACTTCTTTTAGTAAAGCATCGGTGATTATCTCTAGGTTATTGCCCTTTCAGCCGGGCACGCTGCACAACTTAAATATCTTAGTGTTCAATATACAAATTTCCATGTACAAATCCACAATTCCGGGAAGTGGGGAAAAATTGCCCCGATGGTCCGGTAGCCGGACCGAAAAACAATTCACTAGACCTAGAATGAACTTGCGTAATGCAGAACCAAAAAAAAAAAAACCTCTGTAAACTACCAGTTTAACATGCTGTTTTACAAGCTAGGCATGAATCTTCGCCATTTATCATTTATATTAAGATAGAACCTCTTCATGTCATGCTCATTTTTGCTTTCTGTGCATTCGATAGGCATGTATTTTCATTAATTTCTGGATTGTGCATCGGTATTTTTTTTTGACGCTATTTTGTCCGAGATGTTGCAGTTCTCGGGATTTGATAAATGCCGGTCAGTCGGACTGCATCCGGGTTAAAAACGGCGGATCACGTCAAAATTTTGCAGTCATGTCCATGGGACGAACGACTTTCCGGAAGTCTGCAAATCTTATTATTTGTAAACCTAACAAACTGATAATTATCTGTTTAGATCATGCCGAGGCCTAAATAAATTATCCCACAACCGACCGGAAAAATGCGAGCCAAAATATTTTATTGCAAGATCTTGTTGGAGATTATTTTTTCTTCTGAGTTAAATATTTTTTCATCAGAGTTTAATATTTCTAGGTTCGAATAGTTTCGGGATGAAAACAGACGGTAGTACAGTTGTACTAGTACAACATTTTCTTTTTTTGTGTCACTATAGAAGTGTTATGTATTTTTTCGAGGAAAGTGCTGATAAATTGTCCACGGCCATGTTTGTTTGAAATACTTTTTTACCTCGTGTTGGTTTACATTGTGTTAAGCCACATGTTGAAAAAAGGCGGGGGAAATCAATACACAGTCTGTCTCGAGAAATTTAAAAACTAAACTGCATCTGTTGTCAGTTTTTGTCAAAATTGATATGTGATACTGCCAGAAAATAACTGACAGTTATTAAGTAATGACTTAACAATCCAATGGAGTATTTTTGTAACATTTAAAAAAGACATAAATAATGCAGCAGAAAGGTAGTCTGCTGTTTGAGAACTGGGGCCGTATTCATAAAGCATCTTAAGTATAAGTTTTGACTTAAGTTTAAGATTTTACTTAAGTTTGTGGTGATTTCAACTTAAGTCTAAGTAAAAACTTAAGTTCTAGTCATAAAACAGCTAAAACTTAAGATACGTAAGAAATTACTTAAGTCAGAAAATAAAATAGTGTGGGTGAGTACGATTAAAGTGTTGTTTTCAGATAAAAGCACTTTAAACATAATTGTGCATGTTGTATCTGTCTGAAATTAATGTTGTTTTTTCAATGTTTTCGTCCACAATAAAAAACAAGAATTACTTATTAAGTTGTTTTATGAATAACAAATATACTTAAGTAAAATAAATTTCTAACCTAAGTAATACTTAAGTAAATAATCAATTTCTTATACTTATACTTAAGATGCTTTATGAATCAAAGTGGGATCTTCAGATTGGGGCCTGTGAAAGAAGTGTTTTTGTTTTTTTCAAAAGCTTGAATTTCTTACACTCAGGGAAATATTACTTTTATGATATAAACTGTAAGATATTCTGGAAGTTTTATAACAATTATCCATCAATTAAGCCAAAATGAAATTTAAAAACATTTTAGTGGAAACGATCCTATCAAGATAATTTTTAAAGATTTAAAGGTAAGTTCAAACAAATTAAAACTTAAGTTCAGGGTTAAACAAGATGTTTTGAAACATTATGGTCCTTTTACCACCATTGGAGTTCTTTAGAAAGACGAATAACATTGATGGAATTGTCATAATTATATTTAAAATAAAATTAAGCAAATACCAAAATCAAACTAGTCAAAATATAATCATTCATTATTTCTATAAAAAAAGTCATCATCATTCTGTTTAGGTATACATTGTATTACTTTATAACAATTTTTGAAATAAAATATTTTAAGTAAAAATTTTTGTTCTTTCTTGAAATGTATTTCAAATCTATTTAGGCAAACAGTGCATTAAAACAGTGACAGAAAACAAATGTCTCATGACTGGTTGCTAGAAGAAATAAGACCTCGTTATTTCTAGCTATTGCTCGGATATAAAAGAGATTTTTTTTTCAATTTTAGTAAGTATCTCGATGCCTCACACAAGATTAGATGATGGATAACGAGGCAGAGGAGGAGGCACCACCTCAAACCCAGGGTCAGAGTTCACGACATCAGGGTCATGGTGCAAGTCAAAGGGCACGTGCAAATGAAATGACAGTCAACACAACAATAGCTGCAGTCACAGAATTGATAAAACTAGTTAGTTTCCTTGTTCTTTGCCTAAGTAGAATATTTCAGACGGAAAATTATCACACTTTGTCACGTAGACGAAGTGTTTAGTGGTTTATAGGCAGGAAATCAATTATTGAATTAATAAATGCAAGGTGATATCTGTATGCTAATTTCCTAAAAAATAATTTGATATTTATGCATGTTGTACATGTATACAATACTGTCATAAGCTATCTATATACATAAGTTATCTATTTATACATTTGTAAGTGACTAAAAGAGTATTTTTACATGACTTGAAATACTACAGAATTTGGTTCATTTGTACTTTTGTTGTTTGTTTTTAAAATAGTTCTATCAAGAATCTGGTGGAAACATCTAATTTTTCCTTCATGTTTATTGGAACATTGCTCGTTTCATTTAACTTCAGTTTCTGTAGCAAGTTTTCAATGTGCAGGTGTTCAGATGAAACCGCTTTTTTTTTTTTTAAACAAACATTGAATGTGTAACTATTCTAAAATATAATTGTTTATTTCAGAAAAAGTTTCATGAAGCTCTAGAATACTGTAATAGAGGTAGGCCTTGTTTATACATGTTTGTCCATTTCTGTGTGGGGGTTAATATAATTTAATCAGGAAAGTTATTCATTTATTCTGCCTTTCATGTATAATTAGGTGTTCAGAAGTGCTCAACTTGAATGAATTGCTGATGGCATGCACAGCATGGTAGGATAATAAAGGTTGTTATGGTTACAAATCATTTTGCCATGATTTATATGGTAACATGTTTCTTTGATTAAAGGCATTGTCTTTGAAGTCATTTCATCTTTCACTTCAACATGTCATTGAACACTGGTACTGAAACAGAAACAAACAATTTAGCTAATATAATGAAATACTTAGTACTAAATTTTTTAATTTAGATCATTAAAGCAAAATATTGTTTGTTCTGATTAATATAACTGTTTACTGCAAACTCAGTTCCCTTTAAGCTCACCTGAGGTTTAGATTAGCTGTTAGGATCGTTGAATGTCAGTCTTCATCAGTCTGTCATCCAATATTTCTTAAAGAACATCTCCTAAACCTGGCATCATCCCACCCTATCCCCCACCTGTCCAGGAAACATATATGCCATATGTCCGATAATTTCACAGGTATTTTCCTTGAATGACTACCAGAATTGTTCAGACAAGCTGTGAAACTTAGGTGAGCAATCTAGGGCCATCATTGCCCTCTTGTTACAACAATTGCATATCAAGAACAAAATGATGTGAAACTAATTTATACCTTTGTTACTGAAATGACAATAGGTTCTTTCCTATACATATGTAGCCATTTACATGTAAGTTATTTATTGTTAATTTATGCAGAGGTGTGTAAATTTCTACATTCATTTGACACAGGTGCTGTCCCTACTCCGACATTATGATGTAAATATTTAATGCTCTAGGCCAGAGAATGAATTATTAATACCAAGTAATGATTAGATAATCATGATTGTAATGCATTATTTTTTGTGCCTGTTTAAATTTAATATTAAGTCTTCCTTTTTCCTTGAAAGTTTTGACATAATGTACTGGTTGTTCCCAGATGGGGTTTTACATGTAAGGGACCAGTTATCTTGTGGATTTTGATTTGTGATTTTCAGAAGGGTCAGAATGTTACTACTGTCATATTGATTACCACATCATCATTGGTGATGAAACATAATTATTTGAAATGTGATAAAAACAATATTTTAAATGATGTGTCAGTTATTGTGTTTTTGATAAATGTTCTCAATTTTCTCCAGGTCTGACTCAGTGTGGTAATAATGAAAAGCTTCTAGAGAAAAAGATTAAGATTCTGTGTCATCAGGGTAACTTCGAAGATGCTTACAGTGAGGCACTTATCTGGTTACAGAGGGAGCCCAGGGTGAGTAATGTGCCGATAGTAAAGCTATGCTCTGGTACTGTTTTCTAAAGTTATTCTCTTGTTGTATTTGATGATGTATCCGTAACGGTATTTCACATTTTGCTGACTTACATAGTAAATTGGAGGACTTTGTATATAAATTAGGAAAACATTTTTCTGCCTGTAGTAAATTATTGATATGCTTTATAGCTATCTGTGTGAGCAAAAGCTGAAAATGAAGCAGTTTTTTCAGGTGTCTTTGATGACATTTGAGCTGTTGGTCATATATTAAAAATCAAGATGCATGAGTGTTTATATAATTATAACACTTTGTTTGGGATATTTGATATAATGTTAACCAATTATGGGGTATTGATTCTTGTGGCCTGATTAGCAGAAATATACAGACAAACAGATATATAATCAAAAACTGGGTATTTGAATTTAATTTGTGTTTTTAGCTCACCTGTCACAAAGTGACAAGGTGAGCTTTTGTGATTGCGCAGCGTCCGTTGTCTGTCCGTCCGTCCGTGCGTGCGTGCATAAACTTTTGCTTGTGACCACTCTAGAGGACACATTTTTCATGGGATCTTAATGAAAGTTGGTCTGAATGTTCACTTTGGTGATATCTAGGACAAGTTCGAAACTGGGTCACATGCCTTAAAAAACTAGGTCAGTAGGTCAAATAAAAGAAAATCTTTGTGACCTCTCTGGAGGTCATACTTTTCATGGGATCTGCATGAAAATTGGTCAGAATGTTCGAAGTTCGAAACTGGGTCACGTCCGTTTCAAAACTAGGTCAGTAGGTCAAATAATAGAAAAACCTTGTGACCTCTGTAGAGGCCGTATTTTTCATTGGATCTGCATGAAAATTGATCAGAATGTTCATCTTGATGATATCTAGGTCAAGTTTGAAACCAGGTCAACTACAGTCAAAAACTAGGTCAGTAGGTCAAATAATAGAAAATCCTAGTTACCTCTCTAGAGGTCATATTTTTCATGGGATCTACATGAAGATTGGTCAGAATGTTCATCTTGATGATATTTAGGTCAAGTTCGAAACTGGGTCACGTTCGATCCAAAACTAGGTCAGTAGGTCAAATAATAGAAAAACCTTGTGACCACTCTAGAGGCCATAGTTTTCATGGGATCTGCATGAAAGTTGGTCAGATTGTTAATCTTGATGATATCTAGGTCAAGATGGAAACTGGGTCAACTGCATTCCAAAATTAGGTCAGTAGATCTAAAAATAGAAAATTCTTGTGACCTCCCTGGAGGTCATATTTTTCAAGGGATCTGTATGAAAATTGGTCAGAATGTTCACCTTGATGATATGTAGGTCAAGTTCGAAACTGGGTCACGTGCAGTCAAAAACTAGGTCAGTAAGTCAAATAAAAGAAAAACCTTGTGACCTCTGTAGAGGCCATATTTTTCATGGGATCTGCATGAAAATTGGTCAGAATGTTCGTCTTGATAATATCTAGGTCATGTTTTAAACTGGGTTGCATGCGGTCAAAAACTAGGTCAGTAGGTCAGAAAATAGAAAAACCTTGTGACCACTCTAGAGGCCATAGTTTTCATGGGACCTGCATGAAAGTTGGTCTGAATGTTCATCTTGATGATATCTAGGTCAAGTTTGAAACCCTGGTCAACTGCAGTCAAAAACTAGGTCACTAGGTCTCAACATAGAAAGACCTTTTGACCTCTCTAGAGGCCATATCTTTCAATGGATCTTCTTGAAAAGTTGTCAGAATTTTTATCTTGATGATATCTAGGTCAAGTTCAGAAGTAGGTCACATGAGCTCAAAAACTAGGTCACTGTGTCAAATAATAGAAAAAAACGACGTCATACTCAGTTCATGTGGGGCTAGGTGAGCGATTCAGGACCATCATGGTCCTCTTGTTATATGTATTATAATTATTTCAGTTGGGAATTTTTCAAAAGTAATTGACCATGTACTTTATCTGTTGCTCTATTCCTAAATATAGATTGTAGATACATTTGAATACACTTTCTGGTTTGAGTAATAGAATGTTATATATCTAAAATTATTTAGGCATTTTGAAAAAATCACCTTTTTAGCTCACCTGTCACAAAGTGACAAGGTGAGCTTTTGTGATCGTGCATCGTCCGTCCGTCCATACGTAAACTTTTGCTTGTGACCATTCTAGAGGTCACATTTTTCATGGGGTCTTTATGAAAATTGGTCAGAATGTTCACCTTGATGATATCTAGGTCAAGTTTGAAACTGGGTCACGTGCGGTCAAAAACTAGGTCAGTAGGTCTAAAAATAGAAAAACATTGTGACCTCTCTAGAGGCCATATTTTCAAAAGATCTTCATGAAAATTGGTCAGAATGTTCACCTTCATGATATCTAGGTCAAGTTCGAAACTGGGTCACGTGCCTTCAAAAACTAGGTCAGTAGGTCAAATAATAGAAAAAACCTTGTGACCTCTCTAAAGGCCATATTTTTCATGGGATCTGTATGTAAGTTGGTCTGAATGTTCATCTTCATGATATCTAGGTCAGGTTTGAAACTGGGTTACGTGCGGTCAAAAACTAGGTCATTAGGTTTAAAAATAGAAAAACCTTGTGACCTCTCTAGAGGCCATACTTGTGAATGGATCTTCATAAAAATTAATCAGAATGTTCATCTTGATGATATCTAGGTCAAGTTCGAAACTGGGTCACATGCCTTCAAAAAAAAGGTCAGTAGGTCAAATAATAGAAAAACCTTGTGACCTCTCTAGAGGCCATATTTTTCTTGGGATCTGTATGAAAGTTGGTCTGAATGTTTATCTCGATGATATATAGGTCAAGTTTGAAACTGGGTCAACTGCGGTCAAAAACTAGATCAGTAGGTCTTAAAATAGAAAAATCTTGTGACCTCTCTAGAGGCCATACCCTTGAATGAATCTTCATGAAAATTGGTCAGAATGTTCACCTTGATGATATCTAGGTCAAGTTTGAAACTGGGTCACGTGACATCAAACACTAGTTCAGTAGGTCAAATAATAAAAAAAAACCTTGTGACCTCTCTAGAAGCCATACTTTTCATGGGATCTGTATGAAATTTGGTCTGAATGTTCATCTTGATGATATCTAGGTCAAGTTTGAAACTGGGTCAACTGCGGTCAAAAACTAGTTCAGTAGGTCTAAAATTAGAAAAATCTTTTGACCTCTCTAGAGGCCATATTTTTCAATGGATCTTCATGTAAATTGATCTGAATGTTCACCTTGATGATATCTAGGTCATTTTCGAAACTGGGTCACGTGTGGTCAAAAACTAGGCCAGTAGGTATAAAAATAGAAAAACCTTGTGACCTCTCTAGAGGCCATATTTTTCATGAGATCTTCATGAAAATTAGTGAGAATGTTCACCTTGATGATATCTAGGTCAAGTTCAAAACAGAGTCACTTACCTTCGAAAACTAGGTCAATAGGTCAGATAATAGAAAAACCTTGTGACCTCTCTAGAGGCCATATTTTTCAATGGATCTTCATGAAAATTGGTCAGAATTTTTATCTTGATGATATCTAGGTCGGTTTCAAAACTGGGTCACATGAGCTCAAAAACTAGGTGACTATGTCAAATAATAGAAGAAACGATGTCATACTCAAAACTGGGTCAGGTGGGAACAGGTGAGCGATTCAGGACCATCATGGTCCTCTTGTTTATATACAAAATGTAGCTAAATATACAAAATGTTACGTTTGTAACAAGATAAATGTCAGTAATCACATATGTTACCAAATACATGTAGTTATAAAATTGTGAGTAACCAAGTACAAATGTATTGTAGTTTATTAATGAAGTATTTATTACATTGACAGCACCCAATAGCAATAAAAGAGCTAAAGAGATTGAAGATTGTTCTAGATGCACTGAAGGACCAGGTTTGTAATTACTTAATATTAATGGCTAAAAATTCCAAGTGAGCTATTGGTATAGGTAGATGGTCTGGCATCCAGCTTCTCTGTCAATATTTTTACTTTTTAAAAAGAGCATCTTTTCTTCTGAAAGTTCTGGTCAGAATAACACCAAAATTGGTTTTGGTCTTTAGTATCCTGGCAAGGTCCTCTTTCAAATTCGTTTAAATGGGTGGCACTTGTCCCTTTCTAGGGGCAAATAAATTTGAAAATAGAAAAACCTTTAAAAAACTTCTTCTGATGAGCTCCTTGATAGAACTTCATCAAATTTTGTCTGTAGAATCACTATAAGGTTTTCTCTCAACTTTCCTCTATTAGGGACTGTGAGAGTTGAAAATAGAAAAAATCTTTAAATGACTTCTCATTAACCGCGTGAGAAATTTTCATCAGACTTGGTCTGTCACATCATTTTCAAGTCCTCTCACAAATTCGTTTAGATTGGGGCACTAGGCAGCTTTTATGGGCAGGTGGAGCTTAAAACGGAAAATAACCTTTAGAAAACTTCTCTTCATGCCTGATGGAGCTTCATCAAACTTTGTCTGTAGAATCACGGTAAAGTCACTTGGCTTCACTAGAAGTAAACTTTCAAAATTTCAAAACAACTTGTCATAAACTGCTTGGTAGGTCTTCATCAAACTTGGTCTATAGCATCATTCTAAGGTCCTCTGGTCCTCTTTTAATTATTTTCAGATGTGATACTTGCTCCCTTTTATGTACATTGCAGCTAAAAATAGAAAAATCTTTAAACAAATTCTAATAAACTCCTTGACGGAGTCTCATCAAACCTGGTCTGTAGCATCATTGTAAGGTCCTCTCCTAAATCAAATTTGTTCAAATGGGAGTGCTAAAACCAGAAAATTCTTTAAACAACCTTTTCCCTTGAATCATTTCATGGACCTTCATCAAACTTGGTCTGTAGAATCATTCCAATGGTCCTCTTGCTTGAAAAGTATTATAAGGCATACTTGTAATAGTGGCATATTTCTGGCCTAAGATAACTAGATAACTTATTGAGATGACTCACATTTTTGTTGCAATGAAATAATTTTTTTGGTATAATTCTTGAACTTTTCACAAAACATTCTTTATTGAAGATTGCGGTAATTATCCTGATGCCTGTGACTGCCATCTTCATTGCAATGTTTATTTCTGAAAATTTCTTTTGTTTTCCATGATAGCCAAAAATAGACTGCACTTGATTACTTTGTTATACTGGTACATACATAGAATGCAATATTGAGAATTCACACATAATTTTATTTTCTCAGTCTGTTCCTTTAAATCTGTCTGTTGCAAAAGCTGGATCTTGCAGTAACTTTATAGTACATAAAACTTTTGATGAAGACTGTTGTAAACAATAAATGTGGTTCTGTTCCGTGCAGAGGGATAAGTGCAGGGGTTTGGGATGTTCTGATAGACAGTACTGTGTAGTTTAATTAGGTTTTCAAATGTTTGATAGTTGTAAGAAGTTTTGTGTTTTTGTATAAACTTCTCTTCCTTTTACTGCCATTGTTATGTCTACAGTGCATGGAATGGTTGTTTTGTAGGACTCGGATGAAGAACTGCCCCCAGCTATACCTGTACAGAAAACAGACATGCTCGACACTTCAACCTTGGCTCAACCATCAGCTCATCAAACAGTTACACAACAAGTGTATGCCCCGCCTAATGCTAATAACTCAGCAAAACCAGGTAGGCTGCATTATATCAAAACTGCTTTACTGTGTCAAGTTAAATAGTCAGCAAGGTCCAGGGGCAGGATGCTTCACTTCTTGTCTAAACTTGCATGAGAATGTTGAGTAGAGCCAGAACAAGTCCTGTTTCCACAAACTTTTTAATAGTTCCATCATGACATCACAGGACAGTTGAAGTAGCTAAACTTCTAATTTGTTAAAATTATACCTTTAAAACAGAAATTTTTGTAAAAGCTGCATTTATGCAGATACTATTTGACCAAATGTTTTTAAATTATATGAGCCGTGCCATGAGAAAACCAACATAGTGGGTTTGCGACCAGCATGGATCCAGACCAGCCTGCGCATCCGCGCAGTCTGGTCAGGATCCATGCTGTTCGCTTTCAAAGCCTATTGGAAATAGAGAAACTGTTAGCGAACAGCATGGATCCTGACCAGACTGCGCGGATGCGCAGGCTGGTCTGGATCCATGCTGGTCGCAAACCCACTATGTTGGTTTTCTCATGGCGAAGCTCATATACAGATTAGTGACAGCATGAGATAACCTTACATCCCAGTTTTCATAACTCTTGCTAACAGTTTAGCAAAATTGTCCCCACTTTTCATTTAGAATTTGAAAGTTTTGCATCTAAGCAGACTTCTCGGGAACAGTTGTACTGAATGCTTTCAGACTATTCATAAATATTCAACACAGTGAAATGAACTTGCTGTGCTAGGTTCAATGAATATATTTATAGCGTAAAATTAATCTGTTGTTAATAGTCATGTTATTGTACATCTGCAGCTCAATCCATTGACCTGTCCTGCTCATTTTGTAACATGACCTTTGATACAAAGAGTGACCTTGACACTCATTGCCGTAGTGATGAACACAAGAAGAACATAACCTCAGACGAGGGACACAGTTGGAAATACCGGCCACCTCCTCGAGGCCTTGTCGCAGATGATTATACATTATGTCAAAGGTAATTTTGACAAATTTTTTTTATCTCAAGAACTTCTCAGAATTATAAAAAAAAGTGATAGAAAAATCATAGTTACGCATGTTAAGCAAGGTTACGGAAGTTCACTCGACTATACATTCTGTTGGTAATAAAACCAGCTAGAGACTAACTTGGATCATCTTCTATACAAGTATTAATTATATTCTGAAAATGTATATACATGTATTTAGTTTATAGCCCAATTGCTATTAGAGAAAATTTATCCAATTAGGACTGTCTTTGGAGCAATACATAATTGTACAACATAACAAATCAGTATGTTTTTAAAATAATTATCTCCTATTTGGTTTACATTTTGGTACATGATTTGTATTAAAGTCCATTTTGTGAATTAGAACACTCAATGCTAATTGTAGTTGCATGTGTATAAAAAATTGTTTATTTTGATCTACTAAAAGAAAAGATTCACACGAAATGGTCAAAAAACACTTCTGAAGTTCGTTATAACTGCATTTACTGCTACTTTCTGAGCTTCCACATGAAGCGTAGAAGGCAAAATATCAGGAAATAGAAATTGATCTTTATATATGCAAATATTTCCTATAACAGTTAATAACTTGGTTTTACTATGTAGTGATTAAGGAAGAAAATTTAATAGTTAATATTTATTTTGTTTCCTTTATTAATTGAGGGAAGTAATATTCATAAGTAATTGTTTAACTTATAATTTGCAGTTAGATTTTATTGTAGTCAGGTCTACTTCTGTTTGCTAGATGTATAGATACACCCAATGTACAGAAAATCCATCTTGAAATGAGCTGAGAAACAATTGTTTTTATGCCTTTTATGTATCTAATATTAAGGTCTATTGCAGCTGAATTCATGTATCAATACCTTACTTTATATTCTCCTACTGTGTAAAGTAAACTCCAACATATATAATATATGTTTTTTTAAAGACAACTCTTTAGCTTATACATCAATAAAATCAAGGCCTGGATTTTTTATTTATCTGTGTTCATTATTGAACAGCCCGCCCGCTTAGCTCAGTTAGGAGAGCGCAGATCTACAGATCGCAGGGTCACGAGTTCAATCCCCAGGCGAGGCGTATGTTTTCCATGATGATTTGATAGAAGACCTTGTGTCTGAAATCATTCGTCCTTCACCTCTGATTCATGTGGGGAAGTTGGCAGTTACTTGTGGAGAACAGGTTTGTACTGGTACAGAATCCAGGAACACTGGTTAGGTTAACTGCCCGTCATTACATAACTGAAGTACTGTTGAAAATGGCGTTAAACACCAAACAAACAAATTATTATTGAACATACAATCCTGTTTTACAATATAGGTACACTGCAAGTGGACGTTGTCCTTATGCTGACAAGTGTATTGAGGCCCACTCTGCAGAGGAGCTGGAGGAGTGGCGAGAAAGGTTCAAGTTCAAACGGCAGCAACTACAGATGGCAAAAGATAAACATCTCCATGGTAACACATACCCAGAACAGCTCATGGAGAAACTCATGACAGCAGAGTATCCCAAGTCTGTGGTAAGTGAGTTTGTTTATTTGCAAATTCACAAATGGTGACCTATCAAGTTTGTCAAAGGTAAGTACCTGATGTCAAAATTGGGACTGTCACATGGGCACAATATTGTATGAAGATAACAGCAAAAATATCTGGAAAGCTTTAGTGAAGCATTATCTTGCAGTTCTCTTTCTAGATGAAGGAGTTAGCCACTTCGGGCTGCCAGTTATTGATTTTGTTACAAGAAACAATCTTAGATATGACAATCGTAGATGATTTTTCGAAAAATCTACATCTTTATTTGATTGAAGGTGGTAGGAATCACACTTAAAGGGAAGAAAGCAGTGTCCATACTTTGTTTATTGTGAAAGTACTTATTACTTCCCTTGTGTAGATGTTAGGGGAATAAGTACATGCATCTCATCATGTAATTATTGTCACAGTTTGTTGACTGACATTGTTGTTCTTATGTTCTTATGTTAGCTGATGATGAATTTAATGGAAAAATAGAAGTTTAAGAAATGCATTTGATAGAAAATTTTATATGTGGTTTAAATGGAGATATTTCTGTAGGTGTTCATCAGGTATTACTCTTATTATATTATCTGATCTTTGTTTATTGTGAGTTTTGTTGTTTTTTCCTATTATGTGCAGAAATGCATTTCATGTCGTACTTGCTGTTCTTCAGTTTTGAAAAAGGTTTACCATTTTAAACTTTTATTAGCTCTTTTGATTTTTGAAAAATATCTATGAGGTATTGTTGTCACTTGATCTATGGCGTCAGCATTTGTTAAATGTTTTGTTTATGTCCACCTTTTCTCAAAAACTGTAAGAGCTACAGCTTTGAAACTTTGCATACTTGTTTATCATAGATAGGGGACTGTGTGGGCCAAGAACCATAAATCTGATTTGCATTTTGTCAAAATTATGGCCCTTTTATACTTAGAAAATTTGAATTTCTTGGTTAAAATTTTTGTTTAAGTCTACCTTTTCACAAAAACTATATGAGCTACAGCTTTGAAACTGCACACTTGTTTATCATTGATAGGTGACTGTGTAGACGCAGAACCATAACTCTGATATGCATTTTGTTAGAATTATGGCCCTTTTCTTACTTAAAAAAATTGAGTTTCTTGGTTAAATTTTTTGTTTAGGTCCACCTTTTCTCAAACACTATAAGAGCTGCAGCTTTGAAACTTTACACACTTGATTATCATCATTAGATGACTATGTAGGCCAAGAACCATAACTCTAACCTGCATTTTGTCAGAATAATGGCCCTTTTTGTACTTAAAAATTCTGAAGTATAACTCTTTTCTTACATACTGTCCAGCACTTGCAGACGAGCGATGGCACTAGTAGGCGGTGCTCTTGTTAGTCCTCTTTCAGCATTTCATGCTGTATGGAGAATATGCACATTCTTTTACTTTGTTGCTTGGTAACAAATATGGTTACTCTGGATACAAATAGTAAAAATATACAGAAAAGTAGATTCTGCGGCAACTTTAACAGTGAAGGAGGTTTTTTCATGAAGTTTGGTAAATAGGTAAAAGACAATGTGGAGTTTATTTTCTCCAGTTGTTCATCCTTTGTTCAATCGTCAGTCACAAATGGTGGATTCTTTCATAACTAAAACAAGTACAAGATATTTTGTCATAGATAGAGGCAATATTATGTGCATCTTTTTAGCTCATCTTATGACAGTTGATTGCCAGTCTAGCTTATGCAGTTCTGATCTCACATTTACCTTATTACAGATGGTTGCTAGTGTAGATTATGCGAAGGTGATAGTAAACTCTGATCTCAAGGTTAACATGATCTCCAAGAAGTGCACACATGCGTGGACATTCACCATTACCAGTAAAGTAAGGCATTTCCTGTTTTCATTTCAAATATGCAGAAGTATTATATTACATACACAACATATACAACTTACATTTTAGACTGATAGTGTTACAGTTAAAACTAGTGCTTACGACCACTTTTGAACAAGGACCACCTCACTCTTGTGTATCTTTTGACTCTTAGTTAGTGATTTTAATACTTTATTAAAAGCCTGAAGTACATAACTGGAGTGATAAAAGTCAGTTTCAAAGAAATATAATTTTTTATGCACTTACATATGACGGAACTGAAAAAAATGTTAATCTTCATAAAAGATGTATGCATGTGTTTATGTTAAATATATACGTCTGTGTAAATGTTGAATTATTACATCTTGTAGATTTGTATATTACGAGTGGTATTACTTGATGAAGCAGTGTCAAATTACTTCTACATATCCAGTATATCTGTCGGTCCAAAGAAAACTCAGAAATATCAGAATCTGGAAAATCACTGCCAGGAATGGAAAAACCCAGAAATCACCATAAACAGACCAGGGGAATATGTATACAGGGTGAAAGTAAGTACCACTAAAGGTTTATATTATGCTATATTGGAAAATCAGGACATACTAAGTGCTGGCATGTGCATTTGTCCTGTCATATTTGGTGTCACTAGCAATAACTTGAAGACCATTCAAGGTATTGACTTTGATTTTGGCATATAGGTAAGTGACAATGGGACAATGTGCAGAGCTATGAACCAGGTCTGTAAGTCAAGGGTCAAGGTCACAAATGAGCCCAAAGGTCAAATCTTTGCTTTGTATTTCATGTCCAGAGCATACTTTCATAACAACTCAAGGTGTTGGCTTCATATTTTGCATATAGGTTATTGGTGATGGGACAATATGCAGAGCACATGGAACAGGTATATTGGTCAAAGGTCAAGGTAACAACTACAGCTCAGAGGTCAAATCTATCTGTCGTTATTCATGTCTGGAACATAATTTAATAATAACAATTTAAGATACTGACTTTAAACTTAGCATAAAGGTAGGTAGTGATGAGACAATTTGCAGAGCTGTAAACAGGTTTTTGGAAGGTCAAGGTCAATGTAACAAATTCAGCTTTACTTAGAAATCGTTCAAGGTGTTGACTTAAACCCCCAACTGCCATATAAAAGCCAGAAGATGGCGCTGGGGCAGGTTTCTATGTAAATTATACATGCTTCACATCAGGGAGCCCTTTTTCAAAATTTTGAATGAACTACTGTTAATTTAAAAATGAAAAATTGCATAAACATACATTGAAACATGCTTTATCAAATGGTGCAATTATTTTTACAAACCAAAAATTGTGAAGTATACTTTCAAAAAAAAATTTAAACCAACTGCCAAAAATCTGAATTTGCCGGGAGGAGCTAATGGGGTCATGAACCCAGGAGAGATAAAGAATGTAAACAGTTCCCACGTGGTAATGTTTATAAACAATCCTGAAACAGGAGAGAGGGTTATTTATCAATGAAATCAACACCAGTTACATGTAAAGCTTTGCTGTGATTTATTTTTGAAGTAAAGTAATTAGTATTTAACTGATAAAATATCATAATAGATCATTATATTTTATTTCTCAGTGTATTTACATTACATGTTTATTTGATAAAGTTTTAAATCCAGATATAAGTCTTAAGAGTATAATTATACTGTTTTACTGTCATACAGTGGTTCACCAATAATGTCCCATGTAAGGTACTCCTTTTGGATTTGGATACAGTGTCCGAACCTGGTTTAATACACAATCTGGCATCAACTCCCTTTGTGTCAGTTCAACATGAGCTTCTGTCAAAGCACTATTTTTTCTTTCCAAATAAACAGTATTACTCCATAAACCTCTCCGATCTAGCATTGTCCAAAACTTTCTGTACAATCTTTTCCTGATGATATTATTCCCGGGACGAGCTGTTAGACCATTCCTGAGCCATGACTGTGGACTTGCAGTCACACATGGAAAATTCAAGCAAAATACACATGGAATGTCATCCCTGGGTTGATCACTTTGGCTATCCTCTTGGTTAGATTTCTCTTGATTTGCTGGTTGGCAAACGTTTGATTCTTGTTGCAAAACACAGTTACCGTCATTTTCTGTCGAAGTTGTGCATACATTTACAGACATCTGTTTTGGATCTGCATTATTAGATTCATCAACATGCTGGCTTCTAACGACACTAGGAGAGTATGTATCATCATGTTCTATAAGTATGTCCCATCCATTATAATTAAAAAATCCTTCCGTGATTTCAATTTGTTCATTTGTCATGACCATTGTATATCTTTTTTTCTCACTTGCAACAGAATTAGAATCCATCCTTTCCTCACAAACATGCACACTTGCAGTGTTTACTTTTATCAAACTCTGATAATTTTGTCCACAGCAACATTTGTTAATGGGTGCTTATTGTTTTACATTCCAGTTTATAATTTCTGCATCGATTGATACATTATCTTTATAATGGACCAGTGTCAGAAAGGTCAAATGAGTGTGCTGGATTTTAGGTTTCACTCATTTTCATCTAATAAGTTGTGAGGAATGCAATTTTTCTACTTTTGTCATAACTGATATAAAATGGATGTACAAAATATGGATATTATCAATGAGCAGCCACCATTAAAAAGACTACGAGATGACCTCAGAAAAGAACGACAGGACTTTCCATCCCATTCAAAAGAAGCCAGAAAAGAATCTAACAGAAAGCAGAAATTAGCCAAAAACAGACTTCGAGGAAGACTAGGAATTACTACAAGGAGGAAAATGACAAAATTGAATTACTGAACAAAATGGATAAACTGAAAATATTTCTTGGTGAAGGAAAATTAAATGTTGTGTCTACATTTGAATTATTACACAGAGTGTTTGATTATTTCATAAACCAAAACATTCCGAGTGAAAGAGATAGAAATCAAAATCCCACAGATGTTGAGGGTTCTATATACATGTACCAAGAAATACAGAAAGAAGACGCCAAAACTGATTAGCTGTATGTTGGAAGTACGACTTCTTTACGGACACTAATCTTCCAAGTTGAGTCACACTCGTCAAGGTGTCCTCAAAGTTTACAAGTTACAGGGACTACAGTGCTTCGGCATGTCATGTCAATGGATATGGAATGTGATGATTCTCAGCATTCATTTTCATGGACATTTTCACCACACATGAAAAATGGCAAATTCCTAGTGAATGCCAGAATTGCTCATGGATACTTTTCATCTGGTATATTACCAAATCAATTTGGCAAATTTTGCAAGGCATCAAATATTGGAGACATGGGAGAAAAATACCTGAAAGAATTCCAAAAATCTTATGAAGAAGTTGTTTCACAAGAAACCAAAAAATCTAAGGAAAACGCGTTACAACAAGAAATTGCATCAACAGCTGCTATGTTGCCAGATGACGAAAGTATTACTGGAATAAATATACTTACTGACGCACGCCATTGTTGGCGTAAAAATGCTGCATTTAGTGATATAGTGTGCCTAGGACAGACAACAAGCAAAGTTTTGGACATACAAACTGTGTCAAAAAAGGATGATGACCCATGCTCTCAAAGACACAAGCTTATTGGAGTTAAAAGAATTTATCAAAATTTGGATGAACAATCTTGCCCTGTCAGTATTCACGCACATGATAACAATAATCAAATAAATAAGTACATTCAACAGGAAAGGAGCCCAACTGAAAATGCCCTTGATTTATGGCACATGACAAAGTCAATTGCAAAAGCTGCAAAAAAAATAACATCCGGTCAAAAAGCAACCCACGGAAAAATTTGGCATGAAGAACTCTCGGATAAAGCTGCTTCTATTAGAACTCATGTATATCATTCAATGAAAAATTGTCAAAATAATGCGGATATTTTAAGAAAAAATCTTTTGAATTTGATAGATCACTATAAGGGCGATCACGAAAACTGTCTTCATACATCGAGGTGTAAGACTGACCAAAATTATGAATGTTCCAAATATTTGATCAAAAGTGAAACATCTGAAAAAATCCTGACAGACTTTCTAAAAGGACTGCAAGTCTATAAAAATGCTGAAAAATACAAATTTTGCATGGATACACATTACGTGGAATCATTCCATAATGCACTGTTACAATATGTGGACAAAAGGATATCATTTGGATCAAGTACATATAAAATGAGGATTAATTTGGCATTGCTAGACTGGAATAAGAATGTAAACAGAGGTTCTACTTCTGAAAAGGTTGTCAGTTACAAAAGAAATCCAGAAAGAACATACAGTGTACCAATTAAAAAAAGAAAAACAAATAATTTCAAAGAAGAAATCTGGGTAATGTGGATTAATAGAACATAATAAAATTATGACCTTTAAATGTAAGTTCATATTTTGATTTCGTCTGCTACAGCATGGCAATTGTTTACATCTGTTGGTGAATCATTGATAAGCAAGCTATTTTTAGTTAATTGACATCCCAGTGTAGCGTTGCTATTTGATAGGCTCCTCCTACAAAATTTACTACCAGGGCAGTAAAAGTTGGGGCTTTAACATTGACATACTATTGTAAATCAGAGTCACTTAATTTGTTACTTGGCATTACAGTAAATTCAAAGGATGCACATGGATACAGATATGTCAGAGAATAGGTAGTTGGTGAATTTGTCTTTTAACATCTGTCATCACATACAGAAGTTAACAGTTTAGTAGACATTTTTCCATTCATACGTTTTATGTTTGTGTTTACAGGTAGTGTTTAAAACAGATATATATGGTACATTTCGTGAGACCCTGGTGTTTGATTTTGGATCTGAGCCAGTGTTGAGTAGAGATATGCATGTTGAATCGGCTCCTGTTACAGATACAGAAAAAGTTTTGTCAGAAATCCGACTTAGTCAACAGGGACGCTGGCTGGCTGATCAAGTTCAAATAGTAGAATATAAACAGAAGTAAGAGTTTTGCATTATATGTTATAGTCTTATTTTTAAATGAGCATGTATTATACAAAGTACTTTAAATGGGCAATGGCAAGTAATTAGTCAGTCCTATTATTGGGTAAGTTACCAATGATAAGTATACCAAGTGATCTGTTTACATTTGAAAACAAAAGATATTGATATAGAGATAAACCATATTGACAATAACACTACTGACCTGGCAAAAACAACAAGGTAGACAACTCATTTACTCAGACCTGCAGAGCAAGTCAGAATTTGTTCAAGCCATCAGTATTTCAAGCCAATCAAGTTTCCAGTAGTGTTCTATATAATTAGATTAGACTTGCAAGGAAAACATCCATGAATTTTAAGATATATGGTTTGCAGTATCTTGTAATGATATGGATTGCAGTATCATGTAGCGATAGGGTTAACAGTATCATGTAGCGATAGGGTTAACAGTATCATGTAGCTATAGGTTTAACAGTATCATGTAGCGATAGGGTTAACAGTATCATGTAGCGATAGGGTTAACAGTATCATGTAGCGATAGGGTTAACAGTATCTTGTAGTGATAGGGTTAACAGTATCTTGTAGTGATAGGTTCTTCAGAATCATCTTATCAAGAGTGTTGTGTTTTGAACAGGGCTCCTGAGGACCAGAAGTCTATAGACCTGCTGAAGAAGTACTCTCTGCCAGGTATGAACAAGTTCAAGTTCTCAGAACACCTCATGCAAACACCGACCAAGGAGAACTACAGGCTCTGGATGCATCAGATGCTTTATGTTGAGGAGCTCTCACAGATTGATAAAATATCCAAGTATGTATCCAGTAAGACTCATATTATTACTGTACATTTCTGTGATTACATGTGACAACAGTAGTTTTTGACATGGCTAAATCTTATAAATACATTTATCTGAGACCTCACAACATCATGTGCATTTTTATGCCCCCACTTTCGGTTGGGGGTGGGCATATAGATTTGCCCTTGTCCGTCCGTCCTTCTGTCCATCCAAGAATGTTGTGTCGTGCCTAGCTCCAAAAGTATTTGACTAGAGTCACAAAACTTTACAGGAATGTTGGTCAGCATGTGTAGTTGTGCACCTGGGGTTTCACGTCCGGATTCATTCAGTCGTGTAGGAGTTATGGCCCCTGACTTTGTAAAAATATGTCATTTTAGTGTTGTGTCGCGCCTAGCTCCAAAAGTATTTGATGTAGAGTCACAAAACTTTACAGAAATGTTGGTCAGCATGTGTAGTTGTGCACCTGGGGTTTTGTGTCCAGATTCATTCAGTCGTGTAGGAGTTATGGCCCCAGACTTAGTAAACAATTGGTCATTTTAATGTTGTGTCACGCGTAGCTCCAAAAGTATTTGACCTAGGGTCACCAAAGTTTACAGGAATGTTGGTCAGCATGTGCAATTGTGCACCTGGGGTTTCGCGTCCGGATTCATTCAGTATTGTAGGAGTTACGGCCCATGACCTAGGAAAAAATTTATGTCCTTTGTTATGTAGTGGGGGCATCTGTGTCCTGTGGACACATTTCTAGTTTTCAGTTACAAATAATGGAACAGCCAGACAAGAAGTTAAAAACATGATAATAGCCAATGGCAGACTTCTCCATTTATCTTAATATATCGCCTTGATAAGATCTTAGTTCGGTTTATTTAAGTTTATCATGGAAAATAATTATATATATCTTAAGGAAGAAATGAGGAGTAAGCATTATTTCTTTTTTTCTGCAGGTTTAACATCACCACATCATTACAGCTAGTGAATCGTTTCTTGTTGATGCCAGGGTCCCTGTCTGCAGCCAAATTTGCCCAGGATGGGGAACTGTTTGCACGTATGAAGTTGGAGGATGACCTCTCTGTTGACTCAGTTGCAGGACGACTGATTTTAAAGAGTACAAACCTTGTGTGGCTGGCCCCACATAAACCTGGATCCAAAAATAATGCACTACCTAAAAAGGTTTGATAGAGTTCATTTCATGTGTTGTAATAATGTTTCACATCTGAAGATTGTAAAGCTAGTGATCTTGTTAAGAGTAGCAGGTTGGACAATAAGAACCAAAGTAGTGGATTGCCTTTGCTATTTTGTCTAAAAGCTTGTCTATTTTATGAAAACTGCCACAATCTTCAGAATAAGCAAGTACAAAACTTTCTTACAGTCTAGTTCAAGCTGAGTACTATCAGTTTTTCTTACAACCCTTTAATTGTCTTTTGAAAACATTCTTTAATTTGCACAGGAATTGTAAATAGTTTATCTTGTACAGTTGTCTCAATACACTGGTGATATATTTCATTAGTAAGTTGAAACTTTATACGCTTGTAGGTTTATGAAGCAGTAATAGAGGACAGAGGAAAGAACTTTATATTTTTACGACTGTCCAGTGAGTGTGTGGAGGAACTGCAGCTCACCTGTGACCAGGAATTTTCTGTAGAGGTAATAGCAAATTTGATTCAGACTTGCATATGTGTTGCACATCATCACACACATCACACAACATTAAGTCCATAACTGTTGCACTTATATTTCATGCATCTTATCCTCATTTTAGCTCACCTGAACTTTGTTTTGGGTGAGCTATTAGTAAAGGTGGATGTTCCAGTGTCAACATTTTTAATTCAAATGTTCTCCTGTTGGTTAGAATTATACTAGACTTGGTCTATAGGATGTTTTGTTTCCTGACAAAGCAGTATTGCAGGGGTTTTATTCACTCCATGGGTAGATCTTGTTTCATTTAAAATGCTCTATTTCACTATCCTGCATCAGAATACTTAATTGCACCATCTGCAGATAATGCCTGCCCCTGATGGGCTTGTAGCATCCACTTAATTAGTCTGCCCTCTAATTTGAGTAGTTATTAACCAGTATTCACCAAACATAACAATGTTTTGAGGCATATCTCAGCCAGGTTCAGTAACCAGCTGGATTAACCTAGAGTCTCTGGAGTTACAGAGTTATGGCACTAACTCTACTATTACCTAATGGATTTGATATGGATTTGATTCAAACTTAAAACAATTGTTCCACATCACACACATCGTATGAAAAAGGGTCATAACTCTTGCACCAATATTTCATGAATTGTGCCCCTATTTGCTTCGAAATTCAGTTTAATTTTGATGCTTTTTAGCTCGACTATTCGAAGAAGTAGAGCTATCCTACTCACCATGGCGTCGGCGTCGGTGTCAGCGTCGGCGTCACACCCTGGTTAAGTTTTTCGTACCAGTCCACATTTTGACAAAGTCTTTTGAGATAAAGCTTTGAAACTTTCAACACTTGTTTACCATCACCATGTCCAGTTATAGGCAAGAGTACATAACTCTGTCAAGCATTTTGACTGAATTATGGCCCCTTTTGCCTTAGAAATCTTGGTTAAGTTTTTCGTACCATTTCATATTTTGACAAAGTCTTTTGAGATAAAGCTGTGACGTCATACTATTTTGTTATTATACTCTGATGAAGTCCAATGGACGAAACATGTTAGTTTTGAAGTAAAAAGTATATTTCTGGAGTTAGTTCTTCGCTTTATCTATTTGAGATAAAGCTTTGAAACTTTCAACACTTGTTTACCATCACTATGTCCAGTTGTAGGCAAGAGTACATAACTCCATCAAGCATTTTGGTTGAATTATGGCCCCTTTTTGACTTAGAAATCTTGGTTAAGTTTTTCGTACCAGTCCACATTTTGACAAAGTCTTTTGAGATAAAGCTTTGAAACTTTCAACACTTGTTTACCATCACAATGTCCAGTTGTAGGCAAGAGTACTTAACTCCATCAAGCATTTTGACTGAATTATGGCCCCTTTTGACTTAGAAATCTTGGTTAAGTTTTTCGTACCAGTTTATATTTTGTGTAAGGTGTTTGACATATGGCTTTGAAACTTTTATATCTTGTTCAGTATAATAGTCTCTATCAATAGGCAAGAGTACGTAACTCTCTCGTCTTTTTTGGCTGAATTATGGCCCTTTTTGAACTTGGAAATTGGTTCTGTTTTGTATATATCCATGTTTTGTCAAGACTATTTGACATATGGCTTTTAAACTTTAAACACTTGTTTATCATTATGATTTCCATCTGTAGGCAAGAGTACATAACTCTGACAACTATTTTGACTGAATTATGACCCTTTTTGGACTTTGAAATTTGTTCAGTTTTTTTTTACAAGTCAGTGTTTTGTCAAAACTATTTGAACTGTGGCTTTGAAACTTTTAACACTAGTTTATCAACATGATTTCCATCTGTAGGCAACAGTACATAACTCTGTCAACTATTTTGACTGAATTATGGCCCTTTTTGGACTTGGAAATTAGTTAAATTTTCCATATAAGTCCATGTTTTGCCTAACATATAACTTAACATATTTGCCATCATGGTCATACATTGCCATTTAGTGCAAGACTAATCGAAATCCACAAATACAGGAATATTTTTTGTTTAATCCATTTTTTTGTTTAGTCTGAAAATCTATGGAAATATTTTGACCCCATTCTTCAATCAATTCTTCGAATAGTCGAGCGCGCTGTCATCCGACAGCTCTTGTTCACCATATCTGTGTTGTTACTAAATGGATTTGATTTATACTTAAAGTGGTTGTTCCACATCATCATCTACACCATATGACACAAGATCCACAATGCTGGCACCAATATTTTACGATTTATGCCCTCTTTTTAGAATTTCAGGTTCAAGTTGTGATGCACTTACACCCAATCTCAGCTGTTACTAAATAGATTTGATTCAAGCTTAAAATAGTTATTCCACACTATTGTTCACATGATATGACACATGCTGCATTACTTGTGTAGAAATATTCAATGAATAATGTTTCCCATTTATACTTATTTAATGTTATGATACACTATATCTCTGTTATTACTTATTTCTTTTGACACAGACTTATGCTATTGTCCAATATCTTCATCCATGTTGGAGTCATTAAATACTCCAGAGACAGCTCAAACTTCCTCAGATGTGCCCAGTTTCACTATCCAGCTTCAAAATAGTTGAGCGCACTGTCTCCTGTGACAGCTCATCTTTTGAAAGAACTCATCCCAAACCACAAAGCCAGCTTCAACCAAACTTTACAAGATTGATCAATGTGTGGTCCTCCTTCAATATTTTTCTTCTGTGTTTGCTTCTAAAATTTTACATTTAAGCGGATTCTTGAAAACTACAGGCTAATTCTTCCAAACTGTTGAATATAGGCTGCTTTAAAATTAAAATTTCAGGTTATAGTTTTACATGTAAAAGATTTCTCAAAAACTACTAGGCCTTATGCTTTCAGACTTCACAGATTTCTTTGGTGTCATGAGTTTACCCCATGTTCTCTTTATCAAACTCTCTTATTACAATTGCAGGCTGATCATGGTCTGTGCTGTTGGCTATTCAGTCGGTAAATTTTCAGTGAAAAGCCCTTTGAATGATAAAAGATACTGCCCAAATTAAATTATGGACAAGTCCATTTTAGAAATTTAGCAAGTTAAAGGTTAACAAGCCTCCTATACTACTTGTGTTGTTTTTCAGGTTCAGTTCCAGTTGAATAGACTTCATTTCTGTGAGATGCACCATGCTGTAGATGCCCTATCCACTCTCGATATAGTCTTCCCACCTACACCATCCCTCACAATGATGCCTCCAGTTGACTGGTAAGACACTTTAATTATATTACCAAGACTGGAAAGTTAGTTCTAATGCCTCCAGTTGACTGGTAAGTTTGTTTCATTTCCTTTTTTTTCACAAGTTCCTCCACATTACTGGCAAGTTAGATTTATGAAATCTACCTATGCATTGCCATTCAGTTATTTGATATAAGCAGAATGGAGTATTTATAAGATGAGCAAAACTGAACTGTGTCTGAAATTAAATTACTATCATTCACTTTATTCATAAAATATATATTACTTTCACACTGACTTATTACGAGTTACTGCTCACAGCTTTTGGGTTTAGCATGGCATGACCTGAATTACCTCAAGTGTGTATTCCATTCAGCGGGGTAGTGTAAGTTTGATTTTTCAATCTGGGTTCCCATCTTTCAGTACATGTAGAGGCCGTCATGGGTCTTCATCTTTAAACAAGAGTTACCATATACATTTAGCTCTTGCATTGACATTAAACCAAAAATAAATAAATCCAAATGTTTCTACTTTGTTTCAAATCTTCTAGTTTTATGTGACAGAGGATATTGTTATAATTTCAGGACATGGAAAGAGGATGTTGGAGACAGGACTAATGAGGATCAAAGGGAGGCTATCAGGAAATGTGCAGCATATTCCCATATGGCAGTACCTCCCTTGCTTATTGTTGGTCCTTTTGGAACTGGCAAAACATACACCTTGGCACAGTGTGCAAAACATGTCCTGCTAGAAGAAAACACAAGAATATTGATATGTACCCATTCTAATAGGTAAGGAGCTTGTTAGACACATTATGAAGGTACATTGCTGATTTTTGTTAGCTCATATATGAACACACATTGCTCAAGATGAGGTATTGAATTCACCCTTTGTGTGTCGTTGTATGTCGTCATTCTCATCGTTGTCTATCGTCATTGTCAACAGTATGACTGTTTACACTCTGAAGGTCATAATTTTTGCAAAATCTTGATGAAACTTGGTTAGAATATTACCCTCAGTGCAGTCTTGGACAAGTTAGTTAATG
Source organism: Mercenaria mercenaria (assembly GCF_021730395.1). Taxonomy (NCBI): domain Eukaryota; kingdom Metazoa; phylum Mollusca; class Bivalvia; order Venerida; family Veneridae; genus Mercenaria; species Mercenaria mercenaria. The sequence continues at coordinate 87,129,916 of NC_069362.1, read as the reverse complement.
GGTCATCTGCGGCCAAAGACTAGGTCACTAGGTGAATCAATGCAAAAGCCTTGTTAACACTTTTGGGGCCACATTTTCTACCTCATTGTTTTGAAACTTTGTCAGAATGTCTCCATAAAGTCTAGGACAAAATAAAAACTGGGTTACCTGAGGTTAAAAACTAGGTCACTAGGTCAGATCATAGAGAAACTTGTTAACACTCTAGAAGACACATTTTTTTTGTACTTGATCTTCATAAGACTTTCTCAGGCTGTTTGCCTCTATGAAATCTAGGTCAGAAATAAAACTGGGTTACGAGAGGTCAAAAACTAGGTCACTAGGTTGAATCAGAGAGAAATCTTGTTAACACCATAGAGACCACATTTCCCTATCTTCTTGAAACTTTGTCAGAATATTTATCTCTATGAAATCTAGGGCAAAACTGTATTGCCAGATGTGAAAAACTAGGTCAGTAGGTCATATCATAGAAAAACCTTGTTAACACTTGGATCTTTTTAAAACTTTGTCCGAATTTTTTCTTTATGAAATCTAGGTTAAATTGAAAATTAAGTTATAACTCAAGTTAGAGAACTAACTTAAATTAAGGTTTTAGACCCTATTTGAAAATTTTGTTAAGTTTTGCATGCAAGATGTTTTCATTGCCATGATGAAATTTTGATTTGACAACGTAATAAATAACTCAGTCACATATGTTTTGCCAAGCTAAAAGCATGAAATAATTGCATGATTATTCTTAGTTAATTAAAGAATTGGACTGTTGCTTCCTTTTCAGTGCTGCTGATATTTACATAAAAGAGTTTTTACATCCGTATGTAATGGAGGGTAATCTTGAAGCGCGACCACTGCGAGTTTATTACCGTCACCGTTGGATACAGACTGTCTCAGAGACTGTTCTACAGTATTGTATACAGGAACAGTCCGGCCCACAAGCTGGTACTTTCAGGTATTGTCTTGAAATATTCCATTAGTATTTGAAAGTAGCGCATCTTAAACAAAAGTCATGGTCAAATAAGCTTTTGTGGTCCGTTATTATAATACTGGTTGGGAACCAGTACCCGAACAAGAACAGTTTCCGGACACATGTAATGAACATTATTAGGCTATTCCACGCTAGGTTTCTGTAATCAAGGATCCATTTAGATTTTGTGGCCATTTTCTAAACCTGATGTTTAAACTTTTAATGTTGTTTATGTGATAACCTAGGCTAAAAAAAACGGTTCTGATGTTAAAACAGGTCCTAGGTCAGATCATAGAGAATTTTTAATACCTAGTGAAGAATTTTTTTGTACTTGATCTTATAAGACTTCTCAGGTGTTTCCTTATGAAATCTGGTCAGAAATAAAACTGGGTAACGAGGGTCAAAATATTGTCACTAGGTTCGAATCAGAAGAAATTTTAAAACTCTAGAGACCAACATTTCCCTTTCTTGAAACTTTGTCAGAATATTATCTCATGAAATCAGGTCAAAACTGTTTGCCAAATTGTTAAAATAGCATAGTCGATTCAAGAAAACTTGTAACACATGGACTTTTTAAACTTTACCGAATTTTCCTTATGAAATCTAGGTTAAATGAAATTAAGTTATAACCATTAGGAAAAACTACTTTAAATCCCGTTTTAGACCCTATTTGAAAAATTTTGTTATTTTGCATGCAGATGTATTCATTGCCATGATGAATTTTGATTTGAATTGGAGTAGTTAAATATCAGTCAATATTTTTGCCAAGCCCCAAGCAGAAAAAGTTGAGATTATTCTGTTAATTAAGATTGGTACTGTTGCTTCCTTTCATGTGCTGATATTTACATAAAAGAGTTTTTGACATCCGTATGAATGGGGGTAACTGATGCGTCGCCACTGCCGAGTTTATACCGTCAACCGTTGAATACAGACTGTCTCAAGACTGTTCTAACAATTGTATACAGGACATCTGGGCACAAGCTTGGTACTTTCAGAATTGCTTGAAATATTCATTAGTATTTAAGGTAGCTTTCTTAAACTAATACAATGTCAAATAACTTTGACTCCGTTCTATAATACCTGTTGGGAACCAAGAACTACAGAACAGTTTCGAACACATAATATCACTTTATTTAGGCGTTTTAACAAATGCAGGTTATGGATTTCATCAGGATATTTGGTAGTTGTCTATGTCTATGAAAAACCATTGGTCACAAGGCGTGCGTTTAAAAGGAGTCAATGTTGAGGCAAATTTGTAAATAAGGTATTCTTATACAGAACCATACCAAACATAATGTATGGACTAAACTGTTTAACCTTCACTGGAAAATAATGACTTATGACCATGAGGCCCCAGGAAACCTAATTTTATTTTACAATTATGCCCTGATTACATTAGAATTGTAGTAGGAGTGAGTTTGTGGAGTGTTGGTTTATTTAGTCAATATTTTGTACCCCGAACAAAGTTGTAAGGGGGGGTCATACTTTTCAGGTTAACTGTCTGCCATTCACTGTCCGTAGACACAATCTTTGCTCTTTACAAATTACCCTTCCCCTCGACTACAATTTAATGAATTCACAAGTGATCAGTAAAACGGTATTCAATGCAATCGCAGTATGAAGGTTCTTTCAGACACAAATGATTGACAGAGTTAAGGGGACTTGTTTTTGTACGTTCTATATATCATTAGACACAATCTTGTGCAACCATCTCTCCTCATCCCCTTGACACATTTATGAAACTTCAACAATGTGATCGTAAAACGTAGTTTTGCATGGGTATGTTAGGTTCTTTAAAAAACAATTCCAATTATGGGACTTTGTTTTTTGTAACATACTATGACATACAGTCTGCATGTAATCTTGACATGCACTGTTAGGTCCCATAACTCTACTTTGCATTTTTTTTCAAAATTATGCCCCTTTTTCGACTTGTTAACATGCTATGTACATACAGTCTGCAAATGCAATCTTGTACGCGCCTAATCTTCCGAACCCTTGCACACAGTTTAATGAAACTTCACACAAGTGATCAGTACCAACCCTAGTTGTGCATGGTGCATGTTACGTTCTTTTAGATAAATATTCTGCATAGTTATGGGACTTTGTTTTTTGTTCACATACTATGTACATACAGTCTGCATATGCAATCTTGTGCACGCTTAATCTTCTGAACCCTTGCACACAATTTAATGAAACTTCACACATGTGATCAGTACCAACCCTAGTTGTGCATGGTGCATGTTATGTTCTTTTAGATAAATATTCTGCATAGTTATGAGACTTTGTTTTTTGTTACTACACTGTATACATACAGTCTATATACATACAGTCCACATAATTATGCAATCTCGTGTGCGTCAAATTGCAATGTACTGTGTCAGTGCTTGCGGGGGGTACATTCATCACCTTTAGTGATAGCTCTAGTTTGAGAAAATAATGGAGGCAAAATATGAAAATTTGTCCGGCTTCTTCAGAATATCCATGAGATGAAAGTCGAAAATTTAAAAATGCTGTTTTGTGTATTTTGCATGAAGCTATGTCCTCGAGTGGAGTATGTATAACTGTTAGTAAAGTCATTGTGGAATATTATGACAATTCATAAATTTTCCATCTCTTTTGAGGTTTTTAATTTGTATAGACAGTAGGAGAATAAGGAAATTTAAAATACTGTGATATCATTAATATTCGTGGGGTACAAATTTTCGTGGTTGAGTCAAACAGCGAAATTTAATCCCAATGAACAAGTAAAATTCCGATTCATTTTATGTTCAAAAGTTCAAATCCACAAATTCATATCCCCACGAAATTGCCGTTTTGACCAAAACCACGAAATTTCATGCCCACAAAATTAAATGATTTTACAGTAATGCCTGAATATGCCATGTAAACCATTGTTGTCTAGCACATTGAGCTATAGACTGTTAATGTAAAAAAAGCAGTAACAAAAGTTACAGAAATACTGCACACCTTCAGTTAGTACATATATTCTCAATGCTTTGTATGAATTTTCAGGGCCCCACAGGTAGAAGATGTAGAGAAGCATAGAGTAGTTATCACTACATTGAGTACAGCTCGGTTACTGTCTGACCTGGACCTTCCTGCGGGATTCTTCACTCATATATTCCTGGATGAAGCTGCACAGGCATTGGAATGTGACATGCTGATTCCCCTGTCCCTAGCAGGGCCTCATACTAGAGTAGTACTAGCCGGGGACCATATGCAGGTAAGCATTCAGTGCTGCATAGCTGTTACCTTGTTATGTCTTTAAACAGACTTGTAAGACAGAAATATTTAAATCATAGTTAATCACCTGATGACCTTACTGCATTGTGTATTATTACATACACATTTATCTAAAATAATTTCAAGTCACAAAGTTCATAAACATCAATGTTTTCATTTTAAGTGTAAATGTATATGTAATGAAGATTATTAATTTTGCATCAAGAAATACACACTCACTTAGTGGTATTCATTCCTAAGATTGTGCAGTATTTCAGCTGCAAAACATTGGCATGTATCTTCATACAGATCTTAAATCCTATTTATGTATGACTTTGATGGTAACTTACCAAAAATATTGATTAAAACATTTGTGGAAACGTCACTCTAGGAAATTAAGTTTTTTTGCCTAGAGGCTTCTGTGGGCAGGTGTGTTCTCCGACTTCAAGACAGCCCTTGCTGATATTGGTCTATCAGTTTCTTGAGAAGGTCGCTTATTTTGCCTTAAGCTGACTTCAGATATTTTCTGGCGGGTCACCTGGGGTTCATTAAGTTTCCATATGACCTAAACTATGTTGATGCGACTTTAAAAAATCATTTGGCTGAAAATTATTTTTGTTTTGAGAATATAAACAAAAAAAAACAAGAGAAACATTATTTTTACAGATGAGTCCTGAAGCATTTTCTGACTTTGCAAGACAACAAGAGTTCCATAAGTCTTTACTAGAACGTCTGTATGATATGTACCCGGATGAAAGTCCTAGTAAAGTGATGCTGTGTGAGAATTACCGTGCCAACAGAGCCATCATTGAGTTCACATCGGAGCTGTTTTATGATAACAAACTGAAGGCTTCTAAAGATCCTATAGCTCATAGTGTATACTATCCTCTGACATTCTTCACTGCGAGAGGAGAGGAGGTTCAGCATGAAAATAGCTCAGGATATTTTAATATTGCTGAGGTAATGTACTGCTGGAGTTTTGACTACCTTGTTGAAGGCATTTGTTATAAATTTGTTAACGACATACTAGTCATTCATCTGGATTTTCAGTATTAGTTGAATCACGTTTCATTGCTGTTGGACAAAGCTGTAAATTTTGCATAATTACCCACTATTAAAATTAATTTCTAACAAGATAATGTAGGATTATTCAGGGATAATCAGTCTGTGTTTTACCATTTTTTATGGACAAACAGAAAATTAACCATTAGCATGCTAGATAAATTGTCGTCTGCTGGAAATGTCGTCTGCTAAAATTGTAAAGTTCATTCAGTTTGCTCCAAAATTGGAAGAAATATTGTCAGAGTAGCAAACAGCTTGGAACCTGATCAGACGACGATTTAATCGGCGTCTGATCTGGTTCCAAGCTGTTTGCAAAGGCTGTTAAATTCTGCAGCAGGCTAAGGGTTAATAACGTTTGATTTATTTGGTAAAAGTAATGTTAAGCTGTATAACCAATTAGCTTACAATATATGCTGTTTTGAGTGACACTTCACTTGATTTCATATGTTTTGAATGTTTGAATTTACAGATCTACGAGATAATTGAGCAGGTGGATCATCTTCAGAAACACTGGCCTCCAGAATGGGGTGACTTTGATGAGAACAGTATATGTGTGGTGGCTCCCTACTCTGACCAGGTATACTTACTGGATGTATGGTTGAAATGATGATGAAAACTTGTCAGATAGAGGTCTTGTGATAAAGAGATAGAGCATTGAACTCTAGAAAGTTTCTTTACTAGATGAGCCAGTTTGACTGTTGTCTCAGCAGCACAGTTTGTTTGGGAAAGAAGTTAACTTATGAAGTTGGATGTATGTTAAAACCAGGGTACAGATTGACTTTTGGTCATTATCAATCAACTATTGATTAAATAAGCTTTTATCATTTTTCCTCCACCATGTGCATTAAACATCAGACAGTGTTGCTTTGAGAGATATATTACAGGTTATAATTTGTTAGAAATAATATTGAATACTATATGTTGACAGGTGATGCACATCAGAAGTGAACTGAGAAAGAAGAAAATGTTCAAAGTGTCTGTGGAGAGAGTTGTAAATGTTCAAGGTATGAAATATTCTTCATTCATATTATATAAAAGAAGCAACTTATCACAGTGATATCAGTGAGTTTATTTAGATGTTTAATTTTACTCTTAGAAATTGACCACATAACCTAAAACTAAGGACTGTTATGTTTATCCTTTTAAATAACAAGCACATTCTCAGTTTCAAGAATCTGTGAGACTGAAACTTTTAAGGACACAATAAGTTTGTAATTTTGTATGATAAGCTCGAGTTGTTGTTGTTTTTTTTTTCAGAACTTAAAATGGGTTCAAAGAACACTGCGTATAAAATGTTTTGTTTACTACAATTTTAGGAAAGCAGTTTCGTGTGATAGTGATGAGTACAGTGCGTACAAGGTTCACATGTCCAACTGATGCTGCAGCCGCAGACAAGCTAGATCTAGGCTTCCTGTCCAATATTAAACTTTTAAATACGGCCATAACCCGCGCACAGTCGTTAGTTATAGCTGTGGGTGACCCTGTCTCGTTATGTCTGGCTGGAAGGTGCAGGTATGAATTTTTCATCTTTACACTTTGACTGGTTTATCTTTAAATAATTGTTTATCTTTATTTTTCACATTAAAAACTTCAGAAAAAATGCCTTTGAAAATAAAAGCAATGCTAGGGAATTTCCTAGTAGTACTGTCATTAAATCATTTTCTGGTCCTTGATTATTCAAACCTTGTATATACGCAGAGAAATTATGGTTGTGTCACATACTGCATTTTCGTTTATGTTGTTAAAGTGTTATCTATATTAAAGAGATTTGGAAGATACTTAGATGTTGTGTGTACAGTTTAATTGTAACTGTTTTCAGTAAAGTATGGGAGTATTACATAGAGGTTTGCAATGATAACAACAGTTTCTTTGGGATGACTGAACCTCACTTGAGGTCCCTGCTCAACAATGCAGAGATGACAAAGACTTACATACTCAACCCTCTCGCCCCAGAGTTCATTCCAAAAGCCTCATATCCCGGGCAGCAAGGACAGCCTGTATTTATTACACATCCTGGTCAGGTGGGTCAAGCAGTTGGTTGGCCTCCTAATCATCCAGCAGCATACAGGGGACCGCAACCATCAGGACCCCTCCCACCCCCCCGTTGATATTTAAGTTTGCTATTTCATGCACACATATTTTCCAAAGCAACATTTCTGTTCAATTAATGAATGTGGTAAATTCCTTTTAAAGTTAATTAGTGGGATAATATGCCTAGACTAAAATGTGCATGTGAAAATAATAGTAATGATTTGAAGCAAAGCATAATTTCCATGATAAAGCAAAATAATTAAATTGCCCTTGATTATGAAAACAATTCCTAGTTTTTGAAACAGTCACCATAGATGATACCATGTTTGACCAATAAAGATATAGGATAATGGGGATGTATTATCTTTAATTTTCAAATTGCCATAATCTTTGCAGTTTATGGATATGCTATCCTTTAATGGAAACCCATATATGCCAATGATGTACCCATCACCTTACCAGCCATATCACCCATACATGGGACCACTTGTATACAGACCCCACCCTGGCATGTACCCTGCAATGGGAGGGAAAGGTCAAGTGAGGGGAACTCTACCTAAACAGTCTGCAGCAAACAAAGCTAAGGTGGCGGCACAGCCAGTCCTTCCTGTGCAGCGAGATGATGAAGACCGGAGTGACTCACCGAGGGCAACAGCCACGCCCCCAAAATCTGCAGCATCAAAGCAGCAGTCTGGGACATTGGGATCACAGTCTACAAAGAAATCTGGCCAGAAAAGGATGGTGACAGTAAATATGGTGCCTAGAATGCCAATGTATCAACCGTACTACCCTTATCCGCAGTATGTCATCCCACCAGAAGATCCAAGGTACATGCAAATGGCAATGCAGGCTCCATATTACTACTCCTATCCCAACATGCCACGCCCACCATACCCTTACATGATGCCTCAACCAGTTCATGTGCAAATGCAGCCAAGACCTGGTTCAGGAAGTGTGTCGCCTGCAAGTTCTTCAGATGGCGCTGTGAAAGGGAACCACCCTACATCCCCTACTGATAGTAGTCAATCAGATGCACTATCTATGTCACCAGGTTCAAATACTGGGCAGCATATTCAGTTACTTCCAAATGTTAAACATGTTCCAACACACTTGCTGTATGGTACACCAGGAAGTGGCAGTAACTCGCGCTCCAGCACTCCTGTTTTGACAAGTTCGCCTGCACCTCAGCAGCAGGGTGGCATAGCAAAAGATAGCCCCAGGAACTCTCAGGGAGAGATGGAATTCCCAACATTTAGAAGAAGGCAGCATAGTGGCCCACGACCAGTCTCTCAGAGTCCAAGTTACAGCTCTCAAGGTTCTCATGAAAGCTCCACTTCCCCTGTGTTAAATGGAGATCAAGCTTCTACTGTGTACAAAACGGAAACTCAGACCGGGGTTCATACAGAGACAATAGTGAAATCACAGAGTCAGTCAATTTCAAAATCAGAGAAGCAAACAATTGCGGCTAAAGCACCAAGAGCCCTGAAATTGAACACTAATACAACTGGGTTTAGTCGGCAATTCAGTGATGAACTTGGAACACCAACTGAAATCACAAACATAGTGAGAATGATAGAAGAAAATATTGATGAAGTTGATGAAGAGGATGTTGAAAGGACTGCAGACATGCTGTTTAGAAAGGAGGCTATGCATCACAGTAAACCGTCGCCTCCAGCAGGAAAACTCTTTCTCAATCTTCCTGTACGAACTCCTGCAAGCGATCCCCCTCAGTCTTCATCTGGCAGTTCACACGAAGAGGATCCCATGCCATCATATGCCAGAGCTGTACGACAACAGTTGCCATCCTATAGGGAGACAGACTTTGACCCATCAATGTTAGAGCCCCAGACACCCATGACACCTGCTGGGTTTCATACTCCGGGAACAGATATCAACACTGACCCTCTAGAACTCCTGCGTAATCTCAATATCAATAATGATAACTTAAATAGGAGTGCCCATGGTCACTTCTGAATGAAAAATCATGTTTAGCTTTGTTGTTATAAACGTGTAAAAAATGGGAACATTTTAGGTAAATCACCTTTGTTTTGGGTAGATTGTGTATATCTTAGAGGCTGATAAGTTTTACAGCAATTAGTCATTACCATAAGGTAATCTGTTTTCCAGAAACTGCAAAATTCTATATTTTTTAAAATAAGGCAGTTTTATGTTGTTATATAGATTTGAATCATTTTGGAATAGTAAGTGAAGTTAATCAGGGCTCAAGCTAGGTCCATATTTTGGGGAGGTCACTTGTCCCTTCAGCTGATTAAGGGAGAAGTTGAGGGACTTGTAGCAGATATATTTTTCATACATAAAAAAAGCTTAAAGCACCTCACTGCACCAAGCTTTTGAAAAGATATGTAGGCACAGATCTGAAAATAATTTAATTTTGCTTGTTTCTGAATAAAACCATTTATATTACCATTCATTTTCTTAGTTACATCATTTCCCATGCAATAATTATAGTTTTGATTTAAAATTATGAAAAAAAATGTTTTCAAAAATACAAGCTAAATAGTTCTTAGGTAGGCATATGTGAAACAGATCAGTACAATTATATGTTAATTAATCCACATTTGTAAATAATTTTGGGGATTTTAAGGACTTTGAGATCAATTTCTAGACCTTATTTGTGTTTATTTCTTTTAAAATTTAAGGTTCTGTCTCTATCTAAGGTGTTGATTTTTGCAATATCTTGTATCAGGGTAGTTGAGTAACCCGATATGGCAGAAGTTTTATCTCCATTAAGATAATTTTACAAGTAGATTGCTGAAAAAAGTGGAATCTACATTTAAATCCTTGTAAAGTCGAACAGTAGATACCAGCATTTTTATGCCCCCGAAGGGAGGCATATAGTTTTTGAACTGTCTGTCAGTCTGTCGGTCTGTCAGTCTGTCCGCAATTTTCGTGTCTGGTCCATATCTTTGTCATCGATGGATGGATTTTCAAATAACTTGGCATGAATGTGTACCACAGTAAGACGACGTGCAGTGCGCAAGACCCAGGTCCGTAGCTCAAAGGTCAAGGTCACACTTAGACGTTAAAGGATAGTGCATTGATGGGCGTGTCCAGTCCATATCTTTGTCATCGATGGATGGATTTTCAAATAACTTGGCATGAATGTGTACCACAGTAAGACGACATGCAGTGCGCAAGACCCAGGTCCGTAGCTCAAAGGTCAAGGTCACACTTAGACGTTAAAGGATAGTGCATTGATGGGCGTGTCCGGTCCATATCTTTGTCATCGATGGATGGATTTTCAAGTAACTTGGCATAAATGTGTACCACAGTAAGACGACGTGTCATGCGCAAGACCCAGGTTCGTAGCTCAAAGGTCAAGGTCACACTTAGATGTTAAAGGATAGTACATTGATGGGCATGTCCGGTCCATATCTTTGTCATCGATGGATGGATTTTCAAATAACTTGGTATGAATGTGTACCACAGTAAGACGACGTGTCACACGCAAGACCCAGGTCCGTAGCTCAAAGGTCAAGGTCACAGACGTTAAAGATCATTTTTCATGATAGTGCATTGATGGGCATGTCTGGTCCATATCTTTGTCATTCATGCATGGATTTTAAAATAACTATGCATGAATGTGTGACACAGTAAGACAATGTGTCGTGCGCAAGACCCAGCTCCGTAGGTCAAAGGTCCTTAACTCTAACATTGGCCATAACTATTCATTCAAAGTGCCATCGGGCATGTATCATCCTACGGAGACAGCTCTTGTTTTGTTTGTAATATTTCTAAGGAGACAGCTTACAAGTTTTTCCTAAACAGTGGAGGTTAAATATTTCTGTTTACCAAAATTATGCGTTTACAAAACTTGCACATGTTGAACGATGAAGGACAAAGTGACGAAGATGTGAGTCACTAATTTGCTGCATACAATTGCCTCTAATGTAAAGTATAATCTGATTCACTTTCACTCGTATTGTAAAAATTTCACAAGCGCATTAAGTAGGTGGAGCTCAAATTATGCCCTAGGCATGTGTTCAAGTCTTGTTGACACACTTGTAAACTAACAGGCCAGTTATCAGTAATTAGAAAAGTGTAGATAAAAAGAATCTGGTGGTTTGAATTTCACTTTGAGCAAAGTCAGGAGCTTCAAAGGGACTACTTTGCTACTAGTTGCCCCCAAGCTTGAACCCTGAGTTAATAAATTGTAATTTTGTTATCTGAAGTTTTTTGCATTTTTAAGGAAAGCAAAACATAGTTTTTAACTGTATCACTGCTTGGGAAATGGTTTGGTCAGTAGCGTATTTAATGTTCCCTGATATTGATGCCAAGTTAATGTGATGTTAGTCTTCACCTGTAGATTGATTACCTTTTTTATAAGTGAGTATTCTTCAAGTTTGTAACAAATAGTCGCTATGCTCACATTATAGTTCTGTAAACTTAGTGTCTAGATTTTGGTAGTGTCCAGCACTATGATGTATTTACATACATTATTTTTTATTATTAATTGATGTACCATTCAGGTATAAAAGATGGTTTCTTGTATATTTGATAGTGTTTTTTTCTAGGGAGTCTGATTATATTGAAATGTGCTGGTCACTAAAACCTGCATTTTCTCATTCAGTATAATATTTTAACTTTGTTGAGTAAATATTGTCATCATGGTATGTAAATAGTGAATATTTTTCTAATCTTGCAGGGTTTTTTTCATCTCGACTGTTATAAAGCACAAATTAGCAATTTAGCACCTGACTTAAAAAATTATTTTTCTTGATCATGTAAGCTGTATAGTGAATTGAATGAGACATTTTTAAAACATCTTGTATTATAATACTCTATGCCATACAACAGTAATAGCTTGATATTAGAAATGGTTATTTTGTACAGTACTAGAGATTGCATAAGAAGAATATTCTAGCCTCTTTGTGGCCTGGTATATTGATTGTTTGTTACGTATTTGAAGTACGATATATTGATACTGATTACGTACTTGGTGTTGATATTTTAACATGTGTAACACAGCACTTTATATGTTTGTGCACTGTTTACACATTTATATTTATATTGTATATTTATTCCATTTTGAAAGCATCATTAACTTGCTTCTTGATAAATTGTGTGCATTTTCAACATTACTCCATTTTTTTGCAGAATTCTTCAATTTGCATCACACAATATTCAGAGAAGTATCTGTTTATTGTAAATATTAACATTTCACTTGTTGTGTCATGTATCATATGAGGTAATATGTCAAATTTAATCTTGTATATCATTGCATTGTTAACACATGAGCTGCACCATGAGAAAACCAACATACTGCATTTACGACCAGCATGGATCTAGAACAGCCTGTGCATCAGTCTGGTCAGGATCCATACTGTTCGCTAACAGTTTCTGTAATTGCAGTAGGGTTTGAAAGCAAACTGCATGGATCCTGACCAGACTGCGCGGATGCACAGGCTGATCTGGATCCATGCTGGTCGCAAATGCACTATATTGGTTTTCTCATGGTGTGGCTCAATTATATATCTGATTGATGTGAACTTTCTGGAATTCCATCCCACATCTGTCTCAGTCATTGAGCATGCATTAAGTGCATGATGAGAAGTTGTATATATGCAGAAAATGGACCGGGAACATTTATTGCTTCATGTCACTGAAATGCTACACATTTTCCTGCTGCTTTTGTGCATGTGTTGCTAGGCAACTGCTTTTAGTGCTCTTACTACCATTACTTTAAATGGATGAAATTTATGTGTTGGATTTACTGTGTTTTGGGTAAGAAAAGTGTGCATCTAGGATAGCATTCTGATGTTCTACTAACAAGCTACACGGCTGCTTACACATTTTCTCCCCAAATCGTGAAACATATTCTAAAAATGACAGTTGTATTACAGACGGTTTGGATACCGTAAAAATTGCAACAGAAGTAATAATAAGCCCTTCCTGTTGAACAATGTACATTACAGACTCATTCTATCATATAGATTAACAGTTCACTTGCATTTCATCTCATTTTTTTTGTGCTATGATTATGAAAATAACATATTTGTACAATCATTGTATACTGTTTATTATTAATATACACATATTTCTTTTTTTCACTTGTTATGAAAATGGTGTGAATCACCCTGTACTAATATATATATATATATAAATAAAACTCACTTGTGTATTGAAAGTGCTTGTTCTTTGCGACTAATGTAACATATTAACACATGTATTTGAAATATAATTGGAGTATTTTGTAACCATGTTATACAAGTATGTATCATTTATCAGAAACATTTAATCACAAAGACTGCATTAGAGCAAATGTATGTCGCAAGGACACAAGCATTTTTATTCACATTACTTCTAATATTTTCAGGTAAGTCCCATTTTTAAGTAGCACCCATTCATAGTAGTGCTTTTTAGGATAGTGCTAGATAATCCGTGCCATGAGAAAACCAACATAGTGCGTTTGCGACCAGCATGGATCCAGACCAGCCTGATGTGTATCAGGATCCATGCTGTTCGCTTTCAAAGCCTACTGCAATTAGGTAAACCGTTAGCGAACAGCATGGATCCTGACCAGACTGCGCAGGCTGGTCTGGATCCATGCAGGTCACAAATGCACTATGTTGGTTTTCTCATGGTGCGGCTCAATTATGGTTTTGTGAACATATAACCAAGAACTGTTTTATCCTTGTGTAGAATATAATGTGTGACAAAGCTATGTTTGGTCTTCAGTTTCATGTCTGGATAGTAAATATTGCTTTATATAAATGCCATTTAAAATGGCTTTTCATTCAGATATTTATTTTTATACTGAATGACAGGGATACATTTTAAACTTGAAACAAAACTGTTAGACCACACATAAGCTTTGCTGTGGTTTTCTTAACCATATATACATGTTTAGATCATGACATTTTGTATTACAGTTAGAACATTAGCAGGTCTTAAATCTTGGGGGGTTGGGGTGACTTGGGATTGGAGTGGTTTTAAATCTGTTGCCCCACATCCCTGGCATGTTGAACCTCTCCAAGTTAAGAGTTCCCTCATGTTAGACTACTTTAGATCAGCTTGCTCAAGGTTTGTGGTATTACAGATGTACTCAGTGATAGTACCTAAATGTAATAGGGAGACATCACTAGTAAAGCCAAACTTTCACTGAACCACCTTGGGGTGTTACTGTAACTATACAACAGTAAAAATATGACTTTATGTCTTTGTGGATAGTTTTAGACATGTACTTGTTTAATAGCCAAGTTCAGTATAACACAAATCAAGTTCTATGTATTTCTATTACCAAACTGTCATCACAAAACTGGTTCACATTGCAAGGACAAAATGTGTACAATTACCATGTTTTTGAGCTGAATGGTAAAAAAAGTAAGGTTTGTGTTGTTTTTGGTTGGTGTTGGCTATAGTTATTGATGTAACCAAACTGTTTGAAATAATCTCTGTTTTCTGATATATTCTTTGTATAAATGTAACTTGTACACATGGTATTTTTGTAATGCTTTAATCTTTTACTGTTCAAGGCTTCAATCAAAGTTATACAGTTGCCTTATGTGTTGTCTACCTTGTCTTGAGAATGTTCTATGATACAGCAAAACTAATGGAAGGAAATAATTCCGTAGAAACATTGCAAGTACTGGCCACTTTTAACCTAACATAAACCAATGAAGGAAGCTCAGTATTCAGCTTGTACAATGTATATAATGTGAAATTACTCAATCCTGTGGGCATACAATTCTGTTATTTTGGACAAAATGCCTTTTTCATAGGGATGTGAATTTGAAACCAGAAATAGGAATTTTATTGGTTTATCTAAATCCAGTCAACTACTAAATAAGTTCCCTGTGAATAATGATTTAACAGTGGATAAATCTTTTTATTATTTGAGTGCTAAATTTTGTTTGAAACAATTCAAGATTCTATCTTAAAGGAAGAAAAGAATCCCTTGCACATAAAATTGTTGAGTACAAATAGACAAATATGTTTGTGTTAATTTTTCATTGGATGTACTTATTGTAGTAGAAAAAGTATATTAAAGGTATGTTTTACAGTTTAAAAAAGTCCTTTCTTGACTGTTTCTGTATAAAAAATCAGGTGGAAAAGATGCAGATAAATATTTTTATACATCAGTGTTACACAGCGATTTGATTTGCTGTAATGGTGAGGGGTACAAAACTCGCTTTCGCTAGACATTATCTTTGTGTTTTTGGGCTGTTTTTTTTAGTACTTGTGACATTTGTTAAAATTTCTCTGTTCTTGATTGGTGCAATATTTCTTTGTGCACACAGTACCCTTGCTTCACTGTCTTGATTTTTTTTTTTTAATTCTAACTGCTAAATATTTGTTTGGACTTAAAAATGGCGAAGGTGGAAAATACACACAGAAAAATTTGTTATTGATAGCACAAAAGTTAACATATCAAAGAAACAAAAGAGTAGCGTTTGAAATGAATAAAAAAAAAACATGGTCATACGAGTATTAATTGTACTTTATATCCATGTTGTATATTTTAAATGGCATGCTTTATGCATCGTTATGCCAGTTTTAACCATAGAAATTTTTATGGAAAGGATAACATTTTGTCGAGTTTTAAGAATTTTTCTTGCTTAATTCTTTCAACATGTTATAGTTTTGTTGATTCTAAATTTTATAAAATTGATGCTTATTAACAAAAGAAGAAAAAATTCAGACAAGAAAACCTGATCAGTTTTTTTTTTTTTTTGCAGAAGAAGTGTCTTTTATTGTCAAAAACAGTTCCTTGATTTTAATACTAATACAGTTTGCATTAATGACATTAGACAAATAAATGTTATCGGTATGCCATATCTTTAACAGGTTATTGATCTGTCAGTGATGGGTATGTTATTTTTATTTTTTATCTTTAAAGAATCTAATGTTACGTATTGTTAAACCAGTTTATGATAAACTGTAAAAGACGTTTATACTTTGGTCATATGTTGAAGTATTTATTTGCCAGAACATTAGTAATTTAGAGTATCTTTAATTTTTTAACATTTATGGAAGATTATAACAACATTGAAGAAATACTTCACTAATTTACCCCAAATTTTATGTATAGTTGAAAAGACAAAATGAAATTAGAATTGGATACATTCATTACCGGTATTTACAAATTAGGTGTATACGGGAAATAAATAGTTCTGCAAATGGTCCATATTATAATCAAGTGTGTTAGATATTTTCCCTGTTATGCTTAACTGTTTGTTGTCCATAAAAGTTTAAGTTGAAGTGAGTTCATCATGGAATGTTATTTCTTCTTAATTCAGTTACTTTAACTGGATGTGGTAGCCATTTCTCACACATGTCCATGACTGCATATCAGGTTTAATGTAATTAATTTTTAATGTAGACTTTGTCTATTAATTTTTGGCTTTTTAGCACCCATTTACTCAATTCAAAACTGCTTTGGTTGATATGTAAGCAAAGATGTGACAAAAAGATGCAAAAAAGAGAAATAGTGACCTAAAAATTACCTGGAATATTGTAAAAAAAAAGGTGTGTATGATATGTAAGCATAGATATGTGTGTAGTCAATGTTCTGACTGCTGCATCTACAGTAGATTATACATGTTGTAGTGAGCATCTATCTCACTCTATCTGTCATCAGTGTAATGAATGATATGTAGGGTGTGGATGGCTGTAGTAATTAAAAAGGTGTAATCCATACCTGTCTTATTGTTCTTTGTCAAAAATAGCCATTGGCTTGCACAAGAATTTTTAGCTTATCTGAGCGCAATGCTTATGGTGAGCTGTTGTGATCATTCACTGTCATTAGTCCACTATTAGTTTAAAGTAATTCATTTAGCCGGATTGTGATGAAAGCCTCAAGCTTATTTGAACAACTCTCTAGTTCGCTGTCCTGGAAAATCTAGTACAGGTGTCGTATGAGAAGGCTCGAACCCATGACGTAGGTTGAGCTACCTACCTTAACCTTAACCACTAGACCACCGCTAGTCCACACTTCAAACCACATTTCCTTTGGAACCATTTGGTGGAAGTTGAGACTTGACCTGGATGTGTCCTGTTCAAAGAATTTTATTTTATGCAGAACTCTTCAGTCATGGCAGGGAAAAGAAAATTCTTGAATGAAACCATCTACCATCTTCTACCAAAGTTGTTCTATTGAATCCGATTTGTCAAACAACATGGCCATTAAAGGACATGGTCACTTTTCCCTAAATATATAAAGCGGGAACTTCAAAAATCATCTAGTCCAAATTAACAATAATTTCTTGGAATTTTTTCTTGTTTGACCCTCTACCAAGATAAACAAAAATCTTATAAATCAGAAGACATGGCCACCTGGGTGTATTTTTACTTCCCTACGAGTATAAAGTGGAAGTTTTAAAGATCTTGTCAGTAACTGCTAGCTCGATTTTGAAATAATTTCACACAAATGATCCTTGCGCGAGTATCAACCAATTCTGATTCATCAAAAAAATATGGCACTAGAGGGCATTGTCACTTTTCCATATATATATATATATATATATATATATATATATATATATAGTGACAACTTTAAAAATCTTGCCAGAAACTGTGAGCCCAATTTTAAAATAATTTCAAACGGCCAAGGTGCTCTTAAGGTGACCTTCAACCAAAATAGTTCAAATTAATCATAAAGATACATGGCTGCCAGAGGGTTGGACAACTTCCCCTATATCTTTAAAAATCTTGTCAGAAACTGGTGGCCCAATTTTAAAATAATTTACTTAAAGACATACCTGACAGTTTTCAATAAGTAAATAGGCAAAATATTTTCCTATGGACAGTATTTCTTTAAACTTTGAGTACTGACTGAGAGTAAAGTTTAAAACGGAAATTTGTATTAAAAATCATAGGTACCCGTGCTTGACCCAGTTTCAGACTGGCCTAGGAATCGTCAAGATAAACATTCTGACCAAGTTCCATGAAGAAACCAACTGTTTACTGACTAAGAGTCAAGTTTAAAACGGAAATTTGTATTAAAAATCATAGGTACCCATGCTTGACCCAGTTTCACACTGGCCTAGGAATCATCAAGATAAACATTCTGACCAAGTTCCATGAAGGTAGGGTCATAAATGTGGCCTATAGGGTGTTAACAAGCTTTTCCTTTGTTTTGACCTGGTGACCTAGTTTTTGATCCCACATGACCCAGTTTTGAACTTGGCCTAGAGATTATCAAGATAAACATTCTATGCAAGTTTGTATCAAATCAAAGCATAAATTAAACTTTATATGACTGAAAGGGCCCAAATAGAATGCCCCTTTCAGGGGTAGTAACTCCAGTAGAACCCATGATAGAATCTAGCTGGTTTTCAAAAGGAACCAAGATCTTATTGTGATTTAAGTTGTGTGACAGATGAAACTTCCGCTTCTGGTCTAGTATGGCGGAAAAATAATAGCTCTCGGAATATTTTAAGAAAATCCAGTTAAATCCTTGGAAGTAGTGAAAAATACGAAGGGATTCTTGGCGGTTTAGTGCACATAGTGTTACTGCGTACTTTTGAAAAAATAATTTTATTGGATTATTTCGAATATTGAGGAAAATGGCTTGTACAGACACCGCCTCGTCGGGCAAACCATCTTGTAGAGATTGTGATTTAACTTTCACTATGAAAAGCAGAGGATTACAGTGTAGTTTTTGTGTAAATTCATATTGCTTGAAGTGTTCAAAGTTAAAAGCTAGTCTTTTTAATGAAATTGGTAAAGATGAATCTGTATTCTTTAGCTGTACTCATTGTAGGATTGCTATGCCTTCACTGTCCAAAGTGCTTGCTAAGATTTCATCGTTTGAAGAAAGATTTGAGAAAATTGAGAGAAGTTTGGATACTTTGACCAAGCATGGAGATTCTCAAAGCAGTACTAGTGATAGGATTAGGGAAATTATACAGGAAGAAAAACAAGAGGAACATGAAAGAGAGGTGAGAAAATTGAACATTATTATACATTCTCTTGCTGAATTAATCTGACTGAATGTGACGATGATAAGAAGGAAGTGGATCAGATTTTAAATGGGACTTTGAATTTAAATCTTGAATTTGAAAATGTGATCAGAATGGGGAAAACTGCAACAAATCACAGGAAGCCAAGACCCTTGCATTTCACTGTAAAGGATGTGGATTTGAAACACAAAATACTCTGGACCTCAAGGCTCTTGAAAAATCATGATAAGTATTCTTCAGTATTTCTCACACCCGATCTTACACCAAGGCAACGTGAAATAGCTTTTAAATTACGTGAGGAGAAACGTAGAAGAGAAGCAGCGGGTGAGTCAAATCAAGTAATTCGTAAAGGTCGGATTGTCCAACAGGACAACGATAGAAGGATGGGTGATCATGGTTACAATGTAGCACAGCGCCGTCATAATCCATCTATGCTCCACTCCACTCCGCGAGGCAGTGGTGGGGCTTTTCACTAGAAACGCTTGCATAATTAAAGACTCAACATGTACATATGTTAACAGTTTACAGTTAAATCAAAGTTCAAGTTTTAACAGTTCAAATGTTAGTGCACCAAATAAGGGGGCAAATGTTCTTTTTGACTCTTGTTCTACAATTTTGTATTCTGGAGATGATACAAATGACAGTTTTGTTACGGTGGGTGAAAATTCTACAGATTTATATTCTGAACAGCATTCAGATTTTATTTCAGACTTTAGTTTGGGTGGTCAGTCAGATCTTTTTTCAGATTTAAATTCGAGTGGTAACTTGGGTAGTTTGAATGGAAATTCTTCTAATTCATTTGAATGTAGCAGCACACAGAGAAATGGACTCAGTCTGTATTATACGAATGCAGATAATCTGTTAAATAAATTTGATGAACTGGAAATACTGGTTTCCTTGAATAATTTTGACATTGTTGTGGTAACCGAGGTTTTCCCGAAAAATGTAAAACCAACTATCATGGACTATCATGAATATGCCTTGAAAAATTATCAATGTTTCATTTCGAATATTCACGAGAGTAGTCGTGGAGTGGTAATTTATATCAAAGACAGTATCCCTGCTGAATATTGCAAGGTTCTGCAAGGAAATGATTTTTCTGAATCAGTATGGTGTGTAGTAAGAATGTCAAATTCACAAAAACTGCTTTTAGGGGGAATTTACAAATCTCCATCTTCTGATATTTTGAAAATCATCGGAAACTGAACATGTTATTCAATCGGGTATCTTCATTGAAATATGATCATTTAGTAATTGCAGGAGATTTTAACTTTCCAGAGATAGACTGGAGCACGTGGTCTGTAAATAGAACTGAAACACATCCGGCATTCTTATTTGTAGAATGTTTGAGGGACAATTTTCTTGTGCAGCATGTAAATTCATATACAAGGTATAGGGAGGGTCAAGACCCCAGTTGTTTGGACTTTATATTAACTGACAGTATGACAAATATTGATAAAATAAAAACAATTGGTAATTTAGGTGCCCCTGATCATGTGGGTATTGTTTTTGAATTCCTCAGCCCTGTTGAAGAAAATTGTGAAAAAGTTCCCAGACCTAAATTTTACAAAGGAAATTATGATGATATAAGAAATTACTTGGAAAAAGTCTCGTGGGAAACTATTAATGATTTGGATGTTCAAGAAGCATGGAATTTCATGTTGAATCATATAAGACACTGTATAGAAATTTATATACCAAAAACTTGTGACAGTAAGTCAAAATTTAAGAAGCCAAAGTGGATGGACTCCTATTGTGTTAGGAAAGTAAAAAAGAAGTATCATGCATGGAAACGTTTCACGTTTAGCCATAGTTACCGGGACTATCAGGAATTTTGCAAACACCGTAATCTTGCAACAAGTGCTATACGTTTTGCTAAAAAGGAATATCAAAAAGGAGTAGCTGAAAATTCTAAAACTTCTCCTAAGTCCTTTTTGAGCTTTGTAAGGTCTGAAACCAAAAGCAAGGATGGGATTGCAGATTTAGTAGATGAAAATGGTAACATTGTAACAGAAAATATTGGGAAAGCAAACACACTAAATAACTTTTTTGCATCAGTTTTTAAGGAGGAAGGGCAAGCTGATTTACCAGATTTTGAGGAGAAAATTGATAGAGATAGTTTTATTTCTGAAACTGTAATTTCGCCTGAGAGTGTGCTCAAACATTTGAAAAATTTGAATGTATCAAAGGCTTGTGGCCCAGATGATTGTCACCCTATGTTTTTAAGACAATGTGCAGAACAGTTGTATAAACCTTTAAGTAAAATTTTCCAAAAATCTGTATCTACAGGGGTGTTACCTGAAGACTGGAAGGTTGCAAATGTTACTTGCATTTTTAAGAAGGGAGATAAATCTTCACCAGGAAATTATAGACCCGTATCTTTAACTTCAATTGTTTGTAAAACTCTTGAAAAGCTTATAAGACAAGTAATACTAAATCATCTGACAGAACACAATCTGATATCTGATTGTCAGTTTGGCTTTAGGAAAAATCGTAATACTATTTTACAACTGTTAGCTGTACTTGAAGATTGGACGGAGGCTGTAGATATTCAGGTTGACACAATATACTTAGACTTTCGAAAGGCTTTTGACAGTGTTCCCCATCGTCGTTTACTTCAAAAGGTGGAAGCTTATGGTATAACTGGTAACATTTTGAACTGGCTTAAAAGTTTTTTAAATGGTCGAAGACAACGAGTAGTATTAAATGGACATAAATCAAACTGGAACTCAGTAGTATCTGGTATTCCTCAGGGATCCATATAAGGGCCAATTTTGTTTATTATTTTTGTGAATGATCTGCCAGATGTAGTTGGTTCTGTATGCAAGATGTTCGCAGATGACTGTAAATTATATCGTAACATCACGTCAAGGCAAGATCAGCTAGACCTGCAGGATGATATCGCACATTTATGTGACTGGAGTAAGGACTGGTTGTTAAAGTTCAATATACAAAAATGTAAAGTTGTTTCATACGGAAATGAAAAAATCCGAAAAGACTATACTATGCCTGATGCAACTGGAGTAGAGCATAAACTGACAAGAGATAACTCTGAGAAGGATTTGGGAGTATTGTTTACTAGTAAACTGAACTTTGAGCAACATATAAGCAGTTTAGTGAATAAAGGGAATAAAATACTTGGTCTTATGAAAAGGAAATTTACGTACATGGATAAATCATTGTTTTTGACATTGTATAAGGCATTAGTTCGCTCCCATATCGATTATGGTAACTTAGTGTATTATACAGTTATGAAAAAATGTAAACAGCTGGTTGAAAATCTACAAAGACGGGCTACAGCACTAGTTCCTGAAATTAGACATCTTTCTTGTTGTGAGAGGTTAAAGGAATTAAATCTTCCTTCTTTAGACTATCGTAGAAATAGATATGATATGATCCAGGTATTTAAAATAATACACAAGATAGATGATGTAAACATGAACACTTTCTTCAGTTTTGCTGGAAATAGCCGTACAAGAGGTCATAATTTGAAACTCTACAAACCAAAAGCCAAAAAATCATTACGGTTAAACTCCTTTGGACATCGCACTATAACAGTATGGAATAACTTACCAGAGGAATAGTCAACAGTGACACTGTAACTTCATTCAAATCAAAACTGGACAAATACTGGATATCTAAACGATATGATGTTTCTCAAGTATATTAGGTTTAGACTAGACCGGAGGCAGAGAACAGTTTTTATGAGGTATTTCAAGGGGACTTATTTTAGCTAAAGGGCTATGGAGTGTCCCCAGAAGACAAAAGGTAGTGTGTAAGTGTGGTTAAATTCAAATGTAAAATGTCACTTCTATTGTGTTCACAAGGTAAAAATTAACAAATTTTGGCTCTTTCAGGGGTCGTAACTGCGGAACCTATGATTTGATTCGTCATGGAATCCAAGATCTATGGTTGTTAAAGATATTTTGCAAGTTTGTATCAAATCAAACCATAAATGAAGTCTCTATATGGCTGCAAAAGCCAAAATAGCTTTAAGGGGCCAAAACTCTCTAACCCATGATGGGATCTGGCCAGTTTTCAATAGGAACCGAGGTATTACGCCAATACAAGTTGTATGCAAGTTTGATTAAAATCATTTGCAAATGTGGTCTGTATCATGTCCACAAGCCAAAATAGCAAATGTTTGCCCTTTAAGGGGCCATAATTCTGGAACCCTTGAGTGGATCTGGCCAGTTTTCAAAGGGAACCGAGATATTATGCCAACACAAGTTGTGTGCAAGTTTGATTAAAATCAGTTGCAAAATGTGGTCTCTATCTTCTTCACAAGAAATTGTGAACGGACGACAGATGGAAGAAGGGCGGTCGCAAAAGCTGACCTTGTCACTACGAGACAGGTCACTACAAGACAGGCGAGCTAAAAATGGTCAAAAACTGTTCTTCAGATTTGGAATTAAGCCTGTTCATGAACCCAGAGTTGAAAAAAAGAAAAATCTTCAAATGCTATCTCCTTTCAAAACCACTGGTCTGGTTTTGAAATAATTTTTTAAAAATTCTCCTTGTATGACACTTTACTTCTCTGATACTGCAGGCCTGTTTTCAATTATTTGGCAGAAATATTTCTTGTTCAACTGGTTTGAAGTGTGAAATTGGTTAGTGCAAAAGGGCCATCATGGTTCTTTTTGTTTAGTGTTATTTTCTTTCTTTAGAAGTTACTAGTATCCTTAAATGCAAATACAGGCCTCACTAAATGAACATACATTCAGGTGTTGTGCACATTTAAGAAAAATAAATCGCAGTTGTTTCCATCTAGGTATAAAATACACAGACGTGTGAAGGCCAAAGATTATGTACTTCATACCTACATGGAGGTGACAAAGCAGAAAATTATAACTTATTCTTTCTTTCTGATTTGATTGATCCAATTGTATGCTGCATATTGAAAATCGTCGACTTCCATGAGCAACATCCAGTAGAACGGAAGTAACCTGGTATCACAATAAGGCATTTGTAAACAATCCTAGCCTAAAGAGCTTTGTGAATACTGGAATGATCAATATTTTCATATGAAATGAAATGCAAAAGTTGTATCATCAAAGGAAATGCATTGTGACTGTAAATACCAGTCGTAATGATAACTGATATCATTTACTGCCATTTCTAGAGTATAAAATATAAGACCGCTATAATAATACTTGTAATCTTCTTTCCTTGTAATAAAGTGCTCTGTAAGTAATACACTGTCTATATGAAGAACCAAATAAAGAAGAAGCAAAGCAATCAAATTCTATTTATTACATCTTTAACCACCTTAACAACAAGAAAAAAGGCTTCAAATAAGTTCAGCAAATTTGTTATAAGGCCTCTGTGGGCAGCCAACACTGCCAAAACAGCGATATAAAAACAAGTTAAATTCCTGCATGGTTAATATACATGATTTTGAAACAACATAGGTTATCATTTGAATTGATGCAGATTGAAACAGAGCTAGGTATGACTTGGTTCAATTTAGTACTGTGTCAGCTAAAAATAAGACCTGTTGGAACAAAGCGATGCTTAAACTAGGGCTGTCATTGATTGGGTCTTGGGCATATCAACGATACCGATATATCAGAAGACAAATATCGACGATACATCGATATATCGATTATTAAGTTAGATTAACAACCTATTTGTCCACATGCATACTATATACCTTCCTGTAAATGCTATTTTTAGTTCTATTGCCTACTTTTCATATTACTGTTTGACTGAGTTGTATTTGTATTTATGAAATAAAAGAAATAAACAAAAATTAATAAAATCTTTCATTTTTACTTTACATGTTTCTTTTTTGCATTTATCCAAATTGACAACTTTGTGAACTTAATTGTTTTTGAGAGTCTGAGTGTTTATCTGGATAGTTTTTTTTCTCTCTGTAAAATATCGATTTTTGAAAATGGGAATCGATAATCGATTGACAAAAAAATATCGTTGATACATCGATATTGTTTCTATCGATGACAGCCCTAGCTTAAACTTGATTAGTTTGATGCAGTGTTCTACAATCCCATGCATGATGAAACAAAGCAAAGAAATTCCTCAGTTTCAGAGAATGATAGTTAATTTAATGCAGGTTGAAACAAAGCAATGCATGAATTTGACTGTATGCCAATATTTTACTCCACAGTTTTATAGTTAACAATATTTATGAATGACTAAAAAGAAGTAAACTCCAAGAAAAAGCCTACCATATTAATCTATATTGCAAACAAGTTTCTGATATTTACCACACTATTAAAGCAGTTCTGCATGTTGGGATCAATTTTTTTCTACAATGTTATAGAATTTGATTAAACCCTGATTTTTCAAAACTTCAAATCATACTTAGAAAATTCAGCAAATAAAAAAGATAGGGTCATGAGCTCAATTTTTTGCTAGACTGATTTGAAATTTGAAAATTTTTAATCTCTTACGAGTTTTCATAATGGGAGTCTATGGGAAAATCACTATTTTGATAACATTTTCTCGAATAGAATTTATTCCATTGTGCAGATTTTACAGTTACAGAATGTCAATCTTAGTTAGCTTTTCAATCGTGCTTGTCTAAATATGGTCATCATATAATGTTCATACATGTCTACAAGTTGTGCATCTGCAAAGACTTAGAGTAAACAGTCCCCTAACCTTACAATGACAATATATACTTTAAAGGAAGTAACTTGGTGATTCTTTTACTGAAATTTATTCCAGTCAGTGGAAAGTATGAGTTGTTGAAAGTATTAGCTGGTACTTAAAGTCTGTACAGGCAGCATACTAATAACATGATAAAATGAAATCTTGGAATATGATGCATCACAATTCTTTTTTTCCATGAAGAATACCAGTAACTTGTATCACTTAGTGTAATGAGAGGAAAAGTTCTGTCCTTCATGACAATATGTTTTAGCTTGTCATCTCTGTTCCTTCAGCTGAAGCGCTTGTTTATTAAGAAAGTCTGTCCAATGCCAGCCTACATACATCAGTAAAAGTCCTGAGCCAAGTCCAAATAATACCTTAATTCCTTCAGGCACAGTAGGCAGTAATGCTTTGGATGTACCCCACAAAAGAACCGAGCCAAAATTGAACACAGCAGATCCAAACACACTGTAAATTACCTTCCATTGAGTACTTGCTGCCTGTAGAAAATTCCGTCTATATAGGTATATGCCAAAACCAATGTGGGCATTAAACCAGAGAGCATCTGCTGCTATGACAGTTCTGCTGCCAAATACCCTGAAATAAATATTACAGTAAAATTGTTATAATGTTACATATATACAATACTGGTATCTTTACAAAACAAATAAATATTCTGCCCCCTCTTCAAAAGTAATTATAAAGAGTAAGTAGTTAAAACCTTAACTATTGTCAAATAAATTTTATTTCTATCATAATGGACAAATAACAGATTCAAGTCTTTAGTAATATCATGTAAAATATACTCTTAAGTCAAAAGAATATACTAAGCATGACACTTATTACAACTTAGTCTATTTTAGAACCTGGTCAACATCAAAAGTCATACTAATAGCTTTTAGCCGACAGATGGGATTAGGCAAAGGATGACATGATTGAAACTGTGATGTGTATGTACTCTAAATGTGAACAGAATTTCTAGTTTCAGGCCCCTCTGACCATGACCTACTGACCCCAAAACAATAGGGGTCATCTACTAGATAAGCATGCAAACAAGTTAAAAGGTTCTTGGTCAAGTGGTTCTCAAGTTGTCGGAAGCAATACAGTCTGCCGAAAGACCGACCGACATACCGACGTAACTTACAGGTGCAAAGCAATATACCCGTGCTTCTTTAAAGTGGAGCATAACTATTTTTTGCTTTGAAAAAAGACTATGCTTTTGACTGTAACAAGTTGTTGTTTGTTGTTTTTTTTATTTTCATTGACAAGAGGAATCTCATATATAAATGTTTTCTTATCTGCTTAACAGGTTCTTTACAGCAGATGTTTCTTCTTTATTTTTTAATCCATTATAAGCCATTCAAATGGGAAAAAATCGAACTATATTTGTTTTTGTTTATTAAAAAAAGAAAGAAAACAAATACATCAAAAATGAAAGCCATAAATAATTTGTATTGATAATAATGGAGCTTTTTCACCCCCAGACACCCCAAAACACATAAAAAACAATAATTATCCTATTGTTTAGTAATAATAACATATTTTGAAGTTACTAGCAGGTAGAATTTCATGAAACTTGAAATAAACATGAACCAATATACTGTGATGATGCCCGTCAAGTTTTTTTTTTCTTATTATTATTTTGTGATCTTTAAACTAGCTCAAGGGAAACAATCCAAAAAAAGCTAAACTGTAAAGGAGTTCCAGTTATTTCCCTTTCATTTGATACTAATGACATCCAGGCCACACCAAGAGGCAACAGAGAATAAACAAGAACGACATTTTTACAGACTATATCCAAGGGAAACAAACGAATCCATACGTAATTTACATATTAAAGTTGGCTTTACCGCCAAATTACCAGTTTTCAAACCCCTAAGGAATTTGGGGAAATTACTTATAAAATTTAATGAATTTTACAGGTCACGATAAAATTGTAACCAAGTAAAGTGCATGATGACTTTTTTGGACATTTTAAATTAATGAATTATTTAATAAAGCAATACATCTTTAGAAATAAATAACACGTTTCAAACACATGTATTTTCAACATTACATATAGTTACACAGATTCAATAACCTGTTTTCAAACCATCTGCAAAAATGCATGTAATTTAAATAATTGTTCAATGATGTTAGAGCCATTTAAGTCTTTTAATTCAGATAAAGATAAAATATAGTCTCCTCTTTGTAAATACCATTCTCAGTATTCATATTGATTAACGGATCTCTAGCCAGCCCTGTACGGGTTGTCTAGAGGTCCAGTAACTGGACCTCTAGACTCCGGGTCTATAGGTCCGGTTACCAGACCCCTAGCTATATATATATATATACTGCCTTAAATTAACAATAATAATAGGAAATGGCTAAGGCTCTGGTAACTGGACTCTAGACAACCC
Source organism: Mercenaria mercenaria (assembly GCF_021730395.1). Classification (NCBI taxonomy): domain Eukaryota; kingdom Metazoa; phylum Mollusca; class Bivalvia; order Venerida; family Veneridae; genus Mercenaria; species Mercenaria mercenaria. The sequence goes on along the minus strand of NC_069362.1, from coordinate 87,101,702 downwards.
CTACAGGGCTGGCTAGAGGTCCGGTAATCAGTATGAATACTGAGAACGGTATTTAAAAAGAGGAGACTATATTTTATCTTTAAAACCGCGAGATGATTTCAAATGTTCGCTTTTGTATTTATCTGATTGTAGGCCTTTTATATACACAGTAATTGACAGGAAACAAGTAGAATCTATTTATAATGCTTTGATCCCGAAAAAAAAACAATCACAAATCCAATAAATAATAAATAAAATTTATACCCCGTAATCGGGAACTTTTATAAAAAAAATTCTTGTTTTTCTCGGGACTGATCAATTTAAATAATAAAATTAATCTTTCTTTAGTATTTAAAACAGAGCTTAAAGGTTATGCTCATGAATTGTTGAATTTTTTTTACTGCTTGAGGAAATAAATAACAGTGACTACCGGAATCTGCTGTTAAAATTTCATATTCAATAGATATGCCTCGAACCTGAGTGAGATTTATTACACATATATTTAAAATGTTTACAAAAAAAAAACAATTAATAACGACAACTTTATGACAAGAAATCATAACTTTTACCAGCAGTTACCTTATACACTAGGAATACAGTACATAATAGTATACAGTATATATATATTGATTACCGGACCTCTAGACTCCAGGTCTAGAGGTCCAGTTACCAGACCCCTAGCCACTTTCTTAATAATAACAAGTTTGTTTCAGTGTATTTCCTTGAACGAATCTATTCCAAAGGGTAATTTAACTGTAATAACATGTCTTCAATACATTTTTTAAATAAATCATAGATATCCAATTAATATTTTAGGTGTCTTGCGGTGTTTTGAGTTGCCTTGGGGTGAAAAGACCTTCTGCCTATTGTTTGTCAGCGCAAGAAATATTCTGATCCTTGACCAGGTCTTGAGCCCGGTATCCCTCACTTACTGAGCAAGTGTTCTACCAACATATCTTACTGACTGCCTTGTATATATTCTTGCCTTCGTACCGTGAGAAGTATGTTTATGTCCAATAAAGACGATATGTTACGAACATTTTCAGTACGAATCAGGAATTTGTCTCCCTTGTTTAAAGCCAATTAGTGATATGAATTTTATATTTTAAACAATATCAGCTTACTCTATAAATCTTCTTGGATTCATTATATTAACAGCAAAACATTCATAGCTTATACAGCCTGCAATAGGGATAATCAGATCCAAAAATCTACTTTTAACTGCCTTTTTCTCATCAAATTTCGTCTGCACATCCCGACTCTCCATTTTTGACGTTAAAGTATTCGGAAACTGTCGGATTTTATCAGTATACTCACATAAATAGAGAATTATGTCAGCAGTCAAAAATTTACAGCCAATATTTCTTTAGTTTTCATCTCAATCTGAAGGTTTTCTTCTCAGGGACTCAACCATGCCGCGTAAACGTCGACAAGATTCTTCAGAAGTGAGCTGTTTAGTGAAATATTTGATGTTTGGATTCAATGTTTTGTTTTGGGTGAGTTTATTATAGAACAGCTGATTTCTTTGTTAAAGAAGCATAATGTTATGAAAGTAGTCACTGCCTGTGCGGTTTGGAAATTTGCAAAAAAAGCTGATTCACATTTTACAGAAAGGGTGTCCTGAGTGATATTTGTAGACGTTTTTGTGGAGAGGGCTAAGATGTTTCTAGCCTTACTCATTTGGCTTATCAGGACTTATTTTATGATCTGATATTTTATAGTTGTCATCCCTCTAAGCGGCAGTAAGCCTTACGTATATACCCGTGTCTGCATTTTACTGTTAGGAAAACAAAGACAGTAAAATATCCAAAAAAGTCATAATATACTGGTCAGACTAGTTGAACTAATCGGACGCATACAGTTCGTTTTATATTGTGACAGTCATTAACAGTTACTGTAACTGTGCAGTGGCTGCAAATGTCAGAATTAAAAAGCAGGCACTTAGCAACAGTAAGCTTGTCTACTGCTCAGACTTACTTGCTCTAATAAAGAATTAAAAAGCAGGCACTTAGCGACAGTAAGCTTGTCTACTGCTCAGACTTACTTGCTCTAATAAATTAGACATTAATATTCAGGGGTAGCGCTGTCAGTTGCCAATGCTGGCGCCAAATGCACGGATTTACAAATTCTGGCGCTAATTTGGATCAGTTTGCGAATGTTCCTGGCAACAAGAAAGCAAAGATCGGGCTGAGACATTTTTTCCCAATTTGAAAATTTTCAATCGGCGTGTAAAAAGCCGATAATTTTATCGAGTGCAGACGTAACCTTCTTCAACATGATCTTATGCATCAATCAAATGTTACTTCTTGATTTTAAGCTCACCTGAGCCAAAGGCTCATGGTGAGCTTTTGTGACCGCTTAATGTCTGTCATCCATCGTGTGTCGTGCGTCGTGTGTTGTCCGTCCGTCAACATTTTCTAAAAAAATCTTCTTCTTGAAAACCACTGGGCAGAATAACACCAAACTTCACAGGAATGATTCTTGGGTGGTCCCCTTTCAAAATTGTTCAAAGAATTTAATTCCATGCAGAACTCTGGTTGCCATGCCAACTGAAAGGAAAAAGTTTAAAAATCTTCTTGTCCAAAACCACAAGGCGTAGAGCCTTGATATTTGGTATGTGACATCATCTTATGGTCCTCTATCAAGATTGTTCAAATTATGCCCCAGGAGTGAAAAGAGGCCCCGCCCTGGGGGTCACAAGTTTTACATAGACTTACAAAAACTTTAAAAATCTTCTTGCCTGAAAATGTAAGGCCTAGGCTTTTGGTATTAAGTATGTTGCCTTTCCTAGTGTTTCTCTACCAAATTTGTTCAAATTATGTCCGTAGGGTGAAAAGAGGCCCTGCCCTGGGGGTACCAAGTTTAACACAGACTTATATAGGAAAAAAATAAAGATCTTCTTGTCTGAAAGTTCAAGGCGTAGGCCTTCGATATTTGGTATGTAGCATTGCCTTGTGGTCCTCTACCAAAATTGTTCAAATAATGCCCCTCGGGTGAAAAGAGGCCCTGCCCAGTGGGGGTCTCAAGTTTTACATAGACTTATATAGGAAAAAAACTTTTAAAAATCTTCTTGCCTGAAATTGCAAGGCCTAGGCTTTTGGTATTAAGTACATTGCCTTTCCTCGTGTTTCTCTACCAAATTTGTTCAAATTATGTCCCTAGGGTGAAAATAGGCCCTGCCCTGGGGTACCAAGTTTAACATAGACTTATATAGGAAAAAAATAAAGATCTTATCTGAAAGTTCAAGGCCTAGGCCTTTGATATTTGGTATGTAGCATTGCCTTGTGGATCTCTAACAAGTTTTTTTCAAATTATGCCCCTGGGGTGAAAAGAGGCCCCACCCTGGAGGTCTCTTGTTATAATTATGAGTTATATCTATAGGAAAAAATACTTCAAAAATTATCAGATCATATTTCCTAGACTTTTTGATTATAATTACCTGATGACCCCAAACGATTAGGGATCACTTGACCTTCTTTCTTGTTTTTCAAGATTCACCCTTGAAATTTGGATGACATTAACAGTTTTGCACACCGATTTTAAAACTGAATTTCAGTTACCATGAATATATAATCAGTATACCAGCTGTAGGAGGGAATCTATTTCTCTTGATATTTGAAATAATATAATGAAACAAATCATAATGATTTTTAGCTCGACTATTCATAGAATAGTGAGCTATTGCACTCGCCCATGCGTCGGCGTCCGCGTCCGCGTCCCGATTTTGGTTAAGGTTTTGTATGTAAGCTGGTAACTCAGTAACCACTTGTGGGAATGGATTGAAACTTCACACACTTATTCACTGTGACAAACTGACTTACATTGCACAGGTTCCATAACTCTATTTTGCTTTTTTACAAAATTATGCCCCTTTTTCGACTTAGAAATTTTTGGTTAAGGTTTTGTATGTAAGCTGGTAACTCAGTAACCACTTGTGGGAATGGATTGAAACTTCACACAATTATTCACTGTGATGAACTGATCTACATTGCACAGGTTCCATAACTCTATTTTGCTTTTTTACAAAATTATGCCCCTTTTTCGACTTAGAAATTTTTGGTTAAGGTTTTGTATGTAAGCTGGTATCTCAGTACTTACTAATGGGAATGGATTGAAACTTCACATACTTGTTCACTATCATGATCTGACATGCACTAAGCAAGTCCCATAACTCTACTTTCTTTTTTTTCAAAATTATGCCCCTTTTTCGACTTAGCAGTTTTTGGTTAAATTTTTGTATGTAATCTGATATCTCAGTATCCACTAATTGGAATGGATTGAAACTTCACACACTTGTTCACTGTCATGATCTAACATGCACTGTGAAGGTCCCATAACTCTACTTGGCATTTTTACAAAATTATGCCCCTTTGACTTAGCAGTTTTTTGTTAAGTTTTTTGTATGTAAGCTGGTATCTCAGTATCCACAAATTGGAAAGGATTGAAACTTCACACACTTGTTCACTGTCATGATATGACATGCAGTACAGAGGTTCAATACCTCTACTTTGCATTTTACAAAATTATGCCCCTTTTTCAACTTTTGTATTCATTCAATTGACAAGGCTGTTGAATAGTCGAGCGTTGCTGTCCTCCGACAGCTCTTGTTTTTATTTTTATTATATATTTTTTTTCATTACATAATGTATACTAAAGATGTTACACAGACTGTTTTAGCTCACTAAAGGTTCAGGGTGAGCTATTATTATAGGCAGATACTCCAATCTGACTAAAGTACTCAATCTTCCTAAATGTTAGATCTGATGGCAGCCCATTCAAATTCATCTTTCTGTATACTGCTATTAGATATATGTGAGTTTTACATGGAAGTCACAAGACTTGTTCTTTATTCTTGCTTCTTCCTTCAAAAACAAAGATCTTTTAAATATGTAGGATTTAGGCGTATGATTTTTTTTTTTTGTTGAATAAGGTGTTACTAAGAATTATTGATAAAGGAAGATGATTTGATTTACTGGCTTGAAAGGCCTCAGAGTAATTTTTCTCTTGCAGTTTTATAGGTCAGATTCTTGTAAAATATTTTTCAGTAAAAATACATCTGAATCATCGTGAAATACCCACTGGTGTTTTATTCTACTATTCTACACAGATTTAGGTGGAGTAGTAGGAAGAGACACCATTGAACTAATATCAGTAGTGTAGAAAAATAGTTTTCCTTTCAGAGTCAGGAAACATGTCCAGACTAGTGAAATTTGGGAGACTTTTGCCAAGTTAAATGTTTCAGTGTGTTTTTCTGTATAATTTGATCAGTTTTGTCTGCTTTTCCCTCATCACTCTTGCCTATTTTATGCACTGCTCAAAGTAAAAAATAAATGGTAAAACCAATTGATTTTGATATCAAATACCACATTGACAGCACAACAACTGCATGAACTTTCAAGGAGTAGCCTCTTTTATTAACATGACTAGCAGACTTTCATATAAAAACTAAAGGCTTCATATCTTTTTAATCTTTTTCTTTGCCAATAATGGGTAAATGTTTTAGTTGTTAAGTTTAAATATGTAATGAATCTGATGAAAAAAGAAGTCAGTCACAAATAGTATACAGTATGGTTGTAACCTAACTAAAATATTAATGAGCAGTTTAAATGAGACACCATAAAGCTGTGTAACAATCTTGGAATGGACAAAATTGGCATTCTTTATGAACACTCAAAACAATGACAAGATGAATGTAACACATGTTTCAGAAATTTGATGCATCATTGAGGTTATCTTAAAATTATTATCTGAAGAACAAAGAAATTATCAAGATGTCGTAAAGGATACAAGTCTTATGAATTGTCTGCATGTAAAACCTGAATATAACAATGTACATTTAACATTTTTAAAGTCTTTACAGTAACAAGCAACCTTTTAAACATATAGTATTGGCAGTCACTAACAATCTTAATGTTACAGCTGTATAAAGTCTTTCAAGTCACTAACAACCTACATGTTACAGCTGCATAAAGTCTTGGCAGTCACAATCTGATGTTACAGATGTATAAAGTCTTGGCAGTCACAGTCTATAATATTATGTTACAGATGTATAAAGTCTTGGCAGTCACAATCTAATGTTACAGATGTATAAGTCTTGGCAGTCACAATCTATATGTTACAGATGTATAAAGTCTTGGCAGTCACAATCTCATGTTACAGTTGTATAAAGTCTTGGCAGTCACAATCTCATGTTACAGCTGTATAAAGTCTTGGCAGTCACAATCTAATGTTACAGATGTATAAAGTCTTGGCAGTCACAATCTATATGTTACAGCTGTATAAAGTCTTGGCAGTCACAATCTATATGTTACAGATGTATACAGTCTCGGCAGTCCAAATCTATATGTTACAGCTGTATAAAGTCTCGGCAGTCACATTCTGCATGTTACAGCTGTATAAAGTCTTGGCAGTCACAATCTACATGTTACAGATGTATAAAGTCCTGGCAGTCACAATCTGCATGTTACAGCTGTATAAAGTCTTAGCAGTCCCAATCTACATGTTACAGCTGTATAAAGTCTTGGCAGTCATAATCTACATGTTACAGTTGTATAAAGTCTTGGCAGTTATAATCTAATGTTACAGCTGTATAATTTATAAAGTCTTGGCAGTCATAATCTACATGTTACAGCTGCATAAAGTCTTGGCAGTCATAATCTAATGTTACAGCTGTCTTGGCAGTCACAATCTAATGTTATAGCTGTATAAAGTCTTGGCAGACACAATCTAATGTTACAGCTGTATAAACTCTTGTCAGTCACAATCTACATGTTACAGCTGTATAAAGTCTTGGCAATCATATTCTGTATGTTACAGCTGTTTAAAGTCTTGGCAGTCACAATCTACATGTTACAGCTGTTTAAAGTCTTGGCAATCATATTCTATATGTTACAGCTGTTTAAAGTCTTGGCAGTCACAATCTATATGTTACAGCTGTTTAAAGTCTTGGCAGTCACAATCTACATGTTACAGCTGTATAAAGTCTTGGCAGTCATATTCTTTATGTTACAGCTGTTTAAAGTCTTGGCAGTCACAATCTATATGTTACAGCTGTATAATTTATAAAGTCTTGGCAGTCACAATCAACATGTTACAGCTGTATAAAGTCTTGGCAGTCACAATCTAATGTTACAGCTGTATAATTTATAAAGTCTTGGCAGTCACAATCTAATGTTACAGCTGTATAAAGTCTTGGCAGACACAATCTAATGTTACTGCTGTTTAAAGTCTTGGCAGTCACAATCTAATGTTACGGCTGTATAAAGTCTTGGCAGACACAATCTAATGTTACAGCTGTATAATTTATAAAGTTTTGGCAGTCACAATCTAATGTTACGGCTGTATAAAGTCTTGGCAATCATAATTTACATGTTACAGCTTTATAAGTCTTGGCAGTCACAATTTATATGTTACAGCTGTTACAGATGTGTAAACACCTGGGTAGAACCACCGACCTTCCGTAAGCTAGCTGAATGGCTCCCTCACATGAAGAATTCAATGCCTCAAACCCACATTGATGAGGGGCAAGTGATTTAAAGTCAGCGACCTTAACCACTCAGCAACGTAGGCCCAGTACAGCTGTATAAAGTCTGAGTAATCACAATCTACATGTTACAGTGGTATAAAGTCTTGGCAATCACAATATATACACGTTACATCTGTATAAAGTCTTAGCAATCCCAATCTACATGTTACAGCTGTATAAAGTCTTGGCAGTCAAAGCCTTATGTTACAGCTGTATAAAGCCTTGGCAGTCAAAAACAGCCTACCAATAAATGTAACAGCTGTGTAATTTGGCAGTCAGGTACAACTTAGGTGTTTTGTTACATCTTTATAAGTCTTAGCAGTCATTAAGATTACCTACACTACATGCTACAGCTGTATAAAGTTTTGGCAGTCGCTGACATCCTACATGTTACAGCTGTATATCTTCTTGGCAGTCACTAAAAACTTACATACATGTTACAACTGTATAATGTCTGGGCAGTCACTACCAACCTACATGTTACAGCTGTAGCCACTAACAACCTACTTGTTACAATTATGAAAAGTTTTGGCAGGCAGTAACAACCTACTTGTTACAGCTGTATGCAGTCTTTGCAGTCACCAGCAGAATACATGTTACAGCTGTATGCAGTCTTGGAAATCACTTACAGCCTACAATCTTGTTTGTAAATTTGTATAAAGTCTTGGCAGTTACTAGCAACCAGCATGTAGTGGCCGTCACTTACTTAATATTGCAAAGGCAGTCATTAGCAGTCTTCTGGAAAACACTTGAACAGTATTCATAGTGTTAATGCTGTCTTAATTGTTCTCACTCCTGCTGATGTTAGAACTATTGATTTTATTTCTATGCTTGAGCCATGCTAATTTAAACTGCTACTGTTATACAATGTCATGTACCTATATGTATTGATCCATTGTTTAGATTTAATTTCTCTGTGGAATTTAATGCTATTGAAATTTAAAGTAATTTTGAATTTTACGGTACCACTGGCGTATCTTAGTTGCCTTGGTATTTGTTCCTGTGTGAACATGTCACTGGGTTCTGAATCATGTCTTAAAGCATTTTTATCAAAAGTTTTCCATGATGTGTCAACACTTCATCTGGATTTTTTGCCTAAATGTTTTTTCGTTTTATAAGCTATAATTAACATGTCAATACTTATCATTTAGTTAGTAGTAAAACTTAACAATATGAAACATGTGAGCAGCTAGGGAAGTGAAGGCATCACCCTTTAGTGTCAAAGCTGTCTATTTTTCACTCCATTTTAAAATTTAAAAAAATCAGTAGACATCTGTAGATATAACAAAGTCTAAAGTAAACTTGCAGCGACCTCATCAGTACTTTTGAAACAGTTCTTTCCATAACAAGATGGTCAAGAAATGTTGTGTGCTTACAGTCGCTCAATTACCAATATTTCATGAACTTTGCATCCCCACACCCTACCACCACGCCACCACACCCTCTTTTTTACTTACAATTTCAGGTTATAGTTTTTATTCACTCTTTGGATTTGATTCAGATTTAATAACGGTTCCACATCATTAGTTATATGATGTGACACAAGTTCTCTAACTCTGGCTCCAAAATTTCATGAATAATGGCAAAGATAGAGGAAGTAGGAATGCAAGGCTTGTAGTATATAAAATATTTCGTTTTTTGTTTCATGTTTTCTTGTTAATGTTCTGTCTTTTTTTCCCATCCAAGAAGGGCATAAACAACATATGAGCCGTGCCATGAGAAAACCAACATAGTGGCTTTGCGACCAGCATGGATCCAGACCAGCCTGCGCATCCGCGCAGTCTGGTCAGGATTCATGCTGTTCGCTAACAGTCTCTCCAATTCCAATAGGCTTTAAAAGCAAACAGCATGGATCCTGACCAGACTGCACGGATGCGCAGGCTGGTCTGGATCCATGCTGGTCGCAAAGCCACTATGTTGGTTTTCCCATGGCGCGGCTCAATTATGACTGGAGACTGTGTAATAGTTTAACATGTCGGTTTGCCAACAAAACAGTGAAACAATTCTAGATTTAACTTACTTTTGGAACATCAGAATTACACCCATTGTGAGAAAAAAAGATTTTCTAGGTAGAATATTTGTGTTGTGACTTTCTACAAGTTGCAGTGAGATGATGTGATTACCTGCAGTTGATTAATGAGGATCTGCATATCATATTCAAGTTTGGTTTCTGGGTGAGCTTCATTTTGTAACATGTGCAAAAGAAATCTGTTGATATGTATACGTGTATGCTGTCAAAGATGTTTGTGTCATTTTTATACATATATAAGAAATCACTAAAGGAGCAATGTTATGACATTTGTGCAACTTTTATGCCCCCAGCATCTACTGATGCAGGAGGCATATAGAGATTGTCCTATCAGTCCATCTGTTTGTTCGTCCGTCCGTACGAGGTTAACCAAATGGGACCATTTCGTCTAGCATCAATACCCCTTACTAGAATGACTTGATACTTATGCAGATGTAACCTGTGACCATTCCTCATCTTCAGACATCCCCTGACCTCAGTTTGACCTTGACCTTTTGGACTTAGGTTGCTTTATATGGGCCATCTCTTGGTTAACCAAATGGGACCGTTTTGTCTAGCATCAATACCCCTTACTAGAATGACTTGATATTAATGCAGATGTAAACTGTGTCATTCCTCATCTTCAAACATCACCTGACCTCAGTTTGACCTTGACCTTGACCTCGTTTTGGACTTAGGTGCAAAATCTATCGACAAGGATGGCACTGGGGGCATCAAGCGTTTATTGAACGCAGCTTCTTGTTAAATTTATTTTTGGGGTTGGGGTAGGGGGGAGGGGTGTAAAAAATAAAAGTCACATCTTAACTACACAAGAACAGTGAGAAAATTAATGCCAGTGGATGTTAAATATCAATTCAAAATTTTGAAATACTAACTTATGTACTTATTGTCTAGAAATTTTGACTTACTAAATTAAAGTTTTGACTATCTTCTCGAGATTTAAACTTGAACATCCATCAGTCTGTCTACCGAATGTCAAAATGTTAATGAATAAGTTTGTTACAGCTACTTCTCCTAAACTCTGAGCTTGGAAGACATTTTACTGCGTGGTAAAATGTACTTTTTGTGCTCAGCATGTAGGGTACTTGAACAAGAGTCAAAATATTTCATAGTATCTAAATATACTAAATATACTATAAAAAAAACAACTAGTAAATATACTAGAAAGCCAACCATACATCCATGTATGACCTGGGCCTCTAGAGCTATTTCAGATAATGTGTCTTTGTTTTAAATAGTATTAATAAACTGTTACCAGGATGTACCTATATGTTGATGTGTAGTATGAGTATAGCATCCTGAAGTAGGTGCTCAAACAAGGTCAAAAATCTTCAGATGTGGCCAAAACAGTGAAATATTTAAATATTCTAAGTTTTAACACTGTAAGCTGTATTCATCTCTAGAGCTACCACAGGTGTCTGACCTTAGTTTTAATCTGAAGTAAGTGTTCATGTTTGCTAAATGTGAACACTGACCAGTCACTTTTTATGACCCTTTAGGGTTACTGGTACCCATGGTAACTGACCTGTACAGATACTCCATATATGGTACGGTAGTTAAAGGTCCATTACTAAGGGACAGTGAGTTGACAATTTTTTTCATAGCCAGTGCATAGACTTCTGCAAGACACTAAATAATGAAGATTGGCAGGTCAAAATTTACAGAAGGTCTTTGGAACTCAAAGAAATGTATGTGTATTATGTTGAAATTTTAATGAATCGACAGAATGACCCCCCAGGTCTTTTTAACTTTCTTCATACTTCATAGAAAAATAATTGTACATATACTGCGATTTATTTCGAATTTCTACATACCAACTTTCATTTTCCAATAAAATGAAATAGTTTCTGTGCTTTTTAAAAGAAATTAAAATGTTCACTTTCCTTAGTATTGGACCTTTAAGTTGGAATTTCTTGTAACTTATGTCAAAATTGAGTTTGCGTATCAGAATTTTACATTAATAAATAACACTCAAAAATCACTAATGCTCTTCCATACTTGAGTAGCAAAGACACACAAATTTATGTTTTACCAAAAAAATATTACTCTTAACTATGGTTGCTTTAATTAGACTTTCGTTTTTTGCACACAAAAAAAGAACGATAAATTAAAATTCACATGTCTCCTTTATGCTACCATATTTACTGGTGCAGTAAAGATATTGCATTTAAAATGTTGCAGATCATATTACGATATTTTTATTTATATACTAAGGACTTAGACCAGGGATCAGAGTATGGGACCGTGAAAAATAATTAAAGACCTCTAACAGGATCATTGAACAGCAATATGATATACAATATTTTATAAGTAACAGATATTGATAATTCTACTGGAGAAGTTCCATTAATATAACCATTATAGATAAAAGGTATTCTGGGCAATTATAGCAGAAGTGATGTAGAATATAGATTAGAAATTAATGTTGCCAATCAGCTTCATTTATGTATAAGTATGAATTGTTAATGTTATAATTGATTTTACTGAGTTACTGTTCTGTTTGGCCAGTAAATAACATGATTTATTTTATGTTTTTCGGTGGTTTATCGAAATATAACGGTGAATTATATCCTGATAAACTCACTGGCCACTCAGTGAAAATTATCAAATCTGATACCCGGATTAACGTCAAAAAGTTTACCGAGCGTACTGAAAGCCGGAAACAATATGGCGATGACGTCGTTAAAATGACGTCATCTTTGCGATGCTTCCTGATAAAATTTCCCGCAAATTTCGACATTTTATTGAAATAAACACAACAAAAGTAGAGTTTTAGATATAAAATAAACAGAAAAATTGTTGGTATCGATGTAATATCACGGTAATTTCACTCGTGAACACCAAAAGTTGTTATTTTCACTCGTGGCTGCGCCACTCGTGAAAATATCACTTTTGTCGCCCACTCGGTGAAATTATAACGTGATATTACACCGAAACCAACAATTATCCTCTATATAATGACATAAAGTTGTTTCAATGTTAATTTAATCTGAAAGAACCTCATAAGTCATTTTTAAAAGGCAGTAAGAGATTTTCAGAATAGCTAAGAAATGGGAAAGTTATAAACATTTCAATATTTTTATCAACAAGGTACCCATTTTGTTTTCATGGCAACGTAAACAAAATGGCAGATTTAGTGTGACTGTATTTGTCTATGTCTACAAAAAAAAGTTTCCCTCTTTTATTTTTCCAACCACACCAAAATAAATTCTCATGCTTTATATCTTAAAATCAAGAAAGGATAGACATGAATCTGTAGGGCTGTCATCGATAGAAACGATATCGATGTATCAACGATATTTTTTTGTCGATCGATTATCGATTCCCATTTTCAAAAATCGATATTTTACAGAGAGAAAAAACTACCCAAATAAACACTCAGACCCTAAAAAACAACTAAAGTTCACAAAATTGTAAATTTGGATAAATGCAAAAAAAGGAGTGAAGGCAAAATAAAAATGAAAGATGTTATTAATTTTTATGTATTTCTTTTATTTTATAAATACAAATACAACACAATCAAACAGAAATATGGAAAGTAGGCAATAAAACTACAAATAGCATTTACAGGAAGGTACATAGTATGCATATGAACAAATAGGTCGTTAATCTAACTTAACAATCAATATATCGATGTATCGTCGATATTTGTCTTCTGATATATCGGTATCGCCGATACGCCTAAGACCCAATCAATGACAGCCCTATGAATCTATTTTAAAAGTATTTGCTACAATAAATAATTCAGCAGTATGTAAATGACACCATAAACATATTGGCTGCCTCCATGGTTAGATAATTATTTTCTTGAATTTCAAAATGCCGTATCTTTTACAGTACACTAAGTGGTCCTAGTGCAAACTGAAACAAATGTTCAAACCTATGACAAATATATGAGAAAACAGTTATTGTCGAAGTAAGATTTAACGAAAGATTAATGTATTTTATGTTTGTAACAGAAAAAATGTGGCAGGCACATTAAGAACTAAGTCATTATGAGCCTTTGGTATCTTAAATACATAGATGTAAGGTCTCACATGGCCTAATGTACTTAAAATTTTGTCATCTTTGTTATTTAATGTTCATACATGTCATGCAAACCGTTTAAAGTGAAAGTAATGATAATCATTATTCATGCTAATTAAATTTATTAATCACGTGTGGCTACATACTTGATTTGGCCCTTAGGCTCCACCAGTGTCACAGGAATTAAAATTGTCAACTGATGGGCAATGAAAGGTCAGTCAGTAAGTGAAATACAGGCTCACCGATATTAATTAGAATTGTGAAGTGTTGATTTTTTTGTTTTAAACTCTTAATCTCCCTTTCTAGATGAAAGAGCTATTTTAATATTGTAAGTGCAGCAGCCAAATAGTAATCACTCTGTAACAAGTTCACAACTGAAGGTAAAAATGTGTAAGCCTTGCATTTTGGATTTGGATATTTAGTAAAGGGTTGAAACTTGAATATTTTCAAGACAATATGCAGAGGTCCATGCTCCTGTTAAGCCTGCTTAAGGTCAAGATCTGAACTGAAAGTAAAACATTTGAGCCATGGATCTTATGTCCATGCATGCAGGTCATATATTCTAAGCTGTCTGAAAGATATTTACGAAGAAAGAGTTTAAAGTTCATGTCATCAACATAATGTAATGAAAACCTGATGCTACTATTGTGTCTGCCAAACCTTAAGGTCACAATTGAAGGTCAGAATCTGAATCATATTTTCTAAATCCCTTATAAGATGTTTATGAAACTTTGATTGAATGTCTTTACTCCAGAAGACAATGTGCAGAATGCATGTTAACATTGTGCCAAGGTAAGGATAAGGTAACTACTTAATCAAACACTAGTCTAGACCATGCTTCAACACTGCACAATTTTTCACAAACTATGTTCTGTGTTATACCCAGTAGCATCAAATAATATATCTGCAATCAAGTCTCTTGTGTTGTACTTTTATGTTTTTCTGGTTTCTTTTACATAGCTTAAACCTACTAGCCAACATTTGTAAGGCGATCTTGACCAAAACTCAAGTGACAAATACATATTTCATAGAGAATACTCATTCAATGAGTTTGCTTTCACATCATCATATTGTATTATATTTCTTTAAAACACACTATAATGAAGTAATATTAAAATGAACCCATTAAAGCACAATTTATTATTGTCTTATTTCAGTTGACGGGTACTGCAATATGTGCAGTTGGACTATGGGCTTGGACAGAGAAAGATACGCTAAACAATATTGGACGTCTAACAAATGTAGCACTGGATCCGGCAATGCTCTTCATCATCACAGGTGGTGTGATGTTTGTTATAGGATTCGCTGGATGTGTTGGTGCACTCAGAGAAAATACCACACTTTTATTGTTTGTATGTATATTTGTGTCTCATTATGTAAACTGTCATGATATAGTAACTACTAGTAGATTATAAAATCTGTCTCATATGTTTATATAAGAAAGTTTTCAGATGTTTTAATGGATAAATATTTTATTTGCTAGTGTATGGAAGCATTTGGGTGAAATTCACATTGAAAAAGTTTGGTTAGTTGTCAAAGTTCAAGTAAAAAAATACAGTACTGTACATTTTAATGTAAAAGTTGCTCAAACATGTATAAGAGTTAGTTTATTTAATGCCGCTTAAATATATCTCATTCACTTGAACTTATAACCATTGTGCTGTATATTCACAATTTTTTTCAAGTCCCATCCCCTCTGAGTTCCTTGGATGGTCTTTCAAAGATGCTCAAACATACATGGACCACTAGAGCTAGAAATAAAAAAATATTTAAGCAAATTCCCATTTGAAACAATTTCTCAAAAATGTTCTTTGGGTGGCCATCTATTAAAAAGTCATTCAATTAAATCAATCTAAAAATACAGCCACTAGGGGGCATGGTAACTTTCCCTTACAAGTGAAGTACCGGTAAGAAATTGCAGGCCTGATTTTGAAATCCAGAAATGTTCTAAGATTGTTCAAATTTTAATCCAGTGGCCATGGGTCAGTATGACATTACTCGGATCCATTACAGACATGTTATGGTGATGCATGTTTAAATAGAAACATTATGGTAACTCCAAAAGTTGATATATTTGCCTTTATGTTTTAGTTCTGTGTATGTGTGGGATTGATATTTGCTTTGGAATTGGTCATAGGAATCCTGGCGTTTGTTTACAAAGACTGGGTAAGTGTTATGAACTTAAGAATAAAAATAGTGAACGGTGTTCTTAAAATATCGCATAAATTAATGTGGAATCATCTTAAAAATAAGGGATTCTCAGTGATTATTGCCAAATTTCTCTAAAGTAGGCACATGACCCAATACAGTTATTCCATGTGAAACTAAGAGAAGTTGTTTGTATGTAAAAATGCTTTGTTTAAAATATGTGTCTAAACAGTATGCTCAGTTGTTTGAAAATTAGATGTTCTGAATTTTGACACAAGAACTTTGTTGAAATCGAGGACAAATATCCTACATGTATACAGGTATAAAATCTCAACCTGTCCCTCAACTATTTTGTTACAGGTGCGAGAACAGATAGAGAGCCAGTTAAACAACATGATCATAAACTACAGAGATGATCCAGACCTACAGAACCTTGTTGACTGGGTACAAAAAGACTGGGTAAGTTTTCTCAATTGGTTTTCGTCAGATTACATAAATAAATATATATAAAAAAGTATAATATTTCTATTACAATAGGTTTGAAATACACTATACATTATGAGTGTTTGTCCTATTATGTATCTAAGTAAGGCTCAAAATTTGATTTAATTTAACTTTGTCATAACATTTTAACTCGCCTGAATTTTGTTCAGAGTGAGCTGTTATTGTAGGTGGATTGTCTGGCATCCATAGTCCTGCCTCAACATTTTTATCCAAACATCTTCATCACCAAACTTGTTTCAAACATCATTACATGGATCATACTTTGTTTAGGTGGTTTGGCTAATTAATAGCCACCAGAGCTAAACATTGAAAAATTGTTTACAAAGACTGGGTAAGTGTTGTGAACTTTGGAATAAAAATAGTGAACAGTCCTTAAAATATCTCATAAATTAGTGTGGTAAACAACTTCTTCTCATCAATGCTTGAAAGATCTTCACTAAACTTGGTCTGTAGTATCTTTTGATGGACATTTTGCCAATTATATTTAAAATGTCTCCATTTGACTGAAAGTAGAAGTTATCAGAGCTGAGGAAAGAAAAATCTTAAATTGATTTCTTAATATGAACTTCATTGACCAGACATGATCTGTAGATTTCTCTCATGTTTGCACTGATGGGTACATACATATATAGGGTCATCTTAGAAAAAGATAGGAAACAATTTATATTGCTTCTGTTGAAGAAATGTACAAGTCTTGTCATGATTCCTTCTGCAGCGGGGGATGTAGCTGTCTTTCAGACTACCTTGTTACCACAGGAAAACTGCAAAAATAGTGAAGGGGTAGGACAATAATACAACTTTGGAGAAAGCCATCTTTCCTTTTGTCAGCTATGGAAAGTCATAATTTTAGCTTGTTAACCACACTTGCTTTGCCATGCAAATTTCAATTAAGATTTCATTCTTATAATACTAGTGTAAATATCTGCTGCAACATGTATTTGTGTAATGACTTTCTGATCTTTGGTGTTCATGTATGTAAATTCAATTATGCCCACACTATGTCTTTGACCGAGATATTTTAATACTACAAATTACAATGTAATTTTGCTACAAAATAAAACAGTAACAGAGATAGTATATTTTTTGTCGTTTTATACTTTCAGTTAAAGTGCTGTGGTGTAAGTGGCTACAGAAATTGGGAGAACAATATATATTTCAACTGTAGTTCACCTGGTGGTGAGGCCTGTGGGGTGCCTTTTTCTTGCTGTAAACCAACTAATGTAAGTGCACCTGTTTATTGCTGCTGACAGGTTGAGGCTTGTGGAAATTAAGGAAATTTTGAATAATTTTTACTTATATATACATTGCCTTTGAAAAGCAGTGTGATTTTCTTGTTAATCAACAAACTTGTATTGGGTAACACACTCATAAAATGTTATTTTCTTTTTCCAGGAGGTTATAATAAACAGACACTGTGGGTTTGATATGATGAAACAAGAACATGTAAGTTAACCTGTCTCATATTTATATATTGAATAATACAGTAATAAAAAGTGATAGCAAGTGCTTACAAGGACAAGCAAAGGTTTTTAAGAGTTTTTTCTTGTCTCTGCTCAAAATAAATTTTCATGTTCAGACTTACTGTAGCTACTTTTTCAATACTTTAATGTTTTAAGTATGAAAACAAAGGATGTTGGTGCTGAATTAAACATCAGTTATATTACAGATAGGTATATTGTGAAATCATTACTATCCCTGGGGGACAACTTTTGTGAAATTGTGGTAACGTAAAGCTACCAGATCGGATTGCAACAAACAAATAAAATTCCCATGCTTTTTTAGCTCACCTGTCACATAGTGACAAGGTAAGCTTTTGTGAAGACCCTTGGTCAGTCGTCTGTGCGTCCGTCCGTCCGTCAACAATTTCTTGTCGGCACGATAGTGGTTTCATTTATGATTTTATTTTCACCAAACTTGCACACAACTTGTATCACCATAAGATCTCAGTTCCTTTCTTGAACTGGCCAGATCCGCTTATGGGTTCCAGAATTATGGCCCCTGAAAGGGCCAGAATTAGCTATTTTGACCTTGTCTGCACAATAGCAGCTTCATTTATGATTTTATTTTAACCAAACTTGCACACAACATGTATCACCATAAGATCTTGGTTCCTTTCTTGAACTGGCCAGATCCGCTTATGGGTTCCAGAGTTATGGCCCCTGAAAGGGCCAGAATTAGCTATTTTGACCTTATCTGCACAATAGCAGCTTCATTTATGATTTGAATTTGATCAAACTTACACAAAACTTGTGTCACCATAAGAACTCGGTTCCTTTTTTGAACTGGCCAGATCCCTTAATGGGTTCCAGAGTTATGGCCCCTGAAAGGGCCAAAATTAGCTATTTTGACCTTGTCTGCACAATAGCAGCTTCATTTTTGATTTGATTTTAACCAAACTTACACACAACTTGTATCACCATAAGATCTTGGTTCCTTTCTTGAACTGGACAGATTCCATCATGGGTTCCAGAGTTATTGCCCCTTTAAGGTCCAAAATTTGCTATTTTGACTTTTGCAGCCATATAGAGACTTCATTTATGGTTTGATTTGATACAAACTTCCAAAATATCTTCAACAACAATAAATCTTGGATTCCATGACAAATCTGTCAGATCCAATCATAGGTGCCAGAGTTATTTATATCTGATTACCTCCCTGATTGTAATCAAAATGGATTTATATCAGTAAGTACTTACAGGGGTCTAGCTAGGTCCAAATTTTTGGGAGAAGTCACTTCTCCCTCAAGCTGATTTAGGGAGAAGTGGGGAGACTTTAGGGAGAAGTGGGAAAACTTTTTCTACCGCAATATGATGTTGAGTGATTCGAAAGGTGGCTGTAAATTTTCTTGATAAAAAACATTGATGTGATCATTCATTTTCTTAGTTAGATCATTTCCCATACAGTGGTAATCCTTTCGTTACAAAATTCTGAAAAACAGTAGTTTTCAAAATTCAAGCCGATCCTGTAAATGTAACCTGCCGAATTTTGGTTATATCTTATATGAAGTGTTTATTATTAACACCGAGCAAAGAAGTAGAAGTGTATTTATTTTTATAGCTCTTTGCACCGAGTTATTCACCGAGGAATGTCAGTATCTCACTCGAATTATAAAACTGAAAGTAAAATTTGTAAACTAGAAATACATATTAAAATAAATTCATCAATGGAAGTCAATTTAACGTAGTTAATACATTACATGTCGTTCTTTTATCATAGATAACAAATATTTATGTACCATATTCCAATTAATCGCATGGTTAATCAGCAGTTTCTTTAATAAAACATTGTGTTGTTTGTTTTTTTTGCACTCGAACATGTTGACAATTAACGCGAAGTGTCAAAGACATAAACGCCGCACTGATTGGCTTAACACAATAGACTCTGGTGTACCAGATAATTTGATTCGCTTTCACACTTCTCGGGGAAAATCTCGCAAGTACCTGAGGTAGGCGGAGCTTAAATTATGCTACCGGCGTGTGTTTGTGTATTCGACACTCATTTATGACACCGTGCAAATTGTCAACAGTCCGGGTAGCAGTAATTAGCGAGTGCGGAAATCAAAGAAAATCGGGCGACTTGCATTTCGCTTTGAGGTTAGATTTCAGCGAAATTTGAAGTTCTAGAGCGCCTATTTCGCTCAAGTCGCCCACTCGCGAGAGCCCTGACTTATAGGACTTATTTGAAATTTCATTATTGACATTAGTTGAACTGAGACAATCAAGGTAGATAACTATGGACTGATTTTATGTCAGATTACCTCCCTTTATTTCAAATTAAAATGGGTATATCTCTGTAACTAATGAAGATACTGATCTGAAATTTCATTTATGTCAACAGATGGACTTGGACAATCAGTGAAGATACATATTGACTGAATTTATGACAAATTACCTCCCTTTATTTTTTATCTAAATGAATACACCTTAGCAGCTTCTAATGAGATTGGTTTGAAATGATCATATCAGATTGAGCAATGGTACTCAGGTGAGTGATACAGGGCCATCATGGCCCTCTTGTATCTTCATAAGTTGAAATCTTTAGATTCATATTCCCACAGTGTAGCTATTTTTGCTTAACCCAGGGCATTTCATGCCAAAGAAATTAAATTCCAGTAATGCTGCAAATATTAGGGTAAAGCGGAAGCCGTGATTCAGTGTAACACCGTTTGACTACGAAACCAGGGGTCGTGAGTTTGAGACCCCGCTTCTCCAACTAAAAGTTACTTACATTGGGATAAGAGTCCTTTGTATCGGTGCTTTACACCTGGCACGCTAAAGAACCAGGAAAGCTTCTGGAACCGGAGAGTCTTCTGTATCTTGCACTATCCTCCTACTAACATTTCTAACGGTCTTTTGGAAGAGTCGCCCATATGGGTTACCGATGGCAACTATAAGTAAACTTATATACAAACAAACAATATTAGGGTAAACTAAAACAAGGAATTACTCTGTGTCATCTGTATTCATGCAAATTGTTTAATTTTGATTTAAGAAGGTCACAGTTCTACCTTGATGCCCATTAATGAATGAAATAATGCTTGGAGAATTGCTGTTGTCTCCTACCTGTATAATTGGAAATGTAAACATAACAAAAAATTTACCTAATCATTTTGGTGAGCTTGTATATAAGGATAGAATGTTAGTTTGATAGGCCTGTTGTAGAAAACTGGGACATGCAGTGTGCATCTGTCTGTCATAACTTGTCATAATTTGTGTCTTGAGCATAGCTTAAAAATCATTCAAGGTAATGACTTAAAACTTGGCATATAAGGTGAAAATTAGTCGTTGAGCAAAGCACAAAAATGAGGTCAATTGGTCAAAAATCAAGGCCATAAATGGAGCTCAAAGGTCAAATGTGTCTGATATACTTTGTATCTGGAGTATAACTGAATAACCATACAAGGTAATCACTTTTAACTTGGTAAATAAGTAGGTGGCAGTGAAACAACGTGCAGAGCACGAAAAAGGTTTGTGGGTCATAGGTCAAGGTCACAAATAGAGCTCAAAGGTCATATATGTCGTTTATCTCCATAGTACAACTTAGTAATAACCATTCAAGATAATGATTTTACAATTTGAATATAGGTAGGTGGCATTGAGATGATGTGCAGAGCTCATGAAGTGTGGTGTCAGAGGTTAAAGTCAAGGTCACAGCAGTATTGAGTCTGTTCATTTTTAGCTCGACTATACAAAGTATATGGAGAGCTTTTTTTCTCCTTATCTCTGTAATTACTTGATGGATTTGCTTTACACTTAAAATAGTTATTCCTCATCATCACCCACATCATCTGCCATAAGGGCCAGAACTCTCACACCAATATTTTATGAATTACCCCCCTTTTTACTTAGAATTTCAGGTTAAAGTTTTGGTGCACTTTCACTCTATCTCAGTTATTACTATATGGATTTGATTCAATTTAAAATAGTTGTTCCACATCGTATGACACAAGGTCCATAACACTGACACCAATTTTT
The DNA here is from genome assembly GCF_021730395.1 of Mercenaria mercenaria. Taxonomy (NCBI): domain Eukaryota; kingdom Metazoa; phylum Mollusca; class Bivalvia; order Venerida; family Veneridae; genus Mercenaria; species Mercenaria mercenaria. Next base: position 87,080,017 of record NC_069362.1, on the reverse strand, counting down.
CATAAATTATGCCCCCTTTTTACTTAAAATTTCAGGTTAAAGTTTTGGTACACTTTCACTGTATCTCAGTTATACTTAAATGGATTTGATTCAAAACTTAATTGTTCCAGATCATCACCCACATCATATGACACAAGGTTCATAAATCTGGCACAAATTGTTCATGAATTATGCCCCTTTTTGGATTTGCTTTAAACTTAAAATAGTTATTCCTCATCATCACCCACATCATCTGGCATAAGGGTCATAACTCTCACACTAATATTTCATGAATTATCCCCCCTTTTTTCTTAGAATTTCAGGTTAAAGTTTTGGTGCACTTTCACTCTATCTCATTTATTACTAAATGGATTTGATTCAAACTTAAAATGGTTGTTCCACCTTATCACCAACATTATGTGACAAAAAGTCCATAACTCAGGCACCAATTTTTAATGAATTATGCCCCCTTTTTACTTAGAATTATGTCTCCCACCACACAATGGTGTGGGAAACATATTGATTTACTCCTGTCTGTGTGTCTGGCACAAAGCTTGTCCGCACTCTAAGTCGAACATTTCTCATCTGATCTTCACCAAACTTGAACAAAATGTATTTGACCATAAGACCTCGGCCAAGTTCGATAACTAGCCAAATCAGCAAAGGCAATTATTAGACTGTCTCGGTAGCCTAGTGCTAGAGCGTCCGCTTCGAGAGTGGGAGGTCGTGGGTTCGATCCCTGGCCGCGTCATACCAAAGACTTAAAAAATAGTACTAATAGCTTCCGCGCTCAGCATTAAGAGGATAGTGCTAGGATTGGTCAGCCCGGTGTAAGTATAATGTGACTGGGTTGGGTATCATGTCACGTGTCTACGGCGTGATATTCCAGTGAAGCAGCACTATGAAGTTGGGCATTGTGCTCACTGCTACAAGTAGACACCGTCGTTTATATTACTGAACAATTGTTGAAAAAGATGTTAAACCCAAACACACACACACACACAGTTTGGAAATTATGGCCCTTGAACATAATTACCAACAACTACCGGTGCAGCATACTGTAGTGTATCATCCTAATGGCTTATCTAAAGAATGTGAGATTATATACTTATGTTTGTTATGTTAAGAGTTCAGTTTAATCTGCGATGCTGTACTAGCCACATGCTTAATAAATATATAAGCTAGAACAGGTATTCATGTGATATCTTACATTGGCCACGAGGAAAATATTTGTTTAAATTCGGATGGAAGAGGCATTGATTAAATTCGAGTGCCTTGACATTGATTTGATTCAAGTGCCATAATTTTATTTCCTAAGTCAGTGCTTGGATAATTATAATGGCAAAAGCGATAATCATTCCATCAATTGAACAGTTTGATGTTTCGGGTGACCAAACTTCGCTTTCACAAAGATGGGATAAATGGATGAAGCAATTTAATTTCTTCACAGTTGGTTCCGGTATAACAGATGCAACTCAAAAACGAGCATTGTTGTTACATCTCGCAGATCCAGAAACACAAGAAATATTTGGGACATTGACAGAAACTGGGGAAGATAAGGATTATGACAAAGCTGTTGAGAAATTGACGGATTATTTCAAACCAAAAAAGAACATAGCTTATGAACAGCATATTTTCTGTTGTGAAATCCAGAGAGAGTCTGAAACTGTGGAACAATTTTCAACAAGACTGAAACATTTGGCATTAACATGTGAATATGGAGCAGGGCTTCGGAAATTTGCCGGTTTGTCGGTTTTGGACCGATTTTTGACTTTTCAGACCGATTCGTGAAGTGAAAAAACGAAAACAAGAGGGCCATGAAGGCCCTGTATCGCTCACCTGACCTATTGACCTAAAGATCATCAAGATTAACATTCTGACCAAGTTTCATCAAGATATGTTCATAAATGTGGCCTCTACAGTGTTAACTAGCTTTTCTTTTGATTTGACCCCGTGACCTAGTTTTTGACCCAACATGACCCAGATTTGAACTTGACCTAAAGATCATCAAGTTTAACATTCTAAGTTTCATGAAGTTACAGTCATAAATGTGGCCTCTAGAGTGTTAACAAGCTTTTCCTTTGATTTGCCCCCATGACCTAATTCTTGACCCAACATGACCCAGATTCAAACCTGACCTAAAGATCATCAAGTTTAATATTCTGACTAAGTTTCATGAAGATATAGTCATAAAAGTGGCCTCTACAGTGTTAACAAGCTTTTCCTTTGATTTAACCTAGTGACCTAGTTTTTGACCGAAGCTGACCCAGGTTTAAATTTGACCTAAAGAGCATCAAGATAAACATTCTGACCAAGTTTCTTTAAGATATGGTCATAAATGTGGCCTCTACAGTGTTAACTAGCTTTTCCTTTGATTTGACCAGGTGACCTAGTTTTTAATCCTACATGACCCAGATTCAAACTGGACCTTAAGATCATCAATATTAACATTCTGACCAAGTTTCATGAAGATATAGTCATAAATGCGGCCTCTACAGTGTTAACAAGCTTTTCCTTTGATTCGACCTGGTGACCTAGTTTTTGACCCCAGATGACCCAATATCGAACTCATCCAAGATTTTATGGAGGGTAACATGAGTGTATATCAAAATCCCCTTGATCAAAATCCCCTCTGCTGAAAAATGACAGGGTGTTACAAAATCCCCTTCACACTTTTGAAGGGGGTATCATAATCCCCTCTGTGATTTTTACAGGGCTATCATAATCCCCTTCATAAAAATGTTAGGGCTATCATAATCCCCTTCATGAAAATTACAGGGCTATCAAAATCCCCCTGATTTTGACTGACTCTTCTTTGTGTATGCAAAGCCAGCATTAAGGAGTTTACGAGAACCTTTATTACTTTGAATGACTTCCATTATGAAAGAACATACAATGATGTGATGTCCTTCTTGCATTTTCTTATATTTTATACCCAAAATTATACAAATTAGATTTTTGAGTAAAAAAAAAAAACTGTTAAAATAGAATGGTGGGAGTAACAAATAAGATCAAACAAATCAAAGAATATATTTTTCTATTACAGTAATTATCAGAGTAGATCTGAAGCAATTTTCCTAATTAAATAATGAACAGCATTAATTGAAATACAAATACCAATTAAACGCTGTTATTAACTGGCAAACTGTGAAAGTAAAGATTGTAAATTGTTATACATGATAAAGAAACATGCCTTATAAATAACTTGATAACACACAAAAAATTAAAAAGAATATTAACACTTTCAATAAATAGTTAACACCCTAGTACAACATCAAAGTCAATTAATCTCTGTTCTTTTACTCAAAAATTGGTTAACATCAAACAGAAGTATCATAGCCCAATTCAATTATCTCTGTCTAGAAACTGAGACATTATCCCTATTTTAATTTGAAAGAGGGGATTTTGATAGCCCTGTAATTTTCATGTAGGGGATTATGATAGCCCTAACATTTTTATGAAGGGGATTATGATAGCCCTGTAAAAATCACAGAGGGGATTATGATACCCCCTTCAAAAGAGTGAAGGGGATTTTGTAACACCCTGTCATTTTTCAGTGGAGGGGATTTTGATCAAGGGGATTTTGATTGTCTCCCGGGTAACATTCTGACCAAGTTTCATTAAGAATGGGCCAAAAATGTGACCTCTAGAGTGTTAACAAGCTTTTCCTTTGATTTGACCTGGTGACCTAGTTTTTGACCCCAGATGACCGAATATCGAACTCGTCCAAGACTTTATGGAGGGTAACATTCTGGCCAAGTTTCATTAAGATTGGGTCAAAATTGTGACCTCTAGAGTGTTAACAAGCTTTTCCTTTGATTTGACCTGGTGACCTAGTTTTTGAACCCAGATGACCCAATATCGAACTCGTCCAAGATTTTATGGAGGGTAACATTCTGACCAAGTTTCATTAAGATTGGGCCAAAAATGTGACCTCTAGAGTGTTAACAGTCAAATTGTTGACGACGGACGGACGGACGGACGACGGACGACGACGGACGCCGGACACAGGGTGATCACTAAAGCTCACCTTTGAGCACTTCGTGCTCAGGTGAGCTAAAAATCGGTCCCATAAAAATGGAGAAAAGTATAAATTTTGGTCTGATATCTCAATACACGATCACCTGCCAAACAGGAAATTGTTGGTCGCACCCTCAGATAATCAATAAACGTGTCAAACGGTCTGATTGTCACTTTGATAATCGGTCCGTAATTAGCACATGACGCAATCAGTGCTCGCGCGGCACATCCTTTAATGTTTGCAGACAGCCGACTGCAATGTATTAAACATTTTTGACTGGTTTCCAAATATTTCTGACTGGTTTCCAAATATTTCTGACTGGGTCCAAATCATTTCGACGGGAATCCACTTCTTTTATTTAGAATCCGACGGATGGTTTATTTCAAAAGGCTATGTTTGATCACGGTAGAAAAAACCAAATGGTCACTGCATTTAATCAAAGAGCTATAATTGTACATTATAGGTCTTTGATTTAATGAGACATCACACGGAAAACCGATAAAAATAATTTTTATAATTACTTGATTTGAAAAAATTACATGATTCATTTGTTGGGGCTCCAGTTGAAACAAGTGCAGAAAATCGTCTTTGCAACCCGACTGCATGTACAAAAAAGAAAAAGCTGAACTGGCAAACACGAATGATAAAGAAAACCGGAGCGGCGCTGTTTATCAAATCGGTCTTTTAAAAAACGTTTCAAAATGAAATTTTGTTTACATCAGAAGAGAACAAATAACTTTATAAAAGGTAGTTGCTTACTGAAGTACAACGTAAGTGAAATGAAATATCCATGGCCAACCCGCGTGACCTTTTGGTACTGTACATGCGGGAAATTCGATCTCCGCGTTCATATAACGTACACATTCGGTCCGCGGCAGAGTATTCTTAAAATACTGAGGCTGTGTAGCAGAGAATATGTGTCGTGCAATTCACTTTGACGCATTGTATTTTATAGAATTTCGTCAAAGAATGAGGAAACATCACAAAGAATATGCCGTGTATACGGTACCTAAGTCACGTGCGTTGGCTTTTAGACTAGTTACGCACGCGGTGTCAATGCCTCGGCAATTTTATCCTTGTAAATATTTTCTCGAAAAAACATCGAAATTTAAACAAAGTAATGATCACACATAACACTGAATAACTGTCTTCATTGTATGGTAACTCGCGGTGACCGGTAACTCACTTTTAATGCATGACATGCTTATTTCTTTACTCTGTTACGTTTTACAAAATATGTAAATTATGGGGAATGCGGTGGGTGGGGTAGCGCCGATGTCAGGATTTTCGTTTCGGACCGATTGAGTTATTAGATTTAAAATTGCCGAAATTACTTGACATTGCAAGAGCATATGAAGGTGCTTGTGCTCAAGCAGAGAAGATTGAAAACCCATCATCTAAGCCCGTGGTAAATAAAGTTGCGGCCAAACAAAAAAGTGGTTCGAGACGAAAGCCGCGTTCTGAGCAGCAGAGAAGTAACACAGGTGTAAAATGTTATCGCTGTGGAAGACTAGGACACATAGCGCGGAAATGTGACGTTGCGAAAAATATAGTTTGTTACAAGTGCGGCATCATGGGACATTTTGCAAAAATGTGCAAAACTAGTAAATCTAAAAAGATCACACAAAAAGTTAAAAGCCTTGATGAGTCATCAGGTTCGGATTTAGAAGAAAATGTGTTCATACTTGGAAATAAGTTCGAATACTTGCCTGGAACAATTAAAGGGACAAAGATGGATTTTCTTATCGACAGTGGGGCAAGCTGCAATGTTACTGATAAAATAGCATGGAAGAAACTTAAAAGAAAAGTTAAATTGCAGGAGTGTAGAAAGAAGGTTTATGCATACGGAGCAAGTACGCCTGTGAATTTGATAGGGAAATCTGAATCACAAATATGTGTTGACGGGAAAACACAGTCTGCAGAATTTCTGGTGACAGATACTGTGTGTGGATCTTTGTTAGGATATCGTACAGCGACTGCGCTGAAAGTGTTAAAAATAGGTGCAAATATTAATAAGGTGGAAAGCAATGAAGAGTTCAAAAGGAAATACCCAGAATGCTTTCAGAGAACTGGGAAATTGAAAGATTTTCAGTTGAAATTACATATTGATAAGACTGTTGAACTGGTTGCTCAGCCAGTAAGAAGACTGCTGTTCAGCTTAAGAGAAAAAGTTGAACAGAAAATTGAGAATTTAGAGTCAAAGGATATAATTGAAAAAACAACAGGTCCTACACCATTTGTGTCGCCATTAGTTGTCGTGCCCAAGGGAAACAATGACGTAAGGATATGCGTTGATATGCGTCAGGCGAACCGTGCAATCTTGAGAGAAAGACACCCTATACCTACCGTTGATGAAGTGATACATGATATGAACTCTGCGACAATTTTCTCAAAAATTGATTTGAAAGAAGGATTCTATCAAATAGAGTTAGAGGAAAGTTCCAGATATATTACAACATTTGTAACTATATCGTTATAAAAGGCTCATGTTTGGTATAAATTCAGCACCGGAAATTTACCAGTATATCATTTCACAAGTTCTGGAAGGTTTAGCGGGGGTAAAAAATATTGCAGATGACATCATAGTTTATGCATCAGACAAAACTACGCATGTTCGAAGATTGAATGCAGTTTTTGAAAGGTTACGGGAATGTGGACTAACCGTGAACTATGAAAAATGCAAGTTTTGTATGGATAAGCTAGTATTTCACGGACATGTATTATCAAAACATGGAATAGGACCAGAACAGTCAAAAGTAGAAGCTATTCTGAATGCAGGGAGACCTCAAAATGTTCAAGAAGTAAGAAGTCTGCTTGGATTAGCTAACTGGAATCACAGATTCATACCTGACTTAGCTTCCGTCGTCGAACCATTTAGTAGGTTGACTAAGAAAGGAGTACGGTTTCAATGGACAAATGAGCAAACGGAATCTTTTGAAAAGCTGAAAAGAAGATAAGCTAGTGCAAAAACATTGGGGTACTTTGATCCCAAAGCGAAAACGACTGTTATAGTAGATGCTGGACCCATGGCACTTGGAGCTGTGCTTATATAGGAACAAAATGGTCAGCAAAGAATTATCCAATACGCAAGTCGTACACTCACAAAGACTGAACAAAAGTATTCACAGACTGAAAAAGAAGCTCTGAGTTTAGTTTGGAGTTGTGAAAAGTTTCGTATTTGGCAAATAGGTCTTGAGTTCGATCTCATGACAGATCATCGTGCACTGGAGGTTATATACAGTCCAAAATCTAAATCGCCACCAAGGATAGAACGTTGGGTTCTGAGACTACAGGCTTTCAACTTCAATGTGAAATATAAGCCGGGCAAATACAACATTGCTGATCCTTTGAGTAGACTGACGCACCAAAATGTAACTAAGTCGAAAGTATCAGACATTGCTGAGGAATATGTCAAATTCATAGCTTTGAATGACGTACCAGAAGCATTAACTGCACGAGAAATTGAACAAGTATCCTCACGTGATTCTGAGGTTATGCAACTGCGAAGAGAGATCCGTAAAAACAGTGATTTTAAGGATTTACCTGACTACAAACATGTTAGAAAAGAACTAACTGTTTTGGGAAAAATGGTGTTCCGAAATCACTACGATATAGAATAGTCAAATTAGCACACCAAGGTCATCAAGGAATCATGAAAACAAAGCAGAGATTGCGCAACACTGTATACTGGCCTGGTATGGACAGTCAGGTCGAACGAGAAGTTAAAAAGTGTCATAGTTGTCAGTTAGTAGGTCAGCCGGAGAAGCCAGAACCGGTGTCGAGAACAAAACTGCCAGAGGGACCATGGCAACACTTATCGATAGATCTTATGGGACTATTTCCAAATAGTGGTGAATATGTGTTTGTTGTTGTTGATTATTTCAGTAGATGGTTCGAGGTGGATATTATGAAAAGCATAACTTCAAGTAAAATCATTGAAAGTTTGGACAAAATGTTCATAACGCATGGATTACCAATTTCAATAAGGTCTGATTAAACGCATAACGCACCAAATTTCAAGTCTGAAGAATTTGAGGATTATTTACGTGAACATGCAGTTGAACACTTAACAAGTACACCATATTGGGCTCAAAGCAACGGGGAAGTCGAATGCATGAATAGGACAATATTGAAAGCAATTAAAACTCTACAAGCTGAAAGAGGGAATTGGAAAAAACATCTGAATGAGTTTATTTTCGCATATAGAACAACGCCGAACACAGTAACATGAGTAAGTCCTGCTGAATTGATGTTTCGTAGGAAACTTCATACTAAGTTACCTTATTTGGTTGACAGTGAGACTGAAAAATGTGACTTTCGAGAAAGGGACATGATCCAGAAAGAAATAGGGAAGGAGTATGCAGATACAGAAATGTGAAATACAGTGACATTTTAAAAGGTGACAAAGTTCTCGTTGAACAAAAAGAACAAAATAAGTTCACACCACGGTTTGAACAAGAACCGTATGTCGTTACAGAAAAAACAGGAAACGAGGTATCGCTTGAGAAGTCTGGAGTAACTATTGACAGAAATGTGTCACAAGTGAAAAAGTATCATGAAAATGATAAATGTAGTACGGAATTAGACAGTGTTCCTGACGAAATTGTCTTAGAGAATACATGACCAAAAAGAGAAATTAGGAAACCCAAGTACTTAGATGATTATGTGACATAGACAACAAATATTGGAATATGCTTAGCCTAATAATCTGCTTTTATATATTTGCTGTGAAAAAAAGTGTGTTTGTTGAGTAACTTGATAAAATAACAGACCAAACCCAAATTTCTAAGATAAACTTGTTTTGAGTGGTGATAAAACAGGGACAGTATAATTTGCCTAATTAACCTAGTTTGAGATTATATCTTGTTACCAAGAAATAATAAGACACTACTTTATCTGTTATCTTTAGAATCCTGGTATGTTTACAGAAGTTGATTACATTGTATTGTTTTCTGAATGAGAAATTTTGTGAATGAAATTCCATAGTAATGTTTCATATATGTTTAGGTTTAAGGTTGTTGTTTACATGTTTTCAAAATTTTAATTAAAGTTTTAAAGTAATTTTAAATCTAGGTAAAAGGGAGATGTAGTGTATCATCCTAATGGCTTATCTAAAGAATGTGAGATTATATTCTTATGTTTGTTATGTTAAGAGTTCAGTTTAATCTGCGATGCTGTACTAGCCACATGCTTAATAAATATATAAGCTAGAACAGGTATTCATGTGATATCTTACATCTACTACCAATACAGCATTGTAGACCAGTGCAGCATTGTAGACCGGTTACTCCAACACTACCAACACAGCATTGTAGACCGGTTACTCCAACATGCGAATACCAATAGGCCACAAACAGTATACAAAGACAGACTTACTATTCAGATGATTAGGCAGTTGTGGGAGACATGCGCTTTTCTCAAAAGCACCTCTAGTTTAACGTTAATTTTGATGCATTTTCACTATATATCTGTTATTACAGAGAGGATTTGATTCAAATTTAAAATAGTTGTTCAACATCATCACTCACATATGACACAAGGACCATAAGTTCATAACTCTAGCATCAGTATTTCATGAATTATCTCCCCTTTTTACTTAGAATTTAAGGTAAAATTTTTGGTACAGTTTCATTCTATCTCAGTTATTACTAAATGGATTTGATTCAAACTTAAAGTAGTTGTTCCACATCATCACCCACATCATATGACACAAGATGTATTACGCTTTCACCAATATTTCATGAATTATGCCCCTTTTTGCTAAGAATTATACTTATTTAATGTTATGATAGACTTTATCTTTATCTTTCTTATTACTTGATACTTTTGACACAGATTCAAACTATTGTCCAATATCTTCATCCACATTGGAGTCATTAAACACTCCAGCTTCCTCAGATGTGCACAGTTTCACTCTCCAGCATCGAAATAGTTAAGTGTGCTGTCTCCTGTGACAGCTCTAAGACTTGTTATGCATGATGTCAGGTCTTTTGTGTAATCATGCAGAAAAGATCACCCTTTATATTATTTCACCTGTGTTGTTTGTACGAAATAGTTGAGCTTTTTTATTGTACAACACATGTAGGTGAAGAATGTAAATATTAATGATTAACCTGAACTTCAGATAGAATTGAAACATGTACTTGGACTTAGTGTTTATAATTTCTGGTCCTTTTGGATCATGGAATACATTCCAGTTTACTAGTAGAATTCCACTTTAGCGGTGCTAGGGGACATAGGGGGTGTTGCACATTTCATTACCTTACATAAACAGACTCAGTCAAACTGAGTCTGCTATTATTTTACATGGTTGCATTCTTTGCTTCCAAAGGATCTTCTTACAGACTTTATTATTATTGTATAATGATATTTTGATCTTTGACATTGTTATATTTTAAACAGGATTATGATCGTGCAGTGAAAATCTACACAGAGGGTTGTATACCTAATGGGGAGGCATGGTTTGACAGGAACTTGATTCCAGTTGCCTCCGTTGCTGTAGGCATCGCCGTTCTACAGGTACTCTCCCTTCAGTTCTAATTTTTTACTTTGGAAAAAGATCTGTATTTAAATGAGAATTTTAACTCTGTTATAGTTAATGTTACAAATACTATTTCAAATACATTTATTGAAAAAAAATCTAATATTAATTTTATGTTTATTGCTGTTATTTGTGTTCTGCAATTATATTTCAGATCTTAGGAATATGTTTTGCTCACAATTTACGCAGCGATATAAAAGCACAGATGTCAAGATGGCGTCATTGACACATAACAGGACTTTTCTACATATTTTCACCACAGATGTACACCGAGGAATATGGTTTCTGGAGGTCATCAAGTCATTATATCACCAGTGCATTTGAAAAGTGGCCCACCTTCCTACAGTCAGTTCCATATAACACCCAGCTTTTCTACCTCCCTAAGTGTCTTTTCCTTGAGTTTTTATCACGAGTCATTTCTCTTTAACTGCCATGTGTATTCCTTCCTGGTAGGTGACCAAAATGTTGCGTTGTCTGATATTATTCCAGACTGGTTTTCTTTTAGAATTGTGATGAATTTTTGATCTACTGTGAAATAAGTTAATTTTGTGGGCACAAAATTTCATGGTTATCAAAAAGGCCATTTCATGGGGATATGAATTCGTGGAATTCAAATTTTAAATATAGAATGAATGGAAATTTGATGGACTCAAGCATGAATCAATGCAGATTAGTCCCCCGCAAAGATTTATGTTTTCACAGTATGAGAAATGTTTACAAATTTTTTATAGTAACCATGGATATAGAGTGTTTATTCTTAACCACAGTCCTTGATGGCATGACTTGTTTGGTTATTGAATTATTTGGAACTTTGAAAATTAGATGCATATAGCTCAATTGATAGAGTAGGTTATTTATACATGATGTTGATTTGTGTTATTGTAATGTTGATATATAGAAGAATCCTAATTATATATATTACAGATGTGTGCTAGATGCCAATATGGTTTATATTGACAAGTTTTAGAGAAAGAAAATGCACTCTGTAATTGTTTACATGCTATATATTTTTTATTGCTTTGAAATATTATCATATGTTAAAAACATCTTGTTGCTGATGCTGCTATCTAGTATTTTTATGGTTTTTAGAAAATTATTGATAGAAAGGGTGGTGATACAGCTGAAAGACATGCATTCGTAAATAAATTTTAAAAGATAAACTGAATATTCATTGTTGTATGTAATAACAATGTATATCAAAAAGGAGAGCATCATGGTTGTGTATGTAAATAATCTGATAAAACAAAATACCAGAATTGTAACATCAGAACCCTGCAATAGATGCAGTTTACATCCATTGTACATGTGGTCATTGTATTATTGAACAGTCCTTCAACTGTATACTAGTCAAACTGTCAGTGCAGTTATCTTAAAGAGTCATGTCTCCTGATTAAACATGGCACACCTCCACGTTAACATGGCACACCTCCATATTAACATGGCACACATCCATATTAACATGGCACACCTCCACATTAACATGGCATGCCTCCACATTAATGTGGCACGTCTTTAGATTAACATTGCACGCCTCAACTTTAACATGGCATGCCTCCACATTAACATGGCATGTCTTCAGATTAACATGGCATGCCTCCAGATTAGCATGGCATGCCTTCAGGTTAACATGTCACACCACCAGAGTAACTTGGCATGCCACCAGATTAACATGGCATGCCTCCAGATTAACATGGCATGTCTTCAGATTAACTTGGCATGCCTCCAGATTAACATGGCACGTCTTCAGATTAACATGGCATGTCTTAGTTTTAAATGGCACACATATCATGATTAGAAAATGTCTGTTAAAAATTACTGGTAGTAATTATTAATATCATTGATTTATATTTGTATAACAAGCTAGTAAAAACATTTTGAATACATGTTAGTAAGATTTCTATAATTTGTCAAAGTAAAAGATACTACTATGACAAATTTTATTGTATATATGTGTTTTGCCAGCTGATAGATTAGTGAAAATATACAAAAAACTTACCGGTACTGTAAGCAGTAAGACATAAATTCTGTTTATAATCCATAAGGAAAAGAAATCCAGTTTTATATTTGTTTGAAATCAGTTAATTTATAAAAGTTGTATGTAATTTAGCACAAGTTGTATGTAATTTAGCATACCGGTACATACATACATACAGAAATATAAAAATATTTCTATTTCACTGTTATGTACTGTATATTTGTACCACAGTTCTAGTCAGTTACATGTATTCTTCATGAATAATCTGTCTTAACATTGTTTGATCCCTTTTTGTTTGATCACATTTTAAACTTGCTTCTAAATAATTATGCTGTCTATCTGTATTTTTTCACATTCCAGCATGCATTTTAGTAATTCACGCTGACATGTATTCATATTTGTATAGGACATCATTTGTTGTTCTTTTCAAGTCAGTATTTGTAAAACATAAGATTTCTCAGCTTTATTTCAAGGGCTGTCCGTGGCAGAGTGGTTTAGGTCGCTGACTCACGACTCACCCCTCATTGGTGTTAGTTTACTTGGGATATAGAATTCTTTCATCCAGATGGCTTAAATAGGGGCAGTGGCTCTACCTTGGTGCCAGCCCATGCCTGAAATAATACTTGAGGGGCACAGAGAGTCTGTCTTCACTGTCAAAAACTGGAAAGTTGCCTCATTAACTAAAATAGTGTCAGTGTGACATTAAACCCAACAAAAACAAAAACACTTTATTTCACAAGCAAGTTTACACAAAACATAAGTTAGGTGTTGCTGATATCAGTTGATATTGAACAGGTATGTATAGCAACAGAATATGCAGTCAAATATTAAAATAACTGTTGAAAAATATAATCATTTCAGTAGTTCAAGCATATTTAAACAGAGATATTTTAGCAGCAGTTTAGGCAGTTTACATTTTATAGTTACAGGCTTAAGCTAATCTTGGTCAGAGACCTAAGTTTTTGTTCAAACTTCATGTTATAAAAATTGTTCGCTTATAAAATACCATATATGCATAATAATATGCTTTTTAAACCTTGTGTATGTTGTTGACTTCGTCATCCATTTTGTGGAATTACTACAACAATGAGAATGTTGGTTTGATTCTTCAGGGATAATAATGTGCTTTGGTTGTAAACTGAAAACTTAACAACTTTCTTGCCGGATCATAAAATACATGTACTATAAATGTTTTACACCTGACATGAATACATTGTGTGTGTAAATGCAACACATACTACAACAGGTGCAGCTGGTACTGTCTGGCGTGTTCGTACATTTTTGACAATATTAAACCTAGATGCATTTCATCAAATGTTTCTTTTTATTGTTAGAAGTTATGAGATAGCTATTTTAGTTTTAATGACACTATTTACACAGTGACTTATTTGTTAAGTGATTATATTATTACCCTTTTATATACATTAATTTCTTTAGTTTCTTGATTTTGATACGTAACATACGATTATTTCTTTCTTTCTTGTTATTTAGTAAAAGTGCAGATTTTCAGAATTAAGGAAAAATAATGCAGTTCAGATCAGTATTTAAAAAGAAACTAAAACCACCATTTTGTTTTATGTTGTCAAAGAAACAAAATGTGTGCCATTTTAATCAATTTAAATATTTAACTGTTCATAATTTTCTAATATTTAAGCAGATTTTAGAAATTCTTTTATTGTCTTAAAAGATATAAGATGTATTACACAGGATCAAAATTAGAACATTGCATTTTCCTTTAAAACTGTCTTTCAATACATAACAAGAGAGTACTGCAGAAAACATTTTTCTCCATGATAGTAAACTGTTTCATCAGTTTGTGGTATTCATGAATACATTTTGTTGGGAAGTGTTTTGTGTTTTGAAAGATATATTTATGTGCAAGTCTGTGGTATCATGTTTATTGTGTCAGAGGGATTAAATACAGTGTATCACTGTATTGTTTACCTATCATTAACCCTCATCATTCTAGACATAATTGATTCTGCCTTTGTGACCAGTGCAGATCATGTTCAGTCAGTATCTTTTTTGTAAGCACCCCTTTTAACAGTTAATGGTGCTGTGACTGCTGTCCAAATTGAAAGATGGACAAGTTCATTATAGAAATTAAGCAGGGTAAGTGTTAACATGTCACAGCAGGAAGGTCTAATACGGGGAGTAGAAACTCTGTATAAATCAATACATTTATCTGTATTATGCTGTCGTCCATACCTGTAAATATCGTCCAGTCGTTAGCGATCGATATTTTGTTTTCGCCACTATCGATTAGCGTGTAATTAGCATATTACCTCATGTTAATCATGGAGCTATATACACTTTTTGTTCAAAGGGTTTACCATTCACATGTTAAGTGGCGATAATTAGATTATCAGAGATTGATCTAAAGGGATTCTGAAGGAAAAACAGCATGTCACTGCATGTGGTGATATGCTTAATTATTATGAATTAACTCGAGCTCACTTCCCTGAAGAAATATTTTACCACTTAACTTCAAACCTGTATTAAAGGACCGATTTTTGTTAAATTTGAATAAATAAAATGGAAAAACAGAAAGCTGACACTTTTCTTAATCTTGTAGAGCCATAATTATAATAATTGATTATAATGTCAGATTTCTAAATACAGAAACAAACATTCTTCTTGGACGCAGAGAATGTTTCAAATGAAATTGTTGTATAAACTCAAAAAAATAATTCAATCGTAAAACTGATGTGTGAAAAATACAATGTATTTAAATTAAAATAACAATGACTTTTTTTTTTTTCAAAAAAAAAGGCCGACAACGAAGTTACATTTAGTATTCCGAACTTTTTGATAAAACTGCAGAAAATCATCTAGGTTTAACACGCATTTAAATGATGAAGAACAAAGCAATATCCAAAAAAAATATTTTCAGGCAACAGTTTACAGTTTCGACTTGCTATTTTCATTAAAATATGTTCTAATTTTATTGTTCTAAATACTCTGAATCAACAAGGCAAATATCATGTAAAAAACGGCATCTTTTTCTCTGGGTAAGGCAAGCCTAGATTTAGCCATTTTCACAGGGCGAAATGTAACATTAATGTAGATATTTTCCATTTAAAAACAGATGCAGGCAATGATTTCATGACAGAACTTTTGTTTTCAACAAAAAATTCAACAAATGCTTTCCCAGATTTTCACTGAAAGGACGAGTTAAACTGTAAGGCGTAAGTGTGAGAGTAATAGCAGAATAACCTACGGCATACGCTTTGATTGGACGACAGCATAATCTAAGGTAAATGCCGGTTTCCAGTCCCCGTATCAGTTGTTCCAGGTCACAGGTATATTCTATTTGTTGACTGGATCTCAGTGTTAGAATATCATCTCTTGTTATAATCTTGCCCCAAGATTCAGTAGTGCAGTTTACACTATGTTAATGTACATTGTATTATCTGACCTACATGTTACACAGCTGATGTTTATTTATAGGCATATATTATTTGTATGAATATTATACAGTTTATATCCTAGCTAGTTCTGTACAATGTATTTTATAAGATTTTTAAAATACTTGGAAACCATTTTATTCCGTTGGCATTAAAGTTTGTAGTTTGACTAAGCCAGCTATTTCTAGGTGATATTAATTAGTGGATTTTATCTGTTTAAGAGATATTAATGGGAGTTTTTATCCATTTCTTGCAATTGAATTTCATACCTTAGATTGACGCAACCTCAAATTCCAAGTTAAGTAGTCTGTTACAAATAATGATTTCACAGTACATTTTATTGTTGGCTTTTTAGAGAGAGTTTATCATGTTTAGCGTATTTATTTTTGTACGACTCCATGTATATAGTTTGATGAAGAGTTATGCTACTAGTACTGTAGGAGATACAGTAGTGTAGTGCTGCAGTGATGAAATGTCAGCATTTACAGTTTCCGTGTTTACAGGTACAGGTCAGAGATTTATACAATCAGAAGGTGAAAGGTCAAAGTCACTGAAAATCAATGAATGGATTTTATCATTCTGTTCATATGATAATCTACATTAGAATGAGCATTGTTGGGCAATTTAATGCATATTTAATTCTTAGTATTTAAAAAAGAAATCTTTCTTTTTTACACTAGTTAAAATGTTTGTTTAGGTCCATTTCTCATGAAAACTATCAGATCTAAAGGTTTGAATTAATATGAAGGTCAAGAATCATAACTTTCTCTTGCTTTTGTTAGAATTATGGCCTTTTTAACTTAGAAAATAAGTATTTCTTGATTATTCTTGTATATTGCCTTACTGTACATCAAGCAGTTACAGATGAGTGCTGACGGTGTTCTTGTTATGCCTTGATGTGTCAAAGAAAAATATTAGTTGCCTGCATAAAGTTCTTAAATTAAAATTATGAAAAAAGTGTATATTATGATGTTTCTGCATGTTGTTTTGATCATTGTACATACTGCATGGCCAACAATAAGATAGCACTGAATCACCTATCCAAATTTCATTCCAAAGTACATTTTTCTGAGCACATTTTGGCATTTGCTGCATCCCACAGGGTACTATTTTTCGAGTTTCTTTGTCCTGAAATTTTGATCACAATACTTAATAATAACATGCATGATTTAGGATCATTTTTGTCTTCGGTATTCCATTTTATGGTAGTAGTCCAACATCCGAAGTGCTACTTGTCATACACTTCTTTCAGTTTCTAGTCCTAATTTTTTGCCCACCTAATATGCTCACTGTCTGCTTTCATTTTTATTGATCATTGTTCAAACATTAAACTGTTCACCCATCCAAACCAGATCTGTATGATCTTTTTATGAGCTTTAGTTTTACTTTTTATTTAAATTTTGTTTACATTCCTACTACTGTTTAATTTGGTTGATATAGTGTTGTTTGTTTATACATATTTGCCTATGTATTGTATTTTAGCACATTGTTCAGCACATGCTATAGGACCAGTTTTAAATGCATTAAACCCGTTTCCCTATTTTGTTGAAATGGCATCTTTACATCTTACTGGCTTATTGAAACAAACAGGACCTGGTTTACTTGTGTGATTGTTATATGAAAGAGCAGTATATTGATAAACTTAAGTTCTTTCAAGTCTGTTAGGTAAGGTTCACAAGAGTATATTGACAACTGATTACTATTTAAGTCTGTTAAAAGTAATCCTTTTTATTGGTTAATACTGCAAAAGCACAAGATACAATGACAGTGTATCATATAGTTATGTCTCCCACCACACGGTGGTGCGGGAGACATATTGATTTACTCCAGTCTGTGTGTGCGTCGGTCTGTCTGTCTTTCACAAAGCTTTTCCGCTCCCTAAGGCGAACATTTCTCATCTGAACTTCACCAAACTTGAACAAAATGTGTTTGACTATAAGCTCTCGGCCAAGTTTGATAACTAGCCAAATCGGCCCAGGCACTTTTGAATTATGGCCCTTGAATTACTGATTGGATCCACTCATCCAGACCTTCTAATTGAATCCATTCATCAAGACCATCCAGAGAAACTAGTCATTTTTTATAGGGGCTCCATCTAATTGAATCCATTCATCAAGACCATCCATAGGGGCAGTTGTGGGAGACATGCGCTTTTTCTCAAAAGCATCTCTAGTTTCTCATAAGACTTTGTCTAGTACTACAAAAATTATTCAAAGTCTTATGCAAAAATAAAAGACTTATTGTCACATTTTCATTTTACATATGTTTTTATGTACCAGTATATGTGTGGCATTATAAATCAATAGAATAACAAGTAATTAGAAATGTAGATACAAGTGTAAAATTGCTTTAGACAAAAGTATCTAATACATACTGTAAAATCAGCTAATTTCATAGGCTCAGTTTTGCAGTTTGTGGGGATATTATTTTGTGGGTTTTTAAATTTTAAAGGTAATATAAGAATGAATGTGCACTATTTTATTTGTTGCAATTTAAGTCCGAAGTTTAACACAGCCATGAAATTTACAAAAATTTGCTCCTCCCCAACAAATTTAATTGATTTTACAATACTTGAGATTGGAGAAGGTATTTAGTACTTGGGTATACTTTATTGTATATTGATCAATAACTGCCAAATGTAAATGGCAAAGTGTAGATTCATATTGACCACCTTTATTTAGTTTTTAGTTATTCAGTACCGTTAGACATTGTGCCATCATATTATACAGTTTCACGGTAATGCTGGAAATGAGTGTGAAAGTGACTTCAGACATGAAAGAAAAAATGGGTAAACAAATTAACAGTATACTCTTCTATTAAATCAGACTTTCATGGAGAAAAACAATACACTATCAGGGAAACATGAGCTGGTAGAAGTTGCAAATAGTTCAGGTACATGTACATTAAAGGTTAGATTCAATTTTTGCTAGTTTTTCTTTTAGGTACTACTATTTTGGAAGACCTGAAGTATGTTGCAGGTGTTACTTTTATACGAGATGATTTGGTTGGTCCCAATAGCAAAGATATACTGTAGGGCTTCTGGTTTGAAACAGGATTTATCAGGTACATTCTCATTGATTTGATGCAGAAAAATATAATATGTAACCATTCTTGTCTGGTATATGTTCATAGACAAGTTACATATAAAAATGTGTTGGATAATTAAGGTTCAGGTATCATTCAAAAACATTAAGGTTGATTTTATAATGCAATATAATGCTTTGAATACACTGCATATTGTAAAAGCAGTACTGTTATTTTTACTGATGGTGAATATAAGTGTTTTGTAGTAATTATAATCTTGTTGTTTTTGTACCAAAAAAAGTGCTTTGCTCAAATCCAGTGAGTACCATCCATAACAATATGAGAATGCATTTTTGTTGGCTTTAATGGCACACCAACACAATCTTAGGTCATACGACGACTTTCCAGATTTGATGGTGGAGGAAGACCACAGCTGCCCCTATGTGCATTATTTCTTCATGGGCAGGCACCTGGGTAGAACCACCGACCTCCTGTAAGCCAGCTAGATGGCTTCCTCATATGCAGAATTCAAAGCTCCGAGTGGTCAGCAACCATAACCTCTTGGCCACAGAGGCCCCCTTCAGATGAGCTACAGTTACCTTTGTATTTTGACATAGACAGTGGTTAGTTTATCGGCCAGTAAATGTGAATAACTTTGTGTAATGGTCAAAGTAGAAAGATTTAAAGTACACTGTCAACCTGTAATAGGATCTTACTGGATGTTGTCTACTGGTATTTCAGCCCTGCCATTCTCCCACCACCCTTCAGGTCCTACTGTAGACTGCATAATTTGTCTATATAGAGTTTCTTCAGTGTTTTCATAGTTAGCAGCATCATTTGTGGTGTTAAGAAAAT
Organism: Mercenaria mercenaria; assembly: GCF_021730395.1. Classification (NCBI taxonomy): domain Eukaryota; kingdom Metazoa; phylum Mollusca; class Bivalvia; order Venerida; family Veneridae; genus Mercenaria; species Mercenaria mercenaria. The sequence goes on along the minus strand of NC_069362.1, from coordinate 87,060,215 downwards.
ATGCTGGGTTTCAAACCACTTTGTCTAAAATGGTGTGCACATAAGTGACGTCGCTATAGTTCTAGCCATATAGTGTCACAATCTATATTACATAATGCCAGGGAAATTCCTAAATGTCATGGTGACCTATATGTATTTTTAACATGATAGATAAGAAAAATGATCTTATAGGTTATAAATCCATCTTTAGTTTCATAAATTTATTTCAAACATGGACAGGACAGGATCCAAGGTGTAAACATTTGACCTTGTTGTTACCTTGACCTTATTTTTTTTTTTTTTTTTTTTTTGGTTGGGTTTAACGTCGCACCGACACAATTTTAGGTCATATGGCGACTTTCCAGCTTTGATGGTGGAGGAAGACCCCAGGTGCCCCTCCGTGCATTATTTCATCACGAGCGGGTACCTGGGTAGAACCACCGACCTTCCGTAAGCCAGCTGGATAGCTTCCTCACATGAAGAATTCAATGCCCCGAGTGAGGCTCGAACCCACATCGATGAGGGGCAAGTGATTTGAAGTCAGCGACCTTAACCACTCGGCCACGGAGGCCCCACCTTGACCTTAGGTTAGTGGAATTGGAGCATGGGTTCTGCACATCATATAGATAATACTGTCAGGACCAAGTCTAATAAATATCCTTTTTGTCCTTTGACTGGGTCAGAAACTCAGGTATTTGACCTTCAGTTATGACCTTGTTCTTGGCCAAGCATAATTAGAACATGGCTTTTGAACCACATCATAAGGTGAACATTCCACCTAAGTTTCAAATATATTATTAAAAGTGATTCAGAAAACATTGACTGAACACAAAATTGGGACTGAGGGAGGGACAACCTAAAAATAGTACGCTTCCATGAAAAGGGATAATAAAGGAGAAAATATTCAACAACCAGAGTTTTATTTCAAACCAAAATACAATGCCCCTAGAAATGGATATACAGAATTATTAGGAACAAAAGATACTGGTACTGATGATAAACACGGACAGAAAATGAGATATTTTACTTGTAACTTTTTTATTTCTGCAAATTGTTATCAATGGTTGGTATCAAAATAAAGCTTAGCTCTTACTGAATAATTGGCCTAATTTAAATTTATATTTAGCAAGCAAACTCACAAGAAGTGAGGCTCTGAAAGGGGTATGTAAAATGGGGACTGTACGAACGTTGACAGATGATAAATTCGACCACTTTGTCATTTAAAAAAATTCTCCATAGTATTATATTGAAACTTTCCCAAAAATAATACAACAGTCATTCCCGATCAAGTAATGAAAAGTGACCCAATGTCAGGCTTTCATGTACTGACAGTGAGCATGTGCAAAAATCATCCTCTTCCCCAGTATTTTTGGGTAAATATTTTTTAAACAGACAAATGTAAGTCATTTATTTATACAGAATATTTACCAATTTTGCTTTTGTTTACACCAGTTCGTATTGTAAGTGGTTGCTATTAGACAGCATGTTCAATTATATAAAAAACCAACTGCAATAATCTGAACTATATCATCTGTTCGAGTTTATCATCAGTACCAGTATGGTAAATTTTGAAAAATATACGACCAAAAAGTTAAATTTATGCAGTTAAGTTTCGAGATATGATGGAAAACCTTTCAAAACCTCTCTGTTGTTATTTTACATTCTAATGTGACAAATCTAGTTTTCAATTATTAATACCAGATGACACACGTAAACCTAATCCTAGTAGAAATAGTTCTACTACATTTTATCTTTTTTAAAATATTGGAATAATACATAGCAGAAGTAACTAAGTTAAACACCAAGTTGGTTATTTACTCCAATGAAAAAGAAATGCAGAGCTGTAAAAACCCTTTGTAATTAATTCAAACAAGCTTCTGCAATATATTACTTCTTTAAATAGGCCTACTTTCTTGCAGTTGCCCTTCATTAAAAAGGTCTTCCTACAGATCTTGAAAACAGTAAGAAACTTCTTTATTTCAAAATGACAGCTGATTTATTATCTGTCCTTTCCATGCATTATTTTGTCAGCATGCAGGTTATTTACTTGCACGACAGAGCCCAATATATATGGCCTTTTATTTCTTTCAATGTGCAATTTTTACTGAAGCTAAAAATGTCAGTATGAAAGCTAATGCTGTCTTTTTCCCATGCAAACAAGATTACTGAATATTTTATCAGGGTATGGAATTGTCAAGTGATAGACGTGGAAATTACTTATAGACCATTTGAAATACATGTACACATTTATTATCAGTATAGTACAGAACAGGAAGATAACACTTTTTGCTTCATGATTATACATTAAATAAACACTATTAAAGCTTAGTTTACAAAATAATTTCAGTCATTAGTAAAGAAGGTAAAAGATTTATTACATGCAACAAATACATTGTACTCCATGGTAACGCATTTTATCCAATCAATCTATCGAGAAAAGTTTCAATAATATCATCATCTTGAAGACCTATAAATTTCTCTTTTGATTCTTTGTTTTTAAATCCAATCACAGTTGGCACAGAGCTTATCTGAAAAACAAAACAGAGATATTCATACTTAATAACGAAGTTCATGTATTACAAGCATTTTTTTTAAAAACCAAGACGGAAAAGTCTGTGGAAATTACTCTAAAATCTTGTAAACCAGTGTGAAGATAAAATGTTGTGCAAATTAGGATAAGGGGTAAATTTGTTGAAAAAGAAATTTACCTCTGACCAAGAGATTTTTCCTACATTACAAATACATTTCTGACTGTGACAATTTCAAGATGTTATCTGCAATTCCAATGACATCTTTACATTATTAGTCCCCTACTGGTTGAAAACCAGTTTTGGGGACTATAGGAATGCGCTTTTCCGTCATTCCGTCCGTCTGTCCGAGCTCACATTTGCATACTTAGGAGGCTATAGAAATAATAGGTAACTGTACTTTTTCTTTGATGTCATTCATTCCGTAAGGCTTTTATGTGGCTATTTTTCTCTTACGTGGCTAAAAGAACAATAGAGAGAACAAAAGAGTAGCCACGTAAGTATCCATATGTAGGAACTTCCGTCCATCCGTCCGTCCGCAATTTCGTGTCCGGTCCATAACTCTGTCATCCATGAAGGGATTTTAATATTACTTGGTACAAATGTTCCCCATGATGAGACGACGTGTCATGGGCAAAACCCAGACCCCTAGCTCAAAGGTCAAGGTCACAACTGGAGGTCAAATGTCAACAGGGTTTTTTTCCTGTCCGGTCCATAACTCTCCCATCCTTGAAGGGATTTTAGTATTACTTGGCACAAATGTTTCTTATGATGAGATGACCTGTCATGTGCAAATCCCAGACCCCTAGATCAAAGGTCAAGGTCACAATTGGAGGTCAAAGGTCAACAGGGCTTTTTTCCTGTCTGGTCCATAACTCTCCCATCCATGAAAGGATTTTAATATTACTTGGCACAAATGTTCCCCATGATGAGACAACGTGTCGTGCGCAAAACCTGGACCCCTAGCTTAAAGGTCAAGGTCATAATTGGTGGTCAAAGGTCAACAGGGCTTTTTTCCTGTCCGGTCCATAACTCTTCCATCCATGGAGGGATTTTAATATTTCTTGGCACAAAATTTAATGTACCTCATAATAAGACGATGTGTCATGCACAACTTTCAGACCCGTAGCTCAAAGGTTAAGGTCACACTTAGCAGTCAATGTTAACATAGCATGAACAGGGTCTGTTTCGTGTCCGGTCCATAACTCTGACATTCATTAAGGGATTTTAATATCACTTGGCACAAGTGTTCCCCATGATGAGACAATGTGTCATGCGCAAATCCCGGACTCAAAGGTCAAAGTCACAATTGGGGGTCAAAGGTCAATAAGGTTTTTTTCCTGTTCGATCCAGAACTCTCTCATCCATCAAGGGATTACAATATTACTTGCCATAAATGTTCCCCATGCGCAACACCCAGTACCCTAGCTTAAAGGTCAAGGTCACACTGAGATCAAAGGTCAAGAGGATTTTTTTCCTGTCAGGTCTATAACTTTGTCATGCAAAACAGGATTTAGATATCAGTTGGCACAAATATTCCCCCCTGGATGAGACAACATGTTATGCGCAAAACCTAGGCCCAAGGTCTAATGTCAAGGTCACACTTAGAAACCAAAGGTCAGACACAAGAATGACTTTGTCTGGAGCAATTCTTCTTCATGCATGGAGGGATTGTGATGTAACTTGGACCAAATGTTCACCACCATGAGGCACCCTTGTTTTTAGAATTACGTCCCTTTGTTTTTATTGTAACTTTTTTATTACTGGTGGTAGAGAAAAATCGAGACCACTTTTCTGTGGTACAACATGCATGTTACATCCAATTTTTAGGTGTATTTTGACCTATCTCTACGTGGTAAAGAGTTTCTTGTGGACTTGTATCATATAGATTTTTTTTAAGATTAATTTCCCTTTGTTGTTACTATAAATAACTTATATGATAACATTTTTATAATCAGCCAAAACAATTCAATATGAAAACAACTGTGGGTTAATCCAAGTGTGTTGTTATAACATATTGTATATATAGTACAATATTGTTTATACATCATTGACAGATATCAGTTCATTATGTTATACTGCAGTAGAGAAAATTAGGTGCCTTCCAATAGGGGACTTTGTATTGCATGGCAATACTTCATTCACTTGTTTAACATGTGATACAAAACTGTTGTGTGTAGTATGCAGCTGCTAGTTAATTATGCCCTAATTAGTTAACAAGCTGGCCCTGTAGGCCTTGTATGCTCACTTGACCTAGTCCTTACCCCTGATGATCTAGCATCTAATTTCGCCTAGATTTCATAGAGACAAATATCTTGACCATGATCAGGTAAATCATTTGCATATCAATGATTGACCAGGTACCCCACTTTTGAACTTGACCTAGAATTCATATCTGTAGATAAAACATTCTGACAAAGATTGATGATCAAGTAGAAAGAGTAGGTGGCCTCTACAGTGTTAATAAAGTTTTTCTCTGATTTGAATAATGGACTGGTCCATCATTCAATTTGGGCAATACCATTTATTATTCAAAGGGGTGTTCACTGAAAATTTACTGACAATAGCAAACAGAGCAGACCATGGAAAACATTCTGACAAAGTTTTATGAAGATCCAGTATAAAATGTAGTACCCGAGTGTTAACAAGGTTTTTCTATCATTAGACCTAGTGACCTAGTTCAAGATCAGTTAACCCAGTATTGAACCTGACTTAAGACTTTGAAGTAAGAAACATTCTGAAAGAGTTTATGACGATCAAGTACTAAATGTAGCTTCTAGAGTTCGAACCGTTTTCTATAATTTGACCTATTGACCTCAGTTTTGAACCTGACCTAGATTGCATAGAGAAAAGCATTCTGACAAAGATTTATGATGATAAGGAAAAAATGTGGTGGGGCCTCAAGAGTGTTAACAAAGTCTTTCCATAATTTGACCTGGTGACAGTTTCTGATCTCCGGTAAACAAATTTTGAATTCAACCTAGAGTTCATACAGAAAAACATTATGACATTTTTTTGAAGATTAAACAGAAAAATGTGACCTCTAGAGTGTTAACAAGGTTTTTCTATGACTTGGTCTAGTGACCTAGTTTTTGACCTCAGGTAGTCCTGTTTTTTATCTTGACTAATATTATAAAGAGAAAAAGTTTAAAGATGATCAAACAGGAAATGTGGCCTTTAGTGTGTTAATAACGTTTTTTTCTATAATTAGATTTAGTGACCTAGTTTAAGATCACAGTTTAACCCATTACCCCATAGATACGTGTTTTAACACAGGGCTAAAATTGTGACCTTTAGAATATTAACAGTCAAATTGTTGACGGCCCATGACAGATGACACACAACACATGATGACAGACACACAGGGTAATCACAATAGCTCGCATTTTTTCTTCCTTATGTGAACAAGAGGGTCATTGACCCTAAAGCGCTCACCTGTGTACAAGGCTTCAAGTATGTTTATATAAGTACAGAGTGAAGTTTCTTCTATGTTAGCCTATATTATATACATGTCACACACACACTTTTAAACCTAGGGCAATAATTTGAACAATTATGGTAGACATTACAAATCTGATATCGCACGCCAAATATCAAGGCTCAAGCTATAATTGATTCAGAGAAGAAAAGTGACCACGCCCCCTGGCGGCCATGTTTTTTGACGAATCGGTATAATTTGAACAATCTTGGTAGAGGGTCAGACAAGGACCATTTGTGTAAAATTATTCTAAAATCGGGCTAGCAGTTTTACACAAGAAGACTTTTAAGTTTCCACTATATACATATAGGGAAAAGTGATCACGCCCTCTGGCGGCCATCTTTTTTGACAAATCGGTATAATCTGAACAATCTTTGTAGCGGGTGACATAATGACCATTTGTGTGAAATAATTTCAAAATCGGACCATCAGTTTAGGAGAAGATGTTGTTTGAAGTTTTTTCCTTTTTTAGCTCTGGCAGCCCCTATGTGCAACCAAGCGGAACCATTTGAACAACTTTGGTAGAGGACCAACCAAGGAACATCATGGCCAAGTTTCATCAAAATCCATTCATTGGTTTTGGAGGAGATGTCTTTTAAACACAAATGTTGATGACGGACGGTCGACTTGAAGCACGCATGAAGGACAACGGACACAGTGTGATCACAATAACTCACCATGAGCACTTTGTGCTTAGGTGAGCTAAAAAACTACTCAGTGAGTCACTTTGTGTCCAAGTTGTTTGTGTACAATTTTTAAGTAAGGCTTACCCTATATCTCATAGCAATATCTTCAAGACCATCTACATCACATTTGGCCAGAACAACTTTACCCTTTCTGCTTCCTACCAAAGATTCTAACCTCGGTCCTAACAGTTTACAAGGTCCACACCAACTAAAAACACAACATAATAAATAATCAGAATTATACACTCTAGAAACAATGCAACAGAAACAAATACAATACACAAACTTCAGTATACTTTAAAAGTAAACTGTTTTCAATGCGGTCATTCAGTTCTGATAAAATTTAAATTATGACTTTAAAGTAGCTTGCCTCTAGATTTCTTTTAAAATACTTTCCATCTGTTACTTGTACTTCTATGTGTCAGTAATAAACAAGAGCTCGTCGAACACGAAATGCCCCCCTTGATGCATTCAGTAATTGCACAAGGAACAGAAATTATTTGCTCACTGTAAACAAAAATTCTACTGTTCTGGTTCAATGTGACATTGACCTTTGACCTACTGACCTCAAAATCAACAGGGGTCATCTGCTGGTCATGATCAACCTCCCTATTAAGTTTAGTGATCCTAGGCCCAAGCGTTCTCAAGGTATCGTCCAGAAAGGGTTTAACTGTTCTGGGTCAATGTGACTTTGGCCTGTAGCCTACAGACGTCAAAATCTATAGGGGCCATCTTCAGTCATGACCAACCTCCCTATCATGTTTCATGATCCTAGGCCCAAGCGTTCTCAAGTTATTGTCTGGAAATAGTTTAAATGTTCAGGGTCACAGTAACCTTGACCTTTGACCTACTGACCTTAAAATCAATAGGGGTCATCTGCTGGTCATGATGAACCTCTCTATCATCTTTCATGACCTTTGGCCCAACCGTTCTCAAGTTATTGTCCAGAAACCATTTAATTGTTCCTGGCCAATCTGACCTTGAACTTTGACCAAATGACCTCAAGATCAATAGGGGTCATCTGCTGGTCATGATCAATCTCCCTATCAATTTTCCTGATCCTAGGCCCAAGCGTTCTTGAGTTATCACCAGGAAACCGTTTTACTGTTCCTGGTCACTGTGACCTTGACCTTTGACCTACTGACCTCAAAATCAATAGGGGTCATCTGCTGGTCATGACCAACCTCCCTATCAACTTTCACAATCCTTGGCCCAAGCAATCTTGAGTTATCATCCGGAAACCATTTAACTGTTCCGGGTCACTGTGACCTTGAACTTTGACATACTGACCTCAAACTCAATAAGGGTCATCTGCTGGTCATGACCAACCTCCCTATCAACTTTCATGATCCTAGGCCCAAACGTTCTTGAGTTATCATCCGGAAACCGTTTAACTGTTCAGGGTCACTGTGACCTTGACCTTTGACATACAGATCTCACAATCAATAGGGGTCATCTGCAGGTGACGACTAACCTTACTTTCAACTTTCATGATCCTTGGCCCAAGCGTTCTTGAGTTATCATCCGGAAACGGATTGGTCTACATACAGACCGACCGACCGACCGACCAACATCTGCAAAACAATATACCCCTACTTCTTCGAAGGGGGGGCACAAAAATGTCATGAAAGGAATTCAGCAGCACTTCACACTACACTATATATAAAATGACAAGTTATATAATAATAATAATAATAAATTCTTTATTTAAAGAGGGTAAGACTCATTAAGTTTCATACATAACATATAAATCTTATTTTCAATGAGGCCCTCTAACAATCACAAAACCATTTACTCATACAAATGAAATTATCACAGTCATTCCATAGAGCAGACTTGTAAAGAAAAAAAAAAAAAAAAAAAAAAAAAAAAACGTTAACAGTCACATAACATAACTCTACACTGTATTGATTAAAAGAAAGTTTCTTAGTAAATATTCAAATGAATTTACTGAGCTAGCATTTCTTATTGAGTAAGATATATCTTTCCAAATTTCTACAGCCATAAAAGAAAACGAACGTTTAAGAAAGTTTGTTTTAGGTTGAAGGTGCTGTAGATCAAATTTCATATTAGAACGAAGGCTATAGTATGTATTGTCACAAATTCCAATAGTGTCACAAATATAAGATGGTGCAAGTTTATTTAATGCTTTATAAACTAAAACACCAATATTGTATTTAATCCTGTTTGGAAAAGTTAACCATTTAAGTTCACAAAAGAGAGTACTGGATGATGTCTGGAAGGGTACTTTCAATATAAGTCGAGCTGCCCTCTTGAATTTTAAAGATTTTTTCTATATTTCCCTTAGAGCAGTTTCCCCATATAGTGGATGCATAGTCAAAAATCGGTAAAATGTACGAGCTATAAAACATATTCTTCATGTCAGCATTTGGATATTTAGATATTCTGTAAAAAAGATACAGTTTAGAGTGCAAATTTTCACACACCTTTTTTACATGTTGATCCCAATTTAAATTTTTATCAATATAAACACCTAACAATTTTTGACATGATACATTTTGAATACAGTTATCATTTAGAGTTAGATTTATGTTTCTTACTTTATTTAATTTCTTGTTGGTACCAATTAAAGGTCCAATACTAAGGAAAGTGAACATTTTAATTTCTTTTAAAAAGCACAGAAACTATTTCATTTTATTGGAAAATGAAAGTTGGTATGTAGAAATTTGAAATAAATCGCAGTATATGTACAATTATTTTTCTATGAAGTATGAAGAAAGTTAAAAAGACCTGGGGGGTCATTCTGTCGATTCATTGAAATTTCAACATAATACACATACATTTCTTTGAGTTCCAAAGACCTTCTGTAAATTTTGACCTGCCAATCTTCATTATTTAGTGTCTTGCAGAAATCTATGCACTGGCTATGAAAAAAATTGCCAACTCACTTTCCCTTAGTAATGGACCTTTAACATACTAGTTGTCTTATTTGGATGGAGAGCCATATTGTTAGACGTGCACCAATTATTGACTTTAATAATATCAATATGCAATTTTCTTTCGATATCAGATACGTTATGGTCGCTCACATGCATTGTAGAATCATCGGCATACATGTCAATGTTTGAGTTTTCAGCAACCAATGGAAGATCGTTTATATATATCAAAAAGAGCAAGGGGCCAAGTATATAATACTGACTTATTATTAAAATATAATTAATATTGTTGAGATAATTATCATGTATTTTTAGAGGCATCCCTTAACCCTTTCTCTATAATGAACTTGTCCATTTTTCAATTTGGACAGTACCATTAACTGTTAAAAGGGGTGCTTACCAAAACGATACTGACTGAATGGCAAACAGTGCAGATCTTGATCAGACTGCATGGATGTGCAGGCTGATCATGATCTACACTGGTCGCAAAGGCAGAATAAATTGTGTCCAGCATGATAAGGGTTAAAGTGTTACAATTCTTTTACCATATTTGTACTAAGATACCATTATATCTTACGAGTAGCTTTAGCTTGCAAGTTTCCACAATGCTGGAAAAGGAGTTGAAAAATCAGGTAACAAACCCTTGTTTTTACCTTTAAACATAATGTGTTCTTGGAAGAAAAAATGTCTACAAATGGAATTGGCACTTCAAGATCAGAAAAAAAACATTACCCTCTGCCATGATTGTCCAACTAAAAGATGCCAAGGACAGGCTGAGTATGATAACATTTTTACTGGTTGGCTTCTTTCCTTCGAGGGATATGAACTATTATAATAGATATGAGATTATAAAATAAGGCAAATGAGTAAGACTAATGCAAAGACTGAGTCCACTTTATTTCTGTGAATATTACAGAAGTAAACAAACCGACAGGGAAAAATTTCCAACCTTTTCACCAATTTGGATGTTCAAATCAGAGCCATTTAGCTTATACTAAATCATAATTTTGAATCACTTAAGTACCATTATATGTAGAAAAAAAAAGTTAATAAGAAGGAAAAGTTAGAAAGTATTAAAGCAGCCAACGAACAGGAAAATATGATTTCTTTCAAAAGTTTAAGACCTTCAGATGGCACCCAAAGAGGTATATCCAATAATTTGACTTTGCTTACTTAAGTTCTAGTACAAAATGTACTTGTAAAAGTAACAAAAAGCAGTCCTTGTGTAATTCATATAAGGTTTCTTTGTGAAAACATCATATAGAAACAAAACTAAAAGCAAAGACTTTTCTGGTATAAACTAATCATGTATCCATATGACTATGTGATTTCACAATAGAACATTTAGACTGACTCATTAGTAAGACCTTGACCTAGTCTAAGTCTTGTAAAGAAAATGTTACCTTGTTATAGTTAGTACTAAACAAGAGAAACTACTATTTTAGTCGTAGATCAATGCATGGGCAGATGCATGCACAGACATCACATAAAGACATGGGTAACACTAAATGCCCCCATTATTAATGAAGTGTTATAATAAAAAAAAAAGAACTTATTTATGAGAATAATAACCTTGCATGAAAATCCACCACAACAGGCAGCGGACTGTTTAAGACTCTCTCTTGAAAGTCATTTTCATCCTGTATATGAATGACCATTCCTTCCCCTGGCTTGGTGCAAAGACTTCTGAGCTGACTGTAACTCTGGTCTGACGTCACATTCTGTGTGTTCTTCTTCTGTATGTGAGGCAATGTTACAATAGACCTCTGCACTACAGCTCTTTGAAGCTGGACTCTCCGGCTGGCCTGCAAAACTCTACGAAATACTGTTCTAGAAGCCATTCTGAAAAAAAGGAGACAAAAACTGATAAATATTGAATAAACAAGAGCTGTCAGAGGACAACAATGCTCGACTATTCAACAGCCTTCTTGTTAAAGAAAGTTAACTGACTGAATACAAAAATCAAACAAGAGTGCCAGACTGTCACAAAATATGCCCGTCATCGAACTTGGCCTAATTCAAGGGGCATAATCCAAGAGTGCCTGGGGCGATATGGGTGGTTATTGTACTTGGCCAAGATTTTATGCCCACAAATATTGTCAGCAAGTTTGGTGAAGATCTGATGAAAACTATTCGAATTAGAGAGCGGATATGCTCTGGATGCCGCCCGCAAGCCCACTGCCATGGCTGTTCACATAATACGCCCCGCTCTTTCAGAGACGGGCATATAAAAGGGGGCATAATTTTGTAACAAGAGGGTCATGATGACCCTGGATCACTCACCTGAGTAATATGAGCCACATGTTTCAAATGGCAAACTGATGCTAAATTATTAAGAAGGTAGATCAGTAGGTCACATTCATGGTAACTGAAAGTCGGAACTTTTTAAGATCAGTGTGCAAAACTGTACATGTCATCCAAATTTCAAGGCTGTATCTTAAAAAACAAGAAAGTAGGTCAGTAGGTCAAGGTCACAGTCAAGTAGTCCCTAATCGCTTGGGGTCATCAGGTAATTATGATTACACAGTCTAGGAAATATGATCTGATAATTTTTTAAGTATTTTTCCTATATAACTCAAAATTATAACAAGTGACCCCCAGGGCGGGGCCTCTTTTCACCCCAGAGGCATAATTTGAACTAACTTGTTAGAGATCCATTAGGCAATGCTACATACCAAATATCAAAGGCATAGGCCTTGAACATCCAGACAGTAAGATCTTTATTTTTTTTCCTATATAAGTCTATGTTAAACTTGGTACCCCCAGGGCAGGGCCTCTTTTCACCCTAGGGACATAATTTGAACAAATTTAGTAGAGAAACACTAGGAAAGGCAACATACTTAATACCAAAAGCCTAGACCTTGCAGTTTCAGGCAGGAAGATTTTTTAAAGTTCTTTCCTATATAAGTCTATGTAAAATTTGAGACCCCCCCAGGGCAGGGCCTCTTTTCATCCCGGGGGCATAATTTGAACAATTTTGGTAGAGGACCACAAGGCATGCATACAAAATATCAAAGGCCTAGATCTTGTGGTTTTAGACAATAAGATTTTTAAAGTTTTTTACTATATAAGTCTATGTAAAACTTGTGACCCCCGGGGCGGGCCTCTTTTCACCCCTGGGGCATAATTTGAACAATTTCGATAGAAAACCATAAGATGGTGTCACAGTGGACAGGTGTGTAAAGTTTCAATCCATTCCCGTAAGTGGGAACTGAGATACTGGCTTATGTAAAAAATCTTTACCAAAGATTGCAAGTCTGAAAATGGGCATTATTTTGTAAAAACTCAAAGTAGGATTATGGATTCTGTGCTTACAAGTCAAATCATCACAGTGAACAAATGTGTGATGTTTCAATCCATTCCCATTTGTGGGTACTGTGATCCCAGCTTACAAATAAAAACTTTACCTATCATGAATTAACCACATAACTCTCATAATTCATAAGATTACATTATAAACATTTTGATAATACAGTTGAACTTCAATGGCTCGAACTCGGATCTTTCGAACACCCGGGATCGCTCGAACTCTTCGCCTGGTCCCGAATTTATTCCTTCTTTATTCTATATAGTTCTACCTCGGATCGCTCGAACTTCAAAAATTCGAACTCTCGAACTCATTTGTGGTCCCTTCGGCTCAATTACAGTGATTATTACACCTATTCAGTCGAACAGCCAATTTGTCGCCGGAATGGCTTGTGTTTACAAAGTTTTTCACACCTCTGCCTGACATTCGCCAAGCTTCCCCTTTAACCGGCGCGTGCGTAATTTTCACACGCTTATGTAATTAGCATCGATATACGACAAACAAATTAAACAAAGTGACTTTCGTTCACTGCAATGCTTTAAAGGGATTTGATTAATACGAATAAAAGTATTTAAAATAATTGAGCAATGTCTGTCTTTATTTATTCTACATAAAAACGAGAGATTCAATGATAAATTTCATACTGCTTTAGCATAGCTGAATAACTTAGAAAAGGACCCGAACACGGTGAGATAGCTAAGTCGGCTACTGGAAAGCAAGGAACAAAACGAAAATAAGATCCAGAAACTTTAGAAACGAAGTATATAACGCCATCATCAAATGTGAAAAACTCAATCTCATGTGCTCTATGTACAAATCTCTCTCCAAATTAGAGTTCAACAAGCGTTCGGCGGTTCAGTCCTCCATCAAGGATTTCTTCTAACAATAAACTGTAAAACTGTATACTGTACATGACTCACTGATACATTGTATTTTGAATAATCTGACGTATGCTTATTAATGTTGTGTATTGATTTCATGTGTCTATTTATAGCCTATGTCTACATTTGACGTCATTTAGTACCGTTTTCAAATATTTCTGTGTACATGTCCGTGAATTAATTGTTTGCGTTTTAACGTGTTTATATTTGAAAATATTTGCACTGGACTATGATTCATAAAGGTTTGCTAATTATGTCTTTCTATTTGATGCTGTCTTCACCAAATTCTTATGATTATATTAGTGTTTTATCTGTGTTTTTTTCGTATCTATGTCATGTTTGAAAATAAATAATAAAGACTATTTCAGCGTTCGTTTTTACAAATCATCGTATCATACACACATGTAGGTACAATATTACAATACATTACGAGGTAAGGTTTGTAACACATCATGCCCTCGAATTCCCAAATTCAAAATGGCCGCCATTTGGATGGCTCGAACAACGGAAAACTCGAACTTATTTCAACGGGACCCTCGAGTTCGAGCCATCGAAGTTCGACTGTAAATGAGGCAGTTCAATAATAAAATAATTTAAGTAATGGAACAGAGCTAAAGAAAGTTTCACCTGAAACATTTGTCCTGGTTTGAAATTTATATTCAGGCCACAGACTACCAAGGAATAATTATGCAAAGTTTTCTCTGTCCGTTAACATTCTTTGTTTACAAAAAATGCATCTGGAATATTATACATATTTTGGCCAGTTGTAATTGGGGCTGCAGATAAGCAGCTCCAGTAAAATGAACATTTAATTTAGAGGAATAGACAATATCAAATGTCAGTTCTAGATCACCAAGATATACATTAAGAGGGTGTTTACTGAAACTTTTCTTGCCACTTAAAATTGTTATATAATAATACTGGAGGAAACACAACCTAATAATTCAAAGATATTTTATCAACATGGTCAGGTATCCATGGAGTTTTAAAAACAATTATGCGATATGTGCAAAAAAGGGCAACAGTTAAGTGTTCAAAATTACCATAGTTTTCACAAATGACTGCAACAAAATAATGAAAAACTGAAAAAGGGTTGTATTTATATATTGTGAATACTAGTGGTGTGTATCGCTTGAAATAATCAATACAAAATGTTTAATACATCATATGACATTTTTATATTTAGAAATGTTTTACTGAATAACACTTCTTCCTATGTTTTTAAAAATAACATTTATTACTCCATCAGTAAAGAATCTAGATGATTTCAGCATTTTTTTTTCAGTCATAACATCAGAATAAACAAGAGGGCCATGATGGCCCTATATCGCTCACCTGTTATCATTGCACTTGAGGACAAGAAGGTCCTCAGAAAAAATATCGAAGTCCAAAGGACAGGAACAGCAAAGCGAAGAAATTTAACTAAAAAGAAAAAAAAATTCTTACAAGGTATAGATATGTCAAAATACACCTAAAAATTGGAGGTACCATCCATGTTGTACCACAGAAAAGTGGTCTCGGTTTTCCCTACAGCCAATAATAAAAAAGTTACTAAAAATAAGCTATTTATAGTAACGTAAAAGGGAAGTAATTAAAAAAAACAAATATTGTAAGTGAACAAAAGAAGGATCTGCCAAATAAATCTGTTGACATAAATGAAATTTCAGATCAGTATCTTCATTAGTTATGGAGATATACCTATTTTAATTTGAAATAAAGGGAGGTAATTTGACATCAAATCAGTTCATAGTTATCTACCCTGATTGTCTCAGTCCAACTCATAACAATAATGAAATTTCAAATAAGTCCTGTAAGTACTTACTGATATAAATTCCATTTTGATTACAATCAGGGGAGGTAATCAGATATAAAATAACTCTGGAACCTACGACTGGATCTGATCTGTCATGGAATCCAAGATTTAGTGTTGTTGAAGATATTTTGAAAGTTTGTATCAAATAAAACCATAAATGAAGTCTCTATATGGCTGCAAAAGCCAAAATAGCCAATTTTGGACCTTTAAGGGGCCATAACTCTTGAACCCATGACGGAATCTGGCCAGTTCAAGAAAGGAAGCAAGATCTTGTGGTGATACAAGTTGTGTGCAACTTTGGTTAAAATCAAATCATAAACGAAGTTGCTATTGTGCAGACAAGGTCAAAATAGCTAATTTTGGCCCTTTCAGAGGCCATAACTCTGGAACCTATTATGGGATCTGGCCGGTTCAAGAAAGGAACCGAGATCTTATGGTGACACAAGTTTTGTGTAAGTTTGATTAAATTCAAATCATAAATGAAGCTGCTATTGTGCAGACAAGGTCAAAATAGCTAAATCTGGCCCTTTCAGGGGCCATCACTCTGGAACCCATAACGGAATCTCGCCAGTTCAAGAAAGGAACCAAGATCTTATGGTGATACAAGTTGTGTGCAAGTTTGGTTAAAATAAAGTCATAAATGAAGCTGCTATTGTGCAGACAAGGTCAAAATAGCTAATTCTGGCCTTTTCAGGGGCCATAACTCTGGAACCCATAATGGAATCTCGCCAGTTCAAGAAAGGAACAAGACCTTATGGTGATACAAGTTGTGTGCCAGTTTGGTAAAAATCAAATCATAAATAAAGCTGCTATTGTGCAGACAAGGTCAAAATAGCTAATTTTGGCCCTTTCAGGGGCCATAACTCTGGGACCAATAATGGGATCTCGCCAGTTCAAGAAAGGAACCATGATCTTATGGTGATACAAGTTGTGTGCAAGTTTGGTTAAAATAAAATCATAAATGAAACCACTATCGTGCAGACAAGAAATTGTTGACGGACGGACGGACGCACGGACGGACGAAGGACGAAGGGTGATCACAAAAGCTCACCTTGTCACTATGTGACAGGTGAGCTAACAAACAAGAGGGTCATGATGACCCTGAATCGCTCACCTGAGTAATATGAGCCACATGGTTAAAATGGCACACTGATGCTAAATTATTAAAAAGTAGGTCAGTAGGTCACATTCATGGTCGCTGAAAGTCAGTTTTAAGATCAGTGTGCAAAACTGTACAAGTCATCCAAATTTCAAGGCTGTATCTTAAAAAACAAGAAAGTAGGTCAGTAGGCCTAACCGCTTGTGGTCATCAGGTAATTATAACTAAACAGTCTAGGAAATATGATCTGATAATTTTTGAAGTATTTATTCCTATATAACTCATATAACAAGTGACCCCCAGGGCGTGGCCTCTTTTCACCCCAGGGGCATAATTTGAACTAGCTTGTTAGAAATCCACCAGGTAATGCTACATATCAAATATCAAAGGCCTAGGCCTTAAACTTTCAGACAATAAGATTTTTTTTTCTCCATATATAAGTCTATGTTAAATTTGGGACCCCCTGGGGCAGGGCCTCTTTTCACCCCAACAATTTTGGTAGAGGACCACAAGGCAAAGCTACATACCAAATATCAAAGGCCTAGGTCTTGTGGTTTTAGACAACAAGATTTTTAACGTTTTTTCCTATATAAGGCTATGTACAACTTGAGACCCATAGGGGCTGGGCCTCTTTTCACCCCAGGGTTATAATTTGAATAATATAGGAGTGATCGTGTTTGTAAACAAATCCATTGTATTTTCTATTTTTAGAACTGATAAAACAAAGACCGGGTGGGCCGACGCCGAGCGTCCATGCTTTTTGTGAACAGTGATGTTTTTCTAACGGCTTAAACTTTCTTAAAACACAAATAATATCAATAATTTTTTGATCAATGGAAAGTGTATAAAACAAGCAATTTATTGATTACTTTTGATTATAAATTCGAAATTAAATGGATTAATTATGAACGCTTAACTTACAGTGTTTTTTCAAAATGTTTGGAGGATCGCTACGCCGCTATTAAAATCTTATGTCATTTAAAACGGATAGTCATTTTAAAAAGATATTTAAATGGGAAAATATGAAAATCCTAAGCATTCCAAAACTTTTTTAATTTTTAAAATCCATAAATGAGCGAAAAAGTTATTAAAAATTAAAAATTCAGATCCCATACACAAACGGTGTAAAAACATTTGTTTTACCCACCACCAGATAAACAGGTATTTATGCGTGACGTAATGGCGATCTCTCCTATTGGTCGAGGACCACAAGACAATGCTACATACCAAATATCAAAGGCCTAGGTCTTGTGGTTTTAGACAAGAAGATTTTTTAAGTTTTTCCCTATATAAGTCTATGTAAAACTTGTGACCCCACAGGGCGGGGCCTTTTTTCACCCCAGGGGAACAATTTGAATAATCTTCATAGAAGACCATTAGATGATGTCACATGCCAAATATCAAGGCTCTATGCATGCGGTTTTGGACAAGAATATTTTTGAAGTTTTTCCTTTTGGTTGCCATGGCAACCAGAGTTCTGCATGTGGAACTATCACTGGTTTACCCAAGTGGGTCATTTAAACTGAGTAAAAACTACTTTCTGACAACATTCTGAAAGTGTACCAGTATCCGGATAGTATATTTTGGATATGCGATTTAGTAAACTTTAACCTTACTGTAATAGCACTTTTCTGTTAATGAAATATTGATGAAAGGCCTGATAAATACATTAGGACTTTTGATAATCATCATTTTACAATGTGACCTGAAACAGGCCTTTAACTATGTTGTTTACAACATGATCTTGGTTTCAAGATTAAGCTTATATTAAGGCCCTCCACTATTTCACATTCATATGAATAAGTTGACATTCTTGGTGACATTTTTAAGAGAAAGGCTTGAATGGTTTAACCTAAACTATAAAGTAAGTTAAAAGCCTTTGTAAACTTTGTTACTAGTTTTGGGAAGATTTAGCACTTTATTCTGTGACATGTCTTTTAAGTGTGCAATAAAGATAAATGGAATACATATTAACTATAGACATCTAGAAATGCAACTACTGCTATGGTAACTTTCAAAACTAAAAGGGCACCCTGCCCCTTTCGGACAGCACCCTGCCCCTTTTTGGCAGCACCCTGCCCTTTTTGAACTCTAGAAATAACACTAATGGAATTCAATTCCTTGCAAAGTTTTGAAAGGGGGCCACCCAAGGATCATTCCTGTGAAGTTTGGTGTAATTCTGCCCAGTGATTTTCAAGAAGAAGATTTTTCTTAGAAATTTTTGACGGACGGACAACACACAACTGACGACGGACATTGAGCGGTCACAAAAATTCACCAAGAGCCTTTGGCTCTGGTGAGCTAAAAATGCAGGCATCATGTTAGCTAGCCGCTCATTCAAATCAGAAGTTTAGCAAAAAAACAGCTTTTACTGCCGCATGTAGTGTGATGTTTTCATTTGCTCGGAAAAACTGGTAATCCTTGAACTGCATGCTTAATTTACATGTGACAGATGGCAGAGGTCTTTGAAACTAGCAGTGAAAACATATTATGATCCTCTTATAGCATAGAGTGAAAAAAAAACAATTACTGTTACTTGACACAAACGTATTAGTCCAACTTTCATAAATACACTATAACAACAGCCTAAAAAGCTTGCAAAAATGTACTTTTTGGTTCTTTTTATTTATTCAATGTTTCTTATTGACGTGACAAACTTGGATACAATGTATCAATTGAACCTACAATATCAGTATTCCGAACTGGTACACACCTATGGCAAGCCAATTGTCCAATAATTACGTGAACCCTAGTTCACGGTCGCAAAACTAGGATTAACGATCAATAAACTAGGTTTTTTGAACGTAAAACTAGGTTTTTCGAATACTAACCTATATTTTCGAGCGAAAACATAGGATAACGCCGTGAACCATAGTTCACGCTCATAAATGTAGGTTCACGATAGTAAACCCCAGTTCACGGTCGTAAACATAAGTTCACGTTCGTAAACTATGGTTTACGAGCGTGAACCGGGGTTTACGAGCGTAAACATACGATAACGATCGTAAACATAGGATAACGACCACGCTCGTAAACGTAGGTTCACGTTCGTAAACCCAAGTTTACGGTCATAAACATAGGATAACGACCGAAATTCAAAGTTCAATCAAGAAACCTAGTTTATCGAACGTAAACCACGGTTTACGATTGATATACTAGGATTATGAAATCAACAATAAATTTCGGCCGTAAACCTATATTTACGAGCATGAACCTAGGTTTACGGCCATAAACTACAGTTTTACCTTCGTAAAACCGTGTTTATCGATTTGTAACTATATGGCAAGCCAATTGTCCAATAATTACGTGAACCCCAGTTCACGGTCGAAAAACTAGGATTAACGATCGATAAACTAGGTTTTTCGAACGTAAAACTAGGTTTTTCAAATACTAACCTATATTTTCGAGCGAAAACATAGGATAACGCCGTGAACCATAGTACACGCTCGTAAATTTAGGTTCACGATTGTAAACCCCAGTTCACGGTCGTAAACATAGGTTCACGTTCGTAAACTATGGTTTACAGGCGTGAACCGGGGTTTACGAGCGTAAACATAGGATAACGATCGTAAACATAGGATAACGACCGAAACTTATAGTTCAATCGAGAAACCTAGTTTATCAAACGTAAACCATGGTTTACGGTCGATATATTAGGATTATAGAATCAACAATGAATTTCGGGCGTGAAAATGGGTTTACGGCCATGAACCTATGTTTACGGACATGAACCTATGTTTACGACCATGAACCATAGTTTACGGACCTGAATCTATATTTTCGAGCGTGAACCTATCTTTACGAACGTGAACTTGGGTTTACGAGCGTGAACTTAGGTTTACGTTCGATAAACCTGGTTTTTACAAAAACTAACATATTTTTTCGAGCGAAAATATAGGATAACGTTGTAAACCATAGTTCACGCTCGTAAACATAGGTTCATGTTTGTAAACCCAAGTTTACGATCGTAAACAACGGATAACGACCGAAATTCTTAGTTCAATCGAGAAACCTAGTTTATCGAACGTAAACCTGGGTTCACGAGCGTAAACTATGGTTTACGCCCGGTATCTGATGTTTTCATTCGAAAATATACCTCACGCAATTTTTCATAATGGGAGTCTATGGGAAAATAGCAACTTTCATAACATTTTTCGCAAATAGAAACTTTTCCACAATGTAGATTTTAATGAAACTTCTCACAGTCGTAAATAAACATATGGTCTATAATATAGTGAAATAAAATGTACAGGTCCGTGTGCTTATTTCTGAGATACTTGGCCATGATTAAAGTGAACCACCTAGTTGAAGCTAATTTTAAGACATTATTTTGAATTATTTAATGTGTCACATGTTTTAATATCATATTTTAACTTTAGAAAGATAGAGACTGTTACAATTTAATAAATTTATTCACAGGTTGCCTTTAATTCATAAAATGACTTTCATTTCCGTATGCGGATTCCAGGCTTTATTCTACGTTTTCCGGATAAATGACGTTACGCCATCACTTCCGGTTTACTAAGCGTGCAGTACTACCTTAAAGTACATATTTGACCTCATGACTGGCTTACTGATGATATGGTTTCTTTTCATGTTTATGCAGTAGGGTATTGTATAAGGGTGCATTTATACTGTCTTTGTACATGTGCTAGCTTTTATAGTCATCTGGTAGAGTATGTACCTTGGATGTGAGAGGTCCCTGCAATCCCTGGTCAGGGCTGCTTGAAGTATTTTCAGTCTGTTAAACTGGCGCCAAATGGAATTGACTCATAAGTAGATATGAATGGACACCTTGGAACATCCCATAGAGGTTCATACTAAAAGAATTTGAGGATAAATTTAGTGGATGGCCCATTGGGTTGTATGCATATAGGTATTGTATAAGGATGCACTTATACGGCCTTGCTATATGAGCTAACTTTTATAGGTACATGGCCTTAATTAGGTGTGGGAGGTCCCTGGTTTAATTCCCAGGCAGGGTAGAAGTATTTCTAAGTCTGGGGTTGTTATTGCAACACAGTTTTGGATTGGTTGAAAAAATCGGAGGGAAGCCCATAAGAATCAATAAAACATAAACTGACTGAATACAAGAGGACCATGATGGTCCTGAATCGCTCACCTCTTCCCACATGACCCAGTTTTGAGTATGACATCGTTTTTGACCAACTTTCATGAAGATCCCATGAAAAATGTGACCTCTAGAGTGGTCACAAGGTTTTTCTATTTTTAGACCTACTGACCTAGTTTTTGAAGGCACGTGACCCTTTTGAACTTGACCTAGATATCATCAAGATGAACATTCTGACCAAACTTTCATAAGATCCCATGAAAATGTGACCTCTAGATTTGGTCACAAGGTTTTTCTATTTTTAGACCTACTGACCTAGTTTTGACCGCATGTGACCCAGTTTCGAACTTGACCTAGAAATCATCAAGATGAACATTCTGACCAACTTTCATAAAGATCCCATGAAAAATGTGACCTCTAGAGTGGTCACAAGGTTTTTCTATTTTGGGACCTGCTGACCTAGTTTTTGAAGGCACGTAACCAGTTTTCGCACTTGACCTAGATATTTTTCAAGATGAACATTCTGACCATTTTTCATGAAGATCCCTATGAAAAATGTCCCTCTAGAGTGGTCCAAGGTTTTTTCTTTTTTTTGACTACTGACCTAGTTTTTGACCGCACGTCACCCAGTTTCGAACTTGCCCTAGATATCATCAAGATGAACATTCTGACCATTTTTCATGAAGATACCATGAAAAATGTGACTCTAGAGTGGTCAAAAGGGTTTTTCTATTTTTAGACCTACTGACCTAGTTTTTGACCGCACGTGACCCAGTTTCGAACTTGCCTAGATATCATCAAGATGAACATTCTGACCAACTTTCATGAAGATCCCATGAAAAATGTGACCTCTAGAGTGGTCACAAGGTTTTTTGTATTTTTAGACCTACTGACCTAGTTTCTAAAGGCACGTGACCCAGTTTCAAATTTTGGGACCTAGATATCATCAAGATGAACATTCTGACCAACTTTCATAAAGATCCCATAAAAAATGTGACCTCTAAGTTTTCACAAGGTTTTTTTTTTTGGGACCTACTGACCTATTTTTTGACTCCACGTAACCCAGTTTCGAACTTGACCTTAGATATCATAAAGATGAACATTCTGACCAACTTTCATTAAGATCCCATAAAAAAATGTGACCTTTTAGAGTGGCCCACAAGGTTTTTTCTTTTTTTTAGACCTACTGACCTAGTTTTTGACCACACGCAAACCCAGTTTCGAACCTGACCTAGATATCATCAAGATGAACAATCTGACCAACTTTCATGAAGACCCCATGAAAAAATGTGACCTCTAGAGTGGTCACAAGGTTTTTCTATTTTTAGACCTACTGCCCTAGTTTTTGAACGCACGTGACCCAGTTTCGAACTTGACCTAGATATCATCAAGATGAACATTCTGACCAATTTTCATGAAGATCCCATGAAAAATGTGACCTCTAGAGTGGTCACAAGGTTTTTCTATTTTTAGACCTACTGACCTAGTTTTTGACTGCACGTGACCCAGTTTCGAACTTGACCTAGATATCATCAAGATGAACATTCTGACCAACTTTCATGAAGATCCCAGGGAAAATGTGACCTCTAGGTGGTCACAAGGTTTTCTATTTTTAGACCACTGACCTAGTTTTTGACTTCACGTGACCCAGTTTCGAACCTTGACCTAGATATCATCAAGATGAAACATTCTGACCAATTTTCATGAAGATCACATGAAAAATGTGACCTCTAGAGTGGTCACAAGGTTTTTCTATTTTTAGACCTACTGACCTAGTTTTTGACGCACGTGACCCGTTTCGAATTTGACCTAAAATATCATCAGATGAACATTCTGACCAATTTTCATAAAGATCCCATGAAAAAATGTGACCTCTAGAGTGGTCACAAGCAAAAAGTTTACGGACGCACGGACGGACGACGGACACTGCGCGATCACAAAAGCTCACCTTGTCACTTTGTGACAGGTGAGCTAAAAAAGGTACTGTTTATAATATTATTTAATAAATGTCAAAATCAGGCAATACGATTGTTTTCTGTGAAAATTGGAATATTTTAAATGTGTCTGGCTGAATGCATGACTTTCAAGCATCTCTTTAAAATAGCAAGTGTCAGTGAGCATTTTTCCTCTAAATGCCGTTCAACAAAGGTAGTAGTTTGTTTCAAGAAAAATTGTAAAAAATTGGACCGGATAAGCCTATAAGTCTATCCGACAGCAAAAGCAAATATACCGGTAACCCTATCAGCAATTTGAGTCAGTTTTCTCACGGTCTCAGCCCCTAAGCCTCACCCAGTCATGCAAACAACTGCTAACCCCTGTAAATAAACCAGTCATGCCCAAGGTAAACATAGCCCAGGACGGTGTAGAAAAGTAAAGCCTCTGGCCCAGATGAACTGCCACCTAGGTTATTGAAGGAACTGTACTTAGAAATAGCCCCTGTCCTTACCTACATTTTCCCAAAAATCCCCTCAATACGGGGTTTGTCCCCAATGACGGGGAAGCATGCACTGATGCAGTCTTGCCCCTGCATATAAAAAGGCCCTAAGTGTAAACCCTCAGGCTCTAATTATCGCCCATATCCTCAATGTATTGCCTCAAAGTTAATGGAACACTCCTTGTCTCCAACATCATTTTCCTTCTATGATCAGTTTAACATTCTCAGCCCCTACCAACTGGTTTCAGGTCAAAACACAGCTGTAAAACCCAGCTAAAAAGTTTTTCCCAAGAAGCCCAGTGACAGTTTTAGAACTAGGTCAACAACAGATTTCATATTCATGGACTTCAGCAAAGCTTTCTATAAGGTAGATCATCACAAACTAGTCCACAAGTTACAAAGACTAGGTGTCAATCCACAGGTCACTTCTTGGGTCAAGTCCTTCCTTCAGGGTCGCACTCAGCAGGTTGTCATCGAAAGTCACAATTCAGACAATCTCCCCATCCTCTCTGGTGTCCCACAAGGCTCGGTCCTCGGACCTTGCCTCTTCCTCTCGTACATAAATGATCTGCCTGAAAGTGTTAAAGGCAAGGTGAGGCTGTTCGCAGATGATATAATAGTCTATGTTACGGTCAAATCAAACAGCGATCCCCAAGCTCTACAGTAAGACCTTTTCAGCTCGAAACCTGGGAGTCTGATTGGTCATGGAATTCAATCCAGAAAGTGCGAAGTTCTAAGAATCAGTCGAAAAGAAACCCTGTAATTTTCCCCTTATAAGCTGCATGACATCGAGTTAAAATCGGCTGATTCTGCCAAATATTTAGGCGTAACCATTAGTAAAGACCTATCATGGACCAATCATATCAACAACGTAACATCCAAAGCAAATATTTCCCTAAGATTTCTCAAATGAAATGTCAAAACCCCAAATAAAAGAGTCAAAGAGGTTGCATATAAAACCTAATTTACCTACGTTAGTCTTTGTTAGACCCCAGTTAGAGTACTGTTCCACCATATGGCACCCATGGCAAAAATACCTAACCCATAAAATCGAGTAAGTTCAAAGATCTGTTGTAAGATATGTCTATAATGACTACAATTACACCAGTAGTGTCTCCAAAATGATAAATGAACTAAACTGGCAAACCCTAGAATAACGCCGTCAGCTCAGTTACTATATTGTACAAGATCCAACAACACCTTGTTTTTGTTGACCACAGTCACCTTAGACCTACTAGAAACTTGAACTAATTGAAACCGTATTCAAAGACATATTATCATGCGAACTACATTTTTCCCAGAAGCATACGTCTGTGGAACAGTCTCCCTGTGTCTTTGCAAGCTAGTCCCAGCTTAGAAGTATTTGCTGGGCAGCTACCACCCTTCTATCAGTTCTAATTCAACTTTCTGCTTTTACTTTTTAACCTGACCTGTAAAATAGTTCTTTTACTTTATCTTTGAGATGCACATAATCTCTGTATTCCTATTATTTTTAACAGCTATCCCTGACAAAGCGCCTGCTAGTTATAATCGATAATGATTGTTAAGCAGTGTAACATAGATATAAAATTTGTATTTTTTGGTATCTGAAATGCTATCTTACTCAAAGATTTACATTTTAATGGTCATCTTTCAATTTTGTGGTATGTGACTGGGTCAATTCTTGTAAGTGGAAGCCTATTGGGAAAAAACAATAGCAGTGCCTGACCTTCAGTCTGTTACATTTACTCGCGGAAACATATGGCAATCTCATCGCAAGCCATCATATGAATAGAGAATCACTTAAGTTTACATCTTGACAAGGGAATGTACAAAAAGATGAAAGATGGTATTCTTGTAACGAGAACCGAAGCTGCATTATATGAGTATTTATGAAAATTCCTATCGTAACGAATAAGCGAATTTACCCGGAAGTCTATAAACGTCATTAATATCTGCGTATTTTCATCACATGGCAATCACGTGATCCTTTTGATAATTTCCGGTTTCATTTGCGTCAGTGACAACGGCAGGTTGCCAAGCGCGATAAAGAAAGTGAAAACTGTCAACATTTCTTTTGTAAATGGATAAATAATTAAACAACAATGCAAAGGTATATAGAGTTCTTATCGTGACATTTTCTCTTTCGTTTGCCTTCTTCCCACACTATCATTCCCTCATATTCAGTGCACGTCTTTAATAATATACTATATATATATAAGTAGTCCAAATAATAGGATGTCGCTGTCCACAGACACTTGGGGGTCAGCACCCCTCCCATGCCGCCCCTGACAACCTTCAGTCAGTACATTTTTTGTTTTTTTAAAACAAACTGAGCACATGTCTTGATCATCCAACGACTTCTGTTACCATTTCAACATGTTTGAAAAATTCCCATACTCTATAAACAATAGTTTTTCTGAGCATTGATAGCATACAGTATAGGAGATTTTTTAAACATATTGAAATGGTAACAGAAGTTGTTGTATGATCGAGACATGTGCTCAGTTTGATTTAAAAAGCGAAAATATATTGGTTGAAGGTTGGCAGGGGCGGATTGGGAGGGGGGACAGGTTCTGACCCTCAAGTGTCTGTGTCGCTGTCCCGTTACTGCAGTACAGTAGAGGGATGGCAGATCATAAAATAAGCCACCCCAATAAGCCAAACGAGTAAGGCTAGGTGGAAACTTATACTATAGGAACAGGGTAGATCTACATCTACGGAGATACTCCCAACAATCAATCTCTGACCGTAACTGGGTAGTACGAGACGAAAGTAATATTATTTTTATCAATTCAATAAAAAAGAAAGAAAAAAGAAAAAAAAACCTTGCACTTCTTGGTCGATATTATAAATTAGTCAAACATAAAACTCTTTCATAGTGTATGATTGTAGTGCTTTGTATGAAGTTGCATAACACAGTGCTGTTGAGATTTATTATACAAAGTATTTAACTCTGGTTGCTTTATGGATTTTGTTGTGTATCCTTTCCGCTTTTTATCTGAGAATTTACCGCATGCACCAGCATCCTTTCCTCACGTTTTTATGTTGTGCATATTTTAGCTTGTAAGACCATGGCTACTGGTATAGCCCAACAGGCCCAAGTGGCCAGAGACTCGCACCAGGCGAGGAGAACAGAGGCAATGCCGAAATCTACCCTGTTTGGAAGTATATTGGAACTGCAAACGGAGGAAGGTGCTAAGTCAGCACGGGAACTTGATCTTTCATCTGTGAAAGTTCCCAAAACGCCAACAGGTAAAGGCGCAGGACAGAGATTCACGCTACCAGAAGAAGTCAAGAAACAGCTGCCAGGTATAACAGTAACACAGTGTCCACACAGTGATGTTTGATAACAAATACAGATGTGCTCAAGAAAAATTCAATCAATGTTATATGAAGATTATATCTTTAAAAAAAAAATGGGATAATTTTAAAAAAGAACATAAGATCGTTCCGTCCACAAGAATGAATGATGGAGGGCATAAGAGTAAATGACCGACAGTCATGTCTGCTGTCTGTCACAAAAATACAAATAATTATTCCATTTGTCTGAAAGGCAACAATTAAGTTCATTCGTGAAGGCCCCGGTGTATATAATGGTATTTGCTTTTATTGCTTCAAAAACGAAATAATTAATTAAGCATGCTACCGATCTAGGGTTATAATATGAATACCAAAACGATGAACATTGGTAAGCGTCAAATATTTAACTTGCCATCATTTTGTAACATATTTATTCTGCCAGCTATCTGCAGTTGTGAAAGTATATTCATGCGTAGTTTCATTACAATCTGTGCTAATTCTGCAACAGGCAAAATTAAGATTTAGCTTTATGTCTAAAGCTTTCAGATGTTGAAGAATACGGATTGAATGCTGTGCAAATAAAGGAACCTATACATTTTTAAACAAATCTGCGCTTTCTTACTCGAATGATAGTTTGTAAACGTCTTGGGTCGCAACTGTGTACCCATAAAGAAATATTTTGTTATAGAACATCGACAAATTCTATATGTATGTAATTTGTCGACATGACAAGCATTTCCATATTCACAAAAAAAAAAAAAAAAAAAAAAAAAAAAAAAAAAAAAAAACAATATAGCAGTTGAACTTGTATATATATCACGTTTGTATCGTATTGCTTCACACTTCAGTATTAAGCCCGATATCTATTGTCTTAATGATTTTATCAGACAAATGTTATGTTAATGTTTCATGCAATCAGCCAGTATTGACTGATGTTTTCAAACTGAAATAAAATATTGATCTATTCCGACAGTAATGCAAATAGAGATATAGGATCACGTTGCTATAATTAAGTACTAAATTTCTTGTACGGTTATTTACACTTTTGATATTTGATCGCCGTTTTAGGATTTAATTCAGAAGGTCATGTAGGGCTTAAATATCTGTATCTTGTAAATGGGTTCATGGTATATAATCGTTTTATATAATCGCATAGGAATGTACGAACACTTCTTTATTATCATTTCCAGGTGCCAGTGTACTTGAAAAGTCTAGACGTGAGTACGAGACCCAGCGGAACCTCCTGACTAACAACACAAGCGAGCTGAAGAAGCGAGAAGAAGAAAGCCTTTACAATCTTTCCCGAAGCGGGGAACCAGTGTTCAGCGCACGCGACTCGGGCACCGCGAAGCCACAGTGGTTCACAGATCAGGATATTAAAGGGGCTAAGGAAATTAATATTGTTGGACTAAATCAGAATCAGAGTTTTAACAGAGACAAATACGGACACATGTTGAACAATTCTCCTCTTTGGCGATCTTATCAGTACATCTACGGCACATATTCTGATAAGCCACCAGACAGCGCAACTGATAAAAACCTATTCCTAAACTTACATTGATTTATATAGGAAAATGATACATTTACCATAGAAAATGTCCATAAATTACATATTTCTATTTATCTATTATACCATCCCTGATATTCCTGAAAAATCAATTCAATACCTTTGCGATGGTATATTTTTCTTCAAAAAAGTCAATATTTGGTTGCTTCTAAATTCGTTGAAAAAGTCTCTCAAATTCAAATACTCCCTATATATTTGGCAGAATTACACGATAACCCTGTTTTACTGATTATTTTTGATGGAAATATTAAAGTTCAATTTCCATCCCTGATATATTTAGAAAGTTCCCGCCATGCACATTCTAGACATATATTTTATATAAAAAAGTTATTTTCTTTCTTGCTTCTAAATTTTTTAATTTAAAAACAGAGTTGCAACCTTTCTGTATATTGACAAAAACGTGCTAAATTTTACGATAAAATAGAGCCGTGCCGGGAAAAGGAATACATGATTGTATAATTATTTAACAGAGTTAAGCATGATTTTTAGGTGCGTTCCGTCTAACAAATGTTCTTTAAAAGTTTTTTTTTTTTTTTTTAAAGTTTTCTGGCATTTTCCTTTTAAAATACTGAGATATGTTTTTAAAAATTCGAAAA
The DNA here is from genome assembly GCF_021730395.1 of Mercenaria mercenaria. Lineage (NCBI taxonomy): Eukaryota > Metazoa > Mollusca > Bivalvia > Venerida > Veneridae > Mercenaria > Mercenaria mercenaria. The sequence continues at coordinate 87,030,597 of NC_069362.1, read as the reverse complement.
TAAAAGTGAAAGCAGCTCTGTAGTTTCATTACAGTTATAACCAATATAAAATACAATATATTTATTATGACTTATTTTGACAAAATGACTGGGTGTTTCAGTAAATTAGTTTATTTAAACTTTATTTAATTAATTTATTTATTTAAATTTAAAGTGTCATTTTGGTCAGGGAGCATCCTGTTTCTTGTATACATGATATCATCGTGGCACGGGACAGCGTATTGTATTGACAAAATATTTGCATTATAAATTTTATGGTCATATGCCTTAAATCAGTGTACGCCAGAAATTAAATTATGTTAATTATATTCTAAAGGGGCACGTATGTTGCCATCCGAATCACGGCATATATGAATGAAAGGTATAACATCGTGACACGTGCCGATGTACGACATAAGTATTTGAATTTAAATGCGTGATTTATGTCAAAGTAGCGGATTGTATTGATATGAATTAGAATTAAAAGAAAATTGACAAGATATTGGCTATGATTTGTAGGGGTTTTTATACGCACCTTGTAAAATGTTCCAATAATTAAATGGAATAACCAATTGTAAAAAAATCTCGCAAAGAAAGAGTTGAAATGTTCCTACATTTTTCGAAATCTAAATGGCTATAATTTTTTGACAATGTAGTACTAAACTTAAATGCCTTTCAAAGAATTAATGTGAGATTACAAAATTGATAGCAGTTTTCTAGTGGGGTGCCGTTTTACGCCAAAAAAAAATGTTTTTTCTCTTAATTAGATGTAATTAACAGTGACAGATGCACATGTGTTTCAAATGAATGGAGAATCGACAACTAATAATTACCACCTGTGGGTTTATTTGGGCCAACATTTTAGGTTTTATTATTTTTTTCATGTTTACCCTTTATTAAAAATAATAAGTAACAAGGGAAAAAAAATAATTCTCAAATCAAACTATAAAATAATTACGTATTGTCCGTAAGTATTGACCTGGCACTCATGAATATTTTCCCTATGTTTTTGTAAATAAATTTCAGTGTCCGAACCTAAACAACGAATATAACTATTGAAATGCTAATTATATACCATCATGTATCATGCGGACAAAGCGTTTTGCCACTAACCCCAGGGAAGTGGGTTTGAGTCATCTGTCTGACAATTGTTTTTTTTTATATATATTTTCTGTAAAAGACGGAAAACGTGTCACACTTATCATGATTTATCAAAGAAAAACTCTATGGTGACCATTCTTTTACGTACTTAAACCGTTTTTACAAAAGTCGTTTAAAATCTTCAGGACCGGGCAAACATTAATAAAATAATAAACTATAGATACAAATACAAGCACAAGGAATAATATTTTATATTTCATCGTAAAAAGCATTTAAAAAAAGCAAATTCTAAAGTTGTCCATAACATAAAAATTGTCAGTAATTAAGTTTTAAAGCAATTTGAAAAAGAAAATGAAAAACCCGCCAGTGAAAGGACCACAGAAGAACTTAAAACAAGACTGAAATCACTAGGAATCACTACAAAAGTTACTCCGCAAAGCACTGATGCTTATTGATAAGTTGTGTTAATATGATGCAAAGATAAGGAGTCTGAAAATAAGGGAATGGTGTTGGAGATATATATTATAAACAGATGTGCAGATATTGTATATAATGTACCTAATTCAATATTATCAAATTTCATAAGAACTCTAGTTTTATCATAGCTGCATGCGTACATTTAAAACAGGGGATTCATCCATACATCATACACATGTTACTTTGAATTGTTTGAATACCAATACATGATATTATTAAAACGAATAAATTTCTAATGAAACACTTGCGTATTAGATGCGAAAAAGTATCCATTGTTTCGTGCAAAGCACAGAAAATAAATTGCTAAAATATTTTGTTTAAAGAAAAACATCAGTCACAACATTCACATTCCGAATAAAGAATGCTATTCATTTATATTAATTGAAAGTATATAGACAATCAAGCATGTAAGAGATGATGTCTTGTTACTTGATCACTGTTTGAGATAAGAGTTATCAAAGCGCTAAGGGGAGAAAACGCTAACAGCGAAACTGACTTAATCGTAGTATTTGCACACTTCCTTCCCCTGATAAGTGAGGAAAATTTCTCAGTATGAAAGGCTCCTGTTCATAATTACAGTTACATTGGGGATATTTTAAGACCAGGTATGGATTTTCCACGTAGGGAAAGAACTGAAATTCAAATGCGAAACTTAGGTTATGGGACTGGAGATATGAATGGTATCCTAGCAGCGGAATCGGCACCTCCACAAAGGGCAAACGCCAGTGCGCGATCCCCTAGAAAAACAGCCATTGCCGTTCCACCAAATATAAAACACCAGTTTGGTACACGTGTCTGTGACAAACTTTTATCAGACAAAGATGTTGTTGAGAAGACTATACGTGATCAAAAGGAATTGAAGGAAAGTATTCAAAGAAAGAGTAAACCGGTTATAGTTCCTGCTTTCTCCAAAGAAATGAACCCCGAGTATGAAATGTTGAGTAATGCTATGCGAATGAACGTTACACCAGGGTATACAATGAACCACAAGACCAGCACCACGAAGACTGCGTTCAATGACCAAGTCCATCTGTTCAGATACCAGGATCCCGACAAATGGAGATACCAGAAAGACGAACTTAGTAAGTATACATTTTTCCTTCTCAAACATTCGCTATAAGCTTGTGAAACTTGAGAAAATACCAAAAACATTTTCAATGACTTGTAGTTTAACGGAGTTTTTAGCAAATCTAGCAAATACTTTCGATATATTGATGTTGTAGATACTGTATTTAAAGTTCTTACTTTTCATAATATCTAGAGAATTTCAATTTACTTTTAAACGTTTTTTGAAATATCTAACTGTCAAACAATGCACTTACAACTCGGTAATTTTCAATCGATGGTGTCTGTGGGATTTTGCGGCTGTTTATGTTCGTTCTTGTGTTGTTGGGGTCTTTTTTCACACAAAATGTTTCAGGTTTCTTTTTCCACAGCGGTAATAGCAAACTCATAAAATTTGTGATATTACAAGATATTTAGGAAGGAACCGTTCAATTCTCAACAATGGATAACATAAAACCGCATACCAGGACACCATCGGTATTTTAATTCCCTTTTCCCCTGTTCGTTCTTTAATGTACAAAACTCTTAGTTACAATGTTTCTTACTAACTTCTCACACGACTATCCACATGTCTTACTTTATTTACACTCTGTAGATGCTTCCATTTTTAAACTGAACTTCCGACAGCAGGCATGATGCTGGATAAAGAACCATCTGCTCTACCCAAATTTCTCGCCTTGGCACGGTTATTTGGCTCAGTTCTTTCGGTATTTTAGGTTTGCACGTGTTATATGGCACGCTTTGAGAGAAATTAGTTCTTAATTAATGAGTGTGGAGTTTCGGCAAGTTTGCGGGCGTTTATTAACGTGTTTCTTTGTGTTTGTAGGTAAATGGGCGGAACATAATGTCCTCAGACAGAGAATGACCAAAGCTTGGGAGCAGTACTTCGTTGAAACACTACAAAAGAAAAACCAGCAAAAATAACCGCTGCAATAAACCTGGAAAATCTCACACTGTGCTTTATGTTATTCTATCACGTGTATAACTAATATTGGCACACTTACGCTGTTCACATGCACCTAAATTTTTCTTTTTTTGAAAAAAAAAAAAAACAACAAAATTTTGGCGGGAGTTCTAATATATCTGACTTGCTTAACAGTACTACAGTACTATCGGTATCGTAAAGTACAAGTAAAAATCGTTTTTTTATTTTCAAATCGAATTTTTAATAGAAAACAAATATACGCGGTTGATTTTCTTGGTTCGTGTGCGTGCATTATGCCTGACAACGTAGATATGTATATTTACTACTCTCTAGTCTTCTTATCGCAATTGATTTAGAATTCAGTTTTTATTTCTCCTCATGTTCATTGCTCCGTCTTTTGAGCGAGATAATTGCACTGTAGTGAACCTAATTTACTTCCTGCACTTTTCTTCCACCCACTGCATCCTACACGATTTTGTTTAAAATATTCTGTCTTACTACTTTCAAATGCCACACTTACACTTCATATGCTTACACACAGGCAAATGGCGGGAATGCATATTTCTGCAGAAAATGTTGGCAAAGGGTTTGGACAATATTTTGGACAATACGCCGAAATTCCAGCGTAACTGGGAAGATGCACCACGTGACAGAACAAAAACTGCCCCTGCGCCAACTACAAGAGAAAGAAAACCACAACCAAGAGCTAAACCAAAGACAGCACCAAAAACGGAACAATCTAAAAAGGCATCAACTCCTTTAGAAGACTTCAAGTTCGAGACGCCACCAGTGACCCCGCCTCCAGAGAAGGTGCAAGCTGTCGGGAACAGGAAAGATTCAGAATTCTGGAGCTTTTATGACAAGGGTGGAAAGTAACCGAGTATAATTATGCTTATTTTTGAAAGCATGTTTTTTACTATTCAAAAACTGCAAACCTCGAGTGTCGTTAACCTGTCTGGTTTGTTAAGGTGCAGATTTAAGCTGTAGCTTACTAGCAACAGAGAACACAGGGTTACGCTAAGAAAATGTTTATAGCCAGTCCACTACAGACTGAATGCCTGCTAAGTTGTGCAATAGCAGAATATTTCAAACAGGCTACTTTGAAATGTCACATAGCAAGTTACAATCTAATGCCCCCGTCTCCCAACGCCAAAAAATGTCTTTTTGTAATCAGGCCTTTCTTCCATTCAGTACGGTACGGAGTAATCCTGAAAAACCTTTTAAATTCATCACTACTTACGCGGCAAAATAGGAAGAAAGTTAGAATTTTTTGTTCGGCGTTTAGTTTAGGCCATCGTTGTTTCGCCATGTAGATTTGTAAGTGTGATCATACAATGATATGGCTCTACTAAACAATTCGAAAAAGTGTTAACACCACGCGAAGACGAGGTATCAACATTACTCTTTCGCATCGTGTTTTCTTATCATATGGCACTATTGTTCTTTCGTCTTAAAGTGAGTTTTCGTGCATTCAGTCCTAAGGATAGCATAACAATAGTGCGATGTTAATATCACACTGTCCCGTCGCAATATCGTGATTTCGCCATAAGGTCAAGGGGTGATATTGCGATAATACGAGCAAAAACACGATACCGAAGTGGAATGTTAATATAGTCTTTGCACCGTGTAGATAATTTACTGAACTAGAGATTTTCGTGCTGCCACATACAATTTTAAGGTGCTGAAATGAAAGCTGCTGACATTTTATATTACTGTGTCGACCATTTCTATATATTCAACATACCTACCAGTATTAAACATTTACATTTTTTGTGAATATTTTAACAGCATTGTGTTCACACTATACAACTTTTCATTGGTATTTATGCACACAATTTATATTGTTAAATATTTTTAATTTTTGGGGATATGACGCATTTTATGTACAAGTTGAACTTTCAAACAAACCCACAGTGCATATATTTAACAATTTACACAAGTAAAATGAGTTGTTGATAAATTAGTATACACGAAATTCAAAAGGTCTTCTGCCATGTGATGTTTAGGTATCAGTATCGTATTTATGTGCATTTTATATATCTGATGATGAACAGGTTATACATTGTATTTATGTTTTCACATGTAAAGCTTTTACCATTACTTTTTATACTTTAAGTCAATGGATTGTTTAAAAAGCCGGCATTGTTTATGGAACTATTTTTAGTCTCCAACAACGTACAATGCTTTGTGATTAAACTCATATTACATAAAGGTTTTTCTTCTCTTGTATATGCTAGTTACTTCTCCCCGACTGGGTATATGTATCGGTGATTGAAGACGTGTGCTACAATCTAGATGCTGTATTTGGCAAGCCCATTGTAGGGATGGTGGAAATACTTTTGGATATAAAATATTTAATATTCTTAATGTACATCAAATTGTTGGGGCCTCAATTACCCAAGTGGTACATGGCACAGACTTCAAATAACGTGCCCTTGGTGTGTAGAATTCTTCATTAAAACAGAGTCATCCAGCTGACTTACTGAAGGTCAGTGGCTCTATCCATGTGACAGCCCATGCCTGGATGGGTGCTTGGGCGTTTTCTTCCACCAGCAGAAAATTCATCATATGACCTAACCTGTATTGGTGCAATTTGAAACCCTACACAAAGAGCTATCAGTAAAACTATTAGTATTTAAAAAAATTTGAAATGCAGTTCTGTTGTCGAGATTCTGCCCCACCTCCCAAATTTTCTGGAAGCATAAAGCACCTCAAAATGTTAATAAATAAATAACTAGAAAAAGCACAGGTCTCCCCCAATGCATAGCTGTAAAAGGCAAGAAGTCATTAGGGGACACCGATGTTTGAAAGTAGGTGGCATATCCAATGTCCAATCATCCTATGAAGTTTCAACATTCTGAGTCAAGTGGTTCTCAAGGGGTGGGGTTGGGGGGCGACATAAATATAATCTATGTGAAGGGTTTAGCACATTTCATTACTTATCATGAGCATTCTCTGTCAAATGGAGACAGCTGTAATTTTGAGTGGTTGTATGTAGACTAGCTGACAGTCTAATCAGTTCAATTTATTGATACTTGCTAATCAATGTGCTCTCACTCCACCTATTCAAATACTACCTGTTTAATATCTGGGTGTATATCATTCAGCAAGAGAAAAAATAAACATGTTATAACTATGAATATGAAGTAAAGTAATAAACATAAATTATGATTGTAATGTACCAGTCTTAAGTTTTTTCTATTGACTTTATCTAGTTGAACATTTTGGCATTACCAGTAAAGTACAGCTTATATATTACAACTGTAAATTGTGATTGTGCCCTAGACTTTTTTCATTTAAATTGTAGACCAACTTTCAGAACAAATACAGTGTAATTAAGTTTGCATAACAAACAGTATATTTGAGAATGATGGGGTGCCAACTGAAGAATTCACCCACTCTGTGCTGTGTACTTGAACAAAACCATTCTTACACTTTATAGGTATGACAACTCCTCTTAGAACCAAAATGCTTTCACCAAAAATTGACTATTACTTTACACTATTTTCAACGATGAAACATTTATGAATTTCATAATGATTTTATTTACAAAATGTATTTCATCAACAACAAAACAAATCATCTTTTGCCCCCCTTTTTCTTCCCTCCCCCTCCACCCTTGCCCCCCTTTTGTCCACCCTTGAAGTTTCTCAGGTTTCCCTTTTTTCCATGATTACTTCTCTTGCCTGTTGGTTTCTTCTTGAAGGCGTCTGGATCTTCACGTCTTCTCTTTGCTCTGAAACAGTAATTTTAAACAGGGTTAGTTATAAGATCTATTAGACTGACTTATTAAATCAGAGTTGGTTGCAAGATCTATTAGATTGAGTTATTCAATCAGCGTTGGTTGCAAGATCTGTTAAATTGAGTTATTCAATCAGAGTTGGTTGCAAGATCTGTTAAATTGAGTTATTCAATCAGAGTTGGTTGCAAGATCTATTAGATTGAGTTATTCAATCAGGGTTGGTTGCAAGATCTATTAGATTGAGTTATTCAATCAGGGTTGGTTGCAAGATCTATTAGATTGAGTTATTCAATCAGGGTTGGTTGCAAGATCTGTTAAATTGAGATATTCAATCAGGGTTGGTCTCAAGATCTATTAGATTGAGTTATTCAATCAGGGTTGGTTGCAAGATCTATTAGATTGAGTTATTCAATCAGGATTGGTTGCAAATTCTATTAGATTAAGTTATTCAATTGTGTTACTTGCAAGATCTATTACATTAAGTTACCGTTATTCAATCATGTTAGTTGCAAGATCTATTAGATTATAAGGATTTTACATGCCTGCCTGTGTAAGACGTGGTTTTCCCTACCTGAGGGACAGTGTGGAATGGAAAACCGAGCGTTAGCAAGGTTTTTTATCCATGCTGTCCCGAGGGTAGGGAAAACAGCTGTCTTACACAGGCAGACATGTTAGATCATTTTTCTTGCCTATCATGTTCAAAATAGATCGTGGAGACAAATAGGTTTGGGTATTTCCTGACATTATTTATAAAGTTTATGACGTCACAATGGTACCAGTACTATGTGACGTCACCTTAGTGCACGCTATTTTAGACAAGGTTTTTCCCTAGGGAAAGACAGGAATATCTATCCCCGGCGCATGCTCGAATAAATGTATACTTTCCTTGCTAGGTAGGCAAGAATAAGTTATTCAATCAGATAAAGATACTTAATTTTTAACATGTTTCTATAGTGATAGTCAAAGTACATGATGTCTTATTACAGGTTGTTTTTCTTGGTATTAAGTAACATAAAGAGCAAATCCCACACAATATTCCATTTTTAACTGGTGAAGGAAGAGAGAGTGCTCCTTCAGCAGATAAGTACCTTTGCAACCACTGACCTGTAAGTTAACTGGTTGCCTTCCTCATACCAAACATTGCAAGGTCTGAAATAACTGCCATTCAGCATATGACAGTCACCTGGAAGGTGCAACATTTTATCACATGGGCAATTTCTATTTCCAAAACTTGTAAAAAGCTCCTTAACTGTTAACCATTATACTCATACCTTGATTCTTGCCAGTCCTTATTGTGTAGATTTGCTGCTAGATTTTTATCAACAAGAGGTCTGTCACTGCCGAGGTTGTTCAGTATATCCAGCTGACGAGATGCCTCTTGTTTTATATTTCCATGATTAGGTTCAAACTGAAACATTCAACATTGTAACTAATTAACAGGGTACAACTAAAACAACAACAGAATGTGTCCTGAAAAGTGCAAACTTTTCAACAATGATCAACAGATGTAAAAATTGTTTAACAGAACAAGCAAGATAACATGTCTGCATTTTAAAAGAAACCAAACATCAACTAGAAAATGCTTTTGTAAAAAAGCGCATGTCTCCCCCAATGCAAAGTCCTATAGGCAAGAAGTCAATAGGGGTCAGGAGCGAAAGTCAAAGAGACACTGATGGTTGACTGCATTAGGGATCATCTACTTGGCATGTCCAGTCATCCCGCTAAATTTCAACACTCTTGGCCTAGTGGTTCTCAAGTCACTGTTCAGGCTCCTGTGACCTTGACCTTTGATCAAGTGACCTCAAAATCAATAGGGGTCATCTACTCTACATGTCCAATCATCCTAATAAGTTTCAACATTGTAGGTCAAGTGGTTCTCAAGTTATTTCCAAAAAATGATTTTACATGAACAGGCCCCTGTGACCTTGACCTTTAATAGACTGACCCCAAAATCAATAGGGGTCATCTACTCTGCATGTTCAATCATCCTATGAAGTTTCAACATTCTGGGTCAAGTGGTTCTCTAGTTATTGATCAGAACTGGTTATCAATGTTCAGGCCTCTGTGACCTTGACCTTTAATGGAGTGACCCCAAAAACAATAGGGGTCATTTACTCTGCATGAACAATCATCCTATGAAGTTTCAACATTCTGGGCCGAGAGGTTCTCAAGTTATTGATTGGAAATGGTTTTCCATGTTCAGGCCCCTGTGGCCTTGACCTTTAACAGAGTGACCCTAAAATCATTAGGGGTCATCTACTCTGCATGACCAATCATCCTATGAAGTTTCATCATTCTGGGTCAAGTGGTTCTCAAGTTACTGACCGGAAATGGTTTTCAATGTTCAGGCCCCTGTGACCTTGACCTTTCACAGAGTGACCCTAAAATCGTTAGGGGTCATCTACTCTGCATGACCAATCATCCTATGAAGTTTCAACATTCAGGGTCAAGTGGTTCTCAAGTTACTGACCGGAAATGGTTTTCAATGTTCAGGCCCCTGTGACCTTGACCTTTAATGGAGTGACCCCAAAATCGATAGGGGTCATCTACTTTGCATGTACAATCATCCCATGAAGTTTCAACATTCTGGGTCACCTGGTTCTCTAGTTATTGATCCGAAATGGTTTTCCATGTTCAGGCCCCTGTGACCTTGACCTTTGATGGAGTGACCCCAAAATCAATAGGTGTCATCTACTCTTCATGAACAATCATCCTATGAAGTTTCAACATTCTGGGTCAAGTGGTTCTCTAGTTATTGATCGGAAATGGTTTTCAATGTTCAGACCCCTGTGACATTGACCTTTGACGAAGTGACCCCAAAATCAATAGGGGTCATCTACTCTTCATGAACAATCATCCTATGAAGTTTCAACATTCTGGGACAAGTGGTTCTCTAGTTATTGATCGGAAATGGTTTTCAATGTTCAGGCCCCTGTGACCTTGACCTTTGACGAAGTGACCCCAAAATCAATAGGGGTCATCTACTCTTCATGACCAATCATCCTATGAAGTTTCAACATTCTGGGTCAAGTGGTTCTCAAGTTATTGACCGGAAATGGTTTTCAATGTTCAGGCCCCTGTGACCTTGACCTTTCACAGAGTGATCCTAAAATCGTTAGGGGTCATCTACTCTGCATGACCAATCATCCAATTAAGTTTCAACATTCAGGGTCAAGTGGTTCTCAAGTTACTGACCGGAAATGGTTTTCAATGTTCAGGCCCCTGTGACCTTGACCTTTAATGGAGTGACCCCAAAATCGATAGGGGTCATCTACTTTGCATGTACAATCATCCTCTGAAGTTTCAACATTCTGGGTCACGTGGTTCTCTAGTTATTGATCCGAAATGGTTTTCAATGTTCAGGCCCCTGTGACCTTGACCTTTGACGGAGTGACCCCAAAATCAATAGGGGTCATCTACTCTTCATGGCCAATCATCCTATGAAGTTTCAACATTCTTGGTCAAGTGGTTCTCTAGTTATTGATCGGAAATGGTTTTCAATGTTCAGGCCCCTGTGACCTTGACCTTTGACTGAGTGACCCCATTAACAATAGGGGTCGTCTTCTCCAGCAGCCCTACAACCCTATGAAGTTTGAAGGTTCTAGGTCAAATGGTTCTCCAGTTATTGCTCGGAAATGAAGTGTGACGTACGGACGGACGGACGGACAGGGCAAAAACAATATGTCTCCTGGGGGAGACATAACACTGTACAGCTTATAGTTTTGGAATTACAAGGTTTGCTTCACATATCAGTGATATTACAAAACTGTCATCCAAAGATTTCAAAAAGTTCAATTTTTCAAAAGGATTTTTTTTAATTCAGTCTTATTCTGATTTTCTGAGTGCCTGTTCTCTGCAACATTAAACAAAGATGTGGATGGCTGACTTTTGAAAGAAATACTAGTAGTTTGAAGTTAAGATTGGTCTCAGCTCAAAATTTTGGATACAAGATCTCTCAACAGAAAGGTACAAAGTTGAAACTAAACAGCTTTATAATCTTGCTGACTTTTAATGAGAGACATTTGCAACCCAAATTTCTTTTACATACACTGACTTGCAGGAATTAAACCTGAAACAATTCTATAGATCCTGGATTCTGATAAAAATAAGAAGCCTGATCGAAAAATACTTTCTTAAGCCTGAAAATGTTCCTTATTAATTGAGCCAAATAGAGAAATTCTAACAGTCAAAAGCATTTAATCAGGACCGCTTCTGGAAAATCTGAGGCCTGGCTGTAGCCTTAGAATAGGGTTAGAAAAGCCATGCTTTATCAATACTGAAAATAACAGTTGAAGCTACAGTTTTATATTGTCAAAACAGTGTCAAAAACTGTGGTGTATAGCTGCTTTTAAAGGGAATAATCAGAATTGTACTGCATTAATCAGTTTTATTGCTTGAATCCTTATATAAATTGCTGGTCCATAAATTGTGCAACTTGACCTGTCTATATTCAATTTCAACACATGTTTACTTGGCTAAGAAGTAAAAAGACTGTGTAATAAAACACTGAATGGCTTGCCGGTCAATATAAACAAGAGGGCCATGATGGCCCTATATCGCTCACCTGATATCATTGCACTTGAGGACAAGAAGGTCCTCAGAAAAAATATAGATCTAAGTCCAAAGGACAGGAACAACAAAGGAAAGAAATTAAACAAAAAAGAAAAACAAAATTCTTACAAGGTAAAGATATGTCAAAATACACCTAAAAATTGGAGGTACCATCCATGTTGTACCACAGAAAAGTGGTCTCGGTTTTTCCCTACAGCCAATAATAAACAAGAGGACCATGATGGTCCTGAATCGCTCACCTCTTCCCACATGATCCAGTTTTGAGTATGACGTCGGTTTTTCTATTATTTGACATAGTGACCTAGTTTTTGAGCTCATGTAACCCAGTATTGAACTTGACCTAGATATTATAAAGATAAAAATTCTGACCAATTTTCATGAAGATCCATTGAAAAATATGGTCTCTAGAGAGGTCACAAGGTTTTTCTATTATTTGACCTATTGACCTAGTTTTTTAAGGCACATGACCCAGTTTCAAACTTGACCTAGATATCATCAAGGTGAACATTCTGACCAATTTTCATGAAGATCCATCCAAGGGTATGGCCTCTAGAGAGGTCACAAGGTTTTTCTATTTCAAGACCTACTGACCTAGTTTTTGATCGCAGTTGACCCAGTTTCAAACTTGACCTAGATATCATCAAGATAAACATTCAAACTTTCATACAGATCCCATGAAAAATATGGCCTTTAGAGTGGTCACAAGCAAAAGTTTACGGACGCACGCACGGACGGACGGACGACGGACACCGCGCGATCACAAAAGCTCACCTTGTCACTTTTTTTCATTATTTGACCTACTGACCTACTTTTTGATGGCACGTGACCCACTTTCGAACTTGATTTAGGTATCATCAAGGTGAACATTCTGACCTATTTTTATGGAGATCCATTCACAAGTATGGCCTCTAGAGAGGTCACAAGGTCTTTCTATTTTTAGACCTACTGACCTAGTTTTTGACCGCACATGACCCTGTTTCAAATTTGACCTAGATATCATCAAGATGAACATTCAGACCAACTTTCATGAAGATCCATTGAAAAATATGGCCTTTAGAGAGGTCACAAGGTTTTCCTATTATTTGACCTACTGACCTAGTTTTTGACGGCACGTGACCCACTTTCAAACCTGGCCTAGATATCATCAAGATGAACATTCAGACCAACTTTCATACAGATCCCATGGAAAATATGGCCTCTAGTTAGGTCACAAGGTTTTTCTATTATTTGACCTACTGACCTAGTGTTTGAAGGCACGTGACCCACTTTCGAACTTGACTTAAATATCATCAAGGTGAACATTCTGACAAATTTTCATGAAGATTTCATGAAATATATGGCCTCTAGAGAGGTCACAAGGTTTTTCTATTTTTAGACCTACTGACCTAGTTTTTGATTGCACGTGACCCAGTTTCGAACTTGACCTAGATATCATCAAGATGAACATTCAGACAAACTTTCACACAGATCCCATAAAAAATATGGCCTTTAGAGAGGTTACAAGGTTTTTCTATTATTTGACCTATTGACCTAGTTTTTTAAGGCACATGACCCAGTTTCAAACTTGACCTAGATATCATCAAGGTGAATGTTCTGACCAATTTTCATGAAGATCTTGTGAAATATATGGCCTCTAGAAAGGTCACAAGGTTTTTCTATTTTTAGACCTGCTGACCTAGTTTTTGATGGCACGTGACCCAGTTTCGAAGTTGACCTAGATATCATCAAGATGAACATTCAGACCAACTTTCATACAGATCCCATGAAAAATATGGCCTTAAGAGAGGTCACAAGGTTTTTCTATTATTTGACCTACTGACCTAGTTTTTGAAGGCACATGACCCAGTTTCGAACTTGGCCTAGATATCATCAAGGTGAACACTCTGACCAACTCTCATGAAGATCTTGTGAAATATATGGCCTCTAGAGAGGTCACAAGGTTTTTCTATTTTTAGACCTACTGACCTAGTTTTTGACCGCACGTGACCCAGTTTCGAACTTGACCTAGATATCATCAAGATGAACATTCTGACCAATTTTCATAAAGATCCATTGAAAATTATGGCCTCTAGAGAGGTCACAAGGTTTTTCTATTTTTAGACCTACTGACCTAGTTTTTGAAGGCACGTGACCCAGTTTTGAACTTGACCTAGATATCATCAAGGTGAACATTCTGACCAACTTTCATAAAGATCCCATGAAAAATGTGACCTCTAGAGTGGTCACAAGCAAAAGTTTACGGACGCACGCACGGACGGACGGACGACGGACACCGCGCGATCACAAAAGCTCACCTTGTCACTTTGTGACAGGTGAGCTAAAAAACTATTTACCAGTCAATATAAAAAAAACTATTTGTTTATTACCAATAGTTCTAACCACTAGTATTGGCAGCAATATGTGTGTATTATGGGAAGAATATTACTAAGAAAAGCTAAGTATAACATTATACAAATCACAAACATTCCTGTAACTTATACAAGTCATCTAAAATCTTAAGTCTTCATTTGCCATGCTTTTGTGGCTAAATGAGTAAAAGGGTTATGACCACTCCATTTTCTCCAATTTACTATCATATTCAAGACAAAAAATACAAACCTTTCTTTTCTTTCCAGAAAATTTAGATGGTTTTTCTTTTGGGAGATTTTCTGTAAATTTTCCAATGGAAGCTGTAGATTTCTTGGCCACAGCCAAAGCTTTACCAAGGTAATCTTTACTCGGAGCTTCTGTAGGTGTCAATCCTACACCTGGTACTGTTGGAAATACAAGTTATTATCAGAAATATCATATATTATACAGGTTTTTTTTTTAATCAAATCTTCCAATGTTTCTTGCATAAATTCCAATCAAATCTATAAGGTCCTTCAGAAACTTTAAACACAATCAAAATAAAATAACAGACGACTTTATTTGATTTAGCTCAGACGACCCCAAGCACTAGTTTAAGTGTAACTCTTTCACAAAATAACATTAAATGAACTTTAATCTTTATTTACCAAAACAGCCAGAAATAACATCACAATGTCCACGTACTGGGCAACTTTTATTACTGCCTCACAAACTGGTATTGTGAAGGTTCATTATATCATTCTATACCTATTTTTTTCTTCCAACCAGCAATTTTCGTTTGTAACAGTGTCACATGACTGTTCATTGTATTTCAGTATTGGATTCATTATATTTCATGTTGGATGATACAAAAATTTTGATTCAAATCTCCATGTTAATGCAATGATAAAAGCTGCTGACCGATAAAAAGTATCGGTATGAAATCAGCATCATACATTTAAAAGATTGAATCGAGTACATCTGATGTCTAAAATAAACATGGAATAAAAAGATTATTTGACATTGTCTTGAATAATATGGCATATATTTTGGCCTCCTATCCATCCGAAAAACAAACTGTAGTTGCAAATAGGCTAATCAAACATAATTCTTCCAATAGGTACCTGTCCAAATATATCAGTGTATTGTACTGAAAATTTTATGTAACCTAACAGTACATTAGGTCTGAAAGCTAGTCGTTAGTTAAATCAATGGTTATTTCCGACTGTGTTTCATGCATATCATGTCCATACATATATATTCTTATAAATGCTTTATGCAAAGAAAGTTAAAACATTTAAGTATGCATACATATGCTCGATTATGGAAAGACCTGTACAGTGCTCTTGTCTAATTCTGCTTTTTAACATCCATTTTCACATATATCAATTACAACTTTATTGATTATGTCTCTCCATGTTATGGGAATTGTAATAATTACGTTTTTGCCTTCACCATCTTTCTGTCAATCTATATCAAGCTTGTCCTTGCTTCTCAAAAAATTATAACCAGATTTCAATGACACTCCAAGAGTGATAGGTATGAAGCCTAGTTGTGCAAATCACTGGCACATCCCACATAGAAAATTTAATGCAAAAGTTATGGGGCATTTCTGAAGGCTGTTTTTTCTAAATTCAATTTGTCAGAAGTACTTCTATACCTTTGGTGGGATTTGATTAAATCTTAGGAATGATCAGTAGCAAGCCTAATTATGCATCTAGTATGTGTTTTTACTGAGTTATGGCCCTTTGATTATTGTACATAGTCTAAGTACTTAAGTAGACCCCATTTTAAAACTCAGTATATGTTTCTCTGTATCTGTTTACAATTTCCTTCATGGTCTATGTCTTTAAAAAAAAACTTGCCTCATCAGTATTAAATGCAAGGGGAGATATACATGTTTTTTTTACATTTGGTTTGGTTTAAAAAAAAAAAAAAAATCTAGTTAAATTACTAATATCAAGACTCTTAATTAGCACATCAATTTTTTTCCCGACAAAATGTAGCTATTTTTACACAGGTTAAGTATAAAATGAAATGCTGCACACTGTAAAGATAACCTGAAACGTCATTTTTACATCGAACTTTGATTTAAATATACCACTTGATTAAACTTGTACCTTTCTGTTTTTGTGAACGTGCAATATTCCTCAATCTCTGTAACTCGTTCTTTGCCACCCTTTCCTTCTTTGCAGCGTTTCTTTTTGCAAACTGGTCTTCATTTGGATCTGTTTAACATAAAGTCACCTTACTAAATATAATTATTACAACAATAGATACAAAAATATTTATATATTCAATAAAGACATTTTAGCAGTTTTTTACCTTGGTAAGCCTAGTTTAACATTTATCTGCCAGTAAAATTGCACTGTTAGCAGGTAAAGGGGAAGAGAAAACAGTTTCCTTCATAAACAGATTATATAGTCATGGTCTCCTGGCAGAGGTGATCTTTCTTACAGATTTCACTGTAGACTTGTAGTGTTAAAATAAGTAAAGTGCTGATTAACCATGACTAACAAATGCTTAATAAATGGTCTATGGCATGACTGAGATAAAAATCTTTGACAATTGCCCCCAAGTATGCTTAATCTAGCAAAATTGGTAGTTTCAACTATTAATCATGTTAATGTGCATATAAAATGATTTCTCATTAGACGCAGTTATGAAAACTGACAATTTCTAGGCAATGTGTTCAAAATTACCAAAATAACTTGAATTACATCTATGCAATCTTTACAGGAAATAATCCATCAGAAGTTGTTCATGCTCCATTTTTCATTCAATCAAGACAGGAATGTGTCGGGTACTTGCAGACTTAAAGTGAGTAATGGATCAAAATCATGGAACACTAAATTACATTCAATGACCGCTCTTAATAACCTAAACAGAACAAAAATGGTCCTAAATCTGTATCAGACAAACAAAGAAGATATTTTCTATGCTTAGTCTAATTAATGGTTGTTCAAATAACGATTCTGTACCTGCATTTTGTGGAACCTCTATCAGCCATTCCTTGGTATTATCATTGCCCCTCTTATATCCCCATCTTGGTTTGTATGACTGAAACAAAATGCTTTCAATTTATTGTCACATCTTCCTTTAATACAATGTTTGTAGAACTAACCAAAATTATTGTTAGATTCAAAACAGTAAGATTTTTTTCATCTGTGGCAAAGTCCATTGTGGATGTCATTCCCATTTCAGTACATTTATCATACTGTTCAAGAAATCTAAGTTTATCAGACAAAGTAATACTGGAAAGACTGTAAAATGAAAACAATTCTGACAGTTGTCTTAAGTTTAGAAATTTAAAGGATTTTTACATCATATTTGCAAAACAAGAGGACCATGAAGGCCCTGTATCGCTTACCTGACCTAAAGATCATGAAGATTAACATTCTGACCAAGTTTCATTAAGATATGGTCATAAATGTGGCCTCTAAAGTGTTAACTAGCTATTCCTTTGATTTGACCCCGTGACCTAGTTTTTGACCCAACATGACCCAGATTCAAACTTGATCTAAAGATCATCAAGTTTAACATTTTAAGTTTCATGAAGATACAGTCATAAATGTGGCCTATAGAGTGTTAACAGGCTTTTCCTTTGATATGACCTAGTGACCTAGTTTTTGACCCCACCTGACCCAGATTTAATCATCAAGATTAACATTCTGACCAAGTTTCATTAAGATATGGTCATAAATGTGGCCTCTAAAGTGTTAACTAGCTTTTCCTTTGATTTGACCTGGTGACCTAGTTTTTGACCCGACATGACCCAGATTCGAATTTGTCCTAAAGATAATCAAGTTTAACATTCTGATTAAGTTTCATGAAGATACAGTCATAAATATGGCCACTAGAGTGTTAACAAGCTTTTCCTTTGATTTGACCTGGTGACTTAGTTTCTGACCCCACCTAACCCAGATTTGAACTTGAGCTATAGATCATCAAGATTAACATTTTGACCAAGTTTCTTTTTTTTTTTTTTTTGGTTGGGTTTAACGTCACACCGACACATTTTAGGTCATATGGCGACTTTCCAGCTTTGATGGTGGAGGAAGACCCCAGGTGCCCCTCCATGCATTATTTCATCATGAGCGGGCACCTGGGTAGAACCACCAACCTTCCGTAAGCCAGCTGG
Organism: Mercenaria mercenaria; assembly: GCF_021730395.1. Classification (NCBI taxonomy): domain Eukaryota; kingdom Metazoa; phylum Mollusca; class Bivalvia; order Venerida; family Veneridae; genus Mercenaria; species Mercenaria mercenaria. The sequence goes on along the minus strand of NC_069362.1, from coordinate 87,012,267 downwards.
ATGGCTTCCTCACATGAGGAATTCAACGCCCCGAGTGAGGCTCGAACCCACATCGATGAGGGGCAAGTGATTTGAAGTCAGCGACCTTAACCACTCGGCCACGGAGGCCCCTGACCAAGTTTCATTAAGATATGATCATAAATGTGGCCTCTACAGTGTAAACTAGCTTCTCCTTTGATTTTACCAGGTGACCTAGTTTTTGATCCTACATGACCTAGATTCAAACTGGACCTTAAGATCATCAATATTAACATTCTGACCAAGTTTCATGAAGATACAGTCTTAAATGCGGCCTCTACAGTGTTAACAAGCTTTTCCTTTGATTTGACCTGGTGACCTAGTTTTTGACCCCAGATGACCCAATATCGAACTCATCCAAGACTTTATTGAGGATAACACTCTGATCATGTTTCATTAAGATTGGGCCAAAATTGTGACCTCTAGAGTGTTAACAAGCTTTTCCTTTGATTTGACCTGGTGACCTAGTTTCTGACCCCAGATAACCCAATATAGAACTCGTCCAAGATTTTACTGAGGGTAACATTCTGACCAAGTTTCATTAAGATTGGGCCAAAATTGTAACCTCTAGAGTGTTAACAAGCTTTTCCTTTGATTTGACCTGGTGACCTAGTTTTTGAACCCAGATGACCCAATATCGAACTCGTCCAAGATTTTATTGAGGGTAACATTCTGTCCAAGTTTCATTAAGATTGGGCCAAAAATGTGACCTCTAGAGTGTTAACAGTCAAATTGTTGACGACGGACTGACGACGACGGACACAGGGCGATCACTAAAGCTCACCTTTGAGCACTTCGTGCTCAGGTGAGCTAAAAAAATAATTGAATCAATGAAAACAAGGAGCTGCGTTCAATAAACGCTTGATGCCCCCGGTGGCATCCTTGTCGATACAAAGCAACCTAAGTCCAAAACGAGGTCAAGGTCAAACTGAGGTCAGGTGATGTCTGAAGATGAGGAATGGTCACAGGTTACATCTGTATTGGTATCAATTCATTCTTGTAAGTGGTATTAATGCTAGACCAAACAGTCCCATTTGGTTAACCAAGAGATGGCCCATATAAAGCAACCTAAGTCCAAAATGAGGTCAAGGTCAAGGTCAAACTGAGGCCAGGTAATGTCTGAAGATGAGGAATGGTCACAGGTTACATCTGCATTAGTATCAAGTCATTCTAGTAAGGGGTATTGATGCTAGATGGAACGGTCCCATTTGGTTAACCTCGTACGGACGGACGGACAGGACGATCACTATATGCCTCCCGCATCATTAGATGCCGGGGGCATAAAAACCTGCACAGACAGATCACATTAGATACTATATGTTACCTTTGTTTTAAAAAATATTTAGTCATAACAGTAATGCTACAGACAATCAGTTTTAATGTAAATTTTAGTCAAAGTTCAAATCCTTTAAACAGTAAAAACATATAACCACATTTGATAGCTAATATTTCAAACATGATGTTTTATCTTTTTTCTCACTTTTTTTTCATTCTAACATTGTATATACTGTACCTTGTTTAAAGGCAATTTTCATTACATGTCAACATTCTTTCATTGTTTGGTAAACAAGCAGCCTAACTGTATCCTATTTGTTTCAGGTCCTATTTCCAGACAGGGTGGCCACTTAAGAGTGCATAAACAGACTGTATCTGGCATCAAAATAAATCTTACTGTAGTTTTTCTATTTATCCCTTGTGAGGTTATATAAATTTACAGTATAGAGCTGTTAAAGCATTGCTAATTAAAGTTACCTGTGATTCCTCATCCCAAGCCTTGCGTGACTTCTTCTTGTTCTGTATACCCTTCAGTTTGGCATACTTTTCCCATTTTGTCAGTTGTTTCACTTTTGGAACCTAAATGATACCAGAAATAACTGTAACCTGAAAACTTATTGTCACAGTCATTTGATTTACAAGTCTGTTGTTGGTTAACATTTTAATCAAACAGGTTTCTAAGTGAATTGTCTTCTTCAAAGTCATTCTTAAGAATACCATGAAGTAATATGTAAAATTACATTTTGCAAATCTTTCATTTATTTCTAAAGTGAGATTTTGATGAATTAAACTTTGCAAATCCTTCATTTATTGTTAAGGGGAGTTCTTGGCGAAAAACTGCTGAAAACTTGTTAACACTTGTATTTCATCAATTTGAAAGTGCTTTTTTATACAAATTTACTGACAGAAATCTTTGTGAAAGATAAACAGTTAATAAGTAATTCAAAAGTAAAACAAGGGGCTTTTCAAATTATTAACAAAATCAAAATTTTGCATGTGTTTTTACAAATATTAAACACCTTTTTTTCATCTTGTTTGTATTAACTATCCAAGTGTGTATCCAAGACGACTTTTTGTTAACACCAGTTACTGGTATGCAAGATATTAATTATTTTAGCTGGAGGAAAGAGCAAGATACAGATGCTCCAAATCCAGAAATTATTTCTGATTCTTTTAACATGATAAGTGTAAAGCACATATAAACAGGACTCTTATCCAAATGTAAGAAATTTTTAACTGAAAGCATTGGGGCTTGAATACACAACCCCTACTTTTACAGTCTGGTGTCTTACTACAAGATTACAGCATTGTTCTCTGGTATTGTTCATGGTCAGATAGTTTTATAACAAACTATACCTAAACAAAGGATTTTAATCAACTTACAGGCTTTTCCCTAGGTATGAGTGTTTTTGGATCTGGCAACTGAAAAAAGGAATAAAACTTTTAACATCATGAACAGTACAAAACTTAACACTTGGTACATAAATTATGATCATTAAAATACTTAATATATTATAATCATTGAAATAATGCTATCAAATAAAAGCTCCCAGCTGAACTGTCAGAACTGGAGGCTAGTAGTGTTAATTCTTTACACTCTCTAACTGTGAGAATTGCAACAAGAGCTGTCCATAAGACAGCACGCTCAACTTTTATCAGTGCTTGACTAAAAATTAGAGCTTTGCCAGTAAAAACTTTATAAAACTTAAACAAACATTCTAAGTTAAAAAGGGGCGCAACTCTGACAACATTCAATCAAAGTTATGGGGTTTGTTTCTCCAAGTGTACACTTTGATAGTTAATAACTAGTTTAAGTTTCAAGTCAATAGCTTTGATAGTAACAGAGATATTTGACTTTAGCAGAAACTTAAACAAAAAAAAATCTAAGTCAAAAAGGGGCATAACTCCATCAAAATTTAAATCAGAGTTATGAGGATTGTTTCTCCTGATGTAGACTTTGATAATAAATAAATATTTTAAGTTTCAAGTCAATAGCTTTGATAGTAACAGAGATATTTGACTTTATCAAAAACTTTAACTGAAAATTCTATGTTAAAAATGGGCATAACTCTGTCAAAATTCAAATCAGAGTAATGGGGATTGTTTCTCCTGGTGTAGACTTTGATAGTAAATAACTATTTTAAGTTTCAAGTCAATAGCTTTGAAAGTAACAGAGATATTGACAATCAAAAACTTTAACCAAACATTCTAAGTTAAAAAGGGGCATAACTCTGTCAAAATTCAAACTAGAGTTATGGGGATTGTTTCTCCTGGTGTAGACTTTGATATTAAATAATTATTTTAAGTTTCAAATCAATATCTTTGATAGTAACCAAGATATTTGACTTTATCAAAAACTTTAACCAACGGCGACGCCGACACAGGGGCGAGTGCAATAGCTCTACTTTTCCTTCAAAAAGTCGAGCTAAAAAATGACACTATCACAGGAGTCTTGTTTCTATCAGAGATTTTACTGTTTCGTTCCACTCCCTCTACCTTTTACAAAATTTAACATTTCAGTGTAATGAAACATTCATTCCTGAGAATGATCACACAGCCAACAAGAGTGCAAGAATGTCACAATATACGCCCGTCACAGCAAATTTCTTTACTCTAGCACCTGTATTTGCAAATGGAATTTTAATTTTGTGGTTGTTTAGTAATAACTAAGTGTTTTGTTTTTCTAAGTCCACAAAAAAACTCCTTACCAGGTAGAGATACCTTAAAATACACCTAAAATTGGAAAGTAACATCTTATGTTGTACCACAGAAAAGTGGTCTTGGTTTTTCCTACGGTCAATTATAAAAAAGTTACAACATAAGTTATTTATAGTAACAACTAAGGGAAGTTAATCTTAAAAAAAAAAAAAAAAAAAAAAAAAAAAAAAAAAAATCAAAAAAAAAAATTATAAGTCCTCACAAAAATCTTTACAGGTAGAGACTGGTCAAAATACACCTCAAAATTGGATGTAGCATGCATGTTGTACTACAGAAAAGTGGTCTCGATTTTTCCCTACGACTAGTAATGAAAAAGTTACATATAATCTATTTATAGTAACAACAAAGGGAAGTAATTCGAAAGAAGGGAACTGCGCATGACACTTCGTCTCATGATGGTGTATAATTGTGTCAAGTTACATCAAAAATCCTCCATGCATGAAGAAGAAATGCTTCGGACAAAGTCATTCTTGTATCTGACCTTTGGCCTCTAAGTGTGACCTTGACCTTAGACCTAGGGACCTGGTTCTTGGGCATGACACTACGTCTCGTGGTGGTGAACATTTGTGCCAAGTTATATCAAAATCCCTCTATGCATGAAGAAGAAATGCTCCGGACAAGGTTTTCATTCTTGTATCCTTTGACCTCTAAGTGTGACCTTGACCTTAGACCTAGAGACCTGGTTCTTGCGCATGACACTCCGCTCATGGTGGTGAACATTTGTGCCAAGTTATATCAAAATCCTCTTATGCATGAAGAAGAAATGCTCCGGACAAAGTTTTCATTCTTGTATCCTTTGACCTCTAAGTGTGACCTTGACCTTAGACTAGGGATTGGTTCTTGCGCATGACACTCTTCTCATGATGATGAACAATTGTGCAACTTTCATCAAATCCCTCTATGCATGAAGAAGATATGGTCGGACAAAGTCATTCTTGAATTTGACCTTTGACTCTAAGTGTGACCTTGACCTTAGACCTAGGGACCTGGTTCTTGCGCATGACACTCCGTCTCATGATGGTGAACAACTGTGCCAAGTTTCATCAAAATCCCTTCATGCATGTAGAAGATATGCTCCGGACAAGGTCTGTGGACGCCGCCCGCCCGCCCGCCCGCCAACCTGCCCGCCCGCCCGCCAGGGGCGTTCCCATAATACGTCCCGTTTTTCAAACGGGCGTATAAAAAGGCTTCGAGGAAATAGTTAAAATCTGATATACATATATTTCATAATACTTAAATAGTTCTCCATAAATCATAGGTTGAGAAAGTGATCAACATGGAAAGAGAACATTACCTGAGCTGCAACAATATTCTCCACTCTCTGTGTTGGAAGCTGCAAAAATCAAAATTAAAACATGATTTTTGTCTGGTAGACAGGTCTCAGAAACAGTAAACAGAAGTACCACTATGAAACAAGAAAAAGTGACACACCAGCAACAACATTTAAAACTGTTTGAGCTAGGGAATGGCTTTGTTTCCTAGTTTAAGAAGGAAAGTATCTAAGCACACTTTAAACAAGAGTGCCAAAGTGTCATATACGCCCTCCATAAACGTTCTCAATTTCAACTAAATCATGGGACATAACTACATAGCAACAAAGACTATCCAGCGTTTTATCACACACAGCCAAGGTGATATGCCCCAACACATTGTGACTAAGAATAGTGAACATATGATAAGAACTGCTAGTTATTTAGCGGACACTGTCACTTCTCACAACTTTAAGTAATTCAAGGACCATAACTCATGAAGGACAAGAATAATCCAGGTGACTATCAAAATTCCCAAAAACTCTGTGACCTAGTTTGGCGAATATTGGAAAAGCACTACTCATGTTAGACAGTAGATGCTGTCAATTATTGCATTTTTTTACATAAAAGATTTGTAAGTCCATAGACACTCAGAAAAATCTATATGGTTATTATATTTGTCCTATATATTATGCCCAATAACATTGTGACCAAGTTAGGTGAACACTTAAGAACTGCCTAAGTTAAGGGCAGAAACAGTCAATTATAGCAAATTTTAGTAAGTCAAGGGCCAGAACTCAAAGGACTTGGATAATCATGCAGCTGGTTAAGGAACTTGGCCAAGATATTATACACTGTGTTTGGTGAACTGCTCAAGCTAGAGACTTGAAAGTTTTTGTGGCTTCAAATTGCTTGCTGCTACATGCATTCTTGTTCAAAGTCCCATTCCATAAACATAGAAAAAGGCTCAATATTTTTTAACAGCCTGCTCAAAATCATCCTCAATTTTTAAGTTGTTGTTTTTAAGCAAAATTTACAAGAACATCGATAATGATGAATTATTTGTACCTTCCATATACTGTTAACTAGAATCTGTGTATTGTCTCTTGCTAAACTTCTGAGGAACTTTTCTTTATCAGCTCTGAAATAGAACAAAATGACATTAAATTACTTCTGTAGAAAATAGAAGTCTTAATCAACACTGCAATATTTCCTAGTAAGACTCATTGATGAGTACACGGACTAACAAAAACATGAAAAGATTTAATTTCCATTCATATTATGATGCTAGTAATACTTTACCATCACATAACTTCTCCTTTCTGGGTTCCTACCATTAAACTGGAAGAAGCTCTAACTGTAATCGTACCTTTTGCAGGTAACTGGTAAAGTACTATTAAAAGTTAGTAATGGCAACAATTTTTAAAACAGCTATGCACAGTCATCTGGTGAATGTTTGTCAATAACATCCAAGGTAGAGTTCTGAGAAATATTTCCATCATGTGAAAACACCTGGAAAAGCAACCAACATTCTACATGTACATGCCAGCTAGTTTGCTTTTCCAATCAAATATTGTATCAAACTAATCAGCGACACAAGTACAGGAACTAAATACAAATCAGGGGACAAAAGATTTCACAAGATGGGAAGCTTATTGTAACGACTAACTCAAGTTCATATCAGCGAGAGTATTTAATTCTGCAAATTGCTAATACCCTAAAAAAGCAAAAGGCCCAGACACAGATTCTGCACTTAAAGGCTCTGTGACCTTGAGGATATGACCTTAAACAAGAGAGTCATGATGACCCTGGATCGCTCACCTGAGTAATATGAGCTACATGTTTCAAATGTCAAACTGATGATTTTTAGAATTTTTTTGGAAGATTTTCCGATGTACAATCAAGTAACCCCTGGGGCTGGGCCAATTTTATCCCGGGGGTCATGATTTGAACAAAGTTTGTAGAAGTCTACTAGGCAATGTTACATATCAAATATCTAAGATCTTGACCTTCTGCTTTTTATTTTTAGCAAATTTATCAAGATTTCCCTATATACAATCAAGTAACCCCATTGGGCGGAGTCATGATTTGAACAAATTTTGTAGAGGTCCACTAGGCAATACTACATGTGAAATATCTAAGCTCTAAGCCTTCTGGTTTATTTCTAGAAAATTTTTGAAGATTTTCCTATGTAAAATCAAGTGACCCCTGGAGCGGTGTCAATTTTGACCCCGGGGTCATGATTTGAACAACTTTAGTAGAGGTCCACTAGGCAATGCTACATGTCAAATATCTAAACTCTAGGGCTTCTGGTTTTTGAGAAGATTTTTTAAGATTTTCCTATGTAAAATCAAGTGACCCCTGGGGCGGGGTCAATTTTGACCCCGGGGTCATGATTTGAACAAACTTGGAAGAGGTCCACTAGGCAATGCTTCACACCAAATATCTAAGTTCTAGGACTTCTGGTTTTTGAGAAGAAGATTTTTAAAGTTTTTCCTTTCCGTTGCCATTGCAACCAGTTCTGAATGGAATTAAATTCTTTGAACAATTTTTGTAGAGCTTCACCCATGGAACATTCCTGTGAAGTTTAGATGAAACTGGCCTAGCGGTTTATGAGGAGATTTCGTTTAAAGTAAAAGTTTACGGATGCCGGACGCCGGATGGTGAGTGATCAGAATAGCTCACCCTGAGCCTTTGGCTCAGGTGAGCTAAAAATGTGCCAAGACATACTCATGCTATGGTATCAGTTACATATATAATTATAGCACAAAAAATGCAGAAAAACGAGTGATGTGGAAATTCCGTGAATATTCAAGCATCAGAAGGATAATGAAAGCTGGTCAAAATATAAAAGCTTTACAGTATTAAAATGATAAGGACATAGTTGCATGTAACACTTGCCTTGACCTAAGAGTGACCCTGACCCTAATGGCCACAAAAAACAAACCTACAACCTTTCTGTCCTACTGAGTTTAGCCAACATGTCAACAGTCATGTTTCACTGCAATATCTCTCATTATTAAATATTTATTGAGTGGAAATCTTTCTTTATTTCTAGTAACAGCTACTCTAAAACAAACAATCCAACGCTAGTACTTATAGCTTGCTATATATGGGATTGAAACAGGTGGACATGAAATTTCTCAGGAAGAAAGGATACAACATAAATGCACAAGGAATGTTCTAGCAACTGAATTTCAGTGTTCAAAGTCAGTAGGGGTGGTGTACTCAATAAGTACTATCAGCAAGTGAAGTTTGAAGGTCCTGGGTGCAGTGGTTCGCGAGTAAAGTGCCTTCATGCAAAAAGTTAACTTTGGCCCCTGTGACCTTGACCTTTGACCTGGTGACCTCAAAGTCAGTAGGGGTGGTGTACTCAATAAGTACTATCAGCAAGTGAAGTTTGAAGGTCCTGGGTGCCGTGGTTCACGAGTAAAGTGCCTTCATGCAAAAAGTTAACGTTGGCCCCTGTGACCTTGACCTTCGACCTGGTGACCTCAAAGTCAGTAGGGGTGGTGTACTCAATAAGTACTATCAGCAAGTGAAGTTTGAAGGTCCTGGGTGCCGTGGTTCGCGAGTAAAGTGCCTTCATGCAAAAAGTTAACATTGTGACGAACGAACGAATTCGTTCAAACGAACGAACGAACGAACTAACAATCTAACTAACTAACTAACTAACGGACAGTTGAAAACTAATATGCCTCCCTTCAGGGGCATAAAAAATCAAAGGATTTAAGTATTCTTTCCTTTTATATTTTGCATTAAAATTGACAGAAAGAATCTACTTTTTCATTTTTCTGTACTTTTCTTGGCAAGACATTCGATCATAGCTACTTTCTCAGTATATTCATTTTTTTTAATCTTTTAATGTGTTCACCTATCTATCAATCTTCGGATTAGTCAAACCCCTCACAAGGACACAGTCATTGACACAGATGAGCATCAACTGACAGAGAAAAGAATAAAAGCGTAAAACAGGGAGTATATAAAGACTATTAAAAATTGGTTAAAAACAGTGCAAGTTTCTAAGGGGACACATGTTCAACCGTACAGACTGCATGGTTGAACTGATTGTTCAAAGAGAGACAATACTCTCAGGGAGTGAGTTCCAGTGGACAAAAGTGCATTGGAAAAATGAACTTATAACAAAAGCTGTCACAGAAGACAGCGCACTCGACTATTTCGATGCTGGATAGTGAAAATGGGCACATCTGAGGAAGCTGAAGCTGTCACTGGAGTGTTTAATGACTTCAATGTGGATGAAGGTATTGGACAATAGCTTATGTTTTTGTCCAAAAAAATAAGTAATAAGAGAAACATAAAGTTATCAAAACTTTAAATAAGTATAATTCTAAGCAAAACGGGGGCATAATTCATGAAATATTGGTGCAAGAGTGATGCACCTTGTGTCATAATATTATGATGTGGGTGATGATGTGTAACAACTAATCAAATCCATTTAGAGATAACTGAGATAGAGTGAAAGTGCACCAAAACTTTTAACCTAAAATTCTAAGTAAAAAGGGGAGATAATTCATAAAATACTGGTGCAAGAGTTATGGCCCTTGTGTCATATGATGTGAGTGATGATGTGGAACAACAACTTTAAGTCTGAATAAAATCCATTTAGTAATAACAGAGATAGAGTGAAAGTGCACCAAAACTTTAACCTGAAATTCAAAGTAAAAAGGAGGCATAACTCATGGAAAATTGGTTCCAGAGTTATGGACCTTGTGTCACATGATGTGGGTGATAATGTGAATCAACTATTTTAAATCTGAATCAAATCCATTTATAGTAATAACTGAGATAGACTGAAAGTGCACCAAAACCTTATATTATATTATTGTATGATGGGTGCCTAATTATTGTTTTCAATATATTTAGCACCATTAAGGGCAAAGGAGTCACAAAGACCTCACTAAGGACATTTTAACAAGAGCACTGCCTACAGGTGCCATCGTTTGTCTGCAAGTGCTGGACAATATGTAAGAGGAATAAGGTCAGTAATTCGGTCGAAAATGTGCTTCCGTGGTGTAGTCGAAAGAAGTCCATAATAAATAGATCCTAATTTTCCCATTTTTTGCGTAAGTTCGTGTAAAACGAGTGCTTTAATCACCATTTTTCACTACTAGAATACATTCTGCATGAAATTTCATGTTCATACACCCCACATAGCAAGTTTTGCAGATCGAAACCGGAAGCAGGTGTTTATTGCGCGGACAAGAGCAAATATGCGCCATTTCTTGGGTAGCAGACCACAACTGACTGGCATTTCACTAGGAACTACATCACCCCATATTTTCTTTTCATTTTTTCGTTAATTTGTGAAAGAACTTCCATGAAAAATAGGTGTAGGAAAAATTGATGTTCTCTATAGATACGTAAAGACGACCTGAAGTTGTCATTTTTTATATGAAACAAAGAAGGATTTGAATTACTGACCTTTAACCTATAAGAGCTGAAATAAGATTTTCTCGAAACACATCGCAATTAGTCTTAATAGTCATAGATCCGTTGTATATGATATAAAAGGGTGTTTCCAATGCAAAATAATAATGAAATTTGAAAAATTTTGAATTTTGACCATATTTTGAGTAGATGCGCCTATTCAGCAGCGACTTCTGGGATTAAAAAGCCAATATTTTGTCTCCAGAATGTCAGAAAATGCACAAAATACATCCTTCTGGGTCTTATTCATGACGGAATGAATGATATTTCAGAATCCAAGTGAAAAATAATGCAAATGAGTGAAACTTTTACCAAAATATACAATAAAAGGACCATAGGGCCAAAATTTAGCCCAGTTAATTGGTAGTGGGTGGCTTCTATTAAATGTCTATATTTCTCTAAAATCTCAAAATTTCACAATGAAACTTGGCAATATGTTTGGTATTACATCTTTCTTGAAAACAGAAATGAAAATTGTGTGATATTTGATAAGAAACATTTCTTATAGGAATAAGGTCAGTAATTCGGTCGAAAATGTGCTTCCGTGGTGTAGTCGAAAGAAGTCCATAATAAACAGATCCTAATTTTCCCATTTTTTGCGCAAATTCGTGTAGAACGAGTGCTTTAATCACCATTTTTCACTACTAGAATACATTCTTCATGAAATGCGATGGTCTTCATGTTCATACACCCCACATGGCAAGTTTTGCAGATCGAAACCGGAAGCAGGTGTTTATTGCACGGACGAAAGCAAATATGCGCCATTTCTAGGGTAGCAGACCACAACTAACTGGCATTTCACTAGGAACTACATAACCCCCTATTTCCTTTTAATTTTTTCGTTAATTTGTGATAGAACTTCCATGAAAAATAGGTGTATGAAAAATTGATGTTCCCTAAAGATACGTAAAGACGACCTGAAGTTGTCGTTTTTTATATGAAACAAAGAAGGATTTGAATTACTGACCTTTAACCTAAGAAAGAGTTATAGTTCAGATTTTCTAAGTACAGAAAAGGCCATAATTCTGACAAAATGCAGGTTATGTTATGGCTCTTGAACTACATTGTCCTCTAACGATGATAAACAAGAGTGCAAAGTTTCAAAGCTGTAGCTCTTATAGTTTTGAGAAAAGGTGACCTAAACAAAAATAATTAACCAAGAATCTCAAATTTTAAGTACAAATAGGGTCATAATTCTGAAAAAATGAATATCAGTTATGGTTCTTGGCCTAGATAGTCCCTTTCAAAGCTGTAGCTCCTACAGCATAGAGAAAAGGTGGACCTAAAAAAAAAATTTAACCAACGCCAACGATCAAGTAATGACAATACCTTGTAGAATTTTTTAAAAAGTCAGATATCACTTATTCGGCTTATTAAAATATCAGAACATAAAATAAGCCGAATGAGTAAAACTTCCTTATTTATAACTTTTCCGGGACCTGGTAAATTTACTCATTGATCAGCAGCATCTCATTCTCATGAAAGTGATCCCATTATAATATTAAAACTCAGTAACAACTTCACAGCTACAAAGGATAAATAATAAAGTATTTCTGCAGGGTCAATATGTCATTTTGTTTGAAATATCTGAAGAATTTCAATTTTGTGGTTGAAATGTCTTGTGGTTTCAATGTCTTCTGGTCGAAATACTAGCATTCATGCCAAATACTACCAAGATAAATCAATTTATGCAAGGGAGACCTACAGTGCTTTAGGGTATAGCGGATTTTAGGGTATAGAGGATAGATTGGTAAATTTTATATTTAGACTTGAATTATTGTATATGTATTGTATATTGTATATGATATTTCATATCATTCTTTTACCAGGCTGGTAACATTGCCCGATCGGGCTTATGACACAAAAAGTAATATTTCTTGAAAAATAATGAAGATATTTCTTTCAAACTTGGTACATTTGTTAAGCATAACAAATGATACAAATAAGAATAAAAAGAACTTGGTTGCCTTCAGTTTTGGTAGAATTATTTCCCCTTTTCAGATTTTTATGATGCATAATCTTTGAAGTCCAAAAAAACAATGTTCTAATGCTAAGTTTAAAACAAAAAAGGGTTAATGGCTTTCTAATGCTCTAAATTATTGCGCTAGTACATGAATGTAAACATTTTACTCTGCTTTCACTTACAACATTATAGAGAAATGTTAGTCCTAAAAAAATTGCTCATACATCTGCACTAGAAACAAAGTATTTACCCTAAATATATAGAATAAAGGTATTGGTACACAAGTTTGGAGCACTAGAAAGCCATTGAACCCTTTTCTGTTTTAAACATTGCATTAAAACATAATATTTTTGGACTTTAAAAATTATGCATCACAAAAATCTGAAAAAGGGAAGTAATTCTAACTAAACTGAAGGCAACAAAGTTATTTCTATCTTGTGTATTACCAAAACATAATCCATAAGTTTCAAACCCTTTAAAAGATATGAATTAATTAAAAAGAATTAATAGATTAAATTAGGGGGACGTTTTGACCAAATTCTAAACTGAATGGGGGACGTTTTGACCAAAATGGGGGGTGTTTTGACCAGGGGGCGTTTTGACTAGGGGACGTTTTGACTTGATACCTAAAGCACTGTATCACGAAAACTGATGACATCTTGAATTATTGACATTAATGTTAACTTTACCTGAAACTTTTTATATCTAAAGGATTGGAATCTGATGTCATTAAATTCCCTTCATCTATATCAAGATCAATGTCTTTAGCGACTTCTGTAGTTTTGTACTTTGCCTCTTTCTCAGATGCTTTTTGCAACACGTTTTCGACTATGTCATCCATATTTACCATTTCCAAAACAAGTTTCTTTTGATTGGTTAACGGGAAAATAATAAACCAATGAAAGTCATTGTAACAACATGACAGAATGGGGAAAAAACGTTTCCGGCGAATAAAAATAGCATACAGTTAGCTGGAGCACAGTAAGAACGTGGCAGCAAGCACTTGGCGGCACAGAAATACAGTATACGGTCCCCATAACAACGCCCTTTGACACAAACCAACCTTTAAGAAGCCCTTACATATTCATTAAAAGCTACCTGGTGTTGATTTTTCTAGGCAGTTGACATAACCAATGTTTATTTCACATACTGAAGAAAAATTGTCATCTGACAAAAGCATCAGATAAGATAAGATAAGATAAGATAAATTTTATTTTAAGCCGGCAAGACAGAGAAACAATACAACATAAGCGGAAAGTGCTTTTTAACCGACTATATATTACAAAGATAAACAGTTAAAACATATAGTAAGCAAGCTGTAAAATAAGAGATAGGGTTATACAAAATTACATGTAGCAGTACAACATTGAAGTTAAACCTGTGAAAGATCTGCTGCTCTTGACCAAAAGCCTAAGAACTACTTAAGATAAACATGAAATAAAAAAACTGAAGGACAAAACTAACGCAAAAAGCTGAATAAAAAATTGCTAAACGAGAATATCACCTCAGATCAGATTTGAAATTAACTGAGCAGCAGCTCCTTCACAGTAGCACATAAAACATAGCATGAAAATAAGATGTAATAATGACAATAGCACACAGAGAACATAAACTAGCTAAAGCAGCTAAACATTGAGAACAAGGCATAGATCTATGTCGACTACACAGGGAAACAAGGTATAGAAAAGATAGCTAAAGCATGCAGAGCAAGTCAGTTATTGACAGCACAATGCAAGAAGCACGGTAAATAACTAAAGCAGCTAAACATGGAGAAAAAAAAGCATAAAACTATGTCAGTTACACAAGGAAAGCAAGGTACACATACTAATTGTAGCAAACTATGAATGGGAAAAGGGGGGGCTCCGTGGTAGAGTGGTTAAGGTCGCTGACTTCAAATCACTTGCCCCTTATCGATGTGGGTTCGAGCCTCACTCTGGGCGTTGAATTCTTCATGTGAGGAAAGCCATCTGGCTGGCTTACGGAAGGTCGGTGGTTCTACCCAGGTGTCCGCTCGTGATGAAATAATGCACGGAGGGGCACCTAGGGTCTTCCTCCACCATTAAAGCTGGAAAGTCGCCATATGACCTACCATGTGTCGGTGCGACGTTAAATCCAACCAAAATATATCATTTAAGAATATTAAAAAGTAGAGGTCCAATAATCGAGCCTTGAGGTACCCCTTAAACTGTCTCAGCCCAGCCACTAGTAGTATTTCTTATTTTAATCTGTTGTTTTCTTTTTGAAAGGTAAGATGTTAAAAGGTTAACAGAATTTTCAGACAAGCCATATGATTTAAGTTTACAGAGTAAAATATTATGGGGAAGAGAGTCAAAGGCTCCATAAGAATGGCTGCTACATATTCATTTCGGATCAAAGCACAAAGCAAATTTCCAGTCTTCAAGCAATCTAAATAATGTAGTTTGGCATAAAAGATACCTTCTAAAAGCACATAAAAAATATCAAATATATGTTATCAAAATAAGAAGACAATTGGTCACTGAGTTTTTTTTCCAATCTTTTTCTTCTTCTTCTTTAAATTACTACACTCCTTCATAACTTTGAAGGTTATGTGTAGGCCCTGAATAAAATTTTATGGAATGGGAAGTATGCTCACTGGTCCGTAATCATATGCGGTTTGAGTATATAATCAAGATATATTTTTAGCCAAGGCTTTAAAAACTTTTATGATATTTAATAATATTGCACCACTCGTCTTGTATGATCTTGTTGTTAAACACCTACAGGTCTTAATCTTAGGTATTCAAAATTATTACAGGTGCCAGCTGTTAGGACAACCTCTTATGGTAAGAACTCCTTTAAGTACGCTGCGGTAGTGCTTCCAGAACACTCCAGGACTTGTTCCAGCTTCAACCAATTCAGAAGCCTTATGTCTTGTGGTTAGCAATAATTTGCCCGCATTGGACGTATGTCTACTTGGAATGCCAGAGACTGCAAGTGCATTCTTGCGAACCAGTCTGAAGCTGAGTAGTGTTACAAATATTTTCATGTTGTGATGCTTGTATCTACCATTCTGTGTTTGTATTTGCTGTAAATTGTCCTACTTTTGATTCACATTCCACTCAGTTACTTGTGATTCTTTATACATTTGTGCTATGTGCATGATACTGTGTTGGTGCGCCGTAAAACCCAAATAAAATAAATAAATTGTATAAATTGTGATACTGGTGTGCTACTTATAACATTGTAAAATTTCTTCATTTTCACTTGCAGTCAATGGATGTTCTTCTTGTTTTTGCTTTTATTGCACCTGCTTATGAATTTTGTTTGCTTTTGTATTTTTGTGTTGCAAACCTATGACATAGATCTGCCAATCTGTTGCAAACATGTAGCCATGCGTCTTTCTGTTCAACACAAGTGGGGGGGGGGGGGGGCGTGAAGTGGTTGCACACTTGGTTCAAGCGAGCGAAACGGTTACAAAATGGCGGATATTTTCTGAAATTATCGCGTGTTTGCTTGTTGTTTTTTTATCAGGTAAGTGGGTTTCTATGGTACTTTGAACTCTATGGATATGTGCATGCATCGGTTCTGTGTCTACGTCACACTCGGTTTTGCGTTTCAGGGTTGTAGATTTCGAATTCTCGAAGTAATTGAAGTTATAAAATGGTTATGTCCATGTTTTGAAATTTGAATTGCGTCGTTTTCTGCCGTTTTTAACATTCTAATGATCAAACTAGCCTGTTTGGGGACCCTTAAACGAGACAAAAAAACTAATTGTGAAGAATTCTATAAACGTCTGGCTCTGCATGTTTTCGGGATAGTGCTATACCCAAATATATCTTGTTCAAGCTAGTTTTTTGTTGCAAACTTGTACTTCAAGCAATTTCTGCTGCAAACATCTTTTGGAAAAAAAAATAGTGTGAGACTCTCAGATAATGTTTATTGTGCAATTGATTGAAGAGGCAAATCATAAATTTCCTCAAAGTTGCTGCAGATAGCGCAGACTTTCCAATCACGTATAACGACGTTTGGGCACAAAATAGAGACTTATTTTTAGCTTTTTGTGATTTTGGAAGATCAGTGAAATAATATGGTCGATGTTTTGCTATGGTGTGCACTAGCCTTGTGTGTATCGTGCCCAAGAAATTACTTAATACAAACCGGGTAATCTGACAAGTTCTCGTCTCAGTTCTTATTCCAAATTCTAAGTTTCCATCTCTATTGACCTGTATTCATAATTGACAGAAAATTTGTTTTGTTAAAGATATTTTACATAAAAGAAATATTATAATCGAACTAATATATAGCAAACTTATGTTTTAATTTCAATCGATCTGAAATCTACAGTATTGTACTTCCTTGTTCAATTTTTCAGGCAAAAACGCAAGACTGAGACAGCGATGGGAATTCTCTGGAATGTGGTTTTTGCGAAAAGAAATCCCGTTCACGGTCTGTGCTTCAACGCATTTGTCGTCTCATGAAACAAAAACTACCAGGATACATGATTTGTTCATAAAAACTGTTTTTGTAAAATATTAGTACATGTAGTTTTGATAGAAAAAAAAACACAACACATTTATATACAACAGTGATGTAATAACAGTTAAACACAATAACATAAATGCATACGTTATGTTTTATTTCTAGATTAAATGTACAAAAATATATCCCAGTCTTAAGATATGATGATGATGCTCGTTAGAATTTATAGTAGTTGTTTATCCACCTGCGCAATCTTGTGTCGATATAACATGATCATAATACGAAACAAGGCTATTGAGTGTTGGTGATAAGATACTTGTAAAATACCCCTTTACGGACATGCGGCATAGTTCATATTTTGTTTCTGAAACATAAATCGTCGTCTTTGAATATCTTATAAATCATACTACTGTGTACCAAAACAATACATAATTCGATACTAGCACTGAAACACATGGACGATGTACAATGAGAGTAAAACTGATATAAAATGTTTAACTCATCTATGTTACAGTGTATTATCTGCTGAAACATAAAATGTAGCTCCCATCATTTTATCACGTGCTTAATTTTGTCGTTTAAAGTTTCCGATTGGAAAATTGAATGGTTTTAAACAGAAAGAAGAAGTACCACAAACAACTTCGGAAAAGGCAAAACCCAAGTTGCACGGTATTCAAAATGATGTAATCGTGGACACTTGCAACTTTATTAAGGCAAAATTGAAAACGGTAGGGTTGGCATTTAAATTTGTGGTTGCAATCAACAGAAAACATCATAATTATGTTTGTTCATTTTCAGAGAAGACGGATTTAATCGCAGCCGAACATTTTCTTGTATAGTTTCACTGTATACAGCGTAACTGTTGCGCTGTATTTTAATTTGTGAGTTTGCTCAAAATTTAGTCTTAGTGGACTCGTCAGCTCTGTAATGTGACTTAATTGGTCGAACACCTCTTGATATATCATTCAATTTTCTTAATGTTCCATACTTTGGTACGCTTCCTTTCCTTCGGTTAAACACTGCAATTAATTTACTTTTCATTACTGGCTGGTAACCAACATTGCTTGTGTGTACTATAATATTACGCAAAAAAATGGATCCGACTTTAGGTTGCTAAAATTGTTGGTTCAGAATAGGAATAGAAAATAAGGATAGGCTTACAAATTTTTATAAATTGTCTTTGATACCAATAACACTTACCTAACTACTATTTCCGATATACGTGTTAGCGTACTTTGTTCAACTAATGAAGATTCATATTCATGCTCTCGGGTCATAATAGCGTCTGATGTTCATAGCATCTAGACCTGAAAAGATCTGAAAGAAAACAACTGCATGTTAAAGTCGTTGTCTGTATAGTGTGTATAGATGGACAAGATCCAGAAGACAAAATTTACCTATAGACAATGTCTCCGAAAGTTTGATTTTATTTCTGCTTGCAATCTAGACAGCTGAATCTATAAACAGGGAAGATGTTAAAATTATGTATGAACACTAACCCTAATCCTATACTACTAGGTTTCATGAAAACATGATAAGGTTTTTTATCCACAGTTATATTAAAATATCAAAGGGCCATTTGATGCTATAAAAATGTACGACCCTAAACAGGAAAGAAATGTACCACGAATTGCACAATAAACATTCTCCGAGAGTTGGACACTATTTTTTCAGAATAAGTTTGCGACAGAAATTGCTTGAAGTACAAGTTTGCAACAAAAAGAACTTGAACAAGATTTATTTTGGTATAGCATTATCCATAAAAGATGCAGAATCAAACGTTTTTAGAATTCTTCACAATTAGTTGTTTTGTCTCGTTTAAGGGCCCCAAAACAGGCTAGTTTGATCATTAGAATGTAAAAAACGGCAAGAAACGACGCCATTCAAATAACAAAACATGGACATGACCATTTTATAACTTCAGTAACTTTGTGAATTCGAAATCTACGACGCTGAAACGCAAAACCGAGTGTGATGTAGACATAGAACTGATGCATGCGCATATCCATAGAGTTCAAAATACCATAGTAACCCACTTACCTGATAAAAAATCAAGCGAACACGCGATAATTTCAGAAAATATCCGCCATTTTGTAAGTTTGCAACCGTTTCGCTCGCTTGAACCAAGTGTGCAACCACTTCACGTCCTGCCTCTTGATACCATCTACACCAGTTGCTTTAGTTGTGTTTAAAGTGTTAATAGGGTTTTCAACTTTATGTACTGTTATGTGTTCAATGTTAAAAGTCACATTATTCAATTTCACATCGCAAAAAGATTTAAGATCAGAGAAATTGTCTTCATTAAAAGGAACCCTATTGATAATATTCGCGATATTTACAAAGTGAACATTCATCGCATTTGCAATATTCATGTCGCCTTCTATGACTCCATTATTGATTTTGAGAACTGAAGGGAGTTTCACTGAAGCTGAAGACTGACCAGAAAGAGTTTTAAGATTAGACCATAGATGCTTTGAATCCAACTTAGACTTAATGACATTATTAAAGAACTGCTTTTTACTTTTTGTAATTAAACATTTAGTTTTATTACGCCATTTTTTGTAGGAATCCCAATCTTTCATTTGATGAAACTTATCTCTCACTCTACGTGTTTCCTTTATAGAATCTGTATACCATTCTGGTTGCTTAAGACGCTTAACCCTTTTAAGTTCGAGTGGTGCATGTTTGTTTAAGACGTCATTTAATCTATAGTAAATTATATCTAGACACTTATTAGGATCTGCTACAGTTTCAGCATCATCTATACTGGACAAGGCTAAGTCATGTAGGTAGTTTTCTTCGGAAAATTTACTAAACGATCTATAAGTGATGGTTTTATGCTTTACAAATTTAATGTGTTTACTGACTTTACGTATAAAACTTACAGGATAATGGTCACTTAAACTTAATTCTGAGACATTGAACTGAATAACATTTTCCATATGTGTAGTATAAATATGATCAATAGCCAGTCGCTTGTAAAATTATTTATTTCAACCCTTTGAGACCTGTTTGAAAGATAGTTCAACATAAGTTGGCATGCATTTTCTGTTAACCTATATTCATGGGATCAATTTATAGTAAAATGAGATATATTTCATGTTGTTTAATGTATAAGTAAGACTCTACCTACAATATATTGATAATGGAGTTTGACTTTGTGTCCGGAACCGTATACTGCATGCCTGTGTCGACAAGTGCTAGGATTGCCATGATTTTCTTACTGTGCGTCAGCTAATTGTGGGCGATCTTGTAAGAGTTATCTTTTACTTCCGGGGAACAAGTCAGGATTCATCGATTATGATTCCGGAAGAATTTTTCTAATTTTTGTAATCTGAGATGATGCTGGTGAATATTTGAAAGTGGAAATTTTCAAATGAACGAAAAGCATGTTTAAAAAGGAAAATTTACGCAAAAACTTTCTGAGAGTGAAACAAATCGCCGATCAGAATTTAGGAAGGTGGGGCACTGTTTATTTTTATTTTTCTGAAATGCAGTCCCAGTAGATAGAATCTGGTGTTAAGACTGATTTGCATGCCATGTTGGTGCGATAGGTTATGTAGTGTTTTGCGCAAATAACTGATATGCATCTTTAGTGATAAATCATGCACCAAGGGCTCAAATTTTGCACCCACTAAATGCGAGTAGAAGATAAAAATGTCACTTGAATTTTTTTGCGAGTACAAATAATAGTTGGAATTGCCGTGGTTTTAGTTAATATTTGCAGATTCCGTTTAGGTTTCGTTTGAGGACGAGGCAGTGACAGGGTTTTCCTCACATGCAGAAGACGGATAACACATCATCTTTTGTCGGTGAGCTGTTTTTGTTGAATGGTTTACCGTATAAAGAGACGTAGAGGTCTATTAGAGAATTAAATCTAGACAGCAGCCTACCTTACCACGTTGTACCTACATGCAAATTAGTACATTTACTTTCATATTGGGTACGAAAATTTGCGTTGCCTTAATTTCGGCCGGTAGTTAAGTTGCGTCACCAGTGATGCGTTCAGAATTATTTTGAGGGTCATTTTGAAAAATCAATGTGCGCTAAAACGCACACATTTCGAGGGCTGACCGGGAAACTATTGTATCTGCATTTTTGTAAATTTTACAGGAGAAAGAAAAAACTGAATATTTTCTTAAAAAACACAGCTTAGTATTACCATTCTTAATAAATCATTATCAATTGAAATAAGAAATAATATGTTGGCTTTTAAAATGTACTCAAATAATTTATTTTTAAGATTTAGCAAAAAGTGTCAGATACAATAGTTTCACGTTCAAAATGACGTTATTGAATTTAAAAAATTACCGTGAAACTATTGTATCTGCATTATTCATTAAATATTATTTATAAAATTCATATTGCTTTAAGCATAGAATTATTATTTTACTTATAAATAACATAAATTACAAATATACAATGAAAATAGTGTTAGATACAGTATTTTCTTTCTGATGACCGGGAAACTATTGTATCTGCACTTGAATTATTTTTTCATTTTTTATTATTATCTCATTGAATTATCACTTATCTGTATTTATATTTTTGTATTTCCATTGATAAATTGGTAAATGAATTAAACTGAACAATACCTTAAGCCAGTAATAATGGTCAAATAAAATAAAAATATGTTTACCATTACCTTAAATTATTATTATTATTATTATTTTTTTTTTGCAAGCGTATGCATTAATACTTGACTGTACACATTTCATTACATCCGGATATAAATTTCATACAAGAAATCAAGAAATTAATTTATGCTAAAATGAAGCTATACAAGGGGGAAATGAGCTGCAGCATGAGAAAACCAACATAGAGCATTATGACCAGTGTGGATCCAGACCAGCCTGCTCATCTGTGCAGTCTGGTCAGGATCTTTACTGCTTGCTAACTGTTGTAAGTTTCTCTAATTGCAATAGGGTTTGAAAGTAAACAGTATGGATCCTGACCAGACTGCGCAGATGCACAGCTATTTTGGTTTAATTTGGACCGGTTTCACCCCTCCCAAATATTCAACAAGAATTTAATTTTTCAGGACAGTCCGTGAATTCTACTGTCATTATTTCAGTAATGGTACAGCACTTTTGTGTTTTAACTTATAGCCAATATTGATGTGCAGTGGCATGGTTACAGATTTCTGTTGCTTTTGAAGTGACTGTGTAAGGCAAAAAAATAAAATGTTTGTTTTGAAGTGACTGTGTAAGGCATAAAAAAATTGTTTGTTTCCATTGTTTGTTTACAGTATTCCGACCTACCTAGAATTGTTGGCCCGACCCTAAAATTTTAATGTTTTTATGGCCTTAGCGAATTTTTTTTTCTAATTTTTAATAAGAAAATGCAGAACTGCACTTTTTATGCTTTAAACATTGTCATTGATGTTAGGAAGGAACTTATTGGTGCTCTAAAGACATAACCTCCTTATTTGTATTCATTTCTCGACATAAAAATAATTTCCGAAAAGTCTCAATAATTTTAAACAAACAAAAAACATTTTCCAACCTACCTACCCTAATTTATTTTGTGCATGCTACAGAAAACAAAAAAAATTTAAGGCCTAATTTACCTTAATGTGAACAATTTAATATGTGATTTTGTTCTCTGTATCACCTGTGTTCCAGCTACAGTAGTATAGTGAAACTTTGGTAAAGACAGAATATTATCAAGAATCATTTTAAAAAATTGCTGAAAACAGAGATTTCTACATGACACTGTCTCTTTTTCTTTTTTGGACAAAGGTATTCATATACACTCAAAAATTTAAATCGTTATAGTACAAATAAAAAAGGACAAAATCGACAAGATGTTTTTAACAGAACTTCAGTTTATTACAATAACTTAATCTCCTTTATCAATATTTGAGGCTAAAATTTCAAAAATGACAGACAGCAAAATGAAAAGCCAGAAAGCAAGCACATGACCACACGCATGTGCAATAAATGAATAAAAACTTGGGCATTTTGGCATGTCCTTACCTCTCTGAAGCATACAACTCTCCCATGTGACAGAACAGCATAATCCGAGAGGAGTCACAAAGGAAACTAAGGTAATGCATCATTGACCTAATTTGGTCATGCTGCCATTTTCAAAAGTAAAGGACAAGAAAAAGCAACAAGATAAGCCATTATGTCACATAACAGAATGACACATGGCTAACTCCGTCTTCTATATTTTCATAAAAGTATGTACAAAATTAAGTCAATAGCCATTAAAGTGTAAGCCATGACTGTATGAATTAACATGGTTATAATAGAGCCACGTCACACTAACAACTGCCTTTGGTAATCTTCAGGACTTTGCAAACAGTGGGCCCAGATCAGTCTGATCAGGGCCCACAGTGTTTGCTAAGTAACAAAAGACCTATTAAACTTTTTCAAGAAGCAATTTTCTGATCATATTTCAACAACCTAAAAGCACAGAAAAGCCTGGATCTACAGTAAGTCTTGACAGAAATTTACTCAGTCATGAAGACACTTTTTTGCATGACATGGCTCAATTATGTAATAATATTCAGCATTAATTTTTTTGGGAAATTGGCTTTGAAGCTTACAAGCCGGGTTCTTTCTGAAAAAATAGTAACAATTTTCCAACAATAAAAATAACACGAGGATCCACAGAGTCGTGAAATGCCCACCTCAGTGATACCAATTTACCAAGTCATGTATATTAAAGCTCTTGGCTTCTTGGTTTTAAACTAGATAATATTTTCAAATCTTTTCCTACGTAAGTGTATGTAAAGGAAGTGATTTTAAGAACAGCTTGAAATATCTTTGTAGAAACATCTTGGTAGAGGGTCACCTCACAAAAAAAAAAATTTCTGGACAGGTTTTGTTTAAACAATTCATGCCTAGCAATCTGCGAATGAGGACTTTGGCAAACGCTGAAGACCAACCTCAGACGCAGCAGAATGTGATGTATGATTAGGGACTTCACTGTTTGCATGAAGGATTCACTTGTTCTAAGTAAATCAAGACCTGACACCCCCATACAAGTTTTGCACATACAACATTTTATTTCATAACCAGTGTGTTTGCAGTTACCGTGAAACTATTGTATCTGTATCACATTATGTGAAAATGTTAATGTAAACTATTATTTATTTTAGTTCTTTAATATTCACATAAAACCTGAACAACAGTAACAAGTTTTCTCCTTGTTTGGTGTTTAAATTACAGACCATAATGTCACAAATAATGTTTTTTTAAATTGAGACTGTAACAGGAAAAGTTATCGGGAAACTATTGTATGTGCTTAGGAGGCAGATACAATAGTTTCCCGGTCAAAGAACTTTTAAGAAGTTGATGGTTGCAGATACAATATTTTCACATTATTAAAAAAAGAACAAGAAATTATTGGAATGTTTTTATAATATTTTTGCAGTAGATGTATGACAATAAAAGGCTTAAGAAAATGCAATAAAACCATTTTTGGTCAAAATGTCAGATACAATAGTTTCCCGGTCAGCCCTCGATTTGTGTGTCAAGGAAAACCCTGCAAACAATATTAATATTCTAACACGATTTTTAAGGATATTGTAACATCTTTAACTGAGGCTAAATTTGCAAGTAGATTTTCAGATTTAGCAAGCAAGAAAAAATGCTACTTGCTCAAATTTGCAAGTGGTCAAAAAAGTTAAATTTAAGCCCTGGCAACACACATAACCAATTTGCTTTTAGCACAACAGTTTGTAAACCGAACTTCCGTTTGTTGAACTACAAAGTACAAGGTAACTGATTTGCGTGGTTGGTATATTAGTCTGCACTTACAACATATATATGCGATATGGACATTCTATCAAATTGTTTAATGATAAAAGTGACAAAAACCAGAGATGCCTGCATGTGTGAACTGTCAGAGTTGTTGTGTTTGAGGTGTACAGGGCTCCAGATAATTTTTTTGGCCTATGACTAGTATGAGTATTAACTCATCATAATTTTTGTGAATGAGTAAAATGGTAAAATCTGAAACTTACTAGGAGTAATTTTACTCCTGAAAATTTGTAAATGTGAAAAAAAAAGAAAATGGTTTTATAACATCTATTAATTTGGTGTAACACTCATGAATTTGTTTGCAGTTCAGTTACATTTCAGCATTCAAGTTTTTGCTTTTTGTTCTCCTTTACTTTTAGCTTACTTTGGCTTAAAACACTGCTACTGAATCCAATAGAATACTCAATATAGCTTTAAATATGTTTTAATGATCGTTCTTGTTGGTTTAAAGATGCGTAGAGTGTTTGTTCACTTTTTACAATCTTAGAAAGAGAAATTTTGTTGTTTACTCCACACCGGACAGGGTTTTTTTTCGGCCGTTTTTATAGCCGTTATTCGGCTATATTCCCAATGCCAAAAACTATGTATTTTTCCCAAAATGACTGCAAAAATTCCCAATCTACATTCTGAAAAAAATTTCATCAAAATTGCACAAACATTGACCAAATTATGGACAATTTTGTAATGGAAGTATGTTAAAGAGGTTGTACAATGTGAAACAAGTGTATGAGAAAGTGCTTAAACACATCCTTAATATATGCTATGGGCCTAAATATTTCCCAATACACGTCAAAATTCCCAATTATGAGGGTATAGGCTATGTTCCCAAATCAGCTAGAAAAACCCTGCCGGAGGTTGATATTTTAAATCGACACTGGTTTAAAATACACTACCGTATCATCAATATTTTTCCCCAACTATTTGATGTACAAATGCATTGGGTATATAATATAGTTTAACTTATAAAGTACCATTCAATGCGTGTGTACGTTCTGTGTGAAAGAATTAATGCTGACCGTGCTTTGTTACATAAAGCCGTTAGATGATTCGGATTATGTTTACGCTAGTAAAAAGTCATTGCAGGAGTTTCTGTAATTTCTTATACGTTTTTATATGCTTAAAAATGATCGCACATGCGTATATGCATTATTTCAAAGTGTAATTTGCGCTAATACACATCTTATCTGGAGCCCTGGGTGTATTGGTACATTACACCATGTACATTAAGTAAATCCAGCACCCATTTACTGTAATTATAATGATTGTTGAAGGTGATTGATTCAGCTGTGTTGCATTTCACGACGACCTTTGTTTCATGCTCTGTCATTTTTCAACCAAGAAAGATATGGCCAAATATCCACATGCCAACAACACCCTACACATGTATCTTTCAGATCCGAGGTAGATAATTTTCGTAGCTCATTTCTGAGACAAATATTTTAAAATTGGGAAAAATTGACAACTGCGTTACTTAGAAATGATAGTGGCTATGCAAATGTCACGACTAAACAGCCATTTAAAAGCTTAGAACTACAAATAAAATACAACTACATGCATGTAGGTTATAACAAGTTATTATAATTTACAAAAGCTTCTCTTACCTGGCATGTGCCTTATGAACGAAATTTGACTTTGTTATAAATATTGCTCAATTTGCTTTATTTTGCGACAGTCGGAATAATCCATAAAACTTTGTTAGACTCTTTGTCTCTTCTAAATCTTGGTAAGGTTTGAAATTGGATTATTTTGGTCAAATACAAGGTCACTGGGTCAAATCATAGAATTGTTAGCTCTAAAAATGTCACATTTTCTGCCTGATCTTCTTGAGACTTGGTCAGAATGTTTGTCTGTTTTAAATGTAGGATAAATTTGTAATTGGAGCACACGAGAAAATCATATAAAAGCCTTTGTTACTTCATCATAAAACTTTGTCAGAATGTTTGTATGAAATCTAGGTCAAGTTCTAAAGTGGGGTATTAAGGTCAGAAACTATGTTACTAGTTTAATGAACTGCTGAAAGGATTTTCACTAAACCTAGTTAGAAGCATGGTCAGATGGTCAAGGTTTGTCTTGCCACTTTTAGAGCTGAAAATAGAGAAAAAAAACAACTTCTCCCATGAACCATTGAATATACCTTCATGAAACTCAGTCTGAAGCACCCTTATATATTTGGTCCTTTCACTTTCATTAGCACAAAGTGCTCAGGGTGAGCTTTTGTGATCGTCCGTCGTCCGGCCGTCCACACTTTCCTTTGAACAACATCTTCTAAACCACTTGGCCAATTTTGATGAAACTTCCACAGAGATGGTCTTCTTTAAAAATTGTTCAAAGAACTGAGTTCCATACAGAACTCTTAAGGTCAGAAACTATGTTGCTAGTTTAATGAACTGCTGAAAGTATTTTCACTAAACCTAGTTAGAAGCATGGTCAGATGGTCAAGGTTTGTCTTGCCACTTTTAGGGGCCATCAGAGCTGAAAATAGAGAAAAAAAACAACTTCTCCCATGAACCATTGAATACACCTTCTGAAGCACCCTTATATATTTTGATCCTTTCACTTTCATTAGCTCACCTGAGCACAAAGTGCTCAGGGTGAGCTTTTGTGATCGCTCACCGTCCGGCGTCCGGCCATCCACACTTTCCTTTGAACAACATCTCCTAATCCACTAGGTCAATTTTGATGAAACTTCACAGAAATGGTCTTCTTTAAAAATTGTTCAAAGAACTGAATTCCATACAGAACTCTGGTTGCCATGGCAGCCGAAAGGAAATCTTTAAAAATCTTCTTGTCCAAAACCACATGGCTTAGAGCTTTGATATTTGGCATGTGACATTACTCAAATTATGCCCTTAGGAGGAAAAGAGGCCCTGCTCTGAGGTCCAAAGTTTTACATAGACCTATATAGGATTTTTTTTAGCTCACCTGAGCACAAAAAGCTCAACATTTGTGTATAAACAACATCTCCTCCAAAACCAATGAATGGATTTTGATGAAACTTGGCCATGATATTTCTTGGGTGGTCCTCTGCCAAATTGTTCAGATTGGCCCAATTTTAAAATAATTTTACACAAATGGTCCTTGTGTAACCCGCTACCAAGATTGTTCAAATTATTTTGATTCGTCAAAAAACATGGCCGTCAGAGGGCGTGGTCACTTTTCCCTACATGTATATAGTGGAAACTTTAAAAATCTTCTTGAATGTGTGAAACTGCTATCCTGATTTTAGAATAATTTTACACAAATAGTCCTTGTGTGACCCTCTACCAAGATTGTTCAAATTATTTTGATTCATCAAAAAACATGGCCGCCAGAGGGCGTGATCACTTTTCCCTGTTATGTATATAGTGGAAACTTTAAAAATCTTCTTGCTTGAAACTGCAAGCCCGATTTTAAAATAATTTTTCACAAATGGTTCTTGTGTGAGCCTCCACCAAGATTGTTCAAATTATTCCGATTCGTGAAAAAACATGGCTGCCAGCAGGCGTGGTCACTTTTCTTTTCTGAATCAATAATAGCTAGAGCCTTGATATTTGGAGTGTGATATCAGATTTGTTATGTCTACCATAACTGTTCGAATTATTGCCCTAGGTTCAAAAATGTGTGTGACATGTATATAATATAGGCTAACATAGAAGAAACCTAACTCTGTACTTACACAAACACACTTGAAGCCTTGTACACAGGTGAGTGCTTTAGGGTCAATGACCCTCTTGTTTTAAATCTTCTTGTCTGAAAACACAAGACCTAGGCCTTTGATATTTGGTATGTAGCATTGCCTTGTGGTCCTCTACCAAGATTGTTCAAATTATTGCCCTGGGATGACAAGAGGCCACGCCCTGGGGGCCCAAGTTTTACATAGACATAGGAAAATACTAAAAAAGAATCTTCTTGTCTGAAACTGCAAGGCCTAGGCTGTTGATATTTGGTATGTTGCATTGCCTAGTGGTCCTCTAGTACCAAGATAATTCAAATTATGCCTCTGAGATGAAAAGAGGCCTCACCCAGGTGGTCCCAAGTTTTACATAGACTTATATGAAAAAACTTTAAAAATCTTCTTGTCTGAAACTGCGAGGCCTAAGCTGTTGATATTTGGTATGTTGCATTGCCTAGTGGTCCTCTACCAAGATTATTCAAATTATTACCCTGGGGTGAAAAGAGGCCCCGCCCCGGGGGTCCCAAATTTTACATAGACTTATATAGGAAAAAAACTTCAAAAATCTTCTTGTCTGAAATTTCAAGGCCTAGGCGGTTGATATTTGATATTTAGCATTGCCTAGTAGTTCTCTAACAAAATTGTTCAAATTATGCCCCTGGGGTGAAAAGAGACCCTGCCCTGGGGGTCACTTGTTATATCATGAGTTACATAGGAAAAAATACTTCAAAAATTATCTGATCATATTTCCTAGACTGTTTAATTATAATTACCTGTTGACCACAAGTAATTAGGGGTCACTTGACTTTGACCTTGACCTATTGACCTACTTTTTTGTTTTTTTAAGATACAGCCTTGAAATTTGGATAACAGACAGTTTTGCAAACCGATCTTAAAACTGACTTTGAGTAACCATGAATATGACCAACTGACCTACTTTCTTAATGTTTTAGTATCAGTTTGACATTTGAAACATGTAGCTCATATTACTCAGGTGAGCAATCCAGGGTTATCATGACCCTCTTGTTATCCATTTGACGTCCCTCCAAAAATTTCGTTTATACGGTTATACCCCCACCAAACATGTTTGGGGGGACTACATAGGAGTCAGTTTTGTAGCGTCACGTCGCGTCCCATCCCGTCCCGAAATCTATATCTCAGTTATTACTAAATGGATTTGATTCAAACTTAAAATAGATGTTCCACCTTATCACCCACATCTTGTGACACAATGTGCATAACTCTGACACCAATTTTTCATGAATTATGTCCCCTTTTACTTATAATTTAAGGTTAATCTTGATGCATTTTCACTATATCTCAGTTATTACAAAATGGATTTTATTCAGACTTAAAATAGATGTTCCACTTTATCACCTACATCATGTGACACAAGGTGCATAACTGTGACACCAATTTTTCATGAATTATGCGCCTTTTACTTAGAATTTAAGGTTAATTTTGATGCATTTTCACTATATCTCATTTATTACTAAATGGATTTGATTCAAACTTAAAACAGATGTTCCACCTTATCACCGACATCATGTGACACAAGGTGCATAACACCAGTTTTTAGCTCACCTGAGCCAAAGGCTGTTGGTGAGCTTTTGTGACCGCTTAATGTCCGGCATCTGTCGGTCAACATTTCCTTAAAAAAAATCAGCTTCTTGAAAACCACTTGGCAGAATTACACCAAACTTCACAGGAATGATCCTTATGTGGCCCCCTTTCAAAATTTCTCAAAGAATTTAATTCCATGCAGAACTGTGGTTGCCATGGCAACTGAAAGGAAAAACTTTAAAAATCTTCTTGTCCAAAACCACAGGGCCTAGGGCTTTGATATCTGGTGTGTAGCATCATCTAGTGGTCCTCTACCAGAATTGTTCAAATTATCCCCCTAGGGTCAAATATGACCCCGCCCCAGGGGTCACATGGTTTATATAGACTTATATAGGGAAAACTTTGAAAATCTTCTTGTACAAAACCACATGGCCTAGGGCTTTGATATTTGATATGTAGCATCATCTAGTGGTCCTCTACCAAGATTGTTCAAATTATCCCCCTAGGGTCAAATATGGCCCCGTCCTGGGGGTCACATGGTTTATATAGACTTACCGTATTTTCTCGAATTAAGGCCCCCCCTCTTATTAACACCCCCCACCCATTTTGGAGGGGGAAAAAGTCAACAAGAACGAAAAACAATCACCTACCTCATTTTTAGCTCGACTATTCGAAGAATAGTCTAGCTATTCTACTCACCCTGGCGTCGGCGTCGGCGTCGGCGTCACACCTTGGTTAAGTTTTTGCATGCAAGTACATACAGCCATCAATTAAAGGCATATAGCTTTGAAACTTATTTTTTCTTTTTCACCTCTCTGGGTCAAGTCCCATAACTCTGACATGTATTTTGAGCAAATTATGCCCCCTTTTGGACTTAGAAAATTTTGGTTAAAGTTTTACATGCAAGTTACTATCTCCAAAACTAATGCAGATATTGATTTGAAACTTCACATGTGTCTTCGGCATTATAAAACTAGTTGATAGCAGCAAGTCCCATAACTCTGACTTTCATTTTGGCCAAATTATGCCCCCTTTTGGACTTAGAAAATTCTGGTTAAAGTTTTGCGTGCAAGTACATACAGCTATTTCTAAAAGGCATATAGATTTGAAACTTATTTTTTCTTTTTCTAGATCAATTATCAACCTCACTGGGTCAAGACCCATAACTCTGACATGTATTTTGAGCAAATTATGCCCCCTTTTAGACTTAGAAAATTTTGGTTAAAGTTTTACATGCAAGTTACTATCTCTAAAACTAATGCAGATATTGATTTGAAACTTCACATGTGTCTTCAGGGTTATAAATCTAGTTGATAGCAGCAAGTCCTATAACTCTGACCTTCATTTTGGCCAAATTATGCCCCCTTTTGGACTTAATAAATTCTGGTTAAAGTTTGCGTGCAAGTACATACAGCTATTTCTAAAAGGCATATATATTTGAAACTTATTTTTTCTTTTTCTAGATCAATTACCAACCTCACTGGATCAAGTCCCATAACTCTGACATGTTTTTTGAGCAAATTATGCCCCCTTTTAGACTTAGAAACTTTTGGTTAAAGTTTTACATGCAAGTTATTATCTCCAAAACTAATGCAGATATTGATTTGAAATTTCACATGTGTCTTCGGGTTTATAAAACTAGTTGATAGCAGCAAGTCCCATAACTCTGACCTTCATTTTGGCCAAATTATGTCCACTTTTGGACTTAGCAAATTCTGGTTAAAGTTTTGCATGCAAGTACATACAGCTATTACTAAAAGGCATATAGATTTGAAACTTATTTTTTCTTTTTCTAGATCAATTACCAACCTCACTGGGTCAAGTCTCATAACTCTGGCATGTATTTTGGGCAAATTATGCCCCCTTTTGGACTTTGAAAATTCTGGTTAAAGTTTTACATGCAAGTTTCTATCTCCAAAACTAATGCAGATATTGAATTGAAACTTCACATGTGCCTTCGGGGTTATAAAAGTAGTTGATAGCAGCAAGTCCCATAACTGGTATGCATTTTGGTCAAATTATTTCCCCTTTTGAAGTTAAAACTCTTTTGATATTTAACCTTTTTGGGTAATATTTTCCTGCTTCTGGGACAATATTTCGAATAGTCGAGCTTGGCTGTCTTACGGACAGCTCTTGTTATAAGTCCACATAATAAGTAATTTACAGTAAGTATCCAATGTATTAAGAATTAAACACACTTTTAAACAGTCCATGTACTGTAAATCCAAAACGTTTATACTAAGTACGGTACGTATCCAATCATCAAATAGAAAATTAAACGGTAAATCCATTTTTGATTTGTTTTTGCACCACCCGCGCACAAGCTTCCTGTCGACTTTAAACAAATTTGCGGCAAAGTGTTAACCTTTTCTTCGACAGTTTTAATAACTTTTAATTTAAAAGCCGGCACATAAGCAGCGTGTCAAACCATTGACATTGTGTATTGCTACCCGCATTTACTAAGGAAAGTATTATCGGAGTACACAGCTGTTTGGGTATGATGACGTAATGTGTAATGTCCCGAGCGTGTCATTGGAATACATGAGGTACCGTATTTAAATGTATAATTTTAAGATACACTGCATTAAATTGGATGCAAAATAATTACGTTTTGGGGGAATTAAACAACACAGAAGCGCTTTACAGTTGGTTTGAACGATGTTTTTAAGTTTTGTAAAAATTTTCATTTTTTATTTTTTTAACTCAAATGAATGCCCCCTCTTTGGAAAATGTAATGCCTCCGGGGGCGTTTTTTCGGGAAAATACAGTATATATAGGCAAAACTTTGAAAATCTTCTTGTACAAAACCACATGGCCTAGGGCTTTGATATTTGGTATGTAGCATTATCTAGTGGTCCTCTACCAAGATTATTCAAATTATCCCCCTAGGGTCAAATATGGCCCCGCCCTGGGGGTCCCAAGTTTTAAATAGACATATATTGGAAAAGAAGTTCAAAAATCTTGTCTGAAACCACAACACTTAGACCTTTGATATTTGGTTTGTAGCATTGTCTTATGGTCCTCAACCAAAATTGTTCAAATTGTACCCCTGGGGTGAAAGAGGCTCTGCCCTGGGGGTCCCAATTTTTATATAGACTTATATAGGAAAAAGCTTTAAAAAATTTCTTGTCTGAAACCATACGACCTAGGCTTTTGATATTTGGTATGATGAATTGTCTAGTAGTCCTCTACCAAAATTATTCAGATTATGCCCCTGGGGTTAAAAGAGGCCCTGCCCTGGGGTCACTTAGTTATTATGTGAGTTATATAGGAAAAATTACTTAAGGACGTATGCTAGAATTTGGTGCGGAAATTTTCCCAATAACAGAATTTCTTCAAACTTTGGATATTGAAGGACAATCATCTAAGAAACAAAAAAATGCAATAAAAATCATAGGTCACCGGTATCAAAAAAGAGTTATCTGCCCTTGAAAACGACATTTCCCCCAAAAATGACGTTTTCAAGGGCAGATAACTCTTTTTCGAATCCGGTGACCTATGATTTTTATTGCATTTTTTTGTTTCTTAGATGATTGTCCTTCGGTATCCAAAGTTTAAAAAAATTCTTTTATTGGGAAAATTTTCACCCATCTCATATACAAGGAATTCTAGCGTACGCCTTTAAAAATCATCTGATCCTATTCCAAGACTGTTTAATTATAATTACCTGATGACCCCAAGTAATATGATGTCACTTGATGGTATCCTTGACCTACTGACCTACTTTCTTGTTTTTTAAGATACAGCCGTGAAATTTTGATGACATACACAGTTTTGCACACAAATCGTAAAACTGAATTTCATTGACCATAAATCTGACCTACTGACTTTCTTAATATTTTATCATCAGTTTGACACTTGAAACATGTAGCTCATATTACTCAGGTGAGCGATCCAGGGTCATCATGACCCTCTTGTTCATGAATTTTACTTAGAATTTAAGGTTAATTTTGATGCATTTTCGCTATATCCCAGTTATTACGAAATGCATTTGTTTCAATCTTGAAGTAGTTGTTCCACATCATCACCCACATCATATGACATAAGGTGCATAACTCTTGCACCAATATTTCCAGAATTATGCCCCCTTTTTGCTTAGAATTATACTTATATAGTGTTTTGATACACTTTATCTGTACCTCTCTTATTATTTGATTTTTTTTTAACACAGACTCAAGCTATTGTGCAATATTCATCCAGCATTGGAGTCATTAAACACTCAAGTGACAGTTCTTGACAGATTTAAATGTTTTTGGTACACAGGTGTAACATCATAAAATACAGGTAAAGTTCGACTTTGGCTACAAACCACCAATTTCATATGTAGTTATGGCCCCTTTCCAACTTAAAATTTGTCAAACTCATGGTTGCTGGACAATAGCTGACAAAAGGCTTGACAGATTTAGATAAATTTTGGTACACATGTGTAACATCATAAAATACAGGTCAAGTTCGATTTAAATTGCACCTTGTGGCCATGTCTTTCTTATGGTTGCCATTCTTCTGTGATAAGACCGTATTGTGGGGTATTTGTCACTCCTGTGTCAGTTCTAGTTAATTTTTAGATGTGGGGGGATAGGGGAAGCTCTTAGATTTACTGTTTTGTGTAACATCTGTACATCTGATGAATCTGTCCAAAGTTTTTGTTAAAAGTATTTGAACTAGAGTCATCATAGGATTTTTATTCAGCATGTGTTGTTGTACACCTGGTGTTTTGTGTGGTGTTCAGCTCAGCAGGACCAGAGCTAAAGTGTTTATTTTATATATAGGGAGTATTTTGTTTTACATAAATAGACTTCACAAGTCTTATTGATAGAATTTCAGACTCCTGTGCACACACATACATTACCCATCCTTATTTAGTTGAAACTTTAAAAATCTTCGTGTCAGAAAACATTGGCCCTGTATTAAAATAATCTCTCTTTGAATAACTTTAACCCTTACCCTGCAAAATTGGTATAATGGACTGGTAAATCATTCAATTTGGGCAGTACCATTATTATTCAAAGGGGACTTCACTGAAAATTTACTGACTAAGTAGAGAACAGTGCAGACCATGATCAGACTGCACGGATGTGCAGGCTGATCTTGGTCTGCTCTGGTCGCAAAGGCAGAATCAATTGCTGCCAGCAGGCCTAAGGTTAAATAGGTGAGCTATCTAGGGACATCATTGCTGTCTTGTTTTGTAAAATGATGTTGTACTCCACATGTAATAAAAACTGACATGATGTCTTTGCTAAAAGCAATCACCTCAAAAAATGGCTTGCTGTTTTACTGCTGAGGATTTTGTGCATTTATTCCATAGGAGATCAGCTGACTGATTAGAGTGGGGAAACTTTCCCTGGCTGACTGCTGCTTTATCTGTTAAACCTCGGAAGTTTTGTCATTTTGAAATTTGTATTATCAATGCCGTTCCCCACAAATTGAATATCTGTGAAACAATTTCTGATTGTTTCTGTCTCTGTTTAATATGTTTGATGCAGATGTTGAGAGCTTAGATAGAAATGTTTTATTTTATGAATCTTTATGAAATGGATTCTGAGCTATGATTATTTCTGTAAAGAAAGTCAAGTTTTTTAAGCCCCATTTTAGTGCAGAACGTGCTTATCCTTTTAATAGAAAAAAAAATTGTTTAAGGCAATTTCATCCACAATTTCTATGTTGAAATTATAGGTATTGATATTCTGGAGGATACTTGTAGACAATATGATAATATTTTTGGTGTGCTTGTTTGTGTCAATCCATGAAGTTTAATTTGAGCAAACAAATAATTATTCCTTTACATTGAAATTTACAAATTCCTGTCCCTAAGAAATAATCTTTTTGTGGACTAAACACTGAAATGT
Organism: Mercenaria mercenaria; assembly: GCF_021730395.1. Classification (NCBI taxonomy): domain Eukaryota; kingdom Metazoa; phylum Mollusca; class Bivalvia; order Venerida; family Veneridae; genus Mercenaria; species Mercenaria mercenaria. The sequence continues at coordinate 86,976,322 of NC_069362.1, read as the reverse complement.
TATTCCAACAAAAATGAACCCTTTGTATTGTCCGCAAGTATTGAACAGGTACTCATTAATCTTCGCCATTATTTTCGGGCATTTTCTTTATTTTACGCTATAGAGCAAAGGACCCGTATTTCGACAGGTTAAGACAAAATCTTGGTAATAGTTACATGTATTACAATCTCTATGTGTCCCAACTTGGACATACCATTAGAGAAAATAATTATTTCCCGCACATTTCATCTTGTGTAGCTGTTATACAAGTTCAATTTCATAATGCAATAATTATGGGACTGACTTACGTCCACATTTGGTTCACTAATTCGACAGGGGGGGGCCATAAATTCGACATCCTAAGGGAGTTTTAAAAAATATGGAATACAAGGATTTAAAACACTTTTAACAACATTTTGTTTGTTTAAACATAGATTATGTTGTTATGCATTTAATTTAAAACACACACATGACTCTTGTATAAACCTTCTCTCCATATACAGAATATAGATATAATGGGGTTATTATAACAGTAGCTCGATCTGGGATGCTGTATTCTGCTTGAGTGGATTTTTGCCAGATCGGATCTGACGAGTGTGATCCAACCTTGCAAAATCCATGAGAGCCGAATACAAAATCTCAAATGTAGCTTCTATTATAACGACCCTTTTATTATATATCTTTACCTTTTTCTTTTTGTTTTGTTATTGAAGGAAATTTTCAATTTTTATTGATATTAAAATGGAATAAAGTGAAGTTTTTTATGTGCGCTATTTATAGAACTGGGTTAGGTCATGCATATTAATGAAAGTAGTCCAGAGGCATTCAATGTTCACGGACGGTAAAGACATACAAATTTTTTTTCAGTCTGTTCATATTTAATTGAGAAATACAAGCAGATTTTTTACAGAATTTATATAGGTATATAAGAGAAGAGTGGGATTCGAATCAACGACCTCCGCATCAAAACGGAAAATAAATATGTAGCGGCACTCTAGACCACTCGCCCAACCTCTTTGTAGGTATGCTCCTTATTGGCTTCCGTAAAAAGCGATTTTTGCATTTCTTGGAATTTTCTGTAAAACTTTTGAACAGTAAAGTTTCAACAAGAAATGCGTTTTTTTTTTGACAAAGATTTTTTCAATGCATTTTTGAGGTCATCTGTTTGTCAGTGTTAAATGAAACAAAGCAATTAGACTTGTTGATACTTGTATAAGTATGTCGGAGTTACGGACCTGTGGAGATAAGGTGCCATTGCACTATTTGTGTCCTAAAAGTATCTACATTAACTTAATAACTTATACATGTTTATATCTAGGTTGAGTTCGAATATGGGTTATCTGGGGTCAAAAACAAGGTCACTAGGTCAGATGAAAGAAAAACCTTATGTATGCAATAGAGGCCATATTTTTCAGTTGATCTTCATGAAATTTAGTCAGAATGATTGCCTTGATGAAATCTAGTTCAAGTTTGAATATGGGTCATCTGGGGTCAAAAACTATGTCAAATCAAAGAAAAACTTTGTGTATGCGATAGAGGCTGTATTTTTCAATTGATCTTCATGAATTTTAGTCAGAATGATTGCCTTGATGAAATTTTAAGTTGAGTTTGAATATGGGTCATCTGGGATCAAAAAATAGGTCACTAGGTGAAATCAAAGAAAAACCTTGTGTATGCGATAGAGGCTGTATTTTTCAGTTGATCTTTATGAAATTTGGTCAGAATGATTGCCTTGATGAAATCTAGGTCAAGATTGATTATGGGTCATCTGGGGTCAAAAAGAAGGTCACTAGGTCAAATAAAAAAAACCCATGTGTATGCAATAGAAGCCGTATTTTTCAATTGATCTTCATAAAACTTGGTCAGAATGATTGTTTTGATGAAATCTAGGTCAAGTTCGAATATGGATCATCTGGGTTTAAAAAGTAGGTCACTAGGTCAAATCAAAGAAAAACCTTGTGTATGCGATAGAGGCTGCATTTTTCAATTGATCTTCATGAAATTTGGTCAGAATGATTTCTTTGATGAATCTAGGTCAAGTTTGTTAATGGGTCATCTGGGGTCAAAAACTAGGTCACCAGGTCATACTGTGAAATCATTTTTATTCATGGGTGATTAATTTTCGTGGATTTCGTGGTTGAGCTCAACCTCAAATTTAAGTCCCAACGAACAAATTATGCCCACGATAATTTTTAATTGTACGCAAAGTTGCCAACAAAGACACCATAGCCATTCGATCTGATCCGTAGTTGTATGCATGCGACAGTACTAACCTGCAGCTTTCGTGTAGTTTATGGAGACTCCATCAACGATAAACATTGGCATGCATGGACTATTTCATTTAGAAATGTACCCGTGGTGTGTTTATGGCAAGTTTGTCAAAGTGAAAGTAGATACTAAGTATAGAAGTTTGACGTAGCCTCACATGCCACCTGCACTATCATACGACTGTTATATGATTTTTTCGGACCCGCTATGCAATGTCTATACACTAGCCTTATTTTTACTGACATGTAGTACAATACTACGACTTTGGAACTATTAAATATTACAAATTAATTGTAAGATTTGTATCCGATGCATTAATACCTAATTAACATTACACCTTTCTCGGCAGGAAATAACACATGCACAAGTTTAAGAGCTTGTAATTTTAGATGCAGACGTGCATTCATTTTGAAAAAAAAGTCGGACCAGTTTAAAATAGTTTATGTAAAAATTGTTATACTAGCACTATTTAAATGTATAATAGTGTGTTTTAATTTGCAGTACAATAAGTAGTTCTTGTTTTAAACATGATCAACTTTATATTTGTTTCGATTATGAATGCTTATTGTGCAAGATGCTACGGTTTTGACACTTTTTAATTGGCGCTGACTTTTCTCATTGAATATTTCACAGTTTTATAATGTTTTGCAAATTAGGGGTCATATAATTATAGATAACGCGGTTGTAAATTGGCACATGATCACTCGCTAATCTCCCGCGGCGTCGATTGCAAATTCGGTAACCATGGTAGCGCTGTTTGACACGTGTAGGTTTCACATGTAAGGACAGAAATACTAGTAGATTTATTCCTGTGGAAATAATGATTTTTTTTCTTCAAAAATTGAAAATCCACGAATTTACGTCCCCACGAAACAGCTGTTTTGGTCAAAACCACGAAATTTCGTGCCGACGAAATTAAATGATTTCACAGTATGAAAGAAAATACTTGTCTAAACTCAAGAGACCACATTTTTGGTCCAATCCTAATAAAAATTGGCCAGAATATTTGCTTCCGTGAAATCACTAGATCAAACATGTTTACACTATTATGGTGTGTTTCTCAGGTGAGCGACCTAGGGCCATCTTGACCCACTTGTTTGTAATATTTATTTCATGATTTAATTTTTATCATGTATTAACACCAGTTACTTGAATTGACCATCGAATACGAACATGGGTCAAGTCCTGAAGATTTTAAACAACATTTTGAAGAATGGTTTACTGATATGTATGTAGAAGAATTGCAAATACTTTTGTATTCTTTCAATAAATGGACAATAAATCATGATAAGTGTAACAATTTCCCGCCTTTTAATTTTACAGATGAAATAAAAAAAGAATTATATGGTCAGACAGAGGTCTCTAACCCACAACCCCGACATTGGTAGCTGAACATTTATATCTGCATGTGGGGCTTGATGTTACAGATATATATTTTGTAATGGTTTTTGCTGTTTAGGTTCGGACACAGAAAATTAATTTACGGAAACACAGAATATTCATGAGTGCCAGGTCAATACTTACAGAATGTGTGGCATTGTCCATTAACGCCTCAGTTATTTCAGTATATTTATACATTGAAACACTGTTCATTTGAAGATTGATGGTTTAAGCAATTGGCGTGGTTCTTAGTCTTTTGCCTTATATTTTCAGTGTTCTGATGGTTTGAAACTCAGGGACAATTTCAGCATTTTGCTTTTGATTTAACAGTGTTTTACTTTATACCATAGTATAAGAGAGAAAATACTGAATACAAAATATGTTAAAATACTGTAATACATATAAAAGATAAAAGTACATAAGTCATAAACAGAAAATTTACTGTATTGTCTAAGTATTTACCTGGTGCTCATTAATCTTCACAAATATTTTTAGTTGTTTTCTTTATTTTACATGATTATTTATACTTGCTAAAATAACCTGTATCATGCATGTAGTTCACAGATGACACTATGGTGTAGTGACAAGATCTCTGATTTTTTGGTATTAATGCAGTTAACATTTTTTTATGTAAAGTAATTTTTAGGCGCAAAACCGAAACACCTAATTGAAAGGTCAAGGTCACACTTGTAGGTCAAATGTCAAGGGCTTCTTCCTGTCTGCTCCATGACTCAACTCTCCATCAAGAGATTTTAAAATAATATTACTTGGCACAATTGTTCCCCATAAAGACAATGGGTGTCACTTAGGTACCAGACCAGTATAAAAGTCAAGGTCATTTGGATGTGACATAATCTTTTGTTGGGGGATGGGGGAAGGGGTTTGTCAACTGAATTCAGGAAATTTTGGTAAAAAAAAAGCTCTTCAAGCTAGGGACAGACCCCATGTACTGGAGTCAGTTTATGAAGGAAAATATTCCTCAACTTGTCCCAAAGTCTAAATATTTCTGGATTCAGTACCAGTTACAAATTAGCTCAGAGGTAAAGCATACTGTTTATTTCATTAGAACTTATGCCATATGGGTTCGAAACTCGGTGATGGCAGTTTTTTTGTTTTATATTTGCGTATGATATAACAGAGAAATAGCTGAAGCCAATGTGATGGGAAAAATTTAGTATTATTAAAATGGATAATATTAGTTAAATGCATGTACATTCTAAAACATTTAGATGGAAAGTGAATAAAGGACATATGTTATATAAAGACATATAAGCATATGCAAAACATTAAAGAAAAAAATGAAGAATACAGGGACAGATTGAAAACAGATAGGAAAAAAAAAATTAAAATTATCTGAAAAAAAATCATGAGGATTCGAACTCATACAAACAATTTGATGATTTGCTGTTGGTATCTGCACTTTACCAGTCTGAGCTATTTTGCTATATACTAATGAAACAAATCCTGATATTTGTTTGTCAAGTATTGCACAAACAATATGAATTTTTATTTTTAGCTCACCTGTCACAAAGTGACAAGGTGAGCTTTTGTGATCGTGCGGTGTCCGTCGTCCGTCCGTGCGTCCGTCCGTAAACTTTTGCTTGTGACCACTCTAGAGGTCACATTTTTCATGGGATCTTTATGAAAGTTGGTCAGAATGTTCATCTTGATGATATCTAGGTCAAGTTCGAAACTGGGTCACGTGCCATCAAAAACTAGGTCAGTAGGTCGAAAAATAGAAAAACCTTGTGACCTCTCTAGAGGCCATATATTTCACAAGATCTTCATGAAAATTGGTCAGAATGTTCACCTTGATGATATCTAGGTCAAGTTCGAAACTGGGTCACGTTCCATCAAAAACTAGGTCAGTAGGTCTAAAAATAGAAAAACCTTGTGACCTCTCTAGAGGCCATATATTTCACAAGATCTTCATGAAAATTGGTCAGAATGTTCACCTTGATGATATCTAGGTCAAGTAGGAAACTGGGTCACATGCCGTCAAAAACTAGGTCAGTAGGTCAAATAATAGAAAAACCTTGTGACCTCTCTAAAGGCCATATTTTTCATGGGATCTGTATGAAAGTTGGTATGAATGTTCATCTTGATGATATCTAGGTCAAGTTCGAAACTGGGTCACGTGCGGTCAAAAACTAGGTCAGTAGGGCTAAAAATAGAAAAACCTTGTGACCTCTCTAGAGGCCATATATTTCATGGGATCTTCATGAAAATTGGTCAGAATGTTCATCTTGATGATATCTAGGTCAAATTCGAAAGTGGGTCACGTGCCCTCAAAAACTAGGTCAGTAGGTCAAATAATAGAAAAACCTTGTGACCTCTCTAGAGGCCATATTTTTCATGGGATCTGTATGAAAGTTGGTCAGAATGTTCATCTTGATGATATCTAGGTCAAGTTCGAAAGTTGGTCATGTGCCATCAAAAACTAGGTCAGTAGGTCAAATAATAGAAAAACCTTGTGACTTCTCTAAAGGCCATATTTTTCATGGGATCTGTATGAAAATTGGTCTGAATGTTCATCTTGATGATATCTAGGTCAAGTTTGAAACAGGGTCATGTGCGGTCAAAAACTAGGTCAGTAGGTCTAAAAATAGAAAAACCTTGTGACCTCTCTAGAGGCCATACTTGTGAATGGATCTCCATAAAAATTGGTCAGAATGTTCACCTTGATGATATCTAGGTCAAGTTTGAAACTGGGTCATGTGCCTTAAAAAACTAGGTCAGTAGGTCAAATAATAAAAAACCTTGTGACCTCTCTAGAAGCCATACTTTTCATGAGATCTGTATGAAAGTTGGTCTGATTGTTCATCTTGATGATATCTAGGTCAAGTTTGAAACTGGGTCAACTGCTATCAAAAACTAGGTCAGTAGGTCTAAAATTATTAAAATCTTTTGACCTCTCTAGAGGCCATATTTTTCAATGGATCTTCATGAAAATTGATCTGAATATTCACCTTGATGATATCTAGGTCAATTTCGAAACTGGGTCACGTGCGGTCAAAAACTAGGCCAGTAGGTATAAAAATAGAAAAACCTTGTGACCTCTCTAGAGGCCATATTTTTCATGAGATTTTCATGAAAATTAGTGAGAATGTTCACCTTGATGATATCTATGTAAAGTTCAAAACAGGGTCACGTACCTTCGAAAACTTGGTCAATAGGTCAAATAATAGAAAAACCTTGTGACCTCTCTAGAGACCATATTTTTCAGTGGATCTTCATGAAAATTGGTCAGAATTTTTATCTTGATAATATCTAGATCAAGTTCAAAACTGGGTCACATGAGCTCAAAAACTAGGTCACTATGTCAAATAATAGAAAAAACGACGTCATACTCAAAACTGGGTCATGTGGGAAGAGGTGAGCGATTCAGGACCATCATGGTCCTCTTGTTTCTATTATGAAATGGATGTGTCCTGGCGTTAGCTTGGGAATCACATTATCATTGGGAATTAATAGTAATACCACTATATAGGTCTGACACCAAACATTAATTTACAGAAACAGATAGTCAGGTAAACTGAAAATACATGTATCAGGTTAGCATTGTGTAATTGGTCCGTCAAATATTCTACAGATTTTGACTGGTTGTTCAGTTCATTATTGTTTGTAACCATTTTCACTTACCTTTGAAAGAACTATGTACTTTTTATTTAGGGAAACAGGTCAGTGGACTGTGGAGTACCGGTAGATCAATACATCAAACATATTACAATGGCTGAGCCAATGAGGTCTCAAAAAACGTATTTACATTTTATTTACTGGTAGATCACTGTCAGAGCTTCAATCAAACATGTATTAAACAGCCACTTGCCTTAAGAAGCCAGTCACATGCTTCCCAAATTGACTTTGTTTCCAGTTTAATTGTCTGCCTTATGCAACAACATTTTGTTGCACCCTTGGCTGGCTGCTACATGTAAATTAAATACATGTTTGACTGTATAGCCTGACTGTATAGCCAGGCACACCCATATCCAATATAAGTGTTAAATATGATGCTTGTATTGACATATTATCTTTGAAGATTAGTGCCTATACATGCAATGTATATTCACAAATATTACATGGTTAAATATTTGTTTCAGGGTTGAGAAGACCGAGGTTTTGTCTGATGATCTTCAGTCTTCAGAGAAAAAGGTAGAGCTGGTCAAACATGTTTCATCAAATACAGTCAAAAAGCTGGGAACCAGTCTGCTGGGCTCAGGAGCCAGTGATCCAGAAAAGAGACTTGTAAGTACATTCATGTACATATAAAAAGAATATGTGAATTTGATTAGTTATGATGTACGTATTATGTAATTTGCCTTTACATGTAATCGTACTAGTTTATAATACAGTGTATTGAAGGCCATTGATGACTCATCAAAATACAAGCTGTTGATAAATAGACAGAGAAAACTTAAGATTTACTTACATAATTACTTTGAAGCTTGCTAAAAACTGTATCATAGCTTTACAACTTCCTAATCTGTGTTTTTTGTCTAGTTTTACATCTGCATTTTTATACACCCATTTTGGAGAAATAGGACATATTATGTAATGGTGTGTGCATCTGTCTGTCTGCGGACCACATTTGTGTCCATAGAGTAACATAAGGACCATTCAAGGGCTTGACATTAAATTTTGTGTTTAAGTAGATGGTAATGAGACCATGTGCAGGGTGCATAAACTGGATCTGTAGGTCAAAGGTAAAGGTCAGAAATTGAGTTCAAAGGTCAAATCTGGTGACATTTGTGTCCAGAGCATAACTAAAAAGCAATCAAAGTATTGACTAAGTAAGTGGTGATAAGGTGATATGCAGAGGCAATGAAGGTCAAAGGTTAAGGTCACAAACTGTGCTCAAAAGTCAAATATGTCTATTTCATGTTCGGAGCATAACAGGTATTGACATGAAACTTGGAATATATAAGGTGTGATGGGATGACGTGCAGAGTGAAAGAGCCCATATTACTCCACTCTGTGCACACTTCCTCTCCCACAAACGACACCTGCCCATCCCCATATTAAAGACCCTTTAACAGAGCTCCAGATAAGCTGCGTATTTGCATACTTTGTATTTACACAATTAAAGTTGCAGAAAACCCAGTTGAATTCATACAGTGTGCGTACTGAAAAGCAATTAAAATTCCTAATACCCAGTTCACTAAAAATCGCTTGCGTATCGCATTTTCCATATTATAGAACGGGTACATGACTTCAATGCTAGACAACAGACTGGTAATACGCTATGGCTATTTATTGGAAAAAATCACATTCAGTCTGATCAGTGTTATTTGGACACTTTGAAAACAATAATTACACTGATAAAATAGCCACTTTTAGTACTAAAAGAGGACGCAGAAAAAAACATTGTTGCAGCACAAGCAAACAAAATAGAAAGATATTTTGTTGTTCAACAAAGACAGTTATCTGTTTGTGATGATATAGTGTCGCCGATAGTGGCTGACATCTTACAGAAGAGCACATATTGCGGTGAACACATCGTTCGGCATATTCAATTGTGGATGAATTGATCTCCGACTGCATTAAAAGTGCAAAAAACACGATGGAATGAAAGTATCACATATAACATTAAACGTTTACCCAATTTGTTTTAGCAGATACCCATTTAATTCTGAAAAGGCTGGGTAATAATATTATTTTCACCCAATTCAGATTTCCAATACCCAGTTCAGACAAAAAGTGATGGGTAAATACCCAATTGCACCAAAAGCTTATCTGGAGCTCTGCATAAAAATATATGCCAGTTTTGAAAAAAATGGGCCGATTATGTAATGGTGTGTGCTTCTGTCCATCTGATTGTCATATTAAATGCCCAAAGCACATCTTAAAAACCATTCAAGGTATCAACTTTAAATGTTACATATAGGTGATGGTGATTTGTTGATGAACACATTGCATCAGTCTGTGTTAATAACATACATTGAACATAACTGAAGAACTGTTTAAGGTATTGATTTGAAACTTGGAATATTATGTAGGTGGTGATGAGGGGAGGATATGCAGACTGCAATAACCTGCATTACTTATCAACCCTCTACAGCCTGTACCCATCCCAACATAAACCCACATAAACCAAATTTAAAAAATTCTTTCTTGTTCCTTAGTATCCTGTCAGTGGCATTGCAACAAAAAGAATGCCTGCCCCAACTCTCAATAGCTGACATTAAACTTCTGGCATAATATTACCCCACTTTGCAGCGCTCTTTAGTTTCAGTTTTGCCGCTTGTGCCTCAGTACCCTGTCACACCACCACAGCAAAAAAACACCCACCTGTTTCATCACCCATCCATCACCTCATTACCAATGCATCTGTCTGTCTGTCATTTTTCATGTCCCAAGTATAATTTAAAAACCACTGAAGGTATTGGCTAAAAGGACTTGGGGAAATAATATGGATATCAAATGCGTTTGTTGAAAAAATCAACAACAAAAAATCTGTTTCTGTATCAGAAATTGGTGCACTATAAAAAGCAGCCTTTGGTGGGGTAACTTATAATAACCAGGCTTTGGGGATGACCTTATGATGAAAGTACTTATATCATTATAATGATTTTTTTCTGTTAGACTATAATAAGTTTGAAGAAAAAATGTCTTTATTTTTTGATTGACCCGAGAAGCTGAAGGACAGAAATAGACTCTTGTATATTTCAGGACAAATCGAATCAGTCACATATAAATTCCTCCTTAATTGAATAATAAATGTCATAATCTTAACAGATGTGTTAATAATGCCATAAAAGATACATTCACATTCACCCCAATGATCTTGGCTGTGAATCATTCTGTCTTGGTAAAAGTAAGTTCACAATCTGAGTTGGAACATGAAAGACCAAATTTAAATTATCAATATCATGGCAATGTATTAGTGCACTCGCCAGATTTTGTCTGCTGTGAGAAATATATGTTGGCTTTGCAACAACTTTAAAGTGACAGATTTCAGACCAGAATTGGTTGTCCTATAAAAACATTGTTGTCAATTGATTTATTAGAATTTTTGCCATAAGTTTTGGAAGGAAACATATTTTTGTTAGCTGGGGATTCAGTTTTGGAATCAGTTTATGAAGGATAAAGACCAGTGCAGAAACATTCATACTAGTTTCATACAGAAAATACCCAGCTCAAAACCTTATGAAAAGTTATACTTTGGAATTTTCTCAGTGGTAATGATGATCCCATTTAATAGTATACACATCATTGGAGAATCATATAGTGTACCACAAAGTTAAGCAAATATAGTCAAAGTGTACAAGGAATGAGGCAATGTCAAACTCTGGATTAATTGTCACTCTTTGGGTTTATTATTAAAGAGTGACAACCAGTCAGAATAGCTCTAAACCTCAGCTTTATGAGTCAGGGTAGTCACAAACCTATAGTTATTGCATATTACTTTTATTGTTGTAGAAAAAGATGCCGGAGGCTGGTATTGGACACAGTATGATTGAGTCAGCTTCCTATTTAGGAAGTGAATGCATTATGGGGTAGGTACGATTTTGTTTAAATTTGAATTTTCTTTAAATTTCACATTCTTGTTTCAAAGTGGCATGACAATGAGGTTGAGGTCTCCAACTTGTTATCACTTCATCTTGCCTTCCAACTGTATGTTGAGGGCTTTGTAAGATTGAATTTTGCCATTTGAGGAAGCTGCCCAACTCTCCTCGAGAAAGTCAAGAGGGGCCTCTGTGGCCAAATGGTTGAAGTTGCTGACTTTAAATCACTAGCCCCTCATCGATGTAGGTTCGAGCCTCACTTGAGGTGTTGAATTCCTTATGTGAGGGAGCCATTCAGCTGGCTTATTGAAGGTAGGTGGTTCTACCCAGGTGCCTACCTGTGATGAAATAATGCACGGAGAGGCACCTACGGTCTTCCTGCACCATTGAAGCTGGGAGGTCTCTATATGACCTATAACTGATAATTATGTTGGTGCAACGTTAAATCCAACCCCAAAAAATAGTCAAAGGCTTTACCCAGGTTCTTGCCAACACAGTGGCTTGCTATGCAGTTATCAAAACAATATCTGTTGACTACATGGTTAATGACATTACATCAAAAACCACTTAAATTTGAATATGCATATGCATCCTTTGTATAATTATGTAGATGGGAAATAACCCAATTTTGCTTTATTGATTGTACAGACAGATGTACCAGATGTGTGGAAATTGTCAGAATTCCTTAGCCCAACAACATCTACAGTATGAGATTGATGTTGAAAAAAATGTGCTTGAACCACTTCAAGCTATAGTAGAGGTATATACTCTGATTTTTCAGTTTCTTAGACCCCTGAATACAAAGTTTAATGAGTTAGCGAGAGTCATCATAATGTAAGACTTAGTGGTCACGTAGTTGTTTGATCCATTGCAAAAGTTTGTAGAACAAACTGTTTTCTGATTTTAGGGGATTAGTGTGACATGCTTTTTTTTTCTGTGATGGACAAAGGTGGGGCACATATTCACCCATCAGCCCTCAAATTTGTGGTGTGAACTATTCAAGCTGTTTTTAGGTTACAATGAAACTTCATACATATGATCACTATTTTGTGGGTATATGGGGTACCCTCCTCAGTTAAGTTTGCGGATCGAACTACTTCATCAGTTTTAAATTATTTCCAGTGAATTTTCATACATATGACCACAATGAAATTTAGAAGTGCATGACATACTTTTTCTGGAATTGGCATTGTGTGAGTGTATCCTTGGCTCAGGTTGGTTCTCTTTTGGGTGAGACGGTACTGCTTTTATCACGCATTTCTAGCTGTCACAAAAGTTTATCAGGACTACTTGTGTTAAAGTGTTGGTTTTATTTAAAGTTTGTCTGTCCTTTTAGAAAGAAACAGACTCAAACCTAGTTTCGCATTTCTCTTTCATTGTCTAGATTTCGATATATGGTGCATTTATTGCCCTATAGATTTGGTTAATACAGTTTGTCTTGATTTTCTTTTACCTATTCTTCCTAATATATTTTGGAAAATTACAATGTTTTCAGAATGAAATTCCACAGATTTCCAAATTGAAAAAAGCTTTGGGTAAAGTGACATTAGATATGGACTCGGCTAAAAGCAGGTATGTTTAACTTTATGTTGTTTCTCTTTTATTTAGTAGAAGCCAGATAGAAGCTTAAATATTTACAAACTTTGAGATTTTCAAAATGTCTCAATCTTATTAGCTCACCTGAGCACAAAGTGCTCAGGGTGAGGTATTGTGATCGCTCACCGTCCGGCGTCCGTCCGTCCGTCCGTCCGTCCGTCCGTCTGTCCGTCCGTCCGTCGTCCGTCCACACTTTCCTTTAAACAACATCTCCTCCTAAACCAACAGGCCAATTTTGATGAAACTTCACAGGGATGTTCCTTGGATGGCCCCCTTTCAAAATTGTTCAAAGAATTGAATTCTATGCAGAACACTGGTTGCCATGGCAACCGAAAGGAAAAACTTTAAAAATCTTCTTCTCAAAAACCAGAAGACCTAGAGCTTAGATATTTGGTGTGAAGCATTGCCTAGTGGACCTCTACCAAGTTTGTTCAAATCATGACCCCGGGGTCAAAATTGACCCCGCCCCAGGGGTCACTTGATTTTACATAAGAAAATCTTAAAAAATCTTCTTCTCAAAAACCAGAAGCCTTAGAGCTTAGATATTTGACATGTAGCATTGCCTAGTGGACCTCTACTAAAATTGTTCAAATCATGACCCCGGGGTCAAAATTGACTCTGCCCCAGGGGGCACTTGATTTTACATAGGAAAATCTTCAAAAAATTTCTAAAAATAAACCAGAAGGCCTAAAGCTTAGATATTTCACATGTAGCATTGCCTAGTGGACCTCTACAAAATTTGTTCAAATCATGGCCCCCGGGGTCAAAATTGACCCCGCCCCAGGGGTCACTTGATTTTACATAAGAAAATATTTAAAAAATCTTCTTCTCAAAAACCAGAAGCCCTAGAGCTTAGATATTTGACATGTAGCATTGCCTAGTTGACCTCTACTAAAGTTGTTCAAATTATGACCCGGGGGTCAAAATTGACCCCGCCCTAGGGGTCACTTGACTTTACAACGGAAAATCTTCAAAAGTTTTCTAAAAACAAACCAGAAGGCCTAGAGCTTAGATATTTCACATGTAGCATTACCTAGTGGACCTCTACAAAATTTGTTCATATCATGACCCCCTGGGTCAAAATTGACCCCGCCCCAGAGGTCACTTGATTTTACATAGGAAAATCTTCAAAAATTTTCTAAAAATAAACTAGAAGGCGTAGAGACTAGATATTTGACATGTAGCATTGCCTAGTGGACCTCTACAAAATTTATTCAAACCTTGTCCCCCGGGGTCAAAATTGACTCCGCCCTAGGGGTCACTTGATTTTACATAGGAAAATCTTAAAAAAAAATTCTAAAAATAAACCAGAAGGCCTAGATCTTAGATATTTGACATGTAGCATTGCCTATTAGACTTTTACAAAGTTTATTCAAATCATGACCCCTGGGGTCAAATTGACCCTGCCCCATGGGGTTACTTGATTGTACATAGAAAAATCTTCAAAATTTTCTAAAAATAAACCAGAAGAGCTTAGATATTTGACATGTAGCATTGCCTAGTGGACCTCTACAAAAAGTTTTCAAATCTTGTTTTTAAAGTTACTTAAAGAAAATTTCAACTATATTTTCTCATAATTCTTTTGATTGATTTCTATTATGATCTTTTGACCTTGAAGACTTGTCCTTAAGTGCAATGATAACAGGTGAGCGATATAGGGCCATCATGGCCCTCTTGTATTGATACAAAACCTTTAAATGTTTTATTGCCTTGTTAGACCAGGAACTGGCAGGATGTTTATATTCAGACATAATTTCCTGCTTATTGATTACTTTCAGATACAACAATGCTGTACGACAGACACAGGTTCCAGGGGTTAATATGGTGTCTGCTTCAGCCAAAGTTGATACACTTAAAGATGAGCTTGAAGATACCGTGAGCCGTGTAGAACAAGCCAAGGTTAGTAATGTGAAATACGTCATCAATGTGGACCAGGTCATAGTTAGAAGTGTAGGACGGGCCATGGTTAGCAAAGTAGAACAAGCTAAGGTTAATTAATGCAGACCAGATGAAGCTTAATAATGTGAGAGAGCCAAGGTCAGCAGCCAAGATTGTCGATGTAGAACAGGCCAGGGTTAAGAGTGTAGATTAGGCAAATGTTAGCAATATAGACCAGGCCAAGGCTAGCAAGTTAGATCAGACCAAGGTAAGCAGTGTAGAACAGATCAAGGTTAGTATTTTAGGATGGGCCATGGTTAGCAATGAAGGACAGTATCAGGTTAGCAGTGTAGACAAGACTATGGTAAACATTGTAGAACAAGGGAAGGATAGCAGCATAGGATGGGCCAAGGTTAGCGATGTAGAACAAGCCAAAGATAGCAATGTAGGATAGACCAGGGTTAGCAGTGTAGGACAGACCAAGGTTAGCATTGTAGAACAGACCAAGTTTAGTGATGTAGAACAAGCCAAGGATAGGAAGGTAGAACAGACCAAGGTTATCAGTGTAGGACAGACCAAGGTTAACATTGTAGAACAGACCAAGGTTATCAGTGTAGGACAGACCAAGGTTAACATTGTAGAACAGACCAAGGTTATCATTGTAGAACAGACCAAGGTTATCAGTGTAGGACAGACCAAGGTTAACATTGTAGAACAGACCAAGGTTATCATTGTAGAACAGACCAAGGTTATCAGTGTAGGACAGACCAAGGTTAACTTTGTAGGACAGACCAAGGTTAACATTGTAGAACAGACCAAGGTTATCAGTGTAGGACAGACCAATGTTATCAGTGTAGGACAGACCAAGGTTATCAGTGTAGGACAGACCAAGGTTAACATTGTAGAACAGACCAAGGTTATCAGTGTAGGACAGACCAAGGTTATCAGTGTAGGACAGACCAAGGTTAACATTGTAGAACAGACCAAGGTTAGCAGTGTAGGACAGACCAAGGTTAACAATGTAGAACAGACCAAGGTAAGCGACGTAGAACAAACCAAGGATAGGCCAAGGTTAGCATTGTAAAACAGACCAAGGATAGCAAGATGAAACCCTTCAAGGTAAGCATTGAAGGATAGGGCAAGGTTAGCAGTGTAGATCAGGTTAGCAATGTAGAACACACCAAGGTAAGCAATGTAGACCAGGCCAGGGTTAGCGGGGTAGAACACACCAAGTCTAGCAATGCAGAAGAGACCAAGGTTAGCTTTGTAGAACAGACTAAGAATAGCAGTGTAGATCAGACTAAGGTAAGCAAAGTTAAACACACCAAGGTTAGCAGTGTTGATCAAAGGTTAGCAATCTAGAACACACAGAGGTTATCAATGTACAGGAGACCAAGGTTAGCATGGTAGAACAGACTAAGGTTAGCAGTGTAGAACACACCAGGGTTAGCAGTGTAGAACACACCAAGGTTTGCAAGGTAGAGCAGACTATGGTCAGCAATGTAGAACACACCAAGGTCAGCAGTGTAGAACACACCAAGGTTAGCAGTGTAGATCAGACTATGGTTAGCAAGGTAGAACACACCAAGGTCAGCAATGTAGAGCAGACCAAGTTTAGCACTGTAGAACACACCAAGGTTAGCACTGTAGAACACACCAAGGTTAGCAGTGTAGATCAGACTATGGTTAGCAATGTAGAACACACCAAGGTTAGCAAGGTAGAACAGACCAAGGTTAGCAAGGTAGAACACACCAAGGTTAGCAAGGTAGAACAGACCAAGGTTAGCAAGGTAGAACACACCAAGGTCAGCAATGTAGAGCAGACCAAGTTTAGCAATGTAGAACACACCAAGGTTAGCACTGTAGAACACACCAAGGTTAGCAGTGTAGATCAGACTATGGTTAGCAATGTAGAACACACCAAGGTTAGCAATGTAGATCAGACTAAGGTTAGCAATGTAGAACACACCAAGGTCAGCAATGTAGAGCAGACCAAGTTTAGCAAGGTAGAGCACACAAAGGTTAGCATTGTAGAACAGGTCAGGTTTAGCAGTGTAAAACAGGCAAAAGTTGGTATTAAACTCTCAAATGAAAACACTAATTACATACACTTTGTCATACAATTAAGGGCAAATTTGTGTAATGGGCTTGACAGCTTGGCCATACAGAATGATATCTGAATTGTATCTTGAAGCCCCTGGTTTTGAGGCTTGGTCTAACTTGGCATTTTTCTCAATCTGTTATATCTTCACATATTAGTAACAAAATATTCAGAAGAATAGCACAAAATTGTTTAGACTTTCCTACAAGCAACTGGCTTGGAAAAACTTGTCTTTATGTTAACTATTTATTGAACTGTTAGACTTCTCAAAATATCATTCACCAAAAACATTTCTTTCAGTTACAACAAACTTGAAATGTTAAGGTTCATTATTATCCTGATATTGGGTGAACTTAAACTGTTTACTGCTTTTTTTTTCATGTTTCATATGTTTTATATTATAGGATGCTTATACAACTGGGATCTTTAACTTTATTTCTAAAGAAGCAGAGCATAGCCAGAACCTTCTAAATGTAAGTAGTTTTAAAACTGAATGTCATCATTACATACATCTGTAACAATGTACTGTGACATCATTTAGTTTCATTTGCACGGAATTTAGTGTGTTTGGGCAATGTGGTTATTTGTGGGGATATAAATTGAAAACCGTTTGTAAATGTCATTATTGCATACATCTATAAAGATATATCTGCAATTGTGTACTGCTTTAATAAGATATTTGGTAACAAATAAAACTTGAAAATAATTTTGATATTATGTTCTTGCAAATATGCAATATTTTATTAACTTGTGGGTTATCGCATTAGTCCATTTTGGTATTACTGACTGAAATAAAAGTATTTTTTGATAATTTGACAAAATTATGAAAAAGTAGACAACTCCTCTATAAAACTTTACTAGTTCTGTAAGTTTGTCATTAGCTTTAGGTCAGTTTCTGATGTGCACAGATCATAAATTATGAAACTGTTTTCATCTGGATATTGTTTGTATTTCAATTATTTATATCATTTTCAGTTACTTGAAGCTCAAGCCAGTTATCACCAACAAGCTTTAGCCATAATAGAGAAATGTATACCAAAAATGCGCGAGTCACTTAGTTGCAATCCAGTTAAACCAGTATACGGTGTGCCGTTAGAGGAACATTTACGTGTAACCAATCGTGATATAGCACAAGTCTTAGAGGCTTGTGTTTGTTTCCTACTGGAAATGGGCTTAGAGGAAGAGGTAAAGTATATCAATTTTTCTTTTTTTCCTAGTATCATATACAATTATTACACTTTCAAGGGAGTTGCTGTTGTAGTGCAGCTGACACCCAGACTGCAGAAAATGGTCTCAAATGTTGGTTAAAGCAGAATTTTACCATAGCTACACAATTTTTAGCTCGACTATACAAAGTATTTGGAGAGTAACTCTGCTCCTCAGCATCAGCAACAGCATTGGCGTCCTGCTGCGTCAACACCTTGGTTAAAGTTTTGATGCACTTTCTCTTTAATTTTGTAATTACTTGATTGATGAAATATAATAACCATTTTCGGCATTCTTTTGTTTATAACGAAAAATTAATCAAAATAGAGGGACAACACGCCTGAACACTGGATAGGTTTTAATATATTTATTTATAGATCGACTAGTTTCGGTTCTCTAAGAACCTTCATCAGGATCTTTTGTTTATGTGTAAAAGATCTTTCAAGGTTTGCAAAGGTTTATGAACGCCTAGTATGACAGGCATTATAACATTGCCCTTGCTATTTCAGGGTTTGTTTAGAATAGCTGGGATGGCATCAAAATTAAAGAAATTAAAGGTATGTGTTTGAGTCATTCTTAAGATCTTCAGGTAGATGAACACTGGTAATAATATGGTGTTATAGCTCATTTTGTAGTTTGTCCATGAGCTGGCTTTGAATCTGTTCATTGTTATGTGTAAAGTTTTACTTACACTTACAGTAAAAAGCTTTTAGGAAGAAACATTATCAATCAATATGAACCAGTGTACATGATAAAAAGGTATGTAGGTTTTTATGCCCCCGAAGGGAGGCATATAGTTTTTGAACCGTCGGTCTGTCAGTCGGTCTGTCGGTCTGTCCGCAATTTTTGTGTCCGGTCCATATCTTTGTCATCGATGGATGGATTTTCAAATAACTTGGCATGAATGTGTACCACAGTAAGACGACGTGTCACGCGCAAGACCCAGGTCCGTAGCTCAAAGGTCAAGGTCACACTTAGACTTTAAATGTCATTTTTCATGATAGTTGGGCGTGTCCGGTCCATATCTTTGTCATCGATGGATGGATTTTCAAATAACTTGGCTTGAATGTGTACCACAGTAAGACGACGTGTCCCACGCAAGACCCAGGTCTGTAGCTTAAAGGTCAAGGTCACACTTAGACGTTAAAGGTCATTTTTCATGATAGTTGGGCGTGTCTGGTCCATATCTTTGTCGTCCATGGATGGATTTTCAAGTAACTGCACATGAATGTATGGCACAGTAAGACAACGTGTCGCATGCAAGACCCAGGTCTGTAGCTTAAAGGTCAAGGTCACACTTAGACGTTAAAGGTCATATTTCATGATAGTGCATTGATGGGCGTGTCCGGTCCATATCTTTGTCATTCATGCATGGATTTTAAAATAACTGCGCATGAATGTGTGGCACAGTAAGATGACGTGTCGCGCACAAGACCCAGATCCGTAGGTCAAAGGTCCTAAACTCTAACATCGGCCATAACTATTCATTCAAAGTGCCTTCGGAGGCATGTATCATCCTATGGAGACAGCTCTTGTTTACATGAGAAAATGGCCAAAGTTTTTGGAAGTTTCAAAAGTTTATTGCACCATATAAGTAAAATAACTTGCTTCCAGGACTTTGAAATTTGCCAGTTTCTCATTTGAGATTGATTTTAACTTCAGACTGGTATATAAATTTACTGAAAAAAAAAAATCAGTTCAGAAAATGAAAAAGCGCCAGAAATTGGTTGGAAATCACATATTGTGATACCAAATGTATAGCCTCTAGAAATAATGTTGCTACCTACTTACTTACTTACTTACTAACTTACTTACTTTTTAGCTCACCTGTCACAAAGTGACAAGGTGAGCTTTTGTGATCGCGCGTCGTCCGTCCGTCCGTGCGTGCGTCCGTCCGTCCGTAAACTTTTGCTTGTGACCTCTCTAGAGGTCACATTTTTCATGGGATCTTTATGAAAGTTGGTCAGAATGTTCATCTTGATGATATCTAGGTCAAGTTCGAAACTGGGTCACGTACCGTCAAAAACTAGGTCAGTAGGTCTAAAAATAGAAAAACCTTGTGACCTCTCTAGAGGCCATATATTTCACAAGATCTTCATTAAAATTGGTCAGAATGTTCAACTTGATGATATCTAGGTCAAGTTCGAAACTGGGTCATGAGCCATCAAAAACTAGGTCAGTAGGTCTAAAAATAGAAAAACCTAGTGACCTATCTAGAGGCCATATATTTCACAAGATCTTCATGAAAATTGGTCAGAATGTTCACCTTGATGATATTTAGGTCAAGTTCGAAACTGGGTCACGTGCCATCAAAAACTAGGTCAGTAGGTCTAAAAATAGAAAAACCTTGTGACCTCTCTAGAGGCCATATATTTAATAAGATCTTCATGAAAATTGGTCAGAACGTTCACTCTGATGATATCTAGGTCAAGTTCGAAACTTGGTCACGTGCCATCAAAAACTAGGTCAGTTGGTCAAATAATAGAAAAACCTTGTGACCTCTCTAGAGGCCATATTTTCATGGGATCTGTATGAAAGTTGGTCTGAATGTTCATCTTGATGATATCTAGGTCAAGTTCGAAACTGGGTCACATGCGGTCAAAAACTAGGTCAGTAGGTCTAAAAATAGAAAAACCTTGTGACCTCTCTAGAGGCCATATATTTCATGAGATCTTCATGAAAATTGGTCAGAACGTTCACCTTGATGATATCTAGGTCAGGTTCGAAATTGGGTCACGTGCCGTCAAAATCTAGGTCAGTAGGTCAAATAAAAGAAAAACCTTGTGACCTCTCTAGAGGCCATATTTTTCATGGGATCTGTATGAAAGTTAGTCTGAATGTTCATCTTGATGATATCTAGGTCATGTTCGAAAGTGGGTCACGTGCCCTCAAAAACTAGGTCAGTAGATCAAATAATAGAAAAAACCTTGTGACCTCTCTAAAGGCCATATTTTTCATGGGATCTGTATGAAAATTGGTCTGAATGTTCATCTTGATGATATCTAGGTCAAGTTCGAAACAGGGTCACGTGCGGTCAAAAACTAGGTCAGTAGGTCTAAAAATAGAAAAACCTTGTGACCTCTCTAGAGGCCATACTTGTGTATGGATCTCCATAAAAATTGGTCAGAATGTTCACCTTGATGATATCTAGGTCAAGTTTGAAACTGGGTCACGTGCCTTAAAAAACCAGGTCAATGGGTCAAATAATAGAAAAACCTTGTGGCCTCTCTAGAGACCATATTTTTCAATGGATCTTCATGAAAATTGGTCAGAATTTTTATCTTGATAATATCTAGGTCAAGTTCAAAACTGGGTCACATGAGCTCAAAAACTAGGTCACTATGTCAAATAATAGAAAAAACAAGTCATACTCAAAACTGGGTCATGTGGGAAGGTGAGCGATTCAGGACCATCATGGTCCTCTTGTTTATAGACATATCATAATATACTGGTATAGCTGTAATACTGCACATTCAGAAAAATAGTTCTGCATATGAATACAGTGGATAAGTTAGCTCCTATTGAAGTGAATTTGACAAGGACTGATAAGAGCTCAAAACTTCAGAAGCCTGGCTAAGGGCTTTCCCTTGGAAATTTTGATGAGAGGTCATCATGACCCCTTCATGTTTGGCTCTGGGAGTCATTTTCAATTTGAGGCAGTCATTTTTAGCTCATCTGATTTTTTAGCTCCACTGTTCGGAGAATAGGGGTGCTATTCTACTCGCCCCGGCGTTACCTTTCTTGGTTAAAGTTTTCCAGCAACCTTTGTTTTCTGTCATATCTTTGTTACTATTGCTTATATCTTACTGTAACTTCACATAAACGTTGTCTAGCATACAAACAAAGTATGTGCAGGGGCTGGGCCCATTATACCCAAGGTCAAGGTCACAAAGTTGTTATACTTGGAATTATTTTCATGTTAAATTTTTTTGAAAGCTTCGTTTATCTTTGGTACTTTAAAAGATAATGACTTGAAATTAAAAATATTTCTTTATAATCATCATCTGCATGTGTGGTTACAAACCCCATAACTCTAATTGTACTTTTGACAGAATTATGCCCCTTTTGTACTTAAAGTTTTTTTGCAATCTTCGCTTTCTGGATATAACTTTAATGCAATATAAGATAAAGACTTGAAACTTAAAATGTATCTTTATCATCATCATCTGCATGTGTGGTAGCAATCCCCACAACTCTGATTTGTATTTTTGACCAAATTATGCCCCTTTCATACTTATATTTTTTAACAAACTTCGTTTTCTGGACATAACTTTGGTACTATATCCTTTCCGCAGCCTTAACGTACTAAAACGTATTAGCGTCTGATGGCCCTTTCACGCTTCTGTAGAAACAACATTTATTACACGAAACTTATTTTGAAAATATTTCTGAAATGTCTAGGTCTGCAGCTTTCAAATACAGTTATATCTTACATCTGAGGCATATACTGACACTCCCAGACAACATCAAAAATGACATTTTGAGCGATTTGATGAAGTTCCAAAATTATCAATGTACCCTTGGTCCATTGTGGACCACTGTGGGATTTGTGTTTATCCAGAGCTCAAATACTTTTTCATAGATTAAAAGCTGACATGCTGTGCTAAAGCCCAGGTAATTTCAATTCGTAATAAAGTGCTGAAAATTGGCTCTCCAATAGCAAAACAAAAAAAAAACAAAAAAGAAGTCCACGCGCATACATTTAGATGGGGTGACCCCTGACTATCTACGAATCAAAATGTGGCTTTCGTTTTCAAGTTTAGCATTTCCAATTTCATTTTATTTACTTTCGGAAATAGCTGGAGGTCGAGTGTCGTCATTTTCTGTGTTGTCAAAAACATACATATACCTGGCGAGATTGCATAAATATGTGCTGGCCGTCCTAAGGATTAAGATAATGACTTGAAACTCAAAATATATCTTTACCATCATCATCTTCATGTGTGGTAACAAACATTGTAACTCTAATTTGTGTTCTTGACAGAATTATGCCCCTTGGTGTATCTTCCTTTTAAAGTAGAGGTCTCTAATTGAGACTTCTATTCATTTTACTGTCAAATCCCCGAATAGTGGAGAGCACTGACTTACAGACAGCTCTTGTTGAGAAAAAAAGATTAGTTATTGTCATTACTTGATAGGTGTCAGCATTGCGTGGTTAAGTTTTGTATTTAGGTCAGCTTTTCTACTAAACTGTCGAAGCTATTGCTTTAAAACTTGCAACACTTGTTCACCATCAATAGCTGACTCTGTACAGCAAGAAACTTAACTCCATTCTGCTTTTTTCAAGAATTATGGCCCCTTTTGGACTTAGAAAATATCCAATTTCTTTGTTAAGTTTTGCGTTTAGGTCAATTTTCCTCTTTAACAGTCAAAGCTATTGCTTTAAAACTTTGAGCAGTTATTTGCCATTAAAAGCTGACTATGCGCAGCAAGTACTGTAACTCTATATTGCTTTTTGCAAGCATTATGGCCCCTAGAAAATCTATTATATAGAGACTAAAAAATCAGATGAGTATCTGCACCCGCAAGGCGGTGCTCTTGTTTATAATTAGTATGAACAGTTGAAAAAAGAAGCAAAAGAAATAAATGTTTATGGAGTTGTCTAACAAGAGTTTATGCGTTGACGTGGTGAGAACTTCATTTTACAGTTCATGTTTTCAATAAAAAGCCAGTTATGTTTGTTAAAGCAAATGCTAATACACACAAATTGTTTGTCTTTAACCCAGTAAAGCAGCATTGAAACTATATGAGCCGTGCCATGGGAAAACCAACATAGTGGGTATGCGACCAGCATGGATCCAGACCAGCCTGCGCATCCGTGCAGTCTGGTCAGGCTCCATGCTGTTCGCTTTTAAAGCCTATTGGAATTGGAGAAACTATTAGCGAACAGCATGGATCCTGACCAGACTGCGCGGATGCGCAGGCTGGTCTGGATCCATGTTGGTCGCATACCCACTATGTTGGTTTTCCCATGGCACGGCTCAATTATGCTGGTCAAGTAAATTAGAGTTTAGATTTTTTCTTCAAATTTTCAGGCATCATTTGATGCTGGTATAATATTTGAAGACAGTGGAGAACTAGATCCTCATACTGTTGCAGGTACGTGCACTGACTCATCTTTTTAGAGTTTTGATACCTTAAAACTACTTTTTTAGTTTTACCATTTTTTCTTCAATACTAAAAATACATGCATTGTTTGGACATAAACCAGGTAAAATTTTATTTGTTAAAGATACTACAGAATTTGTTGTCCATTCATTATCTTTAATATATATATATATGAATGGACTTTGAAAATATTTGATATACTTTGAAACTTTATTTTTACATCAGGAGCATGTAAACAGTACTTGAGAGAACTTCCAGAACCTCTACTGACATTTAAACTATTCCCTGATTTCATGGCTGCTGCTCAACAGTAAGTGAATTTCTCCTCATTTTGTTAAAATTTGCCATTGCCGTGTCATACTCAGAAGTTTGTTAATAGCTTTCTCTTATTTCATGGATGTTTCAGGGAAGTTGATGGTTTTACGGGATTGCCCAACCTCACTTGACATACATGGCTCATTAATTTAGTCAAATGTAAATGGAAACATCAGGAGAATCCAAGTGATATACATTTAGTTGTGTAATAGATGTTAATATTGCCAGTTAATGGCAGTACTGCTGCAAGACACGCAACCTATAATATGCTTTCTTTGGGGCTTCTTACTTTCAGTAAATGTAACCAATTCCCTGATGATACTTTCAGTAAATGAAAACTGTTCCCTGAAGTTACATTTAGTTAATGAAACCTGTTCCCTGATGATTCAGTAAATGTAACCTGTTCCCTGTTGATACCTTCAGTAAAAGTAACTTGTTTTCTAATGATACTTTCAGTAAATGTAACCTGTTCCCAGATGATACTTTCAGTAAATGTAACCTGTCCCCTGATGATACTTTCTGTAAATGTGATCTGTTCCCTCATGATACTTTCAGTAACTTTAACCTGTCCCCCGATGATACTTTCAGTAAATGTAACCTGTCCCCTGATAATACTTTCAGTAAATGTGAACTGTTCCCTCATGATACTTTCAGTAAATGTAACCTGTCTCCTTAATATGTTACCTGATGATACTTCCAGTAATTTTAACCTGTCCCCTTATGATACTTCCAGTTTATGTGACTTGTCCCCTGATAATATATTCAGTAAGTGTAACCTGTTCCCTGATGATACTTTTAGTAAATGTATCCTGTTTTCTGACGATACTTCCAGTAAATGTAATATGTTCCCTGATGATACTTCCAGTAAATGTAACCTGTTCCCTGATGATATTTTTAGTAAATGTTACCTGTCCCCAGATGATACTTACAGTAAATGTATCATGTTCCCTGCTGATACTTCCAGTAAATGTAACCTATTCCCTTATGATACTTTCAGTAAATGTAACTTGTTCCCAGATGATACATTCAGTAAATATAACCTTTTCCCTGATGATACTTTCAGTAAATGTTACCTGTCCCCTGGTGATACTTTCAGTAAATGTTACCTGTTCCCTGATGATACTTTCAGTAAATATTACCTGTCCTCTGATGATACCTTCAGTAAATGTAACCTGTCCCCTTATGATACTTTCAGTATATGTGACTTGTCCCCTGATAACAATTCAGTAAATGTAACCTGTTCCCTGATGATAATTTCAGTAAATGTATCCTGTTCCCTGATGGTACTTTTAGTAAATGTAACCTGTTCCCTGATGATACTTTCAGTAAATGTAACCTGTTCCCTGATGATACTTTCAGTTAATATAATGTGTTCCCTGATGATACTTTCAGTAAATGTAACCTGTCCCCAGATGATACTTTCAGTTAATGTAACCTGTTTCCTGGTGATACTTCCAGTTAATGTAACCTGTTCCCTGATGATACTTCCAGTAAATGTAACTTGTCCCCTGATGATACTTTCAGTAAATATAATGTGTTCCCTGTTGATACTTCCAGTTAATGTAACCTGTTCCCTAATGATACTTTCAGTAAATGTAACCTGTCCCCTGATGATACTTTCAGTAAATGTAACCTGTCCCCTGATGATACTTCCAGTAAATATAATGTGTTCCCTGCTGATACTTCCAGTTAATGTGACCTGTCCCCTGATGATACTTCCAGTAAATGTAACCTGTCCCCTGATGATACTTTCAGTAAATATAATGTGTTTCCTGTTGATATTTTCAGTAAATGTAACCTGTCCTCTGATGATACTTCCAGTAAATGTAACCTGTCCCCTGATGATACTTTCAGTAAATATAATGTGTTCCCTGTTGATATTTTCAGAAAATGTAACCTGTCCCCTGATGATACTTTCAGTAAATGTAACCTGTCCCCTGATGATACTTCCAGTAAATATAATGTGTTCCCTGTTGATACTTCCAGTTAATGTAACCTGTTCCCTGATGATACTTTCAGTAAATATAGTGTGTTCCCTGTTGATACTTCCAGTTAATGTAACCTGTTCCCTGTTGATACTTCCAGTAAATGTAACCTGTCTCCTGATGATACTTCCAGTTAATGCAACCTGTCCCCTGATGATACTTCCAGTAAATGTAACCTGTCCCCTGATGATTCTTTCAGTAAATATAATGTGTTCCCTGTTGATACTTCCAGTTAATGTAACCTGTTCCCTGATGATACTTCCAGTAAATGTAACCTGTCCCCTGATGATACTTCCAGTAAATGTAACCTGTCCCCTGATGATACTTTCAGTAAATATAATTTGTTCCCTGTTGATATTTTCAGTAAATGTAACCTGTTCCCTGATGATACTTTAAGAAAGTGTAACCTGTTCCCTTATAATACTTGCAGTAAATGTAGCCTGTTTCCTGATGATTCTTTCAGTAATGTAACATGTTCCCTGTTTTCTGTAAGAAATAGCCTGTTCCCTATTGATGCTTTTAGTAAATCTTATCTGTTACCTGATGATGTGTAGGAACTTGTTCTCTGCCAAAAGATATTCTGTATTCACAGATGAAATGCCTCTACTTTAAAACCACTATGCCAGACCTTTACTTTTTAGAAAGTAGGCATGGTGTATAGTAGGATTTTAAACTTAGTTTTATAAGTTTATACATTGTGATGTTTATCATTAGACATTGATATCTTACTTCATATTAAAAAAATTTAGATGTAAAGCAAAGTCTTGTGTCAAGTTCACCTTTTGGGTTGGAAACCAATTTTTCCACCTTTCAAGTTCTTTTATCAAAACATAACTATTGATTAATTAAGTTCTACCATTCTTTGTAAGTACTGTTGGGTAAATCACTTACTAATTTTAGATAGCTCATCGTAATATCCAAACAGTGAACAGAAATTACTGAGCAGTGTCTTATAACAATGGTCGTGGGAAACTGATTCACCGTATGAACTTGGAGTTTCACTTACAATCTTTTTGATGTTAATAATTATTGCACTTTGTTCACTTCCTTGTTTAACTGTGAGATGAATGTATTAAAGTAATAGATACATGTTGTGTGTTGAAAGGAGAACTAAACTGTGTCAAGTGCGTATTAATGAAGAGATAGATACCACAGTCTGTTGATCAAGTCTTTGGTAATTTTTGTCAGGAGTTCTGGTTTCCAAAGGTGTGATTCAGGGGACAAAATCCACAATGTAAAATAATGAGTACACTATAAAAGAAGGGCTATAGTCTTCATAGTACTGCAGTTGTACAGTAGTTTAGATTAAAAAAAAAACATTGGTGCCTATTTACGTTTTCAAATGTTAAATACTAGTGTTTGGGTTTTATCCATTTTTGAAAATCTCCCTTTGTGAATTTGTTAAACTTAAAAGTTACAGATCAATGTTAGTAAAGGTCTGAATAATTCATTTCATGATATACTGACTTACTATGGTGACCCTAAGAATCACTTATAAATTTGTCCCAAAAAATAAAGTTGCATTTGTTTGTTTCAGGCCAGCAGACCAGAGGTTGCAAGCATTGTGGTGTGTTGTAGATAGATTACCAAAACCAAATTATGATAATTTTAGGTAAGTTGTCCTTGCCATGTTTTAATATCAATGTTTATACAGTTTGGAATATCATCACCATGGAAGAGTTTATTAATACCCCGCCGCAAGTGGTGGGGGGTTATAGGAATGGTCTCCGTCCGTCCTTCCATCTGTCAGTAACATTTTGTGTCCGCTCTGTATCTCCTAAACCCCTTGAAGGATTTTCATGAAACTTGGGTCAAATGATCATCTCATGAAGATGATGTGCAGAACTCATGAGTCAGCCATGTCAACATAAGGTTAAGGTCACAACTCGGGGTCAAAGGTTTGAGCCTTCCATTTTGTGTCCGCTCTGTATCTCCTAAACCGCTTGAAGGATTTTTATGATATTTGGATCAAATGATCATCTCATCAAGACGATGTGCAGCACTCATGATTCAGCCATGTCTGCTCAAGGTCAAGGTCACAACTTAAGGTCAAATGTTTGAGCCTTCCATTTTGTGTCCGCTCTGTATCTCCTAAACCCCTTGAAGGATTTTCATGATTCTTGGGTCAAATGATCACTTCATCAAGACGATATGCAGAACATGTGTCAGTCATGTCGGCTCAAGGTCAAGGTCACAACTCAAGGTCAAAGGTTTGAACTTTGTATCTACTAAACCCCTTGAAGGATTTTCATGATACTTAGGTCAGTTGATCCCCTCATCAAGACAATGTGCAGAACTCATGAGTCAGCTATGTTGGCTCAAGGTCAAGGTCACAACTCAAGGTCAAAAGTTTAAGCCTTCCATTTTGTGTCTGCTTTGTATCTCCTAAACCCCTTGAAGAATTTTCAAATTCATTGATATTGATGTACATGGACTATAAAATATGATTAACAGTGTTGATACTTCCACCCAATACCATCAACCCTTTCACTATCCATAACAGCGGCGGGGGATATTGCTGTCTTTCAGACTGCCTTGTATTTGATCAGTATGTAAGCCATAAATAGGAGAATTTCAATTTTATTTCAGTGTATTTATACATTGACCTATAAATAGAACTTAAATTGCTGTTTGTTATATTCATCTAGTTGAATTGTTATGCAGTCATTCTACCCTCACCCACACTTTGAGGAAGAGTGGGTGTATTGTTTTGCTCATTGCAATCTGACTAAAGTACATCTCCTATTACGCTACGCATAGGATCTGAGAACGACCTATTCATAGCCTCGTTCTGACGACCCTTTCGCTAGCCAATCAGAGCTTAACTTACAAAATTTAGCAAATTACCTGTAGCCTTGTCTTTTGATATTTACAATTCTTATGTCGGAATATGTCAGATAGCCGGTTAGCTCAGTCGGTTGGCCACTTGCTTAGCAATCGAGGGGTCCCGAGTTCGAGCCCTGGAATAACTGCACATTTTTCTTACTCTTTGACATTCTAACAAGTCGTCTCATTGGTTAAAATAAAAATAGCAATGCTGGAAATCCAAAATATACAGAAGACGTATGTGAATGGGTCGTTCTCAGATCTTCGTTTAGAAGATCAAGTACTTCAGTCAGATTGTGCTCATTGTTAGTTGGTAGACCATTTAATTTCCATTCAATAATTAAAGAATACTTGGTCTCGCAACAGTCAAACAAATAAGATTACTTGTGGTTAGTAGATGACGTGTCAGTACATCAAAGGTCACAGTGTCCTTGAGACTTAAAACAGTTTCTTCTCAGTAACAAGAGTGCTTTAGCATACAGTCACAAAACTTAATAGGATGATTACCTGTGGTCAGTAGATGATCTTTATTGTTTAAGGGGTCATTAGGTTAAAGGTCAAGATAATAGTGACCTCAAGATGTAAAACAATTTCAGCTCAATAACTGAAGTATGCTATGAACTACAGTTGTCAGTCATCACAGGATGAACTCCAATAGACCGTACATGACCCCTTTTGTTAGCTCAAATGTCACAAAGTGACAATGTGAGCTTTTGTGATCACGCAGCGTCCGTCGTCCGTTGTCCGTCCGTGCGTGCGTAAACTTTTGCTTGTGACCACTCTAGAGGTCACATTTTTGATGGGATCTTTATGAAAGTTGGTCAGAATGTTTATCTTGATGATATCTAGGTCAAGTTCGAAACTGGGTCAACTGCGATCAAAAACTAGGTCAGTAGGTCATATAATAAAAAAACCTTGTGACCTCTCTAGAGGCCATATTTTTCATGGGATCTGTATGAAAGTTGGTCAGAATGTTCATCTTGAATATATCTAGGTCAAGTTCGAAACTGGGTCAACTGCGGTCAAAAAGTAGGTCAGTAGGTCAAATAATAAAAAAACCTTTGTGACCTCTCTAGAGGCCATATTTTTCATGGGATCTTCATGAAAGTTATTCAGAATGTTCATCTTGATGATATCTAGGTCAAGTTCAAAACTGGGTCAGGTGTCATCAAAAACTAGGTCAGTAGGTCAAATAATAAATAAACCTTGTGACCTCTCTAGAGGCCATATTTTTCATGGGATCTGTATGAAAATTGGTCAGAATGTTCATCTTGATGATATCTAGGTCAAGTTCGAAACTGGGTCAACTGCGATCAAAAAGAAGGTCAGTAGGTGAAATAATGAATAAACCTTGTAACCTCTCTAGAGGCCATACTTGTGAATGGATCTTCATGAAAATTGGTCAGAATGTTCACCTTGATGATATCTAGGTCAAGTTCGAAACTGGGTCACATGCTGTTAATAACTAGGTCAGTAGGTCAAATAACAAAAAAACCTTGTGACCTCTCTAGAGGCCATAGTTTTCATGGGATCTGTATGAAAATTGGTCAGAATTTTTATCTTGATGATATCTAGGTCAAGTTCGAAACTTGTTCAACTGCGGTCAAAAACTAGGTCAATAGGTCTAAAAACAGAAAAACCTTGTGACCTCTCTAGAGGCCATACTTTTCAATGGATCTTCATGAAAGTAAGTCAGAATGTTCACCTTGATGATATCTAGGTCTTGTTCGAAACTTGGTCACGTGTTTGTAATAACTAGGTCAGTAGGTCAAATAACAAAAAAGCCTTGTGACCTCTCTAGAGGCCATATTTTTCAGTGGATCTTCATGAAAATTGGTTAGAATTTTTATCTTGATGATATCTAGATCAGATTCAACACTGGGTCACATGAGCTCAAAAACTAGGTCACAATGTCAAATAATAGAAAAAAACGACATCATACTCGTTTTAAAACTGGGTCATGTGGGGACAGGTGAGCAATTCAGGACCATCATGGTCCTCTTGTTTCAGGGGTAGTTATGTCAAAGCTCAAGGTGTTAGTGACAGTGTAACTGAAAACGTTTCTTCACTGCTAGTAAAGAACACTAGTCTATAGTTTTGAAACTTTATCGGATGATTGCTTGTGGTCAGTAGTTTTGGCAGTCAGTAGGTGAAAGGTCTGTGTCTCAGTGATCCTGAGACTGAAAGTAGTTTCTATTCAGTATCCAAGGGCCTCTGTAGCCCAGTGGTTAAAGTCGCTGACTTTGAATCACTTGCCCCAAACTAAAGTTTAAACTTGATGATGTCAGAAATTTGATTGTTTTTGAACATTTTACAGTAATCTTAGCTCGACTATACAAAGTATACCGAGAGCTATCCTACTCGCTCTGGCTTCGGCGTCTGAGTCTGCATCAACTTGGTTCAAGTTTTGATGCACTTTCACTTTATCTCTATTATTACTTGATGGATTTGCTTCATACTTGAAATATTCGTTATCATCATCCACATCATTTGACATAAGGGAAATAACTCTCACACCAACTTTTCATGGATTATCCCCCTTTTTACCTAGAATTTCAGATTAAAGTTTTGGCACACTTTAACTCTATCGCTATTATTACTAAACAGATTTGATTCAAATTTGAAATGGTTTTTCCACAAACATCCATGCCATATGACACAAGGTCCATAATTCAAGCACCAGTTAATTATGAATCATGCCACCTTTTTACTTAGAACTTTAAGTTAATTTTGATGCATTTTCACTATATTTCTATCATTGCAAAAATCATTTGATTTAAACTTAAATAATTTTTTCCATATCATTACCCACATCATATGACACAAGGACCATAACTCTTTCACCAGTATTTCATGAAGTTTCCCACTTTAAATTTCTAGTTAAGGTTTTGATGTGTGTTCGTTCTATCTTGTTATTATGTCTCCCACCACACAGTGGTGTGGGAGACATACTGATTTACTCCTGTGTGACTGTCTGTGTGTGTGTGTGTGTGTCACAAATCTTGTCCGCACTAAGAACATTTCTCATCAGATCTTCACCAAACTTGAACAAAATGTGTTTGACCATAAGACCTCGGCCAAGTTCGATAACTAGCCAAATCGGCCAAGGCACTTCGGAATTATGGCCCTTGAATTACTGAAAATTGGCCTTTTAACACTTGTCCGCACTCTAAGTCGAACATTTCTCATCTGATCTTCACCAGACATAAACAAAATGTGTTTTACCATAAGACCTCGGCCATGTTCGATAACTAGCCAAATTGGTCCAGGCACTTCAGAAATATGGCCCTTAAATTACCCAAAATCGGCCTTTTTACTCTTGTCCCACTTTAAGTCGAACATTTCTCATTCTATCTTCACCAAACTTGAACAAAATGTGTTTGCCAATAAGTCCTCGGCCAAGTTAGATAACTAGCCAAATTTGCCCAGGCACTTCGGAATTATGGCCCTTGAATTACCCAAAATCAGCCTTTTTATGTATCAGTAAATAAAGACTGACTTACTATTTAGATGATTAGGCAGTTGTAGGAGACATGTACTTTTCTCAAAAGCAGCTCTAGTTACTGAATGAATTTGCTTCAAACTTGAAAAAATTCTTCCACTTCACCACCAATAACTGTTTCTGATTTTTATTAATTATGTCCCTTTTTTATTTAGAATTTCAGGTTAAAGTTGCAATACACTTTTGCTCTATCTTAAGTTATTACCAAATGGATCTGTTTCTGAACTAGTTATTCTACATTATTAGCCTCTTGATATGACATATGGTTTATTACACTTACAGAAACATTCCATGAATTATGTCCCTTTTATACTTAGTTAGTGTTTTGATACAGTTTCACTCTATCTCTGTTATTACTGAATACATTTGTCTCAGACTTAAAATATCGTCATTCACATTGGAGTCATCAAACACTCCAGTGACAGCTCCAGCTTCCTGAGATATTACACTATCCAGCATCAAAATAGTCGAACAAGCTGTTTCCTGTGACAACTCTTGTATGTCTTCCCTTACAGAATTCAATCATACGTATAACCATTTAACTGTCTGCCCCTTTTCTTTCTTTGTTTCATCAGTAGTTAATTGAACTTCAAAAACAAGACTTTTGTTTATTGTTTGTTACAGGTACTTAATTAAATTTCTGTCCAAGTTGACAGAGAAGTCAGAGGTCAACAAGATGACCCCAGGCAATATAGCTATTGTGATAGGCCCTAATCTCATCTGGTCAGAGGGAGATAGTGGGTATGTATTCTTCTACATAACAGAGTTACAAACTCTATTTTAAGGATGAAAAAGGCAGTTTTACTTGCGAGACATAGTAACCAGGGATTTTCAGCTAGAATGGTTCCGGTCATTTTTCATTTTTGCTGTCTTGGAGTTTGACTCTTTATGTGAGAAACCCATGCTGCTGGCTTGCAGGATTGTGGTTCTATCATGGATACTTCTGTGCTTGAAATAATGAATTTGGGTCTTCCCTTTCCATTTTAAGCTGGAGAAAGAATCTCTTACTTTTACTTTGGACATTTAGTATGACTGTATCTTCTTCCGCCACTTAAAAGGTGGAAAGTTGCCATGTCTTAAATTATGTAGTTATGACTTAAAACTAAACAAATTAACTTAAGTAAAAGCTTACAGTTGTACATAAAATTGTGAGTATGTTTGATAAAGATTGAGCTTAATTTATGATGTATAAAAGTCTTTGATATTATTATACTGCCCAACGTACTATAAAGTCATTTAATTTCATGGGCATGCAATTTCTTGATTTTGCTCTAAACTGCAATATTATTGTGATAGGAATTTTTGTGAATTTCAACTTTTGATACAATGAATTAGAATTTTACTTATTCTCTAGGATAATATTTCATAGACTGACTCAGCTACGAAATGCACAAAATATTCAGTTCCCCACAGATATTATTAATTCCACAGTAGTATGTATATTGAATTCAATTTTTGATCTACCCTTTCCAAAACAAGGTTTTTATCTAATTTTTCTTTAGATATAAGATGAAACAATTGATATTATAAACATTTGAGCCGTGCCATGAGAAAACCAACATAGTGGGTTTGCGACCAGGATGGATCCAGACCAGCCTGCGCATCCGCGCAGTCTGGTCAGGATCCATGCTGTTCGCTTTTAAAGCCTACTGCAATTAGAGAAACTGTTAGCGAACAGCATGAATCCTGACTAGACTGCGCAGATGCGCAGGCTGGTCTGGATCTATGCTGGTCGCAAACCCACTATGTTGGTTTTCCCATGGCACGGCTCATTTAAAGAATTCATGGTGGTAACTTACATATTTTCAATGTACTTTGATTAATTTTGAATTTATCATCACAAAACAATTTTGAAGAGGTATTTTGCATTGTAAATTTCAGCCATTATAGGCATCAGATTCTTTTAAAATTTTAATTTCCGCTTTGTTTGTTGATGGATTACTATAAAACTTTCAGAATATCTTAGTTAACATTAAAAAAAAAATCTTAATCTTTAATTTGTTATGTCTTAATGTTTACAAGAATTATTTGAAAATTAAATTGTAATAATTTCAAAGAGATTTTTTGCATTAATTTT
Source organism: Mercenaria mercenaria (assembly GCF_021730395.1). NCBI lineage: Eukaryota > Metazoa > Mollusca > Bivalvia > Venerida > Veneridae > Mercenaria > Mercenaria mercenaria. The sequence continues at coordinate 86,941,596 of NC_069362.1, read as the reverse complement.
TGTTGTATCTTGGAAGGATGAACCGCTTTAAATATTGGTAATGAAGACACCAGAACAAAAATTTCTTAAAATGGAATTTTTACTTGTGTAGCAACGTTCTTACTGTAGTTATATATATTTAGTATATGAAGTGATGTTGCTACTTTTATAAAATCAATTTTCTGGGGATTTTTTTTTCAGCCCCAACATGATGAATACTGGCATATTAAGTTTAATTACAGAATTGATAGTCCAGCATGCAGACTGGTTCTTCCCTGGAGGTATGTATAAACTACATGTTATGACAGAGTGAAATAGTGAGCACAAATCTAGACCTTTTATAAGAAAAAATATACCTTAGAAGCTGTCTGGTAAGTTAAGCCGTACTTTGTAAAGGCTACCTATACCATGTAGCCATCACAGAAAGATATTAATTTAATCATGTTTTGAAATTCATGCATTGTTAGCTTGAATGTCTGATTTTTTTTTAAATCTACAAGGTATTGTTGTGCCTTTGTTACTTATTGGTGTTGAGGTTTTTGTTTAGGTTCAGTTTATCTCGAAAACTAAAAAACCTACAGCTTTGAAACTTTATACACTTGTATATCATCATTATATGGGTAAGTAGGCTAAAAACGTTTCACTTGTATTTTGTCAGAAGTTAGGCCCTTTTTGTACATAGAAAATTGGAATTTCTTGGTTAAATATTTTATTTAGGTCAACATTTCTTGAACACTATGACAGCTTAACTGTGAAACTTTCTACATTTGTTTATCAGTAGGCGAGAAAGAAGGCCAAGAACCATAACTCTTTCTTGCATATTGCCTAAGGTCAGTCACTTACAGATGAGCTTTAAGATTTTACTCCTTACAGGATTTGAACCAATGCCTTCTAGGTGCTTTAAACCTGGAGAAATGAAACTCCTGGATGAAATATTTTAATTTTTAGCTCAGTGAGTTATTGTGATCGCTGGATGTCCGCTGTCTGTCTGTCGTCTGTCAACATTTAGCTTGTGTATGCGATAGAGGCTGTATTTTTAATCCCCCGCCACGAGTGGTGGGGGGTTATAGGAATGGTCTCTGTCCGTCCATCCTTCCGTCATTCCGTCCGTAACACTTTCGTGTCCGCTCCATATCTCCTAAACCCCTTGAAGGATTTTCATGAAACTTGGGTCAAATGATTACCTGATCAAGATGATGTGCAGAACTCATGAGTCAGCCATGTCAGCTCAAGGTCAAGGTCACAACTCAAGGTCAAAGCTTTTAGCCTTCCATTTTGTGTCTGCTCTGTATCTCTTAAACCCCTTGAAGGAAAATTTATAAAGCTTGGGTCAAATGATCACCTCATTAAGAGGATGTGCAGAACTCATGAGTCAGCCATGCCAGCTCAAGGTCAGGGTCTTAACTTAGGGTTACAGGTTTGAGCCTTCCATTTTGTGTCCGCTCTGTATCTCCTAAACCCCTTGAAGGATTTTCATGAAACTTGGGTCAAACGATCACCTCATTAAGACAATGTGCAGAACTCATGAGTCAGCCATGTTGGCTCAAGATCAAGGTCACAACTTGGGGTCAAAGGTTTGAGCCTTCCATTTTGTGTCCGCTCTGTATTTCCTAATCCCCTTGAAGGATTCATATGAAACCTGGGTCGAATGATCACCTCATCAAGAGGATATGCAGAACTTATGAGTCAGCCATGCCGGCTCCAGGTCAAGGTCACAAAGGTTTGAGCCTTCCATTTTGTGTCCACTCTGTATCTCCTAAACCCCTTGAAGGATTTTCATTAAACTTGGGTCAAATGATTACCACATCAAGAACTCATGAGTCAGCCATAACAACTCAAGGTCAAGGTCACAACTCAAGGTCAAAGGTTTGAGCTGTGTATCTCCTAAACCCCTTGAAGGATTTTCATGAAACTTTGATCAAATGATCACTTCATCAAGATGATGTGCAGAATTCATGAGTCAGTCATGTCAATTCAAGGTCAAGGTCACAGCTCAAGGTCAAAGGTTTACCCTTTCACTACCCATAACAGTAGCGGGGATTTAGCTGTCTTTCAGACTGCCTTGTTCAACTGATCTTCATGAAATTTTGTCAGAATGATAACCTTGTTGAAATCTAGTCCGAATTTGAAACTGGGTCTTCTAGAATCAAAAACTAGGTCAAATCAAAGAAAAACCTTGTGTATGCGATAGAGGCTGTATTTTTTAGCTGATCTTCATGAAATTTGGTCAGAATGATTACCTTGATGAAATCTAGGTTGAGTTTGAAAATGGATCATCTGGGATCTAAAACTAGGTCACTAGGTCAAATCAAAGAAAAACCTTGTGTATGCGATAGAAGCTGTATTTTTCAATTGATCTTCATGAATTTTGGCCAGAATGATTGCCTTGATGAAATCTAGGTAAAGTTTGAGTATGGTGATCTGGGTTCAAAAACTAGGTCAAATCAAAGAAAAACCTTTTGTATGCAATAGGGGCTGCATTTTACACCTGATCTTCATGAAATTTAATCAAAATGTTTGGCTGGATGAAATTTAGGTTGAGAATGAATATGGGTCATCTAGGTTAAAAAACTAGGCCACCCAGTCAAATTTTGAAGAAAAAAAAACCCTTGTGTTTACAATAGGGGCTGCATTTTACACACGATATTCATAAAATTTAGTCAGAATGATTGCCTTGATGAAATCTAGGTCAGATTAGAATATGGGTCATCTGTGGTCAAAAACTAGGTCACTAGGTCAAATCAAAGAAAATCCTTATGTATGCGATAGAGACTGTATTTTTCAATTGATCTTCATGAAATTTGGTCAGAATTATAGCGTTGATGAAATTAAGTCCAAGTTTGAATATGGGTCATTTGGGGTAAAAAACTAGGTCGCTAGGACAGATCAAAGAAAAAACGTTATATATGCGATAGAGGCTGTATTTTTCAATTGAGGTTGATGAAATTTGGTCAGAATGATTGCCTTGATCAAATCTAGGTCAAGTTCGATTGTAGGTCATCTTGGCTCAAAAACTAGGTCACTAGGTCAAGTTGAAGAAAATACTTGTTTGCACTTAAGAGACCACATTTTTGATCCAATCTTAATGAAAATTGGTCAGAATATTTGTTTCCATGAAATCACTAGGTAAAACATGTTTACACTGTTATGGTGTGTTTCTCAGGTGAGCGGCAAGATGGCCCTCTTCTTTAAGAAATTAGCATTTACGTAGTAACAGATACATCTTTGTCTTTTATCTTCTGTAAATAGTAGTTAGCCAATACAGATAATATAGACAGTGTTAAGAGAAATTAAAGACTGTAGTTATCAAAAGACCACCACAAATTCTACATTGGCATTAGGCCTATAATATGTAGCAGATTAAAATAAAGCTGTAAAGTATTGCTAGAAATTATCAGCTTCAGTAAGCTGTTGATGTATCGTCAATTCACTTGAAGGTAAGTGGGTATTTTTCTTCAGATTTTTATGTCTTTTTTGTAGCTTTATCCCATTCTACGGATCGCAGGTCATGAGTTTGATCCCCGAGCGGGGCGTATGTTCTTCATGACGATTTGATGAAAGACTTTGTGTCTGAAATCATTTGTCCTCCACCTCTGATTCATGTGCGGAAGTTGGCAGTTACTTGCGGACTACAGGTTTGTACTGGTACAGAATCCAGGAACACTGGTTAGGTTAACTGCCCGCCATTACATAACTGAAATACTGTTAAAAAATGGTGTTAAACCCAAAACAAACAAACATAAAGTGTGCAAGCTGAAATGTATACTTGTAGAGGAACAAGTCATATTCTGTCAGACCTTGTTATTTTTTAAGAAATAGCCCCATTTTTGTGAGAGAACAGCTTGAATTTTATCTGTAGGAAAACGTATTTATGTAACCACTACTACAGCATATATAATAGATTAATTTATCACAAGGTACAAGCTTTTCATTTATAAAAAAAAGTAGTTCATTATTTACAGCTTTATAGTGCAAATTCTTACTCTAGTTTTAGAGATGCTTAAATAAGGATACTGTTTGATAGTATGCTGTACTTGTATAGCAGGCAGTGTTTTGTAGTAATAATTCATTGCCACTGCATTGTGAAAGTTTTTATGGATACAGTTCAAGTGTGCCCGCCCGCTTAGCTCAGTAGGGAGAGCATTGGTCTACGGATAGCGGGGTCATGAGTTTGATCCCCGAGCGGGACGTATGTTCTTCGTGACAATTTGATAAAGGACATTGTGTCTGCAGTCATTCGTCCTCCACCTCTGTTTCATGTGGGGAAGTTGGCAGTTACTTGCGGAGAACAGGTTTGTACTGGTACAGAACCCAGGAACACTGGTTAGGTTATGTGCCTGTCGTTACATGACTGAAATACTGTTGAAAAACGGCGTTAAACCCAAAACAAACAAACAAACAAACAGTTTAAGAGTGTATACAGACCATCAGTTATGCTAATAGTAACAAATGTATGTTAAAATGACAAAACTACCATTTAGCTTGCACATGTGATATTGGCACAGTGAGCCAATACTTTTTTATTGGCCTACTTCCGTTCTTCAGCACATTCTGAAGACATATTGACATCAAATAGTAATGTGTATAGTAAAAAGGTCAAGAAATGGCTCTAGTTTCCTTCTGATGTTAATGACACATCTAGGACAATAATTACCTTGGGGCATTATGGTACTAAATGTTCCATCGTGGCCAGAAGGCACACCGTCACCATATATTAACCTCTTACTAAAGTACAGCTGATGCAATTTCCTTCAAACTACAGAATGCTCCAGTCAAAATGATTTTCTCTTGTAATGTTTTGAATAGCTCCAGACTTTCAAGCTACTCAGAGAGATCAAGCCCCTGATCGTAAAAGAAGGCCTAGTGGTGCCTTTATGCAGAAACCAGGTAATAGCATTGTAGCCACCAAAGAAGCTGTTACCATGGCAACACCAAAACAATCTAGTTCACAGTCAACAGCCATCATAGCCAGCACTTCAGGGACACAGTCTAAAACTACAGGTTTTATACCTGGTCGGAAAACCAGTCAGGAATCCGTATCATCATCAAGTGAGTCAACCAGTATATCTGAGGCATCGGTACACAATAAGGAGTATGAGAACGCAGACACGTTGGAGAGAAGGGACAGTGTGGACCATTATCTAACAGCAAGAGGTGACTTGAGCCAGTCTAGTGCATTCCAATCACCAAGTTCGAGTGTCACTAACAAACGTACTAACCCAATTATCACATTTGACCCAAACGGGCGGCTTAAACATAAAAAGTCTGTTAAAAGACAAGCGCCTAAGCCTAAGATAGACGCAAAGCCAACTCATTTGCAGAAAACTAGTCAAAGTTCACCAGTGGGACAGAATGTCCATTCAGATATGTACAGCACAGCGTTCGCTCTTCAGTCGCTAGGTGATGGTGGTACGTGGCCTAAATACTTAAATACGGTCAGATCTATCTGGGATGACCAACTTCACAATACAGGAAATTCTGACTTGTGCATTGTGGGAAATATCTCAGGAAATGGTCAAGCAAGGTCAAACCAGGGTCAGTATTTGATATCATGCAAATGTTTTGTGATGTTTAAGTATACCTTGTTTTTTTCCCTTTTTGTTGCCTTGAGCTTTTTTTATTTTTAGTTTTTTATATGTATGAATTTTAAAACCATATATCCACAGTCATGTTAAATTTGACAACTGGGCATAGATTTGCCTTTTGGAGAGGGACAGGGGTGAATGATTTTTATAAATATTACAGTATTTTTATGTATATTAAATCAAATATTCCTGTAGTTTTTGGTCAGAATACTTTATCCTTTATACCTTGTGTGTATATGTAATAGTTCTACCCAGATACTGGTTTGACTTTGACCTTGCTTGAAACATTTCCTAGCTTGATAGGAAAGCATGTAGGATGTACAACATGTATACAGTTCTCACACTTTTCGCTACATTCAAACTTTTTAGTATATGACTCTGTTATGGAAAAAAGCAGTTTTTTCAACATTTACAAAGAAAGTGGATTTTCTTGATGTGTTACAAAGAGCATCTGTTTGATCTTTTATTGAACTTCCTGCTTGGAGCAAAATTTTGATTTAACACAACACAAGCAAACTCATTTACTTTTCACTTGAAATGGGTTGAGGTTAAATGTTAATCACAGTTCGTTCATTAAAACATTTAATTTTGAATGATATATATTAGATTTAAATATTGATGAAACCTTACCATTAATGCTTAAATTTTGTTGAGTGTTTGCAAAATAGTAAGTGCAGCTTCAGAACTTTATTTTAAACCACTTTTGCAGTAAATGTCGGGTTTGCATAATGCGATATTTCTTCTGTTTTTAGCTTTTCAGATTTCAGTTTCTAGTAGATTGTATTGCATGAAATATGTGATTGAAATAAAAGTTTTCCTACTTGGCTTGCTTTGCTTGTTACTTTGAGAGTGTATGGTTGCACATTATCCCACATTTACTTTAGATATGAATCCCTTTGTTTGACAGTTTACCCTGTCATGAGAATCTGTTTAGTAAAATGTTTACTAATCTAAGACAATCTGATTAAAATCATCAATTAACACAATGCTTAAGGAAGATCAAATACTTTAATCAGATTGAATCTAAGACAAATTGAAGTCAGGTTTGTAAGTGTATGAAAGATTGCACAGTGTAGTTTCTGTGACCTTTTGGAAATGTTGTACATGTATATCTAGTGCCTGTCTTCAGTCTGTAGCATCTATATTTCTGAACAAATCTTAAACTTGGACAAAGCGTTTATTACCGTAAGTTCTGTGTGCCTTTAAGATGTTCAAGTTTGGTTATGGGATGGATCAGAGAACTTAGATACAGAGCTTTTTCTTACTTAAAAATTGTCAAATGTAATACTCACGTAAATTTGATTTTTGGCTGAATCAGACCAGGAGTTCGACAGTGATATGTGCTTGGTTTATCAAAAAATAAGGTTTTTTGTTATGTTAGCCTTTAGCCTGCTGGCAGCAAGTGATTCTGTCTTTGCAACCAGTGCAAGCTCAACTTGTTCTGCACTGTTCCCTATTCAGTCAGTAAATCCCCTTTGAATTATAAATGGTACTGACCAAGTTGAATGACAGACCAGATCATTTTAGAAATTTAGCAGGGTCCTCTCAAGATTAATGCTTCAGCAATTTCATTTCTTAACTGATCGTAATGATGTTTGTACAGAATATTTATACCCATAAAAACTCAGTTAAATTTGATGATTCCCTGAAGTGCACCAGTTGGTCGGGAGTGCTGTGCCCTTGATTTATATAAAAAAAGAGAAGTTTTCCTCTCTTTTTAACACAAGAGCACATTTATTTCTTTACTTATCTAGGCCATTGTGAGACAGAATGTGAATTGTCTTTATACCTTTGTGTGGTTGTAGGTCAGGATCTTCAAGAGTTGTTTGCCCCTTATTTAGTGAATATTGTTCAATTTCATTTACTGTAAAAGCATCATTGTGTCACCAGTGATGATCTTTTTTGAATGAGTATGCATATATGAGCAGTGCCATGAGAAAACCAACATAGTGGCTTTGCAACCAGCATGGATCCAGACCAGCCTGCGCATCCGCGCAGTCTGGTCAGGCTCCATGCTGTTCCCTTTCAGAGCCTATAGCAATTAGAGAAACTGTTAGCGAACAGCATGGATCCTGATCCGCGCAGTCTGGTCTGGATCCATGCTGGTCGCAAACTCACTATGTTGGTTTTCTCATGGCGCGGCTCATATTACCACGTTTTGTAATAAATTATGAAAAACTATTAAGCAATCTCTGGATAGTAAAGTAAAAGGAAGGTACAGAATTAAAATAAACAGTTATAAAAGCTGTTTCAAAAGTTAAGTATATTCTTGAAGTTGTGAAAAAAAGAATGGAAGATTATTGACAATTTTTTTTTATCAAATTAATAACTGCTAAATTAAATACAGTTACATGCTTAAGTGACTTTCTATTTAAGACCATGTATATTGGAACCATACTGTGAATCTGATCTTGGCCTTTAGAAAAACAAATTGTGTTATATTCAAGTTAAAATTTTGTGTTGTGAGATCTATTTTTTCACTTCCGCTATGTGGTCTTTTAATACAAGTTGTGTAAACAGTCTTTCACCTGCTTCTATGGTTCTGTTCTGTTTTATTACAGGCTTGAAAATCATTACAGGGTCTCTATGTATAGCGTATGTCAGCTATTTTTGACATTCTGCTTGCCTGTAGTAAACATGAAACATTTTTATTGTAGACAGAATTTAATATTTCCTCTCTTGCATTACATTTCTGCTACATTTTGAGAAATCTTTTGAAAGCCGTATGACCTTAAATATCATGTGGTATGATATATTTAACTAAGAACTATATTTTGTCAAAATTGACACCAAAAATGTTTCACCCGCAGTAAAAATTGAAATGAAGAGGTTTTATTGTTAACATTTTTACGTTATACAAAATGTAATTTTTAGTGGTGTAACGATTCGAAAGATGAATATGATGGTTGTAAAATAGTGCCACAAGATATCATTTATCCTAACTTGTCTTCTTATATACCCCTTACATGGCTAGATCATTTCTATTGTATGTATTGCATAAATGATGTACCTAATCCTTTTGTACAAAGAACTATGTAGAATTGTTATTAATGTGTTTAAATGTTTTTAAATGTGTAGAAGGGAGCTAGAACATAGAATGCTAATGCATTATACTTGGTGTTGTACTTGAAATGTTATTTTCAAAAAATTAAGCTATAGTAAAGTTTGATTCAAAATGAACCTTTATGCCAAATGTTACATACCACTTAAAAAGGTACATGTAGTTATTTTTCCAAAAGTGATAAGTGTATTTAATAAACTGTGTAATGTTTCATTATGTATAGTTGGTAATCCTGTGATTATACACAGACTGTATTACCTGCTCAGTCAGTTTTCAGTATATTTGATCTTCAGTGAATGTTTGCTTATAACCTTTTCTGGATATTTCAGTTTTAAAAACATAAACCCATAGTATGGAAAAATCTGGAGATACAGCACATCTCAAAGCTGATTGCTACAGTAAACCAGTAGTTAATTAGATGTTTGTCACACTTTCTTCATTTATGTGAGAAGAGAGATAGATTTTAGTATTTAGATACGCTGATAACATAGTTTTGGTATATTTCAGACATTAACTTCACTTGTGGAACTCCACAGGATAATGGAAGTCCTCAGTTTCCCAAACCAGCAGAAACACAAGATCATTCTCGACTGGAACGAACTGGTTCTGACCAGTCAAGCTCCTCCCATGGAACACCCCAGTCTAGTCCAGCAACCAACCAGGATACAGCAAGTCCAGTGACTCCCGCCTCTGGGTCAAGGTCACCCTCTGTTTCACCTGCTGTTAGTAGTTCTAACCTACAAGGGGCACCTCTAGCTGAAAGGTAAACTGCTTGTAACTGTTGCTAATGTTATACTGGCTTCTAGCATTTCACAGTAACTGACTATAAGTCATTATACTTCTTGTCTAACAGTTCTTGGTATTTCCTTGGTATGTCACTTTTCACTTAACAATTACATTTAGCATGTAACTGTAGATGTGTTTTGGGGTCGGGTTGATTTGTACGTGAAAGTAGTTATTTGGCATTAATTTCAGCACTTAAAGAAACTTGCTTAATATTTATAGAATATTTATAGAAAATACTGTTATAAATCTCACTTCACGTTTAACTGTGGCATAAATTACTATAGGCAGAATATGAGACGCGTTTTGTAAAGGAATTTCTTAAACCCTGTCTACATTATTAACAACTGCCTTGGTGGAAGAATTGGACTACTGATGTACATGTTGTGGTTGGGACGTATACTAAACATGCTAAAAGAAAATTGCTGTTTCGAATATTCTTGTTTGAAAGATAATAAGCATGATGAAAGTATTATTTGTTCTTCATAATCTGCTGTTAAAAGATAATATTATATCTAGGGATGTCCCATTTAGCAGTGTAACTGGTCAAGGTTTTGTTAGTGTCTCTAACCAGAGCAAATTTGCAGATCTCTCACAGTTTTTCTATACTTCATATTAAAGTAATTCAATGTGAGTGAGAATTAAAAGACTTCCAATATGTTAACCTATTCACGAATGTTTTTATCCTCCGCCGATGAAATCGGGAGGCGGGTATTGAAATGGCGTTGTCTGAACGTCCGTCCATCCGTCTGTCCGCAGCCATTTCTCAGTAACTAGCTGGTAGAATTTCATGAAACTTGAAATACACATGAACCAACATACTGCGGTGATGCCCGTCAAGTTTTTTTTTTGATTAGTCAATTTCCCTTAGAGTTACTGCCCTTGATTTAATGAAAAATGTCCGTCCGCAGCCATTTCTCAGTAACTGTCAGGTAGAATTTCATAAAACTTGAAATGAATATGAACAAACATACTTCAATGATGCCTGTCATTTTTTTTTCAATTGGTCAATTTTCCTTAGAGTTATTGTCCTTTAATTGTTGAAAATCTACAGATTTGTACATAACAAACCAACCAATTGGTAGAATTTCATTAAACTTCTTTCATTCTTTTCCATGAAAATTTATTATAAACATGTGAAGTTCTGTACCCACACCTGGTCACCACCTTGCCTTTGTCCCCCCCCCCCCCCCCCCCCCCCCCCCCAAAAAAAAAAAAAATCATTTTTAATTTTCCATCAATATTTATAATCAACATGTGAAATTTTGTACCCTCACCTGGTCACACCCCCCCCCCCCCCCCCCCCAAAACAAAAACAAAAAAACATTCATATTATTCAAAAAAAAAAAAACAAAAAAAAAAACCATATATATTATTCTGTTAAAATGATTTTGACTAATGAAATTATTTGCTTCTCAGTAACATCCTTAACTTCTTGCCGGATATATTTTTTGGCCATTCCTCACCACAAGCCCTTTTGGCGGGGGATACCAATTCATCGACTTTGCTTGTTAAGTTTCGTTTGCAACTAATTGCAATCTTTTAGGTCTTTTAATGTTACATCTGCATTTACAGAAATGACTGCACAATATAAATTTGCAAATGTACTAATAATCATTACATGGTACAGTTAATTGCAGTGTTGTTTTTAAGTGGTTGCAAAATTTGATAACCTTGCCATTCCTTAATTAATACGCTGTTGCTTTTGCTGTAAGACTTTGCTTCATAATTATTCTTGCATTCTCAATTTTCTTAATGTGAATGTTCTTAATTCTTCTTGCCAAATCAGTTAATAATGTCAAGACAAAGAAAATCCTTTGCAAATTAGTCTGGTACTTATAACAGCATGTATTCCTGTTTACACAGTGAAGACCTGCATCCAGTGATCCGGAGACCAACTAGGAAACCAGCCCCTCCCCCTCCAGAGAGACCTTATTCTGTAGCTGTATCAGCGAGTGTGAGACCTGGTGAACAATCCACACAATTCCAGACATGGCCAAGACAGGCCCTAACACCTCAAGGTGATAGCTCTCCTAGTACTCTTACACGAAGTGATAGACAGAAAACTTTACCTCCTGATCGACCAAATCCACCTGATCGCATTTCCTCACTTCCGCACGGTTCCCAATCCAGCCAGGGCGACAGACCCAAAATTCCTCCTCCTGTGGTTCCGCCAGGGCATCAACGATCGGCTTCTACTGGGGCTCCTGTAACAATACCAGGAGCGCCGCTTCATTCGATGGACAATGAAAAACTTACAGGTAGTCTGAACCCAAATACTGGGTTACATCCCGACAACGGGGCATATAGTCATAACCATAGTCAGCTTCAGCAACAACAAGATAAGCTTACCCATAGCAGCTTTAATAGACACACAATAGCTCGGCCTCCAAGGCCAATGCCGCCACCCCCACCTCCGCCTGATAGTCCTATAGTTGAACAAACACATCTTTAATTTGTCTGTGATACGTGTAATATAATAATACAGTGTAAATAATATGCACAATAGAAACTTACATGTGATATTTGTTTAAGAAATCTGTCTCGTCCTTCAAGTAGAGATTTTTCGTGCGTTTCGACAGAAAGAAATCTTAGGTTGTATCGTGTACTTTGTATAGCCATATATCCATTTTTGCTGATTACGAATTCATAGGTGCTTTGGATATTTACTTAATGAATGTACCGTAATTTTTATGAGTTGATATTTCATTTCATAATCTTGATATGCATGTAGAAGACAGTAGCTTAACAAAAATATCAGGCTAGACTTAACCATTGTAATCTTTACATATAGCATTGGGAAATAAGAGAAAAAAAGATTTATGCTTTTGTGTTGCAGCAAAGAATAGGTTTAAAGTTTGTATACTGAACTGCAGCAAGTTTGTGCTTACGTGTTGCAGCAAAGTTTATGTTACTGCAATGTAACAGAATAAGTTTCCTTTAGTTGAAGGCACAGAACACAGTTACAGAGTTCACATAGTACTGGTATCTCTATTTAAACTAATGAATTTTGTGGAAATCCATTATTTACTAATAACGGGATTAACAACATTAAAACTTAAATTTATTTCATTATTAACAGAAAATGTAAATGAATAGATCATTTAAAGCCACAATTTTTTTCTAATGATCTCAGAAATGGAACTTTGATATTATGGTCACATCTGCCAGAATGACGTGTTTGAATACATTCTACATGCATAGTTTTTTATGTACACCCAAGTGCAAAGGAAATACAACACTTATTAAAATGTATGTATCACATCAAATGAATGTCTCAGTTTATTTAGGAAACTAACACTGTCTTACATTTTTATCAGAACTACATTCTGTGAAAATTACATTAAGTCAAACACCAATTTACCCAGTTGCAGAATTCACAAAATTTCAGTATTTTATATACCTGCCATTGTGCTTGTGTAAAAAGTAGATTTAACCCCAAACAGACAATACCGTAATAATTCTGTTTAAAGCCCATGCTCTAATAAACGCCCAGTCCCAACTTTTCTGTAAAAAACGGCCTTGTTTTAGAAAAAAATAAAAAATACGATGTTATCTAATAAGCGCCCATCCTATAAATCCAATGAAAATAGTCCTACCTTTTAACAGTTAAACAGCGAGTTTTCTTATTTTCCTTCTGATGTAAGATCGTACATCACTTTTCTTGTCTTTAATTCCATATATCGAATGTTTCTCAGGATGAAGACTGTGGTTCCCCAAGCACTTCAGCTGTTATTTCCGTAATAAGTCTGTCCTGAAAAAGTTTTGTCAGAGGCTGACACAGTCTCTCTGGTACATGTCCGACAGTGGATTCGCCGTTCTTCACAACAATAGCACTATCACTGTGTTCGTTTTCAGGTTCTAATATGCATGTCAGTATAGTTCCGACAGGATGATTATAAAATGATAACCTTTTATGGCTGCTTTAACTGAAACTAAGACACATGCCGCCATATCATATATACATGTAATGTGTATCGACCCAGGTAAACATGTGCTGATGCAAAGGCGCGCGCTTTTCTTAATTACGTCCCGTTACTAGTCTGGCATTTCGAGACAAGGGAAATTTAATCAGTATTGGATTCAAGGCACTTTGGTCAAAAACATTTTATTTGCTTGAAATCGACAGAATCATGAACAGAAGTACTAAATACTATATTCATGACAGAATAAACTGAATTTAATCATGTATTTTGTGAGTTTAGCTTGGCCGCTTATAGTACCGATCTAGTACTGCCGTTATCGATTTTTTGTGTGACTATCACATCATTACCTTCGTATAGTCACCGGTATATTCGAAAATAAATATTACATCAAGCTTTTGAATGATTGCTATTGATTTGTCTCTAATATTCGCCCATCCCTAACTTGTGAGCTGACCATGTTCCTAATAAACGCCCGGGCTATAAATAGAATTATTAAGGTATCTGTGGTGGGGACTGAAGCAAGGAATAGCAAACAATGCTGAGGTGTTATATCAGGCACTATAACAGGAATGGAATCATATCCCTCAACATTGTTTTGCAAATGTCATTGGTTTTATGGGACAGAGATTTATTGATTGTACAAGCACATGGAAGGTACACAAAATGCTGATACATGTATGTTGTGATTGAAACTGAGGGTGTTGGTGTTTAATCCATACTACTCGTGATTTGAGCCGCACCATGAGAAAACCAACATAGTGGCTTTGCGACCAGCATGAATCCAGACCAGCCTGCACATCCGCGCAGTCTGGTCAGGATCCATGCTGTTCGCTAACAGTTTCTCTAATTGCAATAGACTTTGAAAGCAAACAGCATGGATCCTGACCAGACTGTGCGGATGCGCAGACTGGTCTGGATCCATGCTGGTCGCAAAGCCACTATGTTGGTTTTCTCATGGCGTGGCTCATTTGATCTTTATAAAACTTTCAGCGAATATAGTGGTGATATAGAGGTTATACTCTATAAGCTTTCTGAATCTATCGAAATTTTTACTGGTGAGATATATATATTTTAATAAGTCTTGTGTTTCTTTTGCACTCTGATGTATTAATGGTACAAATTTCATTGATGTTTTTTTTGTATCTTGCTCAATATTGTGACTTGGCCAGAGAGTTATATAAATCCTGTTAATCTTGGGGCATTTTCTACATATTGACAGGACCATTATTGCCCATACTAGTAAATCCATATCTTTTAAATATCTTTCACTGTCAGAGGGGAAATGTATTGAGAGAAATAAGGCTATATGACTGAAAAAAGTGGGATTATTTTTGTTTTTGCTTGGGATATTTCATCAGAGTGAAATCTGAAAGATGAATGTTTCTTTCCTTGGTCAGTTGTAATATGCTCTTGTTAGTCAAAGTAACAGAGTTAAAGAAGCAATCTGAATGAATGTTTCTTCCCCTGGTCAGGTGGTATAATTATCCTCCTATCTCCAAGTTACAGGTTATTTATATGCTCAATATAACGCACCCTTTTAGCTTATCAAACCTGCATTTAAACATTGGTCAGTAAGAAAAAAATGCATTGAATACACTGTCAGAAATGTGTGTAGGGAGATGTCTGGTACTTGGGCAGAAAGGTATCTTAACTTTTTCTGAATATGAGCCATGCCATGAGAAAACCAACATAGTGTCTTTGCAACCAGCATGGATCCTGACCAGACTGCACGGATGTGCAGCTGGTCTGGATTCATGCTGGTCGCAAAGCCACTATGTTGGTTTTTTCATGACGCGGCTCGTATGTTATTTTTTCTAGAAACTTCTTAGTACCTAACTATTCATGGATGATACATCTGCTTTATTTTAATAATTGCCTCATTGTTAAGTAAGTTAAGTGCATATCGGTTAAAGTGTATGATGTAAAACTTCAAGTTGATCTGCTGGTAAATGCTTTATGTAAATATGGCACATAACTGTAGGCTTTTTGTCTTAGATTTTTGTAAAAAGAATATTACAAATATATTTTGGGTCTTGAATAATAGTAAGCCACTTTTGTGAACTGTTAGATAATTCCAGTGTAGCTTTTATTATAAGCTAAATGCTGTTCTATAAAATTAGAAAATTTTAAGTTCTCAGAATTTGCTTGATTTTGCAACATTTTTGTCGAAGGTCTGTAAAAACAAAAGTTCGAAATTTTATTTTTAGTAAGGTTCATAAGTTTATGATATATATTTTTTTATTGGAAATTATAATGTTTTCGAAATGGCACATATTTTTAAGCAGAGAATTTTCTGAAAGTCTGGCAACTGAAGTAAAGGCTATCTATGTACAGAATTGTAATATAGAGACATCTCTAATGTAATATTGGTACTATTAACTAATGTACAGAAGCATTGCATTTAGCATAATAGTATTTTAATGTGTATACATATGTTTATATTCCATATATGGTAGTCATACATATTCATTTCTATCATTTCAGCCCCAATTTCATGCTCATAGGCTTACAGGTGGTAGCAATGTAATACTGCATATTTGTTACCTGTTAGTATTGGAACGTAATTTTTTCTGTCAGCATTTATATGTTGCTATTATACATTATCAAACTATCTTTGTTTATTTACCCATTTTTATATAAAAATCAACAATAATTAGAAATGGTGAAACAACAAAAAGATCCCTGCTTGATTTACATAATTTAGAGAAGTCATCGAAGGCAAATGATGTTTTCATATGTAGCTAACACCAGTACAAACCCACGATCTTAATGTTTAATTGATGATTCAATATACTTCCCAATCCTAAATAATACTGGTAGGTTTTATAATAGGTCTGGTCCTGTTGACCATTTATGCTGCACTGCCAGAATGAAGACATATATTTGTCATTTATTTGTCAACTAGGGATTTAAGAGGTGTTAAGTATATATATATTGGGTAATGGATTTACTGGGTAAATTTCTTACATCTACTACCAGTATTATCAGATTACCTACATTATTTTACTGTTTTATTTTTATCATTTATAATCCTTGACTTACCTTGATATTGTCGGCTATAATTATGTCTCCCACCACACAGTGGTGTGGGAGACATATTGATTTACTCCAGTCTGTCTGTCTGTCTGTCTGTGTGTGTGTCTGTCTGTCAGTCTGTCACAAAGCTTGTCCGCACTCTTTAAGTCGAACATTTCTCATCTGATCTTCACCAAACTTCAACAAAATGTATCTGCCAATAAGTGCTTGGCCAAGTTCCATAACTAGCCAAATCGGCCTAGGCACTTCGGAATTAGGCCCTTGAATTACCAGAAACACTCAGATTTCTTGCGCAGTTTTGCCCCCAAACAGGCGCCTATACTACTAGTAGTATAGGCGTCCTTTTGGTGTCAAGAAAGCGCATGCACATGTGGATTAAGTAAACAGTATATAAAGACTGACTTACTATTTAGATGATTAGGCAGTTGTGGGAGACATGCGCTTTTCTCAAAAGCATCTCTAGTTTTGCTTGGTTTTAATACAAAGAATAGGGTTTTAGGATTTATTGAAAACATCTTGCTATGCATTCTTGCATTGCTATGATTTGCATTATATTAAAAATAACAGCAAGGTAATTAGCTTAAAGTTTACAAGTCAGATCTCGGATTTTGATATTGCTGTGCCATCACTAGCAATGAAACTATATGCATCAGTTCTATTCGCCTGTGAAAAGAGACATATGGGATCACCTGTGGTAGGCAGAATGGGACGTCACAAAAAATGTGTGCTTTCTAACTTAGCAATTCTTATTCAGTGTGCACCAAACTTGGTAAGAAAATTTGTAAGCATGATATCTCAGCCAAGTTTGATAACCATTTAGAGTGTCCCAATATTTCTGGAGTTACGGCATTTGTATAACTCTAAATTGGAAAAATTTATGGTGTGTGTTCTACCTTGAGTAGTTCTTATCCAGTGTAAACCAAACTTGGTCAGAATGTTTCTTGGGTAAATACGTTTGCCAAGTTCAATAACTGGACAGAGCATCCTAGTCACTCTTGAGTTATGGACATTGAATTAACTAAAATTGCTAGAAATGACAGTGTCTGCTTAATAGCCTTAGCAGTCCTTATCCAGTGTTCACAACATTTTTGTATGTTAACATCTTCTCTAAGTGTTATAATTGAGCTGCGCCACAGAAAACCAACATAGTGCGTTTGCGACCAGCATGGATCCAGACCAGCCTGCGCATCCGCGCAGTCTGGTCAGGATCCATGCTGTTCGCTCTCAAAGCCTATTGCAGTTAGAGAAACCATTAGTGAACAGCATGGATCCTGACCAGACTGTGCAGATGAAAACATTGGTTTTCTCATGGCGCAGCTCAATTATCAAACCTTATAGTTTTAGTCACTTTGGAGCTATGACTGTTGAGTTATTCACAATCCCAAGAATTATGTGTCCACTCAATTACTAGAGTGTTTTCTCTTGGATCTAAACCAGATTTAAATAAAAAAATTCTGTATAAAATCTAGGTCTAGTTCGATAACCAGCCAAATCAGATTAGTATATCTAGAGTTAAGATCCTTGATTTCATCAGAATTAAGAAAATTAACATTGTCCTTTAAATTATTCAAGTATTGTTGCCTTTGATCTCAACCATACTTACGCAGAGACTGTAGCTCTATAAAATCTAGGTCCAGTTTGATTACCAGCCAATTTGGATAAGTATATTCAGACTTACTGCTGATGAATTAGCCAAAATTGAGAAAATCGACAACTTTTGTGCACAGCAAGTGGTGTACTTCTAAAGTAAAAAAGTTATTTGCTGTGATAGGCTTATATTGAGGAAGTGTAGCATTTGTTTATAATAAAGGAACAATCGCTGATTTACTGAAATCAAAAACAAGCAAACAGTTGAAAAATTAAAGTATGAAAATGAAGTGTTTCAGATAATTTTTTATTAAATGCTTCAGGAGTCTCATGTGTCCCTACAGGATATGCTTAATATTATGTAATATATGTAGAACTTTAGTGTGTGTTTGTAAACCATGTTACATGAATGTATAGAATCTTTATATCAGTGTGTTAGAGGAACTTTATTTGATACTACACATTTACTTCCATTAATATCATATCTATTTATACCATCCCATGCTTTACATGTTTTCTTTTGTTATTATTTCACCATTTCCTTTATGTTTTTTATGCCCCCGAAGGGAGGCATATTAGTTTTCAACTGTCCGTCCGTTAGTTCGTTCGTCACAACGTTAACTTTTTGCATGAACCACTGCACCCAGGACCTTCAAACTTCACATGCTGATAGTACTTATGGAGTACACGACCCCTACTGACTTTGGGGTCAAAGGTCAAGGTCACCAGGTCAAAGGTCAAGGCGCTGCAGGGGCATTTGTCACCATTAGTGACAGCTCTTGTTGTTTTTGTTTTGTTGTTTTGTTTTGTTGCATTAGTTTTTAACGAAATCTATCCAGCCTGTTCGAATTATTTTCCTACTAATTATACTGTTGTTTTTATCTTTAATGCTAGTGGATTCCATTTTGAATTTTGTCTTTCTTTCGTTTTCCATGTTTAAAGAAGTAAATGATTTAGTAATTTTCAATATTTTTTCAGCAGAAGACGTAGACCTAAGCATTTAAAATGAAGTCTACATTATTTTTGGATATTTTGTTTCTCAAAAAAGAAAAGAAAAAAAAGGAAAACATATTTAAAGATTTTAGTTCTTTTAAAAAAAAAATCAGGTGTTTTTATATCAACAATTTTTTAACTTTGATTAATGCACAAAGATTTAAAACCCTCTTTCAGTTGGTTGTTTCATTAGAACTTATTTGCCATGTGTTCAGCAACTTTGTGAATTTAATGATACCTTTGTATAGCGGTGTGTTAGTAAAATTGATAAGCTACTATACAATCTATCAAATCTGTAACGGGGTTTTTCATAGAATGCAACATTAGTTTGCAAGATTGAGGTAAGACTGATACATCATTGTAAAGAGCAGTAGGATTTTTTTTTATGTTTAAAGAAATCTTTCATAATGTAAATTTCATGATCAAATGTGTTTTTTCTTCTAAAAAAATCTGACCAATTTTGTATTCAGTTTTTTTTTTTGTGGAATTGTTGCTTTTATTCTAACTAAGATATCCTGAAAGTTTTGTCATAATCTCCACTTATTATAACGTCTGAATTTTAAAAACTTCTCGGTGTTCAAAATGGCTTGAATTTACAATGGAAAATAACCTGTCAAAATTATTCTTTTGCCGATAAGTTGTAAGCTTTAAAATGATGTATACTATAAATGGTATTGCCTTATATTTAAAAAGAAATCAGGAAAAACCTACTTGTGGAAAAGATCCATCCAACAGTAGATATTGTGTTTACATAAAAATGTTTTAGACAATTTTCTCAGCATCCTTTTGACATTATTGCTTCTTTCAGTTATTATGAATACTGGCCTGAAATGAATTTTATCTAATTACAAAAAGTATCAGTTTTGCTGCTCAAAGGGTAACCTAAGTACCACTACACTAGATCACCATAACAATGTCCTTACTGCAGGTATAAGCATGAATCCAGATTACTGTTATTTTACATTGGCATGCAGCACTAACAATTTGTGTGGAGGTTTTAGCAACTAAACAGCATGATTTTATTCTTGTTTTATGTTTGCTGTATGTGTAATCCACTTGCATCCAAGTTTTTTGCTTATATGTTTCATGTACACACATACCAGCTTTTGAAATGTTTAATATGTGTCTATACTGCTTGTTAATAAGTTTTTTTGCCTGTAATTTTGCAAGTTTCATATATCAGCTTCCTTATAAACCATGACGTCCATGTTGTTTCTGTTATAATAGTGTTAGAAAACATTATTAATTTGTTCTTTTTTAACTGCTTGGAAAACTTACACAGGTTAAATAACATTCCTTTAGTTTTGTTGAGTTTGTTTTTTATGTTTAAGTTTGATGTTTGTCATGGTATGACTGCATGTTTTTGCTTGTTCTTTCAGAATTGAACAAGTCCGGAACTCTATAAAGCGTCGACCGTCCGTGCCACCCCGGGTTCCACCAAAGAGATAGCTTACATATACCATCACAAAGTTTATCTTACAGATACTCATGGCCTTCACACATGGGACAAATTAAGCAATATTTGCATATTAATCAAATCTATTTTCCTTACATTGAAAGACTGAAGAATAATGACAAATGTTTAATTTTGTGCCATTAGTAATAAGTATAATACACAGTTCAGTATACAAAGTGCAGTGTGTATCTTCAAACTAGAGTCTGCAACAGTCTTTCAGTAAAATTTAAAAAGTTCCAAAGTACACTTTTTATGAAATGATGAAAAAACAATGTTTAAGAGATTATTCTTTGAGAAGAAGATACCAATGGTAAGAGATTATTTTTTCAGAAGAAAACATTTAATATAGAAGAAGTTTGAGGCCATTTATATTGTGTCAAGATCCTAAACTTGTCTGTGCTAGTTATGAAATTCTTGGCAGAATTTCTTACAATGTACAAACCACGCTGCATGAAAATTTGGATGAATGTGTGTTTTATGTTGTACTTCTAATACTAATGAAAAAAAAGAGCAACTTTCAGAAGAATTTAATACTAACTTATACATTTTATTAGCTATTAGTATAGTGGAAAGTATGGTGTCCATCATCTGTCTTCCATCGCCCTTGTCCACAATTTACATAAACTTCTTCTCCTCTAAAGCTAGAATTACACAAAACTTTGTTTGTAGTATCTTGTTTGTAGGTCCTCTCTCAGATTTGTTCAAATGGTAACATGTGACATGTCTTATAGGCCATTTGGACTAAAAAAAGAAAAGAAAAGAAAACTTTTGTAATTTAAAAGGTCATCTCCTAAAGTTTTCAAACAGATGTACCGGTACCTGTCACTAGAGCTAAAAATAGAAAAAACTTCAAATGACTTGCTTGGTGGATCTTCATTAAACTTAGTCTGAAGCATCCTGTAAGATTATGTCCCAAACTTTTCAAATGGTGGCACTTGGCCCCTTTTAAGGGGCTATTAATTTATACTATACACATTTGTTTCCATTCTTGATTTAGTGTGTCACACATATATTCAAGGTCAAACTATCATGGTCAGTTGAGCGACATGGGGTCACTATGGCCCTCTTGTTGATCAATCTTTTGATACATTTTCCAAATATTTAGGCTGTTGCTCACAAACGTTACTGGTCATAGTACATGGGAATTCACTTCAGGCACTAAATTTGTTTAATTTTGTTGCAACATCATTAAAGGACAAGGAAAGCCTGAAAATAAGTTAATTTCATATGAAAGCCATCCTCAAACCTTTCATAACACTGAAAGAATTTTTAAAATCGGACCACTATTGAAAAAGATATGGCAGTTTGAAATTTAAGAAAATTGTGCATCATGGAGGCAGCCATTTTGTGTGTTTATGACGTCATTTACACACTGCTGAATTCTTTATTTAGCAAATCACCTTTTAAGTAGATTAATTTTATATGTTTCTTGCGTGTAAGATGTAAAACATGGTAATTTCTTTCTTTATAGCTGGAAAAAGTATAGAAATTATTTTACAGAAATAAGTAAATACAGTTCAAATATGTGTCTTGAAATTTAATAAATCCGTCATTTTGATTTTTGTTGCCATGGAAACAAAATGGCCACCATTTATAATCAAATATTTAAATGCTCATAACTTTCTCATTTTTAAGTTGATTTTGAAAATTCTTTCACTTTTTTAAATAATTAAAGAAATTCTAGCAGATGGAATTAACATCAAAACAACATTGCCTTTCCCTTTAAGCTGTTTTCATTTTCTAGTGTACGAGTTGCTAGTACCTGTAGATGGTTTTAAAAGCCACGTCTTGTTTTTCTCATAATTGCAGGATAAAATGTGGTGATCTCCCACACCATACGATAGGGTTGCTTGAATTGATTACTGGTAGTCTGCTTAAATACACATGTATATTTAACTTCAAGTTGATAAATGTTACATTTAGTGCATGATTTTCAGTGAGTTGTTGAAATATAACAGTGAAAAATATCTCGTAATTTCACCATGAAAAATATATTTTGATTGTTGCAAATATATTGTTCACTGGCTTGGAACTACTAGAGGGTAAACTTTGGTTAAAACTATTTTAAAAATCCATGCAGTATTAAGAAATTGTATCTGTTTTACATGTAAGATCAATATATTTTTTGAGAACACCATATTTTACAAAGTGAAAGTGAAAACTCGAAAATCTGGTTTAATATTTTCACCAGTCACTTGTCTGTTATATCTTTCCACTACAAACTTTGTGATGTGTGACTCTGGTTGTGTTTTGCTATGCTCTATCCAGGAAACCCTCTCTTACCTTTTAATTCTTTATTGCCAAGCTATGATTGGCTATATCATAATAAAGGTCATACAAGTGAAAGTGATCTTATTTCTATTATGTAAGTAATTGTTATAAAAAAATGGTTCATCCATAGTGGTTACACCACTAATTGCACCTGGTATTCATGCAATGAAAGATAATGTGATCTTACACAGAAACAAACGAGTATCCTCTGTATACTTGAGGCATTGAAATGAATAAAGTGATGGAGACTTGACCGTTTTGAGGAAGTGAATGGCGGAAATATTAGGCCAGTAATTATTCCTCTGATATGTTCTTATTCTGTCCGTATTGCCGTAAGTTCTTGTAATTTTTAGTATGAAAAGTCAGTCATGTGTTTGCATTATTCAATGCCTGCTAGCTGTCATTTCAGGTTCCGTATTTTCAAAAGTTGTTTTCCTTATCCAAAATAAAGACAATATAATTGAGCCGCACCATGAGAAAACCAACATAGTGCATTTGTGACCAGCATGCACATCTGCACAGTTTGGTCAGGATCCATGCTGTTCGCTAACAGTTTCTCTAATTGCAATAGGGTTTGAAAGTGAACAGCATGGATTCTGACCAGACTGCGCAGATGTGCAGGCTGGTCTGGATCCATGCTGGTTGCAAATGCACTATGTTGGTTTTCTCATGGCGTGGCGCATATATATCTGTCACTTCAAACCAGTTCAGAGGGAAGTGTACCAGTATGGTTTTGTACAACATATACTGATGAAAGCAAAATAAAGACAATGACAAAAGAAACAAAAAAGTTTGAGGGAAGCATTTTATGATAACTTTATGATGACATTATCCAAGATAATGACTGTGTACTAACGTGATGATGATTATGTGAAATAACATGATATGACTTTTATCTGAAATAACATGATGATTGCTTTTATTTGAAATAACATGCATGTGAATGGTGTAATTTGGAGCTTAACAGATTTAGTTAGGCTTGTTTTACATGATTTTGCATAAAATGCTCATCATTATAGTAATTTGTTTTTGTTATAGCACTGTGTATTAGGACGCCATGTGTACAAAGTAGGGGCCAGGGCCTACTGATTTGCTTTTTACATGTTTTAGAGAGTACCGTCTAAAATGGTTGATCCTATGTTTGATAGATACTGTTGGTGGGAAAATACTAAAACTCACTATTTTTGTGTAACCCTTTTTACGTTTTGTAAAAAAAACTACTGATTAGGTATACTAATTGGATATTTTTTGTTTAATGCTATATTTCCTTAAATATTAATGGATCTACCTGGACTTGCATTCCTCTGTATCAAACATACAGTGTTGCAGTATTGCAATGATGATTGTACAGTCTTGTGGTACCTATTCTCTGGTTACTTCCACATCAAGAAACCAGTAGTCACAGGCAGTATTTTTGCTTCTATGTCAATAATGTACATATGTACCTACTGGTTGGGAACCATTTTCCGGACAGGACCAGTTTCCGGACACGTGTAATATTCGCTTTATTTCGTTGTTATTCATGGAATTGTTTCCTCTAGATCATTTAGATGTTTAGTCTTTATGTCTAAAACAAACCACTATTTTATAAGGCTATGTAATGTTTGGGTTTTTGATGATAACTCTCCTGCGTTTACAAAACAACTTTCTGTCTTAACGGGGCATGAAGATAGCATTGCGCATGCGCAGTAGTTCACACATGCCGAGGTATCAAGTGGGGAAGGAATATTCAGACTACATAATGATTGTCTGCTGATAACATGTTCTACTTTTAATTTCACGCTAAAAGTTACATAAGATGCAGGGCTGTCGATTTTTGCACTAATTTTATTCTATATCTATTGGAATTAGCAAGAATTCGTATAAGACGAAATTCAAGTTTTTTATAGACAACCTCGGTTTGCTTTCATAGCTGCTATTGAAAGTCTGGTTATGTTTCATGTGTAATTTTGAAGAGTTGAATGATAAAGAAATGTGTAGAAATAGTTTAATTACTTATTTTGATGTCAAATTAACAACAAAACACCATCAAAATATTTGTCCGGAAACTGGTTTACCTGACGGGAAAAATAACTCATTTTAGTGACCCCATTTGAGGCCCCATGGAACCCATATTTTACGTCACAGTGCGATGCTGATTACAACATCGGATGTGGAAGGAGCTGAAGTATGTGCAGTATGGGCTTCATTTGTGTCAAATATCTTTTTTAGGGAATAATGGAGCCGAAATATGAAAATGTCCGGAAAATGGTTCCCAACCAGTATAGATGAACTGTTAAATTTTTCATTGTCAGTCTGTCAGTTGGTTGTTAAACTATTTGGTTTCTGATCAATAGCTTGAGAGCTTTGGTCTTCAGTGTTCAAACTTGGTAGGATTATTGCCCATGGCCGGTGGATGATGCCTTTGTTTTAGGGTCAGTGGATTAAAGGTCAGGGTCACAATGGTTTCTACTCTTAAGTAAAAGACACTTTGACCTACAGTTTTCAGATGATTACCTGTCGTTGCTAGATAATCTTATTTTTTCCACCAGGTCAGTACATCCAAAGGTCAAGGTTGCATTGACACTGAGACTGATAACAGTTTCCACTTTATAATTAAAGAATGTTTGCGATTAGTACTTTTTAACTAAATAGAATTATTGCCTCTGGTCAACAGGTAACCCTTTATGTCCCATGTAGCACCCATTTCCTGTCAACAGGCCATCTTTGGGTGCATACATGTTTTACAGAAAGCTTTTATTAATTTGATATTGCATGTGCTGTACTTTATTTTTCAAATGTGTGTGTAATTCCATGTTAGAAATCCTGACTCTGAAAACAGTTGCAGCAGCGGGCTTATCGTAAAAATTAATGGCTTAAAATACTTAAGTTTGGGTAATTTTCAAGTCACTTTTATTTTAATGATATGATAGGCAAAAGACATACATGCATTTATTTTGTTTAAAATTCATTTTTGGTAGTAAGCAGGACAAAGCATTTTTCATAAAACTGAATCTCTGTAAGTTACTTTGAATTGTGCAAATTTTCATTTTCTCGCCATTTACATTTCTGATAGATATTCATTCTCATAATCAGTATTTTCACTTATAGCTTAATTTGAATTTTATCTCGGCTGTTTCTCATGACACGGTTATGCTGGCCCATAAATATGTTTTAAAAGGGTGATGTTTTTGTTAGAAGATTTGTTAGAGATAATAATATACATCAATTGTATACATCAATTGTTAGTATTTTGCTTTTATTAATACATTTTGATTCTGTAAATGTGAAATAAGTATCAAAAATTGTCTTATAATTAGCATATTAGCTATTTCCATACATATTGTACTAAAGAAATATATTCTCCTGAAAGAGGAGATTGGTTTGATGCAAATTTTGGAAATGTTTAGCTGTGAAGACATATTACTTTGCTGTATAGCTTATAATTCCATTGTTTTGCATAGAATCATCCATTATGTGTATACACATATCCTTTAAAACTCGAATAAAATAGCTATGAAATTTTTTAATCTTTGTTTTCTGGTTTTTTTTTAGCTCACCTGTCACATGGTGACAGGGTGAGCTTTTGTGATCGCCCTTTGTCTGTCGTCCGTCCGTTCACAATTTCTAGTGAATATGATAGAGACCACATTTTGCAAGCAATTTTGATCAAACTTGTACAAAACTTGAATTGGTATGATATCTCAATTCTTTTTGAAAACTGGGCCCATCATGGGTTCTAGAGTTATTGCCCCTTAAAGGGCCAGAATTTATTTGTGTGTGTGCATCAACAATTTCTTGTCTGCACAATAGTGCAGGCTGTCTAGCATACCCTGACAAAAAATTAGGGCTAATTTTAGGGCAATTTGTACAAAAAAATAGGGCTAAAATTAGGAATTTGGTACAATTTTAAGGAAATTTTAGGGCTAAATTTAGGAATTTTCAAATTAAAATATGGACTTTAAAGACCATGTAATGTGCTTACCTTTATGTGACTGACATAAAAGTAACTCACAAATAGTGCTTTATTTACAGAAAAGACATCTACCACTGGTAAACTGCTTTGAACTGTGCTAAACTGTTTTTTTCTGTATTAGAAGAACTTTAAAACAACATTTAAAACATTTTCTCTTTTTGATCATTGCAAAAAAGTTAAAAAAATTAGGAATTTTTGTGAAAAAATAGGGCCTTTTTGGGAATTTCCTTTGATTTTTTTAAATAAATAGGAATTTTTGCCAAATTGAAAAAAAATAGGAAAAAGTAGGAATTTTAGGGACGCTAGACAGCCTGAATAGTGGTTTCATTTATGATTTTTTTTTAACCAAACTTGCATACACCTTGTATCACCATAAGATCTTGGTTCCTTTCTTGAACTGGCCAGATCCCATTATGGGTTCCAGAGTTATGGTCCCTGAAAGGGCCAAAATTAGCTATTTTGACCTTGTCTGCGCAATAGCAGCTTTATTTGTGTTTTTATTAGCTCACCTGTCACAGTGACAAGGTGAGCTTTTGTGATCGTCCG
The DNA here is from genome assembly GCF_021730395.1 of Mercenaria mercenaria. Taxonomy (NCBI): domain Eukaryota; kingdom Metazoa; phylum Mollusca; class Bivalvia; order Venerida; family Veneridae; genus Mercenaria; species Mercenaria mercenaria. The sequence continues at coordinate 86,914,418 of NC_069362.1, read as the reverse complement.
TCGTCAGTCTGTCCGTGCGTCACAGTTTCTTGTCTGCACGATAGTGGTTTCATTTATGATTTTATTATGTCTCCCACCACACAGTGATGTGGGAGACATATTGATTTACTCCAGTCTGTCTGTGTGTCTGTCACAAAGCTTGTCCGCACCCTAAGTCGAACATTTCTCATCCGATTTTCACCAAACTTGAACAAAATGTGTTTGACCATAAGACCTCAGCCAGGTTTGATAACTAGCCAAATCGGTCCAGGCGTCTTGGAGTTATGGCCCTTGAATTACCAAAAATTGGTCTTTTTACTCTTGTCCGCACTCTAATTCGAATATTTCTCATCCAATCTTCACCAAACTTAAACAAAACGTGTTTGACCATGAGACCTAGGCCAAGTTCGATAACTAGCCTAATCGGTCCAGGCATTTTGGAGTTACGGCCCTTGAATTATCGAAAAATTGGCCTTTTTACTCATGTCCACACTCTTAATCGAACATTTCTCATCCGATGTTCACCAAACTTGAACAAAATGTGTTTGACCATGAGACCTTGGCCAGGTTCTATAACTAGCCAAATCGGTCCAGGTATTTTGGAGTTACAGCCCTTGAATTATCGAAAAAATTGGCCTTTTTACTCTTGTCCGCACTCTAAGTCGAACATTTCTCATCCGATCTTCACCAAACTTGAACAAAATGTGTTTGACCATGAGACCTCGGCCAAGTTCAATAACTAGCCAAATTGGTCCAGGCATTTTAGAGTTACGGCCCTTGAATTACCGAAAAAATCTGTCTGTTTACTCTTGTCCGCTCTCTAAGTCGAACATTTCTCATCCGATCTTCACCAAACTTGAACAAAATGTGTTTGGCCATAAGACCTTACTCAAGTTTGATAACTAGCCAAATCCGCCCAGGCACTTATCATTTATTACCCTTGAATTAATGATTGGATCCACTCATCTAGACCATCTAATTGGATGCACTCGTCTAAAACATCTAGAGAAACTAACATTTTTCATCATCTAAGGGACAGTTGTGGGAGACATGCGCTTTTCTCAAAAGCATCTCTAGTTTTAACCAAACTTGCACACAACTTGTATCACCATAAGATCTCGGTTCCTTTCTTGAACTGGCCAGATCCCATTATGGGTTCCAGAGTTATGGCCCCTGAAAGGGCCAAAATTAGCTATTTTGAACTTGTCTGCACAATAACAGCTTTATTTATGATTTGATTTTTACCAAACTGGCACACAACTTGTATCACCATAAGATCTTGGTTCCTTTCTTGAACTGGCCAGATCCCATTGCGGGTTCCAGAGTAATGGCCCTTGAAAGGGCCAGAATTAGCTATTTTGACCTTGTCTGCACAATAGCAGCTTCATTTATGATTTGATTTTAACCAAACTTGCACACAACTTGTATCACAATAAGATGATCTTGTTTCCTTTCTTGAACTGGTGAGATTCCATTATGGGTTCCAGAGTTATGGCCCCTGAAAGGGCCAAAATTAGCTATTTTGACCTTGTCTGCACAATAACAGCTTTATTTATGATTTGATTTTTACCAAACTGGCACACAACTTGTATCACCATAAGATCTTGGTTCCTTTCTTGAACTGGCCAGATCCCTTTGCGGGTTCCAGAGTAATGGCCCTTGAAAGGGCCAGAATTAGCTATTTTGACCTTGTCTGCACAATAGCAGCTTCATTTATGATTTGATTTTAACCAAACTTGCACACAACTTGTATCACAATAAGATCTTGTTTCCTTTCTTGAACTGGTGAGATTCCATTATGGGTTCCAGAGTTATGGCCCCTTAAAGGGCCAGAATTAGCTATTTTGACCTTGTCTGCACAATAGCAGCTTCATTTATGATTTGAATTTAATCAAACTTGCACAAAACTTGTGTCACCATAAGATCTTGATTCCTTAGTTGAACCGGCCAGATCCCTTAATTGGTTCCAGAGTTATGGCCACTGAAAGGGCCAAAATTAGCTATTTTGACCTTGTCTGCACAAAAGCAGCTTTATTTATGATTTGATTTTTACCAAACTTGCACACAACTTGTATCACCATAAGATCTTGGTTCCTTTCTTGAACTGGTCAGATTCCATTATGGGTTCCAGAGTGATGGCCCCTGAAAGGGCCAGAATTAGCTATTTTGACCTTGTCTGCACAATAGCAGTTTCATTTATGATTTGAATTTAATCAAATTTGCACAAAACTTGTGTCACCATAAGATCTTGGTTCCTTTATTGAGTTCCTTTATTGAACCGGCCAGATCCCTTAATGGGTTCCAGAGTTATGGCTCCTGAAAGGGCCAAAAATAGCTATTTTAACTTTGTCTGCACAAAAGCAGCTTCATTTATGATTTGATTTTAACCAAACTTGCACACAACTTGTATCACCATAAGATCTTGATTCCTTTTTATACGCTCGAAGGGACGTATTATGTTGTCGCCTCGGTGTCTGTCTGTCTGTTGGCTAGCAATTTCCCTTGTGCTCTGTAACTCTTGAACCCCTTGAAGGATTTCAAAGAAACCCGACACAAATGTTCATCTCATCGGAACGATCTGCAGAGCGCATGTTTCGGATGGTTCATTTCAAGGTCAAGGTCACACTTAGGGGTCATAGGTCATATGACTTTGTTTTGTGTGTATATTGCTCTGTATTTGCGTTGCATTGCACTGCTCTTGTTTTTATTTGGCAGATTCTTCTTTTGTTCACTTACAATAATTTTTTTTTTTTTAATTACTTCCCTTTTACCTTACTATAAATAGCTTATTTTTAGTAACTTTTTTATTATTGGCCGTAGGGAAAAACCGAGACCACTTTTCTGTGGTACAACATGGATGGTACCTCCAATTTTTAGGTGTATTTTGACATATCTGTACCTTGTAAGAATTTTTTTTCTTTTTGGTTAAATTTCTTCTCTTTGTTGTTCCTGTCCTTTGTGGACTTAGATATTTTTTCTGAGGACCTTCTTGTCCTCAAGTGCAATGATAACAGGTGAGCGATATAGGGCCATCATGGCCCTCTTGTTTAACAGTAGTAAACTATATAGTATAATTCTTATGTGGAGTATTTTTCAGCAACCACTGGTTGGAATTTAGCCAAACTTCATAGGACAAGGCTTTAACATTAGCATTGGGTAACATACTGATTCATAAAACAAATATTAAAAACATAGCATGATTGTTGATATATCTCAAGGACATCTAAAACCAAGTATTACACTGAAATCTTGGTCTGATAATTTTAAAAAATGTTGTTTAAGGTCTTCTGAAATATACATATAATTTAGTTACCTATTAGACCATTGAACAAGAGCTGTCGGAAGACAGCAACGCTCGACTATTCAACAGCCTTGTCGACTGAATGAATACGAAAGTCGAAAAACGGGCAATATTTAAAAAAAGCAAAATAGGGTTATGGAACCTGCATAGTGCTTATCAGCTCATGACAGTGGACAAGTGTGTGAAGTTTCAATCCATTCCCATTAGTGGGTACTGAGATACCAGCTTACATATAAGAATTTAACCCAAAACTCCTAAGTTTAAAAAGGGGCATAATTTTGTAAAATGCAAAGTTGAGTTATTGACCCTTTGCACTGCATGTCATATCATGACAGTGAACAAGTGTGTGAAGTTTCAATCCTTTCCCATTAGTGGATACTGAGATACCAGCTTACATACAAAACCTTAACCAAAAAATTCTAAGTCGAAAAAGGGGCATAATTTTGTAAAAAAGCAAAACAGAGTTATGGAACCTGCTTTGTGTATGTCAGATCATGACAGTGAACAAGTGTGTGAAAGTTCAATCCATTCCAATTAGTGAGTACTGAGATACCAGCTTACATACAAAACCTTAACCAAAAAATTCTAAGTCGAAAAAGAGGCATAATTTTGTAAAAAAGCAAAATAGAGTTATGGAACCTGTGCAATGTAAGTCAGTTTATCACAGTGAATAAGTGTGTGAAGTTTCAATCCATTCCCACAAGTGGTTGCTGAGATACCATCTTACATACAAAACCTTAACCAAAAATTTCTAAGTCAAAAAAGGGGCATAATTTTGTAAAAAAACAAAATAGAGTTATGGAACCTGTGCAATGTAAGTCAGTTTATCACAGTGAATAAGTGTGTGAAGTTTCAATCCATTCCCACAAGTGGTTGCTGAGATACCAGCTTACATACAAAAACTTAACCAAATCGGGACGCGGACGCCGATGCAGACGCCGACGCGGACGCAGACGCATGGGCGAGTCCAATAGCTCTACTATTCTATGAATAGTCGAGCTAAAAATATGTAATCACCAATAATAAAGAAAGAAGATATTTATCTCGCTGTGTACTGGATGTCACAAACTGTAATATCGTATGACTTGTGTCGGTGTCATTATTATGTAACCCGGGCAATAGCATATTTATATAGGATTTAATTGGGTGTAATTATTTGATTTGTATTGGATTTTATTTTCTACAACAATGTGACCATGAAATAATTGATAATTTTGTACATTTAAGTACAATTATAAGATATATCAGATATTCTATGACGTCTGAAAATAACTTAATAATTATTATGCATGAAAATTACCTCTGCAGTTTTATACAAGATGTCCTATTCCTTTTTAGCTCACCTGAGCACAAAGTGCTCAAAGGTGAGCTTTTGTGATTGCCCCATGTCCGTCGTCTATCATCGTCTGTCCGTCGTCAACAGTTTCACTGTTAACACTCTAGAGGTCACAATTTTGGCCCAATCTTAATGAAACATGGGTCAGAATGTTACTCTCAATAAGATCTTGGACGAGTTCGATATTGGGTCATCTGGGGTCAAAAACTAGGTCACCAGGTCAAATCAAAGGAAAAGCTTGTTAACACTAGAGGCAACATTTATGACTGTATCTTCATGAAACTTTGTCAGAATGTTAATCTTGATGATCTTTAGATCAAGGTCGAATCTGGATCAGGTGGGGTCAAAAACTAGGTCACGAGGTCAAATCAAAGGAAAAGCTTGTTAACACTCTTAGAGGCCACATTTATGACTGTATCTTAATGAAACTTGGTCAGAATGTTAATCTTGATGATCTTTAGGTCAAGTTCAAATCTAGATCAAGTGGAATCAGAAACTAGGTCACCAGGTCAGATCAAAAGTAAGGCTTGTTTACACTCTAGAGGCCACATTCATGACCATATCTTAATGAAACTTAGGCAGAATGTGAACCTTGATGATCTTTAGGTCAAGGTCAAATCTGGGTCAGCCGAGGTCAAAAACTACATCACTTGGTCAAATCAAAGGAAAAGCTAGTCAACACTCTAGAGGCCACATTTATGACCGTATCTTAATGAAACTTGGTCAGAATGTTAACCTTGATGATCTTAAGGTCAAGTTCAAGTCTGGGTCAGGTGGGGTCAAAAACTAGGTCACCAGGTCAGATCAAAAGTAAGGCTTGTTAACACCAGTCCTCCTAGCAGGCCTGAACAAAAATAAAGGCTTTTATAAAGGCTCCAATCTATGGAAATAAAGGCCTGTTAGTGTAAAATATTAAAAAATAAAGAGGAAATAAAGGCTATTTTTGTCGGAATTCTCGTTGAAAACACATAATATATATAGGTATTTACTACATGTATGTGGTCTGGTGAACACAATAGCATTCTGAAAAACTCAAGATGAAAGATACACAAGCAGTATCCTAATAACAACACTTAAAAGGGAGGAAGAAATACAGTAGTATAACAATTACTTGCTTCAAACTGGCACGGCAAGCTGTCTGAACAAAAATATAGGTTTTGAGTGAAAATTACAGGCCATTTGGCTGTTTTAAAGGTTTTTTCAGAAGATTTAAAGGTTTTAAAGGTTTGCTCTGAAATTAAAGGTTTTTAAAGGTTTTAAAGGTTTCACTAGGAGGCCTGTAACACTCTAGAGGCCACATTCATGACCATATCTTAATGAAACTTGGTCAGAAAGTTAACCTTGATCAAGTTCAAGTTTGGGTCAGGTGGGGTCAAAAACTAGATCACCAGGTCAGATCAAAAGTAAGGCTTGTTAACACTCTAGAGGCCACATTCATGACCATATCTTAATGAAACTTGGGCAGAATGTTAACCTTGATGATCTTTAGATCAAGGTCAAATCTAGGTCAGGCGGGGTCAAAAACTACATCACCTGGTCAAATCAAAGGAAAAGCTAGTCAACACTCTAGAGGCCACATTTATGACCTTATCTTAATGAAACTTGGTCAGAATGTTTACCTTGATGATCTTAAGTTCAAGTCCAGGTCAAGTGGAGTCAGAAACTAGGTCACCAGGTCAAATCAAAGGTTAAGCTTGTTAACACTCTAGAGGCCACAGTTATGACTATACCGTAATGAAACTTGGTCAGAATGTTAATATTAATGATCTTTAGGTCAAGTTCAAGTCCAGGTCAAGTGGAGTCAGAAACTAGGTCACTAGGTCAAATCAAAGGAAAAGCTTGTTAACTCTCTCGAGGCCACATTTATGACTATATCTTAATGAAACTTGGTCAGAATGTTAACCTTGGTGATCTTTAGGTCAAATTTAAATCTTGGTCAGGTGGGGTCAAAACCTAGGTCACCAGGTCAAATCAAAGGAAAAGCTTGTTAACACTCTAGGCCACTTTTATTACTGTATCTTCATGAAACTTGGTCAAAATGTTAACCTTGATGATCTTTAGGTCAAGTTCGAATCTGAGTCATGTGGAATGTGACCTACTGACCTTCTTTTTTTGTTTTTTAAAATACAGCTTTGAAATTTGGATGACATGTATAGTTTTGCACGCTGATCTTAAAACTGACTGCAGTGACCATGAATGTGACCTACTTTCTTCAGGTGAGCTATACAGGGCCTTCAGGGCCCTCTTGTTTTTTGTTTTAGGCTTGAAAGCCATTTTTTTTATTCATTTCTAGTCCGCTACTGGTTGAAAACCAGTTTTTGGGACTATAGGAATGCGCTTTTCCGTCATTCTGTCCATCCGCAATTTCGTGTTCGGTCCATAACTCTGTCATCCATTAAGGGATTTTAATATTACTTGGCACAAATGTTCCCCATGATGAGGCGATGTGTCATGCAGAAAACCCGGAGCCCTAGGTCAAGGTCACAATCGGAGGTCAAAGGTCAACAGGGCTTTTTTCCTGTCCGGTCCATAACTCTGCCATCCATGAAGGGATTTTGATATTACTTAGCACAAATGTACCACATAATAAGACGATGTGTCGTGCATAACTTTCAGACCCCTAGCTCAAAGGTCAAGGTCACACTTGGCAGTCAAATGTTAACATGGCTTGAACAGGGTCTGTTTGGTGTCCAGTCCATAACTCTTGTCATTCATTAAGGAATTTTAATATTACTTGGCACAAATGTTCCCCATGATGAGACAACGTGTCATGTGTAAAGCCCGGACCCCTAACTCAAAGGTCAAGGTCACAATTAGGGGGTCAAAGGTCAACAGGGCTTTTTTTCCTGTCTGGTCCATAACTGCCAGAAGGATCTTCTTACAGATTTTATTTGCTAGTTTTGCATTAGAGACCTTGTTTTGACCGGTGATTGATTTGAGACTGAGCAAAATTAAGACTTCTTAAAATTTGGAAAATCGCTGTACGACCTTAAATTCTTTTGGTGCAAAATGTTAATTTGAAAGAATGAGCAATGGCATAAGTTTTTTAGGTTGTAATGTGTAGAATTGTTGTGTCTTTTTTTTTCACAGAATCTCACAAGGATATGTTTTGTGTTCAACCAACACTCCAGTATTCTTAATTTTTAAATAAACATGCACACATGTATTTTTGTTTCAAACCTCTTTAATCATGAAACACCCCTCTGACCCTCATTAAGTATCAACTGATAAATTGACATGAACTTGAAACAAGAGGGCCATGATGGCCCTATATCGCTCACCTGTTATCATTGCACTTAAGGACAAGAAGGTCAAACAAGAGCACCGCCTTGCGGGTGCTGACGCTCATCTGATTTTTTTTTGTGTAATAGAAATATTGTCCTACCCATGATTTTCTAAGTCTAAAAAGGGGCATCATTCTTGCAAAAAGCAGGATAGAGTTATGTTTCTTGATGTTCAGTGTCCACTTATGATGGTGAAAAACTGTTGCAAGTTTTAAAGCAATAGCTTTGATAGTTTATGAGAAAAGTTGACTTAAACATAATACTCAACCAAGAAAATGATTTTCTAAGTCCAAAAGGGGCAATAATTATTGCAAAAAGCAGGATGGAGTTATGTTGCTTGCTGTACAGGGTCAGCTTATGATGGTGAACAAGTGTTGCAAGTTACAAAGCAATAGCTTTGATAGTTTAAGAGAAAAAGTTGACCTAAACATAAAACTTAACCAAGAAATCTGATATTTTCTAAGTCCAAAAGGGGCCATAAATCTTGCAAAAAGCAGGATGGAGTTATGTTTCTTGCTGTACAGGGTCAACTTATGATGGTGAACAAGTGTTGCAAGTTTTAAAGCAATAGCTTTGACAGTTTAGGAGAAAAGCTGACCTAAACATAAAACTTAACCAAGAAAACGAATTTTCTAAGTCCAAAAGGGGCAATAATTCTTGCAAAAAGCAAGATTGGGTTATGTTTCTTGATGTACAGGGTCTGCTTATGATGGTGAACAAGTATTCCAAGTTTCAAAGCAATAGCTTTGATAGTTTAGGAGAAAAGTTTACCTAAACATAAAACTTAACCAAGAAATCTGATATTTTCTAAGTACAAAAGGGGCCATAAATCTTGCAAAAATCAAGATGGAGTTATGTTTCTTGCTATACAGGGTCAGCTTATGATGGTGAACAAGTATTCCAAGTTTCAAAGCAATAGCTTTGATAGTTTAGGAGAAAAGCTGACCTAAACATAAAACTTAACCAGGCAACGCCGACGCAGACGCCAACGCCGACAACCGCTCAAGTGATGACAATAACTCATCATTTTTTTTTCAAAAAATCAGATGAGCTAAAAATCATAATCAAGATCAATCAAAAGAATTATGAGAAAAGCATTGTGAGTTTAAATTTTTTTATGTTCCTTCAATTTGACAAACTACAGAGTTTAAAAACCTCTCAATCTTACAATGAAATGTTATTTGTATTGATCAGTAGATAAAATACTTAAAAATCAGGGGCAATATTTTTTAAAACTACATATTTTGACATAAAAAATCTAAAAATTGGTTAAATGTATTACCTCCCTTTAACACATTTCATAATTAACTAAAATAGTTGTCTGCTATTTTTATCAAACAACAAATTTAATAGTTTGTCAAGGGCCATATATTTAACTTATATCTGTTTTTAATGAAAGAGAAATGCAGATTAAAATGAATAGTAAGCAGATCCCAATTGAAAAATAAACTTCTGGAGTAACGGGTAGTCTACACTGTGATGGCAATAAAAATTTCGAAACGATTTTTATCTGAAAACAAGAATAACTGGATAAGACAAGTACCGAGGGCGTTCGGTTGACCCGAGGTTCCGTGATTTGACCCGCGAAAATCAAGAAAACCTTGTAGTTGACCCGCACAAAAAATGTGTCCCGTGCGTCGGCTCGATCCGCGAAATGCGTCTCGAGTTCGAAGTTCTGCATTGTGAATCAAAATCTCGGTGAATTTCAATTGTTCGCCGCCACAATTTAAGTATGACAGTAGGCGGAGCGTTGTATGTTAATTAGCTACTGACAGATGTCAATCACTCCACGCGCCGACTGACACGTAATTAGGTTTGTAATTCGGAAGTTAATTATCGCCGTTTTACGAAGTTTTCGGGCTCTCTGATCTCCGATGTCTGTCAGCTTTAATTATTACTCTTTCATTCTTTAATCATCGTTTACTGCAATCACATTAAATGCAAACAATTAGCAGTTTATCATGCGGCGTCAATCTGAAATCGAGTGATCATCTTTTGTTGTCATGGACACGTTTCGCAGCGCGTGCCTACCGGTGACATCCTGTGTATGGCGTATTGTGTTTACAGACTTTACATAACCAAGATGTATAATATCAGCGCACTTTATAGCCGATTATGTTTTACTTTCATCCAATTTTAGGGTGACTTGAACTTCACTTTTCTGGGCGGGAAGGGCGAAGTGGAATATTTTAAAGCGAAGTTTTTGCTCAACTTCGCCTAAAACGCAGTCCCTGCGAACTTCTCCCTGTTTCCCCAGGAGGGAGAAGTCACTTCTCCCTAAATTTCCAGGCTAAGGTAGTCCCTGACTATAGTATACTATTGTTGAATAATCGAAGGGCAAGAACTGGGTGAAAAATCAGCTGACCAGAACACAAAGACAATATGCGCATTTCTTCTTGATAGTAAAGTTTCCTATGAAGTATGACTAAATTCCAACCAGTGGTTGCTGAGAAATACTCCAGACAAGAATTGTACTATAGTATACTACTGCTGAATAATCAAAGGGTAATAACTCTTGTGTAAAATCATATGACCGGAACATGAAGACAATATGCACATCTCCTCTTGATTGTGTAGCTGCTTATGAAGTTTTGCTAAATTACAACAAATGGTTGCTGATTAATACTCTGGACAAGGTATGAGGGAAGGATGGTCAGACGAAGTGGCAACTATATGATTCCCCTTCGGACAGCATAATTATAAAAAGACCTTCCAAAACACCCTCATTCTGTTTCAACTGCTGTATGTTTTTCCCCACCCAATCTTAAAGTCTAAGAAGCATGCAGTGTTTTGTTTGTCATCTGTCACAATAATTTCTGTAATCCTCTAATACTATACCTCTGGAAATTACAACACCTGGAGCATAATTATGTTCTTCTTCTAGCCTGTATATACTATGAAACTCAGGTGAATGATCTAGGGCCATCATGGACTTTTAATTCATTTTTGCACAGTAATCTTGCAATTTATCGACCAATATGCATGATCAATATGTCCAAATTTCGACTTAGTTTTAGAAAATACATTACTAGTTTACAGCATTTCATATTCTTCAATGTAAAATATCAGCATGATAAGTTATGATGAAGTTTCGCTTCAAAATGTAAAGGAAATCTTAATTATCTCAAAGAAATATTTAATTTTTTTCTAAAGTAAAACATTGTGACGTCATGATTTTGCTTGTGTACTCACCAAAGACTAAGCATTTATCACTATTCAGAGGCAAACTATATATTCTATTACTTATGCTTATTCTGTACCTTAATCTACACAATTGTACCACTAGAATTTTCACTGTTCAAGGGATAAACTTTTTTTCCAACTTTAATTGCTTCTTCTAGACTTTCATAGGTATGTGAACCACCTGGGCAGGTGTGACTGAAGGCTGTGAACAGTGTGAGGGAGGCTTGTGGTGGTGTTGACAAGTACAAGCATGTTCACAAATTTAATCCCGAAGTGTATTTCAATACAAATCAACTACAATTAAACTAAAATTTGTGTTAGAAAAAGTTGTGATCTTTCATGAATGTTTTGCTTGGAGATCCTTACAAATTTTTAGTGAAAAGGTTTGTCCAAGGAAGGTGTTTAAAACAATAAATTACATTAACACAATGTGTTTACTCTTTAAATGTTAAAAGGATGGATACACAAGTTTTTTTTTTAATTTGATCAGGTGACCTAGTTCTTGACCCCAGATGACCCAGATTCAAACTTGACCTAGATTTCATCATGAAAATCATTCTGATCAAATTTCACTAATATCCAGTCAAAAATACAGCCCCGATTGCCACACAGTTTTTTTTTTATTTGACCTGGTGACCTAGTTTTTGATCCCAGATGACCCATATTAAAACTTGACCTAGATTTCATCAAAACAAACATTCTGATCAATTCTCACAAGTTCCAAACTTAAATTGTGGTCTCTAGAGTGTTAACAAATTTTTCCTTTCATCTGGCCTATTGACCAAGTTTTTGACCCAACATGACCCAGATTCGACCTTTGCCATCATAAATGTGGCCTCTAGGTGTTATCAAGCTTTTCCTTTGATTTGACAGGGTGACCTGTTTTTGACCCCACATGACCCAGATTTGAACTTGACCTAGAGGTCATCAAGACAAACATTCTGACCATTTCTCATGAGTTGCAAATTTGAACTGTGGACTCTAAGAGTGTTAACAAGATTTTCCTTTGATCTGGCCTACTGACCTAGTTTTTGACCCCACATGACCCAGTTTTGAACTTGACCTAGAGATCATCAAGACAAACATTCTGACCAAGTCTCATAAAGACTGTGTCACAACTGTGGCCTCCAGAGTGTATACAAGCTTTTCCTTTGATTTGGCCGTGTGACCTAGTTTTTGACCCCACATGACCCAGATTTGAACTTGACCTAGAGGTCATCAAGACAAACATTCTGACCATTTCTCATGAGTTGCAAATTTGAACTGTGGACTCTAAGAGTGTTAACAAGATTTTCCTTTGATCTGGCCTACTGACCTAGTTTTTGACCCCACATGACCCAGTTTTGAACTTGACCTAGAGATCATCAAGACAAACATTCTGACCAAGTCTCATAAAGACTGTGTCACAACTGTGGCCTCTAGAGTGTATACAAGCTTTTCCTTTGATTTGGCCGGGTGACCTAGTTTTTGACCCCACATGACCCAGATTCGAACTTGACCTAGAGGTCATCAAGACAAACATTCTGACCATTTCTCATGAGTTGCAAATTTAAACTGTGGACTCTAAGAGTGTTAACAAGATTTTCCTTTGATCTGGCCTACTGACCTATTTTTTGATCCCACATGACCCAGTTTTGAACTTGACCTAGAGATCATCAAGGCAAACATTCTGACCAAGTGTCATAAAGACTGAGTCACAACTGTGGTCTCTAGAGTGTACACAAGCTTTTCCTTTGATTTGGCCAGGTGACCTAGTTTTTGACCCCACATGATTCGAACTCGACCTAGAGGTCATCAAGACAAACATTCTGACTAATTCTCATGAGTTTCAAATTTAAATTGTGGACTGTAGAGTGTTAACAATATTTTCCTTTGATCCGGCCTTCTGTCCTAGTTTTTGAACCCACATGACCCAGTTTCAAACTTGACCTACAGATCCTCAAGACTAACATTCTGACCAAGTTTCATAAAGATTGGTTCACAAATGTGGCCTCTAGAGTGTTCACAAGGCAAATGTTGACGGACGACGCACGCTGGACAATGAACGGTCACAATAACCCACATTGAGAACTTCCTGCTCAGGTAAGCTAAAAAACAATATGTTCGCAATTATTAGCTTTATTTCTGTAATCTTTAAATAGAACTGAAAAAATCTTCATTTTTATATCTTAATCAATTTTTTGCCCGTAAAAAGTTAAAGCTTTCTTAAACAATAATGACTGCTGACACAATATACAAACAGATCTATTCCTAATTTCCTCAGTTTTTCATGAGTTTACAGCCTTAAATAACTTACACTCAAAGACGTCAACTTGTCAGAGTCTAGACACTTGCAAAATAATGGCGACGATCGGCCATTTTGTTGAAAAACGAAAGTAGAAAACCTAATGCTGTACTTGGCGTCTTGGAGTTTAAATGTAAGTTATTTAAGGCTGCAGACTAGGCAGAATAAGACTGTTTACTATTTCCTAAATGCCCGATGTGTAAACAGCAGCTAGGTAGCCTGCATTATTACTGAACTGGACTTTTTGGTTGTTCCACAGCGCTTGCTAGGAAACCTTCATGGCATTACGGCAACATAGGGACCTTTTTAATGTATCAGTATATAGGGGAAAAAAATTCAATTTTTGTGTTTTTTGTTTTTTGGATTTTTAACTTTTGTTTTCAATGGTGGGACCCATACTGTATGGGCACCAAGACTGGACACGCACCTGTGATTCTGTATACAGGTAGTTCTTCATTCAATACAGTCACTGGTTTGTATTACTTATACAATAAAAAGAAAATTTTGTTAATTTTGTTATATGTATTTATCATTACTATCTTTCATATCAATTAAATGTAGAGAGAAGAAGCTAGTCTGACAACATCTTTTCTAATAAATCCTGTGCAGAGACAGAAATCTCTGATAGTTACATGACAAATATAAGCTCACACAATTTTAGATGCAGTCCGAAGACCATGTATGATGCTATACAGTTTTAGACAATTTTCTCTTAACGCTATCTCTGAAGAAACTGAATACAGATTCACTTGCTTCTTTACAAACAATCAAACATCTCTGGAACTGTTCACGGGTATATTTTCCCTCTGCTACAACAGTCAGAAGTTTCAAATCTTTGCTGTCAAAAACAAATGTCATAGTCGCCTTAGACCGTTCCTCCTGTTGTTTTGTAGGATCTAGAATAATCTCATTTTCAAAATCAATACAGCAGCCAACAGCTGCCATTGTACATTTCATACTGATGCTTGCATCTAGGAGTGCCAAGCAACAGCTATTAACACAAGTTGCTAGAAATGAGCCAGAATCTTGCACTTCCTGAACTGTGACATTTATTGAAGATCTGGGATGTAAATTTGCAAGCAACACGCTTTCACACGTGTGTCGAATTACTTTCTCCCGTGCTTTGTCTGCACATGCAGGCAGCCCAGATTTAGGTTTATACACAACATCAATGGTTGCACGGTCCAACTGTTCCTTGTTAATCCTTACTTCACCTGGTCCATACACTGACACTGTTACACATGTGTCTCCCTGAAAGGTAGTAGCTGAACCATCTGGACGAGACAACTGACCCATCTCACAAGTCAGAGGCCTAAGTGTCACAACCTCTGTCCCCTTTGTTGACTTCATTGTTCTGAAAGTACACAAACCAATACAGAACAGATAATTAAAAAAAGAGCTTTTAGCCTCAACCACGTCAGGCACTTGGTGTTAATAGATCAGGTAAGTCTCTTAGATACCAGATAAAAAAATTTGCCTTTGCATTTTTAGCACATAGCCAAAGCATGAGGGAAGGTAGCAATCATTAACAATAGAACAATGATGTCTGTGACAAATGACCCTAGTGCTCTAACCTGAGAGCCATTGCTCTCACCTAACAAGGTGCAGACCAAACTTAAACTTGTACACCATGCTCAAACTTAATTTTGTCAAGAAAAGCTTCACAATGATGTCAATCAAACGTAATCCACACTGTAACGCATTTTTAAACTGTAGTTTCTTCTTATTTCCCCAAACCAAAACTTATCATAATTTATGCCCTTTTCTCATTAACCCAAGCCCCTTAACTGGTTTTTCAGCTAAATTTGTCAATGATAGATGTTAGCAGTAAATTTTGTTCCAGAAAAAAAACAAGGAGCTGCGTTCAATAAACGCTTGATGCCCCCGGTGGCATCCTTGTCGATAGAAAGCAACCTAAGTCCAAAACGAAGTCAAGGTCAAACTGAGGTCAAGTGATGTTTGAAGATGAGGAATGGTCACAGGTTACATCTGTATTAGTATCAATCCATTCTTGTAAGCGGTATTGATGCTAGACGAAACGGGCCCATTTGGTTAACCAGGAGTTGGCCCATATAAAGCAACCTAAGTCCAAAATGAGGTCAAGGTCAAGGTCAAACTGAGGTCAGGTGATGTCTGAAGATGAAGAATGGTCACAGGTTACATCTGCATTAGTATCAAGTCATTCTAGTAAGGGGTATTGATGCTAGACGAAACGGTCCCATTTGGTTAACCTCGTACGGACGGACGGACAGGACGATCACTATATGCCTCCGCATCAGTAGATGCCGGGGGCATAAAAAACTACTTGTATGTGGTCTTTCAATACTGAAGCAGTGAAAATTGTTAAAATCGGCATACTTTCAAAGATTTTGATTAGAAATACCATGAAACCACTAACTGTCATCCACGACACTGGAGGTACTGACCTCCAGATTTTGGCTAAAAATGATCTTTCTTTAAAATTGAAACATAGTTACACTCTCAAACTCATTCCATAGAGCTGATACTGTGATGCCTAAAATATTTCACAATTTTTATGTTCTTAAATATCTTTTATTATACTCTTTTATTTTTTACCTGGTGTCTAGAGATTTTTATACACAAAGGGCTAAACCAAACCAGGAGTATATAAGGCAATGATGATGAATATATAAGCAACATTCCTCACATCCATTTATATAGACCAGCAGTCACTACCTACCTTTTGTCCACCTTTTGTCTTCTGGGGACACTCCATAGCCCTTTAGCTAAAATAAGCCCCCTTGAAATACCTCATAAAAACTGTTCTCCGCCTACGGTCTAGTTTAAACCTAATATACTTGTGAAACATCATATCATTTAGATATCCAGTATTTGTCCAGTTTTGATTTGAATGAAGTTACAGTGTCACTGTTGACTAATTCCTCACGTTATCTTGAGTCACATTTATATACTCCTGGTTTAGCCCCGTATATATAAGACAATGGGAAAAGATAAGAATTTTGAAATGATTAAGGCATCACAGTATCAACTCTACGGAATGAATGAGAGTTGATACTCTGACTACTCGTCTGTAAGAATGGACCTGAACAATGTTGCAAAGTCTACCATCATTGCCTTGTAAATACTCTTGGTTTACACCCTTGGGGCTAAACTGGGAGTACATAAAAGTGAATAATAAGATAAGAAGAATTAAGGACAACCCGGACCATGTTTTAGGATGACCCAGACCATGTTTCTGAAAGTCCTAGACCACTATTTACTTCGAAATGTATGTTATTTTGATGTCTTAGAATTACTAGTTGAGTAATAAACCTCAGTTACCGGCAAATGTTATGGACGACCCGGACAATATCATGGTGAACATAGACCATATCATTCAGTACGTATTTTCAATGAAGATTTAGAATCCTTTTATTGTAATCTTTCTTTTTTTTTAAATAGTGTGTTTATCAACCACATTTAATAGCTAAAATCCAATTATGCTGCCAATGGCCCTTTCATGTGTTTAAAGGTGTGACAAAAGTGTCTTTAATCATAATTTAATTAAATCACTGATGTTGTATGTTAGTGATATTAATTAACGAGGTGATAATTCAATTATCTTTGTTGCATTTTAGCAGTTTTAAAAAGTTGAAAGTTCAATCATGGATCCTTTTTCATTTATCATGCATCATTGTGGTATCTAAAGATGGTTAATCAGATGTTTGTAAAATGATTGATTTCTTTTGAAACTGAAACAAATAATCATTTACACTTATTTGTGTTGACTGAGTGTTTAATGCATGCCAGTTTTACACTTGAGGTAATAGCTATTATTTTCCTATGAAGATAGAGTGGTTTAGCATAAAAGTATATTTGATAAATATGCTTTGCCTTGTGAATATTATGAATATAATAACTACTGAATTATATTTTTCAGATTGCATTGACAAATATTTAGCTGAAATTCATGACAAATGCAAGTTTGTGACATTATTGTTTAACAGTGAAAAAATGACAGAAGATGTTGCTTTAATGTGATTGACTACCTTTAAAAACTGTGTGAAGTTGTAATATGAATACATTTATATCTTGACATAATTTGTTGGAATGTATGCTTAGCAGACAAGAGGGCCAATTTGGGCCTAAGTCGCTCACCTGAAGAGGACCTTAACCATCTGACCCTAAAAGGAGCCAAACACCCCAAACTGAACAAATTTATGGGAGGACCTTATAATATTGATGCCACAGACCAGGTCTGATGAAGATCCACCGAGTGTTTCATGATTAAAATGTATTTTTACTTTTTGCCCTAGCAACCCCTAGGCCAACTCCCCCATTTGAACAAACTTGAGAGAGGACCTTATAATGATTGTACAAACCAAGTCTGATGAAAATCCATCTAGCAGTTGTTTAAAGGTATTTCTATTTTAGCTCTAGCAGCCCCTAAAAGGAGCCAGGTGTCCCCAATTGAAAATATTTGGTAAAGGGCCTTATAATAATGCTACAAATCAAGTCTGATGAAGATCCATCAAGCAGTTGAGTAGAAGACTTTTGAAGGCATTTACATTTTTGTTCCAGTGGCCCATGAAAGGGCAACCGACTGCCCCCATTTGTACAAATTTGGGAGAGGACCTTATAATGTTGCTACAGACCAAGTTTGATGAAGATCTATCAAGCGGTTCATGAGTAGAAGTCTTTTAAAGTCATTTCCTTTTTTAGTTCTAGTGGCCCAAGTGCCCCCATATGAACAAAATCGGGAGAGGACATTATAATAATGCCACAAACTTTGATGAAGATCCTTCCAGCGGTTCATGACAAGAAGTCGTTTAAAGGTATTTCTAATTTTGGCTAAAGCGTCCCCTAAAAGGGGCCAAGTGCCCCCATTTTAATAAAATTGGGAGAGGACATTATAATGATGCTATAGACCAAGTTTGATGAAGATCCATCAAGTGGTTCATTAGAAGAAGTTTTTAAACGTTTTTTCTATTTTTACCTCTGGGGCCTAGGTGAACCATTTAAACAAACTTGATAGAGGGCCATGCAAGGATGCTACTGACCAAGTATGGTGCAATTCTGACCATAAGTTTCAGAGGAGAAGATGTTTAAATGAAAATGTGGACAATGGACCATCCACCTACACTACTAGCTCACCCTGAACCTTTGGTTCAGGTAAGTTAAAAAGCTATGTTTATATTGTGAATCGTTTTGTTCAGTAAGTCATGTAAACTTGAAAGTTTGTTTGTTTGTTTTGGGTTTAACGCTGTTTTTCAACAGTATTTCAGTTAACGGTGGGCATTTAACCTAACCAGTGTTCACTGATTCTGCACCAGTACAAACTTGTTCTCTGCAAGTAACTGCCAACTTCCCCACATGAATCAAAGGTGGAGGACGAATGATTTCAGACACAATGTCTTTTATCCAAGCGTGACGGAGAACATACAGCCCACCTGAGAATCGTACTTGCGACCCCGCGATCTGTAGATCGGCGCTCTCCCTTTTGAGCAAAGCGGGCGGGTTGTAAACTTGAAAGACATAAAATAAAACAAGAGAGCCATGAAGGCCCTGTATCGCTCACCTGACCTATTGACCTAAAGATAATCAAGATTAACATTCTGAGCAAGTTTCATTAAGAAATGGTCATAAATGTGGCTAGTGTTAACTAGCTTTTCCTTTGATTTGACCCGGTGACCTAGTATTTTTTACCCACATGACCCAGATTCAAACTTGACCTAAAGATCATTAACATTCTGACTAAGTTTCATGAAGATACAGTCATAAATATGGCCTCTAGACTGTAAACAAGCTTTTCCTTTGATTTGAACCGGTGACCTAGATTTTGACCCGGCATGACCCAGATTCAAACCTGACCTAAAGATCATCAAGATTAGTATTCTGACCAAGTTTCATGAAGATACAGTCATAATGTGGCCTCTAGCTTTTCCTTTGATTTGACCTAGTTTTTTACCCCACCTTACCTAGATTTGAATATGAACTATAGATCACCAAGATTAACATTCTGACTTAGTTTCATTAACTAAAAATTTAGATATGGTCATACATGTAGCCTCTACAGTGTTAACTAGCTTTTCCTTTGATTTCACCTGGTGACCTAGTTTTTGACCCTAAATGACCTAGATTCAAACTAGATCTTGAGATCATCAAGATTAACATTCTGACTAAGTTTCATTAAGAAATGGTCATAAATGTGGCCCCTGAAGTGTTAACTAGCTTTTCCTTTGATCTGACCTGGTGACCTAGTCTTTACCCCACATGAGCCAGATTCAAATTTGACCTAAAGATCATCAAGATTAACATTCTGACTAAGTTTCATGAAGATATAGTCATAAATGTGGCCTCTAGACTGTTAACAAGCTTTTCCTTTGATTTGACTAGGTGACCTGGATTTTGACCCCGCATGACCCAGGTTCAAATTTGACCTAAAGATAATCAAGATAAACATTCTGACCAAGTTTCATGAAAATAAGTCAAAAATGTGGTCTCTAGAGTGTTAACAAGCTTTTCCTTTGATTTGACCTAGTGACCTAGTTTTTTATCCCACCTGACCTAGATTTGAACAAGAACTATAGATCATCAAGATTAACATTCTGACATAGTTTCATTAAGATAAGGTCATACATGTGGCCTCTACAGTGTTAACTAGTTTTTCCTTTGATTTGACCTGGTGACCTAGTTTTTGACCCTACATGACCCAGATTCAAATTAGACCTTGAGATCAGCAAGATTAACATTCTGACCAGGTTTCATGAAGATATATCATAAATGTGACCTCTACAGTGTTAACAAGCTTTGCCTTTGATTTGACCTGGTGACCTAGTTTTTGACCCCAGATAACCCAATATTGAATTTGTCCAAGATTTTATTTAGGGTAACATTCTGACCAGGTTTCATTAAGATTGGACCAAAATTATGACCTCTAGAGTGTTAACAAGCTTTTCCTTTGATTTGACCTGGTGACCTAGTTTCTTAACTCAGATGACCCAATATCAAACTTATATAAGATTTTATTGAGAGTAACATTCTGACCAAGTTTCATTAAGATTGGGCAAAATTGTGACCTCTAGAGTGTTAACAAGCTTTTCCTTTGATTTGACCTGGTGACCTAGTTTTTGACCCCAGATGACCCAATATCGAACTCATCTAAGATTTAATTGAGAGTAACATTCTGACCAAGTTTCATTAAGATTGGGCCAAAATTGTGACCTCTAGAGTGTTAACAGTCAAATTGTTGACAACGACGGACGGACGACGGACACAGGGCAATCACAAAAGCTCACCTTTGAGCACGAAGGTGAGCTAAAAAATGAAAAGAAATTTTGTGAAATACCTTTCACTTCACTTGTGAACAACAGCTACCCCACTCTTGGGAATATTGCATATGAAGTTTAAGTGTTACATAATCGGTGTCTTAAACTGAAACAGACAATTATCCTTTATTTTTGTTCGATTTTCTCATCATGTAGTCCTTTCTACATCTTCATTTCTGCAAACATTTGAAATAAAATTAGCATAGTATACTTTTCATCAAAAACAATATTCTAGAATCAATTTAAGATATAGTTTCAAGTTTCAAGTTTATTCAACACACCCTGGTACCGGCGCTCCCAAGAACAGGTGGCACTCACACATACAGCGCTCGATAAGCGATTTTGAAGGAGCGGTGGTTCAAGTATTTCTTATTGTATCTCCAGTAATTCAAAACTTTTCTTAAAATGAAAGATACCTGAGCCCTGATGAATAATTGGTGACTATGTTTTGTGAGTGTCACAACATTTCATCTTGAAATAAACAAAATACGGCGAGTTAAACGTGAACGTTTGACTCAAAAATGTCAAATGTCAAAAAAACACGTAAAATACTCAGTAAATACTCCAAATGCATTCATTTTTGATAAGTATCGTATAGTCATGTCTTCATACAATAACCAGTTCAAATTTCAAGACTTAATTTGTTATATTTAAAGAATGACTCGTGTTTAAAGATGGTATGGGGTTTCAAAACGGCACTCACATGGCACAGGTGTTAATTTTTTTGGCGCTCAACAAGTACAGCTAGAGAAAAGTCTTCAGAAATGTAGACCTTGTTGTTGTTTACTCTCAGTGTTGTGTCTGTATATATGATCATAAATCTTTATACCGTTAAAAAACTGACTCTAGAAGTCGACCTTTTTATGTTAAAACTTACGGAGACAATATTTTAACATTATTTGTTATGAAAAAGCTTGTTGAAAACTGATAAATGCTGAAATTTGATATGTCCTAGGAATTCGTTGAAAAATGAAAAACGTGCTTCAAAACATTCTCAGTGCGATCAGTGGACGGTAAGGTTTGCAAGAAGATATGTGTGTGCTTGCGTGCATTTGTGCGTGCGTATGCGTTTGGTTAAACGCCGTTACTAAACAATATTTCAGGTCAATCTCAACGTTTTTGAGTACCAGTATAATGCTACGAGCATCCGTATGAAATATATATATATATACAGAGCCAGATCGATACTTTTTGTTGGGGTGTGGAATAAATGTTTGATTACAGAGTTAGTAAAACTCATTTATAACGGACTGACAAGTTTTCTATTCTTTTCTTTATTTTAACAACTTACCATACGCCTACATTGAATGTATAATAAATGTTGAACTTCTTACGAACAATATTTTACTTGTATTATTAGATTTAAGATTCAGTAAACACTCATAACAGAGAAATGGAAGATTTTTACGGTGGCTGATTTATACCATTTCATCAATTCGCCACGCTACCCCGTCGAGCGAAAACACGAGAATTAAAAAAAGTTAAACGCGGAGTGTTTCGCGAGCAAAAATTCGATAACATGTGCGGAGCGAAAACACGATTATGGGGATGGGGGTGGGGGGGGGGGAGGTGCTGGCGTTGAGCGAGATTCAAGATGTAAAGCGGCTGGGTGCCCAGGTGCCCACCAATGTTATGCCTTTCAAACCTCCTTGCTCGGAGCCCGCTGATCAGCCAGTTTTTGCTCGACTCCCCCCAACGATTTACATATTAAATCTAAACTTTTGGTCTGCGATTCTCCATAGAGAAAATACTAGGAATAAGAAAGGGCGGGAGCGTGGATTGAAAACATGATAATTAGTGGGGGGCGCTGAGCGAAAAGTCGATATTTACGTTATAAATCGGCGCCCAAAATTAGTGGAAAGACGGAATGGCATATATCAGCCATTAAAGAATTTTGTTAAAATGTCTGTTAGGTTCAAAAGACGCTCATATTTTAATATCTTATTAATTCAAAGAATTTATCAATTAATGAGTTCTTGTTTGGCTCTCTCATGAATTGATGTGAGACATTCCGATTTAATAACAGACATGAGACGTGATGACTAGTTCCATTAACTACTGTTTAATCCAACATCAGACTGTTCTTGGTGGTGTTATCTCTACCACACATAACTAACCAGTCCGATTCATCTCTTTTCCGTTGTAGTTGCCTTAGAGCTGACGATTTCTCCACATTTCTGAAGACCTTTCTCTAGCTGTACTTGGTGAGCGTCAAAAAAATACACACCTGTGCCATGTGAGTGCCGTTTTGAAACCCCTTACCATCTTTAAACACGAGTAATTCTTTAAATATAACAAATTAAGTCTTGGAATTGGAACTGGTTTTTGTAGGAAGATATGACTATACGATACTGTATCAAAAATGAATACATTTGGTGTATTTACTGAGTATTTTACGTTTTTTTTTTGACATTTGACATTTTTGAGTCAAACGTTCACGTTTAACTCGCCGTAGTTTGTTTATTTCATTTTTATTTATTTATTTATTTTGTTGGGTTTAACGTCGCACCGACACAATTTTAGGTCATATGGCGACTTTCCAGCTTTAATGGTGGAGGAAGACCCCAGGTGCCCCTCCGTGCACTATTTCATCACGAGCGGGCACCTGGGTAGAACCACCGACCTTCCGTAAGCCAGCTGGATGGCTTCCTCACGTGAAGAATTCTACGCCCCAAATGAGGTTTCGAACCCACATCGATGAGGGGCAAATGGTTTGAAGTCAACGACTCTAACCACTCGGCCACGGAGGCCCCTTGTTTATTTATTTCAAGATGAAATGTTGTGACACTCACAGAACATAGTCATCAATTATTCACCAGGGCGCAGATATCTTTCATTTTACAAAATTTTTTGAATTACCGGAGATACAATAAGAAATACTTACACCACCGCTCCTCCAAAATCGCTTATCGAGCGCTGTATGTGTGAGTGCCACCTGTACTTGGGAGCGCCGGTACCAGGGTGTGTTCAAGCAAATGTTAAGTCCCACTTATGTGGGCAGCATTAACAGCATATAATATATACAAATACATACATTTAACAAACAGTGACACATTGGAAAACGGCCATTGTTATTGTCTTCCATAATTTTTTTAACTCTAATTCGATAATACATGTATAATGAGAAATAAATGAAAATTTTAAACTACATGTATAACAGTTACTGGAGAACAGTAGCAATGAAAATTACTGTTCAGTATGATTAAAGGGAACATATTGCTGGAGAACAGTAGCAATGAACATTACTGTTATAAGTATGATTAAAGGAAACATGTTGCTGGAGAACAGTAGCAATGAAAAGTACTGTTCAGTATGATTAAAGGAAACATGTTACTGGAGAACAGTAGCAATGAAAATTACTGTAATAAGTATGATTAAAGAAAACATGTTGCAAGAGAACAGTATCAGTGAAAATTACTTTTATAAATATGATTAAAGGAAACATCAGATGAGTTTTTATAACAGTTTGTGTTTTTCACAATACTGATTAATGGTTAGAAACTGTAGAGTTTTAAATATAGAATATATTGTGAACTTTTAATGGAGAGAGATATCATTTATTTAACACCTTAATGAAAAGGCAAGCCTAATACCGAAAGCGAAAATGAAATTAGACCTGCAAAAGGCGTCAAATTTAAGTTTGCTTTATATACAAAATTTACAGATTTATATGGTTATGTACAAAAACAATATACTACACATTACAAATACATGTATATATGAATATACATGTCAAAAGTTTTAAACAAACACAGGTAACAAACAAACACAGAAAAAAAGACAAACAAACAAACAAACAAAACAAGATAAACTATCAATAATAGAAATTGAGGCGTATCAATTTTTTCAAATATATCAAATGATCTGTATTTGCATTTCGACACTTAAAGAGTTTACTTTCATCAGTCTTTTGTAACTATACATGTACACTTTTAAGTTGTAGTAATTGGGACATATATAACTTGACATATTTTAAATGACATGAATACTTAGATTGGCACTTGGTGAAATAAGTGGACCTAAATAGAGTCAGTAGTATAAAGTAACTACTGTTAAATTGGTTGGATACATTGATTAGCTAATTAGCCTTTTTGAAATGCTTTATAATAATGTTGCAAAATAAACTAGCTTTTTTAAGTTTTATGGAGTTATGCGACGTAAGTAGTTCTATAAATTTTATCATGTTAGGTCTAGTATAAATATTTCTATCTATTAACTATTTTCTTTCTGTTTTAAATAATGGACATACAAGGAAGAAATGATATTCATCACCTAAATCATTGCAAACAGTCATCTTAGACAGTTTCTATCATTTGAGGGTATATTACTCCAACGACCTGTTTCAATTGGTAAACTGTGGTTTCGAGTCATAAATGCCATTATTCGTTGACCTAAATGTGTGGGAAGCTTGTTAATATATGCACTCTGTTTAAATTCTGTTTTTAAGTATTTATAAATATTAGATGCAGAAGTATTATTTATATCTGACATCCATTTTTGTATAAACGTGTCTCTTAACTTTTGACCAGTGGACTTAATTAGCCACCTGCTATTTATAAAGCTTTGGCTATACCAAATACCGGAGAATCCTAGGTGACATAAGTATTGCTTAATGTTTTCTAGCCATTGTGATTTTAAATAATTATCTGAATGAAGTGTATAGACCATGGAATATATTTTTGATGCTAATGTAGTAGTTTTATCACTATCAATGTTTTCGATAACACATGACCAGTAAGCAATGACTCTGTTTTTTATGTCAACTTCTAATGGTGTTATTCCTAGTTCCCCATAAATCATGTAGATTATACAGAACCACCCACAGTCAATTATCCATTTTTTCTCTGGTACTTAACACATCCAACAATTTTGATTGGTTTTTAATGACATGTCCTCACCAGTAAATCAAACTCAATTGTAATCCAATCAGAAATTAACATCTTCTGTACAATTTATCACCACTGTAAAGAAAACAAACAAGCAAAAAAATATACACTATGCCTTTGTCTAATTTTAAGCAAAACATATGTTAAACAAGAGGACCATGATGGTCCTGAATCGCTCACCTGTCCCCACATGACCCAGTTTTGAACTAAGTATGACGTTGTTTTTTCTATTATTTGACATAGTGACCTAGTTTTTGAGCTCATATGACCCAGTTTTGAAATTGACCGAGATATCATCAAGATAAAAATTCTAACCAATTTTCATGAAGATCCTTTGAAAAATATGGCCTCTAGAGAGGTCACAAGGTTTTTCTATTTTTATACCTACTGACCTAGTTTTTGACTGCATGTGACCCAGTTTCGAACTTTATCTAGATATCATCAAGGTGAACATTCAGCCCAATTTTCATGAAGATCCATTGAAAAATATGGCCTCTAGAGAGGTCAAAAGGTTTTTCTATTTTTAGACCTACTGACCTAGTTTTTGACCGCAGTTGACCCAGTTTCGAATTTGATGTAGATATCATCAGAATGAACATTCAGACCAACTTTCATACAGATCCCATGAAAAATATGGCCTCTAGAGAGGTCACAAGCTTTTTTATTATTTGACCTACTGACCTAGTTATTGACGCAACGTGACCCAGTTTCGAAATTGACCTACATATCATCAAGGTGAACATTCTGACTAACTTTCATGAAGATCCATTGAAAAGTATGGCCTCTAGAGAGGTCACAAGGTTTTCCTATTTTTAGACCTACTGACTCAGTTTTTGAGGGCACTTGACCCAGTTTCAAACTTGACCTAGATATCATCAAGGTGAACATTCAGACCAACTTTTATACAGATCCCATGAAAAATATGGCCTCTAGAGAGGTCACAAGGTTTGTTTATTATTTGACCTAATGACCTAGTTTTTGAAGGAACCTGACCCAGTTTCGAACTTGACCTAGATATCATCAAGGTGAACATTCTGACTAACTTTCATGAAGATCCATTGAAAGTATGGCCTCTAGAGTAGTCACAAGGTTTTCCTATTTTTAGACCTACTGACCTAGTTTTTGAGGGCACTTGACCCAGTTTCAAACTTGACCTAGATATCATCAAGGTGAACATTCTGACTTACTTCATGAAGATCCATTGAAAAATATGGCCTCTAGAGAGGTCACAAGGTTTTTTTATTTTTAGACCTACTGACCTAGTTTTGGACCGAACATGACCCAGTTTTGAACTTGACCTAGATATCATCAAGATGAACATTCTGACCAACTTTCATAAAGATCCAATGAAAAATGTGACCTCTAGAGTGGTCACAAGCAAAAGTTTACGGATGCACGGACGACGGCCGCTGCACGATCGCAAAAGCTCACCTTGTCACTTTGTGACATGTGAGCTAAAAAACGCACATCATCCATCTCCTCAGTAAATTACAAATCCTTATTATCTCATTATCTTTCTAGGGTATAACAGCAGAATATAATCATTAATCATTTTACAACTCCATTATGGAGCGGAATTCATATAAGTTTTAAGTAGCTTGTTTTCCAATCCATTCGATTAAAACTTTCTTTGTTTGTTTGTACTATTTTGATTGATGTATGTCTTTTTATCAAACTTTGTTAATTTGAATATAGTACTCATGTTTGTATATACAATTTGTGGAAATAAATACAGTTTAAACTAACTCCAATATAAAGTACATATGAAACATAGTTCAGGTTGTCCTAAACCTTAGTCCTGGTCGTCCATAGTGTGGTATTGGTCCGGGTCGTACATAACAACCTAGAACTAAGGATTTATACTAAAAATGAATATCGTTCCTCTTTGACTGTACTAGTTATTCTGAAACATCAAAAAACATATATTTGGTAAAAGACAGTGGTATGTAACTTTAAGAGACATGGTCCAGATTGTTCTGAAAAATGGTCCGGGTTGTCCCGAATATGATTCGGATTGTCTGGTCCAGGCAGACCCATGGTCCGGGTTGTCCAATCACCAGTAAAAAATAGGCATCATGATACAAACTCAAAGAAATGAATGCGAGTTTGGAACTAACTTTCATTAGGAGGTCAATTTGATAAGGTAACAATGTAATTCATTCCGTCCAGTCGACTCCCAGGGGTGCTAAAAAAAAAGAGCAGGAGACTGCCAATGGAAAAAGGTTATACAGGTATGTTTAACTTTAATTATTTGTCAGGGGTTTGCGAGTGGGGGCATGTGTTCCTAGCCTTATCGGAATGACTTATTTTATATCTGTCATGCCTCTAAGACAGTCAAAAGTTATCAAGCTGTCCAGAAACGTCCTCTTAAGGTTCATGTAAAGCTTTTGAGACCACCCCTTAGGTAAATTTTCATTTTGGAAATTATACAGGACAGAGCCATAATATTCGTAACATACATATACCGAGTTGTTCAGAAGAAGTAGAAAATACGTTTTATAGAATTCACCTTGTTTGGTAATTTGTATTTTGTCTTACAAAACATGTACTTCAGCTGTCCACATTCTATTTTGTACAAAGTATCAGACTTCTTTTTCAAACATATTTTTCCTCTAAGTTTGTTTTTGATGTGTGTCTTACATACTTATCTAGGTACTCCGGGAAATGAAAAATGAATTACTTTTATATTTGTTGAAATACTGCCATTTTTTGTCAATTTGACAGCTCTACTTTCACTTTCATTTTGCAATTTTTGCATTTCTTTTAAATATACATGGTTTGTAACACTTTCAACTCCCGGAGTACCTGGAGAAATATAAAAGACACACATTATTATAAAAGTAATGACAAAATACTTTTGAAAAAGAAGCTTGATATCTTCTACAAAATAGAACATGAACAGTCAAAGTATACATGTGATATAAGACAAAATGGGCTGTTCAAAATGGAATAACCTGTCTTGAAAGTTTCTTCTACTTTAATATTATGAACATTTTGGTGTATTCTTTATGACAGACCAAGGCCTATGTGGCGTAAAAAACTTAAAAATTCACCTGAGGGTTTGTTTCAAAAGACTTTACATGAACCTGAAAGTATCAATTGAAAAATGTGAAGAATTACTGACATGTCGGTCAAGTAAGCAAAATACACATACATGGGAAATGTTATCAAACGCAGCAGATAAACGTTTGTTGTTCTGAGACAGAGATTTCACATTTCATCTCTCATATTTACATCTCTCGGAAGCACGTGCTCTTTTTTTTTTTTTTTTTTGCAACGTTGAACTCTGGGATTGCCATGCGTTTGTGACGTGACCAGTAAATCGTCTTAGGTACCTACGCGTCACAAAATAATTTCTTGTCTGACGTTTTTTACTTAATAAACGAAGTTCTATATTAAGTAAATGTTATATTATCAATAATTTTCAATTGATGACTAGTGAAAAACCTTCATTTTGACGAATAAAAGATAATTTTAATCTTTTGAACTTTCGAACTTGTTTTAGGTGCGTAGTGATTTTCCCCATTGACGTCATTCTGACTAAGGCAACTCGGCGTGGTGGATAAGACTTATTCGTAGCAGAGTATAAAAAAAAAAGAATACCTTTAAAATGTCTTACAGAGATAGAATGTCTGGTTCTACTGGAAGATCAGATAGAAAGCCATTAGGGTAAGATTAATTTTGTTGGCTTACAAATTACGCTTCTGTCGAGATTTTCTTCAAATTAGAGGGAAGGCGGTCGTGGGTTTTATTTCAACTTATTCCGCCATCTTTGTTTTTGGAAAAATAGGAAGGGAATAGATTGATTTGAAGAGTTGGTACTGTCGTTGTTATCTAAATTCAAAGAAAAATATTCAACGAAGAGATTTTCTTTAAATCTGAAAAAAATACTGGTGCGTATACAGCCATTTAGAAACAAAATTTTCGGACAGTGGTAGGCACTCGTTAAATTATTTGCAGAAAACACGGACATTATTTCAATTTCAGCTGTGTTTCTTCCAGTCACATTTGATTATAACTGGAAGGTCGTGGATCATTAGAAGAATCTTACTGTGATACAACGGTGTTAGTTATAGTTAAAAAAAAGTATTATAAAAAGATTATTGTGTTAGGACATGCTAGTGAAGCACTGACCAGGTCTAGGAAAGTGGAGTATTTAGAGTGGGCAGACCAATGTTCAGCGTAAAAACTACATATTTTAAATCTAAAAACTGATTGAACATTAACTTACCGTTCTTCTTTATCGTCAGTTTGTAGAGTAATATACGAGTATTCAATCATATTGTTTACATATTTCTAGTCGCATGCTGACGTAATAGGCGGGAGCTAAAAATAGTACCTGTAAAACCTGTGCGGAAGTATACCAACGCTCGGCATACGGCATATTAATCTGCAGGTTGTAATTTTGAACCAGACTGGGCACATCTCCCAATCGGGGTAAATTACCTTGTTCGGGGTAATATACCCCGATAGGGGTAAAAGAAGAACAATAGTACAAAATTTTTGATAACTTTTTTATTAAGGAAGTGCTAATGCTCATATTTTCGGGTCTACTTCGTATGATATAAACAGTTGACAATATGATAATTTTTCAACAGATTTTTGTTGTTTTAAAAATTTCAGAATTTCACCATTTTTTAACATTTGCAAAATTGATAAAATGGTACATAGGCATGTTTGTAATGATGATATAAAGCTTTAGTAAAAATATTTATGTTAGCACTTTAAAGAAAAAAGAAATATCAAATTTTTTGTGCTTTTCTATTGTTCCAGTTGTACCCCGATCGGGGTACATTACCCGGATTGGGAGATGTGCCCAGCCTGTTGAACTATCTATGCATTAAAGTGAAGTATAAGACACATCTAACACATCTCACACAAGACATAGGTTATATTGATTAGCTAATTTTTTTAAGTACATAAACATGTACTTAAATTACCCCGCTCTCTATTCTGTATCTATAAATTGAATAAACACATTTTATACAACAATTATCTTAAGGAATTCATTTGAAGTTAATTTGTCACAATTATATGAGTCTAACTACATGAAATCAATAACTGATGATAGTTAATGATATATTTCCATTATTTTTGGAAATCTTTTCAAAAGTGCCATAAAAATTTTGTCCACATAGTATATCAATTACTTGAACAGCATAAGCTACAGAAAAGTGAAGTACAATGGGTCCATATAAAATGCCATGATAAGGGTTTATAGTTTATTTAAGTATAAAAAAAATTATATAATTAAAAAGAAAAAATGTTTTTTTTTCTCCAAAATTCCGCCTGCAAGCTACTTCTGTAAAACCTGTTCTACCAGAAAATCTGTTTTAATTAGGGCTGTCATCGATAGAAACGATATCGATGTATCAACGATATTTTTTGGTCGATCGATTATCGATTCCCATTTTCAATAGGGCTGTCATCGATAGAAACGATATCGATGTATCAACGATATTTTTTTGTCGATCGATTATCGATTCCCATTTTCAAAAATCGATATTTTACAGAGAGAAAAAACTACACAAATAAACACTCAGACCCTAAAAAACAACTAAAGTTCACAAAATTGTAAATTTGGATAAATGCAAAAAAGGAGTGAAGGCAAAATAAAAATGAAAGATGTTATTAATTTTTATGTATTTCTTTTATTTTATAAATACAAATACAACACAATCAAACAGAAATATGGAAAGTAGGCAATAAAACTACAAATAGCATTTACAGGAAGGTATATAGTATGCATATGAACAAATAGGTCGTTAATCTAACTTAATAATCAATATATCGATGTATCGTCGATATTTGTCTTCTGATATATCGGTATCGCCGATACGCCTAAGACCCAATCAATGACAGCCCTAATTTTCAAAAATCGATATTTTACAGAGAGAAAAAACAACTGTCTAGATAAACACTCAGACCCTCTAAAACAACTTTTTCTGCCTGCAAAAATGTGCCGAAAGTAACGGAAGTTGTCAAAAAAGGTCATGTCTAAACTTGTACCGTAGCAGTCTTTTCCCACTAGCCGGCACTACCTATATGGGTAGAAGTAAAAAGGGCTCAACTTCAGAATCTATTTGCAAAAATTTACGTTGTCCTGTCTTGGAAGGTTGCTTCGTTGTTTGTGCATGTAAAAACATAGAGTATATATACTGTTTCTACGTCAATCTCGGCTTTTTACTTGTTCGCGTATAGCTGATCACTCAGTAAAAGGTACAGAATTTAGCTAGTGCCCGTAACAATAACAATCAAAGATGACCGAAGAGGAAGCCGTCGCCGGCTTAAATAGTGGAAAAACAGTCAAAAGACGGAAGGAAAAGCTTTGTTTTGGTTCGTAGAAACACAGGGTGTTGCTTAAACATGCCTTTCTGTACAACAAACAAACAGTCAAACACTACAAATTTGAGGCCCATTGAAAACTTGGGCAGAAGTTAAAAAAGAAAACAAAAAAACAACAAAAAAAAAAAGAAAAAAAAAAAAAAAACTCGCGGTGCCAATACCTAATCCGAATGTAAACTTGTGCAAGCTAAAAATTAAGACAGGGTATGAAACAGGCTAAAAATAAATAAAAACATTGTAAATAAATAAATTAATTAATTTAATAAATAAATAGATATCTGTGGAAGAGAAATGCAGAATTTTAGCTGTTTGAAACCCAACGCCAGTGCCTGGTATTATAGTTTACTAGGTTGTAAAGTAGGATAAATGCAAAAGAGGAGTGAAGGCACAATGAAGATCTATAAAAGATTTCATTAATTTTCATTTATTTTATTTATTTCATAGATACAAATACAACACAATCAAACAGTAATATAAAAAGCAGGCAAAAAAAAAGACATAACATTAACAAGAAGGTATATAGCATGCCCATAAACAAAGAGATTGTTAATCTAACTTAATAATCGAAATATCGATGTATCGTCGATATTTGTCTTCCGATATATCGGTATCGTCGATATGCAAAAGACCCAATCAATGACAGCCCTAGTTTTAATGAAAGTAGAACACAAAACTGAGTGGCTTTTAGCCTTGCATCGTCTGCTCTACTGTGACCAAGTGACCATACCGGAAATGAACCGCACTTTGATAAAATCTAGCTTGATGTAAACAAACGAAATGGGACTCACAAGAGCTGATATTTTAAATATATATTAAGAAATTCCCAGAGAAACGTGATATATGCCGAGCGTTGGTATGCGCCGAGCATTGGTCTGCCCACTCTACAGATTATCTATAAATTTACAGATTGTGTGATTGCTGATCACAGACACTTTGGGCTTTGACAAGCTTATATTGGTATTCGTCAGCAATTTTTTGCATGCTAGCATCATGCAGACATATCTGACGGACATGAAAATTTTTCAGGGGTTGCTCTGGATATTTTTTAGCTGTCCCAAACACTTTCGCCGTTTGGGAAAATTTGCAGCCAACATTGATGCCGGTGCCAAAAGGAAGATTGGAAATGAAAGTTAATTTTACCTGCATTATAAACTACAAGACCAAAAACAAATACTAAAATTCAAGTTCATTTATTTTAGTTCTATTTTCAAAACTACAAAACAAATTGAATAAAGAACATTTTAGTAAAATGAGTGTTTTACAAGTTCTTTTAACCATTTCTAAATTAAGTACAAACTGCGCTATGAAAAGTCGCCTTTAAATTTTTATCTGAAATTTACAAGTCTGTAACTCGTAAATTTATCAGGTGCACAATCGAAAGCTGTGGAAGTTTTCATGCATGTTTCGGTTCTCCTGTTTTAAAATGCGCGATTCTTGCATCAACTTATTCTGATTTAATTGATTTATTTCAGGGATCAGCCTAGGTCAAAATTTTAGGGAGAAGTGACTTCTCCCTCCACAGAATTTAGGGAGAAGTTGAGAAATTTAAGGAGAAGAATCGGCATAGCATTCAGTTTCTTGCCCATATATATCCACTTTCTGTGGGTCTAGCTGTAACTTATAAACAGTAAATATTTAAGGAAATTGATTCTTGCATTATCATTTTCATGAATTTCTAAATAAAGTATAAACTTAGCTATGAAAAAGTCGCCTTTAAATTTTTATCCGAAATTTACATGTCCGAAATTAGTAAATTTAACAGGTGCACGATCAAAACGGCGTGAAAATTTTCATTAATGTTTCGATTCTCGTACTTTTATAATGCCCGATTTTTGCACCAATTTGTTCAGATTTATACATTTAATTTATTCATTTATTATTTTTTTCGAAAATAATACCAAACTCTTAGTTAATGGCGATCTTTTTACAATATTTTGTACGGCAGTTCTGACGTCCGCGAAATCATTTTTTATCCACAGTACCCGTGCCGTTCATTTACAGAAATTGACCGTAATTATGGTAATTGAAATAATTTTTGAAGTAATCTTTAATAAAATGAAAGAATAATATACAATTGTTGCATAAAATCATGCTCTCGTTAAGTTTATCGGCTTTTTACACGCCGATTGAAAATTTTCAAAATGGCGGCGGCTTACAATATTATTTCTTGACACTGTTAGATATTAACGCTACGATTGGCTGAAGTTTGACAGGCGAGTAGGCGGGGTTGACTATGGATTTATCGATAATTTAATCTAGAATATGCATCAAGTTTTGCAACTTAAGTAAACAGATAATAACTCGCTGAAAAACTCGGCGATTTGGATTTCGCCCGGAGGCGATAATTAAGCGAAGTGGCCGACTTTAAAGCGACGATATCGCTCAAATCGCCTTGTAGGCTGATCCCTGTATTTATTCTTCATCTTTTCGAAAACAATACTAAACTTGGTGATTTTTTACACCAGTTAAGGCGTCTGCTGAATCGGTTCTCGGGCAATTCTTTTATAGAAATTGGCCGTATTTGGATGTAATTTATAATAAAATCAATAAATAATAATATATGCTTGATGCGTAAGATCATGTTGAAGAAGATTCAAGTGTGCACTTGATAAAATTATCGGCTTTTTACACGCCTATTGAAACTTCTCAAAATGGCAACGGCTTACAATATTGATAAATTAACGCTACGATTGGTTGAAGTTTGACAGGCGAGTATGAGGAGTTAACCACGGATTTATTGACAATTAACATCTATTGTATTATGCTTTTTGTGCATCTGAGTCCAACAAAATGACCCTCAGAAATCAACAGAAGCTCATGGTGACCCTAAGTTATCTGAGCCATGAGATCCTGTGACATCAGAAAATAACCCATCTGTCTTGTGTGTTCAACCTTGGTGCATATTTGAATGAAATAAATTTACCTTAAAATAAAACTTAAAAATGATTTCTTAATTTTTCCCAATTTAAAAGGCATGGGCTGTTGCAAAAAAAAAGTAAAAAAAAATCACAGATACAAGTTTAATGTGTTTATATTTCTTTACTCAATCAAAGATTGACCTGTCGACCCCATGTCAGTTTTGTATCCACGGTATGTGAAGTCAAGATGCAGTGATGATTATATTTTATATGTTTCTAGCCGTAAAACAGATTTAACATAGACATTTAACTGGAGTTATGTTAATGTGTATCTAGACTCCGCGCACATTACTTTCAGTCGCTTGTCATTGTACTTTGGGTGTTACAGGTATACTATTTTCAGATCACGTTTTCTCGATTGCAACTGCATGAAACTTTATAAACTCTTGTGAAAAGCATAGTATTGTATTAATAGGTGTCATTTCTTTTTCTAGTTTGGGTTCACATGGTTTACCATCTTCTTTTGGTGGATCAAGAGGTGGTCGTGATGACAGATACGGTGGGGGTCGTGGTGGATTTGGTGGTGGCCGTGGTGGTGGTGGTGGTGGATTTGGTGGACGAAAAGAGAAAGGGTCGCAGCCAGGTGCGTCATTGAGAAAACCTAAATGGGAGATGGACAGACTGCCAAAATTTGAAAAGAATTTCTATGTAGAACATCCCAGAGTGACAAACAGGTCTCCAGTGAGTACTGCTTTTTCTGCTTTGAGTAGTAAACCAAACCATTTACAAGAGTAAAACAACCCACTTTTTTAAGACTTTGAAGCATCGTGTTATAGAGTTTAGAATAACTAGGGAATTTTGAATCCATATGCGGAAGCTAGTCATCTTAATAGAATTTTATGCAGGAAAATGAGAACCAAATGAAGAAATTTTATACCACTTTTTGATCATGAAATAAAATTAGAAGCTGTAGTGGAATTGATCAGAGATGTTAATCTTGAATTTTGTTTTGTGTACCTTTTAAAAAACAAGTGATCTTAAATGCCTTAATTGTAACATTTTTATCTAAATCTAGTTCCTTTTTTAAAATTGGAACTTTTATTCTGACCAGGATTGTGTTGCTTTTCAAATTTCAGATGGAAATCCAAGCATATCTTAGCACCCATTCAATTACATCACATGGACAAAATATACCCAACCCTATTCTTTCATTTGACGAAGCTAATTATCCAGGTAATATATTCTGTAGGAGTCCTATGGTTTGTATATGAAATAATTGTCTGAAGGTAGATTCTTACTTCACAGACATGCTTCATTTTTCAGATGGAAATCCAGGCCTATTGTAGTGCCAACCAAATTACTTTCACAGGAAGCAATGTTGCAAAACCAATCTTAAGCTTCGAAGAAGCCTGTTTTCCAGGTTGGTATTCATGCAGATTGTTATGTTTCCAAATCAGTGGTATACCATGTTTGTTTTTCCTTTTTTGCCATGTAGTTACCAATGCACAAAAATCATCACAAATTATATCAAGAGTGGGTGTGAGGATGAACTTGCTACCATTGTATTTGGAAACATAACCTAGTAGCCAATGCAATAGAAACCTCATGTTTATGGTGCTTGTGTGTCTATTGTACCGGCCAGACTGCTGATGAATCTAAACCAGAACGCCAGTCATTGTTCCTGGAAGCTTTGTATGCTAGTCTCTGTGTCACGTGTTATATGACTGGCTTAATTAATTAAAATACTGCAATTAGTAGTTTACATGGTGTATGTATCTAAAAGGTCTTCCATCACTATTTGAACCGAAACCTAAAAATGAAAGACTACTTGAGAAATAGTTCTAGATGTCTGAATAGACCATCTGCATTTGTTTGAAATAATGTTTATATTGGCTTCAGCACCAAAAGTTAATACATCAGTTTGAAGATTAGTTGATTCAGAATTTAGCTTGATATTGACCAATAGAATTGAGGCATTCAAGGCTGATGTCAGTATACAGGAGCTATGACATGTTTGTTTTTCCTTTTTTGCCATGTCAAGCTTAATTCAAGGCTGATGTCAGTATATAGGAGCTCGGTCATTGAAAATGAACAGTCTACATGTGATTATAGCAATTTTTGCAAATGCATACAGAGCTAAAATAGTTCTTTGTTTTACCATCTGCTGTATATTCAACCAAGTGTGTGGTACTAATTTATTGTTAACATTTAAAATTTATGCAACTCCTTTAAAAGAAGGGTGTGGTATGTTGGTTTGTGATATCAGTTGGTAAACCATTTGTTTAGTTCCATAACTGGAGAACCATTGAGCATATGACAGACTGTTAGGCTGCATTTGGACAGTAGGTGACCCATTACATTGGAGGGTAGTAGGTCATGGTAACAGCAAAATCTGGTCTTTTGGAAAAAGTTACTTATCATTCGTGTAAAATCTTCCATATTGGGCTGTTAAAACTTAAGTTGATGGCCTGTGGTCAGAAGATGACTCTTTGATCGAGATAGGTCAAAGGGTGTGGTCACAAAGACCTTGTAATTTTTTATCTTTTCTATACTGGTAACTAGATCTATGACAAGTCTGTGCTATCAAATCAAGTATTACAGAATGATTGCCTGTTTCCAATGGGGAGATGACCGCTTGCTTCTGTTTTGCAAGCCAAGTCAGTCGATGAAAATATAGTCTTCTGCCAACAGGCCGTCATGGGTAGGGGGGGGGGCACATGTGTTTATAATTAGCTCTTTTTTTACAGAATATGTGATGAGCAATATTCGTGCCCAGTCCTGGACTCAGCCGACACCTATACAAGCAGTTGGTTGGCCCATAGCTCTCTCTGGTAGAGATGTTGTAGGAATTGCACAGACTGGCTCTGGAAAGACAGCAGCTGTAAGTTGCACTCTAGATACTTAGTCTTTGAAAATGATGTTGTCTTGCATGAAAGAGATATTTGGCTAAAAGTAATGCAAAAATTGTAACAAAGCTAAACACATGGTTTCGAGTCGCTAGTTTTACCACATTGGATGTGAAAACACTAATGACGGAGACTTGTGTACTTCGCAGTAAAAAATTGTTTCTTGCATGTAATTGTTTCTAAAAATACGAGATTTTTGGGTTATTCTAAAATAATTAGGTTAAAAGATAACTTGGTAAATTTTAGTTACTATCTTTGTAAAATGATAAACATATTTTAATTTTAAAAACAGATAAAACCAATTATTCTTTACTCAAGCAATTTGCTGATACCCATTCATGGATGGGTCCACTTAGGCAATCGTGATAAACTGCCTTGCTCAATGACAACAAGATGGGAGTTACCAGAAATCAAACCTGGGGCCTTCACCTCTGTAGGAAAGTGTCTTGGGGCCCCCTCAGCCAATGTCTCCACAGATGGGGGTTTCTATTGATACAATTCTTTTTTCTTTCAGTTTATTCTGCCAAGCATTGTACATATCAATCACCAGCCATATCTTGAAAGAGGCGATGGTCCCATAGCTCTAGTCCTTGTACCAACAAGAGAGTTGGCACAACAAGTGCAAGAAATCTGTGCAGAGTTCGGATCTACATCCAGTATACGGAACTGTTGTGTTTATGGTGGTGCACCAAAGGGACCACAGATCAGAGATTTAGAAAGAGGTAAGGAAAAACTTATGCAGTTTCAAAGACCTTTTTGTATGGCATTTCTCAAAATATCTTTTAGCATAACTTGGTCAAATGGAAATCTGAAGATTGCTTACCATAAAAGTACCGTAGATACCCGTGTATAATGCGCACCCGTGTATAATGCGCACCCCCGATCTTAGTCCAAAATCCTGGGAAAAAAAAAAAAAAAAATTTGGTCAATTTTGAGGTGGATGGAAAACGAAAGTAGAGTTTACATCGACACCGGTAATAAATTTTATCTCCACGGCGGAGAGCAGCATCGGTCTCACGGTACTATCGATTTTTGTTTTCTCGAAAATAAAACCAGTAAATTATTGTTATATTTGTTGTTTTACCTTTTTTAATTCACTATTTTGAATAAATAAATAGCAGCTAATTCAATATTTCGGAATGGTATCTTTCAAAATGACATGAGCTTCTCAATTTAAACTGATAACAAAAGGTGTGATAGTGTTTTTGTCACGATCATAAAGCCAGTAATTACCGGCAATCAACGTGTCACCTCGTGTCAATTATGTTGTTCACAGTTTGATCTCGGTTAAAGATAATTCTCGATCTTTAATTAGTAACATAATTTTTGTGATTTATAAACATTTCTTTCGTCAAAATACTTTTAAATTTATATGAAATTAATTTTGTTTGAAAGAAAAATAAACAATTCGATCTTTTACGGAACGTAACGGCAATCTTAGATTTTAGCGGAGACAGTAAGCGCGGGGAGTAGTTTCCCTTTACCAAAATGGCGAACATCGGTAACAAACTTGTTTTGAAGTTGGAAAATTGTCTATACCTGTGTATTATGCGCACCCACGATTCGGGGGTGGTCCCGGGGGTCAAAAAACTGCGCATTATACATGGGTATCTACGGTAGGTTAGTTATTTTAGGAGACGCAAATGTATATGTTATTAAACAACAGAGCAT
The DNA here is from genome assembly GCF_021730395.1 of Mercenaria mercenaria. Taxonomy (NCBI): domain Eukaryota; kingdom Metazoa; phylum Mollusca; class Bivalvia; order Venerida; family Veneridae; genus Mercenaria; species Mercenaria mercenaria. The sequence continues at coordinate 86,875,096 of NC_069362.1, read as the reverse complement.
GTATTTTGTGGATATTGTTCTGTAAGATTTTTGAAAAAAAGTTCAACAAATACTTTTATTTTTCAGGAGCAGAAATTTGTATAGCAACACCAGGAAGACTGATCGATTTTCTTGAATCTGGAAAGACCAATCTACGACGCACAACATATCTAGTCCTTGACGAAGCTGATCGTATGTTAGATATGGGCTTTGAACCACAGATTAGAAAGATAGTCGAACAAGTCAGGGTAAGTAAACAAATGGATAAGAACTTAAAAATTCCAGTAGTAAAATTATAAGATCCAGTTTTGAGAAAAAGATGTTTGGTCTTGCATGTAAAAAAAGGTTTATAAAATGTCAACCAGACTTTATCTATAATTCTATTGACCTGAATATTTCACTGAGATACCATATACATTTCACTTCTGTATTTCTGTAATTCACTGAAGAACATGTAAGGAAAACTGATTTGGACATTTATGATTATTTTTAATTGCTGATATTTTCACTTTAGCCTGACAGACAAACACTTATGTGGAGTGCAACATGGCCGAAGGAGGTTAGGCAGTTAGCTGAGGAGTTCCTTGTAGACTATGTACAGATGAACATTGGAGCTTTACAGATCCATGCTAACCACAATATTCTACAGATTATTGATGTGTGCCAGGAAGCAGAGAAAGACATGAAGTAAGCAAACATTCGTTTCATATTGGTTAAATGCTACTTTTTCATCACTGTTTAGAACGTTAGTCAATTCTGCAGAGCTTGCAGGAGTTACTGTAAAGCAGTCTGGTATGTCAAAATTTTGTTTCATGTGCATATTAATATGCACCCTGAGATAATTTTAATAACATAAATATTCTTTATAATTTTGACAGTATTTACGATCAGTGTGGGATTCCATCTGTGAAAGAGATTACTATCAGAAAAGGTTACAGTAGTAATTGGAAGTATGCTTCTTTGTTCAAATGTAAATTTTATTGATTTGTGGTGGCAGGTTGATGAAATTGCTTGAAGAAATCATGCAGGAGAAAGAAAACAAGACACTCATGTTTGTAGAAACAAAAAGAAAAGCTGACGAGTTACAACGCAGGATGAAACGAGATGGGTAAGGCATATAAATATTACTGTTTGATAAGAGAAAGGTTCATAGTAAGGATTGAAGCATCAGTTGTAGGAGTGTACAGAGATGTAAGGAGAATTTATAGATATTTAAAAATAATGAAATTGATAATATGAAGTAGATTTGGTTTAATAAGTTTGGAGTTCCTATTAGCTGTGAATAAGATTAATTCAGAATAGCAATAGTACTTTTTGAAGGTGTGACCTTCACGCTTGCAGAGTTGTTATATGCAGTTTAAACGTGCTAAATATCTATGGATGTTTACATCCACTGTAAGAGTATAACTTGCCTACAACAGTTAAATCAGTGTTTACTTTGACTTCCAGGTGGCCAGTGTTGTGTATCCATGGTGACAAGTCTCAGCCAGAGAGAGATTGGGTTCTTAGTGGTAAGTAGTAGTTAAATGAAGATAAGTTTTAAGTTGTTGTAAGATAAAAAAAAATGTAAACAAACGGTGTGTACTGATAATGTACTCCATTTAAATATTCAGAATCTGCGCATAACAAATATATATTCATTCTTCACTTAGTTACAATTATTATTTTAAGTATTATCACAGTAAGGTTTCATTATCAATGTTCTTTCTCATTTCAGAATTCAAGCACAGTCGAGTTCCACTTTTAATAGCTACAGATGTTGCTTCCCGTGGTCTAGGTTTGTTTAAACACCCGGAGTGTTGTCCTTTATCAGATATTTTTATACGGTTAAAGATTATAACATCTTGAAAAAAATCATTTTATTTATGCTTTGTAAAATATTCATTTAGTTTACTTAAACATCTTAGTTGCATACCAGCAAGGAATAGTATATTTAAAGTCTTTGAGTTTATGCATACTGTATGCTAATGTTCATCTCTTCTGTTTTCCATTTCCTTGTTGATAGCTTCATAGATTAAGAACAGCTTGAATGCGGCAGGAGGCTCGATGTCGGCATGACAAGACTGGAAAGATATGAGGGGAGGCTACTGTAACTGAGGGGAGATCACTCCGAGTGGCTCCCATCTTAAGTGTCACATGGTGGCTCTGCTTTCATCTATATTTCAACCCTCTTGTGGACTTCCATGTAAGTACAACAAACAAGAGGGACTTACGATAGGAGTAAAGCAGAGCAAAGTTTTGGCACTTAGATTTTTTTTAAACTTGTTTTATCAACAGAATGTAGTCCATGCTTTATTTAAATATCCAGTTGCTACATATGTCACAGAAAACCCTTTACTGAACATAATAATTACATAACTTTTTATTTTCTAAAAGTCAAGTTTTACAACCTAGGAAAAATAGGGTGGTGGAAAAATTTAATGATGTTAATATATTCTGTACTGAAGCATTGTTGGGTAGTCTGAAAAAATCAGCTGCCTGCAAAATATGTTTCAATTTAGTACATTTTTCAAAAACAAATTGTCAGTTTTCAGGCTGCCCACAATGTTAAATTATTGTTTATGTGTATGATTTTCATAACTGCTTTGGAACATGTGGCTGTTAAAAGTTTTGGGTCTGGGGTCAAGTTAGGACCTTGGTAACAAAGACCGACAGTCATATTGCATAGAGACATGCTGAATGTTACAAATTGGCTGAATCTTGGTTTGAATTAACATATAATCTGTGACTAAACTGGATACGCAAAATTACTTTTAACCATGGACTTGCATTTTATTTGCTTTGGACGAAAAAATTGACATCTGACATAACTATTGATTTAATGACAACTTAATTATCAAGCAATGATGACAGCTGCGGAAGGACCAACGGCCCTCCCTCACTACATTGTGGTGATGTCATGTCGTAGAGCCCTGCCTCAGGAGAGATTTCACCAGCTACAAATCTGGTATTTATATGTTGGTATTGTCGTGCACATTACATGGATGAAAAGGCAAGAGTTGGTATAGGAGCGTACAAGGCCAGTATTGGAGGGGCAGGGGTTGTTTAAACGATATGTACTGAAAAAATGTTAGTGGCTGTTAATGACAATACTTAGCCATTTCATGTTTGAGATACTGATGGGGATTTCTTAATTACGATATGTTAAATGTCAGATTTAGATAAATGGTCTTAGAGTATGCTCTTGTGTTGTTTTTTGGGGAAAAATTGTCTTTCATATTGCATTGTTGTCTTGCCATTACATTCAAAGTATTTACATACAAATACATAACAACAGTAAATGCGATGTTTGCAGTGAAGAGTGTTTTCTGGAGAAAAAAATTTCAGGTCAATGATAGTGTTGAGTGCAATTGTGTATGGGACTGTTTTGCATTATTTCTTTAAAGTAAATTTTCCTATTTGTAATTGAACTTAACAGCATATGTGTAAAAAGGCACTAAATGTTGTCCTGTACAAGAAAGGCACTTGACCTCGGACCCATTGACTTAGCCAGAAAATCCTCTTTTTAAATATTCAGTTTAATTCAGAGTTGATTATTTCAGAGTATGATTTTGGTGGTGCAGAAAGTAGTATAACAATGTTGATTCTCTTTATAACTAGAAACATGTTTCTTCATTTTTTAGATGTGGAAGATATCAAATTTGTCATCAATTTTGACTATCCGAACTCCTCTGAAGATTACGTACACAGGATAGGACGTACAGGAAGAAGTTCACACACCGGCACAGCTTACACATTCTTCACTCCAGGCAATATCAAACAGGCCAAAGATCTCATTGATGTTTTACAAGAGGCAAAACAAGTAGTCAACCCTAAATTGTTACAACTCGCAGAAAGCTCTAGAGGATTTGGCAAAGGTAGGCATATCTTTTTAAACTGAACTTGTAAACAGTATTAACATCTGAGGAGCAATGAGGAAAATATGATAAACATAGTGCAGAAGTTTAGTGATTTGTTTATACATAAATAGATACTTAATAGCATGTAAAGTTTTAAACTAAGGTCCTTACCAATGCAAATGTTGAAACCTGTGGAAGTGAAACAGTTTAATTAATGAAATACAGATTCTTTTCTCAGTGATAGTGCTTTTACTTTAGGTCGTTATGGAAGAGGAAGAGACAATTACGGTGGTGGATCAAGGTTTGGTGGTGGAGGATCCAGGTTTGGAGACAGATCCGGTGGTCGAGGTGGCTCCAGGTTTGACTCTGGTAGCAGCCGTGGAGGATTTGGTAATCGTGACAGCAGAGGTGGTGGTGACCAGAAGGGATTCGGAAACACAGTGAAAGGATTTGGCAATACAACTGGTCGGGGCAGAGGTGGTGCCACCGGCAGTGGTATGGGATCTGCAGGCGGGCGAGGGGGTTTCTCTAATCAGAATGGACAAATGAATGGCTTTGGTTCACAACAGAACAATTACACCAATGGTGGTAGCTATGGTCAGCAGCAGGGCTACAACAGCTGGAGCGCCATGGGGAAATAGACTTGATCAGAATCTCGCAAACATCAGTAAAAAGAAATGATAACTTTGGTGCACTTTATGAGCTCTTGTAGTATTTGAAGAGTTTGAGATTATAAAATGTTAAAGTGCAAAAATACCTGTGACTCATGCATATTTGAGAAAAATTTACTTTTGGAAATTGTCCATTTGTGTGCAGCATTTTCAGCAGATGTAAACAATTTCAAGGACAGAACAAACATCTAGTATTGAGCTGCATGTGATTCATTAAGTACAAAAAAAAAACAGGGACTCTTAAGAAAAGTTCCAAATTCAGTTAAGAAGATTTATTCCTACAGTTTGTATTATGCGAACAATTTCTTGCAAGTACAGAACAAGTATTGAGTTTTATAAGTGACAGATTGTTGCAATAATTTAAATTAATATTGCTTGTCAGATGATGTGATTTTTGAATGGTGGTAGTAGACAGTACATTAATATTTATTTCATTGTTTATAAATCATCTTTTGTTACATTCATTTTATCATTATTTTAATCTCCATTGAAATTTCTTAAAATCATTGCTGGTTCATTTTATTGTAAATTGTCAGTCTTAATTTTGTTTAATATGATTATTGCCTGCACTTCTGCTAAGAGACAGTAAACTATTAGTATTTTGTCATCATTGGACCAATGTTGTACTGCCACCTTTTTGTTGTATATTGTAAATATTCTTTAGACTGAAAATAAAAGTTAAAAAACCTGTATTTATGTTACACTGCTTTAATATTTGTGTTGAAAGATGGCTGCCATGGCCTTATTAGGTTTTATGAGGGTGAAGTAACGGTAGATAGGCGTGTCCATAGAGACTACCTGCATCTTTAGCTTGGGAGCTATCCTACTCGACCAATCTGTTCCATGTCCACATGCATTTTCTCTCCGTCTCCGTAATAACATGATTGGTCTGTCTCCAACATACAATAGTTATTCGTCATCAACACCCACATATACTTTATGAAAGAAAACTTGAAATTTTCTCCATTTAGGGCTTTTAGGCCATTTTTAGCTCACCTGTCACAAAGTGACAAGGTGAGCTTTTGTGATCGCGCGGTGTCCGTCGTCCGTCCGTAAACTTTTGCTTGTGACCACTCTAGAGGTCACATTTTTCATGGGATCTTTATGAAAGTTGGTCAGAATGTTCATCTTGATGATATCTAGGTCAAGTTCGAAACTGGGTCACGTGCCTTCAAAAACTAGGTCAGTAGGTCTAAAAATAGAAAAACCTTGTGACCTCTCTAGAGGCCATATATTTCACAAGATCTTCATGAAAATTGGTCAGATTGTTCACCTTGATGATATCTAGGTCAAGTACGAAACTGGGTCACGTGCCTTCAAAAACTAGGTCAGTAGGTCTAAAAATAGAAAAACCTTGTGACCTCTCTAGAGGCCATATATTTCACAAGATCTTCATGAAAATTGGTCAGAACGTTCACCTTGATGATATCTAGGTCAAGTTCGAAACTGGGTCACGTGCCCTCAAAAACTAGGTCAGTAGGTCAAATAATAGAAAAACCTTGTGACCTCTCTAAAGGCGATATTTTTCATGGATCTGTATGAAAGTTGGTCTGAATGTTCGTTTTTGATGATATCTAGGTCAAGTTCGAAACTGGGGCATGTGCGGTCAAAAACTAGGTCAGTAGGTCTAAAATAGAAAAACCTTGTGACCTCTCTAGAGGCCATATTTTTTTATGAGATCTTCATGAAAATTGGTCAGAAAAGTTCACCTTGATGATATCTAGGTCAAGTTCGAAACTGGGTCACGTGCCTTCAAAAACTAGGTCAGTAGGTCAAATAATAGAAAAACCTTTTGACCTCTCTAGAGGCCATATTTTTTACGGGATCTGTATGAAAGTTGGTCTGAGTGTTCATCTTGATGATATCTAGGTCAAGTTCGAAACTGGGTCACGTGCCTTCAAAAACTAGGTCAGTAGGTCAAATAATAGAAAAACCTTGTGACCTCTCTAAAGGCCATATTTTTCATGGATCTGTATGAAAATTGGTCTGAATGTTCATCTTGATGATATCTAGGTCAAGTTCGAAACAGGGTCATGTGCGGTCAAAAAATAGGTCAGTAGGTCTAAAAATAGAAAAACCTTGTGACCTCTCTAGAGGCCATACTTGTGAATGGATCTCCATTAATATTGGTCAGAATGTTCACCTTGATGATATCTAGGTCAAATTTGAAACTGGGTCACGTGCCTTAAAAAACTAGGTCAGTAGGTCAAATAATAAAAAAACCTTGTGACCTCTCTAGAGGCCATACTTTTTATTGGATCTGTATGAAAGTTGGTCTGAATGTTCATCTTGATGATATCTAGGTCAAGTTCGAAACTGGGTCAACTGCGGTCAAAAACTAGGTCAGTAGGTCTAAAATTATTAAAATCTTTTGACTTCTCTAGAGACCATATTTTTCAATGGATCTTCATGAAAATTGATCTGAATGTTCACCTTGATGATATCTAGGTCAGTTTCGAAACTGGGTCACGTGCGATCAAAAACTAGGCCAGTAGGTATAAAAATAGAAAAACCTTGTGACCTCTCTAGAGGCCATATTTTTCATGAGATCTTCATGAAAATTAGTGAGAATGTTCACCTTGATGATATCTAGGTAAAGTTCAAAACAGGGTCATGTACCTTCGAAAACTAGGTCAGTAGGTCAGATAATAGAAACACCTTGTGACCTCTCTAGAGACCATATTTTTCAATGGATCTTCATGAAAATTGGTCAGAATTTTTATCTTGATAATATCTAGGTCAAGTTCAAAACTGAGTCACATGAGCTCAAAAACTAGGTCACTATGTCAAATAATAGAAAAAACGACGTTATACTCAAAACTGGGTCATGTGGGAAGAGGTGAGCGATTCAGGACCATCATGGTCCTCTTGTTAGACAAAAGTGAACCTTCTCATTTGTTACAATGGGGGCACTGCCTCTTATTGGAGCTTGAAATAGAAATACCTGTAAACGTCTTATTTTTTTGAACAGCTTGGATCTTCATCAAATTCTAAGGTCCTCTACAAAAAAAATTGAAGTTGGGGCACCTGGCCACTTTCAGGGGTAGCACATGATAAAATAGAAATACCCTGAAACACGGTTTGATAGACCTTTCAAACTTTCTGAATTTTAACCCTTAACATGCTAAATTTCTATAATGGACTGGTCCATCTTCCAATTTCGGCAGTACCATTTATCATTTGAAGAGGTGTTTACTAAAAATTTACTGACTGAATAGCAAACAATGCAGACCATGATTAGACTGCATGGATGTGCAGGCTGGTCTTGGTCTGCACTGGTCGCAAAGGCAGAAAAGTTGAAAAAAGGCAGTTTTGTAGAAAAGCATGTCTCTCCCAATGCATAGTCGTATAGGCAAGAAGTCACTAGGGGACACTGGAGAGAGTCAGAGACACTGATGGTTGGCTGCAATAGGGATCGTCTACTTGGCATGTCAAATCATCTCACTAAGTTTCAACATTCTGGGCCTAGTAGTTAAGTTATGAATTGGAAACGTTTTTCCATGTTCACGCCCCTGTGACCTTGACCTTTGATCAAATGAACCCAAAATCAGTAGGGGTCATTTACTCTGCATGTCCAATCACCCTATTAAGTTTCAACATTCCGGGTCAAGTGGTTCTCCACTTACTGATTGGAAAGAGTATTCCATGTTCAGCCCCCAGTGACCCCAAAAACATTAGGGGTCAGCTATGAAGTTTGAAGGTTCTAGGTCAAATGGATCTTAAGTTATTGACCAGAAATGGATTTACATTTTCTGTCCGCTGTGACCTTGACCTTTAATAGTGACCAAAAAAGCATTGGCGGTCATCTACTCTGCATGTCCAATCATCCTATGAAGTTTCAACATTCTGGGTCAAGTGGTTCTCAAGTAAATGACTGGTTTTCCATGTTCAGGCCCCTATGACCTTAACCTTCCATAGAGTGACCCCAAAATCAATAGTGGTCATCTTCTCTGCATGTCCAATTATCCTACGAAGTTTTAACATTTTGGGTCAAGTGGTTCTCAAGTTATTGATAGGAAATGGTTTTCCATGTTCGGGCCCCTGTGACCTTGACCTTTAACAGAGTGACCCCAAAATCAATAGTGGTCATCTTCTCTGCATGTCCAATTATCCTACGAAGTTTTAACATTTTGGGTCAAGTGGTTCTCAAGTTATTGATAGGAAATGGTTTTCCATGTTCGGGCCCCTGTGACCTTGACCTTTAACAGAGTGACCCCAAAATCAATAGGGGTAATCTACTCTGCATGACCAATCATCCTATGAAGTTTCAACATTCTGGGTCAAGTGGTTCTCAAGTTACTGATAGGAAATGGTTTTCCACGTTTGCCCCTTTGATGGAGTGACCCCAAAAACAATAGGGGTCGTCGACTTCATAAGCCCTGCCACCCTATGAAGTTCGAACGTTCTAGGTCAAATGGTTCTCCAGTTATTGATCGGAAATGAAGTGTGACGGACAGGGCAAAAACAATATGTCTCTCCAGTTGGGGAGACATAATAATGGAACCTGTACACAGGTCAGTTCCAAATGTGGTTACTGAGATACCAGTTTACATACAAAAACTTAACCTAATTGGGATATTGAAGAATTGGTAAGTGTAATAGCTCTACCTACTCGATGGTTGAAACCAGTTTTATCAAGCCTTTCAAGATTGTTCAATTATTCCAATTTGTCAGAAAACATGGTCCTCGGGGGAGCAAGGTTATTTTTATATGCCCGAAGAGACGTATTATGTTTTATTATACCTCACATAAATGTCCAATGCAAATTTCCCATTAGTTTAACTTTAATAATATATCGTATTCCCTAGTGATTTTATATCACATGCGCGAAATCGTTATTTTCAATTTCTGTGCAGGGGATATGATCCATAATTTCATATCGCATGCGCAACAGCGTTACTTTGTTTTTCTGCTCGTGATATTATTTTTTTTCATATCACCTGTTCAGAGATTGATACTTTGGCATTGATTAAAAGACTGAGTTGATAAATTTTCAGACGAGGCACATATAATTATACGTTAGGATTAAATTATCCTTTTCTGGTGCTCATGCATGTGCGAACATGGCCGAATTTTCTTTTTTATGCTACATGCAAAATATTTTGAAAACAACTTTTCATCAAATATTGAATCGAAACTACCACAATAAGTTTGGAAATTATCTAACTAAGAAAATGAGTGTTCACACTTATATGTTTCATTTAGAGAACAGAAAGTTATTGCCATTTTTCGAATGCTACTGATTGACGCAATGTTGAAATATTAGAATAAATATAGGGGTCAGCGATATGTAAACGTCTCAACTAAATCTATCAAAAAAGTCTTATTACAAAGCAAAGTCGCCACAAATTATGAGTGCTAACAAGTTAAGACTTTAATTCTGTCATCATTATTTGGTTAGTTATTACTTTTAATGTTAAATACATTATTATGTTGATTTTCCAGTAAATGCTTTGACCCTTATACGTTTTCGGTATAATAAAATAAATATTGCATTCCTGAGAGGGTGATATGAAAAATGTTCACCCCTCAAAGTATGAATATAGGCCTCGGCTGGCGCCTCGGTCAATATTCATATATCTCACGGTGAACATTTTTTATATCACTCAGGAATGCAATATTTATATAATGACGCCGGTGTCCGTCTGTCTGTACATTAGCAATTTCATGTCGGCTTTGTAACTCCTGAACCCCTTGAAGGATTTCGAAGAAACTTAACACAAATTTTCACATTGAGACGCTGCGGAACTGCTAATGCACGGACAGCAGGGTCATAACATGGTACATCCCTTTGGGCATATAAAAAAATAAGAAAGAAACTCATAATGAGGTTAATGAAGAATCCTTCACAAGTCATTTAAAGTGTTTTCTACATTTAGCTCTACAGGCTCTTAAAGGGGCAGACTGCTTACATTTGAACAAAGCTAGATGACATTATGAGACCTTAGATTGATGAAGACCTTCAAGGGGTTCATGAGAAGAAGAGATGTTTCTGTTTTTAGCTCTGGCAGCCCCTTAAAGGTTGGAACTGATCCATTTGAATAAACTTGAGAGAACCAGCCAAATGTTACTTGACCAAGTTTGGTGCAAAAAAGATTTTTCTCTATATTCTATAAAGCAAAACTATCAAAGGGCCATAACTGTGGTAAGAATTGTCACAGCAAAAGTTCCTTCCTTAATGGTCATCTGCACATCAAGCTTGTTCATCTGTTAAAGTCTTAAGCATAATATCCTTTCAATAGGAGTTTGGCACACAAGTCTATATAGCAAAACTATGAAAAGGCCATAACTTCAGTATAAATAGTGACAACAAGAGTTCCTTCCTTTAAGGTCATCTGCACATAAAGCTTGCTCATCTGTGAAAGTTTGAAGCAAATCCGGCTAATACACAGCTACTAAACGCTAGCGCCACCACCGAATTGTGGTGATAAGAAAAAGAGCTATCGACATTTCCGTGGTGCAGCTATCGCCCGTTTGAAAATGTAAATACGTGAGTAAAATTTATATTTTATCTTATATTTTTATTGATAGAACTTTCTTCACAAATCGGAGAATGTAGTTCCGTGTAACAACACTTTAACTAGCGGTTGGCTGTGATTTCATTAAATTAATATGCAAATTGTGGTGTCAGGAGCTTTTCTCCCGAATCTGACAGTGGCATATTTTCATATCAGCCGGTATTCGAACACCATTACGATTAATGGACACGCTGTAAGAACATACCTGCGCATGCAAATTGTGTAGAAATGATAAATAACTATATATGCACACACCATGAATAATAGAATCTCGGGCTAGAAGAAATATTCCAGGATTTTTAAAAGTGGTGGCGCCATAACTTAAGTGATGGCGCAATACAGTAGTGGTGGCGCTGTTACGGCATTCAGTAATACGAACTGCTGATGCATCCGGAACTGATAATATTCCTGCAAGGAATTATGTTATTAAAGAAAGAAAAACACGATCATAGTTTATTTGCCTTTATGAAACATTCTCTATCCAAGAAAAAAAGAAGAACAAAATACTCACAGACTCTTGGGACTCTTGTAGTCAAAGTAAATATTTTCCTTTGTTTAAAATTTCTAACCTTTAAATATTCTACCTAAATACAAACGTAAGTGTACTTTAAATTCAGGTCATGAAAAATAGTAGCAATACTTTTATTTCAAACAAAGATTTGTGTAGAATTTATTTGTTATATTAAGATTCTGAAAGTTACTTGCCTTTGTATATTTACGTCGTTTGCATGCATTGTAAACTAAAGACCCTACTTTCACAATTCTTTCTGAAAAGTACAGTACATTTTCAATTCCAATCGATTAAATATATCAATACAGCTTTAAGCCTTAGATGTACAATCTGAATCCATATAGATGTTGATTATTTTACGATCATGTACAGGTTACTACATGTATTTTGTTGAGTAACGCAATTTGGGTGTAGTGTGGGATAAGTTGATAACATCAATTATTGTAGAAATTTCCGTGGCTTGCAGTCAGACATTTTCATATTTTAAAATTGAATACATCAGCCACTAATCATATACAACAGCGCCACCACTACTGTACAGCGCCACCACTTTGGTGATAGCGCCACCATTTTCAAAAATAGTCGTGTTTTAACTTTTTACTGTGCTTTTCGTCAGTCTTTGGTGTATGGGAATACGTGTTATTCAGGTTTACACGATTTGCATGCGCAAGTATGTTTTTACAGTATGTCTTATCATCGGAATGTTGTTCGAATACTAGCCGATATGAAAATATGCCACTGTCAAATTCGGGTGAAAAGCTCCTGGCACCACAGTTTGCATAATATTTTAATGAAATTACAGCCAACCGCTAGTAAAACTGTTGTTACACGGAACTACATTCTCCGATTTTCGAAAAACGTTTTATCAATAAAAATATAAGATAAAATATAAATTTTACTCACGTGTTTACATTTTCAAACGGGCGATAGCTGCACCACGGAAATGTCAATAGCTCTTTTCCTTATCACCACAATTTGGTGGTGGCGCTAGCGTTTAGTAGCCGTGTAATAGTGTGGGAGGAGTTGGACACAGGAATTCTGGATGTACAGACAGCAGCAAAGCTATTATGTCCCCTACATAAATGTTGATGGACAGACAAAAGGGGAATAGTCACAACAGCTCATCTTGATCACATTGCCCTCTGGTTAGTTAATGAAAAGCTAAAGCTGTATCAGAACCATCTGAGGATGCCTAAAGTTAAATTTGGTTGAATCTAATATTAAAGTTCTTCAGAGGCCAAATCATATAAAATGCCATATATAGCCATGTAGTCTACAGCGGCCATTTGGGTAATAATCATTGAATCCCTATCAACAGACTGCGGATCTTCTAGCCAAACGTTACTTGAAAGCTTGATAGACAGTGACAAACTATCACTATGGACCCTTCTACTTATGTTTAGAGCTGACAGCAAGAATCTGAATCTCTACTTTCGATGCTGCCAGCACTCCTTCATATTCCAGCTGGTAGATCAGTGCAGAAGTTGTTGAAGCTTGCCAAAGGCAAGGCACTTGTCTGTGTTATGAATAACATCCTTTAGGTTGTAAGCTGAGCTCAAAGGCACGTTAACAAAAACAATATAAATAACTTCAGAATTTTATTTCTAATTCATGATTTTAAACATCTGAAGAGCGAGTTATTGTTTTTTCAGTCATTTTTACTGTCATTTTAGTTTTAGCACTTGGTTGTTCTTTTCATGCCTGAATATTCTTCAAACTTCTAGTAATCTGAAATAAGAAATTAGAAATACTATTAACATTTCAAACCTTGACGGTGACCTATGCAAATATTTTATAACAATGCTCTGAGTCTGAAATTTTTTCTATCAATTGACCCAGTGACCTACTTTTTTATCCTATATGATCAAGTTTTAATACTGGCCTAGATTCATGAAAGAAAAACTCTGACCTGGTCTTATACAGAACAAGAAGAAATTATGGCTTCAACAATCTTTTTCTATGACTTTACCCAGTGGCACAGTTTGTGTCCAAAGATGACTTAGTTTTTACAACGTGCGAAATTTTAGTGAGACAAACATTTTGACAAAGTTTTATTCAGATTTGGCCAAAATCATTACCTATATGAATACTAGAAAATGCTTTTGTAAAAAAGCGCATGTCTCCCCCAATGCAAAGTCCTATAGGCAAGAAGTCAATAGGGGTCAGGAGCGAAAGTCAAAGAGACACTGATGGTTGGCTGCAATAGGGATCATCTACTTGGCATGTCCAGTCATCCCGCTAAATTTCAACACTCGTGGCCTAGTGGTTCTCAAGTCACTGTTCAGGCTCCTGTGACCCTGACCTTTGATCAAGTGACCTCAAAATAAATAGGGGTCATGTACTCTGCATGTCCAATCATCCTATTAAGTTTCAACATTGTAGGTCAAGTGGTTCTCAAGTAATTTCCAAAAAATGATTTTACATGAACAGGCCACTGTGACCTTGACCTTTAATAGACTGACCCCAAAATCAATAGGGGTCATCTATTCTGCATGTTCAATCATCCTATGAAGTTTCAACATTCTGGGTCAAATGGTTCTCAAGTTATTGATCGGAACTGGTTATCAATGTTCAGGCCCCTGTGACCTTGACCTTTAACGGAGTGACCCCAAAAACAATAAGGGTCATTTACTCTGCATGAACAATCATCCTATGAAGTTTCAACATTCTGGGTTGAGAGGTTCTCAAGTTATTGATCGGAAATGGTTTTCCATGTTCAGGCCCCTGTGGCCTTGACCTTTAACAGAGTGACCCTAAAATCGTTATGGTTCATCTACTCTGCATGACCAATAATCCTACGAAGTTTCATCATTCTGGGTCAAGTGGTTCTCAAGTTACTGACCGGAAATGGATTTCAATGTGCGGGCCCCTGTGACCTTGACCTTTCACAGAGTGACCCCAAAATCGTTAGGGGTCATCTACTCTTTATGATCAATCATCCTATTAAGTTTCAACATTCTGGGTCAAGTGGTTCTCAAGTTACTGACCAGAAATGGTTTTCAATGTTCAGGCCCCTGTGACCTTGACCTTTAATGGAGTGACCCCAAAATCGACAGGGGTTATCTACTTTGCATGTACAATCATCCTATGAAGTTTCAACATTCTGGGTCAAGTGGTTCTCTAGTTATTGATCAGAAATGGTTTTCAATGTTCAGGCCCCTGTGACCTTGACCTTTGACGGAGTGATCCCATAATCAATAAGGGTCATCTACTCTTTATGACCAATCATCCTATTAAGTTTCAACATTCTGGGTCAAGTGGTTCTCAAGTTACTGACCGGAAATGGTTTTCAATGTTCAGGCTCCTGTGACCTTGACCTTTAATGGAGTGACCCCAAAATCGACAGGGGTTATCTATTTTGCATGTACAATCATCCTATGAAGTTTCAAAATTCTGGGTCAAGTGATTCTCTAGTTATTGATCAGAAATGGTTTTCAATGTTCAGGCCCCTGTGACCTTGACCTTTGACAGAGTGATCCCATAATCAGTAAGGGTCATCTGCTCTTTATGACCAATCATCCTATCAAGTTTCAACATTCTGGGTCAGGTGGTTCTCTAGTTATTGATTGGAAATGGTTTTCAATGTTCAGGCCCCTGTGACCTTGACCTTTGACGGAGTGAGACCTTGACCTTTGACGGAGTGACCCCAAAATCAATAGGGGTCATCTACTCTTCATGACCAATCATCCTATGAAGTTTCAACATTCTGGGTCAAGTGGTTCTCAAGTTATTGATCGGAACTTGTTATCAATGTTCAGGCCCCTGTGACCTTGACCTTTAACGGAGTGACCCCAAAAACAATAAGGGTCATTAACTCTGCATGAACAATCATCCTATGAAGTTTCAACATTCTGGGTTGAGAGGTTCTCAAGTTATTGATCGGAAATGGTTTTCCATGTTCAGGCCCCTGTGGCCTTGACCTTTAACAGAGTGGACCCTAAAATCGTTAGGGTACATCTACTCAGCATGACCCAAACTCCTATGAAGTTTCATCATTCTGGGTCAAGTGGTTCTCAAGTTACTGACCGGAAATGGATTTCAATGTGCGGGCCCCTGTGACCCTTTACCTTCACGAGTGACCCCAAAATCGTTAGGGGTCATCTACTCTTTATGACCAATCATCCTATTAAGTTTCAACATTCTGGGTCAAGTGGTTCTCAAGTTACTGACCGAAAATGGTTTTCAATGTTCAGGCCCCTGTGACCTTGACCTTTAATGGAGTGACCCCAAAATCGACAGGGGTTATCTACTTTGCATGTACAATCATCCTATGAAGTTTCAACATTCTGGGTCAAGTGGTTCTCTAGTTATTGATCAGAAATGGTTTTCAATGTTCAGGCCCCTGTGACCTTGACCTTTGACGGAGTGATCCCATAATCAATAAGGGTCATCTACGCTTTATGACCAATCATCCTATTAAGTTTCAACATTCTGGGTCAAGTGGTTCTCAAGTTACTGACCGGTAATGGTTTTCAATGTTCAGGCCCCTGTGACCTTGACCTTTCATGGAGTGACCCCAAAATCGACAGGGGTTATCTACTTTGCATGTACAATCATCCTATGAAGTTTCAACATTCTGGGTCAAGTGGTTCTCTAGTTATTGATCAGAAATGGTTTTCAATGTTCAGGCCCCTGTGACCTTGGCCTTTGACAGAGTGATCCTATAATCAATAAGGGTCATCTGCTCTTTATGACCAATCATCCTATCAAGTTTCAACATTCTGGGTCAGGTGGTTCTCTAGTTATTGATTGGAAATGGTTTTCAATGTTCAGGCCCCTGTGACCTTGGCCTTTGACAGAGTGATCCTATAATCAATAAGGGTCATCTGCTCTTTATGACCAATCATCCTATCAAGTTTCAACATTTTGGGTCAAGTGGTTCTCTAGTTATTGATCGGAAATGGTTTTCAATGTTCAGGCCCTTGTGACCTTGACCTTTGACAGAGTGACCCCAAAATCAATAGGGGTCATCTACTCTTCATGACCAATCATCCTATGAAGTTTCAACATTCTGGGTCAAGTGGTTCTCTAGTTATTGATCGGAAATGGTTTTCAATGTTCAGGCCCCTGTGACCTTGACCTTTGATGGAGTGACCCCAAAAACAATAGGGGTCGTCTACTCCAGCATCCCTACAACCGTATGAAGTTTGAAGGTTCTAGGTCAAATGGTTCTCCAGTTATTGCTCGGAAATGAAGTGTGACGTACGGACGGACAGGGCAAAAACAATACGTCTCCTGGGGGAGACATAATTAATAACTGAACTGCTGACAACTGACAACAAACTGACAAAGGGCAGTCACAATAGCTCACCATGTGCACTCTGGCTCAGGTGGGTCAAAAATGCAAAATATTTAATTTTCTGCACCTTAATACATTGATAAACTATATTGCTAAAAAGGCGAAAAAATACTTAGTTAGAGGTGCAATACTCACATAAAAGTTCGGTAAAATCTATTTAAGATTTAAGAAAATAGGAACTTAATACTAAAGCATTTTGCAAATCCATTTCTGATATAGATGTGAAATGCAGTGTTATAAAACAATTATTTTATTACTTGTCATTTTTGAACAAGAGTTATAAATGGCAATGTCAAAATATTGATCAAACCTCTTCAAACTTGTGAATCTGTCTGATGAAGAAATCACCGTATCTCCTAGCAACCTTTGTATCAGCTATATGTACCATATCCTGTAATATATGAAATAAGAGACTATACACAAGAACCCTGTATTTGTGAATGCCATGTAACAGTTGCCTGGTTATTTCCTGCAATCTATGCATATTTGTAAGTTACAATTTTTTTTTTACTATTGTATAACTGTTGAATTTACCTTTACATTTCTTACCATGGGAAGTGAGGAGGAACAGTCAGAAAGATATAGTAAAAGTCAGTAGAAGTAAAATGTAAACTATCAAGTAAACTTCTGGCATGACTTAGTTATAACCAAGTGGTGTAAAATGGGCATTTTCTGGTTCCTGTCCCCTCTAAACTATTATTGGGTGGTTCTTCCATTGAGGAAACTTAACCAGATAATGCAAAAAAAAAAATATGCATTCCAATTATGATGACTGAAATATTTTACTATCACCTTAGCCTGATGTTGATATGCAACTGTAATGATATTTAAGTTTTCTGTCAATGATAGTAAATGTTCTAAGGTCTTATTTTATTTGCATTTCACTGCTTTCAAAAAACTGATCCTGGTCACTACTAGGGAAGTGCAGTTTGGTTTAAAGCAGGCTTTTTACCTGAGCTGCCGTTACCTTCTACATCAGACCAACACTACATCAACTGTTGACTATAAGATAGCTTAACATACAGAAGAAATGTTCAGTTGCTGTATCATTCCTATGGTACAAATTACAATAATTCTGATGAACAATCATCTATTATCTCACACAGAAGTACACAAACAAAACTTACCTTGTCAATGTAGAAATCCACTTCTGAAGCCGACTGAAATTCTCCCTCCAAACCACTTGTTCCTTTTGTCCATACAACATTCTTCATCTTGTGCTGAATAAAAAAAAACCCAAAATAATGCAGAAACTTATTCTTACATGTCATAACATGGAACTTACCTGATAAATTTAATGTCTAGTACGTACCTGATAAATGTCTAGTAAGTACCTGATAAATGTCTAGTACGTACCTGATAAATGTCTTGTCATACCGGTATATGGGATAAAAAGATCATGGTGCAACAATGTTAAAAAAAAATCAAGCTAAATTTGTATATATTTAGGACATAATTTATGACGCAACTAGTCAGCATTGATTTTATTGTACCCAGAATTCCCTAAAAAAAATAAAACTCAAACATACCTTCTTTTTTTTAAATAATGATGAAGTTATTACTGGATTTAAGAAGGACAGTATATGAAAACATCTATCAATATTATTCTTCCATTACTACCCAAATTGTCAGCTTTTAAATATACCAAATGGAAACTAAAGAAAATGTAAGTTACATTAGAACACACATCCTTGAAGCACTTTCACCAGTATTACATACTTGTACCAAATAAACATACCTTAAAACACATCAAATGTTGCTTCAACTCATCTTCACTCTGAAAAACAAACACCCAGATTTTTTTCGGTATGCAAATATATCTTCCTCATTTGTACCTTCTTAAAATTGGAAATATATCTGACAGTGATACATTACATACAAATTTCATTTCTGTGTGAAGTGTTTTGTGAGTAGGATAAAGTATATAGAGGATATTTTATTGTTTCAGTGTAAGACTGAAATAATTTCCACTCAGTGAATTCCAGATGCAATATTTTCATAACAGAGTGAAAATCTCTTGTTCAAAGTAAGATATTTAATCATGGGTAAAACAAACAAATTTTGTTTCGTTTCATGTCTTTTAAATGGTTCTGAGCAAAATCTCTTTCATATGAATTTTTTAATGTAAAATCACCAGATATTATATTTCACTGATATAATCAATAATTAAACAGAGAACATATAATAAATATTCTTTTCGCTTCATTTTGAAACTTAAATGTTCTTACCCTCTATTCTAACACAAGTATACAATTAGTATCAACTTTAACTAGAGATGCTTTTGAGAAAAGCGCATGTCTCCCACAACTGCCCCTTAGATGATGAAAAATGTTAGTTTCTCTAGATGTTTTAGACGAGTGGATCCAATTAGATGGTCTGGATGAGTGGATCCAATCAGTAATTCAAGGGCCATAAATCAAAAGTGCCTGGGCGGATTTGGCTAGTTATCTAACTTGGGTAAGGTCTTATGGCCAAACACATTTTGTTCAAGTTTGGTGAAGATCGGATGAGAAATGTTCGACTTAGAGAGCGGACAAGAGTAAACAGACGGATTTTTTCTGTAATTCAAGGGCCATAACTCTAAAATGCCTGGACCGATTTGGCTGGTTATCGAACTTGGCCGAGGTCTCATGGTCAAACACATTTTGTTCAAGTTTGATGAAGATCGGATGAGAAATGTTCGACTTAGAGTGCGGACAAGAGTAAAAAGGCCGATTTTTCGATAATTCAAGGGTCGTAACTCCAAAATGCTGGACCAATTTGGCTAGTTATCGAACTTGGCCGAGGTGTCATGTTCAAACACATTTTGTTCAAGTTTGGTGAAGATCGATTGAGAAATGTTCGATTAAGAGTGCAGACATGAGTAAAAAGGCCAATTTTTCGATAATTCAAGGGCCGTAACTCCAAAATGCCTGGACCGATTTGGCTAGTTATCGAACTTGGCCGAGCTCTCATGGTCAAACAAGTTTTGTTTAAGTTTGGTGAAGATTGGATGAGAAATATTCAAATTAGAGTGCGGACAAGAGTAAAAAGACCGATTTTGGTAATTTAAGGGCCAGAACTCCAAGACGCCTGGACCGATTTGGCTAGTTATCGAACTTGGCCGAGGTCTTATGGTCAAACACATTTTGTTCAAGTTTGGTGAAAATCGGATGAGAAATGTTCGACTTTGAGTGCGGACAAGCTTTGTGACAGACACACACACAGACTGGAGTAAATCTATATGTCTCCCACACCACTGTGTGGTGGGAGACATAATTAATTGAAAATGACCCTTAAAATAGATAGACTGTACCTGGAACAATTTGGACATATTAAACTTTTAAGTTAATTTCCCTCATGAACATAAAATAAATGAAGTATACTTCTGATAGATAACAGACCATGCATAGAAGTAACTAATTTTTAATCTTCATAAATATGACATTTCTGTTGATTTCATTTGTGAGAAATAGAAAAATTGTTATAACTTTTGGCCAAGGAAAAAATCTGTAACTTACCATGTCCATAAATATTGCCAACTTCTGTATAGGCAGAGTTGTGTACAGTTTCAGGTAGCTGAAAACATATTACAACATGTCTTAGTAAATGGTACACTTTGTTTGAATTCAGTAAATATTCTAGAAAAGCCAAGATCTTGTCTTATTAATTATTATCTACATGTGAAAGATGAGATTAAAGCTTTTATTGCATGAAAATGTGATCCAAACAAGAGCACGACAATGTGGAGCAATATACGCCCAAAGGTATGACCTTTGACACCCAAGTGTGACCTTGACCTTGAAGCAAGCCATCCAAAACATGCACTCTGCACATCGTCTTAATGTGGTGATAATTTATGTTAAGTTCTTTCGAAATCCTTCAAGCAGTTCAAGAGTTACAGAGCAGACACGAAACAGTCATATGACCCTTGACCCCTCTGACCTTGACCTTGAAATGAACCTTCCAAAACATGTGCTCTGCACGTTGTTTTGATGTGGTGAACATTTATGTCAAGTTTCTTCGAAATCCTTTAAGGGGTTTAAGAGTTAGAGTGGACACAAAATTGCTAACAGACGGACGAACACAGGCATAATACGTCCCTTTGGGCGTATAAAAAGGATGATATGATACCAAGCTTAGTGCAGGGTATGAAAATCAGAACGCGAAGTCACTTCAAGAGAAATCCTATTGTGTGTTTACCTTCTTATAGTTGGTATAAGAATCTGCTGGGCCACTTCTTCAATGAAGACCTTACACTGTAGCATGAATGGTTCCTGAAATGAAAAAATAAAACTTAGTCAATCTAACTGTTAAATCAAACAGTTATCTGTATTCATAACATGATCAATGGTTTTTGAAAGAAGACTTTCTTAAAGATCTGTTCATGAACACCCCACTCCCACACATCACACACAACATACAAAGAGCTCTCTAAAATTAGGAGATAAAAATCATAAATAGCAACTTTATGCTCTGCTTTGGTTGTGTGTTGTTCTTGGCTTGAATAACAAGGCAGTCTGGAAGACAGCTATATCCCTCGCCTCTGTTATGGATAGTGAAAGGGTTGATGGTATTGGGTGGAAGCATTAAACATTTGAGTTGTGACCTTGACCTTGAGCTGGCATGGGTGAATTTTAAAGTCTGCACATCGTCTTGATATGGGGAATATTACAGCCAAGTCATATTTAAATCCTTTAAAGGATTTAGGAGATACAGAGCGGACACAAAATGGAAGGCTCAAACCTTTGACCTTGAGTCGTGACCTTGACCTTGAGCTGACTCGTGAGTTCTGCATATCATCTTGGTGAGGTGATCATTTGACCAAAGTTTCATGAAAATCTTTCAAGGGGTTTAGGAGATACAGAGCGAACACAGAATGGAAGGCTCTAACCTTTGACCTCGAGTTGTGACCTTGACCTTGAGCCAACATGGCTGACTCATGAGTTCTGCACACTGTCTTGGATCATTTGACCAAAGTTTCATGAAAATCTTCAAGGGGTTATCAGACACAAAATGGAAGGCTCAAACCTTTGACCTTGAGTTGTGACCTTGACCTCGACTTTGAGCCGACATGGCTGACTCATAAGTTTGCATATCGTCTTGATGAGGTGATCATATGACCCAAGTTTCATGAAAATCCTTCAAGGGGTTTAAGTTATATGGAGACAACTGTTATGGACAGACGGTAGAGACCATTCCTATAACCCTCCATCACTCGTGGCAGGGAATTAAAACATGTCGAGCCCACCTTTTGACCCATAACTGTGACCTTGACCTTTCAGAGTCAGTCTCATTGAGTTAAACATTCATGCAAATACAAACAAGATACAAGATTCCTCAATGCATGTCAAAGTTATGGGCCGGATAAGATCTGACATGACCTTTGACCTCCAACTGTGACCTTGACCTTTGAGATAGGAACCTAGGGTTTGCGCATAACATTTCATCTCACTGAGGTTAACATTCATGCCAAATATAAACAAGATTCCTCAATGCATGTCAATGTTATCGGCCAGACAAGATCTGACATGACCTTTGACCTCCAACTATGACCTTGACCTTTGAATGTATGTATCAATGCATGTCAATGTTATCGGCCAGACCAGATCTGACATGACCTTTGACCTCCAACTATGACCTTGATCTTTGAAATAGGAACCTGGAGTTTGTGCATGACACTCCATCTCACTGAGGTTAACATTCACGCCAAATATAAACAAGATTGCTCATGCATGTCAAAGTTATAGTCTGGACAAACAAATCCAGACAGACGGACGCACATACACCGAACAGCCATTTGGACAACTATGTCTTCGCATCCGCAAGCAGACTCAACAAAAATGTCTTACAAGGGGCATTAACTCTGGCAACAATCATTCAGCCCTAAAATACTGATGATATGAGAAACTAGCCATGGCACTTAATCTTTCTAATAAGTTTAGATGAAATCCAACCAGTAGTTACAGAGAAGTAATCTGGACAAACTTCTGAGACTGATGGATGGACCGACAGACAGCACAAAATCAATATATCTCACCACATACAAAGAGACATAATTTAGAATAACTTTTAATTATTTAACATACCTTATGAAAGTTCAGCATCTGCACAGTGTCATAGTTAGGTGGTACTGGAGACAGAAATTTCGGGCAAGCAAATGAGAAATTCTGTTCAAATTCCTGAAGGTCACTGTAACATAAACACAATTCTTTCATAGCCAAATTTCGAAGTGAGTGTGGGAAGTCATCACAAAAATGCCATATATAAATGGCCACTGATATTATTAAATATTATTGGTAGAAACTCAGTGGTTAAGCACTTGAGACTGATTTATGTGCAACTTATTACTGGGTTCAAACCTCACCATGTCTCAAATTCTTTTATGTGAAGAAGGTATTCAGCATCTGCACTGCCTTGGTACACATCTGTGTTTGAAATAATACCTCAAACATTAAAACAGCATTAGCCTTAGTTATAGGAGTGACTTGAAACCAAAACATGTATGACCTGTTTATGTAACAACTGTGTTTAACCAAAATACAAATACTGTGAAATCATTAATATTTGTGGGGGACTAATTTTAGTGGTTGAGTCAATCTGCGAAATTAAATCCCAAAGAACAAGTAAAATTCCCAAATTCTTTTTAAGTTCAAAAGTTGAAATCCACGAATTCATATCCCCACAAAATTGCCATTTTGACCAAAACCACGAAATTTCATGCCCACAAAATTAAATGATTTTAAAGTATAAATGTATGTAAGAAATGACCACTGCTTTTCACTATAACTGAAAATCTCTACACTTATATGAAGTTGCAATAAATAATTTCGCTGTACTTACGCCTTAGACATTCGCAGCATTTTATCAGCAAATTTTTCACGCAACTGTGAGTGAACACTTTCATCAATTCTGATTGGATGAAGTACGAGACATATTGCCAGTAAGGTGTACATCTTGTCATTCATCTTGGTGATCTAAATTACACAGAATATACATAACATGTCATCTTTCACAAAAAGAAGTAACATTCCAAAGTCTATAGCTATCAGAAATTTATAAGAAATATAGACATATTTAATTCGACAGCTGCCAACAATTTGAAAGGTAGCATTTCAGGGTAGCATAGCATGACAGTGTATTAAATTAAGTTATATAAACAAATGCAAAAACAATATTTTTTAAAACAGACTTTTACCTGATCATACATCTGTACTCTGGTCTGAAACATCTGTTTTGTCCGCTGTATGTACAGTAATATGTTAGAGAATGTACGTATTGCATCCTGGTATCGTCGCATCATCATATATGCAAAACCAACATAGTAGAACGTCGTGATCTGGCAGGCTGGTACACGGGAATACATGTTCTGTAAAACGTGAATAACATTTAAACTGATTATGGTTTTTCAATTGATATAAGAACAGAAGACATCTTTCTTACAGATGGTATATTAGATTTTGCAGCTTATCATTTCTTGTCAGAGTGCTGTTTGATATATATTTCTACCAGCTGGTGTATGTTTCATCTTCTTCTATTGTCCATTTTATGGTTTTAATTTTGTTCATAAGCATGACAAAACTTTATTTAATTCATAGTTCTTTTTTAAACTGACATGCTTTCAGCCTTACCTGAACCTGCCATAAGAAAAACACAAAATGCTAAAATTGACATTTTTTTTTCTGTGAAACTGCCAACCATGCAATCTACCTTATAATCTGGAAAAGTGAATGTAAAATTAATAATTAGAGTTAAGAACATTTAAACAGTTTCTTTTAAAATATTGATTAAATAAAAGTTATTTATAAGATGTTATATAAAGACCTTTTTGTTGAAGTCGATATTTTCAAGCACTTTGAGGGCCTGGTAGTAGTCTCCGAGTAGAGAGTGGAGTCTGAGCAGGCCAATCAGACTGAAGTATCCCAACATCTTATACAGTGACTGCTGACCAAACTCTCCCGATACACTGTCTGGATCTCCTGTAATATCAAATTTAACAATTGTGTTAGTGTAAAATAGGTAAAAACATGGTGGTTCTCTGTTAACAGCGTGTTATTGTAACTACTAGTGGACAGTAAAACTAGGAACAAAAGAACTCAACTGTTACTATCTGACTGTGAGCTTCCTAATAATTTATTCAACAGACATAGATGTAAGAAACTTCCATTTAAAAGATGTTTGTTTGAGGTTTAGCACTACTTTTCAACAGTATTTCAGTTATTTAACCTAACCTGTGCACCTGCATTCTAGTACTTACCGTGTTGTCTGCAAATATTTGCCAACTTCTCCAACTGAACCAGAAGTACAGGATGAATGATTTCTGACAAAATACTCCATCAAATAAAGATGGAGAACATACATCTCACCTGGAGATATAACACACAACTTCATGATGCATAGATCTGTGCTCTTGCTCTTCAGCTGGCAGGCTGGTTCAACAAATGAATTTTCATTTTCTATATTTCAGTTGTACTGAAGGAGTATAAAAACATGGTGTGAAACTGGTAAATGTTAATCAGCCATACTTTATTAGGAAAATTAAACCTGCTTACCACCACTGGCATATACTTCAAGCTGTCTGTTAATGTTGGACTTCTCCACCAGAGAGTGAAGCACATTTAGAACACTGTGCACATTCCAGATCTAAAATACATATTCAGTATATAACTGGCCGTGTCAAAAGACAAACTACTGCAAAAGGTAGGACTAACATAGATGGCAGATTGTCGAGACATCATTTTATTCAGTTACCTATATTAGTATGTAACTATATATCTCCAAGTGAACTTGACTTTATTGTTGCAAAAGGAGAAGAAAGTCCCTTTCAAATTATATAAAGGCAGTTCATCAAGTAAGTTAATATTATTTCTTAAAGGTTTGTTTGCAAGGTGTTGATACAGGTAAGCATGTACATACCTTAGGGTTGTTTCTGAGGACATCAATTTCCTCAGGCAGTTTCTTGCCAATCTTACATCTATAGATACTGAATGATTGGAACTGAAAATAAACGAAGGGAATGCCTTCAAATAAATTTAAAATGCACCAACTTGAAGCAAAAATTCAGTGAATTTATATCCCCTGCCAAATAGGTTGTTTTTGTTAATGAGTATTTTGAAAGATATTCAATTTCCAGGTATACACAAGCTATGTATAATAGGATTGTGCCATGGTTTCATGTTGGTTCCTATTGGTTACCCAATCAAGGGGAAAACTGCCTTATAGTGATCTATATTTGTATTAAGTTTCAAGATCCATCAATGGGTTACTTTGTTTTGTGGAAATTTATGAATTTTGAAACAATTAATGGGCAAAAACTCTGTTGTAACTGTAAAGTTGCATGAAGATCAATCAATAGGTTACCTAGATACAGTCAAAAATCCCTATTTTTACCAAATCTATGGGGAGATTCAAGGGTTTAATACTAAATGTAAGCAAAGATCATTGGTTAACTAATAATTATGTGAGATTTGGTGATTCTAGCTAAAATACTTTTTTAATTATAAGCATTTTCAATTTCGGATGGACAGATGCACACACAGACATATGAACAGCTGGACAGACAATGCCAAAACAATATCCCTCTGCCTTCAGCAAGAGATAATCATATTTAGAACTCTATTGATGTTGAGGGGATTTTTCATCAAAAATAGAAACCTTCATGTTTAAACTGACAGCATATAGCATAAACAAGAAAAGGTATTCAAATAGAAGTCTACCAAATCTATCTCACAACAATATCCACTTGACCAAAACAAAATTTGAAACAAGAGGAACATGATGGTCCTGAATCGCTAACCTGTCCCCAGGTGACCCAGTTTTGAACTGAGTATGACATCGTTTTTTCTATTATTTGACATAGTGACCTAGTTTTTGAGCTCATGTGACCCAGTTTTGAACTTGACCTAGATATCATCAAGATAAAACTTCTGACCAATTTTCATGCAGATCCATTGAAAAATATTGCCTTTAGAGAGGTCAAAAGGTTTTTCTATTATTTGACCTACTGACTTAGTTTTTGAAGGCACGTGACCCAGTTTCGAACCTGACCTAGATATCATCAAGGTGAACATTCTAACTTTCATGAAGATCCATTGAAAAGTATGGCCTCTAGAGAGGTCACAAAGTTTTTCTATTTTTAGACCTACTGACCTAGTTTTGAAAGCACGTGACCCAGTTTCGAACTTGACCTAGATATCATCAAGATGAACATTCAGACCAGCTTTCAAACAGATCCCATGAAAAAATATGGCCTCTAGAGAGGTCACAAGGTTTTTTTTTATTATTTGACCTACTGACCTAGTTTTTGAAGGCACGCGACCCAGTTTCAAATTTGACCTAGATATCATCAAGTTGAACATTCTGACTAACTTTCATGAAGATTCATTGAAAAGTATGGCCTCTAGGGAGGTCACAAGGTTTTTCTATTTTTAGATGTACTGACCTAGTTTTGGACCGCACGTGACCCAGTTTTGTCTTGACCTAGATATCATCATGGTGAACATTCTGACCAATTTTCAAAAGATCCCATGAAAAATGTGACCTCTAGAGTGGTCACAAGCAAAAATTTATGCACGGACGGACGGACGACGGACGCTGCGCAATCACAAACGCTCACCTTGTCACTTTTTGACAGGTGAGCTAAAAACAGCAAGATTTTGTTTTGTTTTTGTTGATCTCAAAAGCAAACTAGAGCTGCTTTTGAGAAAAGCGTATGTCTCCCACAACTGCCTAATCATTTGAATAGTGAACAAGAGGACCATGATGGTCCTGAATTGCTCACCTTTTCCCACATGACCCAGTTTTGAGTATGACGTTTTTTCTTTTATCTGACACAGTGACCTAGTTTTTGAGCTCATGTGACCGAGTTTTGAACTTGACCTAGATATTATCAAGATAAAAATTCTGACCAATTTTCATGAAGATCCATTGAAAAATATGGTCTCTAGACAGGTCACAAGGTTTTTCTATTATTTGATCTATTGACCTAGTTTTCAAAGGTATGTGACCCTGTTTTGAACTTTCCCTAGATATCATCAAGGTGAACATTCTCACTAATTTTCATGAAGATCTCATGAAAAATATGGCCTCTAGAGAGGTCACAAGGTTTTTCCATTTTTATCCCTACTGGCCTAGTTTTTGACCCAGTTTCGAAACTGACCTAGATATCATCAAGGTGAACATTCAGATCAATTTTCATGAAGATCCATTGAAAAATATGGCCTCTAGAGAGGTCAAAAGATTTTAATAATTTTAGACCTACTGACCTATGACCCATGACCTAGTTTTTGACCCCAGTTGACCCAGTTTCAAACTTGACCTAGATATTATCAAGATGAACAATTAGACCAACTTTCATACAGATCCCATGAAAAGTATGGCCTCTAGAGAGGTCACAAGGTTTTTTTTATTATTTGACCTACTGACCTAGTTTTTTAAGGCACGTGACCCAGTTTCAAACTTGACCTAGATATCATCAAGGTGAACATTCTGACCAATTTTTATGGAGATCCATTCACAAGTATGGCCTCTAGAGAGGTCACAAGGTTTTCTATTTTTAGACCTACTGACCTAGTTTTTGACCGCACATGACCCTGTTTCTAACTTGACCTAGATATCATCAAGATGAACATTCAGACCAATTTTCATACAGATCCCATGAAAAATATGGCCTTTAGAGAGGCCACAAGGTTTTTCTATTATTTGACCTACTGACCTAGTTTTTGAAGGCACGTGACCCACTTTCGAACTTTACCTAGATATCATCAAGATGACCATTCAGACCAGCTTTCATACAGATCCCATGAAAAATATGGCCTCTAGAGAGGTCGCAAGGTTTTTCTATTATTTGACCTACTGACCTTGTTTTTGAAGGCATGTGACCCACTTTTGAAGTTGACCTAGATATCATCAAGGTAAACATTCTGACCAATTTTCATGAAGATCTCATGAAATATATGGCCTCTAGAGAGGTCACAAGGTTTTTCTATTTTTATACCTACTGACCTAGTTTCTGACCGCACGTGACCCAGTTTCAAACTTGACCTAGATATCATCAAGATGAACATTCAGACCAACTTTCATACAGATCCCATGAAAAATATGGCCTTTAGAGAGGTCACAAGGTTTTTCTATTATTTGACCTACTGACCTAGTTTTTGACGGCACGTGACCCAGTTTCCAACTTGACCTAGATATCATCAAGGTGTACATTCTGACCAATTTTCATGAAGATCTTGTGAAATATATGGCCTCTAGAGAGGTCACAAGGTTTTTCTATTTTTAGACCTACTGACCTAGTTTTTGATGGCACGTGACCCAGTTTCGAACTTGACCTAGATATCATCAAGATGAACATTCTGACCAAAGATCCCATGAAAAATGTGACCTCTAGAGTGGTCACAAGCAAAAGTTTACGGATGCACGCACGGACGGACGACGGACACCGCGCGATCACAAAAGCTTACCTTGTCACTTTGTGACAGGTGAGCTAAAAAAAGTACACTTCAGGAGTGTTTTGGTTCAGAAAAGTACACTTCAGGAGTAAGTTTTGGTTCAGTAATTTTAGGGCCACTCGGTTCAGTAAGTTTTGGTTTAGTGATTCAAGGGCCACTCTGTTCAGTAATTTTTGGTTTTATGAGTCAAGGGCCACTCGGTTCAGTAATTCAAGGGCCATAATTCCAAATTGGCTAGTTATTGAACTTGGCCGAGGACTTATTGGCAAACACATTTTGTTCAAGTTTGGTGAAGATTGCATGGGAAATGTTCAACTTAGAGTGCGGACAAGATTTGTGACAGACAGACACACGGACAGACTGACAGGAGTAAATCGATATGTCTCCCACCACAGTTGTGTGGGAGACATAATTAACACAAATTTAGGTCAAATGGTGGCAACTGTGCAGCTTTTGGAGGTTCCTCCAAGCATTCTTTCAGGCAGGCAATCACCTGCATAGAACCACTGACCTGTAAACAAACTGGACGGTTATTTACCATGAATTCTACACCCCAAACAAGACTTCAAATCCACAGCGGTCAGTGCAAGTGGACAGCAACCTTAACCACTCTGCCACAGAGGCCCAAACACAGTAACAGTTTTTGTTATTGCATTCACAGATAGTAATTATCTTTACCTGGTAGATGAATTCATCTATAATGTCCCACAGCCACTGGTTTGGTAACTGCAAGCCTACTGGCTCATCTGCATCTGGAATATATATAGTCATTCCTATCAATCTATTTGTACAGCACACAGAACCCTTAACAGATGTATGTTTTGTCATATTTGTTAAATTCTTTGGGTAATTTCTGACAAGGCAAAACAGTACTTTAAGGAATAAATGCGATGCTTTCAGGAGAAATAAATAAAGATAAAGACAGTCTACCAGGTTTACCATCACACCGACACAATAACAGGTCACATGGTGCCTTGAAGCTTTAGATGGTGGAGGAAGACCCCGGAAGCAGCTTTGTGCATTATTTCTGGCACTGATGTGCACCTGGGTCAAACCACCAACCTCCTCTATACTAGCTGGATGGCTTTCTAACAGGAAATAATTATTTACCAAGAGCATGGTTTCAAACCTACAGCAGTGAAGGGCAATTCATTCACTCAGACACAGCTGCCACCATGAGTCAAAGCTGGATTTGTTCAGATGTGATAAATACATCATTTCTATGGGTACGCATACAGGAATGATGTCTCAATATGTCTACTATATAAATATTATAATTAACTTGAACTAAGCACAGAGAAGATAATATATCACAAAGACTCACTGAGTATATAGTTGAACAGGTTACAATAGTTGTAGTATGACTCAAACTGCTGATCCAAGGTGGGTCCAGACTGAAACAGATAATTACTTTTATACTTAATTTACACCAAATCAACCATGCCATGCATATAAAATACATCATGTCTCAAACATTTTCGCTATGACATTTCTATTTTAACCGATGTACCACCAGAGCTTAAAAGTTTTCTTTGTAAGTTTCTGTTGATTCTCTGATTGAACAATTTATGAAAATAATTTATTTAAGATACAAGAGACCCAATTGTGTTAAGAGTCAAACAAACACAATTTAGGCCATGTGGTGACTTTTCTAGCTTCTGATGGTGGATGAAGACCACTGACTTTCTGTAAGCCAACTTGATGGCTTCCTCACATGAAGAATTCTTCACACTATAAGAGGTTTCAAACCCACACTGGGGCAAGAGCTTTGAAGTGTGATATATAAACATTCTGTCAAACACTTTGCTCATCAGAGAAGAACTTAGACCTTTCACCTTGCTTCTGACTAAATCTGGTCAAAATCCATCACACAATTCATTAAAAAAACTATTTAAAGTGTTTCCTATTTTTTGCTGTTTAATACCACCCTAGAAATGCATAGCCATTGAACAAACTTCAGCGAAGTCCAACCAAAGATGCTACACATAAAGTTTGGTCAATCAAGAGGTTCATGGGAAGAGGTTGCTTAAATGTTCTGTATCTAGCTCTGGCAGTCCCTAAAAAGGACGAAGAACCATTTGAACAAAAGTAAGGTCTATCCATGGATGCTTCAGATGCTGTTTGGTAAAGATCCATCAAGTGGTTAAGAAGAGAAGTTGTTTAAATGTTGGGTTTTTTTTTCTGTTTTTATCTCAGATGGCCATTAATGGGACCACGTAGCACCATTTGAAAAAACTTGACAGAGATCTATACAATCATGCTACAGACCAAGATTGGTGAAGATCAATCAAATGGTTCATGAGAAGAAGTTGTTTGAAGTTTTTCTATTTATAGCTTTGGCTCCATTTAAAAGGGGCCAGGTAAAACCATTTGTAAATGTACTTTTATGTATAAATGTAATATCTGCCTATACCAATTTTAAAACTGAATTTGGATATAATATACATTACCATCATCATCATATAAATTCATTACATGACTCTTTAAATCAATATCTAATCCATAGTTAGCACTAGTTGCCAGTCTACAGTCTCCACTGACCCCTAAAAGGTCAAGGGGAACAATTTGAACAAACTTATTACAGGTCTATGGCCAATGGTTTCAGAGGAGACAATTAAGTAAAAATGTTGAGGCAGGACGCAGGACTATGAGGTAAGAAGATAGACCATTCGCCTATACTGATAGCTCACCGTGAACAAAGTTCAAGTGAGCTAACAAAGAAACACATTCTTTCATCATATTGGCAGACTTCTGGTTAAAATGATTATCAAATGCAGAATTATATAAGTATATTACTTACAGAGACCCTAGCATATATGTGTCTGTAGTACAGCTCCTTGTACAAATTCAGGAAAACAGGATCTACAAGAAAATAAACACACACTTAAATCATCTAAATAATGAATATAATGCACCTGTCTGAAGCAGACACTGCTGAAAAGACCAGAAGAACTTTGATGAACACAAACCCTGCCATTCTAGTGGTGTTTGCTCTTGGGAGGTATCCTCTATACTACACTATACTATACTATGATAGATATAACTTTTATCCCTTAAGACAAGAGTAATAAAGGTTCTATTCAATCAGTACAGATAATGCAGAAAATATCACTTTACATCAAAATGTAATCTTAAAGGTACTGGCCTCCAGATCGTACCACAACAAAAAAACTAAGTTTTCAGGTATTAGTAAATTAATGCTATATTTGTTAAGAAAGCTTTGAAACTTAATTACTGATAGACTAATATGATTATATGTTATGGAAACACATGAGAATTAGTTGTTTTTAGTAATTTTTACACTGAAAATTAAAAAGCGTTTGTAATGCTTTACAAGGTAAACTGCCTTAATTATAAATATCTATAATTCAGCCAAAATAGTTGTCAGAGTCATGTACTCTTGCCTACAGATTGAAATCATGATGATAAACAAGTGTTTAAAGTTTAAAAGCAATATGTCAAATAGTTTTGACAAAACATGGACTTGTATGAAAACAGAAAAAATTTCCAAGTCCAAAAAGGGCCATAATTCAGCCAAAACAGATGACAGAGTTATGTACTCTTTCCTACAGATAGAGACTATTATACTGAACAAGTGATAAAAGTTTCAAAGCCATATGTCAAACACTTTACACAAAATATGAACTGGTACGAAAAACTTAACCGAGATTTTTAAGTCAAAAGGGGCCATAATTCATCCAAAATCCTTGATGGAGTTATGTACTCTTGCCTATAACTGGACATGGTGATGGTAAACAAGTGTTGAAAGTTTCGAAGCTTTATCTCAAAAGACTTTGTCAAAATATGAACTGGTACGAAAATCTTAACCAAGGTGTGATGCCGACGCCGTGGTGAGTAGGGTAGCTCTACTTATTCTTCGAATAGTCGAGCTAAAAACTTGTATTCTAATGTTCATAATATCACCAAACTTCAATTTTAAAGAATGATCATTTTTTAGCCAAATCTGGGGGTCAGTGCCTTTAAGGAACTTAAGATAAGGCTTTGAAGTAAGAAACTGTTACCATGTTGCACGATCGGTGCAACTACTTCTGCATCTGGCCATGGATTGGTCTTGAAAAATCTTTCTGTTAGTTTGCTAAATCTGAAAAAATATTACAACTTTCTTGATGTTTCAAAATCCTCAGGTTTACTACAGCATGTAGGTTTGCTATAAATATATTGTATGTCTCCATTTAAAGTTGATGTGTTTTCTTAGAAGCTCAAGAAATTCAACAAGAGCACCGCCTGCAGGTGCCATCGCTCGTCTGCAAGTGCTGGACAATATGTAAGAAAAGAGTTATAGTTCAGATTTTCTAAATACAAAAAGGGTCATAATTATGACAAAATGCAGGTTAGAGTTATGGTTCTTGGCCTACATAGTCCCCTAATGATGATAAACAGGTGTGCTAAGTTCAAAGCTGTAGCTCTTATAGTTTTTGAGAAAATATGACCTAAACAAAAAATTTAAACAAGAAATTCAATTTTTTTTTAGGTACAAAAAGGGCCATAATTCTGACAAAATGCTGGTTAAGAGTTATGGTTCTTGACCTACAGAGTCCCCAAATGATTATAAACAAGTGTGCAAAGTTTCAAGGATGTAACTAGTTTTTGAGAAAAGGTGGACCTAAACAAAAAATTTAACCAAGAAACTCAAATTTTCAAGGGCCATAACTCTGACAAAATGTGTATCATTTTTATCAGAGTTATGGTTCTTGGCCTACACAGTTCCCTAATGATGATAAATAAGGGTGCAAAGGTTCAAAACTGTAGTTCTTATAGTTTCTGAGAAAAGGTGGACCTAAACAAAATTTTTAATCAATGCTGACAATCAAGTGACAACAATACTTCATAGATTTTTTTCAAAAATCAGACAAGCTAAAAAAATTTACAGTCAGTATGTTCAGATGTGTGTCATGAATCATCGATACATTTAAATTAAATCGAAATGAAATGTGTAAGACATGGCAGCACTGGTCTAGCAGGTAATGAGTTAGCCTACTGTATGTGTGAACTTGGATCACATTCATGCCTTCTCATATGGGATCAGTACTAGTTTTTCCAGGAAGCAGAATCAAGAATGATTTCACTAAGCTTCAATGAATCTCCACACACTTGAAACAAAATCAGTTAGTATAAACTAGGGCATAAAAAGTTTTTCTATTCTCTGAACTGCAGTATTAAAGTGCTAACAAAAGTCTGATATTTTTAAAATTTGTTTTAAGACAACTGTGATGACGTTATTACCCATTCTCATAGGCATCCTGAATACCATAAACATTTTGTTCCTTGACACATTTCCTAAAGTAAGTCAGGAAGTTCTTGATAACGTCAGGAACAATAAATGTGGACTGTGTTGTCTGGAACTGTCTCTCATACTCCATGTCCTGACGCGGGTCCCCTGCAAAATATAACTCTGTAATATGTAAATACAGTCTTTTACTACCTACAATGAAATATCTCCATTTAAAATTCAAGCTGTTTCCTTTTATCTATATTTTTTACTTGGGCAACTTTTTACTTTGTATTTATAAATTACTAATCCATAGTTCCTTATATTTGAGTACTAACAAGTTAAATGAGTGACTGTAATCTAAATGCAAGTGTTTGCAATATATTAAACTGCAGACAACATACTGGTTCTTCACCGATTTCCCATGTCAAAATCAAGTCCTGTAATGCTTTTTAAACAAGATAAAATTGTATTCTAATAGGTGACATTCATAACTGCCCAACAGTACAGATTTCTTTCGGAATTTCAGTGACTGCACAAAATTACATATATATAAAGGGAGTTAATTGGTAATATAAAATTTCACAACATTGTCTAATATGATGTCTTCATGTTCGAGTTCATAAGAAATTATCAACAGTAACAAACAAGAGGAAAAAGTAAATATCAAATATACTGATTATCTCATTTGTACATGCTCAAAGATGCAGCACATTATAAAGAATTGAGTAAATGTATACACACCAGTGTGCTTTTCATAGTTATAGGATGGTGCACCATATGGAGCAGCATACGGAGTAGCAAACTGAAAAGATACCACAATAAATATTTTACGTTAAACTAAACTGTATCTAAATTCTCCTGAAAATGAGAGACTGTGTTTAAATCTATGTAAGAAAGAATCAAAATGCTATTATGTTACGGAATAATTATGTTTTACTAAAAAACATGTGTTCTTAACATAACATAAAATCTTCCCATTTAATTCTAAGTTTCTTATTATCTCAACTGCAGTCTTTATCTGTCAATGACATAAAATGTTATGCTAAATATTATATTATATGAAAATTATGTTATAATACAAAATATTTGGGTTTGAATTTGAAGGCCTGAAAATATACTATTACTTTAATTAACATGAAAAATATTTTTAATTTACATTTCATTTTATACTGGTGTGAAAATACACTTAAAAATGTGATGAAATGCTTCATCATATTGAAGGGAACTAACTCTGGAGAAAATATACCAACATTATGTTGAATGTTCATGCAAAGTTATTTGAATATCCATGCATTCATGAACAAGAGTGCAAGACTTTCACAAAACTTAATCACAAGGGGCATAATCCAAGAGTGCCTGGGCCGATTTAGGTGGTCATCATACTTGGCCAAGATATTATGCCCACAAATATTGTCAGCAAGCCTGGTGAAGATCGAATGAAAACTGTCCGACTTAAGAGTGCAGACAAGGCTGAATTTACAGTTTTTTGAGTAATTCAAGGGCCATAACCCAACAGTACCTAGGACGATTTGGCTGGTTATCGAACTTGGCCGAGATATTATGCCCACAAAAATTGTCAGCAAGTCTGGTGAAGATTGGATGGAAACTGTTGAACTCAGAGAGCGCACAAGGCTAAATTCGCAGTTTTTCGAGTAATTCAAGGGCCATAATCCAAGAGTGGCTGGGGCAATTTGGCTGGTTATCAAACTTGGCCGAGATATTGTGCCCACAAACATTGTCAGCAAATTTGGTGAAGATCAGATGAAAACTATTTGACTTAGACAGCGGACAAGGCTAAATTCGCTGTTTTTTGAGTAATTCAAGGGCCATAATTCAAGAGTGCCAAAGACGATTTGGCTGGTTATCGAATCTGGCCGAGATATTATGCCCACAAACATTGTCAGCAAGTTTGATGAAGATCCGATGAAAACTGTTCGACTTAGAGAGCGGACATGCTTTGGACACCGACCGCCCATCCGCTGCCGCCGCCAAGGGTATTCACATAATACGCTCCGCTCTTTCAGAGACGGGTGTATAAAAAGAAACATACTGGACAAAAAAACTGACCTAGAATCTTCAAAGTACAACCTTGACCTTTAAGTTTGAGGTCTGGGTTTCACATGACACTTCATCTTATTATGATTCGATTTTTATTTGTTTTTGGTTTTACATTGCATCAATACAGTATAGCAGGCCAAACAGGACTAAAAATTTTGTTT
Source organism: Mercenaria mercenaria (assembly GCF_021730395.1). Taxonomy (NCBI): domain Eukaryota; kingdom Metazoa; phylum Mollusca; class Bivalvia; order Venerida; family Veneridae; genus Mercenaria; species Mercenaria mercenaria. The sequence continues at coordinate 86,838,396 of NC_069362.1, read as the reverse complement.
TCATATCTTATATACATCAAAATACGAGGTATGAAATTAAAACTTTACCTGCTGGAATCACTGAGATACAGTGAAACCATGTCAGGCAATGGTAAGACAGTGGTCCCAAACCTTTCCACACCCAAATGATTGTCCCAGAATTACATGGGAACATTATAGAGAGCATTTGTGCCACATAACATTAAAATTCCTTGGTGGATGGAAGTGTTACAGAGGGGACACAAAATAGACTATGTGTTAAATTTTGATCTCCAAGTGTCATCTTGACCACTGAGCTGGGTGTTGCACATGACATGCCTTTAAATCCCTTGTTAAACATAATATTATGGAAAATTTGAATCATATAGTCCCCCAAACCAGTCTTTGGACTGGAAGGGGGACTAAAGAGGTTCATACATCAGCTCAGAATTCTCGAGTCACTGATTTTACTGTTACTGAACTAATTTCAAGCTAAGAATCAATGCGACTTTTAATAACAAATCGCCTTGCACCCAAAACACAAGAGTTCATCATGTCACCACTGTCAATCATCCAATCAGGTCTGTAGGCCACTGTCAATCATCCTATCAGGTCTGTAGGCCACTGTTAATCATCCAGTTAGGTCTGTAGACCACTGTCAATCATCCAGTCAGGTCTGTAGGTCACTGTCAATCATCCAGTCAGGTCTGTGGGCCGCTGTCAATCATCCAGTCAGGTCTGCAGACCACTGTCAATCATCCAATCAGGTCTGTAGGTCACTGTCAATCATCCAGTCAGGTCTGTAGGCCGCTGTTAATCATCCAGTCAGGTCTGTAGACCACTGTCAATCATCCAGTCAGGTCTGTAGACCACTGTCAATCATCCAGTCAGGTCTGTAGGCCGCTGTTAATCATCCAGTTAGGTCTGTAGACCACTGTCAATCATCCAGTCAGGTCTGTAGGCCGCTGTCAATCATCCAATCAGGTCTGTAGGCCACTGTCAATCATCCAGTCAGGTCTGTAGACCACTGTCAATCATCCAATCAGGTCTGTAGGCTTAAATATTTATTGATTGGAAACCATTTCAAAGTTTAGGTTCCTTTACAAAATTCACCATATTAACAGGCATAATTGGCTTAGAAATGGTTTATAAATCAGAAAGTGGAACAGGGTGACCCTAAGATCATCATTTTTATAGATAGGTTGCAAATGGTCAGTAGATGATCCCTTTTGTGTTTTGAGATGGGTCAGGCAAGTATCATGGCCAAACTGACCCTAAGTTTTCTAGTCAACAACTGAAGAATGCTTTGGTCTTCTTAAGATAATTACTTGTGCCTATGACAAGAACATAAACCCTGTTGTTATTTAGGTCAAAGGTCACTCCTGAAATCGAAAAAGGTTTCTGATCAATAACTAAGGGAGACTTTCTCATATGCCTAATTACATTATTGATCTTTTGTGTCAGGTCAACAATTAATGGTTTTATACTTGCCAGAGGCAATCTATATAATTGCATTAAGTTTCAAGTTTCAAGTTTATTGGCATAATCAGCAAACAATTTGCCTTTGGCCATTTACAAACAAAAACATACTATGGCAAAGACACATATACATACACAAATCATAATGGATACTTAATACATGGCTGTATACACATTATTACAATATACATTTAAGAAACAGCTAAGTTTTTCAGGGCATTTTTTCTTATTAACATGCAGTCTTTAATATATTTAGATATTTTTATCTGCAAACCTTTACTTTTTGTAGACATAAGCGAGTTAAATTTCTGTATACAAGGCCAAGATATGCTTCTAAAGTATTTTCTACGAACTGTTCTGAATTTGTCACAACATAACATAAAATGATATTCCGATTCAACTGCCTTTTGATTGCACAATATACATAGTCTATTTTCTCTTACTGTACCATTATATCTGCCACTTTCTATACAAAGGTTATGAGATGACAATCTTAATCTAGAGAAATATTTTCTCAAGTCATCATTTGTAATATTACAGAGATAATCTTCAAAAACAAAATCATTTTTATATTTACAATAGTAGTTTAGTTTTGGCATGTTATGTATGGTTTCTCTCCATTCTTGGATATGCTGGTCACGGATTCTGCGCTGTATAGTTGGGAAGTAATTTACAGTTCTATCAAAATTAAGTCTTATGTTACTAAAACCTAAATGATCAATCACAGAATGAATTCTAGTTGCCCAACAATTTGTTTGTACATGCTGGCATAGGTCATTATACATCTTAAAAGAAGGCGAGTCCCTATTTTTCATAAGTTTCAGCCAGTATTTTATTGATCTTTCCCTGCAAATTACTGATAACGGAAATCTACCCAATTCACCAAGAACAGCACTGTTTGGAGTTTGATGTTTAACACCAAGTATATATTTACAAAATCTGACATGAAGTTTATCCACACATTTAAAACTGGTACTATTATAAATCCCCCATACTTCTGAACCGTACATCAATATTGGTACCACCATTTTGTCAAACAATGAGAGTTTAGTTTTAATATCAAAATTAACTTTATCAAACAATGACAAAAGGTTATGATAGGCTCTTAGGGCTTGATCATGTAGAGCTTTTACAGCGCCTGACATATTACCAGTGTATGTGAATTTTACACCTAAGTATATGAAATTATCTACGATCTCAATTTTTTCACCATTTATGACAAAATCAGGATAGACATTTTGTTTACGCTTTTCAAAAACACATACTTTCGTTTTATCAACATTGATTTTCAAGCCCCACTTTTGTGAATACTGATAAACGCTATCAATTTGTGCCTGCAGGCTTTTAGGATCAGTGGTAAACAGTACAATATCATCAGCAAATAATATCATAAACATTGTTAACATATCAAAATCCCTGTCTGTTAACAAATTAATATGTAAGTTATCAGTAATATCATTTATAAAAAGTATGAATAAAAGGGGAGATAATGGCTCCCCTGTTTCAAACCGATAGTAACATCGAAAAATTTGGACAACTCTACAGTATTTGTCAATTTCACACAAGACTGAACAACATTATAAATACATTTAATCATACTGACCATTTTACAGCTAATTCCAGTTTGGAGTAATTTTACCCATAATGCATCATGATTAACGGTATCAAAAGCCCGTTGATAATCGATGAAAAACACACCAAAGCTTAGAACGTTTAGACAAAACTTTTTGAATAATAGTATGCAACAAAAAAATAGCATCAGCAGTAGAGCGTCCATCACGAAATCCAAACTGCGACTCATTAAAAACATTTTCTGATTCGCACCATGCGTTTATGCGATTTCTCAGTAACAGTGAAAAAATTTTACCTATAACGTTTACCAGTGTGATTCCTCTATAATTGCAGGGATTATTTGCATCACCTTTTTTATAAATAGGTACAATCACACCCTTTACCCATGAATTTGGATAAATACAGTTTTCAAATATGTAATTAAACATGGTACATAAATAAGGTGCTATATAACATTTTGTATCAATAAAGAAATCAGATACATTGTTTTCATAATCACAGCTTTTATAACGTTTTAACATAGATATTGTTTTTTCTATTTCTTCTACAGATATTGATCTATCTAACTGATCAACATTTACAGTTACATCACGTGACACATTATGATCGTTAATATCAAATTGACCTTGTGATTCATTTGAAATGTTCGAAAAATGAGAAACAAAGTCCTCGATTTTAACGTTATTAGTAGTATTACTATTGTTTTTAAATTTCTTAATATATTTCCAAAATTTACGAGGAGACGTTTTGCTCATATCTGACAGTTTAATTTTCTCTTTATTATAAAAGACTGATTTAGCTTTACGTTTAACTGCACTATAATTATACATGTTTTGAATTCAAAAACTGCACTTTATTTTCTTCAGACCTATTTGACATATACTGACGTTTAGCTGCAAAAAAGTTAGACTTTGCTCGTCTGCATTGTTCATCAAACCAAGGCGATTTTTTCTTTTTTGGTTTCGGACGGCTATTAGCAGTTCTTGCAAAACATCTGTAAGAGATATCATGAACCAAATTTGAAAACTCACTCATACACTGGTCAATATCATATTCTCCAGATAACAATCTGCTATTTATTCTATCAAACAATACAGAATTATTATCTACTTGTTCTATAAAAGAATCCTTTTTGGATATATCCCAAAAGATTTTGTCATATTCAACCGAATCATTTTGTGGTATATTCAATACAATTTTTTAATGCAAAAACAATAGGACAGTGGTCCGAGAATTCTGTTAACTCAAGAACACAAAAATCTGTTATATCTTGATAACCCTCATAGCTCGTGATTACATAATCAACTAAACTAGAAACCGGGTTATTTCTCAATATAGAATGAAAAGAACATTTTCCATCATCCTTGCGTCCATTAATAATACATATATCGTTTTCTTTACAAATATTTAACAAGTGTAAGCCAAAATTGTTGACCTGTTGATCATGATTACGTCTCACAGGTAAACTAGACGTCTGAATACCAGACAATGGGATATCAACATAACGGTCAAGATTTAAATTCAATACATAATCCGGCAAGTCGCCTGTGCGAGAATTTAGGTCACCAACCCAGAACACAGTACCAAGGTCACTATATTTACGAATTTCAGTATTAATATGCTCGAAAAAATCGAACTCATATAACATTGAATTTTCATTTCTATACATAGCAGAATTTTCAGGCGGTATGTAGCTCACACAAAAATATGCGTCAGATTGGGCATGAGTAAACTTTTTATCAATTTTAAACCATATTATACCTCTAGCATCTAAACTAATAAGCTCTAGATAGTTTTTGTAACATTCTTTATAATACACAATAACTCCCCCACTTTCGCGCTTTGCCCTTTTATTAAGATTTTTAATCACCCCATCACCTTCTGGAATGAATTTATATAGAAGTGCAAGCTGGGTAGGAGGTTCTAGCCATAGTACACACACATATATATATATACCTTTCCATCCAGCAAAGCCATTGTTAAAGCAGGAACATTAAAAACAGACATAGTACATACAAAGTTACAGTGACACAAATAATTTCAAAACAGTACTGATGTCTTGCTTGAATTTTTCTAAGGAGAAAGCCAACCTAGTAACTGCAGGAACACTCCAAATAGTCTGGGGATTAAAAAACTGCAAATATTCTAACTGCACACATCCTATATATCTTTGAGAGTTAGATACTGTTAGTATCACTAAGTCTGGGGAAACTTAAGTTATCAACTCAGATCATCCTTTACATCAAGTCTTAAACAAAATACAGCTTAAAATAATTACACTGCTATCCTAATAAATCACTTATTACTGCAGCTTGTTATTATGTGTAACATGGGCACTCTGGTGCACCCAATTATTTTTTCTTATTTTTTAGATAACTTTTTTATTTACACAAACATTAACAAAGTAATATATTTTTCCATTTATCATGGCCAAGTTGTCTAAACAGGACTTTTTGAATACATGATTGTCAGGGCTTTTTCAGTGTGTCCCACAGGGCCGATATTCGGCCCATTCCCAATGGCAAATATGCATATTTTTTCCCAGGGATCCGGACATTTGCCCCCCAATAAAAAAGTAAACAGCTGGACATTTGCCCCCCAGTTTAAATGGTAGCTAGGACATTTGCCCCCCAGTGCTTATTTCTAAAACAGACCTTTGCCCCCCAATATTTTTGTCCCCCAGTGATTGTTTATGAACTTATTAGAAAATAATTATCATATTGCAGATAAAAATGTCTTTGTTTTTTACATTTTTTTAGTACATAATTGCCAAATTCACAAGTTTGAGTGTTAAAAACATTGCACAAATTAAAAAATATTATGTTGTTATGAGCTCTTTTATAACTCAATAATAGGCTATTATTTACCTTAACACCTGGATGCAATTAACATATTCATCAAATTTTTATCAATAAAATAGTTTTTAGGACAGAAAATTGCCTTTTTGAGTAATTTTGACAATAAAACAAAATAATACACAATCATATCTACTGGTATATAGGACAAAAATATTGGGGGGCAAATGTCCATACTAAAAATAAGCAGTGGGGGGCAAATGTCCTGTTTGTCATTTTAACTGGGGGGCAAATGTCCAGTAATTCATTTTTTCATGCAAATGTCCTACAATCCCAATAGCTGTTCAAAAATTCCCAATCAAAGTCAAAGAAAAAAAACAACCTATTTTGTTGCAAATTATAGTGGTGCAACCATTGTATTGCAGATTTTATTGAATTATCAGCTTAAATTTGAATATAAAGCAGTTTCCTTTTATGAATATTAGCAGTAGAAATCACAGAAATATACGTAAGGAAAAAAAAAAGACTGATTTTCATGGAAATACTTTCCTAATTTGGATGTTTAACCAATACATATATTTCCCAATATGGCAGTATTCGCGAGTCGAAAATTCCCAAAAAGCACAGGGGCCTTTTTCCCAAAATGTCCAGAAAAAGCCCTGATTGTATACATGTACCAGTAATTTACATTTAGAGAAATTCAAACTCTTACAAAGTTAAATTGCCTTTAACTTATAGATGACTATAAGAAGTCCATTTATCACTCTAAATTAAAAGGCCGATGTCCTGCTATTTATATATCAAAATTTTCCTAAAAATGGAAGTTTTTTTTTTATCGTACATTTCTGAAGAGATTAAGAACAACTAGAAAATAGATTCACAAATTCCAATTAGAATCTGCTTTAGAAAGCATATGTCTCCATATACCACTTCATTTCAATGAATGTGTGAATGGTGTTGAATTTTGCCCAGTTATTTGAAAATCCTTTAACAGGTGTCACCTCATTAACATTTCTGCAAAGTCATTTTAAATCCTACAAAGAAGTAAAAACATAAAGAGTGGACATGAAATGCCGCCTATCTGACCTTTGACCTCACCTTTCACCTTGATTCATCATGACAAAAACAGACAGACAGATGAAAAACCAGACCAAAATCAGTATGTCTCTCCAAAGTAAATTTTAGAAAGACATAAATTATATATTATAAATTGACTATAAACTTGAAAACAAATAACAATAAAAGTAATGATTTTGCAACTAAATGTTCTTCTGAATGATCTAACTCCACAATATTATGAAATACGATTGTGTTCTAATTCAGTTTCAGAAATAAATAATAAATATTTCTAGTCCTCAGTTTTAATCATTAATACGTATTTCTTTTCATTTTGTACCAGGTGTATTTAAATATCATGCTGGGAGATGGAAACTGAAAACTATTCACCATCCATTTAACATTTCTAAATGGCAAAAAGCAACTTGATTCAAAGCAGTAAACCACTTTACCTCTGCCTGTCCTTCGTGTATAGCCTAGAATCAAACAAAAATATTCATAACATTATGAACATCTTATAAGTGAAACAACAAAATTTTATGTCTTCAGGATTCTCGTTCAACTTTAGTTACATGTAAATCACAAAAGGACTCCATGTCACATTTAGCTGTACACCATTATGATTTACTTACTAGGGGCAAGTATTTGGGAAAGGAGTTAGGAAAAACAAAGTAAGGAAAGATGAGCGAGAAATGGGAAGTAATGAGAGAAATGGGGAATGGTGAGGCAGAAGTGAAGTGTGACTAAAAAGAAGTAATGGGAGAAGTTCAGTGATTATGGGAGAAGTTCAGTGATTATGGGAGAAGTTCAGAGTGATGAGAAAGTAGTTCAGAGTGATGAGGAAGAAGTGTGTAGTGATGCAGAAGAAGTGAGGAAGAAGTTCAGAGTGATGAGGAAGAAGTGAGTATTTATATTATATTATAGGTGGGCCGGTGGTCTAGTGGTAACACGCTTGACTGTCAATCCAGAGGTCCGGTGATCGAATCCCAGTCCAGGCACTGGAAATTTCTGAGACGCTCCTGGGTGTGTCCCACCTAACCAAGAGGCCTGTACTGGTTCTTCCCAGGAAAGACGGCTTCGAGTGTATCGGTGCTATACACCGGGCACATTAAAGAACCAGACTGTCTATTCCCAAAGAGCTAGGCTAAGTTAGTCGGACAGGCCTGTATCTAAAAAGATTTCTCTCTATCCATTCTGGGGGCTTTATCTCACTCTGTCCCTCTGGTCAGATCGCTCTGTGTCTGTACTAGTAGAGGATGAATTTCGCGCCCTGTGTGGCTGCGTTTGCTATATGTAAAGCGCCTTTGAAGATGTTTACCATGAAAAGGGCGCTCTATAAATCTGGCATAATAATAAAAATATAATCAATTGATGTAATTATATTTACATTTAAATAAACCAAACATGTTTTCAAATTGTCCTAAAATTCCCAACTCTGAATGATACGAGATAACTTAGAAATAAAAACACTTACAAACCAAACTGTAAACAATTTTACTTGAAAAACACAAATTTTAATCTGAACAATACTATTAATTTACGTAAAATGGTAAGAACGTGTGATGGCAATTGGTTAGCTCGGTTGATACAGTACTTGCCCTGTAAGGTAGAGGTTCCGGGTCCAAACACTGAGCAAACTGCACATTTTTCTCACCTTGTGAAATTTGACGCCCAACGTGGGGCCATGATAATGTACTGCGAGATCATGTTCACCTCGTTCTCTATCCCATTTTATAAGAAATCTGAGTCCGAATTTAAGTATAGTTGCAGAGTATGCCACAGCAAAGTACTGGACTACTTAAAAAGGTGAGAATATGTGGCCTGGTGGGCAGATCACTTGCCGTATAAGCCAAGGTCCCCGGTTCAAGCCAATGACTGACTGCACATAATTCTCACCCTTTGACACAAATATAGCACAGCATTGAGAAGGGCTTTTTTTTCATGCTATTTTCACTCTATCTAAATTGAGGCCAATATTTTGCTACTTCACGGTTACAAACCACTAGAAAGCCACTTCACAATAGAAACAAGAGTGCCAAACTGTCACCAAAATACGCCCGTCATTGAACTTGGCCTAATTCAAGGGCCATAATCCAAGAGTGCCTGGAGCAAATTGGCTGGTTATTGAACTTGGCCGAGATATTATGCCCACAAATATTGTCAGCAAGTTTGGAGAAGATCGGATGAAAACTGTTTGACTTAGAGAGCGGCCAAGGCTAAATTCGCAGATTTCAAGTAATTCAAGGGACATAATCCAAGACTGCCTAGAGCGAATTGGCTGGTTATTGAATCTGGCCGAGATATTATGTCCACACACATTATCTGCAAGTTTGGGGAAGATCAGATGAAAAGTGTTCCACTTAGAGAGCGGACAAGGCTAAATTCGCAGATTTCGAGTAATTCAAGGGCCATAATCCAAGAGTGGCTGCGGCGATTTGGCTGGTTATCAAACTTGGCCGAGATATTATGCCCAAAAAACATTGTCAGCAAGTTTGGTGAAGATCGGATGGAAACTGTTTGACTTAGAGAGGGAATATGCTTTTGGATGCAGACTGCCCACCTGCCCACCACGGGTGTTCACATAATACGCCCCGCTCTTTCAGAGACAGGCGTATAAAAAAAAAACCATTCCAGACCAGATCCTGCTTAACGGATTTTGTTTTCTCTCACTACCCTCATGCAGATGTTTATTCTGGCTTGGTATACATTAACTGGACCGTGGACGGCCACATTGGCAGCTGCTAGTTGATCTATGTAATGTTGTGACAAAATGTAGGGGGTACCATTTTTCGTACAAGGGGGCCCCCTGTAGTCTCAAAGTTGTTGGTAGTTTTAAATCGTGGATTAATTTACTGCTCCCGTTAAACTCTCTTGATGTGGGAATTAACTTCGTATACCATTGTTGATTTCCGCCACTGTGGGCGATATTAAAATGCCAAAATATTAAAAGAGTTTCCTTTCTCATTTTAGGTGGGTACGGGTTAAGTATTTGGGTAAATCAATCAAGTATGTTGTACTGCTTTAATATGCGGTAATGTTTGCTATGATTTTTTATATTGTTTTGATAAGAAGCCTTTGTATTTTTGTGTCATACGATATTGCGAATATTAACTTATGTTCAATCTGTTTACTCATTAATAATACAAGCAGTTGAGAGTGACTTTGGTTTTGATTTTAACTATATATGTACACCAATAACGTTTTATGTAATGCTCATACTGCAGATTCATTTACATTCATGTAATGATTTCTTTATTGCAGAAAAATTACTGTTCTACTCTGTTCTAGTCTTGTTTACATTTCTTCACAAGTCATTCTTGTTTAACAAATTTCAGATTATCTATGAACTATGAATCTTTCTAGTCATTGCATCGAATATGCATACATATACAGAACCTGAAAATACATAAAGGTATCTTGGTACAGTGTGCGAAAATGTTTAAGCATGTTAACATCATTTTGTTAAACATTATTATTTGATTTGTCATTATAGTGTAAAACCTTAGACAACGATGAATGTAATTTTGTATGTACGCCCATGGAGCTATAACACATGGAGAGAGATCGAAGGTATTTTAAAGGTTCTATGTGTGGTATTGTTATCCTATATCAATTATCTGTTAATCAGTGGTAAGTGGGTGTAAATTATCTTACATGTTGAGCAGTACGGAGTTTGCCGATAAGCTATCCGTGGACAACCAAAGCATTACGATGCAAAAATTGAGAGGTTCTATCAAGTTCCGTACATCAGTGATTGCAAAAAATAAATTATTATGTCTTTCTGTTAAGGTTACAACTACTGAATGATATTGTTACTTGTCAAAATATCAACTAAAATTATCAAATACAGAAACCAAAACTTTTTTAATTAATTTATTTCTACAACATATCTGACATCTGCAAATCAATGAAATGCGCAAAATGCTTTGAAATTTTGACAGGAGTGTTCTAGATGTTTTGACTAAATACATAACATTGATATTTGTCAAAATTCGATGATACTGAATAGATGCAGTACAACTTCAAAACTTTACAACATGCCACTGATATGAGAATAAAATGTAATGACACACATTGGTCATTTCATAATTAACAAGGCAGTCTGAAAGACAGCTAAATCCCCCGCCACTGCTATGGATAGTGAAAGGGTAAAACCTTTGATTTAAGCTGTGACCTTGACCTTGAACTGACATGGCTGACTCATGAATTCTGCACAACGTCTTGATGAGGTGATCATTTGACCAAAGTTTCATGAAAATCCTTCAAGGGGTTTAGGAGATACAGAGCTGAAACCTTTGACCTTCAGTTGTGACCTTGACCTTGAGTTGACATGGCTGACTCATGAGTTCTTGATGAGGTGATCATTTGACCCAAGTTTGATGAAAATCCTTCAAGGGGTTAAGGAGATACAGAGTGGACACCAAATGGAAGGCTCAAACCTTCGACCCTTAGTTGTGACCTTGACCTTGAGCTGGCATGGTTGACTCATAATTTCTGCACATCGTTCTGATGAGGTAATCATTTGACCCAAGTTTTAAAAAATTCCTTCAAGGGGTTTAGGAGATATAGAGCGGACACGAAATGGAAGGCTCAAACCTTTGACCTTCAGTTGTGACCTTGACCTTGAGCCGACATGGCTGATTTTAAGTTCTGCACATCGCCTTGATGAGGTGATCGTTTGACCCAAGTTTGATGAAAATCCTTCAAGGGGTTTAGGAGATATAGAGCGGACACAAAATGGAAGGTTCAAACCTTTGACCCTAAGTTGTGACCTTGACCTTGAGCCGGCACGACTGACTCATGGGTTCTGCACATCGTCTTGATGAGGTGATCATTTGACCCAAGTTTTATAAAATTCCTTCAAGGGGTTTAGGAGATATAGAGTGGACACAAAATGGCAGGCTCAAACCTTTGACCTTGAGTTGTGACCTTGACCTTGAACCGACAAGGCTGACTCATGGGTTCTGCACATCGTCTTGATGAGGTGATCATTTGACCCAAGTTTCATGAAAATCCTTCAAGGGGTTAAGGAGATATGGACCGGACATGATTTTGTTACGGACGGAAGGACGGACGGACGGAAAGACGGACGGAAGGACGGACGCAGACCAGTCCTATAATCCCTCTGCCACATCGGGGGATTAACAAATAAATGCAATCGTATGTGATGCTTACATCATCATTAATCTAAAATTCAGTGCCTGATGGTAACCAAATACACGAAAGTATATGACACTAGATTTTTGACATTGTTAATTCATTTACTGCTATTTACTGACTATAAACTATTACCTCACCAGAATGGGTATTCTTAAAACTTTATAACCACTTTAAATGTAACAATTCAACACGTTCTGCCTCCTATTTAGGTTACACAACTGATATCTATGACACATTTTGATGAATAGCCTGAAATAAACACCAGCACATGGCAGCTAAACTTCAAAGGGCGAGTGTCTGCAAATTTTCCTTTATTGATTTTCGGCATTACTCTTTGATGTTGGATGAAAGTTAAATGGTTGGGGCATTGCCAGGTGACTGATGTAATCTGACATAATTCTACTCTATAATGTGTAGAACAAGAGCTGTCACAGGAGACAGCGCGCTCAACTATTTCGATGCTGGATAGTGAAACTGGGCACATCTGAGGAAACTGGAGCTGTCACTGGAGTGTTTAATGACTCCAATGGTGGATGAAGATATTGCACAATAGCTTGAGTCTGTGTTAAAATATTAAGTAATAAGAGAGGTAAAGATAAAGTGTATCAAAACACTGTGTAAGTATAATTCTAAGCAAAAAGGGGGCATAATTCATAAAATATTGGTGCAAGAGTTATGCACCTTGTGTCATATGATGTGGGTGATGATGTGGAACAACTACTTAAAGTTTGAATCAAATCCATTTCGTAATAACTGAGATATAGTGAAAATGCATCAAAATTAACATTAAATTCTAAGTAAAAGGGGGCATAAATCATGAAAAATTGGTGCCAGAGTTATGCATCTTGTGTCATATGATGCGGGTGATGAGGTGGAACAACTATTTTAAGTTTGAATCAAATCCATTCAGTAATAACTGAGATAGAGTGAAAGTGTATCAAAACTTTAACCTGAAATTCTAAGTAAAAATGGGGGATAATTCATGAAATATTGGTGCAAGAGTTATGGCCCTTGTGTCATATAATGTGAGTGATGATGTTGAACAACTACTTTAAGTTTGAATCAAATCCATTTCGTAATAACTGAGATATAGTGAAAATGCACCAAATTTAACCTTAAATTCTAAGTAAAAGGGGGCATACTTCATGAAAAATCGGCGCCAGAGTTATGTACCTTGTATCATATGATGTGTGTGATAAGGTGGAATAATATTTTAAGTCTGAATCAAATCCATTTAGGAATAACTGAGATAGAGTGAAAGTGCATCAAAACTTTAACCTGAAATTCTAAATAAAAGGAAAATAAAAATAAAATATTAGTGTGAGAGTTATGACCCTTGTGCCATATGATGTGGGAGATGATGAGGAATACCTATTTTAAGTTTAAAGCAAATCCATTAAGTAATAATAATTACAGAGATAAGGAGAAAAAAGAGAAAGTGTAAAAAAAACTTTAACCAAGGTGGGGACACGGAAGGACGCCGATGCCGGGGTGAGTAGGAAAGCTCTCCATATACTTCATATAGTTGAGCTAAAAATGTACTTTAGATTGTTTTTTTTTGTGGATGCTGAAGAACAGTAAATTTGCTGATTTTAATAAAATGCTGACTGTTTTTATACGTATAATAAAACTACAAAATATTTTTTGTTAAATATAATGTTTTCTTATCATTCTAGTGTTCCTTTTCTCTAAATTTTATACTTTACACATTGTTTTGAACCAATTAAATATGATTATGATTGTGATGATGATGATGATGTCAGGTGATGATGATGATGATGATGATAAGAGTCATTGTACAAAGTAATACTAGGACTCCCAAAAAAATTTAAGAGGGACTCCAAAATCTGAATGTTAGGCTGTCCTGACTCCATGAAAGTGAATCCTAATGGAGGCCCCGACTGGTGAATGGCAGAGGAGGCCCAGGTCATATGCTTAATTATTATCAATTATCTCGAGCTCGCTCCATCTATCACAACTCCCTGGTATGCCATTGTTGATTTCCGCCGCTGTGGGTGATATTAAGCCGCCAAATTATTAAGAGTTTCCCTTCTCATATTATTAAAAGAGTTTCCTTTCTCGTTTTAGCTCTTAGCATGGGTAACATATTGACATTCTAAAATAACATATGATAGGAAATGTGATGTATTTTACCAGTTAATACACATTTTGTAGTTTGACACTGGTTATGCAAATATTTAGGATTATGCTATAACATCAACTTAATGAATGCGATCGGCAGAACATAAAAAGAGCATCAATTAATTTAGGAAGTGTCTAGCCGTCCGGTAACCGGACGCCTAGCCTGCGTTCTAGTCGTTACCGGACGGCTAACAAATCCTCAGGGGATTTTCTAGTCGTCGGGTAATTAATGAATAAGACATGATTTTATACAGTTTTATTGTCATTTACTTAAGATAACGATACTATCTGCAAACAAAATTTTGTGTAAATACATACTATAAACATTTACAATAAATCACTGCATTGTTTAGCCTATAAAATGGAAGTTTGCCGAACTCAATAATGGCGAGATCGACGTGACGTCACTTATTAAAATCTGTTCATCTGGATGCTTTTATGGGATCAGAATTTTTAAATTTTAACTTTTTCACTGGATTTTCAAAATTAAAACAGTTTTGAAGTACTTTCAAATTGTCATATTTTAGTATTCAAATATTTTTAATGAATAACTGTTTTAAATGACATCTAATTTCAAAAGCGGCAGCGTGATCAGGGCTAGACACTAACTTTTTTCCAGTGGTGGTCCGAAGGACCAGCAGCTTTTGCAAACTGATGGTCCGACAGAATTTCAGGTGGTCCTACCTAGATGTGGATGTTTTTTTTTAAGTTAACGCAACCAGTATAATATATGACGCTCAGCCTACTGCCATACTTCCGCTTATGGCGGCAAACAATATTTAAATAGAAGACCCCCTCTTCTTTCATGGAGTACTTTTTACAAACACTGCAAAACATGTGATTTTTATATTATTATTTTGATAAACATCTGCCATTTAATTATTAAAAATAATTTTGAAAATCAAATTTAAAATAAAGATGTCAATAAAGATGATTTTTTCAGCAATTCATATTTTAAGTGGGTGGGGTTTGGTGCCTCTTCTCGAAAAATGCTTCAAAATAAGAGTTTTTTTTTTTGCAACAGTTGTCATTTTTTCTTAAATACAGACTTTTTATTGACTTTTCATTAAGATTGCACTAGAAAATCTCGTTAAAAATGTCCGAAAATCACGGCCATGAAAACGGGTGACAAATATGAAAAACAAAAGTAACATTAAATTCTTGATAAAATACGTGTTATAAATTTCTTTTTTTTCTTTATACCTATTGAATACTTATAATTTCTGCTTATTAAAAGCATTTTTATTTGTTTTTGCCCAAACAAAGCCTCGGTAATGATAATAAATTAAATAAAATGCTATAGATCGTAACGGCCGATCGGCTTATATAAACGTGTCAAGCACATAAAATAAATGAAATTCGTTACTCAATTTGTTGTTAAGTAATAATTGGCAAGACAACAATACAGCAGAAGCTGTATACTGCTAATTACCAAGTTGTACAAACACGATAATAGGCTGCTTTTTGCATTGTTTATCAATTAACTTTTAACTTTTTGATCAATAAACACTTTTGATAATGACGGGCACTAAATACAAACCGCGAGATGACAACGTGTCAGTCGGCGCGTGGCGTAATTGACATATGTCAGTAGCTAATTAATATACGACGCTCCGCCTTCTGCCATACTTCCGCTTATGGCGGCAAACAATATTTAAATTCACTGGGATTTTGATTGGTACAGGGGCAGAACTTTCGAACTCGAGACGAATCAAAGAAAATTTCCGCGGGTCACGCCGACGCATGGGGCATTTTCTGTGCGAGTCAGATACGAGTTTTTCTCGATTTTCGCGGGTCAAAATCTGGAACCTCGGCTCTACCGAACGCTGGATACTGTACTGATACCTCAATAGTTCGTAAATGATACTTCAAGCAGATAGATAAGTCATCGTGTTCCGTTCCCGGGTTTTAGTACCAGCGTTACATCCGGGCATTCCAAATTTCAAGAAAATATAGGTTAAAAGTCAGTAATTCAAATCCTTCTTTGTTTCATATAAAAAACGACAACTTCAGATCGTCTTTACGTATCTTTAGAGAACATCACTTTTTCCTACACCTATTTTTCATGAAAGTTCTATCACAAACTAACGAAAAAATGAAAAGAAATTAGGGGGTTATGTAGTTCCTAGTGAAATGCCAGTCAGTTGTGGCCTGCTACCCTAAAAATGGCGCATATTTGCTCTCGTCCGCGCAATAAACACCTACTTCCGGTTTCGATCTGCAAAACATGCCAGGTGGGGTATATGAA
Source organism: Mercenaria mercenaria (assembly GCF_021730395.1). Lineage (NCBI taxonomy): Eukaryota > Metazoa > Mollusca > Bivalvia > Venerida > Veneridae > Mercenaria > Mercenaria mercenaria. The sequence continues at coordinate 86,821,986 of NC_069362.1, read as the reverse complement.
CATGAAAACCGTCTCATTTCATGCAGAATGTATTCTAGTAGTGAAAAATGGTGATTAAAGCACTCGTTCTACACGAATTTGCGCGAAAAATGGGAAAATTAGGATCTATTTATTATGGACTTCTTTCGACTACACCACGGAAGCACATTTTCGACCGAATTACTGACCTTATTCCTATAAGAAATGTTTCTTATCAAATTTCACACGATTTTCATCTCTATTTTCAAGAAAGATGTAATACCAAACATACTGCCAAGTTTCATTGTGAAATTTCGAGATTTTAGAGAAATATAGACATTTAATAGAAGCCACCCCCTACCCATTTACTGGGCTAAATTTTGGCTCTATGGTCCTTTTATTGTATATTTTGGTAAAAGTTTCACTTGTTTGCATTATTTTTCACCGGGATTCTGAAATATCATTCATTCCGTCATGAATAAGACCCAGAAGGATGCATTTTGTGCTTTTTCTGACATTCTGGAGACAAAATATTGGCTTTTTAATCCCTGAAATCGCTGCTGAAATAGGCGCATCTACTCAAAATGTGGTCAAAATTCAAAAAATTTCAAATTTCACTATTATTTTGCATTGGAAACACCCTTTTATATCATATACAACCGATCTATGACTATTAAGACTAATTGCGATGTGTTTCGAGAAAAGTCTTATATCAGCTCTTATAGGTTAAAAGTCAGTAATTCAAATCCTTCTTTGTTTCATATAAAAAACGACAACTTCAGATCGTCTTTACGTATCTTTAGAGAACATCACTTTTTCCTACACCTATTTTTCATGAAAGTTCTATCACAAACTAACGAAAAAATGAAAAGAAATTAGGGGGTTATGTAGTTCCTAGTGAAATGCCAGTCAGTTGTGGCCTGCTACCCTAAAAATGGCGCATATTTGCTCTCGTCCGCGCTATAAACACCTACTTCCGGTTTCGATCTGCAAAACATGCCAGGTGGGGTATATGAACATGAAAACCGTCTCATTTCATGCAGAATGTATTCTAGTAGTGAAAAATGGTGATTAAAGCACTCGTTCTACACGAATTTGCGCGAAAAATTAGGATCTATTTATTATGGACTTCTTTCGACTACACCACGGAAGCACATTTTCGACCGAATTACTGACCTTATTCCTATACACGGGGAAAACCAAATTCTATTTTTAAACTGCAGTACCGTGAACAATTCAATGTTTATTAATTTATTTTAAAAATGACTTCCTTGTAATTTTCGGTGGTCCATCGGACCACACAGGTTCGAGAAGTTAGTGGTCCTCCCTGAAAAGCACTGGTCTCGGACCAGCGGACCAGCGTTAGTGTCGAGCCCTGGTGATGTTCAAAACTTAAAAAAAAACAGCAGTTAAGCGTTCATAATTAATCCATTTTATTTTGAAATAATTAACGAATGAATTGCTTTTTTAAGCTTTCCATTCTTCAAAAAATACATATAAATTTGTGTTTTAATAATTAAAATTTAGGCCGTTAGAAAAAAACATTACTTTTTACAAAATAGCATACGGACGTTCGGCGATCAATGTTTTACAGTATCATTTCTAAAAATAGAATATCAACGGATTTGAAAACAAACACAATCTTCTGCGTTTAATCGACTGAAAAATCAGATAAGTATTGATATTTTAAGTAAATCATTTACTAAATAACATTTAAAACTATATAAAATCATTACTTATTCATTACGAAATCAATAACCGGACGACTAGAAAATTCCCTGAGGATCTGCTAGCCGTCTGGTAACCGTACGACTAGAACGCAGGCTAGGCGTCTGGTTACTGGACGACTAGATTAATTTATTGTAGCCGCAAATAACCCCACCCGCTTATTCATGAACTTATAATTTGAACATATGTAGTCATAATAGCGAGCTCGAAGAGCAGGCCCGAAGGGCCTGCTCGAGAATCGAGCTTTACGGTAACGCAAGTATACTTTCACACTTGGTGATGGATTTGAAAAGTTTCGTCGGAAGTTTTAAAAAAGCGCACCCTAGCGGATAGGTTCTCACAGGAAGTACTTCTTTCCGGAGTGAATACAGAACTTCATTCAATTGTTAAAAATTATTCATCACTCAACAAGAATGAAAGAATGATTTCCAGTTGTTTGAAAAAAATATTATTTGCATTTAAAAGATCAAGCATCGGCCAGAAAATGGAAAAAATGTCATTAATAAGCAGAAAGAAACGGGAACGCGGTAATGACGTCACGGTGACACCGGCTCCCATAAATTTTGCAACGTATGATATTCACTGTTATAGGCATGGTGGCACTAAATGTAGACTTTTTTCAAGCAAATAGGTTCTCCTGAATTCTTGTGACCAGTGAATAGTTTGTATGTGACAAATAAATGATGCATAATATTTTTAGATAAATCCGATTTGTTTGAGCTCGCTTTGAGGCTTTGCCTTAGTTCATATTATATTTCATGTAAAGATATCAAGCATCTCAAATTGCAGTAAATAATTTGTACATTTTTTCTGTCAATCCGCATTCTATAAATACTTACATCTTCTACATACTGATCACTCCACATGTTTGTAAAAATATGTTAGCGAAAATGTGTTAGTCTGATCACCGGAAAATGTCCACAGACGCTTTATTAATTAGGTAACGGACCACCAACTATTTTCCCCGTACACTTCCGGGTACAGAAATCTTCCCGTCGTGAACTAATAGTGTAGCAAATGGGACGTAATGTATCTAGTGTAGATTTAATACCAGAGATAAAATACTTGCACAAAGACAGGTTTTACTTCATATTGAACATTTTATCTCATAAATTGATTAGAAAAACAAAGAAAATATCAAACAGGGAATGCCATGTTCCAAAAACGCAGCCTCCCCAAAACGAAACCCACAGCACGCAGACGTGCACACTACACACACACACACACACACACACACACACACACACACACACACACACACACACACACGCATACAAAGTAAACACACGAGGACAAAACGAACAAATAAAGGAACACAGTGGGGCACCGCCTTGGAACGGTCAGTGGCAAAATACACCACTGGGGAGCTTAAACCGGTTTCTGGTGCGCACCCAACCTCACTCTTACCCCCACCATGTTCCAAAGACACGGGACAGTTTAAATAAAAGTAATCCCCGCCAGGTGAATCTCTTAACACGCGTAATGGAAACAAAAAGGCATGGCATGTAAAACACAAAAATGCTCCTGTATAAATACATAAAAAAACAAACCTTAAGAACCAAAAACGTATGTACTCAATGCCTTTTCAGAAGACAGAGCAACAAGAGAAACACCCATAAGGGCCCGGCGAAACAGGCCAGAAGACAGATATCAAAACAGTTCAGTCCTGGAAGGATTTAAAAATTGCTTATCATAGAGTCCTCCCCCAAACCGAGTCTGCAACATTTTCATTTTTGTCGTATTGGGCGACCTGTTTCCATTTTTTTCTACTTTAAGGCTATCCTAACTGATAAATTTTCTCAAAAAAAAAAAAAAAAAGATTTGTTTCTTTTTTTCAAAATATATATTTTGAAAGAGCGTATATAGTGTTCTTTTACTTGCACCACGACAGATCATTCAGTCTAAACATAGTCGGCTAATGTAAATAATACTTTAAATTATATTTTGTAAGAACATACTAGTACTGCAATTCAAACAATTAATACTTATCATGATTTTATCATAATATACACATCATTTTAGATTTTACTTCCGCTTAATAGAATTCCACAGAAGCCAGTGCTAGGTGACTGGGAATTTTGCACGTATAATTACAACTCACGAACAGACTTAATCAAACTGAGTCTGCTATTATTTCGTTCTATGCTTCCAAAGAATCTCCTTACAGATTTTACTAATAAACATAAAAGGTGACCTAAGGAAAATCGTTAAACTCAATGTTTTGACTATAGAAGGCTTAAAGTTATAAATATCACTGTTTACATTTTGCCTTTTTTATGTGTTTACAACATTTTTTTCTCAGTAAAATGGAGATGCTTTTTGTAGAAAGCGTCAACATAAGATTGCTGTACAACCCCACGTCACTCCTACGTCCACCCAACACATGCACACGCACGGACACACACACACACACACACACACAAAAGAAATATTGCAAATCCTGAATTCTAGAGGATGTTTACACTGAAAATATTGTTGTCCGTTTCTCTAGGTTTCAGTTATATATAATCGAATTAGCCTTTACACTAACACTTTGGACTGTTATTTGAATGTGCATGTTTCTGATTTGAAATATTATATATCTTAACATTTACAAATTAATGCAACATAAATCAAAATTGCCTGAATAATGTAACAAACATGCAAGAAATCGTTCACACATGGCTATATTTTGCATATTTTTTTCAACTAGGGGTGACCTAGCTGTATCAAATGTTTATTTCCCCAAATTTTCTCAAAATTTCAAAACGAAAATAAGCAAATCGTTATGAAATGAGTGTGTCTTGATAGACAGACATAATCTTTCTCCCTTTTCTCATGCCCTTTTCAATAGCACCATGTTTCCTTTTGCACTACTGCGTTTCAGTATGTATTTGTAACATTCTATCAAAAAAGACATAACTAATTTTCGTATTCATTTCTTATCTTTATTTTCATACTTTAGGCCTACTGGAATGTCTACACATGTCTTAAGTAGTACAAATATAAAGAGTATTAATCTGCCTCCTTTCGTCAGCGGTGTCCTTTTTTCAGTGGTATCGTGTCTTCTGTTTCTTTATTTTTCTGCATTTTAGAAGCATTCTATAGAATTCTGCATGCTCCAATCACATGCTAGATAAAATGTCTCGAAAAGTGATACCGTAAGAAGCAAAAGTTTGTTAATTTAGCGGGATGTATAGTAAATGAAACTGCATACTTGTCTTATATAAAAGTCAACGCCCGCTTGTCTTGTACCGTTTAGAGCAGACGAAGTGGTGGTCCAGTGGTAACACTGTCTGGCTACGAAACCAAGGGTCGTGAGTTCGAGAATCCGCTGTCCAAACTAAAATTACTAACATTCGGAAAAGAGTCCCGTATATGGGTGTTTTACACCTGGCACGTTAAGAATCAGAGAACTTTACGTAACTAGAGGTCTTGTGTATCTTGCACTATCCCTCACTAAAACATCACAGTCGTCTGATGGAGTCGTCGAGAGTTGCCATGGCGACAATAAAACAGCTTACATACACACTCAAACTCTGGCGCCTTTTCAGTAGGTATAACCCTTGATGGGAATATAAGACTCCGAAAATCTGACATTCTAGAAAATGTCGAATTAATGTTATCAGCTAAAGTATGGTTATCAACTTGGCCTATGTGGGCATCAGCATTGAATATCAATGCAACAAATTACATAAATTATAGAGCATGAATAACAAAATAGATCGAATTTTACAAATATGCTACAGATGATTCAATATGCATTAGGCCTATTACTAACTAAACAGGCTAGAAATAATGACTGTAGTTCCAGGTAGGGCCAGTGAATCATCAATTTAACAATTAAAAAACACCAGATAAAAATAAGGTTAACATGATTTAATTACAGACATTTTTTTTTATAAAAACAGACAGTTTATCCAGGACAACTTTATCGTTGCTTTGATTAATTGCTCTAAGTTAAACATATTGTGTCTTCTGAAATTAGCTGGTAAATATTTTCCACGGTCAGCATTTAGGAAATGAAATGATTTTTTTTCGGGAATTTGCGATCCTATTCTGTCGTTCATTTCACATGAACACCGAAAAAATTGTTTCATTTCTTATATTAACATTATATTTCCTTTCCATTTGTAAACTATATAATATTATGAATTGCATATAATTTGTAGAATTTAACATTAAAATCAGCTTCCCGGCCATTCTGTTCACCAGACGGAACAATGCGACGTCATCTAAGGAACGTTCTCCCTGACTATACGCGGACGTCGTTAAAACAAAAGCCGGTTATCACTAAGCAGCGATGGCGTAACTTTCGTGCCTTTCCTTTTGCTGTTCATACGAAATGAACGTCAAAAGTTTCAATGGAAAAGAATAGGGCGAATGTAAATATATACCATTATATTAGGTGTTGACATTTTAACATTCAATGACAATTTAGATTACTTTAGCTGAAACGTTTTATGATGCCAATATTACCAACACCCCATACTTCTACAGCATAGCATATAACAAAATAGTGTAGCAGGATCCTCTTATTGCCTGTTCAGCCCAGATTCTCTCTGTGTCAAATTTTAATTCAACTTACTTATAATGGAACACCAGTAGAAAGTACTATCAACTCAGGTCAGGGTTCATGACTTATATTTTCTTTACATGACTATAACATCTTGATTTTACTCATGCTTTAAATTGCACTTACATTTTATATACAAGGGGGGAAACATCACATTCAAAATAATAGCCATAGAGAATTTAGAATCATCTTACTTTAGACACTAAGTTGTTTTTGAAACAACAAGTTGTTTTTGAAAGAGCCCTAGCCAAAAATCATAAAACTACCCTAAAGTTTTACCCTAAATTTATATAGAAAGTGTCTGAGTTCTAACAAGAGGTAAAATCTACATTTTTAGTGTCTGTGAACCAGCACTGGAATAGACAACTGTCGCTCTATATATACCCCGCCATGGCTAGATGCATGAGAATTTCATGCTTAAATTCTAGTTAGGCCTAAAGAATTGTTTGTTTCCGGTAACATGCCCCCCCCCCCCCCCCCCCCACCAAAAAAAAAAGAGTAGGTAGGTCAGAATTTTTTGTTGGATTTTGTTTTACAAAGAAGGAATAGCAACTGCCTATTAAAAGTATAAAAAAAATAGGCTTGAATCCTTTTGTAGCCTGATACTGTTAAGTCCTATGTAAAAAAAAAACCGCACACACACACACACACGCATAAAATGGACATCACCTATTCCATCAGATGCTACGAATTTTCAACTCCTCAGTAAATGATAGGATTAGAGCAATTTAATGTTTTCTTTTTCACACAATGAACGTAATGCGGTTATATGTCGGCGCCGACGGTAGCTCTGCTATTATTATTATACCACATTTATATAGGAATTTTCATGTGCTAAAAAGACATTCCAAAAGTATAACCAATTAATTACAAATTAAAATCTAAATTTTAGGACCAGCCAAAACTAAATATGAAGATACAGATACATACCAGGATCAGAGGGGAAAAAAACATAAAATGAAGTTTAGGATAAAATTCTATTCTACACCACCATACGAAAATGTTTCGAAATGTTGAACAAAGAAATGGACTTTCAGCAGACTTTTAAAAGCAGTCAACGTGTTATCTTTCCTAATCTTGAATAGAGTTCCTAAGCTTGCGGACAGTAAATGAAAAGCCCCGATGCACATAAATCACAGTTCTAGTCTTTGATACAATCAGTGACAGCTTATCTTGAGATCCTAAGTTTCTCTTTTGTCGTATCTCTGAATATAGGCTAGGGACTTATCATGTAGAACTTCATAGCAGTGGGTCAGAACTTTGTACGGTACGGTACCATAGGCGCTAATTAAAGTACTGGTACATTTGTATATAAATAAAATCACACATGTACGCGTAGCTATACAAGTAGGATGTATCCATTTATCTGAAACAAATCAGTAAATATATGTCCAGTTTATTGAACCGTTAAGTGTCAAAGTCCGCCAAAATGGCCTGTTAACATTCAATATACCAAGATAACAGTAATCAGTAATAAAATCATGAAATCTAAGTAAAGCACATTGAACATTCACTTCACCGAAGTGGTACAACATTTATCTCGGAATATATCAGGACATCCTTATGTCTCTCATTGTCGTTTGCGAGCTCAAGTACGTAGAATTTTATTAGGGAAAATGTAAAATTATTTTTTCATCACTTCTAAATGACAGAGTGTTTGTCTTTATATTAGACTAAATGCACGGCTCAGGACGCAAAGATAGTTTCAGAATTTCATCAACTTGTAAATGACCATTTTTATAAAATTCGAACGTTTCACCTATCATTTTAATTAAATTTAAGCAATTAAGAAAGTATGCAGGAATATTAAAAACTCGGTCAGTTTTGCAGAAAGACAGCTATTTTTAATCAATCGAATTTGCATAATTTGTGCGTAGGCCTAATTAAGCTAAAGTTAAAAAAGCTCTAATTTTGGTATTCGTGTTTATAAATCACTTTTTAAAATTAAACTTTCATGACACTTCCATTCAATCCTGGAGAAAGTCTATCTAAAAAGGTATAAAAGTACTTTTTCAACTTTAAAGGTCCTTGTTCAAGTTGTTTGTGTCTACTTCATTATTGATGAGAGTCACAAATTATGGTTTCATTTTGTACCCTCCTCGGAAGTTCTGAAAAGAAAAAGATAAAACTGAAATAAAAACTTGTTACATATATTAAAACATAATTTGGATAGAAGGCATTTCAGTAAAACTGTTAATCGTGCCCACACTTGAACAAAGTTGGGAGAAGACCTTATAATGATGCTACAGACCAAATTTGCTAGATATCCACTCAGCAGTTCATGAGAAGAAGTCTTCTAAACATATTTTTATTTTTAGCTCTAATGGCCCCATAAAGAGGCCAAGTGTCCCCATTTTAGCAAATTTGGGAGACAACCTTATAATGATGCGACAGACCAAGTTTGATGAAGATCCATTTAGCGGTTCATGGGGAAGATGTCGTTTAAAGGTATTTCTAATTTTAGCTCCAGCGGACCTTAAAGGGACCAAGTGCTCCCGTTTGAACAAAACTAGGAAAGAATATTATAATGATGCTACAGACCAAGTTTGATGAATATCCATCCAGCAGTTCATGCGAAGAAGACTTTTAAACGTTTTTCTATTTTTAGCTCTTGCGGCCCAAAAAAGGGACCAAGTGCCTCCATTTGAACAAAAAATGGGAGAAGACCTTTTAATGATGCTACAGACCAAGTTTGATGAAGATCCATCAAGCGGTTCATGAGAAGAAGTCGTTTAAAGGTTTTCCTTGTTTTAGCTCTAGCGCCCCTAAAAGAAGCCAAGTGCCCCAATCTGGGAGAGGACCTTATAAGAATACTACAGACAAAGTTTGATGAAGATCCAAGCGGTTCATGAGAACTAGTTCTTTAAAGGTTTTTCTATTTTTAGCTCTGGCGGCCCCTAAAAGGGGCCAACGTAAACAGTTTAAACAAACTTGATAGAGGTCCATGCCAGGATGCTACTGAACAGGTTTGGCGTATTTCTGACCAATAGTTTCAGAGGAGTTCTAAGATGTTTAAGTAAAAATGTTGACGGAGGACGACGGTCGAGGGACGACGGTCGACGGACTATCCACCTATACTAATAGCCCACCCTGAACAAAGTTCAAATGAACTTAAAATGCGAGATGACGAGAATATTGGAAGGAATTTATCCTCCCACATTTAACGTACGCGTATCCACGGAGTACAACAATAATGGCAGAAAATTCCACATCGTTTCAACAGTTATTGGATTATAGCGGACATCCTTTTGTATGTTTACAAACTCATTTGCGACTTCTTATAGATGTTCGACTGCATGAAAAAAAAACAAAAAACAAAAAAACAATCCATTGTCCACTGTATTGTTGTAATATAGCTATTCTAAAAGAAAATGCGTGATACTGGGTGGTGAGACACCAAAGGACTTGGAAAGGTCGGATGATTGACGTAGGGTCAATTTAGGATTCCTTTGATCCTGTACGAAGGCAGGTCTATCTGGAGTTCCCATAGTTCCATCAGGGGAAATACGTATTTCTTTAAAGATAAAACCGCATCTGTATATTTCGGGCATTTCTAATATTTCTATTATACTTAATAGATAAAGAAAACTACATATGTATATAATACGACTCTTCATTACCTCTTACTTACAAACTATTACTGTATTGGTAATATAAGTGTTAAAGTACGACAAAGTAAACGTGTGCAAAACTGGGCCATATTTATTTGACTGCTCTGAACTGTAAGCAACTAAGACCTGCAAATATAAATCACGTGACCTGTTCTGTATGCACCATTAGAGTATGTGCAGAATGCCCGAAGTAAACGGACAGTCGTCATTCATTAGTTTGGACTTGATGATGATTTTTTTAATTGTTGTCCTCAGGAAATTTTAAAATTTTAAATATTTAGAGATCAAACAAATTTATATAGTAATCAACACATATATCAGTATAGATATGTTTCATTATGAATAATACATAATGCAATATTGAAGAAAAGACTTCCAAGCAAGTAGGAGGAAATGACCCAATATGTGTTAAACTTATTGTGAATGACCTACCAAAGCGCATGCCCAAGGCCGCACCTATGATGTCACGCAATGTGTTATGACCATTGATTGCATACCCTCCACAGCCTCCCATGTGCATTTCAAACTGGAAAAAATAATCACTTGGAAGGTCTTCGGACGCTGTTCTGCCGACGTTAATCCAGTCCCTCATTAGTTTTGAGTAGCAGCACCGCTTATAGTATCCATTTGGGTTCCTGTGATTGGGGTTGATAAAGAAAGCTAAATAACTATTTGGATTCGAGTCGCAATTTCTGAACGTGTAGTCGCGGTAGTTAGCCATGTAACCTTGAATAGATCGGCTTCGGGCGACATGTATTGGCAGAAAGCCTAAGTACAAGTATGGACCCATTGTAGCGTGGTTAATTGGAGTGGCATAATCACAGTTTTTGTTGTACTGAATACTTAGTGGCAGACTGGCATGGCGAGTGATCTGTTTCATCCAGGTATCATACTGGTGACCATTTGAGCGCATATGCCGTACCAAAACTTCTGATCGAGACGGATTAAGGAGCTTTAGGTCGACGTTTTCACTGGTACTTTTGGAGAGAAATGTGTATCCATAGTGACAATGGAATTCGCAATATACTTGGTATTGCTGACCGCGCCCATTGTACATTGAATATTTCCCGCTTTTCAATGTTGGATTTGCAATTTTCAAATCCTGGCAAGAATCTACAGAAAATAAAAAATAATAAATGGAACTTTACAAATACCGCGACTTAGTACTCATCATTTATTAATTGCATTGCATTTTAAAAGCAAAGATGGAACAATGGAAGCATATATTTCATACGATAAAAAAAGGTTAGAAAATATTCAATTTGTACTCTTAGCGAGATATTGATGGTATCAGCGAAAACATTATACATTATAATTAAGACATACACAAAACATATAATTTATCAGTCATTAATAAAATTCTAAAGAGACTTACGGTATCCGTAGCCATTTTTGACAATGTAACACAAATATAGTGCTACAAAAATGCATCTCAGAAGTGCCATCTTAAACGCCAAATAGATAAACTGTAAAGTTTATGATATATAAAACGGATGTACTTAATTAAGACACGTTGTTTGATTTCATTGGCCAGTTGTGAACTAGCCTTGGTCGCTGAAATTGTAAGTGTGGAAGACTCAAAATATTACTAATCAAAATTTAAAACGTACCACGATTTTTTTTTCTTGCCACAAGTAGTACATTTATGACATTCGGTTACATTTAGAATAGTACTAAGAAAATTCAATAAAATCAAACTATGGAATGATAAGGATGGGTTGCAAAATAATGAGTTAAAAGTGTAATTCAAACCTACTTCGCCTATTTGATATGATTCAAGTACTTCAAATTACAAGGGGAAATCTTTGGGAAAGTTTTGAGAAATATCAATCACTTCAGTAAATATTTCAACCCTTAATTTAATTCGAAAGTTAAGCGATTTTCCAGTAAGATGGATAATATATATGCTATCGTGTTTTATGACAAGAAAATATGTAAAATAATATTTTTTCTATGTATTTGATAAGAAATGAGCCTGTTCAATGACGGTAGTGGAAATGCAAGCTACCGTCCACACCTTCTAGCCCCGGGTTGAGCAGAACTCAACATTTACACATGTTATAAATACCAGAATATAATTTAGAGACATCCTCAGATGTATTCACAGGGCGGTACAGATCGAACCTTCAATGATGCACAGAGTGCAATTCAATGAAAAGCGGCGAATGTCCCCGATAAAATAATCAATAGAAAAGGTGGAAACTCCACAGGTCGCTCAACACTACAAAAATGAAAATGTTGCATGCTCGGCTTGATTAAGCCTATTCATGGACGGTAGTGAAAATGCGTGCTACCGTCCGCGTCCTCTAACCCCGGGTTGAGCAGAACTCAAGATTTACACATGTTACAAGTTCAAACAAGAGCTGTCACTAATGGTGACAAATGCCCCCGCAGCGCCTTGACCTTTGACCTGGTGACCCCAAAGTCAATAGGGGTCGTGCACTCAATAAGTACTATCAGTATGTGAAGTTTAAAGGTCCTGCATGCAGTGTTTCGTGAGTAAAGTGCCTTCATGCAAAAAGTTAACATTGGCCCCTGTGACCTTGACGTTTGACCTGGTGACCCCAGTCAGTAGGGGTCGTGTACTCAATAAGTACTATCAGCATGTGAAATTTGAAGGTCCTGGGTGCAGTGGTTCGCGAGTAAAGTGCCTTCATGCAAAAAGTTAACATTGGCCCCTGTGACCTTGACCTTTGACCTGGTGACCCCGAAGTCAGTAGGGGTTGTGTACTCAATAAGTACTATCAACATGTGAAGTTTAAAGGTCCTGGGTGCAGTGGTTCGCAGGTAAAGTGCCTTCATGCAAAAAGTTAACATTGGCCCCTGTGACCTTGACCTTTAATTTGGTGACCCTAATGTCAGTAGGGGTTGTGTACTCAATAAGTACTATCAGCATGTGAAATTTGAAGGTCCTGGGTGCAGTGGTTCGCGAGTAAAGTGCCTTCATGCAAAAAGTTAACATTGGCCCCTGTGTCCTTGACCTTTGACCTGGTGACCCCAATGTCAGTAGTGGTCGTGAACTCCATAAGTGCTATCAGCACGTGAAGTTTGAAGGTCCTGGGTGCAGTCGTTCGCGAGTAAAGTGCCTTCATGCTAAAGTTAACGTTGGCCTTCATGCAAAAAGTTAACGTTGTGACGAACGAACGAACGGACGGACAGTTGAAAACTAATATGCCTCCCTTCGGGGCATAAAACAATTCAGAGACATCCGCAGATGTGTTCATACGGAGGTGTCTATGGATTTATTTGTTGGGTTTAACGTCACACCGACACAACTGTAGGTCATATGGCGACGTTCCAGCTTTGATGGTGGAGGAAGACCCAAGGTGCCCCTCCGAGCATTATTTCATCACGAGCGAGCACCTGGGTAGAACCACCGACCTTCCGTAAGCCAGCTGGATAGCTTCCTCATATGACGAATTCAACGCCCGAATGAGGCTCGAACCCACATCGGTGAGGGGCAAGTGATTTAAAGTCAGCGATCTTAACCACTCGGCCACGGAGGCCCCCGGTGTCTATGGAACCTTCAATGATACACACGCGTGTAATTCCATGAAAAACGGCGTATGGTCCCCAGTTAAAATTATCGGTTTGCCCTAAACGAGAAAACAATGGGCAGTAGGAAACAAACTGGACTTTAGAAAGGGGATCTGAGGTTATGGAGCCTACATGTCATAGAAACTGCCAAAAGACAAAATTAAAAAGCATGCACCATATTCAATGGGTGATTATACAATATCCAAATTATGAAAGCGGGGTATTGGAACCACCCAGGCCAAAATGTTCAAGTTGATAATCTAAACAGTACCAATACCAGACATAAAAGTCGTGCTGAACGATCTGAAAAGACTGAAATATAACAGCCCTGACTGAATGTACGGGGAAACTTTCTACAGCCGCCACACGGCACAAACAACGCTGCTGTGATAATAGAAAAAAAATAGAAACTCAACACGACAAAAATGAAAATGTGGCAGGCTTGGTTTGATTGAGCCTGTTCATGGACGGTTGTTGAAATGCATGCTATCGTCCACGCCCTCTAGCCCCGGGTTGGGCAGAACTCAACATTTACACATGTTACAAGTACAAAAAACAATTCAGAGACATCCGCAGATGTGTTCATACGGCGGTGTCCATGGAACCTTTAATGATACATACACGTATAATTCCATTAAAAACCACCTTTAATTTTCTTCTACAGTATGGCAGGATAAAAAGTTATTTTGCATTTTTCATGACTTTCCTGCATTATAACAAATTTCGTTCGTTTGTTCATTATCTGTTTTTGTGACTTTTGGAAATTGAGTTAAGGTTTTAACATGACTGAAAAGATATCATAACCTTTTCAAATTGCTTTGAAAATTGAATATGTTATATGAAATATGTTGTTCTAAGTATACGAGAAATTTCATAAATACACTATTTGATTTATGAAAAATATTTAAAAATCAATGAGGGTTAGAAGTTTCGTTAAGAGAATTGAGTGTATATTAACTCTCTAAACTGATAGGCCGCGAATAAAGGACTTCCATCCCCGATAAAATGAATTTGAACGTACTTAGACTCAGTGCTGTTATATTTTCTGGTTCTTTAGGGTCATTGAGTCCATTTAGTTTTACTATAACAGAATTCTCTGCCTAGGTCCACTACTATATAAGTGCCCCCCCCCCCCCACCCCACCCCACCCCAATCCAATAAACAACTCCAGTCTTATCTGCTGCTTATCAGCGATTATGTAACAGTAGCTAATTAGAGGGCAATTAGCACAGCAGGGGTCCTCACTAGACCATGAATAATAATAGATCATAATAATAATAATAATAGATCATAAGAATAATATAATAATAATGATGATAAGATACAGGTATAGTGAAGCCAATAATATCTTTGTTTGGCAAACAATATCTGCAAATATCATAATAATGAAAACGGTCATAGCTGCGAAAGTGATACCATTATATTAATACACAATACTTACAAAAAGAATGTGAAAATGATTTTCTCTTATACATGCAATCACCATTATTGGTATATAATATGACGGGATAAAATCAAATTATTGTGTTTCATCTATACTGAATTTTCAATTTTTATAATAAGCTGCATAAAGTGTACCTTTTTTGCATGCTTAAATTTACTTTATAAACTGAAATGCGCGTTGGGCTTTCATTCTTATACAAATGTCCTTTACAATATTCAGCAAGCAGTAAAATAAAACTTTAGATGAGTAAATGTAACATTTTTCTTTAATATCAAATTTGAATATGTGCACATCACTAGATAGAACTTGAAAAACTAAAAACTTGCTTTCCTTCCTAAAAGCATGGTGAAATTTGTGATATATTGCAAAATAAGTTTCTTGTTATTTAACAACAAACATTTTTCTTTTAATAAAGAAATGCCAAAAAATAAATATAATTTTTAAAGTCATCATGCACATGTTCATTAAATAAAAGTTTGATAATAAGACACACTGTTTCCCTAGTTTCCTCTCCTCACTTACAGATACACTGCCTTTCCAGTAAACAATGACTCCTGTTTACAAAGTGTAACAAAGTGAATTTCGGCAGCTTTATTCATAGAAATAAAATTCCGGCTCCCTAGCCTATGCACGGTACTTTGGCTAGAGAACCGGTTCCGGACGAGTAAGTTCGCAGTCTAGGGAACCGATTCCGGTTCTCTGGCCACTGCAGTGCCGTAATCAGACACAAATCTTAACCGAGGCAAGCTGTGGGGTCCGGGGCATGACCACCCACCGAAGCACTCTCAGACTGTGTTATATATCACAGTAAAATTCGTCCTTTCAGCCGTTACTTTCATATTTTAAGAAAAATTATAATGATAACAAGGATAATTGGAATTAATCCTAGTCTAATATGGTCGGATACAAACATGTTTGGTTTTTTTTGTAATTGATAGCAATAAAATCAGAAGACCATCAGTAAAGACATACAACAACATGCTATTTATCAATTTACTAGTAGTTTACAGCCTGAGAGAGGGGAGGTACGGGAGTGGGCTCTGTCCGAGTTGGGAAAGTTGGGGCAGGGGATCTCCCCTAGAAATGTTTGAAATACAGGAATGAAATGGTGGCCTCTGGTGTTTTTTTTTTTAATTTTGAGGTACTAAAGGGGCTAACCCCTTCATTTTCGTAGTATGTGTGTGGGGGCGCGGAGGGGGGGGGGGGGGGGCGTTCGGGGGTGTCAGGAAGCTCTATTCCTGGGAAATTTTGAAATACAGATACGAAATGGTGGCCTATGGTGCATTGTTTGGTCTATATTTGAGGTATTGTAGGGGGAACCCTCTCATCTTAGGGGGATATTGGGGTCAGGGGGGATTCCCCTGGAAAAAATTGAAATGGTGGCCTCTGGTGCATTTTTTGTTCTAGATTTTAAGGTATGGTTGGGAGTTCCCCCTTATTTTAGTGGGGCCAGTAGGCTCTCTATTTGAAATGGTGACGTATGGTGCATTTTTGGTCTAAATTTGAGATACTGAAAAGGTAACCCCCACATTTGGAGCGCGGGGGGGGGGGGGGGGTTCAGGGGTCTCTCTCCCCTACAAAAAAATTGAAATACAAGTATGAAATGGTCCTCTAGTGCAGTTTCTGGTCTTAAATTTAAGGTATGGGATGGGTTCCCCATCATTTTAGTGGGGTCAGGGGGCTCTTCTCCTGGAAAAGTTTGAAATATCGGTATGAAACAGTGGCCTCTGGTGCGTTTTGGGGTTTTGATTTGATAACAATAATAAATAATTGGCTGCAACTTTGAGGAGTATAGGTCATTTCTCAGCCAACTTGGGCACGGACCTCCTCGGTCCGGGCCTGACAATGCTATCAATATGGCTGCTAGGAGTTCTGCCTCACCTTGCCTCAATGATGTCACGAGGTAAATGCTGATATATTCTAATGATATTAATATACTTTTTTGAACTTTTATAACTGATTTTTTCATCAGTGTGATAGGCCTACTTTTATTTTTTTGGCTCCTCAACTTTTATCCGAGGCAACAGCCTCGGTTTACCTCAGTGTGGCTACGGCGCTGCACTGCCAATTTTAAAAGCAACTTCAGATGCTGCAAAATTACATTTTCATCAGCGGAGAGCAAAAGAAAAAACATATGTGTAACCGTTCTATCTGCTCATACTTTAAATAGTGTCAACCCAAGCTGATCCTGTAGGATGCTCTTAAATAGCAACCCTCAAGTTCACTTAAGGACGGATTACACCAAACCGGAAGTGACTACTCAGTGTTTTACCGTTGAAGTAGTCCAAAATGTAGTTCCATGCTTTGGATGAAATATGTTATAATGAGTGACATGAGGAGGTGACAGTTAAATATTTGGCTTATTTTTATTGCTTATTGTATTGAGAAAAGATCTAGACCATTTTCATAGTGAATTTCCTGGAATAAGTTTTATTCTTTGCGAAAAATGTCTACCTACGCGTAATTGCTAACGGCTGTTTTCATAAAGGCATTTTTAGAGGGTGATATTTCTCAGAACAGATTATTTTTCTTATATACAACATAACATGTCAATATTTTTCTATTTTTTTATAAGAAGACATGTCATACTAAATGACCATATTTGGTTTTCATGTCATTGAAATGCTTTAAAGTGCTGAAAATGAGGTCTGAATATTTTATTGTTAATATGAAATAAATAAGGAATTTAATTGGTAGAGTGTAACCTTAAGTTTCATGCGGCATGAACCTTTCCAGTCATGCTATAGCTCCAAAGAGCAGATATTTCAACAGGGCGGTTACTACCCTAGGTTCGTGCACTGGGTATATCAAGTTTACTGTAAAGTTAGGTCAAGTAAAGACCAAGCTGAAGAACGGTTTTCAAATTTATTTACAAAGCCCTTAACAATAGTGAACAGCCAAGTTATAATACGAGAATATCATCATAAAATAAAATGTGACAACAAGTAAAACCATGAATACTATAGTCTATAGATGGGGATCTGCAAAGGAACCCGCGGGTTGTGACAGAAGAGGGCCGTCTGTAACCCAAATCGTACCATACGCTATTTAAGGGTTATGTCAGAACGCGACTGTCTGTACCCTTTTAGATATAGAAAATTAAGTGATCCACTAGGGTTATGACAGAAAACGGCTGCCAGAAACCCGGATTTGTGACAAAAAAATATACTAGACGTAGGGTCAGAGTTGCTGTCCTAGATACAACACTTTCCTATATAAGTATTTATAAACTTTCAATAACAATTAAACTGGTATAAATTTAGCATATTAACATATTTATAAACAATAAATGTTATGCTCATATCATAAACACAACTTTCTTTCATATTAAAGATACATTAAGTTGCTTTAAGAATTAATGTGTAATTTCAACTGTATCATCACTTAGTGAAATTGCAAGTAGTGAGTTGAATTTAGGTATGTCGGGAACCAACCAAAGCGTTTTATAACCAGGAATAAATTTTTCCTACCTCCACGTCAAAGCTTTGAAGAGCTATAAGAAGGAACTGTACAAAATGAAAACAAGACCACTAGATCTATTTCTCAATTCAGTTCTTATTATTATTCCAAGATAAACGGCATGATATTTTGATATAAACCGATTATTTACATTAAAAGTAGACACCTTTGAATTGCAGGAAAATGGGTGTGTTTAGGATAATGAAACAACTGATTCACTGGGGACCAATAGTGGCTCTGTCGATCATATTTTTTATATCAGGCTCTACTGTGAACTGTGTTCTAATGTACTGGCCACTCTATACAGATGGAGGGATCATCAACTTCCTTATTTTCTTGCTATGGAATTTTTTAACCTTGTACAATTATTTTTGTGCAGTAGTAAAAGGTCCAGGTTTTGTGCCTTACAGCTGGAGACCAGTAAGTTTTAATAAATATATATAGGCTGGGTACATCTTCGAGATGGTAATATAGCCTGTTTGGGCCACAATGAAAATTGGGACTGTCAGTCTCCGACAGGGAAAACCCTATATCGTACGGTTATTTTGGAAAAGAAATATCTGTTTTAGATCCCACCATTAAATAAGACTTTAGAGCTACAGATCTGTACTTAGATAAACTCCTTGCCTTTAAATAGTACATAAACATCCGCTCTTCATGTACATTGAAGAAAGTAAAGTATGTATATCTAGACTCAATTTCAAAATAATGTCACAGATATTTTCCATACACAACCGACCAATATTTACACTCTGTGTTCTGGATTTTCTTAGAAACATACACATACCACTATTTAGACATATATGGTAACTGGATGATAACATAGTGATATTTCTAGAGCGACGCAGCGGGGCGCCCCACCCTGCCCATTTTAACTGCCGCCACGCTGCCTAAATTATAATGTGCCTTCCTGCCTTTGATCTTCTGCTAAATCCTGCCCTTATCCTGTGGACATTTTTTTAAGAAAAAGGCTTCAATGAATGATTTGACAAAAAAATATATAGCAATGTAAAACCATTTGTAAACTATATTACTGGTTTTGAGAACATATCTTTTACCACTTTATTCTGTGATATATATATATATATAAGTATAATGCAATAATCATAAATGTAATGAATACATAACTATAAACGTCTAGAAATGTATAACTACTGTTGCAGTAACTTTCCCATTTAAAACGGCACTCTGTCCCATTTTAGCAGCACCCTGCCCCTTTTAGACAGCACCCTGCCCTTTTTGAGCTCTAGAAATAACACTATAACAGTTACTTGGATTAAGACATTTTAATGACATCAAGCTGTAGGGCTTTTTAAGCATTTTGAAATTTGGTACAAAATGACTCTGTAATAAATTTACAGTCATTTGTACAATTCAATTAGTAGTCAATAGTGGAAAATGTTTTAATTATGAAAGGGATAATGATAAAATATGGTCAATTACTTAAAATGTAATTAATAAATTACATTATTGAGAAATATCCAATTAAATTACAATTACCATTACATGAAATTTAGCAATGTAATTAATTAAATTACAATTACATTGGAAATTGTAATTAATTACATTCAATTACAATACCAAATGTGGTGCTTCTTACACGAACACTGTAGCAAAGTTCTTTACTTTGTACTACACAAACATGATAATCCACATGTAAACTGATTTCAGTTATTTCAAAATTGAATTTAAGCTCAAAGTAAAATCTGTGTTTGCAGGAGAACATAACTCTGTCTTTAATATTATTGCAAAAGGAGCTACAAGTCAGCCCTAATTAATAGTTAATACATCGTCTAGCAGAATTCGGTTAGAGAAGATGCATGTAAAGTCAGGTATTTCTCTGAAGTCTGAATTTCTCTGAAGTTTACAGGATCATGGTTCTGCAATATGTTTCAAATTTAACTAGTCTAGTTCAGTATTTAATCATTTACATTTTAAACATATATTTCAAGTTTTTATCCTTGACACTACAAGTTATCCAAAAGACCACATCAAAAATAAGTTGTAAAACATTCATGAGTCATCCTAGAATAACTATGTCACTAAAACTGTAGAATACTCATAATGTCTACAATAATAATTAAATCTTTTATCTTGTTAGAACTGTGAAATGCTATGTTGTTTATATCATTTAATACAACAAATTTTATCACAAATAAAAAATGTTTCAACTAAATGCTTAGCATTTCAATTTTTGCTCCGATAAAAATCTAAATAATAATTATGCAAATAACAATTTCAAATCCTAATTTGATCGTTTTCTCCAAAAACACAGTGACATTACCAGTTGGTTCTAATGAAACAAATATCAGAACAAAGGAGCTATGTCCAAGGGGTTAACATTTACCATAATATTCTATTGTTATTTTTCACAGCTATGAAATGCATATTAGCATGTTAAAGTGAAGTGTCACTGGTAATAAACATAAAATAATAATCCAGTTTGTTGAACAAATTATATACACTATTTGTTCAACAAACTGGATTAGCATGTGTCATGTAATTGGAAAGTAATTAAAATGTAATTGTCAGTTACACCCTAGAACTGTTCTGTAATTAATTAAATTACAATTACATGTAATTGATAAATGACCCAATTACAAATTACATTCAATTACTTGGGAAATGTAATTAAATTGCAATTAATTACAATTACATTTTTAATTACCCCAGGTCTGGTAAATTTGAATGTTTGTAAAAACATTTGCTCAAGTTTTTAATCGGAATAAGTGCTGATAGCTATCGTAGTTACCTTATTATGACTGTGAATTTCAAGTTCAATTTCTAAACAATTATCTCAGGTTCTTAAATGTGTACCTGAACTATTTAATAAAAAGAGAATCAAGTCTGTGCTGTAATGTTGATCTATAATTATTATATATGTATAGAAATTTATGATTTTTAGCTCGACAATATATGAAGTATATGTAGAGCTGAGCTATCCTGCTCAACCCGGCATCGGCGTCACTGTCCAATGCGTCCACACCATAATTAAAGTTAAATTTATAATGATGCACTTTCTCTTTTTTTTTCTGTTATTGTCCCCCGCCTTTTTCGAAGGAAAAAAGGGGACATAGAAATAGGCTGCGTCCTTCCGTCAGTCTGTCCTTCCTTCCCTCCGTCACACTTCGTGTCCGGTCCATAACTCTGCAATCCATGAAGGGATTTTGAAATAACTTGGCTTAAATGTTCCCCATAACAAGACGACATGTCATGCACAAGACTTAGACCCCTACCTCCAAGGTCAAGGTCACACTTAGAGGTCAAAGGTTAACAGGGTCTGTTTCGTGTCTGGTCCATAACTCTACCATCCATGAAGGGATTTTGAAATAACTTGGCATGAATGTTTACCATAATGAGACAACATGTCATGTGCAAGACCCAGACCCCTAGCTCCAAGGTCAAGGTCACACTTAGAGGTCAAAGGTTAACATGGTCTGTCTTGTGTCCGGTCCATAACTCTGCCATCCATGATAGTATTTTGAAATAACTTGGCATAAATATTCACAATAATGAGACAGAGTGTCATGCGCAAGACGCAGGCCCCTAGCTCTAAGGTCAAGGTCACACTTAGAAGTTAAAGGTTAACATGGTCTGTTTCGTGTCTGGTTCATAACTCTGCCATTCATCAAGGGATTTTGAAATTACTAGGTACAAATATTCCCCATAATGAGACGACATGTCATGCGCAAGATCCAGACCCCTAGCTCTAAGGTCAAGGTCACACTTAGAGGTGAAAGGTCAGATACAAGAATGACATTTTACGGAGCATTTCTTCTTCGTACATGGAGGGATTTTGATGTAACTTGGCACAATTGTTCACCATCATGAGACGGAGTGTCATGCGCAAGAACCTGGTCCCTAATTTAGAATTACTTCCACTCTCACACTAATTTTCATGAATTATTCCTCCTTTTTAGCTCGACTATACGAAGTATAAGGAGAGCTATCCTACTCGCCCCGGCGTCGGCGTCTTTCCGCGTCCCCACCTTGGTTAAAGTTTTGGTGCACTTTCTCTTTTTTCAACTTATTTCTGTAATTACTTGATGGATTTGATTCAAACTTGAAATACTTATTCCTCATCATCATCCACATCATCTGACATAAGGGCCATAACTCTTGCACCAATATTTCATGAATTATCCCCCCTTTTCACTTAGATTTTCAGGTTAAAGTTTTGATGCACTTTCACACTATCTCTGTTATTACTGAATGGATTTAATTCAAACTTAAAATAGTTGTTCAACATCATCACCCACATCATATGACACAAGGTGCATAACTCTGGCACCATTTTTTCATGAGTTTTTCCCCCTTTTTACTTAGAATTTCAGGTTAAAGTTTTGGTCCACTTTCACTTTACCTCTGTTATTACTGAATGGATTTGATTCAAACTTGAAATAGTTGTTCAGCATCATCACCCACATCATATGACACAAGGTGCATAACTCTGGCACAATTTTTCATGAATTATTCCCCTTTTTACTTAGAATTTTAGGTTAAAGTTTTATTCACTTTCACTCTATCTCTGTTATTACTGAATGGATCTGATTCAAACTTAAACAATTGTTCATCCTCATTACTCTTATCATATGACACAAGGTGCATAACTCTGGCACCAATTTTTCAGGAATTATTTCCCCCTTTTACTTAGAATTTTGGGTTAAATTTTTGATGCACTTTCACTCTGTCTCTGTTATTACTGTATGGATTTGATTCAAACTTAAAATAGTTGTTCAACATCATCTCCCACACCATATGACGCAAGGTGCATAACTCTGGCACCAATTTTCATTAATTATTCCCCCTTTTTACTTAGAATTTTAGGTTAAAGTTTTGATGCACTTTCACTCTATCTCTGTTATTACTGAATGGATCTGATTCAAACTTAAACAATTGTTCATCCTCATTACTCTTATCATATGACACAAGGTGCATAACTCTGGCACCAATTTTTCAGGAATTATTTCCCCCTTTTACTTAGAATTTTGGGTTAAATTTTTGATGCACTTTCACTCTGTCTCTGTTATTACTGTATGGATTTGATTCAAACTTAAAATAGTTGTTCAGCATCATCTCCCACACCATATGACGCAAGGTGCATAACTCTGGCACCAATTTTCATTAATTATTCCCCCTTTTTACTTAGAATTTTAGGTTAAAGTTTTGATGCACTTTCACTCTGTCTCTGTTATTACTGAATGGATATGATTCAAACTTAAAATAGTTGTTCAACATCATCACTCTCACTATATGACACAAGCTGCATAACTCTGGCACCAGTATTTAATGAATTATGCCCCTTTTTGCTTAGGATATACTTATATAGTGTTTTGATACACTTTATCTTTACCTCTCTTATTACTTTAAGTTGATATTTTTGACATAGACTCAGGCTATTTTGCAATAATTTCATCCACAATTGGAGTCATTAAACACTCCAGTGACAGCTCTAGTTTCCTCAGATGTGCCCAGTTTCACTATCCAGCATCGAAATAGTCGAGCGCGCTGTCTCCTGTGACAGCTCTTGTTGTTGAGCCTGCTTGCGAAGGCAGAGAGATAGTCGTCCAAATGGTTGTTCGGTGTATGTGTGTTAGTTAGTGCATTAGTGTGTGCGTGCATGTGTCCGTTCAGATTATTTTGTCCGGACAATAACTTTTACATGCATGGAGCAATCTTGTTCATATTTGGCAAAAATATTTACCGTGCTGAGACGGAGTATCGTGCGCAAATCCCACATTCCTATCTCAAAGGTCACACTTGGAGATCAAAAGTCATTTCAGATCTTGTCAGGGCCATAACTTTGACATGCATGGAGAAATCTTGTTTATATGTAACATGAGTGTTTACCTCAATGAGATGGAGTGTCATGTGCAAACCACAGGTTCTTATCTCAAAGGTCAAGGTCACACTTAAGGGTCAAATGTCATTTCAGATCTTGTCCGGGCCATAACTTTGACATGCATGGAGCAATATTGTTTATATTTGGCATGCATGTTTACCTCAATGATACAGAGTGTCATATGCAAAATCCAGGTTCCTGTCTCAAAGGTCAAGGTCACACTTAAGGGTCAAAGGACAATTTTAGAACTTGTCCGGGCTGTAACTTTGGTAAGTATAGAGCAATCTTTTTTTTACTTGGCATAAATGTTCACCTCCATGAGACAGTGTCTTGCGCATACCCCAGGTCCCTACCTCAAAGGTCAAGGTCACACTTAGGGGTCAAAGGTCATTTTAGAGCTTGTCAAGGCCATAACTTTGACATGCATTGAACAGGTTTTTTTTTTCATTTGGCATAAATGTTTGCCTCAATGAGACAGAGTGTCATGCGCAAACCTTAGGCCCTTATCTCAAAGGTCAAGGTCACACTTAGGGGTCAAAGTTCATATAAGTTTGTTGTTACTTTAATAACTTATTTTGTAACTTTTTTATTATTGGCCGTAGGGAAATCCGCGACTACTTTTCTGTGGTAAGGATCACTGGCGCCAGATCAGAAAGAAATGCCTCTGTACATGTTATACCCTACCCCTAGGTATTCTATAAGAACCATGGTCGTGAACGGGAAAATATACCAACCCATTTCAATCGCGTATTTCATATCTAAAACACGCAGTTCAGTAAATGTGTACAATTGATATTAAACAAGTGGTAATTTATCTTCCGTTGTGTACCGGTCACATTTCTTCAATAGTTCTTATCTTAGAAAAACAACGTGTAGTTTACAGTTTTTTTACAGGTACACAAAAAACTTGCTTGAACTTCCCTGGTGAAGTTCCGTTCTAGATTATAGACACACTCTGATTGGCTGATGTGAAAATGTATGTCAGTCGTCATTTTACTACACGTGTGCGCTAAAATGTTTATATGTAGCATAAATGTGCAAAATGAATTAAATAAACAGAATAGATGTATAACTATGTATGATTTCAAATTCAAAACCATATACAAGATGAATTTCATTCATCATTTCTAGTCTTATCGTAAAACTGTGAATATATTGCATTCTGTTTTTGTTTGTTTACATTTCGCTTAACATGTGCACACTGTCGTGACCTCTAGACCGGATGTTCATTAGGGAAGTTCACGCAAGTTTTTTCTGTAACGTTGACTAAAGCATAAAATATACGGAGCATCTCTGCAATATGGAATATTGAGACAAGGTGACTGGTGCACGATTGAAGATAAATTATCGCTTGTTTAATATCAGTAGTACACATTTACTGACCTGCGTGTTCTAGGTATGAAATACGCGATTGAAATGGGTTAGTATATTTTCCCGTTCATGACCATGGTTCTTATAGAATACCTAGGGGTAGGGTGTAACACGTACGGAGGCATTTTCTTTCTGATCTGGTGCCAGTGGTAAGGATTTTTCTGTGGATTTTATTTTTCTTTACCTTTATAGGGTGTAATGGCAATCATTACTACTGATGGCAGAAGTGAGAAAACAACTCGAGATAGGTTCAAACATTTTTTAACAGCTATAAATTTGTATTGTTTTATTTTTATTGAGTAAAAAGCACTTTTACAATATAAATCTAAAATGGTGAAATAGGTGTATTTCCAACCTGTTTATGCTACTGCTCATGTGCTAAAAATCTAGGAATGTTTAAAAGATCTGCAGATTATTCACTCATTAGGATACACCAAATA
Organism: Mercenaria mercenaria; assembly: GCF_021730395.1. Taxonomy (NCBI): domain Eukaryota; kingdom Metazoa; phylum Mollusca; class Bivalvia; order Venerida; family Veneridae; genus Mercenaria; species Mercenaria mercenaria. The sequence continues at coordinate 86,796,041 of NC_069362.1, read as the reverse complement.
AAAAGAATAGATATACCAGTAAATTTAATCAATTTCTCTGCTTATTAAATGACAATTAAATGATAATAAACAAATTAAAATCAATGTTATAAAACGCAACTTACAACCCCTGAAACCATTGCTCAAATCAGTTAAACAGCTCGGAAAGGAAAAATGATTTATTTTATGATTCATATTCGACCGAACAATTTCCTATTCCTAAAAATGCTTGTCGATAAATTCTACTGGATTTTCAACTGAAATCTCCTGGAAAATTGTCCAGGGAACTTGTATGCAATCCTGGCAGAACTGCTTTAATGTATCCAACTGCAGACCTTCAATAGTATCGGCAGTCAGTGCTACCTTGTCTGCAAATATTAAGAGTGAGTATCTCAATGATACCAAGAACTCCTCTGACTGACTGAATTAATTCTGCTTATCTGTGATTTAGAATAAAACTGGTGATGCCATACATTATTGCTTCAGTCAAAGAGGACAAGTGAAAACCAGATGTTGTTCTTGCACAAGTGTTTACAGACCTATACACACCATGTTTGGCATTAAATAGATTTCCAGACATTACAGCATTCCTTAAGTCTCATAGAGTCAACAAAGACCACGTGAATTTTACCTCCTTTTTTTTTTTTACAAAGACTTAGCTGCTTGTACTTTGTTTATTTGTAAATAAAGATTTTATTCAGAATATTCTCCATGTAGCTTGATCAGGCTGTTATTAGTATAGCCTAAATGGGCTATATTTATCAGTCGGGAGATGTGCCCAGCCAGTTAAATACACACTGAATTTTGTTATTAAAAATTGAATGCAGTAACAGTTTCTGAGAATAGTTGAAGTTTAAATCTGATTTGCTGAACATTTTTTTGTAAAAAGGAAGCATAGAGTTCATCATTTGTCAGTACTCTTTCAGCCTATCAGGTTGAATTATTTTATTATCTGATATTTTATTATTTATATATGCCATCTCTTTAGTGAAACAGGTGGCAAGTATAAAAGTTAATATTCTAGCTTCTGTGCCTTATTACGTTGCCAATGGTACTGATAGTAGATCAGATAAACCCAAAGGTTTGAATTTTCAGCCTTGTTACCATACATCTGACCCAGGTTTTCCAGGAAGTGACTCACTGATTTAAATATTCTTTGCACAGTTTTTAGCTCACCTGAGCAATGCTCAGGTGAGTTTTTCTGATCGCTCGATGTCCGGCGTCCGTCGTCTGTCGTCCGTCTGTCGTCTGTCTGTCGTCTGTCTGTCAACATTTAGCTTGTGTATGCGATAGAGGCTGTATTTTTCAATTAATCTTCATGAATATTGGTCAGAATGATAACCTTGATGAAATCTAGGCCGAGTTCGAAAATGGGTCATCTCGGGTCAAAAACTAGGTCACTAGGTCAAATCAAAGAAAAACCTTGTGTATGCGATAGAGGCTGAATTTTTCAATTCATCTTCATGAATATTGGTCAGAATGATAACCTTGATGAAATCTAGGCTGAGTTCGAAAATGGGTCATCTCGGGTGAAAAACTAGGTCACTAGGTCAAATCAAAGAAAAACCTTGTGTATGCGATAGAGGCTGTATTTTTCAATTGATCTTCATGAATATTGGTCAGAATGATTGCCTTGATGAAATCTAGGCCGAGTTCGAAAATGGGTCATCTCGGGTCAAAAACTAGGTCACTAGATCAAATCAAAGAAAAACCTTGTGTATGCGATAGAGGCTGTATTTTTCAATTAATCTTCATGAATAGTGGTCAGAATGATAACCTTGATGAAATCTAGGCCGAGTTCGAAAATGGGTCATCTCGGGTCAAAAACTAGGTCACTAGGTCAAATCAAAGAAAAACCTTGTGTATGCGCTAGAGGCTGTATTTTTCAATTGATCTTCATGAATATTGGTCAGAATGATAACCTTGATGAAATCTAGGCCGAGTTCGAAAATGGGTCATCTCGGGTCAAAAACTAGGTCACTAGGTCAAATCAAAGAAAAACCTTGTGTATGCGCTAGAGGCTGTATTTTTCAATTGATTTTCATGAATATTGGTCAGAATGATTGCCTTGATGAAATCTAGGCCGAATTCGAAAATGGGTCATCTCGGGTCAAAAACTAGGTCACTAGGCCAAATCAAAGAAAAACCTTGTGTATGCGATAGAGGTGGTATTTTTCAATTGATCTTCATGAATTTGGTCAGAATGATTACCTTGATGAAATCTAGGCCGAGTTCGAAAATGGGTCATCTGGGGTCAAAAACTAGGTCACTAGGTCAGATCAAGGAAAACCTTGTGTATGCGATAGAGGCTGTATTTTTCAATTGATCTTCATGAATTTTAGTCAGAATGATTCAGAATGATTACCTTGATGAAATTTAGACCAAGTTCGAAAATGGGTCATCTCGGATGAAAAACTAGGTCACTAGGTCAAATCAAAGAAAAACCTTGTGTATGCAATAGAGGCTGTATTTTTCAACTGATCTTCATGAAATTTAGCCAGAATGATTACCTTGATAAAATATAGGACGAGTTCGAAAATGGGTCATCTGGGGTCAAAAACTAGGTCACTAGGTCAAATCGAAGAAAAACATTGTGTATGCAATAGAGGATGTATTTTTCAATTGATCTTCATGAAATTTTGTCAGAGTGATTGCCTTGATGAAATCTAGGTCGAGTTTGAATATGGGTTATCTGAGGTCAAAAACTAGGTCACTAGGTCAAATTAAAGAAAAATCTTGTGTATGCAATAGAGACTGTTTTTTTCAATTGATTTTTATGAAATTTGGTCAGGATGATTGCCTTGATGAAATCTAGGTCGAATTTGAATATGGGTCATCTGAGGTCAAAAACTAGGTCACTTGGTCAAATCAAAGAAAAAACTTGTGTATGTGATAGAGGCTGTATTTTTCAATTGATCTTCATGAAGTTTGGTCAGAATGATTGCCTTGATGAAATCTAGGTCGAGTTTGAACATGGGTCATCTAGGGTCAAAAACTAGGTCATATCTAAGAAAATGCTTGTTTTATCGCAAGAGACCAATTTTTTGGTCCAATCTTAATGAAAATTGGTCAGAATATTTGTTTCCATGAAATCACTAGGTCAAACATGTTTTACACTGTTATGGTGTGTTTCTTAGGTGAGCGACCTAGGGCCATCTTGGCCCTCTTGTTTGCTATAATATGCAGAAGTCATAGAAAGTTGCCCATAGATGAGTGTTAAAAAGAGTGTTTAAAGGCTCATGTCAGAACAGAATGTAGCTCCTGCAAGTCATTTAATAAGTTTGAATTAAAAAACTCAACTTGCTTAAGTGTTACCTGCTACAATATGTCCTATACATGTACAAGACTCAGATTTATCCATAGTAATCTTTAAGGTCAAGGCCAAATGCAAAGGTCAGATATTTCCAGTCCAGTATTCTGTCATTCATCAAAATATTTTGTGATAAGTTTTTAAAAATTTCACCATAACATTTTCATTATCGGGTCTGACAAATATTAACTGTGTCTTTACTTAGATTGAAAGGGTTTGTTTAAGCTTCATGAATGTTTTTTTTTCAGAAACGTAAAGAACACTGCAAGAAGTTACAGTATTGTGAACTGTGTGAAAGTTACAAATCACCAAGATCTCATCATTGTAGAAAATGTGATAGGTATGTAACACTTCTATCCTCAATCATTAAAACTATATTTTTTCCTGTGCCTTATACCACAGTCACACATACGGTGCGGATAGCTACGTCTAGCTACGGAAAGAAATGTAGTAATCCGTATCTATCCGTACCTGAGTCGTACCTTAAAGTAGTAATCCCTACCAGTCTGTATCAGTCCTTACCAATCCGTACGGCTCAGGTACGGATCGATACGGATTACTACGTTTCTATGCGTGGCTAGACATAGCTATCCGTGCTGTATATGTGACTGGGGTATTAAGGAACTTTGAACTTTATATAGCCAAAATGATAAAAATCAAAGTTATGCTGTGCAAACAAACATGGTGTAAGCTGTTCTGCAGTTTGAAATACATACCGGTATACATGGTATACAATAATAGATGTACCAGTAATGTGATAGTTCTGTATCTGAAACTTAAAAAATAACTGAAAATAAAAGAAATCAATTCAGACTGTCGTTTTATGTCAAATGTTATTGATGTTATTGACAACTTGATTCAAATGTTATTTACAATGTTTAAAACTATGAAGGCAGCACCTTTATTACATGTTTTTCAGTGAATTATTGAAATATTAGAGTGAAATATATCCGATATTTTCACAGTGATAAATATCAAGTATATTTTTCACTGATAAACTATAAAATAGGTAAATTTAGTAAAAACATGAAATAAAAAGAAAATTTGTTTGTTTTACATGTAAGATCAAAATGTTTTTCATCCATGAACACCATATCTTAAATTTTCACTAGTGGCTCTGCCACTTCTGAAAATATTGCATCTGATGTTTACTCATGAAAGATATTTCAGTCTTACACTGAAACAAACAAATATCCTCTATTTATATATCATTTCATTTTATGAGAGATTTCTTGGCTGTTTAATTCAGGATTTGGTTATGACCTTATGAGCACATTGCGAGATTGCTGCTGTCTCAATTTGTTGATTATGTATGTATGGATGGTTGCAAAATGAAGATTTACCAGTCAAGAATTGTTTTGAAACAAGATAGATGATTGTTTTAGGAGAGTTAACAAAATCTGTATTTTGAAGATTTTGTAAGAGTTCTGAAAATGTGTAATGTAATTTTGTTTGTTTCAGATGTGTTATGAAGATGGACCACCATTGTCCATGGATAAATACGTGTTGTGGACATTTTAACCACGGCAATTTCACCTACTTCCTGTTTTTTGCTCCATGTGGATGTTTTCATTCTCTGTTTATTCTAATTCCAAGTATATACAAGGCTCTTAATTTTGTGAGTTTCCTCTGTTTATTATTCAAATATTAAGCATTATGTTTACAGTAAACTCTGCTTAAAATACTGTATTGAATGAATTCATATTTACTTGCTAGTTACCATCATTACTTACATTACTATTAAACAAAAAGGAAAACTAAAAAAGTACTTCATATTTTACATATTCATAGAGGTCAATGAGACAGAGTGCACTGACAAGGAACTATAACTCTAGGTGAACCCATTTTTAAATTATCTCCCCTTTTTGACACTTTTTTGTCCGGAGGATAACTAAAATGTATTGAAGGTACCAAGTTGTAACGTTATACAATGTTGGACCTCATTGAGAGGAAGTGCAATGGCAAGGAACAATAACTCTAGATGGTCCCATTTTTGAATTATTTCCCTTTTTTTGAAAACCTTGTCCAAGGCATAACTCTAATACTATATTCATAGAGATCAGTGAGAAGGAGTTGCAGTGTTAAAGAACTACATTTCTCCTTAACATAACCTCCGAGACTGAAAAGCCTCTTATGCTATAGTAATTTCAGGGAGCATCCACCGGTGTTACCGATCGCCTTGTTTACTAAGTTATTTCCCTTTGATTATTCAACATTAGTAAACTATATTGCCATCCTTGTCTGGAGTATTCCTCATCTACCTCTGGCTGATATTCAGTGAAACTTTATATCAAGCTTCACTCTCAAGAAGAGATGCACATATGTGTGCTTTTCTTACTACTTCCTAGAGTTCAAAGAAACTTCTTTGGAAGCTTCACTACTAAGAGGGGGTATGTGCCTAGTCAGTGAATTCCACTTCTGTGCTTTTAAAATGCAATACTGGTACTGATGATAAACCCGGACAGATGATAAAGTCAACCACCTTGGAAATATTCGATAGCAATCGGTTATTTATGAAATTGAACACACCATCTAATAGTTTCCACTTACAACACCAACTGGTGTAAACAAAAACAAAATTGGTAAATATTCTGTATAAATAAGACTTATTATTTTATTAATATTAAATAATAACATTTATTTTGGCGCATCAAGCTTGGTGTGTATCCAAGGTTACCAAATTAAATTTGGTATTTGGATACACTCGGCATTTTCCGTATCCAGTAATCATTAGCGTGTGACCACTGGTCAGTCAATAGTCGGCATGTGTACAACCAACAGAAAATGAAATGGTTTCAAAATATATCTGTCAACATCGTTATTTTGCTTCAAGTAGAATGCTTAGCTTGGTCTGGCATTGGTACAAAATGCTGTCAATTATCGTAAAAATGGATATTGGCGGCGAAAACCAGGATTTCAAAGGTAATTTTTATCCTCGAAATTTTTGTTTGTTCGCACTCGTGAAATCACAATTGAGTTTATGAAAATGGCATGGCATCTAGCATTAACATTGTTAAGAATATTGCAGCTGTATTAAACATACATTTGAAGTAAAAGTTTGGTGCCACTTGTAACCTAGTAGAAATAATGAATGTTGTTTCGTATTTTCTCGGGAATTCCAGACAGTTCCCCCCCAAGACTATTCCCCCTCTGACAATTCCCCCCCTGACGATTCCCCCCCAAACTGGGGGGGGAATTGTCACCTTATTTTATTTATATTATTTTTTCTTTATACTGATGTAAAAATATCTTTTTTTTTTACTAATTTTGTCCTAAGGTGAGCTTTTTATTATTCTACTTGAAGAAATTATTATTCTTTGACCTGGTAACTAACAGTTCATTGGATACTTATATTTATATCCTTTATTCTATTATCTACATTTTTTAGTTAGACATTGTGAAAATATTCTTAGGACGGGCGTCGGAAGGTGTTTGATATTGGGGCTGTGAAAGGTGGGGTAGGTACTGGAGGGAGATACCTCCTCCCATAATGGGGGTACGGGGAGGCTCCCCGGAAAATTTTTGTTCTGGTACATTTTAGGGGTATTGACTCCAGTATTTTCTTACTATTTACAAAATGTTACAAATTTAAGAAATGATTTAAAAAGTTTTTCATGATGAAAACATGTGAAATCAGAGAATACGTACCTCATCATAGTGAAGCCAAGCACTGAACATTGAATGAGCACTGTTCAGGATTTTTTATTCCAAAAGTGCGTTTTGGAAATTTGAAATTTAGTGGTTGGTTAGGAGTATCCATTATGAGTATTATAAAAGATATGACGTAAGTTAAACTTCACTTCTTATTTTGTTTGAAATATCAATTTTTGAGTAAAAACAATTTATGCAATTAATTCCTTACATATTAGCGGTGTGATAAATCTTAATACTTAATTACCTCTTCCATAAAAAACATGACAATTATTTTTCTTAATTTTTTTCATTAATTCCTTAGATCTTAGCGGCAGTGTATATTATGTGGTATCATTTTTAAGTGTATTGACTCTATATTGTGAGGCTTCTTTAATAAACTTAGCTATCTTAAGAAGCAGCTTAGCATTTTTCGAAGACATTGAATTATTATTATTTTTCTGAATAGTGGGCCATTGTCTATTACCAAGGTTCTTCTTTCTAATATCTGTATATTGAGTGTAGGACAAAATCCTCTGCGGATTTTTCAATATCTATAATTATCTACATCTAATGAATGTGAATGGAAAGAGGTGTCTTGAAAATAATTATAATCATAGAGTATAATATCGATAACTGATGCACTTTAGACTTATTAAAGAACAAAATTCAGCCAAAAGACTCAAAATGAGATTTTTAAATAATTATGTTAACTGTGCCATTTGTTAACTGTATCCATTATTTTAACTAATGTAGATATTTTCAGGACACAAATATCGCATAAAATATGAGAACGCCAGAAAATATTGTTTTATAAATAAATAAAAAAAGAGTGCCAGGTCAGTACTTACGGACAATTATAACTCACAGGACCACTGCACCTGCTTTATTTGATTTTATATATATGTAGAATATGATAAATACTTCCATCTTACAGAAGGATTATTTACACATGAAACAGGAAATAGTACTTGTATAAAATAAATCTCAAACCTTTTTGGGATATTTTATTCCAGAAAAAATACAAACAAATCATTGTTCCTTTGACTTCTCAATTTGATTGAAAGGTGCTGATTACCAGAATCGCATAATGACATTATTGCAATAAACAAATTTAATCAAAATGGTAACCAGTCAATCTTTCACACCTCTTGATTGAATTACCAGCTGTAAAACAGTAATCAAAGCTGACATTTATCAATCAATTATGATATTGTTGTTGTTACATTTTAATTGTGTTCTATGTGTTAGGATTATGATATTTATAAACAATATAACAATTTGTCCATGTATAATGACAATTATCAGTATTCAGTATTACTAACTTTGTGTGATACTTTTGATGAAGCACTTGTTGGAAATTGTGATAAACCAAAATTAGATAATGCCAATCACTTTCTTCTTGTAAGAAATTTATCAAAACCTGTATTGTAAGGATATAGTGCTTTTTATCCAGAGAAAATACTATTACTCATGCTTTCTGGAATGAAAGCAAACCAACACATGTAACATCCTTAATAAATTTCATGGTGAATTCCAAGGACGTTTCAGCTTGTAAAATTGTATTGATATTTCATCGTTTTTTTAATTCATGTTTGCAGCTTCGTTTTTGATCAAGTTTTTCATATTAATGTTTAAAGTGGTATTATTGGCTTTTATTAACATAACTGTAATCTTTTTAGTTTCCCCCAATTAATATGATTAAGATAGTTTTATTGTCCAACATCGGGAAACTCGGAAAACCTGAAAGAACATTATGGTTAGATTATCTCTCATGTAATTAGATATTTGATTCGATTTTTATTCTAGTATAATAATATATAAAATACTTACATAAAAATAGAAAGAATGTAAAATAATTATGTATATAAAACACTAATGAAAATGCTAAAAATGATATTTTAATGCTTTATAGCACTAGCTAGCTATTATCCAAAGTAGTACAACTTCAAATAGAAATAAGCATTATTTTGACGATCAGACAACCTTATCAAATGTAAATATTTCTTACCGGTACTTCTTTTTATATATGTGGTAGCATAAAGGTTAATTCTCTATAGATAAATACAAAAATTAACTTAATTGCTTTAAGTGTATTTAAGTTCTAAGCACTTTTATGACTTCCACGTTCCTGAAAATGCCACATTTTCACATAGAAAAATATGCTATTTTGACGATCCGATTACCTTATTAAATGTAAATATTTTCTATTTTTTTACATACATCTTTGCATAGAGGTTCCATTATAGATACCGTTAACAAATAAATAAATTGCTTTAAAAATAATTAAGTTCTCAGCCATGGCTACTTATCCAAAATGCTACTACTTCACATAAAAAAATTCCTTATTTTGGGTACCAAATTAATGCATCAAATATAAGTTTTTCTATTTATTTTTGAATATACAGTATTGGAGTATAGGATTTTTCCATATTAAATAAAGTTTACAACCCTTTAAACATATTATAATATGGAGAGGGGGAACTGTCACCCTTACATAACATTGTGGGGGGAATTGTCCGGGAGTGAATTGTCTTGGGGGGGAATTGTCTTGAGGGGGAATCATCTTGGGGGGGAATGGTCTGACAACCTTTTCTCGGGAACCAATAATTTCTCGGTGGTCGTATACTCGTAATAAAATTAATTACATTGGTGACACACGTCATTCATTAGTATCATTCTACGTGCAACCAACTACTTAGGCAAAATGTATTCTCTTAAATGTAAATGTACGTGTCCGAGGAAATGCGCTAAGTTGTCGTTTTAGTCGTGCTGTCCGATTATGTCTATCCGAAAATTTGCTAGTCAGATAAACACGCGAAGTCTCGTTGGTAAATGCCTGTTAGAAAAATATAGATTATTGTTATTATGTGGGATATGTATGGATTATATCATTAGATAGGCATGTTTTCCTATCAGGTCGGGCTATTGTCTATCTAAATTCATTGTTGTATGGATTACCGATTACAAATTGTTTGTACCCGGAAATTGTTGTTGTTTACTACATAGGAACGATAACTACGGTTTCAATACTCATGTTTAGGCCAGGATAAAGGTATTAAAAAACTTGGTTTAATACACTTACGTAATAGGGTAATTGCCAGGAAAATATATGGATTTATTTCATTTAAGTAATTGTTATTTTTATACTCGTAGAGTCTGAAAGAATGTTTGTATGGAAATACTGTACATTGTATAAAGAAACAAAACACTTGTGATCATTGATATTAATGCCGCCTATCACAGTACTCTGTCTATGGTCAGAATTAAGGCACAACGATCTGAGGTAAATGTCATTAATTACCATTTGTTTACTGCCTTGCATTTTAATTTAATAGACATCCTGCATGTCCTTATTAGTCTAAATAATGAGACCTCGGGTTGGTCGATTTTACATTCTGATATTTTACGTTGAATATTTACCAGTCAAAAAAAAAAAAAAATAATAATATATATATAACAATATTCAAGGCCTGAGAACAATTACTGGGACTAGCATGTCCTAGGCCTTTAGTAAGATCAGTGATAGAGAATTTTGGGGGAGAATTTAGCTGCTTATAAATACAAATATAATTTCACATGGGGAAAGTTACAAAGACTATATCGTATATAACAACATTATTATCAATTACACAATTTTGTTAACTTATAAATGAGCATAGCATTCCGACACGATTATCCACTACAATAATCTGGCAGATAAGTACTTGCCTTGAAAGTAATCCATGTAATTTATGGCTGAATAATTTAATTTTGTGTATGTTAATTGAATATATAGATAAATTTTATTTGAGGTCAGTATTTGTACACTTCAGTCGTTTCAATCGGTCTTCATAGGAGGAAGGGATTGTAATTTCGTACAGGTAGTAATTTTGTCGGCAGTTATTAAGCTAATTCTCTTAATTAATAAATATTTAGCATGATCACTTGGTTCTGATGTTTCTTTTGTAGATACTTTTACATCTAGCATATAATATTATGTCTGCTAAATTGGATGGCATGGTTTAATCATGCAGTCACCCAGTTCAGTTTCTATTTACTTTGTCATGTTACAAATTAGCTTCAGTATAACTGCACTTCTACACTCTATATAAGCAGGATAACTGAATAATAACAAATTTGCTTATTAAGGAAATACACTCTGCATAACCACATATTGTAAAAAGTCTGTTCAATTTTTATTACAGTGCGAAAATGCTCAACTTCTAACTTATGTATTACAAATTTCTGTATTTAATATGGTACCAACACCAAGTTTTATACTGCAAGACAATGGTACTATTACAGGCAAAATTAATGTGTTTCACCTGCAAACTTTTAAGCCTGATTCACATTTAATGGGGATGATTGGGCAAAGAACTGGTCCCTGTGCCTGTGGTCTCATGATCGCAGCTTAAATAATATATAATGTTCTGAAACAGGTAAATTTAAGGGAGATGGAGGAAACCGTAAATTCATTAGTCCAATGTTGCAAACATAAAAATCCCAAAACAGATTATAGTTAAGCAATTAAAAACAATTTTAGCATTTAATATACATACATATTTAGGTTGGCAGTCACAAATAATCTAGCGTACAATAATAAGAAATGTTAGTAACTAAACAAAAGTATTATTCTCAGAGTAAGGTTCGTTATGTGAATGTTTTAAGTGTGACAATCTTGCGAATTTGCATGACAAACAGTCTGTCTGTTTTTGATATTTTCAATTTGTCTTTTATGCGATGAGTCTATAATTTATAAACAACAAAAAGAAAACAACAACAGCAACAAAAATCTTCCATGATTCAGTTTGGTTTAAAAATACATTGAAAAAATAAAAATAAATAGGGCGATGATTATAATATAAATTTTGTAGTAGTGACAGGTCGGAGCTTGAATTCCACATTATTGTGTTACAATTGAAACAGAAACTGTTTCACCATTAATGGTAAATATATAAATTGGATGTGATTAAAGGGCTTTAATTAAAAGAAATTATTGAATCATTGCTTTACTTTAATTTTAACTGTTTGTATGAAAAATTTAACTGTATGAAAAAGAAACAATAACACAAAATTTACATCAGAAATAGAGCGCACGAAATATCATTCAAGGCCTAATTTGTGCATTAGACAATTTATATTTTGTCATTATGTAGGTTAGAACATCCATAAGTATCATTAATAATAATAATAATAATAAAAAAATGGGTATCACTGATTCAGTATGAATACAGTTAGTACAGGATCAAGTAATGGGGCAACATAGCTGACTTTGTCCTGAAGGCAAGAGCCTGATAAAGCAGGATAAAAGATGTCATAGTCATCATCATTAATTTTGAAATAAACAGAAGTTGTCAAAGGCTGCAAGTTTTTAAGACAACTTTGATTAGGTTTGTAGTAGGTCATTAGAATTTTGGGGGAATAAATTTTTCAAATTTATTGTGGCGGAAAATTCTATGACTGGGCGAGCAGGCAGGCGCATGCTCTTGTAGAATATAGGTCAGATTTAATGTTTCAATCTTTTGGTGGTTGTATGTTGTTGTTGTTGTGATGTATTCTGCTAGGTCGGTTGACAGTATATTTAACCATTGGTTGCTTGTCTGTTGTTAAAGTGATACTAACAGCTAGCTCTGTTAACACTTTAGTGTGTTAACCGCTAGGTCAGTTAAATTGTGTTAACCGCTAGGTCGGTTAAAGTGTGTTAACCGCTAGGTCGGTTAAAGTGTGTTAACCGCTAGGTCGGTTTAAAGTGTGTTAACCGCTAGGTCGGTTTAAAGTGTTAACCGCTAGGTCGGTTAAAGTGTGTTAACCGCTAGGTCGGTTAAAGTGTGTTAACCGCTAGGTCGGTTATAGTGTGTTAACAGCTGTGTCGATTTAAAGTGTGTTACCGCTATGTCGGTTAACGGATAGGTCAGTTTACTGTGTGAACTAGGTTTTGCCCATTACTACGTAGCGTAATTCCTAGTTTCACAAGTCCGCAGTCTGCAGTTGCTATTTTAATCAATTTATTGAAAACATGCGCTTGCTTGCTCGTCAGTCAGTCAGTTGGCCTGATATCATGCGGCCTTTTCTGCCACTTATTAATATGATTGATATACAATTTTGTTCAATACCCTTTGGTGTAACTTGTTTGTATGTTGAAGTGTTGACCTGGAATAAAGTGTTATCGCTTATATAATGTTGCTAGTTATTTCCTTGAGAAGTCCTAAAATAAGACTTATTATTTTATTAATATTAAATAATAACATTTATTTTGGCGCATCAAGCTTGGTGTGTATCCAAGGTTACCAAATTAAATTTGGTATTTGGATACACTCGGCATTTTCCGTATCCAGTAATCATTAGCGTGTGACCACTGGTCAGTCAATAGTCGGCATGTGTACAACCAACAGAAAATGAAATGGTTTCAAAATCCCACCCACCACTCCCATTTAGGTGCCATGCCATTTACTTGCCATATTGTTAGTGGTACATGTCAGTGAATATCTAGTAGGTCACCATTTGCAACCTATAATATTATATATATATATATAAAAAAAAAAAAAAGATGCAAAATTGATCTGTTTTAAATGGTTCGGGATTGCAGGTGTTTGGCAGTTACATGTCTCTGTATAGTATGGAGCATAGTTTAAATTATTCGAGATCAGTTTAACAAGTTTGTTTTTAGTAGAGTAGCTGGTACATGTATGGTGACATATTTTGTTATTTACAGTGTTTAATATCCATGTATTTTGCAGTATACTGCCGGTGGAGTTTTATATATTTTCAGGCTGTTTATGCAGTAAGGAAGGAAAGTTGTGAACAGTCAGTAAATAAAAATGGACAATATACCAAGCACAAATGGTATACCAAGCACAAATGGAAGGAGTACAAACAATATTTTAAACCATTACGTGATGCCTGTTTAACACGGATATACATACAAGCTAAATTACTTAGCTAGTCAAGTGGATTGTATAAATCAAATTTATCCAGAGCCTCTGGGAATGTGGAATAGAAACTTGAAAGCAACAAGTTTAGAAACTAGAATGACTTTAATTAATAACAGCTACAAATGTCACAATAATTGTTTTAACATGAACTTTCCATTTGATCCATCACAAAGCAGGAAAATTCACAAATGCTGGAATCCTAAAACTTATATACAAATTAGACACACCTTGTCTATTGGGACAGGCCTTGTCACAAACAAACAGTAATTGCCTGTAACAAAACTAGGAGACATACAAAAGGAATTGTTCAAAAAATATCAGCTGCGTGGCACTTACCAGGACATTAGCTTAGTATGTCATGACAGGACAGTGAGTAAGATGACAATATTACAATAGCAAGAGGAGAAATATAAATATACTCTCTTATAGTAATATGTATTACTTTTTGTTTGCAAAAGTGTTTTAATAACTTGTAACACTAACATGTGTAACAGAAAACACTAATATATGTAATATAAGTAATTAAGCCGAGACTGGAAAGATGTTTGTTCAAATGTAGTTTTATCAATAGACTTACGCAAATGGAAACCAAGAAGCAGTCAGCTCCTTAATATCGAAGAACAATTAATCAGGGGATGTCTCAGTAATGGTCTTCACATAAACATAAAACACTTTTTCAGCAGTGACAATATTATTCCATGCTTCATTTAGGGGATGTTCAGTTGCAATGATACTGGTTATATTGTGTGAATTAGCCATATTTTGTTTTTACATGTTGAAAGTTGCATAAATAGTGCAATGAATTTGGGCAGTATGAACTTTGAGCAATCAATGTTTCCTAAATTCAACTGATGTACTTTTATATGTTATATAAATTGCATAGTCAGCCAGGTCATGTAATCCAACGCTTTCCCGTACTTTTCTCTCAAAGAGTTTTTAGGGTTTTGGTGCGCGGATTACAAATAAAACTTGTACATGATTTTATTTTGCTTATTCTCTGTTCATTGCACTATTTACTGTTTATGCCACGAAGAACTAACTTGTTCATAATAAGTTATTCTGATTCATGTCATTCACATTACCGTCTATGTTACATATTTTGGATGGACTTTTACATATTTATGTTTTAGGACCATGTTAGACTGGCTTTAGCCAAATACGCTATTCTACTTTATAAAAAAAAAAAGTTACTGATTTGAATATGAAATCATTCTGATATTTATCCTTTTCCTGGAAAAATGTTTTACGAAGTTTCAGTTCTATATATAATTGGAAACATTATTTCTTATGATTCTGTTGTTACCTCTGAATGTATTGAGTAGAAAATGAAAAGATAAATGCAATGATTTAACTTTTAAGATTAAGTAAACTATTATATACATTAATTTAGGATTCTGTCGCACTGATAAGGATCTCCAACTGACATCGAGTAAGCATGTGTATTTACCATCACTTATCCAATTCAAGCCTAAATTCATCTCATTGATACGTTGAATCTTGTAGATTTTAACTTTAGTATACTACGGGTGACTACAGTCGCAATGCTGCTTGTCCTTGGTAACTTGGGTGGCTGTGGTCACAATGCTCCTTAAGTAGTTTAAGTTTTTGGCGTCTACATGCTAAATTTGCCAGGAGTTAATTTACCTAAATCAAACATTTGAGTGGATAAGGCAGTTTTTGCAGTGATAATTGAGATCTTGTAGATTTCAACTTGCTGTACTATGGGTGACTGTGGTCACAATGCTCCTTAGGTATTTTGGGTTGTCGTCTACACCCTTAAATTATCCTAACTGCTTTTGCCTAAATCCGATTAACATTTTTGTTAATAAGGTGTATGTTATTGTCATAATACAACTAAACGGGGATAATGTTACAACACACGGGTTAGTTTCATAGCAGGAGAGATGTATGCTACTATGGCAGTTTTAAGTGTGACAACTTTTTCTACGGTTGTATGTTGTTGTGGTTGTGATGTATTCTGCTAGGTCGGTTGACAGTATATCGAACCATTGGTTGCTTGTCTGTTGTTAAAGTGATACTAACAGCTAGCTCTGTTAACACTTTAGTGTGTTAACCGCTAGGTCAGTTAAATTGTGTTAACCGCTAGGTCGGTTAAAGTGTGTTAACCGCTAGGTCGGTTAAAGTGTGTTAACCGCTAGGTCGGTTTAAAGTGTGTTAACCGCTAGGTCGGTTTAAAGTGTTAACCGCTAGGTCGGTTAAAGTGTGTTAACCGCTAGGTCGGTTAAAGTGTGTTAACCGCTAGGTCGGTTATAGTGTGTTAACAGCTGTGTCGATTTAAAGTGTGTTACCGCTATGTCGGTTAACGGATAGGTCAGTTTACTGTGTGAACTAGGTTTTGCCCATTACTACGTAGCGTAATTCCTAGTTTCACAAGTCCGCAGTCTGCAGTTGCTATTTTAATCAATTTATTGAAAACATGCGCTTGCTTGCTCGTCAGTCAGTCAGTTGGCCTGATATCATGCGGCCTTTTCTGCCACTTATTAATATGATTGATATACAATTTTGTTCAATACCCTTTGGTGTAACTTGTTTGTATGTTGAAGTGTTGACCTGGAATAAAGTGTTATCGCTTATATAATGTTGCTAGTTATTTCCTTGAGAAGTCCTAAAATAAATGACTTACATTTATTTGTATAAAAAATATTTATCCAAAATTACTGGGGAAGAGGGTGTTTTTTGCGCATACTCACTGCCAAAACATGAATGCCTGACATTGGGTCACTTTTCATTACTTGATCAGGAATGACTGTTGCAGTATTTTGAGAAAGTTTCAATATAATAATACGAAGAAAATTTTGTAAATGAGAAAGTGGTCGAATTTATCATCAGTCAACGTTCATTTAGTCCCCATTTTACAAACCCCTTTCAGGGCCTCACTTCGTGTGAGTTTGCTTACTAAATATAAATTTGAATTATGTAAAGTTTTTAGTAAATGATAAGCTTTATTTTGATACCGACCATTGATTACAATTTGCAGAAATAAAAAGCTACATGTAAAAAATCTCATTTTCTGTTCGGGTTTATCATCTGTACCAGTAGTCATACTCAGGGGAGTGTCGGTTGGTTTAAACAATATTTTCTTGTTATTTCAGACGTGGTATTTACACCATGGCAGTAGAGATCAACTGGTATATCTAGGTATAGGAGGATTTCTGTCATGTATGTTTGCCATAGGTCTTGCCATAGGAGTTATAATTGCAGTTGGACTGCTCTTTGTGATACAGGTAAGTCTCGTAAGCTTCATGAATAACTTGATAAAAAAGCACATTTTGAAAACCTAGTATAATGCAATCTCAACAAATCACCAAATATGTTGGGATTTTCTTTACATTTCATAATACATGTACTGAATATTTAAGAAATAATTGTCCCAAACAGTGATTTGTTGTTGAATAAAATCATTGATGCAAAGGAATTATATCACAAGGTATCTAAATGACAAAGATTTTATTGAAGAGCAGATCATTATTACAGGGCCGCCCTGGCCAATAATTGGCTGTAGCCAAATAAATTTAAAGCTGTTAAAATCATACAAAAATATGTATGTTTAAAATTGCAAAATGGGCCATCAAATTTGTAGCCAAATTGACAAATTTGTAACCAAAGTGGCATATTATTAGCCATTGCCTACAATGGCTAATGGCAGAGCGGGCCGGGTCATATATTATTTTAATTCTATTAAATGGTATTTTGGGAAATCTTTGTCAGACTGTTAAGGTTTCTATTAGGCTTTGGGGTTTAACAATACCCTAATTTTGCTGCATTATGTGTAGCTGGTATGCTGAACTTTTAGGTATAATTTTAACAAGTTTCATTCAAACTGGGGTAGGACATACCTAATGTCTGTAAAAAAATCATTTGCGTCATATGTTAGTAGTGTATAAATATTCTATATTTAGATATTATGTTTATTTTTCAGCTTAAAAGCATTTTAAAGAATGAAACTGGTATAGAAACTTGGATTATAGAAAAGGTAAAATTTCCACAATGTCTCTGACAATAATACTTTCTTGCTTTTATGTTGTTTTTCTATGTACAAGATTGGATATGGAAATTTATTGCAATCAACCAATGAAATAATTACTCTGATACTTCTCACTAGTCTGTCTGCAGAACTTTATTTTACAGTTCAGTTTTATGCAGTAGTCTCTGTAAATGACTTAATATTTACTTAATATCTGTTCTTTCTGCTAAGTACTTAAGATTTGTTCTAAGTAGTTTGCAGACGAAATATTCAGATAGTCACGCATGCTGTTGTTACATGGTAAATTGTTTTAAAATATGTTGATTCTACTAATGGGTGGATTACAAAGCTATTTAGACAAATACATGTACATGAAGCTGGTATCTGTGTAGAGGCAATCTATGTATGTTACAGGCTGAGGACAGAGACCGGGATGAGGATGAGGATGACTTCATATATCCGTATCATCTTGGCTGGCGAAGAAATCTCGCACAAGTATTCACATGGTCTGGAAAACCAAAGTCAGATGGATTCACCTGGGATGTTGTAGAAGGTTGTGACCAGTTCACTTTTACTGTAAGTTAAACCAATACGTGTATAGTTTGAGATGCTACTCTTCTGATACTTCAATTCTAACATGTATGGTTTAGTTTTTATGTACAGTCAAACCTGTATAAAGCAGCCAGCTAAGGAAGAGACACAGTCTGGCTGCTTAAGGCAGGTAGCTGCTTATTACAAGTTGAACATAGAACAAAAAGTCAGTTTGGGAAGTTAGGTGACTGACTGTCAAAGGCAAGTGGCCACTTAATACAGGTAGCCATTGAGACAGGTTCATCTGTATATGATTATTAGCAGTTTTCCTATTTTAATGAAATATAAGAAGAGCTTCTCTACTCCAACCAGTTAAAGTGTTAGTATTTTCCTATTTACTCTTCCTTAGAAATTTCTCAATGTATTTGCCTTAAATTTGAACAGATGATCCTTATTAACACCAAATACCACATGTCAAGTTCCATAACTCTTGTACTAATATGAAATAAGGCACTGTCTCAATCGGGAATCGTTACAGTCCATCAGCTTGCCCAGAAATATGCGTTTGTATCAATTTATCTACTATCCCCTAATAATTCATGAATGGCCTGCATGAAACTGATGTCACAAATAACATCACCTACCAGATTTGAAATTTGAATGTCAGTATCATGGAAATATAATTACATTTCAGATTCCACTGTAACTTAACGGAGTACGTAATAACCAACATTATATGTATGTCATGGACTCGTAGTATTAAAGGAATTAGTGGAATGAAGTACAGTTTTTATCTTTATATTTTTCTGTTGACTTTGTTTTGAGTGCTTTTCTTTCTTTTTTATTGTTTTTCTTTATAGATAAATTTTTAACTTTTCATGGTGTAATATCTTTCTCTTGTATAGGAAGAGCAGTTGAAACAGAAAGCTTTAAAACGTGATAGAACTCAGGAGTATATAGTGGTAGAGGATTACTCTGGTGCACTTATACCACTGTCTAAGGGCTGCGGTATGTGCTGTGGTATACCATGTACAGATGAACCAAGGATACCGGTGAAAAAAGGAGATATTGTCAAGGTTACCAGGTGGAAAAAGTAAGTAGAGTTATGATATCTGCAGGGATTTCCAAATATATCATTACTAATATTGTCTTTCCTGTATTTACTTAAGCTTGTAATCATGTTCTATTAAGGGGCCAAGAAAGGGTTACCTAAAGATTATTTCTTTGCATCATGACAGTAGCTAAATCAACATCTGATTTTTATAGTCAACCTGGTAAAACTTTCTGAGTTGTTTCATTTGTATTTGAACCAGTAATTTTATTTATTTACTTGTAAGATCAGTGTAGTTTTTGACACTCTGATAGTCAGTCAGGTAACTATTAAATGGGAAGGTTTCTCAAAAACTACTCTGTGAAATGCTTTCAGACTTGACACATGACTGGGGCATCATAAGGTAACATAACAGAACATACTACGTATCTCCAGTCTTTATGTTGTAAAAATGATGCCTCTTTTAGAAATTTTGTATTGCACATAAGCAGGTTTCTCAGAGATTACTTAGTACATGCTTTCAGACTCAACACAAGTCTTTGGCTTCATGAGATGATCTCTAGGAGCAAGAGGCCATGCCTGTTGCTTACATAATTATGTACATTTTGTCAGCTCTATGGCTTTTTAGCTCGACTATTCATAGAATAGTAGAGCTATTGGACTCACCCATGCGTCGACGTCCGCATCCGCGTCCTGATTTGGTTAAGGTTTTGTATGTAAGCTGGTATCTCAGTAACGACTTGTGGGAATGGATTGAAACTTCACACACTTATTCACTGTGATAAACTGACCTACATTGCACAGGATCAATAACTCTGTTTTTTTTTTTTTTATGAAATTATGCCCCCTTTTCGACTTTCTAGATTTTTAGAAATTCTTGGTTAAGGTTTTGTATGTAAGCTGGTATCTCATTACACACTAATGGGAATGGATTGAAACTTCACACACTTAGTCACTGTCATGATCTGACATGCACTGTATAGGTCCCATAACTCTATTTTGCAATTTTTTCAAAATTATGCCCCTTTTTCGACTTAGCAGTTTTTGGTTAAGTTTTTGTATGTAAGCTGGTATTTCATTATCTACTTATGGGAAAGGATTGAAACTTCACGCACTTGTTCACTTTATGAGCTGATAAGCACTGTAAAGGTTCCATAAGCCTTTTTCCCATGTTTACAAAATTATGCCCCTTTTTCGACTTTTGTATTCATTCAATTGACAAGGCTGTTGAATAGTCGAGCGTTGCTGTCCTCCGACAGCTCTTGTTTATCATAGAATTTTTTTATGAAAGTTTCACATGTAAGCTGGTTTCTCAGAAACTATTTGACTAAATGTTTTAAAACTCTAAACACATCTTTGGCATCATGAGATGACCAGACTTAGCAGGATACATACCTTTGGCTTACATTTTGGCAGAATTATGTCCCTTTATATTTGAATGCTTTAATTTTGACATCATGAAATGACAGTTACATTCTCTGACTTACAGTTTACAAAATTATGCCCCTTCCAGACATGGGGTAATCCTAATCATCTTTGACAGTGTTTTGACAGGGGTTGCAATAAGGGCTTGGGTGGGAATTTCTTCCTGCTATAATGATCTGAAGCTGTAGCTACATTAACTGTAGCAGATAACGTTCAAAGTATGAAATAAATATGTGCCAGTTTTCAAAATCAAATAATGTGATCAGTAATCACAAATGTAATCATGATTATTGATGTCAAGTAATCAGAAAAGTAATTGTAATTTAATCAGTTACAGTTATCAAGTAATCAGCCCATGTCTGACTCTTTGTTCAACTTAGAAAATGTTTGAAAGTTTTTTTGTATTTAAGCTATTACAGAAAGGATCTGTAATAATTGAGCACACTGTCGTTAGACAGGTCTAGTCATCTTTTATTGAAGGTAAAAAAAATTATTACTTAGATTACTTGTTATGATTCTCCCTTTTAGTCAGAGTTATCCATTTATTAGTAATTATCGTGTGCAGTGAGCAGAATAGAGGAGATCTTGTAAGTTGTAACTGTTGTTATATTGCAGAAAATGGCTTTATGGTACAAAAGTAATGACAGATAAAGAAAGATCTTCAGGTAAATATTATGTTCATGTATAAAAATAGCTTCAGCAGTTTACATTTGCAATTAAAAACAGTTTTAGATCAACCGTCATTTCGTTTTTTCTCTCAAAAATTTAAAAATAGACATGAACCAGTTGACAGAACTTCACCAAACTTAGTTTGTAGCATTGTTAGGCCCCTACTGGTTGAAAACTGTCCGTAACTTTTAAGCCTAGGGAGGCATATTTAAATTACTTTTTGTAAATATTCATCGTAACAGGCTCATGTGTCATATGGCTCCAGTTTAAAAAATTGTTGGTGTAATTTCTCCAGAATTACTTCCCTTTAATATGATGAAGTATTTCATTACGTTTTTTCTTTCTCTTATGTTCCCATCGATTCAGAAACAAATGTTATTAATATATATATATATATATATATATATATATTATTTAAAGTGTTATATATGCAAATTTAAATACAAATATTGTGTGTTATAACAGTGAATATGTAACACAATATAGTATATGCATCATTGACAAATATCAGATCACTAAGTTATAGTGCAGTTGAGATAACTGGTCACCTTCCAATAGTGGACTTTGTTTTTATGTCATTCACTTGTTAGATTGTTTAGACTCTTCTTCTGAATTAAAATAGTTCATCCCAGGGCACACAATGGAGATGCAAGAGCTAATGATAGATAGAGCTTCCTTTCACACCAAAAAAAACCCCCAAAACACTACACAGTCAGAGCTGACCCCTATTAATTAGAGGGTCATTAGGTCAGAGGTCAAGCTTATATTGACCCTGAGACTGAAAACGGTTCTTCTTAATGATAAAAGAATGCTTGGCATGGCATACACTCATCAGACTTCAAGGGATGATTTCTGCAATCATTAGATGTTCTCGGTGTCAGTAGGTCAGAGGTCAAGGTCCCAGTAAGGTCTTCACTGAAAATGGCTTTGTTGCCTGTAGTCAGTGAACGACCTCTGATGTTTTTGAGGATATTTGGTCAAAGGTCAAGGCCACAGCACACAACTCTTGTTTATTGATGAAACATTAAGAAAAGGTTCTTTGGTCAATTATAATAATTGTTTGTATTGGATTTAAGCAACTATGCAATTTCAAATGTGCAACTGTACATATTACATCCCTGAGGAATACTAAGCACATTTATTCAAATAAAAGTGGAAGTAAATAACGCAAAATCAGATTTGATAAATAAAAATCTAAAATGTCTTGCTTTTTCAACACAAATGCTATTTACAGGTAGCATAATGAATTTTCTATCATTGACTATGTTTGTAATAAATGTGGGGAGTGTGATATTATTACGTATCACCATTTCTGCCGATGAAAATTGGTAAACATACAGTAATTTTCTACATATTAAGTTGATCATTGTTTGAGTAGCTCAATACCATTGATATCTGGAGCATTTGCTGATCGCCTTGCATCCTCAAGTGTTCAATGTTTTATTGTTTTGTCAAAAATTCAGCTTTTTTATTTCATAAAAATTTCAGGTCAGAGACGGCAACGAGGATGGTTTCCAAGGCGTTGTGCTAGGGACTATATCTCTGATACATCAAATGGTGAACTCGATTCACAGTCACAGAATTCAGACAAGAAAAAAGACTAGTGTCTTTATGAATAAATTGTTAAAAAGTTATAGTGGGTTATAAGGTAGATGTTTAGGATAAGTGGACCACAGCACATCCAGAGGGCACCTCACAAAATATCATACTCTTAGTATCTCTAAGCACCTACAGTCAAGTGTTCAGTGGCAAATTTTAGATATGCCAAGCAAAGGCAGGGTTTTAGGATTGCCTCAGTTAATAGTTTGCATAAGAATGGGTATTCATGCTTTACATAACTTTACTTATAGTTTATAATTGTTCTGTTTAGGGGCCAAAGATGTTGTTTTAGACTCTGTTTTTAACAGGTTGCCTGAGGTTTTACTTTGTATTGTTAAAGTCTATTTATTGATCATACATCATCTTAAAGGCCTATTTGAAAACTGGTATACATTTCTTCATATTAAACACAATATTGTTATGTTGAAACTCTTTTTGTCTCATTTAATTCTAAAAAAAAATTTATTTTGCTATCGCAATTCGACGTCCCAGAAATATAAGATCGTAACTGTTACTTACGACCTTTTATGACCTATAAATTTTCGGAAACTGCATTGAAAGGGCCAAAACTTGAAACATAAAATCATAATTGTGTGACCCTGTTTATTGAACCAAAAATAACATTTTGTTAATAATATAAGGTTGTATCTGTTACTTACGACCCAGTTTTTGTGAGGTTTTAGAAATATCTCCTGAGGAAAAAGGACGTATCTACCACTTACAATGTTTTAAGATTGCATATTATGTGATTTTGGATACAACAGTTACAAAACAAAATGGTTGTAAGTAGCAGATACGACATTTCATTATTGACGATTGTAAAAAGGTGTATAAAGTTATACTATAAACAATTTCTTTTATATCATCAGCTTGATAAGTATACGGTAATTGGTAATTGGCACATTAAGAATTTGAAAGCTTTAGCTATAAGGTTACAATATGGATACAAACAGTTCAGTGAGAAATCTGTGAAACAAAAGTTTTTTTCAGTTTTCTCAAAAGTACTGTTTTTCACTTACAACCTTTCATATCTGGGATGTCGAATTATTGATCCTCAGAAACACAAACCATATTTTTGAGGTACCTGTCAAAAACATCTTTGATAATTTGTAACTGTATATTGCACTAATGTACAGTTTTGTTTTGTAATAGCTTTTAATTTGTGAAAGTAGCAATATAGATGTAGTAATATCATAATTTTTGAAGACATTTTGTCAGTGTGTTTTAGGAAGAATTTATGAAGTATTTATTTACAAAAATTATCAATCTCAACAGTCACAACTGTGTTAACCTTTACCCTGCTGGCGGCAAATGATTTTGCCTTTGCGACCAGTGCAGACCAAGATCAGCCTGCACAGACGTGCAGGCTGATCATGGTCTGCACTGTTCGTTCGCTATTCAGTGAATACCCTTGTGAAAAATAAGTGGTACAGTAACTGCCCAAATTGAATGATAGATATTTAGCAGGGTAAAGGTTAATAATGCAATTAAATCTTGATGTATATAAAGGTATTTAACAGCTTCTTGTGATCACTCACTGTCCACCGTCTGGCCTTCCATTGACATCAACCATCAAATAACATCTACTATGAAACTAAAACTATTTGTTAGAAGATGATGAAACTAGGCATAAATGCCTCTTCCAAAGTTGTTCAAACAGTGTTTTGCATGGTTGCACATAGGTATCACCATAGCTAAAAATAGAAAAATCTTTAAACAACATTGCCTCCCAAATTACTGCTCCAATAATAGTGGAATAATTTGGTAGAAAATCTGTTCAAATTACTACATGTATATAGTGGAGTCGTCTTGTCAGAAACTGCTAACCTGAATTTAAAAATGGGAAAAGCCGTTGCAGCCAAGTGGTTGAGGCAAGTTACTTTGAATTGCCTCTCACTACTCTGGGTTGGAAATCGCACTTGAGGTGAAGAATTCCAACTGGCTTACACAAGGTTGATAGTTCTACCAAGGTGCTAGCCAGTGATGAAATAATGCCTGGAGGGACAGCTGGGCTCTTCCTCTATTGTCAAAGGCTGGAAAG
This sequence comes from Mercenaria mercenaria, assembly GCF_021730395.1. Taxonomy (NCBI): domain Eukaryota; kingdom Metazoa; phylum Mollusca; class Bivalvia; order Venerida; family Veneridae; genus Mercenaria; species Mercenaria mercenaria. Next base: position 86,770,907 of record NC_069362.1, on the reverse strand, counting down.
TCACCATATGACCTATAATAGTGTCAGTGTAATGTTAAACCCTCAAAAACATAAACATGAATTTGAAATATTTTCACACGAATGATACTTGTGTGCCTCTCTAGCAAGGTTGTTTAAATTATTCGGATTCTTCCAAAAACATGGCCACTAGAAAGCATGGTCCCGTTTTAGCTCACCTTAGCACGAAGTGCTCATAGTGAGCTTTTACAGTCAATTGATGTCCGATGTCAGTCCGTCCATTTGACATGAATAATGTTTTAAAAAAACATCTCGTATTAAATCACAAAGCAAATCACAGTCAAACTTCACAGGAATGTTCCTTTGGTGGTCCCCTTTCAGATTCCTTCAAATCTTTGTCATCCATGGAGAGTTCTTGTTGCTTTGGCAGCTAAAAGGAAATTTTTTGAAAATTTTCTCCTCTGAGCCAGCGTGACCAATTTTGAAATACTTAAATATTAAGTTCCATTCTAAGGTTACCCTCCACCAAATTCCTTCAGATTATTTTGTTTCATTAAAAACATTACTGTGAGGGGGCAACTAGTTTCCTCTATATGACTATATGGAAAACTTTGAAAATCTTTACCTCTGAAACTGTTAATGTGACTGTAAAGTAATTTCACACCAATGCCCCTTTGTTGATCCTCTACGAAATTTGTTCAAGCCAGCTGTGAAACTTAGTTGAACAAACAAGGGCCACGGTGACCCTCTTATAGTATTACTTGGCACAAACTGTGCATGGATGTTCCTAGTATGATGTACCTCTTCCAAAGTTGTTCAAACTGTTCTGCATGGTTGCACATAGGTGCCACCACAGCTAAAAGTAGATTTTTTTATTACCATATAATTTTACTTAAATGTTCCTTATGAAGACCCTCAAGTGTCCAAATTAATTTGATGCAGCAGAAAAAATGTGGCAGCTAGATGACTTGATCACTTTTTATATGCCCGTTTGAAAAACGGGACGTATTATGGGAACGCCCCTGGCGGGCGGGCGGCGTCCACAGACCTTGTCTGGAGCATATCTTCTACATGCATGAAGGGATTTTGATGAAACTTGGCACAGTTGTTCACCATCATGAGACGGAGTGTCATGCGCAAGAACCAGGTCCCTAGGTCTAAGGTCAAGGTCACACTTAGAGGTCAAAGATCAAATTCAAGAATGACTTTGTCCGGAGCATATCTTCTTCATGCATGGAGGGATTTTGATGAAAGTTGGCACAATTGTTCATCATCATGAGACGGAGTGTCATGCGCAAGAAACCAGGTCCCTAGGTTTAAGGTCAAGGTCACACTTAGAGGCCAAAGGATACAAGAATGAAAAATTCAAGAATGACTTTGTCCGGAGCATATCTTCTTCATGCACGGAAGGATTTTGATGTAGCTTGGCACAGTTGTTCACCATAATGAGAGGGAGTGTCATGCGCAAGAACCAGGTCCCTAGGTCTAAGGTCAAGGTCACACTTAGAGGCCAAAGGTCGGATACAAGAATGACTTTGTCCGGAGCATTTCTACTTCATGCATGGAGGGATTTTGATGTAACTTGGCACAATTGTACACCATCATGAGACGGAGTGTCATGCACTGGTCCCTTCTTTTGAATTACTTCCCTTTGCTGTTACTATAAATAGCTTATATTGTAACTTTTTCATTACAAGTCGTAGGGAAAAATCGAGACCACTTTTCTGTAGTACAACATGCATGTTACATCCAGTTCTGAGGTGTATTTTGAGCTATCTCTACCTGGTAAGGATTTTTTTGTGGACTTGTAATTTTTTTTTTTTTTTTTTTCTTTAAAGATTAACTTCCCTTAGTTGTTACTATAAATAACTTACATTGTAACTTTTTTATAATTTACCATAGGGAAAAACCAAGACCACTTTTCAGTGGTACAACATTGATGTTACTTTCAAATTTTGGGTGTATTTTAAGGTATCTCTACCTGGTAAGGATTATTTTTGTGGACTTAGAAAAATAAAAGAATTACAATAATTACTAAAAAACAAAACATTGTAAACAACTAGAAAATTAAAATTCCATTTGCAAATACAGGTGCTAGTGTAAAGAAATTTGCTGTGACGGGCGTATATTGTGACATTCTGGCACTCTTGTTCCAATATGTATATAGTAGGAGCTTTAAAAATTTTCTCATCAGAATCTGATGGTTCAGTTACACAGAATTGTTTTTCTGTGACCCTATACCAAGGTTGTTTAAAAAAATCCAGTTTGTCAAAAACATGGCCACCCACCAGAGGGTGTAGTCAATTTCCTATATTTGATTTAGTGTTTCCTGTAATTCAATGGAAACTTTAAAGATGCAGGCTAAATTTCAATATAATTTTTTTATATATATTTTTCTTGCATGACCCTTTATCAAAATTGTTACAGCAAACTATGAAACTCAGATGTCAAGGCCCTTTTGTTTACAATATGACACTACCAAGCATTGTCAGGGGAAGCATTTTCGGGGGATAAGTGTCATACAGTGTTGACATATATATTGTAGGTGTTGCTATTTATTTTTTAAGATATTAAACTTGTTTCATCCCTTTCATACCTATGACATTATTCATCTGAGACTATGCAGTATGGTTTTCTTCCTTTGCCAGTGGTAACAAGTACTAGAGAATCCTAAGTTTTCCAATACTGTGCCACTATGTCGGCTAGAATAATTTCTATTGTTTGGTGAAAAAAAAATGTTTGGGTTTGTAGGGAATATTGTTACAAAACTTGTCTGTTTTGTGTAGATGCTCTTAAGAGTAGATAGATACATTTATTGTGAAGATGTATAAAACTATTATTTTACATTGTAGTTTATCTGTAATTAACTACCCTCATGATCTTCAGTTTTTAAACTGTTTGACATTTTGGGGTCATGATGTTAAAGTTCATCACCATCTGCTATAAAGACAGATATATTCAAGCTTGTAAGATGTATTGCAACAACATATATGTATATACTAGAAATACATTAAATACTTAACATTATCATAAGTTTTCTGGGCACAGAGCTAAACTGGAAGATTTACTTGCTGTAGGGTTTTACTGTCTAGATGGATACAGTGGAACTTAACAGTTCTGATGAATTGTAAGAATATAAGGGGTGTGTTGAAATTCTGTTTTAGAATATACACAACGAAAATATGTCATTTTTTAACTTCTTTGCATGTGTTTAAAGAACAACATGGGTTTTTGTTTATGAATATGGATTGAAATCCTGCAGTGAAATGGACTGATGCAGAAGTGCTGAAAAGAGACTAAAACAATGAGGTTGAAATGTTTATTGCTACAAACTGAGCAAGTTAAGCCCATGATAGAGAAATCAAAAACATGGCATACAGTGTACAATTTTAATGCTTGTAGTTCAGAATGATTTGTAAATCACAGAGTAATGGAAAAGCTAAAAAGAAATCAAAGTATAAAGTAGATAGAATAACAAGTATATTTGCACTTATTGATATATTTTCCTTACAGAATGTCAGATACTTGGCATGAAAAAAAAAAGATATACCTGTGTATATAGCAACAGTTGCCTTACATTTGTTCCAATCACTAGCATATGATGTATATTTATTTATCATAAAAACCAGCACATAGTTCATATTTTTATATTAAAATGTCTTTGTATTATTGGGAGTCTTTGTCTTTTCTTCTTTCTGTTGATGCACCATGAAAAATGAACCTGTAGAATATAATAGATGGATTAATGTAGGCAACTGTGTTCAGAAAAAAAGGGAACAAGTATAAATGTGTCTGAAAAGGTTAGACAAATAAAGGAAAAAAAGGAGAAAAAACAAACTCATTTTAATCCTACCAGCTACATATGTAATATTAAACCATATTGGAACTGGAATTGAGAAGCACTTTTTACTCTGTAAATAGATGAAGATAAATCAAAACCGTACCAAGGTATTCTGGAAATAAAAAGGTCTCCTATAATTGCCTTTAGAGTTCTGTAGAATGATAAACATTAAGTAGCCAGTCAAGGGAGCAGTATAATCTGGCTGCTTAAAGGCAGATGGCTCTTTAAGATAACTTAAATTAGAACTTTAAGTTAATTTGGGAATTTAACTAGCTTGCTGCTGAAGGCAAGTGACTACCTAATAAAGGTGGCCACAAAATCAAGTTCAACTATAAAATGTCAATGGTATTGACTTATGAGTAATCAAGAAAAAAAGCTTTGTTAGAGAAAAGTTGGTTCGAACAATATCTACAGAAATTTACTTGCGATGAATGCTATGGAGAGATGCGCTCATATTAGGCACGATTCATTGCTCTCAAGAGAACTTCTTCATCAGTTGCCTCTTCTTGCTCCTGTATGCGGCGGATTTCATCACTCAAGTCAACGAAGCCAGCTGGCCGCTTAATGGACCTTTTTTCACGATTAACTTCCGCTGATACAAGGTCTTAATAATAAAGATGACAAATTATTAGTGGAAAAGCTTTGGCTGCATTTAATGAAAGATGAAATCAAAACATTTTTTTTCAAAAATGGTTAGATGTACAGTAGTAAATTTCCTATCAGCATCAATTTATAATGATCAAACCAGCACAAGTTAATAAAGAATTTTTCAAGACCTTATTACTATACATAAGGCATTTAAAATGATGTATCATTAATATATTCATTGGGAAAAGAAAAAAAGGAAAACCCTTATTTAAAAGACGTGACTTAATTTCAATAAGATCTCACCTGGAGCAGATGCAGCTTGGGAAAGCAGCACAAGACATGACAACACAGTCAGAAGTAGAATGGTTTTCATGGTTTCCACAATATATCACTGTCTGAAGCCAGAATACAACCTTTCAGTCCCTCTCTGATCTCTGGATTGATGTATGTATGTGCAATACCTCAATCAAAGTATTGAAGATTATACTAATCCAACAGTTTGGCAAGAAAACAGTTCAAAAAATTAATCCCTTAAGATCTATAAACGTGGCAGAACATATAAGCACAATACATTATATACATGTGTATTATGTAAGCAAAAATTTGATCTGCCATGAAAAGTTTCTGTTTCCATCTCTATCAATGGGTGAAACCAAATGCTTTACAAAATTATGAACTGTCCAGTTGCAACTAGCAATGGTCTTATAAAATGTTACTTATAATACAATGTATACAAAGCTTACAGGTTACCATTCCAAAATCTGGCAGACTGTTTTGTAATTAGTAAAATCATTTATAAAGAATAGAATACAAACCCACAATTTATAATTCAGTAACGAAGTAAAAAAAAAAGATAATCTTTTACTAGAGGGATCTCTTTTCATTTACATCTAGACAAATCCCCTTGGCTTTTCCATCTTTATAAATTCCATGGTGAGCAGGTGGATTTTTAGCTCACCTGAGCACAAAGTGCTCAAGGTGAGCTTTTGTGATCAGCCTGTGTCTGTCGTCGTCAGTCGTCCGTCCGTCGTCAACAGTTTGACTGTTAACACTCTAGAGGTCACAATTTTGGCCTAATCTAAATGAAACTTGGTCAGAATGTTACCCTCATAAAAATCTTGGACAAGTTCGATATTGGGTCATATAGGGTCAAAAACTAGGTCACCAGGTCAAATCCAAGGAAAAGCTTGTTAACACCCTGGAGGTCACAATTTGGCCCAATCTTAAGAAACTTGGTCAGAATGTTACCCTCGATAAAATCTTGGATGAGTTCGATATTGGGTCATCTGGGGTAAAAAACTAGGTCACTGGGTCAAATCAAAGGAAAAGCTTGTTAACACTCTAGAGGCCACATTTATGACCATATCTTAATGAAACTTGGTCAGAATGTTAATCTTGATGATCTATAGGTCATGTTCAAATCTGGGTCAGGTGGGATCAAAAACTAGGTCACTGGGTCAAATCAAAGGAAAAGCTTTTTAACACTCTTAGAGGCCACATTTATGACTGTATCTTCATGAATCCTAGTCAGAATGTTAATCTTGATGATCTTCAGGTCAAGTTCAATCTGGGTCATGTGGTGTCAAAAACTAGGTCACCGGGTCAAATCAAAGGAAAAGCTTGTTAACATTCTAGAGGCCACATTTATGACTGTATCTTCATGATACTTAGTCAGAATGTTAATCTTGATGATCTTTAGGTCAAGTTCGAATCTGAGTCATATGGGGTCAAAAACTAGGTCACCAGGTAAAATCAAAGGAAAAGTTAGTTAACACTTTAGAGGCCACATTTATGACCATATCTTAATGAAACTATCTTGATGATCTTTATGGTGAGCGATACAGGGCCTTCATGGCCCTCTTGTTAGACTAGAGATTTAGTTTGATCAGCTACTTACTGCATAATAGTAATAACTGTAGGTCCATTTATGTAGGCTTGTTGTTTAATTTTTAGTGACTGGTTTTAGGTAGACACAAACCTGAATTTAATAGTGCATTTATAAATGTATTACAATCCATACATATAAATGGATTTCTAATCCAAGATCAAATTTTCTCAACCCCTTACGAAAAAAGTTTTGTAGTGATTACCACAGATTAACCGATTATCATTAATAACAAATATTTGAGATCAGGTTTAAATGACGAAAAATTTAAATATATTAAACTGATTAAATCTCTTACATAGGTGACATGATTAAAACGTGCCAGGTTCTGGATATCCTATTTTGTATACTTATAGAAAGAGATTATGTTCTTAGTACAAAATACTAGTATATGCCTAAATGTGTTTTGTACTAATTTAAGCTAAGTTCATATAAATAACAAAAATATTGATATTAAATATAAAACAAAAACAAAAATCTGCTTTTTTTTGCAATTAGACCTAGTCTAAATGAATGAAGCTTTCCAACATTTTCAGAGTGGGAGATTTTAATATTACATAATTCATGAATTAATTTCGTAAATCTTTTATTACAGAATAACCAGTCACTTCTTTCTGTGATCTCTTTTAAAAATTACTTGACATATACAAACAAATAAACCAGAATTCAGTAGTATAGAAATCAAAAGATTTCTTCTAAGATTACTGTGAACCATCACTAGTCCAAATTATAGTATGTGGAAACTGCAAGATAATTTATATACTGTTCTGCAGTGCAATACCTAAAACATCACGAGTCTTGTAGACCATTTTTGACTTCTATGATTCTCATTTTTAAAAATCTTTAACGTTATGATATACTAAAGATGAGTGGAGCAAATGAGTGTCAAGTTTTTAAAAATATAGAACTGCTTCCTGACAAAGCTCCTCCGAGCATACTGGGTATTGTTGCCAGATAGTTGACTGATGATCATTACAAACTTGTTATTCTTACAGAGGTAATGTTTACTGGAGTAAATAACCGTTATGCTGAATCCACTTGTACACTTAAAATATGAGTGGAGAAAGTCAGCTAAAGCCATGCATCTTTAAACAGATAGTACAAAAAAATTAACAGTAGCAGTCCAATGCTCTAAATCTGGCACTACTTGTGCTATTCCCAATTTTGTGGTAACTAGTAATTATTATCGTGGTATTAATCCTGCAACCAAGACAGGGTTCATACAAACTAACCAAACAAAAATTTCAGGACTTTTTTCTTATTTTCGAGAACTGACTTTTCTGTGTTTCTAAGAATACTATTAAGAGAAGTTTGTCACTTCCATGAGGTCTCGTCTTTCAAAATACAGTTTGGAAAGTAAGAAACATTTTTGTAGGTCAGCCGAGAGTAAGTGAAATCTAATTTTGTTTACTATTTCATCACCAACTAACAGTATCCATATTTTGTGAACAGTCTGCTCCAAATTTATTGTCAACATCGCTAAACCATGGGAACTTCACTTTTTATCAAAATAACATAATTTTGACGACTGAAAATTGCTAGATGCCAACTTCACATGGTGAAGGCTGTCAAGCTAAACATAGTTTTTCATCCATATGTTACTTCGACCCTTGGATACAAATAATTTCACCACTACAAATATTCTGCCACCAGATTTACCCTTACTAATTTCACCACTACAAATATTCTGTCACCAGATTTACCCTTACTACCTTCACACAGTTAATACAAAACTTGACTCAATTTAAAGACTTTTTTACCATTTCCAAGGTTTTTTAGCACTTTTAAGAGTCCGGAATAAATTTAAGTACTTTCCAAGACCTTTTGACAGTTTCAAGACTTTAAGAATGGTATCAAATTTAAGCACTTTCTAAGGCTGCAGACCCTGCAAGAATCCATCATTTATAGAAAGGCCAGATGTATGTAGTGCTACATATAAATGTCATTTACCTAGCCTAGTCAAAGAATATTCAATATTTAGTATGGAAGAACTTACATGTTGAAAAATTTGGTCACAATGATGAAAAGAAATACAACCATTATTATAAGTTTTGTATTTTTTATTTCATTCTTTATTCCAGTTTATGACAAACAGTCCAATACCTGTTAAACAGATACTTTTTCACTCAAGCTTTCTTAACAGATGCAAAGAAAGCATATTATTGCAAGGACAATATATATTAAAACACATACATTTAAAAAGTCTATAGTATGGGATATCAATAATGAGTAATACTATACTTATAGCATAATGATCCAAAGGTATAGAGCCTTTAGTGTCGGGAACACAGACCCTTTTTCCTAAAGTGTAAGCTTCATAATTTTTTTAAATACTGGCACAAACATAACGTTTCATGAGGTTACCTGAAAGAAGTAAAGTACATGCAAGATATAAGGTACAAGGAAGATGTAACATGAAAGATGCAGCTACAAGATACATGAAACATGTAAGGTACATGAATGATGTAACTAAGAAAAATTACAATTAAGAGATTGTCAATGCTACCATAATCAATCAAACTTGAGAGATTTTTCATTAAATCTATTTGTACACCCCTTTTAAGGAAATACATAGAACGATTCAGGTGGCATATATTTCAGTGGGATAGCAGTTCTTGCAGAATCAAGGGCTATAACTCTGCTGAAAATAACTAAACCAGAACATGCCAACAAGATGAACAACAAGGGCTGGCAATGATAATGTTTGTGAAGTCTGGTGTAAATCCACCTGGAAGGGTTGGAGGAGTTGTGTGGACACTCTATGTGACATACAGACTGACAGACAGACGGGCAGCATTAAACCAATATATCTCCCACACTACATGTGGAAGAGACAATCATTTTTAATGAACAATTACTAAGAACTGATCACTGGTATATATTATGAAACTAGACCCCAAACATTTCCAATAACAGTACTCATGGTAGATTTCTATTGGGCTATCTATTCCAAAGGATGTTGCTGGAAAATGTTATTTTGGGTGTAGCATTTTTGTTCAAGAAAACAACATCAAATTTGGCACATATCGGAAGTAAGATCACAGAGAAACACTAAGAACTTTATCTGTAGGCTGATGGCCACACCAAAATCATTTTGTCATTACCTTTATTGGAAAATCTTTTGGAAACAAAGAAACAATCCCTTGAATTTTTTCAGTAGGGAGAACTAAGCTTATAAAGTTTGTTAACAAATAAAACCAACAAAGTGTGGTTTTTAATGTTGTTATAACAATCAAACAGCAATAATTACCAGGATACCAGCAACTGGTTTCCATGCTCAACATCAACTAACATAGAAATTGGTGAGGCCTTTAGACAAAGTTATCATTAACAGCACAAAAAGTAACTTTGCATTAAAAACAAAGAAATCTAAAATACTTAGCAGACACAAATATAAAGATTTAAAAAAACATTTAAAAATTTAGTATGACTGATTTCATGTATAGTTCAATTCAACTGACAAGAACAAACTCATTCATACTGATATATTACTAAACAAAAACAGGTTCAGAGCAGATATATTTAACACATTAAAGAAAAAACAATCAATTCTGATTTCACAATTTCTTTAGAAATAATCCAGACCTATTTTTCATGTTTAAATACAAGCAACTAAAAGTGCATTGTGAAATCAAATAAGAATTTGGCATAAATGCTATTACGTGGGGATATGAATTTGTGGACTTAAAACTTTTTAAGACAAAATTATATGTTCACTTGAAATTAATGTCATAGAGTAATGGAACAAGAAACCATAGGAAATTAGTCCACTACAAACACTAAAGTTTTAAGATATCACTAATGGTGACAGCGCTTTGAGACAGGGAAAGCAAAATGTAGTGATCATGACATTTGACCTTCAATTGTGTCCTTGACCTTGAATCTACTGAGCAGTATTGTGAACTCTGCATGCAATGTAGGAATATCCTTCCAGTGGAGGAGACACAGATATAAGCCATTCAATCTCGGACCTGTGACCTTGACCTTGGGTTGTGAACTCTGCATGCCATCTAAATGAAGTTAACAATTAATGAAAGTTTAAATAGAATAAATTCCAGTGGTTAAAGTGATATTGAGGGGAACATGTAATCTTTGTGCTCCACATACAGTGTTGATGAGGCTGATGCTAATTTCATGTAAAATTTTCAAGCAGTTTAGAAGACATAGATCAGACACAAATTTAAACTATTTGATCTTTGATCTCTCATTGTTACCTTAACCTTTGACTTTGTGGCCTTGGTAATGTGCTCTGCATGTCATCTTGATGAGATAAAATAACTGATACTAGCTTCATGAAGATCTTCAATGCAGTTTAGATGATGCTAATTGGGCATGAATTTTAGAAGGACTGGATAACTGACAAACATGTGTGACTCAAATATAGCTCCCATATACTTTGTATTTAGGGCGGTAAAATATATTCTTGTATCAAAAAACTTTCCACTCAATTTAATGCAAAAACAAATGGTATGCTTCTTTTACTCTGTGAGCTCTGTTGGCCAGGTGGTTAAGGTCGCTGATTTTGAATTACTTGCTCCTCAATTATGTGGGTTGCAAACCTCACATGGTGTATCTACATTTGAGGAAGCCATCAAGCTGGCTTACAGAAGGTCGGTATTTCTACCAAGGTGCCCGCCCAAACCTGAGATAATGCCTCGAGGGGCACCTGCGGTTTTCCTTCACTATCAACAGCTGAAAAAGTCACCATCTGACTTAAAAACCCCGACAAAAGCAAAAAAAAAAAGTATTTAAGTTTTTTTATCTCCTCCAAAACGTAAAAGACACACCAACAAAACAACAAACATTTAAAGAAATACTTCCATTACAAATTTTAAAAGCAGTCCTCTTTTGCATAAAACAATATAACAAATTTTGTTAATATCATAGGAAAATGCAGCCCAAAAACAATCAGATAACTATGTGAATAAACACACAACAGAAAGTCAGAAAGACAAAGTCATTAATACAGCATTTTAAGAGTTTTGAGCAAAAACATGGAAACTGAAGCACAATAGAAGCACCAAATATTACATAGCACCACAAACTAAATACACATAGAATGCTAAATAAATATATGACCTACTGTTTGATCCATATATTCCGTAACAAAGTTTTTTTTCTCATTTCTCTTTAAATATATGAAAATAACACTAGCCTCGAGTAACCAACTATCGACAGTTTTCACAACATAATTACGGTAAATTTCTGGGAAAAGATTCACAGGATAAAAACAATATTGTTTAGTAACAGACTGACCTTTTATCTTAAAACTCCACACTTCTTACTTTTTCAACACGTGATGTAAATATGTGACGTCATGGTTTGTCAGGTCCATCCGATTACAAAATTGTGAACATGTTCTTGACCAATTATCGACATTAGTATAAATCATTAGAACAACAGTAAATGTTGTCAGTTTTTATTATATGTTTTGTTTGAAGTTGTTAAGCACTATCAAACAGTTATAAAAAGTTGACCAATAAGAAATAAATAGTTACTGCAGTCAATTTGACACACCTAACAGTTTACATTTCTTATTTTTGGTCGCAAAACCCAAAATACCAGGATTCGTCAGTACTTTCATCTAATGTGCCTCATTTTTCAGCATTTAAATGCTCAAAATGGAACCTGTGGCGGCACATGACACATCCAACCTATTAAAGTCAATTAATGAGAAGAACAATTTTTTTTAATACAGGTACAAAGTCAAACACGACCAACCAAAAGCAAGCTCATTTGTATACATTCTTGACAGTCAGTTTAAATTTCAATTTGGGAGAATAAAGAAAAATCTTTGGATTCAATGCATTAGGATTAGCTTGAGACATGTGGACTTAATTGCCTAAAATTGACAATTACTTATGAAATTCAGTGTTTTTTGAACATGTCAAAATCTCCTGATATTTTTTGGAGATTGTTCGTCTGCACTGCTGAATTTGAAAATGAGGCTAGCTGTTTGGCATCTCGTGATTTCGGACGGGTGCCCAAACTGTTTTTCTACAAACATGGTAATTACTTTCAGTTTATATGTATGTAACGTTAATAAAGAAAAATGTAACATTTTGCCGATAATTGGTACCTGTTGATAATTGGTTACCTGGGGCTAATATATTAAATCATTACAAAGAACTCCATGGTGGCAACAGAAACTATTTGAACTTTCAAAATATTTTGATTAATGTTGAATTTATCATCAAAATATATTCTGAAGAGGATATTTTCAGACAGTTTTACACCAAATAATCTTAAAAATCAAAATTTTCTTATATAATATGTGAATATACTGTTACAAACCAAACTGTCATAAAACACAAACAACACTTGCAGGGCTTAAAACTTCTTTGTAAAGTTAAAAAAATATTTATGTTTTTTGAAATTACAAATTTGCAAAAATCACAGGGAACTAGAAGATGCTTTTGTAGAAAAGCGCATGTCTCCCCCAGTACATAGCTGTATAGGCAAGAAGTCAATAGGGGACAGGAGCAAAAGTCAAAGAGACACTGATGGTTGACTGCAATAGGGATCATCTACTTGACATGTCCAATTATTGCACTATCTTTCAATATTCTGGGCCTAGTGGCTCTCAAGTTATGAATTAGAAATGGTTCCATGTTCAGGCCCCTGTGACCTTGACATTTGATTGAGAGATCCCAAAATCAGTAGGGGTCAACTACTCTGCATGTTCAATCATCCTATTAAGTTTCAACATTCTGGGTCAAGTGGTTCTCAAGTTACTGACTGGAAAGAGTTTTCTATGTTCAGCCCTCTGTGACCATGACCCTTGATGGAGTGACCCCAAAAACAATAGGGGTCATCTACTCTGTAAGTCCTATCAACCTATGAAGTTTGAAGGTTCTAGGTCAAATGATTCTCAAATTATCGACCGGAAATGGATTTCCATGTTCTGTCTACTGCAACCCTGACCTTTAATAGAGTGACTCTAAAATCAATAGGGGTCATCTACTCTGCATGTCCAATCATCCTATGAAGTTTCAACATTCTGGGTCAAGCGGTTCTCAAGTTACTGGGCGGAAATGGTTTTTAATGTTCGGGCCCCTGTGACCTTGACCTTTGATAGTGACCCCATAATCACTAGGGGTCATCTACTCTGCATGTCCAATCATCCTATGAAGTTTCAACATTCTGGGTCAAGTAGTTCTCCAGTTATTGATCAGAAATGGTTTTCCATGTTCAGGCCCCTGTGACCTTGACCTGTAACAGAGTGACCCAAAAATCAATAGGGGTCATCTACTCTGCATAACCAATCATCCTATGAAGTTTCAACATTCTGGGTCAAGTGGTTCTCCAGTTAATGATTGGAAATGATTATCCATGCTCAGGCCCCTGTGACCTTGATCTTTGATGGAGTGACCCCAAAAACAAAAAGGGTCGTCTACTCTATAAGTCCTGCCACCCTATGAAGTTTGAAGGTTCTAGTCAAATGGTTCTCCAGTTATTAATCCGAAATGAATTGTGAAGGATGGACAGAGGGAAGGACGTACGGACAGGGCAAAAACAATATGTGGGGGGAGACATAATACATTTTTGGAGATCCAACAACTCTTAAAATTTCAAAAAGACCCTACTACCAACCAAGGAGACCTTTAAAATAGCGTGCATTTTATATCTGGGTATGACAAAATAAAGCTCCAGTTCAAGAAGATACCTGTTACTGATGACGTGAATCAGACACAAGATCATTTACATAACAATTATATGAATATGAGTAGAACATAAAATTAGACTAGAAATTTAAAAAATCTATGATAAAGTGAATTGCATTTTTAAACTGTAAATTTCCTCCTATCTTTTCAGAAGATATATGGGCTGACATAAGTTACATCAAATTTTTTCACATCATTGTAAGATTCTCTCTTACATAATAAAACATACTGAAAATCTTATCATAATTTTGCACTTTTACCTTTTTACCTTAAATTAGATGATACATGCAAAAAGTACTACAACTAACATGAACAGCTGTATTGTAGATACAAATATACAAATGAGATCTAAAACAAACTAAGAGATTCTACCGTATGCATCAACACAACAGAATGTAACAGAAAGTTGGTCCTATAATTTGTACTATGGTCCGGTTCATAGTTCATTCTTTGAGCAACAACAAAATAAACATACATGTACACACATGTACAATCAGTATATTTAATAAAATCAAAATATAATCGGATAATAAGAAAAAAATGTATCATCATAAAAAGCAGGACTAAACTAGAGCTGCTTTTGAGAAAAGCACATGTCTCCCACAACTGCCTAACCATCTGAATAGTTATGTATCTGAGTCAACCATGCACCAGTGACTTAAGAGTGCGGATACTGGCATCTGTGTATAGAGTGATTTTCGGTAATTCAAGGGCCATAATTCCGAAGTGCCTGGGCCAATTTGGCTAATTATCGAACTTGGCTGAGGACTTACTGGCAAACACATTTTGTTCAAGTTTGGTGAAGATCGGATGAGAACTGTTTGACTTAAAAGAACGTGGACAAGATTGTGACAGACAGACGGACACACAGACAGGAGTAAATCAATATGTCTCCCACCACAGTGGTGTGGGAGACATGATTAATGTGATGTCAGATCTTTTGAAGTATAGCATTTTAATTACTGACAAAACATTTCATTTTATGGGTATGGAATTTCCTGGTTTTTGTCAAAACAGATTTTTCATGTAGATATGAATTTGTGAAGATAATAATAATTTGCGAAGATAATAATAATTTGTGAAGAACTTCTGAAGATAGAAAATGCCAATAAGAACATGTGAAAGATGAATGGTATTGCTTTTTCTCATAGTCTGTGAACACCTTCTTTGGCAGTATACTACTATATTACTGCAAAAACATGTAGGCACATGTAAATGTAAAACAAAGTGTCTAAAAATAAGCAACAGTTACTGGCAGATCACATCAAAGCAATGTAATGTATGTGAATCTGCTATCATAAATATGAAGAACATCTGACACAAAACCAATGCCCTAACATACATTGCTATTTATTTTAAAATGCACAGAGGTTAATGTATAGTGATATAACAGTGGTAATTTTAATGTTAGACATAAAAAGAGTGCTTAACAAATATAGCAGTACTATATGTAATAATATGAATAATCAACAAGACTGGCCAGGGGAGGAACATCTCTAAATGCTATAACACATTCAAGTACTCGCAGAAGCCATTTCATGCATTAAGAATCAATATAATATATGAAATTCACTTCTAGCTTAGGCAAATATTTTTGTGAGCCAGGCAAAGTTACTTGAATAAATCAGTGTTCAATAAAAACCATTAGGTGGCTCACGAAACCAGCTTGGAAGCACTAAATATTTTATCACAGCTAAGGACGTTACAGCAATCACATAATAAAGTCAATATCCAAATCTACCTAAAGGTTCATGGGAAGGTTTTGGTATAGGGGAGATTCTGTTTCTTGCAGAAAAGCTTAAAGCCAAAACATGCAGATCAAAATTCTGTGTTGCTTGAAACTGTTTAAAGATATTACAAGGGGAATCACAGATAGCTCATTTTTAATCATTTAGGATGATGAAATCTTCAGTCTGTTTGTTTCTTCATACTGACAATAAATTTTTTGTATGAATTCTCTATAAACTTAATCAGAGTCATAAGTAAATTTTTAGAAAGTGCTTTTACACTAGTCTAGGGTCTCACGAGACATCTCGGGTAACTTTCACATTGAAAGGTCACTTGCAGAACAAGTAATTTAATTAAAAACAGATATACGGATATTTACTATACTGTTTTGAACATAAATAAATTTGACTATATCATCACACAAAGAGACAGTTTAAACAAAGTTTAACTCCAAACTCAGCTACTTCTGCTACAGCTGTATCACTCTACAGTGACTTTCCAGTCTTCATGACTGAAGATCATACCAAAGAAGAAGCACTGTGTAGATTCTGTAAGAGGTGTCATCCCTAGCCCACCTATCATTCCCAAGGTCACCTGTTTGTCTATGTTCCAATCAAATGTGAGCTCTTTATCCTCCACCTGAACACTTACACGAACCTTTCCATTGGGTAAAGTTTCAGTTTCTATGGAAATACTGGAATTACGTGATAAACATGGAAGTCTGGTTTTCATTTCCTGGCCATCAATAAACACTGTCCCTAAAAATTAATAGAAAATGTACCTGTTCAGTCTATACAATAACTTCTACTCACTCAGAAGACCAGCACAATGTAAAGGTGAAGGTAACCCACCTTGATTCATGTGCCTCTCACCAATGTGAGTTCTGATTGCAGAATTCTTTCATATGAGGAAGCCATCCAGCCGGCTCATGGAAAAGTTGAGGATTCTACATAAGTATTCACTCATGTCTGAAATAACTCCTAGAGGGACACCTTGGGTTTAGCTTTACCTTTAAAACTGTCAAAAAAAGTCACCATAAAAAAAAACATGTTAACCTATAACCTTCTAAGTGTAACCTTGACCTTAGAGCTAGGGGTCTGGATCATGCCCAAGGTCGTCGCATTATGTGGAACATTTATGCCAAGTAATTTCAAAATCCCTTGATGAATGGCAGATTTATGAACCGGACACAAAACAGACCCTGTTAACCTTTGACTTCTAAGTGTGACCTTGACCTTGGAGCTAGGGGTCTGGGTCTTGCACACGGCACATCGCCTCATTATGGTTAACATATATGCCAAGTTATTTCAAAATCCCCTCATGGATGGCAAAGTTACGCACTCGACACGAAACAGACCATGTTAACCTTTGACCTCTAAATGTGACTTTGACCTTGGAGCTAGGGCCTAAGTCTTGTGCATGATATGTCGTCTCATTATGGTGAACATTTATGCCAAGTTATTTCAAAATCCCTTCATGGATGGCTGAGTTATGAACTGGACACAAAACAGACCCTGTTTTAACCTTTGACCTTGACCTTGGAGCAAGGGGTCTGGGTCTTGCGCAAGACACTTCATCTCATTATCATGAACATTTATGCCAAGTAATTTCAAAATCCCTTTATTGATTGCAGAGTTACAGCCCGGACAAGAATTTACAAGAACACACACACACACATGGATGGACAGACAGTGCAATTTTATTATGACCTTTGGGGCATAAAAAAAGAGACACAAATCATAAAATAATGAACAGACATGAAAGTCCTGACAACATGCACATGTCCAACTCATGTTGATGACACATATACCAAGCTTCATTTCAACTTGATGGAAACTGTAGGAACAGTTGAGAACACAACAAAGTGTGACAGATGGATGGACGGATAGAATGATGGACAATTCAAACACTACATGCCTGCCAGATCTTCAACATCAGGGGCATAAAATAGGAGAGAAAATTCATGAAATATTTGTGTAAGAGTAATGGCCCTTGTGTCACATAATATGTGAAACAGCTTGAACTATTGGCACAAGAGTTATAGCTGTTGTTTCTATGATGGGGTTGATGATAAGAACAACTATTTTAAGTCTGAAACAAATCAGTCAAGCAATAACAGAGACAAAGCAAAAGTGCATCAAAACTTTTACAAAGTGGCGGATGCTGGGGAGAGTAAGATAGCTCTCCCAATACTTTGCTGAGTCAAGCCAAAATGCCTGTAATATTTCACTTCTCTGATATCTTTTTTTTAATTATTGCATTTACAAGTTTATGCTTTAACAAAAGAAGGAAGGTTATATCATTAACAGAAACAACATTAAAACAATATAAACAAACAGTGAAAAAACTCTTTTTGCTTCATGTCCCTTTGGGACAGACTTTGCTAACTTACCATTACAAGCAAGGAAGACAGCTCCTTCTCTCTTCATAGTATCTATATCATCATTAGTCACAGCTATACCTAAACCATCTAATGGAGACTTCTCCCCGGAATCTAGGATTCGGAATGATATCGGGAATCCTGCTCTGTAACATTGACTTTTTGAATATAGAACCCTTGTAAGTCCATGACTCCGAGTACCAGTCTTGTTTTCATTGCTTGTTGAGTATCCCTCTGTGTTGTCGTCCCATTCTAAAACAAACATCATGTAAATTCCATGAATATATCACTGCAGCCTTCATAAATCCATAACTACTCTTTGTGTTACTGTTTTTAAGAACTGTGAGTATGAATTCAACATATGTACCAGTAGCATAATGAAGTAATTATGCCCCCCTTCAAAGAAGGAGGGGTATATTGTTTTGCAGATGTCAGTCGGTAGGTCGGTCGGTCGGAATATAGACCAATCCGTTTCCGGATGATAACTCAAGAACGCTTGGGCCTAGGATCATGAAAGTTGATAGGGAGGTTGGTCATCACCAGCAGATGACCCCTATTGATTTTGAGGTCTGTATGTCAAAGGTCAAGGTCACAGTGACCCTGAATAGTAAAACAGTTTCCGGATGATAACTCAAGAACACTTGGGCCTAGGACCATGAAAGTTGATGTTGAGGTTGGTCATGACCAGCAGATGACCCCTATTGATTTTGAGGTCAGTATGTTAAAGGTCAAGGTCACAGTGACCCTGAACAGTAAAACGGTTTCCGGATGATAACTCAAGAACGCTTAGGCCTAGGGTCACGAAAGTTGATCAGGTTGGTCATGACCAGCAGATGACCTCTACTGATTTTGAGGTCAGTATGTCAAAGGTCAAGGTCACAGTGACCAGGAACAGTAAAATGGTTTCCAGGCAATAACTCTAGAACGCCTGGGCCTAGTGTCAGGAAAATTGATAGTTAGGTTGGCCATGACCAGCAGATGACCCCTATTGATTTTGAGGTCATTAGGTCAAAGGTCAAGGTCGCATTGGCCAGGAACAGTTAAAATGGTTTCTGATCTTCTTATACAAAACCATAGGGCCTAGGGCTTTGATATTTGGTATGTAGCAAAATCTAGAGGTCCTCTACCAAGATTGTTCAGATTATTTCCCTGGGGTCAAATATGGCCCCGCCCCGGGGGTCACATGGTTTATATAGACTTATACAGGAAAAAACTTTGAAAAACCTCTTGTCCAAAACCACAGGGCCTAGGGCTTTGATATTTTGTATATGACATCATCTAGTGGTCCTCTACTAAGAATTGTTCAAATTATTCCCCTAGGGTCAAATATGGCTCCGCCCTGGGGGTCACATGGTTCACATAGACTTATATAGGGAAAAACTTTAAAAATCTTCTTGTCCAAACCACAAAGACTATGGCTTTGATATTTTGTAATGTAGCATCATTTCGTGGCTCTCTACCAAGTTTATTCAAATTATCCCTCTAGGGTCAAATATGGCCCCGCCTCTGGGGTCATATGGTTCATATAGACTTATATAGGGAAAAACTAAGAACCTTCATGTCCATAACTTACATCATTCAAATTTGGACCACATGTATAGTTTTGAGCGTCAAGATGAACCTTGACATGAGTTGACCTTGATCTTGACCTAGTGACCTACTTTCACATTTTTGAAGGTACAGGCTTAAATTTTGGACCACATGCATAGTTTTTTGTTCCAAAATAAATTTGACCTTGATTTTGACCTACTGACCTACTTACACATTTCTCAAGCTACAGCCTTCAAATTTGAACCACAAGCATAGGTTTGTGTACTGAAAAGAACTTAGATCTTGAGATGGACCTAGTGACCTACTTTCACATTTCTGAAGGTACAGGCTTCAAATTTGGACCACTTGCATAGTTTTGTGTTCCGAAATAAAATTTGACCTTGATTTTGACCTAGTGACCTACTTTCACATTTCTCAAGCTACAGCCTTCAAATCTGAACCACAGGTATAGTTTTGTGTACCGAAATGAACTTTGATCTTGAGGTTGACATAGTGACCTACTTTCATATTTCTGAAGCAACAGGCTTCAAATTGGACCGCATGCATATTTTTGTGTTCTGAATTGAAATTTGACATTGATTTTTACCTATTACCTACTTTCACATTTCTCAAGCTACAACCTTCAGATTTGAAGCACATACATAGTTCTGTCTACCGAAATGAACTTTGACCTTGAAATTGATCTAGTGATCTGCTTTCACATTTCTCAAGCCACAGCTTTCATATTTGGACCACATACACATTGTTTTGTACCGAAATGAAATTTGACATCGATTTTGACCTTGAGCTAGTCTTGAAATTTGGAACATTCAAAAATGGCTCAGTGGATGGTACCAAGATCACTGTTATTTGTTAGGTTAATAGGTTAAAGGTCAAGGTCAGATTAAACCAGAACGGTAGAACTTTTGTTTACAGTGAGCATATAATTTCTGTTCCTTGTGCAATTACTGAATGCATCAAAGGGGGCATTTCGTGTTTGACGAGCTCTTGTTTGTTGTATGAAGTTAAGTGCCAGCTAATGTGCTAAAGATACACTATTGTGAAATCATGTAATTCCGTGGACATGAAATTTCATAGTTCTAGCCAAAATGGCTATAAACAAGAGCTGCTTTTAAAAAAAGTGCATGTCTCCCACAACTGCCTAATCATCTGAATAATAACAAGAGGACCATGATGGTCCTGAATCGCTCACCTGTCCCCACATGACCAAGTTTTGAACTGAGTATGACGTCGTTTTTTTCTATTATTTGACATAGCGTCCTAGTTTTTAAGCTATTGTGATCCAGTTTTGAACTTTACCTAGATATCATCAAGATAAAAATTCTGACCAATTTTCATAAAGATCCATTGAAAAATATGGCCTCTAGAGAAGTCACAAGGTTTTTCTATTATTTGACCTAATGACCTAGTTTTTGAAGGCACGTAACCCAGTTTTAAACTTGACCTAGATATCATCAAGGTGAACGTTCTCACCAATTTTCATGAAGATCTCATGAAAAATATAGCCTCTAGGGAGGTCACAAGGCTTTTCTGTTTTTATACCTACTGACCTAGTTTTTGACCATACGTGACCCAGTTTAAAACTTTATATAGATATCATCAAGGAGAACATTCAGACCCTTTTTCATGAAGATCCATTGAAAAGTATGGCCTTTAATGAGGTCAAAAGGTTTTTCTATTTTTAGACCTACTGACCTAGTTTTTGACCGCAGTTGACCCAGTTTCAAATCTGAACTAGATATCATCAAGATGAACATTCAGACCAACTTTCATACAGATCCCATGAAAAATATGGCTTCTAGAGAGGTCACAAGGTTTTCTTATTATTTGACCTACTGACTTGTTTTTGATGGCATGTGACCCAGTTTCAAACTTGACCTAGATATCACCAAGATGAACATTCTGACCAATTTTCATGAAGATCCATTCAAATGTATGGCCCTAGAGAGGTCACAAGGTTTTTCTATTTTTAGACCTACTGACCTAGTTTTTGACCGCAGTTGACCCACTTCAAACTTGACCTAGATATCATCAAGATGAACATTCAGACCAACTTTCATACAGATCCCATGAAAAATATGGCCTCTAGAGAGGTCACAAGGTTTTTTTATTATTTGTCCTACTGACCTAGTTTTGAAGATCCATTGAAAAGTATGGCCTCTAGAGAGGTCACAAGGTTTTTCTATTTTTAGACCTACTGACCTAGTTTTGGACCGCAAGTGACCCAGTTTCGAATTTGACCTAGATATCATCAAGATGAACATTCAGACCAACTTTCATAAAGAACCCATGAAAAATGTGACCTCTAGAGTGGTCACAAGCAAAAGTTTACAGACGGACGCATGCACGGACGGACGACAGACGCTGCGCGATCACAAAAGCTCACCTTGTCACTTTGTGACATGTGAGCTAAAAAAAAGTACACTTCAGGAGTAAGTTTTGGTTCAGAAAAGTACACTCAGTTCAGTAAGTTTTGGGTTAGTGATTCAAAGTGGACTTGGACGAGTGGTTCAGTAAGTTTTGGTTTAATGATTCAAAGTGGACTTGGATGAGTGGTTCGGATCAGTAATTCAAGGGCCATAATTCCGAAGTGCCCGGGCCGATTTGGCTAGTTATCGAACTTGGCCGAGGACTTATTGGCAAACACATTTTGTTCAAGACTGGTGAAGATTGCATGAGAAATGTTCGACTTAGAAATACTGAATTTTTTAGTTAAAAAGGCCCATAACTCTATCAAAATGCAAGAGAAAGTTATGGTTTTTAACCTAGATATTAATCTAATGATAATAAACGAGTGTACAAAGTTTCAAAGCTATAGCTTTTATAGAAATCAAGAAAAGTGACCTAAATAAAAAGAAATCCAAATTTTCTATATACATAAAGGGCCATAATTCAGACAAAATGCATATCAGACTTACGGCCCTTGGCTTACTTGTTCTTACTCAGCTAATGATGATAAACAAGTCTGCTAAGTTTCAAAGCTAGTGTTCTTATAGTATTCAATTTAAGTGGACCTAAACAAACATTTTAACCAAGAAATTCAAATATTCTAAGTACAAAAATTGAAAATGGGCCATAATTCTAATAAAATGCAGTTTAGAGTTATGGTTCTTAATCTACTTACTCTACTAATGATGATAAACAAGAGTGAATAGTTTCAAAGTTGTAGCTCTTATAGTTTTTTAGATCAAACAGAAAAGTTGGCCTCTAGGGTGTTAAAAAGGTTTTCTATGATTTGACCTAGTGACCTTGTTTTTGTAATCCAGTAACCTAGTTTTAAACTTCACCTAGATTTCATAGAGACAAACATTCTTACATAATTTCATAAAGATGAGGAAGAAAATGTGACCTTTAAAGTGTTAACAAGGTTTTCTTATTACCTGTCCTTATGATCTAGTTTGACCCCAGATGACACAATAATTAAACTTGTCCGGAATTTTACCAAGGAGACAAACATTTTGGCAAAATTTCATAAAGATGTGGAAGAAAATGTGACCTCTAGAGTGTAAACAAGGTTTTCTTATTAATTGATCTAATGACCTAGTTTTTAACCCAGTAATAAATTTGTGAGAGATTTTATTGAGAGAAGTATTCTGACCATGTTTCATAAAGATTGGGTTAAAATTGTGACGTCTAGAGTGTTAACAGTCAATTTGTTGACAACGGACAATGCACAACAACAGACACAGTGTGATTATAATAGCTCACCTTCAGCACTTTATGAGCAATAAACATGTAATACAACAGACCACAACAAAAAAGATTATTTGGAAGACAGACAAATACAAGTTCTAAAAAAATCTTTCACTTGAGGGAAGTTGAGAGTGGACACAAAATAATCCCTATTTTGACATATAAAATCACAGATTTTAACCTCTAATCAACATAACCAAAACTTGCATCTGCATGAAGACTCAGTACAGTTAACTTTTGTGGCAGGTGATCTGAAACTCCTTTCTGTGGTTAAAAAGACACAGAGCAGAAATGATTTGTGATGACAGATGGACAAGCCATCAGACAGATCAAAACAAAAAGTGCTCTTCAAAATTTTTGGGGAGACAAAAATGTTTTACAATCTTTAAATCTGAACTGTTCAAAATTTTACATTTCCTCACTTACGATAATGTGTGATAAGTGTCTTGGCAACCCTTGGAATACCCCATATACTCCAGTGATCCTCAATCCGACAGCTTACACGGAAAGAATATTGCTTGTTAGTGCGCAAGCGTCTAACAAGATATGACGTATTTGGTCCCGTGTATACAGAGTGGAATGTACACTTCTCTGCATCCCATGCAGTTGTCTGCCCATTGCAGTACTGTAGACGGAATTCATTTGCCTCAGTATCTTCATCCACCTGTATAATCAAATATCATAGAGTTATGAAACTTGTCAAACTAATGTACATTGTCAGTCTGAGAAAGTACAGCCAGTTTCAATATCTTAATGACAAAGATAGACTTTAAAACAAGAGGGTCATAATGACCCTATATCGCTTACCTGTTAAACTTGGCCTTGGAATCGTCAAGATAAACATTCTGACAAAGTTTCATGAAGATAAGGTCATAAATGTGGCCTCTACAGTTTTAACAAGCGTTTCCTTTGATTTGAATGGTGACCTAGTTTTTGACCCCTCATGACCCAGTTTTTAAACCTGGCATTGGAATCATCAAGATAAACATTCTGACCAAGTTTCATGAAGATAGGGTCATAAATATGGTCTTTAGAGTGTTAACAAGCTTTTCCTTTGATATGAGCAGGTGACCTAGTTTTTGACCCCACATGACCCAGTTTCAAACCTTGCCTAGGAATCATCAAGATAAATATTTTGACCAAGTTTCATGAAGATAGGGTCAAAAATGTGGCCTTTACAGTGTTAACAAGCTTTTCCTTTGATCTGACTTGGTTACCTAGTTTTTGATCCCACATGACCCAGTTTCAAACTTGGCCTAGGAATCATCAAGATAAATACCCTGACCAAGTTTCATGAAGATAAGGTCTTAAATGTGGCATTAAGAGTGTTAACAAGCTTTTCCTTTGATTTGACTGAGTGACCTAGTTTTTGACCCCATATGACCCAGTTTTGAACCTGTCTTAAGAATCATCAAGATAAACATTCTGACCAAATTTCATGAAGATAGGGTCATAAATGTGGCCTCCTGAGTGTTAACCAGCTTTTCCTTTGATGTGACCTGGTGACCTAGTTTTTGACCCCATATGACCCAGTTGCAAATTTGGCCTGGAGATCATCAAGATAATCATTCTGTGCAAGTTTGTATCAAATCAAAGCATAAATGAAACCTCTATATGGCAAAAAGGGCCAAAATAGAGAATTTTAGAAGCAATGATGGAATCTAGCCAGTTTTCAAAAGGAACTCAAATCTTATTGTGACTTAAGTTGTGTGTAAGTGTGTTTAAAATCAAATGTAAAATGTCACTTCTATGGTGTTCACAAGGTAAAAATTAACAAATTTTGGCTCAGTTAGGGGCCATAACTACGGAATCTATGATTGGATCTGACGTATTCATCATGGGATCCAAGATATATTGTTGCTAAAGATATCTTGCAAGTTTGTATCAAATCAAACCATAAATGAAGTCTCTATATTGCTGCAAAAGTCAAACTAGCAAATTTTGGCCCTTTAAGGGGCCATAACTCTTGAACCTATGATGGGATCTGGCCAGTGTTTGAAAGGAACTGAGATATTATGCCAATACAAGCTGTGTGCAAGTTTGATTAAATTCCATTGCAAAATGTGGTCTCTATTGTGTTCACAAGCCAAAATAGCAAATGTTGGCCCTTCAAGGGGCCATAACTCTGGAACCCATGATGGGATCTGGCCAGTTTTCGAAAGGAACTGAGATATAATGCCAATACAAGTTGTGTGCAAGTTTAATCAAAACTGATTGCAAAATGTGGTCTCTATCGTATTCACAAGAATTTGTGAACGGACGACAGACAAACGGACAGACGACAGACAAAATGCAATTACAAAAGCTAACCCTGTCACTATGTGACAGATGAGCTAAAAAGGTTTAACTAAAAATACTAAGTTTAAAAGGGGCGTAATTCTGAAAATATTGCAGGTAGAGTAAGGCATTTACATACATTGTCACTATGAGCAAGTACTACTTGAAGTACAGTAGCTTCCAATTGAATATCTTAAGTAATGATGAAGATATTGGACTTCATAAAAACTTTAACCAAAATTTATAGGTTAAAAGAAGACATATAATTCTGGAAATGTTGCATTTACACAACTTGTCACCATAAGTTTCAACTGAATATCTTAAAAGGTGAAGACAATATTTGACTTCATAAAACAAGAGGGCCATGAAGGCCCTGAATCGCTCACCTACTGACCTAAAGATCATCAAGTTTAACATTCTGACCAAGTTTCATTAAGATATGGTCATAAATGTGGCCTCTAGAGTGTTAACTAGCTTTTCCTTTGATTTGACCTGCTGACCTAGTTTTTGACCCCTCATGACCCAGTGTTTAAACCTGACCTGAAGATTATCAAAGTTAACATTCTGACCAAGTTTCATGAAGATACAGTCATAAATATGGCCTCTAGTGTGTTTACAAGCTTTTCCTTTGATTTGACCTGGTGACCTAGTTTTTGACCCCACCTGACCAAGATTTAAACTTGACCTAAAGATCATCAACATTAACATTCTGACCAAGTTTCATTAAGATAAGGTCATAAATGTGGCTTACACAGCTTTTCCTTTGATTTGACCTGGTGACCTAGTTTTTGGCCAAATCTGACCCAGATTTAAAGCTGGCCTAAAGATCATCAAGATTAACATTCCGACCAAGTTTCATTAAGATATGGTCATAAATGTGGCCTCAAAAGTGCTTACTACCTTTTCCTTTGATTTGACCTGGTGACCTAGTTTTTGACTCCACATGACCCAGATTTGAAACTGACCTAAAGATCATCAAGATTAACATTCTGACTAAGTTTCATGAAAATAAAATCATAAATGTGGCCCCTAGAGTATTAACAAGCTTTTCCTTTGATTTGACCAAGTGACCTAGTCTTTGACCCCACCTGACCCAGATTTGATCTTGGCCTAAAGATCATCAAGATTAACATTTTGACCAAGTTTTATTAAGATATGGTCATAAATGTGACCTCTAGAGTGTTAACTAGCTTTTCCTTTGATTTGACCTGGTGACGTAGTTTTTGACCCTACATGACCCAGATTCAAACTGGACCTAAAGATCATCAAGGTTAACATTCTAACCAAGTTTCATGAAGATACAGTCATAAATGTGGCCTCCAGAGTGTTAACAAGCTTTTCCTTTGATTTGACCTGGTGACCTAGTTTTTGACCCCAGATGACCCAATATCGAAGTCGTCCAAGTTTTTATTGAGGGTAATATTCTGACCAAGTTTCATTAAGACTGGGCCAAAATTGTGACCTCCGGAGTATTAACAAGCTTTTCCTTTGATTTGACCTGGTGACCTAGTTTTTGACCCCAGATGGACCAATATCTAACTCGTCCAAGATTTTATTGAGGGTAACATTCTGACCAAGTTTCATTAAGATTGGGGCAAAATTGTGACCTCTAGAGTGTTAACAAGCTTTTCCTTTGGTTTGACCTGGTGACCTAGTTTTTTAACCCAGATGACCCAATATCGAACTCGTCCAAGATTTTATTGAGGGTAACATTCTGACCAAGTTTCGTTAAGATTGGGCCAAAATTGTGACCTCCAGAGTATTAACAAGCTTTTCCTTTGATTTGACCTGGTGACCTAGTTTTTGACCCCAGATGGACCAATATCTAACTCGTCCAAGATTTTATTGAGGGTAACATTCTGACCAAGTTTCATTAAGATTGGGCCAAAATTGTGACCTCTAGAGTGTTAACAGTCAAATTGTTGATGACGACGGACGCTGATGGACGACAGACACAGGGCGATCACAAAAGCTCACCTTGAGCACTTTGTACTCAGGTGAGCTAAAAATTTTAACCAACACATATGCCTACACTAACACTGGGGTGAGGGCAGTAGCTCTCCTATTCTTCAAAAAGTTGAATTGAAATGTCTCACCTCTTCCCACTTCACAAGTAAAGCACCTGGCCTCTCCTCCACATCTATGATCTGTACAGGTGCACGGTCATATATTCTACCCTCCTCTTCAATGAGATCATGAAACCTCTCAGATAAACCATCATTGAAGTCCACACTTATAAACGCTACCTCTGACAGACATGGTACTTCTGGCAGCCTGAAATCAATTTTTGGGCACATATTAGAATTAATAACATAAATATTTTGGCACAAAAAATAAACAGGCCTGAACACTAAAATAAAACAGAGCTGCTTTTGAGAAAAGCGCATGTCTCCCACAACTGCCTAATCATCTAGATTGACATTTCTTCGCCATTATGTATCTGAGTCAACCATGCACCAAAACCTGTATCACTGGCATCTGTGTTTTCGGTAATTCAAGGGCCTAATTCCGAAGTGCCTGGGCCGATTTGGCTAGTTATCGAACTTGGCCAAGGACTTATTGGCAAACACATTTTGTTCAAGTTTGGTGAAGATCGGATGAGAACTGTCGAAGAACACAGACAAGATTTGTGACAGACAGACACACACAGAGGAGTAAATCAATAGGTCTCCCACAACTGTGGTGTGGGAGACATAATAAATCCAGACCAAAGTAAATAAATTCAAAAGTAATGATTATCAGATTACATAAAACATTATTCAATCAATCAGAAAATATTAATGCATCGTAAAGGAAATTGGTTACTAGAGAAAACAAGATCTTACACATGGAGATCCTTTGAGTGGGGAGCATCTTTGAACTTTAGTAAGGCATCTACATTGTTCTCTGGTCCATTCTCTAGAATACCCTTACCTGCAGGATAAAATACTTCCTTTGTTTCTATTTTACAATCATTAACCTTTTACAGCTACCACAGAATCTTTTCTTACAGTGAGACTGCAAGCTATATATAACATTCCTTCTGTACAATAAATTAGAAGTCAGTCATCTTTCTTTAAGACCACTGAAAACTCTTTTACAGCTATTTAGTTCATTTATGTTGTGTTCAAATCACTAAGCACAATATGGCATGTCTCAACTTTCTACATCTACAAATAATTCTCAACAAAATTTTACAGATGGGACAATATCCCTGCCACAATTCTCTCCTAAATTCCCATGCAATCATACTATCTGATGAAAACAATTTGGAAGTATTCTGACAGGATATACAAAACCTAGCAGAGTGCTTAATCCATTCAAAAGTTGACAACACCTAAGAAGCAAGTTACTGGTACTGAAGAATATTTTTATCAGAAGTATGTCTCCCAGTATCACCTAATTTTGCTTTGAAACCAGCAATGTAGAAGTCCTGAAACTCTAAAACTGAAAAAGAAAAAACTTTCAACCTATACCGTATTTTGGTGTGTATAGGTCGCACTTTTTCTACCCATTTTGCTGCCTGAAAAAGTTCCTGCGACCTATACGACAGAACATTGCCAGCAGTTTTTTTTTTCGGGCCAATTTTCTGACCGTAGCTCGCGCAAAATTACGTGCATCTGTTACGAACGAACAAAATGGATAAAAAATATCAATATCGGCGGCTTTTCAACCAATAGCGGTTACTTTCAATAAAATATATCGTAAATAACCCATACAGACTATTAAAATTACAAATGACTTTAATTCAAAGATGTTTTTGCAGTCTGAATTACGTTTGTTTCTACTTTCGTTTTACTGGACGCCATTGACATGTACTCAGGGTTGAATAAAATCCGGACAGATCCGTCCTCCATTCCAAACATTGTTTATATTAATTCTTAGCGTATTAAAAACTTGAAAGATAATTTTTTACTTTTGATTTTTAAATAAAAGAAAAAAATCCAAACAGAGATATTTTGTTAATCTTTTTACTCAGAATCAAAAGAACGCGGTTAATTACATGACACGGAAAGGTGTTATAATTGCTGTGCAAACAATTCACACTTAAACTTGCATGACAACAGAATGTAAACGCAAACCGTTTGCTGCCAATTAGTGTCAAAATGTCGCTTTTCTATGATGTAGTCTGTTACCGATACTACTGTTGGTACGAAATGGTTGGGAACGAAAATAACACTGTCCGATTTCCACCAATCAGGTTCTGAAAATAATTCAGTCCGCGGCATCAATATGGCCGTCGCCATAACTTTTTTGCCGGTAAATATTAAATATTGCTGGGGAAAAAATCCGAAATTTAACTGCGACTAATACGCTAGAAGTTAAATTTTCCGACCATTTCCAGAGCAAAAATTAGATGCGGACTATACATTACCGCGACCTATACACACCAAAATACGGTAATATGGTTGAACATCAATATTTAAAAAGCAGTTCTGGATGAACAAGCATGTATAGTAGACACACATAAATAATAAAATTAGCCGCGCCATGAGAAAACCAACATAGTGGCTTTGCGACCAGCATAGATCCAGACCAGCCTGCGCATCTGCGCAGTCTGGTCAGGATCCATGCTGTTCAATAATGGTTTCTCTAATTGCAGTAGGCTTTGAAAGCGATTCGCATGGATCCTGACCAGACTGCACTGATGCTCAGGCTGGTCTGGATCCATGCTGGTCGCAAAGCCACTATGTTGGTTTTCTCATGGCGTGGCTCAAATCTAAATGCTTCCCATTCCTTAGAACACTACAGAGGAATATAAATATTTACCTTCTTCAATACATGATGCAGCATCAACCAGAGAGAGATTGATCATATCCTCACACTGATGGAGGGGCTCAAGGTTGGATTTCTCCAGTGCCTCTATCTCAGCTAGCATCTCTGACATCCTCGCCTCTAGTGATTTATTCAGAGCTTTCTTTAAATTCTCAAAATGATTCTTCACGTGGTCTGTTGCAATTTTGGAACTATGTTGTATCTGAAAGTGTAATAATTTGTGTTCAACCATGAACTTCACTTTCGTTTTGTTTGCAATTATCTTATTTAAAACTAGAAATGTGTCCATAGGACATAGATGCCCCCACTATGTGATGTTATTTTTCTAGATATTTTGTCGTCATTGTTTTGTTTAGAGTCACATTGATACAATTAAGGCACTTTTCTCAACCAAAATTATGATCAGAAAATACTGTCTACAAATTCTTTAAAGTTAATTCCTAAATATGCAGACTATTAATGTGTACTTAAAATATTTTGTGTGTTTATACATGTATATAATTTTATAATTTTATTTCATTTCATACTGCTTTTGTTGTAACAGAAGTTATGTCATGTTTCTTCATGTTTTCTCTCATTATTGTTTATAAATCATGTTTATTGTACTTGTACATATTTATACAGTGGACCATACTGTAAATTGGCTCTGCCAAATATGTCATCCACTAAAAATAAAGTCGTTATTTACTTACTTACTTACAAGGCTTTTTTCAGCTTTTAATGGTGGAGGAAGACCCCAGGTGCCCCTCCGTGCATTGTTCCAGGCAATGGCAGGCACCTGGGTAGAACCATTGACCTTCTGTAAGCCAGCTGGATGGCTTTGTCAAACAAAGAATTCTAAACCCCAGGTGAGGTTTTGAACCCAAAGTGGTGATGGGCAAGTGATTCAATCAGTCAGCCAAAACGAATGCCCTGTCACTTGATGTGTGAGTCCTGTGAGTTATGGCACATTTACAATAGAACAAGTATACTGAAGTTGTGGACGGAAAAAGAAATGTGACTTTATATATTTATTTCACCATTGAATGATTAAATATTAATGACCTTGCTATGGTGAAAGTTTTTACTAATTCATTTGAATATCCTTGAAATCCACCCATGTAAAAGTTACTGACCAGACAAGAAAACTGATGTAAAATCTTTGGACTGTCAAGGGTCTACATGTCTGTCTTGCACTTGACACATCGTATTACTATGGCGAATGTTTGTGCTAAGGTATTTGAAGATCTTTTATGTGCAGAGAAATACAAAGTTACAGAATTAACACGAAAAATTAAGTAAAATCTATCACCTCTGCAATCTTTGAGCTATGGATCTAAGTCTTACACTGAACATATCATCCATAACGGTGAATGTTATATTCTATATGTTATATAGACCTACAATATTTGATTTCTAAGGGTGATCTTGACCTTTTAGCTTAGCAGGGCTTTTTTTCCTTCTGCAACAGGGGCCATTCATAGGCGCTTTTCCCTCAGAAAATTTCTTTCAAATTATGCAGTTTTCCCCAAAAATTGACTTTACATCAGGTTTTTTATTCCCCTTTGTCCAAATACCAAGCTATTTTTTCCCCAAATTTACAGGCCTGGGCCCCTTCCCCTCTTGGTAAAAAAAAAACCTGCTTAGGGTCTACCAGTAGATCTTGCACATAACACATTGTCTGTTATGTTGAATGTTTTTTGCCTTGTTAAATGAATATCCCTCAATTCATATAAAAGTTATATATGGGCCACAAAAAATGTTTTCTTTTTCTAAGTGTGACCTGTAATGTAGGGGTGCACGTCTTAAATGTAACACTTCATCCTGTGATATGAATGTTTGTGCCAAGTTATTTCAATATCCATGCATTCATAAAAATGTTACAGAGGGGACATAAAAAATGGCCTTAAAACTTTGACTTCTTAGTTTGACCTTGACTTTTAAGGCTTGTGGGGATTTTGGCCTTAAATGTGACATATCATCTTGTTATGGTGAATACTTGTGCCACCTCTAAATGTAATTTTGACCTTTGAGCTAGAGGTTTGGATTTGTATCTGACATGTCGTCCTGATATGGTGGTTGCTTCTGTGAAGTAATTTCAAAATCTGACAATGCACAACAAATTTAATGACCTGACAAGATTTTAAGCACACACAACAGATGCGTGCAGGCACACACAGACACACACACAAACGCACACCATATGCCCCCAACTTTAAATGGCAAGGGCATAAAAATATGTGCAGTCCAACTTAATTCACTCAACAACCTCTCAAAATGCCTCCTTTCGCTCAAACTCGACAAAATCCCTTTACAATACATATCCACACTGGATGACTCAAACAAAATAAAGGCCAGATTCAAAATTCAAACATTGCATTGTAAAATAGTCATTTGCATCTTTTTTATGTATCAATCATTTAAATTTCAAATAAAACTTTACAATCGTTACAATTTAAAAATCTCCCAGTAATTTTATTGTTATTAATTCTGGTACTTTGGAATCATGGAATCCATTCCGTGTTTCTGTATACATAACAGACAGTTGTTGTAGAGCGTGAGATGAGCTGCGTATTTCATTACTTCTCTTGAACAGACTATGTCACCCTGAGAATTCTATTATTTTTACTTAGTTGCACTCTAGGCTTGGAAAGGACCTCTTTACCTTTTCCCCCTATTACCTATTTTGAGGCCTGTATGCCAGTGTGTGGCCCAATGGTTAAGGTCATTAACCTCAAATCATTTTCCCTTCACTGCTGCAGGTCTGACACCTCTCTTGGAATAATATTTTATTTGTGTGAGGAAACCATCAACCTGGAATAACAAAGGTTTTTGCTTCTACCCATATGCTCTCCCTTGCTTGAAAAATGCTGGATGGGCACTTGAGGTCTTTCTTCACTATTAACCTATAAGAAGATCCTATAAGAAGCCAGTGCTTTTTTTAAGTTTTGGGGGAATTGTGGCAGGACCCGTAAGGAGGGGAAATTGTGCCTTAAAGGTGGATAATCAGATTTTGGCCATGTAACGGATTTGTTCGAAACTTTAGCATCTGATCATTTACACTCATTTATGTTCACTTAACACTTAATACAAATTAGATTTCCACTGGAGGTATTTTTAAAATTTCATTTTCCTATCCTGGTTGCCCAACCAAGATAGAGTTATTTTATCATAAGTATAAATTTGATAAACATACTTTGCCTAAGGAAATGTATAAATATTAGACATGTTGTAATATATTTGTAAAATATTTGCATTAAAAATTATGTATTTAGATGGAATTCATTAGAAACGCAAGTTTGAAAAATTATTATTACCTCCCTTTGCCTATCTTGGTTGCGCAACCAAGATAGATTGGAAATAAATGAATTCAGAAGCTACACAAAGTTTTTAAACTTGCATTTTGGTTCAGATTGTTCAATAGTTGATATGTCTATCAAATGCAAATGTAAAACTAGACATTGTATCGAAATAAAAAGAAATACCCAGCTTTTTATATACTTTCATATTAAAGGGGAGTAATTACAAAATTTTATAAAAATAATAAAATATACATTTCAAATAGGAATCTAACTCTATGTAATCGGTCTTTTTGTTCCTTAAATAATTCTCTACCAGAATAAACAAAAAGTAAAAAATGTCATTAAATGTTGTTTAAATGTGATTGACCACCTTTAACCACTAAAATAGGGGAAATACTAGAGATGCTTTTGAGAAAAGCGCATGTCTCCCACAACTGCCCCTCTGAAAAATGTTAGTTTCTCTAGATGTTTTAGACGAGTGGATCCAATTAGATGGTCTGGATGAGTGGATCCAATCAGTAATTCAAGGGCCATAAATCAAAAGTGCCTGGTTGGATTTGGCTAGTTATCGGAATTGGGTAAGGTCTTATGGCCAAACACATTTTGTTCAAGTTTGGTGAAGATCGGATGAGAAATGTTCGACTTAGAGAGCGGACAAGAGTAAACAGACGGATTTTTCCGGTAATTCAAGGGCCGTAACTCTAAAATGCCTGGACCGATTTGGCTAGTTATCGAACTTGGCCGAGGTCTCATGGTCAAACACATTTTGTTCAAGTTTGGTGAAGATTGGAAGAGTAAAAAAGCCGATTTTTCGATAATTCAAGGGCTGTAACTCCAAAATGCCTGGACCGATTTGGCTAGTTATCGAACATGGCCGAGGTCTCATAGTCAAACACATTTTGTTCAAGTTTGGTGAAGATCGGATGAGAAATGTTTGATTAAGAGTGCGGACATGAGAAAAAAGGCCAATTTTTCGATAAGTCAAGAGCCGTAACTCCAAAATGCCTGACCGATTTGGCTAGTTATCGAACTTGGCCCAGGTCTCATGGTCAAACACATTTTACTTAAGTTTGGTGAAGATTGGATGAGAAATATTCGAATTAGAGTGCGGACAAGAGTAAAAAGACCGATTTTTGGTAATTCAAGGGCCATAACTCCAAGACGCCTGGACCGATTTGGCTAGTTATTAAACTTGGCCGAGGTCTTATGGTCAAACACATTTTGTTCAAGTTTGGTGAAAATCGGATGAGAAATGTTCGACTTAGAGTGCGGACAAGCTTTGTGACAGACACACACACAGACTGGAGTAAATCAATATGTCTCCCACACCACTGTGGTGGGAGACATAATTACGTCGTGATGAAAGCAATATTTTTCATATATGTTACACTAAAAAAGAAAATGATATAAAAGCACATTGTCTCATGTTTTAAATGGTACAGTTTACATTATCATGTACATCTAGAAAGGGTTTTGTTGGTTGGGATATTTAAAAAAAAAAAATTCTAGGGGAATTTTTTTCAGAAATAGGGGGAAAAACATACATTTTGGACAGGGGAATGGGACCGAATTTCCACCAAAAAAACAAGAGCTGTCGAAGGACAGCAACGCTCGACTATTCAACAGCCTTGTCAATTGAATTAATACGAAAGTCGAAAAAGGGGCATAATTTTGTAAAAATGGGAAAAAGGGTTATGGAACCTTCACAGTGCTTATCAGCTCATAAAGTGAACAAGTGTGTGAAGTTTCAATCCTTTCCCATAGGTGGATACTGAAATATCAGCTTACATACAAAAACTTAACCAAAACTGCTAAGTCGAAAAAGGGGCATAATTTTGAAAAAATGCAAAGTAGAGTTATGGGACCTACACAGTGCATGTCAGATTATGACAGTGAACAAGTGTGTGAAGTTTCAATCCATTCCCATTAGTTGGTACTGAGATACCAGCTTACATACAAAACCTTAACCAACAATTTCTAAGTCGAAAAAGGGGCATAATTTTGTAAAAAAGTAAAATAGAGTTATGGAACCTGTGCAATGTAGGTCAGTTTATCACAGTGAATAAGTGTGTGAAGTTTCAATCCATTCCCACAAGTGGTAACTGAGAAACCAGCTTACATACAAAACCTTAACCAACAATTTCCAAGCCAAAAGGGGCATAATTTTGTAAAAAAGCAAAATAGAGTTATGGAACATGTGCAATGTAGGTCAGTTTATCACAGTGAATAAGTGTGTGAAGTTTCAATCCATTCCCACAAGTGGTTACTGAGATACCAGCTTACATACAAAACCTTAACCAACAATTTCTAAGTCGAAAAAAGGGCATAATTTTGTAAAAAAGCAACATGGAGTTATGGAACCTTTGCAATGTAGGTCAGTTTATCACAGTGAATAAGTGTGTTAAGTTTCAATCCATTCCCACAAGTGGTTATTGAGATATCAGCTTACATACAAAACCTTAACCAAATCGGGACGCCAACGCAGACGCCGACACATGGGTGAGTCCAATAGCTCTACTATTCTTTGAAGTCGAGCTAAAAAACGGCCTTAACAAGAGCTGTCGGATGACAGCGCGCTCGACTATTCGAAGAATTGATTGAAGAATGGGGTCAAAATATTTCCATAGATTTTCAGACAAAAGAAAAAAATGGATTAAACGAAAAATTTTCCTGTATTTGTGGATTTCGATTAGTCTTGCACTAAGTGGCAATGTGTGACCATGATGGCAAATATGTTATTAAGTTATATGTTAGGCAAACATAGACTTGTATGAAAAGTTTAACTAATTTCCAAGTCCAAAAAGGGTCATAATTCAGTCAAAATAGTTGACAGAGTTATGTACACTTGCCTACAGATGGAAATCATGTTGATATACTAGTGTTAACAGTTTCAAAGCCACAGTTCAAATATTTTGACAAAAATGTCAAAGTCCAAAAAGGGCCATAATTCAGCCAAAATAGTTGTCAAGAGTTATGTACTCTTGCCTGCAGATGGAAATCATAATGATAAACAAGTGTTTAAAGTTTAAAAGCCATATGTCAAATAGTCTTGACAAAACATGGACATATATGAAAACAGAACCAATTTCCAAGTTCAAAAAGGGCCATAATTCAGCCAAAAAAGATGACAAGAGTTATGTACTCTTGCCTATTGATAGAGACTATAATACTGAACAAGATATAAAAGTTTCAAAGCAATATGTCAAACACTTTACACAAAATATAAACTGGTACGAAAAACTTAACCAAGACTTCTAAGTCAGAAGGGGCCATAATTCAGCCAAATTGCTTGATGGAGTTATGTACTCTTGCCTACAACTGGATATGGTGATGGTAAACAAGTGTTGAAAGTTTCAAAGCTTTATCTCAAAAGACTTTGTCAAAATGTAGACTGGTACGAAAAACTTAACCAAGATTTCTAAGTAAAAAAGGGGCAATAATTCAACCAAAATGCTTGATGGAGTTATGTACTCTTGCCTACAACTGGACATGATGATGGTAAACAAGTGTTGAAAGTTTCAAAGCTTTATCTCAAAAGACTTTGCCAAAATATGAACTGGTACGAAAAACTTAACCAAGATTTCTAAGTCAAAAGGGGCCATAATTCAGTCAAAATGCTTGACAGAGTTATATACTCTTGCCTATAACTGGACATGGTGATGGTAAACAAGTGTTGGAAGTTTCAAAGCTTTATCTCAAAAGACTTTGTCAGAATGTGGACTGGTACGAAAAACTTAACCAGGGTGTGACGCCGACGCCGTGGTGAGTAGGATAGCTCTACTTATTCTTCGAATAGTTGAGCTAAAAAAACACTGGATGCATAGAACACAACCAAGACAAGAGGATCGTGATGGTCCTGAATCGCTCACCTATCCACACATGACCCAGTGTAGAACTGAGTATGATGTCGTTATTTCTATTATTTGACACAGTGACCTAGTTTTTGAGCACATGTGACCTAGATATCATCAAAATAAAAAATTCTGACCAATTTTCATGAAGATCCATTGAAAAGTATGACCTCTAGAGAGGTCACAAGGTTTTTCTATTATTTGACCTAATGACCTAGTTTTTGAAGGCATGTGACCCACTTTTTAACTTGACCTAGATATCATCAAGGTGAACATTCTCACCAAATTTCATGAAGATCTCATGAAAAATATGGCCTCTAGAGAGGTCACAAGGTTTTTCTATTTTTCAACCTACTGACCTAGTTTTTGACTGCACATGACCCAGTTTCGAACTTGACCTAGATATCATCAAGCTGAACACTCTCGTCAATTTTCATGAAGATCCATTGAGAAATATGGCCTCTAGAGAGGTCACAAGGTTTTTCTATTTTTAGACCTACTGACCTAGTTTATGAAGGCACGTGACCCAGTTTCGAACTTGACCTAGATATCATCAAGGTGAACATTCTCACCAGTTTTCATGAAGATCTCATGAAAAATATGGCCTCTAGAGAGGTCACAAGGTTTTTCTATTTTTCAACCTACTGACCTAGTTTTTGACCGCACGTGACCCAGTTATAAACTTGACCTAGATATCATCAAGCTGAACACTCTCACCAATTTTCATGACGACCCATTGAGAAATATGGCCTCTAGAGACGTCACAAGATTTTTCTATTTTTAGACCTACTGACCTAGTTTTTGACCGCACGTGACCCAGTTTCGAACTTGACCTAGATATCATCAAGATGAACATTCTGATCAATTCATGAAGATCTCTTGAAAAATATGGCCTCTAGAGAGGTCACAAGATTTTTTTATTTTTAGATCTACTGACCTAGTTATTGACCGCACGTGATCCAGTTTCGAACTTGACCTAGATATCATCAAGGTGAAAATTCTGACTAATTTTCATAAAGATCCCATGAAAAATATGGCCTCTAGAGAGGTCACAAAGTTTTTCTATTTTCAGACCTACTGACCTAGTTTTTGACCGCACGTGACCAAGTTTCGAACTTGCCCTAGATATCATCAAGGTGAACATTCTGACCAATTTTCATGAAGATCCATTGAGAAATATGGCCTCTAGCGAGGTCAGAAGGTTTTTCTATTTTTAGACCTACTGACCAAGTTTTTGACCACACGTGACCCAGTTTCGAAGCTGCCCTAGATATCATCAAGGTGAACATTCTGACCAATTTTCATGAAGATCCATTGAGAAATATGGCCTCTAGAGAGGTCACAAGGTTTTTCTATTTTTAGAACTACTGACCTAGTTTTTGACCCCACGTGACCCAGTTTCGAACTTGACCTAGATTTCATCAAGGTGAACATTCTGACCAATTTTCATGAAGATCTCATGAAAAATATTGCCTCTAGAGAGGTCACAAGGCTTTTCTATTTTTAGCCCTACTGACCTAGTTTTTGACCGCACGTGACCCAGTTTGGAACTTGACCTAGATATCATCAAGATGAACATTCTGACCAATTTTCATAAAGATCCAATGAAAAATGTGACCTCTAGAGATGTCACAAGGAAAAGTTTATGCACGCACGGACGGATGCACGGACGGACGACGGACGCTGCACGATCATAAAAGCTCACCTTGTCACTTCGTGACAGGTGAGCTAAAAAACAACAGCAGACTCGGTTTGACTGAATCTGTTTATGAGAGGTTAAGAAATGTACAACACTCCCCATGCCAACTGGCACCGTCTTAAGAGGAATTCTATTAAAGTAAAATTGAATGCCACTCATGATGTCAAAGGGCCAGAAAGTATAACAACACTGAAAATGGTCATATTACATTAAATTAAGTTGGCATGATTTAACCCAATAAAACAAACAAACTTTATTTTTATCTATATTACTTTTTTACCTGTTGCTTTGCTTGAGTAAGTGACTGTAACTGTTCTGTAAGTCCATGTTTCTGTGTGCATGCATTATCAACAGTGTCAATCACATTCTGTATTAGTTCATCTGTATCTGACATTGTAACTGATGACCTGTAATACAGATATATTTATGAACAATTAATAACATTCTTTCCACGCTCATCCTTGCTTAAAAACTGTTGCAACATAATCAGGGTGCTTTCTTAATAGTAATGATGAATATGTGTAGTTTAAAAGATAAAGTATAGTCTCCTCTTTGTAAATACTGTTCTCAGTATTCATATTGATTACCGGACCTCTAGACTCTGGGTGCCGGATCCCTAGCCAATGCCTTTTTTTTACGTCTGTATCATATGATAATACCGGTAGTCCAAATAATTGTACTCAGGAGATGAATATTGTAACAGTTATATTTTTTGACTGGTTGATATTCCCTATTAGAGGTAGACAACATGAAATATCAGAATGTAAAATCGGTCTACCCGAAGTCATTATTTAGACTACACATGATAATAATAAATATACCCGTAATACAATGCACCCCTAAAAATATCAAGTGACATATCAAGTATCGATCACTTTTTACTGATATGAATATCGAAATAATCATCAAATATCAACCAAAACACAGCCCTACAGTCTACTCGCCAAAAGCGGATCAAATTGTGAACCTCTCTTAAACATATGAGAGTATACAATATATAAGTAACCAGTTATATAGGCTTATCACTTAGTAATTCTTAGACAAAAGAAGAAGGATCTAATCTAATGACTTTGAGTTCCATGAGTAGATAACTTTTGCAAACATGTTTCTTGATTTGGATTTTAGCACTCTTGAATTCTTCAAAGTAGAATATTTTTTAGCATATCTCACAGTTTCTTAGATAAAACTACACAAATTTGATACCATTTTAAAGAGTGAAACACACACTTTCATAGGAATAATGTGATTTTTATGGAAAAAAGTGCCATCAACCAGAGGCAGCCATTCAACCAATAGAGGATCACCCAATTCAGGGATAATCAAAAGGTTGTTTATTCTGCTTAAAAATACAAATCAATGCTTAATTTGACATTGTAATGGTTTAAACTGGCAAATTCAGATAAATAAATAAGGTTCTATGCATCAGTATTTTGATTTCAGTTTTAAATATGGTTGGTGCTAATAAATTATGTATAGAAATATAACTATGAAAACTAACGCTATATTCTTTTACCTAGTATCTCCTGTTTGGAATGTAAATATACTGATTATCATCATATTCTGCCTTGAAATGTTTATTTCTAATCCCAAAGACATGATTTATAAAAAAAACTATTTTTAAATTGATAGAAAATATGATAAACTAAGTGATCCTCTATTGGCAAGTGATCCCCTATTGTTGAATCAAACAGGTTTAAATATTTCTTCATAACTTCAAACATAAAAGACTGATTCAAATAAATGAAGCATTTATATGAATGATGAATGCGAGCAATAGTTCTTAATTTAGATATCATTAAAGTCTAGACATTCTTCACTACATGCTATTAAAAAGTATAGATAGTGATCCGCTACTGGCGAGTTATTAGGAGAGATCACCATGACGTCAAGCATTAACATCTATTTATCTGGTGGTGGGCAAAACAAGGTTTTAACATCATTTGTGTATGGGATTATAATTTTTAATAACTTTTTCGCTCATTCATGGATTTTCAAAATTCAAAAAGTTTTGAAATACTTACAATTTTCATATGTTCATATTCAAAATCTTTTTTAAATGAATAACCGTTTTAAATGACACACAATTTTAATAGTGGCGTAGTGATGTTCGAAACTTTTAGAAAAAACACTATAAGTTCAATGTTCAAAATTAAACCATTATTAGTTTTGGCCGTTAGAAAAACATCACTTTTTACAAAAAACAGGGACGTTCCGAGTTAGTACTGGCTTCCAAAACTCTAAATGCCGCTTTTTTATATTTTGTTTTTTCATAGTTGCGGCTTTAGAGTTTTGGACCAGGCCTACTAACTAGTTGTCCAACTTTTCGTCGCAAACGTAGTCAACTGAAACTTTGAACGAAGACGTATGGGTATCTTGATAAAGTAATCACTTCTACATCAGTTAACACCATTTATCAAATTCTGCAAGCAAATCTTACAATAAAATCGCCTGATTTTTACAAGTCACTGTTAGATCAGCATCATTTCGGCGGCCATTGTTGAATAGCTACAACGAGATTCTCGCATGACGTAACCGCGCGAGCCGCTAAAAATATACATGTAGAGCACCTTGTAAACAAAAGAAATGATTTATACATACAAGTTTTCTTAAGGATTTATCTATGAAAGTAATAATTCAAATAATTTTCAATAACAAAATAACCATTTTCCCAAGTTTTTTTGCCACCGGGATGCTGATGCAACTTTAAACGCGAAGCGGCACATGTAAGCACTCTCTTAGCCGTTTGCGCGGGTGAAAGGTCAGTCTCGTATTTCAAAGGAGCAAGATGGCAGCGTAGAGTAAATGTTTCAGACCAGTTCGAAATTGTCAGGTAGTTCTGCCATCAATTATGGGTTTTAATACGTAAAATTTGGCATAATGGTAGATTTTACTATATATTAACTGATCAGAAAGTGCTGCTGCCGATTTCTTTTAAAATGTACAAACGCG
Source organism: Mercenaria mercenaria (assembly GCF_021730395.1). Classification (NCBI taxonomy): domain Eukaryota; kingdom Metazoa; phylum Mollusca; class Bivalvia; order Venerida; family Veneridae; genus Mercenaria; species Mercenaria mercenaria. The sequence continues at coordinate 86,728,807 of NC_069362.1, read as the reverse complement.
AGCATGTCAGATTTCTGGCACGATTATTGGTAGGATTTCCCTACGGAGTACACTTCAGCGCTCCCGTCCAAATCCAGTATATAAACCAAGAGCGCTGAAGATCTTAAGCTAGTTCAGAGTCTGCCCTCTTAATAGGGCTGTAACGAGTATCTGAGTACTCGGATATCCACGAATTTGACCAAAAGATCGAGTACGGATATTCGTCATTGTTGGGATCGTTGGATAGCGATCTTTTTCATTAATACATGGAAAATGTAAAATTCTATCAATATTACTAAACTGAAGCCACATTAAACATCTTCAATGAATTTTCTTGCACATGTACGTCGATTACGCGTTGTCAGTTTCTAAACCAGATGTAAACAAATGTCTTAGGTAGAGTTAGCATCGGTCTTATATTTGAACTTAAATTAATGTGAAATCTGTCAAAACAGTATATAAACATTTATCATTTACAGTGCTTTTCATCCTTATATAACAGAGGCCTATAAAAGGCCTCTTCCCAATCCAAAAATATGCTTTTGTTTCCCAACTGTGGCAGAGATATTTCCCAAAATGCAAGAAAAAATTCCCCAAAATCGTGCAACAGATGGTTAAGATTTTGTTTACATTTTATTTTTTCTACAGGAAGCGTTTAGAGTATTGATTTTTTGTCGCACAATAGCTTCACAGCCCACAGAACCAGTTGTGACACATTGCCAGTCTAATACATTATGTTCCGTTACCTGGATTTTAGTCCAAGTTGCAGGGGATATAAATTTGCTCCATCTTTCGATGTTTACTTCCGGTTGATAATTTTTCCCAAAATGAACAATTATCGCGCATAAATTTCCCAATCTGAAAGGCCAAGGCCTCTTCCCAATTTCCTGATGAAAAGCCCTGATTTAAGAAATTAAATTCAATAAATAGTTAAATACGCAATTTCTTTACAATAAATAAAGTTTTCTTATCAAAAAATGCGAAACTGCTACTAAATATTGTGATATTGTATTAATGACTGACGTCATATATCGTTCGTCTGCAAGTATGGCCAAATATTACAGAAGTCCACTACTGCAGTTACAGTGCAGTATGCTTGACTTTAATTAATGAGCAAAACATTAAACATTTATATACAAGTCAAAACTGTTAAATTGAGCATTGTGAGAACAGTTTAGATTCCATAAAGAAATGGTACTTCTATAACAGTCTTGCATTTTTGTATCATAATAAGTTGTAGCTGGCGATCTGTGGTTCGATCTGTTAATCGTCAGCCCCGCGGATCGGACTGGATCACCACTTGTCCGACGATCCACAGCCCTACCACCCAATCACTCTCTTATCAGTTCTAAAAATAGAAAATACAACGGATTTGCATACAAACACGATCTCTCCTATATCTGTATCAAAGGCATTGCAAAGAAGTGGGTGGGGAGCAAAGAAAAATCAAAATTATTCAACAATAATCAATATTTGAAAACGTATAGATAAGGACAGTACGATGTTTTGGCACTTCGTACGACATTATCCATTTTTGGACCTGTTAAAATATTCTTACAATTCAACAACGGATTCAACTGTTCTTAAATTGATAAAATTTCAATTGGTGCAATTTTTTTCCACTTTTTACATGGAGGCAGCCATTGACTCACGTGAAATCTCGAGACAGCCGAGAAAACTGGAAACGAAAATACAGGTGATAGACAAAGCAATCACCATCAAAGAAACTTTCGGTAATTATATTATTTGTGTTTTTGATCTTTGCTTTATGTTGCAACGATTTTCTAATACAAATGTGTCCCCAGTTACTTAGATTTAGCACACAGTCGGACCAACACGGTTTGACAGATTTATCTGTTTATTATTGTTATTTATATTACGCTTCATTGATTATCATTGACACAAAGAGACACGTGTGGAATTAATTGGACATTGGGCTAGTAAGGTAGGATTATTTTATCTGATATATTAAGAAATACATATGTTATCATGGAGCAGTGGAAACTGCGGCAATATAAAGGAATAGTCCCCTATACATGGAATGAACAAAAATGATAAAGGGAGGTAAAAAATACGCTGATTTAGAAACCTTTCTGAATGTCATAATTAAATATCTAAGTTTAAGACCCTCTTAGGGGATAACATACTTCATTCCTTAGAGGGGACTATTCCTGGATAATGCCGAAACTGCTGTAAAAGCCATTTATCACCATTCCCTAGTATTAACTGTTTCTTTAAAACTGTGCCAATCTTGAGTGAGATCAAAGAGCAATAAAAATAAATGTATTTATATAATACTTCTTTGGTGAGACCAAAGAATTTATTTTTATAGCTCTTTGGTGAGATGGAGTATATATAGACATTATATTTAATTTATAAATTAGGCTTATATGATGAATTTACATATTTTTGCAGTTTTTATTTCGTCTTGACATCAGATTAGAGTTTTAAAAGCTGTGTAACAATGCAAAATTACGCTTTTAGTTTTACTTATTTATGACTTACAATAAATACAAGTTCACTAAATTGGATACAAGTTAACTAAGGTAAGAACTGACTAAGGTACACGTTAACTGGTAATCCAAGAACATAATAAATGATACAGAAAATACCAGGTATTGGGCAAGATACTTAATGAATGTACTAATTTAACTAAACCATTAGAATCAAAATTCATGCATCGATATGCACCATTCAACTCTAACAGGACTCTGCACATGATGTTTTTGTATTTAATGCACCACAACATTCCTAAAAAATTAACCTTTAACCACCACAGTTTAAATTGTAAAGTTTAATATGTCTGTCATTTGCATATTGTGTCTCAGAGTGACACTCAGTCTTGAAGTTGTTTGACAATTATGTCAGATAATCAGTTTATCATTCATTTAAAATGATATCACTGCTAAAAGTACACCCAGTTACTGCAATAATTTTTTTTTTTCAAAATTGCATGAGATTAGTATCATTATGGAAGTGTGATCCGAGGCCAATGTGACATAGTTAGCATCTTGGTGTCTTTCTCAATAGGGGTAACTTCCCATTCGGGAAACAATTTACGTTTTTGCCTACCTCCTGAACAGAGAAGTTGATACTAAATATAGTAACTTTCATTAAATAAAGTAAACCATTGTGAACTGGAAACATTTTTTCTAAATCTTTCCCGTTCAATTTTTTTAAACCCATAAAATCCATGGATCATTCCCAAAATGGGAAGTTTTCTGTCCTATTTCTTGTTGATGTTGGTGTTTTGTGAACTGCATGTATATGTTGCAAAATACTATTGTAGAAAGTATTAACTCAAATTTAAAAACATATACATAGACAAAATAAAGATTTTATCATATTAACCCTTACCATGCTGGACACGACATCTGAGCAGTTTGATCATAATCTGCACTGTTCGCTATTCAGATAGTAACTTTTTGGTAAGCACCCCTTTTAACAGTTTAATAATAGTACTATCCAAATTGGAAGATGGACAAGTTCATTTAAGAAATTTAGCAGGCTAAAGGTTAAAATGGAACAACATTGAATTTTCTCATAACTTTTATTTCCTATTTACTTAGCTCTATCTTGATGAAGGTATGTGCAAGAAATATTTGTTATTGTATTGAATTGGTGCCTTTGTTAGCTTGTCAATGCAAGTATGGTGTTTGATCAAATAGTGTGGCAAACCTTTTAGCACCAACCATTTAAAGCACAATTGTTGTTTTTTACTATAAAAGTCAGATTACATGTTTAAATGACTTGTTGTAAAACATAGATACACAAGGCATTAATTTTAATCATTGACCATTTTATTAGGTAGGCCATTATAAACTAATTGCTACAGTGTTTTATTTGCACATTCCTTTCTCTAAGAAGTACATTTTTCTCCATTTAGAAAAAAATATTTTCCTCTAAAATCATGTTATTTTCAATGAATATGTTGCACTCAGAAAGAAAATTACTTAAAAGCCTTGTCTTGTGTTTTAGATAAATGCCAGGTATGGTTTACAGAATTATGTAGATCTGCTTAAGAGTTTTGTTTGAAATATGTATTCTTTTAGGGGAATTTTTGTTAACCCTCACCATGCTGGACACGAATGGTTCTGCCTTTGCCACCAGTGTAGATCATGATCAGCCTGCACATCCATGCAGTCTGAACATGATCTGCACTGTTCACTATTCAGTCAGTATCTTTTTGATAAGCACCCCTTTTAACAGTTAATGGTACTTTCCAAATTGAAAGATGGACAAGTTCATTATATAAAGTTAGCAGGGTAAGGGTTAAAATCATTAAAACAGTTTAACATGACAGGAACTGAAATTACTGAATAGATGAAAAAGAAAAGCACACCATTGTTATAGTCACGGGAAATTGGAACTGGATAGGGTCTATATAGAACCCTATATTTGGACAAGGTCACACTATTAATATGATAGAATTTTGAGCTATAGTCTGTTTAAACTTAGTAAGTCACCCAAGACAGGTATGACAAATAGATGACATACCTTATTAATGAAAGTGTGTCTCGATTATTATTGTAGACTACCTTTAAGTGTTGTAGGTTATGTACTAGTAGTTTTACCCTTTTTAAAACAAACAACGTGTATGACTGTATTTAAGGCAGGTAAAGATTTTACATCTTTGTAACATGTATGAAAGGAAATAAATTGTTGACCGCATCATTTGTTTCGCAAATTAATTGCATAAATTTCTTACGATCTATTACCCTTCTAACATTCAATTTTATTCATGTGTGTACTTGAATACTGAACATAATTCTCACGCTTCTTGCTATGAACTTTAAAACAAGAATTTTAAAGTAGAAAACAGCCATAAAAGTAGGGTGCCACCTCATGATATGACATAAACATTAATTTTTGCATAATCAGTAATTTTGATGAAAATTTATACTTCACATAAACATAGTATCAGATGTATATTCACAAGCAGATATTGAAAAATTAAATAAGTTATTAATTTTGTATTTTAGGAATTTTTTCAACATCGTACATTTACACACTTCCAGAAAAGTCTGGGGCACACTTTGATCATTTTGTCATATGAATTTACAGGCAACATTTCAGTTGTCCTTTTCTACATGTAATACACCTCATACTTTTCATTTGTACCTTCAAGATATAGTATGAAGTGTGGCCTGGTGTAATCATTTATTTTATTGCTTGCATAACGACATTATGACCTCTGACAGTTGTTTTATCTGATATATTATCATTATCTATGTTTATCTTCAGGTATTGTGCATGTGCAAGGATACTTCAAAAAGTACGACGTTCAACATTACCTGAGGCAAATGGCATTAAAAAGTTTTAGGAAGCTATGATCATGTGATTACTGTACCTTCATTTCGTGTGTTAGAGTTTGATAGTGTTACATATTAAGAATTAAATGCCTGTGCAAAATGGAATAAAGTGTTTGAGGTAAAAGTGTGCAGTGATAGTAATGCCTGGAACAGCTACAGGGTCAGCCCATCAAGGGACGGGTCATGGGCGCAGTGTTCCTAAACCAATGGCTCCTGTTCCACCTGCTGGTCAGGGGGCACAAAGTAATACGCGATCGGGAAGTTCTAGTTCAGGAAATTATCCAGATGTAACGGCAGGTATTGTGGATATTTATGACCCTGGGGCTAATGCTACAAGTCGGACTAATTTGGTAGAAACAGAATCTGTTGTTCCAGATTATCCTATGGATTCATTACCTCGTCCTGTTAGTACAAGATCACTACCAAATCAAGACAATGTGACAACCAGTCAGAATTTAGAATCAGACAGAAATATTCCTGGAACTAGTTACAGGACTAGTGAACCTGGTCAAACTGTTCTTCCTGTATCCAGTCTTTCATCCAGTGCTGTGAATTTGCCAGTTCATGTTCCAGTAAGTTCTGTGGCAGCAAGAATACCTGCAGAAATTCCGCCGCAGGTTTATTCAGTGGCACATTCCGCCCATTCGCTAACTCCACCTGTAGTGTCTCAGTCCAATGTGAATGTTAATGTTAGCCATGCGCAGGCACAGCCAGCCCTTGTGGCTGGTGACCCTAGACAAATTCGAACTCAAGACATAAATGTTGGAATAGTTTCGCGTCTTGACCATCAAAGACAGAGTGGCAACATATTACCTGACCTTGTTGCCCACTCCCAACCACCTCCTCCAGCACGTCAAACCTCTAGTTCACAAAGACCACCAGTGCCTTTAGTTGACCCGAGAATTGCTCAAGGTCATAGATATCCAGACCAGCATTCTAGACATCGTCATCATCGTGACCGGCGGCAACCTGGTCGATCACGGCGGCACTCACATCGACATAGTCAGCAAGCCATAGAGGAACCTTGCAAGGAGTCATGTTACAAATGTCTTGCAGTAGGCACATCATTTCGATGGATATTAGTCGTGTTGTCGTTACTTGGTGTTTGCTGTGTGGTAACAGGCATCGTCCTTGCTGCCCTCCATGCTGCTGGAAACTCATTCCTTTTCCTAGCCATTATGTTCATAGGTATGTACTATCGTGTAAGAAATTTTAAATTTCAGGCAATCTACATAGTGTCTCAATATGTATGTGTGTTTGACTGCTTGAGTAGGTTTGTTTTATGTGTTTATTTGAGCTGCTGTTTAATCACATTGTTTTTTCTGCCTTTGCGACCAGTGCAGACCAAGATCAGCCTGCACATCCGTGCAGGCTGATCATGTTCTGCACTGCTCGCTATTCAGTCAGTAGATTTTTCAGTGATCACCCTTTTGAATATTCAGTCAGTAAATTTTTCAGTGAACATCCTTTCGAATAATAAATGGTACTGCCCAAATTGAATGATGGACCAGTTCATTATAGAAATTTAGCAGGGTAAAGGTTAATGAAATAAATATGAGTTTCGAACAGCTGTCTTCTGGAAAACAACAGGCTACCCATTCTGAATATTTGTGCAAATGTTTGTCAGTTTTTATAGTTGGTGGGTTGATGTACAAATGCTCCTTTGTTGTTGTTTTTCCTGTCATCTTTAGTTGGTCATAAATGAAATGAGAAGAAAAAGTGGCTTAGTTTACTAACATATCATATTTAGTGTATATAAAATGGTTAAAAAACAAGTAAAGATCTCGGCCAAGAATTCTTAATCTGTCTTACTTGTATTTGAATGCATACTGAATAGATGTTATACTGAAGTATTGAAATTACATATCTTAATTACAATGTAAATCTTAAGGGACCTGGGTATTATTACCTCAAGTTGCAGTAAGGACAGTTTTACACCATTTAGCTTATTCAAATAGTGCACATTTAAAGATTTCACAGTGTTCTGCTTTCTTTAATACAGATAAAAGACTTGTTTATAAATTCAAACCATTATGGTCTATTTTGTTACAAGGCATATAGTACAAAATAATACGTAAACAAGAAATTTTTGTGGCAGTGGCTCTTTACTTAGTAACATAGTAAGTCTGACCGTCATGTGTACTAAGTGCTGTTTGACAGGCCGAGGCCTAGTTATGATTATGAACATATGACCTATGTTATGTTTGTTTATCCTGCTTTATTTAAGACATAAATCCTCTGTTATGTTTAGTTGAGGTCGCACTTCATGATTTTTATGATGCATTTTTATCATTAGCTCGACTATTCGAAGAATAGTCTAGCTATTCTACTCACCCTGGCGTCGGCGTCGGCGTCGGCGTCGGCGTCGGCGTCACACCTTGGTTAAGTTTTTGCATGCAAGTACATACAGCTATCATTTAAAGGCATATAGCTTTGAAACTTATTTATTCTTTTTCTAGGTCAATTACCTACCTCTCTGGGTCAAGTCCCATAACTCTGACATGTATTTTGAGCAAATTATGCCCCCTTTTGGACTTAGAAAATTTTGGTTAAAGTTTTACATGCAAGTTACTATCTCCAAAACTAATGCAGATATTGAATTGAAACTTCACATGTGTCTTCGGGGTTATAAAACTAGTTGATAGCACCAAGTCCCATAACTCTGACCTTCATTTTGGCCAAATTATGCCCCCTTTTGGACTTAGAAAATTCTGGTTAAAGTTTTGCGTGCAAGTACATACAGCTATTACTAAAAGGCATATAGATTTGAAACTTATTTTTTCTTTTTCTAGATCAATTACCTACCTCACTGGGTCAAGTCCCATAACTCTGACATGTATTTTGAGCAAATTATGCCCCCTTTTGGACTTAGAAAATTCTGGTTAAAGTTTTACATGCAAGTTACTATCTCCAAAACTAATGCAGATATCGAATTGAAACTTCACATGTGTCTTTGGGGTTATAAAACTAGTTGATAGCACCAAGTCCCATAACTCTGACCTTCATTTTGGCCAAATTATGCCCCCTTTTGGACTTAGAAAATTCTGGTTAAAGTTTTGCGTGGAAGTACATACAGCTATTACTAAAAGGCATATAGATTTGAAACTTATTTTTTCTTTTTCTAGATCAATAACCTTCCTCACTGGGTCAAGCCCCATAACTCTGACATGTATTTTGGCCAAATTATGCCCCCTTTTGGACTTAGAAAATTCTGGTTTAAGTTTTGCGTGCAAGTACATACAGCTATTACTAAAAGGCATATAGATTTGAAACTTATTTTTTCTTTTTCTAGGTCAATTACCTACCTCACTGGGTCAAGTCCCATAACTCTGACACGTATTTTGGGCAAATTATACCCCCTTTTGGACTTAGAAAATTCTGGTTAAAGTTTTACATGCAAGTAACTATCTCCAAAACTACTACAGATATTAAATTGAAACTTCACATATGTCTTCGGGGTTATAAAACTAGTTGATAGCACCAAGTCCCATAACTCTGACATGTATTTTGGGCAAATTATGCCCCCTTTTGGACTTAGAAAATCCTGGTTAAAGTTTTGCGTGCAAGTACATACAGCTATTACCAAAAGGCATATAGCTTTGAAACTTATTTATTCTTTTTCAAGGTCAATTACCAACCTCACTGGGTCAAGTTCCATAACTCTTAACATGTATTTTGAGCAAATTATGCCCCCTTTTGGACTTAGAAAATTCTGGTTAAAGTTTAACATGCAAGTTACTATCCCCAAAACTAATGCAGATATTGAATTGAAACTTAACATGTTTCTTCGGGTTATAAAACTAGTTGATAACATCAAGTCCCATAACTCTGATATGTATTTTAGTCAAATTATGTCCCCTTTCGAACTTAAAACTCTTTTGATATTTAACATTTTGGGTAATAATTTCCTGCTTCTGTGACAATATTTCGAATAGTCGAGCTTGGCTGTCTTACGGACAGCTCTTGTTTTATAACTTGTGAACACTTTATTCCTTGAAGTTGTATTAGGTTTTATTTACAAATTGCTGATGTCAGTGTTTTAAGCTGATGTCAGTCGCAGTGGTTTTATGGTTTATTTTGTTATTTTATAACCTCATATATTTTTTTTGGTGTTTGAACATGCCTTGGTAAGCTGTTTTTATAACAAAATTATAGAAACAAAAGCTGCAAATAATAGTTGAGTAGTAGATATTGCAGGTTAGGAAGGTCTGATTGGCTGATAGTGATCATTTGCATTTTATTGGAGTCCTTAACATGATTTATAAAGGGGAAAATGTAGTCATGGGTTCTCATGTATATTTGAAAAGCACTAACCTCTGTACAGATTTTTCAAAAAACGGTGTTCAGTTCATTGGTTAAAAAGATGCAGTTGTAGCCAGAAGACTAAGAGTTCCATAGGAGCCAGCATGTTTATCATTAACACTTCATTTTTGTGGAGCATTCTCACATGACTCTCCTACCCTTATGATTTTATCTTACAAAAATAACATACATCATAATTGATTGTTGGTCACCGCTGACTTATTTGATCTATTGCTGTCTATAAATATTTTGCTAGTCCGTGAATAAAAGATCAAAACAGTTAATGAAATATTTCCTTGAGGGTATGCAATAAGGTGATTTTATGATGAATTAATTGATATCTTAGGGCAGTTTATCTTACCTACAAACTGTTAAAAGGTAATATGGCCAGAGCTGATTTCAGTCAGATAGGAAAGGCAGAGAAAAAATTTATTGCCTTATACAGTACTATTTGTTTGTTAAAAGGAAGTCACGCTTTGTAAACAGGTTTTGATTTATTTTATTGTTTTCTTGTGTTATTCATATCGTTACTGACGTAGTTTTTGTTTAAGACAGACTGATTATATCTGGAAAGAAAATTCTGTTCTGCCTTGTTTAGCATCGTGTCAAAAAATAACAAAACTTTAAATGGTGAGGAAATAGTTGCTTTGTCATTGTAACATCTTTACTTAAATTGCCCCTATTAGTGGGACTATTTTTGCACCTTGTCTAAATATTTCAGTGTCTGTTAGATCAGCACTTAAGTATCATTTTATTATAATGTTTGTCCTCAAGGCATGAGTCAGCTTTTGTATGTAAAATTAGATAAAAATAAACCTAAACACATTTATTATTATCTATTTGCCAACTTTTTGTGTGTAAAGAAGAAAATGTATAGATCATTGAACAAGAAAATGCAGTCTTAAATACTTTTTTATAAAGATTATACTGTAGGAATCATTTATTAATAAGATAAATTTGAATAAGATACATGAACCATATAAAAGTACAGGGCAATTAATATTAATAGTTTGTAGTCTGTATTTTGCAAAATGATTTCAAATTCAAAAGTGGGCCACCATTATGGCATCTATAGGACTTATCTCATAAACTGCTGCAATGGATGTTTAATATTGAAAATCCTCTCTGCAAAGGTTGCAAGCGATTGTCTGTTGGTTTAAGGTGTTGGCCGCTCAACCCAGTGGTCATGGGTTCGGGTCTCACTGGGGTTACGACCAGACCTTCTCATGTGACAAAAGTACTTGTTTTTCCAAGAAGCGGACTTGAGATTTGTTCAAATAAGCCTTATTAATAAGCTTTCATCACTATTAAGTTTAAATGAATAAGTATAAAACTAAGAAAAGAAAAATAAAACAGCTGCTGAATGAATAATCATCAAATTTGTTTGGAAAATTTTCATAAATTTTTATCTCTTAATATTGTTTTAAGTCTTTTTATGGCCGTGAAGGGAGGCATATTAGTTTTCAACTGTCCATCCGTTAGTTTGTTCGTTTGTTTGTCACAATGTTAACTTTTTGCATGAAGGCACTTAACTCGCGAACCACTGCACCCAGGACCTTCAAACTTCACATGCTGATAGTAGTTATTGAGTACACCACCCGTACTGACTTTGGGGTCACCAGGTCAAAGGTCAAGGTCACAGGGGTCAACGTTAACTTTTTGCATGAAGGCACTTTACTCGCGAACTACTGCACCCAGGACCTTCAAACTTCACATGCTGATAGTACTTATTGAGTACACCACCCCTAAGGTCACAGGGGCCAACGTTAACTTTTTGCATGAAGGCACTTTACCCGCAAACCACTTCACCCAGGACCTTCAAACTTCACATGCTGATAGTACTTGATGAGTACACCACCCCTACTGACTTTGGGGTCACCAGGTCAAAGGTCAAGGTCACAGGTGCCAACGTTAACTTTTTGCATGAAGGCACTTTACTCGCGAACCACTGCACCCAGGACCTTCAAACTTCACATGCTGATAGTACTTATTGAGTACACCACCCCTACTGACTATCGGGTCAAAGGTCAAGGTGCTGCGGGGGGGGGGGCATTTGTCACCATTAGTGACAGCTCTTGTTTTTTAGCTCTCCTGTCACAAAGTGACAAGGTGAGCTTTTGTGATCGCGCGGTGTCCGTCGTCCGTACGTCCGTGCGTCCGTCCGTAAACTTTTGCTTGTGACCACTCTAGAGGTCACATTTTTCATGGGATCTTTATGAAAGTTGGTCAGAATGTTCATCTTGATGATATCTAGGTCAAGTTCGAAACTGGGTCACGTGCCGTCAAAAACTAGGTCAGTAGGTCTAAAAATAGAAAAACCTTGTGACCTCTCTAGAGGCCATATATTTCACAAGATCTTCATGAAAATTGGTCAGAATGTTCACCTTGATGATATCTAGGTCAAGTTCGAAACTGGGTCACGTTCCATCAAAAACTAGGTCAGTAGGTCTAAAAATAGAAAAACCTTGTGACCTCTCTAGAGGCCATATATTTCACAAGATCTTCATGAAAATTGGTCAGAATGTTCACCTTGATAATATCTAGGTCAAGTTCGAAACTGGGTCATGTGCCATCAAAAACTAGGTCAGTAGGTCAAATAATAGAAAAACTTGTGACCTCTCTAAAGGCCATATTTTTCATGGGATCTGTATGAAAGTTGGTCTGAATGTTCATCTTGATGATATCTAGGTCAAGTTCGAAACTGGGTCACGTGCGGTCAAAAACTAGGTCAGTAGGGCTAAAAATAGAAAAACCTTGTGACCTCTCTAGAGGCCATATATTTCATGAGATCTTCATGAAAATTGGTCAGAATGTTCATCTTGATGATATCTAGGTCAAGTTCGAAGTGGGTCACGTGCCGTCAAAAACTAGGTCAGTAGGTCAAATAATAGAAAAACCTTGTGACCTCTCTAAAGGCCATATTTTTCATGGGATCTGTATGAAAGTTGGTCAGAATGTTCATCTTGATGATATCTAGGTCAAGTTTGAAAGTGGGTCACGTGCCATCAAAAACTAGGTCAGTAGGTCAAATAATAGAAAAACCTTGTGACCTCTCTAAAGGCCATATTTTTCATGGGATCTGTATGAAAATTGGTCTGAATGTTCATCTTGATGATATCTAGGTCAAGTTCGAAACAGGGTCATGTGCGGTCAAAAACTAGGTCAGTAGGTCTAAAAATAGAAAAACCTTGTGACCTCTCTAGAGGCCATACTTGTGAATGGATCTCCATAAAAATTGGTCAGAATGTTCACCTTGATGATATCTAGGTCAAGTTTGAAACTGGGTCATGTGCCTTAAAAAAACTAGGTCAGTAGGTCAAATAATAAAAAAACCTTGTGACCTCTCTAGAGGCCATACTTTTCATGGGATCTGTATGAAAGTTGGTCTGAATGTTCATCTTGATGATATCTAGGTCAAGTTTGAAACTGGGTCAACTGCTATCAAAAACTAGGTCAGTAGGTCTAAAATTATTAAAATCTTTTGACCTCTCTAGAGGCCATATTTTTCAATGGATCTTCATGAAAATTGATCTGAATATTCACCTTGATGATATCTAGGTCAGTTTCGAAACTGGGTCACGTGCGGTCAAAAACTAGGCCAGTAGGTATAAAAATAGAAAAACCTTGTGACCTCTCTAGAGGCCATATTTTTCATGAGATCTTCATGAAAATTGGTCAGAATGTTCACCTTGATGATATCTATGTAAAGTTCAAAACAGGGTCACGTACCTTCGAAAACTAGGTCAATAGGTCAAATAATAGAAAAACCTTGTGACCTCTCTAGAGACCATATTTTTCAATGGATCTTCATGAAAATTGGTCAGAATTTTTATCTTGATAATATCTAGGTCAAGTTCAAAACTGGGTCACATGAGCTCAAAAACTAGGTCACTATGTCAAATAATAGAAAAAACGACGTCATACTCAAAACTGGGTCATGTGGGAAGAGGTGAGCGATTCAGGACCATCATGGTCCTCTTGTTTTGTTTTGGTGGAATAAGTGCCAGTTTGTAACAGTATTCCAGTCAGTTAATCCGAACAGTAGTTTTGGATTCGGTACAAATATTAACCTGTTCTCCGACCAGTAGTTCTGGATTCGGTACAAATATTAACCTGTTCTCCGACCAGTAGTTCTGGATTCGGTACAAATATTAACCTGCTCTCAGACCAGTAGTTCTGGATTCAGTACAAATATTAACCTGCTCTCCGACCAGGAGTTCTGAATTCGGTACAAATATTAACCTGTTCCCCTACCAGTAGTTCTGGATTCGGTACAAATATTAACCTGCTATACGACCAGTAGTTCTAGATTCGGTACAAATATTAACCTGTTCCCCGACCAGTAGTTCTGGATTCGGTACAAATATTAACCTGTTCTCCGACCAGTAGTTCTGGATTCGGTACAAATATTAACCTGTTCCCCGACCAGTAGTTCTGGATTCAGTACAAATATTAACCTGTTCCCTGACCAGTAGTTCTGGATTCGGTACAAATATTAACCTGTTCTCCGCAGGTGACTGACAACTTCCCTGCATAATTTCCTAGATACTAGTAGAGGAAAAATGAGTTTTAAAAGTAAGTTTTCATGGAGAGTATACGCTGTGCCTGGGATTTGAACCTACAGCCTGATACATTAAAGTTCTTGCCTGCACTATCTATGACAGAACTTGACAGACAGACCTTTTTAAAATGGCTCTGTTTCAGTGCAGAATGTGGCTTTCTGGGCCGGATGAACTTGGTACTAAGAGAAAACACTTTTAAATGTTAATTCATTTTCTCACGAACTGGTTGATTTTCTTCTCTGATCTTTGTCTGTAAAAACATTGACCCCATCCCTCAAGATTCATTCTTAGGTGAACAATTCAGACCATTTCAGCCCTCTTGTTTAATAACTCTTACTTGTTCCAGGTATTTCCACTTCTAATACCAGGTTCTTGAATAATAAATTGCAGAGTATTGACATATTGTATGAATTATTTATTAATGATAAATTAACACACAGATGGATGTTTTAACATAATATCAATTTACATAATATCATAGCAGAATAAGTGTTTATTTCAAAGATGCATATATGTCAGGTGGTAAAATATGACTTTTCGATAAGACAGAAAGATGTCAACAGTTTTCAAACATTTCGTATAATTACTATCAGCATTATCTAGTTAAACCTCTCAGTGTTTGATATTTTTACAAAGATACTTAAGAAAGATAGGTACATTTTCAGTTTCAAACATGCATTTGACAGTGGTGCACTTAAAAGTAGTGAAGTAGTTATAAAAACTATAAAATTTCACTATCATTAGGCGTATCACTAGAGCAGCATGAGTGCATATTGCTTTATATGAAATCTTATCTCACATTAAGGTAGCGTTACACATGATGGTAAACTTTTTTTGTGTACAATTTAGGGTAACTAGTACCATTATAACCAGTAACATGTCTGCTAGCTAACAAGATGACATCAAACAGTACAAAATTAAATATTTTTAATAACCATAGTAACACACTAGCAGCCCAGTCAACATTTGGACATCTTAAATGTAAAATCATCCACATGTGCAACTATCTTAAATACACTCATGTAATGTACTCTTTTATAACTACTAAATACACTCATAATTTACCTTCATGCACAATACCTTAAATACACCAATGATGTACCAATATGTGCATAACCTTAAACACCCTCATGATGTTCTTTTCATGTAAAGGTTATAATGCAGTAATTCGGTAAAAAATGTGCTACTTCCGTGGTGTAGTCGAAAGAAGTCCCTAATAAATAGATCCTAATTTTTCCATTTTTCGCGCGTAAATCGGGGGCCAAATGGGCATTATTTCACTTGTGGAATGAATTTTACATAAAATAGGACACTTTTCATCTAATATTCGCATGTTTTCGAGTTGTTTACTTGAAAACGAAAGTAGGGTGTTTATTCTGCGGACCGCTTTCTGAAATGCGGCAATATGAGGGTACCTGACTTCAGCTGACTTGCATTTCACTGCATACTATTCAACACCCCTTTTTCTTTTCGTTTTCTTGAAGCAAATGTATGGATATCTTGTGGAAAATATGTCTACGACGGAGTGAAAATCTAGAAACTGTAACAAAATCGTTCTGAAGTAGCTGAATTTTATATGAAACAAAGAACAATTTCTTTTATTGGTATATATAACCTAAAACTACCTGAAATATATTACCTTTAATACACTCGTGGTACACCTTCATGTGCTGCTACCTTAAATAATTCATGGTACACCTTCATTAGACTAGCTCCTAGACTATGATATATCTTTTTACATTTTTATGATTAAATGTAGTGAACTGAGCCAGTCTATATCCTATGTCCAATATCATAGTATAGTACAATCTGCAAATTCACAAACCTAATTTTAGGTTTGTTATCAATCAATGTCAAGAACTTGCCATAGCCTAACTGATAATTTCAACATCATTCCTCTGTGAAAATCTCTAAAATAGACTGGCTTTGTCTCTATGAAATTGAATTCGTCAAAAAAAGGGGAAAATATAGAAATATATTTATTATCAGTCTAGTGGCTAGTCTACACCTTCATGTGCCACTACATTAAATACACTAATGCTGTACCTTCATGACTTGTGCAACTACTCAAATATTCAAGTTTTATGGAAGGCAAGACTTTCCAGAAGTATTTTCTGAAGATTTTTCTTCGATCATGAAATGTGAAAAACCTCTTAAATTTTCCAACAACATTTTCCAACAACATTTTTCATTTTTATAGTTTTCATAGTTTATTCTAATTATAAGCCTTCTTAATTTCCACAAAACTGGATGGTTTATTTAAATGCCAGGAAAATAAGTTCCATTCCATACCAACCATGCATAATGCATTTTAGTTATATAACATTTTGTATATTTGGAAAATTTATGTTTATACAATTTGTATTTTTGTTCCCAGCATGTAACTTGTTTAACAATCATGCAAAAAGATCTCATTTAAGGCTTTTGTGGCATTTGAATAAACAAGCCCTTACGGCATGAATTTGGTTAATTTGCATATTGACTGTAGGTTTCATGTTTGGATATGTCTGTGTTTGCTTTAGAAAAAAAAACACAAAAAACCTGTTTTAACCAGGAAGTTACTATTTAAGACCAATTCTCTGTAAGAACCAAAAAATTAAAGAAGGGGTCGGAAACTCATAGTCTCAGAATTACTTCATATTTGCACCCTTTTTAGTATTCAAGCCATATATGAAGAATCAAGGGTGAAAAGATATGAATCAGCTCTGGTTACCATGGAAACGGGAACATTATACTTTGTGCGAAAAATGGCAATTTCTGAGTGTCAAATTTTACTAAAATGTTACAATTTTCTTCACAGATAGTGGTCTCTATGTCTGAAATAGAGCACTAATTTTCATATTTGCCTGAAATACATACCTGAAGTAATTATTTAGAACAAATATTGTCTTCCAACATTTTCACAGTTTTAAAAGCAACAATTTTATAAATACCCCCTTCTAAGATTTTACATTATCTTTAAAAATTGGTCTCCATGTATATTTTTCAACTTCCAATAGAAAAAAAGTGCACGCATCTGAATATAATACTTGTAAGGATTCAGCAGAGCTATGATGCCCATTTCAATTTAAGGAGGAATTTTAGTGGGTCATTCATATTTGAGCTTTTTACAGAAATTTGAAAATTGGCAGAAAATGAGTTCTCAGCAAACTCATTTATGCCTAAATTACAGAATAACCTGTAATAATATTACATTGCCAGATACAGAATTATAGCAAAACATAAATATTTCATGTAAAATCATTTTACAAAGTTATACTGTCCAACACTTCGTCTAGAAATTAAGGAGAACGTTCCGTTACCATGGCAACGTACAAGAAAATTATAATTTAGACCTTTTTAAAGCACTTTCTGTATCAATTTTGTATTCTATGAAACAAGAAAAGTTCATCTGCAAACTGTCAATGCATCTAACGCACCTGAAGCACATTCTGGGCAGAATTAAGAAGGATACAACCATAATAATGATCTATCAAACTTAAAGTATTGTCACAAGGTCAGTTCTCAACAACCTTGTATGCACTTTTCTTTCTTTTGGGTAAACTAATTTTGAGTTTCAAGGCAATTGGAAATACTCATAACCAACTGATACTGGCCTTTAAGGTATTGTATGGTTACTTATCATGACTGTCCAATTTTTTTTCCAAGTTGCCATGGTTACAACATTCATTTTGCATGAAAAAACAGGGATCATCCAACGTCAAAATTTTAGGGAGGGAGTGACTTCTCCCTCCACAGAATTTAGGGGGAAATCGAGGAATTTAAGAAGATTCAGCATAAAAATATCTTCTTCAAGGTGAACATTCTCGGTATTTTCATGAAGATCTCATGAAAAATATGGCCTCTAGAGAGGTCACAAGGTTTTTGTATTTTTATACCTACTGGCCTAGTTTTTGACCGCACGTAACCCAGTTTCGAAACTGACCTAGATATCATCAAGGTGAACATTCTGACCAATTTTCATGAAGATCCATTGAAAAATATGGCCACTAGAGCATGATCCAGGAAGTAAACTTAGATAAGCTCTTCGTGATTTCCTAAATGAAGAGCATCAAGGGGAGGTAATAAAAATATGAAAAATGCCCCAAATCATAAACTTTGGCCCAAATCTACCAGAATGTGTCTGAATGACCCACTACGATTTATGTTTCTTTTTGAAATATCATCTTCCCTTTATACAAACAAATATACTTTTCTGGTGAGACCTGTGCACTTTTCAAGATGTAGAGCACAATATAAACATATGTTTTGCTCCATAAATATATTTTTTCTTGCAGATAAAAGTCTAGATCATACAAGAATCAAATAAATATTTGGAAATATTAGTTTGGTATGAACCTTGTTCATTTGTCTTTAAAATTTGCAAGTACGAAAATAAAGGACACTTTCTAGTACTTTCCAGATAAGAAAATAGGCCTGCACCCCTATTTTTTTGAAAATTCAGCAAGTTGGGGATTTGCATCCTCGTTTCCATGGTAACCGGGACATATATTGCAAAAATGAAAAACAGGATTTGCTTAATTTTGCACCCTCTTCAAGAAAAAATCGGTTTAAAGGAAATCTGTGACTATGAGTTTCCAACTTTTTTTGGTTTTTACAGAGAATTGGTCTTAATCAGTACTTTCAGATAAGATCTTCATTATAAAGTTACAAGTAGACCTTACTATTTTGCTGAGTGCAGAAATATAATTCAGGTCTTTTCTCATTAAACAGGAAGCTATTAAATTCAAGTAAAATTAAGTGACAATTACTGATTTTCACAGTCCTTGTTAACGTGTTATTGCATTTAAGTGTTTAAAACAGAAATGTTTTTTTATAAAAAAGGCAAAAGTTCTTATCCAAGTTTGGAAATTCAGTCTTGTTGCATTAGCAGTGTCCTAGATCTCTTTCATTGTAGGATAAAGTAATAACAACCCTGTATTACTTGAACTTTTTACCTCTGTTAGGTAATGAAATAAGATATTCCAAATCACAGGTGTTCCTCAATTTATGGTCCCCATTTATGATTGAATACTTGTGGGAAATGTCTTGGTGGTTTTTTTTTTGATAAATTTAATAAGAGTAATCCATCAGGATATAACTATGTTACAAGATATTCTTATGATGCACTGAACTGAACTGCTGTAAACGGTATCATGATGAATGTTGTATTGTGATGAAATAATGTTATGCAACAGAAATAAAGTTAATTTTTTGCTACCTTTGTCGAAGAATAGGGATGCATGGCAAACAAAACCTGTTACACATCATCAGCATGAAGTGGACATGAGCATATTGTAGGGAGATTGTTCGATTATTTTTATGACTCTTTTCTTACAATATAAATCAACCATTTTTCAGTGAGAATGTGTCATACAATAATGACATCTTGTTTTGTTTTTTTCAAAAATCTTACTAAAATTGTGATATTTAAGCAACCATCTGGGGTTAGATACCATATGATTCCTGAAAGAGAATCATTGCTTTCATCATTTTACATTGAAGCAGGTCAGGTGATGACCAGAGCCTGAAATAATGCTCAGTGGTATGTGGTGTCTTTCCTCTCCTTTGCACAGCCATATAATTATGTCTGTGTGACTCAACCTTTACCCTGCTAAAATTTCTAAAATGGACTGGTCCATCATTCAGTCTGGGCAGTACCTACCACTTATTATTCAAAAAGGTGTTCACTGAAAATTTACTTAGTAGCGAACAGTGCAGACCATGATCAGACTGCACAGATGTGCATGCAGGCTGGTCTTGGTCTGCACTGGCCGCAAAGGCAAAATCATTGCCACCAGCAGGCTAAAGGTTAAAGACCAACTACATAAATTTCACACTGTCAAAATAAGATGCAGTTTGTCATGTCTGCTCTGTTATAGGTAAATTAACTTTTTTCCTTTGGTTTATATCTTTCTGTTTAGATAAAGATGATGATTCTAAAATCACTATAAATACCTGTTATATGGAGAGTCAAAACGATATAGATAGATTATGCAGTTTGAATATTTTCTTCAGGTCTTGGTGTGTTGTTGGTTGTAGTTGTTGGTGTTGGATGGAAGTGTACTCCAAGAGGTCATGAACCCTTGCATGCACTCTTTAACCTTGGTGATTTTAGGCACAACAGACGCACAAGACGACACCGTCACCACAGAAGGGATGGGAGATGGCATGGTGGTAACTATTTATTTTTTAACCTTTTTTTGCAAACACCTACAAATTGCTACTTATGTAAGGGTAGAAAAAAGTTACATTGAAACATCGAAACTTGTGATCAACACCTTAAAGATTTATATATGTGTAGTAATTGTCAACAGTTCATTCATTTTTGTTTCAAATGATTGAAATTAATAGAGATCTATGACAAAGTATGAATAAATGTGACAATATTTGAAGCAGTACATATTAATGATATCTTTGATGGACGGTACAATATTACAATTTCAGGTTCCATGTATCCAGAATTTCAGTATCGTCGCCCACCACCATCCTATAATGCATCAATGCAGGAATATCAACATCAGCTAATGGTAGCACAGCAGAATCAGACACCTGATATATATGATCCTGAAAACGTCCCCGATGAGGATTACAGTCTACCTAGTTCTCCTCCACCTTCGTATCGTTCACGTGCGAGTACAGTTCGTGCTGGGATACAAATCACATTCCCGCCGAATCAGGGTGGTGAATATCCAGACTCTAGGCCACCTACATATAGGTCACATCCAAGTAACACACTTCAAGGTCGGCATTCTAGACCGTCTCTCTCTAGAGACGATGATGATGATATAGAAAATGCTGCCCCGGCTGATGTAGCCTTTACTGGCTCGTCTGTTATTGTTGACACAAACGCTACTTCCAATGCTACAAATATCCAAATATCTCCATCTCTTGCTTCCAATCAAAATGTGACAGTCTCTGTGACTACAGTTTCCGTGACAACGTCTCCGGCCACTCAGTCAGCGCAGGTACCTCCCATACAAGGACAGTCTGCCTCACCAAGTGAGGCAGTAGATATTGTCGACCCAGTTGGAGAAGGGGAAGCTGACAGAGTAGAAACAGCACTTTAATGATTGTTCAAATTTAGTGCTTCCTTTTCCAGTGTGTATTATAAACATTTAATCAAACACAAAATAAATTAGGCATTACTCTTCACATGTATTGGTATGATTCACTGGTAAACTTATGGGGTAAATACGTCAATGAAATCACAGTTTCCTTATACTATTGTTTACAATTGTGTTGTTATGCCTGAATTCTGATTTAGTTTAACTTTGTTCAAAGTCTTAATAATTTATTCAGAAATAAGATTTTGTTGAAGGTGCATAATTATTTTTTTAAATGCACAGATTTAATTTTTGTGAAAACAGATGATTCCTTTAAACTCCATCATTACAAATTTTTTCTTACAGTATACATTACAAATTTTTTCTTTCTTACAGTATACCATTACAGATTTCAATTTTGAATTTACATTGTACAGCTTCCATGCTGTAAGTTGCTTAAGCTCTTGTTTAAACCACTGTGCACTGATTTCTGGTCTTAAATTTGACCTGGATTTTTGCATTTATTAGTGAAACTTGAGCATGTGTTCATAGCTGTTTATTTTGTTGTTTGTTTATCCAATGTGCTTAATGTTAAAACATAATACTAGTGTTATTTTTTTTGTGTTTTCAGTTCTTTGTTTTAGATAGTTTTAGATGGTTACTGTTGTAAAACATTATGTTAATCATTTATTTTTCATGTAGACTATGTATTCTACCCGCCAGAAGAGGGTGAAGTAAAATAACTGTGTCAGAGTGTGTATGTTCACCAAAGAATATAAGTAGCTTGGTTGGATCGAAGACACTAGTTTAGCGTGACATGCCCTATCTAATTATAGCAAACAAGAGTGAAGAGTGAATAAAGTTACCAACTTCTTTGCTATCAAACTATGGCCTAAATTTTATCTACAGAAAGATTATTTGTAGGTAGATTGTATATGCTATTAAAGTTTTCTACAGTCTCCCATTTTAACAAACTTATGTTTAGGTACATTTATATATTTTATTGCATCTTCTCTTGGTGTGAAGTCTACATTTACTATGAATTGTTAAGTAACACAGTCTGGGCAGTGAAAGATTGTATAATATATTGAGATTATAGTAAGATCAAACTTTGATTCGATTCTCTCCCATTAATGTGGTATTTTATGATAAGCTAAAATGGATTAAGCTTGTTTAGCTAGATATGGTGGTGATGTCTAGTGTCAAGGTAATATAATAGGGATTACCTGCATTATTGGCAATTAAATGTTATGTCATGTGTATTTATCAGCATATATTAAGTATGTAATAACACAAGGGACATTATCTGTGACATTTTGTTTGAAATATTTAATTGCAATAAGAATGGTGCCAGGTATAATATTAGTTAAGAAGACTTACCTTTTCACCTGGTCCCTGTGTATTAACTTACTCTTTGTTGCTTATGGCAAACTCGAGCAGAGGTGTCAAAATTTTTCACACCATCGGCGGTCAGAATGTATCGGTTAATTAAAAATTTTCTCACATTGTGAAAATTGCATGGTCTATTCCCCGACTATCTAAAATGTTTGTTTGTCGGTATATTTGATCTGATAATGAGATTAATTATTGATGAAAGGTTGAAGTAAAATTTTATTGATCAAAATTGTTATTAATTATTACTTTTTTTTCTGCGGGATCGAGGAGATAATTATGAGATCTTAATATTTTAATCAACAGTTGTTTGCATGCAAATAAAGAAAATAAGATAGCATTTTCATAAAATTGAGACGATAATTATGAGATCTTATTTTGGAAAAGAAAATTGCGAATTCGATTACAGTATTTCAAATAAAAAAATGTCTTAGCTGTTTCTTCACATGTGCCATTTACGATCTCTCATAAATAACGTTTGTAATACGTTTTTTTGAAAATGTCACGAGTGTGTTATTATAACACATCACCGTTTCCTCTGCAAATGGTCTCGATGACAGTTGGTAAAACAAACTTCAATTTACTTCGTATGTTGGTCAATGTTTGGGTCGCTCGAAACCATGGATAACTCGAGCATTTTGCTCATCCCCTTGCGACCTCGAGCGAGCGGTGTTTCACTGCTGTATTTGGTATAAAAATTATAAAGGGATCAAAGCATATATTCTTTAAAGATAGCCGCCCCTTCTGTTATTAAAAAGAATTATTAAGGCTAAAGGAATTTTTTCTATAGTTTTATAGTTTTTGTCATTTTTAGCTCCACTATTCGGAGAATAGGGGGGGGGGGGGGGGCTGTTCTACTCGCCCTGGCGTCGGCATGACCTTTCTTGGTTAAAGTTTTTGGCAACATTTGTTTTTCTGCCATATCTTTGTTACTATTGCATATATCTTACTGTAACTTCACATAAACATTGTCCAGCATACAAACAAAGTATGTGCAGGGGCTGGGCCCATTATACATAAGGTCAAGGTCACCAAGGTGTTATACTTAGGTTATTTGTAAGGTTTAAGTTTTTCGGCAACCTTTGTTTTTCTGTCATATCTTTGTTACTATTGCTTATATCTTACTGTAACTTTACATTAACATTGTCCAGCATACAAACAAAGTATGTGCAGGGGCTGGGTCCATTATACCCAAGGTCAAGGTCACCAAGGTGTTATACTTGGGTTATTTTTAAAGTTAAAGTTTTTCGGCAACCTTTGTTTTTCTGTCATATTTTTGTTACCATTGCTTATGTCTTACTCTAACTTCACATAAACATTGTCCAGCATACATACAAAGTATGTGCAGGGGCTGGGCCCATTATACCCAAGGTGAAGGTCACCAAGGTGTTATACTTGGGTTATTTTTAAGGTTAAAGTTTTTCAGCAACCTTTGCTTTTCTGTCATATCTTTGTTACTATTGCTTATATCTTAATGTAAGTTTACACAAACATTGTCCAGCATACTAACAAAGTATGTGCAGGGGCTGGGCTCATACCCAAGGTCAAGGTCACAAAGGTGTTATACTTGGATTTTTTTTTCATGTTAAATTTTTTTGAAAGCATTGTTTATAGACAATTAGACATATCTTTGGTACCTTAGATAATGCTTGAAATTAAAAATATTTCTTTATAATCATCATCTGCATGTGTGGTTACAATCCCCATAACTCTTATTGTATTTTTGACAGAATTATGCCCCTTTCATACTTTATGTTTTTTTGGCTATCTTCGCTTTCTGGATATAACTTTAGTACAATATAAGATAAAGACTTGAAACTTAAAATGTATCTTTATCATCATCATCTGCATTTGTGGTAACAATCCCCATAACTCTGATTTGTATTTTTGACCAAATTATGCCCCTTTAATACTTAAATTTTTTGACAAACTTCGTTTTCTGGACATAACTTTGGTACTATATAAGATAATGACTTGAAACTCAAAGTTATATCTTTACCATCATCAGCTGCATGTGTGGTAACAATCCCAATAACTGTAATCTGTGTTCTTGACAGAATTATGCCCCTTGGTGTATCTTCCTTTTAAAAGTAGAGGTCTCATATTGAGACATATATTCATTTTATTGTCAAATCGCCGAATAGTGGAGCGCACTGTCTTACGGACAGCTCTTGTTCAAGTACATAGTTACCATGACATGGCAGTACATACAGTTAATACATATGATAACTTATGATAAATTTACATATTTTTATACAATGTTTTTTATTTTCAACATTCCATAATGCAGTAACATATCAAACCTTATTTGAGCCACGCCATGAGAAAACCAACATAGTGGGTTTGCGACCAGCATGGATCCAGACCAGCCTGTGCATCCACGCAGTATGGTCAGGATCCATGCTGTTCGCTAACAGTTTCTCCAATTCCAATAGGCTTTAAAAGCTAACAGCATGGATCCTGACCAGACTGCGCGGATGTGCAGGCTGGTCTGGATCCATGCTGGTCGCAAACCCACTATGTTGGTTTTCCCATGGCACGGCTCATTTAAATATGAATTGTCTTGCCAAATTGCCTTATTTCTTTATAATGTTTTAGGAAATAACTTTAACTTATTCTTTAAGTTTTATGTATTCATTTTACTTTTGACAGTTTGTGTTTATTTTTATACATGAGAAACTGGTTTTAGAAATCTTATTTATAAGTTTTTGGCTATTTGTGACTTCTTATATATCAAAAAATAGTTGCATTACTGAACAAGTGTTTCAAAATGAACGTTGAAGTAAACTAATGGCTTTGTTATGTCATGACATTTTTTGGATACAGCATTTTGACTCAGAATAAACTAAGAATGGGTAACTTCCTTAAATAGAAAATATTTTAAGAAATTGTAGAAATTGAAAATCTGAGAAATGTCCAACCATGTTGTTTTATTTAGTACAACTCTGTTTTTTAGTCACATAATTCATGCACCTAATTCAGGCAGTTTTAGCAATAAAAATTTGTTTTATAAGACTTTGTAAACACATACTTTATACTTTCTTAATTTAATTGAATTTTATAGTATTTGAATTTTTTAATGGGTGTGGACCAAAGTTGCTTTTAAATATAATGATATATGTGATAGGTAACTTCAGCTATAGTTGAAGCATTACCAGGTACTTTGAAAGCCTGATTGTTTGATCATCGATACTCAAACACACAGGCTTGCTAGAGCAATGTTTGTATTCCTGTACTGTTTTTCTGGAAACCGTGGTATATTCAAGCATTTTGCTTGTATCCTTGCGGCCTGGAGCAATGTAAACTATATACAAACGGAGCTCTGGCAGGTCCAGTTCAGGGTGCAAGGTGAAACCATGTCAGTATTTATCCAGATGAAAAATGACCAATTACTCTCTTTTACATTTATCATCATTGAATCTTTTATCTAGATCTGATGCAGACATTTTATAGAAATATTCATACATTGTATTTTGCCATCAGTTTGGTTAGTTTTATTGTACACTGATGTGAAACAGAATGCCACAGGAAAAAAAAAAGACAAAAAAAATTTTCTTTCAGTTTTCTCATTTTGAAAATTCTAGAGAAAATCAGTTGCTTTTGGTTTAAAGTTGATTGTATTCATATTTGTTTACCTTTTCAGACCGTTAAGAGCTGATTGTTGTTACTTATGCAATCCAGTGATGTATGTAGGCAATCCAGTGATGTATGTAGGCAATGGTTTTTCCTTCAGCATTTTTGTTTCACATCAGTCTTCATCATTAACTTGAACCTGTGATTATGTTTATTACATTAAACATTATTTGTGTTATAGAAACTCACACTGTTTAAACAGTATGTATTTCCATCGAGGTTAGTTCTTCCAAAATCATGTACAGTCAAACATCTTTTGCTCTAACTCTATGGGAGTGGCAAAATTTGTAAGTTACCGGTAGTTTGAGTCATCAAGGCTTTTTTGGGTCATTACACCAAAATGTGTACCTTGCTACTTTATTACTGGCATATGTATACCATATGCAATGTAGCCTCTTTCAAATCAAAACAGTAAATGGGATGTGTTTTTCAGATATAAACCAGTACTCTGTTTCTAACAAAGTATTTTCTTGTACAACTTGTATGCAGTGATCAGATCATAATAAATTTTAGCATATAAATCATTAGAAAATGACGAAAACACAACACTTTGCTTAATTTCACTTAGACTGACTTGTTCATCTAAAAATCAATACACTGTGCTGTGGTTGCTCAGGCACACTTAAAAAAGTAACTGATAGGGAAGATGCATATTTGGCATGCATTTTGTCTGTTTGAGGTAAAAAATGCACTATTAAACATCTGTTGGGACAGTTGGTCAATTCGGGAGTTTGAATTATCAGTGTTAGAATTTTCCAGGGCCAAACAATATGCATTATTTAAGGATTTAAGGATTTAGAGGGACTGGTTGGAGTTTGAGCAAACAAAGTTCGGCTGTACTATTTTTATTTAGTATATCTGTTTCAGTTTTGAAATGGGAAGTTCATTTGGTAATTATGAAACATGTCTCATTCTTTTAGCAATATATATAGTTTTATTATTTTAGGATATAATTTCTGAGTATTTTATCTATACATCTTACCATTTCATGTTAAGAAACTTTTATATCAGAACAGGTTGTAATTATTTCACTTATCATGATTTTGACATTATTTATCGTTGTTATTTTAATAGAAGATTGTTTTGAAAGTCTTCTGATGTTTTATGATTTTCCATATTTTCATTAATCAAAGTTGTTGGCAAAAAGAAAGGAATTTTCAGCTTTGTTACTAAAGTTTCGTACCCAAAAGGAATAATGGAAAGCCTGAATATCAATTATTTTCCTTTCAAAATAGGGATTTAGATGTTGTTACATCTATAAGGGATATTGTTACCTATTCTAAATAATGGTTTAATGTAAGACAGTAATGTTTCAAATTCACTTTAGCCATTCGAGGAACCTGGGTACCAGGAACCAATTCAGCTAACATATCACCTTGTGTTCATGACATTGTATACATAAATGACAAGACATTCACAAACATAATACATGTCATACATCTTGGATTTTTTATCTTGGTTTAAGAATGTCAGAAATGATTTTTAGAAAGTCTGCCTTGCCAGTAGATATTTTTGTATTTATAGCTGGGAATAAATTGAAACAGAACTGTAAACAAGTTTTAAGGTTCAGTTTAATGTGTCCTAGGTATAAGTTCCAGGATTAAGTTGTAACTTTCAGTTTATTATGTTCTATAAAACATTGAATTGGAAGTGTGAAGATCTGTACCTTCTGTTGCATATATGTATTTGTTTCGGTTAATAAATAATAAGATGAACAATACAGAATCATTGTTATTCATTTTAAGAATTATGCTTGTAACTAAAACAAAACTGCTCTTGTCTATCTGTTCTTCATGAAACTTGGGCAAAACGTTTGTCATATTGTTTTGGGGTGAGCAAAGATATCCTAGAAGATTAAAAAAATCTGTTTGAGCTGTTTGCAAAAAATCCTTTTGTTTATGAAATTTGCACAGCCTTGATTAACTTACCTCAGTTTCAAAGATAATTTTATAATCTGGCTTCATTTCATTCAAGGATTTTCTAAAATTATTTTATCATATCATTTTTTTATCAAAAGTAATAGAGCATATTTCTAAAATTGTGATAACAGCCTACATGGTAAAAAGTTCTTAACCATTTCAAAATATTAACTGGTACCCTGCTGTTTCAGATATGCATACATGAATGTTTTACTTGTGTAGGAGTAATTATGCCTCCCCCACCCCCACCCCCTCTCTGGGGGAGACATATTGTTTTTGCCCTGTCTGTCTATTCGTCTGTATGTCACACTTAATTTCCAATCAATAACTGGAGAACCGTTTGACCTAGAACCTTCAAATATCATAGGGTGGCAGGGCTTATGGAGAAGACGACCCCTATTGTTTTTGGGGTCACTCCATCAAAGGTCAAGGTCACAGGGGCCTGAACATAGAAAACCATTTCCAGTCAATAACTTGAGAACCACTTGACCCAGAATGTTGAAACTTCATAGGATGACTGGTTATGCAGAGTAGATGACCCCTATTGATTTTGGGGTCACTCTGTTAAAGGTCAAGTCACAGGGGCCTGAACATGGAAAACCATTTCCAATCAATAACTTGAGAACCACTTGACCCAGAGTTTTGAAACTTCATAGGTTGATTGGTCATGCAGAGTAGATGACCCCTTTTGATTTTGGGGTCACTTTATTGGTCAAGGTCACAGGGGCCTGAACATGGAAAACCATTTCAGATCAATAACTTGAGAACCACTTGACCCAGAATGTTGAAACTTCATAGGATGATTGGACATGCAGAGTAGATTATCCCTGTTGATTTTGGGATCACTCTTTTAAAGGTCAAGGTCACAGGGCCTGAACATGGAAAAACATTTCTGGTCAGTAACTTGAGAACCACTTGATCCAGAATGTTGAAACTTCGTAGGATGATTGAACATGCAGAGTGGATGACCCCTATTGATTTTGGAATCACTCTATTAAAGTTCAAGGTCGCAGCAAACAGAACATGGAAATCCATTTCCAGTCAGTAACTTGAGAACCACTTGACCCAGAATGTTGAAACTTCATAGGGTGATAAGACATACAGAGTAGATGACCCCTATTGTTTTTGGGGTTACTCTATAAAAGGTCAAGGTTGCAATGAACAGAACATGGAAATACATTTCCAGTCAATAACTTGAGTTCAATTGACCTAGAACCTTCAAATTTCATAGGGTGATAGGAGTTACAGAGTAGATGTCCCCTATTGTTTTTGGGGTCACACCATCAAAATTCAAGGTCATAGGGGGCTGAACATAGAAAACACTTTTCAATCAATAACTTGAGAACCACTTGACCCAGAATGTTGAAATTACATAGGATGATTGGACATGCAGAGTAGATGACCCCTACTGATTTTGGGGTCACTTGATCAAAGGTCAAGGTCACAGGGGCCTGAACATGGAAAAAGTTTCACACCATCAAATTTCAAGGTCACAGGGGGCTGAATATAGAAAACTCTTTTCAATCAATAACTCGAGAACCATTAAGCCCAGAATGTTGAAACTTTGTGGAGTGATTGGACACACCAAGTAGATGATTCCTATTGCAGCCAACCATCAGTGTCGCTTTGACTTTTGCTCCTGTCCCCTATTGACTTTCTGCCTTTATGACTATGCACTGGGGGAGACATGCACTTTTCTACAAAAGCATCTTCTAGTTTTTACAGGAATTGTAAAAGAATAACTGGAAAGTAAGTCCAAATGTAAAATGAGCCGCGCCATGAGAAAACCAACATAGTGGGTGTGCGACCAGCATGGATCCAGACCAGCCTGCGCATCCGCGCAGTCTGGTCAGGATCCATGCTGTTCGCTAACAGTTTCTCCAATTCCAATAGATTATAAAAGTGAACAGCATGGAGCCTGACCAGACTGCGCAGATGCGCAGGCTGGTCTGGATCCATGCTGGTCGCACACCCACTATGTTGGTTTTCTCATGGCACGGCTCAAATTTCTTCCTAAGTAAATCAATATCCTTACTTAGCAGTTTCTTAGTGAATACATCGTTCAAGCAACGTGTCAAAGTTATAATTAATCGGGCCAAACCCAAACTTACTAGACCTCTCCCCAATGATTTTCTTATGGCTGTTCCTTACTTCAGAAAATTTGTGTCACACTTATCTTTTGTTTAAATTTATCACCATTTTTCAACAATATTTCCGTTATGTAGTGTTAGCTGACTAACCTAACAAGTGTTCCAGTACAAATCTATTTTTCGCAAGTAACTGTCTACTTCTCCACATGAAGCAGAATTGGTAGACAAATGACTTCAGACAAAATGTCTTCAATTAACCCTTTACCTGCTAGATTTCTATCATGAACTTGTCCATCTTTCAATTTGGACAGTATCATTAACTCAGATGAAAGGGGTGTTTACCAAAAAGATACTGAATGGATGGTGAACAGTGCAGATCTTCATCAGACTGCACGGATGAGCAGGCTGCTCATGATCTACAGTGGTGGCAAAGGCAGAATCAGTTCTGTCCAGCATGATAAGGCTTAACTCATCTCGCATAACAAAGAAACCATTTATAGTGTTCTATGCCAGCTTTAATTATGATAATTCATTGTTTTTAATTTGAATGCTGGTAATGAAATGTTAACAATCGATTGCTTTATTTTAATCTTGTTTCCGCTTTTTCAAAGTTTGCAGGGGACCAGCGTAGCCTTCTGACACTTGATGGTGATTAAGTACTAGTGTTTGAATCTCCTTAAAAATGAAATATTATTGGGGAAATGAATCAGGGGAAATGAAATGACAATGAACTCAAATAAGTGAGGATATTTCAAACCAAACCAAAAGAAAATATGGGGGTGCTAATCCAAATATGACCAGATTAATTTTGTAATGAAAAAACAAAACAAATTGTCTTGGCTTAGAAGGGAAGAGGGAGGCCACACTGCTGCTCTGCAAATCTCCCTAAATTCTACACTTCACAGTAAGCATCTGTATTATCCTCTATTATTGTTCACACAACAAATTCATTGCAGTTCAGGCTGACATTTATAATAAAACAAGAGCAATCTCAGTGACGGCCTGATTTATACAGGTAGGGGAGATAAATAACCATTATTACATACTAGTACCAGCTTCTATTCCCCGTTAAGTTACAATGGAACCAGAAACGTCAATATTTTCCCATACGCTGACGCCTGAATTTCATATCGGGTGCGTGACGTTATTTAATGTGTGTCGTTGCATTAAATCTTTTATTTAGTTCAGTATGGTAAATCGTATTCAGTCTATTGAACAAATTCATAATATTTATATTATATTCATCTTTGCATCGGGAAACATGCACACGTTCTTTAGCGGAAGAATATTGCGCTCCTAAAAGTCGCGCAATATTTCCTCTGCAGAACTCGTGCATCAATATCTAACACAGTGTTACTTCCCCTTATCGGTACAGTAGATTGTTTTGACAATGTTGCTCGTACAAAGCTGTATTTAACCGGTGTGCTTTAATACAGTAATGCATATTTATACAAGTATGTAATGATGCAAAATGAGGCGTAATGCTATACAGTGAAACACCGCTCGCTCGAGCATCGATGACTCGAGCACCCGGGCTCGCTCGAGCAATTCATGTGGTCCCGGCCGATTTCCTTCTATTTCCTATGTGAAATTACCATGGCTGGGTCGAGCATCGATAACTCGATCGCTCGAGCATGACACCTGGTCCCTGTGTATTAATTTACTCTTTGTTGCTTATGGCAAACTCGAGCAGAGGTGTCAAAATTTTTCACACCTTCGGCGGTCAGAATGTATCGGTTAATTTAAAATTTTCTCACGTCGTGAAAATTGCATGGTCTATTCCCCGACTATCTTAAATGTTTGTTTGTCGGTATATCTGATCTGATAATGAGATCAATTATTGATGAAAGGTGGAAGAAAAATTTTACTGATCAAAATTGTTATTAATTATTTCTTTTTTTCTGCTGGATCGAGGAGATAATTATGAGATCTTAATATTTTAATCAACAGTTGTTTGCATGCAAATAAAGGAAATAAGACAGCCTTTTCATAAAATTGAGATGATAATTATGAGATCTTAATTTGGAGAAGAAAATTGCGAATTCGATTACAGTACTTCAAATAAAAAAAAATGTCTCAGCTGTTTCTTCACATGTGCCATTTACGATCTCTCATAAATAACGTTTGTAATATGTTTTTTTTTAAAATGTCACGAGTGTGTTTTTATTACGCATCACCGTTTTCTCTGGAAATGGTCTCGATGACAATTGGTAAAACAAACTTCAATTTTCTTCGTATGTTGGTCAATGTTTGGGTCGCTCGAAACCATGGATAACTCGAGCATTTTGCTCATCCCCTTGCGACCTCGAGCGAGCGGTGTTTCACTGTATAATGAACGGGGGCATTGGGCGTAACGTATATATATCTTGGTTAATAATTATTGTAATGGCAGGAGCAAGATTTTATAGGACTAAATTATGCTGAGCATGGGCGTACCCCTCATAAATATTCCATAACTACTGTTCATTATCTATGCACTTCAGTTCGTTACCTGTTCTACACAGTGATCGTGAAGTTTAAATAAATTCTGTTCAAAACTATGAAAGCAGAGTTACACTGCACTTCCTCTTATTGCTCTATCATTGTCTCGCCCACTTTTGGTGGACGTGAGACAGCGATCCAAATTCGGCGACGGCGACGGCAACTGCGTCGGCAATTGGGAATAACTAAAAAAAAGTTACATATATTTCTTTTAAACCTTGAAGGATAGTTCAACAACTCATTTTACATCTCCATAATGCGTCCTGGTCCCCTAGTTACATTGACCTTGAAGAAATTTGTATGTTTTAGATTTTTTATGCCATTGAAAATTCACAAAATTGACAATTTATCAAAAACCGTTTCATATATTGCTTTGAAACCTTGTAGGATGGTTCAAAAACTCATTTTACACCCGATAGCGAATCCTGAACCCCTAGTGACCTTGACCTTGAAGAAATTAGCATTTTATTTAAAACCCTTGATGCCTTTGAAAATTCACAAAAATGAAAATTTCTCATAAACGGTTACATATATTGTTTAGAAAGGTAAAAGGTAAGGGTAGATTTCCCGGAAGCACAGAACACCCCAAAACACAGTCATAGAGCCATGCGTCGCAAAGTAGGCACACAACAAAAAGAAGCTGTAACGGAAAAGTATTGTAGACGGGTTGCTTCAAAAATCCAACAAGTACATTATAAATATATGCAAAATACAGACAAATGGTGGGGGTGGGAGGGGGGGGGGGGCGGTGTTAAGGGGTAGATACAAGGATCGGATATTGGGGGAAGGTGGAGCAAGAATGAATATTCAACAGGGAAAGCCTAAACGCACAAAAGACAAACACACACGCACGCACGCACGCACGCACGCACACAACACAAGAAAACATAACAGCCGGGCAACGTCCAAGGACGGCCGGCGGACAAAATTATGGTGGTCACGACAACTTACTCATGGTAAAAGGAGAGAGGCAGCAAATGCAAAGAAGCGTAAATGCAAGGAAAGGGATGGGATGGGGGTAATGGGGGCAGTGGGGTGAAAGAGAAAAGATACGCTAACAACAAACAAGACAACATACACAACACAAAATACGAGACGGACAAAAATATGTTGAAAATAGGGGTACCGCCTTGGAACGGTCAGTAACCTATAAAAAGGAAACTGTTTTTTTTTAAACCTTGTATGATGGTTCAATAACTTATTTTACACCCATGGAGAGTCCTGGTAAGTCCTATAAAATAGTAGAGATAAATCTATTAATAACTGAGATACAGCAAAAGTGCATCACATTTTGAACATGAAATAATATATTGGTGCCAGAGTTATGGATCTTGTATCATATGGATGATAATGCGGAAAAAAAACATTTAAAGCCTTGAAATAAATGCATTTAGTTACAACAATATTGTGAAAAAGCGTCAAATAAAACTGAGTATGTAAGTAAAAAGGTGACATTATTCAAGAAATATTTGCACCAGAGCTATATGGACCATATGTCATATGATGAGAACGATGATGTGGAACAATTATTTTAAGTTTGAATCAGATCTCATCAGTAATAACAGAGATATAGTGAAAATGCATCAAAAATGCATAAAATTCCGGGTAAAAGGTGGGTATAATTCATGAAATATTGGTGCAAGTGTCATATAATTTGAGTAATGATGTGGAACAACTATTTTAACTTAGATATAGTGTAAAAGTGCAACAAAACTTTAACCTGAAAGTTTTAGTAAAAAGTCGGCGTAATTCATAAAATATTGGTACCAGAGTCATGGATCTTGTGTCAAATGATGTAGGGGATAATGTGGAACAATTATTTCAAGCTAGAATCAAATCCCTTTTGTAACAACAGAGTTATAATGAAAATGCATCAAAATTAATCTAAAATTCTATGTAAAAGGGGGCATAATTTATGAAAAACCGATGAGTTTTGGCCCATGTGCCATATGATTTGGTTGATGATGAGGAATAACTAACTTAAGTTTGAAGTAATTTCATCAAGCAACTACAGAGATAAAGAGAAAGTGCATCAAAACTCAAACCAAGGTGTGGACGTGGAATGGACACCGACGCTAGCTCTCCGTGTACATCGTATAGTCCAGATAAAAATGTTAATTACAATTTCTATAAAACCCTAACCAGCAGGGCTAGCTTGGTAGAAGATTCATTGGTTGCAAGTTTAATTACTGGTACTTAAGCAAGGGTAATATCTTTTACATGAGGTTTTGGAGTATAATCTAAATCATAAGTCAAAAGGGGCATAATTCATGAAAAATTGACACCAGAGTTATGGACATTGTGTCATATGGTGTGAGCGATTATGTGGAACAACTGCTGTCAGTTTGAATCAAATCCATATAGTAATAACAGAGTTAGAGTAAAGTACTGGAAAACTTTAACCTGAAAATCTAAGAAGAAAGGGGGACAATTCATAATATTGATCAAAAGTTATGACCCCTGTGTCATGATGATGAATACCTATTTTAGATTTGACAAAAACTCCATCAAGTAATAACAGAGATAAAGTGAAAATTCATCAAACTTTAACAAAGGTGTGGAGACGGAACGGACTAGTACACAGGGTCAAGTAGGATAGCTCCTCATATACTTCGAACAGTCGAACTAAAAGCTGGGAGAGTGCATTAAAATAAAGTAAATTAAAGGTTAACTAAAGGATGTTCTATGTTTATCTCTAGCAGATCATAAAAGAGGCCAAGTGACCAGAACAGACTTGAGAGAGGACTTTACAATGAATCCATCAAGTTGTTCATGAGAAAAAGTTATTCAAAGGTTAACCTCTAGCGACCCTTCAAGGGGCCAAGTGCACCCATTTGAACAAAATTGAGAGAAGACCTTACAAAGATGCTACAAACCAGGTTTAACTTGAAAAAGATCCAGCAAGCGGTTCATGAAAAGAAGTTGTTGAAAGTTGTGTCTATTTTTAATTCTAGCAGCCCAAAAAGGGACCAAGTACCCCCATTTAAAAATCTAAGAGACCTTACAATAATGCAACATACGAAGACTGATGAAGATCCACCAAGCGGTTCATGTGAAGAAGTTGTTTAAAGGGTTTTTTATTCTATTTATAACTCTAGCGACCCCTAAAAGGGGCTAAGTACCCTCATTTTACAATGATTCGACAGAACAAGTTTGAAAAGATCCTTCAAGCGGTTCATGAGGAGAAGTCGTTTGAAGGTTATTCTATTTTTAGCTCTAGCGGCCCTTTAATTGATTGAATTTATTGTGGTAAAATAGACAATATATCATAAAACAAATACAAATTCAATCTCAACATAATAAATGTGAACATTAAAATGCAGTTGTAGATGATATATAATCAATACCAAGGATAACACAAGAAAAGAGCACAAAGCTTTTTTAATTCCATTGTGGTCCTTTGAATTGATCATATGACACCGGAAAGGCAAATTAATTAATCAAGTTTTGCTTATGTTGGATTAAATTAAAGCACATGTCTTTAACATTTGTATTATAATATCACAGAGAGTCGCTTGACATTGAACAGATAATACTAAGACTCATACACTACACTTAAGAAATAAATATTTTATGCCTGAACAAAACAAAAATATTGACCAGATAAAAAGACTAGACTCTGACTGACACTGTTTGCATAAAATGTTTCTTCACAACTTTTTTTTAAAATGAGATTAAGATTATGTATAGATTTAAAACTTGGCGGTAACCTGTTCCACACCTGACAGCCATTATAAGCGAAAGTTTTCTTCCCAAAACCCTTAACCTTAGGAATGGAGTAACTGTTACAATCCCTGAAACGAGCTGAATAAGTGTGAACATCTCTTGCTAATTCAAAATGCTCATGTAAATAGCCGGGTGTACTATTATAGTGTATCTTATGAACATGACCAAGGATAATGAGTACGAGGACTGAGATTATGTATGAATCTTACCATCTTATTCTGGGTTGCCTGGAGTCTATTTTTCAGGTTTTTACTCAACCCCAAATAGCAGGAGGCACACGCATGGTCAATGAAGAAACCAGGAGTTGTTTAGTATACCTATTTTAAAACTTACCTTTTCTAAATGAGAACTTTAGTTTCGCTTCGCATCGGCCTCTATTTTGATAACCTGATTGGCCATGGACTCGCCAGATAATCTTTGGTCAAGATCCGTACATAGGTATTTGACAGATTTAGTGGTTGAAATTGAAGTTTCTTTGCATGAAATTTCATCTTTATCACATGAACTCAATTTGGGCTTGGAACCAAACAAAATAGACTCTGTCTTACCGATATGCAATGAAAGCTTATTATCAGTAAGCCAATGATGAGTTGAGCTTATTGATGATCTTACTGATGAAAAAGGGCCAACTGCCCTCATTTGATTAAAACTGAGAGAGGACCTAACACCGATGTCATAGACCAAGTTTGATGAAGATTTAAAAAGAAGTCATTTAAATCTATTTCTATTTTTAGCTCTTACGGCCGCTGTGATTGACCAAGTGCTCCAATATGAGCAAAATTGGGAGAGAACCTTATGATATTGTTACAGACCAAGTTTCATGAAGATCCATCAGGCGGTTCATGAGAAGAAGTTATCTAAAGGCCTTTCCTTTTTTAACAGTAGCGGCTCCTAAATCATTTTGAAAATTTGAAAGGAAACCTTGTCAGAATGCTAACAAGTTTGATGTAATTCTGACCATTTGTTCCAGACAAAATGATGTTTGAGTACAATACTGATAACAAACGCTGGACGACGGACCATCCGCCTGTACTTACAGCTTATCCTTAACCCGTGTACCTCTGAGCTAAAATGTGGGGTGTGCAGTTGACTGGACATGTGGTCACAGTATCTAGCGGGGGCAGGGTGAGGGCGGTGTAAATGTGGGTAGGATGAGTAACGTGTACAAGGGGCGGGGGGAGGGAAGCAGGTGATGGGATACTAAGAGGCAATATCAAGAAACATAGGAAACTAAAAAAAAAGGTTTTGGGTGGATGGAGCGAGCAGATAGATGTATGAACAGCATTTTTAGCTCGACTATTCATAGAATAGTAGAGCTATTGGACTCGCCCATGCGTCGGCGTCCGCGTCGGCGTCCGCGCCCGCGTCCCGATTTGGTTAAGTTTTTGTATGTAAGCTGGTATCTCAGCAACCACTTGTGGGAATGGATTGAAACTTCAAACTCTTTACTGTGATAAACTGACTTACATTGCACAGGTTCCATAACTCTATTTTGCTTTTTTACAAAATTATGCCCCTTCTTCGACTTAAAATTTTTTGGTTAAGGTTTTGTATATAAGCTGGTATCTCAGTACTCACTAATTGGAATGGATTGAAACTTCACACACTTGTTCACTGTCATAATCTGACATGCACAAAGCAGGCCCCATAACATTATTTTGCTTTTTTACAAAATTATGCCCATTTTTTAACATAGAAATTTTTGGTTAAGTTTTTGTATGTAAGCTGGTATCTCATTATCCAGTAATGGGAAAGGATTGAAACTTGACGTACTTGTTCACTGTCATGATCTGACATGCAGTGCAAAGGGCCAATAACTCAACTTCGCATTTACAAAATTATGCCCCTTTTTCAACTTAGGAGTTTTTGGTTAAATTCTTATATGTAAGCTGGTATCTCAGTACCCACTAATGGGAATGGCTTGAAACTTCACACACGTGTCCACTGTCATGAGCTGATAAGCACTATGCAGGTTCCATAACCCTATTTTGCATTTTTACTAAATAATGCCCCTTTTTCGACTTTCGTATTCATTCAATCGACAAGGCTGTTGAATAGTCGAGCGTTGCTGTCCTCCGACAGCTCTTGTTATATTCTCCCTTCACTTCCTAGCAGGAGTGTCACTCAACGATCATGTGTGTGAAATTATTTTAAAATCGGACCAGCGGTTTCATACAAGAAATGTCGTTAAAACTAAAACATAAAAGTGATTTTTTTTTTGCCTTTTTCCATGCGTGTGTTACTTATCTTTAATTTTCTTCAAAGGCAATAGATGTTCAGTTGTAAACGTGCTGTTGGCTTGGAAGTAACTGAGTATGGATCTGTTTTGATAGATTTTTTTAATTGATTGCATTTTTGTTTAAATGGTAAAAGCAGTTTCTAATATCACGTAAGTCGTTTAATTAGTCTGTTAAGAAGGCAAAATGGTTACACTGGTTTAGTGTTCAGAATGAACTCCTTGAAGTAGAATCAGATCCCCAAAAATTATGGAAATTAATTTGTAGGATTGGTGTTGGTTTCCAAAAGGAAAGGTCTATACCTAATGAGATTGTTTAACCAGATGCTACAGTTGTCTCTGATAAAAACAAGTCGTAGACAAGTGTAAAATAGTTATTCTGGTCACATAGAACAGATATTAATTATAATGATGATGATATAGTGATGTTGCTGATATTGCTGCTGAAACTGATCCACTAACTACGTCTACCATTACTGAAGCTACTTCTGTTAATTCTGTTATCATAGGTACTACTACTGCTTCCATGGTTACTGAAAGAGCTGTTATTGTAGATGCTATTGTTGCTAGTGATGTTGTTGACATTTTTCTTCTACAACTTCTTCCGCTTCTGAAACTGCTACAGTTATAGATATTATTTCAAACATTGTACGGTGATGGTGGCTAGATGGATGCCATTAAACAAAAATGGCTCTATCATGCAGTATTTAAACATGAAATAAATGCAAAATAATATGTAAGGTGTTCATTATAATACATAAATATCTAAACTAATGTAAATTTGAAAGACAAATGTGGTAATTCCTGATCCTGATAACATTATTTTGTAAAATTGTATTTTACACATGTTTCTGAATAAGAATTGCATGCTTTCCAAAGTTTCTCCATAACAGTAGTGGTAACGTGGGTAGCTGATATTCTTTTGTCTCTGACGAACTGACAAGGGTTCGGTTCTGGATCAAACCAGTAGGTGAACCCTGGTACAGATACAACCTTAGCTTCGACTATCCGCGCTAGACACCCAGTGATGAATGCGTCCTCTATTGGCATGTAAGGTAAATATTCAGATATCATGTACATCCGGGGTATTATATTACCAGAAATAACGTAAGAGTTTCCCGATGCATAGTTAGGATAATGTGTTAA
The DNA here is from genome assembly GCF_021730395.1 of Mercenaria mercenaria. NCBI lineage: Eukaryota > Metazoa > Mollusca > Bivalvia > Venerida > Veneridae > Mercenaria > Mercenaria mercenaria. Next base: position 86,689,004 of record NC_069362.1, on the reverse strand, counting down.
AGGGAATTCATCTTTTGATATCCCCCACTTCCCTTTCCTGCGGACAGATAAGTGAACGTTTATATATCCGTACACGGAACCTTTAATACCATAAGGCCGCCTGTGGAGGTTTTTGGCAAGTTGTGGAATGTTTACAAACACATCCTCATCCACTTTCATTACGAAATCAACATCACTACAATAAATAGATACCCATTTCAAGGCTATTAACATTTTTCTTGTCAAGTTTCTATATGATTCTACAAAATCTGCAAGCACGATATCACCATATACCCTACTCTCGTTCCGAACAATTCTGTCCGTATTAATATCACCGTCCTTTCCAACAAGAAACATTAATCTGACAGTCACTTCAATGGCGGAATGTTCTATCAGAAATGACTTTTTAGAGTATGAACCATACGTTTTACGTATAGCATCCCTGATAAAATAATGACTTGGAATGGATGGAATTGCGACAAGTATAGTCATGTATTTTGCATCTGTTGTACAAATCTGAGCACCGTTTATAATAAACTCATGATCTATCGGATTGACTTTAGTTTTCCGCGGAGTGTAGTACCGCCTTTCATTGTCTTCACGCCTAAGACGTAACGTTTGAATCAAGTTTTCGTTGTATGTATCCTTTCCCTTTTCTGGTTTCTTTCCCGCAGCTTTGATTGTTCTATTAACAACTAATACCTTAACCTTTCCCGTCTCTGTGACGACATAATCTACGTTTGTATCAACAGTATCCAGTTGCTCAGCCTCTAAAGCGGTTAGGTTTCCTTTTTTAGAGTGAAAATTTCTGAGCCATGCCTGACTGGGGCTGTTGCCTTTCCGGGTAGGTAAAGTAATATTTGGACGTTGTTTCCGGAAAACCAAAGCAGATCGAATGTAACCATGACTACTCTTGTGTTCGTCGAAGGCTTCAGGAAAACTTATTACCAGAAATAAGACAACATATACTGTCCAAACAAGCGTGATATACACGGACAGACGGATGGTTCTTCTCATTGTTTCTCCTGTGCTTGATCGGCATCGCATCTTCTAGTGACCTGAAATTAACCAAAATGAGTAGGTGTTTGAAAAATTATGTTTGCATGCATTTTCACTTGTACCACTTTTGTCCGAATTTGTATGTTTTTTTTTAACAAAAGGTGGCTACTTCCTTACGGCGCCACACTATCACAACATCTAGTTTTAGTAATATCATGGTTTGTAAAACAACTAATTCTTGTCATGTAAACCTTGCATGTCATTCTTCAGAGATATTGTGCAGTATTGTTCATGCACGGGTTGTTTTAATGTAAACCGGTAAAATATATCGTCATACAAGGCCACTATAAACTATGTGAAACAAAGTTTTTGACTTTGGACAGACCAAACATGATCATCTACAGGGATGCAGGATGAAAACAAGGGTAAAGGAAGAAATACAGACTTCTACACACGTTTGGGTCAATGCCTTTTCTCAAAAGATGCCCTAACTGGCGGGCATTGAAAGAATTAGGCACTGCATTCTGATTTCTGTAATGCCATTTTCTGTATACAATGTTGCTACAAAATGTAAATGTACATGGGAAGGTTACCGACATAGGCTGATAGTATAAAGAGTCGTTTTCAAATGGGCAGAAAAAATGTCATATACATACGTTACACCGCAAAGCAAAATGCGGTCGGATTTTGGCACTGGATACCAATAATCGACTTAGTTGTGGTATTCTCTACCAAAATGTGTTGGACAATTGACATACTTGAACTGCATTGCCAAAATACGTTACGTATGTATTGTGATGATTTGTTTCTTCTATTAACCGTTAATATATACTGGTCTCTATAATATGATATTTCCACACATTTTTTTCAGTAAGTTATTGCCCTTGAATCGAGGTGGCACCACGGCGAATAACTCCTTTAGAGGTCACGTTCTAAAGTCCTTTCAGCAGAATTACAGCCATATGCCGTGGTGACCTTGTCCTTCAAATAATTTGTCATTAACTTGTCACGCCTTTATTCTCAATTCTTATGGTAGAGGAGGGAGACGTTTTGCAAAAATATCAACTTTGACAGTTCTACACTGGAACATGTCACCGGAATGCAAAACTAGAACACAAAAGTATTTATTATTTATAACTGAAAAATCTGTTTATTGAAATTATGATTACATGATCTTTAACTGTTGTTTTCCTTCTGGAAATATGATCATGAGGATCAATGCACAAGAACTTTGCAAATATGATCAACAATTTTGTAATTGAAAAATCGTTGGTTGCATTTTCTGTGGCAAATCTGAACACGTTGAAAGTTTGTTATTTGAAAGTTTGATTACATACACCATGCAAAAGAAATTTATTCTTTTATTGTGTAAATTTGACAGTTGGTTGTTGTTTTCTTTTTGTTGCAAAAATGACCAATTGCGTCATTGCACCAAAATTGGTAACTGAAACATGGTTATTTACTGATGTGATCATGAGGATCATTACATAAGAAACTTGTAACTGAAAAGTCGTATGTTTTTAATTACTTGACTATTTGTTACTAAAAATTGGTTGTTGTTTCTTTTGCAAATATGATCACGTGATCCACCGCACAAGAAATTTATAACTGAAAAAATGTTTGTTTGTGCGTGTGTTTGACCTGAAATCAGTGCATTAAACATTCGTGCCTCAAAATTTTCATTTCATTATGTGCATTTATTTATTTTTGTAAAGTTAATCGTGCATCCTTGCACACAAAAAAATGGTACAATCCTCAAATACAACACTTTGATACTCATTTCATCTCATATTTCTTCAGCACTTCAATCACAGTCGTAATTATCCGCCTTTCATGTATTAACTTTAATTAAATACTCTTTGTTCACCATACATAATTTATAATACGTATAAAACATCACCATAGAGTGCCGATATCACATACCATCATACCATTTACATGTAAACTTAACTGGTATGATCATTCTTTATTATATTTCATTGTTAAAAATCAGAATTCCAGAGTTAAATGTGCTATAAGTAAAAACTTACTCAGATTACACGGTTTATAATTCTAAACAGGTTCTATGAACAGCAGTCTCTATTCACACTATTCTGTTACATAATATAGCAAAAAAATCTAAATTCTTTTGTTTGTAATAAAACAAAGATTACACTTTTAGAAAATATGAAATATGAGAAATAATCTCAACGTTGTGGCACCGAATTCCTTTTCTCATATGTTTTGAAACCTCGATCCTCCAATTATACTTCATGAAACTGAATATTTTTTTTTACATTCGATTACCACAATATATGACATCAACGCATTAAATTTTATTAACCCTGTATGCTATGATATTTCAAGTGATACCAGCGTACTAAACTTCATTAACCCTGTTCATAACCATATATTGTTTCACTTTTAGTACTTACATCCTAGTCATTCACATATTTAAAGATTTGAAAAAAGTTTTTTTGACAAAAAATATGAAGTGTCGGATCAGACACTTTACTATATCAATTTTCACATATATAAAAACATACTTTTCTTAACTCCATATATATTTATTACATACATGTATACATCATATATATGATGCCGATGGCAAAGCTGACACGGGCTTGCTGGAGTCCCTCTGTTCTTCTATTTTGCAAAACACAGTGATTCAGATTGAACAAGGAGTGTTCAGTGTTTCACTGGAAAAATATTCTCAACGGAATATTTCATAATGTACGTCTGTACGAATACATTCCCAGGACATTGGATAAGGGCGAAAGACTCCCAAAGGACCAGAAAATATAACAACACTGAATCCAAGTACGGGGATACTTTTTACAACCGCCACACGGCACTTAAAGATTGCTGTTGTGATAGTAAATAAAATCTGTAAAATGATCCCTCGGAAGCATAACATGCAACCAAAAAAGAATGCTAGCAAACTCTGTTTGACTGAGTCTGTTCATGAGAGGTAATAAAATATGCAACACCTCTCACGTCCCATAGCACCGGTTTAAGCGGAACTCTATTACATATCTATTGAATGGACCCCATGATCTACTATATTATATATGATATGACAAACACTGTTATATTAATACAAATAGTGATGCATTTTTACAAAGAAAACGTTCGGTTACACTTGTTTCATAACTTATGAAGAAACAAAATGTAGAAGAAAATCAACTTTTGAAATATATAGGCTAAAAGCCTTACCTTCTGCCGTGCTTACTTCCTTGGCAGCTTATGTTTCATCAGTAGCAAAGGAGCGCTGTACCTTATTACAAGAAAAATATCGTATCCAGAACAGTAATGTACGAAGATCTAGTGTGTACTTTCTGACAAAGCAAGTATAAAATGACAGTAGTAATCGATTCCTACAGACAGTGTTCGCTTCTTCATCATTCTGGTGAAAATGAATAATTAAGCAATTCGATAATAAGAAATCTTTACTGATGCCCTTTCTATACTGTATACATAATTGGTATATTTTGCCTGTGTACTTACTATCAAAGAAAAGAAACACAAAGCCTGAGACAGATGTATCATAAAGAATTGCATAACTATATAGCAATATTTCAACCACTTGTTTAAGAATTGTTAATGCAGATAGCAGTTATAAATTGGACAAAATAGGCTTCAGCCTGGCGCTCAACAAAAATGAATCGAGGTGGGAGTTTAAAAATTAAGTTTAGCATATGGGATTTCTAGAATTAAAATCACTGGGATGCCCAATGTTTCTTCACATACGACAACAGAAAGTCTTTTCGCATTCGACAACACGACATGGGTTATATATTTCATACGGCACGAGTAAACTTTTGAATACATATTGGAGCTTTCGACTGAATTACTGAAATTTCTCGTGGCTATTACACGAAGCTTAGGATGCTGACCGGAATCTGTAGTATTTATGTACGATTCGTAAAGCCGTAAAGTAATGTTGTTCAAGGTCTAAGGACAATACAAGGTTTAGCAGCTAGGTACGTTGGTAACGTATCGCGTTTCATTACGTAAATTATGGCCTATGTTAAATCATTGAACGGGTTTGTGGAGAAAATAACTTCATACATCATAATGTTATTCAAAACATAATTCATACAGTGTTCCGATTTTCTATTGTGTCTTTCTTGCGAAAAATGCATGGAATCGGTGACTATGTGATTAGCATGGATTCGTATGTAACACACTGAATAATTCAGAAAATATATTTAGCATTTATCATATCAAATCTTACTTTATATGGTAATAAATTAATTTGGAATAATTGAAAGGATCTATCTTTTTGATTACTACTGCCAGTAAGTGTCATAAGTAGCGTCATATAATCATAATGAGATCACGTTCTCGCAGGAAATATATCTAAAGACACAGGTGAGACAGGTAGAGAGACAAGGAAAGGGTTTATAAAATGAAATAGTAATGTAATTTGGATAAAATACATTTCTTTGTAATATATTGTGTTTCTGGTAGAAGAATATTTTTCTTCAATTATATTTCTTTTTCTTCTTTTGTCTAAGAATTTTACATACTGCGCCAGAAGAAAGATGTTTGAAAACCTAGGTCTGATCTCTGACTTCGAATTGCATTTCTTTTTTTTTTTTCTATTATGTGCGAAGAAAATATATTAAAACACACTGTGCTAAAGTCCTCTCTTAATTCTAGTAAACAAAACAAAACAAAGATCCATGCAATGTCATGCTAAACAAGAAATGCCCGTTTAAAAAGACAAACGGTGTAGAGGTAATGCTGTTTGGCGCATGGAATAATCAGAATTAAACAGAATGTACAGACAGAAAAAAAATCGGATATGCATGTATGAACACATTATTCATCTGCAAATATTTCAACTAAGCCACAAATGTAAATGATCAGTAGGTATCCTTTCAGTGATAGAAGGTCGAAATGATTTGACGTCCTGTGCTGATGATTTTAAAATAATTTCGTGTTGGGTCAGAATGCCCCATAATTAACACAATAGCATAATATCTCCAGTAACTGTTGAAATCTTTTTTATTTGGGTAAAGTAATAGGTAAATACTTATATTTATGATGGAATTCAATTTGCACATTGTTGTTGTTTGCATAGTCATTATTTTCATTAAATTTAAGATTTTTCAGCTGACCTATTGGCCAACGTTGGTGTTTTTATTGTTTTCGCCTGCACTTACCAAATGGAAGCCCAGTGGAGAACGACCTCGGTGTCAAATAGTGTTAGGAATAACTCAGTTTCGTGAAATTATAACATATAATTGTTAACTTTTCCGCTTTATTTTCACAAAGAACATAAATTTTACGGATGTGTAAAAGCCCGTACAGTGACAAAAAAACAACAACAACAGGTACACTCTGGCTCTACAGTTACAACCAGCCACACATTCATCTGTAAGCGATGTACGCAACGGGGATTAAGTTTACCTTTGATTTATCTTGCGATGATAAATTACTACAGATTATAAAGTTGGAATAAATCATTTTAGTTTTGGGCGTTAAGATTACTAAAAATCCCTTGTTTAATATGTGCTTTCTGGTATTCAATTTTATTTAACAGTCAGAAATAAATGGTTTATCTTTTCGGCGCGCACCTGTTTCGTGCCCCGATTACTACAGAATGTAGGTCAAAATCCATGTTATACAGCTACGCCGAAAAAATAAACTGGAGGAATAACTAACACAACACCTCCGATCGACGTTTCCGTCCACGACAATGCTTCATAAAATATATCGACACTGTTGTTGTAAATATAGCTACAGTAATCCTGCGTTTTCTTTTTCTTTTTTTTTTTTTCTCTCTCTCTTTCTTTTTTTTTTCTTTTCTTTTTGCTATCCTGACATTTGCTTTTTTTACTAGCTCTACTTTTTACAAAGCATTATGATAAATTGGACTGGCAATGAGAAATTATAGTCTGTGCCGAACTGTCCGAAAATATGAGTTTGTGATTTTAGTTTTGCTATATTTTACGAAGTTGTTTATTTTGTTTGAAAGTTTAAACAACAACAACAACAACAACAACAACATTTATTCAGCAATTAAGCATTTTTATAAATGCTTCTAGCCTAAACAGAGTTGACATGTAGCGAGACATATTTAACATTTAATATAATAATACAGATACTGAGAGAAGCTTTGCAAGATTATTATTATTACATCCAGAACATTCTAACATACAATAACTATGTTAGATGGAAAAATGGTGTTGCTTCTAAAATGAAACTAACTTTCAATATCTTGTCTTAGTTTATTCGCAAAATAAATAAATTTTGAGAGATTTAGTAATTCCTTTCTATTTTCCGTAGACATCAAATTATCAAATTTATTTAGAGTGGGCCATCTACAATAATATGGTTTTAAATATTTTCTTCGTAATTCTATATATAACGGACATACAAGAAGAAAGTGATATTCATTTTCTAAAGAGTTAAGATTACAAAATTTACATTTTCTATCATTTCGATCCGTGTTGTTATATCTACCTCTTTCTATTTCCAAATTATGTGACGATAACCTAAATCTACTAAGAGCAATTCGAAACTTTTTATCTTCAATTATATTTAAGTACTTTTCAGGATTCAATGAATGTTTAAATCTACTGTAAGAGAGTAATCGTTGAGAATTGTTAATGCTAGCATACCAAGTTTGATAATAATTGTCTAATAATCTCTGTTTTATAGTAGAAAAAGAAATACTGTTACTATCTTGACTTATCCATATATCCGACAATCCCAGGTTTTCTAACAATATCTTTATTTGAAACGCCCAGTTTGAATTATTATATGTAATATTATTATTCGCATCGTTACGCAGCATATGATAAATTCTTTTTTGTAATGAGTTTTCATTCGAATTCAGTAAACGAAACCAGTAGCGTACCATATTTATCTTTCTATATATTATCATGGGAACTCTTCCTAGTTCTCCATACAGACCAATCAAGTTGGTTGATTTATTAACGCACAAAAGTTTACGACAAAACTTGGTGTGAATAATTTCAATGTCTTTCCCATCATTCATACCCCAAATTTCAGAGCAGTAGTTAAGAACAGTAGCAACTAATGAATCAAACAATATACATTTTTCGCTCATTGAAAATTCGTAACTATTAAAAATTGTAAACAATTTATGCATAGCCTTAGACGCATGCTCTGCTATGCATTTTTGTGTTCTATGCCAACTTCCATTTTTAAAGAAGTATACACCCAGCCTCTCAAAATCCATTGGTAACAGTTTTTATCATCAATATTTTGGCGGCCATCTTTATTTCAAAATAGCCGCCTCAAATAATTCTATTTTCCATTTTCTTACCAATTTAATTTCTCTAAAAGCACTGTATGCACTTTGTATGTTACATAAATGCTAGAGTGCATTAAACAAGTTTGAATAGATCATTTAAATATATCTTGTGTTTTAAAATGGAGTTATTTGTGCTTAAGGAAAAGGAAGATAAATCTCATATAATTTTATAAATTTAGTATAATTTGCCCTATCTTCAAATTACAGATATGACATGAACAAAAACATTCCTTTATACAAAATATGTCTTAATCAACGATATCTGGCGCTTTTGAACGTTTATTTTATAGATGAAAAGAGCGCTATAAAAATCTGGTAAATAATAATAATAATCGTATGTCTTTAAAGTTAAACTTTACAATTCAAAGCATATCGATAATATGATAAAGACAAAGCAAAGGGAGGTAAAAAGCCAAAATGTGCATTTGCTTCTTAGCATCCTATAGTATTGAAATTATTCAATTGTAAGTGAAGCGATTGAATTTACTACATTAAATAAGTCGAGGTAAACTTTGTGTGTTATTATCAATATTTATCTTTTTGGTTTAACAAAAAGGGAGATAATTACAAAATGTGAGCGATATATCAAGATATTTTAGGATGAACATTAGCATTGTACCTATTTATTTTCCATTTTGGAGCTAAATAAATCAGCTGCAGTTATGGTATACAATGCTTTATTCTAAAACTTTTAACTTGAATAAAATAAATAGGGAATACTGGGAAGTAATTTTAAGATACATTATTGCTGTTATTATCAAATGTTCATTTTGTGATGTTATACTTTTATCAAATGGCGGCACTCTCAGAGCAATACATGACTGAGTGCCTTTAGGGCCATTCAAAGCTGGGCGTTGACTTTCAAATCCAACTTCTGTGTGGGGTTCACGTAACATTCTTTCAAGCGAGTTAGCAATGCAACTAGTTGACGGAAGATTATTGGTTCTACCCAGGCATCTGTCCATCATGGCCTATAATGGCGGGCGCCTGCAGGCCTTCATTAACCATTCAAAGCTGAAAAATTGCCATATCCCTACATTGTTTTGGTGGGATATAAACCCTTAAACAAAACAAAGCTCCATGACCCAGTTCTTGAAGACGATCTTTTGTATCATATATGTTTAAAGGTTTACATCACATTGACACAGTGCAGGATATATGGCAACTTTCTATTTGTAATTGTTGGGGAAGACTAATGTGACATTCTGGACATTATTTCGGGCATAAGTCGGCACCTGGTAGAACCACTGACCTTCCGCAAGCAAGCTGGATGACAAAAGCAGGTCTCGAACCCTCAGGGACTATGGTGAAGTGATTTGTAAACTGTACTTGATGAACAGTTCGATCGTCAAAATAAAACATTACTGAATAAAACTTTTACATTTCTGTGCAATGTAATGTGTTATTCAATAAGTTTATTGTGAAAATTTCTAAAGATAATGTTCTACATAAGTAGAAAGATAAATGTATTTCCCTTGCTTTTCTTGCATTAATGGTTTTCAGGTTTTGATACATATAGTAAATTATTTATAAATAACTTGGTAGTCAGTTGGTATGTCAATCACATCCTTTGGAAGTGTAGAAAAGGTTCAACATTAACTGGACCAAGCTTAATGAAGTACGATCACAAAATATGACCAATGGAATAACGTTAAATAACGTAAAGTACCAATGTAAAACTCGGTATTTTAACTAGAAATGTCAATATTTATACATATCAGCATGTGTAGTAGAACTTTGCCTAATCTCTGGAATTTCACACAGTACTAAAGACATTTTCTTTTGTATATTCAACTCCATAGACTCATCAGTTAGTCGACATTTCAAGACATAGTAAAGCCAAAATTGTAAATACAATATAGAAAGGAAGTAGATTTTTTGCAACAGTTAAAGCTAAATTGCCTAAAGATATTCGGGAAAGAACACGACTATAAAAAATATAACAATTTATAGTTAAACTGCATGTATTTATTCACAGTTTGACTAAAACTTTTCTTAGCACAATGGATTTTTAATTCATCTGGGTCTATAATACAATGTAGTTACACTCAGAATGAAAGAGTTATCAAATATAGTGAGTGTGTGAGGGAAAGGGGTGGGGTGGAATTCGTCATATTTCCTACAGATATGCTTACTCGTATTTATATCCAAATTTAGATACTCACATGTTACACCAACAAGTTTGGCTATTAGCAATGCTTGTTTGTGTAAAGCTGCATACAGTTTATTTAAGTCATATCTTACTAATTCAGAACAGCTAATGTTTATTCATGTTGCATTCTGCCACAGTATCCCAATTTATGACACCATCATATTTTATGTGTAGCAGGCTTCCTGTATAAGATTTTAGAAAAAGCTGTACTGTTACATGTAAAGTGTTCTAATCTAAGTGATGATGTTTAAACGAAAGAAAAATCAGATAACAACTCTAATTTCATCACCATATTTGTGTTTTACTTACGTAATAATAGGCATTCGTTGCAGCAGGGACCATGCCATGAATATCCTACCACTTTAGATTTCATACAGTTTGCCGGGTTTTAGTGATGAATACAGCCGGTCTATCCCTCTGATCCATGACATTCCGTGCAAAGTATGGTTGCAAATTCATTCCGTGCAAAGCATGGTTGTAAATTATCTAAATACATGTACACTGCTGACTAGCGTACAAATTAAAACCAACTATAAGTCAAATCGGGTCTGCAATATTTACTATTTGTTTTGTCGTCGTTGCTTCTGAGGGATTTTTCAGATTTTGTTAGGGCCTAATATATTATGTTGTTATTAAGTGATTAAGTATATATCAATATCAAGAAAAAAAATAATTTTAGGATTTTATTTAATGATAACATCCTTACATCATTTAAATATGTTTCAGCAAATAACTTTTTATTTGTAAACACTACAGTATGTTCTTTGATTTTAATGCCGACCGTAACTTTGTAAATTCTTGTCCGGGCTGTAATTCTGTCCTCCATGAAGGAAATTTTGAAATAGTTTGGCATAAATATATTAACCTTAATGAGACGACGTTTAATGTGTAACACTCAGACCCCTTTCTACAAGGTCAAGGTCACACTTAGAAGTCAAACAGTCTGTTTTGTGTCCGGATCGTAACCTTGCCATTCATCAAGAGGTTTTAAAAGTACTTAGCATAAATGTTTATCACTTGAAAATGAGAACCCTAGCTCCAAGGGCAAGGTGTTAACAGGGTTATTTTTATGTCCGATCCATATTTCTGCTATCCATGGAGGGATTTTGAAATATCTTGGCGTAAATGGTAACTATAATCAGACAATGTGTCACGCGCAAGACCCAGATCCCTTGCTCCAAGGTCAGTGTCATATTAAGAAGTCATACCATAATAGATCTTTACGTGTCCGATATATAACTCTGTTATCCATGAGGGGGTTTTGAAACAACTTGGCATAAGTGTTTACCATAAGGAGACAATGTGTTACGCGCAAGACCCAGACCCCTAGCTCCAAGATCAAGTTTACACTTAGAAATCAAGTGAAAGGTTAAAAGGGTCTGTTTCATATCCGATTCGTAACCCTGTCATTAATCATGTTACAATCTAAATATTTTAAGATTTTGTACCAATTGCAATTAGCTCAGTGGTAAAGCATACAGTCCATGTTAAACAGATCTTTTACCGTGTGTGTTCGAAACTCACCATCGACATTATTTTTTTTTCTCGTATTACTAAACATTTAGATTCCTTCATGAACTATGTGACAACACAACAGAGAAGTACCATAAGCCGATATGGCAGATCAGAAAAGTTTACCATTATATCAAAGATGATATTGATTAAATGCATGCATTTAAGCCATGCAAATAATAAACATACTGTTGTTTTATATAAATGCAACCATACAAATACAAACTATCAAAGAAAGAAACAAAAATATGGGAATGAAAATGAAAACGAAAAGAAAAAAAAACACACACACACAAACACACACAAAGAATAAACATGAAAAAAACACTCACGTAGATTCGACCCCACAAAATGATTACACGCAAGACCCAGACCCCTAGCTCCAAGATTAAGTTTACACTTAGAGGTCAAGTGAAAGGTTAAAAGGGTCTGTTTCATACCCGGTTCGTAACTCTGTCATTAATCAAGAAATTTCGAAATTAATTAGCAGAAATATTCCCCGAAAACGAGAAAACGTGTCGTACATAACAACCAGACCACTAGCTCCACGATCGATGTCACATTTAGAGGTTAACGGTTTGCATGAAGTGTTTCTTGTCAGTTCCATACCTATTCCGTCGATGAAGACATTTTAAAATTACATGGCATAAACGTTCCCTATATTAAAATGACGTGTCAGACGCCAGTCCAAACTCTCTAGTTTCAAAGTCAAAGTCAAACTTAGATTAAAAAGCTAAAATTTATGTTTCTTGTCCAGTCAATAACTCTGTCATCATCAAACATTATTTGTCACAATTTTCCCTATGATGAGTTAGTGTGTCATGTTCAAGACCCAGACCCTAGCTCTAAGGTCAAGGTTACCTTCGGAGAAATTTTTTCTCTTGTCGGAAAATTAGTCATACCCACGGTGGGGAAACCAAGAATGCAACGTCATCAAAACCCAGCGCAAATGAGCTGACCACACACAAATTTACGTCGATTCAGGTCAGAAAAGTCTTGTAACTTTTTTATTACCGCAGTTTTCGACTTGAGATAAAGAGCACCGTACCCGGCCTGGAGTATACTATTCTGCGGTAGTGTTCCATGTTGTACGTTTAGCTTGGTTATTGCTCGAAAACGCGAACAGTTGGCAAAGAGGGTATGAGCTGTACCACACTTTTGTCTAAGAAAGTGAGTTTTGATCGTATTTTCATAAATTGAGGACAGATTTGACGCTCATTTAATATCAGTGACGAGCATAATAGTCAATCATTGTTTTATTCTGCTATTTTCAAGGATATCTGACGATATTTTATTCAAAACAAACAACATTATTAAAATGAGAACATCCACACTGACGACTTTGTTGGAGAACATCCACACTCTTAATTACAATTATTGCATCTATGCTTCCTAAAAGCTATGTCTTAGGCAGTCAAGCTACGTTGTTCAACAACAAATGTCGTTGGGAAATTAATTTTGGTAAATCATCAACATTTACTTCCAGTCGTTTATTTACCCGGTAAGTCACATACTGTATGCGGAGCTTAAATTTGTTCACAAAATAATTTTGAATACTAAACAGGTAGCCAATAATTAGAAAAATAAATCTTCTCATTTCATTTAAATAATTTTGGCACCAATTACATACGCGAGATAACAAAGTATATGTAAATTTCTTTCGCCAAACCACAAACCTATACTTAAACACTACTATTAATGAACAATACGGCTCAAGCTTTATAAAATAGTTTGAAATTATTAAGATCTGCTAATATCAAAAGGTGTCCGCAGCTAGTAAATTTATTAATACAGTTGTAACAGTATTTAATGTTTGAAATTATTTTTTGTCCAATAGCATTGCAGTACATTTCAAATTATGGGAAATTTATTTTAATAAATCAGCATTTGATTGAAGTGCGATATTAGGGGCTAAGCCTTAGCCAGAAAACCTGCTCTGCGGGATCACTTAAGACAGTCACAGCGGAGAGAGAAAACCAAGGATGTGAGGAGTGTGGAAAGGCGTATAAATACTGACGAAAGTTGAAGGCGTCACATGAAAATCTTCCCCGTATGTTGCCTAAGGTAGTTCTACAAGTTCTGATCCATTTGTTTTTCTTCACTGATTTAAAATTCGATTAAACTCCGATTTTTTCCAAATTATAGAATAAACTTGCAACTTTTGGCAAAATTAAATTGATAGCGTCATGTGACTTTTTCTGCTTAACAAAATGTTTTGACCTTAAGTAACATTTTGTAATATGTGCCTATAGGAAATCATCTTTTCAAAAGTAAATTGTCCCCAATGAAGCTTTTAATGAATCTTCTCAGTCGAAAATATAAGCTAAGGTCTTACGTGTGCCTTTATTTTAGTTTATACAGAATTCATTTTAGGTCGATTGTGAAGGAAGTTCTACAACTTATATTATTCACTCTCGACCCCTAATTTCTGATAGGATCAATCTCCACGAGGGTATGAGAGAAGAGGCCAGTTTCCCTTTTAATGCTGAGCGCCAAGTAAGGAAGCTACTGATACCATTTTTCACGTCTTTGGTATGACGCGGCCGGGGATCGAACCCACGACCTCGCGCGCTCGAAGCGGACCCTCTACCACTAGGCTATAGACGTTGCCTTTATTTTAAGAGATCAGCGCATTTCAAGCTGATTTAAAGACACTATTTAGAACTATTTAATGTTCGAACAATTTTAATATCACGTTTTATCTTTAGAAATATAATATTGTTGTCATGGGATTACCATTCAATAAATGAATTTCAGTTCCGTATGCAGAACCAAGGCTTTAGTCTACGCAATGATAATACATTGTATGCCTTTCTGCCGGTTTATCAAATGTGCATAATCACCTTAAGTGATAATGCCCTTTTTATGTATAAGGTTGGATTGTATTTGATATTTGAAAGAGACTTCCATTTGCTGAAATTAGATTTAAAATATCTTAGTTATAATATTTAGTTAAAGTACTAACTATCCGTGTTTTATGCACTTTGGGGTGGATATAGTTATAAACAAAATAACAATACAATAACTATTTCAATCCTCTATTTGCTTTGAAACTTTGTTTGCAGGACTTTTATGCAAATTTGTCTTGTTATCTTAAAATATTTTTTTTTCTAAGATGCAACCAATCTGAACACCGTGTCCTTATGCCACACTATACATAGAGATTAATGTTAGCCTAACATGTGCTCAGCCATTGCCATATGATTAGGCAGATCTATTTTAACTGGTCTAGACTCGAGGTAAATGGTTAGAACTGCTGATTGTATGTATAGACGACACTGGTTGTTGAACAACGTAGCTTGACTGCCTAAGACATAGCTTTTAGGAAGAATAACTCATGATAACTGCAATAATGGTAATTAAGAGTGTGGATGTTCTCCAACAAAGTCGTCAGTGTGGATGTTCTCATTTTAATAATGTTGTTTGTTTTGAATAAAATATCGTCAGATATCCTTGTAAATAGCAAAATAAAACAGTGGTTGACTATTATGCTCGTCACTGATATTAAATGAGCGTCAAATCTGTCCTCATTTCACGAAATACGATCAAAACTCACTTTCTTTGACAAAAGTGTGGTACAGCTCATACCCTCTTTGCCAACTGTTCGCATTTTCGAGCAAAACCAAGCTATACGTACAACATGGAACACTACCGCAGAATAGTATACTCCAGGCCGGGTACGGTGCTCTTTATCTCGAGTCGAAAGCTGCAGTAATAAAAAAGTTACAAGACTTTTCTTACCTGAATCGACGTAAATTTGTGTGTGGCCAGCTCATTTGCGCTGGGTTTTGATGACGTTGCATTCTTGGTTTCCCCACCGTGTTAACTATTCTGGCATATTTTGCGCATCGAACTGTAGCATTCTTGGACAAACCTCTGGGGGCGTTTGTCACTAATAGTGCCATTTCTTGTTTGAGCTTCAATTCTAACTTTGAGAGTTATATATATTTGTACTTATCCCTTTAAAATGTCAGTGTCAGTAGTGGCTATTGTCAAGTTACCTTAAAGACACACCACTAACTGTAACCTTTTGTATTTCCATAATGCTGTCTGACTAAAGTACATCTCCTGTTACGCTATACTTAGGATCTGAAGACGTGCTATTGATAGCCTCGTTCTGACGACCATTCCGTTAGCCAGGCAGAAGGCTTACTTACAACATTTTGTAAGAATAAAAAATTTGTAAGCGACTGGTCCCGGATTCGAGTCCCTGACAGCCTACACATTTTTACTTACTTACAACATTTTGTGACAATAAAAAATCTATATTTTGACTGGGTTTTTGATAGTTACATTTTTTATGACGTAAAGTGTCAGCCGGTTAGATCTGTCGGTAGAGCACTTGCTCTATAAGAGACTGGTCCCGGATTCGAGTCCCTGACAGCCTACACATTTTTCTTAATCTTTGACATTCAGACAAGTCGGCTGATTGGTTAAAATAAAAAAATAGAATTGCGAAATCAAAAATATACAGAAGACGATTAAGAATGGGTCATTCTCGGATCTTCGTTTAGAAGATCAAGTACTTCAGTCAGATTGTTCCATAATTGTAATTATACATTTTTGTATGGAGAAATGAGAAATGACAAGTGTCTAATTACAGTTTGACAGTAACAGATATAAGGCTAAGACAATGTATTACTAAATATATTATTCAATTCACGGCACTTCATGTATTAAGGTGAGTTTAGATCACACTGTGTTTCTATATACAGTGTAAGATAGTTATTATTCTGTTTTTTTTTATAAAACTATACCGAGAAGAGAATGACTGAATAAGTTTGCAGATGAAGTTATGAAAACCGGACTGAGCTTGTCCACCTGTCATCTTGTAGAATAGTTGTATGATACCAGTATTACCAGAATTATTTGCACAAAGTTCATGTGGGAGGAAAAAGTAGACCACTAGGTATTGGTGGGTCTTTTACTCTTCTAACTTGTTAAATACCGATGAATCATGAATAAAAATAAATGCTATAGTCTATAATTAACGGTCAATGCGAATACGTTAATGTTACACACCGATAGCCACACGAAAACTACATGCAGATATAGACTTGCCACAGTTCTCTACTGCGAAAATCTAAAGTGGTAATTTTGACTGGGAATTCACGGCATGTTTTGTTACAAATACAATGTTTTTAAATAATTGATACTATGGTTAAGATGAATGTCTTACTAGTGAGGTTAGGTGCACCATAAACCGGTTTAAACTCCCCAGTGGTGGTTTTGCCACTGACCGTTCCAAGGCGGTTCCAAGGCGGTGCCCCACTGTGTTCCTGTATTTGTTTGTTTTGTCCTTGTGTGTTTATTTTGTGTTTGTGGTGTGCGTGTGTTGATCGTGTATGCCTTTTGGGAGGCTGCGTTTTTGGAACGTGGCTTTCCCTGTTGGATATTCTTCCTTGTTTGGATAAATATACTATTTCTTTTAAAGCATTTTACCATTTATGAATTAATTGTATAAAAAGACGGTTACCTACCTATAATTGCGTTTGAAAATTATGTTTTTCATATATAATATATCAATATTTGATTTAAACTTTATAAAGAAACCTTATAAATGCAAGCGTTTACCATTTAGAAATATAAATTTCCAATTCTTAGCCAGAAAAACAGGTTTATTTGAAGGCTAGATTGAATATATAAGGGCATACTTACTAAAATATAGCAGCCATTTTAAAATTCACGATGGCTGCCACACTGATGACCGAAAAATGTTACCAATGGAATTCTTAAAAGGTATCATATAAGCTTTCATAAAAACACAACCTTTTCAAAATATAGGAAAAAATCCACAGAATTACAATTCACCACAGACTAGTTAACGATATGGTGCAGACACAAAAAAGGTTTCATAAAGTATGAAGCTAGTACGAATTGTTATGAATGGACATACCTAAAGCGGAGGTGCATGAGAGAGTGAAAATTCAGCATTTGGTGAACACATTTCATTAGGCTTACCTCAATAACAATTTTTTGATATTGTTCCATGAATACACCACAGATTTGTTGGAGCTGTAAAACTTGCTTTATTTATTGTGCGTATTAGTTTATAGGTCCCATACAATATTTGTCAAATTGTGTTGAGTAGGTTTTTCAAAAGCGGCAAGGTCGTGACGAAATAACAACAAACTGTTCATACATAGAACGATAAGAAACACTTATCCCTTTTAAGTACCTAAGTGTATTTTAGGTACATAAACAAGTGAAGATACGAAACTCATTGTTATTTTTAATTTCCGCATTCATTAACTTTCACTGGTAGTGTTCTCAATATATCAGTGTGTGTGAATTGACTCTACATGTCGGTGGAAAGGGCAGAATTCTCTCTTGGTAAGTGACTTTCTAATGAGCTTCTAAACCGCATTGTAGTGATGTGAGTATACGAGCTATCGAAACCTTAGAAAACCACATTGTAATGATGTGAGTACGAGCTATCGAAACCTTAGAAAACAACATTGTATTGATGTGAGTACGAGCTATCGAAACCTTACAAAGCCACATTGTATTGATGTGAGTACGAGCTATCTAAAACTTAGAAAACCACATTGTAGTGATGTGAGTACGAGCTATCGAAACCTTACAAAGCCACATTGTATTGATGTGAGTTCGAGCTATCGAAACCTTAGACAGCCACATTGTAGTGATGTGAGTATACGAGCTATCGAAACCTTAGAAAACCACATTGTATTGATGTGAGTACGAGCTATCGAAAACTTAGAAAATCACATTGTAGTGAGGTGAGTACGAGCTATCGAAACCTTAGAAAACCACATTGTATTGATGTGAGTTCGAGCTATCGAAACCTTAGAAAGCCACATTGTATTGATGTGAGTTCGAGCTATCGAAACCTTACAAAGCCACATTGTATTGATGTGAGTACGAGCTATCGAAACCTTACAAAGCCACATTGTATTGATGTGAGTACGAGCTATCGAAACCTTAGAAAACCACATTGTATTGATGTGAGTACGAGCTATCGAAAACTTAGAAAGCCACATTGTAGTGATGTGAGTACGAGCTATCGAAAACTTAGAAAACCACATTGTAGTGATGTGAGTACGAGCTATCGAAAACTTAGAAAACCACATTGTAGTGATGTGAGTACGAGCTATCGAAACCTTAGAAAACCACATTGTAGTGATGTGGGTACGAGCTATCGAAACCTTACAAAGCCACATTGTAGTGATGTGAGTACGAGCTATCGAAACCTTAGAAAACCACATTGTATTGATGTGAGTTCGAGCTATCGAAACCTTAGAAAACCACATTGTAGTGATGTGAGTTCGAGCTATCGAAACCTTAGAAAGCCACATTGTATTGATGTGAGTACGAGCTATCGAAACCTTAGAAAACCACATTGTAGTGAGGTGAGTACAAGCTCTCGAAACCTTACAAAGCTACATTGTATTGATTTGAGTTCGAGCTCTCGAAACCTTAGAAAACCACATTGTATTGATGTGAGTACGAGCTATCGAAACCTAACAAAGCCACATTGTAGTGATGTGAGTACGAGCTATCGAAACCTTAGAAAACCACATTGTATTGATGTGAGTACGAGCTATCGAAAACTTAGAAAAAAAAACACATTTTAGTGATGTGAGTACGAGCTATCGAAACCTTACAAAGCCACATTGTATTAATGTGAGTACGAGCTATCGAAAACTTAGAAAACCAATTGTAGTGAGGTGAGTACGAGCTATCGAAACCCTAGTGGAAGTGTTATAACCGTATTTTATCATTAGGCATTTACTTTTGACACTCACTATCATTAAATGTAATTAGTTATTTTCCGAAAATTAGAGAATGCGATATGTAAATTGTGGTGCCTACAGCTGTCCTCCTATAGAGGGGATATATAATAACAAATTCATCAATGTTTCAACTAGATTATAAATAATACTCAATTACAAGTCTGGTCACTTATGTCATGGTTTAAGCCAAAAACATACAAACAGCTGATATAACATACAAAACGTTTGGACTAAAATTGTGAAAATGGAACAGTCAGTAAAGCTAGTTTTAGACGCGTTTGTGGCCAAGTAGCTTCGCACTTACCTTAAACGCGAAAGGGTAAATAAAGAAAAACTACAACATTAAATGGGGTAATAACTGAGTGGTCGATCCCATTTATTTTGTTAACTTATTTTTAAAAGAGACAACATTTTAGTTTCTGTTTCATCTTTTACGCTTCTGAGAGAAGGAAAATCACGCTTTCACCGAGCAAAGTGTATCTGCATTGGAAAATATTTAGTAACAGCAGTCATTAGATCACCATTGCTTTAAAAACATACTGGTCAGCTAAGCTTAACAATTAATGTTTTCAATTTTTATAGTTGCATTGATAGATATGTTACAAAGCATGAAAGTAACAACATGATGCATAAACATATTTTTAACTTTTTCCCTGGCGTAGGACCGATTTCAGTCGGGGACCAAGAGGGGACCGACATATATATTCCTAAAACATATTTTTGACAACAAATAATATCCTCACCAGTACTTCAAAATGCCCGTTCAAATAGCCTTTTCCCTTTATATACTGTAGTTTCTGAGAAAAAATTTTGCTAAATGTTGGGGGAGGAGGCAAATCATATACTAGTACCCCAAACTAAAAGTTGAACGGTGACTCTCCCCCGTCCTGGTCCTACCCCTGCTGTTTCTAAATCTATGTTGTTTTAAATACCACTAGTCTAATGAAAACTATAGGATTCCGTAGTACGGCGCCAAAATTTGCAAAACCACTTTGACAGATTTTAAAATAAAATAGTAGTATAACTATCTTTTTTAGGGGTGGGGTGGGGGTGGGGGTCGTACATGTTTAGAAATCAGAAATTCATTATCTCATGATCTGAATAATGATGTTTTGTTTCCAGAGACAATGGAAACAGTTGAAAGCGACAGGAAAAGGACTAAGGTATGTGTTATTATGTTTATATCGAAGAGTATTTATTTTAAGTTTACATTCAACGGCTAGTTTTCTGAGATCCGGCTAGATTCGGCCATTTGACCTTTTATATATATATATATATATCTGCTAAATTTCAATAATGAACTTGTCCATCTTCCAATTTCGACAGTACCATTAACTGTTAAAAGGGGTGCTTACCATAAAGTTTTTATGAATGGCGAACAGTGCAGATCATGTTCAATGGCCGCAAACGCAGAATCAACTGTGTCCAGCATAGTAAGGGTTGATGCAGTTGGCATTACTCTTGAATATTACAGGAACTTCAACTTTTACTTTTGAAATATATACGTACAGCTGAGAAAATGAAATGATAATGACAACATATGATAGCAGTAAAAAGAGACACAAACGTAGTAGGGTACGTACCGCCGGCAAAAAAATACAATTTTCTCTATGTAGGAGGCGTGCCCAGAACTCTCAGAAGGTTGACTGCAGGTTATCAAAGACCGCTAACAGTACTTACATTTTATTTACAGGTTGCTTTTATCGGGTAAGGTAAAACGCAATTTGTTAATACATACATAAATACTTGCTTAATATATTTTTGTTAGAGATGGCTTAGTCGAAATAAGAAAACATTGGTATCCATCGCTGGCATTGCAACTGTAGCGGGATGTCTCGTTTACTTTGGCTTCTACCAGACGAAAGTGAACGGGTAAGATTTACAGGAACTTAGGAACCTGATATGAAAATTCGACTTCCTTTTAATGAAACGGATGCATGCAATTATTACGTTCAAATGTTTGATAGTTTGTTAAGTAATCTTACCAGTATTCAAGAATGCAGTATCAGTACTTGCTTGTTCCTCGCAAGTAACTAACAACTTTCCCACATGAAGCAGAGGTTGAGAACTTTTTACAGAAATGTTTACTGAAGGTATTGAGTTGCATATTCTGTTACTTTTTTCTTGTTAGTTGGCTTGTACTTTTGTTAGACTGTAGTGAAAATTTGTTGTTCAATCACACATGTAACACAAAGTCCACACTTGGGGAAAGCCAAACGACCGCAGCAAGTTAGCTTCCGCACGGAAAAATGGGGAACGTGTAAATTCGTACACGTGCATACCGAGTGAGCAGTGAACATCATGATAGAATCACAGAAGTATCAGTCATGCACAGATAGATATGCTTGAAGAAGGAAAACAGAAAACATGTAGATCGGTCAATGGGAAACCACTTCATGGGTGGTAAAACTACTAGGTTTCTGGCGCCAACTCACACTCTTACCACCCGTGAATCCCTATATAGAATCAGATTGTGGGATACCTTATCACTCATGATTGTGGCTGATTTATGGTATTTTCGTTATGGTGTGTTGATGCGTTTGAAGAACTTATTTTCAGCGCACTAATGTGTCGTTTGAACGTTTGGCCTCAACGCTAACACACCAGAACGACAAAGTAGTGCGCAACACGACAAATACATGGCGCGTTAGCGTATTTGCGTCATCCAAACGCGCCAACACGTCAAAAGGACAAATTAGAGAATCGATACGATACATACGGCAAATACTCTTTTCATTACAGAGATTTGGTTGACTCGATTACATCTGAACTGGCGTCCGACAGCGCACATGCTTCTGGCTTATCTGGTGGGGTTCCAGCCTCAGTTTTTGGCAAGTCATCTGCAGGGGACATGCAGAAATATTATCTTAATATAGGTATTATAAAGGTTGTGTTATAAATATGTATAAATGTATAGTTTCTAAGCTTTACTATTAGATTTTGGTGCTTGTATGAATGGTTATAAGGTAATACCTCAAAATGGTCTTGTGTACAAATTTGTTGCAGTGCACTAACAAAACTCTTCAGCTTCTTTGTGCAACATTCTGTAAATATCACTGATATTACTGAGAGGTGTTAAACTGACATTCTGTAAATATCACTGATATTAAGATAAGATAAGATAAGATTTATTTTGAGTCGGCAAGACAATTACAAATAACATAAGCTCTGAAGAGCTTTTTTAACCGACTATATAACAAGTGTATGTTAACAAAAGTAAATAAGCTACAAGTAAGAAGGATAATTTACAACATAAAATCTATGAGAAACATGCTAATCTTACCAAATGTGGTTTAAAACTGCTTAAAAAGATGAAATTAGTTACAAGTTGACCAAAAATATGGGACAAAGGTGCCATAGTTAAGAAATATCTTAAAAAATCAGAATATCACTCAAATCAGATTTGAAAGTGACCTAAATAGCATCTTTTTCATAGGGTAAATCACTAATCATTAAAATGAACATGACTGAATAACATAGGAATATAGATTTGTAAGAGGTACTGAGAGGTGTTAAATGACATTCTGTAAATATCACTGATATTACTGACAGGTGTTTACTGACATTCTGTAAATATCACTGATATTACTGAGTGCTCTTATGATCTATTGAAGAAGATCACTTCATTTAATCACTTGCAACTCAGATTTCTTACGGAAGATCATTTGTTCTAGCTTAGGTCCCGTGCAGCCTTTTCAACTTCCGAAATGGGTTCCGTTTCTCTCCTTTAAAACTGGAAACTAGCTGTTATTAGTATATAAATTCACACACAAAAACCAAAGCAGTTAACCCTTAACTAAGATATATATATATATTCGTATAAAAAGAACGTGTACAATGTATTTTCTACTTTTTGTGTCAGGAATGCGCCAAGACTTTCTACTGCAAGAATGTCAGGGAACGAATTACAAGCTGTCCTTCCCAGATGTTGACTACGCGTTAATGGGCTACAACGTATTGCGCGGTTATCCTCTAGCAACAGGCCATGACCCCGGATTCACATACCCAATCTTTACTGCGTACTATGGAAAAGGAAAACAGACCGCCGATTGCCGTTACAGTGTCCCGGAGGGTTTGGTTGTTGTTCCTGACGTGTCGTGTGTAACGTCGTTCTCGTCACAAATTGTTCAAACAAAATATGAATTTGCGAATGCTTTATCGGTTTCTGCTAGCGTGAGTGGAGGTGGGTGGGGTGTAAGTTTCTCTGCTAGTGCTGGTTATAAGGAATCTTCATCAGAAATGGCAACTGGAGAGTCAGTTTACATCTTGTCATCCGCTAACTGTCATTATTACTTCAGTAAGTTAGTGAAACGGTCGCCACCTCCATTCGACCCCGTTTTCCTGAGTTGGATTGAGAGGCTAAATAACACAAATTTAAAGGACATTTATTTAGAGTTCTTCGACACGTATGGCACACATTTCGCCACCGAAGTCACGTTTGGCGCGAGATTCACGTACGAACATAAAATGTCATCGAAAAAATATGAAACCCAAAGTGAAAAAGGTGTTAATGTTGCAGCTGAAGCAAGCTACTCTGGTTTGTTTAGTGTCGGTGGTGGATTTTCAATGGATTCTTCACAAAAACAAGCGGCTTCCGACTTCTCTAAGTCCGTTGAAACAAAAACTATAACTGTAGGAGCAGCGCCACCTGCAAACGGCGATGCAATGACTTGGGCATCAACTGTGAAAAATAGTCCCGTTCCTTCTAAATACAGACTTTCATCCATAGAGGAACTGTTTACCGAAAAGTACATAAATCCGACCAAATTACATGTCAACCTCAATCTTATTTCCCAAAATATCAAAGCATATAAGTACTAGTACTGCAAATATCTTATGCTAAAAGGTGAAGTCGATTCATGTGAGTCACTCTCCCCGGGAATGGTGCTCGATAAAACAAGACTTTTTAATCATTATGACGAGGTAGCTTTATCATATAAAGGCTGCATTGACCACTGTTTGAAACAAATAAAATGCAACGCAATTACTTACTGCGACCAATGTGACAGCTCGAGTGAAAGTTACCACACATGTTACCTTTATAATACCGAGACAGAAATCAAAGCAGAAAATGAAGACGGGTGGAAATCTGTAGTTTTCGTTAGTACAATGAATGCGAAACTTGTACTTGGGGACACAACGGTTGTTGGAACAGAAAGAGGGTTCGAAAGAGAAGAAGATAAAAACGCAGATGCATCTAAGTGTGACAAATTGTGTGCGGAAGATGCCCATTGTGTTGTATACAGTTATTGCCAGTGTCCTGATGTCACACAAAAATGCAAACTTTATAGTTTTGAAAACGTTCTAGGGTTTAAAAAGGAAACAGGAACAAAGTCTGCCTTCGCTGCTTAAAATGAAAATTAACCAACTTCAAATCCTTTAACAACACAAATGTGGTTTGGGAGTTTCGTACTAATTTTACATTCAATATGTTGATATTTCATTGTTTGTGTGCGCACGTATTATTTGTATTCTAAAAAAAAGAAGTAGATAAGACCGTCATTTGCCATCAACATAGAAATTTGTTGTAAGTCTACATGTAAAAGATGACTGAAAATATCTTGTAATTGTAGGTTATTTTTCAGTGTATTTTATAAACTATTATAGATGAATATTGGTAATTAAAATTTAAGAGGAAAAATATTGGCCAGTAAATGAAATGAAACGCCTTATAAAACGATTTTATATTGTGTATATTAACGTCGGATTAACTTTCATTTTATTGGTTCATCGGTCGTAAAACGAGATCAGTAGCGACTTACATGAGAAATATGAGCCACACCATGAGAAAACCAACATCGTGCGTTTGCGACCAGTATGCGACCATGCTGTTCGCTAACGGTTTCTCTGATTGAAATAGGCTCTGAAAGCGAACAGCATGGATTATAACGAGACTGCACGAATGTTGGTTTTCTCATGGTGCGGCTCAGTTATTTCTTTCTTTCGTGTTTTGTCTAGTTGGTAGGTTAGTATTTATACTGAAAACGGACTATTTCTTTATTTCTCTTAAAGACCCATCAGGAGAAATTCCATCCCCAGCTTTTATTATATTTGACCGGCTTATCATAGTAGGTTGTCCCCCTTGAAAACTATCCGATAATCAATATTGGTTTCCCTACTGATATTACTTTGAGCTATAAATTATATAGGAAATTTATTTTCAATGATTAATTTCAAATATGTCTTTTGGTTTGTGAATATTTTACCAGATATGACAGTAAACATCAATTTCTTCTCTTCAATTTAATGTGAAAATATTTATTCTAACTGAACATCTTCTTGCTTCCAATTTTGTTTTAAAAGTATCACCATCGCTTATATTGAACATATAGTGAAAAACACTAAACTTTTCAATTTCTTTTACTTTAGACGCAAATAAATTATATTTTCCAAAGCATGACAATTTATTATCACATATGTAGGTATTCTTGACTTTATAAGCAATACAATAATATAATTATAAGTGTAATAGGATAAAAGCTTCTTGCTTCCATTTTACTTCAAAGTGTATCAAGAAATAAAAAATTTGTGAATTTCTTAAAGTTCTGATGCAACTTAAACCGTGTTAATTTACGGAACTGCATATACCAACAACTGACGTACGATTCAATATAGACTTTTGAAATAATAACGGTCATAATTGTCTAATTAGTCAAAAAAATAGAAAACAAAAATGAAAAGAACAGAATAGAACAGAGCTTTGATTTTTTCACCAGACTGTTTGAGAACAATATGAATCAACATAAATTACATAATTTCCGACTGAAAGCTAAATATCTTTGGAATATTGAAACATTCGACGACAGGAGAAAACTACTTCAAAGAATAATTTTCTTATGAAATAGTGTAATTTACAAGTTAATGACATGCTTTCCATGAGTTTGCATGGTAGGATTATCTCTTTAGTACGACCTACATTTTTTGTCACGGTTTTGTTCGTGGAAAACATGCAAAATAGCCACCTTTACAAGCTAAAGACTTTTGTTTACACGATAAATTTGATTTCATGATTTAATTGTATAGTATGTACAAACGCATATCTGAATGGCATATTTGATTTATGTATATCATTGTTTATACAAGTAACTTAGACACTATAAATAAGTAGACAAGGTGAATCAGAGCTAATTGTTAAAAAAAATGAGTTCGGATCTCTATGATACACATACACCAATGCTTATAAGCAAAATCAGAAACTTTATTCATAATTAAATAGATTCTTTCTTTCTTTGATTTCTATGGAAAACCTTGGATCAAGGCCACTTAATAAAACATGTGTGTGTGTGTGTGTGTGTGTGTGTGTGTGTGTGTTTTAGTAACATGTATGTTTTTTAAGGGGACGCATACTTTGAAATTAGAAAAAAGTGGGTGGGGTATTATAAAATTTTCCTGCAAAAAAGTACAAGGTTTTGGTAAATGAAATGAATACTGTTTCAACTGTTATAAGTACACAAAGGATAGCTCACTAAAATAAAAATGAGAAAAACTGAAACAAGAAAGTTATTGTTGAATTACGTAAGACTTCTTGTGTACATTCAAAGTCAACAATTAAGACTTTTTGGTGCGAAAATAATAGTGCTTCACTTTGTCTAAACATTTATCAATGTCCTACAGATTCTAATTTAAAGAAAGAATGTGAAATAAGTTCACTGTCTTGCTTTTCATTTCGCATATATGAGCTAAAACACATTATTTAGTTTGTTTACAAAGTAGTGCATAAGAAAAGATACGGTGGTCAAGGAATGCCACATTCCAAAACTAAAAGAGTATATTCCCCTTAATACATTAAACATTTATCGTTACAGAAGTCTAGTGGCTTACAATAAAGGCCTAGAAATGTTGCCATTATTAATCTTTAACTTGGTATTCATGAACTACAATGCACTTAAATATCAAAACACATTCAACAAACTTTTGAAAATGTACTGTCTTAAAAATCCCTAAAATAAGGTATGAAATTTGGTTGAGAGGTCCAATCAATGTGTATATGTGCAAAAGCAACATTCTAATCTTGTTCACAAAAGTTACTAATAAACAGCAGGAATGTCAATGATCAAAACTGGACGAATATACAGTTATCTTCACTTTAATGTCATTTATAATTTGTCCTTGAATTCTCCACCATACTTTTCATAACTCTGTTTGCACGTGTTGCACGAGAATGCTGTCATTCACGTAAAAAAACGGGGTCAAAAAAGTTGTAAATGCAGTATCATCTAAACGTAATTAATGGATTATGCAGTTCAAGATAAACTTTATCTCATATCGTAACGAACATGTATAATGTTGTAACAACAACTTTACTTACACTGATTTAAGTAGCAGTCGGTTTATAAGTGACTTTATTGATTCATTTTGTGTTTTGTTATTGTTGTCAAAAAGTATAACGGAAGTGCCTCACAACTGAAGCGGAAACCAGTTTGATGCGCAAAGTAGTCCACTGTAAGTAATATTATTTGACAAATGTCCGCAGAAATTAATAATTTTCTAATATTAAAGACGAATATCTGAATAGGATTCATTATTTGATAAGAAATTATAATCATCGACATGTTTTTTTTTAAAAATCGTACACGTGCTGACACCTAAGTTGTCTCCCGTTGTTTATTAGAGTTACCTTTCGTCCGGCGCAGTAATACATTTGCAGTGAATCGCCGAGAAGTCGTGGGAAAATTAAAAACCATG
Organism: Mercenaria mercenaria; assembly: GCF_021730395.1. Classification (NCBI taxonomy): domain Eukaryota; kingdom Metazoa; phylum Mollusca; class Bivalvia; order Venerida; family Veneridae; genus Mercenaria; species Mercenaria mercenaria. The sequence goes on along the minus strand of NC_069362.1, from coordinate 86,660,653 downwards.
TAAACAAACTAAAATTAACCACCTTTTCAAGATGAATTTCAAGTGATCGACATTATGCATTTAACCCGCCTGACCTGTGTAGCATCTTAGATATCTGTTCTAAGGTATTCATTGTGTAGAATGTCATGTTATGCCCTTGCAATGCTAATCCCACTCTGATTTTTTTGTTTACATTTTTTATCAATGAGAAATATGGCGTCCATCCCGAGATGAACAGACGTGGCCTTAAATTTTTACATGTTTAAGCAAACCTGGTGTGTTAGAAAGAAAATCTCATCCCTTCAACATTATTTGGAATACTGTTATTGTAAAAAACCTGTATTTTCCTTATACAAAAGCTTAATATTTTGTGTTGAATGTAGTTTCACAAAGACCTCTGTTTTCCTATTACATTCATAGTACCACATCCTTATCCACAAAATACTGAATATTACAGGTGTCCATCAGTATTATATCAGTTTAGGAATATGTTTTTTATTTTCCCACCATCGATTTCTTGAATATGCACCCCTTCCACATTGCTGTATGAACTGTGAATGTAGCAATATGCGTCCCCTTAAGTTTGGTAAATTGCTCGGATTTTTCTTTGCCATTGCCTGTTAAATACAGTATTGCTTATTTTATAACTTTATTTTATAATGTTTTAAAGAGTAAACTTCTAGGCATGAAAGTTAAACAAAAGTACCGTTATATGGACAAGAACAATCAGACAAAATGGGAATACATGTATCTTCACACAAGTTTCGTTTTTCTCGAGGAAAGCTATTATACATGCTTTTGTGGGAAAGCTCGTTTATGAAATAATTTTCGGATTTCAATGTTTAGCGGGATTCAAAGTTTCAAAAGAAAAGAAAAGAAATTTATTTAAACGTTTTATTTTCTGTTACATGACAACACGAATTTCGTAATATCATAAGCTAACATAATGTTTTTTTTTACAAAAATGTTTTATAAATTTACAAGAATAATATTCTATATGAATCTATAAAACAACACGATTCATGTCAAAAACTGGCTACTTGTTGCTTTCTATGGAGTAAAAGCAAAATTTTATATCAATGCAAAATCCATGACAAAGAATTATTGATTTGGCAAGACTTTAGCTAATGTAAGGGAGGCAATCCAGTTTGAAGGGAATTGCTTTAAAACAGTCAATAATTAAGGGAGAGAATTCCTGCAAATTCTCGTTAAAAGCTGACCACGTGTGAACGTCTCGGCTGAATCAATCAAAGTTTACTTCCGTGTTCTATAAATTCAATTTAAACGTCTTAAAATGCCGAAAACTTGTTGTTCCGTACCGGGTTGTCATGAAAGGGGAGGACATGAATACCCGAGTGATCCTATAAGAAGGGCGAAATGGGTACAGGCCGTTCGACGACTTGATGAAAACACAATGAAAATGTGGACGCCAACAAAATCGTCCGTCGTATGCAAGAAACACTTTACACCGGATGACTACATAAAGGAGACTATTTTTGGTATGATAATATGATAAAAACTGTATAATTTCTCGCCTGTAGCATGTTTTTGTATTGCAATTTGATTTATTTCAAAACGAAAGTACCAACTGACAATTATTTTGGAGTGGGAGGGGTAATGTTTCAATGTACTGTCTTAATTTATTTCATCATAAATAATGGGTTATTTGTTGGGTATGTAACATGTTTGACTGTCTTTCAATCTGTCAAGGACTAAAATTCAGGTCATAGGGGTCATTAGTCAAAATAATTTGACATTGGATTGTTTTATATTTGTGACTGGCATTCTAAATGTCAAAACTTGGGAGGACCCAAATAATGGAGGATGAATCACAGTACAAAGTCATGTAGAGTTATTGGATTTATCGCGTGTATACGCACAGTAAACTGTAATCGTGTACAGTAAATACTAACGTTTAAATCACCAGCTTTGTATTTAGGTAGTGCCTAGCTGTCCGGTAACTGCATGCCTAGCCTGTGCTCTAGCAGTCCGGTAACCAGACGTGTTACCTTTCTGCCCGTTTTTTTAGCTGTGCGTTAATCAAATGCGTTCATGATTTATCTGTTTTTTGGCGTTTTTTTTTTTTTTTTTTTTTTTTTTTTTTATCAAAATAGTGTGCTTGTTATTTAGTTGATAAATTGCTAATCATCAATACAATCAATGAATAGTTGTGCTAAAATGCAGATGTAAACTAAACAAAAGACAAAAATATTGAATTTTGGTCTGAGTTAAGCCTGGTATTTGTGTACAGGTTAATATTGCCATTTTCTTTGCAACCAAGGTAATATTAAAATGATAAATTCTATTTATTACACTTTCTAAATAAATTGATTACCGGACGGCTAGAAAAAACCCTAGCAGATAGGCTAGGTGTCCGGGTTCCCGCAAGGCTAGACAGTTTCTTTGTGTTTATCCATGCTTTGTACCTTACAAGTTAAAAGGCCGGATAGTCTATTTACAAATCTAGGGTATGACAAACGCCCTTGAAATGGGTATCTTGTATCTTTAATGAAGTACGATATTGCTTATAAATTAAAATAAAATCATTAAACATGTCTGTTATTTCTTTATTTTAAGGATTGAAACCTGGATATGAACGGCTTCTGGCAACAGCAGTACCTAGTATTTTTCCTTGGACAACAGCGGAAGGGGAGACAGCAAAAAATAGGAAAGAAAGAGCTTTGAACAGAGATTATAGAAAAAGTGAATTAGATAGGTCTTGTAAAGAAGACCTGGAGAGAAGTTTTACTGAACATGTTGATTTCGTAGAAGAAGTAATAGAGACTGAGACATTCACAGCAACACCTCTATTTGAAGATGAATTCACTGTAAAAAACTGTATGACCCAGACTGATGAGACACCAATGTTCTCAATTGAGAGATTTTCTTCCAACAATGAACTGATACATTTTTATACAGGTCTGGAGTCATATGCTAAATTTATGTTTGTGTTGAATTCTTTGGGACCTGCAGCATACTGTTTGAAATACATATATTTTCAAATAAGTGGTATATCTGTTGAAAACCAACTGTTTATGACTTTGATGAAGTTAAGGCGATATTCAACAAACTTTGAACTGTCAACTTTTTTCTCAGTGTCTGAATCAAGTGTGAAAAATATTGTTTACACATGGATTATATTTATGTCAAAACAGTGGAGGGAAGCCAATATATGGCCAAGTCAGAATCTGGTGAGGTATTTTATGCCGTCGGATTTTAAATTAAAATTTCCAAAGACGAGAATCATAATTGATGGAACTGAATGCCCAATTAAAAAACCTAAAGCACCTAGAGCTCAGCAGTCTACATATTCAACATACAAGAACAGAAACACTATTAAAGTTCTTGTTGGCACAACACCTGGTGGATTAGTAAACTATATTTCTGAAGCTTATGGAGGGTCTACCAGTGACAGACAAATTGTTGAAAGGTGTAAAATTGTAAATGCCTGTGACCCCGGGGATAGTGTAATGGCCGATAAAGGTTTTAACGTTCAGGATTTGTTTGCGACAGCAAATGTACGAGTTAATGTACCAACGTTCTTCAAAAAGAAAAATAGAATGTCTGGGAAAATAGTTGTTAATGACAGGAAAATATCCAGTAAAAGGGTACATATTGAAAGAATTATTGGACTAGGAAAAACTTACAAGATCTTGACATGTCCTTTAACGGGCACGGAAACAAAGTTGTCATCACATATAACTTATGTCTGTTTTATGTTGTGTAACTTCAAGACGTGTATAGTTCCAAAACATGCTTAGCACATAGAGTACGACATAGTTTCTGTTGACAGTTGTTGATGTCAAAGAAAACACAACACTTTGATATAATAAATATGTATATATTGAATACTTTCTGCATATTATCAAACAAGAGATTAAAAACAAGTAAAATAAATCAATTTCAAAACTTCATTCTGTGTTTATCCCTGAAGTTAAACTTAGAAAATGAATACTTGATGTAGCATCAGTACAGATTTGAAAGATTTATCAGGGACTACCTTAGCCTGGAAATTTAGGGAGAAGTGACTTCTCCCTCCTTGGGAAACAGGGAGAAGTTTTGAAATTTTGGCAGAAGTTCGGCAAACGTGAGACAGGACATTGCTTACATGCATTAAATAACAATAATAATGTTTATTCAGTTCCATTTGTAGTATTATCTTGCTATGACTTAAATAAAAATGGTGCAATGTTTCAACAATACAGTACATATTTGTACTGTTTTACTGCAAAATATTTAACAACTTGACACAACAAATCTTTCCTCATGTAATCAGTACTTAATATTTCTTGGATTAAATTTTTTCCTTCCTAGAGCAGCTTTTTCAGGTATGTGAGCATTTTGAGTTTAAATTTTTTTTATGTTCCTTCAATTTGACAAACTACAGAGTTTAAAAAACTCTCAATCTTACAATGAAATGTTATTTGTATTGATCAGTAGATAAAATACTTAAAAATCAGGGGCAATATTTTTTAAAACTACATATTTTGACATAAAAAATCTAAAAATTGGTTAAATGTATTACCTCCCTTTAACACATTTCAGAATTAACTAAAAGAGTTGTCTGCTATTTTTATCAAACAACAAATTTAAAAGTTTGTCAAGGGCCATATATTTAACTTATATATGTTTTTAATGAAAGAGAAATGCAGATTAAAATGAATAGTAAGCAGATCCCAATTGAAAAATAAACGTCGGGAGTAACGGGTAGTCTACACTGTGATGTGTGATGGCAATAAAAATTTCGAAACGATTTTTATCTGAAAACAAGAATAACTGGATAAGACAAGTACTAAGGGCGTTCGGTTGACCCGAGGTTCCGTGTTTTGACCTGCGAAAATCAAGAAAAACTCGTAGTTGACCCGCACAAAAAAAGTGTCCCGTGCGTCGGCTCGATCCGCGAAATGCGTCTCGAGTTCGAAGTTCTGCATTGTGAATCAAAATCTCGGTGAATTTCAATTGTTCGCTGCCACAAACTAAGTATGACAGTAGGCGGAGCGTCGTATGTTAATTAGCTACTGACAGATGTCAATCACTCCACGCGCCGACTGACACGTAATTAGGTTTGTAATTCGGAAGTTAATTATCGCCGTTTTACGAAGTTTTCGGGCTCTCTGATCTCCGATGTCGGTCAGCTTTAATTATTACTCTTTCATTCTTTAATTATCGTTTACTGCAATCACATTAAATGCAAACAATTAGCAGCTTATCATGCGGCGTCAATCTGAAACCGAGTGATCAGCTTTTGTTGTCATGGACACGTTTCGCCGCGCGTGCCTCCCGGTGACATCCTGTGTATTGCGTATTGTGTTTACAGACTTTACATAACCGAGATGTATAATATCGGCGCACTTTATTGCCGATTATGTTTTCCTTTCATCCAATTTTAGGGCGACTTGAACTTCGCTTTTCTGGGCGGGAAGGGCGAAGTGAAATATTTTAAAGCGAAGTTTTCGCTCAACTTCGCCTAAAACGCAGTCCCTGTTTATGTCAGACCATTTTACTAACTACGCACCCATTTGATACCGTGATATCGTTTACATCACTGACATTCAAAAATGATATCAAATGTATTCAAATATATCAGAAAATTTTTTTAATTAGATAATCATTGTACCATTATTAATTTTAAATAAAGTTTTATTGATATCTTTAAAACAATTTAATGATATCAATGATATCTATAACTCATTTAATAAAATCAAATTATATCAATAATTTTTACATCACAAAATGGTTTTCGATATCAATGATAGAATCAGGATGATTTTTTGATATAGGTATTCTATTTAACTGAAGATATTCTTGAAAAAATAAAAATAAAGTTCTGATTCTAGCTGACTAGTCGCAGTGATTTTACAGACAGGTCAGGTTATCGCAAATAAAAACATCTGAGAGGTGTTTGTTTTCTTAATATATATATGACAATGAACTCAGTCTATATATGGCTTGTAAAAATGTTTTTCCAGCAGGACCATTTTGAAATGGCTTTCAAAGAAAGTTTTTAACTGGCCAACCATTTCTGATATGAAAGTGTCATTTCTTTCAATATCAAAATATTTGATGTCCCTAATCTTCAGGTTATCTGCTGAACAGATAATCAGTGAACATTTTTTAGCTCCAGTGCACAATAGCTGGCCTTGGATTTGATAATAGTAATTATGATTCATATTAAGAGAGTATTGTCCACGGTCGTTACAACTTAAATAAGGCACTGTGACAGGAGTGATATCTTTGACTCTTGCAGAATAAGGACATTTTGCTTCAACAATATGCTTTGCATTAATAATACCATCCGGTGAAGATGCTAAAAATGGAAATTGTTTCGAGACCACTAAACCACAGGAATGCACAGTGTTGCCGGTATCTTCCATAAATCTTGTTATAGCGATTGTTTCATGTTTGCGTCCATGTTCCAAGGCGGCCGCATTAATTTCTCTTGTATCAACTAAAGATCTGGCTAGTTTATCTTTATCAGTCCGGTCAGTAGACTTGCAAATTTTACCAAACATCGAGGATGGTAGGCGCTTTGTACGTTCCTCTTTCCATAATTTATTCGCGCTCTGGCCAATTGTTTTTTTTTCGATATCAATAACCGTTTCATCACTGATTTTTGGTAACGAAAATTTTCTGAAGGAAATTCTCTTCTGGCGAAAGTTTTAAATAGTCATGATCTAATGCAACAGCTTTAGTGTTTGCTGGTTCAAAAGTTTGAAATATTGGCATTTTGGATATGCCAGGGAAATTCAAGCATGCATTTCTGAAATGGTCTTGATAGCTAACAGAATTTCTAAACTGCTCTGGTCTTGGGTCAAAGTCAATGTTTGTTAATTCAGCTGCACCAGGCATATCAAGTGTATCAGCCTTTAATGGACTTCCTAAATATTTTTTACACTTATGAAAACTTTGCAATTTTTGGGTGCATGTTTCTTCCGTTTTTACTGTCTTTTTCTGGGAGAACATTACTGCACCATAAAGTACTGTGCACACATGTTTGCAGTGAGCATGTGGCCCCATACCAGCAGCACATTCACACTGTGCCTCAATAACTGACCCCCCAGAGTTAAGTTCAACATCTACAGTATAACACACACCTTTCTTCATCTCTGCATGACAACTTGATTAAATATATACAACATCCTGTCCTGGTGACATACGGAAATATCTCAAAAACTGCTCATTGTATAGTCTTTGAATACGATTATCCAGGGTTTTCTCATGCTGTGCCAGATACTTATGCACACTGTCTAGTTCTGTTTTCGGAAATTTTGAATCCGAGTTGACATCCGCATATTTTGTGGGATCTGGTAATGTCATGTTGTATTCAGGCTCTAAAGTCTCTACATTTCCAAAGTTTTGATTTCTCTCGTAAGACACTAATCTGTAAATAGAATAGGGAACTATTACAAATAACACGGCAGAACAAATAAATTCGTAATGAAAACGTTGAAACCAAACCCCACCCACTCACAGATGTATGAACAACAACGTAAAATAAAAATGTCTGGAAATAAAGAAATATCAAGAAACAAAGGAAAATATATTTTCTGGTCATTTATTTAGACTAATATAAAATAAAGCTACAATTAACTCATCAAACATACGCTAAATAGCAAATTATACGCGAAATAAATGTTGACAGCGTTCATTTTCGCCGCGGCGGCATTCTACTTTCGTTTTCAAAATATCTGTTTTCTCTCTAAAATAACGGGAAATGTACGTACCTTTCAACCAATTCATTCTTACGTCCAGAAAGTCTAGCACCCCTTTTTTTCAATTCTGCCTTCAGTTGTGGAATTGTAAATGATCCGAACTTAGATTCCATTTTTTAAAAGTAAAGAACGTTTGTTTTGATTTGTCTCAGAATGATGCTAATCGATAAGGGATTCTGATGGACCGGGAACAGTGGCGCCACCTGTCGGTTGGCAGGGGAAGATAACCAACTATTATCTGCCATTGTTTGAATTAATGACAGATGTTGGAATTATAACATCAGCCTACTGATACAAACATTGCAAGTGTCAAGGCCTTATTTCCACCTGGATAACTTACATTCCATATCTCTTTCTTAAAATCAAATATTTATCAAATAAGTTCAAGAATCAGAACAAGACATTTAAAGCGGCTTTTTCACAGTTTTAACTTGTACACATGTTTTTTGTTGTTGTTGTTGTAAATAGCCTTTGGTATGAACTAACAGACGTTATTCTTGATGTAATAAGTGATTCAAATGTTGAAAGCTATAGTTATAATTATTATCAGAATTAAAGTGAGATATCTGCAGCTGTTTATTCATAATTCTTTTTACTTTTTCTGTATGCGTAGATAGGAAGACCTTTTACTCCATGTCTAAATCTTAAGGGGAAAGATAAATATTTAATTAAAGGTAAATGGTAATATGATTTACATACGTAATAAGTCAGCAGTTCTTGTTGTCAATAAAGCAATATGCAATGAAAATTCCATTAACACATTGAGGCTAATAGTAACCGGACAATAACCATATACGCATCGTAGAAACGGAATCACTAAGATGGTTATCCAGATGGTGTCTGCTCTACTCGCTAAAATGCATTACAAAATTTTACGCTACCAGTTTTTATCATAGATTACTATTTGAGATTTTGAATTAATGGTCTTTTGGGGTAGAAATCTTAATGGTCTTTTGGGGTAGAAATCTTAATTAGTTACATGACAGTCCCTTTGTTTAGACAACAGACAGACAGACAGGCAGGCAGGCAGGCAGATAAACGTCATGTCTTTACAATTGCAAATTAATTATGTTCAGCAAAAAAAATTACGCAAATTTGCAACACATTTATGAAATGAATTATGTTTATTGGTCAAGAACAAAGAACATTTTGTGAATAGTCATTTGCAAGAAATAATATTCAAGCAAAGCATTTACTTGAAGTATTAAGTCACAGTACATACATTGTAAATAACATATCTCTAAGCACTTAGTTCATTAAGTAAAAAAAAAATTAATCTTAAAGGCCACCAAATAAAACCAATATTAAAATAAAACAGGAGTGCCCAGATGGCCCTGTATCGCTCAAAGGACCTGGTTCTCACCCCAGATAACCTAATATCTGTGGCATTGCTTCTTCCGCTTTTGAAACTGCTATAGCTATAGATATAATTTCAAACGCTGTACGGTGATGTGATTAAACGAATGACATCAAACAAAAATGCTTCTGCCAAGCAGGTTTTAAACAAAGTAAATGCAAAATAATACACAAGGTGTTCATTATAGTACATAAATATCTAAGATAATGTAAATTTGAAAGACAAATGCGGTAATTCCTGATCCTGATCACATTATTTTGTAAAATTGTATTTTACACATGTTTCTGAATAAGAATTACATGCTTTCCAAAGTTTCTCCATAACAGTAGTGGTAACATGCGTAGCTGATATTCTTTTGTCTCTGACGAACTGACAAGGGTCCGGTTCTGGATCGAACCAGTAGGTGAACCCTGGTACAGATACAACCTTAGCTTCGACTATTCGCGCTAGGCACCCAGTGATGAATGCGTCCTCTATTGGCATGTAAGGTAAATATTCAGAAATCATGTACATCCGGGGTATGATATTACCAGAGATCACATAAGAGTTTCCCGATGCATAGTTAGGATAATTTGTTAAGGGGAATTCATCTTTTGATATCCCCCACTTTCCTTTCCTGCGGACTGATGAGTGAACGTTTATATATCCGTACACGGAACCTTTAATACCATAAGGCCGCCTGTGGAGGTTTTTGGCAAGTTGTGGAATGTTTACAAACACATCCTCATCCACTTTCATTAAGAAATCAACATCACTACAATAAATAGATACCCATTTCAAAGCTATTAACATTTTTCTTGTCAAGTTTCTGTATGATTCTACAAAATCTGCAAGCACGATATCACCGTATACCCTACTCTCGTTCCGAACAATTCTGTCCGTATTAATATCACCGTCCTTTCCAACAAGAAACATTAATCTGACAGTCACTTCGATGGCGGTATGTTCTATCAGAAATGACTTTTTAGAGTATGAACCATACGTTTTTCGTATAGCATCCCTGACAAAATAATGACTTGGAATGGATGGAACTGCGACAAGTATAGTCATGTATTTTGCATCTGTTGTACAAATCTGAGCACCGTTTATAATAAACTCGTGATCTATCGGATTGACTTTAGTTTTCCGCGGAGTGTAGTACCGCCTTTCATTGTCTTCACGCCTAAGACGTAACGTTTGAATCAAGTTTTCGTTGTATGTATCCTTTCCCTTTTCTGGTTTCTTTCCTGCAGCTTTGATTGTTCTATTAACAACTAATACCTTAACTTTTCCCGTCTCTGTGACGACATAATCTACGTTCGTATCAACAGTGTCTAGTTGCTCAGCCTCTAAAGCGGTAAGATTTCTTGCCTTAGGGTGAAAATTTCTGAGCCATGCCAGACTGGGGCTGTTGCCTGTCCGGGTAGGTAAAGTTATATTTGGACGTCGTTTCCGGAGAACCAGAGCAGATCGACTGTAACCATGACTAGTCTTGTGTTCGTCGAAGGCTTCAGGAAAACTTATTACCAGAAATAAGACAACACATACTGTCCAAACAAGCGTGATATACACGGACAGACGGATGGTTCTTCTCATTGTTTCTCATATGTTTGATCGGCATCTCATATTCTAGTGACCTGAAATCAACCAAATTGTATTAGTCAAGTTACTTGTATTATGCCTCATCTTAGCTAGATAGTTTGAGTTTGTGACCAAAGCTTTAAATGTCAAAATGCGTGTATATATTTGTATTAAGAAGGTGAAAAATGGCAATACAGGTAAAAGTATGTCTACAGTTTAAATTGAACGTGTACATCAATGGACTGAATGAAAACAAGGGTACTGGTAAATAAAACATAAACTTTCATACAACATGCAGGTTAATACTTTGCCTCAAACGACATGCTAACAGGCGTGCATTAGAATACGTAAGTCCTTGCTTTGTGATCCTCTGTTGAATTTTGCATTTAGTTGACATGTTCCAGTGCACAGCTTTCCGTAAATGAAATGTTCGTTCTTAACTGTCAGTGCAAATGATAAAATGAACATTTTTATGCGACACATAAGCTGCTTCCGTTAAAGGCACTGACATCAAGATTTGGGCTAAAAACTTTCTTTAAAATTGAAGCGGTCATATTATTTTTGTTTCTAAACTATCCTAAAAATGACAAATCAAGAAAAAAAGTCATGCCCGAGTTTACCTTGTTACAAACGCTTTTCAGTTTTGAATGGGAAAAAAATAGTAAAAACAACTAATTCTTAAGTGTTTCCATAACATATCATCTGTCAGTAAGCAATAATTTTCTGATATCCAAAAATGTTCTTCTTCTTGTCGTACGTTCTGCAGGTCAGTGCTTTTAACTGAAAACAGTCTTAGAGACCATGGGTTTTATCATTTCAGTTTTCTAGACATTATTATGTTGCATTTATATAACACGATTTAGATATTTTGAAAATATAAAATGGTTTATTTTAAAATTACGGGCTGATTTAATAATTCGACGCCTATACAATCCACAACAGGGCCCTTTGGAAGCATAACACACAATCATTGTCCATGATAAATAATAGCAGACTCTGTTTAATTGAGATCATCAGGAAAATGAAATGTGCAACACCTCGCACGGCCCTAGCACCGGCTTATACATGTACTTCTTTATCTCAAAGGATTATAAATAACAACATCACTTAGTATAAGTACGGACAAAGACCTTTTACGGCCACTTAACTGCTGTTTCAATTGTAAATAAAATGTTTGACAAGATCCCAAGACTCGGTATAACTGAATTTGTCCGTGAGAGAAAATGAAATGAGCAACAACCCTCGCGTCACTAGTACTGGTGGAATTATAAAGAAAAATTGAATAGTTTGTGTCAGATTGTGGCATATCATGTAGTTTCCTTTGTACTTATGTTAACTATATGTTACGTATACATGTATAAACAAATATTCGGAACGAATGACTGTTTTTTTTTTCTAGGAAGCGGGCTCGAAGGTGATTCAAATAAGCACAATCCAGATAAAACAGCGTATAGTTTTTCACTATTTTCAATGCTTACCAAAATGTCAGTGGCATATTTTGGCAAAATAAAAACATATAAAAAAAAATAATTAACTAAAAAAAACCTCACATTTTCATTATACTGTTTCACATATCAAAATTCACGCTGACAACTGGGAACTCTGTTTAAAGCCTAACTAAAGATAGACCTTAATCATTTATCTGAACAATTTACTACCATCATCGTTATCACCAGCAGCAGCAGCAGCAGCAATAGCATCAACAACAACAACACCAACATCATCATCATCAACATCAACAATAACAACAAAATCAACATCAATATCATTTTCCCTAGTCGAGATAATATGATAACTGATACTTACATTTTGCTGAGCAACCACATTACTGACAATAAAACACAAATTATGGATGAAAAAAACTGGTGTCCATTTTACAACAAAACATCACTATAGTACTACAGTTCCATCAATTTTGCCAGACATAAATATTTACTCCGCGATGCAATTTACTCATAGATAAAAAAAAACTACAAACATCCTAAATATGCAGTGCGTAAATACACAAATCCTCATACAATATTACTTATCCACTGTATCATAAACTAAACAGACTCAAAACTAAAAATTTTACCTTCTATCTCGTCAGTCTATGGGAATTTCGGTACCAACATGGAGCCGCTGTATCATATTACAGGTAAAATACTGGCTTTTTTCATGCAGTCTACAGGTTCATCACCGGCGAAAATGAATAATTAAGCAATTCGATAATAAGAACTTCTTACTTACAGCGTAAACAAAGATGTTTACTATATACATAATTCATATATTTGTTTGTGCATTTACTATCAAAGTACCGCCAACAGATGTATCATAAAAAGCGCAGAGTACTTTGGTTATTTATAGACTGTGGAAATGTATATGTAAGTTAAGCGTTTCTGTGGCAAGGGTGGGGTGGGGAATGGAGGGAAGAGCTTCTTTGGAGTCAAAACAAAATTTTCTACAGAACTTGAAGGCTAGATTTTTTCACAGGAAACTAAAAAATGCTTTTTCTTTTTCTTTTTCAAATTATTATTGTTATACTTCAATTTCTTGTTCATAGCAAAAACTAATAAGAAGTCTGGAAAATGTTTTGGTTTTTTTCATATTTAAAAAATGACTGATTTTTAAATTTTGTGTAATCAAGTTTTTTTTTGCTACTTTCTGTTTTCTTAGACAACTTCGTAAATTTACGAAATTCTAACTAATGTGTGTTTTGAAGTAGGCTATATAAAATTTTGTTCGTAAATTTACAAAATCAAGCATGTGTCTGTTATAGATATTTTTTATCAGTTTGAGCTAATTCGTAAATTTATGAAGTCAGAGCCTGTGAATGTCTTCAAATGTATATATGATAATACAGACAATTTCTATTAATTTGATCTATTTTGTAAATTCTCAGGACACCTGTACCCCCCACCTGCAGGATGGGTGTACAGAGGCCCTCCACTGGAATTATTTTATATTTTAAACGTTAAATCCTGACCATTCTCGCATACCAAAGGTGTACCCTAGTTCCTAGTCTCGTGATTCTGACGAACCTCTGATTAATGAGAATGAATCTGACTGATTCTTGCGTATTTTGAGAGAAAGAATTCTAGCTCTGTCATATTCTGACGCTTCAAAAGTGTTTACTGCTTTTTACCTAAAGAAAAGTTTATATTCTAACTGAGCCGTGCCATGAGAAAACCAACATAGTGGGTGTGCGACCAGCATGGATCCAGACCAGCCTGCGCATCCGCGCAGTCTGGTCAGGATCCATGCTGTTCGCTAACAGTTTCTTCAATTCCAATAGGCTTTAAAAGCGAACAGCATGGAGCCTGACCAGACTGCGCGGATGCGCAGGCTGGTCTGGATCCATGCTGGTCGCAAACCCACTATGTTGATTTTCTCATGGCACGGCTCAACTGATTTTTTTCGTTATCATAAATACTCTTACCTACATTTTGTCTATGTGTTTGACAGCATTTTTCAATAAAATGGTCATCTTACTTTTAGAAAATATTATAACATGTCTGAATGACAGTGGTGATGGGAGGGTCCTTCCCCGAAACATTTTGAAATTTGTGAACACTAGAGGAGTTTAACTGTTTTCTCGGATACGAAATTATAAGGTACGAATGTGAAACAGTTCAACTATGGCCATTTAACAAGCTAGGCAGAAGATACCGACCGACATTCGTATATTTATTTATTTTATTTTCTTGTCAATGGAATTCGGTAATTATGTAAGAATCAATGACTCAAATCTAACACAATAAATAATTCAATAAATGTCATATTGTGGTAACATCAAGTTAGACATTTGTTCAATAGTTTTACTATATAATAATTACGTAATTTTGATAACATACATTTTTGTAACATATAATGCATGTTTCAGGCAAGGCAATTATCCAGAAAATACTTAATAGTTTAAGAAATTTCGGTTGTAATCAGGTCAACGTTTGCTTCAGTGCTATTATATTTTCTAGTCCTTTGGAATAATGGAGTCTATATAATATTTGTGTAATAGAATTCCGCTTAAGCCTGGAGTGGGGGCGGGGTCCATATAAATCTGTGTCATAGAATTTCGCTTGAGCCTATACGGGGTAAGAGGGGGTGGGGTGGGGGGAGAGAGGGAGGCGTTGCACTTTCCATTATCTGGGGGGGGGGTTGCACTTTCCATTATCTATCATGAACAGACTCAATCAAACCGAGTCTGCTATTGTTTTGCTTGGTTGCATTCTGGCTTCCAAAGAATTGTTCTTATAGATTTTATTCTGCTTAGCCATGTTCAGAAACTACGCCGGATGAAAGACCCAAAAATGATTGAAAATCTATATTTGATAAATTCACTGACTTACGCCACCGATACTTGAAATGTTTTTTTTCGTTTTATACTTGACGAAACACGACACAAAAGGTCCATTCCTAATACTAGTAAACAAAACAAATCCAAAGTACATATAAGGCTATGCTAAGAATGATAATTAACTAGAGAATAATCAAGGTAACATTTCCTTATTGTTGTAAAGGTAGCTACAGTGATCCCTGTCCTGGCACTTGTTCCCTGTCCTGGCATTTGTTTCCTGTCCTGGCATTTGTTCCCTGTCCTGGCATTTGTTTCTTGTCCTGGCATTTGTTCCCTGTCCTGGCATTTGTTTCCTGTCCTTCCCTGTCCTGGCATTTGTTCCCTGTCCCGGCATTTGTTTCTCTCCTGTCACTTGTTCCCTGTGCTGGCATTTGTTCCCTGTCCTGGCATTTGTTTCCTGTCCTGGCACTTGTTCCCTGTCCTGGCATTTGTTCCCTGTCCTGGCACTTGTTCTCTGTCCTGGCATTTGTTTCCTGTCCTGGCACTTGTTCCCTGTCCTGGCATTTGTTCCCTGTCCTGGCACTTGTTTCCAGTCCTGGCACTTGTTCTCTGTCCTGGCATTTGTTACCTGTCCTGGCATTTGTTTCCTGTCCTGGCACTTGTTCCCTATCCTGGCATTTGTTCCCTGTCCTGGCATTTGTTTCCTGTCCTGGCACTTGTTCCCTGTCCTGGCATTTGTCCCCTGTCCTGGCATTTGTTTCCTGTCCTTCTCTGTCCTGGCATTTGTTTCCTGAGCCAGTGAATTATAGTATTAGTCTACAGAACTGACACTAAATTCAAGTTATCTTCAATATTCTCAAGTGTTTTTTTTTTATTTGTGTATTTTCCAATAATCAAATATTCATCAAATACATTCAAAAAGTAGAAATAAAATTACAAGTGGCTCTTTATTTATCGATGTCAGAACAAATTTATATCACACACGTATTTTATTATTAAAGGCCTTTGGTATAAAAAGACATTATACTACTGGGTAATACGGCCAGTATTTGGACAAATCAATGCTTTGAATGTTGGAAGCGCTTCTAAAATATTATCAGTATAAGAAGTATGCATCTATTACATACATTTGGCATCAATATTGTTACTTTTTTCGTAATTATGTGAAGATAGCAAACAAACTTTCACTCGAAACAAAACAAAAAGGACATAAATAACTGTTAATCAATGGTAAATGCTATTAGATTTACATATATAATAAGCCTGCCAATAAAGTTACATGCGGAATGTAAATTTCATTAACACATTGAGGTCAATAGTAACCACTAGAGTTCCTTTGAGAACAGCGCATGTCTCCCACAACTGCCTTATCATCTAGATTGGCATTTCTTCTCCATAATGTATCTGAGTCAACCAAGCACCAAGACCTGTATCACTGGCATCAGTATTTTCATTAATTCAAGAGCCATAATTCCAAAGTGCCAGAGTTATGGCCCCTGAAAGGTCCAAAATTGGCTATTTTGGCTTTTGCAGCCATATAGAGACTTCATTTATGGTTTCTTTTTACACAGGCTTTCAAAATATCTTCAACAACAATAAATCTTGGATTCCATGACAAATCAGATCCAATCGTAGGTTATTTTATATCTGATTACCTCCCCTGATTATAGTCAAAATGGATTTATATCAGTAAGTACCTATAGGACTTATTTGAAATTTCATTATTGTCATTAGTTGGACTGAGCCAATCAGGGTAGATAACCATGGACTGATTTCATATCAAATTACCTCCCTTTATTTCAAATTAAAATGGGTATATCTCCGTAACTAATGAAGATACTGATCTGAAATTTCATTTAGGTTAACAGATTTATTTGGCAGATCCTTCTTTTGTTCACTTTCAACAGTTTTCTTTTTAATTACTTCCATTTTACGTTACCATAAATAGCTTATTTTTAGTAACTTTTTTATTATTGGCCGTAGGGAAAAACCGAGACCACTTTTCTGTGGTACAACATGGATGGTACCTCCAATTTTTAGGTGTATTTTGACATATCTGCACCTTGTAAGATTTTTTTTTCTTTTTGGTTAAATTTCTTTCCTTTGTTGTTCCTGTCCTTTGGACTTAGATATTTTTTCTGAGGACCTTTTTGTCCTCAAGTGCATTGATAACAGGTGAGCGATATAGGGCCATCATGGCCCTCTTGTTAAATGATGGTTTTATTACACTCTCGCGGTGTCAAACATGTGATAAATACTGCTTAATCAATGAATATTTTTATTTTCAGATTCATAAATGTTGTTATCAGGTGGCCAGGATCGACCCACGACTCGTTCATTCTAACAAACTCTAACATCTCAAATGAGTTAGAACAAAGAAACAATGGCTGGCTGCTTGGTGACAGTGGTTATGCAATTGAAGAACTGGCTGATGACACCCTTTATGCACCCAGTCAATGTCCAACAACAGAGGTACAACTCGGCACATGCCAGAACAAGAAATATTGTTGAACGGTCATTTGGTGTGCTTAAATCCAGATTTCGGTTTGTAATATTTACTTGCAAATGGTAATATTTTTAGCTCATGAACTGCTCATTGCTAGATATTGTGACCAGTCTTTGTCTGTTGGCGTCCGTCTTCTGTCCACAAAATCCTTGTTAACACGATAGAGACCACATTTTGTATTTGATTTTTAGCTCGACTATTTGAAGAATAAGTAGAGCTATCCTACTCATCACGGCGTCGGCGTCACACCTTGGTTAAGTTTTTCATACCAGTCCACATTTTGACAAAGTCTTTTGAGATAAAGCTTTGAAACTTTCAACAATTGTTTACCATCACCATGACTAGTTATAGCCAAGAGCACATAACTTCATCAAGGATTTTGGCTGAATTATGGCCCCTTTTGACTTAGAACATGGTTAAGTTTTTCGTACCAGTTCGTATTTTGACAAATTCTTTTGAGATAAAGCTTTGAAACTTTCAGCACTTGTTTACCATCACCATATCCAGTTATAGGCAAGAGTACATGACTCCATCACGGATTTTGGCTGAATTATGGCCCCTTTCGACTTAAAAATCACGGTTAAGTTTTTCGTACCAGTTCATATTTTGACAAAAGCTTTGAAAGTTTCAACACTTGTTTACCATCACCATGCCCAGGTATAGGCAAGAGAACATAACTTCATCAAGGAATTTGACTGAATTATGGCCCCTTTTTGACTTAGAAATCTAGGTTAAGTTTTTCGTACCGGTTCATATTTTGACAAAGTCTTGTGAGATTAAGCTTTGAAACTTTCAACACCTGTTTACCATCACCATGTCCAATTATAGGCAAGAGTACATAACTCCATCAAGGATTTTGGCTGAATTATGGCCCCTTTTAACTTAGAAATCTGGGTTAAGTTTTTCATACCAGTTAATATTTTGTGTAAAGTGTTTGACATATGGCTTTGCACACAACTTGAAAATCAGTCAGAATGTTTGTCTCCATGAAATCACTATGTAAAACATGTTTACACTGTTGTGATGTGTTACACATGCTAGTGACCTAGGGATTGTTGGCCCTCTTGTTTTTTTAGGTTGAACATTACCAATATGATGGTGATGGTTTCATTGCAAAATTTGTAATGCTTTACACTCTTTAACTATCGCAAAGATCACGACCTTGCCAAAATGAAAACATGGTATGTATGTATACATACTATACATGAAAAGGTTTTGCCATGATATTAAATTCTATTCATGACAAAGTATGCCTTTTAGGACAGTACCTATTGAAAATACTGATTTGAAATTTCATTAATGCTATAATATGTAAATTAATATACCTCAGCAGCTTCAATGAGCTTGGTTTGACGGTTGTTTATGTATTCAGGGGTAAGAAATAGTCATATAAGATAACTCTTGATTGAAGATTTATCAGATTTTGATACTTGTTAATTCAAAGAAGTTGACCCCTTACTAAGTATTAATTAAATTACATCTTCACACAAAAGTAAATATATTTTTTTGAAGTCTGACACATATTTTGACATAGACTTCTATCTCCAAGCACATTGGACATGTATATGACTTTATCAAACAACAGATCTCTGGGATCTTGGTGGCCATCTTTGAATGTTTTCTGTCTAATGTACATGAATACATGACTGATATGAATAGGTGTTTCCTTTGTTGTTTTGTTATGGTCCAAAATGCCAAAGGATCAGTAAGGCTCATCAGCACATCTAGGCCAAGAAACCTATGAAGTTGAAATAGTTTCCAGTTACTGAGCGGAAATTATTTTAGTTATCATTTTCCTGTGGCCTTGACGTTTGACACAGTGACTCCATTCTCACTTAGAAAAAAGTTGGATTTAAGGTCTAGTGTCTGACTAGTATTGCATCTCTTCTAAGTAAATATACATTAATGCTACTTGCAGATATTAAATCAAAAACGTTACTGTGCCTTTAAGATAAAATATAAGAAATGACCCCATCTGATTAGAATATACCTTCATCAATGTCAGTACTGGGTGATTTTATGGCACTTTTGCGTTTCCTGCTGTTTTCGATAGTGCTGCTTTTACTGTTCTCTCCTGCATTACCTTTGAAACAAATGGATTCACTTTCTTGAAAATAACAATTGTAACATCAAATAGTTCTAGTAACTTATATCTAATTATATCTACTGTAAACTATAAAATATGAAAAACTAGGTGACTCCAAAAAAAAAAAAACCCAAAAAACACAGTATCTAATTCTTCTGAATTTATGCAAGTACTTATTGTCAGTCGGCCATGTAAAAAGTTTTTTCCAAAACATTCAAAAGTTAACTTGCCACAATTGAAATTTTGGATGTCATAAGATTTTTTTAAAGTTTACAAACATTAATTTGTTACTATGATATATGCAATTATTTATGTTAACAGTATCCGTTACATACATATGAGCTGTGCCATGAGAAAACCAACTTAGAGTGTTTGCGACTAGCATGGATATAGACCAGCCTGTGCATATCCACACTGTTCGCTAACGGTTTCTCTAATTGCAACAGGGTTTGAAAGGGAGCAGCATGGATTCTGATCAGACTGTGCAGTTGCGCAAGCTGGTCTGGATCCATTCTTGTCGCAAAGCCACTATGTCGGTTTGCTCATGGCACGGCCCAATTTTTTTCATTGATCTACATTTATACTTACATGCTACTTTCTCTGGTACTATATGATCTTCAACTTGCGTACATGTGTTACCACAGCTGTCATCTAAATCCTCAACGGTACTACATGTTCCATAGCTGTCATCACATTCTGTAAATTATGTATTCAAACATGATACAGTGTTCAACTTTGACAAATAGATAGGTCTGGAACTTAATACTAGTAGTATTCAGGCAGTATTGGACTAAACAAAGAAATACTGAGTTATGAAACATACATTTTAATAAAATTTAGCTGATTAGAAAGCATTGCTTGAATTTTACTTTCAATTTTTTTGAATAGTTGAATGTGCTGTTTGGACAGCTGTTGTTAAATTTTATGTATTATAGTGTATATTGTATTTTAGTCCTACCACTTTGAACTTTCACAAATGCATAATTATATATATATGAGCCATGCCATGAGAAAGCCAACATATTGGCTTTGCGACAAGCATGAATCCAGACCAGCCTGCCCGTCTGCGCAGTCTGGTTAGGATTCATGTTATTCGCTAACAGCTTCACTAATTGCAACAGGCTTTTAAAGCATACAACATGGATCCTGACTAGACTGTGCAGATGCACAGGCTCATCTGGATCCATGCTGGTTGCAAAGCCACTTTTTGGTTTTCTCATGGCGCGGCTCATATAACTTCTTATTTATTATGTATACCACCATATAGTGGTGTGGGAGACATATCGGTTTCCTCCTTCCTGTTTGTCTGTCACAAAATTTAAAATGTGTGTGCCAATAAATCCTCGACCGAATTCGGTAACCAGCCAAGTCGCCCGAAGCACTTCAGAATTATGGTCACTGGATTAATGAAAATCGGTATTTTTTTCTCTTTTCTGCGCTCTGAATTGAACAGTTCTCATCGGATCTTCACCAAACTTTAACCAAATGTGTTTGACCATAGCTTCTCGCCCAGGCTTGTTAACTAGCCAAATCTTTTGTTATGTATAAGAATATCAATCGAATATATGAATAACTATGTACTGATAGATTTATACATAGATATACAGATAGATGTATCATTTTAATATGTAGTGATTATCGAAATTCTGTGATACATGAAAAGTCCATGTCTAACATTTAAAAGTGAACCAAACTTTTTCAGATTGCTGTGGTATTTTTTTTAAGTTGTCTTCCTATGACAAATTGTTTTGTGTTTAAAGGACCACAGTGGAAATGAAAGATTCCATGTCTATTTTTTGTGTCATCCTTTGTATATATAATGTAGTTGACATGGATCAATTTCTGTTTTTATCAGTTTTTAATCGTTAATGTACATGTATTGTTAAGCCATGTGTTATACATTCTATGCAGAAATAAATATATCAATCTATCTTATAATCAAAGACCATGTAGTAATGCAGTTTGTGACTGTTAAAATAAATTCTGCTATACAGTGATGTATGTACATTTACTAGATACAATGTAAGTTGTAAATGGTTACAGACCAAATGTCTTGGTTGTTCTTACCAGTGTCTAACCCACCACTTATCCCAGACAGCATTGTCTTTGGAATTGTTACCAGTGCCTGAAAATGAATAAAAATAATTATCTTCAGTAACACTGAAATGAGTTTATAAGAAAGGTCTTTTTACAATTCAGTAACAGCTAGTGCTTTTAAAGTTAACACACTTGTTCACTATGTAGACCACGAACAATAACTCTTACATGCAATTTATCAGAATTGTAGCCTTTTTGTAATTAGAAAATTTGAGCTTCTGGTTTACTATGTTTAGGTCCAACATTTCTCTTGAAGCAAACTATAACACTTAGAGATTTGAAACTTTGCATGTTTTTTATCTTCGTAAGAGGACGATATAGAACCATAACTCTCCTAAGCATTTCATAAATTTTAGATTTTTTTAGGCCCACCTTTTCACTATGTATTATGGTCATATTCATTGGCAAAAGATGTCATTATTTTATACCATCAGGTGACACAATTTTGTTAAGAGAAATTAGTCACTTAAGATCTAAATATGACAGCATGGACCCCGTTAGAAATAAGTTTTTGCATGTACACCGTGTCCAACGTATACGTTGCATTTACGGCGAGTACGCTACATACATGGTATATTGTACGTTCCATTACCGGCATTTCCTGTTGATTTTGTCAACATCCCGTAAAGTGAGGTAAGAAAAACTACTCATTTTCATCGAAGTTCAACGTGTTCAAAGAAGCGATATATTCAGTACGAGCTGCAGATCATTCAAGCTCCCCATGGTAATGTGATTTTGGCCAATAATTCTCTATAGTTTCTTCAAACATTCGAGTAAACTGACGTATGAAGTCGGTTTCGAACTCGGACGTTCACTTTCAGGTTCATTTTCTGTCTCTTAAAATCATTCTGTTTATTTTTCATCTGTTTAACGCGAGAATAGTATAACAAGTTACAAATAAAAATATATATCATGGCGTAAATTCATGTTTTAGGGGAGCTATATGCCAAAATTAGCAATGTACAACCCATAAAACGGCGCGTCTACAGAAGTACGCCACATAAAAAGGCCGTTATATTTATAGCAACTGATTACGTATGTCTTCATTCTTTCATTTTATTTACACTTTTTAACAATTATAAACGGTTTTAGACTTACATAATTTAACACCAGTAATATTGATTTTTCGAAAGATAAGATAAACATGCTTGTTTTGTATAAACAGTCCGGTATAGAATTGCCCGTTAAAGCTTTTGCTTGGGAATCATGAACATTGCATATATTTTCGTAAATTAATCTTCGGTGTCGGAACCTAAAACGAATTAAAAATTGAAAATGTATTTCACAAGTAACATAATGTCGCATTTTCAGGTAGAGTGCGGATAAAACGAATACTGCTAGTGTGAACATGGCCTGTAACTTCACAACCTGCCCCGCGTCTGGGGTAGGTTGTGACAGTATGCGGGGTACACCCTTACCTTTCAGTATGGTATAGCAGTATGAAAATACATCGCATTCAACCTTAGGGAAATGCTGAATTTCATAATATATCTTATGTCGATATATCTACATGATAACGAACTGTCAGAATACAAATGTGTAATACGTCAAAATTTACTTATAGCGATCAAAATCGGTATTTCAAACACAGTTCGTTGCCCTTTCTGTTTACAATGTTTGTGCTTTCCAAGAAGAGTATTTGAAAAAACGGCGTTTTTAAAATATTTGCAAATGACATCTAAGCTCTTCAGTAAATATTATAAGTCACGTGTGGCACAACCAACCCGTGGCACATTCAACAGCGTTCTCCCCTACTTATCTGATCAAACTAATAATCATCATTTCTTGTTCATTTCCTGAATGAAAAACACTTGTTTTCAAGATAACCGTGGAAGAAATTGTCGATTTTTCTTTTAAAGTATTTAAGAAGAAAGAAAGACATATTTCCTGTCGAAAGTGATTCCAGAAAGTAAAACTGAGCCACGCTATGAGAAAACCAACATATTGGCTTTCAGCATGGATCCAGACCAGCTTGCATATCCGCGCAGTCTGGTCAGGATCCATGCTGTTCGCTTTCAAAGCCTATAGCAATTAGAGAAACCATAAGCGAATAGCATGGATCCTGATCAGAATGCGCACATGCGCAGGCTGTCTGTATCCATGCTTGTCGCTGGGCCACTGTTTGTTTTCTGATGTTGCGGCTCAAATCTATAAATGAAAACAATTAAAATTCGTAAAATATGTTACATGCACGTGAAATAATATAAAAATAAAATCAATGCCAATAACATTGCGGAATACTGAGACACCACTACGCCATCGTGTAATGTGTTTTCTACATATGTAATTATTTTCAGGATACGATTCTTTCGTAAGCTAACGTAAAGCGGCGCCCGAAAATATTGGCGAAGATTAATGAGTGCCAGGTAAATGCTTATGGACAACTGACTGAAAATTATTATACATGATATCTAATTGTGAATGTAACTCTACAAACACAGTTATTTCATATATTTAGTCAAGTTTATTTGATAACATTCGACATTAAAATTAATATTTTAAAGAGACCTTTTGCTAGGAATTTATCATAGTGGTCGGGTTTAGGTATCCTCCCCGGAAATTCCTTACAATAATGACAGTAACTGTTGCATTTTAGATATATATAACGGCCTTTTTATGTGGCGTACTTCTGTAGACGCGCCGTTTTATAGGGCATACATCGCTAATTTTGGCATAAAGCTCCCTTTAAACTTGAATTTCCGCCAAGATATATATTTTAAATTGTAGCTTGTGATACTATTCTCGCGTTAAACCGATGAAAAGTCAACAGAATGATTTTAAGAGACAGAAAAATGAACCCGAAACTGAACATCCGAGTTTAAAACCGACTTCGCACGTCAGTTTACTCGAATGTTTGAAGAAACTAGAGAATTACTGACCAAAATCACATTACCATGGGGAACTTGAATGATCTGCAGTTCGTACTGAATATATCGCTTCTCTGAACACGTTGAACTTTGATGAAAATAAGTAGTTTTTCTTACCCCACTATACGGGATGTTGACAAAATCAACAGGAAATGCCGGTGATGGAGCGTACAATATACCATGTATGTAGCGTACCCACCGTAAATGCAACGTATACGTTGGACACGGTGATGTAAATGCCGAAGCTTTACGGCAATCCAGTGCACTATCTACTATTTATAATTATATACTGGAACAAGTATTACAACTATCTGAAATATCGATATCATTTACATTTTGTTTCAGTCACTATATTATCAAAACAAGTATAACATCTTGTGATAAATTATAATCATTTTTATGTGATAGATGACATTTCTTTGTTAAATTACAACTGTGATATCTGAGAAATACTGTGATTATGATTATGCTATGTAATTTTTATTATATACCTATATAAATTCTGTAAAAAGTGTGCTTGTATTTCACAATTAAATATGAACAGACAGACAAAAATTCCGTATTGTACCTTTTAAATTCCGTATTGTACCTTCCGTATTGTATGCTGCCGGACTATTTTCATTAATATGCATTACCCGACACAATTCTATAAAAAGCACACATAAAAACTTCACTATGTTCCATTTAATATCGATAAACATTGAAGATTTCGTTTAAGAACAAAACAGAATCAAAATGGTAAAGGTATATAATAAAAGTGTCATTATAACAGTAGCTAGATCTGGGACTTTGTATTTGACACTCGTGGATTTTGCAAGGTCGGATCACACTCGGCGCTTGCGCGCCTCGTGAGATCCGATGTGGCAAAATCCACTCGAGCCGAATACTGCATCCAGTATCAAGCTACTGTTATAAAACCCTCTTGTATTGACATGAAGTGCGCAAATAAAATTGTTATTAATATTATTTTATTATTATTATTAAACTCAGTATTTAAATTAAAAATAAAGTCACAAATGAAAAGAAAAAAAGCTTCTGATTATATTCTATTTTACCGTCAATACATATGAAATACGACTTCAAAAAAAGTAATTGAATGCAATGCATAGACAGTCATTGGCACCTGCAGCAGTGCTCTTGTTGAACTTACACATTTCTCTGTTTCTGTTAGGTCTTTTGGCCTCGGTCCACCTCCAGTCCCATTTGCCTCCCTCAGCCTCTGACACTCCTTGGCCTTCACATTCGACTGGTACGTCTGCCACTTCTTTTTAACTTCTTTAGCATCCCTCCTGCTGACACTTACCGAGTTTACTCTGAAAATGAGAATGAAATTATTATTAATCTTTTGTGTGTTTAAGACATGAAATGTTTAACTTAATTTTTACATTAAATGCTGAGATGTTTACTACTAATAATATTTACATGAAGAAATCATTATATTTCCATGATAAAAAAAAAACAAATTGATTTGCAAGGTGAACTCGTCTGTTAGTTTCAAATCATATTCTGTGTCTTCAGGCAGGCCCGGATCCAGAATTTTTTGACGGGGGGGGGGGGGGGGGAAGCACCCGTCTAGAAAAAGGATGTCGCCGCATTTCTTGGTCTAAATTTTGAGGAAAGTATTCCTTTGCATTATTGTAGGTTGCGTCGTTGATGAGTATAGGTCACTTGAAATGTTACTAAAACATGTACTGCGTGATATCATTATTCTAAAAACTCGGCACTAATTTTCGATAAATCATGTCCAAAGAAATGACAAGCCTTGTCGGCGTCGGGACACGATACACGTATGTTTTAAAATAAAAAAAAGGCCTTGACTCAACTGGATTTTTCCAAAACCGTATTTCTGTATTTGTCTCAGATCGATAGGCTAGATCTTATAAATACATTTTCGTACACTGTCAGATCGGCAAACTTTCCGAATATTTGGTAGAACGTGGACGTAAGTTGTAAAGAGTCAGTCCTTTAACGAATGAAAACACGACTTAAATATCAGGCCATCTTATACACCATAATGGATTTAAAAATGGCACGGGAAACACGTTTCTTCAATTATTTTGGCGGGAAATCTGCACATCCTTTCATGATGACCGCGTGTATACAGAAAATTTAGTATTTATAGGTTATTAGCTTTGTATCGGGAAATATGCACGAGTTTTTCTGTGGAAATATTGCGCGACTTTAGGAGCGCAATATTCTTTCGCTGAAGAACGAGTGCATATTTCCCGATGCAAAGATAATAACCTTTTTATTACATACGCATCTACACGTATAAATATTATGCAAATATCAAAAATATGTTCAATGGCCTGAATAGGATTGACAATACTGAACTAAATAGAAAAAAATAGTGCAACAACACACACTGAATTACGTCACGCACCCGATATGAAATTCAGGCGTCAGTGTATGGAAAAATATTGACGTTTCCGGTACCAGTGTAACTTAACGGGGAATAGAAAGGAGTATGTAATAATTGCATAATATTGCTAGCAACAGAGCCAGATGAACCGATGGAGCAAAATATAAGACACGTGCAGTTTTCCCGCCAAAATAAAAAAACGAACAACTTACGCATATCATATACATATGCACAGAGAGACAAATTCTCGTGGAATTGCAGGACAAGGATCCTGTATGGTCATTTAACATACAGTTTGCATGAACAAGGAAAATTTGACCATTTTTGGTAAATTCACCATTTTAATCATCATCTGCCCAATTCAGGCCCCAAACGTACATGTCGACGAAGCTAAGGCAAGTTCAGGTTTGGTATGCATAGTTATGTAAATTCTCTCTCTCCCCCTCACCCCCCCCCCCCCCCTTTCTCTCTCTCTCTCTCTCTCTCAAAGTACATTACACTATAACAATATATGTATACATTTTATATGCACTCCATACGTATCTATAATTTTTGAACTAGTTGTATTTGACTAAAGACATTGCATAAAATGATAAAATCCGTAACTAAATATTCTGTTGTTTCTAAGTAAAATCTCTCATTTTTAGCTCGACTATTCGAAGAATAGTCTAGCTATTCTACTCACCCCTGGCGTCGGCGTCGGCGTCACACCTTGGTTCAGTTTTTGCATGCAAGTACATACAGCTATCATTTAAAGGCATAAAGCTTTGAAACTTATTTATTCTTTTTCTAGGTCAATTACCAACCTCACTGGGTCAAGTTCCATAACTCTGGCATGTATTCTGAGAAAATTATGCCCCCTTTTGGAAAATTCTGGTTAAAGTTTTACATGCAAGTTACTATCTCCAAAACTAATGCAGATATTGAATTGAAACTACACATGTGTCTTTGGGGTAATAAAACTAGTTGATAGCAGCTCATTGTTGTTATTTTTAAAATAAGAATCTACAAAATTACAGTTTACTCATGCATTGATTCGCATGTAAACGAAATGAATTTCGAGTTGCACCCGATGAAATTCACATTAAGTTTCTCGTAATAGATCTACTTCAAATTTAGAGAGCAAAATCCAATGGCGACAAGAAATTACAATGGGAGACTGTCGTTGAAAATATAAATTTGCCGTTTATTTGGGTATTGGTAAATATGTCACCTGAAAGTCAGCAATAATTTGGTTTTTAATGTTTGGGTTTGAGCTGGCTCTATAATTTTTAGACTTGGAGTACAGATAACTTGACTTGAGTGAGAAATTTATCTGAGTCAGTGAGTGAGTTACTCAGTCAGAACATATCTCTCCACCACCTTTTCCCACGTTTTGGCTTTCCGCTCAGATGTCACGGTCATTGACAGTCTGGCTGTCAACACATCTTTATATTCACTAATTGCCTGGACCAAGGCTTCCACTTCTTCTGTGTTCCAGTTTTCTTTACGCTTGAAATAAGCCTTGGACTCCATAGTTTGACAGTTTTGACAGCAGACATCAAAGCGCGAATGTGATAGAAAACACCGGATGTTGATTTCGCCGACCGTGATTTTACCTCCTTCGGAAGAGTAGCACCTAAGTCCATATTTGTCTTAGGAACTTTTGTTGAAACGCACTTAAGAAAATCTTAAGAACATCCTAGGAGCGGTCCTATCATAAAAATCCTAGGAACTTTGATGAAACGCTCCCCTGGGCCGATTTGGCTAGTTATCAAACTTGGCTGGGGACATATTGGCAAACACATTTTGTTCAAGTTTAGTGAGATCTAATGAGAATTGTTCAACTTAGAGCGCAGACAAGATTTGTGACAGATGGTCGGACGTACACACACACAGACAGGAGTAAATCAATATGTCTCCCACCACAGTGGTGTGGGAGACATAATTAGTAACAAGGCAATAGCATTCATAAAGTTCCAATATTTCTTGTAAGATGCATAATATCTTTATGACCTCTGAAGTTTTCTATCTATGTGGTAAATGGAGTTTGCAATACATGTTATAGTTCCACCTTTAAACTCACATCTGGGCACAAAATTTGTCCTACAATTTAAATCAATCAAGCAAAATAAAAACAAAGCAAAGATGAAAGATTTTCATTTTTAATTCCAGTTTGGCAATGTTAAACAGAGTGATAGAAAGTGTAAACATTTAAACAAAACTTTTGTTCTTATTTAGAAAAGATAAGTTTCAAACAGGAAAAATAATATACAAAAACATGTATCTGCATTGGCTAACATTCTTTCAAACCAAAACAACAATCAGAGGATGCAAGAAGTTTAAACTAACATCGATTAAACCAATCCAAAATATACAAAATACGACATATCTCCCCAGTGACAGATCCGGGGAAGGTGCAGATCAACATACATTTCTTTCATAAATCTGACTGTTTTCATTAATTTTGTCACTTTTAAAGTTTCATTACACTTCAAACTGAAACAGAACGAAATTCTTCATATCCAAAGTGTTTCTGTGACTTGGAACACTAATGAAAGCAGGCTGCACTGTCACCAACAGCTGCAATACCATCTATAAAGACACTTATTCATCACACTTCAGTTATCTTATTATGCTAATGAAAAGTCATGGCAGTGACTGACACAGTGACACTACACAGAGGTGAATATTTGTCTCCATAAACATAATGTAAGTTAACAGAACTTGTTTCTTCATCAATATAAGACAAATGTAAAACTGAAGTAATATGTATACTGCTTCAATAATAGAAATTTATTATCCTGTTTTTTTTTTGTCAAGACCACTGCTGTTTTCTTGCTGAAATCATGGAGGTAATATAGAGATGGTCTCTATATTACCTCCATGCTGAAATTGACAATATGCCATGAATTATGTTCCAGCCAGCTGATACAGCATAAACACTGCATATCTTAGCAGATTTTTTTACAACACAAACAAGTCTGTGAACTGCAAAAATTTAAATGCATACTCTTGACAACTTTAACTTGCAATTTCAAGTACCATGAAGAGTAAAAGAACAGTCTACAGCACTTTTCCAGGTCTCAATTTGAATTTTTCTTCTATGTTCTATAACAATGGGCTGGCAATGAATTTGGTCTCGGCAGTTTATGAACACATACAAAAGTGTAGTATTTTGTTATCAAGTTGAAACACTGATAAGAAACAAGAGAACAAAACAAGATTTTTTTTTTAAATGTTACAGAAATAATATAAACAATGAGATTTACTAAAGTTTACAAAACGTCTACACAAATTATGCTTTTTAAAGGGACATGCTCCAACATGAATATCAAAGTTTCATTTAATAAGATTGCAACTGTTTTTATATTATCTACAAATAAACTCATTTCCCATTGATGGAAACTGCTACCTTTCACACTGAATATATATCATATTCAATTTTTCTGTGTTTTCAGCTGTGTTTTTCTGTCTAAAGCTAGGAAATACTGGTAAGTTCTCCTGCCACAGAAAAGGAAGAAGACAATCTCTTGAGCTACTGCATATGTGATATTTATTAGAAGTAGGCAATACTGATTTTGGGTATTGCCCTGGTCAGTATATCCCTCTTCTGGCAAATATTAATATTTAATGGCTCAGAAGTCAATAATTGTCTAATATAAAGTATTATTGGTCAATATTTCCTGTAATCAAATAAATATGTAACAAATATAAAATTTCTAGAATTCTGAAACAAGATCTGAAAGGTTGCCCCTAAACAACAACAAACTTTAAATATTTTAAAGATTTTCACCAGTGATGAATTTGAATAAAATAATTACAAATGAAATTGGCTATATTTGATGACAGGCAATACAACATAAAGTTTTCTACAAACAGAAACTATTCTGAACACAAATTGGTAAGGAGTAACCATGTTGATATGAATCCTGGTGATAATGTCTCTGTTTGATTCTATGTTAAAAAGAACTCAATAAAAAAACAACAACACAAAAACATAAGAACTAACAAAAAAAAAAAGAGTATTAGGATTTACATTTGAAAATGGCACCCCAGTTGAAGAAATTTCAAAAATTAATAACAGCATGCAAATAACAATTTTATGTGTTTTTCACACAAAATGGCAAAAACCTGTCTATTATATCTGGTAATTCTGAAATTACTTAGGTTCAGTGTCCAACAAATCAATTGCCCGGAGCCCGCGGGCTACCAGAAATTTTCGTCGGGCTACCAAAAAAATCCGGAAGTAAGCCCGCTGGGCAACCATAAATCTAAAGCATCAGTAGCCCAGTCGTTGTATTATTTACAAAATCATATCCGGTCGTTTACTCGATTTTAGCTTGCAATAAACAACAGATGACCATGTGTAATGATTATCCAGTCGTAAATGGTTTAAACTAGTTTATATTTAATCCCGCCCATTATCGATAATTTCAACGGTAGCTGCAGAAACATTCTCTGCCTTCTCACCGATTTTTATCAACAGATTACGTCACAGCGAGTGCAGAGGTAATGAGAATCATTAAAGTGTTAATATTAATTGATATAGAGTATTAATCCATAAAAAAAAGAGGAAAACCACGACAAAAACACGCCAATTAATGAATTATCTGTAAGCGGCCAGCTGATCACCTAGCATGTGAAAAGTGCCATGTAAGATTTCTTCATGCAACCTTTAAATTACACCATTGTTTACTATAATAAGTATATAACTAAGTAGTCTGGTCCTACCGTAATTTCAACTAGAAAA
Source organism: Mercenaria mercenaria (assembly GCF_021730395.1). NCBI lineage: Eukaryota > Metazoa > Mollusca > Bivalvia > Venerida > Veneridae > Mercenaria > Mercenaria mercenaria. The sequence goes on along the minus strand of NC_069362.1, from coordinate 86,629,122 downwards.
TCCACAATTTTTAATTAATTTCGAAAGCTAACATGAGTTTAGAATGTCTGTTCACAATTCTAATAACACCCTGCCATATGCAAATTTTCCAAATTAATTCCTTCTAAAAAGCTATCAGTGTAATTTTTTATGATAATTAACATCAAAATTTGAGAAACTATCTCTGGTTTACCTTAGTGAGTCAAGTAATCTGAGCAAAAACCACTTTAACACAACATTCCGAAAGTGTACCAGAACCCGGATAGTATATTTTGGATATATATTTTTTTACAGACTGTTTCAGCACGTTCTTGTTTATGAAATATTTATGAAAGACCTAATCAATATAACATGAGTTTTGATAAATATTAGTGTTCAATGTGACCTGAAACAGACCATTTTATTATGTTGTATGATCCTGGTTTCAAACTAAAAGGCCTTCCACAATTTCATATTTATATGAATAAGTTGACATCCTTGGTGACATTTTTTAAGCAAAAGACTTGAATGCTTTGACAAAAATATAATGTAATGAAAAAAAAAAAAACCTTTGTAAACTCTAGTAATGGTTTTGGGAAGATATCATTTACCACTTTATTCTGTGATATAAAGTAACTGATGCAATAATCATACATGTGATGAATACTTAACTATAAACATCTAGAAATGCTTTTTGAACTCTAGAAATAACACTAAATTTAACAAGAGTCAATCAAGACTAAGGTACCTGTCAAAATTTCTATGAATAAAGAGAATGAAATATTGACCATTTTTTCTGTTTTCCATCATTGTTAACCAAAGGGGTCTGTAACAATATTTGGACAATACATTGTATTAACATTAAAATAAACATTTATTGTCATTCAAACATATATGCACACTAATACGATATGAATGTGTCCGCGGAACTGAAACAAACACACAGGTTTATTTTGATGTTTTTAAATTTATTAACCAAACATTGTTGCATACCCCTTTGATTCTCACATTTCAGTAAGTTGGGTTCGGATAGAGCAAGTTTATATGTTCGGGGTTTAATTTTCTGGGCAACGACAAAAAAATGCTGGGCTACCAGCAAGATTATTAATTTGTTGGACACTGAGGTTACATTGTAACAAGGATTCTAATGTTTCCTGTCACAAGTCTATCAACCTACACATCAATGTAATAAAGCAAGATATTTTACAACCTGTTATCAACTTCCAAAATATCTGAACACTGGCGTCCATTTTCCTTCTAAGACAACATTTCTTTTTTTTTTATTTTCATCTATCATTATTTTCAATCAAATCTGCTTCTTTATTTCATGATATTAGCCTCAGATATCCATGACTGAAAACTATTCTAACTGACTGTGAGTAAAGAACAACAGTTTGCTTTTGAACACTTGTTGTGTCAATATAGAACAGACCTCCTCCAGCACAAATTGGAAACACTCTTTTTATCGTTATTGCTATTATTATTAATGTCAAATACTTGTTTCATTTTCAATATAGTATACTTTTTTTAAAGTTACTAAGTCTACCACATATAGTATTTTTCATGTGGAAACAGTAATTATTGCCCAGGATATAAAGACTTCTCCACCAAGTTACAAAGTAAACCAAGTGTTAAATACTGTGAAATCATTAATATTCGTGGGTGGACTAATTTTCATGGATTTCATGGTAGAGTCAATATACAAAGTTTAATCCCAACAAAGAAGTAAAATTCCCATTCATTTTATGTTCAAAAGTTGAAATCCACAAATTCATATCCCCACGAAATTGCCATTTTGACCAAAACCACGAAATTTCCTGCCCACGAAATTAAATGATTTTACAGTATATATTTGCAGTACTTAATTTTTCTTGAAAGCTATTACATAATGCATATCATTTCAAACAAGATATGATTTTGTAGATTGTCATATGAACAACTACAGTTCATATCAATTATAGTTTGAAAAAAAAGTATGAAGTGTAAGGACTTATTTTCCCTTATTACTCTAGAAATTTTCTCTATGTCAATGAAAAAATACAAGACGAGCCTTGACAGACACAAGCTATCTAGACAGACTGTTATTCTTATCAACAAAGATTCTTCCTTTCTGCTGACATTTCTTTCATTTTGTCATAAAATGGAAGTCTGCATAGAACACATAGTCAAAGTGCTGACACTTTATTTGAATGGTCCTCGTTTTCCTTCCACAAGCATCAGATTTTCCAGCAAATGGTCATATTACATTTGTGAGCTTGCATATTTAAACTTTCTTCAGTTTCTGTTGTTTGCGTGGTGGCTCCCATCTCAGACAGACAGTATCTACAGTCAGTACGGGACGCTTATACTGTGAGCTTTTCAGATGTTCCTCCACAAGCTTTGGTGTGACACAGATCACATGCTGACCCTTCCAGTATTTCACCATGTTAAGAGACTGTAATGTACTGATGATATCGTTCTGTGTGATGCTGGTCATCTCACTGTAATAAATACAATATCCAGTTTATACAAATTAAACAAAAAATGGCAGACAAATCCTCTTAATTGTATACTGTCTTATTTTGGGGAATATGTGAACCACAAAAGCAATGTGATATTTTATGTCTCTTTTTATTGTTAATTTTAAGCATTCTATAATTCAACAGAAATATATAAAATTTCATTTTCTGAAGACAGCAATGTGCACTTTACATCCTCAAAATATATTGTGTTGAATGTATTACATGGCAAAGTATAGTGCGTTAAATTTTCATGTCATGGATGTTTGCATCGATTAATTCCTATAAAATTAAGACTTGTCTGTATGAAATTTCTTTGTATTAAAATGTTTTCTTCTTACCTGAGATCTTTAATTGAGAGAGTTCCTCTAAAATCACGGAGTATTTCAAGAAGTACCCAGGACCAGTAACTTCTGTAGCTGAGCTTGCCAAGATCAGATAACGGTTTCTCTGGTGAACCAACTGTGCCATCTAGCTTCGATAACTCATAACCTACAAACATATATAATGATATAAGTATCTTTCATTGGCTGAAGGTGCAGATGGAGATATCTTGCTGTAGTGTAACTTTTTAGATGGTAATGAGGCTCTGCCAAGTTTACTGCAAAACAGTTACCTGAGAGCCAGATATATCCATCTGCACCTTCAATTAGTTATAGGTTCTATTTTTAGCATGCCATATTCTTTAATCAATAAAAAAAATGAAGTTAAAAGAATGCTTTTCTTTAGAGCACTATTTTATTATAGTAGCGTGAGTTTACGCATTCATTCATAAAATGGAGCACGCGAGTCATCTTACACCGAGGTGTAAGACGAGTTTTTCTAGCACTGGCAAAAACATGGGAAAATTCTGCCTGGCATGCAAGAACTTCTTATCTCAACTTAAAATACTCGGGAAATGGTATAGAACATTATGGTACTTTTACCACTTTAAAACGGTGAAATTATCAATTTTATTTCACTGATATAATCAAGAATTTCACTGAAAAGAATAAAACAAAACTGTCTAGACAAGTTTATTTTTTTGTAACCAACAAAATAAAATGTACATACTGAATGCTATAAGGAATTTTCCATATCCTTTCCTCTGGAATGGTGGTAGGGTAAGAATACATGCTACATTATTTCCATCTGGAGATTCTTTCTCCTGTAACATACACACATTCATATTTTTCTTTGCTTCAACTGCCTCCTCTCTTATCTAGTTATCACATGTAAGAGTTGACAAAAAGTCTCATCTATCCTACTTTGAGTGTAAAATATAATTTTCAAGGTCGACTAAACAACTGAAGGTCGCAGACATAAATATGAATGAAGTTCATAAAGAGGCAGACTGAGGAAGGTATTTCAAGCGCTGAGCCCAATCCTGTTGTTTATCACAGAATACAAGGTATATCATACTTATAATTTCCTTCTTTGTTTAACTGACAGTCAAATCCAGCTACATTAGAATGAAATGTTTGTTTCCTGTACAAAATTAGGACTAAAATACCTAAAAGACTGTGTGTTACCTTGGAGAAGTATATTACCAAGTGACATCAATGCCTGTCAACCTCTGTGAGGATATAGAACAAGAGGACCATGATGGTCCTGAATCGCTCACCTCTTCCCACATGATCCAGTTTTGAGTATGACGTCGTTTTTTCTATTATTTGACATAGTGACCTAGTTTTTTGAGCTCATGTGACCCAGTTTTGAACTTGACCTAGATATTATCAAGATAAAAATTCTGACCAATTTTCATGAAGATCCATTGAAAAATATGGTCTCTAGAGAGGTCACAAGGTTTTTCTATTATTTGACCTATTGACCTAGTTTTTTAAGGCACGTGACCCAGTTTCAAATTTGACCTAGATATCATCAAGGTGAATATTCTGACCAATTTTCATGAAGATCCATTCAAGGGTATGGCCTCTAGAGAGGTCACAAGGTTTTTCTATTTCAAGATGAACATTCTGACCAATTTTTATGGAGATCCATTCACAAGTATGGCCTCTAGAGAGGTCACAAGGTTTTTCTATTTTTAGACCTACTGACCTAGTTTTTGACCGCACATGACCCTGTTTCGAACTTGACCTAGATATCATCAAGATGAACATTCAGACCAACTTTCATGAAGATCCATTGAAAAATATGGCCTTTAGAGAGGTCACAAGGTTTTTCTATTATTTGACCTACTGACCTAGTTTTTGACGGCATGTGACCCACTTTCAAACTGGACCTAGATATCATCAAGATAAACGTTCAGACCAACTTTCATACTGATCCCATGGAAAATATGGCCTTTAGAGAGGTCACAAGGTTTTTCTATTATTTGACCTACTGACCTAGTTTTTGATGGCACGTGACCCACTTTCGAACTTGACTTAGATATCATCAAGGTGAACATTCTGACCAATTTTCATGAAGATTTCATGAAATATATGGCCTCTAGAAAGGTCACAAGGTTTTTCTATTTTTAGACCTACTGACCTAGTTTTTGACCGCACCTGACCCAGTTTCGAACCTGACCTAGATATCATCAAGATGAACATTCAGACCAACTTTCATACAGATCCCATGAAAAATATGGCCTTTAGAGAGGTCACAAGGTTTTTCTATTATTTAACCTACTGACATAGTTTTTGATGGCACGTGACCCAGTTTTTGAACTTGACTTAGATATCATCAAGGTGAACACTCTGACCAATTTTCATGAAGATCTTGTGAAATATATGGCCTCTAGAAAGGTCACAAGGTTTTTCTATTTTTCGACCTACTGACCTAATTTTTGAAGGCACGTGACCCAGTTTCGAACTTGACCTAGATATCATCAAGATGAACATTCAGACCAACTTTCATACAGATCCCATGAAAAATATGGCCTTTAGAGAGGTCACAAGGTTTTTCTATTATTTGACCTACTGACCTAGTTTTTGAAGGCACGTGACCCAGTTTCGAACTTGACCTAGATATCATCAAGGTGAACTTCTGACCAACTTTCATGAATCCTTGGAGATATGGCCTCTAGAGAGGTCACAAGGTTTTTCTATTTTTAGACCTACTGACCTAGTTTTTGACGGCACGTAACCCAGTTTCGAACTTGACCTAGATTACCAAGATGAACTTCTGACCATTTTCATAAAGATCCATTAAAATGGACCTCTAGAAATGTCACAAGGAAAAGTTTACGCACGGACGGACGCACGTACAGACGACGGACACTGCGCGATCACAAATAAAACTTAACAAACTATAGGTTATATATTATATAGTACTTGAAGTATACTACTAGGTGACATCCTTGCGGGTTAACGATACAGAGCAATACTCAACCAACTAAATGTTATCTTAGAGAAGTATACTACCAGGTGACATCTATGCATGTTGGCATCTATGAGCATATAGATAATACTTGACAAACTATGTGTTACCTTAGAAGTATACTGCCAGGTGACATCTATGCATGTTGCATCTATGAGGATATAGAATAATACTCGACAACTATTGTTACCTTAGAGAAGTATACTGCAGGGACATCTATGCATGTGCATCTATGAGGATAAGAATAATACTCGACAAACTATGTGTTACCTTAGAGAAGTATACTGCCAGGTGACATCTATGCATGTTGGCTCTATGAGATATAGATAATACTCGAAAAAACTATGTTTACCTTAGAGAGTATACTGCCAGGTGACATCTATGCATGTTGGCATCTATGAGATATAGAATAATACTTGACAAACTATGTGTTACCTTAAAGAAGTATACTGCCAGGTGACATCTATGCATGTTGGCATCTATGAGCATATAGAATAATACTCGACAAACTATGTGTTACCTTAGAGACGTATACTGCCAGGTGACATCTATGCATGTTTGCATCTATGAGGATATAGAATAATACTCGACAAACTATGTGTTACCTTAGAGAAGTATACTGCCAGGTGACATCTATGCATGTTGGCATCTATGAGGATATAGAATAATACTTGACAAACTATGTGTTACCTTAGAGAAGTATACTGCCAGGTGACATCTATGCATGTTGGCATCTATGAGGATATAGAATAATACTGACAAACTATGTGTTACCTTAAAGAAGTATACTGCCAGGTGACATCTATGCATGTTGGCATCTATGAGGATATAGAATAATACTGACAAACTATGTGTTACCTTAAGAGTATACTGTCAGGTGACATCTATGCATGTTGGCATCTATGAGGATATAGAATAATACTCGACAAACTATGTGTTACCTTAGAGAAGTATACTGCCAGGTGACATCTATGCATGTTGGCATCTATGAGGATATAGAATAATACTTGACAAACTATGTGTTACCTTAGAGAAGTATACTGCCAGGTGACATCTATGCATGTTGGCATCTATGAGGATATAGAATAATACTTGACAAACTATGTGTTACCTTAGAGAAGTATACTGCCAGGTGACATCTATGCATGTTGGCATCTATGAGGATATAGAATAATACTCGACAAACTATGTGTTACCTTAGAGACGTATACTTCCAGGTGACATCTATGCATGTTGGCATCTATGAGGATATAGAATAATACTTGACAAACTATGTGTTACCTTAAAGAAGTATACTGCCAGGTGACATCTATGCATGTTGGCATCTATGAGGATATAGAATAATACTTGACAAACTATGTGTTACCTTAAAGAAGTATACTGCCAGGTGACATCTATGCATGTTGGCATCTATGAGGATATAGAATAATACTTGACAAACTATGTGTTACCTTAAAGAAGTATACTGCCAGGTGACATCTATGCATGTTGGCATCTATGAGGATATAGAATAATACTTGACAAACTATGTGTTACCTCAAAGAAGTATACTGCCAGGTGACATCTATGCATGTTGGCATCTATGAGGATATAGAATAATACTTGACAAACTATGTGTTACCTTAAAGAAGTATACTGCCAGGTGACATCTATGCATGTTGGCATCTATGAGGATATAGAATAATACTTGACAAACTATGTGTTACCTTAAAGAAGTATACTGCCAGGTGACATCTATGCATGTTGGCATCTATGAGGATATAGAATAATACTTGACAAACTATGTGTTACCTTAGAGACGTATACTGCCAGGTGACATCTATGCATGTTGGCATCTATGAGGATATAGAATAATACTTGACAAACTATGTGTTACCTTGGAGAAGTATACTACCAGGTGACATCTATGCATGTTGGCATCTATGAGGATATAGAATAATACTTGACAAACTATGTGTTACCTTGGAAAAGTATCCCACCAGGTGACATCTATGCATGTTGGCATCTATGAGGATATAGAATAATACTTGACAAACTATGTGTTACCTTAGAGAAGTATACTACCAGGTGAGATTCATGTGAAGATACAGAATAAAACTCAACCAACTACATGTTACCTTGGAGAAGTATCCCACCAGGTGACATCTATGCCTGTTGGCTTCTATGAGGATATAGAATAATACTTGACAACTTATATGTTATCTTAAAGAAGTATACTACCAGGTGAGATCCATGTGAAGATACAGAATAAAACTCAACCAACTACATGTTACCTTGGAGAAGTATCCCACCAGGTGACATCTATGCCTGTTGGCTTCTATGAGGATACAGAATAATACTTAACTATGTTTTACCTTAGAGAAATATACTACCAGGTGAGATCCAAGCTTGTCGACCTCTGTGAAGACTGAAGACACAGAATAAAACTCAACAAACTATATGTTACCTTGGAGAAGTATCACACCAGGTGACATCCATGCTTGTCAACCTCTGTGCAGATATACAATAATACTCAACAAACTACATGTTAACTTATACGTATACTACAAGGAGACATCCAAGGCTGTCTACCTCTGTAAGAGTAACACGCAGCAAACTATATGTTACCTTGGAGAAATATCCCACTAAGTGACATCCATGCCTGTCAACTTCTGTGAGGATATAGAACAAGAATGGCTCCACATCAAAGTACAGCGTCTTGTGGTCCAGGAACAACTTGGCAAGTAAACACAAATTCTGGCAATATATCTGTAAGACATTGCTAACATGAGACTACTGGAAATTTTAATTAATTTTCTTGCAAACATTTAAATGGAACTTAATTTTTTTCCCCTCCATCCATGAAACAGTTTGCAAAGACAGCACTCTTTGACTATTCATCAACTTCAGAGTTGAACATGTGTCATATATCGGCAAGACTTATAACACTGAATTATTTTATTACAATCTATTTATAAATAAAAATTCTATTAGTGAAATGATTAGTGAACAACTTGCATGTAAACTTCAACCAAATTTTCAACGCTAATTAGCAGCAGTAACATGAATTAATTTCAACTACGAGGCAATGTTTGATAGGAAACATCTCTTCAGTGAAGTTTCAATTTTTTACTGAGATACAATTTGATAGTTAGTTGCATGCAAAACTTGAACTGAATTTTTAAGTCAAAAAAGCTATATATCATACCAAATCTAATTAAAAAGGTATCTAACTTGGTTATTTCAGTAGGTCTGATGACTGGGAAGCAAAGTGTGGTTTTAATCTAATATATAGTGGTCTCTGAGATAAAACTTGATACATGTAGTTTTTCAAGTAAAACTTTGATAAAATTTTCTAAGGCGAAAAAGTGCCACAATATGTCTTCAATTCAACCAAGAACTAGAAATTGCTTTTGTAAAAAAGCGCATGTCTCCCCCAATGCAAAGTCCTATAGGAAAGAAGTCAATAGGGGTCAGGAGCGAAAGTCAAATAGACACTGATGGTTGGCTGCAATAGGGATCATCTACTTGGCATGTCCAGTCATCCAGCTAAATTTAAACACTCTTGGCCTTGTAGTTCTCAAGTCACTGTTCAGGCTCCTGTGACCTTGACCTTTGATCAAGTGACCTCAAAATAAATAGGGGTCATCTACTCTGCATGTCCAATCATCCTATTAAGTTTCAACATTCTAGGTCAAGTGGTTCTCAAGTTATTTCCAAACAATGATTTTACATGACCAGGCCCCTGTGACCTTGACCTTTAATAGATTGACCCCAAAATCAATAGGGGTCATCTACTCTGCATGTTAAATCATCCTATGAAGTTTCAACAATCTGGGTCAAGTGGTTCTCAAGTTATTGATTGGAACTGGTTATCAATGTTCAGGCCCCTGTGACATTGACCTTTAACGGAGTGATCCCAAAAACAATAGGGGTCATTTACTCTGCATGAACAATCATCCTATGAAGTTTCAACATTCTGGGTCAAGAGGTTCTCAAGTAATTGACTGGAAATTGTTTTCCACGTTCAGGCCCCTGTGACCTTGACCTTTAACAGAGTGACCCCAAAATTGTTAGGGGTCATCTACTCTGCATGACCAATCATCCTATTAAGTTTCAACATTCTGGGTCAAGTGGTTCTCAAGTTACTGACCGGAAATGGTTTTCAATGTTCAGGCCCCTGTGACCTTAACCTTTAATGGAGTGACCCCAAAATCGATAGGGGTCATCTACTGTGCATGTTCAATCATCCTATGAAGTTTCAACGTTTTGGGTCAAGTGGTACTCAAGTTACTGATTGGAAATGGATTTCAATGTTCAGGCCCCTGTGACCTTGATCTTTGACGGAGTGACCCCAAAAACAATAGTAGTCCTCTACTCCAGCAGCCCTACAACCCTATGAAGTTTGAAGGTTCTAGGTCAAATGGTTCTCCAGTTTTTGCTCGGAAATGAAGTGTGACGTACGGATGGACGGACAGGGCAAAAACAATATGTCTCCCCCGGGGGGGAAGACATAATTATCTGGTTATTTCAGTAGGTCTGATGACTAAGAAGCCTTGTTTGAAGTTTCAATTCGTGCCATGCTGACCAAGATATAAACTTGCATGTAAAACTTTATCCAGGGTGTGATGCTGAAGCCCTGGTGAATAGAATACTCTCACTTTTCTTCAAAAAGCTTGAGTGTCAAGCTAAAATAGCATAGACGTTCAAATCTCCAGGCAGTATTTCAGAGGTGGGCACCTGAATAGAACACCAGACATTGTGTAAACAAGCTGAACGTTTTCCTGACTATGATGATGTGAAACAATGCTTCATGATGTAGTGAGGTTTATACCTTGTACAGACATGCTTACCTTACTATCCTTGCCGTCTACCTCAAACAATGACAGAGTTCCTTTCCTGTATATCTCCTTGCCTGGAGGAAACCTGTATACACACTGACTCTGAAATACACAATCTTTCTATATTTTTCAGACATTTAAACACTTTTTCCACTACTGAAAAGAAAAACAATACAGGAAGGTAATATCTATTTATTGCCAAAATTTAGAAATGTAACCATTTACTAGAACAACATTACCTCAACTGTGTTTCTGCAGAAATAAATTTGCACAACTGCAAAGATTCAAGCTAAGTAGGTTATGAAGTTATTGGAATTTATCCTTTGTAACTATACTCTAGCCATAATATCTGGCAATAATTTTTTCACATAAAACAGTTTTTTTCCATTACATTTATTCAGAATTTTCTTACCATAATAAGATAAAACTTATACTGGTTATAAAAACTTTCAAATTTATTACATATTTTACCTGATGATATCTGAACGTTTTCTCAAGTTTCATGTATTTGAGACAATATTCACAGATGTACAATTTGGGTTGTTTGCCGTACTCCTCTGGGTATGGTGAGAAGTACCAGGTGTCAATCTCATACTTCCCTATCTGTATCTTGTCTATATACTTCACTTTTGTAATCTGAAAAACACAGCCAAGTAAATTATATAAGTAACATAGCAAGTATGCTTTTAATTGAGTTAAACCTTGCACCGACGTAATTATAGGTCATATGGTGACCTTTCAGCTTTGATTGGAAAACCTCGGGTGACTCTGATCATTATTTCATCATAGGCAGGTACCTGGATAGAACCAATGACCTTCTGTAAGCCAGCAGGATGGCTTTATCACAAGAAGAAGTAAATGCCCAGAGTGAGACTTGAACCCACATCTGTGTGGGGCAAGTGATTCTAAGTCAAAGACCTAAACCACTCGGCCATGGATGCCCCCGAAACATAGTAAGTAATTATATAAGTAAAATGGCATGTTATTATTTAATTAACACAGCAAGCAATGGCATAAGTATCACCAGCATGTAATTAGATAAAATTTTGTGTGTGTGTGTGTTCGGGTTTAACATCTTTTTCAACAATTTTTCAGTCATATAAATGACAGAGATAAAATTTTGAGCCGCGATATGAGAAAACCAACATATCCACATAGTCTGGTCAGGATCCATGCTGTTCGCTTTCAAAACCTATTGCAATTAGAGAAACCATTAGTGAACAACATGGATCCTGATGAGTCTGCACGGATGCGCAGGCTGGTCTGGATCCATGCTGGTCGCAAACGCACTATGTTGGTTTTCTCATGGTGTGGCTCATTTTAATAACAGAGAAATATCTCATCAGTGTAAGTGTGACAGCTTCTCAAGTGTCCATTTTGCCGAGATAACCACATCTGGAAAAGGAATTGACTGCACTGAAAACTGTTATGATATCAGACATCCATTTGACTTCAGAAACCTTTTTTGAACACAACATATAACAAATGCTGACACTGGTTTCTAACTTGTGAACTTAAATCCACATGGTCAATTGCTGACTATATTAAATATGTTGATATCAACTTTTAAATAAAACCATTGCGTGGCCTATTAGATAGAAAATGAAAAAAACTTTCAATGCAACACTGGCCAATGTGCACACCATTTTGAGTGTATTGTTTTTTCAGTATTTATCAAAACTGTAATTATATACAGACAGATAAAAAGATTAAGTGCACTCACTGCTTCATGTTCTTTTTCTAATGCTGCTGTAGTCGGATCCATTTCTGCATATGTCTACAAATGAAAACATTCTGATTTAGTGCAATATAGAATATTAAGACATTGTCTAAACAGTTATAATCTGATATACTACATTGTTGATACCGGTACATGTTTTATCAAACACGTCTTTTACATTAAGAAATACATTGTATGTCTAGATATCAACTTTGCCTCCACACTGTATGAAAAATTGTGTAAAACTGCACTAACTAAAGATTATAAAGATTAAATTTTAGAAGAATCAGATTACTTTTCATTGAGACTGACTCCCATAAAACAATACTAATTACATTAACTATTAATAATCATGACTGAGCCGTGCCATGAGAAAACCAACATAGTGGGTTTGCGACCAGCATGGATCCAGACCAGCCTGCGCATTCACGCAGTCTGGTCAGGATCCATGCTGTTCGCTTTTAAAGTCTACTGCAATTACAGAAATCGTTAGCGAACAGCATGGATCCTGACCAGACTGCACTGATGCGCAGGCTGGTCTGGATCCATGCTGGTCGCAAAGCCACTATGTTGGTTTTCCCACGACGCGGCTCATGTTTCTTTGATTTTATTCAAAATGCTTTACAAGTACATTAGAACTAAGTTTACAGCTGTCATCATAAGACTTTAATACATTCCTGAACTTTTTCAAGCTTTAAAATAATCTGTGCCATTAAGTTATATTCAGGTAAAGACGATGCTTTGTAATATAGACAAACATATACACGTGCTGAGTTTACCTTCTGAACATGGTTTATTTCATCGTGTTTACGTTTCTGGTTACGTGTAAGTTTCCTGTCAGTGCGGTCACTGAGATCTGTCATCATTACGGTAACGTCTTTGATTTTACTCTGCTGGTCCTCAATCTTATTTGACAGGTCAAATCTGTCCAAATCCACCCACTCATCAAGGCGACGATTGACTAAACAAACAAACAACATAAATTTTGAAGTAAAAGGTAACATTAAGTTAATACATATCAAACAAAACAATTCAACCTACCATTTAAACTTTTCTCAAATTTTGACTGAAATACCATTTGTACATACATGATCTATATACATTTTTTCTTTAACAAGATGCACAAAAATTATAGTTCAAGCAAGGAAAATATATGTGAAATTATTCTGAAATAGTGTCAGTATTTTTTGACAAGTTCCCACAAAATAAATATTGGTAGGCAATGTGTGTATGGGCATGATGATAAAGGATACTTGGAGACATTGGGGTTGGATGATGATGTGATTCTAAGCGACAATATCATGCAACACAAGAAACTTAGTAATAAATATGTGGTGGGATGGAGGTATTGTGGGCAAGAGCTTTAAGGAATTTGGTAGAAGGTCACTCAAGGAACATTTGTGTGAAATTTCTTTTTAATCTGGGCCAGCAGTTTCAGAGACGATTTTAATGTTTTCAATACCATAGGGAGAAAACTATCCCTGCTCTTTCATGTCTCTGGCAGCCAAGTTTTTATAATGGAACAGAATGATCTGAAGCAGCAGTCGCAGACCCTGGCAGATGTTAAAATTTTTCCATACAGTCATATAGAGAAAACAAGACCCATCACCTGGCGACCATTTCTTTTAATGAAACAGAATGAATTGAAGGAATTTGATAAAGGGCCACCTTAGCCCACCTAAGGAACATTTCTGTATTTTTTTAAAAATCAGGTCATCTGTTCAAGAGTAGATTTTTAAAGACTTAGATATAGTCATGTAAAGAACACTTGCCCTGATCACTGGTGGCTATGTTTTTAACTAAACAGAATGATCTGAAGGAATTTGGTAATGGGTCACTAAAGGAACAAGTTCTTTTAAGAATATGTGGACAATGGACATGCAACAATCCTAGAAGCTCATCTCTGCTAAATAAGTCAACTTTCGGTTAAACAATATACTTACATCCTTCATAATGGACATAGTATTCATTTCCTGATGTTTCTTTAGGACGTGTCTGAATTATTTCAGCAGCATCTGCAAAAAAATTATACATATAGTATAATCAGTAGCAAAATTGGGTGGGAAATGTACACTGAGCTTTCAATTTGTTCTGCATCTTGTATGAAGGCATGATGAAGGTTTTTTTTATAAACACTGACACAACATTTTAGCATGATCAGTATCTGACTTGAATAGAAATGAAATCAAAATGTGAAAACTAGAAATACATTCAAATCAATTCATCAATGAAAGTCTGTTTTAAGTAGTTAATACATCTAAACAAGCAGCTTACAAGTTGTTCTTTTACTGAGACCAAATAATTGTGTAGCAATGCCAATTAATTGCTTGGTTAATTGACAATTTGAAAACATAATGTTGCTTTTGTACTTGCACAGGTTGACAAATGAATGCAAAGTGTCAAAAACATAACCACAACACTAATTAGCTAAATACAATTGCCTCTAGTTTAACACATTTTGATTCGCTTTCACACTTCTTGCTACAGTCAACATTAAATCTCCTGCATTGAGTGTACTCATGGGTAACAAATTGTATGTACACTTTTAAACCTATGTTTAACCTAACCCTAACCTTTAGTCAGTATATTGTACACTCAAGACGGTGCGTACATCCAATAGGGGCGATTTAATGTTGGCGCATTTCTCGCAAAAATCTCTTAAGTATTTGAACTTGATGTAGGCGGAGCTGAAATGTTACCTTCGGCATGTAAAAATGGTGGCATTCAACTCGTTTTGACACAGTGAAAATTGCTAACAATCCAATTAGCTGTATTTAGCTAGTGTGGATCCCAAATAGTTGGACAAAGTTCTTGAATTTCGCTTACAGGTAAGATTTTAGCAACATTTGAAGCTTTCAAGTAACTATTTTGCCCAAGCTACCCACCTGCAACAGCACTGCTTGCATTTCACTATGGTCAACAAATGTGTGGATAACGAATATCTCATCTTTCTAAATTCACCGGTTTCAGACAGAAATAATGACCAAAGTATCACTTAAAACCAAAAAATGATTGCCAGTGGCTACGATTACAGTACCATAATCCTAGCCTCCGATTCTAGGATTACGGAAGTTACGTATTCCTAGACACACCTATGAGGATAGGCTAGGATTACGGAAGTACTTAAGAGGCATCAAATGTATGTTAGGACATGCATGTTATTGTAAACTTACTTATTTCACTTAAAATATCGTGTTTTTTTCTCATGCCTGCCCTATTATTTTGTGTTATCGATCAGCCATTTCGGGTTAGTATAATATTAAGGCGTAAAAAAAAAATTGTTTGTTTGGATTTCTAACATCACTGACTATGTTTAAAGCATAAAAAATTCAGTTTTGCAACTTTTTGTCAAAAAGTTGAAAAAATTATTCTCCAAGGCCATAAAAACATTTAGGGTAGGGCCAAAAATTTAGGGTAGGTCGGGATACCGGAAACAAACAATTTTTTTTTTTAATGCCTTATGATTAAATTTTGATTTTGCCAGTCACTTTAGATTTCCTCACATATAGAATCGGGCGAAATCAACACCTGTATACATTTTCATATTTCGCTATTTTAAGTGAAACAAGAGCTGTCTCCGTAGGATGACACATGCCCCCGATGGCACTTTGAATGAATAGTTATGGCCGATGTTAGAGTTTAGGACCTTTGACCTACGGAACTGGGTCTTGCGCGTGACACGTTGTCTTATTGTGTCACACATTCATGCATAGTTATTTTAAAATCAATGCATGAATGACAAAGATATGGACCGGACATGCCCATCAATGCACTATCATGAAAAATGATCTTTAACGTCTAAGTGTGACCTTGACCTTTGAGCTACGGACCTGGGTCTTGCGTGTGACACGTCGTCTTACTGTGGTACACATTCATGCCAAGTTATTTGAAAATCCATCCATCGATGACAAAGATATGGACCGGACACGCCCATCAATGCACTATCCTTTAACATCTAAGTGTGACCTTGACCTTTCAGCTACGAACCTGGGTCTTGCGCATGACACGTCGTCTTACTGTGGTACACATTTATGCCAAGTTATTTCAAAACCCATCCATCGATGACAAAGATATGGACCGGACACGCCCATCAATGCACTATCCTTTAATGTCTAAGTGTGACCTTGACCTTTGAGCTACGGACCTGGGTCTTGCCCACTGCATGTTGTCTTACTGTGGTACACATTCATGCCAAGTTATTTGAAAATCCATCCATCAATGACAAAGATATGGACCGGACACGCCCATCAATGCACTATCCTTTAAGTCTAAGTGTGACCTTGACCTTTGAGCTACGGACCTGGGTCTTGCGCACTGCACGTCGTCTTACTGTGGTACACATTCATGCCAAGTTATTTGAAAATCCATCCATCGATGACAAAGATATGGACCGGACACGAAAATTGCGGACAGACCGACAGACGGTTCAAAAACTATATGCCTCCCTTCGGGGGCATAAAAAAATAAAGTTTACAACATCATTTATGCATGTCTTAACATATATTTGATGCCTCTTAAATACTTCCGTAATCCTAGCCTATTCTCATAGGTGTCTAGGAATACGGATTAGAATTATGGTACCGTAATCGTAGCCACTGCCAAAACGATTTGTCCGAGCTACTGTAGTGCCCTCCAGATTCCATGTGATTTATTAGGGGTTTCTGGGTTATTTAAAGTGTCTAGGTTTGATGGTCTAGGTACCTGTAAAGGTTTAGACAGTAATGGAAGACAGATAGATTTACGTTTCGAATGATACAGGTAAAGTCCGACCAGGGACATCTGCTTTGTTCAAATTGTTGTTTTTCTGTCTTTTGAGTTTACTTACGCCAAGTTTTGTCATTTCGTCGGACAAGATAATGATCTCCAATCTCAAGAATGACTTCCGAGTCGCCCGATTTCATGGCCCTGATGCTTTAAGGACTTAAGATCAGTTAAACAACAAAAACAACAAGATTACAAAGAAATTTCGTATTTTGTTTGGAATAACTGTCTACTTCCGGTGAAATGGTTGTTTCTAATTCCCGTACTGTACCCGTACCGTATACCCATATTCGAGAATTGTAAGTTGCTATTATATATTATATATATCATTATTCATTGTCTTATTATCTTATAAAAGTAAATGTTGAGATAATACTAATATAATAATTGTAGTAAAGTGTTTGAGTAAAGTTTTTTGTATATCGTGGGTAGTTGACGAATGCCCCCGCCTGGAATGGATGGAACAACGTGTTTCCAGCCGAGCCCACGGCAGGCGTCATATTTACCTCCCCAGCATCCAGTCTAGCCCGATACTGCTGGAAACAGTACCAATTTAAGTTAATCACCTAGCACTGAACACTACTTGGGATGTCAGCCTCTGGCGTTGCAGTCCAATCTGCACCCCTGCGCCACTGACTCCCTTATAATGCTAACATCAGATACTGGCGACCGCTGCAAATTCATCAAGCATAAGTAAAAGGACTACTCTTCAATCACAGGACAACGTGAAAAAGGCCAGTTACATTCTGAAGCAAATTCAAAGGCAAACATCCTGAACAAGCCATTTCAAAATACAAGATTCCACCCTCTGTCAACTTTTGTATTTTCCAGTGTACTTAGTATTATACGTGTGCTGGCTGCTTGTATTATGTCTTAGTTGCTCATTGACTTGCTTTGTATTTATTTTAGTTTGCAACAAGTGCCTTTTATTATGATTTGTCTGCTCTTACGTATTTCTTTATCCCTTACTAACCTCTGAAATGCAATCAGTCTATTACAAATCGAGTTAGTGGTTAACCTTAATTTGCTTTTAAACAGTTTTTAGGCCAATGCCAAGATTAACAGATGTATTTCTGGTATGTATAAATAGTATTACTGCGATGTGCTAATGTTGTTACTCAACTTAACAGGTACAATTTTATTATGTTATAAATGTACTTTTGTTATTTATATCGGTCAATAACATACATAACTAATGTTGTCTATTTATGTAACACCGACTTTAAATCAATTGTATATCTTGTATCTTTAGTCTATATTCACCAAAGGTCCAGATATATCATGTGAAGAATTTCAAAGTCGCGGGCATTTATAACTACACAGACAACACAAAATATCCGCATATTCCCGAAATCCGCATATCATTTGTGTAAATTTTTTTCTAAAATCTCTAAATCAACGTAAGGCAACAGGTTCAGACAACACCAAACCCTATCCAGTATATTTACCTATTCACTGGATGTCAGAACCATCCCTGATGATTAAAGAAAATGTAACCGACAACATCACCACCAACATTAGGAGCGGTCATCAAACAGACGTGCTTGTTATGGACTTTTCTAAGGCTTTTGATAAAGTTCACCATGGCCTCCTACTACACAAGCTTGACTACTACGGGGTAAGAAGGAGAACCCAACGTTGGATCCAGACCGTCTTGAGCGGAAGTACCCATAGGGTATTACTCGATTGTGTAACATCAGACACTGTATTCCAGCGTTCCCCGAGGATCAGTACTTGTACCGTCTCTGTTTTCTAAACCAATGACATTCCAAGAGGCCTGAACTCAACCATCCGTCTTTTCGCTGATGACGCTAGTGTATATTTTACCTTTCTGGTGATACTGAATGCATCAGCCTCCAAGAAGACCTTGAGAAACTGGTTTCAATGGAGGACAAATGGAAGGTGGAATTTCATCCTAGCAAGTGTCAGGTGATATCCATATCAATAAAACCTAATGACATCAAATATCCCTACAAACTAAATAACCATACTCTTCAACATGTAAATTCGGCCATATATCTGGGGTGTACTATCAATGAAAAACTCCCCTTGGGTGAACACATCAAAAACATCTGTAGTAAAGCTAACTGATACCTACATTTCGTTCGCCGTAACATCAACATCGCCTCAACAATAATAAAAGAACATGTATATAATTATCTTGTCCGCCCGTTTTTAGTGTATCTGTGTACAATATGGGATCCATATGAGAAAAGGGATATCAATAGGTCGGAGATGGTCCCACGTCGATGAGTCCGCTACGTGAAGAACAGGGCCACTAAAAAACAATCCAGCGTCACAGATGTCCGATCTTCCGTGGAATTCATTAGGAGAGACAAAGAGGTCCGCTTAACTATGTTCTACAAGATCATTAATAACTACGTTGAAATTAAAATTGAAAACCGGATTCACCAAAACGGTAGCAAATCAGATCCACTTCAAGATAACCAGTTCTACCACATTCCATTCTGCAGAACACCCTACCGCCAGCAGTCATTCTTCCCACGTACAACCCGGGACTGAAACAATTGTTTTTAACCTGCCTGCAGAAAAAATGTCGGCCCCGTCAGTTAAAACCTTCAAGGCTCTACTAGCCAAACACTTATAAAGTAAGAGATAAACACTCTGTGGTTCTGTTTGATTGTCTCAGCGCTTACGAACACTGTGTAGTAGTATAGGATTTTGTGTATTTTTAAAATACCTTTAAGAAAGTCGGTTTTATGGCAAAAGTGTAATTTACCATCTGTAAAAAATGGACAACATCAGATTTTTTATGTCTTGACATTTAACGGAAATTTTACTTTCATGATTTATAACAATCCATTAAAATAAAGCCAGAATTACTTCCTTTAAAAAATTTGGTACACACAATGTCCGAACTTACAATGGAAAATACTCGTTTTATGATAAATTCAATATCAATCAAGATATTTTGAAAATTACAAAACTTCCTATTTCCACCGAGTGTTCTTTGAAATGATGTACTATATCAATGGTATTGACTTTCATCAAGAAAAACCTTGATACTGAAAATTTGTTTTGTTCGGTTTAACGTCGCACCGACACAATTTTGGGTCATTGATGGTGGAGAAAGACTCCAGATGCCTCTCCGTGCAGTATGTCATCACAGGCGGACACCTGGGTAGAACCACCGACCTGGATGGCTTCCTTACATGAAGAATTCAACGCCCCAAGTAAGGCCCGAACCCACATCAGTGAGGGGCAAGTAAATTAACATTAACCATTTGGCCAGTACGGAAGGGGGTTATCAAACGATGGACTGTTTCTCTGCGTGATAAAGGTATCATAATGACCAATTTTTTACAACTTTGGTTATGTGAAGAACAGGCAATAGTGGTACTCTATTTTTTAGGTACGGGTGGGTCAATCTTCCTTGCCCATCTCTCTAAGGTAGCTAGGTGTTAATGTAGATTTCTGTGTAGAGCGGTAAAAGCGGTGAAATGAACGGGGGATTGGGACAGGTATATCTATCTTCGAATACCGTTTAACTCCTCCCCACCCCCACCTTTTCAGAGTTTAAAGTGTAAAATATATAGACAAAATGTGTTATATCAGGTTAAAAACGCAGGCCGCAGTTAATTTATACATTGCGACAAAGATTCAAGCGAGGCCGTAAAAATTTCGGACTTAGTAGAGGTGGTTCCATATGCTAAGCTTAGGATAAATGGAAAAAAAAATTATATTACAAACAACTAGGTCTGTAAATTCCATCCATTTACTCTGCAATGGAAGTTGGGAGAGTGAAATTAGCATTTAGCAAATTGTAGCATTTCATTTCGGCTAAGATTTCTACTTTGGTCCGTATTCGGCTTGCTCCTGCACCTGAAAACGTTATCTTGGTTTTCCTATCAAACAGCCTGGCATAAAGCCATGATAAGTGGCATTTAAGTGTGCTTCGACTGTTGCCGGATTACCTTGACAAAGACTGCATGAGGAATGGTTAGAGTTCCTTAATAAAAGGTATTTGCCGAGCAGAGAACCTTAACTGTCAACATTCCCGGCTTGTCCTTAGCGGCCGCCTAAGGTTGACAAATGCAGTTGGATGGTGTGCCTCAACAAATGTGTGACCGGCCACAAAGGCAAAAGCATGCTGAATGAGCTGTCTGTTTGGAAGAGCGAGAAAATCAGACCGCTTAGCATCAAAGGAAATACTATAAAGCCAGAAGTCTAAAGTCACAGGTATATTAGCTCAGGACCCATATCCAGCAATGTTTAAAGTCTGAAACTTACACAATGGCAACTATTCAATTTTCTGTGTAACTTCGTTTATAGTATATACTGATGAACCACACTGGCAGCCATCACAGACAAGTAGTGCCACAGTAACTGTATAATTAATTTGTCCCCACAATCCCGAGCGGTCCGGTATGAATTACCCTCGGCGAATAGTCTTGGCAACTATTTTTGTGTTTTGGGCATCATAAGTACTCTCGGGTATAACAGATTTTAAACATGCATTTCTGCCGGCGGGACTGGTTTCTTTTTCTTTTAAAACCTAATTGTTGTGAAACACCCTTTCCTACTTTGAATAAATGATACCAGAAAATAATAATTTGTAATTCACATTAGTAGAAAAGGCTGTGTTTGGCAATGGAAATAACAATTGCATTTAAAACACAGAACCCCATAATGGCCGACCGAATGTGATTTTAATTTGAAGTATGTAGTGTCCTTGGCTTCCAAAACAGTTGTTGTCTTCTAATTTCGTTGCTGTACGTCAAATGATTCTGCAAAAATTGATGGGAAATTGTTTAACCTATT
Organism: Mercenaria mercenaria; assembly: GCF_021730395.1. Classification (NCBI taxonomy): domain Eukaryota; kingdom Metazoa; phylum Mollusca; class Bivalvia; order Venerida; family Veneridae; genus Mercenaria; species Mercenaria mercenaria. The sequence goes on along the minus strand of NC_069362.1, from coordinate 86,607,280 downwards.
GGACCTCTGTCAATTCAAAAACAAAACAAAAACCATCTACTGTCCATTGCAATTACCTTACACTTAAAAATTGTAGGTGCTTTGATTGGAATCAATTATCATTACAAGTTCACTCTTATCTCGACCTTTGACCAAGAACTACAGGGGTCATCTACTGCTCTCAGAGATTCATCGGCTGATTCTTGATTGAAAATCTTTTTTCAGTATAAGAATCATTGTAATCTTTATCATTCCGTATGACTTTGAAAATGCTAGGGATCATCTGCCGACCACAAAAAATCATCGTATGAAGTGTACAGACAGTTAGCAAATACCCGTTTTCAGCCCATCGGAGACTGTGACCTTGACCCATTTTGGTCCCGCTCTTGTCAGATTTAAGATGCATTCAATAATACTGGGGTCATCTCCTGGTAACAGGCTATTACCCTATAAAATCTGCATATGGTTTCTAAATCGATCAGTGAAAATAAAGTTCAGTTAGACTGTCCTTGGCCAAAGCATTATCAAGTTATATGATAAAAGAATTTAATTGCAGTAACTGATATACTGACACTGAAACAACGGGGATCTATCGACTACTGGCAATCACCACAACATGGTTTCCAAAACATAAGTCATCTACTGACCACAAGCAACCATCCTATGAAATTTGACTGCTCTAGAACAAAGCATTCTCCAGAAATTAAATGACCCATCAACTGACCATTGTGGATGGATTACACGAAACTTCACAAGAGTGATCACTGCTAAGCTTAGATGTGCATATCGTCGGCACTTTCCGGTTTGATGATTTTCAGGTCATTGATTCATTAAATTTTATGTTTTGGACACTTCTCTCATATTATTTGGTGGAGTGATCAGTGCCAAACCTATTGTTGGCATGTTCCGGTTCAGTGAATTTTTTCAGTGGAGTTATGACCCTTGATTTGTTGTGTTGTATTTTAGCTTGTCCGGGTAACTGCTCGGATACCACCAGCAGGAATTACACCAAAATTCACAAAAGTGATCATTACCAAGCCTGTTGAGTAACGTGGGCATGCACCGGTACTGTGTTTTTCAGCAGAGTTATGGCCCTTGATTCTTCAGTTGTTTTTTTATGTTTTAGCCACTTCTCTTATAATAGGGCGGATTACAGGAGTGATTAGTGCTAAGTATTATGTATATTATCGGCATCTGGTTCAGTGATTTTCTGGGGAGTTATGGCCCTTTATTAGTCAAATTGTATTATATTGTGTCAACCGTTGGGCTTCCACTAAACCTTAAACGAGTTATCAGTGCCAAGCCTATTTATACACAAGATAAGATTTATGTATTTAAGATTTTATTCATCTTACCTTTATCTTACAAGAGTTATCAGTGCCAGGCCTATTTATACCTACTTATACACAAGATAAGATTTATGTATTTAAGATTTTATTCATCTTACCTTTACAAGAGTTATCAGTGCCAGGCCTATTTGCACATATCATCCGCATGTTCCAATTTACTGATTTTCAGCAGTGTTATGACCCTTTGTCACATTTTACATTACACTACTTGCTGTATACATTTTTTTATTTATTTGGATGTTACGGCGCACGAACACAGTATAGGTTATATGGCGCCAAACAGGACTACAAATTTTGGTTCCACATCTCATTTACATGGAAATAAAAACATGAGGTATGGAATCAAAATTTGCATACCTGCTGGAATCACAGTTACTGCAAAACCAAGTGTTAAGACCCTATTAGCCGCCTCTTACGATCATGCAAGGGTAAGGCAGTGGTTCCAATTCTTTTCATACACAGATCGTCCCAGAACCACATGGGGTATACAATTAGGCTAAATTTCACCAAACCTCAGAGGTGATTTGTATGAAGCGTAGCCTTGCATTTTACCCTCAGGAGTCATGACCCTTTATCAAATTCTTTGATCTGTGCTGCTTCTCCTATATCACAGGTTTGAATTCCATAAAACTTCATAGGAGTTACCTCGGCCAAGTCTAGTTGTATATATATCCTTTCCGCAGCCTTAACATACTAAAACGTATTAGCGTCTGATGGCCCTTTCACGTTTCCGTAGAAACAACATTTATAACACGAAACTTATTTTGAAAATATTTCTGAAATGTCTAGGTCTGCAGCTCTCAAATACGGTTATATCTTACATCTGAGGCATACACTGACACTCTCAGACAACATCAAAAATGACATTTTGAGCGATTTGATGATGTTCCAAAATTATCAATGTACCCTTGGTCCGTTACAGACCCCTGTGGGATAGCAAAAAAAAAAGAAGAAAAAAAAACAAGAGGGCCAAGATGGCCCTAGGTCGCTCATCTGAGAAACACACCATAACACAGCATATTAAACAGAGTAAACATGTTTGACCTACTGATTTCATGGAAAAAAATATTCTGACCCATTATCATTAAAATTGGAGCAAAAATATTGAGGATAAGTAAATATTTTCTTTGATTTGACCTAGTGACCTAGTTTTTGACTCAAGATGACCCATATTCGAACTTGACCTAGATTTCATCAAGGCTGTCATTCTGACTAAATTTCATGAAGATCAATTGAAAAATACAGCCTCTATCGCATATACAAGGTTTTTCTTTGATTTGACCTAGTGACCTACTTTTTGACCCAAGATGACCCATTTTCAAATCTCGCCTAGATTTCATTAAGGTAATCATTTTGACTTAATTTCAGGAAGATCAATTTAAAAATACAGCCTCTATCGCATATACAAGCTTTTCCTTTGATTTGACCTAGTGACCTAGTTTTTGACCCCAGATGACCCATATTCAAATTTGACCTAGATTTCATCAAGGCAATCATTCTGACCAAAATTCATGAAGATTAATTGAAAAATACAGCCTCTATCACATACACAAGGTTTTTCTTTGATTTGACCTAGGGACCTAGTTTTTGACCCCAGACGACCCATTTTCGAACATTGCCTAGATTTCATCAAGGTAATCATTCTGACCAAAATTCATGAAGATTAATTGAAAAATATAGCCTCTATCGCATACACAAGGTTTTTCTTTGATTTGACCTAGGGGCCTAGTTTTTGACCCCAGATGACCCATATTTGAACTCGGCCTAGATTTCATCAAGGCAATCATTCTGACCAAAATTCATGAAGATTAATTGAAAAATACAGCCTCTATCGCATACACAAGGTTTTTCTTTGATTTGACCTAGTGACCTAGTTTTTGACCCCAGATGACCCATTTTCAAATTCGGCCTAGATTTCATCAAGGTAATCATTCTGACCAAAATTCATGAAGATTAATTGAAAAATACAGCCTCTATCGCGTACACAAGGTTTTTCTTTTATTTGACCTAGTGACCTAGTTTTTGACCCCAGATGACCCATATTTGAACTCGGCCTAGATTTCATCAAGGTAATCATTCTGACCAAAATTCATGAAGATTAATTGAAAAATACAGCCTCTACTACATACACAAGGTTTTTCTTTGATTTGACCTAGTTTTTGACCCCAGATAACCCATTTTCGAACTTGGCCTAGATTTCATCAAGGTAATCATTCTGACCAAAATTCATGAAGATTAATTGAAAAATACAGCCTCTATCGCATACACAATGTTTTTCTTTGATTTGACCTAATGACCTAGTTTTTGACCCCAGATGACCCAGTTTCGAACTTGGCCTAGATTTCATCAAGATAATCATTCTGACCAAATTTCATGAAGATCAGTTTAAAAATACAGCCTCTATCGCATACACAAGCTAAATGTTGACAGACGACAGACAGACGCCGGACATTGAGCGATCACAAAAACTCAATGCTCAGGTGAGCTAAAAAAAAGAAGTCCACGCGCATACATTAAGACGGGGTGACCCCTGACTATCTACGAATCAAAATGCGGCTTTCGTTATCAAGTTTGGCATTTCTACTTCCATTTTATTTACTTCCGGAAATAGCTGAAGGTCGAGTGACGTCATTTTCTGTGTTGTCAAAAACATACATATGCCTGGCGAAATTGCATAAATAGGTGCTGGCCGTCCTAAGGTTATATCAATAGTTTGAATGTTATGGTTCAGTGAATTTCCAAGGAGTTATGGCCCTTAATTTGTGGCATTTTACAATTTCTGCGTGTTAAGTGGTGAGAGACATACGTTTTTCCTGAAAAAAAAAAACAATCTGTTTATACTGTTAAGGGGACGCATACTTTGAAATTAGAAAAAAAGTGGGTGGGGTATGATAAAATTTACCTGCAAAAAAGTACAAGGTTTTGGTACATGAAATGGATACTGTTTCAACTGTTATAAGTACACAAAGGATTGCTCACTAAAATAAAAATGAGAAAACTGAAACAAGAAAGTTATTGTTGAATAACATAAGACTTCTTGTGTACATTCAAAGTCAACAATTAAGACTTTTTGGTGCGAAAATAATAGTGCTTCACCTTGTCCAAACATTTATCAATGTCCTACAGATTCTAATTTAAAGAAAGAATGTGAAATATGGTCACTGTATTGCTTTTCATTTCGCATATGTAAGCTAAAACACATTATTTAGTTTGTTTACAAAGTAGTGCATAAGAAAAGATACGGTGGTCAAGGAATGCCACATTCCAAAACTAAAAGAGTATATTCCCCTTAATACATTAAACATTTATCGTTACAGAAGTCTAGTGGCTTACAATAAGGGCCTAGAAATGTTGCCATTATTAATTTTTAACTTGGTATTCATGAACTACAATGCACTTAAATATCAAAACACATTTAACAAACTTTTCAAAATGTATTGTCTTAAAAATCCCTAAAATAAGGTATGAAATTTGGTTGAGAGGTCCAATCAATGTGTATATGTGCAAAAGTAACATTCTAATCTTGTTCACAAAAGTTACTAATACACAGCAGGCATGTCAATGATCAAAACTGGACGAATATACAGTTATCCTCACTTTAATGTCATTTATAATTTGTCCTTGAATTCTCCACCATACTTTTCATAATTCTGTTTGCACGAGTTGCACGAGAATGCTGTCATTCACGTAAAACAAGAGGGCCATGAAGGCCCTGTATCGCTCACCTGACCTATTGACCTAAAGATCATCAAGATTAACGTTCTGACCAAGTTTCATCAAGATATGTTCATAAATGTGGCCTCTACAGTATTAACTAGCTTTTCTTTTGATTTGACCCCGTGACCTAGTTTTTGACCCAACATGACCCAGATTCGAACTTGACCTAAAGATCATCAAGTTTAACATTCTAAGTTTCATGAAGATACAGTCATAAATGTGGCCTCTAGAGTGTTAACAAGCTTTTCCTTTGATTTGCCCCCATGACCTAATTCTTGACCCAACATGACCCAGATTCGAACTTGACCTAAAGATCGTCAAGTTTAATATTCTGACTAAGTTTCATGAAGATATAGTCATAAATGTGGCCTCTACACTGTTAACAAGCTTTTCCTTTGATTTAACCTAGTGACCTAGTTTTTGACCGAAGCTGACCCAGGTTTAAACTTGACCTAAAGAGCATCAAGATAAACATTCTGACCAAGTTTCATTAGATATGGTCATAAATGTGGCCTCTACAGTGTTAACTAGCTTTTCCTTTGATTTGACCAGGTGACCTAGTTTTTAACCCTACATGACCCAGATTCAAACTGGACCTTAAGATCATCAATATTAACATTCTGACCAAGTTTCATGAAGATATAGTCATAAATGCGGCCTCTACAGTGTTAACAAGCTTTTCCTTTGATTTGACCTGGTGACCTAGTTTTTGACCCCAGATGACCCAATATCAAACTCGTCCAAGACTTTTTTAAGGATAACATTCTGACTATGTTTCATTAAGATTGGGCCAAAATTGTGACCTCTAGAGTGTTAACAAGCTTTTCCTTTGATTTGACCCAGTGACCTAGTTTTTGACCCCAGATGACCCAATATCGAACTCATCCAAGATTTTATGGAGGGTAACATTCTGACCAAGTTTCATTAAGATTGGGCCAAAAATGTGACCTCTAGAGTGTTAACAAGCTTTTCCTTTGATTTGACCTGGTGACCTAGTTTTTAACCCCAGATGACCCAATATCGAACTCGTCCAAGACTTTATGGAAGATAACATTCTGACCAAGTTTCATTAAGATTGGGTCAAAATTGTGACCTCTAGAGTGTTAACAAGCTTTTCCTTTGATTTGACCTGGTGACCTAGTTTTTGAACCCAGATGACCCAATATCGAACTCGTCCAAGATTTTATGGAGGGTAACATTCTGACCAAGTTTCATTAAGATTGGGCCAAAAATGTGACCTCTAGAGTGTTAACAGTCAAATTGTTGACGACGGACGGACGGACGGACGGACGACGGACGACGACGGACGCCGGACACAGGGTGATCACTAAAGCTCACCTTTGAGCACTTCGTGCTCAGGTGAGCTAAAAATGGGATCAAATAAGTTGTAAATGCAATATCATCTAAACGTAATTAATGGATTATGCAGTTCAAGATAAACTTTATCTCATAACGTAACGAACATGTATAATGTTGTAACAACAACTTTACTTACACTGATTTAAGTAGCAGTCGGTTTATAAGTGACTATTGATTCATTTTATGTTTTGTTATTGTTGTCAAAAAGTATAACGGAAGTGCCTCACAACTGAAGCGGAAACCAGTTTGATGCGCAAAGTAGTCCAATGTAAGTAATATTTTTTGACAAATGTCCACAGAAATTAATAATTTTCTAATATTAAAGACGAATATCTGAATAGGATTCATTATTTGATAAGAAATTATAATCATCGACATGTTTTTTTTAAAAATCGTACACGTGCTGACACCTAAGTTGTCTCCCGTTGTTTATTAGAGTTACCTTTCGTCCGGCGCAGTAATACATTTGCAGTGAATCGCCGAGAAGTCGTGGGAAAATTAAAAACCATGTAAACAAACTAAAATTAACCACCTTTTCAAGATGAATTTCAAGTGATCGCCATTATGCATTTAACCCGCCTGACCTGTGTAGCATCTTAGATATCTGTTCTAAGGTATTCATTGTGTAGAATGTCATGTTATGCCCTTGCAATGCTAATCCCACTCTGATTTTTTTGTTTACATTTTTTATCAATAAGAAATATGGCGTCCATCCCGAGCTGAACTGACGTGGCGTTAAATTTTTACATGTTTAAGCAAACCTGGTGTGTTAGAAAGAAAATCTCATCCCTTCAACATTATTTGGAACACTGTTATTGTAAAAAACCTGTTTTTTCCTTATACAAAAGCTTAATATTTTGTGTTGAATGTACTTTCACAAAGACCTCTGTTTTCCTATTACATTCATAGTACCACATCCTTATCCACAAAATACTGAATATTACAGGTGTCCATCAGTATTATATCAGTTTAGGAATATGTTTTTTATTTTCCCACCATCGATTTCTTGAATATGCACCCCTTCCGCATTGCTGTATGAACTGTGAATGTAGCAATATGCGTCCCCTTAATGACTGTTTTATGTCAATATTTGTCAAGTTGGTCAATAGTTATTGATAGTTAATGTGGACATGTTAAACACACTACTGTAAGTAAAATTTCTTTTAAGAGACCATTTCAATGTTGATGTTGATGAAAAAGAGAAAACACCAGAGTACTTGCTCACAGGGTTAAAAGAATTAACAACTAGGTTTTTCTCATTACTTATATAATTTTTATTGATTTTTTTTAAAAATTAATTTCACACGCATTATTTTGTGCATGATATATATCACTGCAGTTCGTCTTTATTAACATAAAAACATACAGTCTTAAAATGTACAATGAGCATTTCACCACCTCAACTAACCACATGAGTAGACAGACACCAATATTTGCTCTTTTGATAAAGATGTCAACAGATCAGTAACAATTTGACCATAATCAAATGTATATTCTAATAATAATAATTGTGATAGTTGCTTCTGTAAAACATGGAAGCATTTTAAAAGCACAAGTAAGAGCTCGGTGTAGTTGAGTAGATGAACTGCTCAGAGTATACAGTATCACAGCTAACTCTGAGTGTAAAATATCCACTTGACTACCAGTAAAAATAATCTACTGGTAGCATTTTCTATTCTCTTTATATCTGCCCATAAAGTAGACCAAAAATCTTAAGTAATGTTTTCACATAACTTTTGTATTTGCTTCTGTATCTAAATAGAGTAACAACAATATCCGGCTGAGACAATTGTTTGTTTGATTCAGTACAACTTGATTAAGTGTTTTCTTGTAGAATCATGTTAATCAGTCTAACAATAGTGAGGTATTTTGAACATTCCAGATTATGACAGGTGTACAAAATAAAACATTATTCAACCTTAACAAATTTGTAGTGCCAGTCATGTGCCAATCTATGAAAATCAGATAGTGTTGTAAAAAAATAAAAACTGGTGTTAGGTATATGACATACTGATCATTCACATTAGGCAGAACCTTCACTGTATATATCTACATCAATTCTTACAATATGCCAAAAAGGATTAAGATTATAAAATTTCAAATATAAAAAATATTATGTGGAAAAAAAAAATGAAGAAAATTCTCAATAAAACTTCAATTATAACATTCAATTAAGTAAAAAAAATATAATGAAGTAGTAAATGTGTATGCTGAAGAAAAGTATAACTGTGAAAATATACTTAAGAATACAGAAAGCAAATTACTTTAAATATATATCAGCAATAATTGTTTGATAATAACAATGAAAACATACATGGCTCCAAGGAATGAATAAACAGTATTGTATGTTGAACATCGAAAGCAGCTGGCTAAATAAATTTTAATTTGAAGTTGAACATATTAAAAAGGTAAATACATGGGTCTATACTACATGGGGTTATAAATGGCTCAACAGATCTTTAACAGTTGTGACTGACACAAACCGGATTCTTGATTTACGAGAAAAAGGCAAGAAGAAATTGTTCGTGCATATTCACAGTGTTTATGCTTACATTCCATTCTTTCCCCTCTCATTTAAATTACACCAAGTACTTTGAAATCATTATTTCTCACTGGGGACACGTTTTCTTGTATTTATTAAATCTCAACAAGATAAAACTAAAATACACAGACATTACATTTATCTACCAGCATTCATTTAAATCTATGTTCCAGTGAAAAAGGTATGCTGGCCGAAATTACGAAATCTAAACCAGACAAAATCAAATGATTTCACAGAAGTGTAAAGGTAAATTTATCATCTATTGTTTTTTTTTGTAAATAAAAAATATCTACAGAAACTTTCAATACTAGTAATAGCTATGCATTTTTTTTTAAAGCCAGCGCATCATTATATGGTGATATTGTTGATTTAGCATCTAACAAATATCTAGACAGAAAAGACCTGTCCTTTAACTAGGTTATACAGGAGAGAGAAATGAACATCACCAAGCAAGCAATACTGAGTAAAATAATTTTATATGATAATAGAACACTCCTACTTTCTGTAACAAAACAATATATTCTTGCGTCAAATTGCTTAAAAGCCATAATATAGTGTATTCTTCCATCAAACAATTAATAAACCAGATTAAGATCATTCTTCCATCTAATTGTTTTAAAACCAAATTATTAAAACAAAGTGTATTTTTCCATCAAACTGTTATTCTCATCAATTTCTTTAAAAAGAAAAAGAAAGAGAGAAAAAAAGGAGTATTCTTCCATCACATTGTTTAAAACCAAAATAATGTAACATATAGTGTATTCTTCAATCAAATTAAAAAAGAAGGAAACAGTATTCTTCCAACAAACTGTTTAAAAACCAGATTAATGCACACACAAAAAACAACAAGTAGCTAAATATGAATAGCATAATACGCCTTCTAGAGATCAACAACTTAAAATGCTGTAAAACAGTAGTTATCACAAGTGTTCAGTAAATCAAATGACAATGGTATAATAAAATTATTTTTAGAAAACATAAAAAAAATAAATGATTGAAAAAATTTGATATCATTATTTTAATAAAGAAGCGCAAGAAAAGGACATGTGAACTGTTGTCTGCCAACACAAGCTGTTGCTGGTTTTGGCAGGTATGCAGGAAATAAACCTTAAAGCTTGTGCATGTCTATATATTTGCAATAATGTATTAGTTCTATCTAATAAATTACACAATCCAATATATACTGGATATGTTAACTGCAGTTATTAAAATATCTCATAAATCTAAAAATATCAAATTTTGACAAAAAAATCTGATAATGATAAAAAGAAACAAGAGGTACCCTTGTGTTAATAATCATACAACACTAACAATGTCTAAACAACACGCCCTAACATTTCTGCAAACTCTTAACCTGTGTAAGCAAAGTTAAATCACACTATAACAGTAACATTTTCATTCTCCAATTTCCTGCGTTTTATCTGCAATTTATGTAGCACCATTAACAAGTCTAACATGCAAAAGCTTTCCCTACGTAACATAATAAATCCCTGACAAAATCAGTCTAAATTATGCTATCTTATAGTTTTATAATTAATCCTTGCAATCCTAAAATGGGGGGATATAAGCAACACTTCCGTGAGGTATTTGTATACTAGGAAGGTATCTCAACAATGTTAATGAGAAAAGTAATAGTCTCTTTTTATAATTTATTGAAAGTAAACTTTTGATTACCGGTATGTGACATAATTTTAATGTTCTGCTAAAATTACACTCTTTTCTTATGAACAATTATTAATACATGATAAATTTTTAATAGCAACAACAACTAACAACAACATGAACAAAGCAGACTGTGTTGTCTGTCCTATCACAACATTCTAAAACCAGACTGGTGTCATATTTTTGGAAGTTTGGGGGCACTGACTACAGGATTATTCTGCTCCAGAAGCTTTCTGCCTTCAGTCTTATAGTCAAAGGTACATTCGTGGGACTCTGCATATCGGTGGCTAGCACAGAAATTGTTACCACACCTGTAAGAATATCAGTTAATACTAAGTAAACTTAACACATGCACAAATTTAAGACATGAACACTAAGGAATAGAAACATAGTTAAGAACATTTAAAGGTGTAACAATTTATTACAATATCAGAAGTTTCGCAAACTTCAGATGTTAGAACCCAAGAGCTTATGCAGTTTAATACCTTTTCCAGCTTGCATGTCCTCGGAGCTGTGGTTTAAATAGATGTGCCCTATTCAATATTGGCATCATAGCTTTGAACCAATCTTGAGTCATTACCATGACTCGTATAATAATGACAACATTGCTATTTTTTTTCCAGGCAGTAGACTCATGACTGATTATTAAAGTAAGCTTAAAGCATTCTTCAAGATCGAACAAATAAATGGTATAATCTAAGACAAGATGTTGCAATAAAAAATTAAGTACAATAAAACCTTTTTGTGATAATTACTGCCTTTAAAAGCATCTTACTGATTTACTACATGTACTTTTTACAATGTTTACTACTAACCTGCAAGTGTAACTACATGCAAGACCTGTTTTCTTAGCACAAACAAAACATCTTTTTGACCCTTTTTTCTTAGCTTTGACAGGAGGCAGGCGATGGGTGGGGGACAGAATACGCCCATCTCGACTAGCTGTCATTCTCTGCAATCGGGCAGACTGAAATATACAGATGTATTTAAATACAACATAACAAAAATACCAAAGAAACGCAAAAGTAAACCAAACTTAATGCCCTTTTCTAATCTTTAAATATTTGACAGAATAAATGTCTGCAGAAAAGGTATGGTTGCAATTATATAAATTAAAACAGACTTAAAGCGGCATGCCTCCAGATCGTTTGATAACAGAAATTATTATTTTTTAGATATCTTAAAATAAATACTATATTTCTTAAGACTTAATTACTGACAAACTTTATTCTACGGAAACACATGAGAATTTGCTGTTTTTACTACTTTTTACGATGAAAATCGAAAAGCGTGTGTCACGCTTTTACTCCAGGTAAACTGTCTCGATTAATATAAATATCTATATTTTAAAGTCATTATTCAGTACTTCAGCTGCAGTGCTAGTGGTTGCGACGACGGGAAAATGTCTTTATTGCCACGGCGGTCCGGGGTTGGATTCCCGATGCGGTCATCTTTTTTTCTTGATTTGGAATTTTTAAAATTTTTTAGAAACAAAAATTCATATTCTAATGTTCATAATATGACCAAACTTCAATTTGAAAGAAAGATTATTTTTTAGCCAAATCTGAGGTCAGTGCCTTTAACTAAGAGCTTAAATTCACTGTAAATGTAAACATACCACCAATCTTCCTTCTGGAGTCGTAATCCTTCCATCTGGGAATGTAGAGTTACCTAACATATAATTCCCTGTCACTCGATTTCTACTAGCACTTGTAACAGTCACATTACCAATACGGGATGATCCTACTTTCTCAAGCGAAGCTTGACGTAATAATCCTGACATAGCACGTGCTTCACTTGTACTCAAACTTTCTAAAGTAAATTCTTTACGTTTATCTAGTGAACTATGTCGAGACAAAGAAGAACTAGCTCCTATTGAGTCTCTCAAACTATCAAACAAAGAATATTCAGTTTTTATTTTAGACTTCCCCTTAGAGGAATTAGGCGGACGAAGTGATTCTCGCAAGTTTTCCAGCGTAACATCTTTGATCTTAGATGAAGTCACTGGACGAGAGCATGCAGAATTTTCTCCAGCTTGGCTACTAAGTCGAAGTAATTCTCTTCTGACATTGGCTGGGGTAGCAGATTCAATGCCATTATCACAGTTAGGCGATTCATTCAGTGTCTTATCACTATTCTCTTTCTCACTAGCTTTAGGAGGGGCTTCAACTGGTTTTACAGTTTCTTCACTACTAGATTTTTCTACAGTTTCACTACTTTTATCTTTTTCCTGATTTTGAACTGTCTTATTTTCTGCTTCTTTATTAGCTGCCCCTCCTTCGATAACTCTAGACAGGACCTGACTAAGTCTCTCTAGACTATCTAGTTGATGAGAAGCGGCAGTTGAAAGTTCTTCAAGAGTTGGCCCATCTGAATCGTCTGAATCATCAGACAACTTGCTAGTAGATGGACCTGCAATTGCTTGTACTGATGAATCAAAAGCAGCTTGTGCTCTCTCCTTCTCTTCTTCTCTGTCTAGTCGCTCAATCCTTTCTTTCAACAACTGATGTTGCAGTGCCAACGATGAGGGGTGATGGTGATGATGGTGACTCATTGTACCTATTGAGTGACCTACAGGTGGTAGACAAAGGTTACGATTGAGAGTTGGACCTAGACTGTAGCTCGTACTGGCAGGGAGATGACGCAATCTTGATGAACGGCTGCCTGCACGACCAGATGTTGGTGGATGAGGTTTTCTATGTGGCTGAAAACAATGAGTATAAATTACACCTATTTTTTGTTTTAATTGGGTTTAATGTCACATCAACACAACTGTATGTCATATAGTGACTTTGTATAAATTACTATATATCATACGCATTTCTAAACTTTATACAAAGTAAGTAACACAGAATTGGCAGTAAGGATGTTATACGTTAAAGGGAAAACATTACCAGTTTAAGATGGAACCTAGGACTGCCTACAGACAAACAGATATACAGGGTTTAAACAGTAAAGCCAGAACAGATTTACTTTCAACATTATGTGCAACTATATCCTTTTTCCATCTCTTTAGTAGAAAGACGCTACAAAACATCAAACACACTTGTCAGGAAAGGCAAGTACAACTAGAGCTGCTTTTGAGAAAAGCACATGTCTCCCAAAACTGCCTAATCATCTAAATAGTAAGTAAGTCTTTATATACTGTTTACTCACTACAAATATACCTTTGAAGAGTAAAAAGGCTGATTTAGGGTAATTCAAGGGCCATAATTCTGAAATGCCTGGGCGGACTTGGCTAGTAATCAAACTTGTCCGAGGACATTTTGTTCAAGTTTGGTGAAGATTAGATGAACCGATTCGACTAAGAGCACGGACAAGAGTAAAAAGGCTGACTTTTGGTAATTCAAGGGCTATAATTCCGAAAAGCCCGGGCCGGTTTGGCTAGTTATCGAACTTGACTGAGGACTTATTGGCAAACATATATTGTTCAAGTTTGGTGAAGATCAGATGAGAAATGTTCGACTTAGAGCGCGGAAAAGAGTAAAAAGGCTGATTTTTATAATTCAAGGGCCATAATTCCAAAGTGCCTGGGCGGATTTGGCTAGTTATCAAACTTGGCTGAGGACTTATTGCCAAACACATTTTTTTCAAGTTTGGTGAAGATCTGATGAGAAATGTTCGACTTGGAGAGCAGACAAGTGTAAACAAGAGCTGTCAGTTGACAGCGCGCTCGACTATTCTCAGTGCTTGATAGTATAATATAAGCTATGAATAAAACTTTAACATTACAATAAGCATATTCTAAGTCGAAAAGGGGCCATAATTCAGTCAAAATGCTTGATAGTGTTGCCTCCTCCTTTTTACAGACTGGGGTCATGATGGTAAACAAGTATGCAAAATATGAAAGCAATATCTCAATGGACTTTGAAAATATTTGGGGTGGTACGCAGACTTTTAACATTTGTGTGACGCTAACGCCGACGCGAGTATGATAGCTCCCCTATTCTTTGAATAGTCGAGCTAGTCGAGCTAATTTGGCTAGTTATCCAACTTGGCCAAGGACTTATGGTCAAACACATTTTGTTCAAGTTTGGTGAAGATATGATGAGAAATGTTGGACTTAAGAGTGCGGACAAGATGTGACAGACACACAGACAGGAGTAAATCAATATGTCTCCCACACCACTATGTGGTGGGAGACATAATAACTGCAAAGCTGTGTGCCTGTGAGACAGCCACAGACTCACTATCACTATACTGTATGATAATGAATATTCATCATAATTAATAATACTAAGCATGTTGCACATAGTTATAAAGGATTTATCACACAGGAGGTACAAGTAAAATGAGCTCTAGGAATATTTAATGTTGGCATTAGTGAAACTTGAACTAAAATTTCTACGTCAAACTAATTTAATCAAACCAGTATTAGATATGAATAAAAATAAATTCTAATAAAATATAATAGCTCTTACCTTTTTGCTTATATTCAATTTATCCATTTTTAACCTGATTTGTTTCATTTTCTCCTTGAGTTGTTCGTTCTCCTCCACTTTTTCCTTTGTTGGGGCATCCTCCTCGTCTTCCTCATCATTGAAGTTGTACATTGAAGCTCCGCTGTCAATATATACACTCTTAGTCCAATCATAAAGGTAAACAGTATTAATTCAGGACATTGCTAACCTAAAGTTCTGTCTTCTCAATAAAAATCTGAATACTTTTATCACTTTATTATACAGTATGTTTCATTATATTAATGACATGCATATATTCTATAAAAGCCAACATTTTATTTTCACATACGTCAGAAATACTTAAAATTTTGCATTAAATCAACATTTATTTACTAAGAAGGTATAGTATATAACAAAAGAACAAAAACTTCACATTTGCTCAAGATTAACAGATAATTAGATTTGCATCAAGAAATGTGCAAAAATTCTACAGTGGAATATTGCATGACTTTAAAACTTTAAAAGTGCAATACTTTTACACTAAGAACAAGTGCAAATTTCTCAATTCAATTCTAACAATATAAATGTTTTCAATATACCTGAGAGATTCTGACAGAGGTGTAAGTGTTCCATCCCCACGGTCAACAACTCTGAAGAAATTAAGCTGATCTCCCTCACGGAACACTAGCAAGGTAACCTGTCGGTTGCCAGGCAACTTCTCCCAGATCTCATCACGATTTGCCTCCACATACTCAGCCATCTCTCGTAAAGCTGGATCCTCCATGGGAACTAAAACATAAAGGTTAGGTCACTATTTTATCTAAATGAATAAAGTTATGAATGTTTCAACAGGACTGGACAAAACTGTCTTCATATATTCATTATTATGGTCTGAAAAACTTCTATCACCTGACAGATTATGAAGGGGATGATGACTGGAAAAGCTATTTCAAGTTTGAATCAAATCCATTGTTACATCAAATTCATAACTAAATGACATAGAACTTAAGTGCATCAAATGAAATGGTGATGTGGTACAACTATTTGAAATCTGAATCAAATCCATTTAGTTATTATCTGTTATATAACTTATAACAAAAATAAAATAAAACTGCATCAAAACACTGAGTAGGATGTGGATGCTGATGCAAGGAGAATAGGACTTCCTATATCAAATATCAACATTTCAGTCAGATCCTACTCATACAAATACATGCAGACAGTGATATAAAGTAAGGGTTAGGGCTATAATTTAATATGCGAGTATGAAAAGCTGATACATTCTAAAATTGACAGGTTGTTCTAAAAGGCTATAACTTGTTGTACCCTGATAAAAATATTACATTACTAAGTAAAAGAAATCACTTCTTAGTATTCAAAGAATTGCAAAAAGTCACTTGTTATAAAACAACATAATTATGACCGTGACTCCAAGTCCTTAGTAGGAAGGTTATACAATAGTCATATTTGAACAGAAAAGGGAATGCATATTTAACTCAACTGATGGTTCATAGAAAACATACTGGTAGCAACAAGACTATAAGTATCTTATATGCACCAGCTTTTTCTTTCATTTACGAGTTTGTAAGAAACTTACTTCTGCGTGTGTTGATGGGTCCACCACGCATAGCAAGGACCAACTTGAGAGTGGCACCATCATGGATACTGTAGTCATGGAGACAATAATCATCTTCCAATTCCACTGACTTCCAGATCAGGTGCTGCTGAGCTATTGGAATACCTGAAAAATAGGTTTAATGAAAAGTATTAGATTTCAAGTTAAGTTTTTCTCAGTATTCTGGCCTAATCAGTGTTCCTGGATTCTGCAACAGAACAATTGCTCACCACAAGCAACTGACATCTTCCAAACACGAGTATCTGAGATTTAACAAACTGTGTTCTCTATCATCACATAGATGAACAATAAACATTATTTTTTACTTACATGGGATCTCTCAATATTGAGTGTAGCACTCTCCTTATCATAGCAGATTCTGGATGAAGAAATTTACTAATATTTCTTCTCTAAAGGGATACTCGGGTACATTTTTTAAAGAAATAGATTCCTTATTGTTTTTATACTAATTTATTCAGTCAATTACGGAAAACAGGAAGAAGTTTTGCTGAAATAAAACTTGCTATGATAGTCACTGTATGACTGTAGGTGAAGTCGCGAAAACGTGTGATAAATTGTAAGATTTTTAATCATTCTGAACACGAACCTCAAATTTCTTACCTTGTTCGTGGTAAAAATGAGAAACATTAAAAAGAAAAGTTGGAACGACATTTTATGGCAAGTTTCTGACAATTTCTTAACCTGGCATACAATGATACATAGATCAGGTTAGTCAAATAATGAAAATTTATGCACTTGTGTCTTCAAAGTAAATAATAATCTAATTATTAAACTAAGTATGTCAGCAAAATGTAAGAAACACTGATGTCACAACAATTAAACAATTAAATTTTCATCCATTATTCAGCCTTTGTACACACGTTAAAATTTTATTAAGTTCTTTGTCTTCTACATCATACCAGATACCAATGCATATGTTAAATACTAATTGTGTATAAGTATTTTAAAAGTTTATCCACAAAAGCTTTTTTCAGCAATTTAATCAGGTAAGCATGTCAACAATAAATAAAGTTGACTGGTGGGCACTATTTAGCTGCCAATTGTTCTAACACTTCAGATAAACACTGTCTGTCATACTTCTGACTGAAAACAAAGCTATCTCTCTGTATGATTTTCACCTATAACACAACTGCACTAACACTATCAGTACATGAAGTTATCAATATTGTAGGGTCAGCAATTTTCTATCGAAAGTGCTATATCTAAGAGAACCTTCCAATACAATTATTATTTCAATTGATTTCAAAAGTAAGGTAATGATATTTCAGTAACATTAATTAACTACAATGCATATATCATGTATACAGACAGACTAACTTCCCCATGAAATCTGAACAAAAAATCCAAAGCACTTTTTTTTGCTTTTAATACATCAACATTTTTTAAGCAAAATGTTGAAGGCCTTAGCATTTACAAATGCAGTACTGTCTAGACAGTACATTTTAAATATTGAATTCAAGCTGCACAGTATTAAGATCAAAAAGAGCATTAAGCATGTGTTAAGAGCTTTATAACTTTCCTGTTATATATATCAAGGTCAACCCTGTAATTATACAATAATATCATGTAATAAAGAGTATTATTAGGCCCATAACCTGTGTAATGTTTCAAAATATTTTTATACCAATGTGCAGTCACATAAAAACTGGAAGATCATTTACAAAAATAGGCCCACTGTATTATAAGAAAGACAAGTCAAAACAGTTACTGCAATTACTACAGTTCATTTTTAACAGTACTAATACATACTACATACAGTATTCCCAATTGTTACCACTTGCTTAGTCTTACCAGGGTAGGCAATTTTGAAGGTACGGACTAAATAATTATATAACAGAGCCCTTTAATTTGTGCTCCACTTTGCTTTTTGTGTACTTTTATTGAATCAAATATATAATCACAAATGTCTGTGGATTAGCCAGTTACTTTTATTCTAAATAAAATAATTTTATATTTATATTTAATAGTATATGCTGCTTCCTTAAAACTTCAAGTTGAAACTTCCACAGACCATTTATTTACTTTGTATAATATATACTCTTTAGAACCCACAACTGTCGTATATTAAACTCTTTAACAGACAGGTTTGTTTTCAATTATAACTTTTCAAGAGTAACGATTAAAACCAAAGGGGGCTTATCAAACAAGTTTTGAATCAAGTGTCATTGTATAAATCACATTTTGTCATTGCTAAGTAAACATGTAAGGAACATTGTATTTTGCTGTATAGACAAATATTGCCACACACTTAGATCTTTGATCATGATCAAACAGCTCTTTTTACTCTGTAAACATTCAGTTTTATATCTGCCATGTAATCTTGAAAAGATAATTTATATTGAAACTATATTGAAATGCCATATAAAATTTTTGTTACTTAACCTTTTTAAGTACTGTCTGACTAGTTTAGATCAATTTTGTCCAAACTACAATAAAAGCACTTAAAACACTCTAAACAGTGAGAAAAAAAAAACAACATCTGAGACTATTTTAAATTCAATTAAACAATGAAAGTTACTTCAGTAATTTTGTTTTCAAACAGTTGTATCAACATAAGATTTATTGTAAACATCATCTGAATCTCCATTCCCTCTTGGATGTTCAACCTTTAGCCTGCTGGCGGCAAGTGATTCTGTCTTGGCGGGCAGTGCAGACCAAGATCAGCCTGTACCTTTGTGCAGGCTGATCATGGTCTGCACTGGTCACAAAGGCAGTATCACTTGCCACCAGCAGGCTATTTAAAGGTTTGACATGACTTGACAAAAATTTGTCCAAACAGAAAAGTTTCTGTATTCTGCACTAAAACTAACTGATATTTTGTTAATAACATACTGAACATAACAAAAATACAGTAAAATTTTCATAATTCTGTATAATTACATTCAACATGTACATTAATTATAAAAGTAACAATTCTTTTGGCAATGACGTTGACAGAGTGGATATTGAACACTAAATTTAGCATAAAAATATTTTTGGGCGTTCTTACTAAAATGTCATTGATTATTATAATTATCATGAACAATTTATTCATAATTTGACATCATTGTAACTATTGCTAAATAACAAACCATCTCTATATGACAGTGAGTTTCACTGAAGACTGTAAAATACTAAGATATAAAGATTTATGATAGATAAGTTTTATTTTAAGTTGGCAAGATATATAGCAATACAATTAAAGTATCTATTTTTCTTTACTCTTCTAAACCTGTTTTAGCATTATTTTGTTGCTTGCACAATATATTGTGGATATCATGCTGTTTGAGCTTATGATCTCTTTGATTAATATCAACATGTCTTTCATGTGATGTGAACAAGGGATGCATATAAGAGAAAAGTTTAAAACAGAGTGCTCAGCTTCTTGAAAATATTTACCAAGATAATTATTATAATTATATAAGTAAATGTGAGAAATGTAAAAACAAGACATATTTTTTGGAATAGGGGATGGGGGTAGTAATGGGGTGGGTGGGTGAGAAATGTAAAGGGGGTGTAAAATGGGAGAAGGTAATGGTTGCATGATGGAATTTAAGAAACAGGGTGAGATATAAGTTACTGTGAGAAATGTATTTCTATGTATTTTTTCCTTCTGGCTTTCTTGGGAGGAGGTGAAGAAAGGGTCTTAGTACCATGAAACTAAAAGTAAAAGGGATACTGGTACCAAGAATTTATCAGAATCAATAGAAATAAGTGAAACTGAGAAGCTTGGCATAAAACTTTTACCAAATCTTAACAAAATGTGACCCTAATGACCTTGACCTTTGAAATGCTTGGAAACATGGACTTGTACGAAAACTGAACCAATTTTCAAGTCCAAATTGGGCCAAAATTCAGCCAAAATACTTGACAGTGTTATGTACCCTTGCCTACAGGTAGAGACTGTTGTGATTAAAGTTTCAAAACTAGGTCAAACAGTCTAAACAAAATATGGAAATTGTTACAAAAAACTTAACCAAGATTTGTAAGATGAAAGAGGCCATAATTCAAATAAAATCCTTGATGGGGTTATATACTCTTGCCTAAAACTGGACGTGGTGAAGGTAGATTGGTACACAAGTGTTGAAAGTTTCTAGTGCTTCATCCGGCGCTATTTAGTCTGGTGCAGCGCAAGGCCCTTTTTAGCCCTGCCCACTTGCCCTAACCATCGCCAAAAACTCTAAAAATGCCCTTTCTTCACTCCGCCCACCTGTTAATTGCCGACAATAGCAGCCTTAATTGACTGACTCCTCCCACCAGCATCCCTCTGTTACTGACTCATCACACAGATCATGTATAATACAGTATGACCTAGTGTGTATTAAAAGTTGGTCAGAACAGTAGTAAATATAAGTTGACACGTGTGGCATACGTGCTGTGTTATACATGTTTTAAGTCAAGAGCAATTTATAATTATTAAGTAGCGGCAAGTTGAATATTTGTTATAAACATTGTTTTGACTAGTGAAACAATTACATTATGAAATGGATTAATTTATGTGAATGATAAAGGATTAAAGACGTTTGCGAAGTTAATTAATACATGTGTTAAAAAAATTCTTGTTTTTCGCAAGCAAGAACTGAAATTAACTGACAACGTAGACAATATAATTCAACGTTCAGATTGTTTTCTATTTGTGACGGGGCAATCTAAACGTCAAAACAAAGTTATTGGTTTTATCGCTTACGAATACTGGCGTTTAAACACGCTAAACGTTAATCGTGTACAGTACATACATAGGTTTAAATCACCAGAAAATCCGTAATTTTGGGTATTATTTGATAATTTTTACATAAATCAATAAGGAATTGAATCCCCTTTCGATACATGTAAGTTTTATTTGAATTTATGGCCAATTTGTGTCAAAATCGGCATTTAAACATATAGCATGTAAAGCGTCGGCAGCGATGAAAATTTCATCGGAAATTGCTTCCACTATTTTGGTTTTTTGAATGTTTGACGCAAGTGGGGATATTGTCAATATGAAAAATTATCTCAATATTTCCTAGGATCGCGTCAAAATTGTTGGATTAACTGATAACTTAATTAATGTGGCATGGATCTATCACGAAGTTCTGTGCAACTGTGGCTGTACCTCCAGTCAGTACAGAAGAGGTAGAACGAGACACTGTGTTCTCCAGTGTTAAGGGAACTTTAACTGACCTATGTAACAGCCTAAAAGTTGAAAGCACAAAATAAGTGGCAAATAAAATTTTGCATACAGTATGCACAAAAATGCATTTTTGAAACACGCTGAAATTGTTACAAAAAGCATTTTATGATTGTCATCTATGCCCAATACAAATTAAAATGCTAAAAAATATTCGCTAAACTTAATCAGGGCCAGAGGAGAGTGGGCCGGGTGGGGAGTCCTGACTTCTGACCCAAGTGTCTGTAGGTGAGATGACAAGGCCCTGGCGAGTAGGTTAGCTCTTCTTATTCTTCGAATTATCTGCTAAAAATGTAAAGAGAAAAATCTGTGCAAGATAAGTTTCATTTCAGTGAATTGTTTAGTAGGCCTATTTAAATATGTCAAGCTACTATTTTCCTTTGTTCTGTCAGCGTCATTGAAAACTACTGTACCTTCCAATCTTTGTATTTTTGCCTTCACCGACATTATCGTTTCGAAAGGCGAAACCCTTAGCTCAAATGCAGCTCCTGTCAGTGTTTCAATGTACAGCTCCATTGCAACCAGCTGCCCTCTTCAAGTACACAAAGAACGACACAAATATCACTCCATTCTTTGTGACCTTACTCAACAAGCCAAACAAAAACAATGAAATAAAAGCAGTGTTTTCAATGAACTATTGCCATTTTAGGCCATAACATGCTGATATTCTCGGAAATCAATAACCATTCTTTCGAAAACACAGCTGCAAAACCTTAAAAAGTGTAAGAAATCGATAAACTGCTAAAAAAGAAATTCCAGGGCACATGAGAATCCTATGAATAATAACAAAATGGTGGCGGTTCAATTATTTCCTGCCCAGGAATTTCGATGCCCGTATGTTGTAGTTAGTGACAACAAATTATCACGTGCAAGGTCGTACCGCAAAATTGATGCAAAAACCACAATTTTCTATGACGTAAAGCACACAAAGCGGTGTAAACATACATAATTAACCTTTAAATGAAAACAATAAGGTTGTTTACAAATAACGACGTGAAACGTGATATAAGAAGCTAGATAAATATATTTATTTATGATAATGATACACAGTTATTTAAAAATTCATTAATATTGTTGATATTTGACATTCAGTTGTAGGTTTTCATCGTTAATGGAATTAATTTAGCGACGGTGTCCAATATGATTTTTGCCCTGCAAAAATATCCTAACCATATAAAATGAATGACTATTATGACAGTTGGAAGTATGGGGCTTTGAGAATATTCGAATCATTGAACAGTTCCAATTAAAATACTGTAAGTTTAGACTTAAACTTAAACTTTCCACACCAAATTGTATGGTTTTTGGTGAATTGGGTATAAAACCCATTAGCTTACTGGTTAAATCCAGATTATTATGTTATTGGAGTAAAGTTATTAATGCAAGGGAGGAAAAGATATGTAAGGTTTTATATAACACTGTTTATAGTTTACATTCTAATAATATTATCAAGTCACCATGGATATCTTCTATTGAAAAATGTCTAGATGGATTAGGATTATCTGAGTATTTTATAAATCAATCTGTAAATGACACTATTCGCTTCAAATCTTTAGTGAAGTCAAGGTTGTGTGATCAGTTTTTGCAGAATTGGAATAGCAATGTTTTTAACTCTTCTAAATGTTTGACATACAGATTATTTAATACAAACCATTGTTTTGAAGAATACCTTGATTTACTTCCTAGTAGTTTAGCTTTTATTTTGTGCAAATTTCGAACTACTAATCACAAATTGCCAATTGAAAAAGGGCGATATATGGATATTGAACAAAATCAGAGACTGTCATTTGTGTAATTCCAATTCTCTAGGGGATGAGTTTCATTACTTATTTGAATGTAATTTTTTTAATGATGACAGAAAGAAATACATTGCAGCTTATTACAGAATTCACCCTAATGTTTTACAAATTTGAGGAACTCCTGAACAGTAATAATAGACCAAAACTTACTAAACTAGCTTTATTTTGCAAAATTATTTTGGCTGCTTTTCGATAGATTCATCCTCCATGTAAAATTTCTTTTGATTTAGATACTTTAGTAACTGTAATGTTAGGCAAAATATTTTCAAATCTGATACTTGCAACAATTAACTACATTATCTTATTATGTAAGAGCATACTGTTCATATGTTTATGTAACTGTTTCTTGACTGTTATATTTTGTTACTTGTGTTGTCATGATCACATCAGGAAGGTCTAATACGGGGAGTAGAAACTCCGTATAAATCAATACATTTATCTGTACTATGCTGTCGTCCATACCTGTAAATATCGACCAGTCGTTAGCGATCGATATTTTGTTTTCGCCACTATCGATTAGCGCGTAATTAGCATATTACCTCATGTTAATCATGGAGCTATAACACTTATTGTTCAAAGGGTTTACCAGTCACATGTTAAGTGGCGATAATAAGGTGATCAGAGATTGATCTAATGGGATTCTGAAGCAAAAACAGCATGCGACTGCATGTGGTGATATGCTTAATTATTATGAATTAACTCGAGCTCACTTCACTGAAGAAATATTTTACCACGTAACTTCAAACCTTTATCAAAGGGCCGATTTTTGTTGGATTTGAATAAAAAAAAATGGAAAATAACAGAAAGCAGACACTTTACTTAATCTTGTAGAGCCATAATTATAATTATTGTTTATAATGTCAGATTTCTACATACAGAAACAAGCATTCTTCTTGAACGTAGGGAATGTTTCAAACGAAATTGTTGTTTAAACTCCAAAAATTAGTTTAATAAATTTAATCTTAAAACTGATGTGTGAAAAATACAATGTATTTAAATTAAAATAACAATATTTTCTTTAAAAAGGCCGACAACGATGTTACATTTAGTATTCCGAACTTTTAGATAAAACTGCAGAAAATCATCTAGGTTTAACACGCATTTAAATGGTGAAGAACAGAGCAATATCATAAACAAATATTTTCAGGCAACAGTTTACAGTTTTGACTTGCTATTTTCATTAAAATATGTCCTAATTTTTTTATTCTAAATACTCTGAATCAACAAGGCAAATATCATGTAAAAAACGACATCTTTCTCTCTGAGTAAGACAAGTCTAGATTTAGCCATTTTCATAGGGCGAAAAGTAACATTAATGTAGATATTTTCCATTTAAAAACAGATGCAGGCAATAATTTCATGGCAGAACTTTTGTTTTCAACAAAAAATTCAACAAATACTTTCCCAGATTTTCACTGAAAGGACGAGTTAAACTGTAAGACGTAAGTGTTTGAGTAATAGCAGAATAACCTACGGCATACGCTTCGATTGGACGACAGCATCAGATAAGATAAATGCCGGTTTCCAGTCCCCGTATCAGTTGTTCCAGATCACATGCATGTAATATGCCATGATCAAAAATCAGTTGAATTGAATTGAATTGTTTATTGATCAGGTCGGATATCCGGGCACTTCAGCGTATCGCGTTGCATAGCAACAAGCGGAGGTGACAGCAAATGCTAAATTGTAATTGAAAAGCGTTTAATGTTTCACTTGTGCTGGTTGTTTTTCTTTGTTTAAAGTAAAATTTTGGGCAATATTAATAAGTCAGTGAATTTATAATGTAGCATGATGTTCGAGAAATCACTCCCGAGAAAGAAATCTTTCTTTTTTAGGTTTCAGATGTGATATTCATCATTAATCCGTGTAAGCTGCAAGGTCTCATATTTGTGACGGACTGAATGAAAATTATAATTTTAAAAAATTGGACGTCTTTACAAATAAATAATTCAGAAAATCTAGCTCATCGAATTAGGTTTCTCCATTCGTTTCACTTCTTCGTTCTATTTTGTAGCCTACCATTAAAACAGTTCTGAAAGCCAGATAGCTTATACTGTGGTGTCAAAAGTGATTCAGTCATGCCAAATTTAATTCAATTTACACCTCTTACCTAAATTCTGATTCGTATGAGATTTAATGAGAGGTGTCATAATTTAAAGCTTAATAATAGTACATTATGCGTAAATACTGGAGAAAGGATTTCAGGATCACAATAGAAGATCTTTAACTGCATTTATAACACAAAGGTTTTTTATATGTTACAATTGATTTAAATGTAATATGACATCTAGAGCTACTGTGTTACACGCGGAGATAAAATGATATATATAATAACTGCATGCTAGTTTCTTTTCTACGAAAAGCCAGGACGTATCAATAAACTGATGACTTCCGTTTACGAAAATACTGAAAAATGCTGATCTCTGATTTGTATTAAATTGTCAATTATTTAAAACTGACAGTCTGTGAACGATAATTTGCACACTTTGTCTAGAATAATTTTAGTCATATCTTGTAGTTTAGTTTTCAATATCCATATTTTTTGTTAATTGTTAGACTGTCACAATTGACTGCTTCCACATACCACAAAATTAATGCATTCATTCAAGTCGTAAGTCACTATGGAAACCAATCAGTATGTGGTATATTAATGATAATCAGTTTTGACCAGTTCCTAATGACTATCACTAATTAATAGATTGATTTCCTGTTTGTTTCATCCCTCTCATGTACCCCTTTGGGGCATTATGGTAATTTCCTGTCTTATCCGTTTGATGTATGCCTTCAGTGTCTTATGATATTTGGAAGATGTACCTTATTGTTATTTGAGTGTTAACTGACAAAGGGATTAATAGAGCTCCTACATAGAAAAAAAACCTTAATCTGACAATACACATGCCCAAGCATATAGTTCATTTAAAATTTTAAAATCAATTCACCAAACTAATTTCTGGCTGGAAGGACATTTCTTCTTCTTCTTCAAAAAAAAAAATAAATAAATAAATAAATGAATAAAATAAAAAAATGACTGCAATAAGATTACATATAGAATAAGTTTTCAACATGATTTAAATGACTTTCATACTTAATTATAGCATTTTACATAAACTAAATGAAATATATCGCACAAAGTACATTTCAGGAAATGGCAACAATATAAAATATTTTATTTCAGAGCATTAAAACATTTAGAAAATCAGCTTATTTTAAAAAGACATAAAAAAACAGAAATTAATTTACTTAGGCCTATTTATTTTATCTGTTCTTTCTTGAGAAAACAAACAAACAAAAAATCTTTTTCAAGACACTTGAAAGATTCTCTGAAAGATGAAATAAACAACTAAGATTTTAAGCAAAGAAGTTGAATAAAAAAATGTTATGTTCTCAGATATTTAGTTTATTTTAATATGTATATAATGCAAACAGAGAAAATGTTGAATAAGCTTGGAAGTTTGTGTTAATTATAACTGATCCGTAGCGCCGAAGAGCTGACAAATACATAATCTGTCACTTTTTCCAGACCATTTTAAAATGCCACAAGATCAGTTATCACAAAAAACCTACATTTTTTTTTGAAAAATATATAGATTGTACCATAGCATAAGCATATATAATAAAAAAAGATGGCTCCTGATTTGTTTTATTTGAAAATAAAGACAGTACAACCCACACCGCTAGTTAATTCGCTACGAATTGCGAGGTCCGGGATCCGGACATTTGCCCCCCAGGACATTTGCCCCCCAATAAAAAAGTGGACTGCTGGACATTTGCCCCCCAGTTGAAATGGTAGATAGGACATTTGCCCCCCAGTGCTTATTTCTGAAACGGACATTTGCCCCCCAATAGTTTTGTCCCCCAGTGATTTTTGGGGAACTTGATACAAGACATTTGTCATATTTTAGAGGACAATAGCTTTGTTTTATACAATTTTGTAGTAGATAATTGCCAAATTAACAAGTTTGGTGTTTAAAACATTGCACTAATTAAGAAATTATAACACTGTTATGAGCACTTTTATTACTCAATAATAGGCTATTATTTACCTTAAAACCTGAAAGTAATTAACATATTTATCAAATTATTGTCAATAAAACACTTTTTTTTTACTAAAAATTGCCTTTTAGAGTAATTTTGATAATAAAACAACCAAAAATAGAGTTATATATACTGGCATATAGGACAAAAATATTGGGGGGCAAATGTCCATTCCAAAAATAAGCAATGGGGGGCAAATGTCCTATCCGCCGTTTCAACTGGGGGGCAAATGTCCAGCAGTTCATTTTTTCATTGGGGAGCAAATGTCCTGGGGGGCAAATGTCCTACAATCGCGAGGTCCTGCTTTCACCTCCAAGGTAATTTGCATAATTGACTGCTCCGGATGTGACGTCATGCCAACCTGATCAATCTTAAGGTTCATGAAAAGTGTTTGAGACTGCTCCTCGAGTGAATTTTTGTTTCATGTTTTGAGACCTCATAGGCCTTTGTTTTTCATACATTGTATACCAAACTGTTCAGAAAGAGTAGACGTGTCATTCAAGAGAGGTTGTTTTGTTCGGTACAATAATATTTCTCTTATATGACATGTACTTGCTTGTCCACATTCTTTTTTGTAAAAAATATCAAACTTCTTTTTCAAAAATATTTTGACATTAGGTCTGTACATATTGTGTGCCTAACATATTTCCAGGTACTCCCAGTGTTAAAATTGCTACAATACATCTACATTTCAAAAAGTTGCCAAAATTGCAAAAACGAAGGTGAAAGTAGAGCTGTCAAAATGACAAAATACTCCTATATTTCAGAAAATATGTAAGTTAACTGTATTTCAATACTAGGAGTACCTAGATAAATATGTTACAGACACAAACAAAACGTTTTTAAAGAAAAAATACTTTTGAAAAAAAAAGTTTGATATTTTCTACAAAATGGAGGACGGACGTTTTGGCCACGGACGTTTTGGCCCGGACGTTTCGGCCTAGGATCTTTTGGCCTAGGATGTTTTGGCCAAGAAAATTTTTGAAGTAGGATGTTTTGGCCAAAAATAAAATATTTCCATAATATGCAAATTATGATCTGGACATTAATATGTTATCATATGTTTACAGTATAATTGATCAATTTCTTTTAAAAAAATAATTGTGAATAAAATTTATTTTCATAACTCTTTTGGTTTGTTGTAAATGGCAAATATTTTCACATACACAAACACATACAATATAATTAATGTGCATATGTTTATATGTATACATATAAAAAGATTATAAAAATAAAATACCATCAGTATATTTTATTATCAGTTTAATTTGTTCACTTATACCATAACATTCTTTAGAATAATCTCCAGACCATAATTTGCACGATATGGAACCACAATTTATTTTTGGCCAAAACGTCCTACTCCCAAAAAATGCCTGGCCAAAACATCTTAGGCCGAAAGATCCTAGGCCGAAACGTCCGGGCCAAAACGTCCGCTGGCCAAAACGCCCTACATTCCTACAAAATAGAACCGTGACGGTCGAAGTACGTGTAATTTTAGATAAAATACTTATTCTCAAAGAAACTCACCTTTGTATAATGTATTCCCTACTTCCTCTGAACAATTCAGTGTATTTATAATAAATAGAAATGGTCTTCGAAGAATAAATTTCCAAAATCAAAATTCACCTGAGAGGTGGTCTCCAAAGAGTTTACATTAACCTTAAAAATATGGAATATTTCTTATGTGTTCATTTGATTGCTGTTTTGTGCACCATTTCTGCTTTGTTGATACTGAGTTAAAATCAAAGTATGAAAATGTAAAATGGGGGAAATAGGAAAAGATATTCATACAATTAGTCCAACTAATTTGAGGTGATCCTAGGAGTAGGAAATATTGAGATATTTTATTCATATGGGCAATATCCCCACTCGCGTCAAACACTTGAAAGACAAAAATAATCGAAGCAACTTCCGATGAAATTTTCATCGCTGCCGACACTTTACATGCTATAGGTTTAAATGCAGATTATTTCAGGAATTGGCCATAAATTAAAATATAACTTACATGTATCGAAAGGGGATTAAATTCCTCATTAATCTATGTAAAAATTATTAAATAATATCGAAAGTTACGAATTTTCTGGTGATTTAAACCTTTGTATGTACTGTAAACGATCAACGTTTACCGTGTGTTTACACGCCATATAAAACCAATAACTTTACATGACTGTGTATTGTGATTTAACTTACATTATTTTGGTCCTTCAAAGTTTTGACGTTGAGATTGCCCGTCACAAATATCTAAAACAATTTGAACGTCGAATTATTTTGACTATCCATACAATGTACTTCTGAATTTTGTTAAAATTCTGTTCTACAAATGAGGGATCAGGTCAGTTTATTGTCTTTTACTAACTTGTAAAAAACAAGAGTGTAATTTTGAATGACAAAAGCAACAAAAACTAAATAAAAGAATAGTAATTGGCTAATATGTTCAACTGTTTACTTTTGGTTTTCTTAGGCATCAGGTAAACGGACCTCTAGACCCGGAATCTAGAGGTGACTCAAGTCCGATAATCAATATACAAAGTCATGTACTATTATATACTATAAAACCACCTCGATAGCCTAGTGGTAGAAAGTCCACTTTGAGAGCAGGAGGTTGTGGGTTCGATCCCCGGACGCATCATACGAAAGACGTGAAAAATGGTACCAGTAGCTCCCTTGCTAAAAATGTTGCCCAGCATTAAAAAAGGGAAACTGGCCTCTTCTCTCATACCCTCATGGTGATGGATTCCATTGAGGTGTCGAGAGTGATTAATATAAGTTGTAGAACTTGCTTCACAATCAACCTAAAATAAATTAACTAGTATAAACTAAACTAGTTTATAAATATAATATACTGTACTAACAGTGTATTCATAATTTTAACATGTCCAAAACATTGCGAAATGATACTGATTTCACTTGAGTATTGGTTACATTTTACTCGGACTTTATCATAGATTCCCTGTGTAAAATATCAAAATTAAAACTAAAATAAAGGTATTAAATCCATATACCAGTAATATTTCAATGAAACTTCAAAGTTTTGTTGTTTATAGCATCATCTGGGGCTTGTGCAATGAAAAATCTAATTTTAATTTCTAAAATAGTGGATATTTATTTTTAAAGTAACTATATTTTCATTGTAAATATACTTTGTTAAATACCCAAGTGGAAACTGGCAGGTACTTGAAAATGCAGCTCTCTGATTGGTCAGTTAGAACCCCTTATGTATGGAGATGTCATGATAAAGTTATGAAAAAGGAAATTGCTGGTAAAAGCTCTAATTAGTTGTCATAAAGTTGCAGTTATTACATTTTTTGTTTGTGAATATTTTAATTATAATAAGCTCTCTCTCAGGTTCAAGGCATATTGAATATGAAATTTTAACAGTGATTTCCAATAGTCACCGTTATCATGTGCGGATCAAGAGGGGGAGTCTGGAACCCCTCTGGAAAATCCTAAAAAATGAAAGAAGAGAAGAAGAAAAGAAAATGGTTTTTTGAAAAGGCAACATTAGGACCACATTTAAAGTGTATGTGGCTGCTGCTACATACGACCTGGACGTAATTCATATTTATGTTAATTATCTCAAAGAAACAAAGAATTTTACCTTTAAGAAAACAAATTTTATTATTTTTCCCAAATTTAACAGGTGAGCTCATAAAAAAAGGGAAAATAAGGGTTATATTGTACCGGTATATAAAATTGCAGTGGAAAAGGTGTTCTGAAATGCTCCTAAAATGCCCCAGAATGCAGGAAATGAAGTGCTGAATTTCAAAATTTTCCTGTGGGCATGCCCCAGACCCCCTAACTGGTCAGTAACTTTTCTATTTCAGCCTGTTCAGCAAAAATTTATTGACAACCCTGTACTTGTAGACGGCTAACATCCACAAAAAACATAAAATTATTTAGTGTATAAAAACACAAGTTTGTCATAGTAAAGGTTTGGTCGGACCTTCCCTGAGAAAATTGGCTGGATCCGCACATGGTTATTTATTTACTCAAGCAGTAAAACGAATTCAACAATTCATGAGCACAATCCATGTCTTAAATACTAAAGAAAACATTTAAGTTAATTATTTAGATTCATTAGTCCCGAGAAAAACAAGAATTTGATAAAAGTATCAGAATACAGCGTACAAATTGCTATTTATTATTTATCGAATTTTCGATCATATTTTCCCGGGATTAAGGAATTATAAATACTTTTGTTTCCAGTCACATACCATTCTCAGTATTCATATTGATTACCAGACTTCTAGATAGCCCTGTGCAGTTTATCTACAGGTCTGGTAACTTTACCTTTAGACTCCGGGTCTAGAGGTCCGGTGACCGGACCCCTAACCACTACCTTTCTTATCATTGTTAAAGAATAAATCATCTTGTAAACTTAAGTTACATTTAAACTTCATGCAGCATATATCAGCAATATGATCTTCCAAAATTTATGGTTTTTTAGGGGGATGATTTTAATCAGATTGATAGTAAGTTCCATTTTTTGATATTTTAATTAATTATGAAAATTTCTTTGAATTTCACTCCTAAAAAGATATCTGTTCATTTATTCAGTTCATAAAGTCAAATTTAAAACTGATTCAAGAAAACAAATAGTTAAGACATTAATACAAATGATGCACAGATATGGCAATCCTGTCTTGAATTAAAGGCCAAAATTCAAAATAATTTCACAGAAATGATTAAAACAAGAGCTGTTTATAAAACACATATGCTTCACATGATGCAAGCCTTGCAAGGCATTCTTGAGTTATTAAGTGGAAACTGTTTCCAATCTTATGGTCACTTTGACCTTTGACCTACTGAGCCCAAAAACATAATGGGTTTATTGACTACTGACAATTATCCCATGAAATTTGAGAACTGTAGGCCAAAGCATTCTTTACCTATTGAGCAGAAATCATTTTCAGTCTCACTGTGACCTTGACCTTTAACCTACTGACTTTCAAAATGTTAGGGAGGTCACTGTAACCTGAACCTTTGACCTACTGATCCCCATAACTGTTAAGTTGTCATCTACTGACCACAGGCAGTGTTATGAAGTTGTAGAACTGTAAGCCAAAGCGTTCTTTACTTATTGAGTGGAAACCATTTTCAGTTTCAAGGTTCATTGACCATGACCTTTGACCTACTGACCCCTAAAGAAATATTTTTCATCTACTGATCAAAGGCAATCATGTTATGAAGGTTGAGATTTGTAGTTGAAAGCATTCTTTAGTTTCTTAGCAGAAACCATCACTGTGATTTTGACCTTTGATTCCCTAAACAGTAGGGGTCATCTGCTCACCACAGGCAATCGCATTAACCATGACCTTGACCTTTGACCTACTGATCCCACAAAACAGAAGGGGTCATCTACTGACCATTGGCAATCATCCTGTGAAATTTGTCCAGTGTGAAACCAAGCATACTTTAGTTATTTATTGGAAACCAGATTGTTTACCAACCGACTGATCAACATAAGCAAAACAATATACCCCCACTTCTTCGAAGGTGACCTTCGACCAGTGAATACCCAGTAAAGGTTACCTTTTCCTTCAAAATAGTAGGGGCTTGCATTGTTGCTTCAGGTATCAGGTTTTACAACTTTATGAAAATTACTTTTCTTTATATCAACAAGAACATTTCTTTAAAGTGCTGTCTCAACTAGGGTGGCAGCAAGCAATGAAGAGACTTTATCTTAATAGACGTAAATTACCTATGCTTTCCTTGCCGGAATGTTTTATCCAAATCAGAGTGCGGAAAACAGCAAATAAGGACAAGTGGTTTCCATGGTGACTGTGTCATGCATATGGATTAAGTGTAAAAATTTATGTTTTCGATGTATTTACTGACACTAAAATTAATGGTAATCTCTTGCATATTAATTAGATGAGTGACAAAGGCTTATTACAGTGCTAAAATAATTTAAAATGGGGACTGCTTTTGAAGCACCCAACTTAAAACATCATTTTAATAATTGCCTTTATTTAGAAAACATGAATGACATAATTCTATTTGATGCACATGATCCTCACAACTTAGTTTTATTAAGTGTTTGTTATGTAGAAACTGAGCTGGGCTGCTTTCAGTTTCTAGTTTTCTAACTTTTCGTCAGCTTGAGTAAATAAATGGCACAGGCAAAGTAATAGTCTGAAATTTTGAATGTTTAGAATTATTTGTTTTACAGTTTAGCTTTTAAGGTGGATAATTAGATTTTGGCCATGTAACGGATTTGTTCGAAACTTTAGCATCTGATCATTTACACTCATTTATGTTCACTTAACACTTAATACAAATTAGATTTTCACTGGAGGTATTTTTAAAATTTCATTTTCCTATCCTGGTTGCCCAACCAAGATAGAGTTATTTTATCATAAGTATAAATTTGATAAACATACTTTGCCTAAGGAAATGTATAAATATTAGACATAGTGTAATATATTTGTAAAATATTTGCATTGAAAAATATGTATTTAGATGGAATTCATTAGAAACGCAAGTTTGAAAAATTATTATTACCTCCCTTTGCCTATCTTGGTTGCGCAACCAAGATAGATTGGAAATAAATGAATTCAGAAGCTACACACAGCTTTTAAACTTGCATTTTGGTTCAGATTGTTCAATAGTTGATATGTCTATCAAATGCGAATGTAAAACTAGACATTGTATCGAAATAAAAAGAAATACCCAGCTTTTTATATACTTTCATATTAAAGGGGAGTAATTACAAAATTTTATAAAAATAATAAAATATACATTTCAAATAGGAATCTAACTCTATGTAATCGGTCTTTTTGTTCCTTAAATAATTCTCTACCAGAATATTCAAAAAGTGAAAAATGTCATTAAATGTTGTTTAAATGTGATTGACCACCTTTAAAAGTTGAAGTATTAAAATATTCCAATAAAATATTTCTGTAGCTTGACTGTTAAATTTTTTAAATAGAGTTTTGTTGTCACCCATTTGTTTGCGTCTGTGTCACAAAAGTTTTGCATGTAAGCAAAATTACTAGTCCAAATGCTTTCATACTTCACATGTCTTCTCCATCATTAGACAAAATCACAAGATAAGTTACATAACTCAAGCTTTTATTTTGTTAAAATCATGCCCCTTTTGAACGTTGGAATTCTGTGCATGTATTAGGTAAAGCATGCTTTTCAGGAACTATTTGACCAAATGTTTTCAGATTCTCCACATGTCTTTGGCATCATGAGATAACCTCACATGGAAAGTTTACAAAGTTATGCCCCTTTTTCAACCTAAAGCTTTTGTATACATGTATATTGATTATGCTAGTATTAGATGGAAGGGCTCAATAGCTCTTGATCTTTTAGAAATTGATTTTATAAATATGCTTATTTTGAAGTGGAACAATGTCAGATAAACATATCATATTCTTAACATGTCATATCCAGCTAAATATTAAAAGGGCCTGATTGTCACTCCTCCTTGGGTGATTAGGAGGGGACCAGGGATCATGCACACTGTTTTGCCGTCCCAATACTTAGGACCTAGCTACATGCCTGATTCTTAATGCTGTCACATAGTTTGACCCTTTTCCTCAAGAATTTATTTGGAAACTGAAATATAATTTACACTATCCAATAATAGAATTTTTAAGAATATCAGCAGTTTTATTCTGTTAAAAACATTGTATGATGTGAATAAAATGGATCTGTGGTACAGTTGTAAAACAACAGACCACCAAACTATAGACTGCAAGTTCAAGCTCCTGTGGGTCAAAAGGTAATGGTGAAGTTTTTTGTTAAGTTGGTACTTGAAACAAGTCCAGACCAGCAGTGGGTTTAACAACTTATTTGAAGCCTAGCCAATGGCAGGTGTCATATCATTATGACATATGTACCCTCCCAACATCCAGTCTAGGCCAATACTTCTGGAAAAAGTACCAGTTTAAGTAAATCACCAAGTACTGAACACTAGTCGGGATATCAGCTACGACCAGGAATCGAACCCGGATCAGTGGCATTGCAGTCCAACCTGTTAACCACTGCACCACTGACTCCCTTATAAACTGTCAATTAAAACTGAAAACATTCCTTGGGTAAAGAGTCATTTGTATAGATTCTTTACATCTGGAATGCAAAACAGCCAGGGAAGAAGCTTCTGGGATTTGATTGCACTAAAACCTAAAATGAGTGAATTTTTCTGGATGAGTTGCAGGGTAACAAATTATGTAGACTTAACCCTTACCATTCTGGACACGATTGGTTCTGCCTTTGCAACCAGTTTAGATCATGATCTGCACTGGTTGCTATTCAGTCAGTATCTTTTTGGTAAGCACCCCATTTTACAGTTAATGGTTCTGTCCAAACTGGAAGATGGACAAGTTTATTATAGAAATTTAGCAGGGTAAGGGTTAATGTGCCATACTTTCTTACAGACAATCCAAACCTGAACTAATAAGAAAATTTGCAAATGTGAATAATATGTAGCCTATGCAAGGGTTGAGTAACCTGTGTGGTGAACAGTTAATTGGTAAGCTGATTTATTATGGCAATTTACAATTCATTATTATGCCATTCATGTGATCATTTCAATTTTCCAGTTCCTCAATTATCATAGTGATATGCATAAAAAATACCCAGTGTTGGCCTTACAAATATTATTTTGACTTTATTAGTCCCCTACTGGTTGAAAACCAGTTTCGGGGACTATAGGAATGCACTTTTCCGTCATTCCGTCCATCCGTCCGTCTGTCCGTCCGTCCGTCTGTCCGTCCGTCCGTCCGTCCGTCCGTCCGCAATTTCGTGTCCGGTCCATATTTCTGCCATCCATGAAGGGATTTTAATATTACTTGGCACAAATGTTCCCCATGATGAGACGACGTGTCATGCGCAAAACCCGGACCTCTAGCTCAAAGGTCAAGGTCACAATTGGAGGTCAAAGGTCAACAGGGCTTTTTTCCTGTCCGGTCCACAACTCTCCCATCCTTGAAGGGATTTTAGTAATACTTGGCACAAGTGTTCCCCATGATGAGATGATGTGTCATGCGCAAATCCCGGACCCCTAGCTCAAAGGTCAAGGTCACAATTGGAGGTCAAAGGTCAACAGGGCTTTTTTCCTGTCCGGTCCATAACTCTCCCATCCATGAAGAGATTTTAATATTACTTTGCACAAATGTTCCCCATGAGGAGACAACGTGTCATGCGCAAAACCTGGACCCCTAGCTTAAAGGTCAAGGTCACAATTGGAGGTCAAAGGTCAACAAGGCTTTTTTCCTGTCCGGTCCATAACTTTCCCATCTATGAAGGGATTTTAATATTACTTGGCACAAATGTACCTCATAATAAGACGATGTGTCATGCACAACTTTCAGACCCCTAGCTCAAAGGTCAAGGTCACACTTAGCAGTCAAATGTTAACATAGCATGAACAGGGTCTGTTTCGTGTCCGGTCCATAACTCTGACATTCATTAAGGAATTTTAATATCACTTAGCACAAGTGTTTCCCATGATGAGACGACGTGTCATGCGCAAATCCCAGACCCCTAGCTCAAAGGTCAAGGTCACAATTGGGTGTCAAAGGTCAACAGAGTTTTTTTTCCTGTCCCGTCCATAACTCTGCCATCCATGAAGGGATTTTAATATTACTTGGCACAAATGTTCCCCATGATGAGACAACATGTCATGCGCAAAGCCCAGACCCTTAGCTCAAAGGTCAAGGTCACAATTGGAGGTCAAAGGTCAATAAGGTTTTTGCCCTGTCCGATCCAGAACTCTGTCATCCATCAAGGGATTACAATATTACTTGGCATAAATGTTTCCCATGATGAGACGACGTGTCATGCGCAACACCCAATACCCTAGCTTAAATGTCAAGGTCACACTTTGAGATCAAAGGTCAAGAGGATTTTTTCCTGTCCGGTCTATAACTTTGTCATGCAAAGCAGGATTTAGATATCAGTTGGCACAAATATTCCCCTGGATGAGACAACATGTCATGCGCAAGAACCAGGTCCTTAGGTCTAAGGTCAAGGTCATATTTAGAGGTCAAAGGTCAAATTCAAGAATGACTTTGTACGGGACATTTCTTCTTCATGCATGGAGGGATTTTGATGTAACTTGGACCAAATGTTCACCACCATGAGGCACCCTTGTTTTTAGAATTACGTCCCTTTGTTGTTACTATAAATAGATTTTATTGTAACTTTTTTATTACTGGCGGTAGAGAAAAATCGAGACCACTTTTCTGTGGTACAGCATGCATGTTACATCCAATTTTTAGGTGTATTTTGACCTATCTCTACCTGGTAAAGAGTTTCTTGTGGACTTGTATTATATAGATTTTTTTTTTTTTTTTTTTTTTTTTTTTAAAAAGATTAATTTCCCTTTGTTGTTACTATAAATAATTTACATGATAACATTTTTATAATCAGCCAAAAAAATTCAATATGAAAACTACTGTAGGTTTTTATATATATAAATTTTAATCCAAGTGTTTTGTTATAACATATTGTATATATAGTACAATATTGACAGATATCAGTTCATTATGTTATACTGCAGTAGAGAAAATTAGGTGCCTTCCAGTAGGGGACTTTGTATTGCATGGCAATACTTCATTCACTTGTTTTCTCTGTAAAGTGCACCATAATGCAACTAAACAAGTCATTAAAGCAAGGAAAAGTCGGGGAAACCCCCACCCTGTATATCCTGATGCTTTATTTATAAATGTAATTATGTTTAAACTAATTCAAAGGGGGGCCTCTGTGGCCAAATGGTTAAGATCGCTGACTTTAGATCACTTGCCCCTCACCACTGTGGGTTTGAGCCTCACTTGGGGCGTAGAATTCTTCATGTGAGGAAGCCATCTAGCTGGCTTACAGAAGGTTATATAGTGTTTCTACCCAGGTGCTTGCCTGTGATGAATAATTGCCAGGAGGGCACTTTGGGTCTTGGAACCATGGAAAGCTGGAACGTTGCCTTATAACCTATGACTGTGTCTGAGTGATGTAACCCCAACAAAAACAAAACAAAAAACTTATTTCATGTCCATATTTAAGAAATTTTATGTCCATATTTATGAACACTGCCCAACAGAAATTTACAAACTAAGGCAAGTCCTGTGTTGTTGCAGCTGATTACTGATAGGCAGATCAACATCAGATCCAGTTTGATGCTATTTAAAGGCATTGACCTCCAGATTTTGGCTTAAACTGATCTCTCTTTAAAATTGAAGTTTGGTCACATCATGAACATTAGAATATGACTTTTCGATTCTAAACTATCTTTTAAGAAAAAAACCCGAGTCAGCTGCCGCAGCAATAAAAACTTTCCTGGGGTCTTGACCAATACACCACAGAGGAATAAATATAATGTTATATGCCACCGCTAAATAACAGATATTTATAATTAAGGCAGTTTACCTCAAGTAAAGCGTTTACAAACCATTTTCAATTTTCAGTGTCAAAATAGTAAAAACAACGAGTTGTCATGAGTTATCACAGCATGTAGTCTGTCAGTAATTAAGTTTCAAAGGTTTCTTAAGTTTTTGGCATTAATTTCTTAATACCTAAAGTTTTATCTTTTTTGATGTCGTACAATCTGGAGGCAAGTGCCTTTAAAAAGAATTGTGATATACATTCCCTCAAATAACCCACATAACAGTCTGAAAGTTTGAGGTGAATTTAGCTTATATTACTTTAATCAAACGAAGAACTATAAAAATGTTTTAAAAATACCTTTATAATTCTTAACAGGTATTTCTTATTAAATCTCATTAAATCTGCAGAAAAGAAACATTTTGTTATAGTGCCTATTTGGTATTAAACCGAGAGAAAAGATGAGATGTTACCAAACAATACAGAAGAAAAACAATTTAGGCATTATTGTTATGCACATATTTATTCATAAAGATATAACAATGATTAAGTTGCAGTTATTATTTCAAACCCTGACAAACTTGACAGTATAAAATGATTTGTGAGGGTCGTGAAGTGAGATGGAGAGATAACTAGGGTGATGGATAGTTGATAACTCTTAAATTGTCAGTACTTGTCATCAGTAAAACTTAACACTGGCTTTAGGCCTTTTGAATATCTCTGTAATGGTATTTCTTTTTTATGTAATTTAAAATTGATATGTAACAATTTACTTCTTAACTGAGATGTAAAAGATATGCATTAAACAAAGTATGTCACTGTTGAAGTCGGTAAAAAAAAAACCTGTTTATAATAGCAAAGGCTTTACTGACCCAGTCAGTAACTTCAAAATCTAATTTTATTGAATGTAGAAGGTTCAGTAGAACTGAAGTGTTTTTGTTGATATTTTCATATTCGATTATTGCATATTTATCAACCTATCGTCTGAACGTCTGTATGTGTTTGTTAGGATTAAGCATCTTTTTCGGCAATTTTATACGCCCGTTTGAAAAATGGGACGTATTATGGGAATGCCCCGGCCTGGCGGGCGGGCAGGCGGCGTCCACAGACTTTGTCCGGAGCATATCTTCTTCATGCATGGAGGGATTTTGATGAAACTTGGCACAGTTGTTCACCATCATGAGACGGAGTGTCATGTGCAAGAACCAGGTCCCTGGGTCTAAGGTCAAGGTCACACTTTGAGTTTAAAGGTAAAATTCAAAAATGACTTTGTCCGGAGCATATCTTCTTCATGCATGGAGGGATTTTGATGAAACTTGGCACACTTGTTCACCATCATGAGACAGAGTGTCATGCGCAAGAACTAGGCCCCTAGGTCTAAGGTCATGGTCACACTTAGAGATCAAATGTCAAATTCAAGAATGACTTTGTCCGGAGCATATCTTCTTCATGCATAGAGGGATTTTGATGAAACTTGGCACAGTTGTTCACCATCATGAGACGGAGTGTCATGCGCAAGAACCAGGTCCCTAGGTCTAAGGTCAAGGTAACACTTAGAGATCAAAGGTCAAATTCAAAAATGACTTTGTCCGGAGCATATCTTCTTCATGCATGGAGGGATTTTGATGTAACTTGGCACAATTAACCACCATCATGAGACGGAGTGTCGTGCACAGGTCCCTTCTTTAGAATTACTTCCCTTTGCTGTTACTATGAATAGCTTATATTGCAACTTTTTCATTACTAGTCACAGGGAAAAATTGAGACCACTTTTCTGTAGTACAACATGCATATTACATCCAATGTTGAGGTGTATTTTGACCTATCTCTACAGGGTAAGGATTCTTGTGTGGACTTACAAATTTTTTTTTGATTTTTAAAAAAACAAAATTTTTTAAGATTAACTTCCCTTAGTTGTTACTATAAATAACCTATACCGTAACTAAGTTACTAACTTTTTTATATTTGACTGTAGGAAAAAACCAAGATCACTTTTCTGTGGTACAACATAGATGTTACTTTCAAATTTTAGGTGTATTTTAAAGTATCTCTACTTGGTAAGGAGTTTTTTTGTGGACATAGAAAAAAAAAAGAATTACAATAATTACTAAACAACCACAAAGTTAAGATTACATTTGCAAACTCAGCTGCTATTTGCTAATTTGCTGCGACGGGCGTATATTGTGACATTCTTGTACTCTTGTTTCAGCCATATAAATGATGGCATCTACTTGTAGCAGTGAACACTATGCCCAACTTTGTAGCATTGCCTCACTTAAATACCACCCCATAGATACGTGTTATGAACTTATGATACCCCACCCAGTCAAATTTTACAGACACTGGTCTGACCAGTCCTAGTTCTATCTTCTTAACGCTGAGCACAAAGCGAGGAAGCTACTAGTGCCATTTTTCACATCTTTGGAAGTACGCAGCCAGGAGCGAACCCATGACCTCCCGCACTCGAAGCAGGCACTCTACCACTAGGCTACCAAGGTGGCTATATACAAACTGTAGAATGGTGCCTAATATTTAGTTATTAAATTATGCTGGTGCTTTTTAAAACACTCAAAGATCGTTAAGTATCTTATGTCCTGCTTCCTTGTAGGATTTTTTCCAAATAACCGTTACCCTGCTTGATTTATGTAATGAACTTGTCCATTTTTCAGTTTGGAAGGTACCATTAATTAGCAAAGGCAGAATCAATTGTGTCCAGCATGATAAGGGATAATACATCAAAATTTATGCATTACAACAGAATTCATAAAAGAACAGAAATTCTGCGAGAAAATAAAGTTTTTTACCAAGGACCACTTTTGTGTCATACCAGCACAACTTTAAACACAATTTGAGAGAATTTCAGGTTGCTTTAAATCAGGGTGATACATGGGTTTAGGTTGAGGCTCCTTATCCAGAGGTTATGCATTCTTGAAGTTCATGCTGTCATTAAAGCATCAAACTGCAGACAATTGATTCTTATTCTAAAGTAAACAAACTCAAACAAAATGTTCCAAATTTTAGGTCCTCTGTAACTTACATTAAAAAAAAATTTAAATAAATAATTGAATTAAAATTTAAATTAAATTAAATTAAATTAAATTAATTGTCAACTCAGTGCAAAAAGTGGATAACTCCATTGACTTAAAGAAGGACTTATTCACTTTTTGCGCTAAGGTGACATATAATGATTATTTTGTAGTTTAACAGGCACGTAATGTTTGACATGGAAGAAAGCATTCAATACATGGTCTATACACTCGAGCGTACGTACTTTGACTTTTTCGTGTTTTACATTTCAGTTTATCACAAAAATGACATGGTTTTATTTTCAACGTTCATGAAGATGATATTGTTTTTGCTTGTCCGCAATGTTTTATGTCTCAAATAACAATATAGGTAAATATTTGTACCTGAAGCTAAAAATGCAAGTTAACATGGCTGGAGGGTGAAATGACAATGCGGTAACCAATCTGATGGCTTGTTGGTCATTTCATGTCAATTTAACGAGAATTATCAGGGCTAAACAAGCTTTTTATGTTTAATTGATGGTTAAATAAGACATAGCTTTACGTAGTTGTGACGATTCAATCAGTCATTTTGCTAACCAGATAGTTCTGTGACACAGTTGGATGTTGAAGGTTAAAGAAGTTAGTAAAGAATAATAATTATATTTACTTCATGTTAACAGTTTGTGTTTGAAC
Source organism: Mercenaria mercenaria (assembly GCF_021730395.1). Lineage (NCBI taxonomy): Eukaryota > Metazoa > Mollusca > Bivalvia > Venerida > Veneridae > Mercenaria > Mercenaria mercenaria. The sequence continues at coordinate 86,564,621 of NC_069362.1, read as the reverse complement.
AGAAAGATAAGGTAATATATTTTTGGATGGTAATTAAAAAGTTAGCTTGATTATAGAAGAATATACTAGTAACCAGTCAATTTTTTTCAAGAAATAAATCTACCACTGTAAAATATTAACCATTACTAAAAGTTTGATAATCTATATATTGCATGGATGTTAAGATAATGCAGTAAATGGATGTCAATACTTGATAAATATTGGTGTATTGACAGAGTTATTGAATCCGGAAATAAATTACATTTGTCTTTTAGAGGATATACTGGTAGTATTACTTTTATATTCAATTTATTAATGTCACAAGAGAAAATTGTTTCTAACTTTGGAGTGGTAGTAGAATGATAGAAATTATTATTAACTGACTGGGCATTTTTTCATAGTATTGACATGGTATTATCATTATCACATACATGTTTGATGTCACTGGTGTGAAATAACACTATACTATATTTTTGATGTTACACTAGACTAGTGTAATGGCAGTTTGATGTTGACATGAAGATATTGGTTGAATTTTTTTTGTAAAGGTAGAAGAAATTTGACTCTTTCAGAAGAAAAAGCTAACATGTAGTATAATTTTAAAGAATCCTATATCTGCATCTTTCCATATTAAATTTATTGTGCTTGTTGATTGAAAATGATAATTATGCTCAGCAGAGCCTCATTTGATAGTATAATATGAAGAGACTAATGTAAGATCCTGTCTTTATGAAAAGTATTCAGATTTTTCATGACATAGTTCTCTGATTGTTATTTAGTTGGTTTGTAAAATATCCTGACTTGTATGGGTTTGTTTACTTGTGATACCCTTATCTTATTTGACCTGGATAGGGTTGACCGTTGAGTCAATGTAATTCTTAAGTTTTTGCAGAATATTGGTCCTGCCATGGTTACATACCTGTAACCTGTACTACAGTATTCTTTTTATTTTATTTTAACTTATGTTAGATATGTTCAACACAACAACATTGGATATGTTTGATTTGTGTGCCTCTGAGTTTGCATATAAATAGAAATGGGAAATGTTAATTTTATAAAAAATTTTGCTGGTTCAAGTAGTGCTGCACTTGCTATTGGGAGCATTATGAAAAAATGGGGAAAAAAGATAAGAACTGCTGTCTCATCAAATTTGTACATGTATATTATTATATTGTTTATGCAAAGAGGTAACGCGGTTAAATTGATCAGTCTTTCCGGCAGAAGTTTTCATTTGCATATAATAATCATTTATCACTTTTTGCAAAAAGTGTATAACTGCACTGGCATGTAGAAGTACATACCCACTTGTTGCACTGAAGTGACAGTATACACATAAACTTGAAAGCATTAGTGTACATAGGTTTGTTTGAAAGTTTTCACCAACAAAGTTACCTCATAATATTTTAAATTTGATTGATTACTTCTAGTATGTTATCAGTAGTATATATGTACTTAATTAAGAATACAAAAGAAATGCAAGCATATTTCAATATGTGTTATATAGAAAAGAACAGGCTACTGTCTTTTGATATCAATATTATCATGTCGAGGTTAATATGGGCTGGAAGGGGTGAGGTTGAATGACCTGATATCAAAATAAATATCGGGCAAGTGATATCAGGCACTTGGCATAGTAGTTGCATGATAAAAGGAGTGTAATTGCTTTTAAACCTTTACAGGTCTGAATGATGACGACCCCAGAGACAGACCTAGATGTTGAGTTAAAGATAATGGCAGACGGAACAGTATTGGAACAGAACAACACAGCCAATGGCATCGCTGGAGAGACTCCAGAAACACCAAGAAAATGTCTGGCACTTCGCACAGCCTGTCACAGCTGTACTAAGCCATTACGAACAAAGTACAATCCCCTAGCAAGTGATGCAACAATGGGAGAGAAATTTAAATACACGTTCATGTGCCCACCTCATGGGAGAATAGCAAAATATATCATGTTTGTAGTGATGTTCTTTGTGTCCTGGGCGGTTCTGATGTCATTAACTGGATCTGGAGGTCTCCCAGGTGGAAATTTCTTCTCACTGGTTATCATGTTCTTTGCCTGTGTAGTAGGAGGATACCTCGTTGTCTACGTCAAACTACCACCTCTTTTAGGTAACTTTTATGAATTTGTCAGCTGTCATTAAATCATCTAAATCACTAAAACTTCAGATATATCTTAGTCAAAGAAAGGTATCGATGGAGATATATAAGTTCCCGTAGATCTTTTTCTTTCTGTTTTCATTAAGTTTCAAGTACATTTAAAACTCGATATTTGAAATTTTGTAACTGTGTATCTCAAAATTCTGGCTATCTTGAAGATATTTTCAAGTCTCGCCCTGAAAACACGTGTTCAAAATATCATTTTAATTAAAATTTTGGTTATCTCAAACTAAAATGCCCGTTCTCTTGGAGATTGAGATACCTAGTTTCAACTGTAATTAATTCAAGTTGAAGATAAAGAAAAATAATAGCTTTTTTGATATTGTTGTGTAACCAGTACTGATGTGTAGCTTGTTATCCCACCAGACTAAGATTCAGAAACCTCACAGTTTAACAACTTGAATACTGAATAGTATCAAAGATGCAATGCTTGATAAATTATGTTAAACTTATGTTATGATTGCTTTCCTTACAAAAATTATACTTGTATTTCAGGAATGTTGATCATAGGATGTTTGTTACGTAATGTACCTGGTATCAGCATAGTAGGCACAAACTTAGATAAAAGTTGGTCATCAGCATTAAGGTAAGCACAAACTTAGATAAAAGTTGGTCATCAGCATTAAGGTAAGCACAAACGTAGATAAAAGTTGGTCATCAGCATTAAGGTAGGCACAAACTTAGATAAAAGTTGGTCATCAGCATTAAGGTAAGCACAAACCTAGATAAAAGTTGGTCATCAGCATTAAAGTTAGCACAAACGTAGATAAAAGTTGGTCATCAGCATTAAGGTAAGCACAAACCTAGATAAAAGTTGGTCATCAGCATTAAGGTAAGCACAAACGTAGATAAAAGTTGGTCATCAGCATAGTAGGCACAAACTTAGATAAAAGTTGGTCATCAGCATTAAGGTAGGCACAAACTTAGATAAAAGTTGGTCATCAGCATTAAGGTAGGCACAAACTTAGATAAAAGTTGGTCATCAGCATTAAGGTAAGCACAAACTTAGATAAAAGTTGGTCATCAGCATTAAAGTTAGCACAAACTTAGATAAAAGTTGGTCATCAGCATTAAGGTAGGCACAAACCTAGATAAAAGTTGGTCATCAGCATTAAGGTAGGCACAAACCTAGATAAAAGTTGGTCATCAGCATTAAGGTAGGCACAAACTTAGATAAAAGTTGGTCATCAGCATTAAGGTAGGCACAAACTTAGATAAAAGTTGGTCATCAGCATTAAGGTAGGCACAAACTTAGATAAAAGTTGGTCATCAGCATTAAGGTAAGCACAAACTTAGATAAGAGTTGGTCATCAGCATTAAGGTAAGCACAAACCTAGATAAGAGTTGGTCATCAGCATTAAGGTAAGCACAAACCTAGATAAAAGTTGGTCATCAGCATTAAGGTTGGCACAAACGTAGATAAAAGTTGGTCATCAGCATTAAGGTAGGCACAAACGTAGATAAAAGTTGGTCATCAGCATTAAGGTAGGCACAAACGTAGATAAAAGTTGGTCATCAGCATTAAGGTAAGCACAAACTTAGATAAAAGTTGGTCATCAGCATTAAAGTTAGCACAAACCTAGATAAAAGTTGGTCATCAGCATTAAGGTAGGCACAAACGTAGATAAAAGTTGGTCATCAGCATTAAGGTAGGCACAAACGTAGATAAAAGTTGGTCATCAGCATTAAGGTAGGCACAAACGTAGATAAAAGCTGGTCATCAGCATTAAGGTAAGCACAAACTTAGATAAAAGTTGGTCATCAGCATTAAGGTAAGCACAAACTTAGATAAAAGTTGGTCATCAGCATTAAGGTAAGCACAAACTTAGATGAAAGTTGGTCATCAGTATTTAGGTAAGCACAAACTTAGATGAAAGTTGGTCATCAGTATTTAGGTTAGTAAAAACATACTGTTAGATAAAAGTTGAAATGAATTGTTCCACACATTGTTTCATTTTTGTTGTCTTTAAAGATTGTTCAGATTGGTTTAGTTGTATACTTTAAATTTAGCCATTTACATGAATTATCATTTGGCATTTAAATTTGTCTTATAAATGTACAAGCCGCATCAGTCATGCAGATGTTTACCATGTGGTGTTTTGCATATTTACGATGTTGTGAAATTGATGTAAATGTTATGCTTTGTACATAAACAATAAGCAAAGGAAAACCAAGACACTGAATATTAAAGATTTTTTGGTACGTGTATATATTAAACAGAGTAGTTGATAATAAATAGCTAATTTTATAAAGAACAGTATTTCTGATAGTCATTGTGCAGTTTGATTGAAATTACTGTGCTGAAGTTTATTATGTATTGAAAAAGTTAAATATACCTTTCATTTGCTTTAAACATCCTTCTCTGATTGTTACCTAAAATGCCTTGCAACTAAATTTTGTTGCCAAACTTTGAAGTATTTTTGGAAAAGTTGCCAGTATTACTTATAATTTATTGGATATATTTACAGACAGATAGCATTAACTGTGATTCTGATACGTGCTGGTCTTGGTTTGGACCCACAAGCCTTGATGAAGCTGTCCTGGGCTGTCCTTAGACTGGCTTTTTCACCCTGTCTGGCTGAGTGTCTCGCAGAGGCTGTTGCTGCACACTTCCTACTTGGGTTTCCATGGATCTGGGGTATTATGCTCGGGTAAGTGTACTCCAAAGAACTTTAAAGCAGATATCTACACTGCTGCACATACAATTCAAAAATATTGTCAGTTATGGTGTTAAAGAATTATTTTTTCTGTCAGCAGGTAAGATTAACACTATGACCAAGACATGTCTGTAAATTACTCTAATTTTGATCTGGCTATTCAGTAGCCAGGTTTATCTTGTTACATGTTGTCAAACCTCTCTTTTAAATATTTTGATCATATTTTGTCAAATAAAAACAGAAAACAGAATCTGAATAGTTCAGTGTCAGAAAAGATTTCATTCAAAGTTTTTTAAGACTCATGAAATGAAATCCAGGTACACATATTTGTAGAGGTTTGACTTGTATTCCGTTCTTATAGATACTTACTACTGTATTATATGTCTGCTGTCTAATCTTATCAGATTAAAAAAAAAAAAGAATAAAAGATATTGTCAATTAAACAAGTTTGAAGAGACATTACCAGTGATTAGAGCCAAAAGGTCTTAAATACATATAAATATAAAAGACATTTAGGACCTTCTGGCACTAACCTCTCAATTACTTCTGGCAAGTTTGATTGTAACGGATATTTGCACGTGATTGGTAGCCTATTTTCACTGTGTCTGATCTTGAGCTATGTATTTATGTAGGTTTGTGTTGGCAGCAGTATCACCAGCTGTTGTGGTACCATCACTTCTTGGTCTGTCAGATAGGGGTTACGGAATTGACAAGGGAATTCCAACACTGGTTATAGCTGCAGCAAGTGTAGATGATGTCCTGGCTATCACAGGATTCGGTGTATCACTGGGAATTGCTTTTTCTACAGGTACGTTCAGATTTTATTGTTTGTTACAAAGGTATGTATTCTATTTTGAGTTGTTGAACAATACTACAGTGCTTTCTCAAAAAGGAGGCTGGTTCATAGAACATGTCTAGGTCAATGTAATTTTATATTAGTGGGTCTTGTGTTGCACTGGGCATTGCTGTTCATAAATCCTGTCTAGTAGGTAATTGTAATTTTGAATTAGTAGAACTTCTGTTGCACTTACCATTGCATTTATACAATGTATCTAAGTGAATATAATGTTGTTTTGCACTGGGCATTGCTTTCCATACACCATATCTAGGTAAATGTAATGTTGAATTAGTAGAGCTTGTGTTGCACTTAGCATTGCTGTTCGTACATCATGTCTAAGTAAGTGTAATATTGAATTAGTAGAACTTGTGTTGCACTTGACATTGTGGTTCATGCATCATTAGTTAATGTAATGTTGAAATAGAGGGTCTTGTGTTGCACTTAGCAGACATCAGGTCTTACATTTACAATGTCCTTTCGTCACCACTGCCCTTGCTTTACTACCCAAATCTCAAATCTGCAGAAAACTGTAGTACTTATTAACAAAAACTGCCTCAGTCATATCATAAAGGCTTCAGACTGTATCAAATATTTTTATACCTTTCAGATCTTTTTTTTTTTTTTTGAAATACTGCACAGAGATATTTTGCAAGATTTCATTTATCATATTGCCAAAAAGTCACAATTACAAAGTAGGGAAGTTCATTTTTATCCAAAAATATGTATACCCTTTAAATGATACAGGCTTTTTGTTTGTCTGTTTGCTGAAATATAGCTAAAACTGATATCTAACTATTAATGATTGTTTAACCCTTTGCCTGCTGGCGGCAGTAATTCTGGCTTTGCGACCAGTGCAGACCAAGATCAGCCTGCACATCCGTGCAGTCTGATCATGGTCTGCACTGTTCGCTATTCAGTCAGTAAATGTTCAGTAAACACCCCTTCGAATAATAAATGGTATTGCCTAAATTGAATCATGGACCAGTCCATTATAGAAATATAGCAGGTTAAGGGTTAAATAATGCTGACTCATGATTATATATATCAGATTTATTTTAATCAGGATTTTAAATTGTCACATAATTGTTCCAGCTGTTCAATTTGACCATACATTGATGTTTACAGTTATATTGATTTTTGATTAAATTTTAAATACCTGGTAAACAAACTTTGGCTGAAAGTCAAGTTAAATTACCCAGCAGAATTTAAACTTCTGTGACCTTTGTAAGAAAGCCAAAGCATTCTCTTTTACATGTGGCAGGTTGAGTCACAGTATTTGAACCAGTTATAAGTCAAGTGCAAAACATAACTTTTATGTAATTCATGGTTGACCTATTGTTCTGTATGATCAGTTTGTCAGTTTGTTGCAGAATTATTAATCTGATTTTTCAAAATTAGCTATGTTGTAAGGCAGATGGATGGACAGGGAGATGGATGGTCAGGGAGGAGGTGGATGGTCAGGGAGGTGGGTGGTCAGGGAGGAGGTGGATGGTCAGGGAGGTGGGTGGTCAGGGAGGAGGTGGATGGTCAGGGAAGTGGGTGGTCAGGGAGGAGGTGGATGGTCAGGGAGGTGGGTGGTCAGGGAGGAGGTGGATGGTCAGGGAAGTGGGTGGTCAGGGAGGATGTGGATGGTCAGGGAGGTGGGTGGTCAGTGAGGAGGTGGATGGTCAGGGAAGTGGGTGGTCAGGGAGGAGGTGGGTGGTCAGGGAGGTGGATGGACAGGGAGGTGGATGGTCAGGGAAGTGGGTGGTCAGGGAGGAGGTGGATGGTCAGGGAGGTGGGTGGTCAGGGAAGTGGATGGTCAGGGAGGAGGTGGATGGTCAGGGAAGTGGGTGGTCAGGGAGGAGGTGGATGGTCAGGGAGGTGGGTGGTCAGGGAGGTGGATGGTCAGAGAGGTGGGTGAACAGGAAGGTGGATGGTGTCAGACTGACCATATCCACCTAATTACTTTATTTAGGAATGAAACTTTGCCTATAAGTAGCTTATGGTCAAACTTGGGTTTGGATTGCATAATTATAGGGTTGGTAGTTCAAGATAAAAGCCAGTTACTAAATATAGAAGCGGTGGTGTCCGCTCAATTACTTTAGTTGGGATTGATAATTGAAATGAAACTTGGCTAATTGGAAGCAGATAGAAAATCCAAGGCTGGTATAGCGGGGTCAAGATAAACAGTACAAAAGATTGCAGTATACCACAGTACAGTGGTCTATTATACATTTTTACAGCCATTTTTGTACTTAGAAAAATGGTATTTCTTGCTTAAAATATTTATTATAGCCATTTTTCTTGAATACTTTAAAAGATATAGCCTTGAAACTTTGTACACTTGTTTATCGTCATGAGTTGAGTTAAGTAGACTAAAAACCATAATCTCTGGTGAAATTAATCAGAATTATTTCCCTTATTTTACTGTGAAAATTAATATTTCTTTGTCAATTTTTAGTTCAGATCCACTTTTCTTTTAAAAAGAGAGATAGCTTTAAAACAGGAGTAAAGAAGATCAAGAGCCATATTATAAACCCTCACATGCATTTTGTAAGAATTATAACCTCTTTTGAGATTGTTTTCTTTTTTTTTTTAAATAAAAGAACCACTGGATGAAGGTTAAGGTGAATGTTGATTAATTTTTCACTTTGAAATGTTTTACATTTCCAGAAATATAATGGATGTAAGTAGTATTAAAATCATCAACATACTGGTTTAAAAGATTTATTAAAATAATAATCAGTAAAATGTGGAATGTCAGAAAGTATATGATATAAATAGGTTCATGCACATTAACAGTTTTATAGTATTCTGTTTAGTGGCCTCCTAGTGACTCACCTGAGAGGACTTAAGGTTTGCCTCCAGTCTGTTAGTCCGTCTGTCTCACAAAGTGGGATCCTGCAGTGAATTTAAAAGTGCAAGACATATTTACATGAAACTTGGATCTATAGAGGATAAAATAGAGAATATGCACATGCTTTTGTTTTGTTGCTTTTGTAACAAATGTTGTTGCCTTGGCCACAAATTTTCAAAAAAAATACAACAAAAAGTGGCAAAGTGGGATCCTGGAATCTCTTTAGAAGTAAAAGATGCCTTTCCATGACACTTAGTGCACCGGTAGATGGCAATACGAAGAATTATGCATGTTCTTTTATTTTGTTGTGATGGCAACAAATGTGGAGGCTATGGCAACAAGTTATTAAAAGATACGACAAAAAATGGACCCTGCCATTACATAATGAATAAGTGATTTTATAATGTATTCAAGTTGAACCAATGACAAATTTGCATTGAGCATGATTTACATAAGGTATAATAATATAGTATCTCTAGCAAGCATGGTAAAATAGTTTCTCTATTTTTCAGGTGACCTAGCACTATCTATAGTAAAGGGTCCTTTGGAGGCAATAGCTGGTGTAGTATATGGTATTGTGGGTGGAATTCTTATCTGGTATATACCAAACAGGGCTAGTGTAAGTATACAGTCATACTGTAATTTTCCACTGAGGACTTGTAGATTAAGAGATATTTTGGATATATTTATCCCTCCCGAAATATATTTAAGAAATAATTTATAGTAAGAGTGTTTTAACACAATTTATGCAGGATGGGCGGTTATACGTCGGGCTTAATAATTTCACGAGGGTGCAGCCAGAGTGAAATTATTTGTACGAAGTATTACCACCCAAGTGTATAAATAGTGTTAAAACACGGTTTTGCTATAAATTATTTCAATTCTAATATGTCCTTAATCTAAAACAGTAGATAAAATAGAGAAGCGCTCTTTCTTGGTCACAACAAGAACTTTGACGTCACCGCACGTTAACGTATTGTCATTCTAGCGTAAGTGTGTTTTAACAGAGACAAGCATATAAGAATAAAATATACAGCATCCATAATCAGATAACCGTGTTCCCATCCACAAAATTAGGTTTGAGGTTGGTGCTGGGACATGTACGATTAAAGGATAAATGTAAATTTACTTTTGGCATTTTTTTTCCAAGTTTATAGTTGCTTTTAGGAATAATGGGAAAACTATGTTAATCGTCTGGTGACTTAATCATAAATGTTGATGACAAGTATGGCTTTTACATCGTCAGCACAATCTTTAATTTGTCTCTGCTAAAACACATGTAGAACTGAATGACTTAAATTCTTAAAGTAGGTTTATGATTTAAATAGAGGATTCTACATTAGTGTCTTTTCATATTGAATTTATTAAACAAGTTGAATAAAATAATAAAATGCGAGGCTGAGTAGACTGCTGAGCATTTTATCAATTTTATTCAGCGAGTTTAATAAATCAAATGTGGAAAGTGATAAATGTAATATTCTTCTTATCACATGTTAGCCTTTCCTGTCGAAACATCGAAAATTCTACTTTCTTTTACTATATATACAAGTCAATTTGACCAACGTCTCCTACACAATAAACGACGTCAGCATCATATGGAAGGGGATAGCCGCCAATTCACACATTTTTAGCTCATCTGATTTTTTGAAAAAAAATGATGAGTTATTGTCATCACTTGAGCGGTTGTCGGCGTCGGCGTCGGCTGGTTAAGTTTTATGTTTCGGTCAGCTTTTCTCCTAAACTATCAAAGCTATTGCTTTGAAACTTGGAATACTTGTTCACCATCATAAGCTGACCCTGTATAGCAAGAAACATAACTCCATCTTACTTTTTGCAAGATTTATGGCCCCTTTTGTACTTAGAAAATATCGGATTTCTTGGTTAAGTTTTATGTTTAGGTCAACTTTTCTCCTAAACTATCAAAGCTATTGCTTTGAAACTTGGAATACCTGTTTACCATCATAAGCAAACCCTGTACATCAAGAAACATAACTCCATCTTGCTTTTTGCAAGAATTATTGCCCCTTTTGGACTTAGAAAATCAGTTTTCTTGGTTAAGTTTTATGTTTAGGTCAGCTTTTATCCTAAACTATCAAAGCTATTGCTTTAAAACTTGCAACACTTGTTCACCATCATAAGCTGACCCTGTACAGCAAGAAACATAACTCCATCCTGCTTTTTGCAAGATTTATGGCCCCTTTTGACTTAGAAAACATCAGATTTCTTGGTTAAGTTTTATGTTTAGGTGAACTTTTTCTCTTAAACTATCAAAGCTATTGCTTTGAAACTTGCAACACTTGTTCACCATCGTAAGCTGACCCTGTACAGCAAGCAACATAACTCCATCCTGCTTTTTGCAATAATTATTGCCCCTTTTGGACTTAGAAAATCATTTTCTTGGTTGAGTATTATGTTTAAGTATACTTTTCTCATAAACTATCAAAGCTATTGCTTTAAAACTTGCAACAGTTTTTCACCATCATAAGTGGACACTGTACATCAAGAAACATAACTCTATCCTGCTTTTTGCAAGAATGATGGCCCTTTTTAGACTTAGAAAATCATGGGTAGGACAATATTTCTATTATACAAAAAAAATCAGATGAGCGTCAGCACCCGCAAGGCTGTTGTAATAGTCCCTATTTGTATGTACATTAACATTATATCATTTTAATGATGATACTATAGTCAATGTTTTTAATGAAATATTAAAATGTTTCAGTTATAAATTAATTTAAATTGAGTTGATTGTTTTATAATTGCAAAATTCAATTTCATGTTACATTTTTGTTGTTTTCAAAACATTGTTTATATTTAGATACATCAACAGTACTTTAAAAACAGAGGCATAGATAGGATCTTATCTAAGTGTCTGATAAAAACGAACATCATTCGCACAATGAAATGTTGATTATCAAACATATAATCGTCCTCATAATAATGACTGCAACATAATAAGATTGTTCTCATAATAATTTTGATGTTATAAAACGAAGCCGAGAACCAGTCCTCATTATTACGACAGAGGTCGCCGTATAATAATTAACTGCTCCCTCTCCGGTGCAACGTCCATTTTCACCTCGTGAAAAACACAGCGACGCAATGTTCAAGCTTGCGAAATATGACAATTTCGACCATAACTGAAAGGGTTTAGACCCGGCTCGAACCCCTATGACCATGATATATACAGTTATCAACATGGTCTTGTAGGCATACGTCCTAGCTAAAGACTGAGACCCTGTTCGGGTACCTAGGATAGCCCTAGGGGTCACAAGGTAGTGTTCGAACTTAGAAAGTCTGCCTATTTTGACCACGTCGGAAAGAATTTCAATAAAGTTCGACGCTGTATCACCAAAACATACACCCTTTTCATACATTGATGTGTAGTTATGGATCCTGGCTATCGATTGACACCATGTTCGAGTACATTGGATAGCCCTAGGGGTCGGGCGGGTCCTATAAGAACACTATTTGGTCTTCTAACTACGTATTTGACCATGTCTAAAAGGTTATTGACCGGGTTCGAGCCCCTCTGCCAAAGAAATATATATATATTATACATAGTCGTATAGGTATGAGTCCTAGCTACCGAGAGAGACCAAGTTTGAGAACTGACGTACCCATAAGGGTCAAGGCAGGCCATTTAAGGTCACCGGGAAGTGTTCAAATTTAGAAAATATGTCAATTTTGACCATGTCTGAAAGGCTTTAAACTCGATTCGAACCCGTATGACCATGATATATACATGTATCATACATGGTCATGTAGGTCTGTAGGGTCGAATAAGGACACCATTTTGTCTTCCAGCTTCGTATTTTGACATTTTCGACCGGATTCGAGCCTTTATGCCAAAGAAATATACATATATCCTACATGGTTGTATAGGTGCAATTCCTGGCTACCGATTGAAACCCTGTTTTAGTACCTAGGATAGCCCTAGAGGTCAGGGCATGTCATATATGGCTACAAGATATGCCCCCAACATAGAAAATACGGCTTTTTACCATGTCTGGAAGGCTTTGGACTCAGTCGAATCCCCTATACCATACATGGATGTTGGTAGATATCTAAGCTTTACATTCAAACTACTTACAAGTCCATTTGATGCCACCAGGGCTCAGGACAGGTCTTAGAATGCGACTAAACTTGTTTTATGCGATAGGATGCAGGCCAAGACTAAGCTGGTCCGAACAGGAGAGCCGTCTCACTGGACTGCCTTAACTGTTTTGAAAAGTTCATATTTGGCCTGCTTCCTGTACGTCCTGGCTTGCCCTTTGCAACAAAGTATAAGTTATTAAAATCGGACATAAGGTTATGAAGATATGACTCTCCGACAAGGTCCATCCCTTTAAGTTTTTATTTGCAGTTATTAACGCAAAATAAATATATTATATAAGCATGTTTTCCTTATTTTACGGCTAATATTTTACAAGCCAAAAATGCCAAAGCTCAGCAAATGTTTCCGACGGCGTGTCCGTCGGGGAAAAATGATTTTCATATTCGTTTAAATGATAGTTCCAACCGTACTTGAAAAAAGAAATTTCAGTTTGATATCTTGTTCCCAACGCTTTTTATAACAAGATGAAATTGATGAAATTTTCGATAAAAATGCGACAAAAATTACCGTTACACGGTCCCTATATCAAGTCTACAGATTGTACAGACTGACAAAACTTACCTGAATCTATTTATTTTCAAAATAATAGATATAAACCGAACCGTGTTACTTTAGTTGTTGAAAAATATTTTTTTAGATAAATAAGGTATAATAACCGGTTTCTTTCTACGTTTGGACCTGACACCCAGGCGACCCTTAGGATCAGGCTTGAACCTTGTGCTTTACCTATGAAATAGTTACTGGAAATTATTAGGCTACAGATAACTTTTATTATGATATCTTTAGTACTTTTGCCGTAATATTTGATTGAAAATGACCATCTAAAAAAAAAATGATTTCAGGCCCGGGGCCCGAACCCCTCTAGAGACTGGTCTGACCCAACCAGGGCGTTTCCGAATATCTTTTATTGTGTAGTATTTAGTAATAGCTGGGCTAAAAATGTCAAACCCTACGAGAAAAATACAGGTTTTGACACTTTAATTTCGATTTCAAAAATTCGATATCAGAAACATATCCGACACCCGGACCCTAGGGGTGAGAGGAAAAATGTTCGAATCTGACTGTAATCTTTTGCATATTGACTCCGTAACCCCTGTCCATCATTTAAAGCCCTTTAGAGAAAAATATATGATTTTATTTGGTAGTCTAAGAGCTGAAAAATGAGATGGTGAATAGTGAAAATCTAAAAAAAGTGCATTATTCTGGGAACTTGGAAACTTTCGACTTCCTCATTTTTTGCGGCTGATTTTTTAAGTCAGGGTTAGGGGTCGGGTCAATGCCAACCGTTTGGTAGATCTACTTGGGGACCAACCAAAGTCCGTCGGAAAATCCCGACTGGGTTCACTGTCTAAGTCGAAAAAAAAACACACAAACAAGAGTTGTCATTAATGGTGACAAATGCCCCCGCAGCACCTTGACCTTTGACCTGGTAACCCCAAAGTCAGTAGGGTGGTGTACTCAATAAGTACTATCTGCATGTGAAATTTGAAGGTCCTGGGTGCAGTGGTTCGCGAGTAAAGTGCCTTCATGCAAAAAGTTAACGTTGGCCCCTGTGACCTTGACCTGGTGACCCCAAAGTCAGTAGGGGTGGTGTACTCAATAAGTACTATCAGCATGTGAAGTTTGAAGGTCCTGGGTGCAGTGGTTTGCGAGTAGTGCCTTCATGCAAAAAGTTAACATTGGCCACTGTGACCTTGACCTTTGACCTGGTGACCCCAAAGTCAGTAGGAGTGGTGTACTCAATAAGTACTATCAGCATGTGAAGTTTGAAGGTCCTGGGTGCAGTGGTTCGCGAGTAAAGTGCCTTCATGCAAAAAGTTAACGTTGGCCCGTGTCCTTGACCTTTGACCTGGTGACCCCAAAGTCAGTAGGGGTGGTGTACTCAATAAGTACTATCAGCATGTGAAGTTTGAAGGTCCTGGGTGCAGTGGTTCGCGAGTAAAGTGCCTTCATGCAAAAAGTTAACGTTGGCCCCTGTGACCTTGACCTTTGATCTGGTGACCCCAAAGTCAGTAGGGGTGGTGTACTCAATAAGTACTATCAGCATGTGAAGTTTGAAGGTCCTGGGTGCAGTGGTTCGCGAGTAAAGTGCCTTCATGCAAAAAGTTAACGTTGTGACTAACGAACGAACGAACTAACTAACGGACGGACAGTTGAAAACTAATATGCCTCCCTTCGGGGGCATAAAAAAACAACATCAACTTTGACCCGTTTGAGCTTTGACTGTTTTATTGGTTACTACTATCTACTTTGATACCGAGGTCATCATTTAAATGTTCAGAATTACCTAAGCATTATCTTTGAATGGAACAGTTGCAAGTGGACTTATTTTCTTAGTATGAAATATTATCGCCGGTCCGGGGAGCGTTTATTATTTTTTTACTGTTTTACCAGTTATTCCCCTTTACTTAAAAGGGCCCATTTTAGCGCAAAGAAACGAATTTTGCTTGACAACATACAACTGAAATGACTCAAATGTCATTCATATGATCAAATCAAAATGAAATTGAAAATAGGAATAAATAGTTTATCAATGCCATTTCAAGCATACTTAAAATGACAATGTTAGCAAAATAACTTCTTAATAATAATTAAAATAATTGCATATTAAGTACTTTAAATTAATTTTGACTCAACGGTTTTCATATTGATGGCATAGTTAGCAAATTGAATACTTACTTATTGTTAAAACATTTGCATATGAATTCTTATGACTGAATTATAAGAATCATTTTAATTTTCATGGGTTTCAACATTAAAAGTAGTGTTATAATCAAAATATCACAATTTACTTATAAATAGGGATAATGCACTTCTAAACAGAAACATGAGAAATTAATTGGCATATTGAAATATCAACAACTATAATGTGAGAAGTGGCGGATATCCCCTTCCATAGCATCAAAGCTTTATTACATTAGTGTATTATCATTTTTATTTAATGGCTTTATTACACTCCTGCGACGTCAAACATGTGATAATATATTTATACAAAATCCAGACTAC
Organism: Mercenaria mercenaria; assembly: GCF_021730395.1. Taxonomy (NCBI): domain Eukaryota; kingdom Metazoa; phylum Mollusca; class Bivalvia; order Venerida; family Veneridae; genus Mercenaria; species Mercenaria mercenaria. Next base: position 86,549,025 of record NC_069362.1, on the reverse strand, counting down.
CTTCTGTTGCAAGTATATTCACAGTAGTGTTGTTCCTTTCAGCGACATGTTGTGCTGTACCGTGCATTCCTCTTGTTTGGTTTGGGACTGATGGCAACATTTGGCAGTAATGCACTGCATTTGTCAGGGGCTGGTCCCCTGGGCTGTCTTACTCTAGCTTTTGTCGCTGGATTCAAGTGGAAAAAGGAAGATTGGTCAGCTGAGGGTGGGGTACGTAACTTTGTTATTAATGGTTTATTTGTTTCTTGGATGAAAATACACCTTGTTAATAAGATAACTCATTGGTCCAACCTGTTAGGTTTGATCCATGGGCAAGGTGTATGATCTCCTTAGAAACTTAATCAAAGACATTGTGTCAGATCTCATTTGTCCTTCATGTCTGATTCATGTAGAGAAGTCGGAAGTTGCTTGTGGAGAACTAGTTACAGCGTCCAGGAACATTTATTGTCGAGCCCGCTTGTGGTGAGCTCGATATAGTCGTCACTTTTGGCGGGTCGGTGTATGTGTGTGCTTGCATCCCTCCGATTTTGTCCAGACCATAACTTTGACATGCATGGACCAATCGTGTTTATATATGGCATGAATGTTTTCCTCAATGAGAAGGAGTGTCATGTCAAAACCCCATGTTCCCATCTTAAAGGTCAAGGTCACAGTTGGAGGTCAAAGGTCAAATTGAAGTTTGTCTGGACCGTAACTTTGACATGCAAGGACCAATCTTGTTTATATTTGGCATGAATGTTTACCTCAATGAAAAGGAGTGTCTTGCGCAAACCCCATGTTTCTATCTCAAAGGTCAAGGTCAGAGTTGGAGGTCAAAGCTCAAATTGAAGTTTGTCCGGAGCATTTCTTCTTCATGCATGGTGGGATTTTGATGTAACTTGGCATGAATGTTCACCATTATGAGACAGAATGTCATGCGCAAGAACCAAGTCCCTAGGTCTAAGGTCAAGGTCACACTTAGAAGCCAAAGGTGCTGGTGGGCTCAACATTCTGCCCGTGGGCATGCAGAATGTATTTCTAGTTATGTTAACTGCCCTCCATTACATACTTGAAATACTGCTGAAAAAGGGCAATAGACCAAAAACAAACAAGATAGTCACTTCCTCAAATTTTATGTGTCAGCCTGGAAATTACTAGCATTAACTGTTGTTTAAGGAGAATGTAGGGCAAAATACAATATACCACTTTTAGGCAAAATACCTCCTGCTGAATTTGACCAAGGTGGAAAAATCCCCCATCCCACCCTTTGATTATGTTGAATAAAAACTTTACTTAGAAAAAAACAACAGAAATTTGAAAATTGCAATTCTTGATATGAGAAATATAAAGTTTTAAATGGAATGAAGTGATAATTTGGATATAATTGAAAAAAATGTAAGTGGGGATTTTGTCCTTTTATCCCACTTCAGGAAACATCTTTAACAACAGAACTTTATATGCATTACCCTTTATGTTACATTAATAATAAATTAGAAAGCCCTTTAGTGTATTGTCAGACTGGCTCTCACTAGTGTTTTAAGCAATTCTATATCTTTATATATTACAGGAACCAATGAAAGAAATAGTGTCTATACTGTGGATGATATTCCAGCCATTGTTGTTTGGTCTGATTGGTGCTGAAATTGATGTTCTAAAAATAGACGTGGGAACAGTAGGTAAGGTTACTTTCTTTACTGATGTGAAAGTGTGAAAGTTAGTGTACTGCTCTGGTTCAACTGTTTTGATATTGGGGAAATAATAAAGTGGATAAAAACCAAATTGGAAACCCACTGGCAATGTACAATTTATTAATATTCCAGTGTCTTGCTACTTGCCTTCTTCAAGGAATAACTGGGGAAACAAACATCGGTATAGTGAGATTTGTGGGTCATGGTTGACCTAATGACGTATTTGGTATTTTTGTTTTCACTTCAAATTCATGAGCATTATTCCAGCGTAATGATAATTTCTTTTATAATTAAAAAAAGCTTTAGAATATTGCTACATTTTTTTTCTGCGTAGTACAAAAAGTTGTTTACCAAAAAGAAATTTACTGTAAGGCAAACAAATTTATTGTGAGATCAATATTATTCGTGTGGAACTACTTTCTGTGGATATCAAGATTTAGTTGATTCATGAATCATACACATTTGAATTACCTTATAAAATTCCTGTGGATATGATCTTGTTTAATCCACAATCTTATACTCTCACAATATCACCATTCTAGCTGAAACCATGATATTTTATGCTGAAGAAATTACGCCAGTATCATGTCATTGTATGATGTCATTTTTCAGGTTTAGGTCTTGCCACTCTGGGTATTGGACTTGTCATCCGATTGATTGTGTCATTTTTCGCAGTGTTTGGAACTGATCTCAACATTCGAGAAAGACTTTTCATTCCTTTAGCGTGGTTCCCCAAAGCCACTGTACAGGTAGTGTATATAGTTTTCTAGAGTAGGCAACCATACGAGGTCTTATACTTGCTGTATAATACTTGCTGGTAATTCAATAAACATATAAGTAATCATTTTACTTTTTAATTATTACTGTCCTTTATTTTGCTACAATATGTATTATTTTGTTAAAGAATGAAATAATAGTATCATTTGACATTAAATTTTCACGTGCCTGAATAATTTACTGTGGTATATCTAACAAAAGACCACATGAAGGCCTTGAATATGTATATACTAACATGCCTGTATGAATAATAGGATCAAAATTATGCTGAATAGAATTCATCCTAGAATTAATGAACTGGACATCATGTTGCAATTTAATATCATATTTGACACCATTTTGATCTCTCACCAGTCTGCACATCCGTTGTTAATTGCAGGATATACAACACTTGATTTCCTTCAATGTTTAAGTGAGAGAAAAAAATGCAGCTATGTTTTGATACTGAGATATAATTTGAATAAGCTAAATGTTTTACTACAACAATCTAGTATTTTTCAATTCCAAATCTTTAATAATGATAAGATTAAAGATATGAGAAATGAAGACATAAAGCTGCCTTGGAGAATGCAAGTTTGAACCGCAAAAACATTTGACAAAAAAAGTATAATGATAAGTGAATATGAAAAAAAGTGTATGGAATGTTGAAAATTGACTTTATATAACTTGATGTTTAGGCTGCTATAGGAGCAGTAGCACTGGACACGGCACGTAAGATGGACAGTGAGGAGGGTGAAGAATTCGGCAAACAGATTCTCACGTTAGCGGTACTAAGTATAATCATCACAGCTCCAATTGGTGCTGCAGCCATAGCCATAGCGGGACCATTACTGTTACAGCAGTCAGACAGGGCCACCGAGACAGTTTACACAGTAGATGATGATCAAGTTGAAGAACAAGGGTAAATATATTTATATGTCTTGTTTAAATCTCAAAGTTATTTTATATAATGTCTTACTTTTTCAAAATATTTTCATTTGATATCTGAATCATAGGTAAGAAACTTAATTAATGTGTGTGTAATACCTTAGATTGGTATGTATAGTATTTATTGTGTTCACAAACATCATGCCTGAAATATTATTCATACAACACTGGTTGTAATACTTTTCCTAATGATTCCGTAATTCCAGTATGGGTCTTTTATCTCTTGTGTGTTGTTTTGTTTTGAAATAATCACCAGTATTTTCTAGTTTTTCATTATTTTTGTGCAATTTTAACAGGAGTATTTCAGTAATTACCAGTTGAAACAAGGTACATATCCAGCATCTATTATCACTCTCTTGTTTGATTACATTTCTGTGCGTTAACATTATTTAGCCCTCACTGTAAAACTAATCAGTCTTTCTTTCAAAAACTTAACAGCCAGATACTGGAGGTATACACCAAGTTTATATTGTCTTTTATGAATTAAAACACTATGTTTATTGCTTACTTACATTAGTTTTGAGTATGTAGCTTTAATTATGTTTACATGCTTTTTAGCTCACTCAGCAAAGAGCCCAAATCAAGTTATATGTGTTAGGTTTTAGTTTATACTAATTTGTTTTAGCTCGATTGTGATGAAAGCTTTAAGCTTATTGTAACCATTCTCGGGTCCGCTTCCTGGAAAAACTAGTACTGGTGTCATATAAGAAGTCATGATCATGACCCCAGTGGGGCTCAAACCCACAACCCCTGGATTGAGCGGCTGACACCTTATTCACTAGACCACCGCTCCCCTTTAAAGTTATATGTGTTAGTGTGTCCATTAATGTTTTCAGTCCATTGCCAGCATAATTCATCTTCAGTGAAAATATTTGCCTGAGCTTCACATACTCGGCCAGCTTCAGCATTCTCTGCTAGCTTCACCATACTCCATTCGAAGTTTATAAAAATGGAGGTCAGTCTTTGAATGCAACCATGCTGCTGGTTAACTTTGAAGATTAAGATTATAGAGTATCTGGTCAAGCTCAGAGTGCTGCTAATCAGATACTGATGGTTTGAGACTGGTCAAGCTCAGAGCACCACCAAACAGATACTAATGGTTTGAGACTGGTCAAGCTTAGAGTTCACTTTTAAGATATTGATGGTTTGAAACTGGTCAAGCTCAGAGCTCCACCAAACAGATACCAATGGTTTGAGACTGGTCAAGCTTAGAGTTCGCTTTTAAGATATTGATGGTTTGAGACTGGTCAAGCTCACAACAGCAGTCTTTAAGTGCCATGTGGTGGCTGTAAAATGTCTCACTATATTGTGATTCAGTGTTGTTATACTTTTTAGTTTTTTCGGGTCATGGAGTCCATTCTGTTTTACTATAGTAGAATTCCGCTTGACCCAGTGATGGGCACATTTCAATACCTTTTATGAAGTGACTTGGAGTCTGCTATTATTTTGCTTGGCTGTGTTCTTTGCTTTCAAAAGTGGGCAACGAAGAGCCTGCTTGGCTGTCTCATTAAAATTTGGATATACTGACTCTGAAAAAGTTGTTGGCTATATAATTTAATAAAGATTAGAATTGATGTATTGCTTACCTAACACAACATATGATACAGTTTATTGCAAATTACTATGTAAGTTCACACAGTATTATTGCGCTTTTATCTTTTAGCAACATGTATATAAACAACCAGTAGCATTCTAGTGTAAAACAAAATATTATCAAAATTCAGTCAATAACTAGCCAGATGGCATAGGGAATGAGTGGAAGGAATAGTGTAATCATTTTGTAGTGACCCTTGTGATGGTTCGAATCTTGCATTTATCAGAACAAATCTCTTTATATTTTTGCATACATATATTTTTATTTGTTGGGGATTAATTTCCATGAGGTTGCTTCATTCCTAAGCTGATGCAGTAGTTTAAACTACCAGGACTTTGCACAGACCCTGAGCCAAGTTTAGGGAATATGTGCAGTTTTTTACTGATAACAGATTTTTAGGGCATCTGAACTTTGTTTAGTGTGGGCTTTTAATGAACTGCTGAATGGATGTTCACCAAACTTGGTCAAAATCAAGATTTGATAGTTACAAAGGGTTGAGCAAAATGCTCTTCTTGTCTAGTATAGGGTTTCAAGTGATTGAAACAAAGAAGTAGAAGGAAAAAGTCTAAGGACAACATGAAATATTTACATTTTCCCTATTCTTTTCCATTGAAAATTATGATGTTCATTTTGCATGAACAGCAAAAGGAAAGGCGCCATAGTTACGACAATGCTGCTTAGTAATAATGGGTTGCTGTTATGATGATGTCTGCTTATAGTCAAGGAGAATGCTTCTTAGATGACGTCGCAGTTGTTCCGTCTTTTGAACAGAATGGCCGGAAAGCTGATTTTGATGTTAAATGCAAGGAAATGTGTCCAGTTTATGATATAACTTTGTTTGCAAATGGAAAGTACATGTAATGTAGCATGGTACATGGATTTGCTGATCCTATTCTGTCGTTCATTTCGCATGAACACACACAAAAAAATTAGTTTCTTAATTACTTGAGTCAGCTCTAATGCTGGAGCCATCAATGCTTGAGTTTCGTTGTAAAGTATTTAGCCTGGCAGCAACTGTTTTGAAGTTTTGGTTAGTTTTGCTTAGATAGGTATTGGTTTAAGATTTACCAGAATACTAAATTGTATATTTTCATAAGTTGTGCAGGAAGGTAGATTGTTGTAACTAATGACTGTTTACATTTCAGTAAACTTCTACAAGAAAAGAATGAGAAGGAAGATGTCTGAGGACAAACAGGAAAGGTCAGTTAACTTTCAGAAATTAATACATCTACCTTAATATTACTATGTAACTATTTCTGGCGCACCTGAGCATGAAGTGCTCATGGTGATCTTTTAGCATAGTTGGATGTCTGTCTGTCCTTTTCCACAATTTTATTTAAGAACATCTCCTCCTAAACCACTATGCCAATTTCAGTTTAACTTCACAGGAATGTTCCTCTTTCAGATTCCTTCAAATCCAGAGAATTCTGGTTGCCATGGCAACCAAAAGGAAACACTTTAAAAATCTTCTCCTCAGAGACTGCTGGCCAAATGTCAATTTAATTTCACAGAAAAAAATGTTCCTTTTGTGATCCTCTACCAAACTTCTTCAAATCATTCTGTTTCGCTAAAAATATGACCACCAGAGGGCAGGACTATTTTTCCTTATATGGCTATACAGATACTTTGAAAATCTGATTTTCTGAAACTGCTGGCCAGAATTGAAAAGTGATCCTTGGATGATCCTTTGCCAAATGCCTTCAGTCATTCCATTTTGTTAAAAAAACATGGTCTCCAGTGGACGGGGATAATTTTCTTTATATGACTATATGGAAAACTTTGAAAATATTCTGTTTTGAAACTACGAGCCCAATTTCAAAACAATTTTACATCAATGTTCCTTGGGTGATCCTCTACCAAATTCCTTCAAGCGATTTTGATTTTGTTTGAAACATAATTTCCTGGGGTAGGGCTGGTTTGCTTTACGTGACTTAATAGAAAACTTTGAAAATCTTCCCTGAATCTACTGTCTTGATTTGAATATAGTTTCATAGAAATGTTCTTGTTCCAAACTTATTCAAGTCCAGCTGTGAATGTCAAGTGAGCAATCAAGGGCCATCATAGTCCTCTTGTTATTGCATAGAGGGGTTTGTATTTTATACATGTTGACCTAGCTCACCTGTTTCCAAAGTTGTACATTGACATATTCATACAACTATGCATATGAAATGTTTTCTTGTTTATACCAAGACAAATTTCTCTTCTAGTTACATTCTACATCCTTCCTTTGTCATTTATTGTTCTGCATGAATTAATAGCTTAATATACTGTAACACTGGGTACTGCTGCAATATACTCTTAGAGCTCTGATAAGCAAAGAAAAGTAAATTTGAAAAAAAGTTTTTAAGCTAGTCCTGCAATGTTGTTTGAGTTGCACGTGATATGTGCAGAGATCTGTGAGATCTATACTATTAGAATCTATGTCAGTGAGAAAGTTTGTTAAGAAATGATATATTTATCCAGTCTTGTATTCTTGTGGCAAATCCAACATTGCTAACACACAAACTTCAAATCGGTAGGAAAAATGTTCTTCTGATTGTTTGTGCAACTTTGATATGAAATTAAACTGTAACAGATGTGAGTGACAAGAATATTGTAGTTTTGTTTCAGAGGATATCATTGGTCTTCCTAATATTTTTTTTACAAAGAGATGAGCTGGAGTTATCTTTCTTGTGTTAGATATAATTTTGTTCTCCTCAGACTTTTTCAGCATTTTTGTAGAGTATTTATGTAGACAATTTAGATTATTATTCCCGCAAGCCCAGGATGCTCCCAGTTAGCAAAGACATATTTAATCTTCTGACTGACTGCACTTCTATTTATATGTCCATAACCACACCAATTGGCTGATACATTTAGAAATTACATGCTATCTTAACAAGCAGCTTTAATATATATTATACTGTGCAGATTTTATTGGCCAAATTATCTGCATTCAGCATGTTAAAGTATGCGAAAGGACTTAATGATTTCTCAAATATATTCTCAACCAACAAATTGCACTAGCTGCTCAGAACTGTATGTTCCAACTGGTTGTCATGGAAATAATGTCATTACGTATTAAAGTGGAAACTAATTAGTTCCATCTTTAAAGTACATCTGCAAGTCAGCATTTAAATGAATTACTCTAATTACATCTTTATTGTGAAAGTTCTCTGAAAGTCCATGAGCAACTAGAGACAGTGAACGTGAGGCAGTAATCATTTTGCCAATAGTTTCTCAAGTAATATGTATTTGAATGTAGTTCTGACATTCTGTCTAACTGTTTTTGGTTATTTACTGGAGTCACATCTGTGTATTTTGCCTTAATTAAATTCCTTACCTGTTATTTCTTAGCATATTCACAAACAGTATTTAAAAACACTGTTTGTTCAAAGTTGCAGGAAAGTTTTTTAGATTTCACCCAGTAATAGCAGAGTTATGGCCCTTTAATTGCTGGAACTACTTTTAAGCTTGTGTTGCTTAATTTACATTGTTGCATGCTGTAACAGTAAGCTTAACCGTTACCCTGCTAAATTTCTAAAATGAATTGGTCCATCTTTGAATTTGGACAGTACCATTAACTGTTGAATGGGGTACTTGCTAAAAAGATACTGACAGAATGGCGAACATTGCAGATCATGATCAGACTGCTCTGGTCGCAAAAGTATAATCAATCATGTCGAGCATGATAAGGGTTAACATACTTTAACTTGTTGAATGCAGGTAATTTAGCCAATTTAATCTGCATATAGTATATGTCATATCCATAACATATGAAGTTTTGGATTGTCTTCTTTCCTGTTTGTTATTTTGTGCTAAAATTTAAGTTATAATGTAGTATATTTTTTTAGCTCACCTGTCACAAAGTGACAAGGTGAGCTTTTGTGATCGCGCGGTGTCCGTCGTCCGTCGTCCGTGCGTGCGTGCGTGCGTGCGTGCGTGCGTGCGTGCGTGCGTGCGTGCGTGCGTCAGTCCGTAAACTTTTGCTTGTGACCACTCTAGAGGTCACATTTTTCATGGGATCTTTATGAAAGTTGGTCAGAATGTTCACCTTGATGATATCTAGGTCAAGTTTGAAACTGGGTCACGTGCCGTCAAAAACTAGGTCAGTAGGTCTAAAAATAGAAAAACCTTGTGACCTCTCTAGAGGCCATATATTTCACAAGATCTTCATGAAAATTGGTCAGAACGTTCACCTTGATGATATCTAGGTCAAGTTCGAAACTGGGTCACGTGCCCTCAAAAACTAGGTCAGTAGGTCAAATAATAGAAAAACCTTGTGACCTCTCTAAAGGCCATATTTTTCATGGGATCTGTATGAAGGTTGGTCTGAATGTTCATCTTGATGATATCTAGGTCAAGTTCGAAAGTGGGTCACGTGCCGTCAAAAACTAGGTCAGTAGGTCAAATAATAGAAAAACCTTGTGACCTCTCTAAAGGCCATATTTTTCATGGGATCTATATGAAAGTTGGTCTGAATGTTCATCTTGATGATATCTAGGTCAAGTTCGAAACAGGGTCACGTGCGGTCAAAAACTAGGTCAGTAGGTCTAAAAATAGAAAAACCTTGTGACCTCTCTAGAGGCCATACTTATGAATGGATCTCCATAAAAAGTTGGTCAGAATGTTCATCTTGATGATATCTAAGTCAAGTTCGAAAGTGGGTCACGTGCCATCAAAAAGTAGGTCAGTAGGTCAAATAATGAAAAAACGTTGTGACCTCTCTAGAGGCCATATTTTTCATGGGATCTGTATGAAAGTTGGTCTGAATGTTTATCTTGATGATATATAGGTCAAGTTTGAAACTGGGTCAACTGCGATCAAAAACTAGGTCAGTAGGTCTTGAAATAGAAAAACCTTGTGACCTCTCTAGAGGCCATACCCTTGAATGGATCTTCATGAAAATTGGTCAGAATGTTCACCTTGATGATATCTAGGTCAAGTTTGAAACTGGGTCACGTGCCATAAAAAACTAGGTCAGTAGGTCAAATAATAAAAAAAACCTTGTGACCTCTCTAGAGGCCATACTTTTCATGGGATCTGTATGAAAGTTGGTCTGAATTTTCATCTTGATGATATCTAGGTCATGTTTGAAACTGGGTCAACTGCGGTAAAAAACTAGGTCAGTAGGTCTAAAATTAGAAAAATCTTTTGACCTCTCTAGAGGCCATATTTTTCAATGGATCTTCATGAAAATTGATCTGAATGTTCACCTTGATGATATCTAGGTCAGTTTCGAAACTGGGTCACGTACGGTCAAAAACTAGGCCAGTAGGTATAAAAATAGAAAAACCTTGTGACCTCTCTAGAGGCCATATTTTTCATGAGATCTTCATGAAAATTAGTGAGAATGTTCACCTTGATATCTAGGTAAAGTTCAAAACAGGGTCACGTACCTTTGAAAACTAGGTCAATAGGTCAAATAATAGAAAAACCTTGTGACCTCTCTAGAGACCATATTTTTCAATGGATCTTCATGAAAATTGGTCAGAATTTTTATCTTGATAATATCTAGGTCAGGTTCAAAACTGGGTCACATGAGCTCAAAAACTAGGTCACTATGTCAAATAATAGAAAAAACGACGTCATACTCAAAACTGGGTCATGTGGGAAGAGGTGAGCGATTCAGGACCATCATGGTCCTCTTGTTTCTATTTCAGACTGAGCAATGAAGAGTTTCTAGTCAAGTTAAGGTGAAGGCAGCATCTACAAAAATCATATTTACAAAGGAGCATCTCTGTTATGGACTTTTTTCAGCTGACATAAACAAGAGGACTGTGATCTCATTTTATTCAGTTGGCTGGTTATGTCCCCAGACTTTCCAGTTTTTATATTCAAGTAAAGAAGATATATTTTTATTGGATGATAATTACTGTATCAGTTTAAATTCTAGGTTACTAGAATACAGGATTTTTTTTATTGGCAGTAATCTGGGCATTTTTTGTATTTATATATTTATAAAATTATTACAAATAATATGATTGTTATGAAAAGAGATGTATTTCTTTGCATGCACAAAAAGCTATTCATTGTGTTGAAACAGTGTGACTTGACTTTATGATATCATATATTTGTGAAACAGTCTCCACCATTAAGCACAATTAATACTTGGCCAAAACTTCTTATTTTTACATTGTTGCCATTTTACATACAGTGTTCCAGTAAGGTATGTAAAGAAATAAAAAAAAGATTCACAAATATGCAGAATAGATCTCAGTCATATCTCACTTACAAAATGTCAGATTTGATAGATATTATTTGAAATTATATTTACGTAATCTGACATGTAGCAGATGATGCAGAATCCCCTACTATAGAGGCATGCAGCTGTCTGTACATACAGTACCTTATACTGTACCATATAAATGTCCCCTACCCAAACCAATTTGAAAAAAAAAAAATTTACTTTCCTTCCGACTTTTTATGCCCCCGAAGGGAGGCATATAGTTTTTGAACCGTTTGTCCGTCTGTTGGTCTGTCAGTCTGTCCGCAATTTTCGTGTCCGGTCCATATCTTTGTCATCGATGGATGGATTTTCAAATAACTTGGCATGAATGTGTACCACAGTAAGACGACGTGTCGCGCGCAAGACCCAGGTCCGTAGCTCAAAGGTCAAGGTCACACTGAGACATTTAAGGATAGTGCATTGATGGGTGTGTCCGGTCCATATCTTTGTCATCGATGGATGGATTTTCAAATAACTTGGCATGAATATGTACCACAGTAAGACGACGTGTCACGCGCAAGACCAAGGTCCGTAGCTCAAAGGTTAAGGTCACACTTAGACATTAAAGGATAGTGCATTGATGGGCGTGTCCGGTCCATATCTTTGTCATCAATGGATGGATTTTCAAATCACATGGCATGAATGTGTACCACAGTAAGATGACGTGTCGCGCGCAAGACCCAGGTCCATAGCTCAAAGGTCAAGGTCACATTTAGACATTAACGGATAGTGCATTGATGGGCGTGTCTGGTCCATATCTTTGTCATCGATGGATGGATTTTCAAATAACTTGGCATGAATGTGTACCACAGTAAGACAATGTGTCACGCGCAAGACCAAGGTCCGTAGCTCAAAGGTCAAGGTCACACTTAGACATTTAAATAGTGCATTGATGGGCGTGCCCGGTCCATATCTCTGTCATCCATGGATGGATTTTCAAATAACTTGGCATGAATGTGTACCACAGTAAGACGACGTGTCGCACGCAAGACCCAGGTCCGTAGCTCAAAGGTCAAGGTCACACTTAGACGTTAAAGGTCATTTTTCATGATAGTGCATTGATTGGTGTGTCCGGGTCATATCTTTGTCATTCATGCATGGATTTTAAAATAACTACGCATGAATGTGTGACACAATAAGACGGAGTGTCGCGCGCAAGACCCAGTTCCGTAGGTCAAAGGTCCTAAACTCTAACATCGGCCATAACTATATATTCATTCAAAGTGCCATCGGGGGCATGTGTCATCCTATGGAGACAGCTCTTGTTTATTTCAAAGATAAATCAATAACAATCACACTGTAAACCTTAATAAACTTTATCACATGTTTGACGTTGCGGGAGTGTAATAAAGCCATTAAATAAAAATGATAATACACTAGTGTAATAAAGCTTTGGCGTCGACATCATTTATAGCGTTGGAGACATTGGTCAAATTGACTTGTTCAATAGTAAAAGAAAGTAGAATGTATGAGTTTTCGACAGGAAAAGCTAACATGTGATAAACAGAATATTACATTTGTGACTTTCCACATTGAATTTATTAAACTCGTTGAATAAAATTGATAAAATGCTCGGCAGAGCCTCGCATTTTATTATTTTATTCGACTCGTTTAATAAATTCAATATGAAAAGACACTCATGTAATATCCTCTATAAAAATAACAACTCCCTCTGTTCTGGGGCATTTAAATTAGGGTATACAGCATTTTTTCAATTTGATTGTGACAACTCTATATTTTAACTGGAATGCAACAAGATTTCAGTCATTTTTTATCCCCCCGCCAAAGGCGAAGGGGATATTAGAAATGCTCTCCGTCCGTGCGTGCGTGCGTGCGTCCGTCCGCAACGATCTTTGTCCGGAGCATAACTCTAAAAGTACTGGAGGGATTTTCTTCAAACTTTATACACTGATAGAACACATTGGGAGGAAGTGCAGTGTGCAAGAACAATAACTCTACCTTGCCTATTTTTTGAGTTATTCCCCTTTATCATATTTTCTTTAAAAAAATTGTCCGGAGCATAACTCCAAAAGTACTGGAGGGATTTTCTTCAAACTTCATACACTGATAAAACACATTGGGAGGAAGTGCAGTGTGCAAGAACAATAACTCTACCTTGCCTATTTTTTGAGTTATTCCCCTTTATCCTATTTTCTTAAAACATTTTGTCCGGAGCATAACTCCAAAAGTACTGGAGGGATTTTCTTCAAACTTCATACACTGATAGAACACATTGGGAGGAAGTGCAGTGTGCAAGAACAATAACTCTGCCTGGCCTATTTTTGAGTTATTCCCCTTTATCATATTTTCTTAAAACATTGTGTCCGGAGCATAACCCTAAAAGTACTGGAGGGATTTTCTTCAAACTTCATACACTGATAGAACACATTGGGAGGATGTGCAGTGTGCAAGAACAATAACTCTAACTTGCCTATTTTTTGAGTTATTCCCCTTTATCATATTTTCTTAAAACAATTTGTCCGGAGCATGTCTTCTTCATGCATGGAGGGATTTTGATATACATGTATCTTGGCACAAATGTTTACCACCACGAGATGGAGTGTCATGCGCAAGAACCAGGTCCCTAGGTCTAAGGTCAAGGTCACACTTAGAGGTCAAAGGATACAAGAATGAAAACCTTGTCCAGAGCATTTCTTCTTCATGCATAGAGGGATTTTGATATAACTTGGCACAGATGTTCACCACCAAGAGACGGAGTGTCATGCGCAAGATCCAGGTCACTAGGTCTTAGGTCAAGGTCACAGTTAGAGGCCAAAGGTCAGATACAAGAATGACTTTGTCCGAAGCATTTCTTCTTCATGCATGGAGGGATTTTGATGTTACTTGGCACAATTAATTATACACCATCATGAGACAAATTGTCATGCGCAGTTCCCTTCTTTAGAATTACTTCCCTTTGTTGTACTATAAATAGCTTTTATTGTAACTTTTTCATTACTAGTCGTAGGGAAAAATCGAGACCACTTTTCTGTAGTACAACATGCATGCTATATCCACATTTGAGGTGTATTTTGACCAATTTCTACCTGATAAAGATTTTTGTGTGGACTTGCATATTTTTTTTTTTTTTTTTTTTAAGATTAACTTTAAAACCCCTGTTACGGACCACAACTAAACGGTTCTTCAAAGCTTTCCCCAAAATTAATACTTGCCAGGAACTTTAGCCTTCAATTATAATATGCCCGGCGGGAGGATTAGCCATGTTTAACATGGCTCTTGTTCTTCAAAATTTAGAATAACTAGCATTTTTTACTGATTGTTAATAGAAAGATTTAGCAATATATGTAGGTTTTTATAGACTGTTTAACAACGGATAAAAATTCAGATGAGCAGGAAATTAAAATTAGGTGTTAATTAGCCGGAGTGGTTAAATATCCAAGAATTTTAACAATGAACTGTGGTAAATCAAGACAATAAACCTTAAAAAGTCATTGTTTATTTTCATTCTGACATGCACATTGTGAAATGAATATAGAAATTGTGCTTCCTTCGTATTCAGGTAGTAATGAATTATGCTTCCTTCATGTGGCTATTTGAATTTGTCATAATTTATGTCATACTGTTCTCTCTCTGGTCCATGCATCAAACTTTGTTTATTGCATCAAACTTTGTTTATTGCAGGATATACGTTTGACTTCCTTCTTTGTTTAAAATCGACCCATGTTAGAATGTAAAATAGAAGGAATTCAACAGCTTTATGCACTATTTATAGATTATCATATCAACATACCTCCTGTGATATCATTACATTTTGTCCACATGAAATTTAATTATATGAAAAGTTTTCAGATCATCTAGAATGCGTATTGGTTAACAACTGTGTTTCCTTGTAGTGATTGTTGTTTAAAAGACATATGTTAACCTATGTTTAACTATTCATTTTATAAAACTGAGTTCTTTTGTAAATAGATTTTGATTTTAATTTGATATGTCAATAAAACATACCAAACTAATTGAGTTTTTGAATTGTAATTTTTTGCATTTGGTCCAAGCTGTTATCAAAGGGTAACCTTTAAGGTCATTAATTTTACATATGCAAGTTTCCTTATAATGTTGACGAAAATGTGAAATACAAGGGGATTCTCTGCCATAAAGAAACAAGGAGAAAATGTGACAATGGAAGATAAATTATCAGTTGCATAGTAATCCTTTGCCAAACTGCACGTTTAAGGAGAGAAATACGCAGTTGAAAGTTGCTAGTATATTCTCGCATTGGGTACCATGGTTGTAATAGTATATGCAGGTAGGGTATAACATGTACAATCATGGTGTTTTCTCTGTTCTGGTGCCATTGGCCAGAACAAAGCTATAACCATATAATTTATTTGCTTTCTAGTACATAGAAATTGTGTTTCCTGGTCATTTATGATGAGCCATTGATTCAGTAATTTTCAATTTTTGGAAAGCATACTAGAATTATGTTGTAGTTTATCTTATATTAATATATATATATACCTTACTATAAATAGTAACAAAAAAGCCGTTAAAAGCAGTCATTACAGCTACTATTGACTTGCAGTGTGCCTTATGCACCATAATCATAATGGCTCCAGGTAACTGGAATGTCGGCGTGTTCTGACATTGATGTCATATAGCAACCTCATTATGGGGGATGTAACAGTACTAATCATTTTCAGATTGACTGTCAAATAATGATGGCACTGTCGACGAAAAAATTAATACTAATGATGCTTAGGCCCTATAAGTTTGTGGAAAAAATACGTGAAATGAAAATATGAAGCGAAGGTATATAATAAAAAGGTCAATAAATGGCTGGTTGTACCTTCTATAGCCATAAATTGGCACAACTAGTTTTATAATGGCCCACAGGCAATTATGACACTAGGTGTGCCATTATTTCAAGAAATCCCAACCAAGCCTTATATTAACCTCTTATTTATATGTTTATTTTTATTTATATGCTACATCCACTTAATTCTTTTATTATGTCCCTCTTTGTCTTTTGGTCCATTGGAAAACCATTAAATTTTGATTCTCAGCGAATGACTGGTGCAGTCAAATTTCACAGAATAAGAATATAACCTTTAATGACTTTTGTTCAGCGGATCAACGATGAAGGTCACTGTGACCTTCAGGCTGAAAATCTTTTCAAATCAGTAACTGGAGAGCACTTAAGCAAACTGCCATCTTACTACATGGATGTTAACCTTAAGTCAGTAGAGGACCCTTGCAGTTTTGGAGCTAAGTCAAAGACCAATGTCACTGGCCTTGCGGCTTTATAACAGTTTCTTACTGATGACTGTGAGAATGCTCTATCTTATGGCAGTCAGATTTGACTTGTCTGTTGTCTGTAGATGGTTCTACTGTTTTTAGGATTATCCTAACAAAGTTCAAAGTCATAGCCAACTTGAGACTGAAAGCAACATTTTCAATTACTGACAGGCCATCTATCTGTCACTAAGTAAATATCTGCTGTATGGTTTTACTCACTTAAATGATTCTCAAAGAATTTGGCATAAATACCTATTATCTGTACCATAACTAGTTGATTTGCAGAATATGACTTTCACCAAGCTCAGAGCAAATGTCAAAAAGTAAGCGTTTTGCATTTGTCCATACCTTTTTACTATACAAAATATATGGAGAGCAATCCTACTTGTCCCAGTGCCCGATTCAGCATTCAGACCTTGGTTAAAGTTTTGATGCACTTTCACTTTATTTCTGTTATTACTTGATGGATTTACTTCCAACTTAAATAGTTATTCCTCTTCATTACCCACATCAAATGACATGGGGCCATAACTAATATTTCATGAAATTCACCACCCCCACACACACACCTTTTTACTTAGAATTTCAGGTCAAAGTTGTGCACTTTCCCTCTATCTCTGTCATAACTAAACCGATTTGATTTTAAAAAAACACATTGTTACCCACTTCATATGACACAAGGTCCATAACTCTGGCACCAGTTTTTCATAAATTATTCCCCCTTTTTACATAGATAGATTTTATGTTAATTTTGATGCATTTTCACTATATCTCTGTTATTACACCAGAGATTTGATTCAAACTTTAAAAAATCATTCCACTTCATCATGCACTTTCACTCTATCTCTGTAAGTACTAAATGGATTTGATTCAACTAAAAACTAACGTTCCACATCATTACTCGCATCATATAACACAAGGGCCATACTCTTGCTCCAGCATTTCATGAATTATGCCCCTTTTTATTAAAAATTTCAGATTAATTTTGATCTACTTTCACTATATCTATGTTATTACTTAAATGAATCAGAGTTACCCTTAAAATAATTTTCCACATCATTGTCTTCATCATATAGCACAAAGTTAATAACTCTATGAATTTTGTCCCCTTTTTTTCAGTTTAATCTTCATGCTTTTTCATCATATCTCTGTTGGTACTTCACAGATTTGATTTAAGACTTAAAATGGTTATTTCACTTTATCACCGACATCATATGATATTAATTTAAAAATGTTTTATATATTAAATAACATCAAATCATATCTTAAAATCAGCATGTAATGTGTCGATCTCTTTAATCATGTGCAAAATCCTCAAAATCAAACATACCGCCCTATACATTTTATTTCAGCATATTGTAGGTCATATCTTTATAACTGTGAGAAGTTTCGTTAAAATCTACATTGTAGAAAAATTCCTGTTCACTAAAATGTTATCAAAATTGTGATTGTCCCATAGACGCCCATTATGAAAACTTGAGGTCTAAATTTTTCAAATCAGTCGAGCAAAAATCAAGCTCACAACTCCTATCTTTTTTATTTGCTGAATTTGCTGAAGTTTTAAGAAATCGAGATTTAATCAAAATTGTACATTAAAGAAAACATTTTAATCCAAGCGAACAAAACTACCTTAAAGTTAGATCAACTATAAAGGTATCAGACAGCCAGATGGTATAAAGTTGCTGATTGTATCTACTTGGTTTAAGATTTACTGTAAAATATCAAGCATTCATAGTCACAAGGAAATGACCAAAACTTCTCGAGTTATCCAAGCACTCAAATATGGAAAATGGCTGGGGAGCACAAGAATTATTTCTCTTCCATATTGGGCAGGGGAGATGTATTGATTTTGTCTTGTCTTGTCAGTCTGTCTGTTTGTTTGTCTATCACAAAAGTTTGTATGGGCTACTCGTCTAAAACTACATGTTGGATTTCAACTAAACTTTGAATAAGACTAGAAGATGCTTTTGTAAAAATGCACATGTCTCCCCCAATGCAAAGTCGTATAGGCAAGAAGTCAATAGGGGTCGGGAGCGAAAGTCAAAGAGACACGGATGGTTGCTGCAATAGGGATCATCTACTTGGCATGTCCAGTCATCCCACTAAGTTTCAACATTCTTGGCCTAGTGGTTCTCAAGTTACTGTTCAGGCTCCTGTGACCTTGACCTTTGATCAAGTGGCCCCAAAATAAATAGGGGTCATCTATTCTGCATGTCCAATCATCCTATTAAGTTTCAACATTCTAGGTCAAGTGGTTCTCAAGTTACTTTCCGGAAATGATTTTTCCTGTGACCTTGACCTTAAATAGACTGACCCAAAAATCAATAGGGGTCAAATACTCTGCATGACCAATCATCCTATGAAGTTTCAACATATTGGGTCAAGCGGTTCTCAAGTTATTGAACTGAAATGGTTTTCTATGTTCAGGCCCCTGTGACCTTGACCTTAAATGGAGTGACCCCAAAAACTATAGGGGTCATTTACTCTGCAAGACCAATCATCCTATGAAGTTTCAACATTTTGGGTCAAGCGGTTCTCAAGTTTTTGAACTGAAATGGTTTTCTATGTTCAGGCCCCTGTGACCTTGACCTTTAATAGAGTGACCCCAAAAACAATAGAGGGCATCTACTCTGCATGACCAATCATCCTATGAAGTTTCAACATTCTGGGTCAAGTGGTTCTCAAATTACTGACCGTGTGGCCTGACCTTTGATGGAGTGGCCCCAAAAACAATAGGGGTCGTCTATTCCAGCAGCCCTACCATCCTATGAAGTTTGAAGGTTCTAGGTCAAATGGTTCTCCAGTTATTGATCGGAAATGAAGTGTGACGTACGTACGGACGGACAGGGCAAAAACAATATGTCTCGCCCAGAGAGACGGGGGTGGGGGGTGGGGGGAGACATAACTATTTCGGAATATTTGTCTCCAAAAAATCTAGGCCAAGTTAAATACACTTTTTCCCTTCAGTTTTACTCTATAATCTTAACTAAAAACAACAAAGTTTTTTTTTTCTAAATATATTTTCAGTATCAGCTTTGCTGCAAACATATAGAAACACAATTTGTACATGGCAGATATTATATGAAGTTTCAATGGCAAGAAGTAAATTCATATATATATATAACATGGTGATACATTCAAAATATTCATGAATTCAAACTATAGTTTCTACGACATGAACAATATCAAACAATTTCTAGCTGAAATAAAAAGTCCCAATTGTTTAAGAAAGTAAATAAGTACTGGTAATTCATTGTATAACAACAGTAAGTAGGTTTTGCAACAATTTAATACACAAGTTTCTTCGTTTCAAAAATACCATTTTTGTCTTGAAAGAGTTGCATTATGAATTTCTATTGGATAACACATTCTCTGTATGAGATTTCAACCTTCTCAAATGAGCATCATTTACCGTTTAAATACACCAATGCAGAAAACAATAATAATACTTAGTTAGGCCTAACAAAAAATAGTTTCCGGTAACATGCTAAAAAAAAACAGGGTAGGTTATTATTAAATTGGACTTTTCAAAATTTTTTTGTGTCAAGAAATAAATACAAATAAGGGGGTTATGCCTTTAGAGCATCAGTAAGTTGATTTCTAACATCACTGACCATGTTTAAAGCATAAAAACTGCTGTTTTGCAACTTCTTGTTAAAAAATTGGAAAAGAAATTCTCCAAGGCCATAACGGAAACACAATTTTTTAGGCCTTACATAGAAATTGACAACTGTCAAGTAATGATTGTAATGTATGATTATGTTTCACTTGGTAACAATGTCTTTCAAAAATAACAGCGGAGAAAGAATATTTC
The DNA here is from genome assembly GCF_021730395.1 of Mercenaria mercenaria. Classification (NCBI taxonomy): domain Eukaryota; kingdom Metazoa; phylum Mollusca; class Bivalvia; order Venerida; family Veneridae; genus Mercenaria; species Mercenaria mercenaria. The sequence continues at coordinate 86,528,785 of NC_069362.1, read as the reverse complement.
AATTTGTATCAAACTGATAATCGCAGTATACCAAACTAACAATTTCAAGAGGTCAAAAAAAAACAACAAAAAAACAACAACAATGGTACATTCTACAATGTGTAATAATGTTCAAATTTTGTATACAAAAACTTTCTCTCTCAAAATGAAAGTAGCAGCAACAACAAGAGCTGTCACAGGAGACAGCATGCTCGACTATTTCGATGCTGGATAGTGAAACTGGGCACATCTGAAAAAACTGGAGCTGTCACTGGAGTGTTTATTAACTCCAATGGTGGGTGAAGATATTGCACAATAGCCCGAGTCTGTGTCAAAAATATTAAGTAATAAGAGAAGTACAAATAAAGTGTATCAAAACACTATACAAGTACAGCCTAAGCAAAAAGGGGGCATAATTAATTAAATATTCGTGCAAGAGTTATGCATCTTGTATCATATGATGTGGGTGATGATGTAGAACAACTACTTCAAGTTTGAATCAAATGCATTTCATAATAACTGAGATATAGTGAAAATGCATCAAAATTAACTTTTAATTCTAAGTAAAAAGGGGCATAATTCATGAAAGATTGGTGCCAGAGTTATGCACCTTGTGTTAAATGGTGTGGGTGATTATGTTGAACAACTTTTTTAAGTTTGAATCAAATCCATTCAGTAATAACAGTGATAGAGTGAAAGTGCATCAAAACTTTAACCCAATCTGACTAAAGTACATATCCTATTACTCTACGCATAGGATCTGACAACCAGCTATTGATGGCCTCGTTCTGACAACCCTTCCGCTAGCCAATCAAAAGCTAACTTACAACATTCTGCAAGCTTTTAAAAGCCTTGGTTTTTGATAACAACAATTTTTATGTCGAAAGATGTCAGATAGCAGGTTAGCTCAGTCGGTAGGGCACTTGCTCTGTAAGTGAGAGGTCCCGGGTTCGAGCCCTGGATTAACTGCAAATTTTTCTTACTCTTTGACATTCGAACAAGTTGTCTGATTGGTTCAAACAAAAATAGATTTGCGAAAATAAAAATAGCAATATTGGAAATCCAAACTATACAGAAGACGAATGTGAATGGGTCGTTCTCAGATCATCGTTCAGAAGATCAAGTACTTTAGTCAGATTGAACTTTAACCTGAAATTCTAAGTAAAAAGGGGGAATAATTCATGAAAAATTGGTGCCAGAGTTATGCACCTTGTGTCATATGGCGTGGGTGATGATGTTGAACAACAATTTTAAGTTTGAATCAAATCCATTCAGTAATAACTGAGATAGAGCGAAAGTGCATCAAAACTTTAACCTGAAATTCTAAGTCAAGAGGGGGAATAATTCATAAAAAATTTGTGCCTGAGTTAGGCATCTTGTGTCATATGATGTGGATGATGATGCTAAACAAGTATTTTAAGTTTGAATCAAATCCATTCAGTAATAACAGAGATAGAGTGAAAGTGCATCAAAACTTTAACCTTAAAAACTAAGTGAAAAGGGGAGATAAATCATGAAATATTGGTGCCAGAGTTATGGCCCTTATGTCAGATGATGTGGGTGATGATGAGGAATAACTATTTCAAGTTTGAATCAAATCCATCAAGTAATTACAGAGATAAGTTGAAAAAAGAGAAAGTGTAAAAAAACTTTAACCAAGGTGGGGACGTGGAAAGACGCCAACGCCGGGTCGCGTAGGATAGCTCTCCTTGTACTTCGTATAGTCGAACTAAAAACCTGCCTTTAAATTTAGTTATTATCAGTGTATGTAAATTCCAACGCTATTTTCTTTATTTGATTTGAAAAATAAAAACCTAAAAATGAAAGATAACATGGATATCTGTAAAAACATGGTATGAAATTGACCTTCAACAAGAGATCACAGAGCGATCTTGGCGCCCACCAATGTGCCATTTTTGAGTGTTCAAATTTCAAGACTTAATGACTAGCTCAAGGTCAAATTCATTTCCGTACACAACACTGTGCATGTGGTCCAAATTCGCAAGCTGTAGCTTGAGAAACGTGAAAGTAGGTCACTAGATCAATTTCAAGGACAAAGTTCTTTGTACACAAAACTATGCATGTGCATCAAGTTTGAAGGCTGTAGTTTGAGAAATTTGAAAAGTAGGTCACTAGTCATCTTAAGGTCAAAGTTTATTTCGGTACACAAAACTATCAAGTGGTCCAAATTGAATGGCTGTAGCTTGAGAAATGTGAAAGTAGGTCACTAGGTCAAAATCAAGGTCAAATTACACTTCAGAACACAAATCTATGCATGTGGTCCAAATTTAAAGCTTGTACCTTCAAATTTTGTAAATAGGTCACTAAGGTCAATGTCAAGGTCAAGTTTGTTTCGGTACACAATCCGATGCATGTGTCTAAATTTTGAAGCCTGTAGCTAAAGAAATGTGAAAGTGGGTTATTAGTCAATCTTAAGGTCAAAGTTCATTTCGGTACAACAAACTATGCAAGTGTCCAAATTTGTAGGCTGTAGCTCGAGAATGTGAAAGTAGCAAAATCAAGTCAAATTTTATTTCGGAACACAGAACTATGCATGTGGTCCAAATCTGAACCTGTACCTTCAAAAATGAAAGTAGGTCACTAGGTCAATGTAAAGGTCAAAGTTTGTTTCGGTACACAAAACTATGCATGGTGGTCCAAATTTGAAGGCTGTAGCTCGAGAAATGTGAAAGTAGGTCACCAGGTCAAAATCAAGGTCAAATTCATTTCAGAACACAAAACTATGCATGTGGTCCAAATTTGAAGCCTGTACCTTCAAAAATGTGAAAGTAGGTCACTAGGTCAATGTCAAGGTCAAAGTTTTTTCAGTGCACAAAACTATGCATGTGGTCCAATTTGAAGGCTGTAGCTACATAAATGTGGAAGTAGGTCACTAAGTCAAAATCAAGGTCAACTCATGTCAAGGTTCATCTTGCCACTCAAAACCATACATGTGGTCCAAATTTGAATGTTGTAGGTTATTGACAAGAAGATTTTCAAAGTTTTTTCCCTATATAAGTCTATGTAAGCCATGTGACCCCCGGGGCCATATTTGATCCTAGGGGGATAATTTGAACAATCTTAGTAGAAGACCACTAGATGATGTCACATACAAAATATCAAAGCCCTAGGCCCTGTGGTTTTGAACAAGAGGTTTTTCAAAGTTTTTCCCTATACAAGTCTATATAAACCATGTGACCCCCGGGGCGGGGCCATATTAGACCCCAGGGAAATAATTTGAATCATCTTAGTAGAGGACCACTAGATGATGCTTCATATCAAATATCAAAGCCCTAGGCTCTGTGGTTTTGGACAAGAAGATTTTCAAAGTTTTTCCCTATATAAATCTATGTAAATTATAGAAATAAACAAAGGACCATAACTCATTCAAAAATTGTTGAACCAGTCTGATTTTCAGGGGGACACAACTAGGGTACCAATACATCATTCTGACAAAGTTTGGTCAAAATCCCCCTGGTAGTTTCTGAGGAGATGCGATAACGAGAAATTGTTAACGGAAGGACGGACGGAATGACGGACGGACGGACGGACGGAAGGACGACGGACCACGGACGCAGAGTGATTTGAATAGCCCACCATCTGATGATGGTGGGCTAAAAACATGAAGAAACTGGATGGCAGCAACAACTATGAACATTGCATGTCACAATTTATTGTAAGTGCAAGACAGGCATTTGTTGAATTGCAAAAATTTACTCCTTTTTTTGTTGAAACATTTATTCACGTTATTAAACAGTCTCTTAGTAATTCACTAATAATAGGCATCTACCTTGTGAACAACCATTTGATCAACACTTTCGAGTGCATTTAAATACATTTATTACTGAATTGGTATTGATATAACCTTTCAACAATGTTCATTAGGGACACTTGTGCAGTGAACAAAGTGCAGGCCTCTCTCACTGGAGGTGTCCACTGGCGTCAACAGTGCACCTACCAGCTAAATAAGATATTAGCATCAGCTGACTTAAGAGTAACAAGCTTTCTTTACAGTTCAACTTAAATAAATTAGTCATTATTTTTTAGTGAATAGATTTTTTTGTAACATATTTAAAGCGAAACCTAGACATGAGAGCAGTTTTTCCCAGTTTTTGGCCGCAGGAAAAAAATGTCTCAGATTTTGGACAAGTTATCAACTCTCAGCAACATCATAGTATTTACTGAACCCGCTGTGATATCAGCAACAAACTCATCAAATTATGGCATGCAGACAAACTTTTCATAATCACAGACAAAGTATAATATTATTCTGCCTTTCCTGTTTGTTTAGCTCAATCATGTCTCTTTTACCATTGTTATAATTACAATTCATCTCTGACAAAGTATCGGTGGAATTGTAGCTTGTTCCTGGAAGTACTGAGAAAGAAAATCTATTATCTAAAGAATTCTGAAATCAATAGCATTCCTTATGAAAGACTTAATCTGTTGTTAATGCGTCTTAGATCTTTGTGACAACAAAATAATCTTTTTATTTTCAATGATGCCAAGTAACTCTTAACATAACAAAAGTTGTTGGTATTGTGTTTAAGGAGATTAAACTGATTCTGGTCGTGTATATTTTTGCCCTAAATAAATCTAGAGTAGAAAACGTGAAAAGTGAAATACCGGTTTGTCATAAAATATAACCATTGACCACATTTACCAGTAACTTCTTTTATGATAAATGAAGGGGAAGAGACTGAGACAGCAATGCTTATAAGCCTACAAGTATATTGTACATTTTTGCAATTTAAAAGTTATAATTCTTGTGCATGCATTTGCTAAAGGTTATTCAACATTTTCTGGGCTTTCATTTCTTATCAAAGTTTGCATTGTGTATACAGAGGCAGCAACAAAAAGACCTCTCTATCTAGGCAGTCTTCAAAATTTTCTCTTAATTTATTGACAACTTCTTATAAATTAAAGTTAGAGAATGGATGACTTACGACTAAACAATATAGATATTTTTCTTAAAATTGCTCAGAGGGTGTAGACTTCTCTTACAAACCTAGCTTGGTCGTCAAGAATTAAACGTTTACTTGGGAAATATGCAAAATGAATGGTATGTAACTAAACAAATTCAGTGTATTTTTTAACCCTTGTAATCCATGGGGAATTCAATCTCCTGAATTCTCTCCTAAGTTTGTAGACATACACCTAATTAAGTTCACATGTACCAAAATGACACAATTCAATCAGGCATTCACTAAAAGACTATTCTTCTCTCCACTGGTTGTTTCTATATTTGTTCACAAACAAGACCATTTCCTAGATCAATACCTTAACCTTCAAGGTTTTCGACAAAAAATCAACACTAATGAACTTGCACTCAAAAGGCTTCATACCACAGCTGTTTCTGCTCTTCTCTCATGTAAAGCAACTTGCTCACATTTAAAAAATAAATAACCTTGTAAACATGGCCTGTAATAGAAATGAATCTACCACACCCTTAAGTTCTTGATATGGACATCCCAAAAGACACTAAGATTTTGATGTACAAAAACAAGGTTCTACCTAGTTTCAGGACATATTTTAACTGAGAACCATTACCAGACCATTACAGTGACATTATATATAATAATGACGACATCAAAGTGTGAGTGTTGATTTCTAAATACTGTAAGATTCTTTCACTGGTTGTAGGTGCAGATGGTTTTTCCGGCCTCGATGGAAACTGTTAAGGCAGTAAGGAGTCTCAGCCGAGTTACCAGGTAAACAGTTACCCGAGAGCCGGGTATTCCCATGTGCATGCAGCTATAACCAGCGATAGAATCTGTTTCTTGCATAACATATTCAAGAAGTAATAATAATAATAAAATCAAACAACTTTCTTTTTAGAACTATTTCTTATAGCAGCGTATTTAAACAAAGTGCGGGAAACCATCATCAGTAAACAGGAAAGGTCATGACATTTTAAAGACAAATAACAATGTTTAGTTCCAGTTTGTTTCATCAGTTGCAGCGTTACATTATGAATTTTTGATAAAATAATGTTTTTTGAATCGAGAAATATATAGGTACTACATTAATCTTTATCATATATGTAGTTTGTAATACGTCATTTACAGCACGAGAGTCATCTTACAGGGGTGTAAGATGGGATTTTTCCAGCACCGTTAAAAATACTGGAAATCCTCCTCTGGTATGCAAGAATATGCCTGTCTGACACGTCTCTGATATGTTTAATGACTTTCATATATTATACGATGTGGTAAAACAAAGAACTCCATGGCTGATGTCGGACAAAGCATGCGAGAACAATGGCATTTTATTTAGAAGATGAGAAAAACTTATCTTAGGAATGTATAGATTCAAAAACATTGCTTGAATGGAAAAACCTCTACAATCAATATTTCAAGAGGATATCAAAAATCTTACACCAGCATTAACTAATTTTATTTCTAATGACAAGACGTATTTTATGTGAGACTATGTAATTGAAAATGTTTGAATTTCTTCCTGCCATCTATGAATGAGTAGCTTTAAAAGACCTGCAACAATCAAGCTAAAAGAAACTAACCTTCATACATTTCACAGGTTAAATTGACACCAGTCAAGGGCTGTTCTTCAATTGTTGGCCAACTTTGGGTTACAACCTCCATTGTTTGGGTTTTTATACAATTTTTCAACTGTACTTTTGCAATGGTGGTCAGTTAACCTAGTTTTTTGGATTTCTTTTATCAGTTTCCTGCAAGTAACTGAAACTTCTCCACATAAATCCATGCTGGAGAATAAATAACATAGCCTAAACCCCAGATATCTCCAGGTTTTGATGGGAATGTCCTGATCTGAGACCCATTTTAAGCTATGTGGTAAATAAAGAAGAGCCTGAAGATAAGAATGAGCTTCATAATGATTGCCAAGGTGTTGTATGAAGAAATCATTTGCAGGTATGGTGTCCCAGACTTCACAGTAAACGACAGAGGCAGCAACTTCCTGTCTAAGCTTGTAGTTGCTCTCTGCTAGCTTTGAATAACTCTTCACCATACTTCCACATACCACCCACAGTCCAATAGCACAGTTGAGCGAGTGGAAGTTTCTCTAGGTCAGGCTTTGCGAAGATTTTGCAATATTTAGTCCCAAGATGACTGGGATCAGTATATATCTTCAATTATGATGGCATTTCGTAATGCAGTCTCAATAACAGGGTTCTCGCCCTATTATATCATGTTTGGAAGGGAAATGTGCACGCCTCTCGACACTGCACTTATACCTAAGTCACCTCTTCCAGAATCGGTTTAGGAGTATCTTAATGACCTACTTGAAAAATTGAAACGAACTAACATGCTTGTAACTATATATAACTAACCACGTTAACAAACAAATCAAATAGAAAGCAAGGCATGACAAAAAAGCAAAAGAGCCAAACTTTAAAGTAGGAAATAAGGAAATTGTCAAGAATGAAACAATTACACAGGGTCTGTCCAAGAAGCTTTCATCAAAATTCATTGGTCCATATGAAACTATAGGTACTGGACCTAACTATACTTACAAACTTAAAAAGATATCAGATGGTAAAATCTGTAAGAGTCTTTTTCATGCAGCTAAAAAAAGGCTTAGTAAGTCATGGCAGGAGACTCACTAAGGATCAACTACAATCAGTACATCTTCCAACATCTGTTAATGATGAGACTCAAGCAACAGCTCAAATTTTAACCGGTGACTGAGGATCCCCAGACTAATGCAATTAGCTCACAAAACACTAATATATCACAAGATAGTCACCTAAAATCACTAGGGAATTTGAAAACATTGTTTACATGCAACGTTGGGGTAATACTAGATGGTGTAGAGTCTAATGGGTATATAGACTGCCCATGGAGTGAAAACTCTTGGGTTACATTACAAGAAATACTAGACAAGTACCTTGAAAAATTCAATTATCAAGGAAAAAAGAGGAAACAATCTTGTTTCTTTCGGGTCAATGAAGAATAAAAATGTAACCAGTTTCACAATGAACTAAATACATTAGTAACCTCCACACTATTCTACTCCTGATTGTAAGCATACTACAGTTAAAATACGACAGTTGAAATTTAACCTCTCTTAAAACTGTATATAGGATTCTTTTTATAGGGTTGAAAAAAAAAGAAGTGAGCTGGTCTCATGAAAATGTGATAATCCAATCGGTTACAATGCTATAAAAATAATCTTCCTACTCGAAGACCTGGTTTCTTTTCTACTTCCAAGAGCACGAGAAATGTTACTCCTCTTGGTCATAGTAAAAACTGGAACAGAGATTAAACTATGGCATGATCTTCAAAGAACTAGGAAAACTTTACTTTTCCGATCTCCTTAGTTTCATATTCACTACACAAAAATCACCAACCACCTCAGAAAACTTCACATTTAACATAGCATCTGTATCAAACTCAAATGCATCCATCTTGGCACTTTTCGTTAGCTTGCTTAGTCTATAATTACTCCATAAAATAATATGTAAATGCTTGTCAGTCAGTACAGGCTAGTGCATTGATACTTGAAGTCACTAATGGATAGTAATCAATCCAAATTCCATGTTTGAAACTACCAAGATGCATACAACACTTAGACTTTAAAGGCTCAGATTTCATCAAAAACATTGTCATCTCACAAGGCAAATTCCCCAAAACTAAAAATTGACTTTGGAGACTTTGGTATTTACAATAGAATATCAAAGCAGCATATAACACTAATAACTACTCACAGACTCAGTCCACTTCAAGCTTACAGACTGAGATCACTCACAAACAAACCATTTCACCTTGCCCTTTGGGTTAAACACAACCAAACATGTACACCCATATACCCAACAGTCAGTGAGCAACCCATTAAACATGTACCCTGTACCCAATCTTGGTAACAGAGGAACTACCCTTACAAGACCCTTAATGGATCACTGTTCTTTAGGTTAAGATTTCTTCCTGATCCTGCTTTGTATCAGATTGTTTCCTGAGCATCATTTTAACTTCTTATTCAAATTATTTTGTATTCATAAATTATTTATTCCATTGTTATTAACATATTAAAATATATTAGTATTTTACCTTGTAAATTTATAGATTTTTGAAAATAAATTTTTGCATTAAGTTAGTTGCTCAAATTAAGGTTCTTGGGTCACCCCAACATATCTACAAGGGTCTGCCAACACGAAGAATCTACCGCAGACACAATGGCAAAGACATTGAAGCAAACACTGGCAGTCTACAACTTCAAAAGGATATGAGCCGTGACATGAGAAAACCAACATAGTGGGTTTGTGACCAGCATCCGCGCAGTCTGGTCAGGATCCATGCTGTTCGCTTTCAGCGCCTATTGGAATTAGAGAAACTGTTAGCGAATAGCATGGATTCTGATCAGACTGCGCGGATGTGCAGGCTGGTCTGGATCCATGCTGGTCACAAACCCACTATGTTGGTTTTCTTATGGCACGGCTCAATTATTATGACTGTGACATTTGCGTTCTTATACTAGATGTATCGTGTGGCTTAACTCCATGACGGAGCATGGTTTTCTGGGAAGCCAGGGATGTTTTCACACAGGTCACTGATGTATATAATTCCTGCTTAATTATAGTACTGGAAAAAGTATAGACTAGTTATCACATATGTAACACATGAATCTGCATGATATAACATCTAAATGATCTCTTACCATGTTAATTCATATTGGCAGACTTTATTATATAAACAATCAGGCTGGCAATTAACACTGTCTGAGCTGGCCACTATTTAAAGAAGCCTGCATGGAAACCACCTCAAAAACACCGATTTCATTTTATATAAGTGTTGTGGTTTTTCTTTATGCAAGCCTAAGTATATCTAGGCGATAGTAATGATGCTAGCTTTATTAGTTAACACAAGAGCTTTCATTTATACTGGACATATGTTACTTTTCTGAATATTGTACCATGGTTTTATGCAGAGCTACATCTTAAGTGATCTGAGAATAGTTTATAAAGCAAAAAGAGCTGACAGCTTAAGAATTTCTCCCCCTTCTTTATATACATGTAATAATCAATTAAAACATTTTTAATTTAGTAAACTTCAACCGCAATCAATGTAACCAAATAGATTTAATTCTTTTTTTATAGTTGTTTAACATTCTAAAAATGTTTTGCTCTAAGTAAGTTTCTCTTTTCCTTAAAAGGACCTTAACTTTATCTTCAAAATAATCTTGTAACCTATCTTCTTACAAACACAAAAAGCAAATTAGACATATACGGTATGATTCAATTATCTTCAATTATCTTCTAATTATAATGAATTAGCACAGCAAGATAACGTTTGACCATCTCTTAATTGGATAGGAGATAAATAACAGCAAATAGGACAAGAAACTGCTTTTGAAACAAGTCTGTTTCTTCACTTACAACTTCACTTTAATGGAAGAATGAATGGAGTTGTGTTCTGCACCTCATCCCATTATCAATATGACAAACATTTATGCCAAGTTATCTGAACCCTTTTAAGGGGTTAAATACGTATGGAACATATATGAAATACTGACCATGAATCAACATGACCAGTAATAGTACCAGCATGTTGTCTCATTATGGCAAACACCTGAGTCAATTTCTTCCAAAATCCTTCAAAGAAGAGCAGAAGAAAATACTGTCTATGTGACCTCTGATATTACTGTTTAATCTTGACCCGTGCTTGATATTCTTAGAAATGTGTTCTGAATGTTGTTTAATATGGCAAACATTTGTGTCAAATTTGAAAATCCGTTAAGGGGATAACAAGATATAGTGGGCGTGACTTTGTGTTGAACAGATGGACAGAGAAAAAGAGAAGACACACAGACAGATGACTAGACCAAATAAATAATGTCTATCCACTGCCTCTCTCCCAAAACAAAATTTGCAGAAGACATACCGGTAGTTAGAACTAACTTACACTCTACTACATGTGAGTAATTCACCAAAGTACATTGTTGCAATATTTAGTAACCTAATATTCACTTGGTGTTTAGGATGACTACTTGACTGTGAATTAAACTTATTACATAGATTTTTTGACATTGGATAAATTGATTAAACATCTTCTAATATCTAATAGGGTAACCAACCATCAAGGGACATTGAATCACTACCAACAGTAAAGATCTTCTTAAAACTGAGAATTATTTCATGTATGCATGCAGAATAATCATGAAAAAATCTGACATGAAATTCCTAATATGTGCATGTCTGCTTCATGTTGGGGATATTCACCAAGCTCTATTTAAACAGGATGTAAACTATACAGACGTAGTTCTTACATAGGTAAGTTCAAAAAGCGGCATAACTCAAAAAGTAATAATCAGACATGAAATCCTGACAATATCCACATGTCCATTTAATGCTGACGTTGTATACCACAGTTCATTTCAATTAGTTTGAAACTGTGGGAGGAGTTTAGTACACAGGATAAAAATTTTAATGTAGCTGGAACATGAACAAGCCCAAAAATGGGACATAACTCAAAAAATAATAATCAGAACAAAAAAGTCCAAAAAATGTGCACATGTCCGCTTCATGTTAATGACCTATACCAAGTTTCACTTGAATTGGAAGAAAGCTGTATGAAAAACTGAGTGTTGACAGACAGACAGCTCAATGCTACAAGCCCCTTGGGTTTCCAACCCCAGGGGCATAAAAAGATCTCAGATAAACACCACCTGAAAAAATGTTCCACCTAAGTGAAGCTTAACTGTGGTTTGAAGTATATTTTACGAACCATTATTCACAAGTAACAGTTTAACTAATTACAACAAACTGCAATGAGTTGACATGCTTTCTGAAAACAAATATTTAGCTAACATGAACTCTTCACAAAATAACACACTAGTTAACACTATGCCTCACTGGACATTACAAACTGACCACCAAGCTATACTGTAGACCTAAACTGCAGCTTGATAACAAACAAGAGCGCCATAAAGGTCCTGATCACTCGCCTGTGTTTTACAGCTTACATGTCCTAGAAAACTTTTGATACAAAATCTTACTAGGTAAAATATCATTTCAATTATTTTGATATTGAGACAGCAGCCTCTGACAAGAAGATATTTTCTGTCACATACATATAAGAACCACTTTATACACATATATAGGAAAAATTGACTAAGCCTTCTTGCAGACATATTTTTTGACAAAGAAAGCTCAAAGTTTTCACTAAAAACATGTCCTGATCTCTTGTGGCCATGGTTTTTAAAACAAAAAGCAATGATCTGGAAATATTTGTCAGAAGGACAACCGAGAAGTATTTGTAAAATATTATTTGAAAATCAATTCAGCAGCTTCTGACAAGATGATTCTCAAAGTATCCACTACAGCTATAATAGGAACACAGGACCCACCCTCTGCCAGCCATGCTATTTCACATAGCTGAACGATCTGAAGTAATTTGGTAGGTCACACAAGGGAAATTATTTCAGAATTGGGCCAGTGGTTTCAGAGAAAACTGTTTGACATTTTCCATAGCCATATAGAGAAAACTAGTCTGCACCCTGGTAGCCATGTGTTTTTTTTTTTAATAAATCAACATAACTTAAAGGAACTTTGTAGAGGGTCACCTAAAGGACATTTCAATGAAATGATTTTGAAATCAGGACAGTGTTTTCAGAAGAGTTTTCCATATAGTTATGTAGCTACTTCAAGAAAACTAGTCCTGCTCCTGATGGCCATAGTCAAGGTAACTTGAATGATTTTTGCAAAGGGTCACCTAGGGAACATTGCTGTGAAATAATTTTGAAATTGTGCCTCCAGCTTCAGAGGAGAGGATTCTTTAAACTTTAAGCTTTTCATTTTGGTTGCCATGACAAAATGACTTCTGCAAAGATGACTTAGAACTGAAGGAATCCGACAGTGGACCACCAAAGGAACATTCCTATGAACAAGTTGAAATCAGCTTGGTGGTTCAGTAGATGTTGTTTGGACAATGGACATCCAATGATACTAAACGCCCACCATGAGCACTCTGGGCTCACATAAGCTAAAACAAAGCATATTGCACTATTAAATGTCTTGTATAAAAAATTTACGATATATAATATATAAATAAATGCTTAGCACCTGAACTCACATACAATAATACTGTATTAACAACAGATTTTTATGAACACTATCAGATGTGAGAAAATAGCATTAAAAATCTATAGAAACAAATAACAAGTTGTTGGCAGCAAATCTAAATGCAGCAACAGAGATGTATACAGCTGTAAATTATATAAAGTAATATGTGAGGATTGTTTTTATGAACAAAGTTTTGTAACTATCAGCTACGCAAAATGAGAGAGGGAGAGAGCAAATAACTAAGTTTAAAAGCTTTCAAACAGTCTAAAACACAATTTGCATGAGCCTAGTTAATTAATGAGAAAATTACAACATATACTTAAACTTAAAAGTACAAATATTATAAAATCAATAAAAGTAATACAACAAATATTACTGATTTATATTAATGCACTATTTCAAAATTTTGTGAGTAAAATTCATGAACTTGAAGTCTTGAACAAAACCGAACAATTCATTACTCAAGCTGCAATACTATCACTTTTCAAGTATTAACTATACTGTAAATCACGTTTTCATATTGTATGTTCAGGTTTTTCATAATATTGCTCTTTCTCAGATAATTCGAAATTCTACTTTTAAACAAAGAAGTACATTTGTATAATATATATTTTTATAGCTCTTTGTTATAAAGGTACACTACTAACCCACATATTTTAGGCAAAACAATCATTTCTCTCAAAAAATCCATAAAAAGTAAGTACTCTGAAAGTGACTAGTGGTACAAACTTATTGTCATAAATATTTTGCAAGATATTCTTATAAATAACCAAAAATATTGTGCAAAAGGTAGTAAACCATTGCAACGCCTTTGAAATAATGCAGAAAATTTACACTCTTCTTGCATTTTTATCAATATCTACTTTAATTTTCACACACTTTATCATTTTTCAGTGTCATATACATGTATACATTCTATTTCAAACTTGGTGGAAATGAACATGTTGAATTTTTTTACCCAAACTGCAGGCGAGTAAATTTTAATAAATAACTTTGGTATTGATATAAACTACCTTTGCATTAAACCATTTATAGAATAAATTTGACCTTATGGTATTGTTAAAAAGAACTTATATTCTTATTATGATTGATGATGTACTTTGTAAAAGTCAAAATAAATTCTATGTTCTGTTCTGGTCTTAATTTGTTGACAAGCTCTCTATAAGTGTATAAATCTGGTGTAAGTACAGACAATGGATTATGAAAAATTGTTGTAAGGAAATTTGATGTAGTTATATCTTACCACCAAAATATCAGCTAAAATAATACTGATTGTGTTTTCAAACCTACGTTGCTAGTCCAACATTTTTTTTTTTAATTATTGAAATGTTGATGTTCACTGGACAGCATAGTCCCTTGACCAAAGAAGTGACTTTCACTAATTTGAAAATTGAAATTTGGACACAAATTTCTTTTTATCTAAGACTGTTATTATTAACATGTGGTTCTGAAATGTCTGTTATGCCAAACAGTACCAATGCTTTAACAGAATAAATGGGAATTCAAGAAAAAATAACAAGTATACATAATCTGACTGTGACATCTTCCTACGTTTCTTGGTTCTAAAACTCTAATCAAACAAAATAAAAAAGCAACTAGAGGAACTATGTCAAATTTTCAGATCATTCTTATAAAGTTGTTTTCAGTACCAGTTTCAAAAATGAGTGATACAAACTAATGACTATATCTATGACAACGACAAATATGCAAACCTGCCAGATAACAGTATGATTTTTTTAAAATGGACTGGATACATGACACCCATCTAAAGTAAAGTGTAGAAATCTTAAATGAACGTTTCATCAACGTAGCAACAAATACTGTCTCAGAATCGTTGGTATAGGTAATTCCTTCACTTTGGAAACAAAATTTTTTCCATGACAAACCTCACTCAAGTGTTTCCGAACTTTGCCCCTGCATATCTGTTTCAGGCTCCTTGGTGTTCTGGCTTCTGTATCTAACATATCTATCAATTTTTGGTCTCCATTTCTTGCAAACAGAATTTTCCTCACATATCTTATTTCATTGTTTGAAACCCCAGCATGAATTAAAAGTTTGAGAATGTCCATGTTTTTGTATTTCAGAGCCCAAAATAGTGGTGACAGTTGAGTGTTGGCTGGATAGCGTGGTCCTTCAAGACTGCTACCATTCATTATGAGCATTTTGATAATTCCAGAACTGACTCTGTACATCATAGCAGTCAGCAAGGGCGTGTGATGGTAAATGTCAGTCTTATTCACACTAGCACCATTACAAATTAGATATTCCACCAGATCTGGCATTTGTTGTCTAGCTGCCACCCATAATGCTGTATGTCCAATATGATCTGTTGCATCTATATCTGCACCATTGTTTGCAAGTGCAACAACACCTTCAAAAAAATGCATTCTGCAGGCTGTGATAACGGGAGGTTCAATACGATTGAAACTGTCTTTACTACACTTGTTCAAATCAAACTTTTTACTCCTTTCATGGTGTTTCATGAGCATGTTGAATATGTGAAACTGTCTCTTCTGTAAAGACAGGGACAGCACTGTAGCACCTTTCACTGAAATGTTCACATCAACATCCGGATGTGACATAAGGATATTTCGGACAGCCTCTGGATATCCTGAAACCACTGCCATGTAGAGATCAAATGCCAGCTGTGATAAATTATAATCATTGACTGGCTTGAATGAAGTTCCTGGAATTAATTTAGCACGATATGGATCACTCATACTTCTCCCAATCACTACTTTCTCAACACATCCAATATCCTGACCACCAGGGCATAGGCTCGACTGAACTGACATTGTTACATTCATCTGCTGAAACACGTTTAACAAGTACAAGTTGATTTAGTGCTAACAATCAGCCTGTAGATGTGACATACAGTTTTTGATATCTTCTAAACTTTGCCTCTGATTTAATGCAGATGTTTTCTCATCAGACTTGCTTAGACTTCCAATGACCAGGATTCATTCCCTGTGGTGATCTGATAAGCATAATTAGGGAGATTGGATGTAATGTAACATAAAATCTGTCTATCCCCTCGTCACAGTCAATACTTATGATATAGATCTTGCACTGATTCTGTCATGATAAATTGCAGATGTTGGATTTACATTAATCCATAAACTATATATACTCCATGTAAACAAAAATGTCCACAAATGGAAACACTCTTTTTCCATTATTTCCAGTAGCAGAAAATTTACCGAGAGATCAATAACATTACTTAGTTATAGTTTATCTCTGTCCTTTTTCGTTAACAAAATGGACACTGTAACGATTTCTGAGTTGTTATTATTTCTTTACCTAAATCAATGCATGTGTAAGACACTGCGACGTTGTACGTGAAGTAAATTTTGACAGATCTCCTAAAATTTCTTCGAGCGGAAGTGATCAATTAGAAGCAGATAATTACAATGGTGAATTGTGATTGGTCTATGAGAAGTCAAATATCCAATGAAATACCTTGGAACAACCTAGCCAATGAAACAGTCTCTTACATGTTTCCTTACGTCAAGGCACATTCCGGCAGCGGAACAAACACACTAAACTTTGTTTTGCTAATTTTCTGCCATCTAAGCTAATTATGCCCACGTTATTGAGAGCTAAATGTGTGGTTGTTGGTAAAGTTTTCTTTTATTTGTTAAAGTTTTCCTAAATTCTTCTATATGCGAGAAATGTTTTGTTTATTTATGTTTCTAAGTAACACGTTTTCGGATAGGCAGTGGCAAGGGGTCTGGTTACAGAATCTGTAGACAGCCCGTGCATGAGCTGTCTAGAAGTCCGGTAATAAACGTGTATTTATTGACCCAGTGTTCCCAGAACCCCCCAAATGTGGGTTTTTCACCCCCAGAATGGTACTTTACACCCCCAGTTTTGGAGACAGCTGTGGCTAGCCACTAGGGGTCTGGTAACCGGACCTATAGACACTAAATAGCAATAAGTACGCCGTAATCGGAAGCTTTTATTGTTTTTCTTGGGACTGATGAATTAAAATAATAAACATTTGTCACCAATAGTGACAGCTCTTGTTATCTCTGTAATTACTTGATGATTTTGATTTAAACTTAAAATAATTATTCCGCATCATCACCCACATCATCTGGCACAATGGCCATACCCGGTATCTATTGCACCAATAATATATTTTATGAATTTCAATTATCCCCTTTTTTAGAATTTCAGGTTAAAGTTTTGGTGCACTTTTACCCTATCTCAGTTATTACCAAATGGATTTGATTCAAACTTCAAATACTGTTCCACATCATCACTCACATCATATGACACAAGGTCCATAACTCTGGCATCAATTGTTTGTGAATTATGCCCCCTTTTTGCTTAAAATTATAGGTTAATTTTGATACATTTTCACTATATCTCTGTTATTACAGAAAGGATTTGATTCAGATAAAATTTCAGGTTAAAGTTTTGATGCACTTTCACCCTATATCTGTTATTATCCGGACCACGAGATCGGGGGGTCTAAAAGTCCTGTTAATGAACCCATAGCCACTTCCTTTAGGATAGGTATGCTTAAAGAGTATCATATACTATCTTTGGTCACGTTATTAATAAAATTACATATCATAAATCTCACGTGTAACATAAGATAAAGAGAAAACTTACAAATTGAAGATAAACTGAAAGCCAGAACATCTTTTTCAGGAGATTCCACCAGTGGTAAAAGTTCATTATGTCAGGTGTTTCACAGTGATAACTCATTCTTTCCAAAGAACTACACTATGGTTTGTATTAAAGCTTTCCTTGCTAGTTATTTTATGCACTTTTAGCTCAAAGCCCTTTGTCTGTATGATTAAGCCATCATTTTTTCAGAATTTTCTAATGATTGCTATCAATTTAGCAATGATTTCTCCTGCGTGATTATGGAGTAATAATAGTTTCTTTTCTTCATACTTTTACTGTTTTGAAAAAATCTACGAGGTATTTATTTTATTTTACTTCGTCAGCGTTTTTGATTCCATACCTCATGATTTTATTTCGATGTAAGTGAGATGTGGAACCAAAATTTGTAGTCCTGTTTGGCGCTATATAACCTATACTGTGTTGGTGCACCGTAAAACCCAAATAAATAAATAAATCATCGTCGGCATTGGTTAAAGAGTTTAGTTAGGTACACCTTTTCTCAAAAACTGTTAGAGCTACAGCTTTGAAACTGTGCACACTTGTTTAGCATCATTAGGATACCATGTATATCAAGAACCATAACTCTAACCTGCATTTTGTCAGAATTATGACCCATTTTGTACTTAGAAAATTTGAATTTCTTGGTTAAAATTTTTGTTTAGGTCACCTTTTCTCAAAAAAAACTATAAAAGCTACAGCTTTGAAATTTTGTATACTTGTTTATCATCATTAGTGTAGACCATGAACCGTAACTCTAACCTGCATTTTGTCAGAATTATGGTCTCTTTTGTACTTAAAAAATCTGAACTATGACTCTTTTTCAATATTGTCCAGCACTTGCCGACGAACGATGGCACCCGCAGGTGGTGCTCTTGTTCTTCTTCTTTTTAGTATCATCACTGCAGTACATTATGATAAATTTATGGAGTGCTATTTTTAACTAATATTCTCGTTCATTTTGCACCAGGTCCTGGGAAGGACTGAAGTCTAATCTGTTGTAATAACTTGAAGCCCAACCTATTTGCTTTTGATACCCATTGTATATGTCCTGTGTATGATCATGTGTTCAAAAGCAATAAAATATGATTAAATCAAATTTTTGAATATCAATTATCCTTCTTATGCTTTTTAAATAAATGTATTTAGAAAAAAAAAAATTTTTACAAGAGTTTTTATAAAAATCCACTGTCCATAGTTAGTGCGACTGACCAGTCTGTATTTAAGCACATGATTGTTGTTGGGATAAACTTTAAAGTAAAAAATTGAGAAAAGTAACTGATCCTGTAGCAAATGAACTTCTAAAGACTCATCAGACCCCTTCTACTCTGAAACTTTTACCATCTATAAATACTCTTTAGTAATTAATGAAACCCCTGAATGAAATACGTAATGCATAGTAATCAATAGACTAAGTCAAAACTATTGGTGGACCATATTGGCCCTTGGTACTTCCAGCCTTGACTTTCTACTGGCAAGTCATCAAGTCATTCAGTTAGTGTGTAATATGACATAATTTACAAGGCTCACTCTGCAAGACATCAACAACAAAACGTCAGCCATAGCCAGCTTCCATCACCAATGTTTAATATATAAATTCTGACATTCACTTTTCTGATGATAGCTTAACTTATAATATAGCTCCTCTTTGTTGACATTATTCTTAATTGTATTATAATCAATATTGTTTACTTTTACCTTTCTAGACAACAGGTGTTGAACTGTTGGTGAAGCAGGTTAACATACCAGACACAAAGGATGGAGTGGTATGTATCCTTATTGGTGTGCACATTTTGCAAAATTGTCTTCCTAATGATACATTCATGTCTTATTTGGATTTAATGTAATTGACAAATTTCTGTTAACCTCTAAAAAGCATAAAATGAGTTATTGTTGTTTTTGTTGTGTTTTTTTTTTGTTCCAATGCAACTTTTCACAATGCTTTTTACTTATGACTGTCAGTTTTACATAAAAAGCAATAGTAGCATTATGTAGCAGTTGAAAACTCTTGGATTAGCACTATAGTCTTGGTTTAAGTGAAAGAAACGGACTTCATTAAGTGTAACAGAATTGTTATACAAGTGAAGATGACATACCATTTAGGACTGTCTAAGGCACTGAAATTAAATATGTTTACTGTTTACAGGAGCTGTACCTATATGACTCAGCTGGAAAAGAACTCTTTGCAGAGTTTGTTCCAAAATTTGTAAGTAAACAAGAATTTTGTTTTATAGTAAGTCAGATTACAATGTGCAGTATTATATATTGGCAAAGTTTGACATATTTTCAATCCATTCATGTCAAGTCATGACAAATTGAAGTAGTGTTTGTTATATCTCCTTACTTTATTTCTTGTTTATTTGGGTTATTGCTGTTTTTCCAGTAATATTCCAGTTTTGTAATGGCAGCTTGTTAAGTTCACCAGTAATATTCCAGTTTTGTATTGGCAGCTTGTTAAGTTAACCAGTAATATGGCAGCTTGTTAAGTTAACCAGTAATATTTCAGTTTTGTAATGGCAGCTTGTTAAGTTAACCAGTAATATTTCAGTTTTGTAATGGCAGCTTGTTAAGTTAACCAGTGTTTCTGATTTCTGTACCAGTACTGAATTATACTTGACAGGTAACTGACCACTTGCCCACAGTATCAGCTCTGTTTAATGTTTTTCATCATGCAATGTTGCCAATATTCTTTTTTTATTTCGACAAGATTTCTGTACTATAAAGTTAATTTACTATTCAGTTTGAATTACTTTTATATCCAATTATAATTTTCATATCATTCTAGTGGGAACATCCATCATTAGTAGTTGTTGTATATGACTGTACTAGTGAGACATCGTTCAACAGTTGTGAGAAATGGTTACAGAGAGTTCGACAAGAGAGCCCTGATGTTCAGATACCTGGTAAAAATTCACCGTTCTGTCTTTATAAATTCATTTGTCACCCCACTGGTTGAAAACAAGTTGTGGAGACTATATGATTGTGTTTTTTATCTGTCATTCTGCCCATCAGTGTTAACAAATGAGTACATATGTCATTACTTTGTGTCTAGGACAATAGATAACAGTACATCCATTCATTCCATTGCTCTTATGTAACTTAAAATTTTCTTATGTTGCTAAAGGAACAATAGTGAGAACAAAAGAGTAGCCAAATAAGTAAAAAGGCCAACACAGATTTTTTTTCCTGTCCAGTCCATAAATCATCTATCAAGGGATTTTAATTTTACTTGGCACAAATGTTCCCCATAGTTGGACAATATGTCTTGCACTACACCTGATCCCTAGTTCAAAGGTCAGAGTCACACTTGGAGGTCAAAGGTCAACAGGTTATTTTTTTCTTGTCCAGTCCATAACTCTTCTGTCCATTAAGGGATTTAATTTCACTTAGCATAAATGTTCCACATAGTAAGGCAGTGTGTCATGCACTGTGCCCAGATCCCTAGCTCAAAGGTCAAAGTCACACTTGGAGGTCATATGTCAACTTGGTTTTTACATGTCCAGTCTGTAACTCAACCATCCTTCAAGGGATTTTTAGCTTGACTACTAGCACACTGGCCATAGCTTTCACAGAAGCAGTGGTTCCAACGCCGCAGTGCAGGAGGATTCGTCGCAGAAGCGGTGGAGAAATATGGTCGGCTGACTATATTTACACTCTCATCGGTACTTTTTCTAACGAGTGTTTCACGTTTTACTGAAAAACAGCCAGTGAGACAGGAGCCCACATGTGTACTCTTCCAGCCACAAACACTTTCTCAGTGCAATTCTTTGTCATTAATGTAAACACTTCTATACAGTTTGACCAGGGACTGCCGTTTTTGTAGAATTCTATCAGAAATGGTAAAATCTTGTACAAAACGACCCCTGAGCACGTTTGCATCAACATGTAAGTCTGACACTTTCAAGCAAAAACTTTTTCTCCGTAATTGGTGATTTTTCATTGCAAGCATACAAAATGATCGACCAAAAATGATTCCAACGCAGTGTGCGGTGGGTACGCAACGCATTACGGTGGATCTTGTTTCTTTAATGTTCACTTTTGACTTTAAATTGGAGTAAACAGCATTATTCCAGAATTTTGATTTGGTAGGGCCATGAAATCACTTTGACATTAGATAGCAACAGAGACTGAAAATTAAGAATAAATATGATATTCATTTGCACAACCGTAAATACAAAATATCAAGTGACAATATTGATTGTCTGGTTAAATGCGGACCACATGCGACTTCTGCATCTTATGATAAACCAACTAAAGTACAATGCAATTACTAATACGTAGCATACCATAACAAAATGCCATTGAGCAGCTGTGTTATAGGAGTTAAGACTTTTTACAAGTAGGCTAATTTACCTCTTCTTCAACAATATCCTTTTATTTTCAATATCTCAGTGTCAAGGGAAAAATTTAGATATTTTTTCATAGTGACAAGATTAGATTATTTGATTGCCCTTCGTCCGTCAGTCGTCTGTCCGTCCGTCCACAATTTCTTGTGAGCACGATGGAGACCTCATTTTTAGCTCATCTGATTTTTTGAAAAAAAATGATGAGTTATTGTCATCACTTGAGTGGTTGTCGGCGTCGGCGTCGGCGTCGGCGTTGCCTGGTTAAGTTTTATGTTTAGGTCAGCTTTTCTCCTAAACTATCAAAGCTATTGCTTTGAAACTTGGAATACTTGTTCACCATCATAAGCTGACCCTGTATAGCAAGAAACATAACTCCATCTTGCTTTTTGCAAGATTTATGGCCCCTTTTGTACTTAGAAAATATCAGATTTCTTGGTTAAGTTTTATGTTTAGGTCAACTTTTCTCCTAAACTATCAAAGCTATTGCTTTGAAACTTGGAATACTTGTTCACCATCATAAGCAGACCCAGTACATCAAGAAACATAACTCCATCTTGCTTTTTGCAAGCTTTATTGCCCCTTTTGGACTTAGAAAATCAGTTTTCTTGGTTAAGTTTTATGTTTAGGTCAGCTTTTATCCTAAACTATCAAAGCTATTGCTTTAAAACTTGCATCACTTGTTCACCATCATAAGTTGACCCTGTACAGCAAGAACCATAACTCCATCCTGCTTTTTGCAAGATTTATGGCCCCTTTTGGACTTAGAAAATATCAGATTTCTTGGTTAAGTTTTATGTTTAGGTCAACTTTTTCTCTTAAACTATCTAAGCTATTGCTTTGAAACTTGCAACACTTGTTGAACATCATAAGCTGACCCTGTACAGCAAGCAACATAACTCCATCCTGCTTTTGCAATAATTATTGCCCCTTTTGGACTTAGAAAATCATTTTCTTGGTTGAGTATTATGTTTAAGTCAACTTTTCTCATAAACTATCAAAGCTATTGCTTTAAAACTTGCAATAGTTTTTCACCATCATAAGTGGACACTGTACATCAAGAAACATAACTTTATTCTGCTTTTTGCAAGAATGATGGCCCTTTTTAGACTTAGAAAATCATGGGTAGGACAATATTTCTAATACACAAAAAAAATCAGATGAGCGTCAGCACCCGCAAGGCGGTGCTCTTGTTCAACAGATTTTAATCCCTGAAGGAGCCAAAATGTTCACCTTATGAACATGATTGCAGTGACATTTTACTTCCGACTTAAACCACCATTACACACAAATTAAGTCACAATAAGATCTCTGTTCCTATTGAAAACCAGCTAGATTCTGTCATAATGTTCAAGAGATACTACCCCTGAAAGGGGCAAATTTTCTATTCTGGCCCTCTCAGCCATATAAGGTTTCATTTATGCTTGGATTTGATACAAACTTGCATATGTGTGCCCAATCACATGATCGCGCTACGTCATTTTGAGCTCGAAAGTTAAAGTGGAAACGTAAACAAAAGTTATAAATCAGGGTGTAAGTTTCTTTTTTTATTCAATATATTGTGTTAATAATTAAAGTGCTATCCCCGGTACTACAATTTTCCTGCCAAAACCTTCTCGTTTTAACGCTATTTCTATTCAACCACGTTCGACAGTATGCGCTCAATGTTTAAGTCAATTGAACAGGAATAGCATTAAAACGAAAAGCTTTTGGTGGGGAAATCGTAGTACCGGGGATAGCACTTTCAAATAGGTTTCGAATCATATGCCTGATATAAACACAATATATAGATTAAAAAACTTACGCCCTGATTTTAATTTTTTGTTACCTTTCTACTTTCACTTTCGAGCTCAAAATGACGTAGCGCGATCACATGATTAGGCACACTGTGCACGGAATTTTTATCTTAAGAATCTCTAGGTCAAGTTCGAAACTTTGTCATGTGGGGTCAAAAACTAGGTCACCAGGTCAAATCAAAGGAAAGCTTGTTAACACCATACGCCACATTCATGGCCTTATCTTAAGTAATGTTTATCTTGATGATTCTAAGGCTAAGTTTAACATTGAAAGATAAATGGAGAAATAGAGTACAAACTACTAACAACAGACAAGCAGAAAGAAATGTTACAATAAATGAAAGACAAAAACTTCATTCTCCTTTGAAAACTGTCACAGCGCCAATCAAACATATTAAGAGACCTTTAACTCCAAGAGGACGACAAGTAATCAACTCATTTCAGTTATTCTTATTATAACAACTGAAGAGAAATTACAGCTGGGAACATACTTAAATATGCTAAAACATTATTAAAAACCTAAAAATGACAAATGGTTGCAGCATGTGCATTGTGTTGGAGAATACTCCCCTGCCCCCACCCCAATGCGTACCCGACTTTGATATTATGTGGCCAAAACAAAAATAAGGGACAGCAGAAACCCTGTCAGTTTGTATATTAGATAAGTTTGTCTGTTCTATGATGTAAAAGTCGCAGGTGGTAAGCATTTAATCAAACAATCGATATTGTCCGTTGATATTTTGTAGGAAAGGGAAAAGGAAAATGAAGAAAACCTTCATGCTTAATATGAATAATCATAATTGAGGTGTATTTAGTACGAAAGAACATGGCGTTATTATTTGGCAGTTGATTTAGTAAAATAATTATGGTTTAAAATAAAGCTTTTCGTGTATGCATTCAACAGAACGGAAGTGCAAATCAATAGTATATTATTACTAAACATTTTCTATTGCTGTCTGATGTCAAAGTGATTTCATGGACCTACCCCAATCAAAATCCCAGGAAAATGTTGTTTACTTAAGTTAAAAGTCCGTATCGAACATTAAAGAAACAAGATCCACCGTAATGCGTTGCAATTGTACCCACCGCACACTGCGCTGGAATCATTTTTGGTTAATTTTTTCATATGCCTGTAATAAAAATTCACCTATTACAAAGAAAAAGTTTTTGTTTGAAAGTGCCGTACTTACGATTTGCTGCAAATGTGCTCAGGGATCATTTTGTACAAGATTTTACTATTTTTAATGGGAATTCTACAAAAACAGCAGTCCTTCGTCAAACTGTACAGAAGTGTTTACATTAATGACAAAGAGTTGCACTGAGAAAGTGTTTGTGGTTGGAAGAGTACGCATGTGGGCTCCTGTCCCACTGGTTGTTTTCAGTAAAACGTGAAAAACTCATTAGAAAACTTACCGAAGACAGCATAAATGTAGTCAGTCGGCCATATTTCTCCGCCGCGGCATTGGAACCACCGCTTCTGTGAAAGCTATGGCCAGTGTGACTAGTATATGAAGTATATGGAGAGCTATCTTATATTATCAGGCATAGGTTAAGAGTTTGTATGCACTTTCACTCTGTCTCTGTTATTTCTAAATGAATTTGATTCAGATTTAAATCAGTTGTTCCCATCATCATACAGCATAAGTGCCATAACTGTGGCACCAATATTTCAAGAATTATGCCCCATTTGTACTTAGAATGTCTGGCTAATTTTGATGCACTTTCACTATATCTCTGTTATTTCTGAATGGATTTAATTGAAACTTAAGACTGTTTTTACACATCATCACCCATATCATATGACCTAAGGGCCATAACTCTGACACCTATTTTTCATGAAATATCCACCTTTTTTACATAGAACTTCGGGTTAAAGTTGTTACTTAATCTGTCATTGTAATTTATCATAATTAATTCAACAAAACGTGAAGTAAAAACTTATGATCATACTAAAACCGGGTAAGAGCAGAATGGAAATTACAAGTTGAAGTACATATATTTGCTATAGCCTTGGTGTATGTTTTACAGGTGTTGTTATAGCAAACAAAACAGATCTCGACCAAAGACGTGTTATCAGTCCAAAAATGGGTGCAGACTTTGCAGCATCACAAGGTCTTAAATACTTTGAGTGTTCAGCAGTAAGTATTAGTTAAAATGAACTCTACAATGTCAGCTAGTTTACATCAGTAACTTGTCAGTTATAATGAATTCTACAGTGTCAGTGTTCAGCAGTAAAAATCAGTGATGATGAACTCTACAAGATTAGTGTTCAGCAGTAAGTATCAGTTATAATAAAATCTACAGTGTGAGTGTTCAGCAGTATCAGTTATAATGAACTCTGCCATGTCAGTGTTCAGCAGTAAGTATCAGTTATAATGAAAGCTACAGTGTCAGTGTTCAGCAGTAAGTATCAGTTATAATGAACTCTACAATGTCAGTGTTCAGCAGTAAGTATCAGTTATAATGAAAGCTGCAGTGTCAGTGTTCAGCAGTAAGTATCAGTTTTAATGAACTCTACAATGTCAGTGTTCAGCAGTAAGTATCAGTTATAATGAACTCTACAATGTCAGCGTTATAATGAACTCTACAGTGTCAGTGTTCAGCAGTAAGTATCAGTTATAATGAACTCTACAGTGTCAGTGTTCAGCAGTAAGTATCAGTTATAATGAACTCTACAATGTCAGTGTTGTAATGAACTCTACAATGTCAGTGTTCAGCAGTAAGTATCAGTTATAATGAACTCTACAATGTCAGTTTTCAGCAGTAAGTATCAGTTATAATGAACTCTACAATGTCAGCATTCAGCAGTAAGTATCAGTTATAATGAACTCTACAATGTCAGCGTTATAATGAACTCTACAATGTAAGCGTTCAGCAGTAAGTATCAGTTATAATGAACTCTACAATGTCAGTGTTCAGCAGTAAGTATCAGTTATAATGAACTCTACAATGTCAGTGTTCAGCAGTAAGTATCAGTTATAATGAACTCTACAATGTCAGCGTTATAATGAACTCTACAATGTAAGCGTTCAGCAGTAAGTATCAGTTATAATGAACTCTACAATGTCAGTGTTCAGCAGTAAGTATCAGTTATAATGAACTCTACAATGTCAGCGTTATAATGAACTCTACAATGCAAGCGTTCAGCAGTAAGTATCAGTTATTATGAACTCTACAATGTAAGCGTTCAGCAGTAAGTATCAGTTATAATGAACTCTACAATGTCAGTGTTCAGCAGTAAGTATCAGTTATAATGAAAGCTACAATGTCAGTGTTCAGCAGTAAGTATCAGTTATAATGAACTCTACAATGTCAGTGTTCAGCAGTAAGTATCAGTTATAATGAACTCTACAATGTCAGTGTTCAGCAGTAAGTATCAGTTATAATGAACTCTACAATGTCAGCGTTATAATGAACTCTACAATGTCAGCGTTATAATGAACTCTACAATGTAAGCGTTCAGCAGTAAGTATCAGTTATAATGAACTCTACAATGTCAGCGTTATAATGAACTCTACAATGTCAGCGTTCAGCAGTAAGTATCAGTTATAATGAACTGTACAATGTCAGCGTTATAATGAACTCTACAATGTAAGCGTTCAGCAGTAAGTATCAGTTATAATGAACTCTACAGTGTCAGTGTTCAGCGGTATGTATCAGTTATAATGAAAGCTACAGTGTCAGTATTCAGATGTTTGTATCAATAACATTGTCAGTATTCAGATGTATATATATCAATAACATTGGCAGTATTCATATGTATGTATCAGTAACCTTGTCCATGTTCTGATGTATATATCAATAACATAGTCAATGTTCAGATGTTTATATCAATAATAATGTCAGTGTTCAGATGTATATCAATAACATTGTCAGTATTCATATGTATGTATCAGTACATTGTTCATGTTCTGATGTATGTATCAATAACTTTGTCAGTGTTTATATGTATGTATCAATAACAATGTCAGTGTTCAGATGTATGTATCAGTAACTTTGTCGGTGTTTAGATGTATGTATCAATAACAATGTCAGTGTTCAGATGTATGTATCAGTAGCAGATGTATGTATCAGTAACTTTGTCGGTGTTCAGATGTATGTATCAATAACAATGTCGGTGTTCAGATGTATGTCTCAGTAACTTGTCAAGTGTTTAGATGTATGTATCAATATCAATGTCAGTGTTCAGATGTATGTCTCAATAACTTTGTCAAGTGTTTAGATGTATGTCTCAATAACTTTGTAAAGTGTTTAGATGTATGTATCAATAACAATGTCAGTGTTCAATATTCTTGAACTTCATACAATTGTTTATTTTGCAGAAAGAGATGCAGGGAGTTGATGCACCATTCTACTACCTGGCTAATGAATTCTACAAGATATACCAGGAAAAAATTGAAATGTTTAAATCCCTAGGAATGCAATGATTTATCATAAATTACAGACATTCATATTTTTATACATGTACATTCCGTCCACTCTATTGTATCAGTAATTTATTAGTTGATCTGAAATAAAAGTTGATATTTAGAAATTTTTCAGTTTGCTTACTTGTTGAGATTGCAAAGTGGTTGTGTTAATTATAGTCACATACATCAGAATCTTATCTGCTCACTATGGATTTAGATTTGTCTAAAGCATTTTACCACAAAAATACTTTATTTAAACAAAAATGAAGGGAAATAAATATTCTGGTTTCAAGGCTTTGCACTAAAATTTAGACAGTTTTTTTATAAAGGTTGTCTTTCTTCTTTTTTTATTGTGTTGAAAATTGAAATAACTTTCACTAAATGAACACCACATTTTCAGAAAAGGAAAATGTAAAATTTAGGTTTCATGAATCATTGAATGTAAGATCTGATCTTGCATCTAAAACAACTAAATTTTCATTTTAGAAGAAATGGGGGTTGGGCACATTCTCTTGAAGACAATTTTTATCACGGTATGAAAACCTACACTTGTTATATCCTAAGAAGTGATGAATAAACAGATCTGCCCTCATTTTTCACCCCCAAATGCAAGATCTTACTGTATCAATATTTATTGTATCCACAAGTTTTAAATGATAATATACAGTACCAGGGATAGTTTTCCTGAAGAAAGATATATATGAAAATAGGGCAATAATTTTCTTTAATTAAAGTTACACTGTCTTACTTTACTATGATGTATGACCATTTCTTATTGATTCAAACATTCTCGTTTACTTGAACTTTAGACATTACAGTTGTTATCTATGTCTTTGGTAAATTTTTCATATTGCTGAAGTAGCTGCCGCAGCTGCACCTTAATTGTTAATACAAAGTAACATTCATTATCCAAACTCTCAGCTTCATCTTTTAATATGTACATAGTACAGCTGCAAATGATGCCACTTACTTAAACTTGACACATATTTCAGTCTCATGCTTGACAATATATGCATCCTGCTGCAGTTTACTGTGCATATTTTAGTTTGTTATATAAAGCAAATGCAGTAGCTTTTGCAACTATGTAAATGTCTTCAAAATTTACTTTTCTTAGAAAGGTTTATATACAAAGTTCCTGGAAATGTACATAAAATAAGAAATGTCCATATTAGTTGAAAGGATAGATGGATAAAGCTTTTCTTGATTTGGCAATTTTTCACAATATTTGAGTATTCATTAAATATCAAAGATACCATATTGCATTTTCCAGTTTTCTTCATACTGTAAAATTATTAATATATGGGGGGACTATAATTTGCATGGTTGAGTCAATCTACAAAATTAAATCGCAACAAACAGTAAAATTCCTGTACATTTGAGCCGTGCCATGGGAAAACCAACATAGTGGGTTTGCAACTAGCATGGATCCAGACCAGCCTGCGCATCCGCGCAGTCTGGTCAGGATCCATGCTTTTCGCTAACGGTTTCTCTAATTGCAGTAGGCTTTAAAAGCAAACAGCATGGATCCTGACCAGACTGCGCGGATGCGCAGGCTGGTCTGGATCCATGCTGGTCGCAAACCCACTATGTTGATTTTCTCATGGCATGGCTCATTTTATGTTCAAAAGTCAAGATCCACAAATTTATATCCCCTCGAAATAGTTGATTTTACCAAAACCACAAAATATGAATTTAAACAGCCCTGCGTAAAACATGTTTTAAAGCTTTCAAATTTTATTTTGTATGTTTTACCAATAAATATAAGAAAGGATATTGTGAATTGACTGAGATTTATCGTCGAGGGATTTTTCATCTGAATAATAAATATGCCATATTGTATCAAGAAGTCCACAGTTAGGAAAAAAAAAAATGAAAGAAAGAAAGGCAAAATGGCAAGCATATTCTGGCAGATTTTGAATGCTTAACATTTTCCCAGGAAGGAAAATTCCAATGTAGAATGGTTGTACAATACAACAATAATATGTGACCAGTATTTTAAGCTTATGATTCTATCTTGATTGCTACTGAAATGTTTGAATCAAATTCAGGGTGAGCTATTAGTATAGGTGGATGGTCCGTCATCCGTCATCCACATTTTCACTTAAACATCTTCTCTGAAACCACTGGTCAGAATAACACCAAATTTGGTCTGTAGCATCCTGGCGAGGTTCTCTATCAATTTTGTTCGAATGGGGGCATTAAGAAAAGCTAGAGCTAAAAATGGAAAAACCTTTAAACAACTTCTTTTCATGAATCGCTAGACAGATCTTCATCAAACTTGATCTGTAGCATCATAATAAGGTCCTCTCTCAAATTTATTCAAATATGGGCCCCTTGTAAGGGCCACTAGAGCTTAAAATAGAAAAACCTTTAAACAACTTCTTATCAAGAACCGCTTGATGGATCTTCATCAAACTTGGTCTGATGCATCATTATATGGTCCTCTCAAAAATTTGTTCAAATGAGGGCACTTGGCCCCTTTTAGAGGCCGCTAGAGCTAAAAATAGAAATACCTTTAAAAGTCTTCTTCTCATGAACTGCTTGATGGATCTGCATTAAACTTTGTCTGTCGCATAATTATATGGTCCTCTCCTAAATTTTTACAAATGGGGGCACTTGGGTCCCTTATAGGGCTGCTAGAGCTAAAAATAGAAAAAAGAACTAGCTAAACTGTAATAATGCATATTGAACAAGCAAATTCGATGAATTGGTATCCCCCGCCGAAAGGGTTTGTGGTGAGGAATGGCAAAAAGATATATCCGCCAAAAAGTTAAGGATGTTAATAAGAAGCAAATAATTTCATTAGTCAAAATCAATTTAACAGAAAACAAATGTTTAATTAAAGAGTACATAATAAATGTATGATACTTTGATCCTGACTAAAGAATTTATTTTGAATGGGATATGCTTACTGTAATAAGCTTAGCTTTTAAAATTAAATGCAGTTAATTGAAATGTGAGCTTGAAGTTTAACTGGAATGAAATATCGTCTTTGAGTGGTTTGGCACCAGGTGTTGCTGTTTTACATGTACATTTAAAAGATCAGATGTCCTTAAGAGAACACAGGTAAGATATCTTGAACATGGCTGAGGGCAAGGTTTGTGCAGTCACAACTTAACATGTTGAAGGTTTGAACATTTAAAAAAAAAAAAAAGGAATGGAAATATATATATCTATTTATTTTTTTAGGGGGTGGGGGTGCAGGGGAATGGGAGAGGAAACAAAATTTCACATGCTGATTATAAATATTGATTGAAAATTAAAAATAAAAAAAAAAGGTAAAAGGGTAAAGTTGGAGGGGGGGGGGGGCAGAGGATGCATGATCAGTGGTGGGCATGACTGGGTGGAGAAGTGAGGTGGGGGAATGGTACAACTTGGAAGGTTTGAAAAAAAAACTAAAATAAATGAAAAAAAAAAAAAAAAATTGGGAGGGGGGGGAGGGGGTGTGACCAAGGCAAGTGGGTGACCAGGTGTGGGTGCGCAACTTCACATGTTCATAATAAATGTTCACAGAAAAGAATGAAAGAAATTTAATGAAATTCTGCCAAATGGTAAGTTTGTTATGTACAAATATGTGCATTTTTAGACAATTAAAGGGCAATAACTCTGAAGTTACAAAAAGAAATCCGTACAAAATTGTCTGTGCACAACCACATTATAGTGCTCTAAATTCTGTTAAAGTTTCATAGTTCTAGGTCAAATATATCAAAAGTTATGATGCAGAAATTGGCATATCTATAGATCTAGTATAGTACCCTATATAGTTAACACTAGAAACTTCTAAGGGCCATAACTCTGGTGTTACTTTGGCAATCTGTCTGAAACTTGATGGGCCCCATAACCTCATAGTGGTGAACATGTATATGAAGTTTGTTTGAAAAAAATCTAAAATGAATGATTTTTAGCTCACCTGTCACAAAGTGACAAGGTGAGCTTTTGTGATCGCGCGGTGTCCGTCGTCCGTGCGTGCATCCGTGCGTGTGACCGTCCGTAAACTTTTGCTTGTGACCACTCTAGAGGTCACATTTTTCATGGGATCTTTATGAAAGGTGGTCAGAATGTTCATCTTGATGATATCTAGGTCAAGTTCGAAACTGGGTCACGTGCCTTAAAAAACTAGGTCAGTAGGTCTAAAAATAGAAAAACCTTGTGACCTCTCTAGAGGCCATATATTTCACAAGATCTTCATGAAAATTGGTCAGAATGTTCACCTTGATGATATCTAGGTCAAGTTCGAAACTGGGTCACGTGCCTTCAAAAACTAGGTCAGTAGGTCTAAAAATAGAAAAACCTTGTGACCTCTCTAGAGGCCATATATTTCAAAAGATCTTCATGAAAATTGGTCAGAACGTTCATCTTGATGATATCTAGGTCAAGTTCGAAACTGGGTCACGTGCCTTCAAAAACTAGGTCAGTAGGTCTAAAAATAGAAAAACCTTGTGACCTCTCTAGAGGCCATATATTTCACAAGATCTTCATGAAAATTGGTCAGAACGTTCATCTTGATGATATCTAGGTCAAGTTCGAAACTGGGTCACGTGCCGTCAAAAACTAGGTCAGTAGGTCAAATAATAGAAAAACCTTGTGACCTCTCTAAAGGCCACATTTTTCATGGGATCTGTATGAAAGTTGGTCTGAATGTTCAACTTGATGATATCTAGGTCAAGTTTGAAACTGGGTCACGTGCAATCAAAAACTAGGTCAGTAGGTCTAAAAGTAGAAAAACCTTGTGACCTCTCTAGAGGCCATATATTTCATGAGATCTTCATGAAAATTGGTCAGAATGTTCACCTTGATGATATCTAGGTCAAGTTCGAAAGTGGGTCACGTGCCATCAAAAACTAGGTCAGTAGGTCAAATAACAGAAAAACCTTGTGGCCTCGCTAGAGGCCATATTTTTCATGGGATCTGTATGAAAGTTGGTCTGAATGTTCATCTTGATGATATCTAAGTCAGTTTTGAAAGTTGGTCACGTGCCATCAAAAACTAGGTCAGTAGGTCAAATAATAGAAAAACCTTGTGACCTCTCTAAAGGCCATATTTTTGATGGGATCTGTATGAAAATTGGTCTGAATGTTCATCTTGATGATATCTAGGTCAAGTTCGAAACAGGGTCATGTGCAGTCAAAAACTAGGTCAGTAGATTTAAAAATAGAAAAACCTTGTGACCTCTCTAGAGGCCATACTTGTGAATGGATCTCTATAAAAAATGGTCAGAATGTTCACCTTGATGATATCTAGGTCAAGTTTGAAACTGGGTCACATGCCTTAAAAAACTAGGTCAGTAGGTCAAATAATAAAAAAACCTTGAGTCCTCTCTAGAGGCCATACTTTTCATGGGATCTGTATGAAAGTTGGTCTGAATGTTCATCTTGATGATATCTAGGTCAAGTTTGAAACTGGGTCAATTGCGGTCAAAAACTAGGTCAGTAGGTCTAAAATTATTAAAATCTTTTGACCTCTCTAGAGGCCATATTTTTCAATGGATCTTCATGGAAATTGATCTGAATGTTCATCTTGATGATATCTAGGTCAGTTTCGAAACTGGGTCACGTGCGGTCAAAAACTAGGCCAGTAGGTATAAAAAGAGAAAAACCTTGTGACCTCTCTAGAGGCCATATATTTCATGAGATTTTCATGAAAATTAGTGAGAGTGTTCACCTTGATGATATCTAGGTAAAATTCAAAACAGGGTCACGTACCATCGAAAACTAGGTCAATAGGTCAAATAATAGAAAAACCTTGTGACCTCTCTAGAGACCATATTTTTCAATGGATCTTCTTGAAAATTGGTCAGAATTTTTATCTTGATAATATCTAGGTCAAGTTCAAAACTGGGTCACATGAGCTCAAAAACTAGGTCACTATGTCAAATAATAGAAAAAACGATGTCATACTCAAATCTGGGTCATGTGGGAAGAGGTGAGCGATTCAGGACCATCATGGTCCTCTTGTTTTTTTTTGGGAGGGGGGGGGGTCGGGGGATAGGGGGGGAGGTGTGTGATCAAGGTAAGGGGGTGACCAGGTGTGGGTACACAACTTCACATGTTTACAATAAATGTTCATGGAAAAGAATGAAAGAAATTTAATGAAATTCTACAAAATGGTAAGTTTGTTATGTACAAATATGTGGATTTTTATACAATTAAAGGGCAATAACTCTTGATATACAAATAAATCCAAATGAAATTGTGTGTACACAACCACATTATGGTGATCTGAATTCTGTTTAAGTTTCATAGTTCTAGGTCAAATATATCAAAAGTTATGATGCAGAAATTGCCATATTTATAGTACCCTTTATAGTTAACACTAGAAACTTCTAAGGGCCATAACTCTGGTGTTACTTGGGCAATCTGACTGAAACTTGACGGGCCGCAAGAACTCATTGTGGTGAACATGTATATGAAGTTTTCAATAAATATTCCCAACCATTTCCTAGATATGGCTCCGGACGGAAGGACGGACGGACGGAAAGACGGACGGAAGGACGGACGGACGGACAACGCCAAAACTATATCCCTCCGACTTTCGTCGGGGGATAATAAGGGAGAAAACTGCTAAACAGTGTACTATTCTACTGAGTAAGAATTAATTCTCTTGAATAAGCATAAACAGAAAGCTTTCAAAATCTTGTCTGAATCTGTAATGTCCTGAGTTTAGATATTTGGCATGTAGCATTATTAGTGGCCCTTTACCAAGTTTTTTTCAAATCATGCCCCTGGGGTCAAAATCGGCCCTACCCTGGAGCTCACTGGTTTTCATTTTTTTTTTTTAGCTCACCTGTCACAAAGTGACAAGGTGAGCTTTTGTGATCGCGTGGCGTCCGTCGTCCGTGCGTCCGTGCGTAAACTTTTGCTTGTGACCACTCTAGAGGTCACAATTTTCATGGGACCTTTATGAAAGTTGGTCAGAATGTTCACCTTGATGATATCTAGGTCAAGTTCGAAACTGGGTCACGTGCCTTCAAAAACTAGGTCAGTAGGTCTAAAAATAGAAAAAACCTTGTGACCTCTCTATAGGCATATATTTCACAAGATCTTCATGAAAAATTGGTCAGAATGTTCACCTTGATGATATCTAGGTCAAGTTCGAAACTGGGTCACGTGCCATCAAAAACTAGGTCAGTAGGTTTTAAAAATAGAAAAACTTGTGACCTCTCTAGAGGCCATATATTTCACAAGATCTTCATGAAAATTGGTCAGAATGTTCTCCTTGATGATATCTAGGTCAAGTTCGAAACTGGGTCATGTGCCATCAAAAACTAAGTCAGTAGGTCTAAAAATAGAAAAACCTTGTGACCCATCTAGAGGCCATACTTTTCAATGGATCTTCATAAAAATTGGTCAGAATGTTCACCTTGGTGATATCTAGGTCAAGTTCAATACTGGGTCATGTGCCTTCAAAAACTAGGTCAGTAGGTCAAATAATAGAAAAACCTTTTGACCTCTCTAGAGGCCATATTTTTCATGGGATCTGTATGAAAGTTGGTCTGAATGTTCATCTTGATGATATCTAAGTCAAGTTCGAAACTGGGTCAACTGCGGTCAAAAACTAGGTCAGTAGGTCAAATAATAGAAAAACCTTGTGACCTCTCTAGAGGCCATATTTTTCATGGGATCTGTATGAAAGTTGGTTTGAATGTTCATCTTGATGATATCTAGGTCAAGTTCAAAACTGGGTCAACTGCGGTCTAAAACTAGGTCAGTAGGTCTAAAAATAGAAAAACCTTGTGACCTCTCTAGGCGCCGTACTTTTCAATGGATCTTCATGAAAATTGATCAGAACGTTCACCTTGATGATATCTAGGTCAGGTTCGAAACTGGGTCACATGCTGTCAAAAACTAGGTCAGTAGATCAAATAATAGAAAAACCGTGTGACCTCTCTAGAGGCCATATTTTTGATGGGATCTGTATGAAATTTGGTTTGAATGTTCATCTGATGATATCTAGGTCAAGTTCGAAACTGGGTCAACTGCAGTCAAAACTAGGTCAGTAGGTCTAAAAATAGAAAAACCTTGTGACCTCTCTAGAGGCCATATTTTTCAATGAATCTTCATGAAAATTGGTCAGAATGTTCATCTTGATGATATCTAGGTCAAGTTCGAAACTGGGTCACGTGTAATCATAAACTAGGTCAGTAGGTCAAATAATAAAAAAACCTTGTGACCTCTCTAGAGGCCATATTTCTCATGGGATCTGTATGAAAGTTGGTCTTAGTATTCATCTTGATGATATCTAGGTCAAGTTCGAAACTGGGTCAACTGCGGTCAAAAAACTAGGTCAGTAGGTCTGAAAATAGAAAAACCTTTAGACCACATTTAGAGGCCATATTTTTCAATGGATCTTCATGAAAATTTGTCTGAATGTTCACCTTGATGATATCTACATAAAATTTGAAACTGGGTCACGTGTGGTCAAAACTAGGTCAGTAGGTATAAAAATAGAAAAACCTTGTGACCTCTCTAGAGGCCATACTCTTCATGAGATCTTCATGAAAATTGGTGAGAATGTTCACCTTGATAATATCTATGTCAAGTTCAAAACTGGGTCATGTGCCTTCAAAAACTAGGTCATTAGGTCAAATAAAAGAAAAACCTTGTGACCTCTCTAGAAGCCATATTTTTCAATGGATCTTCATGAAAATTGGGTCATTTGGAGAAGGTGAGCGATTCAGGACCATCATGGTCCTCCTGTTTTTTAAGCTTGAGTCAAGCAAGCAACTAAACTCGGGTGAGCAATATGGGGCCAACATAGCCCTCTTATTACAAGACAGTATTGACACTATTTACAACTCAAAAACACTTGTCGATTATGTTTAAGAACCAATTCAGTATGTTCAATCATAAGGGAGATACTACTCTGGAGGGACACATGCAGATGAAGGTAAATGCTAAAAGATAATCCATTCTACTTCTGCAAGGAACAAATGTCTGTATGCAATGGATAATTATTATCAAAGTCTCATTATTTATAATGCATCATTACTATACCGGTACATATTTTAGTTCTACCCTGTGCAGTAAATTATTTACTTGGGCTATCCTGCATAATTATCCTGCATACACCTTTGAGTCAACAAAAAGCATGAATGTCTCTGTAATAGAAATAAAACTGAATTACTCTGGTGTAAATGATTTAATTATTAACTAATTGATTGATTCAATTTTCTTTTTATTTTCCATTTGTTGCTTTTGTTTTCCATTTATTGCTTAATGTTTGAAAAAGCACGACATTACTGACTACTGGAGAGGGACCATACAGCTTTCAGCAGTAATTAGGCCATGTACATCTGAATAACAGCGGTACCATTGTTTATAATCGAGTTATATTTTTAGCTCACCTTGTCACTTTGTGACCGCGCAGCGTCCGTCGTCCGTGCGTAAACTTTTTGCTTGTGACTATTCTAGAGGTCACATTTTTCATGGGATTTTTATGAAAGTTGGTCAGAATGTTCACCTTGATGATATCTAGGTCAAGTTCGATACTGGGTCATGTGCGGTCAAAAACTAGGTCAGTAGGTCTAAAAATAGAAAAACCTTGTGACCTCTCTAGAGGCCAGATTTTTCAATGGATCTTCATGAAAATTGATCAGAATGTTCATCTTGATGATATCTAAGTCAAGTTCGAAACTGGGTCAACTCCGGTCAAAAACTAGGTCAGTAGGTCAAATAATAGAAAATCCTTGTGACCTCTCTAGAGGTCATATTTTTCATGGGATCTGCATGAAAATTAGTCAGAATGTTCATCTTGATGATATCTAGGTCAAGTTCGAAACTGGGTCACGTCCGGTCCAAAACTAGGTCAGTAGGTCAAATAATAGAAAAACCTTGTGACCTCTGTAGAGGCCGTATTTTTCATGGGATCTGCATGAAAATTGGTCAGAATGTTTATCTTCATGATATCAAGGGCAAGTTTGAAACTGGGTTGACTGCGATCAAAAACTAGGTCAGTAGGTCAAATAATAGAAAATCCTTGTTACCTCTCTAAAGGTCATATTTTTCATGGGATCTGCATGAAAATTGGTCAGAATGTTCACCTTGATGATATCTAGGTCAGGTTCGAAAGTGGGTCATGTGCCATCAAAAACTAGGTCAGGAGGTCTAAAAATAGAAAAACCTTGTGACCTCTCTAGAGGCCATATATTTCACAAGATCTTCATGAAAATTGGTCAGAATGTTCTCCTTGATGATATCTAGGTCAAGTTCGAAACTGGGTCATGTGCCGTCAAAAACTAGGTCAGGAGGTCAAATAATAGAAAAACCTTGTGACCTCTCTAAAGGCCATATTTTTTAATGGATCTTCATGAAAATTAGTGAGAATGTTCACCTTGATGATATCTAGGTTAGTTTTGAAACTGGGTAACGTGCGGTGAAAAACTAGATCAGTAGGTCAAATAATAGAAAAACCTTGTGACCTCTCTAGAGGTCATATTTTACATGGGATCTGCATGAAAATTGGTCAGAATGTTCATCTTGATGATATCTAAGTCAAGTTCAAAACTGGGTTACGTGCAATCAAAAACTAGGTCAGTAGGTCAGATAATAGAAAAAACTTGTGACCTCTGTAGAGGCCAGATTGTTCATGGGATCTGCATGAAAATTGGTCAGAATGTTCATCTTGATAATATCTAGGTCAAGATTGAAACTGGGTCACATGTTATCAAAAACTAGGTCAGTAGGTCAAATAATAGAATAAACTTGTGACCTCTCTAGAGGCCATATTTTTCATGGGATCTTTATGAAAGTTGGTCTAAATGTTCATCTTGATGATATCTAGGTCAAGTTTGAAACTGGTTCAACTGCGGTCAAAAACTAGGTCACTAGGTCTAAACATAGAAAAACCTTGTGACCTCTATAGAGGTCATATTTTTCAATGGATCTTCATGAAAATTGGTGAGAATGTTCACCTTGATGATATCTAGGTCAAATACAAAACTGGGTCATATGCCTTCAAAAACTAGTTCATTATTTCAAATAATAGAAAAACCTTGTGACCTCTAGAGGCCATATTTTTCAATGGATCTTCACGAAAATTGGTCAGAAATTTTTATCTTGATGATATCTAGGTCAAGTTCAGAACTAGTTCACATGAGCTCTAAAACTAGGTCACTATGTCAAATAATAGAAAAAACGACGTCATACCCAGTTCATGAGGGGACAGGTGAGCGATTCAGGACCATCATGGTCCTCTTGTTATATTAATACATCATTTTAAAACACAAAAAATAATCAAAATCTTACCAAAGCATATTAATTTTGCTTATGACTTTCTGGGCTATATCCGTTGTAGGTACTCGATGTTTCCCTACCATGATGATGATGTTTATTGCATGGTATTTTGGGTTTTGCCAATTTCTTGAAATTGGGATGATAAATTTATGAAGATCTGAGTAATTTGTCTTGACATAATGAGAATTTTTTTTTTAAAATAACCCAAGACTGATCAGCAATGTATAGAATGCTATTTCTGTGACAAAAAAAAAGAAGTCAATGAAGTTTGTTTTGTAGTCCCATTCAGCAGATTTAGATAATGGA
The DNA here is from genome assembly GCF_021730395.1 of Mercenaria mercenaria. Lineage (NCBI taxonomy): Eukaryota > Metazoa > Mollusca > Bivalvia > Venerida > Veneridae > Mercenaria > Mercenaria mercenaria. The sequence continues at coordinate 86,489,050 of NC_069362.1, read as the reverse complement.
AAATATCAAATAATTAGTAATAATTGATTTCTATAGTGAAAAGAATATGTAACTTGAAAACATTTAAAAGTATTTCATACAATCGGGGTGATTTCGTTGTGTGACTAGCTCATATAAACTATTGGTTTCCATGTCCTTTTTAGCTCGACTATTTGAAGAATAAGTAGAGCTATCCTACTCACCACGGTGTCAGCGTCGGCGTCTGTGTCACACCTTTGTTAAGTTTTTCGTACCACTCCACATTTTGACTAAACCTTTTTGAGATAAAGCATTGAAACTTTCAACACTCGTGTACCATCACCTTGTGCAGTTTTAGGCAAGAGTACATAACTCCATCAAGGTTTTTGGCTGCATTATGGCCCCTTTTAACTTACAAATCTTGTTTACGTTCTTCGTACCAGTTCATATTTTGTGTTTGACATATGGCTTTTATCACTTGTTTATTATAACAATCTCTATCAGTAGGCAAGAGTACATAACTCTTCCAACTACTAATTTTTGGCTGAATTATGACCCTTTTTGGACTTTGAAATTGGTACAATTTTTGCACAAGTCCACGTTTTGTCAAAACTATTTGACATGTGACTTTGAAACTTTGAACACTTGTTTATCATCATGATTTCCAAATGTAGGCAAGAGTACATAATTCTGTCAACTATTTTGGCTGAATTATGGCCCTTATTGGGTTTGGAAATTGGCTCAGTTTTTGTACAAGTCATTGTTTTGTCAAAACTATTTGACATATTTCTTTGAAACTTTGAACACTTGTTTATCATCATGATCTTCATCTGTAGGCAAGAATACATAACTCTGTCAACTATTTTGGCTGAATTATGGCCCATTATGCACTTTGAAACTTTGACCACATGTTTACCATCACAGTCTACATGATTATGTAGGCAAGACTACATAACTAGGACAAGGACTTTAGCTCAGTTATGGCCCTTTTTAGCTCAACTGTTCAAAGAATAGTAGAGTTATTGGACTCACCCGTGTGTCCGCGTCCCGATTTGGTTAAGTTTTTGTATGTAAGCTGGTATCTAAGTAACCACTTGTTGGAATGGATTGAAACTTCACACACTTATTCACTGTGATAAACTGACTTACACTGCACAGGTTGCATAACTCTATTTTGCTTTAGCAGTTTTTGGTTAAGTTTTTGTATGTAAGTTGGTATCTCACTATCCACTAATGGGAATGAATTGAAACTTCACACACTTGTTCACTGTCATGATCTGACATGCACTGTGCAGGTCCCATAACTCTGCTTTGCATTTTTCAAGATAATGCCCCTTTTTTGACTTGGCAGTTTTTGGTTAAGTTTTTGTATGTAAGCTGGTATCTCAGTATTCACTAATGGGAAAGGATTGAAACTTCACATACTTGTTAACTGTCCTGATATAACATGCAGTGCAAAGGTTTAATAACTCTACTTTGCATCTTTAAAAAATTATGCCCCTTTTTCAACTTAGCAGTTTTTTGGTTAAATTTTTATATTATTATTATTATTATTATTATTATTATACCAGATTTATATGGCGCCCTTTTCATGATAAACATGTTCAAAGGCGCTTTACATATAGCAAATGCAGCCACACGCCACGAAATTCATCCTCTACTAGTACAGACACAGAGCGATCTGACCAGAGGGACAGAGTGAGACAAAGCCCCCAGAACAGATAGAGACAACTTTTAAGATACAGACTTGTCTGCATGGCTAACTTAGCCTAGCAGTCTGTGCAGGTTCCATAACCCTGTTTCCCATTTTTACAAAGTTATGCCCCTTTTTCGACTTTTGTTTTCATTTAATTGACAAGGCTGTTGAATAGTCGAGCGTTGCTGTCCTCCGGCAGCTCTTTTTTGACATAGAAATTAGTTAAGTTTGACATATCATTCCATATTTTGTCTAAACTGTTTGATTTATGGCTTTGAAACTTTGAACACTTAATGCTTACCATCATGGTCACACATTGCCAGTAAGTGCAAGACTTATCCAAATCTGCAAATACAGGTACATTGTTTGTCTTATCTATTTTTATTCTTTTGTCTGACCCCATACTTCCATCAATTCTTCGAATAGTCGAGCGGGCTGTCATTATTATAAATGCATTTAAGTCAAGATTGAAGCAACATTGGGTGAGTCATAATAAGTTTAATGCCAGTGCTATGAGAGTAAAAATAACAGTTTAAATGTTAATACAGGAAGAAGAAAAAAGTGAATCAGTTAAAGAAAGAAATAATAACAAATTCAACTTGTGCTGTGCTTGGAATCATAATAAAGGAAAAATTGTAAACATTTGGAGCTGTCTGTTGACATGATTCCAAGCACAGCACAAGTTGAATTTGTTATTATTTCTTTCTTTAACTGATTCACTTTTTTCTTCTTCCTGTATTAACATTTAAACTGTTATTTTTACTCTCATAGCACTGGCATTAAACTTATTATGACTCACCCAATGTTGCTTCAATCTTGACTTAAATGCATTTATAGTGAGTCATGACAAAATTGTTGCAGAGACATGTCTACTGCTCTAAACCCAAAGTAACTCCTTCTGAGCTTAGTCTTAGCCTTTTGTATTAAACAGCTTAAGTGAGTTCCTAGTGGTTGACAGTAGATGTATAAATTTTTTACCCTTATCAACCCTATATATATATATTATTAAAAAAAATTAAATATTTGAAACCTATCTGCTCTTTCTCTGCTATACTCAGTCTAGACAATGTGAAGTTATATACATCACCACAAAGAGACACCCTGTAATAACCCCCTACAGCATTTACGGCATTCAACTGAAGTCTACAAACAACGCAAAATACCTTAATTGGTGTTACTACATCCAATGACCTCTCCTGGAAAAAGCATTTTGACAGCATCACTAAAAAGGCAAATTCCACCATGTCCTTTATCACGAGAAACATCCGTTCTAGTTCCCAGACTGCCAAGGCTAATGCGTTCAAGACCTATGTCTGTCCAACTGTGCAGTATGCTTCGTCAGTCTGGTCTCCGAATCTCAAGTCAACCAAAATGAGATGGTCCAACGGAGAGCTGCTAGATTTGTGAAGAACAACCACGCCCAAACTAGCAGCATTACCAATATGCTCCATGAAATGAGATGGGACACCCTACAAGGTCGATGCAACTCCTCAAGGACTACTATGTTCTGCAAGATCAGAAACAAGCTTATTGACATAACTCCTGATCCATCACTTTGTGAGGCCAAGACTACCAGAGGCCATAACCAGCATTACTGCCAAATCCGTGCACCAACAAAAGTCTTATCAGAACAGTTCCTTCCCAGCCACCATCATCATATGGAACAAGCTGCCTCAAACTGCTGTTGCCCAAACATCCATGGAAGGTTTCCAACTGGTCCTGGCTGACCAACACACCCACTACACTCTTAGAGATGTTTTTATCAACTTTTACCTACTGTATATAGACGAACTTCTATCTGGAAGAAGTCAGTTCTGCCTGCTGTGCATGTTTAAAATAGTTTTTATCCGATTGCAAATATACTCCATACGGGGGGAGGCAATTACTGAAGATGATGATGATGATGATAACTCAAAGACTAGTAATCCCATAATTGTTATTATTTCATTATATCTTTCATCATATGGATCTATCTATCTATCTATCTATCTTCCATAACCGTCAAACCCCTTGCGGGGACGTAGACGTTTTGCGCGTCAAAATCATAAAGAGAAAGAATATAGTGATAAAAATTTAGAGTGGAAGAAACTAAAAACTAATTTTGGTGAAATAAAAAGGTTAAAACTTGAGTTAGCAGGATAACTAGGGCGAGACATGTTCAAGGCTGCAAACTGCGGCACTGAACTGCGCTAGGGTAGGGAGGTGGGCGACACTGGGGGGAAGTTGGAATTCTTAAAGTTTACAATACAATACAATACAATAAGTTTTATTTTGAGTCGGCAAGAAGGCAACATTACAAAACATAAGCTCTGAAGAGCTTTTGAACCGACTATACAACAAATTAAAACAAGTTTAACAAAGTTATAAAAGAGCTACAAAAGAGAAATTATTAAGCACACTAATTTAAATAGAACTAGATGAGCATGTGTAATAATACAAGTGTTAAAATCTGTGTTGAAGCTGCTGATCTAGACACTGCTGTCTAAAAACTGCCATAAGAAAGGAGAATAAGATCTGCAATACAAAAAACAACACAAAAGTGTATGCTTAAGAAATGGTGATAAAAACTGTATCCCCCCAAATCAGATTTGGAAAGAACTGATCAGCAACTTCCTCGCAGTAGCAAATGATAAACAACATGAAAGAGAGCATGTCACATTTACAGACAGTGTACAATACAATAATAAGCACAGAAACTTACAAGCAGGCAGATAGCACATACTAAGCAATCAGCCAAACAAGGTAAGAAGAGGCGATAGCATATTAAACTACAAAAAACATGGCAAACTCAAGACATAATAATAGGCAAAAACAAAAGGAAAAGCAAATAAAACATCAAAACAGACTAATCAAAGCAACTCAGGAAGCAAATTAGGAAAAAGCTGGTTTGCGGGACCCACCAGCAGAAAGCCCCAGGCATTATTTACATGCAACACATTTACAATTGTTGCCATCCCAGAAACCAAGTTGGTTCTTAAAACGATTAAAATCTGTTAGCTACCTGAAGCTTTCTGGTAGCGAGTTCCACAGAACTGGTGCTGCATAACGGAATGAATTCTTACCATATGTTGTTGTCTTAACTTGAGGGACCTGTAGAATATTGGAATACCTGAAGTTATACTTTGAATCTTTTTTCACTACTAAATCTGACAGAACTGTAGGGGCCATATTATTTAAAATTTTAAAAGTTTCAATAGCTATTGTTCTAGTCCTTCTTAAGTGTAATGATGGTAACTTGGCCTTAAGTAATAGGTTTTCATACAAACTATCATAATCATCGTAAACAAATCTCAGAGCACGTTCTTGGATCTTTTCAATTTTTTTAGTGTTACTGACTGAACAGAAATGCCAAGACAACGGACAAAAATTAAAGTTTAGAGCACGAAGGTATGGAATATAGTTAATCTGTTAAGCTTATTTAAATTTTTTCCAATTCGTTTTAAGATATTTATTTGTTGAGCAGCCTTTTTACAAATATTATTTATATGAGAGTCAAAGTTTAATCTAAAGTCAATGTCAACACCCAGTAATTTCACAATATCTTCGCATTCAATAGTGGATCTGCCGATTTTAAAAACAGGAGCTCTATCATGTGTTTTTTCCCTACAGCAATTGCCTGGAATTTATCCGGGTTAGCCTGCATACAGTTAAATCTAAACCAGTCAATTAAAATATCACTTTCAGTTTGTAAAGTTGTCAGGAGCTCATCATAGTTTGGTGTGTGAAATGAGAGAGTGTTGTCATCAGCATAATTATAGAGGGTACTATTGTTTATAAAGTAGAAAATATCATTTATAAAAACATTAAAAAGTAAAGGCCCAAGAATGGAACCTTGAGGCACTCCCTTATCTATTTCAGCCCAAGTACTTACAATGTTACCAATTTTAATCTGTTGTTTCCTATATGAAAGATAACTAGACATTAAGTTTATAGACTTATCAGTTAGACCATATATTTTTAGTTTACTAAGGAGAATGTTATGGTGCAGACAGTCGAATGCTTTTGACAGGTCCATCAGAATGGCAGCAACATATTCATTTGAGTCAAGAGCCGTTTTCCAATCCTCAAGAAGTTTCAAAAGAGTCGTTTGGCAACCATAACCTTTTCTGAAAGCACATAGAAATTTGTCAAAAATAGAGTCAAAATAATTGCTAAGTTGTAATGACAGAACTTTTTCAAAAAATGTTGAGGGCACAGGCAAAATGCTAACTGATCTATAGTTAGACTTTAGTAATGGATCATTCTTTTTGAAAACTGGCGTAACCTGAGCTTGCTTCAATCTGTCTGGAAAAATGCCCGAGTTTATTGTATTATTCAAAAGATGTGTAAAGTGAGGTACAAGAGCTGGTTTGCCTAATTTTAATATCTTCACAGAGATTTTATCTACACCAGTTGCCTTTTTAATATTAAATTTATCAATTATTTTGGATACAGTATTTTGATCAGTAGGCGAGAAGTCAAAATTCTCTTGTTTGAATTCTTTTTTAGCAATTTCATTCAAGCTAGGGTGGTTACTTTTATCAAAGGTGTAGTCCTTGCCTATATCTTTTGCCACATTCACAAAAAAGTCATTGAAAATTTCTGCTACTTCATCATTTTTGAAATAATGTTATTGTTTTCATTTAGAATTATCTTATTTTCATTACTTCATGCTTTTTTAGACATATATGGTTTTATAGTTTGCCAAAAATCAGTTGATTTGCAACCACCTAAACACCTTTCCATAAAGTAGTTATTTAAAGACTTCTTTTTAAGTTTATTTACAAGATTTCTTTTTTGTCTATAATCTTCCCAATTTTTAGAGCTTTTATATTTTAGATATTCATGATATGACATTTTCTTACTATAGATTGCTTTCCTTAATGCCTTATTCATATAAGGCAATTGGTCCTTTTTTCTGTATGTATATTTAACTGGAATATGCTCATCTATGATCCTACCAACTTCTGATTCAAAAGAGTTATAGATATCATTAATATCACTGCTATTGTGAGACAAGCTTTCATGTACATTCAAGTTTCCTAAATCAGAGTTAAAATCTATAGGGTTAAAATTCTTAAAACTTCTAAAAGCACATTTTTGTTTTTCAATGGTTGGTGTCATGTTATTTATTACTGTACTAATCATATTATGACAGTCACTTATACCTGTTGTAAAATTCAAAGTTTTAACACACAATGTTTTAGAATTTGTTAAAAATACATCCAGAAGAGATGGCTTACAATTTTTCATAAAGCAGGTGGCTTCCTTAATAATATTTGTCAGACTAAAGAGTTCACAAAAATCTAGGAGAGGTTTTCCTTTTCTATCAGAGAGCAAGTCAAAATTTAGATCACCAATTACTGCATAGTTGTCAAATAAAGCTAAACATTTATCTAAAGATTTACTGAGATTTTCAATAAAATAGTCAGCATTTAAACTAGGTGGCCTGTAGGCACACACAAAACACCATTTACTTTTGTTAAGGGTTACCTCATAAACTAGGTTTTCAATGTTTTTACACTCAAGATCTTTTCTTCTCCTTGATGGTATGTCTGATCTCACGAAGGAGGCTAGTCCTCCACCATGAATATCCCTGTCCCTTCTGTCAAATTTATAGCCTGAAATATTAAAAGCAGAATCAAGGTATGATGCATCTATTTTAGTTTCGGAGAGGAACAGAATGTCTATAATTTTATCAGCTAGTAATTCATGAATTTCCATAAATTTGGATTTCAAGCTGTTTATGTTCAAATGTGCAACTAAAAGTTTTTTAGGATGTTTCTGTCGTATTTCTCGGAGTTCCACAAAAGGTGATGGTGAGATAGAGACATCATCTGAAATTGAAACGTTTATATTACTATCCTCAATATTCGTGGAGTATACCGATTGCTGATAACTACTTGAACTACTGTTGAGAGAATGATTATGTTCATCAATAGAATTATCCTGATTTGATTTAATGACAGAGCCTTCTGTAGAGTTTATGCATCCATCGCAGAACCAGGGTTTGTCTGAGTTACCAAGTCTGATGTACTCAGTTGGCGAGATGCCCGCACATTTTATGTGTGACCATATATCACATTTGTCGCAGCACATAGCCCTATGGTTTTTTGCAACTGAACGCCCACAAGTTCCACATGGAAACTTTATTGGGCCAGGATTTGATGCAACATCTCCTGACAGAATGATGGCAAGCAGTTTATAATAATAAAAGAATTCAACTGGCTGAGATTTCCTTCTCCTGGAGTATTTGGTGTGATAATATAACATTGTAGCTGAATTGATACTATACTGGTTCATCACTTGCTGATCTATGGTTCGACTAACAGTTGGAATATTCATTATGTCATAATATGCACAAGTGTCAAAATAAAGCAAATTGGGTTCGAACACAGCATCATGAAGCTGACTATTGTCAAGTAAACGATCATCTGATCTATTGCATGTGATGCTATCGTGACAGGTTTGCAGACCGTTACCTATAAACATCAGCAGAAGCACTGCTGAGCACTGTGCCAAACACATTTTCAATATTTACTTTACGGCTTGTTTATTTCATAAAGAATGAGGAAGCCCAGATGTATAGTGCACCGATACCCTTCAAAATATCGTGAAAATTTAGATGCTTAAAACCCAAACGGAAAATTAGTCGCTAGAACCTTAACTATAATTTCTCATGACATTTACAATTATTTATTGCACCGTGCGTCGTGTCAATCAAAATGGCGGCGGAGGATGACATGTGTGGCGACGAAACTCAAAATTCCGGCGAAAATGTCGATACTATAGCTGATACAGACATATTTACAGTGGAAGGTGATAACATTATTGTAACTTGTCTTCATGGCTGTGTTTTTGCGCGAAATTGCATTATTCTTCCGAGATGTACTGCTATTTTTGCTAACATTGTAGCCCATATGGTTTTTCCTAGAACTGATATTGAAAATCAGAAAAGTTTCTCTGCCCCATACTCCGAACACTTAGTTGTTACTTGGATGAAGATTTGAAAAATCAATAATACTATGACTTCAGGCACTGCCTGTTTATTATTGAGATTAAAAAACACTGTAAAATTACACACATAAACTAGTCTAAATAATGAGACCTCGGGCAGACCGATTTTACATTTTGATATTTTTACCTTGTCTACCTAGAGGTCTCAACCAGAAACAATCAAAACTGTGGTGGAAACTGTGGTCAATTGAAATTACGATTTATCAGTAGTCACGATTTTTCTTTAGCCCTAACTACTTACCTGTTGTTTTAAATCATAAATAGTAAATAAAAAACATAAGAACAGGACATATTTATCAAGAATTTCTGTTGTAAAAAATTTAAACCTCTAACGTTTCAATCGTCTTCATGTAATGGCGGTCGGAGGCGTGACCAATGAAAACGCTTCGTGTAGTGATGTGTTTACCGGTGATCGTCCATTTTCCAATATGTAGTACACTCGTGTTAAACCTTGGCAATTTTTTAACTGCCATAGTTTGAATTTTTCTCAACAAATCTCGGTAATATATACATCATTGAAAAGAAAAAATTACAGGCTTTCTATGTATGTATTTCTTTTTTTTATCCGTTGCATTATTATAACATAATTCCCGCCCAACGGATTCCATTGGGTGTTACTTACGCAAAGAAGAGGACAGTGCTACCACATTCTTTACCTTTTCTGGTTTGTACTCGGAGGCGGATATCGACAAGTCAAAATAATATAACGATATTCAACTCTGGAGTACAATTATTTGGACTAACACATAAACGTGTTAAAAATAAGGCAGTGGCTAGGGTTACGGTACCTTAATCCTAGCCTCCGATTCTAGGATTACGGAAGTTCCGTATTCCTAGACAAACCTATGAGGATAGGCTAGGATTACGGAAGTATTTAAGAGGGCTGAAATATATATGTTAGGACATACATAAATGATGTAGCAAACTTACCTGTTTCACTTAAAATAGCGAATTTTCATGTCTGCCACATTTCGTGTTATCGATCCGCCATTTTGGGTTTAGTAAAATATAGGTGGTCAATTATTTATGTGCTGTTGACAGGGTTCCCGCTGTTGGTCGCCAATGGCGCCAAATGCGACAAAATGTAAATTCTGGCGCTAAAAATCTTCAATTGGCGAATTTCATTGGCGCCTACAAGATAATCGTTGATCTGATCTTCTGATCTTTCTCAATGAGGCAGTAACGGATCATCCGATATTTAACACTACACGAAGACAATACACAACATGTCAATATCGATTTACACCTCCAGGGTTTTCCCGGACGCAGGTTTTCTGCGTCCCTGACGCGCTTTTACTGCTTTGAACTCGCATTTTTTAGTGCCTCTGCGTCCCACTGGACCCGCAAAATCGGTCACGAAACTCCTTTGCACTGAAGCCTCCTTTGCGCAGATACCCATGTAAAATGCGCAGTTTTTTACCACCGGGACTATCACGGAATCGTGGGTGCTCATTATACACAGGTATAGATCATTTTCCAACTTCTAAACAAGTTTTGTTATCGATGTTCGCCATTTTGGTAAAGGGAAACTACTCTCCGCGCTAACTGTCACCGCTAAAATCTAAGATTACCGTTACGTTCCGTAAAAGATCGAATGGTTTATTTTTTTATTAAACAACATTAATTTCATATAAATTTAAAGTATTTTGATGAAAAAATATTAATAAATCACGGAAATTTAGATACTAATTAAGGATCGAGTATTATCTTTAACCGAGATAAAACTGTGAACAACATAATTGACACGACGGGTAATTACTGGCTATTTAATCATAACAAAAAGACTATCACACCTTTTGTAATCAGTCTGAATTGAGAAGCTCATGCCATTTTGAAAGATACCATTCCGAAATATTGAATCAACTGCTATCTAAATTAAAAAGATACAATTAAGTTCATTCAGTTTTAGGGTAAATTTTTATAGTAATAATGTCAATTTTCAAGATCAATAATTTGTGGACCCCCAAAAATTATTAGGGACCCTTAAATTAGCAGCCATGGGAGTCCATGGACTCCCAAATAAAAAAACCCGAGGGAAAACCCTGTACCTCGGGGCAAAATTTAAAACTTCACCAAGTCACTAGAGCGTTCCTCCACGCAAGAACGATTATTAGTCAATCTGATTCGCCAAATTTAGCCCCGCCTACTTACACGAAAGCAAATGAAACGAAGCTGCGTGCTTCGTCTAATGCACCACCTTTTTTATGATGCAAAAAACGCGAGATAAATTTACAGGTTATTTTAATGACAATCCGATTTGCTGAAGTAATTGAGACCGAGAAAATGCCGGAAATAATGACTCGTCAAAGCGCGATCAAAAGATACATTTTTGCACAAGCATTGTTAAATAAATCTATGCGTTCGTAAATTTCAATCGGAGAGTTTTTGAGATACAAATGAACTAAAGCAGTTCTTTTGGTTCTTTTAAGTGCCCAACGTAAAGCATTGATACAGGGGGATAATTTTTAAAAGCTCAACCCCAGAGCTTCAAAACAAAGTGCTAATAATACCTGTAGGTGGTATTTTCGCTATACATTAGTATGTATGAAAGGAAATAGAAATTTAGTTATATATATAATGAAACTTAAGCATTTTAAAAAGCTTTTCAAAAGTTATAAAATAATATAAAACAACACTGTTTTTGATAAATGACCTAAATTAATTTTGAAATAAAAAGTTAAAAGAATAAAGAGATAAATATTCATGATTTAAAAACATCTATTTAGTGAAAATGACCATTAAAGGGAGATAATTAAAAATGGCAAACTATATAAAGGGATAATTTTATAGATTGAGCAATTACTTTTGTTTAGAAAATGTTCTTGAAAATGGTTGAGAAGATTAAAAGCTATTTTTGATTTAATGTGATATTAGGATAGACTGGTTCAAGAGCAAATTGCATGGTTACTGTAAAGAATCAAATGAAAAAGAGATTGAAAAAGAAAATGGTATGTCGCCCATCACAGACTATTGGCTCCAACTTGAGAGCCACTGGCGCACACTTTTCCTGATTGGCGAATTAGTTGGCACAAAGTGAAATTGAACCAGAGGAAACCCTGGTTGATGAAAGATTATGAATGATAAAAGTTAAAATCTTCTTAATGAAAATAGAATTGTTTCAATGTTTACATAATTGTCCAACTGAATCCGGGTCACGTCACGAGGAGGCGCTCAGTTCGTGGCTCATTTCTTTTTCTTTTCAATTTCCATAAAAAAATAGAGATCTATTTATGAATATTGTAATTTTGTTTTGTTTTGTTTTGTTTTTGTTTAGAGTACGTTATTATTTCATAGACATGATTTTTGCATTTAATCGTTCTTCTCTATTCTTTCTTTTCTCTTTCTTCTTTTACTAACCCACCAAAATGGCGGATCGATAACATGAAATAATACAACAGGCATGAAAAATCCCTATTTTAAGTGAAATAAGTAAGTTATAAAAAGTTATTAATGCATGTCCTAACATAAATTTGATGTTGCTTAAATGCTTCTGTAATCCTAGCATATCCCCTTAGGGTTGTCTAGAAATACGGAACTTCCGTAATCCTAGAATCGAAGGCTAGGATTACGGTTCCGTAACCCTAGCCACTGCCTAAAAATAAAAGTTTGGAAAAGGCGATGGAAACTTCTTCTATACACAACATAGAAGATGTAGCTTTTTGCATTGTTATGTTTCCAAATTCATCAAATTATATTCTGAATTACCACATTATAAAAGATATAATGACATTCATCAGGTCGAGGATTTCAGTATTTTCACAGACATTCTGTATATCACTACCAGTATGGACAATCCATATCTGGATGTATGAAATCTGTTCAAATGTAGCTCAAAACAACAGGTTTAATTGAAATTTCACTTATTGCATGCATAAGTAAAACTAATAGCAGTATTTCACACAGTAGTCCAAATAATAGGACGTTTTGGGACAGCGTGATAACTTTTGACTGCCGCTGTCCCATCACATCCAGACTTATTCTGCATATATTTCTTAGTCACAGATTCAAGGAAATGTATGAGGACTTCATTGATAGGATAAATTCCTTTAATCTACAGCAAATGGTCAAGATCCCAACCAGAAATGAGAATATTCTGGACCTGTTCCTAACTAACTTCCCTTCCCTAGTTCAATGTACTAAAACAATCCCTAGTCTAGGTAAATCTGACCACGACATTGTCTTCCATGAAATCAACATAAAGATAGGCGGTCCCCTCCAGCCCAAAAGGTCAATAAAATGCTTTAACAAAGCAAATTGGGATGATTTCAAAAGGGACCTATCGGAGTTTGGAAAGAAATTCGCTGATTCTGACCACTCTGACCCCGCCTCAGATTGGAATCTGTTCAAAGATGAACAAAATCGACTTAGTTCTCTACACATTCCAACAAAAACTACTAAGACACGCTGCGACCTCCCATGGTTAACTCCCAAGATCCTTAGGCAAATCCGCAAGCGTGATAAAATGTACACCAAACTGAGGAAATCCAACCAATCCCCATGCAAAAGTAACACCTTTAAAGCCCTTAAATATAGCATCCAAAAACAGCTAAGGAACTCATACTGGTCTTACCTAGAATCAGTTATATTCATGGACGATTCACAACCAGGTAAAAATAAGAAATTCTATTCCTTCATAAAACATAAGAAAACAGAAAATTGTGGTGTAGCACCTCTTAAGTATGAGGGTCTAACATATACTGACCCTGCCACCAAGGCCAATATACTAAATAGGCAATTTGAGTCGGTCTTCTCAAAACCACAACCAGTTTGAAGCAACTCTGCAAAAAAGTTACTACAAACACTTCAGCACCCAACATGCCCATGATCTCCGTTACAGAAGAGGGTGTTGATAAACTCCTGCAGGGGCTCTCTCCAAACAAAGCCTCTGGCCCAGATGAACTCTCACCAAGAGTTCTAAAAGAGCTACACCACGAGATAGCGCCCATCCTTACAATTATATTTAGGTCATCCCTGGAAACTGGCTGTGTCCCGCCAGATTGGAGAAGTGCAGTGGTCGCCCCTGTTTATAAGAAAGGCCCGAAATCCAAGGCCAGTAACTACAGGCCAATATCTCTCACCTGCATAGCTTCCAAATTATTGGAACACATTCTAGTCTCCAGCATCATGACACATTTTGACACTAATGACCTCTTAAGCCAGTACCAGCATGGCTTCAGATCTAAGCATAGCTGTGAATCACAACTGATCAGCTTTACACAAGAAGTTTATGACAACCTTGAGCAAGGTCAACAAACAGATGTAATAGTAATGGATTTTAGTAAAGCATTCGACAAGGTTGATCACAATAAATTGATATTTAAACTTAATGAGCTGGGTGTCCACCCTCTGGTATCACAGTGGATAAAGTCATTTCTGAAGGGTCGAACCCTTTAATTTATTAAAGCAAGTAAGTCTGACGGGTATATTATGACTTTTTTGGCTTTTTAATGTCTTCATTTTCCTTACAGTAAAATGCAGATACGGGTAAGGCTTAGAGGGATGACAACTATAAAATATCAGATCATAAAATAAGTCATCCCGATAAGCCAAGTGAGTAAGGCTATTCACACAGTATCGATCACTTTAATTTTTCACATTTTCAAAAAAAATCAGTCATATTACATATTGACTAAAACTCACACATCACCTTCATTTTTTCCTGCAATATGTAAATCATATAATTTTAAAATGTGGTAAACATTTCATATACATAGACTGTATATTTACTGACTAAAAAAAACATTTAATTTATCGATTATCGGTATATTTACAAACATTGAAATCCTAGTTCATGAAGATAGATGCTTAAACATGATCAGCATAATTATGCCTTTTAAAGTTTTTTTTACAGATATTTTGTAAATATATGAACAGTCTGTGGTATAAATTTTTTCAATCTTTAGATTTACAGACTGTGTATTTATTGCACAGGTCTGAGTTTTGTTTTGGATTCACTCCAAAATATGCATTAAGTGCATACAAGATTGTGTTACATGTATCTCATTAAGTATTTGACCAAAAGTGATTAAACGTTAGAGGATTGTTATATAGAATGTGTTGTGCACCTGGTGTTCTGCTTTGGGTTTCACTCAGTCAAAAAACTCATACTAGAGCTATGGTCCTTGACTTAAATGAAAATACACATGAAGAGCTTAAAGTTTATGTTGCAGTTATCTTAAATGTATTGAACCTAGAGTCATGAAACCATTTACAGTGACCGGAAGGGGAGGGAGGCTTGGAGGGCACCAGTGTCATATGATCTAGTTTTTGTTTAAAAACATAATGGGACAGGGTCTTTTTTCCCTATTAAGCTATGACTAGTTAAAGGAGGCATTCCGAGGCAAAAAAGAATGTTTCATTCACAATGCTTAACAAAAAATTCCCAAATGATGGCCAGTTTTTTTTTTAGCTCACCTGTCACATAGTGACAAGGTGAGCTTTTGTGATCACCCGTCGTCCGTCGTGTGTCCGTCCGTTGTCAACAATTTCTTGTCTGCACGATAGTGGTTTCATTTATGATTTTATTTTAACCAAACTTGCACACAACTTGTATCACCATAAGATCTCGGTTCCTTTCTTGAACTGGCCAGATCGCAGTATGGGTTCCAGAGTTATGGTCCCTGAAAGGGCCAAAATCAGCTATTTTGACCTTGTCTACACAATAGCAGCTTTATTTATGATTTGATTTTTACCAAACTGGCACACAACTTGTATCACCATAAGATCTTGGTTCCTTTCTTGAACTGGCCAGATTCTATTATGGGTTCCAGAGTTATGGCCCCTGAAAGGGCCAGAATTAGCTATTTAGACCTTGTCTGCACAATAGCAGCTTCATTTATGATTTGATTTTAACCAAACTTGCACACAACTTGTATCACTATAAGATCTTGGTTCCTTTCTTAAACTGGCTAGATTCCATGATGGGCTCCAGAGTTATGGCCCTGAAAGGTCCAAAATTGGCTATTTTGACCTTGTCTGCACAATAGCAGCTTCATTTATGATTTGAATTTAATCAAACTTGCACAAAACTTGTGTTGCCATAAGATCTCAGTTCCTTACTTGAACCGGCCAGATCCCATAATGGGTTCCAGAGTTATGGCCCCCGAAAGGGCCAAAATTAGCTATTTTGACCTTGTCTGCACAATAGCGACTTCATTTATGATTTGATTTTAACCAAACTGGCACACAACTTGTATCACCACAAGATCTTGGTTCCTTTCTTGAACTGGCCAGATTCCATCGTGGGTTCCAGAGTTATGGCCCCTTAAAGGTCCAAAATTGGCTATTTTAGCTTTTGCAGCCATATAGAGACTTCATTTATGGTTTTATTTGATACAAACTTCCAAAATATCTTCAACAACAATAAATCTTGGATTCCATGACAAATCAGATCCAATCGTAGGTTCCAAAGTTATTTTTTATCTGATTACCTCCCCTGATTGTAGTTCTTTATATTACATATTGTGGAAGAAATGTAGGTAGGTTTTACTTCCGCCCCACGGTTATTTTTGAATGAAGTGAGCAAAATTCAGAACAGACCCGCGGGATTCCAACTAATTTTTTTTATGCTGGAGTTAAAATTCTGTGTCATTAAATCCGTTTACTTGAGGCACCCTAGAAAAATGATATTGACAGTTTTATTTTAGGTTTTATAGTTATTTACCAATAGTTTGATGTTTCTTTTATAAAAAATAATGGTATAATGAATTCTCTGCAAACATTTTGGATAAAGGCCATCACTTTGAAATTTGTCTCTACTTGAGCTTGAGGAAATACCATGAATTACACAAGATTCATAGAAAACGGCACGGTAAAAGTTTTTAAAAGTTTGCAACACAGTGTGAAACACAGTCAACTGTAAGAATATACCAAGCAAATGCCATTTTTTAAACATTACTATTAGGGGTCTAATACCTTAATAGGATGATTAAAAGGATTGCAAAATGTAAAAGGCTGTGGCACTGTGGTTAGTGCCAAAATTGATAGACTGAAAGCTCAGTCATAGACTGAAATGTTGCAGTGTGTTAGTTTTAGATCAACCCAAGACTATGTTAAATGCTGTAACAGTTGAGAATACAAAATCTGTTGTGTGGTGGTGCTTTGTAGAAATAACAAAGGCAGTTGATGAACCACTCTGTAGTGTAGCCAAAAAACTTCTAGATATGACGACATCCTCTGCATCAGTTGAAAGGGTGTTTTAAAATTTTGGTATAATTATTCAGACAAAACTTTAAAACTTTAATAAGTAGAACTAGAATGTCTGTATCATACGTTAAGCAAAATCTTAAGATTATACATTTTACAAAGTAATACAGTATTATACTGTGTCATTTATAAATTCATGTAGATGTGTTTGTAACTATAAATGTTGAAGGGTGTTAAGTTTACTTTCACATAAAAAATATTTTGTTGTGTAAAAAAAAACATATTTGTTTTTAAACTGTTCTGTCAGCTACATATCATTTCACCAGTGGTTTCAAAGGTGTAAAAAAAAATGTTTGTTTCCGGTAACATGCTCCAAAAAAATAGGGTCGGTAGGTCAGTAATTTTTTTATATATTTTTTTTTATTAAGTGGGACTTTTCGGAAATTTACCAACAGTATCTGTCAGGGAGGAAAATATATGCACCTGGAAAAAATTTGTTCCATGATCTATTCCAGGTGGAAACTTTCATTGACTTCCCACACTAAAGCTCGATAAGAATCGTTTACTTTTTTAGCATCTGGTTACCAGGCTTGCATTCTTAAGGATAACATGGTGTAATAGCCATATTTCGTATCTTGTAACTGGATGGTAATATTTAAATGAAATTTGGTCTCTTTAAAGACATTCAAAATTTTAAACGTTTCACCGAGAGATTTTTCGAATGTTATCATTTTTTGGGGAGATAATCAGTATTGAAGTTAACATTGATGCCTATGGGAAATATATAATTTCTTTGATTATGAGAGTCTGAGCTCGAGTTTCGAGAAAATTTTACAGTAGAAAGCTGCATTATATGATTCTGATACAAATATCAAAAAGAAATCTAAAATTCCCTGTAGGGAAAGTAGAAAATTATTTTTTTCTAGTTTTCAGGGGAGATAACTCATGAAAAACCAAAATTATCAGGGGAGATAATCTAAAGGAAATTTTTGAGAACTTCTGTCACTATATAACGTGTTAATATGCACCTTATTTCTATCGTTTGACATTTTCAAAGCTTACATTATCAAGTTGTATGTATGCTTTTGGTGAAATTGAGGCCTATTACGGGTAGTCATCCTTAATCAGTAACATTTTGTTATTTTGATGAATTAACTTCTTATTAGCAATAGCTCATCATAGACATGCAGCTGGTTGTACCATTGTATTTTCATATAGCCCAGTTTCATAATCCCAGCTTACAATAAAGTCATAGAAATTTATGCAGAGGTACAAGTGAATGATTTTTTGTATGTTATATAAATTTCAGTATTACAAATTATCAAGGAGGCGCAGCAGCAGCATGGTCTCCGACACGGTGATTTCCAGAGATACAGGTAGGTTAAGTTTTTAAAAATGATTAAAAGCTGGAAAGTCTTGATAAAAGTTATATCTTAAATTAAGGTTATTTGAAAGACAGGTGGGCAAGTAACTGTCAAATCACCTGTATGATTATTATAAAAGTGAAGCAGTTGTTTGCTTACAACCTCTTCTTCATAGTTGGTTGTAAAAGCTTGCTAAAGCATATTTGTTGTAGTCATGTAGACTCTAAGTAAGTTATATTTTATCTTAACCATCTAAACTAATGAGACTCATTGTGACTTATGTATGTGAAGACGGCAGTGCAACATGGCTGCCTTTGATAACTTTATTTAGGTTATGTTTTAATGCTTGGTTTATCGTAACCTTTTCAGGGGTTACTGTTCAAGACGTATCAAAAGAATTAGGAAGTCTTTACACTTTCCACAAGGGGACAAGAGACGGGTCAATCCAAAGAAGATAAATATGGATGCAATTAAAGATGTGAGGTATGTAATGTATATAAAAAAGGCTTATTCAAAGTTTGGAATAATTCTTTATTATCCAATTGTATATGTTTATGTAAATTCAGACTCTTCAGACTACTAAGTTCAATGAAGGATGGATTTCATTTGAAGGGATCTAGCGACTGAATCACTTGCCTCTCACTGCTGCCGGTTTGAAACCTTACATGGGTTTGTTTGTTTGTTTTTGGTTTAACGCCATTTTTCAACAGTATTTCGTTATGTAACTGCGGGCAGTTAACCTAACCAGTGTTCCTCGATTCTGTACCAGTACAAACCTGTTCTCCGCAAGTAACTGCCAACTTCCCCACATGAATCAGAGGCAGAGGACGAATGATTTCAGACACAATGTCTTTTATCAAATCGTCATGGAGAACATACGCCCCATCCAGGAATCGAACTCGAGATCCGTAGATCTACGCTCTTCCTATTGAGCTAAGCGGGCAGGCTCCTTACATGGGTTGTAGAATTCTTTCATGTGAGGAAGCCATCCAGCTTGCTTACAGAAGGTTGGTGGTTCTACTCAGCTAACACCTGGTAATGAAATAATACCCAAAGGAACACCTGGGGTCTTCATCCACCATCAGAAACTAGAAAGTGGCCATATGACATAACATTGTGTCAGTGTGATGTCAGATCCAACAAAAAGATTTCATCGAAAGAAATTTTGTTCTGAGCTTGTTTTATCTTTATTTATGTACAGATATCTTCACCTGCCACTGTTTTCTGCTGAAAGAGCCTGGGCTTATGCCATGCAGCTCAAGTCTGAGGCAAACACAGAACCGAGGAAACGTTTCCACATGATCTCCAAGCTAAAGAAGGCTGTTGTTTATGCAGAAGAAACGTTTACATTATGTGAACATGATAAATGTGATGCTAGGACCAAGTTAGAAAGCCAGGTAGGCACTCTGCACATTAAAGTGTTGGCAGTTAAAATAATGGTTTCATATTTCTCTGTTCTGACACACAAAAGAGAAGCCAAAATGTAAGAAAGATTTTTTAAAATCTATCCAGCCCGTTAATACAGTATACCTACTAATTATATATGCTTTTCTCATGATGCTAATGTATTTACATGGGATAAAACCAGTGCACATTTTCAAGATTTTTACATACAAAGTTTTAATTCAATGTTAATGCATTCTTTTGAATGAAAACAGTGATGGCCGGATATTTAATTTCTGTTAATAAACTGTAAACAGTTGTATCTATTTGGTTGTATATATTTGTCTTAAACTGATGTTGAAACAAATTCTTTGAAAATATTTATGATGAGAAACATTTACCTCTATGTGGGCTTTGAAAAAAAACAGATTTGTAACCTATGTCATTTACAGTTAGAAACTTTGTCTTACTGTACAGGTGAATTGTGGTGCTTTTCTAGTTGCATCACATGATTACTGAAACATGATGGGAGTTGCATTTAAGGACTAATTTTAATATCAGTTATAAGGAACAAGTAATAGATTGTTAGTTCAAGCCCCAGTTCCTCTAGCAAAAATTACTAATTTGAGATAGGAATCATGTATGATAGTTGTAACCTGGCACCCTGAAGAACCAAGGAAGCTTTTTGGATCGGAATGTCTTCTGTATCCTGTACTATTCTCTTTAGAACTAAAAATTACTAACAGTCTTCTGGAGGTGTGGCCCATATCAGTTTCCAGTGATAACTATAAATAAGCTAAGCTTACAAGCAATTTAGTTCTTGAATATTGTTTTAGCATATCCTTATAGCCCTAGTTGGCAGTTTTAGTAAATCTATTGACATACCAAAGTTTGTTGTATAAATATATGGTACACTTAATAATGCTTGTTCCTTTTACAAGTCTTAGTTGATGTTGTGCTTGAAAATGATTTTTGGTCTTCACTATGCATGCTAATTAGTAGAGGTCAAATGTTCCATATTTTGTTTCAGGCATACAGGCATTATATGAGAGGAAGTTTAGAATTTGAACTGGAGAAATGGAAGCCAGCTATAGAAAGTTACAGCAGTGTCAAGTAAGTGTGCCTGTGATCATAGTTGGTCTGCAAGTTTTTAGCTCACCTGAGCCAAAGGCTCATGGTGAGCTTTTGTGACCACTCAATGTCTGTCGTGTGTCATCTGTCATGCGTCATGAGTCCGTCAGCATTTTCTAAAAAATCTTCTTCTTGAAAACCACTGGGCAAAATTACACCAAACTTAACAGTAATGATCCTTGGGTGGTCTCCTTTTAAAAATTGTTCAAAGAATTTAATTCCATGCAGAACTCTGGTTGCCATGGCAACCAAAAGAAAAAACTTTAAATATCTTCTTGTCCAAAACCACAAGGCCTAGGGCTTTGATATTTAGTATGTAGCATCATCTAGTGGGTCTCTACCAAGATTGTTCAAATTATCCCCCTAGGGTCAAATATGGCCCTGCCCCGGGGGTCACATGGTTTATATAGACTTATATAGGGAAAATTTTGGAAAATCTTGTCCAAAACCATAAGGCTTAGGGCTTTGATATTTATTATGTAGCATCATATAGTGGGCCTCTACAAAGATTCTTCAAATGATCCCCCTAGGATGAAATATGGTCCCCCAAGGGACTTGTATAGGAAAAAAAACTTTAAAAATCTCCTTGTCTGAAACCACAAGACCTAGGCTTTTGATATTTGGTATGTAGCATTGCCTTGTGGTCCTCTACCAAGATTGTTCAAATTATTCCCCTGGGGTGAAAGGAGGCCCTGTCACAGAGTTCCCTAGTTTTACATAGACATATATAGGGGAAAAAAATCTTTTTGCCTGAAACTGCAAGGCCTATGCTTTTGATATTTGGTATGTAGCATTGCCTTGTGGTCTACTACCAAAATTGTTCAAATTATGCCTGAGGGGTGAAAGAAGTTTTACATAGACTTATATAGGAATAAACTTTAAAAATCTTCTTGTCTGAAAGTTCAAGGCTTATGCCTTTGAAATTTTGTATGTATCATTGTATTGTTGATCTCTAACAAGTTTGTTCGAATTATGCCCCTGGGGTGAAAAGAGGCCCCGCCTTAGGGGTCACTTGATACATTAGTTATATAGGAAAAAATACTTCAAAAATTATCAGATCATATTTCCTAGACTGTTTAAATATAATTATCTGATGACCCAAAGTGATAAGGGTCACCCAACTGTGACCTTGGCCCACTGACCTATTTCCTTGTTTTTTAAGATACCGCCTTGAAATTTGGTTGACATGTACAGTTTTGCACACTTACCTTAGAACTGACTTTCAGTGACCATGAATATGACCTACTGACCTACTTTCTTGTTTTTGAAGCATTAGCAAAGAAATTTGTTCAAGCAAGCAACTTAACTCAGGTGAGCGATATTATAGGGCCATCATGGCCCTAATGATGTAATGGTAAATGGTACTGTCTAAATTGAAAGGTGGACAAGTTCATTATATAAATTTAGCAGGGTAATGGTTAACCAAACAGATAAATCCTTTTAAAATGGCTTGCTTAGATTTTTAAGAAGTACACGTATTTGTTGTAAGTTATTATTGGAAGATGTGTCTAGATTTAAGATGTATATTAATTTTGTCTGTTCACAGAACAATCTATGAGAATCTTGCTAAGGCTTTCACAGAAGATATTCAGGCACTTTACCTTCAGCGTGTATCAGAGATAGAACCAAACATTCGTTACTGTGCATATAATATAGGAGATGAGACTGCTATAGAGGATTTGATGCAGATGAGACGTGAAGCAGGTGGGGGTGACTTCATGTTGGGAGAATTAGATGTAAGAATCTATACTAGCTTCTGCCATGTTGGTAAATTCAAGACTGGAATTCAGTGATTTTGAGTTTTCTTCATGATTTAACAAAAGAGATTATTTCCCATTAGGGAACAAGTCTGTTCTAGTATAGAATTCAGGAACACTGGCAAAGTTAATAAACCATTGTCGTACATTTGAAATATAACTGAAAAATGGTGTTAAATCAAATAAATAGTTTATCTGAGTTCAATCATTATAGGTAGTTTATTTTTCTACAGTTGGTTCTTTCCTCATTAGTTAAATGAAGGTATACATTCTTTACAATCAGATTAAAATCATTTCCAATTAATGCTACACACATTGGATTTGAGGACAGGCTTTTGAGACACCTGTTCACCAATCAGAGCCTTGCTTTCAACAAAGCTTATATAAACACACAAGAATTAGTTGTTTTTCCTATTTTTTCCATTCAAAATTGAAAAGCGTTTGTAAGGGATACTGGAGGTTAACTTCCTTAATTATAAAGCTTTATATTCAACCGTCAATAATAATGCATGTTCTTCTGTGGTGTATTGGTCAAGTACGCATGAAAATATTCATTGCTGCAGCGGCCCGGGTTCGATTCCCGACTTGGGCGTGATTTTTTCTTGATTTCACATTTTTTAAAAATAGTTTAGAATCTCATGTTCTTATGTTCATAATATGATGAAACTTTTATTGTAAAGAAAAATTATTTTAGCCAAAATCTGAGTCCAGTCCCCTTTAGCCAAATGCTAGTTGAAACGAACCGTCTGATTGGTTCAAATAAAAATAGATTGGCGGAAATGAAAATAGCAGTATTGGAAATCAGATTATACAGAAGATGAATTTGAATAGGCTGTCTTCAGATCTAACTTTTAGGAATATCGAGAACTTTAGTCAGTTTGACATTCTTTACAATGAGCATTACTATAAGTACATATTTGGAGTAAAGGCCTTTTTTATCAACAGTATATACAGAATTGTCTTATTCTGAATTTCAGACTTTGCTATCACAGACAAGAGAAAAACAGGCAGCGACATTGTCCGAGGTGACTTGGCAGGGCCGTACAGTTCCGGTAAAGAGTGAACCAGTCCGCCTGTTCCTGCTCAATCTACAGGAGAGTGGGGAGGATGTGGAGAAATCAGAGGGCATAGACAATAAAATCTCTATATATGAGAGTATATTGAAGCAGTGTATAGATGCTCAACAATTTCTCAGAGACTCCTTGCAAGAAGACCAGGTTTGTATTTTATATCACATGTTGTTTCATCTTGAGGTTTAGTTCAAGCATGTGTAGAACATGGTACCTACTGTATGCAACACTATATTGAGTGTTTTCTTATATTTATTTGTACATGGTTTGGCAGTTTAAAAATTATGCTTTATAGATATTTTATAAATGTGTATATCTAATTTCTGTTAACTGAAGTTAATGTATGGGTTAAATAAGTAGCTTATTTGATGAATGTGTTTGACAGATATGAAGTCATTATAACTAAAAGTTATGCGATTTTAGTTTAATTTCTTCGGCAGTGCATGCCTAAGTGCATTTTATAACCATCAGTTAACCATTTTGCTATCAGTTCTGTTTCACTCAAGAATCAGTGTATCCCCAAGCATTGAATAGCTTAATGGACAATTGATACAAACTGTACATACTTAAAACACTTAATGTTATATGTTTATGGAAAAAATGTATTCATAATTCTTAAATCTTAATTTTCAGAATTTCAAATTAGCATTACGAGGTCAGGCAATAGAAGGGAAGGTTTCCAATGCACACTATCTACACAGCTACCTAACGTTTATCAAACTGTCTAAGACTATAGATCGTAATCTACTTCTTATAGACAACCTGAAGTTATATCTGCCTGGAGGTCAAGTCGAGGAAGGCAGAAAGATCACTAAACCACAGGACCTTGTCAGACTTTATGATATTATTATACAGGTAATTTAGTTACAGGTGTAAAATTTTTTTACATTAAATAAAACAGAATGTTGGAACCAATATTATGAGGGAGCCATCTAACTTGCTTACAGAAGGTCGGTAGTTCTTGCCAGGTGTTTGCTCATGTTAAAGCTAATGCTTTGACACTATAAATGTGGCATACACATTATGGTCATTTGGTAAGTTTTATCAGACTTTCTATTAAAAAAGTAACAAACTGTGGATTGAGCAAACTACTGATAATTAGAACAAATTTCCGCGAGTCTGAGTGCCATCTAAAAAGTTGGCCTGTTCTTTATTACAAGGGTGTGCTTTTGTTCAGGTTATTAGTAGAGTTATTAGTATAGGTGGAAGATGTCTTCCTGTGTCCATCATCCTGTTTCATCATTTTCACTTAAACTTCTCCCTCACTGAAACTACTGGTTAGACTGACATCAGACTTGGTCAGTAGCAATATGGCATGGACCCTCTATCAAATTTTATTCAATTGATTCAGCTTGGCCCCTTGTAGTGGCTGCAAGAGCTAAGATTTAGAAAAACCTTTATATAACTTCTCACGAACCGCTTAATGGGTTGTCATCAAACTTGGTCTGTAGCATCATTGAAATTTGTCCCTTGTAGGGACCAATGGATCTAAAAATAGAGAGAAAAAAAAAGTAAATAAATAAATGACTTATGAACCATTTGATGGATCATAACCAAACTTGATGTCTAGCATCCTTGCATGGTTCTCTCTCAAATTGATTGAAATGTTTCATCCCATTTTAGAGCGACCAGAGCTAAAAATTGAAAGAAAAACTTTTAAATGACTTTTTCTCATGAACCACTTTAAAGATTTTCTCCAACTTGGTCTGTAGCATTATTGTAAGGTTCTCCCTCAAGTTTGTTTAAATGGTTCTGCTTGCTTGGCTGGTTTTAAGGGCTGCCAGAGTAAAAATGGAAAATCCTTCAAAAAAACTTTTAATGAACTATTAACTGGATGTTCACCAAACTTGCTCACAGGCAAGGTCTAAATGGTGGTCCTTCTCAGGTAAGGGACTACGGTCGATTTGGGCCTTTTGTTTCTGGAAATTTTCACCAGAATACACATTTTGAAATAAAAGTATAGATAATAGTATTACATGTATAAATGATATTTCAGAATTTAGGAGAAATACCAAATTTAGATGGAATAGAAGACGATGAATCACTTAGTGAAGAAATGAGCACCAGGGCATTAGGATTTAAGGCATTTAGGTTCGTACATCTTGTAGATTTTGTCAAGTTTCTTATATCTTTACCTAGAGCCAATATATTCTTTTTACAACCCGAGTGTTAAGTCACTGGGTTCTTCACAGTTACTGTTTTATATACAGCTTAATTTTTAGGAATGTATATTTCAACAGTTATTAACCCTTAGCCTGCTGCAGGCGAATTTAACAGCCTTTGCAAACAGCTTGGAACCAGATCAGACACCGATTAAATCGGCGTCTGATCAGGTTCCAAGCTGTTTGCTACTCTGACAATATTTCTTCCAATTTTGGAGCAAATTGAATGAACTTTACAATTTTAGCAGACGACATTTCCAGCAGACGACAATTTATCTAGCATGCTAAAGGTTAATTATTAATAGGGATGGCAACAAATAGCAATTTTGGTATTCGAATATTCGGTCAGCCTTCCGAACGAATGTTCGAATATTCGGTCATCAAATGATCAACAAATCAACTCAAAATCTTAAGAATTTATCGTACCCTTAGCAGTGATCTGCATTAATTCTACTTTCGTTTACACCAGAAGTAATTTAGACATTGACGAATTAAGACTGACTTATCGTTCTCATCGCTTGTTCATCTTTTTGGATATAAAATATTTGTTATTTGCCTCCACTTATATATAATCTATATAGGTTTTACTTACTTTTACATGCTTTTACAGGGATGTAGCCCTCCCGTAAGTAAGGTTCTCTCCACACATATTACACGTAGCCGACTTCTTATCAGATGATCGCGTGAAATACTTTAAAAAGACAGGCGGCATTGCTTGCATTTTGACAGTAGATTCACGTAATAGCCTGAACAATATTTTCGATTAAACAGGGTGTAAAATTAAGACTGTGGGGGTGGGGTAGTCTTATAAAAGGTATATTTTGCTTAACTTTACCTATCTGAATATTGATTAGATTCTACTATTTTTTTTTTTCATACGAAATGCATTTATTATCAAGAGGAATCCGTTTTAGATAAAAATAATATTCATCACATTTGACTTGTTTACAACACTTTTCGGCCTTTTTCTTTACTGAAATACATCTTGAATCGACTTTGATCGAGGTCCGAGTCATTAGTTCAAGTGCTTTCTGATGATTTTTAATTATATGCGGTTTGCACCTACCGAAAACAAGGCGATTTGTAACGGATTTACATCAGCTGGGGACTAATAAAAGTTCTAAAGGTAAGCAATTAGCGGTACTTACTACAGGGTACGATGTCATCACCACAGCGATGTACAATACCGGCACGCTAATATACAAAGTGACACGTCTGACAGCGACGGAAGCCATTTTCGCGCGTATTACTATGAAAGCGAATTTTGGTAAATTAGATAAACGAACATACTGGTTCTTGCATTTGGTTTTTATTTATTTCTTACGATTTTATAATTTTTTTCAGAATATTCGGATAGTGAAACAGTATTCCAATATTCGTGTCATGAAAGAATATTCGTTGCCATCCCTAATTATTAAGGAACAGGGCACCTTTTTGTTTCCAGACAACTGTCTGTATTGTTATGTCTATAGAGAAATTGCTAGCAGAAAGGACTTGCATAGTTAACTTTTACAAACTGTAAAAGTGAAACTTAAAAGAAATTTGCATTTGTAAAGAAAAAAAAAGATACTTGTACTTGACAAAGAGGAAGCTAGCAAAAAAAAATGTTTCACTTTCAAATGGAAATATTTGTAGATTGAAAAGAAAAATTGCATTAGTATATTTCTAGCCATTTGACCATATGAACAAGGACAGAGCCTTTCAACACTCTTAAATATAAGACAGAAAATGTTACGTTGTGTTTTTGCTTCAAATTTCCTTTATGTATTTCAGATGTTTCTATATTGCCCAGTCATATGGTGTTGCTAAGAAATGGAAGGAGGCTATAGGACTGTATGATAGAGTGTTACATTATGCACAGGAAGCCATACAGAAATATAAACAGTTGTCTAGAGGTTCTCTCTATAAGGTAGCAATTTCTCATGATTTACACATATAGGCAGTTTAACCCTTACCCTGCTACTTTTCTATAATGGACTTGTCCATCTTTCAATTTGGACAGTACCATTAACTGTTTAAAGGGATGCTTACCTAAAAGATACCGACTGAATAGCGAACAGTGAAGACCATGATCAGACTGCACGGATGTGCAGGCTGCACTGGTCGCAAAGGCAAAGTCACTTGCCCCCAGCAAGCTAAGAGTTAATGGCTGTAAGAGAAAAAAGGTTCATGGCACACCTGGTTACAATAATACTAGGAACACAAATAAAATTTTTGAAGAGTCATGCTAATTAAAAAGGAATATTTGCATTTGACTAGACTAGCCATGCTGCATTTATTCAGATGGATATACACAAATGTTTGGATAACCTCTGTTGAATAAAGAAGCAATAGTGATGAAAATGATACCTGATAGTTTTCATACTTAGATTTGTTATCTTTTGAAACCTGAATTATTTAGGCTGACCAGACTGGTTTAGAGGAATTAATCAAGGAAGCAGACAGCCTAAAGTATTCATGTCACGCCTCCAGTATCCTGGATACAGAAACATTGACTGACCAAGTATCAGATATGACTGTTAGGAATAACAAGGTGTGTATACATTATCAACATGTAAGTAGAGTACAGTTATCAGAAACTAGGCACATGAGCTGTGCCATGAGAAAACCAACATAGTGGCTTTGCGACCAGCATGGATCCAGACCAGCCTGCGCATCCGCGCAGTCTGGTCAGGATCCATGCTGTTCGCTAACAGTTTCTCCAATTCCAATAGGCTTTAAAAGCGAACAGCATGGAGCCTGACCAGACTGCGCGGATGCGCAGGCTGGTCTGGATCCATGCTGGTCGCACACCCACTATGTTGGTTTTCTCATGGCACGGCTCACATTATTTTGTACTTATAAGTAATCCGAGTGTGTAAACCGTGAAAATATTGGCCCACAGGTTTAGGTAAGTAGGAAGAGCACATAATATCTTCGAAACACAAGGTTGTGAGTTTGATTCCTGGGAGAGGCATTTGTTTTCCATGGTGTTTTAGTAAAAAACTATATCTGAAGTCAGTTCATCCTCTGCCTGTGATTCATATGGCAAAGTTGGCATTTACTTGTGGAGAACAGGTTTGCACTGGTACAGAATCCAGGAAAACTGGTAAGGTTAAATGCAGGCCATTACATAACTGAAATACGTATTAAAATTGGGGCTAACCCAAAACTGACCATGAAAATATTACTTATATTGGACTTACTTTGAAGTCGTATTGATCTAGGTTTTAATAGATAAAAATTACCTGTAGCTTGGTCATTAAGATAGTCAAAATAGTTAAAATTTAGTCGAAATAAGAAAATAATTGACTTAAGACTTTTTTTACTTACACATTTTTGCTGATTAAAAGCAATAAATGAAATAATAAGCAGGAAATTTACTTCTGTAAATAAAATAGCATCCTGCTGTTCATAGGCAAGTAATAGTGTTTACTCTTAAGTTTCATTATTATCAGCTGCAGTTTGTGTAATATTACATGTACATATAATTATTTCTTTCTCAGCCACTGATGGAGAGGTTAGATCAGTATGCAGAAGATTCCTCATTAACAACCAAGAAAGCCAAACTTGTGTCATTTCCTCCTGACTTTAAACCTATACCCTGTAGACCATTGTTCTTTGACTTGGCCCTAAATCATGTAGAAATGCCATCATTAGATGATAAATTAGAACAGAAGAAGGCAGCTGGAGGTCTCACCGGAATGGTCAAAGGGTGGCTTTGGGGTGGCAAGAAGTGAATAGTCTGTGTGTAAACTATTGAGATCGGGAATGCTAGTCACATTTGTTGTGATTTTTAAAATACTGCTTATGCAGCAGTGTTCAGAAATACCTGTGTTGGTTAGCAACTACCTTAACAAACAGGGTTTTCTGCTTGTATCAGTGTAAAGCTTATGGCAGAGGAATGGTCCATCCATAGTTGTTGTGAATCAATTTCATATCTTTATAGGTATGCCAGATTACAAGTTACTGTTTATAGTTAGAAATGGTACATGGAATGCGTATACTATAACTTGGATCTAGCTGCCATATTATATAATATTGAATGGAGGCTACAGTTGATCACCATGTATGTTTATGCTGTTTGAATAAAATGAAAGCAGATTTCTGAATTTCAGCAATATTGCTGATTTGAGAAGATATATCTTTTCTTTAATTGTTTTATATATTAGAATGCAACTGCAGGTGTTAGATGAGAAAAAAACCATTAAACAGATCATGTTGTATATTTCCTTTGATAAGATAACTTTATACTGAATGCTTCACCATTTTTGTATTTCTTCGATTGATTTGGATGGTCAAGGTATCTGAATCTACTGTATGTGTGAGTAAACTGTATCCTTCTATAATCTCTGATTGTATGAGTTGTATGAAGTAACTATTTTTCTCTTGTGAATATCTTTAACTTGTTATGTGACTGTCACATGTGGTGGCTGACTGGACTACCTGTTCCAAGAAAAACTTGAGTGCTCTCCAGCAGGAGTATATTTATTTATTCTTTAAGGTTTTAAGCCATCAGATTTTGTATTAACATTTTGCTTCTTGGATGGTTAAATTTTCTTAGAACTGATGCCAAATAGTACTTGTTACTTCATTCAAATACATGTTTTTCTTAAAGCTTTTTTCCATTGGTGTTTTGCAGGTAATTTGCTAAGTTTTGTGTTGCAATACACAATGTTATGTGTTCATTTTATAGGGATAGCTTTTCAGATTAATAGCAGATGCTGAATGCATATTTTAAAATCATTTGGGCAGATATAACATTAATTGTGATACTGTCTGGCTGCTCAATCTTTGTCAAAGGTTTTAAAACTTGAGTTTGGAGACCAAGTTCAAAACTGTAGCATCTGATTAGAGCTGAGGTTTTGTGATACAAGCTTGAAGTAAGAATTACTGTGATAGTTTTCAGCATTCCAGTAATATCAGTTTTTCTTATTAAACAGTATTTCCTTAAATAGTCACCTACATGTATAGCTGACTACACATTTTACCTGTACTGTGACTTGTGCAACACAAGTTATTTATATCGATCAGACAGTGGTAAAATTAGCATGCTTTGAAAAACAGATTCACATTATTGGATGCCTGATAAATTTTTTCAAGCACCATGTGTATTGTTGTAATGGGTGCAAGGTAAGCGAGGTTGTTTTAAATTAGGGCATATGAGTTTATTGATTGTTCTTTTTTAGCTCACCTGAGCAATGCTCAGGTGAGTTTTTCTGATCACTCAATGTCCGGCGTCCGTCGTCTGTCTGTCTGTCGTCTGTCGTCTGTCGTCTGTCGTCTGTCAACATTTAGCTTGTGTATGCGATAGAGGCTGTATTTTTCAATTAATCTTCATGAATATTGGTCAGAATGATAACCTTGATGAAATCTAGGCCGAGTTCGAAAATGGGTCATCTCGGGTCAAAAACTAGGTCACTAGGTCAAATCAAAGAAAAGCCTTGTGTATGCGATAGAGGCTGTATTTTTCAATTGATCTTCATGAATATTGGTCAGAATGATAACCTTGATGAAATCTAGGCCGAGTTCGAAAATGGGTCATCTCGGGTCAAAAACTAGGTCACTAGGTCAAATCAAAGAAAAACCTTGTGTATGCGATAAGGGCTGTATTTTTCAGTTGATCTTCATGAATATTGGTCAGAATGATAACCTTGATGAAATCTAGGCTGAGTTCGAAAATGGGTCATCTCGGGTCAGAAACTAGGTCACTAGGTCAAATCAAAGAAAAACCTTGTGTATGCGATAGAGGCTGTATTTTTTAATTGATCTTCATGAATATTGGTCAGAATGATTGCCTTGATGAAATCTAGGCCGGGTTCGAAAATGGGTCATCTGCAGTCAAAAACTAGGTCACTAGGTCAAATCAAAGAAAAACCTTGTGTATGCGATAGAGGCTGTATTTTTCATTTGATCTTCATGAATGTTGGTCAGAATGATTGCCTTGATGAAATCTAGGCCGAGTTCGAAAATGGGTCATCTTGGGTCAAAAACTAGGTCACTAGGTCAAATCAAAGAAAAACCTTGTGTATGCGATAGAGGCGGTATTTTTCAATTGATCTTCATGAATTTTGGTCAGAATGATGACCTTGATGAAATCTAGGCCGAGTTCGAAAATGGGTCATCTCGGGTCAAAAACTAGGTCACTAGGTCAAATCAAGGAAAAACCTTGTGTATGCGATAGAGGCTGTATTTTTCAACTGATCTTCATGAAATTTAGCCAGAATGATTACCTTGATAAAATCTAGTTCGAATTCGAAAATGGGTCATCTGGGGTCAAAAACTAGGTCACTAGGTCAAATCGAAGAAAAACATTGTGTATGCAATAGAGGATGTAGTTTTCAATTGATCTTCATGAAATTTGGTCAGAGTGATTGCCTTGATGAAATCTAGGTCGAGTTTGAATATGGGTTATCTGAGGTCAAAAACTAGGTCACTAGGTCAAATTAAAGAAAAATCTTGTGTATGCGATAGAGACTGTTTTTTTCAATTGATTTTTATGAAATTTGGTCAGGATGATTGCCTTAATGAAATCTAGGTAGAATTTTAATATGGGTCATCTGAGGTCAAAAACTAGGTCATTTGGTCAAATCAAAGAAAAAACTTGTGTATGTGATAGAGGCTGTATTTTTCAATTGATCTTCATGAATTTTGGTCAGAATGATTGCCTTGATAAAATCTAGGTCGAATTTGAACATGGGTCGTCTAGGGTCAAAAACTAGGTCATATCTAAGAAAATGCTTGTTTTATCGCAAGAGACCAATTTTTTGGTCCAATCTTAATGAAAATTGGTCAGAATATTTGTTTCCATGAAATCACTAGGTCAGACATGTTTTACACTGTTATGGTGTGTTTCTTAGGTGAGCGACCTAGGGCCATCTTGGCCCTCTTGTTTATTATTTTATCCTTCTAGAACTTGGGAAGTAAACAAACAGTCCTCTTTAAAGTATTATCTGATAAGACATTCAGTTCTGTAAAAAGCTAAAATGAAAATACAATGAAACATTATTAAAACAACCCTTAATATAGTGATATGTCACAATACTTCTCCTGGAATGATACAAAACTCTTTATCTGATTGGTTGCTTTTGAGCACAGTTCTGAAGTTGACCAATGGCAAGTTTGCATTATAGGACTCTCTAAACTCTAGTTTTATGATCTAGCTTGTTAAAGTAAATGTGTACTACTGTACAGAGGTAGATGAGCAAATACAAGATCTCCTTAATATGTTTGCTAGCCCCAGTACCTTTATAAGGTAATGGTGTAGGCTGGATGTAGATTTTGCATTTTTGCCATTGGTATGTGTGAATATTTTTTAAGATGATCTTGTAGACAAATATTTGAAACATTTTGAGGTGTGAAAGCAAGTATCTGGTATCTGCTCCATTGTTTATGTGCACTTAGGCCACTTTCACTGTGAATTTATTAAATTAATTATTTTACTTTGTTTCTAAAAATTACCCAAAATGTGCAGAAAAATACATATTTTGAAAATAAATGTGACAGTAATAGAATTTTGACAATTAAATCAGTATATAAAACAAACTTATTGGAGAATAAAGTTTTTGTCGTATATCTAAAGCATTTGTTTATTTGTCTTATAATGTATAAAAGCAGGGCATGTGCATTTCGAAAGTCATGAGCATTATGTGAAATATTGTAAAAGTGATGTAATGCATGGTATGTGTATATTTTGTTATAAAGTAGCTAGATCCCATTTTCAGGTCAGTTGAAATATTTCTATTGAAGAACACACACTGCCAGAAGATGATGCAATTTAGTTATTTTATGAAATATATTCAGATTTAAATATCAGAGTAAGACTAAAAGTCAGTTGCTTATGAAATCTGAAGCTTTTCAGCTATTGAACCAACAGGTAGTGATGTAAATATACATGGCTTTCTTCTTGGTTTTGATCTGAAAGTGCGAGCTAGCTACCAACATTTATCATGTTTTAAGTGCTGGATTTGATTCTCTTTTTTTATCAGTGAATTTATACAAATAGTAGACGATTACCTGAATTAAATAAATCAAAGGAATAAAGAAAATTCAGAAATTCTTGGTGTTCTGTTTTGCAATTGTGAAGGTATGACATACCATTGTCACTTAAAGTGTAATTATGTGCATTTTTCAAGTAAAAATCCAGCTGAAATAGATGTGTGTGGAGGAAATTATAATTATAGCTTTTAACCCAATATACCAAACACTTCCTGTTACTAGTAGGAAATAATATCTTTCCAAATATGACCTATCTTATTTTGACTGGGGCAGTGTTTTAAGAAAAGTCAAACTGTGTACGCAGGAGTTGCTTCCCTTCAACTTCAGAAATCTCTACCTATATGTAAGGGAGATCACTGCATAGAAGATTGAAGAAAAGAACTACTATTTTATTAGTTCGATTTCTTTATTTCTGAAGCATCAGCTTCAAATAATTATGCAGCATTATTGTTAATTTAACATATTTAAATACACAGCAACCAATAATTCCTTTTATAAAACATTCTCCAAAAACACACTATGTGCAGTAAGATGTGCATAATGCCACTTTGATTTGGGCTTCATTTGTCTGTCAGCTGAATCCTGAAAGGGTAATTGTATTAGATAGAATAAGGTTTAAGCTGATCGATTGTGATCACTCTGTGTCTGTCGTCGTGCTTCATTTACATTTTTACTATTAACACATATTTGGCTCGGTCATGATGAAACTTGGTCAGATTGTTTGCTGCAATAAGATCTATGATGAGTTTGAAAAATAGTCACCTGGGCTAAAATACTAGGTCGTGAGGACAGAACAAATAATAGAAAAACATTGTTAACCCCATATTTTTATCTAGTCTATGAATTTCTTAAAAAATTAAGATCACGTTTGAAACAGAGCCATCCGGTACCCAAAACAAGGACACACTAAGTAAAATCGAGAAAACCCTGATTAACACCTTAATATACCACATTTTCTGCTTGAACTTTATAAAAGTTTGCCAGATTGTGGATCTTTAGAAAATCAAATAGATCAATTACTCTGTCTGTATGACTGTATGGATAACTTTGAAAATCTTCTCCTTTGAAACCACTAGCTCGATTTGAAAATAATTTCACAGCAATGTTCCTTTGATGGCCCTCTGGACTGTTTACACCAAATAGGAAGTGTCTTCTCGGTGTTACATGTAAAGCTGTCCAAAATGTAGCTCCATGTTGTTGATGAAGTACGGTATAATGAGGTGGCAGCTGTATTTTTAGCTCACCTGAGCAATGCTCAGGTGAGTTTTTCTGATCACTCGATGTCCGTCGTCTGGCATCTGTCTGTCGTCTGTCAACATTTAGCTTGTGTATGCGATAGAGGCTGTATTTTTCAACTGATTTTCATGAAATTTGGTCAGAATGATTACCTTGATGAAAGCTAGGCCGAGTTCGAAAGTGGGTCATCTGGGGTCAAAAACTAGGTCACTAGGTCAAATCGAAGAAAAACCTTGTGTATGCGATAGAGGCTATATTTTTCAATTAATCTTCAATCATGAATTTTGGTCAGAATGATTACCTTGATTAAATCTAGGCCGAGTTCAAAAATGGGTCATCTGGGATCAAAACCTAGGTCATTAGATCAAATCAAAGAAAAACGTGTATGCGATAGAGACTGTTTTTTTTTTCAATTAATCTTCATGAATTTTGGTCAGAATGATTACCTTGATGAAATTTAGGCCGAGTTCGAATATGGGTCATCTGGGGTCAAAAACTAGGTCACTAGGTCAAATCAAAGAAAAACATTCTGTGTGCGATAGAGGCTGTATTTTTCAATTAATCTTCATGAATTTTGGTCAGAATGATTACCTTGATGAAATCTAGGCAGAGTTCGAATATGGGTCATCTGGGGTCAAAAACTATGTCACTAGGTCAAATCAAAGAGAAACCTTGTGTATGCGATAAAGGCTGTATTTTTCAATTAATCTTCATGAATTTTGGTCAGAATGATTGGCTTGATGAAATCTAGGTCAAGGTCGAATAAGGGTCATCTGGGGTCAAAAATTAGGACACTAGGTCAAATCAAAGGAAAAGCTTGTATATGCGATAGAGGCCGTATTTTTAGCTCACCTGAGCAGTTTTTCTGATCACTCGATGCCCGGCATCCATCGTCTGTCTGTCTGTCGTCTGTCCGTCAACATTTAGCTTGTGTATGCGATGGAGGCTGTATTTTTTAACTGATCTTCATGAAATTTGGTCAGAATGATTGCCTTGATGAAATCTAGGCCGAATTTGAAAATGGGTCATCTGGGGTCAAAAACTAGGTCATTAGGTCAAATCAAAGAAAAACCTTGTGTACACGATAGAGGCTGTATTTTTCAATTAATCTTCATGAATTTTGGTCAGAATGATTGCCTTGATGAAATCTAGAGGCCGTATTTTTACCTCACCTGAGCAGTTTTTCTGATCACTCGATGTCCGGCATCCGTCGTCTGTCTGTCTGTCCGTCAACATTTAGCTTGTGTATGGGATAGAGGCTGTATTTTTTAACTGATCTTCATTAAATTTAATCAGAATGATTACCTTGATAAAATCTAGGCCGAGGTCGAAAATGGGTCACCTGAGGTCAAAAACTAGATCAGTAGGTCAAATCAAAGGAAAACCTTGTGTATGCGATAGAGGCTGTATTTTTAGCTCACCTGTCACAAAGTGACAAGGTGAGCTTTTGTGATCGCGCGGTGTCCGTCGTCCGCCGTCCGTCCGTGCGTCCGTGCGTCCGTAAACTTTTGCTTGTGACCACTCTAGAGGTCACATTTTTCATGGGATCTTTATGAAAGTTGGTCAGAATGTTCATCTTGATGATATCTAGGTCAAGTTCGAAACTGGGTCACGTGCCGTCAAAAACTAGGTCAGTAGGTCTAAAAATAGAAAAACCTTGTGACCTCTCTAGAGGCCATATATTTCACAAGATCTTCATGAAAATTGGTCAGAATGTTCACCTTGATGATATCTAGGTCAAGTTCGAAACTGGGTCACGTGGGGTCAAAAACTAGGTCAGTAGGTCTAAAAATAGAAAAACCTTGTGACCTCTCTAGAGGCCATATTTTTCATGAGATCTTCATGAATATTGGTCAGAATGTTTATCTTGATGATATCTAGGTCAAGTTCGAAACTGGGTCACGTAGGGTCAAAAACTAGGTCATTAGGTCTAAAAATAGAAAAACCTTGTGACCTCTCTAGAGGCCATATTTCTCAATGCATCTTCATGAAAATTGGTCAGAACGTTCATCTTGATGATATCTAGGTCAAGTGCGAAACTGGGTCACGTGGGGTTAAAAACTAGGTCAGTAGATCTAAAAATAGAAAAACCTTGTGACCTCTCTAGAGGCCATATTTTTCATGAGATCTTCATGAATATTGGTCAGAATGTTCATCTTGATGATATCTAGGTCAAGTTCGAAACTGGGTCATGTGGGGTCAAAACTAGGTCAGTAGATCTAAAAATAGAAAAACCTTGTGACCTCTCTAGTGGCCATATTTCTCAATGGATCTTCATGAAAATTGGTCAGAATGTTTACCTTGATGATATCTAGGTCAAGTTCGAAACTGGGTCATGTGCGGTCAAAAACTAGGTCAGTAGGTCTAAAAATAGGAAAACCTTGTGACCTCTCTAGAGGCGATATTTTTCAATGGATCTTCATGAAAATTGGTCAGAATGTTTACCTTGAAGATATCTAGGTCAAGTTCGAAACTGGGTCACGTGGGGTTAAAAACTAGGTCAGTAGATCTAAAAATAGAAAAACCTTGTGACCTCTCTAGAGGCCATATTTTTCATGAGATCTTCATGAATATTGGTCAGAATGTTCATCTTGATGATATCTAGGTCAGTTCGAAACTGGGTCACGTGGGGTCAAAAACTAGGTCAGTAGGTCTAAAAATAGAAAAAACCTTGTGACCTCTCTAGAGGCCATATTTCTCAATGGATCTTCATGAAAATTGGTGAGAATGTTCAGCTTGATGATATCTAGGTCAGGTTCATAACTGGGTCATGTGCGGTCAAAAACTAGGTCAGTAGGTCGAAAAATAGAAAAACCTTGTGACCTCTCTAGAGGCCATATTTTTCACGAGATCTTCATGAAAATTGGTGAGAATGTTCACCTTGATGATATCTAGGTCAAGTTTAAAAGTGGGTCACGTGCCTTCAAAAACTTGGTCATTAGGTCAAATAATAGAAAAACCTTTTGACCTCTCTAGAGGCCATATTTTTCAATGGATCTTCATGAAAATTGGTCAGAATTTTTTATCTTGATGATATCTAGGTCACATGTGCTCAAAAACTAGGTCACTATGTCAAATAATAGAAATAACGATGTCATACTCAGTTGAACACTGGGTCATGTGGAGATAGGTGAGCGATTCAGGACCATCATGGTCCTCTTGTTCAATTAATCTTCATGAATTTTGGTCAGAATGATAACCTTGATGAAATCTAGGCCGAGTTTGAAAATGGGTCAACTGGGGTCAAAAACTAGGTCACTAGGTCAAATCAAAGAAAAACCTTGTGTATGCGATAGAGGCTGTATTTTTCAATTAATCTTTATGGAATTTGGTCAGAATGATTGCCTTGATAAAATCTAGGTTGAGTTTGATTATTGGTCATCAGGGGTCAAAAGTAGGTCACTAGGTCAAATCAAAGAAAGACCGTGTATGCAGTAGAGGCTGTATTTTTCAATTGATCTTCATGAAATTTGGTCAGAATGATTGCCTTGATGAAATCTAGGTCAAGTTCGAAAATGGGTCATCTGGGGTCAAAAAGTAGGTCACTAGATCAAATCAAAGGAAAACCTTGTGTATGTGAAAGAGGCTGGGTTTTTTTTCAATTGATCTTCCTTAAAGTAAATCAGAATGATTGCCTTGATGCAATCTATGTAGAATTTGAATATGGGTCATCCGTAGTCAAAAAGTAGGTCACTAGGTCAAATCAAAGAAAAACCTCGTGTATGTGATAGAGGCTGTATTTTTCAACTGGTTTTCATGAAATTTTGTCAGAATGATAGCCTTGATAAAATCTAGGTCAAGTTCGAATATGGGTCATCTGGGTTCGAAAACTAGGTCACTAGGTCAAATCAAAGAAAATACTTGTTTATACTCAAGGTTTTTGCTCCAATTTTAATGATTATTGGTCAGAATATTTTTTTCCATGAAATCACTAGGTCAAACATGTTTACACTGTTATGGTGTGTTTCTCAGGTGAGCGACCTAGGGCCGTCTTGGCCCTCTTGTTGGTGTAGTTATTGAAAAAAGATCTAAACTATTGTACTTTCAATGTGAATTCCAGGTTATAGCTTTATTCATTGAGAAAATGTCTATATACACAGACTTTCTCAACAGCAAAATTTTATTCGAGCAGTTTTAGAGGGTGATGTTTTTTCAAAACAGATTATTTTTCATATTTGTAACATAACATTTCAATATTGTTTTTTTATTTTTAGCTCACCTGAGCCAAAGCCCGCAGGCTTTCAAGTAGTCTTACTTTTTCCTACTTTTACCTACTGTTCCTACTTTTTAGGTATGTTTCTACTTTTTTCCTACTATTTTGAAAAAAAATCCTACTATTCCTACTTTTTTATCTAAAGAAGAAGAAATATGTTAACAAATGTTGTTAGTCTTTTTGTATAATGGATTTTTTTTACTAATATAAGGACTGATGGTGTACTGGTGAGGCTCTAGTGACCTTTGACATGCTGTTAGTGACCTCTTATGCATGCAGAAACCTGCTGACAGTTTGTTATGTGAGTCGAATACTGACCTTGATATTGAGGCACAAGAGGTAGCAGGTAGCTATGTACAGCATCATGAAAAAAGACAGACCATATATATTATGATTTAAGTCCTGCTGTGTAAATATAAAAGATTCAGACCCAGGTCCAGGACTGGGCAGTGGGTGCTCATAACACCCGGTACCCCAAGTTTGCTGAGAAGTGACCTATACTCATTAAAGTTGCACCCAACTATTTTGACAAAGGATTAGTATTTTCTCAAAATTTAGACCCAAAAGCACACCAGATGTCTCAATTTCATACCTATATTTCAAATTTTTCCAGGGGGAGA
Source organism: Mercenaria mercenaria (assembly GCF_021730395.1). Taxonomy (NCBI): domain Eukaryota; kingdom Metazoa; phylum Mollusca; class Bivalvia; order Venerida; family Veneridae; genus Mercenaria; species Mercenaria mercenaria. The sequence goes on along the minus strand of NC_069362.1, from coordinate 86,449,342 downwards.
ACACTTAAATGAGGAAAGTACCCTCCTAGTACATCAAAATTAAGACCAAAAAATGCACCAGAGCCCACCATTTTGTACCTGTTTTTCAAAATTGTCCAGGGGAGAGTCCCCTGACCCCCTTTAAAAATACTAAGATACCTCCTTCCATACCTCAAAATGTACACCCATAAAATGCACCAGAGATCACCTTTCAAAAGTTTCCAGCTGGACAGCACCCCTGACCCCCGACTCATAAAATAATGAGAGTACCCCTCCCAGTACCTCAAAATTAAGACCAAAAATGCACCAGAGCCCACCATTTTGTACCTGTTTTTCAAAATTGTCCAGGGGAGAGTCCCCTGACCCCCTTTAAAAATACTAAGATACCTCCTTCCATACCTGTACACCCATAAAATGCACCAGAGATCACCTTTCAAAAGTTTCCAGCTGGACAGCACCCCTGACCCCCGACTCATAAAATAATGAGAGTACCCCTCCCAGTACCTCAAAATTAAGACCAAAAATGCACCAGAGCCCACCATTTTGTACCTGTTTTTCAAAATTGTCCAGGGGAGAGTCCCCTGACCCCCTCTAAAAATACTAAGATACCTCCTTCCATACCTCAAAATGTACACCCATAAAATGCACCAGAGATCACCTTTCAAAAGTTTCCAGCTGGACAGCACCCCTGACCCCCGACGCATAAAATAATGAGAGTACCCCTCCCAGTACCTCAAAATTAAGACCAAAAATGCACCAGAGGCCACCATTTGGTACCTGTCTTTCAAAATTTTTCAAGGGTAGAGCCCCCCTGGCCCCCTAAAATGACTAGAATACCTCCCCCCATACCTCAAAATTGATGTCTTGATCATGATATGAACTTGCGCACCTCCTATTTTTCATTGGGTCTGCTCCCTATTTTTAGAGTAATGGCCCCTGAAATAATCAAACATGTACATTTTCACCTTGTGACGCACCTAGCTCAAAAAGTATTTAATATAAATGGTTGAAAACTTATATAAGTCTTTATCATCATATAAACTTCCACACCTCTAATATTTTGGCTGGCTCCACCCCCTATTTTTAAAGTTATGGCCCCTGAAATGGTAAAAAATGCATTTTTTTCACCTGTATATGATTATGTGCCTAGCTCAAAAAGTATTAAATGTAAATTCAGGAAACCTTGCTGGAGTCTTTATCGTGATTTGACCTTGCACACTTGGCATTATTCTTGAGAATCTTAGCTCTTATTTCAGAGTTATGGCCCTTGAAATAGCCAAAATAGTGAATTTTTTGTTTGTGATGCTCATAGTTCAAAAAATATAGGGCCTAGAATAATGAATCCTTTTCATAAAATGTTTGTTTAGGTTATACCCCATTAAGACTGCAAACATTTGAATTATTGCCCCTTATTTGTGACAAATGTACCAGTGTGTGGGGGGGGGGGGGGGGGGGGGGGGGGGGGGGGGGTGGACACCCTGTGTCCTATAGACACATTCTAGTTCTCATAAGTTCTTACTATTTATCAACAGATTCCTACTTCTCTCATACTTTTCTCCTACCTTTTTATATCAGAGGCTCCTACTTTTCTCCTAGTTTTTCATCAAAGGTCACTTGAAAGCTTGCAAAAGCTCGTGGTGAGCTTTTGTGACCGCTGAATGTCCGTTATGCGTCGTGTGTCGTCAGTCATCCATCCGTCAATATTTTCTAAAAAATCTTCTTGAAAACCACTGGACAGAATTACATCAAACTTCACAGGACGGATCCTTGGGTGGTCCACTTTCAAAATTATTCAAAGAATTGAATTCCATGCATAACTGGTTGCCATGGCAACCAAAATGAAAAACTTTAAAAATCTTCTTGTCCAAAACCGCAAGGTGTAGAGCCTTGATATTTGGCACGTGACATCATCTAATGGTTCTCTATGAAGATTCTTTGAAAATTATGCCCTTGGGTGAAAAGAGGCCCCTCCCCGGGGGTCCCAAGTTTTACATAGACTTATATAGGAAAAAACTTTAAAAATCTTTTTGTATAAAACCACAAGACCTAGGCCTTTGATATTTGGTATGTTGCATTGCCTTGAGGTCCTCTACCAAAATTGTTCAAATTATAACCCAGGGGTTAAAAGAGGCACTGCCCTGGGGTTCCCAAATTTAACATAGACTTATATAGGGAAAAAATCTTCTTGTCTGAAAGTTCAAGGCATAGGCCTTTGATGATATTTGGTATGTAGCATTGGATGTCTAACAAGATTATTGTACCCCCGACAACAAAGTTGTAAGGGGGGGGCGTGGTGGGTATACTGGTTCAAATCATTCCTCTGGGGTGAAAAAAATGCCCCGCCCTGGGGTCACTTGTTACATGAGTTATATAGGAATAATTACTTAAAATTATCAGAACATATTTCCTAGACTGTTTATTTATAATTACAGGGGTCACCTGACTGTGACCTTGACCTACTGACCTACTTTCTTGTTTTTTAAGATACAGCCTTGAAATTTGGATGACATGTACTGTTTTGCACACCAATCTTAAAACTGACTTTCAGCGACTATGAATATGACCTACAGACCTACTTTCTAATATTTTAGCATTAGTTTGCCATTTAAAACATGTGGCTCATATTATTCAGGTGAGCGATTCAGGGTCATCTTGACCCTCTTGTTGGAAAGAAGACAATGTTGTGCTAACTGGATATATATTTTTGTATATGGTTTACATATAATTAATATACTTTAGAGTTTAGGGTACTGAAAATGAGGTCTCAAGATTTTAATTGTTTAGGAACTGAATTAGTACAAAATGTAATATACTAGATTCCTTCAAATCATTCTCTTCCGTTAAAAAACACGGCCGCCAGGGAAAGGGACTAGTTTCCCTTATACGGCTGTATAGAAAACTTTGAAAATCTCTGAAACTGTTGACCAAGTTTTAAAGTTGTTTCACAGTATTATTCCTTGGGTGATCCTCTAGCAAATTCCTTCATTTCATTCTGAATCGTCTTAAAACATAGCCACTGTACATTTTGAGGTATGGAAGGAGGTATCTCAGTATTTATATCTAGTATATCTAGTATATTACATTTTATACTAATTCAGTTCCTAAACACTTAAAATCTTGAGACCTCATTTTCAGTACTCTAAACTCTAAAGTTTTTCAATTATATGAAAACCATATACAAGAATATATATCCAGTTAGCACACCAAATATTGAAATGTTATGTTACAAATATGAAAAATAATCTGTTTTGAAAAAACATCACCCTCTAAAACTGCTCAAATGAAAATTGCTGTTGAGAAAATCTGTGTATGTAGACATTTTCTCAATGAATAAAGCTCTAACCTTGAATTCACATGGAAAGTACAATAGTCTAGATATTTTATGCCCCCGAAGGGAGGCATATAGTTTCTGAACCGTCTGTCCGTCTGTCCGCAATTTTCGCGTCCGGTCCATATATTTGTCATCCATGGATGGATTTTCAAATAACTTGGCATGAATGTGTACCACAGTAAGACGACGTGTCGCGCGTAAGACCCAGGTTCGTAGCTCAAAGGTCAAGGTCACATTTAGACGTTAAAGGTCATTTGTCATGATAGTGCATTGATGGGCGTGTCCGGTCCATATCTTTGTCATCCATGGATGGATTTTCAAGTAACTACGCATAAATGTGTGACACAGTAAGACGACGTGTCGCGCGCAAGACCCAGGTCTGTAGCTCAAAGGTCAAGGGTACACTTAGACGTTAAAGGTCATATTTCATGATAGTGCATTGATGGGCGTGTCCGGTCAATATCTTTGTCATTCATGCATGGATTTTAAAATTATTTGGCATGAATGTGTACCACAGTAAGACGACGTGTCGCGCGCAAGACCTAGGTCCGTAGCTCAAAAGTCAAGGTCACACTTAGACGTTAAAGGTCATATTTCATGATAGTGCAATGATGGGCATGTCCGGTCCATATCTTTGTCATTCATGCATGGATTTTAAAATAACTACGCATGAATGTGTGGCACAGTATGACGACGTGTCGCGCGCAAGACCCAGGTCCGTAGGTCAAAGGTCCTAAACTCTAACATCGGCCATAATTATTCATTCAAAGTGCCATCGGGGGCATGTGTCATCCTATGGAGACAGCTCTTGTTTCAATAACTACACCAAAAATATAGGTGTAACATCATTATATGACTCATTATACAATACTTCATCAACAACATGAACTACATTTTGGACAACTTTACATGTAACATAGAGTAGGCACTTCCTATTTGGTGTAAACAGTTCAGAGGGCCACTAAAGGAACATTGCTGTGAAATTATTTTCAAATCCAGCCAGTAGTTTCAAAGGAGAAGATTTTCAAAGTTTTCCATACAGTCGTACAGAGAGAGTAATTAATCTATTTGATTTTCTAAAGATCCTAAATCTGACAAACTTTTATGAAGTTCAAGCAGAAAATGTGGTATATTAAAGTGTTCACCAGGGTTTTCTAGATTTTACTTAGTGTGTCTTTGTTTTGGGTCCCAGATGGCTCTGTTTCAAACGTGATCTTAAATTCTTAGGAAGTTCATAAAGACTAGGTAAAAAATATGGGGTTAACAATGCTTTTCTATCATTTTTTCTGTCCTCACGACCTAGTATTTTAGCCCAGGTGACTATTTTTCAAACTCATCATAGATCTTATTGCAGCAAACAATCTGACCAAGTTTCATCACAATCGAGCCAAATATGTATTAATAGTAAAAATGTAAATGAAGCACAATGACAGACACAGAGTGATGACAATCGTTCAGCTTAAACCTTATTACCCTTTTAGGCTTCAGCTGACAGACAAATGAAGCCCAAATGGAAGTGGCATTATGCACATCTTACTGCACATAGTGTGTGTTTTGGAGAATGTTTTATAAAAGGAACTATCGGTTGCTGTGTATTTAAATGTGTTAAATTAACGATAATGTTGAAGTTGATAAAGAAATCAAACTAATAAAATAGTAGTTCTTTTCTTCAATCTTCTATGCAGTGATCTCCCTTACCTATAGGTAGAGATTTCTGAAGTCGAAGGGAAGCAACTCCTGCGTATACAGTTTGACATTTCTTAAAACACTGCCCCAGTCAAAATAAGAAAAGTCATATTTGGAAAGATATTATTTCCTACTAGTAACAGGAAGAGTTTGGTATATTGGGTTAAAAGTTAAATAACCTCTTGTTATTAGTATAGGGTGGATGTTTATTAGTATAGGGTGGATGGTCCGGCGTGCGTCGTCCACATTTTTACTTAAACATCTTCTCTGAAACCGCTGGTTAGAATAACACCAAATTTGGTCTATAGCATCCTGGTGAGGTCCTCTATCAAGTTTGTTCAAATGGGGGCATTTTGCCCCTTTAAGGGGCCGCTAGAGCTAAAAATAGAAAAACTTTTAAACGACTTCTTCTCATGAACCACTTGATGGATCTTCATCAAATTTGGCCTGAAGCATCATTATAAGGTCCTCTCCCAAATTTGTCCAAATGGGAGCACTTGGACCCTTTTAGGGGCTGATAGAGCTAAAAAAAGAACAACCTTGAAACAACCTCTTTTGAACTGCTTGACTGATCTTCATCAAGCTTGGTCTGTAAGCATTATTATAAAGTCCTCTCTCAAATTTGTTCAAATGGGGGCAGTTGGCTCCTTTTAGGGACCACTAGAGCTAAAAATAGAAATACATTTAAACGACTTCTTAACATGAACCGCTAGATTGATCCTCATCAAACTTAGTCTTTAGCATCAATATATGGTTTTCTATCAAGTTTGTTCAATTTGGGGCCGCTAGATCTAAAAATAGAAATACCTTTAAACGACTTCTTCTCATGAACCACTCGATGGATCTTCATCAAACTTGGTCTGTAGCATTGATATATAGTCCTCTCCCAAATTTATTCAAATGGGCGCACTTAGGCCCTTCAAGGGGCCGCTACAGCTAAAAATAGAAATACATTTAACCGACTTCTTATCATGAACGGCTTGACTGATCTTCATCAAACTTGGTCTGTAGCATCATTATACGTTCCTCACCAAAATTTATTCAAAAGGGGGGATTTGGTTCCTTTTAGGGACCGCTAGAGCTAAAATAGCTGACTGTTGTTGGCAAATAAATGCGTGACTGATGATGTGGGCTATTGTCGGAGTGCTTAATGACTCCAGTTCATGTAGTTTCAGACCGAGACAAATGTATTAAGTAACATCAGAAATTTAGTGAAAGTGTATCTAAACATTTACTAAGTATGAATGGGATATTTCAGCAGTATGTCATATCAGGTGGCTAATAATGTGGAATAACTATTTTAAGTTTGAATCAAATCCATTAAGCAATAATTAAGATGTAGCGAAAGTGCATCACGACTTTAATCTGGAATTCTAAAAAATCTATATAATCAATAAAAATGATATTGCGCAGAAAAGAACAAAATAAGCACGATTTTCAGGTATAACAATGTTTTATGCATGTGTCTTGTAGTATTTTCAAAATAGTTTTTGATTCTTTCGACAGAAGGGTAATTTAATTAAAATTATTTAAAATTTATTTATTTACTGTGAGACGTTTCATTAAAAACTGCAGTAGAAAAAAAAACATATTCGTGAAAATATCATCAAAATTGTTATTTTCCCATAGACTCCTATTATGAAAACTTGTGCGAGGTCCAATTTTTTTCAAATCAGTCTCGCAAAAACCATAGCCCACGACCCTTTGGTCTTTACTAGCCGAATTTTCTAAGTATATTCTGAAGTTTTGAAAATTGCGAGTTTAATGTATTACTGGGAATAAAATATATTTTAACTAAAAATTTTAGACCGGTGTACTGATACAGATTTAGGCGGAAGTATTCTATCTTTATTTTTGTAAGGGAATAATTTAGTACCATATTCATGGAGAAATTTTACATCTGTAGAAATGTAAACAATTCTTATTACACATGTGTTCATACCCATACTGTACCTGTCAGTTTGGAAGATGTTGACCTTTCGGACAAAAACTCTTTTAGAAGATACATGACCCCTTCAGGTCATTCATTAACTTAATACTTATTTAAAATCAGTCTGGCTTTGTGTGAAAGCTCTCAGAAAACTGACAATTTTATAGAGAACACAGTAGTAAATTTTTTACTACTGTATTACCTGAATGGCCTGCTGAGGTCTTATAATTGGATAATTCATAAATAGACACACCTTGTTCTTAAAATCATTGGTTTCCATATCTTAATGTATAAATCCAGTGTAATAATTTGAAAAATTATATGGGTCTATCAATGAACACACAAAATTGTTTCGTATGGGTCATCACTGGATTGACGCTTTATCAAAAGTGAAGAGGTACACCCACATTTTTTAAATATCTTGTTCCTTGAAACAATAAATACGGATCTAATGGCTGTTTGAAATTGGGTTAACACAGCTTTATACAATTTCCTTTTTGGGGGGCTCACATAATCGTGAAAATAACATTTTTAGAGAGAAATGATTCAGATAACCCTTGTATGAAATGCATTTATATCTTTGATATTAACATTTGTATAATTTCAACCGAGTAGTGCTCCGTTGAGGTGTTCTGAACGGTCTGTCGAAATGATTTAGTTGGACATTAGATGAAAACATTTTGAACATACATTTATTTTTTTTTTTTTAAATAGTAAACTCATGTGTGATAACAATTTCTTGATATGGCCAAAAACTGCATAAGAAATCTGATAACCCTAATATTAATCATTTATATCAAGACAAATTTGGATTGATGTCATTAATACCTGTTCGTACCACGATCTAATGGTCTTTTTGAAACATTTACCTTATTATGTCCTTAAGTAGCAATCGGAATAGAAAGGGGAGGGGGGGGGGGGGTCCCAGTTAGGTGTCTGTGCAAAATGTTTTTTGATTTTATTTATACTTTGTGGCAATATACCTACATGTATTAAGTTTCATTAACAAGTATTACTGTTACCAGTTTTGACTTACTTTTATAGATATTCACATTTAAAGTGGGTGGGGTAATCTGACATGTGATCAGCCAGGAACACAATTTCTGTTATTTTTTTTAAATGGTTCTAACTTTTTACCTGAAACTTTCATGATAAAATAACTATGCAATGGACATTCACACAACATGTTGCATTTTAAATTGTACTGAATACTTTTTTCAGCACAGAGCCACAAAGTGGTCTAATCAAATTTACTGATTTTCAATGTTAGAACTTCACCCAAAAGCTAAAACATTTTTTATTAGTTGAGATATTAAGGTGTTATTTTCAGCAGATATTGTAAACTAAATAAACATAAAAATGACAGTATATCAGTATACTCTGATTAATATTGGAAGAGTGGTACACTTTCAAACTGGGTAAAAGTGGGTGGGGTAAATAAATATTCGAAGCAACACTATAAAAATTGTGCAGTTGTTACGAAATGGCCTCAGATTGTCTATTACTATCTTAATTGTGCCCCCCATGAGCGGCCGGGGCATATAGATTTGCTCTTGTCCGTGCGTCCGTCCGAAGTTCGTGACGCGCCTAGATCGAAAAGTATTTGATATAAATTGATGAAACCTCGCAAGAGTCTTTATCATGATATGAACTTGCGCACCTTCTATTTTTCGTCTGGCTCCGCCCCCTAATTTTAGAGTTACTGCCCCTGAAACAGTAAAAAATGCACATTTTCACCTTGTGACACGCCTAGCTCAAAAAGTATTTGATATAAATTGATGAAATCTTGCATGAGTCTTTATAATGATATGAACTTGCACACCTCCTATGTTCCGTCTGGCTCCGCCCCCTATTTCTAGAGTTATGGCCCCTGAAATAGTAAAAAATGCACATTTTCACCTTGTGACACGCCTAGCTCAAAAAGTATTTGATATAGATTCATGAAACCTTGCATTAGTCTTAATCATGATATGAACTTGCGCATCTTCTATTTTTAATCTGGGTTCCCGCCCTATTTCTAGAGTTATGGCCCCTGAAATAGTCAAAAATGCACATTTTCACCTTGTGACACGCCTAGCTCAACAAGTTTTTGATATAAATTGATGAGTGTTTATCATGATATGAACTTGCGCACCTACTATTTTTTATCTGGGTTTGCCCCCTATTTCCAGAGTTCTGGCCCCTGAAATAGTAACAAAATGCACATGTTTACCTAATTATGTGCCTTACTCAGAAGTATTCTCGGTGCCTTACTCAGAAGTATTTAAATGTAAAATTCATGGAACCTTGCTTGTGTCTTTATTATAATGTGACATTTGCACACATGGCATTCTTCTTGAGAATTTTAGCATTTATTACAGAGTTGTGGCCCTTGAAATAGCCAAAATAGTGGATTTTTTGTTTGTGATGCTCATAGCTCAAAAGGTATATGGTATAGAATAATGAATCCTTTTCATACCTTTTTTTGAGGCTATACCCCATTAAGACTGCAAACATTTGAATTATTTCCCCTTATTTGTGACAAATGTACCATGCGGGGTGGGGGGGGGGGGTGGGGGGTGCGGGACACACCCTGTGTCCTACAGACACATTCTAGTTTTATTAAATACAGACTTGGTTGATAAATTTTAACAAAAATTTTTCTCTTTAATAAGACTTTATACATGTGTGCCACGGAAAAATCAATGCAGAAAATTTAATGTTAATTTGAACAATAGCTTTCCTCAAAATATACTGCCTCAGGCAAAACCTTTTGTTAAATACTTTGAGCTTTCAGGGTTAATTTGGTTTGACTACATGTCATGTTCAAGGTCCATGCTTTTTCCATGACACACATGTATAAAGTGGGAAACGTTTTGTTAAAATTTATCAATCAATGCTGTATTTAATAAAATTAAGATAGTTATAGACAATCTGAGGCCATTTCTTAACAACTGCACAATTTTTGTAGTGTTGCTTCGAATATTTATTTACCCCACCCACTTTTTCCCAGTTTGAGAGTGTACCACTCTTCCAATATTAATCAGAGTGTACTGATATAATGACATTTTAATGTTTATTTAGTTTACAATATCTGCTGAAAATAACACCTTAATATCTCAACTAATGAAAAATGTTTTAGCTTTTTTTTAAAGTTCGTCCATTCAAAATCAGTAAATTTGATTAGACCACTTTGTGGCTCTGTGATGAAAAAAGTATTCAGTACAATTTAAAATGCAACATGTTGTGTGAATGTCCATTGCTTAGTTATTTTATCATGAAAGTTTCAGGTAAAAAGTTAGAACCATTTTAAAAAAAATAACAGAAATTGTGTTCCTGGCTGGTCATATGTCAGATTACCCCACCCACTTTAAATGTGAATATCTATAAAAGTAAGTCAAAACTGGTAACAGTAACACTTGTTAATGAAATTTAATACATGTAGGTATATTACCACAAAGTATAAATAAAATAAAAAAACATTTTGCACAGACACCTAACTGGGACCCCCACCATTTGAGTTAATTAGTACACTTAAATTTGTTTCGTGATTCTATTTTCCGAATGCATTTGAGATTATATATTCTTTCATGATTCTTTTCAACTTTAAAAAATAACTGATACCTTGAACTACTTAAGGTAGGTGCCAATATACTATTATTTCTCCCATATCCCCCTGTCACAAACTGACATACGGGCCTCAATGTATCTGTAGTTTAAATGCAGGTATTGCATCATCTTTTTGTAAATTTTTGAGTTATTGAGGTAAACGTCAGATTTTACGCATAAAATACCTCTCATGTTTTTCTGTATTTCATAACTTAAATTTCCATGTAAATTTTATTAAATTCGGTACAGTAATAAGAAAGTTGATATTTTTCAAACCAGTAATTTATGTTTTTATCCCCAAAACTACTATAACGGGCCTTAAATTGTCCGATTCAAATCCGCGCCAAAGTAGTCGGATTTCACGGCTATGTCGTGATTCCCTTGAAAATCGAAATAGCAAGAGTTCAAGCCTATGCTGTGAGTCCCCTGAAATCCAATATTTGGCGGGACATAACCCTACAAATAGACTGGACTAGATATCTTTAGTGCACAACATTTTTGACAGTCAGACGAAATTATGTCACTTTGATTTTCTTGGTAGAAATTTTGCTCGATCGAGGTAGCAAATTTATTTGTTAGATTTTTGTATAATTTTTGAATTACGATTTTTATTTAGTAAATTTTTGTTCCTTCTACAGAATTTTGTAAAACGTTTACTTTTCGGCAAGAGATTAGCTTGTTTCGGTATGTCAGGCTAACATGAAATTTTTCAGACTTTTGTAAATTATTTATTTCGAAAGAGTGATCTAAAATGTTTTGTTAGTATAATTTGTACAGTTTATATTTGAAATTGTATAATACAGTAATTAGAAGGTTACTTTTGTCATAAAATGTATATGTCAATCATTTCATTATAAATTATGGAACGCCGGTACTGTATTGCATTGTAATGTATAAATGTATGTGTTGGCAAGTATAGTACCGTGTATTTAATATGTAATTGTAATTTAAAATTATTGTGTGCCAGTCTATAGCATATCTATACAATACCCGTTTTGTTGTATGGTAGTCGATATTACATCCATATCAGCTGTTGTATAATGTTTAATTTGCATTGCATTTTGTTAATTTACGGTTGTAAATAACAGCTGCAGTTATTATAATATTATCTATAATTTTTCATCATAATCTTTTCATATCTTTTTCATTCCTTAACTTTAGACTTGTAAGTAATTAATTTGAGAAATAATGGAAGTAAGGAGCAGTTTTATGCCCTTATTTGTATTTGCTATGGTACTTACCATATATTTCTTCCACCAGACGACTTTTTACCTGGTGATGATGTCACGACCTGGAAGTATTTTACCCGAGGTTTATTTGTCGTTACTCGCCTGGATGTAATTTCCCAGCGCAGAGATCCTTCGTCCCATAATTGTGCTTTAACCGCCAAGACGCTGATTTTTGTAGTCCACTGAGATAGCTCAGGGATACAAACACCTACAGACACTAGACATGGGGAGCCAAAAAGGAGTTTACTTGTCGTTACTCGCCTGGATGTGATTTCCCAGCGCAGAGATCCTTCGTCCCATGGTTGTGCCTTAACCGCCAAGACGCTGATTTTTGTAGTCCACTGAGACAGCTCAGGGATACAAACACCTACAGACACTGGACATGGGGAGCCAAAAAGGAGTTTACGTTTTCGTGGTTTAGCGGGACATTAGTTTAAGTTTAGTTCTTAGTGCTATTTTAAGTTTGAAGTGAAAGGAAACACCTGTGATACGTCAAGATAGAAATGAACTGTAATTAATAGGACTGCACATCTTCTAGAAAACAGATGGTAATTATAGATGGTAATTATAGAAGAAGAAGAATCTTTATTATGCAATAAATCAAACAAGATCCATCAGCATATCTTCAATATACAAACAAAGTAATAAATATAACATGTATGGCAAGATAGCAGATATGTAAATACAAGTTTAACAATTGTTTCAGTAATTCATAGGCATCAGTAATAACACAGCTTTGGGAGAGACAATTTTGATAACCCAAGCATGTGTATTAGCTACTTAAACATTAGAATTTATCTATTTAGATACCTCCTTTTTTCAAAAGCTTTAAAGATATACGTTGCGAGATTACGAGTATCTTTACTATTTTCATTATTAAATAATTGCAAAAATTTAAAATAACTTGGATGATGCCAGAAATACTTCCTGATATACTGTTTTCTTAAATCTACAAACTCCTGACATTCAATGACAAAATGATACTCGTCTTCTAATATGTGACAGTTAGTACAAATTCTATTTTCATAAGGTATATTATTTGGACGGCTCCATCTACCAGTCTCAACAGCCAATCTATGCGATGACAACCTCAGTCTTGTTAATGCTATTCTGAACTTCCTTATATTTATTACTGTTAAGTAATTACTGAAACTGAAATTAAATATATTCTTGTAAAATAGTGCTCGGCTGGATTCATTTATAGATGTGTTCAAATCCTGTATATAAATGTCCCTTAGACGTTGTTTTAAAATATTAAGAAAAACATTTGTGTCTCCTACACTCTGAGCAAGCCAAACATGATAGAATCCTAATTTTGATAACAAAAATGTCACCTTGGAGACCCAGTTTATTTTGCGCGGATTTAGATCTATACAATTTTTCAAAGAAATATATACTTGTTTAGTATATTTAACCTGGTCACAATTGCTAATTTTCAACCAATACTTTATAATATTATAATGTCTGTCTGTTTCTAAGTTGTATCTACCTGTTTCCGCATAAATAAAACTGTTCTGTGTGGTAATTTTTACCACTAGTAACCTTTTACAGAAGCTTAGATGTGTTCGTTCTACTTGTAAACCTTTATTAAAACCCCAAACTTCACTTGAATAATTCAAAATTGGAATGATGAGTTTATCAAAAAGATCTAATGTATGTTTTGGCCCTATATCTGTAAACTTGTAAAGATATTTATTCATTTTAAAAATTGCCTTAAGTGCCTGTCCTGAAAGCATTTTGTCAGTCTCATTAAAAGAGCCACCTGAGGTAAATAAGATACCAAGATATTTAAATTTACTCACTATTTCTAACTGAATATTCTTATATCTGAAATTGATATTTTGGCTTAGCCTTCCCCCTTTTCTAAAAATCATAACTTTTGTCTTTTCTGTATTAACAGTTAGTTTCCATCTATCACAATATTCGGCTAAAACGTTTAAAGATTCTTGCAGATCATGTGCTGTTTTCGCAAATAAAATGATATCATCTGCATATAACAATAAACAAATTTTTATGCTACCAATGTCTATCCCTTCAATGCCTTTCAGTAAAAAGGTCTCTTCAATATCATTTAAATATATGCTAAATAGAAAGGGAGATAAACTCTCCCCTTGTCTAACTCCTAGCGAACAGGAGAAACTTTCACTTAACGACTCCATGCTTTTTATTTTTGACTTAACATTGTTATACATAGATTTAATAACATTAAGTATATTACCGCGTACACCATATTTGATAAGTTTGAACCAAAGAATATCCCTAACAACAAAATCAAAGGCCTTTTTGAAATCCACAAATGCGCGAAAAAGTGTATCTCCTTTGTCAAAACAATGACTTATTAGTGAATTAAGAATAAATATATTATCTACAGTACTCATTCCTTTTCGAAAACCCGCCTGAGCTTCAATATATACGAAATATTTTTCAGCCCAGCTATTTAATCTTTCGTTTAAAATTCGTGTAAAAAGTTTCCCCAAAGTACTAAGTAACGTTATGCCTCTATAATTCGCAGGGTCATTGATATCACCCCCTTTATGTAAAGGAACGATGAAACCTTCTGACCAAGTTTCGGGAAAATAACCTGTACGTAAACATGTATTAAACAATCGATGAAAATACAAAGTTAATGTGTCTGTTCCGTGTATGAAAAATTCGTTTAGATATGAATCGGGCCCACCACTAGTGTTCGACAGAAACTGAGTTCAGATTTTTTTATTGATTTTTTTTTCGTTCTTTTCTTCTAATTAGTTTTTTCCTTCATTCATTCTAAATAATCATTATCTGTAAATAAACTTGTAAATATTGTAATGAGTGTTAAGTTGTTCTGGTAGTTGCTGTCCCCGGTTCGTCCATCCTGTCAACCCCCCCCCCCCCCCCCCATCCAAAACATTATCTAATAAACAAAGGAATTTTTCGGGAGAACTGACTTATGTTATGTTATGTTATCGTAAGTGAAAAATGAGGATGCATATGATTTTTGTCTCTTCTGAAGGTTGTATGTATCGAAAAATATAGATATATAATGAAGTACTAATATTTTTCTGATAAAGAGGAAAATGTACAAATGTAGTTTGTTTTAACAGGTGTCGTCAACTTTGATTTGGTGTGGGTTTTACGGCACACTAACATAGTAAAGGGCCCGTATTCATCAAATTTTTAATTCTTTAATGTAGACTTACACTTTAAAGCTCTAAAAATTAGAATTGCCGTAACTGCCTCTGTAATAAATATATATATTGCTGAAACTTGGCGTTGTTTATTCTTGTACATGTATATGTTATATTCACGCAAAGTTTTATCAAAGTCCCTACATTATTTACTAAGATACATATATAATATATGAGATATGATATCTGCTGGAATCACAGAGTTACAGCAAATTCAAATGTTCAGACCCTAATAGTCGCCTCGCCCCATGTGGTTCTGGGACGATCTGTGTATGAAAAGAACTGGAACCACTGCCTTACCCTTGCATGATCGTAAGAGGCGACTAATAGGGTCTTAGCACTTGGTTTTGCAGAAACTCTGTGATTCCAGCAGGTATGCAAATTTTGATTTCATACCTCATATTTTTATTTCAATGTAAATGAGAGATATGGAACCAAAATTTGTAGTCCTGTTTGGCGCCATATAACCTATACTGTGTTGGTGCGCCGTAAAACCCAAATAAATAAATATTATAAGTCGCCTCGTATACGATCACAACAAGGGTAAGCATGGTTCCAATTCCTTTCATACCCAAATTGCCCGGAACCGCATGGTGCACCATTGAGGGATGGCATTCATTTGGCATAAACATTTTTTCTGCAATATCAATTTTGGAATTTTCTGTTTGTGATTAGATGATTTATGACTTAGGTGAGGTTGCCTTAAGTAAATGAAATTATCATATTTCATATTGTGAAAGACCAATTGAAGCTTCGTCGGTGATTTTTTTTTATTTGTCCTTTGAGTACATTTTGATTTATAAATAGTTTATTACCGGAATGCGTGGTCTTATCTAAATGCGATATCTGCACATGCAACAGGATAACGACTTTAATGTTTGCCGAAAATATCTGATTTACTTTCTCGCTCTTTTACTTATGAAAAACAATGTAGTAAAACAATGTTGAATATTGCATTCTTCCCTTGCAAATGGTAAACGTATGGATTTAATTCAAATAGCACAAACATGCAGTAACAAATAGGTATTGCTTTTGTGATAGTCAAAGCCCTGTGCTTGAAAATATGGCATTACCGATCATTAAAAAACACGAAAACAATCTAAGTCTCACTTTATTGTTGAAAGTTAAATATCTATTTTCTTGGTTTGGTGTATTTGGCGTATAGTTTGCTAAATTGTAAATTGCTAGGCCGGTAGACAGTTATCAACATGTTTGGGCAATTAATGAAATATAACAAATAAGTAAGTAACAAATGAATTGAATTCGAAATGAGTATTTCTCAAAAAAAGTGAACTATATTTTTTTCCTAGAGTAGTGAACATCAACAGGTAAACAAATTGATCAGGACTTCTATATGATCTTTTGCATGGTGTCCCATGTGTTCTGGACAATAACAGGGTGTTTTGTTCATTAAACTGTTGTTGTTGTTTTTGCGATATAAATCAACAAAAAGACCAGTCAACTGAAAGCTGACCCGTGCGTTATCGTTAGGTTACACCTGGACAAAAAACGTAAAACGTGCAAAATTTACAGAATATCTAGGAAGAACAAAAATGATGTCGTACAGACTTGTGGGTATCCAACACAAAGTGAGTTGTACACTGTTCAAAACTTAGTTTTTCTCAATATAAAATATATTTGGTACTTCAATGAACGTACTAATATATCACTAACATAAACAATCGTAATTCAGATTTGGTTTTGATGTTTACTAGTATTATTTAATAGTTATATATATACAGATATCGCGATCTGACTTTTATAGGACGTTATTTACAAACTTCTTGCGATCATAGGTACTGATTTCTTTTTATTCTGTAGAGTTATTTTAAGATATGAGACTCCGTGACTGGCAGTCCACAAATCTCACTAAGAGTGAACTGCTTTGATATCAACATAACCTGTTTTTATCTTTTGAATCATCAATACATATTCCTGTCCCTTTTATCTTGCCCGATTTCTATTTATTTCTCGACGCGCACGATGGGTTAGACAAAAATGATAGAGATAGATAGATAGTATGTATTATGTATGTGTTCGTTATATACAGGGTTTCTCTACAGTGTGTTCTTGTTTTTCATATCTCTTTATATATAATTCTGTATTGCTGAAACTCGGCGTAGCTTTTTGTTGTTGTGTATATGTCATATTCACGCCAAGTGTCATTAAAATCCCTACATGATTTAAAAACATAGGACAAAACATCAGTTTTAGTATTTCAAAGTCTGGCGACGGTTATATGGCGCAAATCAGGACTTAAAGTTGGTTTCACACCTCAAAATTAATAGATATATGAGATAGGGTACTAAAACTTTAATACCTACTGGAATCACAGAGTTACAGCAGATCCTATTAGTCATACAAAGGTTAGGCAGTGGCTCCAATTCCTTCTATATACATGTTGTCACAGAACCACATGGGGCACCATTTTTGACAGGTATTTTTGACCAGCTGATATACCAATTATAGGCATTGTAACTGAAAATACAAACTTCAAGTAGGAGCTAACTATATTAAATATATGTGTAGTTAACTGCATCAAAATACAAGGACTGAAAAAATTATTAAAATATCATTTCCTGAAAAAGAGTTATTTGAGCTGAAAAAAAAAAAATGATCCTAGATGAAATATTTGGAAAAAATGGAGACAACTCCGCAAAGACTTTATGATAGGCTTAGGTGACTATTGACCTAGAACCTCATGCAAACTATGCACTTTTTACCTCTAATAATGAAAAAAGCATGCATACTTGCCACATGGATTAGCAACCTGAATACAAAACTATGTAAAGATCAAATAATTGATTGCCCTGGGGAAAGTAGGACATTTTTTGTGGTGAAATTTGTCAACAAACAGACGATTGTTTTTAAAAGTCAAAACCCACAGAATTTCACAAGGTGAAATATATTGAAAAGGCTACTGCTGGAAAGAGAACAATCTCATCTACCCATACATATGCGTCAAAGTATGGGAAAATATCTAGAAATATGAGAAAATCGAAGAAATCAATTTCAAGACTGTTAGATGCATAACTGTGTAATCAAACATGGCATTTATCATAGGTAGGTTACTTTTCCTTTGCACTGATATAACATGGTCAGGATTAGGATTAAGAGAGGGTGTTCACTCAACAAATTCACTATATAAACGGATTGTTTCCCTTGTGTAAAAAAGGCTTAGGGTAAGTCTACCAATTAACTGTGCGAATTTAACATTTTTACAGAGACTATAAGCTTATATCTTCATAATAGCCTTTTATAGAATTGTACATGTACACGTTTATAAAACAGAAAAATCAGTTCTTTCCAAAAACTGTTATATTATGATTCAACCAAATAGTTTCAATTGTCTACCAGAAAGGAACAATTCTTATATCTCAATATTGTGATTTGGTACCTTTATAACAGACAGTAAACTAAAACAATAGACATTCATATGAGACGTGGATGAGCTCATCAAAACAATTTCAAGCACAAATATTAATGCGGAATGTAAAGTAAGTTACACACTACAATATCCGTCCAAGATACTTTCAAAAACAGTACATTTGCAGAATAGAGAGATAAAAATAATTTTGACAGCCCGTGAAAACTAATGACAAATTTTGACAGGTATATGATGACTCATGACCTAATTATTTTTTACCTGTTATTTCTACCTTCCAGTTTGATTTTCATAAAATGGGTATTCTTTATTGTAGCTTACAACTCATACATTAAAACAATAAAAGAATATATTGTTACCTCACTGTCGTTTTGTCTATCCGTCTCTCGTACGAATTCCTATTGTTTCAGTCATTTGTCAGTAATTAGAGCAACTCACAGTGTTGCAATCATACAAAACACATCCCTTATTTTCACATAGATATTGAGGATTTATCTAATGAGCACATGTATTGGAAACACAGTTTCAATACCGACTGTGTATTGTAATAATGCTAAACTATCTCAGCCGTGACGTCTCCTTAAAGTGAATACAATTATGCACAATATGGATTCACGTATCACATTGCATCGTGAATTCTTTTCTTTTTCTTTTTCAAATAAGATTAGAATTGACACTTTTATTTATATAAAACGTAACAAAATACGTGCAGTATCTGCAAATGCAACACTGATCACGGTTTTAATGTTTGCCCAAAGTGTTGATTTCTTCTTCCAAAAATCACTTAGTAAAGAGAAATTTTGTTGAATATTGCATACTTTATTCGCCATTGCAAACGGATGTATTTAATTCGTAACATGTATATCAAATAGCACTAACATGCAATAACAAATAAGTAGCTAGACAGGTAAACAATATATTCTATTTGAATTTTCTACCATAAACAATAACAGATTGTTTTGTTCATTAAAGTATTTTTGCGATGTAAATAAACAAAACGGCAAATTAACTGAAAGCTGGGCCGTGCGCTCTTCTTATATTACATGTAGATAAAAAGTTTCGTAAAAAGATGCACAATTTAGAGAACGTCTAGGAAGAACAAAATGATGTCGTACGGACACATGGTTATACAGCATATACGTGCTGTACCCCTTGAAACACATAATGTAATATACTGTATGCCTAAAAGTACTATCAATGTATATATATATCATATTATATGTGAGGACTTCAGTGAACGTATTAATAATTTAATATATATCTACTTTATTGGTGGTACTTCTTCAATGAGCCCCTTGCTGTCAGCCCTTCAAGTGCTTTGATTTTCCCTATCTGTAACCATACATATTTAACATAGTTTATTCGACATAAAATTGTCATTCAATTCATAGTCGATAATCAATTCCAGTACAGAGTATGAAGCGTGAGAATTTTACCCAGAGAAATATTGTACACCTTAACAAGTACAAAGTGTGAAAAATTTGACATTATTCTAATAGCCGTTAATAAAACATTATTAGAAGTATCAATATTTGAGACACATTTGTCTCGTATAAAACGCTACTATAGTAAGTGTAATGACAATGTAGAAAAAGAAACGTACATTGTGTAAAAATTGTTTTGAAAAATGAATAAATGAACGAATATCAATATTTGAGACACATTTACCTCGGATACAGCGCTACTAGGAAATAAATGTGGTGACAATGTTAAAAAAAAAGTACATTGCATAAAAATTGTTTTGAACAATGAGTAAATGAATGAATAGGCAAAACATATACTTATTCAAAAATGGCAATTGCATAGAATATATAAAATGGATTCACAATGAAAATGCAAAATCACAATCTTTCTTTTAATGCATAGTACAAATATTTTGCTAGACTGATCAGTACTTTATTATTTGTAGCGGACATGAGGGTTTCAAATTTCTGTAGCGTAGGCCACCTACAAAAATACGGCTTGAAAATTTTTCGACGCAACTGATAGTATTTTGGACATACTAATAAAAAATGGTATTCGTCCTCTATCAAATTCATAGAACAGTTTCGGCACTTTCTTTCTTCTCTTTGGACATTTTCATGCCTACCTTTTTCTATTTCCAAATTATGAGATGACAAACGGAATTTACTTAGCGTTATTCTATATTTATTGATATTTATAGTATTTAAATATTTTTCTTGTTCAAATTCATGTTTAAATAAGCTATATGATGACAACCTGCTCGAATTATTTATGGTTGAGTACCAGCTTTGTTTGTATATGTCAAGTATTCTTTGTTTTATAACTTGTAAGTTAACACACATATTATCTTGGTTTAGCCATATATTTGTCATTCCTATTTTGTTTAATACGAATTTGACCATATATGCCCAATTTTTACCGTTGTATGAAAGGTTATTGTTTGCATCTTCCTTTAACATGGTGTAAATTTTCTTTAAAATACAATTTTCATCTGATTTTAATATTTTTACCCAATATTTAATCATTATTATTTTTCGGTGTATTTTCATCGGATATCTACCTACGTCTCCATATAAACCGTCTAAGTTGGTCGATTTTCTAACACAGAGTATTTTCCTCAGAAATTTACAGTGGACTTTCTCAATACACTTTCCTTCACCATATCCATGAATTTCCGCGCCATAGTTAAGTATTGAACCAACCAAGCTATCAAATAATTTACATTGATCTTGTACTTTTAATTCTACTTGATTAAATACTGTAAATAAGTTATGCAATGCAAATAAAGAATGCTTAGCCAGATGATTTTGTGTTCGAAACCAGTGACCATTTTTGAAGAAATATATTCCTAGATATTTAAAGGAGTTAACAATGTCTAAAATTTGTCCATTAAAATTGAAGTTATAAATTGTGTGTCTACCTTGTTCAAATATCATAATTTTTGTTTTAGTGGTATTTACTTTTAGTTTCCAAGTGTCGCAATAAGCAGACAGATCATTAAGCAATGACTGTAGGGCTTCTGGTTTATGTGCAAATAAGACCGTATCATCTGCAAATAAAAGCATATATAATTTCAAATCATCTATATTAAATATATTTTCGATATTTCCGTTAATATTATTGATTAAATCATTCACAAAGAATAAAAATAAAAGGCTAGAGCTAGGGTCTCCCTGTTTTGCACCAATATTTGAATCGAAACTGGGTGAAAATTGATTGTTATACCTTACTGCAGCTTTAACACAGCTGTACATATTTTGTATGGCTTTTACAAACTTAGAGCTCACATTTTCTTGAATCAATTTATGAAACATAAAGGAACGTTCTAATTTATCAAAACACTTTTCAAAATCTATAAAAGCAACGTATAACTTCATATTGTTTGAAAGTGTTTTTGCAATTATTGAGTGTAATATAAAGATACAATCTATAGTTGATTTTCCTTTTTGAAAACCGTACTGGTTATCTATTATCTTTTTGTGTTTTACTGACCATTCTGTCAGACGATTTAGTAAAACCTGTGAATAAATTTTTGCAATGATATTAATTAAAGTTATGCCTCTGTAGTTTTTAGCTTCTTCCACATCTCCCCCTTTAAAAATCGGGACAATTATTCCTGCACCCCACGCAGTTGGATAATCACCTGTGAGAAATATTCTATTAAAAAGGGCTAATATAAAATGAGATATTTCATCGAATGAACATTTATAAATCTCTGCAACTATGTCATCGATACCACTACTTTTATTGTTATTCTGTGAAAAAATTGCTTTCCTTAGTTCTGTCATGGAGATTTCTTTATCTAAGTCATCATCAATTATATTTTGATCATATTCTGTATTTACATCGGTAGCTTCCGTGTCGTAACCATATCTATTCACCGTTTAAGGTTTGCTGGTTGAATCAAAAACATTTTATGCAAACTTGATCTTTTTTTGTCTGTATAATGTAGTGGCATTCACAATACAAACATTGGCTTCTGTATGCCGAAGAATGTAAATCATGCATGGGTAATTACTTATCTAAACAGAACTTATAAATACACTTTTCATATGAAATCATATTTCAACTTGAAAATTGTTATAGATAGCTGTAGCTCGGTTGTCAAATTTCTTTCATAATCACATGTCGTTTGATGATTTAAATCTTTTATAATTTCAATAATGGTATAATGGTCCACAAAGTTCAAATATAAGGACGTTTTACCATTCCTACACCTTGTTCTGTATTTTAACGACAAAGCCTTTATGTAGTTCTTAAAAGAAATACGCCCACATTAATCTCTGTCATTTTCATACATAGGTCTATTCAAACTATATATATAATTTGCTAATTTCACCGGCATTGCAAAACTCTTGTTAAGCTTCAATGTAAACTTTGACCAGCTACATTCAAGTCAGATTGAGCATCTTGTAGAATAGACCAAATATGCTCAGCTGAGCCTTGAGGCAGTGGGTTTTCAGATTTGATACCTATTTTATCTTTATCTTTGGTAAGGGAATTATTAAGTTGAGAACACATTATTGGTTTGAAAATCATCAATTTAGGTATATTTCATCTCATCACAAGTACCTAACAACATTTAGATGAATACTGTTTTGTCCGTTCTGTGCGGGTCAAGTAACTATCTATCACGAATTTAAAAATTACTGTGTTCATATTTCTTATCCATTTGTCAGTTTATCGAAATTATTGAACTTTCTCCTTTTCTTTTTATATCATCTAGACTCTATACTAGTATATGCATTTAGATTAATAAAAACTTGAGCAATACATTCATAATCCCTTAAGAGTGGAATTATACGCATTTTTCAACTGAAATAGATGTGTGTGTGTATAAAAGGGTGGAGGAAGTATAGTCTTTAATCCAACATAACAAACTCTTCCTGTTAGCAGTATGAAATATTTTTTTTTGTTTTGACTGGGGGCAGTCTTTTTAAGAAAAGTCCAACTGCACGAAGGAGTTGCTTCCCTTCAACTTCAGAAATATTTGCCTATAGGTAAGGGAGATCACTGCGTAGACGATTGAAGAAAAGAACTATTATTTTATTAGTCCGATTTCTTTATTTCTAAAGCATCAACTTCAAATACTTTTGCGGCATTATCGTTAATTTAACACATCAGGAGGCACAGCATCCGAAAATTGCTTTTATAAAACATTCACCAAAAACACGCTAAGTGTAATAAGATGCGCATAATGCCAGAATATATATTTTTTATTATTTTTTTCTATATGAATATCAGTTTAAAGTCAATGTGAAAAGTACTAAATAGGTAACCAAACAGCACTTTCGTGCTGTTCAGACAATGGCGGAAAAAACTCAACTCCACCCCCTCCCCAAGTTAAAGTGGCATTTTCATGTTACATGTAAGCACTTTCACCTTGTTCTTAAAATCTTTTGTTTCTATTTCTTAATGTATAAACACTGATCTAAATATCCAGTGTAATAATTAGGAAAAAATACATAGGCCTATAAGCACACAAAATTATTTCGTCTGGGTCATCACTAGGTTGACGCTTTCATTTTTTTTATTATTTGCGGAAAATATCTCATTTTATGTTATATTTGAAAAAGTCAGTTTTTTAACCCGTTTCCTACAGAGTCTATATGAACTGAGGTCTATTTAAAGTCAAAAAGGACCAACCAAATATTAAAATATTTTTTTAAAAAAAGTCATAATTTCCGGAATAAATTAAACTTTAATTTGTGGGGTATCGAATTTTTGATTTCCAAATAGAACTTTTTCTATTTAAGTTTAAGTATTTTTTTCCTTCTTTGTTTATATAGGCAAATTTATCGATTTTCCGATAGATAGATAGATGTTACTAAAAGTTGGTAATGATCAAAAGTAAAGAGGTGCACTTACATTTTGAAAATATTGTTCCTTGAAATAATACATACGGATCTTATGGCTGTTTGAAATGGGAATATAATCGTAAAAATAACTTTTTTTAGAGAGAAATGATTCAGATAACCCTTGTATGAAATGCATTTATATCTTTGATATTAACATTTGTGTAATTTAAACCGGGTAGTGTTCCGTTGAGGTATTCTGAACGGTCCGCCTCTTACGATCACAAGGGTATAAGCATGGTTCCAATTCCTTTCATACCCGAATTGCCCAGAACCAAATGGCCCGTTACCATCTTTAACAGGTATTTTTGACCAGCTTTCTTTATTATACCTTTATATATCCTCTTGTAGAATTATACATATTTCTTAAAATAGAAAAAATATAAGAGATACTCTTGGATGGAGAGGTGAAGGCGTGCAAAGTAAGTATATGTACTTGATTTTTTCGCGACGTTTTGGATATTAAAACATAATCAACTATTGTACAGCATTAATTTTGCATAAACAATTTTTTCTGTAATACTAGAATCTTTTTCAATATTTTCTGTTTGTGATTAGACGATATATGACTAGAGTGAGGTTGCCTTAAATAAAGGAAATTAATGCATAACCATTAAGATGCACGTATCACATTTCATATTGTGAAAGATCAATTGAAGCTTCGTCGGTGAATTTTTCTATTTCTCCTTCAAGTACATTTTCATTTATAAGTAACTTACCGAAATGAGTCGAATTATCTAAATGCGATATCTGCACGTGCAAACAGCGTAACGACTTTAATGTTTTGCCGAAAATATTTGATTTACTTTCCCGCTCTTTTACTTCTGAAAAGCAATGTAATAAAACAACTTTTTTGTTAAATATTGAATTCTTCCCTTGCAAATGCTAAACGGACGCATTTAATTAAAATAGCACAAACATGCAGTAACAATAAGTATTCCAAATTTAGGTAAATTAAAAATTGAGCAATTCATTTTTCCTTAAACAAGAGAAGATATATCCCAAATTTTTTCTGTATGAATGCCACTTTAAATTCAACTTGAAAAGCTTGCTTTATACACGTTGTTAAAAATCATAATTGAGCCGCGCCATGAGAAAACCAACATAGTGGCTTTGCGACCGCATGGATACAGACCAGCCTGTGCATCGTATTGCAATTAGAGAAACAGTTAGCGAACAGCATGGATACTGACCAGACTGCGCAGGCTGGTCTGGATCCATGCTGGTCGCAGAGCCACTATGTTGGTTTTCCCATGGCGCGGCTCAATTATCTTTCTACATTTCAATGTATTAATACCTATCTAAATATCCAGTGTAATTAATAGAACTATTATATATGTACATGCAAAATTGTTTTGTCATCATTTGACGTTTTGTCAAAAGTGAAGAGATACACCCATATTCTGAACTTGTCGCTGTTTGGTAGTGGAATAAAACGGCTATATATAAGTTAACATTTTTGAGGCCTGCCTCATAAAAAAAATACTTTTTAGAGAATTAAATCTGAAAATCATTGTACGAATGCAATTAATATTTCATTCGTACCATATGACAACCCTTGTATGAATTCATTCATATCTTTGGAAAAAAAAGACAAGTCTTACGTGAAGTCATTAACGTCTTTACGTACCATGACCTAAATGACCTTGTGAAATATTTACCATATCATGGCCTTGAATAGTAATAAAAGTGTGTGAATCAGAAAAGAAATTTGAGTTAAACTGTTTCAGGTTGGAGTATTCATGACACTATTTGTCGGACGAATTTAAAATAATATTTTTGTCCCCGATTTTCAGCTTTACTCAATTCCTTAAACTGCCCATGGGATGTGCTATGCAGTTCAATGCTGAAAACTATATAAACACCGTGCTGTTGGTCTGGAATACCTTTCGTCAACTAGACCTTTAAAATCATGCTCGATAATCAGAAAGGATGGAACGCTTCGGCCATTCTCATCCATAAATCCCGAGAACATGGTAGACCTCTGGTGTGCGAGAATGCGTTTCGACGGAATATGTATTTTTTTCTTCTTTTTTCTTTTTGAAGATTTCATCCAAAGTGTAGCTAACATACGATATTTATACGTAAACATAAGATGCACAAATGGTCATGTAACAATGCCAAATGGGATGTCAGAAGGAAGCATGCGAACATGAGAATCACAAATGCATATATGTAAATCGCAAGATTGGATGTACGAAAGGACAATGCAGTTTTTGCCCTAATTCTGTTCCATACGTGTGTGTGATGATGTATTTAGAGCAAATTTATTTTGCAAAAGACGATTAATGGCCTTAAAGTGAATACAATTATTTTTTGCGATGTAACAAAACGACCAATTAACTGAAAGCTAGGCCGTGCTCTCTTCTTATATTACATGTAGATAAGAAGTTTCGTAAAACACAAGAGCGTCGGAGACAAAAGATGCGTACGGACCATGTTACAGAATTATTGTAAGAATTTGGTCAAAATACTTCATTATGAATTTTAGACTAAAAGAATATAAATGGATTTAAAACAAAATTTCAGATTTAGATTTCAAGTGAAATTCTTGCACTAATGATGTTGACAGGTTATTTAAAGTTTATGTTAGCATCATAGGACTATAAAAAAAATTAAAATTCAGTAAATCATTATTTAGATCAAGATCGTTACAGACAGTAACATTGCACTAAGACTAGAGCTGCTTGACATCACCATAA
This sequence comes from Mercenaria mercenaria, assembly GCF_021730395.1. Taxonomy (NCBI): domain Eukaryota; kingdom Metazoa; phylum Mollusca; class Bivalvia; order Venerida; family Veneridae; genus Mercenaria; species Mercenaria mercenaria. The sequence goes on along the minus strand of NC_069362.1, from coordinate 86,422,526 downwards.
CCTTTCATTATATACAATGTTTTAATTTTAAAACCATAATTGTCATTCCTTGACTGACACATGTATCATTAATTCTAAACAATTTTAGTTCAAAACCCATAATCGCCAAAAAAGAGGACAAGTAGACTTTTGCCTTTATGGGCCATAATACTAACAAGTTTTAAAATTTCATATGAAATTAAAAATATGTTAAACTGATCTAAAATGTTATTCCAAGATTTATAAGTGAGAAGATTTTATCGTTGATTATTCGCATACAAGATTTTATCGGAGTTTTTGTACTTTGCCAGCATTGGGCATGAGAACTGGTAATCATCAGTGATAATCAGTTCAAGGGTATCTCAATAGCATAGTCCAATAATTGCTTACTTGTAATGAAAAAACACAATCTAAGTCAAAAGGGGAATAATTCAATCAAATGCTTGATGGAGTTATGTACTCTTGCCTACAACTGGACATGGTGATGATAAACAAGTGTTGAAAGTTTCAAAGCTTTATCTCAAAAGACTTTGTCAAAAAATGAACTGGTACGAAAAACTTAACCAAGATTTCTAAGTCAAAAGGGGCCATAATTCAGTCAAAATGCTTGACAGAGTTATGTATTCTTGCCTATAACTAGACATGGTGATGGTGAACAAGTGTTGAAAGTTTCAAAGCTTTATCTCAAAAGACTTTGTCAAAATGTGGACTGGTACGAAAAAGCTTAACCAGGGCGTGACGCCGACGCCGTGGTGAGTAGGATAGCTCTACTTATTCTTCGAATAGTCGAGCTAAAAATGCACAATTTAGAGAACGTCTAGGAAGAACAAAATGATGTCGTACGGACACATGGTTATCAGCACATTATGTAATATTCTGTATGCCTAAAAGTACTACCAATGTATAGAATAATGTAGACTTAGTGAACGTATTAATATATCACTTAGAAACTACCGTAATTCAGATTTAGATTTCAAGTGAAATTCTGCTACAAGATTTATTGCAAGACGTTATTTACAAATTACTTACGATCATAGGTACTGATAAAAAAATATTGAAAATTCGGTAAATCATTATTTTGAGATATGAGACTCCCGGTTACAGACAGTCCAAAAGTTCACTAAAAGACTTAGAGGGCTGCTTTGACATCACCATAACCTTGCTTTCTATCCCTGTTTTTATCTTTTAAATCACCAATACATTTTCCTTTCCCTATTGTCTTGCCCGATTTCATTTTATTTCTTTTAACAATCTTTGTCACTCTAACGCGCACGAAGAGAGGAGAGGACAACCGTAAGCTGTTGTAGCTTTCTGTCCAATTCCTTAACTAATGTTTCGTAAATATTTCATGAAATAAAATATGTTTAAACTGATCTAGATGTTTATGTCCCTGTAATAGATAAATAAGATAAGATAGATTTTATCGTTTGATTATTGCATATCAGAGATTTTTTTTCGTTGAGTTTAATGTTACTTTGCCAGCTATTGTCGGCGGATGAAGAACTCCGGTATCATCCAGGCATTATTCCAGTCACGAGCGGGCACCTGCGTTTTCATAATCCAGCTATATTGCTTCTTTACATCAAAGTATTCTACACCCCACGCGAAATTTCGAACCCCTAGCGGTGAGGTGCAGGGACAAGTGTTTCGAGACGTCACTACTGTAGTGTACACCATGCGTCATGCCGCGGTGAGGTGCAAGGACAAGTGTTTCGAGACGTCACTACTGTAGTGTACACCATGCGTCATGCCGCGGTGAGGTGCAGGGACAAGTGTTTCGAGACGACACTACTGTAGTGTACACCATGCGTCATGCCGCGGTGAGGTGCAGGGACAAGTGTTTCGAGACGTCACTACTGTAGTGTACACCATGCGTCATCCGCGGTGAGGTGCAGGGACAAGTGTTTCGAGACGACACTACTGTAGTGTACACCATGCGTCATGCCGCGGTGAGGTGCAGGGACAAGTGTTTCGAGACGTCACTACTGTAGTGTACACCATGCGTCATGCCGCGGTGAGGTGCAGGGACAAGTGTTTCGAGACGACACTACTGTAGTGTACACCATGCGTCATGCCGCGGTGAGGTGCAGGGACAAGTGTTTCGAGACGACACTACTGTAGTGTACACCATGCGTCATTCCGCGGTGAGGTGCAGGGACAAGTGTTTCGAGACGTCACTACTGTAGTGTACACCATGCGTCATGCCGCGGTGAGGTGCAGGGACAAGTGTTTCGAGACGACACTACTGTAATGTACACCATGCGTCATGCCGCGGTGAGGTGCAGGGACAAGTGTTTCGAGACGTCACTACTGTAGTGTACACCATGCGTCATGCCGCGAATGCCGAAACGTCTAAAAAAAACAACTATATATAGTTTCTTACCGTGTGCACTATATTACGCTTCAAAATAGTAAAAATGCAACTTGATGGTGACATTGTCCGAATGCGTCGCTACCGTTTCGAGACGTGACAGCGCCACAACAGTAGATAGAATAGGGGGGAGAAATTAATAGGTACATGTAAATATTATTTCATATCACATTTGTTGCAAATGTATTGTAATCTTCTGCAGACAATAGAATTGAGAGAGGACAGACTTGTATATGTAACAGGTCTTGGGGAATAGAAGATCCGACTGAACATCGACTTGCGTTTGAATTTTCAGCTTAAAAATCGGTTATGACTTTTTCATATAAAACTACTGACAGTACTGTGCTGTCTTAGAAATATGTACACACATAATGTATTCAAGCTGTTTTCAAACTGAAGTTTTAACGAAAGAACTAGTAAAATATGTTTTATGTTAAATGTCAAAAGCACTGAAAACTGTAAACTATGGAATGTCAAAGCTGGAGAGGTGGTTGTGGGTGGATTAATCATTTGTCAGCACTTCGTTTCTTCACTATCTGTAACCATATCTCTTTAATAACCGTTTCAGGTTTGCTGGTTGAATTAAAACATTTTATGCAAACTTATTTTTTTTGTCTGGATAATGATACAAACATTGGCTTCTGTATGCCGAAGAATGATAATAGTGGGTAATTACTTATCTTACAGCAAACACCACTTATAAATACGCTTTTCGTTTACCTATCATATTTCAACTTGAAAAGTGTTATAGATAGCTGTGGCTCGGTTGTCAAATTTCTTTCATATTATTTCAATATTGATATAATTGTAGTCTTGCTCGGATGATTTTATTCGTATATAATATAAGCGACCACAAAGTTCAAATATAAGAACACACATTTGATGACAAAGCCTTTAGAAGTACACCCACATTAACTCTGGCATTCATACATTAGTCTATTCAAACTATAAATAAAATTTAAAATTTGCCAATTTCACCGGCATTGCATAACTCTTGTAAAGCTTCAATGTAAACTTTTGTTGTAAAACAGACCAGCTATATTCCAGATTGAGCCTCTTGTAGAATAAACCAAATATACTCAGCTGAGCCGTAAAGAGCAACTTGAGCCGCTTGTCGTAGAACATACCAGATTTATTCAAGTGCACAATTTAGAGCCAGCTTGAGGCTTTTTCCGTAGAATAGTCCAGATATACTCAAGAGATCCATTCAGAGTATGCTTGAGCGTCTTTTCTTAGAAAAGACATGGTATACTCAAGTGACACGTTTAGAGCCAGCTTGAGCTTATTGTCATAGAAGAGACCAGGCTTTTTTCCGAGTAAGCAGTTCAGAGCCAACTTGAGCCTCTTGTCGCAGTAAAGACAATGTATTCTCAAGTGAGACGTTTAGAGCCAACTTGAGCCTCTTGTCTTAAAAAGGCGACTAGATTTATTGAAGTGAGCCGGTTAGAGCTAGTTTTAGCGCCTTGTGGCACAAATTAACAGATATTTTGAAGTGAGCCATAAAGAGCTTGACTGAGCCTCTTGTCATAGAATAGACCAGGTATATTGTCAAGTAAGTCGTTTAGATGTAGCCTAGCCTCTTGTGGTAGAAAAGACCAGGTATCCTCAAATGAGCTGTTTAGAGCCAGATTTAGCCTCTTGTCTTAAGATAGACGACCAGATCCCCTCACATGAACCGGTTAGAGTCAGTTTAACCCTCTTGTCGTAGAATACACTAGATATACCCAAGTGAGCCGGTTAGAGCAATCTTTAGCCTCTTGTCGTGGAATATACCAGGATACTTGTGTTTGATTGAGCCTCTTGTAGAATAGACTGGATTTACTCGAGTGAGACATTTAGAGCCAGCTCGAGGCTCTTGATGTAGAAAAGTATTCTGAAGTGAGCCGGTTAGAGGTAACTTGAGGCTACATACCAGATATACTCGAAAGAGCCGTTTAGAGCCAACTTGTGGTCCTTTTCGTAGAATCAAACATATATACTAAATCAGATGAGCCATTTAGAGCCGAATTCGGCCATTAGACGTAGTACAGACCTGTTGTACTTAAGTGAGCCAGTTAGAGCCAATATGAGCCTCTTGTCACAGAATAGACCAGGTATACTCAAATGACCCGTTTAGGGCCAGCTAGGGTCTCTTTTCCTAGGATAGACCGGGTAAACTCAGATGTGCCGCTGAGAGGCATGTTAGGCTTCTTGTCATAAGATATACCAGTTATACTCAAATGAGCCATTTAGAGCAAGCTTGGTCCTCTTGTCATAGAATAGAAGGTATACCCAAGCAAGCCGCTTAGAGCTAGCTTGCGCCTCTTGTTGAATTGACTGGATTTACTCGAATGAGGTTGAAACTCTTGTCAAAATAGTCCAGATCCACTCGAGTGAGCCGTTTAGAGTCACCTTGGGCTTCTTGCCGTTTAGAGTTGTAGAAAATACCAGGTATTCACAAGAGAGCAGTTTATAGCCAGCTTGAAAATCTGTCGTAGAAAAAAACCCTGGTTATATTAAGTTAGACGTTTAGAGCCAGATTGAGCCTCGTGTCTTAAAATACTAGTAGACCAGTTTTACTCAAGTGAGCGGTTTAAAGTCAGCCTGATGCTCTTGTTACAGACTATACTAGATATTCGCAAAAGAGTCGTTTGGAGTCAGTTTGAGCCTCTGTCGTAGAAAAAAACCAGGTATTCTACAGTGAGACATTTAGAGCCAGCTTTAGCCTCTTGTGATAGAAAATACCAGGTGTTATCGAGTGAGCCGTTTAGAGCCACCTTGTGCCTCTTGTCTTAAAATAGACGACAATATTGACTCAAGTTAGCCTTTTAGAGCCAGCTTGAGCCTCTTGTATAATAGACTACATTTACTGAAGTGAGGCATTTAGAGCCAGCTTGAAGCTCGTGTCTTAAAATAGACCAGATTTACTCATGTGAGCCGTTTAGAGTCAGTTTGAGCCCCTTGTCATAGAATATACCAGGTATATTGTCAAGTGGGCCGTTTAAAGCCAGCATTAGCCTCTTGTCGTAGAAAGGACCAGGTAAGTTCCAGTAAGCCGTTTAAGAGCCAGCTTGATTTACTAAAGTGAGCCAGTTAGAGCCCCTTGTCATAGAATACACCAGGTGTACTCAAAAGAGCCGTTTAGAGCCAGCTTGAGCCTCTTTTAGAATAGACTATATTTATTCGAGTGAGACATTTAGAGCCAGCTGGGGTCTCTTTTAGAATAGACTATATTTATTCGAGTGAGACATTTAGAGCCAGATTGAGGCTCTTGATGTAGAAAGGTATTCTCAAGTGTGCCGTTTAGAGCCAGCTTGAGGCTCTTGTCTTAAAAATTAAGATAGACCAAGTATACTCGAGAGGGCCGTTTAGAGCCAGCTTGATATCGTTTTGGCAGAATCAACCAGGTATACTCAAGTGAGTAATTTAAAACCCATTGCAGCCACTTGTCGTAGAATAGACCTGGTGTACTCAAGTGAGCCAGTTAGAGCCAACATGGGTCTCTTGTCGTAATATAGACCAGGTATACTCAAATGAGCCGTTTAGAGCCAGCTAGGGCCTCTTTTCATCGGATAGACTATGTATACTCAGGTGAGCCGCTCAGAGGCAGGTTAGGCCTCTTATCATAAAAACGCCAGATAAACTAGTACTCAAACGAACCATTTAGAGCAAGCTTGAACCTCTTGTCATAGGATAAGCAGGTATACTTAAGTAAGCCGCTTAGAGCCAGCTTGGGTCTCTTTTTGTGAAAATAGACCAGAAATATTCGAGTGAGCCATTTAGAGCCAACTAGAACCTCTTGTTGTAGAATAGTCCAGGTATGCTCGAGCGAGCCGTTTAGAGCCAGTCTGTGCCTCTCGTCTTAGAATAGACCTGATATAATCGAGTAAGCCAGGCTGAGCCTTTTCGTTAATTAGACCAGACGTATTGTCAGATGAGCCATTTAGAGCCAGCTGCTCTTTTTGCTTCTTATTTTTTCACAAATTAGCGTAAAATTAAAAAAAAATGTATTTGTTTTTCCTGAATATTGAGATTTCATTTTTACGAAAAACAAATGCATATTCTCTTATTATTAAACTTGTTCAAGATCTTGTGAGCTTATGTTTTTGTTATAAAGTGAAATAAAAAAATAATGTTGTGCCATTACACAGCAGGTGTTACTTATAAACGTTTGCGTGTTCTTGTGGTGATATGTAAATTGACTGAGTTTCATTGGGACTGATCAGGAAAATGAGGTCTCCAAAACGTTAAATATGAAAATATTATGGTAGTGCCCGTAACTCTGATATTATGTAAAACAATCATGGCCACTGTTGTACTTGTACGAAATGTTATAAACATTTATATTCTTTATAAGTTTCATGGAGATTGCTGAGGAAATAATGCTTTTACATGTTAGAAATGTGAAGCCTAGCAATTTTGACAAACCCAAGGATAGTACATCTTGTGTAATCAAAGAAATCCTGCGGACATTTTAAAATTTTGAAATTTTATATAAGTTTCATGAAGGCCAGTAATGAGTTAATAATGTTGAATTCAGTGACAATTTTGACTAATCCAATAGCAATTACTCCAATGTTTCCACAGCAAAATTGTCCAATATCCTACTGGGCAGATTTCTTGTGGTAGCACAAAATCAACGTAACATTGTGAATAAGATATATCTAATGCGTTACGAAAAGCATTGTTGACAGACGGAGGACAATCCATGAGAGCCGAGATCACGCAACTGCATAAAAACCTTTTATTATACACCTCTACCTTATCATGCCTTTAACCGAACCAAAATTTTCTGTAAATTCCTCTGATATAAAGGATTATTTAGGTAAAATTATAATGATAAATATGTATTTTAGCGCACCTCTTTTAGAGTTATCACTTTTTGCCCATTGGAGCAAAATATCTTATATAATAATGATATAATGTGTTACATTGCCCTTGACATAAGATAAAATATTATGAAAGTAGAGCAAACAACTTTCCCCGAGACATTTTCTGCTCAATTTAAATCTTTTCGCAGCAGTACGCATTCCATTCTATTTTTTTTTCAAGTTAAAATTTTACTATGCCTGTATGCGACCCAGACAGATAAGTAGGTAGTTCAAAACATTCAGAATATTAGATCATACGTTTCAGTGAGCATTGATAATTATTGACAAATATCCACGTGTGTTCAGGTACATTGATAATTGCATAACTGACAGGTTTAATTTCACGAGGACATGCAAAGGTGCTCTTCTTTTGATAATAAAAGTCGGAAGCAAAGAACGTTACAAAGCAACATAATAGCATATTCGGTTTGACTGAGTCTGTTCATGAGAGGTAATGTGAGGTTGTGAAATGTGCAACACCATTCAGGTCGCAATAGCACCGGCTTAAGGGTAATTCAATCATGATAAATTTAACAAATAATCAAGGCCTTTGAGTGGTTTATTGTCTAATTTACCACGGTTCAGAGTTCAGATGCGTAGGAATTGAACCACGAGAGCGTTAGCCCGAGTGGTAATATATTGAATCATCTGAACGATGAACCGTTGTAAATTAGACGATAAATCAAAAGAAGGCTTTGATTGTTTTCATTCTGACATTCTCATTGACATATTTTAATAAACATTTACCCGAGGAGTAATGCATTGGACGTCATGCAGCAATTTGACGTCATAATTAAAGTCATAATGCTCTCTTACCGGTCCGCGCGTAAACCGTTGTTTATCGCAGAATATACAGAGCTTGATTTCCTTCTTTGTTTAACTGGAAATCAAATCGGGCCATGTTTGAATTAACAAATAATCAAGACCTTCGAGTGGTTTATCGTCTAACTTACCACGGTTCAGAGTTCAGATGCGTAGGAATTGAACCATGAGAGCGTTAGCCCGAATGGTTAAATTAACAAATAATCAAGGCCTTCGCGTGGTACATTAGACGATAAATCACAAGAAGGCCTTGATTGTTTTCATTCTGACATGCACGTTGATATATTGCAATAAATATTATGATGGAATTCATTTACGCGAGGAGTAATGTATCGGACGTCAGGCGGCTACATGACGTCAAAATTGACGTCATAATGCTCTCTTAACGGTCCGTGTGTCAACCATTGTTTATCGCAGGATATATTGCGTTTGATTTTCTTCTTTGTTTAACTGGAAACCAATTCAAGCCATGTTAGAATACTGAATCATCTGAACGATGAACCGTTGTATTTGACGTCATAATTGACGTCATAATGCTCTCTTACCGGCCCGGGCGTAAACCGTTGTTTATCACAGAATATACAAAGCTTGATTTCCTTCTTTGTTGAACTGGAAACAAATCGAGCCATGTTTGAATGAATGTCCTCCACCAATTCATATAAACGGGGAAGAAGATTATATGAATCCTCTTACCTATACTTATTAACTTATTGACAACTCGGTCCAACACAATTTCAATTACGAAAATGACACTGATACTGATAAGGCAAGTTTGAATATAAATTCCCTCTTTAAGCTTGATACTTCAGTTACAGAATGTTTCAAAAATATATATATTATCATAAGAGTAAAGATACCTTTAAATTGCGATAGTAAGATGACTTCATATAAAAGCCTTCACTTCAGAATGCCAAACAAAGGCCATCGGTAAGTACTGATGAATTGAAAACAAGAAAAAAATGTACCAATGGATGATCTTATCCAAATATAAGTCAAAACAGCCTTTAAACCGATCACATTTTTTAAAACATATCTTTATTTTGTATTTTTGCATGATATTGTTGTTTCTATATAATGTACCCATTGTACCTAATAAATTTGATGAACCCTGAAAAGTGGTTGTTTTAATGAAAAAAAAAGAGCACTTTGACCCAATAGAATTAAACCTGAATGTTATGCAATTACCAATATACCCCACTGCCAATAATAAAATTTGTTAAACTGAATAAAAATGGATATTTGTCAATAATATACATATATTTTGACAATATCTCTAATTAGAATTAAAAACAATATACATTTTACCTAAAGTAAAATTGAAAGAGTGTTAGGGATTTAAAATTTATTTTTTATTTTCTTATTAACATCAGTGATATTTTCGTTGCGTTTGATCGTGTTGTCAATTAGAATGTTGTGAATCCTTTTGCCTAGAGTTTGTGTATATGTTAGATAAAATACCTGGATTCATTATTTTACCTTCTTATTGACAACACGGTCCAACCCAATGGCACGAATGTTAATTTAACATGGCGGAATATAAACATGTAATAATTCCTCTCGTACATTTTAGGCAAGATGTGTTCTCTTGTAAGTTTTATCAATTAGAACTTGCAATTTATAAAACTGAACAAACATGCATAATCCAATAAATATCACCAAGGTTTATCGAAATGCACAGTGTGAGCTTTAAGGTCGTCCGGCCGTCGTCCATCCGTTGTCCATCCGTCCGTCACCCTAAATTTTCTTTAAAGAACATATCCTCCTTAACCATTACGCCAGATTCAACCAAACTTCAAAAGAATGTACATAGAGGAGTATTCTTTCAGACTCCTTCAAATTTATGTCAATCATGCAGAATTTGACTGGTATGGCAACCAAATGAAAAACTTAAAAAATTTATCCTCAGAAAGCGATGGCCCGATTTTGAATAATTTCTCAGAAATGTTCTACCAAATTCATTCAAACTATTTTGTTTCATTAAATACATAGTGCAAGGGGGCGAGGCTTGTTTCCCCTTTACTGCTATATGGAAAACTTTGAAAATCTCCTCTGAAACTGCTATCCCGATTTCAAAATAACTTCACAGCAATATTCCTCAAGTGACCCTCTATCAAATTCCTCCATATACAATGTAATACTATTTTGTTTAAAACATGGTCGCCAGGTGGCAAAGCTTATTTTCCCTATGTGCTATATGAAAACATAAATAATCTCCTATGGAACTACTGAGTTATATTTTAAAAAATCACATTAATTATTTATTGTATGCGCTATTTTATAATTCAAAATTTTGAAAGTTTCACCATGACCTAGACGGTTATTTACATATTTACAAAACACAAGTCCTGTAACATTATCCTGAAAAGTGATTTGAGTTTATTAATACGATTAAATTGTTTCAGGAACGCATTAAAATAAATATAATTACTTCTTGCAATATTATTAAAACCGACCAACGCCACGAAGCCAGGTTTTCCACTTTTGTGTAAACCGTTTTTCTGTTTTAGTAACAGTGACCTTTACCTAGGGAACCGAAATAAAATCCGATTTTTGTCAAGATAAAAGCGATCTACACACCAAGTTTGGTTATAGTAGGTGTATCCAAACAAATGACATTGACACGGGTGGTAAACGCGCAATCCAATTCCCGCTGGGAATACGCTTAAAATGGGTTGCGCAACGTCCGGTGCTAGTGTTGCGCCTAAAAAAAGACGAAATTGAGGTATGGGAAGTTATGATCTTGCTTAGTATGAGACAAAAATAAATTTTCTCGAAAAAAGCAAAATGCTATTCGACACAAATATGATAATACACCATATGTGTAAAATATCTGGTTTGTAAGTTATGATTCGGCTCTATTATCACAAAAACTCAGGCGACAAGAAGCGTGAAAAAAGTATGAAATCAACAAAAATGGACGTTTCTGACCTCATATGCCTAATCTGAGGACATTTGATGCTTTTTATGATAACTCAACTGTTATAAAGTAACGAATATCAAAATTATTTGCATCAAATCCTGCTTAAGGGGACATAATTGACAAAAAATAATCGGGAATGGGGTTGCGCACCGGGAATGGAGTTGCTCATATACATCATAATGTATATAATTTATACGCGCAACTCCATTCCCGGGGTGCAACCCCATTCCCGATTATTTTTTTGCCAATCTTTCCCCCAAAAGCAACATTTCATTCAAGTATATGTAATATTCATGACTGTTTTACACGTGTTTGGTCATTAGAAGCGTCACACATTCCAGAAAGAAGGCACAAGAGTTAGAAAATTGGCATTTTTCATGATTTCATGCTTTTTTGACAGTTCGAGCCAGCAGAGTTTTCGTAATAACAGAGCTGATTCTTAAATTAATATTTTTAATAAGTTGGTATTTCACACATATGATCTTTATTCATTTTTGTGTCGAATAGCATTTTGCTTTTTTCGAAAACATTCATAAATGTGTCATTATTTACAAAAACAAAAACCCACCTACCTCGATTTTGTATATGAGCCGCACCATGAGAAAACCAACATAGTGGCTTTGCGACCAGCATGGATCCAGACCAGCCTGCGCATCCGCGCAGTCTGGTCAGGATCCATGCTGTTCGCTTTTAAAGCCTATTGGAGTTGGAGAAACTGTAAGCGAACAGCATGGATCCTGACCAGACTGCGCGAATGCGCAGGCTGGTCTGGATCCATGCTGGTCGCAAAGCCACTATGTTGGTTTTCTCATGACACCGCTCATATATTGATGCGCAACTCCAGCACCGGAAGTCGCGCAACCCATTTTAGCGTATTCCCAGTGGGAATTGGATTGCGCGTTTACCACCCGTGATTGAGCAGAAAGCACAAGAGGTACAATAGACCAACGCTTTTCGCGACGGTGAAAGTTTTAAATTAAAGTATGCAGATTATTTAAGTAATCATATTCCTAACTAAAATTTATTGTGCGGACTAAAGGTTATTGTGCGGAAACCATTTTTTCTGTTTTTAGTAACGTGACATTGACCTTGACAATAGTGACCCTTGATACAATTCCTACCTTTGTCTCGATAAAAAAAACAACTGTTTACAGACCAAGTTTAGTGACAATGGGTGTACCCAACTAAAAATATTTAGCAGACAATTTCTTTAATTTTAGTAACAATGACCTTGACCTTAATCCGAATGGCCCCTTATACAATTGAAACCTTTGTCTCGGTTAAAGCTATCTACATACTATGTTTGGTGACAATAGTTGTACCAAACTAAGGATATTGAGCAGATCTTTTTTTTTTAAATTTTAGTAACAACAAGACCTTGATCTGAGTGACCCCTAATACAATTCCAACCTTTGTCTCGATTAAATCTATCTACACATCAACTTTGTTGATAATAACCATAACTTAAGATATTGAGTGGAAACCATTTTTTCTATTTTTGGTAACTGTGATCTCAAATACAATCCATATAATCTCACCATAAACCAACTTTATTGACAGTACGTCATTAGTTGATGATCCCAGAGAAGAGGGAAAAACTACGGTGTTCCGTTAGGGCCATCGTGCTATCGCTGTCGCCTCAGGTACATGCGATGCCACTACAATACGATGACAATATGTTGATGACACGGCAGTACGATAGCACGATGGTGATGGAGCGAAGGCACGATGACCAAGACGCGAAGGTACGATGATGAAGACGCGATACTACGATGACACGACGGTGATTGAGCGATGCTACGACAGCACGATGACGAAGACGCGATATTACTTCGCGTCTTCGTCATCGTGCCTTCGCTCCATCACCGTCGTGCTATCATACTATTATGTCATCATCATCGTGTCATCTCTGTCGTGTTATCGCTTCAGTAGCGAAGACGCGATACTACGGTGACACGATGATGATGTAGTGTGATGCTACGAAAGCACGATGACGAAGAAGCGATATTACTTCGCGTCTTCGTCATCGTGCTTTCACTCCATCATCATCATGCTATCGTACTCTCGTGTCATCACCATCGTGTTGTCGCTGTTGTGTTATCGCCTTCCTGTCTGGACAGGTACAAACAAAGGTAAACAATGGAAAAAGTGTGTGCGTTATAGTTCGTGTCCGGTGGTACTGCTGGGATTTTACTTGAAGCTTAGAAATGTTTTTGACTTCTATGAAAGTGAGAATATTATTTTCTCCGGAACTTGAAGGCCAGAATATTTTTTAGAGTAAACTATAGAAAATTTCTCTTTATACATGTACTCAAAAAGATTTTAAATAAGAAGCAATTTGGTCCAAATTACAGTTCTTTATTTTGAGCACAGTAATGTACTTCTCTAACCAAAAAACCAAAAATGGTAAAAATGCATTTAATGTTTTATGTTATATAATTGATACCTAAACGGTAAATGAGACATAAGGGGCTAAGCCAGCCAAAACTGGATGCTAATCGGGACATGTTAGGGGGTTTGGGGGCATCCTCCCACGGAAAAATGATCTGCAGAAGAGCTCTGGTGCATTTTGGTGTATATTTGGAGATACACTCTCACCACTTTTGAATTATTTTTTTTTTGTATAATAAATTATACCTGTTAACATCATACGCATGCCCTGACCTCTTGACCTGATGTAAACGCAAGTAAAAATGTCAGATAAAGTTAACCAATATTTTTAATGGCAATTCTTTTTTAGTAAAACAAAGATGATAGCTGTCCAGGCCTTATACAAGGAACAAGCAGTCAGATGGGTAGAGAAAGGGAAAAGAAGCAAAATATCTTGTATAACTAGAAGACAGTAGGTCTGTTTTCTGCTCTCTCCTGGACTTCAGCTTAATATAATACTTGCGAGCTCAGCGAGTAGAGAATTTCTTTTAAAGTGCTCTGAGATCTGAATTCTAGGCTTTAAAAATGTACGCTGAACAACTGTTCTCAATATAATGATTATCTTAATTTTAGAAGGTGTTGTAATATTACTGCATGAAGAGATTACGGGGTTCGTCTCCCATAAATTTTGAAATTTGTGCCTTGGAAAAAAGAGTTTTTTGAGTAGAAATGTACAGTAGATGATTTTGAATAGTTCAAAGGTCAAATGTGGAATTCTACTGAGCTTTTAATTAAGATAACAATATCAGTACGATTTTATAAATAATGAATAAAAGAAGTATTAAGAAATTAGAATATATCACACACAAGTCCATGCCATTAAGTTGCTCTCTAATGGAAGTTGTTAGCTGTCAAAATTAAACATGCTTATATCTTTACAAACGAGAAAATAGTTTGAGCAGCATCATAATGAAACAAACATCAAAAGGGAATACCATGTACATGCAGAGGTTTCGCTCAACCGAGCTTACTTTGATAAAGGTACATAAAGACATCAAGTCTCTTGAATATGGAAGCCTTGGAGGGACAATTGATTTCCGTACTTTCCCACTTCTGACTTCTAACTTTTGCACTTCTCACTTCCAACTTCTTGTCTTCCTACTTCCTACTTCTAACTTCCGCACTTCTGACTTCTAACTTCCACACTTCTGACTTCCAACTTCCTGACTTTCGACTTCTGATTTCCAACTTCCACACTTCTCACTTCCAATTTCTTGACTTCCTACTAACTACTTCTAACTTCCACACTTCTGACTTCTAACTTCCGCCCTTCTGACTTCTAACTTCCTGACTTTCGACTTCTGATTTCCAACGTCCACACTTCTTACTTCCGACTTATTGACTTCTTACTTCCCTCTTCTAAATTCCGCACTTCTGACTTCTAACTTCCAAACTTCTGACTTCTAACTTCCTGACTTCCAACTTCCGCACTTCTGACTTCCAACTTTCTCTCTTTGGAAGTCGGAAGTAAGAAGTGTGGAAGTCGGAAGTAAGAAGTTGGAAGTACGGAAATTAATTGTCCCTCCAGGGCTTCCATACTTGAAAACAATTCTGTAACAGTCCTCGTGCTACTTGATTTGTCTGTGCACAGATTCAATTTAACACTTCTACATAGCCTGATAAGTGACAGTGTGCTTGATGGTGATGAGGTATCGACGCCTGTGTCTCAGAACTCGGTGTTAACTGGGTGTTAAACTCTGGGCGCTATATACAAACGCCACAGACAGCTTCATAATTCCATAGTCAGCGACTCTCCGTAATAGCTTTCCTTTAAGCCTCAGAAGCTTTGGCTAGGAGTGAGGCCTTAGTCCATATCAAGATTTGTCTCCCGGATGCTTGCGACATGTTGAAGCACAATTGTTAAAACAGAATGTCACATCAAAGTATAACTGCAGGTACATTGTTGACGTATCGGTGAAAGCCAGTGTATCATTGACAAAAAATTAGGAATCTGTACGAGGAAATGTGAGGCAAATTTAGACTTAAATAGTCCGTCGGCGTGCGTCTTGCGTCGTCCGTCAACATTTGCCTTGTGACCTTTCTAGAGGCCACAGTTATGACCCTATCCTTTATGAAACTTGGCCAGAGTGTTTGTCTTGATGATCTCTAGGCCAAGTTCGAAATTGGGTCATGTTGGGTCAAAAACTAGGTCAGTAGGCTAGTTCAAAGGAAAAGCTTGTGAACACTCTTGAGGCCACAATTGTGACCCAGTCTTTATGAAACTTGGTCAGAATGTTTGTCTTATTTCTAGATCAAGTTCGAAATTGGGTTATGTGGGGTCAAAAACTAGGTCACCAAGTCAAATCAAAGTAAATGCTTGTGAACATTCTAGATGCCACAATTTTGACTCAATCATTATGAAACTTGGTCAGAATGTTTGCCGTGATTTTTTTAGGTCAAGTTTGAAACTGGGTTATGTGGGTTCAAAATCTAGGTCAGTAGGCAAGATCAAATGAAAATCTTGTTAACACTCTAGAGTCCACAGTTTAAGTTTGAAACTCATGAGAATTGGTCAAAATGTTTGCCTTGATTATCTCTAGGTTAAGTTTGAATCTGGATCATGTGGGGTCAAAAACTAGGTCATCTGGTCAAATCGAATGAAAAGCTTGATAACACTCTAGAGGCCACGTTTCTGACCATATCCTCATGAAACTTATTGGTCAAAATGTTTATCTTGATGATTTATAGCCTAGTTTCGAATCTGGGCCATTTTGTGTCAAAAACTAGGTCATTGGTGATTGGTTTTTATCTGGGTTACGAGAGGTAAAAAGCTAGGTCACTAAACCAAATCAAAGAATCAGCTTGTTTACACTCTAGGGGACACATTTTTGATTCTATCTTCATAATACTTGTTCAGAATGTTTGTTATCATAAAGTCTTGAAAGATTTTAAATCTGGGTCACATGGGTTTAAAAACTAGGTCACTAGGTCAAATCAAAGGAAAAGCTTGTATACACTCTAGATGCCACTTGTTTGCTCCAATCTTCCCGAAACTTTGTCAGAATATTTGTTTTTATGAAATATTGGGCAAATTCGAATCTGGGTTATGTGGGGTAAAAACTTAGGTCACTAGGTCAAATCAAAGAAAATGCTTGTGTACACTCAAGAGGCCACATTTTTGGTCCAATCTTGATGAAAATTGGTCGGAATATTTGTCTCCATGAAAAGCTTGATAACGCTCTAGAGACCACGTTTCTGACCATATCCTCATGAAACTTATTGGTCAAAATGTTTATCTTGATGATTTTTAGCCTAGTTTCGAATCTGGGCCATTTTGGGTCAAAAACTAGGTCAGCTGTAAAAATAAAAGAAAAACTTTGTGTATGCAATAGGGGCTGCATTTTTCATTTGAAGTGCATGAAACTTTGTCAGAATATTTGTCTGCAAGAAATCTCGGATTGATTTTTATCTGGGTTACGTGGGGTAAAAAGCTAGGTCACCAGGCCAAATCAAAGAATAAGTTTGTTTACACTCTAGTGGGCACATTTTTGATTCTATCTTCATCAAGCTTGGTCAGAATGTTTGTTATCATAAAGTCTTGAAAGATTTTAAATCTGGGTCACGTGGGTTTAAAAACTAGGTCACTAGGTCAAATCAAAGGAAAAGCTTGTATACACTCTAGAGGCCACTTTTTTGCTCCAATCTTCCCGAAACTTTGTCAGAATATTTGTTTTCAGGAAATCTTGGGCAAATTCGAATCTGGGTCATGTGGGGTAAAAACTTAGGTCACTAGGTCAAAGAAAATGCTTGTGTACACTCAAGAGGCCACATTTTTGGTTTAATCTTGATGAAAATTGGTCAGAATATTTGTCTCCATGAAATCACTAGGTCAAACATGTTTACACTGTTATGGTGTGTTACTCAGGTGAGCGACCTAGTGCCATCTTGGTCCTCTTGTTTATACTTTAAGGTCGCTTACAAATAACCTGCACGTTTAAAGTCAATCTCTGACAACTGCGTCAGGGAGTCGACTCTTTGGCTCAGTAATTAGAGCATTGGACTAGCACCCGAGCGACCCGAGTTAGAATCCCACTACAATCAGTTGGAATTTTCCGTCATATAATGTTATGCTGTTTGCTTTGTTACGGCTAAAAGTTGTAAGAATACGCTGAGCGACAAGCAGGGAAACTAATGGTACCATTTATCAAGTCTTCAAGAAAGCACTTTTCCAACCGTTTTAAATTCCAAAAAGGTCTGGATGCGAAGCTATAGGTGTGTTAAGCAAACTCATTCAGCTTTTGTTAGTTCAATTTATGTCTATATATTGTCCGTAAGTATTGACCTGGCACTAATGAATATTCCGTATATTTCCGTAAATTAATTTTCGGTGTCCGAACATAAATAGCGATATAACTAAATATTACATATATAATTTCTAACTGTTATTTTGTCACATGTGCAGGTAGCTGTGCGGACAAAGCGTTTACCTGCCAATATCAGGATTGTGGGTTCGAGTCCTACGTCAGACCATACCTTTTTTTTCCCCCAAATTTTATATGCAGACTTACTACTCATTTGATCAAACCTATCGTGATATTTATGGTTCATTTATTAAGAGTAATCATATTTGCCCGTTGTAAAAAGTGGAAAATAATTGTTTTAAAAGTATCTTTGATAAAAAGACAAATTACCTGTCACCAGCGTTCCAGAAAAAAATACAACAAGAGAAAAGAATTAAAATTCATGAAATATGATACATAAAATAATATAAACGATAACATTACAATACATTAAATTGAAGAAAAAAGTTCAATTCAGCAACTGATTTCGAACCCGTGGTAACGTGCGTGGAAGTCAGACACCTTACCTCTACGCCACCGTGTCATCGATTTACTTTACATGTTACTTTAGTAATGTAGATACTTTCAAAATACTAATATTGCGTAAATTAACGAAAACGCCCGAAAGTATTGGCGAAGATTAATGAGTGCCAGGTCAATACTTACAGACAATAGGTAAACCATTATTATTATTTTCAGTACAAACGTAAATTTGTTTCTGTGTGTTTAGATAATTTATGAAAAGCTAACCGAGCGTTTGTGCCGTAAAGAAAAGAAATTTCACGTATAACATTAAAGATGTACGTATCACATTTCAAGGTGAAAATCCTGTTTTTGAAACTTCGTGATTATTTATTTTATTTGGCCTTCAAATAGTGATTAAAGGGAGATTTGATATATCAAAAGTTAAATTTGGCAAAATTGGAGGGAATGATACATGCACCGTATTCAAGACAGCTCCTAATGCAATCAATTAAAAATCAATTATTAGGCATTAAAACCACCAGTTGCTGTACATTTTAACTTCGATTGACTGAACATGTTAATAAGATAATATAGATGTATGGACATATAAGATTCATCAACAAAACGTTGATTATCAATTTAAGTGGATAAATGTAGCGCACAAAATGAAATCATATATGTGATATATGGAAACGTGAAGTGTAATATACGTTAATTTACGTGACCAATTGAGTAGACAAGTATTATAATCATTTATTAGACGTGTAAAGTAAACAATTGCAATAATTAGTGAGGTGCAGTTATCAAATCGCATACTTCGATGTATGGATATATAGATTGTAAACTACTGTGAATCTAAATACGGTTTCCTTCAAGGCAACAGGTCTACTAAGGCTGTGACTAAATACAGAGTTGGTGCACCCGTGATATATTACAGACACCGGTATATACCGGATTAACTAAATTTGAACAAAAATACCTTAAATGTATATATTTTGTAACCATGGTGATTCTAACCCTAACCTTTAGTCAGTATATTATGCACATTATACACTAAATGCGTGCGGACATGCAAAAAAATGAGTATTTTTGCCGTGCGTTCCAGTTGATAATAATTCCGCGCATGCGCAGAACGGCTGCACCAACTCTGCAACGAGAAACACTCGTCTAACTAAATGTCGGGCTGGTTCTAAATTTTATACTCCTAGGTATAATACTCATGGTCGTGAATTAGAGACAGACTGTACAACATGCATTATTAAGATCTCCATGATGAAATACTAACACTTACCGACACCAATGAGAATTAACATCATGCATGAGGTGCAGCCTTAGATGTTTCATGGTCGTGTTTGGTGTAAAGCAAATTTGAGCCGCGCCATGAGAAAACCAACATAGTGCGTTTGCGACCGGCATGGATCCAGACCAGCCTGCGCATCCGCGCAGTCTGGTCAGGATCCGTGCTGTTCGCTAGCGGTTTCTCTAATTGCAATAGGCTTTGAAAGCGAACAGCATGGATCCTGACCAGACTGCGCGGATGCGCAGGCTGGTCTGGATCCATGCTGGTCGCAAACGCACTATGTTGGTTTTCTCATGGTGCGGCTCATTTAAAAAATTGTTAATAGTCAGCTGGCGGCCTACTCTGTATTCACAGAAAGAACATCAAACGCAACACACTTCGTATTCATATTATTACTTTTAATACGTTTGCATTGACAACTTCGGTCCAATAATTTGTTTTCATAAACACATGCCTACCTCAACAAAAATAAATTCGATGGTTAGGATGTTTAGGAACTAACAGATCCACCAACGTGTGGACACCTTCATCTTTGATGTGCAGGAGCTTTTGAATTTTATATTGAATAAGAAATCTTGAAACCTATACTTCGCTGTGACTATTTCATACAAAAGTACGGGAGACATGATGCAATTTAGTCAAGCTAAGTTGCAAATTACATGTTCATAATAAAAAAAAAAATACATTTATGTTTAAAGCCAAAAACACTTAAAACTTTGAATGTTTCTAAATGTAATGTTATTGCAGGCTTGTAAAGCATTGTAGACACCTCGATTTTATCCATATTTCTGAACCTTTTAATCTTTGCTAGTTGACTTAAAGAAATTAGATTTTTTCTTTATTCCTTGATATGGTGTCATTTACAATACAATTGTACGCACAGTAGGTGAATAATGAATTACTTAATATCGGTACGAACATCTATTTCTACGTGAAATTATTATAGACGGTTGAAGCTCAGCTTTCAAATTCTTCTCATAAAAAAGATGCAGTTTTTAAAAATATTTTCGTGTAAATGAATGACGATTTAGATCTTATCTGATTTAATAATACATAATTATGGTCTTGCTATGGTAGTTTTATTCATATAATATAGCAGTGTGTCGACAGGGTTATCACATCGAAAGTATTGAAGATACCTTTCACTGAATTTAGATTACAAATTTATGTAAAGAAAAACACAGACGTATTCATACAGCAATCTATTCACACTCTAAATAAAATTTACTTTTTTTTTTCGCTGACATTGCAAGAAATTTTACTTGCGGCTCTTGTCGTGATTTCATTTCTTATAGATTGATTATTGTATGTTTTGTTTGTGATGAATGTCTCTGTGAATGCATGTACGTTGTTGAGGGCATCGTGGAGGACTGACTTGTTTTAATGTTCTCTCGTTAAATTAAGACTTTATTATCATTATTTTTATCATTATCATCTTTATTATTAATACTATTTTTATCATCATCATCATCACCATCATACCAAACTGAGACAGATCTTTCATGCAGTTTCAGTGGTTTACATATTAAAGTAGGTCTCACCTGCAGAGTTTCGTTGGCTTAGTCATAATAAGAGGGCCAAAATGATTCTATATATACATTTGTATTATCCTATATCATTATTATCATTATATCGCCCACCTAATTACTTGTAAAAGTTTCTTTAGTGAACATATTACATAATTCTAATTACATTTAAGCAATTTTGCCATAAGGTCTCTTATAAATGTGTCAGCAATGCTAATCTTGGTTTAAACAATATTTTATTCATATATATACATTTACAACATAACATAACAAACATAGAAATGTTCACAAACGCATTTTAGATACTTGTGAATAGATTATAGTCTCTCACATTTCTGACAAGTTTTATATGTGATGTTTTACTGTGTATATATTGTATATCGTGCAAAGTAAGACTTTAATAAACTGATCTTATCTTTATCTTGTCTCGTTATCGGACGCTTAGGCATTTCAGTGAGCATCTTTCGGCTTTTTTTAATTGAAATATCACTATAAAACCATAATGCTTAGAGCTCGTATAATGATTTTGTAACTTGAATAGCTGATGTCCTCTTCTGAAAAAATGATCATTTGCATGGTTACACAATGGCAATTAATTATACTGAGCTACGGTGGCATAATGGATAAGGCACCTGCCCCGCAATCGGGAGATCGAAGGTTCGAGTCCTTTCAGAGGCAGGTCTTGTTACTAAAGAGAGACCGGTTGATGAGCCGCCAGCTAGTTAAATAATGGTTACCGATTGCTACCTGCCTGGTGCCTGGCATTAAAAATAGGAATCGGGAAGTAGCTGTCCAATATATGTAGGTATCTTATGAGCCAACTTGGATGGCCCTTTCAGTAGGGTATGACACTATAATAAACACACACTTTATTTACTACATGTATACTTTTACTTTGCGGTAAACAATCTAGAATTTCTGAATAACAAAAAGTATAGAAAAGAATAAAAATGAATTAAGCTAATTAACATTTCAATCTTTAGTAGAAATGTTTTGAACTTATTAATAAAGATAATGTCGAAACTATGTTCTTGAACATGAGGAGCAGAATCATTATATGAGCCGCGCCATGAAAAAAACAACATAGTGGCTTTGGGACCGCGCAGTCTGGTCAGGATCCATGCTGTTCGCTTTCAAAGCCTATTGCAGTTAGAGAAACTGTTAGCGAATAGCATTGATTCTGACCAGACTGCGCGGATGCGCAGGCTGGTCTGGATCTATGCTGGTCGCAAAGCCACTATGTTGGTTTTCCCATGGTGTGGCTCATATAGCTCTGTATGAATTAATGTATACCAAGTAATATAATATGACTCATACTTTGTCTCACCAAAACAACTATTTATTTTATTCTTTATTTATGTCTTATCATCGTACAATAGACATTTTACCTGTAAATGTAAAACTATTCAACTATAATACAGCTTACAAAATATATTGTATACCATTCGCTTGTTACTTTAAATTCAACGATAAAACTTTACAATCGATGTTAATGGTCTGTTGCTGTCTTAATGGATTATTCATGAAACCACCCACCAAATCCTTGAAAATCATGATTTACTTTAATAATAGTTTCTAAATTATATATATAAATTATTATCTAAATATAGTAGTTCAATGTAAGAATTATTTTATCTGAACATATAAAAATGTTGCACCAAGGTCATCACTGGGTTGAAGTATTACTAAGGACGGCTTGTTACAGATTAGATGATTTATGTATGTAAAGAAATACACCCAAATTTTAAATACATTCTTCATTTGAATAACAAATAATTGTGTCTAATAATGACTGTTTGATATAGGAGTAAAACGGACTTAAATAGTTAACTTCTCCGAGACTCACGCACTCCTTAAAAAGGAAACATTTGGTTACCTCTGGAACAACTGATACGTATTAGACCTTCCTGATTACCTTGAATAAAAGTCTAATCCCCTTGTATGAAGTAATTTATGTCCTTGCTTAATTAATTAAGTCTTTTCAGCAGTAGATATGAGCACATTGTATGTTTCTGAATTTTTGAGTTCATGTTATCAGTAGGACATGAATATAAGTATCGACAGACTCGCTCGCACTCTGAGAGGTTAACGACGCTGAGAGGTGACCTAGATATAAACCATATATCAGTCGCTTCTGACTATTGACAATAAATAACAAATGTTGATTGAATGGGATAAGGCCGTGACTTTTATTATTATAATATCATTACAGAAAATTGATAAAATATCATGGCATATTGTATGAGATAGAAGTATCATGAAATGAAGCATGACTTGAAATGATAGATTTCTAGCCAAAATGCATAGAAACAAAATAGGCAACGCTATGATGCTAAGCTCTAAATATGATAAGCACACATGCACTAGACAATGCAAGGAGAATGCATTGTGCTACGCAAATCCAGCTTCCGAAAATCCGAGGTCAAGACGTTCAAAGAATTCTCGACATAATGATAATGTATTCAAAGGAAACAAAAATATGAATCCAACGCAAGTGCAAGAGAATACATTATTATAACACTGAAATTGTGTCTGCAAAATTAACATTTGTATTTGATGCATTAATACATTTTATCCCTCATTGTATTATTTGTATTATAATTCACTGTTAGCAATTTACTTTAATGTATATATGTAAAGCAAGGTCAACAATGTAGGTCCTATTCTTATAAGTCAAAGGCAAACCTATTATCAAAGGTCAAAGGTCAAATTTGTGTAAGAATTCGCAAAATAACTAGAATTTTGCAATTTTATTGTGTAGGTTATTTTTGTCATTACTAGTAAAACTGATCAGTTTTAATTTTAAAGTATATACAACAGATAACATTACTGTTGAAATAATAATGAAAAATAAGTCAAGGTCAAACCTGACATTAAAGGTCAAAGGTCATTTTCATGTAAAAATTCAAAATACAGCATTTTTAATTTCTTCTTCGTTACAAATTATCTTGTCATTTTCATTGAAAATAATTTTGTCTTATGTTTATTTGTAAATCAATGTCAGCAATGCAGATCTAATATCAAAAACAGTGATTGGTAAAGCTTATATCAAAGGTAAAAGGTGAAATTTGCGTGAAAGATCGCAACAAATAAGCATTTTAGCAAAACTTTTCATTGTTTAAAGGTATTTTGTCATTATTTGTATGTTATGGTTATTCCTTGAAGTTTCATACATGTATATATATGGGTCAATGTCAACAATGAAGATATCATAAGACATGAGTCTAGATCAGCCCTGATGTTAAAGTTTAAAACTCATTTTCAGGTAATAAATTCATAAGATAACACTGTTTTTTTTTATTTCTTTGTTCAAACATAACTTGTTATAACTTGATGTTAATTCATTTTAATGTTAGCCTTTAGTTACTTCTTTCCTTTCTACCTTCCATCTTCTTATGGCCGTTGTATATCTTATGATTAGATGCGGCCATGAACTGCACCGTAGTCTGCAGGCCGTTGGCATCTCTCTACGGCTTGGTTTCAAATGCGATGTCTATGGCCAAACTTTTTGGCGTGGTTCTTCCAGATAGGAACAGCTCTGCAGAATGAGAAACGGTGTTTGTTCCTTTGATTTGCACTGACATTTAGCTTTCTCTGCAACTCCCGGTTTCTTCATATGTTTTTTTCAGGCCACAGTCTTCAGTACGAAGACGGAAGTTAATTGGCTGTTTAGCTTGTGTAGATAGTCCTGATTTGGCAGGTAACCTCCATTTATGTTCTTCCAGTCTGACACAAAGCTGTTCTTCCAAAGAGTCTGAGCTTCTCTGAATGAAGTTGGAGGTTGGGCTGTATTTGCCTGGTTGCTGTAATTGCCTGGTTGATGTCTTTGCAAGTCTGTGCGCAGCTTCATTTCCAGCTATGCCCACATGTGCAGGAATCTATCGAAATGCTACATTGTTGCTCTCAGGCAGGAGATTGGTGTTTTTTAACAGCTGTCTGATTTAATTGTCTGATGGACCTGCTGAGTGAGCCTGAAGAGCTGACTTGGGGTCTGTTGGGAATGTATTGTCCATTTTCTCCTCGCTCATACAGTTCGAGAGTCGCCGATGTGAGGGCTTGCATCTGGATCTGTTGTTGGGGCATCTCTTGCCGACTGGATGAGAGAGTATGAAGGAGGAGCTGTCTGAAAATTTGATGTAGGCACCACTCCCAGCTTTCTGAATTGCCTTTTCCACTGATCAGTCGGTATATCCTTGGATCCAAGAGTGTGCTAGATAGGGTTTATTGATCATTTCTAGCGTAAGAGATTGTTGGTTAGCCTGATTTTGCTTTCGCTTTTCTTCTACTCCTGGCACCTCCAATCTCATCTTGGGAGCACATTGTCTGGGAACCCATTCATTGGGCTCGAGCGGCTCTGCCTTTGTGTCCAGTGCTGCTGCTTTCCCTTTCTTTGTCGATGTGGTTAAGACTCTATCTTTTCAGTCTGTTCTTGGTTCTGCTCTCGAGTTTGAGTGGTAGTCTCTTTGCCTTCTCTGCATGCACAAAAGCTTTGTACTCTTGTCTTGTCTCTTTCCATTTATTTTATTGGAGTTGTTTTAATTGCCCCGGGATCCTCAGACCTGAAATTTAACCTTGTGCAGCTTATCTTTACTGATTTTGGAAGCAGGTACCAATGAGGCTGATGCGTAATCTGCTATGGGCCGTACGTTGCCTGTGTAGACTTGCAGAGGACTTTTGCATTTACTCCCCAACTTGTTCCAGCCAGTTGTTTTCATAATGGCGAGATTTTTAAGGCCCTCTCCATTGACATTTAATGTCAGATTTGACCTTGACTAATTTTTCATTATTACTTCAAGAATGATATTAACTGTTATATATACATGTACTTTAAAATGAATAATAATTAGTTATTATTAATAGTTTTGAAATACCCTCAAAAAAATAATTGCAAAAATACTGGTTTTTTTAGCTAATTGTCACGCAAATTTGACCTTTGACCTTTGAAAATAGGTTTGGCTTTGCCTTATTTGGAAAAGACCTACATTCCTGACCTTACTTGACATGTATACATTAAAATAAATTGCTAACAGAAAATTCTATCTAGCGCTATTATTTTTGAACAAAGTAACGAGTAAGTATGCTACAATTTGATCTTTTGCACAAAAATGACCCCTGACCTTTAATACCAGGTTCGACTTTGACTTATTTTCTCTTCCATGACATCGTCTGACATATATACAGTAAAATGAACAATAATCATACTAAAATGACAAAACAAATACATTTAAACAATAAAAATTATTTCAAACAGGTGATATTATTGCAACTCATTTTTTGACCTTTGACCTTTGAAATTATGGTTGACCGTGAATGTTTTGAAATAATATGTGCAAACCAGACATCGCCTACATTTTATAAATTAAAATGAACTGATATTGTTGATTAATATCGACAAAATATCATTAACAAGAAGAAATGTTAAAGAGCTATTTTTTTCATTCTTTTACTTGAAAATGACCTTTGACCCTTAATATCACGTTTGAACTTGTCTAATTTTAGACGATATTTTTATTACTGACATTGTGGGATATATATATATACATTAAAATAAATCACGAGCATCTACAAATAATGATAAGATATAGCTGTCATATTTCAAACAGGAAACTATTCATGCAATTTTTCACACAAATGTGACCTTTGACCTTTGATATAAGCTTTACCCTTGACAGTTTTTGGATTACCTTTGCACTGCTGACTTTGCCTGACATACAGACATTAAAATGAATTAACTTCATTGACTAACAATGTGAATACATATTAAAAACTTTAGAAAATGTGAATGTAACATTTTTCATATTTTTGCATGAAAATGAACTTTGACCTTCAATTATCAGGGTTTACTTTGACGTTTTGCAATAAGATTTGCATTTCTGACTTTGGCTGATATATACACATTACATATATAAAGCTGAGTGACTTATGATAACAAACTAATTTTTAAGAATAAAATAAATTTCAAATATACCAATTTTTGTGATTTGTACATAAATTTGACCTTTGACCATAAATATCAAGTTTGCCCTTCATTCTTTTTTTGATGATTTTTTTCCTAACATTGGTTGACATATATACATTTACTGACAATCATATAGCTACTGTAATTAAACAGTGAAAAAACTGGTAGACGTAAACTTTACCTTACCCCCTAAATTTTGCATAACAGGGGTCCCCATGGACCATGAAGATTTGTGGAGTAGGAATTTATTTTTCTTTATGGAATGTATAATAATAATAAAAATATATAAAAATATAAAAATGTCTTTGTTTTCATAAAAGATTTCTGTCAATATCATGATAATGAAAAAGGTCATATACCGGTGAAAGTGAATATTGTATTTGATAAATATATACTTTTTTAAACAATTTGAATAATAAGTTTTGTAAAGTGTACCTTTTTCATCTTCAATTGAAATGCACGCACGGGTAAATAAATCAAATTATCACCACAGTTAATATGACCATCATTCATTAATATGTAATTTATACTGTTACGCAGTGAACGTAATGTATGTAATATTTTAGGCCCATATATAACAAAATTTTCGCGAAATATTTCAATTATTGAACAGTTTATTGTAATATCGTCAAAATTTATACCGGCACACAGTTTGTAAAGCAATTACATAGAATTAATTCTAATTGCCTTTTTAATTTAATGCGGACTTTTTAAGACAAATTTATTTTCCAATTAAAAATGTGACTTAAAGTTTGCCAGTTCAAAAAAGTTTTACTTTTAATCATAATATATAAATTAATAAATAAAATGCTCGAACAGATATGCAACACATTGATAAGCATTGCCTCGTGTCGTCGTACCGTCAAGTAAATATTTGTGAAAAGCGTACTCAAGATTGCGATTACTTCATTTTCAAATTAAAATGGAAGCAATTTATCATTATTCAATTTTAAAATAAAAAATACCAAGACAATGTTCAGACAATGGAGAATACTTCACGAGGTTATAAAATAATGTCATTTTGATAGAAAATGTTTTTATAGCCTTTTAAAACCTGACATAACCGATCTTTTCAAAATTTCTATATAGAAATACATAGAAACCATAGTCATCAACTTCAAACAAAAATGGAAGCAAAAAGTTTTTGTATCATACCGATAAAAAATATATTGAAATAAAGGGCAAAAAATGAAGATTACTTCACGAGGTTATAAAATTTTGTTAAATAACGATAAAAACACGTTTTTAATGTTTGAAATATATTTTCCTATACAAATCTATAGTATAACTGTTTATCGATAAACGTTATCGGGTCCGCGATCGGTGTATATTCAAGGGAGACTACTTTGCCGAAACTACTGGTCAATGTATTGGAATGTTGGCCATGTAACAAATGAGTTTTACCTACCCTATCACAAACATAAGTGAACAAAATATAGATAGGCACGGCTTTGACACTTAAGGAATGGGTTTTCGTGGAGGATATGAAATATTGTTTCCAAAAATGTATAAACTTGTTTTGGCCTCAATTGTTGCATTAAAAGTCCGTGAGCTCTCGGACAATCATGTTTATGCAGTAATATATCAGCCACGATGGGAACAAAAGTCACGACTATCAATTTAAACTAAAGTCTTTAAAATGATATTTTTAGCTTTCTTGATCTTGATCTTAAGATGATGAGATTTTGCAGCAAAATAAACAAGTCCACTGCTGCCCGCGTGTTTACTGTAGAACACTTGAAAAGAGTTTGTATTCAATACAGAACTAAACGTTTCTGATATTCTGTAAATATCAAGTGTCTTTTTAACTGTTACAAAAAACACAGAATCCATAATATAGCCTTCATATACTTGGTTGCAAGCTATGGACTTCTTGGCAGAATGATTGTCTTTATCCATAAAAGGCACTGTATATCGGCGTGGCAGTGTGTGGCATGACCTGGTGTATTGGCACTAAAAATATATAACACGGCAGCAGAAATTCTTTCAAAAAAAGTGTTGGGGTGAGGAGGGTGGGTAGTATTTTTGTACACGAAGTGTCGACTTGCCTGCTTAGTTATTTGTGAATGAACCGATTTGAAATATACAATGACCAAAATGACCACACCCGTGAACTGCTCGTGCGTGAAATTGATTAATCGAGGCACGTTATATTATATAGACTGAATTGAAATAACAGAAGCAGATATTATAGCTCTTGCGTGCCTACTGAAAAATAACATAAATTTATTTCTCAAGAGAACATAAATTCCTTTATTATAAACAAATGTATTCAAGAAAAAAAACGTTGCGGCTGATTCAAGATTTTTTTTCAAATATACTTTTATTATGTCAGGCAAACATATCAAATGTAATATTCTAGCATAAAACTGTTGTTCTTGTCACTTTTGGAGGGTGTTTTAAGAAGAGAGAAAACGTGTGTTAACAGAGAGATTCTCGCGCTCACGTGCTGTTATAACACCTTTTTATATATACGCGTTCCATGGCAAAATGTAAAACGCATTTCAGGGAAATTAAATTTAATGACGTTGAGAGAGAATGTGTTCATTTATTAGTTGTTGTTTTTTCGCGTTTTATGTCTAGAATAGCGTTCGTTTCACGTATTATTGTTACTAACAATACGGGCTAGGGCACCAACCAATCCCACGGGATTCTGCAGACGTTATAACACAAAAAACCACATGCGTTATCCCTACATTTATCAATGAACAGTGCTTGTATAATGTATACTCATCTCCTGCAACCGAAAACAAACAAGCTTAGATTTTACTAAACATATGCTAGCCGCTGTTTAATAATAGGAAATTATAGAGATTCGGAGGAGGTTTATCCGAGGAAGGAATTTGTGTAATGTCAATTTATATTATTTATCTTTACTATTTCTGAGGTCCACAACAAAATAGACATAAGGTTAGTAAAGCAATTTATCTTAGACCGAACGTGAAACAAGCCTGAAACTCTCGACATCTCATTCCTGATGACATGTGTTACCTTGGGGATGTGAGAGAGGTTTCCTTTCTAATATGCTGAAAACCAAGCATGGACGCTACTGGTACATATTTTACGTCTTTGTATGCCGCGACAGAGACCGAACCCATCACCTCCCACACTTGAACCCTAATTTCCCGCAGTCGACGCGGACGCTCTACAAAGGTCAATGATTGTCTTTAAGAGACAAGGTAGGATTTTTACAGTAGTATTGTACACCTTATAAAATATACCCAAAGAATACACTGTTTATTTTGCGAAGTGGGGGTGACTTTTTCTACATTTTGAAATTCCTTAAGCTTTTGTTAGTTGAATGTATGTGTGTAGAGGATTTATTTTGGGTAAACAATTTTGAAGTATTATTTTCAGTACAAATATTGGTTTTGTGTGTGTTTAAATGATTAATGAATAGCTGATCGAGCGATGTTGCCTTGAAGAAAAGAAAATTTACATTAATTTATTTCATAACATCAAAGATGTACATATCACATTCCATTGTGAAACTTCAAAATTGTAAAGGCCTGTTAAAACTTCTAGGTGTGTTATTTTGTTTGCCTTTAGGTTATACTTAATATGAAAGACTTTAGACCATCAATGTACAGAATACCCCAAAACTACGAACTTACCAACTTTTTTTTTTGCAATATGTCAACTTACGCAAGAACCGTTGAATATTTAAGTCTTTGAAAGAAATATGAACGCTCCCTCTTAGCGCAATTTAGATTTTGCGCGGAGAACCACCAAATCAGAGGCTCTGTAAATTATGTAAAAACTCGGAAGTAGAAGATGAGACTCATTTTGCCATTATTACTTGCACCAAATACAGTTCAATCAGATCTAGTATATTCGCCGACATTTTTACCAATAATAATTTTGTACAATTACCGCCTGCTTAACAATTATCAATTTTAGGCAAAACCATGTCCGAAAACTGGCTAAATATATTGTCAGAGCCTACCTTTATGCGTAGAAATTGTTTGCATTCTGCAAACTGATTAACTGATATCAATTGGATAACATTTGATAGTGTATTTCATTGTTATGCAATATATGTGTTTTATTATGTAATACATGTGTATCATTTGTAAGTACGCTCTTAACTGCTTACATATCATGTATAAATAAATTGTTACGTAAACCTTTAACATTCTTATCAGCGTTAATAACAATATGTATTTCATTAATATAATACTAAAGTGTGTGTTGTAGATGCTTTGCGGGCTGTCTCGTTGGAATTGCCCCAATCATTTAGCACGGTCTCCTTCTGCTTTGCAGTCCGCATAGAAAGTACTCTTCCGACATCCGAGCGATAATGCATTATATATATATAGCTATCTGTTTCAGCTCAATAGACCCTTTTCCCATTCCGTGGTTACATGCAGAGTTATCTGCACATTGTTATCCAAAACAAGGCGCAGACTGCTGGGTGGACATATTGTAATAATCGTTCTTTCTAATAAAATATCTGACAAAATTGAATTTTATTCTTGGTTTTATTTTTTTAAAAGACTTCTTCACACATTTCCTGCCGGTTGGTTCCATAACGAAATGAATGAAAACTTCATTTCTATACATATCCATTATATTATCAGTGAAAGTAAAAGCTTAAAACTCGCACTAAAGAACTAATACAAACAATGAGAAGATGTGTTTGATTAAATGATTAAAAAGACAGTCAGCGCTCTAAAATGTAATTTGGCATTATAGGCATAATGATTCAATTAATTCTCTTATTTGTGCTTGAATATGATAAAAATCTTGACAACATTGGGACGGTCCTCTTAATTGACACCAGGTTGGTTTTCTGATTACTGTGACCAATTTGCAAGTATTTATTTAAAACAGGAAAATGTCTCCAGATGTATAAAAAAAAACTCGAGGCAAGCCTAAAACTATTTGATTGGTGGGAAACACATTTACATTGTTGTTAATTAAAATCTTACCGCATTTCAAGATCACATAAAATGGAAACTAGATCACATAAAATGGAAACTAGATCACATAAAATGGAAACTGGTAAAGTTCTTTTGATCTGTTATATTTTAGGGTGTCATTTAAAGTTTCCATACGGCGCTATATATATTCAGATAACTGCTTGCATTTAGATTGTCAACAGCATAGAATATTTTGCAAATATGCGAAATAAAACTTTCTTTCTTTTGCATTTTCGCACGACTGATAGACTAACCACCAAGGCACAACAATATTTTACTTGCAACTGTATAAAAGTGAATAGTTTTGTCGGCTAAAGTGAGGGGATCAGTTGAGAATAAACCCACTATCATAGTTCTTCCTTGCTGAATAAAATGGACATCCCGGTTGAAAAGCTACTAAATGCTAGTTATAATCCGATATCTTTGCATTTATTGAAAAGTGATATTTCAACTTGATTTTACTTTAATTCAAATTCCAGTCACTGAGTTAAATTAAATGTCAGAAACACGAAACCTGGTTCCAAAAATCGAGGATAACTAGAACAATAGTAATTTACTGAGAAATCTGGTATATACAAAACTGAGCATAAGTATTAAAAATAATAAAAAGAAAACGAAAAAAGCGTTGTACAAAATATCTAATTACTATTCCTAACAGACACAAATTTATAGCAACTGAAAATGCCGTGACGGACTGAAATCATTTCAGCGCCTTTTCCTCATGAAATTTTATTAGTATTTAAATTAGTCTAAAGAATAGAGGGATTAAAGCTTTGAATATCAACTGCCAATTTTGAAAAACAGCAGTGATTTGAAAGTCAGAGCACTGTGTCGCACTTATGTAATTTAGATCTATCAATTGTGACTAAATTAAAATTAACATTTAAGATTTCTTTTTATTGACTCTTAAGGGACACTAGAACAGTGACTTTTCGGTAGGAATGGTAAATTATTTGTCAACAACAAAACAACAACATTTATTTAGCAAACTCGACACAACATATGTCTTTGGCTAAAGAACAGTGAAAATATACATATAAACATAAACATAAACATGAGTGAATATGGCAAGATCATTAAATACAATATACACAAAATGCAACTATTAGATTGTATGTTTCCTTTAAAAATCTACAAATATCGATTAGTGTTTTCCTATTTCCTGTTGATAACAAATTATCAAATTTTACCAAATTTGGCCATGAGAGTTTTGGTAAATATTTCATACGTAGATCTTTATATTTCTGGCAAATCATTAAGAAGTGATATTCAGTTTCAACCATATTTGAATTACATTGATGACAAATCCTGTTTGCTCTTTCAATATTGTTGTAACGCCCGGTTTCAATAGTTAGACTATGCGATGATAATCTGAAACATGTAAACAATTTTCTTAACAAATCATTTTCAATCTTATCCAGATATGATTCATACTTATAAGATGATTTGAATCTTACATAATAATCAAGTTTTTGCATACCAGTGACTTTATCGTGCCATTCTTGTTGAAATTGGTCGTGTAAGCGATTACATAATATATACAAATAATTGATATTTCGATCAAAACCATTGAATATATAGCTGTATCCTAGGCTGTCTAATTGTGTGTGTACATATCTGGCCCATGATTTACAGTTAGGCCGATTCATGTCACTGTATTGCGCTTTGTATACATTATACATGATGGAATCTGGTTCTAACATTATTTTATGCCAATATTTAAGGACTCTTTCTCTGCATACAATAGACATTGGATATGCCCCAAGTTCTCCATATACTGCTGTATTTGGAGTTTGAGGTTTTACACCCAGTATTCTTTTGTAGAACTTGATTTGTACCCGATCCATAATATTTGTATTATAAGGACCCCAAACTTCAGCTCCGTAAAGCAATATCGGTGCGACCATTCGGTCAAATAGCATCATTTTGGTTTTTACATCAAATTTTACTCTCGAAAAAATAGAATATAAACTATTTACAGCTTTAGAAGCTTGGTCAGATAAAGCTTTCATCGCTTCAGTCATTGAACCATTACAATAGAATTTTACTCCTAAATAACAAAAAGAGTCAACAATTTCTAACTGTTGATCATTGATATACCATTGAAAATTCAAGTTTTGCCTTCTTTTCCTAAAAATACAGATTTTCGTTTTTTTTATGTTAATCTTTAATCCCCATTTAATTGAGTAAACGTGCAAACTATCTAACTGTGCTTGGAGGCCATTATAATCTGTGGTAAATATTACCATGTCATCGGCAAATAATAACATATAAATGCATAACTGATTAAGGTCACTCTCAGTCAATGAATCAAAATCAATATTTACTGTTACATCATTCACAAAGAGTAAAAACAGGATCGGCGAGAGTGGCTCCCCTTGTTTTAAGCCTATGGACACATTGAAAAATTCAGAAATGTCAGAAGAGACCTTAACACATGCGGATACTTGCTTGTAAATAGCCTTAAGCATTGTTACCATTCTAGAACTGACTCCAGTTTCTAATAGTTTGTACCACAGAGCTTCTCTAACAATAGTGTCGAAGGCTTTTTCATAGTCTACAAACGCACAATATAGGGTATTTCCGTTATTAATCACTTTTTGAATGATACTATGTAAAATAAATATACAGTCAGTAGTACTCCTATTACTTCTAAAGTTGTACTGAATATCCGTAAAAACATTTTCATCTTCACACCATTTATTTAGTCTATTTCTTAAAGCAAGAGAAAATATATTTGCCATTGTGCTAATTAGAGAAATTCCCCTATAATTTGAAGGGTCCGATCTATCTCACTTCTTATGTTTGAGAACAATTATACCCTTAGTCCAACATAATGGATACACACCATCTTGATAAATCTTATTGAAATTATCCACTAGAAAAGGGGAAATGAATGCTTTTGAATCAATGAAAAAGTCAGATACAATCCTGTCACATCCGGGTGCTTTATTCCTATTGAGAGAAGACAGTGTTTTATTTATTTCAGCCTCATCAAAAGGCCGATCTAGGGAATCCACATTTAAAGTTTGGTTTTCATACACGCTGTCATGATTACCAGGTATAAAGCGACATTCTGCTGGATTATTGTTAAGCAACATCCTATCGTTTCATTATCATTATCACTTAGTTCTGACCCGGCAGTCTGCGCCTCGTTTTGAAAATGCGGTATTTTGCGAGAAATCCCGAGAATGCTAAGTTCGCCGAATGGGAAATGGTCTATTTCTCACTATTTGTATATTTTATACAGAATAGCCGAATTACTATTGTGCTTGAAATACGTAAATATTCCTTTTTTTTTATTATCGGTATTGATACATTTAATTTACCGCTATCACGCTATCATCGTTTGAAAATATGTATGTAGTTGCATTTTTAAAATCTGACGTCTTTGAAATATGTATATACTGGTTGAACGTTACTTATAGGCCCACGGGGCCGGGTGTTCTAAGAATAATGTAGTTAATATTTGTTTTTTATATGTAGATTGTATAACATATGTCACTATAATAAAATATTTACTTACTCACTTATAATTAATATGTGCAGTAGAATTTGATATATCAGAATTTATTGAAACTTGTGATCTTGTCTTATTTAAATGTAGGTACAGGTGTGTCATCTCTTTTAAGACATTAAATGCCAGTCTTTCACTAAAATATTTTATCTTCAGATATTTACTTCAAATGTAGAAACTCCACATCAAATTCATTTATCTTTACAAAATAATATATAAATTTGTTTTGTATATAGAGCTACGTTCCTAAATGTGTGCCATGCAATAACAGACAATTGTCAAACTGTAGTATCTAAATGTCGTATTCTATTATTATATCCGCTTATAAGAAATCTTCCTAAAAAATATGGTACTGACTATCTATTTGCATGTATCAATAAAGTTACGAGAATATTATCATCAAGTATTTACAAATTATTAAAAATACGGCTAAATATGTGTATTCTGCTATGCATTTAAGACATGAAAAACTTACAGATGTTGCTGCTTTTTAAAAAGGACGAACAAGATGAGGTTTAGACAGATGTGCAATTGACACATAGTAGAGTATGAGATGGGGAAGCAACAGTTTCCCCAACAGCTTACGGGATATTATCTCTAAATTAATTAGATTTGCTAGAGCGTGTGGTCATACTGAGGACTTGTATGAACGTAATAAATATATTGCTAATATACCGCCGTGAAGTTGCCGAAATACTTTACTAAATTTTGATATCGTAATGCAATAATAATCTAAAGGAACTTTTGCTACAAGGTATTTCATAACCTGACGTTTTCGAAAATTGAATTTCAGTGAAATAAACATTTGATAATAAGCAACGTCGTCTGCTCGTTTTGCCACGATTGCTAAAATGCCTGAAAAGACACCATTTGAACTACTTGTTCAGCTGTCGTCCTTTTGAAAGAAACTGTCTAAAATTTACAGGTATATGCAGTGTAGTGGAAATGTTCATACAAATCAAATGGTTTGTGTAAGACTTTCGGCAACAGAAGTTATGCGTCGTACCTTGCGACCTTTGCCCATGATTTTATTCTCATAAGAAATCGTCAAGCTCAATAAAAAAAGTAGCACAGTACATGTTCCTAGCATGCATAGGAAGCCGAAGGCACATAAAACGGGAAGCTTTACAAAGTGAATGTCAAAACTGAAGATAAGTATTTTTGTTGGTGGGTTAAGATTGCAGGCATATTGAATATTTAACTTGTGCTAGTTGAATTTAAGATGTATTTTTGTGTGTAAATATTCTTTGGTAATATACAATAAAACTATTAGTCTCTATACGCATAAGTAGACGGGTAAGTAATCAAGTTCTCCACTTACATTCAATGAGAACCTATACATACAACTTTAATTTACTTATCTTATTACAACGTAAAAGTTATCATAGATAATTGTAGCTCCTCTACCAAAATTCTTTCATTAAAAAGATACAATTTGCCCTTGAATAATTTCAAGTAATTTTGACTTAAATCTGATTTAATTTGAATAGCCTCTACTTTTATCAGTATATAATGTATAGGTATACAGCAGTGGTTTATCATGGTCATCAGTCGCTGAAATACATGTATTGCATATAAACAATTTGCCAAAGCCTAGCAATTAAACCTGTAAGATCATTTAGACGCTCAGAAAACAAATAAGCAAAATATTCTACTGACATACTCTGCACCCCTCACGCTTGCACTGTGCGAAACTCCTTTTTAACAGTAAAATAGAATTGACCCATTTATTCCAAAGACAATAATGAATAATTAAAGGGTGATATTATAATCCATATTTGATAGTAAATATATCATACCTGTAAAGATATGCCGAGATCTTAAGAAGGACTGGATATCACACATGAGATGCGGTCAGTCTTCGACGTTCAGATAATATCACATACACTTTGTTTTTCTTTGAAGTTATCTGATAAATGCAAAACAAAAACTGAAATTATATAAACTTTGTCAATGATTATTAAGATTTTAATTAGTTTTGTCACCGTCTTGAAAAGCACACTTTATATCGCCCCCTTAATGCAAAAAGGTACCAAGTGCCTTCTTTATTCATATGCTCATGGTACCTTTTTGCATTAAGGGGACGATATGAATGCTAATCTAAGCTAGATATGTGTTGTAACCCTCATCGTCATTTCGGAAAAAGGCAACAAGACTATTTCATAAAGAGATGTTAAGTAAAATTGCAATGTATTCTAACATACTTTTTGATGGGATTTGTGTGTTGATGTTTTTATTTTCTTCAAACCCTAAAAAGACTTAGCCCATGGGAAACACGCGGATCTATTATTATACAATAAAATAGATCGACACCAGTCAAATGAAGTATATTTTAGACTTTAATATTAAAACGGGGAGAAAATGTGTAGGCGGCCGGGTAGCTCAGTCGGTAGAGCATCGGAACGGTATTCTGAGGCCCCGGGTTCTAGTCCCGGTCTGGCTGCACATTTTTCTCACCCTGTGACATTTGGCGCCCAACATGGGACCGTGACAGCATTACACTGGTTAGTCTCCGACGCCTGTAATTGCTTATATATAAAGTACTCGCTGAAATTCGAGGACGAATTTCAAAATGGTGGGGAAATATGTCACGGTATAGGACTTATTCGGTATAGTCGGTAGAGCATCGGAACGGTATTCTGAGGCCCCGGGTTCGAGTCCCGGTCTGGCTGCACATTTTTCTCACCCTGTGACAGAATGGTCACAGGTTACATCAGCATTAGTATCAAGTCATTCTAGTAAGGGGTATTGATGCTGGACGAAACGGTCCCATTTGGTTAACCTCGTACGGATGGACGGACGGACGAACGAACGGACGGATGAACAATCACTATATGCCTCCCGCATCAGTAGATGCCGGGGGCATAAAAACTTGAATTTCGATATATCCGATCTTGCATGATTTTTAATCTTTTAATCTTGAGCAGATCGCAGTTTCAGTATTATACTGAAATTCAGCTTTTCAAAATTTGAAGTACGATTTTCGAGATGGCTCGACACTAATTGCTTGCTCGATATTTGACTTTTTCATTTCAATATCAATCTTGGAACAGGCTGTTCATTCAATACGAGATCGAAATTTGGCTTTTGGAATATTATAAATTTCGATCATTGAGCTGGCCCTAAATTAAAAGCTATTTTGCAATTTGACGTTTTTCGATCTTCAGGTGTAGCTTAGGATCAAAATTCGATAAGTTATGAAGTTGAATTTCGATCTTCGAGCTGGCATAAGATTCTAAGCTAGTTGGACACCGCTCACGACATAATAATAAATGTGCAGTTATTTGATTACATAAAAAACTACTTAAATTCTTTATTTCATAATCATGAACATCAAAGAAAGTATTATAAAAGCGAGTTTCCATCTGATTGTAAGAAAGAAGAAATTACTTTTGGAAAGTCATTGTTTGGTTTTATAATAATGTGTTTGTTGAGAATACCGTTATAAATGTTATTCTGATTAAACCACCAACAGCCATTTAGGTTTCTATTTTCTAATCTATCTTTGCAATCACTGTAAATTAGACTTAACAATATCCCTAAATCCATATAATCAAAAGTATTAATGTAACGGTACATTGGCGAAGAAGGGTTAGACATCGGCCTGAAATACGGAGTAGGCCGAAAACAGTCTCGACAGCCGATTTACCTGGCCAAACGTATTATCGGCTTTTGTGGTGATTTTCACGATGGGTCTAATTTTCCCATATGTTGACAAAGTCAGATTAACGTGTCAGATAAAATATAAAATTGCTTTGATCTCCGACATAATTTATGTTTGAATAGTAGATGACATTAGTAAAAATTGAGATCTGGCCAGATGATGGTGAAAATGGGCTACTTCGATAAGAATTTGATAGAAAATGACAAATTTATTGCATTTTTGTTTAAAATGAGGATAAAACCCAAAAATATTACATTTTCACTGTTTTGAGTGTTTTTTTTTTCAAAAACTGCATATTTATAGCCTGTTGATTGCTAATTTATGGTCATCAGAGGTAAAAGTGAACATATTTAACAGTTTAAATGTGTAATTTGTATGCACATCAGAGTAGAAAATGTCAAAACAGGGCAAAACAAGGCTGCATTTAGGGTAACTGCTTCAAAATTATGTCGCGACACCTATTTTTGACAAAATCTGACGCTTTGTCTTATGGTACTGAAAATGCCATAAAACCCTAGAAGCTAAAACCTTATATTTTTTCATGCATTTAAGTTTCTTGTACATTTCAAATGAAACTGGCACAGTGTCAGAGAAAAAAGTTTTTCTTATAGCCATACAGACACTAAATAGAAAAATAGCGCGAAAAAAATGGTAGTCGCATAATGGCGGATACAAATAGTCCTCAGGGCTTTTTTTGCTCTGTAGAGCTATTTTCCTTCTTTTCTTTGCAATTTTATTTTACTAAAATCACATGACAGATCTATGCTTGACATGTAGGTAGCATTTCATAATGAAATAACAACATGACAAAATTTTTCATGGAAACCTAGATCATACACCACCAGTATAATTTGGGGTCTCATTTTTTAGCTGATTTTGCAGTTTGTGTGTTTGACTGAAATTATTTTTCTTGCATCAAACATGACCCCCACTTTTCTTCTGATCTTTATTTAGCACTGACAATATTCTTCAAGAAAATGTAGGTTACAGACATTTAAAATGGGTCCTGATGTGTGCTGCGGCCATTGGAAATATGTCTGTTTTATATAGAATAAAGAACAACAACTATTTAGTGTGTTATAACCTTAAGTACTGTGCTATTTTTTGTAGGTTATTTATAGTTTATTTTGGTCACGTGATGAAGAATTGTTTTGGTCATGTGATGAAAGCAAGCATACTCATTTTCATACGCGTTGTTTTTGTTATAAAATATAGATTACGACAAATATGTTCTTAAGCAATGCATTTTTTGATAAAGTTGAATCTCAGAAGCTTTCTGAAAGTTAAACAGAATTGAATTACGTAAAATTTATGAAGACATGGAACGACTTGTTCTTCGGTTTCGCATAAGCGTTTTGACCGTAAATATGTGGTATGGTAAATCTGTGGTCACGATACACTCATGTAATCCAATTTTAGTTTTCATCGGAATTTGCAATATTCATTTAAAGAGGCGCTTTATCAAAATGCAAATTTGAAATACACAAACAAGTATTTATTTTAGCCAGGGCATTTAATTTTTATTAAATCTTGTTCCTTGCAATATGAAAAACCATACATTAACCCTTACCCTGCTAAATTTCTCTAATGAACTTGTCCATCTTTCAATTTGGGCAGTACCATTAACTGTTAAAAGGGTGCATACGAAAACATACTTACTGAATGGCGAAAAGTGCAGATCATGATTGGGGAAACACAATGATTTCAAAACTTCATAACAAAACTAATGCACAGTATATGCAAATACAGAATTTTACTCGGCAACTTATTATGCGTTTAAAGAGAATAGACAGAGACACCCCTTTACTTTTATGCGAGAATATACCTTTTTAATTCAAAGGGATATTAGGGGGTTATGTAATGGATATCTTTATTGAATTATAAAGGAACTCATTTATTATTTGTCAAAAGTCGAAATACAAACAATAACAGTTTCCATTTTGGAGAAATACTTGTTGATGTGAGTCCCTCCTGAAATTGTCGATGTTTCTAGAGGTAAACATACTTCACAGTATGGGTAATTATGCACTTGATCCTCGACATATAACGCAATTTCTGATTTCAAGACGACATGAAATTAGCTAATAATTTATACGAAACATGCAG
Source organism: Mercenaria mercenaria (assembly GCF_021730395.1). NCBI lineage: Eukaryota > Metazoa > Mollusca > Bivalvia > Venerida > Veneridae > Mercenaria > Mercenaria mercenaria. The sequence continues at coordinate 86,381,415 of NC_069362.1, read as the reverse complement.
AAATGATTTAAGACACTTTCTTTCTACTGACAAATTAATGCAAGAGTTCTTCCTGACTTGATATATAACATTTGGTCATTTCATATTTCAAACCATGAATATTAAGACTGAAAATACTATTATAAAACATTTGCCTTCAAGTTTTTACATAAAGTTTACTACACCGAGTCATCTTATGAACTTATATATCTTGCACGTACAAATTACATATGTCAATATTTTCGCCTCCTTTCATTTCGCAAAGTAAAGATATTACAAACGTTTAACATAATAACATAGGGTTAAATAGTGCTCAATTGGCATAGTCATTTACGCCTGTTGAATTACCGTAGTTACAGTAACGATTACTACATAATCAAAGCAAACGTACTTTATTTCTATAAAAAAATATATATATATACAGTTTTCTCATGAGGGGACGTTTACTGTTTTATTGAGTTGCAGGTGTTATAAATGTAATCAAAATATCAAAATTGTAAAAAAAAACAACAACAAAACATGTTAAAATGTATATTAAGGGTAAAAGAAATAAATTCAGCGATGTTACATATAATGAAATTTTATGAGTTTTGAATTAAGTTCATCTACAATCGCACCTTATCAGGTTATGTTTAATTTGAAATTAATGTTTATTTTTTAATGTAACTGTACGAGTCTTAAATGAGCCTCACCATGAGAAAACCAACATAATGCATTTGCGGCCAGCATGGATCCAGAGCATCCGCGCAGTCTGGTCAGGATCCATGCTGTTCGCTAACAGTTTCTCTAATTGCAATAGGCTTTGAGAGCAAACAGCATGGATCCTGACCAGACTGCACTTTTGTCTTTGATATGTCCATGAAAAAAGTAAACAATACTTTGTTTTTATACGCCCCGTCTTTCAGAATTATGGGAACGCCCTTGGCGGGCGAGCGGCGTCTACCGTTACCGAAACGTTTTCTGTAGCATTTCTTCTTCATGCATGGAGAGATTTTGATGCAACTTGGCGCAAATGTCCACCATCATAAGACAGAGTGTTACGTGCAAGAACCAGGTCCCTAGGTTTAAGGTCAAGGTCGCATTTAGAGGTCAAAGGTCAAATTCAAGAATGATTTTGTCAGAAGCATTTCTTCTTCATGCATGGAGGGATTTTGATGTAACTTGGCACTATTGTTCACCATCATGAGACGGAGTGTCACGCGCAAGAACCGGCTCCGTAGGTCTAAGGTCTAAGGTCAAGGTCACACTTAGAGGCCAAAAGTCAGATACAAGAATAACTTTGTCCGGAGCATTTCTTCTTCATGGATAGAGGGATTTTGATGTAACTTAGCATAATTGTTCACCACCATAAGACGGAGTGTCATGCGCAAAAAAAAAACAACAGATCCATAGGTCTAAGGTCAAGGTCACACTTAGAGGCCAAAGGTAAAATACAAGAATGACTTTGTCCGAGGCATTGTCAAGGTCTCTAGGTCTAAGGTCAAGGTTACTGTTACGTCTTTTATTAAAATGCATTTGAAAGGAAAATGATTCCATCTATTGACTTCAAAGTTCATTTTAGGTCACCAATGACACCCATTTGGAATTTTTCTTCTAACAAGCTAAGCTATAGTTGAAACCAGTAAGCATAATTTACATTTTCAGTAAGTATTACCGCATAAACACAATGTTAGCAAATCTAAAGCCTAAAGCACTTCTTTGAGTAATGCATGTGTAGCTTTTCAAATTTCTTTTTGAAAATATATCGGGCCTGAAAAAAATCTACACACCGTGCATATTATCTACTGTTTTCTTTCATTCATCCTTTTTAAAACCAACGTCTACCAGATATATCCTCTCTATAGAACATTCAAAGCTTCTAAAAAAATTTCATAAAAAAGAAATACCAACGTTTCAGAGGTAATGCATATAATTATAATACCTACCTGTTTGTTTTCGTATTCATCTGGAAAAAAAACCATTAAGTTTTTGAAGTCAGACAAGTAGTCAAGAGAACAATAGTCCTTTAAAACAGTTTTATGCCCCCGTGCGTGCGTCCGTGTAAATTCTTGCCCGGGCTGAAACTCTGCCATCCATAAAGGGATTTTGAAATAACTTGGCATAAATGAGACGACGTGTCATGCGCAAGACCCAGACCCATAGCTTCAAGGTCAAGGTCACACTTAGAGGTCAAAGGTTAACAGTGTTTCGTGTCCGGTCCATAACTCTGCCATCCATGAAGGGATTTTGAAATAACTTTGCACAAATGTTTGCCATAAAGAAACGATGTGTCACGCGCAAGACCCAGACCCCTAGCTCCAAGGTCAAGGTCGCACTTAGAAGTCAAAGATTAACAGGGTCTGTTACGTGTCCTGTCCATAACTCCGCCATTGATGAAGGGATTTTGAAATTACTGGGCATAAATGTTTCCCATAATGAGACGATGTGTCATGTGCAAGATCCAGACCACTAGCTCTAAGGTCAAGGTCACACTTAGAAGTCAAAGGTGTTTCTTGTCTGGTCCACAACTCTGCCATTTATCAAGGGATTTAAAAATAATTTGACACAAATGTTAACCGTATTGAGAAGGTGTGTTAAGCTTATGACCCGGGTCTCTGGGGTCAAGGCAAGGCCACGAAATGATGTGTGATTTTTTGCGCATACAACTGTAGCATTCTTGTGCACGCTTCGGGGGCATTTGTCACCAATAGAGATAGCTCTTGATGTTCAAATGAGATTAAACTGAAAGGTGAATTATAATAGATCTACTGAAGAAAATTACTGCATAATTTAAACAGTTGTAACAATTTTGAAATGCATTAAGTGTCTTTGTATACCAAGGAAATCGTCGCAGTTTTCTCAACATTGTGATTTAATTTTTTTAAAGTTTATACAAATACCTTCAGCCATGTAAATCAAAGCAATAAAATTTTCAGAAAACAGACTGCTGCGTCTGTAAAGTAAAAAGCAATAAAATTCGACAGACTTATTTTAAAGTTTTGAATTAAGTATAATTCTTCCTTGTTTCAAGACATAATTTTGCAATAGATAGTTTTTTCTTCCAATATTAGTATACCATATCTTACAGACTATGCGAGGATAACGTGAACTCTGTCTTGTCATTAACCTGGGAAGCCGTTGATAACATTCGTCCTTTGTCAGAAGAAATCATACCTACTATCTATGCATTAAAATCCCACTTAATTTGCGCTAATTAGAGTTAATTGGCATTCATAGAGTTTCTGATATTGTCAATTTGCAGAAAGAAAAAAGTTAGAAATTGTCAGACTGGATTCCCAGGCTATCTCGTCATTTTCTTTTTATTTTACATTTTATTTACAAAAGGATTTTCTAAAATAAAGCTTGTGAAATGCCTCTTTTGTTGGAATATCCCTATTCCAGGGAAGATGTTCCCCTAAACACGAGAGAATAATGTGTGGCAGGTTAGAATATGTGAAATTTGTCAGACAGCAGTAGCTCCGCTGGCAAATTCTTTACATAAAAAAGATACAATTTGTCCTTGAATAATTTCATGTCGCTCTGGTGATTTAAATCTGGTCTAATTTGAATACGTCTTGCTCAGGTTCATTGAATGTTTACAATATAGCAATATGTTGACAGGTCACCGCACAGTTCAAGTATTAAATATAAAGTATGGTTTACCGAAAGTATTAAAAAAAAATCTTGTACTGAATTTCCAACTCTGACAGTAGATGATAAATTTATAATAAAGAACACCCACATTAATCTACTTCGGTATTCATATATTAGTCTATTGAATTCTTAATTATCTTTTTTAAATTTCAGTGACATTGCGAAAGGTTTCGGTAAGGCTTATTATAGAAATTCTTTCAGTAATATACCTAATGGATTTTATGCGTTTTAAAATTAGATTTATGTTTGACAAATAAACTTCGAACGTGTCCAGCTAAATTGTGTGAATAACTTGCAATGTTCTAAATTTTTACACACATCCAATTTTTAACGTTCATTTATGTACAAGATACACTAAGACAAATCAAGCAATTACTATACAATACAATACAATACAATACAATACAATACAATATACTTTATTAGCATTAAACATCATATACAGTGTTTATAGCTATGAAATTAACCTAACAATTACTATACAGTGCTTAAGGGTATAGCAGATTTTAGGGTATAGAGGATCAGAAGATAGGTTGATAACTTTTGTGTTTGGCCTTGAATCACTGTAATAAATGTTCATATCATTCTTTTACTGGCATGCAGACAGACATTCTGACATACATGTTAAATGTATTTTTTTCATATGTCATCAAATGAAAATCGACTAAATCAGTGTGTATGTAAAAAAAAATCAGTGAATGAAAAGTATTTGTTAGAAATTTAAAAAGCTGAATGTTTTTGAAAGGAGAATACATTATTATTCAGATTTATAGTAAAAAAGTCTTGGGAAGTCTGTTTAGATGTGGATTTTAAACTAATAATTGAAAAAATGACCAAAGCTATCATGTACAGCCTAAATCAGCGCATATGTAAACAATGGTATGGAGAGAAAAACATGATTTCTATTAAAAGCTGAATGTTTTGAAAATAATAGGTTTTTTTTTCTGTCTGATATACAGAAAAGAAACCTACTATTATTATTATTAAAATTTCATTCCTTTGTATTGGAATGCAGGAAAAATGTGTTAGCTATCCGCTATACCCTAAAACACTGTACACATTGTACCTTTCATGTAATAACGACAAACTAATCTTAATCACGAAATAGTATTACGTAATTACAAGAATAATATGTCGAATTAAGAAAAAACGATCTAAACAAATGTTACATTTTTAATTATTCATCGTTTATCTATTTCCCTTTTCGTGCCAAAGTTCATCTTGAAATTGGTGCTTTATGAAACAGATAACAAATTATGATTACTTGTTAATTGAATACCATACAATATTGAGTGAAATGTGCTTTTATATCACTCGTCGTTCTACACGTTTCATTCGTTTGGGCTTTTAATTCAATTTGTTTTGTGGAGGTGTTTTTTCTGCCTCCTTTCATTTCACAAAAAGGTCGTTTTACAGCAGGGAAGTACGTAGTTTCCTTCATGTTATTTAGCATTACTTAATCTGATATTCAATTAAAGAAACAACATCAACTTTTAATTTCCAGATTCATTACAAAATACAAGCGGAATTAGCATTCAATTTTCTATATATTGTTACGATCTAGCCATTATCATTTTAACTCCAGATATAAATGCACGTAGAATGTAGTAAGCTATAAATTCTCGCATGTTATATCCCTAGTCTGATACCAGTTTGCATGGAAAGTTAGACTTTCTTCCGCATGATATCTATAATGCAAACATCATGCTAGAGTCATTACAATACTCATACCATCTGTTGCCAACCATGAATGCCATTTCTGGTGAGCGCTACTATTAATTCTCTCACACGAGCTTGGCAATAACGGCATTTACTAGATGGCAACTCTGTCAAGCTAGGCACCGTATGCCAATATTGCCAGACATGATGATGATGTCATCCACCAGATGGTAACACCATGACAACCCTGCGGCCAAACTAGGCACCGTGTGCCAATCCAAGACTATAAATACTTGGCAGACCTTGGCAGTTTTGTCAGTACCTGGTTAGAACTCACAGTGACCACTTATTTACACCACACATCTTAGTATGCCAAAATACCTTACGAATGTTTTCCAGCTACCTAGATGGTACAGTAGAGCCACATTTGATTGGCAGAGTTTGGCTGAGACGGATATGAAACTATAATTAATTCCTTTAATAAACTATACATTTCTCCTGAGCAGATATAACATAACATTCACAAGCCAAGAATAAAATACTATTTCTTATTTCCCAATACACCAGGGGCCCTGAATAATTCCGCCAGTATTATATAAAATGTCATTTTATGAGTTTTGAATTAAATGCCACTAAAATCATTTTATGTTAAACTGAATATTTGATGAGTTCATTTAAATACCTTAATATGTATATATTTTCTGCAATGTAAGACAGTAATGACTCGGAAAGCAATTCATCACTAACCAAAATGCAGAAATAGCATATAATGGTTTATTACATATGTGATGTTTTATATTATGTAATGCATGTAGGCGATACTTAAACAACATACTACTGTTTTCGTGAATTGTCGCCTCATTTTGCATGATCCAGATATAAACTGTGCAACATTCTAAATGTCTCCGAGGGTGGTAGTTTGATATTTTTTAATTTTAAAATGTCAATTTTATGGCTAAAGAATATTTTTCCCATTGTACAAATCGGGCAAAATCACAATTTCGATTTCTTTTAGATATTTTTACAAAATTGCGTAGAAATGGTGCCGTTATCATGGGCGTAGGAGCGAGTTTAACTTTGGGGGTGGGGTGGGGGGCAAACCTTTTCGACCGGCGGTTTGCACGTGTGTGTGTGGGGGGGGGGGGGGGGGTAGCGGCAAGGTATCCTCGGTGCATTATTCGTGACAAAGCCTCAAAGCCTTGTACAGGCCATAGGCCCCCTCAAACCTTTATGTTTTAGCAATCATTGAGTTATTCTGATGATACACATACGACTAGGCACTGAACGGTCTTATTGTTCTAATTAAGTGTGCCATTCTTTTTACATTCTTCTGTTGAAGCCCTGGACATACAATCAATTAGCACTGCATTTGTCTAATTGTGGTATAAAGTTGTGGAAATATCATTTCCCTTGAATGGACAATGAAAAACAAAAAAATACATAACGTTTACATGCGTAAACAGGCTTAATAGTTAGGCCTACATTGATTTTGCAGACGCTCAAACAGGAACTGTAGTGATTGCGCTCAATGATATATTATTTTTATAAAATGTAAACAATTCTTGGCGTGGCGCGTACAGATTTCAGTTCTCACACTACGGAACGAGACAAGTCAGAATACAAGGGAAGGCCAAATGCAAATCAGAAATCAGGTTGAAAAGAATTATATGATGCTAAGTAAATGTTATATTAGACTGCAATTTATATCTCTTTTCCAAAATATTCGGGGGGCCAAACTATACTTTGGCCCTCTCTCTGCTAGCTTTGGGGGGCCTGGCCCCCGCTGCCCCCCCCCCCCCTGCTCCTACGCCTATGGTTATGCTAATACTGGAATGTTTATAACAATCATCAACTATTTTGTTATGACGAGTAGGCTGGTTCCTTATTCCCTTTTCAAATAAGGAATAAGGAACTATTTTCTTATTCCTTATTCGGAGAACACTAGGTAAAAGCAGTGAGAAAATAATCCTTACTCGGTTCTATAGCATAGAATGAACATGCTATATCATAGCACGAGTGATTAAGATCGAGAAACCGAATAAAGAATAAGTAACTGGTTCCCTATTCCTTTTTCAAAAGTCGAATAAGGAATAGAACATAGAAAATGAAAATATTTAAATCACAATATCTTTTCAAAAAGTGTATATACCTTGTCGTCATAAAATGTTTCAAGGATGCAAGTGGTATTTTCCACTGGTATGAGAGAGTATGACTCAAAATAGAGGTACAAAGTTCGAATAAGGAACTGGACTTTTCGGAAACGAAATGGTAGAAGCAGTGAGATAATAATCCTTAATCGCGGTTGAAAACGTTCCACTGTATAAAATGAAAACGTTAGATCATAACACGAGTTAGTTAGATCGAAAAACCGAATTAGGAATAAGGAACTGGTTCCCTATTCCTTTTTCAAACGTCGAATAAGGAATAGGACACAGAAAATGAAAATACTTTAATCACAATAAAATCTTTTCAAAAAGTGTATATACATTGTCGTCATAAATTGTTTTAAGGATATAAGTAGTATTTTCCACGGTCATGAGACAGTATGACTCAAAATAGAGGTACACAGTTCGAATAAGGAAATGGATTTTTGCCGAGACGATATGGTACAAGCAGTGAGAAAATAATCCCTACTCCCAGTTTAAAACGTTTCACAGCATAAGATAAACACGTTAGATCATAACACGAGTAAGTTAGGTCGAAAAACCGAATAAGGAATAAGGAACTGGTTCCCTATTCCTTTTTCAAAAGTCGAATAAGGATCTCACGTGTTCATTTTATGCTGTGGAGCGTTTTTAAACGCGAGTAAGGATTATTTTCTTATTGCTTGTACCAAGTCGTCTCGGAAAAGTCCATTTCCTTATTCAAGCTTGGTTCTTCTATTTTGAGCCATACTCTCTCATATCTGTGGAAAATGCCACCTATTATCTTTAAAACAATTTATGACGACCATGTATATAGGCTTTTTGAAAAGGTTTTATTGCGATCAAAATATTCCATTTTCTGTGCTGTATTCCTTATTTGACTTTTGAAAAAGGAATAGGGAACCAGTTCCTTATTTGTTATTCGTTTTTTTTTTAATCTAACTTACTCGTGTTATGATTTAACGCGTTTATTGTATGCTGTGGAACGTTTTCAAGCGCGAGTAAGGACTATTTTCTCACTGCTTGTACCATATCGTCTCCGAAAAGTCCAGTTCTTTATTCGAACTCTGTACCTCGGTTTTAAGTCATACTGTCTTATATCCGTGGAAAATATAACTTGTATCCTTAAAACATTTCATGACGACAATGTATATACAATTTTAAAAAAAGATTGTATTGCGATTGAAGTATTTTCATTTTCTGTGTCCTATTCCTTATTCGACTTTTGAAAAAGGAATAGGGAACCAGTTCCTTATTCCTTATTCGGTTTTTCAATCTATCTTATCTATCTAATCCATGTTACGATCTAACGTGTTTATCTTACGCTGTGGAACGTTTTCAAGCGCGAGTAACGATAAGCATCTCACTGCTTGTACCAATTCGTCTCCGAAAAAGTCCAGTTCTTTATTCGAACTTTGTACCTCTATTTTGGGTCAAACTCTCTCATATCTGTGTAAAATACCACTTATATCCTTGAAACATTTTATGACGAAAATGTTTATACACTTTTTGAAAAGATATGATTGTGATTAAAATATTTTCATTTTTCTATGTTCTATTCCTTATTCGACTTTTGAAAAAGGAATAAGGAACCAGTTCCATATTCCTTTCTAACTTACTCGTGTTATGATTTAATGTGTTCATTTTATACAGTGGAACGTTCTTAACCGCGATTAAGTATTATCACCCCACTGCTTTTACGTTTCCGAAAAGTCCATACCTTATTCGAACTTTGTACCTATATTGTGAGTCATACTCTCTCATATCTGTGGAAAATACCACTTATATACTTAAAACATTTTATAACGAGAATGTTTATACACTTTTTGAAAAGATATGATTGTAATTAAAATATTTTCATTTTTCTATGTTCTATTCCTTATTCGACTTTTGAAAAAGGAATAGGAAACCAGTTCCTTATTCCTTATTCGGTTTCTCGACCTTAATCACTCGTGCTATGATATAGCATGTTCATTCTATGCAATAGAACCGAGTAAGTATTATTTTCTCACTGCTTGTACCATGTTGTCTCCGAAAAGTCCAGTTCCTTTTTCAAACTTTGTACCTCTATTTTGAGTCATACTATCTTATATCCGTGGAAAATATAACTTATATCCTTAAAACATTTTATGACGACAATGTATATCGTGGGCTGAGCGCGAAACTATTGTAACTGTATATAAATAAAGAACAAGATACAATAGTTTCGCGCTCAGCCCTCGATATACAATTTTTTAAAAGATTGTATTGCGATTGAAGTATTTTCATCTTCTGTGTCCTATTCCTTATTCGACTTTTGAAACAGGAATAGGGAACCAGTTCCTTATTCCTTATTCGGGTTTTCGATCTATCTTACCAGTGTTACAATCTATCGTGTTTATGTTATTCTGTGGAACGTTTTCAAGCGCGAGTAAGGATAATCATTTCACTGCTTCTATCGTCCAGCTTTTTAACCGCGAATACGGGTTATTTTCTCCTTGCTTTAACCATGTCGTCTCGGAAAAACCCAGTTCCTTATTCGAACTTTGTTCTTCTTTTGTGAGTCATACTCTCTCATATCCGTGAAATATACCACTTACATCTTTAAAACATTTCATGAAGATAATGTATATAAATTTTTTGAAAAGATTTTATTGCGATTAAAGTATTTTCATTTTCTATGTTCTGTTCCTTATTCGACTTTGAAAACAGGAATAGGGAACCAGTTCCTTATTCCTTATTCGGTTCACCGATCTTACTTACTCGTGCTATATGGTAACGTGTTTTTTTCTTGCCCATGATCGTTTTAAACCACGAGTAAGGATTATTTTCTCATTGCTTGTACCATCTCGACTTGGAAAGGTCCAATTCCTTATTCGAACTTTGATACCCTATTTTAAGTCATACTCTATCATATCCGTGAAAAAAACTGCGTATATCCTTAAAACAGTTCAAAAAGATCATGTACAGACAACTTTTAAAAGTTTTAAAAATATTTTCATTTTCTGTGTTCTATTCCTTATTAGACGTTTGAAAAAGGAATAGGGAACTAGTTCCTTATTATTTATTCGGTTTCTCGATCTTACTTACTTGTGTTATAATAAATTGTTTTCTGTTCATGCCCAGGAACGTTTTTAACCGCCAGTAAGGATTATTTTATCATTGCTTTTACCATGTCGTTTCGGAAAAGTCCAGTTCCTTATTCGAACTTTCATACCCTATTTTGAGTTTTGCTCTCTCATACCTATGTAAAATACCACTTTTATCATTAAAACATTCTATGTCGAAAATGTATATACATTATTTTGAAAAGATATTATTATGATTGGCGTATTTTCATTTTTAAACTTTTAAATGATGCATCGACAGTTACCTAACCGTCTGTAAATGCCCCTCTCCTTTTGGGCATTCTCGTAAAAAATAGCTCTAATTTCATATGCCAATGCTACCAAAAGTGTTGCGACATCAAAATTTTCATTGGTTGATATTATAGCTATCCATATCTTATTCAGTATTGAGATTGTATCAGCAGAAACTTTTGGAATAAGAAAAGAACACTACCTAGTTAAGAGCCATTACTGAATAACAAAATGTGTCTGTAATGTTCTAATCCAATGTTCATTTCATTTCAGAATGTTCAGTTTGTGGACAGGCCTCAAAGGGAGGTACTAGATTCCCGAATTTGGATTAGTTATATTTGTGGCATCCTAACCGTCGATTCTGTTGACATTCAGATAGATGGTAACCTATGACATTCAAACAGATGGTAACATATGAGATTCAGACAGATGGTAACCTATGGCATTCAGATAGACGGTAACCTATGACATTCAGATAGATGGTAACCTATGGCATTTAGACAGATGGTAACCTATGACATTCAGATAGATAGTAGCCTATGACATTCAGATAGATAGTAGCCTATGACATTCAGATAGATGGTAACCTATTACCCGTATGACTGGAAATGTTCCCGTCGGAAAGGACCGTCAGCTTAAAGGTTGGGAAATAGAATTGCAAAACATTTCATATTCCTTCACATGTAATTGAGGTGTATTTGAAAGAGGCATAAAAAGCAACAAACGCAACAGGTCATAAAAAAGTGCATCACAATTTAAAACTCATTTTCACACAGTTATCTGATTTAAATATGTATTTATCAAAATTATCATAATAAATAAACTTTTTAAAATATAAAATACATTTATATGTATATTATGTAATATTTCATAGCAGCAGCTGAAAAAAAGAGAGAAAAAGACTTATCATAACAATAAACTAAGTCTTATTAAAATATAAAATACATTTATATGTATAGCCTACCTATGTAATATATCAAAGCAACAGCTGAAAAACGAGAGAAAAAGAAGCGTAATTACATTGCAGTGAATAAAATGGCATTTGATTTAAATTCATCGCGTCAAAGCTACAGACTTAATAAATATTTAAATGTTCGCTAAAAACGGTTGACCTAGACAAGCGGCGGTTGGAACCCATATGCTAAAAATAAAACGCATGCTTTAATTTTTAACGTTCTGGCGCTATGTCAACCTATATTTTGTGTTGGTTGTACTTTCACAAAGACCTCTGTTTTCTTTTGTTTTGTTTGTTTTGGGTTTAACCACTGGCACCGGACCAGAAAGAAAATGCCTCTGTACATGTTATACCCTATCCCTAGGTATTCTATAAGACCCATGGTCATGAACGGGAAAGTGCACTAACCCAAATCAGTCGTACATTTCTCACCTAAATCGAGCTAAAACAAATTAGTATAAACTAAAACGCGCAGTTCGGTGAATGGGTAAACAGAGCATATTGAACAAGCGGTAATTTATCTTCCATCGTGCACCAGTCACATTGTCTCAATATTTCATATTGCAGAGATACTCCACATATTTTATGCTTTCGTTAACGTTTCAGAAAAAACTTGCGTGAACTTCCCTAATGAACATCCGGTCTAGAGGTCACAGCAGTGTGCACATGTTAGGTGAAATGTAAACAAACAAAAACAGAATGCAAAATATTCACAGTTTTACAATAAAACTCGAAATGATGAATGAAATGCATCTTATATATGATTTTGAATTTGAAGTCATACATTGGTATACATCTGTACTGTTTATTTAATTCATATTACACATTTATGCTGCATATACACATATTTAGCGTACACGTGTAGGCTATATACCAATAAAAGAAATTGTTCTTTGTTTCCTATAAAATTCAGCTACTTCAAAACAATTTTGTTACAGTTTCTAGATTTTCACTCCGTCGTAGACCTATTTTCCACATGATATCCATACATTTGCTTCAAGAAAACGAAAAGAAAAAGGGGTGTTGAATAGTATGCAGTGAAATGCAAGTCAACTGAAGTCAGGTACCCTCATATTGCCGCATTTCAGAAAGCGGTCCGCAGAATAAACACCCTACTTTCGTTTTCAAGTAAACAACTCGAAAACATGCGAGTATTAGGATGAAACGTGTCCTATTTTATGTAAAATTCATTCCACGAGTGAAATAATGCCCATTTGGCCCCCGATTTACGCGCAAATGCGCGAAAAATGGAAAAATTACGATCTATTTATTAGGGACTTCTTTCGACTACACCACGGAAGCACATTCTGGACCGAATTACTGCATTATAACCTGTAGTTAAACGATGGCTGATAAGGTATGAAGGTATTAAATGCCTCCGCTACTATTTTCTATATAAAATTAACAACTTATAACATATTTTTATCAAGATTTCTAGCCTTTCACTTCCTGCGAGACTACCCTTGTCTTGAAGGTCTGTCTTTAGGCAATCAAAATATACCCAAAAAATATGGGGTTGACCATAATGCAGTGAAACCATGGTCACGTGACTGAGACACGTGATGAAAACGCTAATATTGCGTAGGTAGACATCAGGAAATACCTACTTTCACTTTCATTTTACAAGGCAGCTTCCAATCAACTTTTGAAGCATATAACGTAGCTTAAAACATAGCTACATTCGAGTGGACCACGGAGGCATATCCGGCTAATTGCCCCCTTCATGCCATAATACATTTTCACATCAGCCAATCAGAATGGTTTTGTAATCTAGACCGGAACTTCACTAGTAACGTTGAAAAAACCATAAACTACGCGTTGTTTCTCTCAGATAAGAAATATTTAAGAAATGTAACCGGTACACAATGGAAGATAAATTTAGATTACCACTTGTTCAATATCAATAGAACACATTTACCGAACTGCGTTTTAGGTATGAAATGCGCGATTGGAATGGGTTAGTGTATTTTCCCGTTCATGACCATAGGTCTTAGTACAGAATACCCAGGGGTAGGGTATAACATGTACAGAGGCATTTTCTTTCTGGTCCGGTGCCAGTGGGTTTAACGCCATTTTTCAACAGTATTTCAGTTATGTAACGGCGGGCAGTTAACATAACCAGTGTTCCTGGATTCTGTACCAGTACAAACCTGTTCTCCACAAGTAACTGCAAACTTCCCCACATGAATCAGGTGGAGGACGAATGATTTCAGACACAATGTCTTCTATCAAACCGTCACGGAGAATATACGCCTCGCCCTGGGATCGAACTTACAACCCCGCGATCCGTAGATCTGCGCTTTCCCTACTGAGCTAAGCGGGCGGGCTCTGTGTTCTTATCACATCCTTATTCACAAACTGCTGAATATTACAGGTGTCCATGAGTATCTTATCAATTTAGGAATAGGTGTTTTTTTTATCTCCCCACCATCATTTTTTTTCAAAAAACTGTTCCTCATTTATGCACGAAGTGTGAAAGTAGCAATCTGTGTCCCCTTATGGATGCACATCAGTTATAGGCATTTAAATAAGCACGTAGCAAATTCTACCATGAAATCAATCGTGAGAAAATGATGACTCTTAGTAACAAAGTCATTAGTGCGAAAGGTTATTCAAAAAAGCTCTACCAACTGGTGTCTAGATTGACTGGAATCAAATCTGATAATTGTATGTCAATGAAAAAAATGAAAATACACTTGCTGAAAAAAAAATTACTGACCATTAAATTTTTTATGAACAAACCCGCCAAAATAAATAAGTCACTCAATGAGTTTCAAAATTTTAAACCGTACGTGAAAGAGGTACCATGACTGTATTAATCGATTTCAAGATCTTACTGAGAATGAAACAGGAAAGTGTACCTGTCATCCTTAGAGTTAGACGTATTACCCATTAATGTTCTTGAATTATATTTAAAGGAATTACAAGGGATATTTCCGTCGTAATGGAAATAGGGTAATGTTATACCTCTTTAGAAGAAAGTTGGACTCGAACTTTAATTTTCAAACTATAGAGCAGTAAGTAATTTACCATTCCCCTTCAAACTTAACGTTCGTGTGCATGGTAATGATCCTACGCTTATAAGCGTTTTATTCGCGTGTGTTGGCATTGGTTAGACTGGTTAAATGGAGGGCCCTGATCACAACTGATCTTTGTGCGACCTTTTATACTGAAGATTGTAATACATTGTATACTTCCTGATGTATCCCAAAGCCAGTATCGTGTCTGTGGTAAGGTCTTGTTGCTGTCGGGTGATTGTAAATTCAGCGTTATCACTGCTACGTTTGTTATCATGTAGCGTTCTTTAAGGTAGCTGTTTGGGTCATTTGGCTCTGTTTTACTAATGCAGGAACCTTTTTTGATGTTATTCCGCCATGGGTTTGCCGATGATCATATTGCAAATAAACATTTAAAATCGACATCAATCGACAACGAATTACATGGACTGTACAATGTGCTATTACGATTAACAGCTGGCTGATGATGAGAACAAAGTTAAAATGAACACTTCAAAAACAGAATTTATTATATTTGGCAGTAGAGAACAGTCCTAGGCGATTAACATTGCCAGAGATAAGGACAAACCTGGGAGTAGTATAAGATATTTTGGATGCTTTTTGGATCGATTGTTTCACAATCGATCCAATGTTAACAATGAGGAAATTTCCTTACTGCAGACCGAACAAAAGTAGTGTCATAGGTACAAACAAGTAGTTCCATACCGTACATTTATTTAAGCATCAAAATATATCATTTTGCCACGGCGGTATTTTCAGCTGTCGAACGTCAAAATTTTAACGTATTTTCAATCAGTGTAATATACATTTCTGTAATTGTTTTCCGACTGCAGTAAACATATTAATGCGCGAAAACTAGGTCACCGAACAAACGCCGAAGATATAAATAGATTTATTGGCTAATATATCCACGACTATTTTGGATTCTGGCTAATACATTTACGATTATAGTAGCATAGCATCGCTAGACACGGGAAAGTTGTAAATACATACTTTTGAGTTGTAAATATTTGTAAATGAGTAATATAAGGTTCGATTTTATAGATGTTTTGTTTTGTTTTTTCTTGATAATTCATTTTGTTAGTAGCGTTTAAATACAACTGTACATGTAGGCCTATTCCATCAAAATGTTGATACAGTAATGAAATGATGGCACTAGGATTTTCAATCAAAGGTTCACTTTACTTTTGATTATTCTCCGCGCCTAATTTATAGATGTGTCACTCAGTTCGCTTGCCTATATCGGATAGACAGCAGTCGGAATATTGGCGGGCAGGCGCTATATCTGTCTGATATAAAATTATGACCCACACAAATTTTTCTTAACGAATAGGCCTAGTGTTATGTGTGTAACATATGATCAAAAATCCCCTCAGTCAGTACCTTACCATTCATATGTGTTAAACACATAAAAAAAAACAAAGGTCAAATGTCGTTTACTTAAGAAATGCAACGGGCATGCCGATTTCAACGTTGATGATTTTCTTTTGTCAATAACAGTGAACTGCGTAAAAGACGGAGTATTACTAGTGACGGACCTGATATATATTGGACCTAGACATGATATCGGTCCGACTTAAAGCCAGTGAGCAAAACTATAATGGTCTGATATCATTTTACGATATTTCAGATATGGACTGGATTAGATAACACTTTTACAAAGTGTTGAAGCGTTTCAAAACGGAACAGAAATTATTTTAGAAACTATATCTTCTGCTGGCTTTACAGACCTTCATTTTGGAAATCTGTATAGAAATGTTGTTTTATTTTATTTTATTTTTGAAAAATATATTACGTACTAGTAAATCAAACAATAATTTGTTTCTAAATGCTTAAAAGCATCAAGTTAAGTTAAACGGTCAGAAGCTACTTCATGAATGCAATTACTAATAATGATGGCGGGTAATGGTTTTATCGGTCAAGCAAAATATTGCAAAGGGCTCTGTCTTACCTTATTTGCAGTATTTAATTCATATGTACACAGAGTATAGCTTACGGATAACTGATCAGAGGCTAATAAATTATATATTTCGAGAAATCATTGACGAGTAGTATGTATTAAACAGTCGTATTTTTACATGCGGAGAAAGTTATATCTATAGGGAATCTATGTAAGGCCGGTGCGCAATCAAATGCCAAATGCCGAATAGTTAATGTTAAATGCCAATAACTTAATGCAAAATTACAGTTACTTATTGCTAAATGACAGTTATTTTATGCTTAATGCTTCATACCAAATGCTTTATGCCATATAATTAATGCTGAATTCCTAATGCTAAATGTCAATTGATAAATAATAAATGCTAATTTTCAAAATTTTGTACAATCTGTGTTGTTCAGAGACAATCGATCCTGCAGTGCTTTCAGTCCTTTGATTCTAGATGAAACAGCACGTTAAAAAGAAATGTCGTACTACTTATACTTTAAGAGCATTCTTAAATATCTCACGAAAGATGCTACAGAAATACTCGTTTTGTCACAAGTTATTTCGCATTTGGACTATTTAATTGGAATGGTAGACTGTAAGGTCTAGCAGAGAGTGAAGTAAGTAGAATGCAACTATTCAAACTATGTGTCAAACAGTAGGAAATTTGGCAGTTCTAATGTTTTACCTATCAAAGCCAGGATCAGATTTAATCGCATTCATGTACAACTGCTCTGTTGGAAATGCACCATTCTAATTGACTGAGCTTCCTTGTAGTCCCAATAGACCAGGTTTGAAGTCTGCGAGCAATACAGAGGGTTGCTATACTTTTCCATTGAGTAAAATACAATCTTATAATGACAAAAGTTTAGTACTGTAGGTCTGTGACTATGGAATGATATACCTTTTAGTATTAGGCGACGTTTTTAACAAGAATCTTACAACATTCTATTTTAGAGATGCATTGTTTTAGCACATAGCAGTTAGATACAGTGGTTTGCGGAGCTATATTTATGTTCTTTTCCTTACATGTTAATTTGAATTTATGTATTCTTTCTAACTAACATGGATATTTTCATTCTATTTTATGATTATCAAGATGTATCATTATGACATACAATGTCATTGAATATAATTATAGTCGTTTAAAATTGGAGTTTAATTAAATAAATAGTTTCAGAGATTCAGTTTCAAATTACAATGTACTTTCAATCGCTATATCGGGGGTAGAATTTAATTCTTATTATGTTAAATGTTCTGAAATATACAAAATAAAGAACAAATAGAAAGATAATTTTAAGACATAGTTATTACCCATGTAAATTGCGGTATGAAAACCTCTGCGGATGTCTTTAGATGTGTAAAGCTCCACTCAATCCGGTGCTACAGGGCGTGGAGGGTAGCATGCATTTCTACTACCGTAAATGAACATGCTCTAACCGAGTCTGCAACATTTTCATTTTTTTGTCGTGTTTTGGCGGCCTGTGGGTTTCCATTTTTTCTATTTTATGAGTCTTGTTTGTGTACCTTCTATCATTAAATTAAGTAACTAACTTTCCGTCAATGGATTTGAGTCTACCACAAATCTATGACATTTTCCCACATGCAGGGAATACTTTATAAAATACAATGAAACTTTTATCTAACTGTAAGCCGTACCTCCCCTGAATAGGCTCAATCAAACCGAGTCTGCACTTATTTTGCTTGGTTGTATCATATGATTTCATAGGATCTTCTCACGGTAGATTTTACTGTGTTCCTTTAGTGACCTATATCTGTTTTTAGTCATAATGCCTACAATTGTTTTGTTGTTGTTGTTTTTTTTGTCTGTATAGAGACATTCCTAAGAATATACTTTCCAAATGTATTAAAAAAAATATTCCAACCGTTGTAAAGTTTAGCGTATATTTTTCATAAAACATTGTACGCCAGTATAAGTAACCGCTTGTACCTGTAGTCAGGTGTGTCGTGGCAAGGACCAATTTATGAGTTGCTTACCATTTCACTCCATTCATTGACAAATCAACATGTTACATAAATTTTTGCAATTTGCAATGATAGACAAGAAATTCAACTGCTAAATAATTAAGTGTGTGAAGTTGGCGAGAAGTTCGACATTCGACATTGAACATTCGATCTCAGAACGACATTGGACATTTGAAGCGTTAAGTTGACAATAAGTTAAACTTTCGACATTGAACATTCGATCTCAGAACGACATTGGACATTCGATACCAGAACGACATTGGACATTAAATTTTAAAACGACATTAGACATTCGAATCCAGAACGACACTGGACATTCAATTTTAGAACGACATTAGACATTCGAATCTAGAACGACATTGGACATTCAATTTTAAAACGACATTGGACATTCAAATCCAGAACGACATTGGACATTCGAATCCATAACGACATTAGACATTCGATACCAGAACGACATTGGACATTCGATTTCAAAACGACATTGGACATTCGATTTCAGAACGACATTGGACATTCGATTTCAGAACGACATTGGACATTTGATACCAGAACGACATTGGACATTCGATTTCAGAACGACATTGGACATTCGATACCAGAACGACATTGGACATTTGATACCAGAACGACATTGGACATTCGATTTCAGAACGACATTGGACATTTAATACCAGAACGACATTGGACATTCGATTTCAGAACGACATTGGACATTCGATTTCAGAACGACATTGGACATTTGATACCAGATCGACATTGGACATTCGATTTCAGATCGACATTGAACATTCGATTTCAGAACGACAGTCGACATTCGATACCAGAACGACATTGGACATTTGATACCAGAACGGCATTCATTTGATACCAGATCTACATTCGACATTTGATTTCAGAACGACATTGGACATTCGATTTCAGAACAACATTGGACATTTAATATCAGATCGACATTGGACATTCGATTTCAGAACGACATTGGACATTCGATTTCAGAACGACATTCGACATTTAATACCAGAACGACATTGGACATTTGAAACCAGAACGACATTGGACATTCGATTTCAGAACGACATTGGACATTCGATTTCAGATCGACATTAAACATTCGATTTCAGAACGACATTCGACATTCGATTTCAGAACGACATTAGACATTTGATACCAGAACGACATTGGACATTCGATTTCAGAACGACATTCGACATTCGATTTCAGAACGACATTGGACATTTGATACCAGAACGACATTCGACATTCGATTTCAGATCGACATTGAACATTCGATTTCAGAACGACATTCGACATTCGATACCAGAACAACGTTGAACATTTGATTTCAGAACGACATTGGACATTCGAGCGTAGAACGTTATTGGACATTCGAACACAGAACGACATTGGACATTCGAATCCAAAACGACATTGAACATTCGAACCTAGAATGACGTTGGACATTCGATTTCAGAACGATATTAGACATACGAACCCAGAACGACATTGGACATTCGAATCCAAAATGACATTGGACATTCGAACCTAGAACGACATTGGACATTCGAATCCAGAACGACATTAGACATCGGATGTCCAATGTCGTTCTGTGTTCGAATGTCCAATGTCGTTCTAGGCTCGAATGTCCAATGTCGTTCTGAAATCGAATGTCCAATGTTGTTCTGGTATCGAATGTCCAATGTCGTTCTGAAATCGAATGTCCAATGTTGTTCTGGTATCGAATGTCGAATGTCGTTCTGAAATCGAATGTCCAATGTCGTTCTGAAATCGAATGTCCAATGTTGTTCTGGTATCGAATGTCGAATGTCGTTCTTGTATCGAATGTCCAATGTCGTTCTGAAATCGAATGTCCAATGTAGTTCTTGTATCGAATGTCGAATGTCGTTCTGAAATCGAATGTTCAATGTCGGTCTGAAATCGAATGTCGAATGTCGATCTGGTATTGAATGTCGAATGTCGTTCTGAAATCGAATGTTCAATGTCGATCTGAAATCGAATGTCGTTCTGAAATCGAATGTTCAAAGTCGATCTGAAATCGAATGTCGAATGTCGTTCTGGTATCAAATGTCCAATGTCGTTCTGGTATCGAATGTCGAATGTCGTTCTGAAATCAAATGTTCAATGTCGATCTGAAATCGAATGTTCAATGTCGATCTGAAATCGAATGTCAAATGTCGTTCTGGTATCAAATGTCTAATGTCGTTCTGAAATCGAATGTCCAATGTCGTTCTGAAGTCGAATGTAAAATGTCGTTCTGAAATCGAATGTCCAATGTCGTTCTGGTATCAAATGTCCAATGTCGTTCTGAAATCGAATGTCCAATGTCGTTCTGAAATCGAATGTCCAATGTCGTTATGAAATCGAATGTCGAATGTCGTTGTGAAATCGAATGTCCAATGTCGATCTGGTATCAAATGTCCAATGTCGTTCTGAAATCGAATGTCCAATGTCGTTCTGAAATCGAATGTCCAATGTCATTCTGGTATCGAATGTCCAATGTCGTTCTGGATTCGAATGTCGTTCTAAAATTGAATGTCCAATGTTGTTCTGGATTCGAATGTCTAATGTCGTTCTAAAATTGAATGTCGAATGTCGTTCTGGTATCGAATGTCGAATGTCGTTCTAAATTGAATGTCGAATGTCGTTCTGGTATCGAATGTTCAATGTCGTTCTGAGATCGAATGTTCAATGTCGAAATTTTAACTTATTGTCAACTTCACGCTTCAGATGTCCAATGTTGTTCTGAGATCGAATGTTCAATGTCAAATGTCGAACTTCTCGCCAACTTCACACACTTTAAATAATTATACTGGTAAAAAATTGATACCTACATAAGTTACTTGCATAGTTTCAAGAATGGCGTTACTTGAAATACAAACGTCATCAAATCAGAACATATAACACACACACGCACACACATGTCCAGTTAACTTTCAGAGAGATAAAATATAGCTTCTCTGGTCCCAATCAGTTAAAAAGACTAGAAAGCCACTTGATTTGTGAAACATGATAACAGAGATTAATATGATTTGTGAAACATGATAACAGAGATTAATATGATTTGTGAAACATGATAACAGAGATTGAGTATATTATATGCAAATACTCTACAATTAAAAAGACTGAATGTCACTGCTAATTTATGAGACATGATAACTTTGAGATTTGACTTGTGTCTGCGCTGCTGTGGTTTATGTTGTGGTGTTACTGTGTTTGAGGAACGTGGCTTTCCCTTTTGGGTGTTCATCCTTGCTCCGCTTTCCCCCGCACCCGATCCCATTTTTTCTGCCCCCACCCCCACACACTTTTCTGTATTTTGCATATAATTAAAATGTACTTGTTGGGGTTTTTAAGCTTCTTTTTGTTGTGGGCCTGCTTTGCGATGCATGGCTCTATGGCTGTATTTGGGGTGCTCTGTGCTTCCGGGAAATCTACCCTTACCTTTAATCTTTTGTTGTAAAATATGCACGCTTGTTTGAACTGCTAGGCACTTTGCCTTTAACTCAGGTTTGACTGTAATGTGCATATGTTAGTCAATTTAGCCACTTTTTCAAAACTATCCTCTACCGGATATAATCATCTTTAAGGCGAATATTTTATGTTTTTGCTTTTTCTTTTTCTTTTCTTACGAAGAAACGCCTACGGTTAAGAGACATTGAATGTATATATCATATCTACCTGTCTATCTACATATCCATCTGAGAAAAGTGCATTCAATTTTCCGGTTACGGCAGGTTGTCAAGAGACCAATTAACCTTTTTAAATACGAATTATAAGTAAAAATGTGAACGATTACTGCATTCTCAAAGCATTTAAACTATTTTGAAATTTACGTAGTTTATTTCTATACTAAGAAAATCGGTGCAGTTTTCTTATCAGGGCGCATTTATACATTAAGAAATGTGAATCAAACTATTAAGATTTTCAAATAAGATTACCACATCTATAGAATATAAAAAAAAATCCCGCAGAATTATCAAATGATATTTTATGAGTTTTGAATTAAGAACAGATTTAATCCTTTTATGGTAAATGAAATTTTACAGAAAATAGTTTTTTTTTCTATATACTTTACAGTGAATTCTGTAATAGCACTTTTCTTAAAGGGAAAGGCAACGGTGTTCTCATGTTAATTTTGTCAGCTGGGATTTCTTAAATCATTTAAAGAAGTGAAAGAATTTTCAAAATCGGACCAAAAATCAGAAAGTTTTTAGCATTTAAATATTCGGTCAAATTGGCGGCCATTTTGTTTCCATGGCGGCAAAAAATAAAATGGCGGATTTATAAGAATTTTAGATACAAATTTGAACTGTATTTACTTATTTCTGTAGAATAATGTCTCTACTTTTTCCAGCTATAATGAAAGAAATTATCATGTTTTACACCTTACACTTAAGAAACATATGAAAATTAATCTATTTAAAAGGTTATTAGCCAAATAAAGAATTCAGCAGTGTGTAAATGACGTCATAAACACACCAAAATAGGTGCCTCCATGATCAGCCATTTTCTTAAATTTCAAACTGCCATATCTTTTTCAATAGTGGTCCGATTTTAAAAATTATTTCAACGTTATCAAAATTTTAAGGATGACTTTCATATAAAATTAACTTATTGTCAGGCTTTCCTTACCCTTTAAGTGTATTTCAAAAATACCTCTTGTGGTGTGCGCCTTGGAAACATTGGAAACATTCCACTATATATCTTACCTATGTGTTAGTCATTCTAGGAAAGTATTCTTTATTTACTTTTTGTACTTTTTTTCTGTTTTACAGTTGATGTATATCATGAGGCACTAATTCGTAATTACAATGTGAACATTGCAGAAAAATGTCTTCAAAGTATGGATAAATTTCTCTCAAATATCAACCATTTAATGCTGAATCGAAGATAAAATATTTATAATGTTTTCTAATACCGACACTGTGCGCTGACCCTGGCGAAACATATTTTTAATTAGACTGAATATGGAAAAAGTATATATTTCCAACAAAAAGACTGTTTCAATAACAACAACAAGTGTTTAGTAATATCAATAAAGGTTTTCGTGCTGAAATGTGACAGTATTTCAAACTACTTAACTGTTAAACAATAATAACTCTAAAAGAAATTCATTATTAACTTGAAGGCAGACATTTCTGATGCTTGCACGGTCCATTATACCTTAAATTTGAAAGAAAATCTAATTTATACTACCCAAAATTGAGCATTTAACATTTTAAGTAAACAAGCTAACTTAATATATTTCAAACATAGAGAACCATAAAGAATAGATGGAGAACTGAAATTAAACACCCCTTTTTTAAAATTATCATGGTAATATCAATTGCATTAAACCACGTATCCGAAAAATTTTTGTTTGAAGAAGAAAAGCAATGGCTTATTTTTTGTCAAATCATTTGATGGTAGTTTCTTATTCAATGTAGAAAGTTAAGCAGCAGAACCAGAATTGAGCGCAGACATATGTCTATTTTATTACGGTCACCGAGTGGACATTAAGGGAGGTAACTAGATTCACGAATCGTGACTTGTTATATTCATGACTTCAGGTATGCTTATACAATACTAGTGTAAGAGGGAATGTTTCACGTAAGAAGGGATCGTCTCGTCAAAAGGAAATAGAAGCGCTGTCTTGCCTGTAACAACATTTCTTGTTTTAGGAAATATGTCTTTACCTGTATATAGGATTTATCTGAAAAAGGTACCCCAAAACAGCAAGTGCATGATCAAGCTCTCGTTTTTTTTTTGACAGTCATCTTGCTAAATTACGGATGTCTGCGTAATTTTGCCTCATTTACATAATTGTTAAAATTTTATAATACTACAAATAATATTAACCTTAATAAAATATAATTATGATTTAAGTCAAGTAATTTATTTGAGCGTATTGTAAATAAAAGATATATGAGCCGCGCCGTGGGAAAACCAACATAGTGGCTCTGCGACCAGCATGGATCCAGACCAGCCTGCGCATCCACGCAGTCTGGTCAGGATCCATGCTGTTCGCTAACAGTTTCTCTAATTCCAATAGGCTTTGAAAGCGAACAGCATGGATCCTGACCAGACTGCGCGGATGCGCAGGCTAGTCTGGATCCATGCTGGTCGCAAAGCCACTATGTTGGTTTTCTCATGGCGCGTCTCATATTGTTTTATTTACCGGTTCATACAAAGAGGTATAACTCAAGAAAACATAATCTGACATGAAAGTTCCAACAATATGTGCGTCTTCACTTAATGTGCATTATATATGCATACTAGCTCTATCTAAATCGGACATTAGAGCTAAATTGTTTTACCGTCTGCATTAATGTTTGTATAAACACAAACGAGTTCATTTTGTTTCAATTTTTATTTACTATTATTAGTATATACACATTATTTTGTTCTTATGTGATGGTACTGGTCATCCGTCCGTCCGTTCGTCCTTTTGTTAGCAATCTAGTTTCCACCAAATAACTGAAAATGTTTTATCCTCCATCTCCAAGGGACCAAAATTAGTCTCCCACTTAAAGGTTTATCAATAATGATTTTACTCTAATAGGGCTCACCATGACAATTTTCTCCGTATACAAACACATTGTTTGACCAGGGTCAAAATGGTCATACGCTTTTCAACCTGTGAATTTAGATTTCGATTTTTTAAAGACATTTTTTCTGCTCCTTTCAAATCCAACTGTTATGATAACATGCTTTTTCTCGTCATTGTGTTTAACGCATGGGGTCCATGGTGAAAGTGTTTCTTTATACATAATTTATTTTAGGTCGACTGTGAAGGACCTCATTCCTGATGGAATCCATCGCCACGAGAGTATGAGAGAAGAGGCCAGTTTCCCTTTTTAATGCTAAATGCCAAGCAAGGGAGCTACTGGTACCATTTTCACGTCTTTGGTATGACGCAGCCGGGGATCGAACCCACGACCTCCCGCACTCCGAATTTCAACCAAGTGATCTTAAAAAACATCTACAGTGACCATTCACCGTCCTGCCAAATACGAAGGCTATAGTTCAAGGCGTTCTCAAGATATTAGGGGGACACTTTTTCCAAAACCGCCATGATAATGACCTTACTCTTTTGCTTTCCTAGCAATGTGCTTTCCAAGTTCGAAAATCGCAAGTCAAGGCGTTCTCCTTATATATAACGGTTTGTTTTTGTACTTTGAGTCACTGTGATCTTTACCTTTGACTCACTGACCACACAGAGATTGTTCACTGCCAAAGAGCAGTGCACCTGCCAAGTTTGAGGGTCGTAGATCAATTCAAACGCAATATATTTAGCGGGGATGGATATTCATGAAACTTGGATGGAATAATCATCTCATGAAGACGGTAATGTGTGCATGCCATAGATCACGATCACCGTTGCTAAAATAGAAAATAAAACCAATATTCGCTCCATAACTTTAGGTTTAATTGACAAATTTAAATGAAATACCCACATGATTCGGATTGCAAATTAGGTGACTGGGGTCAAGGTCGACATCAGCATTATTCGCTGCTTATTTTTCCACCTAAGTTCAAATGTGGTTTAGTGGTCAAAGGCGTTGGCCTAACGTACCGGTTAAATTATAGACAATGTGAAGATTAGCGGTTATTAGATGGTGTTTCGATTTCAAAATTAAACGAGTCATGTATTACCAGTCCGGTCAGAGTTAGTCATCATTGCTTACTTTTGGAATTTCGAAGGCTACATCAAAGTTCCGTTGTGTGTAGGTTTCTCACTAGTACTTTTTGAATGTTGGGACCAATGGTACGATTCAATCGCAGATGGGAGATATTTCTCGTCATAAGAAACATGTCATATGGGACCAGTCCGATCAAAGTTTCAGACTTTTAAGCCTTTTGATCAAAGTTCTACTTTCATTCGAGTGGTCTGGAGTATTGGTCTTGGATATCCTTCAAAATATATGAAATTTAAAGGGTAGCGGTCAGCTGCCAGAAGAAGCTATCCATATTGAGCCAAAACCTGTCAATTTTCAAAGTCACCATTTCTAGATTTTGTTATGTGAAGGTTAGCGGTCCAACATCCGTTGTTGTTATTTTTTATCACATCTGTTCCTCTTAAAATCATTCGTTGAATATATATTTCCGGAAACCTGACACATTATTTGCTAGGACATACTTATTTAAAGAATTTGCTTGTATACTATGATGTTTCGATCCACGAAATCAAATCCCAACAAACAAGGTAAAATTCCACTAATTTTAGTTTTCATAATTTTTGTCTACGAATTTACTTCTTTTTGACAAAAACGGAATTTATTGCTAAAGAAATAAACCTTTTTCCACCGTATGGATAAATTGTGTATAATTTATAAAAAAAAAATAATTTACCATTGCAAACTCGACTCGCCTTTTACAATACATTTTCTCCTAAAAAGGACAAAAATGACACGACAGGCAATAATGTAAAGACACAAATACATAAAGATAGATATAGCTTCTTATGTTTGCACTGAAAATGACACCTTTAGCTAAGAAGAAAGAACAAAAGTACCCGGGCCAGAGCATCAACAAGTAAAACATTTAGCAGATTACATAATATAAATAAATGTAGTGCTGACATTTGATGAACTACTGTGATCGCTGCGAAAATTTATTCAAGGGACGTAACTAAAGACATTTTGATTGGGACTAGTTATTGAAAGACCATTATATTGGTTCTGTTATCATTCACTTATTATAACTGGAAATTAACATCTTAGGGTAGAAAAAAAATGTTTGTTTCCTTGTTGTTTACAAATATCATAGAATTCATGTTATATTAGTACAGAGTAATTTACTTTTTGTCACCATATTCTTGTTACCCACATGTGTTCAGTCTGTTATATTTATTATATTGTCTGTAGTTACTGTTATGTAACCTCGACGAAATAAAGAAATATTGTATTGTATTGTAGAAGGGACCGTCTTCTTCAACATTTGAATGGACCGTCTTCTTCAGCGTTTGAATGGACAGTCTTCTTTAACATTTGAATGGACCGTCTTCTTCATCATAAGAAGGGACCGTCTTCTTCAACATTAGAAGGGATCGTCTTCTGCAACATTTGAAGGGATCGTCTTCTGCAACATTTGAAAATCTAAATGTTTGCTTATCCGTTAAAAAAATATAATAGTTTCGATGTTAGGAAAGATACATGTTTACATGTATCTGATATTCATTTGAAAAAAAAAATACAAAAAAAAAAAACCCACAATGAACCAGCGCAATGAAACATCGCCAAAGTCTTTTTTCACACCGTAATCTCATTCAAACCCGGATGTTCATGTTCTTTTTGCCTCGTTTACATAACAATGTTGTTAAATTTTCACCTCAGTGGAAGTATAAACATCAATAACATTGATAATATGTAAAAAAATATAATTTAAGGCTAGCAATTAACGTTTGTTACTATTTAATAAATTATAGAAAAGTGCAGCTAAGCGAGAGAGAAGGAATTTTATACTGACTTAATTAAATGAGACACGCCATTAGAAAACCAACATAGTGCATTTGCAACCAGCATGGACCCAGACCAACCTGCGCATCCGCACAGTCTGGTCAGGATCCATGCTGTACGATTTCAAAGCCTATTACAATTAGAGAAACCGTTAGCGAACAGCATGGATCCTGACCAGACTGCGCGGATGCTGGTCACAAATGCACTATGTTGGTTTTCTCATGGCGCGGCTCAAATGATTTGCGTCAACTCAAATTTTCACATGACTCATTACATAACTGTTTTTCAAAAATGCAGCTGCAACTTTTTCTCTAAAAAAATGCAGTATGCAGCCCACATTGCAAGCAGCAAAATGGATAAACATCACATTCCAAACTGCCTCTTGGGGTAAAGAACCGTACTTTTATTTCAGCCATGTATGATAGTTTGCACTTCGCAATTCCAAATAAAGAACAACACACTTCACACGCTAAAATAAACCTTTCAGTCTGACTGCACTAGGTGTATTTTGACCTGATTAGCTAAAGTTTGTTTTGCAGTTCAATGAATATGTGGAACCACGTTTTATTTTTTAAGCATTTCGGGGTTTAAAATTGACAGTCAGTTTTTCTGCAAAAAAGAAAAAAGAATAATGCATTTTGCAATTTGAATTGCAAACTGCATTCATATTTTGCAATTCAACAGAGGTAATTGGCAAGGGCTTTCTATAAAATTGAATAGTCCAGTCTCTTTTGCGCTTTGTAGTTTGGACTGCAGGCAGCTCTTGTACATCATTTTATTTCTACCACTGGTGTTCTTTTCATGAAGAAAAATGCCCGACCTCGCGTGCAAACCCGTTACCTGTGACCAAAACTATACTTAATAATTTATACAACAGAATAGCTTTAATGATAGTTTAAAGCAATTGTCATGACATCAAAACAGATTTCAGCGGGACGTGAGTTTTAATAGCTCAATTATTACTAGTTTCTAACCACAATGATTCCTAGAAATGCATACATGTGTAGCTATTTTAGACTTTACCACCTCAGTAATGAACACGTGAATTTCTGCATCTTTCTTAAAAATACTTCAGCCGGGTAAAATCATCTGTATAGCAATTTAAGTTTTCTTTCAATCTTCGTGAAAAGAAACACAAACTTCATGAGCTATTCAATGCATTTATCTACCTGCCTATCTGCCTATCCACCTGAGAAAAAATACATTAATATTTTTCGGGTCATTTCGTCTGTAGTATCCACAATTTCTTGTTAAACTGGCATAAAATATAATTTTTATTACATATTTTACTTAAACTACTACACTTCAATACACGAGAAATACTTAAATACAAATGTAATATTCATTTAATACCTGCATATGGTGGCTGATTCGTGTCACTTGTAAACTCATCGGCTTCTTCTTTCAATAGACAGTAAGATATTTCCAGTTCAAAAGAGTTTTTGATACTTTCTTATACCGCACACAGTAGCCTAGCGGCTAAGGGGGGTTTGGGGTGGGGTGTGGGGTCGATTGTTCGAGTCTCACTAAGGTAAGAGATTTTAAATTTTACAGTCCATTATTTCAAAGAGCTTTGTCAGGTGTTTATCATAAGTTAAAATGTCATTTCCAGTTGATCAAACATGCAGAAATACCTTAATGCTGTAAAACAACACTAGCTATGGTGGCTGATTTCTGCCATCTCGTTCTGGCGTCTTAGCGCGTTTGCAGGGCGCCAAGACGAAAACACGCCAGGACGACAATTATACGCACTAAGACGACAAAATCCATAAAATCAAGAACGCCAGGACGACAACTTCCCAATTTAGCGTGTTGGCGCCCCCGCCAGAACGACAAATGCCTTGTTTGTCGTCTTGGCGCGTATAATTGTCGTCCTGGCGTTCTGGCGCCCTGCAAACGCACCAACACGCCAGAACGAGATGGCAGAAATCAGTCACCATAACTAGCTACATCCTCTGTTGACTATATAAGACTGCCGAAATTGCTATGTTCATTTTTGGTTCAATTATCCAAAGTTTACAACATACTTAAGGTAGTGGAGCCGTAGTGACAATCGGAAATTTCTGTTCATTTACGTATTCTCCGAATGTGAATTCGGCATTTTCCGGTTCTTATGAAAAATCTTTTTCTAACATGACCGGAGGATGCCGAAATAGCATACGGATGTTACGGAATCGCACGAAAATTGCCGATTATCATTACGAGTCCATTACCTTAACTGGCCCATGGATGACATAACATTTTATCAGTGTTGACAAAATATTCCAGAAACATCAAGTTCTCAAATCTTAACTACCTTTATTATAAAATTACACTGTATTTCAAGTAATATAAAAGCGTTTCACGCATATTTTTGCAAATCTTGATGTTTGCTGCTGATAACTTTATTTTGTATTAGCATACATCTGCAGATAACACTGAGAATCATTTTCAGACTAAGGAGGAACCACACAGGACGGCTTTACCGTACTGACATTGAGAAAGTATAATTTCTGGGTCTGTTTTTTGCCATACAGCTGGACAGGGACAACATATTGGATATTACATATTCACTTGTACGATTTTCACCACTCAAGATGAAGATGGATTTACGTAAAGTGTAATGACGGTAAGTCAAAAACTTTTGGCGATATGTGTTACACAAATTTTCTTGGACGGACAGACGGACGGACAGACAGAGTGATATCTATATCCCTAAACGCAAAGTGGTGTCATTATAAGCCAAACCTGATCACCATAATTGGCATGTTTTCCTACCGCACATAATGTTATCAAATTATGTTGAAATGATCCCCTTGAAATATCAGTCGTCCTAGGTTTCCATAGTCTGCTTCGTCCTAATTCGCCAATGTCTACTAGTACAGGTCAGGTAAGTAGGAACCAGGATCCGTGTCAATTAAAGTGTATTAATATTCTTTGTCTAAACTGATGGTGCCATTCATTTCATTTCCACCACTTTGTTTACACATGTCTTTACTAATGAAATGTTGCTGAACTGTCTGCAACTTTCATGGGTACAGCTAGTTTAACATTGACAGAGCACGGACTAAATTAAAGTTTACTGTTTAATCAAATTGTCCTATGAAATTATATATTTGCACATAAGATTAAATCATTTAAGATGCCACTTTCTTCTAACGCCTCTGTAGACCTTCAGAATGATGTGACTAATATCTGGTTCTTACAAAAATCAAACTGTAATAGTTGACACATCTAGCATTGATGAATGCGGACCGAAGCAGTTAAACGTTTGTACCTTAACTGGGAGGCTCCAATTTCGACAAGTTTATACAAAACTTAGCTTTAAGCGCTATAAACTGACCTCCATTGCGGTCAAGATATGATTGTCAGTCAGATATTGTTGAATCATTATAATTTATTGATTTTACAGAGTTTGAATTTCCATTCAGTTTCTGCGGATAGCTCAACAAAGGACTTGCTTATGTAAATAAATGAATTCATGTATAACGTAAAGGAGAACACTGTAATTTTTTTTAGATCAACTTCGCTCGACTGTTTCCAGTGATTTGTAACTTTACGCTACGTGCCGTTATAGGTCGTATTTTAATCTGATGTCTATATTACCATATCATTTTGCTTTAAAGCTTAAATATTACTTATAACTGTTAAGATTTTATTTTACAGGAGAATTCATGTGACAACAAATAAATCTTCCATAAATCCCTCAGCAAGAACAAAATGATAAATTAAAGTGTATATGCAGACAATTCAAATTGCAACTTAAGAGCTATAAGAAATATTTATTTCTAAATGCTGCTTAGATGAACTCGTGACTCTACCTGGAAAATATATGAGCCGTGCCATGGGAAAACCAACATAGTGGGTATGCGACCAGCATGGATCCAGACCAGCCTGCGCATCCGCGCAGTCTGGTCAGGATCCATGCTGTTCGCTAATAGTTTCTCCAATTCCAGTAGGCTTTAAAAGCGAACAGCATGGAGCCTGACCAGACTGAGCGGATGCGCAGGCTGGTCTGGATCCATGCTGGTCGCATACCCACTATGTTGGTTTTCTCATGGCACGGCTCATATTATAACCACTGCGTTCCTCGGTGTGCTTCTTGTGTCTTCGTCTATGTTTTTGTAATATTTATCAAACAAAAGCACTGTATCAGATGCACATAACTATTAACCTTTAGCCTGCTGGCTGCCTTTGCGACTAGTGCAGATCCGTGAAGGTTGATCATGATCTGCACTGTAAATTTTCAGTGAAAACCCATTCGAGTAATAAATGGCCCAAATTGAATGATGGACCAGTCCATTTTAGAAATTTAGCAGGCGAAAGGTTATTGAACATAGACGAAAATGTATGTTTTGGTAATGTAATAGTTATTGCGCTAAAATACCTTATAGTCTAGTATCTTTTGGAAATATTTTCATACCGTGCGATAGTTTGTTAACTGAACTAACCTTTCGTCGTTAATGGGTTTGCTTCGGTTATTTTGCTTTGTTTCAAAAGTTGAAAATTCATTTAAAACCGCACCAGCATTTATCGGTTTCTTACGAGGGAAAGCCCCGTGCTCCGTGCCCCAAACAACACATATAAGTAACATTCCGTATTCTATCTAAGCCCGGGCTTCAACATCTTTCAATGCCTGGCGACAACTCTGATACATAAAAATATCTTTCATAGTGACGTTTTCAAGTTGTGAAAAGGATTTTATATCAAGTGTAAAATTGGATACTGTCGTTTTTCATTCGTGCTTTATGCATTCATATTTGCATTGAAATATTAAATTGAATTTTTGGTATTTGTTAAAATTTTAAAAGAAACCTGTAATTTTATGCGTAACATACCCAATTCAAAAACATAAGTAGTATCTCCAAAAATGCGAGTTTGTTTCACAATAGAGATGCATGCGTATTCTGATCTTTAAATTATTACAGGTACATTAAAAGTGTATCCCCTCCAGATCGGCAATCTATGAACAAAAACAAAACGCAATCCAGTTTTATTTTTCAGTGACAGTGTGCGGCCCTCGAAGTTGTACTGAATGTCTATTGAGCGTAATGTTTTACACACATCACTGACATCAGTGTCACTGCATTTCTGTTGGCCACACTGTTTTAATGTATGTCTATTTACCTCAATGTGAAACTGTATTGCTTTTGGTCGCAATTGTGCACTACATGTCTTCTGAGTGTAAGTGTAAATTAATTTCTATTGGTCACGATGTGTTACTCTACGTCTATGTTTTACTGTATGTCTATTGTCCGTAATGTAATGTATGTCTGTTGGAAGGCAATAATGTACTGTATGCATATTGGCGCAAAGTGTAACTGAATGTCTATTCGCCACAATATGTAACTGTATGCTTAATATTCCGTAATGTTGTAATGTATGTCTATTGGCTGCAAAGTGGTACCGTATGTCAATTTGCTGTAATCAAACGGTTTATACGTATGTCTATTTGCCGCAATGCATAACTGTATGTCTATTTGCCGCAATGCATAACTGTATGTCTATTTGCCGCAATGCATAACTGTATGTCTATTTGCCGCAATGCATAACTGTATGTCTATTGGGTTGTGTTCTAGTTGCCGCAATGCATAACTGTATGCCTATTGGGTTGTGTATTGAATGTCATGTTGTAGGATATGTCTCCTGCAGGTAATAAAAGGTATGTCTGTACGCCGCAATACTGTTCATCATTGTGTAATTTATATCTATCGACTGCCATGTTGTACTGTATCTCTATTGTCCGTAATATTGTACATATCATATGTATGTTTATTCCAGTTATAGTTAGAGTTAGAAATTGTCAGAACATCAGAAAGGTCAGTTATGATACATTAACGTTACAATTTATTCACAGTTGTTCGCAGAAACTGTAGTTTGCAAAACTAAACCATGAATTTAATCAAATTTCCGTTCTGAATCTTTTCCATAACCAACCATGAACTATATATTTGACTGTATTAATTCAGGGCGCTGTTGAGCGTTCAATCTTCCTAAAAGAAATTTTTGAACATTCTGAATACCTGTACAGAATCTGTTTACGTATCTGCCTATCCATCTAGAAAAGTACATTAGACTTTCAGGTTTTTTGCTTAAACAAACATAAAATATATTTCATCATAAGATATCATGCTCAATAAGTGAGTAAGTGACAACCACAAACATGTACAAATACCCGACTTTTTATATACCCTTTTTAATACGTTCAATACAGTCCGCCCGCTTAGCTCAGTAGGGAGAGCGCTGATCAACGGATCGCCGGGTCGTGAGTTTGATCCTCGAGTGAGGCGTATGTTCTCCGTGACGATTGATAAAAGACACTGGCCCAGTTGTTCAAAACTTGCGTTAAATTTTTAACAATGATATTTAAATTTAACGAAAGTTTTGAACAACTGGGCCACTGTGTCTTAAATTATTCGTCCTCCACCTCTGTTTCATGTGTGAAAGTTGGCAGTTACTTGCGGAGAACAGGTTAGTACTAGTACAGAGTCCAAATTGATACGGTTATTTATTATCTGTCCGTTGTAATATAACTGAAATACTGTTGAACCAAGGCAAACAATACATTTCTACCTTCACTGTTTTTGTGACGGTCATATTGATGTAATGATGGATGAGCTTGTACGCTTAAATCAATAAATTTTGTTCTGTTCTGTTCTGTTTTGATTCTGCTATTCTGAGAGACTAGATATGTTTTAGATACTGCCCAAATATATCGTATTACGTTTGAAAATTAAATTCAGTATTTATTTGAGAAAACTTAGGGACACATAGTTACATTAAATATTGTTATATTTATATTGACAGTTAACCAAATTTACTGTAGAAAATTGTATAAGCTGTTATTCAAATACACTGCCAACAAAAAAATCAGGTTATGAAATCGAAATATAGTACTTTAATAGGTTTTCTGTTGTTGTTTCTTCTATCGCACGTTCGTCTGAGATCAACATTCAGCAACTTCCATTGTATTTGCAGTAACCATCTTCTTATATTTTCAATATTAAAGTCTTAATGTGTTTTATGGACTACTTTCGCATTGTGCGTTACTCGGTCCATGCTTTTAAAACGTAGACGGAGTAGCACTGAAATGCAACAATCGTCGAGCCCTTCTCAATGCTTCTCCCATGACAACCTAATCACTTTGGTGCAGCACACGCATAGACATAACACACGTTGTCGCGGCAAGTTAGTGTAACGTCGTCAAAAATGTTGAAGTTAAATTTTGTCATTCGTTTACATAAACTGATACCGGAAACACTTTAAACTTTTCCTGTCTAAAACCTTAAGGCAAAGAGTTTAGATATTTAGCATAAAGCATTGTGTAGAGATCCTCTACAAAGAAACTATGTACCTATTTGAGTCATATGAGCGTTATAATGGTGTCATGACCGTTTTGTTTTATATAAATTTGAATATATTATGTAAAAAAATTAGTGCGTTTATATGTTTGTTACCTTTAACAAATTAAAACTAACAATCGCCCAGTGGACAACACGATATCTTTTTGATATGCAAACCCACCCGCTTAGCTCAATAGTGAGAGCGCAGATCTATGGTTAACTGCCCGCCGCTACATAATTGAAAAACTGTTGAAAAAAGGCGTTGGTGAGCCAAAAAACAAACACATTTGACCGTCCAATGAAAGCTAGAAATTGGAGATTATTTTATATAACTTGAATCAAACATTTTCAAAATGAAAATAATTTTTGATTACTCATAGAACGTGATTTCAAAATAATTCTAAAAATGGTCCGGGCGGCATTTGGAACTAGTCTCTCATTTGAATAGATTACTACAGATTATCCCAGTAAGGTAAGTAGTTTCAAATACAGAATAAAGGCCTCGTATACAACCATGTTTCTAAATGGTCTGATTATCAGAAACTAAGTGTTGGTCTCTACAGCGCCATGTTTCTTTATCTACTGACCTGCCTGAAGCTGTGAGAGGCAAGGCCATTCAGCTTCATTGCAGTGTCTCCTAATATGTGCTAATACCTTAAAGTTTCTGACGAGGGCGTTGAATACAAACCCTGGATAGTTAGGCGGTTTACTTCATGCCCTCGAGGACGGTCGCACTAGTAGCTTTTCAAATACATTTACTAATTCGACAAGTTTATACAAAGCTATAGTCTAGGCGGTGTAAATTGACCTTCATATAGTGGTCAAGACCTGGCAAACATTCAGAATATTGTTGAATCATTATACATAGTTCATTGATTTTACAAGTGTTTGAATTGTCAGTCGTTTACTACGGAATTTTTCAGCATGTGAATTGGTTATGTAATTCAATTTAAGGGAACAATACTCTTTAAATAGAAATTTCATTATATTATGACTAGTTTCAGTTATGTTTTTTTTTCATACATATAAATTTCTATTTAAGTCTTACGTTCAATTAAAAACTCGCATTAAGGCTCTGTTAAATTCACCAAATAAGTGAAAACTCGATAATTTGGTTTAATTGGGGAAAAAAACTATCTGTCAATATTATAATAACGAAAAAGGTTATAACTGTGTAAGTGATCTTACAATACTTACAAAAACACTAAAATGATTTGAGCCGCGACATGAGAAAACCAACATAGTGCGCGTTTGCGACCAGCATCCACGCAGTCTGGTCAGGATCCATGCTGTTCGCTAACGATTTCTCTAATTGCAATAGATTTGAAAGCGAACAGCATGGATCCTGACCTGACTACGTGGATGCTGGTCGCAAACGCACCATGTTGGTTTTCTCATGGCGCTGCTCATTTTGTCATAATTAACAGAATAGAATCAAAACTATATTTTCAACATATATCAAGTCGATTTTTTGAAATAGTAAAGCTTCAAACTTGCCTACCGACAACTCTTTTTCTTTTTGAACCCAAAGCTGTATTTAGATCCAAACAGTATTAAACGAGTATTTTTAAAGAAAATAATTGAAAATAGTTTCCGACGTCGGAGAAATAATTAGAATATACTACATATGTATAGATCTTTGCTGGGCATTTCGGATATCTAAGAAAGAAAAAAACAACATATATCATCAAATCGGTTTCTTGAATAAAAAACCCTTTTCCGAAATATTCCTTAATTCTAAATTTTATTTCTTCTGACACTGTTCGAACTCCAAAACCTTTTTATGTACCTTTTGGAATGTTAATATAAACTGTTTTCTTTTGTGTATCATAATGAGTATAATGTTATTTCTTATATGCATGTGTCAGTTATACTGTGTTCGACGCAAAACTACTTCGAGTTCTGTTAAGACCATCGAAATGTCACCAGTCGTCTCATTAATAAACACATTCGACCAAACCACAACACAAAACGACATTGCGACACTAAATAACGACAGTACGACACGACAACGCGACACGGCATTGCGACAATACTACATGAAATAACTATATTTGCAACGCGACATTACGACATTGCGACCTGACGTGTGACAGTACAACGTCAACGCGTGACATATCGTCAACGCAACTAGCGACACAACAAAATATTTACAATGGCCCTATTCTTTTCCATTGAAAATTATGACGTTCATTTCGTATGAACAACAAAAGGAAAGGCGCGAAACTTACGTCATCGCTGTAACCGACCGCTGTTTTGACGACGTCCGCGTATAGTCAAGGAGAACGTTCCTTAGATGACGTCGCAGTTGTTCCGTCTGGTGAACAGAATGGCCGTGAAGCTGATTTTAATGTTAAATACCACAAAATATGTGCAATTTATAATATCATCTTGTTTACAAATGGAAAGGAAATATAATGTAAATATAAGAAATGAAACTATTTTTTTTCGGTGTTCATGCGAAACGACAGCATAGGATCGTTCATTTCTTAAATGCTATTTCTGTCTTGATGTCACACCGCAATGTCATATGTCTTGTCGTATTTGGCGTATCGCAATGTCGTGATGTCCTGTTGTAGTGTCATAATGTCTTGTCGCATAATATCTATGTTGTATTGAAACACAGAAACTCGTATCACACAACGACAACGGGACACGAAATTACGATAACACGACATTATGACAATACAATATGATAACACGACAGGACATTACGACAATAAGACATGATAACAAGACACGATGTAACGACGAAACGATACGACAACATGACAAGACATTATAGCAATACGACACGATTTTACGACAATACGATTCGACAACGCGACACGACATAGCGGCATTATGATACGACGACACGACACGATATTACGACAATACGCGGTGTTTCTAAGTTTTGAACTTTGCCGACTGCATAAAATGTGTCTGCCGTTGATGTAAAATAAAATGCAACACCAATTACTATGTGCGAAAGCTGATTAACTATTGCGGCTGATGTATTGTGGCACGCTCACGCCAGAACGATATGGCAGAAATCGGTAACCATTGGTTAACACAAAAATTGTGGACGTTAATCTTTATATTTATTACTGGTCTATATCTTTAGAAAGAGTAAAATTTGAAAGAGAATCACCACCACATATATATTTTTATCAACATTATGTTACCCCCCCCCCTTTTCCCCCATCCCTTCTTCACCCCTGTTTCAACGTTATTTTACCCCAACCACTCCTCTTACCCTCATCCCACTTCACCCCATCCCACGAACACACCAACAAAATCAGAACTATTCAGAATTTTAAACTTTTATGCATTTATAAGCGCAAGTCGCGTAAAACCCTGGCGGCCGTGGGGTGCGAACCAGGCCGTGGCCGCGATTGCGCATTCTCTATGCGCTTAACCCTTACCTTTCTATATTTCTAAAATGGACTTGTCCATCATTCAATTTGGGCAATACCATCTATTATTCAAAGGGATGTTCACTTAAGAGTGTTACCTGTACTAGTAGGCGTAAAGTGCAAATGATCAGACTGAACGGATGTGCAGTATCTTTTGCACTGTCGCAGGTCAAAAACATGAACGCAACTGCTAAATAATCCGTTATATCGTTTGTCTCGCAATCAGTTCAATTTTTCCGTTTAAAACAAAAAAGGTAAACATGAAATACTAAAAAATACTGTTAGTTCACATTTTCGTCATGTGAGTTTCAAGGCTAGGCGCGGAAGCAATTGAAAACGCATAATTTTATAATTTAAATATACTTAAAATCCTTGGAACTTTCTAATATAATAATATTATATGTCGGGCCCACGTACATTTATGGTAAGAATACTCTCGACAATTCTTAAACACTATGATAATATAGGGTAGTTTTGTTCGACCAGGCTGTATGCCATTATTGGGATAATGACATAAAGGATAGTTTGGACATATATTAGAATAATGTGCGATTTACATGGTACACACTAGTTTATCTTAAAGTTTCAAGGAACCATTGGAATCACTGAGATAAAATGGAGCCTGATTTTGTTGTATTTTTATAAAATGAATATGAAAGGTTGACCCAGATTAAACGTTTCTGTGATGAGCTTAACATACAATTCGATTATTTATAAGACGTAGGTTGTATTATTTTCTGCTACTATTTATTGGAACAATTTCTAATGCGAAATGCGCAACTTACTAGTCTCAGAATTTTTGAAAATATCGTTCAGAATACTAAACTTATTACTGGCATGAAGAGCAGGTCTTCGGAAGATTCGATGAATGCAAGTAGCCGATAGCTGTGTTTCTTATAATATTGTTGAATCCCTTTGAGTGCTTGAATTAGATAATAGTCACACTTCTTATTTCCATGTAGACTTATACAACTTCGATTCAACTATCTGCATATTTTCTATCACTAAAATTTGTGAAACTACGTTTTTACGATCTTTTCTGTAGATAAAGTAAACAATTATCAGAAGGTAATCTTGAATGAAAGGTTATAATAATTAACACTGAATTTTTGTATGTGCTGTAATGACTGATCAGAACCTCTGACACCCACTTTTAATTCATCTACATGGATTAATCATCATTTTTTACTATTCGCATATAATTTTCTTTCTATATCTACATACAAACTACAGATTAAATTTGTTATTTCTTATTCAGCAAAAGTGACTTCTAAAAATATCTACAGCTATAATGTTTTTTGAATTATTGATAATAATAGGAAAAAGAAGCATTCGTATTTGTTAAGTATAATTTTGCGTACTGCACTTAACTATTGTACTTCAAAAAATTACATTTTAAGCGCAATATTTGTTTTGGTTCTTGGGATTTATTATATTACAGATTTACATTTAAGGTCAGATTAGAAACAGTCTTATGATTTTTTTCAAAATTGGAATGTATTGACAAAATATCAATTTAGCATGTTTTGTTTTTTTACGTAAACGGTCGTCAATATTCGCTCAATGGTTAGTTCCATGTTTGGACATGGCAATAAAATAAGTAAACTACATAATATGTTACTTATTGATTTGCGAACATGTGTCAGACTATTTATCACTCACGGGTGCGCTGATTATGGTCCTTTGCACTGGTCCAAAGGCAATAATTCACATCGACAACACGGATGAGGTTATTATTCCTGTAATAAATTCAATATTTCTAACACACAAAATTATCGAATTAATGTTTCCATTTAAAAAAAAAATGGCAGTAAACTATTGAATTATACTACAACAAATCACTGTTCTGACGTCACAATTATTACGTCATGGCGTCAAACGGCCTAGCGGCGCGCTGGAAAAGAAACCAATTGAAAACGGGCAAATTTTTAATGAATGTCGTCAAGGATATACTTAAAAATCCTTGGTAACGTGTTAGAATCGAAATAATATATATAAGTCTGGACACGAGTACACATTTATGCGTAAATTGAAAATGACTCTCGACAGGAAATCCCTTGAAACGATATAGATCTATAGGCCTACTTCTTTTGTTCGCCCTATTTTAGAGTACTGTATGCCGACGTTATCTGGAATAACTGTACAGTTTTTGAAAAGGATCAGTTAGACAAGATTCAGAATGAATGTGCGCGAATTGTGACAGGAGCAACTAGACTAGTATCCCTAGAAAATCTCCAACGCAAAACCCATTGGAAATTACTTGAAAACAGATTAAGAGACCACAGATTGATTTTATTTTATAAAATGAAAAAAAGTCTGACCCCGGAGTATCTACAACAGTTAATTTCTCCGTCAGCAGGAGCTTCAACCCAATACAATCTTCGCAATCCTGATTTTATAAGACCGGTATACTCGCGCACTTCACAGTACTTCAACTCATTCTTACCTGCTACTATACGTGATTGGAACAATTTGTCCACTGAAATCCGAAATGCGCCAACTTTGACTAGCTTCAAGAATCTTTTGAAAAATAACGTTAACAAAAACTCCAAAATTCTATTACACTGGCAATAGAAGAGCCCAGGTCCTTCACGCGAGACTTCGGATGAAGTGCAGTAGCTTGAATTATCACTTGTTTCTACGTAATATTGTTGAATCCCCTCCCTGTCAGTGCTGTGAAGTAGAAAACAGTCACCACTTCTTATTTGTATGTAGAGCTTATGACAACTGTCGCACCTCACTT
Organism: Mercenaria mercenaria; assembly: GCF_021730395.1. Taxonomy (NCBI): domain Eukaryota; kingdom Metazoa; phylum Mollusca; class Bivalvia; order Venerida; family Veneridae; genus Mercenaria; species Mercenaria mercenaria. Next base: position 86,339,859 of record NC_069362.1, on the reverse strand, counting down.
CTGGCGAGTCCTGTGCCTATCACTAGAAATATTTGTGAAACTACCCTGCTCTTTGGTGACGACTCTTTATCTGATGAAGATAACATAGAACTATTTGCAGCTGTCCAGAAGTATATTCTTGACAGTGGAAGGTTCACTAATAATTAACACTGACTTTCATTGTGACATGTGCTGTAATATCTTGATAACACCTGACATCCTTCTACGTTTTAACTGGTTCATCTGCAGGTGGATTATTTCTATTTTCATTATTTTTCACTTATTTTCATTTATTGATTTATTCCTTTCTTTCTCTACATATTTTTTCTTATAACTATCACGATTTGAAATTCTTTACTTCTCTTACTAGCACTTAACTTATTTGTGACTTCTGAAATATGACTGAACAGGCTGATAATATTATGTCTTTTTCTTGGTAACTATAGGAATAAAAGAGCCTTGTATGATGTTAAGTGACAACGATTTTCTTACTAGCACTTAACTTATTTGTGACTTCTAAAATATATACGAACAGGCTGTCAATATTTTGTTTTGTTCTTGGGATTTATAGGAATACAGATTTATATGTTAAGTGTCTACGATTTTAAGAAACATCTCTTATCGTATATTTTCTTCTAAAATTGGATGTATTGCACAAGAAATATTATTCTGTTTTGTAAATTTAAGCCATGTTTTTGGTGTATATCTTATAATAGAAGATTGACCTTATAAGTACAATGTGCTTTCGTCAATATTCTTTGCATGCAAAATGGTTACTGTACTATTGTTATTTGTGAAATTCATGCAATAAATATGTTTAAACTAAATAATATGTCTCATTTATTGATTTGCTCTTGAATAAATGATTGTTTGTCGTTCAGATGCGTATTATTATATCACTCGGGCTGCGCCCTCGTGATATAATTCCTTCGCATCTGAACTCCAAACAATCATTTATTCAACGACAAATCACTGGATGAGATATATTATTTCTTAAATAATTCATAAAATTTTTAAGCAAACGAACTGAAATTATTTTGAATGAAATAAAATGCGTTTCCCAATATTAAATGGAAAAAAAATTGAGCGTCGTTTAAACTTATTATTACTATAAACCGTAGTGTACACATTAGAACCGGTTTTACAACAACTGTGTTTACAATAGGCAGCTTTCACAAGAAGCGACCCGCTGATAGTCGGGTATATAAACCCGACTTGACAATCGAGCGACTTACTAGGCGTGGCGAACGCCGTAAGATAGGAAGACTGGACTTTTGAGGGATTTTTTTTCGACTTTATAGAACTGGAGTGGAAAGTAATTACAACTTGATAAACGGTAAGTAACTTACTTTCATTCTTTTCAATATTTTAGATTTCTTTATTTGCAAATTTTATTTCAACTGTTCAATTCTACCCGTTTACCACAGTTTATTGACTGCGAAATTGATTTATCATTGTACATGCTGTACGCTCAATGCGGCTTGTAGTTTTAAGTTGAATGGTCAATAAATAAGCGTTTGTTGTCCATTTATTCATTTATAGCAGAAGTCTGGAACTGTGTTGCATTTTAGAAATTAAAATTTGGCGTCGGTGAGTAATGCGCTAGGGTCGGAACGGAACGGGTACATTATCGCTCTAAAGTAATAAGGATATAAAGAGTAAATGTTTGGCAGCACTTTTCGGGTGTTTTAGACTGCGCAGGAGAATCTGGTTCCTTGTGTAGAAATTTTCCCCAGCGAAACTGTTATCCTGCCTTTTATCATCACTGATCATTTTCCGGACTTGCACGGTGCGTTGCAAGGGAGGTAGTCTTGGAAAGTGATTCGGCAAAAGCATCGATTTTCATAAAAATTCCAAGAATAACTTGACTAGTATTGAACATTCCGTTTCTGAATCCTATAAAATGAAAGCTCATGCAATCAAAACATGTACCGAAAATTATGTAAAAAAACTGCATCCTCCGAGCAAATGTTAGATAAGTGAAACATTGGCTAGACTTTAGAATCTGTCCGTAGCTATTCTCGTTATTTGGGCATTCTTTTATTTATCGATATGGTAGCATGGATATATTTTCCTCGCCAGGTTTAGAAAATGCGGGGGGTGTGGGGGGCAGCAGCCCCCCAATTATGAAATATACAAACTAAAAAAGCCTTACCTTTATTTAAACCATACAGGTACTGGATATTGCAAATTATGCAGATTTTACCTACGGACAGATTCTAAAAGTGCTCCGAAACATTTATCTTAACCGATGATTTTGAATAAAAGGGTAATTTCAACTTTCAACATCTTCTTTATTCATGTTATTGGAGGGAAATGCATTATTTGTGTCAATGTATGTACGGAACAATCCTTTTATATGATGTTATATATGAAAAACCAGCAAACAGCAAAGTCAGCAAAACAGTTTGTTGTCACAGAATTACACAGACTTTGTATATCGTATAAATAATAAATATATATCAAGAAATGAACATTAAAATCTATGGTGTCAACCAGAAACCTTGTACCAAACAGGAATACTTATCACTTGAATGAATCTAGTTCCGACTCGATAAACATTCAATTTATCTAAATTGCTCCAGTTTCATTCCAGATGAATGAAAATGAAATTATCTCAATTATAACACGTATGTTGAAAATAGGCCCCCTGTTATTTGATACTTGAAATATTGGATGTGTCCAGCGCTTCTTTGAAATTCAAATTCTAAAAAAAATCTTAAATCACCTCAACATATTTGACAATGTCCATATTACTGATGGTGTGTTTTTTGAAAAGTGCGATATTCATATAATCGTGTTTTCGCATTGTGTTATCAGCCTTGTCATTGCATTTTTCTTCGCGTCGTCGCAGCATTATCGCAATGTCGCCCCCAACCAGTTTACAGAGCGAAGGGGGCGAACCAACGATGGGCCTAATGGAACACCGCAGAATAAGCTATTCGGTACCGGGTTCCTTGCACTTGCTCAAAATCTGTAGTTTATTCATATATACACTAGGTCGTTATTTTTGCAACCATTCAGCTTTGAGGTCGTAGTTTCGAGTCGCACTTGGGTCATGACCGTGCCTTCTCAAATGACACCAGTACTGTTTTCCAAGACGCGGACTCGAGAGTGATTCAAATATAACTTAAGCTTTCGTCATAATCGAGCTAAAGTTAGTATAAACTAAATGAATCAGTCCGTGTCTAAATATGCTCAGTTTTGCCTTTTTTCTTTATTTCATCGATGAAAAGCCAAAATTAATGTCTGTTACTTATTTGACCTTTGTAAAGTAAAGATGTTTGTGATTTTGATTATTAATGGTGATTTAATGGCTTTAGTATAGATGAAATATTGCTGATTTTGCCCTTACCTGTTATACATCTGAAATAGGTGTACTGTAAACCGGCTTCGTTTTCACCCAATTATCCTTTCAAATCGTGTCGTGTCTATAGAAAATTTTTCATTGTGAAATAAGTGTTTTACGTGTCAGATTTGCTTCTTATTGACATTGATTCATTTTCTTAAAAGACGTAAATTCAAATAAAAAAATAATTGAAGCTGCGCATCTATTCCCAGTCGCATAATGTATCTTTTTTTTTTTAAGACACACAGCACACAGTACTCTCAACAGACTGGTTTTGAAATTCCATGCTTTTAAAACAGCACAGTATCAGAAATACGAGGCCACTGTAGGTTTTATAAACATTTGAAAGTGATTTATTTTATTATCGACATAATTAATACCGTGTGCTTACCTCTGAAAAAAATGCCACCACGTTAAATGCATTAGAATCTATAGGCCGCGAGTTCGATCCCTTCAAGCGATCGTATGTTCTCCGTGACGATCTGATGACAGACATTGTGTCTGAAATCATGCGTCCTCCACCTCTAATCATGTGGAAAAGTTGGCAGTTACTTGCGGAGAACAGGTTAGTACTGGTACAGCATCCAGGAACACTGGTTAGATTATTTGACCGCCGTTACATAACTGAAAAAACGGCGTTTGGCCCCAAACAAACGAATAATAAACTTAATGAATCGATTGTCAATAGAACGCACATTTGAATGAAGAGTACTGTAACTATTTGACTGTGCATTCTCTACATTTCACAGTTTGTGTTTTTTGTTGAGGAAAAGTATTAAAAGGTAAAAAACAGATCTATTATGTTCAATATTTACAAGGAAAGTTCACAGAGTCACACTTGAACAGCTCACTAATTCGTGCGCTGATTTTATCTTGTCTGTGTATTTTTTTTTTATTTCTTCTTACTTTTAAATTGGTTAACGCTAGAGATTTTACAGTTGGAAACGTGCAGATTAATGTTAAACTTAAAGAAATTAACTTTTTAATGCACCCGTAGAATATATTAACAAAGCAATTAATATTCAGAAGTGAAGAGCACTTACCACGGGAATGATTTGTGTATTTGCTATACAGTTAGATCAAAATTATATTTCTTCCAAAGAAATTTAGCCCACGTACAAAGGTATTTTGTTACTGAATAAAGAAAGTCTTTATAATATAAATCAAGGTATTTTAAGATGCACATTGAAAAGCATGGGGAAATTTGTCTTGTTCGAAATGGGTTGAAGGCCGTTTTTTCAAAAGTATTTCACTGTTCAGTCAATCTGACTAAAGTACATCTCCTATAACGCTACGCATAGGATCTGAGAACGACCTATTCATAGCCTCGTTCTGACGACCCTTTCGCTAGCCAATCAGAGCCTAGCTTACAACATCTTGCAAATCTACATGTAGCCTTGACTTTTGATATTTACAATTCTTATGTCGTTATGTATCAGAGAGCCAGCTATCTCAGTCGGTAGGCTACTTGCTTCGTAAGCGAGTGGTCCCGGGTTCGAGCCCTGGAATGACTGTACATTTTTCTTTCTCTTTGACATTCGAACAAGTCTGATTGGATAAAATAAAAATAGCAATACTGGAAATCCAAATATACAGAAGACGAATGTGAATGGGTCGTTCTCAGATCTTCGTTTAGAAGATCAAGTACTTTAGTCAGATTGGTGTTCAATTAACCTAAATTCCGTGCAGTATTTACTTCTTTTCCACAAGTTACTAGCAACGTTCCCATTTGAATCAGAGGCGGGTGACTCATAACTACAGACCATGTCATGACAAATAAGTTCTTCTGTCAAATCAACAGTGATTGAACTCGTGACCTGCCGGAATACTGGCTGTTCTACTGATCGACTGAGAATATCGGTATCCGAGTATGGCTGTTATGTCCTTGATTATCTGAAATTAATGTTGCGGTATTTGTCCGTTTGTTTTCGTTCTTTCGTTTTATATTCACGATGTCAATAACTTTGATATATCGTTGGAATTCGCTGGTGGCCAAGCAAGGTTGCGCATAATGGCAAAAAGATCATTGAACCATAATTCTGTATCCGTGCACGCTCGCATTCTATGGATCGAACATGGCTCCCTGCTTGAACGTCACGGGACTAAGTTGAGCTTTTGATGTATACTGAGAACTTTGTCCCACTTATGAACAACTTTTTCGTGTTTTGTGACCGCTTTGATATAGTGCATGTCCGCGTAAATTCATGGTGGATCTAATTCCATCACGTGATGAATCTAGTTCTGTTCAGAAATATCTTAGACTTTAGAAGACAGTGCGACTTAAGTACACAAAGTCGACAAACACATATTGTCGGGATAACTGTCGGGTATTTTTAGTTTCTCTCTGTTTTGACTTGATGTTTTATTCTGCCAAGCATTTTCATGGAGGAGTGGGGATGAGCCCGGGGTGGGGGTGGGGGTGGGGGTGGGGGTGGAGGCGCATTATACTGCAAGGTTAGCATCATTATCTATATGGGGTTAAATGAATAATTACAAAAACCTGAGAACTTATACAAACGTTGTGTATAACCGTTTGGGTTTTATTGTAAAACTCGAAATAAAATACATGTACCATTCAGTTGTGATGGTGACCAGTAGTTAGAACGTTCTGCCATATTTGTCTTAATGTAGACAGCTTTGTTACGGTTTCTTGAACAATAGTAATTGGCGACTAATGAACCCTGCTGCGACATCATCGTACTTAACGTAGCAAGATCGAAGTGATCTTGGAACACAGCACATTTTCTAAACTTGGGTTCAAGGTTTCGAGAATGTACTTCTTGTTTTATTTTCTTGAGTACTATACAGTTTTACTCGAATTTGGCAATACCATATACGCGCATTTTGCATGCAATTGTCAACGTGTTTAAGCAATCTGCAGTTTATGCACCGTACTTATCTATATATAGAGATAATAGGTTGCATTCGTTCAAATTTCATACAATAATAGCGTGAGAAAAAAAATCGACCAGTTTCAAACTCCCAGCGCCAAAGGCATAAACTCCTCAAAATTGTCAATTTGCAGGACAAGGGTTTCTGTTTGTATAGTCCAGATCTTTTACCCTCTAGTTATTTTTTTTCATGGAGATTAACAGTGAAATGCTTTTCCTCAACCCTTGGTGATCGCACCATTATTCGAATTAGTACAAAATTGTCATTAATCTGGTTGTTTGCACAGAAGAAAAAGAATATGAAGACCATCCTTGGGTTTAATGTTACGGGCCACTGGAAGAACTATTTGTTGGATTGATCAATTGAATGCGGGTTGTATAAATATACGTGGGAATTACTTGAGATTATTAAAAGTAATGCCAATTAATCACTCAAATATTTCAAGGGCGTTTATTCAGTGGACCATTTTAAACTTACTGTTCGTCAACAATGCCCACGCTTGATAAATCTTCAAATGTGGTGTGCATTTAAGGTCTTTATTTTTGAAAAGAATTTGCTTAATTGCAACTTTTCCGTTGAAATTGCGAAACATTAGTCTTAGGTTTCTTTTATTAAAAATGGTACTAACCTCAGTCTGTCAAGTTAAAATAGATAAAAAACATAATTGTACTGTAATTACAATAAATAATTGCGTAAAAGGCATTACTTTCGGAACGACAAGTGAACTCACAATATACAATCCTGCCTATACTGAGCTGGTGACTGAGAGCAGTCTCGTTTATTCGAACTTGCTTCTCGTCTGCGTTACGTATGTACGTGAGGTAATCCAAACAACCTGAAGAAAGTGTGAAGAAAAAATCTCTAGTACTAATGTTTCATCAGAAAACATTTATTTATTATATTATACTATACCGAAACGAAAAAAAGCAGTACAAATCCACAGGGTAAATATATAGCCGGATGTGTGTTTGCATATGGAATTGAAACCTTAAGAGACGCATCCTGAAATTGAACTTTGGTCAGTTACAAACAGAATCGGTGATTAACCTCTAGCCAGCTGGCGACAAGTGATTCTGCCATTGCGACCAGTGCTGCATTGTTCGCTGTTGTCAGTAAATTTCCACTCCATTTTATTGTGTATTCTCAGTATTATTCCTTACTCAACCACACCCAACAGCCAAACATTCAGCACCCGACCCCCGCCCGTCCACCCCATCCCCCACCACCACTCCCGTCCTCTTCAGAATGTGCACTTGTTAAAATGTCATTATTTTCGGACAGCTTCGTTGGCTGACAAATTTTGTTGTGGATGGTTGGGTGAGGAATGGAAAGTGGCAGTGCACTTCAACTGACACACTTAAATTGACAAATTAATTGGATACGCATTTGTTGTGGCTAAATAACTTGTAAAATTTCCTTAAAATATTGTACTGAACTCGAAAAGCACAATAGACCTAATTAATTCAGCAACGACTACACGTACTGACATACAGTCTGAAGCATTTTTGTCACCTTTTAGAAGATAATGTATAGGCTGTATATTGCTCTTACAGCGTAAAAAAATGAGCCGCGCCATGAGAAAACCAACATAGTGCATTTGCGACCAGCATGGATCAAGACCAGCCTGCGCATCCGCGCAGTCTGGTCAGGATCCATGCTGTTCACTTTCAAAGCCTATTGGAATTAGAGAAACTGTTAGCGAACAACATGGATCCTGACCGCGCAATCTGGTCTGGATCCATGCTGGTCGCAAATGCACTATGTTGGTTTTCTCATGGTGCGGCTCAAATACTTCCGATCGGCTACATTAATGATAAATACAATCCGATAAACATTATACCTGGCAAGATTTATTTTTTTACATTAACATGTACATTTTTTCCGCTTGAATCGTTCGCATCATTTGAGAAATTATTTTATTCATATACCGGTAAATGATTTTCCGGGCCACTTGTTTTTCTCATTCAGTTGCTACTGGACGTATGTTGTCTTATTAACCTTTTCGAATGTCTGATCTACACCATTCATGAATATATTTCACGGGTACTTACTAACGCCGTCAGAAAAATACAGTTTTCATGAAATATATTTTCCTTTTTAAATTTTACGAATGTATGAATCAAAAGGATTTAAAAATACCAAGACAACACATTCTTGACTAGTTTCGACCTTTATGTCTTCGTCAGAAATAACAACTTACAAAACAAACGACGTCACGTCCGTTTGGACGCGAACGTCAACGTGACAAAAAGCGCAAATATAGAATATATTTGTATTAATGTACATATAGATACGGATCATAATGATACGGCGGGTATTTATCGAAAACATATTTCTTCAATATGAAGCAGAGAAAAAATAAAACCCAACATATCTACATGACAAATTTTGAAGTATACATGTGAAGCATAAGCGAGAATTAACGATTGATCTACTTATAATTATATAAATAGTAAAATAACATTAATTTAAAAGCTAACCGCACATATATAATTACAGAAACAATCAAAAAATTAAAAACTTTCATTAAAATACGATTAAAGACAAAATGCAGTCAAACGGCGGAAAAGGGAACCTTGAAGCAGTAATAAGGGGAGGTAATAAAACGGCAATAAAATATCAAAATGCTGGAAAATAGAGCCGATATATTCTTAACTTCTACAAAAATTGTTAATATTATTTTAAAGTTAGAAAATATATTAAAAACAATACTATAGAGTGAAAATATTTAACCTGTAGGGATATTATGAAAAAGTTAGTATATAAAACCCTATTAAATATTACTTGGTAACTGTAATCACATAGTAAACAATTCGCTGGTGTTCAATAATTGAATGTATGAATAAATTTCCAATTATGAAACGAATATACTTTTAAGAACTTTTATCTTTAGTTAATGGCTCTGTACCATTTGCCGATGATGCAACTACAGTGTTCAGTTTGTTTGTTTATTTTGAGCCTGTTGTTAGTACTTTTCTGATATTTTTTAAGTCCTGCAGTGTTTGCAGAATTTTAGAATATAATTCAGAGTACGATGTGTCAATCCTTATTTGTATCCTTACAGAGAATTGTTTTCGATGACATTATGGAGTGATAAAATGCGTATTTTTTATTCATCAATTAAAATGAAAAAAATTGAGTAGTATTCGTTGAATTTGAATTCTTTATGGGTAAAAGAATGTAAAAAATAAATAGATATAGCCAAATCAATTAAATAGACCAAATTTAAATTTAATCACGATGGAGAGCAACCATATAGGTGGGCCGGTGGTCTAGTGGTAACACGCTTGACTGTTAATCCAGTCTGCGGTTCGAATCCTTGTCCAGGAACTGGAAATTTCTCAGATGCTCTTGAGTGTCTCCCACCTAACTAAGAGGCCTGTACTGATTCTTCCCAAGAAAGACGGCTTCGCGTGTATCGGCGCTATACACCGGGCACGTTAAAGAACCAGACTGTCTATTCGCAAAGAGCTACGCCAAGTTAGCCGGACAGGCCTGTATCTAAAAAGGATTTCTCTCTATCTGTTCCGTTGGCTTTATCTCACTCTGTCCCTCTGGTCAGATCGCTCTGTGTCTGTACTAGTAGAGGATGAATTTCGCGCCCTGTGTGGCTGCGTTTGCTATATGCAAAGCGCCTTTGAACGTGTATATCATGAAAAGGGCGCTGTATAAATCTGGTATAATAATAACTTTGACAACTATATTGATAAATAATCATAACTTTTCCCCGGCAATTACCATATACACATGTAACACAGTACATAACAGTACTATTGATATATTGATTACCGGACCCCTAGCTACTTCATATCAAATGTTTTACTTTACATCAAAAGTATTCTTTTAATGATTCATTAATAAAGATAATGTGCTTGTCTAATCTAGAGTCTTACAAAAAGTCCGGTGAGAATATACTTAGATGTGTACTGCGGAAGGCAGAAATGCATGCATATCTTTTTCCTCCAGTAATATTGCTATATTTTTTTATCTTCTAAATTCAGGGGAGGTAATTCGCCTGCCAGTATGGAGCGTGTAGCACCACCGCCAGGGTGGTTTGCCTTTGTCTTCCTAGTAGTCTTAGTATCGACCGTACAGTCTCAAACACGTAAGTCAACATTACCCGAAACATTCCAATTAAGTTTGTTAAATAAGTTTGTTACACTCTATACTTTATAGTCATTCCACGGTTTTACTTTGCCAGTTGACCTGACATTAACAAAGAGATGCTCAATTATAGTCGTCGATAATTCACATGCACGAGTACCGGACATGAGGGCTAATATTTCACTACTTATTTTTCATTTTGGACACATTTAGGATGAAAACAGGGGTTTTTGTCAGTCTCGTGAATGTTTTTTTTGTCCCAGGTCCGATACTCGTGCCTGTGCGATAACTCTGCATTAGTTCCGTTGATGTATATCGTAGGCCTACATTCACAATACAATATCGCTCAAATGTATGACAGTTACTTCCCTTTATTGTTGATTCGTGATTCATTTCAGCCTGCACAAGAAGCGACTTTTTTGGCACCAACAATCAGCTGAGCGTTAGCGTAGACGAAAGTGATACTCGTAAGTTTATTTTTAATGTCTTCTTTTTTTCAAGAAATGTCATGGCATCACATATAGATCTAATTTGACATTTCAGAAGTGCTTGTATTGTAAGTTACAGTAGATAAATATTTGAACCCAAGTAGATTTATACTAGATCTATTATTGCATAATCATTTTAATTTAATGGAACCAGAAACATATATATTAAATTACTTCAGCAGTAGATCACATAACCACAGAAATTTTTAGTAAACGAACAAAATCTTTACAAACAACTGTCCCGTAGAATTGGATACTTAAATATTCTAAAAGAGTTGTCCCCCTTTAAAAAAGAATTCCATTTGACTTCAGAACGAAAACATCTAACAGTTTTTTTTTAATGGTAAGTTTTTAAGGCATTAAGGATGACTACCCGTAATAGGCCTCAATTTCACCAAAAGCATACATACAACTTGATAATGTAAGCTTTGAAAATGTCAGACGATAGAAATAAGGTGCATATTGACAAGTTATATAGTGACAGAAGTTCTCAAAAATTTCCTTTAGATTATCTCCCCTGATAATTTTGGTTTTTCATGAGATATCTCCCCTGAAAACTAGAAAAAAATAATTTTCTCCTTTTCTCTACGGGGAAGTTTAGATTTCTTTTTGATATTAGTATCAGAATCATATAATGCAGCTTTCTACCGCAAAATTTTCTCGAAATTCAAGCTCAGATTCTCATAATCAAAGAAATTATATATTTCCCATAGGCATCAATATCAACTTCAATACCGATTATCTCCCCCAAAAATGATAAAATTCGAAAAATCTGTCAGTGAAACGTTTTTAATTTTGAATATTTTTAAAGTGACCAAATTTCCTTTTAAATATTACCATCCAGTTACAAGATATGAAATATGGCTATTACACCATGTTATCCTTAAACTGTCCATAAGTTGTCCCTTTCCGGAATTTAATACTTAGTCCTATAAAAAGACCTGACATAACATATTTTTACATTTTGAAGTACTCTAAAGGTAAAGGTAAAGGTAAAGGTAAAGGTAAGTTTTATTTACCGTCGCTTGGTGAAACAATTGACATAAGCTCTATAGAGCTTTTCTGCGACCCTATATTAAGAACAGTTAAAACCAATTATACCTCGCCCCCAGCAATTTGCTGGTACCCATTTACAGCTGGGTGGCAGGCAATCATGATAAAGTGCCTTGCCCAAGCCAAGGACACACCGCATTGGGGGAGTAGCCAGGATGTGGTGTGGCCTTGGGCAAGGCACTCTATCGGCTATACAATGCAAATTGAAAATAAAATGTAAAATAATGAATGTTGAAGGTAAAATGAGCATGTACAGGTCTAATATTTTGGACTGTATTACATATATGAGTAAATTGACAATGGTTTTGTAGAATAATATATAAATTTTTTATATGCTGTTTAATTTTCATGTAAAACAATTCTTTCTTTCAATGATTTAGTGATGTTCAAAATTTTTCTCCGAAACATGGCATTATGCCATACCTGTCAAGACACACGCATTGCATGTGTCACACGCATTTCGGTCCTAGATCACGCTCACACGCCAACTATTCCAAGTCACACGCATTTAAAAAAATAAAACAGTTGTTTTTCGTAGGAAATAATTGAATCGAGTTGGCCGGAAACGTTGACGGTGTTTCCAGCTTTTACATTTACCATTACAACATGTAATTGCTACCGCATGAATAAACATCACAAAAAGTAAACATGGAGGGAGACAATTCAAAACCAGGTCTATTTTGTGGTAAAAAACTAAATTTTCCATGTAAGGGCATCTCCGGCTTCTAGGGGGCTTTGCACCCAGACCACCCAAGAGGGGCAACCGCCTCTTCCACTCCCGATCACACTCGTGGCCATTGTAGAGCCTTGACAGCTATGACATGGACCTTACTCAATATTACTTATAAAGAAGTGAGAGCCATAAAGGGAGGTAATCAAGAAAAATGCATTCAACAGCATTTTCAACTGTGTTAATTAGTATTCGATCAGTTAGCAGAATTATCGGAAAAGGAGTTGAGAAGAAAAAGATAGTTATATTTTCTGTTAATAAAGATATTACAACAAAAGCATTACTGAGTATGGCCTATGGGGTAGAGTCAAGTTAAATTTTTGATGCAAGCTCTCCTGAGGCGGTCATGAATTGTTGGATACTACTTATTTTATCAACATTATTAAAAGTTTTTGATATTGCAATTTAACCTCTATGGATTGCTGGTGTTGGTACAGAACATAATCTGACCCTTAACTGACAATGCTATTGGTTTGAATGCAAACGATCTGGGAATTGCACTCCACACTCAGCTTTGTAGGTGAAAGATCTGGCTGAGCTAACAAAAATTGTAAAACCATTATCTACGCTTTGATGTGATATATATTCTAAAATTTGGTATTGTTTTCTACAGAACCAAGCAATAGTGAAAACTACAGAGCTCGGCTTCCTTTGAATGGTAATTATGGTCAGAGTGGATTGTCAGTTACACTGAGTCAAGATACTTCTGACCTGCAACCCAACAATTACTTCCAGCTGCAGAATGTAGGGGGAACTGGCATTTATGTCCGACTCTTCAATGCCATAGACAGAGATGTAAGTGCTAGTAAAACAGAGTGCCGTAGATTGTATATTTGCAGCTCAGCTTTTTATGCCCCCGAAGGGAGGCATATAGTTTTTGAACCGTCTGTCCGTCTGTCGGTCTGTCAGTCTGTCAGTCTGTTCGCAATTTTCGTGTCCGGTCCATATCTTTGTCATGGATGGATGGATATAACTTGGCATGAATGTGTACCACAGTAAGACGACGTGTCGCGTGCAAGACCCAGGTCCGTAGCTCAAAAGTCAAGGTCACACTTAGACGTTAAAAGATAGTGCATTGATGGGCGTGTCCGGTCCATATCTTTGTCATCCATGGATGGATTTTCAAATAACTTACCATGAATGTGTACCACAGTAAGACGATGTGTCGCACGCAAGACCCAGGTCCGTACCTCAAAGGTCAAGGTCACACTTAGACGTTAAAGGTCATTTTTTCATGATAGTGCATTGATGGGCCTGTCCGGTCCATATCTTTGTCATTCATGCATGGATTTTAAAATAACTATGCATGAATGTGTGACACAGTAAGACGATGTGTCGTGCGCAAGACCCAGCTCCGTAGGTCAAAGGTCCTAAACTCTAACATCGGCCATAACTATTCATTCAAAGTGCCATCGGGGGCATGTGTCATCCTATGGAGACAGTTCTTGTTTAATCTTTTTGTTGTTGCCTTACATTGGTGTCATCACAAGTTTTTGCATGAAAGCAGGTCAAATGCTTTCAACCTTCACAGATCTTTAGCATCATAAGATAACCCCACAGGACAAGTTACATAACTCTAGCATTTTTGTCAAAATTATGACCCTTTCCAACTTTGAAAAAAAAAGAATGAGGTATTGTCGTCACTTTATCATTGGTGTCGGTGTTGGTTAATTTTTTTTGTTTGTTTAACTTTACACACTTGTTTATCATCATAAGATAAGTAAGCAGGCAAAGAACCATAACTCTCACAAGTATTTTGTCAGGATTGTGGCCCTTTTTGTTCTTTGAAAATTTGAACTTATTGGTTTAAATCTTTATGTCCATTTCTCTTGAATACTATTAAATCAATAGCTTTGAAACTTTGCTGACTTGTTGTCATCATTAGATGAGTACATTGGTCAAGAACCATAACTCTTGCTTGCATTTTGTCAGAATTATGCTTCAGACTTTATTTATTATTCTATCAAGCATTTTCAGGAGGCATGTGACATACAATGTCAAAATCATTCTTGTAAACAAAGAATTTGTTAAAAGTTTTGCAGCTTTCTCAGAAACTACTTCATCAAATTTTTCCACACTTTTAAGATATCTTTGGCATAGTGAGGTGACCTCACATAGCAGGTTTCACAACTCTAGCTTGCATTTTGGCAAATTTAATTATAATTTATACCTCATTTTCACTTAGAAATGTTGGTGAAAGTTCTGTAGGTTTCTAAGGAACTAATGTACTGAATGCTTTCAGACTCATTAATTTTATAAGTCTCCAGCATCATGAAATGACCATTCTGAGCCAGATTCCATATCTGTGACTTATAGTTTACCAAATGATGCCCCTTTTCAACTTAGAAAGTTCTATTGTAAGCTAGTATTATATGAGACTGTTTCAAATGGTTGAGCATGCTGTCACTAGACAGTTCTTGTTCTGATAGTCTGACAGAGTCCTACAGCCTAACCTGTCTTAAGCAGCCAGCCAGGGGAAGCAGACAATTTGGTCGCTGTAATGCTTTTGAAGATAATGCTAATATTAATAACTGTTTCAATTTTATGAGCTGTTGCATTGTTTGCAAATACAAGGAAAAAGTCAGACCATCGTGAATAGAATCATCATTAAGTCAAATCATCTTTTTTTATTTGCAGGGGGGTTTGGATGGAATTCCACCAGAGAGGAACAGTGTTGTCTTCAGACTGACCTGTACATGGAATGGGCAGCAGGTAGGTGTTTCCTGTATTTAACACTGTCTAACCTGTAAAAGTTTCTTTTAATGGTCTTATCTCATTTATCATGTCCAACAGTATATTACTTCATTGACAGTGGTTTACTGTATAACTTGTAAAGTACTTTTTTAATCTTTCCTTAAGAACACAGTTTTAGCTTAACTTTTTGCAGCAAATGTAGAGCTATTAGACTCCGCGTTGATGTCTGTGTCCCCGTCGGCGTCACAATTTGTTTTTGTATGTAAGCTGGTATCTCAGTAACTACTTGTAGGAATAGATTGAAACTTCACAGACTTATTCATTGTGATAACCTTACTTACACTGCGCAGGTTTAATAAATCTGTTTTGCTTTTTTCACAAAATTTTGCTCCTTTTTATTGCTTAGCAATTTTTGGTTAAGTTTTTGTATGTAAGCTGGTATCTTAGTACCCACAAGTGGGAATGGATTGAAACTTCACACACTTGTTCACTGTGATGATCTGACATGCACTGCACAGGTTCCATAACTCTACTTTGCATTTTTACAAAATTATGCCCTCCTTCGACTTTTATATTCATTCAATTGACAAGGCTGTGGAATTGTCGAGCGTTTCTGTTCTCAGACAGCTTTTGTTTCTTGATGCTGTAACATTAATATCATGGAATTGTTTAATTAAAAAAAATGTTTTGTGTGTAACTTCTAATACAGACCCTGTATGACCTGACAATTGTACTGAGTGATGTTAATGACAACACACCATTCTTCAGGAATCTTCCATCTACTCTGTCAGTCAGTGAGGTGAGTTCACTAAATCTTTCATAATATATCTCTTCAAATTTTTGTAGATATACTAGAAAAAATGTCTAAAGTATATATATATATTGGTTAATTTTATAAAACATATAGCATCAGATATTAAAAATAAGATTTACATTGTTTTTTTGTTTGTTCTTTTTTAGAATAAGGTTGTAGGTACATCAGTATTTGATGTGACTGCTACAGATAGAGACAGTGTTCTTGTTAACAACGGTGCTGTGCGGTATTCAATCATCAGTGGGGTAAATATCTTCATTATTGCATACAGTAACAAACTTGCCAAAAACAATCACAAGCTGCAAAATCTTGAGTTTATTCTCAAGCTGGAGAAGTAGGAAATTAATATTCTTGTTCCTTGTGGAAAAAACCTGTCAAAATGTGAGATCAAGGATGATCGCTCTTCAGTCTTTAACGGACAAAGAAGACCCCACATACATGTATATCCTATATTTTAATTGTGTTAATAGTCTGCATTTTATTGATTATTTCCTTAAATATATTTAACTACATTTTAAGTTGTTTTTTCCTGTAATATTTAGACCCTTTACATGATTGTGTTTGGTATGATAAAAATAAGTATTGTATTTCTATGAGGGTAATATAAACACTATTCACCCCTCCAAGTATGAATATCATCCATCATTTATACCTTGAATTATACTCGTATTTCGTATTTCGCAAGGTGAACAATTTTCATATCACCCTGTCAGAGATGCAAGATTTATAGAATACAGCAGTGAAATGATAAATGTTCTATGAGCCGCACCATGAGAAAACCAACATGGTGCGTTTGCAACCAGCATGGATCCAGACCAGCCTGCACATCTGCGCAGTCTGGTCAGGATCCATGCTGTTTGCTTTCAAAGACTATCGCAATTAGAGAAACTGCTAGTGAACAGCATGGATCTCATTATGTAAATCGTTTATTATCTGTCAGTGCAATGTGGATAAATTTCAAAAAGAGAGATAAAATTTTGATAAAGTTAATGCATACGTGTGTTCATAAATAAATTCAGTGAATGTTTGGGAGTGATGTAACCTGCATCTGCAGTAAGAATCACAAGATGAAAACACTTGCATATATACTCTGTTTTCAGACAGTGTTAACAAAGAAATAATATTGGTGATTTTAACATCTTTGTTCAATTTTTGCAGCAAACTGCGAACAAATTTGCTATAGATGACGTCTCTGGTGTAATTACTGTGAATGAGAAATTGGATTTTGAGGCCCGCACTTTCTATCCACTTACAATTCAAGCAAGGGTAAGGAAATATAATAAGGAAATAATATTTGGTAATTTAACACTGGTCTGTACAATATCCTGTATATTTAGAGAAGTACCTGTTACAAAAACATGTTTGATGAGTTGATAGGCGAGTCCAGAATGTTTTTTTGAATGGGTACATTAGTATAAATGTATTTACCATCATGCACAATATTGTACTGAACAATGATAAATAACCTTTATTCAATGGTTTCCGCCGTGAAAGTAGAACAGTTTGACAAAACAAAATTTCATCTTCTAAATATATACATTAAACATTTTATCAGCATCGGTTAATATTTTTGCAGACACTTCAGTGGTCAAAAGCTTTTTTTTCATTCTGTTAACATGGAGATATGTAAAGTTCAGTATAGATTATTTTATATCCAGTCATGAAATATATTAGGTGGTCACATGGACCATGGTACAAACTGGAATTGCTGATTGGAGAAGAGTAATAGAAAAAGAATGATAGAGTATAAGCTAAATACAAACTGATGTGTTGATTGCATGTAGGAAGTATACACTTTCTAGCGAATGAAACTATCGTATATATTTGATGATAACTTGTGATTATGAATTTTAATGAAAAAGATGTCTTAAAAGACATGGCCAAAATGATGAGAGTTGTTTACATGGTGGAATTTTATTCTGACAGGATTTGGGAACCCCATCAAGATCTAGCACAGCTTTCTTCAATATTACTCTGATAGATGAAAATGACAATTCTGCTGCATTTATTAGGACTAACTGTCAGACAGACAATAGAGGATTTTGTGTTGGTGCGAGATACTCTACCAACATTATATCTGGAGCAAATGTAAGTTTTTCTATAGCCTACATGTTATTTCTCCATGTTCTGTGACAGTGTGATAGTCAGTATTTCAGAATTAATGACCCTTCACTTTAACCCTTAGCCTGCTGGTGGAAAGTAATTCTGCCTTTGCGACCAGTGCAGACCAAGATCAACCTGTACATCCGTGCAGTCTGATCATGGTCTGCACTGTTCGCTGTTCAGTCAGTAAATTTTCAGTGAACACCCCTTTTAATAGTACATGTAGTTT
Organism: Mercenaria mercenaria; assembly: GCF_021730395.1. Taxonomy (NCBI): domain Eukaryota; kingdom Metazoa; phylum Mollusca; class Bivalvia; order Venerida; family Veneridae; genus Mercenaria; species Mercenaria mercenaria. The sequence continues at coordinate 86,321,424 of NC_069362.1, read as the reverse complement.
TAATAGTAATGGTATTGCCGAAATTGAATGATAGGCCAGTCCATTAAAGAAATTTAGCAGGGTAAGGGTTAATCATGTTCAGAAGTATGAGAAGTTATTTTATTACTGGTATGAATCAAGGATCATATTTAGATGATCTAACAGTCTTCTTGGAATTAAATTTAATTGAAAAACAGCTTTAAGGTTTCGATGGAGGCCTTGAGAAACAAAAATCAAACAACACCAAATCATAGAAAGAAAGAGTTGTTTGACATGAAAATTGAACAGCATGTAAAATATGTATATTACTTTACGAAACAAGTGTCAGTATACTGATATAAACATTGAATTCCGGAAAAGGGCTGCCTAAAGGGGCTCCACTTCCGGACAGTTAAACGCCTTTAAAAACTCACCATTTTCAAAGAACAGTTACACATGTTTGTTTTGATGCATTTGCAATAGCGTGCGAGTGGTGAAATTTCGCATAACAAGGTGGAACACAGTTTTCAGCAATTGTTTATCTTTATTTCTTTACAAATTGCATTCATTTTCAAAGGGAGAAAACTGTTCCAGATTATTTTAAGTACAAATGGCATTCATTTTTAAAGGGAAACAACTTTTTCCGATTATTTTAAGTAATCTTTGAGAAAAAGTTGTCTCCTTTTGAAAATGAATGCCATTTGTAAAGAAAAAAAGATAAACAATTGCTGAAAACTATGTTCCACCTTGTTACGTGAAATTTCACCACTCGCACGCTATTGCAAATGCATCAAAACAAACATGTGTAGCAGTTCTTTGAAAATGCTGAGTTTTTAAAGGCGTTTAACTGTCCGGAAGTGGAGCCCCTTTAGGCAGCCCTTTTCCGGAATTCAATGTTTATATCAGTATACTGGCACTTGTTTCGTAAAGTAATATACATGTTTTACATGCTGTTCAATTTTCATGTCAAACAACTCTTTCTTTCTATGATTTAGTGTTGTTTGATGTTTGTTTCTCAAGGCCTCCATCGAAACCTTAAATGGAACAAGTTAAACATTGTTAACAATTTCTTGGCACAATTACTGTAGAATATATATCCAGCAGGTACAGTTTGTTATTAATGTGTTTAACATATTTTATATGTGTAACTTCTTACAATACCAAAGATGGTCTGAACGAGTGGAAGCTTTATCAGATATTTCCGATGTAATGAAGCGATAATGTTACATTGATATTGCATCACGATCCTTCTCTTTAGCATTGCATTCAGCAGGGTGTAAATTTTGCTTAAATCTTCCTTTTCAGACTGCCGGAACACTAAGTATTAGCCCTGACAACATCAGGGCCAGGGATAAGGACACTCTTAATGCACCAATCACCTTTAACATCTTTAGAAGTAAGTTTATTCAGTTACTGCTATAAGAAAACTTCACTTCAGTTTCATATGCAGAGTTCAAGTATTTACTTAAAAAAAATTCGCTGAGAAATGGAAGATGCAACATTTTCACATGTTCATAAAAGAACACTGCAGTTTGATCTGGCACACAACATTTTAATGTTTAATAAAAGGTAGTTCTATGCAATTGAATTAAAACAAGTGTCAGTTAGGCAAAAAGAAATGGAGAGAAATAACACAAAAAAGTCTGTTTAAATTTTTATTTTGTCATTATTTGTAATAACTGTAACATTGCTTTATTGTAGCATCTCCAACTGGATATGAAAATGCCTTCACCATCAACACGTCTCCATTTTCTAATAATGGAGAATACACGGCAACTGTCAGTCAAGTTCAGTCAATTAACAGGAATAACCTTGCCTCGACTGAAGGACTTATTGTTGTTACTGTTCAGGTATGTTGCAGTAAACTGAGAAAAAGTAAAAATCTCTGTTTTTTACAATCGGAATATTTCTTCAAGGAAATGAATATATGTCAAACATTCTTATGCCATTTTTTTCTCACAGTGGAGAAGTTTAGTGGTTGAGTTCTTCCAGACAAGATGATTAAAAGAAAGGGAGATGATTTAAGTAATATCCCTTCCATCTTCTGTGAAGTCATTTGATTTTGTTGGCATAAACTTTTGTGGTCTTAGCCAATTAGGCTATTGCATGGGGTCTGAAGTTTATGGATTTCAAAGTTTAAAAAAAGTTTCTTTCTTCATTGGAATTTAATTTCAAGGATTGCCGCAACCCAAAAAGCCAGAAAAGAGTCCCTCACAAAAAATAATGTTCTCTATAATTTCAGGCTGTTGAAACCAATGTGCTAACATACAGGTCATATGCATACTTGGATGTATTTGTGAGTGTTGCCGACCAGTTTGCGCCTACTCTTTCAGTAGTTGGTGGAGGTACATCTGGTACCATCTCTGAAGGTGCCGACATTGGTGATCTTGTCAGACGTACCAATTTCTTTGGCAACAACAACAACTTTTTGCGGTTAACAATTAGCGATAATGACTATGTAAGTTTGTTGAAGTTCTAAAAATGAAAAAAAAAGTCGAAATAAAACTGAAAAAAAATGACAAAAGTATTGTGCAGTTTTGCTTGTAAAAATATTACCTAGATGCATTGGTATTGGAGCTATTTGTGAACATTATAGAGCAAGGTTCATTCAAGTATATTTGAGGCATTAAACGGTTCGTCTTGCTATTACTGAGACCATTCAACTAAAAGAATTGTTTCGGTGTTTCATACAACCAAAGGAAATATTTTTCATTGAATAGTCCTGTGATACAGATCTCTGAACAAGTGTGTTAAGAAAACTGGTTGTAAATTTTCTTCCTTTCTTGTTCAGACCATATTCATTTGCCTAAGATATTTAATGACCTTACAGCATGGCCACAATATTTACAATGTATTTTCAGTAGGACTGTAATAATTTTTTTCTTGCTTTATTTCAGTATTCCACGGAGACTCTGCCAGCTAATGGCTACACCATGTCAACAAATTTAGCAAATCTGTTTACCGTAGATACTGATGGATTTATCAGGGTATCAAATACAGCTGGCCTTGACTTTGAGACTGCTACTTCAAATCCTATCCTCTTAGAGGTAATATGAGCCGTGCCATGAGAAAACCAACATAGTGGGTATGCGACCAGCATGGATCCAGACCAGCCTGCGCATCCGCGCAGTCTGGTCAGGATCCATGCTGTTCGCTTTCAAAGCCTATTACAATTAGAGAAACCGTTAAGGAACAGCATGAATCCTGACCAGACTGCGCGGATGCGCAGGCTGGTCTGGATCCATGCTGGTCGCATACCCACTATGTTGGTTTTCCCATGGCATGGCTCATATATAGTATTGTAGTATAGATGATTTCTGCAATGGTGATTGATGTGTATAAAATACAAATGTTTCTTTAGAATCTCTAAGCTAACTTCATTTTAGTTGCTAGAAATTGATAGGTTGTGATTTTTATTTTAAAAGGGCATTTTTTGGTTTCAAGACAGTATCTTATATCAGTATATATGAAATTACAGTTTAGTTTTTCATCAATTTTGAGATGGCAGTGAAAGGAACAAAGAACAGTATGATATGAAAATGTAATGCAAAAAATGTTTTGACAGGTTGTTGTAGCAGAAACCACAACAGCACAGCGTCGTAGCTCCACGCTTACATTGACCATCTCAATTGAAGATGCAAATGATAATGCTCCCGTCTTCCCTGCAGCTGCCTATGAGACTTCATTCCCACAAGGCACTTACACCTTCGATAACTTTGGAAACACTCCACGTGACGTGGTCACTGTAGTGGCAACTGATGCAGACACAAGCTTTCAGTTTCGACAGATCACATACAGTATTACAGCCGTTAGTAATAATGGAGAGAGCCTGTTTACAATAAACTCAGCATCGGGTCTTATTCAGGCTGATGGTACATTTGTACCTGCCTCATATACAATAACAGTGAGAGCAACAGATGGAGAAAGGTACTGAAAAATGTACATTGTAAGCGTAGTGATCTAATGATCACTTTTATTGTCTATCAACTCGATTATTTCAAATCGAATGAATTCAACTTCAGCTGTATGAATCATGAGTTGTGGAGGTTGAAGACAAAAATAATTTGTAGATTTTTTAGAAACACTTTCTTATATATATTGACTCTAATGTGGAAAAGGTGTTTAACTAGTGTATGTAGAGATCTAGACTAATCATGCCTGAGAATAGGAATTTATCTATTCCAAAATTATATGAACAAAAAGTTGCTGTTTTGCAGGAGTTCACAGACTGCTGTTTTGGTTACTGTGACAGAAACTGGGGTTTCACAACCATCATTCCCTGCTACCACTGTGAACATCCAAGTGAGTGAAGGGGCTCTTTCCGGTACTTCTGTGTTCCAGGGAGATGCCTCCGATCCTGATGGAGACACTTTGACTTATGAGATGACCAATGTTAACTTCAACCAGAATCAGTTTAATCCAGACTTCGTCATTTCATCAAGGTACTTTATTTCCATATGTCAGTTCAGTATTGTGTAAAGTTCAGCTTGCTTGTTTTTCGTATGAAAAAATAATTCTTGTCATTTGACAGTTGGCATCATTGTTGCTGTTGCAACTGATAAAGATAAGTTTAGATTGACTTTCTCAAAAACTTTAAGAGCTTCATAGCAGCTTTAAAACTTTAGTCAGTGTTTGAGTAATAAGGTTCTTTGGTACTTAGAAAATTGTATTTCTTTGCATATTTTTTGGTTTAACCCTTCTGCTGGTGGCAAGTGATTCTGCCTTAGCGACCAGTGCAGATCAAGATCAGCCTGCACATTCGTGCAGTCTGATTATGGTCTGCACTGTTTGCTATTTAGTCAGTAAATTTTCAGTAAACACCCCTTCAAATCATAAATGGTATTGCCCAAATTGAATGATGGACCAGTCCATTTTAAAAATTTAGCAGGCTAAAGGTGTAGTCAACTTCATTTGACTACTGTAACAACTGTAGTAATCGGAGTATTAAGGACAAGTTCAATAACTATCTTGCATATTGTCGGCACTTACAGATAAGGGTTGATACTCGCAGATGCAATACAGTGCATTACTGCAGTAACTCTTTAAAATTCAAAAGCAAATACAGCAGTTTTGCAATGGCTTGACAATTTACAAGGATGGAATTTGCATTTAGAAGAATACTGCTGCAGACATTGTTGTAACCAGTTCTTAACCTTCAAGTTTAAATTTTTTGGGAAAATCGTCTGTATTTAGGCGTTATGTTGAAATTACATGTTAAAGGACAAATTGAATTGACATGTTGAAATTACATTTTAGAGGACAAATTGAATTGACTCAAGTGATATATTGATTTGCAGAAGTGATAAGTTGGTCTATTTTTATATTTTCAGTGGATTGGTAACAGTACGGACATCTGGTGTTACACAGCAGACAAAAGTGCTGAACAGAGAATCTATCTCGTCCTACGTGTATCGTATTTCAGCTAGAGATGGCAGTTTCCTGTCGGCCACAATGACATTGAGCATTACAATAACCGACATCAATGACAACTCACCCTTCTTCATAAATGCGCCATATTTCTTTACCGTCAATGAAAATTCCCCAAGTCAATCTGTTGGGACAGTATCTGTAAGATTATTTTGTGTTATTTTGCAATTTTTGTTTTCAAATTACAGTCTGGTTGATAAAAAGCTAACTAGAGATATATCAGAATGTGTTTTCCTCTTTTGATGTTTGGAAGTTGTTGAAGTACCGGTATTGTGAAACACAAGTAATATAGATATAAAATCACATAAGACTTAAATTGAGTCAGTATGACTAAACTCCCAACCTAAGAGTCTGAAATCCAAAGAAAAGTGCAGAAAAAAATTGTACATTGCATGCTTAGTTAATTTCATTTTAGCTCTACTATTCTACTCAACCAGGCATTTCCCTAAACATCACACTTGGTTAAAGCTTTGTGTGCAAGTTAAAATTTCAATAATTGTTGCAAGTATTGAAAGTCTTCCATGTCATCAAACCTACTTATAAAACCAGATTAAATAACTCTGGTTAAATTCATTTTAAATTATAACCCTTTTTCAACTGTTTAAATTTGGTTAAGATATATTGCATGCAACACTATTTGGCTGTATCTTGAAAACAACCATATGCAAAACTTTAACCATTTTTTGACTTAGAAAACTTGGTTGAAGTTTAGCATGCAAGTTGTTGTCATTGCCATAATTGAATATAAATGTGCTATAAATTGTAATGTGAAATAACAGTTGTATAAATCTTGCCAAGTTTTGGCCCTTGTTAAACTAAGAAGCCGTTAAATAGTCAAGTGTTTTCTTATGGACAGCTCTTTTTCCTGCCTTTTTCTGATTCAGGCAAATGAAATGCTGTGTAAGATTCTTTTTAAAAGAGTTGGTGATTTATTTTATTTTATCCTTTTTGAAGTTTGCAGTTTCTTGATATTTTACAGAATTTTAAAGTTTTAATTGATGCATAATTTTGTGGATTTTACAGTCTGTACCACACAGTATATGATTTAAAGCTGTGTATTTTTAGGTGTTTGAAAACTCTTGCATTTTATTCTGTTTACAGGCAAATGATAATGATGAGGCTGGTACCCTAAACTCTCAAATATTCTATCAGCTGCCAGGAAACAGTCAATTTACAATCAATTCCCAGTCAGGAGAAATATCTACAATTGGGTCTCTGAATTATGAGGCCCAAAGTCAGTATGTGTTGATTGTTGAAGCAGTTGACAGCCCAGTTGACAGACGGACGGGAACAGCCACTGTGACCATCAACGTTAATGATGTACAAGATCAAGTTCCAGTGTTTGTTGAACCCAATGTCGTCGAGACTGTGAATGAAAATGCTGGTATTGGAACAGTTGTTGCCCTTATTACGGTATGTCAACTACATTTTTTAGCTTGACTTTTTGAAGAAAAAGTAGAGCTATTGCACTTGCCCCAGTGTCGCCTTCGCCATTGCCTCCATTGGTTAAAGTTTTTGATAAAGTCAAATATCTTTGTTACTATCGAAGCTATTGACTTGAAACTTAAAACAGTTATTTACTGTCAAAGTCTGCACCAGGAGAAATAATCCCCATAACTCTGATTGAATTTTAACAGAGTTATGCCCCTTTTTAACTTAGGATTTTTTGGTTCAGTTTTGATAGTCAAATATCTCTTGTTACTATCAAAGCTTTTGACTTGAAACTTAAAATATTTATTTACTATCAAAGTCTACACCAAACGAAAAAATCCCCACAACTTTGGTTTGAATTTTGATAGAGTTATGCCCCTTTTTAACTTAGAATTTTTTGTTAAATTTTAATAAAGTTTTTACTGGCAAAGCTCTAATTCAGAGTCAAGCACTGAGAAAAGTCGAGCGTGCTGTCGTGTGGACAGCTTACGTTTTGTATATTTCTTAATATAGTTTTAAGCCTTTACCATCACTCTTAGTAGGGCATTTCTTTTCTAAAACTTTGACTTTATCTAAATATTTTTGTATTAGTACAATACATCTATGTTTCACATACCGGTAAACATATATGACCTATAACTACAGATGTTATGGTTTGAATTCGTTTCATAAATTTGGAATGTTTTGGATGAGCTTACCTTGCTATTGAAGCATCAAAATGGTATTTAGATGTCCAGGGTTTGAATCGCATTCTTACTGAACCTCTTTAACTTTTTAACCCACCTTTATCACTCACTGGTGCATATGTTACTATGTTCTTTTTTCAATTATTTTCTCATAAGATAAACAGTAAATACTTTTAAATTCATTATTTAGGCTCTGGATGCAGACAGTATCCCAAACATAGAGTACATCTTGTCGGGAACAAACAGCGATGATTTCACTTTAACAAACTTCAATGGAGTTGCCCGGATAACAGTTCAGCGTTCTCTAAACTATGAAACACGTCCTACATATAACCTGTTTTTGACCACTGCTGATGGACAGGGTAGCAATATAGCTGGAGCCACAGCTTCACTTGTCATTAATGTTCTGGTAAATACACCTTAGCTTGTCATTTTCAAATGCAGGAAAATAATGGATGCTCTGTTATGAAAAACATTGGAAAATATTTGGTGCTTTATTTGAAATACATAGGAAAATGATAGGGCCTCTATTTGAAACTTTTGGAAAAATAACGCATGTTGTTTTTGAAATACGTGGGAAAATAATTGGTGCTGTATTTGAAATATCTAGGAAAATGATAGGTGCTCTATTTAAAACTAGTGGAAAAATAATGCAGATTGTTTTTGAAATGTGTGGGAAAATTACAGGTGCTCTATTTGAAATATGCAGGAAAAAGTGGACTACGTTAAGAATTGTACAGAAAGTAGATAGGCAGCCAGTTTTTGTTCTCAGTGACATTATTTCTGTAATATTTGTTTACAGGATGTAAATGAGTTTTCTCCAGTGTTATCTATACCAGACGGCTCGCTTAATGTTGTTGAGACAACTTCCCTCGGTACAGTGTTGACCCAGGTTGCTGCTACAGACCAAGATAACCCAACAAACAACCTGGTGAGAGAAACTTTATATTTAACTATCTTTTTAGCCCCTCCCCCCAAATTTTATTTGGGGTGGGGGGCACTTAAGAATTGCCCTTGTCAATCCATCTGTCCATCCAAATTTGTGTTTCATATCTCGAATATGATTTACTGACGTCACATCTAGGGTTACTCATCCTCCACCTCTGTATGTGGTAAAGTTGTTGTATATATGTGGAGAACAGGTTAGCACATAACAAAAGGTTAATGTAGAACAGGTTAACACTGAACAACAGGAAAGTGCAGCACAAGTTAGCACAGAATAACAGGCTATTACAGAACAGGTTAGTGCAGAACAACAGGCTAGTACAGAACAGGTTAGTGCAGAACAGAAGATTTGTGCAGAACAGGTTAGTGCAGATCAACAGGTTAGTGTAGAACAGTTAGCACAAAACAACAGGTTAGCACAGATCAACAGGCTAGTGAAGAACAGGTTAGCACAGATCAACAGGCTAGTGAAGAACAGGTTAGCACAGATCAGCAGGCTAGTGAAGAACAGGTTAGCACAGATCAACAGGCTAGTGAAGAACAGGTTAGCATAGAACAGAAGATTTTTGCAGAACAGGTTAGTGCAATACAGGTGATTGCAGAAAAGGTTTGCAAAGAACAGCAGATAAGTGCAGAACAGGTTTGCAGTGAATAATAGGTTAGTGTAGAATAGGTTAGTGCAGAACAGGTAAGTGTAGAACAGTTAAGTACCGGTACTTTTAAGGAATCTAGAGTGGGTTTACTGACCACCAAGTAAAACCCAAAACTTCTGAAACAGCAGTCTAATATAAAATAGCTGTTAATGTTGTTTCGAAAATGCAGTGTAGCATAAAACTGCTGTTTATGGTGTTTTAAAATTGCACTCTAGAATAAAACTGTAAAAATGTTGTTTTGAAAGTGTGTTTTAACAGGAGAGAAAAATATGTTGTTAAAAAATAGCATAATATATGTATAAGATTTGTATGATGACCCTGTAACACATATTCAAAACAACATTGAGAAGAAATGAATCTTTTTTGTCATAATATTCTTTAATTCATTTTTTTTAAATCTACAGTATAAGAGTTAAGGCATGTTTGTTTCCTGTTGAAGGATCTACAGACTTAACCGCTGGCTTTGTTGGTGCCCTTGTCCAATCGCTTGGGCACTAATCGAGCCCTTGGGATTTTGCAGAATCCAACAAAACAAACATGATTGTGTGTGCAAGGGTATATGTTAACTAATTTTGAATAGAAACATCTCTTTTCAATATCAAGTCTATTGAGGTATTTTGACTGTTGATTACATTACCTGCTGTTTCAATCAGTATTTTGAAAAGTTATCTGAGACTTGTATATTTTTGAATGTTGGTTTTTTAGATTCTAAGTTGTCAAACTTGCTGTACCAAGTTTCTCAACATTGTTTTTAGTTTTTCTAGTGTTGCAGAATGCATTTTGTGTAATCAGTTTGTTTGCTTTAATTATTCAGGGAGCGGGTATAACTTACCGTATTGTGAGCGTAGTTCCAGCATCGGGTGCAGATCTGTTTACCATGCAGCCATATGATGGACGGTTATTCCTTGTTAACAGTGTAGTTGGGGATATCAACAGTCCTTACACTGTAAGTGCTTTGGCTTGTTCCCTTTTTGTTTGAATAAATATAGTTTTGATTATTAGGTTTTTTTTGTAAGAAAGTATAGCGATTTTCCTCTATTTTTATTGTGCAATTTCAAAAAAAAAAGAAGATATGATAGTGCTATTATTACTTTAGGTTACTGGATAGAGTCAGTGTCTGCTTAATAACTGAGTTTTTTTCTTCTTGGAGCTAAAGCAGACTTATACAGACTGTTTAAAATCTAGTTTGATAACCAGTCAGTTTGGACTGGTATCTCCAGATCACGAGTTGAATGATCTTATATTCCAGTTGCAAGTAGAAAAATTTTTACAGTTTATTATATTAAAATAAGTTTTTCCTAGTTAACATTTCCTAAGACAAGCATTTCCTCTGACTTTGGCTATTTGTTTTGAACTGTGATTTTTAGTAAACCAAATGTTTAAAATAATTTGCTAAATACCCGATATGGTATTGCATAAGAAGGTGTAAATTACTACTAATTTAATATGCCAATTCTAATTTATGAAGACATTGTATACCTGTGCCATGCTTGGAAATATTATTGTTGATGTTTTCCACTGCAGTTAACTATAGAAGCTCGTGACAATGACGTCAATGCAAGAACTGATACAGGAACCATAAGGATCACTGTAGTGCGCAACCAGGGCCCACCATTTTTCACCTCCAACGGCAACTATTTCCAAACTGTGGATGAAACATTGCCAGTGCTGAGTAGTGTACTGACTGTTACTGCAACCGATTCAGATTCTCAGGTAATTATTTTTCAAGTTAATAGAACATGATGGACACCTCCTGATCTTCTAGTTGATCTTCAATATATATCACATGATCACAGATACATTGTCACATGATCATAAATACATATCATATGGCCATAAATACATTGTCACATGACCATAAGTACATTGTCACATGATCATAAATACATATCACATGATCATAAATACATATACAAATCACATGATCATAAATACATATAATTTGATCACAAATACATTGTCACATAAAACATTCTGGCACTCTTATTATTTTTGCCCATGCCAAGATACTGTATTGGCATGCAGTATGTTTTGTGAAAAATTTCCTTAGGTGGGGACATTGGTAACTCTGTTACAAATTCTTGTTAGATTGGTGAATGTCGTTGTTCTTGCAGGAGGACTGTGTCAACTCGGTTTCGCTCAATAACTTGTTAAGAGTGACTGATTCAAATGACAAAGATGCAAAGTTTGAAAACCTGGTTTTCATAGAATTTCCATGTTTCTTGTGTTGTCTGTTAAAATAACATCTATGCAGAAATTTTTTTTTTATATTTTTTTCAAGAGCACAATATAAAACCCCTGAATACATAGACAGTTATAACATAAATTAAACAGAGTTGTTTCTAAATGGAAGGTTGATTTACAAGATGGAGCATTTTGCCATGGCGACACTTGCTTAAATTCTAGGAAAAGTTTTTTTTGTTTTTAAAGTTGAAAACATTGAAGCAAAATATATTAACAAGCAGAATATATTCTTAAATGGATATTTATTTAAGATTGTTTAGACTAAGGAGGCCAGGTCCAGTAAATTGTTTTGAAAGACAATATCGATGTGTTTTGATACATGCTTTTCAGACGGATCCAGTGACGTACTCATTGACCTTTTTGGACATCGGATCCTTCTACTTCAGTATTGATTCATCGAGCGGACTTATTTCCGTCAGGAGGGAACTCACAACGGATGATGCTCTCTCTTACAGTGTAAGTGTGGTGGTCCCTTGTACTTTCTGAAAGATAAGTGATGTATGCTGATTTGTGATGTAAATAGATTTTTTTGCAAGTAGAGAAAATCAGAGCTGAACTACATTGTTGACTTAATTTTTGCTAACAGTGATGGGTATTTTTTAGTTAAGAAGCAAAACTTACTATCAGTAGAAGTTTGTCAAGCTTTTTGCTGAGCGGTATTCTTTTTTATGATCTGCTATTGTTTTTACAATGGTATGGTTTTGAAAAGTCAGATCACTTGCGTTTTTGTTGCAGTTCCGTGTTGTAGCCACAGATTCTGGAGGCCTGTCGGCAACAGCAACTGCTGTGGTCACAGTAAACAGAAATCTGAATGATCCAGCATGGTTTGATACAACATACAATAGAGAAATAGACGAGAACTACCCGCTACAGACTGAAATCATCTCGCTAGCAGCAAATGACCCAGACACCCAAGCACCACACAATTCACTTGTTTACAGTATTGTGACATTCAGCAATAATGCTGCAAACTACTTCAGTATCTCGAGCAGCGGGTCGTTAACTCTAACAAACACGTTAGTAGGAACAAACGTGGATACATGGACGGTAATATTTTCAGATAAAATATTCATCTTTTCTTATAGCTTTTAGCTCTAACAAACATGTTAGTAGGAACAAATGTGGATGAATGGATGGTAATATTTTCTGATAAAATATTCATCTGTTTTTTTTTTTTGTGATAAAACTTTCAAGTCTGTGAGATAGTAGTATCATTACCGAGAAACGTAAGAGTTTTATATCTAGCAATTTTCATTTTGGAGTGAACCTAGGAACTAGTAACAATTTCTTTTGAGTTAAGTGATTAGCTACTTAAATAATAGACGAAGCTGTTGCCTTTTTTGCTACATCGTTTTATTTACCTATTGCACACTTGGGTGAATTTTGCTGTTTGTCTTTTTTCAAACCATTATTAGTGTGGGGGTATATGTAAGTGCTATTTGTAAGATGTGTAATGACTGTGGTATCAATATTTTTTGTAATAACTAAGTCTTGTTATTAGATATAAGGTTTAGCTAGCTGCTTACATAAGTCATACTCTTATTCAATTTACAGTTTGAAGTGACAGTGAGAGATCAAGGCCTGCCAACCTCAAGGTCAGCTGCTGGTAGAGCAACTGTAACCATTACCGTGAGAAGGAATGAGTTCTCTCCCTTGTTCTTTAACTCCACGTACTATGCTGTTATCCTGGAGACAGCAAGCATTGGATCACAAGTAGCTGAAGTGTCGGCTCAGGACCAGGATACCAGTGTAAATTTTCTACATGTTCTGTATTTTTTTGGGGCCTTATTTTGGGGAATATAAATAGGCTGCATCCTCCTGTCTGTTCATCCTGCTCTCAAACTCTGTGTCCAGTTCAGTGTGTGCGTGCATGCGCTTGTGTCCGTTTAAATTCTAGTTCGGGCTGTAACTTCAACATTCATAGGGGGATTTGAAAATAATTTGACACAAATGTTAAGGTGCGTCACGCTTATGACCAGGTCTCTCAGGTCAAGGTCAAGGTCACAAAATGATTCATACCTAAAGTATTCTGGCATATTTTACACAGACAACTGTAGCATTCTTTTTGCATGCTTTTGGGGCATTTGTCACTAATAGTGACTGCTCTTGGAATAGTTATGGGATTGGTAAGATGATTACTTTTGTAAGGTTAAAAACTGGGTAAAGATATTATTGATGGGGTAAGGCTATGGGATTGGTAATGTTATTAGTGGGTTACAGTTATTATTTTGGTAAGGTAATAGAAGGGGTTACCTTACGGATGTGTAAAGTTATTAGTTCCAGAAGGTTATGGGATTTTTATAGAATGTAGTTACCGGTATCAATTTTATAGGGTTATTAATGAAGTAAGGTTATTGGTGGAGCAAGGTTGTCAGTGGGATAAGGTTTTGGAATGGGTAAGGTTAATTGAGTGGCAAGGTTAAAGAATGGAAAAGGCCATTAGTGGGGTAAGGTTTTGGGATTGGTAGTGTTGTAGATGGAGGTAAAATTATGGGATGGGCGAGGTTATTAGGGAGGTAAGGCTGTGGGACTGGTAAGGTTATTGGTTGGGAAAGGTTCTGTGGGATTAGTGGGCGATAGCTGTGCTGATCTTTTGTGGTCACAATATAGGACACACTGTAAACATTTCTTTTATATATGGGTACTCATTTTTACATTTGTAAAAGAAGATAATGTGTAAACAATCGCAGAAATGCATTGCTTAGTTGTTGAAAGATTTATAACAATTTACTTTTCTCTCCATGAGGGTTATCCTGCTTTCACACTTTTAATACCATGTTTTTCAATCCACACTTTGTGATAAATTGATTTAGAAGCTGTAATTTCTATTGTAACTTGCTGCTACAGAATAAAGTCCCAGTTGAGACAGAGTTGAACAGGTAATTTTGAAGTACCTAGAGTCCTTTAAATGAGAAAAATGGACAGTTATTTTATTTCTTTAAACGGATTTCTGTACTTGCTTAATCAGATTGTTTGTAACATTTCAGTCACAGTTCAATCAGCTCTCATTCCAAGTGATTGGTGATGACCCTGCACCAACATACTTCAACACTGGTACTGTGTTCCAAGGACGTGCACAAATTGTCGTTAGGTCGAACCTGGCATCAGGAGATCGTGATAGATATTTTGTAAGTATACTGTGTGAATGACACTAGTGGATGTTGGACAATGAGTGGCACCTACTGTGCTCAAGTCTGTGGATGTTGGACAGTGAGTGGCACCTACTGTGCTCAAGTCTGTCAGAAAATATGGATGATAGGGAGTAAATAGTTTCATAAATTTTCTTCACTCCAGTCTTCCAATAACTAAAAACTTATTTTCCCAATTAGCATGTCTCTTAAAGTGCCGATCCAATGTATGGGAAATTACGTATACATTGTCAATATGAAGTAAAGTTGCGCATGTTGTCTAGATACCTGATTATTTTTTCTGAAGTTACGAGCCTGTTGTGGATGAAAATTTTATCAAGCATCATTCAGGGAAGCATGTGTTGGGCAATATTGACATCATTTTTGTTCCCCGCTGTATTATACTGTGAAATCATTTTTATTCGCATAGGACGAATTTTCGCGTATTTCGCGCTAGGACCGAATGCGCGAATTTAAGACTGCGCTATTATTATCTTTTTGTTATATGTTTTCATTTCTAAAATTGAAAATGCGCGAATTAAAGCCCGTGCGAAACAGTCCTTTTTCACGTTTGCGCAAAATTTCATGCCAGCGAATTTAAATGATTTCACAGTACATGTATAGGCTACCTTAGTAACTGATCACATGCCTATCTTAATTGACAGCATAATTTTTTTTTTAACTGATAACTTGCAGTGCATTTATAAGTGCAACCTTACGAGCAAGTCCTATCGTGTTAACCTACATTAGTTTAAGATTTAACTTTATTGAAATGTTCTGTTTGGCTTTCATCAGTTTTATCATGATACTACTACATTATGGCTTTAAATATGTGTGGAAGTATTACACAAATTGAAAAAAGTCGGTACAAGTTGAATCAATTTTGGATTAGTTTCATTGTTTGTATATTTTCAGGTTAGAGTACTGGCAAGAGACAACGGATCTCCAGCACGGTCGGCGACGGCAGTTGTTGTTGTTGATATTCAGCGTAACTTCCAAGCCCCTGTCTGGGATAGGAGGATATATGGTGCAACTATATCAGAGATTCAGAGCTTTGGCGTTCCCTTCGTAGAGGTGTTGGCAACTGATGGTGATTCCCAGGTTAGTGAAATACATGTGAGCTGCGCCATGAGAAAACCAACATAGTGGCTTTGCGACCAGCATGGATCCAGACCAGCCTGCACATCCGCGCAGTCTGGTCAGGATCCATGCTGTTCGCTAACAGTTTCTGTAATTGCAATAAGCTTTGAAAGCGAACAGCATGGATCCTGACCAGACTGCGCGGATGCGCAGGCTAGTCTGGATCAATGCTGGTCGCAGAGCCACTATGTTGGTTTTCTCATGGCACGGCTCATGTATTGATTGGTCAGTGGTATTCATATAACTATAATTAAATTTTTAAGGTAGATATGTTGACATTTCAGAAGCAAGTAGTTAGATTCAGTTTTCTGAAATATGGGAAATAGTGAAGAAGCTTTATAAATGGTAAATATCTAAATGAAAACTAGACCCAAATTTCATATGCGACGGCATGATCAGATGCTAAATATAGTTTATGTGAACATAAAATTAACAAGTTTATGTGTATTAAAAGTATTATGTGTTAGGTTGAAAATAGAACAGGCTGTATACATGTGTAGCTGAACACAGTATAAATGTGTACTACCACTAAAAACTGCTGTTACTGCATGACATTTAATTATGAATGTAGCTCTGCATAGAAAACAAATTTATATATTTAGTAAAGTTAAATATATTTGGTGGAAATTGTATGATGATTAACCAGGATGTTCAGTCCAATACTTGAAAATATATTGATGAAAATTTTCATACCAGTACTTTGAAATTAAATTAAAAATAACTACTTACCTTTTTGGATAAAGACAGCAAGGTGGTGATATTTTCCTGGCTACATTTGTATTTACCTTGAAAACAAGGGATGTTATAAAGAAAAACTGACTAGGCTTCTCAATATATAACTTTATAATGATTTAATATATGCCATGATCATAATTGGTAATTAATGTGGCCTCCTTGGCTGATTTATTAAGTTCGATGACCTAAAATCACTTGCCCCTCACTGATACGGGTTTGAGTCTCACTTAGGGCATTGAATTCTTTGTGAGGAAGCCATCCAGTTTGCTTATAGACGATGGGTGGTTCTATCAAGGTGTCTGCCTGTTATGAAATAATGCATGGAAGGGCACCCGGGGTCCTCCTCCACCATCAAAAGCTGGAAAGACGACGAATGAGATATAATTGTGTTGTTGTGATGTTAAACTTGAAAGCAATTATATTTTGCAGGCACCCCACAACACGGTAAACTATGCCTTGGAGTCAGCAAATTACAATACAATCAATGGCGTAGTGGACGCTATAGCATACTTCCAGGTGAACCCATCAAGTGGAGAGATCAGCCTTAGACAGTCTCTAACCATTGATGATAACAATCCATCTACATACACGGTATTTAATGATTTTGTTATGCTGTAAAATTGTTACTCTTGCTGGATGTAAATGACAGCTTTTCTTGATTTTTCCTATAGATCTTATCCACAGTTTTGAATATTTTCTAGTGATTTACCTCCAAATTAGCTTAACAGTGACTTAATTCTCAAAACTGATGCTCTCGTAAACAAGTTAGACTGATTACGAGTCTTGTAATGCAGTTTTCCATTGGTCAGTTTAAAATTTTAGCTCCGAATCAACCAATAAGCTGTAGCAGTTTCAAGACTATTTTTATGTAATCTTAAATGTATATAATTGTTTATTTAGCAACACACTACAAAATGCAGTTTAAACAGAAATATTTCTCGTGATTTTACCCTGTGACTAAATAAAATAATTTTCTTTTCAATTTTACAGCTTTGTGAGCGTGTTCTTACACAGGTCTTTCCTAGAACTCAATAGATTACATAACTTTTATATTTAATATAAATAATTTCAATTTTTGACTGTTTTGCCAGTTGTTTCTCAGTCTCATTTCTTTAGAGCATCAACACCTCGGCACCCTGGCTTGCTCAATCAGTTCAAAAGGTCCTATATTGACCTATGTTTGGATCACTCAAAACCTGGAGAACTTAAGCATTGTGATCACTCCTTTGCTACTTTGAGCAATCGATGCTTTACTGTCATGTTTGGCTATAACAATGAAAAATTTCTTTTCTGTTATTTCATGGTTTTTCTCCAGAATCTGTTCGTATGTTCTGCTGCTTTGAATTTGTTATATAACATAGTTTTTACTCATTCAGTTGACACTAAGAGCCTTTGACCTGGGAACACCTCAGCGTGAAACTACCCAGAGAGCCTCTGTTACAGTGAATGTTCTACGCAATAACAACCCTCCTGTATTCATCCGCACACCTTATGGTACTACAATTAGCAAGGACCAGAGCACAACTCTCAGTGTTTACACAGTGACGGCAACTGATGCAGATTTCAGTACTGCAAATAATGTAGGTTGCCTTTTACATAGTGCGTCTTCCATTGTACACAGCTTTCATTACAGGAAAATAGGAAACACAGTTTTTTAGGAATTAATGCACACTGTATGTGGTAATAGAGGTCGGCAGTTGTAGAGTTAACAGCTGACCAACAGTGTTTAACCTTTAGCCTGCTGGCGGCAAGTGATATTGCCTTTGCGACCAGTGCAGACCAAGATCAGCCTGCACATCCGTGCAGGCTGATCATGGTCTGCACTGTTCGCTATTCAGTCAGTAAATTTTTAGTGAACATCCCTTTGAATAATAAATGGTTTTGCCCAAACTGAATGATGGACCAGTCCATTTTAGAAATTTAGCAGGGTAAAGGTTAAGATGTGAAGGGACATTATTGAAATCGATTTTTGAAAATCTCCTCACGTTTTAGAGTTAAAATACTGTTATTTATTGATATTCGCAAATTTTTACATCTTAAGAAGTTAAGTCGTATTGATAGCTCTTTCCTTTCAATATGAAACTATTTGCAATGAATAGGACAGGATAAACTTTTGTACATGTAAAAATAAAAGTGAAATTTTTTATTGCAAGTATTTTACAGAAAGAAATAGTTTTTGTTGTTGAAAAATAAAGCAGACAATAGGGAACTTTTAATTACAATTGAGGAATGTTTTCATTTCTTTTGAAAAACATTTAAGCTTGCTTGAAAAGCATGTGCACTTAATTATTGTGTCTCATTTATTTTCAGCTGTTTGGAGTAGTTAGATACCAACTTGTTGGTGTTGGTTCTGCCCTTAATTTCTTCACTGTTGATGATACCACTGGAGTTATCTCCCTTACCCAGAGCATTGCCGGAGATACAGCCACAGAGTATACTGTAAGTTAGTGGCATTGAAATTTTTATATACAATATATTAGGTAGTTCTCCTTGTACTATGAAAGGAATAAATCGGAATAGATTTAGTTTCAGTGTGAAAATGTGTTAAATTTTTTTGGCAGTTGGCATTTGTAGGATTTAGTTTCAGGGAATTGTTAAAGCGTTCAGATTTTTGCTGGAAAAAAAGCAGTGATAGTTACAGTATGCCACAAAGCATTATGTAGTTTGGTACACTGATGCAGTGTAGGAGGTTACCACTCTTGTGACTCAACATGTATGTTAGTTAAACTCCTGTTTTTTTTTATTACAGCTGATCGTACAAGCTTATGACAATGGTTTTCCAGCATTATATGATACAGAGGTTGTAACCATCACTGTGAATCGTAACACGGAAAGACCAGTTTTCGACCAAGATAACTATGTAGTATCTATTCCAGAGACCCAAACTCTTGGAATAACAATTGAAACTGTGAGAGCCACTGATCCAGATGCTCTCTTTGTAAGTGTCTATCACTATAGCTTTTTTAGCTTGACTATACGACTCACATCGGAGTCCTTCGCATCCCCACCTTGGTTAAAGTTTTTTTACACTTTCTGTTTTTATGCCCCCCTTCGAAGAAGGAGGGGTATATTGTTTTGCAGATGTTGGTCGGTCGGTCTGTCGGTATGTAGACCAATTGGTTTCCGGATGATAACTCAAGAACACTTGAGTCTAGGATCATGAAACTTGATAGGGAGGTTGATCATGACCAGCAAATGACCCCTATTGATTTTGAGGTCAGTCAGTCATAGGTCAAGGTCACAGTGACCTGGAACAGTTAAACGGTTTTCGGATGATAATTCAAGAAGGCCTAGGCCTAGGATCATGAAAGTTGATAGGGAGGTTGATCATGATCAGCAAAGGACCCCTATTGATTTTGAGGCCAGTAAGTCAAAGGTCAAGGTCACAGTGACCCGGAACAGTTAAATGGTTTCTGGATGATAACTCAAGAACACTTGTGCCAAGGATCATGAAACTTAATAGGGAGGTTGTTCATGACCAGCAGATGTCCCCTATTGATTTTGAGTTCAGTAGGTCAAAGGTCAAGGTCACAGTGACCCGGAACAGTTAAACGGTTTCCGGATGATAACTCAAGAATGCTTAGGCCTAAGATCATGAAAGTTGATAGGGAGGTTGATCATGACCAGCAGATGACCCCTATTGATTTTCAGGCCAAAGGTCAAGGTCAAAGTGACTCAGAACAGTTAAACGGTTTCGCGACAATCACTTGAGAATGCTTGGGCCTAGGATCACGAAACTTGATAGGGAGGACCAGCAGATGATTTTCAGGTCAGAAAGTTGAAGGTCAAGGTCAAAGTGACCCAGAACAGTTAAACCATTTCAGCATGATAACTTGTGCTGACTTGGGCTTAGGATCACAAAACTTAATAGGGAGGTTGATCATGACCAGCAGATGACCCCAATTGATGTTGAGGTCAGTAAGTCAAAGGTCAAGGTAACATTGACCCAGAACAGTAGAACGTTTGTGTACATTTACCAAATAATATTTCTGTTCATTGTGCAATTACTGAATGCATCAAGGGGGGCATTTCGTGTTCTACGAGCTCTTGTTTCTCCTTATCTATGTAACTATTGATTTGCTTTAAACTTAAATAGTTATTCCTCATCATCACCCACATTATATGGCACAAGGGCCATAACTCTCACACCAATATTTCATGAATTATCCCCCCTTTTTACTTAGAATTTCAGGTTAAAGTTTTGATGCACTTTCACTCTATCTCAGTTATTCCTAAATGGCTTTGATTTAAACTGAAAGTAGTTGTTCCACAGCATTTCCCACATCATATGACACAAGGCCCATAACTCTGGTACCAAAAAGCATTCTGAAACTTTGAATAATCACATCAGAAAATGTGTAAATAGGTGCTTGATCATGATTATATTACATGTTGTTTGATTATGATTACAAGTAATTGAAATTTCCAGATGTATTTGATCCCTTTAGATTTCAAAACAAAATGTAATTGATTACATCTGAACGCAATTCCCGATTATGATTACTTCTTGTATAGCTTGTTATAAGATTTCTGGCTGGCTCAGTTGATCTTCAACATTATAAATCTTACATTTCTAGCAAGTCTCAAAATGTCACCTTGCCTTTGATGAATTTGAGATTGAACTCTGTATCAGTCAGGTGCGGGAGTTTGGGAGCTAGTCTGCAAGTTCTGCAGTCATTATTTCTATTCTGCATCTGTGCCCATCTCTTGCAATTTTATTAGACCTGGCTTCTTGAAACTTTATTTTTGCCAATTTATTTTGCAGTAGTTTTGAGTTTCTTACTGAGTAAAAGTCATATATTAAAGTAATAAATAAACATCTTGTTCAACATTAGAATCAGTTGAATTTGCCAGTAGCTTCAAGGTATTGTCTGTTTTCTTTGTACGTATATTTAAAGGGTGAGATATTATTTTTCCTGTCCAACCCTCAACTTTACTGCTTTTAAAAAATACCTTGACAGTTTTTTCTCACCTTTAACATGTATCAGTTAGATTAATGTTAATGACCTTGCTTGTAACTTGTACCATCTTTGAACAGGGAGGAATCAACAATGTGGAATACTTTGCCACGGGCACTCAAAGGGCGCTACAATATTTCTTCCTGAATCCCTCTACTGGAGAGGTGTCTGTGAGACAGTCTTTGCAAAATGATGTTGGATTTGATAATGGACAGTACACTGTAAGTACTTGTATTTACCATGTTTTAAAATTAAATTGTTTGCACACAGTCTTCCCTAATAGTCTTAAATAAATATTTAAGTAAAGAATAATATTGTATACTGTTAAGTCATTAATAGAGCTGTGCCATGAGAAAACCAACATAGTGGGTATGCGACCAGCAAGGATCCAGACCAGCCTGCGCATCCGCGCAGTCTGGTCAGGATCCATGCTGTTCGCTAACAGTTTCTCCAATTCCAATAGGCTTTAAAAGCGAACAGCATGGAGCCTGACCAGACTGCGCGGATGTGCAGGCTGGTCTGGATCGATGCTGGTCGCAAAGCCACTATGTTGGTTTTCTCATGGCACGGCTCAATAGTTTTATGGGACATATTTTTGTTGATTTCATGCTAAAATAAATCCCAATGGTCAAACATAGTCCCCATTCATTAAATGTTTACCGGTTAAAATCCAGAAATTGATATCCCCATGAAACTTTTCACCAAACCATGAAATTAAAATGATTACACTACATCAGGTGTTTCGCTGCAGTGCCCACCAGTGCCCACCTGCACCGAAAATAATTGTAGGGATACCTCATCCTCCTGTGCCATGAAAAGCAGGAAAATTAGCATACAAATAGTGCTTTAGTATGACAAAACTAAGAAAAATATCTTTACCCAAACATATACAACTAATTTATGTTGTCTTTGTATCATAATGAACATATAATAATGCTGCCATGTTTCTACTGCAGATGACTGTATTTGCTCGTGATAATGGAACCCCACAGCTGCAGAGTGCACAGGCTGCCACGGTCACAATCAGTGTGATTAGAAATAACTTTGGCCCAGTGTTCCAGAACACGCCGTATAGTAGAGATATTTCACAGAGCACCAGTTCAGGGACAAGTGTCTTCCAAGTACTTGCCACAGATGCCGATACAGTAAGTTTTTTTTTTTATGTAACACACGTTTGCCTTCCCTAAAGGTGAGTATGGACTAGGAATATATTAGTAGAAGGTGTGAACCTCCCGCAGGGTGAATGTTTTGGTGTTGAAATATGACAGAAGGCATCTCCAGCTATTTACCTATCTACAAAAATTAATATGGAAAAGTTGTGTTGTAGCAGAGAATCAAATTGAGCATTTAACTCGTTATCATAACTATGTTTGCTATAGCATTTATTTATCATGTTTTTGAAATAATGGGAAAGAAATAAAGTCTGTACACATTTTTGGGTATGACACTAGCATAATAACATTTTGCTCTGCTGAAACAAAACTTTCTCAGTTTTTACCTATTAAAGGAAATCAGTTTACAAACAATGTTTCAACAGATGAATTATTAAATCCATTAAATAAAAGTGATGAAATACTAGGCAGAGCATTGTATTTTTAGCTGGACTATTTGGAGAATAAAGATACATGTAGCTATGATACCCACTTTGGCATTGTAGTTGGCATTGCCATTGCAAGCAGGTACCTTAACTACGTGACATAGGGGGACATAGTGAATATTTTATTTTAGAAAGCAATTTAATAAAACTTAAAAATATACACATAAAATGTGTGTTATTTACAAAACTAAGCAACTTTCAATCAAAACTGTTTCATAATAGTTACTTTTTTGTTCAGGTTTAAGTATTTGAACTGTGTATCACCTAGGTAATTTTCTAGATTTTCTCTTCAGAATAAAGGGGTTGATAGGTAAACAAACACCAGGAACCGAAGTATAGGTGTTTATAACAGATGCATTTCTCAGTACATGATATTATAATTCAGGTTCCGGTTTATAGTATTTTGGCTCTGCTTATTAGACCTTATAACCATTTCTTACAGTTGTTTGAATCATGTAAATGTTTCAGAACCAGTTCAATGCTGTGTCCTACAGTATCGTTGGCGATAACGAGGCTCTCAATCTGTTCAGCATTGATCAGAACGGCAATATCAGAACAACAGACAGTCTGTTTGCCCGTTCAGAGGCTTCATACACGGTATGTTTTACCTTCATACTTCATTTCAATACGGGACAGAAATTGAAAATTGTACATACAAATACCAAGGAAAGAAATGACCTCATCTTTGTTTAGATGCAGCCCTACAGCTGATATTGTTGAGAACTGCTGTAGTACCTTTAAAAGTGTGTTGTTAAATTTGATATTAAATTCTACTTATTTTGGTATTTAATTAATTATTATATCACTTGACAGCAGGCCGATCAATTAGCAGTGAGACAGTTTGAGAGTAACAAACATTCTCTGCTCAGCTTGTCAGTTAGTGGTAATACACTTAGTGACTAAATATTAAGAAATTTTATTGTTATCTGGAAAATTTAAATGAGGACTTCTGGCATTAGATGTCAGTAACTTTGCTCTTGTAATATAAATATCACTTGGATGTCAGTACTTCATGTTCTATAACTTGATTTTATATATGCTTGTAGATGTATATTTATACTTTATATAATTTAGGTACGAGTTATGGCTCAAGATAATGGTATTCCAGCCCGCACAGCTTATGAAGTTGTTGTGCTTACCCTTTCAAGAAATGAGAACACTCCATCATGGATCACTCCATCCAGTTTTGGCAATTATCAAGACACCACTCAAGTACTAGAAACTGTCGGCTTCAACACACAGATATATGATTTCCAGGCTGTAGACAATGATATTGTAAGTCTACTATTGTTGCCTCAAAGTCTTGTTTTTCAGTATTGTAAGGAACAGGTTAAAAAGACTGGATTTTATACTCCCTGTGACAGTGACCCTGGAGACATATAGTGTTTAAACTGTATGTCCTTCATTCAGTCCGTCTATAACTCTTTCATCCTTTTTTGTGTATTCAACTCCTTTTTATCCAATTCGAATGAAATTTGGTATACTACATATTTACCTTTTTTACTCAGATCTTTAGGTATCCAGTTTTCATCCATTTAAAATGAAATTCGGTGTGCACCATCAACAACATGTACATAGTTTAATTTTTTCTTTGAGGTATTTTCCTGCTTTTGGCTATATATATGATATTACAATAGCACCTCTGTACTTAACTTTCCCTACAGTTCCATCCAATCCAAATGAAACTTTGTATACATCATCAACAGACATGCACATATTGTTGGCACTTTCATGTCTGATTATTTTCATGAGTTATGCGCCTTTTTGGGGGCTTTACAATATACACAAAATGTATTTAGCATACAGCTACATTTGTACCTTGTAAACTGAACTTCATCAGTTTCCATCCAGTTCTAATGAAACTTAGTGAACATCATCATTATGATGTGGAGATATCATCTCAAGTTTCATTTCTGATTACCATGTTTAAGTAAGCATTTTTTAGACTTTTATATTATTATTCTGTTAAGCATTTTCAGAGGGCATATGCCTTACAATGTACACCTCATTCTTGTCATGAAATGTTTTGTATTTTCTCTTTGCCATGAGGCAGAAATTTTGATAAGAAAAAGTAAGTTTATCCCTAGGAGATACGAGTACAAAGTGTAAAAGAAGATGATAAATGTTGCTTTTTATTTGCTGAATTTACATCCCACATTTTTTCAGATCTATCTCAGTGTATCTCTGGTAAAGATATTAGTACATTTTGTAGGATAAAAGAATTAAAGTTGGTAATCTTAAAGCTTAGCTCAACATGTACATGAAATGTTGTTTTTTTTTTTTATATAATATATTACATAACTTTGGGCCAGTATTCATCAATGTTTTAAGTCTAAATCTTAGACTGAATTGCCCTATATTTGATAATCGTGTACAGATTTTGTTGAAACTTGTATCAACAGCAAAAATCTATGCAAAGTTCCAGCAGGATAGGGTTATCACAAAGGGAGTTATGGCAATTTAAATGTTTTAGGTTTAAAGTCTTGAGTCTTAATTTCAGACATAAAACAGTGATGAATGCAGGCCCAGTTTTCAGCCTTGTAGCCTTTGCAAATTATAAGAAATAGATATAATCGAGTATGTGATATACAGTTTTATTAACAGTTGATGTCTATTCAAAATGACAGGTATTTCCTGGTTTATGCATGGTAGTGTGATTTTGTTAGTGAATTCTGTAATTGTTACATTCACAGGCTGCTCCTTACAATACTCTGAAGTTCACAGTGGTTGGAGACAACCCAGCACCTCTTTACTTCTCAGTTGCCGAGACAACAGGGGTGGTCACTCTGAGATCAGCTCTTTATGCAGACACCACACAAAATCAGTATATTGTAAGTGATTTGATAAATTTTAAGTAGAAAAAAAACATGTACATGTACATTTCAGACATAATATTGTGCCAATAAACATTTTACCTGTTTTGATAGACATATAATTTTGTGTTGAAATGTAAAGTTATAAAAAATGTCAAAAGTTGAATATTTCAACTTCTGAAGTAATTTTCTCAGCTGCCTAGAACTACCTTTTTAAGGCTGCATTCTTCAGCTTGAATGTAAGGCCTCTGCAGCCCACTTGTTTTGGTTTCTGAATTTCAGTCGCTTGCCACTTTGTGTTTGAGACCTTGCTTGAGTTGTCAAATACTTTCTTGTGAAGAAGCTATCTGGCTGGCTTACGGAAAGTCGTTGGTTTTACCCAGGTACCTGACTGCCAGAAATAATAGCATGGAGAGGCACCTGTGGTCTTACTCTGCCATGAAAAGCTGGAAAGTTGCCATGTGATCTATAATTATGTGATGTTAAACCTCCCCCCCCCCCCCCCCCCAAAAAAAAAAAAAATCACCATGAATGTAGTCCTCAAACTGCAAACTAGAAATTTTCATCAGCAATTATTTTCACTGTATTTGAGAACTGTTGATATTTATATAAATGTTATTATTGTGATAAAAAGCTCTCTGGGCATTTATTCCAAATATTTGGCCATGTGAAGCTATTCTGAATTTAAATTTAGCAAACTTAGAAAGTACAGGTATGTAATTTTACGGTACTAAAAGAAAATGGAGTAAAATAAGTTGTTATGCTTTGGTTCCAGCTTCAAGTCACCCTTGGAGACCAAGATGGTAGAGCGAACGTTAATACAGCCACCCTAACCATCAATGTGATACGCAACCAGTTTACACCACGCTTCTTAAACTTGCCATACTCGTTAACAATCAATGAAAATTCTGGAACCACCCAGACTATATTCACTGTTACAGCTACTGATGATGATCCTCCAAACACATTTGAACAAGTTAGATATCAGGTGACTGGAGACGGAAATGCACCAGTATTTTTCTCTGTTAATGAGTTCAACGGTGGTATCTCCCTCACACAAAGCCTTGCCAATGTTGCTCAGGTCACATACAATCTTCGCATTACTGCCTATGACAATGGGATACCCAGCAGAAGTAATAGTACCATAGTTGTTATAACTGTTGATCGCAACCAGAATGCACCATTCTTCCAGCCAGTGTCTTACTCTGCAAGTGTAGCTGACAGTGGAGCTCTTGGAGCAGATGTTGTTCAGGTCACAGCTCGTGATCGGGATACCGTGGCTCCATATAACACTGTCCGGTATCAACTTCGCGCTACCACAGGTAGTGAATATTTCTTCATTAACGAGGAAACTGGAATGATCTATGTGGCTAGGAGTGTTGCTCTAGATTCTCAGGCACCTCAATCCTACAACCTCCAGGTTGGTGCTTATGACCTTGGGACACCATCCAGATCTGCGGCCCAAGATGCTTCAGTGTTTATTTCAGTAACTAGAAACCAGTTTGCTCCCATTTTTAGTGATGATGTATACAATGCACAGATTGAACAGACAAGAAATGTGAATAGCTTTGTTCTCCGTGTCACAGCAACAGATGCAGATACAGTGTCCCCATTTGGAGATGTGACATATCGACTGATTGGGGATGATGCTGGAGTTACTTACTTCAACTTTGACCCTACATCACGCAATGTATCTGTGGCACGCCAGCTAACCCTTGATACAGCTACATTCTATCAGTTGCGTATTGAGGCACGTGATGGAGGCTCCCCCTCAAGAAGTGCAACTGCTCTTGTACAGATAACTGTCCTCAGAAATCTGTTCACACCTGAATTCACACAACAGTTCTACAATATAACAATAGATGAGACCCAACAGCTTAATCAGAATCTTCTTCAGATAAATGCAAGAGATGAGGATGTCTCGGCACCACATAATACCATTATTTACACGATGAGTAATAACTTCAACACCCTAGCATCTCAGTATTTCACGGTTAACTCTGCTACAGGAGCTGTAACACTGAGGCAGTCTCTTCT
Organism: Mercenaria mercenaria; assembly: GCF_021730395.1. Classification (NCBI taxonomy): domain Eukaryota; kingdom Metazoa; phylum Mollusca; class Bivalvia; order Venerida; family Veneridae; genus Mercenaria; species Mercenaria mercenaria. The sequence continues at coordinate 86,293,672 of NC_069362.1, read as the reverse complement.
GAATGACAATGCTGACACTCTTAGATATACATTTACTGTCTCCATTACTGACAATGGCATTCCACAACGTTCTGCGAATAGTTTTGCCAATGTTGAAATCAACGTGATTCGTAACACTCGGGCTCCATTCTTTGTTGACACACCATATGATAGAGAGATAGATTACACAGAAACTACCGGATCTGCTATCTTTACTGCTACAGCACGTGACATTGATGTTGCACCCTACAATACAATCACATACGACCTGATTGGTGATGATGATGCCACAATTTTCTTCAGTATCGATCCCAACTCGGGTATTGTTCGTCTGCAACAGAATATTATCCAGGAATCAACTACACGCTACAGGGTATGCAATATTTTTCTTTTAGATCAAGATAGAGATGAATTGAAAACTTGATTATAATGTTTTGTTTTTTGTTATATAAAGTATTTCTCGCTTATAATAGATACTAAACTACAGTCAAAGCCTATTTTAAGGGAAAAACAGCCTGGCTGCATAAGGCAGATGGCTGCTTAAGATAAGTGTTTAAATTAAAACTAAATACCAATGTGAGAAGTTAGCTGATGGCTGATTAAGTCAAGTGGCTGGTTAATAAAGGTGACTGCTAAAGCAGGTTAAACTGTATATGAGCCGTGCCATGGGAAAACCAACATAGTGGCTTTGCGACCAGCATAGATCCAGACCAGCCTGCGCATCCGCGCAGTCTGGTCAGGATCCATGCTGTTCGCTAATGGTTTCTCTAATTGCAATAGGCTTTGAAAGCGAACAGCATGGATCCTGACCAGACTGAGCGGATGCGCAGGCTGGTCTGGATCCATGCTGGTCACAAAGCCACTGTGTTGGTTTTCCCATGGCATGGCTCATATATGTTTTTACTACATTGTAAATACAGTGGTTCAGAGAATTGAAAATGTTGTGTCCATGTCCATACCTTTTGCTATAATGACAATAGAAAGAATTTATAGATCATGCTGCTGATGAAAACTATAAAGTTAAATGTAAATGCAGTAGAAAATGGTCACAGATATGACTTTGATTACTACTTGGAACTGTTACTGTATTTTTCTTCTATTTTCAGTTGACTATTCGAGCTCGAGATAACGGAAGTCCAAGTCTGTTTGATACTGAGACTACATTCATCACTGTTCGTAGGAATTTGAACACTCCTCAGTTTGGAACAACACAGTATGCTGTAACAGTCAATGAAAATACTGCTCCAGGAATCAGCATTTTACGTATACAGGCTTCCGATAGTGATACTAATGTGAGTTTGGGTTGCATTTCTTTTTTAAATGTAGATTCTGTTACAGTAGTAATTCTTCCAGGATTGCTTAGTTTCTTTTGTCTCTTTTTGTGACCAAAATGGAAAGTTTGAAGTTCTACTTATTCACCTGTTTAATTAATTATAAACATAAATGACAAATAGGTTTTATTTAATACAAAAATTTTCTATTTCAGAGTCCTAACAATGCTGTACGCTACTATTTTGATCAAACGGTGTCTCGATTCAGCCTGGATTCTGAGACTGGTATTATCTATGTAAGAACCAACCTGTATGGTGAGACTACAGAAACATTCACAGTAAGTTTTAATTTTTTATCTCACTTGAGCTTATTTTGCTCATGTTGAGCTTTGAGGATGACTGTGTTGACCTCTCTCATTTGTCCATGATTTCTAACAAAAAGTACTACTAAACCGTTAAACCAATTGCAATCAAACTTCACAGGAATGTTTCTTGGGAAGTTTTCTTTAAGATTCCTTCGAACTAGGTCATCCATTCAGAATTTTGATTGTCATGGCAACCAAAACATTACTTGAATACTTACTTGAGAATACTTAGCCTTCTGCTCAGAAACCTAATAGCAGTATTTCAACATAATTTCTGAGGTATATTCCTTGGGTGAATTTCTACAAAATTCCTTCAGTTTATTTTGAATTGTCTTAAAATCATGGCCACCAGGGGGAAGTGCTAGTTTTATTCTTAATAGCTATAAAGGAAACTTTAATACTCTGAAGCAGCTGGCTAGATTTCAGAATGCATTCATTTAAAAGTTCTTTGGGTGACCATTTACCAAATTCCCTCAAACTGTGTTGATTTGTTAAAAATTGCCACCAGGTGATGGGGCTTGTTTTCTGTTTGTCTTAAGGAATGATTTTAAAATCTCTTTCTTCAACTGATTGCATGCCTTTGAAGTAATTTTACACATGTTCCTTCTGCCATGTTCCTTCATATTACTGTATGTTGATAAATATGGCCACCAGGGAATAGGGCAGGTTTTCCTTTTCATGACCAGAGGGGAAATATCAAGAATCTTGTCAGAAACTGATGGCTTTAGTTTAAAATAGCATCTTAGTGAAATGCAGGAACATGATTTCCCTCTAAGACCATGCCACAAAAAAAAAATAAAAAAAGAAAAAAATATATAACCATCTTTTTTTTTCAGTACAATGCATTTGCACAAGATTTGGGAACTCCACAACTGACAAGTCAGTCGATTCCCGTCAGTATCACAGTTCAGCGTAACAACTTCCCGCCTGTGTTCATTAATGAGCCATACTCTGCAGATATAACTGACGGGTTCGGGTTCGGATCAAATATCATCCGAGTTACAGCCAATGATGAAGATATCATTGTAAGTTTGATTTTATTTTCTGCAATAAATTTTCGTAGAAGGAAAGATATTATACAAAACATATAAATCTCTATCCTTAATTGATCATAATTCTGATAGAAGTTAATATGTAGGTGTGTAGTATGGATGTAGGTGCATAGTAGGTACATAGCATCATTGACATGATAGCTTTTATTCATATAAAACTGGTACATCTTAAAAAAGTAGCATTTCTAAAGTACAAACTATATAAATTTGTGTCTGTATCTTTCAGTCACCATTTAACACGATCTCTTACTCAATTATTGGTGATGATGTTGCCCCCAGTCTGTTTGTGATCAACAGTGCCACTGGCATGATCAGCTACAGAAGTAATGCAAACGTTGGCAGTGACAGTACCTCAATCTATCAGGTTTGTGTTTGTCATATTTCTACTGTTGAAATCTTTAAAATATTATGTTATAAGTTGTATAGTTTAGAGGAATTCATTTAGCCACTGTTGGAATATCTTTATTGAGATTGGAGATAGTGCCATTTTAATATACATCTTTTTTATAGCTCTGAACATTGACTTTTTTCATTTTGTTTCAGCCACTCTTGCAGCTTTTATATTTAAAAAAACTAAAAGAAAAAATGAAATTCATGTCCATGTTACCTTATTACAAAGTTGATGAGATACCCATGTTAATTACAGGTGCGTGTATTAGCCATTGATGGCGGTATCCCATCATTGACAGACACCACGGTTGTGTACCTGAATATCACAAGGAACAGGTTTTCACCAGCATTTTCACCAATTCAGTATACTGACTTAATCCCAGAAAACCAAGCTCTTGGTGCAGAGATTCTCAGAGTGACAGCTTTTGACCAGGACACTGCCGTAAGTTTTTTTATTTATTTCCATTGCTGATTTTTTACACATTTGAACACTAAAGAGTATTTTGTAAAAATCTTCCACTGGTTTTCTCTAATGTGTGTGTGTGTGTGTGTGTGTGTGTGTGTGTGTGTGTGTGCGTGTGTGTGTGTGTTTAAGGGTATGGGTACACAGTGGCCTTGTCTGATTGTCCGTTTTCCTGGAAATTAGAGCAATTCCAGCTCCTATTCTTTCAAAATTGGTTCAAACATTCAGACTGCGATATGCAGATTTTTGTAAAAAAAGGAATATTTGTTAAATTGTTAAAAGCTTAGAGATGGATTTCCATTATGGAAAAAGATTGGCCAGATGCTGTACTTTAACTTCTGCGTTACTTTAGTGTTATATGTATTGATCATAGATGATTTTGAATTTTCAGTCACCCTACCGTGATGTTGTGTATAATCTAGTTGGTAACAGTCGAGCTCTTGAGTACTTCCAAGTTGGAACTAACAATGGAGTGGTATCACTGATCAAACCTGTGTACCAGGATACAGATGACACACCGTACACTGTAAGTAGACAGGTTCTTCATTGTTCACTTGCTTTTCATCCAGAAACTCTGTATAATGACAAACATTACATGTGCTGTAAGCAAACAGAACTCCATTCTTATGTGTATTTTAACTGGCCATCATTTAAACAAAAATACTGTTAAGTCAGATAACAAATGGTATGGGCAGATTAGATGTTAGCTTTAAAGTATATAATACATGCCTGCTAGAAAGGTATTATATCTATAACTCTTTCAATAATCCTGCATGTAATGTGTTAATAACTCTGCTGTTAACCTTGTTGGAAACACTGCTGTTTATCCTTCTGATAACTGCTAATAGCTCTGCTGATAACCCAGCCGATAACCCTGCCATTAACCTTGCTGATAACCCTGCCATTAACCCTGCTGATAACCCTGCCATTAACCTTGCTGATAATCCTGCTGATAACCCTGCCATTAACCCTGCCGATAACTGTGCTGATAACCCTGCCATTAACCTTGCTGATAACACTGCCATTAACCCTGCTGATAATCCTGCCATTAACCGTGCTGATAACCCTGCCGATAACACTGCCATTAACCATGCTGATAATCCTGCCATTAACCCTGCTGATAACCCTGCCATTAACCGTGCTGATAATCCTGCCGATAACCCTGCTAATAACACTGCCATTAATCCTGCTGATAACCCTGCCATTAACCTTGCCGATAACTCTGCCATTAATCCTGCCGATAACTCTGCCATTAACCCTGCCATTAAACCTGCCTGCCATTAACCTTGCCTATAACTGCTTATGACCCTACTTATAAGCATGCTGATATTAAACATGCTATTAAAACTGCCGATAAGCCTACTGTTAATCCTGCCATTAACCCTGCCAGCAACCCTGCCATTTACTGCCCATAACCCTGCCTATAATCCAGACTATGCAACCCTGCCAATAACTTGGCCAATAATTTTGCCAATAATCCTATTATTGTATCATTTGCCTCATTTTTCCAGTAATATCTCTTAATTAAATGAATATGCCTGTGATAATCTTTGTAATAACACTGTCATAATTATTGTAAACTGCTAGATATATAAAAACTTAAAGAAATAGTGTTGTAGGATGTGGTAGTCCTCATAGATATTTCATTTCTGTTATATTTTTCTAAGAATGTCCAATTCTTTTTCTATCCAGACTTATCATTCAGCTTTTTATTGATTACAAGTATATCATTTCCATTTTAGTTGACCATTACAACTCGTGACCTTGGCACACCTTCTCGTGCTGGTACCAACACGGCAACAGTAACTGTTAGTGTGTACAGGAACCAGTTCCCACCAGTGTTTCAACAAACACCATACAGAACAACGATTAATAAGAACATCAATGCTGACCGATCTATCTATAGATTTACCGTCTCTGATGCAGACACTCAGGTACAACATTTTTTCTCATCAAGTTTGAATGCACCTGACTGTTAATTAATATTGTAACCAGTTGGCATTAGCCTAAAATCCTGTAACACTGGTTACTTGACTGCCATTACATAACCAGAGTATTTAGGGAAAAAGAGTTGAACTGAAACAAGAAAATGCGTATTTGCTTGAGTTTTATGAAGAGATGGACTAGACCATGTTGTTTCCAGGAAGAGATGGACTAGTCCATGCTGTTTCCAGGGAGAGATGGACTAGTCCATGCTGTTTCCAAGAAGAGATGGACTAGTCCATGCTGTTTCCAGGAAGAGATGGACTAGACCATGTTGTTTCCTCTATTTTAGAGTTGCTGTAATATTCAGCAGTGGTACTTTATTTCTGAAATAGTTTAATGTATATTTAAATGATTTCAATGTATTTATGCATTAATGTGAATTCTATATATTTTATACATTATAGAGTCCCTTCAATTTAGTAACAGTGTCGGCAATTGGTGATGATGTTGCCCCAACATTCTTCTATCTTGAAACTGTTTCAACAAATGTTTACAATGTGCGAGTACAGAATGTTAATGACTTAGCAGATGACACTGCCAGTGAATACCAGGTATGGTGTCTTGTTTTTCTTAAAAAATCTATGTTAGTCCATTAGAAATTTTTAAATGCATATAGTCAGTGATAAATTAGGTTGATATTTTTAGTTTTGATAAAAAGAAGTTATTGCGTTACTATGAATAAAAATCTCTTATTAACCCTCATCATGATAAACACGATTGATTCTGCCTTTGCGACCAGTGTAGATCATGATCAGCCTGCACATCTGTGCAGTCTGATCATGATTTGCACTGTTCGCCATTTAGTCAGTATTTTTTTGGTAAGCACCCCCTTTTAACAGTTAATGGTACTGTCCAAATTGAAAGATGGACAAGTTCATTATAGAAATATATTGTATTTCATTTTAAATTGTAGCTGAGGTTGTATGCTGTTGATGGAGGTAGCCTTGCATTTGGTTTTGGAAGCAGAACGGCCACTGAGGTTCTGTACATCACAGTGAATCGTAACACTTTCCCGCCTGTATTCACAAACATCAACAACATTCAGACAACCATCCAAGAAAATGCATTCCCTGGCACCTTCATTGTTGACCTGAATGCTACAGATGCTGATCCCACTGTAAGTCATTCATTTCCTTTATAGAATGTCTAACATGTTCTGGAAAATACCTTATTTGTGCAGATGAAACTCTAATGAATTTACAATTAAAGTTACATTATTGTATGTGAATTGTTTTGTTTCTACACTAAAGAAAATACCTAACACTTTCAGCCTCATCTGTATGATCACCCACCATATAAGATTTAAATTTAAAATTTTTTATAATTGATATTTTTGCATTTGATGGAGTGCATATTCTCAGACAAAAGATGTGCTTTGTTAAAAACATTACAGCTATATCAGAACTTATATTTGCATGGTTGACAAAAATTAATTAAACAGACATGTTTTTTTGCAGTCCCCAGAAAACACAATACGATATGAGATAGTTGTAGACAACCAGGCCTCGAATTTCTTCTACATTAACCCAATCTCGGGAGTGATCTCATTGCTTGCCTCAGTGGAGAACACTTTTACAAGCTTCTACAGGGTATGTTAACATGAGAATTTGATACTGTCATAATTTTTCTTGCAAGGCACAGTATTCGAATTGTAAATTCTAAAAAAGGGACTAGGGGTGTAGAATTCTTCATGTGCCAAAGCCATCCAAATTGCTTACAGAAGGTTTGTGATTCTAACCAGGTGCCTGCCCTTGTCTGAAGCAATGCCAAGAGGGCAAGAGGGGAACCTGAGGTCTTCCACCACTAGAAGTTGGAAAATTCACCGTTTGAGCCGCGCCATGAGAAAACCAACATAGTGCGTTTGCGACCAGCATGGATCCAGACCAGCCTGCACATCCGCGTACCAGTATAATGTGACTGGGTGGGATATCATGTCATATGTCTATGGCGTGATATTCCAGTGAGGCAGCACTATAAAATTGGGCATTATGCTCACTGCTAGAAGTAGACATTGTTGTTTATGACTTTATGACTAAAAAATTATGGAAAAAGACGTTAAACCCGAACACACACACACTCGCCAATTTTACTGGATTAGTGCAGCAAAAATATAATGTGTACTTGTGTAGTCAACAAATATGCAAACGTTTCATAACCGGAAATGTAACAAATTTTCTCTTTAACATGTTGCATATCACATATCACAAAATTGCAAGGGAATGTCTTGTAAATATACTAAACATTTTTTTTAAACACCTCTATTAATGAAGAAATCTGTATCATAATATAGTATGTAGGGATATTGATACAGATGTAGTACATTGAAACCTTTGACAAGTGGCACATTTGTGCCGAGGTAAATCATAGATGAGGTTTATTTATTTGATCTCTTGTACCTACTGTGCATCATTAAATCTATTTAGTGAATGTGATTTTATGAGTATTAACACATTTTGAAAAATTATCAGCAGCTGCATTTAGTTTTTATCTACAACTTCAACATTTTTTACTTTGTTTGTTTTCACATCCAGATCCAAGTGCGAGCCTTTGATGGAGGTTTCCCAACATTGTCTGACACAACCTTCGTTGATGTTAATGTGAATAGAGTTACAGAAACACTGGCATTCTTTTCCAGTAACTACGAGGAGACAATTTCGGAGAACGAAGCTGTTGGCTCTAATGTGCTTACAGTTTCAGCCCAGCCAGGAGTATGTATTTTGTTCCAAGTTTATAAGAATTAACAGTTGATGTTAGATATATTTGACTCTAAAACTTGTAATATTTAAAAAAAAAACATAAATTACATAGTGTTCCTTTTTTTTTTGAAATCTTGATGTCTTTTGAAGCATTGTCACCTAGAAGAGAATTCTTCCTTCATGTCTTAGGCCTAAAAAAAAATTGTTTCCGGTAACATGCTAAAAAAATTCGGGTAGGTAGGTCAAAATTTTTTTTTTTTGATTTTTTTTATCGAGACTTTTAGGAAATCATTTTTGTGTCAAAAAATGAATACAAGTAAGGGGGTTATGCCTTTAGAGCATCAGTAAGTTGATTTCTAACATCACTGACCATGTTTAAAGCATAAAAAGTGCAGTTTTGCAACTTCTTGTTAAAAAGTTGAAAAAAAATATTCTCCTAGGCCATGAAAACATTTAGGGTTGGGCCAAAAATTTAGGGTAGGTCAGGATACCGGAAACAATTTTTTTTGAAGCCTTACGTAGAAAATTATGGATCAGATTATTTCTGCAATTTGAAACATAATTATCTCAAAGACTTGTATTTTGTTCTACCTTCTTTTTCAACATTTTCTTATGTACATTGGTGATATAAAAACCAGGAGTTCAGATAAGGAGTTCAGGAGTTATCTTGGGTGGCATGACTTGACAGAAGATGAAGTACTGGTACAAGATCAGACAAAGAAATACCATTTTACATGTTATACCGTACCCCAAGGTATACTATGAGAACCGTGGAACCTAATGGGAAAATCTGCTAGCTCATTGGAGTTGTGCATTTCTCACATAGAACAGTTTGGCAAATGAGTACTATGCATATTGAACATTTGGTAATTTATCTTCCACCATGCACCAGTCACATTTTCTCAATTTGTCTTTTTGTGGAGACACCACATATTTTATGTTTTCATTAAGGTTGATAGAAAACTTGGATAACCTTCCATACGGACTATTTTCCACTTCTTCACGGTTGACTGTCTGAAATCGCCATTTTTAGCTCATCTGATTTTTTGAAAAAAAATGATGAGTTATTGTCATCACTTGAGCGGTTGTCGGCGTCGGCGTCGGCGTCTGCGTCGGCGTTGCCTGGTTAAGTTTTATGTTTAGGTCAGCTTTTCTCCTAAACTATCAAAGCTATTGCTTTGAAACTTGGAATACTTGTTCACCATCATAAGCTGACCCTGTATAGCAAGAAACATAACTCCATCTTGCTTTTTGCAAGATTTATGGCCCCTTTTGTACTTAGAAAATATCAGATTTCTTGGTTAAGTTTTATGTTTAGGTCAACTTTTCTCCTAAACTATCAAAGCTTTTGCTTTGAAACTTGGAATACTTGTTCACCATCATAAGCAGACCCTGTACATCAAGAAACATAACTCCATCTTGCTTTTTGCAAGAATTATTGCCCCTTTTGGACTTAGAAAATCAGTTTTCTTGGTTAAGTTTTATGTTTAGGTCAGCTTTTATCCTAAACTATCAAAGCTATTCCTTTAAAACTTGCAACACTTGTTCACCATCATAAGCTGACCCTGTACAGCAAGAAACATAACTCCATCCTGCTTTTTGCAAGATTTATGGCCCCTTTTGGACTTAGAAAATATCCGATTTCTTGGTTAAGTTTTATGTTTAGGTCAACTTTTTCTCTTAAACTATCAAAGCTATTCCTTTAAAACTTGCAACACTTGTTCACCATCATAAGCTGACCCTGTACAGCAAGAAACATAACTCCATCCTGCTTTTTGCAAGATTTATGGCCCCTTTGGACTTGGAGAAAATATCAGATTTCTTGGTTAAGTTTTATGTTTAGGTCAACTTTTTCTCTTAAACTATCAAAGCTATTGCTTTAAAACTTGCAACTCTTGTTCACCATCATAAGCTGACCCTGTACAGCAAGCAACATAACTCCATCCTGCTTTTTGCAATAATTATTGCCCCTTTTGGACTTAGAAAAATCATTTTCTTGGTTGAATATTATGTTTAAGTCAACTTTTCTCATAAACTATCAAAGCTATTGCTTTAAAACTTGCAACAGTTTTTCACCATCATAAGTGGACACTGTACATCAAGAAACATAACTCTATCCTGCTTTTTGCAAGAGTGATGGCCCTTTTTAGACTTAGAAAATCATGGGTAGGACAATATTTCTATTATACAAAAAAAATCAGATGAGCGTCAGCACCCGCAAGGCGGTGCTCTTGTTCTCAGTTACTAGAAGAAAGCAAGTTAGTACTGGTACACAATCCAGTTGTCAGTTACTTGTGGAAAACTAGTTAGTAATAGTACACAATCCTTATCCTGATTAACTAACTACCATTACTTTACTTAAATACTGTTGAAAATGGTGTCAAACTTGAAACAAACAAAATTACATTAAAATTTCAACAGGGCCTTCATGGCCAAGTGGTTAATGTCGCTGACTTCAGATGACTTTCTTATCACTAATGTGGGTTCGAGCCTCACTCAGTTTTAATTCTCGGGCCTCTATCAGAGTTTTAATTCTTCTTGTGAGGAAGCCATCCAGCTGGCTTACTCGAGGTCAGTGGTTCTACCCAGGGGCCCGCCTGTGTTGAAATAATGCACAGAGGGGCACCTGGGGTTTTCTTCACCATTTAAGCTGGAAAGCCTCCATATGACCTATAATTGTGTTGGTGCAACTTTAAACCCAACAAAAAAAAATAATTAAAAACTTCAACCTTTAAAATGGGAACGTTTGCAAATTTCAGCCTGGAATCACCTACACCTTCCCTGGTTTTGTGGACAGCCCGCAGTACTTCAACATGTCCAGCACAACAGGAACCATTTTTATACGCTCGGACCTGCGACTAGATAAAAACAAAGTGGCTTCCTTCTCGGTAACTATTTGTTAGCACAATTATTTATATTCGCTTTTTGGTCAGAATATGCGTTCATGAATTTCAGCTTACAAAAGGTAAATGTCATTCTTTAGCATTTAATCTCCTAGATGAAAACAACCACGAAATTCACCAAAATTAATTTTTCTAATGATTTAAAGGTAAACAACAAATTATAAAACTTCTCGTTTTTTTGTTGTTTTTTTTTTAAATAGTGTTTTTCTTACAAATTCTACAGTGTTTACAAACTATTTTCAGAACCATCATATATAATAATGTCCATGACATATTATTTATATTTCAGTACCAAGTAATGGCAACAAGAGCATTCTCCTCTGGCACCCAGACCGCCTATGCTACTGTTACAATCAATGTACAGCGTAACCTGAACACACCGCAGTTTGACAGACAACTGTACGAGGCTACAGTATCCGAGTCTTTACCTCTTGGAAGCAGTATTATACAGCTGACGGCCAATGATAATGATGATTTCGTGAGTTGTGTATTCAAGCGCTATGCATTTTTATTCTTAGAATGTTGCTATAAAAAAGTGAAATATTGATTTTCACTGATTTCTTGTTTTCTTCATACTTTATATTTTGTTTACACAGTCTTGTCCAAAAAGTTGAAATTAGGGGAAATGTGAGGTTTGCTAGTCACTAAGCCATCAAAACCTTGAGCTCCTGTACATAGGTTACTGACCATTTTTGTTAAAACCGTGAATTCCTTTTACATAAGTTCTTGATGCTTCCAGTGGGCGTCTCTATTTTCAACTTGCTTTACATTACATTTTTGCTGTTATATGCATGTATTATTAATTTAAATTTTCCAGATAAAGCAATACCGTTGTTGCAGTGTTTGCTTTATATTGGTGGGAAATGTATTTGATCTGTGGAATGTGTATGTATTTCTACATTTAGGATGTTAATTAATAAATTGTAAAATGACGTAAGTCGATTTAAATTTCTGTTCCAGGATGTTTTGGTTTTCCGTGCTGAACAGCAACAGTTTGGTAATCCTATTGACAATTTCTACGTAGGACCATTCTCAGGACTTATTTCCCTTAGACAAGTACTGACTAACACTGGAACAAACACATATCAGGTTAGTACACCCTACTATGTCTGTGTATCTTTCTACACTGAATGTGGTTCTTAAAATTTCGCTTGAATTTGTGATTTGATTTTCAAGTTTCTGATTTATTATATAGCTCACCTGTGCTCATGGTTTCACTATTGTGATCACGCTGTGTCTGTTGTCCATCAAGCATCCGTCCGTCAAGTTTGTCCGTCCTCGCCAAAGTTGTTCAAACGGTTCTGCTTGGTTGCACATAGTATTTCTATGAAATTCGTGCTGTTACACTAAATTTGCAATTGATAAGAAGGCAATCTGTTTAAACTGCCTGTTTGGTCTTGTTCAGAACTTGAACAAACAACTGCAAGAAGAAGCTGATTACATGAAGCAGTACACAACAGATCCACTTGTAGGATGCTGTTCTTGCATTTTGAAATTTAATACACCTGTTTTTCTAAATGTATTTTAGTTCCTGGTGTTTGCCCGTGACCAGTCATCACCAGAAAGGACTGGAACAGCTACTGTCCGGATCAATGTACTGCGCAGCAGTACTCCACCTGCATGGGTGAACAATGCCCCATACAGTACAGTGATAAACCTGGGCACAGTCGCAGGAACCACAATATATACACAGTCTAGAGCAGTTGACAGTGATTTACAGGTAGGAATTATTCAGCCAAAGTTACAACTTTACATGTCAGTTTAGTCTTCAGTGTTTTGCTGTAAGCACTTTTACTACAGTTTTCAGGCATCTAGCACAGGACTAATTCCAAATGTTTACCAAAGCATTTTCTATACAATGTCATGTAATGTTACAAATAATTTTTTATACAGCTTATCATGTCTTTCTATTTGATATGTTCAGGAACAACTGCTGTTTCATTGGGATTTTAATTTTCAAGATATATAAATGAGCCGCGCCATAAGAAAACCAGCATAGTGCGTTTGCGACCAGCATGGATCCAGACCAGCATGCGCATCGGTGCAGTTAGGTCAGGATCCATGCTGTTCGCTAATGGTTTCTCTCAATGCAATAGGCTTTGAAAGCAAACAGCATAGATTCTGACCAGACTGCGCAGATGCGCAGGCTGGTCTGGATCCATGCTGGTTGCAAATGCACTATGTTGGTTTTCTCATGGCGTGGCTCAAATATTAATTTTATTTATTCAAGGAGTTTAAAGTTGTTTTTTTTATTCATGTGACAAGAATTCCACAAGAATTATCCCCAAAGCCTAAAACAGAGTCTGGGCATTTTTATAATACCAAGAGAAATGTATGTCAAGTCAAATGAGTTTTTCACAAAGTGACCATTATTTGTATATATATTTTCAGGGACGGATACAATATGGACTCACTGGGCAGTACTTCTCGGCAGCATTTTACTTCATGATTAATGAAACAACGGGAAATATCATGCTGCGTAACAACCTGGTCAACGACAATAGTGTCTCCTACACGGTTAGTTCATTGTTATACACAACAGATACAGAGTGTATGGGGACTTGGTTGGAGTAACGCACATACATCGATTGATTCCTTTGTATCTTTGTATGTCTGTCTGTTTGTCCATATCCTTTAACCGCTGAGAATTTTTTTATAAAACTTGCCTCAGTTATTAACCTTAACAAGATGACTTGTCGAGCATACAACCCAGGTAAGTAGGTCAAAGGTTAAGGTCACACTTGGAGGCCAAAGGTCAAAAAAGGCTTAACTTCATGTCTGCTCCATATCGTCTAAAACTTAGTTTGTTAAGTTCATCAAGATGACATGCTGAGTGTAAAATCCAGGTAACTAGTCACATTTAAGAGGTCGAAGATCAAACAGCTCAAATTTGTGTCTACTCCATATCTTCTAAACCGCTGGAACAAGATTCATAAAACTAGCATCCGTTGTTAACCTCGAGACTACATGCAGAATGTACAGTCTACTACACACAAGGTCATTAGGTTCAAGATCAAGGTCAAAAAGGCCAAAGGTCATGATCACAACATTGTACTTCTGCTGTATCAAAGTCACATATGGAGGTTTGTATTTAATAACATTTAGTGGCAGATTTAGTTCACACTATCTTAACTTTAATTGTTTTTGTAAACATAATGCTCAATGAAATTTGCAGAATCTTGGAGAGATTTTGACATATTTTTATTCCTCTAAATGTTCATAGAAGACAAGCTTTACAACATTCTGAATGGTATGTCCTTATTTTTACCTGACAAAAAATCACTGAAATCACATTTATACTTACCTGAACCATGTTAATATTATGTGTTGAATTTATTTTAGCTTGGTCTGCTAGCCTATGACACAGCCTATCCAAGTCAGGTTGCCTACACTAACATCACAATCAGTGTAAACAGAAATCCAAGTGCTCCGACGTTCGACAACCGGGATTATGAGAGGACAATAACAGAGGACTATCAGCTAGGCTTGAGTTTAGTGCAGCTGGACACCTCTGATGCTGATGGGGTAATTAGAATTATAACTAGGCAATTATTATGCCATTTACACTATTCTTTTCCAAAACACCTACATAGAATATGGACTGTACAAGTGGAACATTAGCATATGATACTATGATACTTTAAAACACCTAAAAATTGAGACAAATTAAAACCATAACCTGTTCAATGACAAGCTTCTAAAATACCATTAGTGTTACTCGGGAAGTGTAGTATGAACGGCTTCTGTGCAGTATGCTGTACAAAAGGTTTTACATATATAGCATATAATGTAAATTTAATTTTTTATGCCCCCAAAGGGAGGAATATTAGTTTTCAACTGTCCGTCCATTCATTAGTTAGTTAGTTAGTTAGTTAGTTCGTTCGTCACAACGTTAACTTTTTGCAGGAAGGCACTTTACTCGCGAACCACTGCACCCAGGACCTTCAGACTTCATTTGCTGATAGTACTTATTGAGTATACCACACCTACTGACTTTGGGGTCACCAGGTCAAAGGTCAAGGTCACAGGGGCCAACGTTAACTTTTTGCATGAAGGCACTTTACTCGCAAACCACTGCACCCAGGACCTTCAAACTTCACATGCTGATAGTACTTATTGAGGACACCACTCCTACTGACTTTGGGGTCACCAGGTCAAAGGTCAAGGTCACAGGGGCCAACGTTAACTTTTTGCATGAAGGCACTTTACTCGCGAACCACTTCATCCAGGACCTTCAAACTTTACATGCTGATAGTACTTTATGAGTACACCAACCCTACTGACTTTGGGGTCACCAGGTCAAAGGTCAAGGTCACAGGGGCCTATGTTAACTTTTTGCATGAAGGCACTTTACATGCGAACCACTTGCCCAGGACCTTCAAACTTCACATGCTGATGCTGATAGTACTTATTGAGTACACCATTCCTAGTGACTTTGGGGTCACCAGGTCAAAGGTCAGCGTGCTGCGGGGGGCATTTGTCACCATTAGTGACAGCTCTTGTTATGTCTCCCCCAGGAGACATATTGTTTTTGCCCTGTCTGTCCATCCGTCCGTCCGTCCGTACGTCACACTTCATTTCCGAGCAATAACTGGAGAACCATTTGACCTAGAACCTTCAAACTTCATAGGGTTGTAGGGCTGCTGGAGTAGACGACCCCTATTGTTTTTGGGGTCACTCCGTCAAAGGTCAAGGTCACAGGGGCCTGAATATTGAAAACCATTTCCGATCAATAACTAGAGAACCACTTGACCCAGAATGTTGAAACATCATAGGATGATTGGTCATGCAGAGTAGATGACCCCTATTGATTTTGGGGTCACTTCGTCAAAGGTCAAGGTCACAGGGGCCTGAACATGGAAAACCATTTCCGATCAATAACTAGAGAACCACTTGACCCAGAATGTTGAAACTTCATAGGATGATTGGTCATGAAGAGTAAATGACCCCTATTGATTTTGGGGTCACTCCGTCAAAGGTCAAGGTCACAGGGGCCTGAACATTGAAAACCATTTCCGATCAATAACTAGAGAACCACTTGACCCAGAATGTTGAAACTTAATAGGATGATTGGTCATGAAGAGTAGATGACCCCTATTGATTTTGGGGTCACTCCATCAAAGGTCAAGGTCACAGGAGCCAGAACATGGAAAACCATTTCCGATCAATAACTAGAGAACCACATGACCCAGAATGTTGAAACTTCATAGGATGATTGTACATGCAAAGTAGATGACCCGTATCGATTTTGGGATCACTCCATTAAAGGTCAAGGTCACAGGGGCCTGAACATGGAAAACCATTTCCGGTCAGTAACTTGAGAACCACTTGACCCAGAATGTTGAACCTTAATAGGATGATTGGTCATGCAGAGTAGATGACCCCTAACGATTTTGGGGTTACTCTGTGAAAGGTCAAGGTCACAGGGGCCTGAACATTGAAAACCATTTCCGGTCAGTAACTTGAGAACCACTTGACCCAGAATGAAACTTCATAGGATGATTGGTCATGCAGAGTAGATGACCCCTAACGATTTTAGGGTCACTCTGTTAAAGGTCAAGGCCACAGGGGCCTGAACATGGAAAACCATTTCCAATCAATTACTTGAGAACCTCTCGACCCAGAATGTTGAAACTTCATAGGATGATCGTTCATGCAGAGTCAATGACCCCTATTGATTTTGGGGTCACTTCGTCAAAGGTCAAGGTCACAGAGGCCTGAACATTGATAACCAGTTCCGATCAATAACTTGAGAACCACTTGACCCAGAATGTTGAAACTTCATAGGGTGATTGAACATGCAGAGTAGATGACCCCTATTGATTTTCGGGTCAGTCTATTAAAGGTCAAGGTCACAGTGGCCTGTTCATGTAAAATCATTTTTTGGAAATAACTTGAGAACCACTTGACCTTCAATGTTGAAACTTAATAGGATGATTGGACATGCAGAGTAGATGACCCCTATTTATATTGAGGTCACTTGATCAAAGGTCAAGGTCACAGGAGCCTGAACAGTGACTTGAGAACCACTAGGCCAAGAGTGTTGAAATTTAGTGGGATGACTGGACATGCCAAGTAGATGATCCCTATTGCAGCCAACCATCAGTGTCTCTTTGACTTTCGCTCCTGACCCCTATTGACTTCTTGCCTATAGGACTTTGCATTGGGGGAGACATGCGCTTTTTTACAAAAGCATTTTCTAGTTTTATTTAAAATTGTGATGTCTATATACATGTTTCTATGTTATTTCAGCATACAGTTAGGTGTGACATTGTTGGAGTTAATGCACCTAATGTATTTAACCAACCATCCAACCTGGGTGACTATTTCTACTTGAACCCGTACAACTGCCTACTTACTCTACGTGAATCACTGACCACAATCGGTGTCAATGCTGTCCAGCTGACCGTCAGGGCTACCGATGATGGAATCCCAAACAGGCCATCTACCTTCAATGCTCTGGTGACAATCAACATCATCAGGAATGAGAACGATCCATTCTTTATTAATACACCATACATAACGACTATCCCAGAATCCACTGCCCTTGGAACCGTTGTTATCACAGTGACAGCCCGTGACAATGACAACCTTGTAAGTATCATTCAGTAGGCTGTTTTTTTTGTTGTTGTTTTTTTTTAAAGCTCCCAGCTTATCTAGTAAATATTGTTTTGTTATATGACAGTTGTTAACTTATTTTTTTATTGAGTGTATTTAGTGTGAAAGTTTTGAAATTGTAGAACAGTTATGAGTGTATATTTCTCATTTTGTAGTGTGTAATTTGATGATTCCAAAAGCTCAGATGTCAAGGAAAAAAATTTCAGTGACATCAGTATCTTGGTTTATTTAGTTTAAAAGGTTTTTAGTTGTAGAAAAGCTCTGATCATTTGGCTCGGTTCTCTGGACATTCATCTGGGTTCACTTAACATTCCGCTGGGTTCACTTAATATTTGACTGGGTTTAATGAACATTCAGCTTGGTTCACTAAACATTCAGCTTGGTTCACTAAACATTCAGCTTGGTTCACTAACATATAGCTTGGTTTGCTGAACATTCAGCTGGGTTCACTAAACATTCATCTGGGTTCACTGAACATTCACATTCAGCTGGGTTTACTGAACATTCAGCTGGGTTTACTGAACATTAGACTGGGTTTACAGAACATTCAGCTGGGTTTACTGAGCATTCAGCTGGGTTTACTGGGCATTCAGCTGGCTTTACTGAACATTCAGCTGGGTTTACTGAGCATTCAACTGGGTTTACTGAACATTCAGCAGGGTTTACTGAGCATTCAGCTGGGTTTATTGAACATTCAGCTGGGTTAACTGAACATTCAGCTGGGTTTACAGCTGGGTTTACTGAGCATTCAGCTTGGTTTACTGAGCATTCAGCTGGGTTTACTGAACATTCAGCTGGGTTTGCTGAACATTCAGCTGGGTTCACTAAACATTCATCTGGGTTCACTGAACATTCACATTCAGCTGGGTTCACTAAACATTCATCTGGGTTCACTGAACATTCACATTCAGCTGGGTTCACTGAACATTCAGCTGGGTTTACTGAACATTAGACTGGGTTTACAGAACATTCAGCTGGGTTTACTGAGCATTCAGCTGGGTTTACTGGGCATTCAGCTGGCTTTACTGAACATTCAGCTGGGTTTACTGAGCATTCAACTGGGTTTACTGAACATTCAGCAGGGTTTACTGAGCATTCAGCTGGGTTTATTGAACATTCAGCTGGGTTTACAGCTGGGTTTACTGAGCATTCAGCTTGGTTTACTGAGCATTCAGCTGGGTTTACTGAACATTCAGCTGGGTTTACTGAGCATTCAGCTGGGTTCACTGAAAATTCAGCTGGGTTTACTGAGCATTAAGCTGGGTTCACTGAAAATTCAGCTGGGTTTACTGAACATTATACTGGGTTTACTGAACATTCATCTGGGTTTACTAACATTCAGCTGGGTTTACTGAACATTCAGCTGGGTTCACTGAGCATTCAGCTGGGTTCACTGAACATTCAGCTGGGTTCACTGAGCATTCAGCTGGGTTCACTGAAAATTCAGCTGGGTTCACTGAGCATTCAGCTGGGTTCACTGAAAATTCAGCTGGGTTTACTGAACATTATACTGGGTTTACTGAACATTCAGCTGGGTTTACTGAGCATTCAACTGGGTTCACTTAACATTCAGCTGGTTTTACTGAGCATTCAACTGGGTTTACTGAGCAGTCAGCTGGGTTTACTGAACATTCAGCTGGGTTCACTTAACATTCAGCTGGGTTCACTTAACATTCAACTGGGTTCACTGAACATTCTACTGGGTTCACTGAACATTCGACTGGGTTTAATGAACATTCAGCTAGGTTCATTGAACATTCGACTGGGTTCACTGAACATCCAGCTGGGTTCACTAAACATTCGACTAGGTTAACTGAAAATTTCCCTGGGTTGACTTACAGCACAGTAGTTGCTACAGTATCAGGTACATGTTTAAAAAGTTACACAAGTGTAGGTGGACATTCATACAAGGAATTCACCTGTTCCTTTTCAGAACCAGGCCCTTAACTATGTGCTCATTGGTGATGACTCTACATCAACGTACTTTTCATTCAATGCAACTAACGGACGTATAGCTGTATCTCGGTCGTTACTAGAGGAGAATAGAGATTTCTACATTGGAAGGATTGTTGCCTATGACAATGGATCTCCTCCAAGGAGTGCTACAGTTACTGCTAGAATCAACATCAACAGAAATGAGAATGCCCCGATTTTCAGCCCACAGAATTATGAAGAGTCTGTCCTAGAGACTGAATCAACCAATTTCCCTATTTTGAGGGTAACTGCAACAGATGCTGACAGAATTGTAAGTTTCCTCCCTTTGTGTTATAAAAAGAAAGCTATTTATATTATAAACTTGAATTTCAATTGAAAAACAAACTAAATTGCGTTCAAGAAGTGTAATTGGTTGTAAAACATCTATTATATGAGAGAAAATACTGAATTTTTTTGTTTCTTTCATGAAGTATATTTAGTTTTGTCATTGAATGTTTTATGTAATATTTCAGTCACCATGGAACAGTGTAACTTACTCCATACAGACTTTCAATCTGAACACTCAAGTGAACACATATTTTGAACTAGATAGTAATACTGGTGATATCAGAGTCCGTATTCCACTCTATAATGACAACTCTGACACCTCCACTTACACATTCACTGTGACAGCAAGGGATGGAGGAGGCAGGACATCATTCCAGGATGCCCAAGTTACAATTAACGTGATCAGGAACTTGTTCGCTCCACAGTTCCAAAACACCCCATACTCTATTGTTATCCCATTTACTGTAAACAGTGGGTTCACAGTATTTGATGTTAATGCAACAGATGCTGACAGTGTGGTAAGTATAAATGTGCAGTTACATGAGGAAATGTTCTTTTTGTTAACCTTTAGCCTGCTGGCGGCAAAAGAATCTGCCTTTGACACTAGTGCAGACCAAGATCAACCTGCACATCCTTACAGGCTGATCATGCTCTGGACTGAAAATTCAGTCAGTAAATTTTCAGTCAACACCCCTTTGAATAATAAGTGGTACTGCCCAAATTGAATGATGGACCAGTCCATTTTAGAAATTTAGCAGGCTAAAGGTTAAATGATGTTTTAGTTTAAATACAAAAGTGTAGAATTATATGGCAAGTGGATATGCAATAGCTCAACTTGTGTTGGAACTTGAAAAACTATACAAAGTTTATCAAATCATACAACTTTATTGTAACATTTGTAGTGCTTAATCGCTGTTTTAACTGTTATTGAATCATGTATGTGCATTGTATACCAGATCTACATGAAATGATTATTTGGTTTCAGGATCCATATAATAGAGTGACATACTCGATTATCGGAGATGACCCTGCACCAAACCGTTTCTTCATCAATCCCTCAAGCGGCATTATCTCGTCCAGTACACAAGGGCTTGTCAATGACGTCAATTCGTTCTATGTGGTACTTCTTTTTTCTTTTTCCATGAAACATTTAAGCTAGTAAAAAAATGGTATTTACATCAGTTAAGCTTTGTTGTTCAGCAGAAATAGTGCTAAAAAGTTGGGTTTAAATTGGTTGTAGAATGACTAATAATTAAACAATCAATTTGATCATGTCTGCGCCATGTTGTAATGTCTTTCTTTGTGCTAGTTCTGAAAAACCAGGCTTTCAGGGCCTAATATCTATGATGATACACAACAGGTGCCCTTTTACCCTGTAATTCTCTTTTTATGAAATTTCAAGACAGACATTCAAGAATTTGAGTTCTAGTCTGTAAATAACTGTGTAAACACAAACATGCAATTTATAAACACCAGTCTCTAGAGACTAATGTTTTGTTTCAGATCCGTGTTCTGGCTCAAGATGGTGGTACCCCACGTTTGTCCTCTACTACAACAGTATATGTTGATGTTGAGAGGAACCAGTTTGCACCAGTCTGGCAGCCACAGAATTACACAGTGACAGTAAATGAGATCCAGGACCTTGGAGTTACCATTCTTACATTAAATGCATTTGATCAGGATATCAGAGTAAGTGAAAATTTGCTTTACAGTCGAACTTCGTTAACTCCTAATCAATGGGACCAGCAAAATTTGATCGAGTGATCAGTTGTTTGAGCCATCGAACAAAATTTATTATACAGGGATTTTCCGGGACCTGACGATGAGTTCGAGAGAAGGGTTGTGTACGAATTATCCGAATTTGAGTTAACGAAGTTTGACTGTATAATTGGAATTTTCTTACAAAAAATTGCAGCTGTATTGTATAGTGTATAGAACAGTATGTTACAAGTAGACTTCCAGATGCAGCTGGCCACCCAGCATATCATTATTGTCTTTAGGTCAGTATAACACAATAGAATCCCTAAAGATGCAGGGTTACTTAATGTGATAAAATACTTTATTTTATGCTAACTGATGAAATACTGTGTTTTATCGGTGAGATATAATCCATATCATTGACTGCATACCACTCACTGTAAATGATACAGCTTTGCTGATCTACTTGTACTCTGTGTATAAATTTAAATTATTTGCTTAGAACAGGATGAAAATTGTAGTCGCACTTCGTTCTTTATAGAATATTTCTCGATTCAAATTATTTTACTTAATGAGAATTTCATAACGTTATGCAGCAAGAAATAAAATAAAATGGAACTTTATGTCGTGTGCGTCTTTCTAACGTCACAACACATCTGACGTAATGTTCGTTTACGTGCGTCTTTTTCCCGTGCTGAGATTAAAATTTGTTGCAAAATTCATATCTCAACGTAATTAAGCATAAAATAAAAAATTGTTTGTTTTTTGTGAATATAGAAAATATCTCACTGAGAAGTGAGAAAATTTTCATTTTCACTCCCGCTGCATGCTCATGAAAATATTAAAAATTTTCTCACTTCTCAGTGAGATATATTCCATATTCACTCAAACAAATATTCTCTATATACATGTGGATGTCTTCGTGTCAAAGGTAGATGTTAACTTTGCACTTTCTTGTATTTTTTCCCTGTAAAAAATTGTAAGAATTGAAGGATGATGATCAGTTAAGACAGCAGTTTTTAAATAGGCAAGCTACAATGATTTGAAGATAGATTGTTTTTTTGTTGTGCTTAAGTGTAACAATCTAATCAACCTGTCATTGATTATATATTTGGTTAGTATGTGACTTTAATTTTGTGATTATTTCCTATTGTAGAAGCCTACATTGCAAAATGACAGCTTACACAGTAATATTAAGATCCATCTGTGTTTGTTAGTCTTCTCTGGGTGCATTTTTGAGAAGTTCCCATTCATAACTGGAGTGGAACATTTGCAGAAAAGAAAGAAAATATTTTGCATGTTTTATTTCAGGCTCCATACAGTACTCTGGTATACAGTGCTGTGGACAGATTCGGTAACAGTCTAGCAGCTGAATATATTGATGTCACAGTGAATTCTGGAGAAATCTATGTCAGACGGTCATTGACACAGATCTCTGAAAATACACTAGTGGTAAGTTTTTGTTTACATTTCTTGTCAGAAACTCCTAAGTATGTACATTCTGTAAGATATGTATCTCTGTATAACCTGGATATTTAGGAAGATTATCCTCAAAATGATTTTTAAGTGAATTGCTGGTATGCTTGCCATGAAACCTTCACTTGCAAAATAAAAACTCAGTTAATACAGATTTCCTTTTCTTTTAAGGGTTGGTAATAAAAGGCAACATCCAATTACCATTTTTGCCCTAAAATTTGCAATAAGTAGGTGTTTTTTCAAGAAACATTGATTAAATGCAAAGATTAAAAGAATTTTAATTGTAATAAGTATTTTTTTGTGAGATTTTGTGAAAGCAAATGCCACTTTTTTTTGCCACATTTTTTTTCAAAGACGATTCTGAATTTTGATTTTGAAAAGTATAAATTTTAAAATGCAAGTTGTCTTCACAATATGTATAATGGACTGTATTAGTGGTTAAAATACCATTTTAAAATGTTTGTTTTTGTTTGTTTACAATCTAGTTGGAAGTGTCTCTACGTGATGATGATCCAGAAACACCAAAGAATGCTGTGAGAAATGCTTTCGTAACTGTGAACATAGTTCGTAATGAGTTCAGTCCAACATTTAACAATGTACCGTGTGATGTGACGTTACAACAGCTGAACACGAACCAGTTCTTCCTAACCCAGGTTACAGCAACAGATGGCGACAGTGCCGTAAGTTTCTTTTGAATGCAGATGTGAATATACATAGCTTTGTATGAATGACCTGTTTGTAACAAAAGGCCAAAACTTTGATCTCCAGAATGATGAGGGCAAAATGTTCTCCATGATTTTACAGACAATAATGTCAGTGCTAGAAAAAAAACAGTATTGTTACACAATTCAGAAACTCTTTGCATATAGGTTAGTTTACATGAATGAGTGAAGTGAAATATAGGTTGAAAAACAAATATTAAAAATCCTAATTCAATTGAAATTTTAGCTCTCAAATTCATAGCTGTTTGTAAAATGTAATAGTTTAGTTTATTTCCCAGGTAATTTTTATGTTTTTAGAACCTTACCTTAAACCATTGTAATATTTTATTTGAGGGTTTTAAACTTCTTACAATTGATTTTACCGAGGGCATTGTTCTCTGCCTCGGAACAGAACTTGATTTTATTTATTGGGGTCAGTTCTTGCCTCCTTATAGAGCTTTATTTTACTGGTGGGGTCAGTTCCTGCCTCATTACAGTGCTTGATTTAGCGAGGGCAATTTACAGATTCTCTGAAAAGGGATTCATTTTAGCAACAAGAGTCCGTTCTTTTCTCCAAACAGGGCTTGATTTTACTGGTGTGGGTCAGTTTCTGCTGCCTTACTTGGCTTGGTCTTAATGATAGGGTCAGTTCCTGCCGCTTTACTTGGCTTCGTCTTAATGATGGGGTCAGTTCCTGCCGCCTTACTTGGCTTGGTCTTGATGATGGGGTCAGTTCCTGCCACCTTACTTGGCTTGGTCTTAATGATGGGGTCAGTTCCTGCCTCCTGAGATGGCTTGATTTTACCAGCGGGTTCAGTTTTTGCCTCTAAATGGCTCATATGATTTTACCAGCGGGATCAGTTCCTGCATCCTTACTAGGCTTGATTTTACCTGTAGGGTTAAGTTTTAATGATTGGGTTAATTCTTGCTTCCAGAGACAGTTTGATTTTACCAGCGGGGTAGTTTCCTGCTACCTAACAGGGCTTGAATTTACTCGTAGGGTCTGAGTTCCTCTCAACTAATAGAGCTTGTTGTGTTTCTTAACAGAACAGAACTTTGTTTTTTTCTTTAATGTACAATATGGGGACAAATAAAGGGGCAGTTGGAAATGTAGTGCTCAGTTCTGTAGGTATTTACCCAATTTTATTTCCACAGGCAACACCTTTCGGTCAGATCCGCTATGATATTATTGGAGATGACAATGCACTGACCTTGTTCAGTATTGATGAAATCAATGGAAGAATAAATGTTGTTGGTGATCTGTCTGCAGCTGGCTCTGAACTTTTCAATGTAAGTAACTTGTTTATGAATTCTTAGATATTTGTATTTGATTCAGTACATTCAAATACTTATTCTAAAACTTCTTTGCTGTATAGATCTAACTGTATTTGACATTCAGTGAGACTTGTTGGGAAATAGGTCAGACACTTCTACCAATTAGTTTACCAAGTAGAATTAAGTATATTGGTTTTGTGGCCACTGAGTGAACGATTTTGATAAAAACAGACTGTTTGTTTTCAGATTCGTGTACAAGCACGTGATCTTGGTGCACCTGCCAGATATGGCTATACAGTTTGTCAAGTCAGCGTGCGCCAGAACTTCCAGGCTCCATTCTTCGTGAACAATTCGTACACTGCTACTATAGCTGAAACATTTTTCCTTGGCGACACTATCTTGACTACTACAGCCAGAGACAATGATCCATTGGTAATGTTTTTGTAGGCTTTATTCCCGATAAAAATATTTGCTTATTTTGTGATTTTAAAAGCTATTGCAGACAATAGAAACAGTTCTATAGTCGGATTGACAGTATTACATTCTCTACAGATTCAATCGGGTTATCATGCAAATTGTACCTAGGTAAAGCATTTGCTTATGGTTTAGACTTTCATCTTCAGTAAAGATGGGACTAATTTTATTTAAGACATGCTCTAAAAGCCAAAAATTATTTTTCAAAGGTTTTCACATTTAAAAATTTGTTAGCCTTGTACAGGTTAATATTTATCAGTGTTTTGCAATATAATTATAGGATGATATGGTTTTGAACATTTTGAAACTTGTGTTGTAGGCTCCACACAATACAGTGCGTTATCAACTAACACGAGATCCAGAGGATTTGGAATGCTTCAATATCAACCAAGTTACAGGAGAACTTTCTCTACGCAGATCACTGCTGTATTCTCCGTGTACAGCATCTGTTTTCTTTGTAAGTATCAGTCACATTACAAGAGAACTTTCTCTACGCAGGTCACTGCTGTATTCTCCGTGTACAGCATCTGTTTTCTTTGTAAGTATCAGTCACATTACAGAAGAACTTTCTCTCCGCAGGTCACTGCTGTATTCTCCGTGTACAGCATCTGTTTTCTTTGTAAGTATCGATCACATTACAGAAGAACTTTCTCTCCGCAGGTCACTGCTGTATTCTCCGTGTACAGCATCTGTTTTCTTTGTAAGTATCGATCACGTTACAGAAGAACTTTCTCTCCGCAGGTCACTGCTGTATTCACTGTGTACAGCATCTGTTTTCTTTGTAAGTATCAGTCACATTACAGAAGAACTTTCTCTCCGCAGGTCACTGCTGTATTCTCCGTGTACAGCATCTGTTTTCTTTGTAAGTATCGATCACGTTACAGAAGAACTTTCTCTCCGCAGGTCACTGCTGTATTCTCCGTGTACAGCATCTGTTTTCTTTGTAAGTATCGATCACGTTACAGAAGAACTTTCTCTCCGCAGGTCACTGCTGTATTCACTGTGTACAGCATCTGTTTTCTTTGTAAGTATCAGTCACATTACAGAAGAACTTTCTCTCCGCAGGTCACTGCTGTATTCTCCGTGTACAGCATCTGTTTTCTTTGTAAGTATCGATCACGTTACAGAAGAACTTTCTCTCCGCAGGTCACTGCTGTATTCTCCGTGTACAGCATCTGTTTTCTTTGTAAGTATCGATCACGTTACAGAAGAACTTTCTCGCCGCAGGTCACTGCTGTATTCTCCGTGTACAGCATCTGTTTTCTTTGTAAGTATCGATCACGTTACAGAAGAACTTTCTCTCCGCAGGTCACTGCTGTATTCTCCGTGTACAGCATCTGTTTTCTTTGTAAGTATCGATCACGTTACAGAAGAACTTTCTCTACGCAGGTCACTGCTGTATTCTCCGTGTACAGCATCTGTTTTCTTTGTAAGTATCGATCACGTTACAGGAGAACTTTCTCTCCGCAGGTCACTGCTGTATTCTCCGTGTACAGCATCTGCTTTCTTTGTAAGTATCGATCACGTTACAGGAGAACTTTGTCTCCGCAGGTCACTGCTGTATTCTCCGTGTACAGCATCTGCTTTCTTTGTAAGTAGCGATCACGTTACAGGAGAACTTTCTCTCCGCAGGTCACTGCTGTATTCTCCGTGTACAGCATCTGCTTTCTTTGTAAGTAGCGATCACGTTACAGGAGAACTTTCTCTACGCAGGTCACTGCTGTATTCTCCGTGTACAGCATCTGCTTTCTTTGTAAGTAGCGATCACGTTACAGGAGAACTTTCTCTACGCAGGTCACTGCTGTATTCTCCGTGTACAGCATCTGCTTTCTTTGTAAGTAGCGATCACGTTACAGGAGAACTTTCTCTACGCAGGTCACTGCTGTATTCTCCGTGTACAGCATCTGCTTTCTTTGTAAGTAGCGATCACGTTACAGGAGAACTTTCCCGTAAGTATTTAATTGAGCTGACCTTACAGCATGGAACTTTTTATATAGGTATTACCCAGCAGTAGGTATTATATAGGTATTACCCAGCAGTAGGTATTATATAGGTATTACCCAGCAATTACTGAACCACTTTACAGTTTTGTTTACAGCTGAGCTAAATCATTGCAGAAAGCTTCTAAATATGTATGGTTGGTTGTGAGTTCAGTCTACAGATGGTAGATATCATTTGCCTAAAAATATCTTTTGTCTGTGCAATCTTAACCCTTACCATGCTGAGCACGATTGCTTCTGCCTTTGTGACCAGTGTAGATCATGATCAGCCTGCACATCCGTGCAGTCTGATCATGATCTGCTCTGTTTGCCATTCTGTTAGTATATTTTTGGTAAGCACCCCTTTTAACAGTTAATGGTACTGTCCAAATTGAAAGATGGACAAGTTCGTTATAGAAATTTAGCATGTTAAGGGTTAAGCTGTAAATTGTCGTAACTTGTGCTTATCAATAATTGAATTCCACATGTTACTTAAAGAGTGTGTAGATGCAAATTCATGACAGTAAGATCAGGAATTAGTGGGCAGGCCTCCCAATTGAAATGTACTTCACAGTTCATCTATTTACAGGATAAATGATTTGGTTTAATTAAAAGCATAAATTAAATGTTTAGAAAAAAGAAATAGAATATAAATAGCAATTATAACTTGTTTCTATGTTTCCAGATGCGAGCACAAACCTATGATCTCGGTACACCGCAGCTTACTGGAGCAGAAGTGAACATCACAGTGTTCGTGATTAAAAACGATAACCCACCATTCTTTATTAATGCACCATATTTCCGGTCTCTGGATGAAGATACTGTTAATGGAGAGTTGGTCTATGACGCAAGTGCCAATGATGCAGACACACGAGTAAGTTCATGAAATTAAGTTGAATATACATCCTAAATTCATTCCAAGGTGTTTACTTAGAAATAAACCACAAATTCCATGAAATGTGTTGACTTTTGTGTAAAATATTGTCAGCTCGGATATAAATTAAAAGTACTTGTAGTGTGTAAGCTGGTATAAAGTGAATGGATATAAATAATGGAGTCCATGTATGCAGCATTAATAGCTGAAGTTCAGGGTTACCCATGCCTGAAATAGTGCTTTCAGGGTTACCCATGCCTGAAATGGTGCTTTCAGGGTTACCCATGCCTGAAATAGTGCTTTCTGTACATATCTAGTGTCTTCCCATACTGCTGAAGTAGGAAAGTCACATAGGAACTACATTGTGTTGTTTGGTAAAACAAATAAAAACAGCTTTAGTTCAAATATTGCTTCTTACATTCTTTGAAACTGCTTAAAGAGTAAACTTCTGAACTAAAATTGTAACTTAAAATTTTGCAGGCACCATTCAACACACTAACCTACTCCATTATTGGTGATGATACTTCTCCAAGCTTCTTTTCAATTGACTCTGCATCAGGGGAGGTCACTCTAGCAAGCAGAGTGGACTTTGACACAGAAACTCAGTATAAGGTAGGTTTCAAGTTTGCGTATAAAACAAGACTGTTTTTCAAATTAGCATTTTCAGGTCTCTTTTGTATTAATATGATCAAGTTATTTGAGCCGCACCATGAGAAAACCAACAAAGTGCATTTGTGACCGTGCATCCGCGCAGTCTGGTCAGGATCCATGCTGTTTGCTTTCAAAGCCTATTGCAATTAGAGAAACCGTTAGCGAATAGCAAGGATCCAGACCAGCCTGCGTGATTAAATAATATGTTTAGACGTTAAACACATTGCCTTGGCCTTATATACCATGTCACTGTTAGTTTGTAACAGATGCTTGTTATTTCTAAGTTTTACATGCAAACCATGTAAAATTACCATGATCATGGAAATATAAAAGAATACAGTTACCGGTATTTTGTGTTGTGTCTTTAAAATAAATGTCTCTGTATACAGATCTAGGATGATAACTTTACACTTAAATATCAGTGGTATAGATCGCTATTTGAGCTGTGCCATGAGAAAACCAACATAGTGGGTTTGTGACCATCAGTCTGGTCAGGATCCATGCTGTTCGCTATTAGTTTCTCTAATTCCATTAGGCCTTGAAAGCGAACAGCATGGATCCTGACCAGACTGCGTGGATGTGCAGGCTGGTCTGGATCCATGCTGGTCGCAAACCCACTATGTTGGTTTTCTCATGGCGGGGCTCATTTATATTCACAACAGATACCAACAATATAACCATAAAAGTAGGGATGGCTTAAAGGGACTGACCTCTACAACAAAAAAAGAAAGTTTTAAGATAACAAGAAATATTGCTCTATTTCTTTAGAAGGCTTTGAAACTTAGTTACTGACAGATTATATGTTATGGAAACACATGCGAATTAGTTATGTTTTGGGTGTAAGAATCAAACTTTAGCTCAACTATTCAAAGAATAGTCTAGCTATTCTACTCACCCTGGCATCGGCATGGGCGTCGGCGTCACACTTTGGTTAAAGTTTTTTGCATGCAAGAACATATGGTTATCATTTAAAGGCATATAGCTTTGAAACTTGTTTTTTCATTTTCTAGGTCAATTGCCAACCTCACTAGGTCAAGTTCCATAACTCTGACATGTATTTTGGCCAAATTATGCCCCCTTTTGGACTTAGAAAATCCTGGTTAAAGTTTTGCGTGCAAGTACATATAGCTACTACTTTAAGGCATATAGCTTTGAAACTTGTTTTTTCTTTTTCTACGTCAATTACCAACCTCACTGGGTCAAGTCCCATAACTCTAACTTGTAGTTTGGATAAATTATGCCCCCTTTTTAACTTAGAAAATCCTGGTTAAAGTTTTACATGCAAGTTATTATCTCCAAAACTAATGCAGATATTGAATTGGAACTTCACATGTGTCTTCGGGGTTATAAAACTAGGTGATAGCATCAAATCCCATAACTCTGACATGCATTTTGGCCAAATTATGCCCCCTTTTGGACTTAAAAGTTCCGGTTATGTTTTGCATGCAAGTTACTTTCTCCAAAACTAATGCAGATACTGGATTGAAACTCTATAGATATTTTAACATTTAGGGTAATATTCATGCTTCTGGGACAATAAATCGAATAGTCGAGCATTGACTGTTTAATGGACAGCTCTTGTTTAAAGATTGTGTAAATTTAACATTATACATTAATTGTTGCATTTTAGGTGAGACTGCAAGTAAATGATGGTGGCAGTCCATCCCGTTACAACACAGCCATGCTTACAGTCACTGTGAACAGAAACTTGTTTGCACCTGCATTCAATCCAGTGGAATACAATGTGACCATATATGAGGATCAGGTTCTGGGAGAGGAAATTGAACGTGTTTTCGCAACTGATCAGGATGTCCGAAGTCCTCATAACGTCGTCCGATATGAAGCACAAGGATCGTTCTCAGGAAATGCTCTTACATACTTTGATGTTCGTGAAACAGATGGTGTTGTCTATGTTAGAAGGTCGCTTAGAGAAGATAACTTCCAGCAGACATCTTTCACAGTAAGTATCGCCAGTTGAAATATTCTTTAGCAATTAAGGTTTTAATTATCAGTTTTGATCTTTTCTTTAAAGGCATTTCTTAGATTGATTTTTTTTCTATGGACAGGACTTCTTAAATATTTGCTCCATAAATTTTAGTGATGATCATTTGGATATGCCACCATGCTTAACCCTTACCCTGCTAAATTTTTTTAATGAACTTGTCCATCTTTCAATTTGGACAGTACCATTAAATGTTAAAAGGGGTGCATACCAAAAAAGATACTGACTGAATAGCGAACAGTGCAGATCATGATCAGACTGCATGGATGTGCAGGCTGATCAGGATCTACACTGGTCGCAAAGGCAGAAACAATCGTGTCCAGCATGGTAAGGGTTAATTCAAAGGTTTAGACAGAATAAATGAATGACGAGTTTTAAATCAAATACAAGAATCAAGAGCTGATGAAAGTATGAGCTAAACTTCATGACTAATTAAATTTATTGACAAATTTTCTTAATTTTTTCACTTCAGTAAATGTCAGACTTCTTAACTGATACAAATAATTATATAAATTTGAAAATTCACACAAAATACTTTAAAAAAAAATTTATTTCTGAGAAAATGTCTCATATGATATACTAAAAATGTAAAAAAGAATTGCACATATTTTGTCATAACTTTTTCAAGAGACAACTTTTTGTCTTTGTTTTACTGTATAAGTGACTAATATACAGAACATAAGGAAAACATAAAACTCATGGGTATCCATGCTTTTCTCTGAGTTTTTGAGTTCTATTTAGTAACATTGCTCAGTTTCAGACAAGATCAAATATACATGTATCAAGATTTTTTTCTTTTGCCTATTTCTGGTAGCCTGTATTGTTGAATATGATTTCCTTTGCATTTATTAATGATATAGTTATTAACTATTACTGTAACTCATCAATGTAATTATAAATTTTCACATTCCAGCTGTTTGTGCGTGCTTACGACCTTGGTGTGCCATCACGTGACGGCACGAACCAGGCAACTGTGAGGATCACAGTCCTTAGAAACACCAACTGCCCAATATTCAGCAACTTGCCAGCTGAAATTACAATACCACAGTCTCAAAGCACCAATGTCAGGATATTTAATGTCTCTGCTTTTGACAATGATGCTGCTGTAAGTACATTGTAGATAAAACACTAGGTTTTCAGTCAGACATAGCTTTAAAGCAGTCATATGAGCGTCCATGAGAACCACATAGGGGTATGACAGCAGGATCCAGACACATGCGCATCGCGCAGTCTGGTCAGGCTCCATGTTTCGCTTAAAGCTTTGGATGGAGAAACTGTTAGCGAACAGCATGGATCCTGACCAGACTGCGCGGATGCGCAGGCTGGTCTGGATCCATGCTGGTCGCAAACCCACTATGTTGGTTTTCTCATGGCGTGGCTCATATATCTTTATTTTTCAACAAGCCTAATTTGCTTTTTTTCAGTCAATTATCATTACTTTTTAATAAGCCAAACTCCCCTTTTTTTATGAAAACATGTCTTTGATTTTCAACAAGCAATTTGTCTTATTCTCAGTCAAACAGATGATCCTGGTGTGTTCTTGAGTAAATGAGCCGTGCCATGGGAAAACCAACATAGTGGGTGTGCGACCAGCATGGATCCAGACCAGCCTGCGCATCCGCGCAGTCTGGTCAGGCTCCATGCTGTTCGCTTTTAAAGCCTATTGGAATTGGAGAAACTGTTAGCGAACAGCATGGATCCTGACCAGACTGCGCGGATGCGCAGGCTGGTCTGGATCCATGCTGGTCGCACACCCACTATGTTGGTTTTCTCATGGCACGGCTCAAATTATTTAAAGCAATTTGTCAGTAAATTATATATTAGCTTTCATTAATAAATCTTTCAACAACTTTACATGCAGTTTGAAATAATCTTACCATTTTGATGGAGACAATAATTCACTTTCAACATTTCTATACATTGGAGCCATGAAGTGTTGTAAAATTGTTATATTTTACAGTTTGGTAATATATAAAATACTTCTGCAGGGTCGGTTCAGTGCATTGACCTACAGTTTAGTTGGTGATGACAATGCCCCTGTATTGTTTAGGATAGACCAGAATGGATTTGTGTTTGTAACAACAACCGGACTGATAGCTGATAATGATGCCCTCTACAGGGTGAGTCTCTCGTAACATATACATGTTTTCTTAGTTTTCTTTATATCTTTACGGCCAAGTAACATTTTAAACAAACCTCAAGATTATAACATTTTCTTGGGCCATGTCTCAAGCAAAGTAATTTGATTGGTCAATAAGAATTATGTCTCAATTTTCGACCAATGAAAGTGTTTGGTTCCAAGATGAAGTGTGATATTTTGTACAGTTGTGAGACCTTGCCATCAGGAGAACTGCAAGGTTGCACAGTCAGACCTTAGGTTACTAGCTAGGCCACTGTTAGAATGTGACAAGTATATAGTAATAGTCCAATTGTCCAGGAAAGCTAATTTTTACTTGAGTTCAACAAAAAGTTGAAATACAGGTTCAACAGTTGACATATATAATCTTGACACTGGAATTGACCCAAAATTGCTTTTATTAATAGTCTGTGACTCATTGTGAAATTATCTACTTGACTGAAATGAAAAAAAAGTTCACTTTTGTACAATCGTTTTAACATTTCTGATTTTATATAATTTAGCTTCGTGTACGAGCAAGTGATGGTGGATTTATACCCTGTGTAAGGGATGAAGTGTTGACAGTCTATGTTGAGCGAAACCAGTTTCCACCTGTCTGGTTCCCCAGTGCCTTGTACCAAACTACAATACTTGAGACCCACAATGTTGGCACACCAGTGTACACGGTGCAAGCTTCAGACAATGACAATCAGGTATGTTATTCAACCTAATGTATTTGGATATCATTATATTGTTTAACCTTTACCCTGCTAAATTTCTAAAATGGACTGGTCTATCATTCAATTTGGGCAACACCATTTATTATTTGAAGGGGTGTTCATTAAAAATTTATTTATTGAATAGCGAACAGTGCAAACCAAGATCAGCAGGCTGATCTTGGTCCGCACTGGTTGCAAAGGCAAAAACACCTGCGGCCAGCAGGCTAAAGGTTAACAAAAGATTTTATGGTGACTGCCTAATTGCCAATTTTTGAAGGGACATGAATGCTTGACAGAATTTATTTTCAAAAATCCATTTATTTCTGTGGTTTAACACAAACTTTTCAATTTGTTCGAAAGTTCTAAAAAGAAAATTTATGTGAAGCACTATTTGTTAAGTGTTAGAATTGTAAATACTTTTCATTAAAGTTAAGTTTTAGTTCAGATTTCATTTATGTCTTATTTATTTCAATTTTAACAGATCTATTACATTAAGGTCTGTATAAGGGTTTTTTAAGTTATTAAAGTTTTTATATTTATTTACTTGCAGTTTGTGTGAAGGTGTTACACTGAATTAGTGTATAATTGTAACTTACAGATGTTTTGTTTAATTACAGGCACCTTACAATGTTGTCGGCTATTACATTGTTTCTGGATCTCTAAACAGTGACCTATTCTATGCCGACCCAACAACTGGACAGATCTACCTCAGAACCAATATTATTGGCACATCAGTTAACCAATACAATGTAAGTATCCAAAAACTGTTTAAATTTGCCCACTGCAGTATATATTAAAATTGTTTGAAATTCTGATTTAATGATTATGCCACTTTATGACAGATAGTGTTACCATGTAAATGGCATATATTTCATGGCTATTTTAGGTGTTAAATTCTAACAAAGATATGAAAAAAATAATGGATTATACTATGTCCATAGTTTTTGAAAGCGATGCATAAATTATAGCAGTTGTATTCAGTTTGCTTAAATATTAATAGGCTAAATCCAATTTGAAAACGTATTTTGATGGTCTGTAATTTAACACAAGAAAGTAAGAATATTCCAACGAGGGAGTAGCCCGACTGAATGATTCAGTGTGGCTTGCTATTTATTTAGAGTGTTTGAATTGATTAAAAGACACTTCTGTGATACATTTACTTGATTTTAATGTTTTATATGTAAAATAATAGGTCAAATATGAAAGCACTCATTTCTTTGTCTCCGCAGGTAGGTTGATGTGACCATGTGTTACCATTATCTTGTATTATAAAAAAACTTAGCATGTGTGATTATAATAATAATTTTGAATGGTAATAAACTTGTATTTTTAGAATAATATCAGGATGTACTATAATAAGAATAATACTGAAAAGTAATAAATGTGTTTTATTTTTAGAATAAAGAATATAATGTATTATTACAAGATTTACACTCAGTAATAAACGGATATTATTTTTGCAATGATATTTCAATTTCAGGTATCTCTGATAGCTCGCGATGGTGGATCACCATCAAAATCTGCCACTGCTCTGTTGATCGTAAACATCTTGAGGAACCAGGCTCCACCAGTTTTCCAGAATGAGCCGTACTCAAGGACTATTGACCGTAACCAGGGAACAAACACAAACATTTTGACTGTAACGGCTACTGATGCAGATATTCAGGTAAGAGTTTAAATCATAAAGGTCAGGCCACCGGGTTTTATGTTATTTTTTCCCATTTATTTAAGGAAACATCTTATTTTTTTACTTTAACTCTTATTTATGTAAACACATGTTTTTATGTGAATTTTAAAATATGATATTGCTCTGCCATTAAAACTGTTTAAACTCTTAGATGCTCTGTCAGTATATGTATACATAAGAAATAATTTGTTCCTTCTGAACAAACATTTTCATTCTCTGTTAACTTCTGGCTGAATTTTAAAAATTTTAGAGTGAAATCGCTCTGGTCATTCTACTCTTTAACACAAAGGAAGTATATAAATTCATTAACCTTTATCCTGCTATAATGGACTGGTCCATCTTTCAATTTGGGCAGTACCATTTATTATTTGAAGGGATGTTTACTGAAAATTTACCGACTGAATAGCAAACAGTGTAGATCTTGGTCTGCACTGGTTGCAAAGGCAGAACCACTTGCTGGCAGCAGGCTAAAGGTTAATGCTAGATTTTAGAAAGGTATCATATTGATATATTAGTGAATGTTGGTATTTTCAGGCTCCGTACAACACATTGCAGTATGATATAATTGGAGATGGTGCAGCCCCCACATATTTCACCATAGATTCAGGCTCTGGTAGAATATTTCTGCAGTCTTCTATTTCTGGAGATGCTACTGACACATACTACGTAAGACTACACGTTTTTTTTATACAGGCGAATTGCCAGAACGTAACCAACTACTATGTTTATTTTCATTTTTTATAACCATCTATCCCCTTCCCCAGACCTCAACCCCCAAGCCCACATTTCACCACCTGTCCAGTTTTTTTGATTTGTTTAAAGAGATGGCAGTTTTATAGTTATATCCATTCAAAAAACAATCCAAGTCACATACATGACAAAACTATGCAAAATCTTACTGAATATTACCTTTTTGTAATGAACTATAAGTGCATACTTTTGTCTGAAAGTGTTGTCAAGTAAATGTATGAATACAGTTTCCAATTTGCAGGTACGTGTAAGAGTGCAGGACGGTGGTAACCCACGTTTGTCAGATATTACAGTGGTGATCATTTCAGTGAACCGTAATCTATTCCCACCGGTGTTTGTACCACAGCAGTACAGTGAGACTATCCTGGATACACAGGCTGTTGGTCTGCCAATCTTATTCATCACGGCAACTGACCGGGATACTACAGTATGTTGTTTTTCGCACTTTCTGAGAATGATTCAATAATTTGTGAGTTTTCTATTTGCATAGACATTTGATTATCTAATATACTAGTACACTTTATGCAGTACTACCCTCATTACTACATTTTCAGAAAAGCTAAATGAGCCGTGCCATGAGAAAACCAGCGTAGTGCGTTTGCAACCAGCAAGGATCCAGACCAGCCTGCGCATCTGCGCAATCTGGTCAGGATCCATACTGTTCGCTTTCAAAGCCTATTGCAGTTAGAGAAACTTGACCAGACTGCGCAGATGCGCACTATGTTGGTTTTCTCATGGCGTGGCTCAAATCATGAATTTCACATCTGTTCCAGAATTGTTTTTATGCCCCCAAAGGGAGGCATATAGTTTTTGAACCGTCTGTCGGTCTGTCAGTCTGTCAGTCTGTCGGTCTGTCGGTCTGTCAGTCTGTCGGTCTGTCGGTCTGTCCGCAATTTTCGTGTCCGGTCCATATCTTTGTCATCGATGGATGGATTTTCAAATAACTTGGCATGAATGTGTACCACAGTAAGACGACGTGCAGTGCGCAAGAGTCAGGTCCGTAGCTCAAAGGTCAAGGTCACACTTAGACGTTAAAGGATAGTGCATTGATGGGCGTGTCCGGTCCATATCTTTGTCATCGATGGATGGATTTTCAAATAACTTGGCATGAATGTGACCCACAGTAAGACGACGTGCAGTGCACAAGACCTAGGTCCGTAGCTCAAAGGTCAAGGTCACACTTAGATGTTAAAGGATAGTGCATTGATGGGCGTGTCCGGTCCATATCTTTGTCATCGATGGATGGATTTTCAAATAACTTGGCATGAATGTGTACCACAGTAAGACGATGTGCAATGCGCAAGACCCAGGTCCGTAGCTCAAAGGTCAAGGTCACACTTAGACGTTAAAGGATAGTGCATTGATGGGCGTGTCCGGTCCATATCTTTGTCATCGATGGATGGATTTTCAAATAACTTGGCATGAATGTGTACCACAGTAAGACGACGTGTCACACGCAAGACCCAGGTCCGTAGCTCAAAGGTCAAGGTCACACTTAGACGTTAAAGATCATTTTTCATGATAGTGCATTGATGGGCATGTCCGGTCCATATCTTTGTCATTCATGCATGGATTTTAAAATAACTATGCATGAATGTGTGACACAGTAAGACGATGTGTCGCGCGCAAGACCCAGCTCCGTAGGTCAAAGGTCCTAAACTTTAACATCGGCCATAACTATTCATTCAAAGTGCCATCGGGGGCATGTGTCATCCTACGGAGACAGCTCTTGTTCTTTTATACTAAAGCAACTACAAGGTAGTTAACCTCAAGGGAAACAAATCTAAAGCCATTTAAGATGTTGAAAAGTTTAATTTTGTAACTGTAGAAAAAAACTTATTGCTGTATTAAGTTTTGAAAAAATATTGTAAGTTCAAAATGTCTTGAAAGGAGCAGATTGTCTTGGATACTTTCGAAATTAAGAACCAAGTATTTTACAAAGCTTTGTACAAATATCTGTTTCTGGTTTACACTTTTATTGTTTCTAAATATTGGATAAACATTTTATGTCAAACTGTGTGTAAATGTTAATATAATTTCTTATCAAAACTTTTGAAAACGTATATTCGGACTACTTCCCATACAAAACTTTATCTTTCCTTTATACCATTTGAAATCCATGAAAGTGTAATGATAAACTTTTGAAAGTGACTGTTTTTTGTTTATTGTTTTACCTTGCCTAAGCTAGAGTATTATATTTCAGTCGCCACACAATGTTGTGCGTTACGAGTTGCGTGGAGACAGTAACGATCTGGACTACTTTATGGTTGATGATGTAACAGGAGCTGTCATGCTGCGCCGGTCTGTGTACTCCGTGGACACTAACATCAACCAAAACTTTGCCGTAAGTCATAAAATCTGGGTTGTCTTTTAATCATAGAAGGTTTTGAAAAGACAGCTGTCTTAAAATGACCGATCTTGTCGTGTGGGATGTTTATATAACTTATTTAATGGCCTTGACATTTCATTAGAACAACATCTTGGGTAAAAGAATAGGGTCTTTATTTCTTAATGATCAATTCGTCATTTTGATTTTTTGGCATAATCTTTTTAGTAGGAAAATGCAAGTAATGACAAAAATCATGGAGTTTTATATTATTAGTTTAGATACTTGTAACTTGTTTGGTTTTATGTTCAAGGAAATGCCACAAATGTCAATTATGTTTGTTTGTTTTTCAGTTCCAAGGATATGCCTATGATTTGGGTACACCAAATTCCCTTGACACATCCATACTTGCAGATATTTTTATCCAAGTTACACGAAACAACTTCCCTCCTCAGTTCATCAACACACCATATACAACACAGATTCAAGAGACTCACCCAGCTCTGACGTCCGTCTTTAAAACCACAGCTGTTGATCAGGATACTGTGGTAATTAGTTTATATCAATTTACTTCATTGTGTGATGTCAGGTCTTGAAACTGAATGAATCTTATAAGCTGGTACTGGTGTCAATGAAGAGGTGCTACTATGAGGTTTTTAGGATTCAAACCCATGACACGAAACCCTGTAACCACTGCTTCCCTTGGAGGGTAGTGTGAACCTGGTTTTAACTCGTCAACGTACCTGATATATATGTCAAAAATATTCTTTTCTTTGCAAAATTGGTTGAAAAACCAGTGCTTGCTACATCAAAATAGATGAAAAATATTGATGAAAAAATTTTGAAACATTACTTCTTAGAGAATATTCGTACTTTGATAAAATTCTTTGTTATCTTTGTTAAAAAGAAATTTAAGTTCCTGTTACATTTACAACAAATCATTACTCTCTATTCTTCTCACTTTTTTGTATAAATATTTTGTTGCAGTCTCCATTTAATGTGGTACGTTATGACATGATCGGAGATGACTCCACCTCATCATACTTCTTTGTCAATGAAACAACCGGTTTAATAAGCCTTAGAGCAAATACTAACCTGGAGAGTGACACTACTACACTGTTTGTGGTAAGTACCTGTGATTATTATATGATCTGGTATTAAAGTCAACCCTGGATGTGAATTTTATGCCCTTTAAATACTTATTTAATTTTTCAAAATAACATTTGAAAGTTTATTTATATTAAAGTTGTTAAAATTAACTTGGATAATATGAAATAAGGCACTGCCTCAATCGGGAATCGATCAGACTTCAACTCATCCCTTTAACATTTAAAAAAAAACTGTCTACTAGGGTGTTTAACAACAAGCAAACTGTTGAGAAGCACAATGACAGACTTAAGGTGATCACAACAGCTCACACTGTGCTCAGGTGAGCTAAAAATCATACAAACTGAAAAGTTACTAGATTGCAACTCACTGTTAACAAGACTTAACAGACAGGCACACATTAACAATCTATTTGCACCACGGCAGGTTAAGAGCTCAGTCTAGGGAGACATATTAGCCTTCTTGTTGCAAGGCTT
This sequence comes from Mercenaria mercenaria, assembly GCF_021730395.1. NCBI lineage: Eukaryota > Metazoa > Mollusca > Bivalvia > Venerida > Veneridae > Mercenaria > Mercenaria mercenaria. Next base: position 86,253,376 of record NC_069362.1, on the reverse strand, counting down.
GGTTTTTTCTATTTGTGTTAATTGTAATTCTGAAATTACTCCTAAAACAAATCCTAATTTTGTTTTTATATACACATCAAAAAGACTAGCATTACACTTTATTTATTGAATAAACTGTTCACATGTTTAAGTTTTATCTGTATACACATTTATTATGATCACAGATCACACAACTTGTTTTATCCATACATGAAATATAGCTGAACTGTGAATAACAACATTTAATAACAGTACTGGATGCTTTTGTCAGGCTTTGAAATAAGTATTGTCAAAATAAGAAAATGTGACTTGCTGTAATCTGTATTCTAAAATGTACAATTTTCTCTTACAACAAGAACAAATAAACAAGAGGGGCCATGATGGCCCTGTATCGCTCACCTGACATATTGACATAAAGATCATCAAGATCAACATTCTGACCAAGTTACATTAAGATATGTCATAAATGTAGCCTCTAACGAGTTAACTAGCTTTTCCTTTGATTTGACTGGTGACCTAGTTTTTGACCCCACATGACCCTCCATCAAGACATTTTGATGAAGTTTCATGAAGATGCAGTCATAAATGTGGCCTCTGGAGTGTTAACGAGCTTTTCCTTTGATTTGACCTAGTGACCTAATTTTTAATCCCACCTGAACTAGATTTAACTTGGCCTATAGATCATCAAAATTAAAATTCTGACAAAGTTTCATTAAGATTAAGATATGGTCATAAATTTGGCTTCTAGAGTGTAAACTAGCTTTTCCTTTGATTTGACCTAGTGACCTAGTTTTTGACCCTACATAACCCAGATTCAAACTGGACCTTGAGATCATAAAGATTAACATTCTGACCAAGTTTCATGAAGATATAGCCTTAAATGTGACCTCTACGGTGTTAACAAGCTTTTCCTTTGATTTGACTTGGTGACCTAGTTTTTGATCCAAGATAACCCAATATCAAATGTGTCCAAGGTTTTATTGAGGGTAACATTCTGACCAAGTTTCATAAAGATTAGGTCAAAATTGTGACCTCTAGAGTGTTAACAGTCAAACTGTTGACGACGGACGGACACAGGGCGATCACAAAAGCTCACCTTGAGCACTTTGTGCTCAGGTGAGCTAAACGCTAGAGTTGTCACAGGAGTGACGAATTATACCTTACAATATGGCCTTATCACAGAACTAAGCCAATATCAAAGCAGCATTTTCTTGAGCTATGACCTAATGACCTCAAATTCAATCTCTATAGTTTCATGATCCTCCGCCAAAGTGTTCTCAAGTTGTTGTATGGAAAAGGTTTAAATGTTCAGGGTCATCCTGACCTTTGGAACTCTAAATCAATACAGGTAATCTCCTGGTCAAGACCAACCTTGTACTAAATTTTGTGTTTCTCATCCCAAGCATCCTGAAGTCATTGTCCAACAAGAGCGCCGCAATGCGGGGCAATATACGCCCAAAGGCTTACATCATAGGATTGGAGCAAAATTTTAAGAACTTGACTGTTGTAGCCCCAAAGGACTGGAACAACAAAAGGAAAACTTCAAAAAACAAATCTAAGTCCACAAAAAAAAAAATCAAAGTCTACAAAAAAATCCTTATCAGGTATAGGTATGTAAAATACACCTTAAAATTGGAGGTACCATCCATGTTGTAACCACAGAAAAGTGGTCTTGGTTTTTCCCTACGGCCAATAATAAAAAAGTTTCAAAATAAGCTATTATAGTAACATAAAAGGGAAGTAATTCAAAAAAAAATTATTGTAAGTACAAAAAAGAGATCTGCCAAATAAAAACAAGACCACTGCACTGCAGAGCAATATACACAAAGCAAAGTCATATATGACCTTTGACCCTTAAGTGTGACCTTGACCTTGAAGCGAGTCATCTGGAACTGCGCTCTGCACATCGTTACAATGTGGTGAACATTTCTGCCAAGTTTCTTTGAAATCCTTCCAGCAGTTCAAGAGTTACAGAGCGGACACGAAACAACTGATATGACTTTTGACCCCTAAGTGTGACCTTGACCTTGAAGCAAGTCATCCGGAACATGCGCTCTGCACGTCGTCTTGGTGTGGTGAACATTTGTGTCAAGTTTCTTGAAATCCTTCAATGGGTTCAAGAGTTACAGAGCGGACACGAAACAAACTGATATGACCTTTGACTCCTAAGTGTGACCTTGACCTTGAAGTGAGACATCCAAAACATGCGGTCTGCACATCGTCTCGGTGTGGTGAACATTTGTGTAAAGTTTACTTGAAATCCTTCAAGGGGTTCAAGAGTTACAGAGCGGACACGAAATTGCTAACGGACAGACGGACACCAGCGTCATAACATAATACGTCCCTTCGGGCGTATAAAAACCGTTTTAAAGAACCATTATTTATTTTGTTGAACTTAACATCACACCGACACAGGATAGGTCATATGGCGACTTTAGTTTTAATGGTGGAGGAAGACCCCATGTGCCCCTCCGTGCATCATTTTAAAGAACCGGGTGACCCTTGACCTGTGACCTACTGACCTCAACATCAATAGGGGTCACCTGCTGGTCATAATCAACCTCCCTAACAATTTTCATGATCATAGGCTCAAGCATTCTCAAGTTATAATCTGAAAAACATTTCACTGTTTTGCCTTATTGTGACCTTGACCTACTCATCTCAAAATAAAACTTGACCTGCATTTCATGATGTGACACCATTGTACCAAACTTTACACCTAGGCTCAAGGTCTTCAATTATCATTCGGAACGGCTCAACTGGTTCAAGGTCACTGTGACCTTGACCTTGATCTATTGACCTCAAATTCAAACAACCTGTATTTTATCATGTTACACCTGTGTTACAAAAGCTATGATCCCAGGCCAAAGCGTTTGCAAGTTATCTTGACCTTTGACCTACTGACCCCAAAGTCGAACTTGACCTGTAACTATGTACCAAAAAATATTTAAAGCGGTCAAGCTTTTCATGAGTTATCACCTGGAAGCCATGAAAACCTACTGACTGAAAGACAAACAAGCTTACTACATTGGGGAATAACAGAACATTCTCTTTAAAATCTCGTGAAAAATACGAGAACTAGATACCCACGGGCAATATGTCAAGCCCGCCAGCTGTCAAAAGGACTGGGAGTTGTGCATGTCACTCCTTGTCTCATTGAGGCAAACATTTATGCCAAATAAAGGAGATTGCAAAAAGTTACAATATAAGTTATTTACAGTAACAACAAAGGAATATAAAATTTAAAAAAAAAAAATTAAAAAAAAGGATTAAAAAAAATATATAAAAAAAATTCTAAGTCCACACAAAAATCTGCACCAGCAGAGATAGGTCAAAATACACCTGAAAATTGGATGTAACATGCATGTTGTACTACAGAAAAGTAGTCTTGATTTTTCCCTACGACCAGTAATAAAAAAGTTACAAATGTAAGCTATGTATAGTAACAACAAAGGGAAGTAATTCTAGGATCTTTTGCATGACACTCCGTCGCATGATGATGAACAATTGTGCCAAGTTGCATCAAAATCCCTCTATGCATCAAAAAGAAATGCTCCAGACAAAGTCATTTTTGTATCTGACTTTTGACCTCTAAGTGTGACCTTGACCTTAGCCCTAGTTCTTCCGTTTGACACTCCGTCTCATGGTGGTGAACATTTGTGCCAAGTTACATCAAAGTCCATCCATGCATGAAGAAGAAATGCTCCAGACAAAGTTGTCATTCTTGTATCCTTTGACCTCTAAGTGTGACCTTGACCTTAGACCTAGGGAACTGGTTCTTGCGCATGACACTCCATCTCATGATGGTGAACAATTGTGCCAAGTTACATCAAAATCCCTCCATGCATCAAGAAGAAATGCTCCGGACAGTCATTTTTGAATTTGACTTTTGACCTGTAAGTGTGATCTTGACCTTTGAGATAGGAACCTGGGGCTTGCGCATGACACTCCGTCTCACTGAGGTTAACATTCATACCATATATAAACAAGATTGCTCCATGCGTGTCCAAATTATGGTCTGGACAAACAAATCCGGACGGACGCACGCACGCACATACACCGAATAGACATTTGGACAACTATGTCTTCGCTTCCGCAAGCGGGCTCGACAATAACAAAACCAATGTGATAATACATTATCTCTTAAAGTAACAGAGCTTTGTCAAACACTGCTCTTCTCAAAATAAATTTAGTTTCTAAATAAATCCTGAATTCCTATCCTTAAAAGTTTTTTTTTTTTAAGTTCCCTTGTTCTTCTGTCTTTTTATATTTTCTGGTGTTTCTTTCTTGCTTTTCAAGTATACTGGATTTGTTGACCTTCCATTTTGTAGCTGCCTGCTCTCAAGAAGTGAACCTGTAAAACAGAAATCAAATATTGTAAATTGATAAAAAGAGACCCTAACCAACTTTCATCAAGATCCTATGAAAAATGTGACCTATAGAGTGGTCACAAGCAAAAGTTTATCGACGCACGGACGGACGCCGGATGCCGCGCTATCACAAAAGCTCACCTTGTCACTTTGTGACAGGTGAGCTAAAAAGTCAATATCTGAGAACCGCTTCCTCGGCCACAAATTAAACCATCTGTTGATGTGATTTTTGGAAATGTTACCTTGCATTTTGGGATGTTGGGAAAAAATGCAATATTTTTGGATTGGGAATTTGCAGAATACAGGCCTCTGTCATATAAGGATGAAAAGCCCTGCCGGCTAACAATTTCTGACAAGAAATCATTTTCAGTTTTTCTTTCCGGTCAGTTCTATATGGAATCAAATTCTTTGGGTAATTTTGAAAGAGGACCACCCCAAGATCATTCTGTGAAGTTTGGTGTAAATCTGCCCAGTGGTTCTGAAGAAGATTTTTTTACAAATTGTTGGCACATGACGGACATCAACTCATGTTGTCACCCTGTGACAGGTGATTGAGCTAATAATTGTTTAAATTTGCATACATGTATTAAATTTTATGGTTTTGTCCAGAAATGCTTTATCATCAAGAAAATGAAATGGAGTCTTTACTAAGGTCTAAAAAAATTTTGTTTCCGGTAACATGCTAAAATAAATTAGGGCAGGTAGGTCGGAAAAACTTTTTCTTTGGATTTTTTGAAATTATTTTTAGGGAGACTTTTTGGAAATTATTTTTGTGTCAAAAAATGAATACAAATAGGGGGGTTATGCCTCTAGAGCATCAGTAAGTTGATTTATAACATCACTGTCCATGTTTAAAGCATAAAAAGTTTTTATCAAAAAGTTGAAAAAAATGTTCTCAAAGACAAAGGCGGACGGACCGTCCATTTAGGGTCGGGCCAAAAATTTATGGTAGGTCAGGATACAGGAAACAGACAATTTTTTTACGCCTAATGTTCCTGGTATTTGCACTGACTCAATCGCAAAAATCTGTTCACACAAATACTAATTTGTATACAGTATATCCTACTTTTTGAATGATTGAAACTGCTTCCCACAGCTGCAACTATATAATAAAGAAACAGAATGATAGAAATTTATACCTTATGAGCCGCAAGCAAGTGGTTTCAGTCTGTCAACAAGCACTTTGGAGCAGTACAACAATACTCTGTATAATAGACCAAGATGCCTGAAAATAGTGAAAAGGGAACAAATTAAGGAAACATGGACAACCAGCTGTTTTGAAATTTCAAAGGTCTAAGAGCTAATATCCTTTTCGCAGTTTTTCAATTTTCATGCCAATAAGATAACCCCAATTATATCATTGGCATGGCGGGAGAAATTTGTTATAAAATAAAACTTTTTTTAATGATAATAAAACAGTAGCAAATTTTGTCAAAATGTATAATGAAACGAAGTAAATGCGGTTAAAAATTTCAGTTTGGAAAAAGAAAAGTCACTGTATGAGTAGGTTTGTTTACAGGACTGACCAGCCAGAACAGCCAAACATTACTTTAATAACCCAGTGAATTCCAGGTACCTTTTTGACTTGGTGGTCCATGACCTTCACTTTGCTCGGTATCATTAAAAGGCAAAAACAGACTGGTAAAGCAGCTAGAAGAATCTGTTCTGCCTTCCTCAGTTTAGTATGAACACAGGAGCTGACAAAATGCTACAATTGTTTATTGGTATCTGACGGTCATGATTCATAAACGTATAACTTTAAACGTATTTGAGTAATTTTTGTGTGCAGTGTACAAAATTCAGATTTCAACTAACCCATGCTGGCAACCAGATAGAAAATTTTCCAAGCCTGACACCAATTTCACATGCCTGAACTTAAAGCTGAATTTTGAACCATAAAACAACTGGTCTAGCTCATACCCTCAAAATACTTCATCATATTGTTGGGGACATGCTCGACTGGGGATTCCTTGGAGAACAAGAATTGAATGCATCGGACCAAAAAGTAATGTGAGTAAATGAATAAAAATTTAACTTTTTTGACCAACATAAAAATTTTAGCATGTAGCTTTTTTTTCTTGTTGCTTAGTCTGAAATCTGCTTGCAAATTTAGACTTTCAATTAAGAATGTTAGAATATCCTAAAAAATCATGCTAGAAACATCAATATTGTTTGCACGGTTTTCCTTGGCGTACAATTTTGTGCGTTATAACTCAAAAAAACCTTCAAAGTAATTCGGAACGCATCATTGATGGCGTAACTTAACTACTGGCTGAAACTACAGCAAGGCAAATTATCGTACCTAATATTATAAATAGCGATTCAACTGTATACATGTACGAATTAGTAAGACAGCCTGCATTCTAGATTTAATTATAAGATAGACCTCTACATTTCTTTATAATCAGTAATCCATTCAATAAAAAATGGCTAACCAAAAAAAGATGTTGTGTTTTCTGTTATCCTCAAATGAAAGCGAATCTACAAACATTAACAAAAACCGCAACAATTTTGACTAAATTATTTGTATTTGCAAAATAAATTGTGTGAAATTTGATCTTAACTTGCATTCCATGAAATTGACTTACATTTTAGCGGTCCAAAATTTGAGCCCTGTGATTTGTGAAAGTAATTACATCTTCTGCATGATATGGTTCTGACTAACTCTTAAACTCTTGCATTTATGGACAGTTTGAAATCAATTCCTTCATAATTCTGACCAACTAATCGAGCATGCTTCAGAACTCCAGATTAAGGGCTGTATTTTTGTAATTACAAACTTGTGGGATCAGATATGACTTTATTTTAAAATGTGGATGTATCAATAAGAATTTTATTTAAAATGTGGTTGTATCAGTACGACATGTAAACAGTATTACATATATTCCAAAGAAGATCGAGCCGAATTGCATGTCTGCGCAAGTTGCGCTTATCAACGCTATCCTGACTGTTGACAATTTGCACGGTGTCAAATGAGTGTGGAATAAACGAAACAAACGCCAATAGCATAATGTAATGCATTAACACATAATTTTTCTGGACTTCAAAAATTATGCATCATAAAAATCTGAAAAGGGGAAATAATTCTACCAAAACTGAAGGCAACCAAGTTATTTTTATTTCAATTTGTGTCATATGAACAGATGAACCAAGTTTGAAAGAAACATCTTTACTATTTTTCAAAAAATGTTAAGTTTTTATGTCGAAAGCTCGATCGGGCAATGTTACCAGCCTGTTTAAAATCTATATTTTTTTCTATAAGCCGATCTGATTCCCTATATATATATTTAGACCGAGCACAGCTTATCGGCAGAATCATATTCATAAGCTCAACTTAATCACTGTGTCAGTGTTCGAAATTCGCGGTAGTCCGACAGCCTGTGGCTACCAAATTTCAACTCGGGCTACCGATTTTCCGCAGGTACAAGCCCGACCAGGCTACTAAATTTTCCTATAAATTTGTTTTAAAAATCATGCTAATTAAACGAGTACAGCATCGTGATTTTCATATGATCTCCATTAATAAACACTAAGAAGGCATCACGCATCGTCCAGACTGAGGAATGCTTATTGAATTGTTGTTGTTTTTTTTGCACTCTCACGTGTTGACAATCAAACACGAAGTGTCAAAGATGTAACCACAGCGCTAATTGGCTGAATACAATCACCTCTCACAAGTACCTGCAGTAGGCAGAGCTTAAATTATGCTATCAGTGTGTGTGTAAATGTGTATTCAGCACTCGTTATTATATCTTGCAAATTGTCAAAAGTCCAAGTAGCAGTAATTGGCAAGTGCCGATCCTAAAAAAATCGGGCGTTATAGTCTACAAAATGTTATATGGTGCAAAAATTAAGTATTTTAAGGTGTTAAAGTTCGGGGTAGTGAAATTAGTGTCGGGCTAGTCCAAATAATTGTACTCAAGAGTTAAATATCGTTATATTTTTTTTGACTTGTCGATATCTGCCTCCTCTAGTTAGACAACGTAAAATATCAAAATGTAATATCGGTGATTCGGTCTACCTGAGGTCTCATTATTTAGAATAAGTGTCGGGCTTGGAAATTTAAATTTTCTATCTGGTAGCCCAAATGGTCTAGTGGATTCAAATCTGAATTCCGCACACTGCTGTGTATACATGCAGTGAGCCTTAAGAAATAATAATCCTAAAAGGCCAATTTCAAATTGATGAATAAATAAAAATGTAAAAATAGGAATTTCTATGCTATTTATGGGTGGGTGTTTGTTTACATTATTATTATACAATGGACAAATTAGTTACTCACGTTTCTAAAATGTCACAGTGCCAACCATGCACATGCTGTACTGGAGTGCCGTCCATATTCTACATAAAAGTAAAATAATTCCATAATCAGTCATGCCTGCAAGTAAAATCACCGATTTCTTAATTTTAAAAATTCAATATAGGCTTAGTAACAGAGAAGTTCAAAGAAACTAAAGTACCGGAAAGGAATTAAAATACGATCTGAAAAGCGACACAAAGGTGAATCTATTCTCTCATTCCCCGAGCTGAAGAACTCGTTGGAGAATGTTTTTGTTCCTCAAATTTTCAAATGTCGGCGCCAGTGTAATGTGTACCACTCTCACTCTAAATATAAAAATGTTCAAAATGTCGCCGTTTAAAAATGCTGCTCAGTATAGAATAAAGCATGTTTGTATCACAAATTATATCAGTGTAGTATATTAGCTTCTGACGCAACAAAATTAACAGCTTACTTTGAATATTCTTTCGGGTCGCAGACATCTTATTGTGCGGATATTGCGTTTCGCCTACTGATCTGATGGACGCTTATTAACATTAACGAAGACCGTGATATCCCGAATTTCATCGGGGTCGTCGCACGCCCATGGTCTAAACCGGAACTCCATATTTTTTTATTTGGATAGTATGTGTTGTTTGGATACCCTCGTATGTTACCGTAGTGGGATTCGATCCCGATTTTCGTCGCTTCGCGACGAAAATCGGTAAGATCGATTCCCTATAAATTTGCAAAGTTTTCATGAGAGAAAAACAGTGAACAATTTCAGAAATTGCTTCAAGTAACAACTAATGTTTTTAGAATATCTTGTAATCAGTGATTTGTTATTTGAGCCACACTATGAGAAAACCAACATAGTGGTTTTGCAACCAGCATGGATCCAGACCAGCCTGTGCATCCGCACGGTCTGGTCGGGATCCATACTGTTCACTTTCAAAGCCTATTGCAATTAGAAAAACCATTAGCAAACAGCATGGATCCTGACCAGACTGCGCGGATGCACAGGCTGGTCTGGATCCATGCTGGTCGCAAAGCCACTATGTTGGTTTTCTCATGGTGCGGCTCATTTCAAAGTTTAAGAAACTACTGACTTTGGAAGGAGATTGAGAGAAGGCTGTGGATACGTTTTCATTAATATTTATTTTTAAAAAATGTGAAAAATGCCTCAATACATTTCTTTCAGCATAATACCAGGTAGTCGGTCTTTCATTGTAAGTTTTATTAACACTATTTCAGGCTCGTATCCGTGCCTACGATGGAGGTTTCCCAAGCCGTTCAGCTACAGCCACTGTGAGGATTAGTATACTGAGGAACCTGTTTGCTCCAGTCTACAATCATACTGGCACTATTACAGTAAACATCTTAGAAACAGCTCCTATTGGAACGTTTATCTATGACCTAAATGCTTTCGACAATGATAGACAGGTATGGCCCTGTTTTCCTTATCACTAGTGGTAAATGATTACTGCCGCTCAAGAGAATAATTTAGCAAATCTTAAAATTTTCCAGAATACTTCACCATGTGTGCATTAAATTGGGTTTCAGAGAAGATAGTTGTCCTCCAATTGAGCATATTGTGAAATTGTCATATTCAAGTGGGAATATTATTTTTGTCTTTTTGTACAGACACTGTGGATTTTTTTGTCAACCAAAAGATTTCATAATGCTGATAAAACATTTGTTTTACACAAGTAAGAAAATTGACAGACTGGTTGACAATTCATTTCAAACACCAAACATGTTTTGAAAAAAAAACCAACAGTTAATCTCATGCTTTGGAAATCACATTGACTTGGTAATGTGTGTATGTGAAAAAAAAGTTCTAATTTAAAAAGTTATCATTTATTTGAGACACCTTTAAAATATTAATACACTACATCAAAGTTCATCCATTAAAGATATTTAAGGTACTTTATACTGATAAACATTAATGACATTTCAGGCACCAGAGAACACTGTAACATATTCTATCCAGAATGGTTTTAATGATGACTTCTTCTTGATCAATCCTGGCACAGGTGTAATCACACTCCTGCGGTCAGTACTCAGCACAAACACGGACTTCTATCGGGTAAGATTCTGTCACAAGTATAATCACACTTCTGCAGTCAGAACTCTGCACAAAAAGTAGTTCTATCGGGTAAGGTCCAATTACAGGTGTAGATACAGTACTGCAGTCAGTAGTTTGGGACAAAGAATGACTTCTATCAAGTAAGTTCTGTCACGCTTGTAATCACACTTCTGCAGTCAGTACTCGGCACAAACAGTGACTATTATTGTGCAAGGTCCTATCACAGGTTTAATCACATTCATGTAGTCAGTACTCGGCATAAAAAGTGACTATTATTGTGCAAGGTCCTATCACGGGTTTAATCACATTCATGCAGTCAGTACTCGGCATAAAAAGTGACGATTATTGTGCAAGGTCCTATCACGGGTTTAATCACATTCATGCAGTCAGTACTCGGCATAAAAAGTTACCTCAATCAGGTAAGGTTCTATCACAAGACTACTAGTCAGCCATGCCAGATTTGTAATAAAAAATTTTTTGTAATGATCTTGTGGAATGTTGCTGGTTTTAGCCATTATGAAACGGGTGTTTACAAGGTCTCTGCTACAGTTACTAATACACTGAAACGTCGTTAAACTGGAATCCCTAAATACTTTAAACTCCTAAAATCTGAATAAGTTACGCAGTAGACATTTTTTATTGCATTAGAAAAGTACCCCTAATAATCAAAACCTTGGTATTCCAGAAACTGAGACAGATCTCACTATATGTCAGTGCAGATTTACTCCTGAAAACTGAACAAATATTATCTGTAAGGTGCATCAACTACTGAAAGTGTAAACATTTAAACATATTATTGTAGAAATATTAACATTGTATTAATGTTTGATATACAGTTAAGACTTGCATTATACCGGTACTATTTCTATTGAGATCAACCATATATATTTCAGGTTACTGTTATTGCTCGAGATGGCGGTACTCCACAGAGGTTTGCCACAATTACTGTCAACGTTAATGTCATCCGTGAATTAGACACACTCAGGTTCTCACTCAGTACCTATTCTGTGACTATCCCAGAGACTAGAAATGTCAATGAGTCCATTATCAGCACTTTGGCAAATCCTGGGGTAAGTTATTTTAAGCATGATTTATCAGGCTTGTCCTAAAAATCTTCCACTCATATAATGTAGAATTTTTTATGAATGAAAATTAAATGAGCTGCGCCATGAGAAAACCAACATAGTGCATTTGCGACCAGCATGGATCCAGACCAGCCAGGATCCATACTGTTCAATTTCAAAGCCTATTGCAATTAGAGAAACCGTTAGTAAACAGCATGGGTCCTACCCAGACTGTGTGGACGCGCAGCTTGTCTGGATCCATAATGGTCGCAAACGCACTACTTTGGTTTTCTCATGGCGCGGCTCAAATCCTGAATTAAGGATTGAAGCTTTCAAATGTTGTTGTGACCTGGAAATGTTTAATGAACCATATACATGTTTTCCATCATTAAATTTCCATGTAGTCAAGTTTTTGTTTTGCTTTTTCCAGAAACTGAAGTTTATAAACAATTGATGCCATGTTAACCCTATATATTGTTTCCCAAAAGAGACACATTCTTATTTTGTATTTCCAAAAACTTGACCAAATGCCCTTTAGTATATTTACCAAGTGTTGATACAGTGTGACCAACACTGTTCAGCCATATTTTGTGATGTAATTATGTCTCCCTACCATCCACTATTTTAGACACCACTGTACAGCATCATCAGTTTTGAGCCAGGCATAACATACTTTGCTATCAATCCAAACACTGGAAACATTTTTGTACGAAGAGATCTGAGAACAGACCCGGCATACCTTACATTCTATAGGTAAGTGATGTTTCTCTACAGGTGTAACAGACCACAGTTCCATCTTGAGGCAATTTGAGTGCTCTTTGTTCTTGGTTTCATATGGGAAAGTTTGCAGTTACTTGCAGAGAAAGTTATTAATGATTAGAAATATGAAGACATTGTAGAGCTGACTTTCCATTAATAATTATTACTAATCAGAGGACATTTATAGTTAACTGGTTATTAGTAATTTAAATGATGTGAGGACATTGTATAGTTAACACGCCAGTAGTTATTATTATTATTCTGAGGACTTTGTTTAGTTAACTGGCCTTTTTTAGTAATCATTAAAAATCTGATGAGGTTGTATAATGGCATAGTTGGTCATAATTGAGGTTGCATTGTATAATATCTGAGGACATTGTAAGTCACTTGCCATATTGTATTATCTAGGAATTAATTACTGGCATTGGTAAATATCTAAAATAGACATTATATACATATATATTGTTATTATCTGAGGACATTGTATAGTTAACTGGCCATTGGTTATTATTAACTAAAATGAGACATTTTATAATTACATGTAACTAGTCATTAGTTATGTATTCTGAGGACATTGTATAGTTAACTGGCCATTGTTATACTAAGGAACATTATTAATGAACTATCATTATATGTATTCTGAGGACATTGTATATAATGCCATGTATTAACTAATGTAACTTATATACATTAATAGTATTATTATGTATTCTGAGGACATTGTATAGTTAAGTCTGGCCATTGGTTATTATGTCTGTTCTTAGGATGTATAGTTAACTGGCCATTTAAGTTATTATCATTAATCTGAGGGCATTGTATAGTTAACTGGCTATTAGTTATTACCATTAATCTGAGGGCATTGTATAGTTATCTGGTTGTTAGTAAATATTAAAAATCAGAGAACATTGTATAGTTAATTGGTTGTAAGTAACTTACCTAATGCAAGGACATTGTATAGTCTGAGGATGTTGTATAGTTAAATGGCATCTAGTACCTTTTGGACATTGATAATTCTGAATGAATCTGCATTGAATGTAATAGAATTAAAACAATGTATTTCAATGTATTTCAAATTGCAGTAATTCACATCTTTTTGTGCTAAAAATCTTACTGAGAAAACAAGTGGTAATTTTGAATGAACTTTTCTCCCTGCAGGCTACAGATTCAGGCAGTTGCACAAGGAACCGTCTCCCAACAAGTTGCAACAGCTTTTGTCAATATCACTGTTATTCGCAATGCTAACCCACCAGTGTTCTCCAGAGACATCTATTCACAAGTTATTCAGGACACACTTCCAGTTGGCAATAGCATTGTCGAGGTCACTGCCAATGACCTTGATGGCGATGTTGTGCGATACTCTGTAATTGATGGAATTGAGGCAATGGAATTTTTCTACCTTAATCCAAGCACTGGAGTAATTTCATTGAGTAAATACATGTACAACATTGGTGAAGACAGTTACAGGTTCACAGTTCAGGCCAGTGACCAGAGAATCAACACGAGAACAGATCAAGCTGATGTTATCATACAGATACAGAGGGACCAGTCTGCTCCACAGTTCCAGCAGGAGCCATATTCAGGTCTTGTGCGAGAGATTGATACCAATGGAACTTCGATTGAGCAGACGTCTTGTTTCGATGCTGATCTTAGGGGCAGAATCGTTTATCAGACTGTTGCATATACTGTGGCCTCTGCTTTCTTCTCAGTAAATTCCGACAGTGGCAATATATTCCTGTACGATGGAGCTGCATTGAGACAGCACTCTGGAAATACTTACGTAGTAAGTTTTGCCTACCCTGTGTGTAGTTTCATTTTCTGGCCAGCCTTTTCAGTAAGGAATATTTCACAGAGACAGGAGTGTCCAATATTTGACATGAATTATTGTATATATATAAATATCTTAAGTCCTATTGTCTGCTGCACATTGAATGAATTGTGATTGTGAATGCATCATGTTTAATATTTTTATAACATGTTTTATACCAGATTATTTGAATATTTCTAACATTTAATTTCATTTTTAGCTCCGTATAGAATGCTACGACTCTGCCTATCCACAAGTAAGAGACGTTACAGATATCACCATCACAGTTCGTCGTAATCTTAACCCACCTGTATTTGATTTCCCATCATACACCCAGACCATCCCAGAAACATGGGGACTTGGGCAGGAAGTTGTACGTGTATCTGCAACAGATTCCGATGGGGACAGGATCACATACTCTATTACAGGAGATACTTTCGGCAATGTAAACCGGGCAAATGAGTACTATTACATTGGAGCTGATACAGGCATCATCTCCTTGAAGAAACCTCTGACGGAAGGAACTCAAGTGGAAGATAATGTAAGTGCTTACAGGGCACAGAAGTTCGCAGGTGTAAACTATTCATCTTAATGTTGAGCAGCTTTTTGTTTTGATATTTACATTCATGCCTAAAGAATTAAATTTAGATATTTTCTTTGTTTTTAAACCCCAGCACTTCAAAGAAGGTATAAAATTATTATTGTAAAGACTACCTTTGGCTATGCAAGTATTCCTGTAATTTTTTCTTTAGAACTAATTTTCATTTTAATATGAAAGCTTCTCAGCCTCAGTTTGGGTGAAATTTTTTAGCATGTTCATTTCCGCCAAGTTTGGGATAGAATGTATATATGACACTGAAAATGATAAAGATATTGGTGAAAATGCAAACGTTGCGACAGTTTATGACCTTATATACAATTGTATTTTTTATAATCTGTAAGAATATCTTGCAAAAATCTTTTGTCAGTAAGTTTGTGCCACTAGTCTACTTCAGAGTACTTACTTTTTATGGATTTTTGAGAATAAATATTTTTCACCTAAAATGTGTAGGTTAGTCGTACTCTAGGGCATAAAAATTTTTTCTGGTGCAGTATGTGACAAAATTATATCAACCAAAGAGTTGTTAAGATTAGCGCCAGGGTTAAGCAAGTTGATTTAGATATTGTAACTACCTACAGCAGCTGCTCAGTTGATTGGTCACTTAAATCTCTTAATTAGATATACTGTGATAGAGCACCATCTTATCATTTTAAAGAAAATGGTCCAGCCCTTTAATAAAAAGTTCATCTTTCATTTAAGTTGTATGAAGGCAATTGGATTTATCATGAAAACATTATTATACATTTTATGATGAAACAGTACAACGATAATTTGCTAAGTATACAAACTTGATCTGTATTGCAGATTGGACTGTTGGCATGTGATAATCGTGAAGCTGACCAGCAGTGTGGAACGTCGGTGGCACGCATCACAATCATACGTGATCAGTTTGCGCCATTCTTCATCAACACCCCCTATTCCACAACAATAAATCGAAATCAAGCTATCAACACCACTGTACAGTTGACTTCAGCAAGAGACAATGATCTTGTTGTAAGTATATCGTTTAATTACTGCACTTAAAACTAACCTGATCTGTACATTCATGAACGATTGGTTCTTAAACATTCTATCGTCCAGTTTTCACTATCGAAAGAATTAACGATCATGAAAATTGACCAGAGGACTAATATTTTCAAATAGGACTAACAAGAGAAAGGTCATGATCCTGTCATTTTTGTTGGACAATTTTCCTTAGAATGCAATATATTTATTATTATTAGAAAATATGGTTTTATAAAATTCAGCATAGCAGAACAATATTCAGTTACAACATGGAGCACTACCATAGAATAAATACTAACTTCAATGGTCTAGTATACCAGCTGGTCAAGTATTACATGATCCTGACAAATTTAAGAGGTTAAGATTTTGCAAGTATTACTAACTGCTGTTAGCCAGCTTCAGTTTGTCAGGTGATAAAAGTAACGCTAGTGCATTAAATGAGGAAAATAAAGCATTTGTTTCATGTATTTACAGGGTGAGATTAGATACCTGTCTGACGGAATATATCCTGCGCCAGTGTTCTTCAGTGTTGATTTTGTATCGGGAGCAATCAGCTTAAGGTCTTCTGTTTTCACGGACTCTCTGCTGAACGTGTACTATTTGAAGCTGCTAGCATACGACACAGCGTATCCAAATGTCCGAGGCACTGCCACTGCTACCATCTTCATCAACAGAAATCCAAACGCACCCCAGTTTGTGAGTCCAGCATGTAGAGCTACCATCTCTGAGGATAATGCTGTTGGTTCATTAGTATTCAACAACACTGCTACTGATTTGGATGGGGTATGTTTTGTTTTTTAAGTAAATCTTTTAACCTTCAACTTAATTTTTGAAGGACTCGTTTGAAATTAGCATTCTAGCGAGGAATTGATTAATGATTTAAGGCTCATTGTAAAGCTCTAACATTATAAATGCTGATTGACTTTTTCAACTTGATTGTCGAACTTACTTTGGATTCTTTAATCATACTCTGACGAAAACTGCCAAATATTTGAATGAAAAGGAGAAGCTCAAACTTCCTTAAACATCACTAGAAAAAAATCCATTGAATGTTTTTCAAGTTAATACACAGTATTTTAGTTTTATAGCATAAACCTTTAATAGGTGATTTTATTCATGCTAATTTATGTCATTGGTAGAAGTAAAGATGTTACAAAAATAAATTGGATTTGGAAGATCCTGCAAATATTGAACATGTTCAAGTGAGGTGGGGTAGCAGAACTGACTAGTGGTTTGTTACAAGTACAATGTATACAAGAATGTCTTGTGATCATTAGTTTACAGAGTTATGTTGTTTTTATTGTATGCTGTTCATTTATTTGATGTAATTGTTAATTTCTTATGTCGTTCAGCACATTCTTTATATGATACAAATACTTCATTGATACGTTGCCTTTTTTATAATAGGATGTGTTGAGGTATTCATTTAGTACGAATGCAGACCAAGTTGATAGGGATTATTTCTACCTGGACCCTCAAAATGGCAACCTTCTTCTGAAAAATCCCCTAGCAAACACAGCAGTCTCTCAGTTCCAGGTAAATCTAAAAATAAACTATGGATAAATTTTGACAGATGTTCATCATACATGTAATTGAAAATAAATACATATTCATTTGTAATATGAAATTAAAGTAATTGTTTTATTAAACTTAAGCCATTTTTATAGTTTTAAAATGTAATAAAATGTGCAAGTATTAGCTACTTAACAAGAATTTAGATCTTTATTTTTTATTTTTGTCAATAGTTCACAATTATAGCCAGTGATCAAAGCAATCCAGTCAAAACAGCTTCGACTAATTGTCTGTTTGACGTTGCACGAGATCAAGACCCGCCAGTTTTCACACGTGAGCCATACACTGTTAACATCCTTGAAAACCGTGCTGTTGGTGAAAGAATTTATCAAGTAACAGCTATTGATAGTGACTTGCGTGGTTCAATTGTCTATGGTGTGTCACCGAATAACTATATTGCTGCATACTATTTCACTTTGGATTCTGATGATGGTGAAGTGAGAGTGCGAAACAATTTGAGGACTGACTCGACAGCTGCCTCAACATTCGAGGTAATTCGTATACAAGAATATCAAACATGTAAAAGTTAAGTAGTAAGTGTGTAAGTTTGGTAGTATAATTATTTAGATTTATTATAAAAGACATCATATGGGACAGCCGTGTTTCAAGTCGGGTAAAGAAACACGAGCTGGGTCTGCTTTAAAAGAAAAATTAAGACAACATTTTGTTCTTGCATAAAAAAAGCAACAAAAAGCTATTCTTATATAAAAAGCAACAAAAAGCTGGATTAAACTTTGACAAATGAAATTACATAATATATAAGTACAAAAAGAATCATTTTGAAAATACAAAATTACGTTTAGAAGTCGAATGAGAGAAATTTAACTGAAAGTTTTCTATTAACAGCTGATTGTGACAGCCTACGACAGTCTGTCTACTCGTCTTGTTGCCACATCAACAGTAACGATACAGATTACCCGTAACCCGAGTACCCCAGTGTTTGAACTAACATCATACCAGACAACAATTAGTGAGTACTACCCGATTGGACGAACCATCTTTAACATCACTGCAACAGATCCTGATAATGTAAGTTATGATGTAACCAATATACATTTGTAGTTCAAAATGACCATACAATACCAGCTGTACAGTAGATGACAACTTACAGTTTGATCTCTTAAACAAAAACGTACAAAGTTCATGCTGAATGAATAAGTGTCGTGGAATACTTTGTGCTACGCTGAGTTAACAATTGAAATGAAATTTGCTGAAAAACTTCTTAAAAAAATGACCGAATATGTTTTTTTTTTTTGTTTTTTTTTTTTCAGAAATTTATTTCAAGACATTATATAATAGCTGTGCTTGCAGTGGCAAAAAATGGAATCATGTTTTCATAGTTTCAGCTTTAAAATCTGTTTTATTTAATCACGATTGATGGCTACAAATCTATTTTCAACTTCCAGGATATTGTGCGATACTCTTTTGTGCCACAAAATGACAATTTCAATCCCAATATCAACCGTGGTTTGGACTTCTTCTACATCCTTGAGAGCACTGGTCTTGTGTACTTGAAAACACCTTTGTACACAGATTCATTGGAGGAGAACCGATTTACTGTAAGACCTTAGAATTTTTTTGGTTTCTACTTAAATCTGATATAACTGGTGTTTGGTTGTTTGACCAGTTTCTGATCTAGCGAATATATTCTGCAACATTAAACACAACCACAGATAGTTTGGCATTTCCATAATTCTTCAGTTCAGTAAAGAATGTTTTACTTTTGCTTATTGTATGAACGTGTAAAAGCATTATAAGCAGCCATTATGTAAATATCAGTGTAGTAGGAACTAAATGCGGAGAACGTGCGAATTTAGGGACTGTAATGTTGAAGTTCTTAGTTGATGTAATAACTATCTGTAACAGAAAACTAACTTCACGACAAACTGTCCTGCGAATTTGTTTATTATTGTATGATGATTTTTGTATCTTTTAGATGCAAGTTCAAGCACGTGATCAGAGATTTCCACAAGAGAGGTTTGCCACTGCTCCGGTTACAGTGTTTGTGACAAGGACACGTAACCCACCTATCTTCACACAGACTCCTTATTCCACCGTAGTCTCTGAAAATGCTAATGTAGGAACATCTGTGTACAGAGTGACTGCAGTGGATTCTGATTTGGAGGTAAGTTGTAATAAAAGTTATTAACTACTTGGAGTATTGAAACTAAGATTTTAAATTTTAGTTTAAAGTAGTATGCTACAGTTGTGTTTTGCCTAAAGCATGTAAATCAAACCTTTGAGTATGCTTGACTTTCAATATATGGCAGAGATTATAACTAGCATGCCTTTTTCAGGCAAACCAAACCTTTTTTTGTTTCCAGTTGCCTGTGTCTGAAAAGCATTGTTGTTTAATCCAGCATGCCTGTGTCTGGCAAGCATTATGTTGGTCAATCCAGCATACCCGTGTCTGGCAAGCATTAAGTCCACCTTTTCGCTATATGTAACTTTGTACGTGTATATATGAAATTGACAACGAGGAATTCATCAGTTTGGTTGGCCGCATAGTTCAACGAAAGTCTTGTGTCTAAGAAGCTTTAATTACTGGCAAGAAAACCAGAAAAATGGTCATTAAATGAAATTAAAATTATAAGAACTCTGCTGCAATATTTTAATTAAAATCATTACAAGATGTATTTCAACTTTAAATTGATATTGAAATCTCTACATTTCCTTGTTTAAATTGGACATGGATATTTGTTTGCAAATGCTTTGTTTATTATTTTGTAACAAATGTTTTATTTTATATGAACAGGAGAGAATTGAGTATGTTGTAGACGGAGACGACACTGCTCCATACTACTTCAGAGTGGATCCAGAAACTGGCGAGGTGTTCACAAGAAACAGCCTCAAAACTGGCATTAGCTTCCAGTATATTGTATGTATTTCCTTACACAACTCCTAGTAAACAGCATCTTGTATCAGTATGTTTTTAAATACACAATTTCATAGGACATTATGATTTATTCAACAACATGGATACATTTCATTGCATTTCACAAGAATTAGTACCATTTAACAAGAAACAACTTGTTGCAGTCAGCATATTATTTGATGCTGTATTAGTCAGGGAGCTATTGTTTTGCTGTACAGTACAATTTACATTAAGAGACCTCCTATGGGAAGAACAAAATGTGCTCTCTTAACCTTTAGCCTGCTAAATTTCAAAAATGAACTGGTCTATCTTTCTATTTGGGCAGTACCATTTATCATTCGAAGCGGTGTTCAATGAAAATTTACTGACTGAATAGCGAACAGTGCAGACCATGATCAGGCTGATCTTGGTCTGCACTGGTCGCAAAAGCAGAATCACTTGCCGGCAGTGGGCTAAAGATTAATACGACCGGTTTCAATACAACATAATTTGTTGTTTAACAACATCAAAAGAAACTGAGAAAGTGGTGCCTTAATGCAAGTGGTCTCTGAACAGACTTGGTCTCTCAAGCAAGTTCGACTGTATTTGTGTCTGTCACAAAGGGTTTTCCTCTTGAAAATTTACAGTAGAAAATGTAAAAGTAACTAGGAAGCTGATATATGTATAGAGCTAATATTTTTTTGCAAGAGAAGAAAATCACATTGGTCACTTCCCCGTACTTTTATTGTTTTATTTCTCTCAAGTAGTTGCGTGAAAGATACCTGTAGACGGGTTTCATGTTTCTTTTAGCTGAGTGTACAAGCCTATGATACAGCCTATAGAAGCCAGGTAGCCGAGGAGATTGTCACAATTTCAGTAACGAGGAATGAGAATGCCCCAGTGTTCCTCCAGTCACCATACCGTGTTACCATCAATGAAACAATTGCTCTCGGAAGTTGTATCCTCACTGTCTCAGCAACAGATGATGACGGGGTGAGACAGATTTCTTCCTTATGAAAAATTGTATTACATGAAGTTTATCATCTAAAACTGTAAAAAAAAACAAAAACTGAACAGTTGATATCAAATGTAGCTCACCTAAGCAAAAGGTATTTAAAGGACATTTGGGTGCAAAGACTTGGGACTCAAGACAACTTTGATTTCATTCTGGTACAAAATCTACAAGGTCATAATTAGTTCAAAGTTTTGGTAGAAATATCGCAGATGTTGGTTGGCATTACAGAAAATATCTAACAGAGAAACTCACTTGACAGGCCCGCCTTAGTATCATGTTGAAAACATTGCTCAGTTTGTCCGTCATGCTTTATCTTGAGACTTTCATACAGATTGTTGTTGCACTGTTATTCACAAGTTACATTTCACTATTTCCAGGATCGTGTGACATACTCTGCAACAGGAGAGACTGACACCCTCGAGTATTTCAGCCTCGGTTCAGACAGTGGTGTAATCTGTGTGAGGTCTGTGCTCCTCACCAGTGCAAAGACGGAATTCAGGGTAAATTTCATAATCCTAAGAATGAAAAGAATAGAATTGTTGTTTTTTTTGATAAATTGATACTTTGAGAGTTAAGGCCAGAATACTTTATTTATCTCATAGATAGTGAAAACTGTCCCCATGATTGATGGGAAAGGATAGTAAATTACTATAGAAATGATTGTGTGAAGTTGAAACTGGTAATGACATTATGAACACAAATAAACTTTCCATGGTTGTATATCTGGAGCCAATATTCATAAGGCATTGTAGAAAAGATATCTATAGTCGAAATTTAAGATGTTGTTATAATTTCCTTTCCATTTTAAAAACTATTCTAACTAAGTGTACAGTTATTATTTTCATTGAATGAACCAATTATGCACAAAAGAATTTGATAGAAAATGTATTGGAACCATGGAAATTGAAGTGTTAGATTTTGTAAAATTTCAAGAAACTGGTATAACATTTAACTAAGGTTTATGAGCACGTGTTGAGAAATGCTGCTTAAAGCTTTAGAATTATTGGCCAAGAATCACTTCTGGAAGCTTTGTGAGTATGGCCTAGAAAAACTTCCAAAAGCTTTGTGACTGTGGCCCAGAAAAACTTCCAAAAGCTTTGCACTGTGGCCCAGAAAACTTCCAAAAGCTTTGTGACTGTGGCCCAGAAAAACTTCCAAAAGCTTTGTGACTGTGGCCCAGAAATACTTCCAAAAGCTTTGTGATTGTGGCCCAGAAATACTGCTGAAAGCTTTGTGACTGTGGCCCAGAAATACTGCTGAAAGCTTTATAATTGTTGGCCAAGAAATACTTCTGGAGGCAGTGTTTTATCAGTATGATGTTAGTAATACTTGCACTGCATAGCTGATATCTGACTTCTAGACACCTTGTTTTGTATGATATGTGTGAAAATGAAATGATGTTTTCTTTATTTCAGATGACCATTGTTGCCAATGACAACAGTAGTCCAGGAAAGACTGGTTTTGTAGAAGCTTTCATCACTGTAATTCGTGACCAGTTCCCACCACAGTTCATCAGAACACCTTACAGACAAACTCTGGATGAATTTACCCAGACTGGTGCTTCTGTGTATACAGTTACTGCCACAGATCAAGATCTTGTGGTAAGTTATTTTGTTCTCATTGGTTATCAGCTCTTGTGGTCAGATATCCTGTTTTAATTGCATTATCAGCTCTTGTGGTCAGATATCCTGTTTTAATTGCATTATCAGCTCTTGTGGTTGGATATCCTGTTTCAATTGCATTATCAGCTCTTGTGGTTGGATATCCTGTTTTAATTGCATTATCAGCTCTTGTGGTCGGATATCCTGTTTTAATTGCATTATCAGCTCTTGTGGTCGGATATCCTGTTTTAATTGCATTATCAGCTCTTGTGGTCGGATATCCTGTTTTAATTGCATTATCAGCCCTTTAGGTCAGATATCCTGTTTTAATTGCATTACCAGCTCTTGTGGTTGGATATCCTGTTTCAATTGCATTATCAGCTCTTGTGGTTGGATATCCTGTTTTAATTGCATTATCAGCTCTTGTGGTTGGATATCCTGTTTTAATTGCATTATCAGCTCTTGTGGTCGGATATCCTGTTTTAATTGCATTATCAGCTCTTGTGGTCGGATATCCTGTTTTAATTGCATTATCAGCTCTTGTGGTCAGATACCCTGTTTTAATTGCATTATTAGCTCTTTTGGTCAGATATCCTGTTTTAATTGCATTATTATATCTCCCACCACACGGTGTGTGTCTGTCACAAAGCTTGTCTGCACTCTAAGTCGAACATTTCTCATCCGATCTTCACCAAATTTCAACAAAATGTCTGCCAATAAGTGCTTGGCCAAGTTCTATAACTAGCCAAATCGGCCTAGGCACTTCGGAATTATGGCCCTTGAATTACCAAAACACTCAGACTTCTTGCACAGTTTTGCCCCCAAACCGGTGCCTATACTACTAGTAGTATAGGCGTCCTTTTGGTGTCAAGAAAGCGCATGCACATGTGGATTAAGTAAACAGTATATAAAGACTGACTTACTATTTAGATGATTAGGCAGTTGTGGGAGACATGTGCTTTTCTCAAAAGCATCTCTAGTCAGCTCTTGTGGTCAGGTATCCTGTTATAATTAGTTGTCCGGTTCTGATTGCATCATCAGCTCTTGTGGTCAGATATCCTGTTCTAATTAGTTGTCCTGTTCTAATTGCATTATCAGCTCTTTTGATCTGATATTCTGTTCTAATTAGTTGTCCTGTTCTAATTGCTTTATCAGCTCTTGTGGTCAGATATCCTGTTCTCATTAGTTGTCCTATTCTAATTGCATTATCAGCTCTTGTGGTCAGATATCCTGTTCTAGTTAGTTATCCTGTTTTAATTGTATGACAGATACTGTTTACAGTTGACCTGTTCCAACACTTGTGGTCCCTTTTTCCTGTTCTATGGCATTAAGATCCCTTATGCTGTGTTATCCTGTTCTAATTACATTTTTAAAACCTTGGGGTCCATTATCCTGTTACAATTAAATTATTAAGATCTTTTGGTCAGTTGTCCTTTTCTAACTATATTATTAAGATCTTGTGATCCAGTATCCTGTTTTAACTTCGTGATTGATTGACTCTGATATCAACTTTATCTGTGGTTCCTGTTAATTTGATATATTTAGGCAGATTAGGATATAGGAAAGGTTTTTTTCAGCATGTGAAGTTGTGCACCTAGGATTGTATGTAGGATTTTTCTTCTCTTACCAGACCCCCTCTCCCACCCTTCTCCAAAAAAAATCTCTTTCATTTTCTCTTCTTTTATAGATGGAACATGTTTTCTTATTGAACTTGTAAACGTAAAAGTGGCCTTTATGTTAAATCTAATTCTCTTTTTATCACTGTTTGGCATTTCTCAAAATATTTCACTTGATGTTGGTGAGATAGAGACTTCCTGTTTCAGCATTTTCTCTTATATTTTAAGATGACCTCAGTGATAAATATGACTTCCTTATCTTGAAATACTTTAAAATTTAATTGATTGATTAATTATATTACCGTACCATTACAGGGCAGTATTCGCTACAGTATGATTGGCGATTATCCGGCACAGAGTTTCTTCAGATTGGACTCGGTGACAGGTATCATTACCACAACCAATAGCTTGAGACTGGATTATGGATATTCAAGTTCGTACGTTGCACGGGTAACAGCAGTAGATAACCTTCGACCTAATCGTGTTGCTACATCTACAGTACTGTTTACAGTGCTACGCAATCAAAATGGACCACAGTTCTTGTTGCCAAGCTACACCAACACCATTGCTGAGACAATAAATGTAGGAACTGTCGTTCTCAATGTGACAGCAGTAGATGCAGACATTAATGTAAGTCCTTTGATTATATTGAGTACATCTCTTGATCAAATATTTTACTTTGTAAGTTTTTTTATGGCTTTATTTACAAGAGTACTGATCTAGCACTATTTAGATGCTTAGCGTGCTGAATTACTTGCTAAGTTGCTAAACTGGCTGATATATTTGTAAAGATGGTTAAATGGTTGAATTATTTGCTAACCTGCTAATATGGCAGAATTACTTGCTAAGTTGCTAAAATGACTGAATTGCTTACTACATCTTGTTTGCACTGATCACATGTCTTCTTCAGAAAAGTGGAAATGTAAAAAAACTAATACGGCAGCAATTTAAATTTTATGATAGACTGTAAGGATAATCTCAATTTCTATAATTTCTTTTGCTGCAATCTGTGCCATTTATTATTTTGAGACACATTCTGAACAGACTGGCTTTTTTTTTTCAGGATATATTGACATACTACATCACCTCTCAGTCTACATCAAACTTTGGCAACAATCCACTAAATCAGAACTACTTCTACATTGACCAATCAACTGGGCTTGTATGGCTGCGCAGGACAGTGCTAAATACAGGAATCAACACCTTCTTCGTAAGTTTTGTCATTGTGCATGATAAAAATAACGATACAGTCGTATTTATTCAATGTTGTATTTTTCATTACATAAAAGAGTTCTGTCATTTATTGGCAATTTATTCCAAAACAATAGCTGAAAAATAAGTTGAAATGTGAATATACTTAATACCATTTCTCATAAGTAGTAGTGTGCAAGAAAGTCTATGGTTAAATATTTGGAAATTATCTCAATTTTTAATGCAATTAATTGCATTATATAATTATATTTTGTAATTGCAGTTGAACTTCCGTGTGTGTGACAATGGTCTACCAACTCGTTGTGCTAACAGCACTGGAACTATAACTGTGACAAGGAACCAGTTCCCACCAGTCTTCTTCAATGAACCTTACTCCCGAACAATCCAGGAGACCTTCCCTATTGGAGATACTGTGTTAACAGTTACAGCACAAGACAATGATCTTGCTGGTGATTTGGTTTATGAGGCTATCACCACAAGTTATCCATTCAGCGTAGATCGTTTCAGTGGTGCCGTTTCACTGCAGTATGATAACCTCTTCTATGGACCACAATTCTACTCGGTAATCATATTCCCAATAATGATAATGAGATGATAATCTTCATCATATTGGATCTGTATCATCAAAAGGTCTTCTCCAAAATTTCTTTAAATGGGGATGCTTAGCCCCTTTTAGGGATTTCTAAGCTAAAAATAGAAATGTCTTTAAACAACTTTTCATGAACCCCTTGATGGATCCTGATTAAACTTGGTCTGTAGTATCATTGTAATGTCCACTATAGATAGTTACCGTGTCTTACATATACTCATGTTTATTATAACAACATGTTGAAGGATAGTATTTCACTGTTCTAAAATTTATTACTGCTACAGATAAGCATAAAAAATGAAGAAAGCTGGACATCATGCTAGTATTTAAGTCGGTAGTGCCTTTTTATTTGCAGTTCAGAGTACGTACATATGACACGGCTGATCCATCTAGAGTTGATGAGAGCAACGTGACTGTCTCCATTATCCAGAATCCCAGCGGTCCAAACTTCATCCAAGATCCCTACCAAGCAACAATCTCAGACAACTATGCTCTAGGACAGCTTGTTATTAACTCAACGGCCATTGATCAGGATGGGGTAAACATTTGTCTTTTATTTATAAATAACTCGAGGTAAAATAAAATTTGTGTAAGGTTTTTATTTTTATTATAAAAACTGTGCGTACTTGGCTAAATTTGCTATGCTTTTTCGATGAAATAGTTGGATTTGTTTTAAGACGTCAGAATTTTACATTAAGAGTGATGGTAAAAATTTAATTTATTGTGTTCATGCATAGATTTATTTTCAATGTTACCCTCCACAAGAGCTCTGGTCTAACACAGAGATATGAGTACTTACTAATATGTAATGTTTACTTACGTATATACATTTATTTGTTGTATAAGTTGTAGTCAATTCTTACTATCCATATATAGGATGTCGTACGTTACATCATGTTGGGAGATGCATTGGGTCTAGAATATTTCTATGTGACTCCAGACCTTGGAGACATATACCTTAGAAAGTCGCTGCTTGGATCTACTATCTCCAGATTTACAGTGAGTATAGTAATCCCATTTTTACAAGATTTTTTGTTTTTGAGCATTTTAAATACTAAAACTTGACTACCTTTTCTTTTGTAAGAATTTCAATATTTTTTCTAGTTTTTTATTTTAGAATAAACAAAGAATTATTATTAGTAATGTGCAATTCATACTTTGATCAAAGGATAACTTTGAGATGAATCGGTACTGTTTAACAAAATTGATGCTTGGATCAGAGAAGTCTGTGTAGTGTTTCAGTAATATAACTCACTTTTCATGTTGGGAGCAAAAACTGACTTGAAGGTGTTTTAGAAATATAAATCACTTCTTTTGTTAGAATAAAAAGTGGCTGTAGAATTTTGTTAGTATGAATGACACCCTTTTGTGTTTGGATAGAAATTTATAAAGTGTTCTGATATGTTAACATTTCCATATTGAATACAGGCTTAGTGTTGTAGTGTAATCACTTCATATTTGAATAGCAGGCTGTAGTGTTGGATGTGTAGTCCTAATTGACGCATTAGTTGTTTGATAGTGTAAGTCACTTCTTTTGGACAGCAGCTTAGTGTGTTGGATGTGTAGTCCTTCATATTGGACAGCAAGCTGTAGTGTGTTGTGATAGTGTAAGTCACCTTTCATATTTGGACAGCAAGCTGCCCACAGTATAATTTGCACTGCAAATTCAGATTCAAGGGTGAACATTTTAGCAATGTTGCAAAACATAACTTGTTTCTGCTTAATTTTTTATTTTGTTTGCTATCATAAGCATTTAATTTGACTTTGATTTTCATAGTTTCCTTCAATTTATTAATAGATCACATTGAGAGCCTCGGACCAGCGTGTACAGGAGAGAACTGATGATGCTCAAGTGATAATCAATGTTATACGTGACAATAACCCACCTTTCTTCATTAATGAGCCATACCAAACCCAGATAAGCGAGAACTCTTTTGTTGGGACCACAGTTGATTCAGTTGTCTTTACTCGTGTGGATGCCAGGGACAATGACTTACAGGTATGTGAAATTTCATAAAATAAATGATCAGTCTTGGCAGTTTAAACAGTTTCACTTGCACTTGTATTCAAACAAATATCCCTAGAAGTAAAATAGGATTCAATTTTAAAGGGACTGAGTCCAGATTTCTTTCTTTAAACCTGAAAATTTTCATATTATGAACATTAGAACATTAGTTTTTGTTTCTAAAATATTAAAAAAGATGCTAAATGAAGAAAAAAGCCGGTTGTAGTCAGGAGTCCAACTCCTGATGCCTCAGTAATAACCTTCACCATTACAACATGGAGGAACTCGTAGTCAATGACAGTTTGTATAAAGCTTTACAATGAAGACAGTTTACATCTGGTATCCTGTTAAAAATACTTTTCAATTTTGAATGGAAAAAAACCCAAAAAACTAGATCTAATTCCCATGTGTTTCTGTAACAAATAATCTGTAACTAAGTTTCAAAGTCTTCAGAAACTTAGCAATAATGTCCTGACATTTTAAAAAGGTTGCTTTGTTGTCTTACAATCTGGAGGCCAGTCCCTTTAACCCTTAGCCTGCTGCAGGCGAATTTAACAGCCTTTGCAAACAGCTTGGAACCAGATCAGACGCCGATTAAATCGGCGTCTGATCAGGTTCCAAGCTGTTTGCTACTCTGACAATATTTCTTCCAGTTTTGGAGCAAATTGAATGAACTTTACAATTTAAGCAGAAGACATTCCCAGCAGACGACAGTTTATCTAGCATGCTAAAGGTTAACCATTACCAAAATCCATTGTCTTCTCATCTGTTGTCCTTCATTCATCAACAGTAGCTTCAAACATCTCTGTCTCAGCTAATCAGACGGTGGAAATATGCAATATTGTCTTATTTTGTAATGATGGCATTTGTATTACAGGGCCAGTTGAGATATGAAGCAACTGGTATTTATCCAGCACAGTCATTCTTCGCTATTGATCCAAATGATGGAGACATCCAAGTAATCAGAAGCTTGAGAGAGGATGGTCTCAATAGACAGTCATATAGTGTAAGTAGTTTTTACATTATTTTACTATTGTTTTGAAAAAAAATTAATTTTTAATCTTTTTCCTGCCAAATTTCTAAAATGGACTGGTCCATCATTCAGTTTGGGCAGTACCAGTTGTTATTCAAAAGGATGTTCACTGAAAATTTACTGACTGAATAGAGAATAGTGCTGACCAAGACTAGCTTGCACAGACATGCAGGCTGATCATGGTATGCACTGGTCGCAAATGCAGAATCACTTGCTGCCAGCAGGCTAAAGAAATTCAACTTCACTTTTAACAGTATGTCCCATCTATTTCTGTCCATAACTTGATATTTTTGATAAAGTTAATGTAATATTCTTTTTATTTCAGTATTCAAATGATGAATGAAAACCTTGTTTATTGCACTTTCAGCTGGAGATAATTGTTTACGATACCGCCTATCCTAATGCCAGAGACACGTCAACTGTCCTGATTACAGTCCTCCGTGATCAGGCAGGTCCAGTCTTCCAACCTTCGGCCACGTACCAGGTCACTATTCCAGAAACCACTCCCATTGGTAATAGTGTAATTGATGTGGATGCAATTGATACTGATGGCGTAAGTTGCAAACTTTCATTGTATTTCAGAAGTGTCAGTAAGTTTTTAGCTTCAAGATTATAATGGTTTGAGTAAAAGGACTTTATATAGAATTTCACTAAGGATATGATCTTGTGTTACAAGTTTATGAATAAATTTATTACCATGATTACTGGCAGTTATGCCTATTCAAATTATTGTGTAGAACACTTAGTGATCAGCTTTTACTTTGCTAAACATTTTATGCCTCGTGTATTAACCCTTACCATGCTCTATTTCTATAATGGACTGGTCCATCTTTTAATTTGGGCAGTACCATTTATCATTTGAAGGGGTGTTTACTGAAAAATTAGTGACTGAATAGCGAACAGTGCAGACTTGGTCTACACTGGCCGCAAAGGCAGAATCAATCATGTCCAGCATTATAAGGGTTAAAAGGACTTGTTGTACAAGTTGAGGATTGTACAAAATTGTTCTGGTTTTACAGGATACAGTAACATATGATTTAATAAACGGTACAAATTCTGGAATGACCTACTTCTACCTTGATAGAGATACTGGAGAAATCTCAGTAAGAAGGGACTTGGTCAGGGACCCATTTATCACTGTATACCTCGTAAGTATATTGTTCTTGTTACCATAGTGATTCAACAAACATAATATATGCTGTTTGTAAAAGGAAAACAAAGCTTGAATGATGATCACCTGCATTTGTTACATTTAGCAGAGCAATACAGTATATATTTAGGTGTAAAATCTTCTCTCGTCATAAGCTGCTTCAGCTTTCTTGTTTTTAGCTTGTCTTTTCAAGGAATAAGTAGAGCTATTGGACTCACCCGTGTGTCGGCACTGTATAAATAGAAGGCTTCAAGCAAAAATTCATTTTCCCCGAGTAATGACAGCAAATTTAGAGAAAATAAATTTCTTCTGAAATTTTTTGATTTCACAGTATACAGTTACTTTTTCCTTTGCAGCTGACAGTTAGTGCAAGAAGTCGTTCACGAACTGCCTTTGCTACCGTGAGAATTCTTATTACAAGACAGATAGACGAGCTTCCATTCTTCATCAACACACCTTACAGGACAACAATATTTGCTAACCGTCAACTTAATGATACCATTCTGTCTGTGACTGCCAGAGACAATGATCTTGTTGTAAGTTCACATGGTCAAACTTGTATACAAAATGTATTTTTCAGTTTTAAAGATAATTTTATGTTGAAAACAAACATTTTGCTTTGGAAAAACTATGACGGTCTTGAAAATATAATAAGCTGTTAAATGAAGCTGTCAGTGCCCAGTTAGTACAATGGGTAATGCACAAGGCTTACAAGTTGAGATGTTTAGGTTCTAATCTTATGTAAATTGCACTCTCACCTTTCATTTATGTGAAGGAATAGTTGACTTCTTTAGGGAACCAGTTAATACTGGTGGGAACCAGTTTATACTGGAGGGGTACCATTTAAAATATACTGGTAATCAAGGAACACTGGTTAACTGAGCAGGTAAATAACTTATAAATAATACTGCAGAAAAGAAATGTAAATTTCATATACCTACTGAAGTAATGGTTGTCCATTGCCAAACTATGACATTATGACACTTTATTTCAGGGTGAAATTCGCTATTCGACTGTTGGATACTTCCCCGCTACTGATTACTTCAGATTGAATGAAATAACAGGACAGATTACAATGTACAGGAGTGTTATCAGTGAACAATATTCTTCATTGCTCTATGTGGTTTGTACACTTTCTGCAATGTTGGTGATATTTTTTTAGCTTTGAAGAGTTTTAGTTTTGTGAAATGTGTCATTTTACTGAAATAATGTCTTTCTTTTAATCTTAAAATAGACAACAGTGATTTGGTTCTTATATAATCTCCCTCACTTCCTGATACATGTGCAGCTTTTCTTGATAAAATAACAGTACCCATATCTTCCAAAACATGGTTGGAAAACCAAATAAATACTTATGACCTTAAATGTACATGTATGCTTGTATTAATATTGCATGGTTTTACATGCTACTAAAGAAATAGACATGTTATTGTATGAAATGAATTGCAGATGACTGTTGAAGCTTACGATACAGCATTCCCGTCCCAGAGAGCACGTGAAGATGTCTACATAGACGTTGTACGCAATCCCAGTGCCCCAGTCTTCCAGGACAACTTCTACACACGTACAGTAGGCGAGAACGTACCACTGGGCACACTGGTTGTGTGTTTAACTGCCACAGATGCTGATGGAGATTTTGTGTCATATGCAATTACTAATGTACAAAATCCCGGCAACCTGAATGAAGTAGCTACTGATTACTTCTTCATGACAGCTGGAGGATGTATATA
Organism: Mercenaria mercenaria; assembly: GCF_021730395.1. Lineage (NCBI taxonomy): Eukaryota > Metazoa > Mollusca > Bivalvia > Venerida > Veneridae > Mercenaria > Mercenaria mercenaria. The sequence goes on along the minus strand of NC_069362.1, from coordinate 86,221,070 downwards.
TGTACAGAAGAATTTATTCTTGTCTGTCAGAGATACGTATTCATTCACTGCTCAAGCACGAGATCATGCATACCCAGAGAAATTCGGTACAACAACCGTGCAGATAACAATTGAAAGAGATGAATTTCCAACTCGTTTTGATCTCCAGAATTATGCCGTCACTATTCAAGAGACTTCCCCTGTAAACAGTACACAGCCAATCACAACTGTTCGTGCCACTGATAATGATCTTAAGGTAAAATATAATCTTTCACACAAACACAGTATTCCAAAAGATCATAAACATATTTTTATCTGCAGATTCAAAGTATATGGAGGCTGTATTGGTGTCACGCATGTTGCTATGCATGAAGCAGTTACATTGTTTAATATATAACCTTCTTAAATTTAAACTTAATTTTGTCTGAAAAAAGAACAATCTGAATGTATGCTATGTCAAGCACCACTTACTGCTAAACATATTTTAATTGATTGCCCTCCAATTTGCAGTACATATTTTGAAGTTCAGTCACGGAAAATGTTGTTATACATACAGTTTCTACCTCAACTATTTTTATCGTTTTATAAAAGCAGAGATATGGTAGTTATCATAAAATCGAAACATGAAATAGTTTTGTTTACATTAGGGCAAATCTGTGGAAATAAGACATTTTTTTCATAACAGACAATTTTTTATCGGCCACAGACAATTTTTTATCGGCTATGTTCCTGCAATAGTCTCTGTTTACAATAGAGTCAAATGGTTCCTTCAAAGGAAATCAGGTTTCATAAATCTACTTTGCATTTTTACTAAATAACCAGTATGCCCCGTTTTCAACTTAGCAATTTTTGGGTAAGTTTTAGTATGCAAGCTGATATCTCGGTACCCACTAATGGGAATAAATTTAAACTTCACATGCTTGTCCTTTGATGAGCAGACATGCACTGTACAAGTTCTCTAATTCGGTTGTGCATTTTTACAAAATTATGCCCCTTTTTCAACTTCATATTCATTCAATTTACAAGGCTGTTGAAAAGTCGAGCATTGCTGTCCTCCCACAGCTTTTGTTCAGTGTTTACTTCACTGTTACAAATTAATATTTATATCATATTTAAACATATTGATAAGAATATTTCTAAATTTCAAATATTAAGTGAGCTTCATTAGTGTTCTGAAGGAACGGTCATATTGAAGATTGAATTCCCCACCATATCTAAAGGTTGACAAACTAATTTAATTCTCTGAAAGAAGTGTACATGTCTGGCATTGCTTATGTCAGGTTTGCTTGTGTCGACTGTACTCTGCTCAAGATCAAGGTTTTATTTTCAAGAGTTAATAGAACATTAAATGATTATCATAAGACTTTTTGAATAAACAATGTCCTGTTTGTTTTGAAATAAAATCCAGTACATGTAAATTAAATGCAAATTTCTTACTTTTTACAGAGTGTGATCTACTATGAAGCTATAGGTGATGGGTCGGCACTGTCTTTCTTCCGAATTGATCAGGATGGTCAGATCTTTGTTAGTCAGAGTCTCCTAACAGAGAGTCAGACTATCTACAATGTGAGTATAAAGATTGAATTCACCATAATAGCAACCCTTTTTTTAAAATTGACATTTTGTACTGAAAGTAGTGAACACTTCATTAAGCACATTGTGTGCAATATTTAATACATCTTACTATCTTGTATGAACTATCACACATTGTAAAAAGGAGACCTTTTATATAACAACTATTGCACATTGTAAAAAGGAGAAATATAGTACAACTATAATGTATTGTAAAAAGGAGACCTTTAATGTTACAACTATCATGTATTGTGAAAGGGAGACCTAGGTATGAACAGAGTGTTACAATTAGTGCGCATTCCTTGTACTCTTTAGAGTGAGACTTGGACAGGTCATCAAGACCTTTCATGTTACAACTTTTGGGCATTGTAAAATGAGAGATATGTTACAACTGCTGTTTTCATAAACTGGAAAATTTATATTTTACCTGCTGAAGATTTTTTTTTCCTCAATTTGGTTTTCAGTTGAGACTTCAAGCTTACGACACGTTCTATCCATTCAATATTGGCTACTCGAATGTAAGAATCACCGTGATCCGTAATCCACGAGCACCTCAGTTTAGTCTGCCTAGTTACGAAGTGACCATAAATGAGAACTTCCCACTAGGAGAGGTTGCTGTTGATGTTACAGCAACTGATTTAGATGGCGTAAGTAAACATGAATTTATGATTTCGTTTATCTGAAGTATCTGATAATGTATTTACTTGTACTTGATAATGCTATTACTTGTACTTGATAATGCTATTACTTGTACTTGATTATGTATTTACTTGTACTTGATAATGCTATTACTTGTACTTGATAATGTATTTACTTGTACTTGATAATGCTATTACTTGTACTTGATAATGTATTTACTTGTACTTGATAAGGTATTACTTGTACTTGATATGCTATTACTTGTACTTGATAATGTATTTACTTGTACTTGATATGCTATTACTTGTACTTGATAATGTATTTACTTGTACTTGATAATGCTATTACTTGTACTTGATAATGCTATTACTTGTACTTGATATGGAATATTGAAGCAATACTTCCCATCAGTGATTGTTGGTGCATCTTTGGATAATACTCTTGATTACTGAAGTTATTTATATATATGATTTGATGAGTTGTCATTACTTGTTGATTGCCTAGGATAGGTATGTTGTGAAATTGAGACAATTGGTATAATTCTTGTTTGAAAAATGCATTCAAGCCAACAAAAAACAAATGCAGAAAAGGTTTGAAAGTTTTCTTCTTGCAGTGTAGTATTAATGTATTTTTATAGGTTTTTTATATTCACAAATTTAGGACTACCGGTATGTGTGATATATGACCTTGTTTTCCTGTTTTAGGACTATTTGACATTCCGAATGCTGGGAACCAGTTTAGCTGCTACAGAATACTTCCTTGTCAACTTTGATACTGGTGATGTCATTGTGAGGAAAGAATTGTTCCGCAATCAAAACGTAGATAGATACACTGTAAGTTATGTCAGATTGAATACTGTAATACATACCACAAATAGATGTACACTTTGAGATCCATAATGCCTTGTGTTGAGGATGTAAATATTCCATGTTTACATGTACATAAAATAGATTGTCAACCCTTCATGTATGTATAGGTACTTCTCACTTCTCATGTTTCATTGAGGTGTAAAAACCATAAAACACGTAATGCATTTGCATGCACATGCACAAACATGCACAGATTTTTGCTAGAGCAGCAGGAAAGCATGAAAGATTAATGTTGCTTGAGAGTGCTCTGATATAGTTGTCACATCAGTTAAATATGTTAAACATGACAATTCACTTATTTAAGTACTTAAGTTGACAGTAATCAAGTAGCAAAAATATTGTTAAAAAGATGTTCTGAATTACATTGCAAAACTGTTTTTACAGATGATCGTTCAAGCCAATGATAACCGTGGAATTAACACCAGATATACCAATGTCTCAGTAACGGTTAATGTTCGCCGAAATCAGTCGCCATTCTTCCTCAACACACCATATGGCTTTACAATTTCTGAGCGTGCAGGACTAAATGATCAGCTGTATCAGGTGACAGCAAGAGATAACGATTTGATTGGTGACATTGTCTATGTTGTGCTTGGTGACTCGTACACACCTGGATACTTCACGGTTGACTCTAACACTGGTGTAGTCACAGCCATTTTAGATCTACAGTTGGACAGAAGTCTACAATATACTGTAAGTTCAACAAACTATTGAGTTCCATGAACAATGCAAGTCTATATGACTGAGTAAATTTTAAAATTAATCTATTATAAGATCAAAGTGTAGGCCCATTTTTAGCTGACATTGTCTCCAGTACAGTTATAGTTCATTTGTATCTTCCAGAATTCATCTAGTTGTATCAGGCAAATATGCAGATTTTTCTGTGCTTACTTATATTATTAACCCTTAGCCTGCTAAATTTCTAAAATGGACTGGTCCATCATTCAATTTGGGCAATACCATTTATTATTCGAAGGGGTGTTTACTGAAAATTTACTGACTGAATAGTGAACAGTGTAGATGTGCAGGCTGATCTTGGTCTGCACTGGTCGCAAAGGCAGAATAGCTCGCCGCTAGCAGGCTAAAGGTTAAATTTCATTTGCAAACTAAATTCCAAAAACACAATTGCTGTAAATAGGGGTACACATAATACATACAACTGGATTATTTTTAATAGTTGCGTGTTGGAGCCTATGACAGTGAGGTGCCTAATGATGTTGCCACGGCAACAGTGCTCATCACTGTGACAAGAAATGACAATGAGCCTATCTTCCTGGAGGAACCATACCAAACCTCGCTACCAGAGAGCACCCCGGTGGGAACCAGCGTGTACAGAATCACTGCCAATGATGCTGATGGAGTAAGTCATTATTTTTGGTATCTTAGTACTGACTGACAAGTATACTTTTCTGATTGTGCCAATATTTTTTAACCATCTGCTATCCATGCTGCTTAAGACTGAAATATATTCAAGGAATAAAAGGATCACAGTTTTTTACAATTGCTTGTTGCATTCATAAACTTAAATGAAACTGTTAACCAGAAGTTATGCTTGTATACTGTTCTTTTTGTGACCCTCAAAATGTTTAGGAGGACCCTCAAAATGTTTAGGAGAAGAACTCTGTGTATCTGTCCATCTGGATGTTTGTCCATCCAAATTTGTGTCATGCATATCTCAAAAAAGTACTTCACCTAGAATCATCAAATCTCATAGGGGGTTGTTAATCAGCATGTGAAGTTGTGCACCTGAGGTGTTGTTTGGGATTTCATTCTGCCAGAGTTATGGCCCTTTATCAAAAATGTACTTAGAGCATTGAAGTTTGTGTTGCATGTATTTTTATTTTATGTGTTTGACCTAGAGTGAATGGAACATCAGGGAATTGTTATTATATAGCATGTTAAGCAGACAAGAGTTATGGTCCTTGACTTAATAAAAACTATGCATAGAGACTTTAAAAGTTTGTGTTGCATATATCTGAAAAATTAATTGACCTAGATTCATGAAACAATATAGGAATATATTCAGGATGTGAATGTGTGCACCTGATGTTTTGGTTTGGATTTCATTATGCCAAACCAGAGTTATGGTCCTTGACTTAGTCAGAAATGTTCATTGAGGGCCTAAAAGTTAGTATTTCACATTATCTCAAATTGTCTATAAATAAAAACAAAACTCTACACCAAACTAATCAATTTTAAATTGGAAAGACTTTTATAAAAAGGTTTTTGTATCTTTTTGTGTAAAGCAGCCACTTTGGTTTTTGGGGAAACCCCAACTGTTGAGAAACATTGTTTTAATGCTGCATGAGAAACCTTTGTTTCCAGGATGTAATCCGCTACAGCCTTCTAGATGTTATAACAAACAATGTTATCAGAGACTATGTCTACCTACATCCAGACAATGGTAACATCTGGCTTGTCAAATCTCTAACAGACTTTGCTGAAACACAAATTGTGGTAAGTATATGCTATTAGATAAATATCTCTTTGTGTTAGAGAGACATTCTAGGTGGAAGGTTTCTACATTATGTTTTGTTAATGTCTAAGTCATATGTACATTTATTCCCTTCTTATTTGCCTAAAACTGATTCACATAATCAAACAAGGACAAACTGGCAAGGAATTTGATCCACATAATTTATCATTCAACCATTTGTTACATTAGGGTTTAGCACTGTTATATAATATATAAAGAAATGTGAATCATGGGCTGTTCTTAGCTGTGCAGATTTGTTGTCTGCTAAAACTTGATTGTATTTCTGTGCCATTTCAGCGACTTCAGGTATGTGCGCTTTTAACTTGAACAGTTTGAATGTACTTACTAGAATATCATTCATTATACAAGGGTTTGGGATGAATTAGTAATTGTTTCACCATTTTGGGTAGTAAAAGTTATTTTCAAATGACGTTGCTTTGGCAACATTTAAAAGATGCAAAATGAATGAATTTTAGTCCAGTCTGTTTTAAATGGTTTAAATGGTTTTTATTATGGACTTTGTGGTACCCCGGTAAATAAGGGACAGAGATAACTAAATTGTGATATTTTAGTAAATACTTCATTGTTCAGTTCTCAGTTTGCTGCCTATTATGCCTAATTGCACTTGCCAGCATGCAGTAGAATTTCATTAAAGTATTGATAAATATGTAACCAAGTCATCACTGTGCAAAAGTTGATTGTAATGCTAAACAGATTATGGTAATACTGGGTACAAGCTGGAAGTTTCTAATAGATCATTCAAAATAGGTAAAGAATAGTCTTCAGTGATTGATAAACAACAGTAACTGAGCCGCACCATGAGAAAACCAACATGGTGCATTTGCGACCAGCATGGATCCAGACCAGCCTGCGCATCCGCACAGTCTGGTCAGGACCCATACTGTTAGCTAATGGTTGCAATAGGGTTTGAAAGCAAACAGTATGGATCCTGACCAGACTGCATGGATACGCAGGCTGGTCTGGATCCATGCTGGTCGCAAATGCACTGTTGGTTTTCTCATGGTGTGGCTCAGTTATATCTACAGGATGACTATTGTTCCCAATTTAAATCAAATCTTTGTCAGAATATCAATGCAGTAATGACGATCCATAATCTCACACAGGTACACAGGTTAATTATGGATCCAAAGCTCAGAAAACAGTAGCTGAAATTCCTACTGAAATGAGAATATACAAAAAGTTTGGCTCAAATAGTGAACTTGAATAGTAGGTGGAGCACAAGAGCGGTTGCAGGCTTGATCCATTGGCTACGACTATATTAGTTCATTTGGGAAATTAGTCAGTTACTTATAAATATTAGATCCATTGCATATAAGAATTACAGTTAACAATTTTTGTTGAACCAGTAGCATGCGAAAACTGCTTAATATAGTTGTAGAGTGCTTTGTATCAACTTGTATATGCTTTCAGTTGATTTGTTATTACTAAGATGATATGATATATGTCAGGTAGCTTAAATTACCTCTTGCTGTTTGATGAGTAAATAAGGTAGATTCTACCTGTTAACAAAAGAATAATAGGTTCATTATACTTGTGTCCAGTTTTACATTGTGCATAGCTGTAAGGTTCATTATACTTGCTGGAAAGTCGCCATATGACCTATCATCTGTCGGTGCGACGTTGAATCCAAAAAAAAATAAAAAAAAAAAATTCTGTTTTGCGTATGTTGGCAGCACAATTACAAAGATATTTGGTCTGCGCTGTTAAGCTTATGCTTGCAACACAGTTTAAAGGATATTTGGTCTGCGCTGTTATGCTTATGCTTGCAACACAATTTAAAAGATATTTGGTCTGTACTTTTAAGCTTACGCTTGCAACACAATTTAAAGGATTTTTGGTCTGTACTGTTACGCTTTTGCTTGCAACACAATTTAAAGGATATTTAAGCTTACGCTTGCAACACAATTTAAAGTATATTTAGTCTGTACTGTTACGCTTATGCTGGCCACACAATTTAAAGGATATTTGGTCTGTACTGTTAAGCTGATGCTGGCAGCAAGCACAATTACAGTGATATTTGGCTATGCTGTTAAACTGATGCTGGCAGCACACTAACAAGGATATTTAGTCTATGGTGTTAACAGAATTCAAGGGTATTTGGTCTATCTGTTTTGCTAATGCTTGCAGGTTATACTGTGTTTTCATTGATGCATCAGCAGTGTTTGATACAGAAACAGTATTCAATTCCCTTAACAAAATCAATTTCTGAAACATATTTTTGTATCAAAATATTTGAATATAAGTTGTTATAGTGGTTTTTTTTTATTTATTGAAATGAAGATTGCATGCTTTATTTATATATTTCCCTGGCATTAATCTTACTCATAATAATTGCAGTTTTTTTCATTTTCTGTAAGGTTAGTTTTAGCTTACTTGTGATCGCACTGTGTCTGTCATTGTCCGTCTTCAACAATTTTACTATTAACACTGTAGAGGTCACAGTTTTGGCCCAATCGAAATTAAAACTTGGCCAGAATGTTACCCACGATAAAATCTTAAGACAAGTTGTTACTGGGTCCTTTGTCAATACGTCCACCCGAATTCTTGTTCATATTTAAAAAAAGTATTTGACCCAGTTATCAACCTCATAGGATTTTTATTCAGCATGGGAAGCAGTGCACCAAGGGTTTAATTAGGATATCACACAGTCAGACCAGAGTTATGGCCCTTGACTTAGTCAAAAATAGGCATAAAAATGTCCTTTGTTTGTGTTGCATGTATCGCAAAAACCAGTATTATGAAACATTACAGGAATATTACTCAGCATATGGGTTTATTTAGAGATATCACTCAGTCAGACCAGAGTTATGGCCCTTGACTTTTAAAAAAAAATAAAAAAAAAAAAAGGCATGAAAGTTTTGTCGCACATTTCTCAAAGTATGACATAGGGTCATGAAACATCATAGGAATATTATTCAGTATGTGAAGTTGTGCACATGGGATTTTGTTCTGGATTTTTATCAGTCAGACCAGAGTTAAGGCCCTAGATTATCAAAAATGTGCATAAATGGGATACAAGTTGTCACATGTATCTAAAAAATTATTTGACTTAGAGTCATAAAACATTAGGGGATTGTTATATAGCATGTGAAGTTGTGCACCAGGTGTTCTGTTTGTGATTTTACTTGGCCAGATCGGAATTATGGTCCTTAGTGAAAAATGCATATAAAGTGCTTGTGTTGCATAGATCTTAAAAAATCACCTAGAATCATGCAATAATGTAGGAATATTATCCAGCATGTGAATTTGTGCATTTGAGCTTTTTGTTGTTTTTTTTTTTCACTTTGCAAGACCAGAGTTATGGCCTTTGACTTAGTCAAAAAATAAAAGTTTGTGCTGCATTTATGTCAAAATGAACTTGATCTTGAGTCAGAAAACATTAGAGGATTGTTTTATAGCCTATGAAGTTTTGCACTGGGTGTTCTTTTTTGAATTTTACTCAGCTATGCCAGAGTTATGGTCCTTCACATAGTGAAAAATACACAAAGTTCTTAAAAGTTTGTGTTGTAAACATCTTAAAAAAATGTTTCACCTTTAGTCATAAAACCATGTACAGAGACAGGAGTAAGGGGGCACCTGTGTCCTATGCAAGCACACATCTAGTTTTTCATGCAATACCCTTTACCAAAAGTGTTCAAGCTGTCTGTGACACGTGAACAATCTAGGACTATCATGACCTTCTGGTTTAAACTCCTACAAAATTAGTATATTTGCAAGTGTAATTTTATGTTTGAAAGCCAGGATTTCAACGTTTGCTTTCTTGGAATAAAGGTATGAAGGCCTTAGAATTTAAAATTTTTTAGATGCGGATGTTCTGATACAGAATGTAATGCTTAATTATACACGTAGTTTAATACATTTTACTGAAATCACTGTTACATTTTGTAGATCTCAGTCCGTGCCTCAGATCAGAGAAATCCTGAGCGTGTTGATGATTCTGTAGTCATTATAAACATCATCAGAGACCAGAATCCACCTGTATTCACAAATGAGCCATATCAGGTGACGATTAGGGACAACCAGGTTCTGAACTCAAGTATTTACACTGTTAGAGCCTTCGACCAGGATCCACAGGTACTCTCACTTAAGAAATATTCAATTTAAACTTGATAGCTTGAACCTCCTGGGTTCAGAGTGATACTTAATGTGAATTTTTAACTTTATATATGCCACATGTTTAAGGGGTTATGTGGAGCATTTTGTAAACTGGTATTTTATATTTCTGTGTATGAAGATTATGGTCAGTGTTTTAATGGTTACGTTTCAGGGCCCATTGAACTTTGAAACAATTGGCTTGTATCCAGCTCAGACATTCTTTGATGTGGAACGTTTGTCTGGTAATGTATACGTCAGACGCTCACTAACGGAGGACAGTGTTGGACGGGACCGCTACACCCTGCGTGTTATAACCTATGACTCAGCAGATCGTAGATTGCAAGACACAGCAGATGTTACCATCTCAGTGACGAGAAACCCAAGTACTCCTCAGTGGTCAGAATCAACTTACACTAGGACTGTCAGTGAAGAGTATTCAATGGGAGTAGCTGTGCTCACAGTTCTAGCAACAGATACTGATGGGGTTTGTAAATAAGTGCTCATTGCATGTTAAATGTTGGGAGTCTGTACAATAAAATATACAAAAAAGGGTAATTGAGCCGTGCCATGGGAAAACCAACATAGTGGGTGTGCGACCAGCATGGATCCAGACCAGCCTGCGCATCCGCGCAGTCTGGTCAGGCTCCATGCTGTTCGCTTTTAAAGCCTATTGGAGTTGGAGAAACTGTTAGCGAACAGCATGGATCCTGACCAGACTGCACGGATGCGCAGGCTGGTCTGGATCCATGCTGGTCGCACACCCACTATGTTGGTTTTCCCATGGCGCGGCTCAATTACTTTGAGATGGCATTTAAATTTTATTTTACACAAAGATTTTTTCAGTTAAGAAACCTAGAGTTAAGTGGTAAAGTGAATGCCAATTAAAGTCAAAGAATGTTTTTTTTCTTCTTTGTTCTTACAAATGTAACTTAACTCCTTGATGAATTTTATCTAAAAGTTAAAAATCTAGGTCTTTTTTGTCGACAGGATTCTGTTTCATACAGTATTATTGAGGATACAACAGGCCCCAACTTGGGCGGCAGCAGCTCTTTAGACTTCTTCTTTGTCAACCCATCTAGTGGAGACATCTTCCTCAGACAGTCACTTACCAATGCACCACTAGACCAGTACTCTGTAAGTTCATTTCATATAAAGTCTGTGTAACCTTGTAAACTTTTGTTTATTATCCAGTAAAAGTCAATAAAAAAGAGTAAACATTTGCGTAAAAATGTAAACCTATAGAAACATTTTTTTGGCATTTTCAGAAGTCCATAAATATCAAGATTTTTTTTTGCTTTTAAAGGGAAAGGCAGCATTGTTTTTAAGTTAATTTTGAAAGCTCGGATTTCTTAAATCATTTAGAGAAGTGAAAGAATTTTCAAAATCGGCATAAAATTGAGAAAGTTATGAGCATTTAAATATTTGGTCATATTGTTGGCCATTCTGTTTCCATGGCAACAACAAAAAAAATGGGAGGATTTGTTAAATTTTTAGATACAAATTTGAACTGTGTTTACTTCTTTCTGTAAAGTAATTTCTCTACTTTTTTCCAGCTATAATGGAAGAAATTAGCATGTTTTTCACCTTACTTTCAAGAAACATATGAAAATTAATCTATTTAAAAGGTTATTTGCTAAATAAAAATTCAGCAGGTGTAAATGACGTCATAAACACACTAAAATGGCTGCCTCCATGATGAGACATTTTCTTACATTTCAAACTGCCATATCTTTTTCAATAGTGGTGCGATTTTAAAAATTCTTTCATTGATATGAAATGCTTGAGGATTGCTTTCTGACATATAAAATTAACTTATTGTCAGGCTTTCCTTACCCTTTAAGCATGTGAATGTGTAATATAAAGATGTATAATACAAGTGGAAACAGAAAGGGCATAGTGATAGTTGTCTTATGCCAACTGCAGTATAGAAAGTAAATGTCGGTATTGTTAAAAATTTTCTTTATCTTTAGCAGTATATTGGATCTAACATTTTTATTGTTTTAACATTTGTAGAAAACTTAGGGATTGTTTTAATTTTGTATAGTTCACAATGAGGGCGACAGACAGCGGAAACCCACGGAGGAGTACAATAGTTACTGTGAGGATATTTATAACACGTGCAGTACTGCCAATATTCCGTAATACTCCATACTCAACTACGGTACAAGAGAACCAAGCTAATGGAACACAGATCTACAGAGTGACTGCCACCGACAGTGATGGACAGGTACTATTTTTTGCAATTGTTCACACCAATTTCTGCAGGATGTGCATTTTAACCCTTACCATGCTAAATTTATTTTATGGAGAAAAACATGTTACGCTACAAATGGTAAAACTAATTAGACGGTGATGACTTTGACATAAAGTTTAACATGTAGATTGCAGATTTTTTTGGAGAATCATACTAAGTATTGATAGCCTTATGGTTAGGCAGGCTCAAAATAAAAATTGAATATAAAAATGGCCTTACTGTTTCAGGGTGTCATGATGTACAATGTTATTGGCCTAGGGTCTGCACCAAGTTTCTTCTATGTTGGAAATGATGGATTGCTGTTTACAAGAGGCACTTTGAGGGCTGATAGAAATATGGAATACACTGTAAGTATATGTATCTATTAATAAACTTTGACAATGTGGCGGGTCCTCCGTGACGGAGTGGTTAAGGTCACTGACTGCAAATCACTAGCCCCTCATCGGTGTGGGTTCGAGCCTCACCCAGGCATTGAATTCTTCATGTGAGGAAGCCATCCTGCTGGCTTATGGAAGATCGGTGGTTCTACTCAGGTGCCCATTCGTGATGAAATAATGCACGGAGGGGCACCTGGGGTCTTCCTCCACCATGACAGCTGGAAAGTCGCTATATGACCTATAATTGTGCTGTAGCGACATTAAACCCAACAAAACAAATTGATAATGTGACAGTTGACCGCAATACAACCGACTGTTTATTTTGCAATACAGGTAACTAATAATTACTTTGCAATATAGCTAAGATTATTTTATGATGGATTATCTTTGAACAGCCCTGGACTTATTGGACTCAACTGCCACATTATCAAAGTTTATTAGTATCTTCACATTTTATACTATTGCAAAAAAATGAAAATCATAAACACATTAATACTGAGATGGTTCCAGGTTATGTTGTAAGTTGTAGGCCAGATCTTTTCCTTTTGTAATTGATGATATTGTAAACTCCTCAAAAAATGGAAGTTGCAGGTTGCAGGTCCATACCTCAGTAAAAGAAAACCTCAACTGTGGTCTTCACAGTATAACTCCGAGTTTTTTGGACTTTCTCTGTAAATTGATGAAAAAGCTTTAAAGGCAAATTTACTTTTTCAGTTGAGAGTGATAGCTTATGATAGTCTGACTCCCAACCAACAAGCAACAGCTGATGTGGCCATCAGTGTTCTACGTAATGTGAATACACCTGTATTCCAACCCCCATCATACACGCAGACAATTCCTGAAGATACGGCTGTTGGATCATTTATCCTCAAAGTAACTGCAACAGATCAGGATAATGTAAGTTTTTGTGTGTTGGTATGTTTTTGTAAGTCATCGCCTAATTTCCACAATGCCATAACTAGCTTTTTGAGAGTTTTGGGAAACAACGTTTAAAGATTTGAGTGTCAATGACTTTACACTACGTAAAGCCTTGTTGAACTACAATTTAGCCTGTTTATGTTAGTTTTCTACAAGGCCACACATTCAGCATCATACAAAGGTCATATAGACATACCAAATGGCACTAAAATCTCAATTTTGCTAAAAATGGACTTGCGTCACTCTGGAATTGAGGCGACAAAGTGATATTCATGCACATTGTTCATTTTGATACAGTTACTGGTTTTTATACTTATAAGTAGTTTACTTTGTTACTTAATTTTTTCTTATTTTAAAGTGACTTTTTCACTGGTGGAGTAAATATTTTTATTGTCCTAAAATTGTATATTCTTTATGAATATTACATCAAGTGAAGACCTGTAAAATCTTTGTAAAGATCTCTACAATGTGAATTTGTGAACAGTTCATTTATTGATGTTAAGCAATATGTTTTGAAATGAATTGTACATTACAGAATATAAATACTTTGTCAATAAGATGACGTAGTAACCTCTTCAGTTTTAAGTAATACATCCCTAAAATAGTGTTACAAAATTTCTTTCCAGGATTATCTGACATACACTTTGACTGGAGACACAAACAGTGGCTGTGAAGAGACATTCTATATCCGTGGCGACAATGGCCAGATTCATCTGCAGAGATCTGTCCTTAACAACGGTGCCGTCTCCTACTCTGTAAGTCATACTCGCCGAGGTTTTAAATTTTGATTACAAAATTTATGTAAACTACAACTTTGAATTTCTTGTAAAACTTGTTAATTTATATGAATAATCTTATCATTGAAATTTGCTCATAAAAGTTAATACATTTGTTTTGAATAATAAGTGCAACTGATTTGGAAGTTTATTAACAATGTCTTGATAGATGTGTTTACTCAATATTTACCTGTGTATATTTTATAACTTACAGTGCCGAGTGAATGTTAATGATAATGGTTACCCCTCCAATAATATTGCAACGGCCAGTGTTAACATCTTTATCACACGTGACCTTGCTATGCCTGTGTTCACCAGCAACGCACGTTACCTGGTGACAATCAATGAGGATGAAGAAATCAATAACAGTATCATCAAGGTTACTGCTACACGACAGGGACTTATTGTAAGTACACTGTATAATGTGACATCACTTTTTAGCTCGTCTTTTGGAAGAAAAAGTAGAGCTATTGCACTCGCCCCGGCATCGCTGTTGATTAAAGTTTTTGATAAAGCCAGATACCTCTGTTACTATCCAAACTATTGACTTGAAACTTAAAATAGTTATTTACTATCAAAGTCTGCACCGGAAGAAACAATCTCCATAACTTTGATTGAATTTTGACAGAGTTATGCCCCTTTTTGAATTTAGAATTTTTGGGTTAAAGTTTTTGATAAAGTCAAATACAAAATTAATGTTACTATCAAAGCTTTTTTGACTTGAAACTTAAAATAGTTATTCAGTATCAAAGTCTACCTGAGGAGAAACAATCCCCATAACTCTGTTTGAATTTTGACAGAGTTATGCCCCTTTTTAACTTTGATTTTTTTAGCTCACCTGTCACATAGTGACAAGGTGAGCTTTTGTGATCACCCTTCGTCCGTCGTCCGTCGTCTGTGCGTCCGTCCGTGCGTGCGTGCGTGCGTCAACAATTTCTTGTCTGCACAATAATGGTTTCATTTATGATTTTATTTTAACCAAACTTGCACACAACTTGTATCACCATAAGATCTCGGTTCCTTTCTTGAACTGGCCAGATCCCATTATGGGTTTCAGAGTTATGGCCCCTGAAAGGGCCAGAATTAGCTATTTTGACCTTGTCTGCGCAATAGCAGCTTTCTTTATGATTTGATTTTTACCAAACTTGCACACAACTTGTATCACCATAAGATCTTGGTTCCTTTCTTGAACTGGCCAGAATCCTTTATGGGTTCTAGAGTTATGGCCCCTGAAAGGGCCAAAATTAGCTATTTTGACCTTGTCTGCACAATAGCAGCTTCATTTATGATTTGAATTTAATCAAACTTGCACAAAACTTGTGTCACCATAAGATCTCAGTTCCTTTCTTGAACCGGCTAGATCCCATAATGGGTTCCAGAGTTATGGCCCCTGAAAGGGCCAAAATTAGCTATTTTGACCTTGTCTGCACAATAGCAGCTTCATTTATGATTTGATTTTAACCAAACTTGCACACAACTTGTATCACCACAAGGTCTTGGTTCCTTTCTTGAACTGGCCAAATTCCATCATGGGTTCCAGAGTTATGGCTCCTTAAAGGTCCAAAATTGGCTATTTTGGCTTTTGCAGCCATATAGAGACTTCATTTATGGTTTTATTTGATACAAACTTCCAAAATATCTTCAACAACAATAAATCTTAGATTCCATGACAAATCAGATCCAATCGTAGGTTCCAGAGTTATTTTATATCTGATTACCTCCCCTGATTGTAATCAAAATGGATTTATATCAGTAAGTACTTATAGGACTTATTTGAAATTTCATTATGGACTGAGACAATCAGGGTTGTTAACTATGGACTGATTTATGTCAAATTACCTCCCTTTATTTCAAATTAAAATGGGTATATCTCTGTAACTAATGAAGATACTGATCTGAAATTTCATTTATGTCAACAGATTTATTTGGCAGAGCCTTCTTTTGTTCACTTACAATATTTTTTTTTAATTACTTCCCTTTTACGTTACTATAAATAGCTTATTTTTAGTAACTTTTTTATTATTGGCCGTAGGGAAAAACCGAGACCACCTTTCTGTGGTACAACATGGATGGTACCTCCAATTTTTAGGTGCATTTTGACATATCTGTACCTTGTAAGAATTGTTTTTTCTTTTTGGTTAAATTTCTTCCCTTTGTTGTTCCTGTCCTTTGGACTTAAATATTTTTACTGAGGACCTTCTTGTCCTCAAGTGCAATGATAACAGGTGAGCGATATAGGGCCATCATGGCCCTCTTGTTTGTTAAAGTTTTACAAAGTTTTTACTGGCAAAGCATTAATTCAGAGTCCAGCACTGAGGAAAGTCGAACGTGCTGTCATATGGACAGCTCTTGTTTATAAATTCATGTTCTTATTTTACATTGTGATAGGTTTATAAGGAAAAGGTAGACAGGTGTGCAAAATGTATACTATGTCTGTGTTTTTAGAAAGACCTGGAGTATTTTACACATGATATATATTGGTAAAAAAAGTACTATAATAGCACAACAACTTTACAAATGCTTAGAAACACAGCACCAAAAGAATCAGTTTCTTTCTTACCTCTGTGACCTCTGTCTATACATCTTATATTTACATGCACTTCAGTTATCTTTTTAATTTTCTTTCTAGTTTTAATTTTCTTGTGAAATCGTCCTTTTACAGAACTCGATAGAGTACAGGGAGATTGGTGACTACCCTGCTCAAAGTTTCTTCAGTGTGGATCCAGAAGATGGAGATATCCGTGTCCAACAAAATCTTCGCAATGATGGACTCAGACTCGGTTCTTACACGGTAAATTTTTAGCGTGCTTAAATAGATCTGCGGATCATATAGTAGGATTCATAGACAAAAATTTTGATTGGGTTTTGAAATCTATTTTTAGATGCCGACACTTGTCAGACTGTTAATGACTTGAAATGTAAAATTGTTGTTTCAGTATTTAAATATTATGAAAGAGCATCTTTATTTTATTAAACAACCAGTGTGTTTAAAATCAAGGGAATAATGAATTATTATGGGTTTGTCTTCTTCAGCTGAGAGTTGTGGCTTATGATACAGGAGCACCACGTCTTTCTGCAACTGCTGAAGTGTTTATCACTGTGCTTAGGAACTTGAACGGACCAGTGTTTAATCCGCAAATCTACAGAGTTACCATTGATGAGACAACAGCAGTTGGACAGTACATCCAGAAGCTTACTGTCTCAGATCCTGATGGTGTAAGTGATCTGCAACATTTTAGTATGTAGAAAAACGAAAAGTGTATGAACATGCAGAGGTTTAATTCTACAACCTCTGCTTTTTATGCCCCCCGAAGGGAGGCATATTAGTTTTCAACTGTCCGTCCGTTCCTTCATTAGTCACAACGTTAACTTTTTGCATGAAGGCACTTTACTCGCAAACCACTGCACCCAGGACCTTCAAACTTCACATACTGATAATACTTATTGAGTACACGACCCCTACTGACTTTGGGGTCACCAGGTCAAAGGTCAAGGTCAAAGGTCAAGGCACTGTGTGGGCATTTGTCACCATTAGTGACAGCTCTTGTCTGGTGTATAGAACATTGTATCTATGACCATCTGTACAAGTTCAATTTTGTGAAGACAAGTAGATAATAAACAGCGTAGAGTATAAATAACTGTTCTTATTTTGCATAATTATAGTTTTCGAAAATTTCCATTTACCATAAAAATATCAAACTGAATAAACCATTTAACATAAAAATAGCCGAGTTATAATAAATAATGTGATTTTTTTGTCTGCAATCGTCAGATTTCGTAAAGCTTACAAATTTTAAATTATTTATTTTTCAGGATGTTCTTACATGCAGTTTGACAACGGAATCCGGAAGTACTGTGGGAAATAATTTCAGAACGTACTTCCAGGTTGATGCAGATAGTTGTTTTGTCTACGTCAACACAGATCTTGTGTCAGATAACAGTGATAGACAGGAATATACTGTAAGAGAAACATTTCTAGTCAGTTTTGGTGTTGAAGTTTACATTATATTTAGATGACTGGACCATTTAAAAAGCATGTTGAAGTATCGCAGATGAGGTTCATGTTGCTCCTTGAATAATCTAATTAGGGGTTTGCTGTTCCTTCCAGTATATAAGTTAAGTTAGCATAAGCATTCCCCCCCTCCCCCTGGAGTGATACAGACTTGTGACACCCGCCTGGAGTGATAGACTTGTGACACCCACAAGTAATGGTTATTTTTACAGTTATTTTTACAGTGTATTCGTGGTACTTCAACATCCATTATTTCAGAAATGATGGTATCTCGATGCTGTAAATTATCTTGAGTGCTAAAGTTTGTACTCCAACATGATAAAATTCGGCACTGACCCACTAATTGGTGTATATTTAGCACTCAATAGACAGAGTGACATAAAATGATTATAAAGTGAACACTGTGGTTACTGACTACAAAAGATTGAGGCCACGCTTCTGCAATTAAAAATTACTTATATTGGGAAAAATGTCCTGTGTATAGGTACTTTTTACCTGGCATGGTAAAGAAATGGGGGAAGCTTCTGGAATTGGATCATCTTTTGTATCTTGGTCTATCCTCCCACATTAATAACAAACAATAGTCTTGAGAAGTTGCACACAAACAAGACAGAAATTGTCAAGCATATTAGAAATTCACCTTGGGCTATATTATATATATGTGTTTTAATATGAAAATACAATGCATTTATTGTACATGGATTTTAACATTTTAACATGAAAATGAAATGCATGTATTGTAGATATTTTCAGTATTTTAATATAACTTAAATGTGGTATGATTTTTAGCTCATCTGATTTTTTGAAAAAAAATGATGAGTTATTGTCATCACTTGAGCGGTTGTCGGCGTCGGCGTCGGCGTCTGCGTCGGCGTTGCTTGGTTAAGTTTTATGTTTAGGTCAGCTTTTCTCCTAAACTATCAAAGCTATTGCTTTGAAACTTGGAATACTTGTTCACCATCATAAGCTGACCCTGTATAGCAAGAAACATAACTCCATCTTGCATTTTGCAAGATTTATGGCCCCTTTTGTACTTAGAAAATATCAGATTTCTTGGTTAAGTTTTATGTTTAGGTCAACTTTTCTCCTAAACTATCAAAGCTATTACTTTGAAACTTGGAATACTTGTTCACCATCATAAGCAGACCCTGTACATCAAGAAACATAACTCCATCTTGCTTTTTGCAAGAATTATTGCCCCTTTTGGACTTAGAAAATCAGTTTTCTTGGTTAAATTTTATGTTTAGGTCAACTTTTATCCTAAACTTTCAAAGCTATTGCTTTAAAACTTGCAACAGTTTTTCACCATCATAAGTGGACCCTGTACAGCAAGAAACATAACTCCATCCTGCTTTTTGCAAGAATGATGGCCCCTTTTGGACTTAGAAAATATCAGATTTCTTGGTTAAGTTTTATGTTTAGGTCAACTTTTTCTCTTGAACCATCAAAGCTATTGCTTTAAAACTTGCAACTGTTGTTCACCATCATAAGCTGACCCTGTAAAGCAAGCAACATAACTCCATCCTGCTTTTTGCAATAATTATTGCCCCTTTTGGACTTAGAAAAATCATTTTCTTGGTTGAATATTATGTTTAAGTCAACTTTTCTCATAAACTATCAAAGCTATTGCTTTAATACTTGCAACAGTTTTTCACCATCATAAGTGGACACTGTACATCAAGAAACATAACTCTATCCTGCTTTTTGCAAGAATGATGGCCCTTTTTAGACTTAGAAAATCATGGGTAGGACAATATTTCTATTATACAAAAAAAATCAGATGAGCGTCAGCACCCGCAAGGCGGTGCTCTTGTTTCTTGTACCAGCACATGACTGTTATGTATATATATTCATATCATGGATATAAAACACAGTATCAGTAAAATTCTCTATATACTGACCTGACAAATTCGTTAAAATACAAAAAATGTAATTCCTTGTCATGAACATTGTTGTATTTAGAGTTGACCATATTATTATTGTGTGCTATTCTGTAGCATGTATTTTTTTGACAATTACTTCAAAGCTTCAAGGAATTATTTTGTTAATACATCCTACTGAAACTTTAAAGAAACTCCTGCATTTGTATTTTATTTGTAGTTGACAGTAAGAGCCTCAGACAACCGTGCCACAAATCCCCAGTCCACAACAGCGACGGTCATTGTGACTGTTCTGCGAGATCTGCAGCCACCACGATTTACTAACATACCAGCTTCACTCGATCTGGATGAAAATACAGCTATTGATAGGTAAACTGTAGTTTCATCTGGCATTGCATTTTATACTGTCCCGTACTCCTGGAACGTCAGTAAATACACCATTTGTTTTTGCTGTACATATTTCTTCATGATGATCTGTATAACTGTTTGACATCATTATAGCAACTACTTATAGGAATTAAAAGCATGGCTGTAGCTGACAGACATTGTATACAAATAAACACTTAACTGTCCTCAAAATGGCTTGTTTGTCTTTTTTTTAATTTGAAACCTGTAACTAGAGCAAGTGCTGATGATGATACGTAGTTCATAAAAATATTTTCAGGTCTATCTATGAAGTCAACGCAGTGGATGATGACCTTGAGGGTGTAATTGTGTATGGTTTGGATGGATTGTTCCCAGTTCAAAGTTTTATCACCGTTGATTCAAATACTGGTGTAGTAAATCTGAGAAACAGTCTGCTTTCTGACACTACACAGAACACAGTCTACACTGTATGTTAACTTCCTGTCAGTGTTGTTTTCATGTTTAGAATGCCTAACTCCAGGCTCTTTTGACATTGCAAATTTAAATCTTCATTTGGTCAAGTTTAAATACAAAGATATTTTCTAGCTTTATCGAATTCCTTTTATGAAGATACTCCAGTTTTGTTTGGTTTTCTATGAAAATGTATTTTTCAGAAATAGGGTTTTAGGTTTAAAATTACAAAAAAAAAAATCTATTCAGTAAATATTGACTTCGTAATACAATACAACTTGCATTAAGAGACTACCTAAGGGAAAGGCAAAAAGTGGTCTTTTAAAAAATGAGCTGCACCATGAGAGAACCAGCATAGTGCGTTTGCGACCAGCATGGATCCAGACCAGCCTGCGCATCTGCGCTGTCTGGTCAGGATCCATGCTGTTCACTTAATGGTTTCTATAATTGCAATAGGCTTTGAAAGCGAAAAGCATTGATCCTGACCAGACTGCGCGGATGCGCAGGCTTGTCTGGATCCATCCGGTCGCAAACGCACTATGTTGGTTTTCTCATGGCGCAGCTCAAATGGTCTATTAATACAACATACAGTTTAAACTCTATATCTTGAATACACTTATCTCAAAATTCTGGCTGTTTGAAAGATATTTTCAAATCCCGTGCTATAAATGTGTGCACAAAATATCATTCTAAGTTGAATTTCGGTTGTCTCGATGTAAAATACTCGATCCCTTGGAATTTGAGACTAGTTTGTTAAACAACTAAAATTTAAAATGAAAAAGTGGTCTCTTGGTACAATTTGTCTCTCAAGCAAGTAACACTGTATTACATATTCTTTGTATTTCACAGGCTCGATTCACAGCGTACGATAGTGCAAACCCCCGCCAGGTAGCGACTGCTGATCTTACCATACGTGTGCTGAGAAACCAGAATGGCCCCGTGTACAACCCATCTATCTACAGGGAAACTATTGCCGATACATACGAAGTTGGCAGGGTTGTGATTCAGCTTACTGCTAATGATGCTGACGGTGTAAGTATATTGTTTCTACTTGATTACTGGGGAGTTTGCCACCAGCAGGCTAAAGGTTAATTAGTAAGTAAACACTCTTCTAATGGTGTCGCCCTGATGTGTGACTGGTAAAAACTGTAGATACTTCAACAGATACATACAAACATGTTTTGATTCCTAGAAGCTACCAATCTTACTTTTTTCCCCAAGGAATTTGAGATGGAGAAAGACTTAAAAAGCTGAGTACATGATTTATTTTTGTAATTTCAGGATGATGTGTATTACATTCACCAAGGTGACAATACTGACCAGGAATTCTTCTATGTTAGTCCCTCGACAGGGGATATAACTCTGAGGAAACCATTGTCTGGATCCTTCAGAAACACATTTACATTCACCGTCCGTGCAGTGGATGACAGACCAATAGGTGTACAGAGGAATGCCGATGCTACTGTCGAGATAAATGTACTCCGGGATAGCGCTCCACCACGATTTGTCAATACTCCATATAGCACACAAGTTCCAATCAACCAGGCTATCAATGTTACTTTCTTCAGTGTTCGTGCAATTGACACTGATCTCAAGGTACTACTCTCTCCTTTTTCATTTAGAGTGCACTGTTCATTTATAAACATACAATTTATTGCAAGGTGAGTTTATTATTATGGATTATTACACAGGTACCTTTGTATGTGTTGAGTGAACCTGTAATAATCACTGTGTAAGATTCTTTCCTTGTACATCTATGTCATCCCGCCGGCTTAGCTCAATAGGGAGAGCGTCGGTCTACGGATTGCGGGGTCTTGAGTTCGATCCTCGGGCGGGGCGTATGTTCTCCGTGACGATTTGATAAAAGACATTGTGTCTGAAATCATTCGTCCTCCACCTCTGATTCATGTGGGGAAGTTGGCAGTTACTTGCGGAGAACAGGTTTGTACTGGTATAGAATCCAGGAACACTAGTTAGGTTAACTGCCCGCCGTTGCATGACTGAAATACAAAAAGTACTGTTGAAAAACGGCGTTTAACCCAAAACAAACAAACATCTATGCAATAGATGAAATTTGAGGAATCTTGCATTTAGTGTTTTTATATGGCCTAAGTTTATTGTACTGAAAAATGTTGGATTGTTATATAAATTGGCAGATTCTGTATAAAACTGATACATTCATTATTTCTGTATACCTGTTACAGTCTGATTCATGAACTATTTATTAAGTGGACTGGTATTACAGAGAAATCAAAAAAAATTTTACCGAATGGATTATAACATCTCCTAATTCTCTTACATACTTATAAATGACAGGAATTTTTAGTTTAATTTTATGACCCTGGTGTCAAAAACCCAGCACAGGCATATAGTGTTTAAAATGTCCATCTGTCAACACATTCATACATCGTTTCTTGTGCACTGAACTCGGACTGTTTCCATCAAGTAGACCTCATCAACATTATTATTCTATCAAGCATTTTCAGGACTCGTGTGCCATATAATGTTGACTTCATTCTTGTTATTTTAGGGAGAGATCCGTTATAGACTTGATGGATTTGCACCTGGCACCAACTATTTCGGTTTGAATGTGCTCACAGGAGATATTTACGTTACCAGCAATTTACGGCAGAATAACGTCAACCTTTATCAGTCCTTCACAGTAAGTTTATTTTTTATTTATATGTAGTTTAAAGGTATATCAGATACAGATTTCATACTTTAAAAAAACAGAATATTTCTTGATACAGTTTATGTAAACATAAAATTAACAAGTTTATGTGTATTAACAGTACTATGCATTAGGTTTTAACATAGTACACACTGTGTATTTGTATAGATAAACCCAGCATAAATGTGTACTACCACTGAAAAAACTGGCTGTTTTTTAACAATCGGCTGTTATTGCATGACATTGAATTATGAATGTAGCTATATATACAAAATTCATATATTTAGTAAAAATGTATTTGATAAGGATTTTATACATTTGAAGTAAATATCTAAATATAAAATATTTAAGTGAAAGATCCCCAGTGGATATCTTTGATTAATTTATTTGTGCTTCAACTTGACTCTTTACATGTGTTATGAGTTTTTCTAAAACAGACTTGCACCAATTTTTCACCACTAAGGTTAAGTCAGATTGAATTAGTTAAAGCTTGTACCATTTTTTGTTTACAGTTACTGGTTACTGCCTATGATACCGGAGCACCAGTTGCAGAGGTTACAGAGACAGTTTTAATCACCATCAATAGAAACTTGAATTCTCCAGTGTTTGACGAACTGAGCTACGAGACCACAATTTACGATTTTAACCCTATTGGTACAAGCGTAATTACTGTGAATGCAGAAGATGCTGATATTACCAGCCCAGAGAACCTCGTCTCTTATGATCTGGATGATTTCACGAACAATAACTTGTTTGGCAATATGTTTAGCATTCACCCTTCTACTGGACTGATCACCACCAATAGAGCCCTCACTTCAGAAAATGTTAATACGTACAGAGTAAGTAAACTGTACAACCAGTCAACATTTCTGATCCAGTTTGTGTATTGTTTTTCAGTGACAGCCTCTTTGTTTGACAAAACATAGTTTTGTTTGACATGTAGCTTTGTGAAAAAATTTTCCTACAGAAATGTATGGGGAAAAAAATAAATTGGGTCTGAATGTTTAAATTTGTTGAACTAAGAAAAACTACAGACAAATTGGTTAAAATTAATTACTAGATTGCTTCCATTTAAAAGATAAATTAGAATAATTTACTGTCTGTTTGTCATGACTTTCAGTCACTGAAAAAGTAATGATGATGTAAGTTTACTGAAAATGAGTTTCACTTGAATTACAATGGTAAGTTGATTATCTTGCAGTTGCGTGTAACAGCAGAGGACTTGGCCTTCCCATCCAGAAGTGCAACAGTATCGGTTGTTGTGAATGTTATAAGGAACAGTGTAACTCCAACTTTCATCAACACAGGAAGCTACGATATTACAATCAGTGATGACAAACCAGTCCTTGAAGCAATTCTTAACGTAACAGCACGTGATACTGACGAGGGTATCAATGGTATAATCCGATACAGCATTAACCCCAACCAACCTGAAGCTAACATTTTTGGCATTAATGCGGACACTGGTGTGATCTTTGCCCGTGTTTCTCTTCTAGAAACAACAGAAGACATCTACAGGGTAAGATAGTTGAAAATTCCGAAGTATCAGTTTATAAATCAACAAAATCCTTTGTGTTTTTTTCTCTTTGTTGTCTTACAATTTCAGATAAGGAGTTTCACCTTTACTGAAGGATATCTATTTATGTTTAAGGTTTTACTTTAGTAATAACATTTAATAGCAAGACTGTCAATTATTTTACACCTGATTCTTGTTTTTTTTTGTTTTCTTTTTTAAGAAGGCAGACAGTAACTTCGAGCGAGTTACCCAGGTAACTGTATTAAAACCTTTCCATAGCATGTCTTTACAAGAATTTAAAAACATTTGATTTTCGAATCTACAAGGGAAATCACTGTCACCTTTTGCAGTTCACTGTAACAGCAACTGACCATGGTGTAGTCCCAAGATCATCAGATGCCTCAGTAACAATCCGTATTGCACGTGAAGGTGACCCGTTCTTCCAGGACAATGAGTATGAAGTTAGCATCCCAGAAGACCAGCTTGTTGGAACACAGGTGTTTGATCTGGACGCAGTTGATCCAAGGGCTGGTGTAAGTACATCATACTGAAACATAGGATATATATTAGAAAAAATGGTCGCTGTGTTCATGCTAAAAATAGAACCCAGCATAAACTAAATTAACAGGAATTGAAACTAAAATATTTATAAGCTGTCATGTTTAGTTGGGCTTGTTTTGCAATTGTTCATTGAATATCAACAACTAATTACTTTTGGGCTTTATTTTTTATGTGTAGACAAAAAACAGCTCAAGTTGTCAAAAGCTATTTTGTTCAATAAATAAAGTCAAATTGTTTAAATTTACAGAGTGTACTGGTGTATGATATCTACGGCGACGGTGATGCCAACACTCAGTTCAAGATCAATGCTGACACAGGTGTGATCACACTGGCAGTGTCCCAGCTGAATAATGATGTCAACTCGTATTTGGTGAGTTACCATAACATTTGAAGTTTGTTGGCTTGAACTGTATGGGACAAGTACTGGTAGTTTTAGCCATTGAAAAGTATATATTAAATAGATATTTTGCCAGGACCTGACAATAAGTTCGAGCGATGGGTGGTGTACGAATTACCCCCGAGTTGGAGCAAACGAAGGTAAACTGTATGTGGTAGAAATATTACTTTCGATGAAAATTAGATTAGAAAATGTTCTGTAAAAGGTGCTGACTACTCTACTGTATAATTTATGGATTAGATATGTTTCTGATATGTTGAAATTTTTATTACACTGAGAATTTATGTTGACATTTGACTATGACCAAGGCAGTCGGACAATTAAGTTAATCTTTGTTTTGTAATCCTATTATTTCTTGAATAACAGTTGCGTGTGAGAGCATACAGACGGGATTTTACGACTGAACAAGCAACCACAATTGTCCGCGTGTACATCATACGCAATGCTGCTGCTCCAGTCTTCCAACATGGAGATCTCACGTATACGCTGTCTGAAGATCAAGCTCCTGGTGTATCATTTGGAGGTGTTGATGCCGTGGATGCAGATTCAGTGAGTACAACACAGATTTACATGTACATAAATATCAATAAAGTACTGACTTATGAGAAATTTGGTTTAGATAATCATCTACCATTACGTAGTATTTGGCTAGCATGTCACTGAATGAAAATCTGTCACAAATAAAGCAGCAAAATCATTCAATGGAATAGCCCAATTTCTGTTGATAATATTTGATACTATATCTGTTTTTATTAAATGATTGTTTAATTGACCAATATTCTCCCATTGATATTTGAAATATTAATATCCTGTGCTATTATGTGATATTTAATATCCTAAACTATTACATGACATTAATATTCTAAGCTATTACATGATATTTAATATCCTAAGCTATTACATGAAATTAATATTCTAAGTTATTACATGATATTTAATATCCTAAGCTATTACATGAAATTAATATTCTAAGTTATTATATTACATGATATTTAATATCCTAAGCTGTTACATGACATTAATATTCTAAGTTATTACATGATATTTAATATCCTAAGCTGTTACATGACATTAATATTCTAAGTTATTACATGATATTTAATATCCTAAGCTGTTACATGACATTAATATTCTAAGTTATTACATGATATTTAATATCCTAAGCTATTACATGACATTAATATTCTAAGTTATCCCAAGCTGTTACATGATATGTAATATCCTTAGCTATTACATGAAAAACTGAACCGGGTATAGTCAATCAATTACCTTGTAAGTCTTTAGGATTCTTCAGTGTGAATATACATAAATAGAATTTTGTATACTTTGTTAATGATGGGCTGTTTTTTCGTGTTCAGTATATGGTAATGTGTATTGATGTTTATCTACAGGGAAGGAATGGTTTAGTACAATACTCCATTCGTGCATCAGATGCTGTACCAGATCAGGCTCCAGACTACTTCTTTGTTAACCCCAGTTCAGGTGTACTGTTTGCAAAGAAACCTCTCACAGATGATACAGACCAACCAGAGAGTTACAGGGTCAGTGATTTCTTTTTAAGTTTGAAGAAATGTTCAGGCTGCCATTTTATATACAATGTAGAGAATCCTGTTGTAATATTGTACGAATTAACAATGTCGGTCTGATCTATTTTACGACTTGCAAGATGTTTCTTTTAAAGTCCTGATTTTGCATTTTATTTATGAATTAACTGTTAGAGAATGTTGTGTATATTCTTGATCTTTCAGATCGTATTTCAATAGAAAATTTATTTTTGCATTTTTGAATAAAAATAAATTGAATTTTAATGTAAACTTTTTTTATCATTTTTATGGGAAATTTGTGTTGCAGTTCTTTGTAGTAGCAGCTGATCAAGGAGTACCAAGCAGGTCGGCTGCAATTCGTGTCACAGTTCTGATCAGAAGGAACAGGAATGGTCCATTGTTCAGGTCTGACGAGTATGAAGAAACT
This sequence comes from Mercenaria mercenaria, assembly GCF_021730395.1. Lineage (NCBI taxonomy): Eukaryota > Metazoa > Mollusca > Bivalvia > Venerida > Veneridae > Mercenaria > Mercenaria mercenaria. Next base: position 86,193,270 of record NC_069362.1, on the reverse strand, counting down.
ATCGATGAGTTTACATCAGTTGGAGTTAGTGTATTGCGCGTTGTTGCTGATGATGCTGACAATGTAAGTCGTGTACAAAATTTAATATTAACATTACATCATTGATATCAGGTGGGGACTCATTTTCCCGATGGCATCAGTCTGTCAATTGACAAACTTGAATAATATTTGAATTTTCACTAATCTGAGGAGGAACAAGGCATTTTGACAAAGAAAGAAATTTTATACTAACAATTGTACGATTTAATTGCTTGTTGATGGGATGTTTATTGTAATCGTGTATGGCATAATTATGACTTTACCATATATTTTATTTGTATATCAGGGCCTCAAATTGATATAACCTAAACTATGTTATATATATAATTTTCAAGTAATGTTAAAGAATATTTATTTTTGGAACCATTTTTCCTGATGGTCTTTTGACGTGCATCTGTGGAGCATGTAGCAGGCTTTGTAGCTTACATCATTTTGTGTATTTGAGAATCGTTGTACAGAACATTGTTGTGCAGTACATTGAACATTGTGTTGTGCAGTACATTGAACATTGTGTTGTGCAGTACATTGAACATTGTGTTGTGCAGTACATTGAACATAACTTCAAGAAAAATTGTTTTATCTAATTACCAAACTACATGTTTGTATTTTTCTGATTTCAGCACCCAATAAGGTACGACATTCTGGCCAGCTCATCTGGAAACTTGTACTTTGATATCAATGAAGCAACTGGCGTAATCAGCGTAAATGGCATTCTCACAGAAACAGGAGTTACTCAGTTTGTGGTAAGTAATTTTTCGTTTCTGCAGTAACTTGGTATTTTGATATAGAGCTCTATATGTTTAAATTCAGTCTTCATGAACTTTTTTTAAGGAAATGTTCAGTAGTTAGCTGAAGTAACTGAACTTAAAAGCAGTGTTTCAATAACTTAGTCTCTAGTTTGTCTCAGTGGAAAACCTGAACCAGGAAAATACAATCCAGGATACCAGTCTGCCACTTTGAGGAAATCTGCTTCCGATCCATTACAGACACCATTTTGAAAACGTAAAATAACAGAACATTAGCTCCTATCAAGATTGAATAGACGAACAATGAACTGAGTTTAGTCATTTTGATTCTGGAAAGATGAAATTAATCGGCTTGGTATCAGTAAACATCATTCTGTTGGTTTTTTGTAGAAATTTATGAATAGAATCTGTGATCATGTAATAGTGATAAGAATGAATATACTTGCAGATGACTGTACGCGCCACAGATAACCCAGGTCCTAATGCTGTTGCACGTTCTGACACTGCACGAGTCACTATAAATGTGCTGAGGAACCCCAATGGTCCTACATTCACGTCAAATACTTACAACGTCACTATCTCAGAGTACCTGCCAGTCCAGGCATCTGTTATCAGAACTATTGCAAATGATCTAGATCCAGCAAATGTAAATCTTCTTTTATTTGTACATTTGTTTTAATATGTTTCCATACACACAAAGGGAAGATAAAGATATTTACTCCTGGAAAATATTTAAAAAAGGGGGATAAATTTCAGTCTTCTACTACTCAAATATTATTATGAAATACCATATTTTGAGGAAATTATTTGCTGATTATACTTGATAATTAAAACATCTAAATATCTTATTATACTTGATAATTAAAACATCTGAATATCTTTGTTTAGAATGGGTACTATTTTCTCTCTTGGCTGTAGCACCTTCATACTTCAGGTTGATTTCTTTCTAACTATATAAAGTTGATAGCATATCAGATAGGGAAGGTGTATTGAATACTATCAAGAACCTTGTTAAAATGTCTACTGACATTAATAAGCTTTGAATTTTAGTATCAAACGTTTTAAGTATCTATTAAATTGAGATGTAGATCTGAGATAGTTCTTACTTTGTCTTTCTGTCGTATTATCCAGACTCCAAGTGGAACAATACGTTACAGTATTCAGTCACATAGTTACACAGCCCCCGGCGGTCTTGAACAGTTTGTTATCAGTCCTACTGAAGGCAGTATCTACTTGAGCAGGCCGCTCACCAAGACTGGTATACCAGATCAATTTACGGTGAGTTAGTTCTTGCAGCCTTGTCGGAGATTTGTTCATTACTTTATTTCCTAGTACTCAAGAAGTGAATATTTCAATGTACTTGTATGCAGGCATGTATTAAATCGATATATATATAATAAATATCTATAAGAAGTTCTGATGACTTTAAGCGATTTGCAACAATTAAATGACACTGGAATTTGAAAAAAGAAATACCCCCACCTCCACCACACCAAACAAAATATGGGTAGCAAATGATTTTGCATAATATTGAAATATTGTCGGTTTATCTTGCAGTTAATTGTAGCTGCTACAGATGAGGCATCTATTCCAAAATCTGCCACGGCAACAGTATACATCGATATTGTACGTAACCAGTACACACCAACCTTCAACCAGGAAGAGTACACGGCAGCCATCACAGACGTCTGGAATGTAGGCACGTACTTGTTCACAGCAACAGCCATCGATGATGACAGACAAGTAACATTGAGCAAGGATACACCAAACGCAGAGTTGGACTACTTTATTGATGATAATGAGTATGCCTATGAAACACAATTCTTTGACATTAACAATGATGGCGTTCTGTATGTAATAGGAGATCTCCAAAAAGCGGATGGCAGGAGCCAGTTCAAGGTACAGTTTGAGTTTTATGATAACGCTGCAAACTTAAAAAGCTGTTGACAACGCTGATGGTAAAGTTTATCTGTATTGAGATATACCCATGGCATGTTCTATTCCACATGGGAAAGGTTAATGACTTACAAGAGGAAGATGGAAGGTAGAATCACTGTGAAAATATGATAATACTTCAAGAATGAAGGAAGAAATATGTTGTTCTCTGCTTGATAGTTTCCTTTTTTTTAATTTTTGAGAAATATTGTCTACAGTGTAATAAGCTGGCTATGTCTATGGCTTGTACAAATATTTCAGTGTTGTTGTGCAGTAAAATCCAGGCTACTTTTGAAATGATTTATAATCATTAATTGGTGAAACTGTTAAATAATACCCTGTATCTGTTTTTCTATTTTTTGATACTTTTTAAAACATATTTTTGGCATTTTCTACTTCAGTTCTACATCATTGCTGTTGACCGCAGTTGGAAGCCACTCAGTAGCCGTGCCTTGGTTACAATTGACATGACATACACTAATATTGAGAGGAGACTGGGTTTCTCTGTACCCTCGACTTATCTCAGCGTGATAGAGAACTATGATTACCTTGCAAATCCTTTAATAGCTACATTGGGTGTAAGAAACAAAGTCAATACTTATGCGTGCAGAATCCTTTTCATCAATGGCAATGGAGTGTCTCTAGGAAATCCAGACTTCAGTAAGATAAATTTTATTTTTCGTGCTTTTAGCAACCGCCCTCTGAAATGTAATTTGGTAACTCACTGAAAAATTGACACATACTTAACATTCAGCCTGCTGGCGTCCGATGATTCTGCCTTTGTGACAAGTGCAGACCAAGATCAACCTGCATGTCTATACAGGCTGTTTATGATCTGCGCTGTTTCGTTATTCAGTCAGTAAATTTTCAGTGAACACCCCTTTGAATAGTAAGTGGTACTGCCCAGATTGAATGATGGACCAGTTCATTTTAGAAATATAGCAGGTAAAGGTTAATATAAATATTACCATCATTACAATGACCTGTTAGAAGTAGACACCCACAAAGACATTTGCCTTGCATGTTGATTGAACTTGTGACATCCAAATCAAGTTTTATGATTAACCTGCTAGTTGCCTTCACGATCAAGTGGTTAAGGTCACCGACTTCAAATTGCGCTCCCCTTACCACTTTGGGTTTGAAACTTCACATGGGATTTAGAATTCTTTCATATAAGGAAGCCATCTGTCTGGCTTACAAAAGGTCATTGGTTATACATATGCCTGTAATTATACCCGGAGGAGCATCTGGAGTCTTTCTTCACCATTAAAATGCTGAAAATCATTATGACCTATAATTTTAAAATTCGATGGGACATTAAACCAAGCAAAATAAGAAAAGAAAATGCTGTACTCATTGGAAAATGATTGTGGAGTTTGTCAGTTAAAAAAGAAAATATTCTTAAGGCCACAATTACTGGTATTAAAATTTTAATTCGACTTCAACATTACCACAGTTTTACAATTTACAATAAACTTACTTGCAGACATTCTCATTTGAGGGTAATGTTAATGATAATGGGCATTTGAAGTGTGATATTTATTGTATTTTCAGACTTATTCCAAGTGACAACATTACCTGGTGGTGATTGTCGTCTCGAAGTTATTGGAGTTCTCGACAGAGAGTACAGACAATTCTGGAATATCACCATTGGCATAAATGATAACATACGTACAAAGAGACAGACAGAAACAGAATTAGTACCAGGTATATTGCTTTGTTACATAAAAAGAGTTTTTTTTTGTTTTGTATACAAGTTTATTTATAGTCGCCACCAGTAAACCATATGGGTGACTCATCCAGAAGGCTGTTAGTAATCTTAGTGAGAGGATAGTGCAAGATATAGGAGACGTCCCCATTCCTGAAGCTTCCCTGGTTCCTTAGTGTGCCAATCACCCATACACGGTACTCTTATCCCGATGTTAGTATTTTTTATTTGGAGGAGCCGGGGCTTAAACTTACGACCCCCGATTTCTTAGTCGGTGTTACCACTAGACCACTGCGTCCGCTCTCATAACAAGACTTGGCTAGTATAAGTTTTTAGAAAGCCTGAAATGTATGTAGAAAATGTTCTTACTGTTTGTCAAATAGTAAATAAAATAAAAAGTTGTAGGAATTTCCCTTATAATGACCAAAATGTAAATTTATGTAATATATGTAAATGAATTTGATATTTTATTTAATTTGCTAGACTTGAAATTGTTATTGCAGATCTAGAGATATACACGCGCCTTTAAACCTTTAACACTGTAGTTATAAGCTCTTTATAATTCCTTTTTTAATTATGTAGTACTACATGTTAAATTTCAATGGTGTACTAGTTGCAAATATGAATTTTTATCCTTTTTCAGTTTACCCATCATACGCAGTTACTTTTGTGTACATAACACTGACTGATGCCAACGATAATAACCCAAGTTTTGTGTACCCAGTATATCCATCAGTGGCCTCCCTACAGGACAGGAACTTCTATATTGGTGCCATCTCTATACTGTCTCAGAGTGTTGTTACACCTGTTACGCTCCATGTAAGTTTGTCTGACATTTAACCCTTACTTTGCTAAATTTCTAATTTCTAAAATGAACTTGTCCATCTTCCAATTTGGACAGTACCATTAACTGTTAAAAGGGGCGATTACCAAAAAGATACTGGCTGAATAGCGAACAGTGCAGATCATGATCAGACTGCACAGATGTGCAGGCTCATCATGATCTACACTGGTCGCAAAGGCAGAATCAAGTGTGTCCAGAATGATCAGGTTTAAGGTCAGATAAATTGTAGTAGTAAAGGAAATTTAATACAACAAAAGACAAATTTTTATAGCCTAGCTTCAATATTTCCCACAAAAAATAAAGAAAATACTTATTTCTAACAAAATTGAATACAAATACTCAGTTTCTGTGTTTTCTATCTTGACAAACTGAAAACTAGGAGGATGAAATTCACGTTATCTACTCTTAATAGGTTGTTCTCCATGTAGGAGAGTAATAATGGGTGATCTTGTAAATGAAACAAGTTGTGTTCTGTTTGAAAATATGTAAATGTGTATTTAAATGTTACAGGCAACTGATCCAGATTTAGAAGAGAATGGCTTGGTGGAATATAGCATTGCAGGCATTAATAATGAAATTATCCCATTCATTGTTGATCCCATCGAGGGATTGATTATACCTACACAAGAGTTTATACCCCGCGAAGTCAAGCAGTATGAATTCAACGCCAAAGCTCTGGACTCTCCAAGCAGTGGTGAACGTCTGTCTGCCGAGACAACTGTTATTGTAAGTTAATTGAATATTAACTGTTTTCAGAGTTAAATGAAATCTTTTTTGTTTTGTACCTATGGTTTGTCTTAAGTAGAAGATGAAGATGCATCAAGCAGCAGTTTTGAAAATAAAATAAATGTTACTGTACTTTTTAATTTCTCTATATATGCAGAATTTTGTGGAGTTTATGTGATATTACAAATGTTTTATGTGTATTTTTGTCCAGGACTTTAATTGGCTGTTTGCTTTTATCAGATCAACATCATTGAGGACATAAATCGATTTATTTTGGTACTGGACACTGGAAACCCTGATGTCAATGAAGAGCGTGAAAGTATCCGCCAAGGTCTTCAGAACCAGTTACAGAGAATAGTTCTAATCGAGCGCGTTAACTACAAACGTTATCTCACCAGTGGAACACTTTCCGTAGATAAAACACGAACTGATGTAACATTTGTTGTTGTTAACCATCTGGCGAGAGAGTACACCTTGTATGAGAATGATAATAATCAACTCAATATGTAAGTTTGTTTTATTTCTACATTCCAGTTTACAATTGTGTTATGAAACCATTAATGAAACATTGACATTGCCTATTTTATTTAAGATGCAAAGATTAAGTTATACAATTTTGGGGATGTAAGGATATTAGGTTTACATTGAAATCATCATACATATACAAATGCTGGAAGTTGATTGGCCAATTATTGGGGGCTGGTATTTTATTGGCTGAATGGATATTATTGTCAGGTTGAGGTCAATTCATGATATAAAGTGCATATGACAATAATATTGTTTCATCCATTGGATAATGAAGTCTTTTGAAGTTACCAGTAGTTTTTAAATGTTTGTTCCTACACCCGAATCTGTCATATATTTGGTTTCTGTAAATGAAATTTGGTCGAGCATTGTTTTTAACAGGATAGCACATTAATTGCTTGTTCATACCACCGATTAAGGGTAACAGTAACCATATGATTCTGCTCAATTAAATATGAAGAAAAGTTCTTTAACTGTGTCATAATCTTGCTTAATATCAGTGCTGACTTCTTGTTTTGTGTTTCAGTGTCACACAGTCATCTGGAGCATCGGTTACCTTCCTTAATAACTTGAGAACTGAACTCCGTTCCTTTGCCAGCATTGACAGTATTAGGGTGCCATTTGCAAGTGAGAACATCCTGGGTGTCTCCGATGAATTGATTCTCAACAACAGAGCTCGCCCAACCAAATCATATGTGTGGTGGACAAATGATCCATGGGCTGGTTTTGTTGCTCTTGCTGCCATCATTATATTGCTAGGACTGATCGCCTTGACCGTACTTCTCTACCAGTGGAACAGGTATGAATTCTCTATCAGTTTCTGACAAGTTTACTCCCACAGTGGTGCCTAGGCTAAGTATGTTCTGGTGCAATTTTTTTTTCTGTCATTTAAAGTCCTGGAATTGTAACATGCACATTGTGGTCTATGCCTCATTCAGCAAGAACGGTCTAATAAAGAGAAATAAAACCTGACAGTAACTTTGTAATTAAGTGATGGGCCTTTTCAGACTTTACCTTTGTATTTTTAGAACTCTTTGATTTTAAATTTTCTTGCTATTTTAGGTACAGTAATTACTTGAACAATTACCGTGTGTATCACCGCAACTATGAACATCAGCCAGACTTCACCAACCCACCCAGCTTCCTTAAAGAATATGAAACTCAGGTAGGGATACCTTTCTAAAAAAATTTTTTTTTTTTTCATTCTGGATACTTAATACAGGGTATCTCCCGTCTACACGTTTGTCAACTGAACTAAGCTCTGCATTCTACTTAAAAGGATTTAAAGTACAACTTCTAAAATGCATGGAAACACAAAATCATCCTTATTTTCCTTGGAAATGTAGAATGTGTGACATGATGTACAGTTATTTCTGTTTGAATTCTTAATACGTGTAAGTTGCACTTCCTGAAACCATTGAAGTAGTTAATATTACTATACTAAGTACCGCTTTGAAATAGTATGTTGTAAAGAGTATGTAGAGTTGTCAAAACATGATCTTTTTCACTTTTCCCTAGCAGACACTGGACATGTACATGCCACCTGATGAGGCTGTCCAAGATGTCGGAGAGGTGAACCTTGCGTTCAGCCGCAATGATACAGCCCGCCGCACTGGTGAAGTACAACGTATCTCTACCAGGAACCCCGTCTACGACAACTCCCAGTACCAGTAAGTTTCTGTCAAATGACATAAATATTTCTTCTTTCTGAATGATAAAATTTATGGACTTAATTCCTCTTAAATTATAGGCACAATTGCTTTTTTCTGATACTTAAAAAAATTTAATATGTATTTTATTAAAGATTCAGTTGAACAGTTTTATCTGTCTTAAAATGTACATTTATTAATAGAATAGCTGTACTGTTTATACCATTTCCTTACATGAGCCGTGCCATGAGAAAACCAACATAGTGGCTTTGCGACCAGCATGGATCGAGACCAGCCTGCGCATCCGCGCAGTCTGGTCAGGATCCATGCTGTTCGCTAACAGTATCTCTAATTCCAGTAGACTTTGAAAGTGAACAGCATGGATCCTGACCAGACTGCACGAATGCGCAGGGTGGTCTGGATCCATGCTGGTCGCAGAGCCACTATGTTGGTTTTCTCATGGCACGGCTCACATGATCAAATGTGATTTAAATGTTTTAATGTAAAATTCATGAAATTATTTATTACTTTTTCTTTAAAATTCTTGCAACTTGGTATCATTTTGAACTTTAGATGTCAAAAAATACATAAATTTGAGGAAGAAAAAAGATTTTCTAACGATAAATTTTATGTTTCTTTAGTATTGAGTCTTACACTACCACGGTAAGCAAGAAATAATTTACCTTTTGCTTTTACTGGATGGCAAATATAATTAAGCTTCACCTACTAAGCTTTAGCATTATTAATTAACCAATGCTGACATGTTTTTGATTAAATTTTCTAGCGTTAAGGTTGGCCAAGTCCACTACTAACAGATTTTGGTATGTTTTCTCTTGACGGTATTTTGTTGAGTTTTCTGAATTCGTCTTTACCTTCCCTTATTTAACTTTTAGCTGTTTTTGCTACTAAAACATAACTGATATCTATTTCCAAGTGAAATTAGTTTCACTGTCCAAAATATTCAAACCAATGGAAAAATGTATGTAGTGAAAAATAAGTCCTCAAATTGTCTGTTTATTTCTAAATACTATAGTGGAACAGTAGATACTAGTTACAATGTAGATGTAATCAACAATCTTCTATATGATTGTTTGTTTATTCTGGATTTATCCATTTTATTGCATTATATTCTACATAATTTTTTGGTAAACCTGCTTCAAATATCAAGACTTGTCAGCTACACCTTTTAACACTGCTCCCCGAGTTTACTCTAACAAGGATGTAAAGATTTTGGAATGTGTTGGGTTTCGTTTTCTTGCGAGAAATTTATGCCAGTATGACCCTACCATTCCATGTAGCTGTTCTGTAACACGCCTCCTTGCAAAGTTTTGTATGTTTGACTAACCATTATTATAATATATTTAACCTCATTAAAAATACAAGTTTTATATGTTAATACAGTCGAACTTCGATAACTCAAACTTGATGGGACCAGCAAAATTTGTTCGAGTGATCGGTTGTTCGAGTTATCGAACAAAATTCATTATATAGGGATTTTCCGGGACCTGACGATGAGTTTGAGAGAAGGGTGGTGTACGAATTTTTGGAGTAAGAGTTAATAAAGTTTGACTGTACAAATATATATTGAAAGTTGGATCAGCATTGAATTTTTGACAATGAATCATGACCCGGCGCTGTCATGCTTCAGACAGAATAATGTTTTCCTGACCATGGAATTATTAACAGCATTAACCTTTAGCCTGCTACATTTCTTAAATGGACTGGGCCATCTTTCAATTTAGGCAGTACCATTTATCATTTGAAGGGGTGTTCACTGAAACTATATTGACCGAATAGCGAACAGTGCAGACCATGATCTGTGCAGGCTGATGTTGGTCTGTACTGGTCGCAAAGACAGAAACACTTGCCGCCAGCAGGCTAAAGGTTAAAGCATTCCTGTCAAAATAAAGCATAGGAATGGTTTGTGTTTTTAATAGCCCATGATCATATTGATCACCTGTAGTAGCAGGATATTTTTGCACTGTATTGTTCCTTATTAATTCTGTAAGATAATAGGAGTAGAAAAATAGATATTCTGTCCTTTACAAGACTAGTGGGGCTGTTGTGTAAAGTCCAGTGTGATGCTAGATATAGTATCTGTAGCAAAGATATCAAGAAGTAATTCACATACCTTTTCCTTTTCTTGTGCTTTGGATATAGTGGTCAGACAGTGTTATTTTTCTGTAAGGCATGCCAGTATCTGCATTGCAGAATTATAGTGCAGCTCTTTTGTTATTAGAGATCTTAAAATGTATTTTTTCATTTGTTTTTGTTGTGAATTAATTTACTTTCATCTTTATTAACTGTAATTAATTAGATTGCACTCTAATTTGTTTTAAACAATTGTCCTTTCAAAGAATTAAGTCTTACGTTATTACTTCACCTTTTAAGGTATTGAATTTACAAAATATTGTTTAAAAAATTAATAATTCTTTGTCAGAGTGTTACATTGTGTAAATAAAAATGGCTTTTACTGTTTCTGTAATTACTTTGCAGACTCCCAGCAATGTAGAAGTACCAGGCAATGTTTACCATGTTACTATGGGGTAAGTTTTAATTAACATGTTTTATAAATGTTTGTTATCTTACTATAAGAGGAGCTATCTAGCAGCATAACAATTTAAGGCGAAAATGACAAGTAAAAGTAAATATTTGACCAACTTGTTTTTTTTTTTAAAGTTTTATAAAAACTCTTAAACATGAAAGTTTGTGTTGTTTGAGTATAAGAAAAGGAAATTGAATTATGTCATAAAATTGTAACATTAACAGCCTGTCAGTATTTACAAAATTAATGTGTTCTTTTCTACTTTTTCAGTCAAGGCAGCGTCAGTCGACCAATATTAACTGATGGTGAAAATACCGTAGTCTACACTGCCAATTAGACCATGGACTTTTCAATTTTGACACTTTACAATATGAGGACATTTAAAAACTGTACATAATAAAATTTAAGAAAAAAAATAACCAAAGGTTAATTGAACAGTCTATTTTGTGCTCAAATTTAATGGAAAGAAAATACTTACACGCCGAGAATGATTTCAACACAACATAGTTCCGTGGAAAAAATGTTAAAAAAAAAAAGATTGAAAAAAAAAAAGTTTAAATATATATCTTTACATGTAGCATAGTTAATGTAGTTTAGTACTTTCTTATGTGCTTCTGTAAAATACTGCTGCCTTCTGATCTCTTGTTATATATTGGGTAAATATTATATATTATAATACTTTGTTACCTGCATAATTTAAGAATTTGCATAATGTGAAAGTTTATTTACACCACTTTTTCATTGCAGAGATATTGCATATGTTTATATTCATGTTGAAATGTTACCATTTTTGAAGATGTATTTTGTACCTTTTGGATATTTTTTTCTGTCATTTAAATTTTTGACTGTTAAGAAATAATGCTCATTATATTGCAATGACAATTATTTTTGTTACTTTTTGAAATGAGAGATTATGTGTTCTTTATAATTATACATTGTTACATACAGTCACCTGTAGTAAAGTATAATGGAAGTGCTATCAATAGTTGTTAAAATATTTACTATTAAAGGCATTTATTTGTTTTACATGCTCACTCTACTTTCACTTAACCATAAAATATTCGTAATAAACTCTTTTCTACCTTTAATATATTGTTTGTTGTTTTCATACTAATTGTCAGTATCGTGTCAAGCTCGCGTTTATTGAAAAATGAAGAAAATTCCTTTATCCTTCTGTTCTCCTTCAAACTGCACAGAAAAGGTAGTCATGATTCCGTAATTTATTTTGTTGGGTTTAACATCACACAGACACAAATATAGGTCATATGGCGACTTTCCAGCTTTGATGGTGGAGGAAGACCCCAGGTGCCCCTCCGTGCATTATTTCATCACGAGCAGGCACCCGAGTAGAACCACCAACCTTCTGTAAGCCAGCTGGATGGCTTCCTCCCATGAAGAATTAAACGCCCCGAGTGAGGCTCGAACCCACATCGATGAGAGGTGAGTGGAAGTCGGCGGCCTTAACCACCCCACCATGTTCCATGATCCCGTAAGAATGAAATTGTTTTAGCACTGTGTATCATTGCAAGTGATTAATGAAAAACTTGATAAGACAGGTTCTTCTGAAATGAGTATTTCAAATGAGTTTAGATGAGATTCCTCGAGATCTCACAAAAACTGTAACAGTAATCTTGGCAGTGAAGTCAAGCTCCACTTTGCTCTTAATGCTTAATACCATCTTTCTGGATCAGTGACCAGTCAAACTTGCTTGAAAGAATTAGCGCTGGAAACTTTCTAAAATGAAGCCGGGTCTCCATATTCATTAATTTTAAGTCGTAAACATGCCAAATTTTATTTTTACTAAGCAAGCCTTGTATTTGCATTTACTGTAATGAAAATTTGCATGGATATAAATTAGACAACTACAGATACCTTGGTGAAATGTTATTACAATCTGACTAAATTACTCGATCTTCCTAAATGCGTAGAGTTAATTGATGATTTTAATCAAACTGAATTTTATTAGTACATGTATGTTTGTTATAAAAAAAGTTCTTGGGAATTGAATATTCTACGATCTTAAGTCGAACTCTGAAACTAGGACATTAAAGGTTGATGAATACACGAATGACAAGCACATTGCAAAACACACTGAAGTGCACCACAGCACATAGCAAACACCCTGAAGTGCAACACTGGAATGGGCAAAGGAGCCAATATATCATTTCAATGGATATATATATATATCCTGGCTTATGTGACACTTGTTACACTGGTATGAAACTCTCCTGTCAATTCCTATAAACCTATCCCTGTGAACTTCTGCCAAGTTATTGAGCAGCACTACAATTTCAGTTAGTTCATACTTGAATAAAATGATTTGACAAAATTCTAGAATTGTTGATCATAGTCAAGGGCAGCTATGTTAATAAAACAGTCCAAGTCTCCTTACAATCAGCTGCTTTTGTTAGACCACAGGTGCCAAGTGCATTGCCGGGTCTTGTAATATAACCCACCTACCCACATTATTGGTACAATTCTCGCATGTTGACCTATGAGAAATATAATATACCTATATATATATATCTTGAACAATGTCCTACATTATTCTCAAGAAATACATTTCCTGGATTTTTTTCTTGTACTAGTTAAACAGATTGCCCCGTGTTTTTCCCACTGATTTGGGAATAGGGTCGGGGCCTTTAAATTTGAGAAAAAATGTGTTGTAAAATATATAAATTGGGAATTATTAAAATAGACATGTTTTTTAATGAAATGTTAAATTAAAGAAGAAGAAAAAAAAAATTGCCATTGTGATTGGGGCCCAATTTTGGCCTTAAAAACCACCAACTAAAACATTTTTGCCAGGATTAGCTAAAAGAAATCATTAATTTGAAAATTATTTTTTTTAAATAATTATATTGTCCTTATATTTTTCAAAAGGCAGGGTTGGAGGGGTCCTTGATGTGGCACTGGGCATTGAAATGTGCCCGGGATTCTTGAATATATTTTTCAACAAGAGGGCCATAGTGGCTCAAGTCTCTGTTTGACCTTGAATATATGTATGCTGACAGAATTATGAATGATTACATTTCTGTTTAACGGATGATTACATTCCTGTTCAGGGCACAAAAAAAACAAACTAGATCACAGAGTGATCTTGGCACCCACCATTGAGCCATTTTTGCATGTTCCAAATTTCAAGACTAGCTCAAGGTCAAACTTCCATTTCGGTACACAACACTGTGCATGTGGTCCATGCATGTGGTTCAGATTTGACCCCTGTAGCTTGAGAAATGTGAAAGTAGGTCACTAGATCAATTTCAAGGTCAAAGTTCATTTTGGTACACAAAACTACATGTGCTTCAAATTTGGAGGCTGTAGCTTGAGAAATGTGAAATTAGGTACTAGGTAAAAATCAATGTCAAGTTTCAGTTCAGAACACAAAAATATGCATATGGTCCAAATTTGAAGCCTGTAGCTTCAGAAATGTGAAAGTAGGTCACTAGGTGAATCTCAAGATCATTTCGGTACACAATACCATGCATGTGGTCCAAATTTGTAGGCTGTAGCTTGAGAAATGTGAAAGAAGGTCACTAGGTCAAATTTCATTTCGAACACAAAACTATGCATATGGTCCAAATTTAAAGCCTGTACCTTAAAAATGTGAGGGTAGGTCAAAAGTTTGTTTCGGTACACAAACCTGCATGTGGTCCAAATTTAAAGGCTGTAGCTACAGAAATGTGAAAGTAGGTCACTAGGTCAAGATCAAGGTCAACTCTTGTCTTGCCACTCAAAACTAGACATGTGGTCCAAATTTGAATGTTGTAGGTTATGGACAAGAAGATTTTAAAAGTTTTTCCCTATATAAGTCTATATGAACCATGTGATCCCCATATTTGACCCTAGGGGGATAATTATGTCTCCCACCACACAGTGGTGTGGGAGACATATTGATTTACTCCAGTCTGTGTGTGTGTGTGTCTGTCACAAAGCTTTTCCGCACTCTAAGTCGAACATTTCTCATCCGATTTTCACCAAACTTGAACAAAATGTGTTTGACCATAAGACCACAACCAAGTTCGATAAATAGCCAAATCGGTCCAGGCCTCTTGGAGTTATGGCCCTTGAATTACCAAAAATCGGTCTTTTTACTCTTGTCCGCACTCTAATTCGAATATTTCTCATCCAATCTTCACCAAACTTAAACAAAATGTGTTTGACCATGAGACCTCAGCCAAATTCGATAACTAGCCAAATCGGTCCAGGCATTTTGGAGTTTTGGCCCTTGAATTATCGAAAAATTGGCCTTTTTACTCATGTCCGCACTCTTAATCAAACATTTCTCATCCGAACTTCACCAAACTTGAACAAAATGTGTTTGACCATGAGACCTCAGCCAAGTTCGATAACTAGCCAAATCGGTCCAGGCATTTTGGAGTTACGGCCCTCGAATTATCGAAAAATCGGCCTTTTTACTCTTGTCCGCACTCTAAGTCGAACATTTCTCATCAGATCTTCACCAAACTTAAACAAAATGTGTTTGACCATGAGACCTCGTCCAAGTTCGATAACTAGCCAAATCGGTCCAGGCATTTTAGAGTAATGGCCCTTCAATTACCAAAAAAAATCCGTCTGTTTACTCTTGTCCGCTCTCTAAGTCGAACATTTCTCATCCGATCTTCACCAAACTTGAAAATGTGTTTGGCCACAAGACCTAACCCAAGTTCGATAACTAGCCAAATCCGCCCAGGCACTTTTGATTTATGGCCCTTGAATTACTGATTGGATCCACTCGTCTAAAACATCTAGAGAAACTAATATTTTTCATAGGGGCAGTTGTGGGAGACATGCCCTTTTCTCAAAAGCATCTCTAGTTTGAACAAACTTTGTAGAGAACCACTAGATGATGCTACATTACAAATATCAAAGCCCTAGGCTTTGTGGTTTTGCCGCCGGGGTTTGTGGGCGATGTTTTTGTTAAATTGGTTTATTTGTTGTTGTTGTTTTGTAACAAATGTTACACCAAAGATTTTGGAGTTTTCTGAAAATATTGAAGAGAGATGTCCAGTTGTTATATTTTTATTTTCTAAATGAAGCAGTATGATCTATATACATGTACAATAAATACAAACATTATAGAAGTGATATTAGAATTTATACAACATAAAGTTACAAATTAAGTTTAAGTTTCTTGGGGAAATACTCACTTAGTAAGTGAGAGTACCAATGAGGAAAACAATAAAATAAATGTAAAATGTCAAGAAATAGTAGAAATCTAATTAATTTCAAATTATTGAAAATATCTTCCATATTAAATAAATATACTATAATCAGTAACTCAGAAATTCAACATTGTACAGTAATTACAAAACATTTAAATCAAAATTTAAGAAAAAATTAAGTCACAAATTTTCTTAACAAAAATACACAAAAGTTTCTTACTTGAAAATATTGAAGAGAGATGTCCAGTTGTTATATTTTTATTTTCTAAATGAAGCAGTATGATAAGGGCACTGGAACCTTGTCCCCTTGTATACTGCTTGGTTGCCATCAACAGTGTCCATAGCAGCCAAACAACTGGATCATCTCACAGATTATTTTTATTGAAAATTTAAGTTTTTCTTTAATGTAAGATTTACTAACTAGGGATTTTATACACTAATTCTTTTAGATGGTCCTAAATAAGATTTTATAGGTAATTGAAAATACTTAAAAAGTTTAGAAGCAAATATATAACAAATGGTGTTGATTAATACCAGATTATATTTGTTGTTCAGTAAAATCAATTACTGATATATTTTAACATGTATGTACAGGTAAATAGGTAAATTATAGATACAGTAATCATCATGATCATGATAAATGAAAATTAACAAATACAATTTAAAAGAAATATCTTGTGACAAAAAACCTTGTCACAGTTTGGACAAGAAGATTTTCAAAGTTTTTCCCTATATAAGTATATGTAAACCATGTGACCCCCAGGGTGGGGCCATATTTGACCCTAGGGGAATAATTTGAACAATCTTAGTAGAGGACCACTAGTGACTAGATGATGTCACATACAAAATAACAAAGTCCTAGGCCCTGTGGTTTTAGACAAAAGGTTTTTCCCTATATAAGTCTATATAAATCATCTGACCCCCGGGGCGGGCCATATTTGAAGCCAGGGAAATAATTTGAATAATCTTGGTAGAGGATCACTAGATGATGCTACATACCAAATATCAAAGCCCTAGGCCCTGTGGTTTTGGACAAGAAGATTTTCAAAGTTTTTCCCTATATAAATCTATGTAAATTATAAAAATAAAGGGCCATAACTCACTCAAAAATTGTTGAACCTGATTTTCAGGGAGACACAACTAGGGTATCAATACATCATTCTGACAAAGTTTAGTCAAAATCCCCCCAGTAGTTTCAGAGGAGATGCGATAACGAGAAATTGTTAACTGACGGACGGAAGGACGACGGACCACGGATGCAGAGTGATTTGAATAGCCCACCATCTGATGATGGTGGGCTAAAAATGGTCGAGTAGTCCAATTTGAACAAATATGAGGGAGGATGCTATGTGGTTGAACTAATCCGACGCATACTGTTTGTTTTATATTGTGACAGGTCAAACTGTAACGGTGGCTGCAAATGTCAGAAATTAAAAAAGCAGCCACTCCACAATAGTAAGCTTGTCTTGAATACTATGGACCAAGTTTGAAGATTTGCTAAAGACCATTTAAAGATATTTTTATCCCCCGCTGATGAAATCGGGAGTGGGGTATTGAAATGGCGTTGTCCATCCGTCACGTCCGTCTGCAGCCATTTCTTAGTAACTAGCAGGTAGAAATTCATGAAACTAGAAATAAACATGCATCAACATACTGCGATGATGCCCGTCAAGTTTTTTTTTTGATTGGCCAATTACCCTTAGAGTTATTGCCCTTGATTTAATGAAAAATGCCCAAAAATGTCTGTCCACTTCCATTTCTTAGTAATTAGCTGGTAGAATTTCATGAAACTTCAAATAAACATGAACCAACATACTGTGATGATGCCTGTCAAGTTTTTTTTTTTGATTGGTCAATTTCCCTTAGAGTTATTGCCCTTGATTTAATGAAAAATCCACGTCTGCAGCCATTTCTCAGTAACAAGCTGGTAGAATTTTATGAAACTTTAAATAAATATGAACCAACATACTTCAATGATGCCTGTCATTCTTTTTTTAATTGGTCAATTATTGCCCTTTAATTGTTTAAAAATCTACAGATCTGTACATAACAAACCAACCAATTGGTAGAATTTCATTAAACTTCTTTCATTCTTTTCCATGAACATTTATTATAAACATATGAAGTTGTGTACGCACACCTGGTCACCACCTTGCCTTGGTCACACCCCCTCCCCCTCCCAACACCCTCCACAAAAAAAATGTATATAAAATAATAATAATTTTTCATTCCTTTTTATTTTTTTTTTCAAACCTTCCATGAATATTTATCAACATGCAAAGTTTTACCGTTCCCCCACCTCTCTCCTCCACCGTCATGCCCACCACCCCAATCATGCATCCCCTGCCCCCCCCCCCCCCCCCCCCCCCCCGCCCCGTTGTCCGTCCACATTTTCTTGTTGGTTTTTTTTGGTACCCTCACCCGGTCACTCCCACTGCCCAACCCCCCCAACCACCAACAACAAAAAGAAAGTATTCATTTTCTGTAAAATTGATTTTGTCTAATGAAATTGTTTGCTTCTTAGTAACGTCCTTAACTTTTTGCTGGATATATATTTTTTGCCATTCCTCACCACAAACCCTTTCGGTGGGGGATACCAATTCATCGAATTTGCTTGTTATTTTTGGCTTTACTATTTGAAGTATATGGAGAGCTATCTTACTCAACCTGGCATCGGTGTTGGTGTCCATTCTGCATCAACACTTTGGTTAAAGTTTTGATGCACTTTCTCTTTATCTCTGTAATTGCTTGATAGATTTGCTTCAAACTCAAAATATTAATTCATCATGACCCACATCATATGGCACAAGGGCTATAACTCTTGCACCAATATTTCATGAATTATCCCCCCTTATTACATGTGTACTTATCATCTCAGGTTAAAGTATTAGTGCACTTTCACTTTATTACTAAATGGATCTGATTAAGACTTAAAATAATTGTTCCACATCACCATTCACATCATGACATAACATCCATAACGCTGCCACCAATTTTATTTTTTGTACATTTTGATGCAATTTCGCTACATCCGTTATTACAAGAGGGATTTGATTCAATCTTAAAACTTGTGTTCCACATCATCATGTTCATCAAAGGACATGACACAAGGGCCATAACTCTAGCACCAATATTTTTTAATTATCTTCCTTTTAACCTAAAAAATCAGGTTTTGATACATTTTCTATCTCCATTACCACCAAATGGATTTGATTCAAACTTAAAATACATAGTTGTTCCTGGTACTGACTCCTGCTGGACAACCAGTACTGTATATTCCATTTGCAGTTTCACTCTATCTTATTACATTATAGTGGATTTGATTCAAACAAATAGTTCTTTCACCTTATCCTTGTCATGACACATGGTCCATAACTCTGGTGAAAATATTTCATGAATTATGTCCCCTTTTTACTTACAATGTCGGCTTAATTTTGATGCCTTTCACCATATATGTTATTACTCAATGGATTCGATTCAAACTTAACGCGTTTGTCAATGTCATCACCCACATCATATGACACATGGTCCATAGCTCTGGCACCAATATTTTATGAATAATGCCCCCCTTTTTACTGAGAATTTCAGGTTCTTTTGCTCTGTTATTACTAAACAAAATTTAATTCAAACTTAAAATAGTTGTACCACATTACTAGCCACATGATCTGACACATGGTGCATTACTCTTGTGGAAATTTTCCACAAATTATTTTTATACTTAAATGTTTTGATACACTTCGTCTCTCTCTGTTATTACAAAATGCATTTAACTCTGCCTTAGTTCTCCATCATTAAACACTCTAGTGACAGCTCCAGCTTCCTCTGACGTGCCAATTTCTCTATATCCAGCATCAAAATAGTCAAATGAGCTGTCTCTTGTGACAGCTGTTGTAGCCCCTTACATCATACCAGATTAAGTGATTCATCAGTAGTTGTTTAAAAGTGTTAAGAGAACTTTAAAATGATGGTAAAATCAAGTGTAACTAAAGATCCAGCAAGTTGTTAATGAAAATATCTTTAGCTCTAGTGCCCCCTACAATGGGCCAAGTGTCACAATTTGACCAAATTAGAGTGGACCTTACAATGATACTATGGTGAAAGTTTGATAAAGATCAAGTAGTTCATAAGAACTGGTTCTATTTCCAGCTCCTATGGTCCCTTAAAAGGGGCCATTGGCCTCCATTTAAAAACAAGAGCACCGCCTTGCGGGTGCTGACGCTCATCTGATTTTTTTTTGTGTAATAGAAATATTGTCCTACCCATGATTTTCTAAGTCTAAAAAGGGCCATCATTCTTGCAAAAAGCAGGATAGAGTTATGTTTCTTGATGTTCAGTGTCCACTTATGATGGTGAAAAACTGTTGCAAGTTTTAAAGCAATAGCTTTGATAGTTTATGAGAAAAGTTGACTTAAACATAATACTCAACCAAGAAAATGATTTTCTAAGTCCAAAAGGGGCAATAATTATTGCAAAAAGCAGGATGGAGTTATGTTGCTTGCTGTACAGGGTCAGCTTATGATGGTGAACAAGTGCTGCAAGTTTTAAAGCAATAGCTTTGATAGTTAAGGAGAAAAGTTGACCTAAACATAAAACTTAACCAAGAAATCTGATATTTTCTAAGTCCAAAAAGGGCCATAAATCTTGCAAAAAGCAGGATGGAGTTATGTCTCTTGCTGTACAGGGTCAACTTATGATGGTGAACAAGTGTTGCAAGTTTTAAAGCAATAGCTTTGACAGTTTAGGAGAAAAGCTGACCTAAACATAAAACTTAACCAAGAAAACTGATTTTCTAAGTCCAAAAGGGGCAATAATTCTTGCAAAAAGCAAAATGGAGTTATGTTTCTTGATGTACAGGGTCTGCTTATGATGGTGAACAAGTATTCCAAGTTTCAAAGCAATAGCTTTGACAGTTTAGGAGAAAAGTTGACCTAAACATAAAACTTAACCAAGAAATCTGATATTTTCTAAGTACAAAAGGGGCCATAAATCTTGCAAAAATCAAGATGGAGTTATGTTTCTTGCTATACAGGGTCAGCTTATGATGGTGAACAAGTATTCCAAGTTTCAAAGCAATAGCTTTGATAGTTTAGGAGAAAAGTTGACCTAAACATAAAACTTAACCAGGCAACGCCGACGCAGACGCCGACGCCGACAACCGCTCAAGTGATGACAATAACTCATCATTTTTTTTCAAAAAATCAGATGAGCTAAAAAACAATTAGGAGGGTACTTAACAATGTTTTTCATGTTTGGTGAAGATCCATCAAGTGGTTCACGAGAAGCAGTTTAAAAGGTTTTGTTATGTTAACCTCTGCTAGCCCCTAAAAGGGCCAAAGTGCTTCTACAGACCAAGTTTCACCAAGATCAATCACCGTTCATGATAAATTGTTTGTAGATTTTTTCTATTTTTCACTCCAATGGACTCTAAGGGGCTCAAGCAGAATTAAACAAGAGCACCGCCTTGCGGGTGCTGACGCTCATCTAATTTTTTTTTGTGTAACAGAAATATTGTCCAACCCATGATTTTCTAAGTCTAAAAAGGGCCATCATTCTTGCAAAAAGCAGGATAGAGTTATGTTTCTTGATGTACAGTGTCCACTTATGATGGTGAAAAACTGTTGCAAGTTTTAAAGCAATAGCTTTGATAGTTTATGAGAAAAGTTGACTTAAACATAATACTCAACCAAGAAAATGATTTTCTAAGTCCAAAAGGGGCAATAATTATTGCAAAAAGCAGGATGGAGTTATGTTGCTTGCTGTACAGGGTCAGCTTATGATGGTGAACAAGTGTTGCAAGTTTCAAAGCAATAGCTTTGATAGTTTAAGAGAAAAAGTTGACCTAAACATAAAACTTAACCAAGAAATCTGATATTTTCTAAGTCCAAAAGGGTCCATAAATCTTGCAAAAAGCAGGACGGAGTTATGTTTCTTGCTATACAGGGTCAACTTATGATGGTGAACAAGTGTTGCAAGTTTTAAAGCAATAGCTTTGATAGTTTAGGATAAAAGCTGACCTAAACATAAAACTTAACCAAGAAAACTGATTTTCTAAGTCCAAAAGGGGCAATAAATCTTGCAAAAAGCAAGATGGAGTTATGTTTCTTGATGTACAGGGTCAGCTTATGATGGTGAACAAGTATTCCAAGTTTCAAAGCAATAGCTTTGATAGTTTAGGAGAAAAGTTGACCTAAACATAAAACTTAACCAAGAAATCTGAAATTTTCTAAGTACAAAAGGGGCCATAAATCTTGCAAAAAGCAAGATGGAGTTATGTTTCTTGCTATACAGGGTCAGCTTATGATGGTGAACAAGTATTCCAAGTTTCAAAGCAATAGCTTTGATAGTTTAGGAGAAAAGTTGACCTAAACATAAAACTTAACCAGGCAACGCCGACGCAGACGCCGACGCCGACAACCGCTCAAGTGATGACAATAACTCATCATTTTTTTTCAAAAAATCAGATGAGCTAAAAAACAATTAGGAGGGTACTTAACAATGTTTTTCATGTTTGGTGAAGATCCATCAAGTGGTTCACGAGAAGCAGTTTAAAAGGTTTTGTTATGTTAACCTCTGCTAGCCCCTAAAAGGGCCAAAGTGCTTCTACAGACCAAGTTTCACCAAGATCAATCACCGTTCATGATAAATTGTTTGTAGATTTTTTCTATTTTTCACTCCAATGGACTCTAAGGGGCTCAAGCAGAATTAAACAAGAGCACCGCCTTGCGGGTGCTGACGCTCATCTGATTTTTTTTTGTGTAACAGAAATATTGTCCAACCCATGATTTTCTAAGTCTAAAAAGGGCCATCATTCTTGCAAAAAGCAGGATAGAGTTATGTTTCTTGATGTACAGTGTCCACTTATGATGGTGAAAAACTGTTGCAAGTTTTAAAGCAATAGCTTTGATAGTTTATGAGAAAAGTTGACTTAAACATAATACTCAACCAAGAAAATGATTTTCTAAGTCCAAAAGGGGCAATAATTATTGCAAAAAGCAGGATGGAGTTATGTTGCTTGCTGTACAGGGTCAGCTTATGATGGTGAACAAGTGTTGCAAGTTTCAAAGCAATAGCTTTGATAGTTTAAGAGAAAAAGTTGACCTAAACATAAAACTTAACCAAGAAATCTGATATTTTCTAAGTCCAAAAGGGTCCATAAATCTTGCAAAAAGCAGGACGGAGTTATGTTTCTTGCTATACAGGGTCAACTTATGATGGTGAACAAGTGTTGCAAGTTTTAAAGCAATAGCTTTGATAGTTTAGGATAAAAGCTGACCTAAACATAAAACTTAACCAAGAAAACTGATTTTCTAAGTCCAAAAGGGGCAATAAATCTTGCAAAAAGCAAGATGGAGTTATGTTTCTTGATGTACAGGGTCAGCTTATGATGGTGAACAAGTATTCCAGGTTTCAAAGCAATAGCTTTGATAGTTTAGGAGAAAAGTTGACCTAAACATAAAACTTAACCAAGAAATCTGAAATTTTCTAAGTACAAAAGGGGCCATAAATCTTGCAAAAAGCAAGATGGAGTTATGTTTCTTGCTATACAGGGTCAGCTTATGATGGTGAACAAGTATTCCAAGTTTCAAAGCAATAGCTTTGATAGTTTAGGAGAAAAGCTGACCTAAACATAAAACTTAACCAGGCAACGCTGACGCAGACGACGACGCCGACAACCGCTCAAGTGATGACAATAACTCATCATTTTTTTTCAAAAAATCAGATGAGCTAAAAATGACAATAATATCTTGCACTGTAGATCTGAACTAAATACATTAAGTATTGCGTACACTGACAAATTTATTCAATAAAACATTCAGAAACACAAGTCTTCAAGGGCTCAAGAATGTCACTTTGCAACTATATGAAGTAGATTTATTATCTCATTTTTTCTATGCACATCATGTACAAGTACCAGAAGTACCATTATGGAAACACACTGGAGCAGTAGTTTTGTGGTGGGACATCACAATATGCAGGAGAGATTAGGCTTTTTATACTGCTGTGAAAATTGCATCATCTGTACTGCATAAAGTGGGCTAAATAAAATCAAAGCCTTGAAATGTCTGATGGTTGCGGGTTTTTGGTAGATTTGGTAGATTTAGTTTCTGTTTAAATGCCAGTCTATGAATAAACATGAATGAGATACAAATACAAATTTAATGTGCCTCATATCTAAGATGAACTCTACCTGACCCAGTTTGTGATGTAACCCGGCATGGGCTGGATATCATTGATAGATCTTATATAATCTAAATGGTCACTGTGAGTGGATACAGGTTGAATAAGAACTACTTGTTCATTGATAACTCATCTGCATTGCTCATGAATGGGACTATTTTGTGTAGCACATGAACATCCTTTGGATGTGATTCGGAATAAAATAAAGATGCTATGATTGTCAGAAATACAGTTTAACTTTGGTAGCGGGATAAACCCGCAACAAAAAATTAACAGGAGATTGACTTAATGTAGAACATTTATTAAAATGTGTACAGCTGATATCATATATGAAAAAGACGTTTTCTTAGTTATTTCAAATAAACATAATGAGACAAGTTGGAACCCCCATAACATACTGAGCTACTAAGCAGTTCTACTTTTCTTAATAATAACAATGCAGCTCAAAACTAAAGTACACTAATTGATTTTTAACTGATATTTTGCTGTGTAAGTTCAAAAATCAGTGACAAGACTATTTCTGCAGCAAAAACTTTAAATTTGTTACAGTGTTTCCTGAAAACAGTGATGTAACAGAAGATTTTCATATACTCTATGAAGCTATGAATTTAACTGCCAGGAAAACACTTTCTAAAGCCGTTATAATACAAGAAAAAAAAATCAAAGTCATTTATACACAGTTTAAAAACATACAGATTCACATATATGAAGAAAGTAAATAATTAAATTATGTCAAAGAAAGACATAATAAAAATAGTGATGAATAACAAGACATGGTGAAAAAGGTAGGATTAACTTTGGAACTTCAGCTATTACAAGCCATTGGCCTCAAAGAAAAACAATGTGATCCTTTCTTATGACAGTGCCTGTATATTACTAGGACTTGATAAAAATGATCGAGCTTTTTTGCTATTTAACATGCTGGTGATTCAAATTTATGAAATAAAGATAGTTACTTGCCAAACAATATACAGCTTATGTGAATAGTTCCTTTATCAATTATCATGTCCTTGGTATTTTTTTCAAAATTCAAACTGTTCCTGCAAACATCCCCCCAGGACCTCTGGAAACTTATTTGCCAACTTTGACAAAATGTGCAATGTTGTTACAATCAGAAATCAGTCTGTGTCCATATCTATCTATGTTTAAAGTCTAAGATTCGAAACTGCTATAATATCTTAATTTCAATAAAATTTTCAAGAACTTAACATGAATATGCATTCCCCCAAGTAAAATTTTATCAGGACAAAACTGCTTTTATATTACTTAAGAAAGTAATGGCAAATTAAGCATTTGCTGTTTTATGTCTAAGACAAGTTCCTCACATTAAACACAGATGAATAAGGTCCTGATCAATTGAACAAGGCAGTCTGAAAGACAGCTAAATCCCCCGCCACTGCTATGGATAGTGAAAGGGTAAAACCTTTGATTTTAGCTGTGACCTTGACCTTGAACTGACATGGCTGACTCATGAATTCTGCACAACGTCTTGATGAGGTAATCATTTGACCAAAGTTTCATGAAAATCCTTCAAGGGGTTTAGGAGATACAGAGCTGAAACCTTTGACCTTCAGTTGTGACCTGGACCTTGAGTTGACATGGCTGACTCATGAGTTCTTGATGAGGAGATCATTTGACCCAAGTTTGATGAAAGTCCTTCAAGGGGTTAAGGAGATACAGAGTGGACACCAAATGGAAGGCTCAAACCTTCAACCCTTAGTTGTGACCTTGACCTTGAGCTGGCATGGGTGACTCATAATTTCTGCACATCATTCTGATGAGGTAATCATTTGACCCAAGTTTTATAAAATTCCTTCAAGGGGTTTAGGAGATATAGTGCGGACACGAAATGGAAGGCTCAAGCCTTTGACCTTCAGTTGTGACCTTGACCTTGAGCCGACATGGCTGACTCATAAGTTCTGCACATCGCCTTGATGAAGTGATCGTTTGACCCAAGTTTGATGAAAATCCTTCAAGGAGTTTAGGAGATATAGAGCGGACACAAAATGGAAGGTTCAAATCTTTGACCCTAAGTTGTGACCTTGACCTTGAGCTGGCATGACTGACTCATGGGTTCTGCACATCGTCTTGATAAGGTGATCATTTGACCCAAGTTTTATAAAATTCCTTCAAGGGGTTTAGGAGATATAGAGCGGACACAAAATGGAAGGTTCAAACCTTTGTCCTTGAGTTGTGACCTTGACCTTGAGCCGGCATGGCTTACTCATAGGTTCTGCACATTGTCTTGATGAGGTGATCATCTGACCCAAGTTTTATAAAATTCCTTCAAGGGGTTTAGGAGATATAGAGCGGACACAAAATAGCAGGCTCAAACCTTTGACCTTGAGTTGTGACCTTGACCTTGAACCGACAAGGCTGACTCATGAGTTCTGCACATCGTCTTGATGAGGTGATCATTTGAAAAGTTTCATGAAAATCCTTCAAGAGGTTTAGGAGATATGGACCGGACACGATTTTGTTACGGACGGAAGGACGGACGGGCGGACGCAGACCATTCCTATAATCCCTCCGCCACGGCGGGGGATTAATAAAAAAGTTATGTATCAATAGTTAAGAAAATCATGTTGATCAAGTTGGCTCTAAACTGCTATCTTAAAGAAAGTCCTTTAAATGTTTCTTCTATTGCCAGCTATGGTAATCCCACTACACATTGGAGCCAAACACCCTGGATCTACCGAGAGGTCCAAACCAAGGATGCTACAGAAAAATTCTGGAAGAAGCTGTCAATCACAACAAATGGTATTACAAAATATATTGAGAGTACCACGGCTCCATATTATAAATAGCTAACCTAGAGTCTTTTCCTGCTGTGAGATAAAGTAAACATGGTAGAAAAAAAACTTTGTACTGACGTCATCTTAAACACTTACTATGAGAATAACTACAACGAAATGTTCTTGAAAAACCTACAGTATATTACAAACAATTCTACCCCAAAATGAGCTGCTAAGCACAACTCCTGTACAGAACAATTTTACAGTTGAAATAACAATAAGCAAACCCGAGTGCATTGATGTCTCCCACAAAAAGGGACAAGGAACCCGCCCTTAGAAGGGCATTCTCTACCTACAAAAAAAAAACAGCAATACTCATTTTCAAAATGGATACAAGGTTGGACCCAACATACCAATTTTTTACTAAAGTTAATTAGCTGAAAAAGCTTACATATTTTTAGTAAAAGTACATAATTTCTTACAGAAGCTATTGAGTAAAACCATTTTGCAAGGAAAAATGACCTCAACAGCAAACTAAAGTGCAACTGAACCTTAGTCTCTGTGCAAGATACCGAAGTACCAAGTTTAATGTAAAGTTTACTGTAGACTCCTATTTATTAACCTTTTTTCTATTTTGTATATACTGACCTATTTCTTCAACAAAGAAATCCAAAATGAAAAAGAACCAACTACTACCGGTTAAAATGTTGTGAATTTCAAATTTTGAGTACTTTCGAGAAGTTTAATATTCGCGAAATTGTATAAATGGTATCCTAATTGAATCTGAATTATACTAATGGTGAATATTTACACGAGAATTAATTTCCACAAGTTTTAGGACCTTCCGAATAAAGCAAAAATTAAACCCTCGTGAAATTGTCTGCTTTAACAGTATTTGCCAGATTTGGTATGATTCAGCATTGCTAACTAAACAATGAGTGAAAATCATTTTTCTATGATTATATGTTCTAAAAAATTATGACCGGCAATGGAATTCTAACCAGTGTTGTACTTTGTAAGACAATGCTGGTACTGACTCCTGCTGGACAACCAGTACTGTATATTACACTTGTACATATGAAAACCACAATATTTTTTACATACTTCAATTCATCTGAATAAAGGTAAACAAGAAGGCCATAGTGGCCCAAAGTCACTCACCTAACCTTGACTATTTGATCTTGAATATCTGTAGGACATACTAAATCATGCATGGTAACAACCATGTCAAGTATAAAACAAGAGGGTCATGATGACACTGGATCGCTCACCTGAGTAATATGAGCTACATGTTTCAAATGTCAAACTGATGATAAAATATTAAGAAAGTCAGTAGGTAACATTCATGGTCAATGAAATTCAGTTTTACGATTTGTGTGCAAAACTGTGTAAGTCATCAAAATTTCAAGACTGTATCTTAAAAAAACAAGTAAGTAGGTCAGTAGGTCAAGGTCACAATCAAGTGACATCATTTTACCTGGGGTCATCAGGTAATTATAATTAAATAGTCTTGGAAATAGGATCAGATGATTTTTTAAGTATTTTTCCTATATAACTCACATAATAATTAAGTGACCACAGGGCGGGGCCTCTTTTAACCCCAGGAGCATAATTTGAACAATTTTGGTAGAGGACTACTAGACAACGCATCATACCAAATATCAAAAGCTTAGGTCGTATGATTTCTGACAAGAAGATTTTTAAAGCTTTTTCCTATATAAGTCTATATAAAACTTGGGACCCCCAGGGCAGGGCCTCTTTTCACCCCAGGGGTACAATTTGAACAATTATGGTTGAGGACCATAAGACAATGCTACAAACCAAATATCAAAGGTCTAAGAGTTGTGGTTTCAGACAAGAAGATATTTAAACTTTTTTTCCTATATAAGTCTATGTAAAACTTGCGACCCCCAGGGCAGGGCCATACTTGACCCTAGGGGGATAATTTGAACAATATTGGTAGAGGACCACTAGATGATGCTACATACCAAATATCAAAGCCCTAGGCCATGTGGTTTTGTACAAGAAGATTTTCAAAGTTTTCCCTTTATAACTCTATATAAACCATGTGACCCCCGGGGCAGGGCCATATTTGACCCTAGGGGGATAATTTGAACAATCTTGGCAGAGGACCACTAGATGATGCAACATACCAAATATCAAGCCCTAGGCCATGTGGTTTTGTACAAGAAGATTTTCTATGTTTTTCCTATATAAGTTTATATAAACCATGTGACCCCCGGGGTGGGGCCATATTTGACCCTAGGGGGATAATTTGAATAATTTTGGTAGAGGACCACTAGATGATGCTACACACCAGATATCTGTGGTTTTGGACAAGAAGATTTTTTAAGTTTTTCCTTTCGGTTGCCATGGCAACCAGAGTTCTGCATGGAATTCAATTCTTTGAACAATTTTGAAAGGGGGCCACCCAAAGATCATTCCTGTGAAGTTTGGTGTAATTCTGCCCAGTGGTTTTCAAGAAGAAGATTTTTTTAGGAAATGTTGACGGATGGACAACGCATACCGCACGACGGACATTGAGCAGTCACAATAGCTCACCATGAGCCTTTGGCTCAGGTGAGCTAAAAAAACCCATAAACTGAAAGTTCCACCATTTGAAAAAAAATCTGAGAGAAGACCTAATAAGGACGCTCAAGCAGTTCAAGGGGGAAAAATCATTTCAAGATATTTCTACGTCTTAGTTGTAGTGTCCCCTTAAAAGGACAAAGTGCCCCCATTCGAAGAAATTTAACAGAAGCCTTTATAAGAATGCTACAGACCACAGATCCATCAAGCACTTAACATGTTGTTTAGGTTTTCCTCTAGTAGCACCAGCCCATAGGGCTACGTTCCCCCATTTGTACCAAATAATATAATAAAATGACTTTATAATGATGTTACAGACCAAATTTGATCAAGAATTATCAAGTGCACTAGCAGTTTCTAAGAGAGGGCCAAGTGCCCCTTTTCAAACAAATTTTAAAGATGACTTTATAATGATGCTACAGACCAAAATTTGATGAAGATCCATCGAGCAGTTCATGCAAAATTGTTTAAAGGTGATTTTCTATTGTTCCCCTTAATGGGGCCAAGTGCCCCATCTGAACAGATCTGGGAAATGACCTCATAATGATGCTACAGGCGAAGTTTGATTAAGTTCCATCAAACTGATCAGAGGAAATGTTTGAAGGTTTTTTCTATTTTTAACTCTAATGGCTCCTAAAATGGACAATTTGCCCCCATTTATACACGTTTGGAGAAGACCTTATCATGATGCTAGTTACCAAGTTTGATTAAGTTCGATCAGGTGGATCACGAAAAGATGTTTTTTTTAAAAAAGTATTTCTATTTCTAGCTATAGTGGCCCCCAAATGGCTGAGAACCCCCATTTGCATAAATTTGGGACAGGGCCTTATAACTGATGCTACTGATCTAATCTGATGAATATCCATCTAACGGTTCAAGAGATGAAATTTTTCAGAGGTTTTCCTATTTTTAGCTCAAGCAGCCCATTAAAAGGAGTCAAGCAGAAGCGTTTGAATAAATTTGAAAGAGAATCTTGCCATGATGCTACAGACAAAGTTTGGTATAGTTCTGTCAAGTAATTTTAGAGCTGCAGATGTTTAAATTAATGTTGATGAGACAATGGACGTCTCACCATCCACCTATACCTATAGCTCACCTTGAACCTTTGGTTAGGCAAGTTAAAAAAGTTTGTAAAAGGAATTTATATATAAGAACTGACAACTTATTAAAACAAGAGGGCCATGATGGCCCTATATCGCTCACCTGAGTACCATTGCTCTTAACGATAAGATCAAGTTTTGCATAGATCACATAGGCATACACTTTAAATATAATCAGGATAAATATTTTCTTGTAACAGTTCCTTTTGACCTATGGGTCACATACTAGTCATAGCCATTTGCCATACCAGGTTTGAGGGTCCTTGGCTCAAATACTGCATTTTTGTACTAGCATGACTATTCCTTACCCTGGAAGACTTAAATAAAATTTAAAACCAATCTCATTAGATGCTGCTGAGGTATATTCATTTTCATAAAATAAAAGGAGGTAATTTGTCATAAATTCAGTCAAAAGTTATCTACCCTGATTGTCCGAGTCCATTTGATGGCATAAATGACATTTCAAATCAGTATCTTCTTTGGTTACTGAGATACACCCATTTTAGTTTGAAACAACGGGAAGTAATTTGACATAAAATCAGTCCATAGTTGTCTACCCTAATTGTCTTAGTCTAACTAATGACAATAGTGAAATTAAATGAGTCCTATAAATACTTACTGAGATAAATCCATTTTTAATAAAATCAAGGGAGGTAACCATGCATCAGTATATGCATGCAGACGATTCAACAATATATTAGAAAAGTAAGTAAAAGTAGAAATTTCTTACCATGGAAGACATAAATAATGTTTCAAACCAATCTCATTAGAAGCTGCTAGGTATATTCATTTACATAAAAAATAAAGGGAGGTAATTTGTCATAAATTCTGTCAATATGTATCTTCACTAATTGTCCTAGTCCATCTGATGACATAAATGAAATTTCAGATCAGTATCTTCATTAGTTATGGAGATATACCCATTTTAATTTGAAATAAAGGGAGGTAATTTGACATAAAATCAGTCCTTATTCATCTACCCTGATTGTCAAAGTCCAACTTATGACAATAATGAAATTTCAAATGAGTCCTATAAGTACTTACTGATATAAATCCATTTTGATTAAAATCAGGGGAGGTAATCAGATATAAAATAACTCCAGTTTTCAAAAGGAACCGAAATATTATGCCAATACAAGTTGCGTGCAAGTTTGATTAAAGTTGATTGCAAAATGTGGTCCCTTTCATGTTCACAAGCCAAAAATGGCAAATTTTGGCCCTTTAAGGGGCCATAACTCTGAAACCCATGATAGGATTAGGCCAGTTTTCGAAAGGAACTAAGATATTATGCCAATACAAGTTGTGTGCAAGTTTTATTAAAGTTGATTGCAAACTGTTGTCTCTATCGTGTTCACAAGCCAAAAATAGCAAATTTTGGCCCTTTAAGGGGCCATAACTCTGGAACCCATGATGGTATCTGGCCAGTTTTCAAAAGGAACCGAGATATTATGCCCATACAAGTTGAAGGCAAGTCTGATTAAAATCAAATACAAAATGTGGTCTCTATCGTGTGCACAAGGAAATTGTGGACGGACGACCGACGGACAACGGACAAAGGGTGATCACAAAAGCTCACCCTGTCACTATGTGACAGGTGAGCTAAAAAAACAACTTTGTTAATACTTGAAATATGGTAACAGATCAATGTAAAAAGTATATAAATATGTATTTTCTGTCCCTTTCCTTCCTTGTTTTACTGGACATTTTTCAATACAAACGACACATTTCCGTGTTCATCTATAACTTGGTCTGCTGGGACTAGTTTCCCATCATGCATAATCTGGATACTAGTTATAGCTGAAGCTGATCGGTCATCGGAAGGTTCGTACATTACCACCTGACTTCCCTCCTCCAACACGTAGTCATCTCCCTCTACCTTAAACTCCACATTTTCTGCTTGAACAACAAATTTCGATTCATGACTTTGTTTATAATGTTCTTTCATTTCGCTTTCATCAGCGAAACTTTGCTCACATAAGGTACATTGTACTGTTTTGTCTATTGACTTTTCAGCTTCTTTATTCATACATGTATGCGACATTGCATTACTTTTCTTCAAAAAGATTTTGCCACATGTTCCACACACATATCTTGTATCTGATGATTGCTTCTTTTTTTTCCTAGGCGGAGATTCCCCATTACCAATGCGATGTTTTGGTCCTAACTTAGTAAATATAGTCACAGGAGTCCCACATTTACAAGTCACAATTCTCTCATTCGTTCTATCCATATTTTCAGACCATGGTTCTTCTTCCATTACAAAGGCATCGCAATTTTTGCATTTCCTAGTATGCAGTGACAAAACATGTGCTCTCAAGTGAGTAGATGTAAAGAACTCTTTAGAACATATAGTACATTTGTGTTCAAATGCCTTCAAATGCTGACGTTTTATATGTGCCAAGAGGGTGCTCTTGCCTATAACAACTTTGCCACATTCCTCACAGGTCATATGGGTACTTTCTGCCAATGATCTTCTCTTCTTAGGCCTATCCTGGAATTCGTCTTCTATTGGAGCCTTAACACGTCCCACTTTTGAAATATAATGTATGTCATTACCACATGGGCACTTAGCTATACGCAAATTCTTTTTAGTTATTCCCTCTTCCCAAGGTTCTGATTCAACAACATCTCTACTACAGACTTCACATTTTCTGGTGTGGACCGATATAATATGATCTTCCCTGTGTGTGGTTGTGAAGAATGCCTTAGAGCATATATGACATGTGAAATCATGCTGTTTCAAATGCATTCTTTTCACATGAGCCTTAAGGCTGCTAACGCCAGTTAGTACAGTGTCACACTGATCACACTGTATTGGAGTACACTCAGACAATGGTTTCTTCTTTTTCCTTCTGGGCTTTGCTGACCTAGGTCTACCTCTCTTTCTTTGATCATCTGTGCCACGAAGTATTAAATTTGTGTCCTTCTTTTCGAAAGACGCACCAGGATCAAAATCTGCGTCATTGTCGGAATCATCTTTGTCTGACTGACCTGCAGAAAGATCCTGATCTTCTCCAAACTTCTTATCTCTGTACTCGTTTTCCTCTGGTAGATCAAGATATTCCATGTCTGAGTCGTCCATCTCTTCTGCCTTTGTCCGACTTGTCTGGACACAGTCAAGTTCAACAATTATCTTTTCTTCTTCATTGTCTTCATCTATTATTAGCTGCACCTGAAGTAAAGATTTTACTTTCATTTAAGTCATATATAGAGGTAAAAATGTAATATTATCCTTTTAATCCTTATCAGACTGCAAGATAAAATATAAAACCGTTTTGCTCTGTAGTTCAAAATTGCTTTTGTCAGTAATACTTTTTATACAAATGTCAGCTAACGCATAAAAAATTGACCAAATCTACATGTTTGATGAAATGAATTATAAAATGAATATATTTTGGAGAAAACACAATCCAAGTTGAAAAAAGTTTCTAAGGTCATTCAGCATTTTATCCTCAATGGTAATTAGATCAAATGAAGAAAATTAGTTTAGTTTTATCATGACTTAAAGTTACAATCAACATATTCTCTAAGACTGATGTAACAAGCTAAAGCATATTCTGCTCCGTTCTCTATAACAGAGCTCATGCAATGTTTGGAGTCTTGAAAAGCACAGCATATGAGCCGTGCCATGAGAAAATCAACATAGTGGCTTTGCGACCAGCATGGATCCAGACCAGCCTGCGCATCCGCGCAGTCTGGTCAGGATCCATGCTGTTCGCTAACAGTTTCTCCAAAGCCAATAGGCTTTAAAAGCGAACAGCATGGAGCCTGACCAGACTGCGTGGATGCGCAGGCTGGTCTGGATCCATGCTGGTCGCACACCCACTATGTTGGTTTTCTCATGGCACGGCTCATATAATTACAAATGAACATGTAACATAATATGGTAAGATGACAACAACAACAGTGATGTCTATTATCTGGAATTATTTCGAAAAACAGAACTGTTAATGTTTTCCTTGAATACTGTAAAATCATTTATGTGAGCATTATATGTCATTGTTTGGGTAAAATGGGCTGTTTTCTGGCAATATGAATTACTGGTAGTGGATTTCAATTGAACATAAAATGAATACTAATTTCACTTGTTCTTTGGGATTTAAAGTATTTGACAGACTCAGTCATGGTAAATCCTCACAAATATTAATGAGCTGATGTATTTGCTTTTCCATTTAAAGTAACATAATACTACTAGGCATCGACACTAGCAATAAGATATGAATCCTCAATACTGTTATTTATGCATTATGATTTGAAAATGTTCCAATTCCAAGGGGCAAAATTATTACTGTCTACAGAACTTAGAGACCAACTACTATTATCTCCATGTGAGAAAATTATTATAATTATCAAGTGGCAAAACTGGTACTATTTAGCCTTACTGCCCCTACATGAATACGCATCAAAACCACTTGCAATAAATGTTTTGAAGCTGGTGTTATTTGTAATAATCACTAGATTCCCACTCAGTAGCAACATGTCAAGCCCGCCAACTGTCAAAAGGACTAACATTTATGATACTATTTGACAGCAACAGAAATGACTGCGGCAAACATTTCTGCCAAGTTATTTAAGAACACCTCCATCCACGGCTAAGCTACAGCCCAGACAAGAGAAACTGCATCAACTTTTGACCTTTGACCCCTAAGTGTGACATTGACCTTTCAACTACTTATGCCTGACAGACTGTCTCATTGAGGCAAACAATTGTGCCAAGTTATTTAAGAATCCCTTGATCCATGGATAAGTTACAGCCCAGACAAACA
Source organism: Mercenaria mercenaria (assembly GCF_021730395.1). Classification (NCBI taxonomy): domain Eukaryota; kingdom Metazoa; phylum Mollusca; class Bivalvia; order Venerida; family Veneridae; genus Mercenaria; species Mercenaria mercenaria. Next base: position 86,158,020 of record NC_069362.1, on the reverse strand, counting down.
GACGCACGCACATACACTGAACCACGATTGTGACAACTTAAGGGGGAGCAAAAAAGTGGTCTCATAAGACAGATGATCTTTTAATACAGGTTCAATCTACATGAAATGCACTATAGATGGACCTAAAACTAATGGTCTTTTAACACAGGTTTTTTGCTCAATACAGGACAGTCTGGTGGTCTCTTAAGCTGGTTTGACTGTATGTCAAGCTCACTGCCAGTGGGCACCACAAAAATGATTATATCCAAAATTTCTCCTGATATTTAACTTTTTCAAGTTAATTAGGATAGACAGGGAAAAACTATCACTTCTGAAGTAACATGTAAAAGATTTCTTATTTCTCATGGTAAGATGACCAATTAAGTCCCCACCTGGAATGGATGGAACTTATTTTCAGTCAAACTCATGCTAGGTGTCATATTTACCTCTACAGCATCCGCTTTTTGGCAATACTGCTGGTAACAGTACCAATTTAAGTACCGCCAAGAACTGAACACAAGCCAGACAAGCCGGGACATCAGTCACTACCAGAGATCAAACACTAGACATAGCACGGTAGTGTAACACTAAACATAGCATGGTAGTTTAACACTAGATATAGCACAGTAGTTTAACTTGATAACTGTGCCTCGTAAGTGATATGCTTTACTATGAAGATTTGTCACAGTAAAAATCAAGAGATTTTCTATAAAATGATGTGATCAGGATTTTGGTCAGGAGACTGTATGCTATAACAAGGAAGAATTAATCCATTTTTGTTATTTTATTGTTATAATCAGAAAATTACACACAAAGCAAAAATGATTTTAAAGGTTACTTTAATCATCAACTGATAACAATTCAAAACATAATTAATTTCAAAGAAACTGTATATTTTACCAAGATACCTTGAAAACAAATGTAGCATGAATATGTAGGATCTATAATTCTAAATCTGCTGTTTTCTTTTTCTCTCTCCCTGGAATGGAGACAAATAAGTGAGAAAAAACATGCATCTGTATAGCGGGAATAATATAAATAAAATCTTGTTGTCAGCCTAAACAGTTGTAATTTCATTTCAGTCTGCCTTTTTACAAAGTTGCAAATGAGATGGTAAATGCATACAATATATAAATCCCATATCTTGCATGCCAGACAGTTTTTTTCTGTGTATTTGCCACTGCTGGAAAAACTCATCTTACACTCCAGGGTGTAAGACGACTCCCATGCTGTAATTGATGAATGAAATCAGTAGCTGAAGAGTCTTGTTACCTACTAAACAGTTCCCCTTGAGGCAAGTATTTCCAACTGCATCTTCAACTAGTGATACATTCTTATAATACATCCCTCAATTGAGGGATGTGACAATTTCAAAGAGTCTAAATAACACTTTTCACACAGTTATCCGCCCATTTCTTATCATTAAAATCATATTTAACCCTACAATGTCTTTCCTTTTAACTCCAATAATTTTCCACCGGAGATTATTTAACAAAATAACTTTGCAACACTTCTCAAAATATTTTGGACCAATGCATGTCTGCTAAGGAACTTTGCTACAAAACCTGAAACCATTTAGGACTTTTTCTTTAACTTGCAACAATGATCACTACGTATATATAAAACTTTTTATCTGCATAAACATTAGAACTATAAATAAAGACAGTAGAAGGTAAAACTTCAAATTCAACAATTTTAACAAGACATGGTACAGAATTTTTTTAAATACATTCCTTCAATACAAAACTGACTTGCTACATAACAAACGATACAAACAGAAAACAATTTGCTCACCCGAACAGATCCCAGTTTTCATGGCCCCTCTTACTGGGAGGCCAACCCATGTTAATTTTGTAACGTATACACAGGAAAAAATCCCTCAATCCATGTAATGTTTCTGCTTACAATTTCCTTATCATTAATGTATTTTCATAAAATCAAAAGCGTTTGGAAGGTGGGAAAACAAGCACTTCATGGCAAGACATTTCAAGTTCTTTCTTCCTATTTTTATCTCTGTTGGCCCCTAAAAGATATAAAGCAGATCTATGATGAACAAACTTGAGAAAGGTCCATGCAAGGATGCTTTTGACAAAGTTTTGTGAATATTTATCAAGTCGTTTGCGAGTTGTTTCTTCTCTTATTAGCTCTGGCAGCCCTGATTTATAGTAAAGTGGAACCATTCGAAAACATGTGAGAAAGGTCCAACTGAGAGGGTTGTTTGCATCTATCAAGCAGTTCATGCAACCAAGTTGTTTTACAGTTGTTGGCTCTGATGCAGTCAAATAATGCAATTAAAATGAATTTGAAAAAGATCTTTGGATCATTGCAAGGAGGATTTGAGAAAGATCTTTGCATCATTGCAAGGAGAATTTGAGAAAGATCTTTGCATCATTGCAAGGAGAATTTGAGAAAGATCTTTGCATCATTGCAAGGAGGATTTTCAGTCCGTTTTTTTCAAGTTCAATAAGGTCTTTAATTGAGCCGCGCCATGAGAAAACCAACATAGTGGCTTTGCCACCAGCATTGATCAAGACCAGCCTGTGCATCCGCACAGTCTGGTCAGGATCCATGCTGTACGCTAACAGTTTCTCTAATTGCAATAGGCTTTGAAAGCGAAAGCATGGATCCTGACCAGACTGCACGGATGTGCAGGCTGGTCTGGATCCATGCTGGTCGCAAAGCCACTTTGTTGGTTTTCTCATGGCATGGCTCAAATGGTTTTTCTTTTTTAGTTCTGCTGGTTGTAGAGTAGGCAGTTAAGCTGAATGAGTTTAATACATTTGAGATGTTCATACTAAAAAACTTCTGAATGTAAAAATTGTTGAAAATAGCTTAATAAATTTGATGAAATTTCATTTGCTAATAGACTCTATCTTGATTTTTTTATCTTTTCATCTCGGTATGTATTGTGTAAACCGTAATACTTCCAACTAGGGCTATTGTATTTATGTTTCTATGTATCACACACATCAAAAAATATAAGTGAACTGAGGCAAAAAAGTTTGTTAAAACACAGAGAAATATTGAAGAAAACAGGAGGGTCATTGACCCTATAGTGCTCACCTGTGTACAAGGCTTCAAGTGTGTTTGTATAAGTACAGAGTTGGGTTTCTTCTATGTTAGCTTATATTATATACATGTCACACATATTTTTGAACCTAGGGCAATAATTTGAACAATTGCGGTAGACATTACAAATCTGATATCACACGCGAAATATCAAGGCTCTAGCTATTATTGATTTAGAGAAGATTTTCAAAGTTTCTTTTATGGAGGAGAGTCAAACTCTTGTATCACATTCTAAATATCAAAGCTCTAGAAGAAAGGATTTTTAAAGTTTGATAGCTGAAAACCTATTTTTAACCAAAAAGACCCATATGTTCAATGAACCGGAACCATTTCAACAATTTTGAAAGAGGGCTACAAAGAGATCATTTGTGTAAAGTTTCATTAAAATCCATTCAGTGGTTTTGAAGATGTTGTTAAAGAAATTGTTGGTGAAAAGTGACCATGTACTCTGGCAGCTATGTTTTTTGACAAATCAGAAAAATTTGAACACTATTTGCAGAAGGTCATACAAAGACAATTTGTGTGAAGTTATTTTAAAATCAGGCCATTTGTTTTATATAAGAAAATTTCTACTATATACATAAAGGGAAAAGTGACCATGCCCCCTGGCAGCCATGTTTTTTGGGGAATCAAAATAATTTGAACAATCTTGGCAGAGGGTCATACAAGGACCATTTGTGTAAAATTATTCTAAAATCGGGCCTGCAGTTCCACACAAGAAGATATTTTAAATTTCCACTCTCTCTACATATATAGGGAAAAGTGACTACGTCCCCTGGCAGCCATGTTTTTTGACGAATCGGTATAATTTCAGTATAATTTGAACAATCTTGGTAGAGTGTGACATAAGGATCATTTGCGTGAAATTATTTCAAATTTGGACCATCTGTTTAGGAGGAGATGTCGTTCGAAGACTTTTCTATTTTTTTTGCTCTGGCAGCCCCTATGTGCAACCAAGCAGGACCATTTGAACAACTTTGGCAGAGGACCATCCAAGGAACATCCATGCCAAGTTTCATCAAAATCCATTCAGTGTTTTTGGAGATGTCTTTTAAACACAATTGTTGACGACGGATGCAAGCATGACAGACACAGCGTGATCACAATAGCTAACCATAGCATTGCTCAGAGGAGCTAAAAACTGGCAAAACTGCAAGAAAAAGAAATACAAATGTACAAGGCTGACAAATTAATCATGTACAGTCCTAATAATGATGGTGTTTCCTCCAGAGAACTGCTCTCCTTGTAATGCTTGTTGCACAATCTCATACGTAGCTTTGTCGAGAGATTGTTCACTCACTGCTGTCATAGAAACCTCTGATTCTTGTGCTTTTCGACTGGCTCCCTGCATTGTCTGCAGACTGGGTAAAGTCATCCCTGACTGACTGTGTCCAGCTGCTTCCTTCTGACATGCTTCTGTGAAACTGCGTAAATTTGCTCCGGACTCGGCTGGAACAGTTATAACTTTCTGTGTTAGTGCTGGCATCTCTCTAGTGATCACAGTCACTGCTGTATTTGGCTGAACATTTAACTTATCTGTGGTCTCTGCAGCTGCTGTAGAGTCTTCTCTATGATTCTCTCTGTCATGCTTTTCCAATTCTCTGCCAGTTGCAAATTTCTGTTTGCAAACTTTGCAAACGAAATCTTTAAATATTTTGTGTTCAGACTGGAGATGTTTTTTCAGGGACACTTCATATCTAAAAGTTTCTGGACAGTACTGACAGTGAATATCTCGTACTCCTGTGTGCATTTTTGTGTGACGTACACAATGAGACTTCCTAGTAAACAGTTTACCACAGTGTTGACAAGCGTATTTTGTTTGGTCGTTATATCTACGTTTGTTTTTTTTCTCTTCCTCATCATCATCTTCATACATTCTCCTGCGTCCAAAATGACAGTAAATGTCTACAATCTCTCCACACACGCATGTGACTTGTCGTTTAGTTTTCATGTCCATTCCTTCTGGCCAAGGAACAGACTCTATCACATATTCCTGACAGGCCTCACATCTACGTGTATGAACAGCTAGCATGTGACTCTCTAGTGCAGAACTCGTATTGAAAGCCTTTGGACAAACACTACATTTGTGGTCCTTTTGTCTGTAATGTATTCTTTTAATATGTGCCACAAGATTTCCTCTACCTATCAAAGTTTTGCCACAATGCTCACACGGAAATGGTGTGATTTTTGACAAAGGTCTTTTCTTCTTTGGTCGTTTTTTCAATTTGACAGGAGCAGGTTTGTTTTTTACAGCCGCCTCCATCAAGAATTTTAAAGTGTCAACAGTCTGTTCTGGAAGAATTTCCTCCATATCACTGTCTCCATAACAATTGTCCAACAGATCAGATTTTAAGCTGAAGTCTGGGTCTTCAGTACATTTTTTTCCAACTCCATTCAATTCCACATGTATGGTATCAAAGAGGTCACTGTACTCATTAATGTAGACTATGACCTGAAATAAAGGAAAGTTCCAAAAGTTACAGCATTCTATTGTGCAATTAGGTTAAATGTTTGAGCTTACAGAACTTTAATGGCATTTTACAATACATGTATTTAACCCTTACCCTGCTGAATTTCCATAATGAACTTTCAATTTGGACAGTACCATTAAGTGTTAAAAGGGGTGATTACCAAAAATATACTGATTAAAGCAAACAGTACAGAACATGATCAGACTGTGCTGATCATGATCTACACTGGTCGCAAAGGCAGAATATATAATGTTCAGCATGACAAGGGTTAAATACAGTGGTAAGGTAACTTTTTTTGTGTTTCAATACCAGCACTAACTCGTTTTTCAAATGGAAATGTCTTCTGAACATGAATCACATGTGATGGGATGAATGACTCATGACATACATGCATTACCTTCTCTCATACTGTCACAGAGTGTAGTCCTGGAAATCCAGAGACCTTCCCTACTGAACTAACCAGAAACCATTGCAACAATAAATGTCAATGAAAGTGAATAAAATCTGAAATGAACTATGCCTGTCTGACAAAATCATCTGGCTTGTCAGGACTTGTTACTTCTGAAGGTAATTTTAAAAGATCAAAATCTTACATTTCCTTAAAGTGTGATCAGTATGTAATTAAATTTTCAAACATCAACAAGCAGGCCATGATGACTGATTGATCACAAGATTACAGTCTAACAGATTGCATGAACAATTTGAGTACAGAATTTCGAGCAGACAATGTCCGTGAAATTATTTTGAAACAGGCTCAGCATTTTTGGACAGGTACCGGTATCCATTATAAGAATATTGGAATGACTGTAAACATGTATGAAAATGTGACTACCCCCACTGCTGGCCATGTTTTCCACAAACTGGAATAATTTGAACAAGCTTTGTATAGGGTCACCAAAGGAACATTTCTTCTATATTATTTTGATTTCATAGAGACCAACATTGACCAAATTTCATGACAATAATATAAATCAGACTAATCATAAACCAAGTTTTTCAATGATTTGACCCTGTGACCTAGTTCTTATCCTAAATTTTAAACAGGCAAACATTCTGATAAAGTATCATGATGATCAGTGTGAACGTGCCCGTTCAGTGTTAACTAGGTCTTTCTATATTTTGACATAGATGTCACAGAGACAAACATTCCTACAAACTTTTATGACGATTAAGAAGAGAATGAGTGTTAACAAGAATTTTCTATGATCTGACCTAGACCTAGTTAAGGCCTCAGGTAACACAGTTTCAAATCTGATCTAGATTGCATAGACAAACACTCTGACAATGTTTTATAAAGATGTGAAGAAAAGTGTGGTCTCTATAGTTGTGTTTTTAAAACAAGGTTTTCCTATTAACTGACCCAGTGGCCTAGTTTTTGACCCGGGAAGATCCCGTAAACAATTCATTTGAGAATGTATTGAAGGAACAAATCTGACCAAGCTTCAATGATCTCCAGAGTATTAACAGAAAGTATTGATGGTGGACACTGAGCCTTCAAAGAAGCTCAAAATGAACCACAAACAGTATTGTTTTCATATAAAAGCATCACACAGTATAGAAAGACCCTGCTCGGCATGGGTCTTGTACTGGTATGTCATTAAACACTAACACACTGTCCTTTTCAGTACTTCTGTAGACTGTTGTTTTTCAGCCAGAACAAAGGAACATATTAATGAAATATATAGAATTTTCTCAAATAAATAAAATTCGGTTTCATGACCAATGGCCAATTTTCATACACACTGGACAAAAACTAACTCTACAAAGGTCCTGAAAAGCACAGTAATGCTTTATTTATTTACACACTCCTTACTATTAACACAAGAACAATATGTAAGTTTCAATTTTGAAAGTGATATAGTCCAAATTTTTTCAAGTATTTCAAACCAGTTGAGCATAATGTACAATTTCATTGCTACATGCTGTCCTTACCTAAGTTTTTTATGGATCCTCTTCTGTTGAATAACCTTCATTCATGTTATATCAGCTCTTCAATGTCATCCAATTCTATTTTAATATTCTTTTGATATTATACAGGACAGTGCTATATTTAACCAAAGATTTGCTCCAAGCACTTGCTTTAAACAGCTTAACTAGTGTGACCATGTTCTGAAGATCAAGTCTGTACAAAACAAAACTCTAAGGGCCACCTGGTGTATGCCTCTACAATGAGACTCGAAAATAACCATACAAGTTAAAATTGTCTTTAAACTGAACAGAACCCCAAAATATAATTTTAAAAAAAACACACACAAAAAAAAAAAAAAACAAGATCGCTCACCAGAGTTGATCTGGCCTAGTGACATAGTTTTAGACCCACATGACCCAGTTTCAAACTTGACCTGGAGATCATAAAGACAAACATTCTAACAAAGTTTCATAAAGACACGATAACAACTGTGGCCTCTAAGAGTGTTAACAAGCTTTTCCTTGGATTTGACCAGGAGACCTAGTTTTTGACCCAACATGACCCAGTTTCGAACTTGACCTAGAAATCATCAAGACAAACACTCTGACCAAGTTTCATAAAAACTGGGTCACAACTGTGGCCTCTAGAGTGTTCACAAGCTTTTCCTTCGATCTGACCGGGTGACCTAGTTTCTGACCCCACATGACCTAGATTTGAAATTTACCTAAGGATTATCAAGACAAACATTCTGAACAAGTTTCATAACAAGAGGACCATGATGGTCCTGAATCGCTCACCTATCCCCACATGACCCAGTGTTGAACTGAGTATGACGTCATTATTTCTATTATTTGACATAGTGACCTAGTTTTTGAGCACATGTGACCTAGATATCATCAAGATAAAAAATTCTGACCAATTTTCATGAAGATCTATTGAAAAATATGGCCTCTAGAGAGGTCACAAGGTTTTTCTATTATTTGACCTAATGGCCTAGTTTTTGAAGGCACGTGACCCACTTTAAAACTTGACCTAGATATTATCAAGGTGAACATTCTCACCAATTTTCATGAAGATCTCGTGAAAAATATGGCCTCTAGAGAGGTCACAAGGTTTTTCTATTTTTCGACCTACTGACCTAGTTTTTAACCCCACGTGACCCAGTTTCGAACTTGACCTAGATATCTTCAAGGTAAACACTCTGACCAATTTTCATGAAGATCCATTGAAAAATATCGCCTCTAGAGAGGTCACAAGGTTTTCCTATTTTTAGACCTACTGACCTAGTTTTTGACCGCACGTGACCCAGTTTCGAACTTGACCTAGATATCATCAAGGTGAACATTCTGACCAATTTTCATGAAGATCCATTGAGAAATATGGCCTCTAGAGAGGTCACAAGGTTTTCTATTTTTAGACCTACTGACCTAGTTTTTGAACCCACGTGACCCAGTTTCGAACTTGACCTAGATATCATCAAGGTGAACATTCTGACCAATTTTCATGAAGATCCATTGAGAAATATGGCCTCTAGAGAGGTCAAAAGGTTTTCTATTTTTAGATCTACTGACCTAGTTTTTGACCCCACATGACCCAGTTTCGAACTTGACCTAGATATCATCAAGGTGAACATTCTGACCAATATTCATGAAGATCTCATGAAAAATATGGCCTCTAGAGAGGTCACAAGGTTTTTCTATTTTTAGATCTACTGACCTAGTTTTTAACCCCACGTGACCCAGTTTCGAACTTGACCTAGATATCATCAAGGTGAACATTCTGACCAATTTTCATGAAGATCCATTGAGAAATATGGCCTCTAGAGAGGTAACAAGGTTTTTCTATTTTTAGACCTAATGACCTAGTTTTTGAACCTACATGACCCACTTTCAAACTTGACCTAGATATCATCAAGGTAAACATTCTGACCAATATTCATGAAGATCTCATGAAAAATATGGCCTCTAGAGAGGTCACAAGGTTTTTCTATTTTTAGACCTACTGACCTAGTTTTTGAACCCACGTGACCCAGTTTCGAACTTGACCTAGATATCATCAAGGTGAACATTCTGACCAATTTTCATGAAGATCTTATGAAATATATGGCCTCTAGAGAGGTCACAAGGTTTTTCTATTTTTAGACCTACTGACCTAGTTTTTGATGGCACGTGACCCAGTTTCGAACTTGACCTAGATATCATCAAGATGAACATTCTGACCAACTTTCATAAAGATCCCATGAAAAATGTGACCTCTAGAGTGGTCACAAGCAAAAGTTTACGGACGCACGGACGGATGATGGACATCGCGCGATCACAAAAGCTCACCTTGTCACTTTGTGACAGGTGAGCTAAAAATTGAGTCACAACTGTGGCCTCTAATGTTCACAAGCTTTTCCTTTCATCTGGCCATCTGACCTAGTTTTTGACCCTAAATGACCCGGTTTCGAACTTGACCTGGAAATCATCAAGACAAACACTCTTACCAAGTTTCATAAAGACTGAGACACAACTGTTGCCTCTAGAGTGTTCACAAGCTTTTCCTTTCATCTGACCTACTGACCTAGTTTTTGACCCCACATGACCCAGTTTTGAACGTGACCTAGAGGTCATCAAGACAAACATTCTGATCATAAATATTGAGTCAAAACTGTGACCTCTAGAGTGTTCACAAGGCAAATGTTGACAGACGCCGCACACCAGACAATGACTGGTCACAATAGCTCACCCCAAAAACATCTGAATTGAAGATGAGTATGCAACATTCATTCACATGCTCCAGTCTCAAATCTTACACAGCAAAATCCCAAATGTTCCATTTTTGTCATAAGCCAAGTTGCATCTAAATCTAGCATACAAGAGGGTCATGATGACCCTGGATAACTCACCTGAGTAATCTGAGCCACATGTTTCAAATGGCAAACTGATGCTAAAATATTAAGAAGGTAGGTCAGTAGGTCACATTCATGGTAACTGAAAATCAAGTTTTAAGATCGGTGTACAAAACTGTACATGTCATCCAAATTTCAAGGCTGTTTCTTAAACAAGTGCTGTCTGCAAGACAGCCAATGCTCGACTAGGTATTGCTAACGCCGACACCAGGGTGAGCAGAATAGCTCAGACTATTCTACGAATAGTCGAGCAAATTACATTTAAACAAGCTGAAATAATTTTTGATTATACAATCATTTTTGTGGCCAGTATCTACTCATTTGCAACGAAATAATCCTATTTCAAGAAAACATGGATAAATCAAAAGGAATTTTAAAATAATTTCATATTTAGCCACAGATTGGGGGGATTAGTCTACAGTCGCTTTTAATCAATGGAAAATAAAAACAGAAAAATGACATTATGTTTATATTTAATATATTTAAATCAAAATTACAAACATTTACACATTAAAACAGAGACAAGATACCTCTTCATAAGATGTGTACAAAACATTACAAATATCTTCTGATACAGCCTGTACTAGAATTTAAGCTTGCATCACATAATGCTTGTGAAAAATGAAAAATGCAAGTGCAAACAATGTAATGGAAATGATGGCAATTTTCATTTCTTTCAACTTTCAATCTTCAGTAAACATGGTAAATATGCATTCAATGACAATAATTTTACAAAGTATGCATTGATTGATGTTTTTATATAGTGTGCATATTTCATGTATTGGGCAGACTCGAGTTTGCCAATTTTTATCATGTGGTGTTAATTTATCTACATTCTTTTGCAATCCAATATACAAAATATATATTTTGAGGTGAAATTTCTTAAACTAGCAAAAAGTTTGGAGTGCTTATATGAAATCCTCTTCAAAGGAATGAGGCAACATACTCAAACTGTTTATCAATCCTAATTATGTATGTTATTATAATTTGGTGATTTTTTACTATAATGGTGAATTCTGTTTTCAAAAATTTCCTCATATGTAACTAAAGTAACAAGAGGGCCATGATGGCCCTATATCGCTCACCTGTTATCATTGCACTTGAGGACCAAGAAGGTCCTCAGAAAAAATATCTAAGTCCAAAGGACAGGAACAACAAAGGGAAGAAATTAAACCAGCTAGAACTGTCACAGGAGTGACTCATACCCCCACCATACGGTCTTGTCACAGAAGAATGGCAACCATAAGAAATCTTAAAAATACTTTGGAGTACTTCATCCTGGGCTTCCACATATAAGTAATACTAGTATAATACTAGTATAATACTAGTATAGTAATACTAGTAAATATAATAAATCTCTAATATTAGAGATACACTAAAAGTGAATACAAAAAAGTGTCTTACCGACCCATGTTACCACAGAAAGATGTTTTTACTTTTTACATAGGACTTATAATAAAAAAGTTAGAAAAATACCTAAAATATTGAAAATCTAAAAGTAGGATTTCTAAAAATAGACTTATTCCTGAAATTTAAGGGGAAGAAACTCAGTACAAAAGTTAAAAAAGGTTACTTCCCTTTGGCTCTAAGCCAATCAGAATGAGATATAGTGAAAATACATCAAATTTAACCTTAAATTCTAGGTAAAAGGGGACACAATTCAAGAAAAATTAGTGTCAGAGTTATGCACCTTGTGTCACATGATGTGGGTGATGAGGTGGAACATCTATTTTAAGTCTGAATCAAATCCATTCAGTAGTAACTGAGATATAGTGAAAATACATCAAAATTAACCTTAAATTCTAAGTAAAAAGGGGCATAATTCATGAAAAATTGGTGTCAGTTATGCACCTTGTGTCACATGATGTGGGTGATGAGGTGGAACATCTATTTTAAGTTTGAATCAAATCCATTTTGTAATAATTGAGATATAGTGAAAATACATCAAAATCAACCTTAAATTTAAAGTAAAAGGGGACATAATTCATAAAAAATTTACGTCAGAGTTAAGCACCTTATGTCACATCATCTTGATGATGAGGTGGAACAACTATTTTAAGTTTTAATCAAATTCATTTAGTAATAACTGAGATATAGTGAAAATACAACAAAATTAACCTTAAATTCTAAGTAAAAGGGGGCATAATTCATGAAAACTTGGTGTCAGAGTTATGCACCTTGTGTCACATGATGTGGGTGATGAGGTGGAACATCTATTTTAAGTTTGAATCAAATCCATTTAGTAATAACTGAGATATAGTGAAAATACAACAAAATTAACCTTAAATTCTAAGTAAAAGGGGACATAATTCATGAAAACTTGGTGTCAAGAGTTATGCACCTTGTGTCACATGATGTGGGTGATAAGGTGGAACATGTATTTTAAGTTTGAATCAAATCCATTTGGTAATAACTGAGATAATAGATTTCGGGACGGGACGCGACAAAACTGACTCCTATATACCCCCCTCAAACATGTTTGCGGGGGGGGGGGGTATAAAAAGAAAAAAAATTCTTACAAGGTAGATTTATGTCAAAATACACATAAAAATTGGAGGTACCATCCATGTTGTACCACATAAAAGTGGTCTTGGTTTTTCCATACGGCCAATAATAAAAATGTTCCTAAAAACAAGCTATTTATAGTAACGTTAAAGGGAAGTAATTAAAAAAAAATGATTGTAAGTTAACAAAAGAAGGATCTGCCAAATAAATCTGTTGACATAAATGAAATTTCAGATCAGTATCTTCATTAGTTACAGAGATATACCCATTTTAATTTGAAATAAAGGAAGGTAATTTGACATAAAATCAGTCCATAGTTATCTACCCTGATTGGCTCAGTCCAACTAATGACAATAATGAAATTTCAAATAAGTCCTATAAGTACTTACTGATATAAATTCATTTTGATTACAATCAGGGGAGGTAATCAGATATAAAATAACTCTGGAACCTATGAATGGATCTGATTTGTCATGGAATCCAAGATTTATTGTTGTTGAAGATATTTTGGAAGTTTGTATCAAATCAAACCATAAATGAAGTCTCTATATGGCTGCAAAAGCCAAAACAGCCAATTTTGGACCTTTAAGGGGCCATAACTCTGGAACCCATGAAGGAATCTGGCCAGTTCAAGAAAGGAACCAAGATCTTGTGGTGATACAAGTTTTGTGCATGTTTCGTTAAAATCAAATCATAAATGAAGCTGCTATTGTGCAGACAATGTCAAAATAGCTAATTCTGGCCCTTTCAGGGGCCATCACTCTGGAACCTATAAAGAAATCTGGCCAGTTCAAGAAAGGAACCAAGAACATATGGTGATACAAGTTGTGTGCAAGTTTGGTTAAAATCAAATCATAAATGAAGCTGCTATTGTGCAGACAAGGTCAAAATAGCTAATTCTGGCCCTTTCAGGGGCCATAACTCTGGAACCCATAATGGAATCTGACCAGTTCAAGAAAGGATTCGAGATCTTATGGTGATACAAGTTGTGTGCCAGTTTGGTAAAAATCAAATTATAAATAAAGCTGCTATTGTGCAGACAATGTCGAAATAGCTAATTTTGGCCCTTTCAGGGGCCATAACTCTGGAACCTGTAATGGGATCTGGCCGGTTCAAGAAAGGAACCGAGTTCTTATGGTGATACAAGTTGTGTGCAAGTTTAGTTAAAATAAAATCATAAATGAAACCATTATTGTGCAGACAAGAAATTGTTGACGGACGGACGCACGAGACGGACGGACGGACGACGGATGATCACAAAAGCTCACCTTGTCACTACATGACAGGTGAGCTAAAAAAAAAAAAATTGTCTCAGTGAGGAAGACAAGCCAAAGACTGCATTTAAGTACAAGTGCAGCATTTTATTTCCAAAGCGGAAGTCTTATCATCAAATGTACATAATATCCTAAATGAATTAAATATATTCATTAACTAAAACTACCATCTTTATATACATATACACAGTCCAATGATATTGTAAACCTGATCATTGTCAGTTTGTTACTATGTTGTTGTCAATCAAACACTGCTGTTAACAAATAATAACTTAAATATAAATTGACAAAAAACAAACAAACAACATAATTCCATTTTCAAAGGTTCAATAGAAAGACTTAACATACAAACACTTTTCAACCGTTATTTTATAATATTATCTGCATGCATTTTCAATCTATATCATTTCTGGATTTTCCTGCTTATTCCATTTCATCCACTGGTAATTGTTTTATAATTATAGACATATTTCCTTCCTGTGCTACAACCTGTCCATCATGTATAACCTGCTGAACTATTCGAGCTGCCTCTGAATCTCCTACAGGGTGACCCTCTTCTGTGGTCAGTGTCATCTGACCTCCCTCTCCCCGAGTAACTACCACCTGTCCGCTCTCACTTACAACTAGACTTGTCCCCTCTCCTAACTGAGTTATCTGTCCATTGTGCTGTTCTTCTTCGCCCTCGTCCTCACCTTCCATTATCTCCTCCATCTGCTGCTCCAGGTCAGCTGTGTCATTTCCTTTCTCCTTCACTATCATGACAACATTCTCTCCTATTGTCAAGTTCTCCTGAGCATGATATTTTACATAATGAACCTTTAAAGCTGTTTCATTACTATAGTTCTTTCCACAGATTTCACAAACATGTTTAGTTATACCATGTTCCGTCTGCAGATGCTTCTTCAGAGATGATTCATACGAGAACTGACTGCCACACAATTCACACTCTATACCTTTGTAGTCTGTATGTGCACGGGAATGGCGTTCACAGTTTGATTTTTTCATGAACAATTTACCACATGTACCACAAGCATACTTGGTCCCTGTGTTCGACTTCCTTCTGGACTCTGGTTCTGGCAGGTTGCCATCCTCGTCTGGTTCATCGTCGCGGAGATACTGTCTTTTGCGCCCAAATGTGCTGTAAATGCTAACAATGGCACCACAAGTGCAGATAACATCTCTCTTCATCCTCATATCCATACCAGAGTTCCATGGCACTGACTCCACAACATACTCTTGGCATGCTTCACATCTTCTTGTATGCACAGAAAGCATATGACTTTCTCGAGCAGTTCCTGACCAAAACCCTTTTCCACAAATAGTGCATTTTTTATCTTTCTGCTTTAAGTGAACACGTCTTATATGAGATTTAAGATTACTTTTCCCTGCTAAATGTACTCCACAATGTTCACAAGGGGTTGGCATTGTCTCAGACAACGGCTTTTTGCTTTTCTTCTTTCTTTTAAGACCTGAATTAGGAAGTGAGTTCGGGAAATCTTTAGATCCAGCCTTAATTCCAGCTGCCAGCTTTGGTGTTTTCACAGTAGAAATAACATTTGGATCAAAGTCTGGATCTGTCTCGTCCATAAAACTATTTTCTTCTTCATCTTCCGCTTGAGCATCGAGGTCAAGATATTCCATGTCAGAGTCATCCATATCCTCATTCTTTACTTTATCAAAACCAACACCTTCTACTTCTACAGTGACCTTAGTATCCGCATTTTCTTCCTCCAGACAAACTGTCACCTGAAATGGCTGCTTTACTTAAGTTGGTGAAAATACACGAAACAAACTCCAATGACTGTATCATTGAGTTTGATGCTTTTGTTTCTGGCATACTGTGCTTTTCATGACCTTTGTAGAACACAAGCTGTTTCAACAGGTTAAGTTTTTAACAATGAAATTTTGCATAAATATCTGAAAAAGCATGGCAAACTCCACACAGAGTTCACTTTTGAAATACCATCAACAGTTGTTGTCATTAAAAAGCACAGTAGACCGAAACTTATGTTTTCAGGATATTACAATGCAAAAATGTCTCCCATTATTTAGAAGTAGGACCATTTTTGTCGCAAAGAAGAAACTTTACTATTTAAAACTATACAATGAAATTTTACAGAATAAGTTCCATATGCTTTTAAGGAAAATGCAACATACGCAAAAATAAATCAAGGTATTTCAAAACCAATCTCTGTGTAACAGATACCCCACTTGTTACAGAATTCTACAAAATTTCATTGTTTAAACTGATGTTTTGAAATATTATGGTATCATACCTGTATCAGCTTTTCCTTTGTAAGGAGACCACCAGCCATCTCATCCAGTTCTTGTATCAGCAGTACAGCTAGACTCTCTAGGTTATCTGAGCTCATTAAAACAGTCTTCTCAATGCTAACTGGTACCTCTTCTGATGTTTTCACCTTCACTCTACAATAATGTGCACATCATTAATGGACATTTCATAACTGGCATCAATTTCATGTCAATCAACTTTGGCAATCAAGAAAGTTTTACTGCAAGAAATACCTTCTAAAGACTTCTGTATTACAATATGAAGGTTTACACTAACAGAAGAGGATGTTTTACCACTCTATGTCCAACACAATCCAATACAATGAGTACTTCCTAGAACTATGACCAGTACTTGTTACCTCGTAAGGGATTGTGCATACCATCACCATATTACCCTCCCCTGGAGACTTAAATTCTCTAAGCTCTGCATTATGTGTAAGGCTGTTTACGCCTACATAAATATGTCTGCAAATATTTAAGGCAACTGGGAAAAGCAACAGCCAGAAAACTTTTATAACATGAAAGAATACTATCTCTGGTGAGGCATGTCATGAATACTGATCCAACTTCACTACTTGCCAAGGACACCCTTTTCATATAAATTTAGATGAATATATGCACAACATACCTCTTCAGGATAGGTGTACTCAGTTCTGCCAAGATGTTGATAATAGCATTTTCATCGTGTCCTGCAAATATTTAATAACTTGTATGAATTTTATCACAATAAAAAGATTTCTTCTTCTATTTTACAGAAGTTAACATTTCTTAGAGTTTCAGGGCAAACTAAATGCACTTTACAAAAACAGATTTTCGTTTGCTTTGAAATTAATATTTATAGTATCGGAAGGCTGTTAAGTATAAAGAAAACATTCAGCATTGAAGGAATAGCTGATACTTCAACCAAATAATGCTTAATAATAAGTCACATTAAAAAAGTTTGATAGTTTAATGATTTTCAGAAGTTTAAATAATAATGAAAACATTCTAAACTTGTACACCATGAACAATTTCCTATTATGTTTAGGCAAATTCAATTTTTTTCAAAAATGCAAATTTCTGGAAATCATCTTACCAGTTTCATAATCGCTTCCAGTATCCTCCTCCTCTGAAATATACATAGTAAACAATCTAGTATTATACAGTGAAATAACATTATCAGTCAATGACTTTCATATAATTTTCTCACCTAAGAGTCAGAATATTCTGAATAAATTACCAATGAGATAATCTTGTCTCCCATCTTTTGACCTGCACGTGTTACTAACTACAATATTTAAATAAGCCATTTATTTGGTGCAATTTCACATATATAAACATGAGAATGGTAAATGGAACGGTGAGAAAATATATCTACAATTCGGATGTGGACGAGAAATCCCATCCTCACCCTGAGGCATATCCTCGGGTGTGTTTTTCTTATCCATAGCTTGTGGGGTGGTAGATTCACTAAATTCATATCTGCAGTATTCTTACAAATACTCATTAGAAATCTTCATACAGAAACTTAAAATCCTGACTTAAAATTAGTTATAAGCTCTTGCAAAATATGTAAAAGCAGGAAAGTTAACAGGTAAAGGCTGTAACAAAAAACAGACTGAGCCTGCAGACATCAAACCTGTGATTGTAGACATTAAGCTTGCATGCTGTCTAATAAGCCACTACCTTATAAATAACTGTACACAACAATACTATAACCTACAATAGCTGGCATAACATACCTGACTTTTTGCCTTTCTTGAGTGTGCTCATACCTTCTTTGTATTTCTGAGTGAATTTCCTTTTCCTGCAATACATTATTGTAAACTGATAATTGCATAGAGGTAATACACACGTTTTGTAAACAATCTATACAAAATATTAAACCAAACGGTCTGTATGAATCTCATAGAATGAAACCTTCAATACTCAACTTCAGCAACGCTTTGAATCAACAGAAGACGTCGCAAAACAGATGCAGATGCCAGGTCGAGTAGGATAGCTCTCCATATACTTTGCATAGACAAGCTGGAAACAGCAATTACTGTGAAATCATTTTTATTCGCGTAGGACAAATTTTCGCGTATTTCGCGCTAGGACCAATGCAAGAATTTAAGACCGCGATATTATTATTTTTTAATTATATTTTTTTATTTCTATTGAAATGCGCAAATTAAAGCCCGCGCGAAACAGTCCTTTCTCACGTTTGCGTGAAATTTCATGTCAGCGAATTTAAATGATTTCACAGTATTAAATTACAGATTGCAAAGTAAGCATCTCTCTTACAGTCTTGCACAGCCTTCAATCCTCTTTATACTCCTTTTCATGAAGAGTAGGAAACACAAGTTCTACGAAGACAACTTAACTGACCTGGTAGATCTTGTTGATGGTGTAGACAAAACAGAGCCAGTTCCCTCCTTACTCTTGGACTGGTTTGCAGCTTCAACTAATAAATCAAACTTGGTACCACCACTAGAGCCATCACCTACAACAGTCCACTTGTTTGGTTAACTTCTATTCATTTCTTTAACTATTAAAGAATATACTTAATGAATGTCTTCTCAGTCAATAGCCACAACTTTTGCCCAAAGTCTCACAGTTTTTTACTATTGACTGGTACGTTATTTAGTGTTTTGTTAAATGATATCAGAAGTAAATTTCAAACCTTCTTCTCTCAAGTGTTGACAAACATTGCAACCGGCGTCGAAAATAGCACAAACTATGGACAGGCAATTTTTATACAAGAAGTCAAGCAACAATCTTTCCTTTACATAAACAAAGTCAAAGCGTACAAAATCACAAGCTAGTCCAATGTCATTCACATGAGACTTTGATTTCACTGATATACGATACTTTCATAGATAAATATTGACATGTTGGATTGTAATTGAAAGTAACTAGCACCTATCACTGGCACAAACTGACTTATTTCACAAGTTGAACAAGATTCTACTTCTTTGTTTATCATCATTAAATAAAATCATTTCATAAACCATATCAAGAGCAATCATGCAAAATATAAGTAGAAACAAATGTCAGAATTTTTCAGCCATTTATACTGACAATATTCCTTTCATTTTGCTGTTATAGCAATATCTTGAAAATCTATATTGGGTTTAATCTTACATAAAGCTATAGTATATTAGATAGACAATTTCCTTTGTTCTAGTAAGTCTCATGTATTATAACCTTACCTTTCTCCTGTACAGCCAGTTGGGAGGCAACTACCCTACCAACTAGAGCAGCAAGTTCTTCCTCTGTAATGTCTCCAGCCAACTGTTTTGGTACTGTTACAGTTAATATTGGGGCCCCTGTAAAACATACATGATTTTTATCTTACAGTGATCTGATTTTGAATTTAAGTTAAACCTGCAAACTTTTCGGTCATATGTCAAATTTCCAGTTTCTGATGGCATACACAATCCCAGGTGCCAGATAGAACAAACAACCTTGTCCTTCCATAAGTGACATGACGTTCTTGGCAGAGAACACAAACGAACTAATTCAGCAGTCTGATTATCCTCTGCTACTGCAAAACAGCAGGGACAAATATAGCTAAAGTGATAAAACATAACAAATCAACAACATTTATCATCTTTATTTCTGTAAGATCACTTACCTGCAGATTGTGCAGTCCGCTGTTTGAATGTTGAGGATCGAGGAGTTGAGAATGTATCAAAGCCTGTATGGGATGATGCGGCTGAATCAGCATTTCGACCTCCTCCTATATGACAAAGATTTTTCAGACACTCTGAATCTTAAGTAAGAGGCAAAGCTGCTCTATCAGCATTTATTGACTACAAAGCAAATCTGTTCATACTGCAAGCCCAATACAAACAAGAGCTGTCGGAGGACAGCAACGCTCGACTATTTAACAGCCTTGTTGCTTGAATGAATAAGAAAGTCGAAAAAGGGGCATAATTTAGTAAAAAAGTAAAATAGGGTTATGGAACCTGCATAGTGCTTATCAGCTCATGACAGTGGACAAGTGTATGAAGTTTCAATCCATTCCCATTAGTGGGTACTGAGATACCAGCTTACATATAAGAATTTAACCCAAAAACTCCTAAGTTGAAAAAGGGGCATAATTTTGTAAAATGCAAAGTTGAGTTATTGACCCTTTGCACTGCATGTCATATCATGACAGTGAACAAGTATGTGAAGTTTCAATCCTTTCCCATTAGTGGATACTGAGATACCAGCTTACATACAAAAACTTAACCAAAAATTTCTATGTTGAAAAAGGGGCATAATTTTGTAAAAAAGCAAAATAAAGTTATGGGACCTGGTTTGTGCATGTCAGATCATGACAGTGAACAAGTGTGTGAAATTTCAATCCATTCTCATTAGTGAGTACTGAGATACCAGCTTACATACAAAACCTTAACCAAAAAATTCTAAGTCGAAAAAGGGGCATAATTTTGTGAAAAAGCAAAATAGAGTTATGGAACCTGTGCAATGTAAGTCAGTTTATCACAGTAAATAAGTGTGTGAAGTTTCAATCCATTCCCACAAGTGGTTACTGAGATACCAGCTTACATACAAAACCTTAACCAAAAATTTCTAAGTCAAAAAAGGGGCATAATTTTGTAAAAAAGCAAAACAGAGTTATGGAACCTGTGCAATGTAAGTCAGTTTATCACAGTGAATAAGTGTGTGAAGTTTCAATCCATTCCCACAAATGGTTGCTGAGATACCAGCTTACATACAAAAACTTAACCAAATCGGGACGCGGACGCCGACGCATGGGCGAGTCCAATAGCTCTATTATTCTATGAATAGTCGAGCTAAAAACTCAATCGAAATCAACTTGCAAAAGACATTCTTGTTTCATGAAGTATAACAAAAAGGTGAGATAGACAACAAAATCATCATCTGCCCCATTGCAAGTCCCAATCTACAACCTGATCATGCATTCAAGTACATAGTAGGGCGATTCAGAACACAAATTCAACAAAAGAGAAAAAGCTTAAATCCCTAAAATATAATTGAAACATAAAATGACAAACAGAATATAGTTTTGCTCATAAACCAGTCCATTTTCATGTCCTAGATTAAAAAAAACAAATTGCAAATATTATTTTATAGAACTATATAAAAGTCTCTTTAACATATAACATTAACAATAAACAGTAGACTCACTTTTTTCTTTTTTGCAGAACTTGAGAAAATTCTGTGCCAGGTTCTTCTGTTCTGATACGAACCATTCACCACTGGGTGATCCGAAGTGAGAACAAGAGTTGTCATCAAGGTTTACAGTCAATATTGCAATCTCTTCACCTCGCTCTCGCAACTGCTCCATCTGAAAGATAATTTGGCATTACTAACTTATATTATCTGCTTTTAATATTTATAAAATACCAGAAATTGTTTTGGGGGTTAATAAGGTGTAATGCACAATCTGCAAAAATTATGTTTCATATCAATGTTGTCAGTGCCAGTCTTATTTAATTTCTTATATTTTCTTGCCACAAGAAAACCTTTGAAGTTCACAAGTTTAAAGACTTGCATAATTATGTATTAGACCCTTTTTAAAAAAAAAATCATTTTCCTTGTCATTAAAATACAGAAGCTGTCCATCACCGTCAGCCTCTTTCATAAGGAAAAACAACTCTTTTAATTTCAAAATATTATAACAAATCAAAATTTTGTAATGGCAATGACAAAACTTTAACCAAATTTTCAAAGTCAAAACAATCTGAACTGAATTCAACTAAGATTCCCCATGTGTACAGTACTTGGTTATTTGATGAGTAGGATGTCTTAAGTTTTTATGCAATAATTGTCTTTGAATAGACAAACTAACAATGGTACATACATGAAGGTTAATAAGATTAAAGCTGATTATTATGTTGTATCTCTATAAGGTCCACTTAAATCTTACCAGGTCCCTCATCTGTCTCTTTATGACAACTTTCACTGCCCACTTGAATTCATCTGAGTCTTCCATTACTGTTCCTGAATTTCCAAATACAATCTGTAGCAATCTGTAAAAGATTTTCCTTTGTTACAGTTAGTAAATTCTTTTTCAGTTCTATCCATGACTAGTCTTAGTCTAGATCTATATCACAATTTATGAATTATGGTGAAATCCCGTCCGACCTGTCCAACAAACAAGAGCTGTCCATAAGAAAGCTAGTGCTCGGCTATTCAAATCGTTGTCACAGAAGCAGGAATATTAACCTAATGTTCAAATCGTTGTCACAGAAGCAGGAATATTAACCTAATGTTAAAATATCAATAGAGTTTCAAACAAAACTTTAACCAGAAGTTTTCTAAGTCCAAAAGGGGGCATAATTTGCCCAAAATACATGTCAGAGTTATGGGACTTGACCCAGTGAGCTTGGTTATTGGCCTAGAAAAGAAAAAATAAGTTTCAAAGCTATATATGCTTTTAAATGATAGCCATATGTACAGTTCTACTTGCACGCAAAACTTTAACCAGGATTTTCAAAGTCAAAAAGGGGGCATAATTTGGCCAAACTGCATGTCAGAGTTATGGGACTTGATGCTATCACCTAGTTTCATAACCCTGAAGCCACAAGTGAAGTTTCAATTGTTTTGGAGATAGAAACTTGCATGTAAAACTTTAAACTCCAAAAGGGGGCATAAATTGGCCAAAATACATGTCAGAGTAAAGGGACTTGACCTTGTGAGATCAAGAAACAAGAGCACCGGCTTGCGGGTGCAGACGCTCATCTGATTTTTTTTACTCCATATAATAGAAATATTGTCCTACCCATGATTTTCTAAGTCTAAAAGACCCATAATTCTGGCAAAAAGTGATGTAGAGTTACAGTACTTGCTGTGCAGCTTTTAATGGCGAATAACTGCTCCAAGATTTAAGGTTTAGAATTAGGCTTTGAGAAACAAAAATCAAACAGCACCAAATCATAGGAAGAAATAGGTGTTTAACATGAAAATTGCACAGCATGTAAAACATGTATATTACCTTACGAAACATGTGTCAGTATACTGATATACCATTGAATTCCGGAAAAGGACTGCCTAAAGGGGCCCCACTTCCGGACAGTCAAACACCTTTAAAAACTCACCATTTTCAAAGAACTGTTACACATGTTTGTTTTGATGCATTTGCAATAGAGTGCGAGTAGTGAAAATTCACCTAACAAAGTGGAACACAGTTTTCAGCAATTGTTTATCTTTATTTCTTTACAAATGGCATTCATTTTCAAAGGGAGAAAACTTTTCTCGACTGATATTCAAAATATTCGGAAAAAGTTGTCTCCTTTGAAATAAATGCCATTTGTACTTAAAATATTCGGAAAAGTTGTCTCCCTTGAAAATGAATGCCATTTGTAAGAAATAAAGATAAACAATTGCTGAAAACTGTGTTCCACCCCATATGTAAATTTCACACTCGCACGCTATTGCAAATGCATCAAAATGAACAGGTGAACAGTTCTTTGTAATGTGAGTTTTAAAAGGCGTTTGACTGTCCGGAAGTTGGGTCCCTTTAGGTAGTCCTTTTCCGGAATTCAATGTTTATATCAGAATCCTGGCACTTGTTTCGTAAAGTAATATACATGTTTTACATACTGTTCAATTTTCATGTCAAACAACTCTTTCTTTCTATGATTTGGTGTTGTTTGATTTTTGTTTCTGAAAGCCTAATTCTAAGCCTTAACGTAATAGCTTTGACCATTGAGGAGGAAAGCTGACCTAAACCCAAAACTTGACCAAAAATTCTGATATTTTCTACGTCCAAAAGGGGCAATAAATTCTTGCAAAAAGCAAAATGGAATTATGTTTCTTGCTGTACAGAGTAAGCTATTGATGGTAGACAAGTGTAGCAAGTTTCAAAGCAATAGCTTCGATAGTTTAGGAGAAAAGCTGACCTAAACATAAAACTTAACCAGGCAACACCAACGCCGATCAAGTGATGACAAGAACTCATAATTTTTTTCCCAAAAAATCAGATGAGCTAAAAATAAGTTTCAAAGCTATATGTCTTTAAATGATAGCCATATGTACTTGCATGCGAAACTTTAAACAAGGTGCGACGCCGACGCCAGGGTGAGTAGAATAGCTAGACTATTCTTTGAATAGTCGAACTAAAAATGGCTAGGTCCGGCATTGAGTCGGGTGTCTGACAGTCAGTATGTCTGATACCGTACGTAGTGGGTCGGTATGTACTACTGCCAGTGTTGTTTTACAACAGTTTTTTTAGCAACTGTTTATTTTTCATTACTTCCTGCAAAATACCACTGACCAATAACAAATATAATTGTTTTTGTTTACTCTTTACGACATGTTTTCAGTCAGATGAGCTTCCATTTGGTCAGACAGATTATCAGAGGTTATCTGACCAAATGTTAGACAAATTTTGAATTGCTTTTGCCATGACTGTCACTAGTATCGAGAGATATCCATTTCATCCCAGGTCTGTTCATCCACAAGAGGACATTTTGTGACTTGTAAATCATTTATATTTGGACATCTACTTTGGAAATAATGATAAATTTTATTTATATGCAGGCCCCAACATTCACAGGAGCTAGACATACCTATCTATAACAGACTTAGCAATGAAACAGACCCTGCAAATTTGTGACTATTTTTGGCTTTAGTAAAAATATCACATTAAGAGCCTTTTTTTTTCACCGAAAACATTCTAATTGTAACATATTGAAATGTATATGGCTCATGGACCCATACTGTATCCTTGGTATGTTACTGCCACCTGTAACAAACATGTTAAATGATCTTAGTTGGCAGACACTCGAGGACAGACAGACGATTGCTAGACTTTTCATGTTCTACAAAATCGTTCATGGTTATGTAGCTATTTCAATCCCTCCATATCTAGTACAGCCATTGAGACAAACTCGTCATATGCATATGACCATTCCCTCAGGCAGATCCATACAAACATTAATGTTTTCAAGTTCTCCTTCATTCCATACACTGTTACGGTTACCATATGGAATCAACTGCCACCCCTTATCGTTAAACAGCCTGATCCTGAACATTTCAGACAGGCTGTTAACGCATCACACTACTACTTAATGACCACACCCTGTTTTTATCCTTGTTAATTATTTTAATACTGTTTTATCTTGCAATATCCTCCTTTGACGTCTTATTGTCATTCTTTAAACTTTTATTCTGGCACAGACACGCACATGCTAGTTATACCCGAAAGGGGTGTCAAGCAGTAGAGATACATAGATACCTTAGCCTTACATTATTATCCATGTAGAAACTTCAAATGGGCTTAATTTAATTCATAATTTTAAATCAGAGACGTAAACCTTCGAAAATTAGTGACAGGTGCGAGGAGATATCTACCATGACAGCGGTTTCAATAACCAACAGACTACCGATGACACTAAATTGCAAAAACAAAACACAAAATATACATTCATATACACATACGTTTCATTGGGGATTTCCTAACAGAAATATGCAGAATGACGGAGACAGCAACAATCAAAAGTTATCAAGCTGATCACACTGTCCCGAAACGTCCTATTTGGACTACTCCCAGCACGCAAGCCTATATGGGGCCCATATGGGCTATATCTGGGTAAATGTACCATACGGGTCCCACATGGGACCCTTATTGTAAGTATTGGCCCCATATGGGACCCATATATAATGCCCCAGTGATGTGAATTACAAATGTATTCATTTTAAGTTTATATGTGATGTGACCAGTATATAAGTTCATGTTTTAAGTTTTCTTCGAAAATTTGTACATTTTTTAAAGAATCAGAAGAAACATGTTTCCAAGAAGGGTCCCATCTGGGTCCCATATTGTAAGTATTTGCCCACATTGGACCCATATGGGACCCATACACAATAACTCAGCGATGGATATACCAATGCATTCATTTTAAGTTTAAAAGTGGTGTATCTAGCATAGAAACTAGTTTTTTATGGTTTCTCTGAATGTCTCTACGTTTTCTTTTCTCTCAAAAAGAAACAAGTTTCCCAGAATGGTCCCATCTGGGTCCCATATTGTAAATATTTGCACACATCAGAGCCATATGGGACCCATTGAAGTGATACAGCAACGTCTTGACTTTAAGACTATAAGTGTTGTATACATGTACTTTTTTCTGGTCTCAAAAAATATGTTTCCCAGAAGGGTCCCATATGGGTCCCATCCCAGCAAACAAAACACGTCTTGAAGACGTCTTTATTTGGTTGTTTTATGGTCAAGTCATCTTTTTCGTAGTTTTACCTACGAAATAAAGACGGCTTTTAAAAGACGTTTTAAAGCCGTCTCTGTCTAGAAGAAAATGCAAGTTTTCGTTCTTCTTAGCTGCAATAACATTTACAATATAAACTGTTAGAAAACAACTATGCTATTAGACATACCGGAATGTTGGATCGAATGTTTGATTATTTTCTTACTTCATAATAGAAAGGACGGGTATAGCATTTCTATTGTTTTTTTTTTTTTCAAAATAAAATGGGGATAATAAGAACAGAGTTACCTCTGGTTATCTCCACAGAGGGCGCTGGTGAAATAAAGGGTAAACATTATCCCGCCTGACCTCAGATTTACTATAGAATGTTGTAGAGATTCTTCATAATAAACACTAATTAATTTGTAATTTCCTAGGTATTTGACCTTAAACACTAATTAATTTGCAATTTCCTTGGTATTTGACCCAGAACAAAATAAAATTTTAGAAAATAGTCAAATAAGTACTTAAATACATTGATTTAAAGGATTTTTGAGTAGTTCATAGATGAAACGAATAAAAATTTGATTATGGTTCAGTATTGTTGTGTACCACTATGTAAGGGTTATGGAGAATTTATTTTCCAAAAGAACAACATTTAAAGGATTTATGGATAGTAGCAGTAAAAAAAGCAGATCCTGGGAATAAGACAAAACTGTGGCAACCCAGTAAACACGATATTGTTTCAAAATATTAAGATCTTGAACTTGCCAAAAACAAAACTTAATCAAGGATTACATTCGTGTACTTCAACATAGCTAATTCCCGGTAGATGTATTTTTGGTAAACTTGCATAACTATTATTGTTTGTGCAGAAATACCAAGAAATATGAACTATTGATGCTGGACTGTTATATATTTATTTCAATTACAAACAGTTATTTATCAAATGCGTAATAGCATTTCATAGACTGAACATCATATTGTACTGCAAATGTCTACATTAATCATCATCAATGTTATTTCACAAATGTTCAGCTATATATTTCCACAGATACATTTTGTAGAACAGCTCTAGCTTTGGTAAAATGGTGTGTTTACAGTACTCATGATCTAGTTCAACTTTTTGTACAAACATATCCTTGAATGTATACACAACGAAAAAGCAATATATATATACATCTGTCACTGTATCTGATAATAGTAGTTTGAAGTTTTCTTTAGCTCCATTTTTTCGTCCGTATAATCCAAGTATGGAAAAAAATTTCAAGTTGGATAATTGCTCTTTCCCAGCATATGGACATTTCACCTCAACTATTGTTTGTCATTGACGACTCCGTCGGGTGTTGCAGCCAGATATGGACTTTCTCTACATGTGAATAAACCGCAGTTGTTGACACTATATTCCGTATGCTTTTCAAGTTTCTTAATTGCTGTTTTTTCATATTGCTTCCCAATTTAGGGAAGTGGATCCTATGGTCTGCTTGCAGTTGATGAAACCCTTCAGTGGACCAGTCTGAATCCTGAGGTTCTGGTAGGAGAATAGGTTCATTCCTGAAGTCTTGATTTCTGTCATATGCTTCAAGTCTGAAAGTAAGAAAAAGAAAGACACCATACATTCCTCAAACAAGATATAGTGCTAGCATAAATCATTAACCTGTAAAATGTTAACCAAAGGGCTACTCTCCAGTATTATTGCTTGATATAAGCAACACTAAATCTACAAATAATAAGATGCAATAAAGATATCACCAATAAAACTTGCAATGCACACCATGACCTACATGTATTTAATATAAGACATAATAATTTGCCTCTGTGTACTGGTTTCTCAAGGTTTAAATGGATTAATACTATTTGTCTGAGAATTATTTAATTATAACAACATAAAAAATATACCTTGTTAACAAATCTTCCTTTCTGCCTTTGATTGATGCCCTTCTTTTTATTAATTCTCTCTGTAATTGTATAACTTTCCATCCAAAATATTTTGATTTCCTCTAAGAATCCATTTGAGATAAGAATCTGGGTCAGCATTGTTTACCCCTTATTTTACTAGCGCCACCTAGCGAGTAGCTGGCTTATTATCCCCATTACCAGGGTGACAAAATCTTGAAAACTGACTAATACAAGTAAATGATTTTTTTTTTTGCACTTCGAAATTATTCCTAATTGTTATCAAAATTCGACTGTTGTCTGAGCTATTTCGAAATTGTGTAATTACTTTTTAATAATAATATTCATTCATTTTAAAATATTCAAGAAAGCTATACTGGACATTGGGAATATTTATAATACATGTTTGTAACCATGGTAACTAAGGGTCCATCTCTCTATACACATGTTATCTATTAGTCACGCCAATGGTTTACACACTATTCAGTTAACTTGATGGAGGTTTAAGCTGCAATACAGAACAAGTTTATTCATTATGTACAGAAGGGACCGATGCAGAAAAAGTGAGTACAATACTTTAAACATTATTATAACATAATAATTATATAATTATTCGTCAATAACTTGACGTATTTGTAAGATATCTATTTTAACATCATTAGCCTTTTTTTTTAATCTGCATTCTATTTCCTTAAAAATATCTCGTACTAAAACTTAGAGAGAACATCTCAGAAAATGTTGATAATAGTTTAAATGCTTCCATTAAATGTTTAATCAGTACT
This sequence comes from Mercenaria mercenaria, assembly GCF_021730395.1. Taxonomy (NCBI): domain Eukaryota; kingdom Metazoa; phylum Mollusca; class Bivalvia; order Venerida; family Veneridae; genus Mercenaria; species Mercenaria mercenaria. Next base: position 86,128,817 of record NC_069362.1, on the reverse strand, counting down.
TTATTTATCAAAACTGTTTTTGCATTTCTATTTAATTTACGGGAAAATGATGAATGATAATTATAAACTTTATAATTGAAAAATGAAAAAAACTCCAATTTTATATATTTCAGGTGATATTAAAGCTATAAATTACGACTTACTTTTTTGCAAATAGTCTAAATTTTCATGGACAAATGCTCAGACTGACATTATTTTTTCTACTTTACAGAATGCCTTTACAAAGAATCTGATGAAGTGAGTTGGAAATGCAATAGATCAAGATAAAAAGGCCCATAATGATTCTGAAACAACTACATGGGCAGCTACAATATTTCGGACAATTGACAATATGAATCAGTCAATAAGACCCATACAATTCCAGAACGCCCCTAAATGGCCCATACTATATATATACGACATGGGACCCAGAAAGGTCCCACATGGGTTGTAAGATCTGGGACCCATAAGGGGCCCACATTGGTCCCATATTGTATATCCCATATGGGACCCATGCCAAAATGGTTTGCAAAACCCATCTGGGTCCCATGTGGGTAGCCCATATAGGTCCCATATGGGAACCCATATGGGTCCCATGTATGTTTGCTAGCTGGGCTGCCACCTGAGCAGAGCTTATGTTCATCGTTTCACAATGCGACCTTTAATATTGTAGGGAGATTTCCTGGTGTTTTTATACTGAGGGTGGTCTTTCTTTTTCTATATAGACTGGTGTTGTGTTTGAGGAAACAGGGACGGCAAATTCAATTGTCCGTATTGCCCAGGTCATCTCAAAGCTTGTACGGAGGAGTGAAACTTGACCAGAATTTACTATATAACTATCATACGGTCAAGTACAAAATAGCAATTTACAAATACGGACAAGCAAGTCAAAATCATATTTCGCCGCCCCTGGGAAAGCTAGATACTGGGACTAGTAGGAGACGGTAGTTATCTCCCTTTGTGGAGAACATAAATAAACGCGTGCAAAACAATATTTACCTTAAAAGATGATACAAGTATGTTATTTACATTAAACATGAAACAATCTATAAGAAATAATCAACAACAAGGCGCTATTGAAACATTCAACTATTCATTTTGAGGAAACAAAACCAAAGAAATGGAAACACACAAAATGGCGGAAAACGGCAGTTGAAAATTTTGAATGAAAATTATCAGTCGTCGACTCTAGTACTCAAGATTTTAAAAACACTATCACAACCCAATGAAAAAAATACTATCACATCAAAAAACAAAACAAAAACAATTCCGCATTGTATACAGAAATTACCAATAAACACCGTAAGCTCCTTTGGGCTAGACACGCAACAATGCGGGTTTTGAACGACCTTTGGCGCCCTCTGCTTATTAATTTGGTTTTATTTTCCGTACCGTATCGTACCATACCGTATATTTACCGTACAGTGTAGTCCATTACTTATTCAGCGCAAACTTCGCGATCTTGGAGGTCATTGTTCCAGAATTAATATAAGAATCTGTCACTGGCATGTCATTAGTAATTGTGATATTATCTTAGACAAATCTTTAAATAAATATGGCAATTTGTTGCTAATTGGAGATTTAAATTTGGCTGTGGCTACGATTACGGTACCGTAATCCTAGCCTCTGGTTCTAGGATTACGGAAGTTCCGTATTCCTAGACAACCCTATGAGGATAGGCTAGGATTATGGAAGTATTTAAGAGGCATCAAATATATGTTAGGACATGCATAACTGACATTGTAAAATTACTTATTTCACTATTATTTCGTGCTATCGATCCGCTGTTTTGGGTTAGTATAATCTTAATGGTGGCGCGCGGAAATATTATAGAATTATCTATTTTTCATATATACCTGCAATTTTTGTCATCAAATTAACACAAATGGTCTTTAATAACATACAATATGGTTATAAATAAAAAAAAATAAAGTATAGAATATTTTTAAACATAACCTTTACCCTCATATTCCTATAATATTTCCGCGGGCCGCCATTAATATAGCGTTTATATACTAACCCAAAATGGCGGATAGATAACACGGAATAATAAGGTGGCATCAAAAATCACTATTTTAATAAAGTGAAATAAGAATTTTACAACACCATTTATGCATGTCCTAACATATTTTTGATGTCTCTTAAATACTTCCGTAATCCTAGCCTATCCTCATATACGGAATCCACTGAAGTGCTACTTTGCAGGTTATACACAGGCTCTGCATTCTCCTGGCTAGCTGCGGAACTTTATTGTTGATCAGAGCTTCCATGACAGACAGTGCATCTGTGAGAAAGACGACTGAGGAGCTTTCTTCTGCCGAGTCTTCAACCATTGAGACGGCCTTCATGAGTGCTTCAGTCTCTGCCTTGTAATTGCTGCAGTGTTTTCCTGTGGCTGCATGTAGTGTTTCTCTCTTGCTAGATGGGTATTGAATGAAAACTCCTGCTCCTCCATCTTTGACGGCGTATGTGGCTGATCCGTCTGTATAGACATGAGTCCATGATTCCGGAGGATAGTCTTCATTGATCATAGCAAGTGTGAGGCTCTTCCGAATGCCTTCATCCTCTTGCTTCCCTCTTGTCTTCACTACCTAGGGGAGTCGTTGGTATGCTTAGCTCAGTTTTGAACTCTCGGTTGAGTTTCTTTGCCTCATGTACGAAGCTGTTACGTTTGAGCCGATTCTTTGTGTAGCCATCTAACTTGGCTTTCATGGGATGGTCTTGAAAAGACCTGAACTTCTCTGCTTGAAGCAAAATCTTTGCATGTCTTCTGTCTTGTAACGGCTGTGTGCCTGTTAACTTCTCCATGAAGGAGATCGGTGTAGACTTTGTAGCACCTGTCATGATCCGCAATGCTTGGTTCTGAACCTTGTCTAAAGCCTGTTGGTTAGTTTTGGCAGTAGTGGACCAGGCAGTTGAGCTATACTCTAAATGGGGTCTCACTGTTCCCTGATATACTGTCTTTAATATTTGCTCATTGGCTCCCCACGTTGTTCCAGCAAGTTTGCGCATCATGGCAAGCTTCCTACGGACCTTCCCTTCTGCTTGACTAATTGATTTTACCCGCCCTGTGCTTTTACGACAAGGAGAATAGTGTGGTGGACAATTTCTCTGTATTGATCGATACACACTAATCTTCAGCCCAAGCTGAAAGCTTGTTGATGGCTTCTTGCATCCTGTAGTGGCATGTTCTTCCTTCCACGATAACACCAGATCGTCAGCGTAGAGAGCAGCCTTAACTCCTTTCGGTAGCTCAGACACCATATCATTGATGAAAAGCAAGAAGAGTGTAGGGGATAAGACTCCGCCTTGTGGGACACCATGACGCAACAGGAACTTCCTACTGCTGGCATGTTCTAAATTGACTCTTGCTCTCCTGTTGTGGAGGTATGACTTAATCCACCTCAGCATGTGACCTCCTACTCCAGTCCTCATCAGCTTGACGAGGAGTCCATCAGTCCAGACTTTGTCAAACGCCCTCTGCAGATCAATCCATGCTGTAAGCACAACTTTCTGCTCTTGGAAGGCGTTCTCTATCTCTTGCGATATACAAGTGGTCTGGTCCTCAGTGGAGCGAAATTGTCTGAAGCCAGCTTGTTGCGTTGCGAATAGGTTGTTAGTCTCCATGTACCACTTCAGACGTGCATTCACAATCCTCTCCATGGTCTTTCCAACACAGCTGGTAAGGCTGATTGGGCGAAAGCTTGCAGCCTTCTTTGGACCCTTCCCTTTCTTGTGGATGGGGATCAGAACTGCCTCTTTCCAGATCTGAGGAAGCAGTCCTTGTGTCCAGCTGTAGTTGTAAATTTCCAGGAGTTTGCAAATTGCTGCAGTGCCTAGATGGGTCAGCATTTCATTTGTGACTAAAGTGTTTGCTGCTTGTTTACCCGTCAACAGTTCACAATTCTCTTCCAATGTTACTGAGCCTCTTCCTGTTTCTTCATCGTTCAGCTGTCTCGTCAATCTCCACAGCTTTTAGCCATCCCGCTCTAGGTTGAACGAGGCTGTTTTGTTTCTCCAGCTCTTACCCTGTGCTTCCCGTTTGTGCCTAAAGGAATTTTGCCTTGGCTTGCTGTAGAATGAGGTTACTTTCTTGTGAGGGATTGTTTTCTGCTTCCTCCCTGGCTTCTGATAACTTTGCCTGTAGATTCTCCAACTCATCACTCCAGTAGGGCTTATAGTCCTTTCTTGCTCCCCTTGGAATGGCGCTGTAAGCAGCCTTAAGTATACTGGCGTTAAAGTCTTTGACAACCCGGTTGATGTCTCTACCTTCCACTCTAATGTCTTTACAGAGCTCATCACTCAGACTTTGGTAAAAGGTCCACCTGGCCTTCTTGTAGTTCCATCTGGGGATGTTAGGTGAATTAGAGGCGATACGGTCCATAGTAAGTTGGATTGGGCGATGGTCGCTACCTCCTAGTTGTTAATTGACTTCCCGCTTGACAGGTCCATGTATGTCATCAGTACATAAAGCAAGATCAGGGGTTGATGTTCTTCGCCAGCTTCTGGAGTAAAAGGTTGGGGGATCATCTGGCTTGTTGATGAGGTTTAGCTTGTTATCATCTTGCCAGGTCTCCACTTCCTCTCCACGTTTATCCAGGTGGTCATATCCCCAGCTTTGTTAGTGACTGTTGAAGTCTCCTACAATGATGAACCTGGTTTCATCAGTTGTAACTTTGTCAAGGGACAGAGCTTTGTCACTTGGAGAGTATATGTTCACAAGTTTCAAATTTAACTCGTTCTTTCTGAGGCTCAGAACTTGGAACTCAGAGTCATCCATATGCGTGTTGGTCTGGACAGAACTGATGTTGTTCCTTACCAATGTCATGATGCCTCCTTTTCGTCTGCCAATTCTGTCACAGCGAAAACACTGGTATCCTCTGACTTTGAAGGATTTCTCCGGCTGTAGGTGAGTTTCCTGAATACAACAGACATTGATGTCTTTCTCATGGAGGATATGTTCAAGTTCAGCTTTCTTGTTGAAGACACCCTCCGCATTCCAATGCATCAGCCTGAAAGGTTGATGCGGATTGGTTCTACTCCTTGGTATGTTCCTCCTCCTTCTCTTTGCATGTTGTGGATTGAAGGAGGGACCCCCAGTAGTTGTGGGTGGACTCTGTCGAGGCTCAGAGCCCGGCACTGAATCCCCCTGGAGGGACTTCAAAGATTCAGCACCACATTGTTGAATACCGGATGGCTGTGTAGTCATAGCGATATTGCATGGTGCTGTTGTTCGTTAAGCGAGTGCCAATGGCCCAGCACCTCTGTCTTCAACTCTCTAGGTTTCTTTCGGGGTTACCTCACCCTTAGTTCCGAGTTAAAACCCTATCCTGGGAACATAGGAGCTATTTGTCCCATAGCTGGGGGTCTGTTCATAGGCATCAGGGCGTGTCCACACACCGGTGGGCCTAGCATGCCACATGTCTGGGGGCAGATCTCCTCCGAGTCCCCTGCAGTTCTCAAGTTGACAAGCACACAACACACAGCACACCACACTTGACGCATCAGCAGACCAATGCCACACTATTTATTTCAACTTCTGCCCCTTAACTTGGCATTTTTGTGGTGGAGTAAATACAAACAAAATAGAGAAAATTCAAGAAAGAGTTTTACGGTTTATTTACAATGATTATACATCAAGCTATACATCTCTATTCCCACCTACCAACTTTAAAGATTAGAAGATTAAGAACTGTTGCCTTAGAAACATTTAAGATTATTAACAAACATGCTCCAGTATATCTTCATGACCTGATTACAGTAAAAACAAATTCATAATCTTTTAGTTACAGCAACACTGCAGAGGTTCCACTAGTTAGAACCATAAGGTATGGCCTAAACACTTTCCTCTCGGCAGCGCCCAGACTTTGGAACTCACTCTCTCAGCATTTCCACGAAGAAACAAACCGGAGTCAGTTCCGGAGTCTGGTCAATGCCTGGAGCGGACAGAGTTGCAGATGCTCTTTATGTGCTGTTTTGAGTTAACCTCTGTTATATGCTTATTTTTATCTTGCATTTGCTGATTTTTATTTTGTTGTGCTTTCTTTTATCTATGCATAGTATTTCTAATAGTCTTTTATTACAGGATTTTCCTTGCTTCTTTGTTGTACCTGCATTACTTGTGTTATGCTTTATGATTGTATGCATGCTATATAACGCTATGTTTGCTGCAACTAACGAGATGCTGGTGCTACTCAGGTCACCTTGAATCTAATTTAAATAGATAGGTGTTTTAGTACTTTCTTAATTTAGACACACTTGTGCTGTTTTTCATCTTCAGTTTTTTATCCCATGTTTATCTTAAGGCAAGTTTTATGCTACGATCAAGCTTAGCACCAGTACCTCGGGTTTTCTGTGCTATTACACTGTTTTGCTTCAATAATATGTGTGCAAATGCTTTTTACTCATACTAAAATTGTGTATTAATTGTTATATATTTGTTAAATGAGTCGGTCAATTGCTATTCATAGCTAATGTTGATTTGTTATACCATACCGACAGTAAATAAAATTTATATTGTATTGTATTGTATTATATTGTAGTGTAGTGTAGTGTAGTGTAGTGTAGTGTAGTGTAGTGTAGTGAAGTGTAGTGTAGTGTAGTGTAGTGTAGTCCAACTCGTAATGGAATTATCACTTTCATTTCATTTCAGTCTGATGTTTCCAACTCGTAACGTAATTATCACTTTCATTTCATTTCAGTCTGAAGTTTCCAACTCGTAACGTAATTATCACTTTCATTTCATTTCAGTCTGAAGTTTCCAACTTGTAACGTAATTATCACTTTCATTTCATTTCAGTCTGAAGTTTCTTTTTTTTTTCTTCTTGTAAATTGATATGTTGTTCAAATGATTATATTAATTCTGTATAAAACACAAAGGCTACACATTATACTTGTTAATTAACTACAATTAAGTAGCCGTTTTCCATTGTTACACGTGATGTTTTATCATGACGTTATATTGTGTGCTATGCTGATGTTTCCCATTATTGTGGGACTTGTGCAGATTGTAAATAAAATCTTGGAAATCAAGTAGCGACTATTGAGACAACCGAGGAACTTTAAATTTAACAAACAACATGTAATTATTGTACTGAACAAACTCAGCGGTTCAGTTGCGTGCAATTTAGTTTGCAAATTACTGACCAAGTTCACAAGAAATCCGTGCATAAAAAGGCAAATTGTGCGCCTCCTGTGAAAAGCATGGAACTTGACACGGTTGTAGATAAATATAATACGCTTCTTTTAAGTCTGGGAAGTGGTTTGCGGAAATCCAAAATGACTGCCAAAATACAAGACGGCAGCCATAATTCATTTTTTTTTTTGTAAGAATTTGGCAATTTGAAACAAGTGCGTATTACGCCAAAAAAAAACCAACAAAACCTTGGACATTGGTATAGTATGGAATATTATACTACGCATCAAATGAGTCTACAATTAATATTGAAAAATCGAAATGGTTGCCAAAATCCAAGATTGCCGCAAAAAATATTTGAAAATGGTGAAATAATTGTTTACATCGCGTAAAAGGGATGTTAATTGGAACAGAAAAATAAAAATATATACACTCATATAATCCTGACATCTATATTGAGACAAAATTCAAAGTACTATGAATCGTTTTATGGATTCACTACTGGACACTTAATTGTTGTTTTTTCTCTCTCTCGATAATATACAAGACATATTGAATATATTGTCCGAATTGCTAATAAACATTATCTTTTCTGATGTTACTTTTATTCTTTGATACTAAACAGTTATGTATAAAAGCTGTTTTCCTTTGTTTATATGCAAAAATATGAATGAATGTTGCCCCCTCCCCACCCCCTTTGTTTGAATGCAGCCATAAATTATATATTTAAAACAGGATCTAAAATGTAAAAGAAGTAATAAAAAGGACATAAAGCTCAGAAATGGACTTCCAAACCTCTCAAATTAGCAAAATACTATTTTACCAACTTATTTATGTGAAAGTTTTTTGTGCGTGTTTTACATAACATGCCTTCTGTTACTATTGCATATATGTTAGGGTTTCACCTGGCAGGGATACCTTTTATTTACACAGTCCTGTGACTTTGGAACATTGTGGGGGTAAGAGCGAGGTTAGGTGCACCATAAACCGGATTAAGCGTCCCAGTGGTGGTTTTGCCATTGACCGTTCCAAGGCGGTGCCCCACTATGTTCCTTTAATTGCTCGTTATGTTTGTGTTTGCATTGTGTGTGGGTGTGTGTTGCCGAGTTTGCTTTGTGTGAGTGTGTGTGTGTGTTGGTTGTGTGCGCGTCCGCGTGCTGACTTTGACGTTTGGGAAGGCTGCGTTTTTGGAACGTGGCTTTCCCTGTTGGATATTATGTCTCCCCCAGGAGACATATTGTTTTTGCCCTGTCCGTCCGTCCGTCCGTCCGTACGTCACACTTCATTTCCGAGCAATAACTGGAGAACCATTTGACCTAGAACCTTCAAACTTCATAGGGTTGTAGGGCTGCTGGAGTAGACGAACCCTATTGTTTTTGGGGTCACTCCATCAAAGGTCAAGGTCACAGGGGCCTGAACATTGAAAACCAATTCCGATCAATAACTAGAGAACCACTTGACCCAGAATGTTGAAACTTCATAGGATGATTGGTCATAAGAGTAGATGGCCCCTATTGATTTAGGGGTCACTCCGTCAAAGGTCGAGGTCACAGGGGCCAGAACATTGAAAACCATTTCCGATCAATAACTAGAGAACCACTTGACCCAGAATGTTGAAACTTCATAGGATGATTGGTCATGAAAAGTAGATGATCCCTATTTATTTTGGGGTCACTCCGTCAAAGGTCAAGGTCACAGGGGCCTGAACATTGAAAACCATTTCTGATCAATAACTAGAGAACCACTTGACCCAGAATGTTGAAACTTCATAGGATGATTGTACATGCAAAGTAGATGACCCCTATCGATTTTGGGGTCACTCCATTAAAGGTCAAGGTCACAGGGGCCTGAACATTGAAAACCATTTCCGGTCAGTAACTTGAGAACCACTTGACCCAGAATGTTGAAACTTCATAGGATGATTGGTCATAAAGAGTAGATGACCCCTAACGATTTTGGGGTCACTCTGTGAAAGGTCAAGGTCACAGTGGCGTGTTCATGTAAAATCATTTTTTGGAAATAACTTGAGAACCACTTGACCTACAATGTTGAAACTTAATAGGATGATTGGACATGCAGAGTAGATGACCCCTATTTATTTTGAGATCACTTGATCAAAGGTCAAGGTCACAGGAGCCTGAACAGTGACTTGAGAACCACTAGGCCACGAGTGTTGAAATTTAGCGGGATGACTGGACATGCCAAGTAGATGATCCCTATTGCAGCCAACCATCAGTGTCTCTTTGACTTTCGCTCCTGACCCCTATACACTTCTTGCCTATAGGACTTTGCATTGGGGGAGACATGCGCTTTTTTACAAAAGCATTTTCTAGTTTTTCCTTGTTCTTTTTGTTAATATGAATAAATTAATGCTTGTGAGTACAAAGAAAGGCAACAATTGCCTCAGACAGGTATATAGCAGGTACCGGTCAGGTCAATAATGTAAATGTTAGTGTAGAGTACATAAAGCAAAATAGAAAACTAATTTTTAAAATTGATATTAGGTTGCTTTCAAAACTAAGACAAAAATGTGTAGAATAACTTTGCAGCACAGACACAGATGTATATTTGAGATAATTTACTGACAAAAATAGTACACAAATATAAATTCTATTCCAGAGCAGTAGGGGAAACTCCCCGTTCGGGAAGCCAACCACTGGGATTTTACCTACTTCCTGACGGGAAACTTGATACTAAATATAGTAATTTGCATCCCGTACGGGAAGTAAAATCACTTTTTTTTCACTTGTTTTATTCAAAAGACCCAGTGCATAAGAATATGCATGACATCATTAATAAATGAAATACACCATTGTAAACTTGAGAAATATGTGTACATTTCTACACATTCAATTTAAAAAAAAAATATCTTAATAGAAAATTTATTCAACATTGAAATTACTCAATTTCAAAATTTCCCGCATTGGAAACTTAACTTCCCGATTGAGAAGCTCATTATATAGATTTATATTGAACTGCTTCACTTTAAGTTACACAAATAACACTAAGAAAACACTTTTTAACATTGCTTTGCTTGATGATTCAACACTTACTTCTGACAAATACGCAGTTTATACTCGTACACAGCTAGGCAGTTCTTGTTTTTAATTTTATGCTGCTTAAAATTATACCTGCCAAAAATGATTTTATGCAATAGTATGCATCATTAAAAGCTTCATACGGACCTGGAGAAAAATCTGAAGATTTTCTGAGTGGAAAAGGGGTCATAACTCTGGCTTTATGCAATTCAATGTAAACACACATACCTATGTTTCCCTATTGGAAAGCAACATTTCCCGTTCGGGAAATTTTGAAATTAAGAAATATAGAAGTTAAACAAACATTTTATTAAGACAAATGAAAAAATTGAACGGTAGAAATTCAGATATAGTATCTAAGTTTACATTGGCATATTTCATTTAATGACAGCATATATACTCTTATGCACCAAGCCCTTTTGATGGAAATAAAGTCAAAACATGGAGACGGGAAACAATTTACTACATTTAGGTTAGGTTAAGATTAATGTAGTTTCGATTCATTATGCCTGAAAGGGCTGATGGACCGTTATTAAACTTAAACACTGACTTGATTAATGCAGTTTCGCCTGACGTTTTCGGTCCATAAACTACTTTCTAAGTTACCGTGATTAAAATGTAAATTGTTGAGATTTGTAACAAAAATATGAGGCTGAAAACAAATTATTATCGAATTCCTGGATTTTGTCTAGAAGTATGTCATTTTTCCCCGGAAATACAGCTAATAGAATGCCGAACGGCATCCACTATATTTCTGTATTTGTGGTTAACGAAAAGCAAACGAGCCATCCGAATACTGTTTCAACTGTTTCAAACACGAATCGTCGTTTCATTTGAACGAAACCATCCCCTGTTTATAGGCTGGAACTCACAGTGATGATCAACAAGTACTCGAAGGTTTGTTTGTTTGTTTGTTTTGGGTTTAACGCCGTTTTTCAACAGTATTTCAGTCATGTAACGGCGGGCAGTTAACCTAACCAGTGTTCCTGGAATCTGTACCAGAACAAACCTGTTCTCCGCAAGTAACTGCCAACTTCCCCACATGAATCAGAGGTGGAGGACTAATGATTTCAGACACAATGTCGTTTATCAAATAGTCACGAGAACATACGCCCCGCCCGAGGATCGAACTCACGACCCCGCGATCCGTAGACCGACGCTCTACCTACTGAGCTAAGCGGGCGGGCAGGTAGATACCCAAGAAGTTAATCTTACAGTCAAATGAAACACTAAATGCATACCATCAGCAGTTTTATAATCGTCTCATAACAGGCCAGGTTGAAAACTAGAAAATAAGAAGTACAAAGTGCTACAGTTCATCCTTTATTTTACCTCCATTTTTAATGTCTGATTTTTGTTTCTTCAAGCATTGTGCAAAATACTGCAGCTCAAATTGTTCTTTGTGAGCAAGAATATTTATATTCTCGTCAAAATATTCTGGTAAGTTTCCTGACTCTAACGACAGCACCATATCATCGATTGTCTCAAGAAGGCATCTGTCCTTGTATTTCTGTGACCAGTATCCAGGCGCTCGTTTCCTCTCACTTGACCATAGTATTTGAGTCTAAAAGTTAAACAAAGCGAAATATTCATAAAGTGCAGAGAAAAACAAAATGTAACGCTTATTGATGAAAAGTTAAGAATTATTGTGACAAAACAGCATTTCGATGTAATATAATTAGCGAAAAGCATATATCTATAACTATCTGATCATGAAGTTAGACATAGCAAGGACCCTCTTATTATTTATTAGATTTCATTCATTGTGATGCAATTTTAATATCCTTTATAGTTGGCGTAATCATATCAATACTAGTTTGTGTCTGAAGACTTCAGACACTTTTTGAGACGGCCAATGACAAAGCTGCACACCGGAAATGGTCATCAAACCAAACCAAGGTTTACAACTTTTTCGCCTTGCTCGGTTTCCTACGTGAAAGTAAACAATGCTGTCAAGACAGAAGAAACAAAACCTGTTTTATGAAAATACTTTTATTTGACATTACCTTGACAATATGCGAGGACAACCCAGGTAGTCCATTTGACGATTCCTCCTTACACGTTTCCAGAAACTGTTTCATTATTTTCATGACTTCTCTTCTACACTCATTCTGTTCATCAATACCATCCAGAAGTTCTCGCTCAGCTTTGGAATAAGAAATTGCCCAAGTTTCATCTCCTTTAGGTACCAAATGGAGACCCGCATTCTTGATTGCATTAATTTTCTTACTGAATGCACTTCTTGTATCCTTCCTCGGCCAGCCATTCATGGTTACCGACAGAGAGCAGGGCAGTGATGGTACAAGGTCCACACTGATGTCGTTGTAGTTTATTTGTTTAATTGTGATAGTCAATGCAGGTCCTTTTGCATCAGGAGACAGTTTTACGTCTAAAAGCAAATGTTCAAAATTGGGCATCAGAAACGTTTATATAATATCAACAAATGAACAAGACACTTATTGTCCGAGGTTAAATAAAAATTGATATTTGGTAAGCCGTCATATCTTGTATATGTTATATCGTACAGTAGTTAAATTAAAAAGTTTACTTATCAGAACATTCTGAAAGAAAATACAAAGTACGCATACTTGATAGTTTGAGGTCACGAATAGCTGTTTTCACTTTATTATATAGATCTTGTAGTACTTTATGGGGTATAAGGTCGGACTTGTATGTTAGATGTGGTAGCACAGAAGGGTCCTTAACTTTAACTACGGCTTGTCCATGAGGAATTCGCCTTTCTTCAATATCTTTAAGTTTACGGTCATGTTCCATTTGTCGCGGCAACGACCGTTTGTCCTGTAAATATATATATTTGCAACATGTACTTCAACAAGCGATCAATTTTCATTAATTATGTTAGATATCAAATGTTTTTCTACAAAGTAAAATTTGATTAAACCCTGAGTTTTCAAAATTTCAGAATATACTTAGAAAATTCAGCAAACAAAAAAGTTATGGTCGTGGGCTTGATTATTTGCTAGACTGGTTTGAAAAATTTAGACCTCTCGCAAGTTTTCATAAAAGATTATTTTGAATTATTTAACGTGTCAGATGTTTTGACATCATTTTTAACTTTAGAAGGATAGTACCGTTGCCATTTTAGGAATTTTACTCTCGGGCTGCCATTAATTAACTAGAATTTAGAGAGGGGATCTGAGGTAATAGAATTATAAAATGTAGTTTATGTAACAGAAAAAAGACTATTTTTGACATAAACTTATTCCAGGGTCTAATTAAAAATCTGAACACTAGCACAATACTTACATTGAAAGTTTTTTATCATCATAAATGTATGTCAATGTTCCATCAGTAAGCACTTCTTTTACATCGATCTTCAGTACTAAATTGGTGTCAAATTCATCAGCATTTCCAACTTTGGTTTTAACAGAGTAACTCCCAGCTTTACGAAAATCTGCTGAGTACATCTTTCCATTCTTCTGGGTACGAATGTGGTCTACAATTTTGCGCATGTGGTATGAGTATTCGGCATTCGCATTTCTTTTTTCATCTTTATCAATTGCTATATACTCCTTTTCTATTTCATCAATAGATCTCCTTCGGGCCTTTGTCGAATCAATCTTCTCGTCTCTGTCGATACTGTTTGATCTTTGGAGTTTTGGTCGCGTTGGAACTGTTTTTTGATGATTCTCTTTTATAACAGTATCTTCTTTGACATTTATGTTATATTTCTTATCATGTCCAGTGTCTGACATATGTTGTGCAAGGCTATCTTGCGTTTTGAAGGATTTTCCACACGGACAAGTGTACTGTCCTGGCATCGAATCTTTATCAACTTTGGGTTCATTCTCAGTGTTTTTGCGGGAGTGTTTTTTGCTTAAAGTTCCTATGATCAGCAACCCTTGGACAGCAAGTACCACAAACAATAATCTGACGAATCTATTTTGCGACATTTTATATAGACACTGTAATTACATCTGACACCATTCGACGTAGACCCAATCCGTGACTTCGACAACAGACGTGGTATCAAACTGAAATGTATATGTGAGTGATCACAACGACACAATTACGTTGGATTACTTTTCACTTTTACTTTTGTAATATTACAGTTCAATCTGAAAACAAATTGACATTGGACTTAACACACTGTGACAGTGTGTAACACTTTTACAGACTGGATTATACTGTTCAAAATTTGACAAGTACTAGTAACCCTAAATGCAAAAATGGCCTTTGACTTGTTACTGTTATAATTTAAACATACTAAAAAATTATAATCTATTGTCAATACATTAACAGTTTTTTGACTAATGCTTAAAACTAACTACATATGCAGCAAACTTTAGAGATAATTTGCATTGAACATCAAAGTTTCACCAACCTGTAAGCAGTATTACTTTCGACTTCGAAGAAAATTACACTCGCCAAAATGCCAGCACGACTACTTTCGGTTTTGAAAGCTACTGTTCCACTGCGCATGTCTAGTAATTACCGTTGATCGTAAACTACTTTCGGTTTCAATTTCGCATCGCGTTCATCTAATGTAATTCGATATTAAGTGGTGTACAACACATATTTATGTATATGTGATAGCGAAACATATAGCGAAAGTGCAATGTCATATTAAATCATAGCAGACTTGTTACCACAACTGTATTATACAAACATACATTATAAAGTAAAACTATGGAAATTATTACAGTAGAAGTTTTTATTTGGTAGAAGTACTGGCTTGGTTAAATCTTACTTTAGATATGTTTTACATGTATACAATTTTTATAAATCAAATTCTATGAATACATATTCAAATTTATTATAAATATAATCGATAAATGTATATACCTTCTTACTTTTCCGTTAAAATATGATAATCAAAGCGCTGACGGCACAGAAAGGTTGAAACCCGCATTTGTTTGTTTCTTTGTTTTGGGTTTAACGCCGTTTTTCAACAGTATTCCAGTCATGTAACGGCGGGCAGTTAACCTAACCAGTGTTCCTGGATTCTGTACCAGTACAAACCTGTTCTCCACAAGTAACTGCCAACTTCCCCACATGAATTATCAGAGGTGGAGGACTAATGATTTCAGACACAATGTCGTTTATCAAATAGTCACGGAGAACATACGCCCAGCCCGAGGATCGAACTCGCGACCCTGCGATCCGTAATCCAACGCTCTTACCTACTGAGCTAAGCGGGCGGGCGAAACCCGCATTTGATGTGCAATAAACCACTCCGCTGTAATAGTTCAAGTCACTTGGAACCATGAAACAGTATAACATTCAAACCATTTGCATCCATGTTACATTATATACTTTAAATTCTGCTCTGATTAAAACCATCAAGTGTCTTGAAACACACTGACGAGCCTATATCGGCTTAATTAAAATTTACTATAATGATACCAATGAGAAATAGAGTGTCTGTTTCATTTAAAACACAAATATTCACAAAGAGAATATAGATAATAGAAATATTAGATACTAGTATACAAATTGAACAGTTAAAGGCACTGGCCTCCAGATCGTTCGACAACAAAAAAGAGAAGATTTTTTGATATCTGGAAATAAATACTTTATTTCTTAAGAATGCTTTGAAACATAATTACTGGCAGACTATATGTAACGGAAACACACGAGAATTGAATATTTTTACTACTTTTTACAATGAAATCGAAAAGCGTTTACTCGAAATAAACTGTCTCCATTATACATATCTATATTAACACGCTTTAAACACTAAAGCCTATAGCTCTATTGGTAACGACAGCCGGAAAACTTCTTTATTGTCGCGACGGTCCGGGTTCGATTCCCGACGCGGTCATCTTTTTTTCTTGATTTGGAATTTTAAAATAACTCGTATTCATAATATGACAAAACTTCAATTTGAAAGAAAGAGATGAAAGATATTTTTAGCCAAAATCTTGAGGTTACTTTACGCTAAAATCTATAGATTTGCTATTTTTAAACTGCAAGAGTGTCATAGTTTCTCTTTAGAAAGCTTGCGATCAGGGCTTTTCAAAGATGTATCATTTGATATATTTTCTCTTATCATGTGCATTGAAATGATTGTTAAACCTGACCAGGAACTTTTACATAGAAATTATGTAGAGAGATAAGCGGTCGGTATTCTCGTAAATAGTCAATAAAAGTAGTGCGGAATTAGAACGGCGGATTAATCTGCTTCAGTGAAAACTGTCATTATTGAATTCTTGCAGTATCCAGAATACGGTTATAATAGGTTTCAACCCAAAAACCATAAACTGTAAATCTAAAATACAAGAATAAATTCTGATCTTATTGATATTGTTTATTAATTAAGATGACTTATGAATACGGTTCCACATCATTGGAGAACCAACCAAATTAGAAAAAACAATCAAACTGCATGTACTGTACATTGATTTATTCATCAATGTCTTTGTTCAGTGTTGAAACATGCAACCTATTTCTACAACCTATTTATATAAAATACCAAATGTAAGCTTAAGAATACTCAGGCAGTGTTTTTTCCCTTTAAGTTCTTGGATCAGTTTTTCATCCTCTGCTTACAAACACAATCGGTTTCCAAATTTGATGATTTGGTAAACACTGATTGCTTTAGTATGAACAAAATGTACATGTTTTTCGTTTTCTAGTCTTACAGTTATAATCCCTAAGTGGCTGCTACATTTTCTAATAACTACATATAAATGAATTATTGATAAATTTTCTAAACACTTCAGTAAAATTCAAATTCCCAAGGTTTATATTTTTACAACGTTTCAACATATGTGCATTGAAAACAATGTTTGGTGACTAAGATTTTTTTGTTTAAGGAGTTTTTATTGATATAGATACAAGTGTTACAGTTTTACAAATATACAAACATAGAGGATTGAGTAGGAAGCTAAAAGTTGTTTTAGAAACTGTCTCCCTAGTATACATAATGTAATTTCAACGGTAACAAAATAATTAATCCGGCATCATCCATGTTCTGCTTGCAGTTTCTTCGTTTATCTATATGTTATTTGACATAAATTTGTCAACTGTAATTTTAAAAATAGGTTGAAATAGGGGAATGACACCAAGGGAACAGATCTGTTCGCAGGGAGGAAGTTGTCACACCCGTTTGACTCATTCTTATCTTTTGAATAAAGAAGATCAATCCGAATGTGTACAATGTCAAACACCGCTAACTATTAAACATGTTTTAATCGACTGTGTGGACTTTGCTCCACAACGCAGTACATACTATGACGTTCAATTTTTGAAAGAGTTATTTGAAAAAGTTTCAATCGGAAATATTTTATCGTTTTTAAAGCAGATAGGAATTTATCAAAAACTCTAACATTTCATATTTTTGTTCACATCTTTTGCAATATTATTATGTTTGGAGCTGATACTTTAACACATACGTATATACATTTTTACATAAATGATTTTAGATATGCTTTACATTTTAACATAATGTGCTTTACATTTTTAATAAATGAGTTTATATATGCTTTATATTTTTACATAAATGATTTAAGGTATGCTTTACAATTGGCATTTTCAATATAACTTCTTCTCGGCGATATAATTATGGCCATTTTGTGTCGATTCGACGTAAAACCAAACTCACTCACTCACTCTTTGATAATTGGGACAGCTGAAAAAGAAATGATACATATTTTCTACCTCACCACATACACAAAATGGACTGTTTAAGGAGAGAGTTTCAAATAAGCTTTCAGCTTCCTACTCAATCCTGTATGCTTTTTTATAAATATACATGTTGTAAATGAATTGTGATTAATAAAATATTGTTTACACCAATGGACTGTTTACAATATGTTTTGAAAATGGATGTTATTAAGAGTGTGTCCTAAGTCTGCCATGAAGAATCTGGAATTTACGTTCACCTGATTAATAATGACTTGGGACTTTCAATACATCAGAATAAAGCCGCCTTTTGAAGATACTTAATGTTGGAGAATTTCTGTTTTCTAACAGTAGCTGCTGGCAGAACGGAATTAGCAAAGAACCGAGTGTGACAAAGCAGGTTTCTGGAATCGCCGGTATTTCTAAGATTGTATACGGATGTTTGTGCAACAGTTTCAGGTACCAATGAAGGCAGATATTGTGGAGTTAAATGATTTTTCATTTTGTAGAAAATAGTGAGTTTGTGATTTTGTCTTCTGACTTAAAGGGGTACTTAGCATAAATACATCTTATTAACTCATGGAAATTGTTCAATTTCGCGTCAGATGTTCCAGAATTTAATTTTTATTATTTATAAAATCAAACTATTTGGACTAAATGGATGTTAATATACTTTATTATACCCCACATAAATGTCCAATGCAAATTTCCCATCAGTTTAACTTGAATAATATATCATATTCCCCAGTGATTTTATATCGCCTGCGCAAAATCGTTATTTTCAATTTCTGCGCAGGTGATATGATCCATAATTTCATATCACATGCGCAACAGCGTTATTTTGTTTTTTTCTGTGCATGTGATATTATTTTTTCATATCACCCGTTGAGAGATTGATACTTTGGCATTGATTAAAGGACGGAGTTGATAAATTTTCAGACGAGGCGCTTATATAACAATAAGTTAGGATTAAATTACCATTTTCTGGTGCTCGTGCATGTGCAAACACGGCCGAATTTTCTTTTTTATGCTACGTGCAAAATATTTCAAAAACAATTTTTCATCAAATATTGAATCGAAACTACCACAATAAGTTTGGAAATGATCTAACTAAGAAAATGAGTGCTCACACTTGTATGTTTCATTTAGAAAACAGAAAGTTATCGCCGTTTTTCGAATGCTACTGATTGACGCATTGTTGAAATATTAGAATGATTGTAGGAGTCAGCGATATGTAAACGTCTCGACTAAATCTATCAAAAAATTCTTATTACACAGCAAAGTCGCTACAAATTTTGGGTGCTAACAAGTAAAGACTCTTTAATTCTGTCTTCATTATTTGGTTAGTAATTACTTTTTAATGTTAAATACATTATTATGTTGATTTTCCAGTAAATGCTTTGACCCTTATACGTTTACGGTATAATAAAATAAATATTGCATTCCTGAGAGGGTGATATGAAAAATGTTCACCCCTCGAAATATGAATATAGACCTCGGCTGGCGCCTCGGTCAATATTCATATCACCCTCTCAGGAATGCAATATTTATATCATACGATAAGCTCTAGTATAAGTATGCATAAACTATGATGTGTACATAGCACCTAAGCTTCAACAGGACACGAAACGTATAGTGTCGTGAAAACATGAATGTAGGCCTAACGGTTTGGATAACAACTGTACATCGGTTTGGATGACTTAATCTCTTTGGATGTTTGCGGTTTGGACTAACACTTTTAACTGCTAATTTTAAAATAATGTTTGTTTCTAAGTAATGCTTTCATTTTTTACAATGGTACATGTTTAAATATGTCTTCCGGCAAACCAAAATGGCCATCAAGCATTTATTTTAGATTATTTTAAGATTGTGTTTAATCAAACTGATGTTGCTGGTAACAATTATGAAACCAGACTTTTCATTAAAGAATTTTTTAATTGAGTATACACATATCCTTGCTAATGACCAGAAAAAATGTGTTAAAACTGAGCAAACGGTCAATGCATGCTGAAGATTACCTCAGTTCGCTACATATTGACGCACACCTCACAAGAAATATTTTCTTTAGCAATTGCCCAAATGAACATCCTCGAGCATAGCTCCATGATCTGCCGGAAATACGTAAAGCGACATGTTTGCTATACAGGGCTAACACACGACTGGTACACATTATCACCTTTCAGGTTTATACTCCAGTGGTGGCTTTGCTATTGACAGTGCCAAGGCAACGCCCAGATGTTTGTTTGTTTCTTTCTCCTACGTTGAATATATGTTATAGTATGTCTATTTATTTTATGCTAACTAATAAAATACTGTATTCTATCAGTTAAATATGTTCATATTTCATCAGCCACACTGTGAAAATATGAAATCTATATTTTCACTCTGTGAGAGATATAGGTCCACCCCCTAATCACATTGTGTATGAATTTTAAATTGTTTGCTTAAAACAGGATGAAAATTGTAGTCGCACTTTGTTCTTTATAGTTTATTTCTCGATTCAAATTATTTTACCTAAAGAGAATTTCGTAACGTTATGCAGCAAAAAATAAAATAAAATGGAACTTAATGTTGTATGCATCTTTATAACGTCACAGCACGTCTGACGTCATATCTGTTTACGCGCGTCTGTTTCCCGCCCTGAGTTTAAAAAGACTGTGACTCAATGCAGACTTGGAGCGCCGGTATAAATTACAGACTCGGTACATACCGGATTAACTAAATTTGAACGAAAATATCATAAATGTATATATTTAGTAACCATGGTGATACTAACCCTAACCTTTAGTCAGTATTTTATGCATATTGTACACTAAATGCATGAGGACATGCAAAAATATGCATATTTTTGCCGTGCACTACAATTGATAATCACTTTCGGGCATGAGCAGAAGACCGCTCCAAGTCTGCAATGAGTTACATCGGTTTAAAAATAGTTGCAAGATGCAATCTCAACGTAATTGAGCATAAAATAAAAAGAAAATTTGTTTGTTTTCGTGAATATGGCGCGCTCGTAAAAATATTAAAAAATTTTCTCACTTCTCAGTGAGATATATTCCATATTCACTCAAAACAAAAGAATATCCTCTAGATCTATATATTTTGAGTAAAGTTAAATAATTTTCACATCTATGCATACACTGCTGTAGGCTTTCGCGTTTTTGTCTTGTTGGATATGTTTCCCTTTTTAAAATTTCTTTTCTCAAGCGTAGCAGTGAAATTTTCCAATATAAAACACCAGTGGGAGAGGAATGGCCACGAAAAGCAATGACTCACAGGCCTATTACTAAGTAGGGTAGACCGCAAGTGCAAGAATACATACTACTGTTGATTATGTATGATTGTTAGTTCAATAGGTCACATTAAAAGTTTTGTTTCCTGTCTCCCGATCTCACATTTCTAAACAGAGCTCTTAATAGGAATGATTCACTAGGTTGTTTAATAATATACTGACTTCCGTTTTAATTTTACGACTGTTTATATACATTCCGATGGAAAAGAGCCAGTATCAAGTTTAATAGGGGGCAATAAAGATCGACTATTCAAATGCCATGTCACTAAAGAAAGTTAACTTAATGAATCAATGTCATAAACACTTACAAAACGGCCAAGAATATTGTTTAGACGTATGTTTAAGTCATAAAAATTTCCACTCTTCTGCTGCTAAATAACACTAAGATACATACTTACATACATGAACTGAACCATAACTTGCTAAGACAAGTCAAAATAGCGAGATAATCTTTTTTGAATAAAAACATGAGAATATTTGAGCCTGTGCATTGCATGTCGCACAATCAGAGTGAACAAGTGTTTGAAGTTTCATTTCATTTGTAAAAGTGGTATGTGTAGTACCTGCTTACATACCAAGGCAAAGCTCAATAAAGCGGCATAACTCTGCAATGAAGTTAAAGTCCGACTTACTGATCCTTACTTTGCATGTTAGATCCTCGCAGACAATCCATTCTAACAAAATTCAAATTAGTGAATCGGGAAAAAGAGTCATACCTTTGTAAAAACAAAGCAAACTAGAATTATAGAAAATTTGTTTGGCATGTCAGATCATCACATTGAACAATTAGTTTCAATAATTTCCCATTATAACATCTTACAAATAATTAACAAAGAGTATGCGGAAGTACAGGGGTTGCTTTTAAGTTAGTGGTGAAAGCTAGGGCAAATAAACGTTTTGGTTTAATTTGGGCCTATTTTCTAAGTATTTATTAATTCCCTCTTCTAAACAAGCAATTTACAAATGTGATAAACAAATGAACATTTATTGTAAAAGAATTCAAATCAAATAACCCTGGAGACGATAAATGGAACCCAGGGTTTCAAGAACGATCGACATGAATATCTAACCAGCCGGTACTCAATCGTTCTTACGCTGCTTTTTTAAAACTCGTTTTACCTACCTATCAGGATATATAGTGTTTCATTTCGAAAATATTCCATGAAATAAATTCGTTATTGAACGTAACACATTTTTCTCTAGGTACAGTGTCAATTTCGAATCGTTTATACACATCTCTTAATTTTTGCTTAGATATTAAGGTTTATGAGGTTTATATATGTGGTTGTATATGGTTTTATCAACTTTGATACCGATTTTTCGTGCAGGAATGTGAATTTAGTTGCTATCCAAACCGGTGCAAATACTAAATCCAAACCGTTAACTGCTTTTCAATTACTTGTATCGAAACCGTTACACACTTGATACATATGATTGACTTACGATGATATGTTTTCGCAAAAAATACTATACTTTCAGATTAGAGACCAATCACTAGATATGGGAAAATGTTTCTTCTTTCATCTTAATTAATTGTTTTGATGATACAGTTGCAAGAGGTTTGATAACATCATTTAAACGTTTCGTTTTCTCTTCTTGATTCCCATAATCTGCGCGTTTTTATCACTTAGTAATTAAAACTGAATTAATCTGATCTTTTTATATTGAATAACTTAAACCTTAGACTGAGAACTGAAAACGGAATAAATCTTTATGTAAAAATATGTGTTTAATCATAAAAAACATCAAAACTTACATGATGTTTTTGACATTATTTTGCTCGGGAGAGGCCATAATGGACAGATCCAAACACACGGCTACCGGTGTAGTTACCATACAGTGATAATCATCGTGAGCAAAAAACAAATCTGACATACATCTGTCCAGAGGTTTCTAACTTGATCATCTGAGTACCCTGATGACACTGTTGAAATTTCAAATCAGTCTTGCCAGAATCCATTCAAATTAAAATAAAGGAAGGTTATGTCAAAAATTCTCCCCAGAGTTGTCTACCCTGATTGTCTGGGTCCACTTGATCTCATAAATGAAATTTGGAACCAATCATGCAAGTACACGTAGTTACCAAAATATGTTCATTTTAATTAAAGACAAAGGGAGATAATTTGAAATAAAATCAGTCCAGAGTTATCTACCCTGATAATCTGAGACCACCTGAAGACATATACTTGAACTTTCAAATCAATCACATACACATGAATGGGACTGGTAAATTAAGAAAAATGCAAAACAAAGCGAAATATAGCAATTTTTGTAAATCAAGGGCACATAACTCTGGTCCAACTAAACTGATTTAGCTCTTGGAACTCATCCAAGATTTTTTAATTATACACAAAGTTGCTTGAGTGTAAACAATGGGAAATATGGCAATTTCTGTAAAATCAAGGGCGAGTAACTCTAGTCCAAATGGTCAGATTTCATTCATAATCGAGATCATCTGAGATCTTACACATTCTATATAAATATGATTTGGATTGCTGAAGGAATGAAGTAGATATAGTGTAAACAAGGTAAAATGTAGGGATTTTTGCAAAATCAAGGGCACATAACTCGGGTCCTTCTTCTGATTTTGTTCGGAATTGATCTCATCCAAGATCTTATGGCAATACATATACCTTGTAAATATGTTTTGGACTGGTAAGAAATGAAAGTGCTAGTGTGTAAACAACGTAAAATATAGTAATTTTTGTAAATCAAGGGCACATAACTCCCGTCCTACCAGCCCGATTTTGCTTATAATCGAACTCATCTAACATCTTGAGGTTATACATTTTCTTTGTTAATATTAGGATTGGTGAAGGAATAAAGATGCTAGACTTAAAACAAGATAAAATAGAGCAAATTGTGTCAATCAAGGGCACGTAACTCTTGTCCTAGCTACCCGATTTCGCTAATAATCTAACTTATCCAAGATCTTAAAGTCATACACATTCTGTATAAATATGATTAGGATTGGTGAAGAAATGAGAAAGTGATAGAGTGTAAACAAAGTGAAATATAGCAAATCTTGTCAATCAATGGTACATATAACTTTGGACATACGGATCCGATCTAGCCTATAACGAACTCGTCTGAGGTCTTGTGACAAAAAACATTGTGACCAAGTTTAATTAAGATTGCTTCAAAATTGTGGATGCTAGAATGTAAACAAACTAAATGTGAACGGACGACGGACATTCATCGATCCTAATAGCTCACCCTGAGCTAAAAATACATGACAGGTTAGGTAACACAGCTGGAGTTAAGATTAATGAAATTTTGCTTCATTGTGTCTGAAAGGGCGGATGGATCATATATGGGTCCATAAACTACTTTCTTACCGTGAGATAAAAATGTAAAATGTAGAGATTTGTAACAAAAAAAATGAAGTTTAAAACAAATTGTTATAGATTTTCTGGATTCCAAGAAGTAAGTTTTTTTATTCAGGAAACGCAGCTAATATAATGAACGGCATACACTATATACATGTATTTGTGGTGAACGAAAGGCAAAAGAGCTATCTGAATATCGTTTCAGTTTCATATGAACGAAACCATCCGCTGTTTATAGGCTGGAACTCACAGTGATGGTCAACAAGTGATCCGAAGGTAGATACTCACGAAGTAACACTTATAGCCAAACGAAGGAATGAATGAATACCATCAGCAGTCTTATAATCGTCTAATAACATAGCCCGGGTTGAAGACTAGAAAATAAAAAGTGCAAAGTGCTACAGTTCATCCTTTATTTTACCTACATTTTTAATGTCTGATTTTTGTTTCTTCAAGCACTGTGCAAAATACTGCAGCTCAAACTGTTCTTTGCGAGCAAGAATATTTATATTCTCGTCAAAATATTCTGGTAAGTTTCCTGATTCTAACGACAACACCATATCATCGATTGTCTCAAGAAGGCATCTGTCCTTGTATTTCTGTGACCAGTATCCAGGCGCTAGTTTCCTCTCACTTGACCACAATATTTGTGTCTAAAAATTAAACAAAGCGAAATAATTATAAAGTGCTGAGAAAAAACAAAAAGTAACGCTTATTGATAAATAGTTAAAAATTAGTGTGACAAAACAGCATTTCGATGTAATATAATTAGCGACAAGCATAGATAACTATCCGAAGTTAGAAATAGCCTCTTATTATTTACTAGATTTCATTCATTGTGATGCAATTTTGATATCCTTTATATCTGGCGTAAACATATCAATACTACCGTAGTTTGTGTCTGAAGACCTCAGGCCCTTTTTGAGATGGCCATTGATAAGGATGAATAATAGATATAGTAATCAAACTAAGGTTTTTAAACATTACCTTGACAATATGCGAAGACAACCCTGGTAGTCCATTTGACGATTCCTCCTTACACGTTTCCAGAAACTGTTTCATTATTTTCATGACTTCTCTTCTACACTCATTCCGGTCATCAATGCCATCCAGAAGTTCTCGCTCAGCTTTGGAATAAGAAATTGCCCAAGTTTCATCTCCTTTAGGCACCAAATGGAGACCCGCCTTCTCGATTGCATTGATTTTCTTACCGAATGCACGTCTTGTATCCTTCCTCGGCCAGCCATTCATTGTTACTGGCAGAGAGCAGGGCAGTGATGGTACAAGGTCCACACTGATGTCTTTGTAGTTTTTTTGTTTAATTGTGATAGTCAATGCAGGTCCTTGTGCCGTAGGAGACAGTTTTACGTCTAAAAGCAAATGTTCAAAATTGAGCATCAGAAACGTTTATATAATATCAACAAATAAACAATACACTTATTGCCCGAGGCTAAATAAAAATTGATATTTGGTGAGCCGTCATATCTTTTATATTTTATATCGTACAGTAGTTAAATAAATTAGTTTACAAATCGGAACATTCTGAAAGAAAATAAAAATACGCATGCCTGATAGTTTGAGATGACGAATAGCTGTTTTCACTTTATTATATAGATCTTGTAGTACTTTATGGGGTATTAGGTCGGACTTGTATGTTAGATGTGGTAGCACCGACGGGTCCTTAACTTTAACTACGGCTTGCCCATGAGGAATTCGCCTTTCTTCAATATCTTTAAGTTGACGGTCATGTTCCATTTGCCGCGGCAACGACCGCTTGTCCTGTAAATATATATTTTTTCAACATGTACAAGTGATCTATCTTCGTTATGTATGTTATATTTAGAAATGTGTCATTATATGATGGAAAAGCGAAAAACCACAGGTCGCCTAGCACGACATCAATGTAAATGTTGCAGGATCTGTTTGTTTGAGTCTGCGGAAATGCAAGCTACCGACTACGCCCTCTACCCGCACGTTGAGCAGAACCCAACATACATGTTACAGAGACAAAACTACTAATTAGAGAACTCCGCAGATGTACCCATACGGCGTTGTACATGGAGCCTTCAATGATACATAGAGTGCAGTTCAGTGAAAAGCGACGTATGGTCTAAAATTTTGGGTTTGCACCTTTAGAGAAAACAATGAAGAGAACTAAACAAACTGGAATTTAGAGAAGGGATCTGAAGTTACAAATTTAGTTTTTGTAACAGAAAAAAGGTTATTTTTGACATTAACTAATTCCAGTCTGAACAATACGTACGTCGAATGTTTTCTTATCAGCATAAATGTATGTCAATGTTCGTTCAGTAAGCACTTCTTCTACATCGATCGTCAGTACCAAATTCGTATCAAACTCATCAGCATTTCCAACTTTGGTTTTAACGGAGTAACTCCCAGCTTTACGAAAATCTGCAGAGTATATCTTTCCATTCTTCTGGGTACGAATGTGGTCTACAATTTTGCGCATGTGGTATGAGTATTCGGCATTCGCATTTCTTTTCTCTTCTTTATCAATTGCTATGTTCTCCTTTTCTATTTCATCAATAGATCTCCTTCGGGCCTTCGTTGAATCAACCTTCTCGTCTCTGTCGATACTATTTGACCTTTGCACTTTTGGTCGCTTTGTATCTGTTTTTTTGATGATTCTCTCTTACAACAGGATCGTCTTTGACATTTATGTTATATTTCTTATCATGTCCAGTGGCTGACATATGTTGAGCAAGGCTATCTTGTGTTTTGAAGGATTTTCCACACGGACAAGTGTACTGTCCTGGCTTCGATTTTATATCAAATTTGGTTTCATTCTCAGTGTTTTTGCGGGAGTGTTTTTTGCTTAAAATACCTATGATCAGCAACCCTTGGACTGCAAGTACCACAAACAATAATCTGACGAATCTATTCTGCAGCATTTTATATAGACACTGTAACTATATTTGAAACCTTTTGACGTAGTCCCAATCCTTGATTCCGACCACAGAAATGTTGTATAAAACTGAAATGTATATGGGAGTGATCACTACTTTTGACCTATAGTGGGGCAGAAATTAGGAAAACAGTGCAAATGGTGATACAAGAATGAAACTTCCAGGAATTCTTCACTAGACCCTGGAAACCTCAGAAGTGAAGTTGGCCCAAAATATCTCTCCTCATTCACTATGGCCGCCATTTTCAAAATAGCCGCCTGAAATTAGACACAAACTTGATATATAGCTGGGGTAAAGCTATCTCAATATTCATTTTTGCTCTAAAATCACTCAGAATTAATTAAATAATTAAAACAAGTGAAAGTAATTATAGAATAACAGATCCTTATATTCAAGATGGCCACTGATTTAAAAATGGCTGCCAAAATTTAGACAACTTTATGTATACATCAACATATATAACTTGTCTAAATTGTAACGCATTTAATATATATGATAATTATATTAGTTTTTCAGTATTAATTGTTATAATGTTAAACTTCTTTTCAAAAATAGTCACATTTAGACACAGCTTCAGTTAATTTAATTATATTTATTGTGTGAAAGGCAGTCATCTTGTTTATAACTACTGTCATAGCTTAATTCTTTAGCTTGTATACAATTTAACTTGTTTAAATCAAGCGACATGTTTTATAATTCTGAATTTTGAGAAAGATCATATATATTGCATGTATATTTCTGGTCTAATATCAGTCAGCTATATTAATAAGATCTGTAACAGGTGACAGTGTGCTTGATTATATCTGTGCTGGATAGCAAAATAGGCCATGTGTTAGGAAGCTGGAGCAACCACTGAGGTGTTTAATGACTCAAATGTGGATGACGATATTGGACCATAGTTTAAGTCTGAGTCAAAAGTAGTTAATAATAAAAGAGATAGAGTGAAAGTGTATCAACATATTAGTTAAGTATAAAAGGGACATAATTCATGGAACATGCACTGGGTATCATATCATGTGGCTAATAATGTGGAACAACTATTTTAAGTTTGAATAAAATCAATTTAGAAATGACAGAGATAAAGCAAATGTGCATCACAACTTAAATCTGAAATTCTAATTAAAAAGTGTCATAAGTCATAAAATATTGTTACAAGAGTTATGAACCTTGTGTCATATGATGTTGTAGAACAATTATTTTAAGTTTGAATCTAATACATTTTTAATGACAGAAATAGAGTGAAAATAACATTAAATAGAAATTATAAGGAAAAGGGTGGATAATTCATGTAATAGTGGTGTGAAAGTTGTGGCCCTTGTGTTATATGATGTGGGTAATGAAAAATTATTTTAAGTTTGAAGCAAATCCATCAAGTAATAACACAGATATAGTGAAAGGGCATCGAAATTTGAACCAGTGTAAGAACACGGACGCAGGCACTATGGCGAGCAGGATCCCTCTCAATATTTTTGTTATAGTCAAGTTAAAAATGGCAGCCATGTTGATAAGAAAAAGATCTGGAACAGAATTGTTTATTCTGTGAACAATGCATGTTAATTAGAAAAAATAACAATTCTACATGCAGCAATGAATATCTGGTAAAATGTTACATATTTTTTTGTATAACAAACTGAAAGGTTTTATTTCTGATGGTCATTTTGAAAATGGCGGACATGTTGATATTGTTTTTTTTTTATATTTCAAAGTACTTGTTTATTCCTTTTATAATTTGACATATCTAACCCATTTCAGCTAATTTCAAGTACTGTCGATAGTTTTATCCCATCTGTATATATAGTTTTGTATTTATGTTAGGCGGCCATTTTGAAAATGGCGGCCATCTTGAATGAAGGGAATATTTTTGGGTCCACTCCAGTTTTGAGACTCCCACGCAGGTCCAGGCCGAGGGGGCACGTGCCTCCCACCCCCCCCCCCACCCCCAGTTGGCTGAGAAGTGACCTATACACATCAAAGTTCAAAGTTGCACCAAACTATTTTGGCAAAGAAATAGTATTTCCTAAATATTTAAATCACAACAGAGGCCACCATTTAATACCTATATTTAAAAAAAATCAGGGGGGACAACCCCCTGACCACCCTGGAATGAGGGGAGTACCCCTCCAGTACGTCAAATTTAGACCAAAAAAGCACCAGAGGCTACTATTTTATACCTGTATTTCAAACTTTTCCAGGGGGAGAGCCCCCTAAAATGATCGGGATACCTCCTCCCATACCAAAAATACACTTAAGTCCCATGAGGGGACTATCCCTCCAGAACCTTAAATTTATACAAAAAATACACCATATGCTGCCATTTCATACCTGTATTTCAAAATTTTCGAGGGTGACAGCCCTCTGACCCTCCTAAAATAACAGGTATACCGCTCCCATACATCAAAATTCATACCAAAAAATGCACTAGAGTCCAGCGTTTCATACCTGTATTTAAAAATTTTCTTGAGGGAACCACCTGACCCCTCCCCCCCTAAAATGGGGGATGTACCCCTCTAGTACCTCAAAATTTAGACAAAAAAGCACCAGAGGCCACAATTTCATACCTGTATATCAAACACTTTCAAGGAGGAGACCCGATTCTTCCCCCCACCCCGCCTCCCTAATACGGACAGAGGCCACCCCACCTCCCGTCCCGACCCCCTTTCGACGCTATGCTCGCCGGTGATGCATTTGTTCTAAACTGGTCCCCCACCCAAATCAAATATTTCTGGACCAGGGCCTGTGGACGCATTGGTCGAGAAGGCCAAGACCCTTTCCTACGGAGGTGAAGGCCCCTGGTTCGATTTCTGGCTACTCCCACTGCGGTGTGTCCTTGGGCAAGGCACTTTATTACGATTGCTTCAGTCGACCCAGCTGTAAATGGGTACCAGCATCTTGCTAGGGGTAAGGTATAATTGGTTTTATCTGTTCTTAAAATAGGGTCGCTCAAAAGCTCTACAGAGCTTATGTTCATTGTTTCACAAAGCGACGGTAAATAAAATTTACCTTATGGCCTGATGAAGATTTCCTGAAAGTTTGATGCTTGTGTCCTTGGACTCAACACTGTGTATAACACTTTGACAGACTGGGTAACGCTGTTCAAAATTTGACACATTTAAAGAAATGCGAAAACGCCCTTTAAACTGTTACTGCTATAATTTGAATATTCTAAAATATGTGCTAAAATCTATATCTATTGTCAACACAATGACAGATTTTGCCTAATTAATACTTAAACATATATTGCCTAAAAGTAACTACGTATGCAGCAAACTTAGAGATAATTTGCATTCAAATGAATGAACATCAAAGTTTCACCAACATGTAAGCAGTATTCTTTCGGCTTGGAAGAAAATTACGCTCACCAAAATGCCAGCACGACTACTTTCGGTTTAGAAAGAGCTACTGTTACACTGCGCATGTCTAGTAATTACCGTTGAACGTACACTACTTTCGGTTCCAATTTCGCGTCGCGTTCATCTAATGTAATTCGATATACGTATTTACATTTTAACAGTGTACAATAGATATTTATGTATATGTGATAGCGAAACATATAGCTAAAGTGCAATGCCATATTAAATCGGTTTTGAAACTGTGCATGTCTAGTAATTACAACTCTACTTTCGGTCGCATTATCTAAACGCGTTATCTAAAGGTGTTAAATTAATATTCTATTTACATTTTATCAGTGTACAATAGATAATAGATATTTATGTATACCAGTATATAAGATCAAAACATATAGCTAAACCAGATCATTGGAGAACTAATCAAACTTAGAAAAAACGTACCGGACATTGATTTATTCATCGATGTCTTTGTTCAGTTTTGAAGCATGCAACCTATTTCTACCACATATTTATATAAAATATCAAATGTAACTTGTTAGCTGAGAAATACTCGGGCAGCGTTTTCTGCTTATTAACACAGTGTGTATTCAATGCATGTTTTTTTTATTTTCTAGTCTTATAGTCATAAACTCATAATAAGCTGCTACATTTTCTAACAACTACATAAAATGGCTTATTGATACATTTCTATAGTACACTTCGGTGAAACTCAAATTGCCAAGTCCTACATTTTTACAACGTTTCAACATAAATGTATTGAAAACAATGTTTGTTGACTAAGAATGTTTTGGCTTTTTGTGCGAATTCATACCTTTTTACTGTTTTGGTGCGGATTCGTGTTGATAAAGTAATGGTCAAAGACAGGTGCTAATGGCATCTTTGTCCTGATTGGGAACCACCTAGTTGCCAAACAGATACATGTTTCAAATTAATATCATATACTTCATCAGGATATTTCTATCTTCAAAAATGTTGTAAATATTTGGCTCCACAGTTATGTGCGTGAAATTAGCCAGAGCAGCCAGAGTAGCCAGAGTTCAGCCAGAGTAACCAGAGTTTAGCCAGAGTTCAGCCAGAGTAGCCAGAGTTCATCCAGAGTAGTCAGAGTTCAGACAGAGAAGTCATAACTCTGGTTACTCTGGCTGGCCAGAGTAGCCAGAGTTAAGCCAGAGAAATCATAACTCTGGTTACTCTGGCTGGCCAGAGTAGCCAGAGTTCAGCCAGAGTTCAGCCAGAGTTCAGCAAGAGAAGTCATAACTCTGGTTACTCTGGCTGGCAGAGTTCAGCAAGAAAAGCCAGAGTTTCTAGGATGTTAAAATGTTCTGGCTACTCTGGTCAGCCATAGAATCCAGAATAGCCCGAGTCTCCTGGATTTTATTTGCTTTGGTTAGTCTGGCTGGCCAGAGTAGCCAGAGTTTCAAGGATTTTAGAAATAGCCAGAGTAACATAGTTCACAAACATTTTCCGTCTTAGTTGAATTTGATAATGAAACTTAACATGTTATTTCTATCTCAATAGCATGCTTAAACTGAATTTCAAGTTAATTAATATTTTCAAGTGACTATTTAGAGTAGCCAGAGTAGCCAGAACTCTTGTTACTCTGGCTGGCTGGCCAGAGTAGCCACAGTTCAACCAGAGCAGCCAGATTTCAGCCAAAGTTCAGCCATAGTAGCAAGAGTTTCTAGGATTTTAACATGTTCTGACTACTCTGGTTAGCCAGAGTATCCGGAGTAGCCCGAGTCACCAGGATTTTATTTGCTCTGGTTACTTTGGCTGGCCAGAGTAGCCTGAGTTTGTAGGATTTGAACATGTTTTTGCAACTCTGGTCAGCCAGAGTAGCCAGAGTAACCAGGTCCCATGTTCACAAAAAAAATTTCAGTCTTAGCTGAATTTGATTATGAAATTTAATAATTGAGCCGTGCCATGAAAAAAACAAACATAGTGGCTTTGCGACCAGCATGGGTCCAGAACAGGCTGCGCATCCGTGCAGTCTGGTCAGGATCCATGTTGTTCGCTTTAAACGCGTATTGGACTTGGAGAATCTGTCAGCGAACAGCATGGATTCTGACGTGCAGGCTGGTCTGGATCCATTCTGGTCTCAAACACACTATGTTGGTTCTCTCATGGCGCGATTCATATGTCATTTCTGTCTAAATAGCATGTTTAAAAATGAATTTCAAGTTAATAACTGTTTTCAAGCGGCTATTTAGAGTAGCCAGAGTAGCCAGAACTCTGGTCACTATGGCTGGCCAGAGTTCAGCCAGAGTTTAGCCAGAGTAACCAGAGTTCAGCCAGAGTAGCCAGAGTAGCCAGAAACCTTGTTACTTCAGCTGGCCAGAGTAGCCGAGTAACCAGGATGTCAGTTGCTCTGGCTACCTTGGCTAGTCAGAACAGCCAGAATTTCCGAGATGTCCATTGGTTCTAGCTACCCAGGCTAGCCCGAATAGCCAGAGAAAATAAATACTGTAATATCTATTGCGAAATGACCCTTTTGGTTATCTCAGGTTTGATTTTTTAGTATTTTATATGTATCAAGTGATTCATAAAACGGACTTCAAAAAATTGTCTTATTTTTTAAAAGACAGCAGCCAGAGTAGTCAGACGTTCTAGGATTTTAATATGTTCTAGCTACTCTGGTCATATATAAAATAAAATAAAATAAAATAAACGGGTCTATGCAAAGGCTGTTTGTTTATATACAGTGTAAATAATGCTTAGGTATGTTTTATTTTTATAGGGTAAATCCGTAGAAAGTCGGACATCGTATATATAAGTTGTAATTTTACAAAGTACGAAGGGTAGATACGACGAAGCGACAACGATCCATCCTGGATCTTCAGTACTTATACGGCTGATGCCATACCACACTGTACTGTGATTTAGTGCAGTGCGACCTGGCTGTCATGGTCTTTTGTTTTGCATTGACCCATTCTGGATCTTATTCATGGCATATTTTATCCCCAGTGTATTGTCTCATATTCCTTCTGTTAAAAAATGGCACCAAATTGAAAGTAAAATACACATGTACATGAAAATAAATATGCTATTAAGATAGAAATGACATATTAAGTTTCATAATTAAACTTAGCTAAGACTGAAAATATTTTGCGAACATGGTACCTGGTTACTCTGGCTGACCAGAGTAGCCAGAAAATGTTAAAATCCTAGAAACTCTAGCTATCCTGGCTGAACTCTGGCTACTCTGTTAGAAACAGCCAGAGTAACCAGAGCAAGTGATTTCTTGGTGACACGGACTACTGTGGCTACTTTGGCTGACCATAGTAGCCAGAACATGTTAAAAATCTAGAACTCTGCCTACCCTGGTTAAATTCTGGCTACTCTGGCCAGCCAGAGTGACCAGAGTTCTAGATACTGGATGAGCTCTGGATGCTCTTGCTAAACTCTGACTACTCTGGCCAGCCAGAGTAACTAACCAGAGTTCTGACTACTCTTGCTGAACTCTTGCTACTCTGGTCAGCCAGAGTAACGAGAGCTATGTCTTCTCTGGCTGAACTCGGGCTACTCTGGCCAGCCAGAGAAACCAGAGTTACGACTTCTCTGGCTGAACTCTGGCTACTCTGGCCAGCCAGAGTAACCAGAGTTATGACTTCTCTGCCTGAACTCAGACTAGCCAGAGTAACCAGAGTTCTGACTTCTCTGGCTACTCTGGCTAAACTCTGGCTACTCTGACTAAACCCTGGCTGAACTCTGGCTACTCTGGCTGCTCTGGCTAATTTCACGCACATCCAAAGTTAGACAGTTCTATGTAATCTTGAAAACTGCCTCTTTGTTCACTTTCTGCCAGTTTCTTTTATGGCTAGAACTGACCAAAGAAATTGATTTATTAAAGTATCTAAGGATATTTTTCAGGACTGAAATTTTACTGTCATGTCAAGGATATTATTTTTGGGTTATATTAAATTTTGCAGATTTTGAAAACCCTTGTTCTCTTGTAATCCGTAAAAATGGCTCATAGATATGAAGACATTATTTGGTGCCCAATTTTTTTTTATATTTTTCTTCTGGGAGAAATTTGACGTTTTAAAGCACTTTTAAATCATTCTTTGTAATTTGAAATATAATGATAACATAGAGTCTTTTCTCTAGTTTATGTTTATTTAAATGGCATTTATCATATTTCTTACATTTGATGAGAGATATTTTTCATCTTTGAGAAAATGTCATTGACAGTCAGCAACATTTTTGGTGCTTGTCTATAAACATGGGCTTATTACTTATTTCTTTGCTCTGTTAGTTGACACATTGAATTTATTTAACATTTCTTCTTCGATTTGAAGAACCTTTGGAGTTTAATGTTTAAATAGAAAAAGAAGAAACTCCACAGGTCGCCCAACAAGACACAAAAAAGAGAGAATTTTGCAGACTCGGTTTAAGCGAGACTGGACATGGAAGGTTACAGAACACACCTCTGATCAGAACTGAACATTTGCACATGTTTAAAGTAATCAAAATATAATTAGAGACATCCAAAGCTATGTTCATACGATGGTGAACATCGAACATTCAATGATACACAAAGTGAAATTACATGAAAAGCGGCTTACGGTCCTCAGCTAAAATAACGGGTTTTAATCTAAACGAGAAAACAATGGGCATAACTAAACAAACTACATGTATAATCAAGAGAAAGCATCTAAGGCTATGGAACCTGCATATGATAGAAACTGTCAAAAGACAAAAAGGTAAAAGCAGGAACCATATCCAAGGGTTGATAAAACAGTACCCAAATCTATGAGTGGATTGCTTAAGATTATCTGAAAGGTATGTGATGACTTTGGAATTTTGTGATAATGTTTATACATATTATTAAATTAACGAAATTGCAGAATTTGTGTATTGCTTTAATTATTTTCAGTGATTGTACAATTTATTGATAGATAATTAGAACTTTGTAGTAATGTGTGTGTGTTTATGAATGAAAGAATACAGCAGATTTATTAAATTGACTTATTCTTGTGTGTTTTTTTACATGTGTTGATATCTGCTATAATCAAAGTGGTGTGGTAACAAGGTAAAAAATGAATTAGTATTGCAGCATTTAGCACCATAAAGGCTGTGAAATAACCAGAAATTGTTTTTTTTAAAGGAATCTTGACTTTTCCTTGAAATAATTAAGTCAATAGTGTCGGTCTTCCTGAGCACTTGATCCAAAAATCCGAATACAAAAAGACGCTCAGGTCGAACGCTAATTACTGTCCTTGGACTACACGTTTATTCTGGGCAGGTCAGGTTTTTATGACAAAAAGGTCATCAGTTCGCGCTTGCAAAAACTATTTGAGTTCTTCTTGTCAAGCTCGCGGTAAACTGTGTTCGTCCCGGGCAGATGGAGAGGAACTTGGTTTACTACAGTTTGTTTATTTATTTGTTTTAGGTTTACCGCCGTTTTAAACAATCTTTCAGTTATGTTACGGCTGGTAGTCAAAATAATCACTGTTTTTGGATTTCGTACTAATACTAGCCTGTTTCCAATTGTAACTGTCATTATCTCCAAATGATTCAGGGATGGAGAACAAAATGATTTCAGACACAATATCTTTTATGAAATCGTCTCGGAGATCTTACACCACTCTCGGAGATCGTGCTACCGACCCCTTGATCCATAGATCTGTGCTTTCCCTATTTAAATTCAGCGGGAGGGCTAAAAACCTTGTAATTAACCTTACACGTACCAACTACCTCTCCACTGTGCTTACGATGAAAGCAATACTTTGTTTAAAACATATCAATTTAGCTAGTCCAACTCGTGACGTAATTATCACTTTCATTTCATTTCAGTCTGTGGACGGACCGTCAGGGAAGGTAACTTGAGTCACGTATTGGGACTACTTTTTTAGCATAGATAACAGTAACACAGTTTAAAATTGCCTGGATGCGTACAAAATTAGAATTCAATTATGAACCATTGTTAAAATTTTGCGTATTAAAAAGAACTGCCATAATATTACGCATATAATGACCTGAAATGATGTATATTCTCCATAATTATGTACAAATGCAAAAGATAACTTTTTGGTGCTACTGCACAGGTGTTTAACAGCTTTAAAAAAAATGAAATAAAAAATAAATATTTCGTCCACAGCAAGAGTGGCAATTCTTCTTTTGTACATGATCGGTTCGGGAAATTCAAGACAACACCAAACCAACTCACTGTTAGCTACAGAATCCTTCCAGTATGCAGAAGCACTCGAAGCACTCGTCTGTATAGTATTTATACAAAAGCACGACTTCTGATCCCATATTGGAGCTCATAGACAATATTTTCAACAGGCTGGTAACATTGCCCGATCGGGCTTATGACACAAAAAGTAATATTTCTTGAAAAATAATGAAGATATTTCTTTCAAACTTGGTCCATTTGTTAAGCATAACAAATGATACAAATTAGAATAAAAATAACTTGGTTGCCTTCAGTTTTGGTAGAATTATTTCCCCTTTTCAGATTTTTATGACGCATAATCTTTGAAGTTCAAAAAAACAATGTTCTAATGCTAAGTTTAATACAAAAAAGGGTAAAATGGCTTTCTAATGCTTTAAATTATTGCGCTAGTACATGAATGTAAGCATTTTACTCTGCTTTCACTTACAACATTATAGAGAAATGTTAGTCCTAAAAAAATTGCTCATATATCTGCACTAGAAACAAAGTATTTACCCTAAATATATAGAAAAAAGGTATTGGCGCACAAGTTTGGAGCACTAGAAAGCCATTGAACCCTTTTCTGTTTTAAACATTGCATTAAAACATAATATTTTTGGACTTCAAAAATTATGCATCATAAAAATCTGAAAAAGGGAAGTAATTCTAACTAAACTGAAGGCAACAAAGTTATTTCTATCTTGATAATCATTATATGTAATGCTTAATAAATGGACCAAGTTTGAAAGAAATATCTTCATTATTTGTCAAGAAATATTACTTTTTGTGTCATAAGCCTGATCGGGCAATGTTACCAGCCTGTTCAAATGGCCGCACTGTAAGTCATGTACTTTAACAAACATTATATTGAAGTATACCGATCTATGAGCAACCATAACATCATGGTCACTAAACTAAACATTAGACTGTCATATGGGAAAATTAGACCCATCGTGAAAATCACCACAAAAGCCGATAATACGTTTGGCCAGGTAAATCGGCTGTCGAGACTGTTCGCTAGTTTTCGGCCTACTCCGTATTTCAGGCCGATGTCTAACCCTTCTTCGCCAATGTACCGTTACATTAATACTTTTGATCATATGGATTTAGGGATATTGTTAAGTCTAATTTACAGTGATTGCAAAGATAGATTAGAAAATAGAAACCTAAATGGCTGTTGGTGGTTTAATCAGAATACCATTTATAACGGTATTCTCAACAAACACATTATTATAAAACCAAACAATGACTTTCCAAAAGTAATTTCTTCTTTCTTACAGTCAGATGGAAACTCGGTTTTATAATACTTTCTTTGATGTTCATGATTATGAAATAAAGAATTTAAGTAGTTTTTTATTTAATCAAATAACTGCACATTTATTATTATGTCGTGAGCGGTGTCCAACTAGCTTAGAATCTTATGCCAGCTCGAAGATCGAAATTCAACTTCATAACTTATCGAATTTTGATCCTAAGCTACACCTGAAGATCGAAAAACGTCAAATTGCAAAATAGCTTTTAATTTCGGGCCAGCTCAATGATCGAAATTTATAATATTCCAAAAGCCAAATTTCGATCTCGTATTGAATGAACAGCCTGTTCCAAGATTGATATTGAAATGAAAAAGTCAAATATCGAGCAAGCAATTAGTGTCGAGCCATCTCGAAAATCGTACTTCAAATTTTGAAAAGCTGAATTTCAGTATAATACTGAAACTGCGATCTGCTCAAGATTCAAAGATTAAAAATCGTGCAAGATCGGATATATCGAAATTCAAGTTTTTATGCCCCCGGCATCTACTGATGCGGGAGGCATATAGTGATTGTTCATCCGTCCGTTCGTTTGTCCGTCCGTCCATCCGTACGAGGTTAACCAAATGGGACCGTTTCGTCCAGCATCAATACCCCTTACTAGAATGACTTGATACTAATGCTGATGTAACCTGTGACCATTCTGTCACAGGGTGAGAAAAATGTGCAGCCAGACCGGGACTCGAACCCGGGGCCTCAGAATACCGTTCCGATGCTCTACCGACTGAGCTACCCGGCCGCCTACACATTGTCTCCCTGTTTTAATATTCAAGTCCTATACCGTGACATATTTCCCCACCATTTTAAATTCGTCCTCGAATTTCAGCGAGTACTTTATATATAAGCAATTACAGGCGTCGGAGACTAACCAGTGTAATGCTGTCACGGTCCCATGTTGGGCGCCAAATGTCACAGGGTGAGAAAAATGTGCAGCCAGACCGGGACTAGAACCCGGGGCCTCAGAATACCGTTCCGATGCTCTACCGACTGAGCTACCCGGCCGCCTACACATTTTCTCCCCGTTTTAATATTAAAGTCCTATACCGTGACAATTCCTCATCTTCAGACATCACCTGACCTCAGTTTGACATTGACCTTGAACTTGACCTCGTTTTGGACTTAGGTTGCTTTGTATCGACAAGGATGCCACGGGGGGGGGGGGGGGGGGGGCATCAAGCGTTTATTGAACACAGCTCCTTGTTAAAAAAATCTAAATAGATTATTCTCGGTATTATATTTCAAGCATGCTCGAATTTTCAAAGCAATCGAATTTAAAACTGGTATTGAATATGAAACTATCT
Source organism: Mercenaria mercenaria (assembly GCF_021730395.1). Lineage (NCBI taxonomy): Eukaryota > Metazoa > Mollusca > Bivalvia > Venerida > Veneridae > Mercenaria > Mercenaria mercenaria. The sequence continues at coordinate 86,089,415 of NC_069362.1, read as the reverse complement.
TTTAAACATCCAGCTTCCGGGAAAACTCAGTACTGGTGTCATATGAGAAGTCATGGTCGTGACCCCTTTCACAGATGCTCGAACCCACGACCCCTGGGTTGAGCGGCCGACACATTATTCACTGGACGACCGCTCCCCTCAAAATATTTGAATTTCGGTCATCCTGCTGGATCTAATTTCAATTCTGCCTCGCAATTCGACGAATTCTTTTTATTTTAATTTCGATTTCCGAGTGCGAAATTCAATATAAGCGAAATTCAACATCATCCTTTCAAAATTTGAATTTTTATTTTCTGCTTCTAACTTGCCCAAAATATGCCGCTTTAAATTTCAAAGTTTCTGTTTAAAATTTTGAACTTCGATCCTCAAGCTGTTTAAAATTGACTATTGGCTGTAAACAAACCATATTATGGAGCGTCCACTAATTTATAAATCCGTACTGTTTAGCGGGTGAGATGATATCTGTCTTTACCGTTAAGGAGCTTAAATTCCGTAAGAATTGACGGAAACATACGGGAATGTTCGAGTCTTTCCGATAAGGAAAAAAAACCTTTACTCATCTGCAAAATGCTTAAAAAAGACCATTTTCTTCTTCACCTAGAAAACTGAAATTAGTATGAAACAATAGCTAAATGAATATAGATTACTAAGTCGTTTGCAAAGGTCTTTAAGCACACATAAGAATCTATTTATTCTTTGTTAAACAGAAGAAATTTCAGCAAATTATCCATATTTTACTATATTTCTAACTGTAGATAGACAGACATAAAGTATACGCAGAAAAGACCATTTTCTTTAAAATTCATTTTTAAAATAAAATATTCATAAGAAAGACAATGCATCGAATATTATCACATCGTTTGCAAAGCTAAAATACCTATAATACTTTTTCCATGAATTTAAATAAACTAAAGGGCTCCTTCTTTGCGCTATATAAAATATTTTCACTCGTGTGAAAAATCGATTGGTCTAATTTTCCCATATGTTTGTTGAAATCTAAATATTTATTAAGGAAAAGACACATGTACGTATATCGTCCTAAAATTTGAATAGTACGACCATCACAAGAAAAAAAAAACAACAACTGAATTTGATATATTTAGCTGTCTGTATATTCGATATTGCTTTTATCCGGATTCATAAACGCTGGATTCATAGTACACCAGTTGTCCAAAGCATCTACCATTCTTTGCAAGTCAGTTTCATACTGAGCAATAATCACTACAGCATTTGCATATCTGAGGTGATCTACATCGAACATTATTATTATTATTATTCTACCAGATTTATATAGCGCACTTTTCATGATAAACACGTTCAAAGGCGCTTTACATATTGCAAACGCAGCCACACAGGGCGCGAAATTCATCCTCTACTAGTACAGACAAAGAGCGATCTGACCAGAGGGGCGAACATCAAACTATGGTTGCATATTTCTGCCAACCACATATCCACTTATTTATCTCGAAATATTTCGTAAAATGTCACTTATTTAGTTATTATCTGGCAAGTGACAAAACTGCTGTTATTCACCTTGGTATCTTAGCAGGACAAAACTGCCTGTAAGTGCCCACTACTGCCATCTACATATTCATTTACATTAACTAGATATCTTGAATTTTGTCAGTTATGATTGGTAATATCCCGTAATCGTCCCCTATCATTACGGAATGAATGAAATACATAAATGGGCATAATAGATATGCAAATTTATCATTCCTTCTGAATGTTATAGGGGCCTCCATTGCCGAGTGGTTAAGGTCGCTGACTTCAAAATCACTTGTCCCTCATCGATGTGGGTTCGAGCCTCACTTGGGGCGTGGGGAAGCCATCCAGCTGGCTTACGGAAGGCCAGTGGTTCTACATGTACCCAGGTGCCCGCTCGTGGTGAAATAACGCCCGGAGGGGCACCTGGGGTCTTCCTCCACCATCAAAGCTAGGAAGTCGCCATATGACCTATGGTTGTGTCGGTGGGACGTTAAACTCAACCAAAAAAAATAAATTCTGAATGTTATAAATCATATCTGTAAGTTGCACAAACCATTATAGGTGGTAGTGATTGGGGACGAGGTGGATATACACTCATTCATTCCGTATAGGGGACGCAAAGTCTAACCGTTAATCGCAAATTTGGGTACGAATATTAACTGGATATCAAGAAAACTTTCACAATAACCACTTATTTATGTGAATATGTGGATGGCAGAAGTTGGCACTTACAGGCAGTTTTGTCCTGTTAACATAATTATCTGGGTAACACGCAATTTTGCCACTTGCCAGATAATAACTGGATATGTGACATTTTTAGAGAAAACTGTCTACATAAAAAAGTGGATATGTGGTTGGCAGAAATATGCCACCATATCAAACCAAAAGTCAAACTCGTATACAGGTGGAAACAAACTATTAAAGTGATTGTAATGCCAAAGCATTAAATTACCATGGATACAAAATCGCATACCATTTTGCAAATAAATGTCTGTGATTATAAAACTATACGCATTTCCTTCATGTGGTCAGTAGAATTATAGATTTGTGACTGTACGTATTTTCCCGTTGTTCTTTTTGTTTTATAAAGCCAATAGATCTTTGAAAGGTATGTCTTAATATTTAAGATATATATCTTAACTATTACGTCTCCCACATGCCAGGGAGATAGATTGTTTTAGTACTGTCTGTCTCTCTGTCTGTCTGTCACAAAGTTTTGTCCGCACAACTCCTCTGACACCACGAGGAAGACTTGCACCAAACTTCACAAAAATGAGCATTGCCAAGCCTAGTTGTGCATATCTCTGGTATGTTCCGGTTCGGTGATTTTCAGTGGAGTTACGGCCCTTGCTTCGTCAAATGTTATGATGTTTTGCCACTTCTCTGATATAATTGGGCAGATTTTCACCAAACCTTACACGAGTGACCAGTGCCAAGTCTCATTAAGCATAGTATCGGCATGTTCAGGTTCAGTGATTTTCAGTGGAGTTATGGCCCTTAATCTATCGTATTTTCACCTTGTCCGCACAACTGCTCTGATACAACCAGGAGGATTTACATCAAACTTCATGAAAGTGATCATTGCCAAGCCTAGCTGTGCAGATCTTCATTATGTTTAGGTCCGATGAATTTAAGTGATCTGATGACCCTTGATTCGTCAAATTGCATGACGTTATGGCCAGTTCTCTTATATTTCTCGGCGGATGTCCACTAAAGCTTACAGTAGAGATCATTGCTAAGCCTTAATGTGCATACTGTCTGCATGTTCATTAATTTTCAGCGCAGTAACGGCCCTTGATTTGTTGTATTTCATAGTCTTTACTCAACTTGACGTATACCTTTTGGCTGAAGTTCAACCATCAGTTTGAAGCATAGTTGTGCATATCATCAAAATGTTTCGATTAAATGATTTTCAGTTGGGTTATGACCCTTGACTCGTCAAATTCTATGATGACTCCGCTACTTCTTCTACACCACTGGTTGTAATTCCACCAAATTTAACAGGAGTGATCAGTGCCAAGCTTAGTTGGGTGTATCGCTCGAATGGTGTTTTTTCTTTTCAGTGATTTTCATCGGGGTTATGGCGCTACATTAGGGGCGTTTTAGAAAGCCTGCGTGTTTAGTCATGGGAGACATACCTTGTTGTGAAAACATCTCGCTGTTCATTGGTTTCATTACCTTGTCACAATTATTCCATAATGTGTGTTCATCCTCCTGTAATCAAGACAAGCGCGTTGTGGTTAAATATTCTAAGAAATAGAGAATAATAGGTGAGTGCCGTAGATGAGAAAGTTTATCTGGCGAGGTGGAGGAGGTTATCGGGTGAGCCGAAGGCGAACCTGATAACGTCCGGAGCCGAGCCAGATAAACTTTCTCCATCTTAGGCACTAACCTATTATTCTATTTATCTTGTCATTACTTCATTATCCGATATTTGGCAATTTATTTTACAAAAATAAGTGTGCCACAACCGCTTTAATGACGTCATATTCGTAATGACGTCACTTATATAATGACGTGCTTACCGGCAAAATCGCAATAACTTCTTCGTTCTTGAATAAAAACTCATTATTTGACCACTCATTTTCTTAGTTCGGACATTTCCAACACAATGATGATGGTTTCGTTGCAAAATTTCTTATGACAACAATATCGACCATAAGGTCAAATGATCAACTGACCGTATATCACTGGTCACATGATCAACTGACGGTATATCAAGATTCTTGCATAAAAACTACTTTTTTCACTGGATCCGCCCATGTATAAACGGGAGAAAAATCGTGTGCAAACAAGGCAATTCACGTGCTGTTAATACATGATTTTTATTTTTGAAATGCTTTGCCAGGGACGTATGTATGTATTTCTGCGCAGACTGATATTTGGCATCTGCATCTTGTTTCTTCCATAATAACCTCTTCTTGTAGCATTATAGATACAATGTAATCCATAGTATGTTTAGCTGTATCAGTTTCCAACCCCAAACGTACTGCCCCCATCAATGTACGCACTAGCTTCTCTTAGAGTTTACTCCCTTTACAAAGCGTCTGTTCAGTTATTGTAAATAACTGTGAATAAATAAGTATCGCGCGTAACTTGTGCTATTGCCCGTTTTTAGGTATTATATTAATGGTTTTTGTTAGTATCAGTCGGTTTGTTTTTACCTGATTGTTCGCAGAATTCATAAAATAAACATCGAAAGCTAGTCACTAGCTTCGTACTCATCCGTACTCTGTTTGTTCGTACTCAAAATAATTCGAACGTAAAGTTGTTATTCTTAAAATAATTGTGTTCCTGTTTATCAAATTTTTTAGTTATTGCAAAAATATATGTATGTAACGTTTGTAATAACTTAAAAAAAAATAAGATGCTCAAAACCTTCAAATCACGCCTTTAGTTGTGTTGTTTGTTATGGTGCCCCGGTAATGGATATTGAAACATGTTTACTGTTTCCAAGTAACAACAAGAATGGTAATATAAAAAATGTACCGGAATCGTCAAGTTATCACATATAAAACAATGCATTTTCTGCGTGTAATGTTTTTTATGCAAGAATAGCGACAATACACGTTTGTTTTGTGTATTAACGCTGCAGAACCCTTGGGATAGTTTGTGACTCGACTTCGGTCTCGGTCACAAACAATCCGCGGGCTTCTGCAGACGTAATACACAAAAGAACGTGTATTAGTCCCTACATGATATACGGCACCGATATCGGGTCGAAAACTGCAGTGACAGATAGTTATAAACCTTGCGCGTATTTTAAGTTGAAACAATTAATAGCACTCAATATTTTGGTCAGTTTTATATAGTTCCTCCTCTGTAACAGCTTGTAAACCTGTCACTGTCGTAGTTAAAGAACTATCGTCAGTAACTTTGCTTAACGAGTTCGGTAAGTGGACATAAGCCAATATTATCCACTCTTCGTAAAGTTGGAGCTATGGAAAAAGGTACATTATGATCGTAAGTTAGCAGATAGTAAGACACAATTTCAGTAATTCGGACATAAATGTGACGATACATAAACACGGTAATGTTTAGTCCATTCTTATTGGTCAGTACGGGGCCTCCGTAGCCGAGTGGTTAAGGTCGCTGACTTCAAATCACTTGCCCCTCATCGTTGTGGCTTCGAGCCTCACTCGGTGCGTTGAATTCTTCATGTGAGGAAGCCATCCAGCTGGCTTACGGAAGGTTGGTGGTTCTACCCAGGTGCCCGCTCGTGATGAAATAATACACGGAGGGTCACCTGGGCTCTTCTTCCACCATTAAAAGCTGGAAAGTCGCCATATGACCTATCATGTGTCGGTGCGACGTTAAATCCAAAAAAAAAAAAAAATGTTCAGTAATTTAAGCAAATGCATGTCATCTTTTTGGAAGAACTAAGATAGTTCCTGGAAAGATAAACATGTTTCGATTAATGAAAGGAAGGCCGTACACGCCGTAATATTATAATGGAAGTATATGAGAAAACAGTTGGTGGTATGCTACCATGTGAGGTACGTATGACGCTCACCTGGAAGCGTTATCCGTAGGGACCATTATAATATACAGTCCAACAACGCATCCTAATTTAGAAATGTAGATGGGTTAGTTTGAATGCATATTCTGTATAGGAAAGTCTATTCGGTTGGTTACATTCGTCCACTCTGACCGGACAGCACAGTAAAACAATCTGAAAAACAATGTAGAGTTGCCCCAGGGGGACAGAATTGATTGTTCCCGTTATGTTCTAATTGTAACGTAATAATCAATTTATCCATTAGAGATAGACAGCATGACAATTATATCTGGATTTTATCAATTGTTTATATGGCCAGGTAATCAAAAGGTTTTATTACGATATATAATTATTACTATTGGTAACAGTAACGAATAGAATAGCACAAAGGCCCAATGACTTTTCAAGCAACTTTCTGAATAACGAAGAAGAAAATGCAAAAAACAAAGAAATTTGTAGTAAATGTCATCATTCATCTGTTATTTATTCACCCTTTCCAAGTTTGTTCCTTGCATGAGCTTTTGTTACGATTTCGTCTTGTTGCAATGTGTTATACGTTTACCATGATCCAACCGGCTAGAGTCTATATATTCCAACAGGTCGCCGCAGATCTTATATGCCCTGGGTCCAAGTTGACACATTTGCCGATTTTGCTGACAACCTAAATAGAAAACACTTTAATAACTTATATAAGCCAATCTATAATCCTAATTTTAGGCATAGGAAATAGAGATCAATATAATTGCACCTTTACTAATCCTACCAGGTGTTCTGTATTACAAAAGTGGATCTATTGTGACATTTTGATACAAGCAAAACTGTATTATCTGCACTATTATTTACCTACTGGTACTTCGTTTTATTATTGGCTTGTTAAAAGTTAATTTTTTACCATATGTAAGTTGACAGAATCATAGGAACCATGTCTTGAGGGGTAAATCAAACACAAATAAATAAATCCTTAATGATTTTGTTGTGCAAAAAAGTATGATATTGTGTCTTAACAGTTTTCATTTTCCACTCAATTGTGTAATTGCAAGGGAAGTAAACTAATAAATCTCTACTTATAAGTACTAGTCCAAGGCAAGAGTTGTCATTCTTTGTGGATCACAACTTTAAATTAAAAATTAAAACTTCTGTTATTGATATTAACAAAACTATCATAAACTTCACATTTGTGAAATCATTTTTGATTATTTCAAGGACTTGGAAATTAATGTCTAGACTTTATTTAATGTAATTCTATCATTGAAAATTTTAGGGCCTATCTCTACTAATTATATTTAGGGGCCTCCGTGGCCGAGTGGTTAAGGTCGCTGACTTCATGTGAGGAAGCCATCCAGCTGGCTTACGGAAGGTCGGTGGTGTTAAATAATGCACGGAGGGGCACCTTGGGTCCTTCCTCCACCATTAAAGCTGGAAAGTCGCCATATGACCTATCATGCGTCGGTGCGACGTTAAATCCCCCCAAAAAATAAATAATAATAATAATTATATTTAAACCAATTTCAAAAGTACAAGGTTTTTAAGTATTGCATATTCGGCTAGATTAAGATTATAGAGATAACTTAAGTGCAGGATGCTACTGAACTGTCACTAAGTGGGCAAGATGAAAACATGTTATTGGTTTGTTTTGTATTGTAAGTACAAATTTGATCAATAAACACTGCAAAATTACCAAAAATGTTGCGTAATTACTGGCAAGTGTTAACGCCAAAGGTGTTGTTTAATACAATGTATGTACTGAAATGCGTGCGATTTTCGAAATAAAATTCTAGACGAAAAGTTTTAAATACTACAAACAGAATTTATTACCTAAAAATACATGTTTACTAGTGTGAAATTTGAAACGTTTAAACATACCTTACCTACCTTAGTATCTCAAGTTTACAAAGATATTTGAATATCATGTAGGATTATAGTAGGAGTTAAGGATTGGTTAGAGGTTAGTTTACAAAAAAAAGAAAGAAGGAAAAACACGATATTTAACGGTCATTGCTTTATTCGGATGTAAAATTTGGGTTTGGATATTGCTGGATTAAAAGCAAGTTTCTCTGTTATAGTGTTTGGATTATTAAATCATGATATTTATACTACAATGGACATTTAAGGTTTAAATTGCCTTAATTAATGACAGACGGTGGTATTTCGGCTAGACGGCTAATTAATACTTCTATTTTACAACCGTTTAATGGACAGGTGCTCTATTTTATGAAATTAATCTCTTTATATACCTGAAATAAGATAACATATTCATTGATAGTTATAAAACTGGACTTAAAAGAGAAAGAACTTCCATGTTTACGTTTTATAGCTGGAGAAATATCAGTGGTTAACCTTTTGATTAAAGGCTAGTGGAATCTCTAACAGGGGAGGTGCTTATTATTGACGCTTACCAGTATCAGCTATACAAACATATCTAGCAGAACTCAAGCAGAACTCGGGCAGAACGTAGTGGAATTATTAATACAATCGAACAAGTGTAAATTGTAGACATTATTTATCTTAGGTATTTGACATACATATTTCAGTTATCTTTAAGTGTTTAATACAACAATAAAAAGGTATTGTTATTTGGAAAATAAGTATGTACCTGTAGAGCAAAAGTGGTTATAACCCGATGTAAAACACGCGCCGCTGTACATGTACACTATAGTTTAAAACACCTTTACAGAACAGAGATAATTCATTGTAAGATGATTCGGAAATTATACTTGATACACAGTTTAGATGTGGTCTAAATCCTTTAACAAGGTTCATTGAAGATCAAAATATGCCACAGTTAGTGTTGTTCAATCGGAGCTGGAACATTGGCAGTGATGATTTCGTCTTTTCCGGAGTGGTTGACTGCGTTCTGAGGATTGCATGGTAAGTGTGCTTATTTAGTTTCTACTTACACTGTTTTTCTAATAATTGATGTTTAATATGCTAAATGAGGTCAAGTGACTTTTAAATACGCGTGTTTAACAGTATAATGATTACAGTAAACGCGAATTAACTTAAGTACAGTTCCTTTCAGTCTATTCATTGTCATTCCTCCACGTCCATTCACTCTGACTAGCCTCTGACCCTTGCAGGAAAGATGAAGTTCGATAGATATATTAACTTAATGTGTGAGCTCTGGACAGCGCGAAACCATTTTATCTGTATCTTCATTTATTTTCAGTTACAATAATACTGCACTGATGAGGGTAAAGCGAAAAAATAGTTACCACTAGCTCTTTTATCACGCACATAATGTTTAATTATGCAAATTTTGTTAATTAGAACAGTGGAAATGACTTTATAATTGAGAGGAAAAGCCGTGCTTGTATTCATATACATTTTATATATGACCTTTGCAAGTGTTTAACAAACTCTATGTAATTATGATTTCAAAATAATGCAAATACATGTAAATTTAAAGACAAAATACATTCAATTCAGGTATAAATAGTAAATCTAAACTTAAACCAAGCGAACGAAAGCAAGTGTGTTATTGAGATGTCAGATTATGATCGAAGTACTTCTATTTCTCACTATCTTCCACCTACATCATAACACACCGCCATTTATGCTCAGTTTATTCCGACTAGATGTTGTTTTAACCCTTACCCTGCAAAGTTTCTATAATGAACTTGTTCATCTTTCAATTTGGACAGTACCATTAACCCTTATCATGCTGGACACGACTGATTCTGCCTTTGCGAACAGTGCAGATCTTGATCAGACTGCACCGATGTGCAAGGCTGATCATGATCTACACTGGCCGCAAAGGCAGAATCAATCGTGTCCAGCATGATAAGGGTTAAGATGGAAGTATCTATCTGCATTGTATTCAACACATATATGACAAAGTAAGTTCTATAGAGGGCATATCGGCAATACTACGGTCATATAGTTAAGCAAATTATTATATAAACTATTAATGATACAACGAAATACAAATAAAGTTCAAAGGGTCTGTAAACCTCATTTCGCACGACTCATTTTGCAGCACAGTTAAAGGACACGTCTCCATATAATGGAGATTTATGTATTATACTCTTCAGATACTAATTAAGCAATATTTATATATGATTGTAGCTATTTTACAGACTTTTTAAATCTTTAAAGATTTAGATATTTGTAGGCAAACCCTGATTGAAGGTACATTAGGCAAAGATATACAGTTCGTTTACTAGGTCATGCGTATTTACACTTTTTCAAACTAAACTTTCTCTACTTACAAAATGATCTTTCTACTTTCTGATTATGTTTTGTTTTAACTTGAGCTCACGTTTTTCTTATACTAGAAACTTTAAATTATGGAAGCCGGAGTTAAGGTTACAAAACGTAATCTTTAATGTTTACAAACACGATGTTTACAAACACGATGTTTACAAACACGAACTGTACTTCCTCTTCCTTATACATGTACTTATGTTTACCCAAATATTTTGAAATCAATGACACTTTACGGTTGATAGGTTTATCTCTATCTCATTCAGACAATATTGAGCTGTAGGACATTTTTTTGCTTTGTTGCTATGTAACGTATCAATGTATTCTTTATGTTAGGTTCAGGTCAAAGTACATATCTCGAGGTTACTGTTGATAAAATCTACACGGATATTTTGTAACAGAAACTGCTTAATTGTGTAATAAGGGAGAGAAAAAAGTCCAAATAAGAGATAACGTAATATATAAAACAGATCGCATCCTTTCAGAAACTTTTCCGGTTTAAAAAGAAAAAACAACAACAAAAAAAAAAACAAAAAAAAAAAAAAAAAAAAAACTACCCGCAATGGAACCGTATTATTCGCGCCCCCTTTCATTACACTATCATTTGATCAGTCCGCAGACATTTTGATCAGAGCCTGTCTCCTTAAAAATGTATTGATGCTATTTCTTTCATCATTCCAAAAAACTTTTTTCTCACATCCGGAACGAAATCTCAACCATGTCAAAGTATTTGCTTGAAAAATACTGAACAAAAGTCGTAGGATGGCTACTCACATTTGGATTCGGCTATTATATTTACACCATACCAGACTGGAGATTCGGCTATTATATTTACACCATACCAGACTGGAGATTCGGCTATTATATTTACACCATACCAGACTGGAGATTCGGCTATTATATTTACACCATACCAGACTGGAGAGTAGTATTACGGAACGCAAAGATTTTTTTATCGTTACACATTATGTCTCATTCACAATTACATACCGTAATATATTATTGTATACACAATAATACACAGTTTATAAAAACATTAATTGTTGTCATTTTAATAAGAATTACAAGACACTTGACATATCAGAACCTTCAAAGAAAATCTAAAATCAACATATTTTTTTTTTGTCTTTCTCGAAAACCTGTTACATTTAAGACAGTCCTGTTTAATACTAGAACGACATTTTAACTTTGTCACTTTTATATAAATATATTGCTACTATTCACCAAAACATTCCAGGTTGCAATTGTATGGTTTTATTCAACCTATATTTAATAACAAAGGTAGCCCATTTTCGCCCAGTAACAAATTTGAGCTGTTTGGGTAAACTTTTTACTTCGGTAAATTCGTTATACGACTGAACTTTCTTATACATCAGGCTGAACTGAAATGAAAGTGATAGTTATGTCACAAGTTGGACCAAATCTGTCCATAATGATCATTCCTCAGAATGATAAAATTACTATCACCTTTTTTCTTTTCTAGGTTTGTGGTTGTGTTAGTAATGTACTGTGTGTACAATAATGACATAGATGACGACTGCAGTAACGGTATATACCTTCACGTCTACTTCATCGGACTTTTTGTTTTCCTGGTCATTACGGCAGTACTTGGAGCAGCCATTGTTCACATCAGTATGCAGGGAACCATCGCAGACAGTGGTAAGCGTCGGAAACTTCCGGTATTTCTTTACGCTCGTCTGATCGTCGCAGTTCCGGAAATTGTTTGGAACGCACTGGGAACGTACTGGGCGTTTGTGACAGCACACGATTGTCACAGGACTATTGTTAACATCGCTAAAGGAACAGTTCTTTTTGGCTGGGTTGTTCTCATAATTTGTGTAATAGCTGGTGTTATAATATACAATTTATACACGGGTAAAAATAAGAAACAAATGCGGATAGGGATGAGAAGCTTCCGGCGAGGTTCAAGACGGACCTTTTCGCACACAAAGCAATGGGAGAAAAGGTATATCGTTTTATATGTCTGTTTGTTTCCTAGCTAGAATTTTTTTTTGACAACTTATAGTTTCGTTGGTATTATATCAGAGGAGATTATACAATTTCTATAGAAAAGAAGCTACACTATAGCTAACTAAATTCTATAAAAATGATATGTATTGCCAAGATCCTCTAGTTCGTTAGAAATCCTGCGCTGATTTTAATATTATAGCTTCAAACGCTTATGTTCTAGTACTTTTTAGAATACTGGTATATCATAGGATATTAATGATCTTTTGCGCACTATTGTTTTTTAGCTCACCTGAGCACGAAGTGCTCAAAGGTGAGCTTTAGTGATCGCCCTGTGTCCGTCGTCCGTCGTCGTCCGTCGTCCGTCCGTCCGTCCGTCCGTCGTCAACAATTTGACTGTTAACACTCTAGAGGTCACATTTTTGGCCCAATCTTAATGAAACTTGGTCAGAATGTTACCCTCAATAAAATCTTGGACGAGTTCGATATTGGGTCGTCTGGGATCAAAAACTAGGTCATCAGGTCAAATCAAAGGAAAAGCTTGTTAACACTCTAGAGGTCACATTTTTGGCCCAATCTTAATGAAACTTGGTCAGAATGTTACCCTCAATAAAATCTTGGACGAGTTTGATATTGGGTCATCTGGGATCAAAAACTAGGTCATCAGGCAAATCAAAGGAAAAGCTTGTTAACACTCTAGAGGTCACATTTTTGACCCTATCTTAATGAAACTTGGTAAAAATGTTACCCTCAATAAAATCTTGGACGAGTTCGATATTGGGTCATCTGGGTTCAAAAACTAGGTCATCAGGTCAAATCAAAGGAAAAGCTTGTTAACACTCTAGAGGTCACATTTTTGGCCCAATCTTAATGAAACTTGGTCAGAATGTTACCCTCAATAAAATCTTGGACGAGTTTGATATTGGGTCATCTGGGATCAAAAACTAGGTCACCAGGTCAAATCAAAGGAAAAGCTTGTTAACACTCTAGAGGTCACAATTTTGGCCCAATCTTAATGAAACTTGACCAGAATGTTAATCTTGATGATTTTAAGGTCTAATTTGAATCTGGGTCATGTAGGATCAAAAACTAGGTCACCTGGTCAAATCAAAGGAAAAGCTAGTTTACACTGTAGAGGCCACATTTATGACCATATCATAATGAAACTTGGTCAGAATGTTAATCTTGATGATCTTAAGGTCAAGTGTAAATCTGGGTCAGGTGGGGTCAAAAACTAGGTCACTAGGTCAGATCAAAGGAAAAGCTTATTAACACTGTAGAGGCCATATTTATGATTATATCTTCATGAAACTTAGTCAGAATGTTAAACTTGATGATCTTTAGGGCAAGTTTGAATCTGGGTCATGTCGGCTCAAAAACTAGGTCACCAGGTCAAATCAAAGGAAAAGCTAGTTAACACTTTAGAGGCCACATTTATGACCATATCTTAATGAAACTTTGTCAGAATGTTAATCTTGATGATCTTTAGGTCAGGTTTAAATCTGGGTCAGTTGGGGTCAAAAACTAGGTCACTAGGTCATATCAAAGGAAAACCTTGTTAACACTCTAGAGGCCACATTTATGACTATATATTCATGAAACTTAGTCAGAATGTTAAACTTGATGATCTTTAGGTCAAGTTCGAATCTGGGTCATGTCGGGTCAAAAACTAGGTCACGGGGTCAAATCAAAGGAATGGCTAGTTAACACTTTAGAGGCCACATTTATGACCATATCTTAATGAAACTTGGTCAGAATGTTAATCTTAATGATCTTTTGGTCTGTAGGTCAGGTGAGCGATACAGGGCCTTCATGGCCCTCTTGTTTATGATACACACCTTGTAAGTGAAATCTCATTCACACAGTTAATTGAACATCTATTTTACGCTCATATATATTTCCTCACCAGGTGTAAATATATGTTTATATCTTTCCTGGATAGGTGTAAATGTATGTTTATTTGTGCGAGAGATGATGATAGAAGTACCAGTGTATTCAGCACCCTGGCTGAGCTCAGCGCTGATTACTTTAAGGTAATGTATTTAACAACATAGATGTGTATTTAACAACATAAATGTGTTTTATCAACATTGACAGACATACATAATTCGATATGCATGATGTTTAATAAATCAAGTATCCTAATGAATTCTAATATTATCTCACGGTATCGGTCGCCAGTTATGATACAGTTGATCACTGAAGTTTGGACTGCATTTGATTTAGCAACTTGCCCTTTTGAAAAGGGAGATAAAATTCCAATCTAACAAGAAAAAAACAAAGGTATAGGTTAAAAGCTTATAATTCAATATTATTTGCGTTTTTTTCACTAGAGAGATTTTATATTAAAAAAAAATTATATATATAAAGTTTGCATCTATTTGGTGGCATTGCTTGATATGCATAGGAACAAGTGTACAACATATATTGTCCGTGGAAACTAAAGTCTTAAAGTAATGAATTTCGTTTAGATAAGCTTTATTTCACTGGTTGTTGAGGTGATAGTCTGCATTTCTGTGTCACATTCAAATTCAAATGTTTGGAAGGCGCTCATATTCAGTTTTATATGGAAAGATTTAAAGTAATGCTGAATTGATGTATATGTATATAACCACAAACTGTGCAAAATATATGCAAGACCGTGCATCGTTTACGAATTAAATCAAATATGCGGAAAAAATATCGTTATTTCTAAGTCATATGAAACATCACGTTGTGAGACCCTATGTGTCATAAATATAATTGTTTGAATCTGTACTTCTTAAATCTACAGAACTTAGTTCATTACCCTAGCCTTACCTTCTGTGAGGCTGCCACTGGCGAATAGTCACGATCCACCAAATTTAGTAAATTCAACAAAAGTAATATAGATGGAAAATATACAATTGTATTACATAGTAAAGTTTTATTTTAAATGTACTATGTTTTAAATGTCAAATCTTAAACTTATACCGTTTTTATACAATTATGATAAAATTACCACATCTATGGCATATGGTACTCCTAGGTTAAAAATATAAGTTAACAACATGTATGTACCATAAAGTGAGTTATTCTCGTGTTCTTGTGTTCCACAATGCTTTAATATTCATTTATTATGCTTCTACGTGCTTTAGTTCTTAATAACTGGTTAATATTTTCCATACCTTACTGACTTCTTATGTCTGTTATAGGGCGTAGATTTAGTGCCGACGGATGTGATCGCCGGATTGATTCTCCTCAGTCGGCAACAAGAACGTAAGCGCCAACAGTTGAGAATTTATATCCCTGACGATAAGGAAAAGAAAGGGTATAGTTCTGTGTTAGTACTCACCCAGCATGCTAGTTTAAACACTTGGGATCCGCATGCCTTTTTAAACTATACTGTTCTGCCCTTTTCTCTTCTTCACTGTTCTCTTCTTGTTTAACATCTGTTTTATAGTTAAACTTTGCTGTGTCAATCTTTTGAGAATCGAGAAAGCATTCACAAGTGACTGAAATTTAAAAAGAATAATTTCATACTCGTTGTGAATTAAAGCATTACTATTTCTAATGATTGAATTTGAAAATAAAGTATTCATTGATTAGGTTTAATCCTGTACAACGCAGTTTGAAAGAAAAATAGTTTTGATACATTGCTGTCGATAGATTTTAAAAATAAATCTCGTAGTCAGTCATTTTTTTATATGCCTTTGTACATGTTTAAATTAATGTCTTTGACATAGATTATTTTGAAAGATTATTTTGAAACGTAAGTATTTCTTTTTCTGTAAGTATTTTTTTCTTGTAGAAGATCTAAAAGCTTGTCTAAATCCTATCCCATGTACCCTTCCCTTAGACTTTCTAATAGTAGGAAGACTGACAGCTCTGTTCTAAACTTGTAAGATCAAATACTTAAGGTTCGAATAGAGGTATCAAATAGATATAATGATATTCCGTAAGTGAAACAAATAAATACGCCCAGTATCACTCTGATATTACTAAACACTTCAGTCATACTTACGTTTTAACGAAACACAAGCCCTATCCCCAATGACTCAGCATCAACACCTGTATAGTATATCAAAAGCCAAACCACTTTATTTACATATTATGAAAGTAAGGATTGAATAAATAGAATAGTTCTGTCTGTTGTATAGAAAATCGTTGTATGAGTAGTTCGATAGGGTGTGTTGGTTCGGGTGTGTTTGATCTGGTGTGTTGGTTCGGGTGTGTTTTTTAACAAATGCTGCGGTGTTAGTGTTAGATAGGCCATATTTACCCGGAAGAAATAATTGACCAGTGTTTGTAGGGGATATTGAAAGGCTATCTATCAGATAATTTGTCAGAATTGATTACATTTTCTAAGAACCATTTTATTTCACAAATGATGAATTATCATCGCCCTTATAACTAATGTTCTTTTGTTACAGTTCCTTAACCGCCACCATACTGTGATAAGGTAGAAAGAGTGATATGACTAAAATTAGCCAAAATCAAACATAAGTACCCAAATCTTGTCATTTACAACAGTTTAACTATAATAAAAGCAAATAATGTTGACACTGCATTTCCTTAAACTTTTTGCATTTTATTTTTACATTTGTGTTTAATTCTAATACATTATAATTAAATTCAAAATTTAACTTTGATATTTTTCATAACAAAGAGAATAGGTTCAAGGTGTTCTGAAAAAATATATATATTTACTCAGTATGTCATCTCAATAATCAGACTTTATTACATACTCGTTTCTATTCCCCGTTAAGTTACACTGGTACCGGAAACGTCAATATTTTTTCCATATACTGACGCCTAACTTTCATATCGGGTGCTTGACGTAATTTAGTGTGTGTTGTTGCACTATTTTTTTTTTATTTCAGTATTGTCAATCCTATTCAGGCTATTGAACTAATTCATGATAGGAACATTATATTTATGCTTGTAGATGCGTATGTAATAAAAAGGTTATTATCTTTGCATCGGAAAATATGCACTCGTTCTTTAGCGGAAGAATATTGCGCTCCTAAAGTCGCGCAATATTTCCGCTAAAGAACTCGTGCATATTTCCCGATACAAAGTTAATAACCTTTAATTATTTGACTTTTGGCATGCTTACGTTAATATTTGAAAAAATGCATAAAAATTGAAATATCTTTATTTCGTATTCTAGACCTTTTACTACATTTCCTGTTCTATATTTTACCAGTGCTCAGAAATAATAATAAAATCCAGAATTCAAGCTTGTAGATTTTGCATTTTATTTTAGATAGTTCTGTAACAAATCAAATGAGTAAATCTGTTGTTGTATGATCCATTATTAAATTTTATGGAATGCATTTGACGTCATGTTAATTTTAGATAAAGTGCATATTATAATCGAAATAATATATTGCAAAATCGTGTTTTACTTTAATGGTACACACAAAATCGGTTAAGCGTCACCATAAACATTCACTCTGGCTATGCCCTCATGAAATTATTCCGCGGACGTATAACCTCTTTTTCATGTATTAATAACGTTAAAGCACGATTTTCCTATATATTATTTTTAAATATAAATGTATTGTTGTATTTATTAGCCCAACAGAAGACATGGTAGATGCCCCGGATGTAATCTGTGAGTGTTTACCGGCGCAGAGAGATTGGATGACGTTGAATAATATGAGCCACTTCCTCAAGTTTGCTATTGGGAGTTATGGCTGGCCCTTCTATGTGACCCTAGTCAATCCGGTATTAGGAGCGTGTTCCCTGTGTTCCCAGTGCAAGTAAGGTTCTATACTGCATGTATATATCAAATTTCAGTTATACCATTTTAAAATAACAATAAAATCAAACGTGGATGATATTCACATATATTATCATGTAATAAGTATTTTAGTTTTATGACTACTCTGAAAAAAAGAGCAGTATGGTTAGTACCTTGTAGTAAAGAGGAAAAAAATGTTAACAGGCAGCCACACCAGGTATATGAAGACGCTGGTAATGTACTAGAAATGTCAAAAAATGTCAAAAAATGTATGAGATGTCTTTTATCCTCATACATTGCAAAATAAGCAGGTATGATTTCTATTTGAAGTAAATATATACCCATCATATCGCGTGGGTTTTTGTTTACATAAGAATATCACTTTTTGCGGTGAAGATCACTTCCTATGACCCTCCGTGTGACCAGTAACTAATCGAGGAGATAAATAGAGTTTACGAGTCATAACATAATAATTTGTTTTGGAATGAAAGAATATGACATATATTTTTGATGCGTTTAATCATGTTAATGTTGACGGTTTAGTTTAAAGTATACTGTTTACACTGTCTTTAAAGGGACTAACCCTAACATCTAGGCGAAATATAGTTTCTCTCAAAATCCATTAAAATGAGTACTCTTAAAGTGACAAGTGGTACAAACTTATTGACCTAAGATTTTTGCAAGATATTCTTATAGATAACTGAAGATGTTATGCAGAAGGTAGTAAACCGTTGTAACGCTTTTGAAATAATGCAGACAATTTACACACTTCTTGCATTTTTATGCCCCCACTTTGGTGTGGGGGGGGGGGGGGGGCATATAGATTTGCCCTTGTCCGTCCGTCCGTCCTTCCGAGAATGTTGTGTCGCGCCTAGCTCCAAAAGTATTTGACGTCCGGATTCATTCAGTCGTGTAGGAGTTATGGCATATGACTTTGTAAAAATTTGTCATTTTAGTGTTGTGTCGCGCCTAGCTCCAAAAGTATTTGACCTAGAGTCACAAAACTTTACAGGAATGTTGGTCAACATGTGTAGTTGTGCATCTGGGGTTTCGCGTCCAGATTCATTCAGTCATGTAGGAGTTATGGCCCCTGACTTAGTAAATAATTGTTCATTTTAATGTTGTGTCGCGCGTAGCTCCAAAAGTATTTGACCTAGAGTCACCAAAGTTTACAGGAATGTTGGTCAGCATGTGCAGTTGTGCACCTGGGGTTTCGCTCTGGATTCATTCAGTCATGTAGGAGTTATGACCCCTGACTTAGTTAAGAAAATCCCAAAGTTGATCTGTGTCCTTTGTCACGTAGTGGGGGCATCTGTGTCCCATGGACACATCTCTATTTACCAATATCTAACACTTTAAATTATTACAACTCAATTTTATTGTTTTTTCAGTGTCATATATACATTCTATGTCAAACTTGGTGGAAATGAACATGTTGAGAAATTTCACCAAAATTGTGGGCGAGTAGCTTTAAGCAGCTGTTATAGAACAATTTTATACAGAAATATTTAATAACAGATCCTCATCACTAAGAGAAAACACAACAACAGCAACAGTAGTAACAAATGACAAGGTTAAAGATAAATTAACATTGATACATGTATATACACTTTTACAGATGTTTTTCATGTCGGGATGACCAGGGTTCTGTGTTCAAGGATAACTGTTGTATGTGCAATACTGCCGCTTTCAAGAAAACCACAGGTCTACGTCATGATGATATTGTCTACGCATGCTTTAAAAATGATGTAAGTTCAACACGGCTAGATAGATGTTATTTTTTTCATTAATATCTCAATAATTATAGTTAAACAGTTAAAATACGCTTCTCTCAATAAAACCATATTCATCCATTTAATTATATTGAACTGAATCTGAAACTTTTATGAGATCTTTCGCTCGGATATCCGCTTTTTGTCTTCATAAGTGCATTTTACTGGATGTTTTCCATGGAGAACTCTCGATGTGATGCGCGGCGTAATTTTCACGCCCAGATGCCGTTTCAAAAGCCACCATTAGTTGTCGTTTCAGAGCACATTTTTATATAGAGGCGAGGTGGGGGTCATTTTTCCAAGATACATAGTTCCTTTTTTTCTGATTGAATATCAAGTTCATGTGTTTCAAAGTTTCAATGAAAGAGTATGCCGCCCTGGAAGATCAATATAAACAGTGAAAATGATATAAAACTGTATATATGGGATACAAGTCCGGTTTGAGGAGATTCTAATTATATTTTGGTTTGAAATGCCTTCGTAAACACGTAAATGCATCTGCACACATTAAACAAGTTTCCAAAGAAATAAAGTCTATAGACCAATATAAAATTTTATTTCAACATTCTATTGTCTGTCTTAAATGTGGTCAAGAATTAAACGAGCATAGATTTTCGGATCGTGTTCTGCCTTTGTCGTTGATATTTTAATGTGTATGATATAAGTACAGCTATATCCGTTTTGTTTCATATCAAATAAGTATTCTACATATTTATTCAACTAAAGGAATATTCTTCCTTATCTGTACGGAATCTGTATGTCTGTACAGTAATTACTATACAAGTAATGAAAGCATTTCCTCAATTTCGGAAAAATGACAAATATCTTGAGGCTTTAAAGGAAAATTTGGATAATATTTTTAGGGCCCTTTGCTATGTCATTCGCATCTCCATTTAAGAGACCAGATATAGTGTCGTTTCCATGGCTTCTGTTAAACAAACCATTATGTCACACTTGTACTGATAATAACGATACCATTTGCTTCTGATGTGTAAATTGATACTGAAACATGATCTGAACATCTCCATTAATGACATCTTATATTCAAACATATGACATATGATGTGTTTGTAAGCTTATTTGTAGTCGCCACTGGTATCTCATATGAGCAACTACTCCAGAACACTGCTAATAATGTAGTGAGGGGATAGTACAAGATACTGAAGAATCTCCAGTTCCAGAAGCTTCCCTGGTTCTTAAGCGTGCCATCCATGGGGCTCTTATCCCAATATTTACAATTTTTAGTCGTAGGACTGGGGACTAGAACTCGCGACCCCTGGTTTTGTCAGACAGTGTTACCACATGATCATTGCGTCCGCTCTTACGACATAAAAATCGCCGTCAGTTGCTTTTATCGTCTCAATGGTGAGGTTGCCAATCCAACGTCCATGCAAGGCCTGGAGATTCAATACATCCATTTCGGAAAACTCGTCTGTTATGTAATGATTTATTGTACGTGTAATAGTCAAAAAAGGTTGCAAAGGACGTGAACAATGCAGTGGAAGCACCGGCACTACATACCCCCACGACCTCGGACATAATAGTGTATAAGCTTGCATAGCAAGCCATTCTTTAACAGTCAGTCAAATAGTGATATGGTTCGCAGTTTCGTTTGATTTAAAATATGTACTAATATCTTCGAGGAATGTTCGAAAAGAAATGCAACCAATCTGCGCATATGTTTATCTTTTAAGTTACGAGTAGATAGTTATATTCAGTGCATTTCAATCAAAGATGATTGGTACTGTTATATCCACTAGCAATGGAAGGTTGTTTGATTTGCCAGCTGATCTGAAGCAGACTCTTTGTTTGGTTGAGCTCCATAATTTAGCGATCAAAATTAGAATTATGTAATTAAGTCTCTGTAAATATGTAAAGTTTTATTTTTGGAATGATGTGCATGCTCGTGAAGAAAAAGAAACACTCAAAGTTGACTCTAAATGGAGATATCGCTTAGCATAGAAAGATATACAGACCCGAACAGGAATTTTCAAGTGATAGAACTTTGGAATGAAATATCTTTGTGGTTTCGAAATTGCTCGATTGATGTTGATCAGGTGATGTCAGGGGTTTCGCGATCGCACCTCGATGCAGGTCCACTGCTTTTAATCCAGAAAGAAATCCGTTGTGGGAAGTTTCTTCACCTTTTCATTAGCTCACCTGTCACAAAGTGATAAGGTGAGCTTTTGTGATCGCGTGGCGTCCGTCGTCCGTCCGTGCGTGCGTGCGTAAACTTTAGCTTGTGACCACTCTAGAGGTCACATTTTTCATGGGGTCTTTATGAAAATTGGTCAGAATGTTCACCTTGATGATATCTAGGTCAAGTTCGAAACTGGGTCACGTGCGGTCAAAAACTAGGTCAGTAGGTCTAAAAATAGAAAAACCTTGTGACCTCTCTAGAGGCCATATATTTCACAAGATCTTCATGAAAATTGGTCAGAATGTTCACCTTGATGATATCTAGGTCAAGTTTATACGTGCCATCAAAAACTAGGTCAGTAGGTCAAATAATAGAAAAACCTTGTGACCTCTCTAAAGGCCATATTTTTCATGGGATCTGTATGAAAGTTGGTCAGAATGTTCATCTTGATGATATCTAGGTCAAGTTTGAAACTGGGTCACGTGCGGTCAAAAACTAGGTCAGTAGGTCTAAAAATAGAAAAACCTTGTGACCTCTCTAGAGGCCATACTTGTGAATGGATCTTCATAAAAATTGGTCAGAATGTTCACCTTGATGATATCTAGGTCAAATTTGAAACTGGGTTACGTGCCATCTAAACTAGGTCAGTAGGTCAAATAATAAAAAAACCTTGTGACCTCTCTAGAGGCCATACTTTTCGTGGGATCTGTATGAAAGTTTGTCTGAATGTTCATCTTGATGATATCTAGGTCAAGTTTGAAATTGGATCAACTGCGGTCAAAAACTAGGTCAGAAGGTCTAAAATTAAAAAAATCTTTTGACCTCTCTAGAGGCCATATTTTTCAATGGATCTTCATGAAAATTGGTCAGAATTTTTATCTTGATGATATCTAGGTCAAGTTCAAAACTGGGTCACATGAGCTCACAAACTAGGTCACTATGTCAAATAATAGAAAAAACGACGTCATACTCAAAACTGGGTCATGTGGGAACAGGTGAGATATTCAGGACCATCATGGTCCTCTTGTTCATATAAAGTGATAAGAAATATGGAGTTATCTGTTTTTCATAAATCTTTCCTGTTCTATTTAGTTTATCGTTCATAAAATATTTGTGGCTAGTGTCACACAATCTGTAAATTGCTATATATGATGTCGTAACGCCCTAGCTTTTTGATAAAAAAAACAATTTAGTTTGCTTCCATAATCCTAGAGGACGTACTAACATGTAGTTCAGAAACAAATCTCATTTTCTAATATTCATAATATGACCAAACTTCAATTTTAAAGAGAGATCAATTCAGGCACAATCTGGAGTCAGGTCTCTTTAATTATTTTGAAAAATGTTAACAGTGTGGACTTTGTATAATAAATTGATAATATTTACGTTTTTTTTTTTTTAGATTTATGAGCTGCCATTCTATGTAGTAATAGACAGAGATTCAAACTCGGTTGTGGTTGCGATCAGAGGGACCTTGTCTTTGCAGGTGAGAAACGTGCCTTAGAAACAAGGATGAAGCAGACAGAATACTGCGAGTTACTTTATTCTTCTACCGAACAACGCTTTAGCTGTTATATAGCGTCTGTTATTAAACACTCAGACTTGATTATTGTCAAATATTCATGCGTAAAAGATGAGATTCTAGTCTTGGTATTACCTTGCTAAATTAAAACGCCTCATATTTCATTCCTCAGAACTTGATTTATCATTACTAAAAGTATTTCACGTTATTTGGTTGAAATCTGATCTATATAGAACGATGAGACAGTCGTCTTTTATACTTTACAGATGCATTTTGATTCGTAACGACAATGAGCAAAATTGTATATTGTCGTTAACCTTTATCGTTTTGGACACGACTGATTCTGCCATTGCGACCAGTGTAGATCATGGCCAGTCTGCACATCCGTGCAGTCTGATCAAGACTCTGCACTATTCGTCATTCAGTCAGTATCGTTTTTGGTAATCGGCTCTTTTAAGACATTACGGCAACGTCCAGATTGAAAGATGGATACGTTCCTTAAAGAAATTTAGCAGGGTAAGGATTTAGTAAACTGCTGTTTCATTAAAAAATATCGCTGCAAGCATATATTCATGTTATGCTTATTTCTTTCGTAGGATGTCATCACGGACCTGGTAATAGAACGGGGTAACCTTGACATTACTGGTGTTCTCTGCGCGTGCGCCCACAATGGAATCTTGCAAAGTGCCATGTACATAAAACAGACACTAGAAAAAAAAGCTATTCTTGAGACAGCATTCTCACAGGCAGAGGTAAATTGCTTATATTATATTACAGTTGAAGTAATTCTAGTAAATAAAATGCGCTCAAACTGAACTAATGCAAGAATCTCTACCTCAGGTGAATAAACGTTGAAATGCCAGACGAGAATAGGGAACAAATTGTGCGTGAAAGATGTGTACTTTAAAATAGACAATAAACTTCATAAAGATAAGTTATGCTTGTAATGAAACATTCCCGTGTTTGTTTAATGTCTGTTTTTTATCTGTAAGCTAAATAAGATATAAAATATAAGAGTCTAAACGAATTGAATCACGTAAACAGATGCTGGTTAGGTAATAAAACATATCTAGATACATATAAAAATAATTCATAGTCTCCTATCCTTTAAAACAGACTGTTTTCAGGTTGATCTGTATAGGATATATCATACATGCAGCATCATACCTTAAATGAAAGAAATTACATAAGACATTTTTAATGTTTTCAGTCATATTTTTAAGAAATAAAGGCAGAATTAAAAATTCCTTTTTAGCTATATCATTTCAAAATGGTAAAAACTTTTAGCAATTATTTCTTGTTAATAAATTCATTATTTTTCCTCATTCAGGGTGCGGACCTTGTTATAACAGGACACAGTCTTGGAGCAGGGGCAGCAGCCTTGCTAGCTATTCTTTTAAAACCCACGTACCCGAAGTTAAAATGTTTTGCATTTTCTCCTCCAGGCGAACTAGTCAGGTATTTCTGAAACCTATATTTCTCGGTGTCGCAGCATCGTACTTAATAAAATATTTTTCGTATCTTTTTTATAAAAAAACTTGCCGCTTTTAAGTCGTGCATTTACATGTTCTAGTATATGATTATCAATAATTATTCCATCTTGGATCATATACAGCTAGACACTTTTAGATATTGAATTATGTATGGATATGTAGCGAGACCGCTTACAACCAAGTTGATATATTTATACTCAAAATACAAAACTGGTGAAATGCAAAACTGACTCCTTGCAGGAAAGTTAATACGGATTCTAACACGATCCAACTGGTTTTCCTACTAAACAAAGAAGGCAGAGAATTGTGTGTTATTACGCAGCAATACACTGTTTACCAGTTTTGTGTGCGTTTCTTTTCAAGTGCACCGCTATGTCATTTGAAACCCACACAAAACTGGCAAATAGCTGGTGGATGTCGAGAAGGATGTACATAATAATCCGTGATATATTGTTAGAATCGAAATAATATATCTTAAACAGTGATTTGGTCTTGTCAATGAGTGAAGTTATTGTTTATCGTTTAGATGCGTATTACTATCACCTTGGCTGCACTCTTATGATATTATTCCTCAGCATTTGAGCTCCAAACATTGATTTTATTCAGTGACAAATCACTGTTCGGAATATATAATAATTCTTAATTTCCACGAATGCTAGGCCAGTCTGGTATTCAATTTCTATAAGAATGTGGACAGATACCAAGTCTGAATTCTTTAAATCGACTAATTGAAAACAAGCCTCCCAAATACATTTACTTTCAAGAAAAATGTTTGCCTGTTCGTTCGTCCCAACCACACTGAAACCTGTGCGTTAATTTGTAAGATTCAATATAAGAAATATATAATTATAGAGTCGGCATTTCTGGAATTTCTGTAATACTTGAGGAAATTGCAGCATGATACAGCATTTTTAGTTAGTTGTGTGTAATAATGTAAGGTGACTTTCACTTTCTACTCCATATGAGCCGCATCATGAGAAAACCAACATAGTGCATTTGCGACCAGCATGGATCCAGATCAGCCTGCGCATCCGCGCAGTCTGGTCAGGATCCGTGCTGTTCGCTTTCAAAGCCTATTGCAATTAGAGAGACCGTTAGCGAACAGCATGGATCCTGACCAGAATGCGCGGATGCGTAAGCTGATCTGGATCCATGCTGGTCGCAAATGCGCTATGTTGGTTTTCTCATGGTGCGTCTCATATCTTTAATTACTACTGTATCATATTTTGTGTACAGTTACAAATACTATACATAGAACACTATTTTATGCGTTGATATTATACACTTACTGATTGGCTTGCCGGAAAATAGTGAAAACTATTTCCGAGGTCCTAAAGAAAAATAATTCACATATCTTCTAAAATGTTTTGACCAGTAAACAGTTTTTGAATATAGACCGGTCATGTACTAAATAAGAATAGTACATAACGTTTTGCATAAATCGCCGGCTTTAGGTTAGTGCATTTGAACGAGATATTTGTTCTACACAGGTTTGTTGCGCTGAAGTCAGAACTGAAAAAAAACTTCGAAGTTTATTTCTGATGTCATGTAATAAAATATTTATTGAATGATTTGCCGGTCAACATTCAAAACTTTTCGCCCGAGTGCTGAAGGAAGACCCTCGGGCAAATTATTTTGAAAATTGACTGACAAGTCATTCAAGAAGTAAGTACTAATTATTTGTAATTTGTAATTTGAAACTGTATTTTTGTATTACACAGACTTATAAAGTATATTTAATCAAGATTGTTTCAGGTTCTCAATTCGGAAATATTATCCGTTGTTACAGATAAATGTTTGTGTACATGCGCAGATTTCAGTAGCATTTGTATTTGGAGCCTCGATGTTACAGATGTACTTTGTTAGATATGGACAACTTGTTTAAACGGCTTAGGCTGCCAAGTTCTCATGTAACTTTGAGGTCCATACTATGACAGCTGACAGTTTTTTTTTATATAACAATGTTTGACCTATAGTTACATTATTCGCATAATTGTTTTAAGTTTTACAATTCCGATTGTTGATGTATTTAAACATGCTGTTCACTGATGTAAATGCACAAGCACTATCATGGTCTCTTCCTTTCAATCCCTTTCTGAAACAGAGTTACTAAATCAAATGATTAATTTTCTGTAAAGCAACACCTTTGGCAATTAGTAAATGGGTGTTTATGGGTTATAATATTTCCAATAAGATGACAACAAAAGAACTTCTGTTTTAACTACTTACTGTGGAATAAAAAGAAAAAAAGAAACAGTTACCCCTTTAGACTTACATTGAATTGATAGCAACATACGAGTAGGAATATTCTTGATAATGAAAAAAACTACTCCTAATCCTACTTGTTTTTATAAAACTAATATATTTCGAGTGGGGTTAAACAGGTTTTGCTTAAGAATAAAAAAAATGTTTCAAACAAGAAAAAATCCATTTCATTTTTACTTTTGATATTTGCAATAAATGTACCGATAACAATTAAACATGATCTTTAATATTTCAGTCCTGCAGTTTCAAAGTATGCAGAAGATATCGTGTGTTCAGTTGTCCTCGGTGACGACATTATATCTAGGCAAGGCATGTTGATGATGGATGATCTCAAAATTAATATTATCAAATCTATACACGAAACGAGACTACCAAAGGTAAGTACACAAAATAATTTGTAGACTAACTATATAAAATAAATATGAGCCGCGCCATGGGAAAACCAACATAGTGCATTTGCGACCAGCATGTATTCAGACCAGCCTGTGCATCCGCGCAGTCTGGTCAGGATTCATGCTGTTCGCTTTCAAAGCCTATTGCAATTAGAGAAACTGTTAGCGAACAGCATGGATCCTGACCAGACTGCGCGGATGCGCAGGCTGGTATGGATCCATGCTGATCGCATATACACTATGTTGGTTTTCTCATGGTGCGGCTCATATCATCAAACCTGTATTTAGATAACCGAAAGTAACTACATATAATTCATATGATCAGTTCCACATATAAAGCAAGATTTCCCAAGATAAATCTATATGTATCGTTAGAAGGTAAAATATTTTCCGGTCGCTGGAGGATATTATATTAACCTCATCAATGCTATTGACGAAACTTGATTACTGATGGAAACATAATTATATATATATATATATATGGAATCATTTATGTGATTCTTTCAATTGGTATAGCGGAAATTAACGCAATGGTGCAAAATTTGTACCTGATCCCGAGAGTTAAAGAAATATAATTTAGTTGTTATATACCACAGATACTACCATAACAGGTTTTTTTTCATTTAATTACTAATTATGTAATATAGTGTGGTGTTACCCAAGACAGTGATGTCCCCGGGGTTCTCGTCAACTCTTTACAGAATAGATTAATATATCTTACACGTTGGAGTTGGTTAAATCATATTTTAGAGGAGCAGGCTTTTTTTTTTTACTTTCGGCATAGGTACAGTTTTCGCACTGGTATGTTCCCTTATCAAGCTGTATCCATACGACATAACATTGCTTGCAAATACATTTAAAGTAAACAGTATCGTCCAAGAATATTTTATAATATTTATTTTTAGTATCAAATATTTGCGAGTGGATGTTGGCGGATGTGTTGTGGCAGAGCAGGTACTCTTGATGAAAACATTGAGTACGGGCATATAGAAAATGGCTCCACAAAAACTAAAGATAGCAATAAATATGAAATGAACAGATGCAGTTTAGAAGTAAGTTTTGATTGAGATTTAAGCTTAGAAACATTTTTGATCTAACAATGTACAGAAATTCAACACAAAGATAAAAGTGCCACCCATGGCAGAACGTCTTGTCCATTTGTTCAATCTATTGGGAGAGGGCCGATCGCTAATGTTGTAAGAACTTGGGCCCAACCCTTTTGCTTTTCATTGTATCGTAAATGTTTTGTTTCTGTATATACAGTTATATATGAGCAATAAAATATGACTAAACTAATTTGTTCTTTCAATAGTAAATTTTGAATACAAAAGTTAGAAGTGCATTTGTATGTGGCAGTATCATCTACCAAGAAATATTGTCATTTTAAGTCGATTTTATTCTTCCTCTGGCAATGTAATTGCATACTATATAAGTGTTAGTAAGACTCCCCATGAATATTCTAGGCGTATCTTTTAAGATTCACGTTACTCGGCTGATTTCTGGTTTAACTTATATATAATGTATATATAGGCATGTAAAAATCAGTTTCTGTAAATTTTCAGATGTCACTTACAGAATGCATGGCGCATAGTCAACAAATAAAAAGTACATATCAACCTCTTGTTTTACCCGGGCAAATTCTTCATGTTGAACCAAGGTAAGAAGGCTCCGGCGTATATACTTCTGTGTGGTAATGACGACTCAGTGTCTTACACTTAAAGTATGTCCTCTAGCGTTTCAAGCAAAATGTGCACGTGCTTTGAGGTCTTAGTCTACAATTATATTCGAGCTATGAAGGGCGGTATCAATGCACAGTACAGAATATATCTAAACGTGTCTGTAATTAACTTTATATTTTATCATTTGTCAGAAATATGTCCACATTTTACTCGAAAAATGTTGAATAGCGGAATCAGAATTCAAAATTCTAGACTTTAACACTGAACTACATGCTAAAGGTTACTTTAAAGCAGCAGTGTGCAATGTAGCGTCTTTTAGCAATGTTTACAGTCCAGTTAATCTAGGATGCCGCCCATCTACATGTAGCCACCATCCCAAGGAATAGTGTGTCATTATTTGATGTACTATTATGATGAAAATCGACATATTAATGAAGAGAAAAATTTAGGGACGCCCCACAAATTAGCGACATACTTTTTACCCAACATACACTTCATGAAAATAGTTCTGATAATACATTTATGTATGTACATGATGATAGGTGGAGAGTTTAGGTCTGTTTTCACAACTGCATCTGCACACATGATCAGTCAATCTTTTTTCAAACAGATAAATTATCTTACACCCTACAGAAACAAAATATGGTCTAAACTTGATTAAACACTTCAAGTACAGTGCATACTGCTGCGATAATTCAGTAAAATGTTTAGACATTAACCACATTGCCTTCACATAATATATGCCACTGTCAGCTTGTAACTAGATACTTTTAATGCAAATCATGTATAAATACCATCATGGAAACACAAAAGAACATAGTTATTCTATGGCGGGTCTTTAAACACAAGCCGCACGGAATAATTCACACGGATATGACCGCGCGAAATATATGTCATTCTTTTTGTTTGAATTAATTGATACATGCTTGTTACATTATTCTTTAAACTATGAATATTTTTTATATTACAGCCATGACAGTGGTGACGAGACTTTCACAGCAGCCTGGAAGTTACCCGACACTTTTACAGAAATCATCGTTAGTCCAGACATGTTAGCACATCATTTTCCGGACGCTTTGTTAGATGCCATTGACGAATTACGTGAAAAGAATACTCCTGTACAACCTGTTTCACGGACCAAAGTGGAAGATAAAATTGATACAAGAATAACAGTGGAGTAACATGAGAAAACATTAGGCCAATCAGAAATTGTGTCAGGTCACTTCAAGTTGTGGCAAGAATGGGTATTCATACAATTGGGAGCTGGTGCAGCAATATTAAAGTTCCTGAACCTTCCCTCGGGTGAATTTTCGGTTTAGGTTTATACGCCGTAGGTGTTTGTTTTCTTAAGACGTATAGCAAAATGTTCAGAACAAGTAGAAGAGGCTTTCAATACCGGTTGCTATATCATATGTACTTCGGCTGTCCACTTTCCATTTTTGTTAGATAATATCAAACTTCTTTTTCACAATTATTTTGTAATTATATCTGTAATTATTGTGTCCTGGTACACTGGGTGTTTGAAAATGTTTTTCAAAACATTCATTTCAAAACATTGCAAAAGTTGCCAAATGAAAGTGAAAGTAGAGCTGTCAAACATAACCAAAACAAAGCAAATGAAAAAATAAAGACGTTTGGTAGTTTCTACAAAGGAGCATGTCCACAGTTGATGTACATGTGATATAAGACAAAAACTTTTAAAACAGGCTTGCCTTTGTATAAATTATTCTTTTTCTGAACAATTTAGTATGTAGCCTATGTTATGAATAGTATTGGCCTATGAGGTAAAATTTCCCAAATTAACTCACCTGAGGAGTTGGCTTCAAACACTTTACATGGTCTGTGAAGGCCACGTAAGAATATTTGTTTGTTAAATTAGTGTTCTAGTCTGTAAAACTGATAAGCACAGTCGCATTCACAGAAGTGGACCATTTAATTTTATTGACATGACGTATTTTCATCTCAAAGACTGTATATGATTACTTCGGTGTAATTGTATCATATTTTTTTTATCATGTTGTACTTAAAGAAAATTTAAAGAATGCATGTCATGCTTTATATGAAAGACATTTCTTGCATACCAGACAGGATTTTCCCATGTGTTTGCCGGTGTGGAAAACTGGTCTTTCTCCTCCCCAATCCCCGGAGTATAAGATGGCTGAAATGTAGGTTCGAATATGTAAATTCATACGCTACTATAATAAAATAGTGCTTAAAAGAAAAGCTTCTCTTCTATTAACTGAGGAAAACGGTATGCAAGAAAAACAATCCTATATCGAGGGTTCAACGCAATAAGGGCGTATCTACATATGATTATTATTTGTAGATACGCCCTTATTGCGTTGAACCCTCGATATCACAAATTGAAGGTGGGTTGAAAATATCTGGCTCTCGGATTTCTGTTTTTTTTTCTTGTTTCTTTTTGGTAACTTGGAGCTTTGTAACCGCATATACAGTTACCCTCGAGCCAGATAATTTCCATCTGCACCTTCAACCAGTGATCTTCTTTAAATTAGAATCGTACGCCACAGCTGTATAACTTTATACAGCATAATTTGCATGCGTTGCTTTATAGTTCTAAGATTTACAAGCATTTCAATATGTACTGCATATATTGTATGTGTAATTCTTCTGATTTCTAGCAAGTATTTTTCAATTTGTAAAGATGTTACGAATTGTTTCGCAGATAGGTGAATGGGGTGGGTACAGTACTTAATTGAGAAATGGCGTCGAAAAACGTTTCAGTTCTGTAGTAGTTAGACTGATTTATATACATGTGTGTGTAGTATTATGTATTTTTTGTCAAGTATTCTATGGTCTTTGTTGCATATTGAAATACGCTTGTCGCTATTTTATGTTTTATTAAATATCAGGCGAAAAAATCAATGGGCCAACAAAAAACGGAAACAAAATTTTATTTTGTGTTCATAGAATTCCAAGGTTGTGTTTACATTAAATATTTAATTTGTTATATTTATAAGATATGTATTTGAAAAAAATAAACAATCATTCCTTATGTGACTTGTTGATATGAAAATAAATCTATTTAGTTTTCAGAAGAGACGTTTAACCACGTGTTGGTGTGTCCGCACGACACTGGATCTTCTATTCCAAGACTTAGGAAAAAACGTTCTGAAAAGGAAATACATGTGCCATTACATCACAACAGAACTGAACAGAACCCATATTTATTTCCAAATCATTTACTTAGTGCATTGGCACATAAAGACTTTACTTTGTACATAGGTACATGAAAACTTTACTCAGTACATTGGCACATGAAGACATTACAATGTTTTAATTAAGTAAAGTCTTTATGTGCCAATGTACTAAGAAATGTCTTAACGTACCAATGTACTAAGTAAAGAAGAAAGAAGACTTTACTTAGTACGTTGGCACATGAAGACTTTATTTAGTACATTGGCACATGAAGACTTTACTTAGAACATTGGTACATAAAGACGTTTCTTAGTACATTGGCACATAAAGACTTTACTTTGTACATTGGCACATGAAGACTTTACTTAATACATTGGCACATAAAGACTTTACTTAGTTCATTGGCACATAAATACTTTACTTACTACATTGGCACATAAAGACTTTACTTAGTACATTAGCATACTTATTACATTGGCACATAAAGACTTTACTTAGTACATTAGCACATAAAGACTTTACTTAGTACATTGGCACATAAAAACGTTTCTTAGTACATTGGCACATGAAGACTTTACTCAGTACATTGACACATAAAGACTTACTTAGTGCATTGGTACATAAAGACTTTACTTAGTACATTGGCACATGAAAACTTCACTTAGTACATTAGTACATAAGGACGTTTCTTAGTACATTGGCACATGAAGACTTTACTCAGTACATTGACACATAAAGACTTTACTTAGTGCATTAGTACATAAAGACTTTACTTAGTACATTGGCACATGAAAACTTCACTTAGTACATTAGTACATAAGGACGTTTCTTAGTACATCGGCACATAAAGACTTTATTTTGTACATTGGCACATGAAGACTTAACTTAGTATATTGGCACATAAAGACTTTACTTAGTACATTGGCACCTAAAGACTTTACTTAGTACATTGGCACATGAAGACTTTACTTAGTACACTGGTACATAAAGACGTTTCTTAGAACATTGACACATAAAGACTTTACTTAGTACATTGGCACATGAAGACTTTACTTAGTACATTGGCACATAAAGACGTTTCTGATTACATTGGCACATAAAGACTTTACTTAGTTCATTGGCATATAAAGACTTTACTTAGTACATTGGCACATAAAGACTTTACTTAGTACATTGGCACATGAAGACTTTACTCAGTACATTGACACATAAAGACTTACTTAGTACATTGGCACATAAAGACGTTTCTTATTACATTGGCACATACAGACTTTACTTAGTACATTGGCACATGAAGACTTTACTTAGTACATTGTTACATGAAGACTTTACTTAGCACATTGGTTCATAAAGACGTTTCTTAGTAGAATCTACTTTGGCACATAAAGACTTTACTTAGTACATTGGCACATGAAGACTTTACTTAGTACATTGACACACGAAGACTTGCATTGTTGTTCCATCTTATAACACTGGAGAGTATAAGACGTTTCTTAGTACTTTGGCACATAAAGACTTTACTTAGTACATTGAAACACGAAGACTTGCATTGTTTTTCCATCTTATAACACTGGAGAGTATAAAATCTCTTATTTTGTAAAAGAAAGCAGCAGTAAGCGAATCGCCTAGATGAAGGCCAAGTCGGCGCATCAGCAGGGGAGTCATTCAAGTCAGCGGTCGGGAAAACGTACTAAACACATGTGTCCTTACCCCAAGGTTATACATGTTAGTACCAGTTACTACAGAATGTATTAGTTAGTTGTCGTACTTCCTCAAAATCTACAGGGTTTGGACATTTGTACACATGAAAAGTTGCATAATAACACAAAATAGGATATAATATAATGTTCTTCATGCAGATTATTAAAAATGTAAATTATACCAGATATGTACGTCAGACGCAGGCAAGAAAGGATGATTTCTTTAGCTCCCAGTGCGTTTAAATTCCGCATATTGTAGCTAAAAGACTGAAGTGTCTAAAGCTGGGGTGGGATGGTAGAGGAAGACATCTAATACTCCTCTGGCTTTTATCTATGGAAAGGGTAGAACGTCTAGCATCCTGTAAGCAAACTTGATGACTTCCTTACATATAAGAATTCTATAGCCTAGTCGGAGTTTCAAGCCTATAGAGTGAGGGGAAAGTGATTGAAGTCAGCCAATTGATTAAGGGCATATGTCACAATCTTGTCGGAAAAGAAAGCCCCTTCTTGATCCTTTTATCTTTTTGTTAGGACAGTGTGAAATACTAGTATCACTCGTGAATCGCAAGTGCAGATAACAGGGTACATGTATACAATCGACCGACGAGATCCTCAAAAAGTGCACAATGGACAGATCTGATTAATAAAACTTTCTTTTCCTTCCAAGTGAAGACAATACACCAAATGTTAGGACTTTAATAAAAGTTAGAAAAGATAAAACAAAACTCTACATTCTTTTAAAAGTCCCAATATAAAGATTGTATTTTACCTTCAAACTTTCAGATGTTAACGTTCATTCTTATTTCAACACATTTATATTCATTTTAACTTTTCCCTTTGATCTCTGTTTTCGATCAATCATGTTTACAGCACACTATAGATTTAAATATGAGAATATACATGTACAGTAATGGGTATAAATATCCGATCATAGAACAGAACAGAACAGAACATATTTTATTTCTCACAAAAACTATTACAGTGAGTTTCTAGTGACAAGCAAAAACATTTTAATATTCATGTGATAACGAAAATGTGACATTAAGAATACAGATGTGTCCAAATGAATGGATGGAAAATATTTTCGGATGGACATACATAATTAACAACGGTTTGATGTGTGTCGATATCTGTACAATAACATATACATACAGTCTAAAGCTGATATTTCTACTAGTATCACCTTCATTATACAATATGTTTAATATCTACTCTTGGACAGAAACGAATATTATACATATATAAATATCTGCCCAAAACTCACAATATGTCTTATAATCTGGCATATTACACATTAACTCTAGTGTTTTGTAAACAGTAGCCTTATGGCATAAAAACAATATACTTCATTATAATCAAACCTGTTTCTCACTGCAAGATCGCAGTCTACTATACACATTCAAATACAAGAATAGTATTATACATGTACACTGCTGCTTTAGAACAGACGTTATATTTACAAATAACACAAACATAATTACCGGTATACATAAAATAATTCATATTAGAGTCTAAGTCTACGTATTTCAAGTGCTTCCTGGATAAATTTAGCTACGTATTTCAAGTGCTTCCTGGATAAATTTAGCTACGTATTTCAAGTGCTTCCTGGATAAATTTAGCTAACATATATAGTTCTGGTTTATTTTTGGTGGATAACAGTTGGGTAAATTTAAACATACTTGGTCTAGATCTATAATAATGTTTGATATATTTACGTCTCACTTGTTCATACGGGAAACATTTAAATACAAAATGAAATTCATCTTCTATATCATTGCTGTTACATATTTGACAGAACCTTAAATTTCTGTCTATTCTGTCTCGACCATATCGGCCAGTCTGTATTCTTAGACTATGAGCAGACACACGAAGTTTTGTAAGTGCAATGCGCAGATTGCGAGACACAATATTATTTAAATATGGTTCCAGTTCTAATGATTCTTTAACACTTTTATACAGAGTCAATACTTCCATACTATTAACACCATTTCGCCATTCTTGGGTAAATTCGTTTATCAGACGTTGTTTAAACATAGAAATAAATACTGAATCTACATTCTTCATCAGATGCCTATTATTTATAATATCATTCCATTTATATAAAGACCCGTATTTTGACAAAAGATCTTTAACATGAGTAAACCAATTTACTTTGCCCACGGCGGAATCATTAAGCTCGGAGTTTACAATGGTTTTAGTTATAATATTATTGCTCTGGCATAATTTTAACCAATATTTTACAATGCGCACATACCTATTAATATATAAAGGGTACCGTCCCAATTCCCCATATACTGCAACATTACATGTGGATTGCCTAACTCCCAACAATGTTTTGCGAAATTTAATATGTAAAGTTTCCAACTGTTTGGACTTAGAAAGTCCCCATATTTCACAGCCGTAGCTAACTGTGGAACCCACAAAGGAATCAAGTAGTTGCAATGCTAATTTTGGTGATGTTTCATGTTTCTTTAAATTGGCAATTAGCGTGTTCATAGCTTTAAGGCCTTTTCCGTACATAGTCTGGGTGTTTAATGTAAAATTCCCTGTATAATTCAGAGTAACCCCTAAATAATTAAACTCATTTACAGTCTCCATAATACAAGAGTTGTTTCCATAGTACCAAGATTCGCCTCTAAGCAAGCCTCCACGTTTTCTAAACACAACACATTTAGTTTTGTCTACATTTACTTCAAGGCCCCAAGTATTACAATAATCATAAAGTGTGTCTAGAGACAACTGCAAATCAATAGGTGTTTCAGCTAAAATTACCGTGTCGTCAGCAAATAACAATAAAATAAAACATAATTCATTTAAAGAGAGCCCAACATCTATTCTCTTTTGCAAATACAATTCTAAATCTTCCACAAACAAAGAAAACATAATCGGGGAAATTATCTCCCCTTGACGTAAGCCGACTGCAATTTCGAAGTAATCTGAAAAACTACCAGTATCTAATGAACGAACACATGATTTAACTGAAGAATACATACTTCTAACTATGCGTAATATTTTCCCGTTAAGACCCATTATACAATTTATACCACAATGCGTTTCTATAGATAGAATCGAAACAACGTTTCATATCAATAAAACAACAATATAAACGTTTGCTGTTATTAATAAAGTTTTGTATCAAACAGTTTAGTATAAAGATCCGTTACTGTTGATCTAATTCTATCCTAAAACCAAACTGTGCTATCAAAACTATCATGTTGTTATCATCCGACCATTTCGTGATGCGTGCATTTAAAACAGAAGTAAATAATTTGCCTAAATTGCTTAATAAGGTAATACCTCTATAATTGTTGACATTACATTTATCTCCCTTTTTATATAGCGGTACTATAATACCCTTAGTCCAAACCTCTGGGAAACAACCTGAATGCAGAATATTATTAAACAATATAGTAATATGTCCAGCTAAAATGTCACATCATACAAGTTACAACTATAGACTATCGATCACGTCTATACATAGTTCAGTGACCTAATTTTTCATTCATGAATAAACCAGTTGTATACAATGACTAACCAGGTTTAAATCTCAGGCTCTGTCACAGGTAAATATAGAAGTATTACAAGACATTTGTACCTTATATGGGACAAGTTTCGTAGAATTTTGAAGTGACAAATGCATTTTCCTAGTACGCCCTTTAAGTTTTTGGTATAAATATGGATAAATCCTATGTATTTAACCAAAATAAACTACTCCACCAGAGAAATTGCAAAGTATAGGCAGACATAAGTAACTGTAAGTAATTTTACTATTCATACTAGATTATTGGCGTGAATTTTATTTTGCTGTTATTAAAAAGATCGCATTGTTTAAAAATGTAACGAAACTGTATTCTGTAATAAAGCATTGTGATTTCTTTTACATAATACATGTATTCATATACTTCCTCTAATGCAAACACTGTTACTATGGCCTTTCTAGTATTACATTTGAAAAAAAATATGTTTAATTAATTCGTATTCGTAAAATTCGTATTATTCATGCAATGTGATTTTCTAATATAAGCTCTAGTATATCTGTTTCGTATTTTCTAAAAGGCTTATAGCCTTGCTGTAAAAGATTCGTGTTTTTTATAGCACGTCATGTTTAGTGTTTAGTCTATAACACGATAAAAATCATAATGTAGAATATAGAAGCTTTATATAGATATAAAACTGCCTTTGAAAAGCTAGACTGTTAAATATGATTACAGAGTTTATTTAACATTCAATTAAATCCTGCATGGCTTTAAACAAATATATTTTATCTCAAAACAGATTTCATCGGAAAAACCTTCTATTTGAAAAAAATGTTTTTTTTTTATTATTTAGACAAAATGAGTTATTCATACGAAGAAGATGTTTCTGCTGTTGTCATTGACAACGGGTCCGGCATGTGCAAGGCAGGATTCGCCGGTGACGATGCACCTAGGGCCGTATTCCCTGCGATAACAGGCCGACCAAGATATGATATAGTAATGGCGGGGATGGGCGGAAAAGAAACCTACATCGGTGACGAAGCTCAAAGTAAACGCGGTGTCCTGTCACTGAGGTATCCAGTGGAACATGGAATCGTTACAAACTGGGACGATATGGAGAAAATCTGGCATCATACCTTCTATAATGAGCTCCGTGTTGCACCAGAAGAACACCCCGTACTCCTCACTGAAGCACCAATGAATCCAAAGGCGAACCGAGAACGAATGACTCAGATTATGTTTGAGACATTCAATGCTCCTGCCTTTCACGTTTCCATACAAGCTGTCCTTTCTCTTTATGCCGCCGGTCGAACAACAGGAGTTGTGTTTGATTCAGGCGACGGCGTCTCCCACGTTGTACCGATCTATGAAGGATATGCTTTGCCTCATGCAATTCAGCGGATGGACTTGGCGGGGAGAGATCTGACAAAATATTTGTCCAGAATTCTTCATGAGCGTGGGTATAATTTTACATCTTCTTCCGAGATGGAAATAGTTCGTGATATTAAAGAGAAAATGTGTTATTCTGCATTAGAATTTGAACAAGAAATGTGTTCTGCCGCGAAGTCGTCAATTGCTGAAAAAAGTTACGAGCTTCCAGATGGACAAGTCATGACGATCGGAAATGAAAGGTTCCGTTGTGTAGAAACTCTGTATCAGCCATCTTTCATTGGAATGGAAAACGTCGGTGTTCATGAACTACTTTACAATTCCGTTATGAAATCAGATATAGATATTAGGAAAGACTTGTTTGCAAACGTCGTATTGTCAGGTGGTACAACAATGTTTCCCGGTCTTGCAGATAGAATGAAACGTGAACTCGACAACCTGGTTCCCAGCACAATGAAGGTGAAGGTTATTGCTCCACCCGAACGGAAGTATTCAGTTTGGATCGGAGGATCGATTCTGTCTTCCTTGTCCACATTCGGTCAGATGTGGATTTCAAAACAAGAATATGACGAGTGTGGACCTAGTATTGTCCACAGGAAATGTTTCTAAACTCTCACAAACGACATAAAATGTGCAATAAAATATTCCACTGATGGACTTAGTAAATGTACGACATGGCTTGAGGTAGCCTTAATGTATGAAAAATACTTTAGAATGAAATTAGACGAGTTGACAGGAAAGAAATGAACCTTCTTGCCGTTTTCGGCAGTTACATGAGTAAACAATAAGCTCATTTCAGTGAAATTCGCATGACATTGTGAAAAAGATGAATTGTATCTTAGTTTGAAGAAAATTTTATTACATGAATAAAAATTTTTGTAAATAACAAGCGCAGTTTTTAAAATCAAATTCACGAAATGTACTACAGATAGATTCCAGTTCCTTAGTCATTGCAATGGGAAGCAAGAAATTAGGACAGTAATATTATATTTCACGCTTTCATAAGGATTATATATTCGTTCACTTAGATTGTTCAGATACCTTGTCTTTCAATTGATTATTGTTGTCCAAATATTTGTTTTTAGTACCTTTAAGTACAGTTGAATTTGCGTTCTTATTATACAACATTCTATTTTCATTTACAATAAATGACCACTTTGTTGTGACAATTTATATTGTTTTTTCCTGGATGCAACCTTTGATCTTGGTTGTAACCTGTTTTCGACTTCGCTTACAAAGGCCTATGACTGTCGACTGTCTAGAGATGAAAACGACAAAACGTTTCCAAGTATTCAAATGCAAAACAACGAAATATAGGTTTTAGCCCGGATCACGTTTGATTTTCGTGACAAGCATATTGTGGTAAACGAAAAAAAAAGGTTTTACGAGGTCAGTCACTAAAGCCCAAATCACATCGTTCCAATATTTCTTATGCACTGAACAAAACAGCTAACCCGTGATTTGCTACTTTGCAAAAATCTTAACAAGGAACAAAACACCTAACCCGTGATTTGCTATTTTGCAAAAATCTTAACAAGGAACAAAACACTAACCCGTGATTTGTTATTTTGCAAAAATCTTAACAAGCCGAACAAATCAGTAAACCACAATATTTGTTTTTATGCAAATCTTAACAAAACAAACAGCTAACCCGTATTTGCTATTTTGCAAAATCTTAACAAGGACAAAACACTATACCGTGAATTTGTTATTTTGCAAAAATTCTAAAGGAACAAAACAGACATGATTTATTATTTTGCAAAAGTTAACAGGAACATTATCGCTTAGCCGTAATTGCCTATTTGCAAAAATTTAACAATTCCCGAAAGTAATTCTTTGAGTAAAGCACACAATTAGTCTTATATGTTGTTAATAACATGCCAACATTTAAAAAATATCAAGTCATGCAGAGATTTAGTATTATTCATTTTATTACTACATTTTATGTTTTAAAGTCACAAATATACACATAAAAATTGGGTTTTCGGAAAACGAGAAAATATCGTAAAGAAGAAAACAGACGTATAGATTTTCATTTTTAGTAGAACAAAGTTAATCCTTGGACACGATTGATTCTGCCTTTGAGACCAGTGCAGATCATGATCAGCCTGAGTTTGCGGTAACATGTATTAAATTGCAGATGCCACTGTAAAACAGTAAATATCAACCTCTTGTTCCACCGGGGCAAGTTCTTCATATAAGTAGTCCCTCCAGAGGTAGTCACTCCTTCAGATATACAATACTTAAGCATCACTGATTTTATCTATATTTTACAAACAGCTTTACGCTCATGAATAATTTTGGAACTGTAGTAAAAATCTTTATTACTAGCTATGGTACAGATACAGTAGCGGTACTTTTGACACGATATAGAGGCTTATTCATATATAATTTTATAGATAGATGATTTTTATGAAATGTTTTAATGTTTTGAACGGGATGTCTGAAACGTGTATGGTATGGCATATCAAACGTTGCTAAATTATATATGTATGTTATTATTATCTGTGTTATTTCTCGTATGAGCAAAAACTGTATAAATAATTCTAATAATTTTTATAACAATTTTGTCGTGTTTAGTTTAGATAATACACAGTTTCAGTGCGGCCATTTTTATCTGCTTGTAACCATGAAGATTCGATTAGTAAACAAATGCTGGTTCTAATTAACTAATTCTATACGAGCACAATATTATATGAGCCGTGCCATGAGAAAACCAACATAGTGGTTGTGCGACCAGCATGGATCCAGACCAGCCTGCGCATCCGCGCAGTCTGGTCAGGATCCATGCTGTTCGCTAACAGTTTCTCCAATTCCAATAGGCTTTAAAAGCGAACAGCATGGAGCCTGACCAGACTGCGCGGATGCGCAGGCTGGTCAGGCTCCCTGCTGGTCGCACACCCACTATGTTGGTTTTCCCATGGCACGGCTCATATTTTTATTGATTTGACGTAAAGTATACTTACTTTTGTGTTAAAGGAAAGTATGTAAACCGATGTACGTTTACACTGAATTGCAAATTTCATATTAGAAACTCAGACTATACGAACCCCAAGTATCTGTGTATGCGATATCAACTCAATTTGACCAGCCTCTTGAAGGACGAACAAACAGACAAGCGGATGAAAAGACAGACGAGATATCAAGGGGTCAGAGAGAAAGTGTTATTTGTAAATACAGGTAAAGAAGCACTTAGAATAGTTTCGCTCTGAAACCTCGATATGAACGACGTCGAAACTGTAGCGTAGATGTAAAAAGTCGTATGCAATGGATAATCATTATGACAGTCATATTGTTCAAAATACATCGTTAACTACTATCATCAGTCCACTTAATAGCTATCCCCTGTGCAGTTGTCTATACTCAGTACACCCTTAGGCCATCAAAAAGATTATTTTAAGGAGACCAATGTCTTTTCAAACAGCGTAAGCAAACAAAAAAAAAGACACTTATAAAAAGTACGTTGCATGCACATTGCACCAT
The DNA here is from genome assembly GCF_021730395.1 of Mercenaria mercenaria. NCBI lineage: Eukaryota > Metazoa > Mollusca > Bivalvia > Venerida > Veneridae > Mercenaria > Mercenaria mercenaria. The sequence goes on along the minus strand of NC_069362.1, from coordinate 86,047,081 downwards.
ATTCTGCAAATGATATTATTAAAATCTAGCTTCAGAAGAACAGTTTTAGTGTCTTGGTATTAACAAAGCACAATATTTTCGGATTGGAAACGCCGAAGAAAAACACTTGCGGTTAAAACATTTAGTACAAAATACATCTGATTCACGACTTTCAAGCGTATATCAGCACAGTCACAATCATAACTTCTGTTTCATTTTAAACAACTGATTCTCACAACAACAGATGCTTGCTAATGAGGTGGTTGGGGTGTCAGCTGTGGTCGGGGTCCGTCAAACATTTCCTTATTGAAAATACATAGTTGTGCATGATTTGATAGGAAAGTATGGTGTTGCATAAGATTAGCAACAACATCCAAAAATTATTACCGAAATTACCGAAAGTCAAATATCTACATGTCACACTAAGGGGTCATTTGTAATAAACAGAACATACCTATATCTCAAAGGTGCTAATTATTTCAACGAAGAACTGAATATGTGGCCGCAAATAATTATGTATGACAGTGCATTTTGAAAGTATACATGTTGTTCAAGACATTTCCAAATTTCAATAAATTCAAATTATACGATCATAAGAATTAATTTGCATTTTACAAAATTTATAAGCGTTAAATTCAAAAACACGTACGGATGACACACATTACAAAAAATAATGATGATATATAACGCTTACTAAGAAGAACAATTTGCTTTGGGTTTTTTTTCTGTTCTGCGAATACGTTTGTGTTTTAATTAACGCTTTCGATCAGTATTAATGATTTTTTCTCAGTAAGTATATTTTTTTCTAAAACGTTTTAAAAAGAAAGTGGGATGTGTCATAAAGATGAACAGAATGATAGAAAAAAATCCATTCATATATTCATGACAAATTCGATATGTTACTGCTAACATGGATATACAATTTCAAAACTGTACTGTCTACATTTTTAAAATTTTGGCAAAGTGCGTAGTTCAGTATAGATAAAGCATTTAGCGGTCCAGTTAATAGAAATTAAAGAACATTTTGTTTGTGATGTGAAGGCTAGAAACTTAAAAAAACGAAATGAATGCAAAATCTATCATTTTATTATGTTTATTTATTTATTTTGGACAATTTCAGTCTTTCAGAAAGCTGTATTTCAGGAACGACAATAAACCCTAAATCAATAATAAATTTGTCTTTAGAAAAAAATCTATTAGGAATATTTGTAAACGAAAAAAAAAAAGACATGCAAATTCGCTAGTGTTCAAGTCAGTTTACACAAAATTTACAAATATAACATTTAAAAAATCGTTTCACCTACATAACCATAGCAAAACAATTGCTCCGCCCCATCAGGTTTCTGAAAGCTTTGATTATTCTTATTTTCTATTTGTTGTTATATTTTTGAAAACCTACCGCCTTACTGAACATTTGTGAGCGATCATGCAACTTTCAGTGAGAATTGTGCTATGATATTCGACGAGAGACACATCTCCACAACAGTCGTATATTGCATAGGAGCAAGATATTTGTAACTTTTTTTTTAAAATATATCATCTTAAAATACCGAAAAAATGATTAAAAACTTACCGAATGAAGTATAAAAAGTCTTACGTAGAAGTAACACATGTGTTTTGACATAAACATAGTGAAATATAATTATAATTAATTAAACATCCGGAATTTAATCAAAGTAAACTATACTGCGAAGTGCACAGTAAGTATATTTACAGTTTATATGCTATATTATTTGCGTAATTAATATAAAAAAAAAACACACATACAATTTAAAAATAAGGTAAGAAAGTTGTACTTGTTACAAAATGTGATTTCTTTACTATAATATTTATATGAGAAAATATTAACACCAAATCTTAAATATCATAAATGACATATATTGGAACGCATTGCAATTTAGCTGACAATAAAGTAGACTAATTTTAATAATCAGCATGTAGATGTTGTTCTACACCTTTAAACAAGACAGTCCAGGTACAATAGTCATCTGGCACTTCAGGTACCGTTTTTAAAAAGAACATTTTCCCTAGTTGTTCAGTGGAACACATTTAAAAAGCAACATTTGCTCTATACTACGGTGTTCCGTTTGGACAATTGTGACATTTTATTGAATCCTAAACCGCGATGCACGATGGTACGATGACGAAAACGCGATGGCACGATGATGAAATCGCGATGGTACGATGGTGAAATGTCGATATAATATCGCGTTTTCATCATCGTACCATCGCGTTTTCACCATCGTACCATCGCGTTTTCATCATCGTACCATCGTGCCATCGCGTTTTCACCATCGTACCATCGCGTTTTCATCATCGTACCATCGTACCATCGCGTTTTCACCATCGTACCATCGCGTTATAACCATCGTGCCATCGCGGTTTCATCATCGTACCATCGCGTTTTCACCATCGTGCCATCGCGTTTTCACCATGGTACCATCGCGTTTTCACCATCGTACCATGGCGTTATCACCATCGTGCCATCGCGGTTTCATCATCGTGCCATCGCGTTTTCACCATCGTACCATTGCGTTTTCGCATTCGTGCCATCGCGTTATCACCATCGTACCATCGCATTTTCACCATCGTGCCATCGCGGTATCGCCATCGTGCCATCGCGGTTTCACCATGGTACCATCGCGTTTTCACCATCGTGCCATCGCGTTATCACCATCGTACCATCGCGTTTTCACCATCGTACTATCGCATTCCGGTTAGAAATGCGTAGTTCCGTGCACTTGTATTTTTGTCAACAATAGATGAATGTATCTCAATGTATTTTGTGAGAAGAAATTTACCATTTAGATTCTGCTGTTTTGCAAAATGTTTTACAACCTGTTCAGTGCTCAGTTCATTAAACCTGTGTAAAATCTTCAAGGCCACGTCCTTTGTATTTTATGTATGCATGAAAGTAAATAAAAAGCTGGGTGTAATAGTCACATGATATTATTCAAACTCAGCTTATTCTTGTTAGAATGTACAAGGTACATAGTGCAATGTGAAAATGAGATTGTACCAAGCCTGTATATTATTGACACATATACTGTACCACTGCGCATGACCACCGGAAGGCGATGGTACGATGGTGAAAATGCGATGGTGCGATGGTGATAACGCGATGGCACGATGGTGAAAACGCGATGGTACGATGATAAAAACGCGACGGTACGATGATACGGTGGTGAAAACGCGATGGTACGAAGACGAAAACGCGATATTACATCGACATTTCACCATCGTATCATCGCATCATCGCGATTTCATCATCGTGCCATCGCGTTTTCACCATCGTACCATCGTTGTTTCATCATTGTGCCATCGCACCATCGCGTTTTGGTCATCGTACCATCGTACATCGCGGTTTAGGATTCACTAAATGTCAGGATTGTCCAAACGGAACACCGTATTATACAGTTATAGTACAACATTATATAGAAAAACATAATGTAGAAGGTAGAAACTGTTCAGTTACGACAATTGATCATTAAAAGTGTGTTACAAAGTTAATAATACTATTTAGATATACACGCTTCTTTTGAAAAGCAATATTGCATGAACTAATTGTTTGGACTATGAGTTTATAATTTTGAAATTTCTCTTAAAGGCCTAGATCTTGGCCATGGACCAAGGGATTTCTGTCTTCATTAGCACAGTTTACATTCATTGAATCTTTCAACTCCACTGCACACGCCTTCATGGTCTAGTTGGGACTCTGCTGTGCTTATTGCCCTTTAATTAGCTACTGTTACATAATCGCTGATAAGCAGCTGATAAGACGGAAGTTGTATATTGGATTTGGGGGTGGGGGCACTTATATAGTAGTGGATCTAGGCCTTTAAAGTATGGTTAAAATAATTCGTTTAACAGGCAATTATCTACATGTATTTGAAATACTAAGAAAATTAAATTCTGTTGAACAGCAAACAAATATATAGTTTTTATAGGGTATAATTTTTCATATTTTAAAGCAGACTTTTTATTACTAAGGCGGAATGAGTTATTCATACGAAGAAGATGTTTCTGCTTTTGTCACTGACAACAGGTCCAGCACGTGTAAGGCAGGATTCGCCGGTGACGATGCACCCAGGGCCGTATTCCCTGCGGTAACAGGCATACCAAGATATGACATAGTAATGGCGGGGATGGGCGGAAAAGATACCTACACTGGCGACGAAGCTCAAAGTAAACGTGATTTCTTGACGCTAAGGTATCCAGTAGAACATGGAATTGTTACAAACTGGGACGATATGGAGAAAATCTGGCATCATACCTTTTATAATGAGCTCCGTGTTGCACCAGAAGAACACCCCTTACTTCTCACTGAAGCACCAGTGAATCCAAAGGCGAACAGAGAACGCATGACCCAGACCATGTTTGAGGCATTCAATGCCCCTGCCTTTCACGTTTCCATACAAGCTGTCTTGTCTCTTCATGACGCCGGCCGAACAACAGGTGTTGTGTTTGATTCAGGCGACGGTGTCTCACATGTTGTACCGATCTATGAAAGATATGCTTTGCCTCATGCAATTCAGCGGATGGACTTGGCGGGGAGAGATCTGACGAAATATTTGTCCAGAATTCTTCATGAGCGCGGGTATAATTTTACATCTTCTTCCGAGATGGAAATAGTTCGTGATATTAAAGAGAAAATATGTTATGCTGCATTAGAATTTCAACAAGAAATGGCATTTATTGATGAAAAAAGTTACAAGCTTCCAGATGGACAAGTCATTACGATCGGAAACGAAAGGTTCCGCTGTGTACAAACTATGTTTCAGCCATCTTTCATTGGAATGGAAAACGTCGGTGTTCATGAACTACTTTACAGTTCCGTTATGCAATCAGATATAGATATCAGGAAGGACTTGTTTTCAAAAGTCGTATTGTCAGGTGGTTCAACAATGTTTTCCGGCCTTAAAGACAGAATGAAACGTGAACTCGACAACCTGGTTCCTCGCACAACGAAGGTTAGGATTATTGCTCCACCCGAACGGAAGTATTCAGTTTGGATCGGAGGATCGATTCTCTCTTCATTATCCACTTTTGGTCAGATGTGTATTTCAAAACAAGAATACGACGAGTGTGGACCTAGTATTGTCCATAGGAAATGTTTCTAAACTTTTACAATTTCACATTTTATTATTGCTAATTAATACGAAACCTCTTAGTTTTGAGACAGAACCGAGAAGATATATAACCACTTCGTCGAACTTGTTAAACTGAAACGTTCTCCGTAGGTATGTAGTCTATGTGAAAATGGATGAAATGCGATCGTTAACACACCTGTGGATTATTTCAACATTTCTAGAATCGTATTCTGTGCATACAGTCTGACGCGGTTGATTCTCATTTAGAACATTTTCTTTTTCAGACTGACTTTCAGAACGGTTTCTTTTCACTGCCCTGAACATTGTATTCAACACCGACACTGTAAGTATAAGGACACATCTTTTTGTCCTTTTTCCTGTCAATAGATTTTAGATTTATAGATTATTAGATTTATCGCGAAATATGTACGAGTTCTGCAGCGGAAATATTGCGCGACTTTAGGAATTATAGGAATCATTGTTCGTATCAAAATTTTACAAACTATAATAAATTTCTTTATTACTTTCTATATTATAGACATAGTGACAGTAACGAAGACAGTCTAGAATTGTGATACGTGTGGCTGTATCGAGGCATACCATAGAATATCTTCTTATGAAATTTCATGATGTTCTGAACGGAGTATGTATCGAGCCATACCTTAGAACATAACGGAGAATGTATCGAGCCATATACTACTGAACATCTGTAAATGGATGATTTCTTATGAAATTGCAGCATGATGTTCTGAACGGAGTACATGTATGTATCGAGCCATTCTAAAGAACATGTATAAATGGATGATTTCTTACGAAATTTCATGATGTTCTGAACGGAGTATGTGAATCTTGCACGAGGGTCATTCTAAAATTAATGACAATCGTGTTGGAATATGGTACACAGTCAGTGAACAGACTTCAAATTTAGTTTATCCCTTCAAAGTATTTGCCTTTGACTTTCATGCACTTCCGCAGTCCATTGGAACCAGTGCCCTGCATATTCTTGCGTATTTAATCTATTTATTTATTTTTCTACATTTTGGACTATGAAAATTAATGGTGGCTGTGTTGTAAAGAATCTAAGGAACTTATAATTTTAGTGTCCAAAATAACAAGAGATATGAACTTTGGACCATTTCTGCAAGGCCTGTCAAGAATTATTATGGATCACTAAACTTGCAAAACTTAGGAACAACTGAAATTACGATTACAGTTACTATTTAGCTGCATTAAGGGTCATTCAGTATAATTGCATTTCAACTCTGGTAAGGCGAATCTGAATAATGAAATCAGAGCAACCAACATATTGTCCATATATACGGATAAAACAAATATGAAATCAAAAAGAGAACAACGCACCATCTTGTCGAGTTTTGCGTCCTTTCTGCGCTTAAGTATGCATTTATTGTTTAACCTAGTAATGTCCTGTATGGGCAGGTTACTTTCAACTTGTGCACTTCACCCCGTTGACCTGTGTTATACGGACCGTCCTATTTTGATAAAAGGGAATTTTTGATATGTTGAACATTTTCAAACTATGATTACAGTTATTTTGAAAAGACGCGTTGATCAAAATTTCTTCATACTTAACGTATTAAAGTATAATTATGCTGAAAATCTCATCATTTTATGCTACTTAATTTCACGAAAAGCATGTGCATTAAAATTATTGTTAAAAAATTACTTATCGATAGGTCTGAACTAATCAAATGAAAATTCAGGGTCAAGGGGGTGCGCAAGTTGAAAGATATCGACCTATAATAATGTATTATGGAAAATCTCGTTGCTGATATGTGTTATGCACCAGTGATTGCTTGACAAAGATGAGATATAATTGAAGTCACTATGTATGACTAATCTCATCATACAGGATTTAAGAATGATTTTTCACCTCTCATGTTTTTTATTAACAGATCCTATTATATGTTGAGTTAAATTATAAGTAATTTTTTTAAGAATGAACTGTTACACGAAATTATACAGAAACCGTCTTAATTAATAGAACAAAATATCAGTAAATGAATAAATTACATAAAACATATCAGTATTCAGATTTATTGTATGTGTATATTTGTGTTCATATTATTTCCATAAAATATATTTTTTAACCTTCCGCTATAATCATGCATGTTTGTAATGTATATATATGACGATGAACGTTTAATGTTCAAGTCTTTCTGTAAATAAACTTCTGTTCTGTTCTGTTCTGTAAGATACCGATAGATTGTAGATCAGTAAAGTTTACTTCGAAAACTTTAAATTTGTTATTCATTCTTTACATTTGTTATTTTCACAGTAGGTACAGTTAAACATTGAAGGGCATAATGTGAAAGTTTATTTCGATAAAAAAAAAGAGAGAAATAATCTGTATTATAAAGTGTCAACCGTTTCCGTGTACACAAGTGGTGCATTTTCTCATGTTCTAATTATTAGTTTTAATCACAAATTATTTATAAGAAAAACTGGTGTTAGAAGTGCCCCGAAACGTATATAGGAAACTGAATTAGAAAAGATTAAAAAAACTTCATTTTTGGAAAGATTCCGATGATTCACTTTCTGGCCAAGGGTATTTGTGTTTTCCTTAATAAAGTCACAGTCTAGAGTGCACTGAATTTATGTATTTTCAATATCTTTTCTTTTTTCTTTTCTATGTTTGCTTTATTTGCTATGTATAAGAATAGATTTATAGTCAAAGGTATAAATACTCGATAAAAATAACTATAGCCTTCTACGGTATGGATGGGTACACAGCAATATCGATCATTACTATATATAGTACAGCGACCTTATTATATACCAATTGTATACAGTGACTGACCATTTTTTAATCTCAGGCTCTGTCACGGGTAAATATAGAAGTATTACAAGACATTTATGCCTTATACGGCATGTTTTTCGTAGAATTTTGAAATGACTAATGCATTTTCCTAGTAAGCCCATAAAGTTATGGGTATAAATATAGAAAAACACCATGCATTTATCAAAGTAAAATACTCTACATAAGAAACTACTAGAGGAATACTGCAAAGTGTTAGATATAAATAAACTGTAAGTACATTTACTATTTTTATAATATTACTCGTATAACTTTATGTTGTTGTTAGTAAATAAAAAACTCGCATAGTTTAAAAATGATGTAAGAAAGTTGTATTTTATATAAAGTGTGATTTCTTTTACACTTTTACATAAATTTCAGTGAGATAATATCCAGCTAATTGTACACCAAATGTAACCTAATGCAAGTACTGTTACCTTCTTTCTTACAGTATACTTATTTTAATTGCTAAATATTTAAGCAAGTATATTTGATTCAGTTTCAGTGTAAACTATCTTTAAAACAACACGCCGTGCTAAATGTTTACTTTATACAGTTATAAAACAAGATTATAGAAAAACATAATGCATCTAAAACAGAAAGTGTTCAATTACGACACGACAACCGATTGTTAAAATTCTGTTATAAAGTTATTTTCATAATATTGTTAATTTGCGATTTTTATATAAAGCTTTTTCTTCTTCTAAATAAACTACATAAATTTTGAAGAATTCACTCATTTTGAAATACGAGTCTATACTTTTGAAGCTCTCTTAAAGTAAGGTCAAAGTAATTCATTTAACATGCAAATATCTCGAATAAAATAAATGAGACAATTCATGCTTCGGAAGCATAAAATAGTAACAGACTCGGTTTGACCGAGTCTGTTCATGACAGGTAATGAAATGTGCAAAACCTATCACGGCCCCTAGCACCGGCTTAAGCGTAATATAAAATTAAATGTACTTCATGACCAGAAAATGTAACAACACTGAGTCAAAGTACGGGGAGTCTTTTTACAGTCACAGCACGACACTTACTGATTGCTGTTGTGATAGTTAATACAATCTATAAGAAGATCCTTTAGAAGCATAGAATGCAACCAAGCAAAACAGCATATTCGTTTCGTGTCTCAAAATAAATGTTATTGGGAATACTTCTCATATTTGAAACATATATCTTTTTATTATTTAGGCAAAATGAGTTATTCATACGAAGAAGATGTTTCTGCTGTTGTCATTGACAACGGGTCCGGCATGTGTAAAGCAGGATTCGCCGGTGACGATGCACCTAGAGCCGTATTCCCGGCGGTAACAGGCCGACCAAGATATGATATAGTAATGGCGGGGATGGGCGGAAAAGAAACCTACATTGGCGATGAAGCTCAGAGTAAACGCGGTATCTTGTCACTAAGGTATCCAGTGGAACATGGAATCGTTACAAACTGGGACGATATGGAGAAAATCTGGCATCATACCTTCTATAATGAGCTCCGTGTTGCACCAGAGGAACACCCCGTACTTCTCACTGAAGCACCAATGAATCCAAAGGCGAACAGAGAACGCATGACCCAGATCATGTTTGAGGCATTCAATGCTCCTGCCTTTTACGTTTCGATACAAGCTGTCCTATCTCTTTATGCCGCCGGTCGAACAACAGGAGTTGTGTTTGATTCAGGCGACGGTGTCTCCCACGTTGTACCAATCTATGAAGGATATGCTTTGCCTCATGCAATTCAGCGGATGGACTTGGCGGGGAGAGATCTGACAAAATATTTGTCCAGAATTCTTCATGAGCGCGGGTATAATTTTACATCTTCTTCCGAGATGGAAATAGTTCGTGATATTAAAGAGAAAATGTGTTATTCTGCATTAGAATTTGATCAAGAAATGGCTTCTGCTGCAAAATCATCAATCGCTGAAAAAAGTTACGAGCTTCCAGATGGACAAGTCATTACGATCGGAAATGAAAGGTTCCGTTGTGTAGAAACTATGTTTCAGCCATCTTTCATTGGAATGGAAAATGTCGGTGTTCATGAACTACTTTACAATTCCGTTATGAAATCAGATATAGATATCAGGAAAGACTTGTTTGCAAACGTCGTATTGTCAGGTGGTACAACAATGTTTCCCGGTCTTGCAGATAGAATGAAACGTGAACTCGACAACCTGGTTCCCAGCACAATGAAGGTGAAGGTTATTGCTCCACCCGAACGGAAGTATTCAGTTTGGATCGGAGGATCAATTCTCTCATCCTTGTCCACATTTGGTCAGATGTGGATTTCAAAACAAGAATATGACGAATGTGGACCTAGTATTGTCCACAGAAAATGTTTCTAAACTTTTATAATTTCACAAAGGACATACCATGTGCAATCATGTGCAATAAAATATTCATCTTATATATAAGCCTATATATACGATAATGCTTATTGACAGTAGGCTTAAAATACGTAAGGAAGGTAGGGTACAGTTTCGGAAGAACACAACATACCTTGACTTACTCAGAACTCGTCACAGGATATAATTGAAATTATCTCTTCCTTAAAATATATGATATCTGCACTATGCACTATTTATCTAGTGACTATTTCCTATTTTATTTCATTTTATGTCCAATGCTAAACTCCTTTACGAATGAGAAACTCCCATACGATAAATCATTGAATATCCCTGCTACATGTATTTCTATCAAAATATGCTTCTATTATTACTGCTCTATGTTTCAGCAAACATACTGTCACACAAACCGTGAGCATTTCACGATTTTCACGCTAGCAGTTCTGTAACGATGTATATGTCTACAATAGACCAGTTATAGATGTTTTCTAAAACATTTTTGCTCAATTAATTTTTGAATGTTTTTTATATATTTTTTTTTCGGTATGTAATAATGTAATGTAGCTCCGCCTGGGCTCCGCATGTTTTACAGTAGGTACTGTCTCCCACTCAAAACAATGCTATATTAATATTTCAGTCATATTGTACGCATGAAGATGTTCTTCATGGAATGATTACATTTCATTGTAGTTCAAATACCCTGTCTTTCAAATCAATGTTGTACATAAAACTATATTTATATACATTTCGTACTTTTTGTACATTTGATTTTGTGTTTCTGTGATTTGTTTTACATCATTTAATTGTCATAAACGTGTACGTGTAAATATTTGTCAGTTGCAAGAATTGTTTTCCGTCATAAAAATAAATACCATATTGTACCATGGGTTCTTATTTGATATGAGCCGCACCATGAAAAAACCAACATAGTGCGTTTGCGACCAGCATGGAACACAGTCTGGTCAGGATCCATGCTGTTCGCTAACGGTATCTCTAATTGCAATAGGCTTTGAAAGTGAACAGCATGGATCCTGACCAGACTGTGCGGATGCGCAGGCTGGTCTGGATCCATGCTGGTCGCAAACGCACTATGTTGGTTTTCTCATGGTGCGGCTCAAATTATTATCTTTGACTATTGCTGATATTTGATATCTGCAGCTGTTCTGACGTTGACAGCTTACTAAAAGTCAGCCAAGAAATAGATTTCTAACCAAAAATCTTTAAAACAGTTTAGGGACAGTTGGATTAGCTTGAGTGACGTTTGATTTTCACTACAGATGAGTCGGTGCTGCAAGTTGTATGAACGTGTCTAAAATGATATTTCGATGTCAGTGATGTCTTGTATAAAATGCAACATTTGGAGAACAGTTCTCTGTGCACATACTATTTTAATTAAAACATCTGAAGCTACTTAACTCAAACCATCAGCAACGGCATGATCATTACTTTATTGTAAACCCCTTGTTTGACAATGAAAATTGACAAATAGTACCAACGTACGTCTTTCAAGGTTATACTGATTATATACCAATAAAAGAAATTGTTCTTTGTTTCATGTAGAAATCGGCTACTTCAGATCCATTTTGATACAGTTTTTAGATTTTCATTCCGTCATCGACCTATTTTCTACAAGACAACGAAAGAAAAGAAAAAGGGGTATTGAATAGTATGCACTGAAATATAAGTCAACTGAAGTCAGGTACCCTCATATTGCCGTACCTCCGGAAACGACCCACATAATAAACACCCTAATTTCATTTTCAAGTAAACAGCTCGAAAACATGCGAATATAAGCATGAAAAGTATCTTTTTTTATGTAAAATACATTCCACGAGTAAAATACCCGGTTTATGCATAAATGCGCTAATAATGGGAAAAAAACTATGATCTATTTATTAGGGACTTTTTCGACTATACACTTTTTGACTGAAGTACTGCTATATAATCTAAAATTATATGCAGAACCCTGAAAGAACTGAAGCATTTCAAGGTCTGCAATAACGAGTAGCTAGCGTTAGTGACGAACAGAGGCATGTCTCATGCAGACTGGTGTCTATTGTTCCAGAATTAAACGATCTTACCTGTTATTGTAAAAAATGTATACACTTAACAAATCTTCAAACACAACACTAGTTTTTGCCAATATTTTACCCAAGTTACTTTACCGAGTCTTGTATGTTACCCAGGATACATTTCTTAAATTCACAATACATTTAGACAACTATATCGTGATTGTCATGCAGAAATAAATTACAATAAGGTCTGATTACAATTTCATATTGTTTAAAAATCACAAAAATACAAAAACGTATCGAAACATTTTTTTAACAAAACATTTTATTTTAAAACAAAAAACAAACCACAAATCGTTCGATAACACCATTATTTTGTCAAAGCTGGAAAGACAAAACTTTTGAGCAAATTTTTCAAAAATTAATTATCTACTACTGTGTGTCCAATTGATATAAGGCTAATCGTGTTTAATATCGGACACTATTGTAAAAATCTTCAGATACTCATAATCTAGCTGGTATTAGAAAAAAAAACAACAACAGACTGAAATCCCGAAATAAGTAAATGTCAAACATACGCAATACTCATTTTTAATATTCGTTTAGAAATTGTTTTAGGATGAGTTACCCAAATGTTTTGACGTTATGGGATTATAGTCAGAATAATTATCTCGCATGTCAGTTTAAGACAAATGTTTTAGATAACTCTAAATAACCATAAACAACGTGAGCGAGTTACTTAGTGTCCCTATGCGCATCCTACAGCATTCCATGTCTGTACTAGTGACAGTCATAATAGTAGTTAATTTCGCTGATTCCAACAACAAAAGCTTAGAAATAGAGTAACGAGATAACAGATTATCGTTTCACTTTTGCCATGATTCGGATAGACCCGTAATGCCCTAAATGACGAGGGCTGAGTGCAAAACTATTGCATCTTGTCTTTTATTTGTATACAGTTACAACAGTTTCGCGCTTAGCCCTCGATGTGTATAAAATTTCATAAGTTCAAAAGCGTCACGTTAGAAACTAAAAAGATATCAGCAAAAACGAATATCGGGCTCGTGAAAGTACAACTTATACAATAAACTCGACCAATACAACCTGTCAGAACAGCACATTTTCATTTCATAATTTCAATATAAAAGAACAACGAAAAACAAAACTATAGATTTATTTATTCTATAGTTTTCACTCAGTTTTAATAAAACTGAGTGAAAACTATAGAGTCTTTGAACATTAGATACCCTTTAGGGTAATAACTGTGTTATAGATTTATTGACAAAACAAAAAGTATCATCAAAAATACTTCAACAATAATGAGACTATAACGCAGTAAATTGTGTCGAAACAAATATAACAACAAACATGACATTCGCGGTGTTTAAAATACGAACCGATTTATTTTCCTATCAAACAAAGGAGACTGTAACTGTGTGTTTCTCACATAGGTGTGAAAGCCTACGTGAACATCGATGATTGAACTCAAAATGAAATGTTTTTGCAGACAATTGCGTAAACACAGGCAATGTTAAATACTGGCCATAGCTTTCACAGAAGCGGTGGTTCCAACGCCACGGCGGTGGAGGATTCGTCGCACAAGCGGTGGATAAATATGGCCGGCTGACTACATTACGGTAAGTTTTCTAATGAGTTTGCCCATATTTATTCACGTTTGAATGAAAACAACCAGTGAGACAGGAGCCCATATGTGTACTCTTCCAGCCACAAACACATGTTCAGTGCAATTCTTTGTCATTAATTTAAACACTTCTGTACAGTTTAACAAAGGGCTGCCGTTTTTGTAGAATTTCCATAAAAAATCGTAAAATATTGTACAAAGCGACTCCTCAGCAAGTTTGCATCAAATCGTAAATATGACACTGTTAAGCAAAAATTATTTCTTAGTAATCGGTGAATTTTTATTGCAGGCATATAAGATAATCAACCAAAATGTGATTCCCACGCAGTGGCGGTGGGTACAATTGCAACGCATTGCGGTGTATCTCGTTTCTTTAATGTTCGTTATGGACTTTTAACTTAACTAAACAGCACTTTTCCCGAGATTTTGATTGGGGTAGATACATGAAATCACTTTGACATTAGACAGCAATAGAAACCGAATGTTTAGTAATAATACACTACTGATTGCACTGAACAAGTGTTTGTGGCTGGAAGAGTACACATGTGGGCTCCTGTCTCACTGGTTCTTCTTCTTTCTTCTTGTCGTTCGCGACTACACTGTCAGACCAGTAGCCTCGATGAAACTTGTGGTTTGCCGCAGATCCTCAATGCCTCCATACAGTTTCTGGTGGATTGAGGTATCTATCGGCCAAGTCGCAGCTCGCTCCTGGTCATGCCTTTTACATCTCTGTTTGCCTGCCTCTTCATTGCCTGCAAGTCCACAATGGGATGGAAACCACTGAAGTGCTACTTTGCAGGTTATACTCAGGCTCTGTATTCTCCTGGCTAGCTGCGGAGCTTTATTGTTGATCAGAGCTTCCATGACAGACAGTGCATCTGTGAGAAAGACAACTGAGAAGCTTTCTTCTGCCGAGTCTTCAACCATTGAGACGGCCTTCATGAGTGCTTCAGTCTCTGCCTTGTAATTGCTGCAGTGTTTTCCTGTGGCTGCATGTAGTGTTTCTCTCTTGCCAGATGGGTATTGAATGAAAACACCTGCTCCTCCATCTTTGACGGCGCATGTGGCTGATCCGTCTGTATAGACATGAGTCCATGATTCCGGAGGCTTTGACGACAGGGAGAATAGTGTGGTGGACGATTTCTCTGTATTGATCGATACACACCAATCTTCAGCCCAAGCTGAAAGCTTGTTGATGGCTTCTTGCATCCTGTATGTGGCTGTAGTGGCATGTTCTTCCTTACACCATAACACCAGATCGTCAGCGTAGAGAGCAGCCTTAACTCCTTTCGGTAGCTCAGACACCAGATCATTGATGAAAAGCAAGAAGAGTGTAGGGGATAAGACTCCGCCTTGTGGGACACCATGACGCAACAGGAACTTCCTACTGCTGGCATGTTCTAAACTGACTCTTGCTCTCCTGTTGTGGAGGTATGACTTAATCCACCTCAGCATGTGACCTCCTACTCCAGTCCTCATCAGCTTGACGAGGTGTCCATCAGTCCAGACTTTGTCAAACGCCCTCTGCAGATCAAACCATGCTGTAAGCTGTCTCACTGGTTGTTTTCATTCAAACGTGAATAAATATGGGAAAACTCATTAGAAAACATACCGTAATGTAGTCAGCCGGTCATATTTATCCACCGCTTCTACGACGAATCCTCCACCGCCGCGGCGTTGGAACCACCGCTTCTGCGAAAGCTATGGCCAGTGTGGTGGTGATATTGATATCTGAAAAAGCATTCGATGTTTTCAAAACATTATTGGTCTTGAAACCCCCTTTAAAGAAATAATAAAACTTTCTAGGTTGTAAGATATAATATCAAACCCTATTATTATTCATTGGACAAGATATTTTAAGACCCTTTAAAAGGCAGTGGCTAGAGAAGAGTGTCTAAGCAAAATACCGTGCATAGGCTAGGGAACCGGAATTTTATTTCTATGCATAATGCTACCGAAATCCACTTTGTTTCTTGGTAAGTGTCATGCATATTATTATATTAATTAATTTTACCATGCCCTTAAATTTGTCTGCGTTTACTGTCTCCAAAAGTGTACACGCCGCATATATACCGTGTTTGCCGTATTGGAATGATATAAACCAGTACGAATGAATGCGTGAAAACTACTTTGCAGTTTTTTACGGTGTTCCGTTGGGGCCATCGCAGTTTCGTGTTGTCGTCCTAGGGGCGAAATCGCGAAAACGCGATATTTTTACGCGAAAACGCGATACTTTCACACGAAAACACGAAGAAAAAATATCGCGTTTTCGCGTTGTTGATATCGTGTTTTCGCGTTATCGCCCTTGATCTAACATCGTCTTTTCGTGTTTTCGCCTTCGTGGTTAGTAGGGCGAAAACGCGAAAACACGATATTGATAGCGCGAAAACGCGATATTTTTACTTCGTGTTTTCGTGTGAAAGTATCGCGTTTTCGCGTTTTCGCCCTGCTGACCGCGAAGGCGAAAATACGAAAACATGATATTTTAATCATCGCACTTTAGCCTTCCGGTTTTGCATGCGTAAACATGGAAAACGAAGTAGACTCACATGTCCGAGATTATTTTTCAGCCGGTTTTTCATTAACTGAAACACTGACCTTGCTAGAAATTAATCAAAAGGTTATTCTTAGGTAAGTTATACGTCTAGGTGATCAAGGTGTGATTGAACTACATGCATATATCACGTACTTTGTAAGTTGTTTACATGTTGTATACATTTACGGTTCATGTTAATTTTTGTTTTAGTTGTTTACGTCACATAGGCCTTGGTCTATCATAAAGAATACACCAAATTGTTCATAATAAGCAGAAGAAACTTTTAAGATACCGGTATTCCCACGGACAACACATCAAACTTCTTTTTCAAAAGTATTTTGTCATTACTTCTATTATCATTGTGCTTCTAACATATTTGTCCAGGTACTCCAGGAGTTGAAAGTGTTACAAACCATGTACATATAAAATGCAAACATTGCAAAATGAAAGTGAAAGTAGAGCTGTCAAATTGACAAAAACTGAAGTATTTCAACAAATATAAGAGTAAACTATTTTTTATTTCCCGGTGTACCTTGATAATTATGTAAGACACATAACAAGAACAAACTTAGAGAAAAAATATGTTTGAAAAAGAAGTGTGATATTTTGTACAAAATATAATGCGGACAGTTGAAGTACATGTTTCGTAAGACTAAATACCTATTACCAAACAAGGTGACCTCTATAGAAAGTATTTTCTACTTATTCTGAACAACTCCGTATATAAATATTATGGGTCTGTCGGGTATGAACCTTGAAGGTACAACGAAAACGGTCCGCAACAGGGAAGTCACAGACATTAGGCATATCACCATCCCAGACCCGAAACAACCGCATACACGGGTAAGACAACGCAAAGACTTGGTGGTGAGGTTTTTACACGTGATGGTAGCAATAACTGTAGTTGTTGCGGTAAGTGCCAGTTACCCTTAGTGCTGATACCCGTTACCTTCAGTACATGTGTGAAATATGTCATAATTGGTGTCGGAGATTGTTGCCTTTGGTGTCACTGACAAAGTTATCTTAAGTGCAGGTTGCTTAGGGTGTCAAAAATTGTTACTCTTGGTGCATGGTGTTACCTTTAGTGCAGATGTTACCGTTATGGTTGTTACATGAAAACTCATGTACAGGGATGTTTCCGTTGGCTTTGGTCTCATTTCTGTTTTCACCTAGAATAGCAAGTCAATCTGGAACATAGTGTCTCCACCCCCCACCCCCACCCCCCTCTAACACACACACACACACACACACACACACACACAAATCATGCAGTTGTTGCATTTGGTGTCATTGCTGACATTACTGTAAAATAAACGTCGGTATACCATGAAAATAACTCGACTCGTCAGTAACGGAATTAAAGATCGTGAGATCAAACCCACACTATGTATTATCATACTCTATTCGCCTGTTTGTTGATGTTTTTACTAGCGCTGCGCATTGACATACTTTTATTATTCCAGCTATCGGCAACTTAAACGGCATTGTAAAAGACTTGGTCTAAAGAGGCGGCCAAACTGGAATCGTGCTGTCGTTCAAGCAGCTATTTTGGTAAATATCTATATCAGTTCATTTTCACAAATTTTTAAATAGGAATTTACGTCTTGTTGCTTGAGATGCAAGGAACTGACTGATAATGATACACGATATATGAATATTCCTGAGATAGCTGAAAAAGACCTTCTTTAGAGTTGGTATCCCATTGGTGTTCTGATAGAGATATAGCTCCAAATGTATGTGTTACGAGACAAGCAGCTCAGTACAAAACAAAAGATAGACCCAGAGTAATATGGCTCTATTCCTGTCAATTTTACGTGTGAGATACGAAACGTTTTGTATCACAATTACGTCTGAGATATGAAACGTTGAAATGTATCACAATAGGAATATAACGTACTGGCATATATAGCAACTTCGAGATATGCGATGACCTGAGACTAGCGCAATGAATAGATGTTGTTGTTAGTTTGTCTGGTCGATAAAGATTTTTGAAAGCTACAAGGTCGTTTGTTGGGCTTGTTTATTCCTCTTAGTAAGGTTTCTAGCTAGCTAGTAGTTACCATGTAGATAACTATTTAATCTGTTGACTGCCCTGGATGTTGACTGAAGGATTGACGATGATGATCGGGTTTATATGTAACGTCTGTCTAGGTTATTTTACCCTTTTGTATAGAAGCCAAAGTGTGCCCACATCTCTGATTGGTTAAATGTTGAAGCCAAATGGGCACATGTTGCGAGAGCATATTGCCATTGATTACCAATCTGATGCCAATTAAAATATCTATTCGCTGGCCAATGAGGTCCGAGGTGAACAGATACCGTTTTGATTTTTGGCGCAAATTCGCTATCGTTATCCAAACTTGTGATAATCAGTACTAACACTGCAACTGTCCATTAAGATGGCATAGAGACTCGAGAAATTCTTTTTAACCTGTATCATTCAGGCTGAAGTTCAGGGTACAGGTGGAAATCTCGGTTGTCGGGCCATGGCTAGTAGGTTGCGAACAAAGTATGGAATAATGTTAGGGAGGTTTGTATTGCTGCTCTGTACCATGTAACACTGAAACATTGTGACTTAGTTATTGGCATTTTCAAATTTCTGCTTAACATACTTAACATGCTATATTTATATCTTAAATGCGCCAGAAGGTTGCATCAGTTTATTATTTCACATTTGTTGTCAGTGAAACTCGTTATCTAGAACTCTAGCTATTTGTTTCCGTTAAAGTGTCTTTTGGAGTGATGTTACTAATGAGTGAAAGTACTAAATATTTTCTTATTACTTGTCATGAAAATTGTGATTGTGTTGGTTATACAGTGTGTCCCAGAATACATATCCACTTAAAAATAAATTACAGATAAGCATGATTGGTCTCAAATGAAAGGAAATGGATGTAAGTTTTACAACTATACAAACAGAATTATATCATCAAGTATCACACTATCTTATAATGACGCCATTAATGAAACTATATTTATGTTCTGGTTTTTTTTTCAACCCCATTTTTCTTTCAACTTTTTCTTTAGTGAGTTTGTTTAGAATATATTACAAACTGTTCATCAATATATACGAAAAGACAATCTTAGAATAAATTATGATACGTACTAGTACTTACTAATAGATAAACTACGTTAAACCTCATAAAAGACAATACGTGAGATAAAGAATATGAGAAAAGGACCGGAATGCACTGTTTTAATAATGATTTCATCCATATTTATTACCATAATACTGTAAATCTAAAAAGCCTTTCTTTTTTGACCAGTCATGCATACTAGTATTTGAAATTTATTTTAGCAAAGTTAATATCATTGTGAAGTGGAATTTTATTCTGGGACACCCACTACTAATATTTATGATATCGTTATTCAAAAAGTTTAGATATACTAAGTGCAAAACTGTATAATTGTAATTACTATGCGATACATTATAGATGAATAAATATGTTTAAACCAAATATTTTAGACATAAGGTACTGCAATATCAAAACATCATAGATCCCGAAGGTGTTCAGGCCAGACTGTCAAACAGGCTTTTAAGAAGAGAATACTTTAACAGAGGTCCGAATTTTCTAATTCACATTGACGGTTACGACAAGATAAAAGTATGGGTTTGGAATCCACGGAGCCATTTGTGGGTATGAGTTTTTCAAGTCATTTCATTGTCAGTTAACTGTCATTGTTAGTCTATAACTTTGGCCGATATCTGTCTTTTAACAGCAAAATCCTTTAAGACCATCTTTGAATTAGGACCAATATGTTTTGATTAACTGAAACATTTTCAGCCCAAATAAGAAATAAATTGAACCAGCTTACTGTTTAGGCCATGTTTTGAGAGAGCAGATGTTGTCTTAATAGCGAGGATACACTTTGATCAAATGAATGTATTAAATGCTAATTGTTATCAATTTATACATTTTATTATTTATATAACTGATAATTTTACATAAACTCTATGAACATTTTCCCCTTTTTATTGTTCAGTTGCTATAGTTTTTGATTGTATGTCCGATAAATTGATTATTGAAATGGTGACTAAAACCTTTTAAAACCACCTTTATTGTAAACTTGTGAGTACTAGTTTACACATTTTGAAGAATAACTGAAGTAATGCTGAAAATGCACGTTTTATGCATTTGTTTTCGAAAGTTAAGCTTTTGTTTTTCAAATCTATCATTGAGCTACCTGCAATGATAATTCTAAATCTTTCAAAAACGTGCAGAAAAATATGTCGAGAAATATCCTTAATGTTTTCATGTAAACGCCAACGCAAGTAGGATTCAAACTAAATACAGACAAGTTTTCATTGATGATAATAATTAAATGTATTAGACTAGGCATATTAAATGTAATTAAATTAATATCGTAAATTGATTTCCTTAGAATCATAGATGCCAAACAAGTTCAAGTTTTCCATGAATATTTTTTTGTTTCCTGTTTCCTTACCTACCCTAAACTTTGGCAATATTGTTTTTAACTTTTGAGAAAAAAGGTTGCAGAATTGCACTTTTTATGCTTTAAACATTGTCAGTGATATTAGAAATCAAGTGCGTGACCCCCTTATTTGTATTTATTTTTGGACAACAAAAAATCTGAATAGTATCACTTAGTCCTAAAAAAAATAATTATAAATAATTTCCGTTTGAGGATGTTACCAGACACAAAGAATATTTAGGCCTTATAAAAATGGGTTCAGTTTTGAAATACATGTAAATACAATAAACCGCAAGAAACTCATGTTTAGAATACACGTATGTCTGATACTTTTTAATATAGTTCTACTCAGTTAATATCCTTTTTCAGCTTTCCGAGACGGATTCTTTGGCTGAAAGTTGCACATTCCAATAATAATCCGAATATCATTGCTGCTTATTTTCTAGAGTTCGTAAAAGAAATAAGAGGTGAGCAAGTTACTAATTACAATAGTAATGACCAATCATTTTCACTGTGATATGGTGTAAGGTTATTTCTGTACTGTGCGCGGTTATTGCTTACTGCATGTATGTTATACATGTATGCACTGTCACACCCTTAAAGCTCCCTTCGGATATAGCTCCGCAGGGAGTTATATTCGGAGCACCGTTTCGTATATAGCTTCCTTGCTAAAACAAGAGCTATAAACGGAACACCTGTAGCTTTGTTCCGTATATAGCTTCACGGTGTTTTTGTGTAATTATTCCCCGAGGAGCTGTATCCGAAGGGAGCCATATAGGGTGTGACAATGCACAGCTTCTTGTGACAAGTACTGATGCCTAGTAAAAAGTAGTTCAACTTTGAATATACCGGGTTTATCCCGTTAACAAATTTAAAGCGTATTTCTGACAATGTGCACAAAATAGTCCCATTTCATGAACACTGCGGATGAATCATCAATGAACAAGCAGTTCTTATTCAACCTGTATCCATTCACACTTACCATTTAGATTATATAAGATCTATCAATGATAAGGTATTCCAGCCCGTGGTTACAACACAATCTGGGTCAGGCAGAGTTCGTCCTTGATATGGGGCATATTAAATTTGCATTTGTTTCTCATTCATGTATATTCATAGACTGGCATTTAAACAGAAAATAGATCTACCAAAACCCCGCAACCATCACACATTTCAAGGCTTTGATTTACTTTACAGATTCTACTAACTGTATTGTACTAACTCTGTGTGTTGAGATCAATGATCCCTAAGGACCAGAAAACTATACCAAAATCAAGCCTTGGATATCAGTGTAGGTTACTTGAACATTCCGCGTTATAAAGTATAGATACAGCCAATAGTTGTGAATTCTTTTTAACGTTTATTATATAAGGGGTTCCACGGTGTATCAGGATGGATGCGGGTACGGAAAATGTTGTTGTGGAGGATATGCAAAAAACATTCAGATGGTATCATGGTGACGATATGGCTGGTGAACGAAGTGTTATCGTCGGTAGCTCGCATACAAACCAGGTAAGTAAAAGTGTCAGAATGCAATACGTTATTGTTCTTTGAATTTGCGTCACAATACTTTTAACACCCTCTCCCCGGATCGAATGATCGGGGGCATATTGTTTTGGTTCTGTCATTCCGCCAGTCCGTCTGTGTCACAAAATTTTCACATTGCTCATAAAATGAAAACGCTTCCACCTAGGGTATTCAAACTTCATATGTAGATGAACCTTGTTGATCTCCACATCCGACAACTGCCTTGACCCTTTACTAGGTTAAAGGTAAAGGTCACCGTGACCCCAGATAGTGAAACTTTAATCTGACCCATAAAACATAACTGTTTAACGAAAAGGTTGCTTGAGGGGGAATAGTGTTTTCCGCACACATCTTGTTTTATTCATATAATATATCCTTGTCCAAGTACTTGTAAGATCGCTACACAAACTGGTATAACCCTTGTGGTTTTGGGCTCCTTTAATTGAAAAATGAACAGAACTGCAACCACCTTGAAGCCGTGCGCGCATCGTAAGAGCCGACTTAATGGGCTTTAACAATTGAAATCATTGAAACTGAAGATTCCAGCAGGCGGGTGGTTTTGATATCATGCCTTGCGTTTGCAAGGGTTCTTTTGAAATGCGTGAGATAACCTAAAATAATTCCTGTGAAAAGAAACTTGTCAGGTACTTGAATAATTCAGCAACTAGTACTGGTAAACTGATTAGCGATATGCTGAAAGCGGCGTTAAGTAAAACCCCATTCAAACCAGCAAACAAATAAATCGGTATAAACAGTGATTGAAAAGATTTGGCGACTCCAAGTTTAAATTTGCATACACATTATTGTTTCCTTATTTTTATAGGATAGAGTGTTGGTGGCGACAGTTACATCAAAGATGCATAGCGGCATGGAAAGATAAATTTTGTCAAATGGAAGAGCAAGGGATTTTCGCAACAGCAGATGGTATTCATGTGTAAGTTATTGTTATAAGGTTGAAGATTAGTAGCTCCACTATTCAAAGAATAAGTTGGTCTATTGGATTGGCACATGCTTCGTCGTCGGAGTCCCGACTTTGTTAAGTTTATATGTAAATTGGTTTGTTATTACTCGCTAATGGGAATGGCTTGAAACTTCACACATTTGTTCATTGTGATGATCTAACATGCGGTGAACAGGTTCCATAACACTGTTATGCAGTTTTACAGAATTATGCTCCTTTTTCGACGTGTTTCTGTTGACAAGGCTGTTGAATAGTCAAGCGTTGCTGACCTCCGGCAGCTCTTGTTTTAAACATTGTCGGTTCCCATTGATTATTATCTTACCTATTTTTAATATTAAATGTCTGCTTAGGGCAGTGGTGAAGTGGTTAGTTCTGAATCCGTGTTAGGTTCTACTCCTGTTCTGGGTGTATGTGATTTTGGTTGTTTTTACATATTCCAGAACGATGGGTTTCTCTGAGCCATCCTGTTTCTCCCACTTCTTAAGACAACAATCGCCTGTAATACCGGTGCCAACTTGTGAAAGTTTGCTTTGCAGTCGTTGTAAAATGTATATGTTTAAGATAAACCACATGAAAGTTGGCGACGCACTAGGGTGCGCCCATCCCTACAGTAAATCATATCAGTTGTAGAATCACGATGTTTAGTCATTATGAGGACTCGCATACCTAATTTCGTCAGGCGACACCTTATGTTTATAAGCAGAGTTATTGTCCTTGAAATAGCAAAAAGCCTGCCCATTTTGTGATTTTAACACACCAGTCCTAGATAAAAAAGTTCTGTTGTAGAATCATGAAACCTTTCATTTATATTCATCAGGATGTGAACTTGCGCATCTTGAAATGTTTGTCCAGCCTAGCGGAATTATTTGCCCCTGAAATATTCATATTGAGCTCCTTCCTCAGACATATTTATTGTAATTACATTTATAGAATTCACGATATAAATTTTTGCATCTTCTGTATTTCTCTGGTCATGCTCTTTATTTTCATAGTTATATGTTCCTTAAATTGTCATAAATGACCGTTTCTTACTAAGGATGTCGAAACACAGAAGATCGATATAATATCGATACATGCCGTTTCAAATACATATCGACACACATGGCATATGTGATACATAGGCTAACAGCTAAATGTTCGAGTTATAATTTATCTATGTTCCAATGTTTTAGATAAAGAAAGTGTTGTCAAAAACGTGTCTTCCCCACAAATCGGCACTCACAATAATCTCTAAAAGTCACTATGTACCTTGATTGTTACTTAGTACCTTAGATATTTGCTAACATATTCCTCAGTTGCTCTATGTTGAAAGAATATATGGTCGCTGGACAGTCGACTGCGGTGGGTGCCACTGGATCCGAGCATGCTTAGAAAAAGGGTTTATGGAACAGAAAACTTATTTTGTAAATGTATGTTTTGATAGCCTTATGTCATATTATGTGGACAATATATGGTCGCGCTGCAAAACAATTGCCAGTT
Organism: Mercenaria mercenaria; assembly: GCF_021730395.1. NCBI lineage: Eukaryota > Metazoa > Mollusca > Bivalvia > Venerida > Veneridae > Mercenaria > Mercenaria mercenaria. The sequence continues at coordinate 86,022,267 of NC_069362.1, read as the reverse complement.
TTACTTTTTGTATTACTTTTTCTCAGTTATAATTTTTATCGTGTTTGTTTCTTGTTGCAGAAGTTGCGTCAGGTTCTGTTTTATGCAACTTATTCAGCATGAATTGGACTTAATACGGGCAGAGTGGAATACACATTATATAAGGAGGCAGACACGGGAAGGAACACCTTGTGGAAAGCCAGACATTTTATATTTGTATCCAGAATTATATGGTAAACGAATTTAATTATGGTCTTGCCACAATAAACCTTTTACTGAGTGAAAAGGGAACAAAAACGAACTTTTTAAGTATTTATTCTGCTCTTGTAATTGTGGTGTAAAAATGTATACCCGTGTCAACTCTGCAGGAATAGGTCAAGGTAGCTTAACAATGACCCAACAAAAGTTGCGTACATACAATAAGTATAGCAAGAAAAGTGAATAGACTGTGGAATAGATGCGACTTCAGACGTCAATGATTTTGATAAAAACATGCAAAACAGATGTCAGTATTTAACTGCAATTAAAGTGGAGTTAGTTGTTCTATAAAAATCAACACGTCGGATGGGATTCGAAACCTTGATGGTCAGTTTGTTTTGGTCTTTTACATTGCCAACCATATTAAAATGACTCTAGAAACTGTTCCGTGTTCAAACGAAGTTGACCGCCTATCGTTAAGATTACCTTTCCCTAGAGATCGTAACGTATTATATTCTAATTCGTACCTCCGTATTGAAACTGAAATACATGGGTAAAATAAACTGAAGTTGAAGGGAATGTCATGTTCGTTAAAATGGAACACTGACATTACTTATGTGCACAGAATTGTGACAGCAGAGTGAATGTAAATTATGCCACTTGATGGTCCTGTGTTGAAAAACCTAATTACCGTTGTTGACCTTACTTTAATGCTAGTAACCTTTAATGCTATCCACCTATTTTTTTCAACCGTACAGGAACTTATGACTACAAATACCCAGTTGATGAGGCAGACTGCGAGTGCCTGGGTGATAACTGCGACGTTCCATCTAGCACTGGAATAGACGAAGAACTAGAAGGAAGATTTCTTCAAATGATGGAACTGGATGGAATGCGTATGCCGGATACATCAGCTGAAGCCATCGACTTGCTTACCTGGCTAATAAGCAAACTTCACGAACTGCTTGAGCAGAAATGACATTCCATTAAAGGCATTCGTTCTAAAGATTTACTAAGAGTGGGGCAGTTTCGTCGGTCTTGTCCTTTACTTAAAAGTAAAAATAAAGATGTTGATTTGTTATAGTTTTATAAATTCAATTCAATTCCTTGTTCCTCCATGAAGTATAAAGTCTCAACTTCCATGTTCTTTTTTATACGACAATTGACATGTTCTCTCTAGGAAATCGTTGGAAATAGTGAAAGTTGAAAAGTATTCTGAGCAACATCTGTTGTTGTGATTTCTGGCTAACTGTTTCTTTTGAAGCAAACAGCGAAATAGGCCCAACATTAAAGTGACTTTTTGGTGCTACGTAGGAGCCTACAAAGCAAGCTAGAAAAAAGCAACAATTTGTGTATCATAGATCTGTATTCCCTTCAAAACAACCAATTAATAGTTTTGTAAATGATAGATGAAATCTATCAACAACTGGATCGCTCACCTGAGTAATATGAGCTACATGTTTCAAATGTCAAAATGATGATAAAATATTAAGAAAGTCAGTAAGTCACATTCATGCTCAATAAAATTCAGTTTTACAATTTGTGTGCAAAACGGAGTATGTCATAAAAATTTCAAGGCTGTATCTTAAAAAACAAGAAAGTAGGTCAAGGTCACAGTCAAGTGACATCATATTACTTGGGGTCATCAGTTAATTATAATTAAACAGTCTTGGAAATAGGATCAGATGATTTTTTAAAGTATTTTTCCTATATAACTCACATAATAACTAATTGACCCCAGGGCGGGACCTCTTTTAACCCCAGGGGCATAATTTGAACAATTTTGGTAGAGGACTACTAGACAATGCATTATACCAAATATCAAAAGCCTAGGTCGTATGGTTTCAGACATTAGAAGATTTTTAAAGCTAGTCTAGATAAAACTTGGGACCCCTTTTTTCACCCAAGGGGTACAATTTGAACAAGTTTGGTTGAGGACCATAAGACAATGTTACAAACCAAATATCAAAGGTCTAAGTGTTGTGGTTTCAGACCAGAAGATTTTTAAATAATTTTTTTTCCTATATAAGTCTATGTAAAACTTGGAACCCCGGGTCGGGGCTATATTTGAATTTGAACAATTTTGGTAGAGGACCACTAGATGATGCTACATACTAAATATCAAAGCCCTAGGCCATGTGGTTTTGTACAAGAAGATTTTCAAAGTAATTCAGAGTTTACTTCATGGTAAATCAGTTAACAAAATTCATAAGTAGTACAACTATTTTGTCTCGAATACCCGATCCCCCCTTCCTCAGTAATAACATAAATATGTTATCATTACAAATACCGTGCGCGAATAGTACAACCATTGTGTTTACTATTTGTTAAGATTTACCTCTATTTCTCATGTTAGAAATAATTTACATTTGATAGTGATAACGCACACTCGCCGGGAATCTGTCCTTGCCGATTTGGTCGTTTTCATTGCTAGGTCTTGCTCAATCCACTTCCGTTGTTTTAAAAATGGCGTGAGTTGTACCTCGTCTTTGTTTCAGTATGATCGGCAAATTCCGACATTTATATCGAAAGCTGTGTGTTATTTGGTAAGTATAAATGTATGAGAAATGATTATCAAATCACAGCAGGTAGTTGTGGGTAGGCATTAGAGATATTGGGTCAATTCGTTTCACTTTTGCGGCGTACGCCGTTTCGCCGCGTACAGCCGGCTAGGCGTTCGTTTGGCTTGCCAGCTCTGCCCGGGTCTATCCGGCGTACGCCGATGTGCGCCGGTCTTGCGAGATAGGCTAACCGGCAAATCATATATTTTCGCGATACAAAATCGAGTAAACATTTGAATATTTGGGTTAGTACCAGTAAATGTAGAAACATGCTGCAAGAACTATTTGCTAACTTATTTGGAAAAGGCCGCAAGAGAAAATCATAATAAATTGGAAATTTATTTATTTTGTTTTTTGTTTGTTTTTGCAGCTCTCGTGGCTGGCGAACGCCGAAACGTTCGTTTTATTAATAAACCGGCGAGATTTTTTTCTTGCCGCCCACGTGACCGGCGTGCCCCGGGTTGAGTGAAACGAATTGGCCCATTGCCATGTTTATGGCCGATGGAGAGTTAACAGGCTTTTCCTATAATTTTATCTGGTGACCTAGTTTTTGACCTCAAATGACTCATATTTAAACTTCACCTATAGATTATCAAGATTAATATTCAGACAAAGTTTCATTGCGATATGTTCATTAATGTGGCCTCAAGGGTCTTAACTTGCTTTTCCTTTAATTTGGCTTAGTGACCAAATTTTTGACCCATCTGACCCAGATTTGAACTCTTTAAAAACACATTTTGAAAAATAAGTTTCATTAATAAATGGTCCCAAATGTGGCCTCCAGAGTGTTAACTAGGTTTTCTTTTGATTTGACATGGTGACCTAGTTTTTGAACCCAGATGACCCAATGTTGAACTGGTCCAAGGTTTTATTAAGGGTAATATCCAGACCAAGTTACATTAAGATTGGACCAAATTGTGATCTCTACACTGTTAACAACCTTTTCCTTTGATTTGACCTGGTGACATAGTTTTTGGGCCCAGATGACCCAATATCGAACTCGTCCAAGATGCTATTGACTATTGAGGGTATCATTCTGACCAAGTTTCATTAAGTTTTAAATTATTGTGCGACACGGGATTTTGACGAACATCTGATTGATAAAAACGGATCTCTCTGGGACACCGCAGTATAGTTATGAGCTAAAAGTGCAGACACGCCTCGATGATCTATATATAATACGCAGGTGCTCGCTGTGTTAATCACTTAACATACGGATGAAACACTCTTACGCTAGAATGATGTCACGTTAACGTACGGTGACGTCAATGGTTTAAAGAGCGCTACTATATTTTATCTAGTGTTTATATTAAAGGCATATTAGCATCGAAATAGTTCATGCCAAAGCCGTATTTTAACACTATTTTTACACTCGGTGGGCCCTCGTGAAATTATTACACCCGACGTACGCCCATCGTGCATAAATACACTCATTTGCTATAAATTATTTCTTAAATCAGATCGAGTCATGTTAGAATGTGTGGTCCCTTTAAAGATTTCATCTTTGGACATCAAAATCGTTCATTAGGATAGTCTAACAAATTTGACGCGATCTTAGGGTATTTGGAGGGTTCTTTTTTGTACAGACAATAGATCCACATTTCCAGTCAGGGATATAATATTATGTGTCATTTATTTGGTATGAAACAAGCGCATATGTATTTATAGCCAAACATTTTTATTTTAACATAGAAGAAGCATTTATAAAGATGTTCTATTCAGTAGGACATGTGACCTTTTCAGAGAAAACATTAAGTATGTATATAGAAAGCAAAACCACAGATATTCGATAATACTTGTAGCTGAAAAAAATATAACATTTTTGAAATGATAAAACTTTCTACATTGTAGATTTTATTAAAACTGCTTATCAACGTTTGGAATTAATGATATATAAATTGGAATATATGGCCAACTTAAATGTATATTTCTATGTGCTTTTTTTAAATGTTATGAAATATACGACTAAATTCATGTCAGATTTTAAAACATAATTGGAATCATTTCATGTGTCAACATCTTAACATTTACACTGTTACATAAAAAGTGACAATTACAATTATTATACACATGAACACCAATAATTCATACATAGATTTTTGATCATATATTACGGGTCTAGGCTATATTTTATGTTATTCAGAACAAGGAAGTTACTTTATAACTTTCGGTAATAAAATTGTGCAGAACTAGTGCTTAAAATTGTTCATTTGCATATACCCATACCTTTTAACTGAATTAAAGGCACTTATTTATAAAAAAATGCAATTTTACAACGGTACCCAGGCACTGTCTTGTAACTGAAAATGTGTCTAAAACTTATAATTGATTAGCAATGGATTGAACTAGCTAGGACTACGTCAATAAAAATGAATAAAACAACAACCAAATAAATAATGAATAGAATGAAATTTAATACATGTTTATTTTAAGATCACGTTCACATTCTTTTCGGTCACATTTTGAAAAGGCCGAGAAGGTCAATAAAACGGGAACAATAAAACAATTAGTCATATTTCAAATGTGTTTTCACTAAAAAAGTAATCACATAAGATATACAAATATATATACACGCTTTTACCAATTTTTGCCATTATTTTTTTTAACTTTCCTTATATGGAACTTCTCTGGTCAAATAATGCCCCACGGAATTTTATTAAAGACTTGCACATGGCATATCGTCATGCAACATTTGTCACAACGTAAATTTGCTGCTTTTAGCTCCCGCTATTTGTTCATTTCAAGGACAAACTACCGCAGACTCCATCTGTAGTAAATGCCATACAAACATACATAAGTATATAAACAGACAGACAGGCAGACACAAAGACAGATACATAGACTGACAGACAAACGACACACAAAACGACACCCAATGTATGGATAAAATATAGAGAGAGCATTTTAAGACACTGGCCTTATTCTCAACTGATTACGAAAATCAAGCCTACGTGCTATTTACATTTTTTTTTTTTTGAAATAGAACTCATTAATAATTATTGCGATTTGGGTGGTTATTATATTTCTACCAGTAGTGTGAAAATGTAAAAGAAAAAGGGGTCAAAATGGCCAAGGAAGGGTCGAAATGGCCAAGGAACACCGTAAGTTGGGGTTGAAATGTATCGGGGTGGAATTTACGGTCTCTAGAAATGTCTTTCAAGCGTTTGCGCAAGTCAAACCGGAAGACGAAATTACGATATAAAAATATCGTGTTTTCGCGTTTTCGCTTTAAAAATATCGTGTTTTCGCGTTTTCACCTTTGTGCGAAAACGCGAAAACACGATACTTTCACACGAAAACACGAAGCAAAAATATCGTGTTTTTCGCGCTATCAATATCGTGTATTCGCGTTTTCGCCCTACTTACCACGAAGGCGAAAACACGAAAAGACGATGGCAAATCGAGGGCGAAAATGCGAAAATACGATATTAAGAGTGCGAAAACGCGATATTTTTTGTTTCGTGTTTTCGCTTTATAGCTTCGTGTTTTCGTGTGAAAGTACCGCGTTTTCGCGTAAAAATATCGCGTTTTCGCGATTTCGCCCCTAGGACGACAACGCGAAACTGCGATGGCCCCATCGGAACACCGTAGTTTTTAAATGTTATTAAATTTTGCTTTAAACTTGACTATGTTTAAATTATTTAAATATAAAAATAATATCGGCATTTCACGTTCAGAGATATGTAATCAATACTAAGTAACAGAAATTACTTAATTTGTTTTAATCGTTTCTTTTATTGTCTTATACCTTTCAAGTTTAAATTTCAAGTTTATTTCGGCCCCAGTGCCGACGATTTCGCATTCATTCGTACTAGTTTATTTTATCATTCCAATATGGCGGACAGTATGCGGCGAGTACATTTCTGGAGACACAGTAAACACAAATAAATAAAAGGGCATAGCTTGCTGAAATAGTAAAATTAATTAACTTATTAAGATAAGAACATGCACATGATACTTACCAAAAGAAACAAAGAGAATTTCGACAGTTTTATGCATAGAAATAAAATTCCGGTTCCCTAGCCTATGCACGGTACTTTGGCTAGAGAACCGGTTCCGGACGAATAAGTTCGGTTCCCTAGCCTCTGCCCTTTAAAGGAGATTCCTGGCAAATAATCTAACTTCTTAGGCACAAAGAGCATTTGGCGTAAATAAGCATGTAATAATAACTATCTTTTGTATGTTTATTTATAACACAGTTTTAACAGTTCAACGCCAGCATAAAATCGCCCCTATCGATCAGGTCGGTGTGACGTCACTTCCTAGCAACCGATAAATCCGAGATACAGCAAGGTGAAAGTATCACGTAGCAACCCGTAGCGATTATAGTAGCGGTACGGGTCGCGATGTTGTTTTCGAATAAAATATATCATAATACATTTTCACAGTGTATAGACTCTCTGTACGCCCGACCGGAAGTCGTCAAAAACTAGGCGTTCAGAAATCAAAACACAAATTTTTGCTGTCGCGGATGGCTTGGATTTTCGTTGTTTATTTCGTTAATATCGCATAAAGTAAGTGTATTTTTTATCTACATATTGTTTAAGAGCTACTGTTTACGTAGATACCAAACACGCCTATTAAAACTCTTAATATACTTCATTTAAAGTCGAATCCGGTGTGAGTATTTGTTCGATTTTGTAATAAAACTATCAATTCTTTGAAATACATGTATATTGAGCTTTTGCAAAGAATTGAAACCTTTGCTACTTCGTAGATAAATATCTTACGCATTAATAAATACTAGCATGGCTCTATGGTAACGAATGCGTTTTCAGGAAAATGTGTTTTTCTGAGACATATATGCCGATTACACTGTCCCACTAGTCGATACATTACTGGCCCACTAATCGCTATTTCTAAAATCCGGACTGAACGCTTAGTCGAAAAACTGAACGCCTATTCAAAACTTCTTTTCATTCATATATTTCCATAATTTGACTTTGTTTTATTACAACCGACATTTAAAAGGTAATAGTTATAATTTCTTTCGTTTTCGTAACAGTCACTGACCAGTTTATATGTTATTACTGCAGTTTCGAATCCACTTTTCGTAAAGGTTAGTGTTTATTAGTAAGTAATTATCAAATTAATTAGTCTAGCACGGCTCAGTTGCAGTAAATGCGTACTAATAAGCTCTAACCTGCATTGTGTTTGAAATTATTTTTTTCTGAGCGGAATAAATACATATTTTTCTCGTATGTTAACGGAAACTCGTATACAGATTCTATTTCCTGTCCAAGACAAGGACATCGTTGGTGAAACAGACTAGTAAATACTGTTTCACTGTCACAAGTAAAATACAATACAAAACTTATATTTATAAATTCAGTAAGTACAGTGTATAGAGCATACAAGCCCAAACACTTCGTCATTTCGTTATTGAATAGGCGTACAGTGTTTTGGCGAATAGTGGGACAGTTTTTCTATAAAGATTTGCGACTAGGCGTTCAGTGTATAATTCATATGCATGTTGAATTTAACAATATTTAAACTATTCAGGATTGTAAATTCATATTTGTAGGTATAAACTCATTTGCATGAATTTATAATTTAACATTCAGAAGCGGTTCTGACACGTATTTCACTCGCAGTTCCTAAATAATGGGCATTTTAGCCTGAATACATCGTCTTTTGCTTCGACCTTCTAGGTTTTGAATGAAAATACGTTTTAATTTCATGTGTTAATGTCTGTTAAACGGCAGTTTGTTGTAGAGACATTTATCATACATTGAAAAATATATACAACAAGAATATTTATTTCAAATAGCCACAGAAAAACATGAAAATACACACTACCGACAGCTTCCAAAAATTTGAAAAACGAAAGTGAACGCCTAGTTATTGGCGACTTCCGTTTGGGCGTACAGAGAGTCTATACACTGTGATTTTTCTTTCTTAATTTTTATTTTTCCCTGTCCATTTATAATGTATTCCTGAAAGGTTTTTCTAGTTTTACGGGAAATTATTGATTTATTAGCGTGTCAATAATGGTCTGGTAGAAGTGACATATGTTGTGTATTGTCAAGTTTTCGGCGATGTTGTTTTTCAATAAAATAGATCATAATATAGTTTTATTTGTGTTTTTTTTTTATTCCCTGTTCATTTTTTTCTCTAATTTTACTGGAAATTATCGATTTATTAACGTGTCTAAACTCTGGTGGCAGAAGTAACATGTTGTGTACTGCCAGTTCTTCGGCCCTTCGGATGGCAAGATTCCATTTGCGTAATATATAAGTTATATCTATGTACATACACATTGTGTGAGAATCCTAAAAATGAATGTGACATTTATATTTTATATCTATTTTCTTTTGTATATATTCCAAAAATATTGTCCCTTTAAAAAAATAGATTCTATTTGAATGAAATATTTTGGAACTCAATTTTTTAAATAAAACAATGGATGGATTATACAATTTTTGTATTATGTATGTAGTATAGGTAGTTTGTATAACACAACTATTTTGAGGTTTCTTCAATTTATTGGACAGTACCAGTATAGTACGTGTAGAGAAAAACCTACAACATAAAACAGTAAAATCATGAACATAGAAAATACGAATTACAATACAACAATAGCAGAATGTGAAAAATACAGATTTCACAAAATAGATCTCTCGCGGTAAATAAGTTATCATTGCATTTAAAAAGAACAAATACTAAAGAAAATATCTTACCAGAATCGACTAGCAAAGGTACACTTATGACATAGTAAATTGTCCAAAGGTAAGGACATTAAATTACTACAGTATAACAATAGTTCTAGAGTAACTTGCGTTCACTCGGACAATGATTCTCAAGAATGAAGAATAGAGGGCCGTGCAATTGTTAGTTCGCGCTAAAAGTTGTTATTTGTGCATGAAGATAACTGACCAATGAAAACGTCTTCTATCTACAAAACAAGTTCAAATGCACGAGTGGACACATGACTGAACATGATAATACAAACACGGAGAACGATACAATATGATACAACGAAATCCCACATTGAAGGTGTTGATAGAATAACAGTTAATGTTAATGAATCAACCTTTACAATTATTATCTAGTAACACATTTCACAAAGCCAAATTAGACCTAGTCCAGAGTTGACAGGGAGTGTTTAGAAATAATTTTATCAAAAATGAATTAAGTGAAAGAAGAAAAATATTGACTAACAATAGGCCTATTTATTAAAAAACAAACATGAAATTGCTGGAAATGTATTTAAGACAAAAAGGTTTATGAAAAAATATTAATTGAGATTTTATAATTGGAGGCCATCTACAGAACGACTGGAATGGAGAGAGAGAGACCCATTTACCCAGTTTATTTTCACGTCCTTAAACTGTAAGGGGATCGGATTTCTTGCGATTATTACGGCATGAATTAAAATAAATTTATAATAAAAACTACGGAAGTGCTGACTGCAAATGTAAATATACTTTGCAGTTGGTATCCATTCAGAGCCGTGAGGATTTTGTCTGCCGGATGCACGACTCCATTTAAATCGGCGATGCATTGTTCAATTTCACGTCAGGAAACTAAAAGAACGATAGGTTTCTCTCTCACAAATGATTATAGGTGCATTCTGTAACATTATAAATTTTTGGCATCTTTTTATTTTTCCATTCAATCACTTTAAATTAATAAAAACAATGATCACCCGTGATACACACAATGCTTTCACTTTACAAAATGGCGTCTACTTTCACCTCGCTCTTGTTGCTACGCAACGTTATCGGTGAAGTGCCCGGATATCCGACCTGATCAATTGGATGTACGCACGTATTGAGTATATATGTACATAAACACAGGCAACATGTGATTGTCTGAGTTACTCCCCTTCGTTTCTGATACGCCATTTGCCTGTCATCTGATACCACTTCCGTGTTAAAACAGAAGTAAGTTAATTACCGTAAATCAAAATATGAGTTACCAATGCCATAGAGGATTATCTGATGAGAGTGCAGAAAATAGAAACTGTGTTTTTGTTTCTGTTGTTAGTAGAGTAACTTCGGGTATATTCGACGCCTTAAGCATAAAAACACTGAAGCAATTTTCGATTCAGAACATTTCATGAAAACGAAAGTAGACCCTTTTGCATCTTCAGCATAAAACGCTGCCCAGTGTTTGAATCGACATCGTCAATGTAACTTTTTTATTAGAGAAAAATCGAGACCACTTTTCTGTGGTACAACATGCATGTTACATCCAATTTTTAGGTGTATTTTGACCTATCTCTGCCTGGTAAAGAGTTTCTTGTGGACTTACATTATATAGATTTTTTTTAAGATTAATTTCCCTTTGTTGGTACTATAAATAACTTATATGATAACTTTTTTATAATCGGCCAAAACAATTCAATATGAAAACATCTGTGGGTTTTTATATATGCACATTTTAATGCAAGTGTGTTGCTATAACATATTGTATACCGGGTATATAGTACAATATTGTTTATATATATCAGTTTATTATGTTCTAGGCCTACTGCAGTAGAGAAAATTAGGTGCCTTCCAGTAGGGGACGTTGCAATACTTCATTCACTTGTTAAACCTGAAAGAAGGCGTTCTGTGGAGTACTAGGCTGCAATAGTTTTAAATAACGATAATATGTACTTATTGTATGCAATTCAATATATTTTACTTCAATTGCATGAATTTTTATTGTCTACTGATAATTATCATAAATCCATATTGGTCCCAGATGTATATATGCACACGCTAATTAAATGCACAGGTGCTTTTGAATGCACAAATCAGTGACGTAATTAGCGACGTCAGCTCAGGTCAACATACCTTAAGAAAATCTGCATGGACGAAATTATGAAAGTGTGCTTTAAGCAATGGATATGGTAAAAACACGCTTAAACTATTTGTATGCCGTAAATATCATTTAAAAGAAAATATAATCGAATAATTTTGAATAGTATGTCGAATTTAAACGACCGTGTTATATCTTGTCGTGCAAATTCGTCACCCCTAGCAAAGGTCATGCTTGGAAACCCTGAAATATTATTTGTTTGTAAATATCAACATCAAATATAGTTCTGTTTATATTTCAGTTAAATAAAGTCAAACTGCAATTGTAAGAATAGTTTTACATACCTTAGCTTTGCTGACCATTCTTATACTATAGAAAACTGTAAGTGCGGTTTTCGTTCAAAATGAATTTGAATGTCGAAGTTGCCCGATGAGCGTATCGGAAAAGGAAAGAGGCCAGTGTGATCAAGATTTTCTCATGATGTCATACATAAATATTACGTCATATAAATTACCTAAGAAATTATTCAAGGACATTATCATTATGGGTTTCTCCACACAGCTATTAATTCAAGATGTCGAATATACACGACTGTCGAATTTACCCGAAGTTACTCTGCCTAGACTGAATTCGTGGTTGTCTCGATCAGGGGTCAGGGACCCAGGTCTAGAATTTCCACTAGATCTAGCATAGACCTAGATCTACTCGCGAAAATTATGCCAGTGGAAAATTTAAAAGAAATGCTACTTGCCATTGTTCGCAACTTTCAGTTTCGTTCTATGGTTGAACACCACTAGTTTGACTAAAAATCTCCATATAAACAGCTGATAAAAAAATGGCAGGGGCCGGCCCGGGTATGTTTTTTAACATAATACTACGGTAGATGTATCTTAAAGGCATTTATATTCAACTGGTTGTTTATGATGTTTATAGAACTAAGGATTCCTGCAGACGAGTAATTGTTGTGTTAAATAAATAAATGCTTCAATCGATTTTTCTGCTGGGTCTAAAAAATCTTACCTGAGGTAACGGAAGTCAGACGAAATGGAAATCTAGATTCAGCTCAAGTTTGCGGATAAAGTAAACGGTTATGAGACACTTTTCTTGTCACCATATTATTCGCCTGTTTACATGCTTTAAAAATATACATGCATTTTTATGTCAGTCATTGGCAGAAAATATGGTACAGGTCACATAAGGTGTGCATTTTCAGGGTACTCGTTTGGCCGTTTTTGGGGCCGAATATGGGTACCATTCCCCTCCTAAAATAATATGTTTTTTTCCCCTTTCTTAGAAGAAAATTCCCCTGTCAGGCTGATGATAGGTTGTTTGACACAAATAGATATTAACTCTTTCTTTTAATATTATATAGTGCCTCAAAGGAAAATTACTGTTGCAATATAGTCACATCAGTTAGAAATGATTGAAAACAGTACTAATAAGTGTGAAAAGTAGTTACATTTACTTGGCTTAAACTTCCCCTTTTCGTCTTAAAATGTCGAATAATTCCCCTAAGTGAGGGTATGAGTACCTGTCCCCAAAAGTTGTCCAGTGCCCTGATTTTGAGCCATTTTTGCCTCAAAATTTAGTGTCCTGAAACCTGAGTTTTAGCATTTTTAGTTTTTTGTGGTCAGTGATTGTCCGGCGTCCTTCAACACCTCCCAGCCTAAACCACCAGTCCAATTTTGATGAAACTTCACAGGAATGTTCCTTGCATGATCCTCATTAAAATTAGTCAAAGAAATGAATTCCATACAGAACTCTGGTTGCCATGGCAACTGAAAGGAAAAACTTTAAAAATCTTTTTGTCCAAAACCACAGTAGCTATGGCTTTGATATTTGGTATGTGGCATCATCTTATGGTCCTCTATTAAATTTCTTCAAATTATCCCCCTAGGGTCAAATATGGCCCCGCCCTGGGGGGTCACATGGTTTACATAGACTTAGGGGAAAACTTTGAAAATCACCTTGTCCAAAACCACAGGGCCTAGGGCTTTGATATTTGTAATGCAGCATCATCTAGTGGTTCTTTACCAAGTTTGTTCAGATTAACCCCTTAGGATCAAATATGGCCCTGCCCCGGGGGTCACATGGTTTATATAGACTTATACAGGGAAAAACTTGGATAATCTTCTTGTATTATTTAACCACATTAGCTAGGGCTTTGATATTTTGTATGTAACATCATCTAACGGTCCTCTACAAAGATTGTTCAAATTATTCCCCTAGGGTTAAATATGGCCCCGTCTGGCGGTCACATGGTTTATATAGACTTATATCGGGAAAAAACTTGAAAATCTTCTTGTCCAAAACCACAGGACCTAGGGCTTTGATATTTTGTATGTGACATCATCTAGTGGTCCTCTACTAAGATTGTTCAAATTATCCCCCAGTGTCAAGTATGACCCCGCCCTGCGGGTCACATGGTTTACATAGACTCATATAGGGAAAAACTTTGAAAATCTTTCTGTCCAAAACCACAAAACCTAGGGCTTTGATATATGTAATGTAGCATCATCTAGTGGTTCTCTACCAAGTTTGTTCAAATTATCCCCATAGGGTCAAATATGGCCCCGCCCCGGGGGTCGCATGGTTTATATAGACTTTAAAAGGGAAAAACTTTAAATTCTTATTGTATTAAACCACAGTAGCTAGGGCTTTAGTATTTGTAATGCAGAATCATCTAGTGGTTCTCTACCAAGTTTGTTCAAATTATCCCCCTAGGGTTAAATATGGCCCCGCCCCAGGGGTCACATGGTTTATATAGACCTTACGGCCTGGTGCTTTGATATTTGGTATGTAGCATCATTTAATAGCCCTCTACCAAGTTTGTTCAAATTATCCCCCTAGGGTCAAATATGGCCGGTCCTGTGGGTTACATGGTTAATATAGACTTATATAGGGAAAAACTTTGAAAATCTTCTTGTCTTGAATCACAGGGCCTAGGGCTTTGATATTTTGTATGTAGCATCATATAGTGGTCCTCTACCAATTTTGTTCAAAATATACCCCTAGGGTCAAATATGGCCCCATCCAGGCCCAGGTCATATAGAAAAAACTTTTAAAATCTTCTCGTCTGAAACTGGAAGGCCCAGGCTTTTGATATTTGGCATGTTGCATTGCCTAGTGGTCCCCTACCAGGATTATTCAAATTATGCCCCTTAGTTGAAAAGAGGCTCCACCCAGGGGGTCCCAAGTTTTACATAGACTTATATAGGAAAAAAATATTTTAAAAATTTTCTTGTCTGAATGTTCAACGTCTAGGCCTTTGATATTTGGTATTGCCTAGTTGATCTCTAACAAGAATGATCGTATTATGCCCCGGGGTTGAAATGAGGCCCCGCCCTGGGGGTCACTTGTTATATGTATAATTCATAAGTCATTTAGGACAAAAAAAACTTAAAAATTATCAGATCATATTTCCTAGACTGTTTAATTATAATTACCTGATGATCCCAAGTGATTAGGGGTCACTTGATCTTGACCTACTGACCTACTTTCTTATCTTTTAAGATACAGCCTTGAAATTTGGATGACGTGTAAAGTTTTGCACACCGACCTTAAAATTGACTTTCGTTGACCATGAATGTGACCTACTGACCTATTTTTTTGTTTTTTTTTTAAGATACAGCCTTGAAATTGGACGCATGTACAGTTTTGCACACCGATCTTAAAACTGACTTTCAGTGACCATGAATATGACCTACTGACCTACTTTCTTGTATATGATTTACATAGGAAAACATTTCCTATACTGTTTAATTATAATTACCTGATGACCCCAAGTAATAAGGGGTCACTTGACTGTGACCTTGACCTACTGACCTTCTTTCTTGTTTTTTAAGGTACAACCTTGAAATTTAGATGACATACAGTTTTTCACTGACTTTCAGTGACCGTGAATGTGAGCTGCTGACCTACTTTCTTAATATTTTAGCATCAGTTTGACATTTGAAAAATGTAGATCATATTACTTAGGTGAGCGATCCAGGGTCATCATGACCCTCTTGTTATCTTAGAAACAACGGCATTGGCAGGCTGAAAATGTCACATGATAAAGGGCTAAATATAAGCAATACATCCGCCTTACACTTCCTTGGCATTTCTCAGAATTGTTTTTTATCCTTTTTTATACGCCCGTTTGAAAAACGGGACGTATTATGGGAACGCCCCTGGCGGGCGGGCGGGCGGGCGGGCGGCGTCCACAGACTTTGTCCGGAGCATATCTTCTACATGCATGAAGGGATTTTGATGAAACTTGGCACAGTTGTTCACCATCATGAGACGGAGTGTCATGCGCAAAAACCAGGTCCCTAGGTCTAAGGTCAAGGTCACACTTAGAGGTCAAAGGTCAAATTCAAGAATGACTTTGTCCGGAGCATATCTTCTTCATGCATGGAGGGATTTTGATATAACTTGGCACAAATGTTCAGAAGAGCGGAGTGTCATGCGCTGAAGACCAGATCCCTAGTCTAAGGTCAAGTTCACACTTAAGGCGTCAAAGGTACAAGAATGAAAACCTTGTCTGGAGCATTTTCTTTTTCATGCATAGGAGGGATTTTGATGTAACTTTGGCACATTTCTCACCAT
Source organism: Mercenaria mercenaria (assembly GCF_021730395.1). Taxonomy (NCBI): domain Eukaryota; kingdom Metazoa; phylum Mollusca; class Bivalvia; order Venerida; family Veneridae; genus Mercenaria; species Mercenaria mercenaria. The sequence continues at coordinate 86,006,191 of NC_069362.1, read as the reverse complement.
TAGGCGGTGTCATGCGCAAAACCAGTCCCTAGGTCAAAGGTAAGGTCCACTTAGAGGTCAAAGATTACAAGAATGAAAACTTTCGAGCATTTCTTCTTCATGCATAGGAGGCATTTTGATATATCTTTGCATGCAAATGTTCACCACCACGAGCGGAGTGTCATGCTGAAAGAACCAGTCCCTAGGTCAGGTCAAGGTTCACACTTAGAGGCCAAAGTCATACAAGAATACTGTCGAGCATTTCTTCTTCATGCATTGGGATTTTGATGTAACTTGACACAATTATTATCATGAGATGAGTGTCATGCGCAGGTTCTTTCTTTAGAATTACTTCCCTTGTTTTACACTTAAAATTATATTGTAACTTTTAAATTACATGATAAAATCGAGGGTCACATTTTCTGTAGTACAACATGCATGTACATCAATTATGAGGTGTATTTTGACAATCCTACCTTAAAATTTTTGTGTGGATTATACACTATTTTTTTTTTTTTTTTTTGTTTGAAATTTCTTCCCTTAGTTTGTTACTATAAATAACTATTTATATGTAAACTTTTTTATAATTGACCGTAGGGAAAAACATAGACTTTACTGTGGTTAAACATATGTGATTGATACTTTCAATTTTAGTGTTTTTTAAGGTATATTCTACCTGATAAGATTTACTTTTGTGGACTTATGAAAAACATGAACTTCAATGATTTACTCATTAACATACAAAATTAAAATTCTTTGCAATACAGGTCTTGTAAGAAAAATTGTGGTTGTATCTAATTCTGTGGCTATTGTACAATTGTATCTTTGTTTCACACTGGTATCAACGCAGATGTGTGGAATTTTTATGCCCCCACCATAAAATGTGGGGGGAGGGGGAGCATATAGTGTTACCCCTGTCCGTGTGTGTGTTCGGGAAAGGGTAGTGTTCGTGTCCGGGCCATAACTTTGACATGCATGATCCGATTACATAATAATTTGACACAAATGATAAGCATGGATAGACGATGTGTCATGCGCAAAACCATTTCACTAGCTCAAAGGTCAAGGTCACAGTCCTTGGTCGAACTTAGCCAATTTTCACTACATATATACTGATAATGTAGTCTTCGTGTTCGGTCCATAACTTTGACATGCATGGTCCGATTCAAAATAACTTGGCACAAATGCGGAAGAACCAGGTCCCTAGGTCCAGGAAGGTCGGTCTAAGGTCAATATCACACTTAAAGGCCAAGGTCACATACAAGAATGACTTTGTCCTGAGCATTTCTTCTTCATGCATGGAGGGATTTTGTTGTAACTTGGCTCATCATGATGAGACAGAATCCCTAGTTTAGAATTACTTCCCTATGTTGTTACTATAAATAGCTTATATTGACTGGTCGAAGAGCATTTCTGTAGTACAACATGCATGTTACATCCAATTTTGAGTTGTATTTTGACCTATCTCTACCTGGTAAGGATTTTTGTGTGGACTTAATTTTTTTTAAGGTTAACTTCCCTTAGTTGTTCCTATAAATAACTTATATTGTAACTTTTTTTAATACCGTAGGTGAAAAACAAGACACTTTTCGTGTACTAGATGTGCGTCGTCCGTCGTCCGTGCGTGCGTCCGTGCGTGCGTGCGTGCGTCCGTCCGTAAACTTTTGCTTGTGACCACTCTAGAGGTCACATTTTTCATGGGATCTTTTTGAAAGTTGGTCAGAATGTTCATCTTGATGATATCTAGGTCAAGTTCGAAACTGGGTCACGTGCCTTCAAAAACTAGGTCAGTAGGTCTAAAAATAGAAAAACCTTGTGACCTCTCTAGAGGCCATATATTTCAAAAGATCTTCATGAAAATTGGTCAGAATGTTCACCTTGATATTATCTAGGTCAAGTTCGAAACTGGGTCACGTGCCGTCAAAAACTAGGTCAGTAGGTCTAAAAATAGAAAAACCTTGTGACCTCTCTAGAGGCCATATATTTCACAAGATCTTCATAAAAATTGGTCAGAACGTTCACCTTGATGATATCTAGGTCAACTTCGAAACTGGGTCACATGTCAACAAAAACTAGGTCAGTAGGTCAAATAATAGAAAAACCTTGTGACCTCTCTAAACGCCACATTTTTCGTTGGATCTTTATGAAAGTTGGTCAGAATGTTCATCTTGATGATATCTAGGTCAGCTTCGAAACTGGGTCACGTGCCGTCAAAAACTAGGTCAGTAGGTCTAAAAATAGAAAAACCTTGTGACCTCTCTAGAGGCCATATATTTCACAAGATCTTCATAAAATTGGTCAGAACGTTCACCTTGATGATATCTAGGTCAAGTTCGAAACTGGGTCACGTGCGGTCAAAAACTAGGTCAGTAGGTTTAAAAATAGAAAAACCTTGTGACCTCTCTAGAGGCCATATATTTCACAAGATCTTCATGAAAATTGGTCAGAACGTTCACCTTGATGATATCTAGGTCAAGTTCGAAACTGGGTCACGTGCCGTTCAAAAATAGGTCAGTAGGTCAAATAATAGAAAAACCTTGTGACCTCTCTAGAGGCCATATTTTTCATGGGATCTATATGAAAGTTGGTCTGAATGTTCATCTTGATGATATCTAAGTTATGTTCGAAACGGGGTCACGTGCGGTCAAAAACTAGGTCAGTAGGTCTAAAAATAGAAAAACCTTGTGACCTCTCTAGAGGCCATATATTTCATGAGATCTTCATGAAAATTGGTCAGAATGTTCACCTTGATGATATCTAGGTCATTTTCTAAAGTGGGTCACGTGCCCTCAAAAACTAGGTCAGTAGGTCAAATAATAGAAAAACCTTGTGACCTCTTAGAGGCCATATTTTTCATGGGATCTGTATGAAAGTTGGTCTGAATGTTCATCTTGATGATATGTAGGTCATGTTCGAAACAGGGTCATGTGCCGTCAAAAACTAGGTCAGTTAGGTCCTAAAAATAGAAAAACCTTGTGACCTCTCTAGAGGCCATACTTGTGAATGGATTCTCCATAAAAATTGGTCAGAATGTTCATTTGTTGATATCTAGGTCAAGTCCGAAAGGGGTCACGTGCCGTCAAAAAGTAGGGTCAGTAGGTCAAATAATGAAAAAAAAACGTTGTGACTCTTAGAGGCCATATTTTTCATGGGATCTGTATGAAAGTTGGTCCGAATGTTTATCTTGATGATATATAGGTCAAGTTTGAAACTGGGTCAACTGCGATCAAAAACTAGGTCATTAGGTCTTGAAATAGAAAACCTTGTGACCTCTCTAGTGGCCATCCCTTTAATGGATCTTCATGAAAATTGGTCAGAATGTTTACCTTGATGATATCTAGGTCAAGTTTGAAACTGGGTCACTGCCTTAAAAAACTAGGTCAGTAGGTCAAATAATGAAAAAACCTTGTGACCTCTCTAGAGGCCATACTTTTCATGGGATCTGTATGGAAGTTGGTCTGAATGTTCATCTTGATGATATCTAGGTCAGGTTTGAAACTGGGTCAACTGCGGTCAAAAACTAGGTCAGTAGGTCCTAAAATTAGAAAAAATTTTTGACCTCTCTAGAGGCCATATTTTTCAATGGATCTTCATGAAAATTGATCTGAATGTTCACCTTGATGATATCTAGGTCAGTTTCGAAATTGGGTCACGTGCGGTCAAAAACTAAGTCAGTAGGTATAAAAATTGAAAAACCTTGTGACCTCTCTAGAGGCCATATTTTTCATGAGATTTTCATGAAAATTAGTGAGAATGTTCACCTTGATATCTAGGTGAAGTTGAAAACAGGGTCACGTACCTTTGGAAACTAGGTCAATAGGTCAAATAATAGAAAAACCTTGTGACCTCTCTAGAGACCATATTTTTCAATGGATCTTCATGAAAATTGGTCAGAATTTTTATCTTGATAATATCTAGGTCAAGTTCAAAACTGGGTCACATGAGCTCAAAAACTAGGTCACTATGTCAAATAATAGAAAAAAACGACGTCATACTCAAAACTGGGTCATGTGGGAAGAGGTGAGCGATTCAGGACCATTATGGTCCTCTTGTTTTATAATTGACCGTAGGGAAAAACCAAGACCACTTTTCTGTGGTACAACATAGATGTTAAATTCAAATTTTAGGTGTATTTTAAGGTATCTTTACCTGGTAAGGAGTTTTTTTGTGGACTTAGAATTTTAACAAAAGAATTACATAACAATAATTACTACACAACCACAAAATTGGGATTCCATTTGCAAATACAGGTGCTAGTGTATACGTTTATTACTGTCAATAATTTTACGTCTACTATAGAAAAAGTAAAAGAAAAAAGTGATGTTGGCTTTTAAGGTATTGGACCCCTAATAGTAATGTTTAAAAAATGGCATTTGCTTGGTATATTCTTAAAGTTGACCATGTTTCACACTGTGTTGCAAATTTTAAACAACTTTTACCGTGCCGTTTTTTGTAAATTTTGTATAATTTATGGTATTTCCTCACGCTCAAGAAGAGACAAAATTCAGTGTGATGGCCACTATCTAAAACGTCTGCAGAGAATTCATTACAGCATTAATTTTGATAAAACTTTAAAGAAACATCAAACTATTGTTAAACAATTATAAAACACAAAATAAAACTGTAAAAATCATTTTTTTCTAGGGTGCCTCAAGTAAACATATTTAATGAGACAGAATTCTAACTCCCAACATTGAAAAATTAAGGTCGAATCCTGTGGGTCTGTTTTGAATTTTGCTCACTTCATTCAAAAATAACGTTGGGGCAATAGTAAAACCTACCTGCATTTCTTCCACAATATGTAATCTAAAGAATGAAGGCAAAATAGAGAACTTTTACGGCAAGTAACTCAGTATTTTTAAAGATGTCTAACTCTGTCCCTCCTGATTCAGAGGTAAATTCACATTGAACAGCAAAAAATCGCTTATAAAATGAAAATTTTCCACTTTTGTACAATACATCCATAATAAGTCTTGAAAGAAGTAAAAACTTACTAGAAAACAAGGAAAACATGGGAAAAAAAATTTGGTCCCAGTGGGGTTTGAACCTACGCCCCCCTGAAAATTGCAGTCAAAGTAGGTTTATGGTAGGAATTGAATACTCTTCAAAAAGGAGATACTCTATTACGGGTCCAATACCTTAAGAAAGTTACACTTCACGAACTGCAACCACCTAAATTGACTCCTTTTCGCTTCTTTCAGTGTCACTTTTCGGGACCTAAAATTTTTATGCCGCCATTTTTATCTAGCATACGATAGTAGCATGCACGTTTTGACAGAATGCTAGAAATACATACGTATAATCATATCAAGAAAATATGATGCTATTGAGAAAGGGCACGTGGAAAGGAAAGACGATTTGAACTAGGGCTACTGAAGAGTAAATCTGTGTGCTCACATTTGAATTGGTAGTGGTCAGGCTCCGATCCTCTGATGATGTTTATACACAGTTTGCATAGTAGTTCCAATACATTTGATTTGAACGACTTTCCCACTAATTGCACTAGTTTTTAAGTAAATGTTTAATTTTGGTAAATATCTATACTAAGACATTTAAAGAAATCGGAAATATTGATATTTACTACTACTTAGACGTTAGATATCTATCTGGTTATATGGCCTGTAAAGAATACCATGAACGGTTTTCAGATTCAAACATGGCCTTTACTTAGCATAGCCTGCATCAACTCGTTTTCAGTCTTCATTCTTTTTGTGCGTTTTGTTTTTCTTTGTGTGTGTACTTTGTTATGTTTTGAATTCCATGAACATCTATGATTTGTCTATGCATTACGTATGCCATTCAGTATGTAATTGTATATGTCGATAAGCTTTCTAAGACTACTAAATATATGTGTTCTGTTCTGTTCTATTCACTCTTTTTGTGTATTTTTCGAAACTCTGACATCGTGTCGAACTGTAAATGGTGCGAAACTTTAGTCTGATAACATCTCGTAAGAATGAAAACAGTATATGAGCCGCACCATGAAAAAACCAACATAGTGCATTTGCGACCAGCATGGATCCAGACCAGCCTGCGCAGTCTGGTCAGGATCCATGCTGTTCGCTAACGGATAGGTTTTAGAAGCGAACAGCATGGATCCTGACTGACTGCGTGGATGCGCAGGCTGGTCTGGATCCATGCTTGTCGCAAATGCACTGTAAGTTTCCAGCGATCTTTTTTTTTTAAATCATCCAATTCTTAGATTACTCTGATACCCGTTTCCCTCTAGACTCATCTCAACAATATTTGATTGGTTTTATCGTTAATACAGGTCAAGTATTAATTATAACTTCGTTTCAGAAAATTACAGAAACTGCATCTAAGGCACGATTTAACATAGCAATAAACTTGTTGATATAGAAAACGAAATAATTACACCATTTAACATGCTTAGAAATACTCATATCTACTTTATTTACATTTTAAAGATCAAACATTTATGAAACATTATTATGCCCCCCTTCGAAGAAGGAGGGGTATATTGTTTTGCAGATGTCGGTCGGTCTGTCGGTCGGAATGTAGACTAATCCATTTCCGGATGATAACTCATGAACGCTTAGGCCTAGTATCATGAAAGTTGATAGAGATGTTGGTCATCACCAGCAGATGACCCCTATTGATTTTGAGGTCTGTATGTCAAAGGTCAAGGTCACAGTGACCCTGAATAGTAAAACGGTTTCCGGATGATAACTCAAGAAATTTTGGGCCTAGGATCAGGAAAGTTAATAGGGAGGTTAGTCATGACCAGTAGATGACCCCTATTGATTTTAAGGTCAGTATGTTAAAGGTCAAGGTCACAGTGACCCTGAACAGAAAAACGGTTTCCGGATGATAACTCAAGAACGCTTAGGCCTAGGGTCACGAAAGTTGATAGGGAGGTTAGTCATGACAAGCAGATGACCCCTATTGATTTTGAGGTGAGTATGTCAAAGGTCAAGGTCACAGTGACCCTGAACAGTAAAATGGTTTCTAGGCAATAACTCAAGAACGCTTGGGCCTAGTGTCAGGAAAATTGATAGTTAGGTTGGCCATGACCATCAGATGACCCCTATTGATTTTGAGGTCATTAGGTCAAAGATCAAGGTCACATTGGCCAGGAACATTTAAACGGTTTCTGATCTTCTTGTCCAAAACCATAGAGCCTAGGGTTTTGATATTTGGTATGTAGCAAAATCTAGTGGTCCTCTACCAAGATTGTTCAGATTATTTCACTGGGGTCAGATATGGCCCCGCCCCGGGGGTCACATGGTTAATATAGACTTATATAGGAAAAAACTTTGAAAAACCTCTTGTTCAAAACCACAGGGCATAGGGCTTTGATATTTTGTATATGACGTCATCTAGTCGTCCTCTACTAAGAGTGTTCAAATTATTCTCCTAGGGTCAAATATGGCTCCGCCCTGGGGGTTCACATGGTTTACATAGACTTATATAGGGAAAAACTTTGAAAATCTTCTTGTCCAAACCACAAAGACTATGGATTGTAGCATCATCTAGTGGTTCTCTACCATGTTTGTTTAAATTATCCCTGTAGGGTCAAATATGGCCCCGCCCCAGGGGTCATATTGTTCATATAGACTTATATAGGGAAAAGCTTAGAATCTTCATGTCCATAACTTACATCATTCAAATTTGGACCACATGTATAGTTTTGAGTGGCAAGATGAACCTTGACATGAGTTGACCTTGATCTTGACCTAGTGTCCTATTTTCACATATAGTGTAGCTACAGCCTTCAAATTTGGACCACATGCATAGGTTTGTGTACCGAAAAAAACTTTGACCTTGTTATTGACCTTGTGACCTACTTTCACATTTTTGAAGGTACAGGCTTCAAATTTGGACCACATGTATAGTTTTATGTTCCGAAATAAAATTTGACCTTGATTTTGACATAGTGACTTACTTTCACATTTCTCAAGCTACAGCCTTCAAATTTGAACCACAAGCATAGTTTTGTGTACTGAAATGAACTTTGATCTTGAGATTGACCTAGTGACCTACTTTCACACTTCTGAAGCTACAGGCTTCAAATTTGGACGGCATGCATATTTTTGTGCTCTGAATTGAAATTTGACATTGATTTTTACCTATCACCTTCTTTCACATTTCTCAAGCTACAGCCTCCAAATTTGAAGCACATGCATAGTTCTGTCTACCGAAATGAACTTTGACCTTGAAATTGATCTAGTGACCTACTTTCACATTTCTCAAGCCACAGCTTTCAAATTTGGACACATTCACATTGTTTTGGTCCGAAATGAAATTTGATCTTGATTTTGACCTTGAGCTAGTCTTGAAATTTGGAACATTCAAAAATGGCTCAGTGGATGGCGCCAAGATCACTCTGTAATCTCTTGTTAGGTTAATAGGTTAAAGGTCAAGGTCAGATTAAACCAGAATGGTAGAAACTTTGTTTACAGTGAGCATATATAATTTCTGAATGCATCAAGGGCGGGGGGGGCATTTCGTGTTCGACGAGCTCTTGTTAAAGTAAAGTTGATTAATACCTCTTCCTTTCATGTGGTAATAAAGGCACCTCATTATACAGACTATGAAGGCCATTAAGAATTCTATGATCCATGGCAATGGAAGTCAATCAAGGGTTATATTACATCATGAACAAATTTGCAATGACGCAAAATTCTGCCGAGTTCAGATCACATTTGTCCAGTCGTTCAAGTCAGAGATAAGAGATATTGTGCCTTTTTCAGTAAGTGCTATTTAAGAGGATTTTATGGCAAATATATTTATTTTAAAGAACAGTAACGACTGATGCCAGTCTACCAGTGACTGTTTTTATGAAAATGCTTTGTTGATATAGAAAACGAAATATGCAGCATTCCATGTTCATTGTGGCTAGTAATTATTGATTAGAATTATAATGTATGAAATACGACAGTTTTCAACTTTTCAAACACATCCAATACATAGATCACTTTACATGGTAAATACACAACTCGGAATTCCCTAAGTATTTTAAACCAATTATAAGCCCTGTGACCTAAAACTAATGGTTACTTTTGCGGCTTGTAATTTATGATTATGGTATAATTCTAAAGAAAATGAAATGGGCAAGGTGATTTTAAGGTCCAGAGCTGTTCCCTATCTGGACACCAAGAATCTGTGGGAATCTGCCTTGTAGGAAAATGCGGTCAAGTAAACATTTATCAAACAGGCTTTCAAGTGACCTTTGATGAAAAACTAGGAAAAAAAGTAGGGGCCTCTGATAAAAAAAGCCATTCCTAGGAATCTGATGATAAAAAGTAGGAACTTATGAGAACAAACTCAGGCCTGGATCCAGAAAAATTTGGTGGTTGGGGGGGGGGGGGGGGGGGGCTGGAAATTTTGAAATACAGACATGAAATGGTGGGTCTCTGGTGCATTTTTTGGTCTAAATTTTTAAGTATGGGAGGAGGTATCCCAGTCATTTTAGGGGGTCAAAGGGCTCTCACCCTGGAAAATGTTGAAATATAGGTATGAAACGGTGGGCTATGGTGCAGATTTTGGTCAAATTTTGAGGTATGAGAGGAAATATCCCAGTCATTTTAGGGTGTCAGGGGTTCTCTCCCCTCCCCCCCCCCCCTCCCCGTTTGGAAAATTTTGAAATACATTTGTACAGGTACGAAATGGTGGGCTCTGGAGCATTTTTGGTCTTAATTTTTAAGGGAATGGGAGGGGCACTATTCTCAATTTAGGGGTTCAGGGTGTTCCCCCCCTGGAACATTTTGAAATATAGGTATGAAATGGGGACAACTGGTGCGTTTTAGGGTCTAAATTTTGAGCAAATATTAATCCTTTGCAAAAATAGTTGTGCAACTTTGATGAGTATAGGTCACTTCTCAGCAAACTTGTGAGGCATGGGCACCCTCTGTCCAGTCCTGGATCTGGGCCTGAATTTTGTATATTTACTCACAATTACACAACAGGACTTCCATCACAATATATAAGGTTTGTCTATTTCTATGAAGCTTTGAGGTCCCCATTGTACGTAGCTACCTGCAACCTCTTATGCTTCAATATCAAGGTCAGTATTCAACTCACATAACAAACTGTCAGCAGGTTTCTGCATGCATAAGAAGTCACCAGCAGCATGTCAAAGGTCACTAGAGCATCACCAGTACACCACCTGTCCATATATTATTTTAGAAAAAATCATTATATAAATAGACTTACAACATTTGTTAACATAGTTCTTCTTTAGATAAAAACGTAGGAATAGTAGGAGTTTTTTCAAAAAATGCAGGAAAAACGTAGGAACAGACCTGAAAAGTAGGAAAACGTGGGACTACTTGAAAGTCTGATGAAACGTTAGGAGCTTGTGATTTCTGCAGTAATTGAAAATGTTACTCTTGGGATTTGGACAAAATATGTTAAAAAGGAAATATAACTCTATCATTCTGTTAATGACTTGATAACTAGCTACTAAAAGGGAATCTATTACCTATTTTTGATCTCTATGTACACATTAATTAGTAAATTGTTGTCAGATTTTGTTCTTGGTCTGAATTCAAACTTAGATATTTTTTTAATATTCACTTAGTTTCAAATTCAGTAAATAATTCAAAACTTAAATGTGTTTTATTTTCTTGCAAGTTGTTAAAATACTATTAAAAGTTTAGTGTATTTTATGCTTACGAATTATCAACACATCAGTGGTTTATGCGCTTGTGAGTTATCAAGACTTTAGTAGTTTGTTTGCTTGCGAGTTATCAACACTTATGCGGTTTATGTGCTTGTGAGTTATCAAAACCTAAGTGGTTTATGTGCGTTCAAGTTCTCAACACTTTAGTGGTTAATGTGCTTGCGAATTATCAAAACTTTAGTAGTTGATGCACGTGCGAGTTATCAACATTTAGTGGTTTAAATTATGTGCTTGCGAGTTATCAAACATTGGGCAGTTTATGTGCTTGTTAATTATCAGGACTTTAGTCGTTTATGTGCATGCGTATTGTCAGAACATTAGTGGTTTATCCGCTTGCGAATTATCCGAATTTCAATGGTTAATGTGCTTGCAAATTATCAGAACTTAAGTGGTCTATCCGCTTGCAAATTATCAGAATTTTAGTGCTTTATGCGCGTGCGAGTTCTCAACACTTTTGTGGTTTATGTACTAGTACTTGAGAGTAACCACCTATTAATTGGTTTATAAGCTTGCGAATTATCAAAACTTTAGTAGTTGATGTGCATGAGAGTTATCAACATTGAAGTGTTTATGTGCTTGCGAATTATCAAAACTTTAGTGGTTTATGTACTTGCAAATTAACAGAACTAGTGGTCTGTGTGCTTGCGAATTATCAGATCTAGAGGTTTATGTGCTTGCGAATTATCAGAACTTTAGTGGTTTATGTGTTTGTGAAGTATCAGAACTAGCGGTTTATGTGCTTGCGATTGGTTTATATGCGTGCGAGTTATCTGAACTTTTGTAGTTTATGTGTTTACGAGTTATCAAAACTTTAATGGTTTATGTGCTTGCCAGTTATTAAAATGTTAGTGGTATATTATATTCATGGTGATGACACGCATTATCGCTTCCGGGTAGAAAGTAAACAAAGTGGGAAGTTATTCATGTGTTAAAACTTCGGAGGCAATGGGGCGGGTTTCGGAAATGCAAGAACGGTTCGTACGGAAGGGCAGTGTGGCGATCTGAAACGGGCAGCGTGGCGCACAAAAAATGGGGCGGGGCGGACTGCCCCGTTATTCCGCTACAGATACAACAATAAATATAATAATATATGCATGTGAGAGAAAGACAGGTGCTACAAATATTGCTTTTTATTGACACATAAGGTCTTCCTCAATTATTCAAATTAACAACCATTTTCTTTTCCAGAAGCATAGACTGAACGTGAAAATGTCAATGTTCTCACAAGATGAATTTGAAAGGGGAAGATACAGATGGAGAAAGGATGGAAAGATTCTAGTAACAATTGTCTCTCAGCCGTTTTGTCTTCGTGATACCAAGAAAGAGAAAATCACAAAAGTGGATGAAGAAGAAAGAAGCGTGGATATTGATGCAATTCGTCTTACACAGTTTTTTAAAGAGGAAAAGGCAAAGTTTCCGGTCAATGTTGACCTCAGATTTGATCAGAACTGTAAGTATGATGAATTTGTTGAAAAGTACGTTCAAGTTATGGAAAAGGAAAAAGCGAAGTATGAAAAATATGACTGCTTTTTCTTCATATTTCTAACATACGTTGGGGAGGAATCCATTGATGACGAGAAACTGCACTTCTATGACAAATGCAAACCTCTAGGAGAGATACTAGATGAGGTGAAAAAACAGGAAGTAACCTGGGGAAAACCAAAGATCTTCCTTATTCAAGCAGATGATAAGACCCTGCTTGGACCAAAAACAGAACCTAAAGGTCCTACCGTGGTTAAAGAGAGAAAAATACCACAGGATGCTGACAGGCTCGTTATCCAGTCAACAATACCACAGGGCATCGCTAACAGGAACAACACAGATCAAAACCCGTCGTTCTTGGTTCAAGCTTTTATGGATGCGATGAAGAGCAACTGGAGCTTGAGACATGATTTTCTGTCCCTTACAACTACAATCAACAAAAACGTGGACGATATGATCAACCAATCAGGAGGCGAGAGAAAAAATGAGATGTTAGTTCCTCTCGTCACTTCAACTTTGACCAAAACGCTGGTGTTTTAGACAAGTTAAGCGACGTGAATGTAATGATCTTCTGCGAAAGGCAAAATATTCTAATAATATGTTGGATATTGACCAGTTAATTAATACAAAACGTAGACATTGCCTTGTTTTATAACTGTGCCAGAAACAGTCGATATACGAGAGCGGTTGGCGTCTATATAGACTGTGCTTTTATCTTTTTAACTTGTCTGAAAGTAGAATTTTTCAAGAATGTAAAAATTTGGTGGCAATTCTGTTTTGATGCTATTTGCAGTAGAGGTTTGTTGCACAAGATAAATCGCCGCCAATCGTCAACGGCTAAATTTGGTTACCCCCATTACAGGTCTGACAAGTAAACGTATTGGTAGCAATTACATCGGCGTTTATTCTCCTAGCATATTTAAAATTTCTTTCGGATTGAAATGGCAGACAAACATAACTACGTTAGTTTCATATAAAGCAACACGTTTTATTTTGACATGAATATATATTGAAATCAGTTAAATCAATTTAAATCAATACATGTATAGTATAATATGAATATTGTGTACATTGCTTCTTTGTTGTCATTTATAAATAAGTAAGTTGTCTCATAATTGTTTAGAGCGAAGTTGTGGAGTAACTTTGAATGCATCAATTTGAGACGCCAATTAATCCATTTACAAATCAAAGTATGGAGACGTCTGTTGGGGGCGGGTTTGGGTATACTTATTTTCTGTTGTGTACCTTAATGCCGTTCATTAACAGGTAGGATAAAGCAGGGAATATCTGAATTTACATTTTGTGTATTAAAAATGTCATGTCACCTGTACAAATATAACTTGATGAAGCAAAGACAACAAACTGTTTGCATTCAAATTAAAAACCAAAACATCGCTTTGAAATAAAAAAAATTAACCACCTTTAAAAATTGCGCTATTAATAATATACATCTGATCTATTTGTAAAACTCTCTCTGTAACAAAGCAAATATCAAATTGTTAGATAAAATACATGTACGAGAAACAAATACAAATGTGCCTCAAATCTAAGATGAGCTCTACGTGACATCAGTTGAAGTAATCTAAATGGTCAGCTGGGAAGCAGTGATTTAACCATGGATTGGAATACCTTGTCAATAGATTTTATATACATTTGTAATCTAAATGGTCAGTGTGAATGGAGATTGTCTAAATTACGACTTTTATTGATAATTCGTCCGCGATGTTCATGAATGGAACTATTTTATGTAGGGCATCAACATCTTTTTGATGTGAGTAGGAATAAAATAAAAGATTCTGTGTTTGTCAGAAGTACACATGTAAACCCCACCCCGCACACCACCAACAACGCCATTTTGATGCCGCCATACAATTATATAAATAACACATTTAAATAAACCATAACCTATGATGATGTTCTTTATTGTTTTAATTTGAAATAGGGCACTTAATGCATCCGTAAAATTTATGAGGCCACTAATGACAAAATATATCAAATGACAAATTAGATTGCAACAAATGGATGCACACACATGTGCAAAGCAGTCTGCATCTATTCAGGTCAAAATCATGGAGACATATATTAGCATTGTTGTGCAACTTGGACTTCTTTCAGTGTTTACTATGATATTGAAATTACCTACATTGGTAATCTAAACTTCTGCTCATAATTTACCCGAACATTTCATTTAGGTCATAAAGAAAATGGAACTGAAGCCATCGAAAAAACCCGTTATCATATAAACTTTCTTTAAAACTAGAGAAAATCCGTTACCATGGAAACATTAGTCCATCGACATGTACTTTTAAACTTATCTTAGAAAGCTAATGCATATACTAATAAAATTATCAACAACGCAGACTTCTACGCATCAGTAAACTGAAAAGTGTTAAATTCATATTTTCCTTCTTTCAGTATGTTATGTTTGGAGGGTTATGTACTTCAAACCTGTATATTAAACTGTTTTACACGAAATTTTAGAGACAAACAAACATGCCCTACTACACGACTGAAAGCGCATAGGCAGAAAAACGAGTGCTTTCCTCGGCACAAAAATCTACCAGACATTGCGATACTTTTCTCAAACACTTCGCACATTAACTGTTTTCAAGAATTGAACGTGCACACCGGGAATAGGGCAAAAAGTTCGAAGAAAGTAGGCCTATTAAGAATGTGTGGCAGAGTCTTTTTGCCGAGGAAGACACTAGTTTTTCTGTCTGCGATGCTTTTTTCTTACCAAAATTCGAGAAGTAATAAAAAAAAAGCTGACGTGTTACCTGAATCGAACTCTTTTTTTTTTCCCCGTGTGTAATATCGAAAAGTCAAGCGGGTTTCCACCCTGTATTTTTAGACGTGTTTGTTACCGTCCGCAATGGCCTATTGGGATAGTGCAGTTCTACTGAATTTGGGGTCGTGTGTTCGATCACCGGGCGAGGTGGAGTTCTCCATAGCGAATTGATAAAATGCATTGTGCCTGAAAGCATTTGTCCTCCGCCTATATGGAGAAGGCAGTTTCTTGCGGACAAAGAATTCAGCAGATAATTATGTACAAAATGTATCGCTCAGCCCGACCTCTGTTTGGCATGAAATAACACTCGGTGAGGTATTGATTCGTTTGGAATATAGTATGGAATGTTGTATTTAGTTCAAGGTAACTAGATCTACATATACCTTTATAGATAAACCGTCAAGTCACCCAGTACCCAGGATTTTTATCATATCTTGTGAACCAACTATTTTAACAAGAGCACCGCAATGCGGAGCAATATACGCCCGAAGGTATGACCTTTAACCTCTTAAGTGTGACCTTGAGCTCATGCTTAAAGCTGCTAAAATAATTTAATATAAACAAACCTCGCATCGTTTGAATTTTCGTTCAATTTCTGTGTGACCACATCACAGAAATATTCTGGACGTGTAAAAAAAACCCCAGCCCAATATGTACTTTTTCCGCCGCAGGCGCGTATTAATTCCATCTTTAAGGTTATTGAAAACATGCTTTACTATCTGTTTATGTTTACTCCTGATATCGCTGCACACGTTCTAAGGAAACGAAGTTTTTCACTCGTCAGAAAACTGTGATCGGGGTTTTACGCCGGTTTCAATAATCTTTCTAAAAATATGGCGGTCAGTTAACTTTTCCTGGGCAAGCTTAGCCGAACTGGTTAACTGGTATAATACATTTCCACAAGTAACTGATAATTTCTCTACACGCCAGGCACAGAGGTAGAGTGCGAATTGCCGTAGAACGAATTTCATTACCAATAACAACAAAAATATGCCGCGCATGGGGATCGAACTGCAGTCGCCGGAGTGATAATCCGATGCTCTACATGTTGAGCTAACCAGGCGGGCCCAGAAAATTGTGAAGGGTGGTTTAATTACAAAATAATGCCAATTATGTATACCGCATATGAGCTTCCAAATCCTCCTTGTACTTCTTGTCGCGCGATCCTGTTGCACGAACATACGGCAGGTTCACTTCATGGATTTTGATGTGTATGGATAGCGTTTTTCGACTGGAGAAGTATTTCCCACAGCTACTGCAAAAGTTTGAAGACCCTGGTTCTTCTAGATCATGGATTTAAGGAATCTTTCATAGCGCTAATACTAGTAACTTCTCTGAAACAACAAAATATTAGAGGGACATACCCTGTACTGTATCTAGCAGAATATTTTCTCGAAACATAGGCTAGGTATTGTGTTCAATGAACGAAAATGATACATAAACAGAATTTTAAAGAACAACATAACGCGAAGTATGCCTCATTATACCACAATTTATCTATCCACCAATTAATTGTACAACAACAACTTCTACCTAGATTACTAATACATGGTTTACGGTACTGCAACATATTTTAAAATGCTGATTTTTTATCGATATTGACTGGAATGCATATAGCTTAAACGTATATTGGATAAGTTACAATACTTCCGAATATTCTATTATTTATGTTTTTAAGCTTATTTGAGTTTGACTTCAGTTAGGGTATTTCCCTTTAACTGTGATAAAATAAGGCATTTTTCCATAATTATATTGTTCTTTAAAATGTTATTTATTTACCATTGCACGTTCAATGAACACATCTATGTTTCAACAATATAATCTGCTAGATATAGGGCACTGGTGAAACCAGACTGAGCAGAAGACGTGAATACACAACGTTGACTGGCTGCTGACAGGAAAAGGTGATGTTTCGCAATCTGCAAGTATATAATTGAGCTGCGCCATGAGAAAACCAACATAGTGCGTTTGCGACCAGCATAGATCCAGACTACTCGCTTTTAAAGCCCATTGCAATTAGAGAAACCGTTAGCGAACAGCATGGATCCTGACCAGACTGCGCGGATGCATAACGCACACGCACTATGTTGGTTTTCTCATGGTGCGGCTCAATTATTATATGTTAGTATTATGGTCAAGCAGAAATGCCGCAAACAAAGCGCGCAGCCACCCCAAAACGCAGAAAGAAAAGGCGAACAGAACAAAGGGACAAAAATAATGGTACATGCCTTCTCAAAGTACGCAACAAATTAAGGGGACGCATATTGCTACATTCACAGTTCATACAGAAATGCGGAAGGGGTGCATATTCAAGAAATCGATGGTGGGAAAATAAAAAACATATTCCTAAACTGATATAATACTGATGGACACCTGTAATATTCAGTATTTTGTGGGTAAGGATGTGGTACTATGAATGTAATAGGAAAACAGAGGTCTTTGTGAAAGTACATTCAACACAAAATATTAAGCTTTTGTATAAGGAAAAAACAGGTTTTTTACAATAACAGTGTTCCAAATAATGTTGAAGGGATGAGATTTTCTTTCTAACACACCAGGTTTGCTTAAACATGTAAAAATTTAACACCACGTCATTTCAGCTCGGGATGGACGCCATATTTCTCATTGATAAAAATGTAAACAAAAAAAATCCGAGTGGGATTAGCATTGCAAGGGCATAACATGACATTCTACACAATGAATACCTTAGAACATATATCTAAGATGCTACACAGGTCAGGCGGGTTAAATGCATAATGGCGATCACTTGAAATCCATCTTGAAAAGGTGGTTAATTTTTGTTTATTTACATGGTTTTTAATTTTCCCACGACTTCTCGGCGATTCACTGCAAATGTATTACTGCGCCGACGAAAGGTAACTCTAATAAACAACGGGAGACAACTTAGGTGTCAGCACGTGTACGATTTTTAAAAAAAAACATGTCGATGATTATAATTTCTTATCAAATAATGAATCCTATTCAGATATTCGTCTTTCATATTAGAAAATTATAAATTTCTGTGGATATTTGTCAAAAAATATTACTTACATTGGACTACTTTGCGCATCAAACTGGTTTCCGCTTCAGTTGTGAGGCACTTCCGTTATACTTTTTGACAACAATAACAAAACACAAAATGAATCAATAAAGTCACTTATAAACCGATTGTTACTTAAATCAGTGTAAGTAAAGTTGTTGTTTCAACATTATACATGTTCGTTACGTTATGAGATAAAGTTTATCTTGAACTGCATAATCCATTAATTACGTTTAGATGATATTGCATTTACAACTTATTTGACCCCATTTTTTTACGTGAATGACAGCATTCTCGTGCAACTCGTGCAAACAGAGTTATGAAAAGTATGGTGGAGAATTCAAGGACAAATTATAAATGACATTAAAGTGAGGATAACTGTATATTCGTCCAGTTTTGATCATTGACATGCCTGCTGTGTATTAGTAACTTTTGTGAACAAGATTAGAATGTTACTTTTGCACATATACACATTGATTGGACCTCTCAACCAAATTTCATACCTTATTTTAGGGATTTTTAAGACAATACATTTTCAAAAGTTTGTTGAATGTGTTTCGATATTTAAGTGCATTGTAGTTCATGAATACCAAGTTAAAAATTAATAATGGCAACATTTCTAGGCCCTTATTGTAAGCCACTAGACTTCTGTAACGATAAATGTTTAATGTATTCAGGGGAATGTACTCTTTTAGTTTTGGAATGTGGCATTCCTTGACCACCGTATCTTTTCTTATGCACTACTTTGTAAACAAACTAAATAATGTGTTTTAGCTTACATATGCGAAATGAAAAGCAAGACACTGACCATATTTCACATTCTTTCTTTAAATTAGAATCTGTAGGACATTGATAAATGTTTGGACAAGGTGAAGCACTATTATTTTCGCACCAAAAAGTCTTAATTGTTGACTTTGAATGTACACAATAAGTCTTATGTAATTCAACAATAACTTTCTTGTTTCAGTTTTCTCATTTTTATTTTAGTGAGCAATCCTTTGTGTACTTATAACAGTTGAAACAGTATCCATTTCATGTACCAAAACCTTGTACTTTTTTGCAGGTAAATTTTATCATACCCCACCCACTTTTTTCTAATTTCAAAGTATGCGTCCCCTTAAGACCGATCTATCTATGCAAAAATATTTAACATCCAAAACGGAAGGTAAAAGCAGAAACCAAATCATTCTAATCTTTCAATAATCTTTAAAATTCTGTAAGGCTTAGAGAAACTAAGGAATGTTTTAAAAACATTGAAAATTGGCAGCACTGCGGTCGAAATGTAGACCAGATTAATCCTTCTAAGTTTTAAGGCAGTCAGGATTTTGTCTTCTTTCCGTAGACTGGCCATTTCGTAGGAAAATCTTTGAAATTTATGTCTTCCTACCGTACAACCGACTGAATAACCTCGGCCTTCTTTTCCTGGATCTAGGCCTATATATTGTATAGGGAAAAAAACTTTTTTTTTCTTTTTACATTTTTTAAAATCTGTTTGTTAATTTAATAATTTATATTAGATGTGTTATATGTAGGTTTATCTGCGCTATTACCTCCCTTTAATTCTCGATTTGTTGAATAAGGTAAAATTTCGACTTAATATTGTTCATTTAAAATATGTTTATATTTAAAATTCCATAAACATGGAATTATAAGGAAAATAAATTGAAATAAATTTAATTATTCATTTTTAACTAAACTTTTTCTAAAGCATAATGCTTTAAGTATATAATGAAAATATGTTAATATGAAGCTTAACGGACAAAGCGGCGACTATATAGGAATGAATGTTCCCCGAATATATAGTTGAATTTCTGCGCACCCTATGCTTAACGGGTGGAATGAACAGAGGCACCAGTAATTTAATCAAGGGCTGGACTGAACGGGTTTAGCTGTAAACTATGCTGATTTGATATGAGGCGATGTCGGACTCAACAGAACAAGCTAGTTATGTCTGTTCCTCGTAACTGGTTTTACGGACAATTCAGTGAAATTAACTTTTTCTTGCCTACTCAGCGCGTACCAAGCACGCGTTCCTGTCCTTCCATAGGGAAAAACCTGAAATAGCGTACACTTGGTAGACGTTACATAATACTAGCACTATTATGACGTCATAAACTAGAATAAATAATGCCAGGAAGTATGAACAAACAAATGTAATTAGAAATCTATATGTTTTTCAGTGAACTGTCGAAATATTAGAATAAAATCTGTGGGTTTTTTTTTCACTGTGGAAAACGTCAAAATATATATTTTCACTGGTGATTGGTAAATTTAGTCAAAACATCGTGGCTGTGTAATGCATCTGTTGTTCACTGAAGATAGATCTAGATCTAGATCTAGTCTAGTTCAGTCTTGCACTGAAAAAAATCCCAAATAGAATCTACCCTCTATTTTATATGTTTACTTAGAAGTGATTGATGGTTTTATGATAAAAATATCCTTGTATTTCTGATAATTTAGTTGACTGTTGTTCAAGTTTAATCCATGTTCAAAACCCTCCACACTGACTCTGACTGTAACAACATGCACGGATTTATCCGTCATCATTTGATAACTATAATCTATCAATCAGCCTAGCTAATGTTATCACAAGTGTAAACGATTAAAGCAAATGTTCTTAATAATATCATGTGCAGACTACAATATTATATAGAATATTAAGTTTTTTTATGTACAACCTGATCCTGGGTTAAATTCGTGGTTTAAAGATAAAGGCATACACTTCACCTTAATATTCATTATTCATACCCAAACAAGCATGTTCAAAGTATGAACATGGACGTTTAGTCCAGTAAATCTAGTGTCAAAAATGCAAATAACGGAAAAAATTTGCACAGAAATGGTTTTTGTGTTTTCATATTCTACAACATGTGCTGAGTCTATAGTGAAAAATCTACCAAAATCCAAGTATGCAAAATATGATTTTTTTTCGGGGGGAAAGCTGGAAACTGTATCTAAAACCACGATTTTCTGAAATATTGATAATACGCCTATATCTATGAGTAAATTGGAATTTTTAAGCTTAAAAATGTTGAAACTTATCTTGTACATTGTTTTCAATGCCTTCTTAACATTGCATGTATAAAAAGATACACAGAAATACCTTTGGTACAATTTTATAGTGCATTTTAAAGTTATTTAACTGTGTTGCAAATATTTTTGTTTTAAATTTGTGGATCAGATTTTGAAGAAAAGGGTTGGAACCCTATTAATTTCTTTAACTTGAAGAATAACTATATGAAATCCCTTTCAAGGTCAAATATAGGACCGTAGAAAGCATTTTCAGATCGGGGGGATGGGCGCACACATTATGAAAATCAACTAAAATTGACTCGCTGTCAAAATATTTGCTATTACCATAATCAGTCAAATTATTTGGGGGACCCCACACCGACTGTTCCTACGGCTCTGAAATACACACTTAGGCAAATACGCATGCGGATATGAATGCATTCTTTTATTTGATTTCCATGTCTAACTTACATAGTTACTTCCTATATGTTTGTAATCATGATGTCTGCTAAACATTTAACATTCAGGAAACACTGTCTCTCAGCAAAACAGATATTTCTGAATTAGTCTACCGACCTACTCACTAGAGATATTCTACAAATATGTTACCCTTCATTTCTTCAGAAATAATCAAACAAGTCCTGATTTCTGAGCTATTATTTTTGTAGTTGTAGTAAAATGGGGGTGGGTGGAGGTGAATGAGAGTAGTACTCTTGTGCTGGGCGAATGTCCGAAACCTTGGGGACAGCAGGCAGATAGCTCTGGAGCTGTTAGTTCTCTACTGTGTCCAGACTTCAGTCTTGAGGAAATCAGTGATGAGTATCCGCAGAGGAGCAGTGCATTGACCGGTAACCAGCTTGATGACTGTCAGATGATGGTGGGCGTAATATTGCTGACACCACTAATGCTAGTAGGCCTGGTAGGGATAACACCATATTTAATCCAAACAAGTTGATTAGTACTGGAGATCATTAAGAGACTGTATCCACTCATAATCTTAGCACTATATGTGTTAGTGCAGATATTGACTTAACCTTTCTTGGAGCGCCCCTTACAGTTTAGAAAATACGGCAACCGTATCAACCTTTAATTCCAACATCCAAAGCAATCAAATACTGTATCTACCATTCTGCCCAAGCCACGTGCAATTTAGACAATGTGGATACCTAGTAGCCCTCAAGTCTAGCACCCATATGACTTATGCCATAAATCAGATACCTTACTAACCCTTTCTTTGGATGCCCTAGAAAGAATGGATCGATACTGTAGTCACTCCTGTTTCTAGCGCTCAATGTGTTCTGTACAATAATGCAGATACTATGTATCTAACTTTTCTCCTAGTTCCATGTGTGCTATAGACAACACGGATGCTACATTCATCGCACTTCTGACACCAATATTACTGGACTAGTTAGAGGCCGTAGTCATCTTCCACGTTTTATGTGCATGGTAGTTTCAAAACTATTGGTTTAGGTGCTTGTGAGATATCAAAACTTGAAAGGTTTATGTGCTTGCGAGTGATCGAAACATTATTGGTTTATAAACTTGTGAGTTATCAAACTTAAATGGTTTATGTGCTTGTGAGTTATCAAAACTTGAGTGGTTTATATGCTTGAGAGTTATCGAAAAATTATTGGTTTATGTACTTGTGAGTTATCAAACTTGAATGGTTTATGTGCTTGCGAGTTATCGGAACGTTAGTGGTTTATGTGCTTGCGAGTTATCGGAACGTTAGTGGTTTAGTGCTTGCGAGTTATAAATACTTCGAGTGGTTTATGTCTGTGAGATTCAAACTAGGTTAGTCTGCGAGTTTGAGTTAGTGTGTAGTGCTTGCGAGTTATAAATACTTTCGAGTGGTTTATGTGCTTGTGAGATATCAAAACGTAAGTGGTTTATGTGCTTGCGAGTTATCGGAACGTTAGTGGTGTATGTGCTTGCGAGTTATAAATACTTTCGAGTGGTTTATGTGCTTGTGAGATATCGGAACTGTAGTGGTTTATGTGCTTGCGAGTTATCGGAACTTTAGTGGTTTATGTGCTTGCGAGTTATCGGACCTTTAGTGGTTTATATGCTTGGGAGTTATCAAACTTGAGTGGTTTATGTGCTTGTGAGTTATCAGAACTTGAGTGGCTAATGCGCTTGTGAGTTATCGAAACATTATTGGTTTATGCACTTGCGAGATATCAAACTTGAGTAGTTTATGTCAGAACGTTAGTGG
Organism: Mercenaria mercenaria; assembly: GCF_021730395.1. Taxonomy (NCBI): domain Eukaryota; kingdom Metazoa; phylum Mollusca; class Bivalvia; order Venerida; family Veneridae; genus Mercenaria; species Mercenaria mercenaria. The sequence continues at coordinate 85,983,027 of NC_069362.1, read as the reverse complement.
TTTATGTACTTGCGAGTTATCAACACTTTGAAGTGGTTTATGTGCTTGCTAGTTATCGACTGAATGTTACTGGTTTATGTGCCTGAGAGCTATCAAAATTTAAGTCATAGTTGCCATACATAGACGTGCAAAACGACGTAACTTGGAATGTGGTGGACTTGATTGTAGATAATATAAAATTATATAACGTATGTTTTTGTTTGTTTGATTGTTTGTTTAATTAGACTTAAGGGCATTTTTCAACAATATTTCAGTTATATAACGACATGCGATTAAATTAGCAAGTGTTGATCTTTCTTCATATTCCTAACATACGTTGATCTTTCTTCATATTCCTAACAGACGTTGTTCTTGCTTTATAGTCCTAACATACGTTGATCTTTCTTCATATTCCTACCATACGTTGATCTTTCCTCATATTCCTAACAGACGTTGATCTTTCTTCATATTCCTAACAGACGCTGATCTTTCTTCATATTTCTAACAGACGCTGATCTTTCTTCATATTCCTAATAGACGTTGATCTTTCTTCATATTCCTAACATACGTTGCTCTTTCTTCATATTCCTAACAGACGTTGATCTTTCTTCATATTCCTAACATACGTTGATTAGGAGTCCATTAATGACGAATGGATACTAGATGAGGTGAGAAAACAGGAGGTAACCTGGGGAAAGCCAGAGAGCTTCCTTATTCAAGCAGATGATAAAACCTTGATTGGAAGAAATCTACGCACAATAAACTCAAAGTGTTAATTATTCATATTTTCTTTCTTCTTTCAACATGAATTACATTTACAGGGACCATGTGTTTCAAACCTGTATAATTGTTTTAGTTGAAGGGACAGAGACAAAAACATGATATTTTAGCAGCTAAAAGATTCAATTACACAAAACTTATGAGACCCTTTTAGATCAATAGGGATAGTGCAGTTCCACCTATCGTGGGGTCGTGTGTTCAATCTCCGGACGAGGTGAAGTTCTCCTTGACGAATTGATAAAATACATTGTGTCTGAAACCATTCGTCATCTGCCTTTGTGCAGAAATTGACAGTTACATTCGGACACAAGTTAAGTTCTTGTACAAAATCCAGCTGATAATTCTATATAAAAGGTATCGCTGGCCTATGTTTGTCATAAAGAACAACCAGCGAGGCATTGATTCGTTTGAAATATAGTAATCATGCTGTATTTAGTTCGAGGTAACTATATCTACACATACCTTTACAGTTAAAGGATCAGGCATAATTGTTGATCCTACTAGAAAATGTACCCAGGTTTTTTTATCATATCTTGTAAAGATACCATGACTTTGTACAGTATGAAATTTGTAATAGAATGAGGATATCCTTGACACTGAATGGTTTAACGCACGTCTGGAATACATAAAGCTACTCCCTTTACAGATATCGTACAATAATGATGTTTCTTTGTGCAAGTGCTAATACTGGTGTGAGGTTACGTATACAAATAATTCTCGCTTCATAGGACTTTTGCACGAAAAACGTTTTCAGTTTTAACATATATTAATGTCTTCCAGATTGGCAGTAATAACACACGGAAAGTTTTATCAATTACACAAATCAAGCTAACAATTCATATTGATCAGCATATGAGTATTTTTTGAAAGTATATAAGAATATTTAGGTGCTTTGTACAAACCACAGTTTATGCATACTTATACTAGAGATTATCATCAAGTATATTAAGAGCAATCAGGAAGGTCTAATACGTATCAGTTGTTCCAGGAGCAATTAAGTTGAGGTAGACGGATTTACAACGTTATCGGTTGCCCTGGTGTTTTACCAGATGTTTTGATTTTAATGCGCATGCGCTCTTTACGTGTGGCAAAAAGACCGCTAACCTACATAAAATCAATATTATATTACGAATTGTTTTACCACAATAATGAAGATTTTGATCGCACATCTTATTGTACAGAATGCTTTGATTAAAGGTAGATATGTTATTAAGCATATCTTACCTGAGAAGCCGGCTTTATTCTTATTTTCGTCAGATAAGAACGAGCATTCCAAAGTCTAGATCCACTCACAAAACAAATATAAAACTTTTTCCGTACATTTGAAAATGTCACATTTTCTTCAGTTTTATCTGTCATAGGAGTTTTTCTTGAATTACATCTATTATGAATTCTTAGGGAACGCGGCTCTTTGTCACTTCAGTTTTATCTGTCAAAGGAGTTTTTCTTGAATGACATCTATTATGAATTCTTAGGGAACGCGGCTCTTTGTCACTGAAGTGCTGTTTAATATACGGAAAACTGTTACGTATTTATTATGCAAGTGACATGATAAAGGACACCAAGGGTGGAGGGGTGACCTGCCTTCACATAATTTTTCTCCACATATACAAAAATGAATGTGAAAAGTTGAACTATAACATGGTAATTTTTGATACTATGTTATGCGTCATGATTTTTTTAAGTTAACGAAATATGTAGAACTCTTTTGTTATCTTCAGACAGATTCAACTCTCTCTTCAGTATTTCAAATGAGCCAGATTTTGTGTGCAGTATGGGAGGCACATAAACTACCGAAGTTTATCACATTTTTTCTTAAATTGCCTGAAAAAAAAGAGTTACAGACAAATCAATTATTTTACCACCCTTCAAATAAACAGACTGCCAATTTCTATGCAATTTCTTTCATAAATAAAGGAATGATCATATAAAACACTTCACCAAGTTATGAAGTTCTATTCTGAAAAAAAAGAGAAGAAAATGTTTTATATGAAATAGAATCCTAGTGAAAATCAAAGCAATATAACTCCCATTATTGAGATTCAGGAAATCAAATGCTTAGTACAGTGGCATATTTCTGACATAGCTATCGCGATAATAATGTAAACTTTCCAGGAAATGTGTTTTTTTTTCTGAAAAAACAAATCTGCAATAAATAATATTTTGTGAAAATATTTTAGCGCTAAATTTCGCGTAAATGCTCGAAACTGCCATGAGATGCTTGATTACGGAAGCTTAGAAGGGCCTTCAGTTGTGAGAAAATGTTTTTACAAGTGCCGAAAATTAAGGCGAGATCCCTAAAACTTTGAGGTTTTTTCGCGTTGAAATTTCCGCATTGGTTCGAATTTTTCAAACAACTTGATTTGAATCTTCGTACAAAGACAGAAAGATTTTATTTTTCGTATTATTATTGTCGAGAGGTTGTACTTAATTACATCGCGGAAAAATCTTTGCGCGATATTGATAAGATATTTGTCTTTCTCTCCAAAAATACTCGCATTGAAGTAATTTATTTCTAACATCTCGACTTCAGCTTATTGCAATGAAAAACAATTTTAACATTTCGTACATTTTTTTATCGACATGGTTTCCTATTCATCTTTCAAAATAAGTCACACGTTCCATATTGAGTGTCTCGATCTATACCTTAACATTAAATTTGCTTTTTATCCTTCCCACAGGGGTATGGATAAATTGCGTTGTCCGTCCGTCCGTCGTCCGTGTTTCAGTCCGGTTGGAGCCTTATCAGAGACATGTCACTGTTTGGAGTATTTAAAATAAAATATGGTAGAAATGTTAATTGCTAGAAGGAAATACCACCTTGCAAGTTTCAGTCAGATTGTCTGTGAAAGACAATATTTATCGCCCTTAGTACATCTATATATAGTACAAATTTAGTGTTTTTATTCCAATTTCCGTCCGTCCAAAGCCATACCTAAAATATGTTTTAGACTATTTTTATGAAACATGGTAGTAATGTAAACTGAGGTAAGGAAATGCGATCATGCAAATTTCAGTCTAATGAAACGAGTTAATGCCCCTTTTACTTATATACATATATTACTTATGTAGAGTTTTATTGTCTTTCTATCCACCTGGAACCATATCTAAGACATTGTAAGGGGTATTTCAATAAAACGTGGTAATAATTTTGACTGCCATTGGTAAATGAGGCACTGCACCAAAATAGTGCCCTTAGTACTTGTATAATGTTTACTATATATGACATTTCTTTGCAAATGGGATGTTGCAACCAAGTTTTGTACATATCAAACTTTCTTGACTGAGGTACGCGTTCTGATCACTGGGGTCAATGACAATGTCACCGTTACTAAATATAGAAAACTTGTTTTCTCACAAAAATGAGATAAGCAGACCAAATCTGCTAGCTGTGTAGCCTTAAAGAAGAGCAACGTATGTTTGAGTGGAATTTGGTACCTTGTGTCAAGGTCACTGTTACTAAATTATAGGCAAAGGATTCAGTCAAAAATCGGAAGCATGGAAATCTACACTGTAAAGCCCGAATTCTAGATTTTCATTAAATCGATCCTGAAAAATCTTTGACCTGATCATTATAATTAACATATTATAAAACAAGAGCCGTCACAGGAGACAGCGCTCTTGCTAATTTCGATGCTGGATAGTGACATTGAGCACATTTGAGGAAGCTGGAGCTGTCACTGGATTGTTTAATGACTCTAATCCGGATGAAGCTTAAGCTTGTGTCAAATGTATTTAGTAATAATAGATATAGAGATAGTGTATCAAAACATTAGATAAGTATAAAAGGGACATAATTCTTGGAATATTTCTGCAAGAGTAATGCCCCATGTTTCATATCATGTGACTATTAATGTGGAATAACTACTTTAAGTTTGAATCACTGAGATAGAGCAAAAGTGCATCGCAACTTTAACCTGAAATTCTAAGTAAAAGGGGGCATAACTCATAATATACTGGTGTAAATGCTATTGACCTTATGACATATGATGTAGGTGATGATGTGGAACAACCATATTAAGTTTGAATCAAATCCATTTAGTAACAATAGAGATATGATGAAAAAGCTTTAAAATTAAACTAAAGGTCTTAACAAAAAGGGGGTATAATTAATGAAATTGGTGTAATTGTTATGGCCCTTATGTCATATGATGTTGGTGATGATGTGAATCAACTATTTCAAGTTTGAATCAAATACGTTTGGTACTAACAGAGATAGAATGACAGTGCATCAAAACTTTAACCTGAAATTTTAAGTATAAAGGTAGATGATTCATAAATCATTGGCGCAAGTGTTATGGCCGTTGTGTTAAATGATGTGGATAATGATGTGGAGCAATTGTTGTTAGTGTTTTTAATCAAACTCTTTCTATAATAACAAAGATACGATGGAAATGCATCAAAAGCAACCTAAAATCCTTAGTAAAAAGCGGGCATGTTTCACGAAAAATTTGTGCCAGAGTTATTGACCTTGTGTCATATGATGTGGGTGAGTATGAAATGGGTGATGATGTGGAACAATTGTTTTAAGTTTGAATCAGATCGTTTTTATTGCAATTTAGATAGAATGTGCACAAAAAGCTTTAAACTGAAATTCTGAGTAAAAAGGGGGGTAATTCATGAACTATTGGTGCGAGAGATATGACCTTTGTGCCATATGATGTGGGTGATGATGAGAAATAACTATTTTATGGTTGAAGTATTCCATCAAGTAATTACAGAGATAAAAAAGAAAGTACATTAAAACTTTAACCAAGGTGTGTTTGCGGAAGGGCCGGACCGAGTAAGATAGATAAAACTTATACAAATAAGGAAGCCGACGTAGATGCAGACAAATAGATGATTGTAAGAACCCTATCTATTCTCTGAAACTAATTGATTTAGTACACTTTGTTCAGAGGCAGCTAAAACATACATTCTGAGAAAACAGTCTTATGCACGTGATCATGTACCGTATAACGTCTTCGCAGTTACTTTCAAAGAAGTACTTGAGATGCCACTTCCAAAAATAATGTCGACAAAAATACGCGAAATGCAAAAAGTTTTTTTTTCGGCATCGTGAAATATTTAAGACGTCATCACCAAAACATATCTAGCCATCTCATAATAAATATTCCAACATGTTTATTCAGAGCTAATTGTCGATATAACAATATTCGAAATGACAAAAGATTTTTTCTTGCAACTAAATTTAAATCGTGTTGATGGAAAAATATACTACAGTGTGAGCATTTTAATGCGAGAAAACCATAAAGTTTTAGACATCTCGTCTTTGTTTTCTGTACTTGTGAAAACATTTTCTCACAACTGAAGGCCCTTCTAAGCTTCCGTACTTGATAGCTAGCACGATAATGTTCTAAACCTTCCAGGAAAATTGTGCAATTTTCTGAAAATATTATCGCAATAATTTATTTTTTCCAGATATTTTCAAATTCCGTTACTCACAGCTGTTAGACAGCTATAAATAGAACACGATGATATCAATCAGTTATTGGCGCCAGACAACCTATCTACTGCATGACGGTGGTAAGTTTAGTGTAACAGGGGTTCAACAGTGTTCCGTGGATTCAGTAGGGTGCTATTTATAGATATCAAAATGGCAGCTCTGGGCACTAAATGCCAAAACAAGTATCGAGATAATATGATCAAAAATATTTCCAGGAAACTTTTCAGAAAAGTTCGAAATATCAAGATTTCTTTTTCTAGCTAATAAATGGTAGTTGTGGGCACTTACGCAAAAAGTATCGAGATAATAATGTAAATTATCACTATAATATTTGCAGAAAACTTTCGACTATTGAGATAATCTTTTCAGAAAACTTCGCTTTATCACGATAGTTCTTTTAATATCGCGACAGCTACCTAGCTATCTCGTGGCAGAAATATGCCACCTTACTTAGCTAATGGCCAAAAATGTGTTATTGTAAACACATGTCGAATATTTATTGTATATCTTTACCTGGAAATTTATCAATTGAACTTTTAAATTTATTCATTCTTTTTGGCATATGATGGATTGATATGAAATCAACAGAAAAAAGCAGGGGCGTCGGAAGTGGGGTCGCAGGGGCCGCGACCGCGGCCCCAATAATTTGCCCAAAAACGATTTTTTTAAATTCATAAGTTGGAGTCGCAGGTCCGCGGACCCAATATTTTGTACAGTATATTAAATTTTGCTTCGCGTTAAACAATACACGCTGTCCAGATTAGTGTGTTACCGTGGTGACGGTGACACGATCGGGGGTGTTAATTGAAGTCATACACACGTGTCCGTGATTGGACTTAATTACGCATGAACAAATCAGCATGTTTTTAATTGCATGTCTTTAGTCAATGGAATGTTTAAGCTATACCCAGCCGCAAAGATCTAGGGTATTAACTTATAAAATTCAGAAAAATAATTATCATGTTTTAATTTAATGAAAGAGGTAAGTGTTAAGATTTATCACACCGCTAAGATGTAAGGAATTAATTACATAAATTGTTTTTACTAAAAAAATGATATTTCAAACAAAAATAAGAAATGAATGTAACATGAATGATTATTGTTCAATACATTAAATACAAAAAAAAAAAAAACAAAAAAAAAACATACATGTATTCTTTGTATTGCGTTATACATTATTAATTCTGATAAGAGTTTATTAAACTTTATTTTGCTTATAGTCATGTAAATAGTAAGAAAATACTGGAGACTTGAGATGCGATTCAGTACCCTTAAAATGCACCAGAACTCGCCATTTATGATCCTGTTTTGAAAAAATTTCAGGGGGAGGTCCCCCTTACCCCCCTTACGGGAGGGGGATGCCCCCTCCCGTACCTACCCCCCTCGCGGCCCCAATATCAAACACCTTCCGACGCCCCTGAAAAGACTGGTGTTTTGATCCCGTCCAGGAGTGCCTTGATTATTCCGGATATGATCAATGGCGGACGTGGATTTTATCGCTCCCGCTAATTTGTGAACCTTTGTGTAAATTAGTGACTAAAAAGACTTTCCTATGATCGTATGAAGACTTTATTATATAGTGAAATATAGTTTATAGTGAAATACGGATAAACATGGCAAAATATACAGGGAAATTTGTACCTCTTATGGAGGAAACAATGGATAACCCCAAAAAAAGATCTCGCAGATCGAGCAGTACAACATCAACAGGTAGTACTCTTTACCAAACAGGTGTACCGTCTAAGCAAGACTTTGTTGCTATGAACATGAATGACAAAATGAACATTATGTTTGACATGATGATGAATATTGGTCCAATGAATTATAAACTTGATGCCATTAATAAATCGTCATATCTCCAAGCGGCTAGGTGTGATGTTAAGGAGGCCCGTCTTCGGCTTTTGGAATACAAAAGTATTGACACTGAAGCAAAACTACTCCACAATAATTTGATATTTAGTGGTCATGCAGAGATTGTTAACGCTGATAATTGTCATACAATAATTACAAACTTTCTGAAAGACCAACTGAATTTGGATCCTGCAAATATCTTTATAACAAAGGCGTATCGCATTGGCAAACGTAATGTGGTGCGCGCCAGAGGTAAAATCCGTCACAGATCGATTCTGGTATCCTTCCGTGACGCCGGTGACACTGACATTATTATGGAAAATGCGAAACTTCTAAAAAACACTAGCTATGGCATTTCCAGAGACTATCCCCGTGAAATCAGTGAGGCTCGCAAGGAATTGTGGCCCCAATACAAGTTAGCACGTGACAAATATGGTCCAAGAAATGTTAGAATAAAATTTCCCGCCGCTTTGGAAGTCAACGGTGACGTTGTCCGTGACATGTTCCCGAACTGGTACGAAATCCTACGTGGCTCACGTAACTCTAATGTTCATGCGCGTATCCAGGAGAGGTACGACTTTACCGTTGATGCTACATTGAGGCATGTTATGAAGAATCTGCCAAAAGAACAAGATATCATCATCGACGAGCAATCCGACGAAGAGGAGAACAATGACTTCCAACCTCGGCCCCGCGTTGTCAACCATAACTCCCCAAAAGCAACTGAGGAAATCAAGAATCCCGACATTTCAAGTTCCGCACCCGGTTATCTAACGGCAGTTCATGCCCCGTTGCAGGAGCATCTCCCAGAGCCACAGAAACCGGAAATGTCTAGCGCTACGGGGCCTGAGACCACTGGCTCCGCAGGTAATTCTGGTACCCCGCACTCAACTGGCTGTCCAATCTCCCCAGACGTATCCTCGTGCTAGGAGCAGCCGGGGATAGTGTTCCTGTGTGATAAATGTTTCCTGTTGCCTAGTACATCTAAAACAACTCGCTGTATTCATGTTCCTGAAAATATAAATAAAACTATTAAAAATGACGTCATAAACGTACAACCTACATATGCTAACAGTAAAGATCATTCTCCTCAACCTGTGTGTTCGGAATCTGAATTATCTACAAGTAGCTTGGACAGAAACGTTAATGAAACACCATCTATTTCGATTATGAAAAATTTACATAAAAATGATGGTAATAATAAACAAATAACAGTAGGAGCTTTAAACGTGTGTGGCCTTAAGTCGCGACTAAATATCCCAGAGTTTACTTCACTAATTCAACAGTATTCTATATTTTGTGTGGTTGAAAGCAAAGTTGATAAATACGACGTTCTTAATGTACCGGACTATACGTTTTTCTCTAAACCGAGAAGTGATAAATTCAAGCGGAAGTCAGGAGGCATTGGGTTTTTTGTCCATAAATCGCTAATTGACAGCACCTCTATACTGGAATCAAATTGTGAATACATATATTGGCTAAAAATTGTTGACTGTCATCAGAGAATTATTGTTATCGGAGGGATGTACATCCCACCTGAACAGTCTCGTTTTTACAACGAAGATGAATATTTTCAATTTGTAAATGATGTAGTTGTTAAATGTAACCAATTTGAAAATGTGTATATTACAGGGGATGCAAATGGGCACACCTCAAGTTTACCTGATTACGCTGAATTTGATGACTTTTTGTCAAAAGAGTTCAATCTGGATGATGATACTTTACGTTCACTTAACTCTGTTAATATGTTACCCCACCTAAACATACCAGTTGTCAGAAAATCACAATGTACTAAAGTCAATAACCATGGGCGAAAATTGTTAGAGCAATGTAAGTTTAATAATTTATTTATTGTTAATGGCAGACTTGGTGATGATAAGCTTTTAGGAAAACTGACATTTCGAAACCTATCTGTTATAGACTATTCTCTGGCGTCTGTAAATTGTTTAAGACGAATTGAAAATTTTGAAGTAATTGAGTTGGATCCGCTTTTTTCAGATGGCCACTGCCTGCTGTCAGCTTCCATTAATTTTGCATATACTGATAGTGAACAAATTCTTTCAGGTAATAATGCACCTAAAGGTACCCCTAGGTGGAAAGATAACAGAAAATCTGAATTCGTAGCTAACCTAGACCCACAAATGATTAATGAAATTAGAGCTTGTCTTCATAACCCACCCGATCAAGTCAACAGCCTGTATATTAACGACATAACGAGCAAAATTGCCCTTCTCTTTTCTACTTGTGCCGAAACTACCTTCTCTAGACCTATCAAAAACTTTAATAATATACGTCAAACTAACTCTAAACCCTGGTTCGGGCCTCAATGTAAAAAAGCAAGAAACTTATATAATGTCGCTCGTAAAAATTATCAATTACACAAAACTGACCAAAATAGATTAGCGTTAAATAGAGCAAGTCGCTTCTATAAACAAACAATTAACACCTGGTTAAATAAGCATAAATTCAATACTGAGAGGAAGTTACGGTCCATGAGTTCGCAAAGGCCAAAAGATTATTGGCGTTATCTAAACAGCCTAGGTAGTAAAAAGAACAAGGTCACCCCCACTTTATCCGATTTTTTTGAATACTTTAAAAATATTAATGCTGAATCCCATGAGAACATTGACCCAGAATATAATGATTCTGTTCCCCATGTACATACAACCGATACTCTAAATAGGCCAATCGCCCTGCAAGAAATTGAAAAGGCAATTTCCAACTCGAACAGTGGAAAAGCGCCCTCAGAACAGGATGATATTATAAATGAATACCTTAAGTGTACTAAACAGTTATGTCACCGCTATATATGTCACTTTTTAAACTATATTCTCGAGTACGGGGCGATACCGGAAGCCTGGTTAATAGGTACAATTAAACCAATTTACAAAAACAAAGGTTCCCTTACAGATCCGGCTAATTACAGACCAATAACCATATTAAGTTGTCTGGGTAAAATATTTACATCTATATTGAATGATCGGATAAATGTATTTTTATGTGAAAATAACCTTCTTAAGGAGAATCAGGCCGGTTTTAGGGCAAATTATTCCACTACTGATCATATTTTTAGTTTAAATTTTTTGATTGAGAAATTAAGAAAATGAAAAAAAGAAAGTGTTTTGCTCATTTATAGATTTTTCTGCAGCATTTGACTCAATATGGCGGGCAGGTCTCTGGAGCAAAATTTTTAATTTAGGAATACAAGGTAGAATTTTGACTGTTATTAAAAATATGTATGCTGACATAAAGTCATGTGTTTCTCTCAATGGAGAAACTTCTGCATTTTTTTCTAGTGGGTGTGGTGTTAGACAAGGAGAAAACTTGTCACCGATTTTATTTTCCATGTACTTAAATGACTTAGAACAGTTCCTCTTGACAAACAATAATGGTATTCAGTTAAATATAAGTAATCAAGATACCTTAATCTATTTAAAATTGTTAGTGTTACTATATGCTGATGATACGGTTATTTTTTCAGATAGTGAAGTCAATTTTCAGAATTGCCTTGATGATTTTTATACCTACTGTGAAACTTGGAAGTTGAAAATTAATTACTCCAAAACAAAGGTTATAGTTTTGGTACAAATCGACCAGATAAATATTCGTTTAGTATACACGGCCAACTAATTGAAACAGTTAAAACCTACAAGTACCTTGGAGTGTATTTCTCTTCTTCAGGTAGCTTCCTTTCATGTAGAAAGCATTTAGTTACTCAAGCCAGAAAAGCAATGCACCAGCTCCTGGTAAAAATTAGTAATCTAGCTCTCCCAATTGACCTACAGCTAAAGCTGTTTGATAATACTGTCTTACCCATCTTAACATATGGTTCCGAGGTATTTGGTTATGAAAATCTTGATATCATAGAACAGGTACACTGTGACTTTTTAAGGATAATAACAAAATCTAGGAAAAGTACCCCACGTTATATGCTATACGCCGAACTTGGTCGCTACCCCTTAGAAATCATTATAAAGTCACGTATGGTCAAATTTTGGAGTAAACTAACCTTACGCCAAACGCATCAAAAATATCCTTTCTCTGCTATCAAAACATGTATCAGTCAACTCAAAATTTTAAATGGTTAAAACATATTAAAGCAATACTGGATTCCACCGGTTATTCGTATGTATGGGTAAACCAGCCATATTTTAATGTAAACGTTCATAAACTTGTAAGGCAGACGCTCATTGACCAGTTCATACAAAACTGGAGGTCAAATCTAGACTCCTCCTCTAAAGGTCAAATGTATAGCCTCTTCAAGGACAATATTATGCTGGAAAGCTACCTCAAGATCCTAATACCTACCCAGCGCTTATCATTATTCCATTTCCGAACTGGCAATCATAGGTTCCCTATTGAGGTTGGAAGATGGTCGCAAAGTCATGTGCCACACAACGAAAGAAGGTGCCCGCTCTGCCCCTCGAATGACCTGGGTGATGAGCTGCATTATCTCCTGATATGTCCGTCCTTTAATGAAGAAAGAAAAAAATATATACCACTGAAATATTACCGTAGGCCAAATATTATTAAATTTAGAGAACTACTGTCAACTACCGACACGCAGCTCCTGACCAGATTGAGTATTTTTGTGAAAAAAATTATTCGCCGGTTCTCAAGAACCTAAATTTTATTTATGACTTGATATTTTTACAGAATCGTTATACTGTTATTGTCATGTAAGCTTCTACTTTATATGTAAAATAATGATGTTTAATTGGTTAAATATGGCCATGAAAAACACAAGTGGCTGATGTAATATTATTAATACATTGTATTTCATTTGAGTCACATCCATTTAGATGAATCATTTTACATAAACGTATAAAATACTGTACATAAAATATAATGTAAATGACCACTCTAGCAAGTACAAGATACTTTACACAAATACGTCACCATTTTGACATATCAAACATAATAATTATGATTTACAATAATTCGGCGAAGTCCCAGTTAAATAGACTAAATATAATGTGAATTAACAATTATTGTTCTCGAAGTATTAAATTCTCTCATTCATTATTAGATATTATTATGCAAAAGTATTAACTAACCTTGCAATTAACCGGATTAACCTCATTCCAACAGAGCCACGCGTATTTTGTTTGTAAATTCATTGACGAGTTACTCTAGGTCAGAGTAGCCAGTCAACTGAAACCGCGAAATTGGTCACGTGATGTGTCAATCAATCAGAAAGGCGGGCTACTCAATATTATGCAAATACGGTAAATTGACAATGTATGTTACTAACATTTTGAAATACGAAACACAGCTGTTATTGTTGTTGATTTCTTTTTTTTGTTGTTGTATTTACTTTTTGCTATAGATATTATGCTGTCCTCTAGTAGTAGCCTAGTGTTATGATGTAACACTAGTACTTCATTCACTATTCATTTTCTTATTCAGTCCAAGATCATATCTCATTTAAAATATTGTACATAGTCTTAAGAAACAAAAAGTTTTTTTAGTTGATTAATGACGATGAGGAATAACAAATTGAAATTTATTTTGATCTGATCTGTTTCAAGGAAAGTTCTCTTTTTGCCTACCTGTAACAAAAATTATAAATAGTAGCTGAAAAGTAAGTGCACTGACCCATTAATATCTTAAGAAAATTATGTATTACTAAAGGACTTCTAAATTGAATTAACATAGATATTCATTTCTGTTGATTTAAAATGTGTGATCACCATCCCCACATCCACGTTGATCTGTATCCACCTATGTGTATATATATATGTATATTTGTTCACATGTTATTACAAAATGTATGTTTTGTAATCTGTGTTTATCAAATAAAAGATCTGTTCTGTTCTGTTCTGTTCTGACAATTTGCCCCTTACAGCATCAAGAACGTAATCGAAGGGAAATAGCTTTTAAAAAAAGTATTGATTTCATTCGAATTGATTGTTTACGGGGTCAACAGAACTCTTCCGAGGAACTGGTTTATGGGAGCTAGGGGTCCTAGGCCAACTCTGAAACTAACTTGGTCTCCAAATTTGATGGATATGTTCTGGAAATGACTTTAATATGTTTTTTTTTTCTGGTCTTTTCTTTTTTTTTTATTGTATTTCTAATACTTAAGTTAGTTGATCGTTGTTCAAGATTAACCCATATGAGTGCCTCCATGTACATCCGTCCAATAAATTTGATAATCATGAACATTCATTTGATCTATCAAACACTCCGATGTTTTATTTTATGCTTTTCAGTGAAATACTGAAATTTATCAGTGAAATAAAATTTCTTTTTTTTTTCACTGGTACGGAACTACACTTGAATGCGGAAGAATATGAACTATAAATGATAGAAAATTCCTTGCAAAATATTCTTCAGTAAAGGATAATAAATATTTACAATCTATTATAATGTAAAAGAAATCAGGAAACGTAATAAAACTATTTACAGTTTTTTCTACTACGATATCCTGACGATATCCTGACGTCACGACATTGAAATGATGATTTCACTCGTGAACACCATAATTTACATTTTCTTTAATATTGCATTATAGTGTATATTTCGAGCTTACACTAAAACAAACAAATATCCTTTATTTATTACAAATGTAAAAGATGAAAGCAATGTAGTCATTTATCATAAGCAGGCTGCAATATTGTACAGAAGCTTGAAATATTGTCATACACAATTAACCTGATCCTGGGCTAAATTCTTGGTTTAAAGATCTACACCTTATTTGTTTAGTTAAATAAAAGAAACCCTGTCTCCTTATGTGTCAGATAATTGACCTATTTTACTACAATAAAACATTTCAAATGTTGAAACTGTACATTCATTTTTCAAACCGGAACAAATATGATTATAAAATTCTTTAATTAGAGCGCGAGACACACTTGTCACATTAGCGTATCAATGAAATAGATCTATGCTTGTTCACACCTGCGCGACCCTACAATTACAATAAACTGCTAAATTAATGTTTTGGAAAAAAAATATTCAATCTTCCCTCTGATTTTTTTTACAAATGCGAGAAATACCGATACCATACCATTGACGATTCATAGCGATTGCTTGACTTCCCCGAAGCACCTGCTAGAGGTACGGTATCGGTAATTTGGTCTAAATAAAAAGGTAAAGTGTTATGTTATGTATTCTAGTAAAATGTTTCCAAACAGATTTTCCTGTACATCACTTTGATAAATTAGACTCCCAATGTCCTGTTTGAATTTGGAATGATTCAAAGGATCGCTACTACTATGTTCCTTTTACTTTTGTTACCATATGGTTTGCTTTCGGATAATTTGTATTTTCGGACATACAATTTTGTGGAGGACAAGGTATTTGATTAGCATCTGCTAACTATAAGTTATAGTCTATAACAGACCTTTGGTGTCATATCACATAACATAAATAATTTATATGATAAGGTTTAAGAGTAGGAACAAATTAAATCGACCAAATTCCTTCCTTTTAAAACAAAGATTTCATTCTAAAGGCTGGAATTTCCTGGAAGTCCATTAGAATCAGCGAAAAGCACCGGCAGACGTGTAGCTAGGACATTTTTCATAATATGCAGAGGTAATGGGGATGGGAGTGTTTGGGTATCATCCCCTTGATTATTTATTAATGTGAGAATGGCAAATGGTGCATTTTAGCGTGTACTTGAAGCAAAAATGTTGTGCAAAAACCTTATTCTTTTTTCATATATATGTAAAATGTTTTATTTTACTAGGTATGTGCATAATATTGCACGTGCAGTCGTGATCCATGTTATATATGTGCAAGTATTAATTCAAAACAAATAGTGGAGACACACTTTCAAAATATCATCATGATTGGATATATCATTCAAGAGATACATTGTATGTCTGTAAGTATATGTACAATAGTTGTTACAAGAAATTTGCCATAACTCCAAACTGACTACTTGACTAGTCAACAAAGACATGCTAAGTTTCATGATACTGATACAAATGTACCAAATCTGAAACTGATACCTTGCATAGACAAGGCATTCTGGCAAAGGTCAGCGACGTCTACATTACGTCATCTTCATTATAGGTATCTCCCTTATATTTTTTTCAACTAAAACAATATTCTGCAAAACATTTCTTACACTTTTAAATTATTTTGCCTTGACATTGAGGGTATATAGGGACAACAAGAACAATATCTGGTCGATTTAACCCCTGGCAGTGAGATTACCTTGGCACACAACAAGTTGGGACTTAAACCTATTGTTGATAGCTGCCTAGACCATAACTCTGCCCCCACCTTAAGGGTTGTACTGCAGAATGCAATTGTTAGCATAGCATGCACAACGTCTTTAGACATAGATACGTCCATCAGTGTTCTACAAGTTGAAACGTGACTTATCACTGCCCTTATGGAAATATTATAGTTTGCCGCAAACACTTGCTGCGATCATGCAGCGAATATCCAGCGAACATGCCGCGAACACTTTTGATACAATTGCTATAATAGGTCGCGGGATGTTCGTTTGGTGTTCACTTTTCACATGCAAATTACTTTTGACGCGAACAAGTTGCCGTGAACTTCCAGCGAACAAGTAGCTGTGAACTTCCCGCAAATAAGTTGCCGCGATCATCCCGCGAACTAGTTTCTGCGAACATCCCGCGAACTAGTTGCTGCGATCATCCCGCGAACTAGTTGCTGCAAACTTCCCGCGAACAAGTAGCTGTGAACTTCCCGCAAATAAGTTGCCGCGATCATCCCCCGAACTAGTTTCTGCGAACATCCCGCTAACTAGTTGCTGCGATCATCCCGCGAACTAGTTGCTGTGAACATCCCGCGAACTAGCTGAAAACCATCTCTACAGAAATTGTGTACAAAAAAGCATGTACAGAAAAAGTGCAAAAACAAATAAATTAGTAGGAATCAGAGATATAAATTTATTGAATAAACTTGAACACTGTGGTTGTAACAAATACAAATTGTCAGTGTCTGAACCTTTTCATATCATATTTGGAGCATTTTAAACAAAGTTTTAATGATAAAATATATACCGGTATATATGTTTGAATTTTAACTGTTACTTGTCATTTCAATAACAGTATCTGAGTGCATGTATTCATTTCATCCCAATGTTTTTCTTCACACTACTTATAAGTTATATGTAGCACTACAAATCTGTCATTGTTTTACATGTTAATTATCAGACTTATGAAGCTTAGAAATTGTCAAAATAAGCTAGTTTTATATTTCTTTTTAGATAATCTGATACAGCTCTGCAAAAGGTTAAGCATATCTATTTCATTTTCAAAATTCCTTATGTTTACTGAGATATATAAGTATAGATATTAAACATAAATTTTCTGACTTACCACAAAAAAATATATATTCCTATCAGCCTCTAAGAACCACTTATGAAAACTGTCTGTAATGTACACAGATTTCCTTCTAAACATGTCCAGAATATCTGGTTGTAATTACCTTATCAGACTCATACTGTGACCTTACAGATAATCGAGTGAAACACAATATAGGGAACAGTAGTGTTGCACTTGGAGGTGAAAAATTAAGTTCTTAATTTTGGCAAAAAAAGTATTTTTCTACATAGTAGAGTGCTTGAAGTATAAGCAACTTAAGTGGTTTGCTGGTACTTGCATCGGAAATGTAATTTTTAAAGGCTGATAAAATGCATATTTTTGCTGGTTACGGACACTACAAGTGGTACATTTTGTAAAATAAAGCTTCAAATTTATGATAAAGTTGAACTATTTTTACTGTTTTGTAAGACAAACACATGGAAATACATAATGCAAGGCAGAAAAAGGACTGGGAAAGGTATAGATACTGAAAAAAGAAACATATTTTTGGATATTACTTTGTTGCTAAAAACATGTATATTTCAAATCATCTGACATCTTCAATTTCAGTTTTAATAATGTAAACTTAATGAAAAATCAACACAGATTCTGTCTTTGTTGAAACAAAATGACTTAGATTAAAGGGAAAGTGATTAATTTTCAAAAAAAATCCTAAATATTGATAGATACAAGTAATTGGTTACGGACACTACAAAAAAGCCTCAAGAATGGTTTTGCATTAGATTATGTTAAAAACATTAAATCCACTCATGAATTATTTGGTATAATGTTAAAATGATATCTGAATGGAAAGTGTATTTAAATTTGATATTCTTCAAACAGAAATATACAACTTGCCAAATTAAAACCAATGAAAAAGAAAACAGAACAACAAAATCTGAAAACTTCCTGTTTTCATGAAATCTTATAACTTAACAAGCAATATTAAGTTCTCTAAGTGATACATTATTATCAATACTTTGTATTCATATCACACAACACTTACACTTATTTACTCAAGAATGTCACTAACCAGAAAAAAGAAATTAAGTTCATGGTTATGGACACTACAATATGAATTATCTAACAAAAGTACGCATATCTATAATCTTTTTGTAACTTTTTGTTTCAAATTTTCAGATGTCTTGGTGTTGAAAATGTAGCCCTATTATCAGTCATAGTAGATTCATCTATAAATGCAACAATATTGTCTCTTATCTCCTATGACAGATCCTGTTTGTGCGGACACATAAATTTCTTTTTACTCTTTTTTCCTTCGTCATGTGATTTTGATATTAGTTCTGCTTTCTCAACTAATCTAGTTTTGAGTTATTCTTCCCTACTTCTTGTCTCTTTCTACAATCTTTCTTCCTCTCTCATTTTTCTTTTAATTTTCACATTGGCCTGGAGTAAGTTTCTGCCTTTCTTGCCATTTAACCTCTTCGAACCTATTCAGCATTTTTGTGCCTTTAAAGTTTCAGCACTGCAGCTGCCTCATCAGATCAAAACTATATCTGAATCAAAAATGCACAATGAAATCAGACATACTTTTACTTTATTATAAAGCAATTGAATTGCAATATAAATTTAGATATTATAACCATACGACACAGATGTGCACACGTACACATGCCATTGCCCATTCTCTATAAAGCAAAAATGATCATAACATCTGCCAGTAAAAATATACTCAGAGAAGATTCCTTCCCTTCATCTGCACATAAAGCTTGTTCATCTGTTAAAGTTTGAAGCAAATCAGGCTAAAAGTTTGGGAATCGTTGACAGTATTTTCCCCTATCATACTATATTCCTATAGCAAAAAAAAGGGCCATAACTGGAGTAAAAACAGTCACAGAAAGAATTTCTCCCTTTACGGTCATCTGAACATCAAGCATGTTCATCCGTGAAAGTCTGAAACAAATCAGGCTACTAGTGTTGGAGGAGTTGGACACATAAAAATGTTTCTCTATATTCCTTATGATTAAACAGAAACTATCAAAGGGCCATAACTGTAGTAAAATAGTCACAGAAAAAATTCATCTCTTTAATGTAATATACACATCTTGAGCTTGTTCATCTATGAAAAGTTTGAATCTATAAAAATATAGTATCATAACTGTGGTTAAAATAGTCACTGAGAAATTCCTTCTTTTTTGGTTATCTACACATCAAGGTTGTTCATCTATGAAAGTTTGAAGCAGAGCAATCTAATGGTGGGAGGAGTTGGACACACAATATTTTGAACGGACTGACGGACGTACATACATAGAGCAGCAACACTATATGCCCATCACATAAATATAAAATCTCATCTAAATGAATATACATGTACCTGTCATCACATGGTTTGTAGTTAGTACTTCTTGAAGAGATTTTTCTTTCATTTGCAAGATTTTAGATATTACTTTTAATCATAAATACTTGTAAAGATTTATTCACTTGAACTGTAAGATGTATAATAATCCAAACAAAAATTTCAGTAATACTGGATGTTTTTTTTTACATTGTTTTAATTTCTGTAGTGTCCGTAACCAGATAACACCACCCCTCTGAAACATTTTGAAAAGAAACATTATTGTAAGCTACATGAATTTGAATTATCTTAACAATGATGCTCCTGAAGAAATTTGTCTAAGTGAATAACTGTTAATTGTCATTATCACATCTTTACATTTTTAATATAAATCTGTGCAATTTAGATGATAAACATGATTTTTAGCACTTTTGAACTGTATCTATATTTTTATATCTTAAAATATTTGTCAACAAATACATATATTTGTTTTTTCTCAATATTAATAAAATTTGAAATGATAATTTTTCTTTTTTCTGTAAAAAGATGCAAGTTTTAATTTTTTCAGCTCTGGTTACGGACACTACAGTTTCAAGTAGCATTATTAAATAGACAAAATTTACCTTTTGTAGTGAAATTATTAATAGACTTTATTAAATTTGTCATCAGTGAACCTTCCAAATTGAAAAAGTAGTGACCCTTCATCTCTCATCGCTTCAATGTTTGCTATGACATCTTTCAATTTCATGCTGCAGCAACAGAAAATGATGCTGTATATAAAGATGCCGAAATAAGGGTTTTCCAATGTGGTTGCAACATCAACAAGTTGATGAAAAATAAAGTTGATTAATTAACTTGTGAAATCAGTTATTACTTTCATAAGAACAGCTATAAATAAAAGTTTTAAAAATGTTTATTTACACCATTGAAAGACAGGTTACGGACACTACAGGGTTTTTGTAGTGTCCGTAACCATATTAGTGGTGCTAGAGCAAAATAGTAGTTAACAATAAAGGAAATAGCATAAAAATTTAATGTCAACAGTTAAATATGATAAGAAAAAATCAATAAAGACTCTCATAATATCTTACAAATCTATAAAATACAATTGGTTACGGACTCTACATCTTTTCATAAAAACCTGATTTTCAATTTTAAAAATTCATACAAATAAATTTCAGAAATACATGATTTTGATTTTTTTTCTTTAAGTACTATTACAACAGAGAAATGATTCTGGACCAAAATATTAAAGAAAAAATAATGTTAACATTGCAATTAATCATTATAACAAAAGGAAGGAATTTCGGTGAAAAACTGCATAACATCTTACCCATTTCACATTTTTCTCGACAGCTTCAACAATTTTCATCCGATCATGATAAATCAAACACCAAAATAATCCTTAAAAAATTGTCTTTATGCTGATAACACACATTTACATGGAAATATATAATATCATACCATTATTTTATTTGGAAAATATGGAAATTTCTAAGTGCAACAACATAACGCTTCAAAAATGACTTTTTCTAGAAGCGTTTTTTGCCACTGCTTGAAAACTATTTGAGCTAGATCAATAAAATTTGGCACAGAACTTCTTCATATTTAGTGTTATGAAGTGTAAATGCTAAATTGCAATAAAGGGTTAGGAAATTTTTGAAAACCATGTATAACAATGCGATATTCTAAATGCTCCCTATATTGTGTTTCACCCGAATGTAATTGTTACAAATTAATTGATCTACAATTACCTGCTCTTATAAAAGTTCTTCAGTAATAGTTTAGCAAAAGATTATAATCTTCTAAGTTCTTCTCGCAAACATGCCCAATCATTGGTCTTCTTGCGAATATCCCGCGAACTAGTATCAAACCAATCGCGGCATGATCGCGGTAGCAGCAAAAATCCCGCAAATACTTCCTGCGAATAGGTATGTTCGCAGCATGTTCGCGGCATGTTTGCAGCTTTTTGACCATTTCGTAAGGGTGAACACTATGTTCTGCCAATGCTGACCGCGTTGATTTTGGGCCCCCCAAAAAACGTTGGTGACATAAGAACTAGAGTGTGGCAGGGCCTGTGGCAGATAATGTCCCATTTTCTAAGCCGATTTCTCACTGTATTTACATTGAGTTTCCATATTTCACAATATTCTTTAGTCATTCAAACATTTTTTTGGTATCCTTTTCTGATATAACCTTTCAGGCGTGTACTGCCCTGCTTGGCTGAGCTCATTTTTACTAATTAATTGATTTAAAATGCTTTTAAAAAACAGTCAGAAACAGCCTTTTATGTTTTTTATAAGACGTATTTAAAGTGCTTTTGAGTGTTTTGGAGCTATCTGTGCTTTCAGCTGATTTTCTTCACCGCCATAGAAATGATGCTTATTATGTCTTCTAAAATTTACAATATATCTTGGTCTGACACAACACAACTTCCCCCATATCTCCAACTTCCTGTTAGGATAATCCACCTTATGCACCCTTGTTGTCTCTGCCAAGTTCATGCTGACACTGATTATATCAAATTCTCTTATTTTTTCCAAGTGCCATTTACTCAGGAATGGTCTGATCTGTCACATTGATGTCATGCCTAGCTTGGACACTTTCAAGCA
This sequence comes from Mercenaria mercenaria, assembly GCF_021730395.1. NCBI lineage: Eukaryota > Metazoa > Mollusca > Bivalvia > Venerida > Veneridae > Mercenaria > Mercenaria mercenaria. The sequence continues at coordinate 85,960,773 of NC_069362.1, read as the reverse complement.
GGCTGTCACAGAATTAAACTATTTGGCCAGCAAGGACTATTTTGAACACTTATAAATTATGTCTAGAAATAAAAAAAAATCATGTTAACAACTTCTTCCTATGAACCACTTGTTGGATGATCATCAACATTTGTCCAAACAGTATCACTCTTGTATGGTCCTCTATCAGTTTTGTTCAAATGGTTCTACATGGCCCCTTATAGGGGTTGCCAGAGCAAAAAAAAACAACTTCCCATGAACCCAGTAGTGGCTCTTCATCAAATTTGGCATGTAGCATCCATATATTGCCCTCTGTTAGTTTCATTCTTATTGTTTTGCTTGACTCCTTTTAGGGCCTCCTGAGCTAAATACAGAAAAGAACCTTTTAAACAAGTTATTCTCATTAACCAGTTGATGGATCATCCCCAAACATTGAATGTAGCATCCTTTTATAGTCCTCACTCAACTTTTTTATGCCCCCGAAGGGAGGCATATAGTTTTTGAACCGTCTGTCGGTCTGTCAGTCTGTCCGCAATTTTCGTGTCCGGTCCATATCTTTGTCATCGATGGATGGATTTTCAAATAACTTGGCATGAATGTGTACCACAGTAAGACGACGTGACGCGTGCAAGACCCAGGTCCGTAGCTCAAAGGTCAAGGTCACACTTAGACATTAAAGGATAGTGCATTGATGGGCGTGTCCGGTCCATATCTTTGTCATCGATGGATAGATTTTCAAATAACTTGGCATGAATGTGTACCACAGTAAGACGATGTGTCGCGCGCAAGACCCAGTTCCGTAGCTCAAAGGTCAAGGTCACACTTAGACTTTAAAGGATAGTGCATTGATGGGCGTGTCCGGTCCATATCTTTGTCATCGATGGATGGATTTTCAAATAACTTGGCATGAATGTGTACCACAGTAAGACGACATGTCGCACGCAAGACCCAGGGCCATAGCTCAAAGGTCAAGGTCACACTTAGACATTAAAGGATAGTGCATTGATGGGCGTGTCCGGTCCATATCTTTGTCATCCATGGATGGATTTTCAAATAACTTGGCATGAATGTGTACCACAGTAAGTCGACGTGTCGTGGGCAAAACCCAGGTCTGTAGCTCAAAGGTCAAGGTCACACTTAGACGTTAAAGGTCATTTTTCATGATAGTGCATTGATGGGCGTGTCCGGTCCATATCTTTGTCATTCATGCATGGATTTTAAAATAACTACGCATGAATGTGTGACACAGTAAGACGACGTGTCGCGCGCAAGACCCAGCTCCGTAGGTCAAAGGTCCTAAACTTTAACATCGGCCATAACTATTCATTCAAAGTGCCATCGGGGGCATGTGTCATCCTATGGAGACAGCTCTTGTTTCAAATGGTTCTGCTTGGTCCCTTCTAGGGACCTAAAGAGCTATAAATAGAAAAGCTTTTAAATGGCTCCTTCTCATGAACCACATGATAAATCTTCCTCAGTTAGTGTGTAGCATCCTTGTATGTTCCTCTCTCAGATTTTTGCAAATGGTTCCAGCTAGCCCATTTTAGGGGACACCAGAGCTGAAAATAGAAAAACCTGTGAATGACTTCTTCACATGAACAAATTGATGGATCTTCACCAAACTTGGTCTGTAGCAGTCTTGAACGGTCCTCCCTCAGATATTTTCAGATTGTTTTGTTTTGCTTGTTTTAAGGGCCACCAGAGCTAAAAATAGAAAAAATAGATTACTTCTCATGAACCACTTCATGAACCTTCATTAAATTTAGCCTGTAGCATCTTTTGATGGTCTTCTCTCAAATTTGTTCAAATGGATCAGCTTCATGCCTTTTAGAGGCTGAGATTTAAAATAGGAAAAAAACAAACATTTAACAGTCAGAGCTGTAACTGTTTTAAGTTATGTAACCTATTTCAGCTACTTTTTCAAGCATTTTATAACCTGTATTAGTTATAAAATATAGTTAACTCAGGTAAGTTATTCAAAAAAAGTCTTTTTGCTGTTCTTACAGTGACTTTTAAAGTGAAATTAGTAGCAAACCGGGGTTAATCAAATTCTCTTTTAGTCTGATCATGACCTGATAAGCATAATGGGATGTTAAGAGTTTTATAGCTTTAAGATGTTTGTGTAAACCTTTATCAGCCTCGCGTAAAATTTTTTACTGCATATCTGGAAAGATAAAAGTTCAAGGATTCAGGAAATAATTGCATTAGTCTCATTCAAAATGAGGAATTGGTACAGGAGGGCTTTGTAATATTTTATGATAACTGAAACAAGTTATGAAAGTATAAGCAATAACTCAAATGGGTTATTAACTGTGATAACTTGAAACAGTTACACCCCTGACTGTTTAAGTGACCTGATGAACCACTTGATAGATCTTCCCCAAACTTGATTCATAGCATCCTTGTAAGCACCTTCCTCAAGTTTGTTCAAGTGGTTTGGCTTGGCCACTGTTAGGGGCTGCTATTTTCACCCAAAATCTTTTACCAAGTCTCTTTAGACTGATCATTTATGAGATTTGTCTATATTTTTGCAGAACCTCTTCAGAAAAGTCAGTCAGAGTCATGTCGTCCGGGGACCATGTGGGACCCTGCTTAGAGCATGCCAGACCCCCGATGAATTTTGATGCTGGATATCTGGCTGGGTTTTGTGCGAGGAGGAACAGCGCTGACTCAACATCAAGCCTTCCAGGCTCATCAGCAATAGATGAAGAGTACAAGTTCACCGAGATATCTCATGCTGCCCAGGTCCTCACAGGCTTGAACCATCTACGTATTTCACAACAGTTTTGTGACATGACTCTAGCTGCTGGCGGCCAAGAGTTTAGATGTCACAAGATCGTGCTGGCTTCATTCAGTCCATATTTCCACGCAATGTTCACTGGTAACTTAGCTGAGAGCACACAAGATACTGTAACTATAAATGATGTTGAAGCTTCTGTAATGGAGTTGTTGATAAATTATGCCTACACTTCAGAAATTCTCATAAATAGGCAAAATGTTCAGGCACTTCTCTCAGCATCTAATTTACTTGAAATTTTACCAGTGAAGGAAGCTTGTGGCCAATATTTAGAACAAAACATGGATGAAACAAACAGTATTGGTATACATTGCTTTGCTGAAGCCCATGCATGTATTGAACTTCAACAAAAATCAAAGAAATTCATTCTTAAACATTTTACCTCGGTCTGTCTTCAGGAAGAATATCTACAGCTAACAAAAGATAAACTCATTGAATTCTTACAAGATGAAGAATTAAACATAGACTCCGAGGAACAAGTTTTCCAGTCAGCTGTTCGATGGCTGGATTTCAATACTGAGGGACGTACAGATGACTTTGAAAAAGTTCTAGAGCATGTACGTTTGCCGTTGATAAGTCCATACTATCTTTATGATGTAGTAGAGAAGCAGGAAGTTATCAGTAGATCAGACAAATGCAAGGTTTTAGTTGACGAGGCAAAGACATATCAGTTGTTACGTGACAGGCACTCAGAACTCCAGTCAACTAGAACACAACTTAGAAAATCCTTGGGTAATTTTTTTAATACAAATTAAATGGTATATTTTTCTTACTAATTCACATTATTCATTGAAAATGTTAAATTGACATTGAATGGATATTTTTGTGCCCCCCTTCGAAGAAAGAGGGGTATATTGTTTTGCAGATGTCGGTCGGTTGGTCGGAATGTAGACCAATCCATTTCTGGATGATAACTCAAGAACTCTTGGGCCTAGGATCAGGAAAATTGATAGGGAGGTTAGTCATCACCAGCAGATGACCCCTATTGGTTATGAGGTCAGTATGTTAAAGGTCAAGGTCACAGTGACCCTGAACAGTTAAACGGTTTCCGGATGATAACTCAAGAACGCTTAGGCCTAGGGTCACAAATTTTGATAGGGAGATTGGTCATGACCAGCAGATGACCCCTATTGATTTTGAGGTCAGTATGTCAAAGGTCAAGGTCACAGTGACCAGGAACAGTAAAATAGTTTCCGGGCAATAACTCAAGAACACTTGGGCCTAGTATCAGGAAAAATGATAGTTAGGTTGGCCATGACCAGCAGATGACCCCTATTGATTTTGAGGTCATTAGGTCAAAGGTCAAGGTCACATTGGCCAGGAACAGTTAAATGGTTTTTGATCTTCTTGTCCAAAACCTTAAGGCCTAGGGCTTTGATATTTGGTATGTAGCACAATCTAGTGGTCCTCTACCAAGATTGTTCAGATTGTTTCCCTGGGGTCAAATATGGCCCCACCCCGGGGTCACATGGTTTATATAGACTTATATAGGAAAAAACTTTGAAAAGCCTCTTGTCTAAAACCACAGGGCCTAGGGCTTTGATATTTTGTATATGAAATCATCTAGTGGTCCTCTACTAAGATTTTTCAGATTATTCCCCTAGGGTCAAATATGGCTCCGCTCTGGGGGGGGGGGGGTCACATGGTTTACATAGACATATATAGGGAAAAACTTTGAAAATCTTCTTGTCCAAACCACAAAGACTATGGCTTTGATATTTTGTAATGTAGCATCATCTAGTGGTTCTCTACCAAGTTTGTTCAAATTATCCCTCTAGGGTCAAATATGGCCCCACCCCAGGGGTCACATGGTTCATATAGACTTATATAGGGAAAAACTTAGAATCTTCATGTCCATAACTTACATCATTCAAATTTGGACCACATGTATAGTTTTGAGTGGCAAGATAAACCTTGACATGAGCTGACCTTGATCTTGACCTAGTGACCTACTTTCACATTTCTGTAGCTACAGCCTGCAAATTTTAACCACATGTATAGGTTTGTGTACTGAAAAAAACTTTGACCTTGTTATTGACCTAGTGACCTACTTTCACATTTCTGAAGGTACAGGCTTCAAATTTGGACCACTTGCATAGTTTTGTGTTCCGAAATAAAATTTGACCTTGATTTTGACCTAGTGACCTACTTTCACATTTCTCAAGCTACAGCCTTCAAATGTGAACCACATGCGTAGTTTTGTGTACCGAAATTAACTTTGATCTTGAGATTGACCTAGTGACCTACTTTCACATTTCTGAAGCTACAGGCTTCAAATTTGGACCGCATGCCTTTTTTTTTGTGTTCTGAATTGAAATTTGACATTACCTACTTTCACATTTCTCAAGCTACAGCCTCCAAATTTGAAGCACATGCATGGTTCTGTCTACCGAAATGAACTTTGACCTTGAAATTGATCTAGTGACCTACTTTTACATTTCTCAAGCCACAGCTTTCAAATTTGGATCACATACACATTGTTGTGTACCGAAATGAAATTTGACCTTGATTTTGACCTTGAGCTAGTCTTGAAATTTGGAACATTCAAATATGGCTCAGTGGATGGCGCCAAGATCACTCTGTAATCTCTTGTTAGGTTAATAGGTTAAAGGTCAAGGTCAGATTAAACCAGAATGGTAGAACTTTTGTTTACAGTGAGCATATAATTTCTGTTCCTTGTGCAATTACTGAATGCATCAAGGGGGGCATTTTGTGTTCGACGAGCTCTTGTTAATGTTTCGTTTGCTGTTGGGTAATTGAGTGTCATGGTCAAACCCCAGGTTCCTATCTCAAAGGTCAAGGTCACAGTTGAAGGTCAAAGGTCATGTCAGATCTTGTCAGCATGTCCAGACCATAACTTTGACATGTATGAAGCAATCTTGTTTATATTTTGCATGCATGTTGACCTCAGTGAGACAGAGTGTCGTGCACAAATTCCAGGTTTCTATCTCAAAGGTCAAGGTCACAGTTGTAGGTAATGTCAGATCATGACAGCTTGTTGGCTCTACATGTTGCCCGTGGGCATCTAGTGTTTGAGGGCAGTTCTGTTTCATGGTTGTCAGTTACCTGTTTGAAGGAATTCTTCGCATTAAAAGTGAAAAGAAATCATAAAATTTAAGAAGTTTTTTTTTTCATCATAAGTTCTGCAATGATGAATTTCTTCATTGAAATTTACTTTTTCTTTTTGCCTTCAGTGATATTTTACCTAATGTATTTGCAGGCTATATGGAGGTGATTATCTGTGTTGGTGGTGAGGATGACAAGGTTGTGCTACGCAGTGTAGAGATGTTTGATCCTGACTCCTGTCGGTGGAAGCCTCTTGCCTGTCTTCCCTTTGCAATCAGTAAACATGGCATGGTTTCTTCAGGTAAACAACCTTAAATATTCATTCAGCAGATTCTCACTGGTTTAGACAGTCAGTTAAAGGTGAACCACAGTGTTCTGGCTTGTTTATCCTGTAGTTTGCTTGTTAAAGCCCTGGATTGGCATTTGCAGAGATTTGTGCATTTTACATACATCATAATTACCAGTATCTTCTTAAAATTGTAATTTTTAAAGCCAGTTTAAGAAATATTTTGATAAATTCATTACTAGGCACATTCAAACAAGAATATAATTATCAAATTATGTATATAGGAGATTACATCTATTTGGCTGGTGGGGAATTCCCTGATGGTTCTGCCAGCCGCAGTATGTGGAGATTTGATCAGAACCTTGACACCTGGATGGAAATGGTACCAATGAATATGGCAAGGTCTGAACTAGGTAAGTTTGTTCAGGAATTTACAAAAGATAGTAGTGACCTTCGTAGCTGAGTGGTTAGGGCTGCTGACTTCAAATCACATGCTCCTCATCAATGTGGGTTTGAGCCTCTCTCAGTGTGTTAAATTTTTCATGTGAAGAAGCCATCCAGCTGGAAGGTTGTTGGATCTACCCAGGTGCCTGCCCATGATAAAATAATGCATAGAGGGACACCTGGGTTCTTCCCCATCATCAAAGCTGGAAAGTTGCGTGATGTTAAACTTAACAAGAACAAAATATAAGGTAGTTGTGGTTTGGAGGCTGTAATTAAATCAAAATGCCAATATTTCATTGAATAGCAACTACTAAATGTACATGGACATTATTTTTGCACTGAAATAATTCACGTACACTACCTTTTTTTAAAAGGGAACATCTGATTTTCAAGTTTTAAAGATATGATTTAGTATGACTCCTTACATTATTAGCTGCAAGAAATTTCTTCCTAAGTGAAACATAAGATGACACAGGTCTGTAACAAGCTTTATGTTGCTTGTTGATATATCAGCTTAATTTGTATAAAATATATCATTATAAGGTAATTATTGCTGTTTTAATGTCTTTGATTCTACATGTGTTTTATATCATTACCATTGAAGTACGGTAGTACTGTGAAAATGAGGAGAGGTAAAATACTTGTTATATTTTAGGTATGGCAATGTTAGATGGTCATGTTTACGCAATAGGAGGTTGGGATGGGTCAAGTAGGTTAGACAGTGTGGAAAGGTATAACCCAGTGTTGAATACATGGTCATTTATACCCCCTATGAAGATTGCACTGACCAGTCCAGCTGTGGTTGCCCTTAAAGGTCTTCTATATGTGACAGGTATGAAGTGCAGAAAGTTCAACATTTGTGTTTTTAAAGATCTTTTTACACCACTGCTATGATCTTGATAGCTATAATAGTGCTGACAGTACATTTCATCATATCAGTACAAAATCTTTATATCTGCACCCTAATTATGCTCCCTTTCGAAGAAGGGCGGGTATATTGTTTTGTAGATGTTGGTCGGTCAGTCTGTCTGTCTGTCTGTAGACCAATCGGTTTCCGGATGATAACTAAAGAACACTTGGGCCTAGGATCATGAAAGTTGATAGGGTGGTTGGTCCAGTAGATGACCCTTATTGATTTTAAGGTCAGTAGGTCAAAGGTCAAAGTTACAGTGACCCTGATCAGTTAAATGGTTTCCGGATGATAACTCAAAAAGGCTTGGGCCTAGGATCATGAAAGTTGATAGGGAGATTGGTCATGACAGCAGATGACCCCTATTGATTTTGAGGTCAGTAGGTCAAAGGTCAAGGTCACAGTGATCCTGAACAGTTAAACGGTTTCCGGACACTTGGGCCTAGGATCACGAAAATTGATAGGGAGGTTGGCAATGACCAGCAGATGACCCTATTGATTTTGAGGTAAGTAGGTCAAAGGTCAAGGTCACTGCGACCATGAAATAACTTGAGAACGCTTGGGCATAGGATTACGAAACTTATATAAGGGAAGTTGACCATGACCAGCAGATGACCCCTATTGATTTTGAGATTAGTAGGTCAAAGGTCAAGTTCACAGTGACCCAGAACAGTTAAACTTCCGGATGGTAACTTGAGAACGCTCGGGGCATGGATCTTGAAACTTGATAGGGAGGAAGATAACTCCAGAACACTTGAAACAAGAGTGAGGTTGATCATGACCAGCAGATGACCCCTATTGATTTTGAGGTCAGTAGGTCAAAGAACAAGGTCACATTGACCCAGAACAGTAGAACTTTTTTTGCCAAATAACTAGACAATGCTTTGGTCAAAGATCACTTTGATACGGAGGTCACTTATGACTGGTAAATGACCCATAATTATTGATTTGAGGTCAGTATGTCAAACGTCCAGTGCACAGTGACCAAATAATTTCTGTTCCTTGTGCAGTTTATATAAATTGTTATTGTGGAATTGAAGTACTTCATGTCATTGAAATATGTATGCCAATTCATCTTTTCTACTCATCTGGAACCTCAAAAAGTTAAAGTTGTTGCGCATGCACATTTTTGACTCTATGCCAGATGCAGTGAAAGATTGTTTTGTTTTTAGCTCACCTGAGCACAAAGTGCTCAAGGTGAGCTTTTGTGATCGCCCGTGTCCGTCGTCGTCCGTCCGTCGTCGTCAACAATTTGACTGTTAACACTAGAGGTCACAAATTTTGCCCAATCTTAATGACACCTGGTCAGAATGTTACCCTCAATAAAATCTTGGACGAGTTCGATATTGGGTCATCTGGGGTCAAAAACTAGGTCACCAGGTCAAATCAAAGGAAAAGCTTGTTAACACTCTAAGAGGTCACAGTTTTAGCCCAGTCTTCATGAAACATGGTCAGAATGTTACCCTCAATAAAATCTTGGACAAGTTCGATATTGGGTCATCCGGGGTCAAAAACTAGGTCACCAGGTCAAATCAAAGGAAAAGCTTGTTAACACTGTAGAGGCCACCTTTATGACTGTATCTTCATGAAACTTGGTCAGAATTTTAATATTGGTGATCTCAAGGTCCAGTTTGAATCTTGGTCTTGTAGGGTCAAAAACTAGGTCACCAGGTTTAATCAAAGAAAATATTAGTTAACACTCTAGAGGCCACATTTATGACCATATCTTAATGAAATTTGGTCAGAATGTTAATCTTGATGATTCCTAGGTCAGGTGAGTGATACAGGGCCTTCATGGCCCTCTTGTTTTTAAATGCATTTGAGATATCATCACAAAATTTTATGTAAATACTGACTTATTAAAATTGTTTCCACTAAAACAAAAAACTTCTGAATGATCCGAATCCAAGATTGAATGAATAATGTCAGAATAAAGCAAATTTATAAAGTTAGTTTATTTCACTTGTCTGAAAACTGGTTCTGTCCAGCTACTAGTTCCTAGCCATTAGTTACAATAGTTTAGCTTTGAGGTGTATTTGTCAAGAATGCAGAACTCAACTAGATAAAAGTTGAACAGTGCTATTTGCTATCTAAAATGATGTAGTGGTGATTTCTATATTCGCTATTAAGATGTGCAGTGCTGAAGTTTTATACATGTGTCTATTATTTATTAAAGGTAATACAGGGCTGAAGTTTTGTATTTGCTATTTTAGATTGTGCTGTGCTAAAGATCTATATTCGCTATTTAAGGTTGTGCAGTGTTGATGTTTTATATTTGTTATTTAAGGTGGTGCAGTGCTGGAGGATGGTGATGGAATAGATCTGGTACAGTGTTACAGTCCCAGGACAGACATGTGGATCGACCGACCAAACATGCAGATACCTCGCTCTGGCAGTGCATCTTGTGTTCTAGATGGACTCATCTATGTTATAGGTCTGTACTTGATTTGAAGCCTTAAAACTGTCATTGTAATAATTACAGTTCTCTTTCATCTAAGGGTTATGGCACAAATGTTTTAGGGGCAGTTACTAACAAGTTGTTGGAGAACATAAAAGCCAGTTATGAAAATGATCTTTTTGATATTTGAATTCTATGTTTTTATATGCCTGTTTTGAAAAAACGGACATGTAATATTGCGTGTACATCTAGCCAGCCATCCATCTGTCGATCTTTCTGCCAACATTCATGTCCGGAGTATAAATTAATAACCATTCAAGGTATTGACTTTAAACTTGGCATACAGTAGCTGGTGATGAGACAATGTGCAGAGCACATGAACCAGATTGGTAGTTAAAAAATCAAGGTCACGAAGCTCAGATTTGTCCTTCATATTTCTAGTTCGGAGCATAACTTTATAACCTGTCAAGGAATGGTATATAGGTGGGTGGCAATGAGAAAATGTGTGCACATTGTATGAACCATTTCTGTAGGTCAAGGCCAAAGCAAGCTCAGATCGGTCTGTCCTATTTTGTGTCTGGAGCAAAAGTATTCAAGGGTTTGACTTCCAACTTTGAATAAAGGTGGGTGGTGATGAAGTGACTTTAGGAGTGAAACAATCCCCATTACTCCTCCCCACCCCCCTCGCACACACACACATTCAAGAAAAAAGTTTCTTTAGATTTTATATCCTCCTCTCTCTGATCTAGAACTATGGGCGTGTATTGCCCTACATTGCGGAGTTCTTCTTTTTTTTCAAACAAAGACATAACAGTTACAGTTGAGCAAGTTCTAGAAGCATTTTCACTTTAAATACACAACAGTACGGTAACCTGATCTTTACTGTTGAAAATGTAGCTTTCTTTAATGCCATATAGTATTTCACTTTGTCACATAGTGCTTTTATTTCTCGGCTAACAGGTTAGATAGATTATGCACAAGACTGTCAATCGAGATATGGTTAATGTACCCCGCAATACAAAGTATATGTCTATATTGGAAGCATGTACATCCGCCCATTGGTCCTTCTGACCATCCATCAGATATGTCCATTAATTGTCTTCTTTACCACTGGGAAGATTTCCACTTAACTTATATTGGTTGTTAACATAGGTCACTAGGTCTGTTTTCAAGGTCACACTTGGAGGTCAGTGGTCAAATAGCTTAACTTCATGTCTGCTCTATATTGTCTAACCTGCTTGGAAGATTTTCTTTAAACTAACAACAATCTTTACCTCACCAAGATGATGTGCAGAGTGCACAACCCAGGTCACTAGTTTAAAGGTCAAAGTCTCACTTTGAGGTCAGTTGTCAAATACTTTAAATTCTTGTCCACTCTTTATCTTCTAAACCACTAGTAAGATTTTTATAAAACTCGCATCAGTTATTTACCTTATCAAGATTACATGCAGACCTTGGTTGCTAACTTCAAGGCAATTTGGCCTCTGCAGCCAAGTGATTAAGGTTGCTTACTTCAAACCATTTACCCCTCTCTGATGTGGGTAGGAGCCTGGCTTCGGGTGTAGAATTTTTCATGTGAGGAAGCCATCCAGCTGGCTTACAGAAATTAGTGATTCGAGATCTACCAGGGTTACCCGCCAATGATGAAATAATACCCAGAAGGGCACCTAGGGTCTTCCTCTACTAACAAAAGCTGAAAACTCACCATATACCCTATAACTGTGTCAGTGTGATGTTAAACCAATAAACAATAGTTCATGGCAAAGTCAGAGATAAGTTGCTTAAATTTGTGTGAAATTGTGGAAGAAAAATCATAGTGCAAAAGACATTTCTCTTATTTTACTGACATACTTAGTTAAAATAGATACTTTGACAATGTGGATAAGCAATTTTCATGCTTTTGCTTACCTGACTTACTTATGCCAGGATAGGATAACACATACAATTTGCAATAAAATGTCACATTCCACTTTTATATGTGACTCACTTTAACCATGAAGCAGGTAAGATAGAGTTCAGTGATCAAATTCTTGATTGGATGATTTGTCATATTTTTGTGACTTCACATTTAGTCTTATAGCTGTATCAAGATGACTTGCAGAGTGTACAATCCAGGTCATTAGGTCTGAGGTGACGGTCAGACTTTAAGGTCAATGGTCATGATCACAACATTTTACTTTCTTTGTATCAAAATGGCAGCTGAGTGGAAGGTGTTTATCACATTTAGTGATAGTTCGTGTTTTGATCTTTGGGCTAGGCAAACTTTCTTTTTGATAATTTGACAGGAGACAGTATGTGGATGTGTGTTGGAAGTCATTTGGCCTTCACCTCTGTTTCATGTGGAATAGTTATCAGTTACATACAAAGAATAAGCCAGTGCTGATACAACATTACAGTTTGGTTGACTTAACACTGTTACATAACAGATTTTTTTTGTAAACCATTTTTTTTTACCTATTTCAAAGGAATCTACTTTTTGCAGTTTTATAACATTTATATGATTAATTCAGGAGGTTGGCATGCATCCACTGAGAACACAAACAAAGTGGAGTGTTACGATCCAGAGAGAAATGAGTGGTTGCAGAAAGCTCCGATGCTTGAGAGAAGGTACCGACCAGGTGTTGCTGTGATAGGTACCAAGATATATGTCTGTGGTGGCGAGGAGGGATGGGATAGGTAATTATTTCAAATTCCAATTTGTCAAGTATTTTAACATTACATTGTACTTTCGGTTTTTAAGTTAATCTGCTCTTCAAAACTTTGATGTGATACTGGTATCCTAGTGATGTTTTGTCCTTTTAAGGATATTGGTTGTCACTGTAATTGACTGTTTTGGTCAAACTGTCACCTTGTTTTCCTTGTTTGAGTCTAAAACTATGTAAAGAAAGTTATTTTTCTTCAGATATCATGACACTATAGAATGTTACAACTCGATGACAGACACATGGGAGATTGTTGGAGAGATGTTGACAAGTAGGAGTTGGCTAAGCTGTGTATCAATGAGAATCAGGAAAGACATGCATAATGCAGAGTGCCATAACAAGTGTACATGCTCTGTATGATAACAACTTCAGTATGTGTACCTGCTCCATCTGAAATGTGTACATGTTCTGTGTGACAACAACTTCAATACGTGTAACTGTTCCATTTGAAACCATTTTTTCAAAATGTGTACCTGCTCTGTGTGATATTGTCATCAAATTATGTGCATGCTACATGTGGTAACAGCTTCAGTATGTGTACCTATTCCATTTGAAGTCATTTTCAAAATGTGTACATGCTCCATGTGATATCTTCTTCAAAATATGTGTATGCTGCCTTTGATAGCATCTTCAGATATATACTTGCTCTGAGTGAATGCTCAATGCGTGATCTTTCAAAAGTGCACATGCTTCTCAGAATATCATTTTCAAAATTTGCACTGGTCAGTGTGATATCATCTTTAAACCTTATACATGTTCTATGTGATATCAACTTCAAAATGTGTATATTTTCCTTGAGGTAACTTTAAAACATATACATACTCCATGTCTTACCAAACATGCTATATGGGATATCATTTCTATGTGAGCTCTAGATGGTATTTTCACAATTCTCTGTTTCCAGTGTGTTTGCAAAAAGATTCCATGTACACTTGTTCAATATGTGTGCAAGCGAAAACATTGTGGATAGGGTGTAAGTAAGAACTATTTGGATTAATGGCTAGAGACCACCACTTATTATGCTCCCCGAAGGGCGAGCATATAGTTGCTGCTTTGTCCGTCCTTCCATCTGTCCGTCACACTTTTGTTTAGAGTATAACTTGAAAAGCATTAATGGCATTTGATTGAAACTTCACATAATCATAGAGACCATTGAGACAAAGTGCAATGTCAAAGAATCATAACCTTACCTTACCATACCTAGTTTTTTAATTATCTCCCTTTATTATACAAAATAAGGCTTGTCTGGAGCATTACTTGAAAAAGATTAATGGCATTTCGTTGAAACTTCACAAAATGATAGAGGCTATTGACGGGAAGTGCAGTGTCAAAGAACCATAACTCTACCTTATGTAGTTTTTGAATTATATGCCTTTCTTATACAAAATGGGGCTTGTCCGGAGAATTACTTGAAAAATATTAATGGCATTTCACTGAAACTTTACAAAATGATAGAGGCCATTGATGGTAAGTGCAGTGTCAAAGAACCATAACTCTACCTTACGTAGTTTGTGAATTATCTCCCTTTATTCAATTTTCTTCTTTTTATTATCTCCATTTTTTTGGTTTCTAATACGTTATTCCCCATATTGGGACAAGCACATGCATCTGGGAGCATCATTTGGTTTTACCGATTCCTTGTTTTTTTATAGCCTTTCATTATAATATCATGATGTGTACGGCCTTCCATAAATCAAACATGTAGATCTAATCACATTTTGTTCAAGAACTATCTTAGTTCCACCAAAATATCAGATGAAAAACATATGAATAGTAATACTTTATTTGAGAAATATTTGTGTGAAAGAGATGACCCCCTGTTAACTCCATTTGCATGGTGGTAGAAGTTAGTTTTATAAATCTTTTTTTTTTCAGTGCATATAAAATGTAACAGATATTGTCAAAATGTATAATGAAATTCTTTGACTGCAGTAAAAAATTGAATTTTGAAAAAAAGAATCACTTCCTAGACATTAACATTACCTTATTCCTAGGTATACAGTTATTTCATTCTCAGTAAGTACTTTCTTGAATTGGTGGTTTTTGACCTGATATACAGTATGATAACAACAGATATTTGTACAAAATTGAGACGGGTCTGAACAGATCTGGGTTAGATTTTTGTGCTTAATAAAGATGAAATTAGGAACTGTAACATATCAAGTTATTTGTTCTGAAAATAGATACAACAGTTATAATGGAAGAACATGTTTTAATTCAGTCTGTATAAAAAGGTTTTGAAATGGAGACTCTTAAGTCAGATGATGAAAATAAGGGTGATGGATATATGATTTTATTTAGATTTGTCTGTATTAAACCCACACTTAAAAGATTTGTTACTAAGATGCAGATAGAAGTGTACTGGTGCCACAATAAAAATAAAATCCCTACCCCTAACTACACACTTGTACTCTGGGAAAGTTCACATGGCTCCTTGGATGTTTGGCCGCTTATATCTTACAAAAATTACGGCTCAGCTGAGAAAAATCTCAAGACTTAAGAAAATGTTTAGTGAAAGCCAACTTGAGAAATTTCTCAACTGAGACAAATCTCAGACAGTTTTGAGAAAATCTTGAGCTGAGAATTTTCTCACTTTGAGAACATTAGTGAAAGTGGGGCCAGGTCTCGTGTTTACCTCCAAATGTGTGAGATAGATAGTAAGATACATGTATTTAATACAATTATCTGTGTGCTATATTTGAATATTGCATACATCGGATGTTGGTAGGTTTGTTTGTTTGTTGGTAGATTTGGTTGTTTGATATAAACTTGTGATATATTTGCAGTCTATTTCCATTAGCACTAGTACATAAACAGTCTTGTCATTGATAAAGTTGTAGTCGTGTTAAGTTTCACTGGCCTTTTTCCTGACATACATTACATGTGGTTGTAAATATGCAGACAAACTGTTTTCATTTACATGAATCTGAAATGTTGATTTGAATGTAGTTGTTCATTCCACATTTAGCCTCTGGTTTTCAATCGTTACAGTGCTATTATTATACGCCCGTTTGAAAAACGGGACGTATTATGGGAACGCCCCTGGCGGGCGGGCGGGCGGCGTCCACAGACCTTGTCCGGAGCATATCTTCTACATGCATGAAGGGATTTTGATGAAACTTGGCACAGTTGTTCACCATCATGAGACGGAGTGTCATGCGCAAGAACCAGGTCCCTAGGTCTAAGGTCAAGGTCACACTTAGAGGTCAAAGGTCAAATTCAAGAATGACTTTGTCCGGAGCATATCTTCTTCATGCATAGAGGGATTTTGATGAAAGTTGGCACAATTGTTCATCATTATGAGAAGGAGTGTCATGCGCAAGAACCAGGTCCCTAGGTCTAAGGTCAAGGTCACACTTGGAGGTCAAAGGATACAAGAATGAAAACTTTGTCCGGAGCATATCTTCTTCATGCATGGAGGGATTTTGATATAACTTGGCACAAATGTTCACCACCACGAGGCGGAGTGTCATGTGCAAGAACCAGGTCCCTAGGTCTAAGGTCAAGGTCACACTTAGAGGTCAACGGATACAAGAATGAAAACCTTGTCCGGAGCATTTCTTCTTCATGCATAGAGGGATTTTGATATAACTTTGCACAAATGTTCACCACCATGAGGCGGAGTGTCATGCGCAAGAACAAGGTCCCTGGGTCAAAGGTCAAGGTCACACTTAGAGGCCAAAGATCAGATACAAGAATGACTTTGTCCGAAGCATTTCTTCTTCATGCATGGAGGGATTTTGATGTAACTAGGCACAATTATACACCATCATGAGAGGAAGTGTCATGCGCAGTTCCCTTCTTTAGAATTACTTCCCTTTGTTGTTACTATAAATAGCTTATATTGTAACTTTTTCATTACTAGTCATAGGGAAAAATCGAGACCACTTTTCTGTAGTACAACATGCATGCTACATCCAATTTTGAGGTGTATTTTGACCAGTCTCTACCTGGTAAAGATTTTTGTGAGGACTTACAATTTTTTTTTTTTTTTTTTTTTTTTTTTTTTTTTTTTTTTTAAGATTAACTTCCCTTAGTTGTTACTATAAATAACTTATATTGTAACTTTTTTATAATTGACTGTAGGGAAAAACCAAGACCACTTTTCTGTGGTACAACATAGATGTTACTTTCCAATTTTAGGTGTATTTTAAGGTATCTCTACCTGGTAAGGAGTTTTTTTGTGGACTTAGAAAACAAAACACTTAGTTATTACTAAACAACCACAAAATTAAAATTCCATTTGCAAATACAGGTGCTAGAGTAAAGAAATTTGCTGTGACGGGCGTATATTGTGACATTCTTGCACTCTTGTATTATATTTGTGATAAATCTAAATGGAACCAAGTTTTGTTTAAATCATGTACATATTGTTTATATGACACATTATAATGTAAATAGAACAAAGTAGAATAACTAGGCATGTATGACATGCATTTTTTAGCTCACCTGAGCACAAAGTGCTCAACGTGAGCTTTTGTGATCGCCCTGTGTCCGTCGTCCGTCTGTCGTCAACAGTTTGACTGTTAACACTCTAGAGGTCACAACTTTGGCCTAATCTTAATGAAACTTGGTCAGAATGTTACCCTCATCAAAATCTTGGACAAGTTCAATATTGGGTCATCTGGGGTCAAAAACTAGGTCACCAGGTCAAATCAAAGGAAAAGCTTATTAACACTCTAGAGGTCACAATTTTGACCCAGTCTTAATGAAACTTGTTCAGAATGTTACCCTAAATAAAATCTTGGATGAGTTCGATATTGGGTTATCTGGGGTCAAAAACTAGGTCACCGAGTCAAATCCAAGGAAAAGCTTGTTAACACTCTAGAGGTCACAATTTTGGCCCAATCGTAATGAAACTTGGTCAGAATGTTACCCTCATTAAAATCTTGGACAAGTGTGATATTGGGACATCTGGGGTCAAAAACTAGGTCACCAGGTCAAATCAAAGGAAAAGTTTGTTAACACTGTAGAGGCCACATTTATGATGTATCTTCATGAAACTTGGTCAGAATTTTAATCATAATGATCTCAAAGTTCAGTTTGAATCTGGGTCATGTAGGGTCAAAAACAAGGTCACCAGGTCAAATCAAAGGAAAAGCTAGTTAACACTCTAGAGGCCACATTTATGACCATATTTAATGAAACTTGGTCAGAATGTTAATCTTGATGATCTATAGGTCATGTTCAAATCTGGGTCAGGTGGGGGTCAAAAACTAGGTCACTGGGTCAAATCAAAGGAAAAGCTTGTTAACACTCTAGAGGCCACATTTATGACTGTATCTTCGTGAAACATAGTCAGATTGTTAATCTTGATGATCTTTAGGTCAGGTTCGAATCTGGGTCATGTGGGGTCAAAAACTAGGTCACCGGGTCAAATCAAAGGAAAAGTTAGTTAACACTTTAGAGGCCACATTTATGACCATATCTTAATGAAACTATCTTGATGATCTTTAGGTCAATAGGTCAGGTGAGCGATATACAGGGCCTTCATGGCCCTCTTGTTTGTTTTAACACATTTTTCTCTGGATCTGAATTTTCTTCCAACACAGCATTTTATTTTATAATTTTGTAATTGTGAGAAAATTCAACAAATTGCTGTTTGACTTGAACAGATGAAGAACAGTTATGTATTAGATGGTGAAAGACTTCACTTTAGCAAATTTTTTTTGATAATATTCTAGCCAAAACTATGTTAGATAATTTGTTTCTTTTTAAATAAAATGCTTGAAAAAAGAAGCAGATGTGACACTTGGATTTTTATTCTTATTCCTTGAAAGGTTTTATGGTATTATAGTCTGTCCCACCTAATTTTGGACCTCCAATAATTTATTTATGCTGTATATAAAATTATCAAAAATGACATTGTTAATACCAGACGGTTAAGGTATTAGGTCACTAATAGTAATGTTTACAAAATGGCCTTTGCTTGGTATATTCTGAAAGGTAACCGTGTTTTGTACTATTTTGCAAATTTTAAACAACTTTTACCGTGCCATTTTTTTTTATAAATTTTGAATAACTTATGGTATCTCCTCAAGCTCAAGTAGAGACAAATTTCAAAGTGATAGCCACTATCCAAAACGTTTGCAGAGAACTCATTTTACCATTAATTTCGATAGAAGAAACATCAAACTATTGGTAAACAATTATAAAACACAAAATAAAAATGTCAATATCATTTTTTCTATGGTGCCTCAAGTAAATGGATTTAATGAGACAGAATTCATACTTCAACATTGAAAAAATAAGGTCGAATGATGTGTTTCTGTTTTGAATTTTGCTTACTCCATTTAAAAATAACCTTAGGGAAGACGTAAAACCTACCTAAATTTCTTCCACAATATATAATCTAAGAGTGAAAGCAAAATAGAGAACTTTCACCGTGCGTTACTCAATATTTTTAAAGATTTGAACTCTACCCCTTCTGTTTAAGTAGTAAATTCTCTTTGAACACCAAAAAATCGCTTATAAGATTCATCTTTTTCCATTTTTGTACAAAACATCAATAATAAGTCTTGAAAGAAGTAAAAACTTACTTGTAAAAAAGGAAAATAAAGAAAAAAAAATTTTGGTCCCAGTAAGGCTTGAACCTACGCCCCCCTAAGAATTGCAGTAAAAATAGGTTTATAGTAGGAATTAAATACTCTTCAAAAAGGAGGTTCTCTATTAGTGACCTAATACCTTAATATCTCTAGGCACCTTTTTCATTTTTTTGAAAAAATGTAAAATGAAGTTAAAATTCAAGATTTTATGTTTTTCCCCATAGACTTGCATTGTAAAATGACGCGACGTCCATTTCAAGATGGCGGCGTCCATACAAACGTCATTAAGGGGTTTGCTCACAGTTTGCGATGTCAGATATATTTATTGTTGAATAACACATGGAAAATTAAAACAAACTGTCCAAAACTTGTAGTATTTTCTTGTACGGAAGACCCTGAATTAACATTTTACTTCAAATTAAAGTTATTTCCATTTCAGGTTTTCAGCTTTTTTTCTAAAAATGTGTTTGTACTTACTCGTTAGCATCGACGTAAAATAACAAGTGCGTATCATTTTTTCAGCTGTAGATATCATAATAGAGGTGGGGACAGCGGAGATGCGCGCAACCCATTTAACTCATTTTCATTATTGGTTACTCCTGTTTATAATCGTATCAAAAGTTCGGTTGATAACAGTCTTTTAAAAGGTTGTTTTTAAATACCATGAATACATGTTTGTGTACTGATTGGTGCTCACTATTTTTGTGACCGTTCGATCAAGGTAAAACATTATTCCTCAATGCAATTAATGATTTAAATTATACATATTTTAATTTGAGGACAACCGCCTATATAAGGGATTACGTTAAACAAATTAATAATTGCCTTTATTCTTTCAAATAACATAATACCAGTTATTACATACTCGTTTCTATTCCCCGTTAAGTTACACTGGTACCGGAAACGTCAATATTTTTCCATACACTGACGCCTGCATTTCATATCGGGGTGCGTGACGTAATTCAGTGTGTGTTGTTGCACTATTTTTAGCTCACCTGTCACATAGTGACAAGGTGAGCTTTTGTGATCACCCTTCGTCCGTCCGTCCATCCGTCAACAATTTCTTGTCTGCACGATAGTGGTTTCATTTATGATTTTATTTTAACCAAACTTGCACACAACTTGTATCACCATAAGATCTCGGTTCCTTTCTTGAACTGGCCAGATCCCATTATGGGTTCCAGAGTGATGGCCCCTGAAAGGGCCAAAATTAGCTATTTTGAGCTTGTCTGCACAATAGCAGCTTTATTTATGATTTGATTTTTACCAAACTTGCACACAACTTGTATCACCATAAGATCTTGGTTCCTTTCTGGAACTGGCCAGATTCCATTATGGGTTCCAGAGTTATGGCACCTGAAAGGCCAAAAATTAGCTATTTTGACCTTGTCTGCACAATAGCAGTTTTATTTATGATTTGATTTTTACCAAACTTACACACAACTTGTATCACCATAAGATCTTGGTTCCTTTCTGGAACTGGCAAGATTCCATTATGGATTCCAGAGTTATGGCCCCTGAAGGGGTCAAAATTAGCTATTTTGACCTTGTCTGCACAATAGCAGCTTCATTTAAGATTTGATTTTAACCAAATTTGCACAAAACTTGTGTCACCATAAGATCTTGGTTCCTTTCTTGAACCGGCCAGATCCCATAATGGGTTCCAGAGTTATGGTCCCTGAAAGGGCCAAAATTGGCTATTTTGAACTTGCACACAACTTGTATCACCATAAGATCTTGATTCTTTTTTATACGCCCGCAGGGACGTTTTATGTTATTGCCTCGGTGTCCGTCTGTCTGTCTGTGTGTTGGTTAGCAATTTCCCTTCCGCTCTGTAACTCTTGAACCCCTTGATGGATTTCAGAGAAACCTGATACAAATGTTCACTCATTGAAAGGATGTGCAGAGCACATGTTTCGGATGGCTAAATTCAATGTCAAGGTCACACTTAGGGGTCAAAGGTCATATGACTTTGTTTTATGTGAATATTGCTCTGCATTTGCGTTGCATTTCAGTGCTCTTATTTTTATTTGGCAGATCCTTCTTTTGTTTGCTTACAATATTTTTTTTTATTTCTTCCCTTTTGTGTTACTATAAATAGCTTATTTAGTAACTTTTTTATTATTGGCCGTAGGGAAAAACTGAGACCACTTTTCTGTGGTACAACATGGATGGTACCTTCAATTTTTAGGTGTATTTTGACATATCTATACCTTGTAAGAATTTTTTGTTTTTGTTTTTGGTTAAAGCAATGGTACTCAGGTGAGCGATATAGGGCCATCATGGCCTTCTTGTTTCTATTTAGTTCAGTATTGTCAATCCTATTCAGGCTATTGAACATATTTATGATATTTACATAATATTTATACGTGTAGATGCTTATGTAATAAAAAGGTTATTATCTTTGCATCGGGAAATATGCACTCATTCTTTAGCAGAAGAATATTGCGCTCCTAAAGTCGCGCAATATTTCCGCTGAAGAACTCGTGCATATTTCCCAATACAAAGCTAATAACCTATAATTTTTCAATTCCATCCTCGCATCTTTATTTCTCATGCTCGGCCGTTCAGTGAAATCCAAAGTGACATGTTAAAACATTATTGTGCTATTGATAGGCATGGTAGACCTATAGACAAAATAAAAATATGTGCTGCGCCATGATAAATCCAACATAGTGCATTTGCGACCAGCATCCGCGCAATCTGGTCAACTGCCTACTGCAATTACAGCATGGATCCTGACCAGATTGCGCGGATGCTGGTCGCAAATGCACCATGTTGGTTTTCTCATGGCACGGCTCATATGACCTTTTGAAGGGATATTTTGTTCTTCAGCTAGAAAATAAGAAGCATGTTCGAGCGCATCAGTTTAATACTTTTATTTTCGATGATATAAAACAGGTGTTTTTTTGGTGTTTTTTTTTGTGTTTATTTTTTCACCAAGAAGTAGCCTACGTATACGAAACATTTACTTCTATTACAAATGGGGCAGTACATAGCTATATTGAAAATTCAACCAAAAAACACGTTGAAAACCGCGATCTGAAAAGCAACAGCATTACTTTTGAAGATGATGCTTACCTAACGAAAAATACAAGACAAACATTCTGACCAAGTTTCACAAAGATAGGGTCATAAATGTGGCCTCTAGAGTGATACCTCTGGGTGACCCTGTTTTTGACCTCACATTACCCAGATTCAATCCTGACCTAGAGGTCATCAAGACAAACATTCTGACCAATTCTCATGAGTTTCAAACTTAAACTGTGGACTCTATAGTGTTAACAAAATTTTACTTTGATCTAGCCTAGTGACCTAATTTTTGACCCCATATGACCCAGTTTCGAATTTGACCTAGAGATCGTCAAGACAGACATTCTGACTAAGTTTCATAAAGATTGGGTCACAAAATTTAATGTGGCCTCTAGAGTGTTAACATGGCAAATGTTGATGCATGAAGCACACCGCACGATGATGGACAATGACTGGTCACAATAGCTCACCTTGAGCACTTCATGCTCTGGTGAGCTAAAAATTAATAAAGGGCCATAACTAAGTGAACAAGAGGACCATGATGGTCCTGAATCGCTCACCTGTCCCCACATGAACTGGGTATGACGTCGTTTTTTCTATTATTTGACATAGTGACCTAGTTTTAGAGCTCATGTGAACTAGTTCTGAACTTGACCTAGATATCATCAAGATAGAAATTCTGACCAATTTTCGTGAAGATCCATTGAAAAATACGGCCTCTAGAGAGGTCACAAGGTTTTTCTGTTATTTGAAATAATGAACTAGTTTTTGAAGGCATATGACCCAGTTTTGTATTTGACCTAGATATCATCAAGGTGAACATTCTCACCAATTTTCATGAAGATCCATTGAAAAATATGGCCTCTATAGAGGTCACAAGGTTTTTCTATGTTTAGACCTAGTGACCTAGTTTTTGATCGCAGTTGACCCAGTTTCAAACTTGACCTAGATATCATCAAGATGAACATTCAGACCAACTTTCATAAAGATCCCATGAAAAATATGGCCTCTAGAGAGGTCACAAGTTTTTAGCTCACCTGTCACAAAGTGACAAGGTGAGCTTTTGTGATCGCGCGGTGTCCGTCGTCCGTCGTCCGTGCGTGCGTGCGTGCGTGTGTCAGTCCGTAAACTTTTGCTTGTGACCACTCTAGGGGTCACATTTTTCATGGGATCTTTATGAAAGTTGGTCAGAATGTTCACCTTGATGATATCTAGGTCAAGTTCGAAACTGGGTCACGTGCCGTCAAAATTTAGGTCAGTAGGTCTAAAAATAGAAAAACCTTGTGACCTCTCTAGAGGCCATATATTTCATAAGATCTTCATGAAAATTGGTCAGAACGTTCACCTTGATGATATCTAGGTCAAGTTCGAAACTGGGTCACGTGCCATCAAAAACTAGGTCAGTAGGTCAAATAATAGAAAAACCTTGTGACCTCTCTAAAGGCCATATTTTTCATGGGATCTGTATGAAAGTTGGTCTGAAAGTTCATCTTGATGATATCTAGGTCAAGTTCGAAACTGGGTCACGTGGGTTCAAAAACTAGGTCAGTAGGTCTAAAAATAGAAAAACCTTGTGACCTCTCTAGAGGCCATATATTTCATGAGATCTTCATGAAAATTGGTCAGAATGTTCACCTTGATGATATCTAGGTCAAGTTTGAAAGTGGGTCACGTGCCGTCAAAAACTAGGTCAGTAGGTCAAATAATAGAAAAACCTTGTGACCTCTCTAAAGGCCATATTTTTCATGGGATCTGTATGAAAGTTGGTCTGAATGTTCATCTTGATGATATCTAGGTCAAGTTTGAAAGTGGGTCACGTGCCGTCAAAAACTAGGTCAGTAGGTCAAATAATAGAAAAACCTTGTGACCTCTCTAAAGGCCATTTTTTTCATGGGATCTATATGAAAGTTGGTCTGAATGTTCATCTTGATGATATCTAGGTCAAGTTCGAAACAGGGTCATGTGCGGTCAAAAACTAGGTCAGTTGGTCTAAAAATAGAAAAACCTTTTGACCTCTCTAGAGGCCATACTTATGAATGGATCTCCATAAAAAGTTGGTCAGAATGTTCATCTTGATGATATCTAAGTCAAGTTCGAAAGTGGGTCACGTGCCATCAAAAAGTAGGTCAGTAGGTCAAATAATGAAAAAACGTTGTGACCTCTCTAGAGGCCATATTTTTCATGGGATCTGTATGAAAGTTGGTCTGAATGTTTATCTTGATGATATATAGGTCAAGTTTGAAACTGGGTCAACTGCGATCAAAAACTAGGTCAGTAGGTCTTGAAATAGAAAAACCTTGTGACCTCCCTAGAGGCCATACCCTTGAATGGATCTTCATGAAAATTGGTCAGAATTTTCACCTTGATGATATCTAGGTCAAGTTTGAAACTGGGTCACGTGCCATAAAAAACTAGGTCAGTAGGTCAAATAATAAAAAAACCTTGTGACCTCTCTAGAGGCCATACTTTTCATGGGATCTGTATGAAAGTTGGTCTGAATTTTCATCTTGATGATATCTAGGTCAGGTTTGAAACTGGGTCAACTGCGGTCAAAAACTAGGTCAGTAGGTCTAAAATTAGAAAAATCTTTTGACCTCTCTAGAGGCCATAATTTTCAATGGATCTTCATGAAAATTGATCTGAATGTTCACCTTGATGATATCTAGGTCAGTTTCGAAACTGGGTCACGTACGGTCAAAAACTAGGCCAGTAGGTATAAAAATAGAAAAACCTTGTGACCTCTCTAGAGGCCATATTTTTCATGAGATCTTCATGAAAATTAGTGAGAATGTTCACCTTGATATCTAGGTAAAGTTCAAAACAGGGTCACGTACCTTTGAAAACTAGGTCAATAGGTCAAATAATAGAAAAACCTCTTTTGACCTCTCTAGAGACCATATTTTTCAATGGATCTTCATGAAAATTGGTCAGAATTTTTATCTTGATAATATCTAGGTCAGGTTCAAAACTGGGTCACATGAGCTCAAAAACTAGGTCACTATGTCAAATAATAGAAAAAACGACGTCATACTCAAAACTGGGTCATGTGGGAAGAGGTGAGCGATTCAGGACCATCATGGTCCTCTTGTTTCTATTATTTGACCTACTGACCTAGTTTTTGATAACATGTGACCCAGTTTCAATCTTGACCTAGATATTATCAAGATGAACATTCTGACCAATTTTCATGCAGATCCCATGAAAAATCTGGCCTCTACAGAGGTCACATGGTTTTCCTATTATCTGACCTACTGACCTAGTTTTTGATTGCACGTAACCCAGTTTCGAACTTGACTTAGATATCATCAAGATGAACATTCTGACCAATTTTCATGCAGATCCCATGAAAAATATGACCTCTAGAGAGGTCACAAGGTTTTTCTATTATTTGAACTACTGACCTAGTTTTTGACCGCACGTGACCCAGTTTCAAAATTGACCTAGATATCATCAAGGTGAACATTCTCACCAATTTTCATGAAGATCCATTGAAAAATATGGCCTCTAGGGAGGTCACAAGGATTTTCTATTTTTAGACCTACTGACCTAGTTTTGGAACGCAGTTGAACCAGTTTCGAACTTGACCTATATATCATCAAGATGAACATTCTGACCAATTTTCATGCAGATCCCATTAAATATATGGCCTCTACAGAGGTCACAAGGTTTTTCTATTATTTGACCTGGTGACCTAGTTTTTTAAGGCACGTGACCCAGTTTCGAACTTGACCTAGATATCATCCAGATGAACATTCTGACCAATTTTCATGCAGATCCCATGAAAAATATGACCTCTAGAGAGGTAACAAGGATTTTCTATTATTTGACCTACTGACCTAGTTATTGACCGCAGTCGACCCAGTTTCAAACTTGACCTAGATATCATGAAGATGAACATTCTGACCAATTTTCATGCAGATCCCATGAAAAATACGGCCTCTACAGAGGTCACAAGGTCTTTCTATTATTTGACCTACTAACCTAGTTTTGGACCGGACGTGACCCAGTTTCGAACTTGACCTAGATATCATCAAGATGAACATTCTGACTAATTTTCATGCAGATCCCATGAAAAATATGACCTCTAGAGAGGTCACAAGGATTTTCTATTATTTGACCTACTGACCTAGTTTTTGACCGCAGTTGACCCAGTTTCGAACTTGACCTAGATATCATCAAGATGAACATTCTGATCAATTTTCATGAAGATTCATTGAAAAATCTGGCCTCTAGAGAGGTCACAAGGTTTTTCTATTTTTAGACCTACTGACCTAGTTTTTGACCGCACATGACCCAGTTTCGATCTTGACCTAGATATCATCAAGGTGAACATTCTGACAAACTTTCATAAAAATCCCATGAAAAATGTGACCTCTAGAGTGGTCACAAGCAAAAAGTTTACGCACGGACGACGGACGCTTCGCGATCACAAAAGCTCACCTTGTCACTTTGTGACAGGTGAGCTAAAAATCATCCAAATGAAACTCGCTTTGCACATGCACAACTAGGCTTGGTAATGATAATAATTACAAGGTTTGATGAAAATTTGGCAAATAATTGCCGAGACATAGCACGGACAAATTCCTTCTACAGATGGACGGATGGACGTTCACTGGAATCCAGTATAGCTCCCAGATACTTGTATCTTGGGATATAATAAAGGGCCATAACTAAGTGAACAACAAAGTATAGTCCATGTATGTCGACATCAATGAATTTTAAAATCCTTCAGTTACCTACTGTTCCTTTAGCCGCCTAAGTATGCATATGTAGGCTTGGACCGACTGACAGATACAGCGGAATCCAGTATAGCCCAATAGTATAGGTATTACTAGGAAATACACAATACAAATATAGTTAAACACAGACAAAAAACAAATGAAGACAACTATTTGCAGCTATCATTTATTATAATAATCACCATATACAAATCATTTATCCAATACTTGCGTAACATGTATACACTTCTCTGAGGTCAGACTGTTAAAATGTACTTGGATGGGAAACCAAAATTTAAATGTGTTGTCAGGAATCACAAATGAACAAACTTCTCGACTGAAGTTTCCAAGTTCTGTCAATTAAGTTTTATAGCTTTACTTTACCTTCTGTAGGTAATTTTAACAATAATAAACTGTTCCATTTTATTGCATCACTAATTGTACACAAAGCAAAAAATGTATTCACTGACTTTACTATGACAACAAACTACATATTCTCGTAAATCAAACAACATCTAAAATAAAACTGGCCCTCAAACAAAAAATGAGACATAAACATAAAGATTTATGCCCATACTAGGAACATGTTACATGGAAGTATTTAACTCTATGATAAATACTACCAACTCTCTTATAAAGATGTGTTCATAGGTCATGTTGGCTTGTACCACACAACTTAGTGAACATGAAACATCCAACTGAAAATACCAAAAACAGGAAGCAGACAGGTCATGAATGAAAGTAGATACCAATGGTCATGTGTGAGGGACAGTACCTTACATTGGAAACAGATACCTAGTACCTTACCTTTAAAGTAGATACTGTTAGGTCATGTGTGAAGGACAGTAGTTTACATTTAAAGTAGATACTGTTAGGTCATGTGTGAGGGACAGTAGCTTACATTTGAAGTAGATACTGTTAGGTCATGTGTGAAGGACAGTAGTTTACATTTAAAGTAGATACTGTTAGGTCATGTGTGAGGGACAGTAGCTTACATTTAAAGTACCGGTAGATACTGTTAGGTCATGTGTGAAGGACAGTAGTTTACATTTAAAGTAGATACCAATGGTCATGTGTGAAGGACAGTATCTTACATTGGAAATAGATACCTAGTACCTTACCTTTAAAGTAGATACTGTTAGGTCATATGTGAAGGACAGCAGCTTACATTTAAAGTAGATACTGTTAGGTCATATGTGAAGGACAGTAGTTTACATTTAAAGTAGATACTGTTAGGTCATATGTGAAGGACAGTAGTTTACATTTAAAGTAGATACTGTTAGGTCATGTGTGAAGGACAGTAGTTTACATTTAAAGTAGATACTGTTAGGTCATATGTGAAGGACAGTAGTTTACATTTAAAGTAGATACTGTTAGGTCATATGTGAAGGCTGCAGCTTACATTTAAAGTAGATACTGTTAGGTCATATGTGAAGGACAGTAGTTTACATTTAAAGTAGATACTGTTAGGTCATACGTGAAGGACAGTAGTTTACATTTAAAGTAGATACTGTTAGGTCATGTGTGAAGGACAGTAGTTTACATTTAAAGTAGATACCAATGGTCATGTGTGAGGGACAGTATCTTGCATTGGAAATAGATACCTAGTACCTTACCTTTAAAGTAGATACTGTTAGGTCATATGTGAAGGACAGCAGCTTACATTTAAAGTAGATACTGTTCGGTCATGTGTGAAGGACAGTAGTTTACATTTAAAGTAGCTACCAACGGTCATGTGGGAGGGAAAGTACTTTACCTTTAAAGTAGATACTGTTAGGTCATGTGTGAGGGACAGTACCTTACTTTGGAAATAGATACCTAGTACCTTACCTTTAAAGTAGATACTGTTAGGTCATGTGTGAAGGACGGTAGTTTACATTTAAAGAAGATACCAATGGTCATGTGTGAGGGACAGTATCTTACATTGGAAATAGATACCTAGTACCTTACCTTTAAAGTAGATACTGTTAGGTCATGTGTGAAGGACAGCAGCTTACATTTAAAGTAGCTACCAATGGTCATGTGGGAGGGAAAGTACTTTACCTTTAAAGTAGATACTGTTAGGTCATGTGTGAGGGACATTAGCTTACATTTAAAGTAAATACTGTTAGGTTATGTGTAAAGGAGTGTACCTTTCATTTGAGGTCATGCTTGAAAGACAGTACCTTACAACTGAAGTAGATACTGAAAACTGTGTGTGAGGGACAGTTTCTTACATTTATAGTAAATACCGATAGGCCATGTGGTGTGAAAGACAGTACCTTTCATAGATATTGATAGGCTGTGTGTGAGAGGCAGTACCTTAGATTTGAAGCAGATAGGTCACATTTGAGGGCACGTACCTTACAACTGGGTATATAGGTCACATCCAAAGCACTGTAGTTTACAATCTGGAGTTAACAGACAATGTCTAAGAAAACTACTAATGGCTCGTGTTGATTTTCCTTGCCAAAAATGAACTAGAATTTTTTTCATCAGATTTATACCAAAACATATATATATATCATACCAAGCTGAAGTAATGGATTATGTTTAGAAGAGATAAGAATAACACTAAGTATGGGCACATAACTTTCACAAGAAGATTATAAAACCAATATATTTCTGAGACCTGTGTTATTACGAGATTATTCCTCATAATGATAAGAAATGAAGGATGTTAAAAATGTTTTTTCAATGATAACAAATCTCATAAATGGTTTGAAGGGCAAGATTTCTAAGAAATAAATCCTTTTAAGTACGGAAAAAAACACTTTTTCCAGTCTTTGGCATTAATTTCTCTACAGAAATCACATTCTCTTAAGATTTTATACACCTTCATTTCTCGAAGAACTTCTTACTGACAAATTTCCATAAAGCAAACACAGAATGGAGGTTGATTCTCTCTCGTTAAATATACCATCAAGGTTCAGTTTATAAACTTTTTGATAAACAATCTTATGATAATTTAAAACAAATACAGGAATTTCAAAACTACTACAGTTGCCCTTGTCTGGAATGGGTATGGAATTCTAACTCTATACTGCCTGTAACAAAACATTATTAAAGCCAATCAAATACAAATTACTGAAAATAAAATTAGAATCTATAAAATATATGTCAGACAGAAGTAATAAAATCTGTATACTCTTGAGATTTTTTTCTAAAATCAAGTTTGTTTACTTCTAGAGATTTGAAAATAAATCACCATGAAAATGATACTAAACATTCATTTTGATCAAAGTATACAAGAGAGCTACAATGGCCCTGTGATGCTCCAATAAATGTTCTCATACCAAAGATGCAGGCAACTAGCTGTCCATTTTAGCTATGCTTGCATGACTACAAAACTAAAGCACAATTGCAAATATCTACTGCAAGTTATCTATTAAATATTTCAAATTCAATGAAACTACGTATGTAATAATTAAAGAACAGTGTTTAAGACAGATGCATAACACACAAGCACAAAACGCATTAATTTGTCTAAACAAATGGGCTTCTAAAATACAGCACATACTTATAAATTATCCCTAATCCTTAGACTGATATTCCATTCTCCATATATTGGAAGTGAATTTTTTAAAGTTACCATGTAGCAAATTCATGAAAGTGTCAAAAATTTAGTACTACATCTTGCAATTATAACAAGATGCCCACGGGCAACATGTCGAGCCTGCCAGCTGTCAAAAGGACTTGGAGTTACACGTGACACTCTGTCTCACTGAGGCAAATATTTATGAAAAAAAAAACAAAAAACAAACAAGAGCTGTCAGAAGACACCAATGCTCGACTATTCAACAGCCTTGTCAATTGAATGAATACTAAAATCTAAAGTGGAAAAAGAGGCATAATTTTGAAAAAATGCAAAGTAGAGTTATGGGACCTGCACAGTGCATGTCAGATCATGACATTGAACAAGTGCGTGAAGTTTCTATCCATTCCCATTAGTGGATAATAAGATACCAGCTTACATACAAAACCTTAACCAAATATTTCTAAGTCAAAAAAGGGGCATAATTTTGTAAAAAAGCAAAAGAGTTATGGAACCTGTGCAATGTAAGTCAGTTTATCACAGTGAATAAGTGTGTGAAGTTTCAATCAATTCCCACAAATGGTTCCTGAGATACCAGCTTACATACAAAAACTTAACCAAATCTGCCATCGCATCGGCGAGTCCAATAGCTCAACTATTCTTTGAATAGTCGAGCTAAAAGGATTGCTTTATGCATGGCAAAGTTACAGCTCTGACAAGCTCTAAAATTACCTTTGATATAGGTACCTAAGCTTTTTGCATGACACTCCGTCTCATAGAGGTGAACATTTACACTAAAGAAAAGAAGATCACTTCATACTTATTATAGTTCTGGCTTGGACAAATTCTAAAATGACCTTTGACCCCCAACTGTGACCTTGACCTCTGAGATTGGTAATTGGGATTTATACACGACACTCCATCTAACTGAGTTAAACATTCATGCCAAATATAAACAAGATTCCTCAATGCATGTCAAAGTTATGGGCTGGACAAGATCCGACATGACCTTTGACCTCCAACTGTGACCTTGACCTTTGAGATAGGAACCTGGGGTTTGCACATGACACTCCTTCTCACTGACGTTTACATTCATGCCAACTATAAACAAGATTGCTCCATGCATGTCAAAGTTATGGTCCGGACAAACAAATCTTGACAGACGCACACAGGAATGCACACACCAAATAGCCATTTAGACAATTATGTCTTCGCTTCCTCCAGCGGGCCTGACAAAAAAAAAAAGACACTTTTTCAGTTAATGTGCTTATATCTGAAACTTTTCTTTCTGTAAAAAAAAGGCTAACCTACAGTTCATAACAGATATAAAACCCACTACCTTAATCACTTATTTATAACTATATGCTGCTGTGGTATATACACTAATGATTACTACCTTTAAAATACGAAATAAGCTCCAAAAGGCAAAAAATGAATTCAAAGGTCCTTGCTAAAAATAAGAACCTATATAAATGTTTGATTGCAAGTACACTGTAAATCTGTTCCAAGTCAGTTACTTAACTGATGATTAATAAATCAATGTGTCTAAGGTTCTGGTAAGCTATGAACAATGTTTATATGAAATATATAGCTACATTAGTAATAACAGAAACCAAAACAAACAATAAATCAACAAGACCAGTATCATACACATGTGATATGTAAATCAACAGCAATAACCAATGACTAGGACCGTGCTATATGTTAACACAAAAGCATCACAAGAACTGGACTGAATATTCCTTACATTTCTAACATAATCTGGAGAATGGTCCAACTAGTCAGGTGTTCCATTCACGCCAAAAATACATGTTTACTAGAAAAAAATACACTAGTTTTGCTTCATTTACCTGCTATATTAACTAATTATAATACTCAATTACCTGATTGCAATTTAACCAGGTTAAAACAGGAGAATGAGTTTTTATGAATAGCATTGATGTACAATTACAAAGCAATTTTCTGTGCTTTCTGTTTTGCCTTAAACTACAGTTTGATTTATGCAAATGTAAAAGAACTGATGACTTTTGTAATAAACGCAGTATTACAGAGATGAATCAATTTCTATCGCTCAGTCAAGTAAACTTAGTATTCAAATAAATAAAAACATGATTAACTGACAACTCATCTCTAAAACATGTTCTAGCAACTATATTTTTTTTGTAACCAAAGTTACCCTTGAAACCTACCCTATATACATGAAACACAAATTGTTTATGACCAGAAGTTTACATTAGAACATTAGCATCTTGGTGGATATAAAATAATATACCTAGAAACAATTTTTTCCTGGAACATCCTTTTCTTAAATGTCACATGTAATGATCCTCGGCTCCTAGTATAATATTTAAAACTAAAAACCTTTACAAGAAAAAAAAAACAAGAGGGCCAAGATGGCCCTAGGTCGCTCACCTGATAAACACACCATAACAGTGTAAACATGTTTGACATAGTGATTTCATGGAAACAAATATTCTGACCAATTTTCATTAAGATTGGATCAAAAAAGTGGTCTCTTAAGTGTAAACAAGCATTTTCTTCAATTTGACCTAGTGACCTAGTTTTTGAGCTAAGATGACCTTTATTCGAATTTGACCTAGATTTGATCAAGGCAATCATTCTGACTAAATTTCATCAACCTCGATTAAAAAATACAGCCTCTATCGCATACAAAAGGTTTTTCTTTGATTTGACCTAGTGACCTAGTTTTCGACCCCAGATGACCCATTTTCAAAATTGGTCTAGGTCATCAAGGTTATCATTCTGACAAAATTTCATGAAGATCAGTTGAAAAATACAGCCTCTATCGCATACACAAGGGTTTTCTTTGCTTTGACTTAGTGACCTACTTTTTAACCCAAGATAACCCATTTTCAAACTCGGCTTAGATTTCATCAAGGTAATCATTCTGACCAAAATTCATGAAGATAAAATGAAAAATACAGCCTCTATTGCATACACAAGGTTTTTCCTTGATTTGACCTAGTGACCTAGTTTTTGACCCCGGGTGACCCATTTTCGAACTTGGCCTAGATTTCATCAAGGTAATCATTCTGACAAAATTTCATGAAGATCAATTGAAAAATACAGCCTCTATCGCATACACAAGGTTTTTCCTTGATTTGACCTAGTGACCTAGTTTTTGACCCCAGGTGACCCATTTTCGAACTCTGCCTAGATTTCATCAAGGTAATCATTCTGACGAAAATTCATGAAGATCAGTTGAAAAACACAGCCTCTATCGCATACACAAGCTAAACGTTGACGGACGACAGACGCCGGACATCGAGCGATCAGAAAAACATTGCTCAGGTGAGCTAAAAAAACACTCTTCATGGAAATCTTTTCCACAACTTACATTTTACATACAGTAAGAAAAAAAAAAATCATCAATAATCTTGACAGTCTAGATAAAATCTCACATACATAGTTAATGCTATGAAAAGATCTAACCTATATATTTTTCATACACGATTTTTGTCCATTAATTTCGTTAAAAGATGAACTAGAATGTGTCTGTAGGACACAGGGTGTGCCCCCCACTGGTACATTTCTCACAAATAAGGGGAAATCATTCGAATGTTTGCAGTCTTAATGGGGTATAGCCTCAAAAAAAAATAAATTATGAAATGGATTCATTATTCTATACCATATACTTTTTGAGCTATGAGCATCACAAACAAAAAATCCACTATTTTGGCTATTTCAAGGGCCATAACTCTGTAATAAACGCTAAAATTCTCAAGAAGAATGCCAAGTGTGCAAGGTCACATTATGATAAAGACTCAAGCAAGGTTTCATAAATTTACATTAAATACTTTTGGAGTGAGGCACATAATTAGGTGAAAATGTGCATTTTTTTACAATTTCAGGGGCCATAACTCTGGAAATAGGGGGCGGACCCAGATAAAACAAGAGTGCCAGAATGTCACAATATACGTCCGTCACAGCAAATTTCTTTACTCTAGCACCTGTATTTGCAGATGTAATTTCAATTTTATGGTTGTTTAGTAATCATTGTAATTCTTTTGTTTTTCTAAGTCCACAAAAAAACTCCTTACCAGGTAGAGATACCTTAAAATACACCTAAAATTAGAAAGTAACAACTATGTTGTACCACAGAAAAGTGGTCTTGGTTTTTCCCTACGGTCAATTATAAAAAAGTTACAATATAAGTTATTTATAGTAACAACTAAGGGAAGTTAATCTTTAAAAAAAAAAAAAAATACAAAAAAAAAATTGCAAGTCCACACAAAAATCCTTACCAGGTAGAGATTGGTCAAAATACACCTCAAAATTGGATGTAACATGCATGTTGTTCTACAGAAAAGTGGTCTCGATTTTTCCCTAAGTCTAGTAATGAAAAAGTTACAATATAAGCTATTTATAGTAACAACAAAGGGAAGTAATTCTAAAGAAGGGAACTGCGCATGACACTTCGTCTCATGATGGTGTATAATTGTGCCAAGTTACATCAAAATCCCTTTATGCATGAAGAAGAAATGCTTCGGACAGTCATTCTTGTATCTGACCTTTGACCTCTAAGTGTGACCTTGACCTTAGACCTAGGGACCTGGTTCTTGCGCAAGACACTCCGTCTTGTGGTGGTGAACATTTGTGCCAAGTTATATCAAAATCCCTCCATGCATGAAGAAGAAATGCTCCGGACAAAGTTTTCATTCTTGTATCCTTTGACCTCTAAGTGTGACCTTGACCTTAGACCTAGGGACCTAGTTCTTGCGCATGACACTCCGTCTCATGATGATGAACAACTGTGCCAACTTTCATCAAAATCCCTCTATGCATGAAGAAGATATGCTCCAGACAAAGTTTTCATTCTTCTATCTTTTGACCTCTAAGTGTGACCTTGACCTTAGACCTAGGGACCTGGTTCTTGCGAATGACACTCCGTCTCATGATGATAAACAATTGTGCCAACTTTCATCAAAATCCCTCTATGCATGAAGAAGATATGCTCCGGACAGTCATACTTGAATTTGAGCTTTGACCTCTAAGTGTGACTTGACCTTAGACCTAGGGACCTGGTTCTTGCGCATGACACTCCGTCTCATGATGGTGAACAACTGTGCCAAGTTTCATCAAAATCCCTCCATGCATGTAGAAGATATGCTCCGGACAAGGTCTGTGGACGACGCCCGCCCATCCGCCCGCCAGGGGCGTTCCCATAATACGTCCCATTTTTCAAACGGGCGTATAAAAAAAAAGGAGGTGCGCAAGTTCATATCATGATAAAGATTCATGCAAGGTTTCATCAATTTATATCAAATACTTTTTGAGCTAGGCGTGTCACAAGGTGAAAATGTGCATTTTTGACTCTTTCAGGGGCCATAACTCTAAAATTAGGGGCGGAGCCAGACCAAATATAGAAGGTGCGCAAGTTCATATCATAATAAAGACTCATGCAAGGTTTCAATAATTTATATCAAATGCTTTTTGCACTAGGCGTGTCACGAACTTCGGACGGACGGAAGGACAAGAGCAATCTATATGGCCCCACCACACGGGGGGGGGGGGGGGGGGGGGGGGGGGGGGGGGGTGCACAACAAAAGATTTAGAGAAATTAGAGAAACATGATAGTGTTTTGTACTACCTGCAAACAAGTCATTGTAGTTTTCGTCTTAAAATAAAAAATTTGGAAAATTTCTATGTGGGGAGGGAGCATATATGCTAAACTTAACTTCAAAAGAGGAAATACGAAGCTAAAAATATAGACATACATAAAAAAATAATTTGTCAAGAGACAGAGGCAAGGCCACAAAGGTAAAAAGCATCGTTAACAATACACATCAA
Source organism: Mercenaria mercenaria (assembly GCF_021730395.1). Lineage (NCBI taxonomy): Eukaryota > Metazoa > Mollusca > Bivalvia > Venerida > Veneridae > Mercenaria > Mercenaria mercenaria. The sequence continues at coordinate 85,924,570 of NC_069362.1, read as the reverse complement.
TGTTATAAATTCTTAAAGCATAGTATATTTGTAGAGTATATGTAAGTGTACATTTCAATAAAGCAATACTAAAATCAAACTATAAACACAACAAAAAGAAACATTAAAATGCATCCTTGCATAAAAATACTTCCACTTCATACCTAAGGTGAAATAAAAATCAATTGTCAGGTCAACATGATATGGGTCAACAATATAAAGGTGAACAGAATACAGGTCAGTAAGATACAGGTCCTTCATTTTAGAGTTTAACTATCCAAACACAATTCTGCAAGTTATATATTATACCTGATTTATTTAGCATCCTTTTCATGACAAACATGTTCGGGGTGTTTTACAACAGTTCGAGTACCATTTATTTATTTATTTTAATTAATATATCAATTTTCATTTGGAAAGTTTATATTTAATAAGTAATTCAGATATACTGCCTTTTTTGAAGAAAATAAAATAAATAAATAAAAATACACTCAGAAAAAGCATGTTTAATAAGACTAAACTAAAAAAACAACCAAAAAACAATCCTCAATGCAACAGACACATATATAACAAAACAAATACAAGGAAATGGTAATGTGCTAAATACAGCAAGTCATGTTATCAGAACAACATAGGACAAATAAAAAATCCTTGTGCATCTTACAGGTGAAACAAAATTATTAGAAATTTAGAGCAGAATCTGCTCTTGGCTATAAACAATTTCAGACAAATTGTTACAAAAAATATGACCCACAAATTGACTAAATCTACTTTAACAAGAGGGTCATGATGACCCTGAATCGCTCACCTGAGTAATATGAGCAACATGTTTCAAATGGCAAACTGATGCTAAAATATTAGAAAGTAGGTCAGTAGGTCAAATTCATGGTCGCCAAGTCAGTTTTAAGATCGGTGTGCAAAACTGAACATGTCATCCAAATTTCAAGGCTGTAACTTTAAACAAGAAGGTCCTCAGAAAAAATTATCTAAGTCCAAAGGAAAGGAACAACAAAGGGAAGAAATTTAACCAAAAAGAAAAAAAAATTCTTACAAGGTACAGATATGTCAATATACACCTAAAAATTGGAGGTACCATTCATGTTGTACCATAGAAAAGTGGTCTCGGTTTTTCCCTATGGCCAATAATAAAAAAGTTACTAAAAATAAGCTATTTATAGTAACGTAAAAGGGAAGTACCATAGATACCCATGTATAATGCGCAGTTTTTTTACCCCCGGGACCACCCCCGAATCGTGGGTGCGCATAATACACAGGTATAGACAATTTTCCAACTTCAAAACAAGTTTGTTACCGATGTTCGCCATTTTGGTAAAGGGAAACTACTCCCCGCGCTTACTGTCTCCGCTAAAATCTAAGATTGCCGTTCCGTTCCGTAAAAGATCGAATTGTTTATTTTTCTTTCAAACAAAATTAATTTCATATAAATTTAAAAGTATTTTGACGAAAGAAATGTTTACAAATCACAAAAATTATGATACTAATTAAAGATCGAGAATTATCTTTAGTCGAGATCAAACTGTGAACAACATAATTGACACGAGGTGACACGTTAATTGCCGGTAATTACTGGCTTTATGATCGTGACAAAAAGACTATCACATCTTTTATTATCAGTTTGAATTGAGAAGCTCATGTCATTTTGAAAGATACCATTCCGAAATATTGAATCAGCTGCTATTTATTTATTCAAAATAGTGAATTAAAAAAGGTAAAACAACGAATATAACAATAATTTACTGGTTTTATTTTCGAGAAAACAAAAATCGATAGTACCGTCAGACCTATGCTGCTTTCCGCCGCGGAGATAAAATTTATTACCGGTGTCGATGTAAACTCTACTTTCGTTTTCCATCCACCTCAAAATTGATCAAAAATTTTTATTTATTTTTTTTTCCCCAGGATTTTGGAATAAGATCGGGGGTGCACATTATACACCGGTGCGCATTATACACGGGTATCTATGGTAATTAAAAGAAAATTATTGTAAGTGAACAAAAGAAGGATCTGCCAAATAAATCTGTTGACATAACTGAAGTTTCAGATCAGTATCTTCATTAGTTACAGAGATATACCCATTTTAATTTGAAATAAAGGGAGGTAATTTGACATAAAATCAGTCCATAGTTACCTACCCTGATTGGCTCAGTCCAACTAATGACAATAATGAAATGTCAAATAAGTCCTATAAGTACTTACTTATATAAATCCATTTTGATTACAATCAGGGGAGGTAATCAGATATAAAATAACTCTGGAACCTACGATTGGATCTGGTTTGTCATGGAATCCAAGATTTATTGTTGTTGAAGATATTTTAGAAGTTTGTATCAAAACAAGAGCTGTCCGTAAGACAGTCAAGCTCGACTGTTCGAAATATTGTCACAGAAGTAGGAAATTATTACCCAAAATGTTAAATATCAAAAGAGTTTTAAGTTCGAAAGGGGACATAATTTGACCAAAATACATATCAGAGTTATGGGACTTGGTGCTATCAACAAGTTTTATAACTCCGAAGAAACATGTTAAGTTTCAATTCAATATCTGCATTAGTTTTGGGGATAGTAACTTGCATGTAAAACTTTAACCAGAATTTTCTAAGTCCAAAAGGGGGCATAATTTGCTCAAAATACATGTTAAGAGTTATGGAACTTGACCCAGTGAGGTTGGTAATTGACCTAGAAAAAGAATAAATAAGTTTCAAAACTATATGCCTTGTGGTAATAGCTGTATGTACTTGCATGTAAAACTTTAACCAGGATTTTCTAAGTCCAAAAGGGGGCATAATTTGCCCAAAATACATGTCAGAGTTATAGGACTTGGTGCTATCAACTAGTTTTATAACCCCGAAGACACATGTGAAGTTTCAGTTTAATATCTGTAGTAGTTTTGGAGATAGTTACTTGCATGTAAAACTTTAACCAGGATTTTCTAAGTCCAAAAGGGGGCATAATTCGGCCAAAATACATGTCAGAGTTATGGGACTTGACCCAGTGAGGTAGGTAATTGATCTAGAAAAAGAAAAAATAAGTTTCAAATCTATATGCCTTTTAGTAATAGCTGTATGTACTTGCACGCAAAACTTTAACCAGAATTTTCTAAGTCCAAAAGAGGGCATGATTTAACCAAAATGAAGGTCAGAGTTATGTGACTTGGTGCTTTCAACTAGTTTTATAACCCCAAAGACACATGTGGAGTTTCAATTCAATATCTGCATTAGTTTTGGAGATAGTAACTTGCATGTAAAACTTTAACCAGAATTTTCTAAGTCCAAAAGGGGGCATAATTTGCTCAAAATACATGTTAGAGTTATGGAACTTGACCCAGTGAGGTTGGTAATTGACCTAGAAAAACAATAAATAAGTTTCAAAGCTATATGACTTTAAATGATAGCTGTATGTACTTGCATGCAAAAACTTAACCAAGGTGTGACGCCGACGCCGACGCCAGGGTGAGTAGAATAGCTAGACTATTCTTCGAATAGTCGAGCTAAAAAACCATAAATGAAGTCTCTATACGGCTGCAAAAGCCAAAATAGCCAATTTTGGGCCTTTAAGGGGCTATAACTCTGGAACCCATGAAGGAATCTGGCTGCTTCAAGAAAGAAACCAAGATCTTGTGGTGATACAAGTTGTATGCAAGTTTGGTTAAAATCAAATCATAAATGAAGCTGCTATTGTGCAGACAAGGTCAAAATAGCTAATTTTGGCCCTTTCAGGGGCCATAATTCTGGCACCCATTATGGGATCTGGCCGGTTCAAAAAAGGAACTGAGATCTTATGGTAACACAAGTTTTGTGCAAGTTTGATTAAATTCAAATCATAAATGAAGCTGCTATTGTGCAGACAAGGTCAAAATAGCTAATTCTGGCCCTTTCAGGGGCAATAACTCTGGAACCCATAATGGAATCTCACCAGTTCAAGAAAGGAACCAAGATCTTATAGTGATACAAGTTGTGTGCAAGTTTGGTTAAAATCAAATCATAAATGAAGCTGCTATTGTGCAGACAAGGTCAAAATAGCTAATTCTGGCCCTTTCAGGGGCCATAACTCTAGAACCCATAATGGAATCTGGTCATTTCAAGAAAGGAACCAAGATCTTATGGTGATACAAGTTGTGTGCAAGTTTGGTTAAAATAAATTCATCAATGAAACCACTATCGTGCAGACAAGAAATTGTTGACACACAAAAATAGCAAATTCTGGCCCTTTAACCCTTTACTCCATACAGATACAATAGTATTGATTATTGATACCCAATACACTCAGGTTTTCTATTTCCGGTTCCGGTTTGTAATAGTGGTGTTATTTTTTGCTCTGACAATAATTGCCACTTAAATGACTTTCCAACGATATATACTGGAAAATATAGATATGTGATTGTTGGATATAAGTTCTAAATTCAGAATATAGTGATAAAATCGGACTATAGACAGTATCTTGTGAGTAAACGAACATTTCTTTAAAGTCTTTTGTCTTCAACAAACCAAGTTCGTAAACATCGCTCAGTGGAGAGGTCACGTCGGATTGGTCGGCGGATAGCCCCAGGCTATAACGGGACTAAACTGGCTAATCTGATTACTGGACTGTTGTGATTTATTGTGCTAAAGGTATTTGTAAACAATCAATTATGGCAGAAGATAACCCAGTGGATGGTGATACTAGTATGATAGGGTGTCCAAGCCCTAGCATGTCATCATCTTTACAGTCCAACCAACCCTTGTCCCCGCAACCAACAGGCACTAATGACAATGAACATAGCTACGACGATATTAATGAATTTCATAAACTAGTGACACTATATCGTGATTACCCAAAGGGTATGTTCATAGCACAGGTTATAAGGGGCAATGCCTCCAGTGAACCTGATCTCGAGAGAGTTCGTCAAACATACTTTGAAGTGATAAAGCAGGAGAACAATGATTTTCCATTCGGCGTTCACGCAGAACTTAAACGAAGGGTATTCACACGTAAAGGTGAACCTGTGGTATATAAACTTGCTCTTGATATCTATAATATCATACAAGTTGCCGAAGGTGAGGACTATTCAGTACTAAAAGACATGATTAGCACGTCTAAGACCAGATCCTCGGCTGTATCTACGCCCAAATCGACGGTGTCCAATCCAGCGACGCATACGCCGGCCTCCAATAAAACAATACAGAGTAGTGCTTGTCAGTGTGCTAGTGAAATGGCGTTGCTCAAGGACACTGTGGCAACGTTGCAAGCTGGCTTCTTACTACTCAAGGAGAACCTACATGCAAGTGATCATTTGAGAACTGCGCAAATGAATTTTGTTAAAGCTGAGATGAAGGGCATTAAATGTGATATTCTCGAATGCGGACTGAGCATACGGAGATGTATTTTAGAGTTGGATTCTAAAACGAAACAATGCTACCACACGAAGGAGCTAGAGAGTCGTCTGCAGGTCCTTGATGATCGTGTATATGGGATAGAAAGTTTCATTGACTCTAATGATATCGTGTATATATCCAAGTACACCGGTGCAGATGTGTCCGCCCCTGTGAATTCAGACACAGCGTTACCTGAAGAGTCTGCGTCTGTACACCATACATCAACTCCAGATTTCCCACCTGCTTATGAGAATAAAGTTCCGGAATCATGTTTTGAGTTTGGTAATGTGATAATACCTAGTATATATGATTCTATTACTACCTATATGACTATTGACGAAATTGCTGAGTTCTTGTCGTTGACACCAGTCACAATGACACAGGTGTCCCGCCCTGTACACCATACACTTTCTGGCGATGTCCGGCCTGTTGCTGATTCAAATGATCTCACGCAGGGTGCTGATGTCCCGTCCGTGACGGAATATACCGATCTCACAACGGAATGTATCGATCTCACTAAGGATGGTGAAACACCAACTCACGTGCTCTCGGACCTAAATCACACGAACAACGATTCGTTAGCGTCAAATCCTATTGCAGTTCGTGTTACGGTTAGAAATAGTGACAAAAGCAGTGTAGATAGTGCTTTTCACCAACTGATACGTAGACATACAAAACACTTCTGTGTTATTGGTTTCAAAAAGTCTCTAGATGTAGATAGACTACATACATTTATTTCAAGAGGAGGCTTTCATTGGCGCAATATAGAATCTGAATGTGGACCCAAAGTGTTCACGATACGTAAATTTCCCATGAGATCATCATCGAATAAAGTAATTGTGCGTCTTAACCTCACTGCCGACGAAAACGCAAACCTTGTGATGAGAGAAGGCTTTTGGCCTAAACATATTAAATGTGCACCATGGATGTCACGTGATGCTCGTCGAAGGTTAGAGATTAGGCGGACGCGTGCCCATATCCAGACGTCCATGCTTGGTCGCGCGAAAATGGGGCAGACAGACTTAATCAAACAGACACTTTTGTGCATGAAAATCGGTTTAACTTGCTTATAGAACAAGTAGATTAGTCTGAAATTGTATGTACTATTCATATTCAAGTGTCAAAATACTTAAAATGGATTTGTTAAATATAATGACTTGGAATGTTACTGGTATTATGTCTAGTGCATCATACCTAGGGGACATACTTAAATCAAAACAAATTGATATTTGTGGTTTATCTGAACATTGGCTTTTCCCACACAATGTATATTTCTTTAACAGTATTACAAGTGATTATAATTACCATGTGGTATGCGATACAGACTTAACGGTTTTCAGCAAGAGAAAAATAGGTAAAGGGGGCGTTGCTATAATGTGGCTTAAAAAATATGATAATTATGTTTTACCTCTATGTATTGATGATGACCGGATTATCGGTATACAGCTACAAATTTCTCCAGCGCAATACATATTTATATTTCAAGTATATTTCCCTTGTATAAACTATTCAACTAGTGTTTTTACAGAATATGTTGACAAATTGTATGATTTATATAATATGTATTCTGGAAGCGGGATAACTCTTTTCATGGGCGATTTTAATGCTAGGTTTCAGCATAATGCGTTAAATGGACGTGATTTATATTTCATTAACTTTTTGTCAGATTGTAACTTAAAGGCAGTCAACACGTTATCGTCGTGTATTGGTGCTGATCACACATTTGTATCTTACGACAATAAGTATAGGTCTTTAATTGATTATATTTGTGTACCGGTAGAAATACTAGATTTGATGAGATATTGTGAAATTGTAGATGATGACAGTTTGAATGTCTCAAGACATAGACCTATTATAGCGTCATTCCATAAATATGTAGACTTTTCTGTTGAACCTATATGTGATATGTACAATGTAAATTGGAAAAAGGTAACTGATGACGATATAATGTATTACCAGTCTTTATTGATATCTGATAGCGAGTTTGTAAATCTTGAAGTGTGCTGCCCAGAGAGAGACGATTTGGACACTATATACTCTAAGTTCACAGAGAAAGTGTTGAGTAGTGCTAGACAATCTCTTCCGCGTAAACGCTTCAAGCCATTTCTGAAACCCTTTTGGAACCACGAACTTGCAAAATATCACAGACAGATGAAATCTTTTCGTGAGTCATGGTGTCGTGATGGCCGGTCGCGTAATGAAGCCAGCATTAGTTATGCGAACTACAAAACTCTAAGCGTGTATTTAGGCCATGCATCGAATTTGTATTGAAAACTATTTGACATCTATTGACCAAGAGCTTGATAAAACAGCTGAAATAGACTCTGATCAGTTTTGGAAACTAGTACGACATAGGAAAAAGAAGTCTCAGTCAAAAATGTCCTCTGGAATTAAATTTCATGATACTGTTGTCAGAGACCGAGAACAGTTAACAGAGCAATGGGGTCTATATTTTAAGTCGTTATATTCACCGGCAGAATCTCAAAATTTTGATGAACAGTGGAAGTATACAGTTACTACGGTTGTTGAAAATACTTTTAATAACATTAAACCAGATGAACATGTGAGGGTTTTGCCAGATGATGTATCGAAAGCAATCGAAACGTTACCAAAAGGAAAAGCCTGTGGTGAAGATAACATTTCATATGAGCATCTCATTTTCGGTAAAGCTGTGATCTCTAGTGCCTTAGCAAATATGTATACACACATGTTACGACACGGATATATACCAGACTCCTTAAAACGTGGCATTATTATTACACTGCATAAAGGCGGTAATAAACGTAAGGACGATCCGAACAATTATCGCGCTATAACACTGTCGTCAACTGTATTGAAAGTCTTTGAAATGGTATTGTTAGCGAGATGCAAGGATGAACTAACAGACACGTTAAGTCGGCAACAGGGTGGCTTTCAAGAAAAACTGGGATGTTTAATGACGTCCTTTGTTTTACGTGAGTGCATTTATTTTTCACGCGAGAATTCTTCAAAACTTTATGTGTGTTTCCTTGACGGCAAACAGGCTTTTGATAACGTATGGCATGACGGACTCTTTTACAAACTGATTGAAGCTAATATTGATACTACTTCTCTAATAGCCTTTAAAGATATGTACTATAATGTGACCAGCCGAGTAAGATACCAAGGTTTATTTTCGAGCATGTTTCCAGTACTTCAAGGAACTAGACAAGGGGGGAAAAGTTCACCTCTGTTTTATCTTGTTTTTATCAACGGTCTAATAAAGGATCTTGAACGCAGCAGACAGGGAATGTGTATTTACAACATGAACTTGTGTTCTCCTACAGTGGCCGATGACATGTTGCTGGTGTCTTTCTCTAAATATGGCATGGACAGTATGCTGGACATTTGCTATAATTATGCACAGAAGTGGCGATACAGATATAATGCAAATAAATGCGGCATCATGGTGTTTAACAATAATACGAATTGTGTTGATTCGGTTCAGTCGTTCACCCTTGGTCGTGAAACTATTCAGGAGGTTGAATGTTATACACATCTGGGCTTATAACGGACACGTTCCTTTCTACCTATAAACCAATATGTAAAGCGTGTACGAAACTTCGTGGAACATTCTTAAATATTTCGAGTAGTGGAATCCATCCTGCAGCATTAAATCCTATTACGTCCAGAACTATATACAGATCTATTGTTATTCCGAAGTCACTGTACGGGTGTGAATTGTGGAACATGTACTCAAAAACGGATATGCTTAAACTTGAACGGGCGCATAGATTTTGTCTGAAATTTATGCAGCAGTTAAGGCAGAACGTAAGTACAGACTTCTCGTTGAGTGTTATAAACCTCAGCTCCATAGAAGCAATGATTGATTTCAAGAAACTCCAGTTCTTCGGGCAATTGTGTCGCCTTCCGTGTCAGTATCTAGCTAAACACATATTTCTCCACGGTTAACTAGATTTTTAACTTTTGATAATCAAACTTGTGGTTTTTTGCCTGATATTTACAGAGTACTTCAAAAATACGAATTGTTAGGCTACTTGAAAGTCTACGTACGCACCGGGGTTTTCCCGTCAAACTTGTCGTGGAAAGTCATCTTACAAAAGACAGTAGTGAAGCCAGATCACCTCAAACGGATAGTTAGGCTCTGTGAAAATAGACCGATTTTAAATACCGTTCTCAATGTAGAAAAGCCAAGTCAATTATGGTTGTTAGCAAGGAGAAACCCAAAACTGTTAAACATATGTTCATTTCTTGTAAATTTGATAGGTTCGATGTTGTCTTCACACTTTGTGCAAAGATGTAAAAAGTGTGAATTGCTGTGTGAAGACATTAACGTACATCTTATTTGCTTCTGTCTGAAAAATGCCTCTATACGGATGCAACTGTGGGATTCTATAATAGACTTATGCGGCATGAGGGCATTTACACAGCTTTTCCCACTGTGCCCGAAAGAGCAGTGCTGGTACCTCCTTAATCTCGCAATAGAAAGCAATGAATACTGTCTTAAGTACTACAGTATTACCAAATACATGAAACGTATGATACTGCATGAATAAGATTACGGTAATCATTTATAAAATGTATATGGAATTCAAATTTGTTATGCTCGTACGTCAGTTTTAATAAAAATAATGCTTGTTTTCATGCAAGGTTTACGGTCACTGCCGGGGGCACGGCTGTATTGTGTTTCACAAGTACATCTTTTTCCAAACTGATTATGTATAGAATTTCTTAATTGATGATCCTGTTGACCTGTGCTAGTTAACTCTTACTGATGCCTTAAATTGTTTGTAATTAGAACTTATGTGACATTGTGTAAACATATAAATATGTGTGGTATGTGTATGTTTATATAGGATTTTCCATTGACATGTATATATTATGATATTCAATGTTGTATATATGTTCAGCTCTTCAGTATTGGAGGAAATAAAAGAATCTTTCTGCATTATCTGTACACTATCTCCATACAGGTTATTGGAGAAAAATGCAAAATTTATACCTGTGTTACTCAGATCAAAATTAGTCTATGAATACTTGTTTTAACCAATTAGTGTCCAACATAATTTATTTTTAGAATTAAATTTCCTTTCTGATGGTATATTTTTCATAATTTTGTGATAAATATTTTTCACAATAGAAAGCTACAAACCTAAGACCTTAGAATATTATTGTAATTTAGCTGTTTTATGCATGTGATACAACAGAAAAGAAATATTTTTACTGTTACAAATGCACAATTTTATTAATTGAAGGTAAATGAAAGACTAGAAAGGTGTATATTAAGTGATTTTCAAAATAAGCAAACCCATTTAATTAATCATTAAAATCTACACCCCTACCAAAGTTACAGAACTTCATAGATCATAAAATTAATTAATTACATAATGTTTTGATAAGAAGTACTGAACAAAGACACTTTCTATAAAATTTGTTGATCCACATCATAAATAAGGGTGCAGACAACACCCTAATTGCTTTGTTTTGACAGCTGTGCACAATAAACACACTTCCAAGGGGCCCAGGTCAATTAGCATAAATTCCATAATGTTGACAAGTGATCTATGGATTTTAATGGTTGTTGTGGTAACCACATCTTTTATTACACCAATCTTATGTCTCACTTTTACATAATTTGCCATAGTTGAATGATAGAATGCAAATAATAACTTGTTTTTGGGTCACCTATTTACTTTTCCATCCATCAATAGCTGTCCTAATATATATAAAGTCAGTGTGATTTTCAGAAAATGCCACCTGAATTAAAAGTGATAATTATCAATAAATTACAATTATAACCACAAGTTTTTCTGAAACTGATCTTTTAATTAACAGTTTAAACTTCACAAATATGCTTTTGTGGGCTTCATTGCCAATATATTTTATTGGTATTTTGCATTTAAATTATCAGTGTAGTAGAATGCGATAAAAGGAGTATCTATGGAGTAATGCATAGATGCGTTAAAAGGAGTATCTATGGAGTAATGCATAGATGCGTTAAAAGGAGTATCTATGGAGTAAAGGGTTAAGGGGCAATAACTCTAGAACCCATGATGGGATCTGGCCAGTTTTTGAAAGGAACTCAGATATCATGCCAATACAAGTTTTGTACAAGTTTGATCAAAATTGCTTGCAAAATGTGGTCTCTATCTTGTTCAGAAGAAATTGTGGATGGACGACGGACGAAGGGCGATCACAAAAGCTCACCCTGTCACTATTTGACAGGTGTGCTAAAAACAAGAAAGTAGGTCAGTAAGTCAAGGTCACAGTCAAGTGACCCCTAATCACTTGGGGTCATCAGGTAATTATAATTAAACAGTCTAGGAAATATGATCTGATAATTTTTAAAGTATTTTTTCCTATATAACCAAAAAATGTGGTCTCTTCAGTTTAAACAAGTATTGTCTTTAGTTTATACATAACTTATTTTAGGTCGATTGTGAAAGAAGTTCTACAACTTATATTAATCACTCTCGACACCTCATTCCTGATGGAATCCATCGCCATGAGGGTATGAGAGAAGAGGCCAGTTTCTGTCCTTTTAATGCTGAGTGCCAAGCAAGGGAGCCACTGGTACCATTTTTTACGTCTCTGGTATGATGCAGCCGGGGATCGAACCCACGACCTCCCGCACTCGAAGCGGACGCTCTACCACTAGGCTATCGAGGCGGTCAAAGTATTGTCTTTGATTTGACCTAGTGACCTAGTTTTTGATCCCAGATGACCGATATTCAAACTTGACCTAGATTTTATCAAGGTAATCATTCTGACCAAATTTCATGAAGATCTATTGATAAATACAGCCTCTATCGCATACACAAGCAAAATGTTGACAGACACATGCCAGACATTGAGCGATCACAAAAAAACAATCATTTCTGTAATTTCAAAATGAAGCAACAGCTATTTAATGTACAGTGTAACACAGCCCTCTCACGTATGAGGGCTTGCTCAAGCCATTCATTAGGTTCCTGGTCACTTCCCCTATATTCTCTATGTTTGAACTGGAAACTCTGGGTAACTCCAGTATTTAACTCTTCCAATTGTCACCTTGAGTGATCCTTGTTTTACTATAGATACAAAGTATACGTATCTTCACCTGAATTTAGTTGTCAAATGGTCCATTTTAATTTGAAGCATTTCTATAAAACCATGTTTGTGAACTCTGGCAGCTTTATAATTTTTGTGTACTGTCACCAATGTATTCTAAAACACTCGAGGTTGCCTCTTCATTCTTAAATACAGTTATACTAACACTTCCATCAATCCACACAATCTAAGAGCACCTATATCATCAGACCAGGCCGGCATCTGAAGCCATACCATAAAATATACTATCTTTATTCCGTAATAGCTCCTGTGGACTCTGGAACTCCCGAATATTTCCCTGGTCCAGCACCATTACCCTGAAAATAAAATAAGGTACTTACAGAGTTTATTTTTCATATCCCTAGACAATCAAAGGTTGAGAGCAAGATACTCAGAAGTTGAAAAGACTGTAAGAGCTAAACAGTACTTTCATGAAAACTGAAATAACTGTTGTTTTCTGAAAGTTTCCTTACCAACCTGATCCTAAACATACTGCTATCTCAAAGCTAATGCTTTAAAATATTGACAGTACCGACTGTCATACATTTATAGAGTTGAAAATATTTAACTAACTGTACATACATCTTTTTTTCAATCCTTTATAATGTAAGGTATCTGCCAAGCATTACCCTTTTTCACTCCATAAATTTTATAACAAGAAGCACAGTATAGGCAAACTTATAAAGTCACAAGAAGTAGATAAAACCTTTTATTTCAGTAGATATTCTCAAACTGACAATAAACAGGTTGTAAGTAGTAAATACAACTTTCTATTATCACATGTAAATAAATGTCAGATAGGTCCAACCGTAACAAATAAACAATTTCAGCTCAACTTGTTCTTTTAACAGAGTTTCCAAAACATAATATAAGGCTTACAAACTTTTATCTGTAGAAAAATAAGATGTACTGGCATCTTAATTTCAGAAGCTGTTTATTATTAACCTTTATACATCCACTGTACCAATGCAACTTAATTCAATTGAAACAGCAATGTTGTGAACAAGAAAAAACCTTACCTAGTGTAGTCCATGATAGTGTTAAGTCTATGAGCTATTGTAAGCACAGTGGCATCACTAAATTCTGTACGTATAGTATGCTGTATCAGATCATCAGTTTCCAGGTCGACTGCGGCAGTCGCCTCGTCCAGGACCAGAATTTTTGTCTTCCGTAACAAAGCTCTTGCTAAACACACCAGCTGCCGTTGTCCAACACTGGAAACAGAAATTAAATTCCAAGTTCAGACACCTAAATAATATTCTTGTAACTAGTTACAGCTTGAAGTTTGATGAAAACATGAAATAGTGATCATACCTGTATGGATTTTTTACTGTCAAGTTTCAAATGATGAAAATGTATGTAACTTATCAAGATGCTGGAAAACCACTGGCGTTGATGGATGTTGGATGTTACTTTGTAAAATCCAAATGTTCAAATTAAAACTGATGAAAGGTTTTAAAATGAATATTTCACCTTGCCTCTCAGCTACCTCTACTCATACATGTTCATCTACTAACCCTAACTATCCACAGTATTTCTTTATTTTTATAGTGTCGTTCTCCATCATACCTTCTGTCAGCTTCAGAAATGTAAACAAATGCACTACTGCTTCTTTTGAAATTGTCTTGCATTAAACGTATAAGTAAATACCTGAGATTTTCTCCTCCCTCAGTACACTCGTACTCTAACTTTGTAGGTAGACTGGACACAAATGCTTTCAGGTGAGCATGTTCTAAAGCTGTCCATACAGCATCATCTGTATGCTGGTCAAATGGATCAAGATTCATCCTCAGTGTACCAGAGAATAAAACTGGTTCCTGAAAACATATTTAAAGTATTTTTTCAAGTGGTTAATAGAAAAATAATGGTTCCCGAGAACCTGTATCAAGATACTGATAGGAATAACTAGGTAAAATAAAATGTTTCTAAAAGTACATAAAATGATATTGTAATATGTAATATGGTTTTTGATCATTCATACAGATTATTGTAACAGAAATGAACCATTAAATGAGCCGTGCCATGAGAAAACCAACATAGTGGGTTTGCGACCAGCATGGATCCAGACCAGCCTGCGCATCCCCGCAGTCTGGTCAGGATCCATGCTGTTCGCTTTCAAAGCCTATTACTATTAGAGAAACTGTTAGCGAACAGCATGGATCCTGACCAGACTGCGCGGATGCGCAGGCTGGTCTGGATCCATGCTGGTCGCAAACCCACTATGTTTGTTTTCTCATGGCACGGCTCAAATAAATCTATTAAGTTCTGCATTCAATCATTGTCTCCTTATGTGTTTACCTAAACATAAAGAGAAATGGTGGGCATTATTCAAATGTTTTAAAATCACTTTGTCCAGACTAATTCAAATTGTTAATACAAAGGGTTTGCATGTGTTAACATAATATTCAGAGCAGTCCCATATTCAGACCTGAAAAAATAGTGAGGCAGGCTTTTCTTAGTTTCTTGAGGTGTGTGTGTGTGTGGGGGGGGGGGGGGGGGGGGCATACAGGGGCTTAGGAACGAACTTAAGATGTGGTTATAGTGGCTTGGGTACAAATTTAGATAGGGTTATAGTGGCTAAGCTACAAAGATAGGATTATAGTGGCTTAAGTACAAGCTTAAATTAAGTTATAGTAACTTAGGTACAAGCTTAGACAGGGCTATAGCTACTTAGGTACAAACTGAGACAGAGTTAGAGTTAGAGTGTCTTAGGTACAAACTTAGACAGGGTTATAGCGGCCTAAGTGGAAACATCAATAACAAGGAAACACAAGTTTTGAATATTTCTCATAGATATAATGTTACAAGTTATGAAACTGTAATTTTTGTATAGGTACAAATGTATCAACATAATCTGCTAAAAAAAACACACCCAGACAGACAGCTACCCAAGCGTAGTTAGGGCACTGCAGAGATAAAAAGAGACAAATATTCGCTTTCTTGAATTCCCGAGACTGAATGGTTGTGAGGCTAAAATTACACTTCTATCATTACCAGCTGTAAAACCATGGCTTGAACCTACCTGTGGTATAATTGTAAGTTTACTACGTAGATCATGTAGACCTATTTCCCCAATATCCACACCGTCTATAATGATGCGTCCCTGTGCAGGTTCTATGATACGGAACAAAGCAAGAGTAAGGGAAGACTTTCCAGCACCCGTACGTCCAACTATACCAACCTGAAATAAGTCACTTTTCACTTGAAACATCACTACACAACACAAGTAATTTCTCTGGTACTCAATCTTGAAAAATAAGTCTGACAGTTACAACTGTAGTGATTTCAGTTTTAACTTGAGCCTGACAGAAACTTGTTTGACAGCTTGATAAGTAATTTGAACATAGCTTTGAAGATTACATAAATCAAAATAAGCTACAACCAGATCTTTCCCATTTAGAATTAGTGAAAATTCCCAAGTTTTTTTTTATTTATTTGTTTGTTTGTTAGGTTTAAAGTCACACAAATTCAGTTCAAGTCATATGGCCATTTTTAAGCTGAAATGGTGAAGGGAGAACAAAGGTATCCTTCTGGAAATTATTTCAAGCACCTGGGTAGAAACAAGGACCTTCACCAAGCCAGCTGGATAGCTGGATCGCTTCCTTACATGACAACCGGAGCAAGACTTGAATCACAAGTGAGAGCATGTGAGACTTTTTTTTCCTAGCATTAGTAACTGCAAGGTATTCTTTAAAAATTAGTAACTTACTTTTTCTCCTGGATTGACAGTACAGTCAATTCCTTTAATAACCAGATCTAATCCCTCCCTATATCTAGTCCCGTAGTTCTCAAACTTCACCTGTCCATTATCAGGCCAACTTTCAGATGGACGTTTCTCAGCAATTTCCCAGGCAGCCTGAAATGTATAATATAAGCTTTTCTCAGTTCCAGTATAACCTTAATAATATGTACATATTTTAAAAATTTCAACTTACAATTATAGTCGTTCAAGTAACGTAAATTTACGCTTGAAGAAGCAACATTCTATGTTAAACTACAGAATACCATGTCTTTCCAGGAACAAATAAAGGATTAGGGCTTAATTACAGCTGCCCTGTCAGCTTGGGTCAACAGGTGCTTTCTACTTTCACTGGTAGAGAGAGACATCAAATGCACTTCCAGAAAATATTTCATACAAGTGGAGTCAGTTCATTAGATCATTATGAGCAAATACATGTTTTCAAGATAAGCAAGTACCTGCTGGAAATTGACTTGGTAATACAACTATTGGGCATTTAATGTATAAATGAGCAGCACCATGAGAAAACCAACATGGTGCATGTGCGACCAGCATGGATTCAGAACAGCCTGCACATCTGCGCAGTCTGGTCAGGATTCATGCTGTTCGCTTTCAAAGCCTATTGCAATTAGAGAAACCGTTAGCGACCAGCATGGATCCTGACCAGACTGCGCGGATGCGCAGGCTGGTCTGGACCCATGCTGGTCGCAAATGCACTATGATGGGATTCTCATGCTGCGGCTCAAATAAGATTAACTTACCTCTGTGGGTGTTTCAGAATATTCTTTCACTCTCTCCACAGCTACGATGTTCGTCTCCAATTCTGTGGTCATACGCACCATCCAGTTCAAGGTCTGAGTCACCTGGAAAGAGGAACTCGTACATATTTGAAAACGCATTTCAAAGTGAATATTGTACAAACCTACCAGCAACTGTTTCACAAAGCATGTTCAGCTATTTGAATCCCTTCAACATAATACAAACGCTTTATTAAAATTTTCTATGTTGAAAAAGGGGAATAATTTTGTGAACTTAAGTTGGTGTTATGGAACCTGGTGCAGAATCATCATGTCATGATGTCAAAGGAAAAATTTGAAAGCATTCATTACAATAGTTTCTGACAGTGCTGCTTACATTCAAAACTTTCTAAAAGTGGAAAAGAGCCATTATTTCATCAATATGTATCAAAAAAGGTAAGATGTAAAATGGATCAAACTGACTGCCATGAAACTACCACATGCTTTTCATGCTTTTTAAATATCAAGATTTTATGTAGACGGGTGATGTCCATAAAATGTAGATTTTCGAATAACATTACTAGAAGTGTTGTTTTTTTTGTGTGTTACAGTTATAAATGAATGTTTTGGTTTAAACAATAAAAAGTGCTGAACAAATACTTACATTTAGAGCATATGTGATTGAGAGACCCACAATACCAGGGGACAGTGAATCTCGTGCAATGACGGCAAACAGTGCAGCAAAAAACAGAATACAGTTCCCAACAAATTCCAAACGAATGGCTAACCACCTAAAAGATATAATTATGTAAATGTAATTATAGCAATTTAATTTTCAACAAAGTCAATCATACAACACAGAGATTATGCATGTTAAAACAGTTTTTTTTTTCTGATATAAAAAACATTTACAAAATTCTGAGGGACCTGTTGGTGCCTGAGTTCTGCTGTGCTAGGGTATCAATGCTTCCCAAGCTATTTTGCAGAGGCTAAAATAGAAAACAGATATACATTAACACTATACCTGTAAAAATGCTAATTTAGATAAGCATGCACTTTGTGGCTTATTTCTTATCCCAGATGACCTATATCTAATTTGGCCTAGATTTCATAGAAACAAACATTTTGACCATTTTATGTGAATCAGGTAGATCATTAACCAACTTTTTCAATGATTTGACCCAGAGACACAGTTTTTGACCTCAGGTACCAAACTTTTAAATTTGACCTAGGTTTCATACAGATAAACATTCTGACAAAGATTTAGATGATCAAGCTGAAGAAGTGCCCTCTACATTGTTAACAAAGTATTCTATGATTTAACCTAATGACCTTATTTTGACAAAGTAACATGTTTTTGGGCTTTACCTAAATTTCATTGACAAAGATTAATTTTTTATGATGATCAAGTAGAAAATATGGTATCTAAGAGTGTTAGCTTCAGCTGTCCTAAGCACACATTTACTCCTCTGTTAAACAAGAGGGCCATGATCTGGCCTACTGACCTAGTTTTTGACCCTACATGACCAAGAGTTGAACATGACCTAAAGATCATCAAGACAAACATTCTGACTAAATTTCATAAAAATCTGGTTACAACAGTGGCCTCTAGAGTGTTCACAAGCTTTTCTTTTGATTTGACCGGTGACCTAGTTTTTGACCCCACATGACCCAGATTCGAACTTGACCTATAAATTATCAAAACAAACATTCTGACTAATTCTCATGAGTTTCAAACTTAAATTCTGGTCTCTAGAGTGTTGAAAAGATTTTTCTTTGATCTGGCCTAGTGGCCTAGTTTTTGACCCCACATGACCAAGATTCAAATATGACCTAGAAATGATTAAGACATACATTCTGACCCAGTTTCATAAAGATTGAGTCACAAATGTGGCCTCTAAAGTGTTCACAAGCTTTTCCTTTGATTTGACCAGGTGACCTAGTTTTTGACCCCACATGACCCAGATTCAAACTTGACCTAGAAATCATTAAGCCAAACTTTCTAAGTTTCATAAATATTGGGTCACAACTGTGGCCATTAGAGTGTTCACAAGCTTTTCCTTTGATTTGACCAGGTGACCTAGTTTTCAATCTAACTTGACCCAGTTTTGAACCTGACCTAGAGATCATCAAGACTAACATTCTGACCAAGTTTCATAAAGATTGGGTCACAAATGTGTTCTCTAGAGTGTTCACAAGCTTTTCAATTGATCTGACCTACTGACCTAGTTTTTAACCCAACATGACCCACATTCAAACTTGACCTAGAGATCATCATTACTAACATTCTGATCAAGTTTCATAAAGATTAGGTCACAATTGTGGTCTTTAGAGTGTTCACAAGCTATTCCTTAAATCTGATTAACTGATCTAGTTTTTGACCCCACATGACCCAGTTTCAAACTAGACCTAGAGATCATCAAGACAAACATTCTGACCAAGTTTCATAAAAAATTAGGTCACAAATGTGGTCTCTAGAGTGTTCACAAGCTTTTCGTTTGATTTGACCTACTGACCTAGTTATTGAACCCACATGACCCAGTTTCGAACTTGACCTAGAGATTAACAAGACAAACACTCTGACCAAGTTTCATAAATGTTGGGTCACAACTGTGGCCTCTAGAGTGTTCACAAGGCAAATGTTGACGCACAACGGACGACGGACAATGACCGTCACAATAGCTCACCTTGAGCACTTTGTGCTCTGGTGAGCTAAAAAAAACCCCTTGCAAACAACAAAAACAATGGTTTTATGACAGAACTGATACAAAATGTACATAAATGCTTGTTATAAAACTGATTTCACATATGATATATCTAATATTACGCTACATTTAATATTACACTTTCCTTGATAACTGAGTAAAATTCTCTATATTGCTTTAAACGATTACCCTTTAGTACCTGCTTAAACAATGGCTTAAAATAGACCCCAACAAAAACAAGAAGCAAAACAAGAAAAAAATTGCAGTCTGTCCATAAAAGGGTTCTAAAAATTTAGAAACTTTCAGTCATTTCTTTCTTTAAGTTCATCTACATATCAATGGTGACCATTTGTGAAAGTTGTAATATACGGATACATCAAATGACACAGACAATCTTTTAAGCCTTCCCCAGTTATTACTGGTAGGTGGCACAAAATATTTCTACAGACATACACACCTGTTAGATATAATAGTGGGATAATGGCATTCCAAGTTAGCATCCACTTTATTGTCAGAAGTTTCTATAAACCGTTCCTGTTGTCTATATGCTCGCACAGTTGTCACTCCCGTAACCGTCTCCCCAAAATGGGAGTAGATTGGAGATCTACTCACTGACTCGAGTCGTTTAAGCTGGCGGGACGTTGCCACATAGAAGCGCTGTAAACATTATTCAGATTATATTAATATGAATGTAGTAAGAAAGTGAAGTCTGATATGACAATAATACAAGTAACAAATTTTTCATTTTTTTTCCTCCTAAATTTGGGTTTCAACAGTATTTCAGTTGCATAATGGCTGGCAGCTAATCTAACCAGTATTCCTGGAATATGTACCACTACTAACCTGTTCTCCACTTAATTGCCAACTTCTCCACATGAATCAGAGGTGGAGGATGAATGAATTCTGACACAATGTTTTCCATCAAATTGTCATGAAGAATGTAGCCTCGCCGGTGGCTCGAGCTCAAGACCCAATGATCCACGCTCTTCCTATTGAGCTATGCAGTCAAGTAAAAAATCTTCTCAAGCAAATTAAGATTATAAATACAGAAATGAGCTGCACCATGAAATAACGAACATAGTGCATTTGCGACCAGCATGGATTCAGACCAGCCTGCGCACCCGCGCAGTCTGGCCAGGATCCATGCTGTTCGCTTTCAAAGCCTATTACAATTAGAGAAACCGTTAGTGAACAGCATGGATCCTGACCAGACTGCGCAGGCTGGTCTGGATCCATGCTGGTCACAAATGCACTATGTTGGATTTCCCATGGCACGGCTCAAATGTTTCCAAAACATAAAACTTGACATTACATAAAGTGTTGCAAAATGCAGCAGATTAAAGGAAGCACCATGTTTCCCCGCCAAACCCAGCAATCTTCAGTAACATGCAAGCATACTAATATCATTATATTTAATCATTCTGATAGAATTTTTCTGTTTTTAAACATCAAAAATTTCAAAGTCCACATACAACAATACTCCAGAAATATAAAGTATTTAACCTATTCTAGTCAAACTTGTGTTAAGGACAGTACAGGTCGCATCACTCCTGAATGAAGGTTATTTAGCCGCACCATGAGAAAACCAACATCGTACATTCGCGACCAGCATGTATCCACGCAGTCTGGTCAGGATCCATGCTGTTCGCTAACGGTTTCTCTAATTGCAATAGGCTTTGAAAGCAAACAGCATGGATCCTGACCAGACTGCGTGGATGCCCAGGCTTGTCTGGATCCATGATGGTCGCAAAAGCACTATGTTGGTTTTCTCATGGCATGGCTCATTTCATCTTTTTTAAGGTCATTGGCATGTAATGAGAATCTGTTTATTTCTGTGTGATAATGTATATTGGGTTAAATACAAATCATATTAGCACTCAACTTTCCATTTCTGCCATGTAATACTATGGCATATATATAAAATACATACACTGATATAACTTGCAAATTGTCATTACGTGCCAACTGTTTTTAGTGACCATCTACATTTAACAAGTTGTCTCTCTACATAAGTTTAAATAACAGTTTATATAAAATCAATGGGGGATACAGCAGTCTGAAATGAGGGCCATTTCAACACTATGTTGACTCAATGATATATATGATTTAGCAAGCCATTATATTGTAGAATACACTTCTAAGAATATATAGGTTTATCATATTTAAAACCCCAGTCAAGACTATAATAGAGTTGGTACATTGTGTTCTTCTAAAACTGCTTTTGAAATTATATAAATTTCATTATACAATAATAATTATTTCCTATCAGTAAAAGCTTACATGGGTACTAAAATTTTTAAGTATATGATGGTTTGAAACAATCCAGTGACAATACTGACATCACTATTCCACTATTCCATCATACTACCCACTATAAATATTCCAGAAAATATAGCAGTGGTTGAGGACATATAATTTCATGTATACAAAATGTATCTAGGTAAATGACAAATCTCTGTCTTGTAAATGTTCTGGTATTGCTGCGTTTACACTTAGCCACGATGTCCACGATTTAAAGAAAAGCACGGAACTCCACGATTTATTGCAAGAATTTTGTATTACTACGCTTTCCTTCGCTTTCTTACGCTCTCAGTATGTTTTGTTACTACCTGCAGCGTTTTATTACGAAACCAACACGATTCTGGTCGAGATCTGCCACGATTTTATCACGTTCTCTCAAGTTCTCTTACAATTACCACGATATGCTATCACGTTTTGTCACGTTCTGTTTAGATCCCTCACGTTATTAAGTTTTGTTAAGCTCTCCTACTATTTATGGCCACCATTTGTTCAAGATTGTCACGTTTTGAGCACGACTGGAGTATAAAAAGGAGGCATGGGTCATCCTCTCATTCTCTCCAGAGATTCCAAAGAGGAACGAGCTATGCATCAAAGAGCTGAACAAGATGCTGAATTTGCAATTTTCGTGTATGCCTTTAATAGTTTCTCGTCGGCAGCAGCAACAAGGGACGAAAAACGGCAGGATAGAAGAGAGAGGAAGGAGAAGAAGAAATAGAAGGCCTAAGACCTGCTGGGTGAGATCATTGTTAAATGGAAACTGAAGGCACTAACTGGGACACTACCCTCAACTTTTCAACACAGAACTAAGGCGTGAAGATGTTGGCTCCAATGTCAACTATGTAAGGATGCCTCCAGATCTAGTGGAACTTAGAATCGTGTTTCCAAGTTCACCATACGATGGAGCATCAAGGTCTGCATTACGCTCTACAATGATCTCCACATTCTATCACGCTCTATCAAGATTTAAGATAAATCGTGGCAAAATTTTTGACCATCATAAATTTTGTCACGATCCTTACGATCATCATGATTCCACCAAGTTCCCTCAAGATCACCACGATTCGATCCCACGAGGCCCCACGCTTCTCTCAAGTCGTGGACATCGTGGCTAAGTGTAAACGCAGCATATGCCACAGTGCCTGCATTATCAATAATTACAATTATACCCTCTTGAGTTTGTTTGTTTGTTCAGACTAACTTTGGAAGTTTGATCTCATTTAAATACAATTTCTTGTAATATCTATTGTATTGCTAGTAAAGTGCTGTACTTTTTTATTGATTAAAATGTTGTGCAGATAACTAGTGTTGTGTTCCTGCATACTGTGTTTTTGATAAAGAATGAATGTTATATAAGTTTATGTATACTAATTACATTTAAAACTTTGTGTTTAGCTACTTCTTTCTCTTTTCTGTGCTATTGAAATGTCCTCAGTTTCAAATAAGTCTGGCAAATGAAGATGTAAGTATGTTCCTGCTTATGTGAATTAAGTACAAGAGATCACAGAGTGATCTTGGCGCCCACCAATGTGCCATTTTTGAGTATTCCAAATTTCAAGACTTACTGACTACCTCAAGGTCAAATTTCATTTCTGTACACAACACTGTGCATGTAGTCCAAATTCAAAAGCTGTAGCTTGAGAAATGTGAAAGTAGGTCACTAGGTTAATGTCAAGGTCAAAGTTTGTTTCGGTACACAATCCTATGCATGTGGTCTAAATTTGAAGCCTGTAGCTACAGAAATGTGAAAGTATGTCACTAGGTCAATCTTAAGGTCAAAGTTCATTTCGGTACACAAAACTATGCAAGTGGTCCAAATTTGAAGGCTGTAGCTTGAGAAATGTAAAAGTAGGTCACTAGGTCAAAATCAAGGTCAAATTCTATTTCGGAATAAAAACTATGCATGTGGTCCAAATTTGAAGCCTGTACCTTAAAAATGTGAAAGTAGGTCACTAGGTCAATGTAAAGGTCAAAGTTCATTTCGGTATACAAACCTATGCATGTGGTCCAAATTTGAAGGCTATAGCTTGAGAAATGTAAAAGTAGGTCACTAGGTCAAAATCAAGGTCAAATTTTATTTCGGAATACAAAACTATGCATGTGGTCCAAATTTGAAGCCTGTACCTAACAAAAATGTGAAAGTAGGTCACAAGGTCAATGTAAAGGTCAAAGTTCATTTCGGTACACAAAACTATGCAAGTGGTCCAAATTTGAAGGCTGTAGCTTGAGAAATGTAAAAGTAGGTCACTAGGTCAAAATCATGGTCAAATCTTATTTCGGAATACAAAACTATGCATGTGGTCCAAATTTGAAGCCTGTACCCTAAAAATGTGAAAGTAGGTCACTAGGTCAATGTGAAGGTCAAGGTTTTTTTTGGTACACAAAACTATGCATGTGGTCCAAATTTGAAGGCTGTAGCTTGAGAAATGTGAAAGTAGGTCACTAGGTCAAAATCAATGTCAAATTTCATTTTGAAACACGGAACTATGCATATGGTCCAAATTTGAAGCCTGTACTTTCAAAAATGTGAAAGTAGGTCACTAGGTCAAAATCAAGGTCAAAGTTTTTTCCAGTGCACAAAACTATGCATGTGGTCCAAATTTGAAGGCTGTAGCTTGAGAAATGTGAAAGTAGGTCACTAGGTCAAAATCAAGGTCAACTCATGTCAAGGTTCATCTTGCCACTCAAAAATATACATGTGGTCCAAATTTGAAGGCTGTAGCTACAGAAATGTGAAAGTAGGTCACTAGGTCAAAATCAAGGTCAACTCATGTCAAGGGTCATCTTGCCACTCAAAAATATACATGTGGTCCAAATTTGAATGTTGTAGTTATTGACAAGAACATTTTAAAAGCTTTTCCCTATATAAGTCTATATGAACCATGTGACCCCTGGGGCGGGGCCATTTTTGACCCTAGGGCGATAATTTGAACAAACTTGGTAGAGAACCACTAGATGATGCTACATTACAAGTATCAAAGCCTTAGGCTTTGTGGTTTGGACAAGAAGATTTTCAAAGTTTTTCCTTATATAAGTCTATGTAAATCATATGACCCCCAGGGCGGGGCCATATTTGACCCTAGGGGTATAATATGAATAATCTTAGTTGAAGACCACTAGATGATGTCACATACAAAATATCAAAGCCCTAGGCCCTGTGGTTTTGGACAAGGGGTTATTCAAAGTTTTTCCCTATATAAGTCATTATAAACTATGTGACCCCCAGGGCGGGGCCATATTTGACCCCAGAGAAATAATTTGTATCATCTTGGTAGAGGACCACTAGATGATGCTTCAAACCAAATATCAAAGCCCTAGGCTCTGTGGTTTTGGATAAGAAGGTTTTCAAAGTTTTTCCCTATATAAATCTATGTAAAATATAGAAATAAACAAAGGGCCATAACTCACTCATAAATTGTTGAACCAGTCTGAATTTCAGGGGGACACAACTAGGGTACCAATACATCATTCTGACAAAGTTTGGTCAAAATCCCCCCAGTAGTTTCTGAGGAGATGCGATAACGAGAAATTGTTAACGGACGGACGGACGGACGGAATGACGGACGGACGGACCACGGACGCAGAGTGATTTTAATAGCCCACCATCTGATGATGGTGGGCTAAAAAGAGATGACAGTTAGGTCCATCTTGTTAACAAGAGGGCCCTGAAGGCCCTGTATCGCTCACCTCAAGAAAGTAAGTCAGTAGGTCACATTCATGGTCACTGAAGTCAGTTTTAAGATCGGTGTGCAAAACTGTACATGTCATCCAAATTTCAAGGCCGTATCTAAAAAAACCAAAAAAGTAGGTCAGTAGGTCACATTCCACATTACCCAGATTCAAACTTGACCTAAAGATCATCAAGTTTCATGAAGATACAGTCATAAATGTGACCTCTAGAGTGTTAACAAGCTTTTCCTTTGATTTGACCTGGTGACCAAGTTTCTGACTCCACTTGACCTAGATTTGAACTTGACCTAAAGATCATCAAGATTAACATTCTGACCAAGTTTCATAGAGATATTATTATAAATGTGGCCTCTAGAGTGTTAAGCTTTACATTTGATTTGACCTGGTGACCTAGTTTTTGACCCCACCTATCCAAGATTTAAACTTTACCTAAAGATCGTCAGGATTAACATTCTGACCAAGTTTCATTAAGATATGGTCATCAATGTGGCCTCTAGAGTGTTCACTAGCTATTCCTTTGATTTGACCTAGCGACCTAGTTTTTGACCCCACCTGATCCAGATTTGAACTTGATCTAAAGATCATCAAGATTATCATTCTGACCAAGTTTCATTAAGGTATGGTCATAAATGTGGCCTCTAGAGAGTTAACTAGCTTTTCCTTCAGATTTGACCTGGTGACCTAGCTTTTGATCCCACCTGACCCAGATTTAAACTTGACCTAAAGGTCATCAAGGTTAACATTCTGACCAAGTTTCATTAAGATATAGTCCTAAATGTGGCCTCTAGAGTGTTAACAAGCTTTACCTTTGATTTGACCTAGTGACCTAATTTCTGACTCCACTTGACCTAGATTTGAACCTGACCTAAAGATCATCAAGATTAACATTCTGACAACCGTTCATGAAGATACATCATAAATGTGGCCTCTTGAGTGTTAACAAGATTTTCCTTTGATTTGACCTGGTGACCTAGTTTTTGACCCCACCTGACCCAGATTCGAACCTAACCTGGAGATCATCAAGATTAAAATTCTGACAAAGTTTCATGAAGATTAAGTCATAAATGTGGCCTCTAAAGTGTTAACAAGCTTTCCCTTTGATTTGAGCTGGTGACCTAGTTTTTGACCCCAGATGACCCAATATCAAGCTCGTCCAAGATTTTATTGAGAGTAACATTCTGACCAAGTTTCATTAAGATTGGACTAAAATTGTGACCTCTAGAGTGTTAACAGTTTTACATGAAAAGTAAAGGGGAACAATGTTTTGAGAATATTTAAATATTCAGCAGTAAGGTATGATATGGGGCAGTATTAAAAGGTAAAACAGCTAAGACAAGTAAAATGTTGGTAAAGATATTGTTCATTTAACAACTTTAATGTTCTCTTTTTCAAGGATGAATCATGATGATTTCATAAAGTTGTTAAATTCATTCCTTCACAATAGCTGTTTCCCTTAGATTTAATTGCAAATGGCAATCCATAGTGGGCTCATATAAAAATGACTTAAACAATTATGGATTGTTCTTTTTCAATTTTAGGGCTGGACGTTATTACAAAAACATAACAAGAGCTGTCCATAAGATAGCCAATGCTGGACTATTTGAACTGTCCCAGAAGCAGGAATATCACCCTAAATGTTTAATATCTATAGGGTTTCAATCCAGTATCTGCATTAGTTTTGGAGACAGTAACTTGCATGCAAAACTTGAAGCTGAAGTTATTAAGTTCAACAAGAGGGTCATGATGACCCTGGATCCGTCACCTGAGTAATATGAGCTACATGTTTCAAATGTCAGACTGATGCTAAAATATCAAGAAAGTATGTCAGTAGGTCACATTCATGGTCACTGAAAGTCAATTTTAAAATCAGTGCGAAACTGTATAAGTCATTCAAATTTCAAGGTTGTATCTTAAACAAGAGGGCCATGAAGGCACTGTATCGCTCACCTGACCTATTGACCTAAAGATCATAAAGATTAACATTCTGACCAAGTTTCTTTAAGATATGGTCATAAATGTGGCCTCTAAAGTGTCAACTAGCTTTTCCTTTGATTTGACCCGGTGACCTAGTTTTTGACCCCACATGACCAAGATTCGAACCTGACCTAAAGATCATCAAGGTTAACATTCTGACTAAGTTTCATGAAGATACAGTCAAAAATGTGGCCTCTAGTGTTAACAAGCTTTTCCTTTGAGTGTTCACTAGCTATTCCTTTGATTTGACCTAGTGACCTAAATTTTAACCCCACCTGATCCAGATTTTAACGTGACCTATAGATCATCAAGATTAACATTCTGATCAAGTTTCATTAAGATATGGTCATAAATGTGGCCTCTACAGTGTTAACAAGCTTTTCCTTTGATTTGACCTGGTGACCTAGTTTTTTTTATCCTACATGACCCAGGTTCAAACTGGACCTTGAGATCATCAAGATTAACATTCTGACCAGGTTTCATGAAGATAAAGTCATAAATGTCGCCTCTACAGTGTTAACAAGCTTTTCCTTTGATTTGACCTGGTGACCTAATTTTTGACCCCAGATGATCCAATATCGAACTCATCCAAGATTTTATTGAGAGTAACATTCTGACCAAGTTTCATTAAGATTGAGCCAAAATTGTGACCTCTAGACTGTTAACAGTCAAATTGCTGACGACGACGGACGGCAACAGACACAGGGCGATCACAAAAGCTCACCTTTGAGCACTTTGTGCTCAGGTGATGCTAAAAAAAAATCGATCATCACCAATCCTTACAAAAAAGAGTTGTTTTACATGAAAAGTGAAGGGGAACAATGTTTTGAGAATATTTAAATATTCAGCAGTAAGATATGACGACCATGGACACAGGGCAATCACAAAAGCTCACCTTTGAGCACGAGCTAAAAACAAGAAAGCAGGTCAAGGTCACAGTCAAGTAAATCCTACTTGGGGTCATCAGGTAATTATAATTAAATAGTGTAGGAAATATGATCAGATAATTTTTTAAGTATTTTCCTATATAACACATATAATTGACCACAAGGCAATGCTTCATACCAAATACCAAAGACCTAGGTCTTGTATTTACAGGCAAGAGGATTTCTAAAGTTTTTACCCATATAAATCTATGTAAAACTTGGGAACCCTGGATAGGGCCTCTTTTCACCTCAGGGGCATAATTTGAACAAATATGCCCACGGGCAGAATGCCAAGCCTGCCAGCTGTCAAGTGTGACCTTGATCTTAGACCTAGGGACCTGGTTCTTGTGCACGACACTCCGTCTCATAATGGTGAACATTCATGCCAAGTTACATCAAAATCCAACCATGCATGAAGAAGAAATGCTCCGGACAAACTTCAATTTGACCTTTGACCTCAAACTGTGACCTTGACCTTTGAGATACGAACATGGGGTTTGCGCATGACACGCCTTCTCATTGAGGTAAAAATTCATGCCAAATATAAACAAGATTGGTCCATGCATGTCAAAGTTATAGTCCGGAGAAAATTGGACAGACAGATGCACGCATGCACGCACGAACGGACGGATGCATGCACACACATACACTGAACTGCCAAAAGTGGCGACTAAGTCGAACTCACCACAAGCGGGCTCAACAATAATCTTGGTAGAGGACCACTAGGCAATGCAATATACCAAATATCAAAAGCCTCGGCCTTGCAGTTTCAGACAAGAACATTTTTAAAGTTTTTTCCTTTACAAGTCTATGCTAAACTTGGGACCCCCCGGCGGGGCCTCTTTACACCCCAGGGTAATAATTGATAATAATTTGAACAATCTTGGTAGAGGACCACAAGGCAATGCAACGTACCAAATATTTAAGGCCTAGGTCTTATGGTTTCAGACAAGAAGACTTTTAAAGTTTTTTCCTATATAAGTCTATGTAAAACTTGGGACCCCTGGGGCAGGGCCTCTTTTCAGACTAGGGGCATAATTTGAACATTCTCCTCTTTTCACCCCAGGGGCATCATAGTTAAATTTGAACAATCTTCATAGAGGACCATTAGATGATGTCACCAGCCAAATGTCAAGGCTCTATGCCTTGCGGTTTTGGAAAAGAAGGTTTTTTAAGCCATGGAAACCAGAGTTCTATGTGGAATTCAATTATTTGAACAATTTTGACCGTGACCTGTGATGTGCGCTCTGCACATTGTATTGATATGGTTAATATTTAATGCTAGTTTTATGAAGATCTTCAAAGTGGTTTAAGAGATATGCAGCGGACATGAATACGCACAGACAGACGGATGGCTGTGCCAACTGACAGACATGCATGACTGCAATATAGCCAGGGTTCGACACTAACGGTGTCCCGGGGGCCCGAGGATCCCAAATTTTGAGGAGGAACAACTATAAGCTGGGATTCCGGCTGGATACCTATTTTTTTGTCAATGATATCCAAAAAGTAAAAGATAAATACTTGTTTGAAAAGTATTTTAATTTAATTAATTAACCCTTTCCCACATCGATACGTTTATCACCGTATCTATCGATTACCAGACAGAAACGTATTCACCCGTGTCTATCGGTTACCCGACAGAAACGTATAATACCGATTAACGGCCATTTGAACAGAATCGTTTTATCCCGTGTCTCATAATCAATCGCTTTATTTTCGTTCTTTTCCTAAAGAAACAAATTCCGGATGTTTACTAACTCAAAATATGGGATTTCGTCATCATTATTTACGTACAAGATCATGTGGTTACTATTTAAATATATCGGGTACTTTTCAAAGAAAGACACCGGGTTTTTTTCCTACATGTGCACGACGCTACGTCATGGAAAATTACTGAGAAAACTGCTTGCAACTGGCCGGTTCGCGGGACTTTCCTCGTTCTAAAAATAACAACCATTTAACATCTAAGTATTTTTAAATGTGTTAGGTCATGAAGGTCACGCGTGATACACGCAGATTTCCCCTGAACAACAATTTGTGTTTACGATGGCTTGGAATTTATGGCCTTACACAAAGAAGTATAAAATATATTTATTTTTATAGCTCTTTGCCTTACATAACGGAAAGTGTTAATCAAAACAGAAGGTCCGCGGCTTTCAAATATTTTATGACACCCCAAGAGTTAACTGCAGCGGAAGTCACCCGTGATGTACCAACGTTTGATCATCAAAATATTACTTAATATTATCTAAAAATATTTTAATTTTTAGCACAAGAATACTGTAGTCGGTTACGAGTCTCGATCTCAGCGATCTTTTTGCACTTTCAGAAATTTTACGATCCGTTATTTTTGTAGTGTTATTCAGTTTGATGGTTGTTTTTTTTATATAAATACTTACCGATTCCGATTCGGAAGATAAGTCTATTAACTATAAATCAAACTTTCAAACATCAAAATGGAGTTGTATATGAATTTCAATGTGAAAGTAATCCAAAACAGAATTTTATGCCTAAAAATATAATTCCCTTACTTTAACACTTTTATATCTTCAAACCTCAAAGAGAAACTACAATTAATTTTGTATCATCGGAAATATAAATGCCAGGTAATATTAAGATTTTATATTTTAAAATATATGAAGAGAAGTCAAGAATTTCAAGAATTTTTTTTTTTGATATTATAATTTTTAGTGGTTGTCACAACAGACTTGACAATGATTATATCTATAAGATACAAGTGTCTCCAAGTCGAGACCTTGTCTTGACATTGGCAAACATGTAAATTGATATCAGTTTGGATACATTCTTCTGTAGGAGTTAAGGTGTCTGCCACTCAATACAGAGGTTGCGGGTTCGAATCCCACTGGGGTCACGACCGTAACTTCTCATAAGACACCTGTTGTGATTGTTTTTATATATCATATTATGAGGGATCCCAAAGCCTGAGGAGGACCCCCAGATTTAAAAAGAAGAGATTCCTTTGGGAACCTTGTTCAAATAAGTTAGTGTCTAACCCTGATAGCCCCCATATACTTTGTATCTAAGGGTATAATCACTGTCTAGTGTTAACAGTAAAATTGTTACTAGTAACTACAGATAACAGACAAAGACTAGGGACATTACAAAGGTGATCACAATAGCTCACCTTCAGCACTCTATGCTCAGGTGTGCTTAAAGGACATTTGGAAATTACTGAAAATTTTAAAATGCTTTGTTACTCTTAAAGTTAACATTCATAAAGGCATAACAAACTTAGCGAAATATTACATGCAAATTAGCATAAACAAAGTTACCTGTACAAAGAAATATATGATTCCCAGAGGAGGAACAACAACAAGAAACAAGTGTAAAGTTGCCACAATGATACCCAAACTTGCAACAGCTTGCAAAGTCACATTGATCATGGACCGAACAGTAAATGGTACAACATAGTCTATTGTGGCCATATCTTCAGAAAGACGATTCAAAACTCGACCGCTTAGGTTGGATTCATGAAAACTCATTGGTAGATGGAGGAGATTTTTCAGAATGGCCAGATATATCTTCCTAGAAGCTTTGATGCCACAGACTGCCATAAGGAAAGCAGAGAATGCCTCCAGAATGCCTGAAAGTACATGGGGTGTATGATGTACATGAAGTGTATGATGGGTCAATCTATCAACTAGAAGGATGAGTTAGGACAATACTGTGTCCAGTTATGGCGAATGCTCCACTGTTGCAAGTCTTTTTCTATTAGGGTATCAGCATCCAACATGTGAGGAACCTATATGAATTCAATGGTTATTGAAAAGACAGATTCTTCCTGGAGTTTTCTCAGTCTCTCTATGACCTTCTTCAATAGCTAACCTGTGGAAAGTCTGTCTTTAAGAAACAACACAATTAGGTTATCTAAACAGAAGCAAAGCTTATTATTACAGCCGAGGGAAATATCAAGTGACAGGGACTAGGATTTCAAGAAAGTGACAAAATAAGCTGGACTGTGTGGCAAGATTTCTCTCTGACCAGTGTGGTCATTTGTGCAATGGGAAGTAATATAGAACCATTTTTCATGGCCTAAGACAGAAGTTTTGTGTGGGGCTAAATATACACTTATTGTAGTGTGGTGTGCAGCACTAAATATCTTCACTTATGCTAGGTCTATTTCATATACCAAGTAATATTGGTATTCACCAAGTAATGAGTCTGTATAATTCATAGGTCAGCCATATCATTAAGAATAAAACTTTTCATATAACATGTAATTGTAATTCAATACTTTGTATGTAAAACAAGCAAAGTGTAAGTTAAACGTAATTGAAATTCTGTGTTTCAGTTTAGAGGCATCTGGAGAAAATGTGTACTTGTAATTGTGAATATCAATATATAAATATATTCCCTCATGTTTACTCACCCCTTCCCATTTTTTGGAACACTTTATTTAATTAGCTGCCTAAATATATGCCCAACTTCTGCAAAAAAGCAATCCCCACTGGTATTTTTGGGGGTTAAATTGTGTGTCAGAGGTAATGACTACAGCTGTGATTCTGAATCTTAAGTACATTTACTTGAACTGTTTCATTAAATTTTGTTACTGAAATGCAGCATTGCAGTAAGTACAGTGTGTTAGAGCTGACAATACATTTCCAGAACCAGAACATTCATTGAGCTTTTATGCATCAAATGTAATGATGTGTAATGTCAAAATGTCAGTTATTTACATACTAGGACTCAAAAAGTATGTACTGAGAAGGTCCATTCTCACCACATATTTTATAACCCTAATCCCACATACAATTTCTTTGCTCTTTCAATCTACCACTTCAAAATGATCAACAACATCCCCATCACCATTATGTCTTCCCCTCCTTTCTTCCAAATCTGCTTTTCATGCAAATCCCTGTATTAACAATGAAACCAACCTGCACAATCATGTAGAATATTCCTAGAGGGATCAATGTTGTGAGAAACAGGGGTGTACTCATTCCAATAATAATTGGCACTGAGATAACACCGAGGAAGCACATTATTACTCCTCTGATTATAAAGGCTAACATATTATCCAAAACATCAACATCCTTGCCGAATCTGTTAAGAATACGTCCCATAGGTGTTGTATCAAAAAAGCTCATTGGAGAGCGAGCAATGTTGTACAAGAGTGCAGCGTGAAGGTTTCCCGCTGCCTTGAGGACACCTTTGTATAGGCTGACAGAAGCACCAATTGTCAAAACACCTGAAATAAAGCAAGTTCCAACAGACTGAATGATGGTTTTTCCTACTAAAACAGCATCTCACGTAGGTTAGACATGGATCAGTTAATCAAAGTAAAGGTATTATTACGATGTTAAGGAATCAAAATGTGAGTGGTCAAACAATCGCATTATGTAACAAGAGGCTTGTAAACCACACCAACTATAACCATAGGTGCAAAGTTTGAGTGAATCAATGTTGAAGGCATAAGCAGTTTGCGGTAACCGATGCTCTGATGCACTTGCCCTTAAAGCTAGCTTTTCCATGCAAAATATTTCAACCTACTTTTTGTATTTTACTTGTTACTTGGTGAATTTTAATAAAATAAGAAATGGAGAAAACAGAAATATGAGTGCTTTCCTCAGCACAAGAAGTCTGCCCGACTTTATCAATACTGTCTTCAAACACTTCACCCAAAGTCCTGAGTGTGCCTTACTTACACACTTGGTCCGTGTAAAAGAGCATTTGGGCTAAGTGTTTGAGAAAAGTACCAAGAATGCCCAGCTGACACTTTGTGGCGAGGACAGCACCCAATTTTCTGTCTTCAAGGAATTCAGTCCAGGAACTAGATGTGTGTCTATAGGACACAGGTGCCACCACTCCTGCCACTGTAACATGGTTTAATGACTCAGGTTAAAACAATTTTTAAGATGTTTGCAACACAAACTTTTAAGAACCTTATGTGTATTTTTCACGTAGTTGGCCATAACTCTGGCATAGCTGAGTAAAATCCTAAAGAGAACACTTCATAGGCTATAAAACAATCCTCTAATGTTTTATGATTCTAGGTCAAGTACATTTTAACATATATGTTTCACAAACTTTTTTTTTTAGTAAGTCTGGACAAGAAGTCTGGGCTTGTGTAGTGAAATGATGACTGTAGGTAAAATATTTTTGGAGCTACGCGCAACAAAACATTAAAATGATAATTTTTTCCTAGGTCAGGGGCCATAACTCCTACACGATGGAATGAATCCGAACGTGAAACCTGGGTGCACAACTGCACATGCTGACCAACATTCCTGTAACCTTTTGTGACTCTAAGTCAAATACTTTTGGAGCTACGCACGACACAACATTAAAATGACCAATTTTTAACTAAGACAGGGGCCATAACTCCTACACGACTGAATGATTCCGGACATGAACCCCCAGGTGCACAACTGCACATGCTGACCAACATTCCTGTAAACTTTGGTGACTCTAGGTCAAATACTTTTGGAGCTTGGCGCGACACAACTGAACATTTAAATGACCAATTTTTAACTAAGTCAGGGGCCATAACTCCTACAATACTGAATGAATCTGGACGCGAAACCCCAGGTGCACAACTGCACATGTTGACCAATATTCCTGTAAACTTTGGTGACTCTAGGTCAAATACTTTTGGAGCCACGCGCGACACAACATTAAAATGACAAATTTTTAACTAAGTCAGGGGCCATAACTCCTACACAACTGAATGAATCCGGACGCGAAACCCCAGGTGCACAACAACAACTGCTGACCAACATTCCTGTAAAGTTTTGTGACTCTACGTCAAATACTTTTGGAGCTAGGCATGACACAACACTAAAATGACCAATTTTTACTAAGTCAGGGGCCATAACTCCTACACGACTGAATGAATCCGGACGCGAAACCCCAGGTGCACAACTACACATGCTGACCAACATTCCTGTAAAGGTTTGTGACTCTACGTCAAATACTTTTGGAGCTAGGCGCGACACAACATTCTTGGAAGGAAGGACAGACAAGAGCAAATCTATATGTCCCCACCACTCATTTAATCTACATTGTACAAAGAAAACTAACCTGAACAGGAAGACCTAATTAAGAATGTAATTTCCTGTTACAATGAAGACATTAAATCACATTTTTCTCACAGACAAACCTAGCCGTTTCTATAATTACCATTTTAGTAGGAAAATAAAGAACATGCGATACAGGGAGTGACTATCTAGTTTCTAGACATGCAGTCATTGTAATAAAATATCTAGCATCTAACAGACACTGTCAGGTAGCATATGTGTAACTGGTATCCTAGCTACATAATACCAGGCAACATAACATAACTTTAAGTGTTGTATAGATATATCCAACTCTATGGAGTTTATCTTGTATGTAACTGGTACCACAAACATAACATGACCTGCAAACATTAAAATGACACTTTCTAATATATAACGGTGCAAAAACTGTGTGCAAAATGACTCCTATTTTTCAGTTTAACTTTAACCAGAGAGAAGATTAACAAATTAGATACTAATGCTACTTGAACATAATTTCAGAGAAGATAATAATGAAAACATAGATAGAAACCCACAGATGATAGAGACCAAGCAGCCCAACAATAAGCACGTTACAACATTAAACACCATTGTAGATCAATATAGAGAATTAACAGATACAACTTGTATTAGAACCATTACCATTATCAAACAAATGACCATTTACTGACAGAGTAAAAACCAATCTATTAACAAAGATCACTATGAGAACCATTTGATGCTGACAAAAATCCATGTCAACTACTGAAAAAAAAAGATTTACAACATCCAGACAGGAAACACACTACAACATAATGTGTCATTACAAAACAGAAATCAAGCCACAATGTAAATGAATATTCTATCCTAGGAGTTTTCCAGTATCTGATGGTATCTGGCAGAAGTCATCATGTAATTCTGTATGATTTTCCCTGTTTATAATACAATAGTGGTTACTGTTATTGCTTGAATACTTTTGGTACAGGATCATCTAAGGAAAACGTTTTTGAAATTATTTTGAAATTGCGCCACAGGTTTCTGACAAGATATTTTTAGTTTCCATAATAAAGTGATCATATCCTCTGGCAGCTATGTCTTTTGCATTTCTGCATTTCAATTAATTAATTTCAAAGTTGCACTCATTACACCTTTTGATGTTCTGTAATTTAACTTTAATATGTGACTAAGTGTTATTGAAGATTGTGAAAGTGTTTTTGTTTGTATGACTTGATATTAATGAATATAATCAATTTGTTATTATTTGTACCTGATATGGGACTTGCCAGCATTAAATGGCAGAGGAAGACCCACTTGCCTCTCTGGGCATCATTTCAGGCATAAGTGAAAACCTGTGTAAAAAATACTGACCATTCATAAGCCCACTTGATGGGCATCTCACATGAAGGAATTCTACATTGTTTGCCAGGTTTCAAACTCACAGTGGTGAGGGGTATGTGATTTGCAGTGCAGCACCAAACTTTTTTTCTTCAGGAAAACCCATACATATAGACAGTTTCAATATAAAGGAAGAATATCAAACCTGGCATTTATTCGGCACATAGCATTTTGTTCTATTGATGCACCCAGGGCATTTATC
The DNA here is from genome assembly GCF_021730395.1 of Mercenaria mercenaria. NCBI lineage: Eukaryota > Metazoa > Mollusca > Bivalvia > Venerida > Veneridae > Mercenaria > Mercenaria mercenaria. Next base: position 85,887,488 of record NC_069362.1, on the reverse strand, counting down.
AAATTTAGATGCCAAGTTTCATAATTTTTTTATCATAAGACATGGGATATATTCTTTAACATTAATATATATTTAGACCTTATGTTGATTACACTTAAATCCCCTATAGGTTACAATAGTCATATGAGTACTAGTATCAAAGTAGAAAAGTGAATGTCTGCCTGGATTGTTTTTATTTTTTTTAACTGAAATACATTTTTCACTTAAAATATGTTTATCTTATTATAATTCTTTAAGGATAATACAATTTATGCAATCAGTAACAATTACTGGTAATTTTATAATAACCAGAGATCAACTGCACCATTACTGATAGTGATAGAAGGGTAAAAAATATGTGGATTATTATAATTCAATGTTTTCTGGCTGAAATCTGATTTTTTCAAATGGCAATGTGCGTTAGTTAGGTCAGTAGCTTTAATAAGGAAATGCTGAAACAAAATTACGTTTCAAACCTTTGACAAAACCCACCTGTATAAGGAAGTAGAATATGCCAAGAGGAATTAATGTGGTCAAAAATAGGGGTGTGCTCATTGCAATTGCGATCGGGACTTTTATCGCACCAAGAACACAACTGATAAAGCCAGAGATGATGGAGACTAATGCGTTATCTATAACATCAATGTCTTTGCCAAATCTGTTAAGTATACGGCCCTGCGGTGTCGTATCAAAGAAGCTCATTGGTGAACGGTGGATGTTGTGCACTATGCCAGCATGGAATTGTCTTGCTGCACTGACGCTGCCAACATACAGACAGATAGCACCAACAAATATGAAGACTCCTGTAACAAATCAACACACACATTCTTATCTAAATAATGGTGAACTGCTATAATGTAAAATGACAGACTACCAGACTATGACAGAAAGGAAGAGGAACAAGTAGAAAATGTCAGAAGTGGGTACACTATCAGAAGTCAGAACCAGAATAATTATCAAGAGAAGATTCATCAAAATCAGTAATATGGCACAAGTAACATCACCCATCTATACCCAGAAAATCAAAGAAATGTGTGGACTTTCAAAGGAAAAGAGGATATATACAGAAATTATATGAAGGAAAAGAGGCTATATCAAAGAAATGTGTGGACTTTCAAAGGAAAAAAAGGATATATCCAGAAAATATATGAAGAGAAAGAGGATATATCCAAGAAACGTGTGGACTTTCAAAGGAAAAAGAGGATATATCCAGAAAATATATGAAGAGAAGAAATCCAGAATAACTAAACTGCTCTCGTCTAGCAACTACAAGGAAGAAAATTGACATCAATCCTGGCTGCCTTGGAAAATGATATTTTTTCCTGATATTATTGAAAAAAAGAAAGAGAATCATATTCTATACTTTTCATTTACTTATGCTATCACTATTTTTGTCTGGTGGGCAATATTTGTCTGGTGCATGTATACTGTTACATGAAAGGTGTTATCTAATACGTTTCCTTATTTGAGCAAAGATTCATAAACTATGTTCTTATAGATTTTCTCTAAAACAGCACACCATACTTATCTTCCCTTGTTTGAAGTTTTGTTTTAATGACAAGACCATTAGGAAAATATGTCAGTCAATTCCACTTTTTAAAAATTCCTTACAGGAACTGATCTTACAAAATCATTTAATATCAATAAATAATTCTATCTGATTTGGGCGTCTTAGTTAATTATGAATTATAGTTTCATTAACATAGATGAAGTCACCTTCTTTCATGACACTGTACTCACTTATCCAAATTACTCAACAGTTTTGCATACAAATTTACTGACTTTGAAATTTAAAAGCTTAAAGTATTTCCCCTCTGATCATGTAAACTGTGACAGAATTTGTCTGCTTGTTGTAATGATATCTAAAAGCATTTAATTCAAGTTTTCAGTTTTGTTTTTTCTTGTACCAGAACGAAACACTGGATCTAAGTTATAAATGTCTTTTTCCAAATAATGTTTTCAGAATGTTTAATGTAGCTATTGCCTCATATTCTATTCATATTATGATGTCATATACTCAGTTCCAAAAGAAAGTGTGCACTTTTTAAGTTTAAATATTTCAAAAAATTCCCCAACGTTTTTGTTTCATTTTTTCATACACTAACTCTCAGGTATAACTCAAAATCTAAAATGCACACCAATTTGTTTATGAACTGATTTAAATTTTGGTACCAAACATTATAAGTTTTCATGAAATTAACCGAGAAAAAATAACAGAAAACTAAGTGCACACTTTCTTTTGGAACTGAGTGTATGTCCCATCTACATCACCAAGTAACTGCAAAAACGTTGCATTTGTGTTCTTTACTAGAGTAAATGTAACTCCCAATCTACCGAACTAAACTGATACACAGCAGAAATGCCATTCAGTTGACAAATGGAAGGGAAACAAAATGTTGTGCAAGTGATGGTGGAACTGGCTTGATTTATCAATTGGTTTCTTATGTTTAAATTTTTCTACAAAATATCAAGAGTGCCAGCTGTCACAAAATACGCCCGTCATCGAACTTGGCCTAATTCATGGGACAGAATCCAAGAGGGCCTGGGGTGATTTGGGTGGTTATCAAACTTGGCCGAGATATTATGCCCACAAACATTGTCAGCAAGTTTGGTGAAGATCAGATGAAAACTGTTCAACTTAGAGAGCGGACAAGGCTAAATTCGCCATTTTTCTAGTAATTCAAGGGCCATAATCCACGAGTGCCTGGAGCGATTTGGATGGTTATTAAACTTGGCCGAGATATTATGCTCACAAACATTGTCAGCAAGTTTGGTAACAATCAAATAAAAACTATTCTACTTAGAAAGCGGACAAGGCTAACTTCTCAGTTTTTCAAGTAATTCAAGGGCCATAATCCAAGAGTGCCTCGGGCAATTTGGGTGATTATCTAACTTGGCCCAGATATTATGCCCACAAACATTGTCAGCAAGTTTGGTGAAGACCTGATGAAAACTGTTAAGACTCAGAGAGCGTACATGCTTTGGATGCCACCCACACGCCGCTGCCCGCCATGGGTGTTCACATAATACGCCCCACTCTTTCAGAGACGGGCATATAAAAATGACAAGTGCATTGCTGTGTATTGTTATCAATAAATGTGAAGATAGTTGTTAAATTTCCATTCCTGAAAGCCACAATATTTTACGGGGGCATAATTTTTGAAGGGGAGAAAGTTGCTTAAATACATTACAGGTGTCAAACAGAAATACTGTATAACACTAACCTGTATTAGGATGTAGAGGATGGCAAGTGGCAGAAGAATTACAAGTATCAAAGGTGTACTGTATCCTACAATGATTGGTACAGCAACAACCTCTAACATACAGCTTATCCAGTGATCTATATTAGTGGCTATAAGTATATCAAGGACATCTATATCTTTGCTGAACCTGTTCAAAATCCGTCCCACAGGAGTAGTGTCAAAAAACAACATAGGAGATGCAACTACATTTTGTAAAGAGTTCTTATGCAACACACCTCCAGCTTGGACACATCCAGAATAAAGACTGACTCCAGCAATTAATATACATACCCCTGAAAAGATAAGAGGCTTTTTTAATGTTATACTCAAAACCGAATTCTACTGCACCTGGTTCCGAGCCAAATCTATTTACTGGGATGTAACAGTAAATATAGTAGCAAAGACCTTGGTACTGACCCAATAAGCCCCATCCTCCAACCCTTGAATTGCTATATGCAAGATTTCATTTTAATATATTAATACATAGTGAAGTTACTATGCAAATGCTCTTTGTTAGATTCAGTGAATAAATGCTCACTTAAACACAGATTGCTTTAGAACCATATCAGCCTCAAGCAAATCATGTAGTTCTTGGCCATTTTACTTGTATGATCTATGTTTGAATTGCTTGTAATGAAGGAAAACTCTAGCCATTCACTTGTATTATCTATGTTTGAATCGCTTGTAATGAAGGAAAACTCTAGCCATTCACTTGTATTATCTATGTTTGAATCGCTTGTAATGAAGGAAAACTCTAGCCATTCACTTGTATTATCTATGTTTGAATCGCTTGTAATGAAGGAAAACTCTAGCCATTCACTTGTATTATCTATGTTTGAATCGCTTGTAATGAAGGAAAAACTCGTTTGAATTGCTTTTAATGAAGGAAAACTCTAGCCATTCACTTGTATTATCTATGTTTGAATCGCTTGTAATGAAGGAAAACTCTAGCCATTTACTTGTATTATCTATGTTTGAATTGCTTGTGACCAAGGATAATGCTAGCATTTTACCTGTATGATCTATGTCTGAATCACCAAGGTTATTTCTAGCCTTTCACTTGAATCATCTATGTTTGAATCACTTGTAGATAACTCTAGCATTTCACTTGCATTATCTATGTTTGAACTGCTTTTGACCAAGGATAACTCTAGCATTTCACTTGTATTATCTGTTTGAATCACTTGTGACCAAGGATAACTCTAGCATTTGACTTGTATTCATTATGTCTGAATGGCTTGTAACCAAGGATAACTCTAGCATTTCACTTGTATTCTCTATGTCTGAATCGCTTGTAACCTATGGTAACTCTAGCATTTCACTTGTATTCTCTGTCTGAATCGCTTATGACCAAGGATAACTCTAGCATTTCACTTGTATTCTCTATGTCTGAATCGCTTGTAACCAAGGATAACTCTAGCATTTCACTTGTATTCATTATGTCTGAATCGCTTGTAACCAAGGATAACTCTAGCATTTTGCTTGTATTCTCTGTCTGGATCGCTTGTGACTAAGGATAACTAGCATCTCACTTGTATTCTCTATGTCTGAATCGCTTGTAACCAACGATAACTCTAACATTTCGCTTGTATTCCCTATGTCTGAATCGCTTATGACCAAGGATAACTCCAGCATTTCGCTTGTATTCTCTATGTCTGAATCGCTTGTAACCAAGGATAACTGTAGCATTTCACTTGTATTCTCTATGTCTGCATCACTTATGACCAAGGATAATCAAGTATTTCACTTGTATTATGATTTAACCTGTTACCAAGATAGGTGAAAACACTGCAACATGGCTAATGCCAGCAGAAAGAGCCAATTGCTAAAAGCTGTAAACAACAGTTGTGTGTGAGGAGCCTTCAGATGAATGAAAGAGAATGAAAATTGAAAACATTGTTCACTCAAAACACCCCAGTATAATTCAATTACTTTACAAGGAGTTTTTCAAGCACTGCTTTTTTTTTAATAACTATTTTTCCCCTGAGACAATTACTTGAAAATTTTCCCCAAAAAATTTCTTTTAACTATTTCCAAAATGGTGTCATAGCTAAGAATGCATTGAACTGGTAAGTGATCTTCTTTCATATTATCTTTTTTTTTATTTCTTTTCTAAAATTAATCCTTTCCACAAAAGAAGCTGATGCTAAAACAGTTTTCAAGGAATTTGCATTGATATTCAAACTCCTTGAAGAGGGCCATGATGGCACCAGAGTTATCCTGATTGCATGAACAGTTTTGGTAGATGGTTATGCAAGGAAAATGTCTGTGAAATTATATTGAAATAATGTCAGTGGTTTCTGACAAGAATATTTTAAAAGCTGCTACTAGATAAATATGGACAGGTAATGTGTATGTGTGTTTGGGGTTGGGAGGAATGGAGGTTGAGTAAGAAGTTGGGGGAATGATGTGATATGACAGTATCAAACAATAATTTTTCCACTACACATCAAACAAGATTTTTCCAATACATACATAGAGGGAATAGTGACCACTCCCCCCAGCAGTTTCATACAAATACAAAATGTATATTTTTTCAGTTTCTACTATAAACATGTAGGGGAAAGTGACCATGCCCTCTGGTGGCAAATGCTTTTTGACGAATAAAATAATTTTAACATTCTTGGTCGAAGGTCACACAAAGACCATTTTGTGTGAAATTATTCTAAAATCATGCCAGCAGTTTCACACAAGATTTTTAAAGTTTCCACAACCTTGGTAGGTGGTCATACAAGGACCATTTGTATAGAACTATTTCAAAATTGGACCAGCAGTTTCACACAAGAAGATTTTAAAGTTTCAAATATGTACATATAGGGAAAAGTGACCAAACCCTCTGGTGGCCATGTTTTATTACAAATCAGAATAATTTGAACAATCTTGGTTGAATTTTATGTAAAGACTATTTGTATGAAATTATTTCAGAATCAGGCCAGCATATAGGGAAAAGTGACCACGTCCCCTGGCGGCCATGTTGTTGGACATATCGGAATAATCTAAATAATCTTAGTAGAAGGTTATATAAAGACCATTTGTGTGAAATTATTTCAAAATCAGACCAGCTGTTTAGGAGATGTTGTTTGAAGATTTTTCTACTTTTAGCTCTGCCAACCCCAATGTGCAATCAAGCAAAACCCTTTGAACACTTTTGGTATAGGACCACCTAAGAAACATTCAGGCCAAGTTTCATCAAAATTCAGTGTTTTTGGAGATGTTGTTTAAAGAAATTGTCTATGATGGACGGACAGACGCATGCACACATGACAGACACAGCATGATCATAATAGCTCATCATGACCTCAAGTGAGCTAAAAATGAAAGCTGTTTTTCTGTTTTCAAGGACTAACATCAAATTAATTTTAAGGACTGCATGTCCCATAAATACGAGTGATAAAGTCTTGATAAACTGATATAATAATGGGCAATATCAAAAAAAGCTATGTATATGTCTTGCCTCTAAAAGCTTTATATATCAGTATAAAGACTTTCAAACTACTGTGTCCCCATTGATTTTCAAACTTTTATGTAAAACTCATTCCCAACCCACCTGTACAACCAAGTAGAATATCAACAGTGGAAAAATGGTTGTCAGAAACAGTGGCGTGCTCATGCCGACTATGATTGGCACGGTAATCACGCGGAGAAAACATGAAATCCACATCTGGAAATTATGTGCAATTGTAACGTCAAGGATATCAATGTCTTTGCTAAATCTGTTCAGAATACGACCCAAAGGTGTTGTATCAAAGAAGCTCATGGGGGAGCGAGCTACATTGCCTAGTATGGCAGCGTGAAGTGTTCTCCCAGCTCGCACATTACCAATATATAGAGACAGGGCACCGGCAACAACAAAAACTCCTGTAAAAGACCAAGGTTTAGAGACTTCGAAACTAACTAGTTAGAAACACAACAACATATATTTGATTTTCTAGAAAAATTACAGAACATTTCATGCTTTTATCCCATCATACTTCACCCAACATGCAGAACAGGTTATCAATGAAAGGAAACCAGGCAGCAAGCAAACTCAGTGATAACATACATATTTGCTCCATCACAACAGTAAAGCATGTACAAAACTACATTTTTCTTTCTTACGGCAGTCCGAATATATTAAATATATTTGTCCCATACTATTATCATTTTAAAGATGAATTCAACTGACAGTATTTTGCGGAATCCTGTAACTATATCAAAATTGGTCAAAGTGCATTACCATTTTAAAAAATTCTAAAGAGAAACGTAAGAAAAAAGTGCCAAAATATTTCATGTACATAATTAAGAAAGACACATACAAATCTATGGTAAAACACTGTGTCTGGAATGTAATACTCAGAATGTTGTTATACAGGTAAGAAACAAATAGTATAAGGCCATTTTATCATACTGCATCAAAACTTTAGACATTTTTAGATAAATACTAACTTAAATGGAGCAAATATCTACAGTCACCAAATGTGCAAATGTTCAAGCAGAATTGCACAGTTTGGCTAAACTCAAACCAGCCTAATGCAATAACATGGAGGCTAAACTCAAACCAGCCTCATGCAATAACATGGATGTAAATTAAACAAATCAAACTGATAATTATGATGAAAAATATTTAACTATAGAATAACACATCAAAGGTAACATTTCAAAAACTAACACACATGGACATTGGTTATTTTGACATGAAATGAGGAAAATAAAGGTTACAACTATCTTATAAACTTCTGTTAATTAAGTGAAGCCTTCACCTTATCTGTAAAGCCATCATCATTTAGTATGTGAAAAAATATGCAGCCAAGACAGGAACCTGGGGCCAGTACTAAATACTGGTCTGCGCACTTGTGTGATAATTTCAATAACAAAATTAGTTAATGTATTATCTTTTAGTGATGTCAGTAAGTGATGTAAGATATTAACTGAATGCTTCAAAACATCATAGTATTAAGAGGAGCACAAATCAAATTATTTTTCATTAAGTTTCATCTATTCTTCTAAACAATTAGCACAGTTATCCTGTGTCACTTGGGCTTAGTTCATTTTCTTTTTTGTATGTTATAGAACTTTTTAATTACAACATTCTTTTGCTTGTTTAATTTTTTTTTTAACAGGATTACTACAGTCATGGCTAATGTCTCGTTTTAATGCATTCCTGCAGACCAATTTTTTGTTAGGACTATTTGTTACATATATATACCTTTAATATTTACTGAGGTTATATACTGAAGAATTTCATTTCACTTCCATTACTGATTCAGTACACTTACCATTACGAAAATCATAACCTATTTAAAATGTATGAAATAATGTATCATACAAAGAGAAGAGTTCACTAACCTGTACAAAAACGTAGAGTATTGCCATGGGAACCAGGGTAGTAAGTATCAAGGGTGTGCTGAACCCTATCACTATAGGTACAGTTAAAATCTGCAACAGGCTGCCTATGAAGTGTCGCACATTTTGTACAATTATTACATCAACTGTATCAATATCTTTGCCGAACCTGTTCAATATCCGCCCAGACGGGGTTGTGTCAAAAAATGACATAGGGGAGGCAACTATGTTTTCCAAAATGCTCCTATGAAGTCGACGCCCTGCTCGGACATTCCCGACAAACAAACTTAGAGCACCACATAACAAAAACACCCCTGAAATTACATGGCCATTAAAAACATACGAGATTTTGCAAAACTGTTTTCTTTAGATATGTTTTTCTGTATATATACATATTTCAAAAGCAATTACACTTTAAAGTCTGTCTTTCTCCTAATATATACAGCTTACATAGAAGGTTTGCTCAAAGTGCTCTCTGTCTGTTTATATAGAGCTTAAATGTAGCTTTTCCTCTTTTGGGAAGCATATGCTTTATTATGTAGGCATGAGAAGCAACTCAGAAGCAAGGAGGACGGGTAAATTTAACACTGAAATGCTTAATCCATACCTGAAAACTTAAGGACGCGTGCGGCACTTTTTGGTAAAAAATTTCCCAATAATAGAATTTGTTCAAACTTTGTATATGAACACAGTGTCATGTTAGAAACAGAAGTGTGAACAAAAAAATGAAGGTCACCATGCTTGTTCAGGAGTTATCTGCCCTCGAATATGCAAATATGAAGAAAAATGCAGTTTTACAGGCAGATTGCTCCTAAACAAACATGGTGATCTATGACTGTTTTTGCATGTTTCTGTTTCTAAGATGGAACTGTGTTCATAAACAAAGTTTGAACAAATTCTATCATTGGGAAATTTTGCCCCATCTCTCATACAAGAAACTGCAGCAAGTGTCTTTAAATTGAAATTGACTTACAAATATGCAAACTTATGTGTCATTGCAACACCTTTAGCACAGTAGTCTTGTATTTACAGTGTTCGCGTTTTCTGAAAATTTCACTGAGTCCCTGGGACTCAGTACTCCCAAAAATGTTGAGTCCCAGCCAAATATGGTTGAGTCCCAGGTTTTGCGGCTACAATATTGACAAATGTCCATGTTTCACAATAAATAACACCTCTTCTTTAACTTCATAAATGCATTCCAGTTCTGATAAGAGGTATAAAAATATTGGAATCTACAAAGTTACATCAAATATAATGGGTTTGACCAGCTAATAGTTACTTTAACAGGTTTAAGCACTAGACTAAGATTTTACGGAAAAAGTCACATCTTTGTTTAAATCTTTTTTTTTTCAAGTCTATCAAATTATAAAACAAACCAACTGAAAAGATCAGTGAATCTGCTTTCTTATCCTTGTTAATCTAATTTCTCATTCTTGTGAATTTATATAATGTGATTACTGACTGTAAATTGTAATTCTAAGTATTTTTTCCAGTTAATTTCCTAATCACTGCCAAAACCAAACACCTTTTAGTTAGATCTATGAATACAATTTCAAAACAGTTTGATCATTTCATATTCTAAAATTAGCCCAGCAAAAAATAAATCAAGCTTCTAGTGCAATGTTTAGTCAAAACAAGCAATATTGTACTAGAACTGACTGTGTGAGTTAAATACATGCCATCATGACATCAGCAGCAGTGACGTCACACAAAGGGTAACACGGTCCTTTTGATCCCCTAATGTGGGCACACATCAAAAGAAAAAGTTGTCAATCATGTTTAACCCAGTTTCTGCAGCAGCTGTCAGAAATTTGTGTAAATTTCAGTAAGGTTGTTTTCGTCACAGAAAGTGTCAGTGATATGTTTCTAAGTTCGGAGTAAAATGATTCAAATAACGCGGAATTAAGGAAATTATTCAAGGTAAGATAATTTTTTGAAAAGTCAAAGGAGAATGTACAAGTTAATGTAATATAGAGCGCTCTAAATCCCTACTGTTTAGTTGATCAAATTAAAGGTGTCAGCGACCATTATAATTGCTTTCAAACTTCTCTGTATCAGAAGACAAAGGCGAAATTATGCCATGTGTATTCGAGTACAAGTGTCAACATGCTGTACCACAATAGGCTGTTAGTGGATGAATAACAAAAATTCGGCGACTTGAATTTCACTCATGGCGACCTCCAGCTAAAGCCCTGCTTTCAAAAATAAAACCAGTGTTCGCGTTCGCCAGAGACTCCATCTTACTTTCGGTTTGCAATGCAAGAAGTACCTGGACTGTTTCCATATAATTTACATCGATAAGTTGAGATTTTGATCAGTACGCTAAACCAGTCTGATTACGTCACTGAATGACTACAGGCTACGTCACTCTGTGTTATTTTTAGAAAATAATGCTGCTGAAAATGAAATTGGGATTCCGACATCGTGATTAGTATTTGTTGTCTTTAAATTAAAACATTCAGTTCCGTTTTTACTTTGCGTCCCATGTACGCAATGGTCTTGAAAAGTTAGCGTACCAACCAAATTCGTTGCGTATTTAGATACTTTTACGCCGTAAACGCGAACACTGATTTATTCAGAAGCTGAATTTAAATAACAAATACATGTTATTTTTTTCCAATTAAGTATTTATAAGAGAACAATATCATGCATTTTGTTAATGCATTTTGTTAATGTCTGAAGTACAGAAAAAGTATAAAGAATTTGAATTCCTGATCATATTATAAATGTTATTTCGGGTTAAAATTTTAAAGCTGCTGCATTAGGTATTAAGGATAACATGGTGTAACAGCGATATATCCTATCTTGTAACTGGATGGTAATATTTAAATGAAATTTGGTCACTTTAAAGACATTCAAAATTAAAAACGTTTCACCGAGAGATTTTCCGAATTTCATCATTTTTGGGGGAGATAATCGATATTGAAATTAACATTGATGCCTATGGGAAATATATAATTTCTTTGATTATGAGAATATGAGCTTGAGTTTCGAGAAAATTTTGCGGTAGAAAGCAGCATTATATGATTCTGCTACAAATATCAAAAAGAAATCTAAAATTCCCCGTAAGGAAAAGGAGAACATTATTTATTTCTAGTTTTCAGGGGAGGTAACTCATGAAAAACAAAAATTATCAGGGGAGGTAATCTAAAGGACATTTTGAGAACTTCTGTCACTATACAACTTGTCAATATGCACCTTATTTCTATCGTTTGACATTTTCAAAGCTTACATTATAAAGTTATATGTATGCTTTTGGTGAAACTGAGGCCTATTACGGGTAGTCATCCTTAAATTATATGGACAACATTCAAATTTTAGAAAGGATCTCTTGAAAATTAACACAAAGTTTGAATTTACAACCTTGTATTTTCCCTCCAGAAATTCTGACACTAAATAATCCAGGAAATTACAAAAAAATTATTACTGGTCTTTAATTAAAGCCTGTTTCAGCAAATTCTACAATTTGTTTGGAAGTTTTTGTTTAGTTATTCCTATAAAGTATCCTTTCTTATTTTCAAATACCTGATTATTGTATAATGATCTGCTTGTTAGGTGTAATGCAGTTAGTTTAAGAGAGGTTTTGTTGGTTAGGTAGCTGAGAGAAAATCATATATAATTTAGTTTTTCAACACAAATTGTACTGAAATGTTGCGGTTGAGAACATAAAATTTTCACCTACTTTCTTCCCAGAAACTGCTGAATCCCCCCCCCACTTTCTGTAAGAATGGTTACATACACTCACACTAACTAACCTGAATAACCAGGTAGAGAATGACTATGGGCACAAACACTGTCAGAAATAGAGGGGTGCTATATCCTATCACAACGGGTACACAGAGCACACGTAGAAGACAAGTAATCCATGCCTGGAAGTTGACCGCTATCAGTGTATCTATAACGTCTATATCTTTACTGAATCTGTTCAATATTCTTCCCCCTGGTGTTGTGTCGAAAAAGGACATAGGGGAGGCAACTATGTTTCTTAAAATCCACGAATGAATTCTCCGCCCAGCTCTAACGTTGCCGATAAATAATGAAATACTTGCAGCCAAAATAAACACACCTAAAATGTGAATTATTTAACTCAACAGAAAGATTACCTCAATGATTAGTTTACAGTATGCATTATTGTTCACATCCCACATACATACATTGCTATCCCACCTGACATTTTTTAGGACAGGAGCACTTCTGTTACTACATTCAGCATCAATTCAGGAAGGCCTTTAATTGATTACCTCATTATTCCTAAATGGGTTTTGAAAGTGTATGGCACAGGAAAGAATAACATTGACAAAACATTGTTTTAGGCTAGAAGCATCTAAGTTTTTCAGACATATAAAGATAAACATTCCATTTTAATGAATTTGTTTAGTATTTCCAATAACATCTCTTCTAAGAAAGATTCATGAAGTCCAAGAAATGCAAATTTATTACACTGACATGAACATTACCTTAACTGCCAGTGTAGGTTCCAAAATTTAGCATCTAGTGTTCATACATAAATCACTGTTTTGTCCTGAATGTGCTCACATTTTATTTTTCTGCACCGTAACTTTTTCCTTCAAGAATAATGAAATTACCATAAAAGTTACCCGACTCTGTGCTCAACATAGTAAGAGATGTGGTCCTGTCCCAGAAAAAGTCACATGACATGACCAACTTGCAACAGATTAACCTTCTAAGTATATGATATCCCTATTTCCCCCAGTATTTGAGCCGCGCCATGGGAAAACCAACATAGTGGCTTTGCGACCAGCATGGATCCAGACCAGCCTGCGCATCCGCGCAGTCTGGTCAGGATCCATGCTGTTCGCTATTAGTTTCTCTAATTCCATTAGCCTTTGAAAGCGAACAGCATGGATCCAGACCAGCATGTGCATCCGCGCAGTCTGGTCAGGATCCATGCTGGTCGCAAAGCCACTATGTTGGTTTTCTCATGGCACGGCTCATTTACATTTCCCTCTCCAATGTAAGTCAACCTTTACACCAAAGTTATGTTTTCCCTAAATAAAAGCATTTTAGTATTTATTACATTTACTAACCATTATATCATAAACAAATTTTCCCTTTCATAACACAAAAGTAATACAACAATATGCCTACAAATTTAATTTACTTTCAATTAAATCAGAATTTCTTTTAGAGTAAAACCAAGTTTGTTGAGCAACTTAAAATGGAAGAAAATGAATTCTAGTAGCAATCTTATTTTATTTTTATTTTTCAACTCAATGACTTTCTTATGGGGAAATATTTATCTGAAATCGTAAAAAAAATCATTCTGAACTAATGAAGCACCATGGCATTCTCATGTTCATGCTTTTAAATCTACTAAACTGGTGTATATAATTATATGGTATTCAGTAACACAGCTTTTACAAGACATTACTGTGACTATACACTTCAATAACAAACAGCACATTTGTTCCTTTAAGACATGCCAGATAAGACAATTTTACTATGCAAGCCTAGTTTAGAAAAAGTGTGATAGAAAATAAATAATTACACTATTCTAAAGCAGGCATGACTGTACTAAGAAGCTTATATGTTAACAAATTTTATCAGAAGTTGAAAATGGAAAATAACCAATACATTTTACAACATTAAAGAATGTCTTTTCACATTATTATCTATCATTAATTTTGTCTATGATGAAAAGTGTTACATTTTTACTTAAATTTGTCACCACTGATAATTAAGGGTACTTTTTAAATTTTGTATCAGTCAATACTTGCAGGTACTCTATTTAAAAACAATGATTTTTAGATCCATATAAGAAATCTGTTTCGTTTTGGTTTACCTAATTCAAATATTTTTTTCTATTTTGGACTGACTCCTTTCTAGTTTAAAACTTAAAAATTTTAAGGAACAGCTAATTTATATGGAAAGTGTAAGCATTAACAATGATTTAGCAAGCACTTTTAAGTAAAAGAAGAACTGGTATAAGTGACAGAGTGTAGCGTCTGCAGGTAAATTAGATAAGAGTACATAATATTAATTGCTACAAAGAATTAAGGAATCAACAGAGTAAAGCAAAGCATGCAAGGTATAGGAGGATTATATTAAGTCTTAGTTGACCATTTAGAACTAAAATTTTCCATGCCTAAGAGTTTACCTAAAATGTGTTTAAACTACACAGTTTCTGACTTCATTAACAAAATAAATATATCTCCTACAAAAAATGAACCAAATCATGCAATCAACAATAAGAAATATCTTTATGTTGTATCCACTTTTAAAGATTTTTAAGTCCCTTGGAACAACTATGGATATGAAGTTAAGCTTCAAATATTACATCCGTCAAATAAGGAAGGAAAAGAAATTTGCCTTAGACCATACACAATATCTATGGTTAAATCAAAGTTTCTAACTGGTCAACTATCACTGGCACTAGCAAATTGTTATAAAACAACAATATATATATGATAACAAAGTTCTTTATAACCTTTTGTAAGTTTTAATGAATAAAATTGTACACAATTATACAATGCCTAGATGTCTTGCTATTTCTCCTGCCAATTTATGCCAATGCTTAATGTAAAACTTTAAAAGGAGATAATCTGTATAACTTAAAACAAATAAAGAACTTTGCCATTTTTTAGACAATATCGAAACTCAGTAAAATAAATCAACGAAATCCATCATTTATAAGAAAAACATGTATCAATGGTTACAGCAGAAAATATTAAAATACCATGATTAACTAGTAAACAATTCTCTAAAGACATTTAAAAAGTTTTTCTTCTTCTCTAAAAAACAAATGACATTTTGCGTTAATTTTACAACTGCAACAGAATTCTCTGTAACTCCTGATATTTGTATATAAAGCACTTAAATCAATATTTTATGTAATTCAAAATTAAGAGTAGACTGGATACTATTCCCATAAATATTACTGACAATGTAAAGATTACAAAACAGAGTCTAGAGACCATGATGTCAAAACTGCAGCATCTGATTGGTCGATTTTCAACTCAGTTTTGAAACTGACCAATGGCAATGCTGTATTTTCAGAGTGGTCTCCAAACTCAGTTTTTTATCTTTGTGCACATTTGCCAGCTTTCTCATCTATTACTCTGGTAAAAGACAAGCACAAAAACTGGTGAAATTTATTTGCAAACATTAGGCAAGGCAGATGGAGACAAAAATCAGCAAGAGGTTTTCTCTTATCACAAGATCTTTTTTGGTAACAGTGAATATGGCCCCAAGATTTAAAACAGACAGGGCATTAACAGAATGTTTGACAAAAGCTTTCTCTGATTACCTTGAAGAAAGACTCCATTTTCTTTGGGAATAGAACCCTCACTACATCTGTTTGTAAGAATTCTTAATCTGTATTTTATAAAATGTTATTTGAGCCGTGCCATGAGAAAACCAACATAGTGGCTTTGTGACCAGCATGGATCCAGACCAGCCTGCGCATCCGCGCAGTCTGGTCAGGATCCATGCTGTTCGCTTTCAAAGCCTATTGGTATTAGAGATACTGTTAGCGAACAGCATGGATCCTGACCAGACTGCGCGGATGCTCAGGCTGGTCTGGATCCATGCTGGTCGCAAAGCCACTATGTTGGTTTTCCCATGGCGCAGCTCATTTGTATTTAATTCCATAAAAACTGGAATTAAGCATTCTTTATGACATATAAATTTAAAACATTATGACATTTCATGTGCAGACTTACCTTGTATAAATCCAAGCAAGCCATAGATGCCTAGGCGAAGATCCCTTTGTTTAGTGTCCACTGTGAAGTTACCAGTCAGGTCGTAGTTTGTGGCGTCATTACTCCAATCACTGAGCCAGATGTTTGAATACAAGTTGGCTGCATTGTATAGTATGTAAAACAACACAGTCAGCACGCTGAGTATCACACCTACAGACTTTACATAGGCTGCGAATACACCAAGTTTCACCTGTAAACATGGATTTATGTCATTAAAACTCTGCCGAATCACACTGCAAGAACATTTAACTCACAAATATACTACACATCATATTCATATTAAGATAAAATACAATAAATTAACTCATCTCACGAGTAATTGTATCAAAATCATAGGAATATGCAATGATAAGAGGAAGTTAGCCAGTATTGTGGTCAAACCAGAAGAAATATATGTGCAAGATCCTAGCACAAAAAAGAGAAAGTTAACCAGTATTGGTGTCTAACAGTATGCCTACGCACGGACAAGAGTAAGAGTTAACCAGTACTGGTGTCATAACAGTAAGCATGTGCAAGATCTATGCAGGGACACCAGAATGTTAACCAATATTGGTATGTGTAATTACTGATGTCAAAACAGTAGGCATATGCAAGATGCCAGCCAGCAGTGACAAGAGAAAGTTTACCAGTACTAATGCCAAAACATGGTTCATACAGAATATCAGAGACAAAATTCAAGGACTTTTCAAGGACTTTTTACAATTTTTCAAGCACTATTTTTTTTCAAAACCATGACCTAATCTGAACAACTTATTATGTAATGCAAAAATAAAACAACCATTATTGTCACACCTTTGAAAATGACGTTATTCGATTATTAGATTGATGTGATTCACTATTTTGCTGATGTTTAACGCTTTTCTTGTGATTTTTTAGCGCACTCCCACTAATGATACGTCAAAATTTTGTCACACGACGTACAAATACACTTCATTCTGTCTGCTCTATAGGGCTTCAGCCACTGTTTACATTCGTCCTTTGTCTCCCACTTACTTGAGTAAACATGTGTATTTTTCTTACTCATTTTAATTCACTGGAAACACTCGAAAATTGCAAAAAAAAATGCGAGTTATTATTCCCCGTATTTTTTTAAACGGAAACGGAAACATGCAAACGGTGATACAGTAGAAATAGCACTTTGTAAATATCGATAGTGTGGCCGTAGACCACTATAATAGCACACGAGTGGCCCGATCCTGCAATTTCACGAATTTATTTTCATTTTCTCTGATTTATTTTAAGCCTTACAAATTCTTTTAGCAAAGCAAAGTTATGGAAAGAATATTTTCTAGGAGTGAAAGGTCAAATTCAAAGAGTTTTTTTCAAAATTCAAGTACTTTTCCAGGTTTTTTAGGGTTTTTGTCATTTTCAAGGAGTTTTCAAGGACTACCATCAAATTCAAGGACTTTTCAAGGCCTGTGCGAAACCTGCAAAACAGTAGGAACATGCAGGGTGCTAGCAGGGACAAGAGGAATTTAACCAGTCCTGGTGTCCACGTAGTAGGCACATGCAGGATACCAGCAGGGCTGAAAGGAATGTCAAAGTAGTAGGCATGTGCAAGATGACAGAAGGGACAAGAGGAATTTAACTAGCACTGGTGTCAAAACAGTAGGCACATGCAGGATGCTAGCAGGGACAATAGAAAGTTAACAAGTCCTTGTGTCAAAGCAGTAAGCATATGCAAGATCCCAGCAGTGAAAATACATGATCTTATGGTTGAACAGTCAGCATTTTATCAACTAAACTATAAATACACTCACTCTCTCAGTTTCCATTTTCTCAGCTTCTATAAGTTTCTTCTCCTCCTCTTTCTTGTTTTCTGCCTTCTTTTCAATGCCATTAGGTACTTCATGTAACGATTTCTGGGAAGCAAGATGTGGCTGACTTCCTGAAGCATTCTTGTTCAAGTTTGGAGAATCCGGAGATGCAGCTTTACGAGACAAATCTGGTGTACCTGGTGGTGTTGACACAGCCTCTGATATATTCCGCATACGTTCAGACAGCACAGACACTTGTCTACAATGAAAATATGCATGAAATAATGGCATTTTTGAAAACAAATGGTTCTATGTTCTGGTTCTTGGAAACTGGAAGAGTTACTCTTCAGAACTGATATATTTCTCCTGGACTGACAAGTAGCACAGGAAAATAGTCCTAAATCTAAGTAAACTGAAATATTCTATAATTGTTTTGCAGTCTAGGAATACCTTACCATAAAGTGTACTAATAACAACAACTGTCTATAAGACAACACACTCAACTATTTGACAGCTTCTAATCTGAACAAGAGCCATTACTTGGCAATAGTTATGTAATGGGAGTTTTTATATTATGGCAATAGTAACAAATCGTATGCTAAACATCAACCAAATTTCCTATATAGAAAATTATCCACAATTTGAGTTCAACCATGTGATATTCCACTTACTTTAATTAGTAGGTCTGATGACTGGGAAACATCATGTGAAGTTTCAATCCAATAAATATAGTTGTTACAGAGATTCAGCTGGGTAGCTGCATGCAAACTTTAACTAAATTTTCTTTATTGAACTGAATTGAAACAAGATTTTTCTAACTTATTTATTTCAGTAGGTTTGATTACTAGGAATCCTTCTGTAAAGTTTCAATCCAATACATCCAATGGTTACTGAGATATGAACTTAAATTAAGGCATGACACCACTGATGCCCAGATGTCAAGAACAGCTCTCTTCCAATAGCCAAGCTAAAAACTATCAAAAATGAATAAAAAATTCATTAGATCTTTTTATAGTCATGATTTATCTGTAATGTCAGTTTAGGAAACTTTTTGGTGAGGAAGACTGAAGAACTCTCCAGTGAGTATTTCATGCAAACACAGGTGTTTTTGTATGCTTAACTGAATGTTTTCATAACATAACTGCACGTTAGTACAATGCTGAAAGTTTTAGAATACGGAAATAACCTACTTCTGTAATGCTGCACTCTTGCCAACAAAGTTCCTATCTGTGAGATGGTCTCCACATCTAATTCCATATCTACAATCACAAATAATTAACATAATACACAGAAGGAGCAAGTGTAATGAAAATTGCAAGTATTCAAGATTAAAATAATTTGTGCAAGCCTTAAAACTCACCATTCTAGAAAATTCTGCATTTGCCACTATCATTCTTAAAATAGTTAGAGTACACTTTCAGTCTGAATTCTTTTTTTGACTGGTGGTGGGATGGGGGTCATAATTTAACTACCAAATTAATGGACTTAGCTGTCGAAACTGAATAACTAGAAATGCTTTCTAAACAGAAAGAGAATTACATCTGCACGTAGTAGGAATCAAACCATGCCTGAAGGATGTCCAAAGTAGTAGCATTGCAAGAACAGAAGGGAAGAAATTAACTAATGGTGTCAAAACAGAGGCACAGCAATTTCTACAACAATTTGTAAAGTTAACAAGATCCTGTGTCAAAGCAGTAAGCATATGCAAGATCCAGCAATGAAAATACATGATCTTATGGTTGACAGTCACAATTTATAACTAAACTATAAATACACTACCTCTCATTTCATTTCTCACTTCTATAAGTTCTTCTCCTCCTCTTTCTTGTTATTTCCTTCTTCAATGCATAGGTACTTCATGTAACGATTTCTGGAAGCAAGATGTGCTGACTCCTGAAGCATCTGTTCAGTTTGGAATCCGGAGATGCAGCTTTACAGACAAATCTGTGTACCTGGTGGTGTTGACACAGCCTCAGATATATCCGCATACGGTCAGACAGCACAGACACTTGTCTACAATGAAAATATCATGAACTAATGGCATTTTTGAAACAAATAGGTTCTAAGTTCTGGTTCTTGGAAACTGGAAAGTTACTACTTCAGAACTGAATATTCTCCTGGACTGACAATATCAAGAAAAAGTCACTAAATCTAAGTAAACTGAAATATCTAATTGTTTTGCTTTAGGAATACCTTACATAAAGTGTACTATTAACAACAACTGTCTATTAGACAAAACCACTATTTTGACAGCTCTATCTAAAATAGCCATTACTTGGCAATAGTTATGTAATGGGAGTTTTATTATGGCAATAGAAAAATTTGTATGCTAACATCAACCAAATTTCCTTATAGAAATTATCCACAATTTGATTCAACCATGTGATATTCCACTTACTTTAATTAGTAGGTCTGATGACTGGGAAACATCATGTGGTTTCAATCCAATAAATATAATTGTTACAGAGATTCAGCTGGATAGTTGCATGCAAAACATTAACTAAATTTTCTTTATTGAACTGAACTGAAACAATAGTTATCTAACTTATTTATTTCAGTAGGTTTGATTACTAGGAATCCTTCTATAAAGTTTCAATCCAATACATGCAATGGTTACTGAGATATGAACTTAAATTAAGGCATGACACCACTGATGCCCAGATGTCAAGAACAGCTCTCTTCCAATAGCCAAGCTAAAAACTATCAAAAATGAATAAAAAATTCATTAAGATCTTTTTATAGTCATGATTTATCTGTAATGTCAGTTTAGTAAACTTTTTGGTGGAGGAAGACTGAAGAAACTCCTCCAGTGAGTATTTCATGCAAACACAGGTGTTTTTGTATGCTTAACTGAATGGTTTTCATAACATAAGTGCACGTTAGTACAATGCTGAAAGTTTTAGAATACGGAAATAACCTACTTCTGTAATGCTGCACTCTTGCCAACAAAAGTTCCTATCTGTGAGATGGTCTCCACATCTAATTCCATATCTACAATCACAAATAATTAACATAATACACAGAAGGAGCAAGTGTAATGAAAATTGCAAGTATTCAAGATTAAAATAATTTGTGCAAAGCCTTAAAACTCACCATTCTAGAAAATTCTGCATTTGCCACTATCATTTCTTAACAATAGTTAGTAGTACACTTTGTCTGAATTCTTTTTTGCTGGGTGGGTGGGGAGTGGGGGTCAATATGTTAACTACCAAAATGTAATGAGAAGTTGACATATAGTGTGAAACTATGAATAACTAGAAAACTGTTGCCTTTCTCTAAACATGAATTGCTTAGCAAGAATTTCATTGCATAAAGGGTAACAATGCCAAGCCATTTTTTGCTGACCAACTGCAAGAAACAAATTCTGCAAATTCTTTTAAGAAAGCAACCTGGGTGTCTCAGCCACTGTCTCATCATCATTTCTGGCAATATTTTCAAGACTGCTTAAAGCATGTTGAATTCATAGTCTGAACTAGATTAGACATGACCCTTGACCAACAAATGCAAGTCTGACCAACTGTGAGTGCATGACGTGCCCTCTCATTAAAGCAAAAATGTGTCACATCAAAGTCCAAATTTGTTCAAATCACAACTGTAAATGTTACATTTTGATCTAGATCAGATATGACCTTTGACCTTCAAGTATAACCTTGACCTTTAAGCAAGGGTCCTGTTTCTTGTGTGCAACTAAGCTTCTGACTGAGGTAAACAATTTTGCCAATTATTCATTTAGAAGTTTAAGTCAGGTCAAGTTATTCTACCTTCAGCGTTTTCTTTCTGCAATTCTTCGGAAAGGTAGTTCTTCAGGAATTGGGCAAATGCACCATCATGGTCAAGTAGCTGCTTGTATGAACCCATCTCTGATACCTGACCATCCGCAAGTACAACTATAGTGTCCACATATGGCAGAAAACCTACACCATGAGTCACCAGTACTCTTGTCTAAAATAGTGAACAATCAGTGTTGTTAAAGTGAGTAAAAGCATGGTGAAGCTCATTGTATCTCCATGTAAGGATGATTCTTCCATTAAAGTTTGAAAGTTAATATATCAACAAAGAGTTTCAAGTTTTTTCTCTAGTTTTAGTTCTATTACTCCCCAAGTTCTGTCAAGCAGAACAGACTACAGAGAGATCCATCGGACGAAGCTTCTCAACAACATTGTTTAATATCCATCAAACAAGAAGGCAATTCTGAAGCTCTTAAGGTAGTTCTGCACGTTTGATAAACCGGAAGTGATGGCGTGACGACATTTTTCCGGAAAACGTACAATAAAGACTGGATTCGGCGTACGGAACAGAAAATCATTTAATGAATTAATTGCAACCTGTGAGTAAATTTATTACAATGGTACTGTTGCTATATTGTAAAGTCAAAATATGATATTAAAACATATCACATGTTAAATAATTCAAAATAACGTCCTAAAATTAGCGTGAAATGTCCGGTTTACTTTAATCATGGTCAAATATCTCAAAAATAAGCACACGGACCTGTATATTTTATTTCATCAAATTATAGGCCATGTCTTTATTTACAACTGTGAGAAGTATCATCAAAATCTACATTGTAGAAAAATTTCTATTCGCGAAAATGTTAAGAAAGTTATGATTTTCCCATAGACTCTCATTATGAAATATTGCATGAGGTCCCTATTTTTCAAATCAGTCTAGCAAAAAATCAAGCACACGACCCTATCTTTTTTATTTGCTTAATTTTCTAGGTATATTCTGAAGTTTTGAAAAATCAGTGTTTAATCAAATTCTACATTGTAGAAATAATTTCGATCCAAACGTGCAGAACTACCTTAAGTAAAACAATAACCACATATTATGTATGTGGCCAAAATGTTTTTTTTTATTCCTTTCACTAAACTGTATATTCTTGGTAACAGAGCACAAGCTAGTACCACATGTAAAATATTTCATGTTAAAGCTTGGCCATTTTTGCATACATTTCCATATATAACTCTATGTAAAAACACGAGCACCTATAGTGGCCCTAAATTTGGATACAGGGATTAATCCTGTTGACTATTTCTGTATTACCTTTCCTTTCAACAGACCCTCAGGTCCAATGACATTCTCAAATATGTGCTTTCCAACATGCGAGTCTACTGCACTCAATGGATCATCAAATAAATAGAGATCTCTATCCTGGTACACAGCTCTAGCCAAACTGACACGCTGTTTCTGACCTCCTGACAAGTTGATACCCTGAATGTAAATAAAGGATGGTACTGTTAAACACTTCTAGAGCACTGATGGCTCCTAGACCACTCGGGCAATTCATGTGGTTCCAGTCATTTTTTTGTATTTTCTATCTTTGAATTGCACTAAACCCAGGATAACTTTGGCATTATGGTCATTCCCTTGCCACACTGTTGTACTGTATTGTACTCTTTTGTGTATCTCTATATATTTTTTTTATCAAAATGCATGATGTGATGAAGTAAAACAGTGAACAACATTCCAAAACCAGATGTCCATGTTGAACCCGCCCTTTGACCTCTAACTGTGACCTTGACCTTTGAGATAGGAACCCGGAGTTTACGCATGACACTCTGTCTGACTGATGTTAACATTCATGCCAAATATAAACAAGATTGCTCCATGCATGTCAAAGTTACGGTCTGGACAAACAAATCCGGATGGACGCTCGCACTGACGGATGGATGCACGCACGCACATACACCAAACAGCCATTTGGACAACTATGTTTTCGCATCCGCAAGCGGGTTCAACAATAAATGATTGTAATATTTTTTAATCTATACAGAAATTTTGCGGTAACATCTCTTTGCAGCTTGGATTAAATGACAGCTTTGCATTTACAAGGTCATTGATATATGTCAGCTTCACTGATAGGATTTAAATTGAATTTCATGATAAGAAAATACTGAGTTATTTATTTATTGACATTTTCAGTTGTTTTTTTAAAGCTTACATTTTACATAAAGCACAACAATATCACCTTTTCTCCTATTTCTGTCTGGTCACCAGCTGGCATGATCTCAAGGTCAGGCTGTAAAGCACATGCTTCTATCACACCGCGGTACCTGGTCACATCTGCTGATTTACCAAACAGGATATTGTCCTGCAGTGTGGCATTCTGTATCCATGCTTGCTGTGAAACATACGCTATTGATCCCTGAATAAATTATATAAAGCAGATTAGCCAACAAATCAGCTCAATTAACATTGATTTTCGCTTTAAACACACATAAAACCTGATTTGCTGTACTTTTACATTGCCTCTGAGGAAAAATGAACTCAAGTAGAGAAAATAAAGTGATGTGATATGCAATGTAAAAGTATTTCCAAAATGGACATTTCATTGTTGACAGCCTAAATGACTGCTGTTTAATTTTGCTGGATTTTGGTCCAAACAAATAGATGCTAGGTTCAATGACAATTGCCATCTTTCATAATGTTCAATGTGGAGAACTATGACTCAATGTGCCCCTCCAGGCATAGTTCAATTCACAGGTAGATTCCTGGATAGACATGGAACTTACACCAGCCAACATGGTCTTTTCACATAAACCCATGCCAAACTCTTAAGTCAAGGCATGTCAGCAGTAACTGATTCAATGTTGGCCACAGGGACTCCCATAGTAACAATATAAATTTACCTTGACTGATTTCATGCTGGCCTACAGTCTCAATAAAGATATACCTTGACAGTGACTTCTCCTTTAACCTTCTCCATTTCTCCAAGCACAGCCTGTAACAAGGAAGACTTTCCTGTTCCTACTGTCCCTACCACTGCAATCAAACTCCCCTCTTCAACCTCAAGGTTTATACTGTAATAAACAACATCCAATGAAAAGAATTTTATTCACACATAACTTATCATCAATCTTTTGGAAAATTTAGCAATTCCAAAGCCTGCTTTAAATACATTATAACCAGCAACAAAAATCTCATGCTACTTTTTTTAAACAAACAGTAAACTAACATGTAAACTTACTTTTTCAAGGTAGTGCCTGCCGCCGAGTCCCAAGCAAAGCATCCATTTTTTATACTGAAAGCATGTTCTGAAACAAGGAAAAGTGAGTTATGAAAGAACAACTCATCAAAATATACATCTGTATAAATACAATCTGACTTAAGTACTTGATCTTCTAAACGAAGATCTGAGAACGACCTATTCACATACGTCTTCTGTATAGTTTGGATTTCCAATCTTGCTATTTTTGTTTTTGCAAATCTATTTTTATAAGAACCAATCAGACGACTTGTTCCAATGTCAAACAGTAAGAAAAAAGTGCAGTGATTCCAGGGCTTGAACCCGGTACCCCTCGCTTACAGAGCAAGTGGCCTACCGACTGAGCTAACCGGCTATCTGACACATTACGACGTAAGATTTGTAAATATCAAAAGTCAAGGCTAAACAGAGATTTACAATATGTTGTAAGTTAAGCCCTGATTGGCTAGCGAAAGGATCGTCAGAACGAGACTATCAATAGCTCGTTCTCAGATCCTATGCGTAGCGTAATAGGAGATGTACTTTAGTCAGATTGGTATAAATACAGCTTCTCCATAGCATCATGACTGTGAATAAGGTGTCTCTTTCAGATGACCTGAAAACTTACTTTTTGACAAACAACTCGGTTTCAAATTTAACCTAGATTTTATACTGACCATGTTTCCTGCAGATAAGGTTCAAGGTTCAAAATGTGGTCTATAGATTGTTAACAAGCTTTTTCCATGATCAGACCTAGAGACCTTATTTTTGACCACAATGGCCCAGTTTCAAACATTAAGATTTCATCAACAAAATCATTCCAACAAAGTTTCATGAGGATCAGATAAATGTGGACTCTAGAGTAAGAACAAGGGTGTTATCAAGTGTTTTCAATAAATTGAATTAGTGACCTAGTTTTTATTTCAGAAAACAGTTTTCAAATCTGACCTAGATTATTTAGCACAAATTCAGACAAAAATTTTCATGACGATCAATGTGGACTCTTTAAGTGATAACAGAGTTTCTCTGTTACTTGAAATGCAACTGTGACCACTACAGTAAAATTGTTAACAATTGCATGTTGCACCAAAACAACAGACAGGCAATTATCAAAGCTCACCTTGAACTGAAGACTGAAACTCTTGTTCTCTGTCTGGCAAGCCAACAGGTTTAACAAATGTGCAAAGTCCACTCTTTAATAAGTTAGACTTTCAAGAACAACAAAAGCTGTCCGTAAGACAGCCAAGCTCGACTATTCGAAATATTGTCACAGAAGTAGGAAATTATTACCCAAAATGTTAAATATCAAAAGAGTTTTAAGTTCGAAAGGGGACATAATTTGACCAAAATACATATCAGAGTTATGGGACTTGGTGCTATCAACAAGTTTTATAACTCCGAAGAAACATGTTAAGTTTCTATTCAATATCTGCATTAGTTTTGGGGATAGTAACTTGCATGTAAAACTTTAACCAGAATTTTCTAAGTCCAAAAGGGGGCATAATTTGCTCAAAATACATGTTAAGAGTTATGGAACTTGACCCAGTGAGGTTGGTAATTGACCTAGAAAAAGAATAAATAAGTTTCAAAGCTATATGCCTTTTGGTAATAGCTGTATGTACTTGCACGCAAAACTTTAACCAGGATTTTCTAAGTCCAAAAGGGGGCATAATTTGCCCAAAATACATGTCAGAGTTATAGGACTTGGTGCTATCAACTAGTTTTATAACCCCGAAGACACATGTGAAGTTTCAGTTTAATATCTGTAATAGTTTTGGAGATAGTTACCTGCATGTAAAACTTTAACCAGGATTTTCTAAGTCCAAAAGGGGGCATAATTCGGCCAAAATACATGTCAGAGTTATGGGACTTGACCCAGTGAGGTAGGTAATTGATCTAGAAAAAGAAAAAATAAGTTTCAAATCTATATGCCTTTTAGTAATAGCTGTGTGTACTTGCACGCAAAACTTTAACTAGAATTTTCTAAGTCAAAAAGGGGGCATAATTTGACCAAAATAAAGGTCAGAGTTATGGGACTTGGTGCTATCAACTAGTTTTATAACCCCGAAGACACATGAGAAGTTTCAATTCAATATCTGCATTAGATTTGGAGATGTAACTTGCATGTAAAACTTTAACCAGAATTTTCTAAGTCCAAAAGGGGGCATAATTTGGCCAAAATACATGTCAGAGTTATGGGACTTGACCCAGTGAGGTAGGTAATTGATCTAGAAAAAGAAAAAATAAGTTTCAAATCTATATGCCTTTTAGTAATAGCTGTGTGTACTTGCACGCAAAACTTTAACTAGAATTTTCTAAGTCAAAAAGGGGGCATAATTTGACCAAAATAAAGGTCAGAGTTATGGGACTTGGTGCTATCAACTAGTTTTATAACCCCGAAGACACATGAGAAGTTTCAATTCAATATCTGCATTAGATTTGGAGATGTAACTTGCATGTAAAACTTTAACCAGAATTTTCTAAGTCCAAAAGGGGGCATAATTTGGCCAAAATACATGTCCGAGTTATGGGACTTGACCCAGTGAGGAAGGTAATTGATCTAGAAAAAGAAAAAAATAAGTTTCAAATCTATATGCCTTTTAGTAATAGCTGTATGTACTTGCACGCAAAACTTTAACCAGAATTTTCTAAGTCCAAAAGGGGGCATAATTTAACCAAGATGAAGGTCAGAGTTATGAGACTTGGTGCTTTCAACTAGTTTTATAACCCCAAAGACACATGTGAAGTTTCAATTCAATATCTGCATTAGTTTTGGAGATAGTAACTTGCATGTAAAACTTTAACCAGAATTTTCTAAGACCAAAAGGGGGCATAATTTGCTCAAAATACATGTTAGAGTTATGGAACTTGACCCAGTGAGGTTGGTAATTGACCTAGAAAAACAATAAATAAGTTTCAAAGCTATATGCCTTTAAATGATAGCTGTATGTACTTGCATGCAAAAACTTAACCAAGGTGTGACGCCGACGCCGACGCCAGGGTGAGTAGAATAGCTAGACTATTCTTTGAATAGTCGAGCTAAAAACAAGTCATCTTTTTCTCTAGCCTGGATATTAGTCTTTTAAGCAATAAAATTATTTAAAATTTTTTACTTACTTGCATCAGGGTCTCGTTTTACAGCATTTGGGTCAAGTTCATCATTTCCAAGGAAGCTGCGAAGACGTGACAGTGATACCCTCACCTGTGTAATATAGATAATGTATTTATCAAAAGATTCCATAGTAGAGTAGATATAGCCAATTTTAGTATAATAGTTATTATATATATATAATATAGATGTTAAGAGAGGTCTATGCTATTGGTGTCAACCTGTGCCCACAAATACCAAGATAGTCAGGGCTTGTAGTGCCAAAGTAAGCCGACAACAAATGAAGTTATTTCTTACAATCTGAAATCAAACAACTCCACAATAATTCATTATGTAAAGTACTTTCTTTTCAAAATACAAACAATCAATACCAGGCATACAAAAATCAAAGGTCAATAAATAAAGAGGGACTGCTTCACTGAAATCTGTAGTCTGATATATAAAGTTTAGTAACAGTATTTTGTTTCTATAAATTTTGCAAATACTTCTATCAGTGATAATATTATTCTGTTTCTTTTTTAAAATATTTTCTTAATAGTTCTTTTTTGTTATTGCAGGTATCTGTTAAATACAATCAGGATATTACACCATTTTCAGCACTTACATGTACAATGTCCAAGATTACCATAGAAAGTATGGACAGGGGGAACCTTAGGATGTTAAACTGATAGAGGAAAAGAAACACTTACCTGTACAATATCTGATACCACCATGGGTGACATGGATGGGGGGAACCTCAGGATGTTGATGTTTGTTTGTTTGTTTGTTTTGTTGGGTTAAACGTGGCCCTGACACAATTATAGGTCATATAGCAATTTTCCAGCTTTGATGGTGGAGGAAGACCCCAGGCAGGCACCTTGGTAGAACCACCGGCCTTCCGTTAGCCAGCTAGATGTCTTCCTCACATGAAGAATTCAACGCCCCAAGTGAGGCTCGAACCCACATCAGTGAGGGGCAAGTGATTCTAAGTCAGCGGCCTTAACCACTCGGCCACGGAGGCCCCTCTCAGGATGCTGAAGAGACAGAGGTAAAGAAACACTTACCTGTACAATGTTTGATATCACCATGGGTAACATGGACAGGGGGAACCTCAGGATGTTGAAGAGAGAGAGGGAAACAAAAGCTTTCTCTGCATCGAGGATGTTGTTGACATCAACCAGCACATACACAGCAAATGTCACCAAACATACCTGACAGAAAATAATGAATTCATTGTCTAGCTTTCAATACAGTCAACACATAGAGAAAATGGTTGTTTAGAAGGGAACTTAATATTGTGTCTTAAATCCTTAAATACAAATGACAAATATTACATTTAAACTGACATTAAAACACTGTTTGCTAAAGTATCAGTATCTTGGACACCAGGACTCCTTCAAGAAACTATATTAGTCCCAGGTCATTTTTCTCATATTTCCAATATCTCAATCACTCAAAACCCTGGGTAACTCGAGCTTTTGCTCATCCCCTTGTATTCTCAAGCCAACAGCGTTTCATTGTAAATAATATAGAAAGAAAGGACCATCAGTTTTTCAGAATATTGATGCCCAAATAGTATAATAAGAATCAGAACTTCAACAATATCTCTTAAGAAAGCTTCTCTAAATGTGGTATTAAAGAATATATAACTCTGCAAACTAAACGTATTTTTAAGGCAACTTGAGTGATGGGACCATGCTCTCTACATACCAGTGCTAAACATATGTCCTATTTAGCAATGAATGCTGTAAGTACTTATTCAGTTAACAGACATATTTATTGTGGACACTATTTGTTTACTTAATCCCAAATTTTCTGCCAAAGTTTCAAGAATTAAATATATGTTTAACTTACCAACAATATGCTAAAAACAGGAGTATTTTAAAGTAGACCTACTAGACTTAATAGTACAGCCTTTCTATAACTTCATGTCCTATTTATTTTTGTATTTTAAACAAAACTAGTCAGCTCTTCGATAATTCTTGAATTGGGACAATAAACAGAGACAACAGTAAACAGGGACAGACAGACTACCCTAACCTAACATTTTGAGGGCTAAGCGCAAAACTACTGTATCTTGTTCTTTATTTATAAACAGTTATAATAGTTTCGCACCCTGCCAACTAAACTTTGTACAGAATAATTGTAAGTATTTTTCACCAAGCATTGGCCCCAGCACTCTTCTCTAAAAGCAAACATCATTTGAAGCATTTATTCTTGTTAATTCCCCATTGTTACCTCTAGCACATCAAGTCTAAATCTCTCAAGAGGCTATCTAAGGTTTCATCTGCAATATCTTTATTCCTATTTCTTACACTAGTTTATACACCAGAAAAAAAACTTACAGCTACTGGAGCCACGGTCCAGGTAAATGTTGTACAAGCATTGAGATAGGACATTTTCTTGAGTACAGCAAGTTCTTTATTCCTGATATCTAGCACCTTCTTTTCAAAGGATGCCTCCCAGGCATACAGCTTCAACACCTGAAACAAAACCAAACAGAAAATGAAGCTCCTTTCAAATTTTCATTCCAACAAGACTACTCAAAACTTTGTACCTGACATACCTCATGATAAATCTGTTTCTAATGGACATGATCTCATTCATAAAATGGCATAAGAAAACAATAAACTGCTAGTTACTTATTCAATGCAAAGGTCTGAAGTCGCTCAATCAATGCCTTCCTACAAATATGGACTACCAAATAAGAATTAAAAACAATTGCTTTTCTCTCTTTCTTTTGTTTCTGTTGGTATCGGATTAATTCTGGAACATGAAAAAAAAACACGTGTTTATTCCTTTAACTATTTCATGTTTCAGTTTCACTTTCTGTAAAACAAGAAAAAAGTTCCAAACCTTTATTCCATTCAGTATTTCATTCATCATCTTAATCCTCTTGTCTTTCAGATTCATCTGCTGCACCTGGAACTGTTTCACTTTATTGGCAATTACAGCATTCACCGGTATCAATATAATCATCACAGCCAGCCCTGCCAGGATTGATGGTCCCAGAGTCACCCATAGGAAGTAAATAGAGATTGTGATCTGAACGGGGCCTGACCAGATCATGTTGATGTAGGTCATCATGTCGTTAAATCTCTGAGCGTCCACAGACATCAGATTCACTATCTCTCCCACAGTAGAGGTTCTCCTAGCAGCTGTAGATAATTTCAACATCTAAAAGAGAAACAATTCTGTATTTCATACGAGCATTTATATATCTGAATGCTGTCAAGGCTATGTATAGAAAAGTTATAATGTGTAAAATTAGAAATTTTCGAAAGGATTTTTTTTTTCCACTATATATGCTTCAGTATTCACAAGAATGTATACTCACAGAAGTGATATATTCAATACCCCTATACAGGTAAGATCATTCAAAGCTTTCTCAAATGTCACATGCCAAAAAATACCTTAAAATTTATTTCCATTCATACAGTAAAGCACTAGCCAAGTAATAAACGACTGTTTCTTTTAAATCACAATAACTAACTTTAAGTCATATTGCAACTTTCCAGCTATAGTGGTGAAAGAAGACACGGGCACCTCTCTAAACATAATTTCAGACACAAGCAGGCATTTTAATGTACAGAAATAACAATCTTCTAGTAGCTAACTGGAGGGATTCCTCACGTCACCTGAGCAGGTCTCAAACTCACAGCAGTAAAAGGCAGTTAATTTGAAGCCAGCCATCTTAAATATGTATGATCAAATCCCCTACCTTCTCATAGACAGCACCAATGATAGCAGTTCTCAGTCTCATACCAACTATAGTGCAGTTCTGGAAGTATTGATGTAAGACTACTGATTGGAACAGCACCACCGCCAACATTAAAACTGAGTAATAGTATCCCTTCCATGTCTCCTGGCTCTTGTCTGTTGTGTAAGCTATCAAATATCTGCAACAGAATTTTTACACTAGAACTAAGTACATTAATAATGAATACATACACAAATTTTTGTGATCCATTCTTCAACCTTAAAAGCTTCCTCACGTAAAAAATCTACATGAAAGGCAGGATTTTGAACCAACAGCAATATGGGGAAGTGTGTCAAGCCATCTGACCAAGACAGCATTTAAGTTTCCAGTTTGAGCAAACACACTTGAAGTTGCTGTGATTCTAATGTAACTATTTACAAAGTGTACATTTTCAAGATACAAAGATATTTAATTTAACTACACAAAACTTACTTGAGAATGAGAGGGCTGACAAACTGTAGTACGTCAAATATCAGCTTGTAAACTGCAGCAATAAAGCTCTTGAACCAGAATGTCTTAACCATTGCCCAGAACAGACGTGGTTTCTTCTTACTACATTGTTGTTCTAGTATTTTAACCTCTGGTGTGTCCCCATCTTTACGTATCTCCTTCATCTCAACCTCTGTAGCATTGGATTCTGCACCAGTTCTTGTTTCCTCATTTACTCTGTGTAAATATATATCTTATGTCATATTTCATCACAACATCAAATAAACTGATGGATCATTTATTATTTGGCTGAAACTATAATGACAAAGTTTATAAAGCAAACCCAACTAGCATGGTGACAAAGTTTATGAAGCAAACCTGACTAGCAAGGTGACAAGTTTATGAAGCAAACCTAACTAGCAAGGTGACAAAGTTTATAATGCAAACCTAACTAGCAAGGTGACAAAGTGTATGAAGCAAACCTGACTAGCAGCAAACCTAACTAGCAAGATGTAAAAGTTTATGAAGCAAACCTAACTAGCAAGGTGAAAAAGTTTATGAAGCAAACCTAACTAGCAAGATGACAAAGTTTATGAAGCAAACCTTACTAGCAAGGTGACAAAGTTTATGAAGCAAACCTAACTAGCAAGATGACAAAGTTTATGAAGCAAACCTAACTAGCAAGGTGACAAAGTTTATGAAGCAAACCTAACTAGCAAGGTGACAAAGTTTATGAAGCAAACCTAACTAGCAAGGTGACAAAGTTTATGAACAAAACCTAACTAGCAAGATGACCAAGTTTATGAAGCAAACCTAACTACCAAGGTCAGGTTTATAAAATGCCAAATAAAGCAAGTATCATTTAAACAATGACCTTCACATTGTCCTGATGATTACTATGCAAGTCCAAATCCTTTTACATTACATAAAATACATGTATACATTCTTCATCACAAAAAAATAAAGACATAGTAACGTAATATACAATTTCACCCTAAATAATTTTTTAAATAATTTTTTAATTAATTTTCAAACCAATAATTGGCCTCCAATAAGCATGGATAAGAAACTCAGTTCAACTGACTTTACTTGAACTGTTATACAACTTTCAATATCGACCAACACTTCTATTAGTTTTTTGACAGTCTATAAATAGTAAAAATCCAAAAAGCTCTATATTATAGAAGTAAGTAATGGTATGAAACTGTAATTTCGAAAAAGTAAAAAGGTCAATAATCCATAATGTACCTTTTACATCTGTTGAGTTCCTTCTGTAGATGTTTGTCAAACTTGGGCATGATATTTTTACATTTGTCTGAGGGATTCAGGTTCCATAGATCGGTCTTCTCCAATGCCCTCTTGTACCCCAATACAACCAAACTGCAAGTTTAAATGATCTATGTTAAAAAAATTGCAAGACTAGAAGATGCTTTTGTAAAAAAGCCCATGTCTCCCCCAATGCATAGTCGTATAGGCAAGAAGTCAATAAGGGACAGGAGCGGAAGTCAAAGAGACACTGATCGTTGTCTGCAATAGGGATCATCTCCTTGGCATGTCCAGTCATCCCACTAAGTTTCCACATTCTGGGCCTAATGGTTCTCAATTTATTGTTAAGGCTCCTGTGACCCTGACCTTTGATCAAGTGACCCCAAAATCAATAGGGTCATCTACTCTGCATGTCCAATCACCCTATTAAGTTTCAACAGTCTGGGTCAAGTGGTTCTCAAGTTACAGATTGGAAAAAGTTTTCTATGTTCAGCCCCCTGTGACCTTGACCTTTGATGGAGTGATGCCAATAACAATAGGAGCCATTCATCTACTCTGTGAGTCCTATCACCATATGAAGTTTGAAGGTTCTAGGTCAAATGGTTCTCAAGCTATTGACCAGAAATGGATTTCCATTTTCTCTCCACTGTAACCTTGACCTTTAATAGACTGACCCAAAAATCAATAGAGGTCATCTACTCTGCATGTCCAATCATCCTATGAAGTTTCAACATTCTGGGTCAAGTGGTTCTCAAGTTACTGTCTGGGAATGATTTTACATGAACAGGCCCCTGTGACCTAGACCTTTAATAGAGTGACCCCAAAATCGATAGGGGTCATCTACTCTGCATCACCAATCATCCTATGAAGTTTCAACATTCTGGGTCAAGTGGTTCTCAAGTTACTGACCGGAAACTGTTTTCCATATTCAGGCCCCTGTGACCTTGACCTTTAATAGAGTGACCCCAAAATCAATAGGGGCCATCTACTCTGCATGATCAATCATGCTATGAAGTTTCAACATTCTGGGTCAAGTGGTTCTCAAGTTATTGGTCGGAAATAGTTTTCCATGTTCAGGCCCCTGTGACCTTGAACTTTAACAGAGTGACCCCAAACTCAATAAGGGTCATCTACTCTGCATGGCCAATCATCATATGAAGTTTTAACATTCTGGGTCAAGTGGTTCTCGAGTTATTGATCAGAATTGGTTTTCAATGTTCAGGCCCCTGTGACCTTGACCTTTGATGGAGTGTCCCAAAAAACAATAGGGGTCGTCTACTCCAGCAGCCCTACCATCCTATGAAGTTTGAAGGTTCTAGGTCAAATGGTTCTCTAGTTGCTGATCGGAAATGGAAGTGTGACGTACAGATGGGCAGGGCAAAAACAGTATGTCTCCCCCAGTTGTGGGGAGACATAATTAACCCTTATCATGCTGGACACAATTGATTCTGCCTTTGAGACCAGTGTAGATCATGATCAGCCTGCACATCCATGCAGTCTGATCATGATCTACACTGTCGGCCATTCAGTCAGTATCTTTTGGTATGCACCACTTTTAAACAGTTAATGGAACTGTCCAAATTGAAAGACAAATTAGTTCATTATAGAAATTTAGCAGGGTAATGGTTAAGAAAGAAACCTTAAAGAGTATAAGTAGGCTGTACAGAAGCTAATTTGAACCAATCTCCAGTCTGCTTCCTATGAAAACAACTTTAGTGTTTTATGAGGCACAGTCCCAACACCCATGAGGCTATAAATTATTCACTGTACCATTATCCATTTTACAAGACAGCTAGAATAACCTTTTATTGCTCATCACAGTTTCACAGCTCAAAAGATATAACAACAAGAGGGCCATGATGGCCCTATATCGCTCACCTGTTATCATTGCACTTGAGGACAAGAAGGTCCTCAGAAAAGATATCTCAGTCCAAAGGACAGGAACAACAAAAGGAAGAAATTTAACAAAAAAGAAAACAAAAGTTCTTTCAAGGTATAGATATGTCAAAATACACCTAAAAATTGGAGGTAGCATCCATGTTGTACCACAGAAAAGTGGTCTCGGTTTCTCCCTACGGCCAATAATAAAAAGTTACTAAAATAAGCTATTTATAGTAACGTAAAAGGGAAGTAATAAAAAAAAAATTGTAAGTGAACAAAAGAAGGATCTGCCAAATAAATCTGCTGACATAAATGAAATTTCAGATCAGTATCTTCATTAGTTACAGAGATATACCCATTTTAATTTGAAATAAAGGGAGGTAATTTGACATACAATCAGTCCATAGTTATCTACCCTGATTGTCTCAGTCCAACTCATAACAATAATGAAATTTCAAATAAGTCCTATAAGTACTTACTGATATAAATCCATTTTGATTATAATCAGGGGAGGTAATCAGATATAAAATAACTTTGGAACCTACGATTGGATCTGATTTGTCATGGAATCCAAGATTTATTGTTTGTGAAGATATTTTGGAAGTTTGTATAAGATAAAACCATAAATGAAGTCTCTATATGGCTGCAAAAGCCAAAATAGCCAATTTTGGACCTTTAAGGGGCCATAACTCTGGAACCCATGATGGAATCTGGCCGGTTCAAGAAAGGAAGCAAGATCTTGTGGTGATACAAGTTGTGTGCAAGTTTGGTTAAAATCAAATCATAAATGAAGCTGCTATTGTGCAGACAAGGTCAAAATAGCTAATTTTGGCCCTTTCAGGGGCCATAACTCTGGAACCCATTATGGGATCTGGCCGGTTCAAGAAAAGAACCGAGATCTTATGGTGACACAAATTTTGTGCAAGTTTGATTAAATTCAAATCATAAATGAAGCTGCTATTGTGCAGACAATGTCAAAATAGCTAATTCTGGCCCTTTCAGGGCCCATAACTCTGGAACCCATAATGGAATCTGGCCGGTTCAAGAAAGGAACCAAGATCTTATGGTGATACAAGTTGTGTGCAAGTTTGGTTAAATTCAAATCATAAATGAAGCTGCTATTGTGCAGACAAGGTCAAAATAGCTAATTTTGGCCCTTTCAGGGGCCATAACTCTGGAACCCATAATGGAATCTGGCCAGTTCAAGAAAGGAACCAAGATCTTATGGTGATACAAGTTGTGTGCCAGTTTGGTAAAAATCAAATCATAAACTAGAGCTATCACTAAAGGTGATGAATGTACCCCCCGCATGCACTGACACAGTACATTCTAATTTGACGCACACAAGATTGCATAATTATGTGGACTGTATGTATATAGACTGTATGTATACAGTATAGTAACAAAAAACAAAGTCCCATAACTATGCAGAATATCTATCTAAAAGAATGTAACATGCACCATGCACAACTAGGGTTGGTACTGATCACTTCTGTGAAGTTTCATTAAATTGTGTGTAAGGGTTTGGTTGATTAGGCACGCACAAGACTGCATATGCAGACTGTATGTACATAGTATGTTAACAAGAAACAAAGTCCCATAACTCTGCAATTTTTGTCGCTGAAAGAACCTAACATGCCCCATGCACAACTACTGTTGTTACTGATCACTTGTGTGAAGTTTCATTAAATTGTGTCAAGGGGATGAGGAGAGATGGTGCGCACAAGATTATGTCTATGTATATAGTATAGTAACAAAAAAACTAAGTCCCATAACTCTGCAAATTTTTTTTCGGAAAGAACCTAACATGCCCCATGCACAACTACTGTTTTTACTGATCACTTGTGTGAAGTTTCATTAAATTATGTCAAGGGGATGAGGAGAGATGGTGCGCACAAGATTGTGTCTATGTATATATAGTATAGTAACAAAAAAACAAAGTCCCATAACTCTGCAAATTTTTTTTCTAAAAGAACCTAACATGCCCCATGCACAACTACTGTTGGTACTGATCACTTGTGTGAAGTTTCATTAAATTCTGTCAAGGGGATAAGGAGAGATAGTGCGCACAAGATTGCGTCTACGGACAGACGGACAGACAGACAGACAGACAGACAGACAACCTCAAACCAGTATACCCCCCCTTACAACTTTGTTGTCGGGGGGTACAATAAAGCTGCTATTGTGCAGACAAGGTCAAAATAGCTAATTTTGGCCCTTTCAGGGGCCATAACTCTAGAACCCATCATGGGATCTGGCCAGTTCAAGAAAGGAACCGTGATCTTATGGTGATACAAGTTGTGTGTAAGTTTGGTTAAAACAAAATCATAAATGAAACCACTATCGTGCAGACAAGAAATTGTTGACGCACGGACTGACGACGGACGACGGATGCCGGACGAAGGGTGATCACAAAAGCTCACCTTGTCACTATGTGACAGGTGAGCTAAAAAACATTGCCAAATTTACTTTAAAAACTGTCCTGCAGAGTCTGTTAGAATGGAAACAAGAGCTCCGCCAAGCTGGGCAAAATTCGCTCTAAGAGTCACATCAGAGGATGGGAGCAAAATTTAAAGAACTTAACTGTTGAAGCCCAAAGGACAGGAACAATAAAGGGAAGAAATTCCAAAAAAAAATTCTAAGTCCACAAAAATACCCTTACCAGGTACAGGTATGTCAAAATACACCTAAAAATTGGAGGTACCATTCATGCTGTACCACAGAAAAGTTGTCTCAGTTTTTCCCCACGGCCAATAATAAAAAAGTTTCAAAATAAGCTATTTATAGTAACATAAAAGGGAACTAATTCAAAATTTTTTTTACTGTAAGTGAACAAAAAAGGGATCTGCCAAATAAAAACAAAAGCACTGCAATGCAGAGCAATATACACAAAGCAGTCATATATGACTTCTGAGCCCTAAGTGTGACCCTGACTTTGAAGCAAGTCATCCGAAACATGCACTCTGCATGTCGTCTAAGTGTTGTGAACATTTATGTCAAGTTTATTTGAAATCCTTCAAGCAGTTCCAGAGTTACATAGCGGACATGAAACAAACTGATATGACCTTTGACCCCCAAGTGTGACCTTGACCTTGAAGCGAGACATCCAAAACATGCGCTCTGCACGTCATCTCAGTGTGGTGAACATTTGTATCAAGTTTCTTTGAAATCCTTCATTGGGTCAAGAGTTACAGAGCGGACACGAAATTGCTAACGGACGGATGAACAGACAGACGGACACCTGGGGTATAACATAATACGTCCCTTCAGGCGTATAAAAACTAGATCCATCATGGCCTTGTTTTTTTATGAATAATAATCATACGAATATTGAAGGTTCATTCCTGTTAAATCATTTCCAAATCAGACAGATAGTTTAGGAAGAGACATTGTTTTGAGTATTTTCTATAACAATCTGTATGTGCAGCAGAGCAGAACCATTTGAACCACTTTAAAGAAGATCTTCCAACGAACATTTCTGTGAAGTTTGGTTAAACTGGGTAAGTAAAGGAGATATCAATTTGAGAAAAGTATGGACTGATAATGGGTGGTCAAATAAAATAGTTTCTGCTAGTGTGAACTAATCTGGATGGATTTAATAGTTGCCTCAATCCACAAAATTAAATCCTGATGTACCATGTATAATTTCCATTAATATACACTTCAAAAATTAAAATCCATATGAAATTCAAGGCAATGAAGTCAAATGATTTCACAGTATACAAATCTAAAATTAAGTTTTTGGAGACAATACAGACTCATGCAAACATGAGATGAATCATGCTTTTACAAACTCTTTTTCAAGATGTAAACAAATATGAGCTTGACCAGTTATCTTTTCATCATTCCCTTGAAATGGCAACATGATATAGACTCTGATAAGTATGTAGTATTCAATGAGTGACTTACCTGGAGAACCACCAGAATGTAATCTGGGACAGAAACGAGACATGGGGCTCTGGACAGGGGTTCTGAAATACATAAACATATGAATTATATATCATAAAACATTCAGATATAGCCTATACCTCAACAACACTGAAAAACTCTGTCTCTATTTAATACACAGACTGAAGTTCTGGCCATGGGCTAAAGAAACACAAAAATGCCACTGATATATGTATATTTAACGTGTACATTAGACCTACAAGCAAGGAAAGGTGCTCAGTACATCATACAACACAAATTCTGGATAAAAGTGTACTAGTACATTCAATACAACATCCAAGTATAGGTAATTTGTATATAAAGGTTATGAAATCTTGAATATCTTGCCAAGAACAAAATGTTACCTCTAACCATGAGGCACCAGTCAATTTTCTGAAATAAATAAATTTTGATGGAATGCTAGCATTTGAGTCTACGTAAGTGAATTATAAGAAGGAATGGATAAATCTCTGCAGAATAAACTAGAGTTTACACTAGATATGCTTTTAGCCCTTTTTGAAAATGTTATAATGGTGATAAATAATAGTCATCTTTTGAATATTGCAAGAAATGTCATTTTGGAAAAAAAATTCAAGTGAGGATGGGGAATAATTTGGTCCCCAAAAAAGTCACGAGTTATGGCACATGGTATGTGAATTTATCTTTTGATCATTAAAACACAGTGCAACTTTATATTAAATGACATAATGTGTGGGTTCCAGAGACAGGCAGAACAAGATGAGAACAAACCAGGCAAAGTGATTCCTATGAAGTTTGATGTGGGTATAATTATACCATTATATTCAAACATGCTGACCAATATCAACACAGAAGCTAAAAGCAGAAGGGTGAGGATGCTAACATCATGCAGCTGCTAAAAATATCATATAATATTTTCAGGGGAAAAAAAGACTCACTGCATGCTTTAAAGGACTGTTTTAATAAGATGGTAACAGTTATTTTTTCAATGATAGCAAAGAATGTAAAGAATGTGTTTCTGGTTAAAACCATTGAATAAGGAGAAAAGAAATCAGGTTCAGCAGATAGTGGCTCAACCCCAACACTGAAACAATTCCTAAGCTACAGCTCACTTATTATAACATTTTGCTCATAAAAACTTTCTATTCAAGGAACCTTCTTTATGCATCAATATTGCATTAATTAAACAAAACGTAGAATTAGTAATAATGCATTTTCTCCCCCCAGAAAACTTTCAACAGATTTTAAGGAAAACACCAAAAGTCATTTATTACAAATATGCTTATTTGAACACACTGTCAAGTAGAACTGTAGAATGCCTTATTTTAACAAATGTTCTGACAGTTTGTGACATTGGTGTCTTCTGAAGCATACAGTTATGCAAAGGGTCATTTTTACAATGAAATTAAAAGTCAAGCATGTGTTAAAAATTCTGCTACTTTCCTGCAAAATCTGAATAAAAACCACAGAAGTTATTCTTACTTAGTCATGTAAGCACTGTGTTATTGAAGTGTTTCAGCATACCATAGAAACCCCAGATAATTCAATGTACTAGAGTAACCACATTAATTTTCTACATTCAAAATTGTGATGGCTGTATTAACTGTACAACAACATAAAACACTTCTGCAATATACAGCATTTTCCCCTAAACATCTATCAACTTCTATCTCATATTCATGCATCTATTTTGATCTGCTGACAATGTTATCTTTATTTGTAGCAACAACTGAAAAAATTTAATCATAAAAAAATGACATTTATACAGTAAATTTCATTAACATTAAAAGTATGTATGTCACATCTAAATTACACATCAAACACTGGTAATAAAAGCACACACAAATTGTCTTTAGAAAATATTCTGAGATATTTATGTGACTTTTAAACTAACTTCAAAGTTCATAACAATGAAAGCATAATTCTGTCAAGTTAATTTCTTGAATAATAAATAGACTGAATGGCTTTGTATTAATGCATAAAGTATGTGTATAATATTTAAACGACTTATCACAGACATTTAGTAAAATCTATTTAATTAACTTGTAATCTTGTAAATCAAATTTTGGTATGAACTCAACTGGCACTTTTATTTGTTTGAAATTTTCAGATAGAAAGAACAAACCATATTTTGAAGGTCTCAAAAACATTAAGAATTGCATGGGTGTGCCCCATTCCCTGTCACTGTACACTTTTATATCACTTGATGAAAATGCAAGACTTTCTTGTGGAACTGTCAGAAAGGGGTGGGTATGAATACAAGAAATTGTTGATGCAGGCACGCACGGACTGACGACGGACGAAGGGTGATCACAAAAGCTAACCTTGTCACTATGTGACAGGTGAGCTAATAACAAAACATCTATGAACACAAATAAACCATTAAGGAGTATTTCTAATTAAATTTTTTACATTTTTATTTCATTATTTTTTCTGAGAGGTGGTGGAGCGGAGTTGGTGTAGATACTTCACCAGAGAACAGGGGTGGGGGTGGGGACAGGTGGTGGGTGCAAATCCTAAATAAAACCTCAGGTACAAACTAGAAGATGCTTTTGTAGAAAAGCGCATGTCTCCCCCAATGCACAGTCATATAGACAAGATGTCAATAGGGGACAGGAACAAAAGTCAAAAAGACATTGATGGTCGGCTGCAATAGGGATCATCTACTTGGCATGTCCAATCATCCCACTAAGTTTCAACATTCTAGGCCTAGTAGTTCTCAAGTTATGAATTGGAAACAATTTTCCATGTTCAGGCCCGTGT
The DNA here is from genome assembly GCF_021730395.1 of Mercenaria mercenaria. NCBI lineage: Eukaryota > Metazoa > Mollusca > Bivalvia > Venerida > Veneridae > Mercenaria > Mercenaria mercenaria. Next base: position 85,845,407 of record NC_069362.1, on the reverse strand, counting down.
CCATGACCTCTGATCGAGTGACTCCAAAATCAGTAAGGGACATCTACTCTGCACGTCCAATCATCCTATTAAGTTCAACATTCTGGGTCAAGTGGTTCTAAAGTTATTGATGGGAAAGAGTTTTCTATGTTCAGGCCCCTGTGACCTTGACCTTAGCTCAAGTGACCCAAAAAAATGATAAAGGTCATCTACACTTTAAGTTCTATCAATCTATGAAGTTTGAAGGTTCTAGGTCAAATGGTTCTCAAGTTATTGACCGGAAATGGATTTCCATGTTCTGTCCACTGCGACCTTAACCTTTAATAGAGTGACCCAAAAATCGATAGGGGTCATCTACTCTGCATGTCCAATAATCCTATGAAGTTGCAACATTCTGGATCAAGTGGTTCTTAATTTACTGACCGATAATGGTTTTCCATGTTCTGGTCCCTGTGACCTTGACCTTTAACAGAGTGACCCCAAAATCAATAGGGGTCATCTACTCTGCATGTCCAGTCATCCTATGAAGTTTCAACATTCTGGGTCAAGTGGTTCTCAAGTTATTAATCGGAAATGGTTTTCCATGGTCAGGCCCCTGTGACCTTGACCTTTGATGGAGTGATCCCAAAAACAATAGGGGTAAACGTAACTGGACCCCACCCTCCTAAAAACATTTAGGGGACATAAAGACAGAACAAGACTTTTGCTGTACTGCTACTTGGAATTTTTACAGTAACACTTTATAGCATTATTTCCTCAGGTTTGGAGCAAATCACTGATACTTAAAAAACCTGAATGTCAATAGTTTTGCGACAAGCTCTCATTCTGATACAAAAATGAAAAAAAGAAAAATTGTTTTGCTGTCAACGACCTAACAGAACAGGAATAACAATAGCTGAATGGAGATTTTAATTCACTCCATGAATGAAGAAAAAAAAAAGAAATGCTGTGAAATTTTGATGAATATACAGAATACAGGAAATAAATACTTTTTAAGGATGGCATAATGTCAAATATGTACCTCATCTTCTACTGGTACTGCACCCACTGGCTGTTTGTCCACTAGAGTTGAGATGACCAGCTGTATCAAAATAACTGTGAAGAAGACATAGAAGGTCACAAACCGGAACATGTCCTCAACTTCACCCTGGTAAAAACAAAAATAACTTACCAAGTTCAGAAAACAGAAATACAAATGACGAGAATGAAGAAAAGAACTAATAATTAATATGACATAGATCTATAATAATATGATATTGAATTGAAAATGAAAAACCCTAAAAACAGATAATGTGCAAGACATTATTAGAAACTCTATCAAAAACAAAGAATACAGTATTTTTCTTCCTAAAATGCCATTTTTTTTTAAAAATATTAATCAAGGTAACTTTTGATCTAAAGTGTATTTTCATTAACCTGAATGGAAAAGTTCAGAAAACAAGGCCATGATGGCCCTAAATAGCTCATCTGAGTTTCACAGCTTGTTTGAACAGTGTTGGTAAAGGGTCACACAAAAAAAGTATCAGTGAAATTATTTTGAAGTAAGTTGTTTTATGACAAGTTTAAAGTTCCCACAAAATAGAGGAAGAGGATCACTCAAGGAATTTTGAAATCAGGCCAGCAGTTTCATAGATTTTTACAGATATAATCAAAACTAGCCCTATCCCTTGTCAGTCATGAATTTTAGCAAATCAACATGGCCTGCAGCAATTTTGTAGGAAAACTGCCGTTAAAATATTTTGAAATTGGAATGAAACATAATGATTAAAAGGAATTTGGCAGGGGATCACTAATTTAAAGAAAAATTGCTGTGAATTTATTTTACAATGTAGCCAGAGTTTTAAGAAGTCAAACTTTTCTGTAAAGCCATACAGGGAAAGCAAATCATCTTGAAGAATTTGGCAGCGGGTCATTCAAGGAACATTTCTCCGAAATAATTTCAAAATTTGGCAAGAGATTTCTGATAAGTGAATTCTGCACTGATTGACCTAGATCTGAATAAAACTGACAGGTCCCCCTCAGGGACATTCCTGTGAAGTTGACTGGTTTGGTGGTTTTGGAGATTTCTTTACAAACACTTTGGATGACGAACAGACAGATAGGTATATAGACAACAGACATCCAACCATCCTAAAAGCTCACCATGAGCACTTCACAATTGAGCTTAAAACTGGCACTGAAAAATGATGCATAAATATTAATCTATACACAGAGTTCTGCCGAGGATTTCAGCATGATGGGCCCATGGCCCATCTACCCTGAAAACATGGGGCCATTCTGAAACTTTTGGGGCCATTCAAAAAGAACCAATTTTACCTTAAAAAGACTTTACATTTCTTATGCATTTAAGAAGTGTATTTTATTTTTAAATGTAAAATTATACACAAAGTTCATGCCATTTATTCTCTTTTCCTTATAACTTAACCATGTATACTCAACCAATAACTTCTTCTGAAAGTTCTGTTTGTCAGATGTTTTACTCTTACTTTTTCGCTCTACTCAAATTATTGACTGGGTGGGTGTCGGATCAATCTGTGATTCTGGGGTTGTTGTTTAATGTTCAGCGACATATGTAGTTGAATCGTCGCTTTTGTTCAATGTATCATTTCTATTTGTATCTTTCCCCAGTGTAACAGTAACTAAAGTCTGGTTCATTTTCTTAGGGGCAGGAGGACTGAAAAATTTGTGCAAAATCGCTTTTCCTTTCGGTGCGGCCGCCATTTTGATACAGACATGGTGCAATTATCACGACACATTATTTTTTCAAATCCGTCACAGTGATCTCCCCTGGAGGTATGTTTATCTACCGGCAAGACCGGCAAACTAGCGATTGTTATCGGGTTCGAGTTTCAGATTTTCTGGCGCACCAAAGGCCCACCGACGCGAAATTTGCTGCGCCATTCATATTTTTTTCGCGCCAATGGCGCAAAAACGCAGCCTCAGCAGAACTCTGTATACAACATGAAAAAACACCATTTTTATAATGCATATATCTTTCCTTTTATGCAAACATTGTGTGAAAAGCTTTATTCATCAGAAATAATACAATGAAATAAATTTCAACAAATTAAATTATGTAACAATTATTTACAGGTCAAGAACTGAAACATGTCCTAAAATTTCTCCTACTGACCTAAATATCTTTGAAACGCACTATTTCTCATTATGGTTTGAGATAAACATCATTTGACTTGTAAGTGTTTGACTTTGCAAGCATGTTTGTGAAATCTGATTAAGCCTACTTGATACATTATGATGACAGATGTTCGACTACTAAACTTTGATATTTTCAAACACCTGCATACATACAGGTAGCAAATTTTGCCCCCTAGGGGTTCCAAGATAAACTAAACAAAGTTAAACAACTGAGGGGCTATACTCCTAAATAACAGTGTCCAAGTAGTTTATTTAGTGGACATCCAAAAATTCTTTAACATGTTAAACCGACTTTTGTTTGACAAAGGTGTTAGTCTTATAAATAAATGCACATGTATGATGATTTTCAATTTGACAGAGAGTAATAATAAAATAAACCCGCTGTTGACAATCATTATCTTTGGGATCATTCAAATTTCCACCAGTAATCTCCAAGACAGTGATACACTACTTTAACAAATTTATGCTGTAAAAGAATATTCTGTAAATTATAGACAAAAATTGTGTTGTTACCCTTTTTACAAAGTTAGAACTGATCTGTAACACTTACCTTCAATGAAGCTACTCTAATCTTAGACCTGAAGGTTATTATGGAAACCAGGACTAACAGAAACCAGAAATTGAAAAGAAATCCAGATGACCTAACACTATTTTTCCTTTCAAAGTGGACCACAAGTACATACACAACCTGGAAATAAAATTACCTGTATAGTTCTATATCAATGGCAGAGAATTTCTGAGACTGACATTCAGGACTTTCAGCTGGTCTCCGTATAAATGTGACATAACTGTCCAAGTGAAACAAGTGTTATTCCAGATTCTAACTGCCTTAGTTGTATTTCATCAGTATGATCACAAATCAGGTTGTGCATAAAAAGTGAGAATGTATTTCTGAATCCAATTCCAATCCAATTGCTAAAATCTCTCTTTTGATTCTTCTGACATTATAATATGGCAAATAAGACATATAATTTCTAGTTTAAAGTAACTGTTGCTGAAACAATTCACAGTACAATATGAGAACTTACCATAGTAAGAACAACAACAAGCGGTGAGACAAAGTCAACTGCCGGGACCGTTGTGCCATTAAAATGTTCGTAGATACCACAACCTACGTCTAATGCTCCCAGTAATGCAATCACAAAGGCCAACCCCTGCAAGTCAAACATAAAACATATCTTTGCTGAAAAACATTAAAATGAGTAGACAGTAAGTTCTTTATTGCACAATAAAATAATAATGACACACATCAGTTTTCTCTGAAATAAAATAACTGTAACTTTATCTTACGATACATTTGTTGCTTTCTTGTTTTAATAACTCAACTACTTAAACATAAAATGAGCCGTGCCATGGGAAAACCAACATAGTGGGTGTGCGACCAACATGGATCCAGACCAGCCTGCGCATCCGCGCAGTCTGGTCAGGCTCCATGCTGTTCGCTTTTAAAGCCTATTGGAATTGGAGAAACTGTTAGCGAACAGCATGGATCCTGACCAGACTGCGCAGATGCGCAGGCTGGTCTGGATCCATGTTTGTCGCACACCCAATATGTTGGTTTTCCCATGGCACGGCTCAAATTAATAATGCAGATATGATAAATATTGCAAATGCTATTTTAATGTGACAAAAGAAATAAAATTCAAAGACAACCTTATGAATCGCAAAATTAGGACAAAACTGTAGCTGTATTTTGTTACACCATTTTGTCTTGATTTAAATAACTTCATTCTCTATAAAATTTGTCAATCTTATAGTTGTAATTGAACATGTGATTAACATCTTATGTTATAAATAGCACTTATGTCTTAATTGTCTAATTTGCTGCATTGTTGTTTAGTTCAATGAGTATTATGTTTCAATTGTTTTCATTATGTGGTATAGTGTTGTCATTTCATGCATATTATGTGACTTGATGTGAAAATAAAACTCGAAACTTGATAGCTTGAAATAGGCCTTGAGATTTTATCAAAAGCCTGTTACTGTCTAGAAAATAAAATATTTCTGATTTTTTTTTTCATTCTTGCTTTGTAAGATATTCTGTTAAGTTTTGCATGGAACCAATAAACACAAGGAATCTGTAAAACCGAATGATGCTCCCTGATCCATGTGCTTGTCCTAATATGGGGAATAACATATTAGAAACCAAAAATAAATGGAGGTAATAAAAAGAAGGAAAATTGAATCAAGGGAGATAATTCAAAAACTAGGTAAGGTAGAGTTATGGTTCTTTGACACTGCACTTCCCATCAATAACATCTATCATTCTGTCAGGTTTCAATGAAATGCCTTTAATACTTTTCAGGTAATGCTCCGAACAAGCCTTATTTTGTATAATAAAGGGAGATAATTCAAAAACAGGTAAAGCAGAGTTATGGTTCTTTGACACTGCACTTCCTGTCAATGGACTCTATCATTTTGTGAAGTTTCAATGAAATGCCATTAATACTTTTCTAGTAATTCTCCAGACAAGCCTTATTTTGTATAATAAAGGGAGAAAATTCAAAAACTAGGTAAGGTAGAGTTATGATTCTTTGACATTGCATTTTTTCTCAATGGCCTATATGATTATGTGAAGTTTCAATCAAATGCCATTAATACTTTTCAAGTTATACTCCGAACAAAATGGACGGATGGAAGGACGGACAAAGCGGCAACTATATGCTCACCCTTTGGGGAGCAAAAAAAAAATGGAGTCACAAACAACTTGAAGACTGGTCTGATACATCTGATATTCACAATGGAAAATGTTAAATCAAAATCAGAGGCATTCTTAAATTACAATCTTAAGAGCTTTTAAAATGTTAAGTAATATCGGAGGTATTACAGAGTATACAAAATGAAGTTCATGGATATGTAGTTTACATTTGACAAAGTAAATTATTTTACATTCTGAACATACTTTTACAGTTACAAATATTTATCAAGAATTCAGTTGTGGCAGTGTATAAACACTATTAAACTTTGTTCAAAATAAAGCATGAACTAAACAAGTGGGCCCTGGGGGCCCTATATCGCTTGCCTGACAGATAACCTACTATCTAATTTGGCCTAGATTTCATAGAGACAAACATTTTAGCCAGGTTTTATGTAAATCAAGTAGATCATTAACCAAGTTTTTCAATGATTTGGTCTGACGACATAGTTTTTGACCTCAAGTTCCAAAATTCTTAACTGGACCTAAGATTTCATATAGGCATACATTCTGACAAAGATCTATAATGATCAAGTTGAAAATACAGCCATTATAATGTGAACAAAGCATTTTTTTATGAATTAACTTTATGACATATCTTGTTTCCCAAGTTACCCAGTTACAAATTTATCCTACATTTTAAAACATTCTGACCAAGTCTCATGAAGATCAGGTAAACAATGTGGCCTTTAGCCTGTTAACACTGCCTTTCCATGATTTGACCTACTGACCTACTTTTGACCTTGATTACCCAGTTTTAAACTTGACCTAGAGTTCAAGGAGACAAGCATTCTTACAAAGTTTTATGAAAATCAAGTAGAAATTGCGGCTTCTAGAATGTTACAAAAGTTTTTCTATGATTCAACCTAGTGACCTAGTTAGGATCTCAGATAACCCAGTTTAGAATCTGACTTAGATTTCAGAGAGACAAACATTCTGACAGAATTTTATGAAGATCAAATATTAAACTCTAGAGTGTGAGAAATGTTTTTTCTATGATTTGACGTAGTTAAAGACCTCCAGTAACCAAATTCTGAGTCTGATCTAGACTTTATAGAGACAAACATTCTGAAAAAGATTTATGATGATCAAGTAGAAAATGTGGCCTCTAGAGTGTTAACTTTTTCCATGATTTTACCTAGTGACCTAGTTTATGATCTTATGTAATTCATTTTTGTACTAAATCTATATTTCATAGGGACAAAAATTCTGCTAAAGTTAAAAAAAATTAAACAAAAATGTTGCCTCTAGAGTGTTAACGTTTTTCTATGAATTTACCTTGTGACCTAGTTTTTGACTTCCGGTAATACAGTTTTAAACATGACATAGATTTCATACAGACAAACATTCTGAGAAAGTTTAGAAAAAAATTAACAGAAACTAGAAGATGCTTTTGTATAAAAGCGCATGTCTCCCCCAACGCATAGTCTTTTAGGCAAGATGTCAATAGGGGACAGGAGCGAAAGTCAAAGAGACACTGATGGTTGGCAACTAGGGATCATCACTTGGCATGTCCAATCATACCACTAGGTTTCAACATTCTGGGCCTAGTGGTTCTTAAGTTATGAACTGGAAACACTTTTCCATGTTCAGGCCCCAGTGACCTTGACCTTTGATCAAGTGACCCCAAAATCAGTAGAGGTCATTACTCTGCATGTCCAATCATCCTATAAAGTTTCAACATTCTGGGTCAAGTGGTTCTCAAGTTATTGATCGGAAAGTGTTTTCTATGTTCAGTCCCCTGTGACCTTGACCTTTGATGGAGCGATCCCAAAAACAATAGGGGTCATCTACTCTGTAAGTCCTATCACCCTATGAAATTTGAAGGTTCTAGGTCAAATGTTTCTCAAGTTATTGACCAGAAATGGAATTCCATTTTCTGTCTGCTGCAAGCTTGACCTTTAATAGTGACCCTAAAATCAATAGGGGTCATCTACTCAGCATGTCCAATCATCTTATTAAGTTTCAACATTCTGGGTCAAGTGGTTCTCAAGTTACTGACCGGAAATGGTTTTCCATTTTCAGTCCCCTGTGATCTTGACCTTTAATAGAGTGACCCCAAAATCAATAAGGGTCATCTCATCCTATGAAGTTCAACATTTTGGGTCAAGTGGTCAAGTTATTGGTCAGAAATGGTTTTCAATGTTCAAGCCCCTGTGACATTGACTGTTAGAGTGACCCCAAAATTGATAGGGTCATCTACTTTGCATGACCAACCATCCTATGAAGTTTCAATATTCCGGGTCAGGTGGTTCTCAAGTTACTAACTGGAAGTGGTTTTCCATGTTCAGGCCCCTGTGACCTTGACCTTTCATAGAGTGACCCCAAAATCAATAGGGGTCATCTACTCTGCATGTCCAATCATCCTATGAAGTTTCAACATTCTGGGTCAAGTGGTTCTCAAGTTATTGATCGGAAATGGTTTTCCATGTTCAGGCCCCTGTGACCTTGACCTTTAACAGAGTGACCCCAAAATCAATAGGGGTCATCTACTTTACATGACCAAGCATCTTATAAAGTTTCTTCATTCTGGGTCAAGTGGTTCTCAAGTTGTTGATCGGAAATAGTTTTCCATGTTCAGGGCCCTGTGACCTTGACCTTTGATGGAGTGACTCCAAAAACAATAGGGGTCGTCTACTCCATAAGCCCTGCCTTTCTATAAGGTCTGAAGGTTCTAGGTCAACTGGTTCTGAAGTTACTGATTGGAAATGAAGTGTGAGGGACGGACGGACAGACAAATGAACAGGGCAAAAACAATATGTCGGGGAGGTGGGGGGCAGACATAAATATGACATCTCTAGAGAGAATTAACAAGGTTTTTCTATGATTTGATCTATTGACCTAGTTTGATCACAGGTAATCTAGTTTCTAAGTTGTCCTAGATTTCATAGAGACATTCTGACAAATTTTCAGAAAGATAAGGTAGAAAATGTGGCCTATATAAAGTGTTGACAAGGTTTTCCTATTAATTGGCCTAGTGACCTAGTTTCTGACCCCAGATGACCCAGTAACATACTTGATCGAGATTAAAGGGCTTTTCATCCTTATATAACAGAGGCCTATATAAGGCCACTTCCCAGTCCAAAAATATACTATTTTTTCCAAACTGTGGCAGAGATATTTCCCAAAATGCAAGGTAAGATTTCCCCAAATCATGCCAACAGATGGTTAAAATTTTTTTTACATTTTAGTATTTCCAGAGGAAGCGTTTGTCTCAATGTCTGGTATCAATTTTTGTCACACTATAGCCCAACAGTGCACAGAACCAGGTGTGATGCATTACCAGTCTAATCCGTTATGTTCCATAGCCTGGATTTTAGTCTGTGTTTCTGGGGAGATAAATTTTATCAATCTTTGGTGTTTACTTCCAGTTTATTAGTTTTCCCAAATTACCGCACATATATTTCCCAATATGAAAGGCCAAGGCCCTTCCCAATTTCCTGATGAAAAGCCCTGCAGATTTTATTAAGGTTAATATTCTGACCAAATTTCATTAACATTGGGCTGAAATTGTAACCTGTAGAGTATTAACAGCCAAACTTGTTTAAGGATGATGACAACAGGTGATCTCAATAGCTTACCTTGAGCACAATCTGCTCAGGTGAGCTAAAATATTTAAAGCATATTTTCATGTTTAAGATGAAAAGAAATGTTAGTACACATACAGATCAAAAACTTGCAATATTACACTGCTGGCAACTTCCTACATTTATCAGAGGTGGGAGACAAAATTAATCTTGATTTAATCAACACTTTTAAAAGTAAGTAAATTAGTCTAAGGAATCATGCTAATTGTACTCTATCTTATCCAAGATGTAATTCTGATTAATTAACCAGAAACACAAACCAGAAACACTACATAAACAAATTTCAATGAGAATTTTAAGTTTTAATTTAAATATCATTCTATTCACACTTGTGCAACTATTCTAAATAAATCTCAAACATAAACATCAATACTGATAGGTAATTTTGGTTTTTGTCTGGATAATGAAATAGTGTCCAAAGCTATTCTTACCAGTTTTGAGCGACTGCGCCATGACCACGGAATGATGTGTTTGTGATCACTGTGATGTAAGATGAGGATACGAGCCGGGGCCAACAGAAGCAGGAAACCACATGGTATCCATAGCAACACAGTCTTCTGGAAACACTCAGAGAAGTCTGGGTCTGTTGTATTCCAGTACTGGTTTTCACTCTGAAATAAAATACGTTTGTTTTGACATTTAAAGTAGTAACTATGATCAGCTAAACAGCAGAGAAACAACTAGGGTGCCCCTCCCACCATTATACCAGGTAACTGGTAGGCGTTTATCTTCTACAACCTTGTGTCATACGACAAAGATAATGAAGTGGAGGAATAATTTTAAGTTTGAATCATGTCCCTTTATTCTAATTAAAAATAGGGACATAACTCATGAAAAAATGGTGCTAGAGTTAGGGGCCTTAAGTAATGTCATGTGGGTGATGATGTGGAACAACTACCTTAAACTAAGAATCAAATCTGTTTAGTATAAATACATGTAACTGAGAAAGAGTGAAAGTGTACCAAAACTTTGACATGAAAATCTATGTGAAAAGGGGTGATAATTCATGAAATATTGATGCGAGAATAAGTTCTTCTGCTGTGTGATATGGGTGAAAACGAGAAATAGCTATTTAAAGTTTGAAGCAAATCTGTAAAGATATTACAGAAATAAAGAGAAAGTACATTACAACTTTAACCAAGGTGTGGATGCGGAATGGATGTCAAACTGGAATCCAGGTCAAGTAGGATAGCTCTCCAAATACTTCATAAAGCTGAGCTAAAAATGCTGTATATTCTAGCATATCAATATTGACTGTTCTTCTACGCTTTTTTGCCTAAATACTTTGTACAACAATGTATGTCAATGACAAAGGTCAAAATCTCTGGGCAAACAATTGCCCTGTGGACCTGTGTTCAGATTAATCATAACGAGAGGTCATGAATCATTATCCACTGTTTTCACAAGACTTTTACTTCAGAATGGTCATGAAAAGTTAAGGTGAGTTATTCATAACCCCTAATGAAATTTTATTTGCTAAAATCTTCGTATGTTTGTATAAATTTTAGACAGAACATTATACATTTATGGAAGTATCTTATAAAACTGACATGTACCTTGTGACTTCAAAAAGATGTAGGTTAGGAAAGGGAACAAATATCCTAACAGTCCTCAATTTTTGACAAAGGTTTACAGCCACTTGGAATGAGCAAAAAAGTTTACTGCATTTTATATATTCCTAGCTTGAAAGAAGTGTGCCACAGATTTTTTTTTATATCTTTCTTTAAATTAACTTTATTCCATTATATATATACTGACAAGGGTTAGGACCCTGCTAACAATACAAAAAGGACCATATAATGAATTTATATACTTTCAAAATATAACAAGAGCCATCTAGTGACAGCAAACTAAACTATCTTCATATAAAAGTTTTACTAAAAGTTTCCAGAAGGAAAAACAAACAGAGGCATACTTTTGTAAACCCTAAGTCAGAGATATGGAACCATGTTTAGGATGCCCAAGACTTATGAAGAGCTTAAAAGCATTCAGTCCTTATACAATAGTTCCTCATAACACAACTTACATGCAACACTATCACAAAAAGTTCAAAGTGAACAAAAATGATGTCAACATTGTATGACACATGTATGCCCTCATAATATTACATAAACTTAATTTTGACAAAATGTAACCCCCAAGTATGAAACCTGCTCTGCGAGATCATCTCATGATGCAAAAGCCTTGTGATGAGTTTGACAACTTTACAAGAGAAAGATTTTTACAAAAATGTCAAAGTGAGAAAGTGAAACTGAAAACAGTAAATACTCAGATTTTTAAAAACAGATTACCATTCAGTAAATGAGCCGCACCATGAGAAAACCAACATAGTGCATTTGCGACTAGCATGGATCCAGACCAGCTTGCGCATCCGCAAAGTCTGGTCAGGATCCATGCTGTTCGCTAACAGTTTCTCTAATTGCAATAGGCTTTGAAAGCGAACAGTATGGATCCTGACCAGACTGCGCGGATCAGGGATCATCCTACAAGGCGATTTGAGCGATATCGTCGCTTTAAAGTCGGCCACTTCACCTAATTATCGCCTCCGGGCGAAGTCCGAATCGCCGAGTTTTTCAGCAAGTGATTATCTGTTTACTTAAAGTTGTAAAACTTTATGCATATTCTAGATTAAATTATCGATAAATCCATAGTCAACCCCGCCTACTCGCCTGTAAAACTTCAGCCAATCGTAGCGTTAATATCCAACATTGTCAATCAATAATATTGTAAGTCGCCGCCATTTTGAAAATTTTCAATCGGCGTGTAAAAAGCAGATAAACTTAACGAGAGCATGATCTTATGCAACAATTGTATATTATTCTTTCATTTTATTAAAGATTACTTCAAAATTTATTTCAATTACCATGATTACGGTCAATTTCTGTAAATGAATTCTCGGGTACTGTGGATAAAAAATGATTTCGCGGACGTCAGAACTGCCATACAAAATATTGTAAAAAGATCGCAATTACCTACGAGTTTGGTGTTATTTTCAAAAAAATAAATAAATAAGTGAATTAAATGTATAAATCTGAACAAGTTGATGCAAAAATCAGGCATTATAAAAGCACGAGAATCAAAATATGAATGAAAAATTTCATGGCGTTTTGATCGTGCACCCCTTAAATTACGAGTTTCGGACATGTAAATTTCGGATAAAAATTTAAAGGCGACTTTTTCATAGCTAAGTTTATACTTTATTTAGAAATTCATGAAAATGATAATGCAAAAATCAATTTCCTTAAATAATTACTGTTTATAAGTTACAGCTTGACCCATAGAAAGTGGATATATATAGGCAGGAAACTGAATGCTATGCCGATTCTTCTCCTTAAATTCCTCAACTTCTCCCTAAATTCTGCGGAGGGAGAAGTCATTTCTCCCTAAAATTTTGACCTAGGATGATCCCTGGCGGATGCACAGGCTGGTCTGGATCTATGCTGGTCGCAAACGCACTGTTGGTTTTCTCATGGTGCGTCTCATTAATGATTATCACTTTCAACTGACATATATCATAAATCTAAAAAAACCATTGTCCCTGATATTCAAATTCAATAATATTATGCAATCTGACTAAAATCCAATAATGTTTTTAAGTAATTACAATATGATCAATAAAGTCAATCTTGAATATGTATACGTATAATATTTCAGTCATTCAGTCAGTAAACTTTGATTTAATATTAGAAACCACCTTCCCTTGGTAAATCAAAGTCGAAAGATAATCAGACAGTGAGATAAGGCCTTAAATTTTTTTTTAGAAATCATAAACATTTCTTGGACCTCAAACATACAGCCCAAAAGAAAATTAGAGGCTTATGAAAAATACCTTGAAGATATTCTGCATGTAAACCAGCCTGATATCTACCCTACATCAAAACCAAACATGCTTTCCGAAGGAAATAACCTTAAAATACCAAAACAAACTCAACTCTTGAAACTTCAAAAGCAACAACTCTAAATAAGCATTCCAATGTATTGTGTAATTAAACTCACCACCAGAAGATAATCAAAACTACCCACAAATGCCAAGTATCAAGGTAAGTGCCACTGGCATAGAAAAGGTAAGTACATGTACTATCATTTATTAACCTTCATACTTCAGATCCAGCCAATCATTCTCAACACACAATTTCAAAGGAACTTTCACCAATCCTAGAAATTATCTTTCAGAAATCCATTGATGAGGGATTCATTCTTTCCAAGTGGTAAAATGCTACCGGTATGTAACCCTGATCTAAATGAAGGGCGACAGGTCAAACCCAGCCAACTTCAGGCCAATATCCCTTACATGCGTACCTTGCAAAACCCTGGAGCATACATATATAGTATCCTCACCAATAACAAAACTCTTTACAAGCCTTGGCATTCTGTATCTCCAACAAGACTTCCAAGAAAACAAGAGCTTGTAGAACACGAAATGCCCCCTTGATGCATTCAGTAATTGCGCAAGGAACAGAAATAATTTGGTCACCGTGCACTGCACGTTTGACATACTGACCTCAAATCAATAATTATGAGTCATTTACCAGTCATAAGTAAACTCAGTATCAAATGTAATTTTCTCTAGTTATTTGCAAAAAAAGTTCTACTGTTCTGGGTCAATGTGGTCTTGACCTTTGACCTACTGATCTCAAAATCAACAGAGGTCATCTGCTGATCATGATCAACTTCCCTATTAAGTTTCGTGATCTTAGGCCCAATGTTTCTCAAGTTATCATCCAAAAACAGTTTAACTGTTCCAGGTCACTGTGACCTTGACCTTTGGCCTCAAAATCAATAGGGGTCATCTGCTGTCATGATCAACATCCCTATAAAGTTTCGTGATCCTAGACCAAAGTGTTCTCAAATTATCATCTGGAAACAGTTAACCTCCCTATCAACTTTCATGATCCTAGGCCCAAGCGTTCTTGAGTGGTCATTTGGAAACCATTTAACTGTTCCGGGCAACTGTGACCTTGACCTCTGACATACTGACCTCAAAGTCAATAGGGATCTTCTGCTGATCATGACCAACCTCCCTGTCAACTTTCATGATCCTAGGCCCAAGTGTTCTTGAGTTATCATCTGCGGACAGACCGACTGACTGACTAACCAACATAGATCTGTAAAACAATATACCCCACCTTCTTCAAAGGGTGGCATAAAAAGATCCTGTGTGACCCAACTAATTACACTTAAAACAAACAACAGGTTTACTTGATCCTATTAGATTTTATTAGTGAGCCATTAAAACGTCCTGTTAACAGTGTTTAAAATACAAAACTACGGTATACATGGCAAAACCCTGAAATGGATTAAGAGCTCCCTCGACAACTGGCTTCAACTGGTAATCCTGAATGGTCCAAGCTCAAAGCCCATACCTATCCTTTCTGGAGTTTTGCAGGGGTCCATGGTTGGGCCCCTCTTTTTCCTTGCATACATAAATGGCCTTCCACAAGATATCCAGTACGTCAGACCTTTTCCTGACTAGTTTGAGGAAAAGAAGCTGAGAAAATTGGGGAAAAAATGGACAAAATCACTGTTTTGGAAAATATTATGTACTCATTTTAATTTCTGTTGTCTAGAACTTTGCCTGGGGGCTCTGACATGTATGAACAAACAGTTTCTGACTATGACTCAGGGAGACTAGTAGAAGATTCTGGGTCTAAACTTTGAATGAGACAGCTCTAGTGTTCGAAATTGAAGTCGAAGACTCTTTAACTTCTAGACCAATTCCTTTGATTTGCCCCTTCTGGTTTCTCAGGTGCATGTTTTAGTGTCTACTCCAAAAGAGACATTACTGAAGAGGCCTGCCTACAGACTGCCTGAAGACATCAGGTTTTTTAAGGATCCAATTAATGGAAGTAAATTACCTTGTAGGAGAAAATATTAAAAATATAAAGAGTTAAATAAAGGACTAATTTTGTTGTGGGAATTTACGTCTGAACAATATATACATATTGCGATTTACTACTTTGTGGTGGGGAAACCAAGCATTCCTGTAATACCATCAGATTGACAGGATAATTGCTAATACCTACAATAACAAAACACTAAAAAGGGGGGAGAATACGTATATGTACAATTACATGCTTTAAAAGGAAGGACAAGCAGTTCGGCAATTTTTTACAATACTGCAATATCATATGTCACCAGCAATGATTCACTCCCACAAACAAGGTTTATCCCACAATTCCTCACGTCGAATTGCCTACCAAAAATCGTAAACAAAAGCAATGCAAACTCCTAAATTTTCATCCGAATATAACGTCAACTTCAAACGCCTACAAATTTTCCAATGTGTTGAGAAAAAGTTTAGCACATCATCAAAAATAGTAGAAGAAGGCATGGTTTTCCGAATTTGACAGCATATAAAACATTATAATATGTATCTACACCGCACATTAATATCTGGTTCTTGATTCCGAAAGGATACTCTATGAAATTGGGCACGATTCGACAGTTCAGCCCTTTACCACCATTAAAACCGTTAATTCCTGTCTGATGTTTGTCCGACACCAGCGTATTAATTAACATAACGGAGCGTCATTTTGAATTAGCTTGACATGATGTTTAATCACGCCCGCGCTAGTGACACGTGGTTATCATCAGTATGTAATATAGAGATTGATAAACATGCAGCGTCAGATTATCATGTTTGTACCACTTGTTAATTAGCGGTAACAGCTTATGCTGTATTGTGTAATATGTGTTGTTAATTTAAAGTAATTATTTTATGTGCTTGATTCGATTAAATAAGCCGGTCGGCCGTTACGCAAATTTATTATCTTTGCCGAGGTATTTTGCTAGAGCAAAATAAAATATAAATGTTTTAAGTAATCAGATATTATTAGTATGGAATAGTTCTGGTGAAAAGATGAAATTTTATCAAGAATTTTTAATGTTTGCTTTCGTTTTTTTCATATTTATCACACGTTTTTGCGATCGTGATTTTCGGACTTTCTTATCCTTTCTTACAAGATTTTCTAGTACAATTGAAATAACAAGAGGACCATGATGGTCCTGAATCGCTCACCTCTTCCCACATGACCCAGTTTTGAGTATGACGTCGTTTTTTCTATTATTTGACATAGTGACCTAGTTTTGAACTTGACCTAGGTATTATCAAGATAAAAATTCTGACCAATTTTCATGAAGATCCATTGAAAAATATGGTCTCTAGAGAGGTAACAAGGTTTTTCTATTATTTGACCTATTGACCTAGTTTTCGAAGGTACATGACCCTGTTTTGAACTTTACCTAGATATCATCAAGGTGAACATTCTCACTAATTTTCATGAAGATCTCATGAAAAATATGGCCTCTAGAGAGGTCACAAGGGTTTTCTATTTTTATACCTACTGGCCTAGTTTTTGACCGCAAGTGACCCGGTTTCGAAACTGACCTAGATATCATCAAGGTGAACATTCTCACCAATTTTCATGAAGATCCATTGAAAAATATGGCCTCTAGAGAGGTCAAAAGATTTTAATAATTTTAGACCTACTGACCTAGTTTTTTACCGCAGTTGACAAAGTTTCAAACTTGACCTAGATATCATCAAGATGAACATTCAGACCAACTTTCATGCAGATCCCATGAAAAGTATGGCCTCTAGAGAGGTCACAAGGTTTTTTTTATTATTTGACCTACTGACCTAGTTTTTTAAGGCAGGTGACCCAGTTTCAAATTTGACCTAGACATCATCAAGGTGAACATTCTGACCAATTTTCATGAAGATCCATTCACAAGTATGGCCTCTAGAGAGGTCACAAGGTTTTTCTATTTTTAGACCTACTGACCTAGTTTTTGACCGCAGTTGACCCAGTTTCGAACTTGACCTAGATATCATCAAGATGAACATTCAGACCAATTTTCATACAGATCCCATGAAAAATATGGCCTTTAGAGAGGTCACAAGCTTTTTCTATTATTTGACCTACTGACCTAGTTTTTGAAGGCACGCGACCCACTTTCCAACTTGACCTAGATATCATCAAGATGAACATTCAGACCAACTTTCATACAGATCCCATGAAAAATATGGTCTCTAGAGAGGTCACAAGGTTTTTCTATTATTTGACCTACTGACCTAGTTTTTGACGGCACGTGACCCACTTTCGAACTTGACCTAGATATCATCAAGATGAACATTCTGACCAATTTTCATGAAGATCTCATGAAATATATGGCCTCTAGAGAGGTCACAAGGTTTTTCTATTTTTAGACCTACTGACCTAGTTTTTGACCGCACGTGACCCAGTTTCGAACTTGACCTAGATATCATCAAGATGAACACTCAAACCAACTTTCATACAGATCCCATGAAAAATATGGCCTTTAGAGAGGTCACAAGCTTTTTCTATTATTGACCTACTGACCTAGTTTTTGATGGCACATGATCTAGTTTCGAACTTGACCTAGATATCATCAAGGTGAATGTTCTGACCAATTTTCATGAAGATCTTGTGAAATATATGGCCTCTAGAGAGGTCACAAGGTTTTTCTATTTTTAGACCTACTGACCTAGTTTTTGAAGGCACGTGACCCAGTTTCGAACTTGACCTAGATATCATCAAGGTGAACATTCTGACCAATTTTCATGAAGATCTTTTGAAATATATGGCCTCTAGAGAGGTCACAAGGTTTTTCTATTTTTAGACCTACTGACCTAGTTTTTGATGGCACATGACCCAGTTTCGAACTTGACCTAGATATCATCAAGATGAACATTCTGACCAACTTTCATAAAGATCCCGTGAAAAATGTGACCTCTAGAGTGGTCACAAGCAAAAGTTTACGGACGCACGCACGCACGGACGGACTGACGGACGGACGACGGACACCGCGCGATCACAAAAGCTCACCTTGTCACTTTGTGACAGGTGAGCTAAAAAGCCAAAAAAAGTATGCATTTAATAATAATATGATGACTCTTGCAAAAGCAACTCTTATTTTAAAGCATTTTTTTGTGAATAAAAGCATGTGACCTTTAAATATTCAATGATTTGAGCATTTCAACTCTCCCCACCCACCTTGTTACAATGATAAGTTAACATTAGTGCAAGTCCATCTATTGCTAAGTGACAGTGTGTATAGTTGCTAAAAGTTGCAAGAATATGTAATAAAAACATAGTTTAAAGTGTTTATTATGCATAATTGTAAATTCCCCCGAGTGATAAAGTCCCCCAAAACTGCTGGTCGCGGGTTATTTTCTTCCCCCAATGACAGGCTGGGGCCTCTTCCCCCAGTCGTAAAAAAAACCCCTGCAGTCTGAACAAAAATATAGGTTTTGAGTGAAAATTACAGGCTATTTGGCCGTTTTAAAGGTTTTTTCAGAAGATTTAAAGGTTTTAAAGGTTTGCTCTGAAATTAAAGGTTTTTAAAGGTTTTAAAGGTTTCACTAGGAGGCCTGCATTACTGGAAGACTGACTTGTTTCACTGCCAGTACATGTATCTTTTCCTTTGAGGACATCATGTTTTTGTGTACCACTGGCGTGAATTTTCCATACTTTACCTCAATCGTGTTACTTTTTTTTCTTTTGTTGTAGCAATTAACTCCTCGATAGAGAGTACTAACAGTAGTTAACAAATATTAAGTACCGTTTAAGATAAAGAGCTACAACCCTAAATTTTTTTTGTTTTTTGTTGGGTTTAACGTCGCATGACACAATTATTAACCATATTGCGACTTTCCAGCTTTGATGGTGGAGGAAGACCCAAGGTGCCCATCCATGTACATTACTTCATCATGAGCAGGTGCCTGGCAGTGGGTAGTTGGTCTAAATACCCTACAAAATCACCAAAAACACTAGAAAAGTGGGAGATGGAATGGGATATGGTATCAAGTTATCAACATAACAAGAAGGAAACATTCTACCAAATTCTCTCACAATACCTGCATTATCATATTACCAGAATCTGTCACTTCAGCAAAATACATTAGCGTGGTTATCTCAAACAATCTCTCACTGGATGCCAACAAAAATACTGTAGGTCAACCAAAAAGGCAAAGCAAACCTTAAATTTTCATCACAGTAATATAACGGTCAACTCAAAACCCCTTAAGAGTTAGGTCCATGTTTCGGAGAAAAAAGTTTGCACATCATCAAATCATAGAAAGAAAGCATGGTTTTACATGAAAATTTAACAGCATATAAAACATTTATATTATTCTACAAAACCATTGTCAATTTACTCATATATATATTGAATTCCAGAAAGGGACTGCATGAATTAAGGGGCCACGCTTCTGGACAGTTCAGCGCCTTTAAAAACTCACCATTTTTAAAAAGCTGTTACATGTCCCTGTCTGATGCATTTGCAACAAAGTACCAGTGTTTAAACTTAACATAACTAGGTAAAACATCATTTTTGACAATTATTTACATTTATTTCTTTACAAATGGCATTCTTTTTTAAAGGGAGACAACTCCTTTAGAATATTTTAAGTATCAAACTCTATGGGACAGAACAATTAAACATGTATTGGACAGATAAGTTGTTTGTCAAGATGCTGTTCGTTTACTAAAAATTTCTGTTGTTTTATGATATACTGCTAAACCTTAAGTCCATAGTTTATCAGACCCCTGTCAGACCATATAACACTGAAGTCAGGTCTCCATAAACACAAACCAGAATAGACCAAACAGAAGCAGTTCAAAGTCGAGCAGCATATTGGGCTATGTATGAGCGTCACTGACATGCTATACTGTCTAAAACGCAGGTTAAATCTTTGGCGCACTGACTCCCGTCTTGCTTATGCATAAAATCTCAAATCATCTTGCTGCAATTCAAATGGAAGATGATCTCATCCCTCTTTAAAATACAACACAATCACCCAATTATCATCTGTCTTACCCTAAGTCCTCTTTACATAAAGGAAATCAATCTGTTTTTAGAGTGGTTGGTTGGTTGGATTTAATGTCGCACCGACACATGATAGGTCATATGGCGACTTTCCAGCTTTAATAGTGGAGGAAGACCCCAGGTGCCCCTCTGTGCATTATTTCATCACGAGCGGGCACCTGGGTAGAACCACCGACCTTCCGTTAGCCAGCTGGATGGCTTCCTCACATGAAGAATTCAATGCCCCCAGTGAGGCTCGAACCCACATCGATGAGGGGCAAGTGGTTTAGAGTCAGTGACCTTAACCACTCGGCCACGGAGGCCCCCGTTTTTAGAGTGAAAGTGTTGAGTGAACACCGCTTGACAATGATAATCCTGTTCATATTGTATCAGTGCAATGGAAAAGTTAGCTATCTATGTTACCTGCTATAAAGGATAACACAGTCATGCATCTAACAGTCCTGAAATTGTTTTCTTTGATTTTCTCATACTTCTAAAGTTTTTCCCATACTTTGATGAAATATATGGGTAGCACTGCAGAGATTGCTCTCATTCTAGCAGTAGCTTTCTCAACATATTTTACCTTGTGAAATTCTGTGGGTTTTAACTTTAAAAATCAAAGCCTTGAGATGTCTGATGGTTGACGGTTTTGCTAGAGTTATTTTCATTTTAAATGCCAATCTATAAATATACATGTATAAGAAACAAATACTTATGTGCCTCATATCTAAGATAAACTCTGCCTGACCTTACATGAACAGCTGGAAGTAGGGCTGTCATCGATAGAAACGATATCGATGTATCAACGATATTTTTTGGTTGATCGATTATCGATTCCCATTTTCAAAAATCGATATTTTACAGAGAGAAAAAACAACTGTCTAGATAAACACTCAGACCCTCTAAAACAACTTTTTCTGCCTGCAAAATGTGCCGAAAGTAACGGAAGTTGTCAAAAAAGGTCATGTCTAAACTTGTACCGTAGCAGTCTTTTCCCACTAGCCGGCACTACCTATATGGGTAGAAGTAAAAAGGGCTCAACTTCAGAATCTATTTGCAAAAAGTTACGTTGTCCTGTCTTGAAAGGTCGCTTCGTTGTTTGTGCATGTAAAAACATAGAGTATATATACTGTTTCTACGTCAATCTCGGCTTTTTACTTGTTCGCGTATAGCTGATCACTCAGTAAAAGGTACAGAATTTAGCTAGTGCCCGTAACAATAACAATCAAAGATGGCCGAAGAGGAAGCCGTCGCCGGCTTAAATAGTGGAAAAACAGTCAAAAGACGGAAGGAAAAGCTTTGTTTTGGTTCGTAGAAACACAGGGTGTTGCTTAAACATGCCTTTCAGTACAACAAACAAACAGTCAAACACTACAAATTTGAGGCCCATTGAAAACTTGGGCAGAAGTTAAAAAAGAAAACAAAAAAAACAACAAAAAAAAAACACGCGGTGCCAGTACCTAATCCGAATGTAAACTTGTGCAAGGTAAAAATTAAGACAGGGTATGAAACAGGCTAAAAATAAATAAAAACATTGTAAATAAATAAATTAATTAATTTAATAAATAAATAGTATCTGTGGAAGAGAAATGCAGAATTTTAGCTGTTTGAAACCCCCTGGTATTATAGTTTACTAGGTTGTAAAGTAGGATAAATGCAAAAGAGGAGTGAAGGCACAATGAAGATCTATAAAAGATTTCATTAATTTTCACTTATTTTATTTATTTCATAGATACAAATACAACACAATCAAACAGTAATATAAACAGTAGGCAAAAAAAAAGACATAACATTAACAAGAAGGTATATAGCATGCCCATAAACAAAGAGATTGTTAATCTAACTTAATAATCGATATATCGATGTATCGTCGATATTTGTCTTCCGATATATCGGTATCGTCGATATGCAAAAGACCCAATCAATGACAGCCCTAGCTGGAAGTCAGTGATGTAACCATGGGCTGGAATACCTAATCATTGACAAATCTTATATAATCTAAATGGCCAGTGTGAATGGATAGAGGATGAATAAGAACTGCTGGATCATTGATAATTCATCGCCATTGTTCATGAATGGGACTACTTTGTGTAGCACATGAACAAATTCCTTTGGATGTGATTTGGAATCAAATAAAGATGCGACATGACTGTCAGAAATACACTTAACTTTGGTAGCGGGATAAACCCGCAACCAAAAATTGTCTGCTTGTTGACATATTTCACCACAAAAAAAAGTCATATTTTTCCCAGGGCAATAAAATAATGTGTGATCTTTGCATTAAACATGCTTCACCAGCGATTTTTTCCTTCATTATAAAGTACCGGTAAAAGGACCTTTTTCTCAATTTAAAAAGGATTTTCTTTCCCAATTTCCATCAACATGTTCCCAAAATGACAAAGGAAAATGGTCAATTTGTTAAGTGGTTTGGTAATTTATTGACTTGTATGCAAAACAGATCCTAACTTTGCAAATATAATGACTGCTTGCAATTTTATGCTAAGTACTGGCCAAAGACCTCGAGCTATAAAAATAAATAAATCGGCAACTCGAAAGGCATATAGAGCAAAATTTAAGCTCGCCAACATCACGTGGGAACTGAATGAGATCTTGTTTTACTGGTGTATGAAACAGACAGCAGAAGGTTAAAAATTTGTGTCGTTAAAAACTTTCTACCAGATTGCTTGTTTATTATAAACTTTATAATGATAATGGTGTCTTTTAATGTTATATTTTCTACATGGGGAGGGAATGAATTTATGATTGGAAGTCTTAGAAATCAACAGTTGTCGTTTGAAAACTGGACCCGATTGGGTTTATTACGTCCTGTCTGTATCACCAGTGTAATACTTTAGTAAGCGTCTGCTAATCTGATCACGAGTGATCAAGTCAGCAAATGCTTTGACAAAAAATATTGTTTTTATCACGGCGCAATACTTCCCCTATTTTAGTGGTTATGACGCAATTTTCCCCTCCTTACAGGCCCCACCACCATTCCCCCAAAACTTAAAAAAAAACACTGGGAACTTTTCCCAAAGTGACCCAAAAACTTGCTGTTCACCATAACCTTGCTTTTCACCGTTTCTTTATCTTTTAAATTACTTGCAAATTTTCTTTGTCCAATTTTCTTTTAGGAAGTGGCTATTCTTACGGCCCCGTAGGAATAGCCTCGGAGGCTATTCTTACGGCTCTCCCGTAAGAATAGTGAAAAGTCCACTGATCGGATGGGCAGAAGCCATTTAACGTACATGTTTTTAGTACACAGTGATGTTTTTCTAATGTCCTTAACTTTCTTAAAACACAAATTATATCAATATTTTTTTATCAATGGAAAGGTTATAAAACAAGCAATTTATTAATTGTTTTTAATTATTATTTCGAAATAAGATGGATTAATTATGAACGCTTAACTTACACTGTTTTTCTAAAAAGTTTTGAACATCACTATACCGCTATTAAAATTATATGTCATTTAAAATGGTTATTCAATTTAAAAAAGATATTTTAATACGAAGAACACAAAACTGCCGTATGAATAACCACCTGCGGGCTTTTCAGTAATCATACGGGAGAGCCGTAGGAATAGACACCTGCGGACTTTTCACTATTCTTATGGGACAGCCGTAAGAATAGCCTGCGAGGCTATTCCTACGGGACTGTAAGAATAGCCACTTCCTTTCTTTTCTTTCTATATAACCTGTGTGGTTTGATGCACACAAAATTGTCTATTTCCCTGTAAAGGGTTAAAAACATCAATGGAAAGTATATTGTCGCCTCAACGCGAAACTAGTCTATGTGTATATAGAAATAGAAGCAGATAGACTAGTTTCGCGTTGAGGCCACGATATAGCCAACCAATAGTTCCTTAGAACTTCAAAAAATGGGGATATACCCCATTTTTCGACTTCTGAGATACAAACTGTCTGATACAGCATCTATTCTTTAAATAGGGTCGCTAAAAAGCTTTACAGAGCTTATGTTAACTGTTTCACAAAGCGACGGTAAATAAAATTTACCTTTACCTTTTACCTTAAGGGATACTGATCTGAATTGTTTTTATATGGCAGTGGCTAATAAGATAATAACATGCATGACACTTAGGCCTAAAAAAAAAAATTGTTTGTTTCCAGTGACATGGCCAAAAAAAATAGGGTAGGTAGGTAGGCATTTTTTTTTTTTTTTTAACCTACATGTAACACTATCGTAGTTTCAAACAGGGAGATTATAAACCTTATAAACATGCATCCTATTGTTATGTTTGATTTACACCCGGATGTACAATGACTTTGATGATGTTTTAGCAATATAAAATGCCATTTGATTGTGTATTTAAATATTATGAAATAAATATTTGCTTTACATGTTTGCGTTTTGTTGTTGTTGTTTTTTAATTTCCAGATTTATAAGCCCATCCGATTAGCTCAAGGTAGAGCAGACGATCTACGGAACAAGTGGTCATAGGATCGTTGTGTCCTGTATCATTCATTCTCCGCCGCTAATTCATGTGGAGAAGTTGGCAATTACTTGCGGAGAACATGGTTTATATTTAATTAAACGTGAAACTTGAATGAAATCTTGCTGTGTATTCTCTCTTTAAATAATATAATTTTAATATTGAATATTATTCAACAACCAACATTTATATTTCAAACTAAAACCAAGTAAAAGCACACTGGCCAGGAATATGATTTGCATC
The DNA here is from genome assembly GCF_021730395.1 of Mercenaria mercenaria. Lineage (NCBI taxonomy): Eukaryota > Metazoa > Mollusca > Bivalvia > Venerida > Veneridae > Mercenaria > Mercenaria mercenaria. The sequence goes on along the minus strand of NC_069362.1, from coordinate 85,820,464 downwards.
TTTGATCTGCATTGAGATTAATACCATCACCCCATACCCCAATCTAAAATTCTGGATTAACTGGAAATGCCAGACAATGAAGTTTTGACTGGTATGCCCAACATTTATATTTCACACTAAAACCAAGTAAAAGCACACTGGCCAGGAATATGATTTGCATCTTTGATCTGCATTGAGATTAATACCATCACCCCCTACCCCAATCTAAAATTCTGGATTAACTGGAAATGCCAGACAATGAAGTTTTGACTGGTATGCCCAAATTGTGAATTATTAAAGCTGCAAGTGGTCGTTCAACGTCTTACTACTACTATAAATCCGATCTAAAACCTGACTTTTCAAGCTGTGAAAGTGAAAAAAAAAATTGACAATTATCAGTAATTATTCTGATGATAAACTAAGTAATTAGCCTTGTTTTCATCATCAATTAACACCCCCTCAAAGAGCTAAAAGAAGTGTGTCGGTTATTATGGCATCTGAAGTGGAGATCAAAGCGGTATATAGTTGCCCGAGATTGTCATGGCATTACGTCATGTTTTCGCGCCATGTGACACATCACTGTCTAATCGTACTTTCTCGATTCCTTAAATTGTTGAGAAGAAATCAATAAAAAAGTTTTTTCTTTATCTTTTTTTTAAAGCGAATGTGCAATATCCCGAACAAACTGACATGTAAATGTGTCAAACCGTGAACGATGATAGTGGATCGTCTACCTCTGTGACCTATTTGCCCTCAAGGAATTTTACATTATTGTTTGAAAAGAATATCTAACAAAGTGTTGTGTCAAAAAATACATGTACAATGAATAATTTAAAACTTATTAAAATCCGCAACAACATCATACTGCTTTATTTTAAAACCACATTTCTATTTACGTTCACGAGGTCACGTAACCTATTCTGCCGTGCGAACAGAAATCTGTTTGCCAAAAATCGTTTTACTCCATGTATTTAAATTGCTGCCGCTTTTTCATTATTTAAGATTTTTTAATTGTGTACATTTGTACATTCTGGTGAAAAGTCTGAATTTTATTACCATAGTATGTACCGTTTATTTACTTTAAGAAAGAAGTAAATAATCAAGATCGCGCTGTTAGAAATTTTACAAAACATTATATGAAAATTTGATCGTTTTTAAAGAATTTTGCCTACATTCCTGTGGATATCTGATTGAAATTGTTATAGAACTCAAACTGTATTTGTTCTCAAGTGGTGTTGAAAATCTGAAGCGATTATATTAAAAAATGAATGCACTATGCGCGTTTTTTGTGTCAAAAGTAACAGGGATGTAAATTAGATATTACGATAGGGCGCACGTGCTTGTGGAATGGAAAATTACCAGCACGACGTTTTGATATTTTTACGATTCGCGGGTAAATTCCAGTCAATCCAGGTAATTTTGCCTGATGTAATTTCTCAATTTGGTAAAGTTACCACGAAAAAACTACTTGCTCGATCGGTGGAGTAGTCCATTCGTGCAAAGAGCTATAAAAATAATAATATACTTATTTGCAAAAATATGCGGCCCGATTTTACCACTAAAAAAGTTTAGGGTCGGCGGTAAAAAAATAGGGTAGGTCGGGTCACCGGAAACAAACAACTTTTTTTTTACGCCTTACCAAAAGAAACGAAGTAAATTTCGGCAGTATTGTGCATAGAAGCAAAATTCTGGTTCCCTAGCCTATGCACGGTATTTTGGTTAGAGAACTGGTTCCAGACGAATAAGTTCGCTGTCGATTGCATTTTTATATGGCAGTGGCTAGTGAACCGTCACCAGTGCAGCAGACCTGTGGTCTAGTGCACCGTCACCGGTGCAGCAGACCCGAGATCTAGTGCACCGTCATTTTTAATATATATAAAACATAGCCTTTTTGTAAAATTTATTTGAAAGATATTTTCACCAGTAATAAGCAAGAACATAATCAAAAGAATGAGTTAAGATAAACCTTGACTTACTTGTTAATTTATGGCTTTACCTCTGGCGCTGATCTTCGTTCTTCGGCAACGTTAGTATCCGTCATTTACTAAGATATTTCCGAATGACAGAATGAATTTCTTTGATTTTTTTTGTTTAATTTTCATGAATACCATATATTTTTGTCAATTTAAGTCGAATATATAAAAATAATTATTGTCTATATTTGGATATATATGTAAGTATACATATCAAAATTGAAATTGATCTTAATTTCAGTTTTATTATGTCATGGGACCGTAAATTCGGAAATATTGACATCTTGCAAGCAAATATTTTATAATGTACATGCACGGTGAAAACTGTTTATAATTTCAATATTTGTTATATTATTGATTACAATAGCTACATCTCACGAAATCCATGGTTAAAACTGTGAAAGACAATAAAGATTAAATTAAGACAATGAATGGAGGTCTACAAATGTAGGTGTTGTTGGATTGCTTGTTAAAGTTATTTAATGATTGGATTGGGCGTGTTTGTCTTTTGTGGTGGCAGCTGTGATCATGAGACAGTGAATCTGAAATACTGTTGCCAAAGAATGAAGATAGCGTGTTGAGGTAAATTGGTAAATTATAAGGTAAATCAAGGTTTATCTTACTTCATTCTTTTAATAATGGTCATACATATTACTGGTGACAAAATGTTATAACTATACTTCAAAGAAAGGCTATATTTTATATATAACAAAAATGACGGTGCCCTAGACCTCAGGTCTGCTGCACCGATGATGGTGCACTAGACCTCGGGTCTGCTGCACTGGTGACGGTTCACTAGCCACTGCCTTTTTATATGGGATAAGATTAGTGTCTGCTCAATCCTAAATAATTTTGAAGACTATGCAATGTTATTCAATATACTGAATAGCTCCAATGAAGAAATTTTATTTTCATCACAAATATAAAACACGCTACTGACCACAATTCGGCTAAGTTTTTTTCTCCTATTAATTTTGTTCATATATGGTACGAAGTTAACTGGGTACGAATATTGTTGAAATTTAACTGTTTAAATTTATCTTAATAAGGCAAAGCAAGAGAATAGTACTTTTGATAACATAATACTTACTAAGAAATCCTCCGATGGATCGCAAAACATGACTACTAGTCCTTATCCTTTGTATTTCCTATTTAGTAATGCTTAAAATCCATGTTCTAGTTTTCGACCATGACGTGGTATGCTCGATTGTTCCACTTTTTAATTCAGTCGAATCATTCCGAAAACTGGGACAGTTGATGGAACAAAGATGTATAAAATTTATTTTTGTAGCTCGTTGGATGGAATAACACATATCATCTAACATATTGAATATCATCTAACATATTGAATGTTCAACACTTTATTCTGAAATCTACATCTACATGATACTCAAGTTCTAGTTTCAGTTCAAGTTTATTTTTCACATAAAGGCACACTGTACTCATATAATAATGTGATGACAACATTGATAGAACCAGTATAAAGACAATACTCAGTGTACAAAACATCAATGCAGCATACAGCACACCTAAAAATAGAACTATTTATCATTAAGACGTTACTACTACAAGAAGTTACACATGTGCATCCAATTGCAACAGCCAATAAAGTTCTATTATAACTTATCACAAGAAATCATGCAATGGCATCATTTTTAGTCATGTACAACATTATGTAAAGGAAACTAATCGTTTTAATTGAATCAAAATTTACTGAATTAATTCTTCCCAGTCGTTGGATTGTAATCTGAGTTTTTGAGAAAATGAACTTTCAAATAATGTAGGGTGTGGAACGGCGAGCAAATACCTCTTTTTTTCTGCCATTTTAGTTAGTTAGAGAGAGAGAGAGAGAGAGAGAGAGTGTGTGTGTGTGTTTTGTCTTTTTTTCCGTTTTTTTCGTTTTCTTTTGTTGTGTTGTTTAAAAATTATTTACACTCGTTATAAGTTCTTACTTTATAAATGTATATTTTTAATCTCTTGCTTTACTAAATTCTTTCTTTTTTCTAGTGTTTTTTTCTCTTATTCATTTGGTTTAAATATTACACATAAATTACGAACAATGAACTGAATATTTTGTTACTTAACTTTTTTAGGGAAGGGCCGTAATTAATGTTGGTAAAACTTGTGATCCGACCCATTTGCTTTAAACAAATTACATGTTCCTGCTTCCGTATTTATTCCAATGTTTACTTATTATGTTATATGTTTTCAAAAGCAGTAAAATATGATTAAATCAAATCAGTCAATAACTGACTACGACTGGAAGGCGACTGTCTGGGTAGAGGTACTTTGGCACTTTGATGACTAGTTAGTATGCAATATTAATTTTTAGTACTACTATATTACAAGTTAAAGGTATGGTGGCATAAAACTGCCACCACTTAGTTATTAGTATTCATGAAACTTTCGCGAAAATGATGGAAGTTTTCACGTTAATAATGGAGGATTTCGTGAAAACAGAAACATATCATGAAAACTAGTTAAATATTTTAACACGAAATTATGCTAGTTAGTGCTCTGAACTGACACCACTTAAAGAAAGTTTGAGCTAAACAAGAGGATCATGATGACCCTATATCGTTTACCTGGGTCACCTTGCACACGTTATTGGACTAAAAAGGTTCGACAGTAGGGGTACTCTACCAGTCAAGACGTACCTCCCTATCAAGTGTGAAGATCAAGGCAAAATAGTTCGCCAGTTACTTTAAATGATAGATTTGCTTTTGAACTTTGACCCATTGACCTCATAATCAGTTTGGGACATCTATTGGTCAAGCCAAACATCAATAAATTTGACGGTTTCAAGGCTCAAGTGCTAACCTGTTATTTAACATAAAAGTTTCGACCTTGTCCTTTGACCATTTAATGACCTCTGCCAGTAAGGGTAAAAAACAAGGACAAATATCAAAAGGGAATACCATGTTCCAAAAACGCAGCCTCCCCAAAATGAAACACACACACACACACACACACACACACACGCACACTCGCATACAAAGCAAACGCACGAGGACAAAACAAACAAATAAAGGAACACAGTAGGGCACCGCCTTGGAACGGTCAGTGGCAAAAACACCACTGGGGAGCTTAAACCGGTTTATGGTGCGCACCCAACCTTACTCTTACCCCCAAAGTGTTCCAAAGACACGGGACAGTCTAAATAAAAGTAATCCCCGCCAAGAGAATCTCAAACACACGTAATGGAAACAAAAAGGCATGGCAATTAAAACACAAAAATGCTCCTGTATAAATATATGAAAAGCAAACCTTAAGAAACAAAAACGTATGTACTCAATGTCTTTGCAGAAGACAGAGCAATGTTCAAGAGAAACACCCTTAAGGACCCGACGAAACAGACCAGAAGACAGATATCAAAACAGTTCAGTCCTGGTGGGATTTAAAACTGCTTATCATAGAGTCCTCCTCCTCCCTCATCCGTCAGACACAATCAAAGAGGGAAGCGTAGTGTCCAACTGTAAACGGGTTGAAAACTAAACATTCGGTATGTCTCAAAACAGTTGAGTTCCTTAACTCCCTATCTATTTGGAACACTTCGGGACCATTTAAGGAACACGACAGATTTGGAATTGACATTAGACACATTGACCTCCAACTTCATAGAGTTCACCTATTGTTCAAAGTCAAGCGGTCTATGAAAATATATAATCTTAGTCCCAATGCTTTGGCAAAGTAAACAATAACACCTGAACGAAACAGACATGTATTAAAACTGTAAAATGGCCATAAAGGATCCGAGTGTGTAAAAGACCTATGACTCAAAAACAGTCGCAATTTTACAGCTGTAAAATCGAAGAATACGTAGTTACCACCCCTATAAGAACAAGAGCCACGTTGGACATGGCCAATCCCCTCCCTCCTTCCTCCACCCCCGACGCAAAGTTTTCATCTGAAATGTTGTGAAATATGTTAACTTTTGGTACTAAAGTATACACATATCAGTTAGAGATGCTATTTTATTTATGGCCATAAACTTAATGTCCTCTAGCATTGTGTGAAACGGGAGATAATTGAAAAAAGGAACGGTAGAGTTATGGTTCTTGTGCTTTGCACTTCCCCATATTTTCCTCTATTTATGCAGTTGGAATAAATTCCCAGAATTAAAAAAAATTGCAGAGTAGTTATGGTCCTTGTAAACTGCACTTCCCCTTAATGTCCTGAAAAGTTTATTTTCATGAAAAGTTAGCTGGTATCATGAAACGTTATCTGGTATGTTTTGGCAATTTAAAGCACTAACTAGCAAATTTTCATGCTAAGATATTTATCTTGCATTCATGAAAAAATTATATATGAATTGTTACTTTTCAAAATGAATTTTGATATTGTTTATAGTTGCTGGTTTGTTTTTCTGTTGTCTTTAGTATTTTATGTAACGAGTAATTGTTACCTTTAGACGTAACATTAGATTTCCATAGAACAATTAGACTCTCATAACCGTTTTAGAAATCCCTATCAACGGGTAACATCCTGCATGACTGGACCTGGACCAACGTAAGCCCCGTATATTTATATGAAAGGCGACAACTGTGACCCGGAAAATTATTTGAAACAGTGACCATAACCACTCGGCAACGGAGGCCCTTTTCAACAGCTCTAAGCAGTCCAAAGTATGAAGTTTTGCATCATTATCACACTTTTTCAGTTTTTTTTTTGTGTCATATGGATGAAAGTGAAAAAAAAACTTGAATATAATTATATGTAGGAAAATAATGTTCCATACTGATATAAGACTCAATCAAACTGAGTCTGCTATAATATTGCATGATTGCGTTCTGTGCTTCAAAAGGATCTAATCACAGATTTTATTAACTATCAAAACAGCAGTCTTTAATTGTATTGTGGCCGTTTTAAAAAAATTCCGTACTTGGACTGTATGTTGTTATAATTCATGGTCCTTTGAGAGAATGGAATACTTTCATTTTTACTATAATAATATTCCGCTCAAGCCGGTACAAAGGGGGTAGGGACGTGAGGGATATTGCACATTTCATTACCTCTTATGAACAGCCTCCGTCAAACCGAGTCTACTATTGTGTTGCATGATTGCATTCTATGCTTCCAAAGTATCTTTTCACATATTTTATATATGAAAAATGCAATTTACCTTTTATTTTGCACTATCAAATAGATATGAAATATCATATCATCATAATGAGATGTTTGGTTGAATTTGCTCAGTGGGAACTGTTAACAACTGAAACAACAGTCGTACATTAATATGTCCACTTTATGTTGTGGACGTTAACCAGGTCTCATTTAAATTGAATGGAAACTGTAGGAGAAGTTGAGTTTACACGAAAATGTGACGGGCGGACATACAAAATTACAGACGGATGGACGGTTTACACGCTATTTGCCCACCTGGTCTTCAATACCGGGGCCATAAAAAACTTCAGGTTACATCTTCTCAAGAACCACTTGATGTATCTTCATCAGACCTGGCTTTGTAGCATCATTGTACAGACTTCTTTCAAGTATGTTTTTAAGAAGTTCTGCTTAAATCTGTTTTAGGTTACAAAAATGTCTTGAAAAGTCTTCTGATGACTTCTTCCAATGAACCATTTAATTAATTATTAATAATTAACCACTTTAAATTGGTGTGTATGTAGCATCTACTCAATGATGAATTCATTACAAAGCAAAGATAAACAACTATTTAATATTACCAGACTTTTCAGAAGAAATGGACTGGTGCTTCGGCAAACATAGAGTGAATGCTTTGATGTATATGTAATGCGTATTTAAAGTGCAGTGATTTTTCTAATAACTTCATTAATTTTTTTTAAAGAACATCCTACTATATATCGAGGGCTTAGAGCGAAACTGGTCTATCTGCTTCTATTTCTATATACAGATAGACCAGTTTCGCTCTAAGCCCTCGATATATATAAATCGTTCCGAAATCAAAAACAGTTTAACTTACAAAATTAAATGCAAACCAATAGATCACCAATTAATGCTACCTTACTTGCCTAATTCACTATGTTCCTTTTCCCGCTTAAATGCTTCAAGAACGACATAGCTGGCCTTCTATTTTACATTAACAAACTTTAAAGGACTGTGCAGCAAACAGTAGCACATTTGAACTGTTTGTAACTTATATTTTTGTTGATGATAAGAAATGTATAAAGTTATGTTTTATGTCAGACACTTTTTTTTCAAAATACGCAAAATTAGCTAAAAAATAAGAACAACAGTTGTAGTGATGGTTAGATGATGCAATTTTTACAGTGTAATTTGAATCTTTTATTTCTAAATTTCCCATTTCTGAATTAATTTTGTTTAGTCTGTACAATAACTTCGTAACTTCGTAACTACTGAAGGGAATTGAAACAAACTTGTCACAATGATAGGTGACAATGGGAGGAATAACAGAGAACAAGAACAAAAACTATCATGAATAGTTATGCTAGGTACATTAGATCCAAATTTCAAATTTAAAGACATGAACAGTTACTTCATACAGTTTATGTAAACATAATATTAACAAGTTTATGTGTATTAACAATATTATGCATTACGTTTAAAATAGTATACGCTGTACAAACGTATAGACAAACACAGTATACTTCTAGTAAATGTGTACTACCACTAAAAACCTTGCCTTTTGTGCCCCCCACCCCCCATGAGTGTGGGGGCATATAGATTTGGTGTTGTCCGTGCGTCCGTGTGTGCGTGCGTCCGAAGTTCGTGACGCACCTAGCTCAAAAAGAAGTTGATATAAATTGATGAAACCTTGTATGAGTCTTTATCATGATATGAACTTGCGCATCTCCTATTTTTCGTCTGGCTCCGCCCCCTATTTCCAGAGTTATGGCCCCTGAAATAGTCAAAAATGTACAGTTTCACCTTCTGATGCGCCTAACTCAAAAAGTATTATATATATAGAGGATATTTGTTTGTTTTGAGTGAATATGAAATATATCTCACTGAGAAGTGAGAAAATTTCAAATATTTTCTCGGGCGCGTAGCGCGAGTGAAAATGTGAACATTTTCTCACTTCGAGGTGAGATATATTCTATATTCACGAAAAAACAAACAAATTTTCTTTTTATTTTATGCTCAATTACGTTGAGATGTGCATTTTGCAACAATTTTAATCTCAGCGCGGGAAACAGACGCGCGTAAACAGACATGACGTCAGACGTGTTGTGACGTTAGAAAGATGCACACAACATAAAGTTCCATTTTATTTTATTTTTTTGTTGCATAACGTTGTGAAATTCTCATTAAGTAAAATAATTTGAATCGAGAAATATACTATAAAGAACAAAGTGCGACTACAATTTTCATCCTGTTTTAAGCAAATAATTTAAAATTCATACACAATGTATGAGGGGGCGGAGTTATATCTCTCACAGTGTGAAAATATAAATTGTGTGAGTGATGAGATATTAAAATACTTAACTGATGGAATACAGTATTTCATTTGTTAGCATAAAATAAAAATTGATAAAACCTTGCATGAGTCTTAATCAGGATATGAACTTGCGCACCTCTATTTTTTTATCTGGGTCAGCCCCCTATATCCAGAGTTATAGCCCCTGAAATAGTCAAAAATGCACATTTTCACCTTGTGACACGCCTAGCTCAAAAAGTATTTGATGTAGATTCATGACACCTTGCATGAGTCTTAATCATGATATGAACTTGCGCACCTCCTATTTATCCAGAGTTATGGCCCCTGAAATAGTCAAAAATGCACATTTTCACCTTGTGACGCGCCTAACTAAAAATATTACATATAAATTGGTTCAACCTTGCATGAGTCTTAATCATGATATGAACTTGCGCACCTCTTATTTTTTGTCTGCCTCCGCCCCTATTTCCAGGGCTATGGCCCCTGAAAAGGTAAATATATTTGATGTGGATTATATATATTTTAAGTAAATATCTAAAGATAAAATATTTTAGTGAAAGATGACCATTGGATACCTTTAAGTTGCGATATATGCATTGCGAGAATGAAGAACCTTAAACATAATTTCAAATACTTATTCAAATTATGTCCGTTTTCTTGCTTTTACCTGTATGCAGAAATTCAGATATTTGATTAAGTTATACATACAAATTGGTTAAACCTGAAATACATCTGTTAATCTTGGCTAGGCCTTAAATCTAGTGAAAAGCAAACGGTTAAAACACTGACTTGAAAAGGAAACACTAATGCGTTATTAGAAAATGATTTAAGACATCTACCACATCAAATCAGATTTGCTATGGACTGATTAACAGCTGCATTTCAGTAGCCCATATAAACAAAAAGAGCAACTTAAGAAAAGGCAAAACAATAATAAAATGTACTTGTTACAAACTAAAAATAAAGCAAATCAATGAGCAACTAAAACATGCATAATACAAGCAACCAGCACATGCATAATAATAAGCACACTGAAAAATACAAAGGTTGGTAGAGGGTGGAAAAAAGCAGAAGCTAAACATAGCAAAGATAAATTAATTGAAGAAACAAGAACATCTACATTTCTGCCCGTCCCACGAGCTAATTAGACTCCTGAACTGATTCAGCCCCGTAACATCTCTGAAATGCTGGGGTAATGAGTTCCAGATCTGGGAGCCGCGGAACGGAAAGATTTGAGTCCGTATCTTGTGCTTCTTACCTGTGGGATTTCAGCCACGTTGGTGTATCTAAAAGAATAAGAATGATTTTTTTTTAATTTTAACTAAATCGTGGAGATAAGATGGTGACTGCTTATTAATTATATTAAAAGTTTCTACGGAATTATATATCTTAACCTTCTAATTTTTAAAGTTGGAAGTTGAGATTTAATTAACAGCTCTTCGTAATCTGACTGGTAATCATTGTAAATAAATCTTAAAGCTCTTTTCTGTATGTTTTCAATATTTTTTTGTATTTACTTCCCCACAGAAGTGCCATGTTAACGGACAGAAGTTGAAGTTTGATAGAATGAAAGAATAATATATATTTAGTTTTCCTAGTTTACATAGATGCATACCAATACGTTTTAAAACATTTAGTTTTCTGGAGGCTTTCTTACAAATATTTGAAATATGAGTCTCAAAGTTTAACCTAAAATCAATAGTGACATCTAACAGATTCACTTCGTCATCACAGTTTATTTTATTACCAGACAAATCAAAAGTAATATTACATTTTTTAAGTTTTAGGTCCTATAGCTACTGCCTGAAATTTGTCTGGATTGGCTTGCATCTTATTATCTGAGAACCATTTAATCAAAGACAGGCTGTCATGTTCTAAGGTAGATTTAACTGTGTTTGTGTCTAGATCATGATTTGCAAAGGACAAGGTATTATCATCAGCATAGTTGTATATCTGACTGTCTTGAAAAAAAATGAAATATGTCATTAAGGAATTTGTTAAAAAGCACAGGACCTAATATTGAGCCTTGAGGAACCCCTTTATATATTTGACCTAATTTAATACACTGCTTTCTTTCACATAATTAACTGACAATCAACTTCAGAGAATTTTCGGATACACCATAACTTTTTAATTTGAGGGTGAGTAAGTCGTGTGGCAAACAGTCGAATGCTTTAGAAAGGTCAATTAACACTGATGCTATATATTTATTTGCATCTAATGCCCGTTTCCAATCCTCAGTAAGTCGAAGTAGTGTTGTCTGACAGCCATAATCTGATCTAAATGCTGACAGATATGTGTTAAAATGTTGGTAAAAAAACTGGGTTAATTGTGTATTTATTGCTCTTTCAAATATTTTAGAGACAGCAGGTAATATACTAACAGGACGGTAATTTCCCTTCTCTAATGTACTCTTTTTCTTATGTAAAGGTGTTACACCAGTAGTGTTTCCAAAATGTTAAACGAACTAAACGGGCAAACCCTAGAACAACGCCGTAAGATCAGTGCAGTTACTATGTTGTATAAGATCCAACGACACCTTGTTTTTGTTGACCACAGTCACCTTAGAAGAACTAGAAACCTGGACAATTTGATACCGTATTCAAAGACACACTATCATGCAAACTCCTTTTTTCCCAGAAGTATACTATCACGCAAACTCCTTTTCCCCCAGAAGTATAAGTCTGTGGAACAGACTCCCTGTGTCTTTGCAAGCTAGTCCCAGCTTAGAAATATTTGCTGGGCAGCTACCACCCTTTTATCAGTTCTAATTCAACTTCCTGCTTTTACTTTTAATCTGGACTATAAAATAGTTATTTTACTTTATCTTTGTGTTTTTACTATTTTAACAGCTATCCCTGACAACGCGCCTGCTAGTCATAATCGTTAACGATTGCTAAACAGTAAAACATAGACATCAACCCTGATTTATATGTTCTGCCTACTGGCCAGTCAAATCTCAGACATCGAACCAAATCCAGGTCCTTGCAGTGGCACCCAGTATCCTTGTGGTAAGTGCTCAGAAAATGTCTCATGGTCCCAGAAAGGTATATTGTGTGATGACTGTGAAACATGGTATCATGCAGACTGAAGGTGTAAGTAATTCCACTTACAACAGGTAACCAGACTCAAAGTTTAGTTGGTATTGTTGTCAATGCGGCTCTCCCAATTATTCAGTTTCATTGACTGATTCCCTTAATAGTCTTAGTGATACTTATAGTTTATTAGATTTATATCGAGAAATGTGCATGAGTTCTACAGCTGAAATACTGCGCGACTTTAGGAGCGCAATATTTTTCCGCTGTAGAACTCATGCAATTGCATATTTCTCGATGCAAATCTAATAATATTTTATTACATACACATCGACATTTAAAATTATTATATAAATGATTCAAATTTGTTATTAAGCCAGAGTGAAATTGAAAATATCGTCGTTAAAGAACTTTTAAACGCGACGGCATACATGAAACTGACGTCACAAATGACGTCACGCACCCGATATGAAATTTGAACGTCAAAATGGAAAACTATTGACGTTTCAGGTTCCATTGAAACTAAACGGAGTTTTTAAATGAGTATGTAATAATTCATATTATGCACCCCTCACTAATGATCATCATAATATCAGTACAAATGTAGACCACTCCTCTTTTCTTCAAGACGCTTCTCCAACCCCAAAAGCAACATCCACCCGCAACCCCAAAATTAAGTCAAGGTCCCCTAAGGTTAAACTCAATAATTCAGAGCGTCTCACTATTCTCAACATCAATTGTAGGTCTGTAGAGAATGAAATACCTGACTTGCACCTAATGGTTGACCAAGTCAAACCTGATATTATCTGTCTCACTGAAACCTGGTTAAAACCAGACGTCAGTTCTTCTGAAATTTTTCCAGATACCTTGAACTATAGTGTCTGTAGGGACGATAGGTGTGGGGTGTAATGATTGCCATCTCCAAGTCATTACTCAGCCAAGAACAACATGATCTTAAAACTAACTTAACATAACCTGGTCAAAAATAACTCTAGCTGGTATAAGAAACATTTTTGTTGGAGCATACAATAAACCACATGAACTTGATGATTTATCATTGTCCGAACTATGGACATCCTTGAGTAAAATCCCGAAGGATAGCATAATATGGCTCCTCGGAGACTTCAACATGCCTGATATCCACTGGGTCAACGAAACACTAAAACCAAATTGTAAAAACTGAAGTCTCTATGAAGATTTTATGGAAAGACTATCCCACCTTAATTTGGAACAGATGGTAAAAGTTCCAATCAGGTTGTCCAATACCCTTGACCTCTTCCTTACCACCCACCCATCCCATGTCCACCTCGTCAAGACACTTCCCGGCCTAGCAACCTCTGACCATAACATAGTATTTCATGAGGTTAAAATAAACAGAGGGCGACCCATCCAGCCAAAGCGACTAATAAAACATTATCGGAAAACTAACTGGGATAGGATCAGATCAGACATGCGATCGTTTAGCAGTAGTTATCTTAGTAAGGCCCACACAAACCCTGAAGAGGCTGGGAACTCATTTAAGGACAGCTTAAATGAGTCTTAGCAAATCCCCAAAGCAAGCACAGCACCAGAAACTCAAGTCCCTAAAATCCTATATACAAAGGCAAATAAGATCCTCATATTGGTCATACATGGAAAATGTCATCTTTAGCCATGATTCCCAATCCGATAGTAATAAGACATTTTTATAGCTACATTAAACACAACAAAAAAGAAAATGTCGACATAGCCCCTCTCAAATCAGATGGCATCACCCACACTGATCCAGTCGCCACAGCAAATATCCTTAATAAACAAGTTGAATCAGTCTTCTCCCCACCTAAGCCCCTAAGCCTTAAACATCTATGCTCCAAACTGTTAACATCCCCTTCTTCCCTAATGGATCAAATAAATGTAACTCCAGAAGGTGCTGACAAACTTATTCTTGGTCTATCTCCACATCAAGCGTCGGGGCCGGATGAAATATCCCCCCGTGTTCTTTAGGAACTTCACCAGGAAATCGCTCCCGTCCTTTGTCACATCTTCAATTTATCCCTAAATACAGGCATTGTCCCTAAAGACTGGAAAAAAGGCAACAGTTGCACCAGCTTTTTAAAAAAGGTCTCAAATCAAAACCCAGCAACTATCGACCAATTTCTCTGACCTGTATTGCGTCCAAACTCCTTGAGCACATCGTGGTCTCAAATCTTATGTCCTTCTTTGATAAACACAACATTGTCAGCCAACATGGTTTTAGGTCGGGTCATAGTTGCGTAACTCAACTTATTAATTTCGTCCAGGAACTTTATAACAACTTAGAACAAGGCCAACAAACTGACGCCATCGTAATGGATTTTTCTAAGGCATTTGACAAAGTCGACCATCTGAGGTTAACCTACAAGTTACTTGTAATCTCTAGGTGTTAGTTCCCAAATAACTAACAGGGACAAATCCTTCCACTCCAATCGTACTCAGAAGGTCGCAGTTGAAGGTCACTTGTCCAGTGAACTTCCAGTCCTGTCTGGAGTTCCACAGGGGTCTGTCCTTGGGCCCTGCCTTTTCTTAGTATATATTAACGACTTGCCAGACTCAGTCAAATGTAAATCCCGAATGTTTGTGGATGACACCATAGTTTACCTTACAGTCAAACAAATAGTGATAGCATATCCCTTCAAGAAGATCTCCATTAGTTAGAAAGGTTGGAAAGAGTCTGGCAAATGGAATTTAACCCTGGCAAATGGAATTTAACCCTGACAAATGTGAAGTCCTCTAAGTAGGAAGAGTAGTCCCACATAACACAGAGTTAAAGTCCACCTCATCAGCTAAGTATCTAGGAATAACTATCACCAATGATTTGAACTGTTCACAACAAATAGAGAACATAACCTCTAAGGCAACCTCTTCCCTTCGATTTATTCAGAGAAATGTCAAGACAGACAACATAAAGGTTTAACAAGCCGCATACACCACTTACGTCCGCCCCCAGTTGGAATACTGTTCAAGTGTGTGGCATCCCTGGCAGAAATCTTTCACCCATAAATCTGAACGGGTCCAAAGGTCAGCAGCTAGGTACGTAATGAATGATTACAACTACACAAGCAGTGTTACTGAAATGTTGAAATCCCTATAATGGAAAACTCTCCAGTTTCGCAGGTTAAACTGTTCACTACTTTTATTCTACAAAATAAGGACCCAGACTGTCGCAATTGACCAAGGTTACCTGACCTCCATTAGAAATCTTAACTACTTAATCCCTCATTCCAGCACTCAATACCTTGCTAACTCTTATTTCCCTAGAACCATCCGTCTCTGGAACTCCCTCCTCACGTCAGTCAAAGCTAGCCCCCCCCCCCCACCCAGCCGCAGTATCTTTACACAGAGGCTGGCGTTGGTCACTATGTAATTCTTCCATTCTGTCCTATTTCAGCTGTAACATACTGTCCTTTTATCTTTTACTTTTAATACTGTAATATACTAAATTTCTCTAACAACTGTTTCTCTGACAGCGCCGACCAGTCATAATCGGAAAACGATTGTTGGTTGTACAGATGTAGATGTAGATAGACATAAGTAGAAGCGACAAGGAGTATAAATTCAGCAGGCTGTATTTAACGAACTGTAGTTTTCTAATATAAAAGTTAACACCCATTTCCCTTTTTGTTTTTGTATAGTAGCGATATAGTTCTTTACGTGAATACTGTATAAGTCTCTGAAAATCATATATGCTAGAAAATGTCGAAAAAACGTTATAAAAAGTAAGTGGATTTTATATGAAATAAAGAACAACCAGATTTAGTGGTGTTTAGCCTTTAGAAGTTCACTACCTAC
The DNA here is from genome assembly GCF_021730395.1 of Mercenaria mercenaria. Taxonomy (NCBI): domain Eukaryota; kingdom Metazoa; phylum Mollusca; class Bivalvia; order Venerida; family Veneridae; genus Mercenaria; species Mercenaria mercenaria. The sequence continues at coordinate 85,804,292 of NC_069362.1, read as the reverse complement.
AAAATGTTGTGGATAATATGACAGTGTTTTTTAACACCGCACCGGCCGGCTTGATTTCTGCGGGAAATTGGAACGAAAAAATAAACATTTTTAGGGTATTTCGGCATAAAAAGTTGTGATGGCAGCTACAGCAACAAAGAATGCAATCACTCTGAAGGGCTCGACTGAAACAGTTGCAGAATTTTTTGGTGATTTTCGTTATTTGTTTATTCGTTGAGAAATTATATTCCGCAAAATGAGGTTAGATATTGCAAATTATTTGGAAGGCCACAGGCACAAGTTACGTATACTAAAGTAAACCCTGGGAGAGAAAATACCACTGTCTTTTCTGAGGCTCGAACCCTGGACCCCGTGATCTGTAGGCAGACACTAAAGGGTTAACCCAACACAAGTCTGTTAGTGGTCTTTAGTGCCTCCTTAGTGGTGTTCTCGACATACATGTGTTCTCGAGCTATTATGGAAATAGCTTGTATATTTTTGCATGCAACATAATCCTCAGAGGTTAATACACACAAATGTAAACATTGTGTCTGCTGTTTTAAAAATGAAAAAAATAATTAAGCAGGCTTCTCGGAAACGGCGAAATTGGCGTCCCTGTAAGCATAATTGGTCCCGGTATATGCGTGTTTATTGCAGCTTGGGAGTCCCTGGACGCATGTTTCTGCAGTGAGACCCAATGAAAATTGATTACGTTAACCTGTGAATACACAAGATTTAACTCGAGAGCAAAACATGTGGGCGGAGTTACTCGCTTGTCACCGATAGCGGCGTATAGCCAATCAGCGTTGCCCGTTTCCACTACATCGCGAGACAGGCGGCATATGTATGACAGAGCTCCAGATAAGCTTTTGATGCAATTGGGTATTTACCCATCACTTTTTATCTGAATTGGGTATTGGAAATCTGAATTGGGTAAAGGCTTTTCAGAAGTAATTGGGTATTTGCTAAAATCAGTTGGCTATTTCACCAATCTGGCACAAATAATTGAGTATCCAGCATGCCCATTCACGCACTGCGGTACATGAATCACGCACAAAATATCAAATGCACGCAGAAAAATCACTTGTTGGGGGTACATGCACGCAGAGATTCGGAACTCCAGTTCAGCTGCCATATCGCTGTTTATTTCATCGAGCACTTGACAGTTGCTTGTATGGTCTAAAACGCAGATCCGGTCCACGAACATTATAATTTCGTTTCCATCACTGAATTCTCGGCGTAATTGTCAGCTGCATAGAGGGGTTTGGTAAATGTTTTAGTCGGACGTCACACGGGTCGTGTGCAAAAATTTGAAAAAAGAATGGATACGAAACGCAAAACGGTTTTTCAGTTTTAATAAACTCAGCAAAAGGTTAACAGTATTTTATTTTTCGATATTTAACTGCAATTTTGATACACATTGCATATCTGTAATAGTTTGGGAATTTATTATTTATCAACAATTTTTACCAGTCTTCAGTTGACTGTATGTTATTTCGGACGAATCATGTTCCGTTCACGAAATTGGGAATACATGAACCTTGCTGAAAACATATTTATATTTAGTATAATACAGAGCTCCAGATAAGCTGCGTATTTGCGTATTTACGCAATTAAAATTGCAGAAAACCCAATTGAATTCATACAGTGTGCGTACTGAAACGCAGTTAAAATTCCTAATACCCAATTCGTAAAAAATAGCTTGCGTATCGCATTTTCATTATAACTAGAACGGGTACGAGACTTTAACGCTAGATTTGACTGACTGGTTATACGTAACTGCAGAACAGGTTGCAATTTATCGGAAAAATAACAGGACCACTCAGTCGGCTGATCGGTGTTATTTGGACGCTTTGTAAACAATTTTACGCCGATAAAATGTAAAGAGGTTGCAGGAAAAAACATTGTTGCAGCACAAACAAACAAATTAGTGGGATATTTTGCTGTTCAACAATGACAGTTCTGTTTGTGACGATGTAGTGTCACCAATACTGGATGACATCTTTTGGGAGAATGCATATTGCGGTGACCACATCGTTCGGGATATTGTGGATGAACTGATCTCAGACTGCATTAAAAGTGAAAAAGAAAACAACAGTATGAAACATTCATTACAATTTTAAATACATTTTTGTATTAAACATTGAAGGGCGCCATTAAAATACTTAGTCAGTCCTGTTTAATGATATATACCATGTATACTATATGCAAAAAAATACTCAATTGTTAGTGCGAGATTGGTAAAATATCCAATTGGTTTTAGCAAATACCCAGTTACTTCTGAAAAGGCTGGGTAATGATATTATTTTTACCCAATTCAAATTTCCAATACCCAATTCAGACAAAAAGTGATGGGTAAATACCCAATTGCACCAAAAGCTTATCTGGAGCTCTGATAATATAGGGAGGGGTCTTTTGATTCAGAATTCCGTATCTTAACTTTGGAAAAACATTTTACATTTGAATTTTTCCTAAAATTATCTCATCTGTTATACCCCATCCACGAGAGTTCTGCATGAAAAAAGCAAACAAAAAAAAAAACATGTAATATACAAATTTCAGTAGTTAATTTAAATAGAAAATTTTCAGATCTGCCATGTAGTGTACCCCCAAATTTTGAAGTGTACCCCTATTTTGCAAAAGCAGGGGGTACATGTACCCTCAACTTTGAAAATGAGTGGGCATGCTGTATCATATAGCTATTACTTAAAGGCATATAGCTCTGTAAATCATTTTTTCTCTTCTAGGTCAATTACCAACCTCACTGGGTCAAGTCCCATAACTGACATGTATTTTGGGCAAATTATGCATCCTTTTGGACTAAGAAAATCCTGGTTCAAGTTTTGCATGCAAGTTACTATCTCCAAATCAAATGCAGATATTGAATTGAAATTTAACTTAAAAACTGTATCTTCAGGGTTATAAAACTAGGTTATAGCATCAAGTTCCATAACTCATACATGCATTTTGGCCAAATTATGTCCCATGTGAACATAAAACTTCTGGTTAAAGTTTTGCAAGCAAGTTACTAGTCTAAATAATGAGACCTTGGGCAGACTGATTTTACATTTTGATATTTTACGTTGTCTACCTAGAGGTCTCAACCAGAAACAATCAAAACTGTGGTGGAAACTGTGGTCAACTGAAATTACGGTTTATCAGTAGTCATGATTTTTCTTTAGCCCTAACTGCTTACTTGTTGTTTTAAATCATAAATAGTAAATAAAAAACATAAGAACAGGACATATTTATCAAGAATTTCTGTTGTAAAAAATTTAAACCTTAACGTTTCAGTCGTCTTCATGTAATGGCGGTCGGAGGTGTGACCAATGAAAAGGCTTTGTGTAGTAATGTGTTTACCGGTGATAGGCCATTTTCCAATATGTAGTACACTCGTGTTAAACCTTGGCATTTTTTTAACTGCCATAGTTTGAATTTTTCTCAAGAAATCTCGGTAATATATACATCATTGAAAAGGAAAAATTACAGGCTTTCTGTGTATGTATTTGTTTTTTTTATCCGTTGCATTATTATAACATAATTCCCGCCCAACGGATTCCATTGGGTGTTACTTACGCAAAGAAGAGGACAGTGCTACCACATTCTTTACCTTTTCTGGTTTGTACTCGGAGGCGGATATCGACAAGTCAAAATAATATAACGATATTCAACTCCAAAGTACAATTATTTGGACTAGCAAGTTATTATCTCCAAAACTAATGCAGATACTGGATTGAAACTCTATAGATATTCTAACATTAAGGGTAATATTCCTGCTTCTGGGACAATAATTCGAATAGTCGAGCATTTGCTGTCTTACAGACAGCTCTTGTTTGACATAGAAATTGGTTAAGTTTCGCATACAGTTCCATATTTTGTCTAAACTGTTTGATATATGGCTTTGAAACTTTGAACACTTGCTTGCCATCATGGTCACACATTGCCATATAGTGCAAGACTTATTGAAAGCCACAAATACAGGTACATTGTTTGTCTTATCTATTTTTCTTCTTTTGTCTGAAAATCTTTGGTAATATTTTGACCCAATACTTCCATCAATACTTAGAACAGTTGAGTGCGCTGTCAACGGATAGCTCTTGTTTAACAGAACCTGTTGTTGTGATGCAAAGTTTGAAAACCTGCTGGTTTTTGTGGAATTTTCATATTTCTTGTTTTCAAACTTGTATATTTTTTTCTGTATCTTTTCTTTTTAATGTCTTAAATTTCTTAATTGCCATAATCTGTGTCCATCAAACATCCTTGTAGGGCAGTCTATAGGCCACTTACACTTAGAAAATTGCTCTCAGATCATTAGGATTTTTATACTGCATTATAATATATACATTCTTCATAAAAAAATAATCCCCTATTTCATGTATTTCAGACTATGGTATAAACAGTATCCTGTATCAGCGAGGTATTTATCCACCAGAAACCTTCACCAGGGTACAGAAATATGGGCTTACCCTTCTAATCAGCACAGATGAGGCCATCAAAAAATACTTATCACAAGTTATCTCACAAATTAAAGGTACCATGTGAAGAAAGTATAAGGTTTTTATGCCAGTAAAGAGTGGCATACAATAGTAATCACACTGTTTCTTAGTCTGTCCAAAATACTTAGTGTCTCGTCTTTAACATTTAAGCAAACTGTGTACATTTTCTTTTGTGTGATGTATGGCAGTTTAGTTGATGCAACACCTAATTTTTGAAAGAGGGTCATGACCACTTTGTATTTGGCCTTTGGACTTATTTTCTGTTCAAGGGGGTCATTTTAAGCTTGACTCTTTTTCTCTTTGAGTGGGGCAGACATCTATTAGTTTAGTGTTGGGTATCTTTAAGATTAAGGTACTAGTAACTGGGGTCACATTTTGTAATCGTGCTGGTTAAAGTTTTTATGACAAGCTTCTCAGTTTCATACTACCTTCACTACTGCCCCAATAATCATCAAACATCACAGTAGGATTAATCTTAGTAAGGGGCAGAAACTTTTTGGTTTAGGGTCAGGTACCTAAAAGGTTAAGGTCACTGGGGTCAGATATTTTGTAAGAGTGTTGGTTAGATTTATTGCACTTATCCCTGTTTGAGATATAAGGTTTCTTAGTCCTGGTATCCATCACTTTCAGTTCTAACCATTGCCTCTACTTTCGGCTTCCCCCACCCTGTCAACAAGGAAAAAAGAAGTTTCCATAAATCACAACTTATATCTCATATTGTTTCTTAGATTCCATCATACACACCCACATGTTTTAGTTTTTAGCTTGATTATCATCATTTCTAATTTGTAATGATGCACGAACCAGTGCTTACTTACGGTTACTAGACTGGGAATGAAAATTTGCATGCCATCAGAATCATTAAGGGGGGCATTTGGAAATAGTGTGCTAAAATGCATAAAATGTGCATACAGAAAACCCATTGGGCAGAAAATTTCACTACAAGTGTGGCAGATTCCTCTGAACTGGGCTGGAAGCCACTGATAGCTGAAAAATGGGGTGTTGTCACCTGTCATTATTGTAAACTTTTAAACATGAATGCTGTAAGGATTAATGAAAAACATTTTTGAATGCATCTTCAGCTGTAAGAACAGTGTTATTTGTATAGCTTCAACATTAGTAGATATAGATTCTAATGTAACAGCATATGTATATGTTAAACAGAGAGTGTTTTTTTTGCTCTGTCTAGATTGTAACAGAAGCATGAAGTTTTCATAGTCATACTAGGCACAAGTTTTGTAAGATGCAATCAGATTTGATAGATACTAATTACAGATCATGTTAAAATGTACTTTGCTAACTTTGTACAAAGTATCATCTCTGAATTTGATCTTTTGTCAGCTAAGTTTAATATTTGCTTTATGTCATCTATTTTAGAATGGCTTCTCAATATGACTGTAAACAAGCTAGTGGTTGTTATAAAAAGTCTAAACACGAATGAAGTGTTGGAACGATGGCAGTTTGATGTGGAGTGTGATAAAACAGCCTTAACTGATAGGTCAGTCAAGATTTTAAAAAATCTTATATACAGCCAGAAAACATAATTATGGATTTTTTTCTGAATCAGATCCATGCATCATTGAATTAAGTTATGGTATTGTGAAATAGGCATAAAATTTCATGGTTTTGACAAAAATGATATTTTATTTGGAACATAAAATGGTTAATTTCAAATATAATTTGAATGGATATTTTACTTTTTCACAGGGATTTGTCCTTATGAAATGAATTCCATGAAAATAAGCTCCCTTGAATATAATGTTTGCAATAAAGGACTTAATCCTTCACTTCAGCACCAAATTTTCATAAATGTAACACATGTTGATTTTTTGGCATATATTTGTTGACTTGTCAGAAAGTCTCCTAACTGGGAACACAAATTCATTTTCTTAGCTTGGCTATTCATAGAAAAGACAGCTTTTGCACTCACTCATTTGATGGTGACAGAATCCCAGTTTGGTTAAGCCTTTTAGCTGGACTATTCAAAGAATAGGTAGAGCTATTGGACTCTCTCGTGCGTCAGCGTCCCAATCTGGTTAAGTTTTTGTATATAAGCTGGTATCTCAGTAACCACTTGTGGGAATGGATTGAAACTTTACACTCTTATTCACTATGAGTATGATAAACTGACTTACATGGCGCAGGTTCCATAACTCTAGTTTGCTTTTTTTTATGCCCCTTTTTTGACTTAGAAATTTTTGGTATCTCAGTACCCACTAATGGGAAAGGATTGAAACTTCACACACTTGTTCACTGTCATGATATGACATGAAGTACAGAGGTTCAATAACTCTACTTTGCAGTTTTACAAAATTATGCTCCTTTTTTCGACTTTAATATTCATTCAATTGACAAGGCTGTTGAATAGTCTAGTGTTGCTGTCCTCTGACAGCTCTTGTTATGTTTATGTCTGTTTCATTGTTTTAATTTAAATGACAGCCGAGTATTGCTGTCCTCAGACAGCTCTTGTTATGTTTATGTCTGTTTCATTGTTTTAATTTAAATGACAGCCGAGTATTGCTGTCCTCAGACAGCTCTTGTTATGTTTATGTCTGTTTCATTGTTTTAATTTAAATGACAGCCGAGTATTGCTGTCATCAGACAGCTCTTGTTATGTTTATGTCTGTTTCATTGTTTTAATTTAAATGACAGCCGAGTATTGCTGTCATCAGACAGCTCTTGTTATGTTTATGTCTGTTTCATTGTTTTAATTTAAATGACAGCCGAGTATTGCTGTCATCAGACAGCTCTTGTTATGTTTATGTCTGTTTCATTGTTTTAATTTAAATGACAGCCGAGTATTGCTGTCCTCTGACAGCTCTTGTTATGTTTATGTCTGTTTCATTGTTTTAATTTAAATGACAGCCGAGTATTGCTGTCCTCTGACAGCTCTTGTTATGTTTATGTCTGTTTCATTGTTTTAATTTAAATGACAGCCGAGTATTGCTGTCCTCTGACAGCTCTTGTTATGTTTATGTCTGTTTCATTGTTTTAATTTAAATGACAGCCGAGTATTGCTGTCCTCTGACAGCTCTTGTTCATCTTCGAATCACTTTCCCCTCACTGATATGGATTCAGAACCTTGCTTTGGGTGTAGAACTCTACATGTGAGGAAGCCATCCAGGTGGCTTATGGAATTCCATTGTTTTGACTTGCACCTGAAAGAATGCCTAAAGAGGCTCCTAGGGACTACCTCCGCTATCAAAATCTGGAAAAATTAGCTGTGTCAGTGTGTGTCTAACCCCAGTTAAAAAAAAGAAATAAAGCAAATGATTATACTGGGACATTTTATAATTATGCTTAAGACATTGGGATTTCATTTCAGTAAAGTTCTGTATGCATGGCACAAAAAGTCAGTTTATGTTCCATCACAGTGAAATGCAGTGATTTCTTACTCAAGTCTGTCTCACCTAATTTTTAACCTCTGATGATTTACTTACATGATCTGTAAAATTTTCAAAAATGGCATCATTAATGCCAGAATGTTAATTTCTCTAGGCATTTTTAAATCTCTGTGTATTAAAACTTTCTCTGAGAGATGTATTAGAAATTTCAAATTTAGTTACATGCCCATGTAGTTCCCCTGATGTACCGGTAGGTGATTTCCATAAATTTATCATTTGACTGTAGTTTGTTGAGGCCATGTGAATGTTAATACCACAGTGCTATTTCAACTAAATATGCATGGAATTAATTTAAAATCTCCCTGTTACACTTCATTAGTTTAACCTAATGCTTAAGCACTCGTGTTTAAATTCTTTTGATTTCAGCAAACCTCGTGAGAAGTCAGAGAAGGAAGTGAATGGAGAAATACGAGCTGTTATACGACAGATCACTGCTTCTGTAACATTCCTGCCACTTATAGAGGAACCTTGTATGTCTTTACCGCTTTTAAGTTTTCAATAATTTGTATCAATTTTTGATCCCCATCCAAAGGCAGAGGGAATATGGTTTTGTCAGTCCATCCATTTTTCCGTCTAACTTTCCATCTGTACGCCCAGAATCATGTCAGACAATAGTTATATATCACATATATAGTGTTTTTATTCCATTTTCTGGGGCCTCCGTGGCCGAGTGGTTAGAGTCGTTGACTTCAAACCATTTGCCCCTCATCGATGTGGGTTCGAAACCTCATTTGGGGCGTAGAATTCTTCACGTGAGGAAGCCACCCAGCTGGCTTACGGAATGTTGGTGGTTCTACCCAGGTGCCCGCTCGTGATGAAATTATGCACGGAGGGGCACCTGGGGTCTTCCTCCACCATTAAAAAGCTGGAAAGTCGCCATATGACCTAAAATTGTGTCGGTGCGACGTTAAACCCAACAAAATAAATAAATAAATATTCCATTTTCTACTTGTCTGGAGTCATATCTCAGAGTTGGTTTGCAGGATCTCAATAAAACGTGGTAGGAATATTAACTGCTAATAGGAAAATGTGGCCTTGCAAGTTTCAGTCAGATATATATCACATAAATAGTGTTTTATTTTATTTTCTGTCTGTCCGGACTCATATTTTAGACATGTTTTGAAGAATATCAATAAAGCATGATAGAGGTCAACTGCTATATGGAAATTTGACCCTGCATGTTTAAGTCAGATTGCTTGTAGAAGACAAGATTTATGGCCCTTTGTACTTATTAACATATTACATAAATAGTTATTAGCTCGAATATGGAGAACTATCCTACTTGACCTGGTGTAGGCGTCCTTCCACATCCACACCTTGTTTACAGTTTTGATGCAATTTATCTTTATCTCTGTAATAAATGATGGATTTGCTTCAAACTTACAATAGTTATTTGTCATCATCACCCACATCATATTGCATAAGGTTCATAACTCTTGTACCAGTATTTTATGAAATATCCCCCCTTTTTACTTAGAATTTCAGGTTAAAATTTTGGTGCACTTTCGCTCTATCTCAGTTATTACTGTATGGATTTGTTTCAAACTGAAAATAGTTGTCCCACATCATCACCCACATGATATGACACAAGGGCTATAACTCCTGTACCCACTGTTTTGAGAGTTGTGCCCCTTTTTACATTGAATTTCTGGTTAATTTTGATACACTTGCCCTACAGCTTTATTTTTTAATGGATTTGATTCAAACTTAATTTCATCGTGTACTTTTATCAAAAGTATGTAACCTATTTCAGTATTTGAGTAAGGAGTGAGGTATTTGGACCAAACTGACATCCATTTTGAAAATACTAGTCCTTTTTTGCAGACAGGGAATGCTTTTTCCTCAATCTTTATCCCATTCAAAAAGGGGATACCAGTTCACTGAATTTGCTTGCAATAAGCTATTTTGCTATATGTGATTGAATATATCTGCTGCATGAAACATCAGATTCTTCTCATTTTTAGCTCACCTGTCACAAAGTGACAAGGTGAGCTTTTGTGATCGCGCAGCGTCCGTCGTCCGTCCGTCCGTGCGTGCGTCCGTGCGTAAACTTTTGCTTGTGACCACTCTAGAGGTCACATTTTTCATGGGGTCTTTATGAAAATTGGTCAGAATGCTTATCTTGATGATATCTAGGTCAAGTTCGAAACTGGGTCACATGCGGTCCAAAACTAGGTCAGTATTTCTAAAAATAGAAAAACCTTGTGACCTCTCTAGAGGCCATATTTTTCACAAGATCTTCATGAAAATTGGTCAGAATGTTCACCTTGATGATATCTAGGTCAAGTTTGAAACTGGGTCACGTGGGTTCAAAAACTAGGTCAGTAGGTCTAAAAATAGAAAAACCTTGTGACCTCTCTAGAGGCCATATTTTTCATGAGATCTTCATGAATATTGGTCAGAATGTTCACCTTGATGATATCTAGGTCAGATTCGAAACTGGGTCACATGGGGTCAAAAACTAGGTCAGTAGGTCTAAAAATAGAAAAACCTTGTGACATCTCTAGAGGTCATATTTCTCAATGGATCTTCATGAAAGTTGGTCAGAATGTTCACCTTGATGATATCTAGGTCAAGTTCGAAACTGGGTCACGTGGGGTTAAAAACTAGGTCAGTAGTTCTAAAAATAGAAAAACCTTGTGACCTCTCTAGAGGCCATATTTTTCATGAGATCTTCATGAATATTGGTCAGAATGTTCACCTTGACGATATCTAGGTCAAGTTCGAAACTGGGTCACGTGGGGTCAAAAACTAGGTCAGTAGGTCTAAAAATAGAAAAACCTTGTGACCGCTCTAGAGGCCATATTTCTCAATGGATCTTCATGAAAATTGGTCAGAATGTTTACCTTGATGATATCTAGGTCAAGTTCGAAACTGGGTCACGTGCGGTCAAAAACTAGGTCAGTAGGTCTAAAAATAGAAAAACCTTGTGACCTCTCTAGAGGCCATATTTCTCAATGGAACTTCATGAAAATTGGTCAGAATGTTTACCTTGATGATATCTAGGTCAGATTCGAAACTGGGTCAAGTGCGGTCAAAAACTAGGTCAGTAGGTCTAAAAATAGAAAAACCTTGTGACCTCTCTAGAGGCCATATTTTTCATGAGATCTTCATGAATATTGGTCAGAATGTTCGCCTTGATGATATCTAGGTCAAGTTCGAAACTGGGTCACGTGGGATCAAAAACTAGGTCAGTAGGTCGAAAAATAGAAAAACCTTGTGACCTCTCTAGAGGCCATATTTTTCATGAGATCTTCATGACAATTGGTGAGAATGTTCACCTTGATGATATCTAGGTCATGTTTAAAAGTGGGTCACGTGCCTTCAAAAACTAGGTCATTAGGTCAAATAATAGAAAAACCTTGTGACCTCTCTAGAGGCCATATTTTTCAATGGATCTTCATGAAAATTGGTCAGAATTTTTTATCTTGATGATATCTAGGTCACATGTGCTCAAAAACTAGGTCACTGTGTCAAATAATAGAAATAACGACGTCATACTCAGTTCAACACTGGGTCATGTGGGGATAGGTGAGCGATTCAGGACCATCATGGTCCTCTTGTTAATAAATGGAAGACTTCCTCATACTTTGACTAATATTAAATTTATATGGCTTTTAAATTGGGTCTTAAAAATCCTCTGTGTTTCAGGCGTTTTTTTCTTCTTTTTAAAAAGCTGAATGTCCCCTTGAACCAGCGTTAATATGTAGTTAGATAGTAGTTTAAGCATCTTCAGTATGCACATGTAGTAATTCTGGTTTGAAGATTTATGAAACCATTGAAATAAATGATTATAAGGCGTAAATATTTACTGAAAAATGGTCAGTTACAAACATTTCATGTGTATTGCAGGTAGTTTTGACCTACTTGTGTATACAGACAAGGATCTGGAAGTTCCCGATTCCTGGGGCGAGTCTGGACCACAGTTTGTTACTGATTCTGAAGAAGTACGCTTACGCTCATTCACAACAACAATACACAAAGTAGATACAATGGTAGCTTACAAGAAAACTCAATGATTGTGTATGGCTGTGAAATATGTGTATATTGTGCAATTTCCTGTAAATGAGACAGAAAATCTACTGGAAATCATTGATTGATCAAGCATTAAGTATTTTGGAAAATGCAGAAGATACGCTCAACCTGAATAATGCTGAGCATAGACGAAGCAAGGGATGGAACATATTTTGATAAAGAATTATGTTGCATGGAGTTTGTTTGCATTAATTACAAAGATTAACAAAGAAATAATTTGGAAGATGTCAAATCAGCACTCCTTTGGTGCTGTCAGTAGCGGCCAGTTTAGCTCTTAAATAGAAAAAGGGAGTAGAAGGGCATTAAGTGTGCATCATGATAAATGATGAAAGTGACTTGCAGTTTTGACGTTATAGTTTCTTCTAGTAATAATGAAGGAAACATGTATCTCAGTACTATTTTCTGTAGTCTTGAATTTAAGCTTGTATCACAGCATTATGAATGTAAATATGCTAGCTTCCTTGTATCTTGTTTATGATGCAATGTCAGATGTCCTCAGTTTTCGAAGGTTTTTTTTTCACAGGCTTGTTAAGTTGGGGAAAATAATAGCTTGGTATTTGTGAAATGGGGTAACATTAACACTGATGGAAAGTCGGGTTTAGGGGAAAACAGGAACTTTTTGTGCTAAGATGGACATTCAGATAATATGGTGCAATCATTCACCATACAAGACAAAAATGTCAAGCCCCCTGTTATAAACCCTACCAAAAAGTCCAAGGAAAATACTATTCTTAGATCAATTATCTTTTTCTGTATTAAAAATTGATATGAAATGAAATTATAATTGATGACTTTCGATAGACATCACTTTGATTTTTTTTCAACTAAGTTGTGTTTAAGAGTGACTTAATCTGTTAGTGACCTTCATCTTGTCAGAAGGAGTAATGGTACTTGGATTAGTCATCATAATCCTCTTATTTTCTCATATTTATCTCTTTGAAAAACAAATACTGTTCTCAGTATGAAGAATAATATATTGTAAGGCTCAATGTAGTTAGCTGATTTTTTGGTTGGTACAAATGTTTCTAGGAAAAAATATTTCAATTTATGTCATGGCATAATGATGGTTTTATTTTCAACAGCCAGAATATAGATGTTTAACTAACTGTAAACTCTGGAGAGCTACTACTCTATTACTGTTATTGTTCTGTACCATCTACATACAGTTTGCTTTGATAGGAAAATGCTGTACATTGCTTGTCTGTTGGACATTAACATGTATATTTCAGTTGAATGGTGATGTGCTATTTGGCTATTTATGTGAGTTTTAGCTTGACTATACGGAGATATATTTGGAGAGTTATCCTACTTACCTGCATCGGCGTCAACACCTTGGTTACAGGGCTTTTCATTGGGCAATTGGGAAGAGACCTTGGCCTTTCAAATTTGGAAATTCATGGGCGATGACTGCCTTCTTTGAGAAAAACTCATTTTATTGAAGAAATGGGTTGTGTATTAATTGTTAAAAGTATTTTCAACTAAGTAATTAGTACATTATTTTTGAGACATTTACAACTGCATTTGAGCCATGCCATGAGAAAACCAACATAGTGGGTTTGCGAACAGCATGGATCCAGACCAGCCTGCGCATCCGCGCAGTCTGGTCAGGATCCATGCTGTTAGCTAACAGTTTCTCCAATTCCAATAGGCTTTGAAAGCGAACAGCATGGATCCTGACCAGACTGCGTGGATGCGCAGGCTGGTCTGGATCCATGCTGGTCGCAAACCCACTATGTTGGTTTTCTCATGGCACGGCTCATTTACATTTTCATGCCACAGTTATTTTGTTCATCTTTGAACTTGTCAACAAACAATTTTCAGCCACGAGCATATTAAGTTTCTTTTCACTGCATTAAAACAATGGTTTCTTTGTATTTTCTTTTAATAGAGGCAAACATTTAAAATTTAGTGACATTTTAAAGTAAATTCATCCAAGAAAATTTAAGTAACTTCTTAATATCTAAATAAAAATTGTGAAAACAAAATTAAAGTGATCCCCCATAAAAGCTAGACTAAAAAGAGACTAAAACCTAGACCAGACAACATAGTGGATTAGACTGGTATACATAACTCATGCTACATTGCACTGTTATGCTACTGATGTCAAGGAAAAGTGATACCAGACGATTTTTTTCCACCAGAAAAGTTAAAATGTAAACAAAACTTAATGTTTTGGGAAATACTACCTAGCTGTTTTGGAAGTTCCTCTTCCACAATTTGCATACTATTCAAAACCCTAATTTTTGCATATTTAGTACTTTATAATTGAAGTGTAAAGTAGTTGCATCTATGAATATTTTATTTTGAACAACGTCTCGGATCTGATGTAAAAGAAATCAGAAGTAAATACTGTACTTAAAGTTTATGAAATTTAAATAGTTCACATGACTTAAAATGACACTTGAATACACAAATAGTAAAATACACACCAGGGCATTTCAGCATATGAGCCGTGCCATGGGAAAACCAACATAGTGGGTGTGTGACCAGCATGGATCCAGACCAGCCTGCCCATCCGCGCAGTCTGGTCAGGCTCCATGCTGTTCGCTTTTAAAGCCTATTGGAATTGGAGAAACTGTTAGCGAACAGCATGGATCCTGACCAGACTGCGCAGATGCGCAGGCTGGTCTGGATCCATGCTGGTCGCAAAGCCACTATGTTGGTTTTCTCATGCCGCGGCTCAGTTATGTATATGCTACGTAAACACTGGAGTCTAGGTGATTGGAACTTGGATTATAACTTATTTACGGTACTCTTATAGTGGTTGACATTTATGGTGCATACATTAACTGCCCCGGGGAAACGACCAGACAGATGGCACTGATGTTGAACAGGCAAGTTATCAGAATGGTAGACATGCAAACATTTTCTCATGGGTGAATATTTCTTCTAAATAAATAAACTTTAGTCTCAGAAAATTTGATGTATTTTGTATTGCTAACATTCAGCCCTGTAAAAAATGAGTATATAAAATGCATATAATGAAAGCAGAGTAGAATATTGTATGTTACAATTATTGGGTGAAATAGAACATCTATACTTTATCTACGATTCATGTATAGGCTGTTAAATTGCTGGGGATTGTGTTAGAATCTGGCATAAATTACTTCCAACATCATCATCCACATTGATATGCTATCCAGTGAAAGTACTCTCTTTCTCAGATATGCTCTATTTCACTATCCAGCACGGAAATAGCTGAGTGCACTGTCTTCTGTGACAGCTCTTGTTGATGGCCCAAACACATACTTTAATCATCAGAAATTGGAGGGGTTTTTGAAAAGTGTGTTTGAATTGTTTAATATTTGTATTTTTGTCTTGCTTGTGATAAAGCTATCATTTATATTGAATAAATTCATATTTATCAGAAACTGTTCCATTTTTATTCTATTTTTGATATCTTTGTAAGTCTTTTCCTATATTTTATACCTCCTTACAGGGCTCTCGCTAGTTGGCGACTTGGGCAAAATCATCGTTTTCGAACTTAAAACTTCACTCAAATCTAACCGCGAAGCGAAATTCAGGTCACCTGATTTTTTTTATCCACACGTGCTATTTAAGACTAATCAGACTGTTGGTAATTTGTGTTACAGAAAAATGTTATGTAATGCATCCATCTGTTAACATTTTTGTTTCCTGACTCACAAGTCAGAAATTATTTTACATGCGGCTTTCGACTTTACATATTAATGTTTTAAGAGTCAGTGGCCTGAAGGTCCAGGTCATTGAAGCCTGGCTTTACTTTCATTATTTTCTGGCCAAAATTTAGGGAGGAGAAATAGTCTGTATGTCATAAATCTTGCCCACACAAATATTTTAGGGGAGACATACGAGGTCCACTTGTCTGTCCACCACAAATCATGTCCGCTGTATCTTTTTGACCACTAAATAACTTTCCACAATTTGTTAGTGACAATTTGCAGAACACAGTTTTCAGTAATGTTGATGGAAGGTTGATGTCACATCAGATAAAAAAACAAGTAGGGATAATTTTGCTCCCCTTTGTACCTCTTTCACCCAAAGGATATTCAAATTACTTAACATAAATGTTAACCATTATGAGATGACATTCACCACCACACTTTCAGTCATCAGTTCAAGGTCAAGGTTGGATGGCGAGATAAAAAGTCAAATGAAAAATAAAAAGTCAGACATTTTATTCTGGTCTGTATTATCTCTCCAATCCCCTGGAAAAATTATTTTCAAACAGCTTTCCACAAATGTTAACAATAATGAACAACTAATGAACATGCAATATTAAACATTTGTCATGTTTTGATTAAAAGTCGTAGTTCTATGTGAGATCAAAGGTTAGATAGGCTTATTTTGTATTAATTTTGTATTTATAATCTGACTTGTCTGTTTTCCAACACAAGATAATGTATTTATGCACATTTCTATTTAATGAACTCTTGTGGTAAGACTTGAACTGCTATTTCATATCCTGTCCATAACAGTCATTCAAGGGATTTTAATATTACTTGGCACAAATGTTTCCCATGATGAGACTTTGTCATGCGCAAAACGCAGACCCCTAGCTCCAAGGTCACAGTCTGAGGTCAAAGGTCATCATGGCTTTTTCCCTGTCTGGTCTGTATCTCAATAGTACATGAAGGGATTTTGATATAACTTGCCATAATAAGGTGATATGTCATGCTCGACTATCAGACCCCTAGCTTAAAGGTCAAGATCACACTTGGCCGTCAAATGTTATCATGGCATGAGCAGGGTCTGGTTCAGAACTCTCTCATCCATCAAGGGACTACAATATTACCTCGCATAAATGTTCCCCATAATCAGACAACGTGGCATGCACAACACCCAGAACCCTAGCCCAAAGGTCAAGGTCACACTTGGAGTTTAAAGGTCAGTAGGTTTTTTTTCCTGTCTGGTCCATAACTCTGTCATACAAAACAGGTTTTAAATATTACCTGCACACACCCCCTGCATGAGATGACATGCTATGCACAAAACCCAGACCCCTTACTCAAAGGTCACGGTCACACTTGGAGGTCAAAGGAGTTTTTTTCTGTCTGGTTCACAACTCTGCCATCCACGAAGGGATTTCAGTGTTACTTGTGTTTACCATTAGGAGGCAACATGTCTTGCAAAACACCCATATCCCTAAATTAAAGGTCAAGTTCACAGTCGGAGATCGAAGGTCATTAGGGTTTTCCCTGTCTGGTCCATAACTCGAGGGATTTTAATATTATTTGACACAAATGTGCCCAATAATACTTATTTACAAAGATAAAAAAATGTTGCATTGGCCTGATTAACTTACAATAATTTTCTGTACAAAATTCATTCTTAAAAAGTTTATTACGCCCCCTACCGATGTACCCATGAGTCAACCAACGCTGCGTAAACTGCTGCAATGAGATCTCTTCTACTTTACTTAAAATATCATGTTTAGGTATATTAGTATTAATAATACAAAATATATTAAGGTTCAAAATGCTGTATGCTGACGAATTGTACACGTTATACAGAGTTTGCTTTCTAAATTAAATAATGAACTGTCTAGCTAATTTAAATCATCCTGCCGAAATAAACTCGTAAAACTGTTATTTCTACAGGATTCATCATCGCTACAATTATAAAACCGACACTATGAAAGGCCGCAGTGCTAAACAAACAAGTTTGACCCGTGTTTAGCAATGGAACTCCAGATATATTTTGGGTTTCTGTTTTGCAATCCGCTAAAGTATAATAATAGATATTTTTTTAAAAGGCTAAGTTTTAGTAATTTAAAACGGTAATAATCTTTTGTAAATTACCTTCTCAACACTTTGTTAATTGGATACCGTTTTGTAGTCCTGGGTAACAACAATAACTGCATGAAAGCATGATAAAGTTTACATTTTTTTTTGTATTTTAGCAACAAAAACAATTTTTCGTTTAGTCCATATAAACATTAGTTTATCATACAAGCAAAATGTACAAGAAAAAATGAACGAACTGTATTCAAAATTTACATGTACGAAACACATGTCACACTTATTAGAATCAAAATTAAAAATGTGGAATGTCATATAATCATGTATCCTTGCGAGTTTACAAAGTCAATTATATCTCTGTTTTCCCCTTGGAAGCTACGTTTGACATTTTCATCTCGTTGGAGTCTGTTTGTCTATGTTCGTTGGCTATGCGTCTACTTTTCAGTTTTCTACGTCTGATGATCATATAGACACAGAGATTCAAACATCCCCCAATGTTAGATAACACTACAACAATATGAAACAATGCCAGCGGTATATTTGCATCTAGTAGTGACCAGATTCCGAACAGTGACAGAGGCCCCCATTGAATAAAGAAAGCAACAACAAACATGGACATATTTTTCGCGGCACGTTGAGATCTGTTTGTGATGTTTGGAGTCTGTAAAATTTGGTTTAAAGAGTATGTTTCTTGCCTGATGCGTTTCCATGTTACAACATACATGACACTGTTCATGACCAGAACTAATAGAAGGGGAACTGTTGTGAAACAGATGTTGGCAGTTTTTGCTTTGACGCCGTCAAAAAAGCAGCTGAAATTGAAAATACATCTGTTAAGTTTAACAACATACACAAAGGTAGTATATATGATAAGTGTAAATATTACATATTTTTTATGATGTTTTTGGTACGTCTTCTTTACCATGTAATATTATCAAGGGATGTTATTGTAAAGATCTTTTTCCTTTTCACTGGTTGCTTTATTTCTAAATGAGCGTTAAGTTGATGTTTTTCCTGTTAGGCAAACGAACATTAAATGAGAGTGATTCAACATGTCATTTGATTACAAATTGCTTGCATTTTTTTTTAAATGTAGATGTCGAAAACAAATTTCAGTTGGAATGTAAACTCTGTTTTACATACGATGATCCATTAGGTCCAAGTTGTCCGGTGACAGCAACAGCTGTTGCGCCGATAAACGGGAGTCCGAATGTCCAGACCAACAGCCTCCAGTCGTATGTTCCGAAATTTATATTCTTTTTGAATACCATAATCGTAAATGCGTTAATTGCTACAATATTAACTATCAAGTTCTGTGATGCAACGAATTCCGCCAGCAAAAAGGCATATAACTCACACAGCTCCTTGGGACGTACATGGTCTTTAGTAATGACGTAGTGTAAATGATCCATGCTGTGAAAAATATTGAATCCGCCGTCGCAAATTGCCAAGTATACTATTAAACGTTCGCTTTTAGTCCATGAAAAGAAAGTCCTAAAGTTCCCATATCGAAATGACAAAGTCAGGGTAATGACAACACAACACAAACTACAGCATATACAGAAAATGGCGGGAATATGGAGATAATAGAACAAACCACTAGCCAAACCATTTACTGGCAAGTCATATCCACTTTTCAACACTACAAGATCACTAGCAGAGTCTGTAGAATTATTCATTTCTTTTTCAATTTGAGTTAAATCTGAATAAATTGATGCAACGATTTCATATATTTTTGTGATATTCCGTTCGATCTATTTTTTTTCCGCGCTTTATTAACTTCTCGCTATTTTACATTTTCATTTAAGTACTCCTTGTCACAATTATCACATTAAAAATTAAACCCATCTCAAGGGGTCCATACCGCCCATTAACGACATCTATCCCGTTTGACGCTTTGCCCGTATTTCTTTCCAAACAACCGATAATTTGATACTGCCGCAATATACGTTACCAGCTGCCGTTTATTCTGCGTGTAGGCCAGTCAAAACTGAAATGTGTGTTGGTTTCTAATTCAAGACAACTGTTCAAATTAACTACGAAAAACTTCTAAACTCACTCACATTCTATTTACACGAAAATATAACGTCAACATAGGACCTTATGTACACGCAGTCTACCGAAGGCGCATTATGAGGGGCACGTGCAGTTTTTCTGCCAAAATACGTATAAATTCTTGTTATATGAGACATTCAGAAAATGCGTCGACTTGGATAATAGCAAACGGAATGGCGTTATTGTAGAATAATATATACAATGTATATAGCATTGTTTCAACAAAATACAATTTGGGAAGAATTGTTTTCAGTCAAGGACATAGCAATTTAAAAAAGAACATGTATGCCAAAAGACTGACGATTCCTCGAACATTAGACTAAGTCCCGATTTCGTTCTTGAATTTCAAGCAGTTCCATTTAAGTAATCGGATAAAGAGAGTGTATGGCACATGTCTCGGCAAATTGTTTTAAAAACATTTTTATTAGATGGGTATGACTTGAACATAAACACTTTATGTTATATTTTGGATATGCGATATTTTTAGGAATATTAAGACAGAAACTGTTTGGAAAGCATATGGAATATTCCGCAAGTCTAGAATATTCTTACATTTGTTTTGATTAAAGTATCATTAGAATCTTTTACAAAAGAATGAAAATTTGAAACCAGTTTTCTTCGCACGTTGACCATGTCATATGTATTTTGAATGCGTAAAAAAGGTTATGACAATAATGTATCTCTGCAATCAATTACCCACCATTAGCTTCAAATAAGAAAAGAAAACATTTGACGTGTAAAAACTGCAGTTGGGGATTTTTTTAACATGTTTGCAACATGCTTACTGATAAACAGCGCACATAACTGAAATGTACACTCCAACTCCCGATGACATGACGGGTAAGCTTTTTCGGCGACGCCGTCTAAATTCGTTTTCGTTACCTATGCCACGTGACTTCAGTTTGCAAATCAAACTACTTGATAACGCATTATAGATAATTTATCAAAATGGAAGATTTATGCAACACTCTGCCTGATTGGACGAGAGTGTCAATTTCTTTCACTCTGTTGATTGTGCTACGCGGAGTGAAATGTAGACAAAGCGTTTATTCTAGACGCTGTTCACAGTTTTAAAGCTAACTTTGGCTCAGTACAT
The DNA here is from genome assembly GCF_021730395.1 of Mercenaria mercenaria. Lineage (NCBI taxonomy): Eukaryota > Metazoa > Mollusca > Bivalvia > Venerida > Veneridae > Mercenaria > Mercenaria mercenaria. The sequence goes on along the minus strand of NC_069362.1, from coordinate 85,783,507 downwards.
TTAGCAAGAATATTGATATATCTCAAAATGATAAGTAAGTTTAATAAATATGATAAAAACCTGTTCAAATACCAACATATCTCAAATTAAAGAAAGAGCTGAATACGGTCTGCGTATCACATGAATAAGGGTGTGACAAGAGTCTTTTATGTAGAGAAGTGCTTTTTTAAAAAGATTCCTTGTTACAATTGTCGTCTGTAGATGAAAAGGTTTCTTGCTTTTATGACTTATTCCGATTGCATACTAAAATGAGTACTTGTTTGCTTTGACATATTTGTTATAAACTATTTAACTGATTTATTATATATGAATATTTTTCTTTAGTATGGTATGCAAATATTGAACTCGGCTGAAATCTGTTTCATTATATATATGCTATATAATGACTGAATCTCATTCCACTGAAATGAAGGTACATTGCATACAGTTATCTATGTGATATGACTACGGTCAAACTTTGCTTATGAAACAGAAATATTGAAATAATTACAATTGTATGTTTTGCTTGACCTTCACTTTTTTATAGGTGTGACGTCATTGTCCAAAGATTCACGAAAAGCGAATATGCATTTGTTAAAGCGGGATCAGTTGGCCTATTTTAGAAATAATTAAAAATAATAAAAATCAAAAAATCCTTTAATTCATTTTTTCTCATGAATTCTAATCAAACTTGATTTGTAGCATCTTTATTAGGCCCGCAGCCAACTTTTGTTCAGCTGGGACATTTGACCCCTTTTAGGGGCTGCTAGAGCTAAAACTAGGAACTTGGGCCCTATTAGTGACCACTATAGCTAAAAGTATATATGCCTTTCTTCGCATTAACCACTAAAATGTAATGGATTTTTATCAAACTCGATGTGTAACAATATCGTAAGGTCTCCTGCTATTTTGTTACAAATGGGGATAGGGACCAATTTAGCTAAAATATAAACACGTTTAATGACCTCTTCTCATGAACCGCTTCATGAATCTTCATCAAACTACTGCTGTAATTATTCGTCTAAGGATAAACGAAACAAAATTGCAACCCTACGAAACCTTTGCGAAAAATTAAAAGAGAACCATTTAAATTGTTGAAGTGCGGTGTTTAGTTTTGCAATTTGAAAAATGTTAGATGAAAGATGAATGTTAGATAAAAAAATTCATAAACTTCTTTCCTTATTACAATTCGCCGAGTATCATTTTTAAAGATATTTCTTGTTACAAGTACTGAGGTCACGGAGGGTATAAACAGATGTTTGAAGTGTTTCACAAGTAAGATTAGAGCGCACGCAGTGGTCCAGTGGTAACACTGTCTGACTACGAAACCAAGGGTCGTGAGGTCTAGCCCCCGCTCCTCCAACTAAAATTACTAACATTTGGATAAGAGTCCCACGTATGGGTGCTTTACAACTAGCACGCTAAAGAACCAGGGAAGCTTCTGGAATTGGAGCGTCTTCTGTATCTTGCACTATCTTCCCACTAACAGTCTTCTGAAGGAGTCGCTCATTATATGGACTACCGGTGACGACTATAAATAAACTTTTGCAAACTGGCAAGAGGAAAATCTTCTTAATGGGTAGTATATTATTTTTGACAAGAATATCCTCTTCAAGAATATCATCTTCTTTATTACGTGTATATTTGAAATTATATTTGTCTTTTATGCTAACTCACATGATGCAAACGAAGTCATTATTATATTCTTTTGACTAAATTTACTATTTTGCCCAAAATGACTGTTAGCAACAAAATTCATAGTTTTCTAGATGTCACTAAATGTATGACGAACTGCTGGCACTGGAATCATTCATTTACTTAATTGATTCTTGCTAATACCAACCAGCCTTCGGGACCAATGAATGTTGTTTGTCAGCAAAGATAACTGATCTCCATTCCTTTCATTTTATTATATATTGACCTTATTCTTATTTGCGCATCATGTTTCCTATACATGCGAAGCATATTCGTAATACTTAAATTTCTAACCCATTTTCGGCGTAGCTGTCCAAACTAACTTTTGGCATACTTAAAGATTGTAAATTTATACTTCTTCAACCAATAAAAACAGCGGGACAGGACAGAAATGAATGCATGCTTACATTTAAATTAGTAAACTGTTTCACAAAAAGTTTCGTTACATTTCAACAGAGTATTAGCTAGATATAGAATCTAGTAGATACTGTCACTAATTAAGTTTATCGGAGAAACACAAAATATCACTGTAGACAGGAGGTATTTATACACGTATTATTGGAGTTTTGCAGAGGCTTTGTTTTTGGTTTGGAACATGGCATTCCCTGTTTGATATATGTCCTTGTTTTTTTTACCTGAATGATGATTGGTTTTTATTACAAGAATCTTGGAAGTCCAAAGTGTAACTATTTATGTATAGTGTAGTTGACCGTCCAACCAACGCCGAATATCTATTTTTTAAAGATATTTTATAGTTACTCGTCGGTAGCAGCAACAAGGGACTGAACAGGGCAGGATAGAAGAGAGAGGAAGGAGAAGAAATAGAAGGCCTAGGACCTGCTGGGTGAGACCATGGTTAAGTGTAAACCGAAGGCACCAATTGGGACAATACTCACAACTTCTCAACCGAGAACTCAGGCGTGAAGATGTCGGCTCCAACGTCAACTATGTAATGATGCCTAAAGATCTATTTGATGTGATTCTGGAAAGAATAGCACCAAGCATAGAGAGGCAAAGTACCAGACGAGAACCCCTGTCACCTGGACTGAAGCTGGCCCTCACCCTCAGACATCTGGCCACTGGTGATAAATACCCTTCACTATCTTATGCCATCAGATGTAGTCGTCCCTCCATATGCCATATTGTTGCAGAAGTTTGTAAGGCAATTGTCGAAACATATAAAGATGAGGTTGTCTCCTGTCCTATCACCAAGTTCGAGAAGCAATGGAATGTTCCACATGCGATAGGGGCCTTGGATGGAAAACCTATAGCTATCCAAAAGCCAGCCCACTCGGGCAGCTTGTACCAAGTTCATCAAGATCCCCTACGACGGAGCATCAAGGTCTGGTGTGCTACGTTAAGGTCTGTTTAGCTGTACTACGCTCTACTACGATTTCCACGTTCTATCACGCTCTCTCAAGATTTAACGATAAATCCGGATAATCGTGGAAAAAGTTTTGACTGTCAAAAATGTTGTCACGATCCTTACGATCATCACGATTCCACCAAATTCCCCCAAGATCACCACGATTCGATCCCACGACCCCCACGCTCACCACGCTTCTCTCAAGTCGTGGACATCGTGGACATCATGGCTTAGTGTAAACGCTGCATAAACAATAGCCCTACACTGATGCTGCTCAAAGAATTGAAAGACTCATTTCAATTATCCGAGTACCTATTATTAGTTGAAAACTGTAAACATAGGCATATTTTAACAAAGTTGCGTTTGTCATCTCACTGTTTAGAAATAGAAGAAGGCAGATATAGGAATAGAAATATAAATGAACGTCTATGCACATTATGTAACAAACGATCAACTGAAGATGAATTCCATTTTACCTTGGAATGCCCAGTCTATAGTGATCTTCGTGTACAATTGATACCATTTAGATCAGGGGGTGGACGTACTTTGCATTTTGCTGCTTTTTAGGCGAGAAAAATGCTGTTTGCAGTTCAAAATGGCGTCATTTGTTTACTTTTCGACATAACAGAGGACACATTTTGCAGTGGTAAGTGTGTTTATCATATACGGATTTTCAAATGATAACGCCAAGTTGGTGGTGATATAAACTATCTTCACTCGGCTTTTGGTCTTTTATGTATATCTTTGTTTGTAAAAAAAGTTATTGAAGGTACAGTGCCAGGTTATAGTGACGAAAAAATCGTAGCCGTGAATGAAAATGTAATTCCTGTACAAAACGAACACTTAACGGGATATTTATTGATTTGGACATATACATAAATTTATACTGTAATTGAAGATTTTTATGTGCTACTTCTAAACCCCGCCCCTCCCCCCCCCCACCCCTCACCTTTGCAAAAATATTTTGGTACACGCAACATTTTGTTGTTTGATGTTGTATACACGACATTTTTGTTGTGTGATTGTTCTATCTAGAATATAATTATATAACTACATGTTGCATCATAATTGAAGCCGTTTTCCTACAATATATATATACAATTAACATAAAAAATGTCAGTTTTTAAAGGTTTTCAAATGGTACAGTTCCTTTATTTCACTCTAATTATGTCGTAAATATCATTTATTGTTTGTGCATTAAAAGCATATATCTTCATATAGGTATGATCAAACATATACTTTCTTCGTGTTTAATTCGCGTTTTTCTTTGCGGAACCTACATAAGTCTCGGATCCTACCTAGGGACAATTATTTGCCTGTAAATGACACTGATGCATTCAATCATTTTAGATCTTACTATGCAACCAACACGCCACATTTCATTTTTCTTCTTCCTTCTTCTTCTTCTTCTTCTTCTTATTATTATTATTGTTATTATGTTAGTTTTATTACGAGGGGTGTTCAAATATGAATGCAACTAGGCCAATATCTCGCTTTTAACCACGATTTGCACGAAACAGGTACATGTATCGTATAGAGGGTTGTGTAAGCTCTCCATTGATACAATACATGTTTAAATACGTTCAGTCTAGCTTTGATAATAGCTCGATTAACACTATCTACTCGTGTACACTAAAGCTAAAATGGTTGGGAAAAGGTCTCCTTTCACTGACCAAATACGGTCCTATATCAAGAACCGCTGTATTCTTGGTATACAGGCGAAATACACATTTAATGAAATATGTCGTGTTTATGGGAACAATGAACTTTCTTTTTCATCTGTCACACGGTGGTGTAAGAAATTTAAAAGTGGTGTAGATTCAGTAAAAGATGCGCGCAACTATACATATAGCTAAATGCGTTGGTATTTTAGTAGGAGCTGCTCATACAATTCTCAGACGTGATTTGAAAATGAGAAGGTTAAGTGCCAAGTTTTACAAAGACAAGGTCCTTCATAAATTAAAGAAATATTTCGCAAACCGTCGACCAGCAACTGGTCTCCGTGGTGTCAGGTTGTTGCATGACAATGCTTCGTCACACAAAGCGGCCATTGTACGCGAATATCTGAAACAGGAAAAGGTTGTCGAGCTTCCTCACCCTCCTTATTCGCCAGATCTTGTCCCTTGTGACTTTTTCCTAAATCCGAGGCTCAAAAACACCTTGCTGGAAGAAAATATCAAACGCGCAAAAATCTCGGTTCGGCTGTTTTCCAGTGTCTGAACAGTATACCCTGAAAAGATTATGAAAACGTCTTTAAAAATTGGATTAAAAGACTGAAACTTTGTAAATCACATGGTGGTGAGTATTATGAAAGATTGAGATAATTATTTTAGCATTGTTTGTTCAGCACTTCGAAAATTGGCCTGGTTGCATTCATATTTGAACACCCCTCGTATTAGATTTAATAGTGTATTTACTCAGCATCCTTTCATTATGAACACATTTACATACGGAGGCACTCACTCCAGGTGCCAAAATCATCCTCTTTCAGTACAGACACAGGGCGGTCTGACTAGAGCGACAGAGCGGGAAAAAGTCCCAGTAATAGAAAGAGAGAAATCCTTAAGAAACAGGCATTTATGGCTTACTGAACTTAGCTCTTTTTGAACCATTAATGTGCTTAGTGTATAGTATCAATACACAGGTAGCACTGTTTCCTTTGAAGAACCAATACAGACCTCATACTTCGGTGGTCTACTCTTAAGAGTATCTCTTAAATTTCAAGTGCTTGACTGTATTTGAACATTGGCCACTGGATTGAAAGTCAAGCATGTCACAATTATAACCAACGTTTCGTTGCATTTATTTCAACAGCACTTTCATTGCCTGACAGATTATAACATAATTAACGGACCTTTATGGCAGACTATCAAAATGTAAGTTTCAAAATTACAAATCAATTTCATAGATTTTTTCCTTTTTCATTTTCAATCCCATGAATGTGTTTTTAATGAAATACATTTCCCGTCTAATTTAGAAGTATTTTGTTTGAGTAGCTAAAAGAAATTAAATGAGAGTGCATTGCAGGATGTACAATTTTGACATCCTCAAATTAATCTGCAATTTTATTTAGGATCTTTATATCAGTTTTACTTAACTGACTCGTGCATATCATGAATAACGTTTATCTCGGGATAGTTTACCGAGTGTATTGAGTGTATATAATGGATTAATAAACTTGGATGTAAATGTATAATAGGTAAGTACATTTATTACATATCCATGTATTTATATATTCGTTTTGTTTCCTTTCCATGAATATGTCCGCTTGTTCTAAATGTATGTATGTTTTTGTGTATGTACGTAATCTAAACCCTTGTAACATATCTGCCTGAATATATCAGTGGATGTTTGGCTGACAATATTCGACATTTCATTCGTGTTGTAAAGATAGTTCAGCATTTTAGTGTTTTGTTATTTGAATTACCGTCTTAAAAGAAGAGGTAGTGCACTGCTCATGTTAGAGGACGTGGCATGCGCAAAACATGGATCATAAGATCATAAGCGCCAGTATTACGTGAAACTTATCATAAGTGCCAGTTTGGTTTTAAATTTCATTCATGAACCTGACACGGCCCGAATAAGGACAGATGTCAAGTAAAGGATGATAATTAAATAAATAAGGATGATAGAGTTATGTCATGTTGTTGAACTGTCCGTAAGACTGCACGCTCGACTTTTCTCATTGCTTGAATCTGAATTAGAGCTTTGCCAGTAAAACTTTATAGAACATTTACAAAAAAAATCTAAATAAAAAGGGGCATAACTATGTCAAAATTCAAATAAGAGTATATTAAATGGATAGTGTTTCTCCTGGTTTAGACTTTGATAGTAAAAAATCATTTTAAGTTTCAAGTAAAAAATGTGATAGTAACAGAGACAGTTGACTTTATCAAAACATTTAACCAATAGATCTTAGTTAAAATGGACATAACTCTCTTGAAATTCAAATCAGAGTTATGGGGATTGTTTCAGACTTTGATAGTAAATAATTCTTTTAAGTTTCAAGTCAGAAGATTTGATAGTAACAGAGATTTTTTCACTTTATCAAAAAATTTAACCAAAAAAATCAAAGTTAAGCAGGGACATAGCTAAATGTTCCTCATCAAAATCAACCTTTTTTGATGGAAATAAAGAATATGTTATTGTCTTTTTGAGTTTTATATGGTACCTAGATAGATAGACGTGGTCAAGAAACATGACATACAACGGCTGCGGATTGGCGTCATCCAACCTTTCTGTATGTCTGCTCACAAAGGCGACAGTAATAAAATATCTGATCTTAAATATCAGGAATTAAAATGTACGAAAAGTCTTTTTTGTTGCTTTCACTAGTATTAATGAGAACCACATTATATTTAGTATTTTATATATAACACTTTTAAATATTTATAATAAGTGTTTATATTTGATTGTAAACTTCAAGAAGACGTTTCGGTAGAACAATCACACAACAAAAATGTCGTGTATACAACATCAAACAACAAACTGTTGCTTGTACCAAAATATTTTTGCAAGGGGAGGTTTTAGAAGTAGCACATAAAAATCTTCAATTACAGTATAAATTTATGTATATGTCCAAATCAATAAATATCCCGTAAAGAATTACATTTTCATTCACGGCTACTATTTTTTCGTCACTTTAAACTGGCACTGTACCTCCAATAACTTTTTTACAAACAAAGATAAACATATAAGACCAAACGCCGAGTGAAGATAATTTATATGACCACCAACTGGGCGTTATCGTTTGAAAATCACACTTACCACTGCAAAATGTGTCCTCTGTTATGTCGAAAAGTAAACAAATGACGCAATTTTTGAACTGCAAACAGCATTTTTCTCGCCTAAAAAGCAGCAAAATGCAAAATACGTCCACCCCCCTGTAGATGTAGGAAGAGGCCTAGCATGTTTAAATGCATTGAATTATTAACATCGAAGAATAGAGTGCTACTTAACAGACTAGCTTCCTTTTTGCTGAAGGCGTTTGATAAACGCAAGACATTGTTAAATGCCTCAGTACCCTGATAAATTTATATCAACGATTTTGATGTAATATGTTAATCTCATCTATTATTCTCTCTATAACATAGAAGACGGTGTATATCCCCGCGCTTTGTGATAATTACAATATCATGTACTCTTATGTACCCCTTGAGTCGATTTCGCCGTTGAGTCGAACCTTTTTGACGCCGTTTTTGACCACCTTTCCCTTTTCCCAACACTCTCTGTGCATTCTTGTTGTGTTTTGCGTCCTTTCCGCTTTTTTTCTACATCATTTTGCGTGAAACTGACAATGTTCGGTCTTTCTCTCCTGAGCGCTTCCTGTTTACGTAGTAAACCGAAGTTTTCGCGGCGGGAAATTTGAATTTTCAAAGATTCCGATACCAGAGACAACACATGTAAGTAAAATAAGTCCTACTGCACGAACTTTCTGTTTATGTTTTGTGTAAATTATAGTGTATTTTATAAGAAATATTCCGTTTAAAGGATAAATATCCATGGTACAATAAAGAGTTAATCTTGGTCACATGAGTGTTTGCCTTTGACTCAAACGAGATCCGCCTAAGAGTCGAACGGGTGTTCGACTCAAGGGCGGAACAAAAGAAATTAGAGTTTTCACACCTGCTCTTGGTTTAATTGCTGATAAATAGTCTTAATAGGTAGAAAACAATCTGTTACTCCCGGATAAATCCAATTCCTGAATAAACTTCTTAAAATTTTTAGTTCAACACGACCTAAACACTCCAAGGATGAGAAGAGTCTCCTACGAGGTTCTAACCAGCCTATTCCGGTATAAACTCGCCCTAATACACCGGGTAGGTGCCGGACGTGGTTTTCACAAAATGTCCGGCGCGCAGACGCTCCATTCGTGCCTAAACGTAGCCCTATAACCCTAAAACGTCATTCTCCCGCAATCCCGGATCCGGACGGTACTGACGTATTTCACTACAGACTTCAGACTTTAAAATATGATTCAAAAACGTGTATACAACATTTGTTTTTGTTCTTTTAAATATAGAATGAAGCCGTATTCGAAAGAGGCGCTATGTAGCGCATTAGAAGAGGTTAGGCAACAAACCTTATCTATAAGAGCTGCCGCCAAGAAAAACAGCGTGCCAGTCACCACACTACATAACAGGGTTTCCGGAAGGATCACGATGGGTGCTAAATGGGGGAAGACAACTCTTTTGCCATTAGCCAAAGAGAAAGAGCTGATTAATTATGCATTGCAAAGAGCCGAGATGGGCATCGGCTTTTCCAAAGAGACTTTCCTTAGATTTGCTGGACAGTTTGCTAAATCTGAGGGTGTTACCTTCAAGAACAGTGTTGCGTCCGAGAAATGGTGGCTGGGTTTGAAGCAAAGAAACCCCGAATTTTCCCTTAGAACTGCGGAACCCACAGCATTAGGGAGACACATGTCTATAACAAGGCTTCGTATCTCCAGGTACTTTTCGCAGCTGATATCTGTCCTAGTAGAAAATAGTCTACTAGACAAAAGTCCATTTATTTGGAATATGGACGAGACTGGTCTGTCCTTATCTCCAAAGTGTCCTAAGGTTTTGGCAAGGAAGGGATCCAAGGTGGTACATGCTAAGTCATCTTCACCCAGGGAACTAGTCACCATAATTGCATGTGGTAATGCTTCGGGATATGTAATACCACCCCATGCTTTCATTCCTGGTAAAACTGTCCGAGCCCTTAGAAGTTATGGCACTGAAAATGCTCCAGAAGGTAAGTGCAAAAAATCCTGTATCACAATTTACTTTTACTCTGTTACAGTACTTGAAAACAAGAAATATCTTTAAAAATGATGGTCGGCGAATTGTAATAAGGAAAGAAGTTTATGAATTTTTCATCTAACATTCATCTTTCATCTAACATTTTTCAAATTGCAAAACTAAACACCGCACTTTAACAATTTAAATGGTTCTCTTTTAATTTTTCGCAAAGGTTTCGTAGGGTTGCAATTTTGTTTCGTTTATCCTTAGACGAATAATTACAGCAGTAGTTTGATGAAGATTCATGAAGCGGTTCATGAGAAGAGGTCATTGAACGTGTTTATATTTTTAGCTAAATTGGTCCCTATTTTGTAACAAAATACGGGGACCTTACGATATTGTTACACATCGAGTTTGATAAAAATCCATTACATTTTAGTGGTTAATGCGAAGAAAGGCATATCTACTTTTAGCTATAGTGGTCCCTAATAGGGTCCAAGTTCCTATATAAATAAATTTGGAAGAGGATCTTAAGCTGTTCATGAGACGCTGTATAAAGGCATTTCTAGTTTTAGCTCCAGCAGCCCCTAAAAGGGGTCAAATGTCCCAGCTGAACAAAGTTGGCTGCGGGCCTAATAAAGATGCTACAAATCAAGTTTGATTAGAATACATGAGAAAAAATCAATTAAAAGATTTTTTTTATTTATTATTTTCATTTATTTCTAAAATAGGCCAACCGATCCCGCTTTAACAAATGCGTATGCTATTCATGAATCTTTGGACAATGACGTCACACCTATAAAAAAGTGAAGGTCAAGCAAAACATACAATAGTAATTAGTTCAATATTTCTGTTTTAGTCCACGGCCATTCGTAATCCCGCTCGAAAGTAGTTGAGAAATATAGCCACATATACCAAATTATTCCTTGGTCCAAGACAAAAGTAATATGTATGTTTCTCTTCTGGAGACCGCGACTGGAACCGGAAATGACGTCATCAATATGGCGACCGTTAACGAAATTAATACCGCTGAATAATGATTGAAAATATTAGTAAAATTACTTATAATATCGGATATGATGTTATTAAACAAGCCAATTGGACATATCAAATATATTATATTTGCACTTTCTCTGTAGAAAGTATATTTAAGTTATTTTAATTGTTTATTTTGTACCCCACCCACCTAATTTACAATGCATTTTTACATGTCGCTTCTACCTCTTGAAATAAAATATTTTCGACTAATCTTATGACGTTGAATCTCAAATAAGATTATTTCCAAACGTTACAAGAAATATAACATACAATAAGGGAAAATACGTTATTAATATCTGGTTTCAATCAGTACCTAGAAGGAAAGGATTTTGTCGAAAATGCAATACAAATCAATGTCGGCACAAGTAACTGTTTATGCTGTTATTATTAGAACATGTGCATATTACATGTATTGTTTGCAATTTTATTTAAACAAGATTTAAGTACGATCAAGACGACTATGCCGATGGAAATTTAACAGATATTTTCTTAAAGTTAGATTCATAATAGTCGACTTTATTACTCAGAATTACTGGTTAATCATATGCATTCAAACTTGACATCAACACTGAAAGCGTTTTACTTAATTCGTCTTCAGCTCAGCGGTAACAAAAGTATCTATAAACAATATTATTTATCAAACCTACATTTAAACGTTTATTATGGGCTTTCCGTAATTATGTTTTGCTAACTGCAGGAGGAGGGGCATCAGGGGCAGGGGATAATCATTTCATTTTCTTTCTTTCATCATTCTTTCTCTGAAACTGAAAATATTTCTCAACAGATCCGATTTGTGATAAACTCTGATACATGTTAATGCAACGCATCTTTGAACCGTAAAACTCTGCAGCAATGCATGTATAGGTAAAAACATGATAAATACATGAACTAAGTAAAGCCGATAGACAGAAAGCTTAAAACGTAAAATAAAGGAACGTAGTTTGGCAAAGCCTTGGAACGGTCAATTGCAAAACAATGCTGGTGTGCTTAAACAGAAGTTTTGCAATAATGCTCACACTCTATATCTACACCATATTGTAATGTTATAGAACATTATACGTAAACTTAATCCCCCGACTGCTGAGTGTCTTATTCACGCAAGGGAAACTGAGGGCACGCTATTAATTGAAACACAAAAATGATCGAGTAAATATCTACATTAAATATGTAAATAACCTCTGGTCCTTTAGTATTATAAAGTTCGTTAAATATCTTTATATTATAATTCAGCTTAAGCTGGTGCTAAAGGGCATGATATTTTTTTCACCTTTCTAAACCTCTCAGAACAAACTTAATCAAACCAAGTCTTCTATTATCTTGATTACTTGCGTTTTATACTTTCAAGGGATCTTCTTAAAGCTTTTAACAAATCATTTGCCTATGTTCCCCATGCCGTTACAGAAAGCAGAATACCAGCAGAACATTATTAAGGAACCGACAAATTAGGAAAGTAGAAATATATCAAAGCAGCTCAGTCCCAATGGCCTTTAAGAACCACCAGTCATGGCGTGGTCCACCTCTTTCGTTAGTCACGATCAAAGAGGAAAGTGTAGCATCCAGTTGACAAAAGAATGAACACCGAATATGCAACATATCTCCAAACAAATAAGAGGATCAGAACCGCATATGATAAAACATTTCATCATTTGTGAAAATTTTCACTGAAATTGATAAATAACTACTGTTTTAATACACTTAGTAATAGAAGTATTTTTAAATTGCTATTAAACTTAAAAAAAACCCCACACAAGTCTGAATTACAATCGTGAAATTTAGTAGAATATTTTTGCACTTGATAATAGCAGTATATCTGCAAAAGGACATATTGATAACGTTCATTGAATTCTTGAAAGTCGCTCTTGCAAATATATGAAGATTATATAAAAGTTAAGGAAAGTGTATTTATTAAACGTCGCATATAACCGACAAACAACATGACCTACAACTGATTGTGACAAACTACGTATCTAGTAATAGATAGCTATCTAAGCTGATATATTGCAGAAGATTGTATGGGGAACATCCCCATCTGAATAGAGAAAAACTCACTTGAAAGTGTAAATAAATTTAAGATATGGAGATATATCAATCCCAAGCGATGCAGTATTGTAGTCTTTGAATTGTTAGTTTCATTTAAAAACTACACCTCCCTGACATAAAAAATGTCAACTATTCGAGCAACAAATGATTGTTTGTATTTGAAAACTTCATCAAGAATGCGTGAATTAGTTTTCATATAGTAGCCACACATAACTGTGTTTAACGTTTTCTAAATCATACGACAATCTAGGCAGAAATAGTTCTCATGGATTACTTATTATCTCTCCGAAAACTGCATTCCCTTACCGAAATCGTTTAATAAGGAGATACTTTGACAAACTACCTCACAGGTTCACACGGAAATTATTTTTAGCAATGTTACAAGCAGAAAAAGGCTTAACTGAAATTAAATACACGAGAAAAGGTGTTTAATTAAAGCAGTTCCTTTCTAATTCATTGGATTATTTGGTAAGTAGGTGTAAAGAGTAAAGGAATTATATGAAACGACGGAACAGCACATCCTGTAATTGCTGGATTTAATTTTTCTGGGAATGTTTTTTTTTCAGAGTCTGCATATACTTTGTCGCAATATTTTTTCACATGAGGTAAATATCAGTTCGACATGAAGTTATATGGTTTAATAAATTAGAAGTGGTACATGTATTAGAGGTTAAATTATCTATGAAACGAGCAAATCTAATTGTATATGCAATTAAGGAATCGAAAATAATATTGCTGATCATATATGCGAGCTTTGCTTGAAAATACAAAATGAAGGGATGTGATTAGTGACCAAATCCTGTTAATTGAAAGGACTCAAGGTGTAGTTTTTAGTATTATAAATTTTCTTCTGTAAAACGTAAATATACTGTAGCGCTAAACGACGATGACATCATAGACCACTAGTATGGTGGACAGAAACATTCTTAGAGAAATCTTCTGCTGATTCCTTTCGTAGATGTCTTTAACTTAGTTTTACTGGGAAGCATGTATAAATTGATTGGATTTATCAATTTTAATAGGAGAATCTGCACTGCAAAATAGTTTACAACAAGGTGTAAATGCATTAGAAAAAGCATTCTTAAAATTGAAACAGATATTTTTTCTATTGATTTTGTGTTCTGACCACAGTGTCGGGGCATTAAGCTGATCTGACACACTCATACAGATAACAAGGGTATATAGATACATATAATTATGCTAATCGACTATTGTAGTGATAGATTATCAGACTATTTCTATTTTAAATCGAACATACTGCGCCATTAAGTAGACATTTGCTCATTTAATATCGTTATTCAGTCGTTTTCGTTATTTTTTGATATTTATGGATATTCTTTTTTCATTTTAAGCATAATGAATTCCATCCTTTTCCATAAAAGTGTTTTTTATCTGCTAGAATAAACATTACCTTCACTAAATATATCAATTTTGCAATCATAACATAGTTTTCAAAGACGTTGTCACCTGTAATTATTCAGCAGCCTACGTTTTGTTATTTTCTCTTAAGCCGCCATATTTATGACGTCATAACTTTTTCCAGTCGCGTGTCAGGAAAGAGATACATGGGAAATTACGATAACTCACTTCAATCTACAATGTGGTATAGGTCTCTATATTTCTCAATATTTTTCTCACGGCGGCCCATATTCCCACAAATTGACATGCACTATTTCATAAGCAAAGTTTGACCGTAGTCATATCACATAGATAAACTGTATGCAATGTACCTTCATTTCAGTGTAATGAGATTCAGTCATTATATAGCATATACATGATTAAACAGATTTCAACTGAGTTCAATATTTGCATACAATACTGAAGAAAAATATTCATATATAATAAATCAGTTAAATAATTTATAACAAATATATCAAAGCAAACAAGTACTCATTTTAATATGCAATCTGAATAAGTCACAAAAGCAAGAAACCTTTTCATATACAGACGACAATTGTAACAAGGAAAATCTTTTAAGAAGCACTTCTCTACATAAAAGACCCTTATCACACCCTTATTCATGTGATACGCAGACCGTATTCAGCTCTTTCTTTAATTTGATATATGTTGGTATTTGAACAGGTTTTTATAATATTTATTAAACTTACTTATCATTTTGAGATATATCAATATTCTTGCTAAATATACTGAGCCAAAGTTAGCTTTAAAACTGTGAACAGCGTCGTTTAGGATAAACGCTTCGTCTACATTTCACTCAGCGTAGCACAATCAACAGAGTGAAAGAAATTGACACTCTCGTCCAATCAGGCAGAGTGTTGCATAAATCTTCCGTTTTGATAAATTATCTATAATGCGTTATCAAGTAGTTTGATTTGCAAACTGAAGTCACGTGGCATAGGTAACGAATTGGTTCTTAGACGGCGTTCGCCGAAAAAGAATATTATAATATGATTCTCGATTGCATTTTCATCCTACATGGACAAGTTGTTAAGGTGACTTCCAATCACCTCAATATTTCGCTGCTCGAGTTCAGCTTTCGATTGCGTCCCTCGACAGTTTCCTATGGAGAATATAACCCGAATCATGCTCATGTGACCATACATGTTTCCCTGTGCTAACCATACGACTTGTTCTTTCATTTTTATCATTTACATTTATGGATATACCACACTTGTCGAGATACCATTGTGTATTAATGTATTTCGAGCTTATTCACTATGATCAGTCCACAAACGCTCATACCCCGACTAAAGATGCATTTTTTTTCATTTTATAATGTAATTATTTGGATTTTGTATAAGGACTAAAAGAAAAGTGTTTGTTTTCGTATCCCGACTTACCCTATCTTTTTGGGCGGATCCTAAATATGTTTATGACCTGTGAGATTTTTTTTCAACTTTTTAACAAAATGTTGAAGTTAAATGTTATGCTTTAAACATGGCCAGTGATATTAGAACTAAACGTAATGACGCTCAAACGGCACAACACCCTTATAGTTGTATTCATTTTTTGACACAAACATAATGTCTGAAGGACCCCGTACCCCAAAAAATCCAAAGAAGAAACACATATACCTACCTACCTTAATCTATTTTGAGCGTGTTATCGGAAGCAAACATCTTTTAGACCTCATTTTACATAGTTATGCTTTATGTACAGGAACCAAGCTGAGCGTTTCCGACAGTGGCTGGACGAAACAGGGAATAAGTGAACTGTGGTTTTCGAAAACATTTCTGCCAAACATTGACCCAGCCCGGCTCCAAGTACTTATTATGGATGAACATGATTCCCATCATCAAGTGAAATTTGTTGATGCTGCAAGAAAAGCCGGAATAATTTTGGTCGAGTTACCCAGCAAGACGAGTCATTTCACTCAGCCTTTTGATAGTTTAAATTTTCGATATACTCATTAGCATAAAACCATGCCTATCAACATGTTTTGCGTGACAGACTAAAATATAACTATATCATTATACTCATTTATTCTATTCAATCTATTCTCAATTGCGATACAAATTCGTGCAACTTAGATTAATCGCTCTTGAGACTCAATCCCGAAGATACGAGAGAGACACTGTGGAACTAAAGTGTCACACCAGAGGACACTCACCATGGCGGTGGCGGGAGTCGAACGCGCCATGACGGCTCCACATTATAATATAACCATATAAGTGTACTGAGTATATAATTCATAATTAGCCCCTTGTGGCTGAGGGACTCCTTTTAAGGCAAAGGGAACAGAATTGCAGCCACCGTACAGCCCTGCGTGTTCCAGAAATTTCTCAAAACGTCTCTGGTGTATCGTACAAGGCGACTAATGGGCTCTAATTATTGGAATATTTCTAACTCTGGATTCCTGCAGGTGGGTGGTTTTGATCCTATGTGTTGCGTTGTAACCCATGAGATTAGCCGAAATCATCTTCCTGTAAAGCAGGTTGTCAGTTAATTGCGTACTTTAGCATTGTACTGGTAACCCGCTTAGATGATCTAAGCTTGCCCAGGGAAGATGCATAAACTGACCGCCGCGATATGACTGAAATATTGTTAAAAGCGGCGTAAAATCCCAACCAAACCAAACAAACAAACAAAACAAATCCATAATTAATCAAACTGAATGTTTAACATCGCGAATGCATTGTTCATAGGCACCATTAACCTGCTAGAAACCGTTTTAAAAGAGAGATATAAATAGATAAATCACTAAATAGATAGATAAATAAATAAATAAATAGATAAATAAATAAATAAATAATGCCAGATCGTTCATGATGCTGTCAACTCTTTCAACATAAAAGTTGTATGCATCTTTATCACTTAAGGTGACTGAGTTATAGCCTTAAGCATAGTAAATCCTATTTATAGATTTTAACTATTTCAGGTCCGTCTTCGAGGCACTGAAGTCAAGCTGGTCTGATCATCTGCACAGATTTACATCAACAACGGGGGTAACTGTCGGACACGCTCAGTTTTTCAGGATGTTTAAGTTAGCCTGGACAGAGTCCATGATAGCTGAAAATGTAGCATCTGGATTTCTAGCAACTGGTATATGCCCGTACAACCCGGGGGCTGTACCGGATTTAGCTTATGCACCACCAGAGTTATATACTGCAAGGGTATTATAAGCTGAACCAGTCGATGCGTCTGATTTACCAGCCACGGTATCTGCTGCCATTGGTAGCGACGCTGTGCAACCACCCGTACCACCTTATATCACTTACACAGAAACAGTCATGTCAGGTGATGTACCTTTGGCACCTAATGCACCTACTGCAATATTCAGGGAGAATCCTGATAGTACTTTAACCTCTGCCACTAGCAGTTTAACCACTAGTACCACAGTAACTAGCAGTCTAATCACTAGTACCATTGCCACTATTAGTTTGACCACTAGTGTCGTTGCTACTAGCTGTTTGACCACTTGTACCACTGCCGCTAGCAGTTTGACCACTAGTACCATCGCCACTAGCAGTTTAACCACTAGTACACTGCCACTAGCAGTTTAACCTCTAGTCCGCAAACAAATGAGATCATTATGTCCCTTGACATACATGATGGCAGTGAGGTTATAAATCTACCCATAACATTAAGTGAAGATGGTATGCTTGAGCTGCTAGAGGAACAGTTGGCAGACGTCAGTTTACCTCTCTCTGAAGCAGCTCAAGGTATCAATCAAACTTGTACAGCTGAGGCCCATGCAATGTCATGTCAGCAGTCCATAGAGAGTGTCACTGAATGTACTGCAGACATGGCATTGTCTGTGGTAGAATCTGCTATAACAGATGAAAAGAAAAGAATTTATGAAGATGATTTCATGTCAGGTAGAGTCCTGAATGACTCAATGTATACTACTTGGTGTATGCACAGAAAACAACAACATAAGCCCGCCACTGTAGCAGCCGTACCCCAGCCATCTAATCCTCTACTTAAAATCCCCAAACAGCAATTCTCAAACAAACCTAATTCCAAGAAAAATGCCCAGTATTTTGTCATATCCTCTGACGAGGCTTTTAGTCAACAAGTAAAAATTAAGTTGGAAAAAGAAAAAAAAGCAGCAGAGGCTGAAGAAAGAAAGTGACAAAGACTGGTAAAAAAGAACAGAAAGAAAAGGCCTTAGCCTTAAAACAAGAAAAGAAAGGTGTAAACATAAAATCAGAAAAAAATAAGTTACAACAAATAACAATTTTCAGAATGACGTTTAAATTTCATTTGCTTTCACTTGATTGAAACTAGGAGAAAGAAATGAAATAAAGTTTACTCTGTTATTTGTTTATGTTTAATGTTGTGTACGAGTACTAGTTTGTTTCAATGAAATGTTTCACATCGTTCAAACTATAGCACTTTAAAGAACGAAATACACGTTACTCTCTAATTTGTATTTTGTTTAATATTGTCTACTAGTCTGTTTAACACTTTCAGTTCCTCTTCTGACACATATTCAGTTATGTACTTGACAAGAAAGACGTGACTCTTTGGAACGACGTCCTCGGTACATAGTTCCTCCTCATGCCACTCTCTAATTTTCTTTAGAATTATATTGCGGATGTATGGACATTTTGTTACCAATGACTTCAGCTGTACGTGCAGAAGAAATAGATCATCATGGTCGTAGTATCATTCTCTTTCGTACAACCCCTCCAATGACTTGATAGCATACCACGTGCTCTCCTTGTCATGTCTCAAATCTCACGTTTATAAATTATAGTTGTGAAGTTATTTGCCATATTTTATCATTCATGTAAGGAAAAAACAAAGTCGTAACCATTGAGAGAATTATGTAATACCTCCTCAAATTCTAACTGATGGTTCGACGAGTTTTGCGCCCGTTTTCAACAACTTTCTTGCAATTTCAGTTCACCTAAAGATCGTACATTGTACGGGCAAATACTAGCGTCTGTAAGAAAATGCTAACTTTCTCACATAACGAGACATGGTTATTACAAGGGCGCGAACCCATGACCCGGGCCTCTATCAGTGAGAGATCCTGTGTCAGTGATGCTATTACAACCACTCGTCCACGGAAGCAGGTAAACCAAAATCATAATCCTAACAAAACAAGATGGGTCTTCATAGTTGGATATCGTCGTGAAGAAGGGATACAAAGAGTCAGTAGTTGGTTCGAATCCCGAGAAAGGCATTTGAACGCGCCTTCCGCAATAGCCACTTTCTCTTTCAATAGCTTGTCAGAACTCCAGGAAGCATTCATCGAGAGCTTTGTCCACTGTCAATGTTTTATAACCCTGTCCCACCGTTAAACTAAGCATATAGTCCAGCGGTTCTAGGCCACACGGGGACTGGACGGACATGAAACGCAATATTTTTTACATGAGATCACCCCTAACGCTCTTAGTACTATCGTAAGTTTAAATGTAACTAATACATCACACTAATGCATATAGCTTTATAAAATAGCTAAGGATACTGTTTGAATTTCTTGAAACTCGTGTTATTTAGAGGCTGAAACAACTTGTTGAAACTTCAGAAAATGGCGCCTTGATATGGGATACGATTAAACCAATCAATAAAGGGGTTTGTTGTACTGTTTCCATATAAGATAACTCGTTTTATTGGTGAGATTCTTCTGATCGAGTCAAGGGCGAATTTGTTCGACTCAAAGGCGACAACGAGTTTAATGATTACTTTCAATACTTTGATATATTTAGTCCAAAATACGGTAGTAAAACATACTTAACTATAAACCAAGGTAATAGCCGGAACATTCCACATATTGTAAACGGTGTTGCCGTTATATGGACCTCCGTATGATCACGGCGAATGTTTGACTCAAGGGCGAATTACCTCTTTGTGCCTTATTCTAATATGCTTGTCTCTGTTAAAACACGCTAACGCTAGAATTACGTCACGTTAACGTGCGGTGACGTCAAAGTTTTTGTTGCGACCAAGAAAGTGCGCTACTATATTTTATCTACTGTTTTAGATTAAAGGCATATTAGAATTGAAATAATCTACAGCAAAACCATGTTTTAACACTATTTATACACTCGGGCGGTAATACGTCTTACAAATAATTTCTAAAAAATAAATTATTACGCCCAACGTATAACCGCCCATCGTGCATAAATAGTGTTAAAGCACTCTTTTGCTATAAAATATTTCTTAATTTTGTACAATTGATATGATATATGCATAAGATTTATTTAATAAACTATGCCCTACTGTTTTCAATGTTATTTAGTTTGGTGTGGTTGTGTGTTTGATTTTGGTACATGAGTGTCTGCGCTTTTGTGGTTTACGTTGTAGTGTGACTGTTATTAAGGCGCGTAGCATTCCCTTGGTATATTCATCCTTGTTCTTCTTTCCCCTTCAAATCCCCCCCCCCCCCGACCTCCCCCACAATTTTACCACTTCCTCTCCCGCTATCTATATTTCACTATATTCCACATAAACTAATATGTACTTGTTAGATGTTTGAAACAACCCGTCTGTAATATTTTGTGGGCCTACTTTGCAAATGCTTGGCTCTGAGTCTGTGTTTTAGGTGCTCTGTACTTCCGAGCAATCTACCCTTACCTATTATCTTATATTATGTTAAAATGTAACAACAATCAATTTGTTCTGTTCTTCAATATTTTCAAAATGTATAAAAAAGAAAATGCACTGAATTATTCTTTTAAGAGGTTGATTTCTTTTACTAAACACACTGAAACGATTTCTTAGATGGCATCTGTATTTTGTTAAGCAGAAGTAATTGTGTAAGTTAACCGATTTCACCATATATGTTTAGAAATAATTGTCTGCATTTGAAAGACTGGTTTTCATCATGTTCCGACACGTTATCAAACAGTTCATCAAGTCGTGCAAGCTATCGTCTGAATGAATAACAATAATATTCATTGTTTAGAAAGATGTTCGTTATTCGTTTGATTCTGGAAGTTGTCCTCAAGTCGGACTATGTTCGTTATTTGTATGATTCTGGAAGTCGTGCACAAGTCCGAAAATGTTTGTTATTTGTCTGACTCTAGAATACGTGCACAAGTCGGAATACGCTCTATAAATGTATGATTCTGGAAGTCATGCACAAGTTGGACTATGCTCTTTAAACGTATAGTTCTGGAAGTCATGCATTCTTTAAACGTATGATTCTGGAAGTCGTGCACAAGTCTGAATATGTTCGTCTTGAAGTCATGCACAAGTCGGAAAATATTCGCTATTTGTATGTTTCTGGAAGTCATGCACAAGCAAGTCGGGATCTGTTCGTTGTTTGTATGATTCTGGAGGTTGTGCACTAGTCGGAATATGTTTGTTTTGATTTAAACATATTTTATTCCTTCCTTTTTCATGACAACATATACAGTGTACATATACAAAACATATACAAAACATTCTAAGAAAGGTAAAAGGGTTGGACCACATATTCATAGAACATTAGTAGTTCGGCCCGTCCCCGAAGGTATATTTAAAGGAAAATTTTTATATTATTGATTGCATTGTATTTTTTATGAAAAATGACAAAATGTAATTGGAAGAGAACAAAGTTAAGCGAAATGAATAACAACGATGTTGGAGAAGAAGTAGAAATGACTTAACTGTAGAAATTAAGAGAGAGCGAGATAGATGGAAATATAAGAAGAGGGAGAGCCCGAAGTCTTGGGTCGTAACTTGGTAAGGTACAACTGTGTGAAGCTTATAATTCGGCAGCAATCAGATATCTTAACGGAAACGATTTGTATGTTTAATATATTTTTGTACTTCTAAAAATATTAGTGAATTTTCTTCTTTCGTATAATTTTCATCTCCAAACAAAAGAGTACGCGTGTTCAGTGGATGAAAAATACGTGTGGCGTTAAAAAGCTGTATTCTTTGTAAAGCATAATGTCTGTATTTAAAGAGAAAATGTTCAGCATCTTCAATATCGTGACCACAATCACATGCAGCATTGTCTCTCAAATGATTCCTATATAAATCAGCATTTAAATTACTGCATTTATAACGCATTTGAGCATGTAAAACCGAGTACAGCCTTTCGCCAATACAAAAATATGTGGGTACAAAAGGAGGTTTGTATTTTAGTTTAAGTTTTGATTTAAAAATATGAATTGTGGATGAATCTCTTATATCGGATTCTAAATCGTTCCATAAAGAAGAAGCTGATGGAATAAACGAGTTAGCAAACATTTGCGTACGACGAGCAACTGTTATATAATCATTCCTGTTTTTTAGAAGATAGGGCACATCATTGGCAACTGTATCTGGAATTAGATTTAATAGATAGCCCCATAATGTACGATGTTTGGCTTTATACATGGTAACAAGTTTCTGAATGTTTCGTCTGTCGGACAGAGATACCTAACCAATTTCATCGTAAGACCTGTGACAATACGTGCAGCCTCATATTAGAGTTTTTCAAGAGAATGTTTTTCCTAATCTGCACAGCCATCCAAGACTATTGATGCGTATTCTAGAACAGGTCTCATGTAGGATATATAAATTTGATTTAAAGTATTTCTTTTTTTAGTTTGAACTTTAATGCTCTCATTGACTCTAGAATGTTTGAGGCAGATGAAAGTATAGTATTGATATGATCGTGTCATTTACCATCTGATCTAATGTTTATGACTGTCAACATAATCAAAAAGGACATTATTAAAGTAAAGAGAAGGTTTAACTTCAGACCCGAGTGTAAAAAATACCACTTCTGTTTTGTTCGGATTAAAAGTTACTAACCAACGCTTGGACCATTCAGTTATTTTATTTAAGCCGTCATTTAGTGTACTTTCCATAGAAGCAATATCAGAGGTGGAGACTGCGAGAGAACTGTCGTCTGCAAAGAGCCGTGTTACACTAACTAAATTGTCTGCAATGTCATTGACAGGTTAAAATAATAAGGGCCTAAGTACAGAGCCCTGTGGAACACCTGCAGTGACATACTTACAATCAGAATATGAAGAACCTACAAATACCTTTTGACTGCGATTACTTAGATAATCTTGAATCCATTGTAAAATTTGCCCATTAATTCCATCATGCCGTGCACGGTCGAAAGCTTTTGAAATGTCACAAAAAACATACATGTTGGGATTTTATTATCGAAAGAGTTACAAATTTGATGATAAATGTCTAATAGCTGATATACAGTAGAGTGCCCTGGCAAAAAACCTGACTACCTTTCGTAAATTAACTTATTAGCAAACAGATGATTGTACATGTGTTTAAACATAACTCTTTCCATAACCTTACCAACAAAACTGATTAAAGATGTAGGTCTATAGTTTGAAGGACTATTCTTATTACCTTTCTTAAAAAGCTTCATAACTACGGCTGATTTCCAGATTGCGGGATATTTTCTTTCGGATAACGATCTATTAAAGAGAATACACAATGGCTTACAGATTGAGTCTTTACATTCTTTAAACATTCTGTGACTTATTTCGTCAGGCCCAGATGATTTATTTAAAACGGGAGAAGATAAGATAATAATAATATCTTGTTCTTGAATATGAAAATCCTGTAAGACAATACTAGTTTTGGTGAAAAAAGTCTGGAAGAACTGTTCGCGAGTCGTCAACTGTCAGAGATGGCAATCGGGTCGACTAATGTTCATGAAAAATGTGTTTGTTTTGGTTAGAGACCAGCATTGTTATCCCATAGACTTCGATTATTACATTATGGCGTGTATGGCCTTCTATAAATCGAAATATGTAATTCCAATCATATCTGATTTCTTTGAAGAACTGTCTTAGTGAAAAGTGATTCTTTATTTGAGTATATTTCTCACGAATGAGATTCACCCTTTCCGTCTCGTTGGCACGGCGGGAGAAAACCATTTTGTAAAACTTATTTTCAATGCAAACCAAACGAAGTAATTTTTTTAAATGTATAATAAAGTGCTGTAAAATGCATTAAAATCAATTTTGGCAAAAAAATCATTACTTGTGTTTTACTGATCAATCAGAACGGACAAATATTACCTTGTTCCCAGGTAAACGATTACCTTATTCTCAGTTCCATTAGTTCCATGTACTGTCTCTGACCTTTTGCGTAGGTGTGTGGAAGCATCGCACATTATTCGTATGATTCTGGTAGTCGTAGGAATATGTTCGGAAACAGCCATGAAGGGAATACACTTCTATCGTGAGACATGTGGAATAGTTTTGGTGTTGATGGAAATAATATTTAATTTACTCTCTACCGAGGTGTCGTTACAACAGTCATTTAAAAAGAGTTTGACATATTCAGTCTTGAGAGTTAAGTGCAATGAAGAGGATTAATTTTACACTAACACAAAATAGCCCAACAATGCATCTTAAGATTTGCTTGTCATGCGGTTTCCAAAAATGTTACACTATTCCGTATTACTAGCATGTGATAAAGCAATAAAACCTATGAGATTTCCTAACTCTTTGTGCCCAACAGGGTTCTTTCGTGATGACTGCTTCAGAAGCCAGCCGTAGTTTAAACTATTACATAAGAAATCTGATATCAAGTGTTACAAATATTTAAGAGAAATAACAACAGCTAGTAAAAGTAAAATCCTATGTAATGGGGTGAAATATCGTTTCATCTTACACGTTGACGCAAATGTTCCTATTCATTTTATATCTTTTCAATGTTTTGACGGAATATCAAATATTTTTGTACTAACAAAGTTATCTAACCTCTTAGACATCAATGTTTGTCTTGCTAAAATTTTCTAAATAAAGATTCTGTTAGACTGAATATAATATACTTGTTGTAACAGAGTATTGAACTGATAAGCCATACTCCGAAATAAAGCTTCGCCCGGACATGGAAACATAGGAATTTAATAATGCATTGGCTTGGCATGTGCCCTGAATCTGTGAAAAAACACAGGTGTTACAAAGCACATTCGTGTACACATAATGAGTACGAACATTACATATTACACAACTCTTCAGCATGGCTGGAACAGTCCATGCTAGACGATTTGCTGTTCATCTGGTTGGTGTCTTGCCTCATGTCCCTGTTTCTTCCACTGATTGTCCTACGCCTTATTATTATATAGATTCCCAGGTTCAAACATCCGCCAAGGTTACTGAAAATTGTTGTAACATGCATCAACGGTTGTGGAACACGTGGTTCGGCCAGCTGCCACACGCTGAAAACTACAGCCGCCCACCACTGAATGAAAAATGCGCTAACAAACATTGACATGTTTCTTGCAGCGCAATGCGATTTATCTTCAATATTGGCATTCTTTAACGCTCGTGACATACGAGATGTATGCAGTTTGATCTTTCTCCATGTGAGTACGTACAGGACGGTGTTAGTCGTGAATATGATTACAAGAGGAACCGTTGTCATTGATATGTAAGATATACCGCCCTTGATTGCATCAAAGTGACAACTGAAATTAAAAAAAGATAGTTTGCCTGCCTGCCTAATTCAATTGTATTTTCATGAAAATGAAACTGTATACACATTAGTCACTGCACCTTCATATATGTACAACGTTGATCGCACCTGTTTCCATAATTATATATATATAAAAAAAAATATACAAAAAATATATATTTATTATACAGTAAATAAAGCGTTGGTCGAAATCTTACAAAATTAGCGAAATAACCCTCTCCAAGACGACTGGACAAATAAGGCATAGCCACATCTACTAATATGACAGTTTATATCATGTGGTTGTTGTGTCTCCTTGAATATGTATGTATACATTCATGTAGTTGATACTTTTAATTTAAAAAGGTCAAGAAGTTATTATCGTTTTTAATAAGAATAACTACAAAACTTACAAGACTCCGTTTGGTCCCAGCTGCCCGCTAACTGCAGCAGCCATGCCGCCGACAAACGGCAAGCCAAACGTCCATGCTAGTACCCTCCAGTCGTATTTGCCAAAGTCGAGGTTTTTGTTAAAATACATCATGATAAAAGCATTTATGGCAACAATATTCACCATCAAGTTCTGGGCAGTTATAAATTCAGTTAGAGCTACACCGTAAAACTCACATAGCTCCTTTGGACGAACATGGTCCTTTCCAATGACATATTGTAAATGGTCGGCACTGTGAAACACGTTAAATCCACCATCACAAATTGCTAGATAGACAATAAAACGTTCACTCTTAGTCCAACTAAAAAATGTGCTTTGATTTTTATACCGAAATGATAATATTAGGACAGCAACTGCACACAAAAGGCTGCCGAAAATGCAGAAGAGCGCGGGAACATGGACATAATAAAACGTGCCATTAGCTAAACCATACACGGGTAGGTCGTATCCCGTTTTATAATTTAGGATCGTACCATTTTCACTTGTAATATTATCCATTTAATTGATGTTTTTACTTTGAACTGAAATTTTCTATTCGGAATAAACACTTTTATAATCTATTATTGACCAGGGAGATAAATAAGATTGATAGCCCAGTCAGAGCAAATACAAATATTTTATCATATTAGTATATTAGGGAAATTGAAATAATGGACTGTAATTGTTTAATTACGCAGAAGATTGAGGATCGCAATCGGAAATGAATAAACATTCAGTTTAGTTGTATATCCTTCTCCATCAGAAATGATGTATGTAGTGATCGCCTCGTACACTATTGTTTCTACTGGTCATACCCATGTTCATTCAGGGAGTCCAAAATCTGCTACAAATTACACACTATATGAAATGAATACTATGAACACACTATATTAAATGAATACTATGATTTTACAATACTACACACTATTTATCCCCTATAATGTGCAATTTCGGCTTATTTGGTATACGAAAAAGTCATAGATATACCACACTCATTTTATATACAAAATGACAAAAATTAAACTGGAGAGGACGCGACAGAAAATTAAACCAAACAGCGACATCTACGAACAGATAATTGCTGTAAACTCACATAAATTGGTTCAGGCACTGTCAGTCAAATCTGTTCCATTTACATATCAAAAGTGCGAATCATCTCATGAAATTGTAATACTTAGGAAGAACATTACTGTGTTTTAATTTCCTTTTTTCCCAGTCAGCTTAGTATATTTAATATCTTATTGTATGCCATGTATTATTGATGACTATGTTAGAAATAATTATGTGTATACAATATTGCTCATGTATTTGTATCAATGTACAAACTGAGTGTTATAAATAAAATCTTGAATTTTATCATACTAAACAAACAAACGAACAAACAAACAAAGTAATAATAATGAAAAAAATACCAGAGCACACACATGAGCAAGTCTCTTGTCTACAGGTTTTTGTCACACTTGCAATTGAAAGGTTGATGAGCTCTACTTCATGTCGATACTTAGGATACAGATCCCTGAATATTGATGTAAATTTGGAATATTGAGTATGTGTCTGGAGCGTGGGGACGAACAAGTTCATCGAAATAATTGATAAATAAATAAATAAAATGTTACTCTTGACAGAACTTTTATTGATTCATTAAAGATAAAAGCTATTGCGGTTGGAATGACAAATGTTGCTGTCTGTAAAACAATTATCTCGATTCAGCAACAATTTATCAGAAACCATTTCATCTGGGAAATGGAAAACATTATTAAAACTGAATGTGATGTTTCGATTCTATTACTTAGAGAGTTGCTTGAACATGGCATGTTGCTTGTGTAAGGCATTTCCGTTTTAGTGCCAGCACATATCAAGATACTTCATGTATTAAAGGTCAAGGTCAGACATAGAGGTCAAAGGATACAGGAATGAAAACTTTGTCCGGAGCATTTCTTCTTCATGCATGGAGGGATTTTGATATAACTTGGCATAAATGTTCACCACCATAAGACGGAGTGTCGTGCGCAAGAACCAGGTCCCTTGGTGTAAGGTCAAGATCACACTTAGAAGCCAAAAGTCAGATACAAGAATGACTTTGTCCAGAGCTTTTCTTCTTCATGCATGGAGGGATTTTGATGTAACTTGGCACAATTGTACACCATCATGAAACTTAGTGTCCTACGCAGGGTCCCTTTAGAATCACTTCCCTTTGTTGTTACTATTAATAGCTTATGTTGTAACTTTTTCATTACTAGTCATAGGGAAAAATCGAGACCACTTTTCTGTAGTACAACATGCATGTTACATCCAATTTTGAGGTGTATTTTGACCTATCTCTACCAGGTAATGATTTTTCTGTGGACTTACAATGTTTTGTTTGGATTATTTTTGTTTTTGTTTTAAAGATTAACTTCCCTTAGTTGTTACTATAAATAACTTACATTGTAACTTTTTTATAATTGACCGTATGGAAAAACCAAGACCACTTTTCTGTGGTACAACATAGATGTTACTTTCAAATTTTAGATGTATTTTAAGGTATCTCCACTTGGTAAGGCGTTTTTTTGTGGACTTAGAGAAACAAAAGAATTACAATAATTACTAAATAAATCATTGTAAACAACCACAAAATTAAAATTCCATTTGCAAATACAGTTGCTAGTGTAAAGAAATTTGCTGTGACGGGCGTATATTGTGACATTCTGGCACTTGCATACTTTGTGTATGGAATAACGATCACTGTGACAATCTTTACAAGTTATTTTTCAAAATTACAGAATAACTTAGTACAATGAGAGAAAGGTCACTGATACAATCCCTCATTCCTTCTCCTAAACATGATTTTTTTGTCAGTATAAATTTCTTGGGTGTTTCTTGATACTGATGTTCATGCATGCCCATCCGACTATTTTGTCCGCTATATATCGTCTAAACCACTGGGAAGACTTTCATAAAACAACCATTGTTAGTAAATCTCATCAAGAAGACATGTAGAGAGCATGGTCACTAAGTCCAAGGTCAGGGTTACACTCGGAGGTCAAAGGTCAAATCGCTTTTGTGTCAACTCTATATCTTATTTATTTATTTGAGTTGTTTTTACGACGCACCAACACAGTATTGGTTATATGGCGCCAAACAGGACTACAAATTTTGGTTCCACATCTCATTTACGTCGAAATAAAAACATGAGGTATGAAATCAAAATTTGCATACCTGCTGGAATCACAGAGTTACTGCAAAACCAAGTGTTAAGACCCTATTAGTCGCCTCTTACGATCATGCAAGGGTAAGACAGTGGTTCCAATTCTTTTCATACACAGATCTTTTCAGCTGGGATGATTTCATAACACTAGAATCAGATGTTAAACCTAACCAAACCGACGTTCAGAGCACACAACCCAGGTCACTATGACCAAGGGTAAGGTCACATTTTAAGGTCAAATGTCAAATAGCTTAATTTCGTGTCTCCTCAATATCGTCTAAACCACTTGCATGGTTTTCAAAAAGATAATATCAATTGCTTACCTCACCAAGATGACATAATATAATATAGAGTGCACAATCCAGGACAGCAGAGTGCACAATCCATGTCAGTAGGCTCAAGGTCAAGAACACGTGAGGTCAAATGCCAAATATTAAAAAATGGCACCAGCTCCCTATCATCTTAACTGCTGGAAAGATCTCGCAAAACTAGCATTAATTATTTTCCTCATGAACAAGGTGTTCAGAGCATACAACCCAGGACACTTTGTCCTAGGTCAGGGTCACACTTGGAGGTCAAAGGTCAGATAGTTTAAATTTGTGTCCGCTCCATATCTTCTGAACCACTAGAATGAATTTCATGAAAATAAAATCAGTTGTTTACCTCAACCAGACGACATTCATAGCGCAAAGCCCAAGGTCAAAGTATTACTTGGAATTTAAATATGAGGTAGCTTAAATCAGTGTCAGCTTCATACACTGAAGAATTTTCGTAAAACTAGAATCAATTGTTAACATCTTCAAGAAGACTTGCAAATTGTACAACCCAGGTCACTAGGTCCAAGATCAAGGTTTACATTTTGAAAGTCAAAGGTCCAGATCAAAACATTTTATTTCGAAAGTGTGTCAAAGGGGTCTTTATTACATTTAATGATAGCTCTATTTTTCAGATGTCAAAGTCGCAGCGTACCACTAGCATAGTTACCTTAAACAAGCCATTGAGGGGGTTATATTAGTTTTACAAAACTGAATGAAGAAGTTATCTACGTTAAACAAGTACATGTTTTAATGAGAGTTTAGCCTATTAATTAGTTTGGTTACCAGGTATTAAAATGTTTTATTTAGAATGCCCAAGGTACTTGTATTGCCCTTGTTGGTCTGTCTTTACCTCCATCTGTCTAGGTGTAAACAATCTGGTTTCCTTTACATATTAGAAAATCTTTTACTTACTTTAGTGAAACTTTCACAAGGTGATTACCTGTATCATGTAACACCAATCGCTTTCGTTGGCCGTAGGTCAAAGGGCAAGGTCACAATAACTGCGAGACTGAAAACTGTCTCCTATCACTGGAGAATAGAAAACAGATATAGGTTTACAGTAGTCAGGATGCCTGTGGTCACTAGATGACCCCTGATGTTTCTGGGACCTGTAGGTCAAGGTAACAGTGACATACAGAAAAAAGTCTTACTAATACGCAATATGAGTCACTTGTATAAGTTTTAATGGTATGAATTCTACAAATTACTGTATTTTACGATGGACAAACGCGAAATTTTAACTAGTTATTCACTTAAACAGATAGTTTAACATGTCAAGGTTTCGCGTTGCTACTTACGAAGTTAGTAACAAGAAATATTTCGTGTTAAGTTGACATACAAATGACATAAATACATTGCTGAATAACCTAAAACCTTTAAGACTCCGTGAAAAATAATACCTGCGAAATTATGAAAATGTTTCGAGTTTCAGAGTTTTTTTTACATGTATACATAGAATGCAAAGTGACACATTTTTGCACATGAAACGTAAGGTCGATCTAAGCAATGGGACTGGGCCTTCAATGAAAGATTGAAACTGTTTTTCGACACCTCTGACATGTTTAATAAATGCTGAAAATGATTAGCTACCTGACAGATACAGCAATTTGCAACGAAACGGCTCTTTGTTTTGTTTTACAATGTAAAATTACCGAAAATTAAATAAAATAGTTCCCCTTTTAGGTTATATAGCAGTAACTCACATCGACTTAGAATTTGAAAAGGTAAATAAAACACAAAATCTACCTTCTTTATAATGTGGCTACCATTTTTTTGTTATGAATTTAAAATATATTAATTTCTTGTTAAACCTTATTTTCGATAATTGTTTTGCCAATCTCGTTGTGCTTTGTTATATGGCAATAGCAAGTTAGAAGGAAATTGAATTTAAATATTCAACTTTTAGGATATTTAAATCACCGCTAAATATTTTTTACAAATATGATACATTTTTTTTCGCACACCTAAAAATCAGAATACCTACCTAATACAAAAATATTGTTTAAGCATTAATTAGGATAATGGGAATAAACAACATTAATGTTTGTCTTGCTAAAAGTTTCTAAATAAAGATTCTGTTTGACTGAATATAATATACTTATTATAACAGAGTATTGAACTAATAAGCCATACTCCGAAGTAAAGTGTCGCCCGGACATGGAAACATAGGAATTTAATAATATACTGGCTTGACAAAAACACACCTGTTACAAAGCACATTCGTATACACATAATGAGTACGAACATTACATATTACACAACTCTTCAGCATGGCTGGAACAGTCCATGATAGACGATTTGCTGTTCGTCTGGTTGGTGTCCTGCCTCATGTCCCTGTTTCTTCCACTGATTGTCCTACGCCTTATTATTATGTAGATTCCCAGGTTCAAACATCCGCCAAGGTTACTGAAAATTGTTGTAACATGCATCAACGGTTGTGGAACACGTGGTTCGGCCAGCTGCCACACGCTGAAAACTACAGCCGCCCACCACTGAATGAAAAATGCGCTAACAAACATTGACATGTTTCTTGCAGCGCAATGTGATTTTTCTTCGATATTGGCATTCTTTAACGACCGTGACATACGAGACGTATGCAGTTTGATCTTTCCCCATGTGAGTACGTACAGGACGGTGTTAGCCGTGAATATAATTACGAGAGGAACCGTTGTCATTGATATGAAAGATATACCGCCCTTGATTGCATCAAGGTGACAACTGAAATGAAAAAGATAGTTTGCCTGCCTAATTCAATTGTATTTTCATGCAAATGAAACTGTATACATATTAGTCACTGAACATTTATATATTATGGACAAAGGAGTTCGCACCTGTTCCATAATTACATGCATCCGAATTAGCAATTGCGTTGCATGTATATATAAGTATATACAAAAAATACAAAAAAAGATATTATACAGTATATAAAGCACACGGGTTGATATAACCGAATCAATCCTCTCTCATATGGGCATAGCTACATCTACTAATATAGTAGTTTATATGATGTGGTAGTTGTGTCTCCAGGAATATGAAGTATACATTCATGTAGTTGATACTCTTAATTAAACTTTATCGCAGAAGTATGTCATTTTTATAGAAATAGTTGACGGTTCATTTCTGTCGTAACAATTTGCCTAAAATTGTTTGAAAAGATAAACTGTTTGAAAAGATCAAGAAGTTGTTATAATTTTAATAAGAATAATTACAAAACTTACAAGACTCCGTTTGGTCCCAGCTGCCCGCTAACTGCAGCAGCCATGCCGCCGACAAACGGCAAGCCAAACGTCCATGCTAGTACCCTCCAGTCGTATTTGCCAAAGTCGAGGTTTTTGTTAAAATACATCATGATAAAAGCATTAATAGCAACAATATTCACCATCAAGTTCTGGGCAGTAATAAATTCAGTTAGAGCTACACCGTAAAATTCACATAGCTCTTTTGGACGAACATGGTCCTTTGCAATGACGTATTGTAAATGGTCGGCACTGTGAAACACGTTAAATCCACCATCACAAATTGCTAGATAGACAATAAATCGTTCACTCTTAGTCCAACTAAAAAAAGTGTTGTGATGTTTATGCCGAAATGATAATATTAGGACAGCAACTGCACACAAAAGGCTGCCGAAAATGCAGTGGAGCGCGGGAACATGGACATAATAAAACGTGTCATTAGCTAAACCATACACCGGAAGGTCGTATCCCGTTTTAAGATTTAGGATCGTACCGGGTTCACTTGTGACATTATCCATTGATGTTCTTACTAAGAACTGAAATTTTCTATTCGGAATAAACACTTTTATAATCTGTTATTGACCAGGGAGATAAATAAGATTGATAGCCCAGTCAGAGCAAATACAAATATTTTATCATATCAGGATATTAGGGAAATTGAAATACTGGACTGTAATTATTTAATTACGCAGAAGGTTGAGGATCGCAATCGGAAATGAATAAACATTCAGTTTAGTTTTATATCCTTCTCCAACAGAAATGATGTATGTAGTGATCGCCTCGTACACTAGAATTTCTACTGGTCATACCCATGTCCATTCAGGGAGTCCAAAATCTGCTACAAAATTACACACTATATTAAATGAATACTATGATTTTACAGTACTACACACTTTATTTATCCCCTATAATGTGCAATTTCGGCTTATTTGGTATACGAACAAGTCATAGATATACCACACTCACTTTATATACAAAATGACAAAAAATAAACTGGAGAGGACGCGACAGAAAATTAAACCAAACAGCGACATCTACGAACAGATAATTGCTGTAAACTCACATAAATTGGTTCAGGCACTGTCAGTCAAATCTGTCCCATTTAAATATCAAAAATGCGAATCATCTCGTGAAATTGTTACTTAGGAAGAACATTATTGTGTTTTAATTTCCTTTTTTCCAGGCAGTTTAGTATATTTTATATCTTATTGTATGCCATGTATCATTGATGACTATGTTAGAATGGATTATGTGTATACAATATTGCTCATGTATTTGTATAAATGTACAAACTGAGTGTTATCAATAAAATCTTGGGTTTTATCATCCTAACAAACAAACGAACAAACAAACAAAGTAATAATAATGAAAAAAATACCAGAGCACACACAAGAGCAAGTCTCTTGTCTACAGGTTTTGTCACACTTGCAATTCAAAGGTTGATACGATCTACTTCGTGTCCATACTGGAGCCTGGGGACGAACAAGTTCATCGAAATAATTGATAAATAAGTAAAAAAAAAAACTGTTACCCTTGACAGAACATTTACTGATTCATTAAAATATTAAAGCTATTGCGGTTGGAATGACAAATGTTGCTGTCTGTAAAACAATTAACTCGATTCAACAACAATTTATGAGAAACATTTTATCTGGCAAATGGAAAAAATGATTAAAACTGAATGTGATGTTTCGATTTTTATTACTTAGAGAATTGCTTGAACATGGCATGTTGCTTGTGTAAGGCATTTCCGCTTTTGTGCTGGCACATATCAAGATACTTCATGTCTCCTTTTCTCATTGTACATATATGATCATGAGTATTGGTTTTAGAGAAATGATTGTGATGATGATCATCATCATCATGATGATGATTTTATTTTTGTAGTCTTTTTCCATATTTCATACATTTTCATTGCCGAGTTTACTGCACCGTTTTCTATCATTTTGGATATACACATAAGCATTTACAACATTACGGTTATAATAAATACGAGGGTTGTTCAATAAATACGTATATGAATACTGCTTATCAAGAATTAAGAAATTTAGACACCATAATACTTTTGAAATAATGCTTGATCTATGAACCATATTTTATTTTCGTAGGGTTTCTGGCAGTTGGAAAAAGTAAACCAATATTGATCACATGTTTGACGTCTAGGGAGTGAAATAAAGCCACCATGCTGTTTTCTCATATTCTCAGGGGCCTAAGGATTGTTTTATTCCCAATAACAGATTACCCTTTCATAAACATTATTTGGGTGTAAATTCGTAGAAAATTTCCTTGTCTTTTATATTGAGCCACAAGCTGTTACAGAAACTATCCCATTTAATTGCTTTGATACAGTATTTGACATCATCCCCAACTTCAGGAATAGACCAAAAGTTTCTCGTGTTCCCGCGGACTTCAGCACATACAGTTTGTGACTTTAAAACATTTAAATTACCAGGGTTCAATAAAGGGATATATGGTGTAGTAAATACCGCAAGGAATATGACAATAGATAGCATAATGAATGGATGGCAATTTTGCTTACTCCACCAGAAAAAGGATGTTTTTGAAAATTCAGTAAAATACCAATATTTTCATCAAATTGCGTTCAAATCACTTGAAATTTTTCGAGTGTCATTGTTCAATAAAGAGATATATGCTGTGGTAAATACCGCAACAAATATGATTAATAGCATAACGAATAATATATGGCAATTTTGCTTATTCCACCAGCAAAAAATAAGGATGTTTTGGAAAGTTCAGTAAAATACCAATATTTTCATCCATTTGTGTTCAAATCACTTGAAATTTTCCGAGTGTCAATTTTGTTGTACCATTCCTGTCTAGAAAACAACAAACATTATATACCTGAGAATACGAGAATACGAGAAAAGGGGGTACATAATTTTTGTAATACACCAGTCTAATAATGCTTCGATGCTGATGACGTTTGTAGTATTGGAGATACTTGGTCTATAACAGATGAAGAATGAAGAATGAAGACATTGTGATGTTTCAGCATGGAATGCTAACATGTGATCATAAGAATATTATATGTTTTCCTTTCCGCAATGAATTTATTAAACCAGTTGAATAAAATTGATACATTTCTCGACAGAGCCACGTATTATATTATTTCATTCAACTAGATTAATAAATTCAATACTAGTATGTAAAACAATCTACTTGTTATTACATATTCATTTATTTTTCTATATTGACCTTTGAAAAGTGTGCGTGACATCACTTTTATCGTGGCGTACATTAGTATTGTCAAATATATTCAGAATTTTGAACAAACTCCTGACATTTATATAATATTAACATTTATTACATGTTTTTTGGTGAAAAATCGAGATATTAGAAGTAAATATACCTTGTATTTTCACAGTGAAAAATGCCAAATATTTTTCACTATTAAGAAAGTGTAACATGGATAAATTTTATCAAAACATGAAAAAACAAGGAGCTGCGTTCAATAACGCTTGATGTCCCCAGTGGCATCCTTGTCGATAGATTTTGCACCTAAGTCCAAAACGAGGTCAAGGTCAAGGTCAAACTGAGGTCAGGTGATGTTTGAAGATGAGAAATGGTCACAGGTTACATTTGCATTAGTATAAAAAACAAAGACAAATATCAAACAGGGAATGCCACGCACCAAAAACGCAGCCTCCTCAAAACGAAACCCACAGCACGCAGACGCATGCACCACACACACACACACACACACAGCCAACACATTAGGACAAAACGAACAAACAAAGGAACACACACACACACACACAAAGCCAACACATCAGGACAAAACGAACAAACAAAGGAACACAGTGGGGCAGTCATTCTAGTAAGGGGTATTGATGCTAGACGAGCGGTCCCATTTGGTTAACCAAGAGATGGCCCATATAAAGCAACCTAAGTCCAAAATGAGGTCAAGGTCAAGGTCCAACTGAGGTCAGATGATGTCTGAAGATGAGGAATGGTCACAGGTTACATCTGCATTAGTATCAAGTCATCCTACTAAGGGGTCTTGATGCTAGAGGAAACGGTCCCATTTGGTTAACCTCGTACGGACGGACGGACAGGACAATCACTAAATGCCTCCCGCATCAGTAGATGCTGGGGGCATAAAAATGTTTGATTAACATGTAATACTAAAATATCTATCACCTTTTAACCAGGGTAATTAGTCTTTAATATCACCTACAGTGTATCCTTATACACCAACATACATGAATATGAACTCTGGTTCACCAGTACAGTTCCAAGTCAACCTAACCAACAGAATGACATTTTGCAGTATATATTACAAAGGCTAGACAATGTTGATCAGAAATTAAGTCAATTAGATATGACACAAAAAATCAGTTGTGGACATAACATCATGCTTGAACTGTATGGAGCTGAAAATGAGCGATATTGAAAAAAGCCAAGAGTTTAGTAGTAACCAGTATGATACGCTTTTGACCTGCACAGATGTATAGGTCATGTACAAAATGATGTTAAATTATTAAAGCAAGAAAACTGTGAACTGAGATCAGAAAATCAAAACATAAAAAGAGTCAATTATCAATCTCAAGTGTCACTCCATGCGTGAATTGACAGGGCTTACAGAATCGGAAATTTTATTTCGGGCAAAATTCGACCAGTCGTTGTAAAATACAAAGATACGGAATCAAAGTTATTGGTAAAAAATCACTAAAACAAATAAATCTGACATATAGCAATTATAATGTTTCTGAACAGTTCCACCCTGAGGTGAAGGAGAGAAGTTTACCTGATCAAGACGACATGAAGAAACCACAACATAGGTCACTAAGTTCGGACCTTATGCTGTTAGTATTAACTCATGTTTAGACAGTATTCTTTTCATATTTAGCACTATCTAATTAAGTAGAAAGCAATTGCAACTGTGAAAATTGAATTTACAATAACATCTCGGGCCTGATATAAAAGAAATCAGAAGTATTTTTTTTATTTAAAGTTTATGAAGTCTGTGCAATTTCTAAAATGTAGTACATAATGACTTAGGGCTATATTCATAGACAATACTCCAACACCACTCATTGAGTACACTGAAATAAAATGCCTAACGGTCACGTCTTCACTCAGGAAAGATTCGATTTGTATTCATAAAGGTGAATGAGAGTCGAGTCAACTCCCAAGAGTGAGTGAATGTTGAGGGAGGTCCTGGGGACACTTGAGTGTTTTTCAAGGTCTCATAATGTAAGTTAAGATGATACATTTACAATATTTAATTAATTAGAAGGTAAGATAACAGTGTCATGTATGTATTTAAACAGAAAGTTCATATTTGTGCAAGGTATTTTGGAAAAATATATTATGTTCTTTTTTAATACATGTTGCTGAGGGCGACAAAAACGCTAAAAGACCCAACAAATTAAAGGGAGTAAATTGATGCAAACGGTTAAAATAGATATAGAAAATCAAATAAACATTTACGAAACCTAATCTAACGGGGCTCATCAGTCACTCCCAGAAAAACACATCGTAATAACAAATATTTAAATTTCACAAGCCTAGATATTGGTTAATTCATACATTCCCTTAAATTTAATGCCATGAAGAAAACCTATGTTTATTAAATCTC
The DNA here is from genome assembly GCF_021730395.1 of Mercenaria mercenaria. NCBI lineage: Eukaryota > Metazoa > Mollusca > Bivalvia > Venerida > Veneridae > Mercenaria > Mercenaria mercenaria. The sequence continues at coordinate 85,745,124 of NC_069362.1, read as the reverse complement.
ATTGTTTAAATGACAATGGGAACATTTATTTTATAAAAAATTATGTTTTTAATAATTGAAATTTATTTAAAAAAATACGGCCTGGCATTCGGGAAACACAACAATTAATTGCAGAGTTAAAAATACAAATAGACGGGCAGACGGACAAACATACAGACTAGCAATAAGATGACAACTTCCGATTACAAAAATGATGATCAGCACTTTTGCATACCTTAGATGCTATTGTCATATAAACCGTTATAATCCGCTAAATCCATTACTCGAGCTGTCCTTCCGAAAGTTAAGATTGAGTGGGATTTATGAATATGACTATCGAACTCCACTCACACATCCGCAAGGTCTACTCCAGGTTCACTTGAGTGATACTTACCCAAGTTTGAGTCAAGTGTGAGTTTGAGTGACGACTATGAATATGGCCCTAAGGACGCCACTCGAAATAGTAAAATAGACACTGGGACTGGCTAATGGGAATATAGATTATAAGTCATTTACTGTTACCTGCGTTAATTGTGCCAGAGAAATTTAAATACACAACCTGACAGATGACACTGATGTTGAACAGGCAAGTTATTGGTATGATAGACATGCAAACGTTTTCCTGTGAGTGAACATTGCTTCTAAGTAATAAAGAAGTATCAGTTAGCAATTGTTTGTCTCAGAAAATTTTATATATATTTTATAGCTAACATTTAGCCCTGGAAAAAATGAGTATATAAAAGGCACATTATGAAAGAAGATTTGAGTATAGTATGTTACAATTATAGGGTAAAATAGAGCAGCTATTTGATGTATTTTGTATTGCTAACATTTAGCTCTGGAAAAAGTGTGTTTATAAAAGGCACATTATGAAAGAAGAGTAGGATATAGTATGTTACAATTACAGGGTGAAATAAAGCAGCTATTCATGTTTAGGCTGCTTGCTATATGTTTATCTAGCAGTTGCAGGGGATGTTAGAATCTGGCTTATATTATTTCCAGCATCATTATCCAGATAGATATACTACGCACAATGATGGATAATAAAATGTGTACTATCTTCCTTTGATATCCTTTCCGTGACCGTAACGTAGTAAAACGTATTAGCGTCTGATGACCCTTTCACGGTTCAGTAGAATCAACATTTATTACACGAAATTCATTTTTAAAATGTTTCTGAAATATCATATATAGGTCTGCAGCTCTCAAATACGGAAATATCTTACATCCGAGGCATATAATGACACTTTCAGACAACATAAAAAGGACCTTTTCAAGATTTGACGAAGTTCCAAATATTCCTTATACCCTTGCTCCGTTACGGACGGACCCCTATGGGATTTGTGTTTATTTCGAGTTCAAATATATTTTTGTAGATGAAAAGCTAACATGTCGTGCTAAAGCCCAGGGATTTTCAAATCGTTAGAAAATGCTGAAAATTGACTCCCCATTAGCAAAAAGAAAAACAAATAAGTCCACGCGCATACATTTTGACGGGGTGACTCCAGCGCGTGACCCCTGACTATCGACCAATTCAAATATTTCTTCATAGATGAAAGACTGATATGTCCTGCTAAAGCCCAATGTGATGATCTGACATGCTTTGCACAAGTTCCATGACTCTTCTTTGCATTTTTATAGAAATTTGCTCCTTTTTCGACTTAGCAAGTTTTGGTTAAGTGTTTTACAGTATGTAAGCTGATGTCTCAGTACCCATCAATGCAAATATCACACATTTGTTTACTATAATCATCTGACATGGTTTAGCATTTTGACAAAATTATGCACCGTTTATGACATTAATTTTCATTGACAAAGCTGTTGAATAGTCGAGTGTTGCTGTCCTCTGACAGCTCTTGTTATTTGTATGTTTGTCTTGCATGTGATAAAGCTATCATTTATATTGAATAAATTCATTTTGACCGAAACTGTTCCGTTTTTATTCCATTTTTAATATCTTTGCATAGTTTGTGTATGAAATTACGGCCACTGTGACAGTCTTTATAAGTTTTTTTCTTCAAAATTACAGAATGACTTAGTGCCATGAGAGAAAGATCACTGATAAAATCCCTCATTCCTCCTCCTAAACATGATTTATTGTCAGTATAAATTTCTTGTGTGTTTCTTGAAATTGTTTTCCTACCAAGCGCACATCACCACAGACACACAAACACTTCATCACATACATGCACCCATCAGAAATATAATATATTTTTGTCAGTTGAGGCATTGCAGTTATTCAACCTTAATTTCCATTGACAAACTGGTATTGGGAAGTAGGCGTGTTAATCACATAAGTAGTAATCCCACTTCAATGAAGAATATATCTATTTTGCCAACAATGGACCATTTGATTTCCTATAGAACTCTTGGTTCCTCAACAATCAGATGAAAGAATCTTAAGATGTGTGCCTCAGAAAATCTGCTCAACCCGGGGCTAGAGGGCGATGACGGTAGCATGCATCCTCACTACCATCCATGGACAAGCTCAATTCAACCGAGCCTGCAACATTTTCGTTTATGTCCTGTTGAACGAACTGTAGTTTTCCACTTTTTTATTTTATTATTACAGCAGCGTTGTTTGTGCCGTGTGGCGGCCGTAAAATGTCTCCCCGTACTTTCAATCAGAGCTGTTATATTTCGATCTCTTCTGATTGTTCAGCATGACATTTAAGTTGTGTTAGTGTACTTTTTAATTTTTAAGCTTGAACATTTCGGCTTGGGTGGTTCCAATACTCCCGCGTTAAAAGCTTTGGGTGTTTTTGCTTTTTAATTTTTTCTTTTGGCAGTTTCTGTGATACGCAGGCTCCATAACCACGCTCAATATCTTCTAAACTACTGGAATGATTTTCATAAAACTACTATTAGTTGTAAATCCTATCAAGAAGACACACAGACCACCACCCAGGTTACTAGGTCCAAGGTCAAGTCACAAATGTCAAAATGCTTTATTTTGTGTCCACTCTGTATTTTGTAAACAGCTGGGATGATTTTCATAAAACTAGAAGCAGATGTTAACCTCGCCAAACCAACATGCAGAGCACACAATCCAGGTCTAAGTTAAAGGTCACACTTGAAGGTCAAACATCAGATAGCTTGATTTCGTGTCTGCTTTATATTGGCTAAACCACTTGCATGATTTCCAAAAAAGATGACATCAGTATTTTACCTCACCAAAATGATATGCAGAATGCAGAACCACCGTTAGCAGAGTACACACAATCCAAGTCAGTAGGCCCAAAGTCAAGACCACATGTGGAGGTCAAATGCCAAATTATTTCCCTCACCAACATAATGCCACTGGGTCTTAGGTCAGGTTCACAGTTGGAGATCAAAGGTCAAATAATTTAAATTTGTATCCACTCCATATTGCCTGAACCACTAGAATGGTTTCATGAAATTAATATTAGTTGTTTACCTCAACCAGACGACATTCACAGCGCACAACCCAGGTCATTAGGCCCAAGGTCTTGGTATAATGAGTTCAAAGATTAAGTAGCTTCATGTGTCAGCTTCATATCTTCTTAACCACTGGAAGGAATTTAGTTAACTAGAATCAATTGTTAACCTCATCAAGATGACTTGCAGATTGTACAACCTAGGTCACTAACTTTAAGGTCAAGATCACATTTGAAGTTCAAAGGTTAGGATCAAAACACTTAGGTTTATAGTAGTCAGATTGCATGTGGTCACTAGCTGACCCCTGATGTTTCTGAGATAAGTAGGTCAAGGTAATATTGACATCCAGAGAAAAAGTCTTACGCGTAATGGCAGAGCCAGCTAAAGACCATTTGCAACATTCATCACTTGTAAATTGTAATGGTACGTTTTCTAGATAATGCTCTGTCTTTTACAACGGACAATTATCATGACTAGGGTGTGATGTTGCAATGAACACAGTCATGTACGAACCAGTTTGTAAATGCTTACACGCACTACGTATGAAATTCATCAAACTGTCCTGTAAAGTTTGACTTGGACCGTTTGAGGAGAGCATGACAGACAGTTCAAAATATCTCCATACGAGACAAATATAGAGGAAGGCAGATACACTAAGACCGTTAATATTTGGCAAAAGAAAAGGATACGTCTAAATGCTTACTGAAATAGAGGTTTTCATTAACTACACACACACGCACGCACTTACGCACACATACACACACATGTATATGTTTACTACGCTGAGGATTTAAACAGTTGCGTAGAAGCGTACAAACTTGGTATATGTCAAATCTGTTTTGAAAATGCACATTAATGGCAAGCAAAAGCTATCCAGGATCGCACTAAATGGGTGCGGTTGTTGCTGAGTAAGAGTTTGGTATGTGTACATAGACACTTTTTTTTACTTTAAACGTAGGAGCGGACTAAGCAACAATAGTTTTGCATTGGCACTGTGTCTTCAATGAAAGATTGCTTCTTTCAGCGGTGCTGCTGACATGTTTATCAATGCTGAAAATAATTAGACAGACACAGCATTTGCAATGAAATCGACCCTTCCGACATGTTTATTTTATACTGAAAATAATCATTTAGCCGACATATGCTGCTAGTCTGCTCATTATATCTCTAGCAACCATTATAGTCCAATTCCCCTAATTGAAATTAACATCATTTCCATAATATCAAAAGGATTGCAGTTAATCAAGTTGAATTGTATGCTGATGAATCGTACATATTATAAATAGATCGCTTTCTAAATTAAAGACTGAAGTGTCTACCTAATTCAAATCATCATGCCAAAATAAGCTCGTACAACTGTTATTTCTAGTACTATTGACTGCAGTATGACAACATTCCACTACTGCATGGAAATTTACGACAGAGATCGAAGATTTGATGCCATTAACTCCACCTTCCTTATTTGACAAAGATTCTAACAAGAAAGTAACACAGGAATTTGAAATAATGTTTCAAAACCATTGCGATTAAAAATAATGTCCTGTATGTGACACTTCCATATTCGCATACGTGACAATCTTGCCATCGACTTTTATATATGCTTTTCTGGCAGCTTTAACTTTTTGCATTATTGGTTTAAATGGTATTTCATGTTGCTGCAAAGAATATATAGTATTGACAGTATGTGCATAAATTGAAAAGAATTCACTTCCACTATCCTGAATAAACATGTGTTTAATTTTGAATTATGTATAATATTAGTAACTTGATAACTTGAACTTTTAACCTTCAAAAAAAAAATGCGGGTGAGCTATCTCTTGGAGGTTATCTAAATACGCTTAAGAAGGACATCTACTCTAAACTCGATTCTGAAGGATTATGTTTTTTTTCTTCATTAATTAACAGACAAGTTTATTCCATTAAAACTGTCTTCTGTCAGGGATAACTGTCTTCGTTCAGCCAATATACTGAAAGAGTTGTTTGAACGTTGGCCGGAACATTCTTAAAACAAAAAGAAAAACAGACCATGTGACCAAACAATCATTTTAAACATTTGAAACATTCGTTAAAAAGAAATAATGAGGCAAAATCGTACTGTGACGGCATCTTAAATACAAATTAATCTGATGCCAACATCAAACAAAAAAATCCATACAGGAATCACTACCACTATTAAAAATCGGAAATAACAGTTTTGACGTCTTCATATAATCATGTATCCTTGCGAGTTAACAAAGTCAATTATATCTATGTTTTCCCCTTGGAAGCTACGTTTGACATTTTCATCTCGTTGGTGTCTGCTTGTCTATGCTCGTTGGCTATGCGTCTGCTCTTCAGTTTTCTACGTCTGATGATCAGATAGACACAGAGATTCAAACATCCCCCAATGTTGGATAACACTACTACAATATGAAACAATGCCAGCGGTATATTTACATCTAGTAGTAACCAGATTCCGAAGAGCGACAGAGGCCCCCATTGAATAAAGAAAGCAACAACAAACATGGACATATTTTTCGCGGCACGTCGAGACCTGTTTGTGATGTTTGGAGTCTGTAAAATTTGGTTTAAAGAGATTGTTTCTTGCCTGATGCGTTTCCATGTTACAACATACATGACACTGTTCATGACCAGAACTAATAGAAGGGGAACTGTTGTGAAACAGATGTTGGCAGTTTTTGCTTTGACACCGTCAAAAAAGCAGCTGAAATAGAAAAAACATCTGTTAAGTTTAACAACAGGCACAAAGGTAGTATATATAATAAGTGTAAATATTACATACTTTTTATGATGTTTTAGTACGTTTTCAAACCCTGTAATAATATAAAGGGATGTTGTTGTAAAGTATTTTTCCTTTTCACTGTTTTTTTCTAAATGGGCGTTAAGTTGATGTTTTTCCTATTTGGCAAACGAATCTAATTGAACAAGTCATTTCATTACAGAAATTGCTTGCGATATATTTAAAAAAAAATCAGATGTCGAAAACAAATTGCAATGGGAATGTAAACTCTGTTTTACATACGATGATCCATTAGGTCCAAGTTGTCCAGTGACAGCAACAGCTGTTGCGCCAATAAACGGGAATCCGAATGTCCAGGCCAAAAGCCTCCAGTCGTATGTTCCGAAATTTATATTTCTTTTGAAGACCATAATCGTAAATGCATTAATGGCTACAATATTAACCATTAAGTTCTGTGATGCAACGAATTCCGCCAGCAAAAAGGCATATAACTCACACAGCTCCTTGGGACGTACATGATCTTTTGTAATGACGTAGTGTAAATGGTCCATGCTGTGAAAAATATTGAATCCGCCGTCGCAAATTGCCAAGTATATTATCAATCGTTCACTTTTGGTCCAGGAAAAGAAAGTCCTAAAGTTCCCATGTTTAAACGACAATGTCAGAGTAATGACAACACAGCACAGACTACAGCATAAACAGAAAAGTGCAGGAATATGGAGATAATAGAAGGAGCCATTAGCCAAACCATATACAGGCAAGTCATACCCACTTTTCAACACTATAATTTCACCTGCAGTGTCTGTAGAATTATTCATTTCTACCTCAAATTGGCTTATGTCTAATTAAATGCATACAACGAATTCATAGTTTGTGATATTCAATTTGAAGATTCATTACTATGTATTTCATATATTCCGTTAGATTCATTTTTGCGCTTTACTTGCTTTTCGCTTCTTTACATTATTTTTAAATTCTTCTTGTTAAATCTGGCACTTTTCTATGGTCCATACATTATTTTTGACAATTACCTCCTCTTTTCATTGCGTTCATATTTCACTTTCAAGTTTGTTTGAAATAATACTTTTCTCTTATGCTGGCATAAGTAATACAAGTGAAGTTATTACTATATTTTCACTAAACTGACTGTTAGCAACAAAACACATAGTTTTCCTTAATGTCACGAAATGTTTGACGAACCACTGGTATTGGAAGCATTCATTTACTTAATTGCTTCTTGCTAATGCCAACCAATCTTCGGGGACAATAAATGCTGTTTGTCAGCAAAGATTACTGATCTCCATCCGTTTTATTTTATTTTATATTGACCTTATTCTTATCTGCGCAAGTGTTTCGGATCTATTTTACAAAATTTATCTGAAAGAAGCATGTTTCTTATCCTTGCGAAGAGTTATCGTTGTACTTACATTCTTAACCTTTCTTTTCGTTTTATTTAGGTTCATACAAATCGTATCGACCATGTGCCTGCAAACAACTTGTATGAAGGGCTACAGAGTTCAGTGTGAGAAGAGCTGCATTTTGTTGATATAGCTTATTACAAAACCAGAACGGAAATCTTTAGTAAAAACACTAATACCGATATATGTTTAAGGGTATTGCTTTATGAAAATGTCTTATATTTTTACTTAATAGAACAAGGATTATTTCTTCTATCATCATTCTGGACAATGATTATTAGTTTTGTTGTCATGGAGCATTTAGTACACTGAAAGCTACTTTTCAGTCAGTTTAAACCATTAACATAGTGTGGATACCAGAGTGTTATAAGACTTGTTTCTCTACTATGCCTATGCAATGTTATGAAATCTTTGGCAGTGTTCAGACATAGCATAATATACTTTGAACACACCAATGTTGACATCATAACGTGCATTCATGCATTCAGACCCATACAGGTACATCTTTTACAAGCCTCCATTTTTGTGGTAAGACATTGCTCCATGTATCAATGGATTTTGAATCTACCTACATGACAAAATTGTATCATGGCGAAATGTTTGAGAAGCGTCAGTTACTGTGGTGCCCTTTAAGGTTTAGAGTTTATTTTTAATGTATCAAGATGTGCAAAGTAAAGTGACCCATTTTGCTCGAACTGAACACAATTTCATGTTCATAGCTTTGCTCTGAACAAACCAAAGTGTATAATATTGACATTAACGTATACTACATAACATGTTTACATTAGTCTTTCTAAATTTGTTTATGTTACACTCGTCGCTGTGACTTATTTCTGTTTCAAACTTTTCTTTTAACTTGTTAATATTAAGTCTTCAATAGTGACAATACATAGTTAACACTGTACTTTTCCTGAGAGGTTTGATGTGTTTAGTTCACTACGTTTTAATGAAGATGCTTATTACATCGTTGCGCAAATATGCCACAAATGCGGTCTCGATGTCCGTAAGTACGCACATGCCTATGCTACACAACTATGCACATGTAATAACCAGGGCGGTCTAAAAGAAAGACAAAACTTCTGTGATGGCGAATAAAGCACGGCTACTAAACCATTATGCCACCACTAAAACATGGTGATAAGGAAAGGAGCTAAAATTGTAAGGATTTACATTTTTTCTTATGTTTTTATCGATATATCTTATTTCGAAAATCGGATAATGTAGTTCCGTGTAAGAACACTTTTACTACAGGCTGGTTGTAGTTGTGTTTAAATATTACGTGAATTGTGGTGCTAAGAGCTTTTCTCCTATATGCGGACGTTGTATATTTTGATATATGTCTGTGTTCAAACTTCATTTCGATGCATAGACATATCAAATGAACATTATCGCGCCTGCAAATGGTTTTAATATGAATGATACTCACACCTGCAAACATTAGAGTTAATAAAACCTCCCTTAATGGAAATATGCCAATATTTTTTAAAACTGGCGGAGTTATCGCGTTAGTAGTGGTGCTATACAGTAGTGGTGGCGCTGTGGCGTGTGGTTTGCCTTTTACTGTTTTCTTGCGGTAACGAATTAACACTACCATATTGTTTTAAATCTGAACAAAGAAAAAAAAATTCTTTCAACTATAACTCCTAAATTTTCTATCCAAGTAAAGTAAAACAGAAAAGATTAAACAGTACATAGCAAATTAATTTATAAAGAATAGTGTCCAGCAAATAACATTTCTTATAGCCTTGTGTTTCTTCAAAAAATGCGTCATTATACCTCTGTAACCCGTCAAACGTCATTTGCAGGAAATAACTTCATTGCATCGATAAACAGCATACATGGAACATTATTAAGTGTAATTGTTTCGACTGCGACTTGACTCAGAAGTGACAGAAATTCGCTTTTTTGTACGTTATCTTGTGTGTTTGTTTGTTCGGGTTAAGCGTGTTTTTCAACATCAAATGTTTCAAGAACTTTTTCTAATACTTTGGAAACGGTTTCCTCCTCAAATTCCTCTTTGTTGGAAAAGGAATCAGACGACGTATCTGCCTAATTCATGACAGAGAGATATTGGCAAGATATTGTTCTTCTTTTGATTGTTTGGAGAGGCGAGATTTTCCTTTTCCGCTTGAAAATCCCCATCTGCAATAGATAAACAGCGTATGCAGAATTTATTATAGTGCTACTTGAGTATATAAAACATTTGTGTGATTCAAGAATTAATCGTTCACTAATTGTTTGCACACATGCTTCTCTTAATTGTAAAACAACAATTAAGACATGAGAATAAAAAGGTGAATGACAATCCAAGGAAGCATACCATATTTCTCATGAATAAAAATACTTATTTCGGGTAAGATATTTAACACTAACTATACGTCATAGCGCCACCACTACTGTATAGCTCCACCACTGATATGATAGCGCTAGCAAGTTCAACAAAATACAGGCATATTTCTTTTGAAGGAGATTTCATTTATTCTGATGTTTGCATTTATAAATATCATACATATTTAACTCATCTGCCGGCATCAGGATGTTCTTATAGTATGTTTATGCATCGAAATGAAGTTGGAATACGAACATATATCAAAATGTGCAAACGTCCGAATCAGGAGAATAACTCTTGACATCTCAACTTACATAATATTTTAACACAATGACAGTTAACTTGTAGTAAAGGTATTTTACATGGCACTACATTCTCTAACTTTCTAAATAAGCCCTATCAAATAAAATATAAAACAAAATATAATTTTTACTTGCCTATTTACAATATGAAACGGGTGATGCCGGTCAACTACAGAAATGCCGACAGCTCATGTTCTTATCGCCACGTTTTGGTGGTGGCGCTAGGATTTAGTAGCCACGTAAAGTATTGTAGATACAGTGCCAGCTGCTCATCCCAGTGACCGTGGGTCCAAAACTCACTGGAGCCACTGGAGTCACGACTGCACTTTCTTCCACTCCATTCACAATGAAGTTCAGATTAAACTAAAAAAAAACAGGACATGAAGGGAACCACATAATGGTCACAATATTTTAAATCTGCAGGGCAAACGAAAAAAGGCACGTTTAATACCATATACATTATACATGTAAAATACATCACTAAAAAATTCTAAGTAGCAAAGAATTAAAGTAATCCTTTATCAAAAAGTGAACAATTCTAAGCACAAGGATATATAAGAATTTGAGTGTGATGATCAGTGGCCTGTTTAAGCTTTAAAGCCCTGAACATTTTAAAAGCTTTAAAGCTCTGAGATTGTATTGTACAAGGACTGCATGCGTTTGTGTAGTATAAAGAAAAAAAGTTTTATGACAAATTAAAACATGTCCATGTATTTATAGCGAATACGTATTCTAGTTCGAACATTGTTGTTGTGTTTGGAATCATACTGCACAATTTAGTTCATAAGGTGACCTTTCTGTTTTTGATTGTAGAGGAAAAATCCCAGGCCAATCTTTCAGACATGGCGGATACCTGGGTGGGTAGAACCACCGACCTTCCGTAACAGTTTAAAGCCCAAGCAAGTTTTTTTCACTCATAATGGTGAGGGACAAGTACGAAACAAGCGGCATGAACCGCGAGGCAACTGAGGCCCCCTTTGGTAAACACATGAAGACATATTAGACAATAATGAACAATATTCGTCGATTTGAAGAAAAACTTTTCAGTCTCAATAAATATAATAATATTCATTTTGTTCTGTTCCGCACTATGTTCAAAATGTACAGAAAAGAAAATGTACCGTATTATTTTTTCAAGAGGTTGATTTCTGTTACAAAACATATTGTAAGAATTTCTTAGATGGTTTCTATAATATTTTGTTAAGCAAAAAATAATGCCGTAAGTTAACTCATTTCGCCATTTATGTTTAATAATTGTCTGCATTTGAACTGGTTTCCATCATGTTCCACCACATCATTAAGTAGTTCGTCAAGTAGTGTTGTCTGAATGCATTACCATGATATTTGATAAATATGAAAGATGTTCGTTATTTGTATGATTCTAAAAGTTGTGCATAAGTCAGCATATGTTCGATATTTGTATGGTCATGGAAGTGGCACTGAAGTTGGAAGATGTTCTTAATTTGCATGATTGGGAAGTTTTGCACAACTCGGAGCATGCTCGTTATTTATATGATTCTGGAAGTCGTGCATAAGTCGGAGATGCTCCTTATTCGTTGATTCTGAAAGTTGTGCACAAGTCGGAAGCTGTTCGTTATTCGTATGGTTCTGGAAGTTGTGCACAAGTCGGAATATGTTCGTTATTTGTATGGTTTTGGAAGTTGTGCACAAGTCGGAATATGTTCGTTATTTGTATGGTTTTGGAAGTTGTGCACAAGTCGGAATATGTTCGTTATTTGTATGGTTTTGGAAGTTTTGCACAAGTCGGAAGATGTTCGTTATTCCTATGATTCTGAAAGTTGTGCACAAGTCGGAATATGTTCGTTATTTGTATGGTTTTTGGAAGTTGTGCACAAGTCGGAAGATGTTTGTTATTTGTATGGTTTTGGAAGTTTTGCACAGGTCGGAAGATGTTCGTTATTTGTATGGTTTCGGAAGTTGTGCACAAGCCGGAATATATTCGTTATTTGTATGGTTTTGGAAGTTTTGCACAGGTCGGAAGATGTTCGTTATTTGTATGGTTTCGGAAGTTGTGCAAAAGTCGGAATATGTTCGTTATTTGTATGGTTTCGGAAGTTGTGCACAAGTCGGAAGATGTTCGTTATTTGTATGGTTTTGGAAGTTGTGCACAAGTCGGAAGATGTTCGTTATTTGTATGGTTTTTTCGTTATTTGTATGGTTTTGGAAGTTGTGCACAAGTCGGAATATGTTCGTTATTTGTATGGTTTTGGAAGTTTTGCACACGTCGGAAGATGTTCGTTATTCGTATGGTTTTGGAAGTTGTGCACAAGTCGGAATATGTTCGTTATTTTTATGATTCTGAAAGTTGTGCACAAGTCGGAATATGTTCGTTATTTGTATGGTTTTGGAAGTTGTGCTCAAGTCGGAATATGTTCGTTATTTGTATGGTTTTGGAAGTTTTGGACAAGTCGGAATATGTTCGTTATTCGTATGGTTCTGGAAGTTGTGCACAGGTCGGAAGGTGTTCGTTATTCGTTGATTTTGAAAGTTGTGCACAAGTCGGAAGATGTTCGTTATTCGTTGATTCTGAAAGTTGTTCACAGGTCGGAAGATGTTCGTTATTCGTATGGTTCTGAAAGTTGTGCATAAGTCGGAAGATGTTCGTTATTCGTTGATTCTGAAAGTTGTGCACAGGCCGGAAGATGTTCGTTATTCGTTGATTCTGAAAGTTGTGCACAAGTCGGAATATGTTCGTTATTCGTATGGTTCTGGAAGTTGTGCACAAGTCGGGATATGTTCGTTATTTGTATGGTTTTGGAAGTTGTGTACAAGTCGGAAAATGTTTGTTATTCGTTTGATTCTGGAAGATGTGCACACGTCGGAATATGTTCGTTATTCGTATGGTTCTTGAAGTTGTGTACAAGTCGGAAAATGTTCGTTACTTGTACGATTCTAGTAGTGGAGTACAAGTCGGAATATGTTTGTTACTTGTACGTTTCTGGCAGTCGTGTACAAGTCGGAATATGTTCGTGATTCATATGATGCTGGAAAGCGTGCACAAGTTGGAAGATGTTTGTTATTTGTATGATTCTGGAAATCGAGCAAATGTCTGAAGATGTTCGTTTTTCGTTGATTCTGAAAGTTGTGCACACGTCGAAAGATGTTCGTTATTCGTATGGTTCTGTAAGTTGTGCACAGGTCGGAATATGTTCGTTGTTTGTATGGTTCTGGAAGTTGTGTACAAGTAGGAAAATGTTCGTTATTTGTACGATTCTGGCAGTCGTGTACAAGTCGGAATATGTTAGTGATTCCTATGATGTTGGAAAGCGTGTACAAGTCGGAAGATGTTCTTTATTCATATGGTTCGGGACGTCCTGTACAAGTCGGAATATGTTCGTTATTAGTACGATTTTGGAAGACGTGCACAGGTCGGAAGATGTTCATTATTCTTGTGACTTGGGGACTTTACTAATATTACTATCTGTAGAATATTTGGCACCACTTGCACTGAATTCTATTGTTTTATAGATTTATAAAGAATTATGATGTAAGCATACAATGTGTCGTTACACCAGTCATTTCAAAAAAGTTTGACATAGTCAATCTAAAGAGTTAAGTGTAAGAAGAGCAATAATTTAACACTAACACAAAACAACCTAACAGTCTTAAGATTTGCCTCTCATGCGGTTTCTAGTTACTTTCTACTTCTAAAAATATCACACTATTCCGTCTTACAAGCATGTGATAAATCAATGAAACATGCGAGATCCATCAACTGTTTGTGTCCAACATGGTCCGTGATGATTTTAAACTAATACAAAAGAATTCATATCAAGTTTTACAAATATTTAAGAGAAAAAAACAATAACTACTAAAAGTAAAATCCTATGTATTGAGTGACATATCGTTCCATCTTACACGTTGGCACAAATGTGCACATTAATTTAATGTATTTTCAATGTTTACACGTAATATGAAAAACATTCTTTGCCTAACAAAGATATCTAGTTATCTAACTCAAATCGACATAGAATATGGAAAGGTAAACAAAATACAAAAAACTGTATTTACTTATAATGTGGCTACCGCTTTTTTATTATAAATATTAAATATATTCTTCTTGTTAAATCCTATTTTCGAGATTTTGTGTTGCCATATTTATCAAATGTTTACATATTACACAACTCTTCAGCATGGGTGGAACAGTCCATGATAGACGCTTTGCTGTTCATCTGGTTGGTGTCTTGCCTCATGTCCCTCTTTCTTCCACTGGTTGTCCTACGCCTTATTATCATATAGATTCCCAGGTTCAAACATCCGCCAAAGTTACTGAAAATTGTTGCAACATGCATCAACGGTTGTGGAACACGTGGTTCGACCAACTGCCATACGCTGAAAACTACAACCGCCCACCACTGAATGAAAAATGCGCTAACAAACATTGACATGTTTCTTGCAGCGCAATGTGATTTTTCTTCCATATTGGCATTCTTTAACGCTCGTGACATACGAGACGTATGCAGTTTGATCTTTCTCCATGTGAGTACGTACAGGACGGTGTTAGTCGTGAATATGATTACAAGAGGAACCGTTGTCATTGATATGTAAGATATACCGCCCTTGATTGCATCAAAGTGACAACTGAAATGAAAAGATAGTTTGCCTGCCTGTTTCAATTGTATTTTCATGAAAATGAAACTGTATACTTTTAGTCAATGCACCTTCATATATATATATATATATATATATATATATATATATATATATAGAGAGATATATATATATATATATATATATATATATATATATATATATAGAGAGAGAGAGAGAGAGAGAGAGAGAGAGAGAGAGAGAGAGGAGTTCGATCAGTAACATGTTGTGTGCCGTAGTCATCCGAATTAACCAGTATATTGCATAATTATATATATATAATAAAAAGAATATACAAAAATCTATATATTATAGAGTAAATAAAACACAAAGTTTGGTCGAGTTCTTACAACATTAGCGAATCAACCCTTTCACAGATGACTAAACACTTACAGGCAATAGCCGCATCTTCTAATAAGGCAGTTTATATCATGTGGTAATTGTGTCTCCTGGAAAACGTTGATACTTTTGATTAAACCTTTATCGTAGAAGTAGCTCTTTTTGATAGAAATATCTGACGGTTTATTTCGATCGTAACAATATGTCTAAAACTGTTTGAAAAGATCAAGAAGTTATGATCGTTTCATATAAGAATACTTGTCATAACAAAACTTACAAGACTCCGTTTGGTCCCAGCTGCCCGCTAACTGCAGCAGCCATGCCGCCGACAAACGGCAAGCCAAACGTCCACGCTAGTACCCTCCAGTCGTATTTGCCGAAGTCGACGTTTTTGTTAAAATACATCACGATAAAAGCATTTATGGCAGCAATATTCACCATCAAGTTCTGGGCAGTTATAAATTCAGTTAGAGCAACACCGTAAAATTCACATAGCTCTTTTGGATGAATATGGTCCTTAGCAACGACGTATTGTAAATGGTCGGCACTGTGAAACACGTTAAAGCCACCATCACAAATTGATAGATAGACAATAAATCGTTCACTCTTAGTCCAACTAAAAAAAGTGTTGTGATTTTTATGCCGAAATGATAATATTAGGACAGCAACTACACACAAAAGGCTTCCGAAAATGCAGAAGAGCGCGGGAACATGGACATAATAAAACGTGCCATTAGCTAAACCATACACGGGTAGGTCGTATCCCGTTTTAAGATTTCGAATCGTACCATTTTCACTTGTAATATTATCCATTGATGTTCTTACTAGGAACTGATTTTTTTTTTATGAATAAACACTTTTATAATCTGTTATTGACCGAGGAGATAAATAAGATTGACAGCCCGTGGGGACGAACACGTTTATCGAAATAATTGATAAATAAATAAAAAAACGTTACCCTTGACAGAACTTACCGATTCATTAAAAGATTAAAGCTATTGCGATTGGAATGACAAATGTTGCTGTTTGTAAAACAATTAACTCAATTCAACAACAATTTATCAGAAACCATTTTATCTGGCAAATGGAAAAATGATTTAAATTGAATGTGATGTTTCGATACTTAGAGAATTGCTTGAACAACTATGTTTCTTTTCATGTTGCTTGTGTAAGGCATTTCCGTTTTAGTGCTGACACATATCAAAATATACTTCATGTGTTAAAAGGCATATCTCCTTTTCTCATTGTAAATTTACGTTTTAGAGAAGTAATTGTGATGATGATAAAGATGATGATGATAATTAATTATATATATCCTGTGATAGAAAAATATTAACTAATTAATGTCCTTAACCTGAAAATGTGTAAAAATAATTATTTCCCCTATTTTCCATAAAAAATCATCTCATCATTATCGGGGGCATATTGTTTCTGCCTTCGCTGTCTGTCTGTCCTTCCGTCCGTCCGCCCGCCCGCATTAAGCTTGTCCGGCTTTTACAGGTCAAACATCCGGCTGGATTTCGACGAAACTTCACAGGAGTGATCAGTACCAGCTCTAATTGTGCATGTCACTGGCACGTTCCGCTTCGCTGCACAAAATGGCCAACAGAGCTAAAAATAGAAAAAATCCTGCCCGGCTTTCACAGGTCAAACAGCTAGGCAAATTTCGACTAAACGTCACAGGAGTGATCAGTACCAAGCCTGGTTGTGCATATCGCCGACACGTTCCGCTTCTCGCTGCACAAAATGGCCACCAGAACAAAAGGTATACATAGGGGGAAGACATGTTTTTGTGACAAAACACCTTTTAATTATCATTAGTTTTCGTCCAGCTACAAGTCAGACACACACTATTCACTTCATTTTGACACGAAGCGGAAACAAAGATTTTTTAAATGAGATGATAGATTTTTTAGGACTAACATACATAACAAATTTGTGTGATCATAATGAAGTTACATCACATTTCATTGACACCTGTTTACCTGTTGCGACACACTATATTAGTTACAACAGTGAAAATAACACATTTATCTTATGAGATCCAACACAAATTTTAAAACTGTACTGATTTACTTACATTGAAATGCACGTCTCATCACTGGTTAAAAGGATGTGAAAATGGAGTTAACAAATTTAATTAACGACTTGCTTTCAGTTCTGTTAATATTGATTCTTTCTCTGATGATTTTGACAAGTGGAAAGCAAGGGAAACAGTGCAAATATGAAGTTATTACTACGCATTCATTCGTAAATCTCAACTATTCATTGGGTAGAGACTTTTTTTTTATTATTATTATACCAGATTTATATAGCGCCCTTTTCATGATCAATTTCACGTTCAAAGGCGCTTTACATAGTTCAAATGCAGCCACACAGGGCGCATAATTCATCCTCTACTAGTACAGACACAGAGCGATCTGACCAGATGGACAGAGTGAGACAACGCCCCCACGACAGAGAGATCAGAAATCAGATACAGGCTTGTCCGGCTAATTTAGCCTAGCTCGTTGCGAATAGACAGCCTGGTTCTTTAACGTGCCCAGTGTATAGCACTGATGCACGCAAGGATTGCCTGGGTTCCTGACTAGTACACCTCTAGTTGGGTGGGAAACTCTGAAAATTCCCGAGTAGCTGCCGGGGATCGAACCCCCGACCTCAGGATTGGAAGGCCAGTGTGCAAACCACTGAGCTATCCGTCCACCTCTTCACGTTTGCGTTCTATGATGATAATACAGGGTGTGAAATAGACTTGACGAAGGTGTACAACAATTTCAGTAGAAACATCACCGTCCAAAGTAAAGAGATTCTCTTATGGACATCCACCTCCGATAGCCTTATTAAGAATAAAAACAAAGAACACAATATATATTTTTGGTACAAGCCGTTGGGAACCGAACGACAGACCGTCTATTATAACATGCCACAAATATCATTATATATTCAATTATGCAATGTGTACATTTCAATTTAAACATTCAATCTATATATGATTATAATATTATATTATAATATAATCAGGCATACACATGAAAGAATATACATAAAAAGTTCTGAGGTCCTATAGATATGATATACCTCATAAATTTCTTCGAATATACGAGTGAAACTTGAAAGTAATAACTTCCAGTCCTTTGCTTTTTATCTTTTCTTATATTGTACAGTTTATAAATAAACACTGTAGATCATTATTTATAAAAGTAAAAATTGAAAATCTTGCAAATCTGCTTTCATTGACCCTTTTTGAACAATACTGCAAACACCTGTATTATGCGTGAACCATTTAACCCTATGATTTTTAAGTATATGGTTTAACGATCTGAGAACTCTATACACGACACATAACTCCCTCCATGTTGAGGATTTAACACATTCATCCGGTGACCAAATTCCATGAGATACTCCATTTATGGTCACAGCTTCGTAACCGGCAAACGCCGAGCCAGATATGTCACTGTACACTTAGTCTAGAACATTGCCCTGAAGAATTGAGATACTTTACATTAAGCGAACTTAAGTTATTTTTTCCAAAATGACAATTGATATAAACTGTCTGCGGACAATTTGATATAAGAGTTCCAAGTTTGAGCTTTAAGTATATCTATACTTAGATACCGAGTCATAATTTGGGAAACTGGTCCGATGACAATATTCGTAGAGATTATCTTGCCTACAAAGCTAGCTACATTCTTGAAAGGAACCCTAGGTTTGGACTTTATTTCTAACGATGTAAGTATTGTTTTATCAATCCTATACTGTGGAATACGTATGGTGTATTCAACCTTATTCAAAATTGCACCCAGCCATTCTAATATCTTAACCGGCTCCCACAAAGATTTGTCAGCTTTCGGTATACTAGTAAGTCCCAGATCAAGTAAATCTTGCTTAACTTCACAAGCTAATTGTTCAGTGTTTAAATTTGAATATGCCGTTCCAAAACCATCATCTAAAAACATAATCACCTTTTTTCCTTCACCTCGCCATTTTGCAATTAAAGGACGAATGAATTTTGTGTACAGATAAGGGGCTACGCCTAATCCAAATGGGAAAACTAAAAATGTATAATAACAAAGACAACCATCTTCGTCAACAAAGGAAAAGTCTAAATACTCTGTATCTTTATGAAAAATGTCCAAAAATGATATGCCGAATGTATATCAAATTTTATCATCCAGTTACTTTTTTCTAGATACATAAGTGCTAATCTAAGGTCTTCATACATTACAGACTGCTTCCAGACATGTTTATTTACCATTCTTATGTTTAAGATCAAACGTTTCTTGCCATTACTTTGAACAGATACTGACAGAGGACTGACAACAACAGGTACTTGTGAACATTTTACAATTAAACCTCTATCTAACAAATATTTTACAGCGTCAATAACAAAACTACTTTCTTTTAAAGCAGACCTGTTATTTTTCATTACTGATTTTTCAGGTAAAGAAGAAAATGGAATTTTGTATCTATACATGATTGTATCTAAGATAAACTGACTAACACCAATTTTCTTCCAGAATTCTATATGATGTCTCAGTCTATCCTTTATAATTATTTCCTTTTGACCTTGCTCATAAACAAAGAAGTTATCAGTAAAACGTTCCTGATCAAATTTGACAGTTCTAAAAATAGAATACTCGTCTTTTATAAAGTCCATATCTGGGTTTTCCACTTTTCGGTAGTCTCATTTCTTAATGGGTAGTTCAGGTTGTTGGCTTCTGGTATAGGGACAAAAAGTTCGTATGTGTTTAAATTCTCCACAGGCAAAACAGGGTCCAAGTGGAAATGGTCCTCGTTGGACTGCAGGAAAGGCTGAGTAGCTTCGAAAGGAACTATTTTTTTTCCTCCAAACTGCTGTAATGAACTGTTTGTAGCTGGAAATTACGGGCTGAACAAATGACCAGCACCAATGCTATCAGAAAAGCAAAAAGCAGCAGACAGACTTTGGCTTAGACTTCTGGGTGTTTTTCTTCTTTCTGACAGCTCGTGACTCAGCTCTGTTGATACGTGACTCTTCATCGGAGTCACTTGCGAGTGGATTCGTTTCATATTGCCTGACCGTCTCCCATCCCCCTTCTTTGCTGTCAGCCATACGGATGTGTTTATCCCTGATACGCAATTTATCGTGCGTTTCTGAGTGCAATCCAAGAACATAGTCCATTTTTCCATTTTTGATGGCCCATTCTTGTTGTTTCAAGGAATCGTCTCTTTCTGAATTGAATTTGTATTGTTGCCTATTTCCCTTTCACTTTATATATTTTTTTTGACTTCCGAAACTGTCAAGGAATTACCACGAACCTCTTGTTGTAAAGAATTAAACTCACGTTTTGGTCTTCGTAACTCCTCTGAAATTTCTTTTAAATTATCGTTTATACCCGAAGGAACCGGTTCTGCACAATTTTTTTGGGAGTTTCTTCTCTGGAGTTGAGGGGCTGTCCTAAACAGTATTACGAATTAACAAATGGTCTGCTACAGGACACATTTCCAAATGTACGGACACTATCTAACGTTTCCATAAAATTTCTATGGGCTAATGACGACATGAAAAACAGTTTATAACGTTACGGGTACATATGAATTTAATTTACTATCAATTTCTGAAAGTGACATGGATGATATAACGATGTGGAATGGCATAACCATAGACAACTGTGAAATGTACATTAAAACTGTTGAATTTGGCAGGAATGCTAAATCGAAGATCTCAAATTGCCAAGTACTAATGTATACTAGTACTACAAATCGTTTGCTCTTGGTAAACTGGCAAGCCATACCCACTTTTCAACACAACACTTTCACTCGCAGTGTTTGAAGAAATATTCATTTCTTTCTTCCATTTGATCTTTGTTTTATTGTACAACACAAAAACGTTAAACTATTAACAAGGTATCCATGTTATAGCTTGTACTTTCCAAGACTTTGTGGCTTCAGTTCTATGTCCAAAGATTGTCTTTTCTGCCGAGCACGCAATTCGACGATCAGTTTAAAATTTATACCAATGTAAGTATTAGTATTATATGTTATAATTACCCTTTATTTACTCTTCAAATCATTTTAAAGGGATATTTTTGAAGTTCAGAAGTTCTTGCTCCGGGAATTTAAAACTAATTATCATTTTAAGTATAGTTTTCAGCAAATTGAATTCATGACTGTCTCCTCCAATGTCAGTTAACTGCACTCAATGGAATTTTGATTCTGAGAGACTGGCCTCGTTAATTTTTTTATTGATAAGAAAACATAGTTCATCATATACAGATAATTTTGTTGGATAAACTATTGAAGTTTCAGATATACTTCATAATATTTGTTTGAAAGAAGCAATTTAGTTCTAAGCGGATTGATACAATCAAACTAATTGCTCTCCGAGTTGGTTTACTTCCGGGCATATTCACTCACAGCTCAGAATTCGCTTCATATGTCTTAAAGCAAAATTTGATTATCAATTTTCGAATCATAGGGATCAGTAATAAGATTTATATTGCTTTTACCTACATCAAAAGCTTTAACTTTCCTCGTATAAAAATGAATTATTTATCTCTAATTAATCCGAAATATTGTATTTTGATATGACATTAAGACTAATGAAAATGTATGTTTTGTTATCTCAAATAAAACGTATATTGATTGTTACGACCCATGTCCAGAAATGAGACCGTGTTTTGAAGAGTATTGTCCCTTGATTATTAAACCAAATTGTTTAGATTTGATTGTTTCCCTTTATACCATCATATTACTTCTCGTTTTTTTTTGTAAATCTCTCTTATCTTGATGACTTTACACTGGTTTTGTTTTGTTAAACTTTGTAACAACATGGAATGAAAGTTTGTTCACAAGCGGAGTGTATACCTTGTCGGAGGCTATTTGCAGTATACATAATATTGTAATTTCTTCAAATTGGTGATTTTGAATAACATAACATAACATAACATAACAGAACAGAACATATATCTGAATGATAATCGGGTTTTGGTTTCAAAATTGAGAGTCGAGAAGCATGTTGTTTCCATTACTCAGCGTTAACTTTTAAATATATATCTAATCTTTTGACTGTATCTTTCAAGGGCCAAAAATATAAGTGAATCATAATTCTGAAGTTAATAAATTAAAAAATATTTTTTTTAAATTTCTATTCAAACATGTTATTTAATATAACAATTGTTTTTATTTAGTCTGACAAAGTTATAACATTAAACACGGAATTAGATCAACACACATGTCTCTGATATACATAACATTATAATTTCTTCAAATAGGTGATTTGGAATGACAATCGGGTATTTGTTTCAAAATTGAGAGTCGGGAATCATGTTATTCCCATTACTCAAAGTAACTTTTAACTTTGTATTTCATTTTTTGATTATATGTTTTGATGCAAAAATATATGTGTATTTCGAGTCTCCTTGAAAAAGTGTCTTCTCGATTTTAAAAGTTCGGTGTAGAAATCGAAATATACTTTTTATATATTATGGATCCGTGGCCTATAAATGCATTTTACTTTACAACAATGTAAAATTGGATTTTGAACGGTAATACAAATTATCAAAATTTATAACTTAATATTTTAACTTAAAAGTTGTTTTAGTGGCTGTAGCTGAAAGAACCGTAATATTTGTCCCTAGACGCGGGGCATGTCAAACAAACAAACATTTAATCCAATTAGTTACCACAATATACAGAAATATGTCAGCTTTCGGTTAACTGAATTTGACTTTAATCATGTATGACAGGTCATAGTGATGCTTGATTGGGGTTATGTTTTGTTTTAATGCAATAAATAATTTTAATAGTGAAATGAGCCAAACTGTATATGTGTCTCTATATTCTATGATTGTTCCTTCTCTTGAGAAGGAACACTTAGAATTGGTAAGTCACATTTGACTGAGCAACTGTCCTCGCAAACTGTTGTCATTACAAGCTGGCCAATCAAACTCAAGCTGACCTTAGAAATAATCTCTGACGTTAAAATTATTCTTTCCTAATATAGGCGACTCTCTGGATGAACGCACCCCGCGGTTTTCACATTACTAAACCCGAGGATGGAAAAGTGGCATTGCTGGAACATGTCAAACTTCCTATTTGTCACAATGCCCGGAGATTTAGGACAGATACTACTAAATTATAGCCATGATTACTTGCTCAATGACCACTTGGTTTGTTGTGTGCGAGAACCTAGACATTAGAATGTCAAATAGAAAAAATTAAGCGAAGATATGTCAATAAGATAGAATGGTCTTGTCCTTGTGTCCAATCCTGAAGTTCCACACACTGATGACCAATATTTAAAACAGACATTGCAATCAGAATTTTACAAGATGATCAATATATATTTATACAGATGTGTCCTAGAAGGAATTTTTGCTATGCTTTGACTTGGATATGGTGCCTGCTTTTTAATTTTGTCTTTTGACAGTTCCTGTGATACGCAGGCTCCATAACCTCAGATCCCCTTCCTAATTTCCAGTTTGTTTAGTTCTGCCCATTGTTTTCTCGTTTGGGGCAAACCCTTTACTTTATCTGGGGACCAAACGCCGCTCTTCATGGAATTACACGCCTCAACACGTGTATCATCGAAGGTTCCATGTTCACCGCCGTTTGAATACATCTGCGGATGTCTCTAAATTGCTTTTTGTACCTTTAGCATGTGTAAATGTTGAGTACTGCTCAACCCGGGGCTAGAGGGCGTGGACGGTAGCATGCATTTCCACTACCGTCCATGAACAGGCTCAATCAACCCGAACCTGCAACATTTTCGTTTTTGTCGTGTTGAGCGACCTGAGAAGTTTCCACTTTTCTCTATTTTTGTATATAAACTATTCAGCACCGGCAAATTATTTTCAATGTTTGTGAATTATCACACAAGAATCGTAGAATTTATGTTCCTTCTAAATTCAGGATTGTTATTACCTGAAATGTCGTTGTTTTGCCCGTGTGGAGGAGTATAATTTTATAAGTTGATTTTGTTTGTTACGCATACGCTTTTGGGGCGGCCTTAATATTTAAATGGTAGATATTGGGTCAGTGAGTCTACTGATTGTTTGAAGCAATCATAGTTAGAATTAGACATTTTGCACCTGTTACTAAGAGACTGTCTCACAGATCATGTTGCCTCCACGTGCCACTTAACTGATCGACTTAGACGCCACATTTTATAACGCGGAACTGTATGTGTGGAACCAGTATCAGTTTATACAACTGACTAATGCACCTATAAAAGAAAACACCGTTTTATGGTGCAAAAGTAGCATGGAACGCATGTTGTAAAATCAATCAATTTTGGTAAGTAGAAAATAGAATCAAACATCGATAATTATCTAAAATGTAAGTTATCATTTACTTAAATTTGTATATTTGCTATTTTCCTATACACCAATGGCGTAAATTTGAATACTCGTTTAATGTATGGTTATCAAATTACAAACATGTTTGTCTAGCTTATTTTTTATAATTTTCATCCGTTATTTTTAACAAAAAGACAATAAATGCGTTTGTATTGTTTCACTGATAAAAAATTATGCCGTTTGTTTCGTTGTGAAGTTATCATTGTCATGGGAAATGGCCATTGTGTGCATTTTTTCTCAATATTATGCAAGTCTATAACATGTTATAAGTTAATGAAGCTGTATACATACAAGACAGTTATTTCAAATCCTCTATACTGTGGGAAAATGCGGGGTGGACCGAGTTTATGACTCTAGTTTCTTCCTCTGATGGTCCATTTAAAGAGTCACAAGCTACCGCTATTACAAATCGGCGTAATCGAGGTACTTCAGTCTTGTCTCTGGCACAATAATGATTTCATGGCGAAAAGAAAAATATTTCTGACTGGCAAATTTGCTTTCTGCTTGGTTTTATGTAATACACGATATACAATGTCATGAGCGTTTCGCAATACATGAAGAAAGTCACCCATTGAACTTTATTGTTGGTACGTTTCATTCAACTTTATGTACAGGTACTGGAGAGCAGTTAATTGGGAGCAATATGTCTTGTTCTTTTATTAATGGACAACATTTGAAAAATAAACATGTCGGGGAGAGTTATTTTCACGAAGGACGCCATGACGTTTCAAAGACAAATAACGATGTTTAGTTCTGGTGTTGCTTCATCATTTGCAGCGTAATGTTGTGTTTTTTTCTCTCCATAGAATAACATATTTTTTTGAATCGAGAAATATACTTTGAGGAACAAAGAGGATTTATCAAGGCAAACAAGTGATCTGAAACATCCTGAATTTTAGCTTGAAAACATTTTATAGCGTCGGATCTCCATATATTAAAAAATAAATATATGCACCTGTCCATTCAATTTACTCAACTCTACCTTTTAAAATAAAAAAAGTGGAAACCACTAAAAGCCTTTAGTCGTACATTCGCACTTTACAGAAATGTTTTGCCCGCGTTTAGTATTTTGTGGTTTGTCCGCAACAATGAGCTATTCAACTGTCCAAATAGTGAACACTAATCAATGAAGATGTTTTTATCTCTTAATATTGAATGTATATCTCTTTTTGAAAGCTGAATATCAAGATCAAAAGAAATTATCTATTCATTTTTCGTTCAATCAGGAGGCATGTAAAAACACGATGATTTGAATATTTATACCTAATTTTTGTTGGAAGCACAAATTGATAGGTTGAACATTTTGGATTTAGGCGGCGATATTGTTAAGAACGACAAAGATATATGCCATTTGGAAGGGGCTCTATCTAGTTATTGAAATTTATTGTTTCCGCATGGACTTCTTTTTTTTTTTTTGGCTAATGGGGAGTCCATTTTTACAACTTTCTGACGATTTGAAAGCCAGGTTGAAATACCCTGGCTTTAGCACGACATGTCAGCTTTTTATCTACGAAAAAATATTTGATCTCGGAATACACACAAATCGCACAGGAATCCGTAACGGAGCAAGTGTTTTTGGAACTTCATCAAATCGTTCAAAAGGACGTTTTTGATGTTGTCTGAACCTGTCAGTGTATGCCTCTGATGTAAGATATTTCCGTACTGCTGCAGACTTAGACATTTCAGAAATAATTTCAAAATGAATTTCGTGTAATAAATGTTGATTCTACGGAAGCGTGAAAGGGTTATTATTCGTTACAGGTGCAGAAATGATATACACATTTCCTAAAATGGAATTATTAAGACGTAGTTCTCTTGCATTTTTTTTCTACCATTGTCAGTGGACTGAGTTCGGCTTGGCAATGGAAACCACATATCCCGCGAAACAGGCAGAAAGACCAAGGTCCATGTCGGCACGAGTATTTTTATTGCCAAGCCAGACTTTATCCACTTCCTTTGGGTGAAAAGTGGCGAATGAACTACCTTAATTTTTTTAATCATAATCGGCACATTCTGACTGTTTTTAAGAAGCATTTAAACAGAAAGTCATAACCACTGAGACGAATTTAGATTAATTTTGCACTTGTTTAGGTGCATTTGCGATGAAATTTGCTTGTGTTTGTTTTTTTCAAATCTTATTTAGGCTTTTACGTCCACCTCTTACAGTGTTGGTGAGGTACTAATATCAAATAAGATGGCATTATGATATAAAGTAAACATTTGAACTGTACATAACCTCTCTTCCTTTATGTAAAACCATGACCTGAAAATGATAATCTTGTCCTTGTCATACATAATGTGCCGTGAGATAGAGGAGAATAAGAATTCAAATACAATAAGCAAGGCCACAAATACACTGTAAAGGTTATCGTCGAAAATGAAGTAATTCGGTGTAATTGTGACTACTGTAATGCCAATCGCCTTTGCAAATTTTAGTGCTGTTTTTTTAACCAATTGCTATAAAATATTGTAAATAATGAGGACATTCGTCATTACAGTTGTACTACACTTAAAGCGATTTTAATTAAACACACATAATGTTATTCATCCATCGTTCAGTTGATTAAAAGGCATTCTATATTCTGACAAAGTAAATTCTGACCTTACTGATAAGAGTTAATTTAAAATTGTAACACATCGTTTTATCATTACTTGCTTTAGTTTTGTGAATTAAGAAACAATCTAAACTTTATATAAAAATGGAAGACAAAAGTTTTGAAGGAAAACGAGCACTTGTTACGGGTGCGGGTAAAGGTAGGTACACTGTCTGTTGTATATCATTTTGTGCCAGTAAAGTTAGGTACGTTGTCTGTGGTATATCATTTTGTGCACGCTGTCTGTTGTATATCATTTTGTGCCAGTAAAGTTAGGTACGCTGTCTGTTGTATATCATTTTGTGCCAGTAAAGTCAGGTAGGATGTCTGTTGTATATCATTTTTCTTTTACTTTTGAATACATTTTCTAGTGTAGATGTCTCATGAATAGTAGATAATGCGTTTTTAGATATTTAAGCTAGTTTAAAGAACCAAATATTGTAAAAATAAGGACAGTATATTTGTATTCTGACCTCCCATTCGGATATGTATTCCATGCAACAAAAACGAAAAACATACACAATTCTGTTGAAATTTTTACAATACGAAATACATGTATGTCATAATTCCAGGCATTGGTCGAGCTATAGCTGTAAAACTAGCAAGTCTGGGTGCCAAGGTCTTTGGCATTAGTAGGACACAGTCTGATCTCGATGATCTAGTGAAACAGGTAGTGTCATACTCGAACGATTATACAAAATGTATCAAAGTGTTTATCAAAATACTTACTCTTTTAATATAAGTAATATTTTAAAGAAGTCAATATATTCACTACATTATGACAGATGAATTCAACACTGTTAAATACAGTTTTTATTTTTAGTTATGTAATCGCGGTATCTGTGATACCAAACGTGAAAATATATTAGCCCATTCTCCCCAAAAACGCGCAGTTATGCAAATGGGTACTATGCTTGTTGAAAAATTGATTGGGTTAGTAGATTTTTCCGTTCGGTAACATGGCTCTGATAGTTTCATAGGAAAGGGTATAACATGTACTAATATGATATTTGTTTCTGGCGTAGGGCCAGTGGTATATCATAGTCTATAAAAATGCATTGACAATGAAAACAATCTAGAATTGATATGTTTGATACGAAAATAAACAGTTGGAATTCCTTCTTACGATCTGATAAAATGGTGTCTCTTTTACGCATTTAACACTACATGCAAAACATTGGTATCTGTTTTGGTATTTTTACAAGCTACTTTGTGTATATACATACTTTGGCTTAGTATCGTCCCAAATCTAATATTAATGTACCAGCACGCGTGCACTTAAAACTAAACATAACAGTTCATGCTGGCTTGTACTTAATTATCAATTTACTTTAAACGTTTCAAATCCGTTAAAGACACGAACAGTTAATCATCGCTCCTAATCCAAACAAAAGAAATACAATATAAATATTAATGAACGTCAGATTCATGGTGCATATCATGGTCACCATTAAAGTGTAAATATTAACATGAATATATATGTTACAATTTTGGCGGCACTTTCATAATAAGCGGATCCATTATTGACCTTGTTATGTACGAAGGCGACTTTGAAAATTGGAATTAACAGCAACATATCTTAATGTCGTCAAATTAGTGTATCAAGAAATTGTGTATTCTAATGGTGATCGGTAACATACACATGATACACGTGTAATTAAGTATAGCAATAATTAGAACAAGAATAATATCAGTTAGATGCATTTCAAAAACGCAAACTGTTCCGTTTATTTTAAGTATGCCAGTATAAACTCCAGCTGATTTGAAGGGTACTAAAACATATAAAACTTGAGAAAATATCGACTTAAAATACTTACAGGTTCCGTCAATTGAAACTCGCTTTGTTGACATATCTGACTGGGATAATACCAGAAAGGTTGTTGAAGAATTAGGACCAATAGATCTGTTGGTTAACAATGCTGGCATCACCAACTGGACAGGCTTTCTGGACGTCACCAAGGAAGAATTAGATAAGTTAGTTTGTTCTTCTTTTGTTTAATTATTATGTGAGTGATGCTGAATTGCTCAGTCAGTTTACGGAAGTTAAAATACAGAACATAACATCTACACTTTAGTAGATTTATATGAAAGTAAAATGTTTCATATCAATCAAACAAACTACAATATCTATATTTCAAGTATTTATTTTCTGTACGTAAAACAGTGAATTTATTCTCAAAGGCTAAGTCCTAAGTATTAAAATACACATGTTCATTGTTCATACATCTTCCAGCAAAGGATTACACAACATCGATATCATTTAGATTTTAAAAATGAAAAGAAGATAATCAGGAGTTGGACGTGTCTTGTTATACAATTGACCAAAATTGCAACTTGTCCCTAAAAAGAAAACAGAAATAAGATACGGGAATACATTTATATGTCAAACGTACGGTTGTTTCATAGTAATTGTTTTAGGCTTTTTTAACATTTGTTAGATATGTATGCATAATTCATAAGAAAGTCTGTCTGTAGTTTATGAAAATTTAAGATTTGTTTAATAAAGTACTTCTGATTTATTTTCCATTGCAGTCTGCATGATATCAATTTCCGAGCTGCTTTTAACATTACACAGGTAAGTCACGCGCTGTCAAAAATGACTAATTTCCAGCTAAACCTTACGCTTTGTCTCGTCTTACTTTCTACTGCGCAAAACCCAATATATCGAGATTTGTTGTACATAATTGAATTTTGACTCATTTAATGTGTTCGATCCCGCCCTTACCATATTATAAGTTATGCACGTACATGTATATTTATTGTTTGATATATTTTTTTCTGAAGAAGCCAATATATGCTAAAAATCTAAATATTATATACGGTTCGTAGTACTGTACAAAAAAGCAGTCTGCGTTTCTGCCGTGTTTCACCAGAGTCATGTATAATATGGCTTTATTCAATTCGTACAATAAATTTAGAAAGCAAAGCGTTCATTTTCAATCCTAATCATAACACAAAACTGTGTTATTGTGCAACAACATCATCGTTTGTACGTCACAGTTCTTACGTCATAGCGTCATACAAATGTACGTCTTTGCGGCGCGTTGTGACAGAAAATCACACCAAACGGGCAAATATTTGACGGTTATCATCAAGAATGTAGATAATACTCCTTGAAGATGTGCTAAAATCGAAATAATATATCTCAAACAGTGATTTGATATTAAATAAAATCATTTTTGTCGTTCATATGCGTATTCTTATATTACTCGGTCTGTGCCCTCGAGATATGATTCCTTCCTACATGAACTCCCAAACAATGCCTTTATTCAACGACAGGTCACGTTTAGAGATATATTAATAAATGCTAGCATATGGTTTATTAAAAGAGAAAATTTGAAACGACAGATACATTTTAAAGACGATTTTCCAATAGTAAAAGAAACATAATCAGATGAGTTCAGAGTTGATATGAAACCAAGTTATTATACATACTTAGTGAAGAGCAAAACAGACTATCAGGATCTTATGTTACTGCCTGTTTAAGACAGGATTTTATCAAACCCGAGGGGCAGCGTGAAATGGAAAACCGAGCGCCAGCAAGGTTTTTTATGTACGCTGTCCCGAGGGTTGGGTAAACGCCTGCCTTACTCAGGCAATTATGTAAAGATAATTTTTCTTACTGCAATATTCTCAAAGATATTATATATTAAAAATCTCTCATTCACTATGACATCATAACACGATGTCAAATCATGACGTCCATATGCGCACGTATAGCTTATCTTAGGGAAAAGATAAGGTGATCTCCTACACAGATAACCTTGTCTTTCCCAGCGTGGTATGCAAGAAAATTTAAGTCAAGCGGATGTAACAAGAATCTCTTTTTCCCCTCAGTCCGCATTGATCATTATAAAACTGAGTAACTTTCATACCACAACTTGACAAATGGATAGATTTCAATGGGAAGAAGTATTGCGTACAATAGCCGTTACTCTATAGGCAAACACTTTACAATTACTCTCTTTTGAACTAAACTTTCCAAAAAACTAATAATGTCATGTTGAACAGTTATTATCAGTGTTAGAAAACATTAATTGCGATTATATATATTGAAAGAGTATTTAATAAACACAATAAATAAAATAACAACACATAAATATGTGGAATCGTTTATTCTTTTGATTGATATTGCACGTTTAAATACTTGTGATGGAAAACTTATATTTCTACACAGTGTAACTATAAAATAAGTGTTAGTTATAAATATTAAGCAATAGCGTCAAGAGAAGTTCTCTTTTATCAGATAGTTGCCAGGGGTATGGCCTCACGTGGAACTGGTGGAGCCATCGTTAATATTTCCAGTATTGCTGCCATGCGTGTCGTTCCAAACCACACATGCTACTGTACAGCCAAGGCTGCTCTAGACATGTTGGCAATGACACTAGCATACGAGCTTGGTCCTAAGAAGGTTTGTATGTATCCATATTTTATAAAAATAACTGAATGAAAGCAACAGGCATGATTAAATGCGATGCAGAATACTGCAGAGTTCAATCATTAATTTTCCTTTGTATATATTGTCATAGAATAGAAGTATAATAATTAATAATTGTAGAGATACCACGCGAGTTCGGTCTACTATACACTTCTAGAAGCGTTATACTCATGAAAAATATCAGACAGACTTGTAGATGGACAGTAAAATAAACATGTCCGAAAACAATTTAGATTCGAGTGAACAGTGTGGACCCAACAATTGTCTTGACAGAGCTTGGTAAACGAGGATGGAGCGATCCTGTAAAGAAAGCTAATGCAATTGCAAAAATTCCTATCGGACGATTGGCAGGTCGGTAAAAATAAACTTTATTAACAATTCATTTGTTTTATTAGTTTCAATATTGAACACGTTAACAAGATATCATCTTATGAATAAACTTATAAAGGTGGTAATAGAATTGTAAGGCTTCATGTCAATGAAGTCAAGTACCATTGGAGAGCGATGGTCTGGTGTTAAATATTTAGGTTGCACATGACCGAGGTCTTGGATGTGGACCGCAACGGGGACACGACTCCATGCCTCTTCGTATGGTGTTAAAACTTATTTTTCCAAGTCTTTTTCATATTATAAACACAGCTGAACAAAATGATAAAACGAAAGGTTCTGATGGGCATTTGTATTATGTTTTAACAAATACATCCAGGAAAGACACAAATGTAAGATTGTTTTTATCACCTGTTAGATGTTTTTTTTCTCTGCTGAAATATGGTGATGTTGTCAAATAATCAATACTCTGATTGAGTCACTGCAAAATTTGATGAATACTATTTGAATGAATTTATTGTGAAATTAATAATTTAAATATGTTATATTTGCAGAGGAGGAAGACGTGGTAAATGCCACAATATTCTTATTGAGTGATAAGTCCTCGATGATCAATGGTGCGATACTGCCAGTAGATGGTGGTATGATTGTAAGCTGCGTTTGATACCGATTATGTTGTATGTAATATGATTAATAAACAACACTATTTGCCATAACATTGGTAGCGTCACGAAATAAAGAAATATTATTGGGAGATTGACGTTACTTCTATCCTTATTCCTTGTATATTTCACTAAGTAAACTGTAGGATGTATGATTGGATTTTCAATTATTTATACTGGTATCAATCGACTTACGTGGAGACCGTCAGGGTACGCAATAACATATTTTGAAAAATATAAAATAGAGATGTTCAAACTTATTGTTTCTATAAAACATTGTCTCGTAGAACACGTCGCCCGTGTTGTATCAGAACTCTCTGCTTCTGGACTGCTCTCTGAAAATAAAACGCTTTCTACCTAGAAATTTCTTTTCGTTGTGGGCCCACTATGCAAATGCGTGGCTCTGTGGCTGTGTTTTTGGTGCTCTGTGCTTCCTAGAAATCTCCCTTACCTATTTTCTAGTGTTCCGAGAGAGTACGTTATAGCCTAGCCATTTATCACATTAAATATAATAACGCTACATTTAATGGTTAAACATCGTCTATTTATCTGTTAAAGTAACACCAGGCTGTATTAGGTTTGAATTTGCAAAACAAATGTGTACGTTTTTGTAATTGGATCAATACTCTACTGCAGATCAGTGATAGTAAGATAGGAAACTGCGTTATATAACATAATAGACATATCTTCACCAAAGATCTTGGATAAAATGTTCAGCAAGTGATACAATTATGTATATTTTCTTTATTATACCATGTTGTAAAACAGTAGGTCTATAAGACTGTTTGAACAATATATATATATAATAGAAAATATTAAAAGTTACTCCTGGACAAGTATATAATAAAGTAAAGTTGTCCGAAATAATAGTACACAGTCTACGAGCTAAAGAAAAAGGAATATTAGTTTTAGGTGCTTAGGATGACAAGACTTAAAATTTAAGAGTTGTTTAGAATCAGTAACTTTAAAACAAGTAATAAAAAAGAAAAACATCCAAAGGGTTTCCTCTATCTGTATTTCTGTCATAATCATCAGGGCAGACATATAAAAAAATGTGTAGTTGCTACGCAACGTCACATGTGTACACATGTGTATGCAACGTTATTTTATGACGTCATCAATATTTGTTTAGTTTTGGCTTAAATATATCAAAAAAGTAACGTTCCTTAGACAACCTAGCTGAAACATTATTATTATGAAACTTATAAAAAGGACAAATTAAATACTGTGGGTCCATTTTAGAGCATAGATCTAAATGTTCACTAACAGGCAATTGTCTTGTTGATGGGTCTCTTATTTGCTGATCATGAACTGTTCTTCTGTTTCTTAATTTATCACCTGTTTGACCAATATAAAACTCTTTGCATCCATTGCAAATCAAAACATACAGAACATTTTGAACAGTACAATCCATGTTTTCTTTTACATGAAAAATTTTATTATTTAATTTTAAAGTAGAACCTTCTACAATGTGTTTACATAACCCACAACGTGGTTCATTACATTTTTTAACTGAAGGTGGGGTGACATTTTCATTAAATTCTGATTTAACAAGAATACGTTTAAGGTTGGGTAATTGTCTTTTGCACTTGATTAATTTGGTATTATCTATTATTTTCTTCATGGTGGAATCAGAATTTAAAATTTCCATGTTATTTTTTATAATTCCAAATAATTCTCTATTTTTAGGATTAAATGTAGAAATATATGGCGTGATTTTTTCTTCTTTATTTTCCTTTACTGATAATAAAGTACTTTTAGGTATTTGCATAGCTTTTATGATTCCTGTTTTTATAACTTGTACTGGGTATTTATTTTTAATCAGATTAGAAGCTAATTCTATTAATCTTGTGTTAAGTATATTTTTGTCCGAAATAATAGTACACAGTCTACGAGCTAAAGAAAAAGGAATATTAGTTTTAGTGTGCTTAGGGTGACAAGACTTAAAATTTAAGAGTTGTTTAGAATCAGTAACTTTAAAGTAAATATCTGTGGAAATTACTGTCCCTTCTTTTATAACTAAAATATCCAGAAATGGCAGACTACCGGCACTCTGTTGCTTTTTAAAACTTATATCTTTATGAAGTGAAGTCAGCATTTTTTCAAAAAGTTCTAAATCTTCAAATGATAGTTTCCAAAATATAAAACAATCATCCAAGTATCTTTTCCACTGTTCCATGATATAATAAGCAAATTATTCATCCTTTACCTGTTTCGCTTTTTCATATAATTGTTCTTCCAAAAAACCAAGGACCAAAGTGGCATATGTAGGTGCAACTTTTGTGCCCATAGCTGTGCCTTTAGTTTGATTAAAAAACAAAGAATTAAAAGAAAAATTGTTATTACTTAAAACAATTTTCAAACCATCAAGAATAAAGTGTTTATTGAACCTCTCATGGAGTAAATGAGGGTGTTTATTCAACCAAAATGATATGGCTTCTAGACCTAATTCATGTGGAATGTTAGAATATTAACTAACAACATCGAATGAAACTAATATAGTGTCTTTTGGCATTGTTTCAGGTAAAAAATTAAGGAATTCTATATTATCCCTTAAATAACTTTGTACTTTATTTAGAAATGGTTTAAGTAAAATATCTAAAAAGCAGCTAAGGCGACTTGTTTC
This sequence comes from Mercenaria mercenaria, assembly GCF_021730395.1. Taxonomy (NCBI): domain Eukaryota; kingdom Metazoa; phylum Mollusca; class Bivalvia; order Venerida; family Veneridae; genus Mercenaria; species Mercenaria mercenaria. The sequence continues at coordinate 85,710,022 of NC_069362.1, read as the reverse complement.
ACAGTTAGGGCCAGCTACTATTGGACGAAATTTTAAATCTTGAGGATCTACCACCTCAATGTATTCAGAATTAATATTTTTACAAATGTTTTGAATTAAAGTGCTTTTGCGAATTTTTGGTAAACCATAAAATGTGCTAGATCTGCAGTCAAAATCTAATAGGAAATGAATTAGAAATATTTAAACACATTGTTTTGGTTGTTGTTATATATGTATCTAGTTTTTCATTGCGTCCACTTGGAGGCATAAAATTTGACTTATTTTTAACTAAAGAATTGTTTGTACATACTTCATTCTCAAAAATTCATTTAATCTAATTTTACGAAAAAATTCCTCCATGTCATTAATTAATTCAGCAGAATTATGTTTTTCAGATGTTGGGGTAATTTTTTCTAATCTTAAACTTAATGATGTTGAAAAAAGTGTCTTGTTGATGGGTCTTAAATTTACCCCTACATCTGAAAAACATAATTCTGCTGAAGACTGGTAGACGCGATTGTGACCCTCGACTGTTCAACGCTGCTAGACCTATGTAGACTGTTTAACATAACTGCGTATCTGTAGACGGCTCAACAAGACTGGACTTCTGTTGACTGTCCAACGCGACTGATTCTCTGTAACCTGCTTAACGTGACTTGACCTCTGTAGACTGCTCCACGTGACTGGTTCCCTTCCGCCTGCTCATCTTGACCGGACACTTGGGAACAGCGTCGAGTAGTTCTACGTTTGGACTCAAACATTGTTTTACTAAAGTAAATTGACACTTGGAAATTATTGGGGACATCACAATTTTAAAGAACTTTTTCCTTGAATACACCGACCCGGAAGTACATCAATACCGGGGTGACACCAGTGACAAAAGATTTTGATATTGATAACATAATACATGCAGCAAGGACTCCAGTGCCATTTCCTACTTGTATTAAATCAATCCAAAAGCTCGTTTAAATTTAACTCATACAAACAAACCGATTGCAGTTTGACAATTATCTGTATTTTCAAAGAGGGGCCTATACTATTGGCTGATTTATTTAACACCATAAATGACACACTTTAACATTGGAAGTACAAAACAGCATTGTAACTAGGACGTCCCCGCCACAGCCATATTACCCCGATACTGAAGTTTCCTTGGCTACGCTTGTAACACACAGACTCACTCCTACAATTAAGGACATGCCGGAGTTATACACACCGAATAGGAGCAAATGGCTCAAACCATCAAGTTTGGCAGCTTTAGTTTTGCATATACTACTCCTCTAGAAGATGGAACGCTCTCCCCATCAAGATAGGTGATGCCAGCGCATTCACTTATTACCATCCCTGTACACAATAACCCAATTCAAACTACGACTCTTTCGAAACTGACCAAGAAATCTTTTATCATTACGCTGAAGCTACGATTTTTTTCTGGTACAAGACTTGAAGGTCCCTTTTCCCTTCTTCTTACAATGTAATATTTGATATTGCTGTGTATAAAACGAGATAGAACGTAGACTTTTGTGGTGATGTTTAAATCTATGTCATTCCGTTTGTAAACTAAGTTCAATGTTTACATTTTATATGCTATGACCTCGTTGCACATTTATCTGCAATCATATCAGATAGCACAACACGGTCCTGACCTACAAAATGTAATTCAATGTTTCTTTGCAAAAAGAATCAAATAATATTTCATCTGGCAAAATAATGGATCCCTATTTTCAAGGAAAACGTGTCATTGTTACGGGAGCGGGCAAAGGTATGCATAAAACTTTCTATTATATTGGTTATAAATTGAAGGAAAACAAGTTATTGTTACATTACAGGAGCGGGCAAAGGCATGCATTAAACATACTATTATCTTGGGTTCTAAATAGACTTATAACATGTATATATCACCATGACAACACTGACATTTGTTCAGCTATATGTTTTACAAATGCAGATACTCAGAGTGACAAATGTTGTATTTAGTTAGGAATATTGGAGGTCATTTTGCACTCATTATTTTACTATGCGGCGTAAACCGGAATACTGCAAGATATATCGTCGCTTAACTGGTACAAATGATAAAATAAGGAGTATTACTGTTTATATTTCTCATCAGTTTTTCTCATTTTAAACAAAATGGATATTCTACTGATGTCTTTGGTCGTGACTTGATGTAAAACATTGTAAAATATAAATATAAATGACACTAATCGATATAAGTAACGCACCTTTTAATGTATCTGAACATATACGGGAGCCATTACAAGACCTTTGGCTAAATGAATATTTCATCATATCACTCACAATGTGTCTACAGTATATTCTTAAGACCTGTTATGCATTAACCGTGTCAAAAAACTGAAATTTTCCGCTGTCTTTATTTGGTCACATGAGGAAAGATATCTTGACTTGGCAAGAATAATTTCGGTATTTTCCTCCCAATACTAAGATCTTCTACGATATGTTTTGAAACATAAAACACATTTGTTTTATAGTTTTATTGTTTTGTTTCAGGGATTGGAAGGCTACTGTGCATAAAGCTGGCAAAATCAGGAGCTAAAGTAATAGCAATAAGTAGAACTACGGAGGATTTAGACAACTTGAAACTTGAGGCAAATATCATATTTTAAATTATAAAAATGTACCCATTAATTCATATATAACGGTTTTACTTCCAATTAAAATCTTGTTAGAAGGCGAATGCTTTAATTAGAATAAGTTATATCAGAAGATAGGGCATCTTTCATTATCCTCACTGTGCCAGTCAGTTGATTATCTGTTAAGATGGTACTAGTTAGAAATGTAGAGCATTTATAAGGAAAGCTTAATGTACGCCATTGCAGAATAGAAATAGCTAATGGTATGGAAAATGGTACATTTCAGTTGATGTACCGCAAAGAAAATGATATCAAATATTTCCATTGAAAGAGTAATACATTTGACCAATCACCAAATGAATATTTTTAAAACGCGTCTGAAGCGTTTCGTTGTGTAATTAATCTCTCCCAAGAATACATACGAAACCATTAAAGCTCTGTTAAATCCAAAAGATTGTCACGAGGACAAGAATATTGTCATTAGAATGAGTCTAATATTTGCACATTTTTTTCTGCAGATGACTCATTTTCTCAAGTGTATTATGCTTTTAAAGTGACTAACCCCCACATCGTGGTGTGAGAATTTATAAAATCAAACGTTTACCTATATTGACCTTTAAGTGGCATATTTATTGTTCTAATAATGTATTTTTTCATAGAACACTGTCCAAAATCTTTGTTTTCCTAATAAATAAAAAATATAATCATTCGTGTACCATTTCTGATAGGACTTTTCCGGTTAGTAATGATACGGAATCCCAGGCCTTCAGCGACTACCTTGCAAACATCAGGTGACAGTGAGAAAATGATACTAGTAATCAATAGAGCGTATGAGTATAGGTATCGCGTAGTTTTGACGTTTTGAAAATGTAACTACATAAAACAATAATATAAAACGAAGGCAGGACACTATTGTCCTTAGCATGCGCAAATCCATCCAATTTTCTCAGAGGGGGTCCGATCGAACCCTCACTATGACAAACATGTGTCTTTATACACTTAATAATTTGATGTGACTTGAATGTGCGGATGCTAGCCGTTTACAAGTCAGGGTTGCCAATAAGTTTTTGTTGAACATGCTGAAATACAAAAGTAGCCGAACAGCTAAAGGGTCCGGGGTATCCCCTCCCCCCACCCCCCTCACCCTGGAAAATTTTGATATTCAGAGCTTAATTTCCTGCATTCTGAGGCATTTTAGGAGCTTAAAAACACATTTTCCACTGCAATTTTTTAACTAATGTACCTTTTATTTTCACGTTTTTATGAACTCACCAGTTAACTTAAGATTAAGTTTTCTTTAATGTAAAATTCTTTGTTTCTTTGAGATAATTAATATAAATATGAATTACGTCAAGGTCGTATGCAGCAGCAGTCACACAACATTTGAATGCGGTCCTATTGTTGCCTTTTCGAAAAACTATTTTCTTCCCTTCTTCTCTTCTTTTCTTTTTCTTTTTTGGATTTTCCGGTTGGGGAGGGAGTCCCTCCTTGGATCCGAGCATGCTTAGCATTGAACTTGAAGGGGTGAGGGAACCGAATCCTTTCCGTCCATATCTGCCGAGCCTGATAACTTTGATATCAAAAGACAGTTGTATGTTATTCTATTTATCATGAAACTCATACAACCTAACTAGAACAATATATGTCCTCATCTCTTATCTCGTAAAGGTTGACTTTTGAAGCAGAAATTAATAAATTCATAGTTTACGGACTTGAACATTCAAATTAGTCCATCAATATGGGAGGTGCTTAATTTTGATATCAGTTCAATGACCTGATATCAAAATAAGGTATCAAGAAAGTGATATCAGGCATTTTGCAGTTTGCATAGTAGTTGCATGATAAATTACTTTATAATTCAACTTATATCGCATTTGCAAGTAGCTGCGCGGACAAATCGTTTACCTGCCAGTCTCGGTGTTGATTGTTCGAGTACTGCATCTAACCTTATTTTATTTTTCAAATTTCATCTACAACGCCGTCAAGCCATCTTTCGATATCCAGCGTATATCTTCACTTTAAACGAGAGTGCTACTTATTGTTTTTGTTTGTTTGTTTATTCTTTAATCAAAAACGACACAATACTGTGCTATACCTATAGATACTTAACCGCTCTATTATAAGAAGCATAATAAACGCGTGCACAGTGTATTATTTGCTGCCCACGTGATGTAAGTGTCATAAAATAATGTCGCGTCTCATTCTATATTTATATCAATGTTTACAAAATAAAGCCAATGTTTACAAACTAAAGCGTTGTAACGGTTTATAAAAATGCGTGGGAAAACTTGAATGTTTCTGTAAGTCTGGAAACTGGAAACTTATCAATCATTTAGTTTCATGTATATGTATGAAATAGTGGTGCCATTTTGACTTTCGGTGATATTTTTAAAAAAGAAAAATACAATTCACAATGTATGGGGTAGTCGCTTTAATATTAAGTATGAAGCAAGAATGTTCACATAAATGTTGTCACTATCTACATTCTAAAAATACAATATAGTTTCTTTGATATCTGGAAGACTTGATGAAATGAATTGTGAATGTGAAGTGATCAGTTAGATAGATACTTAATAAATGATGACTAAATAATGAGTAATTTTTCCAAAACCGATAGATAGAGTTTTATTAACAAAGTAACATATTCTTGTGATTGCAGGATTCATCAATAGAAATCCATACTCAAGACATAAGTGAATGGAGCAGTACAAGAAAACTGATAGAGGATATTGGTCTAGTGGATATGCTGGTAAATAATGCCGCAGTAGATAGGAAGAAACCATATCTTGAAATTAAAGAGGAAGACTTTGATTAGTAAGTAACTTCTGTTGGATTATTCAACTTATCATGAGTCGTAGGACAGTAAAAGCGTCTTGTTCAAGGCGGTTATAAATCATAATTATCAGTTTGTGAAGAAAAACAAAATGTTTGTTTGTTTGTTTGTTTGTTTTGTGTTTAATGCCGTTTTACAGCAGTATTTCGGTCATGTAACGGCGGGCAGTTAACCTAACCAGTGTTCCTGGATTCTGCACCTGTACAAACCTGTTTTCCGCAAGTAACTGCAAACTTCCCCACATGAATCAGAGATAGAGGAACAAAATATGACTGCATACCCTGAAGTAATACCTGCAGAATAATAATGAGATATTGTCTGATTTAACTTAAGTAAACACGTCTTCGGTAAAGCCGATCAAGCTGATCAAGAACTGACACCACTGTTCTGTATGGTGAATCATTTATTTTCATTATAATCATTTGTAATTTATTGCTATGTTTGTAATTAATAATCTACAGTAAATCAGTGTTTGGTGCAAGTTACATAATAGGCCTTAGCATGGCCACAACTTTTATCATCTGTTTCTAGACTGTATCCATTACACTGCAAGCTAACACTGTATTACCTTCTTTCGATTCAGTATATACAACACGAACGTAAAGGCTGCATTTAATATATCTCAGGTAGGCCTTCCACAGTAAACAATTTTTGCAGCATTCTTGCATACAATTTAGTTTTATGTTAAAATACATTTAAGTACTGTAGTCTCTAGTAGACACTCCCCTTACCTATAAGAATTTTGTTAAGATTAATTCATAGATGCTATTTGTAATTACAACAACATGACAAAATCAAATTCTAAGATCGTAATGATGAAAAAACTAAATTTGGAAAACTAATTGGAACATATGTTATGAAACTGTTTACGTTATCTTTCCTACAGGCTGTTGTTAAATGTATGGTCGAGAAACAAACGGGTGGTGCAATTGTGAACGTGTCTAGTATCGCAGGAATCAATGCGGTACATTCTATTGGGACATACGGTTGTACAAAAGCAGCATTAGATATGATGACAAAAACAATGGCATTGGAATTTGGCCCTCATCAGGTTAAACATGTATTTCATGTTTTGTACATAAATTTAATCGTTTGATTTATTGTGACACTGGTATATCAAAACTTAAAAATGACACTACGAAATTCTACACTTCGACACATTTTGGTTCAGTTTACTCGTTTATAAATGTAAATATCATGTTATATAGTGTCCATCATTATAAATCATTTGCCAATGTAATGTACAATCTTTAAAGCTGTTTTAGACAAATACTTTTTTAATGTAAAATCTTATATATTTGAAAAAGTACGTAAATTATATTCAATACAATATGCAACCATACTATCAATACAATGTAACACAATATTTAACACTGCATGAAAAGTAATATATATGCATATAGCTAACATTTTTAGTAGTCTTTTTTAATCTAAGATCAGAGTTAACAGTGTGAACCCAACGGTAGTGATGACGAAAATGGGAAAGGCGGCCTGGTCAGCTCCAGGGGTTGCTGATACTATTTTGAAAAGAATACCTAACGGACGTTTTGCAGGTACCTGTTATACGAATGTAATCCATGCAAAATTTCCAATGTTTTACTGTAATACATCCACGGAAGTGATTAAGGCTCTGTTCTGCCGCACTATTTCTATTATATTTTCTGTCATCTATCAACAACAAACATCCATAAAGACATAATAGTTTGGATTTTTTTTGTCAGACACAGCTGTATTTACGAAATAAACACTATAATGCTTAGAAATATCGTCGTACATGTGCTGTGTTTCCTTTTCTTACAGAGGAGATTGATGTAGTCGACGCCATTGTGTTTCTTCTCAGTGATAAAGCATCAATGATTAATGGCATTCATATGCCGGTTGATGGTGGACACCTTTTACAGTTTTTCTAGTCCTACAAATCCTGAGCTGTACTTTATCCAACCTTATCTTATTATAGATGTTTGCACAACTGTAGTTTGTGAAAAAACACCTTTTTAACTATTCTGATGTTCTGTTTTGTATATCATATTAATTCTGTGAAGTGTTTATGGGCAATGAAATATTCATAATGTTTAAGAATCGGTGTTTCATATTGTTGTTGATTTTAGTGATGTGAGTCGTTATAGGATTATAAGGGTTTACGGAAAACACAAGATTTAAAAGACATTTATAGACAGGAACATTTCCACATATCCATACGGGTACATATTTTGAGAATTCTACACCTTGTATATAAAATAGTTAGCATTAAGACATTCTTTATTATTGTGTAGAAGAGAGACATAATTTAACAAATAATAAACGAACTGCTGTTTATAGTTTTTATTTGTGTAAAAGCACTGGCTTTTAGGCCTTCATAGGCGAACAATCAACACAAACGTACATTTCCAAACATCACCTGTCCTCGGCATAATTCGCTAAAACGCGTACATTTCATCTTGTCATATTGAGGAAACAAGCACAGTCGGTCCTTTATTTTAACATTGTAAATGTACCTTGTTTGTGTTTAACAATACATCGAAGTTAACGTATTGGTGTAAAAATATCACAAATAAATAAGGCCTTTTTACCTAAAAACATGATTTCTTTTGACAAATAGCGTTAGTTGATTAGGACAATTACCTGTATTATGTAAACTATTGTTGAAATTTTCTTGAAAAAGTCTGTGAACAAAATGGCTAATAAAAGAAAACAAAACTTTACAAAGATATTCTTCTATTTATTAAAAGAAAAGGCCGACTAATTTCTGTCATAGTAAATAGAGTAAATGCATATAAATAGTATAAAAATAAACTGCAAACAACTCAAAAATTGCACTCTTCGAAAATAACTTTTAAAATCATGAAAAAAAAAAAACAACAACTATTTTTCAAGTACAAAAACATATTCATCGTGAACATTTGGTTGTCAATATACTGAGCAGATGCTAAAAGTTCCTGACGTTGTGTTACTGTTCTTTTAATGTGCATCTGAAAAATCTGAAAACAAAATGCTAGTAATTAACGCATTGACTAAACAAAACAACATTCGCCCAATATTTAGTTAAAGAATACCCTATACTGTATACATACTCAGTAATCAACAAATAGCTTTAAGATATTGTTATTGCCTGACCTTCTCATCTGAATAGGTAAGTAAAAAAAAAAACATTTTGAGTGAGCTACGCTCTCATCTTTCACCATAAATAAAAAACATAATCTGCGTTACTGAACCATGATGTTTTGACAAACCCGTGTTTTACCCATAAGTTCCACTACAGTAAAGATATATTTTTATCGGACGACACACAAGGATAACATGGACACTCATTTTCAAGACAAAAGAGTTATAGTTACTGGTGCCGGAAAGGGTATGTTCTTATCTAATTATCTGTTGTTGTTTTTACTCGAGTCATACGATATATTTTTATTTGTAAAACATAAATTAAAAAGACACACAAAAACACCTCTCGCGAGGCCAGGCGTAGAAAAAAATGTTTCATTTGAATTAGCTTTAAAATCGTGATCTGTCAAAATAAAGGGTTCACCAGAAACTTATATATGGAAATTTCAAATCCATTTTCATTTCAAAGCTTTAAATGACAAGTGAGAAACTGGCAAAATAAAAGAAAAATGATCAGGTAAACGACAGTTTGATGGCCGACAGTGATAATTTCAAACCCTGAAAAGGCAATAACGTAGCTACGATATAAATGTATAAAATATGTTCATATTACAGGAATTGGAAGAAACTTGAGCATAACGTTAGCAAAACTAGGAGCTAAAGTGATTGCAATTAGCAGAACAGCGGAGGATTTAGACGAACTGAAACTTGAAGTAAAATTACAATTTATTCATACTAGCATTCAAAAGTCCGGTATAAACTGAATTTAGGGTTTTTTAAGTTTTTTTCCTATTACGTGTTATTTCATATCATGCATCGCGAGAATTACATGAATGCCCAAAATCAAAAGAAAATATATCTGGTTGTTTAAAATCTCTTTAAACATACTTTGTACTGCTCAGTTCGTTTTGTTTGTAGAGAACTTCTTCAATTTATTGCTTAGCTTCTTGATTTAAAGTAGTATTTTATGTGTGTTAACGTAAACTGTGTTTTGGACATTTTATACTCCATTTCCTATAAGTCTGACTGTGATTGGCAAAATGAATGAAAATTATAAGAATATTGGGTACACAGATGTTTATAGACTTAAAATACAAATGTTTAATATACACTAAATTAAAGATGCTTATTTGGACCAAAACCTAGTGGGTGACCCTTTATTCAAAACCATGCAGCAATTAATGAAAATGCTATTAATATTCATATTGTACATGGATAATATGACACAATTCAAATCTGCGTAGCAAACAGTTGCTCAATTGGTTGTATAAATCTAAAGAAGAAAACATGCACGTTGTACTGAGGTCTTGTCAGGCGTGTGCTACGGCTTGTTTCCCGGGAAAGGTGGAGTAAGTGCCCAAACATTTGGCAACAGTTTTCAGGCAATATTCATTACCTATACCAAAACCAGTCATCTGTATTCAACTGTTAAACAATAATGTAATGCCACAGATATTGAAACTGTAATGAATGATTGCACTTTCAATTCGCCTACTTTCAAAAGCCGTTTGGTTTGTTTTGTACTCAAAGGAACCTTCGATAGAGATCCATACACAAGACATCTGCGACTGGAACAAAACAAGGGCGCTAGTAGAAGATATAGGTCTAGTTGATATGCTTGTAAACAATGCAGGGGTAGATATGCATAAACCATATCTTGAATGTAAAGAAGAGGACTTTGATAGGTACGAATGTTAATAATGTAACATGACTTGCTTCAAGTTTAGTAGTATTCGAACGTCTGTTCAGTTTAAGACATGTTCGTTTTTTGTCAAAATTTCCTGGCAAGTAAGCCCTAACCCTTGAAGTAACGTACTCGTCTCAAATAAAAGTTCGTATGATACCAAAAACGTTAACTTTCTATGATAGTTTTTAAAGTACAAATGTACTAAGTTATTTTCTGAATTTTTATGAACCATCACAAGGTCATTTATAATTGTATTATTTGTACAATATTTAAAGTACCAAACCGTAAATCTGATATCAAGATGCCGGAAAGAGGACATTGTCCTTTTGAATATCATATAATTTAAGAGGTATTGTCAAGCGTTTTGGTAACTTTACTCGGGAAGATTTAATACATTTCGATTTTATTAAAATGAATCTTACCGTGAAAAATGTGAAAGAGGTCGAATCAGATAATAGATCAGGTAATATGCTAAAAACGGTTAAATGTTTTATATTACATTTACAACCAGGCTCGATGAAGCAAGTAACTAAAACCTTACTACGATATAATAGACACTACGTGATGTTATTATTATAAGGTATACTCTTATTAAATGACGGAACTTAGTAAAATAAAATGTTAAAACTATAGCCCGAGCACTGAAGGATCGAAATTTTGACTGTTTATTTGGCAATCCATTCAATACGTGTTTTATTGCATTACATCAGAAATTAATTTTCACATTCTTATTTTTTAAGGTTTGATTTATAAGCCAAGTAAACATGTGTTGAATAAAGACCGGCCATATAGAATAAACTTTGGATTGGCCATTTAGGGGTCATATGAAATAATTATAAATATTTCAGACAAGCTTACAATCTTTGTCATATATTTTAATTAAAATGATAGCTGGAGAGATTTAATAAAGGACTCATAAGGTCAGCTTGTTCCACCTTTTGCTCATATATTTAGGGTAAATCAGTTTTTGTTAGAACATTACATAATGGGTAGATTGCTGCGGGTCACGGTAAATTTAAGAAGATACACAAAAATGAAACAGTATCATATAAACAACATTCTAACATGGCTCGATTTGATTTTCAGTTAAGGTAGTTCTGCACGTTTAATAAACCGGAAGTGGTGGCGTAACGTCATTTATTTAGAAAACGTAGAAAAAGGCCTGGATTCGGCGTACGGAAATAAAAATTATTTTAAGAATTAATTGAAATCTTTGAGTAAATTCATTACAATGGCACTGTTGCTATATTTCTAAAGTCAAAATATGATATTAAAACATATGACACGTTAAAATAATCAAAATAATGATTGAAATTAGCGTGAAATGTCCGGTGCACTTTAATCATGGTCAAATATCTCAAAAATAAGCACACGGACCTAAACATTTTATTTCACCAAATTATAGGTCATGTGTTTATTTACAACTGTGAAAAGTTTTACCAAAATCTACATTGTAGGAAAAATTCTATTCGCGAAAATGTTATGAAAGTAATGATTTTTCCATAGACTCCCATTATGAAATATTGCGTGAGGTCCAAATTGTTCAAATCAGTCTAGCAAAAAATCAAGAACACGACCCTATCTTTTTTATTTGCTGAAAGTTGTAGGTATATTCTGAAGTTTTGAAAAATTAGAGTTTAATCAGATTCTACATTGTAGAAAAATTTCCGATCCAAACGTGCAGAACGACCTTAAACAAAAAAGAAAACCAAGCTCTGTATATTCTGCGATAAACAACGGTTGACGCGCGAGAGCATTATGACGTCAATTATGACGTCAAATTGCCGCATGACGTCCGATACATTACTCCTCGCGTAAATGAAGCCCATCATAATATCTATTAAAATATATCAATGACCATGTCAGAATGAAAACAATGCTCTCGTGGTTCAATTCCTACGCATCTGAACTCTGAACCGTGGTAAATCAGACGATAAACCATTTGAAGGTCTTGATTATTTGTTAGTTCTAACAGGTCGATTTGATTGCCAGTTAAGCAAAGAAGAAAGTCAAGCTTTGTATATTCTACGATAAACAACGGTTGACGCGCGGACCGGTAAGAGAGCATTATGACGTCAATTATGACGTCAAACTGCCATATGACGTCCGGTTCCAATACTACTCGAATAAATGAAGCCCATCTTAATGTTTTCCAAAATATTTCACTGAACATGTAAAAATGAAAATAATCAATGTCTTCTTGTTGTTTGTCGTCTAATTTATCACGGTTCATTGTTCAGATGCTTAGACATTAAACCAATCGGGCTAACGCCCTCGTGGTTCAATTCCTGCGCATCTGAACTCTGAACTGTGATAAATTAGACGACAAACCACTCGAAGGCCTTGATTATTTGTTAAAAATAAAAACGCACACGTAATGTATATTTTCGTAATGAATATTTTCTGTATAATTTTAAAGATTTTTCAAAGGTTTGGATTTCTTTTATTATATTTAGAAAGTATATAAAACTTTACATTTTAGGAAGATCTTTCATATTTCGAAACAGATAAAAAAAAAGATCACATAGCTTTTGACTACCCAAAGGTATAGGTAAATAAAGGATGTAAAATGATTTACCTTCATAAACTTTTGTTCCCGTAAAATGATCATGTTAACGTTTGAGACAGTAATATATATAATGTCTGTTTTCAGAATTTTCAGTACGAATGTGAAGGCTGCGTTTAATATATCACAGGTAAACTGTTACACGCAGGTAAACTGTTACATATACAACATTTATTACATGTAATGTTTTGTATTTTGTGATTGTGCATAGTCTCTAATGAAACGCCTTTCTTTTATTTCGTCTGAGAGAAATGCTAAAAATATTAATTTTCTATCTTCTATAATTCTTTAAAATGCAACCTCAATCAAAACAAACCATTATTACTCACGTTTCAGATATATTTTAAAGCATTTAAATGTCATTACAGGCTGTTGTGAAAGGTATGGTAGAGAATGAAAAATCTGGAGCAATTGTGAACGTTTCAAGTATAGCAGCAATTAGTGCTATACATTCACTTGGGATTTACTCTTGTAGCAAAGCAGCCTTGGACATGATGACAAAATCTATGGCTCTTGAGTTCGGACCCCATAAGGTTTGGCTGTCTGCGATATTTTTATTTACGTTTCTTATCAGTCAAATCCGTAGCAGGTTTACCTTTTCTGCAAGTTAGATATATAAGTAACATTCATGTTTTCATAGGAAATAAAGTAAAAAAACCTTGTTACAGACCTTATACTACAAAATCTCAATGCTAGCTTCATGCTATCGGATGTGCAATTTATAACCACTGTATTTTAAGTATCTTTGTGTCAATGAAGTCTTAAGGCGGTTCCAGTTCATACGTTGAAATCTTCTATATATGTTAAAACCGTCAAAACTTATTTTGTGTCCGTCTTCTCCGGTATTAACTTACTGACATAAATTGTTATACCATTATCAAGTTATCAAAACTACCATGCAGTTTGTAAAATAAGCAGAGTAGCTCTCTACTGAGGTAGTCATGCAGTAAAATATGCAGAGTAGCTCCCTACTGACATATATTCGAAGAAGCTTTGAGGTAGTCACGCAGTAAAATATGCAGAGTAGCTCTCTATTGAAGTAGTCACGCAGTAAAATATGGAGTGAAATTAAAGGAATTGAGTTGTGTTATTTTATCAGCTGGAACATAATTACCTCTTGATGCTTTTATCATATATTTTTATGTTTGGATGTTCATATACAGACATACCACTTACATATGTAATATTTCCTTTATTTATTGATTATATCTACAGATCAGAGTTAACAGTGTCAGTCCAACTTCAGTGATGACAAAAATGGGAAAAGCTTTCTATGATTCTATACCCGGACTTGCGGACGCTATTCTGAAAAGAGTCCCAATTGGCCGTTTTCCAGGTATATGTTATATATTGCTTTATCAAGGTCTCTTAACGGTGGTTAATCAGATTTTAGGTAAGTAATGTATTTGTTTAGAAATTTAGCAACTGATCATTCACATTTATTTTTGTTCACTGGGTGCTTAATAAAAGCATAATTTTCACTGGAAATATTTTGAAATTTGATTTTACTGCCCACCCAAGATAGACTTATTTTAGCACAAGTATAAATGTGGTTAAACTTTGTGTAAGGAATGATAAAATATAAGAATTATTCTATTACATTTTTCAAAATTTTGCATTGACAGTTATATATCTAAATTAAATTCATTAGAAATGCAAGTCTGTAAAAATATTATTACTTCCCTTTGCCTACATTGCGATTTAACTTAGTTGAATTGGAAATAAATGAGTTCGAATGATCTTAAAATTTGCAATATTCACTTCTCTAGTTGTGTCATTCATATTATCTATCAAACGTAAATGGAAAACTAGAAAACATATCGAAATCAAAAGATATGGACCGCTTTTTAAATTTATTCATATTAAAGGGAGGTAATTATAAATTTCATCAAAAGTAATACAGCATACATTCCTAACAACAATCTACATATAAATTATGTATTTGGTCTTTTGTTCCTTAAATAAATCTTTGTCAGACTTGCAAAAAATGCAAAAAAAAAAAAAATCATAAAATTTGTTTTAATTTGATCGACCGACTTTAAAGAGTTGGTCCCAGCAGCGTAAACGCAGGATTTCAGTTTCTCATTGGCAGATCACATTATTTACATGAAGTATTAATAATAGTGTAAAATAATTTGTGTATTGTGCTATTTTTACGTATATTTGGAAAATAAACCCTTATGAAATAAAGCCCGCCACAAATACCATAAATGCATTTTTGTAAGATGTCTTGGGAACATTGTTGGTGTTTATTGCACACCGCAATATCTTTAAAATCATTTTAAAGAAAATGAAGTAATTGTTTTAAATATCCAACACCAAATTTAAGCCATTTGCGTGCTAAATAAGAAAAGGAACTACCAAGAGACAGATGTCAGACACATATTAGTCCTTTGTTCCTTTCTTTCAGAGGAAGATGAAGTTGTCAATGCTATACTGTTTCTACTCAGTGATAAAGCAGCTATGATAAACGGGATACTTATGCCAGTTGATGGTGGGCATATCATACAGTTTCTGTAGATGTCAACATTTCTGATCCTAATGTCAGATATATCAACACTTTTGATATACATTATACATGTACATGTAACATAGTATCGAAAACGCGATGAAGTTCGTCATACATATACTTTGTATTAAAATATGTAATATATTTTTCGTATTTGCACGCGAGTTACTTCTTTTATTTTGCCCACAAAATCGTATTCAAGTGAAGAAAAGTTCGAGAAATTAAATTCAACATTACGAAGCTATACCATTATTTGTCCATGTGATGGAATGTTGGCCTTTTTAATGTCATATTTGGCTGTTTAACTACCTATGTCTGATAAGACTTTTAATATGTGGTGAGTTACATTGTAAATTTCTATAAATGAATACATCTAACTCCATTATATTAACCTAAAGTTGTCATTATTAATTTCATATAGCTTATGGTTTTATGATATGTACTTCCTTTCATTAGCGTGTATTCAATAAACTATCTTCATTAGGTTTGCTCCGGACAAAAAAAAGCAACCATAAAAAGGGAAATAATTTCAAAACTATTCAAATGAAGTTATATTTGTGCGATATTCGCTCCATGTTACCATCTACAAGGTAGCTTTACTCCAAATTAGAATACATGTCGGGATATGGAGACCTAAAGAAAGGTCATTTAAAAACTATTCATTTTATATGGATTCTGCGCTCTGCTTATCGCTTATTTTCTTCTTTCACTATTATAATTTTTCATCGAAACCTCTTCTGTACTGTCAGTGTTATGCTCCTAACAAAAGTGTTACAAAGACAAAATGAAAGTCACTAAAAATGACCAAGGCTAGAGTTATGGTTCTTGTGCACTTCATCACTCCTTGTCGCCAAGATTGAAGCAATTCCCCTGAACGCACTTCAAGTTAAGCTCTGACAAGGAAGGACCCACTGACGGACGGACGGCATAAAAATTATGCAGCAGTTAAGAACTTTTAAAAATCATTTTGAAGACGGTTTCTATTCTAAACTATGAAGCTTTAATATACGGACGTAAATGAATTTCATCTGAAAATGGTTTGACTGGATTTTCTATTGTTTTCCCTCAGGTGAGCGATCTAGGGCCATCATAGTCCTTTTGTTTCTTATACGTGAAAGAGTCCTTTGCTGTAAAGATAAGTATTTTGCATGCTTTCTACGAACACTCTTCTGATTATGAATCTACTTTGCACCACTGAAGCAGATGTTTCTGTGAGCTTATGGATCACTCAATATTTAAACATGAACATTCTTGGTTTGATCAAAGTGTCACATAAGATAAACAGGTGTTATGATCGTACGACTGGTAAGTAAATGTGTAGTTATATGATATACTTGTTGAATGGCTTGCCAGTCAAAATTCAAACCTATTGCCCGAGGTTCGAAGGACTGAATGCAGTTAGTCTTGACTATTGACTGGCAAACTATTCAGTAAGTGCTTTATGCTCATCGTTTTTTCTTTAATATTTGACTTTAGTCCAGAAAAATGTAGTGTTGAAGTATAGACTGGTCAATATCACAAACTGTTTTGTATAAGGAGTATGCAAAAATTATAGGTTATTAGCTTTGTATCGGGAAATATGCACGAGTTCTGCAGTGGAAATATTGCGCGACTTTAGGAGCGCAATATTCTTCCGCTAAAGAACGAGTGCATATTTTCCGATGCAAAGCTAATAACGTTTTTATTACATATATTTCTACACGTATAAATGTAATGTGAATATTATGAATTTGTTCAATAGCCTGAATAAGATTGACAATACTGAACTAAATAAAAGAATTAATGCAATGACACACAATACATTACGTCACGCACGCGATATAAAATTCAGGCATCAGTGTATTGAAAAATATTGACGTTTCCGGTTCCATTGCAACTTAACGAAACGAGTATGTAATAATGATCATTAGTACAGTGTCTATGTTCGCTGTAACAAAAGCCATAAATGCAGACTGCACCCATTTTCCTGTGATATTTCCCTTTAATTAATACATTTATAGACTTGGTGCATTACGTTACACAATTCTACCTAGTTTATCAACTAGGACACAACACGGAGTACTCATTTGACAGTAAAAAGGGTATTACGGGGACAAGAAAAGGTATTGTACAAGATATATGTATCATGATCAGTGTCTGACAGATTGTTTTAAGTATTTTAAAGACGATTTCTGTAGTTATTGTTTGGTATTTTTTTGTTGAAAATATCATATGTTTTCAGATAGAATCATCTATACCAAGACGGCATTTTGAAAAATATTTTCTTCCACATTTTATCTAAACCTTTAATCAAATGTCCATTTCAAACTTTTAGAGTATACGTATTATATCACGGTGCCATCTAAAATAATAACGTATGCTAGAGTTTTACTCTAAATTTTATTTACAAAAATATAAAGTAATATGTCATATCTTACAAAATTATAACAATATCACAATAAGACTTTTACTTTTGATTTCACATTTTTTCGTGACAAAAATATTCTCGACTATCATTTTTTTCTGCAAATACTTTTGAAAGGTTAATCCACTCCAGGTCAAATGAACATTTTGTAACTTTTAAGTTTTACAATTTTATCAAGTATAACCTGTTTTAATGTCCATGTTGCAAAGATCTAAAAACATCGATTATTTCAACTGAAATTTTTCAAAATGGGGTAGACTGCACATTCATCCATTGCTTAAAATGTTGCCAGGAAACAATGTAAATCAAACAAAAATATCTACTACTTCAACCGGCTATCATATCCATAACTTACACTCAGGAATAGCTTATCAAAATTTTATGTCTTCTATAAAACAACAAAATTTTCCGGCTAAGTGTATGTAGGGCTACAAAAAATTATGTTACAAATATTATCATTTTAAAGGAACTCGCCTCCACATCAACGATAAAGACACTTTTCAAAGACTTTTTGCGAGAAACTTTAAAAAGAATGTACAGACCCACACTTTTATGAATTAATAAAAAGAAGCTTTAAAGAGAATGTGCAGACTGGCACATTTTATGTACGCAAATTAATCAAGAGGGCCATGATGGCCCTGTATCGCTCACCTGAGTACAATTGCTCAAAATGATATGATCGTTTCAAACCAATCTCATTAGAAGCTGCTAAGGTGTATTCAGTTAGATAAAAAATAAAGGGAGGTAATTTGTCATAAATTCAGTCAATATGTATCTTCACTGATTGTCCAAGTCCATCTGTTGACATAAATGAACTTTCAGATCAGTATCTTCATTAGTTACGGAGATATATCCATTTTAATTTGAAATAAAGGGAGGTAATTTGACATAAAATCAGTCCATAGTTATCTACCCTGATTATCTCAGTCCAACTAATGACAATAATGAAATTTAAACTAAGTCCTATAAGTACTTACTGATATAAATCCATTTTGATTACAATCAGGGGAGGTAATCAGATATAAAATAACTCTGGAACCTACGATTGGATCTGATAGATTTGCCATGGAATCTAAGATCTATTGTTGTTGAAGATATTTTGGAAGTTTGTATCAAATCAAACCATAAATGAAGTCTTTATATGGCTGCAAAAGCCAAAGTAGCAAATTTTGACCTTTAAGGGGCCATAACTCTGGAACCCAGGACGGAATCTGGTCAGTTCAACAAAAGAAACAAGATCTTGTGGTGATACAAGTTGTGTGCAAGTTTGGTTAAAATCAAATCATAAATGCAGCTGCTTTTGTGCAGACAAGGTCAAAATAGCTAATTTTGGCACTTTCAGACGCCATAACTCAGGAACCCATTACGGGATCTGGACAGCTCAAGAAAGGAATTGAGATCTTATGGTGACACAAGTTTTGTGCAAGTTTGATTACATTCAAATCATAAATGAAGCTGCTATTGTGCAGACAAGGTCAAAATAGCTAATTCTGGCCCTTTCAGAGGCCACCACTCTGGAACCCATAATGGACGAAGGGTGATCACAAAAGCTCACCTTGTCACTATGTGACAGGTGAGCTAAAAAAGAATGTGCAGACTGGCATATTTTATGTAGGCACATGTAAAAAAGAATGTGCAGACTGGCACATTTTTACAATCAAATTTAAAAAGGATGTGCAGACTGACACATTTTATGTATTATAAAGCAACTTTAAAAAGAATGTGCAATTTTTATATATCATTAAGCAACTTTGAAAAGAATGTACAGACAGTCAGTTTTTATATACTACTAAGAAGCTTTGAAAAGAATGTACAGACTGGCACTTTGTATATACTAGTAGTGTCAACCATCACAAACAAGAGCTGTCACAGGAGACAGCGCACTCGACTATTTCGATGCTAGATAGCGAAACTGGGCACATCTGAGGAAACTGGAGCTGTCACTGGAGTGTTTAATATGGATGATGATATTGGACAACAGTTTGAGTCTGTGTTAAAATATTAAGTAATAAGAGAGATAAAGATAAAGTATATCAAAATATTAATTAAGTATAAAAGGGACATGGGACATGGTGCAAAAGCATAAAAACTAAAAAAAATTCGTAGCAAAAAGGGGACATAATTTATGAAATATTGGTGCAAGAGTGATGGTCCTTGCATCAAATGATATGGGTGATGATGTGGAACAATTACTTTAAGTTTAAATCAATCCATTTAGTCATAACTGAGATAGCGTGAAAATGCACAAAAACTTAAACCTAAAATTCTAAGTAAAAAGGGTGATAATTCGTGAAATACTGGTGCCAGAGTTATGGCCCTTGTGTCATATGATGTGAGTGATGATGCTGAACAACCATTTTAAGTTTGAATCAATTCCTCTCTGTAATAACGGAGATATAGTGAAAATGCATAAAAATTAGCCTTAAATTCTAAGTAAAAGGGGGCATAATTCATGAAAAATTGGTGCCAGAGTTATGGACATTGTGTCCTATTATGAGGCTGATGATGTGGAACAAATAGTTTAACTTTGAATCAAATCCGTTTAGTGATACAGGAGATAGAGTGAAAATGCACCAAAACTTTAACCTGAAATTGTAAGTAGAAAGGGGATAATTCATGAAATATTGGAGCAAGAGTTATGGCCCTTATGTCATATGATATGAGTGATAATGGGGAACAACTAGTTTAAGTTTGAATCAAATCCTTTCTGTAATAACAGAGATAGAGTGAAAATGCATCAAATGTAACCTTAAATTCTAAGTAAATGTGGACATGATTCATGAAAAATTGGTGCCAGAGTAATGGACCTTGTGACATATGATGTGGTTGAAATTGAGGAACAACTATTTTAAGTTTGAATCAAATCCATTTAGTAATAACTGAGATAGAGTGAAAGTGCATCAAAACTTTAACCTGAAATTCTAAGTAAAAAGGGGGCATAATTCATGAAATACTGGTGCCAGAGTTATGAACTTTGTGTCATATGATGTGGTTGATAATGTAGAACAACTATTTTAAGTTTGAATCAAATCCATTTAGTAATTAATAACTGAGAAAGAGTTAAAGTGCATCAAAATTTTAACCTGAAATTCGAAGTAAAAAAGGAGTATAATTTATTAAATACTGGTGTGAGAGTTATGGACCTTGTGCCATATGATTAGGGTGATGATGGGGAATAACTATTTTAAGTTTGAAACAAATCCATCAAATAATTACAGAGCTAAAGAGAAAGTGCATCAAAACTTTAACCAAGGTGCGTACGCGGAGGGTCGAGTAGGACAGCTCCCCATACTTAGTATAGTTGAGCTAAAAAGAATGTGCTGACGGACACATTTTATGTAAGCATCAATATCATATTTATTTAAGCCGCGTTTGCAAAGTTGTGAAATGTGTAGACAGTCTTTTTAGTTCGTTAGTCTCGTGTTAAAACTTGATGAAAAGTAGCTTTTACTACTAGTCTACTTTGTAAACGCATTCAGTTTGTTTGAAAAATTCTGACGTTTCAAGTTAGTTTATCTGGAGACGAGTACCTTTAAGCTTCACAATTTCTGAATTATTTCTCTTGAATAAAAATGAAGATCACTTCCTTGTTTCTCTCCCCTATTATAACGGTACATTCGACTTGTGTCATAAATATAATATTAAAGTGTTGGTCGATTACAAGAAGTTATTGCGTAGTTAGTTCGTTGCAGTAAACAGAACCTGGTTAAAATGAAATAACAATGTAATTAACACAAACAAAAAACAAAATCTTCACTGGTTAAGATATGTCCAACTATGAAATTATATTTGTTTAGATGTCCATGAATGTAAACTTCTTATGGCAAGTACTTTTGTCCTAGATGAGAAACTACCGATCGTGGATATTAATTTATACAAGTTCTCCCTCTCTACAGCTGTCAACCATTTATTGTGTCAGTACAACGAATTGAGCACTTTTATCGAACCATCAAATGTTTGCCATTACATGCGTAATATTAAATCGTCCGGATCAGTGGCCAGCTTTTTCTAAAAATTAACGTTATGAATTCAAATTCTTTGAGTTAGATAAATGTCCTTTGTCGTAATTGATAAAATGCTTTAAATAATTTATACTCTCTAAATGGACATTTTACTTTTAACTCTATTATTATGCCTCGAAATATTTTGAAATACTATCTGAAATGTTTTGGAGAGTAACCTCTGTTCGAGATGAATAAAATGTTTCATAGATCATCCTTTCCCATCATAGGTCGTGTAAGGCGGAGGAGGGCCAAAAGAATTCTCACATGTTCGTTCTTCGGAAACGTCCTTCTCACAGGGATGTGAAACACCCTCAACTGCGTTTTGATTTTGTAAATCCTCGTAGGGGGGTGGTTTATCTGTTATGACACTGGTACTATGGGTTGTATCTCGGTTGAATTCATGTATGCGATTTTCTTGTGGTATTTGCATTTGGTCAAATGGTTGGAGCATCGCTGTTTCATGAAGTCCGGTTCCAGAATTGTACACCGCTGAGTATGGCGGAACAGACGGGTTATCAAAAGTGTTAGGGACTCCAGTAACTGTTGAGTATGGAGGAGCAGACGGGTCACTAAAAGTTCCGCGACTAGTGAGATCTGTACCAGATGCTTCATATGCCGGCGGTGAAGATGAACTCTGTTGCTGTTGATTTGAAGACTGAGAAATTATTCGGCGGGCAATATCACGAAATTCAGAATCGTCAGCTTGTGTGTCAGTGTTATTGTTGGTATAGTCGTTTTGTAATGACAATGGATCACAGGCAGCTATAAACGCAGAGCGAATTCTGGCTTCCCTGTTCGATTTCTTGTGGGCTCTACAAAATACGTCATAAACCTTTAAATACCATCGTAAGTAAAAATATTTATGAAAGTTGTAAACGTAAATTAGCACTGTTTCTTTTGCTTCTTTATACACACTCAAATATTAAATACCTTTGAACTTGGAATAATGGTATACTTTAAATATGAGCTCACTCGTTTTTGCCTGTTAGAACACGTACTCTACATTGCATCAATATGAACCTGATTTTATACCATCAATTATATTTTTTGAAAACTGATGCATACTTTGAACAAGAAAAAAAAAACAAGTTAAAATCAGAAATAAATATGAAATGAATAAAAGAGTTACATGTTTCAATGACATACATAAGTAACGCCATAAATAAAGAAACAACAATCAAAATTATCTCTTTTTACTGATAAAAATAACAAAACATTTTTTACGCATGGCACGGAAGAATGCACTTTCAATTTGTAACCCACATATTTAACCTATGAAACATACCCTGAATTCATTCAAATAATCTTTATTCATCACAATATTTGCGACGACATGGTTCCGCTTGGTAGCTCATACTTTCCACAGGTTTTCAAACAAAGTAGCAATAAATAATACAAAGAAGTTTATAATACCATAAATATATCATAGTGTATGCATTGTACAGTCAAGTTTTTCTGTAAGTATAAAATAATTATTATGAATTACGATCGGTTATGTATAAGCCAAACATGCCATTCAAAGACTACGTCGAAAAATACTTATGTTCAGGGTTAATATGTCATTTACGCTTCAGTCACATATAAATAAGACGCCGCCCGATTTTTTTTTCTAACGACGCCGATTCTAAGAATTGGAAAGTATAACAGAGCACAGGCGAGTTTGTTCACGCGGTCATCAAGAAGTCGGGCACCAGACGGCTTTCCTGCAAGGACAAGCCGCGCGAACAGTTTTAAAATCTGACAGGGACCAGGCAGTGACCGGGTTGTGCCCCTGCGGAATATAACGAAACTGGACGTACACCCTTTCTGTCTGGAGGCGCCCGGTCGGTCACCTGGTTGATGTTAACAAAACAATTTCGGTCTCAGCTGAGACTGAGTTTGAAATTTAAATATCATTTTAATAAAACTTACAGGTATTATTCCAACTGAGGCTAATTACCAATACTGAATAGTCACTTAAAAATGGTTATTCACATAAAATTTAGTTTTAAACATGCAATTTAGATATACATAACTAATAAAGTTTCATTATCAAACTCAGCTGAGACTGAAAATGTTTTCTGAATTCCCTTAGCGTCCGCGTCTTTTGTGCTTTATGCGAGTCGCCCGTAGTCTCACTTGCTGGATGAGAAGTTGTTGCAGTGGAACGGTGCCATCTTCTCTGGTGATCAGGTAAGGAACGAAGCAGGAGATACCGAAGAGTTCACTCCGCGTGGCAAAATCAACGCCCAAAGTGATCTGACGGACATCATCCGATACTTGGACGAATACTAGTATTTAATATCGGACAATGCCTGTATGACCACTTGGCGATTTGAAGGTAAAAACTGGAATAACGACCGTTCTGTCATCGACCGATTGATGCAAGCGCAATCGGGGTCCCTTCCGACAGTCTGACGATGGTTTCACGTGTTTGATTAAATCAAAATGTTAACGGGCTCTACAAAGGCAAAGAAAAAAGATCGTCCGGTCGCCGCTAAATTTTGTCTTTTCTTTAAATTTTTCTCGGGGACATCTGACGCAGGACGGTCACCAGAAAATGTTGCCGTGTTTTATGTTTGCACATTTCTTTGATGTATCAATTATTGCACAGCAATAGATTTAATTCAATACAGGAGCACGAAGTGTAAAGTGTCATTGTGACAGTACTCATGAAATTGGTTTGATACTGTAGCTTCTAAAATAGCAACAAATTGTGCCAAGATATTTCAAAATCCCTTCATGGATGATAGAGTTATGGACGGACGGACGGACGAACGGAAGGTTGGCCGATGGTCTAGTGGCAACACGCTTGGCTGTTAATCCACAGGTTCGGGGTTCGAATCCCGGTCCAGGCACTGGAAATTTCTGAGATGCTCTTGAGTGGCTCCCACCTAACTAAGAGGCCTGTACTGGTTCATCCCAGGAAAGATCGGTGCTATAAACTGGGCACGTTAAAGAACCAGACTGTCTATTCGCAAAGACCTAGGCTAAGTTAGCCGGACAGGCCTGTATCTGAAATCATTTCTGTCTATCTGTTCTGGGGGCTTTATCTCACTCTGTCCCTCTGGTCAGATCGCTCTGTGTTTGCACTAGTAGAGTTAAAAAGTTCGCGCCCTGTGTGGCTGCGTTTGCTATATGTAAAGCGCCTTTGAACGTGTTTATCATGAAAAGGGCGCTATATAAATCTGGTGTAATAATAATAATAATAATGATAATAATAATAATAAGGAAAGACTGACAGAAGGACGCAGACCATATCTATGTGCTTTTTTTTCCTCGAAAATGTCTAGGTGAGAGAGTTAATATAAGCAAATACCTGAAAAATATGGCAAAAATAAGCAATCCCAAGACTATGAAACCACCGATAACAGCACCAACAAAAATGACTGGGCTGACATCCATTTTTAAATTCGGGTCGTCATAGTATCCCGGATAAGTCGTGCGAGGTGAACTTCTTGGTGACACCGTTGGCCTTCCTGTCATGACCGTAGTTTCCGCAGTTGTACCTATAAGAATTGCCAAGATTATTAATTATAATGTCCTTGTTGGTATTCATCATAAGAACGTACTATTATACAGATATACCTTACTTATAACCTATACATAATGTCATGCACGATCATACCATTATTTCATCTGGTTTTGTTTTCAAACATATGGTTTCAAGATAGTGATATTATTATAAGTTGTCAAAATCATGTCATGCAGTGCTTTCACGGCATTCATGACGTCACGTCTCTGAAAATGTTCGGTGACTTTTAAAAGCATTGTAAGTATTGAAATAGTGAAGAAAATACCTTCAGATTGGAAATAATAATTGACAATAGATTACACCTTCTAAATACAAAATATTTTAAATACCGTCTTTAATACAAGGATCACTGTAACTGTCGCTAGTCAGCCATTCGTTTCTCACACAATGAACACTTGACGACGCAGGTTTGTATCCATGGTGACATCTATACATACAATCCCTTTTGGTGCTTGAACTGGATACCGGGCATGTTACTACATAACCATTTTCGAAGAATATATTTTCACACCCACTTACTGGATCTGTTTTATGAACGAAAAGGACAGGTAAGCACATTACAATGAAATTGTATATTCTGACACTCTGATATATAAAAATTAGTTGTTTTTATACTAAAATCTTAGATGGTGTTTCTAAAAAACAGAAACATAATCAGCATTTTTTCTAATATTCATGTACTTCCTGTCATAATATGGTTGATCGTCCTACGATTTACTAATGTGTTACTTTTGAATACTTTCCGTTTGAAAGAAAAAAAAAAGATATTAATTATCAGAAACAATCTTTTAATAAATACTCTTTTCGTAAGTAGATTCTGTTAAATCATCATTAATTTTATGTATAAAGTATACTGTTAAATTCTACCAAATATTTCGAAAATGGACAGTTTCTTTACATTGACTGCATAGTAATAAAAACAAGAGCTATCGAAGGAAGCAGCGCTCGACTATTCAACAGCCGCTTTTCAACTAAATAATCGAAAAAAGTGGCATATTTGTTTTAAAAAGCAAAAAAAGAGTTATGAAACCTGTGTCGGGTAAGTCAGTTCTTCATATTGAATAAATGTGAAGTTTCAATCTATTCCCACAAGTGGTTCCAGAGATACCAGCTTACATACAAAAACTTAAACAAATTGGGATGCCGACGCAGACTCAAATGCCGACGTAATGAGTGAGTCCAATACCTCTACCTATTCTTTGAATAGTCGAACTAATGAAAGCAGTAAGTTACAAATAACAGGGTTTTCCCTCGGAAATTTTGATAGGGGGGTCATCATGACCCCTTCATGTTTGACTTTGGGGGTCATTTTCATTTTCAAGAGGTCATTTTTTTAAGTCTCAAAAAATGAATAAAATGGTAATGAAATCTGTACTGTATAAAAAAATCCAATAGAAAACAACTTGTTTTTGTTAACTTGCAATGTGCTGTTTAGAACAAAAAGAAATACATGTACATCTACAAATTAATTTTTTACACTTTTTTTTTTAAATCAGACAGTAATTGCAACCTTTTGAATGCATCTGCCTAACTGAGGGAACTTTCGTGAAGAGTAAATGAAGAATTTTCGCAGCTCAATACAAAAGGACGGTTTTGATACACGGCCATAATTTCATTTTGCCATTTTCAACAAATAGCCAATGTTTTTTTACAGAACCCTTTCGGTGTGCAGACTTTTATATGAATGCTTGCATTTTTGGTCGAGACAGTTTCAACAGGGTTTTCCCCGCGTGCAGATGACAAGAAAAACGTCATCTTTTGTTGATGCACCATTTTTGTTGAATGGCTTACCGTATAAAGAGACGTCGATATCTAGCCGATAATTAAACCTAGAACGCAGTCTACCTTTACTACTTCGTACCTACGCGCGAATCGGTACTTACTTACAATATTGGGTACGAAAATTCGTGTCGCCATAATTTCGGCCGGTAGTTGAGTTGCGCCACCAATGACGCGTTCAGAATTATTTTGAGGGTCATTTTGAAAATCAGTGTGCTAAAACGCACAAAAAAGTGCGTCAAGGAAAACCCTGAAATAATGACTGATATTCAATTATTATCTTTAAATGTAGTAAAAATCCCTCGCAGCAGCAATATCTTAAAACATAATGTGCACATACCTGTACTTTTTCTGCACGCTGGAGAATCTTGAGTTGGATGACTTCCGGAAGGTACCCATTTATCATTTCCGGCACAGTAGACAGTAGATGCTGTTTTCACATACCCATCGTTGCAGTAGTATCGACAGTATATGCTGTTTGAACTGAACACTTGGCAGGAACTTGTAGCAACAAATCCATTCTCAATGTTGCTACTATAACATCCGCTTGCACCGGCTGTGTGATGGAAATAGAATAACTGTTTCAATTTCTACATCTACGTTGACATTATACTGTCATCTTTGACCATGATTTAACGGTGAATTTAAAGTATTTACAATTTGTATTGTAAAGGTGTTTATAACAAGAAATAATATCTACTTATGTCCTTATTAAGACACACAATTTTGCTCCAGGCGAGCAGCACACGTTAAAAGTCTCTTTCATATAAATATTTTATATGCACGTTGACCTGTCATGTTATTTACGATATCAGTTCAAACTGACAGAACGTTATACTTATAGGGTAAAATAAGTTAGTAATTAACAAATTTGTACTTACCCATTTTATGACTGCATCTCTGTTTGATATGATAAATAACTAATTATTAAAAGTTTCTGATACACCTGTATTTCTGATCAATAGAAAACAAAATGGCCGACACGGTGTTTACATTTACCGTCTAGACGAGAATGAAATAGAGCATAACAAAGGTATATATTTAATCGTACGCACTGCACAATATACTGACTAAAGGTTAGGGTTTGGTTTAACATAGGGTTAATAGTGTACTTTAAATGCTTGCGTACACTCAATGCGGGAGATTTAATGCCTACGTATAAGGTATCGTTTATCAGTACGAGCTATATTTAGCATGCAGGTGTGCTGTAAATGCAGTTTTCCCTTGACAGCAATTCGTACTCTAATTTTAATGCGATGCCGTTCAGTAAAATCCGGCGTTTTGTTATTCATCATCATGTATACATATGTTTTAATATGCAAAGTAAGTTAGAATGAATCATATGGTAATAATGACATAATTATTATCGTCGAAAAAAGATGTTTATGCAGTTCTGCATTGATTAAGAAGGATATAATTTTGACAGGTTTGTTATACATGTTATGTTTAATAAATATGCGTAATATTAGGTATACTTATGATAGAAAATCGTAAATTGATGTTGCCTGTATTTTAACGATGAAATTACGGCAATAATAGAACGGAAGTAATTTAACCCATACCTTGCTAAATTTCTATAATGGAATTGTCCATCTTCCAATTTGGACAGTACCATTAACTGTTAAAAGGGGTGCTTACCAAAAAGATACTGACTGAATGGCGAACAGTGCAGGTCATGATCAGACTGCACGGTGGATGCTGATCATGATCTACGCTGGTCGCAAAAGGCAAAAGCAATCGTGTCCAGCATGGTAAGGGTCAAAGTCAAACATTATTGCAGCTTCGTTCAGGTAGCAAGGTACACTTAGATGCGAAAATTTTGGGCACGGACGGTCTTACATGTAGCGAGTCGCAATATTGCACTTCCCCTATGAGCAAAATTTGGGTGGCTATTTTATAAATTGTGTGCATGTTTTGTGCTTTTAATTAATGGCAAGATCAGGATTCTCATACAAGAATAAAGAAAGTTATCAAAGCGAAAGGTTTACATCATCCATGAAAACTAGCGTGCCAAAATCATCAATTTTGCACCTTTTGAACAGTCTACAATGATCCCGCTGCAAGAACACTGTCCAATTTTATTGCATTTCTTAATTTAATAGTCCTTACTGAACGTCAGGACATAAACGGAATGGGGGCCATCCAGCTCGTTTTTTCGGAAAAAAACGAAAATGTTCCCGAGTATCAATCAACAAGCACACTCCCTTCCGTGAATTGAATTTTTCCGCGAAATGGTGTCTCATTGATCATACAAAGCTACCAGCAGTTAGTTTTCCAACTGACATCAGAATTTTACATGTATCGGCTGTATAAATTTTCTAAAGAATTAATAATCATTATCTCTCACCTTAATTTACAGACATCCAAAATCACGATGTTCTCTTTATAACAAATATTGACGGGGGCCAAAATTCGAAAGTGTACCCTGCTACCTCATGACTTTAGACTTTATTTGAATCGTCTATATCAGTGAAAATAAATAAATTATAATATTGTTTTTGTTATTTACAAACTATAACAATAATGTACTGGACTTATCTATGGACGTGTCTGCATTTATTCTGACAGTTCTAAATGTAGATAGCTATTAATAGATATACATTGTATTGGTTTCCATGACATCGATTCTGCAGTTGTTAGCGTGTTAACCAGTACAAATTTGTGACACGTAATATTACATGAATTGAAGAAGGGATGAGCTTGAAATATTTAATGTAAGATGTGGCAGTAGAATTCTTGAAGATAGGAGCCAAAACATCCAAGGAATTAGAAGATACTGGTGAAAACTTTAATCCGGAGGAACAACCATTAAATGCACAGAGCGGTAACTATGTCAATGCGGCTTCAGCACATCAATCGATTGGAACGAGACACGATAGTAAATTGGAATACTTTTTGAACGATTTATGTGAAAAAGAGCTGAATTTTAGAATTGATTTAGACGAAGAAAAGTCAATCAAGAATGGAATAGAAAAATTGGTAAATCTTATTGTACAGGATACAGTACGAATGCGGAGTTTCAAAACGTTTAGAAAGATGTGGAATAATACTGTGTGTGTAACGAATATACATGAAATTGAAGAAAGTGAACATTTTTATGATGCTCGTGACAGCTTTGAATATTTTGAAAAAGAGGTTAGGCCAGGAGTTACTGAAAATTGCGAAGAAGCATCGCATTGCCAGTGTCAAAGAAATACATCAGGTGATATTTCAGTTGATGAAAACGAGGAAGTTTTCTATGATGCGATTGAAGATATCCAGTATGGTGTGCATGACAGCATAATGCATGAAGATATGGGGACAAAATATCAAACTTCAAAGTCATTATGTGCAGGTTTTATTCAAGACAATGCCATTATGCAAGGACTTGTTTCCAGTAATTCTGAAAACATTTTAAAAGTTGGTAGTGTGTACGAAAACAGTAGAAACCACTTTCCAGATGAATTTGATTTCATCGCAATAGTAGGATGCTCAGACACATTGCGCGGACTCTCATTTTTAACGTTGTTTCATAACTGTTTACAAACAGTCTTAGGCCGAGACAAACATAAGAAATACTTCCTTAGAACAGAGCAAGGTCATCAGTTATATTTCGACAAATATGTGACTGCGCGTGGTCCCGCATCAACTCTACAGTTCATATATAAAAATAGTACCAATAACAGAATTATTATACATGTTGACATTACACCGGCTGTCCGCCTTACAAATGCAAAAGATCATGTAAACAGGAAAACACTAGCTTTCAAAGATTGGTACGAAGAAATCATCCGGAGGAATTGTTGCCTGGCTGTATATGTACAAGATGCTGACCAAGCCTTTCACAAAGGTAAAGCAAGAGTAACAGTAACAGAATTTGAGATGCATTTTATGAGAAATGTCATATCAGCAAAGCATCTAAAGGTATATAAAATACTGAAATATTTGATAAATGGCAAGGTTGCCAAACATACAAAAACAACATGTTCTATATCTTCATATGTAATTAAAACGTTTCTTTTTCGTCATCATTATTCTTGCAGTAAAAGCGATAATAAATTAGCCGGATGTCTTCTTGATATGATAGAAGAGATAGAAAAACATGTCACCAACTGGACAAATGGTAGTTCGGGTTCTGAAAAACATACAATACGCATACGGGCATGTTTAAACCAAGAGCTAGAAATACTGAAAAATGACACTTATGAACATTACATGAAATTAGGCAAAGCTTTTAGGAATCTGAAAGTACAGCTGTATAGCTTGCATTTAAGTCAAGATGTCTACAAATATGAAGACTGTGATATTTCTTCGTGGGCAGAATTAGCAAATCATGTTTTGGAAATACAGTTACTTAGAAATACAGGTCTGGTTCTCAGCGACGGATAACTGTGCCATTGCACTGATTGCAGGAAGCAGACTCACAAAGGAGGAATTTCAAACAACACTAAAAGCATTGATAGTAAGCAAAGCAGTGTAGTTTATCTGCTAAAGTTGTTTTTTTCAAAAATGAAACGGATCTTAAAACAGCTATCTATAGACAGTTAATTTTATTGTAAGGTACAAGAAATGTTTTTTAAATCTGTAACAATGCATATGTTTGCCTTGTATCAGCTCAGTAAGGAACATTAGTTGACTAGTCTTCATTTTATCAAAAGAAAACATGTGATATGACGATACAATAAAACATGTGATATGACGGTGCAAGAAAACATATGAAGGTACAAGAAAACATGTGATATGATGGTACATTTTTTCACGATTAATATAGGTTATCGTTTTCAAAATTTCAGAAATTGATTGACGTGTTATGCTACCGATATTTGCCATTATAAATAAAAAAACTCTATACTAGTATTATATTTCCTGTCGATCCCAAGAAATGTCTGAAAAATACATGAAAAGATCATATCTAATATTTCAGCTTAAACGTTTCAGTATTGCATAATTCTACTCCCCGCACAATTATAATTCCACCATAAAGTAAATTGAAAAATTTAAGAAACTCAGACATACAGGTGTATTCATAACACTGATAAAGGATTCTTCCTATACTGCAAAGATAAGAGGTATGGAAACTTCCATGCTATAGCAAGACACATTATAAATAATCCTCCATCACTTGTGATTCTGTCTCCACAGTCAAGATGGAAAAGTGAGTCATATGAGCTACATTTTGATAGCGTGAGTCTAAACACAACTAAAAGAAAATAATAAAAAAAAACGCTCCTCGAAGTGTTGCGTAGTCTTATCATATTAAAAGTTACCTTATATCGACTTTATTTTTATAGTCATTAAAAGTCGTTGTTGGAGAGGCATAAGTAATGCGACTATTCAGTGCAAATATCAATTTATTTACAGTCCTAGATATAGATGACGCTCTTTGTCAAAACATCTATTTTCCCGTCATGGAGATGTTTTCTGTCGGGATGAGATTTGGAGGACAGTCTTTGCTGTTGTCGTTCCTCAATACCCAATGGTTATGACAGTCAATCAACTTGCTGATACATGCGGTGTTGTTTGGAACGGTTATTCTTCCAGCGCTTCCCAAACTGTAAATGTCAAATGCATAAATAAATATGTCATTGAAAAATAATTCAGTTACAAATACCAATAATGGGTCTCCTCTTACTAGACTAAGAAAAGTGATCAAACTGTGACCTATTTTCATTTAAACACAGTAATTTTAGTCACTCAGTGAATACAAAGGTACACGTTTGATAGCACATGACTGCTGCCATGACAAATGCAGATAAAAAGAGGACTTGAGTAACAATAAGTAAACGGCGAATGAAAAGTATCTTATACATATTGTATAACGATATACTAACTACCTGATTTTCTTGTAATTACACATAATGTCAGTTTCGGTAAGAAAGACATAGACCATGCAGGAAGTGTGGGAAGTTATGGTGCCTATTAACAAATTAAAGCCATTATGATTTTCCTTATTTTCTTTGCACATTTTTGCATAAATCACATGATAGATCTATGCTTGATATGTAGGTAGCATTTTCATAATGAAATAATAACATGACTTAGAAACTTTGATCATACACCACCACTATAATTTGGGGTCTCATTTTTAGCTGATTTTGCAGTTTGTGTGTTTGACTGAAAGTATTTTTCTTGAATCAGTTATGACCACCAAGTTTCTTTTGATTTTTATTCAGCACTGACAATATTCTTCAAGAAAATGTAATTA
Source organism: Mercenaria mercenaria (assembly GCF_021730395.1). NCBI lineage: Eukaryota > Metazoa > Mollusca > Bivalvia > Venerida > Veneridae > Mercenaria > Mercenaria mercenaria. Next base: position 85,676,870 of record NC_069362.1, on the reverse strand, counting down.
AGTTACAGACATTTAAAATGGGTGCTGCGGCCATTGGACATATATCATATAGAATAAAGAAGAACAGGTATTTAGTGTATTGTAACCTATAACGGTTACCAGACATTATTCATCAAACGTGCAGATCTACCTTTAAACGAAAGCAAAGCGAAATGTCCCTTTAATCCTGTTACAGGTTTCGGGAATCAATGAACATTTTAAAAGCGCGGAACGCAACTATGCAAACTAAGAGGATACTCGATCGGTTTGATTCAGTCTGTTCGCAAGTGGTAGTGGAAAATAAAATACACATCCGGCAAAAAAAAAATATTATGCGAATTTAAATCGGATTCGGTCAGTATATAATAAAACATTGTGTGAAGGTAGAATTGATAGAATATTACGAAGTACCAATAGTGTCTTCATGATTTCATACATCACAACTTAACCTTTAGCCTGCTTGTGGCAAGTGATTCTGCCTTTGCGACAAGAGCAGACCATGATCAGCCTGCGCGTCCGTGTAGGTTGATCATGGTCTGCACTGGTTGCAATTCAGTCAGTAATTTTTCAGTGAACATCCCTTTAAGTGATAAATGATACTGTCCAAATTGAACGATTGACCTGTCCATTTTAGAAATATAGCAGGATTAAGGTTAAAACGTGAAATATTGAACTATTGAAATAATCACGTTATTGTAGAATTTACACAAATTATTTGTTCACATTTGTACATAAATACACAACAGCATTCGTCTGTTTTTCACTTCAGAAAATAATACATTAATAGTACTGTCCTTAAATTAATTATATCTTATTCAAGTCAATATTCATCTTTCACGTTCAACTATAAACATGCCATATTAGTTAAAGGGACCCCCGTGACCGAGTGGTTGAAGTCAGCGCACTTGTCCCTCACCGATGTGGGTTCGACACCTCACTTAGGCTGTAGAATTCATCATGCAAGGAAGCCATGCATCTTGCTAACGGAAGGTCAATGGCTCTTCCCAGGTGTTCGCTAATGATGAAGTAGTGATTGGAAGAAAGCACCCGGAGCCTGAAGTCTTCCTCCTGCATCCAAAGCTGTATGTGATAAACACTCCCGCTGAGCATGCCAAAGCGAACTATCGTCTTTTTAGAGCGTTTAGAAGGCCAATTGCAATTCGCAATGAGATGAAAAGGGTATGAAATTCCTCTTAGAGCTAGCTTAATTGTGAAAATAAATGACCAATATTAAGCTATCAAACAGAGAGTGATTCTTTTTTTATATGTTTTAATTACCACCAACTTTTATTCATACATACGTACTCGCTCAATGATTTCAAAATATACAATTGATATTCACTTACTTATTTCTGCTAATGGCAATTTCAGAAAATTGTAAACTGTTCAGAAGATCGTATTCATACATACAGTTAGATCAAAGTAAGATGAAAAGAAGTACAGTTGTAGCGGATTAATAAGTGACAAGAAGAGTAACGTTTCGCAAAGTGTCTATCATAACGTGAGAAGAGTAACGTTTCGCAAAGTGTCTATCATAACGTGAGAAGAGTAACGTTTCGCAAAGTGTCTACCATAACGTGAGAAGAGTAACGTTTCGCAAAGTGTCTATCATAACGTGAGAAGAGTAACGTTTTGCAAAGTGTCTACCATAACGTGAGAAGAGTAACGTTTCGCAAAGTGTCTACCATAACGTGAGAAGAGTAACGTTTCGCAAAGTGTCTATCATAACGTGAGAAGAGTAACGTTTCGCAAAGTGTCTCTCATAACGTGAGAAGAGTAACGTTTCACAAAGTGTCTATCATAACGTAGTGGAGCCGTAATGCCAACCAGCAAATTTCGTAATCTCCGTATTTTACGGAAAGACATATACGCATCGAGCAATGTTACGTCCAAAGAAAGCTGAACCACCTAATGAGAATGCGTGCTTCCTCCGAACTTTACACGAGTGCTATTATAAGTCTATTACTTTGAAATCAGCTAAATAACAAAAAGCTAAGTAAGTGAACATAATAACCATATATGTTTATTTGTTTTACCCCTATACAGGTTGACTTACGTCTGACAGTCTAATCCATTGTAACTACAAGTACAGTGCGTGCACATGTCGTAGTCCTCGAACTCGGTACCCGGTGACACTCTTATATTGCCATGTTGACAAAACGGCACAACTCTTCCGTTAACTATAAATATAAGTGATAATCATATAGGTATAATCAGTCTTCATAATATGAGCCGCACCATGAGAAAACCAACATAGTGCGTTTGCGACCAGCATGGATCCGGACTAGTCTGCGCATCCGCCCAGTCTGGTCAGGATCAATGGTTTCTCTAGTTGCAATATGCTTTGTAAGCGAACAGCATGGATCCTGACCAGACTGCGTGAATGCGCAGGCTGGTCTGGATCCATGCTGGTCGCAAACGCACTATGTTGCTTTTCTCATGGCGCGGTTCATATAAACTTTGAACAGCAGTCTAAGCAAAGACGTTACAAATATAATCAGAACGAGTTTCATATGAAATATTTCAGATTAAAGAATTTAGCAATGTATCTTCAAGTTAAGGATATAATGTTAATTTAAGCAACAACAACACAACGCCACAAAAAACCCCAAAAAAACAAACAAACAGAAAAACAAGTAAATGTTTGAAAAGGTATAAAAACTGTGATATTCCTTTAAGTATTTATTGATAATTGTGACATTTTACCTATTTTAATCCCGATGTTTGACTTAAATGTAGCTCCATACACGTATGCGAAGCAAAGCAAGCACAGAAACGCATACACTTCCTTTCCCTTCATTCTGGAAAATGTATCAACAAATTACATCAGTTAGCTTTAAATATGTTTTTTTTTTAATTTATGTACGAGGCCCTACTTTAAATTCTACACTATTCAATGCTTGCCATACCTAACGACTATTAGTTATTTGAATGACAATATTTATAAACTCAGAAGGCATTAAGTTGAACATTTCTGTCCTAATATTACCTTTCGGCATTCGTGTTTGCAAACATTTCGACGTGGCTAAGTATTAGACACACGCTTGCATTAAACCTTTAATATACCACAAATACACATCAATCAACGTATCCTCTTTCTTAACAAGATAATTAATCGAGATACATTCGACATTCTTTTATTGAGCCTTATTCAATTTGCTACCATTGTGTTTTGCTGTATTTGATTTTTGCACCGGTCTGTTTTGGCCATGGGAATATCAAACTGCTTTACTGTCATTTTATGCCCCTCTGTATTTAATATGCTGTCCATTGTGTGTAGAAGTATGTCCAGCTGTATTCAGTCTTCTGATAGTTCCGCTTTATGATTGTTTTCACATGTATGTCTCAGTGAACAGTCAATCCTGTGTGTGAAGATCACGCATTTGAAACGAAAAGATTGGCCTTTGATGGCAAGTGTTTTCTGACCACAGGAAAATTTACATTATTTATGGTCAAACGGGAAGATAATGTAGTGGTATTTAAAAGCAGCTTTGTACTAACAGTCTTTATTTGGAGGCGATCTTTTGCACAAGTTTGATTATATGAAATGTACCACAAGAATGCCCAGTTGTTTTATCAGTATATCTCCCTGTATTCAATTTATCATCAGTATTTTCCACTGTATTCATGCTCGATGTATTTACTCTGCCACCAGTATGTCATTTACAATCGGAATATCTCGCTGCATAAACTTTGTCATCTGCATATCACGCTGTAGTATTCTGTCACATGTATTCTTCTCAATGGTGTTTGGCAAACTGTATTTAATCTGTTATCTGTATTGCCTGTATTTAATTTGACAATATATTTGTGCCATTACCAGTACGTGCGTATCTAACTGTATTAATTTAGCAATCTGTTTGTCCCTCCTTTTGATACGCCCACATTATGTGGTGTTGCATATACTTTGTCAATGGCCGTTTTATGCAACGCTGTATTCACGCTGTCATCATTAAGGTATTTTGAACATACTTTTTAGTCTGTGTGTATCACTGTATGTACTAGGATATGCCGCTAGTAGATCCAGTTGTTTTTACTCTGCCAACTGTGTCATGTTGATTAAACTTTGTTCATTCTGTTCATATGCATATATCAAATGGAACCGAAATGTTATTGTATGTAATTGTCAATCGGGATGTCCTGCTGTGCATACACATCTACCTTCCTGACTCGATGTATTTACCAAGTCATCAGAGAATTATTAGAGGAGTCTGCCAACAGTATGTCCCCTGTTGTAAATATCTGTAAGTTCATTGCGCACTGCAATTTGTTTGTTCAGTGCAATCTGTTCTGTCATCTGTATGTTTAGGCGTTCTCTACTGTCTGATTGTTTAGTCATGCTCTGCTATTTGTATGTGTAGTTGTAATCTGTAATCTGTAATTCAGATGTACTTTCCCATTTGTATATTCTGATGTATTGTGCCACCTGTATTAATGTTTTTCACACCCATCTGTATGTTTAGTTGTACTTTGTAAAATAACTTGAAAATTTTAACTTTGCCATCTGTATCATCTGCTGTCTTATTTTATTATCAGAGACATAGCCTCTAACGGCTGAAAAGGGTATGTTTCAGATATTCTTTAACATTATATTCTCTATATTTAATTCTCGTTGCAAATACTACATGGCCTCACAGTTTCCGGATGTTACCCTATGATTTGCATATCAACTATGATATTTTTTTTTGCCCCGGAGAAAATATTGCTATGTGACAAATGGCTATTTTAGCCTCGAAAGTTTAATTAGTTAATTAATTTTGCAACATATGTGCGAACAATTTCCACACAATAACATTAATATTTGTGACGAAAACAAAGGGAAATAAAAAGGTAAAATTTAATTTATTTATAAATGTGTAGTAAGCTGTATTCTTATAGCATTAGGTTAAAAGCCTATGAGATATATGATAAGTTCATATATAGCACATTGCTTAATTTTGTTTTAGTGGTATATCCTGAATGCTAACAATACATTGAAACCTTACAAGTTGAAATAGACGTTCAATTCCAGATAGTAGGCCGACACAACTTAATTTCATAACATATATCTGGGCCTTTGTATTCTAGTTTCAGCGATGACAGTAACACCTGACGGACACACAGTAACACCTGACGGACACACAGTAACACCTGACGGACACACTGTAAACCAGGAAATATATCTTTATGGTGTATAAGAAAAGATGAGGTTTATGAAAATACTTTGAGAACACTTGCCACTCCTTTCCAATTACCTGTAGATATTGTTGACAACCACTTGACTGATCAAGATAGAAAACCGTTGCTACGCTGGATTCTTAAATGGTGTTGGGCGGTGTTGGATGGTTTCGGGCGACTGGTCACAGTTGTGGATTGAAACTGCATACTGAAAAGTGGTTTATCTTTGACAGTCGCGCTGCAGTTCACGGAATGCATGTAATTACCACACAATATCTTTTACAGTGACTAGGTACGACCACTTACGATTAATAATGTAAACGTCAGGTAGTACAGGGCGGAGACTCTTTGAAGCACGAGGTGTTTGTTAAACACATAATGCTGTCAGAAGCAACTGGGTATGCAGTTTTCAGTCTGAATTATGCAATATGGCTTTGTGCTCCAGTCTTCATGCAAACAAAACAATAGAGGTTTCAGCGGCTAAGTGCAACCAATCCATCTAAATTTACGGCGGGAGGACAGCGTTCTCAAGTTATTGATCCCAAACCGTTTTCAATCTTTCCGTGACCTTGACCTTTGACTAACCAGCTGGTCAACAATACGAGTTATATGAGAGTTTTTTTTTAGTTCAATGATCTTTTACCTAAATGGGTATAAACAAGAGGAGTCATCATCCGAATACGGTCCATCTTCCCGTACAGTTTGATGTAAGATTTTGTGAGAAATGCGAGGTATTAAAAATGTGACCCTGCCTACTATATCCTCTAGCGATTGCATATATACAATATGCCTTGCAGCTATTAAAAATTAAACGTATTGTGTGGTCCACTTTTTCTGTAACAAGGCTTGCCATGTTTTTTCATTATAATATGAGATTTACTATTAATTTTATAAAAGATTCTTAAGAATTCCAATGATGGTAATAGTAGTTGTTTTATAATTTCATAATTTCTTTGTTAGGTTTTAATTTATCGTCTGAAAACGACTTTGATGCTGTGTTTTATTGTCAAATTTCAGATTTGTTTTTCTTACAGAAAATACATTATTTGTAAATGGATAGTTATAAAAAAATCATTATAATTTTATCTTTATTAGCATAAAAACAACATTTTCGTAAAACCATTTCGATTCTATTAAATTGTGATATCAAGTTTTCATTTGGGAGAGATACACTCTAAAGCGACCTTAACTCCATCATCTGACAGATTTAGTTATTTCAGTTTGACCTGCGGCTGGGATATTGAACTCGTGGCCAGTGATCCATTTAAGTGTTTTATACCAGATTCTCTGTCAATAGGAATGATGTTTGTATAGCAAAGCAATGTTCTACATAGCGACTCCTTAAGATTTTGTTAATTCCGTATAATACAAAATACTTGAACAAACGTTAAATTTTATTTGTTTTTGTTTGTTTTGGGTTTAACGCCGTTTTTCAACAGTATTTCAGTCATGTAACGGCGGGATTAACTTTTATAGCAATTGTCCAAATACTTCCATTTAGGACGGGAAGTCAGAATAAGAAAACGTTACAACAGAGCTGTTTTGACATAAACATTTGACACTCTATTAAGAAAGGTGTTCCGTTAGAACCGTTGTTGTTTCGCCCCTTCGCATTGTAGATTGACAAGGGCGATAAGACGCGACGATTTGACTGCGCGATAACGCAATAACACGATGCGAGGACGCGCCATTTGCATCGCTCTTTTTCATCGTCCTTGCGTGAGTTAGCGTCCTGTTATTGCACTGTTGTACATTATATTTAACGGCGAAATATACGACGATGCGCGGACGATAGTGTGCAAAGAAAGCGAAAGAATGATTTATCTCAAATAAAATAACTAAACGAAATGTTAGTATCGTTTCCTCTTATCATTATTATCACGTACTTTTTCCGTTTTGGTTTAACGGGTCATGTAGTGGGTTCCAAAATATGCAATTCATATTCACGGCCTGGATGGCTTTGATGTTTGTCTTCTGTCTGTTTTGTTGGGGTCATTCATAATAAGTAATTCATTTAAAGTGTCATTTAGCCATAATTATGATTTATGTAAATATGGAAGCAGCTTTCTGTTTGTGGTAGCAGTGAGAAATCAGCTGACACGTGCACATCGACTGCGCCAAGGTATTTTGTCTTAGTTGTTTTTATGTTTTACTTTGTCTTTGTTTATTGTGCGTATAATAATGATGTAAACAAATGTAGGCAGTTTCTGTTCCAGGTAGGTGCGTCCTTGTGCTTTTGACGGGTTTCAGATTTGACATGTAATCATATAAAATATCACTAAATTACCAATAATGTTAGGTCAACATAATAGTAGAACATTCTTGAAACAAAGTAATTTATCACACTGGCCGTAGTTAATTATACGTCAGGATTTGATAAAGAGTGTAATAATTGATTGCTTCGATGAAGCAGATGGTTGAGTAAATATTTGTTTGTTTGTTTTGGGTTTAACGCCGTTTTTCGACAGTATTAAAGTTATGTAACGCGGGCATGTTCCTGAATTATGTACCAGTACAAACCTGACCTCTGCAAGTAACTGCAAACTTCCACACATGATTCAGAGGTGGGGGACGAATGATTTCAGACACAATGTCCTTTATCAAAACGTCACGGAGAACATACGGCCCTCCCGAGGATCGAACTCGTGACCCCGCGATCCGTAGATTTGCGCTCTCCCTATTGATCTTAGCGGGCGGGTTAGGTTGTGTGTATAATAAATCTTAGGTTTGTCACTTAAATGTAACCTAACATTTTCAAATAGTCACATTCACCATTTATTTTGTACGGAAACAAAACAGCATTTTACTTTCGAATAAACAACATTGCACGCGCAATCTGACGTCATTCACAGTAGAACATAACAAAAAGGCATCGTCCATTTTTTTTTTAATTGGGACACCAAGATTTCAAAAATAACATTAAATTATCACAAATAGTAATTTTTCTGAAGGTAAAGGTCGAGATTGAATCGGCAGGACAACTGTATATAAATTTTCCATTAATTCAACGATATTTTAAATAAAAAAATCGGGACTGTATTTTTATTGGAAAGCGAATTACATTTTAACGTGGGCGGGCCTTTTTTTCACGAATCTGCAAGAAGTCTGAATGTGGTTTATACACGTATCATACAGCCGTCTAAACTATAGAATCTTTAGTAAATGTTCAAGTAAAAGTGGTAATAGGTGTAAAAATTGGCAGTTTATCTTTAAACAGTATATTGCCTCTTTAGAATTTAATGATCTGTTGACAAATGTAAGTTACATGTCAGATAAAGCTTTTTGTAAAACTATTGAAGAAAAGTCCATGAATAATTATGTTAACACATGGAGAAATTCTGTCAATAATATAGCTGGTCCGAGTAGAAATGGTAGCAATAAGTTGAGGTCATATAGATTATTCAAACAGGAGTATGAAACTGAGTTTTTTTATCTCCACAAATAGTATTCCAGCCAAACATAAGCCATCATTTGCCAAATTCAAGTGTGGTGTAGCACCAATTAGGTTAGAAACTGGAAGGTACTAAAACTTACCAGTTAACTCTAGGGTGTGCCCAGTATGTAATGAATGTGTTGAAACAGAAAAACATGTGCTCCTTATATGGCCAGCATATGAATCTATAAGAAATATTTATTTCAAAAAGCATGTAATATTTGTCCAGAGTTTCACTCTTTCAATGATGATCAAAATTTTTATTTGTCCTGTCTAATAATAACATTGTTAAAGAAAGTGCCAAAACCTGTTTCTAAATATTAAAACATAGGTCTGATCTTTTGTATTTCTAATATTGTGTATTTATCTGTGGATTTAAAGTTCTAAGCTTACATGAACCCACAATGAATATAGGTTAACACTAGGGGCTATACATAAATTTATGTCTGTCAGCTCACCTTTTTAAGTAACTACAGTTTTATTATAGAGTGCATTTTATGTACAAATTTTGTGCCTTATATAAAAACTGTATTTGTTTTATCAATGCTAAAAAGTCTTTTGCTAATCAATCTAGTGATGATCTGATCATAACTGGATCATTATCTTAAAACCATTTTCTATCCTATGCATTTGCAATTCTTTTCCTTATTCAGTGTCTTACAGTATTGTTTCCTTTTTATGGCAGGTTTTAATTAAGATTAGCAAGGGAAATTTTGGCTTTTAGATTTTACAGTGGTTGATTAAATTACTGATATTCTATGATGTTCTTGTAGACTACAAAGTCTCTTATAACTCTATGTAGAGTGGCAATGTGCTTTCTCTTTAAACTAGTTTTTATCAGTGATATTTGTAAATTTGCATGTATTGTATTGTCACATTGAAGAGACTATAATAAAATAAAATATAATACAAACGAATAGCATTCATTTCTTTATTATTCCAAGAAATGTCTGTAAAGCGACATATTCTGTTATGTTTGTACGATATATCATGTTCTATTTTTTTTTTTACAGAATTGTTGATCTTAATTAAATTGTAATGTTAATCCGTTTTATTTTGAAATAAAAATACAGGCACATGAGTTTCGATCAATATATGCACTCAGACATTGGTTTCTGTTAGTGCGTTGGTTTTATCTTCAAATATTGTTTATATGCACATCACTCTTTCTTTTGGTCACTATTCTTTGCATCCTTTTACAAAAACATGAAAGTGCCAACAGAAAAATAAAATTGTTCAAAATATGTAGATATACATAGAGTAGTACACAAAAATGAAAAGTAGACTGTCTGGAAACATTTAGCTCACCAAATGGTATCATTGTTAAAAATGACTATAAGTGAAATGAAAATCTTAAAACGGTAATATAAGGCATATTGTAAGGAAACATAATTTGATAAAAGATACTTAGTCATATTAGTTTTTGTTCTCAGAACTCCTTTTTCCCTTTATATTTTGCATAATATTTATACGAATACTTACCTATATTACACAGTATACATTTTTGAGATTTTAAGAAAAGGCATTTAGAATAAAATGAACCAGAATGAATATAAGGGATCTATAGAATTTGTGTTTGAGAGGGTTGTAAGAAGAAGATAAGACATTCAGCAGTACCTTACATATGTACATGTTTGTCCGTTCTGTTATTGTCCATGAGAATTGACCTTGCACTCATTTATCTTCGCCAATATTTTCGGGCATTTTCGTTACTTTTGTACTGAAAATATCTATGCAACTAAAATAACCTAGATAATTAACATTGACACGGAAGCGCAGTGGTAAAGTGTCTGACTTCCACGCACGTTAACACGGGTTAGAAATCACCTCAGACATATATTTTTATTTCAATGTAATGTTTTTAACGCAGTTTTTCAACAGTATTTCAGTCATGTAACGGCGGGCAGTTAACCTAACTAGCGTTCCTGGATTCTGTACCAGTACAAACCTGTTCTCCGTAAGTAACTGCCAACTTCCCATCATGAATCAGAGGTGGAGGACTAATGATTTCAGACACAATGTCGTTCATCAAATAGTCACGGAGAACATACGCCCCGCCCGAGGATCGAACTCGCGACCCCGCGATCCGTAGACCAACGCTCTTACCTACTGAGCTAAACGGGCGGGCTCAATGTAATGTAATGTAATGTTATCAAAACTGCTTTTAATTCTTACATTATTTTATGTAACATATTTCACAAATTTTAACTGTTTTCTCTTGTAGTATTTATTTGCTGGATGTGCTGGTGACAAGTAATACATTTTTTTTTAAATCTTAAGTACATTCAAAGATTTTTGTTAATGGTTAAATTGAATACAAGTGTATTTCTTTCATGAACAATTATGATAAATTTGATCAGATAAGTGTGACAATTTTCCTGCCTATTAAGTTTGCAGATGAAATTGAAAAAAAAGATATGGTCAAACGTAGTACTCGAACCCAAAATCCCGAGTTTGACAGCTAAACGTGTTGTTCGCACAACTACCTGCACATGCGACATTATTTCAATAGATTTAAGTTTGCTATGCCCGGTTTCACTAAACAGGCGTATAATAAAGAAAAAAAATGTTGTGGATGGACTCTTTTTCGAAAAAAAAAAGAAAAAGAAGAAAACGTTTCATGCAAAGTTAACACTTCATTAGGACATTTATTTCATGTTACATATACTGATGTTTGCTATTTTACTAACAGAAACCACAAAACAAAAGTCCTGGTAGTTTTTCAAATCTGTTCGTTCCTACGATTCAATTGAATGTGGTGGTTTCATTTTCGGCGGACATCTCTTTTTCTTGTTGTTTCTCAGCACCCAGCGGTGTTTGCAGCCTATCACCACATTCACGCATGAGCTGTCATATTTGTAGTTGAATGTTAAACTGTTATATAGCAAAATAGATACTAAGATACTATAATGAAAAGTGAATGTAGATATCTTGAAAAATGATACAAAGGCTATTTCAATAGTATTACACGTTCCAGGTTCGACAACAGCTGCTAAAAGTTCAATTACACTCTTCAATCAAAAGTTTAAATTTGTAGGGGATGTAACGTAAAACTGCATGTTAACAAGGATGTTTTCAATAAAAGGTAAATCTGATAGTTGTCTTATTTATGGAATGCGGGGAGGGACATGCCAGTTGCTAGTTGCTACTTGCCAATTGCCACTTGCTATTTGCAAGTTGCTACTTGCCAGTTGCTACATGCCTGTTGCTACTTGCTAATTGCCAGTTGCCACTTGCTACTTGCCACTTGCTAACTTGAATGATCAGAAAATGAATTTTGCAGCTTTCGGCATGTGTCAGACATGTTTTGTATCCTTTTGATCATATACAATACTGATTACAATTTGGGGAGAGAGAAGATAAGACAGTAAACGAGCATATTTTACATCTATTTCATGTAAACTTTGGTATGAAAAATATGGAATGCGGTTAGGGACATGCTAGTTGCTACTTGCTAGTTACCACTTGCCACTTGCTAGTTGTTACTTGCCTGCCAGTTGTCAGTTGCTACATGTCAGTTGCTAGTTGCTACCTGCTAGTTGCCACTTGCTAACTTGAATGATCAGAATCTGAATCTTGCAGCTTTCGACAGACATGCTTAGTATCCTTTTGATTATATACAGCGATGATTATAACCGGGGGGTGGGTATGGGGGTGGGGTGGGGGGTGGGGGAGAAGATAAGACAGTAAACGGGCATATTTTACATCCATTTCATGTAAACCAGCAACTGGCAAGTAGCAAGTGCCATGTCACGACCCGCATTCCATACTTATTACTAAGATAAATTTGTCCAATAGAGCTGTTAATATGTCTTGCAGGAAAGTAATGCATTAGACCATTTACCGTCAGAGCAATTGAAGTACCCATTGTTTTGTAATTAACCAAAGAATTTTTAAGGATAAATTTGGCATAGTTCGTCTCTATCTTGCCTTTATTTTTTTGCGGGTGTCTGATTTCTAAACTGTTTTACCTTTTTAGCATAAACAGTTTATTGAATATGAACAGAGATGTTGTCACCGGCGCCTTAAAAGAAATGTACAATGATGTTTCTATTCGTAAGTCATGTGACCAGTACAGTGCATTGCATCTCTCCAAATTAGTCACAGATATCGGCAAATCGTACCTGGACTAACAAAGTATAAAAGCATAAAACTGTACAATGTTTAAACATACTAAAGTACAATACAAGGCAAATATAATAATATATTTCAAAACGTTGAGAATGAGCAAACTTTTCTTACGTTGTACAACTTAAACTACTAGAGCAAACGCATTTCACGCAATCGTCGTAATCCTTAACTACAGATCTGGGAAGCATTCTCATTCCTCTGTAGGTGCAAAACCTCACTGTCTTCCCGAACACTATAATAAATAAATATGTAAAACGTTTGATTTTCTTAGGACGGCCGGTACATTTTTATGCAATCCCGCAATCTTTATTTTTTGCTAATGGGCTGATAATTTTCAGTAGTTTCTAACAATTTGGAAATACCTGGACTTAAGCATGACATGTCAGCTTTTCATCTACGAAAAGATATTTGCACTTGGAATCAACACAAATCTCAGAGGGATCCGTAACGGAACAAGGTATATGGAGATTTTTGGAACTTCGTTGTCAAATCTTTCAAAAGGTCCTTTTTGATGTTGTCTAATAGTGTCAGTATATACCTCGAATGTCAGATATTCGTATTTGAGAGTTGCAGACCTAGACACTTCAGAAATATTTTCAAACTGAATTTCGTTTAATAAATGTTGATTCTAAAGAAGCGTGAAAGGGCCATCAGACGCTAATACGTTTTATTACGTTACGGCCGCAGAAAGGTAAAGTACATTATAGCCACTTTTGTTTCAAACGTCAGTTGTCGTACAAACGTGAAAAACATCTTGAAAAAAATAACCCCACTCATGTTTAGAAAAAAGTGATTTTTTTTTTAATATCCTTAGGACGACCGGCAGAGTTTTACACAACCTTACCAGGCATACGTATGTTTCTGACAACACAGAAAATGTCATTTTTTACCGGAAGTAAAGAAAATGAAAGTACACAGAACAAACTTGAAAACGAAAGTCGGACATTTCATAAATACTTTTAAAATGAATTTCGTGTAATAAATGTTGATTCTACGTAAACGTGGAAGGGACATCAGACGCTAATACGTTTTATTATGTTACGGCCACGGAAAGCATATATTTCTGTCTTGTTGTCATAGATGCTCTTGGAAAAGACGCCTTTGTTATAACTTAAATTGTGCAAAGTTATACGATTTATCCTTGATTTTCTGTTTAAACTTGCTTAAATGCATCCAGAGAAATATTTAGCAATTTTGTGAACATAACTGATCTTCTACGTAACATTTCAAACTGGTCCAGTTAAAATCACGTGCTTGGGTTTTATGTTCCGGTTGTGGAGTACAAGAGCCTCCTTGAATATGCCATTATGAATGTTCAGGATCAAATAAGATTTTGTTTGTATAGAAGCGATAATACACATTCTGTAACTATTTTCCCGTCAAATTTTGAAGTCGCTTCTTGTACCACATGACCTAATAACATAGTAATTCTGTTAGTGTTTCGTACGGTTCGGGCAAGCGCCTCGTGTGATCAGTGCCTGGCAAAACCTACGAGGGCCGAATGCATGATTGTAGATTAAGGGACTGTTTTAATAACCTGTCTTTCATGTACCTCTGCTAATCTGCTTAGCCATATTTTACTATAATGTTAAACACACGTTTGAAACGTCGAGATAATATTATTAGTTACACTGTTTGTTGGTGACAGGATACGGGATATACGCTGTCGAGGAAATCCATATGGATTTTCGAGACAGCGTATATCCCGTATCCTGTCACCAACAAGCAGTGTAACGATTTTATCTTGCCGACTACCTTTTACATCCTCGCTTTACTGATTGACACAATCTTTATATTAATAAAGCTACTTACAATGCAGACTGGAATCCTGAAATCTTCCCTGGTTTTCAGGCTTTGATTATATTTTATTAACACCAGCCATAAAATGAAAAATGAACTGTATTTTGTCAGAATCACAAAACACAGAAGCTCATTTATACAGGTTATGAACTGGTTTTGAAAAACTTTTACGTTCCATCCTTTCGAAAAATCATCAGATTAGACGATGATTAGACGATGTCAGAAATGTCAAAACTTCCGCTTTAGTCCCGTTTCCTGTTAATTGTTTTATCTTGCAGGTAGATTAAATGATCCTACAACAAACTTCTGTCTTACAAATGTGTTAATTCCTTTACTTTTCGATGATTTTACTAAAACAACATTTCAACCTGTCAACGGTCAATGTCAATCGTGGCCGTGCCATACAGAGTTACTGTTCTTCTATATAATTTGCACTCACTTCACCAACCTAAATTAGATAGGAAAAATAAGAGCGACAAGAAAACACTATTTTTTTTTATCTCGGAAATGATATCTATAGCTTGGGCTTATAATCTGACTTGTTTTAATTACCCTAGCGATGCGGCAGCCATTTTGTTTTTAATCAAAATTCATATCTGTAATGTACTAGCAGGATATGGAATATATCCTGTCTCCACGTGACGTCTGTTGACCAATAGAAATGCAAGAATCTTGTAGGAGGCGAGATAATACATTATTTCTGACGTCATATTTTGTGTCAGGACTAAAGCAAGTCGTCTATTTATCAAATGTTCACTAATACCCTAAAAAGCTAAGCTACAATATATACAATACATAAGTTTAACAGTTATAATTAATGAAGTCCCATTAATATGAAACTAAGTGTCATTTACTACCATATTACTTTTCAACAGTACAATGTTTAAGTTATGAAACAAAAAAGTAGCATGCATTCTGCCAAATGATCACTAATACCCTAAAAAGCTAGGCTACAACATATACAATACATAAGTTTAACAGTTATAATTAATGAAGTCCCATTAATATGAAACTAAGTGTCATTTACTACCATATTACTTTTCAACAGTACAATGTTTAAGTTATGAAACAAAAAAGTAGCATGCATTCTGCCAAATGATCACTAATACCCTAAAAAGCTAGGCTACAACATATACAATACATAAGTTTAACAGTTATAATTAATGAAGTCCCATTAATATGAAACTAAGTGTCATTTACTACCATATTACTTTTCAACAGACAATTTTTTAAGTTATAAAAAAAAACAGCATGCTTCTGCCAAATGATCACAAATCCCCTTAAAAGCTAGCTACAACAAATAAAATACAAAATTAAATTAAAATTAATAAACCCATTAATAAAACAAGTTCATTTACTACCATATTATTTTTTAAACATACAATTTTTAAAATTAGAAACAAAAAAGAGCATGCTTTGGAAATGACAAAATACCCAAAAAGCTAACCACAACAAACAAACATAATTTAACATTTAAAATTTAATACCCTTTAAAAAACTAGTTGTCATTTAAAACAATTCTTTTTTACCAAAAAAAAAAAAAAAAATTTTAAATTTTTATGAAAAAAAAGCACATGCATTTGCAAAATATACTATCCGAAAAAAATTAGGCTAAAAAAAAATACAAAATTTTAACAGTTAAAAAAAATTTTAAGCCCCATTTAAAACTAATTTTTAACCAATTATTTTCAACATAAATTTAATTTTTAAACAAAAAAGCCCTCCCCTTTTCCAAATGTCACTAATACCCTAAAAACGGGGAACAAAAAACTTTTAAAATAAAAATTATAATTAAGAAGTCCCATTAATATGAAACAAGTGTCTTTTACTACCATATTACTTTCAACAGTACAATTTTAAAGTTTGAAACAAAAAAGACATGCATTCGCCAAATGATCACTAATACCCTAAAAAGCAAGCACAACAATACAATCAAAGTTAACAGTTATAATTAAAAGTCCCTTTTAAAATGAAACAATTGTCTTTTACTCCAATTACTTTTCAACATACAATTTTAATTTTATGAAAAAAAAAAGAGCTCATCTCCAAATGTCAAATAACCCCCTTTAAAAAGCAAAAGGGCAAAATAACAAACATAAGTTTAACAAAAAATTTTTAATAAAGTCCTTAATAAAAACAAAGTGCATTTACACCTTTATTTTTCAACAGTACAATTTTACGTTATGAAACAAAAAAACATGCATTCTCCCAAATATCACAAACCCCTAAAAACAAAGCACAACTTTTAAAATACATAATTTTAAATTTTATAATTAATGAGTCCCTTAATATAAAACTAAGTGTCATTTTACACCATAAAACTTTTCAACAGTACAAGTTAAGTTATAAACAAAAAAAACATGCATTCTGAAATGATCACAAAACCCAAAAAGCAAACTAAAACAAACAATACTAATTTTAAAGTTTAAAAATTAATGAAGCCCTTTTAATATAAACTAAGGTCTTTTACTACCATATTACTTTCAACAGACAATGTTTAAGTAGAAAAAAAAAAGAAGCATGCATTTGGGAAATGATCACTAATACCCTAAAAACTAACACAAAAAATAAACATAATTAACATTTAAAATTTAATGAAGTCCCATTAATATAAAACTAAGGTCATTACTACCATATTTTTAAAAAGTACAATGTTTAAGTTAGAAAAAAAAAAGCATGCTTCTGCGAAATGACCCAAAATCCCCTAAAACTAGGTACAACTATCAAACATAGTTTAACAGTTATAATTAATGAAGTCCCATTAAATAAACAAAGTGCTTTACCCCATATTACTTTTTCAACAGTACAATGTTTAAGTATAAACAAAAAAAAAGCATGCATTCCCCAAATGACCATAATACCCAAAAAAGCAAGCTACAACATAACAAAACAAAAAATTAAATAAGTGAACGCTTTTTTTTGATAATCAATACCTTTTAAACTAACCAGTGTTTTTTGGATCGTACCAGACAAAACCTGTTCTCCGCAAGTAACGCCAACTTCCCCACAAATTATCAAGGGGGAGGATTAAAAAATTTTAACCACAAGTCTTTATCAAATAGTCAGGAAACAAACGCCCCGCGCGAACGAACTCGTGACCCCCCCCCCCATCCGAACCAAGCTCTTCCTACTGAGCGCGGGCGGGCCTATGTTAAATGAAGTCCCATTAATATAAACTAATGTCATTTTTTACCAAATTACTTTTCAACCATACAATGTTAAGTTATGAAACAAAAAAAACATGCATCTGCAAATACATTTACCCTAAAAAGCTAAGCGCAAAATACACAATACATAACTTTAACATTATAATTTAAAGAATCCAAAAATATAAACTAAGGGCATTTACAAACCAATTACTTTTTAACAGTACAATCTTAATTAGAAACAAAAATAGCATGCATTTTGCCCAAAAGATCACTAATAACCCCCAAAAAAACAACTACAACCCTACACAATCATAAGTTTAACATTATAATTAAAAAGTCCCATTAATGTAAAAAAGTGTCATTTTTCTACCAATACTGCAAAAAAAAAAGTTTTAAATTTTAAAACAAAAAAACGTCATGCATTTTGCCCAAAAGATCACTAATACCCAAAAAGCTAAGCTACAAAAATATCAATACTAATTTAACATTATAAATTAAGAATCCCCCTTAATTGAAACTAAGTTCACTTACCCATATTACTTTTTTAACAGTACAATGTTTTAAATTTTTAAAAAAAAAAAGTCATGCATTTTGCCAAATATCACAATACCCTAAAAGCAAAACTACAAAATAACAATCATAAGTTTAACAGTTTTAAATTAATGAAATCCCCCTTAAATGAAAAAATAATTCCCTTTTCTACCATATTTTCTTTTTTAAAAGTACAATGTTTTAAAATGAAAAAAAAAAGCAGCTGCTTCTGCCAATGATCACTAATCCCTAAAAACTAACTACAACTACACAAAACATAAGTTTTCAGTTTTAAATTATAATCCCCTTAAATTAAACTAAGGCAACAAAAATTTTTTTCAACAGTACAATGTTTTTAAATTATAAAAAAAATAGCATGCATTCTGCCAAATATCACTAAACCCTAAAAGAAAGCTACAACATATCAATCATAATTTTAAAAGTTTAATTATGAAGTTCCATTAATAGAAACTAAGGTCATTTTCACAATTTTTTTAACAGTACAAGTTTTGTTAAAAAAAAAAGAGCATATTTTTGCCAAATGATCACTTATCCTTAAAAGTAAGCTACAACCTATACAATACAAAGTTTTTAAAAGTTTTTAATTAATGAACCCCCTTAAAAAGAAACTAAAGGCATTTCTACCATTTATTTCAAATACAATGTTTTTAAATTAAAACAAAAAAGAGCATGCATTCGCCAAAAGATCACTATACCCTAAAAAGCTAAGCTAAACAAACAATACTAAGTTAACTTTTTAATTAAAGAAGCCCATTAATATGAAACTGTCATTTACCCCCATATTATTTTCAAAATAAATGTTTAAATTATGAAACAAAAAAAGCATGCATCGCCAAATGACATAATACCCTAAAAACTAAGCTACAAATAACAATACATAATTTTAACTTTAAAAAAATGAAATCCCCCTTAATATGAAACTTGTCTTTAACCATATTATTTTCAACAAAAAATGTTTTAATTATAAACAAAAAAAGCATGCTTTTGCAAATGACACTAATACCTAAAAAAAAAAGGGTAAAAATATACAATACATAATTTAACAGTATAAATTTAAAGAAGTCCCATTAAATATAAAAATAGTCATTTTATACCAATTTCAACAGTACAATGTTTTAAATTAAAAACAAAAAACCCATCTTCGCCAAATGACAAAATACCCTAAAAAGAGCTAAAAAATAAAACATCTAAGTAAAGTTTTTAATTAATGAATCCCATTAATAAACTAATTCCCCACTAACCCTATACTTTTCAACAGTACAATTTTAAGTTATGAAACAAAAAAAAGCATGCATTTGCCAAATATCACAATAACAAAAGCACAAACATATACAATACAAAGTTTTAAAAATAAATTAATGAAATCCCTTTATATGAAACTTTTCATTTTCTCAAAATTTTTTTCAACAGTACAATTTTTAATTATGAAAAAAAAAAGCATGCATTCTGCCAAAAATCACAATACCCCAAAAACTAGCTAAAATAATCAATACATAAATTTTAACATTAAATTTAAGAAGTCCCATTTAAAGAAACTAAGTGCATTTACCCAATATTACTTTCAACATACAAAGTTTTAATTAAGAAACAAAAAACACATTCTGCCCAAAAGACATAAAAACCCTAAAAAGTAAGCACAAATATACATACTAAGAAAAAAAAAATTTTTTAAAATTTAAAGAAGCCCATAAAAAGAAACAAGTGCATTACTACCTATACTTTTCAACAGTACAAAGTTTTGTTTTGAAAAAAAAAAGAGCATCTTCGCCAAATGACACAAAAACCCCCAAAAACAAGGGGTACAACATATACAATACATAAATTTAACATTATAATTAATGAATCCCATTATAAGAAACTAAATGTCTTTATACCAATTACTTTTTAACAGTACAAGTTTTTAAATTTTAAACAAAAATACAGCATTCTGCCAAATGAACACTTATACCCAAAAAGCTAAGCTCAAAAATCAAAAACAAAGTTTAACATTAAATTAAAGAAGTCCCCTTTAAAATGAAACTATGTCATTTTTACACCATATTTCTTTTCAACGTACATTTAAGTTATAAAAAAAAAAGAGCAGCATTTGCCAAAAATCACTAATACCAAAAACAAGCACAACAAACAATACATAAGTTTTAAAAGTTATAATTAATGAAATCCCCTTTAAAAGAAACTAATTCCCTTTTCTACCATTTACTTTCAACATACAATGTTTTTTTTAAAAAAACAAAAAGACAATTTTCCAAAGACACTAACCCAAAAAACTAGGCTAAACAATACAATCAAATTTTAACATTTTAAAAATTAAGAAGTCCCATTAATATGAAACAATGCATTTCTACCATATACTTTTTTAACGACAATGTTTAAGTTATGAAACAAAAAAACATCATTCTGCCAAAGACATAAAACTAAAAGCTAACTCAAAATACAAACATATTTAACAGTTAAATTAAAGAAGTCCCTTAATATGAAACAGTTCTTTTTCTACCCAAAAACTTTCAAAAGACAAAGTTTAATTAAAAAAAAAAAGCACATCATTTGCCCAAAAGACACTAATACCCAAAAAGAAAGCACAACATAAAAAACTAAGTTAACATTATAATTTAAAAAGTCCATTAAATGAAAAAAAATTGCTTTACACCCCATATTACTTTTCAACATACAATGTTTAAATTATGAAACAAAAAAGCACATGATTTTTTTCCCAAAAGATCACAAAACCCCAAAAAGCGGGGTAAAACATATACAATACATAAATTTAAAAGTTTATAAAGAAGTCCCATTAAAAGAAAAAAGTGCATTTACACCCAAAACTTTTCAAAATACAAGTTTAAATTTTTTGAAAAAAAAAATACACTTCGCCAAATGAACACTAATAATCAAAAAAAATAAGCTACAACATAAAACAATACATATTTAACAGTTTTTAATTAATGAAGTCCCATTTAAAAGAAACAAAAATTTATTTACTACCAAGTACTTTTTCAACATACATTTTTGTTATGAAACAAAAAAGACAGCATTTGCAAAATCACTAAACCCAAAAAAAAAAGGGGTACAACTATACAATACATAATTTAACATTATAATTAAGAAGTCCCATTAATAGAAAAATGTCTTTCTACCAATTACTTTTTAACAGTAAATGTTTAAGTTATGAAACAAAAAACAGCATGCACTGCCCAAAAAATCACAAACCCTAAAAACTGCTAAACAAACAATACATAAATTTAAAAATTATAATTATGAAGCCCATTAATTAAACAAGTGTCATTTACTACATATATTTTTAACAGTCAAAGTTTTAAAAATTTTGAAAACAAAAAAATACGCATTCGCAATGATCACTAATACCCCCAAAAAACTAACACAACATAACATACATAAGTTTAACAGTTATAATAATGAAGCCCCTTTTAAAAAAAACTAAGTGTCATTTACTACCAATTACATTTCAAAATACAATGTTTAAGTTAAAGAAACAAAAAAAAGCACATTTTGCAAAAAACCCCAATACCCTAAAACAAGCTACAACATATACAAACAAGTTTAACATTTAATTAATGAAATCCATTAATATAAAAATGTCATTTACACCATTACTTTTCAACAGTACAAGTTTAATTTTTAAAAAAAAAAAAGCATCAAACTCCAAAAGATCACATACCCAAAAAGAACTCAAAATACACAAACTAAGTTTTAAAAAGTTATAATTAATAATCCAATTTTAAATAAACTAAGTGTCATTTACTACATGACTTTTTAACAGACAAGTTTGTTAGAAACAAAAAAAGTACATGCATTCTGCAAATGATCAAAATACCCAAAAAGCAAAACTACAACAATTTTCAATAAAATTTAACATTTTTAAAATGAATCCCTTAAAAAACAAGTGCATTACTACCAATTTTTTTCAACATAAAATGTTTAAATTATGAAAAAAAAGACAGCATTTTCCAAAATCCTTTACCCAAAAAGCTAACTACAACAATATAAAAAAGTCCCCTTTTAAAATAAACTAAGTGGGCATTTTCTACCCTATTACTTTCAACATACAGTTTAATTTTTGAAAAAAAAAAGACAGCATTTTGCAAAAAAACCCTAATACCCTAAAAGTAACTACAACAAAACAAACATAAATTTAAAAGTTATAATTATGAAGTTCCATAAAAAAAACAATGTTTTACTACAAATTTTCTTTTAAAAAGTACAATGTTTAAGTATAAACAAAAAAAAGCATGCATCGCCAAAGATCACAAACCTTTAAAAAACTAACTCAAAAACAAAACATAATTTAACATTATAATTAAGAAGCCCATTAAAGAAACAAGTTTCATTTTTCACCAATTTTCTTTTCAACATACAATTTTTAATTTTTAAAAAAAAAAAGTACAGCATCCCAATGATCTAGCGACCTTCTTTAACATTTCTCAAGGTACAGCCTTCAAGTTTGAAGTACATGCATAGTTTTGTGTACCGAAAAGGACGTTGACCTTGAAATTGATCTAGTGACATACTTTCACTATATCAAGCTACAGCTTTCAAATTTGGACCACATGCACAGTTTTGTGTACCGAAATGAACTTTGACCTTGATTTTGACCTTGAGCTAGTCTTGAAATTTGAAACATTCGAAAATGGCTCAATGGTGGGCGCCAAGATCACTCTATGATCTCTTGTATAAAAATGTGCTGGCCGTTCTAAGGATATACCAGTACTTGTCCATACTTGTGAATAAAATATATCAGATATTTTTGATTCTATTCTTAACAAATGTTTATCGAGTTACCATTCCAAGATTGTTGAAATTATCACAGATCGTTAGTCAAAAATGCAGAGCCGAAATAGAAACATGTTCAAAAAACTTTCCATCCACTGGTCGGATTTTGAAATGATTTAAAAGAAATGTTAATTGAATGCCCCTATACAAAGGGAGTATTAAAATGATTAACATTAACATTAACATACCAAAATGTCCTCTACCATTATAATTTAAGCCTATCTAATTTCTAAACAAGTGGTTTCTAGCTTGCTGTTCGTAGTTTACCTTATATGGAATGATTAAGAAATCGTCTCTAAAATGCAGGCCAGTTTTTAAAGTTATTTGTTAGATATGCTTTCTCGATGACATTGTACCAAACTTTTTACCTATCACAGCTGCTAAACTCATGTGTGTAATCTAGTGTCATCATGACCCTCTTGTTATAATTTCAGGTCCACTTAACGATCGATACATGTGCCCTAAGATTAAAAGTACTGTGCAGTGTAAGGAAACATGTGTGTATAAGGATTCATTCAACTTTGATGAAAATTGCATTGAAGGTATATACGAAAGACTAGTGGTAACTCGCTGTTCACACTTCATATTTCACACATTCAAGTTCACACTTCGCACTTCTTTGTTAATTGTACAGTTTAGTATTCTATAGCATAATATACTGACTATTTTTCATAGTTTATACGTCAATCATACGTCAATAGCGCTCTTCTTGCATTACAACAAATGGAAAATTAGTATTGAGAGTACATCCTAATATGGAAGATGTAGACAATTTGTATATGTATCATATTACAAATTCTTGATCCAACAAGACATCTCTAAATGTATTAAATTCATTTTAATATTTCAAAATTTGGTTGTATTCGCGTAGGCCTAAATTGAGAGAAAATATATAACAGAACTATGTAATCAATACGTATATAGTGGTTATACGCCTGCGGAATAATCTCTCGATATAACAGATGAGTATTAAACATGCCTCTGTTATATATTATATTCTTACACGATCCGATTCATTTTCCTGTTAAACAAAGAAGGCTGAAAATAGTGAATTAGTGAATTATTATACAACAATTCACTGTTCTGACGTCACAATTATTACGTCACAGCGTCAAACGGCATAGCGGCGCGCTCGAAAAGAAACCGATTAAAAAAGGTTTAATATTTAATGAATGCCATCCAGGATGTACCTTAAAGTCTTTGGTAACGTGTTAGACTCGAAATAATATATCTCATTTAGTGATTATTTCTTGAATACAATTATTGTTTGTTGTTCAGATGCGTATTATTATATCACGCGGGCTGAGCCTTTTCGCATCTGAACTCCAAACAATGATTTATTCAGCGACAAATCACTAAATCAGATATATTATTTCTTAAACAAATAGATGAAATAGGAAAACACTACTTCACGGGTCATGTATGGCGCCAAATATAGTAGGACGACGTGACGTCAACGCGTAACCATGTTTAAATGATGTTAAATTACGAGAAGTAACATATTCCTCAAAATAATTTATGAGTATTGTTATATATTATTTAGAATCTAAAATGTCTCTTATATTATGTAATAAAATATGAATGGTTCAACGAATTATATAACTGTTGCAAGATATAAATTCATCCAGGTAAATATTTGACATATTTAAAAATTACAAAATGTATGTTTAACTAACCCTCATCTATTTTTAGAAACATAACGAATCTTCTAAAGCAACACTAAGTTTTTTTAAGTTATCTGAGGAACAAAGTGTTTTAAATTAAGCATACGTTTAGACAAACATATTGTTAGTAAATAAATTTCGTATGATTAAATAACTCGGTCAAATTTTATGGTAAACTAAAATAATGTGACATATTTCTTTCAAATAGCATTTCTAAAACTGTCATGCGAGAAAGGTTTTCCGACATGAACTTTTTCAATTTGACCCTGATAAGATTTTTTCACAAGGGGAATACTTCAAACATGACACGTCTGATCGAATGATTAACATAAGCATTTGCATATGTCTGACAAGTTTTTATTATGGAATTTCACTTCCTTTTTAATTTCCAATGTTAGTGATACTTTCTACTTCAGACTATGCAGTAAATTAACTATACTAAACAGCAAAAGAAGCTATCCAGTTTTATAACTGCGGTATTTTTATTTAAAAACTTTAATTTATAAATAACTTGTGTTTTTCGTATCACAGTACACTTGGAGAACTTCATCTGTAAATTTTTTTAAAAAATCAACCAACCATAAAGTAGTCACACAATAGTCGTTTTGCACGAAATTCACGTGCGCCTGTATTTAACATTTTTCTTTGTGAAATTTTATTGTCACTAGAAATACTGATAATTGGCTTACTCGTAAAACAGCATAAAGTTTAGAAAATATTGTTGGTTACGGCGTACGACTGAATCAAATTTAGCGCGAGCGCCCAATTGGGATGTTACAATGGCAACTGTCGCGCAGAGGATATAGTCTTTCGAACGGCTATTGTTGGACTACTGACCTCACGGTTGATTGATTTTTAAAAAATTATCACGTGAAGATCTTTAAGTATAAAAAAAACAATTCAAAATTGAAAAATTATTTTTTTTTATTTCAAAATATACCAATTATACATCTGGATAGTTCTTTTGCTGTTCAGTATATATATATATACTATTATGTATAAGTTATGTTTGCAGATTTGCCTCTTCCTACGACATCATCTAAGAAAGAAACGCAGAAAGTCGGCAGTGTTCTTGAGGATGATACGGATAGTTGCCAAACCGAGGATGGCAGTACAAGTAGATATAATAATTATCTGCTAATATAATTTGACACAGAGTTGTCAATAACAATAATTTGTTCAATAGAAAGTAAAAATAAGATATTGAATATATTATACAGTACGTACAATAAGTAAGCTGAACCTTGAAACGTTCAGTAATATTTATTTACATAATGTGCTGTGTGGTTTTCCCTTTTATTACACCTTTACTTGTGTATATTTAAAAATGCCTTGTTAATGAATTTAAAGTAAAACTTTCCGAAAATATTTGAAATCATTTTAGAAGACGTGAATTCGTAACATTTTTGTCATAATTCTAATAACATTTATTTAAAAGTCATAATGACCCGTCTACTATATTTAGAAACCAGTATTTAGAGCAAGCAGGAATGTTATAAGAAGTCTATTGGAAAACAATTAGCGTTCTTTAACCATTTTGTCTGCATGTAAGTAAACACATGCAATGTAATATAACAGAAATATTACTAATTATTCTTATCATTCTATCATATAGAAAACAATTATTGTATAATATAACATTTCAGTATAATATATTTTCAAACAACATGTATAACTGAGAATTTTAAGCGAGGGATGGGAGCATTGGTGTGGGCAGGGGTGGGAGATATTCTAGAGCCTAAACATGTGAGTAGGTTCAATGACAAGGTATACTACATCCTTCATATGACATATAAACATCCAAAGAAAACAATGAAACCGTACAGGTAACAGTAACCATGATACTTTTTAATATTTTGAAAAACTGACCGCTGATGCATCAATTTTCCTACTGGTTTACATTGGCAAACAACTACTTTAAAATGATACTAAAATATATTTCTGTTTAATTGTATTGATCTTATTTGGCAGATTTTATATTTCTTACCAAAACTAATATTACGCGTATATTAAAAGTGAATATAATAATGCCATTCAAACTATGGAAATGAACATGTAAACATTTTGTTTTATTTTTGCACAGCTACGATAACTCAAAATAGCACACTCTCTGACGCAAGAAATGACAAAGCAGTATGTCAAGACAGTTCTTTACGTCTCAAAGAAATCAGGTAAGGCGTTGTCTTCTTCTGGAATAAAATTTAAGTAGAAACCACCATTACGGTATTGTTCTCCTTTTATGTTAGTTTAGCGGTATGTAAAACAGATAATGTCTCGGATTGTTTTTTTATCAACGCATGCTTTTTCATGTTATAACCTATTCATAATTCCGAGGAGGTGGTTATAATATCAAATAAAGCATATTACGTGACGAATGTCGAAACCTTGTGATCGTTAAATGGGGAAGCGCTTGGCAATGTCTGGTAAATCAACCTACAAGCAAATGAACATGTATGTCATAACCTTTAAGAATATAATGAATGTATTTAGGCTGTTTATGTTTTGATTTAAGCGATTCGTCAACTTCTCCGCACAAAACAATCGAAACATAAACTTTGTACAACAAAATAAAAAATGAATAGATATTAGTCGGCTGAAATTAAGTGCAATTTATACGTGATTGGGGTGTGCACTGTTCCGATAATGGAGGCTAAGACTGTGTTTGATTCTGTGGTTAAGCTGATCACCTTGAATAAGGTAGTCATATACATGGTAATTGGGAAATGTTTAATCCGTTCTAAATGGTCTGTAATATTGTGGTGTTTTTTTTTCAAATAGGTTCTGCTAAGGGCTCAACTCATAATTTAATCACATTATGTGCGGAAGGAAAACGACTCGGTCAGGCTTATTATGTTCCCGTTTTGCGCAAATAATAAAAAAAAAACTTGTTAACACAAGAGAGGATACATTTTATTCTATATGTCAAATAAAGTTTGAATCCTAATTTAAAAGTAAAGCCCACGTTAGAAAGTGTGTTATTTAAGCTCAAAAAACTAGGACACAAGGTTTCCTCATAGCAAAAACTTTATTAACAATGTGCAGGCCATATTTTCTACTATGAAAACATGAAATAATATTTGTCGATATAAAATCTAGGTTAACTTACAGACTGGATTACTTGAGATCAACCATTAGATCACTAGGCCAATTCATAGAAAAATCCTGTGTTTAAAGTGATAAAGTTTCCGACAGATATATCAAACAATGTTAATATGTTTTTCTTTATTAAATCTTTAACAAGTTCGAAACTGGATCAGCTGGAGTCAAAATTCAGTCATAGAAAAACATTCATAACACTCTACATTTTCTACTTTCTATTTGTAAGAATATTTTATTTTGACTTTATGAAAAGTAGATTAAGTGAGGAATCGGGTTATCTGGGGTCAATAGATAATATCTCACTTGCTCAAATCAGGTTTCTCAGTAGTTTATTTAGGGAAAACCATTCTGACAAAGTTGATCTCATATATTTGGATCTTTTCAGATCGTCCAACACATGTTATGGTATTGGTACTGATTAGTTATGAAGCATGGGTGGTTCCAATACTCCCGCTTTCATAATTTTAGGTATTGTTTAATTACCCATTGCATATGGTCCCTGCTTTTTAATTTTATCTTTTGTCAGTTTCTTTTATATGAAGGCTTCGTAAACTCAGCCCTCGTGTTCACAAAATATTTTTCGGTCTCAGCTTAGTTTAAGTTTGAAATTTTGACATCAATTTTACTAAAACTGCAAGGTTAATTTCCAACCGTTACTGACAATCACTATTGAATAGTCGCTTGAAAATATTTATAAATTCAATTTTAGTTTTAAAAATGCTATTAAGATATAAATAACAAATAAAGTTTCATTATCAAACTCAGCCGAGACTGAAAATGCTTTCTGAACACGGGGCCTGATCCCCTTTCTGAATTCCAGTTTGTTTAGATCTGTCCATCGTTTTCTCGTTAAGAGCAAGCCCATCATTTTAAGTGGGAACCATATGCCGCTTTTGTATTTAATTACTAGTGCATAATTGAAGGTTTCATGTACTTCACCTTATGATCTGAACACATCTGATGTCGCTAAATTGGTTTTGGTCTTTGCTACATGGGTAAATGTTAAGTTTTGCTCAACACTATGTTAGAGGGCGTAGTCGGTAGCATGCATCTAATAATAAGAGAGGTACAGATAAAGTGTATCAAAACACTATATAAGTATAATTCTAAACAAAAAGGGGGCATAATTCAGGAAATGTTGGTGCAAGAGTTATGCACCTTGTCTCATATGATATGGGTGATAATATGGAATAACAACCTTAAGTTGTGGTTGATGATGTGAAACAATATTTCAAGTTTGAACCAAATGCATTTCTTAATAACTGAGATATAGTGAAAATGCATCAAAATTGTATTTTATGATGTTACATCTGTGTACCAAAAACTGTCAAGAACTGTCACTTGAGTGTTTAATGACTCCAATGGTGGATGAATATTCCACAATAGCTTGAGTCTGTGTTAAAAAATATCAAATAATAAGTGAGGTACAGATACAGTGTATCAAAAAACTATAAAAGTATAATTCTAAGCAAAATGGGTGCATAATTCAGGAAATTATAGTTCAAAAGTTATGCACCTTGTGTCATATGATGTGGGTGATAATATGGAATAGCTACCTAAGTTTGAAACAAATGCATTTCGCAATAAATGAGATCTAATGAAAATGTTGTCAGAGTTTTGTGCCTTGTGTCACATGATGCGGGTGATAAGGAGGAACATCTATTTTAAGTTTGAATCAAACCCATTTATTAATAACTGAGGTAGAGTGAAAGTGTATCAAAACTTTCACCTGAAATTCTAAGTAAAAAGTGGGGGCACAATTCATTAAATATTGATGCAACAGTTATGGCCCTTGCGTCATATGATATGGGCAATGATGTTAAATAACTATTTAAAGTTTGAATCAAATCCATTTAGTAATTCCAGGCACACAAAAGTTATGAAGCAAAAACCAAATATCTAACCTTTGACCTTGAATTGTGACTATGACCTTTGACCATCAGGCATAGGTGATTTCTTCAACACGTTTGAGAAAGGAATAATAATGTAATAATATGAAGTTTAATTAAAATCCTTTCAGGCATATAGATTTTGGACGCGACGGGACGTGACTGGACTGGAAGCCTTACTATTAAGAGGAGACGCGCATGTTATCTTCGAGATTATGTTGGATGATTTTTCAGAGTAATGTCCTTCGATTATTCAAAATTAGTATACTATAGTACCATTGCTTTTCCGGAGTATTCCTCAGGAGCCGCATACTGGATTCATCGAAACTTCATAGGAAGCTACACATTCTAGAGCAGATGTACATTTCGTCTCCTTTGTTCCGATAGGAAA
The DNA here is from genome assembly GCF_021730395.1 of Mercenaria mercenaria. Lineage (NCBI taxonomy): Eukaryota > Metazoa > Mollusca > Bivalvia > Venerida > Veneridae > Mercenaria > Mercenaria mercenaria. The sequence continues at coordinate 85,646,841 of NC_069362.1, read as the reverse complement.
AATTTTTTATGAGTTATTGTCCTTTAGTATTCAACATAATATACTATAGTACCGTTTCTAGTGCAAAGTCAGTGAATTACACTTTAGTTCCTTTAATATGCAGTATCATATTTCGTGGAGCATCGGCCGCATTTACCGGTATTTTCTTGTTTAATTATTTAGCTTTTGATATCCTAAACACACGTTGATTTTTACATTTCGAAACAATACAATATCAATTTAATTAGAACATCTACAAGAAACAATGGAAATTAGAACATCTGTCGGAACTCCAAGACAAGGCAACAATGACTTTACAAGTCTTTTGTGATTTCATTTAAATATAGTGATCTAGAATATTTTGTAAAATAATCACTTTCTAAGGAAATAAACGAAAAAAAGTTAATTTTTACAGGTCATAAAAACATGTGACAAAATAAATTCACAGCATTTTTTCATATTTAGAGTCGACATTTCTGGAAAGATTTTTCCCAACATTGTTGCTTTCCAAACGGAAAATACATAATTGTAACATACCGTTGTTTGTCTTATCGGACTGACGCAGGAATGCCTTTGTTGCCATCGTATCCTCTTTTGATAAACATTTTAACCAGTTTACAAAAATTTGATTAAAATAAAGGGTATGTTTAATTTTCTGAATTTTATAAACTACATCTCCATAGTATTCCGGGTGTGTCAGTTTGAAAAGTGTTTTAAGGGGCGTATTGTATTTTTCTAATAGTTCAGACGATCTGTAGTAAAATTTACTAAAAGCTTTCCGTAGCTTATGAAAACGGTAACCCTGTAGTAACAATTTCTTGTTGATATGAAGATTTCTGTCATTAAAATCATCTATCTTTGAGCAAGCTCTTGCAAAACGGATAAGCTGTGAAATATAGACACCGTATGATGTTGCTCGAGGGACATCTCCATCAAGATGGGGACAGTTGACAATTTCAAAATTAAAATCGTCCCTTTTATCATATACTTTCGTTTCTAGATTAGTATTCACACTTCTTAAATTTAGATCCAGAAATAACGCTTCTAAATCTGAAGTATTAGCCATGTTAAGCTGTAACTCTTTAGGGTAAATATATTTCACCATTTCTGAAAAAATATTGGTTGTCCGTATTTAAAATATCGTCAAGATACCTTGAGTTTCCATTAAAAGCTTCAATAATTTCAAATTGTGTCTCAGGGGTAAACTAAGCATGAAATCTCGTTCATGACAGTATAAGAATAAATCAGCAATGAGGGGGACACAGTTGGTTGGTTGTCTGTAAGTTTTATTGCCAAATTTGATAAATATATTATCTAGTAGAAAGTTTAGAGCTTCACGAACTTGATCACAACTCCATAGGTTGTATCCCTTAAATGCACTGTTAGAAAAGAATGCTCTAGTTTCATTGCAAGCCAGATAATTAACGTTTTCTCTTGCAAATGTTTTCTCAATTATAGCTACTAATTTGTCTTTAATAAGATTATGTGATAAATTAGTATAAAGTGTAGAAAAATCATAAGTACTTATCATCGAACATTTGAAGTGTTTTTTTTTAGCTTTTTGATAACATCTCCAGAGTTCTTGATGGACCAAAACAGATTAACACCCGAGTTCTCATAAACCTTGGAGCAATACTTCTGTACATGGTCTTCAATTGTAGTAAGACAGGAAGTCAAAAGTACAGAAATGTTTTTCTGTAGTGTATAAGGCTGAATTTGCAATGAATCGAGCTTTATATTGAGTTTTGTGAAGTTTAGGGATCCAATAAAGAGTAGGGAGCTTCAATTGACTGTCGTCAAGTGCGACATTAAAATTTATACAATGATTCGCATGACTTTTTGCAATAGTTTCCTCATCTAGTTGTGATAACTGGTAAGTTTTTGTATGTTTCAGTTTATTTTGTAATACTTCTGTGTAATAAATGCGTCATATAATAATAACATTATTTGAAGCTTTGTCTTCAGGAGTGGAAACAAAATTCGTATGTACCTTTGATAAAGTTTTCTTTAAACTTCGAAGTGAAAACTTGGGTTTAGGAGGTAATAAGGAAGGATTTGATTCATAAAATTTAACTCGAGTTTTAATGATTTTAAATATATTCCTTTTCCATTCAATGAGAGCGTTCTGAGCTGCATTTTTCTTCTATATTTTAATATAGTCATCAATAGGCTGAGTTATTTCAGAGAGACATTTTTCAAAGTTATTGGACGAGGGAATTCTATATTTTGGACCTTTGGAAAAAAAATATTTCTGATTCTTTTATCATAAAAAATCTTAAAATTACCCGTTATGACATGGCCAGCTGGTTGGTAACAGTATTTAGATTCTTTACAGTTACAACAATTTTTAGAACATTAAGTTCTATATCTAAATCCGAGACAATTTGATTGTAATTAAATATAAAGTTTCTAACTTGTTTATTATATTTGTAACATATTATAGGTGTACAACACTTTATATCTTTGTATTTTATTATCAAACATTTTCGAAATATTTGCTATTTATAAGTTTCAGTCATTCTAACGATGTGTACGGGAGAAAGCGACTGAAACAACAGCCGTATGCTAGAATAAAGTATTTGTTGTTATTTGATACAATTGTCATTAAAGGTGTGTTTTCCACATTGCCTAGTAAATAGATTCATTAGGTGGTTTATGTTTCAAAATTGACACAATTTTGTATGTACATGACTATTATACTAATTACCGTACTTCTACGATTTCAGAAAACATTTTCATATAGAAGGTTCAGAAAGTGGCATATTTTCCGGATCGGGATTTTGTATGGAAGATACCATCAGTAATGACGGAGTTTTGGACTACGAAAGAAAAACATCTGACATTGACAGAAGTAAAAGGACAAAAGAGTGGATTGAATCACATTCTAAATCCAGTGGGTAACATTATATACTTTCTTAATATGGAATTATTCATTTTTCAAGTATGAACAAATGTAAGGATTAGGTTTTGTAAAATATGGAATCACTTGCTAATAAATGTGTATTAAAAACACACATAAAATGAAGACACAATGTACGTTTGCACAACAAATTCCTGAGCTTTATACAGTTATTTAGATGTGTATGTAACAAAAATGCAATGTGTTTTAAATACATGTGGTGATTCTAAGAACATAAAACAGATTAACAGTCTAAACGCAAACGTATTACAGCTAATGACAAGAATTATAACAACAAAGATTTGTGCAGATATCGATTAAGCTGTAGGTTATTACATTTTCCTATTTTTCCTACACAAGAAAGTGGTAAATTGACTCCAGACGGTCATTGGTTTTGATTAAATGTAGAGCTGCTCTGTTTGAAAATAAAATCTGTAAAAAGATCCCTTGGAAGCAAAGAATGCAACCAAGGAGAACAAGTGAATGAAGTATTGCCATGCAATACAAAGTCCCCTACTGGAAGGCACCTAATTTTCTCTACTGCAGCATAACATAATGAACTGATATCTGTCAATGATGTGTAAACAATATTGTACTACATATACAATATGTTATAACAACACACTTGGATTAAAATGTGCATATATAAAAAACCCACAGCTGTTTTCATATGGAATTTTTTTGGCTGATTATAGAAATGTTATCATGTAAGTTATTTATAGTAACAACAAAGGGAAATTAATCTTTAAAAAAAAAAAATCAAAAAAAAATCTATATAATATAAGTCCACAAGAAACTCTTTACCAGGTAGAGATAGGTCAAAATACACCTAAAATTGGATGTAACATGCATGCTGTAAAGTGGTTTCGATTTTTCTCTACCACCAGTAATAAAAAGTTACAATAAAATCTATTTATAGTAAAAACAAAGGGACGTAATTCTAAAAACAAGGGTGCCTCATAGTGGTGAACATTTGGTCCAAGTTACATCAAAATCCCTCCATGCATGAAGAAGAAATGTTCCGTACAAAGTCATTCTTGAATTTGACCTTTGACCTCTAAATATGACCTTGACCTTAGACCTAGGGACCTGGTTCTTGCGCATGACATGTTGTCTCATCCAGGGGAATATTTGTGCCAACTGATATTTAAATCCTGCTTTGAATGACAAAGTTATAGACCGGACAGGAAAAAAATCCTCTTGACCTTTGATCTCAAAGTGTGACCTTGACCTTTAAGCTAGGGTACTGGGTGTTGCGCATGACACGTCGTCTCATCATGGGAAACATTTGTGCCAAGTAATATTAAAATCCCTTCATGGATGGCAGAGTTATGGATGGGACAGGAAAAAAACTCTGTTGACCTTTGACCCCAAATTGTGACCTTGACCTTTGAGCTAGGGGTCCGGGATTTGCGCATGACACGTCGTCTTATCATGGGGGACACTTGTGCTAAGTGATATTAAAATCCCTTAATGAATGTCAGAGTTATGGACCGGACACGAAACAGACCCTGTTCATGCTATGTTGACATTTGACTGCTAAGTGTGACCTTGACCTTTGAGCTAGGGGTCTGAAAGTTGTGCAAGACACATCGTCTTATTATGAGGTACATTTGTGCCAAGTAATATTAAAATCCCTTCATAGATGGGAGAGTTATGGACCGGACAGGAAAAAAGCCTTGTTGACCTTTGACCTCTAATTGTGACCTTGACCTTTAAGCTAGGGGTCCAGGTGTTGCGCACGACACGTCGTCTCCTCATGGGGAACATTTGTGCCAAGTAATATTAAAATCTCTTCATGGATGGGAGAGTTATGGACCGGACAGGAAAAAAGCCCTGTTGACCTTTGAGCTCCAATTGTGACCTTGACCTTTGAGCTAGGGGTCCGGACTTTGCGCATGACACATCATCTCATCATGGGGAACATTTGTGCCAAGTAATACTAAAATCCCTTCATGGATGACAGAGTTATGGACCGGACACGAAATTGCGGACGGACGGACGGACAGACGGGCGGACGGAATGACGGAAAAGTGCATTCCTATAGTCCCCGAAACTGGTTTTCAACCAGTAGGGGACTAATAATAGCAGGCTCGGTTTGATTTAGTCTGTTCATGACAGGTAATGAAACGTGCAACATCTCTCACGCCCCCTAGCACCGGCTTAAGCGGAACTCTATTACACATATGTTGAATGGACTCCATGATCCCAAAGGACCAGAAAATATAATAACACTAAATCCAAGTACGGGGATACTTTTTACAGCCGCGGCACTTAAATATTGCTGTTGTGATAGTTGATGAAATCTGTAAAAAGATCCTTTGGAAGCAAAGAATGCAACCAAGAAGAATAATAGCAGACTCGGTTTGATTGAATCTGTTCATTTCACTAAGTTAATGTACATAGACATCAACTAGCCGTGTCGGTGGAGGTCGGGAAACCAAGATAATACCAAAGTCACACATACGGCGCAAATAGCTACGTCTAGCTACGGATAGAAACGTAGTTCCCCGTATCGATCCGTACCTGAGCCGTACGGATTGGTACGAATTGATACGGATTACTACTTTAAGGTACGTCTCAGGTACGTATCAATACGGATAGATACGGATTACTACGTTTTTTTATCCGTGGCTAGACGTAGCCTTCCGCACCGTATGTGTGACTTGGGTATAAGCGGTACTTTATAAGTTAGATAATGTCTTTTTATTAGCACTATGCTATATTCATGAACATTTTAAAATGATTTTGAACTTGCTGAAACAATCGTCCCATTTTAACTTTCTATGTATTGAACAAGTGGTAATTTATCTTCCAATATGTACCAGTCACGTTTCTTTAATATTTTTTATCTTAGAGAAACAACGCACAGTTTACAGTTTTTTCAATGTTACACATAAAACTTGGTTGAACTTCCCTAGTGAAGTTCCGGTCTAGATTACAAAACCATTCTGATTAGCAGATGTGAAAATGTTATGTCAGTCGTCGTTTAACTACACGTGTACGCTAAAATGTGTATGTACAGCATAAATGTGTGATATGAATAACATAAACAGTATAGATGTATACCAATGCATTACTTCAAATTCAAAATCATATCTAAGGTGAATTTCATTCACCATTTCGAGTTTGTTTTATTGTTGAACTGTGAATGTTTTGTATTTAGTTTTTGTTTGTTTACATTTCGCCAAACATGTGCACACTGCTGTGACCTCTAGACCGGATGTTCATTAGGGAAGTTTACGCAAGTCTTCTTTTTTGTGACGTTGACGAAAGCATAAATTATGTGGAGTATCTCTGCAATGTGAAATATTGAGACAATGTGACTGGGGCACAATGGAAGATAAATTACCGCTTGTTTAGTATGAACTGTGCGTTTTAGGTGAGAAATGTACGATTGAAATGGGTAAGTGAACTTTCACGTTCATGACCATGGTTCTTATAGAATTTCCTAGGGGTAGGGTATAACATGTACAGGGGCATTTTCTTCCTGGTCTAGTTCCAGTGGTTTGTCCGTCATATTTCGTATCTTGAGCATAACTTAATAGTCATTCAAGGTATTGACTTTAAAGTTAGCCTATCATTAGATGACCATCAGACTAGGCTTGTAGGTCTAAGGTCAAGGTCCCAAATAACATATTTTATGGATATTTTATGGTCACAATGGAGCTCAAAGGTCAAGTTTGTCGTTCACGTTTCGTGTCTAGAGCATACTAGACAAATTCCGGTTAATATCGCTACTTTTAGTGATCCGTTAAAATTTCCATAATTTCTGGTCGTTTCCGAATATAGTTATGAAGTGGAAGACTGATGAGTATTTCCAGATCAGTATGTAGTTCAATGACTTTGAACAAAGCTGCTTATAGTGGGAAAAAAGGAAATCCTTACCCGTAGTAGGTGCTGAATAGATTAATTTATCTGAATCTTTATCTATTTGTTAATAGTATATTACATGTAGCGTTAAAATTTCATTTCTGTTATAAAACTATAATAATAAAGTATTCATTCTTTACCTTGATGAAAATGTCCACGAGAGTGAAACTTATGGATTAATAGAACTTGCCATGCATATGATTTTAGGTATATTTTAAAGAAACACATGATCTAGAGTATTCGCTTTCGAAATTATAAGCTAAACGAAATGCCATGAAATTCATGTGATCTACATTAAGGTGGGTGTGCAAATTGAAGTGATGTTAAAATTAGAACTGTTTCAGAGGTCAAAGAATGCCTTAGTATGAAATGTATCATATTTATAAACATATCTGAAACATAGGAAGTCATTGAAATACCTACAATCGGTGTGACGTCATGGTTGTAAATCATTGTTTACGGTCAGAGAAGATTCGTGCTAATGCAAAGCGTGAGAAATGAAAGATCTCTTACAACAGTTTAACTTGTTCATATCGGGACACAGTTCTAAAAATTGTGTGAATGTTGGTACCTCTCGGGAATTTTATATTAGATATTTGCGAATGAAGACTAATATCTTGAAAATTAAATATTTGAAAGGTTCGTCTAATAATATTATTATGTTATATAAATGTGCAGTAGTTAAATGAGTATGTATTAGTCATAAGGTCGGGCATAATATGCCTCCTCTCTGCGATTAGGTTTTAACCTATCGTCGTGAAACCATTTAATGATGACACTCAGCATTAACGGTTGTACACCTGAGGTTATGTCATTAGCTCACCTGAACATAACATGTGAACTACTGTGATTACTAGTTTTAAACTGGACTTGGACACATTGTATTTGACTAGACAAACAGTCTGGCAAAGTTTTTATGAAGATCAGATAAAAATGTAATCAAGGTTTTTCTATTATTTGAACCCAGTGTGACCTATTCTTGTCCTCCGATACACAAAACATGTATCCTGGTTTTAAATTTACGATTTCATAAAGACAAACATTCTGACCAGTTTCCACTTATATCTAGTGGAGAATAAAAATATTTTTCTTTGACTTGACCTAGTGACCTACGTTTTGAGAAGAGACAACCCAGTTTTAAACTCACTCAAATTTTATTAAGACAAACGTTTTAATCAACTTTCATTACGACTTGGTTAAAGTGTTAAGAGTGAAATGGACAACGACGGGCTATGGACACGTAGATAACGCTTATTTTCAGAACTTTGTGTTCAGTTGAGCTAGAAACAAAATCTCTGGTGGATGCCTTTTGATTTTGAATAACAGTCTTATAGCGTTTATGAAGGTAAGAGAAAGTCGGACGGGCGGACAAACAGACAAAGGCTACCTATTTCCTTGATAGCAGAGTTGGGGTATAAGGCTGAACTTATCACCAGTATGGACGCATGTTTCCTCCCGCACATTCATTTTTAATACAATGATTTATCTTGCAAAACCTATTATCCTAGCAATTCACAGTCTCTTGCAAATGTCTATTACTAAAGCAAATGGAAAGAAGGAAATAAAGAAATGCAACATAAATAAATCAACGAGTGTAGTCTCTGACTGCGGTGAACATATTTTGACGCGGATATTAAAAGTAATCAAAAGCTTGCTCATGTCACATCTCACAGAAATGTCTTGTTTCACCTGACGTGGATAACTGCAATGTGACGTTTGAACATGGTGGGGTTAAAAGTGAGGTTAGGTACACCACAAACCGGTTTAAACTTCCCTTGTGGTGGTTTTGCCACTGACCGTTCTGAGGTGGTGCCCCACAGTGCTCCTTTATTTGTTTGTTTAGTCCTTGTATGTTTGCTTTGTGTGTGTGTTGATTGTGTACGCGGTTGGGGAGGCTGCGGTTTTAGAACGGGGCTCTCCCTGTTGGATATTCTTCCTTGCCTTTTTGCTTTCATTGGTCCCAACAGGTAATTGTCAATAACCTTAGAACTCATTTGTGTTGTATAATATTTGCATGTACCCTGCTCGGTCTGTGTCAAATGCAACTGGGTGAAACAATGCGTCGGCAGTCCGGAGCAGGAACCTGACACCCCTCGATTTCATGGCGAATGTTGCATCGACCGATCTAACTGGCTGCCTTGCACATGTTCTTCCCTCTAATGTGTTAAATTCATACGGAGACATTCATCCCCAGAATTTGAAATTTGACCGTCGACACGAAAACAACACAAAAACTTTCCAGCCATCTCTCATAAAACGTAGTTATTATAAAGCCAGTGGCAAAGTGTTTAGTTTAATCATATTTTATTGCATATTTTCATTCTATACATACTATTCACATATCTAATACAGAAGTATGAAAATAGCAAATGAGTTGGACTTTAAGTTATACCAACATTATAAACAGCCCTTCCCACTGCGTCAAATAATTGTAGATTAAACTAATGGCGGTTTTTATAATTTAAAGAAATAAAGAAAAACACATAGAAAAATGTTTCAATTACACAAAAAAAAAAAAAGAAAAAAAAGTGGAAACAAAAAAGGGAAAAAATGATAATACAAAAACTATGGTTGTACTTCTGTTACAATGCCACCAACGCGACCGACCGCACCCCTCCACCCCACCCCTCCGCGATGCTCGACCCCTGTTGAACTAGGTACTACATGTAATATGTGACCAGGAAGCGCTATAATTATACTTGTTGATGAAATCGTCCTGTATTTTTTATGTATACCTGTACGTCATTAAAGATCTTTTCATTTTGTGAATCAGTCAAAGTATCCGCACCAAAAAGAAATTTGCATGGGCTTAATGGATGGAAAGAGCGAGTACTTTGAAAGAGTTGTAGTCTTGCATTTCGAAACCGGGTACATTTGAAAAAGAAGTGTTCTGAATCTTCAATTCCATCTCCACATGCGCAAATAGGATCTCTGAGATGGTTTGTAAAAAGGTCAAAATTTAAGTTGCTGCACCTATTTCTCATGCGTGCGTGATGAACTGAATGTAATCTTTCTCCGTATTAAAAGGTATTTAGGTACGTTTGGTGGTTTGAACATATTTTTTAACTGGGTTTTGAAAGAAGCAAGCGTCGGTGATTCACGGATACTATTATCGAGTTCGTTACATAGATTCAGTGATGACGGAACGACAGATTTAGAGTACATTTCAGTACGTCTTGATAGCGTGACGAAGTCAGAATTGTTTCTTAAGTTATATGGAGTCGAACCTTCAACAGAGTTGGGGAAAAGTTTCCTAAGGTATTCTGGCAATAGACCATTCTTATATTTGTAAATCAGATTCAGTTTTTGAATTTTTCTACGATCTGACAAGGAGACCCAACCTATTTTTTGTGTAAGACGTTCTATTGATACGGAACGCGTGAGACCTGTCACTATTCTGGCAGCTTCATATTGAATTTTGTCCAGAGAGTTCTTTTCATATTCCGTGCAACTGTCCCAAACAATTGATGCATATTCAATAAGAGGTCTTAAGTAAGCTATATAAATTTGATTTAGTGTAACGCGTTTCAGTTTGTATTTTAATTGACGCATAGATCCGAGCACTTTCGATGCTGATGCCAAAATATTATTGATATGGTCATGCCATTTGCCATCTTGGCTGAAAGTAATTCCTAGATGTTTATGATGGCCGACAAAACTAAGCGGTGTATTTTCAAAAATAAGGGATGGTGTCATGGAATTAGATAGTCCGAAAAAACATCACTTCTGTTCTAGCTTGATCAGCCATTGCTAAGGGTTTGAGAAGCGTTTATATTTCTATTCAAACGAACCGTCAGTTTAAAATTTATTTGTATTCACTAAAGCTGCATTAGAAGATTTGAGATTATAAAACAGTACAATGATATGTCAGATGTTCATTTATCGATTTAAGAATACAAATTAAATGTATATCAGGCCCGGATTGGGGTTGTGGGGCACCTGTTAAAAATGAAAGCAGCATCGGTGAGCCGAGTGGTGTTAGGTATGGAAGATGATAATCTCTCCTGTTAGGTTGGTCATGGCATGCATATATGTCCGCCTGGAAATGTTTGAAATATAGGTACGAAATGGCGACCTCTGCTGCATTGTTTGAATCCAGATTTTGAGGTACGGGAGGGGTTAATTCTTTCCTGACAGTGGGGTCACAGTGTCTCTCCCTTGTATTTTTTTAAATAAAGGTATTAAATGGTGGCCCCTGCTGCAATTTTTAATCTAAAATTTGAGGTACGAGATTGGGTAATACTTTTCGGGTGTAAAGGGGATATCCCCACGTAAATGTTTTAAAAAAGGGTATGAAATGGTGGCCTCTGATACAACTTTTGGTCCAAATTGTGTGAAAATATTATTACTCTGCCAAAATGTATGGGTGTCCCGGCCGGTGCATGGGTGGGCACGGTCAGAAGTATTTACTTTGATATTCGACGTATTCGGCCGAAATATATAAATGTTATAGGTCAATCCATATTCTTAAAAACTGATACTTTCTAGTTGTTTTGGCATACTTTTGCGTTATGTTGTGTTAAGTTCAGTAATTGTTGTGCGCATGTCTAAGGAAGGACGCCAATACGAAAACACGAACACTTCACAAATTCGTTATTTGTCGTGTTTTCGTGTTGGCGGGGTGTGTATTTATGTGTGTACTATCAACTCGTTGGACATACCCCCTGGTACACATATACTTCTTTCTTATTTTAACTCCAAACAATGCTTTTTATCTGGAACATAACTGAGAATAAATTATATCTATATTGTTATAAACATTATTGTAAACGTAATATTTATAACTATTTAAAAATATTCTCTAACATTAACTTCAAAAATAACGTATTATATAATTATATGTGAAAAAAATCGTTAAACTTAAATTCTGTTGTTTTTTTCAACAATGTTTGAGAAATACATTTATACTAAAATTATTATATTTTGATCAATCTGTTTCATTTCTAATTCATTTTTGTTACAGAGATATTATGCCCATACAAATTGTGTGAAAGTTTGATAAAAATCAAATATAAAATATGTTCTCTATCGTGTTCACAAGGACATTGTTGACGGACGACGGACGGACGACGGACGAAGGGCGATCACAAAAGCTCACCCTGTCACTACGTGACAGGTGAGCTAAAAAGACAATACTTTTCACCAAGGTCCAACCTTATTTGAACTGATTAGCACCTCTTTACTGTGATGCAATAAAATAATTGAATTAGCAGTATTTAAACCTATAAACAGTTCCTGTATGGTTATCTGTCCATACAGCCACTCTCCTATTTACTCTGAATGCGTGTTCTGAGAGAAAAAGAAGACGTTTCTCCATTGTTGGGTAATAGGGGGTATTCATGTCATTTCACCTACCAACGCAGCAGAAGATATTTTGTCATTTTTTTGTCAGGGGTCAAAATGTTTCTTTAAATCTTTAAAACAATTTACAGAGTCGCATTTTATCTGTGGAAATGTGCATGCTAACTAATATCTGACAACTGCTTCGCAACTTTGTGGCAAGAGAAGCTTGTGCATATCTAGCTTTTCCGATATCCCTGAAGCATAAAGTTTAAACATTAGCAGAAGTACCGGCTCCGCGAAGCGACGTCAACAGCGTTGCATTTGTGTTAGACGTTTAAAAAAGAAAACGAATTATTATTCTGTCCTAAACTGAAGAGTTGAAACTTCGTGGCATATAATGGTATTAAGTAATGTTCAGGTTTCTACATCAAAACATCAAAAGACTGCATATAGAAGTTAGCACAGTAGTAGATAAATTCGCTATATTTTCTGCATAGAATTTTCAATCTTCTGAGAGTAATTACACATAGCCAGGCCAATTTTTGAAAATATATCATTACTAACATTATACTCATCGATGACAAATAAATCACAAAAAACACCAAGAAAAGTAGAGGTCATGTTGTTTGTTTTCTAAAAGATTTTTGTCTGACATGTCTACAATATAGAACATCTTCCAAACTGACAGCTAAAATGTGGGAATGAACAAATGTATAATAATAATTTTATGTGTATACATTTCCATTAATGCAAACATCTTCTTGAAAGTGCTACAAAAATGTCAGGTTTAGGTTCACAATAAAGTAAAAACAGAAAATGGCTTACATTAGACATGAAGATGCCTCTTTTACGTGTGCTACTTGATTACCTTTTAATTACTATTAAAAAGACTCTTGAAGTTTACGGATGATTCAAGCGTCCCTCTTATTGTTTCGATTGCGGAATGAAAAATTAAGTTGGTGTTTGTTGAATATAGATAAACGTCAAAGATATTCTTTTGTAGAAGAAAACGGCGTATACACAATTACACGATTAACTAAACCCTTACATGACCAACTTTATCTGAAAAAATTTTGATAATTGAGAACAAGAGACATGAATATTCTCTGAAAACAATATTCTAGTTTTAGTAACATTGACATTGACCTTACAGTGACATTGACCCAAGTGTCCAAAAACAATCCCCTAGTTTTCCTTTCCAGTTGAACTACCTACATACAAAATTTCCATTGCAGTATCCCATTCCTGACTACAGTTATTCAGCGAAAATTATTTTTCTGTTTTTAGTAACAGTGACCCAAAACACAATAAAAAGCTATTTACTCATAATACGCTTGCTGTACACTAAGTTTGGTGTCAGTATATCAATGACAACTAAAGTTATAAACCGGAAACAACCTTTTTGATTATTCCACAAATAAAAGGTAAATAAAACAAATTAAAATCTATTGTTTTGATAACTGTGGTCTTGACCTTGACCATATGGCATCTAAATAATATTAAAAAAAATGAAAAAAGTTCATTCATGACCGGGATTAGAACGGTTACTCATCCATCGAGCGTCAAAATTTCTAAATTACAAATGGTACAACAGCCCTGTACGCCAAGTTTAATTTCACAGTATCAATCGGAACAAAAACTGAGCTGAACCATTTGTTTTTCTATTTTTGGTAACAGTGACATTGACCTTCACTTCATTGTTATTAAATTATTTCCCAACTTTGGTCTTACTATAAGCTACCTATAGACCGTATTTCATTTCATAGTTCAACCCATATTGTACTATTTTTTTAACCTGTCAAATATGCATACATTACACGCTCTGTTCATCCGATATTTTAATATTCGGCCCAACTTCGGTGCTATCCGTATGTTTTACGGAAACAAATTTTGGTAAAGTGTCTAAATATCATTATTAGTTTTGTAAGTGAAACACACTTACATCGATCGTATCTGTGGCTCAGTGGTTACAGCATTTGGCTTGAATGTGGGAAATCGCTGGTTCGAGCCCATTAGCGAGCACATTTTTTATTTTTAATTTTCAATTATTTACATGATTTATATGACTTCGCTGACAGCAGTACCGACACCGCGAATGAAACTGAATGATGAATTTAGCTAGTTGTAATTCATATTTATAAATTTGTATAGTCGTGAAATGAACTGTGAAAAAAATTACACAAAAAATATATAAATATAAATGTGAAATTAATAAAATGAAGGAAATACTGAATAAAAATGTACATTTACAGAGTGTTTGTTGAAATTTGTGGAGAAAAAAAACCTCAGATACTGAACGGTATCGATCTTACGAACTCCAGGTTTCAAGCTATTGACGATGACCACTGAGCTATCATGTCTTGCGTATATACGTATACACGCTTTAAAAATAAACTATTTTAATTGCTGGTTACTTTCCATATACAAAACGGAATGTACCGAAAATCAACCGAAGATTAAAATATTCTATGCACCGCCCATTTAATCAATATGCATTTGACAGTTCAATAAAATAGGACAATACCATGTATGACTTAGTAAAATCTCATGCATAACTTCTCATAATGAATAACAGTCATATAATGTATCATGACCCTAGGTCAAATACCTTTTGAAATATGCACGACAGAAAATTTAAAGCTATTATTTTGACTTATTTAAGGGCAACAACTCTGGTCTGACTGAGTTTAATACTAAACAAAACCTCAGAATCTCTACTATACATGATGGATTACACTGTTTCATGATTTCATGAGTCTAGGTCAAAAACTTTTTGACATACATGCGGTACAAACCTACCTCAAGCTATTTATGCATATGTTTGAATAATTCAATGACCAAAACTCTACTTTTTGAGATACATGCTGCGGCACAAACACTTTGGCCCTTTACGCATAATTTTGACAAAGTCAAGAGTCATAATTCTGGTCTGACTGAGTGTTATCCGAATCAAAACCCTAGATTGACCACTTCACATGCTGAATAATAGTAAATGCTTCACAACTCTTAATTCAATACTTTTTGATATACATGTATACGACACAAACTTTTAGGCCCTTTATGCGTATTTGTGGCTAAGGTAAGGACAATAACTCTTACTTAGTGAAATCCAAAACAAACTTAGGTGCACAACTATACATTCTAAATAATGAGTCCATAATGTTTTGTGACTCTATGTCAGACCTTACACATTTTAATCAACTATTTTAAGCCAAGGGTTATTCCTCTAAATGTCAAAACAATTCCAGGTTAACAACTTCACATGCTGAATAACAATCATGTAAAGTTTAGTGACCCTAGGTCAAGTAGTTTTTATACATGCAAGACATAAATTAGCACGGTTTGACAAGGGTAAATCTATTTGCCCTCACCAAAACACCTAAATATTTGGGGGGAAATACAGAAAACAGCTACGAGGGTTGTAACCAGCCACAATCTGTTTTGCTGTCACACATACTCAGGACAAATTAGGTGACGGAGTTCGCGTGCAATGCCCCTGAAAATAGTTGTGAACAGCTCAGATGCATATTAACGTATAATTAGAGATTTATATAATATTTTGTATGCTTACAAAGGCCCCGTGATTGTTTTCAAAATCAGGATGCTATGGTGGGGGTATGAGAGGTGCAGTAGGGGTACGGAGGTTCTGTTAAAAGAACTTTGTTTTTTTGCAGTCTGATGAAGGTTTGAGACAGGAAATCTCTGCAATACACTACAGTTTCATACGTGTTTTGTGTCATATTTAATGAAGAATACATTATATTCTAAGGACATATTTTAAATTCAAAAAGTTGATTAAAGAGTTCAAGTTAAAAGTATCTTCGTTAACATTTTAGATACTCGATGTTAAGGTAATATAATGATGAATTAGCCTTATTAGTTTTTACCAGAAAAGTTTTATTTTGGGCGAGAGAGCTTTGTAGAAATGCGTAACAAAGATGATTTTGGAGTTTTCGTAAGTCAAATTTTGAGCAAGATACAGTTATATGTAAAGTTTTATCAATACAAAACTGATATAGATAAAATAAGCATGGATGAGCAATTAAGATCACATAAGTGTGTTCTAAACCTCGCTCGGGGATTAGGATTATTCATATGGAGGAGTCATCAAATTGACTTTTGGAAAGTAGTTGGTTCTACCTAGGTTCCCAACCATTGCTGTAAAGATGTCCAGAGAAGCACCTTGGATTTTTTAAAACACCAATAATCTGAAAAATTACCGTGCCATCTAAACTGTTTTTATGACTCTAACCCCCCCCCCCCCCCCCCACCCCCCAAAAAAGAAAAAAAAGTTCAGTTTCAGTTTATATTTGGAAAATCGGCATATATCATGCTTTTGGCCAACAACAAATATTAACAAATGCTTTCCAACGAGGATTTACCACTTTCTGTGCATTCCTTCCTAACCCCATTACATCCGAGACTCCTATTTGCACCGTACAGATTAAAAAAAATACTTTCAAATTCGTTACAAATGCATAATACGTAAACGTTGATGCCGTTGTTCCTTAGAAGGGTGTTATATAAAGATCCATGTGTATATACTAAGCATCTTATGTAAGTACAAAAAAAAAATATTCAATGCTATGGCTGGAATATCATTCTCAAGTAAAACCAGGTTTTTTTACGAGATGCAAGGAAGATTGTCATCCCACTCTCAAAATATATATCCCGAACATAAAATTATAGGTCCCTTACTTTATTGTCATGGCATAATTTACGCACGATAGCAAACATTTTCTTAAAAACATTTAAAGTATGCATGTTTGCTGCGTTTTTAACAAAAGCTCCGCCAAGCGGGGCAATATACGCCCGAAGGGTTATATCAGAGGATGGAGCAAAATTTCAAGAACTTTACTCTTAAAACCAAAAGGACAGGAACAACAAAGAGAAGAAATTCAATAAAAAATCTAAGTCCACTAAAAAATCCTTACCAGGTACAGATATGTCAAAATACACCTACAAATTGGAGGTAACATCCGTGTTGTACCACAGAAAAGTAGTTTCGGTTTTTCTCCACGGTCAATAATAAAAATTTTAAAAAAGCTATTTATAGTAACATTAAAGGGAAGTAATTAAAAATAAAACTTTGTAAGCGAACAAAAAACGGATCTGCCCAATATAAACAAGAACACCGCAATGCAGAACAATATACACACAAAACAAAGTCATATGATTTTTGACCTCTAAGGGTGACCCTGATATGCGTGATAGTAAGAGAAAATATCACATTTAGTTTCTTGTACTCTTACTTATGCAATCATTTACACTATCCATATTTCGCCCACTAATATACCCATCTCTCTACACGAACGCACATATACATAAACATGCTAATCCACCATCTGCCCTTATATATTTAGTAGAAGCTTGTCGTAAATTACTTGCGCTATTTCAAAATAATTTCACATATATTTGTCCTTACAGGACTATAAACCGAAATCATTCAAGCAAGCGTTGTTGGCCGATCTACAACCATCGTGGCTCTCTTCTTCAAACACTTTTGATAGTTGTTTTTATACACGCGTTAGTAATCTTCAGCAATCCACGGCACAAAGTGAACTACCATGATCGCCCTGTGTCTGTCGTCCGTCGTCAGCAATGTTACAGTTAACACTGCAGTGTCCAGTCTTCATGTCACTTTTTTAACAGAAACATCTGTTTGATTCTGGGTCATATGGGATCAAATTTAAGGTAACTATGTCAAGTTATTCTATATGAGACCTAAGCGAAATGTCTTAATGTAGTCCAGGTGAAGTTTAATACTGGGTCATTAGGGTCAAAACCTGATAACGAGGTCAAATCACAAAAAAAATTGTTTACAATATAGAACACAATTTATCTTTCTGATTTATATAAAACCTGGTCAAAATGTTGTCTTTATAAAAATATACGTCCAGATCAAAACTAAGCCATTCGAGGTCAACAAGCAGGTCATTTAGTCAAATTCTATATGGGTATTGTTAACATTCCAGAAGTCTTTATTGTTTATATGATATGAGGGTTTCGTATTTAAGAAACCTGACCTGAATGTTTATTTTTTAAAACCTATGCTAAGTTTGAAACTGGGTAATCTTTGGTCAAAAGCTAGGACTCTTGCGTCTCTGCAATAAGAAATATTAAGAAAATGCGCCCGTTGCACGGTGGAAGACAAATTATCACTCGTTCAATATGCGTATTACCCATTTACCGAAATGCGCGTTTTAGGTAAAACATGCGCAATTGAAATGGGTTTGTACATTTTCCCGTTCAGACAAAACTGCCTGTACCACTAGTAACTTATGTTAACTAGGTGTCTTGATTTTTGTTCATTAGTCAGTTATGACTGGAAATATGCCGTAATTGCACCCTATCATTACGGAATGAATGAAAATGCATAAAGGGGAAATAATAATGAATATGCAAATTTTTCATTCCTTCTGAATGTTATCTATAGGTTGCACAAACCATTAGGGGTAGTGGCTGGGAACGAGGTCAATATACACTCACACCGATAGATATTCAAAATTGGGTATTATCGGACCAGATTTTAAATGGAAAACGGCTACATATCCCGACCTGGATACCCAGGCAAGCATGCTAAGAATCAGGAATCCGTTGTCTTGGTAGAGGACTAGGTTTTTGGTTGTTGATATTTAGGGCAACAAATTAGAAAGTATCAGATACTAGATTTCTTGCAAATTCATATGTGTAAACTTAATTTTCCGAGATATTTTGAAAGGAAACGCAATAGGCGATGTTACAATGGTTATGTGCTGCATTGTTAAATACGTCTCGTGTTCAATTTGTAGATCTTAATTTGTCAAAGAACATCTGAAAATGCTTTTTCACAGAACATATTTCCAGCTGAATATAAGTAAATTGACATTTGACACTTTAATAGTCTAGCATGGCCGATATTATGCTCTTGGATGTCCACGTTTGGTTTGGTTTCGCACAAGTCATATTATATTATAAAACGAACGGAGATATATTTCAGAAATAACAAAAAAAAAAACAAAAAAAAACAACAGTTTGATTTAAACCGAACGTAAATTTTCCAAAACCTACCTTTAGTCTTTTGGAACAATTATTTCAAGATTTGTGTCCGATGATACCTCGATCGACGTTATATCAATATAATGTATTTATATGTGTATTATTTTTCAATATATTGTATTTATTAGCTCACCTGTCACAAAGTGACAAGGTGAGCTTTTGTGATCGTGCGGTGTCCGTCGTCCGTCGTCCGTCCGTGCGTCCGTCCGTGTGTGCGTCCGTCCGTCCGTCCGTAAACTTTTGCTTGTGACCACTCTAGAGGTCACATTTTTCATGAGATCTTTATGAAAGTTGGTCAGAATGTTCATCTTGATGATATCTAGGTCAAGTTTGAAACTGGGTTACGTGCCATCCAAAACTAGGTCAGTAGGTCTAAAAATAGAAAAACCTTGTGACCTCTCTAGAGGCCATATATTTCATGAGATCTTCATGAAAATTGGTCAGAACGTTCACCTTGATGATATCTAGGTTAAGTTTGAAACTGGGTCACGTGCCTACAAAAACTAGGTCAGTAGGTCAAATAATAAAAAACCTTGTGACCTCTCTAAAGGCCATATTTTTCATGGGATCTGTATGAAAGTTGGTCTGAATATTTATCTTGATGATATCTAGGAAAAAGTTGAAACTGGGTCACATGCGGTCAAAAACTAGGTCAGTAGGTCTAAAAATAGAAAAACTTTGTGACCTCTTTAGAGGCCATATATTTCATGAGATCTTCATGAAAATTGGTCAGAATGTTCATCTTGATGATATCTAGGTCAGGTTTGAAGCTGGGTCATGTGCGATCAAAAATTAGGTCAGTACTGGTTCGAGTCGTAAATTCGGCCAGGTCGTAAATATTCGGCCACCCACTTTAAAGCTTTTTTTCGAGCCAGATGCTCGAGAATGCATCTGTGTCATCACAAGCAATTGCGTTAGCAACACAGTCGGCAAAAAACAACAAGTTGAGGCGAGTAGAAAAAAAGTTGTCCTTCCCTAAAGTTGTGTACTCTAAATAGCAAATATTTTGTCTCGCGGGTCGCGTGACGTCATCGCAAGCGCTCTTTTATGCTGAGGCCCAGCAAGAGTTAATTCAAATCTAAACTTTATAACACGAAAAGAACATGCGCTAACTAGCATACAACGCGTTTAAAACAAAATAAATGAATATAAAGTCTATCAATGTCATTGAATTTCCATGTCTACGTTGTTTTTCACGTTGACGTCATTTCCTTTTGAATTATCCATTTCAGGGCCGTAATACGTTTATTGCTTTGCCACGAAAAACGATATATAAAAAGGTGTTATAACAGCACATGAGCGCGAGAATCTCTTTACTCTCCTGTTAAAACACCTCCAAAAAATGACAAGAATAGCAGTTTTATGCTAGAATGTGTGACAAAAAGTGACGTAAAAATTGAACTACGTCATGCTACTGTAAGAAGGATGACAGGAACTTTTTTCATTTCTGATGGCAAATATTTCCCATGAGGAATGCTATTGAAAATTGATTGCAGTTTGTTGAAAAGGAACGATTTTGGCTGTAGCAATGATTTTTTTCCAAGACAATGTTAAAAATATAACCAACTTTATGTTTAAAAAGTGGCCGAATATTTACAACCTCTAGAAGGTAAAATATGGAGGCTAAACCCGTCCGTTATTTAAAGCGCTATTTTAATGTTTACCATACTGTAAACGGCCGTTAATGATAACAATCAATGTTGCTTGTATTAAAGCACAAATGGTAGAAATTGTATTCAAATTAATTGTATAAAGAAAGAAATATTTATGAAAAACCGCAAAAAGTGGCCGAATTTACGACTCAAACCAGTAGGTCTAAAAATAGAAAAACCTTGTGACCTCTCTAGAGGCCATATTTTTCATGGAATCTGTATGAAAGTTGGTCTGAATGTTCATCTTGATGATGTCTAGGTCAAATTTGAAAGTGGATCACATGCCATTAAAAACTAGGTCAGTAGGTCAAATAATAAAAAAACCGTGTGACCTCTCTAAAGGCCATATTTTTCATGGGATCTGTATGAAAATTAGTCTGAATGTTTATCTTGATGATATCTAGGTCAAGTTCGAAACAGGGTCATGTGCGATCAAAAACTAGGTCAGTAGGTCTAAAAATAGAAAAATATTGTGACCTCTCTAGAGGCCATACTTGTGAATGGATCTCCATAAAAATTGGTCAGAATGTTCACCTTGATGATATCTAGGTCAAGTTTTAAACTGGGTCACATGCCGTAAAAATCTAGGTCAGTAGTTCAAATGATAAAAACCTTGTGACCTCACTAGAGGCCATACTTTTCATGGGATCTGTATGAAAGTTGGTCTGAATGTTCATCTTGATGATATCTAGGTCAAGTTTGAAACTGGGTCAACTGCGGTCAAAAACTAAGTCAGTAGGTCTAAAATTATTAAAATCTATTGACCTCTCTAGAGGCCATATTTTTCAATGGATCTTCATGAAAATTGATCTGAATGTTCACCTTGATGATCTCTAGGTCAGTTTTGAAACTGGGTCATGTGCGGTCAAAAACTAGGCCAGTAGATATAAATATAGAAAAACCTTGTGACCTCTCTAGAGGCCATATTTTTCGTGAGATCTTCATGAAAATTAGTGAGAATGTTCACCTTGACGATATCTAGGTCAAGTTCAAAACAGGGTCACGTACCTTCGAAAACTAGGTCAATAGGTCAAATAATAGAAAAACCTTGTGACCTCTCTAGAGACCATACTTTTCAATGGATCTTCATGAAAATTGGTCAGAATTTTTATCTTGATAATATCTAGGTCAAGTTCAAAACTGGGTCACATGAGCTCAAAAACTAGGTCACTATGTCAAATAATAGAAAAAACGACGTCATACTCAAAACTGGGTCAAGTGGGAAGAGGTGAGCGATTCAGAACCATCATGGTCCTCTTGTTATCCGTTTTCATATTTAAATAATTTACCTTCAGAATCATTCGGTATTTCTACACAACCTGGTTCTGCTGCACACATGTCAACGGATGAAACTACAGGTGTTTTACAAGAGGAAAAAGGGACATTTAAAAAGTTTACAACACCATATCTGCCACACTGGTATGCAAGGAATTAAGAACTCCGTATTTTCTAAAGAAGAATGCTGAAATAGAGATTCCATATCTCAGTATATGTGCTATAAAAACATTGGTGTGATACAAATAAAAATATAATTATAAGACATAAAAGAAAATCATATATCTAAATACTTTATGTAAATATTTATTGATCTATCTATCTGCGTTAGTATAAATTAGTGTCTTGATGTACTTAATGTGTTAGTGGTATTTTTAGATATTTTTATTACATTTTTCTTGACTAACTATTCTTTCAGGACTTTTATCGTCAGCTGACAGTTGATTTTGATATTTAAAACATCGTATCAATATGTTTTTTCTTGTGTTTTTTTTTTGCGTCGCAGCTTTGTATTTTTGATACAGCCAGATTAATACAAATTCAAATATTTTAACATCTGACAAATAATTTCAACCTCATTTCAGTAAAAAACGGATGTTCTTTGTAATAAAATGCATGTTTTCTTAACTTCATAGCTGTGAAAACACGGAAAAGATAAAAAAAAAAATCTTTGTCAGACAATCTAAGTTTTAATGATGTCTAGTTGTACAGCAGTTATTACGATCTACCTAGACTGTTCCAATTATTTTGATTTGTCAAAAAAGCATGGTTGCCAGATTGCTTGGTCACATTTTCCCTCAAGGTATATATTAGGAACTTTAAAACATCTTCTTTCCAGAAACTGTTAGCCCGATTTAAATATAATTTCACACAAATGTTCCGTCGGTTTCTGTAACGGATTGTAAGATTGTTCAGATTAAATGATTTGTCAAAATGTCATAAACACCAGAGGGGGTTGTATCTTTTTATAGTATAGATCTATATGTATATAGGGGAAATTAAAAAAAAGTCTTGTGTTTCTTGATTGTTTCTTTACCATGATTGTTCAAAATAGTATGCTTAAAAAAAAACCACCAGAGATAAAATAATTTTAAGATTTTCAAACAGCATCTTCTAAAACTTGAAGTTCAATTTTGATATCATTCCAAGAAATGTTGCTTTGGTGACCATCTGTCAAGTCTTCATATTATCCGTTTCGGCGAAAGCATGGTTTCTAGATGTTAAAGGAGAAAAATCTTTAAAAGCCACCGCCTTCTAAACCACTCGTTTACAAAGTGCTAAAAGTGAACTGTTGCGATCACTCACCAGTCAGCCCGCCCGCTTAGCTCGATAGGGGGAGCGCAGATGTACGTATCGTGGGGTCGTGAGTTCGATCTTCGGGCGGAACGTATGTTTTCCTTGACGATTTGATAAAAAGCATTGTGTCAGAAATCATTCGTCATCCACCTCTGATTCATGATGGGAAGTTGGCAGTAACTTGCGGAGAACAGGATTGTACTGATACAGAATCCATGAACCCTGGTTAGGTTAACTGCGCGCCGTTACATACCTAAAATACTGTTGAAAAACGGCCAAAACAAACACTCACCAGTCGTCTTACATCGTATTTCCCTCCGTTCGTTCATCCATTAACACTTTTATTTCAAAAGACAACTCCTCAGAAACCACGCAGTGGAAGCTGATGAAACTTGGTAAAGATGTTTCCTGGATTGTTTTATATCAAAGGTTTTCAAACAATTCAATTCCATGGAGAATTCTGGTCGCCATTGAATTAAAAAGAATAAATCTTTCAGAAACCATTTGTCAAATTTTGCTATCTGCTTGAATGCGTTCTATGCTCTCAAATTATCTCCTTATTGATTTGAATAGTTTATTTCCCTTATATACAGACAGCGAAACTGAAATTCTGACGTTTAATAAAATTGTTCAAATTGTTTACGTTTCTAACATGGCTACCAAAGCTGAAAATGGAACATCGCCTCCTAAAGAGCTTGTTCTTACTCAGAAATATTCTTGGGGTAACCCTTGACTATTACAAAATGAAATGTTTCCAATTCTTTAAAAAAAAGCACAAAATGGCCTAAACAAATGATAAAAATTGGTCATTTGCTGGACGCTTATCAAATTTGGTCAAACGTTGTTTTTATGCACCTTTTTTCTTGCTTAAATGTTTTTCCTTAAAAATTGGTAGTTTATATCCGTGCTAATACAACTAAAGTAATAAAATGAACACACATTAAAATTGCAACACAGACAATTATGCAAATTGGTCGTTCGTATATATCCTTAACTAAAAGTTGACTTATAATATACATCGATTTTACGGCATTAGAAGTACGGCAAACGTGTTTCTGTCACCGAGAAAACAGAAACAGAAAGGGTAGATTTCCCGGAGGCACAGAACATCCCAAACACAGCCATTGAGTTATGCTTTGCAAAGTGGGCACGCAACAAAAAGAAACTGCAACGAAAAATATAGTAGACGGGTTGCTTCAAAATCCAATAGCAAGTAGATTTTAATTATAGGCAAAATACAAGAAAATCATCTTTCTTTAAGCTATGTAGTCGATTATAGATTTGATTCCAGAAATAACGCAGAAGTTCTACAGTGAAAATATTTCGTGATTTATATCGGACGACGATATCCGCATAATTCGTGCTGTTGAAATGGCGGCCAATAAATTGCGCCGTACTTTCTTCAATATTTTAAACGGTGTCTTCTCCCAGATAACCTTTTTAAATATATACATAGCCAATTTCATTCCTAAAGCTTTATATGGATGTGAAGTGTTTCACCCAAAACTCCTCTCTCGTTTTCTTGGAACAGTCTGATAGGCTTTGCCGAAATCAGCATGGAAGATTATGCTTGATAAAACATTTATATGCGTATACATAAACATACATGTATATATTTATCGTGTGGATGAAAATGAAAGACACGCAAGACTATAGATCATCTAATTCTTAGGACATTTTACGATAGGAACAAACCTTGTGACATTTTGGAATATATGTCGTGACGTACCGGCAATGGAAACATACTGTAACTTGTGTTGTTCCAAAAATGATTAGCTCTGATATTTAATGCTGTTTTACGTGTTTAATAGAAAATCAGCGTAATCAGATGTGTGATTCGTTACTAGGTCTTGTTGCATATAGAAGAAGCAAAATAAATGTAAAGTGCTGATGTTATCTTTATAGATTATTTACGTAAACAGGATTAAATTGAAATGCACCCTGGCCTATTTTTTCAATCATTTTGATATAAAAAATTAATTAAGTATCCATTTGATGGTGACACATGTTTCAAAAATGAATATCACAAAGTGCAGAGTTAGCGTTTCCATTTATTCTAGAGCCTGCTCTTCTCATGTTGAAAAGTTATCAATTAATCGTGATCCTGTACGAAATAAAATTGTACGGCATTAAAAGACCTGTTTTTTGTTCGGAATTAGTCATGATTATTTCAGATTTACACCTGTAGCTTTTATATAACAACATTGATATTTTTCAACTGTCACAGCTGCAAAACGACTGTAAAACAGTTTGTATTATATAAACTAGCTTGCAGCCATAAAAAGGAAAAAGTTACAGCTATGAATATGCCTAAAAGTTACAGCTTTATAAATGTTGCAGGTGTTAGAAAAAGTAATTCTCTAGAAAATATAGTAATTATTACAAAAATGGAAAAAAAGATCTAGTAAGAAAAACAGAACAGTATGACATATGCTTACAGTATAGCAATTGCAAAATTCAAGAGCAGGATAAAGAGAAGAAACTATGCATCAGATCTCGTTTGTTAAACTTTTCCTGTCATGAAAACAGATGACAATCTTTTCGTCATTTCTTTTAACTTATCAGCTTCAAATGTAGTGTAAACAGTTAATGCATTGTGCTTATACGTGTTCTTTTACAAATATATTAGATAACTAAGAACTCTCTCAATGGTTAAAATTCCAATATTTAAGAAAGGTGTCCATGTGAATTTCAGTCATATCTCACCACAATGCATTTTTTAAAGATAGTTGACAATACTGATGTTTCCCTTCAAAAAGGTTACAGCTGCGACATGACCATTTTACAGGTGAGAGTTTCAATCGTAATTTTACAGTGGTATCTCTGAAACATGCATGTTTTACATCTGTAAGTTTCAATTATGTTTCTGGTCATTTTCATCATACTTCATGTAAAACAGGTCCTATTTTCGTACAGGACGGTATGTCTGTGGTTCGAACTGGACAGGAGTATTTTATCCACCAGTGGGATTATATCCATTAGAAATGTGTGTTTTAATCAGAGTTGCAGATGTTTGGTATTTTCATTCATAAGATTTAGGTCATTCAGATTGTAGAACTATTTTTGTATTTTTATACCGCTGATGTTTTACAATTACTTGATAGTTTTATTTGAAACTTTTATATGAAAATAAGACATGGCCAGATTAGAGCCACCAAGTCCTGTAGGAAGGTTATTTCATCATTTTTGACTAATATGTCCTATTTTCACTTACTTATAAATGGATTTTTATTATGTATTACTACATTGTAGCTAATTTGAGGCTGGCCATTCAGCTAATCTTATAGTTGTTTTTAATGTTTTACATGCTACTTTTATATTTTAAGAAGATGGTCAGATAGAAGCCAGATATGAGATGGTCTAATTATTGATTTGTCATTGAGTTTTGTTGTAAACAGATTACGTAATCAGGATAATGCACATTCTTAAGTGACTAAAGTGCTCAGAGGTGTATAAACTGAGCAGGAACTGCCCTCAGAATTTTATTCTTCATCATATTTTCTAAACAACAGAAAATGCTCTAAAATAACTCATAAAATCTGCAATAAAGTGTCACTAATTGAAATATTTGTATCTGTATTCTACTTGGAAGGCATGCATGCAACCTTGAATCTTTGAATTTTTAAATGTTCTGTTAACATTTTAAAGCAAGTCAACACTAATTACCAGAAATGCATAATAACAAGACCAAGATAAGTTATTGTAGTTATTATTTGATTACATACATAAAGTACCATGTGGTCGCGAAGCCTAGATGCTGTTTGTGCGTTATTTATGAGAAAATTAGAAATGGCCAGATTAGAGCCACCTGTAGAAAGGTTAGGATTATCATTATTTTGACTAATGTGCCCTATTTATATGGATTTTTATTATGCATTATTACATAGCACTTAATTTTAGGCTGGCCATTTAGTTTATCTTATAGTTGTTTTTATGTTTTACATGTTACTTTTATAATTTAAAGAAATGCACTGCTCCTAAACTTAGCCCATTATGGCATCAGGAAATCTACTCATTCTTGGGTAAAAGCATTTCTGGGTAATAGAACTAAAAACATTGTGGCCGATGGGGCAACATCCAGCTCGTCTCCTTTACATAAATGACCTGCCTGCGTCTTTGTTTTCCAGCGTACGTCTTTTTACAGATATTCATGTAGTTTATAGGACTATAAATTGCCATAATGATTCAGCTCAGCTGCAAGGGGACCTTGACAGTTTATCATTATGGGAGCGGAAATGGAAGATGTCATTCAACAAATGCCACATACTGCATGTCTCTATTTCCTGAAAACCTATAAATACAGTCTACACCTTGCACAATCAGCCTCTGTCTGTTGTCAGTCAAGCCACCTATTTAGACGTGGAAGTATTAAATTCATCTTGACATGTTAATAAAGTTTCTCATAATGCTAATCAGAGCTTAATTTTCTTTACACGTAACATATATTCTTCAAAAAGTTCCACAAAGGCTGCTGCTTATAATACTACTGTAAGACCAACTTTAGAATACTGTTCTAGTATATTGGATCCTTTCCATCAGAAGGATAGAGATAAACTATAAAACATTCAAAGACAATCTGTAAGATTTTTAACAAATAATTATAGGATAAGATTAGCGTTAGTTCTTATGAAGATCCCATTATTCACTACGGCGCTTGTTCTGTTTGGTGCAGAGTCAACGCTATACGTCTACATAAAAGTGTATGCAAGTCACGGGGTGTGACTGTATATGCTTGCATGTTATTCCCTCCCTCTCTCTGGCGTACGGATTTGTTACAGTTGAATATCAACACGTTTGCATGCATGCCACTGGAAATGACTGTGAATGTAAATGGGCTAACGTAACATCACAGTAAAACCTTAGGCATCCTCGACCGTAAGGAATCTCTCAAAAGATGTACCTGGGGCGCGCGATGGGAGGTATCTTACTGGATATACATCCGCTGCCTTAAAATAATGACTTCTGGTTCTTACTGGAAGTGTGCGATAGGGTGATATAGTCAATAAGCTCATTCCAGAAGTCCAGGTCCTCTAAGCTTCTATCTATGTCTGTACGATAAACACACTGTATCTTTTTGATTTTCTATATCCGTATCATGTCGGTTGTAAGCTTTAGCTGGCCCACGTCATAATTTTCGTGCAATCTTAATTCTAAAATGTTTTTGAAGAAAATGTATTTTCCCTCTGACTAAATTGAGTTTTTCAGTAGTTAGTAAGTTTCTAATAATGCTCGCATGAATTCAATGACATAGGGCGATTTCCCAAATCGTGTTTGTACCTGTAATAGTTCTACAGAAGCGTGTTGGTCTTTATTTTCCTGAATTCCCCTCGTATCAATGAAAACATACGACTCAGATAATGTATATATCTGTATTGTCTACTGAGATAATGTCGGAAGAGCCCCGGATGGATAATCCTTTCCCAAACTTGCTGGATAAACTTTATATATATATATATATATATATATATATATATATATATATATATATATATATATATATATATAATTTCAGAATATAGCGCAGCAAAATTTCTGCAGTATGAATGTGCTAAAGATAAAGTTATGACAAAATGTATATATAAAGTTATGGCAAATTGAATATTTGCCGTAAATACGGTCACTGTACTGCTAGATGCATAAAAGAAACAGAATTAAACTTTACCATTGCAATGGCAGTTAAGATAAGTGAAAATGGTGACAAAAATGAATACTATAATTATATTTGTCACTTTATCATAGACAGCATACTGTTTGTTTGTCTATAAGTTTATTTATAGTCGCCATCGGTAACCCATATGGGAGACTCCTCCCGAAGACTGTTAGTAATCTTAGTGAGAGGATAGCGCAAGATACAGAAGACGCCCCAATTCCTGAAGCTTCCCTTGTTCTTTAGCATGCCAGGTGTAAAGCATCCATACACGGGACTCCAATCCCAATGTTAGTAATTTTAAGTTGGTGAAGCGGGGGCTCGGGTATTACCACTGGACCACTACGTCCGCTCTGCACAACATACTAAATAGTCTGGCTCCCGTTAGATACTTAAATACTCTCCTTTGAATTTCTATTTTGTAACTTTTGAAGTCTCAGCAATGTCCGTCCCGGTTCTGGTTATAGAAAAAAGAAATAATATCATTCAGGATTTGAATAGTTTGAGGAGTTTTCACATATGAACCAAACGTACATATTCATTGTGCGAGTCCTCTAGGAATTGATTTTTATCACTTTTAAGGATAAGATTAGCGTTAGTGATTGCAAGCAGTCCCATAAAAGACGCGTGCAAATATAGCTTTCAATCCTTATTATATAATTAGATTTTTACAGTATTTGTACAAAAATAATTTGTTTTCTTCCAGACCCACCTAAGTTACATCGCAATTCGCCTGTCAAATCAAACTGACGTCCCACCGAAATGAAGGAGATGACCATTTTTTTTGTTATTTTTTTTTCGTTTGAATAATATGGGTGGGGGGTGCGGGGGTGGGGGGGTGGGGGGTGGGGGGGGTGGCTGGCCCTATTACCTATTGTTAACGGATTGAAGCTATTGTTCTATTTTGTTCTGGCCCTCTCTTTCATTTAAGTTGCTCTACAGTTTGTTATTTTATATAGAATATCTTTGAATCCAGAAAAATATCACATTGTCCTGCCGGTTCAGTTTTGATCTTTTACTGTCAGAAAACGTTTTAGCTACAATATAATGGTAATCGATCTCCGAATTTGAAAAAAATCGTCAAACGACGCTCTTTTGTTTATGATATTTGGTGGACGACGACAGATTGCACAGCAGTTCGCGGAAAAGATACTATTGCACCAATGTTATTATACGACAATAAGCGTTTTTATACAACACATATAGTTAATGTAAGTATAAACAAAACGTAAAAAAATTGAAAACTTTTCAATATTTTGAAATTAGATCTGTTCACGTGTCCGGGTAAAGACAAAATCAAATATGACCATGATCAGTGTTTAAATTTAGTAAAAACGAACTACAATATTTAATTATAGGACATGTCTTAAATAACTCGACTGGTCCTACTTTTCCTCGTCATCCCATTTTATGCAGTATGCCATAAATAACTAACAGGATATTGAAATAGGCTATATG
This sequence comes from Mercenaria mercenaria, assembly GCF_021730395.1. Taxonomy (NCBI): domain Eukaryota; kingdom Metazoa; phylum Mollusca; class Bivalvia; order Venerida; family Veneridae; genus Mercenaria; species Mercenaria mercenaria. The sequence continues at coordinate 85,616,441 of NC_069362.1, read as the reverse complement.
ACAGTGCATGTTGTGCAGACTCTAGAACAGTGACAAAAGTCAATTACACGAAAGGGAAGTCAACACTAGAAATTACAATAAAGTGATCGTACAGAGTTGTTGATACTTACAAAAAGAAAAGAAGTCAATTTCCGCTTAAGATACTTTGGTAATTACCATAAACACACACATAAACCGTCGTTTACTACCAAGGTGTGTATATATAAGGCGATATGTATATACATAAGTTGTATACATAAAGTCAAAAGTTATTCTTTACATCCTCGAACAAACACTTGAACTTATTACAGGATCAACAAATATACTGTTAGAAATATAGCACATTTGCGGACCAAAAGGAAGAAAGAACATTAAAAGTGAAAGGATATTACATTAATTCATACAAGTCACTATATAAGAGAGACTGAAAGAAAGTGTTTCAGCATAAGGAACTATTATGTACAATGTTTGTGTTTACTTCTTTTAGTATCGCCAATATATATTTCATTGTCAGTACATTGAGAAACGGATCATTTAAAGATAGGAGCCTTTAATGTGCAAATATTTGGAGCCAGTAAAATGAAGGAGAGCGGCCTGGTTAAGGTGCTTGTGGACATTATAATGAGGTATGACATCGTTCTAATACAGGAAATACGTGATGCATCTGGAGATGCAATAGAACAACTGCTAGATAAAATCAATGAAAAAAGTCCTGAAAACACATTCGTAATGAAACTTAGTCCGAGACTTGGGCGAAGCAGTAGTAAAGAACAGTATGCCTTCCTTTATAGAGAAAAGTCGGGCTTAAAAGTGGATCGTGATTATGTCTTCGATGATGGTGGTGAAACACTAAATACACATACAACTACGGTTGATACATTTGAAAGAGAACCGTATGTTGTTTTGTTTGAGTCTTCATCAACAAAGTTAAAACGATTTGCCTTTGCAGGTTTGCACATTTCGCCGTCAAACGCAGTTAAAGATTGCAAGCACTTGAAAATGTGTTTGATGATATTAAAACAAAGCTGAACATCGACGATATAATGATCATGGGAGATTTCAATGCGGATTGTTCCTATGTTCCAAACTACAAATGGGAAACTATGCCGATAAAAAGAAATCCGTCATATACTTGGTGGATAGGCGATGAAGCAGATACAACGGTTGCAAGTACCAATTGTGCGTATGACAGATTCGTGTCCACAGGTCAAGGGTTCGAAACAGGTGTGGTCAATGGCAGCGCCAGTGTGTATACATTCGATAGAGCTTTTCAGTTAAACCAAACATTTTCATTAGATGTTAGTGACCATTATCCTATAGAATTTGAGCTTATAAACGACTCGGAGACAAGTGATGCCCAGCAAGACTGTGTGTCTAACATGCTATTATTAGTTATACAGTGTGTGATATTACGTCGTCAATTTTACCTTTTAAAACTATTTTAACTTTAATCCAAATTATTTGATAAATGCAATAGGCATTTTTTTATGTAAAAAAAAATGAACATAGGCAAATCCATACTTAAAGAAAGGCTAACATTTTTCAAATGCTTGTTTTGAGGGTGCATAATTAACTATCTTCAATCTGTCAGTTTGTTCAAAAAAGGAAGACCAATTTTTATTAGGTAAGAGGATTCAGGATTGGGATATAATGCAAATAAAATAAAAAAATTATAAAGATATAATGCTCTCAGGCTAATCAACGTGCAGCTTGTAAGGTCTGTTGACATTTTACTGAAGCACGGATGCAGTGAACAAAACGAGCAAATAAATAAACACAGTTGACCACCACCTTGGAACTTTGCACATTTCATCAGACTCGATAAAAAACCAGTCAGTTCTGCTATTACTTTGCTTTGTTGGCTTTCCTTGCTGCCCGTAATAATAAATGCTGTTATTCGTTCCAAGGAGAAATAAACTGAGACATCAGACTGGCAATGGAAGCATTGACATGTTTTTATTTGTCATATCTACTTATGCATTTTCATTCAGTAAGGCGGAGACATTATTTAAGTATCAATTTTAATAAGTCAAATCAAATTTATGTGTCTTTAAATGAACAGCGCAAATAAAACAATCTTTCATCAAAACATTATAGAATTCACAGGCCTTTCTGTTCATACAAATAAGAAGCAGTTTGTTTTATTAATTTCTATAAATTTATACAAAAGGCCATAATAGGCCTATGTCGCTCACATGAGGAGCAAAGTTTAGTCATTACCCTTTAAGCAGTTTATTAAAATTTATTTAACGTTTCTTCTTTTTTATTAGCTCCTCTGATTTTTGAAAAAATCTACGAGGTATTGTCGTCACTTGATCGTCGGCGTTGGTTACAATTTTTGTTTATGTCCGCCTTTTCTCAAAAAGCACAAGAGCTATAGCTTTGAAACTTTGCACACTTGTTTGTCATCATTATGTGACTAAGTAGGCCGAGAAACGTCCACCAAAGGAAAATATACGACAGGCATAACTAAACTTCTTTTTAATTACCTGTGTGCAGTTCTACTTGAATCAACAAACTTGGGAGGGTATGTGTACCCAAATGCTCTTGATTTTATTGGCCTTACACACTACACTTCATGGTGATAATCTAAGTTTCACTGGAATTCCTTTAAAACTGTTGAAGTAGCTCACAGAAAAAAATGGGTATGGGTGTTCTTTCTACACAGAAAAGAATGTGATAGGCACTACTACATTTTATGGTGATCATCTGTATCATGTATGGCGTTTCATTGGAATCCCTTTTTACCTGTGAAAATAGTTCGCTCTATAACTTTTGCAAACTAAAGGGGCTTTTGGTGTGCCAGTGCCAACATTCGCCCTCCCACCACAAAACAGTCTCGCACTACTAAACTTCATTGTGATGACCTGTTTGGAGTCATATCCCTAAAACCTGGAAGTAGTTCGTTCCGCTAACCAAAGACCACATGACTAACCGCTTGATTGACCGACCATAAGTTGACTTCTAAATTCGTTTTCTGGGATATAAAAATAAGCTGATCAATGGGACCTATGTGAACCTAAGATCACAATCACATATATATTTAACAAATTAACAAACCTGATCCAATAAGAACATAAATCACCAGGAAGTTAAATATAGAAAATATGCATAAACGTGATAAGTACTTCCTTGTTTTTACCATATTTGTACCAGTACGAACATGTTCTATCTTGCTACTGTTCTTAACCCTTAGCCTGCTAAATTTCTAAAATGGACTTTTCCATCATTCAGTTTGGGCAATACCATGTATTATTCGAAGGGGTGTTCACTGAAAATTTATTAACTGAATAGCGAACAGTGCAGACCATGATCAGCCTGCACGGATGTGCAGGCTGATCTTGGTCTGCACTGGTCGCAAAGGCAAAACCACTTGCCGCCAGCAGGCTAAAGGTTAAACCATACATTTTTAATATTATTGAAAAGGAAATAAAGGGTTAATAAGTCGACCGACGTTGTGGCAAATCGAATCAATGCTGAATTAATATTTGTTTTTTTTTTTTTATACATTTCAGTTGATGAATACTGTTGGTGAAACTAATACTGTTGGTGAAACGAATATTATTCTTTTTGTTGTAGACAAATATTCTGTTTCATTGTTCAAATTTTACAGCGATTGGGTTAATGAAATTTACTTTGACTACATAGTTAAAGTGCTGTTATTGCTATTCGTTTCAGACTCAACGTTTATTCAGTCCAAGTGTATACAAACTGTGTAAACTTTTATTTAAATATTTGTAAATATTTCATTCTGGTTTCAGATCCCTATACATATTATATTCTTTTCCATATTATTACATTACCAGTGTGTTTGTATAAAGTTATGTTGCGCAAGCAAGCTAGGTAGATGAAAATGTTAGGATATTTAAAATTACTCAATATGTGGTAAAATGTAAATATAATACCATAAAATATCAACAATTATGATGAAAGAAAAGATATAGGCAAAGCATAAAATGAATAAAAAACGAAGAATATGAATAAGTGCAATATTAAAAAACTCTAGACGTTTGCTTAAGAAAATGATTTTTTTTTAAATCCTCACAAATGATTTAGCATATAGCAATGTCGGTATATCGTGGTACGAAAAATGGAGGTCTGCATCAACTGCGCGACGTTTTCGATAAAGAGATGCATGAAAGGGCATGTTCGCAACATACCTGGTGAAAACAAGTCCTTACTGATTAGCTGAGCCTGTATCAGTTGAGTTTCAATAGACCTGCGTCACGAAACAAATACGATTGTTCGTTAGGCAAACCAAGATCTAACTTAAATGCAAAAGAAAACAATCATACACTTTTCTCATGGTCAGAACCATCTCTTTCATATTTTATATACAGTCAAAATTTCGAAAAAATATAGAAATGATTCTTGAGCCATATATGGAACTCTTCTGCTGATTTTTAAATCTTTTTTCATGCAGAACTAACAAAAGTATTTGTACTGCATAAAATTGTTTAGGTAAACAAACTAGCATGTTTTCTTATAAGACATTCACATCGTGATGGAGTATTCCGTATGTTCCTTACACACAACCGACTGCTTCGAGAATCTAATGAATTCTGTATACAAAACACCTCTACATAAAGTTGTATCAGTATATTTAATCCACTACAGATTGTTATTAAGATGTTACAAAATTTCATGCAAAATATGTATCAATTCTACAATATTACCATAGTATGAGACTTACGCATTACAAATACAGAAGACTTAAAACGAAACTACAAAAATATACTGAATAACCTTCACTGATATAACAGATTGAAAACAGTGTCATTGTCTCTTGTTTGCCATTAGTTTACAAGCAGTTTTAGATATACTGCATGAACTTCTTGATTTCAGGGCATGTTTGTATAATTGAACTAAAATCTGCACTGATATTCTTTACATTCTACTGTTTATAAAAGTTTAAATCTACAACAGCAAATAAAACCACATCATTGTGATCGATAAACATTTGTCTTGCGTATCAACAAACTTATTTGTAGGCTTTTTCAGTAGCAACCTACTAGCTGCACATTATAGGATTCTTTCACTAGTTGTAGTTGCAGATGGAAATCGGTAACGCGGTGCTGTCAATTTAACAAGTAAACAGTTAGCCGAAAGCAGGATATGCAAATCTGGACCTTCTACAATTGACTGAATCTTTTTCTTGCGTTTCAGTTTCAACCAAAATAGTAAAAATAAAATCAAACAAATGATTTTCTTATGGCATTTTTTCCTTGCATTAGCGTGTTAACAAAGCGCACGAAATTTTCGTGCGTAAAACGGAAGTACGTCCTGACGTTACGAAGACATTTAAACATATTTATATCGAAATCAACACCAAATCAGAAATTTACAAGTATACATATATTACACAAATACGGGAAAAAAACACCCCCCCCCCCCTCCAAAAAAGCAACGTTTTGGTTCTGCTTTTGTTTTATCAACTGCAGTGAAACGATGTGTTTTTTGCCATAGAAACAAAGAGGAACTCTTAATTCTGGTGTTTTGTAAAAGATAGCATTTATTCTTTCACCATTTGTACATACGTTTATCTTATTTTAATCTCTTTTCATTGTACTACATACTGTTTATGCTACTAAGAATTAATTTGTTCACAATACGTTATTTTGATTCATGTCTTTCACTTCACTGTCTATGTACATGTTAGGATGAATTTTTACATTATTATGTTAGAGGACCATATGTTAGACTGGCTATAGCCAAATATGTTATCAACTTTAAATGAAGTTATTGTTATTATTATTATAAGTACTGCACGAAGATGGAGTTTCCAGCAACGGATCACCGGAAGTCCTAGTCCGGAATGCAAGAGAATGGAGATAAATGGATTGAGAATGATACGGGACAATTTTAACTGTAATGGTTAATGATTGTGGTTAAAATTATTGTGTTCTACATTGTAACCTGATTAGTTGCTAACAATAATTGTAATTGGAAAAGATTTATATTTGTTTTAGATGAAGTTTTAGATGGAGTTTCCACTCTCATTAGTTGGAAGTTAGTCACACATGTTATCAGTGGTGTGCATTTTAATGTTTGTTTTCATTGGATGTCAACCGACGATCCCTTCCATGTGGCGGAGAAGACAAGGACCGCTCGTCAGAATTGTTTTTCAGGCAGCAAGAAATATCGAAGAGGTCGCTAAGTGTAGTCTCGGAATGACACTTTGCAACACTTGGGTAGTTCATCTCCTTTTTCATTGGTTTTGACGATAGCGTGTTTGACAGAGCTTTGTCTGGTTCTGGGTTGCCAGTCTGCATTGGATCTTGACATGTCTGAGAAAATGTCTTGCATTCTGAAATATAGAGAATCCTGTAAATGATCCATATACCCAATACTTTTCTTTACTCCTATGACATAAGATATTCGCTTCGAGGTCACGCTGATTATTGTAAAGGAGGATTTCATAAAACACTGTGTTGCTCAGAAAATGTCATTATATACTTAAAATATGGTAAATGTTACGTACTTTTCTGACATTGTTGTTTTATAATGAAACCGTTAGGAATATTGAAATTCTGATAATGTTCGTACGTGAAATTTTGCATTGTAGTTGTTAACGAAAAATATATTTCAGTATAAATATTTACTTTTTAACCATTTATTAACTTGTTTCAATTCTTAACTGAATACAGAAGACACAAATATTCGGAAACAGGATCCTAAGTTTATCAATATTATGGCTTCTAGTCACGATCAGCATATTCAAAAAGTCTGCGGGAATAAATTAAGCTGCAAACTGCTGTTAATTTATGGATGGCTTTGAGGAGACATATAACAAATTGTAAAGCCATTTGAAACACATTTTTCATTCCTTCAAATAATGGTTCATGTATTAAGAGACAGCACATCAGATCTCTTGCCACTAAACCCATTCTTTCTGAAAAAAATATTAAATACGCTTACATAAAATCAACCATTTAACTCTACAACCTCTACCACTTTTTTCAGTCTCTATAATAATCAAGACATCAAAACTCCTCGTCTATATAATTTTTTACCTGAAACATTTGCAAAGTGCGCCGCTTGTGCACCGGGTTCCCCATGTTTCCATCCGTAAATTTTATCTTGTTTTGGAATAAACAAGGGCATCAAATGGCACTTTGAATATCTTGCTGTCCGTCTTCTTACGCTTTTATCTGGAAGACAATTAGATAATGAACACTTTTCAACTTATGTTACAAATAATTCATGCAGTGTCAAGAATATAGCGCTGAAATCTGTTATCTTGTACATTCAAACGCAAAAGATTGATTGAAGCGTTTCTTTTTTCTTTTGTAAATTAACAATATTTATATCTCCTAAAACAGGGCGTTAAACACGAAATACGGAACGCATTTAAAGTTACTCGATAAAAGATATATACACCTTTTGGATGTTCTGGTCGTGAAGGTTTGAAGAACACATTTGTAGCTTTTGGAGTTTCGCACAAGTTATTATCAGGAAGCTTAGCCGTTCCGTCAGCAGTGCCAGTTTCATCATGATATTGTTTTACCAGTTTTCCTAAAGCAAGTCTATTCGGCATACCTGTTTTCACCTTGTCATCTGTTAAATATCAATAGCCATGTATGCAATCGTTTGACATATTACCTGAACTGTTTCAATAGTCTTCATGAGATACATTTTAACTTTTTGATCTACAGCGAAATAATTCATCATCAATAAAGTGTATGTGTATTTGTTATTTGCAGAGGAAAGGAATCCTCTTCAGAACCTTTTCCCGAGTAAGAGGTAATCTGCAAATCACCTTGGATTGATCATGAAAGACTAGGAGAAAGATAAATCAATGTACAGTGCAAAGAGCGTGACATTGTAAAATACAAACAGAAAACTTAAAGTGTTGATATTCTTACCTACTTTCACTGTTGTTAATATTATTAGATAGCAATTTCAAAACAGATTCGTACAGTTTATAATTTAGCTTAAATTCATCTGATTTATTGACCATGACCACTTGGCCGCAGAGACCAAGGATACAAAATGTCCAATCAAATAACATTTACCGGACGACCCTGAAGTCCCCAAACCAATGCCCTCGTCTTCAAAATTTGTGATTTCTCGAACCTCCGAATTTGAGAAGACACCTTCCGACCCAGAATATATACCGCTTTCCGAGTCCCTTACAGATCCATTGCTCAATTGCCTGAAATTGAAGGGATGATGCAAAGGAATGAAGCAAGTATTTGTTAAAGCTATATAGAAGAGAAAGTTACAGGACAGCGTTTCATTTTATCATTTAACAAGTTTTGTGGTCTTGTTAATGCTTTTATTTTCATTTTTCAATGATCTAACATTGTTTGGCAAGCCATCTATCGTAACTGCTTGTAATGTGTATTAACAAGTGTGTTTAGTCACATCTTCGATCCGAGTGTAAGTGATTTGAGTTTGTGGATAGAATTCATTCGTTTGATAGGTTACTTCGTATTCGCACCACTCCTTAATAACTTACTTCTCAAACTACTGAACATTCATACATCTTCAGAGTCTAGGTGAATGCAGTTTGGTTAAAGTAAGGCTTATGCATATCATTTACATTTTACAAATCGTTGCCAGCTTTCTATATAACTGTATATCACAAGATGTATAATATTTTAGTAATAAACTTTATAATGCAGGGTGATTTTAAAACTAGTAACACTCAGCCTACAAATAAGTTAGGCACATTCTGTTTAGAGTAGATAACTAAAATGTAAATGTGTTTAAAATACGTGAAATATAAAACAATTGTATCTTACCTTTTATAGCCTATCGTAGAAACGTTTGGCTTTGGATATTGTACAGAAGCTGACGTTTTATTGCAAAAATCCACATCTTTATGAACTGCTCCTTCAGTACCAGACAGTGTTTGGGGTAAAGTATCTGAATAAAAATACATTTAATACTTTTCTTAACTTTGTATTAATTAGTAAATAAAATGCAACAAAACGTATATGTATTTGAATTATAGAAGCAGACTGCTATGATATTATAAATATTTTCTTTATTACGCAGTGAAACAATTATTTAGTGGGAATTAAAATATATCTAACTTAAAAATGTAATTTGAAAACAGTTGCTTTACACAATATTTGTAAATAATTACGAAGTCTAAATCAAGATACACATATAAATCTAATTCAAAATACACTGATTAAGAAACTATTAGGGTTTACATAGTTCCTGCTTGTTTTCATCTTTGGTATAACTGTCTCATTTTTACAAAGGTGTCTTAAACTAATCAACTGTTTTAATAAAAGACAATAATTCAATGCGATCGATTTAAAACTGCTAGTTATACTTTGACCTTACAAGCAGTAATACTTGTCTTGGTTTGATGCATTTGGTGTGAATCTTTGTCATTTTGCTATGAAAAACACAAACAAATACTAAAACTGACACTGGTAGATGCTGGTCACCTTATGCTCAGCTTAGATTAGATTGGTATAGTAATACTTACAGTCGTACTCTGGCAGATCAAAATTCATTTGAAATTGATAATGGAATACACACTTATTTTCTTGCATTCTTTACAACAACCTAGGACATCCATATCTATTTGATAAGGAACCTGAAAATCCAGGACATCATAAAAACATCGTTAATGGGCTGCCTAACATTGGAAAACATATGTAGGTATTTGTTCTATTTTAAAGGAATGACTTTGGGAAGCAGCGAGAAAGGTACATATGACAGGGATCCTTAAAACAGTCTCCTTAAAGGATGAGCGGGTTTCATATATTTTTCCAATTAAAGTAAATGAACATCGGTTTACTTATATATTGGCCTCTTTTAAGGTAGGAGTGGAAAATGATTAAACAATATTTCTTTAATTGCATATTGATAAAATATAAATTTCAAATAATTTGCTTCATTCGTATGATGTTGATAAAACAAATTTAAGCTCATGATCTGGCAAGAAAATAAAGGGGAGCAGTTTGTGTTTTTTGTTTTTATTTAAATCCAATGAATTTAAATCGAATAGAAACTATTCCCGAAATAGTACTGTTTATAAATATAACCTAATATCTACATAAATAGAATGCACTTGCTAATCTTTATGCTTCAGTAATCCAGCCAATGATTGATTACTACACATTTGCAATAGCCAATCAGGTAAAAGTATAAGTTAAATTTAACGTTATTAGGGAAAATTCATTCATCAAAACCGGATACTTTCCGCACTTTTGTCATGGAATCGGGGCTTTTTATCTTTATTTGAGTCCATTTGGGTTTCACTGTGAGGAAACTGAATTTCTAAGAGGTTTTTTTCATTGTATACACTTAGCAAATGTAATTCAGAAATACCTAGATGTTTTTTTTTTTCCCTTTTTTTAGCTCATCTGATTTTTTGAAAAAAAAATGATGAGTTATTGCCCATCACTTGAGCAGTTGTCGGCGCGGCGTCGGCGTTGCTGGTTAAGTTTTATGTTTAGGTCAGCTTTTCTCCTAAACTATCAAAGCTATTGCTTTGAAACTTGGAATACTTGTTCATCATCATAAGCTGCCCCTGTATAGAAAGAACATAACTCATCTGCTTTTTGCAAGATTTATGGCCCCCTTTTGTACTTAGAAAATATCACATTTCTTGGTTAAGTTTTATGTTTAGGTCAACTTTTCTCCCTAAACTATCAAAGCTTTTGCTTTGAAACTTGGAATACTTGTTCACCATCATAAGCTGACCTGTACATCAAGAAACATAACTCCATCTTGCTTTTTGCAAGAATTATTGCCCCTTTTGGACTTAGAAAATCAGTTTTTCTTGTTAAGTTTTATGTTTAGGTCAGCTTTTATCCTAAACTATCAAAGCTTTTCCCTTTAAAAAAACTTGCAACACTTGTTCACCACATAAGCTGACCCTGTACAGCAAGAAAATAACTCCATCCTGCTTTTTGCAAGATTTATGGCCCCTTTGGACTTAGAAAATATCAGATTTCTTGGTTAAGTTTTATGTTTAGGTCAACTTTTCTCTTAAACTATCAAAGCTATTGCTTTAATTTGCAACTCTTGTTCACCATCATAAGCTGACCCTTTTCAGCAAGCAACATAACTCCATCTGCTTTTTGCAATAATTATGCCCCTTTTGGACTAAGAAAACTCATTTTCTTGGTTGAATATTATTTAAAGTCAACTTTTCTCATAAACTATCAAAGCTATTGCTTTAAAACTTGCAACAGTTTTTCACCATCATAAGTGGACACTGTACATCAAGAAACATAACTCTATCCTGCTTTTTGCAAGAGTGATGGCCCTGTTTAGACTTAGAAAATCATGGGTAGGACAATATTTCTATTATACAAAAAAAATCAGATGAGCGTCAGCACCCGCAAGGCGGTGCTCTTGTTTATTTATTATTCTAGCATTTCCCCCGTATCTCTTGTCTTTTTTTTTCTTTTAAGAATCTGCTTATTATTACTGTTGTCTAAACTTTCTCTAAAACTGTAAAAATTTTATTTATTGACTATCTTGCACCGGAACACTGTTAAATCATGCTAATTTACCTTTCTGTAATAACCCCATGTTGTACTATAATACCATGTACCTGGGTGAATAAAAGAAATGTTCTGTTCTGTTCTGTTCAGTAAAATATAAATGTTCCATTTGAACTATTTACACACTGATGTTTATGATATATATATTTTTGTGTACTAATTGTTCATTGACATTTATTCGATTATTGACTGCATCTTTAATCTGTGTTTACTTAGTCGTTTCCTGTTAAATACTGCCATATTTTTGTTTCACCAGGAATTAAGTTAATTTATGCACCGACTCCGAATTCTTCAGCGACTTTTTCTGGTTTTCCCTAATTGAGCAATTCAAGTGCCTTAACACGCTGTTCTAATGTCAAAACAGTTCTTTTTTATGTTTTTCATCAGCCATTTTTTGTAAACAAATAAGTTCTCGTCTCAAACAGCTTCACGCGAGATAAAGAACGGTAACTCTATCGTGTAAAATCTTGCGAGAAAGCATCTCAAAGTCGCTGAAAACGGTCTAAATATCGATTAGGGAGCCTGATTTCACAGTGGCTTGTCGCGTAAGGCAGGGGGTTGCTTAATTCAGACTCTTGTAATAGTAAATTGCGTCCGGAGCATAAAATAGGGTCGCATATGACAGAGAGTCGCTAAATTCAGGGGGTCGTTAAGGCAGTCTCGACTGTAATAACAAATTGATAACAGAAACTTTTTTGAGTTTATTCGTTTTACTCAATACATTCCTTTGAAACATTCATATTTACCGTATTTGAATGTCAGACATAGCTCAGGTAACTCTCAATGCAGTTTTACAATGTATATACTTAAATAAGTATGCTTGATATTATTTTAAAATTGAACTCTTTCAATGTGGTTATTTGCTTTTCATGGCTTTTATACGGCCGTTAATAGACGTATATTGTTCATGTGTTATCTGACCATTATCTATGTATACCTTACTTTGTGTCGCCGCAACTCACCAAGTTACAGTTTTCAAAGGATTCCCTTTTCAAACAAGTGTGTACACAAACAAGGTCTGAACCTGTGCACCGGGGATTGGAATATAGATTCAACATTTTGTATAGCAGTTTTTGTTATGTAATAGTTAACATAACATTACATAATTTTGTTAGCTTTAAAATGTCATAATACTTTATAGCCTCGTATAATACAAAAATTCAATAAACCTGTAGTGAAGACATGAATGTTCATAGAAGAACAAGTATTGACTTTGGTAAAAAAAAATTGTGTTACATATACAGGTGCAACACTTTATTGCATGTTGCTGCCCCTTTTTGCCCCTTTCAAACTTCATCAGTTTCATCAAAAATGTTCGGAAATGAGGTAACCATAACTTTTCCTGGCTTTTTTAGCAAATTATCTCCCTTTGCACTTGGTTTATTGTTTTCATATTACGTAACACTTAAAACATTGACAAAAATATTTTGGAACTTCAGACATACACTCAGTGTAGGCTGTCCTTTACAATGATTGGTTTGTGAGCTTGACTTTGACCTCATGCAAGATCCTTAGGGTCCTTGCATTTAATCAGTGTCAAAACTTGTAACTTCCAGTATTGATTGAATGCCCATTTCTCACATGCATGGATTTTTTTGCTCTCCATTGAAAAAAGAAATGACAGTACATAGAAGTCTTAGAATTCTGTTTTGCTCATTTCTGCCTATGCACCTTTGCTTGTTGAAAGGTCAAAGTCACGCTTAGAGATTTAAGGTGTAAAATTGGTACAGTGGACTTTGTCCAGACTCTAACTTCCTTATAGATTAGAATATTTTGTCATGTGCAAAAGTGCTTCATGCATTTCCATATGGTGTCATCATGGATATATTAAACTTAGGACAGTTGGACAGAGCTCCAGATAAGCTTTTGGTGCAATTGGGTATTTACCCATCACTTTTTGTCTGAATTAGGTATTGGAAATTTGAATTGGGTAAAAATAATATCATTACCCAGCCTTTTCAGAAGTAATTGGGTATTTGCTAAAACTCATTGGGTATTTTACCAATCTCGCAATAACAACTGAGTATTTTTTGCTTACAGTATACTGGTATATATCATTAAACAGATTGACTAAATACCAAAGTACTTATAATGGCCCCCTTCAAATGTTTAATACGAAAATGTTTTTTAAAAAATTGTAATGAATGTTCCATACTGTTGTTTTCTTTTTCACTTTAAATGCAGTTCGGAGATCAGTTCATCCACAATATCCCGAACGATGCGGTCACCGAAATATGCATTCTCCCAAAAGATGTCATCCAGTATTGGTGACACTACATCTCACAAAACAGTTAACTGTCACTGTTGAACAGCAAAATATCCCACTAATTTGTTTGTTTGTGCTGCAACAATGTTTTTTCTGCAACCTCTTTTACATTTTTTCGGCGTAAAATTGTTTACAAAGCGTCCAAATAACACTGATCAGTCAGCTGAATGGTCATGTGATTTTTCCGATAAATTTCAACCTGTTCTGCGGTAACGTATAACCAGTCAGTCAAAATCTAGCGTTAAAGTCTAGTACCCGTTCTAGTAATAAGGAAAATGCGATACGCAAGCGATTTTTTACGGATTGGGTAGTAGGAATTTTACTTGCGTTTCAGTATGCACGCTGTATGAATTCAATTGGGTTTTCTGCAATTTTAGTTGCGTAAATACGCAAATACGCAGCTTATCTGGAGCTCTGGTGAGATAAATGAGTGTCTTTGTACTTGTATTGCTTTAGGTTGCTGAGCAAAGCTGTTACAGAGGCTTCCTTGTGTGGCCCTGAAGATCCTGAAGATCCCGTGTTGAACGGGTGAAACCGGTTATTTATTTCTTTGTTTTTATTGATTTTTTTAAATGTTTATAGACAATATTAAAATGTAAAGACTTGAGCATCTTTCTCCACATCTTTTTTCCCATATATATATACAATGTATATATATATATATATATGCCTATATAAATTTTGTAAAAAAATAAGCTTGTATTTTCACATTTAAATATGAACAGGCAAAAAAATTCTGTATTGTACCTTTTAATTCTGTATTGGCTTCTGTATTGTATGCTCCCGGGACTAGTTTCTTTTAATATGCATTACCTCACACAGTTTTATAAATAGCACACATAAAACTTCACTTAGTTCAATTTTAGTATTGATAAAAATTGAATATTTCTTTCAATAACAAAACCACAAGCAAAAAGGTATAGGTATATAATAAAAGGGTCATTATAACAGTAGCTAAGACTAAGGTCTGGGATTTTTGTAATTCTGCTGTAGTAGATTTTGCAAGGTTGGATCACACTCTGCGCCTTGTGAGATCCGATCTGGCAAAAATCCACTCGAGCCGAATTACACCCATCCCAGATCAAGCAAACTGTTATAATAACCCTATTATATATCAAGATAATTATTACTTTGTCAAAAAACATAATCTTATTCAGTTGTTATATAGGGGAAATCATATTTCAAGATTTGTGCAAAACTGTATATGTTTGCTAACATTGCAAACAACTGATCACCTTTTCGAACGCTTGATTGTTGGGATAAATGCCCCACTGAATTTATTATTAGGCCAATACATGCATATCCATGATAAAATAACCTCATATATGCATGCTATTTTTGGATGTTCAGGTTTAAAGGGACCAAAAAGGTTAGTACAGGGATATTCTAAATGTCCCCAAGTGGTTCATGTCAAAATTTTGAGGTCAAAGATCACATTTTGTGTACTTTCTGCTTAATATGCTGAATAATAAGTAATATATGTGCATTTTACAACATTACAATGAAAATACTTGCATCTTTTTTCAATTTTGATTTATTTCTAATGGTCAATCGGCTCGAATTTGTGAATAGCAAAAAAATAGCAAAATTCAATGCCTTTTTAAAATTAAACAACTGCTTGTATTGTGCTATGAAAAATATGTTTGCTGAACTGAATAAACCCTTTCATTGGTAATCTTGTTAAACATAGGAAGTGGATATTTTTGCTTGGTAAAACCCAATTTTAATATCCTTCAAGTGTGACGATTTTGGTGCTCTTAGTTACAGCCATGAGTCATTGAGTAAATTTGGAATAATATACTCTGTGTCCTTTTCATTTTGCCATTTGTTAGAATTCTATCAAGAGTGGGTATTTTTATATATAGGCATAATAAATGAGTCATGTTCTATAACCAGCCATACTGCGCCCAGGACCCATGACCCTTATTTCTTGAAAATTGCTTGAAATGACAATAGCCCCCTTAATAAATCAGGGTTTTGCACATTTGAGAGGAGGGGAGCATACATGTTTTACAAACAATCCTGGTTTACAATGCCTATTCGATAGATTGGTTTTGGGACAACAGTGGGTTTAGCCCCAGTAAATTGGTTAAAACCCCCCAGTGTTAAGGGGTTCAACACTGACAGTGCCTCAATTGTAATCACTTTTGTACTGTCAACTGTATTTTCCCTTTGGGGTTTTTAAAAATGTTGATGGCTATCATGTCATTTCTGGATTCCATGTATTTGACATTTATTTTTCATGCATGACCAAACATTTCAGATTCCCTGCTGAAATTAACCAATTTGTTAATGGACTGGATAAAGTGGCTTCGTTGCACAAAGAGATCCTCCATCCACCTGAAGCATTTTCTAGTCTGTTTGTTCACAAGCGTTCATCTAAAGTTTGACACATTCAGTTTATTGTATGAAGTGAACTTCAGTCCAGAGGGTTCCAATAACCGAAGGTTGGAGAAGGATACAGTATACTGCTTGGAGGCATTCTTGATTGAATGTGATGGTAAAAATAAACTGCATATGAATATACTACTACCCGTACTTAGCTTTGAGGATATAATGAGTGTCTTTTCCCTATTGAATTTATTAAACGAGTAGAATAAAATAACAATTTTGTTCAAAATTTAATAAATTCAATGTGGAAAGTCACAAAGTAATATTCTTTTTATCACATGTTAGCCCTTTTTTGTTGAAACATCAAAAATTCGACTTTCTTTTACATATAAAAAAGACAATTTGACTGGCGTCACCCATACTATAAATGACGTCAATGTCAAAGCTTTATTACGCTAGTGTTTTATTCATTTTATTTAATGGCTTATTACACTCCGCGGACGTAAGACATGTGATAAAACTTCATAATGAGTGTACTATTATGATGGCTGTGAAACATTCTATGGGCACACTTAGGTTAAAACTTAGGTTTGCCCTAACCCTGCACATTCGTTTGTCAGAGTATTGACAGGACAATTTCTTGAATCATTTCCTTTGGGTGTTTCGTTATGAAGAGGGGAAAAGTGTATTATTGTCTGGTCCTGATGTAGCAAACAGTAATATTTCCAGACTAAGGGTGTGTGTAATTAAGTTTGTTCCAGTTTTCAACACAGGGTTATTTTTCAGATCACTATATCTACAGTGCTTAAAAAGTGTGACTTAACCCTTACCCTGCTAAATTTCTATAATGGACTGGTCCATCTTCCAGTTTGGGCAGTAACCATTTATCATTGAAGGGGTGTTTACTTAAAATTTACTGACTGAATAGCGAACAGTGCAGACCATGATCAGACTGCACGGATGTGCAGGCTGATCTTGGTCTACACTGGTCGCAAAGGCAGAAACAATCGTGTCCAGCATGGTAAGGGTTAAATAGTGTCCTTTTTAGAAAGTTAAATCAATAGATTTGTATGTTCAAATATTTTCTAGATAATTGCATTAAAGTAATGGATAGGAAAAATAAACTGTCTTGTTTGGTCTTTACTAGTTTTAGACATGTTAAATTCTTACATTGCCTCAATACTTTCTTGCATTGCTAACTATTGTTTTCATACATAACTATATTTTAGACATATCTATTTAAATTAACAAGGCGTAACATTAACTATCAAAATTTTAAAATAACTTGAACAGTCATATGCAATTTGTAATATATGGGAATCAGTTTTGATTTCTTAAATTTACATAAACTGTTTAATTATGCTACTGAATTTTAAAAAACTACTGGAACAACCTTATTTTTTTAGCTTGGTTTCACTTGTAACAGGAACAGAAACTTGGGTTGGTACTGGGGATATTATCATGAACTATCTGGTCTAGTAGGTAAACTTATGTCTATAGTCCAGGGCCCGGGCCCCAAATAGGAGTGTTGTATTTTTAACTTTATATCTCAGTCCTCGAATTTTCACAATTTGTGCCCCTTTGCTGTTATGCAACAAACAAACAATGTACTATTAGCTCGATATTTCGAGGAAAAGACTAGCTATTGTACTCGCCCAGGTCAGCGTCACTGTCACCTCTGATTAAAGTTTTGATAAAGTCAAATATCTCTGTTTCTTTCAAATCTATTGACTTCAAACTTAAAATATAGTTAATCACTATCAAAGTCTGCACCAGGAAAACAATCCCCATAACTCTGATTAAATTTGTCAGAGTTATGTCCCTATTTAACATATAATTTTTATGCCCCGGCATCTTCTGATGCGGGAGGCAATAGTGATTGTCCTGTCCCCTTGTCAGTCCGTACGAGTTAACCCAAAAGGGACCGTTTCGTCTAGCTTCAATTTCCCCATACTAGAATGACTTGATACTAAAGCAGATGGGAACTGTGACCATTCCTCATCTTCAAACATCACTTGACTGAGTTTGACCTTTACCTTGTTTTGGACTTAGGTTGCTTTGTATGGCCATCTCTTGGTTAACCAAATGGGACCGTTTTGTTAGTATCAGTACACCTTACAAAAATGACTTGATACTAATGCGATGTAACCTGTGACCATTTTCCTCATCCTCATTCATCACCTGACCTCAGTTTGACCTTGACCTCGTTTTGGACTTAGGTTGCTTTGTATCGACAAGGATGCCACCGGGGGCATCAAGCGTTTATGGAACGCACTTCTTGTTAAGTTTTTGTTTTGGATAAAGTCCAGTATCTGTTACTATCAAAGCTTTGACTTTAAAAATTAAAATAGTTATTCACTATCAAAGTCTGTCTGTTGGTTAGCAATTTCTTTCCCCTCTGTAACTCTTGAACCCTTGAAGGATTTCAAAGAAACTGACACAAATATTCACCCCATCGAAACGATTGTGCAGGGGCGCATGTTTCGGATGGCTCACTTCAAGGTCAAGGTCACACTTAGGGGTCAAAGGTCATATGACTTTTGTTTTGTGTGTTATTGCTCTGCATTTGCGTTGCATTGCAGTGCTCTTGTTTTTTTGGCAGATCCTTCTTTGTTCACTTACATATTTTTTAGCTCACCTGTCACATAGTGACAAGGTGAGCTTTTGTTTTATCACCCTTCGTCTGTCCGTCCGTTGTCAGTCCGTGCGTCCGTCATCAATTTCTTGCTGCACGATAGTGGTTTCATTTTTGATTTTTATTTAACCAAACCTTTCACACAACTTGTATCACCATAAGATCTCGGTTCCTTTCTTGAACTGGGGCCCGATCCCAATATGGGTTCCAGAGTTATGGCCCTTGAAAGGGCCAAAATTAGCTATTTTGACCTTGTCTGCACAATAGCAGCTTTATTTATGATTTGATTTTTACCAAACTGGCACACAACTTGTATCACCATAAGATCTTGGTTCCTTGTTGAACTGGCCAGATTCCAATATGGGTAAAAGAGTTATGCCCCTGAAAGGGCCAGAATTAGCTATTTTGACCTTGTCTGCACAATAGCACTTCATTTATGATTTTATTTTAACCAAACTTGCACACAACTTGTATCACTATAAGATCTTTGTTCCTCTCTTGAATGGCGAGATCTATTATGGGTTCCAGAGTTATGGCCCCTGAAAGGGCCAAAATTAGCTATTTTGACCTTGTCTGCACAATAGCAGCTTCATTTATGATTTGAATTTAATCAAACTTGCACAAACCTGTGTCGCCATAAGATCTTGGTTCCTTTCTTGGACTGGCCAGATTCCATCATGGGTTCCAGAGTTATGGCCCCCTAAATGTCCAAAATTTGTTATTTTGGCTTTTGCAGCCATATAGAGACTTCATTTATGGTTTGATTTGATGCAAACTTCCAAAATATCTTCAACAACAATAAATCTTGGATTCCATGAAAATCAGATCCAATCGTTTGGTTCCAGAGTTTATTTATATCTGATTACCTCCCGATTGTGATCAAATGAATTTATATCAGTAAGTACTTATAGGGGCCCTTTTTTGAAATTTCATTATTGTCATTAGTTGGGACTGAGCCCAAACAGGGTAGATAACTATGGACTGATTTTTTTGTCTAATTACCTCCCTTTTATTTCAAATTGAAAGGGTATATATCCCCAAAAATAATGAAGATTAAATGATCTGAAATTCATTAATGTGAACAGATTTATTTGGCAGATCCTTCTTTTTTTTCACTTACAATAATTTCTTTTTAATTACTTCCCTTTTACGTTACTATAAATAGCTTATTTTTAGTAACCCTTTTTTTTTACTGGCTGTAGGGAAAAACCGAACCACTTTCCTGCGGTTTTCAACATGGATGGTACCCTCCAATTTTAGGTGTATTTTGACTATCTGTACTTTTAAAAAAAAAAATTTCTTTTTGGTTAAATTTCTTCCCCTTTGTTGTTTTCCCGTCCTTTGGACTTAGATTTTTTTTTTTGAGGACCTTCTTGTCCTCAAGTGCAATGATAACAGGTGAGCGATTTAGGGCCATCATGGCCCTCTTGTTTTTAATTACTTCCATTTTACATTACTATTAATAGCTTATTTACTAACTTTTTTATTATTGGCCGTAGGGAAAAACCGAGACCACTTTCTGTGGTTCAACAGGATGGTACCTCCAATTTTAGGTGTATTTTGACATACCTGACCTTGTAAAACTTTTTTTTCTTTTTTTATTAATTTCTTCCCTTTGGGTTTTTCCTGTCCTTTGGACTTAGATATTTTTTGAGGACTTAGATTTATTTTTAATTTCTTCTCTTTGTTGTTCCTGTCCTGTAGGGTTCATCAGTCAAAATTTTGCTCCATCTTCCTCTGATGTAATCCTTTGGGCATGGAACACGGGCTGATTGAAAATAATTTTATTTGAAGTAACTTGAAGAAAAATTTCAACAATATTTTCACATAATTTTTTGATTGATCTGAATATGATTTTTTGACCTTCTTGTCCTTAAGTGCAATGATACAGGTGAGCGATAGAGGGCCATTTTGGGGCCCCCCCTTTTTTTATCATATGGGACCAGTTATTTTATTTGATTGGCTGTGTCTACACTTGTCCCTAAATTAAGCATGGTAGGGTTAAATCAGATATTAATCAGTCATCGAAATTCAATCTCATCCATTGTTTAGATTAGATACAGCACTGAATAGCCATATGCAATATACAAGTAACATACAGTTATCATGTTTACTGACTAAAAATTATCCAGGCGTTTCACTTATCTTTCAAATCAGTAATCTTATTGACATCCAGAATTGACCGGTTTTCAAATCCTGGTGCAGCTCGCCCAATAACCGTTTTATAAAATACAAGAATCTTTATTTAGTTTCTTATTACAAACGGATAAGACTTAAGCTGCATGTACATACATGTATGTTAAGTCTAAGTTTCCACTTTTCTCTATTTTTAGATAGATACTAAGTGGTTTAACAGGCGTTTTTTCAACAGTATTTCAGTCATGTTATGGCAGGCAGTTAACCTTAACCTCTGGTGTTCCTGGATTCTGTACCAGTACAAACCTGTTCTCCGCAAAATGACTGCCTACTTCTCCACATGAATAAGAGGTGCAGGACTAAATGATTTCAGACACAATGTCCTTTATTAAGTAACTTGTTGAATTTGAATGGAAAGCAAGATTTATAAATGATTAATGACAATGTACTGTCTGACATTCATAGGGTTGACTATGAATCATGTTTTTTGTCATTAATAGAACATAAGTCAAATATATTTTAATGTGATAAATGTTACAGCCCATCATTTTCACAAAAGATTTCAAATATAACATCAATATGTACGTAATGATACAGCGAATAATAAATGTGCTCACATGTTTAGAATGAAACAACTAATCTGAATGAGTCAAACTTTAGTGGCAGGGGCCAGTTTCGCATTTGGCCCGGTGTAACAGCCCAGTTTTTCCCCCAGTCAGTTCTTTCCCGGGGGAAAAAACTGACTAGTCAATTCTTTTTCCTCCGGGAAAAAAATGACTAGTCGTTTCTTCCCCCCTAGTCAGTTTTTTCCCCCCCTTTGGGAAAACGTTTTCTGATAGGGAAAGAAACTGACTATTAGTCAGATTTTTTCCCCAGGGAAAAAAACTGACTTTGTCAGTTCTTTCCCCCCAGTTTTCCCTTCAAAGTACTGGATTCTTTTTTGTTTTTTGGGACACAAGTGTCTATTCATTTTCCATATAAATTTCAGAAAGAAACAGGTATTGTTTTTCATTTGAATAAACCTGTATGTTTTTTTTTGTAACTTTAATCAATGTTTTTTTTGTCAAATCAAATTTTTTAACTTCTGTTTGATTGCCATTACTATTTAATATCTGTCAGGTGCGGGGAAGAAATTGACTGGTCAGTTCTTTTCTCCCTTGCATATACTTGACCTATCAGGTGGGGGAAAAAATTGACCAGTCACTTATTTCCCCCCTAGCGTATATTTCACCTATCAGGTGGGGAAAGAAATTGACCGGTCAGTTCTTTCCCCCTAGCATATAGGTGGGGGAAGAAACTGACTAGTCAGTTCTTTCCCCCCTTGCATATACTTGACCTATCAGGTGGGGGAAGAAACTGACCGGTCAGTTCTTTCCCCCCTAGACAGTACTTGACCTGTCAGGTGGGGGAAGAAATTGGCCGTTCGGTTCTTTCCCCCCCTAGCTAGTACTTGACCTGTCGGGTGGGGAGAAGAAATTGACCGGTCAGTTCTTTCCCTCCTAGCATATACTTGACCTATCAGATGGGGGAAGAAATTGACCAGTCAGTTCTTTACCCCCTAGCATATATTTCATCTATCAGGTGGGGGAAGGAATTGACTAGTCAGTTCTTCCCCCTTGCATATACTTGACCTATCAGGTGGGGGAAGAAATTGACCGGTCAGTTCTTTCCCCCCGCTAGCCAAAATTTTGCCTGCCCGGGGGGAGAAAAAATTGCCCGGAAAAATTCTTTCCCTCCTAGCATATCCCTTCCCTATAGGTGGGGGAAGAAATTGACCGTCAGTTTTCCCCCCCTTGGGTTTAAAACCCTTTGACCTATTGGTGGGGGAAGAAACTGCCGGGTCATTTTCCCCCCCCCCTTTGCCATACTGGCCCTTCAGGGGGGGAAAAAAATTTGACTAGTCAGTTTTTTCCCCCCCTTGGCATATACTAAACCTACCCGGTGGGGGAAAAATTAAACCGGTCATTCTTTCCCCCCTACTTTTTGTAGCATATCCTGATCATCGGGTTTGGGAAAAAAAAAATTGATTTTCCCGTTCATTCCCCCTAGCATTATATTTAAGTCAGGTGGGGGGAAAAAATTGACGGTATTTTTTTCCCCCCAAAAGCCAGTACTTGCCCCTGTAAGGTGGGGGAAAAAAAATTGATTTTTGCCCAGTTTTTTCCCCCCCTAAATATGGGTTAGTACTTAAACCTGTGGTGTGGGGAGAAGAAAATTGGGCCGGTAAAGTTTTTTTTCCCCCCTGGCCAGTATTTGACCTTTTCCGGTGGGGAAAAAATTGGGAAGGGTCGTTTTTTTCCCCCGGGACCGTACTTGAAGTGGGGTGGGGAGAAAAAATTAAAGGGGTCAGTTTTTTCCCCCCCCTTGCAAATACCTGACCTGTTGGGTGGGGAGAAAAAATTGCCCGGTTTAAATTTTTTCCCCCCTTGATTTATTTGACCAAACAGGGGGGGGAAAAAAATTTGGCCCAGTCAGTTCTTTCCCCCCTAGCAATATTTCCCCTATCAGGTGGGGAAAAATTTTTGACTAGCCCGTTTTTTTCCCCCTACCCCTATTGGGACCTGACAGGTCGGGAAAAAAATTGACCGGCAGATTTTTTCCCCCAAGCCAGCACTTGACCTGTAAAGGGAGGCAAAATAAAAATTGACCAGTCGGTTTTTTTCCCCCCCTACCAGTTATTTGGCTCTTTAGGTGGGGGGAAAATTGGGAACCGGCCCAGTTCTTTCCCCCCCCCAACAGAGAAGTATGGCTTTGGGGGGGGAAAAAACTGCCAGTAAATTTTTTCTCCCCCCAACTGACAGGTAAAGGGCATGGCTATGGGGGAAAAGAAGGGATGGGGACATTTTCTTCCCCCACCTAACAAAACCCAAGTACTGGAAGGGGGGAAAAATTGCCCGGCATTTTCTTTCTAGTGTTACTCCCCTAGAGGGGAAAGAATGCCCAGTAATTTCTTCCCCCCCCTGCCCAGGTCAAGATAAAAATTTAGGGGGGAAAGAATAAATGGTAAATTTCTTCTCCCCCCCTGAAAGGTCAAGTTCTGGTAGGGGGAAAGAACTGCCCGGGTCAATTTTTTCCCCCAACCTGGGGGCAATTACTGGTAGGGGAAAAGAACGGACTGGTCAATTTTTTTCTCCCCCCCCCTGACGGGTTCAAGAACTGGCTAGGGGGGGAAGAACTAAACCGGGTCAATTTTTTCCCCCCAACCTGAAAAGCAAGTACTGGCAAAGGGGGAAAAAAACTAAAGGTCAATTTTCCCCCCCACCTGCCCCTCAATTTAACTAGGGGGGGGAAATAGCTAATTTGTCTTTTTTTTTCCCCCCCTTGATACGTAAATATTGGCAAGGGGGGAAAAAAACTGACTGGTCAAATTTTTTTCCCCCCCCCGCCCAGGTCAAGTACTGGCTAGGGGGGAAAAAACCCGACTGGTTAATTTTCCCCCCTGAGGGTTAAAGTACTTGGGGGGGAAAAGGGGAACTTGACTGGTCAATTTCTTCCCCCCTCAAACCAATACTTGCTCTTTTAGGTGGGCGAAAAAAAAATTTTCGGTCGTTTTTTCCCCCCTAGCCGTACGGGACCTGTCGGGTGGGGAAAAAATTAAAGGGAGTTTTTCCCCCCCGTAGCCAGTACTTGCTTTGTCAGGGGGGAAAAGAAATTGCCCGCCCCGTTTTTTCTCCCTAGAAATTTATTCCCTTTAGGGGGGAAAAGGAATTTTGAGGGGAAAAATTTTTTCCCCCCAGACAAGTCAAGTATTTGAGGGGGGGGAAAAAGAACTGACTGGCCCAATTTTTTCTTCCCACCTAAAAGGTCAATTCTGGCTAGGGGGAAAGAAGGGACCGGTTTAATTTTTTCCCCCCCACCTGCCATTCAAGTACTGGTTAGGGGGGGAAAAAACTGATAGTAAAATTTCTTCCCCCCCTGACGGGTAAAGGGCACTGGTGGGGGGGAAAGAACTGACCGGTCAATTTTTTCCCCCCCTCTAGGAATTTACTTGCTCTGTTAGGGGGGCAAAGAAAATGTTCGTCAGTTTTTTCCCCCTACCCATACCCCCCTTTTGCCCAGGTGGGGAAAAAATTGCCAGTCAGTTCTTTCCTCCCTAGCAAGTACGTTTAAGGGGGGGAAAAAAATGCCAGAAATTTTCTTCCTCCCCTGACCGGCCAAGTTTATGAAAGCAGGGAAAGAACGGACTGGTCAATTTTTTTTTCCCCCCCTTTAAAAAGGTAAAGGGTCGGCTAGGGGGAAAGAACAAAACCAGCAATTTTTTCCCCCCCTAAAGGGGTCAAGTACGGGATAGGGGGGAAAGAATGACTAGAAAATTTTCTTCCCCCACCTGACAGGTCAAGCCCGGGCCCCAAGGGGGGAAAAAAACCCCGAGGGTTAAATTTTTCTTCCCCCCAAAACCCAAACAGGTCAAAAAAATGGTGGGGGGAAAAAACCCTGTTTGGGTCAATTTTTTCCCCCCCTGAAAAAAAAAAAGTACGTGCTAGGGGAAAAAAATGATGGCAATTTCTCCCCCCCCCGGACTTTAAAGGGTATAGATAGGGGGGGGAAAGAATGACCAGTCAAAAAAAATTTTTCCCCACTTAACAGAGCAGTACTGGCTAGGGGGAAAGAAAGGGGACAGGTCAATTTTTTTCCCCCCCCTGAAAAAAGAAAGAACTGGTAGGGGGGGAAAGAAACGGAGGGTCAATTTCATTTTCCCCCCCCTGACGGGCCCAAAGTACTGGTTGGGGGGAAAAGAACTGACCACCCCCAATTTTTTCCCCCACCTAAAGAGCAAGTACAGCTGGGGGAAAAGAAATGAGGTCAATTTATTTCCCCCCCTTAAATGGTAAAGAACGGGGCTACGGGGAAAAAGAATGACCAGCAGAAATTTTCCCTTCCTTAGAAAAAATTGGGAAACGGGGAAAAAGGCAAAAAAAAAAAATAAAAAGAAAAATTTAAAAAATAATTTCTTTAAAAAAACATTTCTTTAATTTACACAAAAATATGAAACATATTTCTTATTTTTTTTGGGAAATTTAAATAAAAAAACCGACTATGGGAAAATAAAAAAAAAGGCTATTTTAAAAATTTAAAAAAGAATAACCAGTTTCCAATTCCTAACAGGGGAAAAAATTTGACTAGCCAGGAAAAATTGAAAAGGGGGGGAAAGAATTGACTAGTTATTTTTTTCCCCCCCATAAAAAAGATAAAGATTTAAAAAGTTGCGTTTGGGGGGGAAAAAAATTTGGGATGGGGGGGGAAAAAACTGACCATAGTTTCCCCCCCCGGGAAAAAAATGACTATAAAATTTTTTCCCCCCGGGGGAAGAAACTAATTTGTCTTTTTTCCCCCGGGGAAAAAAACTGACGGGGGGGGAAAAAAACTGACAGTTCCCCCGGGAAATTTTTGGGCCTTGACAATAACGAAGTAAAAGGGACCCTACCCCCCTTCCCCCCTGGTTGGTGGGCGTCTTTCCGCGCCCCCCTTTGGGTTTTAAAGTTTTGGTGAAATTTTCCTTTTTTTTCCCAATTATCTTGTAATTCCCCTTGATGGTTTTGTTCCCAAATTGAAATACTTATTCCCATATCCCCAATCTTATGACATAAGGTATAACTCTGGAAAACCCTTTTTTCATAAAATTACCCCCCCCTTTTCACTTAGTTTTTCCGGGTTTTAAATTTTTTTGATGCACTTTAACTTATCTCGTTTTACTGAATGGATTTGATTCAAATTTAAAAATATTTTTTTCAACTTTCATCAACACTTCTTATTAAAAAAAGGTGTTTAACTTGGGCCCCCACTTTTTTTCATGAATTTTTTCCCCCCTTTTTAACTTAAAATTTCGGGTTAAAATTTTTGGGTTGCATTTCACTCGTCTCTGTTTTTCGAATGGATTTGATTAAAACTTAAGTAGTTTTTCAGCTATCACCCACATCTATGACACAAGATGATAACTCTGGCACAATTTTTAGGGAATTATTCCCTTTCCCTTAGGTTTTAGGTAAAGTTTTATGCACTTTCACTCTATCTCTGTTTCCCCCTGAATGGATCTGATTCACCTTAAAAAATTGGTTCAAAAATCATTCCCCTTATATAACACAAGGTGCATAACAGGGAAAACCAAATTTTTTTCTTAAATTTTCCCCCCTTTTTTACTTAAAAATTTTGGGGTTTAAAGTTTTGTTTGAAATTTTCCCACTCAAAAACCTCTGTTATTACTAAAAAGGGTTTTTGATTCCAAATTTTAAGTATTTTGTTCAGCATCATAACCCCAACTTTCTTTAATGACAAAAGATGGAAACCCTCTGGAAACAATTTTTAAATGAATTTTTTTCCCCTTTTTTTTATTAAAATTTAAAGGTTTTTTTTAAAGTTTTAAAGGGAAATTTCCCCTCGGTCCTGTTTTTTTGGGAAATGGATTTAAATTTCCAAATTTAAAATAATTTTTAAATCACCCACCCCCGGGGGGTTTTGAAAAAAGTTTGCAAAATTTCTGGATCACCAATTTTTAATGTTTATGCCCTTTTTTTGTTTTTAAGGAATCCCCCCCCCCCCCCCCCCTTAAAAAATTTAGTTTTTTGTTTACATTTTATCTTTACCCTTTTTTACATTAAGTTAAATATTTTTAAACATAAACCCCGGTTTTGTGCAATATTTCACCACAATTGGAGTAAATTAAACACTCCAGGACAGCTCTATTTTCCTAAGATGTACCCAGTTTCCCACTATCCAGTCAAAAATATTTTGAGCCGCTGTCCCCTGTGACGGGCTCTTGTTTAAAAAAAAAAAGATATATGTACTTTCCCTTTTAAAGGGTTTTAAAAATTTTCAACTGGTTTTTAAAATTTTGTTTATAGAACTAAGGATTCCTGGTAAGAGTATAATCGTGTAAAATAAAAAAATTGCTGTATCGTTTTTTCCTAGCCCCATGTAGAGGGCCCGGGTCAAAAAACCTTTACCTAAAAGGTAAGGGAAAGTCGAAAATTTTTGGGAAACGGTCATCCATCCTCGAGCTTCAGCTAAAAATTCGGGGAAAAAAGGAAAAGTTATAGACTTTTTTCTTCCCCCCATTATTTCGTCGGCCCCCCATGTTTTTAAAAATTGCATTTTTTTAGGTTTTTTCTTTTTGCGATAATACAGAACAGGCGCGAAAAGGTGGCATTTTGGGCCTTTTTTGGTCTAAAAAATTAGTGTCCTAAAACCCTGTTTTTTTACTCTTTTTTATCACAAAAGCAACAGAATCGGCAGACTGAAAATATCACATAAAAAAAGTGCTATGTCTATGCTATGGAAGGGGACATCCCCCCATTTCACCCCTTATTAAATTGGTATTAGTATCCCAATTTTCCTTTTCCCAATTATGGCAATTCATTTCCCATGTCGTTTTTAATATTGCTTTAAACCATATTTTATGTAAATTGTGAAAATTGTAATGTTTAACCCAACCTTTAATTTTTAAAACCATTAAAAAATTTAAATAATTTTTTTTATAATTCAGTCATAAAAATTTAATTTGCAAATTTTTTAAAAAAGATGAAGCATTCAAGATTTGCTTACTAAGCCAATAATATAAAAACCGTGGATTTTGATTTATTCACTGGACTTTGAATAAAAAAATTTAAATAAAAATTAAGAAAAGTTATTTTGCTAACTTTTCATTTTATTATATGTTAAAATGGCATTTTTAAAATTTTTCTTTTTTCCTTTTTTCAAATCTTTTTTGGGATTGGTTTCATAAAATTGATTTTTAAATCTTTGCCTTAAATATTGACAATTTCTTTGCTCTAAAAGGGGCCCCTTTTAAAAAAAAGGGGGATAATTTTTTAAAAAAACTGAAAAAAAATTTAAACGCCCCCCCAAACCCGGGTGTTTGCACAAATTTTTATTTTAAAAAAAAAAGTCCGCAAACATCATACCCCGGAAAAATCTATTGATTTGGTAAGTGAAAATAAAAAATTTTAACTTTCCCCCCAAAAAAAAGGGGTTATGTGACCCTCCCCTTTGGTGTCAAGATAAAATTAATGTTTGTTTAAAAGAAAATGGCAAAATTTAAAAGTACGGAAACATTTTTTAAAAAGTGGACTAGGGGGGGGTTCAGTCTTTTCTTTTTAAAAAAACCTTTCTTTTATAAATCTTTAAATGCACTGTTTATGTCAATTTTAAAAACATGTAAAGTAAACAAAGGGGGAAAAAGTGCCCCCGAGGGGGGGACCCCGCCCCCAGGGCCCCGCCGGGTTTACTATTTGGGAAGCCCCCTCCCAAATTGCTTGCGTGCGCCTGTAGTAGGTTACCCCCAAACCACTACACACTGAAACTCCCCCCCCTTTTACCCTTTGTTTTCCCCAACCAGGCCAAGCCTTCCCAGGCGTCAGCAAACCTTTTTACTTCTAAACACCAGTAGACAAACCGGGGGTAAAGTGCACCTATAGGACTCAAACCCCCAATCATAATGATCATACTGCTCCGTAGCTTCCCACCCCCTTTTTAAAACATGTCATGGGCCGATCTCAAGTAAACTCCCGGGTAAAAATATTCTAAAACCTTAAAAATTTAAATTTTAATTTAAAAAATGCAAAGGGAAAAAACCTTAATATGCTGTTTTTTTTTGGGTAATACTCACAGCTGATGTTTTTTTTAAAAATAATTTGGGTCTTGAGCAAAAACGAACATGGAGCCCTTTTCAAAACAAAGTAAGTTTTCCCAAATCCAAGTCACACAAATGATTTTTAAACATTTAGTCCCTTTTTGGGTTTTTGTGAATTTGGAATCTTACCCTAGAAAAAAAGAGGGCAGTCCTTAAACCCGGGAAACAAACTTGGTGTACTTTAACAGCCCGCAAAACCCCCAATTTAAAACTGGGGTTGTTTCAACATAATGGCCCCCATGGTTAATAGGATTTTATAAAAACCCGGTGTCAAAAAAAAGCATACTTAATAATTTAAGTTCCCGGTCCCAAAATTAAAAAAAAAAAACCCCTTTGGGGTGGCAAAAAATTTGGGTTTAAAAAAATTTGCCTTACTTCTTACCCTACTAAATTTAATTTCTAGTTTTCCCGTTTTGGAAATTAAAGCAAATGACAAAAAAAAACTAGTATTTATTAAAATCTTAAAATGGGTTGCCCCTTAAAAAAAAAATCAATAGCATTAAAATAAACAAAATATTTTGGGAAAATTTTTTCATTGCAGTATTTTTGTTTCAGCTCTGAAAACAGCTCTGTCAAGCATTAAGTTTTGAGGCCAAAAAATATGCTATGTTATTTAGAGTTAGGAATGGACGTACCTAAACAGTACAAAAAATACAATATGTTTTTAACCGTTGTTACTGTTTCCCCCATTTTTTCTGTGTTTTAAAGTATACGGTTTTTTGAAAAGCACTTTAGACTTGGTCCAGTTTCAGCCTGAAAAAAACATTACTTTAAAAAGAAAAAGTTGGTAAAAACCAAGGGAAAAAAAGATTATATTCCATTTCAAATGTACATGTCTTTTTAAAAAACTCTGGACGAAAGTTAGAGACATTCAAGTTGCTGAAAGAAAATAAGAAACATTTTAAAAAAGAAAGGAAAGTATAAATATAGTCCCCTCAACTTTAAAAGCAACTTTTTTGTGAGGAAAAAAAATTTGGGAAATTCAACAGCTTCTGAGTTTTCCAAAAGTTTGGGTATTTTGAACTATTAAAATCTTTTTTTAAAAAGGGTTTTAAAAAAACAGGAACATTAAATACGACATGCTTTTAAGAGAGTGTGTCCTTGTAGTGTCTTTCGCAAGTAATTTTTGACATCTTCTAAATACAAAAGAAAAAACTACTCGGGGTTTGTGGGCCTCAAACACTGTGGATTTTTGACCCAAATCACAAAAATTTATAAGGTTGATAAGGTTTAGTTTTTGGTACTCTGAATGGGTTTTAATAAATTGTTTGTATTTCATTTGATAAAGGGAAATCTTACCAAGGGAAAAACCCGTATGAAAAAAACAACAATTACCCCCGTTATCCCAGTTATTGCAGAAGTTCATGTATCACTCCCAAAAATATGTAAAAGGGAAAAAAAACAATTAATTTAAAAAAATTATTTCACAAACTCCTGGGAAAAAAGTGAAAAGGTAGTGTTTAGGTATTAAAAAATAGAAATGGGCTTGGGTTTTTTAGATTGGGCCTATTTTTTCAAAGGGATTTGGGGGAAAGCTTTTCAAGGTTCCCCGAATTTTTTAAGGTCAGCAATAATAATAGGGACCCCAATTCCCTTTTGCCTTTTTTTGAGGGTGTTAAAAGTTTGGGAAAACCAGCTAGGTCAGGTCTGACAAAGGTGGTAAAAAATCTTAGTGGCAGAGTACAGCTTTTAGCATCAAAAATCAGTTGTTTAACCCTTCATTTTCAGGGAGATATGTACCAAAAAAAAAAATTTTCATCATACTTACTTTTATATAAGTTACTTTTTATCCTTTCCCCAAAATTTTGGATTTTTCTAGTTTAATTTTTTTTTGTTTCCTTACTGGTTTTTTCTCTGGGAAAACCCTAATTGATTAAACTTTTTTTAAAACATGAAAAATCCCCGTGCTTAAGGGGAACACCGCGTTTAATAATTTAAATTTTTAAACTAAAAATTTATTTTGTATTCATATTTTGGGGTTTTTTTTGTTTTTAAAAACTTGGGTTTTGGAAGGCCCGTACAAATTTTACCCCCCCAGATGGAAATTTGGAGGGAGTACATATGTATATGGAGTATCTTGTTACCTGTCCTTTGTTCCTAAATACTTCTTTTTTTTTCTAAATTAAAAGGGTTTTTTAAAGAAACTACTATTTGTTTGTACATTTTGACAAGGGAATGACAATATTAAACCCCGGTCTGAAATTTCCCAAGGGGCGATAGCTCAATGTAATGTTTTGTTGTTTTTTTATAAATGAATAAATTTTCAAGTTTGGGACTACAAAATTAATTTACAGCATGGGAAAAAAACAGTTTTTGGATCCGCCCAAACGAAACACCCTTAAGTTTAAACCCTTTTGTTTTTTTCAAAGAATTCAAGCCATTAGACAGATTTATCAAAACACTGAGGCGGGCGGGCCACTTTGAAAGAAACCAAAAGAATCCTTTTTTCCCAAATTTGGTTGACCCGTAATCATGCAAAGAGTAGGATCGGGTGATTAAATTTAATTTTAAAACCGCTTGTTTTGAATTAAAAAGGGGGATTCCCTTTATTCTGCCTTCCCTAAAAAAATTCTTGTTATTTATTTCCTCTTAAACCCTTGGGGGGTTTTGATATACTTGGGCCCAAAAAAATCCCCCATTTCCCTGATTGGCCCCGAGAAATTTTGATAAAAAGGGCAAAGTCCCAAAGGGAATATTTTGTTGTCGCCTCTCCCCCAAAACCCGTTGGTGGATTTAATTTAATTTGGACAATGATCCTTAAATTTCCCCCGTTGGGCCTAAAAAGATAAAGAGGGCACTAGGTCAAAGGTCAATGTTTACAGTGACTTGCTGTTTTAAAACCTTTTCTGCTAAAAATTTGGTTTTAACTATTTACCAAAACCTTGAAAAATTTTTAGGTTTTTTTGGTCATTTATGTTTTGGTTTTATCCTGTATGTATTAAAGGGCACTTAAGGGGAAGGTCAAAGGTCACAGTGTTAAAATTATTTTGCCCCATTTTCTTGTATTGTTTTTTCCCTTTGGTTTTAGAAATGCATAAGTATATTGGTTTATAAGGGTTAAGAATTTTTGTTTTCTTTTTTTTTTAAAAAAAAAAACAAAAGTAAGGTATAAATATTTTTTAAATGTTTTAAAAAAAAATAAAATTTTAAACTTATGGTTGGGGTTTAAAATTGATTGGCTTTTTACCAAATTTACAGGGAAAGCCCCTTTTGGGTGGTTCCCCCTTTTGAATTTTTAAATTTAAAAGGGTTTCCCGGCCAATGCACAACTAGGGAAAGGAGCTAAAAAAACCCTTTTTTTAAAATAAAAAAATTTTTTAAAACTTTTTGTTGAAACCAAACAAAATTTTTCAGTCCCTTCCCGAAAAATTTATACTTTATATAATCCTTTAAATTTTTGTGTGTGTGTTTGGGGGGGGGGACTAGACATTACCAGGAAAAAAATTGTACCCTAGTCAAAAAATTCAAAAAACACATTTAATGAAAAATAAAATTGGTTTTTTTCATAATAAAATGGTAAATGGGAACCTTCAAAAGGAACCCTTTAAAATCCCAAAATATTTATTTTCCCTTGTTAATGACCCCGCATCCCTCTTGGATCTTTGTTTTTTGATATAATTTGAAAACCAAACATTTAAATTTTTATTTTGTTTTCAGTCAGCTCATATAAATAAATTTAAAAAAAATTCGCAAAAGTAGGACAAATGCTTTTTGGTTTCTTCGGACAGTACCAAAAGATTTGGGATTGACTAAAAAACCCCGGGGGGGAATAACTCATCCCAAAATCGTAGTTGTTCCCCCAAAAGCATGGAATCCAAAAATTTAGAAAAAAGTTAAAAATTAAAACTTCAGAAAAAAATCGACAATTTTTGGGTTGTATTTACCCAAAAAATATTGGAATTTTTGGACTGGCAAAAACTTTTAATTTTTTTTTTTTTTATTTTGGGGGGGGGGGGGTCAAAAAGGGGGGAGGGAAAAATTTTTGGATTTTTGGATCCCCGTTTAAAAAAGGACCGAGGGTTTGGGAAAAATTGGGGGGGGGTTTATTTTTGGGGGGATTGGGGGCCGGTTCAATTCCCTCCTTCCCCCCACAATTCCTTTTTATTGATTCCTTGGCCCCCATGTGGATTTTGAAAAAAACTTGGCCTAAAGAACCCCCTTTCCCTTTGTTGGTCCCAACTGAGAATGGGGCCCAGGGCAAAGTTCAGGAAAGTGGCCTTTCAAATTTTTACCCAATTTTAAAATACTTGGGGGATTTCAATGAAAAATTGGGGCACAAAGGTCCTAAAATCAAAATGAGAAACAGTACTCAAGGGCAAGGTCCCCAGTGACCCTTTAGTTAAATTTTTTTGGAAAAAAGTTTTAAACATCTCCGAAAAAAAAAGGGTGGGTTTTAAACAAATTAGCCAAAAGATTCCCCCCATTTTCCCCAGTTGGGCTTAACTGAAAATGAGGTCCTATGTTTTAAAAGGGAAGGGGCCAGTGAACCCCAAAATTAAAAATTTTTTTATTTAAAAATTTTTTTATGCATCTCCTAAAAAATTTTTGAGGGAATTTTTTATTTTAAAAAAGTGCCCCCTGATCCCCTTTTTTGGTTCCAAAAGGGGACTGAGGGCCCCTTTTGTCAAGGTCAAGGGGACCAAAAATTTTTTATTTATTAAAAACAGGAAAGTTTTTTGGGTTTTTTTGGCCGACTTTAAATTGAAATTTTGTAATTTTGGTTTAAGGGCAAGGGGACAGTGAACTGAAAAATTTTAAACCCTTTCCCGAAAATTAATAAATAACTTGTCCCTTTTTTAGTTTGGACAGTACCCTTAAAAGGTTTTTAAAAGGGGGGCATACCAAAAGGATACTTTACTGAATGAAACCGTGGTTTTATGATCAGACTGCACAGAGTGAGGTGATCATGAACTCACTGGTAAAAGGGGAAAAATGCCAGCATGTAAGGGGTTAAAAACCAAATTTCGCTAGAAAATCAGAAATGTTTACCTAGAAATCAAATATATTTGGGGAAAAGGGTTTTAAAGTAAAGGGTGTTTTTTTCAATATTTCGGTATCTTGGGGCACCGTGACCCGAAATTTTTAAAAACGTTTTCCCGCTCAAAAAATGGTGAAATATACTTTACCTAAACTTTTTAAAAATTTAATTTTTTTTTTTATAGGCACCCTTTTAATAAAAAATATGTTTTAAAAAGGGGTTTAGAAATTTAAAAAAAAATTTATTTAAATTTTTTGGAAATAAAATGACAAATTTAAAAAAAGGGAAACCCTTCCCTTTTTTGGGCCTCATTGCCTTGTTGTGTGGCCCGCTAAGGGGTTGCTGCAAAATAAAAGGGGTTTAATTCTCTGCATCCTGTTGTTGTTACGTTTTCTAGTTCCCGGCATAACTTGAAAAGTATGGGGAAAATGCCAAAATTTTTAAATGCTACAAAGATAGACACATGGAAAAGGGTGTCATTTTCAAAGAACCCAAAATTTTCCCGACCCGCATGGTTGCCAATATTTAATGTATTTTAAAATCAAAAGTAAAATTTTAAATAATTTGTAACAGGCATTTGGCAGGTTTAAAAAAAGGGTTTCGAAAAACCCTTAAAATTAAACAAAAAAGTAAACACCCTTTGGGGATTTGACCCTTTGGGATAATGGGCCCGTCCCCCCTACATGTATAAATTGTTAAAATAAAAGGGAAAAATATGCAAAAGTCCCGAGATATGACGAAAAACAAAGGTTTTGAAAAACTTTAACCAGGAAATGACGTGATAGCCCCCCTTTTTTCCCCAAAAAGTGGAAACTAAAACTGGGAAAATGAATAGGAAAACTCTCCTTATTTACAGAGTCGAGCTAAAAAAGGGGGAAAAAATTAGTCAAACTTTCCCGAAAAAATTTAATTTCTTGATGGATTTTAACTCATCTGAATACATATGCAAGGGTTTTAAGAGAAAAGCTTTGAAAGTGTTTGAGAATTGGTCGGTTAAATTTTTCAGTCCGTAAGGGGGAGGGAAGCCCATGTCGGTTGACAGGAAAATGTCCCCTTTTTTTTGAATACCCAAAAGGCGGCTATAAACCCTTTAAGTTGAATACAAAATTGACAAAATTTTTAAAACTTTTTATTTTAATGCTTTAATGCCCCCCAAAACCAACCTTTTGAAAAAAAGGGTGTAAAAAACAATCAAACAATCGGCCTGAGAAGTTAAAGCAAAACTTTATTTAAATCTCAAGGGTAGGACCTTTTAATATCTATGGGCAATAGCAAAACCTTTCCCAAAACCCGGAGCTCCCACGATAAAAAAACATAAAGTACATCTTAAATTATTGTAGTCCCTGTAATTTTACTGGTTTTTGGGCCCTTTTTAATTTAAGGTTTCACATGTGTTTGTTTTATCGGAAAAATTTCTGGAACCCGTGATTTAAAAAATATAACTCCAGATTTAAAATTTTTTGGAATTTTTTGAAATTCCAAACCAAAGGGCCCGCAATACATTTCCCCCCTATTTATTAAACATTTGTTCCCCAAAAACAGTTCCCCAACAAATAAGGGGTAGAAAAGGCACACCAAAAAAATTAAGTAAATGAAGAAAATTTTAAATACAAAAACCCTTTTAAACTGCTTTTAGTTTTTCCCCGCTAAAATGCCTTTTAATTTTTTAAAAATTGGGCCCTGTTAAATTTTTAATATTTTTTTTTTGGGTTTGCAGTTTTTTACGCCCATTTTTGACAAATTTTCAGTCTTTCCCACAGGGGTATTTTTCCTCCCCACTTTTCCTCCCATCCTCCGATACAAAACACCAAGGTCTCAATGGTCAGGGTTTGGGTTTACGGGGAGCAAAACTAGAGGTTGAGGTTGCAAATTATATTACAGTCCGTGACCTTAAACACTTGACAACAAGGCTACCCAAGCCTTAAATCTGGACATCTTTCTTATTGGGATACTACCGGGAAAATTGATACATTTTAGCACAACAAAGAACATGTGTTTTATGATTATCATCTGCAAGCAATATTAAAGATTCCCAAAAAGTTTTTTTTTTTTTTTTGGCACGGGAACATTTAAAGAAATGGTTAATTCAACCCGATTGCAATTAATCATTATACAATGTAATAACGTTCGCTTTCTTGGGATTTGTTGAAATTGTAAACAATGACTTCCTCCACATCTTTCTTCTCTTTTCCTTTGGAAAAAGAAGGCACAAAAAAATCCTGAACTTCACTGCTTGTTGGAAACTTCCCTTTATAGAAAAACTCATGCTTCTTCTGACGGTGTTGTTGGATCACCCCAAAACCCACTCCGTGCAGCTTCAATCCTGTAAGTAAATCAGGAAATCTTTAATAAAACAATTTCACTTGCTTTCACTTATTTTTCCCTACATTCACTAGGGCTTCAAATGGACTTTTTACTGCCAATATTGCTGCTAAAATATAAATTCATATAAACAAGCTGAGGAAGTAGAGGTTTTTTTTGGTGATTTCTGGTTTGTTTTGGGAAATTGGCCGGTATGCAAAGTTGACAAAAAAGCAAATCTCTAAGTATGGGACAGACTATATTAAAACAAAACTACATTTAGATATTAACCCTTTTTGGAAAGATGTTCTTTATAGTTATTATATGCTCTCTCTTTAAATGGCAACTGGAAAATAGTAAACAATGTTATTCTGTTCTTATGGTTTAATCCTGGAATTAAGGTTGGAAATTCAAGTGTTTGTATAAATAGAGGGATTTCAGGTGGAATTCTGTTTTTAGGTGATCTTTTAAATTCTGTTGGAAAATTTCTTTACATACAATGAATTTTAGCCACTTTACAATATTAGAAGAAACTTTTAAAATTTATAGAGGTATGTTGACAGCAGTAAATGAATTTCTTGAAGAAAACAATATCCACATCTACCAAAGAAGATCAGCTATCTATAATTTTCCCGCAAAGTCTTGCAGTAAAATTAAGGATAAAAAAGGATGTAGACAATTAAAAATAAGGGAAAATTGGGAATTTAAAATAAAAATTTTTTTCAAAATTGTGCGGTTAATTACCCGGCAAGTTTTTTAAAAATTTTTTGTTCTTTTTCTAGATAAAAAGGGGTTCAATTTCGTTTATGAACCTTGGCGATCTAAAAAAATGGTTCTTTTGAAACCTGGGTACCAGTTTGATTTATTTTTAATACCAATAATTCCATTTCTACAGTTTGCTACTACATCTGGTAATCTAAAATACCCCCGGCCACACCTAGGTAATTTATAGGAAAATGAAAACAAGATTTTGCAACATTTAATTTTGGGGTTAGATTGGTATTTTAAAAACAATTTGCTAAATTTTTACTTTAATCAGTTATTTTAAAAAAACTTTAAACTAAAAATTTATTTAGGGGGTTAAAATTTCTTTAAATATCTCTGGGGAATGTTTTATGAAATTGGGTTAAATTTTAAAGGAAATTTATACCATCTTATTAAATATAATTACATTTTTAATAACACTATGAGAAAGAAAGAATTAGCAAAAAGTGAAGTTATTAAGCCTACTTATCTTTTCAATAAGGTCCTCCACCAGCATCTTCTCCCTCCCCGCCCCCCCCCCCCCCCCCCCCAACCCTTTTTTTTTTTCCCTTTTCTTGAATATCTTACAGTAAGAAGGAAACTCAGTAGTTTGCACCGAAGACCTTTTAAAAGTTTTTTTTTTTTTTTTTTTTGTAGACTGATAGATACAAAAGATTTTCTGTCTTAGCTGTATCACTGGTTTTGAAATTTGTACTGTATCTCTATTGTTTTTGTTTTTTTTTTCAAATTTAACACAGACTGAAGAAAAAACATTTGTATACATATATGTCTTTTTTACAGCATGCTCATTATGTTAGAAATAGAAAATTATGTAAAAATTTTAATAATATTACAAACGCTCCAAATATTAGGTACACCTTATTAGATAAGGATCCTACTGGCTGTAATGTAGTTTTACACAATAGTAAAAGAAAACCAAAACAGACACTACATCCATATCAAATTTGTTTCTGTACAAAAACTTGTTACAATGTACCTTTTTTTATGTTTTTAGTATAAATTAGGCTATTCTGTGTTTTGAAACTAAGTTGTATAAAATATAGAGTTTGTATCTTTGGTACATAGTGTTATTTAGCCACAAAAAATTACCACTCCATTTTGAAACACTGAAACAAAATGTTAATATTGTTACAATGTAAAAAAAAAACTTCTTGGATCACTATAGCATAGCTACGAAATTTCAGTAACGTGTCTGAAACATACTATAAAGTTTTTACTATATATAAATGCATTTCAACCAGTGTTCATATCAAACATTTGAACAAAGAGTTTAAAACGCTATACCAAAATAGGGGGTTTGCTTGGCTAAAAATAGCACAAACACCCTTGTAAATGGAAAAAAAAAAAACGAAAACCCCATTTTTAAACGAAGTTTAACTACCAGTATATATTTTTATTAGTTAAAAAAAAATTATATGAGTAGTTGCTATACATGATTCTGTAAGGGGAAGTGGTGGATGGCTCTCCGACCCCACTCTCCACAATGACGGGGATAATAAATGAGCAACCTTTGGTTGCTGAAATTAAAAAAAAAAAAAAAAAAAGTTGACAAAATTGAAATATACCATTGACAAGAGCTGTCAATAGGGTCGACTCTTCTCAGTACTTGTCCATAAAACAACTTTTGTCAGTAAAAAATCTAGGTGAAAAACACAGGTTATTGAAAATACACATTCACTTGGTAACAAGGGGAATGCATGTATGAGGTTTCTCTCACTTGTGCTGAATAATAGAGACAATTCTGCTTGTTGAGAAATGTGAACAAGGTGTCTTACATTAGATAACACAGACTTGCAAAGTCGGGTTGAGATCAAAAGTAGAAAAACAAAGAATCTGTTAAACCGATGGATGCTCCAAGAAGCATACCGTTGTGTGGGGGAGGGGTCAGGGAGTCGGGATGTTGGGGATGTCCGGGGGGGGGAGTAGTGTTGTTTTGAAATTTCACTTGTTCATATTGGAATTTAGCTATGAAATGGGAAAAAGATGGGAGCAGGGGTTGTTACCCCATGGGGGGGGGGAATGTCAGTTAGGGGGGATTCGGGTTGCACCTGGGGGTGGGTCAAGGAGTCGGGATGTTGGGGAATTGTTGTTGTGTTGTTTTGAAATTATACATGTTGATAACTTTTATAAATTGAAATATAGCTGAAAAATTCAAAGGGCCATAAATATGTGAAAAATCATCAAACCGGAACATGCTGATAATATGCACATCTCCTCTTGGTAATGAAGCTTCCCATAAAGTTTTGTTGAATTCAAGCCAATAGTTGCTGACAAATAGCGCAGACAAGAATAGCACTATATGTATGTATATACTATTAAGGGGAAGAAATGAAAGGGCCATAATCTGTGAAAAATCATCATACCGGAACATGCTGATAATATGCGCATCTCCTCTTGGTAACGAAGCTTCCCATAAAGTTTTGTTAAATTCCAACCAGTAGTTGCTGAGAAATAGAGCGGACAAGAATTTGCGGGACGGACGGACGAAGCGGCAACTATATGCTTCACCTTCAGTGAGCATATAAGCAGGATGAACTAAATGAAGACTTACCCTCCATATACTGCAACAAGGGCCCCATCATTTGGTAAAAAGGAATAATGTGTCTTCAAGGCAGTGATAGCCTCTTTTCTGGTAGATTCTGACAACACCTTACAAAATCCAGTAGATCGTAGTAGATCAGAATACTGATCTACTGATGTACTAAGTTCCCCTGCATTAGCATTTTCTAACTGAAAAAAACTATACAGAGCTATTCAGAAACTTTTCAAATACATATAACCGATTTAACTGGCAAGTCTGTATTTGTACGAGTATCCATCTGTTAGTAATTTTAATGACTGAAAGACTTATCTTATTATTGTGTTTTCAATTTATCATGAAAATAATGTAATAACAAGGAAGAATATTGTATGTATTAAATGGATGTTTTCTTCTGTGTTCTTTTACGAGTTCAAAAGTACACATCACACCATTTGATGATTGTGGTTAAATTAGGTGTTCACATGTCTGACCTTGACATATGAACAATTGTCCTGAATATGAAAGGTCTTGTAGAGATTGTCATGAAGTACCTTGAATGAAATTTTCATGACTGCAGTTTAAAGCATTTGCTTTTATCAGCTATATGTGTATTATATTGTATATTTTATTTCATGATTCCCTGTTATATGTCCTCGATTTCTGGCATTTTGACCTGAAAATAATTAAGTCTTGTCTGGTAGAAGTTGACAGAAATAAACTTACTTCACGTACTGCTGTTTCAACATCAGACCTCTGGATGCATTCATCGGACAGATTTTCAAAGTCAGGTTCCTCCCCACTTGTGATGTATTCAGCTATTAGTCGGTTAAAGCACCTGGGTCCTGGGTGCCCATTAATAAGGGCAACTGCTGTTGCCCTCCCCATAATAAGATATTCTTTATTTGACAAAAGTTCAGCATCAAGATGAAATGTGCCCCTATTAAACGTTTTGGTTTTATTGAAGAGAATTGTGAAAAATTCTCTGCTTAGTCCCCCAGCATCAACTCCCTCTTCTCCAACGAAAGTCACTTTGAGTGGTTTTCCCCAATCGTCGTCTGTGGCTTCAAAGAGTTCTTCTAATGCTGTCTGCAGGAACAGACGCCTTATAATTCGAACATTTCAATTGTCTGGACATTTTGCTAGTTTCAAATTGATACACTCGAGTTCTTCCTCCAAAGTTCTTTAAAAAAAGAAAGGATTACTGTTAGAATGACTTTCAGTTTTTCTTTTTAATATTTTTATCACTATTTTTTAATCAGATATTTTTGTTATTTGTTGTTTCAATATTGTGTCTTACAAAATAAGAATTTAACTGTAATTCAACAGAAAACATAAAATCAAAATATTTCCATCCTGTATGATTCTAAGTTTAATATCTCTTCTATGACAATGATCTTACGATAACAGTTAAACAACAGGGCCATGATGACCCTGTATAGCTCACCTGAGTCTCAAAGCTCTGAATGACACGGTCAGTAACACAAGTTACGTGTACACTTTAAATAATCTTTAAATCAAGGTCATCTCTTTTTCAGACCTAACCTATGAGGGTCCATAACAATGCCTAGTTATGTGGGCTTCTTGCAACAAGTGATCCCGGCTGGACTATCTTCTCAACCAAGGGGCATAATTTGAACAGTCTTGGTAGAGGTCCTCAAGGCAATGCTACAAACCAATTATCAAAACCCACGGCCATGAAGGTACAGACAAAAAGACTTGATTTTTCCAATAGAGTTGTCCATATTAAAACTCTGGTAGTCAATCAAGTTATAAAGTTGCTTGTAAAACTTTAACCAAGGTAAACCATGGTTTTCTTAGTACAAAAAGGGAGATAATTCAGTCAAATATCAAAGAATTAGTCTGTGTGTTGTTTCAGAGAAGATTTCTGAAGATTTCTGCTCACGTGAGCTGAAAACATACCTTACAAAAGAGTCCTTGTCCACTTGTGCTGACCTGTCCTCGCCACATGATGATGCATGCAACTCTAGCAATTCTTTTGGGAAACAGACTCCACAAACAGGGCATGGTCTGTTGGTAGGCTGATTGCTGAATATAAAAGAAATAGACTGAAGTTTACAATCTCAGAGTTACTGGCTCTTCTGAAGCTGGTACCTCACATGTTGATAAATATAGATGGAAAAATAAGGGTATTTACATTGAGGGTGCAGATGCTCAGATGAGCTAACAAGAGGCCATGATGGTCCTAAATCGCTCACCTGTCTCGTGGCTCTGTGTTCGAAAGAACACAATGGGCCCGTTTGATGAATTTGTGACTGGAGGGGGGTGGAAATGTAGGTTATTCAAGTTCAAGATTTAAGGTCAACAAATGTCAAAGTTCAATTCAGTCTGCAAAGGTGTACATGTGGTCCAAATTTGAAGGCTGTATAGCTCAAAAAAAGAAAAGTAGGTCATTGGGTCATGGTAAAGAAAAAAAGGTCAAAGTTCATTTAAATATGCAAAAATGTAAATGTGGTCCAAATTTGAAGGCTGTAACTTAAAAAAAAGAAAAGTAGGTTAGTAGGTCATGGTAAAGGTCAAAGTTCATTTCACTATACAAAACTTTAGACATGGTCCAAATTTAAAGGATGTGCCTCAAATTAAAGCTTTCCCCTGGTATGTAAGTCAATGTAACATTTTGGAAAACCTGGGCGGGGACCAAATTTCACATCTGAACAATTTTTACAGAGGACTATTAGATGATGCAACAAACCAATCAAGCTTCTCGTTAATTTGGTCTTGGAGGAGAAGAGTTTTGATGACTTCCCTAAACAAGTCAATGTAAAAATAGTGACCCCAGGGCGGGGCCATTTTTGACCCCAGGGGAATAATTTGAACAATTTTGGTAGAGGACCACTACATGAAGCTACATACATGTACCATATATCAAGACTGTAGGCCTTGTGGTTTTTCCATTTGGATGCCATGGCAACAAGAGTTCTGCATGGAATTCAATTCTTTGAAAAAGTTTGGTAGAGCTTCACCCAAGGAACATTCCTGTGAAGTTTGAAGTAAATCTGCCCAGTGGCTTTGGAGAAGAAGATTTTTTTAGAAATTGTTGACTGACGGACGACTGACAATGGACAACAAGCAGTCACAAAAGCTCACCTTGAGCCTTTGGCTCAGGTGAGCTAAAAGCAACTGGTGTAGTTGTCAACAATAAACTAAAATTTGTTCATTGGTCAATGTCAAGAACATTTTTGAACTTCAAGTCTTGGAATAATTCGTGAATCCCAGACCAGGTTCACCAACATGGAAGGAAAATTCCGAACACTTACGCATTCATTAGTGTTTATGAAACCAGTATAAAGACACATACTTATTCTAATTTAAAGTGTTATTAGTTTTACTATTATATATTGTTGAGAGAATTAACCACTGACAATAATTCCAGGCTTCAATTTTCCATAAGTAAAATAGTTGCATAAAAAAACTTCATATTGAACTAACTACACAAAGGAACAAAACTCGGATAAAAAATAAAAGTCAAGAGTTAGCATTGGTCCAGTGTTTTTACGTACTGACCCCAAAGATGTTGTGAAGTTTCAATCTACAGACTTAAGTAACTAGAGCTATCACTAAAGGTGATGAATGTACCCCCCGCATATACTGACACAGTACATTGCAATTTGTCGCACACAAAATTGCATAATTATGTGGTCTGTATGTATATAGACTGTATGTATACATTATAGTAACAAAAAACAAAGTCCCATAACTATGCAGAATATTTATCTAAAAGAATGTAACATGCACCATGCACAACTAGGGTTGGTACTGATCACTTGTGTGAAGTTTCATTAAATTGTGTGCAAGGGTTCGGAAGATTAGGCGTGCACAAGACTGCATATGCAGACTGTATGTACATAGTATGTTAACAAGAAACAAAGTCCCATAACTCTGCAATTTTTGTCGTTGAAAGAACCTAACATGCCCCATGCACAACTACTGTTGTTACTGATCACTTGTGTGAAGTTTCATTAAATTGTGTCAAGGGGATGAGGAGAGATGGCGTGCACAAGATTGTGTCTATGTATATAATTTAGTAACAAAAAACAAAGTCCCGTAACTCTGCAAATTTTTTTTCTGAAAAAAAAAAAAACAACCTACCAAGCCTCATGCACAACTACTGTTGTTACTGTTCACTTGTGTGAAGTTTCATTAAATTGTGTCAAGTGGATGAGGAGAGATGGTGCGCACAATATTGTGTCTATGTATATAGTATAGTAACAGAAAACAAAGTCCCATAACTCTGCAGTTTTTTTTTCTGAAAAACCTAACATGCCCATGCACAACTACTGTTGTTA
The DNA here is from genome assembly GCF_021730395.1 of Mercenaria mercenaria. Classification (NCBI taxonomy): domain Eukaryota; kingdom Metazoa; phylum Mollusca; class Bivalvia; order Venerida; family Veneridae; genus Mercenaria; species Mercenaria mercenaria. The sequence goes on along the minus strand of NC_069362.1, from coordinate 85,572,119 downwards.
CTGATCACTTGTGTGAAGTTTCATTAAATTGTGTCATGTGGATGAGGAGAGATGGTGCGCACAAGATTGTGTCTGTGTATATAGTATAGTAACAAAAAACAAAGTCCCATAACTCTGCAGTTTTTTTTTCTGAAAAACCTAACATGCCCATGCACAACTACTGTTGTTACTGATCACTTATGTGAAGTTTCATTAAATTGTGTCAAGGGGATGGGGAGAGATGGTGCACACAAGATTGTCTACGGACGGACAGACAGATGGACAGACAGACAGATGGATGGACAGACAGACAGACAACCTGAAACCAGTATACCCCCCCTTACAACTTTGTTGTCGGGGGGTACAATAACACATGAATTTAAATATGGGAAATGATGTCCACAAGACAGCACCCTTGACTATTTTCAGTGCTTTCAAATAAAACAGCTGGACAGATGGCAAAGCCAAACCTTACTCAAAGGGTTTTTGTAACAAAAACGTATGTCTCCCCCAGCCTTCATGATTTGTTACAGTGACAATTTTAATATGCAAAGTTATTTAAAATCCTTCAAGGGGTTTAAAAGATACAGCCCAATGACTTTTGACCCTTGCCTGCGATCTTGACATTGAGGGTAGGTGGCTGGAACATGTGTTCTGCATATCACCTGAATACAGTGATAATTTATGCTAAGTTTTTTGGAAATCCTTCAAGGGGTTTAAAAGATACAGCCCAGACATGATTTGTTTTGTTTGTTTGTTTTGGGTTTAATGCCGTTTTTCAACAGTATTTCAGTCATGTAACGGTGGGCAGTTAACCTAACCAGTGTTCCTGGATTCTGTACCAGTACAAGCCTGTTCTCCACAAGTAACTGCCAACTTCCCCACATGAATCAGAGGTGGAGGACTAATGATTTCAGACACAATGTCGTTTATCAAATAGTCACGGAGAACATACGCCCCGCCTGAGGATCAAACTCACGACCCCGCGGTCCGTAGACCAACGCTCTACCTACTGAGCTAAGCGGACTGGCTTAGACATGATTTGTGACCGACAGACAGTCAGACAGACGTTCTCAAAAACTGCTTTTATGTGACTTTCTTATTGTTCTCTCTATTGTTCTTTTAACCATTTAAGCCAAATCTGGAATGAACAAAAGATTTTACATTTATCCATTGCTTTAGAGTCACTTAACTCTCACTTTATGGGCACAGACAGATTGACAGACAGACAGACAACTCGGGCGGAAAAACAATATGTCTCCCCAGAATTCTTCTTGGGGCAGACATAATTCACAAGGGTCATCCAACAAACTGCGAAAGTCTAAAATAACTTCAGCTTTACTGTGCCAAGTGTTCGCAGTTCTTTTATCTATCAAGTTTTCTTCATATTTTACTTTCTCTACCAGAAACTTCTGTCCTTTTTCATGATATATGCAATACACGTTATGTTTTTTTATTATTCAATAATCTAGAGGGATGGTCTTAACGCTTTCTGGCCAAGGCAATAAAGCTGATACTCTATTATTGCTAGGCATCCAGTCTTTGTATTAAAGGATTTCTATGGATTTCCAAAAAGTCAATGAAGCACAGTAAAAAATTAGTTTCTTTTTTCCATTAATATGTTGGAAAAGTTATTGCTATTTTGGCTGACCCTTGTCATGGTGGGAATTATCATAAATAACTTTAAACAACAACTGGATCAACAAACAACAACAACTGTAGGAAGCTCAAGAAAGAACACATACTCCTCTTGATCAGTGGATGCATCTGTTTGCCTCTGTCAACACATATTCAAATAAGAAATATACCTTTTACACACTTATGTTTTCATTTCATTACTAAAACATCAAAATTTTACTACAGCTTTTTTTTTCGACCATGTCGGATGAATACCAATACAGATCACTTTGACACAATATATTTTGCATGTTGAATATATTTTGTTCACATAGCAGCATCTTAATTTCAGAATGTGGACAAGCAGTATTTGACAGTGACACTGTATTCTGACCTTTGACAAGTAACAACAAAACATCACCTAGACCTTAAAGGTAGTCTCATTAAGAGTTTGCACATAGCACAATGTCCCAAATATTATGTAAAATTTGGTCTTAGTAAACTAATTTCACAATCCTTCAATACATTCAGAAGTTAGAGCCTGTAAAATCAAATGAAGAGGGTCATGATGGCCCTACATCACTCATCTGAGTATCGTGGCTCTACATGAAAAGGGACATTCGCATAAAAATGAGGGGTTGGTTGGTGGATGTGCTGTTTTGAAATTTCACATGTTTGTATTCAAATATAGCTTAAAATAAAATCATAAATTAAATCATCACTGTAGACAAGACCAAAATAGGCAATTTTTGCCCTTTCAGGGGCTATAACTCTGGAGTCCATGATGGGATATGGCTGGTTCAAGCAAGGAACTAAGACCTAATTGTGGTACAAGTTGTGTGCAGGTTTGGTTAAAATTAAATCATAAATGAAATCATCACATTGCAGCCTAGACCAAAATAGGCAATGTTTCACCTTCAGGGGCCGTAACTCTTGAACCCATGATGGGATACAACTGGTTCAAGAAAGGAACCAGAGCTTATGGTGATACAAGTTGTGCGCAAGTTTGGTTAAAATGAAATCATAAATGAAACCCCTATCATGCAGACATGAACTTGTTGACAAGATGCTCAACAGACATTCAGCAGACACAATAGCTCACCCTGAACGTTAAGCTCAGTTGAGCTAAAAGCACTTCAGTTTAAAATTTATCTCAAAAGTATGACCTTGTACTTAAAGTTAGTCATCAATTTCTTGCCCAATACACACAATTCTTTAATGCACTGGGAAAATAAGAGCCTGGACAAGTTCTGAACTGATGGATCAACAGACAAGACATATATAACATATCCTCCCCTACCTGTGGGTATAAATTAATAAACTGAATACAAACATGTACACTTCAAAATGCTAAAATGACTGTGGAAGATTTCAGGCAACATAGAAATAATTCTGTATCACCAGTAAAACAGGCATGTAACATCTAATTAGGATCTGCAATATGAATTTGCTGGAGTAAAATTAAACAATCCCTGAATGGAGCCTTATATTTGGTCATAATAGCAAATTTGAATAAATACTTGTACATACACAAGCAAAGCCACAAATTGGCAGGTCAACGGACAGTCTTCGCCTTTTCAATTGGATGTCATCAGAAGTTTCCTCGTCATCAATCTTCTGAAACACAGAATTGATAAAATATTTGTCAAAATATACTTTGTATTGACTTTCACGGACATTAATACCAGACACAAACAATTGAATAATACCACATGACATTGACAATGGATTGAAGTTCAGATACATAGGAATAAGATAACATCTTTAACAGGCACATAGCTTTCAATTTTTTTTTTTTTACAATATATTAGTGGTTAAAAAACAAAAATCATATTAAAAAATAGCTAAAATTATAAAAGAACATTGATTTTGGGGGGCTTTAATAAATATCACATTTTTTGGAAAACACAAAAGCTCTCGTTCACCTTATCTGCAACTTCACAGACATCTGCATGTTCTCTAAGCAATCTCAATGGAATAAGCTCATTACATCTGATACATCTCTCCTGAATACCAACATCATCCTATATTAACAGTATATTGTTAAGACACATGAATATAGTTACACACTAATACAAGCGGCCAATGATGGCCCTGAATCGCTCACCTGTACATTTGCTGTACTATGCCTAGGCATTTTAAATACAATGCCTCAATATATAAGTAGTGACAGAATGGATGTGGACTTCCACATCACCCACAATATGAAAGCCATCATAAAATTACCATTTTTAGTAACATTGACCCCTATGAGGGGCTTGTGAGTCAGGACTAGGGGTATACCTATTTGTGACATAGTTCCCCATGCAAACCATCAATGAATTGAATTTGACAAGGGGACCATTACATGATGCAACATACCAAATATATAGGCTGTAGGCCTTAAGGTTTTGGAGAAGAAGATTTTTAAAGCTTTTCCCTATATAAGTCTATGCAAAAATTTGGACCCCTCGGAAGGGGCCCTGTGTGACCCTAAGGACATAATTTGAACAATTTTCATAGAGGACCATTAGATGATGCCACATACCAAATATCAAGGCTCTAGGCCTTTTGGTTTTGGAGAAGAAGATTAAAGTTTTTTGCTTTCTGCTGCCATGGCAACCAGAGTTCTGCATGGAATTTAATTCTTTGAACAATTTTTGTAGAGCTTCACCAAAGGAACATTCCTGTGAAGTTTGGATGAAACTGACCAAGTGGTTTATGAGGAGGTGACGTTTAAGTTTACAGACGGATGGACGATGGACGAAATGCGATCACAAAAGCTCACATTGTCACTTCGTGACAGATGAGCTGAAAAGTCATTACACTAAATGAAACAGTAACATGAGCTGTCACTACTTGTAACAAATACCCCCGAAAAGACCAAAACAGTATGTCCACACAAAATATATCAAACAAGCAAACAAGAGCTGTCAACGACTATTCTCAGTGCTGAATAGTAAAATATAAGCCTTTAAGTCTGTTCAAATGCATGAACAGCATAATAATAAGTTAACAAGGATTTTCATTGGAAAAAAGCATAATTAAATTCAAATATAATTGGGTTATTATAACAGTAGCTGGATCAGGGATGCAGTATTCGGCTCGAGTGGATTTTGCTAGATCGGATCTCACGAGGCGCGCAAGCGCCGTGTGTGATCCGACCTTGCAAAATCCACGAGAGCCGAATACAAAGTCCCAGATCCAGCTACTGTTATAATGACCCTTTTATTATATACCTTTACCATTTTGATTCTTGTTTTGTTCTTGAACGAAATCTTCAATGTTTATCGATATTAACTGGAACTAAGTGAAGTTTTTATGTGCGCTATTTATAGAAATGTGTCGTGTCATGCATATTAATGAAAATAGCCCGGCAGCATACAATACGGAAGGTACAATACGGAATTCAAAAGTTACAATACGGAATTGTTGTCTGTGTGTTCATATTTAATTGTAAATTACAAGCTGATTTTTTACAGAATTTATTTAGGTATATAATAAATGACAATGTCAGCCAATGACCTAACATTATGACACTGAAGATATTTGTAACGTTTCAATTAAATATCACTATCAATTTTACAGTTATTAAGTTGCATGTAAAACTTTAACAAAGATTTCCCTACTCCAAAAAGGGAGATAATTCATTCAAACTCCCAGAAAGAGTTCTGGCACTTGGTCAGTGACCTCTGCTAATGACCCCTATTACAAATTTACATATGCAAAGTTTTGAGTGAAAAGCTCTGATAGTGTTTGAGATATTTACCAAAATTTATTAAGTTGAAAAGGGGGATAAAGAGTAATTTTTCATAGATCTTGATCAGAGACCTCCAGTAATGACCCAAATACATATGCACCTTTTCAAGTTTTGACAGTGATCAAGATGTTGGTCAGGTTAAAGTTTTTTTTTCTCAAAATTTGACACATCATAAACAACAGCATAGCTTAAAGTTGCAACCCATTATTTTCATTACTTACTGACATATAATGTTACCAATAACTTTAACCCCTTTTTCTAGGTCATAAAAGGGGCATAATTCTGTCTAAATTCTTAAAAGTGTTTACTCCTTTTGTCTTCAAGTTGGGGTCATAATGATGAAAGATGTTCAAAGTTAATATAATATGGAGATTGTTCAATACAGAATAAAGTAAAAGTCTGGACACAAATGTGTCCACAATTATCTACCCTGTACCTTGTTCTTTAGGGTAGAGACGTAGGTCTTGCACACAACACCTTTTTTTGGTGTACAAAACATTTGTGCCATGTTATTTAAAAAAATTCCTAAAATGCATGACAAAGTTACAGTCTTGACATGAATGAGGACAGACAAATGGCGTGATTTGAATATGCATCCCTTTGGGTTGGGGGCAGGGGGCTTAGGCATAAATACCAACAATCCTAAAATTTCTATTATCATTACTTTGTTCTTTGAATTTATGTCATTAACATATAAATTTACGTTCCAAAGGAGATGCCTGTGCCATTTTATGTGAACTTATTCCCTGTTTGATATTTGTCTTTGTTTTTTTTATTTCCGAACACCATTAAAACTCGTTAAGATTGTTTATGAGTATCAAAAGTGAGTTACAAGCATTATAGAGATATATGTATGTTTACATTTATATTCTTGCAAGATACGAAACAAAATCGCTATCTAAATAGTTGTTAATATTTACAAATATTGCAACGTAGATGTCTAGTACATTGTGTCTAGTACATTGTTAAATTAGCCCGCCCGCTTAGCTCAGTAGGTAAGAGCGTTCGTCTACGGATCTCGGGATCGCGAGTTCGATCCTCGGGCGGGGCGTATGTTCTCCGTGACTATTTGATAAACGACATTGTGTCTGAAATCATTAGTCCTCCACCTCTGATTCATGTGGGGAAGTTGGCAGTCACTTGCGGAGAACAGGTTTGTACTGGTACAGAATCCAGGAACACTGGTTAGGTTAACTGCCCGCCGTTACATGACTGAAATACTGTTGAAACACGGCGTTAAACCCAAAACAAACAAACAAACAAACATTGTTAAATTGTTCAAAATGACATGCTCCAGCGTTCAAATTCTCCGAAAAGAATGTGACGTCACATTTTTGATGTCACATTCATTGAAAATCTGAATGTATCAGACTTGAAAATTAAATATTTTGTTCGGATTTAGACACTCATTATACAAGAATCCTACACTTCCTATCAAAAATTTTCTACCACACTTTGAAAAATTACTGCAAAAAATTGACCATTATTTATCATGGGTAATTTAAAAAAAAACAAACAACAAAGACAAATATCAAACACAGGGAATGCCTCGCACCAAAAACGCAGCCTCCCCAAAACGAAACCCACAGCACGCAAACGTGCACACCACAAACACACACACACACATACACGCGCGCGCGCACACACACAGCCAACAAATGAGGACAAAACGAACAAATTGCGTAAATATTTTGCTTAATTTTCCTATCGTAATTCTGATTTGGTTTTAAAATTCAACAGTAATTTAAAGACACTTCTTCGAGAAGGTATTTCTAAACCCGTTTTTTTTTATGGGGATGTGGTTTACAAACTTTGTAAAATAGAAAAAGTGGAATCTTCACAGGTCGCTCAACACGACAAAAACGAAAATGTTGCAGGCTCGGTTTGATTGTAAGATCTTGGGTCATGGTATTTTTCATACTGTATTTTGTAAAAACGTTAAAACGTTTTATTAGAAGAGGTTACGACTCAACTGTTTTGAGACATACCGCATGTTTAGTGTTCAACCCGTATATAGTTGGACACTGCGCTTCTCTCTTTGATTGTGTCTGACGGAAGAGATCCATGATAAGCATTTTTTAAATCCTTCCAGGACTGAACTGTTTATTATTGATGCCACTGAATCCGAAAAAAAAAACAAAGACAAATATCAAACAGGGAATGCCACGTACCAAAAACGCAGCCTCCCCAAAACGAAACCCACAGCACGCAGACGCGCACACCACAAACACACACAAAAAGCCAACACATAAGGACAAAACGAACAAACAAAGGAACACAGTGGGTCACCGCCTTGGAACGGTCAGTGGCAAAAACACCACTGGGGAGCTTAAAAACAAAGAGAAATATGAAACAGGGAATGCCACGCACCAAAAGCGCAGCCTCCTCAAAACGAACCCCCCAGCACGCAAACGCGTGCACCGCGCACACACACGCACGCACGCACGCACGCACACACACACACACACACACACACTCAAAGCTTACACATCAGGACAAAACGAACAACACACACACACTCAAAGCCAACACATAAGGACAAGACGAACAATAAGCATACACACACGCGCGCACACAAAGTCAACACACAAGGACAAAACGAACAAACAAAGGAACACAGTGGGGCACCGCCTTGGAACGGTCAGTGGCAAAAACACCACTGGGGAGCTTAAACCGGTTTATGGTGCGCACCCAACCTCACTCTTACCCCCACCATGTTCCAAAGACATGGGACAGTGTAAATAAAAGTAATCCCCTCCAGGTGAATCTCTAACACACGTAATGGAACCGGTTATGGTGCGCACCCAACCTCACTCTTACCCCCACCATGTTCCAAAGACATGGGACAGTGTAAATAAAGTAATCCCCTCCAGGTGAATCTCTAACACACGTAATGGAACCGGTTATGGTGCGCACCCAACCTCACTCTTACCTCCACCATGTTCCAAAGACACGGGACAGTGTAAATAAAAGTAATCCCCTCCAGGTGAATCTCTTAACACACGTAATGGAAACAAAAAGGCATGGCATGTAAAACACAAAAATGCTCCTGTATACATATATAGAAAGCAAACCTTAAGAACCAAAAACGTATATATTCAATGCCTTTTCAGAAGACAGAGCAACAAGAGAAACACCCTTAAGGGCCCGACGAAACAGGCCGGAAGACAGGTATCTAAACAATTCAGTCCTGGTGGGATTTAAAAACTACACTGACATTAACAAAATAGAGAAAAGTTGAAACTTCATAGGTTGCCCAACACGACAAAAACGAAAATGTTGCAGGCTCGGTTTTATTGAGCATGTTCATGGACGGTAGTGGAAATGCATGCTACCGTCCACACCCTCTAGCCCCGGGTTGAGCAGAACTCAAACCTACACAAGCATCCAAAGATTTGATTAACCTTGCTGGTCACTATGGATTTTATCAACTTGTCTGAAGTCCAATCCATCGTAAAGGTGGTCTTCTAGACCTTATGTTTGCAAAACGAAACACGCCAGATACAAGTTCTGACATCATTCCAACATACTGCAGTGATCATTTTTTTGTTTCGAGTGTAAAAAATACCGTTGAAAGTGTTAGAGATTCACCTGGAGGGGATTACTTTTATTTACTCTGTCCCGTGTCTTTGGAACTTGGTGGCGGTAAGAGTGAGGTTGGGTGCGCACCATAACCGGTTCCTTACGTGTGTTTTGAGATTCCCTGGGGGATTACTCTATTTACACTGTCCTGTTTTGGACATGGTGGGGTAGAGTGGTTGGTCGCCCATAACGTGTTCCATTGTGTGTTAGAGTTCCCTGAGGGGATTTGTGGTATATTGGCTTTGTGTGTGTGTGTGCGGGTGGTGTGCACGTCTGCGTGCTGTAGGTTTCGTTTTGGGGAGGCTGCGTTTTTGGTGCGTGGCATTCCCTGTTTGATATTTGCCTTTTGTTTTTTACAGTAAAATCTGAAAACATTACCAGAAACTGCTTCTTTGGATCCATCTGTGATAACTGCATACACTAAAGTATCAAAGATAAAAGGTATGGGTAAATTTCCCGGAATCATATAGCACCCCAAACACAGCTATAAAGCCATGCATCGCAAGTTAGGCCCACAACAAAAAGGAGCTGTAATGGAAAAATATTGTAGACTGGTTGCTTCAAAAATCCAACAACTAGTACATTATAAGTATATAGAATATACAGAAAAATGGTGGATGGAGGGGTGTTCAGATGTAGAGGGAAGGTGGTGCAAGGATGAATATTCAACATGTTCCTTAAACGCACAACATACAGGCAAATCAGTATTTCATTTTGTATACAGAAATTAGTATTCTCTTGTGTACAAAAATGGGTATTCTATTTTTGCTATACATATATTGGTATTTGTTTTTGTCATAAAACATCCAAACATTTATTTTATTGTTTGAAATAAGGCTATTAAATTTAACAATAATCAATAATTTCCAATCCTTTGTATGCTATTAAAAATACATTTAAAGTGGAATTCTGCGCATCTTACAGCACGTAGTGTGTTTTTGGTGAATGTTTTATAAAAGAAAGTTTTCGGTTGCTGTGCATTTAAATGTGTTTAATTAACAATAATGCCGCATAAGTATTTGAAAGTGATGCTTTAGAAATGAAGAAATCGGACTTATAAAAAATAGTTCATTTCTTCAGTCTTGTACGCAATGATCTCTCTTACCTATAAGTAGAGATTTCTGAGGCTGAAGGGAAGCAACTCTTGCAAGCAGTTTTACTTTTCTTAAAAAGACTGCCCCAGTCAAAATAAGAAAAGTCATATTCAAAAAGTTATTAGAAATAGGAAGAGTTTGGTATACTGGGTTAAAAACTATAATTTCTTCCACCCTTTTTACACACATATCTATTTGTGCTGTATTTTTACTTGAAAAATGCGTATAATTCCACTTTAAATAATTCACTATATAAAAACTGAAATAATTGTCTTTCTTGTGGCCATTCCTTTCTTATGGTTGTCATACTTCTGTGACAAGGCCGTATTGTGGGATATTATTCGTCACTCCTGTGACATTTCTAGTTTTTTTAGGTGTTGCACATTTTATTACCTCTCGTGAACAGACTCGATCAGAACAAGGAAGAATATCCAACAGGGAAAGCCACGTTCTAAAAGCGCAGACGCCCCAAACACGCACACGAACAACACACACACCACACACATGCAAGGACAAAATAAATAAAGGAGCACAGTGTGACAACGCCCTCTGGCAGCTTTTTTTGTCGAATTAAAATAGTTTGAACAATTGTGGAAGAGGGTGATATAAGGACCATTTGTGTGAAATTATATCAACCATCGGTTTAGGAACAAGTGTTTGAATATTGTTTTATTTTTAGCTCTGGTGCCCGCTAAGTATAACCAAGCGGAACCGTTTGAACAACTTTGGTAAGAGAACAATTCATGCCAAGTTTCATCAAATTCATTCACTGTCGTGTGACTTTGGAACATTCTTGTTTGTTTTGGGTTTGACACCGTTTTTCAACAGTATTTCAGTCATGTAACGGCGGGAAGTTAACCAGTGTTCCTGGATTCTTTACCAGTACAAACATGTACTCCGCAAGTAACTGCCATCTTCTCCACATGAATTATCAGAGGTGGAGGACGAATGATTTCAGACACAATGATTTTTATCCAGTCGTCACGGAGAACATAGGCCCCGCCCGGGGATCGAACTCGCGACCCTGTGATCCGTAGACCAACGCTCTCCCTACTGAGCTAAGCGGGCGGGCTGACTTTGGAACATGGTGGGATAAGAGTGAGATTAGGTGCACCCCAAACCGCTTTAAACTCCCCAGTGATGGTTTTGCCACTGACCGTTCCAAACCGGTGCCCCACTGCGTTCCTTTATTTGTTTGTTTCGTCAATGTGTTTACTTTGTGTATATATATGTTTGTTTTACGTTTGGGAGGCTGCGGTTTTAGAACGTAGCTTTTCTTCTTGTTTTTTGTTGAAATACCTTCTCGTGGAAGTGGCTTTTAATTACTGAATTTTAAACCAATTCAGATTTTAGCAAATTAATTACACTATTTGTAATTACGGTAGCCTTGCTGAAGAAGTTTACTTGTGATATATAGATTACATTCATTTAAATCCTTGACATAACTACACGCTCTGACAAACCAAATTAATTGAAAAACGTATACCCCATAAAATGTAGCCTGATGTACATCCCCATCAAGATAGGGGAAATTCACAAAATAGAGAAATTTTTGAAGTGGAAACTTCACAGACCGCCCAACACGACACGAAAATGTTGCAGGCTCGGTTTTATTGAGCCTGTTCATGGACGGTAGTGGAAATGCATGCTACCGTCCACGCCCTCTAGCCCCGGGTTGAGCAGAACTCAACATTTACATATGCTAAAAGTACAATAAGCAATTTAGAGATATCCGCAGATGTATTCAAACGGCTGTGAACATGGAACCTTCAATGATACACGTGTTGAGGCGTGTAATTCCATGAAGAGCGGCGTTTGGTCCCCAGATAAAGTAAAGGGTTTGCCCCAAACGAGAAAACAATGGGCAGAACTAAACAAACTGGAATTTAGAAAGGGGATCTGAGGTTATGGAGCCTGCGTATCACAGGAACTGTCAAAAGACGAAATTAAAAAGCAGGCACCATTTCCAAGGGGTGATTAGACAATACCCAAGGCTATGAAAGCGGGAGTATTGGAACCACCCAGGCCGAAATGGTTATGTTGAGAGACAAAACAGTACCAATAACACGACATAAAAGTCGTGCTGAACGATTTGAGAAGATCGAAATATAACAGCCCTGATTGAATGTACGGGGAGACTTTTTACGGCCGCCACACGGCACAAACAACGCTGCTGTGATAATAAAATAGAGAAAAGTGGAAACTTCACAGACCACCCAACACGACAAAAACGAAAATGTTGCAGGCTCGGTTTTATTGAGCCTGTTCATGGACGGTAGTGGAAATGCATGCTACAAGACTAAAATTAAAATCATCCCTCTTGTCATAAATTTTGGTATGTATAATATTGTCATAAATAGATGTAAATCTAAAAACGAAGCATCAGTATCCGAATTGTTAGTTTTAATTAACTGAAGCTCTCTAGGATACATAGTATTCACCAACTGACCAAACAACGGATTATCCATATTAAGAATATCATCCAGATAACGTGATATATTATTAAATGCTGTAATCTGGAGAAAGGCCAAAGTTTTTTTCATGACAATATAAAACAAATCTGCGACAAAGGATGCACAATTTGTTCCCATGGGAATGCCAATTACTTGTCTGAAAACTGCATTCTTAAACCTGATGTAAATGTTCAATGAAAAGGAAAGGGCTTTGTATAATGTTTAATATTACTGTTAGTAAAAAAAAAAGGCTTTTTTTCAAAATTGCAAGCGAGAAATGTAGCATTCTATTACTTTCCAAGTAAAAGTTTGCGTCCGAAATTGCTTGAAGAACAAGTTTGCAACAAAACAAAGATCTTGAACAAGATTTATTTGTAACACACAGAACCAAACTTTTTTGAAATTCTGCACAATCAGTTGTTTGTCCCGTTTAAGGGCCACATAAAAGGCTAGTTTGATCATGATAATTAAAAAATCGGCAAGAAACGAGCCCGTTCAAATATCAAAACATGCATATCACCATTTTATTCCTTCAATAACTTCAACGATTCGAAATCTACGACGATGAAACGCAACACCGAGTGTGACGTAGACATAGAACTAACGCATGCACATATCCGTAGAAACCTATTTACCTGATGAAAAAATAAACAAACATGCCGTCGCGTTATCACAATCGTATCATAGTGTGTTCACCATCGTACCATCGCGTTATCACCATCGAACCTTTGCCTTCCGGTTAGGCATGCGAAGTTCGTACACTTGCATTTTCGTCCACAATGGATGAATGTATCTCAAGGTATATGAGCAAGATACCTTCCGTGTCCAAATCAGACTACATATTCCTGTTCGAAATACTTTACCACTGCGCGGCATTACATGTTTTATCCTAAATTATTAAGAGGGTGCGAAATTTTGCAGTCTGTTGCCGCTCATTTTCCGTCTGATATTTAATGGCGTTAATAAAAGGTGTTTATTGGTGATTTACATAAATTAATTACTAACCACCTTATGGAACTCTAGTTTCGATTTGAAATTTAATTTTTCTTTGAGTATGTACACGATTAGTTTTCTTGAAGATTATAGTAGAGACTAGCACATAGTAGACTGGATTATCTGTATATTACAATTTAAACACATTGCTTAATGATATGATTATTTTATAGCATGTGTTTGTTAGCGGAACAAATATCTCACAATACTACTCTGTACGAAAACATGTTGCCATGTTAAATGCATTTTGGGCCGGAGGCCTTTTAGTACGAATAAACTCTATTGTATTGTATTGTAACTGCGATACTATATCAGAAACCATTCACACGTAATTCTAGCTTAATTCATTACAGAATTTAATAAGATCATACAAAAATTAACACAGTTAAGCTTTTAAGGCACACTATAAGTAGTATAGTAATTGTTTGTGCGAGCTCAATCCGGCCCCCCTGACCCCTTGACCCTATTCTATAAGTGGACTTTAATCTTACCCTAAACTTAAAATACTAACTTGGTACCCTTGATACCCTGAACATCTTTTAAATCTTTAGTTAAACCGAATGAAAACCTTTGGTTTAACCAAAAAAAGATTTAGTCTTTGGTCCGGACTGACCCCTTGTCCCTATTCTAAAAAAATCCAATGCCGGACAATTTAAAATCCACAGGTTTTAAACCCATTTAAAAGTTTTAAATACATATGATATAGATGAGTTTACAAAATAAAATATATTGTTTGAAAGAAAGAAGATTTACGGATAATATAAACCCCCATTATGTTATAACAAAAAATGGGAGAAAAATGATAAAAGCTACCTGTTCATCTTGTGGAAAGATGAAATCAAAGTTTGTTAAAAGTACAGGGGGTAATTTAGATATTCACAAAGCAATGTTACCTTTATTACCTAAGAAAGGTTTAACACTTCCAGGATATAATTATTGTGGGCCAGGAAATCCCCTAGATAATGGACCCCCTGTCAATGAACTGGATGCAGTATGTATGGACCATGATTTTTGCTATGACTCAAGACTAAGTAAAAGTGAATGTGACAAAAAAATGCTTTCCAATTTAAATAAAACTGCAGTAAACCTCACTTATAAGGAACTCGGATATAAGGAACACTCGGTTATAAGGAACAGTTTTCAATTCCCCGATCTAATTCCTTCTTTATTCAATGTAAAAATCCTCGGTTATAGGGAACTCGTTTATAAGGAACACTCGGTTATAAGGAACACTTTTTCTAGTCCCAAAGTACGAAATTCAATGGAAAACCCCTCGGTTATAGCGAACACACATAAAGAATAAAAATTATTGGAAACTGGAAATAAACAGGAGAATCGCTGATGACGTCAGAGTAATGTCGGCACTTTCATGCGCTTTTATGCACATGAATAAACACATAATATTTCATTTCTTTGATCTTTATTTTGTTATTTTTTGGATATGATAAAAAGAAAATAAAAAATATTATCATTAACTTATATTTACTCGATATTATGTTTGAGAGCTACATGTATTAGGTATTTCATGTTAACAATAGTGAACGAAAATCAGTCGCGGACAGGGTCATGTCATACTATCCTAAATAAATGTTTTAATTACGCGTGATTAACAATGGCAAACAGTCCAGTTTACCAAATTTTCAATTGTAAAAATTATAGCAGGTGCTAAAATGGACAATAGCAAAACTATAGGTATAATTTACACTTTAGTCCGTATGTATGGCGCCATTATCTAGTCGTAATGCACTGTATGTCATAAACACCCTACGTTTAAATTTTAATTGGTAGTCTGATTTAACATTTTTGTAGTAATTATTTGAACATTTATTCTAAATTAGTATTGATGCCTATTCACATAACATGCTGTTGAGCAAGGTAAAGGCTGTAACATATCTTATAATCATAATGTAGTGCTCTCTAAACGAGATGATAGAAATAGCCGACAAAAATAAACACAAATCACGTCATTCTTACCGACGTACATTTTGGCTTAGTTAAAGTTTAAACGCCGTGTTTCAACACTATTTCAGTCATATACACGCAGTCAGTTTACCTTACCATCTCTCTAGGAAAGGACCGGTACTAGACTCACAACTTTCTCACATAAAGATTCATGGTTGACCCGGAGCCCTTTTCAAACGTCAGTCAAATAGTGTTCGCTATACAAATTGTGTTCGTTATACAAACCTCGGTTACAAGGAATTAGTTCGCTATACGGATATAAGGAACCTCGGTTATAAGGAACACTTTTTAGAGGTCCAAAGCTGTTCCTTATAAGCGAGGTTTACTGTAAATCAAAAACATTTGGAGAAAAGATTGCAAAACATTTAGTTGTGAAACCTATAATTAAAACAAAATACAAACTTGGGCTGGGACAAAAGTCAAAAAACGGGAAAAGGGGGTAGAGCAAACTTTTACTACCCCCAAAATAAATTGGAGCGATGAATTAGCAGAAGAATTACACAAACCAATTAAAAGAAAATTTAGGAAACGAAGAGTGATAGTTAATGATATTGATGATACTTGGTCAGCTGATTTAGTTGACATGCAAGCTTTTTCAAAATATAATAAAGGAGTAAAGTACTTGTTAACCGTTATTGATATATTTAGTAAATATGCTTGGGTTATTCCATTAAAGAATAAAACTGGAGAATCTGTTACTGAAGCATTTGAAAAAATAATTTCTGGAGCTTCAGCTCCTGATGAACTTCACGCTCGACCTGAAGATAGAATTCAGGGACAAAAGTCCCCGAAGACTGCAAGGATTCCACAAAATTTATGGGTAGATGAAGGAAAAGAATTTTATAATAAAAAGTTTGAATCATTTTTGAATAAAAATAAGATTAATATGTACCATACATTTAATGAAGGAAAGGCTGTAGTAATAGAAAGATTTAATAGAAGTTTAAAAAGAATAATGTGGAAATATTTTACAGCAAATAATACTTATACTTATTTAGATAATTTACAGGAAATGGTTGATAAATATAACAAAACAAAACATTCTAGTATAAAAATGACACCAACCGAAGCTAGTAAAAACTTAAATAAAGGTACTGTTTACTTTAATTTATATGGTGATTTAAAGATATCAAAGAGCAAAGCAAAATTTAAAATTGGTGATCGAGTTCGTTTAAGCAAACTTAAAAGGCATTTTGAAAAAGGATATACACCAAACTGGACAGAGGAAATATTTATAATTTATAAAATTAATAATACAAATCCCAGAACATACACTATTAAAGATTTAAATGATGAAATAATTCAAGGTTCATTTTATGAACAAGAACTTTTACCTACTACACAAGAAGTTTTTAGAATAGAAAAAGTTATTAGACGAGACTATAAGAAAAAACAAGCTTTAGTAAAATGGAAAGGTTACAATGAAAAATTTAATAGTTGGGTACCATTTAGTGAATTGGAACAAATTTAATTTAGAAATAAAAAGTTTAATTATATAAATGAGCAATAAAAATCTAATTTCTAATAATAATGGAATAGAAACAATAGATCAATTAATTATTCACTTAACTAAACTAGCTGCTGCTTACAGAAAAAGTTATAAATTTTGTGGGAGAGTAAGTACTGGATTATATATTACAGCAGGTGTCTTTGGTTGTTCAGCTGCATTAGCACTTGTTCCAACTATTCCTATATTTGTAGCAGTTGCTGGCGCTGTTCCATCAGTAATTACCATATTTACTAACAGACTAAAACTTGACGACAAGAAATTTATTTTAAAATCACATCATCACAAAATAAAACAACTTATAACAAAAGCACGGATTGGAAAAGTAAATAAAGAAGATCCAAATAAAGTTATTCAGGATATTTTTACAATACTATTAGAAATGCAGAAAGAAAAAAATTATTCAACACCTCTTGAAATGCATATGAAGGAATTTAAACTTAACGGATATAAAAGTAAAAAAGAAGAAGAGCTGTATTAAATTTTACGTGTGTTTTTTAAAGATTTTTTTCTATAAGTATATTATATATAGATGGTTAATAAATAAGTGGAATATCAAAAACCAGCGGAAAAAGATATAAATTTAAATATTTTAGTTCTTCTTAAAGATAATTTAAAACTTTATTTATTTTATTATTTTTTTAATTATTTTTTTAATCCTTTTTTCCTTAGTGATTTTTTTTTCTAAATATAATATATAGATGGAAATTGAGAGATCTACAAAACAATATTATAAGAAATTTGAAATTAAAATTACATATAGACAAGATCCAAAGAATCAATTATATTTAACTATAAACGACTCTTATGAAATACTTAAATCTGAACTTAAAACTTTAAAAGGTATAAAAATAAACGTTGTTTTAAAAATAACTTTTGCAAAAATGGATAAAACTGATACAATATATAAATCAGCTTATTTTCAATCAAAGGCTTTAGAAATTATTAACACAAATGAAATAAAAAAACTTTACATCAAGCTTTTGATGAAATAATAAATAGAATTGGTAATTGGATTTCTGAAGGAAGCGGCTGGAGAATAGAGTCAGTTGATGCTCATTATATAAATAGATATAAGTATAGTCCATTGGCTGTTTCAAGTTATTTAGAATTACCAAAACCATTACAACATCCAATGAAAGGATTAATAAATATAAAGAATGATGATAATCAATGTTTTAGATGGTGTCATTTAGCTTATAAATTTCCTGTAACAAAAAATTCTGAAAGAGTTTCAAATTATAAAAAACATATAAACGATCTTGATTATACTGGAATTAAATTTCCTGTTACATTAAATCAAATACCTAAAATAGAAGTTTTAAATGAAATATCATTTAATATATTTGGTTATGAAGAAAATAGTATTTATCCATTGTACATATCAAAATATCAATACGAAGAACACTGTGACATGTTGCTAATTACTAATGATAAAATAAATGATAAAATAAATGATAAAATAACTGACGATGACTGTAAGCCCTCAAGAACTGTAGTCCAACATTATGTTTGGATAAAAGACTTTAATAGATTAATGACTAACAAAACCAAAGACCAACATAGAAAATATTTTTGTAAATCATGTCTACAGAATTTTACTCAAGAAAGAATATTAAATGAACATATTCCAAATTGTTTAGCTATTAATGGTATCCAAGGTGTAAAAATGCCAAAAGAGGGAAGTAAAGTACAATTTAAAAATTATCATAAAGGTTTAGCAGTACCTTTTGTAATTTATGCTGATTTTGAATCAATAACTAAAAAAGTTTTAACTGCTTTACCATCAACTGAATCTTCATTTACTGAACCATATCAAAATCATATAGATTGTGGTTACGGTTATAAAGTTGTTTGTTGTTATGACGATAAATATACTAAACCAACCCAGATTTATAGAGGTCCTAATGCAGTTTATAAGTTTATTGAAAAAATGCTTGAGGAAGAGGAATATTGTAAAGAAATATTTAAAGAACATTTTAACAAAGAACTAAGAATGTCTAAAAAAGATGAAAGTGAATTTAAAAAACAAAAGTTTTGTCATATCTGTGAAAAAGAATATATAGAAGGTGAAGTGCCAGTACGTGATCACTGTCATATAACAGGAAAATTCAGAGGAAGTGCTCACTCAGAATGTAATATTAATTTTAAACTAACACATAAAATTCCTGTTATTTTTCATAATTTAAGAGGTTATGACGGTCATTTTATTATGCAACAAATAGGGAAATTTAAAAAAGAAATTAATGTTATTCCTAACAATATGGAAAGATATATGGCATTTATGATTTCTGACTTGGTCTTTATTGATTCATTTCAATTTATGTCTCAATCATTGGATAACCTAGTAAAAAATATTCCAGAATTTAAATACTTATCTCAAGAATTTGATTGTGAAAACATTAATTTATTAAAGACAAAAGGTGTTTATCCATATGATTACATGGATTCATTTAAAAAATTCAAAGAAACAGAATTACCTTCTAAAGAAGAGTTTTATTCAATTTTAAATGAAACTAATATTTCTGATAATGAATACGAACATGCTAAAAATATTTGGAAAAAATTTAAAATTAAAACAATGGGAGAATATCATGATCTATATTTAAAAACTGACGTATTACTTTTAGCTGATGTATTTGAAAATTTTAGAAAATTATGTTTAGAGTACTACAAATTAGATCCTTGTCATTATTTTAGTAGTCCTGGGTTAGCTTGGGATGCAATGTTAAAAATGACTGGAATTAAGTTAGATTTAATAACTGATATTGATATGTATCTTTTTATTGAAAAGGGACTGAGAGGTGGAATAAGTTATATTTCAAACAGATACAGTAAAGCAAACAATAAATATATGAAAGATTATAATTCAAAAGAAGAAAGCAAATACATTATGTACCTTGACGCCAATAACCTTTACGGTTGGGCTATGTGTCAACCTTTACCCTCTGGAAACTTTAAATTTATATCCGAAAAACAATTTAAGAAATTAATTGCAAAAGGTAAAACTAACTTTATAGTTGAATGTGATCTTGAATATCCAAAAGAATTACATAAAACCCACAATGATTATCCTTTAGCTCCTGAAAAAATTAAAATACCAGATCAATGGCTTTCTGATTATAGTAAAAATATTAAAACAGAATTTGAAATAGGAAAAAGTAATGTAAAGAAGTTGGTTCCAACTTTAATGAAAAAACAAAATTATGTAGTTCATTATAAAAATCTTGAACTATATACACAATTAGGGTTAAAAGTAACAAAAATACATAAAGTATTAACTTTTGACGAAAGTCCTTGGTTAAAAAAGTATATTGATTTTAATACTCAAAAAAGATCTAAAGCAAAAAATTCATTTGAAAAGGACTTTTTTAAGTTAATGAACAATTCTGTATTCGGTAAGACGATGGAGAATTTACGTAAGAGGGTTAATATTAAATTAACTCATGATGAAAATATTTTATTAAAATACATAGCAAAACCTTCATTTGTTAGTTCAACGATGTTCAACTCTAACCTTTTTGGTATTCATAGAATAAAAGAAAGTTTGTTATTAAACAGACCTTGTTATGTTGGAATGTGCATTCTAGATTTATCAAAATATTTAATGTATGATTTTCATTATAATTACATTAAAGAAAAGTACGAGAGTAATTGTAAATTATTGTTTACTGACACTGATTCATTATGTTATGAAATTAAAACCAAAGATGCATATGAGGATTTTTATAAGGACAAAGATTTATTTGATAATAGTGATTACGATAACAACTCAAAATTTTATTTCGATAATAATAAAAAAGTAATTGGAAAATTTAAAGATGAAGCTGCCGGTGTAGTAATTGTTGAATTTGTCGGATTAAGAAGTAAAATGTATTCATATTTATTAGAAAACGAAGTTAATGTTAAAAAATGTAAAATATTAAAAAACTTGTTGTTAAGAAAACAATAGTTCATAAAAATTATAAAGATACTTTGTTTAATTCAACCCAAAGTAATCACACCTTTAAAGTTATTCGTTCTAATAAACACAATCTTTCCAGTTATGTTATAAATAAAACATCTTTATCATGTTATGATGATAAAAGATATATTCTTGATAATGGTATTGATACATTAGCTTATTCTTAAATTAATTAAAGTTTTTATTAAAGTTTTTATTAAAGTTTTTATTAAATTATAGAACCATAAATTGTTAACTGAATATTTTTAACGTTTAAAGAATTAATATAAAAAAACATCATCCATTTTAAATTCATTTGCATAATTAATAGAAATAGATTCATTTTTTCTATTATTTTTTACATGATAACTTTGAAGAATTACACTTTCTTTATTTTTTATTTGTAATTTAGCTTCTCCTTTATCTAATTTAATTGCATCAACAAGAATAATTAAAATGCAATTAAAATTAATTCTTACATTATTACCTTTTTGAACTAAACCAGGACTAGCATTTACAGTTTTCCATTGAAATAATCCACCATCAGTATCTTGAGTATAACATGTTAAAAACAATGGAGGTTTTCTTATTAATTGTCTTTCTATTTTATTTACTTTTTCATTTATATTATTGAATATTCCCATTATATTAATTATTCCAGTTAAATAAATGTCCTTATTAGTTAAAATAATTTATAATAGTTTGTTCATTTACTCTTTGATTATGAATTTTTAGTGTTTTATACAATAAATCATACAACGGTACTTTATCTTGTAACATTTTAATGAAAAATAAACAATAATATCCACAAAGCATACTTGTTTTGTCTTGATATTGAACATTGTTGTATTTTACATTTGGTATATACTGAATTACTTCTTTTGGTGGAGGAAGTCCAAATGGATC
Organism: Mercenaria mercenaria; assembly: GCF_021730395.1. NCBI lineage: Eukaryota > Metazoa > Mollusca > Bivalvia > Venerida > Veneridae > Mercenaria > Mercenaria mercenaria. The sequence goes on along the minus strand of NC_069362.1, from coordinate 85,550,344 downwards.
GAAATACATATTATTTAAGTAACAAACCCAATGTGTTCCAGGACCAATAGAGTCGTCCAAATTTATAATTCCACACTCGTCCTTTTCTTTTAATTTTAATAAATTATTTCTACTAAATACACCCCTAAAGTTTTTAATTTTTAATTGTTTTACCCATTGTTCAATTTCAAAGTTAGATATTGGTTTGTTTATAAATTTTATTTTTTTTTTACTATAGGAATTCGTCTGTAAGGTCTCCGTTGTGAATCAATCTGTAATCCTTTCCCACTTAACAAAGATGTAATCAAAGGTATCCCTAGACTAGCAGCCAACATACCTAAAAAACCCACCGTCTTGTTTTTGTTTTTGTGTTAATTTAATCACTCCAGATCCTACTAGTTGCTTTCTTTGATTAGGTGTAAGATATGGTGATATCATATTTCTCTTATCATAAGCTACTGAAATAATACCATTTCCAAGTATTTTACTAACACCAGTACTGGCTAACCCAGACAAAGCACCAATGCCTAGAGGGGCTAATATTTTTGGAGCTATTTTTGCTGCCATTGGAAGAATTGTTTTTCTAACAAACCAGCCAAAGCTCCTAAAAATCCACCATTTTGACCTTGACTGGACATCTGTTTTTTTGAAATTGTAATTTCTAATCTCTTCTTATTTGCAACAGCTTTTTTAATTTGATTAATTTGTGTTTTTGTTAAAAGTAAAGGGAAGTTTCCACGTAATTGTTCATGTTTTAATCTAAAAGTATGTGGAATTTTGTTGTTGTAGGCTCGGGCTAAATTTTTCTTTTGTCCATCTGTAAGGTTAATTTTATATTCAATATAATTTGATGACATTATATATTTAAAATTTATTTTATTTAAACAATAACAAGTTCATTTCCAATAGTATTTATTTCAACTGTTTCCTCATACAATACAATTGCATAAACACGGACATGTGCTGCCGGCCGAACATTTAATTTAGCTGTTAATGTAATGTGTTTAGGATCTTCTGTTATTGCTTCCTTTTTATATTCCAAGTTAAAATGAACAAATCCAAACAAACTTTGAAAATTTGATCTATTTAGCAGACTTCCAGTAGTCTTATTATTTTGTTTATAATAATAATTAATTACATCATCATATATTCTTGATATACTTGTGTATTCTGTTTCTGGATAAAAAACACCATTACCAACTTCAAGACGACAAGAGCTCAAAATACAAACATTATCATCTGCTGCATCAACTTTAAATGTATCTAATAAATGTGGATTCTGTCTTTGTGCATTACTTTTGTCAGGTCGTTGTAAATAAACAAATACATGTTGTGGTTTTGTTACACCAGCTGTTATTCTAAAAGTTATGTTCGTCTGTCGTGTATCAGTTGATTGTGTTATCATTTCCCTAAGGTATGACCATCTTGCTTTTTTAAATCTTTCAGTAGCAATTAGATCAAACCCAAATTCATTAAAAACCAAACGTGGAACCCATAGAATTAATTTTGTTACAATTACTCTACCAGCATCAGCAGCATTAGCTCTAAAAATTAATTCATCATCATCTGTCAGCTGCAGTGTTATTTGAATTTGACTTGGAGGTAAAATATTAGTTTCTAAACCCTGAAAAAATGAATAATTATTTAATGGAATTTTAGCATTTACCTCATTACCACCTTGGATTAAATCCTTTCTAATAGCAAACCCCGAATTATATTTAACTTGATCCTTCCTGCTCTCAGCATTCTCATTTATATCTAAATAAATAAACTCATTTGTTCCAGTTGATTTTGCATAATCTTCAGATAGTTCAACTAAATTTTTTACATTTATTATTTTGTATAAATTATTACAATCATATACAATTTTTCCATTTTGTTTAACCACTAACTGATCAATTAATGAAGCTGCATTATTAATTAGAGCAATTTGATCTCCAACATCATAATTATTACCATCAGCAAGCTTATTTACTTTAAAACTTACTTCAAAATAGCCATTAAACCAATCAAAATATGAACTTCTATCATTAATTGTAAAGTGATATCCGTTTTTTTTGTTTTAACATTATTTCCAAGACAGATATTAAGGCTGTATCTAATTGAATAGGAGTTAGTTCGTATCTTTCGCAATATTCTTTTGTTCTAAACATGTATATATTATTATATATTTTATTTTTTATTTTAGTTTTATTTTTTATAAATAATCTGTTAATACGTTTTTGTTGAGCTGAAGTTCCAGCACGAGCTAAAGTCCCAGATCCTGACAATATTCTATTTATTCTCATATGAATATCCTCCTCATTATCATTATTATTTTTATTATTTTTACTGTTATTCTTTTCTTGTAATTCCTTAGCAATTAAATTACCAACTGCCGGAGCAGGTTTCTTTTTAAGTTTTTCAACAATTTTAGCTGCAGCTAAATTTCCAACTTCTGTGCCAACCTTTTTTGTTCCGCTTTCAAGTGCTGCTTTTCCTGCTGTTTCCAAAGCTTTTTTTCCAGCTGTGTTAATTGAAGATGCGGCTGAACTTGAAAGCAATTTCGTTAAAGTGTCAAAGATACCTGTCCCGTGTATGATTTCTTCTCCTGTGTGAGCATCAACATAAATAAATATTCCTTTATTTTTGTCATAAACTTTTTTGTACATTATATAAAACTAAAATTTTTAATTTCATAATTAAAGTTTTAAAACTTTAGTTTTAATTAATTTCTTTTAAAATTAGTGTAAAACTTGTTTCAACCTCATTAAAATTAATTATTCTACCAAATACATCTGTAATATATATTCTAATTGAATTTATAATATATTTATTAATTTCAGAATATCCAACTCTTTGTGGTTCTTTTGTAAATGGATAAGCTCTTGTTAAATCTGCAGTACTTAAAGCATAGATATTATCACTGAAATTACCATCAACAAGTGAATTATCAATAAGATCACAATGAATATAAATTGTATCCACAGAGTTAGTTATATTTGGTGTTTTAGTTCCCCATTCAGTATTGTCTAATTTTTTTTTCTCAAATCCAAGCAATGTATGAAAATTTGATATTTCCAAATCCAACTTAAAATTATCTGTAATTGAAATCAAAATCTTAAAACTACTTAAATCAAATTCCAAACTTATTGGAGCAATTTCTGATTTATCAAATTCATAATCATCATTACTTATTAATGTTTCCCTAATATAATTATTAATATCTGTGTAACTGTAAGAACCATTTGTAAATATAATATCTTTCCAATCCTTACCATTATGATAACGAATTCTTTTATTGTCATATTCATCACTAATATTATGCCAAGAGTAGGTCATAGTGTTAATACTATCCAAAAACCCAAAAACATAAGTTTTATTTTATCTAAAATTAAAGAACGACTAAATCTGATTGTAAAATCACTCGGAGTATTTTTATTATCTTTAACTGTTTCAGAACTTAATACTATTTTTTGTTCCATTTATATAATTAAAAACTTTAATTAAAATCTAAATTCAAGAAAAATAATTTTTATATAACATTTCATGTTGTTCTGGTAAAAGAGAATTCATTTTTAATAGTTCATCAATTATTCTAATACCTTCATTTTTTAGTTCTTCATTATTATTTCCAGCATTAATTGAACCACAAATTATCTCCAAGTCATTAACCAATTCTTTTGGATTACATGGACAAACGTCATAACCTTGTCCTCTAATTACTTTTTTAAATTTCATAGATCTTTTATTGATAGGTAATCCTGACTTTTCTGTTAATTATTTGAATATTTTTCTTGAATGTATTGAATGCTTTTTATTATTGTTATATCTTTTATTAATTAAATCAATTAAATCATCATCTACTTTAGTGTTAATGACTTCTTTTCCAGTTATTCTATCCTTAGCAATTAATTTGTTTTGACCATAAAGTTTATTTAAGTTAATAATTAAATTACCATATTGTCCATTTGGTGAAACTTTATATGGGTTATGATATCTTATTCCTTTTCCTTTTCTAATTACCTCTGAGTCATCAATCATTTTTGATAAGCGTTCACCATATATTTTAAGATTTTTTTTGTCTGATTTTAACTCCGAAACATACTCACCTGCAGTCATAGGTTCTGCATCTGTAAATTCAATTTTTTCATCTGGATTTTTTTCCTTGTGTTCATTTATTCTACGAGTACATCTCTTTAATTTTTCGGTAACCTCTTTTCTTGTTTTTATCCAATCATCTTTATCTTTGTTTATTACTAACTCTGATAATACAGGTAAGTTCCATTCTGATATTACATCTTTATCAATATTTGCATCTAAATTTATCACAAATTCTTCTTCTGATTCATCAGTTGTTTCACCTATTTCTTCTGCTAATTCTTCAGGAAATTCTCTAGTGTCTTCAAACTCATCATCTTTATCATCCGAAACCATATGATCCTCTGGTGGCAATAACCGCATTGACTCCTGGAATAGCTGTGGTAAACCCTGGTATGTTTGTATGTCTTTCATTTCATCACCTAGTAATGCTAATTGTTGTTTTATTCCAGGTAATGCTTTTAACTGACTTGATAATTGTTCTTTTTGACTTTCTATTTTTTCAGTAATTGGCTTATAAATTTCAGTATACATATCCCGATTTGTAGCTTTTCTTATTTTTTCTCTCATTATTTCTTCTCTAAGATTTCTCATCTTTTGCCCAACTAATTTTTTTCTTATTATCATTTCATTAAGTTTTGATTGCATTTATATAATAATGTAAGATAATGTAAAATAATGTAAAATAATGTAAGATAATGTAAGATATTGTAAAATAATGTAATATTATATAAATGGAAATTCCAAATTATGATACAAAAAATGATAAATCCAATAACTTTAAACAATTTTATCCTTTTATGCCAGATTCATGTTTTAGAATGTTAATATGTGGATCTTCTGGATCTGGAAAAACAAATACATTAATGCATATACTTCGAAAACCTCTTATATATTATGATAAGTTATACTTATATGCTAAAAACCTAGAACAATCTAAATATCAAGATTTAATTAACAACTTAAACCAAATTGCAAAAGAAATTAAAGTAGATCCAAATGAAATACTTGAATATTCAGCTGATCCCAACCAAATTGAACCTTGTGAAAATCTTGAATCAGAAAAACAAAAAGTAGTAATATTTGATGATTTTGTATGTGAAGATAAAAAGTTCAAAATGAAATAACAAAATACTTTATTCAAGGACGTCACAAAAACTGTTGTGTTATTTATTTAAGTCAGTCTTACTATAAAACACCAAAAGATATTCGAATTAACTGTTCATATTATATTTTATTTGAAAGTCCAGGTAAAATGGAAAATAATAGGATTTGTGATGAACAAAATATAGATCGTGATTTATTTGCTAATGCAACAAATCAAAAATATGATTTCTTATATATTGACAAACCAAGGAAGTTTTTAAGAAAAAACTTTACTGGTAATATATAATAATTATATAATGGGAGTTTTTAATGATGTAAAACAAATAAGTGAACCTGACAGTATAAGTAAAGTTAAATTTGATATTGATTTAAGTGATTATGCTACTAAAAAACAATTCAAAAAACTTAAAAAGGAAACGGAATCGTATCTTCACAAAAATAAGGAACTTGATAACACAATGAACAGAGCATTAGATATGGGAGGTAATAACCTTATAAACCTAGGAGATCCAGATAAACCCAACGATGCAGTTCCAAGACGGTTTGTGTATAAAAAAATTCAAAGTGTAATAGATGACTATAAACTTGAAGATGTCAAAAGTATAAAACAAACACTAGAAGCAGAAGTAAAGAATATTGAAGAATTAACAAAAGATTTTAAAAAGAATTCATTATTAATTAATCAATTACAAGGTAAAATTGAAGAAGAAATGAAAGCTATGGTTGATTCTATTAAAGAACTTGAAGAGAAATCTGATTTGACAGATGACAACATAAAAGAAGTATTTCGAGTTAATTTAAACATTTTATTCACCCAAATTCAAGAATTAAAAGATAGTTTGATTAAACATGAAAAACTAAAAGACAAGATTGTTGAAGCTGAGAAAAAGTTACAAAATATGTATCAGTTAGAAATCAGAACAGAAATAAATAAACTAAATACTGAAATGACAAAAGGGAATCAAGATTTACTCGACACATTTTCAATAAATTTGCCCGAATATAAATCTGAACTGGAAAAGGCAGCTTCACAAGAGGTGATGATCATGATACAGCATTAGATAACCTTAAAAAAGAAATTAATTCTAAAATAGATGAAATTTAAAAACAAATTCGAAATTGGATTAGTATTGTTGACAACCGTCACAATTTAAAATATGCAGAATTAAGTAATATTACAAAAAAATTACAAGAAGATATTAATGAATTTAATGATCAAATTAAAAAAATAATAAATGATTTGGACTCTGTAGTTGAAATATCAGCTAAACAAGAAGAAGCAATTAAGATAATTAATGATAAAATTAAAAAAAATAATAAATGATTTGGACTCTGTAGTTAAAATATCAGATAAACAAGGAGAATCAATCACTGCTAATACCCAAGTAATTACTGCTAATACTAAAGCAATAACCGCTAATGTCGAAGAAATTACCACTAATACCCAAGAAATTACAAAAGTAAAAAATGTTTTCTTAAAACAAGAAACACAATTAGCTAGAACAAAAGGCGTTGTTGACAATTTATCTGCTTCTGAAGTTGCCACAACAAAACGACTTGATGATTTAGCTGAAATAATTCTTAAACTTAAAAAGAAAGACAGGAAAATAGAAAAAAGGGTAGAGGAAGTGAGACATGAAGCGTTTCTCTTTGAATACTATTATAATCATACTTTTGATTACATACAAATGAAAAAGTATTTTGACCGTCGTGGTGCCTGGATACATTCAACATATAAAAATATGGCCGATCTGAACTATTTAAATATATTTGAAATAAGACCTGGAATTATCTTAGATTATAAAGATTTTATAAGCATAAACCAACAATATAAAATAGATGTACTAGATATGCTTTTGAGTGGTGTGTTTATAGTCAGAAAAACCGGAACTTATATAATAGATATTAAGATTTTATTAAAGGGTGCGAGCTCTCCGGGTGAACCGTATAAACCGACTAAAAGCCCAATATCACATTTTATATTTAGGTGGCGGAATGATAGGCCTCAGGATGATGTTTTATTTGATATATTTGATAATGTAAATATAACAGCTGAGGCAGCTGAGGACTTTGACACTGATAAGTTAATATCTATGTATAAGAAAAAAATTAAAATTTATCTAAAACAAGGAACAATGTTTGATATTCACCCGTATAACGATTCAGCATCTACAGAATTAACATTTATGCTTTTGATAGGTAGTTACATTAGATTCTACATATCGGATGAACCTATATCCTCTGGTAGAAGCAGACTTTTGGATTAAAGGGTTAATTAAAAGCTTAATTAAAGTTTTAATTACTATGTGTACCCTGATAATATACTTACTAATTGAAAATAAGATCAAATATGTTGTATAAACAACTCCTCGATATATGTTTATCTTAAAAGGAATGCAATAAATCATCTGTTTAACTTATAATATTGATTGTAAACACACCGTGTGTCACCAAATTACAAAGCTATAATCTATACGTTTAATGGTTTTAACATTCCTTCATGAATTACAGCGTAATTCTCAATAAACTGTTTCAACAAAAACTATTTATCAACACCGGTGTCATTTTCAAGTTTATCAATATCAACAACTTTAAACAAATATTGGTTTAATGTACCGGTGTCGCTTTATTGATTATTGCAAATAACAGCTGATCAAAGGAATGTGATAATGAATCGTCTGTTTAACTGCGGTATAATAGTTAGTATATAAATAAGAAATTCGGAAGTAATATTACAGGAGGTACATTTTATAGTTAATTATTTTATAGTTAATTATTTTTAATATATTTTAGATTTTGTTCTCATTTTTGTTAACTGGTAAGGTTTTGTCAAGTTAAAGCAACCTGAAAACCTGTTTTTTCTTATTTTTTAAATTGTCCGGCATTGGATTTTTTTAGAATAGGGACAAGGGGTCAGTCCGGACCAAAGACTAAATCTTTTTTTGGTTAAACCAAAGGTTTTCATTCGGTTTAACTAAAGATTTAAAAGATTTTCAGGGTATCAAGGGTACCAAGATAGTATTTTAAGTTTAGGGTAAGATTAAAGTCCACTTATAGAATAGGGTCAAGGGGTCAGGGGGGTCAGATTTTGAGCCAAAATCGGTAATTCTAATACTACTACTATATACCGCTATGTTTTGGACAAAAAGTCAAATGATGTTTAAGTCCCAAACAAATATGGAAGCTTGACATCACCTACTACAAAAAAATAATCGTATTAACTGACATATAGAACATAAAACTGATCACGTAAAGTCTATTCTTTAAGTCTACTAAAGCATAAGTCAATTCCTTTCTGTTTGAAAAGCATTCTCAGGCCCCGGCCAAGAACCAGTTCTGGGCTAGAAAGCTTCATCATTATATATGATACATCTTACCAGCGAGTATCTTCCTTATTAGGCCATGTGTATTCATACTTCTTCTGAGACATGAACTTCAATCTGACATCTGTACCATCAGTTGCTAGCACCTGAATAAGAAATAACAGTTTTAGAATGGAAAAAATGTGCCTGATCAAGTAGAGTCATTTCGGACACTTGAGGTATCGCGTGTTGAATGGATGATCATATAATGAGACGGTACCGTACTTTAGGCATGAAGGGGGCAATTAGCCGGATATGCCTCCGTGGTCCACTCGAATGTAGTCCATATCAATATATAGTGCACTTTTCCCGCCTAGTAAAGGCCATTTTCATGCCAGATATAAGCTTTATTTATGCTTGATTGTAAAAAGGAATGTCCGCAGATGATTTTAAGCTACGTTATATGCTTCAAAAGTTGATTGGAAGCTGCTTTGTAAAATGAAAGTGAAAGTAGGTATTTCCTGATGTCTACCTACGCAATATTAACGTTTTCATCACGTGTCTCAGTCACGTGACCATGGTTTCACTGCATTATGGTCAACCCCATATTTTTTGGGTATATTTTGATTGCCTAAAGACAGACCTTCAAGACAAGGGTAGTCTCGCAGGATGTGAAAGGCTAGAAATCTTGATAAAAATATGTTATAAGTTGTTAATTTTATATAGAAAATAGTAGCGGATGCATTTAATACCTTCATACCTAAAATGAAAAATTCGCACTTCGTGAAAATTGCTTCAACCGATGTAAAACTGGTACTTTCTGATCAGAATTGAGCAATAAGCACCATTTTAAGACAAACATGGCATATTATTTGCATATTTTGGGCAAATTTGAGATTTTTTCGGAAAGTAGACAAAAATTCTGATTTTTAAGGTGCTTCCCCACATCTCAGTTTTGCATCAGCGACACCATTTTAGGTAAGAATGACAGAAATCGATTATTTTTCGTGTACTTCTAGCTGTTTCTTGCAAACGAATAATAGAAATAAGATAAGTAAGGCCGTATGATACTATATTTAATGAAAAATTGGCATTATCTATGCCCCTGACACGTTTTTTGCAGGTGTGGACTGTCTGTCTGAATGGGGCATAATTCCAACAGTTGCCTTTCTTTCAAACTGGAAGTTGGCAAAATTGTTGACAGCTGACTTACGTACAATAATTGACTGCAACAGAACGATTTTGAAAACTTTGGTATTTCTTATAGGCATGAAGGGGGCAATTAGCCGGATATGCCTCCGTGGTCCACTCGAATGTAGTCCATATCAATATATAGTGCAATTTTCCCGCCTAGTAAAGGCCATTTTCATGCCAGATATAAGCTTTATTTATGCTTGATTGTAAAAAGGAATGTCCGCAGATGATTTTAAGCTACGTTATATGCTTCAAAAGTTGATTGGAAGCTGCTTTGTAAAATGAAAGTGAAAGTAGGTATTTCCTGATGTCTACCTACGCAATATTAACGTTTTCATCACGTGTCTCAGTCACGTGACCATGGTTTCACTGCATTATGGTCAACCCCATATTTTTTGGGTATATTTTGATTGCCTAAAGACAGACCTTCAAGACAAGGGTAGTCTCGCAGGAAGTGAAAGGCTAGAAATCTTGATAAAAATATGTTATAAGTTGTTAATTTTATATAGAAAATAGTAGCGGATGCATTTAATACCTTCATACCTATTATTTAGCATCTCCGAATCTTGTTGTTCGGTTCTAGGTATTATACGATTGTAAAATCATATTGAAAGCCGGGAACCAAATACAGATAATATGAATGTATCGGCGGGTCATCTCGGAATGTTCGGGATATCTCGAACATACAATCGGGTCAACTCGGATTGTTGTAAATATCAAAACAAGAGGGCCAAGATGGCCCTAGGTCGCTCACCTAAGAAACACTCCATAACAGTGTAAAACATGTTTGACCTAGTGATTTCATGGAAACAAATATTCTGACCAATTTTCATTAAGATTGGACCAAAAAATTGGTCTCTTGCGATAAAACAAGCATTTTCTTAGATATGACCTAGTTTTTGACCCTAGATGACCCATGTTCAAACTCGACCTAGATTTTATCAAGGCAATCATTCTGACCAAAATTCATGAAGATCAACTGAAAAATACAGCCTCTATCACATACAGAAGTTTTTCCTTTGATTTGACCAAGTGACCTAGTTTTTGACCTCAGATGACCCATATTCAAATTCGACCTAGATTTCATTAAGGCAATCAACCTGACCAAATTTCATAAATATCAACTGAAAAAAACAGTCTCTATCGCATACACAAGATTTTTCTTTAATTTGACCTAGTGACCTAGTTTTTGACCTCAGATAACCCATATTCAAAACCGACCTAGTTTTCATCAAGGCAATCACTCTGACCAAATTTCATGAAGATCAATTGAAAAATACATCCTCTATTGCATACACAATGTTTTTCTTCGATTTGACCTAGTGACCTAGTTTTTGACCCCAGATGACCCATTTTCGAAATCAGCCTAGATTTTATCAAGGTAATCATTCTGGCTAAATTTCATGAAGATCAGTTGAAAAATACAGCCTCTATTGCATACACAAGGTTTTTCTTTGATTTGACCTAGTGACCTAGTTTTTGACCCCAGATGACCCATTTTCGAACTCGGCCTAGATTTCATCAAGGCAATCATTCTGACCAAAATTCATGAAGATCAATTGAAAAATACAGCCTCTATCGCATACACAAGGTTTTTACGTGATATGACCTAGTGACCTAGTTTTTGACCCCAGATGACCCATTTTCGAACTTGGCCTAGATTTCTTCAAGGTTATCATTCTGACTAAAATTCATGAAGATCAATTGAAAAATACCGCCTCTATCGCATACACAAGGTTTTTCTTTGATTTGACCTAGTGACCTAGTTTTTGACCCGAGATGACCCATTTTCGAACTCGGCCTAGATTTCATCAAGGCAATCATTCTGACCAAAATTCATGAAGATCAATTGAAAAATACAGCCTCTATCGCATACACAAGGTTTTTCTTTGATTTGACCTAGTGACCTAGTTTTTGACCCGAAATGACCCATTTTCGAACTCGGCCTAGATTTCATCAAGGTTATCATTCTGACCAATATTCATGAAGATCAATTGAAAAATACAGCCTCTATCGCATACACAAGGTTTTTCTTTGATTTGACCTAGTGACCTAGTTTTTGACCCGAGATGACCCATTTTCGAACTCGGCTTAGATTTCATCAAGGTCATCATTCTGACCAATATTCATGAAGATTAATTGATAAATACCACCTCTATCGCATACACAAGGTTTTTCTTTGATTTGACCTAGTGACCTAGTTTTTGACCCGAGATGACCCATTTTCGAACTCGACCTAGATTTCATCAAAGTTATCATTCTGACCAATATTCATGAAGATTAAATGAAAAATACAGTCTCTATCACATACACAAGGTTTTTCTTTAATTTGACCTAGTGACCTAGTTTTTGACCCGAGATGACCCATTTTCGAACTCGGCCTAGATTTCATCAAGGTTATCATTCTGACCAATATTCATGAAGATTAATTGAAAAATACAGCCTCTATCGCATACACAAGCTAAATGTTGACAGACGACGGACGACAGACGACAGACGACAGACGACGGACGACAGACGCCGGACATCGAGCGATCAGAAAAACTCACCTGAGCATTGCTCAGGTGAGCTAATAAAAATCCCATTATTAGCTATTTAAAAAGATAAGTGGTAAGTACTTTATTTAAAACAAGTTCAGGCGATACGAAATGCTAGTTAAATATTTAATAATCTTTAAGGGACATGGGGTCTAGCGGTCCGGTAAGATATATATGTATTACTAAGTATTGTATTATACAGGTAATTTCTTTAAAAGTTATGATAATTTTTCCTAAAGTTGCCGTAACTACGGATTTTTGTAAATATTTTATTTATAATTAGTTCTCACTCGGCTTCGGGTTGAATATGAAATTTCCGACAGTCGCCGTTGGATCTATTTATATATTTACGAATACTTATGAAAGCATTAGATCTATTTTTATTATTTTAATTCATCAGTCACGACAAAAAGAAATTGATGAAAGCTTCCGATTTTGGCGTACAAATTGTTATCTATTATTTATTGAATTTGCAGTCGTATAATTTCTTGGGATTAAAGAATTATAAATACTTCAGTTTCCGTACACTTACAATGTATTTATAACGGCGAGAAAAATACGAGAGCGAACTTTTGAAATCACATTCCGATTTAAAAAATAAGATATAGTCTCCTCTTTGAAAATATCGTTCTTAATATTCATTTTTATCACCGGACATCTACACTGAAGGTCTAGAGGTCCGGTTACCGGACCCCGAAGCCGCTACCATATTTTATGCATTTAGAGAGATAAATTTGTGAAAAAATATCCCTGCGTCTTTTGAGCTTACCTTTGCCGTTGCTATATAATAGCAGATAATTTTTATTAATGTAATACAAATAAACATTCAAAATCAAATGACTGGTAACCGTAATACAAATGAATCTAACTTTAATACAATTCATTTGATGGCCTATTGCAACCATGCATGTGAGTACAAATCAAACACTTATACAGTTCTATGTTCCGCACCATTTGCAAACAAAATCTGGCTCTCTACATTTAACAAAAGTCACATTCGAACTGCAGTGCCTCTTTTCCATCTTCGGTCATCGCACACAAATCAATCGTTTTCACGCAACGGCGGTGGAACATTCTGGGACATTTGTTGCAAGCTATCCAGAAAATGCTATCATCATAGACCTCTTAACAGACGTAGCACTTCCGGGTTACGTCAACATCAATGTCGATGTCTGACCCGTCGCTAAGTTTTGGCATGTCAACATCGCTGTCAGATGATGACTCGCTTTCTCTGTTCTTTCTCTCCAAATACTGCTTTTCTACCTATTTTTGAAGCTTTTACTGAATATTTAATCGCCTCTGTTCTTCACGAGCTTTCTTTTTTGCTTCTTTTTGTTCCAGTTTCTGCTTACGCTCCTCATCCTTCTGTTGCTTCCTTAGTTCTCGTTGACGTTTTCGTTCTTGTTTGTCTGCTTCTTCTTGTTCTTTTCTCTTTCGTTTTTCTTCTAATATTTCTCGGGATTTTTCTGTTTGTACTGTTTAGTTTCTCAGCATGAACATTTCGGCCTGGGTGGTTCCAATACTCCCGCTTTCATAGCTTTGGGTATTGTTTAATCACCCCTTGGATATGGTGCCTGCTTTTTAATTTTGTCTTTTGGCAGTTCCTGTGATATGAAGGCTCCATAACCTCAGATCCCCTTTCTAAATTCCAGTTTGTTTAGTTCTGCTCATTGTTTTCTCGTTTAGGGCAAACCCATTATTTCAACTAGGGACCATACGCCGCTTTTCATGAAATTACATACTAGTGTAGCATTGAAGGTTCCACGTGCACCGCCGTATGAACACATCTGCGGATGTCTCTAAATTGTTTTTTTTTTTGTACTTTTAGCATGTGTAAATGTTGAGTTCTGCTCAACCCGGGGCTAGAGGGCGTGGACGGTAGCATGCATTTAACTGGGGACCATACGCCGCTTTTCATGAAATTACATACTAGTGTAGCATTGAAGGTTCCACGTGCACCGCCGTATGAACACATCTGCGGATGTCTCTAAATTGTTTTTTTTTTGTACTTTTAGCATGTGTAAATGTTGAGTTCTGCTCAACCCGGGGCTAGAGGGCGTGGACGGTAGCATGCATTTCCACTACCGTCCATGAACAGGCTCAATCAAACCGAGCCTGCAACATTTTCATTTTTGTTGTGTTGAGCGACCTGTAGAGTTTCCACTTTTTCTATTTCCTTGTCTGTATTAATTTCTTGTTGAACATTTACGGTGTTATTAGCGTTCTCCTGAGCTGCTGGTAAAACCTGCGATTCATCGGCTGCTCCAGAAGCAATGACCGTTTGAGGTGCTATGTGGGTGGAAAATGTTACTCGGATCCATTTTGCACGTACTCAGCACCTTTGATGCATTCAACGGAAACAGTCCGGAGTCCCTAAACCCATGAACAGCAACACTGACTGTGTTTTCCATTAGATTTTCAAGGCAATATATCTTTTTTTGAAAAAACAGAGTTATGGAAATGTAAAAATCATAAAGGAGCAGAAAGCTTCCCTTCAGAAATTAATAGTTATTTGGAAAAAGAAAAGCAAAGTCACTGTATTATTGGTCCTTTTAAGAAAAATCCTTTTAGCAGTCCGTTAAAGATTTCTCCGTTAAATTCTGTTCCTAAAAGAGATACGTTAGAAAGACGGATTATTCTGGACCTTAGTTTCCCTAAGGGTAATGCAGTTAATGATTCAATTAAAAAAGATCGTTATTTAGGAGAAGATATTGAATTAATTTTCCCAAAAGTTGATGATTTTATTCATTTGATAAAAGCTAAAGGTAAACATTGTTTGATGTTTAAATTAGACTTGAGGAAAGCTTATAGACAAATTTGTATTTGTCCAGGTGATTATAATCTAGTAGCTTATCGTTGGAAAAAAAATATCTTCTGTGATACCGTTTTGTCAATGGGTTTAAGAAATGCTGCAGCTATCTGTCAAAGAGTAACTAATGCTGTAGCTTTTATGATATTTGCTTAAGGCAGGTTTTATATAAGGCTGGTTTGTCAGAATCAATTGATAAAGCTTGTCCACCATCAGAAATAATGATATTTCTAGGCATTTTGTTTAACTCTAACTCCATGACAATGGAATTAACCAATGAAAGGTTAAACGAAATTAAAAAGTTAGTTGTTTTTTGGTTAAATAAAACTAAAGCTTCTTTAAAAGAATTAAGTCTCTCATTGGAAAATTAAATTTTGTGGCCGCTTGTGTAAGACCAGGACGCATTTTCATAAATAGGTTATTAAACTGGTTAAGAGCCATACATGGATTAAATCCTACAGTGGAAGTTGATATCCCAGATTATGTTAAAAAGGATTTGAATTGGTGGGATAGGTTCCTTGTGAGTTACAATGGAATATCTATTATGTTATATAAAGACTGGTCAAAACCAGATGGTATTTTTTCCACAGACAGTTGTTTAACTGGATGTGGAGGTTATTTCCAAGGAGCTTACTTTCATTCAGAATTTTCAGAAGCTGTAAAATGCAAAAACTTAAATATAGGTGTGTTAGAAATGGTTACTATTATAATAGCTCTCCGATTATGGGGACAAGAATTTAAAGGAAAAAGAATTTTAGTGTATTGCGACAATCAGTGTGCCAAGTTTTAAATACAGGTAGGTCAAGGTCAGAGACTTTTCAAGATGGCTTAAGAGAGGTTAGCTATTTGTGTGCTATTCATGAATGTGAGATAAGAACAATTCATTTATCTAGTAATGAGAACAGGCTAGCAGATTGTCTTTCTAGGTGGCATTTAGATATTCATTATCAGGATGAATTTAAAAAATTAACACATGAACAGGAGGTATATGAATGTTTTATATCAGAGAAAATGTTTAAATTTTTAAATATTTGGTAACATTCTGATATTTAATTTCAGATAAACAGTTTAAGGAATTAAAGCAGGACCTCAAAGTTTCAAATTTGTCTGCATATGCATCTGGTTCACGGAAGAATTTAAAAATTCAATGGGAGTCCTTTATACTTTTTTGTTTATACTTTCATTTACAGTATCTTCCAGCTGAATCTTACACTTTACAATTGTATGCTCAATTTTTGAGCCGTTCTTTCAAATCAGTGGACAGTATCAGAAATTATTTAAGCGGTGTTAGAACCATGCGTTTATTGTTAGGCCTTTCGTTAGATAAAATAAATCAGTTTTTATTAAATTTATCTCTGAAGGGTTTAACTAGAATAAAACAACATTTCATTAAACAAGCAGAACCTATTACACCAAAGATTTTAAGTGAGATTCATTCCATTTTAGATATGTCAAATAAAAATGACATTGTTTTTTGGTGTTTATTTTTGTTTGCATTTTTCTTAGTAGCTAGAAAATCTAATTTAGTACCAACAAAAAAAAGCAGACATTGAAGTTAGTAATTTTTTATTAAGAAAAGATGTTACTCCTTTCGGTGATCATTTGTGTGTTAATTTTAGATGGTCAAAAACTTTGCAATTTGGAGACAGATTACTTCAAACTCCTCTGTTGAGGTTACCTAGATCTTGTTTGTGTCCAGTTGTAGCATATTACAAAATGTTACAATTTGTTCCTACCATTAGAGATGATCAACCTTTATTTTCTCTGGATGAAACACATATGATCAATTATTATATGTTTCAAAATAAATTGAAGTCTGTTCTTGCGGAACTAGGTTATGATCCGGTCAGTTTTTCCTCACATTCATTTCGTAGGGGGTTTGCAACTTTTGCCTTTCGATCGAACGTAGCAGCTGATGAAATTCAGATATTAGGTGACTGGAGGTCAGACGTATATAAGAAATATATTTCTCTTACTTTAGAAGACAAACTTGATATTATGAAATACGTAAGTGATAAATTAAATTTTTAGTAAGATAAGTGGCTTTAAGCATTCTAGTGTCCACTTAATAAATTTTTTTTGTTTTTCTCTTCTACTTCAGTTTCTCGCATAAACCAACTCAGGAACCCGAAAGTGAAGAGGTGTCTAATTCCGTCTGACTCTATGGCTAAGCATGTAACTG
This sequence comes from Mercenaria mercenaria, assembly GCF_021730395.1. NCBI lineage: Eukaryota > Metazoa > Mollusca > Bivalvia > Venerida > Veneridae > Mercenaria > Mercenaria mercenaria. The sequence continues at coordinate 85,533,154 of NC_069362.1, read as the reverse complement.
ACATTCGTGAAACAGACATACGGTCTTATCCTGGGATAACTATTGGACATTTAACTTCTAAGATCATGAAGGGTTCAATAAATTTAAATTACGAAAATATTGTTATTCATGTAGGTACTAATGATGTCAATAACTTTTCTTCGGGTGAAATTTCCTCTCTGTATTCTAACTTAATCACTGCTGTCAAGACCTTCACAGATAGTTCTGTCACAATATACTTGCCCTCTATCTTGCCTAGACCAGTAGATTTCTCAGAAACAGGACCGAAAGTCAAAGAGATAAATTTATTTCTTGAAGCCATTTGTAAGGATAGGAAGATTAAGTTTCTAAAATCTTTTCGTCCCTTTCTCAAAGCCAATCAGCCTCGTAGAGAGCTTTACGCCATCAAAGATGGCGGCTTACATCTAAATTTAGAGGGTACTAGAAGGCTAAAGCAATTTTTTATAAACACAGTAGCACATATGTAAACACTATATGAATGGAAGGTTGTAATATGGTCTTGTTAGAACTGTTATTCAGTTATAATTGTGTATCTGTGTATTCTGTAAGTTGTTCTATTCTCATCATAGAAAATGTTTTTTTTATTACTGCTTAATTGAGTTTCACTTCACTTTGGATATAATATATCAAAGGAAGATGGATATATTCACAAAGTAGTATGTTATACTTTGGAATATGATATTCCTAGAGGAAGTAGTAAGCAATATTTCCCTAGAAAAGGGACAGTACACTAACAGTCTAAGACTCGAATGTCTTAAAAAAAATTTGTTTTTACATTTATGTGTTATTTAAGGGATTATATTCCTTTACAAATAGTGATTGACAGTATATACTTCACTTTAGATAATTTATCAAAGGAAGTTTATCTATTCACAAAGTAGTATCTTATACTTTGGAATAAGGGGTTTCTAGAGGAAATGGTATATGACATTTCCCTAGAAAAGGACAGTGGTATTATAGACTTGTGTGTTTAAAAATTTATTGATCTAACAACATGTACTTCACTTCAGATAATTTATCAAAGGAAGTCTATCTATTCACAAAGTAGTATCTTATACTTTGGAATAAGGTTTTTCTAGAGGAAATGGTATGTGACTTTCCCTAGAAAAAGGACAGTTGTATTATAGACTTGTTATTTAGGGATTTATTTATTTAATTCATGTCATACAAGAAAAGACATTGTTTTCAATGCGGTGAATCATAGTAGTTTCTTTATACTTACTTTATAGGTATGAATACCTTTAGATTGAAACTGAACACATTTACTTTACTTTTATATATTTATTCAAAGAATCATTGTGATTAGAAGTAAACCTTAGTAGTTGTCATAATTATAAGAACAAATACCTTTTAATAAAAATGGAATGCATTAAGTGCAATAAATTCACTTTGTATAAATTTATTCAAAGGAAGTTGATTCAGTTTACAAAGTAGTATATACTTTGGAATAAAATAATTTTAGAGGAAGTGGTATGTAACGTTTCCCTAGAAAAAGGTTGGTTATTGTAGTAGTAATATGGTTGTTTTCGTGCATTAAAATTTATGGAATATTTTGTTAACAGTCTCATAAAGGACAGACATTCTTATTAGGAGTTCAGTTTTATAGGAAGTTTGATGTAAATTTACAATTATCAATACAGTATATATAGTATCTGTAGATATAGTATCTGTAGATGGTTACATATATGTTTCTTTGAGGTTTTGTTATATGTAGCAATTGCTTGGTTTATTTATGTAAATGTATAATGTATTAAGTTTTTATGCTGGGCCTGTGGGTTGGCGTTAAGTTGAATATTTATAATGATTACTGTCTTATTTATGTAGATATTCAGTTTTCTTATACTGAATAAGTTTATTTTGTAGTTGACAGTAGTCAGTAGTGAATGATAACTAACCTTTTATATGAGAAATGTACTACTCTGACTCATAAAATTTGGTTAGTTCATATATGTATGTTGTGTTATTGTTAAAACGTGATCTATATGTAACCTAATAAATATTTATTATCATCAAAAATTTTGGCCTTTTCTTATATAAAAATAAAAAAGAAAAAAAGAGTGATCATTTAATTTAGGCGATTTTCTGTATTCATAAAATCGGTTAATTATTGAGAACAGCAGTTTTTTCGCGTCTGTAAATCAAGTTAATCGTCTTATGTGTCATCGTTTCTGATTGGTCAACGGTTTTTATTCTTTTTAAATCTATTGGTTTTTTATCAAAATCATTGATAGGCTTATTCTTGTATTTTATAATTCAATTTAGACAATTTTCTTCATTCTATATTTTTCTTGGTTGGATCACGTCTAAAATAATTTTGAAAATGCCCGAACCCGCCCTGCCCTTGATATTATTGTATATGTGTTTATAATTTCATGTAATATTTATATGTTCACTTGTCTATTGTTTGTTGTTTATTTGATTTCTGATAGTAAGTGTTTAGTTGAATATTTATAATGATTACTGTCTTATTTATGTAGATATTCAGTTTTCTTATACTGAATAAGTTTATTTTGTAGTTGACAGTAGTCAGTAGTGAATGATAACTGACCTTTTATATGAGAAATGTACTACTCTGACTCATAAAATTTGGTTAGTTCATATATGTATGTTGTGTTATTGTTAAAACGTGATCTATATGTAACCTAATAAATATTTATTATCATCAAAAATTTTGGCCTTTTCTTATATAAAAATAAAAAAGAAAAAAAGAGTGATCATTTAATTTAGGCGATTTTCTGTATTCATAAAATCGGTTAATTATTGAGAACAGCACTTTTTTCGCGTCTGTAAATCAAGTTAATCGTCTTATGTGTCATCGTTTCTGATTGGTCAACGGTTTTTATTCTTTTTAAATCTATTGGTTTTTTATCAAAATCATTGATAGGCTTATTCTTGTATTTTATAATTCAATTTAGACAATTTTCTTCATTCTGTATTTTTCTTGGTTGGATCACGTCTAAAATAATTTTGAAAATACCCGAACCCGCCCTGCCCTTGATATTATTGTATATGTGTTTATAATTTCATGTAATATTTATATGTTCACTTGTCTATTGTTTGTTGTTTATTTGATTTCTGATAGTAAGTGTTTAGTTGAATATTTATAATGATTACTGTCTTATTTATGTAGATATTCAGTTTTCTTATACTGAATAAGTTTATTTTGTAGTTGACAGTAGTCAGTAGTGAATGATAACTAACCTTTTATATGAGAAATGTACTACTCTGACTCATAAAATTTGGTTAGTTCATATATGTATGTTGTGTTATTGTTAAAACGTGATCTATATGTAACCTAATAAATATTTATTATCATCAAAAATTTTGGCCTTTTCTTATATAAAAATAAAAAAGAAAAAAAGAGTGATCATTTAATTAACAGGCTCAATCAAACCGAGCCTGCAACATTTTCATTTTTGTTGTGTTGAGCGACCTGTAGAGTTTCCACTTTTTCTGTTTCCTTGTCTGTATTAATTTCTTGTTGAACATTTACGGTGTTATTAGCGTTCTCCTGAGCTGCTGGTAAAACCTGCGATTCATCGGCTGCTCCAGAAGCAATGACCGTTTGAGGTGCTATGTGGGTGGAAAATGTTACTCGGATCCATTTTGCACGTACTCAGCACCTTTGATGCATTCAACGGAAACAGTCCGGAGTCCCTAAACCCATGAACAGCAACACTGACTGTGGTTGCCTTTTCCCATGCCGTCTTAAATACGTTTGCAAACTCTTTTTGGTGACGTGTTCGCCGATGTTCTGAAATTGATAATCGCGGACAGCCTGCTTCCAAGAATCTTTTAGTACGCTGAATAAACGAAGGTCGAAGGGCTGCATGAGATGCGATGCATGCTCTAGGAGACAGTAGAGCTCTATTCCACCCTGTCTACAGATGTCACTAACTCTCATTGACACGTGGGTCGAGTGGCCATCAACGAAGAGAACAACTGGTTAACGTACACCCCGTTCTTTAATAGATGGAATAAAGACATCAGTAAGCCATGTAGCAAAGAGGTCCGCGTCCATCCACCCGTTGTCTGTTCGGCCCATGACTGCCTCCGGAAACCCCTCCAAAGGATTGTAAGCACATCGTTGGCCAGGATAGACAATAAGTGGCTTCAAGAAATGTCCCGTTGCACTCATGCACGCCAACACAGTAATCTGCGTTTTATCAGATGATGTAAAATGATAAACAGTAGAGGAACCTTTACGTGCAATAACTTTGCCTGACTTCGGACACAATGAAAATCCTGACTCGTCTGCATTATATAGACGGCTAGGGTCTTGAAGAATGGTAGGATCTTTGATTTCATTGCGAACTCCTCAAACCAGCTTTGAACTTTAGCCTGTGTAATAGTTGCTCGCTCTTTCCCTAGGTCCTGTGATAGCCGTTCTGTCATTTCGGGATGCCGCTTCACAAAACCGTACCACCAGTCCTTCCCAGGCCTGTTGTCCTTGAATGGATTTGGTCTCTTGTCAGCATCAATGATACGCTTGACAGTATCAAGAACTTCTTGCCTGGTTCTGCCATAGCCAATACGGGCCATATATAGAACCCAGTCAGTGATTTTTTTTTTGCGCGATTTGACTCCGAAATTCGGCGTCTTCCCAATTGACAAAAATAGTCAATATTCCCAAAAAATGCTTAAAAATTCCCAAAAAAACGAGATGATTATTCCCAGTTAGATTGATTTCTTATGAAAGTTGAACTAAAACGATGCAAATAATCATAAAAATTCCGACTCTAATTATGGTTTATTCGCAGAATTTTGTTGCCGATTCGAAGCGCGTTGTTTACATAAAACGGGTCACGGCATAGTACGGCATTTAGTATGACTTTCATCACGGTCGCTAAACGCTTTTTTTCATGAGTCAAAATGAGTCGGAAAAAATTGTTAGTAAATAAAATAACCATGTCGCATAATTCCAAATATTATACCAAGAAAATAAAACTGAAACACGCCGTCGGTACTCCAGACATTCGATCATCTTTTGGTAAAGTTAATTTAAATAAAGAGAATTCTAATCAAACGTCAGAACTGTCCAACAAATCTGAGTCCCCACAAAATGACCATCAGAAATCAACAGAAGCAGACCCTAAGCTATCTGAGCCATCAGATCCTGTGACATCTGAAAATGTCCTGTCTGTTCAACCTCAGTGCTCTGAGCTGGATGTACCTGTTCCATCATTTCAAGTTTCATCCTCATCAAACACTACATGTATGATAGGCCCGGTTCCTCCTCCTGTGTCTAAAACTAAGCTCAGGTTGAAGAAAAAGAAAGGCCCAGTGGTCCCATACCAACGCAGATTCTACAACCTGAAATATGAGCATTTGTACAAGTCATGGTTGTATTACTCGGGAGTACAAAATGGGTACCTTTGTAAAACATGTGAACTTTTTGACAATCATACTGAGAACAAAGCATTTGTAACCAGGGGCGTCAAGTTAGGGACTCATCCAACCAGGCAGTTAGAGCTCCATCAGGACAGTTTACAGCATAAAAATGCCAACGAGCGGCTGGTTCTAGCAAGGTCAAATGTAAATGTGTATCGTCAGCTTCTTCTGAAGGAAAATGATACCAGGATGAAGAATCGAGAAGCTTTGAAGAAAATATTCCTGTGCATTGACTTTCTGATCCAAAGAAAACTTGCTTACACAGAAAATACGAAAGCCCTTGTAGAGTTTGTTGCTAATCTAGGTGTCAGGGGCTTACAAGAACATTTGAACAGTAAAATTAGTTCTAAATATTTGTCAACAACTTGTATTAACGAAATGCTTTTGTGTACGTCCGATCTGTTTGAACGTGATCTACTAGAAGACCTACGGCGAAAAGAGTTTTCTCTTCTGGCTGACGAATCATCTATGGCACATAGAAGTCAGATGAGTGTAATGGCTCGATTTGAAAGACACTCAGTTGTTTCAACCTATTTCCTCGGCTTCATTGAACTTACCAAGGGAACGGCAGAGCATATTGCCTCAGCTCTTGAAGGGATCCTTGTGGCTAAAGGAGTTGACATTTAAAATATGAGGTTCAGTGGTTTTGATGGATGTAATACTATGAGTGGTATTCAAACAGGTAAATTTAATTCATAAAAAAAATTAGGGAACAATAAAAAATATTTTAGATAATGATTCCTTACAAATTTGATAAGAGGCTGGACAAACTGTAAATGTCGTTATATCAGTATTGTGTGAGTCAGCTTTTCAGTACCATAAACATTTGTATTGTATTTACCTCCCAAATAGTGACACTGTATGTAAGTTTTATGAAATGATTTACACTGTTAAGAAATGATTTTCTCAATAACCGAAGAATTTGACCTTAAAGTTAAACTGATTCTAAATTTTCACAGGTGTTCAGAGAAGAATGTCTCATGTCAGCCCGTTTTCCACTTATGTAAACTGCCGAAACCATAGGCTGGCATTATGTTTGACCCATCTCATCAAGCGATTCCCAAGATGTGGACTCAGCTCTTCTGTCACTGTGGAAGCTTTTTGAGTTTTCCACTCAGAAATTTGCAGTGTTCAAACATATCCAAGTAAGTTGAATTAACAACTGAATAATTTACACATTTTATTCCTGAATAAACTGTCATCTGAAATTGTCATCTGAATATTTTCTTCAAGTTTGATTTTATTATTGACTTTGTTATCTTTAAAATGAAGAATTTATGGTAATAGATGTATATCTTAGACTCTATAATTGGATAGTAAATGATTTCCACTCTCAAAACTTTACATATATCCCATTCTAAAAATCTTAATGACAATCATTTCTCCAAATTGACAGGTTGTTTATGGTGTTAAACCACTTGCGATCACAAAGGCATGTACCACACGTTGGCTGTCACATCTACAGGCTGCTGCTAGATTTGTTTTACGGTAAGGTATTGTCAATGTAAATACTATAGGTTAATTGAATCTTATACATAAGACATCACTATGCTTTGAGAAAAAATGTAAGGTAGCAGAAAGAAATTCAATATTTTACAAAGCTATTTTCAGAGTGAGACTAAAATAATGTTGTAAGAGCAAACCATTTTTATAATAAAGTAACTCAAAAGGTACCTGGTACCATGACATAAAAACTGTCTGACTGATCATTTTACCTTGGCTGGCTTTGCCCTCAGATAAACACAGTGACACCAGGTTAGGGCTGAAACACTGCCGAGGGTCCACATCTAAGGATATCAATGTTCTTGGGTTACCTGTAGACTATGGTGTACTCCGTCTGTCAAATAATGTCGGGCTCATTGACTGTCAGTGTGTTTTCCATTTATATGCTTTCAGGTATGTCTGTATTCTGGATACATTGGACTCACTGTATGCAGCGAGGAGGGAGCCAGAGTTGATGGGAATACGATTGTGTCTGACCAATCATACAACTGTAGCCACTATTCTACTGCTGACTGGCATACTCAAGCCAGTGAACATGTTGTCGTTATATTTGCAAGTTAGTATATTTTTAAGCTTGAAACTACATACATGCAAGTTCTGTTAAATCGTTCTGACCAAAAAGATTTTTGAATTCCACACCACTAATTTGAAAACACCAGTGACATTGTTTGCTTAGTATTATTAAAACTCATTTTGCAGAAAATATAGTATATACTAATCAGTTAGTTATATAACAATGAGGTTTAACATCATGTAAATTAAAATTTTGCTTCTACATGTATTTGCCATATCTTTAGGAAGAGAATATCAACTTCACAACACTACCAGAGCATGTGAAGAACAGAACTGAGGAACTGCATGGGCTAGTGGAGAAATACAGGAATTTGCAAACTAGTGACACTGAATTTACCAAATGTATGATGCTCTTCGGCGAGATCCAGGACAGGACGAACCTGGAGAGGAGAGTGAGAGAGTGCGGCAGACAGTAGGCTATAACACCAGAAAGTTACCTACAAGAGACTGACAGGTTTGTTATATGCTAACTTTATGATTTTGAAACTGATAACCTATTTGCCTGCCTCCGACTGAGAATCTTTTTCTTGTTCAAAGCTTTCAAGATGAATAACTGACATATTTATGATAATGTTTAATTGATGGAAATTGTTATGAGAATGAAAATATGGTTGTTTTTTTTCTAAATGTATACCTTATAATGCTATAATGTTTTTGGCAACAGGAATTCCATTGATATATGACCTAGTCCAAGAGATCGAAGATGCCTTTGCAACAGGGCAACCTGTTTTGACCGGCTTCGGCTTTCTTAACCCATCAAACCTACAAGACACCATAACTGACCTGCCCAAGTATGGAGAGGTATGTTTTAGATGAATTGCGAATACCTACACAAAAACAAAGACAAATATCAAACAGGGAATGCCACGTACCAAAATCGCAGCCTCCCCCAAAACGAAACCTACAGCACGCAGACGCGCACACCACAAACACACACACACACACACACAAAGCCGACACACGAGGACAAAACGAACAAACAAAGGAACACACACACACACAGCCCACATAAGAGGACAAAACGAATAAACAAAGGAACACAGTGGGGCACCGCCTTGGAACGGTCAGTGGCAAAAACACCACTGGGGAGCTTAAACGGGTTTATGGTGCGCACCCAACCTCACTCTTACCACCACCATGTTCCAAAGACACGGGACAGTGTAAATAAAAGTAATCCCCTCCGGGTGAATCTCTAACACACGGACTGAAAACAAAAAGGCATGGCATGTAAAACACAAAAATGCTCGTGTATAAAAATATAAAAAGCAAACCTTAAGAACCAAAAACGTATGTACTCAATGCCTTTTCAGAAGACAGAGCAACAAGAGAAACACTCTTAAGGGCCCGACGAAACAGGCCAGAAGGCAGATATCAAAACAGTTCAGTCCTAGTAGGATTTAAAAACTGCTTATCATAGAGTCCTCCCCCTTTTCCGTCAGACACAATCAAAGAGGGAAGCGTAGTGTCCAACTGTAAACGGGTTGAACACTAAACATGCGGTATGTCTCAAAACAGTTGGGTCGTAACCTCTTTTAATAAAACGTTTTATAATTTTACCAAATACATTTGGAAAATTACCATGACCCATGATCTTACGAAATTTGTAAACCACATCCCCATAAAAAACGGGTTTAGAAGCCTTCTATGCAAATTTATATTTTTATCATGGTTCAACACGTGTATCATTGAAGATTCCATGTTCACCGCCGTTTGAATACATCTGCGGATGTCTCTTAATTGCTTTTTGTACTTTTAGCATGTGTAAATGTTGAGTTCTGCTCAACCCGGGGCTAGAGGGCGTGGACGGTAGCATGCATTTCCACTACCGTCCATGAACAGGCTCAATCAAACCGAGCCTGCAACATCTTCGTTTTTGTTGTGTTGAGCGACCTGTGAAGTTTCCACTTCTCTATTCCACCTTTTCAAAATGTTATCTAAGGCCATTAAACATAACAATATCTGCCTGTATGATGCATTGTAATTTGTAGATATTTTTAATTCAGGTTTCAAATCTACCAACTTGGCAAGTCTTATGTTTGAAATCTTTAAATATTATGTTTTTGATTAAAGGACTTACTGGGTAGATTGGTCAACTTTTATGGCTCTCCGAAGGAAGACCATTTCCAAGGGCATGTCTCTCAAGCATCAGCATTAATGGATGCCAACCAGCTGGAAACCGAGCTAAAAAGTTTCAAAACTCAGTTGTTCATGCTAAGGTATTACCGTAAAGTGATTGTTATGTTTAGCTCTCCAAACTTTCTGTTAAAAAAAGTTTTTATTTCACACGTTCTTATGTTAAGTTACTTTATACAGGTACAACAGATTTCTTTGATGAATGAGTTTTTTTTTTAATAAAAGGTGTTTCAAAAGATAATTATATCTTATCTTTATAAAGTCATTTTTGATTGCAATTGATTTGAATTCAATTTCTACAATCGTACAATACTTTCAGAGAAGTTTGTGCTACTAGACAACTTTGTTTTGTTCTGTTCTGTTAATCATGCTGTTGTTTGTTACCAGTTGGTTTTAATTTCATTTGTTCACATTTTTGTTCGCATTTTCAGCCCAGTTGCAGTGTGACATCATTTGTCAGTCAGTGTACTATAAGTCTAATTTGAACTAGTATATGATTGTAAGAAACACAATTTTTTAAGCCATTATGAAATTTATTTGAATTTTCATACATGGCAATAATCATGACTATAGATGTAAAACTACCTAGTACATGAATAAGTCAAGGTTGTATTTAAGTTTTTTGACTAATTAATTTATCTATCTGTGCACAAATACTAACTTGCAGCTATTAAATTTATTCGTTTACAGGAGAAATGGTAAAACTACTGTCACAGATGTATATAAAGAGTTCCAGCGGGATCCTGTTCTCCAAGAGTGTTTCCCATTAGTATACAGACTCCTGTACTTCTCAATGATACTTCCATCCTCTACAGCTGTGGTTGAAAGGAGTTTTTCTCTGATGTCCAATATTTTAACAAAGAAGCGAAATCGTCTTACTCAACGTAGTTTGGACGCTGTAATGCGTTTATGTCACCAAAAAAATGAACTGAATAATGAGAAACTAGAATGTTTAGTGGACAGCTTTAAATGATTTCTTTATTAAGTTGTGTTAATTTTTCCCAATTTTGAAGTTTATCGCGCTAAAAATTCCCAATTTAAAAGGCATGGGCTGTTACCAAAAAAGTAAAAAAAATCACTGCCAGTCAACTAACCTCTGCTCTTCAGCTGTAGTCAGAATGGTCTTGGATGGACATGACACAGGCGTCTTGCCATGGACTTTGTCATGCAGCGTGGACGTCGGAATACCATAGTGCTTAGATGCGGCTCTCAATGACATTGACTTTGACTGTACGGCATCCACAGCATGATGTAGAATCAAAATGTCGTGGTTTTTCTGATTTCTCTTCGCGCCTATTTGTTTACTCATGCTGAAAAATAAGATATTAAGTCAAATTAGTTCTATTTGCTAAAGATCATAAAGAACAGAATTGTCTTTTCGAAAATATACATTTCGTGCCGAAAATAACGTGGTTACCACAGTGCCAGCAAAACACGTGCTATATTTAGTGTCAGAAATATTTTAACAGACAAAATGATTATTTAGGCTATTAATAGAAGAGAATCTAGCGTTCGAGATTACCCGAAACATGAGAAATCTATCGGGAGAACTCGGACATACCCAAAATATGGCCGCAAAGGATAATAACATCTGTTGACCGCCAAAACAAAGAATCAAATAGTGTATGCCTTTTTGTTTCCATTACGTGTGTAAGAGATTCACCCGGAGGGGATTACTTTTATTTACACTGTCCCGTGTCTTTGGAACATGTTGGGGGTAAGAGTGAGGTTGGGTGCGCACCATAAACCGGTTTAAGCTCCCCAGTGGTGTTTTTGCCACTGACCGTTCCAAGGCGGTGCCCAACTGTGTTCCTTTGTTTGTTCGTTTTGTCCTGATGTGTTGGCTTTGTTGTGTGTGTGTTCCTTTGTTTGTTCGTTTTGTCCTAATATGTTGGCTGTGTGTGTGTGTGTGTGGTGCACGCGTCTGCGTGCTGTGGGTTTCGTTTTTTAGGAGGCTGCGTTTTTGGTGCGTGGCATTCCCTGTTTGATATTTGTCTTTGTTTTTTTACATGTAATAAACGTTTCATTCATGTAAGAAATACAAAAATCTCATTCACTATATAGATCTATTTAACTCCAAGCAACGGTATAGTTACGTAAATGTTACTTACATGGTATGCAGGAAGATTTTTCTCCAGAAGCAGAAGCGTTGATGTATGGTAAGTTCGTTTTGTAATTTTTCAAACATGGCGGTTGCTCACGTCATGTATTACGTCACCAAAATGTCATTTTATGTGGAGAACAAATCTAAATAACACGTGTTCGAGATTACCCGACGTCCGACATGACCCGAAATGACCCTAAATTATAAAGAAAAAATAATTACATGAGTTACTTAACATTTGCCTTCCGGGGTTTCGTTTATTACTCATCAGGGCAAATAATACAATACGGCGTCATAAAATGTGTAATTGCTAATCAACGTCATTTTTGCGTGCACATGTGTACACAACGTAAATATTGTGACGTCATCAATTTTGATTAAGTTTCGGTTTAAAAATATCAATGAAATAGCGTTCTTTAGATAACCTAGCTGAAACATCCTTACTGTGAAGTTTGTAAAAAGGAAATATTGAAACTTTTGGGAAGGTTTTTGAGCATATATCTAAATGTATCTAAAATTGTACTTTCCTTTCAGGTGGGTCTCTTATTTATTGGTCATGTACTGTCCTTATGTTCCTGAGTTTATTTCCTGTTTGACCAATATAAAATTCATTACACCCATTACAAACCAGTACATATAGTACATTTGGAACAGTGCAGTCCATACTTTCTTTTACATGAAATATTTTATTATTTAAACTGAAAGAAGCCCCTTCAATAATTCCAGGGTCATTACATTTTTGTACTGATGGAGAAGTTCTGTTTTCATTAAATTCAGATCAAATAAGAAGTCTTTTTAAATTCGGAAGTTGTCTTTTACATTTTTAAATTGTTATTTTTGTGTCGTTTATTATTCTTTTCATAGTGTCATCATTATTCAAAATATCCATGTTACTTTTTAGTATTCCAAATAGCCCCTGTTTTTAGGATTAAATGTTGAAATATATGGTGTAATGTTCTCACTTTTATCATTTTGTACACTTAATAAAGTATTCTAGGGATTTGTATTGCTTTAATAATTCCCGTTTTAATAACTTGTAATGGAAATTTTCTTTCAATGAGAACGGTGGCCAGTTCCTTTAAACGTGCTTTAAGTATGTTTTTGTCTGAAACAATTGTACATATTCTCCTTGCCAAAGAAAATGAAATGTTTGTTTTTGTGTGTTTAGGATGGCATGATTTGAAATTTAGATATTGTTTGGAATCAGTTATTTTGAAATATATATCTGTGGTAATAGAAGTTCCATTCTTAATTATCATTATATTTAGAAATGGTAAATAAACTGTGCTCTGTTCCATTACGAATTTTATATCGTTATGTAATAAATTTTAAATCTTTTCATAATAAATAAAAGTATCCCCCCCCCACCCTCTGGGGGAGACATATTGTTTCTGTCCTGTCCGTCCGTCCGTACATCACACTTCATTTCCGATCAATAACTGGAGAACCACTTGACCCAGAATATTGAAACTTCATAGGATGATTGGTCATGCAGAGTAGATCACTCCTATTGATTTTGGGGTCACTCCGTTTAAGCTCAAGGTCACAAGGGCCTGATCATGAAAACCAATTTCCGATCAATAACTTGAGAACCACTTGATTCAGAATGTTCGAAATTTCATATGATGATATGGATTGTCATGAGAGTTAGATTGGGATCAACTGTTATAAAGGCCAAGGTCACAGGGCCTGAACATGGAAAAAAATTTCCGGTCAGTACTTGAGAACTACTTGACCCAGAATTATGAAACTTCATAGGATGATTGGACATGCAGAGTAGATGACCCCTACTGATTTTGGGGTCACCCGATCAAAGGTCAAGGTCACAGGGGCTTGAACATGGAAAACAGTTTCCAATTCATAACTTGAGAACCATTTAGCCCAGAATGTTGAAACTTTGTGGAATGATTGGACATGCCAAATAGATGATTCCTATTGCATCCAGCCACCAATGCTGCTTAGACTTTTGCTCCTGTCCCCTATTGACTTCCTGCCTATATGACTATGCATTGGGGGAGACATACGCTTTTCTACAAAAGCATATTCTAGTCTAAAACTGATTTTTCCCAAAATTTAAAACAATCGTCTAAAAATCTTTTTCATCGTTTGACCTTTTCGTATAGTGTTTCTTCTAAGAAATCTAAAACCAGAACAGCATAAGTTGGAGCAACTTTTGTGCCCATGGCTGTACCTTTTGGTTGATTAAAAAATAGTTTATCAAATGAAAAATTGTTATTTTCTAAAATTATTTTCAAACCTTCAATAATGAAGACTTTATCAAAACGCTCCAACATTAACTCTGGATGTTTATCTAACCAGAATGATATAGCTTCTAATATTAATTCATGTGGAGTATTAGAATATAAACTAACACTGTCAAAAGAAAAAAAAATGGTACTATTTCTGGTATAAATTTAAGAAAATCAACGTCATCCCGTACATTACTCCAGTGTTCTGGCCACTTAATTTGTTTGTTTGGGCTTAACGCCATTTTTCAACAGTATTTCAGTCATGTAACTGCGGGCAGTTAACCTAACTAGTGTTCCTGGATTCTGTTCCAGTACAAACATGTTCTCCGCAAGTAACTGCCAACTTCCACACATGAATTAGAGGTGGAGGACTAATGATTTCAGACACAATGTCGTTTATCAAATAGGCACGTGGAACATACACCCTGCCCGAGGATCGAACTCACGACCCCGCGATCCGTAGACCAACGTTCTACCTACTGAGTTAAGCGGGCGGGCCACTTAAAAACAGTCCACTCGCCGTCTAAATATGCACCGCTACCAAGTGAACGATTTCCCGCCGCGTCCGAATACAGGTCAATTACATTGTCAGTGATCCAGTCTTTTTCTCCCAAAATAGTCATCCCATTGAAATTCTCAAGAAATAGTAACCATGTATGTATGTATAGCCTCTTCAAGTTCATTGTTCAAACGGATAAAATGATATGGCAGTCTTGCTTGTACCTGCACTTGATATAACTGACAGTCAAATGTTCTGCCAGTTGGCATGGCTTTCGTAAAAAAATAATTCAAAGAATAGATTGAAGGTTTCTTAGTTTGAATTTCTTTTTTCCCCAAGGCTTCTGATAATAACGTTTTGGCCTTATCTGCCTTATCTTTTGATATTTTAATTTCCATTTTTAGGGAATCAATCTCCAACCCTAAATAAACTAAAGTAGTGGTGGGTCCTACAGACTTCTCATGATTTATAGGAATATTTATATCAGAACAGACAAATTCAAAGTTTGCAATCAAAGCCGAACAATCATTCTTGTTTGCCTTTCCGGCAAAGAAAAAATCGTCAAGGTAATGGTCCAGGTCTGCAGAATTCTTATATTTTGAGACAGCCCAGTGAAGAAAAGTAGAAAACCTTTTGAGTATACCAGGGCTTACCGAGCAACCCTGTGGAAGCGTCCTTTGTATATAATACTGTTTGCCAAAATTTATACCAAGAAGATCGAAATCACCTGGATGGACAGGACAAAGGTTAAAAGCGGATTTAACATCTCTTTTGCCCATAAGTGCTCCGGGACCTAGACGTTGAATGATATTAATAACGCTATCGAAACTAGAATAATGAACAGATGAAAAACTGCGGCCCATCGTAATGCAGTTTAATCCCCTCTCTAAATCCCTGTAACAAATATTGCGCATCAGTGTTTTTGTAATCTTTGAGCCACATTTCTAATCGGGAATGGTCTACTGGGGTGTGACCCAGATCCCAGAGATGTTCGAGAAGTTTTAAATCTAGGTTGACGCTCGGGTCCCGTGAATCTATATCTGAAAGTATGTGGCACACTAGTTGCATTCCCTTGCCAATGTGACACTGTTTTGCAAACAACTGCCGAATGCGGACCAGAACATTTTTTACATTTATGCGCGTATTGACAATTAAACTTTGAACAAAACACTTTTTCTATTGAAATCAAAACATTGAGACTGTCTTTTTTTGGTTCAAACAGGTAGTCATTGTTACTAACCATAATTCGGCATCAATGCTTGACCATTTTGTACCCGGAATCTGGGCCACTTTATGCCTGAAGTATTTGTCATGTTTTAACCAACTAACTGAATTTTGCTAATGAGCCGAGCGGATTGTGTTCATATAATGTAGCAAATCTTTAGCTAACATTGGTTGTTTAGTTATTAAAATATTCATGAAAATGATAAAAGCGTCTGTCCATTTTTCTATTGACTGAATATCACGTTTAGCCGACCCCGTTTCAATTCTTGTTTGCAACCATTGTAAGTAAGTTCAAAATCCCAGCCATGAATTACTTCCCAATCTGAATGCTGAATTTAAAAAATATCACTCTGTTTATTGTGACAAGTAAAAATGTCTCTGTTTTTATACGTCCAAGGGGACTATTATGTTATACCCCCGGTGTCCATCTGTCTGTCCGTCCGTTAGCAATTTCGTGTTCGCTCTGTAACTCTTAAACCCCTTGAAGGATTTCAAAGAAACTTGTCACAAGTGTTCACCACACCGAGACGACGTGCAGAGCGCATGTTTTGGATGTATCGCTTCGAGGTCAAGGTAACACTTAGGGGTCAAATGTCATATCAGTTTGTTTCGTGTCCGCTCTGTAACTCTTAAACTGCTTGAAGGATTTCAAAGAAACTTGGCTCAAATGTTCACCACACCGAGACGATGTGCAGAGCGCATATGTTTCGGATGACTTGTTTCAAGGTCAGGGTCACACTTAGGGGTCAAAGGTAATATATGACTTTGCTTTGTGTATATTGCTCTGCATTGCAGTGCTCTTGTTTTTGTTTGGCAGATTGAATTTCTTCCCTTTTATGTTACTATAAATTGCTTATTTTGAAGCTTTTTTTATTATTGGCTTTAAGGGAATCCCGAGACCAATTTTCTGTGGTACAACGTATATGGTACCTCCAATTTTTGGTGTATTTTGAAATACCTGTACCTGGTAAGGACTTTTTTGTGGACTTGGAATTTCTTCTTTGGAATTTCCTCCCTTTGTTGTTCCTGTCCTTGGTCTTCCATAGTCAAGTTCTTTAAATTTTGCTCCCATCCTCTGATGTAACCTTTCGGGCGTATATTGCCCCGCTTGGCAGAGCTCTTGTTGCTTGTTAATAAGTATACCATATATATGATTCGTTCCTTTCTTAGTGTTTAAAATAGGTTTTAAATACAGCGGTATAATAGGAAGTTAACATTCAACATTTATACCGCTTTATACAGGTTTCTTATCGATTAGTATCAAGTGCTTATAAAACAGATGCGTATCAAGAATTCTAGCCATTGTGTCAGTTTGAAGAGCATCAATAAAATGAGAGTAAGAACAGAGAACATTTTTCTCGTTTCTTCCAGTATAGAATACTGCTCTTTATTTTGACAATTTTTCTCTTTAAAATTACTTTCAGTATTTTTTTCTAAGTCGATATGAAATGAAAGTACAAGAAGTTTAAAAGTATGTGTTCCAATTCAATTTTCATTTTGTTTTAATTTATCTTGTTGTAAATTTAAGAGATCCTATCCAAACAACATATGTCTTTTCAAAATTTACTTTTAACCCTGAATATTTTGCAAATGCATTCAAAATGTTTAAAGTAGAGTTTAATGACCTTAAAGTAATTTCATACAATTGTTTGTGCTTTCTTCACAAACGGGAACATTTTCATATTTTTCATAGCCGCCGTTAGCTCAGTTAGGTAAAGCGTGGTCTACGGATCGGGGTGTGAGTTCGATCCTCGGGTGCGGCTTTTTGTTCTCCTTTGACTCTTTGATTAACGACATTGTTCTCTTAAATATTTAGTCCTCCACTCTAGTCGATATGTGGGAAGTTTGAAGTTATTGCGGAGAACAGGTTTTGACTGGTACAGACATCCAGAACACTGGTTTAGATTAACTGCCCGTTACAATGATGAAATATTGTTAAAACGCGTTTAACCCAAAAACAACAACACAAACAACAACTATCTTATACGCTTAAGTGAGTAGTCTGTGTTTGCGCTCCTGTTGTTTTCGGTGTTGGGAGAAGGCATTTTATACGCCCGTCTTTGAAAGAGCGGGGTGTATTATGTGAACACCCGTGGCGGGCGGTAGGCGTCCAAAAGCATGTTTTCATCCGATCTTCACCGAACTTGGTGACAATGTTTGTAGGCATAATATGTCGGCCAAGTACGATAACCAGCAACATCGCTTCAGGCACTCTTGAGTTATGGCCCTTAAATTACTCAAAATCTGCAAATTTAGCCCTGTCCACCTCTAAGTCAATAAGTTTTCACCCGACCTTCACCAGACTTGATGACAATGTTTGTGGGCATAATACTTCGGCAAAGTTCGATAACAACCAAAATCGCCCAAGGCACTCTTTGATTATGTCCTTTGAATTACTCGAAAAACTGCGAATTTAGCTTTGTCCGCCCTCTAAGTCGAACGGTTTTCATCCGATCTTCACCAAACTTGATGACAATGTTTGTGGGCAAAATATCTCGGCAAGTGCGATAACAAGCAAAATCCGCCCCAGGTACTCTTGGATTATATCTCTTGATTTAGACCAAATTCGATGACGGGCGTATTTTGTGACAGTCTGACACTCTTGTTGGAGCGCGGATTTCTTTGTTGGATATTCATTCTTGCTTCTTTCCACTCCCATCTCTTTATCAAACCCTTACCTAATTCTGCATTTTACATACAATTTAACTGTACTTATAATTGGAGTTTCGAAGTAATCCTTATGATATATATATTCATTACATTTGCTCTTTTTTGCTACTTTGCGATGAATTGTTCTGTTCTCTGGTGGCGTATGGGGTGCACTGGGCTTTCAAGAAATCTATTCTAACCTTTTCTAGAGCCGAAATATAGACTCAGATTTTCCAAAATGTTAGGATAATTTATTATCAGTTAAATATTTACTAACCAACTAACCAATTATCTGTTTATTTATTTTGTTGCGTTTAATGTCGCACCGACACAATTATAGATAATATGGCGACTTTCAAGCTATGTTGGTGGAAGAAGATCCCAGGTGCCCCTCCGTGCATTACTTCATCACGAGCGGACACGTGGGTAGAACCAACGGCCTTCCGTGAACTGGATGGCTTCCTCACTTGAAGAATTCAATGCCTCAAATGAGGCTCGAACCCACATCGATGAGCGGCAAGTAATTTGAAGTAAGTGACCTTAACCACTCGGCCACGTAGGCCCCCCTCTAACCAGTTCAAGATCTTCGGCCAGTTTCCAGTCGACAACAAACATCACCAGAGTGCTAATTAATCCTTGACCACCGAAGGCTTATTCACATAAGTCAAGAATAATAAGGGTCACAAGACAATCTCATGCAATGTCACATGGGGAGGAGTCGGTACCTGAGACATCTAGTAATATTTTGTTGTCTACATGAAAAATAGGACTTGAACCAAAGAATGGTATTTTTTCCAAGACTCAGTTCTTATAATTTCACGGTGTGTGGTTGTGTTGTATTTGTGTGTGCGGGGGGGGGGGGGGGGGGGAAGGTAGAGTCAGTCTATCAAACACTTTCTACAGAATAAGGAATAAATATAACCATACCAACAAAATTACCTGCATCTATATTTGATTAAATTAAAGGTTGGACCAGATTGCTAGAAAATGTTACACCTACAAGATACATCTATGGATAAATTGACAATAAGAAACTATTTTGCAAGCAACTTGAACGCACAATTCAAAGGCTGATTGTTATATTACTGACACGCTTGTATCTAAAAATAATACCTTTAAACAGGCCACACGTCGACGTGTACTGCTATGTTGTGAAATACAACAACATTGCCACTTAAGACATGGGGAACTTTGAAGATTCAAATGTGACTTTGTTACTAATTTTACATTGTAAACATAGGTTTTTGCTTGAGACATTGAACATTTTTAATCAACCCAGAGTTCTCATCGGCACCTCCAAATGTTTACAAATCTTACATGCTTACTAACACTTTCATATCCATTGCGAAATATTGAGTATGTTCTTGTAGTTTACTGTTGACTTGCAAAATTAAAAAACAAATAAAATGCATTTATAATGTTGGCATACACGTTACTAACTACCATCTGTTTCATTTTATTAGAGTTAATAACATGCAACATTTGAGTATGAGCGGTGAAACAACCGGCATCAGACCAGAACGAAAATGCCTCTGTACATGTTATACCCACTGGCGCCAGATCAGAAAGAAAATGCCTCTGTACATGCTATACCCTACCCATAGGTGTTCTAAAAGAACCATTGTCATGAAGGGAGAAATTTACTAACCCGTTTCAATCGCGCATTTCATACTTAAAACACGCAGTTCGGTAATGTGTACTATGGATATCAAACAAGTTGTAATTTATCTTCCATTGTGTACCGGTCACATTTCTTCAATACATCTTATCTTAGAAAAACAACGCGTAGTTTATAGTTATTTTAACGTTACACAAAAAACTTGCTTGACCTTTCCTGGTGAAGTTCCGTTCTAGATTACAAAATCATTCCGATTGGCTGTTGTGAAAATGTATGTCAATCGTCATTTTACTACACATGTTCGCTAAAATGTGAAAATGCAGCATAAATGTGCAAAATGAATAAAATAAACAGAACAGATGCAGACCAATGTACGATTTCAAATTAAAGATCATATACAAGATGAATTTCATTCATCATTTCCAGTTTTAGTGTAAAATTGTATTTTTTTTAATTCTGTTTTTGTTTATTTACATTTCGCTAAACATGTGCACACTGCCGTGACCTCTAGACCGGATGTTCATTAGGGAAGGTCAAGCAAGGTTTTTCTGTAATGTTGACGAAAGCATAAAATATGTTGATAATTTCAGCAATATGGAAAATTGAGGTGATTGGTGCACGATGGAAGATAAATTATCGCTTGTTCAATATACTAGGTACCCATTCACCGAACTGCGCGTTTAAGTTGAGAAATTTACGATTTAAACGGGTTAGTATATTTTCCAATTCATGACCGTGGTTCTTATAGAATACCTAGGGGTAGTGTATAACATGTACAGAGGCATTTTCTTTCTGATCTGGCGCCAGTGGTTATACCCAACCCCTAGGTATTCTATAAGGACTATGGTCATGAACGTGAAAATATACTAACCCGTTTCAATCGCGCATTTCATACCTAAAACGCGCAGTTCGGTAAATGTGAACTTTTTATCCAGCAACAAAAGAAACAGACTACAAATAAAGTTTGATGAAATTTATTTTTAGATTGTGGCATATATTGGCCATGGCTGTGAATATATAATTTTGAATAACTTTATAAATAAATGCAATGATGATAATCCATAAGTCTTTTCATTTAAACTTCTGCTCCGGTAAGGGTAGCAGGGCGGAGATTTATGCGTTAGAAACGCCAGAAGATGCACTTACATTTAAGCGTATTGTAAGTGGACCTTCCGCCAAAGCGGAAACGCATAAAAATGAAACATACAGCCATCGCCTGTCACCAATATTAATAACACTATTGAGGTGGGGGAAAATTTATGTTTCCTGTTTAACTAACGACCTGAAATGGTATTTAGCATAATATCGTAACCTAATGGAGTCAGATGGGTGTCATCGGGCATAAACACCGGACTGACTTCTAATATGTCTGGGTACCTAATGTATGCACCCCCATTTTTTACGACATGGGCACCAATACAACTATTGCCCCGCTGTCTTATTTTATTTTATTAGCAACGGAATTAAACTGAATGTAGCACCATGTTTTTCGTGCCAATATTTGTGAAAATACCAAACGGGTAGTGGGTAAAGGCTTGCGTAAACTGCCAATTTCGGGGCCTTGAAACAACCGTTTCAGTCCCCAAATTATTTCTACAGTAGGTCTTGTGCCAAGATCATTACCACCGCAATGTAAAATTAAAATTCAAAATGTGCTTAACGGTGTCTACAACATTATATATTCTCATACCACTTAAGCCTTCCCAAAAACCTGTCCCACCTATGGACATAAGGCCAAGATTCTATTCGTCAGCCCGTTGCAATGCCCTATAGTGCGTCCCCTGTATTAGAGAAGACCCTACTATCCAAGTGCTACAGCCTGAAATATTGTTATCAAGTATTGTAAATACTTAGGTGAATCGACGGGAACAAAACACAACTTTACATGTCACCTGCTCTGATACCGTTGCCGGATCATAGCTAAAAGGTTTATAGTGCTGCCTCACTGGAATATCACGCCGTAGACACATGACGTGATACCCCACCCAGTCACATTATACTGACACCGGGCTGACCAGTCCTAGAACTATCCTCTTAATGCTGAGCGCCAAGCAAGGAAGCTACTAGTACAATTTTTTACGTCTTTGGTATGACGCGGCCAGGGATCGAACACACGACCTCTCGCACCCGAAGCGGACGCTCTACCACTAGGCTACCGAGGCGGTTATAAAATTAGTATAGGACTCAGTATTGGAATAAAAATATAGTATAACATGGGGACATGAGGTAAAAGTCAAGTTGCCGCTAATCCCTGAATTCCTTTTTAAATGTACGAACCGGTAACGGACTCGGTAACTTAAAAGGTGTAGGACCTATAGGCATTAGACCTCCATCTTCCGACTCACTTTACATCATTTATTCTGATTTTTTGTGCGAAATTGTGAATTACATACATTCGTACTGTGATCTGCAGATCCATTTTAAGGATCGCATTAGTTTGAGTAATACTGCATATGTTATCGGCTCCCTCTTATTATTTTGTTTCCGTAGTCTACAAAGGCCTTCTAACATGCTTATTATAACAAATTGTTATGTTATCATTGAAGCTGTTTATTTTATTGATATAGCTTATTGCTGAGATTTGGCCTATAATGAAAGAATGTGAATATTGTTGTAAAGATAAAAAGAAATATATTCGGTGAGGCGGTCGAGACTTGGTGGCCAGATGCTCTCGTCTCCTACTTGTTGACAAAGTTGTTCAAAGTAATTTATCGCTGAACTGTCCTTTTTCTTAGTATTTTCTGAAAGCGATGCCTGAATGAGTCTGTCTATTTCAGGTTGAAAATCTGAAGAAAGGACTTCGGTACCGCAAATGGCAGTATTTGCGCGCCGCCGCTTGGTAGCACTATGTGAAGCCTTTGCCACTGAAATCGACTAATAGCGTCACAAATCTCATTCTTTTTCCCGTATACATGTTTTGCTTTAACCTGAATATTTGTCTCAAGAATGAGTAGCATTAAATGCCGTATGAGTGTCATAACTTGTTTATTCTTAGCGGATGTTTTATTCAAAATTTCTACTAGCGCAAGATTGTCAGATCTCAGTACAATTTTCTTATTTTCTTATTTTTTATCAATCCTCCTCATGTGTAAAATGCCATTAGTATCGGAATGAGTTCTAGATACGTTATATCTTTAAACACTAATTCCGCCCAGTGCTGTGGCCATCTAAATACAGTCCAAAACCTTTGAGGCAGCACCCACAACCTAAGCTTTTGTTACCCGAAGCATCGGTATAAAGCTCTAAAAACTGATCGTCCACCTACTCTGAATCATGGAATAAACACGTTCCATTAAATTCATCTAAAAATCATATCCATACTTTAGCGTCATCGATCATATTCCTAGTTACCCGAATGAAATGCTGCGGCTTTTTAGCCTGGGCTATTTTGTCATAAAACCTACGATTAAATGACCTTCCTGCAGGGATGGCTCTCGCAACGAAATGCAGCAAGCCAACTGTTGACTGAAGTTGCCGTAGCTTGATTTTTGTGCAAGAGACTAATTCCAGAAGTGCTGATTTTGCTTTTAGAACTTTGTCCATTGGGACTCTTACCATTTGATTCACTGCGTCATTTTCTAGTCCTAAAAATGTAATTGTTTGTACAGGACCGACCCATTTATCTTCACTTAAGGGAATATTCAAAGTGCTGCATACATTATCAAAATATTGCATAAGAAATTTGCAACTACTGTAATTGGAATTAACCGTAAAAAGAAGACGTCTAGAAGGTGGTCAAAATTGTTGCAGTTTGCTTCGTAACTTACTAACCATTGAAGAAAGGTCGAAGAAGCAAAAGCAAGACGCCCATTGAGGCAGAGTTTTCTGGATCCAGTAGCCCTCATATGATTTAATGCCTAAAAGATCAAAGTCTCCGGGCCAAATGGGGCATAAATTAAATGCTGATGATATGTCAGCTTTAGCCTTTAATGCTGATTTCCCAATATTTCGTGCCATCTTTACTGCGTTATCAAAAGAAGAATACTTAACCTGACTATATTGAGGGTCTATATACATGTAATCGTTAACACCAAAGCCAGGGTGAAAGGATAGATTAGTTTTCAAACGTAAACCTCCGGTGTTCTTTAGAACTAAACCGACAGGATTTGTTCGAAGGTTTGAAATTGGTAGTGATGAAAATGGACCTATAATTCTCCAAAGAGAAGCATCTTCATGCAGTTTTGAATTTAAATTTTCCATATTTTCTTGAGCTGATAAAAGGTTAGAGGAATGTATTGAAAATCTAGGACCTGTATAATTTAGTTTAAAACCATTCTTTAAACTAATATAAAAGCCTTGTCATACGTATTAGGGTACTGCTCATTTTTTTTCTTCAAGTACGTCCAAGTTAATTGGAGTAGCTGCCTGTTCCCATGAATTTCCTTTGAGAGGTGACTGTGTGTTGTCTTGGCAACAATGACTGGTTGTAAAATCTGAAACGGTTGGGAGATGTTGAGAAATTTGGCTTTATCCCAACATGACGTTGAGCATATTTTTAGATACTTAATTTTTTTTTGACAGCACTAAAAGCGTGTCTACCCGGAGGCTCGTTAGAAGCCAGCAAGAAAGAGGACTCCCTAAGCGCGTGCTTTCTTTTCGTTATAGATGGCGCTCCAAGGGCGTGCTCATCTAATTTTATTACGTCATCATATTAAAAACAATTAACAGAATTAATTATTCTTTTGTGCTAGATAAACAGTTTAATCTTAAGCGATTAAACTCAATAGTATATTGAACAACAGGTAATTTATCTTCCATTGTGTACCGGTCACATTTATTCAATTTATCTTATCTTGAGAGCAACAACGTGTAGTTCATAGTTCTTTCAACGTTACACAAAAAACTTCATTGAACTTCCCTAGTGAAGTTCCGGTCTACATTACAAAACCATTCTGATTGCTAACATGTGCACACTGCTGAGACCTTTAGAGCGGATGTTCATTAGAGAAGTTCACAAAAGTTTTCTTCTGTAACGTGTACGAAAACATAACATATGTGGAGTATCTTTGTAATATGAAATATTGACTATTGAGACAATGTGTCTGATGCACGATGGAAGATAAATTGCCGCTTGTTCAATATGCTGGTTACCCATTCACCGAACTGCGCGTTTTAGGTGAGAAATGTACGATTGAAATGTGTTAGTGCTCTTTCCGGTTCATGACCGTGGTTCTTATAGAATACCTGGGAGTATGATATTACATGTACAGAGGCATTTTCTTTCTGTTCTGGCACCGGTGGGTGAAACTCAGAATATCGTACTTCATGTGTTGTTCATGCAGTATGTTGACTAGGGATCCTCGTGAATGAATGTAGACCAGCACATCAGAAACTGAGTATCACAAAGGGATAACACGATTTAAGACAAAACTTAACACTTGAACTTTACCAGACACGGTTGAATCATGAATGATCTGTAAGATTAAATTTTTTCCGATGTTTACATGAAAATATTACCACTGTCGTCTAAATACCCCTCTTCTGTTGTCGTATAAATATAAAATTCCTTAAAATCTCAAACGCAAATAAATACAAAAAATGCAGATAACTATCAGTGCAAATTCATTCAACAAGACATTTTTCGTACCTGCATTAGTCAAATCTACATTACGAAGATAAGGTTATAAACCTAAATATAAATACTGACAAAAAAACCGTTGAAAAGGTCATTACGGCGGCCATTGATGGATCCATAATGGCGAAGTGTGCTTCACGTTCTGACATTATCGTCATGTATTAATGGCAGGTGAAAGGGTGCTGATTTATTTTCAGATCGATTCTAAAATAACGAAGGCATCGTTTATGGAAAACAATAATCAAAATGATGGTTATAGGTTACGTGTCAATACAATAAACAGACGCTTGTACCTTCCAGCCGTAATGGCAAAAACAAAACATTTTTATGATGACCCTCGAGCTAAAAGCCACGGGCAATTTTGACACTATACGTGCCATTATGCCAAGAGACGACACAACAAGGCCGTAAATTTACCTCTTGTTCCAAGTTCGAAGTTCTTGAACGCTTCCTATCTAGCTACCCGGTAGAAATTAGATATGGATAAGGAAAAGAACAGATTTTTCATGGAATAATTTTTACTATCTCAGATCTGTCAGATCGCACTAATATAATTTACCTTAACATTTTGCTAGATTTAAAACAAACTGATCTATTCAACAATGCAATTTTATTTTTGAAATTATAATTTTAATATTCCTTTACGAAAAGTTCTTATTTTCCAACCATTGAAATTTCCTTTGGTATCAGACGCTTTGGACATCTTCGTTTATTGTTTTTCCTCAGCACCCAGTGGTTTTTGCAGCCTATCCTCACACTGATACATTTTGAATCATCAGGATAATGGACGGTGAATGCATTTGGTAATCTGTAAAAAGGCGTATTACATGCTTGACCTTGCAAAATTTAAAATAGCTTAAAATCACAGTAGACCTTCACCTTGAACAAAACCAAAATAAACGAGGTTAATTAGCTAAGATACATATCAATAAAAATGAATGCATCGTCTGACAATTCCAAAATTTATCAATTTGATTTGTTTTGTTAAGCAACCCTTTTGTATCTATACGCTTTTCATTGTTACATCACGGTCGGGGCAGACAACACCACATTCAAATAACAGCGACAGCTTTATGTTTTTTCTGAAGAAAACATATCAAGCATTTTCTATCTGATGATCATAGCTACGGTTCAAAATTGAAAGAAAATTTGAAATAATATTTGTGCAGGTGCATAGTACTTATATGTCGTTAAATCACTGTCTTAAATTGTCGAGTCTTTCGTTATGTAACTTTTACTCCATAAAATACAAAAAAGAAGAAAAATTGTAAAAAAATAAATAGGTTTTAAGGTAGTTCTTGCACTTTTAACCAAAATAATAACGTAACGTTTCCTATCCAGGACACGTAGAAAATCAGCCTGGACCCGGGGGCATATGGAAACGACAATCATTCTTCAAACTGATAGAGAAGGATCTCTATAATTAAGCAAATATCTCAAAAATATTCACACGGACCTACATATTTTATTTGACTAAATTTTAGGCAATATCTTCATTTACACTTTTGAGACGTTTCATTTAAGTGTACATTGTAAAAATTCTATATTCGCGGCAGTGATCATGAAAGTTTCCAACAGACCCCAAGTAAGAAAATTTGCATGAGGTCAAAAGAATGTTGCAGCAATTCTTGCAATATCCAGAAGTTCAAATAGTAAGGGTTTGATAATTTCTACATTGTAGAATATAAGTATATTAATGCTTGCCTGTGTAGAACGGTTTTCTCAACTTGAGGGGAATGAGAAATCAAGGTGTCGGGCACAGGTAGTTTTATAAGATCAATTTTCTCGCCTTCCACTTTAAAGTTTTCAAAGATGATTTTAATAATTATCATGAAATCATGCATGTACATTGCAATTTATAACGTTAAATACCTATGTAAAAATGCACTCGTGTAAACTGTCTTTCCCTAGGGAAAAAATAAGATGATCTCGTCTTTTTCCCCGCTTCATAGACAAAAGAAAAATATCGTAATATGCAGAATCACATAGAACTGTTAAACAGTAGTAAAAATTTCTTACGTGGCACATGATAAACCTTTCTTCTTGCATCTACATATCTCACACGAGTCATAGTTCCTGACTTTTGATCCAGGGAGCATCCTTATTCCTTTGTAAGGGCAAAACCTCACTGTATGCCCGTAAACTATAACAAACAGTCACGATTTCAATTATGTTCCATCCTAATTGTGTAAAACGGTTGTTACCTTCTAAAACATGAAAACCCGTGTTGTTATTTTAGTCATTTTCTTTTCTGGATTTTCTGTATATCCTATAAACAATAGCTTATAGAATATACAAGAAAAGCTTGAAAATCAGTTTATAAACAAAATTAACAAACATGAGAAATAATTCTGTTATAGTAAGTCTAGTAATACACTCATTTTAAGATAAAATTTTACCTTCTTCCGTCATTATTGGAGTAAATGAGACGGCTCCATAAACAACAGAAAGGGAGACGGCCACCAGAAACACGTAAAGCTGCATTTTCAACATCACTATCAACAACTCAGAATGTCACAGTGAAACCACAAATAAGGCTAAATAGCCTGCTATGACTAAGCAAAAGAGGCCCAGCATGTGTGTCTGCACAAATAAACACATTCTTCTGACATAAGCATTGCTGGCTCCATGCAAATAACGAGCAAATTGTTGCATTTGACTTTTTTTCAAATTTTAAATAATGCTTAAAGTCTTGAATATAAAAAAAACTCAAAAAACAACAACAAAAAAGCAATGCGTCAAAACTCCCGCTGGACACATAAAGAAACGTCACGATGAAATTCTATAGAATCTCTGTAGTTTGCGGCTGTCTAAAACCTTTTTTGTTTATATTTCCCTGCTTCAAGACTTTTTTTGAGTATTGGTATTTTATTTCGGATGGTTGGTCGCTTAATTTCACATCGAGCCGGCATAATTGAAATCTCAATTTTTACACATTTTCTGAAGAAAGAAGGCCGCCTAGACCGTGTACTGTGTGTTTGATTTGTAAATGAATTTGCATATAGACACTAGAATAGATACAATGTAGGTTAGTCATTTTTAAAGTTATTGTAAATAAAAATGTTGCTTTCATTGTATTGTTATTCTTTGTAGAGTCAAGTTGAACATTTCAAGGGGGAACTGCATACTGAATACTTTATGTTGCATTTAATCAAGCTCCGTCAATATTATTCCATACATTATGTGTTAATGGGACGTTGTTTGTGACGTCATTCTATTGTGTGTCTTTGCATTTAATGAATTCCGTGTCGATACTGTCAATTTTACTCAAGTCAGTCACGCCGAAGACAAGAAAGTGGATGCTTTCCTCATCACAAAGCGTCTGACAGAAATTCTTGACACTTTTCTCAAACACTTTGCCCAAATAATTTATCACGAACCAGATATGTAGACAACGTTGCACACTGGAATTTGGGCGAAGTGTTTTTAGACAGTATTGAATAAGAGTGGTAGACCTTTTGTGCCGACGAAAGCACTTGTTTTTCTGTCTTCAACGCTTTTTATTTTATTTAAATCTATCAAGTAACAAGGCGATTACATTTACAAACAAAACTATTACATTTTTTCCACGTGTGTACGATATCAAAAGGTCACGTGGGTTGGCCACCCTAATGACTCTTTCGACCTTCGTTTCATTTTAAGAGCAGCTGCGATTAGCATTGTACAAGAGTTACTGAAAACCCTATGTATTGTCTGTTAAGTCTAATTCTAAAATTTTAAGCTTACCGTCCAACAGTCATCATCAGCTTATTGTGGCATTATCAACGTTTACAAACTATAACTTTTTTTTTTGAGATGGCTATTTTCCCGCTACAGCCTGCACGGCCTCTGAAACAAAAGATTTTAATGCTAAGCAATCTGTTGTTTTCTTCTCTTACACATAAATGATTTAATCCGTTTTACAGCTATATTAGATTAGACCATATTGGCGCACATAAAATTGATTATGGTAATATGCCATAAAGAAATTCAAAAAGGTCATTCCATATAATGCGTCTGGTGCTAACTGCTTACCCGGCGGCTGCCGGACATTGCTTGAGGAGGTATTGTTGCCGTGAACGTTTCCCACAACTCAAAATATGTTTTACCTAAATGTCTCAATCTTTATAAGACATATGATTTAGCTTGACTATCTCTGTTCTATTCCTATCAAAATTTTCTAATATTTAGAAAGTAATGACAAACAAAAATTGTCGGACCTAAACTTCACTACATCTTTGTATTAGAAGCAGACTTCCGTGAAAGTCATCACTTTAGTGAAAAAACCATCTACGGATTATTAGGTTTGGATGACCTTATAGATAAAAGAAGCAGAAACATTGATACGTATCAATTATAATAGAACATATAAAGTTGAAAATAAAGCGTATAATGGGAATGTTAGTCAACAGTCAACGGTTTTAATGTGAATTCAGGCATTCATAACAGCATTAATATTTATTTATTGCCAAAAGGCGTAACCAACACGTGCGTTAATGGTGATTTACATCTTGATATCTCAAATATGCGTATATTCCCTATGATATATAAAATCTGTGACAGGCTTAATAGATCAAAAGGAGCATTAATAACCTTCATAATTGTCTTTCTGTGTAATCATGCGAAAGAAAAGTCGCATTCTACTTTCATCGTTTTAGAATCACCATGAAAGGCTCAATACTTGTTATTGTATCCTTCATTTTATTGCACTTTTTTGAATATTCGACGGGAGCTGTATTTCACGACGAGCTAAAGAAAGAAATTGGTACGTCATAACAATTACGTCTTACCCTAGATAACTTTTATTAAAAATTTCTACGCAAGTATTTTTACTTTTATCTATCTCTGTATTCTGAACAGTAATTTGCTATCTTGATATATATTGATGCTTTTCGAACGATAGATTGTGCAAGAATTTTTGAGTTTTGCCTTTCGTTTTCAGTGTATGGGAAGAAGGTAAAGTTTTGCGAGTATAAAGGTCTGAGGTTGTTACGCCGGTCTGTCATCAAGAACTATGACACTTGTGCAAAATGCAGGTGCAAAAAGGATGGTCTTACGTGCTATACGTAAGTAGCATTTCTAGCATTGTTATTAAGTAATACCTTGAATAATGACTGTTAGCAGCTATACGGGTAGCATAAATGTCGCCGTGAATATATGCCGTGTATCAAGTGTTAAGAAATCAGCTCTACTAGTACTGTCTTTATAAAAGTTGATTTTCATTTCAATGTGGAGTATATCAAAATAAGAACAGAAGCAAGAGGAATTGAGTGGATTTGATTTCGACAAAGTTTGAAAAACCTGTCTATTTTATTTGCCATAATAGTAAATATAATCTTCTATTAAGAAATATTTCAGTAAAATCTTCAGTGTGACCCTTTTTCGAACATGCGCAAAAATCATCAAAGTTGGATTTTCCGATAGAAGGCCATAGTGAAAATCAATCTGCAGACCAATAATTTCGAATCGGATTGACCAAAAGTCAATCACATGAATCTGTCTTTATATTGGCTGAATTTCCTTCGGAGAGAATGATGTTTTGGAGACAGTATTGTTAATAAAATTCTTCAATGTAGAACAATTTTGTTACAAACGTTCAGAGCTACTTTCACAAGAAATCGTTTACCTCCGCACGTAGGCTAGATGTAATATTTCAGAACTGTCTTTTGTAGAATGTTTCCATTGATTATGGAGCCGGAAGATTCTATGTGTACATATTTCTTGGTGGGATGTAAAGTTAAATGGGTGCTAAAGAGCGACAACAATGCACGGTGTCCAGACACACTGATCCCGAGAGATTTATCTGCAAATGGAAAATAGACAAATATGCTGTTGTAATATTTGTAAAATTTGATGTATCTATCCTGCATTTAACGAAAATGTAAATATTTAAATTTGTTTGACTGCAACAAAGAAAATACAAATATGAATAGTCTAGAAAAAGAGTTGGGATTAATTGAATCCATATTTCTACGCTACTACCTGAAAGTTTTGCTCTTCATTCATATTACACGTCATTGTGCATTTAAAGCCATCCGTAGAAACGGTTAACTTTCAGAAACTTGCTATTTAAAAGTTTCAAGGCAAGAAAACTTCTCAAAATGGTTACTGCCACTGAATGCCCTGTAGAAATATTTCGATTGGATTTGCATTGTCGTAATTATGGTAGTCAGTGAAAATATTAATTTACATGTGCCATTATTCTAATTTCAGCTTTATTTCTTCTATTTACGCATATGTACTGTTACTGTCAAAACATCTATTAAACAAACTTTAAGCCAGTCCCACAAGCACGGTATTCCAGTCAATAAGGTTTTACAGGCGAAACAATACTGTTTACTAGGTTTAAAATACTACACATCGATAAATGTATAATCTGATAGCATTAAAACTGACGTCTGTTACAAGATATAACTTTTAAAGGGATTGCAGTTCTGCAAGCACATTTAGTGTCCTTTTTTCAACCAGTAACTTGCAAGACCTTTTTTTAATATCTCCAGTACTTTACACATTACATTTTAACTTTTAGTCTCTTTTTTCCATTTTAATTTACAACATTGCTATAAAACTTTACTGAAATCAAACTGTCATAGTATCCGGATAGCCGGTGTTTATAATATCTACTGAACAAAAAAGTCTGTGTGTGTGCGTGCGTGCGTTTGTGCCAGCGTGCGTGTGTGTTCGGGTTAAGTGTTTTTATTAACGATGTCTACTTGTAGCAGTGACCGTTATGCCCAAATTGTATAGTGCTGCCTCGCGGGAATATATCACGTTGTAGATAATTGGCATGATTTCCCAACCAGTCATATTATACTGACATCTGGTTTACAAGTCCATAATCAATTTTCTTAATACTGAGCGCTAAGCGAGAGAGCTACTAGTACCACTTTTCACGTCTTAGAGGGAACAAACCCACGTCCTCCCGCACTTAAAATGGGCGTTCTACCACTAGGCTACAGAGGCAGTGCCATATTTAAATAGAACATTTATTATTTGTATGATAATGACTATTTTAATTTCTAAAAAATCAACAGAAACATCTCTGTTTTCTTACAAATGGTATTCAACCGTTAGAACACTGCTTTATATATGCATTTTATGGCTTTTTAAAAAGTGGTTGGGTGAAGTGATAAAACAAATAAGATTATATCTTTGGGTCATTACATATTTTTGAAACTTTAATATGTTATTCATAGCACTTCGTTCTAAAGATGTGCTAAATTTCAAATATGTATTTACAGTAATATGTAAGAATTTGGCAAAAATTGCAAACGCAGCATTATCATTAGTTAATAATAAGTGAAGATGTAGTTATATAAAAAGGGAGGTAACATATATTACTAAATATCAACAATTCTGTTTTAAATAGACTCAAATCAATAATTTATTCAAGATATTTAGCCTTTTTTTCGTATTAGTGAAAAAAGTGCTAAAAAGTGGGCTTTATTAACTTTTAAAACTCTTGCACTTGAAATATGTCAAATTAATCAAATTTACGTGTTCAAAAATATTTGTTAAAATGTTTACCTTGTGTCTGACACTGCATCCAAAAGTTATATAGTTCGGGATCTTATTTCCTTTTGCTTGCTGGCGACAAGTTATTCTGCCTTTGTGACCAGTGTAGGCTGATCTTGGTCTGCAGTGTTCGCTGTTCAATCAGTAAACTTTTAGTGAACACCCCTTCAAATAATGAGTGTTATTGTCCAAATTGAATGATAGACCAGTCCATTTTAGAATTTGGCAGGGTTAGAGGTTAAGATATAGCAGTTGTAAATGAAATGTATGTTATGTTTGTAACAATTTTGCCGTGGAGCTCCCTTGAGAAATATATAGGACAGACTCTCTGAAGAGATTTTCATATTTTGGGTAGTGCGAGTGTGAGTGGTAAGAAATACTGCGTTTTAACACAGTTTATTAATTTTATCACACAAAGTCTATACATGTATATATATTTGTCAGGCGTACGCACATAAAAACAAACTTTGAAATATATATAAAAAAGTTCTGCATTATACAAAATTTTATGGGCCGTCAAAGTTTGTGTTATAGAAGGAAAAACTGACATTTCCATTTCTTATTACTGGATCCATAGGTGTGTTAAACTGACGTACTTATGAAGTAATCTCCTAGAACTCGAAAGAAAGAAAATGTCTTTTATTGAAATGTATGAAGTGTCTATTGGACGCTTCATTCTTTGCCATGAAAACCATGTAAGAGAATCTTTTCTAAAACAGGTGGCAAATCATATATTTTACTTGGCAGATATAAAAGCTTACATGTGTGATCAGGAAATGGAACAGAGGTCAATCCTGACACCATACAGTAGGAATAAATAAATAGACAATTGCAAGATGGAGGCCCGATTTGACGAATCAGATTCTGAGGATGATTTTCCAATTAGTGAACTTATTAAGAGGATGTCAAGTGGACCTGGTAATGATTACAATAATATCAGTAAAAAACCAGTGGAAACTACACCGCCAACAATAGAAAACGACAGTAATGAGTGTCTTAACAGATATATATATTACAAATGATGATGACGATACTATTCAACCTTTTTGTTGCTGTTGAAGCTGGAAATTTAATATATAATAAGTTTGGAAAACGTAAAACAGATCCGGAGAAATGGCACCGTAAAATAAGAGAAGACGACAACATGGGAAAGAATATCAGAGTGTAAATGGGGGAAAGTTCAAAAGAAGGGGTCGAAAGTGATCAATTGTAGATGCAAATATGTATGCCTGACTAATATTTTCAAAGATAGAAGGGGACATATATTCAACCAATACTTGGGTATGACATACGGACTTCTGAGACGTTTTATAGTCCATCACGTAAAACTATGAGTAAAAACAGTCGAACGACATCCACAGAGGAATCAAGAAGAAAGGTCACATAGGAGTATTTCCATCCAGTTTATGACAATATGATTGAAGTGTGCAAAAATAGTTTCATGAACGTGTTAGATATTGGCCCGAAGGTAACAGAGTACATGAAGAGGTACAGAATATATGATTCAAAGATAAAAGAGGTCTACATAAAAAAGTTGAGAAATCGGAGGATGTAAGGGACACTATACGGAATCACACTATTGTCGAAAAGATACTGAACGACAATATCTAGAAAAAGGGTTGTCTGTGTATAAAATGTACAGAATATACACAAATGAGTGTAAGGAAAACAATAGATAAATTATGGTTATATAACTTTTTTCTTTTATCAAGTCTAACCTTGGATTCCACCGGCCTAAGAAAGACTTGTGCACATTCTGTGCAATGTACAAAAGTCTTATTGATAATGAAAAGAAAGAAAAAGAGAAAGAATATGTGGAAACACCAAAAGAACGTGTTCGGTAGCACAAAGAAAGAACATTAGGAGACAGAAATACACCAGTGATTAACTTTATCTACAAAAGGTTTTAATATCTCCCAAAACAGATATTGACGAAGTATATTTCAGTCGAAAATTATCTTCATACAATATTTCGGTTTTTGACTTAGTGTCAAAAGGAGCATCATGCTTCATTGTATGAAACTGTTGCCAAACGCGGAAGCAATGACATTTTATCCTGTATGTAAAAATAAAATGAAAGCATCGGTTCCGTTGCACATTTGGTATATTATTCAGACCAGACAGCTGCTCTGGACAAAATAGAAACCTTCCATTCTCTTGTATGAGTTTGTATTCTATTCAAAACTTACCCATTTATAAGATTATTCATAACTTCTTTGACGAGGGCGTTCACAAATGGAGAGAGATTCAGTACGCGGCAATACTGAAAGGGCTACGAAAAGACATAATATGCTTGGTCCAACAGATTGGATGTCAACGGTATCAAACAGCAAACTGAACCAGCCACGATATAAAGTTTTTGCAATAAAAACATCTGATATTAAAGATTTTAAGGATTTAGCCGACCGGACAGTTGCCAACAGAAACAAGGCAGCTGATGGTATAACACTGCAGTGAATAAAGTTAACAGTTTCGAGTACCATAAATGTGAACCCAACAGAATTTATTTCCAGTATAACTTTGATTCTGATTAGAATTACATTGAAATCGCAAGACAAAATTTGAGAGAAAAAAAGAAACCCATCAACGGGTTCGAGTAAAAAAAATGCCTGCTTCGATCAAATATGCATATCTTACCTTAAATACTGCGACCTGGTTAATTTGTGCATGAAAAACGTTATTCCAGCAAGGTATCATTCCTTTTACTCACAGTTAAGCAACAAAAGACGACGAGTAGAAAAGTAGTGTTATGAAGACAGTGACATGAAAAATTTAGTTAGAAGATGGTGCATTCGGCACATTCATTTAGTAAAGAATCAACATGTTTGATGATTTAAGAATAATGACTTTGTAATGTCCATCAGTCAATAAGTAATCAAACATATGATGACAGTTGTAGATTCTATATACTTACCGCCTATAAATGATGTTATATGAAATAGACAGTTAGTTTTGATACAGCTAGCATCTACGGAACAAATACAGAGCATTGCTAATAAATAAAGTATAACATTGATTAAGCAAGCTTTGAAGTTACTGGATTGAAAACATGATGAAAATGTATTGATATTAAAAAGATATTGGCACAATCTAATTAATTTTGGATAACCCCTCGTACATATTGATATCAAAATATATTTTCAAAATATAATATACTTTACAGCTAACCTAAATTGTTGAATTTGTTATTATAACACAGATAAATATGGTGGCTTAAAGATATGTTGGGACACTTTTTAGATCGAGGTCAATGCACATAATCAGTCACGGGATAACCAGAACAAAATGATGATATGGCCAATGAACTATGCTGCTGCCAACAGAATAGGATGTTTCCTCTTGAGAGGTGACAAGTATATCTTCATATATGTTCTGATGTGTAGAACTGATGTCTCATTGAAAATATTATTGAAACTACTAATGTAAGAAGTTTAGAAAGTAGTCCTGTTATTTCAAATCATCAAAATCTTTTAAACATTTGATATCCACATAGACGTTCATAAATTATGAAATACCCTCGCACATTTGACGTATTTTAAAAAATGATCTTTTGCTAAAATTGAAATGCTTTTTTTAAGGTTAACTTCGGTGTCATGAAAGAGAATCTATCCTCCATTACAGGAGTCATAAACATTCTGGAAAATCTTCAGCAGTATGTTCCAAGAAAGGCAAATGGACAAACGATAAAAAGTACACATAAAGTGTATTCATTAAAGTATGCACAAAAAACAAACTCTGAGACTGGATGTAGTCGTCCCAGTTAGAAAGTATAATAAAGAAATTGCAGCCTATATTAAGTGATGTGTTTGAGTTGACACAATATAAACATGCAAGGTTTACTTCTTATCTGTTCCTCTGAAATTGTTTTATTTGAGAATACAAGCCCTGCAACATCAATGACCATAATTACAGAAGTGGCACCTGGATGTGTGTGTGTGTGTGTGTTCGGGTTTAACGTCTTTCTCAACAATTTTCCAGTCATATGAACGACGGTGGCACCTGGATGTAATGTAAGAGTCACACATGTTCCTTGATTGTGAAATCTATGCAAGTAACTAAAACAAAAACAGGAACGGCTAGGCCACATTCAAAGAACACAGCACTCCACATGGAAATATGTGTATGTGCGACTGTATACACGCACACAGCACAGTGTGAGCACATGTACACAGCAACACAAACGAACGCATTGATAACAAGGAAGTGACAAACATATATAAAAACAAACATGAAGATAGAATACCATAGGGTACCGTCTTGGAACGGTTAGTGGCAGAAACACAAATAATTCTCTGCCTAAAAAAAGAACAAAATCCCAATATGAAACAAAGCTGGTCGATGCATCACTGTGGGATTAATATCTTTTGTGGATTTGTCACTAGCTTACACCTTGACCAGAGAGCAAGCTTGCTAACTCTCAATTCTAATTCCTAGATTTAAATTTGTGTTAATGACTCAAATTTTGTTGCAGTTGTTTGTCACGGAGATGGTATTCAGTGGAAAGGCATAGAAATGCTCAGTGTTCAAGGCAGCATCATTGAGAGAGAAGAAGGCGGGTTACAGGATCTTGTATTAGCCCAACAAGAATTTCACAAACGTTGCATGACTATGCTGGTAATATGTCGGTGCTAGGGGGCGTGAGAGGTGTTGCACATTTCATTACCTCTCATGAACAGACTCAATCAAAAAAGAAACAAAGAAAAATATCAAACAGGGAATGCGACGCACCAAAAACGTAGCCTCCTCAAAACGAAACCCTCAAACCGAGTCTGCTATCATTCTACTTGGTTGCATTCTTTGCTTCCAAAGGATCTTTTTACAGATTTTATAACATCGATTAAGGATAAAATAGAGGTTTTTGGCTAATTTCAAATGCACAGCTTCAAGTCCTGTCTAGCTGAAAAAGAGATGCAGTTTAAATTATTGTAAAATACTACGTGTTTTATATTTATTTAATAGGTGTAATTTTTAGTATTTTTGATAAAAGTTAAGTTGATGTCCATCTTCATCTAAAGTTAAAATGCGTAAGGCCATGCACAGAAGGGAATATATGTCTTAAAACTCAATGAGCGATTCGCACTATAATGTCTTTACAGCTTTTAAATTTCCTGTACGTGATGTGTGTAATTGTTCTGTACCTGGTGTTCAGAATACGATGAACAAAATGTGCAAAGGAGGACAGAATTCTAGGGGAACATATGCAAATATAGAAATGTGTTTGATCTCAGGAATGTTATACTTCACGACGTCACGAAGTCTTTTAACCCTTGTGTTGACTTCGAACTATATGAGGGATCTACTTTTCAGATTTTATTTCTTTCAAAGCAGCGGGTGTCTTCGGGATCATTGATTTCAACTCATTTAGATTTGAAGATTGAATACTGCTTAAGCCGGTGCTAGGGGGCGTGGGCAGTGTTGCTTTTTCCATTACTGTCCATGAACAGACTCAATCAAACCGAGTCTGCAATTTTCACTATTTGCCTTGTTCTCGGTGCTTCCGAGGGATCTACTTTCCAGATTTTATCTACTTTCCAGATTTTATTAAGTACTGTGTGGCGGCCGTAAAAAGTCGCCCCGACTTCACCTCGTGTTGTTAAATTTTCTGGTCCTTCGGTGTCATTGATTTCAATTCATTTAGATTTGAAGATTGAATACTGCTTAAGCCGGTGCTAGGGTGCGTGGGTAGTGTTGCATTTTCCATTACTGCTCATGAACAGACTCAGTCAAACTGAGTCTGCAATGTTCACTGTTTGCCTTGTTCTCGGTGCGTCCGAGGGATCTACTTTTCAGATTTTATTCATATGGGTACTTACTTATATTTGTAAACTTTTTCATTCACTTTGGCTTTCAAGACGGTACCAGATTGTCACATACCGTTGGTTGAAAACCTATATTTCATTATAGTTCGAGAAAAGATACAATCACAGATTATGACAGCACAACCATTAAGTACAGTTTTGTTTCTGCTGTAATGCTACTGTTTGAAGGGACAATCAATTGAAAAACGGAATAAGAGAACTTGAATCAGTATTAAATATGTCACCAAACATTGATTCTCAACTAAATATTAAAATTAAGTGAAAATTCAGTCCCACAAGCGTTTCAGCTAACACAACTGTAACAATTTATAAACATAAAACAAACGTACAATGGGTAAAATCACACTAAAATATCATGTGCATAACATTTTTGTGAAAAGTACATCTTAATATTCTTGATATGGCCAATTGCCCCTTGTCCCCCGCTCGAAAGCATACATTTGCATTTGAATAAAGCCATATTACCCTTAGGTATGATGAAAATTAACTTTATTTCCTTACCATATTGTGTCAAAGATTGAGTGAAAAGGCATTTTCTAAGGATCAACCATCTTATTTATGAAATGTGCATGTTAAATTCTTGTCCCTCAAACACTGGATAGATACGTTACTAAACTTCAGAGAGACCAGAAAACCACATATATGGCCCTTTTGTGATTTAATATTATATTTTTAAAACCGTAAGTTATTATATTTTACCATACGCCAACTGTTTTGCCAACCATTTAATTGCTAAAGCTACAATATTTTCTCATAATGGACACAATACAAATAATTATTTAATTCTAAATAGATACGTTACCACCATCTCTTATTGAAAATCATTCACCATTACAAGCACATTAAAAATATTTAAACACAGTAATTGTCCGTGTATTTTCTATGTGAGTTAACATTTTTTAATAAATCCGACAATAATAAAGGATCTTCAGATTCACTTCTGTTTTTTGACAAACAGATACGTTACAGATAGATACGTTACCGATTTCAATTAAGTAAACCCTTAATTGACTATTTCACGCGACTTAATGACGTCATACGAATATTTTACGTCACAATGTGAGTGCGATGACACGTGTTGTTTTGAACGCCATTTTGTATACAAAACCTGGATATTAAATCGACATGAATCTGGATAATACGGTAAGTGTACTTTTTCTTCATATTTTGTGAACCAAACTTAAAAAAATCATTTATTTACCCTATTACTTTATGTAACGCATACAATTTAATGTTCGTACTTTATAACCATGGTCTGTAGTGAGATAAAAGAATTATGTCCATTCAACTGTGGGTAACGTATCTATTGTTCATGGTAACGTATCTATTCTATACTCAGTGATGTAATTTTTTGAAGAATACTATGGAATATTGTTTTCTGTTTTTGAAAAGATTAGATATAAAATAAGATAGTATGTAATATAAAGTACATTTTAAAATCAGAAATGAGGCTTGCAAGTGGCTTTAACTCAGATAAACATGAACATTGTTCACGTCATACTAATATTTACATATAAGTAACAGAATGAATTATATCTAAATCTTATTGTTTTTCAGAAAACATGGCAAAATCAAGAGCTGAAATACAGCGACAATACAGAGAAAGGAAGAAACAATTAAACAGTACATTCCTAGAAAAAGAACGAGTGAGACAGAGGCAGTACAGAACACCAGCCAGCGTAATGAAACCTCAAAAACGTAAGGAGAAAAACGAAGCAGCTAAAATGTACTGTGCAAAATACAGATCCAAGGTGATGAAATGAAAAGAAATTCCCGAAATCAAAATGTAGAAGAAGCTAACTTGGTGCAATCATCAGATGATTATATCAAATGATAATGTTGTTACAAGTGGTAGAGCACTAGCAATACGATCACCATTAGTTACACGGTCAAGTACTTCAAATGAAGAACTGCTTGTTGGGTTTGACTTTAGAAGGCGAAGCAGCAGCTCAATGAAGAAAAGGCGCAAAACAGCTTTATCAGCAGCAAGATCTGAGGCAAATAGGTTAAAGAGTGAATGCGATAAATGGCAGAAGATGACATGGAAATATAAGAAACGTTGCCAAAGAATGAAAAATGAGCAAACTAACAAAACTGACGAGAACGATACTATTTCTGCAGAAATTTTAACACACAAGAGTAAAGCACACCATGACATCAGAGAGGCAGGTTTGACACCGAGGTAATTTTCCAAATGTATTTGGTAAAATTATAAAACGTTTTATTAAAAGAGGTTACGCCCCAACTGTTTTGAGACATACCGCATGTTTAGTGTTCAACCCGTTTACAGTTGGACACTACGCTTCCCTCTTTGATTGTGTCTGACGGAAGAGGGAGAGGACTCTTGATAAGCAGTTTTTAAATCCTACCTGGACTGAACTGTTTTGATATCTGTCTTCTGGCCTGTTTCGTCGGGCCCTTAAGGGTGTTTCTCTTGTTGCTCTGTCTTCTGAAAAGGCATTGAGTACATACGTTTTTTGTTCTAAAGGTTTGCTTTTTATATTTTTATACACGAGCATTTTTGTGTTTTACATGCCATGCCTTTTTGTTTCCATTACGTGTGTTAGAGATTCACCTGGAGGGGATTACTTTTATTTACACTGTCCCGTGTCTTTGGAACATGGTGGGGGTAAGAGTGTTTTTGCCACTGACCGTTCCAAGGCGGTGCCCCACTGTGTTCCTTTGTTTGTTCGTTTTGTCCTCGTGTGTTGGCTTTGTGTGTGTGTGTGTGTGTGTTTGTGGTGTGCACGTCTGCGTGCTGTAGGTTTCGTTTTGGGGAGGCTGCGATTTTGATACGTGGCATTCCCTGTTTGATATTTGTCTTTGTTTTTACAGAAATCAGTTGTTAGAAAACTCGTTATGGGGAATGCAGTATGCTCAGAAATACAAGAAGTAGTAGAGAAAAACCCACAACAATCAAAACGCAGAATTACAAAGAAGGTATTCAGTGGCAGAATTGTGAAAAAGTATAGATGTTTATCTCTTCTTAAAAAGAAGACTGGTGTAAGAGTTGGTAGACTGAACGATACTGAGAAAAAGGTGGCGTTTACAAAACGATTTAGAAAAAACAAAGAACAAGAACGTCTTAAGGAGGAGGTCAAGGATTTTTACGAAAGAGATGACATGAGTAGATGCATGCCAGGCAAACAAGATATTTTCAAAAGCGATGGACAAAAGAAACAGACACGAATCTTAAATGATTACTTGTCAAACCTACATGAAACATTTTGTGCCGAATCACAAGGAATGAAGTGTTCGCTTTCTCAGTTTTGCAAACTACGGCCGCAACATGTAAAACTGACAAGCTTGATTTCGAGAAACACCTGTTTCTGTACAAGTCACCAAAACATGGCATTAAAACTAAAATGTCTGTGATCTGTCATTGTTAATATCAGCCCTAATCCAGAAGTCGCCAGCACAACAGTAGAAATGGACCATATGACAACTCTCCTCTCCAATATAACAGCAGAGGATGTTGAATTTGAGTCATGGCAGAGGGTAGTATGCAAAGGCGGAAAGAATCATATGTGCATTGTGAAAACAACACAGAAGCTGACGGACTTCATAGCAGCTATGACAAAACAGTATGATTTGTTTTTACAGCGTGTTGAGCGTGTGCGTCACCAGTACAGATCTATCACAGAACTAAAGGCTAATCTTCCAATGAACGAGGTCGTGATACAAATGGACTTTGCTGAAAACTTTGCCTGTCAGAGCGCAGATGAAATTCAAAATGCATACTGGAATTCTACCAACGTGACTTTGCACCCAGTTGTAGCACATCAGAAATCGCCGAGCGGTGAACTTGAACACAAAAACTATGTGTTCATATCAGATGTTAATCATTATAATTCCCGAGCTGTGGTGGCTATCATACAAAAGTTAGTTCCACTGGTCAAGACAGATTTCCTAAAAGTAACCAAGATGCACTATTGGACAGACTCGCCAACTTCACAATACCGTAACTGATACATTTTTGATATACTTTGTAGACATGAATAAAATCTGGAAAGTAGATCCCTCGGAAGCATCGAGAAAAAGGCAAACAGTGAAAATTGCAGACTCGGTTTGATTGAGTCTGTTCATGAGCAGTAATGGAAAATGCAACACTGCCCACGCCCCCTAGCACCGGCTTAAGCAGTATTCAATCTTCAAATCTAAATGAGTTGAAATCAAAGATCCCGAAGGACCAGAAAATATAACAACACTGAGATGAAGTCGGGGCGACTTTTTACGGCCGCCACACAGCACTTAACACCCGCTGTTGTGAA
The DNA here is from genome assembly GCF_021730395.1 of Mercenaria mercenaria. Lineage (NCBI taxonomy): Eukaryota > Metazoa > Mollusca > Bivalvia > Venerida > Veneridae > Mercenaria > Mercenaria mercenaria. Next base: position 85,490,052 of record NC_069362.1, on the reverse strand, counting down.
GTAAATAAAATCTGGAAAATAGATCCCTCGGAAGCACCGAGAACAAGGCAAACAGTGAAAGACATGTTCGGCGTAAAGCAGTATGGAACTATTGAAAGTGGCCCCCAAAAAGGGTCCCTGCGACGGAACGGCGGGCGCTAACGACAGGCATCAGACATTGAAACGGGAAAAAGGTTCCATTCAAGTGACCCGAGTTTTATGAAGGGGTTTCGCTGCACGAAAAGAAAATAAGTATATTTTTATACAAAAGGGGATATGATCAGCAGATGCTTTGTAGAGAGAAAAATACAGATCCATTCCCGGTCCCATGCTTTTCAGAAATAAAAATTTATTAATGTGAAATTTTCCCCAAAAACGGTAAATATTTCGCTTAACTAATCTGGCGGGTCCTTGATTAAAGGTTTAAACCCAAAATAAAAAAAAAAGATTTTTACCAGGATAATTTTTTTGTGTGGGAAGTAACGAACAGGTGTTTTTTTTTTAACTTATTACATTTAACAGGAAACATTTAAAAAGGGGAAAGTACCAAATTCCCAAATAAATGACCATTTTCCAAAAAATTACCATGAAATTATCCCCAATTTTCATACATGTTGAACAAAACTTCACAAAAACAAGATGTTTTCTGGTTTTTTTTTCAAATGAACTTTAAAAATGCCCCATAAAATAAGCCTGTTAGGCCAGCCAAACAAAAAATCTAAATTGAAAGCTAAATATTTGATAAAACCCAAAAAAGAAAAAACAGTGTTAGGCGCCCGAAAAAATTTTTGAACATTGAAAAACTTTTAAAAAACCGTTGGGTCAGCCTAACAATTCATTACGACCTTTTTAGGCCCCCTTACAAAATTTCAAAAAAATTTAAAAAAAAGGATTAAACTTTTCGGCCAGCCTAACAAAAAAATACATAAAAGAAAGTTTGAATATTTGATAAAAAAAAAAGATATAGATCTTCACAGAAGAAACACCGTGTTAGGCTACGAACAAAATTTTAAACATTGAAAAAAAATTTTAAAAAACCGTTCGGTCACCCTAACTTCCCCTATACAGCCCTTTTTGGCCGGCATTACAAAATTTCAAAATTTTTTTAAAAAAAAAGGACTTTAAACTTTTCAGCCAGCTAACAAAAAAATACAAAAAGAAAGTGAATTTTTGTAAAACTAAATGAAATAGTCTTCACAGAAAAACACTGTGTTAGGCTACCGAACAAAATTTTGAACAGTCAAAAACTTTAAAAAAACGTTTGTCGCCTAACAATTCTTCGCCCTTTAGGCCCGGCCTTAAAAAATTTAAAAATGATTTAAAAATAATGATTTTCAAAATGTTCGGCCGGGCCCAAAAAAAATACAAAAAAGCTGTTCAATATCATATACTTCTTTTACCTTTGGTTAGGTTGGCGAAAGATTTTTGAATTATTGGAAAAAAATAGGTTTCAAATTGTTTGGCCAGGAAAAAAATACAAGGAGACTGTCAATATCACAAAAGTATTGTGTTAGGCCGGCCGAAACAGATTTTTGAGATTATTAACAAAAATGTTTCAAACTTTTAGGCCAGCCTAAAAAAAATACAAGAAAGATTTGATATCACATATCTCATACAACTTTCGCTACCCCAGCCGAACACTTTCGAAATGGTTTAAAAAAACTGGTTTCTCTTTGTTGGGCCAGCCTTACAAAAATAAAATAGGCCCCCGAACGGCTTTTGAAAAAATTTAAAAAAAAAAAAAAAAAAAATTGAAACTGTTTGACCGCCTAAAAAAAATACAAGAAAGCTTTCAATTCACAATCTCCAAAAATTTTGTGTTAGGCCCCCAAAACATTTAAAATAATTTGACCATTTGGGCCCGGGGCCTTACAAAATTTTAAAAATGTTTTGAAAAAAGGAGATTAACTGTTCGGCCACCAAAAAAAAAATCAAAAAGACTGTTCAATACCAGCAAAACTCAAAAAAACTTTGGTAAGGCCGGCTTGAACAGGTTTTTTAAATCTTTTTGAAAAAAAATGTTTCAAAATTTTTTAAACCCACCCTAACAAAAAAAGAAAAGTTTTTGAAATCACATTCACATACACTAGCCTAAAAAAAAATAAAAGAGAGTTTTTCCCAATCCCACTACAAGTATCGTGTTAGGCCGGCCCCAAAACAGACTTAAAAAATTTTTAAAAAAAAATTTTTCCAAATGGTGGGCCAGCCTACCAAAAATGATACATAAAAGCTTTTAAATATCGTCAACCCTAAACAACATTGTGTGTACCCCGGCCGAACAGGTTTTGAAATTTTTGAAAAAGTTTTTTTTGAAATTTTTCCCCCGCCAAAAAAATAAAAAAAGTCAGTATTTTTGATATTACATATCTCCATCATTTTTGCGTTAGACCAGCAGAGAAAACTTTCAAAGGGTTTTGAAACATGGTTTTTACATTGTTCGGCCACCCAAAACAAAAACAAGACAGTTTTTCACACAATACCCCCAACTCCGAAAGATTTAAAAGAGATGTTTCAAACTGTTTAAAAGCCTAACAAAAATACAAGGAGTTTTAATATCACATTTCATCCCATACATATTGTGTTGGGCCAGCCGAACGATTTTTTAAAATTATTCAATATCAAAATTTTTCATAAAACATTATGTTGGCCAGCCAAAACAAATTTGAAAGGGTTTTGAAAATATGTTTCAAAATTGTTCCCCCAGTAACAAAGAAAAAAGAAAGACTGTTAAAAATATAGTATACTTCAAAATAACATTGTGTTATGTGGGCCCGAAAGGTTTTTAAAATTTTTTTAAAAAATTGTCAAAACTTTTTGGCCCCTAACAAAAATACAAGAATCTATTTGTATCAATTTTCCCCAAACTTTTTTTTTTTTAGACCAGCAGAACAAATTTTTAAAGGGTTTAAAAAACTGGTTTTTTACACTGTTCGGCCAGCCTAAAAAAAATGCAAGAGGATTTGCGCTAAATGCCCCCATGCAATTTTGTGTTGGGCCCAACAAAACAACTTTTAAAAATGTTTGGGAAAGATTGTATCATATTTTTTGGGCCCAGCAAAAAAAATAAAAGAGAGGGTTTTCAAATCACTACTCCATTTTATAATGTTGGTGGCAAAAGGATTTTTGAATTTTTTGAAACAAGAGTCGGCAAACACGAAATGCCCCTTGACATTCAGAAATTGCAAAAAGGCAAAATTATAGCTCACTGAAACAAAAGTTCTACCATTCGGTTTAAAATCTGCCTTGCCCCTTTAATCTTTTCCCCTAAAAAAGAGATTACAGTGATCTTGGGTCATCCACTGACAATTTTTGAATTTCCCCAAATTTTCCCAAGACTAGCTCAGGTAAAAATCAAGGTCAAATTTTCATTCAGTAAAAAAACAATGTGTATGTGGTCCAAATTTGAAAGCTGTGGTTTGAAAAAAGTGAAAGTAGGTCACTAGATAAATCTCAAGATAAAAGTTCATTTCGGTACACAAAACTAAGCATGGGTTTTAAAATTTGAAGGGTACCCCCCATGAGAAAGTGAAAGTAGGCCCCTAGGAAAAATCAGGTAAATTTTTTTCAAAACCAAAAACTTTGCAATTGGCCCCTTTTTTGGTTTTTCCCCTCAGAAAACAAAAACTAGCTTGTGGTTCAAATTAAGCTTGCGAGAATGTAAAAGTAGGTCCTGGTAAAAATCGGAAGTTTTATTTTTGAAAAAAAAAATTATGATGTGGTCCAAATTTGAAGCCTTACCTTCAAAATGTGAAATTGGGTCACGGTAAAAAAACAAGGTCAAAGTTTTTTCGACACAAACCTATGCAAATTGAAGCTGTGCTCAAAAATGGGGAAAGTAGGTCATGGGCAAGATAAATGTCAAGGTTACTTGCCACTAAAAAATATACATGGTCCAAATTTTAAATGATTAAGTTACGGACATAAGATTCTAAGTTTTTTCCCTATAAGTCTATTTGAATAGGCCCCCTGGGGGGGGGGTAATATTTGCCCTAAGGGAAAATTTTTAACAATTGGTGGGGAACCACAGATGAGCTACATTACAAAATATAACCCAAAAGCTTTGGGGTTGGACAAAAAATTTTTAAAAGTTTTTCCCCATTAAGTCTATGTAAACCTGTGACACCGGCAAAGCCTATTTGACCCTTGGGGAAAAATTTTTGAAAAATCTTAAAGGGGGGACCACTAGATGTGTCATATACAAAAATCAAACCCTAGGTCCTGTGGTTTTGGAAAAGGGGTTTTTAAAATTTTTTTTTCCTATGCAAGTCTATAAAAACCATGTGCCCCCCGGGTTGATGAATTTAATTTTTTGAACAATTTTTAAAAGGTGGCCCCCAAGGATCATTCCTGTGAAGTTTGGTGTAATTTCCCCAGTGGTTTTCACGAAGAAGATTAGTGGGAAAATGTTGACGGAGCAGACCACAACAGACATTGAGCGGCACAAAGTCCCTGACCTTTTGGGCCAGGTGAGCTAAAAACATAACTGAAATTATTCTAAAACAAAATTTGAAGCATCTGTATGCTTTACGTAACCGAGCATGTGTAGAGTTAATTCCCCCACACTGAACACACACAATCATCAAATGGCTAAAAACATGTTTAAATATTTATCACTCTTCTGGGCGTAAATAAAACATTTGGGAATTTAAAAGTTGATGGGTATAATATGTTTTTTTAAATCGGTGGTTTTTAAATATCAATTTCGTGTGGAGTAAAAATCAAAATGCTCTTTTTAGAATGAAAAAAAACAAAAAAAAATACTAAATGCACCCTTTAAAAACCAACAAAAAATGACCCCGAACTTTAAAAGTTTTTGAACAGTTACGGATGGGTAGTGAGTTGAACCCCCCCCGCAAGCCAAGGAAAAAAAAGAAGAAAAAAATTTGAATACGAATTGAAACTGAACTGCAAACAATTTTCGGGGTTTTTAACACCAAAATATATCACATAGTTTCATTTAAAAATTTTTGGGGGGAAACTGTTTTAAAAAATAAAAGTATTGTTTTTGGGATTTAAACCTTTTTTCAACAGTATTTTCATTATGTATTGGGGGAAATTTAAACCAAAACCATGTTCCGGGATTCTGTACCAGTAAACCTTTTTCACCATTTTCCCCACATGATGTGGGGTGAAATGAATGATCCCCAGGACATACATCCCCCCCAAGGCCCCAAACTCCAACCAACCATAACGAGAGGCGCACTCCCTTTTAAGCTAAGCGAGCAGGTTCACATGATTGTACTTAAAATAATAAAAAGGAGGTAATTTCGCCCAAAACGAAAAAAATAAAAATTAATTTGGGCCTGAAAAATATACAATTTATTCAAATTATTTGAAAATATATTCAAAGCAAAAAAAAGGTTACGACCAGAAAAAAAAAATACCAATCTAAAAAATGTTCTTTCCTAAAAATATTTTTGACCTTAGAGCTGGGGGCGGGTCTTGTACCATACATACTCTTCAAAATTTTTTTATATTATTTTCAGAATTGTTCAGTTGGCCTTTAATTAATTCTGAAAGACATTTAATTCTTAAAAAACTAAGTGTGTTCAACTTGTTAATCAAAGCTTAGCATTGCTTGGCAAACCAGCAAAAGTCAAGAACAACTGTAAACATTTAAATTTATTATACAAATTGTGCTAGCTGGCAGAACAACCTTTTACATAAAAAAAGTTGACTGTAAAATACAAAAAAACAGGTTTAAAACAGCAAAAAAAAGGCTATTTAAAATGGCAAATTCTCGTGACTTGCGAAAAGACTTGTATAAACCCTTTTGAAATATACAAAACACAAAGTGTTTCATTAAATTCGAAATTTAGGCAAAAAAATAAAATTTCACGACTAGGGTAATCAAAATTTAAAATGGTATTTCTTTGACTGACACAATCTTAAAAAAGGCAGCTCATTTAGACATAGATTGTTTTTTGCTTGCTGAAATATTTAAAAAAAGCATTAAAAAAGAATTTGGGAACAATCTGTCAGAAATTAAACATTATTTCTTTTTGGGTTTTTTGTATAGATATATTTGTATGGGTGATTTTGTTTTATTCTGTCATCTCTTTTAAGTCCTGGTCTGAAACTTTCCTCTTCTTGTTGTCATCAGTGAACACAACATGGTACACTGAAAAATAAAAAGAGAGTAGTAAGCAACAGATAGTAATATCAATTTCTTAAAAGAATTTTTCTGAACATCTAACATCTACCCAATGCCTAACTTACATTAAATGCTTCCACTCAGGCCATTTCTACACAAGGCAGTTATGGTATTTCTCATTTTAGTATACCAACTGCAAATTATCAAATGTGATGATGGAAGTTGACTTCTTTTTGTGACATTTGAATGGTGAACATAATGGCATTGTAACCTGTGCATTTTCATATGTTGTGATTTATCAATCTTTTTTTTTTATCTTGTTTTGAGATGAAAACTTTTTGCTTATTTTAAAACTTTCGATCCATTTTTTGAAAGTTAATGTCCTAGAGGGTGGTAAACTTTCAAAGGGTCAAACCCCCCAACCCCGGGTTTAGCAGCCAACACCCCACCCTCAGGAATTTTTTTTTTCTTTTGATAACACCAAAAAGGATAATGACGTAAATTTTATAAAAAAATAACTGAACAAACAAGGCTTCTCCTAGGGGGCCCACCCCCGTGGGACTTTGAATGAATAGTTAGGCCGATGTAAGAGTTTTGGGCCTTTGACCTACGGACCTTGTCTTGCGCGCGACACTCATCTTTCTGTTACACATTATGCCCAATAATTTTAAAATCCCCGATGAATGACAAAGAAAGGCCGGGCACGCCATCAATGCACATGATGAAAAAGACCTTTAAAATCTAAATGTGACCTTGACCTTTTTAGCTACGGACTGGGTCTTTCGCTGACACGTCGCTTACTGTGGTACACTTCAGCCAAGTTAATTTGAAAACCATTATGGATGAAAAGAAAGGACCGGGCATGAACACTATCATGAAAAATGACCCTTTAAAAGTCAAGTGTGACCTTCCTTTTTAGCTCGGACTGGGGCTTGCGCGCGACCGTCGTTTAATGTGGGACACAATTTCCCAAATTATTTGAAAATCCATCCACGATGCAAAAAAAATGGCCGGACACAAAAATTGCGGACAGACTGACGACCGACAGACAGTTTAAAAAATTAGCCCCCTTCGGGGGCATAAAAAACACACAAAAGAATACCCCCTAAAAAAGGTTTAAAAAGGGATTTTTACCTGCTGTCAATTTTTACTTTTTTTACAACCAAAAAAGATTTGTAAATATTGGGCCCTTTTTTAATTTTTCTGCATAAAGTCAAGTAACCCCGGGTTTGAACAAAATTTCGTGTGTAAAATGGTCTTTTATAAAAGGGAGACAACTTTCCCCAATTTGTTAAAGCATCCATTCTTTTTTTATCGGAGGTTATACTTTGTGATTTAAAAAAATGGGCAAAGTAATGAAATAAATAGAAAATTTGGCAAAAATTAAAAATTTAAGCCCCTTTTTAAAAAGATATTTTTTTAATTTATACCAAATAACCCGTTATACGGTACTTTCATTTTTACGTACAATTTTTACATTGCATTATTTTTACAACAACAACTTCCAAAAAGTAATTTTTTTTCAAATTAGGTGATTTGGTCCCGGTGTCAAACATTATTCGTAGGTGGGTTTGTTTTCACATGATTATTAAAAAAGTGTTAAAATACTTTTTTCCCCTTCGTACTTTGCAGTGTAAAATTCATTGTCGCACCCTTTTTGCCCTGACTGATCACCAAAAATTCCCCTGAAAAAAAATTAATATCTGACTCATTGATTTTTTACCTTTATTTTTGGGAAAAGCAAAAGAACAATTTATTAGTTCACCAATTTGGGAATACTAAAAGCCCTTCCTGGGTGAGAGACAACCCATCCTTGGCCCTTTTAAAAAAGGCCAAAATTTAAAAATAATAAAAATTTTTTTATTTTTAGAAGCTTTAAAATTTGAAAATGTATCTACATCATATATATATTCTAGGTCTTTTGACAAGATAAAAAACTTAACTGAATAAAGATGTTACATATAATTTAAATAAATGCCCCTAAAGTTATCAATACATTTTATGCCCTAAACTGTCCTGAACAAGAATCTCAGAAGTCAAAGCCGATTAAAAAAAGTAAAACAAATGGTTTGATGTATTTTCATTTTCCCCGGTAAAGGCCTGGGAGGGAAAAAATTTTTACACATACCTTTCCCCGATTATTTTGGGATTTTCTCTTCTTGTTTGTTTTTGAAATAATATTTTAAAAAATTTAAAATGCTAATATCATTATAAACAAAAAAAACTATAATAACCCAGAAGTAATTAAACAGTCTTAGTTTGAGAAGAAGTGAAAAATATTTTCCAAAATTCTCTACTCTAAGCTGCTTTTGAAAAAGCACATGTCTCCCCCAAAACAATGCTTAATCACCTAACAGGAAGTCGTCCTATGTCGTTTATCCTACAAAAAACACATTCTATCAAAAGGCGTTTTTTTGTTAATCCCCGGGCCCTAATTTTTGAAATTTTTCCTCAGTGATGTGGTAGTTTAAAGACTTGGCCAAAGGGTTTCGGGCAAACATTTTTTTCAATCCGGTAAAGATGGAGAAAAGTTCAATTAGAGTGCAGACAAAGATAAATAGGCAGGTTTCCATAAAACAGGGGAAAAAGTTTAAAGGCCTAGGCAAAAATTTCTGTTATCAAAATTCCTGAAGACTTTAAAAAACGTTTGTTTAAGTTTGGGAAAACCCCATCAGAAATGTAAAATTTTTAGGGGGGGACAAGAGTAAAAAAACCTTTTTCGGTAAAAAAGGGCTAATCCCAAGGGCCCGGGCCGCTTTGGCTAATTTAAAATTGGCCTGGTCTTTTGGGCAAAAAAATTTTGTTTAAATAGTGAAGTGATGGAAAAGATGTTGAAGTGGGACAAGATTTGTGACAGACAAAAAACACACACACAGACTGGAGAAATCAATATGTCTCCTACACACTTTGTTAGGGGGACAAAATTTTTATACTTTTATAAATTTTTAAAAAAATATATTAAGTACTTTGACAATTATTTTTGTTTATGTTGTCTTTTTAAATGTATAGCCAATGGAGACTACGAGGAAATTGGCGGGAAAGGGAAGATATGGGGTTCGAAAACCCCCTGAGATTTGGGATTTAAGCCGCAGTGTAAACAAAATGGTGCAAGGGCAAATAAAAATAAAAGACTGATGTTAAAAACCTTTACATTTTTTTTTAACCCTGGTGATGTGGTCCCAAAAAAAGGGGGTAAACATATAGTGGCCCAAAACCCCCCCGAGATTTATGGGGTTCCCTTCAAAAAAGTAATCTGCAAAAATCCCCCCCAACACCATGGTAGTCGCAACGATCCTTTTCATTTCAGACGGGCAAAGAACTAAAAGAAGCTAAAAATTTCGTTGATAAAAAAAAACAAATGAATAGATTTACCAACTGATAAAATTAAAAAATGACAGTATATGTCGGTTTTGATTCTAAACAAATTTCTTAAGATCGATTTAGAGTCTTAATTGTAAGCCAGTTAAAATTTTTGTATTGTTCATGTTTTTAAATTTTTATATTTTCGATATTAACATTTTTGTTAAAAAGAACGTTACTAAATTTTTTTGACCTTTGTTTCAGATAGAGATTGAAGAAATTTATAATATATTAGTTGTTCAGGGAACTATGCGGGATATAGGCATGGCAAATCGTCAAAAGTGTGACGTAAGATATCTTTTTGAACAATGCTTTCAAAACAGGAAAATTCAGTCTTATTCACGATATGCTCTAATTTCCCGTATTTTCATGAAAGATGAAAAAAATATATTATTTGAATTTTAAATTGCAGTTTACAACCAGGCTAATCTGTCTCTAGGACTTTCAATTTAAAATTCTGGGAAAATTTAAACAACAGAATTTTCCTTTCAAAAACCCGATCAAAAGAAAAGTTCTAAAGAAAAAATTTTAAGAAAAATGTTTAGTTTCTGTCTACCTTGTACAAAACATTCCAAGAAAAGCAGATTTTGTTTAATGGTGATGCACCTTTCCTTTTGCAGTTTGAGCACGACATTCCCCCTGCAGTGTATTCAAGCCAAAATAACAGAAGCTGCTTTATGAGCCCCTGTTCTTGTCCGGACAAAATCGAAATGGATTTACGCAAATATATCGCAGATATTTTAAAATTTTAGCATGATTGCGGCTTTTTTCCCGTAAAGTTTGGTACAGGAAAAAGGCCGTACCGGCGACGTAACCATAGAACAAATCAAAACCCTTTACAATATTTTCAAAATTTTTTACATAAATGATTTATTAAAATAAATAATATGAAAAGAAAAAAAAAAAAATGATAGAAGAAAGAAAAAAAAGAAAGTCGTATCTCTAGATACAAAAAAATTTTTTTAGTCCTTCTAATCACGTGACAAGTCTTTAATGTAATTGTGAACTTTAAGTAGCACAAACAAAACAGCTTCTAAATTCAAAATCGTCCCTTAAACGTTGAAAAACTTATTCCCTATGGCTCCTATGGTGGTGGTGATTGCATCCCCGAGCTGATTCGAATAAAAAAATCTCGTCTTTGCGGTTTACGGCACAACCATGGGACGTACTCTGCGTGGGAATATCACATCCAGGCAGTGAAAAAAAAATGAACCCCGGGCATTTTACTTCCCGGGTTTTGACACACCAGGGAAAATCGGCGGAAGAAGCAAAATATTAACATATGTAAGCACCTAGCAAAACAAAAAGTCAGGGATAAAACTGCTCCTTTTTGGGGACACCATACCCCCGTAGGCTCCATAAAAATAGTGCTATTATACAAAATTATGTCTACTAAGTTTAAACGTCACATGATTAAAATAGTCACTTTTTACTTCCCTTTTTACCAAAATTAATTACTACTTAAAAGACTAAAGTTAAAGTAGAAAAAGTATGAAAAGTATATGATGAAAAAAAATTTTTGTACGGATATGATAAAACTGCAGCTATTATTTACAACTACAAATTAACAAAATTCAATGTAAATCAACGTTATATGATAGTTGGCATCCTTATAATATCTAATGCCATACACTAAAACGGACATTGTTGTGTATGCAATAGCCCTGTCACACAATTTCATATTACAATTATACATTTTACTAGACTTGCCATATAAATTTATACATAACAATACAATGCAGTAATGGCGTTCCATAATAACGAATGTTTTGACATAATTTTTGAAACAAAGTACTTTATAAATATCATGTTACAATTTTTACATCTTATATAATGAAACATTTTAGATTCCCTCTTTCCAAATAATTACAAAAGTCTGAAAAATTTTTAAATTATCCTGACATACCGAAACTAGCTAAAATCATATGCCGAAAAGTAAATGTTACAGAATTCTGTAGAATGAACACAAATTTACCAAATAAAAATCGTAATGCAAAAATCATACAAAATCTAACAATAAATTTCTTACCTCGATCGGCTAAATTTCTAGCAAGAAAATAATTCAGACATAGATCGTCTATAATGTCGAAGGTGGTGTGCGCAAGGCATATCTAGTCCAGTCTATTTAAAGGATAATGTCCCGCCAATATAAATTTCATAGGATTCACGGCTAAGCCGTGGACTCTTACTATTTCTATTTTCACGGATTCACGATATAGCCGGGGAATCTAACTACTTTGGCGCGAATTTCAATTGACAATTTGAGGCCAATTATAGTGGTTTTGGGATAAAAACATAAATTACTGAAGTTTATAAAATATCAACTTTCTTTTTACTGAACAAATTTAATGAAATTTACATGGAAATTTAAGTTATGAAATACAGAAAAATATGAGAGGTATTTCATGCGTAAAATCTGACATTTACCTCAAAAACTAAAAAATTTACAAAAGAGATGAAATACCTGCATTTACAATACATATAAAATAAGGCCCGTATGTCAATTTGTGACACACGTCCCCCTATAAAAAGAAAATTTATAATTTCTTAAATGAAAACAAAATGGCATACTGCACATAGCAAACACAACAAAAAAAAAAACACGCTGTCACTATCTGAAACACCATATAATATAGCCACCGGTCTACACTCTACTTAAATAATCTGCACCTACTTTTTCTCTACCGGAATTGCTCTAATACTGATCCTATATGGCTGCAATGCCAATGCCCATCTCATCAGCCGGGAATTTGCAAGTTTCGCTTTATTTCAAATAAGTGAGCGGCTATGATCTGTCTCTATACAAAGTCTTTAACCGAACAAAATACCGTGAAACTTACTACTGCCCATACATCGCTAAAAAACCCCTTCTCTATCACTGATACTTTTGCTCCCTAGGTAGCAATTTTCTACTACAATTACGCTACAGGTAATTTTTCTCCATCACTTTCCTGAAGTAATACTGAGCCTAAACCTAAATCTGAAGCATCTACTCTCAATATAAAAGTCTGATCTAAATCTGGCAACTTCAAAATAGGCGGACCCATTAAGCTATCTTTCTGTTGCTTTTCTAAGAATTCCTCTCTAGATATATCTAAAATCTGAGACGGAACTTAAGCTTTACTTGCTTCTTAACTTTGGCTTGCGCCCTAGTTTTCTACTGCTGACGCTAAACTACTAAACTGGGGTTTCTACAGCTCCCTCTACATTACAATTTAAACATCATTGGTAGGATTATCTACACCAACGCCTCTACTGTACCCTTGAAATACGGACAATCAATATCTATTCTAGCTACATCTAGCCTATGTTCACTCCCATCTATGTACTTACATCTAGGGGTTTTTCTCTAAAAACTGACTTGCTTCTACTAAGTCCCGTTTCACTATCACACATGTACAACCTGTATCTCGCATAGCGATTACATCCCTACCATTACAATTCCCGGGGTTTTGTAGGACATGTACTTACACAAAGCAAAACCTAACTCCTCAAAAATCACTTAGTTCTTAATGCTATTTCCACTCTCTGACCTACTTGACTTACTCCCTATCTCTATCTTATTTCTTCCTCTACCTCTACTCCTAGATCGGTCACGGCCTCTACCTCTATTTCACTTTCCTTTTACTATTTCTATTCTCCCCTTTACTACTTTCCTGCTCTCCCTCTAACTCTGCTGCTGCATTGGCACTATTACCGCCGTACTTCCACTCCTACAGTAATACGAGCTATGCCCTTTTCGACCACACTTATTACACTTCAGTAAAACCAAAGGTTAAAAACCTTCTACCTCTATCAGAAACATTGCTACTACCTCTATTACTAGTGCCTACATTAGACTAATAGGATACGTCTCTGAGGTGTTTCATATGGGTTTATAGCTCCGGTCCTTATTGTTCGATTCCGACATACGGGGACCTTCCACGAGTCTTTGCAAACAAATCTGCATCTTCTGCACATCCCTAGCTTTAACTAACTTCTTACTACTCAAATTCTGGTATATTTTCCCTATTACATACATCAAAAATTGTCCCTAAGAATAAAATCTAATAATCCTTCATACGTTTTCTTTTACCTTACTCAGTCTAAGCCAACCTTCTAAATATCTACTTATTCTGGCTAGAAACATCACAAAGGTCCCCATTATCACGAGGCCTCTCATTCTAAACTTTTTCTTTAAGCCATCGTCAGTGAGTTCGAACTGACGTAGCAAAGCGGCTTTCAGTTTATCATAATCCTTCCTATCTTCCAACGGAAGCCTATCAAAAACCTCTCTTGCCGTACCCTTTAGAAGGAACGGTAAGTTAAGTGACCATATCTCTTTATCCCAATCCTGCCAACAGCGTACGTTTCGTACACATTCAAGTACGCATCCATGGGAAACAATTTTCCATCAAAAGGGGACATTCTTAACCTTTACCTTTTTCTTCTCATCTTTTCTAAGTCTGTCTTAAACTTATGCTCTGTTTCTAATTTTCCTACCCTTTTTGCTTCCTCCTTCTCTGTTTCTAACTTCCTAGCTAACATTTTAACTTCTCCTTTTCCATTTCTAACTTATCTAATTCTAACTTACGTTCTAACTCTAAATTTTCCTTCTCAGCCCCTAAGCTACTACGTCGTTCATATTCTATCTTTTCCTTCTGCCCAACCCAACTTTTAACTCTAACTTTCCCTATCTGCTTCTAACCTTTCCTTCCCTTTTTCCCCCTCTGTTTCTACTCCCCAATCTCTCTGCTTCTAAACTACTTTGTTTTTCATATTTTAAACTTTTCTTTTGCAACCTAGCTTCAACTCTAATCTATCTTTCTCTGCTTCTAACCTATCTTTCTCTGCCTCTGCTCTTAAATTTTCTCTGCCTTAATCTATCTTTCTCTGCCTCTAATCTACTATGTCTTTCCCCACGTTCCCTACCTGCTCTTCCTTAACAAAGTTACGTAACTCATCTCCTTCATAACCTAACTCCTTTCCTACCTTCGTTAACTCTACTACACTAGTCATGATTACACTACGTTAACTCTATATAACACTACACACTACAGCTACTATAACAACCTGAGACACTAAATAAACAATCGTGAGGAATACTAGACTACACTATTTACACTAAGGCTCTACAGTTACCAACATGAAAACCAAAAAAAAATACTATACTCTACGTATATACTACACAAAACGTCCTCACTAAAATAATACACTAAGTTGCGCAACCAAAACTATGTGTCAATCAAAGGGTTTCATAGGCAACAATCAACAAAGTACAGTGACAGTAGGTTGTAACAATACCTTAGCCTTATCAAATATCAATCAACTGTAACTGGTGTTAACCCTTTAGTGTAACAAATAAACAAAAATAAATCAAAGTGTTTTTCCCAAGATCAAGTAAGGTTAACACAACTGTGTAGCACTAAAAAAATTAAAAGTAGGTAAAAGTATATGCAAATAAACAATCTTGCTAAAACACACAAAGAAAAATACTGTATCTGGGATGTATACAGTACACTAATACAAATAGGATCACTGGGAGAAGTAGGGCGACGCACAATTAAAAGTGAGTAGGATAACTCTCCTTGTCAAGGGCGAATCACTCTCAGCACAGATATATGGTGGCTTTAATCATAGAGGTGACAAAAAATAAAACCCAAAGAAAATAAAAGGAACGAACTCACCCCAGAATCCAAGTGTCGTATGCACTGTCTATCAGTCTGTGACCACTAAAGCTGGTTAGCTGAAGCAATGGATCTGTCTTGTCTTGTCTAGGAAAGACGTCACTCTTGAAAAATGAAAAAAACTAATATCTGTGTACCAATAGAAAAAAAACAAGAGGAATCTTTACAAATTTATTGCTGCAGTTAAATGGGTGTTAATAATGTTCGAATAGCTACTGTGTCTGGGCGACCAATCCCACTTCTGACACCATTGTGAAGGAAAGGGCCCTTTCCGGCGACAGTAACCATCAGAACAAATCAACACCCTTTACAATATTTACAAATTTATTTACATAGATGATTATTACAATAAATAGATATGAAAAGAAAAAAAAACTGATTAGAAGAAAGAAAAAAAAGAAAGTTCAGTATCTCTAGATACAAAAGTTCTTTAGTCCATTCTAATCTGACGTGACACAGGTCTTTAATGTAATTGTGAACTTTAAGTAGCACAAACAAAACAGCTTCTAAATTCAAATACAGTCCCTTTAAACCGTGAATACGTTGATTCCGTATTGGCTCCCTATGGTGGTAGGTGATTGCATCCCTGAGCTGACTCAGAGGATAACAAAAATCATCGTCTTTGGGGGTTTACGGGACAACCCCGGGACGTAACTCTGCGCTGGGAATATCACATCCAGGCGAGGGGAAGGACAAGTGAACCTCGGGCATTGTACTTCCGGGTTATGACATCACCAGGTAAAATCGTTTTGGCGGAAAAAGGCTAAAATATATAACATATGGTAAGCACCATAGCAAAACAAAAAGTCAAGGGCATAAACTGCTCCTTTGGGTACACCAACCTCCGTAGGCTCCCATAAATATACGTGCTACTTATACAAAATATATGTGCTACTAAATTCAAACGTCACATGATTAAAATACGTCACTTATTACTTCCATTATTACCAAATTAATTACTTACTTAAAAGACTAAAGTTAAAGTATTTAAAAAGATATGAAAGTATATGATGAAACATTATAGATACGGATATGATAAACTGCAGCTATTATTTACAACTACAATTAACAAAATTCAATGTAAATCAAACGTTATATGATAGTTGGCATCCATATAATATCTAATCCATACACTAAAACGGACATTGTATGTGTATGCAATAGACTGTCACACAATTTCATATTACAATAATATATACATGGTACTAGACTTGCCATATAAATTTATACATAACAATACAAAGCAGTAATGGCGTTCCATAATAACGAAATGTTTGACATAAGTTTTTGAAACAAAGTACTTTATAAATATCATGTTACAAATTTACATCTTATATAAATGAAACATTTTAGAAATTCCTCTTTCCAAATATTTACAAAGTCTGAAAAATTTAAAAAAATTTCCTGACATACCGAAACAAACTAAAATCAATCCGAAAGTAAATGTTACAGAATTCTGTAGAATGAACAAAATTTACCAAATAAAAATCGTAATGCAAAAATCATACAAAAATCTAACAAATAAATTTTTTAAACCTCGATCGAGCATAATTTCTAGAAAGAAAATAATTCAGACATAAGTTCGTCTAAAATGTCGGAAGGTGGTGTTGCGAAAGGGCAAAATCTAGTCCAGTCTATTTAAAGGATAATGTCCCGCCAATACAAAATTTTCATAGGATTCACGGCTACCGTGGACTCTTACTATTTCTATTTCACGGGATTCACGATATAGCCGGGAATCTAACTACTTTGGCGCGAATTTAAATTTGACAATTTGAGGCCCATTATAGTGGTTTTGGGGATAAAAACATAATTACTGAAGTTTATAAAATTCAACTTTCTTAATTACTGAACAATTTAATGAAATTTAACAGGGAAAATTTTTAGTTATGAAATACAGAAAAATTGAAGGTATTTCATGCGTGAAATCTGACATTTACCTCAATAACTCAAAAATTACAAAAAAATGATGAATACCTGCATTTACATACATATAAAATAAGGCCCGTATGTCAATTTGTGACAGTTACATATAATTTAAATAAATGCCCCTAAAGTTATCAATACATTTTATGCCCTAAACTGTCCTGAACAAGAATCTCAGAATGTCAGAGCCATGATCATAGAAAGATAAAACAAAATGGTATGATGTATTTCTACATTTCCTGGCTAATGGCCTGGTAGGAAAATAATTATTACACATACCTTTCCCTGATTATTTTGGGAGTCTGTTTCTCTTCTTCGTTTGTTTTCTGAAATAATATTTAAAAAATGCTTTAACTGCTAATATACATTATATAACATATATATATAACTATAATATACCTAGAAGTAATATAAACAGTCTTATGTTCGAGAAGAATGTGAACTATTTCCAAAATATCATCTACTAACTAGAGCTGCTTTTGAGAAAAGCACATGTCTCCCACAAGACAATGCTTAATCATCTACACAGGAAGTCAGTCCTAATGTACTGTTTACTCACTACAAATACACATTTCTATAGCAAAAAGGCTGTTTTTCGTTAATTCAAGGGCCATAATTGTGAAGTGCCTCAGTGATGTGGCTAGTTAATGAACTTGGCCAAGGAGTTACGGTCAAACATTTGGTTCAAGTCCGGTAAAGACTGGATGAAAACTGTTCAACTTAGAGTGCAGACAAAGATAAATAGGCAGGTTTCCATAATTCAAGGGCAATAGTTTTAAAGTGCCTAGGCAAAATTAGCTAGTTATCAAACTTGCCTGAAGACTTAAACACGTTCTGTTCAAGTTTGGTGAAAATCCGATCAGAAATGTAAAATTTATAGGGAGGACAAGAGTAAAAACGCCTATTTTCGGTAAAACAAGGGTCATAATTCCGAAGGGCCTGGGCCGCTTTGGCTAGTAATTGAACTTGGCCATGGTCTTTATGGTCAAATACATTTTGTTTAAATTAGTGAAGATCAGATGAGAAATGATTGATCTGAGAGTGTGGACAAGATTTGTGACAGACAGAAAGACACACACACAGACTGGAGTAAATCAATATGTCTCCTACACCACTTTGTTATGGGAGACATAATTTCTATACTATTTTATAAATTTTATAAAATAATATATTAAGTATCTTTGACAATTAATAGTGTTTATGTTGTCATTTCAGAAGTGTATGAGCCAATGGAGACTACAGAGGTAGTTGATGCGGGAACGGCGATAGATATGGGGTTCGAACCACCTGAGATTGGCACTTATATAGCCGCAGTGTACAACAAGAAATGGTGCAAGGACAAGTAATAGAGTAATAGATGCTGATGTTAAAGACTCTGACATTTTCGTTAACTCCATGGCTGATGTGGTCACCAAAAAGGGCGTAACATATAAGTGGCCAAACCCCTCCGATGATTTATGGGTTCCCTTCAATAAAGTAATCTGCAATATAGTCCCTCCAACACCTATTGGTAGATCGCAACGATCCTTTATCATTGCAGACGGTACAAGAGAACTAATTGAAGCTAAATTTGCGTTGATGAAAAAATAGACAATATGAATAGATACGTTACCAACACTGATAACATTATATAATATATGACAGTATATGTCGGTTTCTGATTCTAAAACAATTTCTTAAGACTCAGATTGAGTAGTCTTACATTGTAAGCCAGTTAATTTGTGTTATTGTTCATGTTTTTAATGTTTCATATTTTTCGATATTAACATTATTGTTCAAATAGATACGTTACTATTTTATGACCTTTGTTTACAGATAGAGATCTGAAGAAATATATATATATATATATATGTTTGTTCAGGCTGAACTATGTCGGCATATAGGCATGGCAAATCGTCAAAATGTCGTGACGTAACGATATCTATTTTGAACAATGCTTTCAAAACAGTGAAAATATCAGTCTTATTACACAGATATAGCTCTATTCCAGTATTTCACTGAAAAGCATGAAATAAATAATATTATTTGATACTTTTAAATTGCAGTTCACAACATCAGGCTACATCTGTCTCCTAGGACTTTCAATTGAAGATTCTGGAAATTGAAACAACAGAATTTTCCATTTCAAAGCACAGATCAAAAGAAAATGATTCTAATAGAAAAAACTTGTAAGAAAACTGTTTAGTTTCTGTCTACCTTGAATACAAACATTCCAAGAAAAGCAGATTCGTTGAATGGTGATGCACCTTACACTTTTTGCAGTTGAGCACGACATTCCACCTGGCAGATGTATTCAAGCCAAATATACAGAAGACTGCTTCATGCATGCCAGTGTTCTTGTCCGGACAAAATCGAAATGGATTTACGCAAATATATACGCAGATCATTTTAACAATCATTTATCGCATGATTGCGGCATTTTCCTGTAAAGTATTGTGTTTACTAAATTCTGGTATCGCCACGATTAGCCGTGCTCTAAATTCCGTTGCACACAGGTATCGCTCACAGTTTTATAGGCGCATGTGTTTCCTAAAACACACAGGATTCCCTTAAATCTATATATAATTTAAATAGCTAGATCCATGTAAGAATGATCCAAACAAAATATTATGTATAAGTTAGATAATACATAAATGTGTGTTACCGGGTAGTATCATCATGCGCGGTGGAATCTAAGGGAACGTAATTTGCTATCAAATTACGTTCCCTGAGATTCTCCCAAGCATGATGATATTCGCCAATAACACACGAGTATGTATTGTCTAACTGATTTATTGCATGATTAAAAAGAGTAAACTTAACACATTTCTAAATATCATAAATTTAAAATATTTAAAAATATGTCCCCCTTGAGCCTCCCTTAGAAACATGATAACCCCCAACTGCCTTATAAAAGCCAGAAGATGGCGCTGGGCAGGTTTTTTTTATATAAACTATGCATGCTTCACATCAGAGATCCCTTTTTCAAATTTTTAAATAAATTACTGAAAAAAAAAGTGAAATACACATTGAAACATTCTTTATTGATTGTTGTAATTTTTTTTTAAAACAAAAAGTTCTAAAATAGAGTTTCAGAAATGATTTAAAGTAACTGTTAAAAATTTGAATTTGCCAAGAGGCGCTAACGATGTCATGAACCCTGGAGAAAAAGAGAATGTAAACAATTCCCACGTGACAAATTTTATCAACAAACCTGATGAGCAGAAGGTTTCATGTATCAATGGAATTAACACCTAGAGCATATTTTTAAACTGAATATAATATCATAATCATTTTTGCAGTTATATTTTTATGTTAGTTAAAAAATCAAGTTTTAAATAAAGATGTAGAGAACTAAACTACAGACATACAGTAATCAATTATTTCAAATAGCTTATCATTTTCAATACCTTATCACAGCAACACTTGCTAATTTGTGTATTGTTCTACATCCCAGACAGAGAAAACTGTGAGCGATGCCTGTGTGCAACGGAATTTAGAGAACGGTTAACCGTGGCGATACCAGAATTTAGAAAACAGAAAACTTCAAAGGAAAATGCCGCAGTCATGCAATAAGTCAAAAACATTTATTTAAAACTACCCGAAATATTTCAAATACTATTAAAGTATTTATTCAAAAACAAAAACAGTGCAGAAATACATTTTTTCCGCCAAAAATAATCAATAATCAATTTAAAAATTAAAATCTGAACACAAGCGTCAGTCAAACTTTTAAGTTAAAGTTCACATTTTTTTCCACTTGGAAATTACAGTTATAAAAACAGTATTGCCCATCCCAAATGCTTTGAGAACTGCCTTCAGCAGAAGTATTTGACTTAAAGGTCCAATACTAAGGAAAGTGAACATTTAAATTTCTTTTAAAAAGCACAGAAACTATTTCATTTTATTGGAAAATGAAAGTTGGTATGTAGAAATTCGAAATAAATCGCAGTATATGTACAATTATTTTTCTATGAAGTATGAAGAAAGTTAAAAAGATCTGGGGGGTCATTCTGTCGATTCATTAAAATTTCAACATAATACACATACATTTCTTTGAGTTCCAAAGACCTTCTGTAAATTTTGACCTGCCAATCTTCATTATTTAGTGTCTTGCAGAAGTCTATGCACTGGCTATGAAAAAAATTGTCAACTCACTTTCCCTTGTAATGGACCTTTAAACAGTTCAGATGAAACTGAAACATCTGGTTTTGTGTCCGTTTCATCCACTTTCGGTTTCACCTCTTTCACGCCCAGTTTTGGCGGGGCAGACATGTCGGCACCACCCTTAAATGATACTTTTGGATTGAGAATGTTCGACACGTCTTTCAACATTTCATTTGAACCCTTTTGATATTTTCGTACTCCAGCAATGCTCCTATGTCCAGTTCTGCGCATAATTTCTTGTTTTTGAATACCTTTTTGATACAAAGAGGTTGCACATGTCTTTTTCCCAGAGTGATTTGTATATCTGCCATCGAGTCCAGCAGCCTTACAAATTTCCTTCATGAAACTTCTCAACTTGTTTATTCCGACAACGTTTTCACTGAAACGAAACTTGTTTTCACCTACTCGTGGCAGTGCACTTTTGTAAAACGTTTTATTTTCACATTTAGTTTTCACACACGAAAGATACATTTCATATAACTTAACGAGTCCGCTTCCGTTATCGTAATGACGTATTTGTTTGGGTTCCAGTTGCCGTTGTTTAATAGACCCACTAAACGTTTTAGACATGTTTCCATTAAAGTCCACATAAAGTCCGTTTCCATCTTCTTCTCCGATGGTGAATTGGTCAGTTGTCTCGGTGTTCATCCGCAGCTCTTAGTCCAAATATTTTACAATTATAAAAAAAACACTGTCCTTTGACACGGGTATGAAACATTGCCTGCGGCACTAAATGTGCCACACTGAAATGAAGGCATCGCGCTTCCGACGGCGCAGGCATTGCGCAGGATGTTTACAGAAATAACGAGCAAGGTGAGTAAAATTGAATGTTTTTGGTTATTGTCTTTTTACAGTAAAACTTTTTAGAAATCGGGGAATGCAGCGGGATGTAGTTGTGTCTTGCCGACAAATCCATGCCCAGTTTGCGAAGAAATATGTAATATTGTTATTTTGCGCGTGTTTTTCATCGGATACAGTAACATGAAAATTACAAAAGCAGTGAATATTCCGAGTCATTTCATATCCTGCTGAAAAAGGAATGATGTATTTCTGTAGTATATTATTATAAAGACATGACATCTGATCGATTGAGATAAAATACATGTCATGGAAAAGGTATATCCCCACGTTCTGCCGACTATTCAGTCCAGTGCCGCAGGCATCTCGATGGTGCCGCAGACATCGTGAGAGGCGCAGTCATCTGGAATACTATTGTAGTCGGTAGTACGTGTAATTTCGGCCTTCTAACATGTATTGAAGTACAAAAATATCAATAACAATGTTGTTCCTCCAGTTATTGTGTAAGACAAATCTTCTCAATCCGAACTTTGTAATATTAATAGCTATTTTAAGAATTTCACAATATTTTTTCTTGCTCCTTTGGGGAATGGGACCAGGTGCCTCCCAGTTGAGAAAATCACGTCATTTTGTATCGAATTTGGATTATTTTCTCTTTAAAAAAAAACAATATTCAATTACCAAACATTCTTATTTTTAACAATTATTGATGCTTAGTTCAAAGCAAGGTATGAAAACCAGCATTGGAGCACAAAAACTGTCATAACTTTTGTCATTTTTTAACCAATTTTGATGTTTTTGTTTCAGCATCAAGTTTTTTTTTCTTTACAGTTCGGGCGTACTAGATCTATTTTGATAAATTTTTGAATTTCGTCCCCCTCCCCCAACCCCCGAAAAAAAAATGGCGAAAAATCACTGTTTTGGCTTTCCGAAGAAAAGGAACGCAAAAAGAGACACACAAAACCGTACAAACATGAAACTTCCCTTAAAACGATACCGTTCCCAAGTTTTGTGTGGAAAAGAAGCAATGAAGTTATCGGTAGTTAAATATCTTGTTTATATTATATTTTCAGATGGATGTATATGCATTCAGTGTATATTAAAAGGAAAAAGAAAATCATTTCTCTTTATGATCAGACGAAAACTTTATGTGTACAGTCAGTGCACACACGTAAATTATAGTTGAACGACAAAGAGTGGGTAAAATACGTTAATATTTTTGTAGAATTTCAGAAATAATTAGAACAAGTTAAGCCCCATTTTGGACAATTTTTTCAATGGTTCTTTTCTGCACAAAACTTGGGAACAGTATCGTTTTAAATATTCTTCGTTCGTATCTAAATATCTTGACTTAACAGTGAAATTTGTGCTGATATACTGTTAAGGAAAAACATGGCGCGAGATGAGCAAGAGAAATTTCATGTTTTTATGTGTGTGTGTGTGTGTGTTTTTTTTTTGTGTGTGTGTGTTTTTTATTTGTCTTATTGCGTTCCTTTTTTTCGGAACGCCAAAACTGCGAATCTCACCATTTATTTATTTTTTTTTATTTTTGGAGGGGGAGGGGGGTGAAATTCAGCTCGCCGCTAATGAAAAAGTACGCCCAAACTGTAAAGAAAAAAAACTCGATGCTGAAACAAAAACATTAAAATTGGTTGAAAAATGACAAAACTTATGACAGTTTTTGTGCTCCGATGCTGGTTTTCATACCTTGCTTTGAACTATAAGCATCAATAATTGTTACAAATGGGATGTTTAGTATTTGAATATTGCTATTTTACGGGAGAAAATGAATCCCAAATCGATACAAAATGACGTGATTTTCCCTGGCCCCATTCCCCTAAACAGCGAGAAAAATAATGCAAACTTCTTGAAATTGCTATTTATATTACAAAGTTCGGACTTAGAAGATTTGTCTTACTACTACAATAACTGGAGGAACAACATTGTTATTGATATTTTTGTACTTCAATGCATGTTAGAAGGTCGAAATTACACGTACTACCGACTACAATAGTATTCAAGATGACTGCGCCTCTCACGATGTCTGCGGCACCATCGAGATGCCTGCGGCACTGGACTGAAAAGTCGGCAGAACGAGGGGATATGCCTTTTCCTAGGCATGTATTTTATCTCAATCGATCAGATATCATGTCTTTATATGATATACTACAGAAATTTATCATTCCTTTTTCAGCAGGAGGTGAAATGACTCGGAATATTCACTGCTTTTGTAATTTTCACGTTACTGTATCCGATGAAAAACACGCGCAAAATAACAATATTACATATTTCTTCACAAACTGGGCATGGATTTGTTGGCAAGACACAACTACATCCCGCTGCATTCCCCGATTTCTAAAAAGGTTTTACTGTAAAAAGACAATAACCAAAAACATTCAATTTTACTCACCTTGCTCGTTATTTTTGTAAACATCCTGCGCAATGCCTGCGCCGTCGGATGCGCGATGCCTTCATTTCAGTGCGGCACATTTTGTGCCGCAGGCAACGTTTCATACCCGTGTTTGAAGGGAAATTGCGTCACACTCCCAAAACACACCCTTCTCCCATATCTGCCTCTCGTCCGTTTCCGTCACGGGTAGTGCTTCTCTCTGGGGCAATGCTAAACCCTCACTCGTCAACTTTTTCATTTCAGAATTCAAGACTATTTAAATAAGAAAATCTATGATCAGACTGATCGAGAAAGTTTGTATCGTTTATATTCTCATCTCTTAGGTACCTCAGAAGTCCAGACATAATATGGTATAAACTATTTGGAGGATACTTTGTACAGTCTCTTTTCCGCGTTTCCATAACAAAACGACCTAGATACGTGTTCATATCATCTACTGTCATACTGGAAAGCTCTGGAATCTCATGGCCGCTTTTATTACGGGTATCCCTCCAGGATTCAAATACAGTATACGCCCACTTTGTATTTCTCAGTATATTTTTTTTACTTCTGTTTATTTATTAAAGCGTTTGCATCGTCACTGGTAGTCTCTGTTGCAAATCTGTCAGTCAGTGATCTATCTCCATCAGGCTCTTCAGTTTAAACGTCAGAGCTGAAAATGAAAAAAAAAAACAAAAAAAAACAAAAAAGAACAAAAAAACAATGTATCTCATGTTGCGTAACGTAGCATTTATTCAAGTTTTTCACAAAAATGACCAAAGCTATCTTTTACACACCAAATCAAAACGTATGTAAACAGTGCCATGGAGACAAGTAACTCGATATTTTTAATAAAAGCTAAATGTTTGGAAAATATGGTAAGTTTCACTCAAAAATACAAAAAAAAAAACATCAATAAATTCATTTTCTTTGAAATGGAATGCAGGAAAAGTTTGTTAGCCATTCGCTATACCCTAAAGCACTGTACTTTAAACTTTGGAAAACAGTGTATAATTTCCAATCTGCAGACTTTAATGACCTAAAAATCATGCAGTATTCAAAATATCGTCTATGCAACACAGTATACTACATGTAGGTGAGAAAAGCGAATGTGAGCATTTAATTTTTTAAAAAAAAATTTATGGACACATTTTTTTTGAAATCAATTGTTTTCAAAAGTTGTAATTACCGAACGGTTACTCTACCATATATTGTGAATTCGTTGGAAGGAACTGAAATTTGCCACCTTAGATGCTCACTTAAAGAAACAAACATCACGTAGAAGTATAGACTCACAATAACTGAAAAGCAGCCGTAGGGTAAAGCGAGAGAGAGAGAGAGAGAGAGAGATGAATAACTAACCTGTTATCCAAAGTGCCGGTAATGTCCCCAATCACATCGTTTAACTGCAGGTTAAAATTTCCAAATGTATTGTCGGTAAGTTGAACATCATAACTATTCATCATCTGGCTTAGTGTTTCATTTTCCATTGGTTCAATCTCGCACAATGTTCGAGTCAAGTTAAATGCTATATCATCAAAACTTTGGCAGTTATCCGACCTATCCCTGGTAGCGCTAGGTCTACTTTCCACCAAATCTAATGCCTGAGGCAACAGCATATCGTCCCCATTTTCACTATTGAACTTTTCGTAAGCCACGGCGCTTTCCATAAAATCCAGTGCCTGAGATAAAATAAAATCATCACTATCGTCCAGCGACATTTTGCTTTCTGGCAACGCGCATTCAAGAATCCAACGGCGCAGGGCACTGGACCCATGTTAAATTAGATGTGAACCCCAGTCGGCTGTGATTGGTAGATTTTCACACATGTACCCGTTGCCAGAGCGCAATAAACCCTTGTCAAATAAGAAGAGGACCCCATTCGGCAGTGATTGGCTGATTTCCTACTGACCAGCTCGTGCATATGCAAATTAATACGTGAAGTTTCCAAAGGGGCTCATATATTTTCAAAACGATAATTAAAAATTAACTTAATCAGTTTACTGTTTTTATCATGCGATAAATCAGTTAGACAATACACACGCGTGTGTTACTGGCTGGTATCATCTTGATTGGGAGAATCTCAGAAAAGCCTTGAGTGTTGGCCGTGCTGTGAGTTTCGTTTTAGAGATGCTGCGTTTTTGGAACGAGGCATACCCTGTTTGATATTTATCCTTGCTTTTTTTATAAACAATATAACTAGGTAAAAGGAAATTGCTACTCTGAGAATGAAATGAACGTGCATATGAAAATCCCTGCAATATGCCTATGCCCAATCAATGTTTATGATGTATACTACGTTCAATTTTAAATTTGAGGAACTTATATCGCCAGAGACCACCAATACAAAAAGGTACGGGGAATTTACTTGTAATAAGGTATCAAATACAAAATGTACCTATAGATAAGGTACTGTTTGTCTGTTTTGATTGGTCAGTAATGCAAACAAAGGAGGGATTATTTATTTCTAAAATTGTTTTCGTACACAAAATAACTCGAATGTAAAGTTATTATTCTTGAATTTTTTTAGTGCATTTACAAAATTTTACAAACATTTTGGCAATTTTGCTACATATTTTTTGTTCTGGAAACAAGAGACCCAAATGCGTCTAAGTCGCTAACCTGAAGAGAACCTTTATCAACTGACATTGTTTCTTACCTAGTTTTGTGAACAGCATTTAAGAAGTTCCATTAAAATAAAAGTTATCTAAAGGTTCTTACCTAGTTTTGTGAACAGCATTTAAGAAGTTCCATTAAAATAAAAGTTATCTAAAGGTTGTTTTTTTTTACATTTTGCTATGACAGCCCAAAAATGCATTACCATTAGAACAAACTTCAGGATAAGATTTGTTTCTATCTTTTAGCTCCAGTGTCCCCTAAAAACGAACCAAACAAATTGTAAGAGGACCGTACAACGATACTGCGGACCTGTAGTCTAAAAGTCTGATAAAGATCCGTCAAGCGGTTCATGAGAGGGTTTTCTCTTTATAGCTGTAGTGCTCCCTAAAAGGGGTCAAGTGCCAAGTTTGTGAAGATCCAGCCAGCGTTTCGTGAGCAGATGTCATTTAGAGACTTTTTTTCCATTCTTATCTCTGGCGGTCGTTAAAGGGCAAAACACCCCACTTGAAAAAAATTTGGAGAGGACCTTACAGGGATGCTACAAGCCAAATTTGATACAGATCCATAAAACGGTTCGTGAGAAGAAGTCATTTATGGGTTATTCTATTTTTAGCTCTGGTGGTCCCCTACAAGGAGCCAAGTGCCCTATTAGATTAAATTTGATAGAGGACCTTATAATGATGCTCCAAACCAAGTAAAATGGAGATCCATCAAGTAGTTCAAGCAGTATATCTATCCAGCGGTTCATGAGATAACATCATTTAAAGGCCAATCTGTTTTTAGTTACAGTGGCCCCTAAAGGGACCAATCACGCCGCTTTGAACAAATCAATGAGGAGACCTCATAGTAATGCTACAGACCATGATTCATGAGATCCATCCGGCAGTTCAATAGAAGAAAATCGATTAAAGGTATTTTAGTTTTAGCACTAGTGGCCCCTTAAAAGGGCCGAATGCCTAAAGATATTTAAAACAGGACCTTAAGTATAATGATCCTACAGACCTAAGTTTGATGACGATCCATTTAGCAGCTGATGAAAAGAAGTTGTTCGAAGGTTTTTCTAATTTTAAGCTCTGGTGGTCCCTAAAAAGGTCATGTGCTATCACTCGTACAAATTCTCGAGAAGACCTTATAATGAAGCTACAGACCAGGTTTGATGAAGTTCCATCAAGCAGTTCATGGGAAGAAGTCGTTCAAAGGTTTTTTCTTTATGTTAAATTCCGGTGGCCCTTGAAAGAGGCCAAGATGAACCATTTGATTAGTTTGCTAGAAGTCTATTCAAGAATGTTGCTGACTAAGTTTAGTGTTATTTTGAACAGAAGTTTCAGAGAAGATGTTTAAATAAAATGTTGACGACGGACGCCGGACCATCCACTTATACGTATAGCTCACCTTTGTCTGTCCGCGCACATGCACAAAATTCTGTTTATTTCCTGTGTCAAACAGGTAATTCCTTCTTCGTCAGTGTACAGAGAACAGGTTCGTACTGTACAGAATCCAGGAACACCGGTTAGGTTAACTGCCCGAAGTTACATGGAATACTATTGAAAATTGGCGTTAAACCCAAAACAAACAAAGTTTATATCTGTGCTAGCCCTTATCCTACTATATTTCTATAATGAACTTGTCCATCTTTCAATGTGGACAGTACCATTAACTGTTAAAAGGGATGATTTCAAAAACATACTGACTGAATGGCTAACAGTGCAGATCTTGCTATGACTGCACGGGCGATTTGACTTCACCATCATTTTTGCCAAGGGGATTATGACCACCCTATCATTTTTGTTGAGGAGGTTATGACCACTATGTCATTTTTCAGCTAAGAGTATTTTGATATACACTCATGGGAATAACATGCTTCCCGACCCTAAATTCTGAAACAAAAACCGAATGTTATATTTACTGCAAATAGCCTCGGGCAAGATATAAACTCCGCTTGTGTAAAAAGCAATCTGACAAAAGTACTTTATCTTCTGAACGAGGATCTGGGAATGACCTATTCACATTGTCTTTCTGTATATTTGGATTTTCCGATATTGCTATTTTTATTTTTGCAAGTCTATTTTTTATTTATACCAGTCAGACGACTCGTTTCAACAAGCATTTGGCTGAACCATCGAAATAGCGTCAAATGTCACAGGTTGAGAAAAAATGTACAGTCAGTCTGGAGCTCGAACCTAGGACCACTCGTTTACAGGGCGAGTGCTCTACCGACTGAGCTAACCGGCTGCCTGACAGATATTCTCCCCTTACGTAACCAAGTCCGTACCGTGACATGATACCTCTCAAAACACGAAGGCGCAGTCATAATAAACATGAAAACCCCAGGCTAAATATAGATTTTTTAAACTTCTACTTTCACTTTCAAAATGTTGAAAGCAATGCTCTGATTGGCTAGCGGAAGGATCGTCAGAACGAGTCTATCAATAACACGTCTTCACATCCAAAGCGTAGCGTTAATTGGAGATGTACTTTAGTCAGATTGGTGTAAAAAGTTTCATTCCGTGTTGTTACAATACCCCTAATTAACCCGTGTTAAATCATCAAGATAAGAGAGATTAACAAAAATCGATACTCGTAAGATGGTATAAAAGGAAAACAATCAAACTTAAACAATTTGGCTTAATTACCAAGGGAAAATATTCTTCAAAACACAGTCTCATTTCTGGACTTGGAAGTATTATTTGTTATATGCAAGTAATCCTTTTAAAATTTTATTTTTTAAACATTCTATTTAATTTATTTTTATATATTACCATATATTACCAATGTTGCCATTACTGTCATGAGAGTACTCCTGTCACGACCATGCTATTATTATCCCCCGCCGAGGATATAGTTTTTGCGTTGTCCGTACGTCCGGACCCATATCTAGGAAGTGGTATGGAGTATTTAAATAAAACTTCATACAATTTCTCTTGAGTAACTTCAGCGTTATTGCCCTTGCCCTTTAATTGTTTAAAAATCCACATAATTGTACATAACAAACTAACCAATTGGTAGAATTTCATTAAACTTTTTTTTTTCCATGAACATTTATTATCAACATTTTAAGTTGTGTACCACACCCGGCCACCCCCACCGCCCTGGTCACACACTCTCACCACCCCCACCCTACATAAATTTCTTATTTCTTTTTTTTTCTTTTTTTTAGCTCTTAAACCTTTCATGAATATTTATCAACATGCAAAGTTGTACCCTCCCTCCATCTCGCTCCTCCAGTCACCCCACCACCCCGATTATCATTTTTTCTTTTTTTATTTTCCATCAGTTTTTATTATCAACATGTGAAGTTTTGTACCCTCAACTGGTCAGCGCCCCCTGAATATTTATTAACATGTGACGTTTCACCTCCCCCGCCCCCCGTCACCTTCCATTTTAACATAAATTTATTGTGCACTTTCCCTGTAATTTTTAGACATTTTTATTTTATTACTCCCATTTGTCTCGTTCTAATGGAACAAGTCACTTGATTTTTCCATATAAAATAAAGCAAATTAAACACCAAAATATAAGGGTTTTTCTTTTGGGGGGGGGGGGGGGGGGGGGGGGGGGGGAGGGTGGCAGTATACCCCCATAGATCGGGCGGGGACATAAACTAAGTAACTTTCTTACCACGCTCCCTAAATAAACTAAGGATAAAAGATGGGATTAGATTCTTACCACGGCCCCATAGATTGGGCGGAGAAATAAACTAAGGACCAAAGATAGAATAAGATACTTACCGCGCTCCTTAGATCGGATGGAGACAAACTAAGGACCAAAGATCGGATTAGATTCTAACCACGTCACCCCCCTCGGATGGGGCATAAACTAAAAATCAAAGAAAGGATTAAACTCTTACCACGCGCCCTTAGGTTGGGCAGGGACATAAACTAAGGATCAAATATGGGAGTAGATTCTTACCACGCCCCTTATCGGGTAGAAACATAAACATATTAGATTCTTACCACACTTACATCGGATGGAGACATAAACTAACGATCAAAGATCGGATTAGATTCTTACCACGCCCCCTTAGGTCGGATGGAGCATAAACTAAAAATCGAAGAAAGGATTAGACTCTTATCACGCCCCCTTAGGTCGGGTGGGGACATAAACTAAGGATCAAAGGTGGGAGTAGATCTTACCACGCCCCTTTATATCGGGTAGGGTCATAAACATATTAGATTCTTACCACACTTACATCGGATGGAGACATAAACTAACGATAAAAGACCGGATTAGATTCTTACCACGCCCCCTTAGGTCGGATGGAGAATAAACTAAAAATCGAAGAAAGGATTAGACTCTTACCACGCCCCCTTAGGTCGGGCGGGGACATAAACTAAGGATCAAAGGTGGGAGTAGATCTTACCACGCCCCTTATCGGGTAGAAACATAAACATATTAGATTCTTACCACACTTACATCGGATAAGCATTGTATCAAAAATTGGGGAATGGTGGGCGATGTAGATTTGATTTAACTTTACAGACAACTTAAAGATGATACATTTATTCTTGATTGTTGTATGCTGTTGTTGGCGATATTTACAGATTATACTGATCATTCGACATAAATTGTTATATCGGGATGCACAGTGTTTCGGGTTATGGGCAAACTGTATATATGTGTCACAGTTAGATAACGTAATTGAAAATATCTCAGTCTACCAATTAGTAAATTGATACTAATTTGTTTATTAAGTGAAAAATTACAATGATAACAAAATTGGTAATGCACTCAGTGGAAAAGTTCAAGCGCGACGGAATGACACACTTTTTAAATATTGGGTAATATCGATAT
The DNA here is from genome assembly GCF_021730395.1 of Mercenaria mercenaria. Lineage (NCBI taxonomy): Eukaryota > Metazoa > Mollusca > Bivalvia > Venerida > Veneridae > Mercenaria > Mercenaria mercenaria. The sequence continues at coordinate 85,458,284 of NC_069362.1, read as the reverse complement.
TCGGTCCATAATGCTGAAAAATCTCTATAGAGTAAGTTGATTGTATGTTTTGTTTACTAACTTGATTATACGCTAGCGCAATTGGTAGGCGTAATGGTTACAAACCGTGAGGTGCGAGTTCAGCCAGATTACGGCCGTAGTTTTCTCTAGTATACATTATTTTTATTTAATTTAGTCAAGAATCTTGAAACTCTTCTAAAAACCATTTATAGTCTTATAATAATGTTGACTTATTTTTTTCATTGTTTTATATTTTAATCATTATATATTGTAACGTGTTGAAGCATTACACGGTACTAAGATTTACAGGCAAGTATTTTTGACTAGCTAACACATCATTAACTAATCGATTCAATGAACTGCATAATTTTCTCGTTTATTGAAACAAACGATTAAAAAATTTAAAAAGTGCGAACTTACCAAGGCTCGAACCTCGGAAAGCAAGTTTGTTAAGCCAACGCCATATCCTTTGAGCCATGCATTCGTTTACATTCATCGATAACTTATACCGCTTTATTATATATTACATATATGTTCCTACCCTACTGTCCTACATAAATTAGTCACGGCTCAAAAAACGTGGTCGACTATACAAGTAATATTCCTTAAAGCAGCATGCTCAGATCGTCGACAACAAAAAAAATTTTTAGATGTCTTGAATAAATGTAATCTTAAGAAGGCTTTAGAACTTTATTCTAACAAACTTTATGTTACGGAAAACATGAGAATTTGTGTTTTTACTACTTTTACGATGAAAATCGAAAAGCGTTTGTCACGCTTTTACTCCAGTAAACTGTCTCGATAAATACCTATAGTTTTGAAGTCATTATTCACTAATTCAGCTATTGCGCATTTGTTACGACGACGGTGAAATATCTTTTGTGCCGCGGCGGTCCGGGGTTCGATTCCGGCGCGGTCATATTTTTTTTCTGTTTGGAATTTAAAATATTTTAGAAACAAAATTCATATTCTATGTTCAATATGACCAAACTTCAATTTGAAAGAAAGATTATTTTTTAGCCAAATCTGGAGGCATGCTGCTTTAATAACACCCTTTCGAGCTACAGTAAATAACTGTAAACAATTCTATAGAAAATAAAAGTTTATATTTTCTGTAAGTTTTTTTTATTGAATAAATGCTTCAATAGTATTTCAAATGGTAAGAACATCTCTTTGTGAACATTTTTATTGGCACCTGCTCTGTGAGCCAGATTCCCATACTGATTAGTTTACGGCTACTAGAACGACGATTCGCCGTCAGTATATCTCCATTTTTAGCAATCTACATTGTCCAGTATGTCAAAAGGTCGTATAACCATATTTTACGTTTACATGATACATTGAAACGATTTGAGAACTAACGAATTCGAAATGCAGATTCTAGTCAAGTGACGCGTTAAAACTCAAAACTCATTAAATCGAAAGCTGAAAAACAGTTTGCCGTATTTCATATTTGGCACAATTGAGCTATATTCCCGTTGATCTCAGATGATTATTTAAACGAAACTTTAATGTTGAAGAAAAGATGTTTGAAAATTGTTTTACCTCCAAACTGCAACTGGCAACAATTAAAGCAAGACTGTGAAAAATAGACAACTGCAGTTGAAAAAATGTCAAAATTATTAACGAAAATTCATTTATCAAAATAACATTTGAATTATGTATAATGAAAGTAATAACAAAATCGCATTTAAGGCATAAAACTTTTGCACACACACGATACACGTACGCACACACGCACGCACGCACGCATACCTTGTTTCAATACTTCTTAAGATATTCTTAAAGTTCTAGAATGATACAGCTTAAACTAGATTCAAAATTCAATCTGTTTTGAAATTTTTAACATAAATTGGCTATTTTATAAAAAAAAATGTCTGGTTAAATTAAATAGTGTATTGTCACTGAATTAACGACATTCGGTTAAAGTAAATGGGTATTCCAATAAGAGTTATTTCAATAATTATTATAATGGATATAGTATTTTAAACTGAAAAGTTACATTAATGTGTGTAGATGATAAAATGAATTGTAAAACTACTAATATCAAGATGTATACAATGCACACGGCGAGTTAGTATTGTATGAATGTTTGTTTTGTAAAAATGTTTAGTTTATCCGCTAGTCGACCTCGGGGACCACTCGACAAGATAATGGAGCCACGCATCATCACTGCGGGTAATATCCCTATACAAGCTGAAATCTTCTAAATCCTTCTCACAGTTTAAACACATTCAAACTAAATTTGTACCGCAATTTTTAAACGATAAACGTGTATAAATGATAGCAATTTTACGCTTTTGAGTTTAGGTTACAGTGAAGCAGTGTTATGAGAATACGGAGGTAAAAATATGACCTATTTGGTCAAATTATGCTGTCTAGGGATTAGGTTTCACAACATTAAGTGCAATTTTATTCTACTTGAGAAAATATTCAAACATGCATGCATCGAGTTAAATGGAGCAATGTGATCTATGAGACAAATAAGTGAAAATTTAACGGCGGATGTTCTCTTTCTGGACATTTTAGACAAAATAGTTTACACGTATATGGAAAATTAAAGATGTATATCGAGCTTGTAGGCACGCCCAAGGTAAGCACGTGTTCGGGTTCTTATGATGCTTTAAATCATGGCTATACATGATGGTTAAAACAAGTTCAGGTCTTTATTTTCAGCATTATAGTGTACAGAAATGTCACTACAGAGAAAACTAGTTAAAGCGTTTATTCGTATTTTGACAAAATTATTTTCAACGGCCTAGGCTGTTTTTCAGATATATTCTTGTATGTTGATCTTTTATTTAGAAATTTAAACTGCTTATTACCAATAAGCTAGCGTACCCAGAACTGTCATCGTTTCTCTATTCAGACAGTTTTGATTCATTCATATTTTTTATTAATTTCTGTCTTATTTTCACCTCTAGCCGTGAGGACAAAAAGGACTGATCATATAAAATTTGAATATTCTTCGGAATTATTTCAAATGAATTAAGGTTAGACCAGGTTATCGTTTTGTGAGAAAGCATTTATGTTTCGAAATAATCCGGTTACATGCAATTTTACAACTTGAATAATTGGAGGAGAGCAAACATCCTTGTGGAAAATTTGTTTGGTGGAAAAAATCAAGCTGATTAGGTAGATGTGACGTTCTTATTTATAATACCATCAATATTTCTTTTTAATACCCGATGATTATACTGTTCTTCACGCAAAGTATGATAAAACTGAATAACTCAAAGTTTATGTAACAAATGCAACAATACTTTTTAACGCTTATCGTCAAGGGGGCCAAACTCCAGTTTCTTCTTTCATGTACCGCCAAACGTCTAAACGAGTGGTTTTAAAAAGGTATATTTTACAAGGAACGCTTTGTTTCAGACGAACTCACTATTGTGAAACACATTATTATCAAGCGAATCAATTTTGCAATTTTAAAACACCGTTCAAATCAAGTCCATTTACAGCCTGTTAACAGCCTGCTTACAATGAACTAATTGTAACAGACGAATTTATTCATGTCAGACGCAATCTAACTTAGATTTGCAAAATTCTGTCAATCCGTTTTACAGTGACAATCCGCCCGGCTAGCGTATAGTGGAAGAGCGAGCGAGTTTGATCCTGAGCCGAGACAAATAATTTGTACGACGATCAATCTGACTAAAGTACTTGATCTTCTAAACGAAGATCTGAGAACGACCCATTCACATTCGTCTTCTGTATATTTTGGATTTCCATTATTGCTATTTTTATGTTATCCAATCAGACGACGTGTTCGATTGTCAAAGGATAAGAAAAATATGCGGTTATTCCAGGACTCGAACCCGGGACCCCTCGCTTACAAAGCCAGTGGCCTACTGACTGAGCTAACCGGCTATCTGATACAGTACGACATAAGAATTGTGAATATCAAAAGTCAATGCTACATGTAGATTTGCAAGATGTTGTAAGCTAGGCTCTGATTGGCTAGCGAAAGAGCCGTCAGAACGAGGCAATGAATAGGTCGTTTTCAGATCCTATGCGTAGCGTAATAGGAGATGTACTTTAGTCAGATTGTACGACGATTTGACTAAAGATTATACATCTATAGACTGATTCGTCCTCCATAAATTGCGCCAAATTTACTGGGTGTCGAGCCTGCTCGCTTGTTCGTTACAAGGTTCTGTGGAACGCTCTGCCTCCTCTAAAGTTTCCTGAACAGTTATAAAATAGAGATATTCATGTCATTGAAATGATATTTTAGTAATTCAGATATAAACGGAATATGCCCCCTTACAGGGTAAGGACGGGTCCAGACAGGCAGCCAACGCCTTCGCCCGCATAAAATCTGGCGATCATACATATTTGAATGCCTAAAATTGAGACATCAGTCGCTCATAAAAAATTTATATCATAAGTAATTATTTCTACAGAAGTAGTAGAAACGGAGGACAGTCTAATTAAAACCTATTAACTTGGTTAAATGGCTTTACAAATCTAAAAAATGACATTATGTCAAATATATAATAAAATAATAAAATTTAAATTACATATGTCAAATTAAACCATATGAAGTATACTTGCTAAACATTTTCCGAGGGGATTTGGGGGTAGGGGTTGGGGCCAATGGACCTCTTTAAACCTCTCCCAGCAAACCAAATCCTGGATCCGCCACTGCAGGAGGTAGATAGGTTTTCGCATTTTTACCTTGTAATAAATGGATTTTTCGAGGATTTCTTCCCACATCACAACACTTATCACAACACTTGTATAGATAGCTTAAGAGGTCATTAAGTGCATCACTTAATTACGTATATCAAGGAAAAATGTTTTAAGATATCTTCAATAATGAGTTTACTGTAACTTGAGGCAAAAGAAAAAATATTTATTTTTAAACTGAAATAATTATATTGTACGGTGTACCGCAGAGGTGTTGGTTGTACCACATTTTGAAAGCAAAATACTAGTAACCATTTCAACCTTTCTAAAATATTACTACTAACGTACTACAAATATAATAGGTATGTTAGTCTCGGCGGAATTTATATCAAAGATAGGTAGAGTTACTACTCCCTCACACAAAAAGTTTTTAGGTGACGAGGAAAGGCTGGGAAAAATAAACTTGGTTAGTAGCTCACATGCCAGAACACTTAATGACGGTGTAAGTCACTTGAAAAAGGATTCACCATACAGGAAATTACTTGAATTCTTTGTTACTGTACTTTTCCGTAATCCCCCCACAATCACTTGTACATAAAATAAATATAGCAAACATATAATCGCGTAATTATAATGCGATTGTGTTTGAAGTGTTACGAACAAACAGCGATATGTCTGCGCTATTTGTGATAACTTTCTGTCTAAACATTTACCGAATCTGTTAGAAGTATTCTGACAGGTTCCGCACACTGCAGAAGTCATTCTCACCTTCTTTCTACCTGAATACCTGGTCTACCTGCAAACTCATTATCAGGGGCATTCGGATTACTTGGAAATTACCGCTCATATGTTATCTAAGTGGAATCGTCCATTCAGAAGCACGTGCCAAGATCTCTATGGGAATGCAGACGGCATGTTCATTGCTTGTTGCTATAGTTACTATCCAGTCTAAAATAAGATTTGGCAGATAGCACTACATTTATCATCTTGTGGAAAGTTTGGGAGTTTACCTACATAGAATATACCTTGTTTCTTTTTGGCTTTAGTCTCCGGGCCCGTTTGAAGGGTATCAGGTCACCATGGAGACAATATGGCTACAACGACCCAGTTCGGATATACCCTGGGGATTTCGGTTACAAGGGGGACGGGAATTTGCCGAACCACTATCCGTGCAAAGGGTATGTACTGTACGATATTTAGTGTTATGCATGGTTTTGTTATATGCCGGTTATTTATAAGGTGTGTGTACACATTCGTATGCTAAATCCGTAATACTTTTTGACACACCTATTCAGGTGTTGATATTAATTTCTTCAAATATTAGACCGATTACGTGAAGCAACGCTATTGATATCTTATATGTATCTCCTAAAGAGAGTCAAACATTTTAATGTCTTCCGCAGTTATTGTATAATGATTATTGTATAATGGTTTTCAAACCCATATTTAATATCATTGGAATTTATTCTCATTCTTGAGATGTCTATATATGACGTCATTTCGTACCACCTCCGCATTTTATTCTGTTTAAACTGCCAGACAATTAAAAAAGCTTATATCAAATATTGATTTGTTCACATAAACTGTATCTCAGAACACAGACGAAGTTCACACCGGCTCCAGAGCTACTGCATGTACCATACACTTTTTGTCGGTTCTTTTATGATAATACCAGTAAAAAGTACCGTCTTATGTTCAAGTAGTTTTTATCATTGATGTCAATTCTACATTGCCTGGCAGATTTTAGGTCCGTTATGCCATACCTGAAAACTTTTATGAATGTTGTATGATGCCATATTCAACCACTTAAACCTCTTATTTATTCCATCAAAACTAGTACCATTCAACGTGAACAACTCGTATTATATTAAACAATATACACATACGTAAGTTGTTCAAATGAAGAGTTTTGAACTAAGACCATATATTTTCTGTACCTTTTCATAGATTTGATGTGGATCTCATGAGGCACATTGGCTAGCTATAATAGGGAATGGAGGGGGTCGGGATGGGGGCTCAAACATATGTTATTATAATGTGCATGTAAACGTCGTTTACGCCACTATATCTATGTAAAAAGGCATACAAAGTACCAATATGTAATCGTTAAATTATGTAACCAGGGCATCCATTTCGAAGCGTTGTTTACACAGAAAATCTTTCTGTCACGTCAGAGAAATAATATCTCATTTGATAATAATGAAAACTATTTGTAAAATGTAGAGAGTAAAAATATGTGGGCGGCATAAATTAACTTCCAGCAATTTAGACCGTTCTCTAACATTTCCAAGGTAGCTGCTTCCACAGAAAGGTACAAGGGCGAAACGAACATCTTGGAAAATAATTAAGCTTTAATACAGTAAATAATGAAACGTATTAACAGTCTGTAAATAACAGAATACCTGACATTGATAAGTGTTTCCGAATACTATATGATGAAAACAAATCATAATAATCTGTGAATATGTTACCTATGATACAAGAGATAGTGCTACAACGGAAAATAGAGATACATTACTTTAAAAAGTATTTTGTCAATTGTATCTCGAAAGTACAATTTATCCTGTCACTTGCAGTATTTTCGACCCGATATCAGGGTGCCGTATATCTTTTTTGATATACCGTCAGTTGATCATGTGACCAGTGATATACGGTCAGTTGATCATGTGACCTTATGATCGATATTGTTGTCATAAGAAATTTTGCAACGAAACCATCATCATTGTGTTGGAAATGTCCGAACTAAGAAAATGAATGTTAAATAATGAGTTTTTATTCAAAAACGAAGAAGTTATTGCGATTTTGCAGGTAATCACGTCATTATATAAGTGACGTCATTACGAATATGACGTCATTAAAGCGGTTGTCGCACACTTAGTTTTGTAAAATAAATTGCCAAATATCGGAAAATGAAGTAATGACAAGATAAATAGAATAATAGGTTAGTGCCTAAGATGGAGAAAGTTTATCTGGCTCGGCTCCGGACGTTATCAGGTCCGCCTTCGGCTCACCCGTTAACCTCCTCCACCTCGCCAGATAAACTTTCTCATCTACGGCACTAACCTATTATTCTCTATGTATATATTCAAAATAAGGACAACGCAGGACAGAGAGAACGACGTAACGTAAACATACTTAAGACGTCACGTTAAACATATAATGGAAGCATGTAGTTTTTAGCATCAGAAAGTTTCGAAATAAATAAATTGTCGTGTCATTCTAAACTGTTTATGCTACAAGCTGTGCTGGTCGGACCAATGTTTTGTAGTTGTTGCTGTCTTGAATTTCTTTTCTACTGACACTTGCAGACGTGTAGTGAGGTAGAACCAAAGGCACTTTAATATAATAACTTTATCAGATGATCAGTTGGTTTCAAGATGAGCGTAACTTGCATCTGCATTTTACACGATAAGTTTCTGATACGGGGCGATATAAATAAGCATGCACTTCAGATGAGTCACTGTTTAGGCGTCAATGAAAAATACGTTGTTTTACGTCCTTTAAAAGATATCGAATACGATTTCGTTTTAAAGCAACAAAACAAAAACAAAAAATGTAAATAAACTTGCTTACGAGTTTATGTGCGGTTATTGGAAAGCAATTAAATCTTCAATGTTCAACACTTTTATGGACACATTTGTGCATGACTGTAAGTTTCCTCTCCCCCCACACCCTTTATATATTTGCACTTGAAGATGGATTGGACGGACCTGGTTAACAAAATTTCCTTTTCAGTTATTAATTTACTCGCCTTATTTAACAACAGTTTACTCGCCGTATTAATCAACAATTCGCTCGTGCTATTTATCAATATTTACTTGCATCGGAAATGACTAGCCCAGATGATAGACTGTGGGCCGAGTAGTTATGGTCACTGACTTCAAATCACTTTCCTATCACCGATATTGGTTCGAGCTTCACTTGGGGCGTTGAATTCTTTATGTTAGGTTCCGTCTGGCTTACAGAAGGTCGGTGATTCTACCCGGGTTCCCGCTCGTGATTAAATAATGCAGGGCGGGGTACCTAGGGTCTCACAGTCCTCCACCATCAAAGCTAGAAAGGCGCCATATGACCTGTATTTATGTCGATGCGACGTTTAAACACAAACAAATTACTATGTATGGTGTGTTCAAACGTTTACAAAGTTGTTTGGGAAACTGATGCGGCATTGATTCGCACGTATTTTATTGCCTCTCAGAAAACCGCATTTCAAGATAAGCAATATGAATTTACAAATGCCTATTATAACTTTAAAACGAGGCATCACATTCTGCATCATATAGAACGTTAGATGTAATGATGTGGAAAAACATCATCGCAGTGTCTAGGTGTCTGTTATCCTTCATAAGTAAATGATCCCTCCAGGCCAGAAACTGGCATTCATTTATGTATTTGTGTATTTGTTTATGGTGTCATTTTTCAGGTACATTTATATTTGTAAATAACCTGGTCGAATGTATTTAGTATCATACACATTAAAGACAGTATGGCCTTACCAGATATGTCACAGATGTCACGGAACATATTTATACGTTCGAACTAAATTCATTTCCTCTATAAACAGTTGTTACGGGAGTAGTGCTGTGTTTAAAGGAACCGTATACGATTGTGAAAATATTTAAACATAAGCGACATTGTTTACTTTATATATGCATATAATAAACAAGAAATGCAAGAGATTAATACAATTTGCCAAATATTAATAAATGCTAAGTGGTGTAAAAAGGTATCATGTAGTTTTTCAGAGCAACAGATTCCTTTCATTCAATGTTTAGTGCAGAACTTTATTAGAATATGCACGTATCTTCTCGGACTGTATATAATATTATGATTATCTCATGCATGTATCTCTTCACCCAAGTTTCTCTGTCTGCTGACCCTAGTGACCGAGGCTATTTATACCCCAAGCCAAAACGCGCGTATTTGTTTATATAATTAGTAGGTAATAGCACACAGCACGTGCTAATTTCTCGTCTGCTGCTAAATCATAACCATCAGCCACCAGTAATAAAAATAAGCGAAATCATATACTAAACAAGGGACGTCCAACCAAACAGTGGACGCTCAACAAGTTTCTATCAAAATACATCCGTATACGTCCAACCAGTTATCAAAACTCTCGAACTCTAAACCAGGGATATTCAATAAATTTCTATAAAAAACACCTCTTACTCTGAACAAGAGGTGTTCAGTTTCTATCAAAATACACCCGTAAATAGTCCCGTACCCGTAAAAAAGGATGTCCAACTAGTTTCTATCAAAAATGCAGCCTTTCACTTTACAGAGGACGACAAACCAGTTTCTATCTAAACATATTAGTAAATGCTTTTTTATTGGTATCCAATGAAAGACTAAACAATTAAGAGTAAGGTCCATAATGCCTTAATTATTTAACTTTAAAACAGATGAAACAGCTTTCCGAATAGATGTTATGCGTACTTACATGGTTAGAAAAGCACTACCTCTAATATTGCACATGAATTTTTATAATTAGAGCTATAAAGGGAGGTAATAAAACAATAGATTCAATAAATCATTATAGTATATTCATCAATATTCAAACATTTGACAAATTAATGTATTTTATGTTCATAACGGAAAATATGGCAGCCATATTTTAAACAAAGGCATTACTAGTATGAGCCTTTATCTTTTTGAAAATGAAGGAAAATGTATGCTGTTACATTCTTTTTAAGAAGTGAACTCTAGCGATATACATGCTGCGTTACTGAATTTTACCAGTTACTAGTTTGTTCGGTAAAGCATCAGTCTGACAAATGTACACACAATCTTAGTATGTCAATGCCCGAGCACTACAAATATTTCACAGATATAGATTCTTACGCAGGGGCGAATGACCGAAAGAGAGAAAGTGTGTAAAATCCCCATTAATCTTGCAAATATCCTTCAGATGTTATACAACAAAACTGGTAGTTCTTTTCAGAAAAGCTCTTGTCAAGAACAATGCTTGTCAGAAAAATATACGTAAATCGAGAGTGTAGTAGGAGTAAACCGCTTTTGAAATGCACTAGGCATTATAACTATCAAACATTTGCTATGTTTCTTCAACAGTCAAAGGAAATATACTCAGTACACTATTTAATTTTTTTTTTTTAAAGTCTTGTTATCGTATGAAATACCTCTATAGTTGTGCATGTTTTCTTTTTTAAGATATATATCAGATATTTTAATGAAAAATCAATATAAAACTGAAATGTATCGCAATAAGGAACCTGTGACAATACTAACGTCAGACATTATTTGTACTCATTGACCTCGTATTTTATCTAGTTTGTATTAGTGTGTTATTACTTTGCCTAATTGAAAAAACAAACGAGCGCGTTCCATCAGGCAATTAATAGCTAGTCTATGAATGTATAAGGGATGTTCAGAAAGATCGTGTGCATTTGATATTGCATTATCTTTAATCATAATAATTTGAAGGATTAGAAGCAGCAAGGTATAGTCAAATAATGTTGAGTCTTTAACATGTATCGAGCTGATTCTTTATGCCTATACTTCACTTCTCTAAAATATAGATATTTATAACATTTTCGGATATCTGTCTTTTTTTTCGCGATGGTATTCGGATGTTAAGCGAGCTTCGCAGTGATGATAGATGTAAGATTCATTTGATTTATGAACTGTTTTTGAGTCTGCAGTCAGTCAACGCTAGACGAAATCTTAAAACGTTGTAAAAGAATAATCAGACTTTAATCTAGGTAAGAAACTCGACAGAGTTAAACAATGCAGGCTTTGATAGATGGCGTATTTTATGATCTTCTGTATTTAAAACAGCCACCTGTCCAGATTTTGGAACTTTATTCTTTCTTTTAATTTAGAGTGATCAAACGAACCTTTATCATTATTGTAGTGATAAACATATCGTTAGCAGCTCGTTTTTACGTCAGAATTTATTGAATGTGTATATACATCTGTGCTGAATGTATCAAAATAATTGGCAGAATTTGCGAGTTGCCGAGATGAACTTTTTATAGATTAGAAAACATCTTTTCTAAGAACTGAAATGCCTACACAGTATGCGCCCATTTACACATATTTCATGCCATTTGCAAATGTAATGGATAAATGAAATGACTATTATAAACTTTGAAGGAAAAAAATCTCTTTGTATCCATAAATAACATCCTCCCTGTTCGTTCGCGTTCATTTTGTATGAACTGCAAAATTTACGATAATTCTTACAGTCGTGGAGTCATCAGAGTTGTTCTGTCTGCTGAACTAAAAGAAATGGAGTCTGAGGCTTACGTTGAATACATCAAAATGTGTGCAGTTTATATTAACAAATGTTCACAGTTGGAAAAGAAATAACATGTAACTATATGATCTCGGAGTCAATAGAATATGATCGGCAAGTAAACCATGAATCGCTAGTGTAGGTACAACATTCTGTCACGTATGTAGACTAAGTTTACAGAAATTTTGATTTATGTCATAAAAACAAAAGTCAGTTTATTTCAGAGATATTTCTGAGGGAATTATAATGTATCATGACACTGGACATAAAAATAGACAGGCTAGATATCATACATTATGGTGTAGGAGCACGTCTAAGATGTAGCGTGTTTAAACCGAATCACGGTATTGGCAATTTCACGCTTCCGTAGAAACATCTTTGTTTCAAACAACATTTGACTCTTTGTTCACATTTGATTGTACATTGCCATCTCGTCGATCAGTGAACAACAGCCCCGAACACATCATTTTCTCGGGCTGAAATAAGGCAGTTTGCCACTTCAGAAATATCAATAACTTTAACTTCACACTAAGGAAGATCCGACTTTTGATTAATAACGTACATATTCAAAATCTTTTACGCAAACGACAAAATATTCATTTTAAGTCAGCTTTTTTACACGTTTCAGGCCAGCAGGGCATGTTTCTTTCCTCTTACAGCATCTGCCTAATCTTTCAGGAAACAGGCTCTGGTACCAACAAACTCGGGATGCTGTAGATGTTATAACATGTTATAACATATCTATATGGAGATATATACAAATCGTTATAAATACCAAAGTGAAAGCCAAAAATATCTAGGTTTGTGAACTCTGTATCAGTCATTGCATTTTATTTCAGAAATGCCAATCCATCCAGAAGATAAAAACCATGAAAGATCATATATCGTGGTTAAATCTGTTTCCTGCTCTTCGGAAAGAGACGTGCCCATTTTCTACATTCATATCATTGCAGAAGTCAGAATATATATATACCTGATTAAAATCAATGTCAAAAGGAGAACGAGAGAAACTGCTAGGCTAGATCTGAATCCTGTGAGTGATTACAGATAAAAAGTAAAACGTGAATAAAGGTGTATCAGACCATAATGTGGAGGTTATCTATAATTATCTCCCTTTATCTATGTCATCATTTCCAGTTGCACCACCAACAGAGCGCATCTGTTTGCTCTTTATTTCTATATTTTCTTTTCCTGATAATAAACTAAACACAGTCGACTTTGTTTCGAAACGCTCGATATGGGAATCTTTTTTAATATTCTGTTCAATTTATTCAGTCATGCAATTAGAGATCTTTCTATCGAACCCGGTAAAAATTTTCCGCTGTAGATACCATTACCGCTGCAGGAGTTTGTGTTAACTGCGCATTTAATATAGATATTTATACTTAAGGTAAAGCGTTACAAACACTTTTCGATTTTCATCGTAAAAATAGTAAAAATTCTCATGTGTTTCAATAACGTATAGGCTGTCAGTAATTAAGTTTCAAAGCATTCTTAAGAAATATAACATCAATTTCCAGATATCTATTTTTTTACTTTTTTGATGTCGTACGCTTTGGAGGCCAGTGCCTTTAAGCGCATATTTATACGTTTTCTAGGTATCGAGATATAAGATCGTTGTTAATTATTGTAATTATATTCTTTTCGATTGGTGATAAGAGTGCAGGTTGAAAAGTTATTATTCAATGATTTTGAATTTTGTACCGGGGCCCGGCTAACTTATGACATATAACTGACAACTTATGAATAGAGGTAAACGATTAATGGCTTAAGACAAGATGATAATGCTGTTCAATTACGACAGTCGTTTAAACCATCGAATAAATTCTGAAAATTTGAATCTGTCATGTCGGAAAATCTTGCATTGGTTTTGGATCGAACAAACGACCTCTTGATCAGTAGTTGGAAACTTGCTGGCTGGACTGTTTTTTATCAAATGACTGTAGATCATCCACAAATAACACGTAAAAATCAACGATATTTATTACATTTACTGTTTGAATCAGGTCACATGTGCTTATATAAAATGGAGATGAAATAGAACGGCATTTAAACCGTTTATTTTCTAATTGCGCATGTATACAGATATTTATGATCTTGAATACCTGGCAGCGGAGCAAAACGTGGAAATATATACCACATAACCTAAGTTTAAATGCTTCCTTCAAACCGAAATAATTGCGAACAGTGTTCTGCGCAAATTTTACTGTTATCAGATTTGAAGAAATTACTTTCCCAGATTTCAAGATTGAACCACGAACATCATGAATTTGAAAACAGATTTGAAATTGTTCCAGTGCCTATTTATAGAATCAATAGTAGATAGAGATGGTGCTAAATTTAGGAATTTTCTGTATCAAATTACAGATATATTCCGAAAGTTTCTATTGCATTTTCCAGTTGCTCTAACAAAGTAGTGTTTATTTGTTTGTTTTACATGCTTAGTTATTCTAATAAAGCGCAATAGCGTTTCTGTCAAAAAATTTAATTTGTTTGTTAATTATTGTGAGAAAATAAATTTGGGCGTAAGAAATGCCCATTCCTAAATTAAAAGATACATTGTAGTTGACCATTTGAACACCAATTTTCTTATACCTGGAAATTGAGATACATGTAGCAGTCTGCTAGCGTTAACTGCTACTGTAACAAACATGTTGCTGCACTTGAAAGAGATTAATATTATTGTATTAATTGTAAATTCTCTCTGAGATGTTTACAGTTAAAGTAAGTGATCATTATCGTACCTGTGTACAGCTGTATGAATCACCGTGCATAACAAATGTTACAACAGCTGTTACAGTCACATTGTTAACATTCTTCTTTTCATGTTTATGAAGTCATGCAGTATTGACTGATCTTATCTACCACATAGGTATCAATATGTAACAATTAAATATATATGCCTATTGCACTAGTTCTTCGTGTGATCAAACAATACAAGTAAAGAAGAATGTTATATTGTTTTAATATGCCGAAACAATGGAACACAATCAATCGGGTTATCTGCGCAATTGTAACAATACTCGGTCAGTATCTTTAAGATAACTGTTATAGACAATGTGTTTTTAAGGTTTCTATTATAGAATCTACTTGACTTTCGCTGAAATTGCAAACACATCAACAGAAGTTTCACTCAACTTGGTACAATTCTAAACAACATTAAATGTATTTTTAGTCCCTGATATGTATCCTACATCCGTAAGTCAAGTACCCTTATGATAAAGGTAACATGTTTCTAAATTGGTCATTTCTATTACTAATCATGATAACAGCATTTTTTCTTAATCTTAACCTAAATACTTTATCAATGAAAAATTGTTAAATACATTCGTAGATTAACATGTTACACGACAACTATTCAAGTAAGATAAAAGGGTAAATATTTTCATTCGTTGACTTCAGTACACTGAAATTTGACACCAAATCATCTTGCGTGCACCCATTTGACACTCAATGACCGAAAATATACTACCCGAAAATACGCCTTGTAATGACCGCGGATCAAAACACGGTGAACAATGGGTCCATTTTCCTCCGTATTTCAATTTACTGAAATAAATTGCATGTACAAATCAAATAGAGAGTGTATCAATTACTGCCTAATTTATAAAGTAAATTTTATACACCAAATACATAAACGCGAGTCATTGTTCAATTCATTTGACAGTCTGAGTCATTATATAGTGATAAATAAAACATACTTTCACTAAAATTGAAATAAAATTTCATTAAAACTAGATAAGAAATGGCTACGGACAATGGAAAGTAGACTATCATTTCAGCTGGTATGCTTACATTCATTCTTGTGAGAACTGTTAACGTGTAGTTTTATTTTCTATATATGTGGAAACTTGTCAATATTGCGTGCTAAATCTAATTGGAAAACAACATTCAACGTATGTGAACATGTGTTTCAATACATGAAAAATAGATTAGATTTAGAACCGTTGTTTCAATGAATAGGGACTTTAGAATTTTAAGAAAATTTGGCATTTTGCGAGACTAGGAATAGTTCCTTAAAAAAAAATTCAAATTAAGGTATTTGCATTTTTTATATTTTTTTGTTCAAATTTATGTTGCTTATTTTCAACTGTTTTTAAGAACAACGATCGAGTTTACCGTATTTTACAGTAACTTCAGAGTGGAATTTTCTCAAAATATGCTGCTCACTGTTTCAAGAAAAAAAGTAGATTGAAGAAGGTTTATTAGTGAATGCAGCAGATCATATGATATGTTTCTTAACTGATGTATTTTCTTTTTTCAGGTTACTCCTGGAAGTGTTGCAGCCAGTGGTATATCTCCAGGTGACGTCATTCTAAAAATAGGCAACGTTAATGCCACAAATATTACCCATAACGAAGCTCAAGAAGTCATCACTGGAGCAACTAATATTCTACAGCTAACAATTAAAAAGTAAGACTTATACTTGTGTAAATTAAATTCAAATTAATACAAGGTCAACGTTCTGTTAAACCTACCACAATCGGTACATGTTATGTAACCGGAAGTTACACATCAAGTTCAGTCATGATCTAAAATCTATATTGTACCGTCTTTTTGCCAGATTCAAACAAAAATCTTATTCTTAGAGGAGAAAGTTACCAGACGGAATCTACCACATTAAAACAGTTTTTAGAAATATTTGGCAGACGATTTTCATGAATCTTTTGGTGTAAGTATTTGTTTAACATGCACGTGCCAACAAAACCTGCGTTCATTTGTCCTGAGCATTCAATGCCTTTTGTTACTTCAAAACAACCAGAAATATTTAAGACATGGCAGATTGATACAATATTTTGCTACAGCAATATAAATGGCAACCGTTTTGTTCTAAATATGTAAATTTATAACCACATTATAAGATTCAGCGAGTATTTGTACGCACAAAATTACACCAAAAGTACATAGACTATTGCTACTCGATATTATAATGTAATTGTTTCGTCCTCTACTGGCCTATTTATTATGTATCTGTTTTCTTCAGACATCATTTTGTTGAGAATATTTTCATTTCCGGATTGTACTGTCAATGAATCAATGCGAGCAATATTTTCTGCATTTTTCATGTTATGCTGGGACAACCAAACATGTTTATAAAGACCTTGCTTTGGACAGACAACAGAAAGGTCCAAAAAATAAACTAATGACCTGAATAGCTAGGTGGTTTCTGTTCAGAGGTGGTCTGTAGCACTGGTCGGAATATATTTATAATGTAACTAGAATAAAGCTAAAAAACAGTGATTTAAGCGCTTTACATTGCAACTAAACACTTATTTACTAGCGGTTTTTAAAGACTTTGAGAACTTTAACATTGCTACACACCTGAAAAATAAACATCTTATACGTACGGTAGGTTTTTTTTCAACATGACAGATGAATAGGGGAGGACAGTGACAGAGAAATTAATACACCCTCTTCGTTTTAAATTTACATACAAAATACCAGTATCCTATTCAGACAATATCACTTTTTATTGGACATTTAGAAATGGATACTTAAATTCTGTTTTAAAAAGTAGTTGACATTTTATATTTGGGTGGTTCAAAGATTTTGTAGCGCATAAAAAGATTTAACGTGTTCGGTTTATGTGTTTTGACTTACTGTTACACTAAGCTTTTAGTAAAATACGATAATTTCAGTGATTGAAATGGATTTCGAGGAGCTTGTCGATTTCATCAAATATCTGGAGAAACATATTACTACAATTAATGTCTACAGGTAAATGAATGATAACAACTTTACAGTGTTTTGTTTAACTAGTTTTTGGTGTTTTTAAAGCATAAATGTTAGTCAGCTTTGCATAAGTCTATTATTTCGGTATGTTTCAGAAGCGGGCTTACTAGTGCTCCACTGTCACCAACATCTGCGGCACCACACTATTCTAGTCAACAAGTTCAAAATCAGTTTTCTTCTCCCCAGGAACAGTATCCTCCATTCCCGGATTATAGAGTTGGAAGTGGTTATCAAGGATATAATGTGAATAATTCTGACGGATATAATTACGCGCAAGTAAATAGTGCCAGGGACCCTTACGATATGCGTCAATTTGAGCAAACTCCGCCAGTCAGCGGGTATAGTACATTACCTGCAAGGAGTGGAAGTAGACAAAATAGTGAAAGTTTTAGACCTGTTCAACAGCAAAACCAAAACAAATACCCATACAAATCAACAACAGGTATACAGTTGCAAATTAATCCGCAGACACAACATGAACCACGTGATGATTATCAGAGGTCTTACAATGACAGTGCTAATTATAGCCAAAGTCAACCCATGTCACCCGCGCAATATATGAATGGGGATTCTAACTATCAAAGACAGACATCGGTAGGTTCAAACAGATCTGATACTAACAACGGTTATCCACAAAGTTATTTTAAAAAACCAACCCCTTTCTCTCCATCATATAGTAATCAAAATGGGAGTTCAACTCCACCAGCTCGACTGCAGCGCCAAACGAGCCATGGTAGCGTGCATGATTCAACTATAACACAAGGATTCAAACCCGGCACTTACTTACCGGGTTCAGACGATGCTCCACCACCAACACCACCACCACCGACAAACTACCAACCTGAACAGTACCGGCGACCATCTTATGACCAAGACGTAGGTAGGCCACAGTATCAGAGACAGCCTTCTCAGCCAAGCTATGGTGAGCCAAGAACAAACGACTACAACCAATATCAGAGTCATCCGTCGCAACAATATGAACGCCAGGGTTCAAGGCCATTCGAACACGATTCGACCCCTCCTCATTACCAAAGGCAACCTAGTAATCCTCAGTACTATGGCGAAAGAAATGAGCCACCTGTGCAAAGGCAAACGTCGTATGGTTCGCAACAACAGCAACCACCAACACAAAGCTATGGCGCACCATACACACCACCACAGTCTTATGGAGGACAACAAACGCCACAACAACAATACAGTAGGCAGTCATCACGTGATCAACAGCAACAAGGATACAACAGACAAACCTCACGTGGTCAACACACAGAGCTGCCTTCATATAATCCAACATCACCGCCAGGAACCACAATAAATAGTTTTGATGATATATTATCACCTTTCGAAAACTTTCAGAATTCAAACTACTGTGACAAACTTTTTGCACGAGATAATCGTGGGGATGGGGATAGTGGAGTGATATCTGATTTGAATTCGGATACACCTCGGTCTAATATGTCATCTAACTACTCCAGTTACAGTCCACCACAACCATATTTGGGCGGGTACAACGACAGAGGGGAGGTACAACAACCACAGACACTTCTACGTCCTGCACCTCAAGCCCCGCCCCCTCCTCCCGTGACTCCTCCTCCTCCACCTCCACCACCACCTCCCAGTGACTGGGCGCCTACTCCTACCAGAAAAGTGCCGGCATTGCAGGTAATCAATCCATGTTTACTAATACATGTAACATCATTTGTTTGTGTAGTCATGATCACCTGGTCTGCTGAAACAGGGACATCATTTGTCTGTGCTCGCATTTCGATATTGCGATATACTACCTGCTTTCGGTAGATATAAGTTCATAAGACTTTATAAAAAAAAAACTCGCTCGGTGATTCTTAAAAGTAACCACTCAAGATCTCAACCAGAAAATAGTAACTGTATATAAGAATTACATTTTTATTAGCTGGCCAGCGATTGATAGAACAAAATCGTCACGAGCCGACAAATCTAATGCTACTAGCACCTACAAATGTGATTTTTGTGTTTTGCATTCTTACCTTATACCAGTTCATATCTAGGATCCGTAAACAGAAATAACATCGTGAGAGGCGAACAACATTCGAGTTCCAGTTTCTAAAACGTTCTAAAATGCAAAGACAACGCGCATTTTTCTTAATGCTAATTACAATTTTAATCATTAATTGCCTGCATACAACAGCAGACGTCAAGTTCAGTCAGTCAAATATCCATCTAAAATGTCAAGGTATATAGCCATTTCTGTATTAAACTGCCAGCCATTTCTGTATTAAACTGCCAGCCAAAGGAGCAATACAATTTTGACTGCTTAAGACTTCTTAGACAAGTTGAAATTAGAACAAAACGTCAGATTGGGAAGTTGACTGACTAGTTGCTGAAGACAATCGAGTGCTCAATACAGGTGGACGCTTGGCAGGTTCCTCTGTATACACAATACTGTAATGTATGCCCTCGTAACATGTTTGGTGTACGTTTACTCATTTTGTGTTCATTTTCTTTATGTTGTGTGTGTGTCTTTTAAGTCGTTTTTTTTGGCACGTATCTTTCCCTTGCTACTTGAATTAGTGTCATAAGATACGATTGTTAAGTAGGTAAGTATGTAAAACAGTAGACAGTATTATTCAGTATGGCCTATAAGCAACTGGACAGCGACAGATATTTCATGTGTACTCCCTTAAAGAATGAAAATTGCTCTATCTCTGAAATGAATTGGATCGTCTCATGCGTATTTGAGATTATTTGTGCATCCGCGAAAGTGTTTATAACATGATTACTCCATTAATGATTGAAAAATATGTTGTGAAAGGTTTTTAGCTCACCAGTAACGAAGTGACAAGGTGAGCTATTGTGACCGCTTGATGTCCGTCCGTCGTGCGTCGTGCGTCAACAATTTGTAAAAAAATCTTCTTCTTGAAAACCACTGGGCAGAATTACACCAAACTTCACAGGAATGATCCTTGGGTGGCCCCCTTTCAAAATTATTCAAGAATTGAATTCCATGGAGAACTCTGGTTGCCATGGCAACCGAAAGGAAAAACTTTAAAAATCTTCTTCTCAAGAACTAGAAGCCCTAGAGCTTAGATATTTGGTGTGAAGCATTGCCTAGTGGACCTCTACCAAATTTGTTCAAATCATGACCCCAGGGTCAAAATTGACCCCGCCCCAGGGATCACTTGATTTTACATACGAAAATCTTAAAAAATCTTCTTCTCAAAAAGCAGAAGACCTAGAGCTTAGATATTTGACATGTAGCATTGCCTAGTGGACCTCTACTAACGTTGTTCAAATCATGACCTCCGGGTCAAAATTGACACTGCCCCAGGGGTCACTTGATTTTACATATGAAAAGCTTAAAAAATTTTCTAAAAATAAACCAGACGGCCTAGAGCTTAGATATTTGACATGTAGCATTACCTAGTGGACCTCTACAAAATTTGTTTAAATCATGACCCCCGGTGTCAAAATTGACCCCGCCCCAGGGGTCACTTGATTTTACATAGGAAAATTTAAAAAAATCTCAAAAACCAGAAGCCCTAGAGCTTAGATATATGGTTTGAAGCATTGCCTAGTGGACCTCTACCAAGTTTGTTCAAATCATGACCCCGGGGTCAAAATTGACCCCGCCCCGGGGGAATACTTGATTTTTTCAACGGAAAATCTTAAAAAAATTTCTTCTCAAAAAGCATAAGCCCTGGAGCTTAGATATTTGACGTGTAGCATTGCCTAGTGGACTTCTACTAAAATTGACCCCGCCTTCTTGAAAACCACTGGGCAGAATTACACCAAACTTCACAAGAATGATCCTTGGGTGGCCCCCTTTCAAAATTATTCAAGAATTCAATTCCATGGAGAACTCTGGTTGCCATGGCAACCGAAAGGAAAAACTTAAAAATCTTCTTCCAAGACTAGAAGCCCTAGAGCTTAGAATTGGTGTGAAGCATTGCCTAGTGGACCTCTACCAAATTTGTTCAAATCATGACCCCAGGGTCAAAATTGATTTTACTTATGAAAATCTTCAAAAAAATTCTAAAAATAAACCAGAAGGCCTAGAGGTTAGATATTTCACATGAAGCATTGCCTAGTGGACCTCTACAAATTTTGTTTAATCAGGACCCTCGGGGTCAAAATTGGCCCTGCCGCCGGGGCCACTTGATTTTACATATGAAAATCTTCAAAAAATTTCTAAAAATAAACCAGAAGGCCTAGAGCTTCGATATTTCACCTGTAGCATGGCCTAGTAGACCTCTACAATATTTGTTCAAATCATGACCCCCGGGGTCGAAATTGACCCCGTCCCAGGGGTCACTTGATTTTACATACGAAAATCTTCAAATTTTATCTAAAAATAAACCAGAAGGCCTAGATCGTAGATATTTGACGTGTAGCATTGCCTAGTAGACTTCTACAAAATTTGTTCAAATCATGACCCCCAGGGCCAAATTGGCACCGTCCCATGGGGTTATTTGATCGTACATAGAAAAATCTTCAAAATTTTCTAAAAAAAACCCAGAAGGCCTATAGCTTACATATTTGACATGTAGCATTGCCTAGTGGACCTCTACAAAATTTGTTCAAATCTTGACCCCCAGGGTCAAATTGTCCCAGCCCCAGGGTTACTTGATCATGCATAGGGAAATCTTCATAAATTTGCTAAAAATAAACCAGAAGGCCTAGATCTTAAAGCTTTAGCTAAGAAATTTGTTCAAGCAAGCAACTCTACTCAGGTGAGCGATATAGGGCCATCATGGCCCTCTTGTTTTAATGATATGGAAGATAAGAACCTACCAATTTATTACTATTCATTTAAAATGACAGAATTATTCCAATATAAAATGTAAATGTCCAAAAATCGACACTTCTTTTATTACGTCTGAAACCTATTCCTATATTTGCTTCACAGATCATTATATAAGTTTGCGTATGAAGCCCCATAACTATACCTTTTATTTTGACAAAATTATTCTCATTTTTTACTGAAAAGTTATCATAATTGTTGATTTTTAGCTCACCTGAGCAATGCTCATGAATGCTCATGTGAGTTATTGTGATCGCTCGATGTCCGTCGTCTGTTGTCTGTCGTCTGTCTGTCTGTCAACATTTAGATTGTGTATGCGATAGAGGCTGTATTTTTCAATTGATCTTCATGACATTTTGTCAGAATGATTGTCTTGATGAAATCTAGGTTAAGGTCATCTGGGGTCAAAAACTAGGTCACTAGGTCAAAGCAAAGAAAAACCTTGTGTATGCAATAGAGACTGTATTTTTCAATTGTTCTTCATGAAATTTGGTCAGAATGGTTGCCTTTATAAAATCTAGGTCAGTTTTGAATATGGGTTATCTGAGTTCAAAACAAGGTCACTAGGTCAAATCATAGAAAAACCTTGTGTATGCAATATGGACTGCATTTTACAAAGGATCTTCATGAAATTTAATCAGAATATTTTTCTGGATGTTATCTAGGTCAAGTTTGAATATGGATTATCTGGGGTCAAAAACTAGGTCACCTGATCAAATCAAAGAAAAACCTTGTGTATGCAACAGGGGCTGTATTTTTAAATTGATCTTCATGAACTTTGATTAGAATGTTTGTCTAGATAAAATCTAGGTCAAGTTCAAATATGGGTCATCTGGGGTTAAAATGTAGGTCACTAGGTCAAATCAAAGAAAACACTTGTGTATGCAATAGAGACTGTATTTTTCATTTGATCTTCATGGAATTTGGTCAGAATGATTGCCTTTATGAAGTCTAGGTCAAGTTCGAATAAGGGTAATCTGGGGTCAAAAACTAGGTCGCTAAGTCAAATCAAATAAAAACCTTGTGTTTGCAATAGGGACTGCATTTTACACTGGATCTTCGTGAAATTTAATCACAGTGTTTGTCTGGATGGGATCAAACACTAGGTCACCCGGTCAAATCAAAGAAAACATCTTGTGTATGCAATTGTGGCTGCATTTTTCACTGGATATTCATGAAATTTGATCAGAGTGTTTGTCTTGGTGAAATCTAGGTAAAGTTCGAATATGGGTCATGAAGAGCTCAATTCGTGTCATGCAATAACAGTCATTTGTCATTTATACTGTGTTTTAGCTATAATACATCTTTTATTAAACCTCGTTAACTGTTTATAGTCTGGGACCCAGGTACCGACCTAGGTACCAGAATTTTAGAAAAAAAGGCCCGAAATGACATACACATAATTTTTACACCAGTGGGTAGGGGAATGTTCACCATCATTTATGAAAAATGTTGTTGTAAACAAAATCTCTCTTGCGAAATACTGAAATTAAAGATGGCAAAATGGCAACAACATTTTGAAAATACCCCCTTGAATAAACAACACACCCTCAAGTGTATATTCAGCTTGATGTTATTTACTATTGGTGGTATGCTAAGATACATAGCATAAACACTCTGGGCTGTTTTACATATGTTTTGAAATAATTGCCTCAGTTGTTTGTGAAAGGACTAGACTTCACCATTTATGGGCCATATATATGTTATTTAAACTACTTTTTTGAAAATCCTTATACCTAGTCATATTGATAGGACTGGTTCATAAACTATTTCAAGTAACAGCGGCTTGAACAAGGTGAATGGGGTATTTACACCTCCAGAAAATGAGTGTTCATGCGCATGTGAATAACTGATAACAATCAGTGTTTGTAGAAATTTAATGACAGTAAATCAATCAGTGGGCGGAATATGAATATTGCAACATTTACATATATTCATGAATAATAAATATAGAGTCAAAGAAAATAAATGATATGCTGGTTCTACCAGTTTAAAGGTCCAAAATCCAAGGTGGTCATCAAAATTACGTAAAATATTACCATAAATATAAAATACATCGCATTAGGATTCACTTTTGAATTGTGTTAATATTCCTAACTATTTTGAAACCGAATAGCTTTTTATGGACTACTTTCCCTATTTACCGAAACATTGTGCATTAATTGCTAGAAAATGAGCCAAAATTCACCAATTGTGGGGCTACATACCCACTTCTGTCTCTGTTGTTCAAATCACTTTTTTAAGATCATGAAATATAATCGTCTTGAGAATTACAATTCATATTGGCAAATCCAAAAACAATATGTTACATATTGTCACCTCACTTAAATGACTCGTTGGTATTTGGAACTTACTAAACGCTATATACAAATGTATTAACAATTTGAACATTGGCAGTAATGGAATATGTTACTCGTGTTGGTATATATAATGTTACTGTGCCAATTATCTTAGTACGAGGCATTGCTGTGCCAGTCAGATTATTACAACACGTTATACGTTACTGTGTCGTTCAGTAGAGTGAATAATGTCCCTATGTACAACTGACGTATTACAGTGTCAATAAATTTTCAGACTATACAGTGACCATTATAACTCTTCTCAAACCAGACTTTTGATAGGGGTACGAATCACATTTGGTGATAGCTCTAGTTTTATCTACTGGAATAATTAAAATATTCGAAAAAAATAATAGCTACTTATTACACGCCAATTCCTTGAGGTAGATAACGTGTGCACTCACAATATTTAACAAAATTCAACCAACATTTCCAATGAAAGGTATGACAGTAAAACTGGATTCATGCATTACGTATTCTTTCTTTGCCAATTCATATGTTTTGATGGATTTCATTAACTTACTTAACAAGGGATGCGGTCATATATTCTTGCTAAAAACAACTGGGGAACTTTTCAGATGTCTTGGCATAGTATTGTGGCTGAAAAACGATCAGGTAACTAAAATTGAAAATAATTCATCTGAATCAAGTAAATTTATTCCTTAAAGCGGTTATTTTATATAGAGTTATGTTCGATTCATTGCCGTGTTTATATTTAGTCACAAATCTTGATGATTTCGTTTGAAAAATAATAGTTTTAAAATACAATATTGTAAATAAGTATTTCGAATGACTTCCACTAAAAGTTTTATAAATGTTATGAAAAAAAAATTATGTATTTATCCTGATGAAGGCGTAAGCGCCGAAATGTTGATAAAAGATAAATATTCACGTGTTGTTGTTGAATTTTACCATCGTATAAATGTTATGGGCATTTCTCTAACAAACCAAAAAACTATTTTCAACATGTCTGACTTACACTTTGATAGTAAATGTCTTTTAAATGTTCATACTAGCTGAACAGACCAGAGAACGTATGTCAGTAAGAAAAATGCGCTTAAACAATTTATTGATACATTACTTATGTCAGTATAACTTTGTCATACAATAGTCCTTCAAATCATTAAAAAAGATACATAGCTATCGATATCCAGTATTTTTATGTTTGTGACATTTATGTGCATTTTAATGTTGAACATTAATGTTGAAGATGAAAGACATTACGATTAGACAATTTTGTATGAGTGTATGGTAAATTATTTATTGCGTCCTCAAACGGTCGTAAATGCTTTGCGCATGTGATGCATAATGTAGTTATGCAACTTTATTTTTCGTTCATGGCTATCGATTAACTTGTTATATAGAATTCAACATGATGCAAATTTAAACTTCATGATCGATATGAAGTTATTTTGTACAACAGAGGAGTGTATAGCTTGCAATGATTGATTTTAGAAAAACATATATTTTAAGGTTCATATATTATTGCGAGTAAACATCAACATTTATTTACAAAAAAAGACGTGATGTTCAGACATAGAAACATGATACTGTGAATCAGTTTCAGGAAACTGGGATATAAATACAGGATATTCGTGGTATAGTAACTAGATATCTTGATAAAGAAACATTTTATCGTAAACATGAGAATATGATATAGACAAAAAATAAGTTCACTAGATACCGTGATACTGAAAATAAATTTCGCGATATAGTACCACGATACAGTGATACTGTAGCATACTCTATTGATTTATTTATTAATTTATTGATTTATCTATTTATACCCGGCAACCTTGTAAATATGATTATGATTTGAAATCGGACAAAAAGTAACCGATGTATTTAATAAGATAAAGATAAATAAAAACAGAGTTCGTTCTCTCAAAAACATTATAAACGGACACTTTGTCTGGAAATAAAATTAAAAATATTGCAATACCTAAAAAGAGGCATAAATGTCAATAATAACACTGGCATGCTTACTGAATTGTAGGAGCAACCAGGAAGTGGGGGACAGATGCCTGATAAAGTTTTGAACACAATGTTGAAGAACAAAGGAACACAGAAACCTTTCGCGTACGTTCCAACTGGAACAGATCTGAAGGAATTCAAGGAAAGAGCTAGGCAGTAAGTACAGTTTAGAACACTTTAGTTTCCGAATTCCAATATGTTTAAAATTACAATACCTTTGCAAATGTTGTAAAGAAGTTTTTCCAGTACTGACTACTCAAACATTAGTAGCGTTTGATGTTTGTAAAACAGTTTGTCAGCGTGGTTTGCTATTTTAGATTTATTTCATAGCTTTTCAAACTATTTCAGACGTCGGCAACCTCGTTCGGTGATGCCGCGTGGTTACGTGGGACCTGCACTAGATGACGATTCTCCGGCAGAACCACAACAACCTCAAGCATCCAAACAAAAGCCTGGTGCAATGCCAAATCCCGACAGCGGAGTATACAAACATGCACAATACAACTCTCCACTGAGAATGTATTCATCCGATAATGCCAAAGAACAATTCAATATCCAGAGCGGAGGAAATGTTGATGTCACTGGTGTAAATAACAGGTAACGCATCATTAGGTGAATCTATAAAATTGTCGATTACCAGTTTCTTATAGTTTTAGAATGCTTCAGTTGACAATACATTAAATGGACACTTTTTAGAAGAAGACATTATATTAAAACCATTTGTTTTAAAATTCCATTCGATGAGAGGCAAGTAGAAATACTCTTGTCAAGGAATTTCAAAATTTGTTGCCAACGGTTTATCGCAAATTACTCAATTTTCATTATTGTTTCAACATGTAAATTGTAGAAAACACTTTCTGACAAAGAGCTACACTTTGGATAGAATCAGCGCTATTACCAAAAACGATCTTGTACTGTTTAAATATTTTTACATAAACGTTTCAGTAATAACTATCAGCAAAAAACACCGCCACATTTTATCATGGTTCCACAGAAGACTGTCCGGTAAACTGATATTGCTTATTTTAGGAGTTTGCCGAGATATAGCACAATGGATCTTATAAACAACCTGTATGCAAAAGTAGAATTGTTAGATAAAATATATGATGCCATGTGAGCAAAATTGTAGATGGAATATATATAATCCACTGGTATTATGAAGCTGAATGGTATGGTATAGATAGGGTATATCATATGATATAAACAAACTGAATGCAGTAAAGGAATGGAATGGAATGAGATAAAGAAAAAACACACCCAGATTTCTATGCTTCCTGCAGAATGACTGAATAAAGACCACAATGCATGACTTAGTTATTTCACACTGGTTTTAAATAATCATTTGAGCCGTGCCATGAGAAAACCAACATAGTGGGTTTGCGACCAGCATGGATCCAGACCAGCCTGCGCATCCGCGCAGTCTGGTCAGGATCAATGCTGTTCACTAACAGTTTCTCCAATTCCAACAGGCTTTAAAAGCGAACAGCATGGAGCCTGACCAGACTGCGCGGATGCGCAGGCTGGTCTGGATCCATGCTGGTCGCAAACCCACTATGTTGGTTTTCTCATTGTACGGCTCATTTTATTACATGAGTCATTATATAAATCGACGGTCCATAGTTTGTGCTACATGACAGATCTATAGTTTACACAGGTCTACCAGGCTATAAAAGTAAAAAACCTGAAAAATAATTGTGAAAATGTATTTCTTATGTCATGTAATAAACACTTATTGAATAGGTCAAAGTATTTGCCCTCGATCTGCAAGCCAATAAATAAGTGTATTAAATATCACCATTCATTGTAGTATCATTACCAGAGTAATGATTTGTAACATATCACTACTAATACAGAATGGGTTGATGTAATCATTTTTCAACACACATGCATGCGCATCATTAAGTTAGTGTAGATCGGGCAATTACTATAATAGCAGTTATTAGATATGAAACAAAATGCATGCCAACCAACATTCAAGTAAAGTTTGATATTTACAAGTAAATAAACACTGACATTACAAATGCATATATTAATAACTTCCAAATACAGTAAAAAGCACTGTTATTCAACAAGGATTCTCTTTATTGCTGTATAATTATACGAAGTAAAATTTAGATATGTGAGTGGTATTTAATTAATAATTCAGTTTCCATTCCTCGTACCAGTCAGTCAAACTTTATATTTTCATTTTCATTAAAACAGCACACCAGAGAGACGACCATCTGACATCAAGGAATCCGAGGTTTATAAAATGTGTCAAGCAGCGGACGCTAAAGGTAAGGATAGTAACGCGTCTGATCTCACCGATGGTGAGGCAGATACATCGCGTGAACCTCTTTCACGTGAAATAGAAAGTGTCTCGCTTGACGAACGACGTGAATCACAAGAGAGAGTATTTTCGCCACCTCCGGGAGCACCAAGAGGTCAAGGATTATCATTCCGCGTGTTGCAATGGTTAACCGACACAGCCGAAGATGAACAAACTGAAGGTCAAGAAAGTAGGTCAAAGCACACATCTAACCCGGAGAGATGTAGCCACTCCTCCAATCTCGTGATAACCATGCATTTCTTGATCAGTACTTTGCACACTTTTAACCAATTTCTTAATTGTATATCCTCCTCGTGCCATTGCTATGAACATTTGGGACGGCGCTTCTTAGATCAGAATAGATTGTCATCATTTTTTAACAGTTCACTCAAGTTCTGATATTTCTTCCTTTTCATTATAACCACTTCTGTTTTCTCAAACTTTACACGGATACTTTTATACTTCTATGGTGGTTAGTAATGCTTTAATCATTTCTTATATTAACAAACGTTAGTCTCTCGGTATTATAAATGATTCGGAATGTTTCTACACACAAATACTTTCCCTACGTTATGTACCCTCCATGTGCCGCATTCTGTATTTCATCTTCACTACGTTTCTATGCACAGTGTATTTTGCTAACACGCTTGTTGGTGGTGACGGGTCTAACATTTTTCTTTGAATTGTCTCAAGTGTAACTGTAATGGAGGCAATCCAAAGAAAATGTACTTTACTACACTTATATTGACTGTAAAATGGTTTTCTTGGATTTCTTCCCTTTGCTTGTTTTATCCCATATGATAGATTTGCTAAATATTTAGAATAATACAAAATATACGCTTTAATAAAATTTGTTTTTAAGTAAATATTAAGCAAAGTCAATAACAATATTTTAAAAAGTCTCTGTAAAATGAAATGTAATGAAACAAAATTATCAATTAAATTAAATGGAATGATAAGTTTACAATATTTCAGTGTTCGTTTTACACTTACCAGTTGCATAGTTTGCTTTGTTGTTTGTATGCATGTAGAATTACTGTTAACGTAGTGCTGTCGTTTCCCTCATTAAAGGCTACAAACCAAAGAAACCACGCGATCCATTGTTACGTCATAATTCCGAAGATGACGAAATGAGGTTTTCTGGTCTTCACACTAAAGCCGATATACCATCTAAAGCATTTCAAAGGCTAAATAAAATTGCTGGTCCAGACAATCGAAATTACGCACCAAACCAAGAAAACAGTCGGGGAGAAGGTGACAATGGTAAGGAGAAATTAAAGTAAATAATAACTACCATTAATGAAGAACAAAAACGCTATATTTCTAATCGAGTGTACAGTATTTTCGACTGGATGACAAAGCCGTTTTTGGTAGGTACTGTTTGTTAGAACGATACCGTTAGACTTGCTGTCAGATTTTGTAATGCAGTGCTTTTCTGTAATGTGTGAGAATTTGGATGTTTACTCCCTGTGTGGTGATTCGTTTACGTTTGTGAATTTATCCTGAACACAAGACTGAAAATATTGAACGGACCCAGCCATTTTCGGTATTCTATTAGGTTTAGAACTACGTAATATCGAAATGAAGTGGTGAGTACTTTAAAAGGTAGAGTGTCACACGTTATATTTTGTTTAACATAACTTATTACAGAGGAACCGGATAGGATTGGAAATTATGATGAAGCGTCTATACGATACAGAGGTAATCATATTCCATCACCATCTTTCCGACTCCTTCAGACGCTTGCAAAGGAAGATGACTTGAGAAAGACATCGGGTTCCCGTAAGTAATTTGTTGCTACCTAATTAACTTACACCAAGTTTGCAACTCTGTGGAGTCCATTCCTTTTAGTTAAAGCCTTGCTTTGTTCATTAATTGTTATCATATAAGGGAACATTTTAAGACTTACCTGATTTAGCAACTAGTGAAGGCAAAAACAAGTGGCTTAGAGCAGTTCCGTATTCAAAATATAACAATAAAATTTCAAAATATCTATACAAAATTAAGGAAAGCGTGTGAAAAAAATGACGAGATTATATTTCACTTAATAAAAACTACTTTAAAAAGTAATTATATGAAACTATATGAAATCGTTATTTGTTTTCTCTAGTAATTTAGAATTTACTAAAACGAAATTCCATTCAACAGATGTACTTACAAACAATGGCAGAAGCCTCTGTAGTGGTTGAGGCCGCTGACTTTGAATCTCTTGCCTGTCACCGAGTGGGATCAAAACCTCACTTGGGGTGTAGAGTTCTTTATGTGAGGAAGCCATTCATCTGGCTTACAGATTGTCGGTGGTTCTACCATTTGTACCCGCCCATGCCTGAAACTATATCTGGAGGGGCACCTGGGTGTTCTTCCACCTGCAAAAGTTGTCTTTGATATTCTAAGCCCAACACGGTAAATATAAATACAAACAATGACAATGCTCCTTTAGGTGCATCCTTCCAAAATTCACTACAATTATAGTGAACAATATTAAAAGTAGTTATATTTTTGTGTCAAAGTGACAGTTTAAAGTTTACTACAAACTTTGTCCTATATCGGTTTGAAAAAAAGAACTATTATGAATCTATATCTAATTAAAAACTACTACCTGTTACTGTTTATACTCCAAATATCAACTTTAAGATACAGGTAGACTGTCTAAATTCCAAATGTCATTATAGAAGCTATCATCATTGAATGTTGACTAAATATAAATTATCTAGGTAAAAAACTTACGATATTACCACATACCCATTGCTGCATTATAAATGATATGTTGTATTCTTGCATATTTTTGATTATGAACAATATTCATGTAATTTTATCTAAATAAAGTATAAAAATCTTACAATGAAATTACGATAAGTAAACATTCATAGAGTGTTTCTTGCCCTGGTGTATTTATTTTTTGTCATCGTATGCACCTCGTTCGTTTGCGCTGCTGCCCATTTAGCTGTTGTATTGAATTGTCAGTTAACCCTTGCTCACTGTTCACCCCGCCTTTCTGTAGCGTCAGGACGTACCACCACTGATGATGAAGATGACGGAATGCCTGATAGCTTAAATGAAGAAGACATGATTGATAAAAGGTACAAAGGTGGAAGCATTCCTTCCAAGTCATTCAAGGCACTTCAGATGTATATGGACGATGACAAACAAGGTAATGTTAAGACGGTTTATGTATATCAACATTTCCTTTTTTTCACAAATAAACGACAATTCCAGAAAAGCAAATGAGGTTATAGTGTGCGATACAAAATGCCGACCGGAGATCTCCTTGGTGCGTCTGTATGGACGTCATTCGTTTTGAAATCAGTCAAGCGTATTAATTTTAGTGGTTTCTATTCATTGCTGCCCCGCATATCAGCTCTTTAAAAATGCGATTTCTGAAAGTATTTGTGTGTATGAGAGACATGTGTATCATGTAAACAAATGTGTCATTTTTGTTAAATTTACCTACAAGTGTGGTCTTGGAAAGTCAGATCTATATATTCGACTTTTTGTTTATTATAAAAGTTATTACCATATATTTCTAAATCGCAGTATTCTTATATAAACAATGAACATTACACTGAGACGCATTTTCTTACCAAACTCCGATTTCAAGCAGTTTGATATTGTTTAAAATAAAAAAGTTAAATAGATTTAGCCATGTTTCAAGAAGGCTGTCTTCCAAAACACTTCGTCAGTACATATAAGGATGTGTAAATGAAAGAC
This sequence comes from Mercenaria mercenaria, assembly GCF_021730395.1. Classification (NCBI taxonomy): domain Eukaryota; kingdom Metazoa; phylum Mollusca; class Bivalvia; order Venerida; family Veneridae; genus Mercenaria; species Mercenaria mercenaria. The sequence goes on along the minus strand of NC_069362.1, from coordinate 85,425,552 downwards.
GTTTACAAAATTATGTCAGAGTAAAACAACTAGACCACAAGGTCAAAACATAAATAATACACAATGGAGCACCGCGTGGCAAACAACCACTGGTTAGTGGAACTCCCAATGCCCCACCAAGTGACAAGAGAGCAAACCGTGGGGAAGGAGACGAATAACGTAGTGTCGGGTGGGTTCCGGTACCCTATCGCCGCATTAAGAATTATATAATTTAACAAACAATATACTGTTTCATGTTTGTAACGGGAAAAGTTGTGATAACTTGAAAATATATACGACAACGTGAGTAAAATCATATGCTTTGAATGAAGTATGGATTTCACTGAAACGCTCTTATTAGACAAAATAAACAAGTCGTATACCATTATTAATGCATGAAAATACGATCGAAACTTATATAGATACATTAGATATCGTGGACTACTTTTGCATCATTAAAATCAAAAGATAAATCACGCTTTATCTGTCGTATTTTGTAACCTTAACTTAATGTTACAAAAACACAGACCGTTTTCTTTGCATTTTCAGCCCAAAGCAGTGAAGGTGAAGGGGGTGGTCCAAAGATCAAAGTGATAAGCCGAGCAAAGTCACCAAAAGTTCCACCAAAGCCTGATAGACCTGTGAACAGTCCGGTACCGCAGCCAAAAGAAGCACCAAGTAGCGATTTTTAAATTTTGTCACGAGAACTTACCATGGTGAACTTAAAGAAATAAACTTTGTTTTCACAGATTCAGATGGAGCTGTGATTGTTCTCATTATATTTGTTTTACGAGTTCGATTTCGGGTTAGAGTTTTGGAAATGAGTTTTCTTTGAGGAACAGATAGATATATTTCGTTGATTTTTAATTGATACTTGTTTTCTAGACTATTTCTGTAGGACCTTGGAATTGTCTTTTTGTAAAAGCAGATCCGATTATGAGAGTTACGTTATAAGTAATGTGTGTACCTGCTAATAGTCGTTTGGTTGTTTTGTTGTAAAACGTGGGATATGCTTATGTGTTAACTGTCATTGAAGGATTGTGACTTTTAGATCTAGAAAACAAACACTGTCACTTGACTGACTATATTAGATCGTATCACTGCTTTGCTGTCCCAAATAACCCAATCTGTAAGTATGTAAGATTATATATCCGTTGTGTTTTTAATTTTGTAAAATATCTTCATTTGGGTCATGTCTGAAGTTATATATTGACATATTTTCAAGCATTTTTTCACACCATGATTTGTACATACACGATATTCCTACCATACTCGTACTACCAGTACTGCCATGAAGCTTCGTCACATTATGATGTTATTAAGTGATTATTAACTGGGTGATTTTGTATTGGCTTTGTTATTTGACTGGGGACTCGTATTCAACAGTCCAAGGCCAAATGATAAAACCAAAATATGAACTCGACAAATAAATGACCATTTTATTAATTAGCTGTATAATATTTGTCAAAAACCACTATGTTGTCACTTGTTAAAACATTGTGTTGTGAGGTACAAAAGACAATAGAGGTTATTTTTCTTTTTTTGATTACTGAATGTAAACTTCACGTCAGACTAATTTTAATGTTAAACTTCTCTCTTCTGTGCCGTGATCGCTGCCAACTCAGTCAGTGTCGATTTTTAATGTCTTTTGATTAAAAAAAAAGATGCTCTTATACTACATCAGTCGGCTAGGATAATATGTCAGGTCAGCGACAGCCCTTCCTAAATTCAAATATTAAAATAAAATTACTTATCGTGAATTGTTTGGCCAACGCAAATGTAACTTTCGTCTTCCATTAAATCAACATTTTGTGATGATCACAAGTTGCTTTAGGGTATTTATCATTTATTTATATGTAGTGCAATAAATGATTTTCATTTGTATTTGTAATCAAATAATATCAGACAAGTTAAAAAGTGGTTTACGAACCATAAAAAAAAAACAGAATGAAGAGGGCAACATTTTTTGTCAAGAACGGGTCCTAATACTGCCTGAGTTGGCGAGTTATCGCTTTCGTCAGAGTTGATTTATCAATCAAATCAAAGGAATATGATATTAGCCTAGAAAATGCTGTTGCAAACTCTTGTCGAATTTATCCTTTCATAAATTTGGCATAACTGCAAATATTATGTAGTTATATAATAAAGTTAGATCCAAGTATGTCTGGAAGATGAACTTGCCAGATGTTGGCAAGTATTTAGGCTAGTATTTATGCACGTGTATGGTCTATAAGGATTTTTGAATGAGTAAGAATCAGCATAGTGATGAGAATGTTAATGCATATTGGTAAGTCAATATTGTTTTTAAACCGAATTGTCTCAAGCTGATATTTTAAACTTGCATTTGCATTTGAGACGAAATTCTTTCAATATAAACGTCTGAGACTTGATTTCTTAACAAAAGATATAAACATCGAGCAGAATAAATAAAGATCAACGAATTCCATGATATTTTAAATTTCAGTTTGGAGCGTAACTCTATACTTAAACAAAATTTGGGATCTTTACTACCTGGACCCTTTTAACTACTTTGTTTTTGTACATAAGGATGATACAGTACTAGTGTTTAGGTCTTACTTCAGTGCGAGAAAAATTATGACGTTCGCTGGTTTGCTAATATGCATGTTGTTTAATGAAACCAGTACCTTTCAGATTCATAATCTGTTTATTTCTAATGATCTTTGTTGATGTATGAAATTAAAATTTCAATATAGATAAGTGGTTGTATGTTTTCGTTTAGTCTTGTATGTACGTGTTCATTTCTGTTTCGTTTCGATAATTTGTGATTAATTACTTTTTATTGAATGTATCAAGTGCAATATTTATAATAGCATATAGAACATGTATATATATTGATATTATTGCTTACATATATATATGTACATCAGTGCTACATTTGTATAGGATCTTAAATATTATATACAGTTTGAATTATTTACATGAACTCATTTATTACTGCACATTAAACATTATATGAGTCGCACCATGTGAAACCCAACATATTGCATTTGCGACCAGCATGGATCCAGACCAGCCTGCGCATCCGCACAGTCTGGTCAGGATCCATGCTGTTCGCTTTCAGAGAAATCGTTAGCGAACAGCATGGATCCTGACCAGACTGCGCGGATGCGCAGGCTTGTCTGGATTCATGCTGGTCGCAAATGCACTATGTTGGTTTTCTCATGGTGCGGCTCAATTATTATAATTTGAACCAACGTATAGGAAAATGGTACCTTACACCAGTCACACAAGTATTAAAGCTGGCCAATTTCTGTAGACACAGTGGAATCTGGCAAATAATGCGGTAATCAAATAATGTCTATATTAAATTAACGAATATATATATATTTCCATTTGCAGTTCATTTGTACAGTATGTCATTTACATATTACAAACTTACACATTCGTTTACAATGTACAATAGAGATACTTTTTGTTTAGTTTTACCGTATATATGCTATTACCGAGTAGGATACTAGAGATAATGTAATTCTTCTTAGATAGAAATACGTGAGGATTTAAGATTGAGATAATTACATATACATATGAGCCGTGCCATGGGAAAACCAACATAGTGGGTATGCGACCAGCATGGATCCAGACCAGCCTGCGCATTCGCGCAGTCTGGTCAGGATCCATGCTGTTCGCTAACAGTTTCTCCAGTTCCAATAGGCTTTAAAAGCGAACAGCATGGAGCCTGACCAGACTGCGCGGATGCGCAGGCTGGTCTGGATCCATGCTGGTCGCAAAGCCACTATGTTGGTTTTCCCATGGCACGGCTCATATATCATTGTTATACCAGATTTTTAATGAAATATACTTCCGTAAGTTACAAGTTTTCTTCGAATTTAGAGACTAAAGGTCTATAAACTGAAGGAACCGCTACTGTACATGTCAGTTGATACGAAATTAAAGAAAAATCAATAATTATGTAAAATAAATCATGCAGGTATGAATTTCTTACCCTACATCTCCATGTTATGTTATCATTTTCTTTCACCTCTTCATTGTCTAGTTTTAAAAACTCTCTTTGAACCTGATTTTATATTCATGTAAAAGTGAATTGCTATTTTCGTATAGAATGACTTATGATCAGATATTAATCACTCCGCAAAAAGAGAGCGTTCACTTAGAAATGTCACGTGTATTTCGCAGTGGTATAGCTTCAATGTATCCGTCTTGTTAATGTTACTGTCAGAGTATGAAATTGAAACGTGTGCTTTCACTGTTTATGTAGATAGAATATATTAAGACAAAACATGTATTTATTTCTACCTTGTACAATTATGACATTGGGATGTTACACAATGTCGCTCAGTTGAAGTGTTATTAAATCGTCTTTCTGTAATTTGTATTGCGTTGTATTTAGAGTCCATAGATATGCTAAGCAATTTTGCAAGTGTTAACATATTGCGTACCTCAAATGTAGGATTGGAGATGTTGACCGAAGAAATTAGATACTTGCATATACAAATAAAAACGAACTGATTGCGTAGAATCCATATCTTTAATCTATATACATAACTTGTACCCTTTTCTTGTCACGGTATCAGTATCTCCTGAAACTTACATCCTCTCAAGGTATCTGTCATTAATCATTGATGATATCACACGCTATTACCGTCTTATTTGTTCTAACAAGGTATTCGTATTTGAAACCGAAATATTTGGCGGTTATAGCCTTCAGGCTTTATTAAAGTGTCTGCAATTCATCTGATTTGCTGAATAAAATGTATATTCCCCTTGAAATTATTGGACTTCAAACGAAAATATTGAAAAAAACATTGAGATTTTGGGCATATTGGTCGTGTTTCAGAGAGTTTTCCGGTTATGACCCCTTAAACTTTTTATTAAGCTTAGTTGAAGCGTGTGCAGCCCCTTTTCATATGCTGTATACAATGCATTCGTTTCTCATTTGAAATTATGCGACTAGACTGAAACAACATTTAACAGCATTAAAATTTCTAAGTGTTGGAGATTGGACGTTTTTTTAGAAATTTAGATTCTTCCGATTATAATCCCTTAAAACTAAGAGAACTTCAATGATCTAAGCTTGACTCAAACCTGTACAACACCTGTGTTGAACACTTTGCATTATGGTCTCATTTGAAGGTATGGACCAAAAATTGAAATACTGAAACCCAGCATTGAACTTTATACGTGTGGAATTTTGGACCTAGTCGTTTTTCGGAGAAATGTAGATTTCATTCCGATTATAGCCCTTTAAAACTAGCATAAAGTTTGACTCAAACTTCAACAACACTTCTTCTATGTTAAATACTTTGCATTCAGTTCTCAGTTAAAGGTACGGGACAAAAATTCAAATACTATAAACTAGAAAATGAACTTTCTGTTGGTTGAATTTTAAACATAGTCGTTTTTTCGTTTTACATAAATTTCGACTTTTCCGATTATGGCACCTTTTCAATAAAAGGAGGCTTCGCTTAAGACTATGGCAATACCACTTGCATGCTGATAAAAATGCTTCAGTTCTCTTATTGAAGCTATTGGCCAATAATGAAAACACTAAATAACAGCATTTAAGTTTGATTTGGTCGTTTTGAGAGAACAGTTGTGATCCTAAATATTAGGGAGAACTTCAACAAATTATGGCTTTACAGAACTCTCTAGACTGCTTTATGCAATTTATTCGACTTTAGTTTGGCTTTTTGAGACTAGAACGAAAATACTAAAGCACAGCATTGAAATATCTAATTCTGAAATTCTTAATAAAGTCGTTTTTTCGATTATGGCCCCTAAATTTGTGCGTATTTCAATTAATTAAAGCTTGACTAAAGCTTCTGTAACGCCTCTTGTATAATTTATTCAATGCATTCCGTTCTCTCTTAAGGTATGGGACTAGAATTATAATGCTAAAAATCAATGTTGAAATATCCAAGAGTAAAGGGGTAAGGGAGGGATTAACTAATTATTCTTAGTATTGCTATTTGAATCATGTGAGTGCTTCAATTTTTAATAGTATGACAACCTGTGCAGCCATTCAAGGATGCTGTAACAATATGTTCGTTTCTCGCTTGAAGCTATGTGACTAGAATGATACAACATAAAGCAGAATTGAATATTGGGATTTTGAACTTTTTTTGAAAAATTTAGACTCTTAGATTCTGGTCTTGAAAAGATCCTTCAATAATCGAAGCCTGTCTGCAACGCCATATGTATACTGTATACAATGCATTCGGTTCTCATTTGAAATTATTACTAGAATGAAACAACATAAAACAGCATTGAAATTTATAAGTGTTGGATTTTGACATAGTCATACAAGAAATGATTTTTTTTTTCGGTGTTCATGCGAAATAAACGACAGAATAGGATCGGCCAATTCATGAATCGCGCTAGTGGTTTTTGTTTAATTTGCCAAACCCATTCTGTTGTTCATTTCGCACGAACTCCGAAAACAAATAATCCATTTCTTATATTTACATTATATTTCCTTTCGATCTGTAAGCAAGGTTATATAAATTTACATTTTGTTGCATTAAACATTAAAACCAGCCATTCTGTTCATCAGATGGAATAACTGCGACGTCATCTAAGGAACGTTCTTCCAGATTACACGCGGGCGTCGTCAAAACAGCGGCCTGTTATTACTAAGCAGCGTTGTCGTAACTTTGGCGCCTTTCCTTTTGCTGTTCATACAAAATGAATGTCATAATTTTCAATGGAAAAGAATAAGGCGAATGTAAATATTTTCAGAGAAACAGACTCTTCCGATAATCGCCTCTTAAAATTGTGAGTACCTCAAAAACTAAAGGATAGACTCAAACCTTCGTAGCCCCTCTTGTATTGCGATTTATTGCATTTTGTTCTCGCTTGAAGTTATTGGTCTACAACAAGTATACTAAAAAGGCTTGAAACTTGGAAGTGTTGGAGATATTCGGAAAAAAGAGATTCATTTAGTAATGACCCTGAAAACAGATAGAAGTTTAATAACTAATAGCTTGACATAACATTTTGCAACCCCTCTTGACTGCTTTATAAAATCATTTGGTTCTCACTGTATCAAGTTGGTTTTTCTTGAAATGTGTTTTGAATAAGTTCAAGAGTCACTCGATACCTCTACTTGAATGTATAAGGTAACAATCAAAGCTATTGTAGGATCGATAAACCGTTAAAAAGAGACTTTTGTGCTGCTTAGTCTGCGTTATATCTGATGAATGTCGGTCACGTATAAAATGCCACTTATCTGGCATTTTAGATAAATTTTACTTGATTGCCACCATTTTTACGCGCTAAGAATCATTTTAGATCACGTGTGCCCCCGCAATGAGAATGTTAATACGTATTTTTTCCATGCCTTCACCTAGTGACTTAATTTTTTAGCATAGATGACCCAGTTTCAAACTCAACTGAGAATATATTTAGACAAACATTTTGTTATGTACATTATTATAGTGTCTGGGACCTACAAGGGATAACAAAAAAAGTTGTTAGCTGCGGAAGACGATGGGCAACGGACAAAGGATGGTCCAAAGAGTTCATCTAGAGCATTTTATGCTCAGCTCAGCTAAAATCATTATATCAGGTACATAACTTCCGCTACTAAATAATATTCCAATAAAGTTCAATGACGGAAGGTGAAGTACTTTTGGAAATATGTGTAACACAAAGGACAAGGTTTACTTAAGCCATTTTCAATTTCGGGATAATTGAAAAAAAAAGTACAGTGTTTGCTGCCAGAAGGTCAAAGGGAAATAACTAACAGGTCATTTGATTGGTTGAAACAATTCCGAGACAAATATTTAAGATGTAAAGTGGTCTCTCATTGGTGAAATATCTGTTGAATATGTTTGAAAACTGTTTTATTTCTAAAATTGAAGTTCTAAGCCATGATTAATGGAGGAAAAAATATTTGAACTTGTATTTTGTTTGAAAATTTTGCTTGTTTTAGTGATATAGTATTTTCATGAAATGTAAACAAAAAATAACTGCCGGACTGGGGGTTACTGACTTGCGGGTGAAAAAAGTGCACAAAAATGATGGTCAACATGTATATTTCTGGCTGTTTTCTTTTAGGTCTTGAATAGTTCTTTCACCCTGGCTAGGTGGCATCAAAAAATTAAATGTTAGGGAAGGGCTATAACCCAAAACATTACAATGTAAGTCTATGGGAAAACTGTTAGTTCCCTTTGACCAATATTTATTTTCTATATAGTGAATTTAGCTGTTTAGAAACGGATTTATCATTTCGTTAAAAACGCTTCACTGAATATTGCTGAAATCACATGTTTTGAGAATATGGGCACTTTTTGCCTTATTTTGTTAACATAGGAATGTTTCAAGTATTGAGGACAGTCTAGGGCGACAGAAATAATTGATCAAACGGTCCAGCTTATTTCACAGAATTTATGGTCATTTTTGGCCCTAGATTTTTGGCTAGGCCCCTAAATTGCAAAAATGTATAAAATGCCCTTATACCTTATGTTTAACATTTATTTTGGACAGTCTGGGCGCCAAAATAAATATAGCTAGTTTATATCTCTGGTTTGGCAGAAAACTTGCCTGCAGCCACGTCTTCATAATCTGTGCAGCTATGTACTTTTGTTGTGGGGGCACAAGTACATGCTTTATATTGGTTTAAGGGGTAAAATAAAGTAAATAAATAAAAGTAAAACCCCTTAACTGTTAGAGGTAGCCTTGACAATAAAAATGTCGGCTAGTGTCGTCTCCGATGGCTTCCTTTGACAGGCCTGCACTTATATACTTCAAGGTAAAGTAAGCTTCTCATCGGCCGTCTCCAACGTCGAGAGTTGCAAAGTAAAAAAAAATGTCTTTGCTAAACCTCTAACAACCAGGGTCCCACCAAAGAGGACCCCCTTGAAGAGTATCCGTCTGTTTGGTCAGTGCAGGTCTGTGATTGGGATATAACTATATGCGCAGTGTACTGTATCCTTTTTCCTTTGAACAAGTAGGTTTTAGTTAAAAATAGCAAAATTCGTACAAGAAAATTTTGTTTATAGCTAATTTGAGTTCCGCACATAAGGGCATGGCAGTTTGGATTCATGTTTAATTGGTATTTTTGCATGATTCGGACATAGTATGTCGTCTTGACCTGTCCAGTTAGCATTCAAGTGCATTGTCATAGATAGTTTTAATGTTCAGCTCTTTCATTATTGTTCGTGCTAATTTAAGGAAAATACCCCCAGATCAACATTAAAAGTTAAATTTCTAAAACAAATTGTCGTTGTTATATGGTATCAGAAATGATATGGGTGACTACACTTCGATGGTACGCATCATTTTTGGGTGTGGCCGACAGTTGTGTCTGTATTGAAAATTTCAGATTTATTTAAAGATTCGGTAAAAACCTGAAGGTTTCCCATACCCGTATTGTTAAAAGTATATTCCATTACGACATAAAATTTCTTCGATAATGAATAAATTGTACAATATTGAATGCAATTTGATTAAACAATATTTCTTGATGAAAGAATACTTGGAATTTACTCCATTTAAATACATTCAGTTATCAGGCCATTTTTGGGCAGTTCTTTGAAACAGACCGATAGACGGATAGACAGACATAGACAAATATATACCTCCCATACAACAAAGCGATGGCATAATGAAAACGACCTTATCATCGATTTCCTACTGCAATTAATATAATAGATTACTGTAATAGATGAGCCTCTTGAAATATCTTTCATCCTAGTAATTATGCCCCCTTCAAAGAAGGAGGGGTACTAGTATATTGTTTTCCAGATGTCGGTCGGTATGTCAGTCGTTCGGTCGGTTTGTCTGCCTGTCCGAAGACTAATCGGTTTCCGAATGATAACTCAAGAACGCTTAAGACTAGGATCATGCAAATTGATACGGAGGTTGGTCATGACCAACAGATGACACCTAATGATTTTTAGATCAGTAGGTCAAAGATTTAAACTGACGCGTCCCGATTATGCGATTTTCCCTTTGATTTAAGGGTATTTCATATTAAAATCAGGAACTGAACTTTAATCGAAAGGCGTATTACAATTTAACGTTGACGGGTCATTTTGTCTGTTATATCTGTTCATTGTATACGGAATCGTAGACTAATTATAAGATTTTCTTTTATTCCTACTCCAAAATAATTCTGTCATAAACTTTATGAATTGACTTGCACACAAATGAGTCTTCCTTTTCAATATAACCACTCGCGGTTTACTTGAACACCATACTCTTCTTGAGGCTCCTCGTAAAGCTTTAATAATTTCTGTATATATACAAATGACAGTCTCCTCATACTATAAACTATTCCCAGCGCTTTATATTTAAATACCTTTCCAGTGTCATGTTCCTTTCATGTGCCACATCTCGTTTTTCATCTTCATTAATCATTTCCTTGGCCCAAAATCTAACGAAGATAAAATCATTATATCAAAACCGACGATAGGAAGAAAAGGTAATGTACTCCGCTTGCATTTAGCGGATACTTTTTCTTGGATTTGCTCGCTTTGATTTATCGTATATTTTTATTTTTAAGTAATCTGAGTTCCGTCTTTGATGTTTAGTTAAGGTTTCGTGCGTTTATATGGGTAAAAACCGCACTAGGACTTATGGAAAAAATCTTGAACCAGGATGATTTGCCAGAAGTCCAAAAGTGGCTTCGTCCTGTAAAAACGCACAAGTAATAACAATCAGTCCTAATATTTACATACACAGTCTTCCAATAAGAATATGGTTGGAGACGTGATTTTGTTTTAAAATACCTTAAAATCCTAGGAAAAATCGCATGCTCGTGTCAATTCAATTGTGATCTTTTCCGTTAAAAAGAGTTTACGCTGCTATTGAATGTTCTGTCTGAAATTTTGCCAATTTCCTAAGACTGAACGATACCATATTGCTTATGTCCTTTTTATAAACGATGTCAGACCGCCTGTTTAATCCCGCCGACATGGTCGCCCGTGATATCATTGCACTAATATTGTTTAATAGAGGAAATAAGACATGATTTATTCTATAAAAAATCTATTAAAAAGTTAAGTTTTTCTTTTGAAATATATTATGAATGGAATATGTAATATCCTCTTAGATAAGTTTTAAAACAAACTAATTAAACTCAATTTAAAAGAAATAACTGTCTAACTACTGAGACATTTTTGAGTCCCGTATTATAACAGTACCTTGATCTATAGTGTTTTGTTTGGTTCGAGTGCTTACATCACTTGTAGTCCGGTCTGGCCAAATCCATGGGATCCAAATGCATCATTGCAAGTCAAGCTACTGCTTTTATGTCCCTTTTATTATATACATATACCTATTTGTACTGTTAAATCAGCCAAAATGGACTATAAGGTCAGGCAAATAAGGATAAAAATCCGTTTGAAACGGTGAACATTTTGACGCATGGAAAGTCGGAACTAAAACAAATTATCCTACTCCTGATTACTTGCCGTACAGGGTTTTGTATATAATATAGTGACATATAGCTGTATTTCAGACCGAAAATTCGAAGGTATATGATACAGGTAATATGTTTGCAGGAGAATAGCCATCATTTATAAAAAAGTGTTGTTGTTAAAACATATCTCTTGCGAAACTCCAAAATTAAAGCTGGCCGCGAAAATTTGGACAAATATATGTTATATAACATGTTGCAATAACTTGATTTACACAGACACTTTTGTACTAAAATTACCTGGAACAGTTACATTATATACTGACATGAGGGGCATATTCATTTACTGCGAACGTTGGAATTGTTAATATATTTGTATCGCCTCTGTTTCGGCCGGAAATATGAAAGAATCATCTAAGTTTAATGACAAAATGCGACATTACGGCATCATTTTCAGTTTGCTAGTAAGAACTGTAATTCCCAATTACTGTTGTGCTTGCCAGATCTTAAATAACTAAATATATCGACACTATAAAAGAGTTTATTTATAAATAATTTTAACAACAGAAACGGAAAAGGAACATTGTACGTTGCCCCAATATACTGAATTGTATTCCATTATCTAACACTCAATGTACATGTATCTACATAATGTTTCGGTAAATAGGAAGGAGTCCATAAAAGTCTTTTTGTTATGTATTCCAACATTTTTGATTCATAGTTAAGAACATAAAAATCTATTTAAAAATTAATCGAACACTACTGGAAGGCATTTAGTATTTAAGACGATATTTTATAAAATTTTGAAGGCCTTCTTGGAGTTCGGAGTTTCGCACGAGAAATTTCGTTAATCTTTAATTATCTGTAAGAACTAGCACCTAATGTACTTTCTTACTTTATATTTTTTCAATTTGTTGCAATCCACTGGTTGCTTACACTCTGACAAACAAGTAACATGAAAGGAACATATTGTTATTGACTGACCTTCAGATTGACATTACCCTGCCAATTTTTCTATGTCAAACAATTTTGTAAGAGATACCTCATGTTGTTTAAAAAACAGTTTTTATAATATTACTTCTACAAACAAAGACTAACTAAAAGAAATAATAACATGATACTTTTATAATTTTTGTTAAAATTTTCATCCTTTTCTTCTCTTTCATTCCCCAAAAAGACGAGAATGTCTTCCGAGCGACCTCTTACGGATAAATATCTCGAAATATTGCTTTTGTGAGTGCGATTAATGTATGCTAGCCTTCCTCGAACTAAAGAAACCACAGAATTCAATGTTAAACCGTAACTGTTACGGTCAGTCAATAAAAAGTTGTTTCTTTAATGTTACTTGTTTGTCAGAGTGTATAAGCAACCAGTTAAGTTTACTCTGAAGATGGCAAAAAATCGTGGCTTTCACATTAAGCCGAATTACATTAATTCTCAGCATTCTTAATGCCTACACACACTGGTTCATTGGTTACAGATTTACATGAGAATATTGGGTTCGAGGGTTACTGTCCTGGCGGTAACGAGGCATTACCGAGAACCGGATATTCCCATCTGCATCTTCTTTAAAATACTTTCCTTGTAGCACTCTTCATTATAATAGCGTATTGAAGGTGCGTAATCGTATTTAAGTCTAGTAAATAGTACAATGAGTAACTGTCAATGTATTTGATTTTTATCGAACTTTACATATCATATATATATTCAGTGAATGAATCTAACACATAATTGTCTGATGTACAAGAAAATTGAACTACTGTACCCCACCAGAAAAGCAGTAGGTGAAAAGAAGATAATGGTAACCAAAAATGTTCTCTGAGATGATTTATTAAAAGATAATGTGTCAGAAATCATTCGTCTCCCAACTCTGATTCCTGCGGAGATATTTGCAGCTACCTAAGATGAACGGTTAAGCACTGGCACAGAATCAAGTAGCACTATCAGATTAACTTTCCGTCGTTAAATAAGTGAAATACTGTTAAAAACAAACAGTACCATACCAAATAAATAGCAATACATTTATATTATTTCTGCAGAGAACCTAGTATTTTGGACTGGATGACACGACCTCTTTCTTTGTAGGTATTGTTTGTTAGAATTATACTGTTGAATTTTCTGACATGCATTGCAATGTATTTCTATACTGTCTGAGATTCACTCCCTGTTTTGTAAATCGTTGATAGTTGTCATACAGTTGAAGACTAGTGAACAATATTAAATACCATAGATATCTTTGTGGATTGGAATTCCATAATATGGAATTTGTACATTAAATGGTTAGTACCTTAACAAGGTGCTGCACAAAGTTGTCCAATATAACTGTATAGGGGGCTAGACAGGATTAGAGAATATGATGGAGCGTCCATATAATACAGAGCTAATAGCACTTCACCTTTCCCACTCTTTCAATTCCTAAGAAAGATGGGTATGTTATGGGTTACATATTTCTCGGTAAATTCGGTTTACCAGAGCGTGTGTTGTGCATTTCCATGAACGTAATCAAACTACTTTACCATATGTATAAACTGCATTAATAATTTGCTAAATTTTGATTTCTAAGATTTGATCTTAATACTGGAGGTATCTTAACTAGATTTTATTGGGATGCATATCATCCGCTGCAATTTTCCAGTTGTATTTGATACCCCTTTACATGTTTCACTCTCGACTGTTTTCAGACATTCAGCATGATTACGTAACGATCATTTTGCAGTTTGAGGCTTTTCTCCATGGCAGTACTTAGCGGAACTGGTGTTGGACTCTAGTCTATGACAGGCAGTTCGTAAAGCCAAACGGTACTGGACTGTCTTCTGACCGGTCCCAATGGGCCTTTACTGGTGTTTTATTTGATTCTATGTTTGCTGCAAAGACACCGAGTACATGTGTTTATGTTCTTTGATGTTCTTTTTGTGTTTTACATACCCTGCTTTCTGTTACCAGCACGTAGGAAAAGGCTTTATCAGACAGAGATGCTTTTTACATACTGTCCTGTAAATTTGTAGCATGGTGGGGACAAAGAGTAAATTTTGACAAATATCAATAGATAAACCTGCAGCGTTCTTGGAAGATGATTTTTCTTGTTGGATGAACACCCTCCTGTTTTAGGATACTTCTTGCATACCAGACAGGGTTTTCCCGTATTTTTTTTCAGTGCTAGAAAAACTCGACTTACACCCCGTGGTGTAAGATGACTCACGTGCTGCAATTTATGATTGAATGCGTAAATTCATATGCTACTATAATAAAATGGTGCTCAAAAGAAAAACGCTCACGTTACTTCATTACTTTTATTAATTTAATAATACGGCACGCAAGAAACAGAATATATCACTAGTTGAAGATGCGGATGGAAATATTTGGCTCTCGGGTATCTGTTTTGCGGTAACTCGGCAGAGCCTCGTTACGACCTAAACAGTTACCCTCAAGCAAGATAGTACCATCCGCACCTTCAACCAGTGAAAGATTCTTATAGTAATCTGTTGCTGCCTAAGTGGCCTAAAACAAGTTTGCATTTTTTAAAGTCAAGCAGCGTATTGGATTCATTGTTGTATTTATTAGTTAGCATTTTACAATCTTGATCTAGCAACTCTGTGATAAACAGCCAAGAAATATAAATTATTTGTAAATATTGATACAAAGAGAAGAGAAAGCACTCCCTTAGATTTTTTCTCAACATTATTTTTAATATTTTTAGTTTGCTACAATTTGCTTACAGCATCTCATAATATGAAAAATATGTTATTATTGGGTATTATGTTGCCCTTTGTGCATAATAAACCTGTTTATTTTTCATGGACCCCTGTTCTAGTAAGGAGGTATTTTAGTATTTAGTCGTGCGCTAGTTGTTTCCCTTTGTATTTTGAACGCAATTTGTAATGAAAAAAGCGTGAACTTTTGGATTTGCCACGTTTGCATGGCCATTTCAGTCCTCGTCAGCAATGGAACAACATAGACTTTCACTGAATTGATCTTGCATATTAGCTATGATTGCGTGATATTCATTTAATATATGTAGAAGTTGTTTGTTTACTACAAGATTCAGAGAATGCAAGTTAAGGTAACTTGACAGGGAAAACCAAGATGGCGTCACGAAATTAGGGTTGGTCCCATTATTTACTCTTATAGACTATATGCTGCTACAGAGGTTTAAAGATGCATCTTAATCATTTAACACACACATAAACACTTGTAAAAATGCATTTAATTTATAAAAAAATATATAATCAAATGTTCTGAAACTCACCATGAAATCTAGTCAATTTTTGTGCGTATTTTGCGGAAAAGTTATGTATCCAAACTGAAAATAATTTATATCCTCATATGTTTGGATGTGTCCTTCAGGTGCTCCACCTATGAACAAAATAACTTATCCACTGAGTTTTATGCTATCTGCTCTTGAATTTCAATAGTAAATTATAAATTTCTATATTTTACACCCTAAAATGTTGAAACCAGCTGGCAGTATGAGGGTCGTTAAAAAAAATCAAAGTACATGTAAGTTTACTTTGTCCATATTTCTGAGACTTTATATCCTCACATATTAAGAGTTTTGAGTGATGTGTTCATTTCTTAGTAATTCTACATTGTTTCTATTTAAATTTTATAAAACATTTACAATCTTTTCAATCTGTGTCCTAGTTCAAATGCGTTTGCTACTGTTTGAATAACCCTCAATGTCAAAACTTTACTGACTTGCATGGAAATCTCATGGAAAGCATGGATCTTAGGCCATACTAAATTAATATATGTTTAATGTAATTGATAAAGTACATATTCTTGATTTTCTGTTGCTTCCTAAAAATATAGAGACAGTTTAGATAAGGATTTCTTCATTTGAACATGAAGAGTCATAAAAAATAACGTAATATACCCCAAATCAGCTATGTTTTGGTTTATTTTCCATTCGTAGGACTGGGTGAGTTTTACAATAAACATATTTTTGAAATTGCATAGCCCCTTGTTACTGAATTTATTTGCAACAAAATATTGAAATTTATAATTTACTGATGAAATTCCAGAGCAAATAGCATAAAACTCAGAGGATAAATTCTTTTGTTCATAGGTGGAGCATCTGAGGGACATATTCAAACATATGATGATATAAATTATTTTCAGTTTGGATACATAACTTTTCCGCAAAATGCGCACAAAAATTGACTACTTTTCATGGTGAGTTTCAGAACATTTGATTTTATAATTTTAAAAATTAAATGCATTTTTACAATTGTTAATGTGTGTGTTAAATGATTAAAGTGCATCTTTAGACCTCTGTAGCAGCATATTGTCTATAGAGGTAAATAATGTGACCAACCCTAATTTCGTGACGCCATCTTGGTTGTTCATGTCAAGTTACCTTAATTCCGTCGTGAGAAGTTATCCACAACCGGAAGGAATATGATTGGTAGGCCTATAAAGATCTTCAGAATAAGGGTGTGGACCAAGCAGCTAGCGTGGCTTTTTGGAATGGTTACGGTCAATGTGCATCTTCATTGATGGCAGCTCTTAGACACAAATGAATGGTGAACCGGGTGCGTCGTATTCTTTAATTAAGTTCATTAAATTCAATTCAGTGATAGAAAGAATCTAAGCAATATTGTAAGAATGATTGAAAATGCGATCATATTGTAGTCAGTAGGTCAATGGTTAGCTTTAAGAGGGAACTGTAGGCCAAGTGCTAAAAAAAAAAAATAATGTCCTATTTGCGTTATATGTATATGGGCAGAGATATGTACCATAAGTACCATTAGATTGAGCGTGCACATAATGTCTGATCTGCCAGGGCTGTTGAAAATGCTGCTTGCATGTTTAATTTGAACCACAAATAATATTTTTATATTGTGAAAGCAAGTGTAAACATTCAAATATGTATTGATTATTTTCCATTCTTTAGCCCGTTTTATTTTATTTTTATTTTATTTTTACAAGTACAAGCACCCGGCTAGCTCAGTTGATAAAATAAAAATACGGGCAAATTATTAATGGGGCGCTGTAAGTTGTTTTTCGTTCTTCATAAGTTTTCACAGCGGCGCTGTGGGCTAAAACATTTAGCTATTGTACCTTTTGGTGTAATGACTGAAATGTCAGCATGAATGCTCGGTTGCGGAATTAATTTTCCATATGTGCTATTAGCCTAAAAAGGAAAAAAGAAAGAATTATATATACTGCTGCCCAGTACGGCAGTATGTAATGATAAATATATAGGCTGATTATAAGCGTGTAAGCGTGCGTTAGCAGGGATATAAATAAGCAGGGCCCAGTAGCCCTTGGCCCTAGATTTTTGGCTGGGCCCCTAAATTGCAAAAATGTATAAAATGCCCTAACACCTAATGTTTAACATTTATTTATTCTGAAAAAAAAAAAAAAAAAAAAAAAATGTTTTATATGAGCCGCGCCATGAGAAAACCAGTATATATTGTTTTTTTCGAGCAGCCTGTCTACTGTAGACTGGAAATCGAGCATCTACTTTGGTAACATTTTGCTAGATAGATAGTTAGATATAGTCGTTATAAAAGTAAGAGTACCATGATTGACAAAATGTGTTAATATTATTGCTATAATTTGAAGAAAACCACCCTCACAGCTCAGTATATAACTTGTGAACAAACTACTGGTATAATTATAGATCTATAGATCTGTTAATTATTGATTTATTTTACAGTAACTATGACCTTATTGTTAAGCTATGTTTATTGTAAATATGTATATATGTATGACGAGAAACTGTGTACAGTTTAAGTCAATAAAATATTCTTCTTCTTCTTCTTCTATTTTGGACAGTCTGGGCCCCTAAATAAATATAGCTAGTTTATATCTCTGGTTTGGCAGAAAACTTGCCTGCAGCCACGTCTTCATAATCTGTGCAGCTATGTACTTTTGTTGTGGGGGCACAAGTACATGCTTTATATTGCTTTAAGGGGTAAAATAAAGTAAATAAATAAAAGTAAAACCCCTTAACTGTTAGAGGTAGCCTTGACAATAAAAATGTCGGCTAGTGTCGTCTCCGATGGCTTCCTTTGACAGGCCTGCACTTATATACTTCAAGGTAAAGTAAGCTTCTCATCGGCCGTCCCCAACGTCGAGAGTTACAAAGTAAAGAAAAATGTCTTTGCTAAACCTCTAACAACCAGGGTCCCACCAAAGAGGACCCCCTTGTAGAGTATCCGTCTGTTTGGTCAGTGCATGTCTGTGATTGGGATATAACTATATGCGCAGTAAGTGTACTGTATCCTTTTGTCCTTTGAACAAGTAGGTTTTAGTTAAAAATAGCAAAATTCGTACAAGAAAATTTTGTTTATAGCTAATTTGAGTTCCGCACATAAGGGCATGGCAGTTTGGATTCATGTTTCATTGGTATTTTTGCATGATTCGGACATAGTATGTTGTCTTGACCTGTCCAGTTAGCATTCAAGTGCATTGTCATAGATAGTTTTAATGTTCAGCTCTTTCATTATTGTTCGTGCTTATTTAAGGAAAATACCTCCAGATCAACATTAAAAGTTAAATTTGTAAAACAAATTGTCGTTGTTATATGGTATCAGAAATGATATGGGTGACTACACTTCTATGGTACGCATGTCTGACAGCCAGATTGTATTTTCCAGCCACCTTACAGGTCCTTTTCTCTTCGTGAGTTTTTGTTTTCCCAGGAGTATCACATATAAGATCATTACCATAATCTTACATCCGCTGTGCAGCTGTTTCATTCATATTTTTCAGCGGCATCGGCTAAATAATTGCCATCACAGATTCCATCGACACAAATTTCTTACTGTCTCCATGTTTCCAGTGATTGTCTGTATGGGTTGTACACCTGTTGTGTTGATTGACGTCCGATCAAAATCTAGATGAGCATTCATTTAACAGAATGATTCGTATTTGAAAGGTGGGTTGTATATAGGGATGTTGTTCGTTCACTAAAAAATTTCTATGTTTTTCTGATATACTGCTAAACCTTAAACAAATTTCTACTTTGATATGATATAAGTAACGCTTGTTATTAACTTTGGGGCAATTTTTATTTTACTAAGCAGTTTCATTTATTCATAACGTATATATACGTATATAAAATAATAATTTTAGTGGCCCTTCAACACACATAAGTGCATTTCAGGTATGGCACTAGGCAAAGTGATTAATAATAAAAGACGGAAAATAATGATTCAAATCGAATTGGTTCTTTGATAATGTTTATTGCTAACAGTTTTTCCCACTTTTGCAGCCATCGCTGGGGATAATTGTTCCTTGATTGATTCAAATTTTATCTTATTTATTTAATGTATTTTGTTTGTACCTTTGTAGTGTCGCTGGGGCAATGAAATTAGGTTATTTTCAATATACATCTTTAGCTGTTTGTATAGTATGTGCATTTTAAACATTATCTCACCTTGCCAGTTGCCATGAGAAATCTTTAAATAAAGTCGCGGCCTTTTCCCACTAAACTGTGCTGTAGTTTTCATTTATACTGATAATTTAGTTGAAGTGGGTATGACAGACGTAAATGGTCGGACGCTAACTCATCGGCCAACGAAATGATGATATTATCAGTCATTAATAAATTTATTCTTGTTTTCTTTTAAAATGGCTGATGATTTGGCGTCTTGCTAATGGCTGCTGTCATTCCCTGTTACATACGGTCCATTGATAAAATAAATTATTGATGAAATTGTATGTTCATATAAAGACATAATACTTTATCCTGTCAAAATTCACGGTAAATCAGCAATATATTTTACAAGTTTTTTAGGTAGAAATTTGATAGATTTTCTATACGTTTTGATGTACATCTACTTAAATGCTTTGGAGAAAACAATATAAAGCAACGCTACGTAAATGTGTGTCTTAAAGCACACTTAATAGGTCAACTGTAAGACAAATACTTATTAACACTTTATACTGGCAACATTCACGGTAAATCACCAAGTTAATACATATAATATAATAAGTGATTTAGGTAGTGATTTGATCGGTTTAAAAACCTCATTTTCTATACGTTTTGTTACACATCTACTGAAATACCTTGGGGGAAAACAATATATAGCAGTGCTAAGAAAATATGTTTCTTTATACCCCAGTCACACATACGGCGCGGATAGCTACGTCTAGCCACGGATAGAAACGTAGTAATCCGTATCGATCCGAACCTCAGCCGTACGGATTGGTACGGATTGATACGGATTACTACTTTAAGGTACAGCTCAGGTACGGACCGATACGGATTACTACATTTCTATCCGTGGCTAGACGTAGTTATCCGCGCCGCATGTGTGACTGGGGTATAAAGCACACTTAGTAGGTCAACTCCAAGGCAAAGACTCATCAACGTAATGCTAAAAAAAGCATGTGTGTTTTTTATTTTTTTTTCCAGGTACCGGTAAGTTTATTACATTCAGATGTTGTTTTCTATTATACATTTTGTCTTTATGATCGGACTGTCTTTTGCTTTTTGCTATGCAGTACCCTTTTTAATGGTAAATGTCAATTTTAAGGTTATCTATCTCTACCAAGCTTCAGACCCTCAAAAATCTCGACTAAATGCTATTTTCTTGTAACAATTAATGCAAAATGTAGATGAAGACAAGACCGTACAGAATTATTGACTATTAAACCTACCCGAGGGACATTAGTAATGCCATAACAATATCAATATAAAGCAATTAGAGAAAACCGATTCTAGTTAGGGAACTGGTGTTTCAATGTAATCAGACTCGTGCATAATTGGATGTAAATTACGACGAAAACTGGAGGAATAAAACACTTATCGGTTGTAAATTATCTCAGATGACAGAACCAGCATTGTTGTTAAATCTTTAGGGACTAATTTCTGTGACAGAGAAATTGCATTGATTGTCAAGCTTTCTATTTGATTCGTTAAATGATAGAGATCTATACGATTATACCACATCAAACGCAGTCATATTGTTGCTTTAAGCTGACAATTTAATTGTCAATATAATATATATATTTTCTGGAGAAAAAAACTGTGAATCTAAAGTTTATTACATAATTGATTATTCACCATTTAGTATGTTAAAACTCGCAGTATCAATGATTTTTCAAATGAATAAAAATATCCATAAATATCATAGTACTTGAATATACTGAAGACAGTCTCATTTACAAATATTTGATTATTGTAGTTTTTCATGTTTAACCTTTAGGGAACGATAAATTTCACATACATTGGTACTTTGCCCCACTGTACCCAACTAAAACAAGTGTATTTGAGAGAACTGTAGTCTCTTATTTCAGCAAAGATTTGAAAATAGACATCCCAAGCCGCTGAAATTAACCCAATGGTATATACTGGTTTGGATAAAAGGAAAGCTTTTTCTGAAGAATCATTATTTCTTTTGAGAATGACTGCAGATTTGTACAAAAAGTAGGCTGAGCGTTTCACTTTGGTAAAACGAAAAACACTATTTATTCTGATAGAAGTGAAGGGAGAAGAAGCAAGTCCAAGGGACATCTTGTGTTTCCTGTGGGTAGCTTTTCTACAGTGAAAGTATTTGCTTTTGTCTTTAGAACATTTTGTCAGTGCATTTATATGTACCTAAATGGGACATTAATTGTACATTTAGGTCTGATTTTGTTTTATGTTGTTTGTCTGTTTCGCTGACGCAAAACAGTTTGGAAATTAATCCCAGCTCAATGTTTACCCCGTCTTTCTGTAGCATCAAAACACACAACCACTGATGAAGATGACGAAATGCCCGATAGACTAAATGAAGAAGACCTGATTGATAAGAGGGACAAGGGTGTAAACATACCTTGCAAGCCACTCACGACACTTCAGATGTATATGAATGAGGATAAAAATATTAAGTTGAAGTGGTATATATCAGCCTTTCCTATTTTCTGATAAGAACGACCTCAGATTAGAAACTTCCGAGCAAACATGACAGGTAATGATCACAGACAGTTTTCTTGTAAGAATTCAACATTAATAACATTCAAAATGTGTCATATTCCATCAATCGAATATATACTGATACTCAAAAATTTAACACTGTCTTTTCAATTACAGTCAGAAGTAGCGAGAAAGGATTGGCCCAAAGATCAAATTGATATGCCGAAAAAAGCCACCAAATTTGGCACCTGTGAAAAAAGCGTTACCTGTTTTCACAATTTTATTATAAGTTTTCACGACATTTAAGTCAAGGGTTTTGATTTTGTATACGTAGTTCTAGAGTTAAACGTTTTCAAATATACAAAACTGATTTAACAGACATGTTTCAACTGTTCCTGTCTTATGATAAAACTCCAACCAACTTAAAGGTAATAAACATTGATTGCCTTCATTAGCTTGGACGTTACGTTGGGTAGACTGTTACAACAGCAAGGGGTATGTAATGAATGCATAACAAAATGTTTTAGGTCCTGCCTTAATCAAAATTATTTAGTCATTTCTTGTAATCATTTGAACTAAAACAAAATCAATTTTAGGGGGAAAAGACCAATCAGCCCGTAGGGCGGCATTTGTAACAAGACAATGGCATGGAAGCCAACCCATAGTTACATTATGAAGGTAACAACGGTACTCCTCTAGACCATTTTCGAACATACATTTATTTAATAGGTATACCAAAAACCAAATTGGTGCAGTTGTACAGTAAGTTGTCTTTCATTATTAATGATACTGTTTGCCGTGATGGTCTCATGTTAGGTTACAGTGAACTAAATAATGTATCATTTATGCTACAACGCACTAAATTATTTATCGTATTTATTTGTATTATCAAAATAAAGTCAATAAAGCTATTTTGCGTTGACGAAACTTAAAATTGAAAAACATATCAAGATGGCGACTGTTTTTGGTAATAATGGATCAGGTATTTGCCAGGTTGGCTCAACCAGCCAAAAGTCGTATCACTTTCAGCAAAATTGAAAAACTAATGAAATTAAATTATTCTGATAATGGCCGAGGAAATCTCGTATTGACAGAGACGAAGCAATTTCTATTCTTGAGTAGCAATGGACAGTTTTTTTTTAACCTGCCTATTTATTTGGAATGAAACGAGAAGATGTATGTGTTTTGTAATACATTTAGCCTCATACTATTATGATATACATACTAAAGAGCAGTGAACCGCAGAAATTATCTAGATTTCTCAAAATTAATTGTTTTGCACTGGTATCAACGTGTTACAATTCTATAGCGAGTAAGATATGGAACAAAAGATGGCAAAGATGTTCCAGTTTATGAAGAAAGCACCAAATTTTGCATGAAATTACTTTAAGGTATCCCAAATTCTACAAGAGGAGGAGACACGGTATATCTGCTCTGGAACCTCCTTTCAGATCAATTTAAAAAAGGGAGGTAAAAATGTCTTGGAAAAAAATAATTTTTCCTTTAAATTGAAATTTATCTATGAAGTAATGTTTCATATGATCTAAACATGAATAACATATCACTAGCATTGACAAACAACCATTTGGTAATGACAAATATACAAAGTTTACTGCCAACTACGCTTCTTTCTCAAGCTACATACTATAAAGGGAGGTTATCTTATTTTACTGTATGTTTAATTTCACAACTGCGTGTAAAAATATGTTTCTTGTGAAGAAAGCATAAAAATTTTAAATTTTTAAGTATTGCAAAGTATACTAGATCAGACTATATAAACGATTTGTAGGCTTAGATAGACCAAAACATGAGGCCCCAAAGGGGAACTACCTTTTATCTATTTCAATTAAATACATCTAGAACAATTTTAAAAATGTTAATTCATTACCTTTACCAATTATAACCCTAGACACAAAATTTATTCAATTACATTTGATACACATTCAATATACAGGACTCAGAAAAAATAATATGAGGTCCTTAAACGGGAAATTGCTAAAAATCACATTTTAAGGGAGAATTAATTTATTTCAATCATTAAATTTAAAAAAAAAATATCATATTACTGAACTTAACATAAGTAAAGTTACAGAATTCATGGATCTTATGTATAACATATCAAAAAAAGTAAAACATATTCACATGTTTAGGTCCACGAGGTTACCTTTATATCTGTAATTATTAGGGCAATAGATTTATATAAAAAAAGAGAGACCTTTCAATAGATCATTTTTGTATGTTATATGTATATCACGTGATCATGTTTTCAAATCAAATGACACATCCAAATACCCATAGAATAAACGAAACTGATATTTACACCCTTTTAATATATATATAGGAATTGAAATAGGTTTCCCAGCACTTCTTTTATACATTTGTTTGACAAATACGAATACGAATAATTTTTTCAAGCATAAAACATTCATTACAATGTTTATAGCCTACACAAAGATATGCACAGTGTGAACATTGTTCTACGAAACTCTGGAACTAGATGGTACAAAAAGAATTTTCAGGAGAGATTTTTCTTATACATGAATGTGTCATTGCGCTGGCATTTAATTGGTCCTATGAAGTGTACATGTTAATGAAAGTCAAGTGTCATTACTGGTCAATCCAGATTTAACAGAATTAAGCAATAATAGGGTCACAAGTAAGGAATACAGACACTAAATAGAAAACTGGCGCGGAAAAAATCATGGTAGTTGCAAAATGACGCATTGAAAGAGTCCTCCTTTTTTGATCTGTAAAGCTTTTTTTCCTTCCTTGTTTTACATTTTTTTTGCTGAAATTACATAACAGATCTATCCTTGGCATATAGGAAGCATTTTTGCAGTAATAGGATAGCATGACAGATCTATTAACTGAATGTAGGTCATACAATTTGGGGTATCATTTTAAATTGATACTGTAGTTGGTTTGTTTGACTGAAGTACATTACCCGCAATTTTCTTTTGATGTTTTTATTCAGCACTGACAATATTCTTCAAGAGAATGTAAAATTGTAAGCTACAGACATTTAAAACGGGTCCTACTCGGTGCTGTAGCCATTTGAAATTAATTTTGTCAATTTTATCTAGAATAAAGAAGGGCAGCTATTTAGTATGTTCATACCTTAATGTCTCTCCCCGAACATGGCTTCGTATATAAATATTAGAAATTAGGAAATTTAGATGTTTTCATGCTGTCTATTTCCTTTAGAAACTAGAATTTTATCTAGCAACTCTTACTGACTTACAGCTTGATACCTTTGTTTATAACATGACATGTTGTATTGTTCCAAAAGTTTGAAGTTACAACATGTGGTACACTAACTGGTATGCGACATGGTACACATTTGTTTGCTGCAGATGCATACAACAAAACCACAAAGGGATAATGTTACGAGCAACCAACACTTGTACACACTGTTATTTTCTATAGTAAAACGGTTTGCTAGTTGTTAGCTGTAGCTTAATTTGTCAGTTAAAAACAGTTCTGGAACATGCTGACTATATCCGTAGTAAACCGTCTTTTTGGCATAAAAACAAGGACAAAAATCCAACAGGAAAAGATACATCAAAGAACGTATAGACTTAAAGCTAACATTCTTTATAATGCATTATCTGGTTGTGATACAGTCTCAATACGTTTGCAAGACATGACAACTGGAAGGATAGGTTTTTCTGTCATGCAAAGAAATATCAAAATGAGGCCAGATAATATATTTTCTTAAGCAATTAGACGTATTAAAAGCAACCCTGTAAGAGATGTTCACGTATGTTGCAATTAACATTGTATCAAGCAGGTTATAAACCGGCATTTATAGCATACATTGACATTGCTAATCCTGTCAACTGGAAATGGTCAAGAGAACTGGTACTTGGCTTTGAGTATGTAATACGCTTCATAATTAGCTGCTATAAGTTGGAGGAAACTCATCAATGAAACTACAAGAATACATACAAAGGCAGATATGAATATATCAAGCCGATCCTGTATACTTAGACATTTTGAAGACATGTGTGCTAGAGAGTGAAATAGACAAACCTATTACAGTTTTAGTTAAATATTGAAAGGGTTGTTACGCCTAAAATAAGAAGTTGTTTGTCTAGGGTAACCTGATCGTAACTTTTCTTTCAACTTCTGTAAGTTCATGAAAAATGCTTCGGACATTACCCTAAACAAGCATTATAATTGCGCTACTGAGAGGTATTCCTAACACTGTATTGGACAAAGAGCACACATCAGCTATGATTATAACTAGGCCGGCCTGTAGTCATTTTACCCATGCTGAATGAGCTCCATCGGCTATACCGAGATGCAGAGTATACTCAACTCTGACCCACATATACAGTGTTCTGAATGATCATTTCTTTATCAGATATATGATATCATTATTTAGGCCGATTTGAAACCAAAGACAGAAAATACACTATTTCATTAAATGTCAAAAGGCTTAATATGCAAGATAACTGTAGCTCAGCATATTTTAAGGAGACATTGTTTATAAACTAATCGATTAAGCTTTACCTTAAAAAATTTATATCCAACTCTATTCGGCATGACTTTCTTTATTTCTGTATCATAATTTCATCTTAAACAAGTTTTTATATGTAACTATTTGCGTTCTGGGGGCGTCTGCAGTGAATCACTGCAAATGTTTATAGTTTTAACTTATATATAAGCTCTGTGGAGGGGTTCAGTAAGAGAGACCGTACAAAGGTTAATCTATCATACAATACAAGTGCTCTTTTCAAGAAAGCGGAATTTAGACAGATTCTAAAACTTGAAATCTTAATAAAATTCAATTAAATTAGTATAATTGAATATAGTATAAATTAGCAATAATAAATACAACAATGTATTTAGTTAACATTCCATTTTCTTTTGTTGTAAAGAAAGCATTAGGATGATCGTATGCACTAGATCCCCTTCTTAAGCTGCTCTTTTGAATGCTTAACAACAGTATTCATAGGGAAATCGAACTATCGGTAACAGTCAAATCGATTATATTAAATTACTGAGTATGTACGTACAAATGTATATGTCAACTTGTTTTTATAAAGTACCCTTAATGAACATCAAAATGTAAAGAATGTTTAAATAATATTTTATATAATTAAATACTAAAATTAGTTCTGTTGAACTTTACCTGAGTGATAAAATATTCACACTTAAAAATAAAATCATCCTGTAAATGAAATTTTAAAACAATTTCTCCCCATTTGGGGCCTCATCTATGTTATTTGTCAGTGCCCTATATATTAAATGAGTATAAACTGTAACTAAATAAATATAATGTCAATAATAGTTACTTTTTTAGGTTATTAATTGACCTTTTGTACATTGCTTTCAAAAATATATGATTAAAATAAATGAAATATAGGTCCCTTTTTGGGGCCTCATTTTAAGCTAATTTGGATTAGCGAACTGCGTGTCTCCTCCTTTTTTTGGATTCAACATACTTCAAAATAGTTGCATACAAAGTTTGGTGCTTTCTTCACAAAAGGAAACATCCTTTTCCTATAACCTACTCACTACTACATTCCGTTGCCCGTATAATTAATTATGGACAAGTTTTATTTACATGTCTCTGCTTATTTCCGTAATGCATCCAACTGAAACTTAACAACCCAGACATTATTTGTTTTTGTTTCCTTAAACTATTCTTAATTTTTTGTTGCATTCTTAAGCAGATGCAATTAAATAGTCTTTTCATTTACACCCCAAAGTAACGAAGGCGATAGGGATGACCCAAAGATCAAAGTGATTGGCCGGGCAAGGCCAGCAAAAGTTGCACCAAAGCCGAACAGACAAATGAAACAGGCTAGTTTACTGACTTCAAAAAGAAATTGGCACGATGAACTTTAAGAAATAAATTTCCACACGTTCATTATAGTTGAAGTTGTAGACTGTGTGCTTCACTTCGGATTAAAGTTTGTAAATAAACATTTTTTGAGACATAAACAAATTTTATTGATTTGAATCTCGACTATGTCATAAATACCACTAAGTTTTCTATGTATATTAAAGGGTGTGCCCTCAGTAATATACGCAATATTCCTTATTATATTCATGATCTATTCAAGCATGAGCTCTTGGTATCGTTATATACAAGATAATTACCTTGTTACTACCAGAAAAGGTCTCGTAATTACGAGAAAAGTTCGAACACATGAGGCATTGACTTTCTATAACAGAAGAAATAGGGATATTCTAATGGCCAATGCCACTGACCCTATAAAATCTGAAGGGTCTAGAAAAGATTTTCTGAAGCTAATGAGCTGAGACCTCAACCTTTGACCTGTTGACTCCAAAAACAACGGGTTTGGAAGTTGTATGTCAAATGGTTCTCATGGTATTGTTTGGAAACCATTTATAGTGTTCAGGTCCCTGTGTCCTTAACCTTTGAGTTACGACTCTCTAAACCATAGGGTTCATCTACATTTTCTCGTAATTACGAGACCTTCGCTAGTTATTTTGATCCTTTTTCTCGTTATTTCAGGCTGATTTTGTCGTTAATATGAGATTCGTTTTTCTAATTATGAGATTTTGATTTCTCACAATCACGAGACCTTTTCTCGTTGTTACGAGATCTTTTCAAGTTATTATTAGAAAATTACCTCGTAATTACGAGAAAATAAATACTTTTCATTTTTCGTATGATAGATCACTACTTATGTATATCTAAATTACATAATAACAGTTATTTTAGTTTTACTTGTAAAGGAATAAAATTTAAAAAAAAATGACGTTAGTTTGGAAATTAGCCAGACTGTTATATTAAATAATTACATCTCACTTTAAGATTTGATAAATGTAATTAGAATTTAATCAAGATGGAATATTTTTTTCAGTCCTGTTTAGATGTGATTGTCTCCGACTGATTTCAATGTGCTGTATTACCTTATTGAATGTCAAGTGCAATATTTATAAGAGATAGATACAGGTAAATTTATTGGTATAATTGCCTTTCAGATACGTGCTCATCAGTGCTACATATGTATTTTTAAATTATTTGCATGAAATCTTTAATAATGATATTTATCAAACGTAGATTATTATTTAAACTGAAGCATAGGAAATTGTACTTTTCCACATAGTTATGTAAGTCATAGTTCATACAAAGTCATACATGTAGAAACATCAGAGACTATGTCCTCAAGCCGATACCTGTACACAAAGTGTTTACTAATACAAAAATGAAAAAAAAATACATATATAAAAAAGGAATATAAAATCAAATATAATCAATATTTTTCTGATGCGGTTCATTTGCACAGAATGTCCTAACACAATACAAAGGTATTTAACGCTAACTTTATTAATTCTTTGTAGACCGTTTTACGGTTAAACACCGATACAAGTATAGGTTATATTGCAATATTCAAGCTTTTTACAGTAGAGGAAGGCCAACTGTGCCCAAGTGCATTATTTCAAGCACGAGTGGGCACCTGGCTAGAACCAGCTACCTTCGAAAGCCAGATGGATAGCTTGATCTATACCCCAAGCGAGATTTCTAACGAACAGAAGTGAGAGGCAAGTGGTTTGAAGAGTGCAACCTATACTACTCGGTTACTTTGATATCAAAGCTAGTTAAATTACGAATTTGTCTTTCAGTTAGAAATGAATCATCGGTCTGTACCGAAATGTGTCACCTATTTAAAAATAATGTACTGCATTTCGATATGGTACTGATATGACATCAGTTTTGTAGATATAACCAACTTCAGGGAAGTTTTGAATTTTTTTTCGCAAGTGACAGACCGATCCATCTTTATAAATGCATCCGTCTTGTTAATGAAATTTCCAGTGTTTAAAATACGTTAGTCTAAGTGGTTAATTAGAACGATTTTATTAATACATTTATATATTTACTGCTACTTGCATTTATTTTCATGACATATGAATATCGAACAATGCCGCTAAATTGAAGTATTATCAATACTTCTTTCTGTGAGTTATTTTATGTTGTATTTTGTATTCAAATATTACACTGAAGACGATCGAGTAAACTCGAGTAAACTTATTACAACGCAACAGTGCTTAGCAAAACTGTGACATTTCAAGGGTAAGAAATACACTAATGGATGGAAATACGCCTGATCTGTACATTCTTTATGTGATACTAATGGCCAATTCTAAATGCAAGTCATGGTTAATTATAAAATGCTAAAAATATAAATTATAAAAGCCGATATATTCAAAGTTCCTTTGATAAGAATACAATTATATTGTCAACCTTATTCCTGTGATAAATTCAAGCTTGTCATTTTCACAAGGAACCTGTCATTAACCAAATCAGTGAACATATACCTCCCGCATTATAGAAGCAACATATAGTCGATACGATATTCAATTTGGCTAAATCACAGGCCATCAAATTCAAAAATGTGTCAGTACACAACTGTGTTTATTATGTAGAACTGTTTTTTTTGTGTGAGCAAATGGTTTCATGGTTTGGATCTGGCTCTGAAGTCTAATTGTTAAGAAAACAGGAAGCATTTGACTTGTAGATGAAAATTATCTTGATTGGTCAGGTTGTATTGCAGCTATAAATAGATGTAACATATATTGACGGTGACTATATCACTGAGTTGATACAAGTCGAGTTCAGAATAAAACTTGGCGTACTACAAACAAGTCATAGAGAATCTCACTGAGTTTTGTTTTGGTTCTCTCAAACTATTCACACACACTTCCAATATCTTGATCCAATTTTTGAATATTTCTTTACACCGGTATTCTGTAGACCAGATGTTTTCCCATGAAAACTAAATTGTATAGATATATACTTTTCTTAGTCTGCGGAGCGATAAAACTTGCAGTGAGTTAGTTTTGGAAAAATAATGTGCGAATAAGGTCTCAAACAGGTAATCACTATGCTGACTTTGTGCAAGCAACAAGCACTTGTCTGCAGGCTGAAGTATTATTTATATTTTTGCAGCACCTTTCTCTTGTAAAATTGCCCAATATTTAAAGACACTGATTCTGGTATGCCTAGTATGTGGCCTATGGAGATCATAAGGTCTGCGTATTGGCGATAAGGGCCAAAACACAAGTCAGGACCATTGGTAGCCTTGCTTCTGTTTTTCATATAAGCTACTGTATAGCTACTGTGCAGTAATTAAATTGTAGGTGATATTTCTCACCTTTTAGCAAATCAGTTCTCACCTTTATAACGAGTTTAGAAAGTGATTGAATTAGGGCTAATAAACAAAGTAATAGATACAACAGTGTTTTATCATAATTTTTAATAAAGTAAGTTTTTTAACATTACATTCATTATTGCTGTTTTTTATTATCAAAATATAAAATGCATTCAGACACATAGCTTTTAGAGTAATTTAAATTATGTGTATTTTGTAACAATGATTAATTTATCTTTATGCTGGATTTTATTATACATAAAAGAAAGTTAACATTTTTAGACAACCAAGAGGAATTAAGCATTGTAATATATAACATCCTTCTGTCTATATACTTCTTTATCTATTAAAATGCACTGAACGCTTCTTTAATTTGTAATAAAATCCAGCAATTACTTTTTATTTTCGTTTTTATTGTATTTTTAAAAAGATCATAATCATTGAAAAACACTTTAATTTCTCTTATTAGTTTTGGAATAATTTTTTATGGTGAGAAATGCTTTGCTATAAGAGTTATAATTTAATTGGCCAGGACATTACTCAACATGACTGAGCAATCAAATTAGTATCTTATCAATTAAAATAATTTTGTGTACATGCTGAAAAAAGACTAAAAACAACGCATTTCAATTAATAATGCAAAACACGAAATAACCAATTTACCTGTAGGCAATAATTTATGATCTCTGACAATAATAGGCTACATGTCAAGTCTACAGGGGTTTTATGGACCCTTTCAGGACTGGACCAGAAGGATCTTGTATATTGGGGATTAAAAGTCTGGTATTTGGGGGGGGTCACTTATATAGGAGATTTTCTTTGCCTTTAAATATTCATCTTTAAACTCAGTTCATTTGATTTGTAATAAATATAGTACTCATGTACGACTTGCAATTGAAGGACAGTAAAAGGCCGATAACTATTTCTTATTGTGGGTATAAACTTGTCAAAGTTTCATTAGGTTTCCAGTACACTATTTTCGACAAACAGTGTTTTTTTTTTTTTATATATTTTGGACTTTATTAAGTAATTCTTATATCCCTCTTACACAAATCATATGCATTGTTAAGTGGTGTGACAGAATGTGCTATATTAAATCTAATTACAGTAAGATGTTAGCCTACTTTAGTTGGTTATCAAGCATTTCTCTTTTCTCTTAACTTGGAAAATCTTTTAAAATTGTTATTGGTTGTAAAAGGATTTCTTGCACTGAAATCACTTCACTTTTACACTTCGGATATCAGCAATATTTAATCAAATGTGACATTAGTCCTTATTTCAAAGAATCCGTAAAAATGTTTTCAATCAAACATTTTCACCAGCCTGAGATAGTTATGAAGGTGAGACACTCTTATCACGTTAGTTAAAACTTATCATTGATTAGCAATTTCTATCATGTATTATTAGCTTTGATCTACGAGTAATATTTAGTATCACCGACATAAAAGATTGTCCTATCGTTTTAATTGCTTACGTCATTGTTGATGTATTTCTGATGTTTAAAGAAATCAATGTATCTATGATTCAACGAAAATCAAGAACCAACAGAACAAAGGCAGTCCCCAAATAAATCAAGTTCTTTCACGAGCTCAAATTAAATAGAAAATAGTGCTTAATATTGAAGAGTAGATTCAATGCAAACTGATAACCACGAAACAAATGAGAAACTGTTTTCGAAAAAAAAACTGTTAAGTAACACTGCATTATCGGAGAAAAGGAAAACCTAATTGTCTAAAACACTTAAAAAATCAAACAAGGAGGAAATTAGAAAGACGAATATGTGCAATGCATCACGTCAAACATAAGAACTTGCATTGTTCAAGGAAAACATGTACGATCAGTGTGCAACCACAACAAAAATAGAAGATCAAAGATGATTTAGATCTATCTTCAAGACAAAAATGCATTCAATATGTATAATTTAATTTCATCTTGAATAGGAGAGATCGGCTTGACGTATTGCATTGATACCTGTTTATCTGGTGGTGGGCAAAACAAATGTTTTACCTCGTTTGTGTATGGGATCGAAATTTTTAATTTTTAATAACTTTTTCGCTCATTTATGGATTTTCAAAATTCAAAAAGTTTTGAAATACTTATAATTTTCATATTTTCGTATTCATATATCTTTTATAAATGAGTAAATGTTTTAAATGACATATAATTTTAATAGCGGCGTAGTGATGTTCAAGACTTTTAGAAAAACACTGTTGAGCGTTCTTAATTAATCCATTTTGTTTCGAAATAACAAAAGGAATTAATAAATTGCTTGTTTATATCCTTTCCATTGATCAAAAAGTTATTGATATAATTTGTGTTTTAAGAAAGTTTAGGCCGTTAAAAAACATCTCTGTTTACAAAAGCATGGACGTTCGGCTTCTGCCCACCCGATCACTATCTTATCAGTTCTAAAAATAGAAAATACAACGGATTTGTATACAAACACGATCTCTCCTAAAGTGTTTTTTTATTGTCATATGTCAGATTTCGACTTCTATAAGGCCACAGATAATAAAAATTGACGACAAATACGCCATTTAATAATGTTATGGATTCTTTGTTATTAATGACAATCCATAATTCCTCGTCATGCACAACTTTGATTTTATTCACGGCGACATTACTCAGATAGTTCCAGGTTTTAAAGTCACATATTGAAATCATAAGAAAATAAGACTCCTCCTAGCTGGAAAAAAGGCAGTTATAATTAAGTTTGAGTCAAATACATAAAGATTGCGACGAACTGTTTGACAGACAGATAATATATAACTTTAACTGACTTGACATATGAGTCCCCAGATATGAGAATCTCGTGCCAGAAAACAAAGTCTCATTAAAATTTGGCAGCTTGAATAATTGAAAAATATGCTTTGTAACGTTAAAAAGACGTAAAGTGACGAATTGCTGGATCTCTGTTGACTATATGTCACAAGAAAGCTACTGCAGAGCCTAATTACAGACTAAATAAGTTTGCTTTTGATCGGTGTTGTTCTTCCGCACAAATTAACTTTTTCCCAGTTGTAACTCATTAAGACATTTTTACAAATTAAGACATTGTATTATCATAGCTCAAAGGAATTTAAGCTGAGGGGCGACAAGTTATAAATATGGCAATACACATACCACACTTAGTTTGAAATATCTATACTTGAATGCACGAATAAATTTCTCTTTCCGTGAACAATATGGCACTCGGCATTTGTTCAAAATTTACAGTAGAAATTTCGCTAGCATAGATTACGCCATGGGAACCCTCGGTAAAACTTCCGTAAGCCATATGGATAGCTTCCTCACACGAAAGAATTTTAAACTCCAAGCGAGGTTTCGAAACAACTGCTGCGAGGGGCAAGTTCTTAAAATAAAGCAATCTTAACCACTCGTCTACAGAGACCCTTGTGTTCATATTCTTAAATAAATCATCATTAAATTGATTTTTTTACATTGCGGAAATTTACCGATTCATATATGTCTAAATATGGCTTGTTTTGTATGAATGTAGACTTAATTTCTATAAACAATTGCCCAGATTATCCTAGTTTGCTCATATAGATTTTGACAATCTGACAGAATCTCTTTAACATACTTTTATCATGGAAATTCAAGATGAAACTATTTTAGTTTCACAGATGGTGCGGAGGGCATTACAGTTGATAGGCAAACAATTTCAGAAAATAATTTTGTAAAATTCCATATAAGGCTTTTTGTATCTGATTGTTACATATTGTAGAGCCAGCATGTCTCTGAAGTCAGGGTTTAATATCTTTCTTTGAACTATTGGTTTATTTTCATCTAATACGGAATTGCTATGTTTTCGTCAATACTACATTACGTATCAGTGATAACCATTATCTCAAAAGCTCAGCATGTCCACATAGAGTGTCAGACAGACAGGTATCCCTAGAGATTATCAATGTGAAATTATTATGCCAACAATAATATGAACAAGAAAAGTAACATGTACAAATGTATTTTGTCAATGTAAAATTACAGTGACTAATTTTATTCTGGCATGTTGGTGCGTTTAAAGGGCGTAATCCCGCAAGCATGCAAAGACGAAAAACTAACGGGCGATAAAATACGGTTTTGGACTTACTGACCCGCTTGTTTGTCGTGTTTGCGTACTGGCATGCTGGCGCTCTTCAAACGAAATGGCTGAAATCAGCCGCCATAATAATATAGTGTTCGCAAGTGAAGGGCAGTTAACTTGTAAAGGAAACACGTATCTTTTTGTTACACGCCTACCAAAGATTGTCTATTTTACGTGCTCAGTGTGCTAACGTTAAAACGTTTATGAAGGAAACAGATACATTGTTTTTGAGAAGAAGTGTACGTTTCTTGTGTTGAGAGAATTTATATACACCGATATCTTTATCTAAGAATCAAGATGCAGCAGAATCATGGTATTGATACTAAACATGACAATGAGGTTATACGGAATCATTTCAAGAGAGCGTAGTAATAATATGAAAGCACGGCGATGGGTTACAACTCCCGCCAAAAAAAAAAAAAAAAAAAAAAAATAAATAAATAAATAAAAAACAACTTTAGGAGTGCGTAGATATCAAAAGAATTATATTGCACCCTTATAATTGATTCAGACTTTTAAACGTTCTGTTATTTAAAACGTTTCGATTTTGAAATGTCTTTTATGCAAATATTGTAGCACTATTTTCACGCCCCTGTATGGCATGACCTGATGTCAGCATTGCCGTGTCTTAAGGAAAATTAACATGATTCTTTCTTGCTAAAGCATATATTTGATAATAATTTCTGGTTATTGATATCATCTAACATTCAAATGTAGTTCCATATCAGAGAACCCCACTGTAATTCCAAAACAGATTCGCAGATAATAATGATAACGGAGTATTCATGGAGAAAAATATTGAATAATGGAAGGGGCTATAATACATGGGGTTTTAAAGTATCTGCAAGTGCTGTTATGTAACATGCATGCTTATATATTGTACGAAAACTTTGTAACCTTCGTAACAAAATTGAAATAATTTGAATAACTATGCTTGATGTTTTTGTTGAGGAAGGAGTTTCCACTGCGTCTGTCAGGTTGTGGTGTATATCATAATCTGTGGAATATTGTGTGCAGAAATATCAGTCTATTCATTATAATTACGCGGTTTTAAGTCGCTTGTACAAAACACATTATTATGTATTCACATATACTACTCCATCGGTAAAACACAAATTTCTAAATCATACATACATACATAAATAAAATCTACAGAAAGACCCGTTGAAAGCGTGGGCCGTTACCTAGATAAATAATAGCATCTTTGTTTCACTAAATGTTTATGTTTCAGTTTGAGTGTGTTTAGATGACTGAGCTTTAAAATGTGCTTTTTACTGTTGGACTTTTTTCCCTGTTTTTAACTGCACAGTTTTGTGCCCATAATATATATTTTGGAAGCCAATTTAAAAGAGGAAACGAGGACTACATATACAAGTAACAAGTACTGAGAGTGAGAATATCATAAAACTTCTTTGTAACATCAGATGATTGAAAAATCAGCATTCCATTTCGTAAGTAGTTCTGACTCACCGCTACAAGTCGTAGACATCTAAAATACGTCATACGTCTCAGAAATCTACAACGTGGTTTAGGACGCGACATTTTCTTTTTGTCTGATTTCCCTTACAAAGCAATATTATAGATTAAATAAAGTATCTACTTTATAAAACAACATTTGTTTTAAATATGCATAACTACCTTCAGAACTACCTTGTTTTATTTTTAAAAAAGAGCTTGACCAATAACTCGCTAATAGTGAGCAGAGCTTCCAAGCTGTATATTCATACACAATAGACTGGCATTATCTTCCTGTTTTTTGTTTAAAAACATATAATTCATGCAAAACCTGTTAACTTAATATGCATCAAGCATAGAGCTTCAACTGCATTCCATGTACAGACAACGTAAAATGTTCCAGAATGAACTATATCACGATGTTCACAGATCTTTAGAATCGTTGAATAATTACACTCATATCATTGACATACAAAGGATTACACATATGTTATATCGATCAAATGTATACAATACAGACATAAAGCACTCAATTGATACGTTATAATAATAAAATGTTTTTAATCATATTTGGTCTTATCATTTGTCCGGGGGTGGTCATATTGACTGAATGATTACCTTGATGAAATCTAGGCCGAGTTTGAAAATGGGTCATCTGGGGTCAAAAACTAGGACACTAGGTCAAATCAAAGAAAAACCTTGTGTATGCAATAGAGGCTGTATTTTTCAATTGATCTTCATGAAATTTTGTCAGAATAGTTACCTTGATGAAATCTAGGCCAAGTTCGAAAATGGGTCTTCCAGGATCAAACACTAGGTTACTGGGTCAAATAAAAGAAAAACCTTGTGTATGCGATAGAGGCTTGTTTTCAACTGAACTTTTAAACTTTTGGTCAGAATAATTATCTTGATAAAGTCTAGGTCAAGTTCGAATATAGATTATCCAGGGTCAAAAAATAGGTCACTAGGTCAAAAAAGAAAAAACTTGTGAATGCGATATAGGCTGTAATTTTCAACTGAACTTCATGAAATTATGTCAAAATAATTATCTTAATAAAATCTAGGCCGAGTTTGAAAATGGATTATCTGGGGTCAAAAACTAGGTCACTAGGTCAAATCAAAGAAAAAACTTGTGTATGCGATAGAGGCTGTATTTTTCAATTGATCCTCATGAATTTTGGTCAAAATAATTGCCTTGATAAAATCAAGGTCAAGTTGGAATATGGATCATCCAGGGTCAAAAACTAGGTCACTGTGTCAAATCAAAGAGAAACCTTGTGTATGCAATAGGGGCTGCATTTTACATTGTAAAATTAAGGTCAAGTTTGAATATGGTTTATCTGGGGTCAAAAAACTAGGTCGCTAGGACAAATCAAAGAAAAACGTTTTGTATGCGATAGAGGCTGCATTTTTCAATTGAGGTTGATGAAATTTAGTCAGAATGACTGCCTTGATCAAATCTAGCTCAGATTTGAATATAGGTCATCTTGGCTCAAAAACTAGGTCACTAGGTCAAATTGAAAAAAAATACTTGTTTACACTTAAGAGACCACATTTTGGTCCAGTCTGAATGAAAATTGGTCAGAATATTTGTTTTCATGAAATCACTAGGTCAAACATGTTTACACTGTTATGGTGTGTTTCTCGGGTGAGCGGCCTAGGGCCATCTTGGCCCTC
Source organism: Mercenaria mercenaria (assembly GCF_021730395.1). Taxonomy (NCBI): domain Eukaryota; kingdom Metazoa; phylum Mollusca; class Bivalvia; order Venerida; family Veneridae; genus Mercenaria; species Mercenaria mercenaria. The sequence goes on along the minus strand of NC_069362.1, from coordinate 85,387,030 downwards.
TTGTTTAGACTTTCTATCTATATTCAGCTGTGTACTATTCAGTACAATGAAATAATAACTGTACACTTTATTTAAGCTTATATGTTCACAGAGGTGAATGCTTTCGAATTGAAAGTGAACAGAGGAAATCTATGTAAGAATAGTTGATAACCTTAGCCTTGGGTATTAGCGTATATTCACTATTCTACACAATCATGCAATTATTCTTACAAGACAGTCCTGTGAGACAGGGCTTCTTTCTGAGTTTCAATCCGGCCAATTCCAGATGATTCTAGCTCGAGTATTTCGATAATTAGAAAACGAAAACTTCATATCTTGGAAATTCAAGACATTTATTAGAGATAAAAGAGACAATTCAGGTTTCCTCTAATTTGTACCTCGCAATGTCAGTAGTTTTTTTTTTAATTAGTTAGCAAATCTGTAAACGCGTGAATCAGTATAATTATGTAAGCACATTTATTTCGAATTTTGTAAAAATACAGTAAAATTCGTCCATTTAACTGCTTAAGTAGCCCGTGATAATCATCTGGTTGGGTATTCCTTACCTTAAAATCAGAATTGAGCGGACGAAAGTTTTTGACTAAATATTATTGCAACTAAAGTTACTGGCATAGAAAATGACTGATTGGAACGAGTTTAATATTTATAACTTTGAAGCAGAAATATCGAGAGTGAACCAGGAACGCAGGGGGAGTTACTTTGGAAATCGTAACAGTTTATTCCTGTAAAATTTTGCATGTGTGAAGATGAAATTTCAAATTGTTTTTATTTGATTTCCGCTTAATATTTCATTATGTATGTATACGTTAAATCGCTTCGTTAGTTTTGATTCACTCTCATATTTTGTGAAAATAATAATATAATGAAGAATGTCTAAAGCATTTTAAGGTTTCGATGGAGGCCTTGAGAAACAAAAATCAAACAACACCAAATCATAGAAAGAAAGAGTTGTTTGACATGAAAATTGAACAGCATGTAAAACATGTATATTACTTTACGAAACAAGTGTCAGTATACTGATATAAACATTGAATTCCGGAAAAGGGCTGCCAAAAGGGGCTCCACTTCCGGACAGTTAAACGCCTTTAAAAACTCACCATTTTCAAAGAACTGTTACACATGTTCGTTTTGATGCATTTGCAATAGCGTGCGAGTGGTGAAATTCGCATAACAGGTGGAACACAGTTTCAGCAATTGGTTTATCTTTATTTCTTTACAAATGGCATTCATTTTCAAAGGAGTACAACTGTTTTCGATTATTTTAAGTACAAATGGCAATTCATTTTCAAAGGGAGACAACTGTTTTCGATTATTTTAAGTACAAATGGCATCATTTTCAAAGGAAACAACTTTTTCCGAATTATTTTAAGTAATCTTGAGAAAAAGTTGTCTCCTTTGAAAATGAATGCCATTTGTAAAGAAAAAAAGATAACAATGCTGAAAACTATGTTCCACCTTGTTACGTGAAATTTCACCACTCGCACGCTATTGCAAATGCATCAAAACAAACATGTGTAACAGTTCTTTGAAAATGGTGAGTTTTTAAAGGCGTTTAACTGTCCGGAAGTGGAGCCCCTTTAGGCAGCCCTTTTCCGGAATTCAATGTTTATATCAGTATACTGACACTTGTTTCGTAAAGTAATATACATGTTTTACATGCTGTTCAATTTTCATGTCAAACAACTCTTTCTTTCTATGATTTGGTGTTGTTTGATTTTTGTTTCTCAAGGCCTCCATCGAAACCTTAATTTACCTGTATATTTTATTTTAACTATGATCAACACATTCCCTACAGTCCCCGTGCTCCTCTTACGATCGAATAAACATAACAACCTAGTCAGAGTGCGAACAACGTCGGACACAATGATTGAAATAGATGTAGGAGGACGAATAGGAAAATTCTCGATAAAACGCAGGCATAACTAAAAAGACTCAAAAAATTCCCAAATATAAATGGTGTTGGTTTGATCATAATTAAAGATTGATTGAATCGTGCCTGAAAAAGTTAATCTTGGATATTTGAAGACGGTTCTTTTCCAGAACCACGTTTAAGAAAGTAAAGACTTTTGATCTAAATATGATGAAACCTGTCAGAAGATTCCATAAATCCAGCCAAGTAAACGTATAGTAGAACGGTTTGTCTGAGTATGTCGAAGAGAGATAATATATGTGTAACACCGGTAACGTACATTAGCACGACAAGCACAACTCTATCCTCAAAAACTGTTTCATTGAAAGTAACACAGCGAGTCCAAGTACGTAAAAAGCTTTTAAAGCCGCTGTATGACGAGAGATTGCTACTGCGGTTGTGCAAAACGAAATATAATAACAATCTTTTTCAACAGTCTATCAATATTTGTATTTAAGTATCAAATACATTAGTACCAGCATATTTCATTCATATATACGAGAAAAAGCATGTGCTGGACCTCATTCCTTAAAAACTTCAAGCTGATTTTCTCACAGATGTCTGTCATTTATACAACCTTCAGAGCACACTTATACAGCCTAATTCTTTCTAACAAGGTATAATCGATACATTATTGGCTAAATCTCCAACAATCAATGTCACTTGAAAGCAGTAACTGTCGTCTTAAGACGCAAGCAGCGGTTTAAATGACGGCAATATGTTTTGTTACGCAGATATTGTTTCTGAATTTCTTACTTTATGTCTTTTTTTTCAGATTATTTAGACTTCTTCTGAAGAAATATTCTATTTTTGTTTTCAGAGACTTTGTAAAATAAACGTAAATATAATATATGCTTTACCTTAGAAGTCTTTAAACTAAAACGTTTTACAAAGGAAGACACAATTCAAACAAAATTTTGTTTCCTTCTGTTGATTGGCCGGCTAAGAATTAAATGAATAGGTTCATGTCTTAATTTACTTTATTTAATAGAGAATTATGCATGTATTTCATAATAATATGTACCAATAAATAGTTATGTCAACAGCTTGAGTAATACATCATCTCAAATGGTCTAAATTATCATGCTGTTTAATCTGCAGATTTAATTATTGTAGAGCTTATTCGGACTGTGATATGTATTCTTGTAAAAACACAATTTAACTTGATAACACACAAATAACACCAAGTGGTTTATATGTCCCGAAAACGTCTTGAGAACCTCACGAGTGCTTGGTAACTATTTCTGTGAAAACGCTTGCTGACACGTTGTAATAGAATGACCGATTGGAAGAACAGGTACCAGTTTGATCTTCTTGCCCTCAACAATAGGTGTAACTGTTAACAGTCACTTTCAGAGATAACTGCAGTGCTGTGTTTGTATAATTTGTAGGTTTGGATTTAGGTTATCTTTTGTGTCCAACATTTCAATAGAAGTTGCATGTAGTGCTTGTTTGGATGATGTCTTTTTATAACGCATCTAAAATACCTCCTGTTATCTGCCCTAGATTTGTTTGTAACTTTGCTGTTGTTCTCTTTTATGGACTTTGCCTCTTTACACTGGAATGTTGCAGCGTTTCAGCATCTTTAGAGGTAGTATGTATGGCTTTTTCAAAAAGTTATGCCTTTTCGCAAGTTAAAATTATGACTGAAAGTAACGTTTTCTGATTTTGTCCATTTTAATGAATACTTAATTTATACAAACGATTTACATTAAAAAAGGACATTGCTTGTGCATCATTTTCATCGACTCCATAACAGCAAACAGAATACATCCTGCCAATCAGAACAGCATGGTATGCGTTTTCTAGTTATACTTTACAATATCGAAATATTCAGATTGCAAGACATAAATGATCGTCGAAACCTCTTTCGTGTTCCGCACCAGTATTTTGGTTTATTAATTTACTTCAAGCATGGTTATATTTTTAAAAAATATTGCATATTAGCTGGGCTTATCTTGAGAAAAAAACGTTAATTGTGTTTGAGATGTTTCCGATATGAACTCTATAAAGACCTAAACTAATGAAATTTGACGATAAAATCGTCATTTGTAAACACAGCTATGGATTCCCTGTCATTTCCAACCGTCCTTAATCCCTAGTTAGCCGGAGACTTGAATTTTATAGGATAGATAATGATTTGAAGTTACATTATTGAAAATCCTTCAGACTGGATAATCTCTCAGTTTCACGAAGGGAATATTAAAGATATATTTTGTAAAAATTGATGGGCACTTTTGCATGGGAAAGCTGCAGTTTAATAACATAGTATCAACTCGTGTGGCAATAGGTAGCTATGCAACTAAATGAGACAAAATTGACTGATATTACAAACATATTACATGTACGAAGCTTCTAAAACGACGTGTATTGCCATTTTGCATTTATATAGAACGTAGAGTAAAATTGATCCTTACAAAACTTTACTGTTAAACAGCATATATTCCATGGCGATTTGATAAACATTGTGTCTGAAATCATTCGTCCTCCACCTCTATAATATTTATGTGTTATTAGATTTGTATCGAGGTAAATCTAATAATATATTATGACATGCGCGTCTCACTTACGAATTTTATATAGATGATTAAGCCCCAGTAAAATTGAAAATATTGTCGTTGACGCGACGACACAAATGATAACGTCGTCATGCACCAAGATGACATTTAAACGTTACTATGGAAAAAATAACGCTTTATTTTCCATTGTTACGTAATTAAGATTTGAAAACAAGACTTCGTATTCCCTCAAGAAAGGAGCATTGTTCATTTGTATACATGTTCCACATATTTTGAAAGCGTTGTATAAGTTTTCTATTCCGGGAATGCATCAAGACCAATGCAAAGAAACTTGTAATACCCGAGGTAATGTGGGGACTGAATCTGATCTTGCACATGTTTTTGAGTGCAAGGTAAGATCAGCCCCTCAATTTATCTTGGGGAGTCAGGTGGGTCATCAACCGATAAAAGCCATTGTTGATACCGCAGTCCAGGTAACTATCATTTCAGACAAGGTCTATAACAAACCGGAACCTAAGCTCCCTGAGGTCAAGAATGTTAAGGTCTTGACGGCAGGGAGGGAGTTGTCGGTAACAGGCAGCGTGGCTGGCCCACTCCGATTGAAAATTTGATCGAAATTGTATATTACTAAGACTGTGTATTTTGCATAATTCGAACTGCAAATGCCGTTAGGGGTTGAAGTTCTTTTAATAAAGGCCAATCGATCTTAGACGAGGGTAGTATAGTATTTGATGGTATGTACATAGCTCTTGATGCTGTAGTATAAACGGCTTTCAAACATCCTAGAGTTACAGTGGCTCAACGCAGCGTTATTCCGCCCCATTCTGTGGTCCATGTAAGATTGACATAGAGTTGGCTGATTATGTTATTAAACCATTGGACCAGTCTAAAGTATGGAAGCCTAGGGTAGTAAGGGATGGGTTCACTGATCTAGTTGTATGTGTCGTTTACCCCACATATGGCCATTTCTAAAGAAACCGCCCTCATGTTTTTATTTCGATGTAAATGAGATGTGGAATCAAAATGTGTAGTCCTGTTTGGCGCCATATAGCCTATACTGTGTTGGTGCGTCGTAAAACCAAAATAAATAAATAGATTCTGACTATTTGATCTTTTACCTATATTGTTTTGATAATTTTGGAATTCTGCAATTTATAAATTTATAGTAAATTACGTTTTCGACAAAGAAACAAGGTCATTTATATGACCATTAATCACAACAGTATTTCATGTCTTGCTTTCTCCCATAAGGGTCATAAATAAATATAGGTTGATTCTAAGAGATCTGAGACAGCGAGAGCTTTTCCAGTGTCCGAAATCATTGATGTGTCTGTTTATGAGAGGTAATAGGAAATGCAACACTCTCACGCCAAGTTTAGTTCCTGCGTACTTACTTACTGTAAGATTTGTTTTGAAAAATTCATTTTCTAAGTGTTAAAAATCCACCTTTATTTTATTCACCCTCAAATGTCGTAAAAAATATAATGAGTCTGTTGATGTCGTATGAAATCTTTGGTACGACAAACACCCACCAGCACCAGCTAAAGCAAACCAGTATGTTCAAAATCATTAAATAAACCCTGTGCTCACAAAGAATCATAAATAAAAACAATACAGAGTCAGTGTATGTGGATCCTTTTACAGACGGCAAGGGACACTTCGGGGTTGAGTTGAAGCTTTATAAAACAGAAACCTTAAGGAAAAAAGTTATAACAAGCTTCATTCAACACTTTCCAGTAGTTAATATTTAGTTATCCAATACATTTGTATGCAAATATCGGACCTTCTTCCTTTAATCATCCAAACTTATCATTTCCCAAGAAAATCTGTCATTTATACAACCACCAGCGCTACACTTATACTGCCTACTTCATTCTAACAAGGTATAATCGATACATTATTGGCTAAATCTCCAACCATTAATGTCGCTTGAAAGCTGTAACTGTCGTCTTAACACGCAAAGTGGCGGTTTAAATAACGGCAATGTTTTGTTACGCAGATATTATTGTTACTGAATTTCTTCATTTATGTCCTAGACCAAATAATTGAGACTACCTTTTAAAGTGATATCTTATATACTGTTCTTCAGAGACTTATCTCTGTTACTTAAACGTAATAGTTTTAAAAGATTTACTAGTATCCAAGAAATTTTCAAACACTTTACCCAGAAATATTCAATTCCACCAATCATTGAATTTTATCTGTTAACAGGTCAGCTTAGAAATTACTGTCTTGTTTCATTTTCATGGTGTATGATACATTTCTTTCACAGTATGTATCAGTAAATAATTATGTCCACAGCTTGAGTAATAAATCATCTGAATTGGTCAAAATTACCATGCTGTTTAATCTACTGCTAAATTAGATAAATACTAGTTTGGATTGGTTTGTTAACGATTTTTTTTATGTAACATGCATGTACAATAAATACAATCTGTGAATGTTTTCAATCAATGTTAAGTCCAAAGCAAGGAGGTGAAGATACTAAAACATAAACATAAAAATATTAATGCATAGATAAAAGCAGGATGCTTTCTTTTGATATCAATGTGATCCGACGAGGCTGATATGGTCTAGAATGGGTCAGATTTATCGAACCCTTCACGCCCATATCTGTCGAGCCTGATAACACAGTAGTCTGTTATTCTAGTGTTATGTAACCCATTCACAATATTTCTGCATCTTATTTTTAAAAATCACTCCTTCATTCAACAATTAATATTTTGAACATTATTCTGTTCCCGCGTTCTTCATTTTTACACTCGATCTCATTCAAATGGCTCTTCAAGACTTGCATCAAATACACCCTACCATCCCTGTGTTATGTGAATCACTGGTGCTAAGCGGACTTTCGTGTACAAACCAAGGCAACACTAAGATTAAATAAGTAACATTCGAAAGCGCCACTTAGCCGAAAACAAATTCTCGGTCTATCTACCTTTAATACTCCATTTTCGCCAGTAGAAAATGGTCGGAGACCCACAATAACATGACTACATAGAGAAGCTTAACTTGTTACAACGACCAGCTACCAGTTTTAAACAAATGGTGACAAACGACAAGGTAATATACATTTTTTAAAATTAGCACTTAAAAAGCCATGGGCTTACCGTTTGGTATTGTTTACTCCTTAGCAGTCAATATTATTTCGATTTCATTTAAGCACATACATTTTTAGAAAACCATGTCAGGCAACACTTATCTGAACTTCTATTTATTGCATTCAGAATGACATAGATGTAAAAACAAGTCCGTTAATATGGACGAGGCCAATTTTGTTATTTGGTCATTGACTTGACAATAACAAATAGAAGGCAAGTGTTATATGGCAGTTTTCATAGCAGTTGCATCATAACAAATAAGAAAAAAAAAAAACACATTGAAGCGCAAGGTTTTCTACATCATGTTATGACAACCTGTCTAACAACATCAGGTATCTCTAAAGAGGATGTATTCAGCGCAATGGGTTAAGTAAATACAAAATATATATTTATCAAAAAGGCTAAAGTTTTTCAACGCATTGATAAATCTTATTAATTTGAATCAAGTCCTAATGATATATCTTTACATTTTGTTCTCAACTAAACTATTAGATACTAATTGTAATTAAAATATCAACAGAACATTACATAAAAAGATCAATAATTACACTCGCTTTCAGTGCAAAATGTGACAGTACTTGTACAGTATTTAACATAATAAAATCACGATGATCACATCAGAAAATGTACATCACTCCAAAAATAAAACAAATTTTGTACAAATATGACATGAATCCTGCCAATACTTGACAGGCACACTTGACAAAAAATTATCAATATCTTAAAATTTCGTTGGTGTTCTGCACCAATATTTTTATATATGCTGTGATTTGATAATTTGCTTAAAACATAATTTTCATAGGAATTGTTTTTCTGTTGCTTTATCTTGAAACTTATTAATTCTATTTGATTTAAAATTATCCGATAGTGACTCTATAAAGCCTAAAATAAATGTAATTTGAAGATATAAATTGCCATATGTAAACACTGTTATGGATTCGCTGTCATTTGCAACCGTTCTTAATCCCTAGTTAGACCGATAATTGAATTTAATAGGACAGATAATGATTTGAAATTACATCATAAAACATGTACATTATCGAAAACCAACAGACTTTGTAATCTCTCAATTCAATGAATAGAATATCAAAATATATTTCTAAAATTGATTTTAAGTGAAGCGGTTTGGCATGACTTTAGAAGAGTGAATATCAAAAGGTTTTGCCCTGATATTACAGTCTCAGGAAGAATGTGTAACGGTATATTTTGTAAGTTTAGACTGAAAAATAAAAATACTTTTTGAATTGTTAACACCATATTTCAGCAATAATGAAAAAACGATGTATAACATTTTTGTATACCGTCAAGAAAATGAACAGTTTTTCAGTTCTTTGCTTTTGAACATACTTTGAAAACGATGTTTTACTAATATCGCACACGCGAAAAATATGCCATTTAGGCCGAAGTTTTGTTTTGTTTTTATTGGGTTTAACGTCACACTGACACAATTATAGGTCAAATGGCGACTTTCCAGCTTTTATCACGGATAATCACCTGGGTAGAACCACCGAATTTCCGTTAGCTAGCTGGATTACTTCCTCAAATGGAGAATTCAACGCCCCGAGCGAGGGTCGAACCGACAAGTGATCTGAAGTCAGAGATCTCAACGAATGCCCTTCAAGGTCAAAGAATCCTGGTGTTTCTCTAGTCCTACTTTAATCCGTGCACAATTACTCCCAATAAGAATGGTGTTTCCTGATCTATGTGATTCATACGCTATATTTATGCGCTTACACGGAACGGACCTCTTGCACATCCATGAATAGCGCTAGTGACCATTTGGATGATTTGCAGAATCCCGCTGTAGCTGATACCCATAAAACGTGTACAATAGCTTTCATTTCTTGTGTTTACAGTTTACAGTAGCTTGCTACAGACATGTGATTGCTTTTTATAGTCATAAGAAAATCATAATAAATATCATCAACATTTTTAATTGATGTTTTCAAATTTCGAATAGAATAGACATAAAGACACGTCAACCTTAAAATTGTAACCGCCTTCAGATAAAAATACAGTTCCAGATTATTATTAACAAGAAATATCTTTAAAAATGATGGTCGGCGAATTGTAATAAGGAATAGTCTGCCAATATCGTAGGAAAATGTGACTTCTGATGGTATTTTTTGTTAATGCTCGGATATTAGTATAAAAGTGTTACTTAGGATCACACATGAAATGTAAAAGGGGCTGTCACCTTCTACCTTCTAGGGTTCCTCATTACTGTATAAATCTGGCATAATAATAATATTACAGTATAATGGGATCAAAGGTCAAATGAGTGCATTAACAAATAAACTATGCCGCTATGCACTCGTTTTATTTTCATATAACCATCGCAATTGGTTTAGATATTGTGTCTCAACGCCCTTTAGTATTTTGTAAATACAACTGATGATAATTTAAAAATATATATAACATATTATATCATTATAATATATAGAAAAATATATATCTGAGAAAAGTGGTATCCGATGGTAAAGTGTGTAATACTTGGCATGTTTGTTATCTTTATATGTGGATCAACTGCAGAAATATTTTGGTACTGTCGTATCCAACGGTAATTGTAATGTAATTTCAAGGTCACACACATGTCAAGGTCAAAACCGAACTTTGAAAATGACTTCTAAAGTTTAAAGATGGCAAAATGGTGTGTACATTGATAATATACTCAACAAGTTTTCTAACTCCACACCTGTTTTTTTTCCTTTTATCGCCAAATTTTTACAGATTTGCTGGAATGTATCACACAATGTTTAATGATTACTTTATTATTATAAAACATAAGAACGATCATAGCCTGATTTCAATTCATTTAACCGGAAGGATAACAATAAGGTAACGCTTAAATTAAATGTCAGATAATTAGTAAATTCCAAATCACACCAATATACGTTGATCCTATGAATTAAATGAAATTCAAATCATTGTAGTCTGAATGTTCAACTATGTTTGGTTGGAACATCCGAACAATATTAATTTTATATTAGGTTTGTGACGTCATTAATGACACTACATTAATAACAAAATTGTTTGATCCCGCCGATGGCAGTACCTGCCGCATAGAGACCAGCACCAAGTTTCATTCATTCTGTGACTTTCTATTATTGGGTTACCTTATTTCAACTGTCTTAGTTCAACGAATGTACACGCAATTGATATCGCTGTTATGTTTATTTAATTGAACTGGTCATTAAACAATGTGTCTAATTTTCATTCAAATCTGTCAAAATTTGGTAGAGATAAAAACAAAATGTCATGTGTGGAGTTATTGAGTAAATGATTTATTTATAAAATGACACTGCAAATGCATTTCTTGCACTTCAGGCACAATAAAATTTGAATTTAAGCTTTGAACTGACTATAAAAAGAATATTTACATATTGAACCCCTTTGAGAAATGTGTGCGAAAGAGAAAATAATGGTAGGTTTTGAGGAAGAAGATTACAACGGACAATGAATTACACACACACATATAAAAATTCTTACACAAACAGTTTAAGTCACTTTACTGTCATGTATACAACCAAGTATTATTGTATTATTAGCCCAATAAGGAGAGCGCAGATCTAAGAATCGCGGGGTCGTGAGTTCGATCCCTCGGAGAGGTGTATGTTCTCCATAACGATTTGATAATATACATTGCCAGGAGTAATTTCGTCCTCCACTTCTGAATCATATAGAGAAGTTGGCAGATACTTGCGGGGAAAAGTCTTGTATTTGTAGATACTCCAGAAATACCATTTAGGTTAATTTTGACCGCCGTTACATGACTGAAATATTGTTGAAAGTAGCATTTACATATATGAAATGCTTCTCCAGCTCCTAAAGAAATGATTTCAATACTGGTGATGATTCATTATATGATATATATTTATGTTACTTTGTCCACGCGGTGATGGTTAAACAGGACCATTTGAGAGGAATAACTGAAATATTGGTTACATTATAGGTGTTTACAGTACATGCACGGTAAAAAACAAAACAGAACAGATCTGTAGGATTTCAACTAGTTAATCTATACACTATTTCTTTGATTTGCTGTAATTTCTTTCCTTTTTTACTATCGGTCAGACATTTATCATCATATTTTATGTATTTGTAATTAAGTAGCACATTTCAAGAAATTTCACCGAAACTTTAAATGCGATATTTGCATTATTTTATTATGAAAATTCAAACATTTGTTTTATTTTATAACATCCGATTCCTCCTTGATACATTGCGTTTGCATTACCCGGTTCTATCACCAACAAATCACTCGGAAATCTAACAGGAAAACAAACATGCATTACCCCTATATTCACAGTCATACAGATCACACTAATAACATTCGATATACTTTCAAAATTCACTGACAATTATTAAGCCTTTGTGAAGTTATGCCATCTATAGAACCAGCATAAACATATAGTTACAAAATTGTAGATGTTGAAAACATTTGAAGAGTGGTTAACAGTTCTTATTATAGCCTAATGTTAATGTGCAAATAAATCATTTTTTAGTTGATTCAAAAATATGAAGAGAACCATTTTCATGCTAATGGAATGAAAAAAAAGACAATTTAACATTTGCAGTTATTTAATATCTAAATCTAAACTTTTATATTGCCTACTATTTGTACATAAATAGTATTTCTAAACGCCCACCAATTCCTGAAATTACTACAGCACATACATAAACCACTGAAAAAGAGTTTTTATTGACAACATAGACCATTTTAGATAATGTTTAAGAGAATTTTCACATTTCATACTATCTCACAAAATGACTTAATTAAACCGAGTTTCCTATTTATTTCGTCCTTGAGTTCCATGCTTCCGAAGGAATACTTAGACCTGTCAACTGTTAGTACAGTCAAACTATGTTCGCTAGAGTTCGACGGGACAAGTAAAATGTGTTCGCAATATCAGTAGTACAAGTCAACTTGAAGTATACATTATATAGACGATGAGGTCGAACCAATAGTAGTAAGCGAATAATCCGATTTCGAGCAAACGAAGTTTGGCTGTACTAGTCTTTATAAAATACACGCCATAGATTTTTTTTCTACCTGTACTGTTCATGCAGGCAATCATACAGACATTCAATCGATTGTTAGCCTGGAAACGGAAGTTTTAGAAACATGAGAAAGATAGCTTTCATATACGAACATAAAATCAGAGCATACGGAAATTTCAGTTCGTTGTAGAAAAAGTACTTTAGTCGTTTCGAATTTTGCCAGTCTCAAATGCAATATATCTACACGAAGAATTTTTTTTACTTCTCAAATTCATAATCATCACCAAAAAAGTACAAGATATACTAAAAATTAGCAAAAATGGCGAAAATCTGAAGTTTATAACCAAAAATGCACTTATTGACCTTTGACCTTGTGCTGTGACCTTACTATGACCCTGAGAAGGCGACAGCCCCCTTGAAACTTTTCCAATTTTCATAAAGTTAACAATGAACATGGCTGTCGGGCATTAACAAAAAATGCCATCAAAGGCAATTTCTAGGCCTCTTTTTTGGATATATAGGAAGACTAGAAAGAAGTTTATCATCTAACATTCATCTTTCATCTAACATTTTTCAAATTGCAAAACTAAACACCGCACTTTAACAATTTAAATGGTTCTCTTTTAATTTTTCGCAAAGGTTTCGTAAGGTTGTAATTTTGTTTCGTTTATCCTTAGACGAATAATTACAGCAGTAGTTTGATGAAGATTCATGAAGCGGTTCATGAGAAGAGGTCATTAAACGTGTTTATATTTTTAGCTTAATTGGTCCCTATCCCCATTTGTAACAAAATAGCAGGAGACCTTACGATATTGTTACACATCGAGTTTGATAAAAATCCATTACATTTTAGTGGTTAATGCGAAGAAAAGCATATCTACTTTTAGCTATAGTGGTCCCTAATAGGGCCCAAGTTCATATATAAATAAATTTGGAAGAGGGCATTAAAATGATGCTCCAGACCAAGTATGACAAAGATCCGCCAAGCTGTTCATGAGACCCTGTATAAAGGCATTTCTAGTTTTAGCTCTAGCAGCCCCTAAAAGGGGTCAAATGTCCCAGCTGAACAAAGTTGGCTGCGGGCCTGATAAAGATGCTACAAATCAAGTTTGATTAGAATACATGAGAAAAAATCAATTAAAGGATTTTTTTATTTATTATTTTTATTTATTTCTAAAATAGGCCAACTGATCCCGCTTTAACAAATAGCATATCCGCTATTCATGAATCTTTGGACAATGACGTCACACCTATAAAAAGTGAAGGTCAAGCAAAACATACAATTGTAATTATTTCAATATTTCTGTTTCATAAAGTTCGACTGTAGTCATATCACATAGATAAACTGTATGCAGCGTACCTTCATTTCAGAGTAATGAGATTCAGTCATTATATAGCATATATATAATAAAACAGATTTCAACTGAGTTCAATATTTGCATACCATACTAAAGAAAAATATTCATATATAATAAATCAGTTAAATAATTTATAACAAATGTATCAAAGCAAACAAGTACTCATTTTAATATGCAATCTGAATAAGTCACAAAAGCAAGAAACCTTTTCATATACAGACGACAATTGTAACAAGGAAAATCTTTTAAAAAGCACTTCTCTACATAAAAGATTCTTATCACACCCTTATTCATGTGATACGCAGACCGTATTCAGCTCTTTCTTTAATTGATATATGTTGGTATTTGAACAGGTTTTTATCATATTTATTAAACTTACTTATCATTTTGAGATATATCAATATTCTTGCTAAATATACTGAGCCAAAGTTAGTTTTAAAACTGTGAACAGCGTCGTTTAGGATAAACGCTTTGTCTACATTTCATTCAGCGTAGCACAATCAACAGAGTGAAAGAAATTGACACTCTTGTCCAATCAGGCAGAGTGTTGCATAAATCTTCCATTTTGATAAATTATCTATAATGCTTTATCAAGTAGTTTGATTTGCAAACTGAAGTCACGTGGCATAGGTAACGAAAACGAATTTAGACGGCGTCGCCGAAAAACGTCCTTAAATCCAGGTAAAGAATCACATTCGATTCGATTCAGCTTTGATCTTTGCCGCTATAGAAAAAAGTTTAAGCTATGATTAAACGTGCATTTTGATTTTTTTTGTTTCCAATTTTGAAAATCTATTTCGAACGATGCTATTTTGTAAATGCTTTTTGTGAATGACGTCAGATCGCGCGAACATACTCGTGGAAATTGTCATGCTATTATTGTATTCGAAATTAAACGCTTAATTATTTCTATACAAAACATATGGTGAATGCAAATACAAGATATTATTGTCGTAATTTTCACAGTGAAGTCATGCAATTATCAAGCTTCAACAATAAATAACTGACAATTCTACCGTAAAAGTACAAATGAAAAATATAAAAGAGTGTTTTCATGTGTAGCATGTGCAAAATTATTTTAGAAATAAAAGCAAAGATCTGTGCTAGAGAAAATTCAGAACATGATATCAGGCTCGGACGTTTTAAGAATTATATGAAACACGCAAATGAAATACTTTATTTTATTTTTATATTATTGTACACGCGTGCCGCTCTTGTCAGTTTATAAAGTATATTTCTATGTAACCTTACATTTTTTTTTCATAGAAAAAATTATAAAAGTGCATCACAGGACAGTTATCTATATCCCTGCATTTTGATTCTGGCTTTAAATTAAGGTATTTCTGCACGTTAGGATCAATTTTTTTCTACAATGTAGAAATTGATTAAACCCTGGTTTTTCAAAATTTCAGAATATACTTGGATAATGCATCAAATGAAAAAGATAGGGTCGTGTGCTTGATTTTTTGCTAATTTGAAAAATTTGGACCTCACGCAATTTTTCATAATGGTAGTCTATGAGAAAATCATAACTTTCATAACATTTTCACGAATAGAATTTTTCTACAATGTAGATTTTAATGAAACTTCTCAGTTGTAAATACACATATGGCTTATAATGTGGCGAAATAAAATGTATAGGACCGTGTGCTTATTTTTGAGATATTTGACCATGAGTAAAGTGAACCGCACAATTCATGCGAATTTTAAGACATTATTTTGTATCATTTAACGTGTCAGCTGTTTTATTATCATATTTTGACTTTAGAAAGATAGCAACAGTGTCATCGTAATAAATTTACTCACTAGTTGCCATTAATTTATAAGATACTTTTCATTTCCGTACGCCGAATCCAGGCTTTATTCTAGGTTTCCCGGATACTAGTAAATGACGTTACGCCATCACTTCCGGTTTATCGAACGTGCAGAACTACCTTAAATAAGAAAAGGTATAGCCAAATATAAATAACTTCATGACTGTTGTGCATTATTGCGAGGTAATGCTACCCTGGGTGTAAGGTGCAGGTTTTAATACACAGTCTAGTGCAAAAAGTATTGGTTAAAAATGGCGGCCATCTTGAATTTTTGTAGTTTGCAGAGCTTAAACATTTCATGTTAGAGTGCTATATATATAAAACACAAAACAAATTAACATTCGTGAAAATCTTACCTCAATACTATGTTAAATGTCCCTTTAACTTGATGACATTCAAAATTTGCCTTGGGATGCTGTCATAGAGATTCTGAATGAACAGTACTGGAATGGCTGACCAAATGGCAAAAATATTGTTGTACAACTCTTCATCAGAATTAATTAAATATTGTCTTTCACATAATTTTCCTTTGATATATAGCCACACGTTTTCAATAATGTTAAGATCGGATGACGACTGTGCTGGCCAAGACATAATTTTTATATTGTTTCTTGATATATATTATTGGGTAACCCTTGAACGGTGGACCGGTGCATTGTCATCTTGAAATAAGTAGGAAGCATTTGGGAAATATATTGCAATTACTAGCCATATATTGTCTTCAAGAATGTTAATGCTCTTTTCAGAATCGGTATTTCCAATTACTTTTGTCAGAGTTCCAACACCAGCAAATGCACCCCCACACCACAACAAAGAACTTTCCGTTTGCCCTTGATGGAATTAAGTTTGGTCTATAGCCTTAACCGTTCTTTCTCCAAACGTACACCCTGTTATTATTACCTTTTACAACTTGGCACTAATCAGATAATATAACTTTATCCCACTATCCATTTACAGCCCATCTTCTCTTTTATAAACACCAAGAAAGTCTTTTCTTTTGGTTCTCCACCTTGATCACAACATTTTTCCTGTTAATTCTCCTTTTAAAACCATGCTTGCTCAAATGATACTGCAAAGTACGTTAAAATACTTTTCTTTCCCTGTCTTCATTAAATTTAGACGTTACATCTCTCAAACTGTCCCTTCTGTTCTTTTTCACAATCTGCTCTAACAGCCTGTAAGCTCCATCTGTCACAATGTTAGGTCTGCCACTTCTGGATTTGTTTTCTACAGAACCAGTTGCTTTAAACTTTTTCAAATCATTAAACACAGTGCTGTATGGTATATCCAAAGTTTTACAAATCTTACTTGGTTTAAATCCCTTTTCATATAGATCTACAATAACATTTTCTTATCAGGTGTAAGGTCCTGTCTTTTCTACCCATGTCTGGCAACAAATAATAAATTTTATTCAATGTCATTGATGATGTCATTGATGATGTCATATTCTAGGAAATGCTTTGACATGTTTATATCAGTAAGGACAAGGTCAATATTTGTTTGCAAACAAATAAAGTTACATGTAGTAAACCCATCTTATTGATTTTCAAATCCAAGATGGCCGCCATTTTTAACCAATACTTTTTGCACTAGACTGTACCTGCAATATACGCAAGTATGACGTATGACATCCAGTTACACCCGACTTCTTGACTCCGAAATACCTTCATGATATCATTAATCAATGATTAGAGAAAGTTTTTTTTGATTTTCCGAGCAAGTTGACTTTAAAAGTCAGACCTTTAAGAACTTCATTAGGAATTTATAAATCCTTTTTAAGCAGACCAATAATTGACTGGTATGATTGTGTTTGTCTGATTATGCGAGAAAATGAATTGTGCAAACCTTTCAATCCACCGGCTTAAGCATTATTATGAGACTCCATGAATCAAATGGGCCAGGAATAATAACAGTTACGAGTCAAAACAGGAGGCGATAATTTACAGCCCAATTTATATTTGGTCACATTAGAAGTATTTCCTGAATATGAACATTGTGCTGTATGTACATTCATGTGTATACAATATATAAATAGTACAAACAATTTAATGGAATGGTATAAATTTCACTTTGTTGCATTGGTATGTAAATCATTTTGCCATTGATGTTGTGCATATATGATGCAGACATATTTGACCAGTTTACATTCATTTTACTACAATATGCTACTGGAAAATTACTTTTAGTTTGTTATATAGATCTAACAGGCATAATAGAGGTAATGTAGGGATAATACACGTTTTTGTTTATTAACGTCTGCAGAAGCCCACGGGAATGTTTGTGAACGAGACCAAGGGTCAAGACGTTAATACACAAAACAAACGTGTATTGTCGTTATTCTTGCAAAAAAAACATGACACGAAGACTGTATTGTTTTCATATGTTATGACTTTACGATTCCGGTACAATTTTTAATTCCCATTCTGTTACTCTTGGAAACGGTAAACATGTTTTAGATATCCATAACCAGGGCCCACAAATCAATAACACTACCAAAAGTATGTATAATTAAATGTATTTAAACGAGTTTTTTTTCATTTCTCGTTATTACAACCATGACATTACCCATAATGTTGCATATTATTTAAAGATTCGGTAAAGAGGAACACGTTTTCAAGAATAACAAGCAAATTCGATGAATTGGTTTGCCCCGCCGAATGGGTTTGTGGTGAGGAATGGCAAAGAAATATATTATATAAAAAGTTAAGGATGTTACTAAGAAGCAAATAATTTCATGACTGGGTAACATTTGAACTTAAAAGAACGGATGTCCTTAAGAGAGCACAATCAAGTAAGAAATGGAACGTGGGTGGTAGGGGCGGGGGGGGGGGGGATATTGATAAATATTCATGGAATTTTTGAGAAAAAAAATGAATAAAGAATGAAAAAATAAAACAATTGGGGAGGGTTGGGTGGGGGTGTGACCGGGTGAGCTAGTAAAAGACATAGTCATCTTAGCGACTGGACCAATTTCATTGATAAAGATATATTAGGCGTAGTCACTTCCCGGTGTCATATAACTCATATCGTGACAAACACAAGAAAATAGAATAATCAAAGGCTCAAAGGTAGAAAACAACATACTAAAATGATGGAGTGAGTGAGATAGTTAGATTTTACGGCGAATCGACACTAAAAGACCATATATCGCCGAAAACAAATTGTTTTGAAAATATTAATTGTAAAGCATCTCTAAAAACAATTATATAAAAATGTATTTACATATAAAGGGTTATAAACATAAATTGTAAAGCATCTCTAAAAACATTAATGTAAAATGTATAAACATGTAAAGGGTTAAAATATCAGTGGCAAACAAAAGTATTGCAAAATATGTGAACAAAAATATATGATGTTCAGATTTTGTGATAAATGGGAGTTTGGTATTGAAAACTAAAAGTAACAGGAGTAAGAATCGGCTAACAAAATGTTCCAGCCATCAGTTTTGATAACAGGACTGTGCTTCGAACTTCTTAACGTACGTAATAGAGATAAGTACAGTTATATAAAATTAACAAATACAATGAAACCCTATCCAATATAGGAATGTCTTTTATTTTTTTCGGCGACGCCGTCTAAATTCGTTTTCGTTACCTATGACACGTGACTTCAGTTTGCAAATCAAACTACTTGATAACGCATTATAGATAATTTATCAAAATGGAAGATTTTTGCAACACTCTGCCTGATTGGACGAGAGTGTCAATTTCTTTCACTCTGTTGATTGTGCTACGCTGAGTGAAATGTAGACAAAGCGTTTATCCTAAACGACACTGTTCACAGTTTTAAAGCTAACTTTTGGCTCAGTATATTTAGCAAGAATATTGATATATCTCAAAATGATAAGTAAGTTTAATAAATATGATAAAAACCTGTTCAAATACCAACATATATCAAATTAAAGAAAGAGCTGAATACGGTCTGCGTATCACATGAATAAGGGTGTAATAAGAGTCTTTTATGTAGAGAAGTGCTTTTTAAAGATTTTCCTTGTTACAATTGTCGTCTGTATATGAAAAGGTTTCTTGCTTTTGTGACTTATTCAGATTGCATATTAAAAAGTACTTGTCTGCTTTGATATCTTTGTTATAAATTATTTAACTGATTTATTATATATGAATATTTTTCTTTAGTATGGTATGCAAATATTGAACTCAGTTGAAATCTGTTTCATTATATATATGGCTATATAATGACTGAATCTCATTACACTGAAACGAAGGTACGCTGCATACAGTTTATCTATGTGATATGACTACGGTCAAACTTTGCTTATGAAACAGTAATATTGAAATAATTACATTTGTATGTTTTGCTTGACCTTCACTTTTTTTATAGGTATGACGTCATTGTCCAAAGATTCATGAATAGCGAATATGCATTTGTTAAAGCGGGATCAATTGGCCTATTTTAGAAATAAATAAAAATAATAAATAAAAAAATCCTTTAATTGATTTTATCTCATGTATTCTAATCAAACTTGATTTGTAGCATCTTTATTAGGCCCGCAGCCAACTTTGTTCAGCTGGGACATTTGACCCCTTTTAGGGGCTACTAGAGCTACAACTAGAAATGCCTTTATACAGCGTCTCATGAACAGCTTGGTGGATCTTTGTCATACTTGGTCAAGAGCATCATTATAAGGTCCTCTTCCAAATTTATTTATATAGGAACTTGGGCCCTATTAGGGACCACTTTAGCTAAGAGTAGATATGCCTTTCTTCGCATTAACCACTAAAATGTAATGGATTTTTATCAAACTCGATGTGTAACAATATCGTAAGGTCTCTTGCTATTTTGTTACAAATGGGGATAGGGACCAATTTAGCTAAAAATATAAACACGTTTAATGACCTGTTCTCATGAACCGCTTCATGAGTCTTCATCAAACTTCTGCTATAATTATTCGTCTAAGGATAAACGAGACAACATTGCAACCCTACGAAACTTTGCGAAAAATTAAAAGAAAACCATTTAAATTGTTAAAGCGCGGTGTTTAGTTTTGCAATTTGAAAAATGTAAGATGAAAGATGAATGTTAGATGAAAAATTCTTAAACTTCTTTACTTATTACAATTCGCCGACCATCTTTTTTAAAGATATTTCTTGTTCTTATTAAAATACTATAATAATGTTGTGTTGATGTGGACAAAATAGTCTTACTCTTTTTCCGCATGCTTACTAAAATGTCTATCATATGTTTGATATACTCTCCAAAGGCTTAAGGTGACGACAGTTAACAGTAAAGTCGTCATTTTGTAAACCCCACTATGTGTTCTCTACTGCTTACAATCACCCTTTATCCTACATGAATTTAATAGGACATGTTAATCATATAATGGGACATTATATGCAGTAGCATTTGAATCATATGTAATAATTTTGGTATCATTCATAGCTTTAATAGAAGCGTAATGCAATACATTTGCCACGATTGCATACCTGTACATTTATTGAAACGCATCTTTCATGCAATCGGTAAATATCATATGTTGACTATTAATTCTGTTTAGCACGGGTCAATTGATTGCCTGGTAGGCTAATAGTATGACACTGTTTAAAGGTACAGTATGCCAGACAGAAATTGCGAATCCCGATCAAGGAAAATCAACCACACTTATAAATACATTGTATTTCTAAAAGATCAGTAAAATCAGACTTCTATAGAAATATTCACTAGAAGTTTAAAAAGTTTAAAAGAGTCTGCAGCTTAGGAACGTACCGACTGGCACATTTTCTTCGCAATCATTTTGTATATAAGCAAATAACATTTTATTTCCTTCACTTAATAGTCCATTACTGAATATTACTTCGAATTGAAATAACTACGTACAAAGTTCTATTTGAAAACAAATTAGATACATACTGTAAATCTAGTACTTAAAATATTCTACAGACTGAAGCTTCTTATAGCTGCGAGGTTTTACCATTTTTACTGCGAGGTTTTACCATTTTTACTATATATATATATATATATATAGTAAAAATGGTAAAACCTCGCAGCTATAAGTAGCTTCAGTTTGTAAAATGGTAAAACCTCGCAGCTATAAGTAGCTTCAGTTTGTAGAATATTTTAAGTACTAGATTTACAGTATATATATATATAGTAAAAATGGTAAATATATATATGTAGAGCATTATTACGGTACTTCATTAGCCTAGTGGTAGAGCGTCCGCTTCGAGTGCGGGAGGTCGTGGGTTCGAGGCGCCAACGAACAAGCTTTAAGTATCACAGAAAAAAAACAGTATCGGGTCAGATTGAAGGAATGATTATAAGTAAATATTGATGCCGGAATAAAATAATTGCCATACATAAATGAAGCGTTTTAAAAGTCCTTTGGTGTATCTTCTGAACATGGGTTCCTGAGAATGTCTATAATTAACACATTTGCAATACCCACCGCTTTCCCGTAGACCTGAATGTATATTGTGTAACTGTTCAAGCAGTTTCCATGTCTTATTTAAGTTATAGACTCAAGTTAATCATTTCCTTAAGGAATCTGTCATTTATACAGCCATAAGTGCACACTTATACCGCCGTAATTTGTACTAACAATGCATAATCGATACGTCACTGGTTAAAGCTCAAGCCATCAATGTCACTGGAAAACAGTAATTGTGGTCTGCACACGCACATTTGATGTTAAAATGACAGAAATGTGTTTTGTTACGAGAATGTTATTATTCTCAGAACTTACTTTTTTGTCCTGGTTCAAGTGATTTTTGATTAGTCTCTGCAAGTAATTCTTTAGAACTTTTTAACAAATTTGCCAAGTTTTGATACACTTTGTCCATGATCTATTAAACAAATCTACAAGGAGAGTTTTGGTACTGTTTGTCCAAGATATATTAGGAATATCTATAAAAAAGAATTATAGGTGGATGGAATGCAGCCAAGCAACGGGTATGTGTCTATGTTCATAACAGGTAATGAAACTTGAAACCCACACGTCTCCTAGCTATTGCTGTAATGGATTTCCATATAAAAGTAACATTGAATGTAATCCAGAATTTCAATGGACCAGAAACGATAATAATATAGAATAGGGCGACTTGTTATGGTGGAAACACCGTACTTACATACTAATGTTATGAAGGCTAAAAACGGCATAAGAAAAACTCTAGTATAATCTGAATTGAGTATCTTACGTTCTTCTCCTTGACGAGCTTATGATAAGTATAATAATAATTATTATTATTGTAATACTTGTATGTAGATATATAATTCATTTCATCCAGAGCAGTATGCATTGAAGTCTAACATAAGTTTGTTAACAACTTGAAATATTAACCAGCAACGTGAAGCATAAGACTTGGCATTTGTTATTAGTACCGATGTTTGTTACGAACTTTCATATATCATATTTTCTACACTAAGCACAACGTCTAGAGAACAAAACTGCTCGGATGACTGTTTTACAGAACCAGAAAAGCTGTTTTGTTTCAAATATTTTCCTTTAAAGCAAAGAAATTCAAAAGAAGGTTAACTATTGCTAAGTCTACTCCATCATTGTATAAGATAATGTACAAATTGTTTTAACAATCTAAACATGTTTCTTCCAAAGTTTCCTTGTATACTTTATTTAGAACAGTGGAACTGTATCTTACATTTTTAAATCTAAAATTATAAATTGTCCATCCCGCGTACATAGCGGTAATTTTCGTCAATAAGAAAAAACTTGTTTCTTAAGTATATTTATTTGAATGTAATTATCGGAAGAGGTGTTACAGGTGTTAGTGGCGACATACAAAAATTCAGTCTTATTGAAATTTAATCATATTCCTTTTTCAATTATTTTTTATCATGTCTCAAGGCTAAACCTGCATTTATATTGTTTCATTTATTGATGAGAACCTTTTACACAAGTTGAACTTTATAAGATTGATAGACCGGTATCATTGCCACAAAATCATAAATCCCATTTGCAACTCTTACGATGAATGATAATGTAATGCTCATCTCCGTCACTAGGAAACTTAACATGACTGAAGAGGTAACGATCTGACAAATATATATAAGTGGAACACGAAAGAAAAATATTTATCAACTTTCAAATGTAGAAAACCCTCGTTATTTATATCTAACTTTAATAAATATGCAAATTAATTGCGTATGTAGAGCTATTATATGCGACGTTGCTCATTGCAGACCTGGAGCGGTCTTCTGCGCATGTCCGGAAGTGATTATCAGTTGAAGCGCACGGCAAAACTACGCAAGTTATTGCATGTCCGCACGCATTTAGTGTATAATATGTATAATATACTGACTAAAGGTTAGGGTTAGTATTACCATGGTTACAATATATATAGATTAAAGATACTTATTATTCAAATCGCTTGAATCCGGTATATACCGGAGTCTGTAATTCATCACAGGCGCTCCAAGTCTGTGAGTCACAGTCAATCAAATGTCATGTAGCAACAGTTGATTGATAAACTTGCTACTTTTTAGTGGTAGTAGAAGCACCTATTTACACTGTGTTTACATGGTACTGTTAACCCTTACCCTGCTAAAGTTCTATAATGAACGAACAGTGCAGATCTTGTTCACTGGCCATAAAGGCAGAATCGATCGTGTCCAGCATAATAACGGTTATTACGCATAAACATGTTAGTTTTATGATGTAGTAACATTTCATTTTAATATGATATTTAGGTCTAATATCTCTTTTTAAGATTTTGACAAGAGAAACAGGTGTAAAATGTTACTATTTACTTGGTATCTACCATTTTGATATACCGTTATGTCGCATAGATACAACGACAACTGCCATTTTGACGCCCCGTCGAACGTCGTTTAGCTAATCTTCCCGCCAAACGTCGCATCACGGAACGTCACTTCGCAAACCGCCACCCCTAGACTGGTCCCCTGCGAACTTCAAAAAAGTACGACAGGTAACCACCAGCGACTTCTGTAGCCTGATTGGCTGATGGGATTTTGGTAAACAAATATGGCGGCGGCTGCGAGGTAAGGTAGCGAGAGTTTTTATTTTCTGACGAAATGTAGGTTTGTTTCAAATCAATACAGGCAGTTACAAATCCCAATTCATTTTAATGTTAAAGATTTACTGTTCTTCATTGTTTGATTAATGTTAAGTAGACGAAGGTCTTAAAAATACGCGTAAATGATGGCATACTGCCGATTCGCCCCCAGTCAACTCGCTCTTGTTTTGACAGTTCGTCCCCAAATAATTGATTTAATCATTTAATTAATAATCTAAGTTCAAGTCTAACGCCTCATAGTTATTTGTTTTTCATACAGTTCTATAGATTCTTTAATAACAAATGGAAAGAGGCAAATTTGATGATTAATATAACATACCCAGACCGGTAGACATAGGGTCAAGGGATCCGGTTACCGCATCCGTTTGTTTATAAATATGATACATATTTTTAATTTTGACACTTATAGATTCAACAAAAACAAAATTCACTTTCATTTGAGCTGCACCATGAGATTGAGAAGACCAAAATATATTCATAGCTTCTGATCGCATGTATTTTATCTGACTGAGGCCCGACAGGGGTAGCCGAATTCAGAGATCTATGTATAGATCTAACTAAAATAGTGATTTTGCAACCAGCATGAATCCATGCTGTTCACTAACGGTTTCTCTATTTGCAAGAGGCGTAACGTTGAAAGCGAACAGCATGGATCCTGACCAGACTGCACGGATGCTGGTCGCAAACACACTATGTTGGTTTTCTCATGGCACGGTTCATTTTGCTATTTTTACATGTACATACTAACAAGTGTTGATAATTTATCAGCACATATCACAACAGTTCATGATGTATTAAATTTTGTTTCGTTGAAATATTTACAAGTATCACCGTCTCATATATAATATAGTTTGCCGTTTTGCATATGTCTTTTCAGTTATCATCTGTTATTGCAGATTTGGGAACTAATTGCACTTTTATATTATATAGATGAAAGTGTTAGGATGCTGTAAAATGTCTGTGTTGCTATGGGGTTACTTCTTGTAGTGTAAGGAAACACGCTTACTTCAGTAAGAATTCTAGATTCAAATCCTAGCAGGAAGCCCTGGCATACAGAAAAAAATGTATTAACTATTTACTTATTTCTGTAGAATGTAATAATTTATTCATTATTAGCCTCAATATTGACAGCTCGAATTTTCTTTGTCTGTATTTTTGTCATGTCTGTGTTGGCAGAAATGGGGGAAAAGCATCTGTATCAGAGCACTGCAAACAAACAATATTTTTTATAATTTTTGTTATTAAAAAAACAACAACATTTTATTTTCCCTTTATAAGTCATTTCGGTTTTAATTTATATGCACTTCGGCAAAGTAATTTTTGAAGATTCATATTTGAGGAAACTTATGAATGCATAAGAGTTTGTAATATATGGAAAATAGTGGAATAGATTTTTTTTCTTTTTTTGTAGCTGAGACATAAAAATTATTTTGGATGTTCTACAATTTCTTGGAACTGATGCCAGTTGTATAAGAATATGCCTATTTTTCATTTTAAATGCCATATATAACATGTTTCTTAAATGAGATTGACCAAATGCAAGTTTTTCATTGGAGAACACCAGAATGTGTTGACCAATCTGTTACTTATGTAAACAGTTAATATTATACTCTGAGTGAAATTTAAAGGTTATTGTGCCAAAATGTTTTCAAAAATTATATATTTTCCAGTTTGAAAAAAATGCCTGCTACACTACACACTCCATAATTGTAAGAATGTAGGAAGAGGCCTGGTTTCACAGAAATCTAGTTTTCCCCATTTTTCATTGAATAGGTATAAAAGACTTTTTACAATTACTCAGAAAATTATACTACTTTAAGCTCATACTTTGCTGTTTGTCCTTTCCTGACTAGTGCTTTTTTTTTTGTATATCATGGTTCAGCACAGCAACATAAAAGTAAATTTTACCCAAAAGTGCTATTTATTCATACAGAAAAATCTCAAACAGATAGTTTTAGTTAATTTTGATAAAAAACATTTTTTCCAGAGTAAATGGCATTAAAAAATTCCTGATTTGAAATAACACTGAGTCTCCAAATTTCACAAAAAGGAAATCAACTTATATGTGAGGTCTAAGCCTTTGTATATGAGAAATATTTATTTGGACTTCCAATTTACAAAACATTGTGTTTTTTTTGTCATTAATTGTGTATTTTTGTACAATTTTGTTTTGGTATACACTTTGAGAAATAATATAGATAACCATAAAACATAACAGGTTTTCTCTAAATTTCCCACACAATAATTTGTTGGTACAATGACAATATGAAAGACTAATATACAGTACATGATAAATTTAAGATCATATACTTGCATATTAATCACCAAAATGTACATTATTGTCTCAGTACATTTTTATAACAATTAAGGGATCTCACACCATGAAATGTGACTGTCCTCATTGCATTATGTACCTTAATAAAATTATTGTTGCTTTTCTTTATCTTAAAAATGTACAAGTACCAACTATTTGTGATAGATAGTTTAAAAGTACCTGTATAGATGTATTATAGGTAACAAATTGAAATGAAAATAACTGTAAATATACAAAAACATTTTTTTACTTTGACATATTGACTTACATTCTGTCTAGAGACAGTTTTATTAAATCTTTTAGATATGGCCAAGTCATAATTATTAAATGAATAAAAAATATATATAAGAGAAAAATACTCTTTGAAGTGATAGTCAAGACTGCAAAATTTGTTCAGTAGTTATAGCTGTGCTGTAAGTGCACATCTTACTGTGATGTTTATTGGGGGAAGCATGGGCTGATCTGAAAGGGGCCAAAATACAACAAGCATTGATTTTTGAAGCCTAAAATTAATACATCAATCATTTTAGACAACAGTTCAGCTGGCTTCACTGAATCACTCACAGAACTTTATTTACATTACTCTTTATTATTGCTGACTGTCAAAGTAAAAAGCCATCACCTTAGTCAAGTTGCTTATATAGAAAATTTACTTGTGACATTTTGTAAAAAAAAAACTCATGCTCAAACTGCCTCAAATATAAGTCAGTTTGCACCATTTCAGGTATGCTTACACAATGTTCCAAGGGGTCATATGCTTGGAATCCTCAAGAAACTTTGCAACTTCATAAACCAAAATACTGAATGTGGCCCTTATAGCAGGTATCACATTATGATAAACTTCATTCCATTGAAAATTGTCAGTCTTCAGCCTTCATGAGACATGAACATTCCTGTAGTGAAGATGCATGACACACATAGTGTAAGCTATGGGTGTATTTGATCATGACTAGTGATTCTAGTTGTGAGTGATTTAATAGTACATGAACATTTAATTGGCACTTTATGCAAAATATGCATTTTCAAGTGAATGGTCATTCAGTATTGAAGACAAGTTATAACTGCAAGTCTCTGCTTTTGTTTTGAAGGAGACTGGGGAGGGGATTTATTGCAGGTGTAAATGAAAATAAATAAGGGTTTTGTCACATTTTGGCAAATATAATTTATGATGATTATAAATGTTGGGAGACTGTTTTATGCATGAAAAACCTGACAAGCTTAGACTTTGCACATTTATCAATGAACTTATTTTGAAAAGACAAGACTTGTTAATATCTAATATAATAAATTTTATTGGGCAAAATTCAAGACTGACAAGAGTCAACATGTGTCACTGGCATGCCTTTTTTTTGGGTGGGGGGGGGGGGCGCGGGATAGAATGCACTTTAGTGCTAGGATTTTAAAAGGCAGGGCGTGCTCATTACAATCATTTAAATGAATTGTAACAATAATTTATTCATTAAAGAAAAAAGAAAAACGGGGCTGTGGGGGCAGCAGGAAAAAATGGGGTGTATTTATTAAATGTGCGTACCGGTAAAGTGCAGGTGTCTCTTTTTGGCAGCATTTTCTAGTAGTTTCAGCTTTTCTTCATTTGTTGAACAAAGACATTATTACTTGAGGCATAAGTTGAGTTTTTCTCTGATGATCATGCATAAAATACAACGAAATGAAGTACTTTCGTCATAGAAATTCAAATTTTTCCGAATGAATCGAGGGAAAAAGTTTTCAGGTTGTTGTTGTCGATATGTCATTCTTTATTTACCTTGGAAACAAGGACACGATTTCATTGGTTGGTAAAATCTAGGACACTATCTCATTGGTCGAGCTATTCAGGTGCTCGACTGGTATATATTTTGATTACGGAATCAGCTTTGTTCAAATACTATTATACGACGCAGTCTGTTAGCCACAATTTTGGCTATTTTGCTTAGTGGTCACCTGATCCAATAATTGGAAGCCATTTTGAATGGGAACCAATATTGGACAGGGAACCAGATTACCGCCACCCCTAGCGTCAAGCAACTCAGATTGAAAAAATAGTTATGGAAACAACTTTTATTCTTCAAGTGATACACTGATTTTCAGTCTCAACAGACAAAACCACTTTCGTAAAGAAACAATCGCTACGTAAATATCATGCATGTTAACAATTTCAGATTTGGTACATTTGTAGCAATAACATTATGTTTTAAAACGACTTTTGTATCAGTTTCTGATAAATCTTATCATAGAGTATTTAGTGAAAAGGACTCAGTCCAATGAAAATATGACATGTATTAAGGACTCGGTGAACATAATTAAGTGTAAATGATCAATTGAACCACTTTTAGATATAGTACAGCATAAGCTGATACAAGGCGTACTGCCAGTCGCATTATATGCGTAATATTCTCATAAGTTTATATAAAACGGCGATTCGCTGATGAAATTACAAATCGACCTTCTCTTACACGTCGCACATTTATTTTCGATCGGTAATTTGCAATGTCAGAAAAGATGAAGAATGATCAGCTTTGATTTGTTACATCGAGTTTTATTTAGTGCTCAGACAAAATATTATGTTTGACAAATACTTTCCCTTATTGTTTTATAGTTGACGTCATTGTTCCCATCTTTCTTATAAAAAGGGGGGAAATCATCGTTTTCTTTATGAAATCGATATAGTTATGATGGCGAGAGAAAATCAAACACAGGCTAAGCCAGAAATATATAGATGGGACCGAGCATTATGACTATTTATTGACAAGATAAATGGCACCCCGGCTGGAATATCAATATAAAGCAAATCTGATCTACATTTTCGGTACATGAATAGTTGGTCTCAACGTAGTATCGAAATAAAAGACTTGCTTGTTCTTCGCATAACCTCAATATCAATAGCGGCTACCATATAAATAAATATAACTTTAACAGCAGTCTGTAAATGCCGTATGGCGCCTGTAAAATGTCTCACCGAACTTGGACTCTGTGTTGTTATATTTTCTGCTCCTTTGATATCATGGAGTACGTTCATTTTGACTAATAGAATTCCGTTTAAGTGTGCAAGAGGAGCGTGAGGGATGTTGCGTATTTCATTACTTCTCTTGACCAGTCTCCATCGAATGGAGTCTGCTGTTAAGTTGTTTGATTGCGGTCTATGCTTCTAAAAAATTCACAGATTTTTTTTTTAAAAATTAAAATGCTAGGAATATATATATAGCAACAGATCTGTCAAAACAAACACATCTAAATACAATTTGCTGAGGACGATTGACCAAAATTTCAGACAGAGCTAAAATTATCAAGGTAGATATACGATCATTCTAAAGTTGGAAATGATTTCGTCGAAACATCTTTGCTTTTCCGTAATAATGTTAAAGATATCCAATGCACGTATTTCGTAAAAATATTTTTTAAATTACTAAATTTGAATGTAGAAAATCCTCATCAAATGAATTTAACTTTGACTAAATGTATTCATTAACACCTGGTTTTCTTTTGTTTGTTATCTATGCTAAAGTTTGACTTCGTTATAATAAAGAATAACAGTTATTAGAATCAGAAGTAAACTCATTTAGTCGTAAATGTTAGGGTAGGGTAACCTTTATAGTTACATAATCAGTAAATTCCAAACGGCAGCCATATCGAATGGATGAAATTCATATTACTATATACCGATTTTTCAACTCTGTTCAGTTGAAATTTAAGATCTGTCAATATTTTCAGTATATACTTGTAAATTTCAGGTGTGTTACGTCACTAATGGCACCACATTTATGGATGACTAGGTGTTAAAAAGTACATTAATATCGATCATTTTCGACATTTCTCAAACAAACGAAGAAAATATGAATCATTTTATGAATAAAAATGAATAGATAAACTTTACATCAAGAAAAATGCACTCATGTTTTCGTTGATTACCATTGGGCCGCTAATGTCGCGCTAAAACTACCAATCTGATAGTCTATAGTAATGAACACTTTCAGAATAACAAACGATAACAGGGTAAGAACATATTCTATCCTTGAAGAGTACTAGTATAAGATTGGCCGCAAACTTGTTTAAGGTCTGTATTCCATGTATCCGTGATCAATGATCGTGTCCATGTACATATCAGCACACGCTTGTGGATGTTCCTGAATCGCTATTACATGTGTACGTGTACGTAGCTTCTATCTTGTACTTGCCGTATAGTGATTTTTTATTTTTTTTTTATCTTATTGCAACCGCCAAAACTCTATATAAATATGGGCCTGACATATCGTTTAATAGTGTTTTCTTTTATGATTAAAATCAGTTTAATCAAGAATATACTTTAAAAACATTATCTTGGAAAAACAAGTTAATCCTATTTATCATGTGTCTGCTATCGACTCTCTAAAGGCCTTAGCTAATGAAATTTGGCGATAAAATCATCATTTGTACACACTGCTACGGATTCTCTGCTACAAACATCTATCCAGGAACAACCCAAGGAGTTGTGTTAATAATGAAAATTGGTCTGCTCTCAGTTTCATGATTAGAGTATTAAACTGCGGTATCGCGTTATCTGGTGTTGACAATTCAAAGCCTCAATGCACGTGATAACCGATTATGATAGAATGTTAAGGTAACTTTTACCATACAAAATAACGAAACAAGCTAAAGCCTTTTTATATCAGAATAAATTGCACAAATAAGAAAACTATTTTGAAGCAGTAGGTTCTAAAACAGACATTTAACTACATCTATTGCATGTTTACCATTTAAAAAGCTAAAATATTTGAGATTTTAACAACTGGAAACAATATTAAAAACAATGACAACGTCTTCGTACAAGAATGCAATAATTTAGAGCTTATTATTTTTAATTTTGCGCACACCAACCGTGTATCATTAAAGATAAAAGGTAAGGGTAGATTTCCAGGAAGCAAAGAGCACCCCAAACACAGCCAGAGAGCCATTCCAACAGCAAGTACATTTTAAATATAATTATGCAAAGTACAAAAATGGGTAAGTGGAAGAAGAAAAGGTGAGGGTGTTGGGGAAAGCGGAAAAAAGCAAGACTGAGTATTCAACTCCAAAACACAAACTGCAAACCACAGCAGCGCGAACACGCACGTACACAAGACAAACACACACAAGCTGGATTAAACCACACTGGGGCACCACCCAGGCACGGCCGGTGGTCAAAAATATTAATGGCACCTAACCTCACTTGATAGTTAAAGGAGAAGGGCGTAAATGCATGGGATCAATGGGGGAGGGGGCGAAGAGGATAGAAACAGCAAGAACAATATACGTTACATAAAAAACGAAGCACAACTTGAAAATAGGGGCACCGCCGTTGAACAGGCAGTAATGTATACACAGGAAACTGGGTGTTTAAACGCATTTAGAGCATGCCTCGGTCTCGGTCTCGGTCACAAACATATCCCAAGGGCTTCTGCAGACGTTAATATACAAAACCAAGGTGTATTGTCGTTATTCTTGCCTAAAAAGCAAAACATGACACGCCGACTAAATATAGTGTTTTCATATGTGATGACTTGGCGATTCCTGTACAATTTTCAGTTGTTCTTGGTAAACATGTTTTAAATATCCATAATCGGGGCCAACAAATCAAAAGTACTACCAAAAGCATGTATTGAAGGTTTTTAAACGATTTTTTTTATTTCTTCTATTACAACATGGCATTACCCATAATTTTGCATATTACTGAAAAATTTGTTAAACATGAACACAATTTCAAGAATGGTAACTTTATATTCGAGTTATTTTGAATACGAATATATTTCGAGTACGGATGAGTACGTAGTGACAAGCATTGATTAGATTGCATCTTTTATGCTACAGGAAGAGGTTATTATTGAAGAAACAAGACGCAGATACCAGATGTCAATTTGACCAGAAATACATATACGGCCCTGGAAAAGCATTTACAAAACAAAAATCCTGTATTTACAGCACTTGAATCGCCTTGTTTGTACACGATTTTCTCCCGATAATACATGGGCGGATCCAGTAAAAAAAGTAGTTTGTATGCAGAAATTAAGGTTTGTGTTATATTTCTTTAAAATTTCGGACGATCTATGGTAAAATTTAGTGAAAACCTTCCGTAGTTTATGAAATCGGTAAACCTGTTGTAAATCTCTTGTAATAATATGAAGATTTCTATCATCAAATCATTCACCTTTGAGCAAGCTCTTGCAAAACGAATAAGTTGTGAAATAAAGACACCGTATGAGGTCACTCAAAATTGAAATCATCTCTTTTATCACACATTTTTGTTTCTAAATTACTATTCATAGTTGTTAAATATAAGTCCAAATTATGACATATTAGCCTTGATTAGCAGTAATTATTTTGGATAAATGTGTTTCACCATTTCTGATAAATATAGGATGTCAATTTTGAAAAGATCATCTACTTCCGTAAAGCTTCTACACTTTTGATCTATACATATATACAGGACTGTCTCCATGGCGTAATCTCTACTGAACCCCGCGGCTCGGGATTCATTTTCCTGATGTTTCGCGAATCCCTAACTTAGAGCAGGCTGTGTAGTCACCTCTGGCAGGAGGACATTTGCCATGAATAATATGAAAACCCAACTCAGAGCTGGCTGGGTATTATCACCCGGCTATGAATTCACTTGAATACCAAAATCATAGCCTTAGGTGTTTTTAAACGCCTTAGGTGTTTTTTGAATCAGAGCTAGCTGGAGATTCAAACCTGGCTGCGAATTCTGATGTGCCGTGAATACCCAACACAGAGCTACATGTGTACTCACTTCTGACAAGAAATCCGCCTTTGATAATTTAAATACCCAACTCAGAGCTTGCTGACTGGAGATTCGATTCGGCTGTTAATTGTTTTTTTTCTGATAGCCAAGAATACCCAATTCAGAGCCAGCTTTGTATTCAACACTGGCAGGACACTAGCCTTAGAAAATTTGAATACCTAACTCAGAGCTGGTTAGGGATTCAAGCCCCGCTTTAAATTCATTTTTTTCTGCCGTGAATACCGAACTCAGAGCTAGCTGTGTATTCACCTCTGACAGGATATTCGTCTTAAATCATTTGAATACCCAACTTAAAGGTCCAATACTAAGGAAAGTGAACATTTTAATTTCTTTTAAAAAGCACAGAAACTATTTCATTTTATTGGAAAATGAAAGTTGGTATGTAGAAATTCGAAATAAATCGCAGTATATGTACAATTATTTTTCTATGAAGTATGAAGAAAGTTAAAAAGACCTGGGGGGGGGGGGGGGTCATTCTGTCGATTCTTTGAAATTTCAACATAATACACATTCATTTCTTTGAGTTCCAAAGACCTTCTGTAAATTTGACCTGCCAATCTTCATTATTTAGTGTCTTGCAGAAGTCTATGCACTGGCTATGAAAAAAATTCCAACTTCACTTTCCCTTAGTAATGGACCTTTAAGAGTTGGCTGGGGATTCAACCCCGGCTAGGTACTGACGATTCTTTAATACCCAAGTCAGAGCTGACTGCGTATTCACCCCAGGCAGGATGTTCGCCATAAAGAATTTGAATACCTAAGCCAGAAAAAACTGTGTGTTCTCTTCGGACGAGAAAAATCGAATAGGCTGGGTATTAGAACGTAACTAGGTATTGAATATCCAACTCCCAACACTCATCCTCCAGCCAACTTCATAGACCTCATTTTCTTGAAATTTTGGACAATATCAACTTTGAGTTATCAAATGAACTTCTTTTGGAACCTTTAGCAAATGTATGTATCTATACATACATATGTGCAATGTATTATAATGTTGACATAGGTATAAGACCTTAACAGATTTGCATATATGTCCAGTAAAATAATAGTCGTAGTTCTGTTTGTCATATGCAATAACGTTGTTTGAATTGTGTTTTTGTAAAGGTGGATTATCTAAACACTTCTAACTCATCAGATGTTATTCTTATTTAAAGCAAATGATTACTTTAACCAAACAAGGTACTGACCTTCACATCGTACGATATTAACAACAAAAAAGAAAATGTTTAGATATCAGGAAATTATTCCTTTATCTTTAAGAAGGCTTTGAAACTTAGTTGCTGACAAATTAACGTTATAGAAACACATGAGAATTAGTTATGTTTTACTATTTTTCCATTCAAAAGCGCTTGCAACGGGATACCGGAGGTAAGCTGCTGGTATCGCTATAAAGCTTTATATTTTACGCTCGTTAAGTATTAATTCCTCCGCGGTGTATTGGTCAAGAAAGGTTTTATTGCCGCATTCGATTTCCGTGCCGGACATTCTTGATTTCGCATTTTAAGAAAGTTTAAAAAAGCTTTTTCTACTGTTTATAACATGACGAAATTTTCATTTTTAAAGAAAAATCGTCTCAACCAAACTGTAGTCCAGTCCTTTGAAGATAGGCGAAGCTACTCAATTACATGATCAAGTATTATTCTAACAAGTAACCATCCATTTCGCTGGACTTGCAGTGAAACTACTATCTGGTATGCAAAAAAAATGTATTTTGTTTGTTTGTTTTGGGTTTAACGCCGTTTTTCAACAGTATTTCAGTTATGTAACGGCAGTTAACCGAACAAGAGTTCCTGGATTCTGTACCAGTACAAACCTGTTCTCCGCAGGTAACTGCCAACTTCCCAATATGAATCAGAGGTGGGGGACGAACGATTTCAGACACAATGTCTGTTATCAAATAGTCACGGAGAACATACGCCTCACCCAGGGTTCAAACTCATGACCCCGCGATCCGTAGATCTGTGCTCTCCCTATTGAGCAAAGCGGGCGGGCTCCAAATATGCTAGATATTAAAATATAATTATAAAGAACCCTTAAACCGATTTCAATACATTAACAATTAATTCTTGATGAAGGCTACACAAATTACAACAGATTATTGTTTCTCTTTCGAAAATGCAAAAATATGTTAGCCTTGAAAAGATGGCCACGGTTATGTTTTACTTAAGCAACTTTAAAAATAATACAATTGTACCGCTGCTTAATGAGTGTGCCGGCACATTTAGTTCAATCGAAAGCGATAAAGATTTTTAAACTAGAAAAGGTTCCATTCAGTACGCTGCAGTGTTAAAAACTGCATATAAATGTAGATTCGTTTCTATGCCAAGTTTTCCTTAACTTCTCAGTGTGTATATTACATTAACATTCACATTCCAGTATTAATAATAAAGACACATGATCAGTAAAGGAAACTTTTATTCAAAAAACGTGAAAGAAGGAATCGGCGTTTAAGTTTCATTTAGGAATTTGTATTCATATATGACTTTTATTCAAAATCTAAATACAGTGGTTCATTGTCTTGAGAAGGAACATAATGATTCGGTAAGTCACACTTGACTGAGCTACTGATATCGAAAGCTGTTGTCATTACAAGCAGGCCAATCAAACTCTGTGACCTTAGAAATAACCTCTGACGTTAAACTATTCTTTCCTAATTGAGGCGACTCTCTGACTGAATGTGTTCCGTGAATTACATATTACTTAACCCAAGGATGGTTTATTGTTTCTTTTATTTCCTCCATTCTTAAAGAACATAACATATGTACAAACAGATAATTAGCATCAAATTTACATGTAAACAACTACATATTATCATTACCTTCAAATGCATGGTTAAATTATGCGCAACAAATTCACGTATCGAATCGTAATGGATTGACCGGGTCAATGTCTTATTGCTGTAAGTGGTAACAGATTTAATTTGTTGTTGAATTTAATTAGTTATGTTAAATAACTAGTGTAAATACTTACTTGACATAAAACAAACATTGCAACCACAATTTTACAAGATGATCATTATATATTTATACAGATGTGCCCTAGAAGAAACTTTTGCTATGCTTTAACTTGTTTTAGTATCTAAGATCCGGTATTTGAGTCTGAGTTGAGTGCATCGTAACCTAGCCTATAATTAGAAATTTCGATTACCTCACTCAGTAGCTAGGTTTTTGTTTGCTCAGATTGTTTGCACGCGTTTCTGTGTAGAATTATAATGAGTACTAAACAGATACAGAAATATGCTACTAGGTCAAACGTATGAATTATTGTGTCATAATCATTGACAGTGTGATTTTTAAGGAAAGCATGCTACTTTTAAAGTCCCTCACACATGGTCTACCAGTAAAACAGTGTTCCATGATTAAAAGGAGTCAAATTCAGTGTCGCAAAATGGTGTTTTATTAAAAGCTTTCATAAGTCAAACTGTAAGCACATGCCTAGATCTTATTAGAAATTGGGCGTATATAAAATAATTGGTTGCATTTTCATGTTTACAAACACTTTATAAGGGCATAAAAAGATAAAGACAATTTTTGCTTAATAAATATTACTGCATTAAATTCAGAACTATTAGCTTTCTAAGTTAAGATAATTTTATTGCAGCTATTACACTATCTATTTATTCTACAATAATATCCAGAAAAAGTATCAAATACTGAATTGACTCATTAACAGTAATTTTTGGACCTTCAATCCGAACCCTTTGTCATGACTTAACCCTATCTGATAAGATAATAAATTGCTGCAATTTCTGATTAATTTCTAGATTTGTAAAAATACGGTTTTTACACAAAAATAAGACTCAATTCATCAAGATATCAAAATGAGCTGGGTCGATAGTTATGGCTTTATTCATTTTGACATGACAAATTACTATCTTGCTGTCGAATTCTTAGGGTTTCAAAAGATACTTTTTATGCTAAAATCAGAAAAAAAAAATGATAAAAAAAGAGAAAATATGCAGATTAGTATTGAACCAAGGCTCAAAACTAATTTCAATTTAAACCAAATTGCATAAAATTGTGTATTATTTTCAAAGTATCCGGCTATTCATCACAGACAGAAAGGAAATGCCTGTAAAACGGGATAAATAAATTTTATCATGCAACTACTATCAAAACTGCCGAATACCAATTGCCAGGATGGTTTTTGATTTTTAAGCAGGTAGGAGTTGTTAGTTTTTGATAAGAATATCAGAAAGTCAATAGCATTTCTATGAGTTCAACATGGCTGCCGTATTGTTTCGTTCAAATGTTTCAGGAGCGGATGAATTTTCAAATCCATAAAATTTGAATTTAATTTTTTTTGCTTCAGGAAATAAGATAACGAAATATGTTGTTCTGGGCAGATTATATGACAACATGATATGATAAATGGAATAATAGACTACTGTCTGTTGATATCAATTAATCAGGCTCGGAAAAATTGGGCGGAAGGGGTTTGGAAACCTCACCCCTTTAAGCCCATATCAGCCTAGACCGGATGACATTGATATCAAAAGAGAGTAACCTGTCATTCCCGATTAGTCAACAGCAGACATCAACCGAGAAGTAACAACTAATCTAGGTATTTTTTCCTGTTGGATATTTGAGTCAGCACATCTTAATATTCCAAAATAAAAAACTGAACATAAAGTTAAACCATTAAAAGAGAATAACTGCAATTACTTAGATACATAGTTTGTGAAGGAAAAAGGAACTTTTAGTATTTTTTTCACACTTTTTTGTTAAAGTGTTTGAGATATCCAGTTTCAGAATAATGAAATTCTAACCAAGCCTAGATGAACACGTTGATAAAATACTAATTTAGCAATTAAAAGCCGTTCGCATTGGATTTGCTGTTGTTAAACTGCCCGGTTTTATGGTATCAGTAAGTTCATTATAGAATTCCGCTTAAGACGGTGCTATGGGCGATAGGGATGTTGCACTATCTATATCCTCTCATGCAACTACTCAATAAAACCGAGTCTGCTATAAGTTTGCTTGGTTGCATTCTATACTTCCAAAGAATCTTCTTATAAATTTTATTAACCATCACAACAGCAGTCTTTGAATGCCATGTGGCGCTCATAGAGCCCAGTATCGTTTAATTATCCGGTCCTTTGGCATCAAGGAGTCGTTTCAATATTTATGTAATGTAATTCAGCTAAAGCCTGTTCTAGGGGATGTGAGCAAGTGCATCTCTTATGAACAGACTCCATCAAAACGGTCTGCTATTATTTGCTTGGTTGCATTTTGTGCTTCCAAATGATTTTATTATAGATTTTATTATTACATCAAGCCTATCAATTTCATTTTCAGAACGCTCTTTCTACTTTTTTGGTTTCCTTAACAAATGTCTACTTGTACAGATATGGAAATTTCAATCCATCTAAAAAGAAAGTAGTACCATTCAGGAAATAAAATATTGTAGTGTTTTAATTGAAACAACTGTTAAGTAGGAGTACTGACGTTGCAAGCTACTGCTTTTTGCATCCGGAACAGTCTTCAATTAAGAAAACAATTTGGCTTTATAGATTAAGAAAGACTTACACATCTTAATAGGCCCGGGACCTCTCATAAAATCAGCAGCCACCAATTACTGTGTCATTTATTATTAGCGAAGAAATACGCATCCCACTCACTTACGACACACAGTCGAATTTGTAATAAAATGAAAACATTTATATACGAAAATTACAATGGAACTTCTAGATTTGGAACGAAAGCTTATCATAAATCAACGAAACATGTGTTTAGAACCAACTTAAAATCAATAGTGACGTTAGTTGAGTGCCTTTTTCGGCTATAAATGATACAGAGACCAAAATATCATCATCGGAAAACAATTTATGAAACATTGATCTAGCCAAAATCTCTGCTCTTGTAGGCGATTCCACTAAGCCAGTAGCACGTTAGACTAAATTAGCAACATGAAGAATGAGATATTCTTGGGAGTCTTCCATCTATGAAAGAATGAA
The DNA here is from genome assembly GCF_021730395.1 of Mercenaria mercenaria. NCBI lineage: Eukaryota > Metazoa > Mollusca > Bivalvia > Venerida > Veneridae > Mercenaria > Mercenaria mercenaria. Next base: position 85,347,290 of record NC_069362.1, on the reverse strand, counting down.
ATAAATTTCATGTCGTACAATTTTACTGTTAAAGCCACTTACGAACAAATACAATTCAAAATGATCTGTTTGTTATGCAGTCCTGTGAGGCATGAATAATATCCCGTTTAATGCTTTATAAGGGCCTACTGTTCCGAAAAAAAAACGACATGTAAAACAACAAAATGTAGACTGTATGTCTAGTAAAATTTTTTCGATCAGTGTATGAAGTATGCTTGAGACATTTCTCGTAAGTAGCACGCATTAACTTTTATTTGGAGCTCAAAGAGGGCAGCCAATTTTGGGCTCAAATGGTGAACATTGTAGTGCTCAAACTCAACTATAAGCTGCTGCAGCTCTTGTAATATACAAGCTAGAAAGAAAAAATATGAATTAATTGTCTTTAAAATAGTACAATATCAACAGAAAAACTACCTATAGTATGCTTTATGACAGTGATCTATAACGGTTGAAAAAGATGTTGTTCCCTATATTTTACTTATGATCATTATAACCAAATGCAATGCTCTATTTCCGCTCGTTCGTATTTAATGGTATTGTGGAGTACATGCTCTTCGTGACGATGTGACCAGTTGTATTTCGTTAGTAAATACTTACAGTTGGTTTTAATAATACAAGTATTTATGTATGATGGTCATTTGATTTAACCAGTGTTACTTAATTTCGTACAATTACTTACTTTAACTCAGCAAGAAACTTATATTATATTTTAAATATGTTTTCTTGTATATTAATCATAACATAAAACATTTGCCAAGCTGGGTGATCGAACTAGTGAAGTATAGTCTAATGTGCTATCTCGGTCGGTACGTCCGCTTGTAACAACTTTATATATAGCCGGAATTCATCAGGTACGGTATATTACAAAACACGTATAGTTGTTTATACCTTCAGAAGCAAATCCTATGCATTTACTAATCAACTGAAGGACGGAAAGTGGCATTAACATAAAACAACCTTGGCTATTTTACTCGGCATATGCTTGCTTTTGTCATAAAAAAAAAAAATCTTAGCACACACAAATTTGTTCAGCTACTGTAAACATACGCTTAACAAGTAAACAAGACTGTAACAGCTCCCCCGGGGCAGCAGTTTTTCCCTGAATACGTTCATTAAGCATCGTTGACCTACCAATTATATATCGCATTTTTCATGAGTTGAAAAAAATATGACCATACACAAAATGCAAACATTAAAACTTGCGCTATCGAATTGATATCGGTTATCGTTAAGCCTGAAAATACATTGGTTTCTTAATTCAAGAGAAAACAAATTTCTACACCGATTAATTGGTAAATTTTGTTTTATATAGAATTATGCTTTCATAGCAGCTACTAACAAAGAAGCCAATTCAGTCGGGTTTTATTGACTTCCATATACAGGCTTTTCGCTATATTTGTATGTTTCCATGCCCTTTAGAGTGGCAAGGTGGGTGCGCAGACTTTTCTAAGGCGGGACGAATCGATCTACTTTATTTCATAATAAATATTGCCACGTGACCATGTCTTAATAAGATGTTCATTTGAAATGGTATCAGATATTTCTACAGGACGGGCGGCTTCCGGAATCTTTTTCAGCGGAATTGTTTGCAAAGAAATTATGGAATAGTATTAAAAGTAAGTGCCTTTGGTTTAGCATTTATATTTAGGTTTATTTTTCGTACAAATGTTTTTATTAATATTTGAGTGGATAATAGAAATAAGCCATTATATTATTATTCTAATTTTTTTTTTATCACAGATTATTTTAGATTTTGCTGTTCTGACTACGTTATAAAACCGCCACATCATATAACTGAGGTGCGAACAAAAAAAAATAAAACACTAAATTAATAACGAAAGAGGGACAGCACGAACGCAACGGGAAAATTAGTTTCAATCAGTCAAGCGGTTTCGGTCATAAAATAAACTCCATCAGGACTACAATTTAGTTTAAAGAAAATATATAATATCAAAATGATGTATTCCTGACATGAAGGACAAACAAAAGTGTCTTCTTAAGGTTAAGCAATGGAAAAAATAGAAGACTTTGCGCAGCTATTTAATTCAAAATAGATAGGATGACGTTTATACAGTTTATATACAATATTAAACTCGTCAAATTTTATTAAAGAATGCAAGGAAGGCTGTGAAACGATCATCCAGCTTTTCTTATGCACTTAGATGTAAATAATCGGCAAAATTCGTAGTCAGTATTCGCAATGAATAAAATTCACGTTATGTTTCTATCATTTGGAGGAAAAAGGAGACATAGGTTCAATTTTCAGTTATTGTGTCCGTCTTCACTGTATATATTACAGATTTATTTTGCAATCTTTGCTCTGACAAATGTTTTGTTTTGTAGTTATCATAGCGGGATATCCAGAATTTAAAGCATGGATGTTCTTTGCTTCTATGTGGTATAAGGTTTAGGCTATTAGTCGGTGCCACAAATTGCCGAAGTAAAATATTTAGACAAAAATAATTCTCTTCATATTTTTAAAGTAAAATTAGAACAGTTTAGTGTGGCGATTGTTATACGATTATAAAACTGATTAAAAAGTTCTTAAAGTAATAAAGTCGCTTATAGAATAACCCTGTAATATAACAGCCAAATAGAAATTACTTTGTTTGTCCCGATGGAATATTTGTGAATTTATCAAACGACCATGTACGCCACGACGAAGATTGCTGCTAGGTTACTTGTCTTAAGGGACTGATATATGGACATATCAAGTTAATTGTCCCGACAATGCTCGTAATCAAATACCGTTGCTTTAACGTACAGTTTCTTATAAATCACATTATATTTTCCGGTACGGTATATTTGCTGCAAGCAAAACGTAAACAATATTTTGGCACAGGTTTTAGTTTTCAAATCATGCATCGACAGTTTCTGATCTGAAAATGTTTTTACACCTATAATAAAGCACAGGTTATTTCACGGGACACATGCCATAATAAAACTTGGACAGAAAGAACAATTTAATACCGTTAGAACGACAAATATCCAGTGACATGTTTTAGTGGCGGCATTTTTAGACAGATGAAAACAAAAGTATTTTAACTATATCGAAGATATTTTATTATATCCTGCGACACGCATAAAATTTACAAAGCCGATGGTTTCAGTACACGGCAAGTCAATTTGAAAACCCCCATTGATGCTTTGAAAGAATTTCTGTCATAGAAACTGCATTTTATCACTATTATAAGTAACTATCGTCCAATGCCGTTTATATACTCTTAAGTATGTAAATGGGTTGTATGTGGAGCTCACACCAATGAAATTACTAATCATTAGCAAAAAATGCCGAGAAAAAAACCTACAAATTTGAACACAAGTAGCCGCAAAAAAGCAGCAATATAAAATTAAAAGATGAAAAAATTTAACTCGCGCTTTTCCCGCAATTATCATTTACAATCAACGCTCTTTAATGAAAATTGTAATTTTAATAGAAAGCAATCAAGCAATACAATATATTGAATAAAACGAAATAGTTAGGATGGCAATTTTAAGACCTGATACCACTTTGAGAGTATGATAAAAATTGATACCATGTATAATTATTGTGTCTATTAAATTCAATACCAGAATTTGCCTGAAGCTAGCACAACGTGAAGAGACATGTAACTAGAAAGAAAAAAACAAAAGGTTTTAAACAGCGTCAACATTATTCAATAGCTAACAGTCAGTCTATTTGAGAAAAACTATCTAACGGATCCATGTTTTAATGTATTTAAACTCGACATAGAGAAATTATTCTCAGCGGCGTTTAAACGATTTGGAGTATTTAAATACATTAAAAATCAGTCCTGCTATATATTATTTCGATTCTAATATGTCTTATATAACACAGCTGATGCCATAGTGAAACCGTTTTTATGGGACGGGGAATAAATGGCGTGTCATGAGCAGACACAGTCAATATTACTTTTTCCAATCTTTGTCATTGTTTTTAAGGGGTTTTTTTGTCTGTCAACTTTCAATACAAGCATTACTGTGGAAGTTCCTGTTATCCGACAATTTTTAACTTTCGTTTTCTTTCGGAAAATTGATAACTCGATCAACGTTCATAGTTTTAAAGAGCTGTGTTTAATGTAGATACATTGTATATGTCTTATGGACAAAGTAAAATTACCAACAACTTCCCAGGCCGAGTTCTTGTAGGCTCTTTTATACATTCGGTGACTGTTGACCTGTGCAATATCCAGACATTTACATTGAGCAAGCCATCTTTCTGTTTTATCTTTTGTCTTAAATTGTAACAATCGAAACAGGAAATGGAATCTTGCTATCGCATGGATCTATTTCCGGACAGAAATGGTCACTCACGCTTCTGTTTTTTATTTTCTTTCATTCAAGTTGAAGTTGACGGGTTTTTAGCAATGTTTCTCTTTAAAATTCAGTTTTCAATTTTTGAAAGACATGAATCGTGGAACTTTTTGTGGGCGTAGGTTTCTTAATTGAAAAAGAAATTAAACAATGTATTAAATATTCATGAAACGCGTTTGATATAAAATGAAAATAACTTTACAATTACAACAATAATAGGAGCCCACTGATATTTAACGCAAACAAATATGAAACATATATTTAGATCATTTATTTAAAGGGGTATTTGAACACAATGCAATTACCACGCTCTGAATTAAAATGGATTATTTGTATATTTACACAACCCCGGAGGACTGCAATTAATTTTGAAAAAAAAGCTGTATTTGATGGCAAAAATATGTATCAAAGAATCATTACTATCGTTTAGTATTGCAAATATATACAGTGACTGTCGTAAAATTAAAATATAAAAGTATTCAAGAGGCAGCATAAAGCATCAGCCGTTATTGAATCGGCCTGGTAGGGTTTGTGATGTAAAAATTTACATCTTGTCCAAGGACAATTCGAAATTGTTTCGCTTTTAATGAGTATGAATTGCAATATTGGTATTAATTGCATGGTCAGGATGGCCTAGTTAAACAAAACAAATCATGCTCCGAAATAATAAATTAGAAAAAAAACAACAGTATATTTGAATATTTCCATAAATATCATTACCACACTGTACAGGCCAACCCAACTCGCCGACAGTAATTAAAACATCGTTTTATACGATTGACAAACGTGTGACTGTACAATACCTGAAAATTTGTACTTTTGGAATAAAGAAGTCTGGTAAGCAAAACACAGTTTTTTTTCTGGAAGATTTTCGAATATTTACAAGTGTCAGTCATTGATGGCAATAATTATGATATGATACCTTAGATTTTTAGAGTACGTAGCACATCTAGGAAAGTTAATTTAAGAACGAAGATAAAAGATAAGAAGAGATAAGTTTTGATTTTAGAATAAGTTCTGGTTCGACTTACTGAGATGTTGAAACGAAGCATTATGAATGCGATGAACCTTGTTGTTGGAAACATAAAGCTTGCAATTATGTTTCCGTTATGCACTTTAGGTATTCGAGTAGCAGGAGTAACTTAAAACTTGTTAATTTTTGGTTTCTCAAATTATATTGACACGAAACATAGTCTGAGTATAAATGTTTCAGATTTAATAAGTGAGGAAATTAAAATATGCAATGTATACGTAATACGCGATATATTGACAATCTAATGAAGATGCACACACCAAACATGGTAATTAGGCCGTATATCCCAACGGCATGCTAGTCCACTTTATAGAACAACTATTTATGGTGAAGAGAATATTATTGTGAGCACTGGTGTCTTTTGGGGGTGCTTTTAAGTACATCGCTAACGAAATTGTTAACACAGTGTGATTAATTACATCTTGCTGTTTGATCGTGTTTGATCATTGTTCGGTGTGTTAGTTTGGAGTCTTTGTGTTCAGACAATAATGCTTGGTCAGTTACAGTTCTCGTATGTACAGGCATGTCTCCGGATAATTCTACACTTTCCATCTCCTATTACATCTACTGAAGTGTAAATACAGTGCATTATAAGATTATTTATATCTTTGTTGCCTTCGCATTTCTTGCTGGATTTCTGTTTAAGACTTGTTTTTAGCTCACATGTCACAAAGTGACAATGTGAGCTTTTGTGATCACGCAGCGTCCGTCGTCCGTCGTCCGTGCGTCCGTGCGTCCGTGCGTGCGTCCGTGCGTGCGTAAACTTTTGCTTGTGACCACTCTAGAGGTCACATTTTTCATGGGATCTTTATGAAAGTTGGTCAGAATGTTTGTCTTGATGATATCTAGGTCAAGTTCAAAACTGGGTCAACTGCGATGAAAAACTAGGTCAGTAGGTCTAAAAATAGAAAAACCTTGTGACCTCTGTAGAGGCCATACTTGTGAATGGATCTTCATGAAAATTGGTCAGAATGTTCACCTTGATGATATCTAGGTCAAGTTCGAAACTGGGTCACATGCCATTAATAACTAGGTCAGTAGGTCAGATAACAAAAAAACCTTGTGACCTCTCTAGAGGCCATATTTTTCATGGGATCTGTATGAAAATTGGTCAGAATTTTTATCTTGATGATATCTAGGTCAAGTTCGAAACTGGTTTAACTGCGGTCAAAAACTAGGTCAGTAGGTCTAAAAATAGAAAAACCTTGTGACCTCTCTAGAGGCCATACTTTTCAATGGATCTTCATGAAAATAAGTCAGAGTGTTCACCTTGATGATATCTAAGTCTTGTTCGAAACTTGGTCACATGTTTTTAATAACTAGGTCAGTAGGTCAAATAACAAAAAAGCCATGTGACCTCTCTAGAGGCCATATTTTTCATGGGAACTATATGAAAATTGGTCTGAATGTTCATCTTGATGATATCTAGGTCAGTTTTGAAACTGGGTCAACTGCGGTCAAAAACTAGGTCAGTAGGTCTAAAAATAGAAAAACCTTGTGACCTCTCTAGAGGCCATACTTTTGAATGGATCTTCATGAAAATTGGTCAGAATGTTCACCTTGATGATATCTAGGTCATTTTCGAAACTGGGTCACGTGCCTTCAATAACTAGGTCAGTAGGTCAAATAATAAAAAATCTTGTGACCTCTCTAGAGGCCATATTTTTCAGTGGATCTTCATGAAAATTGGTTAGAATTTTTATCTTGATGATATCTAGATCAGATTCAACACTGGGTCACATGAGCTCAAAAACTAGGTCACAGTGTCAAATAATAGAAAAAAACGACATCATACTCGGTTTAAAACTGGGTCATGTGGGGACAGGTGAGCGATTCAGGACCATCATGGTCCTCTTGTTTTTATCTAATTGTATTTCAGGCTCGTTCCTGGATTTCTTTAGGGCTGACTAATTAATATTTTATGAAGGTTTAACGACTAAGAGTCCAAATAAAAAACGCTCTCTTAATATGGCGCTATTTTATTACAGATTTAAATAAAAGAATAATATTCATAAGCGGCATTCGCAGCGATTGTTCTATCAGTTAAGTTTTAGTTTGTTTGTACAGTGGTGTGATAATTTAGCTTACTTATTACGAATTTGAAGCTATCAAAGATGTCTTAAATGATGGAATAATGTTATATGACACAGAGGACATATTCAATAGCCATATTGTCCATGCATTAGTTTGTGATAATAATTTACGAATTTACTCATGATGAAATTTTTAAAATTTGAATCATTAAACGTAGCAATGGAACATATTCAAGAAAGGCGAATAAGAAATATATTACCATAGTGAGACACTTTGGTCAAATAAGTTACACTAAAAAGCAGTAACAAAGTAACCATCCGTTATATAACAAAATGTATTATATTTCGTATAAACTGTATGTATGTCCATACTCAGACTCGGGATTGTTACTTGTATTATATTTCGTATAAACTGTATGTATGTCCATACTCAAACTCGGGGTTGTTACATGTATTATATTTCGTATAAACTGTATGTCTGGCCATACTCAGATTCAGTGTTGTTACATGTATTATATTTCGTATAAACTGTATGTCTGGCCATACTCAGACTCAGTGTTGTTACATGTATTATATTTCGTATAAACTGTATGTCTGGCCATACTGAGATTCAGTGTTGTTACATGTATTATATTTCGTATAAACTGTATGTCTGGCCATACTCGGACTCAGTGTTGTTACATGTATGTCCCTGTCTTTCGGATCATGGAGTACATTTATTTTACTGTGATACATTACCTCTCTTAGACAGACTTCTTTTGCGTTGTTCTATGCTTCCAAAGGATCTTTTAAAAAAAATATTGCATAAGCTGTATGTATGTTTTGTATTAACTGTATATATCTTTCGTATAAACTACGTATGTTTCGTATAGATGTATTTATGTTTTTATAAGCTTTATGTATATATTTTGTATAAGCCATATGTGTTTTTTTCGTCACATATAAGTGTACAAACTGTATGTATGTTTTGTTTAAACAATACATGTACTGTTTAAGTTATATATATATTTTGTATAAGCTGTAATGCATATAGCAGCTTTAATTTGGAATAGATTTTAGTTTTGCGTGCTTTGTTGGCAAATAAAACACGGTTTTGCGTTCAGATGCGTAGTAACCACACAGATCACATCAGGAGTGTTTAATTACGATGCATTTGAACGAAAAAAAAAAACATGATTTATTTGCCAACAAAGCACGCAAAACTAAAATCTATTTCCATTCTAACACGTTCGAACTACACCAGGAAGGGGTACTAATCTGGAATAAAATGCGGTTTTAAGTTCGAGGGAGTAAACCGGAATAGCCAAAAGTAGGTCATTTTGCGAAACGTGTTTTAATCGACAAGACAAAATACGGTAAAGTCCTTATTTTTTTATAAAAGAAAATCTTAAAAGTGTTTGAATATTTATTAATCTGATTAGTTAGTTTTCAATACTTTTTTTATAAAGAAGATATACCATAATAATTTGTTAACACATGTTACAAGTTAACACGAACTTGTAAAAAATACTAAATCAACTTAATATTTGAATTAATTGAAACCTAAATAAGAACTACTGCTCAAGATTAGATGAAAGTAATATTTGAACTTACAGCTATCTCCATCTGCTCGATTTCACAGTCATTGTAGTTGTCAAAAGACGTTAACATGAAAACATTGTTAGGTTAAGCATTACTGTGACAGAGGTGATGTATTACATATATTATCATGTAAATACTTCATAACAAGGTTTCATTATCAATCCATCTTCCTACAGATACAAGTATTATCTGTTCTGCTCTAACAGCCTTATATCCCAAGGGATAATAACATTAATTCAATTCCATTGACTGCTTATAAATAGGTACTTATTGCAACGCCCTTCGTTACCGAGAATGAATATCATTTACATATACATTATTTCTCAACTGCTGTATATCAAATCTTATTTTACGAATACAAAATGTAGCAGAATCACCACAGATTGAAAGATATCATAGATAGTAAAAGTTATCATAGATTGGGAAAATCACCATACATTGGAAAAGTAAACAGAGAGAGGGAAAGGCGCCAACGCAAAAATATGATTGCTGATGAATTATTTAAGTCCTCATGCTTTAACGTCATCATAATGTAACGCAAGTATTTTTTTTTATATTTAGGTTGTATAGCGTTGCATATTAATACCTAAACAATGGCTTACTTCAGTGAAGATAGTGAATAAATAAACAATTTAAACAAGATAAAGCTGAACTTGCTTAGCAAAATGTCATTTAGTCAATCTTATATCACCCTCGTATCGCTTATCCAATGTCATTAGGATTCTCACTGATTCTAAAAGTCAGAATATTTCTTCAAGATGTTTTAGAACCTTTTCCCATGAAATGAGAAATATCCAATTATTGCCTATGCTTTTACTACTAGCATGTTTTTAGCCATTGTTTCCTCAGTTTTAAGATGAAATCGTAGCTCTTGCACGCAATGCAGCGGAAAATTCGGAAACGATCAAACTGTGCTAAAATCAAATCATGTTCAATATCCTTAAGCGTGTTCCATCTCAGTATCAAATGTATAGCTATTATTTAGGCATAAAACAATACTTACAGTAAGTTTTATGTAAAATGTTACATGCTTTTAATATAAAATATATTTGAAATCCAACGTACTTCTTTGAGACAAACGTTCTAAATCAGAACATCTTGTCTTGATTGCTATACATTCCGAAAAAAAAGCGTAATTTAGGAACACTTTGTATCGATTTCTTTCATTAAATTATAAATCTTCAAATAGTGAAGGTATTTATCCCATCTCGGATGTTCTTTTCCCTGGAATTATCTCGGAACTACCAATTAAAGCGAGACGATAACGACGTAAAAGCCTATACTTTAGTCCCAGCCGCCAGATATTTATCAGCGGTGTTTGGTGCAATCAAGGAATTAATTCTAGAATTCTGACATTAGAATAAATCATTTGAAGACAACGTGCAGTTTAGCTGGGTGATTTACGACGTATGAGGTGAAATATTATATAACTTAGTTCTGTAAAAAGAGACACTGAGACAGTATGTGTCAAATACAAATATGGCTACAATTTTCTCAATTAGATAGTCATGCGCCTAACCACAAAAGCAAGGCAAATAGATTCTTAGGCAGTCTCTGGTTTTTCGTGTAATGACGTTGCCGTTAAATAGTTGTATATCATTCAAAATACAAAGTTCGTCACAGTATAATGGATGCGGTTAAGCCTGCTAAATTTCTAAAATAGACTGGTGCATCATTCAATTTTGGGAAATACCATTTATTATTCGAAGGGTTGTTCACTGAAAATTTAATGACTGAATAGCGAACATAGCAGACCATTATCAGCCTGCACGACCTTGGTCTGCTCTGGTCGCAAAGGCAGAATCACTTGCCACCAGCAAACTAAAGGTTAAGTTGCTACATTAACTGAACTGAAGTGCGCGGCCATCTTGTTTGTTTCAATACAATGTTGGTATATTACAATATTTTTTGGATAGTATGGACTGAGCATAAAACAAAGTATATGGAATAATGTTTCGATGTATGAAATATTTTTCAAGAAATTAAAGTAGAAACCTTTAACAGAAAAAAAGCGATTCTCACTTATAAGATACGAAGGTAAACGATCAAGAGGAAGTGTCCGTGATATGAAGAATGGTATAAATTCCGGAGTGAACACCATCGTATTCTGATTAATTAATAAGCTGTTTCACTACTTGCTTTTTTTTGGCTTGAATTTTTGACTTGCTTAGGTCATTTTGAATATTTTTACATGTATAGACTGCGCTTTCAAGTGTTTACCATTCAATGAATTGCATTACTCAAATATTTCATAATCGTAATCACGAGATCGTAATTGGAGGAGTAACTGGCTAAGTAATCATTTCAATTGACCCTGAGTTTTTATGATGAAACACCTGCTACGTTCCCAGGAAATCGCAAAGATTAACAAATAATTATATTTACATACTACAAATAACAATGTGATCAAACACCGATAAATGTTCTAATTTGTCAGCTCTAGAAATCAGCCATAAATATCTGTCAAACAGAAAAAGCAAAGACAACATGTTTACAGAGCAAACTCTTTCATTATCTGTATAAAACATTTTTGCATTGATAATATTGGCATATACTAGGCCAAAGTTTTCCTACAAGTGTAAAATGTGTTGGCCTGCATATGTTTAAGTTTTAGGAATTTTATTTTTTATTTACTCGAATGAGATGATGCCAAGTTATGCAGTGGTAGGCAAAACATTTCCGTTGTTTGAAAACTTTCATTTACTGTAACATATTAATCAATGCAATTACGTAGGTCGTATTTGCCCCGAGAGAATATTTTCTGAAATGATTTTAATTTTCGTGTTCCCAAATACCTATGTAGATGTAATAAAGGCAGCTAAATGTCGTTTGATGAAACGTATACTCTAAACACTTCAACTTTAAAAGTTACATTTGCCCAAATGTATCTATAATACCTTCATTGTACCTGTGTAGAAAAAAAAAAAGAAAAATGTTTTAGTGTGTATTTGTCAAGGTATACGTTTGTGTTATCACTACACAGCTATTTTCTTTTAATTTAGTCGCGTAAAATGCATTTAATGAGTATTTTCTGCATTTAAAGTTCATATCTAGAGATAAAATATTTTAATGAAGTGCACATAGTATATCTTTCATTGAAAGAAAACAGACAATGGAGTTTTCTCATGACAGTACGGTCTACTATCCTAGCTAATACTCGAAGTCTTATCAGTTTATTGTCACTATGAGAAAGTACATCTGTTTAAAATTGATAAATTGAATATATATCTTAAGTAAAGAAGATACTGGACATTATTCAATCTAAGTTAAGAAGGGAAATAATTCTCGACATTTTGTAGTTGAGAGTTGCACAACTTGTCATACTAATGGATGTTGTCACTATGAGCAACTACAGCAAGTTTCATTTGCATCTCTTAAGTAATGAATAATATATATATGACTTCATAAAAAGCTTTAACCAGCATAGATACCGATTCCGGGGCGAGTGCAGTTACCTTCATTTATCTTCAAAGACTCGAGCTAAAATAAATGAATAAAAGTATGTAGCCATTGCAAATGGTGTGATGCTTGTTGTGCCTTTTATAAACCTCTCATGAACAGTATTAATCAGGCTTAGTTTGCTGAGTTTTGCCGACTTGGTTAAATGCTTCCAATTATATCAATATCAAAATATATTAATTTAAATACGAGAGCAAGAAAAGATGGAATTTTGTTCAGAACAAGAGTTTTATGCATACAAAACCGATGAATCGACATAAATCAGAATAATTACAAACAAAAATAAGTTCGCTATGATATTCGTTCATAAAATGTAATGTAACTAATAAATCACAATAATACCAAAATAGCCACATCAAGTTGATTTTCTCAATGTGTCTTTTATTGTCGTTTTATAAAACGATGTGATATAGCTTTATCCATACAGGCTGCGGCTGGATGAATTTCAGTTGTTCTAGCTGTGTCTATAATTGCATCACCGTTGTCATGGGGAGTTTTTCTCATGTTTCCACACTAAATTGATTTCTGTTCATTAACGCTTTTATATCATAGCCTACTGTTTTGCAATGAAAATAATATTCTGGTTATTACTTTAAACAGGTCTTTTCTGAATATAAAACGATGGGACGTTTATTGATGTATTTTCTTCTTGTAGAAGTGCCATTGAACATTGCTACCAAGCAAACATTTCAAGATCATTCCAATAACCCGTTTCCTCTTTCATCAGAACTTTGTCAATATTTGCATTGATAGTTTCATTACAAAATATAATCATGTTAATTGATACTAACAACGAAGAAAGTTCAACAAAATAATTGGAAATTAACAGATCAAATTCAAAACTATTTACTCAGTTTTTGTTTACTGTGTTCAATTAGAAACATTTGGTTTAGAAAGAAAGCCTAAAAGCTCATTAATAATTAATTGCTTTGAACTTTCTTGGTTATGAAATAATTTAGTCTTACTAATTAGAACTTTCTTCGTTGTTTAAGGTTGGAGAAGACACGCGGGCTGAAGATCGTATGGAAATGATACCGGAAGTACTAGAAAAGAACGGTGTTACAGTCACTTAGGGAGGATTTCGTCAACCATTAAACGTACAATACACAGTAAAAACTTATGATAGGTTATTGCATCAAATACAGTTCTTACGTTATCTGGATAACAGTCTTTTTAACAGTCTTTGACAAACTGTAGCCTTAAAAGTCGCTGAAGACTGTTCTAAAATAATACTTGATATCCTTCTGGAGATTTAGTAAGCTATTTTGGTTTTCATCGAATTAGTGTATATTCGTCAATTTGAAGAAGGTACTGGAACGAAACATAAATAAAGATGAATTACAAGTTGGTTGAAATTCGAGATAGAGTTGCCGAATGGTTTTCAAATAAAATAAATGACCCGATCCACCAGAGAAGGCTGGTGTTAGTTATTGTTTGTATAGCATTGTTACTTGACAACATGCTATATATGGTGATTGTACCGATCATTCCGGAATATCTTATGAATCTAAGACAAGGTCAAGAAGTTACCAAGCAACAAGAAATAAACTGGACAGCGTATAACTTGACATACTTTAATACGACGATGTATCCGCTGAATTATACTGGATCTACCCCCGCGCCGCCACAGCATCGTCACTGGAATAAAACATGGAAGAAGATTTTCCTAATAGACGTACCAGCTCCTCCAGTTAATTACGGGAACGAAGGTCAATTATCTATTGGTGTTTTGTTTGCGTCAAAAGCTATTCTCCAGCTGCTTGTAAATCCTTTTACTGGCGCTTTTATCGACAGAGTTGGATATGATCTGCCCATGATGATTGGTTTGTCAATCATGTTTATGTCAACAACAGTGTTTGCATTTGGCAAGACTTATGGCGTTTTGTTTTTTGCGCGAAGTTTACAAGGACTTGGATCAGCTTTTGCCGATACAGCAGGACTTGCTATGATTGCTGACAGATTTCAAGAAGAAGGTGAACGAAATAAAGCCCTTGGAATTGCACTTGCATTTATATCATTTGGATGTCTATTTGCTCCACCATTTGGCGGTATCCTGTATGAATTCTGTGGGAAAGTCGTTCCGTTTTTGTTGTTAGCTCTCTTATGCGTAGTTGATGGTTTATTGGTGCTATTTGTAATGAAGCCCGTTCGCAAACAAAGATCTTTAATTCCGCCCGAGGATCGACCAAAAGGGACTCCAATATGGCGCCTTTTAATGGATCCATATATTTTAGTCGCCGCAGGAGCACTCGCAATGTCAAATGTTTCACTTGCTTTTCTGGAACCAACCATTGCAATGTGGATGGGCAAAACGATGGGTGCTGATGAATGGGAAGTTGGATTTGTATGGCTTCCAGCTTTCATTCCTCACATACTGGGTGTATATCTCACAGTTAAACTGGCCAAGCTATTTCCAAAACACCAGTGGCTTGTTGCAGCTCTTGGGTTAGCTTTAGAGGGAACATCCTGCTTAATAATTCCATGTGCTAAAGCATACTTTGTAGTGTTGTTCCCATTGGCCACGCTATGTTTTGGAATAGCTTGTGTAGACACAGCACTTCTGCCGGTACTAGGATATTTGGTGGACGTACGTTATGTATCTGTGTATGGAAGTGTTTATGCAATTGCCGATATATCATATTCCTTTGCTTATGCGTTCGGCCCAATTGTGGCTGGTCAACTTGTAGACAGTATAGGTTTCACATGGATGAATGTTTTAATATTTCTAACAAACGTAGCATATGCACCATTACTCATTTGTATGAAAACGGTATATAAATACAAACCCTTTGAAGACGAGAATGAATGTGATGTGTTAGTCTCAGATCCACCTACTAAACAATACATGACTATAGTGCAAAATGGCGGACCATTTGGTGATGGAACAAAGTCGGTCGACGTCATTGGAAGAAATCATTTAGAGTTGTCTCCCCGAAACAGAAAGAATTATGAAATCGACAGCTATCCACCAACAAGTAACTTTTACGATTCGGATACAGATTATACAAAAATTGATGGCTATGGTTATTAACATTATAAAACAAAGGTCAAACTGATTTTGCGTAGGCATTTATGGACTTTATAAGTAAATATGCATTTGCTGTTCAGAATTTAAAATCACGTAGTGAAACATGTTGCCTGTTTTATGCAGTTTTAGAATAGTTTAAAATAGTCTTCTAAGAAATATAGGTGAGTGTGTGTTGCTTATGCGTATACCCAACTCGTCAAACCTTTTTACTTCAGAAAAAAGGACTGTTTCAGGACATCAGAAAACTAAGGAAGTACTATATTCAACTTCATGAAATCACTCATTGTTCAAAGATTAGTATGTGATCATATGAATCATACATTGCTACATTTACACGTGTTTCCTTGGATATAGAAATTGTTATGATAGGAGAAACAACTCGTCAGAATATTGTAATAAAAGTCTTCCTATGGGCGATATCGGTCAGTTAATTCCCCTGATTAAACAGGTGCGCGTATAGGTGGCGCTACATGCGAATAGGTCCTAGAAAATTTTGTTTACATAATTTACATTATATAGTCGCTGTCACTTCAGACTATATTAGTAGATTTGGAAAATATCCGATTATGTTATCAAAATTCAGCTGTTTATCCCTTGAGCAATTGAGGAAAGAGCTTTATTTATATTTATTGATACTCTGTGAGGCTAGCTGTAAGGACTGTTTTAAAGTGCATTTTCTGTGTGTCAGTTTATATATGGACTGTATGATTGTTATGTTTGTTAATTGTGACAATAAATGCTTTTATTTAGCTTTAAAGTATTTTTCAATATTGAAATGCCTCCTTGGAAAGTCATTTTATCATTGTACAAGTATTCAGACTATATTCTTAGAATAAGGATCAGTATACTAGACAGTATATATTCCTAAAGTTACAAATTAATCGGAAAGATCTGCATACACAGTTTAATGCAATGAGATCTTGAATAATATAGAAAATATAATAATTATTACTGTAAAATGTTAGAATATAATTATACTCTTGTGATAAGATGTCCCTTCAATTTTCCATCAGCCCAATTAATTTATTATAGGTGTTTTCTCATATATTTCATGAAAATATCATCCATGAGGCATAAATGATCTCTATTGACAAGTTGACATACCACGTGTTAATTTAATATATGATGCTGCCTCTTTAATTTTCAGTCAATTCAGTTCACAGCAACTTGCCCACATAAAGTGAAAATATAAATCTCTACATTTAATAAAAACACCCGTAGGATTTATAATACACATACCACAAATCTGTGAAGCTTTAAAAATAAAAACAAATGTGAGACATATTAGACATTATTTCAAATTGCAATGTATTAAGAAAACTTATTATACACATTACATTAACATCTGACCTATATTTAACACCTAAGTGGGAGCAGGAAGTGTTAAGTCTGCTTCAAGGACATATTCTTGAACCCCCTAGAGTTAACGGGACACATGGCATGTACATTTTTATGATAACAATCAGTATGCAGCCAATGGATAGGCAATTTTATGCAAACTAAATGTTTCCAGAGAAACCATTGTCTATTTGAAACAAAGCTTCCATTCAGGGGTAAAATTTAGCAATATTTTTCAACTAGCTACTATAGCTAGCCCCACTTTGCTTATAAATTGTACGGAAATGTGACTCGCTTAAATTAAAGCTACAATAATAATTTCAGTTATATATTACAAGCCTGCATTTTGAAATGATGAAAATTTTACCAGGCTTTAAATTTTATGTTAAAAACAGAAGAAACAGCTATCCAAATAGATTATATTGATAAATTACACGATTAGATTTTTTTAATACTTTAATTACTTTTTTATTCAGCTGTCAAATGCATGAAAGGTTAAGAAAAAGAGTTTAACTATGATAAAAGCCGAGAGTATACGCATGATAGGACCTATTCGCCCGTAGCGACACCTAACAAATCATGTGGGAAGATAACTCAGCGAATGCTGCCATTACTGCTACGCACATTGAAGTGGTTATTAAATTCATCATTTAAAACGATACATACTGAGTGTATTCCGTACGTTTAAGATATGGTTAATGCCAAATTCGATATACGTTCCTGAGTATATTGATTAGGGTTGCTTTCGTGCAAATTTTGCGTGAAGTCCATTATCATGGTCGACCTTTGGTCTCGTATGATATAGATTTTACACAAAGCAAAAACTCAAGAACACAGATCAACCTCGGGATTAAATGAATGTAATAGTTTCACAACGTGGTCGCTCCTAGCAGATGAATATTGTAGTAATTTTGTAATATTACTAATCGTTATATTTGCGTTATTCTAAGATTTATACAAGTCATCCTTGAAAATATGTAACCATGCAATTTAGTAAATATTTTGTTATGTTCCATTTATATGCAAAAGAGTGTAAGCCTAAAGTAGTGTTCCATTGTATATTTACACCAAAAGTAATTAGAAATTGCTTATGTAGCCTTAGAAGTGTATGTAATTAATGGTATTATAATAATACATCAAATTAACGACTTACGATTAAAATAATTATGTAAGACAAAAATGTGGTACTTAACTGTGTCTCAGCAAGTCAGACGGAATAAGGTAAGGATGTCAACCTGAACATGTATGTTAAACGGCTGTATTTCATTGTTACTGGTTTTGTATTTGGCTTATAATCATTTGCTGTCAGCTTTTTTTTTCATAAAAGTTTTATTTGAAGGTTATTTGATTTACTTTGATTTGTTTTATTCAAGCCATTTATAAAGTTGAGAATAAAGTTGAGAATATTCCTTTTAAAGCTTTTTGGTCATGCCGCCAACACGTACTTTTTTGTTCAGAAAACGTGTAACATGTTCTTTAAAATGTTGTTTTAATGCAAATTTATACTTTCAAAATGCTCTTTATGCAGATGTTAAAAGAAAAAATACCACTATCAATTTTTTTCAAAAAGAAACGTTGACAACTATCAGTAAAACATAAAATGTAGCAACACAAGCCTATTGGATCGCTACATAGACAATTTTGGTAACGTTGAATTGCGTGCTATATTTGGTAATTGAAAACAAATGCATGAAATATTTACCTTTAAGGATATATGCTTTATCTGAGTTATTTGCTAATTTATGGATAAGTACATGTAGCATATAGAGTATCAATGAGCCCATTGTTACATACATGTGTTTATATTGTTTAGACCGACTAACTGCCGACACTTTTTGTCAGCTACATCTTTGATTTTTTTTCAAGAAGTATTTTTTTCTTTAAGTAAATGGAAACATCGTCTTATTGGCGGATTTCTGTCTTCAGCAACCTCGGTTTTATTATTAACCATGTTCTAATTTACATAAAGACAACATTAAATTTGTTTAAAATGATAAAAGAGTATGTTCGCAAACGTGTGGGCAGTTATGTGCAAGTATGATTATAGTATATTATTGTTTTATGAAATAAATACATGGCGCACAATTTACAATTTATGATATATGTACCACTGTTTACCGGTCCGGTTATGGACACAAGGCATATCTAGCAATGCATTTCTCCTAACAGTTTCTTTTATCATTTTACCTTCTGGACATTAATGGAAGCATAGATATGTTTCATGGAATATCTGTTCTTCTATACTAAGCAAGTTACAAAATATCACAAAGTAGTTCTGTGAAACAAAAAAGGACAACTTATTTTTGCACCTGTGTGATACTGTAAAACTGTATGATACATTGTTAAATCCAAACACTAGAACTTTGTACTTGTGTCGTGTTCTATCCTGCTTTTAGGACTCATGGAATGTCATCTATGTATATATCTGTGATTTTCATATTCACTGAGAGAATTTAATAGAGCATTCCTCTAGATGTATATCATATCAACAAAACAAAAATAAACAAGAAATAGGCATTACAGATATGAAAAGCTTACAACATATAAAAAAAATCATAAATCAATATGATATTTATTAATCTTTATAGCTTGTCTCTCTATTTTGCTGATGATATGTACGCTTACAAAAGCAATTTAAGACTACATATATTTAGCATTTTCAGTCATGATTTATAATAAAAGAGAGAACTTTCTGAAATGAAAAATGACATAAATTTGGAGGCGTGCCCTGTTAATATTTTCGAATTAAATATTGCTAATTAAGTGTATGAAATTGTTATAGGATAACAAAGTAGTTTTAATAATAATATTATTTTACAATTTTACATGCTTGTTTTATGATTACTGTTTTCCATTTAGTAAAATGTTTGGAGTCTCAGAAGAGAATTTTAATAAAACTAAACCAAAACTTCAGTTATTTTCAATAATTTGAAAAAAAAACTTAACCAGAAATATATAGTGATATTTAGAGCATTTATCACGAACACCATCTCCTTGAACATTGTTCAAATTCAGTCAGATAATGTCTCTGTTATTACTGCAGAAATCTAAAATTTCTAAAATAGCATGATTACATGAAGACACGTAAATGAGCCAAGATAGCCTTTAGACATCAGGAAACACAGTAAAACGTCATTATTTAGCTTGTTATGCTTTTATCCCTGGGTGATTTGAGAACATTGTGCAAATGGTTATAGTACATTATTATCATCGACATTGAATGATTGATAGGATCAAACTGGCCATTAAGGACATGACTGGTGTAATGGTCGGTCAGTGGTCTATATCCGAAATATATGAAATAGATAAATAAACCCATTTAAGCGTGTTTTTGGATGGAAGAAACAGAATCTAGTATTAAGTTCATGACAAAGAAGCCGAACTGACAATAACAAACAGCAGATTCCACAGTATCATGGTTAACTTAAGTAAATGGTTTATGCAGGCTGTCTTCGAAGTGCCTAGTGGTGTAGACGTATAGGTTACAACTCTGCTTTTATTGCGTTGCTCCGGCATTACAAGTTGATGTAACGAAAAATGTGGAAAACATGAGCATTCTAAGCTTGATTACTTTTTATATGAATACAGCCTATTTATTTGGTATGCAAATTCATAATTTCTGTGTGGCGTACTTTGTCAGACGTTGAATCAGGTGTACACACTGACATGTATTCAGAAAGGACAGAGTATGAACTTACATGTCTGATTTTAATGTAGGTCTGCACGTGCAGTTATCATAAACATTTCTACAATGTAGAATTTGATTGAACCCTGCTTTTTCAAAACTTTACAATATTCTAAAAAATTGTAAAATATAAAAAATAGGGTCGTCTGCTTGATTTTTGTCGTTTGAAACTTTGGACCTCATACAAGTTTTCGTAATAGGAGTCTACTACAATGTAGATTTTAATAAAATTTCTTTTCGCAGTTGTCAACCAACATATTGCCTACTATACGGTCAAATGATAAATATAAATGTCTATGAGTTAAAAGGAAATATCTGGAATAACGTCATGTGTCATCATTTTTTGTTTTATTTTAGATATTTAGAAAAAAAACAACTAATGTTGCAAATGAATTTACAGGGGATGATTTTCTTTTCCGTTTGCAGGCTCAAAGCTTTATTCTATGTTACCCAAATAAATGACGTTTCACCATTGACGTAAATTTAGCAGATGTGCAGAACTACCTTAAACCTATTCACAGAATAAGAATTTTACACAAACAAAGATACAAATGAGAAATTCTTTAATTTTACAAATAAATGCGAGAAACAGACATAATCTGCAGCCTAATTGTCGTTTGTCATGTTTTACTAATGAACAATGTTATGTTTTGACAATAACGTCAAAATTTCTTCCCTGCTGTGTCGATTTATTGCAAAATCTTAGGCGTGATTTCCTATCATATCCGGAGGAAATATCATAGCTTCTAACCAGCAACATCACAAGTGTTTTCGCTCCATTTATAGTGTGATCAATTGATGTTATAATGGTGAGAGTTCCATAGCAATCATTCGAACATGATTACCCACAGCTCTTGGTGGGAAACTTGAGACGGTGCAAAACAATCGAATGACGTTCGGGCTAACGGTCTTAACGCATGGCTAGCAGCAATAGAGACAGTCTAATCGTGTACATAATAATAATCAAGCATCGTTTATGTCTACAGAAATTTGACATATCCAAGACATTCACAGAAAATGTATACTTCCAACATGTTTGTTATATATCGTTAATTCGTGTGTGGATTTAGGAGAAAAATACAGTAAACAAAACCAGATACGCCTAAAGTTCTATTTTCCGGCGTTTTATGTATTGATAAGCGGTCGGTATCAAAATATATTTGTCAAACATTTATTTAACAGTATAAAATTAATTTATTGTGCAAATACATTTCCATAACGAGCCTCCAGCATGCTGCTCTTTATAGCTTGCCCCCAACTTTGGAGATACGAAAACATTTTGTAGAATCTGGAAATAAAGGCATCCAAGACGACACATGAATAATCAGCCATTTAATTATATCCTACCAGGGAAATGTTGATATGCTGCACCAGTTGTTTCTGAAACAACATACTGTAGATGTTACAAAATACAAATATTTGTAAGATATGAAGATGAAATGCAAAATGCTGACGTCATACGTGACATAAAGCTTGAATGAATTCAAACTTGACATTACTGTCCCGGAATACTATTGTATTCATAACAATGTACGGAAAACCCGTGCTATAATATCTTTAAACACGACAAAGAGGGTAAGAGGGTAACCCGTGCGAAATACATTATGCGGCGTATAACCGATTCTGAATGTCTAAACGTATTGAAACATGGTTATGCTCTGTATTACTTTGATTCTAATATGGGTTAGTAAAAACATGACTAAATAGGGGAGCCATATTTGTGGTGCATATATGGCGCCAAATAGTAGGTCGTCTACGTCTACGTTACCATGGTAATGCTGTGTGGTTGGCGCGATTAATTGCTCTTCTTATTTTGTAATTTAAATAACATGGCAAAAACTTTTGAACAAAACTATGAACAGGACAGTGATTGTATTTAATCATTCATTACAGTTGAGAGGCATGTAGGAATATAAAACATATCTATGTTAATAGAATACATCGGTATGTATCGAATACATATGGAGTTACAGTGCAGTACAGGCTTGATAAAAGAAATGGAATAATGCTGCTTCGGTTCGACTGAAGATCGATTTGATTGTTGACAAGAAAATACATGAACACCATAGAAACCACCTGCTTCATAGCCTTTGGTTGGTTATCTTAAAGAAAATCGTGCGTGCAGGCAGCATAGGAAATCGTAAAAATATGACGTTTGATGGAATAAGGTTGACATTTATTGTGCAGGTCAGTCAATAACAGACACATGCTTTGCATAATCATTCGAGAAAAAGGAGCAATGATTATACATGACGGCAATACAATAAATCTATATCGTAAGAATTCGATTAAAACAATTTTAGAAATGATAACTATTTATTATAACCACGTCAAATGGGCATATACATAAAATGCGCTTCAAGGAATTTAAAAATAAAAGTTCAAGAAAAATGGGAAAGTTTCAAATAAATTACCTGCAATGGTTATAAAAACTTCTAATAATATATTCACGTATAAAAGTAATAATGAATAGTTTTTTTAGTTAAGTCTGTTAAGGAAGATTAAATTGCCATTATCAAATGAATGTAATTTATGCGCGTTAGGAACAACATACAGTAATGTTTCTGTTCACAAAAATCAGTTCTGGAACTGCTTCAAATGATATGATTTGAACACTCCTGCAATAGATTAATGACAGTTTTTCAGATGGCAACCACAATTTAGATTTTTCATTGGCAAATCAGGGATAAAATCAGGAAATGAGCGGAAGACGTTGTTTTTTTTCAAAGACAGTGATCAGAGAAAGCAGATATTTCTGCCTTTTTGGTAGCACATTATTTTTTAAATCTCATTTTTCATTTTGCTAAAGCTAAACGTTTGATTTTAGTCCATACCCGTCACAGCAATTCGCATTTGAACCACGTGGCAGTCCAATATACTGTCATACTGGATAGAATATATTTCGTACTGGACGATGCAACAAGTCTGTAGTTCGAATCTCCATGTTAATTTAACCATACACGCCGTTGACCGATAAATGTATCTGCATAATTCAATGATCTATTGATGCGATGTTTTTATTTAAGTTTAAAAGTGGAAAAAATGTCCGTCTGCTTGTTGTCATATTTTCTGAAAACTATAAGAAGAAAAGCGTTAAAATATTATTTAACATTGTCTTGTCAATACGGGATATATTTGGACTCGTATAGTTAAGATTCTAGGTATATCGCCTTACTGTACAGAATCAAATTAAATATGGGCGAGCATTGCCTAACCTCTTTCTGTTAATGTAAGTCTATATTTAAATATTTGCATAATTTGGAAATGAATACCCGAGTTATATTTATATCTTGGTGTAATTTTCTATCTATTTTGTAGTTTTTTTTTTATATTTTTTTATGACCGAGTAGTGTACGAACTTCCCGAACTCCCGTCGTAACTGAATAACAATTACGTTTCCCCCACATATTGTTTTTGCCTTCGCCGTCTGTCTGTCCGTCCGTCCGGCCGGCCGGCCTGTCGACCGTTCACATTAAACTTGTCCGGCTTTCAGAGGTCAAACTGCTGGCTGGATTTCGAAACTTCACAGGAGGGAGTGATCAGTACCAAGCCTAGTTGTGCATATCGCCGACACGATCCGCTCCGCTGCACCAAATGGCCGCCAGAGCTGAAGATAGAAAAATCTTGTCCGGCTTTCACATGTCAAACTACTGGCTGGATTTCGACGAAACTTCACAGTTGTGATTAGTACCAATCCTAGTTGTGCATGTCGCTGGCACGTTCCGCTTCGCCGTACAAAATGGCCAACAGAGCTTAAAATAGAAAAAATCTTGTCCGGCTTTTACAGGTCAAACTGCTGGACAGATTTCGACAAAACTTAACAGGAGTGATCAGTACCAAGCCTAGTTGTGCACACGCCGATACGTTCCGCTTCGCTGCACAAAATGGCCGCCAGAGCTAAAGGTATACATAGGGGTGACAAAAATTACCTTCCAGTTGTGCGAATGGTTTTGGATTGATCTGGTTATTATAATGACGTATACATGTATGTACGTGGGGCAGTCATATAGTTTCGGGAATGGTAATTTCAAAAGGGAGAACGGTGATTTACGGACCGCGGGATTGTGAGTTCGATCAGACGAGGTATATGTGGCTATTTTTTAGAAGACTTTGTGTCTGAGATCATTCGTCCTCCACATCTGATTTGTGTACTTCTGGAAAATCCATGAATTGCGAATAAAAGCGCAAGAAATAACATTTAATCCTTATATTTACATTTATACAGTAGTTTACTTAATATGAGAAAATTATGTGAGCCGCGCCATGAGAAAACCAACATAGTAGGTTTGCGACGAGCATGGATCCAGACCAGCCTGCACATCCGCGCAGTCTGGTCAGGATCCATGCTGTTCGCTTTCAAAGCATATTGCAATTAGAGAAACCATTAGCGAACAGCATGGATCCTGACCAGACTGCGCGGATGCGCAGGCTGGTCTGGATCCATGCTGGTCGCAAACCCACTATGTTGGTTTCTCATGGCACGGCTCATGTTATAAATCTTCGCCTTCCGAATACTTTTGAAAATTTGATTGTCTATTTTTTAAAGACTTTTCTTGAACGATGCCATTATGTTTATGTTTTTGTGAATGTCGTCAGATCGTAGTTTGATATCGCGAAAAGAGCCGCCTTTGATATTATGGCTAAAGTTGTTCATACGAATATAAATCAAGTTCTTTCCATTCTATAAATACACAGTGAGTGTAATTATTCATAGTTTAAATGAATTATTATGAAGTAACAATCCATTGTTTATGATACAAACGCTTACTGGAAATGGGTTTTGTTAATCCCCTACCGGTGTTTCACCAGAAGGGACTTATGCTTTTCAATCGTCCGTCCGTCTGTCCATCAGTCAGTTCACAAAGTGGGATCCTGCGATTACTTTAAAAGTACATGACATTTTGTTATCCTCATGAAACTAAGTACATGGACAGATGGTGATACGAAGAATATGTGCACCATTTTATTTTGTTGTTATGCCAACAAATGTGGTCGATAAGGCGTCAAATAGTCCTAAATATGACAAAAAAGGATTCTGTGATAAATGAATAAGTACAACAGAATTTTTCATGACATATGATAGGTGGTTGCTTAATTAGAGAATATGCAAATTCTTCAATGAAATTTCAGTATAAATTATGTAGTTTCTTTAGCAGCAAATATGACAAGTGTCCCATTTCCGATAGAAGACTTTTATTTATTTCAAAACATGTAAATGTTAACTAAAACTGATTCGAATTCGTTGTGCAATTTTAGCTCGTCAAAACCAAGAAGGGTTGAGAAGTTTACATGCATCTGGTAAACATACATATTAGCATTATATGATATGTATCTGAACTAAAAGTAGATCTAAGTGTTTTGCACAAATATGTACCCTAAACTATATCTGCCTCACAGAATATCTAAATATCTCAATTCTGATATGAAAAATATCATTCAAAGATTGTGTTGATAAGTTTAAAAGAAAGTCGTTTACTAAAATGCATTTACCAAGCCTAGGCCAAGCATTTACGACTTTGTGATGTTTTTTCAAAACTTAATCATAGGCTCTCACAGGTCGATTCACGGTCACCTAAGCGGCATATATGTTTCGATATAAGGGGATTAACAAAAATGACCTCATGTACTTTCTATTGCCAACATCCAAATGATAGAATGAATGAATTAATTTTAGTGTCAGGCGTTTATAGAGGCACGTGTCAGAACTAGACATCTGAATCGGGAATAGAAACCACAAACAATAGGAATGATTTAATTTGGCAGTTCAAGGCTATAAACACGGAAACTGATTCTGTACCTAAAGAAAATACATCATATATCAATGTCGTATAAAACATATGCAAGGACATTTTTATAGAGAAAGTCTATTCTTATACATATGAATTTGGCATATAAGCATCACAGTATTGCAGCATTTTAATCATGTAGAGTGAATGGAGACATACATTAACACATTGCTTTAGGGACGCGGTGGAGAAAGCTTCCATTGATGTAAATAGTTTTGATTGATTACTTGAACCCACAGCCGAACATTTAACGACAGTACATCACAAGATTTATACAGTTAGAAATAATTTATTTTACGATAAATACAGCAATACAATATATATTTTATTCTGCATCAGATTGCTCCCAATATGGAATCAAATGATCAAATAGATTAAAACTCTCTTAACTAGGCAATATTACCTTATTTATCTTTACACTTAATGAATTATAAATGATGGCGTTCTAGTTACCATTTAGTGGGTTGTAGTTCCTACTTGAATATATATCTTATGACGACCAAGAAATTAGTACATTACTTCATTACTTCCTGTAAATGTTCGTTTTCTAAAGTTTTCATATATCTTTCTTTACCATAAAATATCTAAGGTCACTTCTTATTCTTGTTGAAAAAGGTGTGTAAATAGGGATAGAGGCATTGTCTCCAAATGACAAGAATATCTCAACAAGGACTATGTGGATATGTATATAATGGATATTTACACCAAAACGCAAATACAAAATAAAAAACATATTAACGCAACGAGGAACAAACTTACACATAAAGGTGCACCATGAAGTACCGCCTTGAAGTAGTCAGTTGCAAAACTAATTCTCAGTGGAGAACTGTGAATAAAATAGTTCTCTTTATTTCAATATTGTTACAAAGAAAGAGGAAAAGATATATCTACTAGTAAATGAAAGTAACTGCCTCCAGATGAATCCAAAGCATCCGTAATCGTATCAAAGGGCACAATGTGTAAACGATAGAAATGTGCATGTAAAATATATCAAAATATAACAAAAAGATCTATTTGAAATTCATTACTAGTTGTTGATAGATAAATGAACTATAGTGATAGAAATTCTTGTTCCACAAAACTTTTGATCTTATTATCGTTAACATTCTTTATGGAAATGGAACTATGTTAACTTAAAAGTATCTAATGTTAACTTTGCCTATACTTTAAACTGAAATAAATTACCGACCATCCTAAAGAACATTTCGTTCTTTGACGTGGTCGAACAAAATCATTTGACTTGAAATGATCTCATCTCTGCTTCTACAAAGAGCAACAAATAAATTTTATGTTGGATGTGATCAGATACAGAGGAATCCAATTTTACCATTTTGGCAAAGGTTCTCCGAGTGACAGAAATGAAATGATGTTTTGATAAATATCAGACTTGCTGGCTGCTCTATGATGGCTGAGAGACGATAATCAAAGCAATAGACAAACGTATTTGGTTGTTTTCGTTTCGTTTACATCGATTCCGAATACCATTGATTCGGGTATAGCCAGATTTTACATACGAAGGGGTATATGTACAGCGTGGATTCAAATTTGAGTTTTCTGCCTCCCCAAGTAATCAAAATTGTGTGCACTACCTCAACGAAATAAGTTCAAACCATTTGATTTCCTCTGATGGCTTTATGGAATTGAACGTTTGTATCACCTTATTCATCATCTCTATATTTTCGAACTGGACATATAAGTTTTAGTTGGAAGTCTTTTTTTTATAAGGTGTCTCTTCTAAATCTTTCTTTGATAATGTTTTAACTTAGATTGTTTAACTCTAGAGTTAAATAAATTTTAGAATATAGAACTAATGGTTGATTTTGGTTTGATGATGCTACTACAAAATCGTGTACTGTAATTAAGAATAGTGTTGTTTCCGCGGGCGATAGAGAGAGACGGCTGCTGCATTGCCTTTCACTTTGAGGTCCTAAAATGTAGTCACTCTTATCGACTTTATTTGAACGCAACACCTTTTCCAAAGAACACACAATATACGTGTCAGTACACGTTTTTTTTTGTATAATAATACAAATAATTATCACAATTCTGACATTCAAACGTTACTCTGACCGCTGTAACATGACACAAGTATAATATATCAAATTGCGTAAATTCTTGCTTACAACCTGATTTAGGGCACACGATAAAACTGCAATCATATATAGCTGCACATTAAGCAGTTATTTATATCTGAGCTTACATGCCAAGGAGCGCTACGTTATGCAAGATACCCTTAGACACAATTCTTTCATAGCCAAATCTCAAAGCGAGTCTGGGAAGTCATCACAAAAATGCCATATATAAATGGCCACTGATATTATTAACCCTTAGCTTGCTGTCGGCAAGTGATTCTGCCTTTGCGACCAGTGCAGACCAAGATCAGCCTGCACATCCGTGCAGTTTAATCATGGTCTGCACTGTTCGCTATTCAGTCAGTAAATTTTTAGTAAACACCCCTTCAAATGATAAATGGTACTGACCAAATTGGAAGATGGACCAGTTCATTATAGAAATTTAGCATGGTAAGTGTTAAATGTTATTGGTAGAAAACTCAGTGGTTACGTATTAAAGACTGATTCGTGTGCAACTTATTACTGGGTTCAAATCTCACCATATCTCAAATTCTTTAACCATTAACATGCTAAATATCTATAATGACACAGTCGCAATAATGTTAGTATTTACATTCCAGTGACTGTTTTCTCGGATCCTTATTTGAAGACGGGCTGTATCATTATATAGATCACATATTCCGCCTTATCAAAAGCTCTCCGAACATCACAAAATCAATAAACTACCGGTTACCGCGTTATCTTTGCCAATTAAAGATCTTTGCCAGAAGTCGAAACAAATAACATGGGCAATAAATTTCACAAGATTAACGAGCATTTGAATAATATATTAGATATTCCGCAAATACAAGTTAAAGTTAATACAAACAAATTATCAAATATTCATGCGTTTCATTTTGTAGACAATTAGATATTATCGAAAATTGAAATGAAAGAAAACGCAAATATTCCTAGTAATATTAGCTATTTTAATTAACACATCGTGTGTGATTTGATCTTTTTACAATACATAAAACCGTCACAGTAAGTATTATCTCAATGCAAACACTAGATTTAAATAAGCCTAGTTAACAACTTTAATTTCTGAATGCGTTTTGGTCTAACATGAAGAAACAAGGAAATTTAATTTGTTACAATAATTGTTTAGGAACTGAAACATGTCATTAAATTTATGAATTTCATCTAGAAAAGTAAACGCCTAAGACCCTCAACATATATCAATAAATCCGTAACCGACAAATTTTAGTTTGATATCTGATTTATCAGAATAGAACAGAACAAAACTTTTAAATTTGGCTGACTTGCAGTGCTACGCACTTATATTGTTACTCAGATTATAACACTTGGACGAGTCATAAGTAGATGTGCCACAGGGTATGGATCATGATAACTTGATCGTTCGTACTGTGGAAGTTCGCTTCACACAACCCGGTATACGCCGGTCATGTGAGTGGCAAGAAAAAACTTCTCGTCGATTTTTAAACAAACAAACGTTGCGACGTACGTCAGCCGTTTGAGCTGCAAGTAAAAATAGTTAAATTTCAAATTTGTTATGATTTTCTTTTGTGGTCTGTTCCTCATAAGTATGCGAAGTCTTTCTACCTTTACTGATATAAACCCCGAATGTCTGGAATATATATCATTTGCCGCTTAGTCTACATGTATCTCTGAAGATCGGCGCACATCAGCGTACGTCGGGTAGTGCCGGGAAGCCAAACGAATGCACAGCCGTTTGCCAGCAGCGAAACGGCGTACGCTGCAAAAGTGAAACAAAATCGCCCAATGTGCTTTTTTCCAATAACTGGACAGTGACGTTACGTGATACTACGGAGTCTAACAAAATAGGTCAGTTTGCGCATCAAATATTTAACTGTTTCATAATATCTGTTTACAAAGTAGCAAATGCCCCAGCAGCGCGGTGGTAACGGGCAGTACCTATCACTGAAATACAACGTTTGGATGTAAGTTCAAACCTCTTTTTAATCCCCCGCCGTGGCGGAGGGTTTATAGGAATGGTCTGCGTCCGTCCTTCCGTCCTTCCGTCCATCCGTTCTTCCGTCCGTCCGTCCTTCCGTCTGTCCTTCCGTCCGTAACACTTTCGTGTCCGCTCCATATCTCCTGAACTCCTTGAAGGATTTTCATCAAACTTGGGTCAAATGATCACCTCATCAAGGCGATGTGCAGAACCCATGAGTCAGCCTTGTCGGTTCAAGGTCAAGGTCACAACTCAAGGTCAAAGGTTTGAGCCTGCCATTTTGTGTCCGCTCTATATCTCCTAAACCCCTTGAAGGAATTTTATAAAACTTGGGTCAAATGATCACCTCATCAAGACGATGTGCAGAACCCATGAGTCAGCCATGCCAGCTCAAGGTCAAGGTCACAACTCAGGGTCAAAGGTTTGAGCCTTCCATTTTGTGTCCGCTCTATATCTTTTAAACCCCTTGAAGGAATTTTATAAAACTTGGGTCAAATAATCACCTCATCAAGACGATGTGCAGAACCCATGAGTCAGTCATGCTGGCTCAAGGTCAAGGTCATAACTTAGGGTCAAAGGTTTGAGCCTTCAATTTTGTGTCCGCTCTATATCTCGTAAACCCCTTGAAGGATTTTCATCAAACTTGGGTCAAACGATCACCTCATCAAGGCAATGTGCAGAACTTATGAGTCAGCCATATTGGCTCAAGGTCAAGGTCACAACTGAAGTTTAAAGGTTTGAGCCTTCCATTTCCTGTCCGCTCTATATCTCCTAAACCCCTTGAAGGAATTTTATAAAACTTGGGTCAAATGATTACCTCATCAGAACGATGTGCAGAAATTATGAGTCAACCATGCCAGCTCAAGGTCAAGGTTACAACTAAGGGTAGAAGGTTTTGAGCCTTCCATTTGGTGTCCACTCTGTATCTCCTAAACCCCTTGAAGCATTTTCATCAAACTTGGGTCAGATGATCACCTCATCAAGAACTCATGAGTCAGCCATGTCAACTCAAGGTCAAGGTCACAACTGAAGGTCAAAGGTTTCAGCTCAGTATCTCCTAAACCCCTTGAAGGATTTTCATGAAACTTGGGTCAAATGATCACCTCATCAAGACGTTGTGCAGAATTCATGAGTCAGCCATGTCAGTTCAAGGTCAAGGTCACAGCTAAAATCAAAGGTTTACCCTTTCACTATCCATAGCAGTGGCGGGAGATTTAGCTGTCGTTCAGACTGCCTTGTTTTATTTATGT
Organism: Mercenaria mercenaria; assembly: GCF_021730395.1. Lineage (NCBI taxonomy): Eukaryota > Metazoa > Mollusca > Bivalvia > Venerida > Veneridae > Mercenaria > Mercenaria mercenaria. The sequence continues at coordinate 85,315,736 of NC_069362.1, read as the reverse complement.
TTACGTTTAAGTATAACAGTTTTCATTATTTTAGTTTTGACATTAACAAACATTCTATGTGTTCTGTTGCATTTTTTACAATCAACCTGCTGTCAGCTTTTCTTTTCACGTTCTTGCTATCTACTGCGAGCTATCCCAGCAGTGTTTTAATATATCATTTCAATTATGGCACACACTCCTGTCCATATCACACGAGGGAGGGTATGTCGGTATAGATAGGTAAGTAGGTACGTGATTTCCGAAAAAAAGTCTGCATTGTTTATATGGTTTAAACTTACAGCTATATTCATACATATCATAACGCGAAAAAACTAGTTCTATAAAGAAAATAAATATTTCTAGACGTTAATGTTTACAGTAAATCAAAACTGATGTTGGCAAGTAAATTGATAGTACAATTATCACTCTTTATTTTTGGCATAGAGCAGTTCTAGTAAAAAATAGCCTGATGTCGAATTTCAAATCTGTACCCATCCCGTGTGGCTCTTGGCAGTTGTAAAATTTGGGGGCTGGGGAGGTATTGATAACAAGTGTTAAAAGATAAGTTAAAATGCTTCATGTCCGAGGAATTTTTCTTTGCCACAATGGAAAAAATCTTAATCTAGAAAAGATATCTCCCTGAACCTCTCTCATTTCTATTGCATTTTCTCTCATTCTTACAGTTTCAATTGGCAATGTTTAGCAGTTCAAAATCCTAACATGTGTATGGATTCTTGTTGTTCCTTTGCAAAAAATATTGTTCAAATCCATGAATTTCTTTAGATCAGGTGTCTCATCCCTTAGTTTACACAATGAAATAAATTTACCTCAGAAAAAGTAATCATTTTCGTAGTAATTGATCGAGTTTTTCAAACCGATGTCTGCATTAACTAAGATGTTGTATTTAACGGTTTGTTTTCAACAATGGTTGACAGACAAATTACATGTTCAATCTCAGAAGCAAGACAGCTTGGGGACATCATCAGTTTCAAAAGTCTGAGAACTGTTCGCAAAGAATAGAAACAGTGAAGGATATTTTATATTCCATTTGAAAACCATTTAGACGTAACGGTTTCGAAACAAAATGTCGCTCAAAATGATAAGGTGTCTTTGGATGTAGTATTTGCATGACAGTTAAATTATGTAATTTAACAAAGGCCCGTTTCTTATCTCTGGATTTAATATTTGTAAACAGGTATTAAAGTTATCTAAAATTGTGATCAATGTTCTGCATGTTACGATAGTACAACATATATTTACAAACAGTTCATAGTAAAAAGTGAAAAGTAATGGTAGATTTTCTGAACAGAGCACAGCAAACACAACCAAAGACTCATATCGCGAATTAGCCCCGACACAAATAAAAACTGTAGTGGAAAATCACAACAACCGGACTATTCCCGAATGTCCACCTAGTACATTTTCATTCTTAGACTATGAAAATTATAAAATGGTGATGGTGTAACGAAAGGATGTGTTTGGGCAATGGAAATGGGAAACAGGGATGAATATTCAATAAGGAAAGCAACATTAAATAAACGCATCAACAAGAGACCCCAGCAGGAACGGCTAATGACAAAAACACCTGCTAGGAGCTCAAACCTGTATAGTGAGGGAACCTAACCCGAGCCATAGTAAGAAAGAGAGAGGGTGTAAAAGTGTTTTTGTAGGGGGTGTGGGATGGGTTTAAGGCAAGTAAAACTACAAACATACAAGACATTATACATAACATTTAACACGAAACAAACAAAAAGCAAGTTGAAAATAGGGGCAACACCTTGGAACGGTAAGTAACCTATATAATAAAGAAATATCGGAATGTATTATGAAATTGCGTTGTCTGACCGTCTGTTTCTCAATAATTCCGTTCTGGACCCTAAATGCTTAAACTTTCAAATTCAGGATGCCTAAGCATAATTTTAGAGGATCCCTGTTTTTTATTTGCAATATAGCTCAAAGGTCACAGTGACAATAATAGGGAACAGTAACAATTACGGTTTCCAAATTTTACAAAATGACTAAATGCCACTTAAAGAAGATCCTAATTTATCGGGCCAGAGGCGCAAATGTCAAGGTCACGGGGACGTGATTTAACGGTTTTTTTTTTTTCGTTTCCTAACTCGAAGTAAGAAAGTATTAACGGCTACGGCATGCAAACTTTATTCAGTTTTACTTTATGTTCAGTTTGATATCTATTTTTGTATCTTCTGTCCACATCCTACACCCCGTACATCTACATTTTGACCCACTTTTCTCACATCCATTTTTTTTTAAATTTCATTTACTTAATATTTTATGTCCCGCATTCACATCCAGCACCGCCGCCCATACACTCCTTCCCATCCCCTCTCCAAATTTTCACCTGCAGTTTCTAGTCCCTTTTTGATATTTTTAGAGAATATTCTATCGTGTTAAGCTCCGTTAGGTGGAGCTCTTGGTCACAGATCTAGCCGGATTTATATGTAAGTTTATGAAATCCTTGTCTGTTCATTACCGCAGCATACCCTCGTTAGAAAACAACTGGTATCAAGAAAGACTCTTTGGGCTGATTGCGGATGGTTAGCTGACTCTCAGATTGCACAGAAAACAAATTCTGTTATGCTTGTTTTTGTTAAAAGTGCTAAATAAAGACAAATAAAAAAATTCGGTACAAATAATAATTTGTCTTGTAGATAAAGCAGTTTGTTATGTACATTTACTAGTTTGTCCTGTACATTTCTTAGTTTGTGCTAAGCATTCGCTAGTTTGTGCTGTACAATTAACAGTTCGTCATACTATGCTAGCATCACGTTATCGTTGGGGCATATAATATATTTTGCATAAATTTATAAAGTATAGCCTCGTCTCGGTGCATTCTTCCCAAAGAAATCCGAAGATGCGCGACGGGTCCGTAAGCAATCGGAAAACATACTTTTCGGTTTGAAATAGACAAAAGGTTTTTTTTTGGTTATTCTTGAACTTATTCACGACTTTTTGGTCAGATCCGATGCAGTGGGTCATATTTTCAGTAAAATGAAGTCTCAGCTACAAACTCTGTTTTTCATATAATACTCGTTCGGGCGTTAGTAATGGACCCTTAGGTTAGAGACCACCAACTCAAAAAAGTACAGGGAACTTACTTGGAATGAGGTAAGTGTATACCTGCGAGTAAGGTAACGTCTGTGCGTTCTGATTGGTCAGTCATGTAAACAAACCCAGGAAGTGATTATTTTTTCAAAATTGATATTTTTCCACTGCATTTACAGTATTTTGTTATACATTTTGACAAAATTTGCTACATTTTATGTGTATTGAAAAAAAGTATTATCAAACGAATTTCTCCCGCCATGTCAATGATGTAAACAGGGGGTCATCTCATTCACACGAAAATTACTTAAATAAAGTATCACTATTAATATGTTTTTCGTCCGATATTTTGGTAGAACTAAGATGGTTCTTTAAAAGCTTGTAATTAGATATACACTCAACGGTATGTGAAATTTCGTGTGAATACATGCATTATTAAAAAAATAGTAATACAATATAAACTGACCAATTAGGAATTTTGTCAAGTGTACCTGTTTCGATGTATGGAAGGCCGTACACGCCATAATGTTACAATGTAAGTCTATGGAAAAACAATTGGTGTCTCTAACCTTTAAAACACGCTTACGCTAAAACGACGTCGCGTTAACGTGCGATGACGTCAATATTTTTGTTGCGACCAAGAAAGAGCGCTACTATATTTTATATATTGTTTTATATTAAGGCATATAAGAATCGAAATACGTCCCGAGAATAATTCCGCGGACGTATAACCTATTTTCGTGCATTAATAACGGAAAAACATGTTTTTTTCTATACATTTTCTCCTAAATAAAATAAAGTGTGTGAAGTTGGAGAGAAGTTCGACATTCGACATTGAACATTGGATAAGAGAACGACGTTGGACATTTTAAGCGTGAAGTTGGCGAGAAGTTAAACATTCGACATTGGACATTCGATTTCAGAATGACACTGGACATTCGAACCCAGAACGACATTGGACATTCGATCCCAGAACGACATCGGACATTTGAATCTAAAACGACATTGGACATTCGATTTCAGAACGACATTGGACATTCGAACCAAGAACGACATTGGCCATTCGAACCCAGAACGACATTGGACATTCGAATCTAAACAACATTGGACATTTGATACCAGAACGACATTGGACATTCGAACACAGAACGACATTGTACATTCGATACCAGAACGACATTGTACATTCGATACCAGAACGACATTGGACATTCGAATCCAAAACGACATTGAACATTCGATTTCAGAACGACATTGGACATCTGAATCTAAAACGAAATTGGACATTCGAACACAGAACGACATTGGACATTCGAACCCAGAACGACATTGGACATTCGAATCTAAACAACATTGGACATTTGATACCAGAACGACATTGGACATTCGAACACAGAACGACATTGTACATTCGATACCAGAACGACATTGTACATTCGATACCAGAACGACATTGGACATTCGAATCCAAAACGACATTGAACATTCGATTTCAGAACGACATTGGACATCTGAATCTAAAACGAAATTGGACATTCGAACACAGAACGACATTGGTCATTTGAATCTAAAACGACATTGGACATTCGATTTCAGAACGACATTGGACATTCGAACCTAGAACGACATTGTACATTCGAACCCAGAACGACATTGGACATTTGAATCCAAAAGGACATTGGACATTCGATACCAGAACGACATTGGACATTCGAACCCAAAACGACATTGGATATTCGAACATAGAACGACGTTGGACATTCAATTGCAGAACGACATTGGACATTCGAACCTAGAACGACATTGGACTTTCAAACCCAAAACGACATTGGACATTCGAATCCAGAACGACATTGGACACACGAACCCAGAACGACATTGGACATTCGAATCCAAAACGACATTAGTAGTCTCCGTTGGCACCGATTCCTGAAAGTCTGTGAGTGCTCCTGAAAGTGTCGCAGACCGTTTAAAATGATTTAAAAAGAAACAGGAACTACTTGGTTAGTGTTATCTCTCCTGGCACCAGTTCTTGAAAGTCTGCGAGTTCTCCTGAATGTGTCGAAGACCGTTCTGAACGGGTTGAAAGGACACATGGATTGCTGGGTCGGTGTTTTCTACCTTGGCACCGATTCCTGAAAGTTTGCGAGTGTTCCTGAAAGTCTCGCAGACCATTCTAAATGATTGAAAAAGAAACATGGACTATTGTGACGATGTTTTCTCCCTTGGCACCGTTCACTGAAAGTCTACGAGTCCTCCTGAAAGTGTCGTAGATCATTCTAAATGATTGAAAAAGAAACATGGACTATTGTGACGATGTTTTCTCCCTTGGCACCGTTTCCTGAAAGTCTGAGAGTCCTCCTGAAAGTGTCACAGACCGTTTTTAATGGGCTGATTTGATACAGAGGCTAATGGGACGGTGTTTTCTCCCTTGGCATCTATTCCTGAAAGTCTGCGAGTGTTCCTGAAAGTGTCGCAGAGCGTTTTTAATGATTAAAAAAGAAACAAAAACTACTTGGTTAGTGTTATCTCTCTTGGTACAGGTTCTTGAAAGTCTGTGAGTCCTCCTGAAAATGTCACAGACCGTTCTTAATGGGTTGAAATGATACTGTAGGCGTACATTTATTAGCGCGGCAAAAATTTAGCGCAAACGCAATTTTTGGTGAAATATCTAATTAGTGCGTGGACGTGAATTAGCGCTCTCGCGAGACCGCTAATTTCTAATTTTAGCGCTGTCCGAGATGAGGCTCTCGGAGATTTACGGAGATTCACGAAGATTTTTGGAAATAAACTTAGCCGTCGGCAATTTTTATGTAATGTGTTTCTGCTGTAAATATTGTAATACGAATCTGACTGTCGACCCTATACAACTTGAATATGTACCAAGTATGACTTTAAGGTAGTGTGCCGTGATGATACTTGTATTTTTTCAATGATACTTTCAACTGTGATGTAGCTTTATGTTTACGTACAGTATATAAAGTATAATGGGTCTATGACAAAACATCGACACGACAAAACGCCGACGCGACAATTGATCGATGCGACAAAAGATCGATATGTCGCATAGTGTCGTGTCGGCGTTTTCTCGCATTTATGGTCGAAAATAATTTACGATACGATTATCATACGATCATGATTTTAATCATACGATTATCATTATAAGCTCTAAATGCCCTAAATGATCCGACTATTGAACATCTTTACAATAAATTGACCGAAAATAATTTTATGATCATAATTAATAATTCATAATTTGGATCATACGATTATATTTAATAAGTATTTACGTTCTTGTAGAATAAGTCTAAGAGCACGTATAATCGAACGATGAAATGCTCCAAGTATTGATTTTCTTTATCGTCACAATAGAATGAAAATAATTGAATACATGTACAAAAAGAGTGAAAACACTTTCATCTTTCTCCATAGTGATGGAGTTCGTTACTTCACAAAAAGGAAAGTTACAACTTGTGTTTGATGGATATATTTTAATACGGACAGAAGTCGTAAGGATAAAGTAGTAAAAACGTATTGGCGATGTGTCATACAAGAATGTTCAGGTCGAGCTGTAACCATCGGGGAACCACCAAATACCGAAGATGCCCGAGGAACAAAATGCTACTCCATCATAGAGGCCCTTAGAATTACCAATATCTAATAAACAAACTAAAAAATAAAGCAAGAACTTACTCTGGAAGTAAATCATAGTGACAATAAGCACGTTATTATTGTAATTGTTTACACGCGATCTGTTTCAGGCCTGTACCATCATAAATAACGGAACATGAGCGGATATGAGTTTTTTAAATGTGTATTATACATTTTTGGATTAAACTGATCATAAATATCAAAATACATGGACGATCTTTTCTGAATACATAATATTTTAAGAAGTATACTAACTGAATTACATCTGCTGAAAGTTTTTACCTGTGAGATTCGTGTTCGTAGACTAAAATAAAAACATTGCAAACTTTGCGCTAAACAAGCTATCAAAGAACAATAAGTGAAGGTAAAAAACAAAACTAACAAGAAATATCTTTAAAAATGATGGTCGGCGAATTGTAATAAGGAAAGAAGTTTATGAATTTTTCATCTAACATTCATCTTTCATCTAACATTTTTAAAATTTCAAAACTAAACACCGCACTTTAACACCTTAAATGGTTTTCTTTTAATTTTTCGCAAAGGTTTCGTAGGGTTGCAACTTTGTTTCGTTTATCCTTAGACGAATAATTACAGCATTAGTTTGATTAAGATTCATCAAGCGGTTCATGAGAAGAGGTCATTAAACGTGTTTATATTTTTAGCTAAATTGGTCCCTATCCCCATTTGTAACAAAATAGCAGGAGACCTTACGATATTGTTACACATCGAGTTTGATAAAAATCCATTATATTTTAGTGGTTAATGCGAAGAAAGGCATATCTACTTTTAGCTATAGTGGTCCTTAATAGGGCCCAAGTTCCTATATAAATAAATTTGGAAGAGGACATTATAATGATGCTCCAGACCAAGTATGACAAAGATCCACTAAGCTGTTCATGAGACGCTGTATAAAGGCATTTCTAGTTTTAGCTCTATCAGCCCCTAAAAGGGGTTAAATGTCCCAGCTGAACAAAGTTGGCTGCGGGCCTAATAAAGATGCTACAAATCAAGTTTGATTAGAATACATGAGAAAAAATCAATTAAAGGATTTTTTTATATATTATTTTTATTTATTTCTAAAATAGGCCAACTGATCCCGCTTTAACAAATGCATATTCGCTATTCATGAATCTTTGGACAATGACGTCACACCTATAAAAAAGTGAAGGTCAAGCAAAACATACAATTATAATTATTTCAATATTTCTGTTTCATAAGCAAAGTTTGACAAAGTCATATCACATAGTCAAACTGTACGCAGCGTACCTTCATTTCAGTGTAATGAGATTCAGTCATTATATAGCATATATATAATAAAACAGATTTCAACTGAGTTCAATATTTGCATACCGTACTAAAGAAAAATATTCATATATAATAAATCAGTTAAATAATTTATAACAAATATATCAAAGCAAACAAGTACTCATTTTAATATGCAATCTGAATAAGTCACAAAAGCAAGAAACCTTTTCATATACAGACGACAATTGTAACAAGGAAAATCTTTTAAAAAGCACTTCTCTACATAAAAGACTCTTATCACTACCTTATTCATGTGATACGCAGACCGTATTCAGCTCTTTCTTGAATTTTATATATGTTGGTATTTGAACAGGTTTTTATCATATTTATTAAACTTACTTATCATTTTGAGATGTATCAATATTCTTACAAAATATACTGAGCCAAAGTTAGCTTTAAAACTGTGAACAGCGTCGTTTAGGATAAACGCTTGGTCTACATTTCACTCAGTGTAGCACAATCAACAGAGTGAATGAAATTGCCACTCTCGTCCAATCAGGCAGAGTGTTGCATAAATCTTCCATTTTGATAAATTATCTATAATGCGTTATCAAGTAGTTTGATTTGCAAACTGAAGTCACGTGGCATAGGTAACGAAAACGAATTTAGACGGCGTCGCCGAAAAAGGTGTATATATATATATATATAACTGCACTTAAAAAAGACAACGTCGATTATTATGAAGTGAATACCTTCCTAGGAGATAAAAACAGGTGTTATTACGCCATGACAAGGTCCAAATTTCTTATAAGTTACTTGAAGGCTATCTATCCATCATGATATGATGATCAAAATTAACGACGTTTAAGACAATGTGGCGCGACGTTAGTGAAATTCTATAGTTTAACTACAATAAGTATTCGGTGGTTATTTTTTGACAACTCGTAAAAAACGGTTATGGCGTTGATTTATAACAATAACTCTTAGGCTAATGTTTCCTTCTAAATATTCAAATAGTTAAAAGCGATAGTATTGTATACAGGGTTGTCAAATTATCTCTGTTTTATTGTTTTATGCTTTTGTTCATAATTACTAAATGTATACAGTTCAACAACTTATGAGTCGATACTGACATATCTAATCCACTAAATAGACGTTTTGTTGTTTTGCCAATATCTTAAACGTTACCGAAATAATGTCTTTAACTTTGCAGAGTAAGGGAACGTATATCATTTTTTTGTCATACTTCAATTAATTTGAATGAATTTAAACCATACTGCTGACGTTTTTTCATTATTGACTAAATTACAGATATTATCTTACGAATATGAACATACAGAAATGCAGAAATGAGCTGTTATCTGTGACATAGAATGATATTATTTGACACGAAAATTGTCTAGTATGTCCTAGTATGGCCAAACTAAGCTCTTTGTCATCAAAATTGAGTTGTTGTCACATAAAAGATATCAGTGTTGCACTTAATCGAACTGGTATTAAATTTTGTGTCAGCTGTGTAAGTTTGGTCAGTACCTGACAACAGTTTTCACAACTGCACATTTTAATACCACCACCCATTAACTGAACATTAACCGTAAATGTTCGAGTCTTAATCTTGACTGTCTGAAGATTTAGACCGTACCTTTCAGATATGTGTAAATATTTCAAGGTAATTTAACCCCTGAAAATGAAGAAAAAGTGTAAATAAATATGTGTCGATGTTTTGTCGATGTTTGTGTCGATGTTTTTTGTCGAGCTTTTGTCGCGTCGGCGTTTTGTCGTGTCGATGTTTTGTCTGTCGATGTTTTGTCAGTATTGCCTACGTAACTGTAACTGTATTTATTATAATAATTTAGATTCAGATGTCCAATGTCGTTCTGAAATCGAATTTCCAATGTCGTTTTGGATTTGAATGTCCAATGCCGTTCTGGTATCGAATGTCCAATGTCGTTCTGGGATCGAATGTCCAATGTCGTTCTGGTATCGAATGTCCAATGCCGTTTTGGATTCGAATGTCCAATGTCGTTCTGTGTTCGAATGTCCATTGTCGTTCTAGGTTCGAATGTCCAATGTCGTTCTGAAATCGAATGTCCAATGTCGTTTTGGATTCGAATGTCCAATGTCGTTCTAGGTTCGAATGTCCAATGTCGTTCTAGGTTCGAATGTCCAATGTCGTTCTGAAATCGAATGTCCAATGTCGTTTTAGATTCAAATGTCCAATGTCGTTCTGGGATCGAATGTACAATGTCGTTCTGGGTTCGAATGTCCAGTGTCATTCTGAAATCGAATGTCCAATGTCGAATGTTTAACTTCTCGCCAACTTCACGCTTTTAATGTCCAACGTCGCTCTCTTATCCAATGTTCAATGTCGAATGTCGAACTTCTCGCCAACTTCACACACTTAATAAAATACCCCAATTGTTCTCGAAAGCTTCGCTCTGAAATTTTCACACTTAACCATTGACATTCAAAATGGGCTTTGTATAGAAATAGGCAGTTCAATTGTTTTTTATGTACTTTCAATAATGGAACGGTCTGTTTTGTTGTTTTTTTTTTTTTTTTGGTAATGTTTACAAATCAGTTTAATTTTTATACGGGGTAGCGATTAATTTAAGCGACATAAGATATATCGCCTTGATAGCCGACCAGTACGTACATTGTAGTGCGAATTCTATATCCGACAGTGTCGCTGTATTCTGTTAGTGCCGTATTAAAAATTTTAATCTATAACATAGCGTTATGTTATTTAATTTATTCTTGACAGAGATATAAATGAGGTAAATATGAAGTCTTTTGCGCATTGTAATAACTAGTTTCAAATACATATGAATTATTTTATGGAATACACTATCAGTTTTCTTTGTTTTCATGTGCAAATATAATAATGAAGTCATGTCTGTCTCAAATACTTGACTAGGAACGTGTGTCTGTCGTTGTAATAGATTCCACTGCTACAGCTAATGAAATACACATATTACTGATTGTATTTTGTATTAAAATGAAATTGATTTAAAAATTTTAAAACGAAAAGAAAAGAAATCATCGTTAGAACATTGAACCCCTGCCGTCAGTGGAACAGGCTTCTACACAGTGACTGCGCTATCCGTAATAGTTATAACACGTTATTGTTCTAATTTGAATAATGCAAAGTAAATCATGCTGCGCATGCTTTAAAAAGCAGTCAAAATATCCTGTCAGCTAGGTCGATCTCTTTCTTGGTTTAACGTCATACCGACATACTTACGTGTAATATTGTGACTTGTAAGCATTTGGTGGTGGAGGAAGACCTCGGGTGCTCCTCCTAGCATTATTTCAGGCACGAGCAGTTACCTGTGTAGAACCACCGACTTTCCGTAAGACAACTGGAATGTCAATCAGATTGAGAAATATAGTTTTAGCAAAACATCTCTGGTGCGGTTAAAGGAATCATCTCCATAAGTAATTAAACTGTCTGCAATGAAGCCTGCACTATTTAACAATTCAGCGTAGCGTTAGAATAATAAATAAGGACCTCGGACATTTTCCTATTCAGATTGCCTACTAGTATCAAGTTAAGTAAAAACTGACCTAGGCCTAGACTTCTGAAATAGCATAATAAAGATAGTTAAAGAGCATTTCTTGATATATTCTTATGAATTTTACAAGTTTGTTAACAAAAAAGATGATTTTGTAGACATTTCTCATTTTCATTTCTATTGAAATATGAACATAAATCAGTTTTATGTTTTAAACATCTTTCCCCCCAGTGACGCAACAAAATATTTCACATGCCTTTGTAAATGATTATCATGTACGTATGTTGCACAAATGGTACTTGGTCACGGGGGGGGGGGGGGGGGGGGGGGGCGGGGAAATGTTAAAATGTTAAAAATTAAAATAATACAGGGTGTCAGCAAATGAATTTTACATAAGATATTTTAACACTTATTGCATGTGTTTCCTAAATCTTACATATCTACAGCCTTATTCGTTTTTGTAAATATTTCAAGCATAGAAAACATTATAAATAAATGAATAAAAAGGGGACATAGAACTTCAAACTTGAAAGCAGACTGGTCCTTGTATGTACATCTTATGAAGTTTTCAATCAGGTCTGCTGCCTCTTGACAGTCGAAGTCCGTTGATTGAGTGTCATGAGGATTGAGGCAACTGCGTCTGTTGCAAGTCATGAATCAAGCAAGTTTCTTAGATATATATAACTAGATGTATGTGTCTTCAACCTAAACATGACAAAAAGATATAGACGAACGTCTATGGAAACTGTGCCACTGTGGTGCAAATGCCTTTTCACCCTTTGTAGGATTCAATTATGGCACACCTAGAATGCATTTTAAGAACAACTTTTGCTTTAATTCGAACCAAAGAAGCACTGTATCCAGCATCCTCAACTCTAACAGAACTACACTAGACACCGACTCCTGAACTGACCCGGGTGCCTTCAGAACTAACACTGACGCCCCCAGAACTAACACTGACGCCTTCAGAACTAACACTGACACCCCAGAACTAACAGTGACGCCTTCAGAACTAACACTGACGCCCCAAGAACTAACACTGACGCCCCAAGAACTAACACTGACGCATCCAGAACTAACACAGACACCCCTAGAATTAACACCAATTCACCCACACGTCTGAACTGAAGCTTATTCCGAAGTCGACAGAAATATTAGTAACGACCCCAAAGGAATATCGACACTAATGTTGATACTAGCTATTGAAGTTCTGTTCCATTGATATATTAGATCAGGCGGTATTTTATTACTACATTTTATTAGTATGTTGTTTTATATATTTTTTGCATTGGAGTAACAGAAAGCACATTTAAATGTTTGCTTGGCATTAAGAATATAGACTAAATGTGCATGACTCTGTGGTGTAACCACCATTGTTTAAGCACAACAGGACTGTGCCTACAGATATTTTCGGAAACTGAAAAACTAAACACACTAAAATGCAATACTAAGGGACCTTGAGAAGAGCAGACGATGCATCTAGAATGTGTCCAAATGTATCATAAAATGCTAAAACCCAGGCACACCTGAACCCACAGTGGCCTAGGCAGTATCGTACACCCCTCCGCTATAACTGAAAAAGGCCAGCTACGCCAATGTATGTAAAACACTTCATTTATGCAATATATAACTCTGCCTATAATGCACGGTCAGTATTGTACATGTGTCAATATACGAATAAACTTTGATAATGTGGCAGTTGAGTCCAATAGGTCCAGGGATGGTCAAAGATAATCCGCCATAGATCTATTGAAAAGCAATTATTGGATTTACCTGTATTGGACAATAAACAGTGTCGATTGTATTCAGGTCAACTGCCACATTATCAAAGTTTATTAGTACAGTATAGCAATAGATGTATAGAAAACAAACAATAGGCTCTGATTAATGCATCAGTTATCATGAGCACTCGGGTGGAAAGAACTGGAGTACATCTGTGTCGCCAAAAGTTTTGTTCCGCTTTTCAGTTATCTTTAAAAATGTTAATAAAACTGCTAATTTGCATAGTAAAAAATCATTTTTTGTTCTAAAACACTTTATAATAGACATACCATAAATGCATATGCTTATTTCACTAAAGATACACATTTTACATTTTTAAAAAAATATGACCCTCAGTCACAAACTGCTCAAATTTCAAAACAACGAATATGAAATAAAATTAATTTTTGTATCAGTTTGATAGGTATATAACTTATTTATTCGTAATTGAAGCCATTATATAAAATTATCAGCTATTGAAGTCATGAAATGGCATTGAAATTTAGGCAAAATCCATAGCATAATGTCCGAAGTCCTTTGATTGTTCAATTTTATATAATTGTGTTCGATTTTGCTCTATACTAACAACTAAATTTCTGTAATCCGTATTAAACAAATCCACTTAAGACAGAAAAGTAGAGCAAAATGACGCACGGACCTTGATAAGCTGTAAGTGTATTAATATGTTTCGAAAATCTGATCCATTTATTCAACTAATGCCTCGGTTAACGGTTTCTGTACAATCGTAGCGTCTGATCACAGTACCTACCTTTAGATAGCGTAGCGTTCTTGTGACCGGGGTATAAGCACAGAAAAGTTACTGCATGCTCCTTATACCTTTAAAGAGACACAGGATAGTTTCGTATGAATTGCACGGTTCTTTGTTTTAATATTTTAAGGATTAAACAGCACGGTTATGTTCGTGACTAATAAAAAGGAGCAGATTTGTACTGAATGTTCTATTCAATTTGGAAAATATATTCTAATATACTGTGGTATAGCTCTACATGACTGAGTGACAGTTTAAACTTACGCGAAATTTGAATAATGTTTTCTATTTCTGTAATTATATATGGTTGATGCTCTTTGAAAGCATATACTGAAACAAAGAGTTCGATGGAAGACCGTTATGTACCATTATGCATAGCAAGTAAAAGTAAATTAATAATTTGATACGCACATGAATTGTTACTAAATATTGTTATGGCCTTTTAGAGAAAAATACAAAAATACCAGTAATTATATATTTTATTTTATTTTTGTGCCCCCCCCCCCCCCCCCTCTCTTATTTTGGAGTTGCCCTTGTCCGTCCGCCCGTCCGAATTGATGTCGTGCATATCTCATAAAGTGTTTGATCCAGTGTAACAAATCTCACAGGATTGTTATTCAGCACCTGGTCTTTTAATTTGGATCACACACAGCCAATGTCTTTGACTTCGTAAAAAATATGCACATAACGGCCTAATTGGTGTCGCATGTATTAAAAAAGGTATTTAAATATGACACATTACAGGTACAGGAATATTATTTAGCATGTGAAGTTGTGCACCTAGGAGTTTGTTAGAGATTTCATTCAGCCAGACCAGAGTTATAGCCATTGACTTAGTCAAAAATATGCCTATAAGGACATAAAAGTTTGTGTTTCACGTATCTTAAAACGTATTTGACCTGGGGCCATGATACATAATAGGATTTGAAATTGTGCACCTGGTGTTTTATTCGGCATCCAAGTCCGTTCGACGATAGTTATGGCTCTTGATTAAATCAAAATATGCATAACTGGCATACAAGTTTGTGTCGCATTTATCTCAAAAAGTACTTGACTTATGAGTCATAAAACATCACAGAACTATGTTAAGCACGGAAAGTTGTGCAGTGGATGTTTTGTTTGTGATTTTACCCAGCTAGGCCGGAGTTACGGTCCTTGACTTAGCAAGATATAAACATAAAGTGCTGTAAAACTTTGTGTTGCATATATCTTAAAAATATTTCTTCTAGAGTCAGAAACCATATAGGACTTTTATTCAGCATGATTGTGAATTTGTGCACCTGAGTTTTTTTTTATTTCACTCTGCAAGACCACAGTTGATATGGCCTTGACTTAGTGAAAAAAAAAGTTTGTGTCCCATGTATCTCAATATGTACTTGAGATAGAGTCATAAACATTAGAGGATTGTTATGTAGCTACTGAAGCTGTGCACCTGATGTTCTCTTTGGGATTTCACTCAGCTAGACCATAGTGATGGTCACATAAGCCCCTAAAAGTTTGCGTTGAATTTTAAAAATATCTTAAAAATATTTCGCCTAGAGTTATGAAACCATGTTCAGTGACAGGTTTGGGGGCACCTGTGTCCTGAGGGCATACGTTTAGTTTTATGATTGTTTTTGTGTTGTTCGGTTGTGAACGACAAAAAATGTATAGAAAACGTCATTTGTACGAAACTATGCCAGTCATGTATTATTTTTTTACCAGTTGGAGATAAAATTAAAGCAAAGCTACTGCATAGACACTAGTCTTTTTATTTAGATGAAAGATAATTGTTTATTTGGTTTTAGTTGGTTGAGCGTCGCAACGATACAATAATGCGTTATATGGCGACTTTCCAGGTTTGATGGTGGAGGGAGACCCCAGATGCCCCTCCGTGCATCATTTCATCACGGGCGGCCACCTGGGTAGAGCCACCGACCTTCCGTAAATCAGCTGGATTGCTTCCTTGTATGAAGAATTCAACGCCTCAAATGAGGCTCGAATCTACATTGATGAGGGGCAAGTGATTCGAGGTCAGCGGCCACGGATGTCTCTAAAACCCTAAATGAAAAATAAGTTGTGATATATATTTTAAATAAAAGAGAAACGACAGTAATAATTTTAGAAATTAAATTAAGAAACAACAAGACTTGGTTATTTCTTTACTGTGTTTTAAATACTAACGTCTCCTTCGCTATTTTGATAATCAAGATGCTGAAAAGTTCTTTATACGACAAAGTTGGTAGTCAGAGTACATGTAATCCCAGGAGATAGAAAATGCAACAAATGTTTTTTTCTGTTGAAAGTATCAGGTAATACTTTCTAAAACATTTGAACTCTCAGAATATAAAATATCATGATTTCAGAGATAACCAGAATATCCCAAGACAAAAACGTTGGGATTTCTATGAACCGACAGAATGAAAAATTATACTCATTGGATGATTGTCTGTTTAAGCAATTGGACGTTATCAACCAGATAAAAGTTTTTAACGCTCTTAGATTTGATTTGATAATCTGTTCAAAATAGATTTAATGGTTAGCACTTGAAACACTGGACAAAATCAGTTTTGTTACGGTTAAATCATGGCTTGACTTAATTCAATTTTTCTCTTCAAGTTTTTATTTTGTGTGTGTGTTGAGTACAAATTTCTGTTTTTAGACATCATTTTGAGGGAAGTCCAAAATTCCTTGTACTTACCCTTTAATGCATAAGTAATTTCAAAATTTTGTATATTCGTTAAAATACGGAGAATATAAATCGTTTAATAGTACAGCATTTTCAATGAAAATGGGATGATGAGAAAACCGTTTTTCGGTCTTGACTGAACGGACATTGACACTTTTGTATTGCAAAGTAACAACTTGTTATAAAACGGTTTCACTTTCAACTTTGTAAAGAAAAATAATTATCATCGGAACTGGTGTCACTGATTGCAACATGAAATAACAATTGTTTGTTTTATACCAGTTATGACATCAGTAGTGAAAGGTCTTGTCCCTTTCAGAAGCATGAATTATTATATAACGCTAATTTTCTGTCGATTTCAGATACTATCGTCACTGTGCTCCGTATTTCAAAACCAGCAATTATTCCTGAGAAGGACAACCATCTACGTATATCATCAAATGATGAAGGTTTTTCTTGCTAAACGTTGATGCTCACAGCCTGGACAACATATTTTAAGCACATACGATTTGTAGTGCGCACGAAGATGGCTGAACATCATGTTAGAGAGTATGTAAAACGTGTAGCGTCTATTGATATCGAGAACTACCCAGAATGGGATCTTACGGTAATACGAGTCCTTTTTAGCTTTTTTTATGAATCAGATTTAGATTATCTTGTTAGAGAAATAGTAATACCATGCTTCTTTGGTTACTGCACTGAACTTAGGAATTGTTTGAAAATATCACACATTAATGTATAAATATCCAGGTACAAGAAACTATAACAATGCCGAGTCCAACAAAGGGAAGGCATTTTGTTACCGCCATAAAATACTTTAGTACATGAAAACTGCTTTTGTGATGGTTAATGAAAAATAGCATGAAAAATAGCAGAAAGCAAAAAAAAAAGAAAAAAAAAAGCTTGTATTTTACAGTCAGCTTCAGATATTTTGCATTTGCGAGGTCTTCTCTTTTTCCTTAATTGAGCCGCGCCATGAGAAAACCAACATAGTGGCTTTGCGACCAGCATGGATCCAGACCAGCCTGCGCATCCGCGAAGTCTAGTCAGGATGCATGCTGTTCGCTTTCAAAGCCTATTGCAATTAGAGAAACCGTTAGCGGACAGCATGGATCCTGACCAGACTGCGCGGATGCGCATGCTGGTCTGGATCCATGCTGGTCGCAAAGCCACTATGTTGGTTTTCCCATGGCGCGGCTCAATTAATGCCGTAAAATAGATTGCAAGGTCATGCAACACCCCCGCTTTACTGATAAAATCATATGGAAACAAAATATTAAGGTTTGTTTCACGCTGTGGGCTTAAGATTAGTATTACATGCCTTTGATATATAATCTCAAAATTTGATTTCCAATGACATGCACGCTAGAGATGGAAGTATAGTTACATTTGATTCTAATTTAGTTTGAATACCGCTTGAACGGATTTACTCAAAGGCTACATTATTTATTTATTCGTCATAAATGTTTGTTCAACTTTCCATTCACAGAAACACGTTATCAGCATTTCTTCGATATTCGTAACGAATCAGGTCATTTCTTTTCTTCGGAAGTTTATTTACTGATAACGTCTTTCAATAAAAAGTAGAATATCCATTCTGGATGAAAACTAAATCACCTTCTTCGATTAACTTTGATTGCATGCATTGAAATCTAAATTAAGCTGAAATGGTTGCAAACAAATATAAGGGTGGATGTTGACATGCTAGGGTATTTTTTTTTTTTCATTATATATAACAATACCAAATAGCTTGAAGCGGACTAAAAATATCCCATTTTATTCTTTCATGCCGCCCAAATAAATTTTGCCGGCGCAGTCTGGTCATGATCCATACTGTTCGCTAACGCTTTCTCTAATTGCAATAGGGTTTGAAAGCGAATAGTATGGATCCTGACTAGACTGCGTAGATGCGCAGGCTGGTCTGTATCCATGCTGGTCGCAAATGCACTGTTGGTTTTCTCATTTTTCTATACAATAATATGTCTCTTGTCTGTTGATGAAAGGTAATAAGAGCTGCAATTTACTTCTGATAAATTACCATCTTTAGTTTTGAATTAAAACTAAGCTTTAAGACAGCATTACATGCGTCAGTGTATTTAAATCTGGTGATTGCGTTAATAAGAATACATATGTTTAAATATTTTGAAAATTATTAATCATATACGAATCGTTTAATGCCTTGGTTTGCTGACTTTTGAAACGTTTGGTCTGGATGCTGTATTTGGAATGTGACTTTGTGGATATTGCTCCTATTTTAAAAATGTATCTGTTCGTACAAGTTTTCAAAACTTAAATAATTTATAAGGGTTCTAAATATTGGGTTGTTCTGGATGAAATAGTTTTATTGGCAGAAATTTGTCAATATTTAGTTTAACATTATTCACGATGTTCTTTTTCAGTTAGATCCTAAATTGTCTGAAAGATTAACGATTTAGTTATTGACATCTTTTGCAGGACAAATTAATCCTGGGAGACATTTTATTGTGCGGAAAAATCTACGTTAAGCCAGTGAAATGTTCCCACAATCTAAAGTCTTATTAAGTTGGTTAGACGACATGCGTGAAAAATCTAATTAGGAAGCACTTCTTTAATCACTTAACCATGATTTATATCTCTGTGGCATTTTCAGATTAAGTCACGAACTTATTCGCTAATGAAATAATAGTCAAATTACAAAATGAAATTAGATGAAAACACGAATTATGAGAGTGTATATTTGGATAGCCGTTCAGTAAAAAAAGTCGGTTCTATATTGTGTATTTGGATAACTGTTCCGTCAGGAAAAAAACAAGGATAAATATCAAACAGGAAAGGAAGTCGCCATTTTCAAAGATATATCATTAAAGATACTGCGTTCTGAATTAAATATATTCTACAGTTGTAATTATATTTACGCTAGACACAAAATTTTTAATGTGTAGTATCTGAATTTTACTATATTTTTCATGTCTGACAAAACCAATGAGAAGATAAATAAAAATTTATTATTTGTTATATCATTTTGTTATTTGTCTCACATGATAGCTGTGAAAAATATAGATGTCGCAGTGCAAGTGAAATCATATATAAGATTAATTTCTTACATCTTTTGCACTCAGACAGTCTGCATTTAAATGTGGCTTTCAAATATGACTTTTGATGTCTATGTCTCATTGACATTAGGATGTTTTACATGCTGAATTATTGCCTAAAACAATTGCTTAAATGTTTGAATGTAATTTAATATATAACACTATAAGTATCAGCTTAGTGTGGAAACATATTTAATGCTTCGCTCATCTCATGTATGGCATAATATGGAAGTTAATTAGGTAATTTCAACTATAAGTGTACATGTAAATAAGTAAGATCAACGTCCTGGACTATTTAGGCATAGATCAGTATAATCACACCTTGTCTGTGATGTACTATAACACGTGTTCTTAGCTGGAACATTTTGTTCAAAGAGAATCACTGTAATAAACACTGAGCTTTTTTATTAAAGTCTTAACTTCATTTTTTTATCAGTATACATTCTGTTTTAGTGATGCATCTAGCGAACCCACCCAACAGACAAAAATAATATTAATAAAATAATTTCATTCTTTCTAACATTACTACATGTGACCCCCTTTTAAAGAAAGATGCATTATTTATATCTGCGGAATAGCCACTAATGGGAAAATTACGAAAGACCGGTAGTGACTTCACACTTCAAACTTCATACTTCACACTTCGAACTTCACACTTCACATTTCACACTTCAAAATTCACACTTCAGACTTTCCTATTATTTGTATGTGTATTAAGCATTATATATATGAAGTGTGAAGTGTGAACTGTGAAGTATGAAGTTCGAAGTCACCACCGGTCGTTCGTAGAAAAGTGTCTGGGTTTAACAGTTATTTCTAAAACTGTTACCAATATAAACAAATCTTTCACATGATACACTTATTTTTAAATCAGATGTTTTATTTTGGTAATTTGAAGGGCTTGCAACCCAGTGTCTGAGCTCTTTGTCTTGTTTTACTGCCACTTTTATCTAAATGAGACCTCCACCAGTAACATATATGTATTTATTAAATGACCAGTCGTAGCCTACATGGTTATAATAAACTGTATTGCATGTTATTTATCAGAAACTGGAAACAACTTCATATAACTGTGCATTTCCATATAGTAGAGATCTACATAGAAACTCAGGTCTATACTAAATTAGGTATATGGTACTATTCCCGTTTGTGTTACATGCTTGTTATAACTCTCGTCAGGTACGAACGATGCAAGATGACCGTCAAAACGAACAAGGACAAAAGCCCAACAGGAAAAAAAAACACATACGAAGAAAGTAGCTATACAGCATTCCATATGAGTGTATTATACCTACACAGTGACTGAGCACATGAACACATTAACACGAACTAATAATGCAACAGTAACATAGATGAAAGAAACAAATACTAACAAAAACAGGGTATTGTCTCGGAACGGCCAGTGGCAAAAAAAAAAAAAACAGTGGGGATTTTGAACTTAGTCTAGATATCTGGCTCAAAACCCCATTTCTAAACCGCAAATTATGGTCAAATTTCAATCTTCTCAGTTCCACTCTTACCCAACAGACCAGAAGAAACCATGTTCTGCAAGTAAATTGAAAGTGGTTTCAGGGCAAATTCTTTGATTATTCTTTACACAAAACAACGCTTCCCTAACTTTATCTAGAAAATAGAAAGTGGAAAACTGTGATATAATTGCCCAGGCATGCGCTCATATTTTTCATTCATTTGGAAAATTGACTCCAGCCTAAAAATAACGAGATTCGCCGCATGTTTGATGCTGGACCTTACCCAATGTAGCCTACAAGTGACTCTTAGAAAATATGGAAATGCTAGTTTCAGTTATTAATATTTAAATAAGATTAGCTATCATTTACTGTTTCCTTTTTAGCCAAATGATTTTTCCTGATCAATACATAAACCCTATAACGAAAAATAAATTCGAAATTCGAAATAATGTCGCTAAATTAGTTTTTCTTCATTTCCAGAAGATTGTTTCAAATAATTTCTCATTATCTATTATTGTTTTTCATATCAATATCGGTTCTGTTCCCTAAATAGGAACAAACACTGAAATCATTTCCAATTAGTTAATCAAGTAGCTTAAAATCTATATACACATATGCTTATCTCTTAACATAATGGGTAGATTCTCTTTCTCAAATACGTTGTTAAAATGTTTGGTAATGTCTTTGGTTACTACCAATGTTTAATAAATATATAACTTGTTGATATATATACTTAATTGTTCAAGTATACTAAACCAAGAACAAAATTTTGATAGCATGTGTAAGTGATTGGCATTTACAGATGCATAAACGAAGTAAAAGGATTAAACACGGACTAAACAAACACTTAAATACCTACCTGGAACTTTTAGGTGCACAAAAGTCACTTTGTTAAAGTCACTTTGTAATGGGGCTTAAACAAAATGATGGCACCAAAACTCACCCTTAACACCACTATAGTCACGGGACGATGTATATCTCGTATAAATGTTAAAAAACGTTCATATCTATGCAGAGGGTACTTGTTTTGCGAAATATCGCTTGGGTATAAAATTTACATACTAAACAATAATATTAACATACTTATTAATCTAATTTTATCCTGTTTGACTGCATTCCTATCTCAAACAATCGCAAAGCAGTTTGTAAGTGCTTTGTGGTAGCCTTAAAATGTGTCCATGTTTTTTGACTAACTAACTGATGCTATGTTTTCTAGGCCATCATGATAATTGTTTCCATTCCTTTCTTCAGTATGACAAAGTTCCCCCAATGTCGGTGCAAAGGGTAGGGATGAGGGGTGTCATTCATTCATTACCAGCAATCAAACCATCAGACCGTGT
The DNA here is from genome assembly GCF_021730395.1 of Mercenaria mercenaria. Lineage (NCBI taxonomy): Eukaryota > Metazoa > Mollusca > Bivalvia > Venerida > Veneridae > Mercenaria > Mercenaria mercenaria. The sequence continues at coordinate 85,293,202 of NC_069362.1, read as the reverse complement.
GAGCTATCAATATGATTGGTTGCGTTCTATACTTCCATAGGATCTTCTTACAGATTTAAGCCGCGCCATGAGAAAACCAACATAGTGGCATCCGCGCAGTCTGGTCAGGATCCATGCTGTCCGCTTTCAAAGCCTATTGCAATTAGAGAAACCATTAGCGAACAGTATGGATCCTGACCAGACTGCGCGGATGCGAAGGCTGGTCTGGATCCTTGCTGGTCCCAAAGCCATTATGTTGGTTTTCTCATGGCGCGGCTCATTTTATTTTTGATATCTTTTTGAAGTCAAAATTTTTTACCAATTTTGTTAAAAGAAATGTTTAGAAAAAAGTATCGGTTGATGTGAATTCCAAATTAGAAAGTTTAAAGATTTCAGATTGATAAATATATCTCATTTCACATGAAATAAAATATATTTTCCTCTGTTATCTTTTTTCTAACAAACTTTTTAAACTGGACGAGTTTCCAGTCAGTTAGTCATCAATCTTAAGTGAGAATTCGTTTAATTAACGGTACTAACAAACGGAGATTATTGTAGATTGTATGTTTTTTTTTGTATATTTCAAATCACAAACGTCTTCAGTATCAAACATCTCTTTCTTGTCCTGAACAATTGTCCATGGACATTACGAAGAACAACATTCTATGAAGTAGCATTGACTTTAAAGAAATTAGCGACCTACTCAAGATCATGCCAACTCCTTAATACATGTATCACAATATATCACCTGCTTCTTGGAAGAGTAAACATGAAAAAGGTATCATTTGAAGATATAATAATGTCTTTATCAGTCCGGATACACGTTATTGACAAGTTAACTAGCTATTATGTCTGATTAATGCGATTTCTCAAGCCTACAGCTAATTTCTTTACAGGTTCATTTATTGGTACTCTTGTAATACTAGCAAGACTATTTTATGGCATTCGTTATGTTTCCTTCATGGTATTTACTTAAGTATAAATAAGTCCAGTAAGTTTTATTGACCAAAGGCCTACTAACTACGTCGAAAATTAAAGTGGAATTATGCGCAGTTTTCAAGAAAAAATCCAGCTGAAACGGATGTACGTGTAAAGAGGGTGGAGGAAATTATAGCCTTTAACCCGAGTATGAAATAATAAGTTTCCAAATATGACTTTACTTATTTTGACTGGGGCAGTCTTTTTAAGAAAAAGGAGTTGCTTCCCTTCAACTTCAGAATTCTCTACCTATAGTTAAAGGAGATAACTGCGTAGAAGATTGAAGAAAAGAACTATTATTTTATTAGTCTGATTTCTTTATTTCTAAAGCATCAACTTCTAATACTTATGCGGCATTATTGTTATTTTAACATATTTAAATGCATAGCAACCGAAAATTGCTTTTATAAAACATTCACCGGAAACACTATTTTCAGTAAGATGCACATAATGCCACTCTAAACAATACAGTTGCAAATAATGCATTGCATTTTAATGCAACACAGAAAAATGGTGTTTTAAGTATATTTTATCAATATTATATAAAAACCCCAGCAAAATACGAGAAGTAAAAGATTTTTCTAACTCTTTTCTTTTTTTGATGGTATTTGTCCATTATAAAAAAATCAGTTGTATGTAATGTAAATACTATCATCTATTTTAGTTTATGATTACAAATATATATATTGAATGTGTAAGTAGGATGTGCAAGACATGAGTAGATGCATTACCCTTTTGATCTGAGCTCGAGCGTTATAGGTATCTGTTAGTACAAATGGTATTACATTGGATACTGTATCAATTATATTCTGTTGTATTTCAGAAACCACTACCAAAACTTCCTGTTCCGGAGCTTAAGCAAACGTTGGACACATATCTTTCCGTGATGAAAAGCGTTATAACTGAAGAAGAATATAGGTGCGTTTTTGAATACGTTTGGCTCTTTTAATTTCCCAATAAAAAGAAAGTCCGTAACCGTATTTATTTGAAATTGAGTATTTTTGCCATTACTTTTGATTTAATTGTAAAAGGCATATATTCCAGAAGGACAAAAATAATTGTTGAAGACTTCGGAAAACCAAGAGGTTTAGGGGAGATGCTGCAAGAAAAGTTGAAAAAGTATTCTGAAACAGTTGAAAATTGGGTAAGTATTTTCTTAATTAAACGACGTAAAGCGGAAACGACTGATACTTTAATAGGAGCTGTATGTGTTTACATAAATGAAAAAAATGTCTTGTAAAATCTTCCGACAAGTTATTTACAAAAGTTCCATTTCAAGTAGGACCTCCAACCTCCGCCACTTTAAATGCCGATTTATGATAGAAGCCCTGTTGAATTTTCAAGCAACCAGATTGCATAGGTCATGCTTACAAAGAAGTGTAAATATATCCCAAATCGACCTGGTTAGAATTATTGATACCTAAATGCCATGCCAAGATCTAATTATTTCATTTAAAAGACAATAAAGCTAGCGAAGTGAAGGCTCTACCTAAGAGGCCCTCCAGTTCTAGAAGTATGATTGTATTAATATCACAGCAAAAACGAATATTATATCCTTGGCAACATTAAATCTTTCCTAAGGTAAAATAGAGGTCTTGTTTTATATCTGCATCAGTTTATTGCGGCAAAAGATTTAGGCATAAGTTTTACTATAATAGTGATAAACATTTTATGTTTGAATGTGCCTGGACGTAAAACCATAAAATCCATATAAACGTCGGATAAAGCATTGTTTAAGTACTCCACTTATTTCCTTATCATTTGATTGTAGAGCTCAAATACTGAATTGATAATTGAGCCGTGCCATGAGAAAACCAACATAGTGGGTTTGCGACCAGCATGGATCCAGACCAGCCTGCGCATCCGCGCAGTCTGGTCAGGCTCCATGCTGTTCGGTAACAGTTTCTCCAATTCCAATAGGCTTTAAAAGCGAACAGCATGGAGCCTGACCAGACTGCGCGGATGCGCAGGCTGGTCTGGATCCATGCTGGTCGCAAACCCACTATGTTGGTTTTCTCATGGCACGGCTCAATTATTCTGTATTTTACGTTCACTCTGACTTTGTTCAGGGTGAGCAATAAGTATAGGTGGAGGATCGATGTCCAGCGTCCTGTGTCTTTCGTTCTGCGTCAACATTTTTGCTTTTAACGTCTTTTCTGGTCAGAATTACACCAAGCATGGGCTGAAGCATCGTGAAATGGTCCTCTCTCAAAGTCGTCCAAATCTGCTTCGTTTAGGGCTGCCGTAGCTTAAAATAGAAATTAAAATAGTGTAGTAAGATAGAAAATTTAAAATAGTTTAGTATACTTGTATTGTTCTCTCACAAGATTGTTGAAATGGTTCAACTTGGCCCTTTTAGCGGTCATTGGAGCTTAAAATTGAAAAAAGTCTTGAAACGACTGCTTGATGGATCTGCACTTAACTGTACAACCAGTATTTAAATAATTTTAATGAACTGCTTAAAGGATGTTCACAAAACTTGGTTAGACGAAAGGTCAAATGTTCATGGTCCTCCTCAGGTAAGTGACTTTGGTCCATTTGGGCCTCTTGTATTTGTTGGTTTTTATGTAGGTTTCGTTACAAATTTCCAGAACTAAATTAGATTAAAAGAAAGATTAAGAGTATATGTCACAGACGTCTATATGCTATAAGCTAAGTCATAACACTTACCTCCTTAAAGTTTTTGTTTTTGATGCCGCAGTTCAATGATGAGATAAAAATACACATAGACATATTTTGTACCCTTTCCAGATGATGAAGGCTTCTCCTAATTCATAAATCATCTTGTCTAAGACAGGATCATGTTTTCTAACACTTTTCAGAAAAAATCCCTGCCATTGCATAGCACGGAGCCATCCATAAAAGCAAGCTAATATTTCTCTACTATGTATTTTGTAAGATGTATTCCGCCCCTGAGCGATTTGACTTAGGATTTCCATTAAATATAATTTCGTGTTAGAAGGCTGTGTTCATCAATTATAATCAGAGTTCTTTTCTGAATAATATTAGGCTGGTCGGTATTTGTCTACTGAGAGTAATAATAATGCTCGTTATAGGCTAAATTGAGAACGTCTTTACCGACCGGATTTAATAGAACCGTTTAATTTTGCTCATTTAGCCAAGGAAAGTTGGGATGATTGCTGGTTGCATATTGATTTACCATTTTAAGACAAGAACTAAGGGTGCCTCCATCGATCATATTTGATAAGAGATATGGCGAACAAAAATGATGACTTTTGCTTCAATAAAAATCAATTTGGTTCCTTGGAAGAGAGTATCTATCATGTTTATTCAATATCCAAACAAATTGCTTATTGGAAAACCGTGTACTGTATCTGTACCAGCGATAAAGTTCGACTAAAAGTCGAGATTATCTTGATCCGGTAGAACTGCACGCCATTGTTGTGGCAAGTTTTAAACGAAAATCCAAGAGGAATGTCTAACTAAATTGATGTCGAAATTATGATGTTCTCCTTGAGATGTATTGTCATATTTCAAAAGTTAGAGTGGGATTTTCTGATTTATTTAATGAATATTTGCTGTCCCTTCCTGTCGTCATTAATAGGTTTAGCATGTATTCACTGAAATAAAATGAGTCTTACACCTGGGGTTGTGGAACATGTTCAATAACAGTTTAAAGTTTGCATATCTGACTTAGTGGTGGCATACCAGGACTTGTTTTATAATAAAGAATTGTACAAATAATAGTTACCGCAGAAAATTGTTATCAAATCCACTGTGTTCAACATACAATGTTTTAGTTAAGTGGTCTTTACAACGTATGTACAGTTTATAAATAAATTCCTCTCAAATTTCAAATAAAGCTAATTCAAGAAGTAAGAAAAGGCGCGTAACATGGCTTTCAATACAATGTACTGTCTCAACAAGTCAGAAGCACGTGTTTACATGTATATACCATAAATCATTGTGGTTGTTGTTGTTGTGGCCGGCTTTTACGACGTTTCAAATTTTTTTCAATATGTTTTTTAAGTGGTATTTTTTCTACAACTATATATCTAAAATAGCAAAACAATATTACCAGTAAGTAAGAAATCAACTAAAATAAGATATGAAAATATACATATTGTTCCAATGAAAATGTCCTAGGGCGACGACTGTCCTCTTCGTGTCTAAATGGACATACTATGGACAGGTTCCTGACAGGCAATTTCTAAAATCCCACTGAGACTGAGCAGCTTCCATAATAGTCTTCAATACTTTTTTGTTGAACTCTAAATGATCTTTCTCTTGTAAAGGGGCCTCCCCTTTGCACATATATTGAGTACATGTGCATATACAATTACAAATCTAAAAACTGCTGTGTGAATTTTTTAATATAAATGAAAAAATTAAACCAAAACGCATTAAAATTTCGACCAATACAAGATTATTTGCTCAGTTTGTAAAATGTTGAACAAAGAAATAGTTCTCTGGCAGATACTACAAGCAATGGTATCTGCATCTCTAAGTTCATGGCTTCTTCAATGTTTGAGTCTTTGGCACAATTAATTACACGTTAAATTTTGATCTTAGGTTTATATCCGGCCTATAAATTTGCAGCCTACCCTTAATATAGGATGGGGATATGTTGTGTGGTAGAAGTTTGTACTGTACTCTGTACCTTATGGATAAGCAATAGAGTCTCTTCAATATATTTCATAATGCGAACTGCCAGACATATTGTAATGTTCAACATATTACAATATGTAAGGACAGAAGTAATATGTATAATATGGCGATATATTTCGATGAGTGCACATTCAAAGAAACATATTTGACAATCCAGGAGGCGATCCAATATTGTTTTCTGATGGGTACGAGTCCAAATATACCCCTTATTGTACTAGACAATGTTAGATAACGCTGACAAATGGTTTTAGAAATATATTTGTAAATTTAAAATAGTAATGATTGTAATTCTCCATATATACTAGTATTAGCGTACATAAATATTATATGATCAATTACAGTCCTATTCCTGGTGGTTAGATGACATGTATATGAAGGCCCGTCTTTCGCTTCCCATCAACTCCAATCCTGGTATGGTGTTCCCTCGACAGCACTTTGAAAACAGAAACCAGCAGTTAAGGTGAGAATTAAAGTTTTTTTGTGATTTCATTTATTTCTAACTTAAAGCCCTGCTCCGCGGCTTTCAAATTCTATTGTGTGTATGCAACCCATGATTACAATAGGTAATAGTTAACGGGCACGCGCCACACTTTAGCACGCAAAACCACAGGTATTTTATATAGAATTTTATATAAAATAGACTCTATTTTGACAGGCGTCATTGTTCATAGTCAGGATTTTCATGCTTTTTCAGTGACAATTTAAGGTTAAATGGTAGGACTGGAGAAGGTCTTTAAAATCAATAGACATAAGTTCGTTTTTAAGGCTTACACATTTGCTGCGTCTATCCTTTTGTACATCAAACAGATTTAAAGCTGTGAATTGTAAGAATCTTTTGTCCTGTAGGAAACTTAATATTTATATGTTGTATGTGACATTTGTTATGGGCAGCTTATTTCATTTATGCTTTTGCTTAATACAGATATGCGGCAAGGCTAATATCAGGAATTTTAGATTACAAAACAATTATAGATGCGTAAGTATTCTCTCGAAACAATAACATCCTTTAAGTTATATCTTGATATTTAAGCACTACAGTGTATTGCCCTATTCATTGCTCGGTAAAAACGAATGAAAGTATAATTATGTTAACACAAAACATGCATAAAGATGGTGTTATGACATTCACTTCTTTGTTATAACTATTGACAGTAACCTGGGCTGATGACTGTCCGTTTGTAACATCGTCGTAACGATCTTACGTCATAACTTTATAGATATTTATTTCTCTGTTTTCTGCAGGCATAATCTTGCATGCTAGACATGATTTTTCCGTGTTTTGCCGGTGCTGGAAAAACTCGTCTTACATCCCGTGGTGTAAGTTGACTCACGAGCTGTATATGAATGAATGCCTAAATTCTGTGCTATTATAATAAAACAGAGCTTTAAAGAAAAGCATTCGTTTTATTTCAATTTTTTAATAGAATACTGTATGCAAGAAAAAGTATCTATCACTAATTGAAGATGCGGATGGAAATATTTTGCTCTCGGGTAACTGTTTCGCGGTATTTGCAGAGCCTCGTTAACGAAAAAATTACCCTCAAGCTAGATATTTCCACCCACACATTCAACCTGTGAAAGATTCTTATAACATAAAACACTCGTTTTGTTTTCAATGAAACGTTGCAATGATAAATAACATGTTAAATGTACTCAAATAACAAACTTCTTTTTTCAAATTTTCTCATTACGTTATTACTTTCCGTTGCAGCTTGATGCACATCGTTTCGTTTTAAGTTCAAAAATATATGAGCCGTGCCATGGGAAAACCAACATAGTGGCTTTGCGACCAGCATGGATCCAGCATGGATCCGCGCAGTCTGGTCAGGATCCATGCTGTTCGCTTTTAAAGCCTATTGGAAGAAATTGGAATTGGAGAAACTGTTAGCGAACAGCATGGATCCTGGCCAGACTGCGCGGATGCGCAGGCTGGTCTGGATCCATGCTGGACGAAAAGCCACTATGTTGGTTTTCTCATTGCGCGGCTCATATAAGAAGATCCTTTGGAACATAGAATGCAACCAAGTGAATTAACAGTAGACTTTATATTTAATTTAAAGCTCTATTTGCGCGATACCAAAACTCGATAATAGCATTCCGCATTTTTCTAAATATGTCCGTTCATTTCGTTACTTGAAATAATAATCCTGTTCAGACAAAACAAATATTGATTTATTTCTAGTAAAGTTCTTCCTGTTGATCGATGTCGTCACAAAATAAAAGGCCAGCCGCTGTGCATGGCACAGTATTATAGGTTGTTTACATCATACCGTGTTCCAGGCAAGACAAAGGACTGTCTTGTCACAAATTCTTCTCGTGATGGAGACACAGATCATATTATTGTAGCATGCAAAAACCAGGTAAGCACTATCAGGGGTATTAGTGTTAATCTTGGTATGCGAAATGCTCTATTTTTTTTCTACTGAAACCAACCAAACTAGACTAAGTGTTACATGTATACTATAACTAGCTGTTACTTGATCGTTTGTCTTTCTGTGCATTATCCCTAGTTTTAGACATTTTAGAGTAAAAAGCTGAACAAAATAAGAAACAAATTATTCATTTATTATTTTGTAATAACGAAGTGTTATTCATTGTTCATATGCATTAACAAATTTTCTATTTTCTCTTTGAAGTTTTTCGTACTTGATCTCGTATTAAACTTCCAACGACTGAGCGAAGATGATGTGTTCACACAACTAGATCGTATTGCAGAAATGGCAGATGAAGGCGTTGAAAATGCAGAATATATTGGTGCTTTGACGGCGGCTCCACGAACAAACTGGGCTACTGCGAGAGAACATTTAATGCAAGGTAGCTACCATAATTGCTCAAGTAACATCTCCTAACTGGGAGGTAGTAAAATCATTTAAACTATAACTAAAAGGGCACAATAAAAGTCTTATAACTATGTTATGCTAGTATTGTTTAGTGATTGTTTCAAACATTACATTGCGTCTTCTAATTTGAGAATCACAAATACACATTCTCCTGGTGTATTAAATATATATGTATTTAATTTTCTGAAGAGTGTAAATACTTTTGGGCAATTAATATAGGGTGTTGAAATAATGGTACTAGTTTTAATTTCACATAATTTTAAAATTAACTATAGTTGTGAGAAATAATGCACTCTATGCTAAATAAATCATTCGTTTGTAAATTGTTAGTCTATTTCGAACATATAACGTTTTCAATCATTTTCTGGTATTTCAGGAAAAAAAATTGTAGATATTTTCATCAACATAATTTAGGCTGATAAATACTTTTGCAATAAATGCGTTTCTATATCTTTTTTGAAATATTCCTGTATACATTATTGTGTAGTGATAATACGTTTACAGACAACAGCCTTGCTGTTGGATTAACCCTTTAAAGACCTAGTTAGAGTGTCTGCCTACGGAGCACGAGGTCCTAGGTTCGAGCCCCAGTAAGAACCTTGGTATGTTTTCTCCCTGGGTTTACTTTAAATTCGTATTTCTTTTGTTTGGTTAAATGTCGCACCGAGCTTCCAGCTTTAATGGTGGAGGAAGACTTCAGGTGCTCCTCCGTGCATTATTTAATCACGGGCGGGCACTTTGGTAGAACCACCGACCTTCCTTAAGCCAGCTGGATGGCTTCCTCACATGAAAAATTCTTAATTTGAAATTTCATCACTTCTCAAACACGTATTAACTAATATGTTATATGCCATTATAGAAATTTATGTTACAACAAGTCTTCTTGTCCAATTATAACTATCATCCTGGTTCTAAACGTTCTCTGTGACAATTAAATTAAAATTTATGGAGCGGAATTCATATAAGTTTTCAGTAACTTGTTTTCCAATCCATTCGATTAATATTTTTCTTTTTCTTTTTTGTACTATTTTGATTGATGTATGTTTTTATCAAACTTTGTTAACTTAAATGTACTACTCATGTTTGTAGATATAAATATAATAATTGTTTACAAATGTGAAAATAGCCTCACATGTGTTTTTTTTAAAATAATCAACCTGAGTGCTATTATTTTTCAGATCACGTGAACAGAGCTTCATTGGAGCAGATTGAGAGGTGTATGTTTATTCTGTGTCTAGACAGAAGTATACCGATATCATTTAACCATCAGAGAAGTATTGACGAGACCAGCATGAATGTGAGAGATGATGTGTCTCTTTTATGCCAAATGCTTCATGGGCAAGGAAGTAAAGTTAACAGCTGTAACAGATGGTATGATAAAACTATGCAGGTAAGCCAGAGTTGTTTTGTTTTGTTTGTTTTGGGTTTAACGCCGGTTTTCAACAGTATTTCAGTCATATAACGGCGGGCTGTTAACCTAACCAGTGTTCCTGGATTATGTACCAGTACAAACCTGTTCTTCGCAAGTAACTGCCAACTTCCCAACATGAATAAGACAGAGTTGTAGTAATTTTATGCAATAACCAAAGGATTCTTTGATGTAGACAAAATTCATCAATATTAAAGTTTTTTTGTTGCTGTTTAGTTTAAAGTCATACTGTTACCTTTTGGCTAATAGAGGTGGTATGCAGATAAGTCAGAATTGTAGTAATTTTGTGCAATAATGGATTCTTTGATGTAGACAAAATGCATCAAGTCATACTGTTACCTTTTACAAATAGAGCCAGGAAAACACTCCATTATTAGTTTTGGTTTATCTAGGAACTTTATTCTAATTCATATGAATGAATAAGCCATTTTAAAGTCACCATCTTGAGATTGAATTTAGTGGCAATGTTTCAAATATAAACTTGTTTTATACCAGACGGCCTCAGAAAAGGATTTGCCGTTGATTTATTTTTCATATATTTTGCCATTATATCAAGCCATTTAGAAAACTATGAAGTCTAGACTGCAAACCGATAAATTTCACCGTAACAACAATTATCTAGTTTAAAATGTTAAACGAAAATAGGTTTATACCAGATAATAATGCTAATAAAACATATGGAAATTCAAACACACTGCTGACAATCTCGCTTTCGTTAAGTTGTTGTTTACAAATTTAGTTAGTTTTTGCTAAGTTGCAATTTATTAACTGTACTTGTTAAAGTTATAAATTGTTACCAGAGTCAATGACCCAGCTAATGAGACACACCGTACTGGTACTGATGATAAACCAGGACAGATGATAAAGTCGAACACCTTGGAAATATTCGATTGCAATCGGTTATTTATAAAATTGAACGCACCATCTAATAATTTCCACTTACAACATCAACTGGTGTAAACAAAAACAAAATTGGTAAGTATTCTGTATAAATAAATGACTTATATAAATTTGTATAAAAAATATTTATCCAAAATTATTGGGGAAGAAAGTTTTTTTGCGCATGCTCACTGTCGAAACATGAAGGCCTGACATTTGTTAACTTTTCAGTACTTGATCAGGAATGACTGTTGCAGCTTTTTGGGGAAAGTTTCAATATAATAATACCAAGAAAAGTTTTGTAAATGACAAAGGGTTCGAATTTATCATCAGTCAGCGTTCATAAAGTCCCCTTTTTACATACCCCTTTCAGGCCCTCACTTCATGCGAGTTTGCTTACTAAATATAAATTTGAATTATGTAAAGTTTTCAGCAAAGGTTAAGCTTTATTTTGATACCGACCATTGATTTCAATTTGCAGAAATAAAAAAGTTACAGGTAAAAAACCTCATTTTCTGTTCGGGTTTATCATCAGTACCAGTACCGCATCTTCGGTGTCCAGCCCTTTGAAATTTAGACGTTATGACTTTTCTTTGATTGTCTCTGACAGAACAGGCGGAAGACCCTCTATGATAGACATTTCTTAAAGTCCATCTGGACAGCGAAGGCAGTAGTACATGCGTCTATGGTTCTCAAGATTTTTTTTGTGTTTCACATACCATGCCTTCTGTTATTGTTGCGTGTGGTAGGCTTCGTCTTTGATTTTACACGGTATATGTGTTCCTTCTTTATTAGTTCCGTTCTTGGTGTCTATACGTTTTGCTTTGCCTGTATATTTTATCTGTATGATAACCATATTTACATCCGTATGTACATAATTGTGATGGACTGTTTTCTTTCAACCTAGCTTTTATATTGAAAATTTATCCTTGTTTTCATAAAATTCAGCTATTCAGTTTGTAATACTTCCAGTTCATCATTTGTCAAGATGGTGCATGTGGACTGAACTATGAACATTCTCCCTCAGAAGGTATTGCAGTTGTCCAGCTCATAGAACATCTTCTGAAATACATGTAAGTATGTCATCAAAACACGCAATCCATTAAGATATAGAGAATCTGTCATTGGTGTTCGGTTAAGATCAGAAAATCCCAACACGAGGGCGCACCGCTCAAGACTTAAACTAGGCTGTGCCGAGTTTAAGACTTGAGCGGTGCGCCCGAGGGTTGGGATTTTCTGATCTTAACCGAACACCAATGATGGATTCTATTTCTCACATACCACAACAGAAACAATGAAAACAAGCATGAAAATATGGAACTATCTAAAACGCGGGAAATTGACGTCCGTAAGCAGAAAAGACGTCATAACATTTCAGTGACGCACAATAACAAAGTTCCGCTTTAGTTTTATCGTTTGTAGCGTAACGGTACGTTCTTATCATAAAGTAACGAATTTTGAATAGAGAAATACACTATTAGGAACGGAGAGAAAAGATAAAGGTACCTGACTTTTAATAATTTTATATAAATAACATGTATATTCATTGCATGAAGTAGTCCGTCACAGTAGTGTGGGATAACCTATGTGAGAAAAGAGTAGTCAATATGTTATGAATATGAATAAACGATATAAATTTCCAAATGTTTTGTATACAGATGTATCTAAAGTTTTGCAATGATAACAGGCTTGACCAACAATATCGAGCATCGCGTATAAAGCTTATCTCAGAGACAACTTATTGTTGTATACCTGTACTAAACCTTCTTCCGGATCGTATATAACCCACTGGTGTTACTTGTAAACCTATTCTTACTATGGAAGTTAATGCAGTGTTAAATTTACGTTATTGTTTTAAAGGCAAGAAGTACACGAAAAGAAGTTACGACGTATGCAGTCTCTGTGTGAGCTACCACAACCACTCAAATTGGAATGGAAACTGTCAGATATTGTCCGTACGGAAATAAAAGCAGCTGTCACTAGCATGAACATGTAGGAAAATGCGCCTTTACATTTGTTCACTATAACGATAACTGAACGTTTTGTTAAATAAGGAACTTTTATTTACAATGTTAATCAATATCACTTTAGAATAAAATCTGTAAGATCCTTCGGAACAATTGAAATCAACACAGTCTCAGTTTGATCAACTGCAAAATCGATAAGGTTTCGTCGAACTTTCAGTTCTATTGGGCTTGTAGTGAATGCGTCGAAGACGGCACATAATATTCTTCTGTTACATTGCTTATACAGAAGAAGTATCCATACTGGTTAGAGACCACCAATTGTTTTCCAATAGACTTACATTGTAACATTATGGCGTGTACGGCCTTCCATACATCGAAAAATGTATATCTAATTACAAAGTTTTCAAGAGCTATCTCAGTTCTACCAAAATATTGAATGAAAAACATATGAATAATGATACTTTATTTAAGAAATTTTCGTGTGAATGAGATGACCCCCTGTTTACATCATTTACATGGCGGGAGAAATTCGTTTGATAAAACTTTTTTTCAATACACATAAAATGTAGCAAATTTTGTCAAAATGTATAATAAAATACTGTAAATGCAGTGAAAAAATATCAATTTTGAAAAAATAATCACTTCCTGGGTTTGTTTACATGACTGATCAATCAGAACGCACAGACGTTACCTTATTCCCAGGTAAACACTTACCTCATTCCCAGTAAGTTCCCTGTACTTTTTGAATTGGTGGTCTCTGACCTACAGGGTATTCGTAATAATTACATCATATTATCCATTTTGTATGTCTGTTTTGCCTATAAACATGTTCATATTGACATATAATAATCTAGAGTTAGTATGCATGTTTTAAAGTTTCATTTGATATATAGCATCAATACAACTTTATTCCAAAATTAAAGATATTAATCCTTTTTCAACTCGTGAAAAAGAGACGTGGTCACTATGGAGTGTAATTTGAGAACAATTGAACATCAACACTATTTAAACTTCAATACATGCATGCTATATATCGAACGAAACTTCAATCATAATCTGCAGAATAGTTCCCAGATTATATATAATGTGTAGAGCTATTTGCATTTTGATAAAACGCGCAAAGTATATTATATCGAGTGCATCCTTCCTTTGCTAACGATTGATGAATGCAATCTAAATGAGAAGATCTTTTGGAAGCAAGAACTTAGCAGACTCTGTTAACGAGAGAGAGAGAGAGAGAGAGAGAGAGAGAGAGAAATGCGTATCACCTCTCGCACTCCCCAGTTTATGATTAAGCGAAACTTTTCATTGAACTAAATGACCTCAAAGGATGGACTGGAAAATGCACGAGCGCGAATTCAAAGTACGGGGTGCCATAGAATATTTGAAAAATGGTGTTTTTATACTGGAAGCATAGAACGTATTCATGGGAAATAGTAGCAGTTTCGGTTCATAATAGGCTTTAAAATGTACAACATCCTTCACGATCCTAGCATATGATTATGCAATATCTGCCGCTCCAGTTTGATCTTTAATTCTATGTCGGCTGCGGTAGGAAAAATCAACCAATTACAGTTTGGTTTTCGGAACTGCAGAAAGTTTGTTGATTGTTAACAATTTTAAAATGTCTGAAAGCTAGACTATACAAGAGATCGATAGCATTTCTTAAATTCAAATTAAAAGATATATGTTAACAGATGTTAAGAAGCTGTTCAGGGAATTCAGCTTGAAAATGTTACAACATCTGTCTTTTTTCAGAGCTATAGCGGACCTAGACCTTTATGTTCTTCGTTTTGATCATTTTGGAAAGGAGTTTCCAAAAGAAAATAATATGAGTCCTGACTCCTTTATCCAGTTAGCACTGCAGCTCACCTATTACAAGTAAGTTTGGAGCGCCGGCGTCATTTCCGTGTATTGTAGATGTAAGTCAACTGAAGAAGCTTATAAAAGCGAAACATGATTTGACAAAACTGCGGTTTAGTTTTTGAATTTACATAATCTATACAGAAAGTAATTTTGGTAAAATTATATTTGCTGGTAATTGCCAATAAATGCTAAGGTTTATAGCAAAATGTTTGCGTTAGAATATTGCACCATTCAGAGGTATGCGGGTATAGACAGAGACAAGAAAACTGATGTACGTAGTATCACAGGGCGGAGAAGAACTTATTCATTGCGGGTACAAGTAAATATCTTTCATTGAAAATATAACAAATGAAGAAAATGAAGAATAAACAACGAGACATATTGTATTTATCATGATAATCTTTAGAATATTTGTTAAGTCATTTATTAGGAAACTGATTTCAATCAGTTGCAGTATACATTTGTAGTTTGCAAACTACAAGTGAATTGTTTTTAGATATCATTATATAGTTTTTGGTTGCGGGTTTATCCCGCTACCAAAGTTAAAGTGTATTTCTGACAATCATAGCATCTTTAATTGATTCCGAATCACATCCAAAAGATGTTCATGTGCTACACAAAATAGTCCCATTCATGAACAATGCGGATGAATTATCAATGAACAATCAGTTCTTATTCAACCTGGATCCTCTCGCACTGACCACTTAGATTATATAAGATCTATCAATGATAAGGTATTCCAGCCCATGGTTACATCACAAGCTGAGTCAGGCAGAGTTCATCTTAGATATGAGGCACATTAAATTTGTATTTGTTTCTCATTCATGTATATTCATATACTGGCATTTAAACAGAAATAAATCTACCAAAAACACCCAACACTCAGATATTTCAAGGCTTTGATTCTTCGTGGAAACAACGCAATGTGCCGCCCGCCTACGAGGGCCCCTGAAAATTAGACTGGGTTTTGATTTATACCCGCATACTTCTGGTCCCGAGGTACACACAAACAGGTCATTCAGATCTGTATGGAAAACTAACGCAGTTTAAGGCGGGGTATAAAACTTAACACAGTTTAAGGCGACGGCTTTAGCTGCTTTAAGTATCAGTCTACAATCTTTAGTTTTATTGATTTTTGTACTCCTTCCCATTTGGTACAACTGTCTGAAACAATCGCTCGGGATAACGGCAGCCTTTATCAATATTTACCATTTTTGAAATTCAAGGAACATAACAATAAAACGAAAGTTTACCCAAGTAAAATCAATATCCTTTCGGTATATATTTAAGACCATTTTACAATTCAAAAGTGTTTGATATTATAGTTAGATGAGCAAGCGCAGAAAAATTAATATCTTGCAAAACATAACACTTTTAAGTACAAAATCGAACATACAGACCTTTTTCAATCCGTAAAATATAAATGAATATCTAAATCTAGAAGAACTGCATCATTAAAATGTAATAAATATTGTGCAAAGACATTTCCGAGAACTTGATTAATATCAACATTGTGATGTTATTTTTATACATGTGGCGTGAGAATAGCATGTTTGATTTGTAAACTCTAGCTAGAGATAAAAACAATAAGAGTTCAGAGAATTATTTGTTGCGTACATAAATTAGATAAATTCAAATTAAACTGAATTAAGATAACTGATAAAGTGTGTAAAATATGGAATTCGAAAATTGGTCGATAAATATTAGTCCGTCAACCTTGTCAAAGACAATATTATTGTCAGGCTAATAACATGATAAATAAATGAAGTACCAAGTAAGCGTTGTCAAATAGTTAATTGCTGCATGATTTAAACGTTTGAAACGAATTGATTCCACAGTTTTATAAAGAAAATATTTTGTTTTATTGTCTCACATTTAATGTATTGGAAGCGGTCTGTTTCTTTAATTCCTGGAGCGTGCATGTTATTTTCTTCTACACGTGTAATACGTTACATACATGCTGTTAAAATGCAATAATGTAAAGTATATGTTATGTAACTCAGGAACCATAGTGGTGAAACAGGCTGATTTATCACCCTAACGCGTACCGTGTTATTACTTTTAAGTAATATTTTGATAGTAAAGACAGTAACACGGAAAGAAACAATGCATTTCGACTGCAGTATAATCTCCCATTTTTTTTTAAATATGTAACTGAATTCAAGAATGGTGATCTCTCTCAGAAAATCTTAAACATAACTGTTTTGTTTGAAGAAACATGCACACCGGTTGTTACGTTTCAAAATTATTATAACTCATTATAGAATCCATGGAACACTTGTGTCAACATATGAGAGTGCATCGACGCGCAGATTTCATCTAGGACGTGTTGACAACATCCGGGCAAATTCGACAGCAGCTTTAGAATGGGTTAAGGCCATGGTAGCAAAGAATGAATCAACGGTAACTGATATATTAGATCCAACGAACGCTAATTTTACTTAAGTTATTTATGATATATTGTCTATTTGCATGTCTACATAAATCAAACAATACTTATTTCGGATGAGAGTTACATCTAATTCTAATATGCTTGTCTCTGTTAAAACACGCTTACGCTAGAATGACGTCACGTTAACGTGCGGCGACGTCAAAGATTTTGTTGCGACCAAGAAAGAGCGCTTCTATATTTTATATAGATTACAACACACTAAATAGCTGTTCTTCTTTATTCTATATAAAACTGACATATTTCCAGTGCTGAATAAAAATCAAAAGAAAAGTGACGGTCATGTTTGATGCAAGAAAAATGTTTTTAGTCAAACGCACAAACTGCAAAATTATCTAAACAATGATACCCCAAATTATAGTGGTGGTGTAAGTTTCCATGAAAAGTTCTGTTATGTTGTTATTTCGTTATGAAAATGCTACCTACATGTCAAGCATAGATCTGTCATTTGATTTTAGCAAAAACATTGCAAAGAAAAAAATGAAAATAGCTCTACATAGCAACAAAAAACGGAGGACTATTTGTATCCGCCATTATGCGAATTCCATTTTTCCTATTTAGTGTCTGTATGTCTATAACTGTTCTAGGTTAATGGCATATTAGAATCGAAATGATTTATAGCAAAGCCGTGTTCTAACACTATTTATACACTCGGGCGATGATACGCCCTCGTGAAATTATTACGCCCATCGTACATAAATAGTGTTAAAACACGGTTTTGCTATAAATTATTTCTTAAAGCAATGTGCTACATGTACGCCGTTTAATAATGTATATCACTATCATTTCATTTTCCTCCTTCTATGTCTGAAGAATTGGAATGGTGCAGAATTTATAACGCAAATGTCGGATTCCCATACATACAAAGACTATCGATTAGTCATAAATTAAGCAAGGAGGCGTGAAAAGCCATAGAGGTGGCGTCAAATTACAGTAAAGACCCGAAGAACATTGATAAAGATCTAGAAAACCTATTTAATCTGATAAACATACTCGCCACAAATCCCCAGAGTAGCACTTCATTAGTGTTACACATAGTTATCAGTAATGTTTCTATTGTGAGAGACCCTCTGTAGAAAAGTCGAGATTCCAATATCTGATTGCTCTCGTTCTGCCGAATGAAGAATTGCTATCAAAGTGGTTATCAGTATAATGAATTATAATAGCCATAAAAAATGTCAATAAGAATGCAGAAAATGTCATTGTATTTGCTAAAACCGTTGTACGAGGGCGATTCAATAAATTCTGTCATTGGTCATCATATGCCTAAGTATTCTCCCTACACAGAGACAAGCATGTTTTCTAAATCTTCTTAAACATGACATAACATGTTGGTATACTGTTTAGCCACTGAAAAACCAGAACCAAAGGCACGTCTAGTGGCATGGTATTTACCTGCGAACATTTATAGCGAGGGCAATAGGAAGTAGTCACATGGATTTAGATCAGGAGAATAAGCAGGGTGCTCAATCTAATCAACATATTCTTCTTATAAGAAAGGCTGTACAATTCGATGTATTGTCATAAATAAGCTAAATGCCTTTAAAACTATTACATTTTCATAGAAGTTTTGACAGCTGTAAGTACTTTTTGCAGAATTTGACTGTAATGGTTTCTGTCGTTTTTAAGAATTTTTTACGCCGGGCCACTTGAATTGAAGGAAATAGCATATGAAACTTTCTTGGCACTTTTTTTAGCCTTTTAGCAATGACCAGCCTTATCTGACTTAGCCAGCCATTGTTTCTTATTTATGTGTCCTAAGGGCTCAAAATAATAAATCTAAGTTACATTCCCAATGAGCAACTCAGAAATCTAAGGATAACAATTTTGATATTTTAGCAGTTTTCTGGCAAAAATCTTAACTCTGGTGTCAACAAATGTTACGGACGGTCCCTCTGAAATGGATAGGGTGAGCTATTTGGGAAATAGTACATCGACCATCTTATTCTATACACCAAACGGCAGCATTGCTTTTTTGTGTTTTTGTTTGTTGCTGCAACAACATGACTGACTGGACAGTTACTGCCTTGAAGACTCTTTTGTCCCTTTGGAATTGTTTAACCCAATGGAAAAACTTTTTTCCTAAACGCCACTGTAGAACTACCATGAATACGACACAATTCCTAGAATGTTTTCTTCTGGAGATCCACTAAGAAACTCGGGCTTAAATGTAAGCCCCTATTTCTATTTTTGTTCTTCACATTTCATTTCATATTAAAATATAGTCACATTTTGATCGTGTACAAAATGTATAACTTGGCCAATTGTTATTTGATTTGATCTTTATCGATATTTCAGTGATTCGTTGACTAAACATTCGTTTTCAAGTACATGATACTCCCGTGCTATTATGTACACTAGTTTCCATGGAAGGCCATAAGTGACAAGATTTATTGAATCAGGCTCACTCGTACTTTATAAGTGTTATGACGACACTTGATACATTTTTCCTCACATCGTATCTGCTCTTCAAATATGACATATTTAGAATCGTCTTCGCTCACATGTTTTTCTCACAGTTAAAAAACTTTTTCACAAGTTAAGAAACAAGGTAAAGAAAACTAAACATTGCATTCTAGAATTTCTATTGGTTGCACAAAATTTAATGAAACTGGCATAGATTGTTTGAACGATCAATTAAAACTATATTACCATTCACGGAAAAGTATAGATGTGTTTGGATTTTATATCAGGATGAAGAGAAAATGGGACTGCTTAGGAAGGCAATGGCTTGGCAAACCATGATAATGACTCAGGTAAGTCGGAAATACAAGTGACAGAAAACTTTACACTTGTCAACGTACGTGATTGACATTTAGAATGGGTATGTAACCTTTAGTCTGCTAGTGGAAAGTGATTTTGCCATTGCGACCAGTGCAGATCAAGACCAGCCTGCACGTACGTGTATGTCTGCACTGTTCGCTATTCTGTCAGCAAATTTTCAGTGAACACACTTTGAATAATATTTGAGACTGACCAAATTGAATGATAAATGATAGACAAGTCCACTTTAGAAATTTAGCAAGGTAAAGGTTAATGTATCAGTTGCAGTTGAAACTTTTATCAAAATATGTTCATACTGTTGAAATACAATATATAGTCAAGACTATGGAAAGGGAAACAAATGTGTTGCGTTATGAAATAGTAGTATAAATCAAATATAGAATTGAATTCAACGATTATAAATGTACAATATGATAGTTCCGGTGCAGAAAATGTATCTAAACTGTGATTTTAATATATTTGGGAGGCTTATAAGTGATAGGTTATTAGGTTATTGAAGTATCTTGTGTATATAGTTGCTGACAACTGAAGAAATAGCAGCCTTATGTCAAAACGGCAGATCATCATTCTCGACAAAGTGGGGCTTCAAGGCTATTTTTGCTGAATATGCATGTTCCTACAAAAGTCTAGATATGAAAGATATCTTAAGAATATGAAGTTCTTTGCTGTATTGTATATTAATTTAGAATGGTGCCAGAGATATGCTTATTTGTGAGTCTGTAGGAATTCCAGACAATCATTAATAATCATTCATTTAATAGGTTACCAATACATAGACGAATGGGCAAAGACGAATAGACAATTTCTGTCGGAACCATGTCTCTGTTATATGTTATTCTCATACTCTATCGTTCAAATTGTTTTAAGTATCAGTATAAACCTGTAATAGCTCATTTGAAATCTCATTACTGACAAGATTCATAATACCTTGTATAGTCTATTTTATATATGACAGTTTATCTTAGAAGGACAGTGACCTCAATTAAAATGATAAATCAATCTAAAACAGGTCGCGATGCAAAAGACGGGGACACATTTAGATAATTCAGTATAGTGTATAAAGCTGTATACAACTGTCTCAGTAAGTAAAAATTACCAGGATTCAGTTTAACTCTCTTAATGAAAATCTATGATATTCTAGCGCATCAGCGTTTTTAATCCCCCGCCACAATTGGTGGGTGGGTGGTGGGGTTATAGGAATGGTCTCCGTCCGTCCTTCCGTCCGTCTGTCCGTAACACTTTCGTGTCCGCTCCATATCTCCTAAACCCCTTAAAGGATTTTCATGAAACTTGGGTAAAATGATCACCCCATCAAAACGATGTGCAGAACCCATGAGTCGGCCATGCCGGTTCAAGGTCAAGGTCACAACTTAAGGTCAAAGTTTTGAGCCTTCCATTTTGTGTCCGCTCTATATCTCCTAAACCCCTTGAAGGAATTTTACAAAACTTGGGTCAAATGATCACTTCATCTAGACGATGTGCAGAACCCATGAGTCAGCCATGTCGGCTCAGGGTCAAGGTCACAACTCAAGGTCAAATGTTTGAGCCTTCTATTGTGTGTTCGCTCTATATCTCCTAAGCCCCTTGAAGGATTTTCATCAAACTTTGGTCAAATGATCACCTCATCAAGACGATGTGCAGAACCTATGATTCAGCCATGCCGGCTCAATGTCAAGGTCACAACTGAGGGTCAAATGTTTGAGCCTTCCATTTTGTGTCCGCTCTATATCTCCTAAACCCCTTTAAAGAATTTCATCAAACTTGGGTCAAATGATCACCTCATCAAGGCAATATGCAGAACCATGAGTCAGCCATGCCGGCTCAAGGTCAAGGTCACAACTCAAGGTCAAAGGTTTTAGCCTTCCATTTCGTGTCCGCTCTATATCTCCTTAACCCCTTCAATGGATTTTATAAAACTTGGGTCAAATCATCACCTTATCAAAACGATGGGCAGAACTTACGAGTCAGCCATGCTGGTTCAAGGTCAAGGTGACAGCTTAGGGTCAAAGGTTTGAGCCTTTCATTTTGTGTCTACTCTGTATCTCCTAAACCCCTTGAAGGATTTTCATCAAACTCGGGTCAAATGATCACTTCATCTAGACAATATGCAGAACCATGAGTCAGCCATGTCGGCTTAGGGTCAAGGTCACAACTCAAGGTCAAATGGTTGAGCCTTCCATTTTGTGTCCGCTCTATATCTCCTAAACCCCTTGAAGGATTTTCATCAAACTTGGGTCAAATGATCACCTCATCAAGACGATGTGCAGAACCCATGAGTCAGCCATGTCAACTCAAGGTCAAGGTCACAACTCAAGGTCAAATGTTTGAGCTCTGTATCTCCTAAACCCCTTGAAGGGTTTTCATGAAACTTGGGTCAAATGATCACCTCATCAAGACGTTGTGCAGAAATTATAAGTCAGTCATATCAGTTCAAGGTCAAGGTCAAAGCTAAAGGTCAAAGGTTTACCCTTTCACTATCCCTAACAGTGGCGGGGGATTTAACTGTCTTTCAGGCTGCCTTGTCTAAGTAACAAGGGAGTCTGAAACTGTATACTGATTTTTCTGCATTTATTTGTTTAGTTGATTGATTTTCCAGCATTTGCTTAGAAAACAATCACTTTTATTAAATATTAAATTGATCATGAATACTTCGTAAATATTGCAGGCAAAGAATGTACATCTGCATTTGAAATATTGCATATGATAGGGGGAGATATTCCTCATGTTTGATGTCTTATTCCACTTACTGTGATAGTGCAACAAAATGATAACGTACGTTGCTAATCTGGACTGGTATATCGTTGGATTTTTCATGGATTGTAGAAACGTCCTTAACATTTCAGACAATTCTTGGAAATGGAATGGATTGTCACTTACTTGGCTTACGAGAAATTGCGACTGATCAGCATGACACTGTACCTGACATATTCACTGACGAGACCTACAAGAAATCCAATCATTTTACGTTGTCCACTAGCCAGGTAAGTATAACTGTTTTAATATTTAGTAATGAACATATTGGTATACGCCATTGTCATATATGTTGGCTTATTTTTATACGTGTTTGTAATGAGAACTTCGACTTACATCAGGTAATTCTTTTCTTAGAAAAGAATCCACTCATTTCGGTGATCTTTTTAAAAAATCATTTGCAAGATAAAACTCATTTCTGTTAAATCAGAAAGTAAAAAGCACAGAGACTAGACATGCAAGCGCATCCATTCTGACTTAGAAACTCATAGTAACACGTACATATGCAAATGGCGTTGTGCATTGAACTTTGATACGGTTGTATGCTTAAAATACTGTTCTTTGAAATGTTACTTAGAAAACAAATCAAATATTACCAAGTTAATAAGACAGTATATTTTTGATTTTATTCAATTCCAGGTGAACACGACAATGGATACATTCATGTGTTACGGACCGGTAGTACCGGATGGTTACGGCGTTTGTTACAACCCACATCCTCATGACATCATCGTCTGCATCACAGCATTTAAATCGAACGCAGAGACACAATCTGATTATTTTGCATACACTCTCGAAGGAAGCCTTCTGCAGATGCAGGAGCTGTGTAGGAAGACGACTGAAGATTTAGAAAACCTTACGGAAAAACTTCGGAATACTTCGGTAAAAAATGGGCCAAATTCTGCCGGAAATGGTTTTATAGAACATAACAATGTCTCAAAGAACCACTGTGTCAACGTGTTACAAGGCGAAGGAAATGTTAGGAAGCCAACCAACTGATGAATAGCGGGAGAAGGGAGAAAAATATTTTGCAATGTATTATTTGATGTAAAAAAGTTTGTCTGTAACTCTGTGTTATCAAAATATGAAAAGATTTGTAGCGTATCTAAATATTACATCAACAGTGTCTAAAACACTTGTATCATTGACCGATTCACTATAGAGAACTGACCAAACTATGATCATAATCTTTAAAGTGGAATTACACCACGTATTTAAAAAAAAATAATGTCATGTAAGAGAAAATTATTTCACGTTACTATTTGAAGAATGAAAACATGCAGATGTTTTTAAAGAATTACATAGATTTTTATTATTGGCATTATGTAAGATTCATTCATAATTAAGTGTGATATGTTGTATAGTAATGTAATTAAGATAAATAATGAAAATATATCTAGTATGCAAACAAAGCAAAAAGGTCAGACAGCTTAAATTAAATAAGACGGGTTTGTCTCTGTATGATGTATTTGGTATGTATTTTTACTGTTGAGAAAGATAATGTTCCAAAGTCTATCACTGTAACGTTATATTCTGAAAATCTCCGCAGGCTCAGCAGATATATCAAACCTCTTGAGAAAATATATACCAGCTGACTTCATAGTTTATCAAATTGCTTTGTTACTCCTCTAGGTTCAAAATATTTGGAGGTTATATTGGAGTCATGCACATCCGTCCATCGTGTCCGCCCCATATTTTCTTTATCGCTGGAAAGATTTTAATAAAACTAGCTTCAGTTGTTACCCCCATCAAGACGCACAATACAGGTCACTAGCACTAAGATCTAGTTCACACTTGGAGTTTAAAAGGCAGATATCTTAATTTGGGTTTTGCTCCATATCTTCTAAACCACTGGCAAGATTTTCATAAAACTAGCATAAGATTTTATACTCCTCAAGACGCCACGCAGACCAGACAACATGGGTCTCTAGGTCCAATATTAAAGTTATACCTGGCGATCAAACTTAGGGCCCAAAGATCAAATACCTTAAATGTTCATAAAACTAGCATCATTTGTTAGCCCTATCCACAACATGTACTGTACATAATCCAGTTTATAAGGTTCAATGTCAAGGCCGCACGAAGAGGTCAAAGATCAAATTCCTTAATTTCTTGTCCGCTCCATATCGTTTTCTACACTGGATGGATTTTCATAAAATTACAATCGATAGTTTACGTCATTGAGACGATGTGCAGGGCATATGATTTTGGTAATTAAGTTCAAGGTATAGGTCACAGAATTCAAAGATAAAATAGCTTAATTTTGTGTCCTCTCCATATCTTTTTAACCACCGAAACAATTTTCGTTGAATTAGCACCTGTTATTAGCCTCACCCAGACGACATGTAGAGTGCACTACTAGATCATCAGGTTCAAGGTCAAGGCCGAACTTAGAGATTAAAGATCAAAAAGCTTCATTTTTGTTCGCTCCATATCTTCTTCAACACTGGAAGGATTTTCATGAAACTAGCATCAATTTTTAAACGTCTACAAGACAATGTGTAGAGCGTATGACTTGTGTCACAAAATTTAAGTTCAGGTCATACTGCTTAAATCTGTGTCCGCCCCGTATCTCGTCAATTGTAGACCTCATCATGACGACATGCATAGTGCACAACCCAGGCCGTTAGGCAACATTTCAAGTTCAAAGATCAAATAGCTTAATTCTGTATCCGCTCTATGTCTTCGAAACCACTGGAAGGATATTCATAAGAGTAGTATCAATTGTAAACCTCATGACGACAACTTGTACAGTGTACAACCTCAGTAGGTCCGAGGTCAAGGCCAGTGTCACACATGCAAGTCAAAGGTCATGAGATTACAGCATTTAACTGAGGTTTTTACTTTGTCAATCAAAGGCATTTTATTAGAAGTAGACAATATACACTTTTTATCATTATTACATTATTACAGCATTTAGTGTTTTTGTTCAACGAGGAACTTAATCGTTCAGTAAATAATCAAATGTGATATACATGTATAAAATACGTTCATTATTGCTGTTGCATTATATATGTATTATTTATTGTTAATAGTTGATATGGTTGTTACGAACTGTATTGTTAATTGTATACTAACATTCCCAACAAAATAACCTGCCCAAAGATCGAAATTATCGGATGTAGTCCATATGTTTAGCATATTATTAGTACAGTGTATTTCAGGAGTTTAACCTGACAGTTGTAACCATTCATGATGTATTTATCCAACATGCCAATTATAAATTGCAACAATATGTATATTTTGTTTAATGTTATGAAAAGTTGGTAAATTCAAAAACGTATGACTTGTTTTATCACCCATTAGTATGTTGTGAACAGGAATATGACTTGGTAATCGTCTGTCTTCCGGAAATGTTTTATCAAAAACGAGAAAAGCTACTTCCCGGGAACGCAGTGTTAAGCCTCACATGTAATGAACCAATAGACAAAGTCATTTGGAAAAATCACAATATTTGGTTGAAATATGACTTAAGCTTCGGTCGTACATTCTGGTATGTACTTATATTAAACTTGATATGATGGTTTCAAAATAAGTATTCATAATTCGTCGTACATATTGTTCTGTGTATTTATTTATTGGAAAACATCATTCACCCTGTCACAACTCAACCGCAAGGTCTTATATTGTATTATCAAACCTTTTACCTCACCTGAGATGTTTTACTGTTAACATACAATTTGCACAAGTCCTAATGAAAGTTCAACACTGGGTGATCAAAAAATAGGTCCCTCGATTAAAACATGGAAAGACTTTGTTAACACTTCAGCCACACACTGAACTTGATCTTCCAACAAAATTACTTGTTTAAACCTCGGTTACGTCAGCTCAAGCACTAGGCAACCATCATAGAAAGACCTTGAAGTCACTCTAGAGGCCGCATATTCTACATACTCATCGTGTTTTTGTCACACTGTTAGTTTATGAAATATTGGATAAGTTTAAAATCGATTACCTACTTGACCATCATAAGTTCTGTTTGATATTTTTCTCCATAAAATCTATTATAAATGTACTAGAAATAGAAATTGAAAACTATGTTACCAGACATAAACAAAGTCGTTTGGTTAATTCAAAGAAGCAAACACTTTGAATATTCCTGACGTCAGATTTCAACTTGATCTTTGACCTTTATGAGAATGCTTGTATCTGTGAAATCTGGGTCAAGTTTTAGTTTCAATAAATCTACGTCAAGTTCAGCTGTGTTTCATAACGTAAAAAAAATCTAAGTAACGATACCAAATAAAAAAACAACATAATGCCAACATTTAAGAGGCCACACATTGTACCTGCTATTCATAACAGTTGAATGTTTAATAAAAGATTACCTGAGGTAGAAAACTAGGATTCCATGTCAAGTCATAGAAGAGCCTGTAAACACTCTTGAGGTTACACTTTCACTTGATTATTGAAATTCTTTCAAAAGTCTGTTCAAGACGTGCAGAAAATGAAATAAAAATTCATAAAAAGAAAGAAGTCTGCACATGGAATGTAAAATAAAATGAAAGGTGACAAAACACTAGACAAGATTTACTATGTAGAAGAAAAAAGTATGGTTCGCTACAGATTATAAAACACCTCATGGTAAATTGTATCATAAGTGACTCACATGAAGGCTTTCCGAAGGATCTTTATATAGGTTTTATTAACTACCACAACAGTCTTTAAGTGCCGTGTAGTGGCTGTAAAAAGTCTCCCCTTACTTGAATTTGGCGCTGTTATATTTTCCGGTCCTTCAGGAACATGAGCGGTGTTGCTGCCTTTAATGGACAGATTCTATATTGCTTAAGGGCGTACAAGGGAACATGAGCGGTGTTGCTGCCTTTAATGGACAAATTCTGAAATCAAGTTTGCTCTTATTTTGCTAGGTCTATACAAAAAGGTCTTTTTATAGATTTATTATCTGCTATTTTACATTAATTTTATAGCTTACTCTTACATATAAAATCTGTTTTCCTACGCATTAGACATTCGGTTACATGTGTAATTTCTATATCAAATGTGTATGAACACAACACAAAACTAATATGGAAAATAAATTGAAATATTCAATGAGAAATTCCTATTTGATTTTAAGCAATGATGTCAGAAAAGATAATAGTACCCTTTTAAAACTATAGGCCCTTTTACATAATTGTGAGTTATCACATGATTTCACATCTATATTCCCGTCATAGCAAAAACTGTTTGACAAATCAATGAAAAGACCCAAGCTCAACATGTACGACTGGTCATACAAAATTAAGCGTTTCCTGTTTCACCGACGTTCAATCGCAGTCGTCTGCTAAAATGTCCATTTGATAGTATTATTAGTATTATATAGACTTAAAATATGTTAGTGTCGGATCTATGTTAGAATAAGATATCTGAATCAGCGATAGGAAGACTTGAAGCAATGTTCTTTCAGAACGTCAAGGTTATAATGTGAACTGGTATCTACGATTTGGCACCGACCAAGACACATCATAGGTCAATGACGTGTATAAAATAATACAAGCGCATTATTTGTATGAAAGGCAGTTACCTGGCGTACCTGCTTCACATTAATCTAGCACTTTAATTTACATGTCCGTCCCAAAATTCAATTATATAGCAATTTGCGCATAATTTTCATACACTCCCCTACAACGCTTCATTTATAACTACACCCAAACGGGTATATCTCTTTCATAAATATAATCATCTTTGTTCATATTTGACCAGCTAAAATAGAAATGGTGGAAAACCACTGGTCGCCCAACGACGTAAACGAAAATGTTGCAGTCTCGGATCGATTGAGCCTGTTTATGGACGGTATATTGGAAATACAAGCTACCGTCAACGCCCTCTAGCCCCGGGATGAGCAGAACTCAACATTTACACATCTTATAAGTACTAAAATTTAATTTAGATACACCTTCAGATGTAATCATACGGCGGTGCACATGGAACCTTCAATGATACATAGAGTGTAATTCCATGAAAAGCGATGTATGGTTCCCAGAACAATGGGCAGAACTAAATTAAAGGGATCTGAGATTATGGAGCCTACATATCACTGAAACTGCCAAAAGACAAAATTAAAATGTAGGCACCATATCCGAGAGGTGATTAAACAACACCCAAAGCCATTAAAGGGGAATATTGGAACCGCCTAAGCCTAAATGTTGAAGCTAAAAAATTAAACATTCAGATAGGTTTACAGTGTCTTTAATTTATTGTAATTCAAGTTTATAAATGTGTATAAATGGCAAAACCTAACTTTATCAAGATTAAACCCATGTTTACGTTCTTGTGAATTGAAGTCAGAATACATTTATTGTAAAAGGGTATATTAAATACATTGTATTCAAGTAAAGCATTCAAAGACAATACCAATT
The DNA here is from genome assembly GCF_021730395.1 of Mercenaria mercenaria. Lineage (NCBI taxonomy): Eukaryota > Metazoa > Mollusca > Bivalvia > Venerida > Veneridae > Mercenaria > Mercenaria mercenaria. Next base: position 85,264,292 of record NC_069362.1, on the reverse strand, counting down.
CAGTGATTTGCTGTGATTTAAGAATGTTATATGTGATGTAAACACAAACATGCAAACTACGGAAAGATGTTGCTACTCAGCATTGAGTACCTTAAGTGAGAAATTATATTTAAATTCAGTAACTGGAAAAGCTTTTTTATAAAATATAATCTTTTAAATTTATCATATTTTACACGATTACGAGCCTGCAAAGCCATGTAAAGAGAATAATTCTAATTTTGTAATATTAATAAAATCTGTAAAAGGATCCCTTAGAAGCATAGAATGCAACCAAAAAGGAATAATAGCAGACTCGGTTTGATCGAGTTAATACAATGTGCAACACCTCTCACGCCCCCTGGCACCGGCTTAAGCGGAATTCTATTACACATCTATTGAATGGACTCCATGATCCCAAGGACCAGAAAAAAACTACAATAACGCTTATATTAGTTATAGTGATTCTTCTCCAGTGTACTGACCACAAAGTAACCTTACTACTTGACTCAAACAAATCTAAATAAGATTTAACGCCGATAATAGTAAATTTACTACGAATACAGACGGTGGTTGAAAGAAAATTTGATGTCAAGTGGTAAAATGATAACTGAAAACTCAAATAATTATGAAAATGAAAGATGGTACAAATTGCTCACTATATAAGCAGTGTAAAGGGTAACAGACATATAGAATAATTTTTTGTCTGTAATTCACACCTGGTGCATTCTTCTACCATAAGGAGGCATGCAAAAATATAACACAATTCGCTCTTTAGTTAAATTTTGAGACGGACCTGTATATTGAGAGCATAGAAACATAAATTAAATTATTGCTTCTGCCTCCGACTACTCATATAAGTGATTGTCATTGATAATGATTACTTCTACCCGAAAGAAAAATGTAATAGATGTTGATGAGGAAATAAATGATAACCAGACAGACGTAACATACGACTTAATGATGATCGATGTACGATTTTGATTAGTGCATTCTTTGTGACATATTCAGTGTGATATTCAGTGTTGTTTATGATTAACAAAACGTTCAATAATGTAATTAGTTTTCCCACCATAACAGAATCAATGTTTGACTGGTTATTTAGTTGTTCTTAATTTGCAATTACAGATAGCCTTTTATAGAGGGCAAACCAAATAACATGGCAATAAATTTCACAAGATTGAAGAATATTTCAATAAAATATTAGAATCTGCAAGTAACATGAATCATTGTGCATGCAAACAAATCATTTCATTTTGTAGACACCTAAAATTGAAATTAAATGAAAATCAAACAGACATGATTTTTGATATAATATTAATTAATGCATCGTAGGGGATCGTTTAGCAAAATATAAAGCAATAAAATAATCGAAAAGCAAGCACTAGATTTAAATAAGAATATTTAACAACTTTCTTTCATAAATATTATGTTATATAAACAAGAGAGCCATAATTGTCATTTACAGCTCATCAGACCTTCACAACAAAAAGCATTTCTGAGAACAGCGTTTGAAGAATTTTCTAATTATTTTTTAGAATCTGGCGACCTTGTTGTTTGCAAAATCAAAATATCATGAACACCTTTGATAGAAATTCACCCAGAGAATATTTCTGTGAAATACCTTAAAAATCAGTATGACCCTTTAGAAGGATATGTTGTTTGGAAAAGTATTTATAGCTCTGGCAGCCATATCTTTAAAGAATCGGATTATTTTAATAAGCTTGGTCAAGAGCCATTCAATACTATTAGGTTATTTAACAGTGTTCTGTACAATACGGAGATATATTTGGACGAGTACCCAGCTGAGAAAACCATATTTGACGAGCCGCTGAGTCTAAATATATCTCGTATTGTACGTTCAATGTTAAATAACCTTTTTATTCTATATCTATTTTATTTTAGTTTATATTGAAAATGATTCACTGAACATTGTATTTATAATGGGTAACACCTTGCATTTCCATAAGTGACCTTAACCATTCTGAAATTATAAGCTGCGCATTGATCTGTGTTGTTTGATCTGTAATGTGTACGTGATTGAAATGGACTTTCCAAAATGTAAACGATTTCATTCATTCTATATATTATAAAAATATACCAAAGTTTGTTACAAACAGGTAAACAAAGTTAACTTTGTTTTTTTAAGGGTACAATATAGATTTTATGACTTGCTTAGGTATAGTGTTCTTAGCTTTAACGAAAGAAACATTTGTTAATTCATATATACTGTTGTTCATCACCATCTTCAAAATGTATAATATCAGATGCATGCAAGCTTTGTGGGTAAGTTTTAGTACAAATTCCATTATCTGTATTTTCTGTTCTGCCGTAGCATGCTTATGCTGTTGTACTCGTTTTCTACTGAACACACCATTGTTGTCAAAATCACATACTATGACGCCTGAAAGCTCTTGAACTGCTACTGACTGACAATTAATGCTCTAAATACTTATTTTCCTCTTGTTTTAGCTTTTACGAATTTTAAAGAGATGTGTCTTCTTGAAAGAATCTATAATTACTTGTGTTCATCAGTAACTTCAAAATTTCGGGTTACAATTTTAAGTGAATTCATATGTCACATCAATAAAGTAATAAAGTAATTGTTTCAAATCCTTTTCCGTTTCAGCATCAGTATTCTTCAATTTTACAAAATTCAAAACAAAAAGATATTTTGGTGAACGTACAAATATACGGACTAGACTGTGTTTTACACAAACTTCTAATTTATTTAATATATGTAACCCATTAAGATAAATCTAAAATTTTACTGATAATGTGTTGATCTTGTCGTATACAGATTTCTATATCAGAATTCGTATGTACAAGCTATGATGCTCACATTTAAGATGTTTTATTAAATCCGATCTAATGCGGAAGATATCTTAACACTCATTGAAGCTTGACAATATAATTTACGTCATATTTATGCTTTTCATTTTTTTAAATTTATTTCCTCTCTTTAGTTTGTTCGCTTTTTATACATAAATATACAAGAACACGTTAAAACCCAAACACATTTCAGTGGCTACTAGTATGTGATTGAATTATAAAAGATAGTAATTATAAAGTGTTTGTATGAGCGAATGATGTTAGTCTTGATTTAATGATGTCTTAACACGGAGTATATTTCATTAATAAATAGTCTACGTAATTGTCGTTGTATGTGATAAATTTATGGGCTAAGAACTACCAGTCCAGAGCGATTTGATTTCTTTGCTAAAACCGAAACACAATAACATTATGGTTTTCATTAAAATCAGAAAATAATCTATTATTTTTTAATGTACAGCTTAACATTAAGACATAATTAATTCCTTAATATATTGTTTACAGTCTGCTATTTAGACGCTTGTCTCTGACACTGGTAATATTTGTTTTAATACCGGTTCCCTGAACAAACATCATCATTAATTTTAATAAATAAAGATGCACACTGAATGTTCTCATCACAGAGTTAACTTTGCCCTCTTAAAGCCTCTTTTTAGAATCCGCCATTCCTGTATCAAATATTGCCGTCTGTTATCTTATAATACGAGTTTATAAAATTCAGAAAAAAACAATAAGATAGGTAGAATCAATGTAACTAGAGCGGGGAAACTCATAGAATTCATAAACATACTTAGATATTGCATTGCATGACTGAGTTTTATGTTTCCATATGATTTTCTTGTAGAGTTGATTTCGGTTGTTCACTGACACAGCATTGAATAAAGAGACCTGCTATTAATCTGCTAATGACAAATAACAGGAATGGTGATAAAGCAATAACTGTACAACAGCGCTCACTCTTACCCACTTGAAATAACAGAACCGATATCAATCCGATATCAATGAATGGACTGGACAATGTTGAAATTGCTGCTGTCTTATTTTTATGACAGGTTTGGCACAGATTGTGAAGGGTTAACACGATGTAGCTTTGTTCTTTTCAGAAACATAAAAAATGATATATAACTTAATATCATATATGACTGCTTTTGTCCTTAATTCAAATACGAAATGTTGAACTCTTTATCTTCACGTAATAAAAGCTTTATTGACAAAACACTTGACAAAATATTTCAGGCACAATATATTGGTAGTGTTCACAACAACGGCTGAGCACCATGTCATAGAGTACTTACTATTTTTTGTTGGGTTTAACGCTGCACCGACACAATTATAGGTTATATGGCGGCTTTCCAGCTTTGGCGGTGGAGGAAGACCCAAGGTACCCCTCCGTGCATTATTTCATCACGAACGGGCACCTGAATAGAATCACTTCTTTAAGCCAGCTACAAGGCTTCCTCATATGACAAATTCAACGCCCCGAGTGAGACCAAGCCAACATCGATGAGGGGCAAGTGATTTGAAGTCAGCGACCTTATCCAATCGTAAAACGTAAAGGGTCCATGTGTATCAAGAAGTTTTTCATGATGAGGAACTTTTCAACAACTTAGAAAAACTTAGAACGAAAAGATGGAGTATTTTGAAAGTGATACAAATGTCTTGAGCGTTTCCATTACATCCGTTCTTCATAAATATCGGCCTCGGCTGCGCGACACATTGTTACACATTTTTAAATATAGCAGCAATTTCACAAACACATACAATGTTAGGTAGTTCTTTGCTATGGTATGTTTGTCCGCTACATCACTAATATAGCATATCTCATACAAAGAGGCACGTGCACATGTTGCAAGTAGAAAAAATAATTCGAAGACATTTTACAATATTTTATTTCACATCATGCACACAGTTCTGTTCTCATTAGATCTCAAATTGTGGATGAGATTTACGATTTCTTTATTTGATCTCTTTCGCAGGGAAATGCTGTGAAATCTACATTTAACAAATGAAATTATTTTACACAAGGTTTATCAAGTTGGTTAGGCAACATGCGTAAATAATCTAATTAGAAAGCAAGTTCTTTAATCACTTAACAGTGATTCATTATTATTATTTACATCGCTGTCGCGCGTGTTCAGATTAAGTAATGAACTAATTCGATAACATTGAATAACAAAATGAACTGAACATGAAATAAAATACATGACTTCAGCAATTTTACATATGGATCGACGTTCAACTGTAATCAAATCAAAGGTAATGGCTATCTAACTACAAATAACAAGCGCTTGTAATCATATCTTTTCTTACCAACCTATGCTAGACGCCATATCTGACAGTCCAGTGTCAAGTTTCTGATTTTAATTTTTATACATTTGTCAAAATAAATAACGTATACAAAGAAAAATAAAGAAATATCTCAGCACCTATAAATTACTTAGAAATAGGATGTATTGATGAACTGAAAATATAGTCATATCTGAAACAACATCTAACCCTAACCTATGTTTTGTAAAAATTCGGATATTTTCGACGAACTATACCCTTAAGCAGCGATTGCTTAATTATTGGCAATGCAAGCGGCTAAAGCTTTAGATGTACTTGTTATAAACTGAGATAAAACAGCATAATAGAAAAGCTAATTTAGTTCATTTCAGGTATTCTGAGTTTCATATATCGCACACTTAAATGAACAAAAACTAAGTCATAGACCTATACAGTAGCAATTTGTTGTTTTGTTTTTTTTTGTTAAAAAGACAATATTTCATAAATACTGTTGAACACCGAGTTGTCATTACCTGTACTAATTTATTGCTAAATGTTAATTGTTTCAGTAAATAACCTCACTTAATTTAAGTAACGTATATGTTTTTCATACTCTTAATTTTGCCGTTAGGCAGATAGTAATACTTAAAGTTCATTTAATTCTTCTTCTTATCTACGTATCTTGCCCTGTAAACTAAATAAACAGATGCATTACGGATATCTGACAAATACCTGCTAAGTACTTATTTGAGACAAAAATTGGCATTCTTTGCCAACACAGATGTAAAAGTTTCTTCAATTGTTTTATTAATATTAACAAAGCTTCTTCACCAAATCTATATTAAATCTATATTTTATGGGACTTTCCAATGGTACATATTATAGGTTATAGTAACAGTACATTGATGTGCAGTGTTATATTCGGCTCGAGTGCATGATTTTAAAGCAAATACTGCACGAGGCGCTTGCGACAAATGTGATCCGGTATGGCAAAATCCACGATAATCTAATGCATCTTTGGATATCAAGGTTACGCTTAAATGGCCTTTTATCATATATCTTTACCTATTTCTACTGTTATATCAGCTGAAATGAAGTATAAATTCGTTTTATAACGTTTTGAAGCGGAAAAAGATATATCTGTTAAATACAATGTACAAATCTCGTTTAAAAAATAATGTAACAAGCACATGATTAAAAAGATAAAGTTGTACATAGAAGCACTAGCCGCGACTTCTTATAAAGAAAAAACAGTGCTATCGTTTTTAACTGACGCCGATCCTTCCTAACTGAAAACAGCACATCAATAATTGGCAAGTACGTAGGTTGAATATAACTAAAGTGTGTGATTTTAAATGCTTTTTATTTAGAAATATTTATGTTTGAACGATTTCAGGCACATCGGCTGTGTGAAGACATGCTCGTCCGAGAGAAATGCAGAGGATCATTTCCAGAGGCAACGTCGCGTGCATTTAATGTATATTCGTCACAGTTATCCTACATTTTAAATTAAATTGAGAGAATGAGGGCATTCATACTTTCATTGCCTCTGTCACTGGATGAAGTTAACTCCCATTGATTTAAGCGAATGTGATTAGTTATTTTGCTCGATACAATTTCCAGTAGACAAACGTATTTCTGCAACATGTTCCAATGCATTGGATGATAAATGTTTATTAAATAATCTGATATGTTTTAAAACAATATACCTGGTTTTTGCTTACTTTGATGAATTGTAAAACCTATAGTTTTATTAACATCTTAGCACTTATTGAATATGATATTCCTGATGTTAAGATACCCTAAACCAACCTTACTTAAGAACAATAACCTGTTTCTAGAATGAAAAGTGGTTGGGTGAACACCTTATTTCAGTCAAACCCTATCAATGTCAAGTCATATCAACGCAGTGGAAACATAAACTATCTAAGTTACCAACAGCACAGTATAACACAGTCATATGTATATTCCTGAAATTGTTATCTTTGATTTTCTTATCTAGACGTTAGTTGAATGCTTGGAGACATATATGTCGACAGCAGAGATTGTTTTCCTCTCCACCAGAAGTATCATGATTTCTCCAAGCAAGTGAGTGATTACGTTTAATATTTCACTTGTTTTTATATCTTTTTAAGTTTAGTTTTGTAAAGTGTCTTAGTTCTGTTCTTTTGGTTAAGACATCATGTAATTTCATCATAATTTCATCATAATCAGCAACATTAGTTTGTCTAATGACGGATGATTTTCGAAAAAACATACAGCACATAAAAGGTTGTTGGAAGCTTACATACAAAATATGTATATGTTTGATCAATCAATCGTACCATTTAAATAATAATTTGCTGATTGCTGATGCCTGTCTTCTTTTTGTCACTGGAAGATAGTCATGTGAATTAAAACGAAAATGCACACTGACATTCCATGTCGCATGTACATTGTACATCTTTCACGCAACATGCAGCATGTAACTGTTCTTCTTTCTTTAATTGGATAAAATGCTGCTATTTGTCAAATCTTTTTTTTTTTTCTTATTCTAAAGTAATTTCTGTCTTTGAAGTGTACGACTAGAAAAATCTCATCGGTGCAGCAAATAAATCTCATGTTCAATGAGACAAGATACAACAGAATCCAATTTGCGCGATTGACAAAGAAAAAAAGATTCTTGATACAGATCAGACTTGCTGGCTACTTTCTGACGGGTAATAGAGGATAATCAAAGAAACAGTCAAACGTATTTGGTTGTTTGCGTTTTGCTACAGAAATTCAATTATAGCCAGACAGACGTTAAATACGGATTGATGATCGCATGTAAAGATCGTGAATGCTCTTCTCTTTATCGGATTCTGATTTGTTTTTATAATAAATAATACAAGACATTCAAGAGAATGCATTATGTATTAGGGTTTCAAAGTGATGTGGAGAAGATGATCTCACCGAAACCAAATTAAGCTATAGTGTCATCGTTTTATTTCCATGATAAATTAAGTTAATCTCAGAAAAAACATTCATTTTCTTCGTAACAGATCTAGTATTTTTCAAACCAATGTCTACATTAATTAAAATGTTTCGATACAAAATTTAAATGTTCATATCACTGTATTGATTGAAAGTGTACATGCCATTTGCATCAGCCTTGCTGTTGAATTAACCCTTTACCAATATGGTAAGAGTGTCAGCCTACAGATCACGAGATCCGGGGTTCAGTCCTCAGTAGGGACTAAGGTATTTGCTCTTCGAGAAATGCCACTACAGATGTTTGACAGACTCATGCAATGAAATAAGGTTAGAAACTGATAGAAGGTTCAGTTGATAACCTGATAATAAAATTGACCCGCCAATATTGACGGCTTATCTTAACGTCAATTTAGTTTTATTACCGAGTATGACATATATTTCTATACATATGCTATGATTCCAACTAGTAATTTCCTATTCTCACTTAAAACACTATATGCATTTTATCCATTCTTGATTTGTGCCTTACCAAGGGCATTTGTTTTTAACTAGATGAAGAAGTATTTATGTTCATAATTATTCTTGGAAAATTGTAAATTTAAAGATGTAAGTCTCTCTGACCGTGTCTGGAAGTTAAATCTTGGACATTGTATCTATTTAAGTCAAATGTTAAAAATGTTGAAATCAGAAGACAATAAACATTGTCTAAGTTGAATTCAACATGGCTGTCCTATTTTTTCGTTAAGATGCTTAAATAGGTGATAAATTTTCAAATTCCTAAAGTTTTAACATATTGCAATACGCAGCATACTTCAAAATCATTTCACTTCATCTATATCTCTCGTGAGAATATGTTAAAGATGAGTATTCATGGAATAAAATACTAAAATAATTGCGACTCTGACGGGTATCAAACCAACATTCATAAAATAAAAACATTACATTGCTTATACTTACCTGTACTGTTACAGCACTTTTTATGATACTAAAAATAATTACTATCCCAAATATATCGGATTTGTAAACATTACCTAAATAACGGTCTGTTCCACTATTTAAAGCTGACCTCAAAACCGAACTATACTTGCAATATAAAAGATATTCGTCGTTTGTAAACATATTGTTTTACCAAATATGCACAAATGACGTCTCGTGTCAGTAATTATTACCTTCGAAGTGAATGTTTCTGTTCCTATTTATAGCCAATTTTCAATACACTTTTTGTAGATGTTTGTTTGTAGATTCTTTTTTTAAAATATCCCCATAAATTTAAAGGAAGTTTTGTGAAGCGCGATGAGATAAGAGAACGTTGTAACTACATTTTGTAAATGGACATTGTTTTGAGCATTTTCAGTAATATCACACTTCGTGCCTACTGAGTATCATTCATATTGAAAGGTAAATATGTCTGATTATATATAACAGGTAAATCGCTTCATAGACAAAATCTAGTTACGAAATAGCAACAGATATTATGGGACTCATTGTAAATAAATAATTTAACATTATGAATTTAAAGACTGATGAATGAATTCATGATAGCAAAGGGCCATAAATTAAAACGTATGAAAGGAGATTTCTACGGCCACCACACAATACTGAAGACCGCTGTTTACAGTGTATAAAAATGATTTGGAAGCGTAGAGCGATATAAAACAAATCATTAGCCGACTCTGTTTGACTGAGTCCCTCATGATAATGAAATTGCAAAACCCCTTATTTCTTAATATATTAACTAAAAAAAATTGATTAGATACTGACATTTGACGCTTGTCTGAGTTTTTTGGGGGTCAGCTACGTTGCGTGTGGTTTTTGCGGGTGATGGCATAACATTTTGGTTGGACGATATTTTTGCCGGGATAGTTTTCCAAGTTCCGGAACATGCTTTGGTAATTGGTTCTGCTTGATTTTATGTTGCGGTGTATCTCTGCATTTTTGGGGGGTGGTTCGGCACATTTCTGCTTGGTTCAGTTTAGTTCGAATAGTTCGGGCAGGTGATGTTCGTACGGTATGACCGGGGGTCGGGACGAATGGATGATCCAGAGGCTTTTGGTCATTATAATTGTTTAAATATTAGAGATTCTGTTCAAGATTCGGACGAAAATTTGATACATACTCGGAATTCGGAATTTTAATTTACATGATTCTATGGCGGTGCCCTAATGGTTTCTCTCATAATGTTAAGGTAAGTATCTAGCATTGTCACAATTTGGAGAGGATTGTTGTTGTCTTAGGGTTGAGATATAGGTTAGTGTGGTTTCGGATTTCGGGTGTGGTCTCGTCGCCTGAATTGTTTTATGATCATATGGATATTAGGATGGATAGATTGCTTGTTGACTCAGAAGATGTTTTTTGGATGGCAAACAGCAGCCGTTTTGATCTGAATCAAATGCAAGTAACCAATGACACATATAATATAAAACATTTTTGGGAACAGAAGGCAGATTAGATTACCATCACAATTACTACAAACACTTTCGTATTATCATCTACGATATTCAAAGTGATTGCGCGGTTAAACTGGTAGCCACCTTCAATAAGGATCTAGCCAGGTTCTTACACAAAATGAATAATGATTTAAAACAAATGGTTTATGAAGATCTCCATAATCACTTTTTCATGGAAGATATTAACCTTGAAGAAGACATGTGAACAGTTTTGCTTGGGGGTTGCTTCGAATTCGGGCCGGATAGGCAAAAAGCATTGCGCGCGCGTAAAAGCCTTAACTTGCCATTAATTCTTCGCAAGGATTTATCTGGTAGTGTTTCCGGGGAGTTCGTCGGGCTGATGTTGTACATGTCAGGATGTGTTGATACATAACATTTGGAAGCGATAATAGTTTTACGTTTCAATATCTAGTCGGAATTAACCAAACTGTTTTTATACAGTTGGACACGGCTGTTTGTGTTTGCATTTTCATAAGGAATATTTGAATGGCACTTTTCTGCGTGCCAGTTCATTCATTTCATTATTACAACTTGATGTTGCACGACTCATAGGTACAGTGGTGAAGAGCACATACTTTATGTGTCAAGCCGCCCTATACATAAACATATATTGTTATAATGTCTGCTTTTTAGAACTTAAGCGGATTCAGACTTTCATACACTTCGTTTTTTTTGTCATTTTAGAAAGACGTTTCCGGAACAAAATAATAGGAGTCCGACTCATGTATCCAGTAAGCACAGCAGCTCACTTATTACAAGTAAGTAATTTTGTTAGGCATTCTGATGTTATTTAATATACTTGAATGTTGCGTAAGTGCCTGTCATAGCGTCTTCGGCTTGCTCACTCTTGTTAAGGATCAACACTGTAAGAGATATATAAATTACTTGTTACAATATAAATTAGACAAATATGTCACACAACATTTAACTGAACTAGGTTTACTGATAAAATGATTTGGATTCAGAATTGAATGAAAAATATGAGCAGAGTCAGATTGCATGGTTAAAACTTTTGAAAGGTGTCTCAAAGAAACAAAACAGTTTTATTGTCTTACATTTAATGTGTTCGAAACGTTCTATTGCGTGTCTATTCCTAGTGCAATTTTTTAAATTTTCTTCTATCATGTTAAGTACATGCTGTTATAATGCAAAAATGTTTAGTATGTATTATGAAATTCCGGAACCATCGTGGCGAAACAGGCTGATTTATCGTTTCAATGCTAATTATGTTATTACGTTTTAGTAGTATTTTGGGAATAAGTGTACGCACTGAGAACGAATCAATAACATTTCAATTTAATATCCTATTTTGTTAATAATTTCAAATGTATTTTTACATAAAGTTCAATGAACTCAAAATTGTTCTCTTATTTCAGAAAATATTAAAAACATGTCTTGTACGTGCACACTCAATCTCGCTTTTACGTTATCATAGTAGTAGTACTTCAAAAGACATTGTAACTTACTATAGAAATCCAAGGAAATTTTGTGTCAATATATGAGTGTAACGACGCGCGGATTCCAGCTTGGATATACTGACCACAGCCGGGCAATGCAGTGGTAGCAAATAATGAATAAACGGTAACTAATATATAAGACCCAGCAAACACTAGCACTACTAAAATCATTTATAGTATATTGTCTTTTTAAGTAATCTCTTTGCCCTGTAAGTAAAACAATGCATTTGGACTTGATATAGAATTATCAAACATAAAGTTGTTACCCAATTTTCGAATCTAAATAAAACTTTCAAATGGAAAAGGCCTGAACCCTCCAAGGTACTACGTCGTTTCATAATGTTCTTGTTATTTTGCCTATGTTTGAAAAGTCGGAATGGTGCAAATGTTAAACAATAAATAGTAAATAGAAATAAAAATAGTAATTTTCGGATTCCAAAACATACAAAGACAAGACTGATACAAAATAAAACAGGGAGGCGTGGAAGTCATAAATATGGCGGCAAATTTGTATAATGACCAAGAGAAAATTAATAAAGGTCAAGAAAAGCTTTTAATCTTACAAGCACACTCATCATATCTCCAGAGTCGAACGTCAGTAGCGTTACGCATACACCCACCATAGAAAGAATCCAATATCTGATTGTTCACCGTCTGCCGAATGAAGAATTGATATCGAAGTGGCTTCAGAACATCACGACCCTTATTAACATAGCAGCAAAAATGTACATACAATGATGCAATTGAAGTCGACGTTAAATATTATAGAATTTGTTCAAACTGTTGTATTTCGTTTTTGTTTTGTGTTTTTGCTATGACGGCACATTATGCTTTATTCCTCATATCGTATCTAAATTTTACAATTATGATACATTTTGAATCTGTTGGGTTTACATTAATTTGTTCGGCCTCTCCAGTATAAAATGAATTTGTTCATATTTTCTATTGTAAAGGAACTTAACGATATATTTGTGGACGTTCTGTCGATTCACTGAAGTTTATGGGATTTATGATTGACTATATTCCGGTTGAAGCTTACCTTACGTACAAAAGGTCTGCATATAAGTATTATTATATCAGGATAAAGAGTAGGAAGGCAATGACTGGGCAAACGATGATAATGTCCCAGATAGATATGAAATAAAAGTATTAGTAAATTTTGAGCTTGTCAACTTATATGTGGACAAAATAATACTAGGTATTCTAAAGTATGCATTTCAGTTATAGTTAATTTTATGTACTTCTAAAAATCAAAGCATGCTAAAATATGTTGTGTTAATATGAGAAATGTAAAACTGTTAATCATTAGTACGAATGTCAAAGGAAAAACAAAGCTTTATATTGAATTGAAAGATTTTAATTTAAAAAGTAAACCATCATATTTTTACACAGATTGCATCTTCGTATTGTATTGACAATATTAGGTTATTGAAATATCCTGGTGCTTACTGAAGGCAAAGCAGCAATATATAAAACGACAATTAACCAATCTAAATGGAAATCCTTTTGAAGCATAGTATGCAAAACATAGCAGTATCCCCCATAGTATAAAATATTAAGGTTGAATGGGCTCTATGATTCCGAGTGACCCCGCCCCCACTCCCACCCCAACCCCCGAAAAAAAACATTGAAAAATACCGAGTTCAAGTACACAAGGTCTACTGAAATTGCCTTCCGTTTCTGACAGAGGTCATCGATATATGAAAACATTATTTGAAAAGATGCCATTGATATTCGTGTTAGCATTTTATGATTTTAAATGTTCTTCTGATAAAACAATGGACAGAACTAAATGTTCTTCTGACAAAATAATGGACAGAACTAAACAAACTATAAATCGAGGGAGTCTTATAATATGGAGCCTGCATACTACAGAAACTACAAAAAGCAGGCACTGTATCCACAATACCCAAAGCTTTTTAAACGGGAGTATTGGGGCCATCGAAACCGTAATGTTCAAGCTGGACAAAAAACAACCAGTACACTAACACAAAATAAATGACGTGTTGAGAACGATCTGAAAAGATGAGATCGAAATATTAATATTTACTTAAGGCAACTGCTAAGATTTAAACGCGAACTGTCCGCATTACAAATTCAACGTATATCCAGTTCGCTTTTTAACCGAGATTCCTTTTCAAGAAATGTCCACAAGTGTCCTTATTTTCATGATCATAACCCTTTGTTATGTTTGGATTGATCTATAAGATGACGTTTGGTAAATGTTATATTGCCTTTAGACTGTGTCCTTATAACAGTAGTGTTACTGAACCCTTTTTCTGTTCGATTAACCCCAAGGTTTTGCTTTAAATCTGGACCGGAAAATCAATTAACAATTATTGCTTACGATGCTGTTACGGTGCTTGTGTTTGATCCGTGATCGTTCAAATACCACTATTTACAAGCAAACGTACATTATTTTTTTTTATTTTGGATTCGTTGTCACGTACAGTTGGCGAAGCTGTGAAATAATAAAGCATTAGCAGATATTCATTAACAAGGTGAATTTATATTATTGTACCATTTTTATGAATTATCTTCCGTCTTCTTGGTTTTACTTTCTGTTTTAGCAAGCAAATCATGTTTATGCAAATTAAGCATTAGGGAATAAATTGCTTTTGAGATGTAAAGGTTTATATGAATGTTTTATATTTACTTGACTTTGTCAACCTGGTCGAACATTCATTGTAGCACGTTTCAAGATAACCTACTGGTTTACGTCCAACTATATTCGTCAAATTGTACTCAGTCTATATAAATATGGTCTAAACAAATGAAACTAAATAAGCTAGTAAAACAACACAACATTAGTCTATAACGCCAAACGTATTCTCAGAGACAATGTAATATATAACTGAGCCGCACCATGAGAAAACCAACATAGTACATTTGCGACCAGCATGTATCCAGACTGGCCTGCGCATCCGCGGTCTGGTCAGGATCCATGCTGTTCGCTAACGGTTTCTCTAATTGTAAGAGGCTTTGAAAGCGATCAGCATGGAACCTGACTAGACTGCGTGGATGCGCAGGCTGGTCTGGATCCATGCTGGTCGCAAACGCACCATGTTGGTTTTCTCATGGTGGGGCTCAATTATAATGTTTAAGTCATCGCAAAATATCTTCTTCCGTTTAATACAATTAGTTTGCGGCATTGTGCTTTTGCCCATTCTTCTTTTTTACATTAATTGTGTAATGTTTCTTATGTTCAGCACCCCACCTTTACTGATACAAAAACTAAGCAAGCATTCTATTAAGGTATGTTTCACGCTCTGGACTGCAACCTATGTTTACATGCGTTTGATATATTATCTCAAATTTCGATTTCCAATACCACGCAAGTTCGATACGGACACGGTAAAATCGTTTAATCTCTTATCTAATTTGATTATCGTTTGAACTGATTAACAGAAAGGATTTTGAATGCTATAACATAATTAGTCTGTTACCTTTATAACTGTAATGTTTGTCCTTCTAATTAACCTCTTAAGAATAACGTCATTTCCTTTATTGGACATTTTACTGAAATAATTTCATTAAACGGGCGAAATGTCTTGATAGCGTCAAGTGTTTCCGCTTTGGATGAAAAAGTCGTCAGGTGCGATTAGCTTTTCAAAATATAGCATTAATTCAATGCAAACCAAAACAAATATTGGATATCAACACTGTCATTAGGTTAAGGTTAACCTGGACCTAAACTATCATATGTTATACCGGCTAACTTAGCTAACGAAAGAAAACAAGCAATGTGTTCCCATGTTGATGTTTCAAGTGTTTCTGTATATCACAAAATAGTAATCAATAAAAGAATATTTGTTTAGTTTAGATATACGACAGCTACATTGACATTGGCTTTAAGCTGCAGCTAAGCGTAAAGTCGTCACTGGAGAAATATAAGCTAAATCTGGTGACTGCATTACAATTGAGGAGTCTTCATGTTGAAATCATTTCACGTAAACATATAGTTAACGCCCTGTACATCTTATACAAGAACTGTTTAAACAAAAAGCAAAACAATGTCTAACATCAATTAATTCACTATTTCGAAATATGCTTCCATAATCACCTGAGATATTTAGTTATATTGCTTGATATAACATAACCGCCATTCCAAAGGCATTTTATTAGCAGAAATTTATCAATATTTTGTTTTCATTAGATCCTAAATTGTCCGTGAGATTAACGACTTAGTTATTGACATTTTTTGCATGGAAAATTAATCCTGGGAGACGTTTTATTGTGCGAAAAATTGCGTTAAGCCAGTGAAATGTTCCCACATTCCCAAGCCTTATTAAATTGGTTAGACGACATGCGTGAATAATCTCATTAGGAAACATCTTCTTTAATCACTTAACTGTGATTTACACCGTTGTACTAAGTACAAATTAGATCACGAACTTATCTTCTGATGCGATATTAGTCAACAAAATTAGGTTAGATAAAAACAAAAAATGCACTATCCATTTGGATAGATGTTCAGGTAAATGTTCAGGCGACATATCAGCCTTTCAAACCCGGTGCAATATTCACACAATTTGATTTCTGTTACTGATAGATATAAGTGTGTAACTTTTCAATAGCAATTTAATAATTACTTCCTGTAATATTTGAACCAGATTTTGGATGCAGTTTTAATAATATGGTAAGGAACAACTTAATGTTGTAAAAGATTTCATGTCCCATTAGTTCTGCGACTTGCATAATATAAAAGTTTAAGTATTCTTGTACATGTAAATGGATATAAGCTATGTCTTAATCATTAGGAGTAGATCAATATGATACCATTATACAAATGCATCTGTTTTGTACTATAAACCTGTCCATAACTGGATGTTTTTTGTTCATCAACACTAATAAACACTGAGCTGTTGTTATCTTTATTATCAAAGTATTAAGGTGGTACTTCAATACTTCACGTTGGGAAAAAAACACAATTACACCATATATAGTTTTATTGTTGTTGCACATACTAAGAAAGTTTTGCAACTAAACAAGATAAGGGCATATGCTTTATATTTTGTGAAGTTATTTGAAACATGTGAATCTCAAGCATGTTTTTGTAATCGGAGTCTAATAAAAATCAGAATTTTGTTGACATTTTAGCGAAAGGAAAATTTCCTAATATACAGTTTTTAAAAACCTTTCACACAGTTGTAAATTTACATACCTATGATATGGTCACATAATATTGATATATGAGATATTTTGAGATATGTTATGAACATAAGTTCCACATCTAAACACGCCTAAAATTGAGGCTCTCAAGAAGAATCTGTATTCATTAAGTGGCCAACCGTAACCTCTCAAATTATTACATATACTGACAGTTGTCTGCTACAATGTGACAATTCGTCTACCCGCGGCAACGTAAATGCTAGGTACTTCGTATATATTCCATGAAAGACACACGGGACAGAAACTCAGATCTGTGTGACTTCATTCCCGTTTATTTATGTTGCGTGCCTCTTATAATTCTTGTTAGTCACGAAGGAGACAGGGTAATGGTCAGGTCTGATCAAATTACAAGCTTCCAATATCTACTTTAACCCAATAGTTTAGGAAAAAAGATTGTCCCTCAAGTAATTGAAAGTGTTGTTCGGAAAAATGCCTTGATTATTCTTCATACAATACCACGCTTACCCCACTTTATCTAGGAATTTTGTTTCAATAGAGAGAAGAGAAGTGAAATGTAATTGCATAGGAAGGCTCTTATAATTCTCATTCATTCGAAAAATTGTCTCTAGCCTTAATATAGAAATGCCTGCAATATATATCTCCTATATTTTCAATGCATTAGGAAAATAAGTTTGGCAGAAGCATGAACGTTATAACGAAAATAAGTTTTATTGCTTCAAAATAATGTCAGTTAAAGCAATTTCACTTTAACATCCGTGAAATTGCTTTTCGTATATTACAAAAATATGTTATTGAATTCCACATGAAATTTGGCGTAAAAGTTCTGCTTGACACATATCAATTTTAATACGTGTCTCAGTGTGACCTGTTCAGGCGGTTTAAATTTCTTTAAAGATGTGTTTTTGTCTATCAAATCCAGCCTCTCTGTCGCAAATATATTGAAAACAATTGTGATTTTGAGGTGATTGAAGCTCTTTTGTTACCTCCTTTGCTGTAAACTTCTTTTAAATTTATAGATCATTGTTCTTCAAGAAAAAGTATGCAGTTAAAGCCACGTCTAATAGAAACCCGATAATATTGACACGGACAATAACAAAAACAAAACACCAAACAAAATGTGTGAGATTTATAATTAATGGGTCATCATTACAGTAGGCTGTTCCAGCTCGAATGTGACCCGGAATGGAAAAAATCACTCCAGCCGAAAACAAGAACCGAGATCATGCTACTGTCTTAATAAACCTTTTATAATATTCTATTGTTATAACCTTTTTGTATCAATCTTTTTAATGGTGTTTTAGAAACCGCTTCCAAAACATCCTGACCCGGAGCTTGAACAAACGTTGTCCACATATCATGATGAAAAGCGTTATAACTGAAGAAGAATATAGATGCGTCTTAGATTGCAGTGGTCTTTTTCAGTTTTCCAGAAAAAGTGAAAGTCTGTAACCCTAGTTCCATTGCAAATATCATTTTCAGTTATACTCTAAGAGACTGTAAATGTTTATTGTCAACTGATTTTAACCGTGGAAGTTACTTAATTTAGACGGACAAAAATAAGTTTTTGAGACTTAAGACAACCAACAGGTTTAATGAAATGCCATAAAAAGTTTAAAGTTGATTCCGAAACACTTGAAAACTGGGATAGTGTTTTCTTAAAAGACATAAAGCTGAATATTATGAAAATGTTATAAAATTAATGTTTAATGTATAAATTTGAAAAAAAAAACAAATAAACATAAAAAAACGGATAAAAAAGCTGTATGAATTTGTATCAATGAAAATAGTTCATTCGGTAAGTTTATACAAATGGGGCAGTTTTTGTTTTGTAAGGTAGGATCTCTAACACTTAAATCATGTTGACTAATTATGCAAAGCTGTGCAATTTTAGTTCAAAATATTACATTTCATATAATAAGTCATGCATACAAACAAGTGCGAATATTGCCGAAGCTAATTGCCAGAATCACGTGTCTTACTGGGTAATCTATCTTTTATACTACAGCTCACAATTGTATTAAATCTACATCGATACACGATTAACACCGTCAGCAAATGATTAAAGGGATTTTCGTAATACATAGATCATCTGTCCCAGGAAAATACCATATTTTCCAGTTTTCAGATAAATCCCTGCTTATTCATAGCATGGCGTAATCAATGAAAAGCAAGTATTCCGTAAGATGTATTCCGTCCCTCGGCATTTTTTCTAATGATTTCCATAAAATATAACTTCGTGCAAGAGGCTTTTGTATATCAATTATAATCAATGGTCAGTTATGGCTTACATTCGGCTAGTCGGTATCAATCTTTTGAGAGTAATTTCAATGCATGTTTTCGAATAAACGGAGAACGTCTTTACCGATTTAACAGAACCGTTTAAATTTGCTCATTTTGCCATTGAGGATTTAGATGATTTCTGATTGCATTTACAATTTTAAGCATGAACACAGTTTACCTCCATCGATCCTATTTGATAAGAGATATAGCTATCATAAATTGATGACAGTTCCTTCAATAAAAATCAATTTTATTCCAAGGATTAGAGTATTGATCATATTTAAAATGTTCAATATCCAAAGTAATTGTTGGAAAACCTTGCACTGAAGCATTGCAATAGCGCGCTCGCGCTAAATTTGACTGAGTTTTGTCATAAAAATCAAAGTTTCATTCTTTTTTGCAGATAGCACTATCGCCAAAGTTTATAAAGAGGACAATTTTTCTACTTGAGCACAAGTTGTTAAAAACGCACGTGCAATTGATGTAAAACGGACAGCATAAGCGTTACCTTTTTACTTTTTCATTATCTGGTCTTCGGTATCAAAAGATATTAGGCAAGTGTAATACGGCAGTTGCCTTAAAAGCTTGCTTAAATAAAACATTTTAAGTTTTATTTTCTCATATTTGATGTGTTTGAAACATTCCCTTTCTTGTTTGTGCTTATAGCAAATATTCTGTTTTTTCCCTGTTCCTTTAAGTTCATGTTGTTAAAATGCAATAATGTTAAGTATATGTTATGTAATTCAGGAACAGGCTGATTTATCACCCCAACGCGTATGTTATTACCAGTAGTATTTTGGGAGTAAAGATTTTAACTGGGGAAAATAGATGCAATTTCAATTAAGTATTTTAAACTACACGTAGTTCAATGAATTCAATATTGTTCTCCTATTTCAGAAAATATGAAAACATAATTCATTGTTTAAAGAATCATGCACGCCGTCATTTGCGTCATCGTTGCATTATTTCAAAAACATGTATTATAACCGATATGGAATTCATAGAACACTAGCTCTATTAAAATGTTATATGATATATTGTCTATTTGCATATATTTCGTTTTAATTTCTTGCTTAGTCTTGCAGCAAAAGTAATGCATTTAGACTTTAAAATTGAGACATTTCAATGACAGGTGTAACAGGTACAGGCGGTTATCCAATTTTCATATCTAAGTAAAATAAACAAATAAAATCTATAACAAGAAGTATTTTTAATCGCATTAGTCAAATAGAGAAAGTGGAAACTCCACAGGTCGTTCAACACGACAAAAACGAAAATGCACTCTGCACTTTTACATACGATCGGGTATTTATAAAGCAAAACAAAATGTAGTTTTTATAGCAAAAAATTCAAGTTTTTATGTAAAACATATTTTATAGAGCACATATTTTACATCGTAATTATATTAATCAAGTCATAATCTAGGAAACTTTGACAGAAAAATTATGGAGGGGCCGTAAAGGGGGTGGGGGGTGAAATGACCATTTTTGAAGTCGTCAAGGAATACGAAATTACCAAAATGGGGACGAGTTGACTGGGGGACGAGTTGACTGTAAATCGCTCTGGATCAGAGTGGCAGGGTCGGACTCTGCTCGCAGGGGATTGGTGTCTATGACCCTTATACAGCTATTTTCACAGGAGCCTTGCAACGGATTTTACTGTCTAACAATAAAGCTCAGAACACCTGCACACCCCTTTTACCTATTCCAATCGGAAACCTGTAGAATTCTTCACTCACCAATCAAAATGTACAGTTTTAATCAGCTGTTAAATGACCTTCACCCTAGATATAAACAGGAAATAATGATAAAATCAATACCAGCCTGCGGCAAGAAAAAGATCCTTCGAAAGCATAGAATGCAACCAAGCAAATTAATTGCGTAACTTGAATGAAATTGTTAGTGAGAGGTAATGAAATGTGCAACACCCCTCATGCCCACTAGCACCGGCTTAAGCAGAAATTCTATTACAGCAAAATCGAATGTACTCCGTGGTCCAAAAAGTCTAGAATATATAACAACACAGAGTCAAGCACTGGAAGGTGGAAAATGTTCATTTTTATATTAAAAGACCATCAATGTACAACATCGTTTCATAAAATATTTCAGTATCATGACTTTACCCTCTGTTTTGTCTGAATATTGGAATGATGCACATTGTTTTAAGTAAATGTCGGATTCTCCCGCATACAGAGACGTTATTAAACAATGAGGCATGAAAAGCAATAGACGTGGCGGCAAATAAGAATGACTGATAAATATATAGAAATCTTGTTTATAAGGAAATATGATTTTTTTATTTCAGCTTTTTTGCTGTCTATGTCAAGTTTCATCTATACTCAGCTTATAAAACAAGTTTCAGCTCAAACAAACCAGTAGTTTTCTCAAAATCACTATTTTTGTACGGCCATCATTTTGTCCAAAGACTGCGGTTTAAGCCGTAAAATTGGGCTGAATCACATATGGTCATTAAACGCTGTTTTTTTAAAAAAAAAAAAACGTAATCTATTACATCAAATATACCACCAGCAAGTGCGGAATAGACAACTGCACTAAAAGAAACTTCTAATTATGCAACTGTCATAAAACATAGAACAAAATTAGTGTTTAGTGAACTTTTTTGTTAAAAAAAGCTTATTTTTCAGTAAAAAATGGAAAAATTGTCATTATTTTTTCATCACAAATGCAACAATACTGCATCGTTTTGCATTCTATAGCTAAAGTCATATCTCATGGTCATGGTATTCAACTTCTCTCCAATTATTCATGTCAAAATGTAACTAAAAAGGTGTTGATACTGCACACCTGGTCTCTGCTCAAAATGTGTGAAATTCCTCAGGTTCAGTACTGTCATACACAAGAATCCTCCTGAAATGTTAGTTAAGTTTCTGCATGCCTTGTTACTAACACATATAATTTAGAAAATAAAAAAAACAGGTTTAGTGTAAATAATCATTTTGGTAAGAAATAAGCCGCTCTTCAAGCGAAATGCCACGTAAATTTTGCCGTAAAAGTCATAACAGACTTGTCGGATTTAAAAAGGGGGTAATTCATGAAGGTAAAACTAACATTTCTTTACTTAGTCAGACAAGTGTTACTGCAAAAAGTATGTTAGACTTACAAAAGAGACTTTTGAGTCAAGGGTTAATGATAACGAAGGTTTACTTACACTAAATGATGTACATGGCTCTGAAACGGGTGTTGCACCTCTGCGATCATTTAACAGCTGTCCTAAGTTGGCGGATGAGTACAGCACACCAGGAAACACTGAGGTTCACCCTGATCTGTTAACTCAAAAATTGTACTGTCCTAAGCCGCTACAGGAAATGTTTAACTCGGAAAAAAAAGGCATTGCACTGGTGAAAACATATGTGATGGCAATCTGAATTTTGATGCTGAATCTTCTCGTAAATGGGGATTAGCTTGGGGAGAGCGGCTTAAATGCTCAAAATGTAGCTATATTAGTAAATATTATAAGCTTTATGATGAGATTGAAAAACAAGGAAGGGGTAGAAAAGCTGCTAAAATCAATGTTGGCTTCCAGTTAGGTGTAATGACAACCCAATTGGTAATACAGGTGCAGCTAGATTACTGGCCCATGCTGTGATAATTCCACCCTGTGTTACTGGTATGCAAAGATTATCAAATAAAGTAGGTGAACACATTGAAACCCTTAACAAACAGAATATGCATGAAGTAAGACAGTCGCTTAAAGCGGAAAATGCGAAATGTGGTAATTCAAATAGCTCAGAAGTCCTAACCGAAGAGGACTCCTGCTATAATAACCCCTTGTTTAACTCCGAAAGTACGCCCTTTCAAGCTGGCACTATTGTCGCAACAACTATTTTTTTCACCGGTGCTCAGGCTATTTAATGTCTGTATGCCTTAATTTAATAAACACACCCGTGACAAATCACCCGGGTCTAACTTTATTATGTAGTGTAGTAGCCTGTGCACCTGAAGCTTTCTTTAAAACACAACACCATAATGACACTTCTACCATTTTTTATTTCCTACGAAGAGCAATGCACAGTTTCTTATAAATGTTCAGTTGAATTTCAAAGATATAATCAATGTTCAGTTAGCCTTTTAAACCAGTTCTGTTGACAACTCTGTTAATACAACTTCTTATCTATAAATATATGTCAACCTAGCTTTTAACAATGCTTGAGTTTCAGCTCCTGAGAACTGTCAGTCAAACCTGAGACCATGTCCCTAGCCCGTCACCTTGGCTGTCCCCTCCTCTTGATCACAGTGTATATTGAGTTTATATGACAATACAGGGAAACACAGCAGACACATTATTCAACTTCCTGTCCACTTAAGAATGTTAACTTGTTCAACACCCTCAAGCTACGAAGATTTGACAATCTCGAAATGTACAGTTTTTTTGTATAAGTTGTAAAATCTTAAAACTCTGAAAGAAATATCCAAAATAAAATACATAACCTAGCCATTACACTACAATTAGTGTTACACATAGTTTTTGGTTTTATATAATGAAGGAGACCCCCTATAGAAGGGATTGGGATTCCAACATAGAATTGCTCTCCTCAAGCAAAATGGGTCTGTTGATGAGAGTTAATGAAAAGTGCAGCAAACCTCACGCCCCCTCGCACTGGCTTAAGCAGAGTTGTGTCTTTTCCATAAGACACACAAATTAATATTTCGGAATGAAAAACGTATTTTCAATTACAAATTAAGGTAGAAAATCTTTTTTGATACACCCACTTCTTAAATTGTAAAATGCATTGATACTTTATAGTATAATTATTCCAAACATGAAAAAGACACTCATTTTAAACATAATACGACAATGTATTTATAAAATATGAGAAACCGGGTGTTGAGAAGTGCCTACTAACTATAATAAAAACTTATTACAATGAAAGAAAGCACTAACATATGAAATTAGAAATGTTAATTGATTTTTCCTTTCACTTCAATGTCTTTAGTTAAACTAGAAACCTCTTAACAAGTATGTGTGCAGCTTTTCCAAAAGCTAACACAAAAAGTCTGATAAAAATTAAGTATCACATAAATTGGGATATCGTCGCAGAAAAAGATGTTTAATGCAATATGAATGTACACTAAGTAGTTTTGAATGACTATAAAATGACGATACGACTTTTATTACTGTGAAATCATTTAATTTCGTCGGCACGAAATTTCGTGGTTTTTTTATCCAAAACGGCTGTTTCGTAGGGACGTAAATTCGTGGATTTTCAATTTTTGAGAAAAATAAAAACAACAACAACATAATTTCCACAAGAATACATCTACTAGCACTTCTGTCCTTACATAAGTTTATTTCTTTTATTTACGTCTCATCTGTATACATTATAGAACATAGTCAATTTTTTAACATATAAAAGTATACAGCCGCTCTATACAGAGCTACAAGAGACAATACATACATAAAACCTATCAGCCAATTTAAAACTATTAACACAATGTTAATAAAACACCTAGAATTAAAATACACATAAAATACAGAATAAAAAACAAGAGCTGTCAATGGACAACGTGATATAAGCTATGAGTAAAACTTTAACATTACAATGAGCATATTCTAAGTCGAAAAGGGGCCATAATTCAGTCAAAATGCTTGATAGAGTTGCCTCGTCCTTTTTACCCAGTTAACAAGTATGCAAAATATTTTTTGGCGACTTTGCATACAATTAAAAATTATTGTGGGCACAATTTGTTCGTTGGGACTTAAATTCGTGGTTGAGCTCAACCACGAAATCCACGAAAATTAATCCCCCACAAATAATAAGGATTTCACAGTAATACACTTTCTGCAGCATAACATAATCAAGCAAACCTTCAGCATATCAACTAGAGGGTATAACATGCGAAAATCAAAAAAATTCTCAGATCGCTCAAGTAACGGACACAAAAAGATCTGCCTGCATGAAGTATGGGGAATTGCTTACCAACCCTTCCCCTGCCCCCCGCACCCCACCCTCCCAACAGACACTGTACCTGAAATAATGAAACGTAAGCATTTGATATTCTTCATTTCGCGTGTTTTGCCGCGGTGCGATGTCTTTATAAAGGCTACTTCAATTCAATCACATTTAATGAAATGTCTTGAAACAGAAACTAATTCTAGGCTTTAAAATAAAAAAAAATTGAAAACCAAAGGTCGCCCAACACGACATAAATGAAATTGTTGCAGGCTCGGTTTGATTGAACCTGTTCGTGGACGGTAGTGGAAATGCAAGCTACCGTCCACGCCCTCTAGCCCCGGGTTGAGCAGAATTCAACATTTACACATGTTATAAGTACCAGAATATAATTTAGATACATCCGCAGAGGTGTTCATACGGTGGTGCACATGGAACCTTCAATGATGCACAGAGTGCAATTCCATGAAAAGCGGCGTATGATCCCCAGATAAACAAATGGATTTGCCCTAAACGAGAAAACAATGGGCAAGACTAAACAGACTGGAAACAGACTTCAAAATGGGACTTAAGTAAATTATTCTTATTACATTTTCTTAAAGAAAAAAGCAACACCTGAGACACTTAATGAAATAAACATTTGTACAACTGTACTACAAAGCGAGATTAACAGCTTGTCACACAATAGGTATGTATTGACAATAACGTTGTTCGACCTCAGTTAGTGGGAAAACTATTTTCAAATCTACTTCGTATCTGGATCTATTGTGTTTACAAGTTTGGACAAGAAAAGCATTGATGTAAAAACATCAAAGGGTGCTATGTAATTAAAGGAGAAACAAGTTAAGTTTCATCCTTTAATAACAACAGTAAGAAATTCACAACATATGTATTAAATCAACGCAATCGTTCAATATGGTGGAAATGAAAATATTTATGCTGACAGTCTAGTTTAAACATTCATCCAAGTTACTACCTTCTCCTGAGATATAGACCATTCCATCCGAAGGGACAAGTCGTTTATTGTTTCTAAATATTGCATAACATCATCAAAACAGCGACACCGGAACTATATTTTAGCATCTACAATAAATACGTAAATGATCATTTCTTAAACAGTCTTTCGAAAAAGCTTTTATTAGGACATACTAACGAAATAGGTTCGACAACCAGCATATGTAAAATGACCGCTCCTCCCTTTAGCAAAAAAAAAAAAAAAAAAAAAATCCCAACTCCTTTAGAGACGCCGGCCTTGAATAAACAATATTTTGACATGTCGACTTACTAACGGGACAAAAGTTAAATATACAAAGAAAATGTTGCAGATAAAAACTGAAGTGGTATTACTCCCTTTATCTCCTGCAGTACGAAGAAACCGCATTTCAAAGGTGACCAGTATTTTATGAAATTTATTGAAATGAACAATTTTACTTTCGTAGTGAATTTGGGAAAACACAGTGAAGTTCCAAAAGTAAGACTCGGTAATGTTTTTCTTATATAAAAACTTATGGGTAACACCTCCCCAGCGCATTCCAAATAACAAACACATTCGATAGAAAATGTAGACCGACTTTCTCTCCACATGTTTTGTTAAACAATACCTTTGAGGCAAGAATCAATTACTTTTTTGTTCAAAAACTTTGCATTGATCATGATTATTTCATGAATATATCAAACTCAAAGCACGTACAATTGAAATATTTCAAATGATTGCGGAAATTCGTTGCCTGTAATATCACGATTTATTCTCACTTATTGTGATAATGCAACAAAAACTAACGATGCAAATCTTAAGCTCTCAACAGATTGGTTTATGCTTGGATCCTTCACGTTTTGTAGAAATATTCCCGAATAGTTTAGACAATACATGAAAATGTAATTGACTGTTACCAAGGCTCTTTATCAATTTTATTCATATGGTAAAGTTTTGATTTTAGCTCGATGTATTATCATAAATCTTTGTGTGTAGCATCCTTGGAAGATCATCTTTATTTTTAAGTTTTATGTAAATGGTTCCGCCTGACTGACGTTTGGGGCCGCAGAAGCGAAAATGAGAAAAAATCTTTAAACAACTTCTTCTAATGAACCACGTAATGCATCATCACCAAAGCGGGTCTGTAGCATTCTTCTGGGGTCCTTTCTCGACTTTGTGGATCGTCTCCAAACTTTTTCTGTAGCATCTTTGTAGGGTCCCTTTTCAAAATTGTTCATATGGGTTTACTTGACTGATTTTTGGGCCGCCAGAGATAAAAAAGAAAATAAAAGTTTTAGGGGTCGCAGGGGTCGCCAGAGGTACAAAAACAAACTTTAAGTGATTTTTCTTCCTTAATCCTTTGATGGTTGTATAGCCGTTGTGCAGAGGTACCACAACACCCCATCCCACCTCTTCCCACACACAAACTATCACATATCTCCCTTTCCGACCTTCCTCCAAAAATCAACTTTCACTTTCTTGTGCCGGAGTATTCTATAACACACACACACGCACGCACGCACACCCGCCAACTCTTTACATGTTAATTCTCCTCCTTTGGTCTAGCAATAAGGTGTGCGTTGACCCGCTTTGAAAAAGGCAATTAGACCAATGTCTCCTACACTTAGAACTAATTCAACGTATGTAATGGCTTTATTACTAAATTGTGATAAATATTATCAAATGGTGAAATTGATTAGATATATTTGCAGAAGAATATATTAACTGGGCGTTAATGACCGCACAATTGTCAGTAGTACTCTAATTTACATTTAAGCAGCCTTGAATAGGTAATAAAGTGTAATAATCATGTCTTAAAAATCTGTCAATTTAATTTTGCACCTTTTTGATATTCTATTAAATTAGTTATGTATGTAATTTCTTTTCGTTTACTTATATTTCCTTTCACCATAATCAGCAATGGTTGCAATAAAACATTTATCTATTAAATTTGATTCAGTGATTGAAGCTGACACACAAGATCCTACCATTATAAATATACAACATAAGTCGTTCGAATAGGAATAATCTCAACAATGAAACAAATGATTTTTATGTTATATGAGAACAAATACAGAAGAGTCCAATTTTACGATTAGATCAGAGGTTGCCACTCACATAATACCTGCTGACTCAGGATATTCAAGGAAAAGGACAAATGGTTTTACTGCATTTTATTTCAGTAATATAATTGTAGACGGGCATTGAAGACGTAAGAGTGCATTTGTATTTTCTATTATTGTAATGTTTCCATCTTATTCATGTCATAATAAATACATCATTTGATAATGTTCATAGTGTATTTTGTTTAAAGATGACACGTTTTTGTCATACTACCACAACCGTTCTCGTTACATTGTCAAGGCACTTTTAGCAAACCTGTATGAAAGTTTATAGCTATAAAAGGCCTGTATTTTTGTTCAAAATTACAGTCGTGATCATTTCAAATTTACACCTGTAGATGTTATATAACAACACTATTTTACAGGTGTAGCAGGTGTAGATGTCATTTTATAGCTGCAAAAACGACTGTAAAACAGTTCGAATTATGCGAATTATGCAAATTAGATAGAGCTGTTAATATACCTTATGTTACAACTGAAGAAATGTTAAAGGTGTTGCAAAGGAGGCATTCTTTTGGGGATGAAAGCAAAGGTACAAAAAGTTTTAGGTTAGATCGTAATCCTCCAAAAAAGATAGCTGATACTTCAAAAAAGGTATAGAATATATTTACAATATTGAAATTGCAAGGGTTACATTGTAGACACTATGTTTCAGATCTTGTTTAGAAAAACACTGGTCATGAAAACATGTTACAATGTTGTAACCGTTTCTTTTAAAATTATCAGCTTCATATATATTGTAAATAGTTAATGTCTGTGCTTACACATGTCACTTTACTCCATTACGATTAAAATTCCAATATCTAAGAAGATGTGGTGTCTCTCTTTATTTCAGTTATATCCCGGCAAAAATGCATTAAAGATGACCACCAATACTCATGTTTCCCGCCAAAAATATTTACAGCTGTAATTTTGAGACAAAACAACTTTACAGCTGTAACTTTCATTTGTAAGACTTTTGCAGCTGTATTTTGGAGACGTGAATATTTTGACACCTGTAAATTGCAACTGTATTTCTGGTCATTTTTCACTTACACGTCTTCTGCAGCTGTAATTCTAAAATACAGGTCTTTTACAGACGTTTTACAGCTGTAAAACAGGTGCAATTTTCGTACAGGATGAGCGTAATACCGAAATCTATTCTGCAGCGTCAATGGTATATCTAGCCTTACACACGTGACATGATATCCACCAAGACACATTAAACTGACACCGGACTGACCAGTCCCAGAACTGCTTGATGCCGAGTGCTAAGCAAAGAAGCGTATTGTACCATTTTACACGTTTCAACGCGGCTAGGGTGCGAACCAACGACCTTCCGAATTCAGAGCGGTCACTCTACCTAAGGTTATCGAGGCGGTTTTATGGCACTTAAGATCTACTATGAGTATTATTATTGTTGTGTCATAACATGCTCTACAGCTTGGTAGATATTGCATTAATCTCAAGCTTTACATCATAACGTTACGTACGCGTTTATATATAGTGTGAAATCGTTTATTTTCAGTTTAAGTCACTTTCAAACAGATCAAACAGATTCAGCGTATGCTTTTAGCAGCAATGATATTATTCTGCTTCCAACTGTATATCTCCTTTTTTTACTGAGAAAACCAAATCAATGTTGCATCCGTACGCAATTTATATGTCATTTATAATTTCCATTGAAACTTATTGGATGCATGGCACTTTTGTAGTTAAAACCGCCCATCTTATTCAAAATATTTCCAAAATAGCAAAATCAATGGCAGTAAAAGGAAATCTTTACCAAACAATCGAAACAAATAATAGAGGCAATACATTTCTCAAGATTAACGAGCATTTGAATAACCTATCAGATAGTTCGAAAATAGAAGATAAACAGCATGCAAACTAATGATCAAATACGTATGCGTTTCATTTTGTAGACAAGATATATAAAGATAATAAAAAATGATCTGATATTAAACTTTTAAAAAACATTTTTGATTTGATCTTTTCACAGAAGTAATGTCAGAGCAAACCTAAATCAAAATTATTTCTATATATAGTTTTTGCCTTTATGTATAAAATAAATAAGCTAAGAGAATTAAAAATATGTCTACATGACATTTAGATTTTGCTGAGAAAAAAAATCAGTAAGCTAAAGGCTAGTTCAACGAATTGTGTTTCTGTTTCTGTTTACGACTACGAATCAATGAAACAGTAAAGCGGCATAGCTAAAATGAAAAGATCTCTGGCAATTGTCTCAGCTTTTGATTAACGTAAATGAATAAGGTATAAAATGTACCGTACTACAACAGTGAAATAGTTTAGTTATTAGTATAATTATATACTACTGAGAGAGTGATTTCGGTGAGTGAGTAAAACAGTCAGCTAAATTCAAAAACAGTATAAACAAAATGTTTTCATCGTTCCTATCTATTTTCTTACCACATTGCATAACTGGTCGTGCATACTATTATTGTAAAATATTTAAACACTATGTACATTAAATGGTCTACCATCATTCTGCCGGGGCTTTCCATGGCCGACTGGTTGAAGAGCCACTCAAGTCACATGCACCCCCCCCCCCCACCACCACGGACACCCCCTCCCCTCTCTCCTTCCCTATATATTTCATGACATCATTTTGCTGGAAGGTTGCTGGTTCCTCTTAGGTACATTCATGTCTTAAATAATGCTCGGAGAGCACCTGGGGTCTTTTTGCACATTAAAAAGTTGAAATAATCTCTTTCTGTCAGTGTCTACAGATTGTCATTGAAACGACTTAACAAGCAAAATTAATGCTGCTTACTTCTTCTTATGATTTCTTTTCACAGCTTGTAATATTAGAAAGAGGCTGTAGTCGTCGAAGACTTTTAAACCTTTTGATGTTAAAATTACCAAAATGTTCTTCGACAGGGCTGTAGTTATCAGAAACTTCTCACATCTTTAAATTGCAATTTTGTAATAAAATTCTGAGTTAGTTATTAAGCTCAAAGTGGTCTTATACTTTTCTGCGACAAGGTATACGGTGTACGGAGCGGTAATTTACAAATTTCATAATCTTCTTTACAACGCCAACTCCAACTATTATTTATCAAAAATAACAAACGTTCGACCGCATTAGGCAGCGACCGTATGTGCATGTGTCATACTAGTATTCAGCCCTTTTACAGTTGGTCACTATGATACTATGGCAATCAGCTCTTACATCCCCTTCAAAGTTCCCTGTTATGCTTTGTCGTGCCCTTAATGGTACTTCTTCGCTTGGTGCTTTGGCTTCGGTGAAACGCCTCACGCATACATTTTGATTTATATGTCTTTAGTGTTTTCAGTGTTCATGTGGTTATTGTTACGTATATAAGAAATTTACCTTGCGGACAGTTATTTAATAACAGGTACATTGTCTTGTTACGGATAAAGGGTGAATAAAAAGCTTGACACAAAGACACAATTATTTCTTATGTTTTGAGAACAATATTTAACAGCACAGCTTTAATGTCTGCGATCCCCGATCTTTATTACAAGTAAGTAAACTTTTATTCATAAAACGACATTCAGTTTCGAATAATTGATGGAGTTCCCCAAAACAGTATTTTTAATCATACTGCTCTGGTTATGTGTTCTTTGTAACAAAGTATTACAGACAACGTCTACAAGGTTAACCCTATCACTTCGACATAGTGAAATAAGTAGGCATTAAATGATAGTCATGCAGATGAAACAATCTGAGGAAATTTTCACTTGTGTTAAAGACTTATGCCAGAATAACTGTATTCATCTGTATTTCCATGATGATAATTAAACAGGAGTTGCATGAAAAAATGAGATATACAAGTGTCATTTACTACAGCTTTATTTTAGCAGAATTACCAGGATGACTTTCATGTTGTTCACGTGAGAGGAAAAGCCGATCACTAGGTTGTGGTGTGTTTTGTCAAAGACGGCGCCACAGAACAATGGTATTCTTTTGTATTTCCATGACGCTAATTATAAACGATTTGCATGCAAACACAGATATACAACTATCTAGTTACAAACAGACAGTGACAAGTATCTAGTTACAAACAGACAGTGACATATGTTAGGCCAATAAATTGTTTTTAATGCCTTAAGATTTTATTGAATGAATATACACAGTATCTGATGTATTAATTTAAGTCTAAACTACACTTTTTCTATAGGGTAAGGTGGTTAGTTTTAAAAACAATATTGAAAATCGATTGGCTGAATAAATTTGCAGATGCATTTGTGAACATAATTTCTGATGTGTGGTGCGGAGGTGGGGGGGGGAGAGAGAGAAGGGGGAGGGGGCTATATTGTCACCCTGTCATCTTAATGTATAGCTGTATTACACAAGTATTATCAAAAAGACTTTCACGATGTTCAATCAGATGGAAAACGTAGGTCAATGGGCTGTGGTGGGTCTTTAAGGACTTCGTTACCTCATTCAATTACCTTACGGTTTAAATTTAATCATCAGAACACGAAACATTAAAGTGTTTTTTCTGAGGTCTAATTGCAAGAACACGCGGAACTGACATAATTAAATTTCGTTCATTGTCATCTTGTAGGGTCGTTAAACACACAACCTAAAATTCTAACTCTATATTTAAGGGGAATTTGAAATGCAGTGTTATTATCCGAAGTTGAATTACCATTTATAAATCAGAGGATGGAAGATCATAATCTGCAATAAACACGAATTTAATTTGAAAATTTTGAATTATTTGATGTATTTAAATTGTATGATAACACCTAACATTGTGTTTGAAAATTCATGTCTTGTACACAAGGAGACTTAGTTATTTACCAAATTCTATGTGAGACTTAATTTCGAAATATCTTACACGCTGTATTTTACAGAACCACTTATTTATGTCCTACCTGAAGACATAGAAAATTGCGGAAATTTATATTTATTTGCGGCCACATAACCTTACACAAAACTCTAAGCAAAACTGACACATTTTAACCCCATGATTTTTCTATTGATATTACACAATATCTATATTCTACAATATTCTTTAGAACTCTAAGGCTGGTGCATTCTAACGTTTGAAAAGATCGAAATGAGTTTAGTGTCAAAATGTTCTGATAAAGTACTATTCAAGTGTAAATTTCCGCCGTCTAGGGCAATACTATTTGAATAATTGATATTTTGACTCAGTTGGTCCCTGGATCGAACAAAGCTTTCATAATATCTCAGTTATGCAATAACTAAAGAGATGTATCAAGCTTTTAGTGGCATTATATGATTACATGCGATTACATTACCTCAATGTATATATTTTGATAACATGCAAGTCAGGTACGTGCACATATTTTGTTAAGCTCCTTATCAAGTTTGACAGGTTTTACAAGTGGCTAACGGAAATAGTTCCACATACAACAAACATACCAAACCCGTATGATTAATCAGTAGCAGCAATTAAATCACAATAAAATGCATTATCAACACTTCGTCCTCCCTAAATACTCCGACAATGCTTAGAACTGTCAACGTCATATCCTTTCTTGCGAAATTTTATAAAAAGTATATTGTGGGTGTGAAATATAACCGTTCTAGATGGAAACCCACACGGTGAGATTAGTTTCTAAGAATACATGTTACAATAAGTCTCCAGTTGCAGAAGCCTTATATAACAATGTGCAATTGCGAATATTAATATCCTATAGTGTGTGTGTCGCTCGACAGATATTATAAAAAATCAAGTGAAATAAAGTATTAAATATACTCCTGATAAGTTACTGACGTTGTTTCGTAATGTACATATAAGATTGCAGTTACAATGTTTCGTTCGACAAATGATTTAATATAGAAACAAAGACAAATATCAAACAGGGAATGCCACGTATCAAAATCGCAGCCTCCCCAAAACGAAACCTACGGCACGCAGACGCGCACACCACAAACACACGCACATATACACGTGCACACACACAAAGCCAACACACGAGGACAAAACGAACAAACAAAGGAACACACACACATACACGCGCACACACACAAAGCCCGCACAAGAGGACAAAACAAATAAACAAAGGAACACAGTGGGGCACCGCCTTGGAACGGTCAGTGGCAAAAACACCACTGGGGAGCTTAAACCGGTTTATGGTGCGCACCCAACCTCACTCTTACCCCCACCATATTCCAAAGACACGGGACAGTGTAAATAAAAGTAATCCCCTCCAGGTGAATCTCTAACACACGTAATGGAAACAAAAAGGCATGGCATGTAAAACAAAAAAAATGCTCGTGTATAAAAATATAAAAAGCAAACCTTTAGAACCAAAAACGTATGTACTCAATGCCTTTTCAGAAGACAGAGCAACAAGAGAAACACCCTTAAGGGCCCGACGAAACAGGCCAGAAGACAGATATCAAAACAGTTCAGTCCTGGTAGGATTTAAAAACTGCTTATCATAGAGTCCTCCCCCTCTTCCGTCAGACACAATCAAAGAGGGAAGCGTAGTGTCCAGCTGTAAACGGGTTGAACACTAAACATGCGGTATGTCTCAAAACAGTTGGGTCGTAACCTCTTTTAATAAAACGTTTTATAATTTTACCAAATACATTTGGAAAATTACTATGACCCAAGATCTTACAAAGTTTGTAAACCACATCCCCATGAAAAACGGGTTTAGAAATACCTTCTCGCAGAAGTGTCTTTAAATTACTATTGAATTTTAAAACTAAATCAGAATTACGATAGTAAAATTTTGCAAAATATTTACGCAATTTGTAACAACGGTAGCCTTGCTGAAGAAGTTTACTTGTAATATATAGATTACGTTCATTGAAATGCTTGACATGACTACACGCTCTGGCAAACCGAATTAACTGAGAAATATATACCCCATAAGATGTAGCCTGAGGTACATCCCCATCCAAATGGGGAAAATTTACAATACTAATGTTAAAATCATCCCTCTCACTAAAAAACGGATTATCCATATTAAGAATATCATCCAGATAGCGTGGTGTATTATTAAATGCAGTTATAATATCTGTCTGCTTATCTGGAGAAAGCCAATCCTAATGACTAAATTTAGTTCAAATCATCTGCGTGCATTTGTTATCATTACAAGGAAAATATCAATATGACTAAGTGCTCAAATATACACCGAATTGGCAACCTGTTATCAACAAGTGCCCCTTAATGCCAGTTTGAATAAAATGTCAACCAGTAACAGAATAGATTTTATTGCTTTAATATTTACTTGGTATTCGATGGCTGTACTGGCAGTCCATTTTTTGTCCATATTCTTCCTTCAGAATATTAGAAACAATTATATTTCTCTACCGTCATAGATTAAGAAGAGATTTGTTACAATTAAGTTTCTCATATTTAACAGTGTTCTGTTCACATTATATTCTTGATAGTCTAAAAGATTAACGATTTAGTCATTTACATTTTTGAAGAATACCTATTCCTGGAATACATGTTTTTGTGCGGACAAATCTACATTTAGTCAATTAACTTTCCCATAAGCCTACGATAATAGAATGGTAAATCGACATGCGCAAATAATCTAACTTGTAAGCCAAGCCTTTAATCACTTAACCGCGATTTATACCATAGAGCTATATTGACATGAAGTACTTACTGTTATATCGAAATAAGGATTTGAACTAGGTTAAATCATGAATTAACCAGCTTGTAGTGGGATAAATGGTTCGCCTATTTGAAATAGTCATGACTCAAATTATCTGGTATATAACAAAACAATGCATGTGTGTGTGTCTGTGTGCGTGCGTGCGTGTTTGTGTTCGGGTTTAGCGACTTTTTCAATACCAGACTGACCAGTCCTAGTACTATCCTGTTAATGTTGAGCGCCAAGCCAGGAAGTTACTAGTACCATTTCTCACGTCTTTGGTATGGAACCCATTATCTCCCGTACTTGAAGCGAGGACTCTACCACTAAGCTACCGAGGCGGTTATAGCAAGACAAGACAGTTGTTATCATACCTAATCGGACCATCACATGTTAGATAATAGTCTGGATTGTCAAATATCTATGTGCTTTTTTCATACATACAAAAAATAATAAAATATATATAAATACCAAAGCATTATATTATCATACCATAACTGTATAGGATTTATTATGCGTATACAAGTTCGAAAATACATCATTTTGTTGTTATATTTCTTATGTCTTCTTACGCAGACATAAGCATATGTATTATGGCATGATACAATATTTTCTATTTTGGTACTCAGACAATATGTACATTATTTATTTAATTTAATAACGGTAAGAAACCTGATGCAGTATTAGCAAAAGTTAAGTTCTACCTTTTATAAATAACAGAATGTTTCAGTTAAATCAAATCTGATGACAAGAGCGATTGGAAAATATTTATATGTAACCAGTATATATAAAACAATACGGAACAGTATTCTGAGTTTATTTTTGGAGGTGTAAATGCAAATACATAAAAGCGTTGGCTTATCATGTATTTACAATTACCTCATTATAAACTGACTGCTAAAATGTACTCATTAAATTCCATACAGTCACTGCTTGTAAATAGTACAACATTTTTGTCACAACCATTGCAACATTAAAGCTAATTTCTCAATTCATTACCATTAACGAAACATCAACGTTCATCAATTGTTCTTGTTTGTGTTTTGCATGCTTATCTTAACTTTTGCTATGAACGAACGAGACAGGATAATTGTCAGGTCCGATCGAATTACAACCTTCCAATTTCTACTATAACCAAATAGACTTACATGAAAAAGATTGGCTCCTAGTAAATTGAATGTGCTCTAGCTGAAAATGTTTTGATTACTCTTTGCACAATACAACGCTTTCCTCTCTTTATCTAGGAAAATAAATTTCAGTAGAGGCAGAAGTGCCGAATGCCCTTATAATTTTCATTCATTCTATTCTTAAGCTAGCCTAAAATGTACATCTGCTTTCTTTACTTCACATGTTGCATGTTCTTCGTTCCTGACTTTTACTTTTGTACCTAGGAAAATCAAAACTTTGTTTCGGTTATAACTTCAGATAAAATAAGATCACAAGATTTATTATTTGTTATACATTTCTTCGTAAAGAAACTATCAAACGAAATATTTTTGCAAAAATATTTTAACTGATTAATGCCTTAATCCTGCTATTTGAAAGGAATGGTTTAGAACTTTTCTTTTTTATTTAAGTAAATGTGACTGAACATCACACAATGCCATCTGGATATTTAATAAAAACATTTTATCTGTTTTTCACTTCGTTTGTCGATGTAGCCTATACTCATAAGCTCCAGTTACTAGTAGATATAATTATTCTGACATCACTCATTTGCATCTCTAAATATTTAATGATATTATATGTAGAAAAATTAAAATCACCGTAAGTCGTTGTTCAAGGATGCTTAATACAATGTAAATAAATAAATAAATTCTTATATATGAGCAGTGCCATGAGAAAGTCCGCGCAGTCTGCTCAGGATCCATGCTGTTCGCTAACACTTCTTTAATTGCGATAGACTTTGAAAGCGAACAGCATGGATCCTGACCAGACTGCGCGGATGGATACGCAGGCTGGTCTGGATCCATGCTGGTCGCAAAGCCACTATGTTTGTTTTCTCATGGCGCGGCTCATATTATTATTGTATCATTGTTGTTCATGGTATAGAAATCAATTTGCTCAGACCAAAAGTTTAGATCTACCTATATGAAGCTGCTTTTCGAAATGTAAATTTTGGATTTCAAAAAATGAACGTTCGAAGTTAATAAAACACTTGACATGAACAGGACCTTCACAAATTCATGTTATTTTCATCAGACTTCACTATATCTCCAGCCTGATGGAGCAAATATGATAAATGCAATCACTTGATGTTAAAGTAATGACTTTATTAACCATGATATTCGTTATCGACATGCAAACAGATGGTTTATGTGTGAAATGTGATGTCTTAAGCCTCCAGCTAATATTTTACCGGTTAAAATATTGATCATAAAAGTGATAAGGGTTCAAGTGTTAGGGGAGTTTTAGCATTTTAATGTGTATTGAAGAATATGCTTCGAGAATAGATTCCCCCATTGAAGTATAAAAATCAATATTAGAAGAAAATTTATATCATAGATCGTCATCTAATTTTCTGTAGATAGTACAGGGACATTTCAAAGGTCGAATAGACATCAGACATACTGGATACTACGATAGTTGCGTCTGCAATGAAACAATATAATTGTGGATAATATCATGGTGGGAACATGTTTTATTTTTCAACGTTATACATAGAGGATATTACATGTGTCTTTCCATATCGATTTTATTAAACGAGTTGAATAAAATAATAACATGCGAGGCTCTGCCGAGCATTTTATCAATTTTATTCAACGAGTTTAATAAATTCAATGTGGAAAGTCCCAGATGTAATATTCTTTTTTGATCACATGTTAGCCTTTCCTGTCGAAACATAAAACATTCTACTTTCTTTTACTATATAAACAAGTCAATTTGACCAACATCACCTATACTATAAACGACGTCGACGTCAAAGCTTTTTTACACAAGTGTATTATCATTTTTATTTAATGGCTTTATTACACTCCCGCGACGTCAGACATGTGATAACTTCTTCAGACAGATTACCTTAAGCCATTCGTCCGCCTCGTCTTAGTAAAATGGAGATGTTACTTGCGGAGCACAAGTACTTGTAAGAATCCCTAAACACGGGATAGAATAACTATGCGTTGTTGTTAACTGCAAAAAATAAATTATTAACAACTATTTTTAAAACCCAGTTAAAACTTGAGTCAAAAATATTGTGTCGGCATGCACAGGCACAGGACACAGGCAAAATGTAGACAACTAAATAAGTACATGTTTATTCAATTAGTATAATATATCATTTTTTTCTGTTTCTGTTGGGTTTAACAGCACTCCAACAAAATATTAGGTCAAAAGACGACTTCCTAGTTTTGATAACGGAGGAATGTCCCACTTGCCCCTTCAGGCAATATTTTATCATAGGCGCTCAGCCTGGTAAAGCAAACGGCCTTCTGTAAGCCAGTTGGATCAATTATGTTCGAATCACTTCACGAGTAATAAAAGACGATAAAGGGGAGCGGTGGTCTAGTGGTTAAGGTGTCGGCCGCTCAACCCGGGTGTCGTGGGTTCGGGTCCCACTGTGGTCACGACCATGACTTCTCATATGACACCAGTGCTGTTTCTTTCCAAGAAGCGGACTCGAGAGTGGTTCTAATAAGCTTTTAGCTTTCAACACAATCGAGGTAGAATAAATAGTATAAACTAAAGACAATAAACATTATGTAGAACATATCAGTTTCTGGTATCCGAGTGGTTTTTGAATTCGCTGTGATTTTTAAAATACGCGAATATAGCGGAAATAAAAAGTTCCAGTTCCTTCTTGTCATTATAATGGGTGACGTCATTTTTTGTGTGGATGAATTTCATGCCACATTTAAAATGTGGTAAACTACATGTAAATGATGAATTTCTAATACACTCAATAGCAGATAAAGGTACTTTTTAATTCTTAACCATCTTTTCTTTCTAAATAGTCTTCAGATAAATCCCCGCCGGCCTTGGATATCAAGCTTCATTTTCTATTATAAATATTTTGTAAGCTTGGCAATTTAATTATGATTTCAATGATGAAATACAATTTCATGTTAGATGGTCGTGTCTATCAATTTTAATCGGCGTTGTTCTCTGAATAATGAATGATATTAGGCTAGTCGGTATTCCTCTAGTCGGTATTCCTCTAGTGAGAACAGCCCCATGTGGTTCTGGGACGATCTGTGTATGAAAAGAATTGGAATTACTGTCTTACCCTTGCATGATCGTAAGAGGCGACTAATAGGGTCTTAACACTTGGTTTTGCTGTAACTCTGTGATTCCAGCTGGTATACAAATTTGATTCTATACCTCATGTTTTTATTTCGATGTAAATGAGATGTGGAATCAAAATTTGTAGTCCTGTTTGGCGCCATATAACCTATACTGTGTTGGTGCGCCGTAAAACCCAAATCAAAAAAAAAATCTAGTGAGAACAATAATAATGCTCGTTACAGGCTAAAGTGAGAACGTTAAATTATGCTCATTTTGCCAGGAAAACTTTAGTCGGTTGCTAGTATATTGATTCAACATTTACAAGCAAGAACAATAGATCATATTTGATAGGAGATTTGGATGACCTTTGTTCCTCTTAAAATCAGTTTTGTTTCTGGAAGAGTATCTGTCATATTAGGTCATATCAGGTCAATTCCTTGTACCGTATTTACACGGCATCCGTGATGAAGAAGTGGGCGTCTTTGATATAAACACATGATTTGCAGCGATATTTATCAATAAATAATAATATTAATTCACTTCGTCTCATATATATACTTAATGGTTCGCTAAACAGTATCACTGTCCCTCACTCTTCACAATAACAGTTGTTCATGATCAATATGTTATAAAAGAAATCCATAGGAATGTCTAACCAAATTGATATTGAAATTATGACTGTCTTCCTATTGATGTATTGTTATATGTCCAAAATGACATTGGGAGGTATGATTAATGTAAGAGGGTATTCTGTTCTGACATGCCAAATGCAATATATGGCCATCAATATGTCTAGTTGTAGACTAAGTGGTTGCTACAATTGTTTTCGCTTAATGAAAAGAGTCTCGACAGATGGTCCAGCAAAACATATTTGAATGCGTGCAAAGACTTGATTGAATAGAGACTGCATATAAATATCTGGATGTGCTTGAGTATTTTATCGAACAGCAATTTTTATTATCAATACTGATACATACATTATATGTTCTGAATATTTTCTGTTTTTATTTATCTTCGTTACGACTGTAAAAAATTAGTTCACAAAAATTCGAAACCAGAAAGTTTATAGATTTCAAGTAAGAAAATGCTTTCATTTCATTATAGATGAAACTGTATATATTGTATTTCTCTTGTTTCACTCCCTAAACCTTCCTGAAAGATGTTCAAGCTTTATATATATATATACAGTTACTAGTTATTCACCCAGCTTAAGCGGAAACGTATTGCTCTTATTGTTGCTTTGCCATCTCCACATACTACTATGAACTCGTAACAACGATACCACGTTGTTGAAATAAAAAAAAATACAACGGTAAAAAGTTGAAACCACGATAATGAACTACGATGGTGAAAAGTCGAAACAACGAAACTATGGTGGTGAAATTTTTTTCGTACTTTTAATTAAAGGTGGTCAATTACATTTGAGCAACATTTTCTGACATTTTTCAGTTTTCATATATTCTGTTAGAGATTTTTTTAAAGAACAAAAAGACCCATTACATAGAGTTAGATCCCTATTGGAAATGTATGATTTATTACTTTTTATGAAATTTTGTAATTATCTCCCTTTAATACAAAAGTGTTTAAAATGTGGATTTTTTTTTTAAATTTCAAAATAATTTCTTGTTTTACATTTGCATGTTATATATATTGGAATATTTCAACTACCTAAAACAAAAGGCAAGTTTTGAAACAATGTGTAGCTTCGGAATTAATTTATTTTAAATCTATCAACCAAGATAGACAAAGGGAGGTAATAATAATTTTATAAGCTTGCATTTCTAATGAGTTTTGGCAAAATATGTTCTTGTCAATGCAAATATTGTACAATTCTATTACAGTAATGCTTATATTCATAACATTCCTTAGGCAAAGTGTGTTTATTAAATTTATACTTATGCTAAAATAACGCTCTCTTGGTTGGGCTACCAGGATAGGAAAATCAAAGTTAAAAAATACTTCCAGTGAAAATCTGATGTGTATTAAGAGCTTGATGAACACAAAAATGTGCAAATGATCGGTTGGTAAAAAGTTTTAAAAAAAATCCATAAGTTGACCAAAATCTGATTAACCATCATTGCGGTTACGTTGCTTCGGCTTTACATCGTCGTAGTTTTGACTTTTCACCATCGTACTTTCGGGTTTTCAACATGGTAATTTCATGTTTTCAATGTCATAGTATCGCCTTCCTGTCGCCTATGCGTACATGTCTGTTTACCATAACACGAGTAGAACATGACCATGTCGTTTGAGGCTGAAAGTATTTTGTTACTCTTGTATTTGACCATTGCTTTGAATCCTTTCAGTATGTAACAGGAACGCGATACTACAATTGTGAAAAATCAAAAGTGCGATGGTGAAAAGTCGAAATATCGAAACCACAATAATGAAAAGTCAAAATAACGAAATCAAGCCAATGAAAACTCGGAGAACAATACGAAAAGATGTCGACGTAATTTCGTTATTTGTAATTTTCAGAATCGTAGTTTCTAGGTTTTATTTTTCATCGCGGTTTGGACTTTTCACCATCTTAGTTTCGTCATTTCGACTTTTACATTGTAGTATCACTATTTCGACAGATGACCCTTTGTACAAAAATGGCGAGGACGCTTCTTTAACTAATCAACACGGATGAAGTCATTTATTGCGCCAATGCTGCATTTAATATATAGTAAACCACATGTAAATGATAAATGATTTATAATCTCAACAGCAGATAATATTTTTTTCATTCCGAATAACCTTTTCACTCCTAATATTTTTCAGATAAATCCCTGCAGGTGCATAGCATGAAACTATCCATAAAAACCAAGCTTCATTTTCTGTTCTATGTGTTTTTTTTGTAAAATGCATTCTGTTCCTGAGCAATCTGGTTATGATTTTCATGATAGAATATAATTTTATGTTAGATGGCTGTGTCTATCAATTATAATCACTGTCATTTTCTAGGTAATATTAGGCTGGTCGGCATTTGCCTATTGAGAGTAATAATAATGCTCGTTATAAGCAAAATTAAGAACGTCTTTACCGACAGGATATAATAGAACCGTTCATTTATGCTCATTTTGCCACACAAAAAATAATTGATTGCTGGTTGCATATTGATTTTACATTACAAACAAGATTTGAGAGCACATCAATCGATCATACATGATAGGAGATATGGCGAACATATACTCAGCAAAAGTTCTAACTCCATACCTACAATTTTGGATATATCTCGCTAACCTTTGGACATATTTCAACAAAATTTGGACACTCTATAGCTCAAATATTTAATAAAAGTAATTCATGAAACAACTGCGTAGAATGGCAAATGCATTGAAGCGTAATCAATTTGAACAGTACAACCCCCAAAATGAAAAGTCAAACAATCTGAGTTCTTAGTATCGTGTGTGCCCTCTGACAGTATTAATAACAGCTGTACACATGGAACGCCTGAATGGCATGAACAGTCCGATACGCCCCTGTGGAATAGCATTCCATGTTCTTACAACGGCAATTTGTAGTTCATAGAGATTGCGAGGAACAGGTCTCAGACTCCTGACTCTTCGCCCAAGTTCATCCCACAGGTGTTCAATGGGGTTCAAGTCAGGAGACTTTAAACACCACGGTAGCACACAAATGTTGTTTACGTTTCAACTAGTTTTCGAATATTATTTAATATAAAACATATTGTTTAAGGACACGTCACGGCTGAGATAGTTTAGCATTGTTGCAATACACAATCGGTATTAAAATTGTGTTTCCAATACATGTGCTCATTAGATAAATCCTCAATATCAATGTGGAAGTAAGGGATGTATTTTGTATGATTGCAACACTGTGAGTTGCTCTAATTAGTGACAAATGACTGAAACAATAGAAATTTGTATGAGACTTG
Organism: Mercenaria mercenaria; assembly: GCF_021730395.1. NCBI lineage: Eukaryota > Metazoa > Mollusca > Bivalvia > Venerida > Veneridae > Mercenaria > Mercenaria mercenaria. Next base: position 85,220,276 of record NC_069362.1, on the reverse strand, counting down.
GATAGACAAAACGACAGTAAGGTAACAATATATTCTTATATTGTTTTTATTCACGAGTTGTAAGCTACAATATAGAATATCATTTTTAAGAAAATCAAACTGGAAGTTAGAAATAACAAAAAAATAAATAATTAGGTCATGAGTCATTATATACCTGTCAAAATTTGTCATTAGTTTTCACGAGCTGTCAAAATCATTTTTATTTCTCTATCCTGCAAATGCATTGATTTTGTAAGTATCTTGGTCGGATACTGCAGTGTGTAACTTACTTTACATTCCACATTAATATTTGTGCTTGAAATTGCTTTGTTGAGCTCATGGAAGTCACGTATGAATTTCTATTGTTTTAGTTTATTGTCTGTTATAAAGGTACCAAACCTCAATATTAATGTATAAGAATTCTTCCTTTCTGGTAGACAAAGAAAACTATTTGGTTGAATCATAACATAACGGATTTTGGAAAGAATTGAATATTCTTTGTTGTTTTTTTTGTTATTCACCGGAAATTCAAAACGTGACATCGATTTTATATGCCACTCTGGACCATTTCGACAGCGCAACCTCTCTCATCTGACGTCATTCAGCGCATACTTTCTGAACAATAGTTCAGAAATAGTTTGTAGTTTTATAGCAGTTTTTAGGCCATTGGTCAAGATCAACAGCTCTCCCACAGATTTTTAAGTTTTTTAAATGTGTTTAAATGTGCTATATTTCATGTGCTTCTAGATTATATGTGTATATTTATTATATGTGTGGGCAAGTGCATACATGTATGTATGCTCGTAAATAAATATGTATATGTATGTTATGTAATGTATATATGTGCATGCGTATGTATGTGTATGGGTGTACGTGTAGATATGTATGTGGAAATAGTGTCTAAAATGATTAATTTTAATAATATATTATCTTACTTTGGACCCTTACTTTGCTTGTCATTTTTGAACTCATGGTAAGTTTTAATATTATGTTTTGTATTGTTGTTATAATCATAACTTAATCTTTAGTATACAGATTGTTTTTAAATATTTGATTGATCTCATATGTTTTGTTAAATATTCGGTTTTGTTATTACAATTAACGTACATGGTTATATGACTTGAGAACATTTCGACCAAGAAAAGACTCTCTATCTGGTATCGGATACTTTGAAACAGGAAACTTTTATGTTTTTCACTGTGGACCGATCACACAGATTTCATATATTTTGACCGTGTAGCGAGACCGATAGATATTCAAACATGAAAAGCACTTAATGCACGTGCGCGGTGGAAATCAATGAAGGAGAGGGTAATTGTTTAAAACAATATCGTTTATCTGTAGGACGATACATGGGTACTTAGCAGACAAGATATAAATATATTACCGGCTATAGCAAGAGAAATATCCATATTTCAAAAGTGTGGAGTTAGAACTTTTGCCGAGTGTAAAAGGATGACAACTCAGTGTTGTTCCTAGAAGAAGAGGATCTATCATATTTGGTCAATATCCAAACATATTTCTCATTGCAAAGCATTGTACTGTATCTGCACGGCGGTAAATCTTAGCTAAAAGCCATCATATATTCATCCATTCTGAAGAAATGCGCCTCATTTCTGTAATTTTCAAATTCAACTTTTTGTCCGATGAGACATTACCTTTTTGTGTCGATTCGCAGTAAAATCCAACTCACTCACTTTCATAACAATGAAGCGCAGTTCGTGATAATATCTTATGAAAAGTTATAAAAAGAAACCCATAGCAATGTCTAAACAAATTGATATTGAAATTATGACTTTCTTCTTATGATGTATTGTTATATGTCAAATGTGACATTGGGAGATATGATTAATGTAAGAGAATATTCTGTTCTTACATGACAAATGCAATATGGTCATCAATAGGTCTAGTTGTGGGCTAAGTGCTTGCTATGATTGTTTTCGCTTAATAAAATGAGTCTTGACAGATGAGTCCTGCAAAACACATTTAAATGCGTGCGTAGATGTTTTGTTGTACTGAATTGTAACTGCCTAAAATATCAGAATGTATTTAAGTATTTTGTCAGCCAACAATATTTATTATCAATAGCTTTCTGTTTCTGTTTCGAATTTGTTTGTTTTCAATGCATTTTACGTTACGCCTGTACTGCTTATCTTGTAAAAGACGACGATAACGTATATAGTAACATAGCTGATTTTCGTTGCAAACACAGTTAAGAAAAAAGATCAGCTCACAAGAATTTGAAACCAGATTTTTTGAAGATTTCAAATAAGAAAATACATTTCACTTTAGACGTTTCATTGTATATCTGTTGTCTCACCTTTTAACTTTTCTGATACATTTTCAAACCTTATATATATATATATTTATTTACCAGTTAGTCATCCAGCTTACGTGAAAAAGCATTCCTTTAAATTGCCGTAAGTATAAACAATAAGCTTGCTTTCTTTTTAACGAATTACTGTTTTTCTGAAAAAAGTATGCTTTATAGCTTTTGCTGCAACAACATTTTTCAGACAATCGTTTGTACTTCGCAACATTCTAGAAACAGTTGCTAGACTAGAAGAAAAACAATACCCATCTTATAGCCCTGCTTATAATTTATGCTTTGCGTAATTAAAAGTTTTTAGGGATGCAATTTAAAGATATATTTTCATCCTCTATTTTACAGTAAGGTATTGAGATCATTGGTGTATTCTAACTCAAATTGATGTTATATGTATATAATCATATACGGTTAATAGATCTCAATGTAACACAAGCGAAGATATAAAAAATATTAAACTAAACATTATATAATAAATAATATGTAACAGCAGAAATTAAATGATTAATAAAGATTTTGATGCATTATAAAACATACACATGAACGCATACAACCACAACACACACTTATAAATCATCGTTAAATGTATGATGCTGTGTAAACCTTTAACTCAGTTTAAGGCATTTGTCTTGTATAAAGGGTTTCGTCGTATTATTCTCGTCAATCCTGTTTCATGCTCAGCACTTTTGAAAAAAATCAGCAATCAAGGTTAACGCAATAAACTAGTTTGTGGTGTAAAATGAAAAATATTTTCTTAAATGTTTCTGAAAAGGCGTTTTTACATTTCCGTTATCTTAATACATGGCTTAATGTAATCATAGTAAACTAATTATTTAAACATTTTAATCCGCTTTTCTAAAGCATTTTGACAATCCATTAGACTGTAATGGGACCATTAAAGAAATACAGCATGTATACAATCAAATAGTAGCGGTAGACTAGTGGTTAAAGTGTCGACCACTCAATCATTGGATCGTGGAACCCCTATGGGTTACGACAATTTTCATACGAGAGTGGTAGCTTTCATCAAAATCGAGCTCAAACAAAACTAGTATATTAAATTAAAAATACTGCAGGTTGTGGATGGTAAGAATATTAATTTTAAAGGTACAGGAGTTAAACAATACAAGAACAAGTGTCAAGCTCCAAGACAGCAACCTCTAATTTCAAAACCACGTAACTTTGTGAGTATTGAAACGTGTATATACACGATAGGTGTTTATGTATAAACGCGAAACACGAAATAGTTAATGTGTGTTTAGATTTTTGTATATGGGTATAATTTGTTTACATTTTTTATTTCGAAGAAACGGTTTTAGAAATGGTCATGCCATTATCATACAAGTGTATGTTTATGGATATTCTGCCATACCAAATTATTTCGAAATTATGAAATGGTCAGTTAAAACTAAACTTCTAGTAAGAAAACTTGATACAAATCATATTAATATAGATAGCACACAACAATTCAGCTTGTAATTAGTTAAATCGATCTTTAGTAAAGCTGGTTCATTTAGCTGAGGCTATGAAATTCTAACACAGAAGGGAATTGTGCTATTGAGTTATTGTACAGCTCATATTTATATTTGACAATATTCAGCATTTATAACGAAATGATATCAAAATGGCACAGTAATATCTTGTAAACGAATGTGTAGCTAAAACAGTAAAACAGTAGTTATTAGAGAAGACATGCATTCAATTACTTGATCCACAAAACTGTACGTTGAAGTGATGCCCAACTCAAACACTGTTAAATTTGCTATGAAATGTTGATTATATAAGCAGGATATGGACAGTTAATTACGGTAGATAGTTTATTAATAAAAATAGAGTCTTACGTGTTAATAGTATACAATTGCGCAACAGCTGAATAGCATTGTCAACGGTGGTATGAATTAAGACATGATGCTTACAATTACCCCAAAACGCAATGCATAACTTTTCTGTCAGTGAGCATGTATATATATCAAACACATTTTCACATTAGATAGAACAATACTTGGGATTTAATATTCTAACAAGATCCATAAACACATAGCAAACAGTCTATATCCTTCCCGTAGCCGTAGCGTATTAAATGTATTAGCGTCTGATGGCCCTTTCACGCTTCCGTAGAATCAACACTTATCAAATGAAATTCATTTTGAAAATATATCTGAAATGTCTATGTCTGCAGTGCTCAAACACTGATATATCTGACATCCAAGATATATACTGACACTTTCAGACACATCAAAAAACGCATTTTGAACGATTTGACGAATTCCAAAAATCTTCATATACCCTTGTTTCCGTGTGTAAATATTTTTTTTCATAGACAAAAGGCTGAGATGTCGCGCTAAAGCCAAGGTATTTTCAAATCGTAAGAAAGTGCTAAAAATTGACTACCTATTAACATAAAATAGAGACAAAAATGAAAGTCCACGCGCATACATTTAGACGGGGGACCCCTGCGCGTGAACAATAGACCAATGCAAATGCGACTTTCGTTTCCAAGTTAAGCCTGTGTACTTTTGTTTTCGTTACTTCCGGAAAAAGCTGAAGGTCGTCTGGCGTCATTTTCTGTGTTGTCAAAAACATACGTATGCCTGGCCAGATTGTATAAAAATGTTCTGGTCTTCCTAAGGATAGACAGGGTAAACTGATCTTAACTCGGACATGATCTAGTGTCGGACATTTTTTAGCTACAATTTCATAAATTCTGTCACAAATGCCCTCTAACGCTTTAGTTTAATCAGTACTTTATTTGTTTGTCAAGAGTTGCTGTTCGTAGCTGCATGACGTATATACGGTATTTATAAGGTTTCTCCTGTAGATAGTTTACACGCGCGAAATTTTGAAAATGTTTTCTTGAGTAAACAATTTTCCGTTCCACTGTTAGCTGAAAGATCGGCGGTGTCGCAAAGGTGAGTGTCCATAAAAGAAAAAAATACTAAAATGTATTATATTTCAAATACTTATAACACCATTATCAATAGTATTCTAGATATTTAATCTGCATAAATATGCAAACATGCCAAATAACATCATTGAGTCGGACGCCAAAAAAAAATCTGATTGACTAGAAGATTTGCAAAGTTTATCCTTAACTGACAAATATTTTTTAAAGTTTGATGTTCCAAAATTGTTATATTGTTAAAGTTCTTTTGTTAGAATCAACGTATTTTTTTCAATCCTTTTACAAAATAAAAAAAAAATATGTATCACCTGTGTCGACATATCGCCATTCCGATTCGTAACTGACACGAGTGTCAAAATTTTCATAGACCTGGATCTTTAAAAAAATATATGCTAAAAGAATGAACACATGAATTTTATATTTTATTGGGATAAAGAATGTCATTCTAGCATCGTAACCAGAACAGCCAGATACGACCATATAACACCTGTACTGCGTGTACTCCATTGGCTTCCAGTGCAGTGTAGGGTAGAATACAAAATTCTAACACATACATACAAGGCACTCAAAGATCAATTACCAGCTTATGCAGTGAAAATGTTAGAAATATATACGCCATCCAGAAATCTGAGATCACAGAATAACGCATTAAAACTAGTGGTGCCCAAATGTCGGACAGTGCGATTTGGTGACAGGGGCTTTCAGACAGCAGTTGCAAGTTTATGGAATGCCCTTCTATCTGGAATAAGAGACTGCCAGACCTTGCAATGTTTCCAAAAAAAAGCTCTAAAGACGCATTATTTCATACAATTCTTTGGAACTAATCTCACTAATTGATCTGGTAGAACAATGTAGGGACTTGCAGAATCAAATGATCAAATCAAGAAATCTAATAGACAAAAATTTCAATCAAACAAACAATATTGTGATTTTTTCTTGCGAAAGTTCTGATCGGACACAGGACCATAAAAAGTGTGGGTAATTGTCTTAATAATCTGTGACGAGTTTGAAACAAGAGAAAGTAAGAAACATTACGCACGTGCATAAACGAAGATAAATGAGTTCAAAATTAATGTATCAGTTCTGTAAATCATCTTATCCTTGTCTTCGTGAAGTAGGTCAGTTATTATTATAGATATTGTAATTTTTCAGTGGGAATTTTGATCATTTTCCTTTTAACAAAAATATATAAGAAAATTCCGTAAATGTATTTTTAAATTATTCAATAAAAGTATTCAATTACAATTATTTATTGAAATAATAAATTTTCAATGTAAACAAATTTCAAAGCTAATTTATTATATAAAGAGTGCTGTATAAATGTCCCTTGGAACAAGTTGTTTTAGGCAACCGCCATGAATATTTATCTTTTTTATCGCTACAAGAACATCCATCTCACAACGCAAGACAAAAAGCGAATTTTCTTGACATTGGATCTTTAAATGTCATCATACACTGTTGACGCGAAATAATCATCCACTTGAATTTCAAATATTGACGGAAGCGGTTGACGAGGTCATATCCCGCGATTTCTATGCGTTTAGGGCAAATTGGTTTGACAGCATAACTTGACGGTTCCGTGATCCATCTGGAAAAGGGTACTGCATCATTTTTCTTACGAAAACAACCAAGATGCTTCATGTTGCACAGATTTACCGAACTTGAAGACGGGATTATTTTCAGCTTGGTACTGAAAAACTAACTGGACCAAAAATGGAAAACCCTACCAACAGCGTCCTTATTGGCGTAACGGCCGACAAGGGTAAGGAGATTAGTATTTCAGAAATGGCATTAAAAAGTAAACGAGGTATAAATAAACATAATAAGTAATTAACCCTGCTGAAATTTATTTTTCTAAAACTTAGATAACAATTATGACGGCATCAAAACATACTCAACAATTTCCTTTAGCATTGTACTCTGGCGAAAACGAAGTCCACTTCACTGGACTCGGTCAGTTGCAATCAGATTTTTTTAAATTTCTGAAAATCACCAGTTGAAACGTCCTGTCGAACAATTTCTTTGTTTAAAGAAACTTTCGTGTCACTAAACCATACTAACTATTTACGAATATTTGGCAAAGCTTGGCAAACTTCAATTACGCAAGCCAATATAGCTAGTGGTTTTCGTGCTACTGGCATATTTCCTTTCAATCCTAACGCCATACCAGCCGTTGGAAGCCATCACTAATCACTCATTAGATTCCTCAGTGACCATTCCCATGTCAATGGGAGCCTCGGTGTCAGATGAGTAAGAACCTAATGTGCATAGTGAGTGACCTCTTCGGTAATTTACTGTGTGACAATGAGAGCATATTCAATACTGCTGAAAGTACATGTAATACTAGCCCTACTCACTATAAGAGTGTAGCAAAATGTCCGATGATAAGGCTCTCGAGGTTATTGAATCGGCACTGTCCGCTCAGCAAATTTCTAAACTTGTCAGTGGTACAGAACTAGAAGATAAAATGTATCAAACCAGGAAAATGTATAAACAAAAATCTTCCAATTCAAACATATTTTCAGAACAATAATTGTGAATAATATGTTTCCTTTGACGAAAGCTTCTAATGCCGGACAACGAAAACACAATAAGAAGTGTGCAGATAATTTTGTTATAATAACTGCTGACGAAGTGTTTAAAGAGAAACTTGCAAAACAGGAAAAAAAGGTTGTTGAGAAAGAAAAAAGAAAACAAGAAAGAAAAAGTAAGAAAACACTTAAACAGCAACGTAAGACTAAAACCGAAGAAAAGAATTCAAAACTTAATCGTAGTGCCAAGACTGTAAATCATCTTTGAATTCCCTTTACATGAAGTAAAGGGGTGTCGGTTATTAGTCTATATCGAATTTAAGTTTTTTGCAGGTTGAGGTAATTCATTGCAAAACATTATCCTCTTTGTCGCAACAAAATATAATAAGAAAATTGCCAGTAACTAGTGTATTTATGTTTTATTCAATATTGAATAAAAAAAGTCTGCTTTTGACGAATAATTTACTAATTATCTTAAATAAATATAACATTTCCAGATGGTAGTAAACAACATTTCAAAAGCATAATTAGAAAAAATCTATCATAAACGATCGTATCGACTTATGTGCGGGGCCTTAAAGAACAAGTTGATATAAATTAAGGCACCGCCTAGAATGGGGATTTATCTTTTATATATCCGCTTACAAAGAAACTATTCACTACTTAAAAGAAAGTGAAACTTCACGAGAACCTATTCACTTGAAACAGTGATCATTTAGTGTCATCATACCTGTTACAGCGAATATCATACATTGTACTTTGCAAAATTTACGGGAAGCCGGTGTGACGGAGACGTCATTCGCCGCGTTCTCGTACTGGCTTTAGGGTTTTTTTTAGTTGGTTTGCACTCCACGCAGAAGCTTGACGGCATTTACACTTCCTTACTGTTTAAAAGGTGTTTTTCAGTTGCATAAACATTTTTCTTTACGAAAAAGAAACAAAAGAATTATGTTGGCTCGGTTTACGAATTTCTATGACTGATTCGGAGTGCTTTGTTTCTCATACAGACAACCAGTCTGCGGACTGTAAAACTAAACCGGAACCGGAAAACATCGAAAAAATTGCCTCGGTATATGCAGACAACAACGACGAATAACTATATACGGATGTATCCAGGCGGTCGGACATATATAATGTCTCTCGGGTTTTTAAGCGAGAATTAAATGTCATCTTGGCAGAAATGGCGATGTCAACAAAGACACGGGAGGTTTTTATTTAAAAAAACATGTAATACAGTCAATCTAACACGAGCAGAATGCCTGTTTTGGTCGAAACTAGCACAAAAATATGACGGCAATCCAAAAACAGTCACTTCAAATCAATTTGTCCCTTCAATAGTTTTTTGTACTGTCAATTGTACGACAAAAACGAATGTGTCGATCTCACCTTGTGATGCTTGTCGTGGTCAGATTGCGGAATCCATCGAAACTTTTTGTGTTAAATGGTGTCGTCGTGAGAATGCTGATCCCAATGCTTTAACGTCTTGGAAACGAAATATTTTTAACATTGTTGATTCTCGAATAAAATTTTATCAAACTAATGAACACCTACTTCCACCAAAACCCAAGTTTACTTTAAGACATTTGTAAAAGGAAATCCAAGAATTTCATTCTAAGTATGTCTTAGTTCCAGCAGATAAGGCGGCCAACAATATTATCATCATTTGACGCCTACATTATATTAATGTTTTACAAAACGAACTAAATAGCACTAAAACTTATACATTGAGTCCTTCTGTTGAAAATAATTTGGTCACTGATCACATCACTGAAGTTTCTAATTTAAAAGTTCGTATAGACGATCAACAAATTAAGCTACCAACCATGTACTGGATTCCTAAATTGCATAAACAACCATATAAAGCCCGCTTCATCGCTAATTCAAGCTCTTGTACAACTACAAATATTTCAAAACTATTAACATCATGTCTAACTGCTGTGAAAGCCCACGTGGAAAGATACTGCGATAAAGTATACGAAAACTCTGGTAAACATTTATTTTGGTCGATTAAAAATTCTGGCGAAATCCTGGATAAGTTCAAAATTAATAATTACAAGGTATCTACAGTCAGTACATACGATTTTTCGACTTTGTATACCACTTTACCACATAACTTAATAAATGACAAACTAACTGCCCTAATTCAAAAGACTTTTGCCAGAGAGAATGCTACATTTCTCGCTTGCAGTTTTGATAAAGCTTTTTTTATTAGCAATATTATTAAACATTATACAATGTTGACCTGTGACGAAGTTTGTAAAGCCCTTTCCTTTTTATTGAACAACATTTACATCAGGTTTGGGAATGCAGTTTTTAGACATGTAGTTGGTATTCCCATGGGAACAAATTGTGCACCCCTTGTCGCAGATTTGTTTTTATATTGTTATGAAAGAGACTTTATGTTCAGCCTTTCTCCAGATACGCAGGCAGATATTATAACTGCATTTAATAATACATCACGCTATCTGGATGATATTCTTAATATGGATAATCCGTTTTTTGGTCAATTGGTGGGTACTATTTATCCTAGGGAGGGAGCTTCAGTTAATTAAAACTAACAATTCGGATACTGATGCTTCGTTTTTAGATTTACATCTCTGTATTTATGACAATATTATACATATCAAAATTTATGACAAGAGGGATGATTTTAACTTTAGTATTGTAAATGTTCCCCATTTGGATGGGGATGTACCGCAGGCTACATCTTATGGGTTAAATATTTCTCAATTAATTCGGTTTGCCAGAGCGTGTAGTCATGTCAAGCATTTCAATGAACATAATCTATATATTACAAGTAAACTTCTTCAGCAAGGCTACCGTTATTACAAATTGCGTAAATATTTTGCTAAATTTTACTATCGTAATTCTGATTTAGTTTTAAAATTCAATAGTAATTTAAAGACACTTCTGCGAGAAGGTATTTCTAAACCCGTTTTTTATGGGGATGTGGTTTACAAACTTCGTAAGATCTTGGGTCATGGTAATTTTCCAAATGTATTTGGTAAAATTATAAAACGTTTTATTAAAAGAGGTTACGACCCAACTGTTTTGAGACATACCGCATGTTTAGTGTTCAACCCGTTTACAGTTGGACACTACGCTTCCCTCTTTGATTGTGTCTGACGGAAGAGGGGGAGGACTCTATGATAAGCAGTTTTTAAATCCTACGAGGACTGAACTGTTTTGATATCTGTCTTCTGGCCTGTTTCGTCGGGCCCTTAAGGGTGTTTCTCTTGTTGCTCTGTCTTCTGAAAAGGCATTGAGTACATACGTTTTTGGTTCTAAAGGTTAGCTTTTTATATATTTATACACGAGCATATTTTTGTGTTTTACATGCCATGCCTTTTTATTTCCATTACGTGTGTTTGAGATTCACCTGGAGGGGATTACTTTTATTTACACTGTCCCGTGTCTTTGGAACATGGTGGGGGTAAGAGTGAGGTTGGGTGCGCACCATAAACCGGTTTAAGCTCCCCAGTGGTGTTTTTGCCACTGACCGTTCCAAGGCGGTGCCCCACTGCGTTCCTTTGTTTGTTCGCTTTGTCCTCGTGTGTTGACTTTGTGTGTGTGCGCGTGTATGTGTGTGTGTGTGCTTGTGGTGTGCACGTCTGCGTGCTGTAGGTTTCGTTTTGGGGAGGCTGCATTTTTGGTACGTGGCATTCCCTGTTTGATATTTGTCTTTGTTTTTTACACATGTGGCTATCGAAAGAGTATATCAGCAGTTCGATCAAATGGCAAGTAAGCATGTACTTACATGTTTTTGAACAAAAACCTCCCGTTTCTTTGTTTACATCGCCATTTCTGCCAAGATGACATTGAATTCTAACTTAAAAACCCGAGAGACATTATATACGTCCGACCCCCTGGTTACCGTCTCGGGGATTTTCATCCCCTATGATTCTGTAGTGATGTAATACAAGTATGACTTAAAGTACGATGTCATAATGATGTGACGTCATACACTGGTTAAGATCTGTCACTGGGTCAAATAAAAACTCACTGCGTTTTCATTTGATATTCTGTTCATTATTAATAGTTTGCGAGCTGTCAGATTACTAGTTTTTAAATGTTTCTCTTAATTCTGTTAAAAAGAAACAAATACCGACAAGTTCCGTTGGCGATGCAACACTTTCTAACAGCATATGGCCCGAATGACGTATTGAGCTGAAAATGTAGAAATATATCTATTAGCGTTGTTAGAATCGAAATAATATGCATGCTCCAATAATTTTACCGACATATAACAAAAATATAATGAATGTCATACAAACAACATACATGTAAATGTATTGCCTCTTCGAAGGTATCTTAGACTATATGTATTTTACATTAAGTAAATATTTGATAAAGGATGTTATCTTTAGTTTGTATTATGCAAATAGCAAAATGGGCTCATTAAATGCTCCAACACGTCTATGTCTGTACCTTTAAGGCTCAAAAAGTCTAAGTGCATGTATTAGGTATATTAATATCGTTTTTATGTCGAAACATTAGAAATATGCTAATTGTATCAAGTACATTTCGCTCTTTCTCACATGCAAAGATGTTACGATTAGCGTCATATAAAGCAAGGAGGCTTATAAAGCCGTAGAAGTGGCGGAAAATTACAATGAAACCCGAAGAAAATTGATAAAGATCTAGAAAACCTATCTAATCTAATAAATGCATTCTCCACAAACCCCAAGAGTCGTAGTTCATTAGTGTTACACATAGTTATCAATAATGTTTCTATTGAAAGAGACCCTCTATAGACATAATCGAGAATCCAATATCTGATTGCTCTTCTGCCGAATAAGGAATCGCTATCAAAGTGGCTTCTTGTCTGACTTGGAAATGTCCTGTCTTGTATACCAGCATCAAAACACGTATTAGCAATAAAATGTTAATACGGATGCAAAGCAAAGAATTTAAATACCAGGAATGTGTATGATCCTTTATGCTTCATATTCTGTCTAAATGTCGGTATTATAACGAGTCAAAGCCTCGTTTATTTCTTAATCTAATCAGTTACAGAAGGTTTCAGCTAAAGTTAAGGGAAAATAATAAAGTCCAATCTTATTTCCTGTCGAGCTCACAGCAGGTATCGTATGTACCTTTCAAGCATAGGGTGTAGGCCAACACTGTTTGAAACATGTTATAACGTAGCACTGAACACTAGCCACAATATGTGTCGCGACCAGGAATCAAACAATGTACAGCTATTGTGTCTTCAGTCAGCATTAAGGTGAAATGGGACTGACTAGGAAGGCAGACATATCATTGACCACGGGAAGTCTTGGTGTCAACGTGTAGTGAGGGACACTAAGATTTTTTCATGAAAACGAAATTTTTTATCAAATTGTGTACTGAAATATTCATTTGAAATAATATAAAACTTAGGAAATAATTAACTTAAAATTCTGTTGCATTAACCCGAGAAATGCAAAACTTTACATACATATATTATCTAAAATTGAGATGAATTGTCATAATTATAAACATCATTGTCCATTTACTCCAAATGTGTCCTTTACTCATTTATTCGTCGTATGTTTGATATATGAAATCCGATGTATTTGGAAGGATATAGTCAAGTATACAGTAGATCGCCATTTCTGTTAACATAAAAGAGTTGCAGTATAACGACATTTGACCCATCTCAATCAATCTTTGCTTTGCATTTGTTGCAAGTGTTGAATACTGCACTTTAAAGGAAATTTGGATATTAACTAATGAAGTAAAAATATGCTGATCTGGGGATGTCTCTAGAATCCAAACTATCATAAAGTATTGTTTTTTTAAAAGGTAACCACAACGTTCCGTAATGTGCATTTATAAATGGGCACATTTACCTATATATATCAGTCAATATATGTCTGTGATACATTACTCTCATTTTACGTACTGCTGCTGAAACTTTACAAATAATTTTCCTTCAAAATAGCGTGCTGTTAATGATACACTTCACACTTTTTTTCACAAACCAGATTTTTAAAATTACGAGTGAGTGAGTTAGGTTTTACGGCGAATCGAAACAAAATGGTCATATATCGCCGAGAAGAAGTTATTTTGAAAACGCCAAGTGTAAAGCATACCTTAAATCATTTATGTACACACCCGGAATACTATGGAGATGTAGTTTATAAAATTCGGAAAATTAAACATAACCCTTATTTTAATCAAATATTTGTAAAATGGGTTTATCAAAAGAAGATGCGATGCGAAAATCTTGAAGCACAATGCATGTTTAGTAATTGACCCCTCTACAGTTAATTGCTACGCTTTCCTATTTGATGGTGCGATGACTAATAAAGTGTAAGACTCCATGATGCTTTTCTCCTAAATCCTACATACAACGGACGGAAGGGAGTTGATTTTTGTGTTACAGTTTTCTTAGTGGTGCCCTTAAAAGTAAAAGTTAGGTTCTTGTTGCTCTGACTTCAGACAAGTTGTTGAGTACTTTGGTGTAATTATACCTTAGATTTACCTTAATTTTATGTTTTGCTTTAATTTATTCATCTGTTATTTTTGCACTAATGTTAGAGCCTTTCTCAGCGGGGATTTTATTTACACTGTGTTGTCTAACTTGTTGAAGGTAGGGTAAGTGCGAGGTTGGCATGCCCTAAACGCGTTTAAACCCCCAGTTTCCTTTATATAGGTTACTGACCGTTCAACGGCGGTGACCCTATTTTCAACTGGTTGTTTTGTCTGTCTTGTATTGTCTGTTGCGTATATTTTCTTGTTTGTTGTAAGCGATTTTTCCTCCTCCTCATTCCCCCTATTGCCCCTCCTTTCCCTTGCATTTACGCTACTTTTGCACCCCCTCCCCCTTTACTTTAAGTACGTTTTCGTGGCTCCCCTTTGTTTTGGCAGCCGGAATCCTAAGACGGTACACGATTGTTTTTTTTTCTACTTGTGTGGGTGCGTTTGTATGCTTGTGAGTCTATAACGGTGCCCTACTGTTTCCTTATGTGTTGCTTGTTTGTTTTTCTATGTTATTCAGTTAGTCGTGGTTGTATGTTTATCTTTGGTACACGAGTGTGGTGTACGTTGTAGTGTGACTGTTGTTAAGGAACGTGGCATTCCCTTTGTATATTCGTCCTTGTTCAACTTTCCCTTTCGGGTTCCCCCCCCCCCCGCGGCCCAATTTTGCCCCTTACCATTTCCTTCTCCTCCATCTATATTTAGCATAAATTAATATGTACTTGTTGGATGTTTGAAGCAACCCGTCTGAAATATTTTTCCATTACAGCTTCTTTTTGTTGTGGGCCTACTATGCAAATGCGTGGCTCTGTGGCTGTGTTTTTGGTGCTCTGTGCTTCCGAGAAATCTAACCTTACCTCTTATCTTATGTAAAAATGTAAGGCATATCTAAAATCATTTATGAAAAAATGTAAAGCACAATATGTAAAACTGTGAAGCATATCTAAAATCATTTATGTAAAAATGTAAAGCATATCTAAAATCACTTAATAAAAATGTATATACGTACGTGTTAAAATATCAGCTGCAAACATAATAATATTGCAAAAGAGTGAGTTAAAATATGAAATGTCAGATTTTTTGATAAAGTCCTATCTGCTTTAAAAACGATAAAATATTTCCGACTGAAACTTTTTCAAATAACTCAAAGATTGAACGTCATAATATGTACTTCGTTGTGAAGCAAAGTCCACACAGTCTATTAAAACATGTTTAATAGTTAGCTGTGTTTGACATGGTACACATTCGGGTTGATCTTCTTTATTCAAAAGATAAGACTTTTATCATCAGATAGGCCGACAAAAACTGTATGTACCGCTCTAAAATATGGTATAAAGTGGTGTTGTTTTATTGAACGCCTGAAAATATTATTGATTGAAATTATGTAAGCAAAGCTAATTTGGATACATGAACTTCAGACCAAATTAATAAAATTGGAATGCTTCATTTTAGTTTCGTTTGAATAAAAACCTATGACTTAAAATATACACTAACGCTTTCTTACTAAGTAAGAGATTTGACAGAGACTTTAAATTGCCTTTTCGCCCTCCATTTACATAGAGAAAAGAGGAAAATCAAAAGATATTCTCAAGAAGATATAAACTTTGAATGCAGCATGCCCTAAAGCACATATACAAATGCAATAAGCGTGTGTATTTAGTGAATCCCGACATAGACGATATCACAAGTTAAAAATCTCAGATGAGTCCAATTAATACATCGTACCTAACAGACTATGAAAATAACATTTCCCCATAATTCTTGAAAACTATGAATTCTTCGAATGTCTTTACATTTCAAGTGCTAGGACACAGATGTAAGTCGTGTTTTTGATAATAATGATTAAGTCAGATGCATTTGTATGCAATTTTGTCAAAACACGATTTAGTTTCAGAGAAAGTAGATGTTGAAATTTAATGCTAATTGGTGGTAGAAAATGGAAACTTTAAAATGACACTAATTTTGCTACTGTTTGATTTTAAACCCAATACTGTCAGTAAATAACTATATATTTGTTTATTGATGGAAAAAGATTACCTTGGGAATAGCAGCAGATGAGACAAATAAAGAAGAGTTTAAATACCGTGTCTTATATGTTATACTATTTGCACAAACTCTTCAGGGAGGATTTCGGTATATTGTCACAAATAGGAAAAAAATGTGTTTGAATTTTTTCTGCAAGTTGTTTTGTAAATATAGCGAACTAATAGTTTTTTCCAAAACCCGCAACAAGTAACATGGACAATATCTTGTATATACAGTTAACGAGCATTTGATGAATATATCTGTTCAAAGATAAATAAACAACAATTAAAGTACATGCAAACATATTATTAAATATTCAAATATGACTAGCTCAAATATCAAATATGAAAATATGACTTAAATCATCACAACGTTGTTATGTCGGCGTGGTATTTAGCGCCATGTACGCACCGAGAAATAGTGCTTTCAAATTTGATCAAATATTTTATTTTAAAACATGTTTAAAACGACTTTTCACGTAACACAACTCTCTTGATCAATTTACACACACACTGGGTTGGTTATTCACTTTGAAGAATAATTCGCCATCTAATGGAACTACTCCGCAAGACTTATTACCATTTTAGGTCCTGACGTGTATAAACAAAGGACCGTAATTACCTACCATTTGGCGCCATACATGCACCAAGAAACAGTTCTATAATATTTGATCGAAATTTTACAATAAAAGACCTATTACATTCGAAATAATTTATAGCAAAACCGTGTTTGAACACTATTTATTACCCTGGCTGTTAAACGTCGTACGAAATAATTGCACCCGGACTTCGCCCTTGTGAAATTATTACGCCCGACGTATAACCGCCTATCGTGTATAAATAGTATCACAACACGGTTTTGCTATAAATTATTTCTTAATTCATGCATTTCATTTCATTTCATAGACAAAAGGATATTGAAATGAAAGCAATATCAAACTTATATAATATTAGATTTAAGTATGTTTTGATAAAAACATTGTGAGTGTTAAGATATTTTCGCATAATGTAAAAGAAAATGTAATCTAAAAGCAAACACTAAATTTAAATTAGCTTAATTAACACTTTATTCGTATAAATATACCGACTTTACATTTTTGTTTTATACAATAAATAAGCCAAGACAAACAGCCATATTCATACACAATATTAAGATACTTAAACTGCTATAATCGATCGTTGAGAATATTTAAAATTATATGGATCCAAGGAGTTTCGAACTATATTCCTATCATTGATAACGATTATGGATTAATATAAAATATTTACATTCTTCCTATTGAAAATTTTCCATTGAAACTCATGACGTTCAGTTTGTATAAAGGTGCCCAAAGTTACGACAACGCTGCTTAATTATAACAGGCTGCTGTTTTGACAAAATGTAAGCAATTTACCATTATAACATTGCTTACAAATGGAAAGGAAATATTAGATTATGAGTTGTATATGATGCTATGCTCATAAATTGTGACAGGTTTATTGTATAATAAAACTAATCTTCTGTATCGTAAATATAAGAAATAAATTAAATGAATTGATTCTTTTCGGAGTTCATGCGGAATTTACGATAGCATAGAATTAGCAAACTGAAGATGAATCGCGCTAATTAAATCATTCATTTAGAATGTAGGGTCTGACCCAAAAGGAAATTCATCACTTTATAGACCTTTTTACACAAGCTATTGGTTACTATGCTATTTCACGGATGTTTTGATTTTAACGCGCAAGCGCTCTTTACGTGCGGCTAAAGAACCGCTCAACGATAAGAATATATTACGAATTGTTTTGCCACTATAAAGATGATTTCAGTCAAGTAATTTATTATACAGTATGCTTTAATTAAAGACATGTATTTTATTAATTATATCTTACCTGACAAGCCTGCTTTATTCTTATTTTCGTCAGGAAAGAACAAACATTTCCCGTCTATTTCCACACATCATACAAATATAAAATTTGTTCCTAACATTTGAAAATGTCATATTTTCTTTCATTTTATCTTTTTTTCCACAACTTCAAATAGTTGTTGTATATATTTTTCTCCGACTTGAATGACATCGACATACTTAGGGGTCGCGGCTCCAGGTTACTGAAGTTGCTGTTTTAAGTAATGTACCGCAAATTATTGCGTACCTATTATGCTAATGACATGATAAAACATAGGTCACCTAGGTAATCAAGACCCTAAATTAATTTCGAGGGTGTCCCCTAATTATAGCGGATCATAAAAGTTACTGAACAATATAAGATGTTCTTTAATGCCTTCGGTAATCAATGCCATAATAAGAACGCACTCGGATTAATATATCACGTGGCGGAGCTGCTTTGTTAATCAAAAATAAACGTATCACGTGGTATCTAGTATTTTAAAATCTATAAGAACATACTTTAGAACTTTAATGTATATTTCCTCTTAAAACGATGAAAATGTAGTTATAAAAAATCTAAATTCGTAAGATATGAATCAAATCAAGGACTTTAACTACATACTGAAGGGAAATACCTAATATAAATTTCTATTTCTTTTGTTTCTTATGTTTACATGCTGGATCATTTTCATATCGAAAATGTATCGTGCGCAGAAGTCATTACCCGTAAATTAATATAAAATTATGATAAACTTGAATTCCGCAAAGAATAGAACATCGTTTAACAACAGATAAAGAATGTAAGTAGAACATCCCGCCCCACTACCCGCCCCATCTCTATTAAATCTGACTGCTGCATTCACCATCCGAACCACTTTGATATTGCCCAATAAAAACTTAAAATTCATAGAATCAATAGAAATACAAAATAACAATTTTAAGATGATTATTATTTTTTTGAATACGGAAAGAATTGATCCCCATTTGGGTATCTACATATATTTTCCTTTGTCTTGCGGTTGATATTTACTATAAAACAAACTCATTATTGATCCAATAGATTGAAATGCAATATAACTCTAACGTATCTTAAATTGTGCAGTCATGTCTTTTTGCCCTACGTAGCGTGCGCATGCGCGAAAATTGTTTCCCGTTGCCAAGGAAATAGCTCTCTGTAAAAAGGTCTATTATGTTGATTAAGACAATGATAAACCAGTCAGTTTTACTGTGTGCTGTTAAAATTTAATGTTTCTCTATCTCGCAATACTATAAATGCGCCTGTCCCCGACCTTTATTATAAAATTACATATTTTATTCTACCACTGTTTATTTGAGGGTTCCCCAATTTTGACCTCTTCTGCAGTATTTTTATTAATTTCGATGCGCACAAGACGCTTTCCTTGCAAGAAGGGCTGACAGAAATAGATTACAACTACACGTTGAATACGAATACGCACAGGATGATAGCCCAATGTATAAACAATCTGAGGAGATTTATCACTTGTGTTCAGTTGAATAATACATTCAGTTATACTAAGACTTTAATTTGATTATCAGAGCACGAAACACTGATTATAATCAGTTTCCTTAAAGTCAATTAAAAACTTCCGGAAATTACATAATTACATTTTGTTAATTAAGTTTGATATACTAACCTTTTATTTGTTGTCTGTCAATTGTTTATGATTGTACGTATGTATGTATATGATTGTTGGTGTTTGAATTGAATGCCTAAGTCATATTACAGATTTTGACTTTTGGCTATAATTAATCTTTTCAATGTTCATTGTAAATCTTAAGTTGGTGATACCATTAATGTAACTTTTTATAATATTTATAATATCTAGAGCAGTTTTAAATGTATTTTCAAAGAAAATTCTTATATATGACTTCAGACTTTCTGCCGATTAGGGCCATACAAAATTACGAAAAACTTCAAGTCGCAAGATCCAAAACTTTTAAAATAACAACTACATAACGTATTCAAATTTTTATATGCTTTCTCCTGTTTTATAAATTAAGTACAGGTCTTTCATGTTTATCTGAAATATAATTATTGTGGTTTTCTCTATCGAGCGCTGTATTAAATAAATGTAACAATAAATTGCTTCAGCTATGGTTTATGTCAACTTTAATCATTTACACAAGATCCGTTAATCAACAACACTAAACAAGTTCGATTAGTTCACTTTCATGCGAAATGCATAAGTATTAACAAGTCCAGTATACTCGAAATGTAATATATTTTCTTATTTATAGTAATAACCACATAAAGAACGCTAAAAAAACCAACTAAATGTTTGCAAAGAGGAAACCTTGAAATTCAAACCTAATTCCACCAAGTATGGACAATATAATTTTGAGTATTTTTTTTAAACTAACTTTTCCACAATCTTCCCTCGTTTATCAATTTTTTGAACTATTGCTTACATTCATAAAACACCGTTATATTATTCAAGGTAAAAGGAAGCAATGGCATATGGTTTGTTTCTTTTTTTGCGACATTCTATAATTACATGCGTTTGATGTTTTTTTCCTGAAAAAAAGTCCACTAAAGTGCAAGTTAGATTCGCCCAGTACCTCCTCAAAGCAATTTCAAGCGGATAACAAAACATTTTCTATATGGGTACTGTAACGTATCGACATTAAGAGTTCTAGTCTTTATTCCTTGTTTAGTTACATTCTTCCAAGCAACTCAAAAACCTGTAACTAAGTCCATAAAGAAAATTATTTTATAGAAAACGTAAAACTTTTCAAAAATGGGCTTACTTTCTTATAATTTACAATTCTGAATTACACAAATATAGTATGATGTGTTTGTAAATTATACTTGCGTTCCTTCCTAGTTCTACGCATGTGGAAAATAAACACATACAAAATGATTTATGTTGCCCTGATGTTTTTATTTTAATACGCATGCGCTCTTTACGTTTGGCAAAAAGACCTCAGCAATAAGTAAACCTGCATAAAATCAGCATTATATTACGAATTGTTTTGCCACAATAAAGAAGATTTTGATCACACAATTTATTGTACAGAATGCCTTGATTTAAGAAGCATATCTTCGCTGAGAAGCCGGCTTTATTCTTATTTTTGTCAGAAAAGAACAAGCATTGTAGATCCACTCACAAAACAAATAAGAAACTTGTTCCTTACAATGTCATTTGAAAATATCATATTTTCTTTCATTTTATCTGTCAAAGGAGTTTTTTTCTTCAGATAGCTGTTGTATATATTTTTCTCCGACTTGAATGACATCTATTATTAATTCTTAGCACGCACTCGGATTAATAAATCACGTGGCAAAGCAGTTTTGTAAATCAAAAATAAACATATCACATATCTAAAATTTTAAATAAAATCTAATTATAAGTATGTACTTTGAAACATTAATGGACATTTCCTTTTAAAACGATGTTCATATAGAAATAAAAAATCTAAATTCGTAAGATCTGGATCAAATCAAGGACTTATATTACAACTGGAATTTATTTACTTAAGGAAAATACCTAATATATCTGTAATGTTTATATTTTAGATCATTTTCATATTCTTAATATAATTGAAAATGTACCGTGCGCAGAAATCATGAACCTTCAATTAATAGGATAATTACCATAAACTTGAATTTTGCAAAATATAGATCATGATCTAACAACAGATAAAGAACGTGAGTTTAGAATACCCCTCCGCGCTGCCCGCTCCCTCTCTGTTAACTTTGACCGCTGCGGTCACCATCCCCACCACTTTGATATTGTTAAATAAAAACTTTAAAATTTAAAGAATTAATAGAAATAAAAAAAATAACAATTTTAAGATGATAACTATCTATTTGAAATCCCCATTTGGGTATAATTGGACACAAAATCAAAGGAGTCATTGTGTCTGTCTTTGTTAAATTTAGCATGTTGTGGGGGATTTTATAGGGGTGTGTGTGTGGGAATGGGGACGGGGAAGAGGTACATAAGTTGGAATCCCGTCTGTTGGAACTTAACCCCGTCGAATTTCTTTAGTTTTTGAATTTTCAAGATCCATACTTCAACTATTCTTAATTAAACTTTTAATTTCTAAGTTCGACTTTTATTGATATTATCCTGTAAGCTAATTGCGACAGGTTGTAAGGTTAAGAAATATCTGTATAAACATAAGATTTTTAAATTGATGAAAAATATAAATGTTACATTTTTGTTTAACCTTAATTTGTCGAGATGATTGATCAGTATCGCTGAAAAATAATTTATTTCCTATTCATTATGAATCCCTAATCATCAGTTATAATGCACATTGGTTTAAGTATCTCAAGTCAGTTGTGGATGTGCAAAGATTAAATATATTTTTCTTTGTCCTGCAGTGGTAATTAATTATAGCGAGCTCGAAGAGCAGGCCCGAAGGGCCTGCTCGAGAATCGAGCTTTACGGTAACGTAAGTATACTTTCACACTTGGTGATGGATTTTAAAGTTTCGTCGGAAGTTTTAAAAAAGCGCACCTAGCGGATGGTGCCACAGGAAGTACTTCTTTCCGGAGTGAATACAGAACTTCATTCAATGATAAAAATTAATATCACTTAACAATAATGAAAAAAATGATTCCAGTTGTTTGAAAAAAATATTTTTTTCATTTAAAAGATCAAGCATCGGCCAGAAAATGGAAAAAATGTCATAATAAGCCAAAAGAAACGGGAACGCGGTAATGACGTCACCGTGACCGGCTTCCCATAAATTTTTCACGTTGTATTCCGTTATAGGTATGGGGAAAAAATGTCTTTTTTAGTGAATAGTTTTTGGTTTTTTTGACTAGTGAATAGTTTCTTTGTGACAAAAAAAATGATGCAAATATTTTTAGTAAATCCCATTTCTTTGGCTCGCTTTGAGGCTTTGCCTTATTTCATATTACTACAGACTCGTACTGATCGCATAGATTGAAATGTGATATAAATTTAACGTAGTTTATATTGTGCTGTCATATTTTTTTTTGCCCTACGTAGAGTGCGCATGCGCGAAATTTTACTTCCGTTGCTAAGAATCGCGCCAATCATAAATCCCTCTATACATGTAATGGCCAAACTATTTCCAGGCAATTCCCCGGGAAATGAATGAAAAATGATTGGTTTTTTACGGAAAATCGACACAAAAAGGTCTTTTATCGCCGAGAAAAAAAGTTTAATAATTAATTTAAATGAAAGCTTCTATAAAACTTTTAAAGTAAAAAGGTATATACATATATAGCGTAAAAAGAAAATTGCAAACATAAAAATGTAAAAATGTAATAAAAAACAAAAAAAAATTCAGATTTTATATATATCCCATTTTTTTCAAAATTGCAAATTTTGTCGGCAGGAACTTGATCAAAACAACCTTTTAAAACGATTCACTTATAGTATAAATTTGGGCGGGGGATCAAGAAAACACGTTGATTAAAATATTTTAAAGAAAGCGGTTTTGACAGGACACACCAGGTTGATCTTCATTGTTCAAAAGATACGAACATTTAAACCGAGTAACCTTTTCGAAACGAGAAAAGAACACTTCCCCCCTCAAACAGATCTATTTCCCTGGTGCCATTCCCTAAAGTAGGTTTAATTTCACGAAGTTTATTGAACAAGCATTTTTCCCCTGAAGACTGCCATTTAGTTAAAATTATTTGTTGATATTTGCCCTAAAATCAGTATATGGAATTTCTTTTTAGATTGATTTAATGAAAGTGTTTCTTTGCTGGGGTATCGCACCCTCTTTCCATGATCCCAACATGACTGGGAAATCCAACAGAAATGAGGGACTTTTTTAAAAAGATATTTTCATGAACCTTGACAAGAATTTTTTGAAGGGGAGGATTTTCTGTTGACGGTTTGTATTGTTAAAATACAGAAAGGGGTCGGAAAAGATGATAAACTTTCTTCATTATATTCTGATAAAAAATTTAAGGGAATAAATAGTTTTTTTCCTCGGCTAAAAAAATTGTAGCGTTTTTTGGGCAAACAAAAATTTTGTTTGATGCAGAGGCAAACGGGGCGGAACCCAAACCTTGAATCATCAAAAACCATCTGTAAAAATTGGAAAATGATTTTTAAAGTCACTTGTTTCATTATTTTTTGGTTGAAAATTTCAGGGTTTTTTCAGATTTTTTAAAGGGCAGTTTTCATACAAAAAGAACTTTTGGAAAAAGACCATGGGGGTGTATTCAAACAAGTTTTTTTTTTATATCATCAAAATCAAAATCTTTTTCCTTCAAAGAATTGCTGATCGAACCCAAAAGGTTTTATTTGTTTTGGTTTTCTGTCATACGAATCCTGTATTTGGGGTTTAAATATATTTTAGGGAGCGGATTGGATTTGTTGGCAGCACCCCAGAGCTTTTTTTAAAAGAAAAATTTTTTCACGCTCGGAAAAAGGGGGGGTTGTTTGCTTAAAATACGCTTTCAACAGGCGATGGTCAAATGCCCCAAGAGCAATACGAAACCTTATTATGGATATATCCAACATTTGTAAATCGTTTTTTCTGGCTGAACCATAAACAACAAAACCCGAAATTGCTTGGATTAATCAAAGCTCATACGTCTTAACAAAACCTTGCGATCTGCCCCCAAATCATTTTTAAAATTCCCTTTAAAAGATTAAACGTTTTCAAAATTTGGTTTTCAGGTATTTTATTGTGATAAAAAGTAAGCTTTTATAAAAAAATAACACCAAGAAATTTTGCTTCGTCAACAACGGGTATTTTTGTACCTTTTAAAAAAAAGCTCGGGGTCAAAATTGTTTCCCGTAATTGACAAAAGTGGACACACTGATTTTTTTGTCGGGAAAATTTAAAAACCTTTTTCCCATGGCCAAGTTTGAACTTTTTTTAAACACAGTTTAATGGGTTCAATCTCCCATATTTTTTGAACGATAACTATTAAAAAATCATCAACATAAAATGAACAACTTCCCTGGTGACAAACTTTCAAAAATATTTTTAAATTTTGATGCAAAAAGTGTACAATAAAATAAACCCTTTGGGGAACCCCCTGTTCCGCTAAAAGGGGGTCGAAAGGTAAACCCAAACACGTACTTAAAAATTGCGACCTGAAAAAATTGTGATAAAAAATTTTGGGAAGCCCTTTTTAAAAACCCTACGTCGTTAGACTTTCATAATACCAAACTTCTGTAGTGTCATAAGTTTTTTCCAAATCGAAAAAGACAGCACAGTGTTTTTTTTAACAAATGCATCCGAATAAAATTTTCCAGCCCAAACAAATGATCAGTAGGCTGCGCTGCTTGCAAAAAACCACTTTGAAAGTTATTAAATGGGCCTTGGATTAAGATCCAAACACCAAATTTAACGTTCTAAGTTTTATATAAACAACTATAAGGGTATGGGTCTAAATTACTGGGGTTCGGCTATTTTCGGGGGGTTTGGTATTGGAATAACTTAGTTTCTCCCCGGGAATCGGGAAAAAAATGCCAGTTTTCCATGTAATATTATAAATTTCAAGTAGGGGGGAAATGATTCTTGGGGAAAATGTTTTAAAAGTTGGTAAAAATTTTGGGTCTGGGCCAGCTGCTATCATGAATTTGTTAAAGAGTAAGCAATTCTGTGACGAAAAAGGTTTATTATAACTTCATCATTATTTGAATCAAAATTAAAATTTCTTTCTTTAGTTGATTTAATTTTTGAAACCTTTTATCATAATTGTTTATGAAGATTTTTTTAAAAAATTTCACCAAGGCATTGGCAATTCCTCCTTGGTAATGCAAAAGACGGGTCTTTTTTGAAAGAGGGGTAACATTGGGGTTTTTTCCTTTTCCATATTTTCACAAATCATTCCCAGACTTTTTTAACCGATGACCTAGCTTAAAGTTTGGAAACGTATGAATGCCCTGATCTTTCTTTGCTTGTTTTATGTTCTGCGAGCTTTAGCTTCCCGGGTCTTATGATGAAGATTGTCTTTTGTTGGCCGAATTGAATTTTTTAAAGGCCGCTCTACGCTTTCGAACGCGGCTTACAATCATCACAACCAAGGCTTATTTTTTTTGTTTACCATTTCTGAAGTTTTAGGAATGGACTTGTCAGCAATATCGGACAAAAGCACCGAAAAACCGATCATAGGATCTAAAATTGTAAAATTTCCAAAGTCAAAAACTTTTTACATAACGTTTTGAAAAAGCTTCCAATCGCTTATTAAATTTAAATATAAGGGTGGTTAAGCAGATTAATTTTTTTGAAAAAATAATTGGAAAAAAGGTCACTGCCAGCAACTCCCGTATTTCCATTCAAAAACCCAAAAAAAATGTTTGGTTTCAAAAAGTTAAATCAAACGAAGAAAAATTACCTGTTTCAGGTGAAGTACGTTTTGGATTTATCATTTAAAAAACAGGGGGGCATTTCTTTTAAAAAAAGTTTCAAAAAATTTGACCTCTAAAGTTTGTTTAAACAGCCCCCCAAATTTAGGTGACCATTAAAATCTCCTAAGCAAAAATGGTTGTGGTAATTGTTTTTTTAAGATCTCAAAATCTTTAAGATTTGTTTAAACTTGGACGTATTAAAAACGAAAAAGTAATTGGTCGATGCAATGTAAGTTTTTTGCAACGACTGAATATTTGTATTTAGAACAATTTGTCTGTGGGACACATTATTGATAAAAAATGTACCACCAAAGCCTGCAGTGTATATTAATGAAGTTTTACATGAATAATTTTTGAAAGCTATTTTTTTCCGTTTCCTTTAAAATGTTTACTAAACAATAATGAAGGGTTTTTTTTTCTTTAAGAGAAGGAGAATTTCTTAAATTTGCCTAAGTCCACGGCAATTCCCCGGATAATTTCTTTCCATTTACATTCTAATATTTGTAAAAAGGTAAACAAAAAATTGGGGACGGAAAATTTAAACGATATATTGTGCTGCATTGAAGGAGGGGGACCCCTTTCCCTCCTTTGTGCTTGCTAAACGGGCGGAGAAACAATGGCGGGTCGTCACACCCCCCCCCGTCAACCGTTCAGCAAAAAGGGAACCCGGGTTTTGGGTTTGTATGGGTCATTTGACCCTTTCCAACCCTCAGTTTTCAAATCAATTTTTTTTTTCTGGTGTTTGACTCACCCCCCGTTGATTTTGTTTTGAGAAACGTTTTGTCGGACGACGGGTACTTGAATCTTAGGGGCATTTTTTATAGTGGTGGGAGTGTTGGTTTTTCAGCTGCCTTTTGAACTTGAGATGCCTGCGAAGGTTTTGCTGGTACTTTAGGCTTTTCACTTGATATATTTTTTCAGGTACAGGTCGTTTGGTAGAGCCAAAAAAGTTTTTTATTTTTTATAATTGATTTTTTGATTGCAGAATATGAGTGTGGGAAAATGGGGACTAAATTTAGTATTCGCGAAAGCTGGGTTCAGGGAACCCAAGCCCTGTGTGAACTTTACTGGAGGGCCTCCTTTTTTGATTCTCCTGTCTTGCAGTCGCGAGAACGGCTGAATGCCGCAATTACAAGCACCCAAAGGTCTATACACCGTCGGGCTCATGAGTAACCATTTTTTTAAATTTATGACAGATGTGCCCCCTTTGCATTTTACCTGTTATACCAAATTTTAAAAAGTTGTAGCATTGAGGGGGTTTGGTATAACTGGGTGACTTTTTTGGAATAGCCTATCTTCCAAACGGGAAAAAATGGAATGCCAAAAGTAAGTATTATAGTGTTGTAAAAATTTGTTTCCCTCTCGTTTTATTTTTGACCCCCCTAGCTGCATAACATGTTGATCGCAAGACCCCTGTACAATTTCCGTCTCTTTAAACCCCCGCAAGACAGGCAACAATGACCCCCTTTAGGGGTTCAGAGTACGGGGTCAATGCACTTTCAAAGGGGGCCGAAAAAAAATTTGTACCCAACAGATTTTGAGCATGACCGCTTTATCAACTTCAACGAGAAAACCCCAGTACGTAGTTTTTGAAGATTTTGGAACCATAACTTTCAAAGTTTTTTATTACAAAAGGTGAGATGCTTGTCATCCTAAAAATTTCGACGTTGACTGAAGAGAAGAAACGCGGAAATGGAATGTTTTAAATTTAAAGGTCGGGGAGAAAAATTTTCCCACCTTCCGGGCCCTCGGAGTCAGTTTCGGGATGCGTCTTTTTTTTTTGTTTTGGGTTTTCCATGTTTAAAAGTTGGATTCGCACTCGCACCCCCCCTCCGGGCCCGGGGTCCAACAAGGGGAACACGTAAAAAGAGCGGATACCAGCTCATGCTGTTAGGGATACTGTATGATATACTCGCCCGGGATTTTACAATCTTGTTTATATCACCAGCTGTATTGCAGAAAAGCAATAATGGGATTCAAGGGATTGTTACTCTACCCACCCGATTGGCCCTAAGCCACCGCCTTCTAGAAAACATAGATTGAAGTATATATGAAAATATATATTGTGAAATAAATTTGTGTGAACGTAATATGAGGTTTGCTGAATGCAGTAAAATGTGACAGTAGAGCAGAGTAAAATTAGATTTTGTGTAACGTATTTTGTTTCAAAATTATGTTTGTGAAAATATAAAAATGAAAACATTAAGATGCAGTTTGAAATAAACAATAGAAAATGTAAACGTAAATATGAGATTTCCTAGGGCTTGGCATGACTAGCCGATTGATCGTATCGGGCCAATACGACCGCCAAAACGTCTACACCGAATTAGAGGCCAAATATGTGTATTGGCATCCACATCCCGGGAAGACGATGCGCACATGCAAACAAGCACGCATCATCTCCCCGGGATGCTATGGGGCACCTCAACATCCAGGACCCTCCTCTCCGGCTTACGGGCCGCCACCCACGGCAAACAGGTGGCTCCATTTTCGGGG
Organism: Mercenaria mercenaria; assembly: GCF_021730395.1. NCBI lineage: Eukaryota > Metazoa > Mollusca > Bivalvia > Venerida > Veneridae > Mercenaria > Mercenaria mercenaria. Next base: position 85,191,364 of record NC_069362.1, on the reverse strand, counting down.
GAGTCTATTCCCGGACAGGTTGGTATTTCATAAACTTATTGCTGTATACCAGCCATTATAGATAGTATATGAACTGCCTTTAGTCAGAGCATTATAACATTTTCTTATAATATTCATGTATACTGACATTTTCATAAAAAAAAAACAATTCTTGAAAAAATAAATGTAAAGTATTTACATACAAATCATTAATAAATTGTTTAAACCACAAAACAACTCTTATGCGGTTGTTTGTTTCAGAAATATGGTTAGAAATTCTTTAATGTTCTGAATTTTGACAGCTATGTTCTGAATTTTGACACCCCTACGCCTTTTTTTGTAAAACATGTAGCCAACGAGTACTTGCGAGAAATTTTTGAAATAGTTTTTTTCTGACATTTAGAGCAAATATTAATGCTATAGCACTGACGAGATATGAAAACGCAACAAACATATGCCTGAATATATTTTTACTACAGCATCACCTTGAAATGTTCAACACATACACATCTCGGTACTCTATACCAATTTGTGTTCAAAAATCAGCACAACAAACAGTAAAATTAACACAATGGGTATAAAGTATCGAGATGTGTATGTGTTGAACATTTGAAGGTGATGCTTTTTTGTAGTAAAATATATTCAGGCATATGTTTGTTGCGTTTTCATATCTCGTCAGTGTATATCACTAGTAGAACAATACATATTAGACATTAGATCTACTTCAGTATTCCAGATGCAACTGAATGTCTCAAAACTATGCCATGATTTTTTGAAGACTTTTTTCTTGTGTTTAATTTCCATACATACTTCTTATTCCACACCAAAACGTTTATGTTGGAGTTAGTTCAACTCTAGAAGTTAAACTGACCAGCCTATCATACTTTTGCACAGATTCTATCGCACCAAGGCATACGAAACAAAATTTACTCAATAAACAATAGCATTACACTTTGAGGGACCAAGGGAGGCCTATATTTGATTTCATGTGTATATTTGCTAAGCGAAACATGCCATGCTGGCAAATCTATATTTGCTTTACAAATGGTGTGAATGTACAAAGGACGAAAACTCATGCGAAATATAACGCTAAACCCGCCCAAGAACGGCGCAGTTGCACAACACTACTGTATTGAGCAACAACATTCTCTTCAAACAACAAATGCTTTATCAACAGCCCCCTCCCACACCTCTTCAACGTATAAAGGATTGGCGTAATTTCCTTTCTCGCAACATGTTTATTTGCTGAAAACTTACGTTATTAAAAAATCAAATATCATGCGGGCGTCCAATACTTCCGTTCTGGATTGAAACATCTGCTGCTATTCGCTGTTGAAATTATGAAATTGTTAACCATTTGGTTGATTACGTTTAAAGGTATGTCTGGAGATAAAGCTGGAATTGCAATTAGCACCTAAATCAGTGTTTGCATGAACACGTGTTAGGAATTTTGACGCATAACAATGCAAATATTTCATAATTGGCCACTGAAACAATGGAAGCAGGAAGAAAAAATATTTTTTGAAGATAATTTGTATGTTCTTTGCATTTTTGCTACAAAAATATAAGAGCAACGGTTTAAGATTTGTTTCAAATTTTTGCCGAAGCTTTTCCTATTGAATCTGTGGCTTTGATTTTATATATACTGCTGTTAACGATGCTGGTTTAAATTTATAGAGACGATTATAGTTTGTTAGTTACAAGCGTCAATAGATTACATACATGGCAAATCCTGTAGCCACATTTCGATCACATTATTTTCGTGTTAAACCCGTTTTTCGTAGTGAGTACAATGAAAACACTCAATATGACTACGTTCTCGGAAATACGCTGGCATTGATAATTGATTGTACACAAAGGCCTCTTCATGTCGGTTTGAATAAAATCTCTGCCAATAACAGAATATATTTTATTACCTTTTATATTTACTTGCTATTTAATGTCTGAACATATAGCATAATCGAAACTTGAAATAGCATGGCTCTGTCAATAAAATCATGCAGAGAAATATGCTTCCCTTAACAATATTATCTGGGAAATTTATATAATCAAGTTTAATATTACACTACCGCCAATAGAGTAACATTGAATTAGAAGAGATCTGTCATTATTGAGCTTCACATAATTCAGTGTTGTGTTCTCATTAGATCTCAAATTGTCTGTGAGATTAACGATTTAGCTATTGCCATCTTTTGCAGAAATAATTAATCCTCGGAGACAAAACTCCACGTAAAGTCTATGAGAGCTTCCCAAAATGCCATGCCTGATAAAGCTGGTTTTGCAGCATGCATGAATACAAAAATGTAATCTAAGTAGGAGCAACATCTTTATTCACTTAACCATGATTTATATCATAGTACCGTGTTCAGATTAAGTCATGAATTTATTCGTGAATGCTTTTATAAAATAAGAAAACAAAGTCAGATAAATAACACAGTTGTTGTAAATTAATTTAGAACTGTTCAGCCGAAAGGTCGAAATCTCATATCTTTCATAGCCTCACCCTGGGCACATACTTTTAAGGGGATCTGTAGTCTAGTGGTTAAAGTGTAGCCCACTCAACCCGAGGGTTAAAATAAACTTGTAATTTCATCCAAATCGAGCTTAAAGAAATTAATACTATTACTACGAACTAAACTGCTTAAAGCAATAAGTATTATTTCTACGAATTAAACTATATTTGATAACCTTTTCCTACTAGATACTTATTTTGACAGTATTTAATTGTTCTTTATAAAGTTTAACCGATATATTTATCAATATAAATTTAAGTTGTTTAGTTAGATTTTGACATGAAGTTTACGTTTTGAACAATTTTAAATTACATATGATGCAGTATCCAGAAAATGTTCAAACATAATGGATGTTGTTGACAATTCAATCCCAAGATGTAATTTCTAAATTTCGGTAATTATGTGAATGAATATGCATTATACCTTAATTGTTTGTTATTTCAAATGATATAAACATGACAACTAAATGTCACGAGGAAAGCCATTGGCTCATATATACGCATCTAAATGTATTGTAAATACGACAGCTATATTGCAAATACTTTCACAATCTAACATAATTATATTCTGAAAAACAATGGAACATTTAAGCTAATTTCTAGGTAAATTGTTGTTTATGATATGCCCAGAAGGAAACACTCACATGCTAAATTAAAAGTATGACATCGTTTCCGTCTTGTATTGCATGTTTGTTAGATACCAGCTAGTCAGGAGGATTGCGAGGTCTGATCAAATTACAACTTCAACCAATAGACCAGAAGAGAAATGTTTTTCATCGAAGTTCATTGAAAGTGTTCTTGTAGAAATCTATTGGATTATCCCCTACACAATACAACGCTTCCCTCTCTTTATCTATGTAATGGTTTTCAATAGTAGAGAATAGTGGGATATAATTGCTCGCGCATGGGTTGATAATTCTAACCCATTCGGAAAATTGACTCTCAGATGCATATAACAAAATTACTGAAACATATTTCTGGCTGTATGACTCTGGCTTTTACCTGTTTGGCATACTAATGCACCATATTAAACAAGTTTCATTTATACCTATTCAGAGAAAAAAAAAACAGTCAGCAGACAAAATTATCTAATAAAATTAAATGTGCGATGAGCCTGATAATGAATATTGTGAAAAACAAATTGTATAACATTTGTAGCTTTGTCCAATAAATGTTATTTGATTCAGGAAGTTAACAGACACGATGCATATCTTATAAACATGTGGTACTGACTTTATGTCAAAATATTTAATCGAAATCTTATGCGACAATTTTGTTTTCAGAGCTAGCTGTTTGGAGCTTAAATATCTACATTTATATGTCTTTTTACATCCGTACCTATCTGTCGCAAATATATTGTATCCAAAGGTTGGTTTATATGATTCTTGTAAGGTCCTTTTTCAAGATTTGTAATTTATAATATTTATAGCACGTATGTTATATATATTTTATTCAAATTAAGATAAGACAATTGTTGTTCAAAATGCAAACATAAATTTGTATGTATATATATGTGTATATGCGTGTATGCCTTTTGAAGAAAAGCCATTTATTATAAAACTAAATATAGAGCTTTAGATATAAATCAATACATATAAAACATTGGTCAAATCAAGTGGCAGATGCCTTCTTGAGAGGTTGCATTATGAAGATATATATCACAAAAATGACTGATAAATTACCTAAACTTGAATTGAATGAATTTTATCTGTCAAACGTATCAGTAGCGAAAAATGATAAATGTCAATGTTTTCATATTTCGACTTAAGATTCGCATATTTTGCAATCATTTGTTGTAATAACATTTCCTTGAATTGTACTTACGCTCAATGAAGTTAACATACTGAACGCATATTTTAAATAAAATTCAATGTTATCTGAATACCCCACTTCCCAAAGTTTTTGTGTGTGACAAGTATGTATTTCATAAGGCAACAGTGTCATTACAAGATTTAAAGAATTATATAGTGCTAAAACAACGAATTTCTACGATTGTAATAGACTGTTATCTTAACACATCAGAAAGTTGTGAAAGTAGAATACCAGTTCTCAGCAAAGTTTCGTGTGTGTTATATGTTAATATATTGTAGTGAATATATCTTCCATGACTTAAAATGGCTTAGACTTTCATTTTTATCGTTCAAAAACACATGCCGGCTTTCCATATTTAGGTTCAACGCTCTTTCTAAATATTCTGTTAGGTTCCTTATGGTATCTTAGGCAAACATTTTGTTCCTTAATCAAATAATATGAGCCGTGCCATGGGAAAACCAACATAGTGGGTGTGCGACCAGCATGGATCCAGACCAGCCTGCGCATCCGCGCAGTCTGGTCAGGATCCATGCTGTTCGCTAACAGTTTCTCCAGTTCCAATAGGCTTTAAAAGAGAACAGCATGGAGCATGCGCAGGCTGGTCTGGATCCATGCTGGTCGCACACCCACTATGTTGGTTTTCTCATGGCACGGCTCATATGTAACGCATGGAACTCGTAACACCTTTTTATGTCATACCCAATATAAGTAATCGTTTTACAGTATCTGAACAGATAGTTCAATCATTTGAACAATCATTTAACTAACGGCTGCCCTCTGTTGTAAAGTAAGTAAGTTGAACATGACAAAGTTATCGTCCCTTTAGTGTTGTTATATTTTCTGGTTCTTTGTGATCATGGAGTCCATTCAATGTCTATCGAATAGAATTCCGCTATGGCCGGGGGGGGGGGGGGGGGGGGGGGGGGGGGGGGGGGGGGGTGGGGATTGCGTGAGGCATGTTGCACTTTTCCATTTCCTCTCATGAACAGACTCAATATAACCGAGCCTGCTTTCATTTTGCTTGGTTGCATTCTATGCTTAAAAAAGATCTTGTTCATTCCAGATTGCCGTATGTCCATTTTATTGCAACATTGAGATTTTAGCGTAATTAGGTATGTCTATACGACCTGTGTATGATGGTAAATATTTGACCTCGTAAAACTAACATTTACAGGCTGAATTTTAGTTCAACAAGGCTGCAAGTAGTGTAAAATCATTGACTACTTAAATCTTTAAACGTCGTTTCCCAACCCTATCAAAAAAGCTAGTAAAGCACTGTGGACATAAGGCGACAATGTACATTGTTATTTCCAAAAGACTCTAAATTACATTTTTCTTCGTGCAGTTTATACTCATTTACTATCTATGTAAGTCCTTTCCTCAAAAGAATGTATCGACCGCCTAATAAAAAACATCTTTGAAGGGTAAGGCATAAAATTGATCTCATCGGTGCTTCTACAAAGACAATCAAACGTTTAATGTAAGATGTGATCAGACAATCGGGAATCAATTTTTACGAGTTTGGCAGAGGTTTTCTAGCTTGACAGATATGAAATGATTTTATGATAAATATCAGACAGGCCATTTTGTTCGGATGGATGATTCAGAACAGTCCAGTAATTGGTTGTTTGTATTTTGCTTCATAAATTCAATTAAAGCCAGACCTTTAAGATTGTACTTGCTTGCACATATTTTTTGCCGATACTTGCTTGACGGTACTTTCTTGCGTTTATTTTGATTACTGTACTTCTTATTTGTTAATAATTAATAAAAAAGCATTAATATCAGTTTTCTTTAAAGTACGAAAAAAGAGCTAAACATTTTTCAAACTCTTTAATTTGAAAAAGGGGGATACAATATAACTCTAAAGATGGGCTGTACATATTTGGTTAATGATCATTCCATCGCTCTACAGGTTATCACTGTGAATTTTAACTTTTTATGCGATGAAATCTCAAGTGTAAAACTTCGCGGTCCTTCACTCATACAAGACAGGTGGGGCTGATTTTTCTCTAATAGTACCATTAAAAGTAATTATCCTATACACTTGAGTATTTGTTTTGTTACCTCATATAAACACTACTATTAAATTTTATTTTATACGTCTGGATATTTGGTCACACATTAGCGCTTAGCTCAGTGAGACTAACTCAGTGTAAGTGCGTTTGAAGTGTGACGTAACAAACAATGTTAATCCCAAAATACGTCTTTCATATAATAGTTTCCGTTCTAAGGAAGTGTCTACTTTCAACATTGTTTTATTTTCTGCCCGTACCGTTGTTGTGACGGTTTTATTTCCGTGGTGTTACTACCGCTTTTTCTATCAATTTCATTATTAAATATCGCGTTTCTTATAGATGGCATAGTAGAGTATATCGTCGGTCATACCTTCACATTTAACCCCAAAAAGTGACTTGATAATTCAAAATTAATAGTGATGCTGTTTATCTATACGAAGTTTTGATGTTTGAGCACTTAACTTTTGTTACAAAATGTACTGCTTGCACCAACAAGCTTGTCTGTCTGTAAAAAAAGTATTTATACGTATGAAACAGACGCACGGAAAATCATATAAAGCTTTTTAGATTTTATTTAAAAGTGTTTTAAAATTATATTCGTTACTTTTTTATCCGTTTAACAGCCGAGTTAATCATTTAAATCGAAATTCCACCTCTTAAATATATTGATCATTATGGAATTAATATTCAGCTGGTTATTGCACTCGAAATAATTGTGCTAGAAATTGAAACAAATTACATCATTCCGCAAGGTTAACAAGCATTTGAATAAAATATTAGATGGTCAGCAAATAACATTGAAGAGTAAGCAAACAAATTATCAAATATTAATGTGTTTCGTTTCGTAGGAAATTAGATATCAAAATGAAAATTAAAGGAAGCGCAAACAAACCTGATACTGAATTAACAACATTGTGTGTGATTATTTTAAAGTCAATAGTAACTAAACGCATAGTAAATACTCTATTTCTACGTATTAATTCTATCTCTAGATGTTGTTTGATTCGTTCATGAGTTACAAAACGATGTAAACAGTAATATAATTGTATGCCAACTGTTAATGCATGGTGTGCAACCATACAGAGGAGGCATATACTACGCATGTTAATATTAATTTTACAATACGCAATTAAAATTAACTAATTATGATCCATGTTGATTTTCCACTTTCGAAAGAAATGTAAATATTAGAAACACAAAAAGTATTAAGCTAACAAGTTTTCAAAGTGATGCAATATATATATTTTCCCGACACAAATGGTCTTCCAGAATGGAAGTACACCTTCACAAACTTAAAACTTATTCAAATACAATCATGAATGGGCATTTCATATTCAAATGATGATATAATGTTTTGCTTTTTACATTGTTTAAGAACTGAAATCTACAGATATTTCATACTTCCGTGAAACGTTGGGTAGTTTTGAGTGTATAAAAACTCAGTGTTCAAAAAAACTTCGAATCACTTGCCTGCATGTGGGCTCAAGCATAACTCGTGGCGTTGAAGTCTTAATGTGAGGAAGCCACCCAGCTTGCTTACGGAAGGCGTTGGTTCTACCTAGGTGCTCGCCCGTGATGGAATAATGCACAGAGGGGCCTGGGGTCTTCCTCCACCACCAAAGCTTAGTCAAATGAAAACCTTTTCTTCTGAAACCTGGTCTAAACAATGAACATTTTGCATGTAACGTCTGTTGCTGGCGTTCCTCATTGATTGCTAAATATAACGTAGCCTACGCCGATTTTCACCTGTATCAATCCAATATTCCCTTCTAGATTTTTACTCTAGAATTTCATATAAAGATATCAAATTTGGACACGTATTTATTCAGCTCAACGTTTAAATAAATAGACAAAAGAGCAATTATTGGTAAAATTTAGACATAATTCTAGCTAATATGAATTTTTGGGATGCGAGCTTAACTGGTAATTTATATATTCCTGAATCTTATGACTAAATAAACTCTTCCAATCAGTCGGTGATTTTTTCCAAACAAGATCTAAAAAATCATCTCCCCATCACCATTTTACATGAGATTCAGTAAATACTACTATAAAAGCATACTACATCAGTGCATTTATAGGACTACAGCAGGTGCAGTGTCTAAGGATCTGTCTCGTTAAGCTGATATCCTAGGAATCACAAATTTTCTAACTAGTTCCGTATTAGACCATTTTAGTTTTTTGATTTAGTTGTTACTATTTATAGCAGAGAAGGCGTTTAATTAAGAAATGAACTTTTCTGTCGGTATTCATGCGAACTGAACGACAGAATATTCTGTCGTTTATTTCGCATGAACACCAATAAAAAGTTTCATTTCTTATATTTACATTTTAATTTATATTTCCTTTCTTTTTGTAAACAAGATTAAACTAAACTGATTAACTGTATTTATGATTTAGGCCTGACAGAACTGATCCCCTTTAATATCTGTACTAATCAAACAGACCAGAAGAAAACCTAGTCACTTGAAGTGTTTTCTGGCAAAAATTGGTATTTTACGCAATACGCGTTTCTCTGTGTCTATAATTAGTTTTCAGTAGAGAGGGAGTGGTCTCTCACCCATATCTAAGCTGCCAAACACGTATATTTGGGCATGTACGCCGACGGTGTCTGCCCTTACCCCTTAGATACAATATCGAAAATGTAATTTATGTTTTGGTTCTTTAACCTTAGATAGGTAGAATTATCATTTTTACTACAAACAGATACAGTTTTCTTGTTTAGTTTAAGAAGACGTCTTCGTCCAAATGTTTGAGATTCAAAGTTTATGGACTTTGATATTTTTCTTTCAAAAGAAAGTTTTGTTCTTTGTCACTCATTTTACCAGATAATCTTAAGACATAATCCTCCGCAAGTGTGGTTCCCCAACCTTTTTTGGAGGGAGGGGGAGAGGGAATGAAAGAGAACGAAAATAGAATGCAAACTCATTGCACATGACTTTAACGATACACACTATTGTTTGCATCAAACTCTGGTCATTTCTTTTGATTAACAGAAAACTTAAAGTCAGACCTATTAGTTTATTTTGTGATAATTGAAAACGTTTGTTTGAAAAACTATTAATAGTACACTAAAATGACAACACTCTGTTTCTGCAAAACAAGGTGCCACAAGTTATATATATTCGGAAATACAAATCAAAGAAACGCTGAAACTTGTATAACTTCTTGATAGATAAGCTGTTATTGTCTGAGACAATGTCAAAATATTATTTAGGTTATGAACAATTTGAAAATTTATATTTCTATGGAAATCGGCCTGTGAATAAACTCGAATAGCGCCACTGCAAACCTATACTTGTCAAGTTGAATTTAGGTACTTACTGAAAGGCATTTCACATCGCAGCAATTGATGAGATTTCGATGTCTCCTTTGCTTTCCTAAATAATGAATATGCTGTACTAAATGTCCTCGTTGAGACAAATGTTGACACAAAAATTAGATGTTTAATCCCATAGGTGCAAGTGCATGGAAAGAAATGGAGACATGTAGACCGAAAAATTAAGTAATCTTGTGTTATTTAATATAAAGATATCACACAGCTTTAATAGGAAAAGTAAATAAAATTGTCAACATAATGAAATTCTGTCAACCGAGTTGAAGATGATTTGTTCATTTGCATTTAAGGTAAATATTTTATTTGGTTTAGCATGATTTTCAATTGTGGAAAGGCATAAAAATCTGAGACGAACATAAGTGCTGAAAATATATATTGGGTCCAGACCCACTTTCCTTCCTATTAAAGACGGAATATCATTATTTGACCGGTCTACATGAAATAAAGATAGTGTTACAATTACGATATATATTTCTAGCATTAAAACTATTTACATTGGGAACAGTATTGAATACACGGAAACTTAACTAAAATATCAGGACCAATGTATGTTCTTTCATTGCAATAACTATGTAGCTTAAAATGTGAAATTGACCATTGAAAGTTTACAGAAAATAATGTCTTTGTAATTTCGTCAGTTTGTGCATTTGATGCAAATGACTATATACGTACCGAAAATAAGTAATATCTATTTAAGGTAAGTATTTTAGTTTCCTTGTCTACATCAAATATGGTCTTGTAATATAATGTTACATCCCACATGCAATTTAAAGGACGCATTATATTGAATTAAGAAGGAAAATATAGTCATTGGAAGATTAGAATGTAAACGTATGTTAAATATATGACATACTGTTTAAAAGATAATAACGGCGGCAAATTGGTCAGTATGCAATTACGTTAATTTGTGCAGTACAAACAATTATTTCACAGGAACTACGTTAACTAAAATATAAAATCTTTAAGACGGTCAGTGTGAAGCACAGGTTGCAGAAGTAATACACACGAACTTGGATATTATACACTTAGTCTATCATATTTAAAGGCTTGCCTGTCAATGGTTAGAACAATAGTCTAAAACCCGAAGGAACGAAGGCCATCAGTTTTGAAACTTGACATTAAATGTTTACATGACATAAGAAACAAAGGTTGACATTTTGTTTTCTTAAATTTTGACTAACACAAACAAAATTTAATGTTGAGCTGTAGACGGGTCAACAGCGCCAACTATGGACGGGCGATTAATATAAATAGCTATGTAATAAATTGCAATAAAACTTAAATTTCTGATATTTTTTGCGACATATATTGAAACAAATGCATGCCGCGAAAACATCCCTCTGTTTAAACCTAAGAAAAATACATTATTGACAAAAAAGAATGCTTATACGACAGTCCCATATACAATATTTCACACTTTTAAAACACGGTGACTGAAATCTGTTTTATGGAGTATGCGAAACGATATTAGCTGTCCGTGATCAGGTAATAAAATAATTATGACAATATCATTAAATAATTTTTGGCAAAAGAAACCTAGTTCTCGCGGTATTGAAACATGTTTGCATTGGGGCAAAACAGGTATTAAACGAAGCATAAATTACGTATTCACGCTATAAAATACGAATTTGCAACAGAAGCAATCAAAAAAAGTTATTATACTCGTAGAATTGATGTTTCTGGTATTCATCTTTCGGATAAAGTAAATATTTAATAAACATATATTCTCTGAGATTTTGTGCCTTAAGCCCGTTTCGCGTTCATATAAACATAAACAAGGGTATCAAATCCGACATAGCATTTTCAAACGGATAGTTCCAGAGTTAAATAACACACATGCCGTCTTCCTTCTGACGGGGTGAATTTTCCATTGTGCTTCAATAGTTAATATATGGAGACGCTCCGGATTAAGGAATAAATTCTTTAACATATTTCGATTAGTGAATTATCTTTAATCAAAATCAAAATCGTTCCATAATTGATACAACCAACGAATTTCAGAAGTGTGTAAGTTTTGTTCTTTGTTTTAAATAGAAGAGATAAATTATATCAGTTATATTTGTTAATCTTGTTACATTTCCATGGCATCTGTTGCTCTGTCTTCTGCAAAGGCATTGAGTACTCCGTTTTAGGTTCTTAAGGATTGCATTTATATAAATATACAAGAGCATTTTTGTGTCTTCTTTTGCCTTTGCGTATGTTAGGGTTTTACCTGGCGGGGATAACTTTTCTTTACATTGTCCTGTGACTTTGGAACATGGTGGGGTAAGAGAGAGGTTAGGTGCACCATAAACAGGTTTAAGCTCCCCAGTAATGGTTTTGCCAATGACCGTTCCAAGGCGGTGCCCCATTGTTCCTTTATTTGTTCGTTTTGTCCTTGAGTTGCTTTGTGAGTGTTTGTCCTGGTCGTGTGCGCGTCAGTAAGCTGGGTTTACATTTGAGGAGGCTGTGTTTTTAGAACGTGGCTTTCCCTGTTGGATATTCATTGTTTTTCTAAAGTATCTTGACATAGTTTTTTATCCGTGTATTATCTTTAAACAGTATCTCTGAATTCAATTACCGATAATGCATGTAAGATACGCAGACATTTATTTGCCAAAACCTTATTTATTTTATAAAATTTATGGAATTTCTATGGGTACAACCAGTTGATTTAAGACCATCTGTGAATAGATGTGATATATGTTTTCGCGAAATTTGTCATTATATGTTTACAGTTTAGAGGGGAACAGACATATATAATGAGTGCATTATTAACCTTTTCCGCTCCCGATAAAGATTGATAGATGTTGTTTTATTTGATATTAAGTTGCACTGACAACTTAAAAGATTTTGTGGTTGAGGAAGAACTCAGATGCTTCCTGGCATTATTTCAAGCACGTTAGTAAACCAACCGACATTCCGAAAAATTACTTAATAGTTTCAGACCTTGGAATAATTCTACAATCCAAGGGGAAGCGGTGTCAGGTGTAAAAGAGTTATATCAGTTTAAAATGTATCTACAATCCAAGGGGTGGGGGCTGAGTCAGGTTTAAAAGAATTCTACAGTTCGAGGTCGCAGGAAACGCATCCTTAAGTAAACAGTTTTGAATGGAATGTCTGGCCTGTAACAGAGTAATTATACTTACCTTCCTATACATACACAAGTGCATGCATTTGCATTAGACTGTCTATACCGGAAGTTTGATTTAAATATTTGGTTCGTACCGGTATACGTTCCGAAGAATAAAATGCTTGTTTCAATAATATGACCATATGATCTTAGACTGAATGCCTGACTTGCAATTCGAATATCATTTATTCTCACATCCTAAATTGTTTGTGAGGTTAACGAAAAAATTACCCTGGGAGACATTTTATTTAGCGGAAAAAATCTACATTAGGCCAATGAAGTAGATTAGAAGAAACGCTTGTATAAACAAATTTTGGGAATCAAGTTCTTTAATCACTTAACCGTTAATATTGCTGTAGCATGATCTGATTCACACGACTCGACAGAATGATTTCGTTCAGGGGTGTTGGCGACGTGTGATCTACCTATGCATGGATTAATCACCTGCAAATGACAAAGAATATTCGTAAACCGTTTTCAGCTATTCTTGAGATACGACTGCGCGATTATGCTGTTTTAAGTTTAACAAGTATCACCACTAGATAGACGTATGACCAATTCTTCATATAAGTGCTACTTGTGAAATCATTTAAATTCGCTGGCATGAAATTTCGCGCAAACGTGAAAAAGGACTGTTTTGCGCGGGCTTTAATTCGCGCATTTTTAATTTTAGAAATGAAAAAATAAAAAATATAATAGCGCGGTCTTAAATTCGCACATCGGTCCTAGCGCGAAATACGCGAAAATTCGCCCTACGCGAATAAAAATGATTTCACAGTATTCACAACACAATAACATTAATTTGTCCAGAAACTTTTCGGAACTTTGGCATCGAAAACGCTGCAACTCAGACGTCTACATGTGTCAGTTGAAAAGAAGTTATGGGCGTTATCGGAGGACAAACACTATCACCACGGGCAATAGGGCGTCTGAAATAAAAGAAATAAGTCACAAAAAATCTGCCAAAAGTAAAACAATGAAAAAGACGAGGACACAAGTTCAACAGACAGAGCCACGCCCAAAGATTGTAGAAGAAGTAATTGAGCAAAACTGAAATAAGCAAACTCTTAAACCAGAAGTTCAGGCAAACATAAAGGGTTGAACATATATGTCGTGGTGCTTGTATCAAAATAACTGACTGGTTCGAGTTCTATATCCGGCAGGTGGTGGGTCTCTCGGATCTTTGTAACGAAACCGACAGCAGCCCTATGTATTAACGCAACCCGCCCAAAATATACGGTCTTTATGTTCACATTATAGGATCTGTGATCTGTCAAAGATCCTGCGGAAGCATTAAACGCAACCAAGCAACATAATAGCAGATTTGGTTTGACTGAGTCTGTTCATTAGAGTAAATGAAATGTGCAACACTCCGTATGCTTACGTGGAATTCTATTATAGTAAAAATTATCCATAATCCTAAGATACTGTTCGTCTGCAGTTTGTTGTGAAACTATTTTAAATGTTCATCAATCCTTAGAAATTCTTTGAAAAAGCGATACGCAAAGCAAACTTTTTGTTTTTAGAAATGTTAACAAACTTAATTTTATATCTTAAAAGAAGCAAACAAAAAGCTTTGTGATTTTCTCTTAGATTGCCCAGTTAAAGACTTTGCGAGAAGGTATACTTAACCTTATTTTTATGGGGGTGTTTTATACAACCTTTGTAAGAGTTTTACTGGTACGGATGATAAACCCGAACAGAAAATGAGGTTTTTTACCTGTAACTTTTTTATTTCTGCAAATTGAAATCAATGGTCGGTATCAAAATAAAGCTTAACCTTTGCTGAAAACTTTACTTAATTCAAATTTATATTTAGTAAGCAAACTACACGAAGTGAGGACCTGAAAGGGGTATGTAAAAAGGGGACTTTATGAACGTTGACTGATGATAAATTCGAACCCTTTGTCATTTACAAAATTTTCTTGGTATTATTATATTGAAACTTTCCCCAAAAAGCTGCAACAGTCATTCCTGATCAAGTAATGAAAAGTTAACAAATGTCAGGCCTTCATGTTTCGACAGTGAGCATGCGCAAAAAACACCCTCTTCCCCAGTAATTTTGGATAATTTTTGTTAATACAAATTTATGTAAGTCATTTATTTATACAGAATATTTACCAATTTTGTTTTTGTTTACACCAGTTGGTGTTGTAAGTGGAAACTATTAGATGGTGTGTTCAATTTTATAAATAACCGATTGCAATCGAATATTTCCAAGGTGTTCGACTTTATCATCTGTCCGGGTTTATCATCAGTACCAGTAGTCATGGTTATGTTCCAATAGTTTTTGATAAAGTTATAAAACGTGTTATTAAAAAAAAATATTATTAAACTGGTTATTAATGCTCAACCCTTTTACTGTTGAATGCTATACTATCCTCTTTAAATGTGCCTGACGACGAAACAGGCGGATGACAGTTTTTGAATCTCATCGTGACTGAGCTATTTTGATATAAATCTTCTGGCCTCGCCTCTTTCGTTGGGTCCTTAAATGTGTTTCTCATCATTCTCTGTCTTCTGCAAAGGCATTCAGTGTTGATGCGTTTTTTTTTTGTGTTTTTTTTTTGTTCTTAAGGTTTGATTTTCATGTAAATCTACAAGAGCAATTGAGTTTCTCACGTCCGACCTTCCATTGCCATTGCGCACGTGGTAGTGATAACTGTGATTTTTGAACATAATGGTTGGAAAAATCTGAGATTATGTCTGCATCATAAAGCTGTTTAAGCTCCCGAGTGTGTTTGCCAATGACCGTTCCAGGGCGGTGCCCCACAGTGTACCTTTGTTCGGTTTATTCTCGTAATTTTGCTTTGTCTCTATCCGTACGTGGGTTTGTGTATGTGTACAAGTCTTGTGCACGTCAGCGTGGATAGGGTTGCGCTTTTGGGAGGCTTCGATATTGGAACTTGGCTTAAATTCTTTGATTCTTGTTTGAAGGTTAGTATAGATGGTCAGCAAATAAAACGTCCAACCATGTATTGGATTCATGAGCTACATAAAACAACCATATAAAGCTCGTTTCATCCGTAATTCCAGCTCTGTTACTACTACCAACATGTTTTAATATGTAAGCCCACTGAAAACATATTGTGATAAAGTATACAAAAACACTGATAAACACTTATTTTGGCCAGTTTAAATTCTTACGAAGTCGTAGATAAGTTTAAATTTTCGTCAGTCAGTACATATGATTTTTCTAATTTATATACCAGTTTACCAAATGACAAACTAACTGCTTTTATACAAAATGTCTTTGCCATGGCCTGAGGATGATCGTGGATTGGCGTTAAATTGTCAATAGTCAATCAGTCTACCCACTTCTGATTGCAGGCCCGTAGCGTTGCATACTCAATTACTCATTCTTTCTAAAAAGAATTCTTCCAAAATTAATTAAACCAGTTAAATTTTTCGATAGAAACAATACGAATTAAAGGCTAAGGGGAGCATTTCTTTAGCAGGCGCGTAGCTACCTGTACGCAAGAAACGCAGTTGCGTAAACATGGTTCTCAAGAATTAAAAAAAGAGTCTAAAAATGCAATAAAAACAGAGGTGGGGGTGGGGTGAGGTGGGTATGGGGTATATGGCGATATATTTCCTTTCTTTCAGAAGAATTCTTAACAGCGATCCTTGTCGCGCTTTCAATGTAATGAAGTATATATTAAGTATGGGAAGATTTATCTTTTTTGAAAAGTTTCTTCCACGCGAAGTTTAAATATGGCCGAATGCCAGTCAGATGGTCCGCCTTATCAAGACGTTTTAGACGGGAACCTGTCCATTCTTTCAAGTTTCTATCAAGGTCAGTGGAAAGATGATAGCACTTATAATGTATGCAAATTACTTTGTTTACAAATATCAATTCTAGATATAAAGTAGATTATATGAAAAAAACAAGAGCTGTCGGAGGACAGCAACGCTCGACTATTCAACAGCCTTGTCAATTGAATGAATACAAGTTGAAAAAGGGGCATAATTTTGTAAAATGCAAAGTAGAGGTATTGAACCTCTGTACTGCATGTCATATCATGACAGTGAACAAGTGTGTGAAGTTTCAATCCTTTCCAATTTGTGGATACTGAGATACCAGCTTACATACAAAAACTTAACAAAAAAGTGCTAAGTCAAAGGGGCATAATTTTGTAAAAATGCCAAGTAGAGTTATGGGACCTTCACAGTGCATGTTAGATCATGACAGTGAACAAGTGTGTGAAGTTTCAATCCATTCCAATTAGTGGATACTGAGATATCAGATTACATACAAAAATTTAACCAAAAACTGCTAAGTCGAAAAAGGGGCATAATTTTGAAAAAAAAGAGAGTAGAGTTATGGGACTTGCTTAGTGCATGTCAAATCATGATAGTGAACAAGTATGTGAAGTTTCAATCCATTCCCATCAGTAACTACTGAGATACCAGCTTACATACAAAACCTTAACCAAAAATTTCTAAGTCGAAAAAGGGGCATAATTTTGTAAAAAAGCAAAATAGAGCTATGGAACCTGTGCAATGTAGATCAGTTCATCACAGTGAATAAGTGTGTGAAGTTTCAATCCATTCCCACAAGTGGTTACTGAGTTACCAGCTTACATACAAAACCTTAACCAAAAATTTCTAAGTCGAAAAAGGGGCATAATTTTGTAAAAAAGCAAAATAGAGTTATGGAACCTGTGCAATGTAAGTCAGTTTGTCACAGTCAATAAGTGTGTGAAGTTTCAATCCATTCCCACAAGTGGTTACTGAGATACCAGCTTACATACAAAACCTTAACCAAAATCGGGACGCGGACGCAGACGCCGACGCCGACGCCGACGCATGGGCGAGTGCAATAGCTCACTATTCTATGAATAGTCGAGCTAACTAGGTTGCGATTTTGGTGCGTGGCATTCCCTGTTTGATATTTGTCTGTGTTTTTAAAATAGTTCACGAGACTAAAAAACCCGTTTATTTATCTAACATTTTACAGTAATCAATCTTTATATGATATCTGGGAAAAAACAAAATGTATGTGATGGTCATCGCTTGTTGTGTTTAAAAGTATACTTCACGTAATTAAAAGCGAGATAGAGCTTTATTTTAGAATGCTCTTTGCATTTGACATTTACAAGATTGGGGTGTTGACATCATTTTTTAAAGAGAATTTTCTCTGTTTTTGACTTGTTTTATATATAATATTATATATTTTAGGATAATCGGTTTGAGCACAAGACGACTCCAGCCTCACTGGTTTTTGAAGAACTCTTGGTTGAGATATTCCTCAAGCACGGACAGTGTTTATTGTGGACCTTGTCGTTTTTTCGGTCCTCAAAGTGGCGACTCAAAGGAAAAAGTTTTTGGGACAACACCTATCACTGACTGGAGTAACATCGGTAAACTAATAACAAGACATGAGATGACACAATCACACCAAAACTCACTACTGTCGTCAGCTAGTTTTTGAAAATCACCGGCGGAAAAGCAAAGATTTTGTCTCTAAGTTATCAGAAGGTTACGAGAGTGTTGTCGCTAAAAAAACAGACACATTTTGAAATGCATAATTGAAATCATTATTCTCTGTGGGAATCAAGGTTTAGCACTAAGAGGTCACAGCAAAGAAGATGGGAATTTTTCTCGCTTGTTACCAAACAGAAGTAAGGACAATTCAATATTACGGGAACATCTACTCAAGTCAGATCTTAAATATAAGTACACGTCCCCTGTTATTCAAAATGAAATAATCCAAATATGCGGAGAAATGATTGTTGAAGACATTGTTAAGGACTGTAACGAAAGTCCATGTTTTGGATTCATTGCTGATGAGGCTACAGATTGTTCAACAATTGAACAAATGGCTTTATGCATTCGCTTTTTTTTGACAATGACCAGGACATTATCAGGGAAGAATTTTTAGGATTTGCTGAATGCAACTCAACAACAGGCGAGGCACTCACCGATGAATTTCTGCAAAATCTAAGAACAAAGGGTGTTGTAATTCAAAACATGAGGGGTTAAGGGTACGATGGCGCGGCGAACATGAGTGACAAGTACCGTGGGGTACAAGCTGGAGTGAAGCAGGTTGTCCCCAATGCAGAATACATGCACTGCAAAGCTCATAATCTGAACCTATGCATCATTCATGCATGCAGAGAACCGCTCGATTGTAACGTAATGGGCACAATTCAGGCAATAGCGTTTGCCTTTGACTATTCAGCTAAGCGGCTAATGGCATTTAATAAAGCATTGGATCGGGATGAACTTGCAGGAACACAGATGGATAATCGCAGAAAACCGAAGACCTTGTGTGAAACTCGATGGGCCTCGCGTGCTGATGGACTGTTCATATTTCAGACCTCGTTCACTACTGTCTATACAACACTAGGAACACTTGCTGACGATGGAGATTCCAAAGCCAGGTCATACCGCTGTTCCATATCCAAGTTCGATTTCATTATCACCCTTGTAACCACAGAACACGTTCTCTCCGGATTGGTAAATTTGTCGGCCCTTCTACAAAAAAAGATTGTGACCTGTTAGTGGCTGTTGAGGAAACAAACGTCATTAAACGGATGATTGATAATGAAAGAAACGACCCAGCGGGATGGGATGCCCTGTATGAATGTGCTGTGAACATCGCCGCATTGGTTGATGTGGAACCTTCATTCCCTAGACTGGCTAAGATACAGCGGCACCGACCAAATGTAGAAGCCCATGATGCCTCTACTTACTGGAGACAAAATATGTAATTGCCTTTTTTAGACCACCATTTGTCAGAATTAGACCTTAGACTGTTAAATGCTGAATCTAGATATTCCGCACAATATCTCATCCCCCAAAAGCTAACTCACATTACAGATGATTTGGTGGACACAATATTCGAGAACTACAGTGGAGATCTAGACGTTACAAGGATCATGTTCCACAGAGAAATTCAGAGATGGAAGACAAGGTAGGAATGCCACTAAATCACATAAAAAATTTATATTATCCTGTTGTGTCCCCATTTCGTGACCTTTAGCTTCCATTTTTGCGCATGCGCAGTACAGCTGACACTTTAATTACACTAAACAACAGGTAAACTATTAACTGAAGTCAACAAACCCTAAAAAATCCACATACCTGATTTGTATATATACATGCAGTGATCTGCTTCTCCTAGAAGCTGTCTCCTCAATTCGTGACTTTTGATTGGCTGCTCATTTGGGTCAAGGTTGCTATGGTGAATACTAATTATGTCTCCCCCAGGAGACATATTGTTTTTGCCCTGTCCGTCCGTCCTTCCGTCCGTACGTCACACTTCATTTCCGAGCAATAACTGGAGAACCATTTGACCTAGAACCTTCAAACTTTATAGGGTTGTAGGGCTGCTGGAGTAGACGACCCCTATTGTTTTTGGGGTCACTCAGTCAAAGGTCAAGGTCACAGGGGCCTGAACATTGAAAACCATTTCCGATCAATAACTAGAGAACCACTTGACCCAGAATGTCGAAACTTCATAGGATGATTGGTCATGAAGAGTAGATGACCCCTATCGATTTTGGGGTCACTCCATCAAAGGTCAAGGTCACAGGGGCCTGAACATTGAAAACCATTTCCGATCAATAACTGGAGAACCACTTGACCCAGAATGTTGAAACTTCATAGGATGATTGGTCATGAAGAGTAAATGAACCCTATTGATTTTGGGGTCACTGCGTCAAAAGTCAAGGTCACAGGGGCCTGAACATTGAAAACCATTTCCGATCAATAACTGGAGAACCACTTGACCCAGAATGTTGAAACTTCATAGGATGATTGGTCATGAAGAGTAGATGACCCCTATTGATTTTAGGGTCACTCCGTCAAAGGTCAAGGTCACAGGGGCCTGAACATTGAAAACTTTTTCCGATCAATAACTGGAGAACCACTTGACCCAGAATGTTGAAACTTCATAGGATGATTGTTCATGAAGAGTAGATGACCCCTATTGATTTTGGGGTCACTCCGTTAAAGGTCAAGGTCACAGGGGCCTGAACATGGAAAACCATTTCCGATCAATAACTGGAGAACTACTTGACCCAGAATGTTGAAACTTCATAGGATGATTGATCATGAAGAGTAAATGACCCCTATTGATTTTGGGGTCACTCCATCAAAGGTCAAGGTCACAGGGGCCTGAACATGGAAAACGAGTTCCGATCAATAACTGGAGAACCACTTGACCCAGAATGTTGAAACTTCATAGGATGATTGATCATGAAGAGTAGATGACCCCTATTGATTTTGGGGTCACTCCATCAAAGGTCAAGGTCACAGGGGCCTGAACATGGAAAACCATTTCCGATCAATAACTGGAGAACCACTTCACCCAGAATGTTGAAACTTCATAGGATGACTGTACATGCAAAGTAGATGACCCCTATTGATTTTGGGGTCACTCCATTAAAGGTCAAGGTCACAGGGGCCTGAACATTGAAAATCATTTCTGGTCAGTAACTTGAGAACCACTTGACCCAGAATGATGAAACTTCATAGGATGATTGGTCATGCAGAGTAGATGACCCCTAATGATTTTGGGGTCACTCTATTAAAGGTCAAGGCCACAGGGGCCTGAACATGGAAAACCATTTCCAATCAATAACTTGAGAACCTCTCAACCCAGAATGTTGAAACTTCATTAGGATGATTGTTCATACAGAGTAAATGACCCCTATTGTTTTTGGGGTCACTCCGTTAAAGGTCAAGGTCACAGGGGCCTGAACATTGATAACCAGTTCCGATCAATAACTTGAGAACCACTTGACCCAGAATGTTGAAACTTCATAGGATGATTGAACATGCAGAGTAGATGACCCCTATTGATTTTAGAGTCAGTCAGTTAAAGGTCAAGGTCACAGTGGCCTGTTCATGTAAATCATTTTTTGGAAATAACTTGAGAACCACTTGACCTACAATGTTGAAACTTAATAGGATGATTGGACATTCAGAGTAGATGACCCCTATTTATTTTGAGGTCACTTGATCAAAGGTCAAGGTCACAGGAGCCTGAACAGTGACTTGAGAACCACTAGGCCCAGAGTGTTGAAATTTAGCGGGATGACTGGACATGCCAAGTAGATGATCCCTATTGCAGCCAACCATCAGTGTCTCTTTGACTTTCGCTCCTGACACCCCTATTGACTTCTTGCCTATAGGACTTTGCATTTGGGGAGACATGCGCTTTTTTACAAAAGCATTTTCTAGTTTACAGTTCAATTCCAATAATGTAATCCCTTTTCTATCAAGTTATGTGATTTCATCTCCTATTTTGCCAGTTACTCAACAGTTTTAGTGACTTCATGAAGACTAGTGTATAAATTTAGAGCATAAAATAACAAAAAAAATCAGGAAAACGTAACCCCAAACTGTTAATGGTAAAAGTATGGTTCAAATTCTAACTGTTTATAAACATTTACAGTGTTAAAATTTAGAGTTCATATTTTTTAAGTTATCTGTTTCACATTTTATTGCAATTTGGGAAAGTAACTATAAATATTTTTTTCAAACCAACCAATCACAATGCAGGCATAAAATGATGTTAATTGGACGTTAATTGAGCCTGGAATTTAAAAAATAGACATTTTGCCCAGTAATGGAATAGCAGTAGTGAACGTAACTGTAAATTCAGTTCTGTGTACAAAATTTTCAAGAGCGCCTCATGATACTGATGGCGCCAGCTAGATGGTAAAAAACAGCTGGATTTATGCAAGTTTAAGGTTTATAATGGAAATTTTGGAGATATTTAGGACAAGTTTTTAAATGTAATCATTCTTTTAAACATTTTTAAATGCTTTTCCTATATTTTTCTTGGTATTGAATGTCAACAATGCATGAGCAAAAAAATGGTATAAAATTCATATGTCATACAGTTCAGCGCGTGTTTAAAATAGGAAAAATCGTGACGTCACGAATTGAGGAGAGGGCATGAATTGGGGAAACACAAGGATATATATAAAATTTATTATATTTGAGTTTTTGTGATGTAAACCGTTGGCCACCCATGTTTTACTGTTATTAGTTACATAATTGTACAACCGTCAACAAAAACGTCTTTAACGACTGTAATTATTTAAAGAGTCGAGTCTCCTTGTATATTCATTTTTTTTTAAAAATATGGAAAGTAATTTAAATCGTTCTTGATAATAAATAAAAAAAACACACACAATCCATAAAAAACACTCCTGTAGCCTATTACCTAGAAAAGCCTCTATCGCCTTAGCCACGCTGTAAATATGCTATGTAAAATACACATAATTTAGATGAATTTTTATCCTACTCATAAACTACCAAGTTGAACTAAAATGAAAATAAAACTGGTACATTCTGCAACATTACGAACTTTGTTGATATTTCAGTAAAATGGTCCTTTATCGAAAAGAAATTAGACACAGATAGTAAACCATACATTATCAAGAAATTTGCGGAATGTACACTGAACCGCTTTAAAAACACGTCACTTTTTGACGTTCAGTCAAAAAATATTGTGAACATTTGAAGCAATATTTGTGGTAGCAAAGTAATTATAATCCTGTTACTTATAAATTTTGTTGTTTAATTTTGAAATAATTCCTGTATTAAAACGGAGTAAATAATTTAGAGGTTATATCACGATTCCCGTCTGCGATAAATTCGATGCGATATATAAGGTCAATTACGATGAAAATCTATTCTCTATTAACTATAGGTCTTAAAACATTAATTCTTTGAAAGATATAGTCACGAGTAATGTTTACTTCTTTACATCTCAAGGCATACACTCTTTTCGATATAATGATAAAACTACCATCGTCCGAAGATAATCCCGTGAAATGTTCAGGACAGTTACAGGAAATATCAGACATTGTTTGACGGAAAACTAACTAACAACAAAAATTTCCGTAATCTGAACATTTTTTATTTTATTAGCACGCCCCAATGATTTACAAAGTCGCATTTTTTCCCAACAAATACAATTCATAGCATGAAAGTCAAAATTCCTAACCTTAAAAATTTCATTTTATTGCTACCAATATAGTTCTCTGTCATTTAATAAACATGTAAATTGTTATCAACATCTTTGGACATTATTAAATATGTGATATTCTGATTCCTGAAATGATGTCGTGTGTGTACTAAAATTAACAACTTTAAAGCTTGTTTAAGTTCGACTTTGCATATTTGAATATTTGAAAATATCCAGTGTTTCAGTCACGTACTATCGGGATTCAAATTATTTTAAATTTGCAAGAATAATTCTTATGAAAACCGATAACATTCGCGTTAGTTTTTACTGTAGCATAATTACTGGCTAAATGCGACTTTGAAAAACAGGTGTTTCATCGGATTAGTAATAATATCTGCTATATTTAGCCTTATTTCATTGTTCATTTTGTATTAAACGATGTTTTATGTATACTTTTTTTCTAAATTTTTAAATTTTCTAAATTCTAAATTTCATGGAAAATGTATTCAGTTCTCTTTGGTAGTTTTAAAGGCTACAAGTAGCGTAAAAAATAAAGTGATACAGGGTTATTTTACGGCAGAAGTAGAAATTTCGAAATATATCACGTTCTATATACAGGGTTATATCACATTATACAGGGTTATATCACGTTCTACTTGGTTGATTTGAATTATGATTTTAGTAAATCGAAATTTTAGGCAATTTTCAAGAAATAACCGTGGGAGGGCCCTTTTAATTACACCTGAAATTCAATGTTAATAAGCATGGGTTTTGTCTGCTTTGATCATAAAATATTAAATAGGTAATGACGAATGCATTACAAATCATTTTGATGAAAAATATTGAATTTCGCTGATTTGATTTGATCAGCAAATCGGGCAAAATTCCTTACTTTAACGAAGTTTGTGTGATTTTGTGACTTCCATTTTTGTACTGTGTGTAGTTATATGAATAGGCATTTCTTTTATAACTACTTTGTGTCAATTATGAATTGCAACAATCTAAGAAGTTTTTAATCAAAGCCCCAGCCTAAAAAGTAGTTATTTAGAGCTATGTAAGCGGAGCGTTTTGAAAGCGGTTCAATGTATTAATTGGATAACAGAATAATTTTGTTGAAATTTTTAATAAAAAACTGTTGCAATTTGTTTTTGAACAGGTGGGCGGGCGCGATTGGGATAGATATTCCACCCAGCTTGCCAGACACCATTAAAGCTGCACACCAAGACCTATATCCGTTCATCTATGTTGTACTCTGTGTTCTTGCAAGTATGCCAGTGTCAACAGCTACCGCTGAAAGATCATTCAGCGTAATGAGACGAGTAAAGACATACTTAAGGAAAACTGACCACTGGCAGGCTATCGGGACTTGGGCTGTTAAACGTCTACCGGGAAAAGAAACTGAACAACGAATTTGTCCTAAACAACTTCACTAAAAGGAAGAATAGGAAATTAGCTTGGTTTGATTTTTCTAATGCGACGTAACCACTGTATTTTACAGCCGTCAATTCCATTTTCTACCATCAGAACTATATACATATTACCAGACTTTATACAAATCAAAGTTATACCACTACCTTTTAGTAAACAACTTTTGCCAGGCCGAAATATCATTTTTTTGTGAGATTAATTAAGAAATAATTTATAGCAAAACAGTGCTTTATCACTATTTATACACGATGGGCGGTTATACGTCGGGAATAATAATATCACGAGGGTGCAACCCAAAGAAATTATTTTGGACGACGTATAACCACCCGAGTGTATTAATGGTGATAAAGCGCTGTTTTGCTATAAATTATTTCGATTCTAATATGTTCTTTATTGTAAAATTTGTATCAATATGATGGGACTGTTTCTTCGCGCAAGCATGGCGCCAATAGTAGGTCTATATTTATACATGCCAGGACCGGTGCGGCAGAATTCAGTTCGGGCGAAAATTATCGCGAATTATTCAGCAAAGCTACAATTAACTAAAATTAATTAATTGTGCAATGTGACATTTCGTTTAAAACATTTTATTAAGTAAAATATTTCATGGAATTTGAAAGCGCTACTTCTTGATGCGTACATGGCGAGAAATATCACTTTGACGTGACGTCAACATAATATCGTTGTGATTATTAAAACATTGTTAGTCAAATTAGAATATATTTTTCAAATATTGATTTTTTTTGTTGGAGAAATGATTAATTGAATAGTTACGTCGCGGAATATTGGAATTGTCTATGAGTACGGATCCGTACCTCTAGACTCCTATTCTAGAGGTATTCTCCTATTCTAGAGGTACGGATTCGTACCTCTAGACAAGCCTATTAGGGGTTTCCTAGGGGTACAGACCTCCATTTTCCCAGATATTAAGGTTTATTTACATTTCCAATTTTGTGGAAAATGAAATAACAAATAATACTTCATCAGAATTCACCTTAGACTTGGATCTAAATGGTTTATATACCAACGTTCACCCAATTGATTACATTTTCTTTCGAAACGTAAATAACCGAGGAACACCAAATAAAACACGAACTGGCAAAAAAAAAACATTAAAGATTAAACAAAATAATGTTAAATTATATTTGTGAAAAGACACACTATCTGTTTGGGGTATTTATATTTTCCACACATTTGGTAGCTGTTACGAGGTACAAAGCACGTTTTCACAAACAGTTTCTTTCACTTAATGTCGGTTAATTGAATATTATTAGTTCCGTGCCAGTAATCATTATAACTTGTTAAATAACAAAATAAATAGGTGCATTTTGCCCAATTCTTATTTTTTTTGTGGATTTCAAATATAATTCATTCAAGGGATAGAATTCACTCATTAATCAGTTATCAATTGTTTAGTTTACAACAAAGTAATCGGCACGGAAGTGTATTCACTTGGAGCTCCTCGGTTAATTAAGTTTTGAAAGAAAAGGTAAACACTTGGGCGAACGTTAGTATACGTAAACCATTTAGATCAACATCTTAAGTGAAAACTGGTTAAGTCTGATCTGTTATTTCATTTTCAACAAAATTCAAGATGTTAATAATTCTAAATCACTAGAAAAAGGAGGTCCGTACCCATAGAAACCCCTAACAGGCTTGTCTAGAGGTACCTCTAGAGATCTAATTCCTTACAAATTCAGAACGAAAATGTTTTAAATGACAGTATCGCGTGTAATGTCAAAAAAATCCACTTTGAAAAATAAAAATTATAACATGAAACCCTGGTTTTTAACACGTTTTATTGACTCTGTCTCGTGTGAAAATACTCCCAGATTGCACCAAAAATGTTCTAGCAAACGAAAAATTTTCGAAACCCCCTAGAATGCTTGCGTACATATTCTTCAAGCCCTAGCTACGCCCCTGTTTAGTGCTTGTATTTTTATTAGAAACTCCAATTAAAGTTGTATACAAATTTATACACCCCAAGGTCGTAACTGAGTCCTGTACACAACTGCACTGTGTGTTTACAGACGTCACACTACTGAAAAGAACATTAAATTCAAGATGAATTTGTTGACAACAAAATGCGAATCTGCACAAAAATACACATTCCCCAGCGTATTCTAGAAATAAACTCCTACTGACAAGAGACCTAATTCGGTCAAGTAGCTAATCGGACCCTTTCTGTTCTCCTAATAAAAACGTCTTGTTATATAAGTAACCAAAGTCATAAAATGGTCTATTTATGTTATCTTTAGGTTTTTTTCTACTAATGTGAAAAACACAAGCAAAACTTGTAAATGTTTAATAAAACACCAAAATGATTTTATTGCTGTTTTTGTTTACCAACTGCACATGGGTGATAAATGAGACGTGTAGGAAAAGTGGAAGCATTGGTTTTAAATATATAATTTACCACAAAGAAAGAATGAAATACTCGTGCATCGTCCTTCGATTTTTCTGTGCAATATACAATTTGAATAGCCCTATCCGCTTTAGAGCACATTCAGTCTACGAGAATAATTTTTGAGGCATGAAACCAGAAATACCTAAATCTTTCTTTCTTTATATCTTTGCATAAATCAACATTCTTAAAACAAACAACATTTGGCCTAATGCAGTGCCGTAACTACGTTGAGGCACACACAAGGTTAGCAAAATTCATTTAAATACATTTAATAAACATGTCTAAAAAATACACAATTTCTGTTTTTCAAAATTTCTCGGGAAGTACCACTGAACTACCAGCTCAACATGTATTCTCCAATTATCCAGGCTAGTAGGGTAGTCAGCCTGATTTGCTCAAACTTTTGTTACCTCTATATGGCCGCCTTGAAATACACAACTTCGTCTTGTAGAATTTTGCAGTGTCTTTGAGAGGACTCCTGAGCCCCGCATTAATTTATTCCGTAAGTCCACACTTTAAGATCCAGGTAAACGCTATGGATTTTTTTGTCCTAAAATAGCGTTTTTTTTGCGTTTTTTTTTTATCGAGATTCGATCTACGCTATAAGAACGACAAATATCACGGCTTTACGTAAACACAAATTTTACTACACATCTCTATAGCTAGATGTAGTTCGTTATATACCTCAATTACAGCACAATAATCATCTCATATCCTGGCTGTAAGACGGAGTTTTTATCAGCGGAAACTCCCGTCCGATGTGACACAAAATTGTGTCCTCCATCAGTGATTCATCTGGGTTTCGTGAATTGTCTTGTAGAGAACATGTTAACACAGAGATTCCGACTCCACTCTGGTTCGGTTATCTGCCCGACGTTACGTTGCATGACTGAAATAACTGAAAACTGTTCTAAATCCAAACCAAACAAAGAAAAAATTCTGATAGTAAGTCTTGGCCTCATTTAAAAGTCACCATGAATTTATAACTGTAAAAACACAGTAGAATGTAAAACACAGTAGAAATTGGCGATACAGAACCTTTATTCATAATCACCATATACAATATAATACAGTTATTCTGTAGTGGGTTGTTAAACGTTGTTCGTTGCCAAACTCAACTGTCGGACTGATACAGACGGTTTATGCATTTTAATATACAATATATTATTACTTTCACGTCCTTACTCTTAACGTTCAGATGTCAGGCTGGTAGTTTCAGAACGTTGAACAGCAAATGGCTGAATAAAATACGTGGTTGCGCTACTCGTCTTCAAAAAATGATGTTTATTGTGGGGCATGTCATTTGTTTGGCAAGACAGGAAAGATTAAGCTGCTAGTTACGATGCCGCTAACTGACTGGAGCAACATAACTAAGATAATAGGTATTTAGTGACTAAAATGTATTTCAAATAAACATATTTTTTAAAGTAGAAAGTATATCGTTTGACCGGTCACGAATCAACCAGCTGCACGCCTAAATCAATTTCAGAAAAAGTAAAATGAAATAACAGCCATGGAATTTAGCTGAAAACCAAATGATCGCAATGTGTAAAGTAACAAAAAAAAGTGGAAACTTCACAGGTCGCCCAACACGACAAAAACGAAAATGTTGCAGGCTCGGTTTGATTGAGCCTGTTCATGGACGGTAGTGGAAATGCATGCTACCGTCCACAGACAAGTCAGTCTTGATACTAACAAAATTGCGTTTGCAATCTCATTCTGCACTACCATTATGAGCCGGAGACCAGTAAACTCTGCATCGGAGCAGAGTCAGTTGAGTTCTGCATGTATGCCTAAAGTTAATCCTAGTGCATGACTTAACTCGCACCATTCGGCTTATTAAAGAAGTTTACAATTAATTGAAAGCAAATGCTTTTTTTTCATGACTTTTTATGCTATTACAGTTGTAGTAACTTATCAACGACTACTTGTGTATATATTAAAGAAGTTTACCATTCGTTTGAAAGCAAATGTTATGTTTTCATGACTTTTTATGCTATTACAGTTGTGGTAACTTTGTTAATGACTACTAGTGTATATAATTGCATTTCATCAAAACTATGTGTTACTTGTCATGGGTTAACTCCATGGGTTAAAATGATAATAACTAACTCTTGTTTTAAAGATCATTGCTATTATTTTAAAATGAAATTAACTCGGACTATTTACCTCCCTTAATTAAATAAGTACAGCCTCATATATTGTTTTGGTCTTCATTTTCGACTGGAGTGTCCCCGCCTTTAATAACTAAAATACTGTTCAAAAATGGCGTTCAACCCAAAACAAACAAAACTGACTAAAATATATCTTAATGCATTCTGAGAGAAAGACGACAAACTCACAAAACTTTGAAATTTAAAAATGCGTTTAATTCAGTGGTGGTGGTAGGAGTGAGGTTAACTGCACCATAAACCGGTTTAAGCTCCCCAGTGGTGGTATTGCCACTGGCCGTTTCAAGGCAGTGCCCCACTGGTTCCTTTATTTATTTGTTTTGTCCTTGTGTGTTTGTGTTGGTCGTGTGCTCGTCCGCTTGCTGGGTTTACATTTGGGGAGGCTGTGTAGGACCACATTCGTAACAGATCGCATTTGTAACAGATTTCGTACGCATGCGATCGCATTCGTAACAGGTAAAATGTGTTACGAATGTGTTTGTCAAAATGGGGGTTGACAATAGAAGCACATATGTATCATGTTGAGTTTTATACTGCAAATGTTTAATTAGTTGGTTGTCATCGCAACATCTTTAAACGACTGCCATAAGCACCATCACAAGTTAGCGTCGTCGTCGTCGACGTCAATAACGTCATAAAATTATTTGAGCCGCATCATGAGAAAATGGGCCTTCGGGAACTTTCGAGGCTTTGCAACCAGTGTGGGCCCAGATCAGCCTGTGCATCCGCGCAGTCTGATCATAGCCCACACCGTTCGCTGTTATTTCAAAGAAGGCTTATTCTACCTGAATATGAAGTTTTCTGACCCTAATTATTCAGATGCATAAATGCACAGGTCAGCCTTAATATAGAGTTTCCGGAAATTCACGAAAATGTTCGAATGTCAATTTTTCCGTGACTTGGCTCAATTGTTATTATCATTTCTGCATCCACTGCCACTACCACTATAATATGATTACAACTTCAGCTTCTTCTACTGTTACCTCGACTAGCTGAAAGGTAGACCCACATGGTCAGGTCACTGGTTCGAACCCGGTGGCGACATACATTTGTAGCTATCTTTCGTTATCCAGAGCTATCTCAAGTTGGAAGTTGCCATGTCCTGGGACAAATTATATACAACTTGTCATGGGCGGAGTCGTTAGCCTTAAGTCTATGAGGGCCCGACCTTGTGCATGCTGCGAATTTAAATCTATGAGATTTTAAGAAAATACACCTTAGTTTTTAATTACCCTCACCCCAATGAGCTCGCTCGTAAGGAAATAGGCCTTCGTTTATTAAAATCCCGCCGTGAAATAGCGGAGTTTGTGCGTTCGTGCAGTTATATATTGGTTCTTGTCCTTGGCATAACTTGCCCATACATTGTTAGATTTTTAAATTATTTGGTACAAATGATCAGGATCAGAACAATAACATTGAGCAGTCTTCGAATAGTTAAGCTAGTCACTATTTAAAAGTATACATAAATGTACATATACCCGGTGTTCTACGGAAACAAGCTTTTAGAAGACTTTCTATGTTAGTTGAGACTGCCTTGATCTTGTTTTAGTACATTTTATTTGTTGTTGAAGCGATACAACCAGCGATTTGCCGATTGTAAAAGTTGAACAGGGATTGCATGTGGTGTGCATCTTCCCCTTTAATCATACATATTCATTTATTCATGCATTCAGTAAAATGAAATCTTACAAACCAAAACCGATATGGGAAATTTATAAGTGATATATACATGTAGTACCATGCTACTATGAAAAGACCAGTCATGACAACGGTATTCTTTCCAAGTTTAATTGCCAGATAACAAACCAGTACCAAGATATTAACCTGGCCGGAAATATCCCTCTAATCGACAAGAGGGTAGTCATGGCCCACTTTCGCTAACATGAGTAATACTACACTAAACAGGTTATTAAATCTGCGTTTTTTGCCATTTCAGGGGCCATAACTCTTAGACAAATAGCGTGATGTGGCTATTCTTCGAGGAAAAAAAAGCAAGATGTTAATGATATATAATTTCAATGCAAGTTTGGTCAAAATCAAATAATAAATGTGATCTATGTCATGTTTACAATGCTAAAGTCAGCACATTTTGTCATTTTAGGGGCCATAACTCCAGGACAAATGGTGCTATATAGCTGGTTTTCGCAAGGAACCGGGATGGTATAGATATATAACTTCTATACAAGTTTGGTCAAAATGGAATAATAAATATGGTCTCTATTGTGTTCACAAGACTAAAATAAGCAAATTTTGCCATTTAAGCCATTACTCCGAGACAAATGGCGCGATGTGGCTGTTTTTAAAGGAAGTGAGATCCTTTATAAGTTTAACAAGGCAGCCTGAAAGACAGCTAAATCCCCCGCCACTGGTATGCATATTAAGAGGGTAAACCTTTGACCTTGAGCTGTGACCTTGACCTTGAGCTGACATGACTGGCCCATCATATTCTGCACATCGTCTAGATGAGGTGTTCATTTGACCTAAGTTTCATGAAAATCCTTCAAGGGGTTTAGGAGATACAGAGCTCAAACCTTTGACCCTGAGTTGTGACCTTGACCTTGAGTTGACATGACTGACTCATGAGTTCTTGATGAGGTGATCATTTGACTCAAGTTTAATGTAAATCCTTCAAGGGGTTTAGGAGATACAGAGTGGACACAAAATGGAAGGCTCAAAACTTTGACCCTTATTGTGACCTTGACTTTGAGCCGGTATGGCTTACTCATTAGTTCCGCATGTCGTCTTGATGAGGTGATCATTTGACCCAAGTTTTATAAAATTCCATCAAGGGGTTTAAGAGATATAGAGCGGACAAGAAATGGAAGGCTTAAACCTTTGACCTTGAGCCGGCATGGCTGACTCATGCGTTCTGCACATCGTCTTGGATAGGTGATCATTTGACCCAGGTTTCATATGAATCCTTCAAGGGGTTTAGGAGATACAGAGGGGACACAAAATGGAAGGCTCATACCTTTGACCCGGCATTGTGATCTTGACCTTGAGCCAACATGACTGACTCATAAGTTCTGCACATTACCTTGATGAGGTGATCATTTGATCCAAGTTTGATGAAAATCCTTCAAGGGATTCAGGAGATACAGAGCGGATACAAAATGGAAGGCTCAAACATTTGGCTTTGAGTTGTGACCTTGACCTTGAGCCGACATGGCTGACTCATGAGTGCTGCACATCGCTTGATGAGGTGATCATTTAGTCCAAGTTTCATAATTATCCTTGAAGAGTTTTAGGAGATACAGAGCGGACACGAAATGGTAGGCTCAAACCTTTGACATTGAGACAACATGGCTGACTCATAGGCACATCATCTTGATGAGGTGATCATTTGACCCAAGTTTCATGATTATCCTTCAAGGGGTTTAGGAGATACAGAGCGGACACGAAATATTACGGAAGGACGGAAGGATGGAAGGACGGAAGATGGAAGGTCGGAAGGGCGGACGGAGACCATCCCTATAACCCCCACCACGTGGCGGGGGATTAATAAAAATCAAATAATAAATGTAGTCCCCATTGTGTTGACAAGGATAAAATCAGCATGTTTTTTTTGCCAATTCAAGGGCCGTCACTCCAAGTCAAATGGTGCAATACGGTTGTTTTTTGAAAGGAACCGAGATCTTATAGATATATAAGTTGTGTGCAAGTTTAGTAAAAATAAACAAAAAATGTGGTCTCTATCTTGTTGACAAGGCTAAAATCAGTAATTATTTCCATCTCTGGGGCCATAACTTCAAGACGAATAACGTGATATGGATGGTTTTTGAAAGGAACCGAGATATCATAGATATATACACGTTCTGTGCAAGTTTTGTCAAAATCAAATAATAAATGTTGTCTCTATCGTATTCACTAGAAAAATGTGAACGTACGAACGGTCGGACGGTCGGACGACGGACGACGTACAAAGGATGATCACAATAGCTTACTTTGTTACTTCGTACAAGTAAGCTAAAACATGTTACAAATGTGTTTCAGATGTAAAAATGCACTTTATTGTTCATTTTTCCGATTGAAAATAACATGTGACAAATGTGATCAGATGTCACATCAAAAATCGGCATCGGTCACATTTGTCTCAAACATTGCTACAAATGTGCTTGATTTCTGTTACATATGCGATCTCATTTGTAACACGTGTTACATATGCGATCGCATTTGTAACACCTGTTACAAATGCGATCTGTTACGAATGTGGTCCTACAAGGCTGCGTTTATACAACGTGGCTTTCCCTGTTGGATATTCATCCTTGTTTTTAAGGATTAAACTTGTTAAAATGATTATATATTTTCATTCGGTTTTAACGAAACTTCTTTAACTTATTCTAAATTTCCGTTTGGTTTTGATGAACTATAATTATATGCTACTAAAAATAAGTAGAAAAATAATAAGCCATTCCTCTTTCCAATCAATTGGCTTGGACCTCTGAAAATCAAACTATTCTAGAAATTTCAAATATCTTCCAGCTGGTCATAGGAATAGTACTGCACACCACGAAGTCATGGAAGAGGCCGAGAATTAAATTGCTATCGTGCAAGGGAGAAAGAAGGGCATTATGTGTTTAATGATAACCTCCTATAGCACATTCGGTGAACGGAACAGACAGATCTTAGCCAGCCTTATGGATACAACCACAATTCATCAGAATATCACACTTCGTGGACACAAGGAAAAAGACATAAACTTCAAAGCTCTCCTGCAGAACCAAGCGAAACAATAGATTGTTGAAAGAATTGTTAGAATAGAGAAAAGTGGAAACTTCACAGGCCGCTCAACACGACAAAAACGAAAATGTTGCAGGCGCGGTTTGATTGAGCCTGTTCATGGACGGTAGTGGAAATGCATGCTACCGTCCACGCCCTCTAGCCCCGGGCTGAGCAGAACTCAACATTTACACATGCTAAAAGTTAGAGACATGTAATCAAACGGCGGTGAACATGGAACCTTCAATGATACACGTGTTGAGGCGTGCAATTCCATGAAGAGCGGCGTTTGGTCCCCAGATAAAGTAAAGGGTTTGCACCAAACGAGAAAACAATGGGCAGAACTAAACCAACTGGAATTTAGGAAGGGGATCTGAGGTTATGAAACCGCCGATCCCTGACCGTCTCCCGAAATACAGAACGAGATAATTGATATATTTGGAGATGTTATTGTTTGAGATATTGGCCCAGTTGTTCAAAACTTTCGTTAAATATTTAACAATGATATTTTCGTTAAATAGCTGAAGGCTCGTTAATTATTTTGTTAAATTTTGCTGTTAAACTGTTCGGTTGTTCAAAATTTTTAACAATACAAATTTTGTTAAATTAGCGCAGCTTCGTTAAATATTTCGTTAAATTTTTTCGTTAAAAAAATCTGTTGTTGGTGAAATGTTAGTACAATAATTCTGTTAAACTATGCAGTTTAACGATAAATTTAACGCAAATTCTAATTCACCTCAGCAGATACTTTAAAATGTTTGTTAAGACTTAACGAAGAAATTCAGGATGGCTACCATGTCAAGATATTTCCCAATTATTTTCAGAACTTGTGTATTTCACAACATTTCTTTGAAACACAGGCCTGAGACTTGTTTTGAGAGATTTTATCAACAGTTCTGATGATTTCATGTCATTTCATTTAGTTTTGAAAGACTGACAACACCAGACTCTTCAAGCATGCTATGTATAACTTAGTACAGTATAGTAGGCCTGTGTAAAATAAAACTGATATAAGATTAGAGAAATTTTACTACGGTATAGCATTTATAAAACAATATTCAATAAACAAATATTTCATCGTTATACTTCCTGACCTCGCTGAATTGGTAGAAATGCCAAATATAGTTTATTGGAAAAGCCAGTAATGCAGAATAAGAAAAAAGCAGGAGATACCCTTTCTCATTAGTTCAGAAATACATGTTGATCTCCACTTTGCAATCGTAAACACAACCTCAAAAAATAACAACAAATTTTGAAGTTGCTTACAACAATGAGAATATGACAAAGGAAACTCGATAGGTAAATACACAGTGCCTAACAATCAACTGTCCTAATTATTTTTATAAAAATCTCTGCTAAAATTCAAGTGCATACTTTTCTCTATTTACTAAATTATTTCGATTTTTTCTGCTTACAACATATCAAAATAAAAAAAGTGAATGAGTCCCTGACAAGAGTAACGAAAAAAACTTGATCCTGTGCAATTTCCCACCATCTAAAATGTTCTTTATTCTGTATAAAACTAACCTAGGTGTGTACTATGTATCTTTATTTCTCTTGCATAAACTGTTAATACTAATGAAAAACATATATCTAAGTAAGAAACATGCTTGATTCATGTGCTGTATTTATAAAAGGGAGGTAATAAAATTTGTTACTTATTGCAATTACATACCAACATTTAGAAGAATTAATATATAAGTGCCAATAAGTTTGGTAAAATATATATTTTGAACATGTACCTATAGTATTTATTTAAATATGTATTAAAAACTCTTTGAATTGCCAAAATAGATACAGTATATTAAAAAAATTGGACAGGTACAATATATGATTGACATTTATGATACTATGCAAAATAAATAATTTTATAATTATTAGATGTAGCATAATTATGATAAACTATAACATGAGTGTGACCAAAAGCTTATAAATCATCTGAAACAACCCCTCAAGTTAAATGTTGAGTGTCAAGCAAGGGAGTTAATTACCAGTACTTTTCCAACATCTTTGGTATAACACAACAGAGACACACAAAACCATGGTGTTCCATTAGGGCCAGAGCCTACTCCCAGTGAGCATGAAATGAGAAGGTACGACGGAAAGATAGCGACACGTGACAGTACAATGGCAATGCGCAACTGTACACTTGTGATAACACGACAGTATGAAGATGACGCAACAGTATGATGGCAAAGTGCAACAGTACGATGGTGACAGCCCGTAATATTGTTGTGCTTTGCCATCGTACTATCACACTTCGTCATCAGTGTCATGCTTCGCCATCGCACTGTCGTGCTTCACCGTTGTAGTATCACCATCGTACGGTCGCGCTTCACCATCGTACTGTCGCACTTCAATATCGTACTGTCATGCATAGCCATTGTATTTCTGTGCACCATCGTAATACTGCACTTCGCCATTGTATTGTCACACTTATCAATTGTACTGTTACGCTTCACCATCATACTGTCATACTTCGCCATCGTACAATTTTGTCTTTGTGCTCACAGGGAGCGGGCGCTTGCCCTAACGGAACACCTTACATAACCATTGAGCCATTGAGGCAGTATATCTTCTGTGACTGTTTATTTAATATTCTTTATTTTGATGCCTATTTGGAAGTATTAAGTGGTTGTTTAAAGCAGTTGACTGCTTCAGACAAGTTGAAATAAGAATGTGAAGTCAGTTTGGGAAGTTAGCTGATTGGCTGCTTAAGAAAAGTGGCTTCTTAAACGGTGGCCATTTAGGCCGGTTCAACTGTAGTCACTTTCAAAATAAATGTTTAGTATCTGTACCTACTTAGTGGTATGTGTTATGAAGAGTGTTAGCGGTTATAACACACTAAATAGTTTTTGTTCTTTATTCTATATAAAATTGACCTATTTCCAATGTCCGCAGCACACATCAGGTCTGTAAACTACATTTTCTTGAAGAATATTGTCAGTGCTAAATAAAAATCAAAAGAAGGGGGTCATGTTTGACGCAAGAAAAATATTTTCAGTCAAACACACAAACTGCAAAATCAGCTAAAAATGAGACCCCAAACTGGTGGTGTATGATCTAAGTTTCCATGAAAAATTTTGTCATGTTGTTATTTCATTATGAAAATGCTACCTACATGTCCAGCATAGATCTGCCATGTGATTTTAGCAAAAGAATTGCAAAGAAAATAAGGAAAGTGACTCTACAGAGCAAAAAAACTGAGGACAATTTGAATCTGCTATTTTGCGACTACCATTTTTCCACGCAATTTTTCTATTTAGTGTCTGTATGCCTAGAGGTAGGCTAGCCACTAGACTGATAGTAAAGAATTTGTCACAAAATTTCAGAATTTTGTGGTTTTCTTTTGTTTTCCATAATAGTGACAAAATTAGTGCCAGTCTATTTTACAGAATCTGATATTGTCTCAGAGAAGTGATGGTAATGTTGGACCTAGGATAATATAGACTGGCTATATTCACAACTTTAAAAACATAAATTAAATAAAAAAAATCATAGGAGCTAGTCAATGTTAGATGTTGCATGAAATTTTAAGAGAGGACCATGGATATGCATGACCTTAAGATGTTAATAATATGGTTACTTTATTCATTCAGAATATTTATTAACACAAATGCAGCCTCCAGAAATACTGCATAAGCATAACCATGGTAACTATGGTATTATTACATTTTAAACACCAACTCCCCACAACTGCAAATCAATTTATTAGCTTGTGTTTTTAAAATTTAAGTCATGATGTAAAATTAAAATTGTTGTTATATAGTCTCCTTAAAGATATATATAAAATTGTACTTTTTAATGACTGCCATGTGAATTAAATTATGGTATTACACCTAATATCTGATATTCATTCTAACAAATGGTTACTTTTTTCAGTCTAAATGTCTGATGATTTAGATTTACCCAGACATCTCTGTTACAGCTATAAGTTGAACTTGGAAATGAATTTAGGCTGCTAATATACATGCATTCTAACAACATATTTTTGATAATACATAATTCAAGTAGTTTGTTAAACACATTTTATGCAGTCAATGGCCTTTTACATATAAATCATTGTTATTTTATAAATCAAAAAAAGAGAAGCTATGAAATCTTACACTCATGACATGCAAAATAATGGGGACAGAATAGTTGAAAAGGATAAACAGATAAAGGGTTTCTAGAGCTAAAAATTAGTTAGTTGCTGGATAGTAAGTGGAGTTAAAATTGTTTAAATTTAACTATAAAACATAGAGAAATCTTTAACTTTAATCACTGAGCTGCTGCTTCCTGGACATGCCACATGCTAGTCCACTGGCAAAGTATCTAGCTATAGTACCTGCTTGGATTTGAAGTTTAATTCCACAAACATTACAGTGACTGTTGATATTAATTGCATGTACTGCATGCAAATGATTTAATGAAAGGAAAATTAAGTTGGACTTTTTAGTTATTTTTTCTGTCCACACTCATTTATACATTACATCTAGGTATAATACACCAAAAGAATTTTATTTTACAATGTGTAGGAGAATGTAATGAATGGTGGAGTAAGTCAAATGCTGTCAGATGCCACATTTACACAAATATATAGTTTACCTACTGAATAAGACTAGGGCTGATCTATGTTTCCAAATAATGCAACAAGATTTGAGAATATGATAAATATATATTTTAAAAGGGCACATATTTCCAGTTTCACTGTGAGTCTGTTGTTCACTGGAAAAAAGTAATAAGACAGCACAAAGTAGAAATTCATACACTTAGACAAGGAATTTTTCATCTATTTTTTTTTTTGTAGAGTTCTATCTTTTACCTTTTTACTTTGTACCTTTGAATGATATAATACAGAAATGCCAAATCCTTATTACTTTGTCAAAAAAAAAGTTTGATATTGTGTACATAGTAAATCAGATACATAATAATTCTGGTAAAAATTTATGATCACATATTATTAAATCAGCCGCATTTTAGCAGAAGAATTAAGCTATATTACATTTTGATATTTAATGTTTTCACAATTCATGATTTTACATACCTCCATGTGGTTTTATTCTGTCTAAAATCATAACATGGAATATTACTCTTGTGATAGTAATCACAGGCAATGAAATGGATTTTTAAATATATTCTATTATCTCCAAAAATTATTGCCTGTCAAAATAAAAGAAAATAACACAAGATATACCCCGAGGTAGGGCCTCAAAATCAAAGGGAGTTAATCCAGTCAGTACTTCCTTTGACATTTCATGGCAGATGTAGTTTTACATAAAACTGGAAGAATAATAAAAGTGCTTGGATAATAACCTTGATATAACTTGCAGAATTATACCTGAATGTGGATGTATTGCAAATAACTAGGAAATATTGGGATATGAAGTGGATAAACTTTGGAGAATAACAAAAGAGAAGCATTTTTTCAATGTTATAAGAGGAAGTGTAAAAAGTGATGTATCATGGGATATGATGTCCTTGTTAAATTTTTAATGATTCGTTAAAATTTTTAACGATTCGTGAAAATGATTTAACGCTTCGTTAGCTAACGAAAATTGTAACAGCACTGTCAACAACTGAAAATTCAACATTTCGTTAGCTAACGTAATAATCAAAATTTAACGACCGTTAACTTAACGATTCGTTAAATTTAACGAAAGTTTTGAACAACTGGGCCACTGTTGCTGCTTTCGACAAGGCACTATGTTTCGGGTTCATTGCCAATGAAGCAACAGATCTGGCCACGATCGAACAGATAGTACTGTGCATTCGGTAAGTATCGACTTCAAAAGACTTCAGTATCATAAATATGACGTATATGGAAACCACATTCAAAGGATTACAATTTGAACTTATTTTGTTTATATATATATATATATCCTTACATCTCATTTAAGTTATAATAAAAGATTGTGTTTTACACCTTACAATCTATAGAAGTTCGTATTTGCCGCTTACGGCATATTATGTGCTTCTTTATACAAAACGATTAAAATAAAGAGTTGAAATGGGCAATAAACGATTGTACAACTTCAGTGTCATAAAAATACGACAATATGCACTGCCTGCATTGGTAAGAATTAGTCAAATGCACTTTTATACAACTTTTTAATTGACACTGCACAGCATGTCAGGAAATATTGATATTGCAGTTTTATTTTGACACAGTTCACGTTTTGCTATATTCAGTTGTTTAGTTTGTCATACAACTTGATATATTAATCACTTTTGTTGTCTCCCTCCTAATGGTATCAATCCCCCCACAAGAACATGAGAGAAGAGAAACCATGTTAATATGATGAGGCGCCGAGTTTCAAAAGTATTTCAGATCTGTAACGGCAGCCTAACCAGTGTTCCTAAATTCTGTGCCAGTACAAACCTGTTCTCCGCAAAACCGTTCATGAACGTATGATTTATTACACAGTCTTTTATCAAATCGTCACTGAGAATATGAACCTCGCCCGAGGAACTAACGACTCCACGATCAGTAGATCTTGGCTCTCCCCACTGAGCTAAGCGGTTGGGATTTTTTAGTGTAATATGACGTGATCAGAATCAGAAAATGAATGTTGATGGAGGCAATATGAATGTTTTCAGTTCAACTTCACATCATACTGAAACCTAAAAAATCTTTACTTTTATATTGCATGTATTTTGTTTGGTGTTCATGATATGTATATAACAAGAGCATTCGATATCCTTCCATTGCAGATTTAACGATAAAGACATTGAAGCACTCAGGGAGGAATTCCAGGGTTTTGCCACATGTCAGTCCACCACAGGAGCTGCGTTAACTGATGCTTTTCTGGAAAACTTGCGGAACAGGAACATATAGCTTAGCAAAATGAGAGGACAGGGTTACGATGGAACTGCTATGATGAGTTGAAAGTAATTAGATTATAATTAAAGATTGTGTTTGTAATCCAATATCTTTAGGTAGATCTGCATGTTTGGAAAAACAATTCTTTACTTGGAAATTTTATGAATAAAATCTGGAAAGTAGATCCCTCGGAAGCACCGAGAACAAAGTAAACAGTGAAAATTGCAGACTCGGTTTCAAATTGATTGAGTCTGTTCATGAGCAGTAGTGGAAAATGCAACACTGCCCACGCCCACCATATTTTTTCAAAGTATAATTGTATCCTACGGAAATTCATGACAATGATATAATGCAAAAGCAAACATACTACAATGATCATTGGTCATAAAACAATTTAATATTTACTTTGAATAAAATTGTGGTTAAATAAATAGGGAACAGTATCCGCCGAAACTGGTGTTTCTTTTTCACATTACCGTTGTTTCAGCAGAAAATTGTTTAACAATGTACCCGATGATGCATCTGTATTATAATGCCACATTTCTTTCGGATTAAAAACATTTACGTCCGTTTAATGCATGTTTTAAAAATTTTAATGCAGCTTACTATTTCAAATTATTTTCATTACAACTGTTTTTTTAGAATCAGGAGTGTACAGTCCAGAGTCCCGAACCACAGTTTAAATCTAGCTATCGTGCATGTATCCAAAGAACATGATGGACCTGCTTTAAACTATAATTGCTTACGATTTTCATTACTCGGGAAAACGAATGTTGTGTTTCAAAGAGATTCCCGCTGAAGACCCTGTCACCACCGAGTAGATGGATCAGAACCTAATATGAAAACCGGTGGGCTTCACATGCTGATGCTCTGCATACTTTTCTGAGTGCCTTTGTCACGGTGGTAACTGCCCTTCATGAACTGGCCGCCGAGCTAGGG
The DNA here is from genome assembly GCF_021730395.1 of Mercenaria mercenaria. NCBI lineage: Eukaryota > Metazoa > Mollusca > Bivalvia > Venerida > Veneridae > Mercenaria > Mercenaria mercenaria. Next base: position 85,149,198 of record NC_069362.1, on the reverse strand, counting down.
TACTTAACGACGTTGGCTACGGTGGAGCACGTACTCTCAGCGGTAGTGCCACTATCGATAATGCTGCAGAAGGAATCGTGTGATTTAGTTCAAGCCTCTGTGGAGGAAAAAAGTTATTACCACACAGCTAGAGGCAGAACGTAACGATACTGATGACTGGGATGCATTGTTTGGAAAAGCAGCTGAACTGGCTGCTAAAGTTGATGTAGACATGCCAGTCATCAGCGCAACCGGCCAACGACACCGACATAGTTTTGGAAGCGTAATATATACCTCCCTTTCGTCGACCATTTAATACCGACTTCTGCAGGCACATGGTCGTTTTCATGCGCAATACCTTATACCCTCTCAGGTTAACAACATCACTGATGATGTTGTCAGTACGATTCACGCCGAATTTCTGCCTGATGTTGATCATGATATAGAAGTTTTCCGCCGGGAAGTTAGAAAATGGCAGACAAGATGGAGACTGTAACGCCAGAGCGTGTGAATACTTCTCTGGAGGAAGCGGTAGGGATGACGTCTCCTGACCTGTATCCTAATGTTAAAATGTATCTGGCCGTCTTATTATCCATGCCAGTTTCGACGGCAACTGCGGAACATTTTTTCTCTACCATGAGGCGAACCGCCTCGGTAGCCTAGTGGTAGAACGTTCGCTTCGAGTACGGGAGGTCGTGGGTTCGATCCCCGGCCGCGTCATACCAAAGACGTAAAAAAATGGCACTAGCAGCTTCAACGCTTGGCGCTCAGCATTAAGGGGATAGTGCTAGGACTGGTCAGCCCGGTGTCAGTATAATGTGACTGGGTGGGGTATCATGCCACGTGTCTACGCACTATAAAGTTCGGCATTTTGCTCACTGCTACAAGTAGACACCGTCATTTATATGACTGAAAAATTGTTGAAAAAGACGTTAAACCCGAACACACACACACACACACTACCGTGAGGCGAGTCAAGACATATCAACGAAATAACACGACAACAGATAGATTGTCAGGACTTGGCTTATTTAATCACCCCTTGGATATGGTGCCTGCTTTTTAATTTTGTCTGTTGGCAGTTCCTGTGATATGCAGGCTCCATAACCTCAGATCCCCTTTCTAAATTCCAGTTTGTTTAGCTCTGCTCATTGTTTTCTCGTTTAGGGCAAACCCATTATTTTAACTGGGGACCATACGCCGCTTTTCATGGAATTACACACTAGTGTAGCATTGAAGGTTCCATGTGCAACGCCGTATGAACACATCTGCGGATGTCTCTAAATTGTTTTTTGTACTTTTAGCAAGTGTAAATGTTGAATTCTGCTCAACCCGGGGCTAGAGGGCGTGGACGGTAGCATGCATTTCTACTACCGTCCATGAACAGGCTCAATCAAACCGAGCCTGCAACATTTTCATTTTTTGTTGTTTTGAGCGACCTGTGGAGTTTCCACTTTTTCTATTTTATTAAATATTTATAAAGAGAAAAAAAATTGCGGCGACCTGGTGGTAGACATTTCCCCCAAAGAAAAGAGGGGCGACTTGCGTTTTTGTTTAGAATCTGAATATCAGTTGTAATGAATTTATTCTAAATATTTATCAGAATTATGTCAGAAAATAGATCAGAAAATATGTTAATTATTGCTTAAATCTCACCAGAGACTACCATCTGTCGTACTAATTTCAAATATTTTCGCGGGGGAGACCCCCAGGACTTCCACCTTCGGGAGGAGAAATTCTTACTCAAACACCTCCCACCTAGAGTAACTCAAATTTTATTCACGCTGCTATGCCCCTGGTTTGATTATCTTACAGAAGTAAGAAAAACAGTACTGCTTGCCAGAAGCCTACTGTCACAAATTGACATACGGGTCTTATTTTATCTGTAGTGTAAATGCAGGTATTGCATCATCTTTTTGTAAATTTTTGAGTTATTGAGGTAAATGTCAGATTTCACGCCTGAAATACCTCTCTTATTTTTCTGTATTTCATAACTTAAATTTCCATGTAAATTTCATTAAATTCTGTTCAGTAATAAGAAAGTTGATATTTTATAAACTTCAGTAATTTATGTTTTTATCCCCAAAACCACTATAATGGGCCTCAAATTGTCAATTTAAATTCGCGCCAAAGTAGTTAGATTCCCCGGCTATATCGTGAATCCCGTGAAAATGACAATAGTCGGAGTCCACGGCTTAGCCGTGAATCCTATGAAATTTAGTATTTGGCGGGACATTATCCTTTAAATAGACTGGACTAGATATGCCTTGCGCACACCACCTTACGACTTTATAGACGAATCTATGTCTGAATTATTTTCTTGCTAGAAATTTATGCTCGATCGAGGTAAGAAATTTATTTGTTAGATTTTTGTATGATTTTTGCATTACGATTTTTTTTGGGTAAATTTTTGGTCATTCTACAGAATTCTGTAACATTTACTTTTCGGCATATGATTTTGGCTAGTTTCGGTATGTCAGGATGATTTATTAAATTTTTCAGACTTTTGTAAATTATTTCGAAAGAGGAATCTAAAATGTTTCATTTATATAAGATGTAAAATTTGTACTGAAATTTGTAACATGATATTTATAAAGTACTTTGTTTCAAAAACTTATGTCAAACATTTCGTTATTATGGAACGCCATTACTGCATTGTATTGTTATGTATAAATTTATATGGCAAGTCTAGTACCATGTATATATTATTGTAATATGAAATTGTGTGACAGTCTATTGCATACACATACAATGTCCGTTTTAGTGTATGGCATTATATATTATATGGATGCCAACTATCATATAACGTTTGATTTACATTGAATTTTGTTAATTTGTAGTTGTAAATAATAACTGCAGTTTATCATATCCGTATCTATAATGTTTCATCATATACTTTTCATATCTTTTTCATACTTTAACTTTAGTCTTTTAAGTAAGTAATTAATTTTGGTAATAATGGAAGTAATAAGTGACGTATTTTAATCATGTGACGTTTGAACTTAGTAGCACATATATTTTGTATAAGTAGCACGTATTATTTATGGGAGCCTACGGAGGTATGGTGTACCCAAAGGAGCAGTTTTATGCCCTGACTTATTTGTTTTGCTATGGTGCTTACCATATGTTATATATTTTAGCTTCTTCCGCCAGACGATTTTACCTGGTGATGTCATAACCCGGAAGTACAATGCCCGAGGTTCACTTGTCTTCACTCGCCTGGATGTGATATTCCCAGCGCAAAGCTTTCGTCCCATGGTTGTGCCGTAAACCGCAAAGACGATGATTTTTGTTATCCTCTGAGGTCAGCTCAGGGATGCAATCACCTACCACCATAGGGAGCCAATACGGAATCAACGTATTCACGGTTTAAAGGGACTGGATTTTGAGATATGTTTTGTTTGTGCTACTTAAAGTTCACAATTACATTAAAGACCTGTGTCACGTCAGATTAGAATGGACTATAAGAACTTTTGTATCTAGAGATACTGAACTTTCTTTTTTTTTCTTTCTTATAATCAGTTTTTTTTTCTTTTCATATCTATTCATTGTTAATAATCATCTTATGTAAATAAATTTGTAAATATTGTAAAGGGTGTTGATTTGTTTTGATGGTTACTGTCGCCGGTACGGCCTTTCCTGTCACACCTACAATGTTTTGCGTATCTTAGATATTTTAGCTAGATATTTTGCAAATACCTATTCTGAGATCACATGTAGACGAACTCCTTAGTATCACCAAATTGGTGAATCTCTCATTACAACAAGGTGTTTTTTTCTGTAAAATACAAACAAGCTGTTGTTAGATCTTTGCTAAAAAGCAGGTCATGAACTAGAGCTTTCCAACTATCGTCCTGTGTGTAATATATCAAAACTTATAGAGAAAGCTGTTCTTTACAGATTAATCAAACATGTAAATCAAAACAGTATTTTGCCTAAGAACCAGTCTGCATACAGGAAATATCACTCCTGTGAATCTGCGCTGCTTCAGTTGGTCCTTATTGCAATTGACTTAATAGCGGCTTTTGAAACTGTCGACAACGACATTCTGCTAGATGTCCTAAAACACAGTAAGGCTCTTCAATGGGTAGACTCCTACTTAAGGCCTCGTACTTGTATGGTTAATATCAATAATGCACATGCATCAGACCGCCATCTTGAATGCAGTCTGCCCCGGTCCGTGGCTGTATTTCAGTTCGAGTAACGTGTTTAATTACCTCCCCTCAAGCCGAATTACATTTTTATGTTAGAAGTACTTGAAACTGTATATCATATAGTACTAGAGATCAATCAATGACAAATAATAATCCTAACTGGTATTTACCTATGCACCTGTATGACACCAGTTAAAAGTTTTAAAACTTTGGTGATAAGTCACTTGATTGTAATGTCAGTTTTAATTGTGTTTGATATTTGTCCTTTTTAAGGCTAAATATAAGAGATTTTTTCTTCTTTTTATTCGATATGGTACAAATAACATTGTATATATATTTCAGCTTAAAAAGTGCATTTGAATTTATTAAATTAGACAGTGTTATATTTTCTGGTCCTTTTGGGATCATGGAGCCCATTCTAATCGTGTGTAATAGAGTTCCGCTTAAGCCGGTGCTAGGGGGAGTGAGAGGTATTGCATTTTCCATTATCTCTCATGAACAGACTCGATCAAACAGAATTAGTTTGCTTGGTTGCATTCTATGCTTCTACAGGATCTTCTTACAGATTTTATTAAAACATTTTCTGATGTAATAAAGTATACATGTATTTGATAACTAGTTCACTGTCATATAAATTCCTTCGGCAATCTTCCAGTTGTAATTGGGTTAAGTATTTATCAATGACTTGAACATACCTGCGGATGTCTCTAAATTGGTTTGGTATTTGTAACATGTGTAAATGTTGAGATCTGCTCAACCCGGGGCTAGAGGGCGTGAACATTAGCATGCATTTCCACTACTGTCCATAAACAGGCTCAATTAAACCGAGCCTGCAACATTTTCATTTTTGTCGTGTTGATAGGTAGAACTATCTGTAAGAAAGGCAACATGAAAATTGAATAAAATGTTTCAGAAAAGCTTGAACAACATGATAAAGACTGCTGTGTGGCGGCTGTAAAAAGTCGCCCCGACTTCCTCTCAGTGTTGTTATATTTTCTGGTCCTTCGGGATCATTGATTTTAACTCATTTAGATTTGAAAATTGAGTACTGCTTAAGCCGGTGCTAGGGGGCGTAGGCAGTGTTGCATTTTCTTACTTTTCTTACTGTTCATGAACAGACTCAATCAAACCGAGTCTGCAATTTTCACTGTTTGCATTGTTCTTGGTGCATCCGAGGGATCTACTTTCCAGATTATATTCAATAATATACTTAATCTTGAATGTTATATATAATCACTCTACATTAATTAGTTTTTATTTGTCTTTAAAACAGGTCATGAAATACGCTTTCGCATTATATTGCCTTTACATTTTGTTGTGTCTCCTTCAAAAGGCTGTTTTCAACCAAAATGGAACAAAAATGATATTTTATTGTGATTACAGATTTATAATGCATTTGATACATAAAACCGCTTTTTAACATACATGAGAGGCAGTTATGCGCACTGCGTAACACTGAAAAGCAAAAGTCCAGCAGTAAAAGCAACATTCAAATTCCGCAGCACCCCCTCCCCGCAACCCAGCACTCAACATGGAAATAGCATATGTACACAGTAATACAAGCGAACAAAGTTTTAGCAAAGCGGTATCAAACAAACCTAAAACATGCATGACGTCGGAACACAGTAGGGCACCGCCCTGGAACGTTTAATGGCAAAGCCTCCATTAGGGAGTTACCACTAGTTTACTGGCTCGAAATCTCACTGTTTAACCTCCATCATGTTCCTGTATAACAAGACATTGTTACTCCCCGGCAAGTGAATCTTTAATACACGAAACAGTAACCATAGAGACAAAATATACTCATGTAAACATATACATGTATAAATCAAATCACATTGAGCCGTGAACATACGTACTCGATGCATTTTCAGAATCCAGATCACCGAGATACATTACACGAAATGTCTAAACCTTCTTCATGCACCCTGTTTTCGTTGGAAAAAAAATCATTTTTTTAAACAGTACTCTAAGAATGCCAGACAGTTTAAGAGTCATCACGATAAAGTACCAAGATTTATTTGCTGTTGCCTTAAAGCTCTATTTTGAGAGGCTTTGATACGAACTGGAAATGAATCAATACAATATCAATTTAAAACTCATTCCGCTTTGTTACACGTTATATAATTGTTGTTCTGTATATTCAAGTTCAATACCATTACTCTTTCTCACGAACTTTTAGAAGTGCTTTATCGTATAAAGAAACACGCATTTAGATTTAGAATATAATAACCTTTCACTGGTTGAAAGTGCGGATCGAAATATCTGGCTCGAAGGTAACTGTTCTGGCGGTAACGAGGCTCTGCCGAGTTACTGCAAAATATTAGTTACCCGAGAGTCAGAATTATAAGAATCTTATATGACTGCCAGTGTAAATAAAGTCTGGAAAGTAGATCCCTCGGAAGCACCGAAAACAAGGCAAACAGTGAAAATTGCAAACTCGGTTTAATTGCGTCGGTTCATGAGCAGTAATGGAAAATGCAACACTGCCCACGCCCCCTAGCACTGGCTTAAGCAGTATTCAATCTTTAAATCTAAATGAGTTAAAATCAATGATCCCGAAGGACCAGAAAATATAAGACAGGATTTTCCCTAACCCGAGGCACAGAAAACCGAATGCTAGCAAGGTTTGTTTTATTGACAGTGTCCAGAGGGTTGATAAACATTTGCCTTACTGATGCAGTCATGTTAGATCATTTTTCTTGCCTATCGCTGATATCATAGCAACATTGTCAAAGATATAAATAACAAATCGCTCAAACATTATGACGTTATAATACAACGTTAAATTACGACGTCAATATGCGCACATTTAGCTTAACTTTTAGGTGATCTCATACCCGAATAAATCCACTCTAAGAAACTAATAGTTAATATTGTTTAAATTATGTTACGCAAATTACAATAAAGACCCTACGAAAAATAATAAAGATCTAGAAAATCTGTTTAATCTAATGAACACACACGTCACAAATCCCTCGAGTCGCAATTCATTAGTGTAACACATAGTTATCGATAATGTTTCTATTGAAGGATACCCTCTATAGACAGAATCATGAGTCAAATATCTGAGTGTTCTCCTTCTGCCGAATGAAGAATTGCTATCGAACTGGCTTCTTGTATGATTGATAAATTATTTGTCTTGTTGATCAGTCTCAAGACTCATAATAGCAATAAATATGTCAATACTATGGATGCCCTGAAGGGACTTCTCACTTCAATACTTTATCTTTCTAATCTTCAGCTGCCTTACTTTTTTTCTAAATTCATTACTTTTTAATTCTTCACCTCTCATTACAATTTACTTTACTTCTAATTCCCATCTTTACTTCTTACTTTCAACTTTCTGACTTGTAATTTCTTTACTTCTAACTTCCATGTATCAGATATTAGGTTTTAGGTAAATATAGGTTAGGATTATTCATTGTCAAATTTCTATCACCTTTGATCCAAGGTATTAAAACAATCATTTACAGATGTTGTAAGCGGTTCCTTTCAGTCAAAAGGGGAATCAGCCTTTCCAAAATTAATGAAAGGTCACACTACTATATTTCGACAATTGTTTAAGATAAAATTAAGAATACAGGATATTTTCGATGTGTAATAAGAAAATGATAATGCTTGCTGTTTTCCTTGTTTTGTTTTTTTTTTAGCTCACTTGTCACGTAGTGACAGGGTGAGCTTTTGTGATGACACTTCGTCCGTCCGTCCGTCCACAGTTTCTTGTGAACAAGATAGAGACCACATTTTGCAAGCCATTTTGATCAAACTTGTACAAAACTTGTATTGGCATGATATCTCAGTTCCTTTCAAAAACTGGCCAGATCCCATCATGGGTTCTAGAGTTATTGCCCCTTAAAGGGCCAGAATTTGCTATTTTTGTGCGTCAACAATTTCTTGTCTGCACGATAGTGGTTTCATTTATGCACACAACTTGTATCACCATAAGATCTTGGTTCCTTTCTTGAACTGGCCAGATCCCATAATGGGTTCCAGAGTTATGGCCCCTGAAAGGGGCAAAATTAGCTATTTTGACCTTGTCTGCACAATAGCAGCTTCATTTATGATTTGATTTTTACCAAACTTGCACACAACTTGTGTCACCGTAAGACCTTGGTTCCTTTCTTGAACTTGACAGATTCCATCATGGGTTCCAGAGTTATGGCCCCTGAAAGGGCCAAAATAAGCTATTTTGACCTTGTCTGCACAATAGCAGCTTCATTTATAATTTGAATTTAAGGTGGAGTGCGACCTTTAAATTTCTTTTTGATAAATCTATGAAAAATTAACGGAAAAAAATTGAGGATATTTCTGATTTATTCCAGTTTTCGGTTTGGCTCTTATTTAAGCCATATTTGTTTGTTGCGCTGTCAAACTTTGCCACTAACGGCACTTTTTGGGCGTCATTTCTTGGCGTCATTTTCATTGTTTCTGTACGGTTTTCAGCATATCCCTGTTTTAGTTGGAAGCGGACGCGAAATATCCTCACTTTTCTTCCGTTAATTTTTCATAGATCTATCTAAAAAAAATTTAAAGGTCGCACTCCACCTTAATCAAACTTGCACACAACTTGTATCACCATAAGATCTTGGTTCCTTTCTTGAACTGGCCAGATTCCATCATGGGTTCCAGAGTTATGGCTCCTGAAAGGGCCAAAATTAGCTATTTTGACCTTGTCTGCACAATAGCAGCTTCATTTATGATTTGAATTAAATTAAACTTGCAGAAAACTTGTGTCACCGTAAGATCTCGGTTCCTTTCTTGAACCGACCAGATCCCATGATGTGTTCTAGAGTTATGGCCCCTGAAAGGGTCAGAATTAGCTTTTTTGACCTTGTCTGCACAATAGCAGCTTCATTTATGATTTGATTTTAATCAAACTTGCACAAAACTTGTGTCACCATAAGTTCTCGGTTCCTTTCTTGAACCGACCAGATTCCTTAACGTGTTCCAGAGTTACGGCCCCTGAAAGGGGCAAAATTAGCTTTTTTGACCTTGTCTGCACAATAGCAGCTTCATTTATGATTTGATTTTAACCAAACTTGCACACAACTTGTATCACCATAAGACCTTGGTTCCTTTCTTGAAACGGCCAGATTCCATCATGGGTTCCAGAGTTATGGCCCCTGATAGGACCAGAATTAGCTATTTTGACCTTGTCTGCACAATAGCAGCTCATTTATGATTTGAATTTAATTAAACTTGCAGAAAACTTGTGTCACAAGAAGGTCTTGGTTTCTTTCTTCAACCGGCAAGATTCCATTATTGGCCCCTGAAAGGGCCAAAATTAGCTATTTTGACCTTGTCTGCACAATAGAAGCTTTATTTATGATTTGATTTTAACTAAACTTGCACACAACTTGTATCACCATTAGATCTCGATTCCTTTTGACGAAGGGACATATTATGTTATCGCCTCGGTGTCCGTCTCTCTGTATGTCTGTTGGTTAGCAGTTTCCCTTCCACTCTGTAACTCTTGAACCCCTTGAAGGATTTCAAAGAAACCTGACACAAATGTTCACCTCATCGGAACGACGTGCAGAGCGCATATTTCGGATGGCTCACTTCAAGGTCAAGGTCACACTTAGGGGTCAAAGGTCATATGACTTTGTTTTGTGTGTATATTGCTCTGCCTTGCGTCAATTGCAGTGCTCTTGTTTTTATTTGGCAGATCCTTTTGTTGACATACAATATTTTTTTCCAATTACTTCCCTTTTATGTTACTGTAAATAGCTTACTTAGTAACATTTTTTATTATTGGCCATAGGGAAAAACCGAGACCACTTTTCTGTGGTAATACATGGATGGTTCCTCCAATTTTTAGGTGTATTTTGACATTTCTGTACCTTGTAAGAATTTTTTTTTCTTTTTGGTTAAATTCTGCCCTTTGTTGTTCCTGTCCTTGGACTTAGATGCTTTTTCTGAGGACTTAGATTAATTTTTAATTTTTTCCCTTTGTTTTTCCTGTCCTTTGGGCTTCAACAGTCAAAATTTTGCTCCTATCCTCCTCTGATGTAATCCTTCGGGCATGAAACTACTGGCCTGATTTGAAAATAATTTTATTTGAAGTAACTTTAAGAAAATTTTAACTATATTTTCTCATAATTCTTTTGATTGAGCTTGATTATGATTTTTGACCTTCTTGTCCTTAAGTGCAATGATAACAGGTGAGCGATATAGGGCCATTTTGGCCCTCTTGTTAAGTGTTACCACTCTTCTGATTATGAATGTCTGGTAATGTATTTGTTTATAGGTTACCGAATCGTAAAGTACTAATTTTAACAGTAGTCAAACATTCTTTTATGTTTGCAATTGAAACAAGATCTGCTATAAATATTCTCGGCTACAAGTGTAGAGATTTCTTTGGAAGGTATGTTGTTACTACTCTGTATCAGAGAAACAATCACGTTTGTATAATTAATCTATTCAATAAGAATAACTCATCTTTACAGACATTTTTGTTAAGAAAATGTTTCTTGCTATGTGTATGGCCGTCTTGTCTTGTACCAGAGGAGTGGCTAAGGTCGCTGCATTCGATTAACTTGACCGTCATAACTTTGTGCTAGAAACCTCGCTTTGAGTGTAGAACTCTTATTGTGGAGAACTAATCCAGCTGGTTTCCGGAAGGACGGTGGTCATACCTAGGTACCAGTCCATGCTCGGAGGGCCAATGGGGTCTTCCGCCAACATTAAAATCTGAATGGTTGCAAACATTAAAAGTCGCCATAGCACCTGTAGCCTATGATGTTAAACCCAACAAACAAGCAAACAAACAAACTGTCTGGAACTTGATATAGAACTTACGAAAATGTGTCAATGACTTCCTTAAGTATGATGTTTTAGCAAGAACTTATTATTATAATTAAATGTATAATAGATAAGTGTTATGTTTATGTCTGTCGCATTTTAACATCTAAGACAATGATATTTTACATGAACGTGTCCGTGCTGCTTCAAATAATTCGCAAAAACAAACGTCTTTTATTTATCATACACTTGTACTTTCTTAAAACATCTAAAACATTAACATCTAACGAATCTAATTTTCCTGTTTTATCGTATGAAAATAAACTGTTCAGTATTTATCGAATGGCCTGTAGAACATAAGATATTAATTTGAGAGGCCGACAGAAAATCACTTGACTGGAAATGAACTCATCTATTCGCCTACAAAGGGTTACAATAAATTATGTTGAACTTGATCAAGTACAAAGGAATGCAATTTCATGATTTACAGTTATATATTGATATATTGATAACTATTAGACTTTCCGGCTACTATCTGATGTATGATTGCGGAAAATCAAAGAAATAGACAAACTTGTTTTGATTGTTTGTGTTTTTCTCAGAAATCAAGCTACAACCAGACGTTTCAGACGAATTGCTCACATTCACGATGTCTGCAAATTTCGTTATCTAAGTAAACATTATTATGTGTTGTACGTTTGTTCCTCCCAAATTTATTTTTTGGGGAAGGAGCACTTAGAGTTGCCTTTGTCCGTACGTCTGTGAGGAAGTCCACACGTCCATGGATCCGTCCGATTTTGTATCATGAATGTTTTATAAAATATTTGACATAGAGTCATCAAACATTATAGAATTGATCTTCGATATAGAAAGATGTGTATCGAGTGTTTTGGGGGCACAGCCATGTTCAGCTCGTTTTCATGACCTACAATGACCTATGCTACGTGATTAATATATATGGCAAATCAGAATTTTTAAAACTATCTTATGTATTTTAAATATGCGGAACACTTATGCACTGGATGGAACTGTTCGGTTTTTTATGCCCCCACTTTGGGTGTATGTGTGTGTGTGGGGGGGGGGGGGGTATATAGATTTGTCCTTGTCCGTCCGTCCGAGAATGTTGTGTCAGGCCTAGCTCCAAAAGTATTTGACGAAGAGTCACAAAACTTTACAGGAATGTTGGTCAGCATGTGTAGTTGTGCACCTGGGGTTTCGCGTCCGGATTCATTTAGTTATGTAGAAGTTATGGTCCCTGACTTTGTAAAAAATGGTCATTTTAGTGTTGTGTCGCGCCTAGCTCCAAAAAGTATTTGACGTAGAGTCACGAAACTTTACAGGAATGTTGGTCAGCATGTGTAGTTGTGCACCTGGGGTTTCGCGTCCGGATTCATCCAGTCATGTAGAAGTTATGGCCCCTGACTTTGTAAAAAATGGTCATTTTAGTGTTGTGTCGCGCCTAGCTCCAAAAGTATTCGACCTAGAGTCACCAAAGTTTACAGGAATGTTGGTCAGCATGTGCAGTTGTTCACCTGGGGTTTCGCGTCCGGATTCATTCAGTCATGTAGGAGTTATGGCCACTGATTTAGTTAAAAGTGGTCATTTTAATGTTGTGTTGCGCATAGCTCCAAAAGTATTTGACCTAGAGTCACCAAAGTTTACAGGAATGTTGGTCCGGATTCATTCAGTCGTGTAGGAGTTATAACCCCTGACTTAGTAAATAATTTGTCATTTTAATGTTGTGTCGTGCGTAGCTCCAAAAGCATTTGACTTACAGTCACCAAAGTTTACAGGAATGTTGGTCAGCATGTGCAGTTGTGCACTTGGGGTTTCGCGTCCGGATTCATTCAGTATTGTAGGAATTATGGCCCCTGACCTGGGAAAAAAATTGTCATTTTAATGTCATGTAGTGGGGGCATCTGTGTCCCATGGACACATTTCTAGTTTACTCTGTGTCATGCCCTGAATGACATTGTCAAGTGTCAACAGTTTTACAAGTCAGTATATTTAGCAAGCATATCGGTATGTTAAAAATATAATAAGTATATCTAATAAATACAATACAATTCCGTTAAAATAGTATTTTTGGAAAATTTACAGAATAAACTGTGTAAGGTCGTATATCTAGTACTTTCTACATGTGTCATTAACAGGTGCGGTTTTCAGGCGCAATCGATTTGTCTACCAGGTAAAAAGGGTTTATGGTGACAATCTCTTCTCTTGTTAGTAATAATCTAAGGCCAGTGTCATGCATCATGTTTTGTCGTTTACTTGTCAGCTATAGCAAGGACCCACTTCAGATATTTAATTCCAAATACAAACTTCCTGCACTGCAGTAGATCTCGAATATATATCAAACAGGAAATGCCATGTTCCAAAAACAAAGCCTCCACACAACGAAACCCACAGCACGCAGACGTGCCCACATACACAAACGCAACACAAACACACAAAGCAAACACACGAGGACAAAACGAACAAATAAAGGAACACAGTGAACACGTGCACATAACTTATTTCCAAGTACACTGCGCCGACCATCTTTTTACAGATATTTCTTGTTACATGTACTTAGTCAGACCAGAGTTATGACCCCGGCTTAGTTAAAAATGCATAAGGAACCTTATAATTTGTGCCGCATGTAATCTTAAGGGACCTAAAAGTTTGTTTCGCTCATGTCTCGAATGGAAGTAGGTTCTTGTTTCAGTAAATCAACTATTCCGTTGATTTATAGTTCACTTCATTTTAATACAAAACCGATACTAGCTTTGATTACAAGCAATGAAAGACGAGATACGCTTTCCTTACCTTTTATCTTCCTAATACAAAGTTGAGGAAGTTCTCTAAAGTCATAGAAATATTCCGGCTGCAAACATTTAGCGTTTGAAAAATGTATTTGCAGTGGTATTGCTTAAAAGTCTAAGCTTTGACCATTGCATGGCCGAGAAAATTAGATAACACACTAAAGCTCAGTTAGTTACGGGACTATCTATTGAAATCTGAAGCCAGTGCTTAATACTAATTCACTACCTTACTTAAAGAGATTATTCAAGAATGTCATTTGTTTAATAATGGCTACAGCTAATAATGTAGGTACCATATTCCGCATTGATCCAATGAAACTTTTCTCAGGTCTTTTACGTAATTTAATAAGTTATCCCAGAAAACAAATTTAAGTCGTCGAAATTGATTGGGTTCCTTAAACCAATTTCTAATTAACGCTCTCTTTTCGACAAAGGGTAAAGTTTATTCCCTGCAGGATCGCAGTTTGAGAAGATGCAACCTCAGAATATCGACAGTTTAAACTACTAGTACTGCACAACTAGACGAGATTTATTACACGGGAGAGAACTTGCGGAAGGTTCCTTTAATTTATATAATCTGTTTAACACAGAAAATTTAAACTTGTCTGACATTTTCTTTCAAAGCAATATATTCAGACCATTGATTTTGTTTCGTTTTCATAACAGTATTTTTTACAAATTACAATGCATTGTTTACCGAAATAATGTATATGTTTTATGTATAATATATATATATAGAAAGATTTGGTAATTAAGGATACAGAGAATGACGTCAAACACAATTCCCATATTAGCAGAAACAAATACCAAGCCCTAAATATCTAATGAATTATCTTAACCATATAGGTCTTGCTATAGTCGTCTGTATTCAGGCACTGTTTTCCTCACAGGTGGAGACCTAAGGACATTCACATGTATAACTATATCCCTTTTCTTCTCAAAGAATATTAGAGCAATGAGGAAGTTGAATGTGAATTTTAAGACGGAAAATATGTTTGTAAAACAACTAAAATAAGATAACCTAGTCGGTAATCAGACTAGTGTTATAGAAACAATCGTACTTCCAAACATTTTATACATAACCATAAAAGAACATTGCATTCATGGTAATTGACAGGGTTTCACCCTTTGAGGTCTCCTTCACTTACTTATTAATCAAAAGATTGTGTTTTTTCAACAAACGTTTACTAAACATGTCAAGTTTAGTCCCAGGAGTATTAAGTTTGAGAAGAAATAAGCAGTCGAACAGTTTTGTGAGTTTCATCGTTCATGATGAACGTGTTTCATTTCAACACTTAGTAATCCATGATGTTTAAATTAAAATTTGATTAATCAAATAACTTCAGTAGCAGATATTCCTTCTCATTCAATGGTAAAGAGGCTTTATAGAGAAACGGTGTGGCAATATTGTGATATTGCTAGAAGTTGAAAGGTCGTAAAGCTAGAGATTTCATTGAAATATAACTAAATCCCTCAGTAGAATACAGTAACAACTTATATTCAAATCGTTTGTAATGCTAGTCGCTTTGCGTTAATTTGTCAGTGATTAGTTCGTATAAATTTCTCTACATATATCATAATTTATAATGCGAACTTGTATCCTCGCGGATCTCACTTTTGGGAATGTCAAATGTTCTGAATTTAATTATATCCCTTAATGCAAACTATCCCTATAAATTAAGTGTATCCTTGAGATCCAGTTAACTTTCAGAGAGAGAAAATACATATTCTCTGGTCCCAATCAATTAAAAAGACTAAAATATCACTGCTGATTTGTGAGACATGATTAACAGAGATGTGAGTACATTTGTAAATGTTGAACCAGTGCGAAGGCATAGTACAATTCGGGCGTGTACGAGACTATGTAAAACAGCATCGAAACTAATCTTATTGGGTTAGTGGAATTGTTGTGGAATGTACATGCTCGTTTGTACTGCTAGGCGTAATTTGTCTGGTATATTGTGGTGGTGATTAGTTCGTTTAAATTCTCATTTTCAAAGACACTAGATCAAAAAAGTGTCCAAGACCGTAAATGATAATTATAGACTAACAAAGAGTTAATAATTTTGATATAACAACACACCTAAATCATTAAAGACGTTTATTTTATGTTTTCCAGTGAATTATAGAGTTTTCTCAGTGAAATAAAAGTGATAATCCAGTTTTTAAACAGTAGATTATCATTTTTATTTTTCACTGTTTTTGCCGATCTAGTTCCGGTCCTCCGTCCCGATTGAAGTCAAATTGTATACCGAGCGTTATGAATACCGGGGACCATAATGACGATGACGTCGTTAAAATGACGTCATTTGTGTTATGCTTTCTGTTGATCTTTCCCGCGATTTTTGACATTTTATAAATTACGCAACAAAAGTAGAGTTTTACACATGAAATAAAAAAATTTGTTTGTGTCAGTGAAATATAAATTTTATTTCACTCGTGAACACCAAAAAAGTCATTTTCACTCGTGGCTATGCCACTCGTGACAATATCAGTTTTTGATGCTCACTTGTGAAATAAAATTGATATTTCACTGAAACAAACAAATATCCTCTAGATTCTCTATTTATTTTCTTGCAGTGTGATATAAATCGTTACCTAAAAGGTATCAGTTCAGTCAATATTCAAATTTCAGTATCTTGTGGTTTACTTGACAATAGATACCATGCATCTTTGTCTGTAAGTACTGGTTATCTAAACATAGAACATTTATGATTTGCTGTCTGTTTACGGAAAAGCAGTATGCAGCATATTTTGTAAAAAGATTTTAGAGTTTCAGATAGAGCGCGTCTAACTGGTAATCAACAGTTCTTCTAAATGATTAGTAAAAGAACGTACTTGATAAGCTACAAATGGGTTGAAATATTAAATCAATAATATGTTTCTGGGATTACTTATTTATTTTAACAATCTGGGCTCAAAGGATAACAAAATGATTTCATAAGGAAAACAACTAGAGCGAAAGGGCTCCTTAGTTTCGACTAATGCCCATATTTAGGTGAGATAGTCCATTTTATGACAGTTTATATCATTTTCCTTTGGTGTCATTCTGTATATTTCCTGCCTTTTATGAATATTAAATTAAATTATATATAGAAATATTATCGAAGCTTGAATCACACACTAATAAAAAAACAACCTTCAATCTGATACTGTAATGACATACATATCAGTCGGAGTGTTTTGTGACAACCAGACACATGTTTCATTGAACTTGTTCGCCGAGACAGGGAGATTCAAGTAATTTATCACTGAGCGAAGCTATTGCGTAGCATAGAGCCAATCTGAGGTTCCGTATCAGTACACCCTATTTGGGGGTAAGAGGTTTGACAGTACTAACGTATTTAAACACCCAAGTGCTGGTTTTGCTACTGACCGTTCCCAGGCGGAGCCCTGCTCTGTTATTACTTGACGGTTTTGTCTGTGTTTTATATGCCCGTTTTTTAATAAGTTGCGATGTCCGTGTGTCCATCTGTCTGCTGGTCCATCCGTCAACACTTTCCGTTTCCGAACTCTTAACCGGAAAATATAATAGGTTAAATAAAATAGTCCTAGAAACTATATCATGTACGTCTACAGGCCGTACATATTTTAAACTTGACTCTACTTGTGCAGCGTCTTCGTTGTATTTCGAGTCAGTAGGTCAAGGGCACAGTGATTGGGAGACAAAATGGTTTCTGATCTCCAAGTCATAAAGTAAGATAGTACTAAATATAACTAGGATAGATCCTTTTTTGAATCAGTGGTCACAGTTGAGTTGAGGTCACAGGGATCTGATTTGTCTTCTGGTTATAGTTTCGTTTCCAGTCTGTAAGTCAGACGTAGCAACGTTTTACATGACTAAGTACCCCTCGAATAAGATCCCTACTGATTTTGGGATCGGTGGCTACACGTACCGACATATCTCCCAAAACAAGGATAAATATCACATAGGGAATGCCATGTTTCAAAAACGCAACCTCCAAAAAACGAAACCCACATTACGCACGCACGCACACACACACACTCGCATAAAAGCAAACACACGAGGACAAAACGAACAAATAAAGGAACACAGTGGGGCACGGCCTTGGAACGGTCAGTGTCAATAAACCACCGACTGGGAGTTTAAACCGGTCTACGGTGCGCACCCAACCTCACTCTTTCCCCCAACATGTTCCAAAAACACGGGATAGTGTAACTAAAAGTAACCCCCACCAGGTGAATCCCTAAAACACGCAATGGAAACAAAAAAACATTATCTTGTTGAGTGTCTTGCTACTTAGTTTTTTTTCTTAGTATCCCTCATATATACCAACACATACTATCCCCACTCTCCCGACCCAGTTTTCTTTTAGTTTTTATTTCCCTTAATTGATATTGTTCGCTTAGTCTCCCTCATTCGCATTCAATTACTTTTACTTGCTTTTTTTTCAATTTGATACAATTGTTTGCTATAATTTTCGAATGCTGCAAGTAAAAATCATATTAGCTGAAAATTCAGAATAATGACATCTCTAGACATATATCGCAGATTCTCCATTGTACTGCTTATATGGTAAAATAAAGGAAACTTTACGCTTAAATATGTAAAAATACCTTTCTGTCATTCATGTGTGGCGACCGTAAAAAGTCGCCCCGACTTCATCTAAGTGTGTTATATTTTCTGGTCCTTCGTGATCATTGATTTCAACTCATTTAGATTTGAAGATTGAATACTGCTTAAGCCGGTGCTAGGGGGCGTGGGCAGTGTTGCATTTTCCATTACTGCTCATGAACAGACTCAATCAAACAGTCTGCAATTTTCACTGTTTGCATTGTTCTCGATGCTTCCGAGGGATCTACTTTCCAGATTTTATTTACTTCACAACAGCGAGTGTTAAGTGCTGTGTGGCGGCCGTAAAAAGTCGCCCCGACTTCATCTCAGTGTTGTTATATTTTCTGGTCCTTCGGGATCATTGATTTCAACTCATTTAGATTTGAAGATTGAATACTGCTTAAGCCGGTGCTAGGGGGCGTTGGCAGTGTTGCATTTTCCATCACTGCTCATGAACAGACTCAATCAAACCGAGTCTGCAATTTTCACTGTTTGCATTGTTCTCGGTGCTTCCGAGGGATCTACTTTCCAGATTTTATTTACTTCACAACAGCGGGTGTTAAGTGCTGTGTGGCGGCCGTAAAAAGTCGCCCCGACTTCATCTCAGTGTTGTTATATTTTCTGGTCCTTCGGGATCATTGATTTCAACTCATTTAGATTTGAAGATTGAATACTGCTTAAGCCGGTGCTAGGGGGCGTGGGCAGTGTTGCATTTTCCATTACTGCTCATGAACAGACTCAATCAAACCGAGTCTGCAATTTTCACTGTTTGCATTGTTCTCGGTGCTTCCGAGATATCTACTTTCCAGATTTTATTCATTACAAACGTATACTGCTTAAAGGTTGTATCATTTAGATAGGAAACATTCAAACTGTATATAAAAGACATTTTAATGACAAAAATAGATACCTAATTTATTTTGCGCGGAAAACGTACACATTTGCTATCATACAATAACTTTCAGATATTGACATAGATAATTGTTGTCGGATAACCATAAAGTATATAAATTGTATCGCATTTTGTCTTTTATTGAAATAAGGCAGTCTGAATCAACAGACGTTTGCAAAACCAAGTTTTAAAGGTTTGCATACCACTTACAGAATTGCAGCATACTTTCAACTTACTTTCAGCATATTTTAAATTCTATTTGGCTTACTAAATGTAAACGCAAAAAGCATGAATGCAGCATTTTCAAATATTTAAATTCTGTAGTAAGTGCGGTGTGCTGCAAATAAATAAATGCAGTTTTCTAGCTTGCATGCAGTATGATTCAAATATTTGAGGTATCCAATATGAAGCTTCCACTCAGAAGTTTTTGTTAGATATTAGTTTTGTGTAAAATCCTCATCAAATAAATTTAACAGAGTTATATGTCATGCATACAAGTCATTTGTTGAAAAACTTCCAATTTGTATAGGTGACTATGGCCGTGTAGTCATAGCATATACTTCAGAGATTTTAAAGGCATGACCAGGAGCGAGCTGCGACTTGGCCGATAGATACCTCAATGCACCAGAAACTGTATGGAGGCATTGAGTATCTGCATCAAACCACGACTTTCATCGAGGCTAATGGTCTGGCAGTGTAGTCGCGAACGAGAAGAAGTATAGGTGACTACACACTTATTACGTGTGTGTGTGTGTGTGTGTGTGTGTTCGGGTTTAACGCCGTTTTCAACAATTTTTCAGTCATATAAACGACGGTGTCTACTTGTAGCAGTGAGCACAATGCCCAACTTTATAATGCTGCCTCACTGGAATATCACGCCGTAGACACGTGGCATGATACCCCACCCAGTCACATTATACTGACACCGGGCTGACCAGTCCTAACACTACCCTCTTAATGCTGAGCGCCGAGCGAGGAAGCTGCTAGTACCATCTTTACGTCTTTGGTATGACGCGGCCGGGGATCGAACCCACGACCTCCCGCACTCACAGCGGACGCTCTACCACTAGGCTACCGAAGCGGTCACACACTTATAATGTCCCTAGCAAAGCACGTAATACTTTTGTACAGTTATAAACTTAACACGCAATATTGTTTATACAAAAAATATGTTTATATTATATTTATATAGCTACTATGAAGTAATTGTTAATATGTTTAAATATGAATTTGGGTCCAATTTATATATATATATATATATATATATATATATACTAAAAATACTGCATTTATGCTGCAAATGCAGTATATACAGAAAATGTTGGAAAACAGCATGTTGCAGAATGTGGTGCATATTTTTTTAATTTGCTGTTTTTCAACGTGTATCTGATTAATCGCAGCAATTAATATTCAGTATGTTCAAAATGTATCAATCATGCTGGAAATACATTATATATATGGATACTGTGGGTAGATTATTGTTATAGATACTTACCTTTATAGTGCTGAAAAGCTCGCTCCGCAGCCGGACTTATAATGCATTACTAGTATATACTGCAAATCTATTTTCCAGTATCTATCCATATGTACTGCAAGTTTCGAATATCTAAATAATATTTGATATATACTTTATGTATCCATGCAAGATACTCCATCTATACAATCATATGTATTTAAGATTCCTTACAGTCAAAGTATTATTTTATAAGTTAAGGAATATGGCCAGATATAATACCTCCTTTTCAAGTATCTTATATTTAAGAAAAAGTACTTGAACTGTTCAAGAGCAAGTTGTAAATGTTAAAGGATTTGTACTAGAACAGTAGGTGAACATATTCTTATTACTATTAAAGACGATTAACGTGAAAATATTACAAATGAAGTTCAAATTCAGGTCTGACTCATACTAGTAACCGAATTTGACCAGATCCTAAGGTAATACACAATAATTCTAATTATTATTAGGATAAGTGAAGAAATATGATCATTGTTTATGAATCAAGGATCATACATTTTGAGATAATGTTCAGACATTACCTCAAATTAAACGTGAACGAGATATTATCAATGCCCCTCCCTTTAATGAGCTACAGCTGTCAGCGATCCTAAACCTCAAATTTAATATTCAAATGCAACAGAACTTACTATTTCAATCTGTAATAGCATGTTAATAAAGTTCATCATAATATATTCAGAGGTGACTTTGGGAAAGTCTAGGGAGGCACATATCTTAGGCAATAAAATATTACTCGGCTCGCATTTTACTGGAGAATGCTTTATATATACATGTGCATGTTAATTATAAAATGTTTGTCTACCATAGAAAGGGTGTCATTGAGGAAGAGACACATTTAGTGTTCAAGTCAGGCAACCCGTTTACTTCTACAGCACTCACAGATTCTAACAAGAAATGCAAGAAATATATTGAGAGTTTTAAAACAATACTTACCAAATTTTACTTTTAAGAATTGTCTTAAGAACATTTCCATGCTTTATTAAAATAACACAATAAATAACGCACTGCTGCTTTATTTTCTTGCAAAAACATTTTAACCAATTAATCTAGATTTTTTATCTGGAGGTATATATATTTCATGTTGTGCTTAGACATAAGCTAGTGTCGGAGATGAAAGATGTCTCATACTCCCAGCAGTAGAATTAGAGTGAGGTTCTTAAGTCATTTTTCTCCAAGAATTATCACGTGCCTAAATCCCATGTCATAGCATCTGTAAAAAGTAATCTTCATTCATTTTCTTATTTATTTTTGAGACGTGTTCGCCTCTGTAAAATTTGACCAGGAATTTTAGTTAAATAGAATTTTGTGTAAGCAGGTTTTATTCCCCAGTACTAATGTCATATTTTGCCAACTGCTGTTTGTCTATCGAAAGTTATAATATTGCTCGTTATGGGATTAATTAAAAACGCCTTTAGCGACCGGAGTTTATAACTCCGTTACATTTTGTTCATTGTTTTCAACAAACATTTTAGCTCAATGCTTGTTGTATATTGATTCGACATTTTAAGAAAAGAACCACGGGTACTTTTGCAAACAATATTGGATATACGGCATATTTCAAATTCAAATGCAATAAACATCAACTCGATTCTAGAAAATGTATCAATATTTTTGAAACCTTGTAATGTATCTGTAACGGCGGTAAAGTTCGTCTAAAACACGAGTATGTCGTAATCTTGAAAAACCCATCCCCATTCTACTGAACAATTACAGACAATAAAGATAAAGGGACGTCAACTTAATGTTGTCTGCAACATGTATTGGAGGATACATATTTAGGGCTGTACGTCTGTATGTCAGTCTCTCTGTCTGTATGACATAAAGTTTGTCTACGAAACTCCTCTGACACCACCAAGCGGATTTACACCAGACTTCACACAACAGTGAATATTGACAAACCTTGTTATGCATATCATCAGCATGCTCTGGTTCGATGATGTCCAGCGGAGGTATGACCCTTGATTTGACTTAGTTTACATAGTCTGCGTATTTGCTCCGACATCCTTACATCAATTTTCACAACAGTAATCATTACCGCGTTGTGCATATCGTCGGCATGTTCCAGTTTGGTGCTTTTCAGCGGAGTTGTGGCCCGTAATTGTCAAATTTTATGATATTTTGGCATCTTGTCTTACATGTTGGGCGGATTTTCAGCAAACCTTACAAGAGTTATTAGTGTAAAGACTAGTTATGCATATCATCGGTATGTTCCGGCGGTTCAGTGACTTTTAGCGCAGTTAAGGACACGTCACAGCTGAGATAGTTTAGCATTATTACACAGTCGGTATTGAAATTGTGTTTCCAATACATGTGCTCATTAGATAAATCCTCAATATCTATGTGAAAATAAGGGATGTGTTTTGTATGATTGCAACACTGTGAGTTGCTCTAATTACTGAAAAATGACTGAAACAATAGGAATTCGTACGAAAGATGGATAGACAAAACGACAGTGAGGTAACAATATATTCTTTTATTGTTTTAATGTATGAGTTGTAAGCTACAATATAGAATACCCATTTAATGAAAATCAAACTGGAAGTTAGAAATAACAGAAACAAATTAATTAGGTCATGAGACATCATATACCTGTCAAAATTTGTCATTAGTTTTCACGAACTGTCAAAATTATTTTTATCTCTCTATTCTGCAAATGCATTGTTTTTGTAAGTATCTTGGTCGGATATTGTAGTGTGTAACTTACTTTACATTCCACATTAATATTTGTGCTTGAAATTGCTTTGTTGAGCTCACCGACGTCACATATGAATGTCAATTGTTTTAGTTTATTGTCTGTTATAAAGGTACCAGATCTCAATATTAAGATATAAGAATTGTTCCTTTCTGGTAGACAAAGGAAACTATTTGGTTGAATCATAATATAACGGTTTTTGGAAAGAACTGAATATTCTTTTTTTTTTTTTTTTGTTATTCACCGAAAATTCAAAAAGTTACATCACCTTAAGACCCTGGATTTGTCACATTTTAAAGTGTTTACACTCTTGCTGTATACCACTAGGCTGAATTTCATCAACCCTCACGAGTGATTAGTTATATTGTCGGGGAAAGTTGTTGCTTGGTAGAATTCTATGCCTTCAAATGATGATTTGTTTATTTTTTTCAAAGAAAAGCGTTTGACAATTCCGTCAATCCTTTTATTCTTTTGTTACACTTCGCGTTCGGTCCATAACTATGCCATCAACAAAGAGGAATTTTAGTATAAATTAGCACAAATGGTTCCCAAGAAACGCCGTATATTGCGCAAAATCTAAACCCGTAACTACAAGAGCATTGTCTCATTTAGACGTCAAAAATGAGATAAAATGGGTGGGTCTGGTTCATGTCATGTCAGTAAGTATTCGGCATGGGAATTTAGATATCAAAGAGTTTAGATAATATAAACTTGTTAGACGCAATACCTAGACCCCTTGCTCGAAGTTCAATGTAAAGAGTATAGGTCATATTTCTTGTCCTTTCAATTTCTTTGTCAGTAGCCTAGTGGTAGAGCGTCCGCTTCGAGTGCGGGAGGTCGTGGGTTCGATCCCTGGCTGCGTCACACCAAAGACGTAAAAAATGGTACAAGTAGCTTCCTCGCACGGCGCTCAGCATTAAGAGGATAGTACTAGGACTGGTCAGCCCGGTGTCAGTATAATGTGACTGGGTGGGGTATCATGTTATGTGTCTACGGCGTGATATTCCAGTGAGGCAGCACTATAAAGTTGGGCATTGTGCTCACTGCTACAAGTAGACACCGTCGTTCATATGACTGAAAAATTGTTGAGAAAGACGTTAAACCCGAACACACACACACACACACAAACATACAAAATTTCTTTGTCATGCAAGGATCGCTACTTGAATAACTGATGTTAAAATATTTAAGTAGAGCATTTGAATAAATTCGCCTTTATTCCAATATGTTCACGAATCAAAGTGAATCATTGTTTGCCTAGTCTGTTTCATGTCTTCTTCGGGTCAAAATACTTTAAAAATGTTCCATGCATAAAGCTCCAAGTTTTCACAATGTGTTTCTTGCGAAATAGGCTTCGGAGGAGGACACCGGGAACAGTTTTCCTAAATTGTCTACAATTCGCGCTATCCTTACTCTTCTGTTTCTTAAGAAAGCTTTTTTTTATAACTAATCGTAACAGCAAATATTCATTATACTATAACACTTTATAAAGTTATAATTTACAGATTACTTAAAACCCATGAGTAATAAAAACCTTTAAGTTAAACATACAATATTTATTTGTTAAAAAATACTACAACCTGGCTCTAACCTAACAGTTCAAACGGTGATACCTATATACATTTCACTCTTTGCCATATCGATGGACTCCTGTCATGCAGTTTCGCATACATTGATTAAAAGTCTTTCTTATGTGTGGGTGACATTTTAGATGTATACTCGTCCTCGCTGGTACCGCGTCCCCGCTGATACCGCGGTAATCCGTATATTACCTAATTTGCATACAAAGCGCCCTCTGTCAACTGTTTACCACGTGAAATTGAAAGCGGAAGTGTTTCTTTTTTCATCGGGACCAAAACTTGTAAAAATGTCTTCTATACTGGTAAGTAACCCTACTATTAATACAAAATACAATAAAACTCACCATTTCTGTTCATGTTTGTACCATTCACCTATTTTTTATCCTTTAAACACCCTTAAAAATTCCGATTGAAAGTTTGACAAGTCTAGGCCGTCTGCAAAATGGTGTTATGACGTCATAGACCGCCAATGAAAAAAAAATCTACGGAAGCGGATGAGTGCCATAATAATGAAATTTTGGTTTTTTATTTCTCTTCTTCCATAATTTTGCTGAAAGGATTTACATTTTATTTTCAGAATGCAAAGCAAAACAAGATGAAATACGACAGGGCAAATCTTTTGAGGGCATTCCAAGCCACACAGAAGGGCATGTCAGTCTACAGGGCTTCTAGAGAGTACAACGTTCCAGAATCAACTCTACGTGACAGAACACGGGGATTGGTTCCTGTTGATGTAACTGTGGGGTTTAAGCCATTGTTTTCTGTAGATGAAGAAGAAAAGCTTGTCAAGCACATTTCTTACATGGCAGACATAGGCTATGGATATAATGTGTCCAAAATAAAGTACATGGCCAGGGACTATGCCTTACATCTTGGAAAAGTTGTTAAGTCTGCTGAAAGTCTCAGTGATTGTTGGTTTTATGACTTTGTAAAGAGATGGCCTAACTTAAAAATTGCCAAACCACAGAAACTTGCCATATCTAGAGCTAAATCTGCATCAAGACAAACCATTGATAACTATTACTGTGAACTTGAATCTATCTTGAAAGAACACAACTTACTAGACAAGCCAGAACGGATTTTCAACATAGATGAGACTGGAGTGTCCACAGAGCACCAACCACCAAAGGTTGTTTGTAGTAAAGACACAACTCCGCAAGCTGTTACATCACCTAGGTCTTCTTTGGTTACAATCATTGCAGGAGGTAATGCCATTGGTAATTCTATACCACCATACTTTGTTTTTTCTGGGAAACGTTGGAACCCTGAATTCCTCCAGGACGCCTGTGTTGGATCATCTGGTGAAATGACAAAGAATGGTTGGTCGAACACTCAGGTATTCCAGAACTATGTCACAAACCATTTTGCGAAGTATGCAAATCTGTCACCAGAGATACCAACCTTATTACTGTATGATGGACATAAATCACACATTTCCCTTACTCTTACTCAGTGGGCTGAAAGAAACAATGTGATATTATTTGTTCTGCCTCCACATACAAGCCATTTGACACAACCACTGGATGTTGGGGTATTTGGACCATTCAAGAAGATGTATAGTATGGCTTGTCACTCTTACATGCAACAGAACCCTGGTCTTACCATTTCAAAGTACAGTGTGGCAGCATTGACAGCCAAACCATACATGAAAGCTCTGTCCACAGAAAATCTGCAAGGTGCATTTAGGAAAGCCGGCATATTTCCATTTGACAAAACCACCATTTCTGATGGGGATCTTGCTCCAGCTGTGATCTATGAATCTTGCAAAACTTCTGATTTGTCACAGGAATGCACCCCAAGTCCAATGCAACCTTCATCAACCAACATTAACTGTGAAACAAAAGTAACTTCCAACACAGATGACCAGTCATTCTTTGCTGAACGAACTGTCACGAAAGCTCTTGTGAAAAAAACCCAAACGAAAGTTTGTACCTCCCTTCCTCACTGGGAATTTATTGAAAGAAAAAAACATCGAAATAATGGAACAGTCTGCAAAAAAAACAAAATCAGAACCACTGTCACAAAATCAGAAAGACCCTATGCCAAGCACCTCAGGAGTGACTAAAACTGGTGGGCCTATACCTCTTCTGTCAGAGGATGAAGACAGTATTGTCTCTGAACAGGAAAATGAAGATTTGTGCTGTGTTTGCTCTGGCTGGCAACCCGAGGAGATAAGGGGATGTGACACTATTGTTTTTGTGACCTGGGGAAAATGTGACTTTTGTCCACACTGGACACACTTAAGGTACTGCTCAGAGGTGAAAGTGTTGAGGAGGAACAGTGTATTTAGATGTCCTCACTGTTTGCAAATTGACTAAGTAGCAGCAAGTTAGAGGTTTTTTATATAAAAATTGCAAAAAATAAGAAACAAAAAAGTAAAATAAGTTATTTTCATAAATTTTGTGGTTTAACAGTGTTAAGTAACGTTTTTCCAGTTCATTGTTGAAAATGTTGTGCCTTCACGGACACCATACTTTTAATGACAGAATTACCGCGGTACCAGAGTGGACTCCCTTGGGAGCACCTGTTATGCAATATGGCCGATTGAACTTTATAAACTATTTCAAAACATGGCTTTAAATTATTGATTCCTCGTGGATAGATACTCGAGACACAACAGTTCATCATGGTCTAGGAAATACATAAAAGTAAGTTATTTTTATTATTCTTTTTTTTCGGCGAAATTAAGTACCGCGGTACCGGAGGGGACCATCATAATACCATACGACCCTACTTAGAAAGCTCAATTTCAGTACAAAATAATTCGGTTGTATATTTCAGGACCATTATTAAAACACATGTTTGTTTAAATCAAAGTCTCTGTCATGTTCTATATTCAGCATATAAACATTAATTTTTTATCCAAATTTATTGTTCTTTAGAGACCTTTGATCAAGTGCATGTCAATGTTTATGGCCAGAATTTGTTCCATGAGACATTGGATAATAATAAAAGCCTCTGTTTCGGTTTTATACCGATTGCTGAAATACAGATTAGCTAGACGCTGGAGGGATATGTAATGGTCAAAGAAAAAAATCTAGTTTAATTGGAAATACGCGTGGGTATTTTGTACTTTATCAATATGAGGACATTATTACATGTTCCGTTAATATCGTCTTGATATACCCTACCTGCTTTAATGTGGTGTCTTAAGGTGAACAGGCAATTTAAGAACCATGACAACAGGAAGTTTACTTACGTACTATTATTTAAAGCTGACTTTTGGGAGATTCGGATACGAAGGACTAGTACACTATATAAGTACCATGCCTCGTATTAGCAATAAAATGTCAATACAGATAAAAAGAAGCATTGATGATGAATGTCACCACAGTGTTTATATAAAACTTCTTCATAAGAGACAAGACAGAATTTGATGTTTTTAAACCTCATATCAGATCAACGCTTTATTTCCAATAATTTTACATTGACTTGTTAGCCTAAGTTTTAACCTCTGTCGTTTGCAAAGGCGTTGAGAACACGTGTTTATTTCTCTTAAACTTGCTTTTTTGTATAAATTTACATGAACAATTTCGTGTTTTACATGCCGTACATTCTGTAACTGTTGCCATTGTGTGGTAGCCTTGTGGTAGAGCGTCCGCTTTGAGTGCGGGAGGTCGTGGGTTCGATCCCCAGCCGCGTCATACCAAAAAAGCGCCGTATGTTTCCCAGTTAAAACTTTGGGCTTACCATAAACGAGAAAATAATGGGTAGAACTAAACAAACTGGAATTTAGAAAGGGGATCTGAGGTTACGGAGCCTGGATATAACAGAAACTGTCAAAAGACAAAATTAGAAAGCAGGCACCATATCCAAGGTGTGATTATACAATACCCAAAGCTATGAAAGCCACCAAAGCCGAAATGGTCAAGCTGAAAAAATAAACAGTACCAATTGTACAACATGAAAGCCGAACGATCTGAAGATCAAAATAAAACAGCTCTGATTGAATGCACGAGGCCTAAAACATTTTCATTTTTGTCGTATTCAGCGACCTGTATAGTTTTAACATTTGCTTTTTTGTAGTAAACTTGAGTATTTTTTAGAAACTGCAATTCATTAATTTAGATAGTATTGTACATGTATCTGTGATAAAAATACGAAAAATAATTTCAGATCTGGCACGGATTTGAAGGATGAAGAGATGAAACACCATTCCCGTAAAAGCAAACATAATACATTTGACTGCACAATAAACCGGTTTAAGCTTCCCAGTAGTAGTTTTGCCACTGACCGTTCCAAGGCGGTGCCCCACTGTGTTCCTTTATTTCTTTGTTTTGTCCTTGTGTGTTTACTTTGTGTTTGGTGTGTTTGTGTTGGTCGTGTGCGCGTCCGCGAGCTGGGTTTGCGTTTGGGGAGGCTGCGTTAGCTTTCCCTGTTGGATATATATTCATCCTTGTTTTTAGTTTCAGTGTTGTTATATTTTCTGGTCCTTTGGGATGATGGAGTCCATTCAACATATGTGTAATAAAGTTCCGCTTAAGCCGGTGCTAGGGGGCTTGAGAGGTGTTGCACATTTCATTACTACGCATGAACAGACTCAATCAAACCGAGTCTGCTATCATTCTTGGTTGTATTCTTTGCTTCCAAAGGATCTTTTTACAGATGTTATTAGTAATTAAAGTATTATCTTCATTACATATACTTTTATGTGAAAACATTCATACATTTAAGACCTGTTTCTACACAAAAACACACATAAGGAAAGTTTTCCTTTCACAATCATTGATGAGCCTCCGACTGTTGAAGTCTCTGTCGCTTAACTAATTAGTCAAAAGGTTGTACTGAGTGTTGTTTTTCAACAAAAGTTTACAAACAAATGCATGTTACGTTGCATGCCTGATGAATATTTTAAAGAGTTTATTTCAGTCTTCAGTCATTTGTTTATCTGCCATGGTTAAATACAAATTGATTAATTATACACTTTAACAGCAGAGTATCATACAGCGTAGCAGTACTGCATTCATGTCTGTGCAACAGTCGATATAAAGGTCGAAGGGCCGGGTAGGGTATTTCCGAACCTGAATCTATTTACGGACAATAATTTCAATTGCTTGTATCCCTCTTGAGCACATTTCAGATTTGAATGTGACATCATCATTCAACGTCACATTCTTTCTTTTCCGATATCTTTTGTATGTCTTCGTTGACGAAAAAAACTGTGTCCAATACCCCAATTCCAAGGTATGAAAGTATTACGGAAATTTCTATGCAATGTTAAATATTATTGACACTGTCAGTAGAGTCCGTATTGTTATATACATGTTTAGACCAAAGTGCGCATAGTATTCGTTTAAAAACTATAGCGAGTTATTCGGAAAAACCCTAAGCTCAATGAATATGAGACTGTATTTGTTTATACTAGTTTATTTTAGGTCGATTGTGAAGGAAGTTCTACAACTTATATTAATAACTCTCGACATCTCATTCCTGATTGAATCAATCGCTACGAAGGTATGAGAGAAGAGGCCAGTTTCCCTTTAATGCTGAACGCCAAGCAAGGGAGCTACTGGTACCATTTTTTACGAACCCACGACCTCCTGCACTCGAAGCGGACGCTCTTCCACTAGGCTATCGAGAGTTTATCAACGAACAAAGCGTTTTGGAACCAGGCATTTCCCCATTAGTCCTCAAGAATATAAAAATCTATTAAGCTGGAACCAAGTCAGGTGTTAGGTACAACTGGTAACAGGTCTGAGACTATGCAGTTAAGAAATACTTATAGGCGACATTTCGGCACTAAAGATTGACTAACAAGTTTATTACAGACATTGTCCGGCAAATTATAGACAAACTATTGTGGGCATTTTATTTCATCTTATGAACAAACATGATTAAACTACGATTTGTATTATTTTGCTTCGTTCCGAGCTTTGCTTCAAAGGGATCTTATTAACTTCAATACAAAAGCTAGTATGTGACTGAAATAATTAGTGTAAAGTTCTCCTTATTCTATCTCATTACACATATATATCCAGATGCCACTTTTGGGAAATCTGCTGTTACATAATTCAGACAGACAAAATAACAATGTTGTCAAGATATATTTTATTTAGCACCTCACAGACACCGCTTCTGTAGGAGATGAAATGGTACATAGATAACCGCAGTTTTACGGAGATACATTTGGTGATTGTATCAGTCATGCTGTTTTTCCTGCTGAATACACACAATGTTTTCTGAAAGGAAGATACCTGAGTATTTAACACTACTAGTATTACTTTTCGTTTTGTAGTTATAAGCTTTTAAAATAAATATTGTTTTTAAACCACTTTTCCATTGGTATTTTCTGACTTACATATCTATAAATTTACCAAACAAATAAAAAAAATGGCAGCCTATCAACCGCACTGTTTCTTTACTTTCGTACAGACACATTTTAAGCGATGAATCAAGAGAAGTCCGTGTGCTTTGAAGGTATATCTATTTCATGCTCCGTCTCAGTAATACTTTTCAGCTGTTTCCAGCAGTTGAACTAGACATGCATTTTTTCTCATCTTAAGTAAACATTTATTTCTTATTACTTTCTAAAAGCATCTGTAAAATGAGGCCGTCATTTATGTTCTTTGTAATTTGTATTAAATATTCCGCCTGTGAGGATTTGACATAGACTTACATTAAATATAATTTGGTATAATATGACTGCATCTTTTATATCTAGAGGTGTTTTGCGGATAATATTCCGCTAGTTGGTATTTGTCTGCTGTGGATAGTAATAATGCCCGCCTTAAACTGTTCTAAGAATTTCTTCACCGGCCTGATTAGATAGCCCTATTTGCTTTTGCTCATTTTGGCAAGAAAAACTTATATGAATACTGGTTTTATATTGATTAAACATCTGAAGACAAGAACTAAGAGCATCTAAATCGATCTTATTTGATAAGAGATATGGCGAACATAAAATGATGACTTTTGCTTCCCCCAAACTCCACTGGTTTCCTTGGAGAAGTGTATCTATCATATCTGTTCAATATCGTGGCAAATTGCTTATTTGAAAACTTAGTACTG
Source organism: Mercenaria mercenaria (assembly GCF_021730395.1). NCBI lineage: Eukaryota > Metazoa > Mollusca > Bivalvia > Venerida > Veneridae > Mercenaria > Mercenaria mercenaria. Next base: position 85,117,250 of record NC_069362.1, on the reverse strand, counting down.
TATCTACAGTGGCGGTAAAGCTCGGCTAGAGACGGATTATCTTGGTCTCGGAGAATGTTGGTCATTATTACGAAAAGTTATAATTTAGAAACCCATAGGAACGTCTTACAAAGCTGACACTGAAATTATGTCTTGATTCGTGTTATGCATTGTTAAATTCCAAAGGTGACATAGAAAGCCATGAGGTTTTTAAATGCCAAAATGCGATACGGTCATCAATAAAGCTCAGAGTGATGTTGGCTTTTGTTACATTCGACCCCTTATGCTATTGCATATTCAAAAGTTGAGGTTTTCCCCAAGTAAATATATTAACAAAATATTTTTGAAAGTGAAAATTGCAGTCATAATTTATAAACTCTAGTATGTAAGTATGTCTTCACAATCGCTTTTTGTTCGTAATTGATCCCCAAAAAGGGTCAATTTTATTTACCAAATGTATGACTTCAGCTATTATTTTAAACCGTTTTCAAGTATGCATATATCGTAGACATGTTTTTATTCAATGACAAATGATTGCTAGGTACATATAATGTAGGGATAATACACGTTTTTTTGTGTATTAACGTCTGCAGAAGCCCGCGGGATTGTTTTCGGTCTCGGTCACAAACATATCCCAAGGGCTTCTGCAGGCGTTAATACACAAAACAAACGTGTATTGTCGCTATTCTTGCATAAAAAACATTACACGACGACTAAATGCATTGTTTTCATATGTGATGACTTGACAATTCCGGTACATTTTTTATTTACCATTCTTGTTGCTCTTGGAAACGGTAAACATGTTTTAAATATCCATAACCGGGGCACACATAACAACAACACTACGAAAAGCGAGATTTGAAGGTTTTTGAGCACTTATTTTTAGTTTTAGTTATTACAAACGTTACATTACACATAATTTTGCATATAACTAAAAATCTGATAAACGTGAACACAATTATTTTAAGAATAACAACTTTACATTCGAATTATTTTTAGTACGAACAAAAAGAGTACGGGTGAGTACGAAGCTAGTGACTAGCTTTCGCGGTTTATTATATGAATTCTGCGAACAATCAGGTAAAAACAAACCGACTGATACTAACAAAAATCATTAATATAATACCTAAAAACGGGCAATAGCACAAGTTACACGCGATTCTTATTTATTCACAGTTATTTACAATAACTGAACAGACGCTTTATAAAGGGAGTGAACTCTAAGAGAAGCTAGTGCGTACATTGATGGGGGCAGTACGTTTGGGGTTGGAAACTGATACAGCTAAACAGACTATGTATTACATTGTATCTATAATGCTACAAGAAGAGGTTGTTATGGAAGAAACAAGACGCAGATGCCAAATATCAGTATGCGCAAAAATATATACATATGTCCCTGGCAAAGCATTTCAAAAATAAAAATTGGGTATTAACAGCACGTGAATTGCCTTGTTTGCACACGATTTTTCTCCCGTTAATACATGGGCGGATCCAGTGAAAAAAGTAGTTTTTATGCAAGAATATCATAAACATAACACTATTTCTGGTCTATTTAGATGACTTAGGCTCTAAAAATCGAAACTGTTAACTTAAAAGCATAGTGTTTACTTCGTTCAAATATCTTCATTTGTCCATAGCTCAAGTTGATACAACAACCACCGCACAATACACTCATAACAATATCACGCAGTTGATCATTCGTTGATTAATATTAGAGGATGTATAATAAATATAAAATATTCAAAATGAAACATTTGTTACTGAGCTTGACTATAGTCAAATTCAGAATTTCTCTGTGCCTCTGATTGCAATTTATTTTCTAACCTTTGAAAGTAATTGCCTATTAATCTAAGATATTCAGTGCCCATCGTTTACTAGAAGTTTAATGCTTAGCTATTTACTTCGAATGTAATCCACATTAAATGCATCTATCTTTACTGAATATATAGATACATACGTATGTATAACTATATTAAAAATTAAATGCCAGGCAGTAACAATCGAATGCTAACGGAACTTTCAGTTTTTAGCAGTAGTACATTTTTATCCTGTTATAGCTGTATTAAATTTGTACTGCAAAGTATAGTTTGTACAGAATTACATAAACATGTAAGTTTTTTGTTTTTACATCAACTACATGACTATAGAATTATTTTGAATTTTCAAATATGAAATTTTGATCTAATATACCTTTAAATTTATTTAGGCTTAGCCTCTACCAATCTATCAGTAGTTACAGATGTTTTTCAGCAATTTTACTTATAAGGTCCTACCAGATTGAAAAGAAAGAGCAAATCATATCAGTTAGGAGGACACCGCTCAAGTACATCATAAATAATACCACTTTTGAAACGTTCACATTTAATGTTAAGAATTTTATTAAATGGAACAGTGAACTGCGTTGACAATGTAACATTTAGTTGTGTACTCATATATAGCCAAATGAAAGTGTTTATTAGAGCATGCATTAAATTCACTGAAATAAGTATCCGTGTATTGCCAGTGCGCATCTTTTCGCGCATTCAGTGTTACAAACAGTTGTTAATGCTGATAATTACGCAGAACTCAGTTTTCAATACAGAACGCCAGATATGAGTTCCGTAACAAGTCAAAGGGTTTTGACAACAAAATGGTTGAAAATAACAAGTATAAATAATAAATAGATAAATAGTTATCTGGCTGCACATACCACTCTTTCATTTTATGATTATTTTGCGAGGCATTTAGAGGATAAAAAAGTTTATACCAACCTTCATAACTATTATAAAACAACAGACTATTTCTAATGTCGCCGATCATGATTTTAAACAAAAAGAAAATCCATAATAGGATATGCCTTCACGCATTCACCATTTGAGGAAAATTTAGTTCAGATTTCCCGTAATTTATGCATTCTTTTGAATAACACAAAATTATCATTGTATAACGAAAACTTGAAGAAAGAGGAAACAGCTATCGTCACACCTTTAGCTTAACATTAATCAAGTAAAACTTATGTATTCGTGTGAAATTCATAATTTGAAAGCAAAGAATTGTTTTATGTCTTTACCCGAAGCCCTGGCCCAGACCAACGTCATACTTAGAGGGCAAAGATGTTTTTGTTATTTCTTCTTGTTGGTCTAACATGTGTATGTATAGAAGGATGTTATAATTAAATGTATACATGGGATGATTTGTCACACAAGACAAGATTCCTAGTTTGAAGAGGTAAAATATTCAAGGTACATTTACTTTTTTCTGTTCTGTCCTTATTCACTTTAATCAGGTGACATGTCCCTCGCACAATTTAAACACCTTGCCCAAGAGTGTTTTCTTTTAATTAGGGATCGACCATTTGATCTTCAGAATGGACTGGGGTAGGAACTTGGGTTAGGTCTATACTGGAAATCCAACAAGTGATATTTTTGTATAAAATTCAGATTTCTTCTTCCGAACTAATATGTTATAGTATTTTCATTTTTCAGTGTTTCTGAAATTTTCAAAATGTTTACAACGTCAAACATAAACGCCTACGACAAAGTTGTGACCACGTTAATTTGTGTAGATCTAGTGTTTTGATAAAAGTTCAATTTTGTTACCGTAATTATTTTATAAATTGTGGAAACATTTATCATACTTGATATAGTAATTAAGATTGCTGGTATGATTGTTATTCCTTCAATTTTAAGTGTAAAAGCTAATTGTCTACAAAATGAAACGCATGAATATTTGATAACGTCTGCTTTCATTTTTGTATTATTTAAGAACTATCTAATATATTATTCATACACTCGTTAATCTTGTGAAATTTATTGCCCATGTTATTTGTTTCGACTTCTGGCAAAGGCTGTCTTTAATTGGCAAAGATAACGCAAGAACCAGGGGTTTATTGATTTTGAGATGGTTGGAAACCTAAGGCAATATTTGCGATAAGATGGATCGCGAGGCCTTCCTTATGATACAGCTCCATTTGTAATACAGATCTAAGAAAATTATTATTGACATACATAAACGCACTAGATTTCCCATCACTCTACACTTCATATTAATCTTTAACTATCTAAATAATGAATAATGTCTAAAGTTAATATATATCATTAGTACTTAGAATAATTTTCACTATATTTCTGGAGACGCATCACACATGTACACAAAGTTTAAAGAAGGCTGACACCCATCGACTATTTCTGCACTAAATGCCTTTTTTTTCAATAATATAGCGAAATGGAGGGTCACACACCTTAAATGCATTTTTTAAACATGAAATATTTACAGAAGATTCTTTTTACTGAAGTTAAGGTCTGGATATCTGTTTCTAATGCATTAGCTTATTCGGGATGTTCTATAATATTTTTCCAATACTTAGAAAACCTTTAAACCTGAAAGAAGCATCTGATACGTTTCTGCATCACAGACAAACTGTCAGATACATTTGAACTTGTCTACTATCTACTTTAAGATTGTAAATGCTCCTCTTTTCCGTGTTTATGCATATGTTCCCTCATCTTGACTGCAACGCATACAACAACAAGACTTTGGTTAAAACGTATTCTTACATTTATTACCTGTAAGAAACAACTATCTAACCTTGTGTGATACTTAAAGTGGTTAAAGATTAGTAATAAAATGATGGTTTAATTTGTATATCAGATGTTACATATAAATCCATGCCTCGGCCAACTGTTCAGGTTTTTTAATGACACTAGTAATGAAATTTCCTTCAAATACAATTTTAGTTTACATACATAAAACGAATGATACTGAAAAGCAACACCCTTCTCTTTTGCAACGTTAAATACCACTTGCTGCTATTTTCGCGTTACATCTGGTCTCGCGGTATTTGATTTTTGCGAGAGCCACAATGTGCAGCGCTCTCTACAGTAAACAAATTTGACCTACTTTGAATGCTGATTACGTTTCACACCCTATTTATGTAAACGTAGGTCAATTATTTTTAAATGCCCTTGTCGGTCATTTGACAAAGTAAAATCAGAAATGAATTGTGTGTTGTCCATATATTTGACGGAATTACACTTCCACTGTGTTAATTTTACATTGCAATAATTTCTAATGTCTTACACATGAAATTTATTTTGAAAATTTAGGGGTCCTATACATTTTACACTTTCACAGGAAGCGCTTTATCAAGTCGGATGCCGTACCGCGAAATTAGAATTAACTCCATTGGAGAAAGTGAAAGTCACATGCACCGGAAACATGATGGGTTTAAAAGTAAACAAGGACTAGAAAAATGATTTTCTGCTTGAAATAATAGTTGAAAAGAAAAGGTTTACGAAGTTAATAGGAAATAATATTGTTTGTCTTTCCTTTATTCATTTATTCTCTTAGTACCGCGAAAATAGGTGCAAACAGGCTAAGTAGAATGCTATATGAAAACATAGACGAAGACCGAGATCTATATCACTTTCAAACTTTAAAAAAAAACATATATATCTCTCACTATCAGTCTTTAAGTTTTATATAGGATACATAAAAGTAATTGGAAGAAATAAATTTCAAGAGGTTATGTTTTTGCACGCCTTGTAATTCGACACGATTGCACTTAAAAATGGCCTGGCCCCGTGTTCACAAAACATTTTTCGATCTCGGCTGAGTTTGAGTTTGATATTTTATTATCAATTTTACTAAAACTTCGAGGTTAAATTCCATCTGAGACAGACCATCAATACTGAATTGCCACTTGAAAATAATTTTGAGTCTAAAATTAAGTTTTAAGCATATTATTTTGATATAAATGACATATAAAGTTTCATTATCAAACTCAGCTGAGACTGAAAACGTTTTGTGAACACGGGGCCTGGGCTTGACATTTCTAAATTAAGCAGCATATTCAGACAAATGAAATTATGTTTTGAGTAATTCCTAGAAGAACTACAATAATTGCTACTGTTGTGTATTTTATAAAACTGTGCATTTTATATTTTAATGATGTCTACTATGTTATAAGTAGGGTTAAACTTTGTTCAAAACGTTTTAGACTGACACTATACAGTACAAAAGCATAAAGAGTTATTCCGTAGTGACACGATTACGTAGACTCCATGCTGAAAAATAAAATCAATGTGAAATCCATTTTTGAATGAAGTTATCAGCCCTTAATATTTGAGATTGATGGCATTCCTTGAACTTAGATACATGATAAACACACCTGTTTTTTTCTGAAGTAGGAAATTTGATTAAAGAGATGAACATAAATAAGAATGAGTTAGATCATGGTGACCAAACAGATTGGCATCGGTGAATCTGAACACTCAGGTGTGTGTTGAAAAGATAACCTATTTTATTAAGATGGGCAATATAACTTGTTTTTTTTTTATTCCAAATCTTAAAGCTATTTCTTTTGATTTCAGACTCGTAAGTTATCGTTGCAAAATAAAATCGAAAATAGCCTTACAAATTCTATTTAACTTCTGAAAAGCTGTTTTTGTTTACTTGCGGACAACGTTCAATAGTTTCCACATCAATGATCTTTGGTAGGTATCTCAATTAGGGATTACATATATCGCAGCATATTTCCTATATTTCATGCCTGTCTATCAATAAACTGGAACAGACTTTGTAAGTCTTGTAAATATTTCCCTTGTACTTCTTGTGTCTGGAGGGGTCAATTTGATGAAAAATAATTAACAAGTTTTGCAAATGCATTTCACAACGGTAGAATGGTCTCAGCATATTGGGATTTTAAAGCTATAAGTCCTTAATAATTTAAATACATGTATTCAACTGCGGAAATTAATATTTTGCTCACTAATGAGACAATATTTGCTGTGAATTCCTAGACGAAGGTGACGAATGCCGAAAAAGCCAGCTCTTTGGTCATTTTAGCTATATCTATGACCTTACCGCACTTGCCATTCCAAACCAAAATACTGCTCCATATCACTTTGGAAATATAACAATACATTAAACGGACCATCTCATAAATTCATGATCAATTTATTTCCTATTTGGTTCTTACTTCTAACAGTCAATTAGAATGAGACTGGTTTCTTTTGGGTGAAGATGATATCATCATCCTGTCGAGCTCACCGACGTTACAGATAGAGTACACGGTTTTCCAATAAGCAATTTGTTTGGGATATTGAACAAATATGATATATACTTTTCTCCAAAGGTTGTGGGATAGGGGCAATATATTTCTATTGAAACTCGACATATCTCCAAGAAGGTCAACGAAAGTGCCAATACTTTTTATCTTTAAAGTAAATCAGTAAGTAACAAGCATTCATCTAAAACTTCTTTGGACAATGAGAAAAATAAAGGGTTCTATATTATCTGGCCGATAAAAACTTTCTAAATTTAGTGTTGTGTGGGCGGCTGCGTTCTATAATGGTATTTTCTATTTGACTTGATCTTTGTTTATTTTTTTTTCCGCATTACCTGAATTTTCCTATGTTTGTCCACCCGCTCAATAGGGAGAGCGTAGATCTATGGATCGCGGGGTCGTGAGTTCGATCCAGGGGCGGGTTGTATGTTCTCCGTGACGATTTGATAAAACACTTTGAATCTGAAATCTTTCGTCCTCCACCTCTGATTCATGTGGGAATGTTGGCAGTTAGTTGCGGGGAACAGGTTTGTACTGGTACAGAATGCAGGAACATCGGTTAAGTTAACTGCCCCCGTTACGTAACTGAAATGTATCGTAAATGTTTTGTTTCTGTATATACATGTATATATAAGCAATAAAATATGATTAAACTATACATAACTGAAATACTATTGAAAAACTGCGTAAAACCGAAAACAAACCTATATTTGTCATACAAAACAAAAACACCGAGTAAAGCAGCAAAATCAGTTACTTATTTTGCAGCACATCTTTTTATTTTTACTAAATTACATATAAAAGTTGTCAAATACTCATTCAAAGCTGCAGTAACATTTTATCAACCTAGACAACTCTCGGAACATCAAATCAGACCGTCCTTCTTTTAAAGAGAATAACTCTATGATTTTATACCCAAGCTCTTTCACAATAGGGTTGTGTGCAAATGATATGTGGTGTGATGCGCGACCTTTGCGTGGCGCAACTATGTACAACATAACTTTTGCGGAACTATGGGCTACGCGCCATTTGTGCAACATTTGTTCAAAACACGTTTGTACCACCAGTTCGCGTGCGTGACACACTTGCGTAGACAATGTCTAAATTGCATTTTAAAGACTGAGTTAGCACATTCTGTAGCATTGACAGGAAACTGCTACATTTTCTTATAAAAAATTAATACAAAATTTAAGCAGTATATATAACTGATAAAAACTATATCAAACAATTACAGGATAAAAGAATAACTTTGACACGTGAACATTCTACTCTGGATGCAAAGGGCTAAGCATACACCAACACCCAAACTTTGGACCAAGTAATCTGTATTTACAACCTACAAATGATTACTATGTTACTTCCTTTATGAAACTTGATAGCTTGTCCTAATTTTAGAGGAAAAGGAAATGCTGGATGCTTGAAAATCAGCAATAAAACAAAGACCACGACCCTGCCCGCGCGACTTTTCTATATTTAGGTGCCTATATTTAGTATACAAAACAATATCCTGTGCAATCCTTCCTGCGCGGCCTTTCCTTATTTGTGTATCTTATTTTATCATAGTAAACCAAACAATTAGCTGAATCAGGAAATTTTCATCCTGAGACAATGTGTTTTTTTATATATATAATTATATGTAATTTATCAAGAATGAAAGGCTAAGCCCAGTACATACCTACTTAAAAATACTCTATAAAATGTAAATTTACTCTACATTTCGCTACAATATCATCCAAAGAATTATGCTTACAGATGATAGACTCAACCATCTAGCACAAAATCATATCTAATGGTAATTCTAAATCAAATTACTCAGGGCCGGAATATACATTGCAAAATACATAGAAAAGGCAATGAATATTGTTTACAAAAGGAATATTGTTTACAAAAGCTTCCTGTATGAACTGGGATTCCGCTGTAAACTGTTTGGAACAAGATATTATATGGCGACAGATTGATATAAGAGGTAAGGAAACAATCCATTCTCTGTATCTACTGCTGGGAATATGAGACATTACTTTTACCCATCTACGTCACCTAGCGTAAATATATATCTGAACCGAAAGCTTGAAATAGACCGTATATGAATATAAATATTTCTGCACGAAGGTAAAGCAGCAATGCTGTTACTTGACAATGTTTTAAACATCATTTCTGGGGAAAACATTAAAATTTACTTTAGAGAGTTGCAATAGGAGAGTGGAATCTCAAAATCGGAAAAAAGGTTCGGAAAAAGATCTACATTTCCCCCCAAAACACGCCGATGTCTTCAAATACATATCTCTATAGTTATAATGATCTGTGCGCCTAGGTGTAATGAATTAAATCATTTGAATTGCGGACATTTTAATGTCAAATTATTCAACAGATTTACTTTTCCCACAAAGGTCATTTACCTGTACGTTACGAGTTTCTATTAAGGTCACAGCCAGTTAAATAGTTTTCCCTATATATTCTTTATAAAACTGACATTTTTTTAAAGAGCTACCAAACATAGCTAGACCCATTTCAGAGAACAAATCCTTACCTCATTTTAAAGAGTTATGATAAAACTGATATAAAATGAAGAGAAAAGTAGGGGCCATTTATCTTCTAACAGAGATTTCTCTGGTCACATTTGCTTACAGTAAACTGACATCAAAATCACACTGCTGTGACCTAGAAGTCCTACTCGTACTACAATTGAGATTCACTTCAACAAATACAACCTGCTGTCACATTTTTCCTACCAAAATGTCACAAATACATCCACAATGAAATTTAAACAGAAATTAGCTTTAATTTAGACCTCTGTTGCCATGCCAAGTGAAAAATTAGTGTTCAAATACCTGGCAGCCATTACGAGACTAGACCAGATGGCTCCGACGCTGGTTCCTTTAGTTTAGTTAGGCCAATAAGGAAAACTGTTTTTGTATAGTACCAGTAACATAATTGTATGAAAAATACCAAGTTTCAGCTTGTTTAGATCTGTTTTCAAGCTTTTATGACATTTTCGGTAACGCGGGTTCCTGCGCCAATTTTCCTTCGAAATTGATGTCGCGACAAATTTTCACTATGATTTGCATGCAAATTACACACTAACATTTTGAAATATACCAAACGTCTCCTCTAAAAGGTATATATAGGCAAAATTTAGAGTGTAAATGTGCATCTAAAAAACAAAAATACACCCAAAACAGTGAAAATGTGATTTTTTTTTTTTTTTTTGGTTTTTATCATTTTTTGCAGCAAAATTTCAATGATATGCTCATTTTCTACCAAAATCTGACCAAACTAGTCCATTTATATCGTTATCTGGACAAATCTCAATTTTTGCCCACATTTTCTTATAGGTCACAACCAGTTAAATAGTTTTCCCAAAATCACACTGCTGTGACCTACAAGTACTACTCATACTACAATTGAGATTCACTTCACCAAATACAACCTGCTCTCACATTTCTTCCTACCAAAATGTCACAAATACATCCACAATGAAATTTAAACAGAAACTAGCTTTAATTTAGACCTCTGTTGCCATGCCAAGTGAAAAATTAGTGTTCAAATACATTACGCGATGGCTCATACGCTGGTTCCTTTAGTTTAGTTAGGCCTATTAAGATAACTAACACACCGGACATAGCTTTCGCAGAAGCGGCGGCGGTGGAGGATTCGTCGCAGAAGCGGTGGAAAAATACAGTGCTTTAGGGTATAGCGGATTTTAGGGTATAGGGAATAGCTTGGTAAATTTTATATTTAGGCTTGAATTATTGTATAAATTTTCATATCGTTCTTTTACTGGCATTCAAACAGACATGATAAACATTTTAAATGTTTGCTTTTTGTGTTATTTTCCATATGTATTCAAAAAATATTGGAAAGTTTGCTTAGATGTGGATTTTAAACTAATAATGGAAAAAATGACCAAAGCTATCCTGTACACCCTAAATCGGCGCATATGTAAACAATGGCATGGAGAGAGAAAACACGTGAATTTCCATTAAAAGCTGAATGTTGTAGAAACCATAGCTGTTTTCTGTCTGATATACAGAACAAAAACTACTAAATTTCATTTCTATGAATTGGAGAACTGGAAAAATTAGTTAGCTATCCGCTATACCCTAAAGCACTGTATCGCCGGCTGACTACATTTACGTTGTCATCGGTAAGTTTTCTAAGAGGTTTCACATACTAGTGTTGTTTCACTTCTGGCTGAAAACGTCCAATGATACAGGAGCCCACATGTTTACCTTTCAACCACCAACACTTGTTTAGTGCAATTCCTCATTTATGTAAACACTGTACAGTTTAACGATGGACTGCCGTTTTTGTAGAATCTCCATCAAAACTGGTAAAATAAAAGCGACCAATGAGCACGTTTGCATCAGATCATAAGTATGACCGAAGTCTGGTCTCCATACGCACAAACCCAAATAGACCAAATAGAAGCGGTTCAAAGACGGGCAGCGTGTTGGGCTATGTCCGACTTTGGCCGCACCTCTAGTGTCACTGACATGTAATACAGCCTAAAATGGCGCAGGCTAGATCTCCGGCGCATTGACCCCAGACTCTCTTGTGTATAAAATATCAAATCAGCTAGTTGCAATCCCGTTGGAAGATTATCTCATCCCACTAACAAGGTAATCTCGCCATTTTCATCCACTGTCTTACGGGATAATCTCTGCAATCACTGAATATTACAAGTATTCCCTTTTTTCCCCAGGACTATTATACGTTTTTAACAAAATACCTTTCTGTTATAAATGTTGCCTGAAATTTCTAGCCTGTTAGGAGCCTTATTGTACAGAGCGCAGAAAAAAATCAACCTGACTGATGGGAACACTACATTTGTCTCCACAAATCTGCAGGTTATTTATGAGCTTGTTTGAGGTACTTAGTTTCATACAGAAAGGGTGTCATTCAGAATACATAAAAAAAAACCTACGCAGATGTCACGAGAAACGGGGCAAAAAAGTTGACGGACGTTTCCAGTCTCCAGAAAACTCTGGAGATGCTGACAAAAGTTGTTGCGGACCTACTGACAGTCACAGCACCGGAAGTGGACGACGCCAGAGGAGATTCATCAGAGTCGCAGACAAGAAGACCTGGAGGAAAACCAAAAAAAGGCTACGGAAAATACAGAGCGGGAAGAGGACGGTTTTGAACCTTTCTTCCATACAGTTAAGTGACGATGATTATATTCTTTTAGGTAAGGGTTTAAAATTTTGCCCAAAGACTAAATCTCATGATAAGGTAAAACTTGCAGAGGACATCTTTAAGTTTACTCGTAGAATTAGACTAAAAGAGTATTTTCATAGCCAGGCAAATACGGAGTTTGATGATAGTGAACTAAACGATATTGACTCTTATCGCGATTTTCCATTTTTCAATAAAAAAGGATCGTCATTTACCCCACCCGCTGGACGTGATGTGTATCTGGATTTTTATATAAATGCGGTAACGGAAGAAATCTTGCAGTCCGAGCATAACCGGAAACGGTACAGTAATATTACAAAAGCTGAACTTGAATCTTTGCGAAAACTATCACAAGATAAAACTATTGTGATCAAAAAAGCAGATAAATCAAATACAATTGTAATTATGAACACTGAAGATTATAAAAACGAGGTATTGCGACAATTGAATAATGATAAATATTACGAAAAATGTACAAACGATCCCACAGACGAAATAAAACGTAATATATTACAATGTGTTGCAAATATTGAAACTACAGACGAGTTTGACACTTTTCCAGCAAACATTCGTACCCCATGTTTTTATATCTTACCAAAGATACACAAACAACCGGACAACAATTTACCTATGCAATATCCCGGAAGGCCCATTGTTTCAGCGTTTAGTTCTCCTACTGAGAATATTTCCAAATATATTGACTATATATTAAAGCCATACATGGTCGGTTTGCCTTCATATGTAAAAGACACGGCAGATTTCATAAATAAAGTGAAGGATATTAAACTTGAAACTAAATCATATTTAGTAACGCTTGACGTAACATCACTTTATACAAACATCCCTCATGATGACGGTATAAACGCCTGTAAGTCATTTTTACAACAAAATATACATGGTAGAAATTTATCAACTGATGAAATCGCCCGTTTAATAATACTTGTACTTGAAAATAACTACTTCAAATTCTGTGAACAGTTTTATTTACAAAAGATGGGTACAGCAATGGGGAGTTCCATGGCACCATCATATGCATCTCTCTTCATGGGAAAACTTGAACAGGATTTCTTTCACTCAAGGGGAGTTAAACCATCTCTGTGGTTACGGTTCCTAGATGACATTTTTATGATTTGGAACCACTCGTTAGAAGAGTTAGAGTCCTTTATCGACGATCTTAACAAATTTCATCCAAATATCAAATTTACTACTACAATATCAGAAAGTACTGTTTCGTTCTTAGATGTACAAGTATACAAAAACAAATCGCTAGGAATTGACACTGATATTTACGTGAAAGAAACAAATACCCATCAATACCTAGATTACACCTCTTGTCATCCGAAACAATGCAAAGATGGAATCCCATACAGTCAGGCAAAGCGGTACAGGAGAATTATTTCTAATGACGAAAAATTCAACTCATCTCTTAATGATTTACGGAGCTACTTCAAAGATAGAAATTTTCCGGATTCTGTGATAGACAGTGCATTCAATAAGGTGTCGAGGTCGTCACAAAACGAAGCCCTGACGCCTTCAGATAAAAATAAAACAAGTGTTATTCCTTTCACCGTAGAATATAATCCATCATTACCAAATATAGGTGGAACAATTCACAAGTATTGGGATCTTCTGAACATTGCAAAGAATACAAATGTTAAATTTGTTCATGACGAATACAAACCTATAGTGGCGTACAGACGTACAAGAAATTTAAGCGATTACTTAGTAAGTTCCGACTTAAACTGAACACTGAAACATACATCACGCAGAAATGTAACAGGAAACCATGTTCCCACTGTCTACGAATCAACTCTGGATCCTCATTTAGCAGTACAGTTACAGGAGAAACATTTTCTTTACGATATGATACAAACTGTCAATCTAAAGATGTTGTATACTTAATAACGTGTAAAAGATGCAATATGCAATATGTTAGGCAGACTATGCAACAGGTTTCACGGCGTATGAATAGCCATAAATTTGACATATCTAATTTTACAGATCCTGCATATTCCACGTTGGTTGCTGGTCATTTTAATCAAGATGACCATAGTATGGATGACTTCACATTTATGCCTATTGATGTGGTAAATAATCAAATTAACCGGTTATGCAAGGAAACATTCTGGATTCATAAGTTAAAAACACTCAATCCTGATGGACTTAATTCAAAAACATTGTTTAATGTGTAATGAATTTTACATGTATATGTGTTTGTTTAGTACTATTGCGTTTTTTCCTATTTATGGTTTTTTATATATACTGCTATAGGAAATCCTGTATTCTTATGTCCGTAATGTACTAAACTTGCTATTTATTATTCACATTAATTTATGTAATATTTAAAAAAAACAGTAGATCTATACGTTTTTCCGCCATTCAACGTAACGTTTACTTCATGACGTCACGTCCGTTGTTTTATTATGTATTTATCCTGATGAAGGCGTAAGCGCCGAAACGTTGATAAAAGATAAATATTCACGTGTTGTTGTTGAATTTTACCATCGTATTCAGAATACATAAAATATGTATTAACCATTCTATACAGACATATAAATTGAGTAGCGTTTGTATTGTTTCTAATTTACATCCACGTGTAGATCTAGACTGTCGCAAAGAGACGTCTGAGCACATATTTCTTAATTATAAGATTACAATAAATACAGAATCCTTTAACCCAGGCCAATAACCGAAAGCAGGCACATTAACCTGTTACTGAACCGCCATGGATATATGATCATTTTTGACGTCATTTTAGTTTGTGTTAAAACGTTTGTTGACGTCGATATGTGAAATGATTAAACGGTATGAGCATTGAATCTCTCATTTTATTTAGGTATACCATAAACATATCCATTGATTGAAGGGACAGGAAGTGCCTTACATAAAACAAACACTGCTAAGCCCATCTTAGCACTAAGGCTTTGCCTTTGTGGTAAGGTCGCTCTACTCATGCTTATATGCAATTTAATACGTGTATAGCAATTATCTATTTCGTCATTTTGTTACAAGACACAGGCAAAATGTGATTTTCGACTAGACAAACGCCGTGTACACAAAGCCGTACAGAGCAATTCAACTATATTTTATCAAACAGAATTTTAACAGAATACTCGATGATTACATATTAACATAGTTCAATGAATTAAATACCAGATATAGAATCTATATAATTGTTTATCCACATCTTTAAAAAAACAATTTGCATAGTGTTCCATTTATAATTTGGTGCCGAATTTCTGTAATCAAATTGTATGTCATCGTGAGTAACAAACGCCTGTTAAATGGGATATTATTAATCGTTGAGTGAGACCCTGCTTGGAAATATTTAGGGTCAAAGCGATAAATTGTGATGAGGGAGTGGGCGGGAGCGGGACGGTGGTGAGAAGTTAGCCTAGTCCTGATTTTGTCATACTAACCCCCATATTTCTGTTGCGGGTCGCTAACAAAATTAATTTGTTTGATTAAACCACTTATTAATACCTACTAACGGGATACTAAATGTTTAGTGTTTATAGGTGTTTGTAATTATCAGATTGTTTCTTAATATATATCAAAATTAAAAACTGCATGTACCTTTTTTGACAGATTTACTCACCTTAAATTTTTCTAGATACTTTTTCAGCGTCTCCTCGAGCGCTCCTCCTCTCCTTATGTACTTAACTGCCTAAAAGTCCACGTCTGCGTGGTGTGGGTTTCGTTTTGGGGAGGCTGCGTTTTAGTAGGTGGCATTTCCTGTTTGATATTTGTCTTTGTTTTTTTTTTAGTAGTTTTTGCGTCCAGCTTAATTTTAACTACAGATTGTAAGGGTACAAATGTCATTTTCTTTCAATAAATATATATTTCTTATCATTAAAAAGCAACATCTGTACTTGGAAAATTCTAATTAATGTTTTTTTTTTATTTCTTTTCGTTCTTTAATAGGTATTGGTGGGAATGTTAATGAAACAGGATAAAGACAGCATCCAGAGAAATTAGGATCAGATGTATGATAACAAGACGATAGCAGATTAAATATGATGGGAACTTGGATTTAAAGACCGGAAGACTGAGCGGTGTGGATCAATGACCGCAGAACGAATAGATGTGTTTTTGAGCCCTTTTTTAGCTCACCTGTCACATAGTGACAAGGTGAGCTTTTGTGATCACCCGTCGTCCGTCGTTTGTCCGTCCGTGCGTTCGTCAACAATTTCTTGTCTGCACGATAGTGGTTTCATTTATGATTTTATTTTAATCAAACTTGCACACAACTTGTATCACCATAAGATCTCGGTTCCTTTCTTGAACTGGCTAGATCCCATTATGGGTACCAGAGTTATGGCCCCTGAAAGGGCCAGAATCAGCTATTTTGACATTGTCTGCACAATAGCAGCTTCATTTATGATTTTATTTTTACCAAACTGGCACACAACTTGTATCACCATATTATCTTGGTTCCTTTCTTAAACTGGCCAGATTCCATTATGGGTTCCAGAGTTATGGCCCCTGAAAGGACCAGAATTAGCTATTTTGCCCTTGTCTGCACAATTGCAGCTTCATTTATGATCTGAATTTAATCAAACTTGCACAAAACTTGTGTTGCCATAAGATCTCAGATCCTTTGTTGAACCGGCCAGATCCCCTAATGGGTTCCGGAGTTATGGCCCCTGAAAGGGCCAAAATTAGCTATTTTGACCTTGTCTGCACAATAGCAACTTCATTTATAATTTGATTTTAACCAAACTTGCACACAACTTGTATCACCACAAGATCTTGGTTCCTTTCTTAAACTGGCCAGGTTCCATCATGGGTTCCAGAGTTATGGCCCCTTAAATGTCCAAAATTGGCTATTTTGGCTTTTGCAGCCATATAGAGACTTCATTTATGGTTTTATTTGATACAAACTTCCAAAATATCTTCAACAACAATAAATCTTGGATTCCATGACAGATCAAATCCAATCATAGTTTCCAGAGTTATTTTATATCTGATTACCTCCCCTGATTGTAGTCAAAATGGATTTATATCAGGAAGTACCTACAGGACTTATTTGAAATTTCATTATTGTCATTAGTTGGACCGAGCCAATCAGGGTAGATAACTATGGACTGATTTTATGTCAAATTACCTCCCTTTATATCAAATTAAAATGGGTATATCTCCGTAACTAATGAAGATACTGATCTGAAATTTCATTTATGTCAACAGATTTATTTGGCAGGTCCTTCTTTTGTTAACTTACCATAATTTTCTTTTGAATTACTTCCCTTTTACATTACTATAAATAGCCTATTTTTAGTAACTTTTTTATTATTGGCCGTAGGGAAAAACCGAGACCACTTTTCTGTGGTACTACATGGATGGTACCTCCAATTTTTAGATGTATTTTGACATATCTGTACCTTGTAAGAATTTTGTTTTTCTTTTTGGTTAAATTTCTTTCCTCTGTTGTTCCTGTCCTTTGGACTTAGATATTTTCTCTGAGGACCTTCTTGTCCTCAAGTGCAATGATAACAGGTGAGCGATATAGGGCCATCATGGCCCTCTTGTTTATCTTTGCATCTTACCATGTGACCTGTTTACAAGCACATCTGTACCATAACTCCAAAAAAGGACCGGTTATAGCTGTATGGTAATTTTTTGTTGATGTTTATAATTCAAAGGCTTTTACCTTTATAACATATTGCCGAATTATTAACAGCAAGTAGGAGAGGTTTCCGAGAAAGGCTGTTTTGATTGAACTGTACAATGTGTCTTTTATTATTTACACTTTACCTGCCTATGGTTTACCTGGAATAACATATCAAATCATTTTTCTCTCCGGGTTCTTTGAATTATCGTAGCATACTTATGGTAGTCTCAGTTAATAATAATTTAAAATATCTAAGCGTATCCGAATCAATTTTAGAAAATGTTTGATATATCATATATCTTTATGAGATTTACGTCATGTTACAGATACCAAAAGTATCTTATCTTTGTTCGTAGAACCAACACTTGCGATATATTGCATATTGAGCATTTATTTCAAAGTCGAAAGGGTAAAGCTAGTGGTATATTGCGGCTATGATGACAAATATGCACATGTGAGGCATTCTGGTAGGTAAAAGACGTTTTTCTTTACAAAAATAGTCGTATTCATGTGCTTCCTTTCCAGAAAAAAACCCATTGTATGAAGCGTTTCATTGTCGAAATAATGATCAAATATCCCTCATATCACTGTGAGGTCAAACTTTTATCCAGTCTATATGGTTACAGTCAATTAGTGAGAGAATGATAAAATCAAACCTAACAATCTCCCTGTTCAATTTAATTCTTTCCAAAATGAGACCAAGCCTGCAAAAAGCTGACAAGAACATTGCCATACGTTTTAGTCAACTTCGATATGAATTGTTCTCCATAGGATTTATTTAATTCATGGTAGAAATTACCTTCGTTGTTGTTGCAAAATACAGACATTTCCATTTTCTAAAAGATAAATATTCCATGAACTTTCCAATTATTAGGAAAATATGTGTCGGCTATATAAATTAAAGACAAAAGAGAGTCCTTACTCATTTAAAATGCATATTAAATCAAAAGCAGTTGACTTAAGGATGTTTTAAGGATGTATGGTCTAATTTTGTCTACACTTAAGAATTGTTCATACTTTGTAAATTTGAAGAGCATTAGTTTCTAAGACATATGAGAGCAAAAAGCACAGATTTTATTTCATAGGGCATTTCTGAAATAAACTAAATCTGAAAAACATGAGGGAACTTTATGAAATGCATAATACCCAACTTAATGTTATAGTGGTTGGAAAATGTAAAGGTTGCTATACATATACGGTGATACATTTGTAGCATAAATGCCACTAACAAATCTCATTTTTACATGTTGACATTATCACCATACCCATTTTTTGCAGTGGAAAATTGCATTTAGATCTTCCAAATTATGTCTACAGTTTTGATTTTACTGCTTTTATGACACAACAATATGTTTCAAAATAGAAAGAAAAATGGTACGGTCACCATTCATCTAAGAAATGATTATTAAGAGAGAAAAAAAAAACCGTAAAACTGGTGATATTTAATACTTTTTATTCCTTTTGTTTTAAATGATACTTTCTTAATAATAAGAACCAAACCGTTTCTACTGAGATAAATGTTTGAAATTACCGACCCCTACCTCATTGCATCTCTTATATCTGATTAAGGCAAATTCTTGACAAAAATATGGGTTAAATATTTTTTGTTGTTTTTGTTCTTTGACTTTTTATTCGCAGCAAAATAAATGTTTTTTTGTTGTTTTTTCGCAACAGGGAGACTCTGAATGCTTAAATAGTATATTAATAGCCATATTTTGATGCTTAAACATCTATTTTGATTATATTTGTTTTAAAGAATATTCAAAGGAACAGTTTTCAATATGGCGGGTATACTGAAAGAAAACGCTCGTACATCGTACTGTTCACAAAAGCTAAAGAAATAAGCGGTTGAAAATGATCCAACAGATTATTTAATGTGTCTGTGCCTGAGTGGTTAACCATGCTAAACAGAATTTCAGGAATATCTGTCGTTTAAGGACATACTGCAATTATTACTGAAAAATATTTTATCAAGATTTAGGCTCCGAGACATATAAATGCTTTTTGTAAGTTTCGAAGTGGCGTAATTTCTATCCAGCTCGAAACGGAGAGGTAAAAAAACTAAAGAATAAATGAAGACAAAAATGCCCATTCTGTAATTAGAAGAAGTAAAATGCATAGATGTATCCAGTTTTGCATAAGACATTGTATATTGCAGGAGACTGGTTATAGTGAAGCTAGATGTTTCCTTTTCACATAAAGATTTTGACAGGCTATGTTGATATTGAAAATGTCGTAGATGTTGATTCGACTTACCGGCAGAAAATTAATGTATGTCCCTTCAGCAACCCGAATTTGACGGCAGGAACTCAGAATTAGATGAAATATTTGATAGTGACATATCATCTTTCCATCATTAGAAATGTAAAATAGCATCAATGGTACAGAACAAAGACAGTACATTGTGAACAAAAGGTAAATATAATACAAGATTGTACGCACTAACCAATCTGAGCATGCAAATTTCACTTCGCGTGTAACGTCTTACTGTTAATAAAAGCAAAACACACAGGGTTGTCTATTTCATTGATTTTCCGCAATCACTCATCGGAAAGTAGCCGACTAGTCTGATAAATATCAATATAATAATTTATAACTGTCATTCCAGGAACCGCTGCCAAAATCGTAACATTGGATTCTTTTGTATTGGATCACAGTTTTTGTAGCTCATTTCAAGGGAAGAGATTAAATCATTTCCAGTCAAGTGATGTTATGTCAGCTTCTTCAAAAGAGTTTATATATGAGGATCAATAAATTTTGAACGGTTTATTTCCATGCGGTACGGGCAAATATAAGATTCATACACAATGTATAGCTTATATATATTAAACTGAACAAAGTGCAACTACATGATTAATGTATTCTGCATGCAGAAAATCTTCTCGTTAAATCACTAAAGATAAATACACCAGTTCTTTTATCATATCTTGCACTGAAAATAAATACAAAAAACAAAAGCTGTTTAGGAAAACACGGTAAGTTGGTCAGAAAAAGTGGTAGAGTTGTATAAGTAAGTAACTTTGAAGTCCTGTCCTTATATCTCGCCAAGTAATACCCCTTTATGTAGTTATAGTCGGACATATGGAACTTACCGAGACATGCCCGGTGAGGCAATTATAGTCAACGATGCAGGAAGTTGAATCACCAAATTTGGCTTCCTACTTAAGCAAAGCTTCATCAAATCTGTGGACAATAATGAGTGCGGTCATGTGACTGGTTATTTCAGTATGAACGAGCAGACTGTTATTCCGTTTAATTGAAAATCAAGTACTAAAAGTAACTAGGTACATGTAAATAAGATTTGCAACACTCGTTTCTTTCTCTATTTCTTATTTCAGTGAAACAATATGGTTGTTACTGAATCAAATACAACACACTTCCTACTGTGCTGTATTTTTTCTTTACTTCTCTGCTCAAAAATATTTGAATGTACTTTCGTAAGGTTGTCTAATCTGAAACGTTATCAAAACTGATTAATGACGCTATTCGAAGGCAGACAAATGAACATACTTAACATGTTTACAACTGCAAATATGTAAATATTTGTTGTTGTTTTTGTTCTTTGACTTTTTATTCGCAGCAAAATAAATGTTTTTTGTTGTTTTTTCGCAACAGGGAGACTCTGAATGCTTAAATAGTATATTAATAGCCATATTTTGATGCTTAAACATCTATTTTGATTATATTTGTTTTAAAGAATATTCAAAGAAACAGTTTTCAATATGGCGGGTATACTGAAAGAAAACGCTCGTACCTCGTACTGTTCACAAAAGCTAAAGAAATAAGCGGTTGAAAATGATCCACCAGATTATTTAATGTGTGCCTGAGTGGTTAACCATGCTACTTCTCAGCGAATAATATATTGCAATTCGGTAACTTATAAACGAATATGTATTAATAATTGTTTTGAATTCATACAGTCTCCTAGACAACAGTTGAATTTCTGATTGTATATCGTAAATATTTAAAATGCTCTAAGAAACGCACTTCATAATCTAATCACATGAATGGTGCAAACCGGGTATTTTTACATGAAAAGCAATGTAACATCAACAATTTAAGTTGTTTTTCTACGTTTTACTTTTCCTTGAACTACACATTTCTGAAGTGTGTTTATTTCATTTTGACATCAATAGTATGTTACGGAAATCACAAAACATTGTAATAAAACGTTCATTCTTTATTATTAGAAGCTTAAGCAAATTATAAAGAGATTTGAATGCTACTTTTACAAGTTCATTATTTACTTGTACCTTTCCTTGTTATATTTATGCCGATTAACGAAATCATCAACGAATGCAGACATAATTATGCTAATCGTTTTCTTGGCTTACGTCAATACGTAACATAATATTTAGAAACTAAAGCTAAACAATGAATGCAAATCATGAAAACTAAAGTTTTTGATTTAATATTAGGTATAAAGCATAATGTGTCATTATCACTTATAGATATAATATTATATGTTCAAACACATATAAATGCGCATATTTCATGAAAATATTTTTTTACATACTAACTATTAATTAGCAAATGCTTATCAAATGACTTTAACTTAATTAAATGCTGTTTCTACAGCTAATTTCATAATTCTGTCATATATATCAGTGATTTGTTTGAACACCTCCATTTTCCGTAGTTGTAGTACACATGTATACTATGCACAGCTATACATATATTAGACGTGTCACAATTCAATCCTTATGCATAGCTATACATATATCAGACGTGTAACAATGCAATCCTTATACACAGTATTGTTTATACACATAGTCATGTTAATGCTGTGGTAAGACAGATCGTATATATTTAAAAGATGATATATATTTTTGACCATCGGTGTCTTTACATTCATATTGGCATTTAATTACTTATATGAGGCATTATACTAATATACAGAACTTAAATTGAGGAGTCATGCAAGAATACTTTAAGATAAAAATTAATTCAACGTTGGACAGAGGGAGAAAAGTCAGATATTGGAATCTTGTTGGTCTCTTACAATAGAAACATTGATAACTGCATGAAACACTATGAGTTTTTTTTGACAAGTCTGTTATTTAAATAAAATAGGTTTTCTAGAATTTTACGTCGAGTTTTTATTGTAATTTGCCGTCACTAATATGATTTCGCACGACTGCTTGTTTAATTTGATGCTAATCTTTACGCCGTTCTATGTCTCTAAAATAGGCATTTTCTGGGTAAGTACTGCACCTGCACTAAGCAATTTCAGGTAAAAAAGTGTTATTTCAAACATCAGTGGATATAGTGTATTTCTAGCACAGTAATTTATGCCTTAAATAAATCATGCTCAGACCGTTTTATTTTCACGTGAGAATGTGCAGGATTGTACAACTTGATACAGATTAGACCAGCAGTTCAGAATGAGTCTGCTTCTTTCATATACAATTACATTTGTTTATTTCATATTTAGTCAAAGTTGTTCTAGTCCAATAGAAAACGTCATACAAGACATTTTTTCAGACAGAAGGAATTGAATGGCGGAAAATGTTCAAACAGTGAATATTCCCTTTGATACTATGGACAAGATCCCTTCTAAAGCTGATTGCAAATCTGCACCGAGTTTCCTCACCGGAATCTTTGTGTTTCTGCATGTATGGAATTTCATATTAGACACATATGTTCTACGGATGCTATAACATATCGTTTTAACAAGACGTGAAGTTTCTTTTATTATATAATAAATTGATATTCAGTGGCTGAAGAGCTTGAGTGTGTAAATCGTTAAACAATAAAACATGCAAGACGTTCCTGAAATAGAATTATATATATTTAATTGAACATCGTTCCAACATTTTAATAGCGTGTAAAAAGTGGAGAAATTGAATTGATTTAATTCCCTATCAGAACCTAAAAAATACAGCTGTCAGGAAAAAACATGGCACATTAATCAAATTACTTTGCGGTGATTGCTCCCGAGTTCAATGACATATACAAGAGTACAGTCAAACTTGTCTATAAAGACCACCCTTTGGAGAGCCAAAATGTGGTCTTTATTGGGAGGTGGTCTTTATTCAGAGGTTAAACTACACTGTAAATGTTTAAAAAGGAAACAAAACATGTGGTCTTTAGAGCCAAGTGGTCTCTGTTCAGAGGTGGTCTTTAACACAGGTTTGACTGTACATACCAAAAGAACACGCAAGGAATGTATAAAAGCGTCCCCTCGCATGCAGTTCCCCTCGCATGCAGAGCATTTAATCTTACCGGAAATACGAGAGTGAAGAGTGATATGTAGTATTGTGCCGCATGCAGCAGCAAACCCAATAATCGTATGGCAACATTGATCTAAATGAAAACGAAAACTCAAATTCTTTTATATGCCTTACAATCATAGCTTCTTTTTATGAGCATAACGCCTTTTAGTTAATTTATTGGGAGTGGAAGCGTTAACCTTCATTTTCAATGAACACCCCTTCGAATAAAAAATGGTACTGCCTAAATTGAATGATAAAACAGTCCATTTTAAAAATATAACAGGGTAAGGGTTAATAAACACAAGATTTATACGGGTCATTAAATGAATAATGCAAATGCTGAACTATTTTTAAACGGTAATCATGATTAAATCTAAATACAGTGTACCACACTGCAAGGTGAAGTCGAGAAATAAGAGAAGACCAACCACATTTCATTGTTATTTTTTAGTAGTCTACATTCGCAAATGGCGTGTCTGTTCCTGTATCTTTATTCAACGCCACGATACAGAAATAGTTGAATGCCATATCAAAGTAGTTTTGAAAGTATTATTCTTGCTTTTAAATAACAACACACTGGGACAGAAGTTAGGGAAATTCTGAATTCTAAACCATCATTACTTTTGCGAATGACCTTAAATCCTCTTGCAAACAGGCTTCTTGTAATAATTCAAACATTCATTAGGACATTCTTTCGTTGCTATTCAAAAGAAAATAAAGTATGATACAAATAATTGAAATTATTTGACCCTTTCTGTGAAATTTATTAAGTATTTAAAATATACGCTTCTGTAACAGCCAATTTAAATTTTGAAAGTTATAACAACCTGTTAATGGTTAAGTTAAAAGAATATGACTAATGTTCATTGCGATATTTTAGTGATTATTTGCAAGTTCCACACCGCAACTTGTCCAACATATAATGAAAGTATGTAAGTAAATGGGTACAGTGAAGACCACAAGCCTTTTGTTTCTGCGATAGATGTAAGATATATAGTGTCTGCAGAAACAAATCAAATACAGTATAACTCGAATGACTTTTACGTCAAAAAGCTCTTGGAACAAGTATATTGAAAGACCAAATTTGTTTTGATTTATTAGAAAAAAATATGAATAACCGGGTATATTTTAGTGCATTTTACTTTTGACGTTTTGATAAGGCTTACAAATAATAGAATGCCCTCTTCAAAATGATCGCAAACATTCCAGCTATGTTTAGCTTTTACCATTAACTATCTTTTGCCAGAGACAGAGGTTTATACAAAAGCTGTATTCATTTCTAACATCTGACTTCAGATATTTTTGCAATGAAACTTCATGTAAAGCTACATTTTAGCTGAATATACTTCAGTTCCCATCCATATTCCTTTCCTGAAAATAAGACGGACCTGAATCATCGTGTTGTACGGATACATAGGAAAGTTACAACAATTGAAATGAATAATTTACACTTAATCGACAGTCATAAAATATTGATATATAGTGACACTACCCACAATTCAGCAAGAACAAAAATCTTGTTAAAATGCGTTCAAATGCATTACATTGTATGTGTGGTCGGGTACATATTTAAGTCACTTAATTCCATAATAATCAAACAAAGTGAAGTGCATATACTTTATAATTTCATAAAGTTACATTCATAAATTTTGGTATTTAGTTGGCCTTAACCGACGTTATAGACACAGAACAAGGTTTTCCAATTAGCAATTTGTTTTGGATATTGAACAAATATGAAAGATACTCTTCTCTAAGGAAACGTATTGATGTTTTGTAGAGAAGCACAAGTCATCATTCTATGTTCCACATATCTCATATTGAATACAATCTATGTTTCATTAAATGATACTTTAGATACAAAAAAAAAACAATCAATTAAATTTTCTTTAGCACAGTATAAGTTCGCGATTCAGCCTAAAACGGGCAATAGTATTACTCATAAAAGACAAGTGTGCATTTGCTAAATAATAATCACCTGATGAAAATGTTATGAAAATCCTTAAACAAATTACTCAAGGGGGTAAAAATCCTACAAAGTACGTAAAGAAAATGAAGCTCGTTTTTTAAAGAAGATTTGGTAGAATTTTATTTGTAAGCTGCATGGAGCTTAATTCTCAGAGCGCTGTCTACTTCCAAGTGTGTAAGACATTTATCACCTATAATCGTCGTCATTTCACAACACAACTGAAGACAATTAAGTGCGTTACATATGGGAAGACATTTTCAAGAGTTTGCACTTATGTGTGGTCGAGAAGATGTTTTATGTTACATTAAAATATTTAATGCTTTTTCGTCACGCTCAATAATCTGATATCTTTGAAAACAAATTTTTGAAAAGACTAAGGCATGCTCTTATCTGTTTGCAGCTGTTTGTTTAATATATGAAAACGTTTTGTACGAAGTATGGCAATGCTACAGAAGAATTAACAGTATGTATGGGAATTATCAAAGTCAATGTAATTTCTCGCCTTTGCAAGTTATTGTGTTATATTTTATTGCGTACGTAAATGAAATGCTTTTGTTCACAAATTCTGTTATATCTTAGTCTCATTTTGGAGCAGTTTGTTGTAGTTCTACTTAAAATATATGTGTTTTCAAACATCAACAGCTGAACTACCAGTGTACGGAAGTAGTTTTAACTGGGTGCTATGTGGGAGAAGCCCAAGGATAGAAATTCTGAGTGTTAACTTTGTGAAACAAATATGATAGAAGATGAAACGCATGTTCTTGTTGTCTGCCCTTTCTATTGTAAAATTAGTCTAAGAGAAGAATGTTATTTAACATGTTATCCCCAATGCATTTTAATACATGCATTTCTTGAATACTTTTGGGTTACTTTTTATATATCTGCTATATCTTGTCAGAGATATAATGATGACTTATATTAGTACTTATATCATATGAAATTATAATCAGTTTTACGTTTGAAAGTGACTTATAGGTCCACTTATTGCATTTTGCATGTAAATTATCATGAGTACAAGTATATAAAACGATTTGACTCAAAGAACAATTCCTTATTTTGAGAATACAGTGCTCCCTCTCTACAGTGGCCCTCTGAACAATAATTCCCTCCTTGCAACAACACTTGCTACTGACTCCAAAATATGCTAATTGTTCTTTATTTTACCTCTCTACAACAACTCCCTCCGAATGACATCCAAATTTTCCGTCTCCCAAAGGGTGTTGTTGTAGAGAGGGAGTACTGTAGTAATTAACTTCTCTAAGCAAACATTGTAAAACCAAAATTTGCTTTAAATGTTCATATACATCAATTATATAATAAATTATACCTGTGAGCATGCCCTGGCCTCTGAACCTGTGTGACTTATCTAATGTATATACAAGCAACTATGTCTGATAAAGTTCACCCATCTGTTTTAAATATAGTTACTTTTAGATAAAAAAGATGATAACTGTCTAGACCTACTACAAGGTACAAGCAGTCAGATGTGTAGAGAAAGGGAGAAGAAGCAAAATATCTTGTAAAACTGAAGACAGTGGGTCGGTCTGTTTTCTGGTCTCACGGACTTCAGCATTATACAATACTACTGATAGCAGATTTGCGACCGTAGCGAGCAGAAAATTTCTTTTAAAATGTCCTTAAATCTGAATTGTGAATTTCTAGGCTTGTCAGTGAGTTTGGAGTCAAACTTTGTTTCGATATGTTGAAGCCGGAATATTTTTTCTAGCAAAACCATAGTCAGGAGGGTTTTTTTTTCAAACAAAAAATCCCAAATCATAATGCTGGTATGCAGAAAAGTCATACAGGAGGAAGTCAATTCGGTAGCAATTCTTTATTGCACAGAAAGAGAGCAGTCAGATATTGGAATCTCGATGGCCTCTTTTAATAAAAACATCATTGATAACTTTGTGTAACACTAATGAAGTGCGGCTCCGAAGATTTGTGATTTGTGTGTTTCATAGATTAAATAGGTTGTTTAGATCTTTACAATATGTATTTGGTCTTTATTGTAATTTCCCGCCACTTATATGATTTCGCACGGCTTCTTGTTAAGTTTGATGCTAATTTAAGTTTTGTGTAGAAAATAGGCATTTACTTGGTGAATACTGCTTTTTGCAATATCAGGACATGAAAGTCGTATTTCAAATTAAAACTTACTATTATATATACTTCGAATACATCATAGGGCCTAGCATATTTCATTTTTATCAAAGTTATTTCTACCTAAACTCAGTCATGCTGAAACATTTTTAATTTGCACGTGAAAATGTATTTCGTAAAGATTAGGCCAGCAGTCAGTCTTATTGCATCACGCTAAAAGATGACGATGCGAAGTTATGGTAATTTATAATGTTTTCTTTTCTCAAATAATGTTAGTGTGTAGATATTAGACATCCAGTCAGTGGAAGAATAAACTCTGGATATTTTTCTCACCAATAAGTGTGCCAAATATCGATATTCTGCACACAAACGCACAAGGACTCTGATGTCGGTCTCATGCTGCCCATATATGCAAATGTAATACTATATATTTAGTAACGTTTGCAATAAAACCTCTTAAGGAATTGGACTCCTAATAGTAATGTTTAAAAAATGACATTTGCTTGGTATATTCTTAAAGTTGATCATGTTTCGCACTGTGTTGCAAATTTTAAACAACTTTTACCGTGCCGTTTTTTGTAAATTTTGTATAATCTATGGTATTTCCTCAAGCTCAAGTAGAGAAAAACTTCAATGTGATGGCCACTATCTAAAACGTCTGCAGAGTATTCATCACAGCATTAATTTTGATAAAATAAACATCAAACTATTGTTAAACAATTACAAAACACAAAAAAAACTGTAAATATCACTTTTTCTAAGGTGCCTCAAGTAAACAAATTTAATGAGACAGAATTCTAACCCCAACATGGAAAAATTAAGGTCGAATCCTGTGTGTCTGTTTTGAATTTTGCTCACTTAATTCAAAATAACCTTGGGGCAGAAGTAAAACCTACCTGCATTTCTTCCACAATATGTAATCTAAAGAATGAAGGCAAAATAGAAAACTTTTACCGCATGTAACTCAGTATATTTAAAGATTTCTAACTCTACCCCTCCTGATTAAGAGGTAAATTCACTTTGAACAGCAAGAAATCGCTTATAAAATGAAAATTTTCCACTTTTGTGCAATACATCCATAATAAGTCTTGAAAGAAGTAAAAACTTATTAGAAAATAGGAAAATATGGAGAAAAAAAATTTGGTCCCAGTGGGACTTGAACCTACCCCCCTCCCCCCCACTGAAAATTGCAGTCAAAGTAGGTTTATGGTAGGAATTGAATACTCCTCAAAAAGGAGGTACTCTGTTATGCTGTTATGGGTCCAATACCTTAAACCCAGATTTCATAAAGCGTCGTTTTCATGACAAACATGTTCGAAGGCGCTTTACAAACACAGTGATTTGACCAGAGGGTCAGAGCATGAGAAAGCCTTTAGAGCAGAGAGAAAGAAGTCTTTTCAGATACAGACATGTCCGTCTTACATTACCTAGCTCTTTGCGAATAGATAATCTGGTTCTTTAACGTGAAACACTCAAGATCATCTCAGAAAATTTCAGTACATTGACACTACCTACCATTCAGCAAGAACAAAAACATAATTAACATGCAATCAAATGCCTCATGTTTCGTCATGTACATAACATAAAAAAGTGGAAAAACACATGAAAGCAATGTGTTCATACTTTATACACAATGATATGAGCATTTCACACGTGAAATTCAACATGTATGTGATATTAAGGTGACCTTAACTACAGTTACAAGTACAGTACATGATTTTCCAATGTTTTGAATATTGAACAAGTATGATAGATACTCTTATTGATTTTTATAGAACCAAACGTCGTTATTCTATACATATTATGAAATGCATTTGATGCAGGTAACTTATTCTTTTTAATTGATAAATAAATAATTATATAACAATCAACAAACTTTACCTCAGCAAATTGAGCAAAATGAAACTCTCTTCAACGAGTAATATTATTAATGACAAAAATCAAGCGTGCACATGCCTAATAATCATCACCTGATACAATTTGATAGACACAATTGTCTAACACAAAATTATATTTTAGGAACTCGTAAATCAAATTACTCAAGGGGTAATAAATTTTACAAATTCCGTAGTAAAGAAATGAAGTTCGATTTTTATAGATGACTTGGAAGGGATTTATCTGAAAGCTGCAGGGAGCTTAATAATTTCTAAGGTTAAAAGGTCTATATCATTGTCTGCTTCCAAGTGTGTAAGACATTTATCACCGACATTCGTCGTTTCACAACATTACTGAAGACAATTAAGTACGTCATATAGGTAAAGACAGCTGCAAGCGTATGCACTCAAATGTGATCGCAGTCTTCTTTTATGTTAAATTCAATTCAGTCTTGGAAAATATTGAAGGCAGTTTATTCCACCGGGCAATAATCTTATATCATTCGAAAGAATAATGCAATGTTGTATGTGTTTTGCAGCTATTTGTAAAATTGTAAAGGTTTTGCACAGATAAATGGCAATGTAATAGAATTTGCCATACTGTCTTAGTGTGATCATTTGATAAAAATTTAGACTAGCTTGATAGGTAGAATAAACATAATGCGACGGATCAATCAAAGTCTACTTAAGTTCACACTTCTGTCAGCTAATTAATATACATTTTTATTATGTTAAAATGGTATGATTGAATTCAAAATATGCGTCTTTGATACATTCTCTTTGCCAATATTAGATATACGCTTTAAACTGGCAATATATTTAGTATTTCAGTTTATAATATCCTACACACTTTGGCATCAACTGGAATGTCACACTTTATTCGAAGTATCTCGTCTAATGGGACATCAATAACTGTTTTTCATTGGTCAATTCAGAAAACATGTCTAAATATATAGCACTAATAAGATGTAAAAAATCTATATTTTGACATAAAATACCTTCTAAGTTATGTGTAATTTTCAAAATATTACATGTTTTGTTAAATGTTGCAGACCTTTATATACTTGCAAAAGCATTTACAATAAAACCTCTGAATACCAGATTTATGTATCGCCGTTTTCAGACACAGAGCGCTTTGACCAGAGGGACAGAGCGAGAGAAATTCCTCATAACAGGGAGAAAGAAACCTTTTTGAATACTGACATGTCCGGCTAACTTTGCATAGATCATTTGGTTTTAACGCGCACCGTTTGTAGCACCCAAATTTGCTTTGAGGTTACAACAAACTAAATAGATGTTCTTCTTTATTCTATATAAAATTGACAAATTTCCAATGACTGCACCTCACATCAGGACCCATTTCGAAAAGGTTTGTAATTTACATTTTCTTGAAGAATATTGTCGGTGCTGAATAAAAATCAAAATCAAAGTAAAAGTGGGGTCATGTTTGATGCAAGAAAAATATTTTCAGTCAGACATATAAAATGCAAAATCAGCTAAAAAATGAGACCCTAAATTGTAGTGGTGGTGTATGATCTAAGTATCCATGACAAATTCTGTCACGTTATCATTTCATTATGAAAATGCTACCTACACTTCAAGCATAGATCTGTTCTGTAATTTCAGCAAAGAAAATGCAAGGAAATTAAGGAAAATAGCTTTACAGAGTGAAAAACTGAGGACTACTTGTATCCACCCTAATATTATGCGACTACCATTTTTTCGCGCCATTTTTCTATTTAGTGTCTGTATGCCTGAAGAACAAGTAATTACCTTTTAGTTAGGCGGGAGACACTCAAGTTTATCTAAAAATTCTTGTGCACTGACACTAACTACTATTCACCAAGAACAAAATCATTGTTTGCACGCATTCAACTACATCATGTTTCGTCATGTACATAAAGCACTTATCATCGTAAACGAATAATGAATCGAGTCAGCTTTTATTTTTCTTTGGTGCGTTTGTTGTATTTCATGATCATCAAATGTTTCAGGATATTTGAATACCACTTAGGTGATACGCCATAACCTATCATGAACAGTTTCAACAAACTTTGAATTGTATTGTATGCTGCAGTGTCGACTACATTCCAAATATATGCGTCAATCAACACCAAACAAATGTACAGTACGGAGGCACTTATCACCATTCACAGTCCATTACTCGTACACATACCTGAAAAAAAGCCCGTTTAAGAATTTAAATTAATTGCCAATAAATTTAACTGTGAAATGGTGCATGCATTCTTTTACATATGATACTAACAAGTTAATTGATTCCTGTGTAATGGTAAAAGTTTACATTTTAGAAATATAATTACCGGCGATAATAATAGCATGCCTTGGTATAACCTTGTGTTTTCTTAAACCTACTACAAAAAGATTGGATTTGATTATAGTAAAGGTTAGATTAAGATATTTGTGAGCTATGATAAAATTACAGTGAAAATGTTATTCATAAAAATTGGATAAACCTAAACATCAATAGCTTTACAATGATCTGATTAAACAACATTTTATTGTCTGTAATTACACGCACATAGATACAAAACGCAACAATGCAACACAAGCCAAAGTGTTCGGCAACATGTTCTAGCAACATTACTTTTAGTTTTCCAACATTTGTCTGTCCTTACCCTAAGAATGATGTTACAGAAAGGTACTATGTATTTGAAATAAACAGGGTAAATTTCAGAATTATGTATTCATGACATTCCTTTTAATTGTCTATGCAAATACTAGATATACGCTTCAGACAGGCAATAAATTCAGTATTTCAGTTTATAATTTCCTACAAACTTTGGTATCAACTGAAATGTCACGCTTTATTCGAAGTATCTCTTCTAATGGGACATCGATAATTGTTTTCCATTGGTTTACTGAATATAAAATTTATGTATTGCCGTTTCCAGACACAGAGCGTTTTGACCAGAGGGACAGGGCTAGAGAAAGTCCTCATAACAGAGAGAAAGAAACCTTCCTAGTTACAGACATGTCCGGCTAACTTTGCATAGATCAAAAAATTCCAATGCATTAACACTACCTAAGTCAGCTTTTATTTTTCTTTGGTGCGTTTGTTGTATTTCATGATCATCCAATGTTTCAGGATATTTGAATACCACTTAGGTCTGTATTAAAGATGGTGATGCATACATGCTATGTCATAACCTCTCATGGACAGTTTCAACAAACTTTGAATTTTATTGTGCGCTGCAGTGTCAATTACATTCCAGATATATGCGTAAAGCAACACTAAACTACAGTACGGAGGCGATTATCACATCACCATTCTCAGTACATTACTCGTACACATATCTGAAAAAAGCCTGTTTAAGAATTTAAATTAGTTGCCAATAAATTTTACTGTAAAATGTTGCATGCATTCTTTTACATATAATAAGATCTGATTACACTAACAAATTAGTTGACTCCTGTGTAAATGTAAAAGTTTCCATTTCAGAAATATAATTGCCGGTGATGGTAGTTTCAACATCTTTATTTAGTTAGATAGTAAAATCAATTAACATATCGTAAAATCAAGAACGTAACTTTGGTATTTAACAAAACATGATCAACTAAAAGTGTAAATGGAGCAATTGTTGTCTTATGAGAAGAAGAATGTTCTCGAATGTATCCTTTAAAATTTAAATTGTTACGGTTGAGACTAACGACGTGTGAAAAACATTTGGATACATTTTTTTTAAAACAATGAGGAATGTTTGTTGATTTATATAGGCAAACTACATGAGTTATTGTCTTGGTAGATTTATAGTTTAAATATGACAATTTACAAACAACGTGTTTCTACATTTTCGAGAATCTCGACAGTGTACTTTATGACCACATGGTGGCAGCTGGCGTCGTGTTACAGGAAATGCAGAATATGTTCACTTTTGGCATATTGTTATATACAGCTAAACGTTTATTGTCAGACTAGATGAGAAATGAAATGCACTCGTGAGTATTTACAATTACTCCTTCAAATGAAATCAATTTCATGAATAAGTGGAAATACAAACTGCAATTTGTGAGGAATAATATAAGACTTTTCACTTATAGCATCGACATCAATTCCGTTTCTGGTCTATTTGGTTACATCAGAATTGAAAATGTAGTTTGATCTTTATGCTTTGTTCGTTCATAGCATGTTACGCAGCCAGACTTATGATTCCACTTATATTTAAATTGCTGCCTTTGATGAAAAATGTTTAAAATTTTATCTTAATAACCAAAAGAATTCGGCGTTATATAAAAATATCAACACTGCTTGAACATTTATTGTGTTAAACTCTATAATTATGCGTCATGTTCTTTTATTCTTTTTAGTGGCAAGTTATTTCACTGATGTTTAACTTTATTATGCTGAAGCAATACTATAACTTTGTATGAAACTTAGTACTATAGAATTTTAGTAAGGGGCTTTCGTGGCCGAGTGGTTAAGGTCGCTGACTTCAAATCACTCCCCCCTCATCGATGTGGGTTCAAGCCTCACTCTGGGCATTGAATTCTTCATGTGAGGAAGCCATCCAGCTGGCTTACGGAAGGTCGGTGGTTCTACTCAGGTGCCCGCTAGTGATGAAATAATGCACGGAGAGGCACCTGGGGTCTTCCTCCACTATCAAAGCTGGAAAGTCGCCATATGACCTATAATTGTGTCGCTGCGACGTTAAACCCAACCAAAAAAAATAACGTTAGTAATATATTTCAATGATAATCATTGCTTTACGAGACAGAATGGATGCAATGCGTTTTTCAATAAAGGCTCAAAACCAGAGTAAAAAGATACTTCAGTGTCACAATGTTTAGATTAATAAATCTTAACTTTTCAAAAGTCTTGTCTGATAACCAAATATTGAAATGCAATTAGCGGCTAAACGGATCGAATTGTTCAGACTGCTTATTTCTTCTTAAGCTAAAATATTCCTCGGAAAACACGTGCCATTGGTTTGTAAACTTTTGAACCACCTCTTAATTAATTAATAAACCAAATAATCTACTATACTTTTATGGATGTGTTGTTTCATAGTGTAAAATCTATTTGACATCGAATGTTTACTTTATAGTTATTGTCGTTTAATGAATTATCTTAAAGCGCGATTCTCTTGTATTATTACAGATACACTTTTAAATAGAAATGTAAGTACGTTCAGTGCTTTAGTAGATTAAATGAACTGAACGTTCATCACGTGTGAAATTTCTACTGTTTTTGTTCAGTTGTTATATTCGGAAATTCGTCTTAAATTCAGATCATTCAGAGAATAAACGTGAAAATTCACCTTTGTCGCGAAGAAAAGCATTTAACTCTCCGTCTTTGTTGATCAAGGTATCACAACAGACAAGGTTAAAGGAGCCACATTAATTGTGGCGACTAAAATCTGTTTTCTTGGAGAAGTTATTCCATTACGTGAAAGGTCTGAGAAAATGACTTTTATCATTGAATCAGTCAGGAGGATACTAGTGCAATTAGATTCTGTCTTTTTACATGAATAACAATGGCTTATGAATGGAGGAATGCTCATATTAATCTCAACTAAACCTTTTAAATTTTATCCATCGAATAAAAAGGCGTTGAGCAATAATTAGGCAATTCATTATCAAACCGTTTTGTATTTCATACTTATAAAGGTACAATGTCGGCAGTGTCGTTTTTCCAAATTATGCAAAGTTCTTATAATTCCATTATGTGTATTAACATTTTTATTTTGTGTTACGAAAACACACTATACAATTGACTTGTACTGATCTGATACTTGAACATAGATATTATCTTGTCAGCTGTTTGGTTTATAACTAACTAACTTACTAATAAATGCATATTGAGCTGTTTAACTGACATGTTTTCCTAGATGATTAGAAAGCATTTAGGCTTGCTGATGTTTCATGGTAATATTTTTATATTTTGGCGTTCGATTTGTTACTTCTCGTAATTTGATAGCACAATTAGTTTTTATAAGTGCGCTATTAATAGCACGATAAATATATATAATGCATAGATGTGAATAATTAGTAATCAAGCGTTTAATCTGTTTGTTTCTTTTCTTGAGATAGAATGTGTCTTTGGAAAGGTTTGATAAAATTGTATTTTGTACAACTGAGATGGTATTTGTTAACAGATAAAGTATAAGTACAGTCATTATCTGTTCAATGCTGAACTGTCAACGAGTAAAATTAAGGCACATGGTCATCGGAATCAAAACCCGCCTCCATCTGTCTTCCCAAGGCTTTGATTACTCTCTGTGATGTTACAATGGAACTGGAAATTCATATTCGTATCAGTTGCGTGACGTCATTTTAGTGTATGCCATTGAGTTACTTTTTTAATACGTCAGTGTTGAAAATTTTATTCAGGCTATTGAACAAATCATAATAATCATAATAATATTTATACGTGTAGATACGTATGTAATAAAAAGATAATTAACTCGTTCTTTAGCGGAATAATATTGCGCTTCTAAAGATGCGCAATATTTCCGCTGCAGATCGTACATATTTCTCTATACAAAGCTAATGACCTTTAGTTATTTTATATGTACTACTACTACTACCACCACCACTACTACTACTACTACTACAATTATGCATCCAATGAGGAAATCTAATGTGATAAAGGTTTGATATAGCCAACATTCATCCTTTTTAGTAACTACTTTTATGAAAATCATAAAAAAGATTTGATTGTTACTGCCGCACTCGCAGTCTAACAAGTTCATGATTCACTTGTATTTTTACTTATCTTAATATGGCGCACAATGCTAATAAAGTACTATTAAGTGTATTGACATGTTGGTTGAAATACGTAAATTGAAAGTACACTGTACAAATTAGTACTTTTGGCTAAGAAATCAATATCAAAATTTTGATTCGACATAGCGCATTTATAGAAGTTATTAGTATACTATAATATGAACAAACAAAATGATCTTCACTATCAACGTATGAATGTCCTGACGTTTTATTGCTAAAATTGTCATAATGTTTTTATGCAGCACAGGACATGTAAAAGTCAGACAAGAAGCCACTCCGATATCAGTTCTTCATTCGGCAGACGGTGAGCAAACAGATATTGGATTCTCGATTCTTCCTACAGAAGATCTCTTTCAATAGAAACATCATTCATTTGATAACTAGGCGTAACACTAATGATGTGCGACTCTGGGGATATGAGACGAGTGTGGTTATTAGAT
Organism: Mercenaria mercenaria; assembly: GCF_021730395.1. NCBI lineage: Eukaryota > Metazoa > Mollusca > Bivalvia > Venerida > Veneridae > Mercenaria > Mercenaria mercenaria. The sequence goes on along the minus strand of NC_069362.1, from coordinate 85,080,101 downwards.
TAAATAGGCTTACTAGATACTTATCAATTTTCTTTGGGTCTTTATTGTAATTTGCCGCTACTTCTGTGGTTTTACATGCCTCGGTGTATAAATTGGTGCAAGTATTAACGCCGTCTACGTCTGGGAAACTAACATTTACCCCATACAATGGCAAGTGATGAAAACGAATTTAATAATCTGAACAATAAGAAGTATTTAGTTCTTTTTGCTTGCCTTGTTAACTGCCTGCACATTTCCTGTTTACTTACAACATATCAATTTGCTCGGAACAAATTTGGCCGTCATATTTCAAATTGTGCAGTCTTTTTCTTGATTTATGCATATTAGCAGAGCACAAATCACATGAAGACTTGTTTCGAGAGAGTGGTTTGACTAGTCGGGAACATGAACAATGTATAGCACTAAGCTTTACCAAGCGGCTGGCTGCTTATCGACATTAACCGGATAAAAGACGAAGAAAAAATATTGCATGTATTATACAAGAACAAACCCAGTCATATCAGGAAACTAGCAAGCAAGCAAGTGTGTTTAAAATAGCAATTGTATTTACATTCATCATCCTAATGAGTCTAAAATAAATGGGTGAATAAAGTTTTGTACATTTTAGAACTTCATCACATTCTGCTTGTTCAAACCTTAGTAATTTGTATTCAGAATTTAAACCAAGAACACTTAAAGATTACATACAGTCAAAATTTTAGTAAGAACCACCTCTGGACAGAGCTCACCAGACTGTTAAGACCGCTAATATAGCCCTAATGTAGGCTTGAGCAATCGGTTTAACCTCTGTGGTACCGTATAGCGGGTTAATTCTGCGTGTTTTATTTCTGCGTATTCTGCGGGTTGAGGCTGTCACGCAGAAATAAATTCCGCACATTTAATTTATTTATTTATTTATTTATTTGGGTTTTACGGCGCACCAACACAGTATAGGTTATATGGCGCCAAACAGGACACCCCCACACATTTAAACTATCAGCAGAATTTTTTGACGCAGAATTAACCGGCTACACGGTATAAGGAATTTATCATTCTTCTACTGTGTCATTGTACCGCGTAACTAAGCCGCGTCATTGAAACATGCGTTAATACACTAAATTTAACATTACCTTGTTAATGACAATTAATAACGCATGGTCTTCAAGAACGTTTACATAGACAATGGCAATGCAATAGAATTTACCCTAGTGTTAAAAATACTCGCTAATGTTGATCATTACCCGCCGCCAGGAGGCGGTGGGTTTATTGGTATGCTAAAGAATTTTCGCGTGTGGGACATGGAGCAAGTCATGTGACAGGTTTTCGATCCTGAACAGATTTTTTTTGTTCGTAGATGTGTGATAAATTAATAGTTTATTTAAATGTATAATTTTTATAATAATATAATATATAATTTTTTAAAAAAAAAAGTAAAAAAACCTGGGTCACGTGATACGTTTCGACCATCTTCGTAACACACCGTAAGTTACAACCATCTCGGATGACCGTGACCTAATTCACACGATCCTTTTGTTTACATTTTTATTTCTACAATTTTCGCCTTTCATGTGGCACATTTGACTTAGATACAAGAATTTTATAATTTGGTGGTGATGTAGGATTACCACGATTATCGGAGATTTGTTGAATTATGCTTTTTCTTGATATTAAATTGTTAAAACAGGTTGTGTATGACGTCATCAATATCCGCGTACATAACATGTAAACAAATATCAGCTGTTCAGTGAGCTGATAACCTTTGATAGAGATGAGTAAATGGAAATGTGAATGTGTTTACATTACTTCTGTTAGGATTCTGGTTAGGAAAGTGTGGTTAGTTTGCATAAACTATAGATATTAGATTTCTCGGCGACGCCGTCTAAATTCGTTTTCGTTACCTATGCCACGTGACTTCAGTTTGCAAATCAAACTACTTGATAACGCATTATAGATAATTTATCAAAATGGAAGATTTATGCAACACTCTGCCTGATTGGACGAGAGTGTCAATTTCTTTCACTCTGTTGACTGTGCTACGCTGAGTGAAATGTAGACAAAGCGTTTATCCTAAACGACGCTGTTCACAGTTTTAAAGCTAACTTTGGCTCAGTATATTTATCAAGAATATTGATATATCTCAAAATGATAAGTAAGTTTAATAAATGTGATAAAAACCTGTTTAAATACCAACATATATCAAATTAAAGAAAGAGCTGAATACGGTCTGCGTATCACATGAATAAGGATGTGATAAGAGTCTTTTATGTAGAGAAGTGCTTTTTAAAAGATTTTCCTTGTTACAATTGTCGTCTGTATATGAAAAGGTTTCTTGCTTTTGTGACTTATTCAGATTGCATATTAAAATGAGTACTTGTTTGCTTTGATATATTTGTTATAAATTATTTAACTGATTTATTATATATGAATATTTTTCTTTAGTATGGTATGCAAATATTGAACTCAGTTGAAATCTGTTTTATTATATATATGCTATATAATGACTGAATCTCATTACACTGAAATGAAGGTACGCTGCATAGTTTGACTACGGTCAAACTTTGCCGCTGCATAGTTTGACTACGGTCAAACTTTGGTTATGAAACAGAAATATTGAAATAATTACAATTGTATATTTTGCTTGACCTTCACTTTTTTATAGGTTTGACGTCATTGTCCAAAGATTCATGAATAGCGAATATGCATTTGTTAAAGCGCGATCAGTTGGCCTATTTCAGAAATAAATAAAAATAATAAATAAAAAAATCCTTTAATTGAATTTTTTTCATGTATTCTAATCAAACTTGATTTGTAGCATCTTTATTAGACCCGCAGCCAACTTTGTTCAGCTGGGACATTTAACCCCTTTTAGGGGCTGCTAGAGCTAAAACTAGAAATGTCTTTATACAGCGTCTCATGAACAGCTTGGTGGATCTATGTCATACTTGGTCTGGAGCATCATTATAAGGTCCTCTTCCAAATTTATTTATATAGGAACTTGGGCCCTATTAAGGACCACTATAATAGCTAAAAGTAGATATGCCTTTCTTCGCATTAACCACTAAAATGTAATGGATTTTTATCAAACTCGATGTGTAACAATATCGTAAGGTCTCCTGCTATTTTGTTACAAATGGGGATAGGGACAAATTTAGCTGAAAATATAAACACGTTTAATGACCCCTTCTCATGAACCGCTTCATGAATCTTCATGAAACTACTGCTTTTAATTATTCGTCTAAGGATAAACGAAACAAAATTGCAACCCTACGAAACCTTTGCGAAAAATTAAAAGAGAACAATTTAGATTGTTAAAGTGCGGTGTTTAGTTTTGCAATTTGAAAAATGTTAGATGAAAGATGAATGTTAGATGAAAAATTCATAAACTTCTTTCCTTATTACAATTCGCCGACCATCATTTTTAAAGATATTTCTTGTTTAGGATATAATTTAATATATTTAGATTGCCATGACCTGCAGATGACCCCAATTGTTTTTGAGATCATTAAAAGGACATTCATTATAACTGATTTGAATATACATTTCCGGCGACGGAAAAACTTTTGACTTGTTTAATATTAGAACTGCTTGTCTAGGGTGAATTGACAGAATGCATGTAACGTACATAAATCTTCACTCCTTCATTTTATTCTTGTTATATTTTAGCTAATTTCTTTCTTTGAAGCATTCTTTGCTGATCATTGCATAAAAATATTAAAGATTGAATAGACTACATAATATCTCAATTACAAATAGCGCGGTCTTGTAAAAGAAAGGATTTGATATATTAAAGTATTTGTGTGTTCCTTGCCAAACAGTTAAATTATCAGTACATGGTTGGTGGTTTTGAGGATATTTTTATTAGTGCAGAAAATTGTATGAATTTGCAAGATATAATGTTAATAAGGCGTGAAATTTAACGACCCGTGTGCTCTTTTTGTGTTATTACTATAGTTTACATAAAAGTTTCTCAGACATGTTTCTTGCAAAAGTATTAGCCACGAATAAGTTTCTAATACTGTGTAATAACATGTGTTTGATACGGGCTAAAAAAGTAATATTAATCCCATAGGACTGCGCAAAGTAAACTTTGCCCATTCATTGTTTATGGATAATAGATTTCCGTTTCAGCCAGTGTTAGGGGGCATAAGCGGTATTGTCATATCCCTTAATGAACTCAAACCGAGCATTCTATTATGTTGCTTTGTTGCGTTCTATATGCTTCCAAAGGATCTTTTACAGATTTTATTAATATCAACAAATACTGTCAGAACCGATAAAACTACTTGTCAAACATCACTTGCTGCAGTTTGCTTCATCTCTTCCGTGATATAATGAGAATTTAAGAAATTGACATGATAGTTGATCTCTGTGTTTACGCATTCAGAAGTTTTCTTGCTGGTGCGAAGGTATTTTCAAATTTCTTATCTAAATAACTGATTTGCCAGAATATTTTTTCTTCTGTATTCTGAGACGAAAACGGCAACATTAATGATACAAGTTTTTTAGAAGAATTTAAAATGCTTTTCATGTTATTCAATTCAACAAATAACTTTTGAAAAGGTATACAACGTTTTTCAACATGACACGAAAGACATTTAAATTGCTGTAAAATAATGAATTTATTTTAAACGTATTCGATCTATATCTACAAAAAATGCGTTCTCATCCTTAAAATTACCACAGTTACCTTAAAATATACAACAAATAGCTTGCTTTATATCATTGAGAATCTACTATGTATATCTGGACAAAAGGATCTAAACTTAGAGGTAATGAAGGATGTTCTCATCTTGTTATACGCAGCTTTAAATCTATTTTGCGACTGGTAGGGAGTTATTTGCGCACATGTGGGCAATTATAACACACTAATGAACCCTATTGTACTATTAAAGCGGAGTAAGGGTTGCATTGTGTAAATAATAATCAAATAATTTTCACAGAGAACACTTTCAATTTACTTGGAGGACAAGTTCTTTTCTTCTGATCTATTTGGTAAATGTAGAAATTGGTTAGATGTAATTTGATCAGAGCTGACAATCATCCTGTCTCGTTCGTTCTTAAAACGAGTTATAACAGCATGCAATACACAAATGTGAACTGTGACATACATTTGATTTACTATCGAAACGTACTGTTCAAGGCAGTAACAGAAAATAATGAAGTTCTTATAGGCAGACACATTATCAAAATATGAAATAATATTTGCGAACGTTTGTATGTTATATACTACTAGATATCCTTATAGAACCAAGTTAAGACGTGTTTATTAAAGTATAAGTCATAGATTGCAAATTATTTATAATACATTAATTTGATGAAAGCGGCAACTTTAATGTCATTCCAACGGTAACAAATGTTATTGCATATATGAATCTTAATATTATCATGGGCTTAAGTTTGAATTACGACTGTTAAAAGCTTCAGTGTATTCATTTCTAACCTGTTTAAAAGCAGGCACTCTTGAAATCTGCCTAGTTACATATTAAAATTTAAACATACAACTTTTGATTCGCTGGTAAATGATAAAAGTACGTCATTACACTGTCAGGTTAGAGTGACAAACAGGAGACTAGTAAAGCTTTATTCTATAAACCTTAATAAAGCCTGATTGATCAAATATTGTGCTGCTTTTATCCGCAACATTAAGGAGGTAGGTTACCTTAATATTTGCATGTGCGCATGCCTAACCGGAAGCTAGCGTGCCGATTTACGACGACGTTTACGACAAACTAGATGTGTTTGTATATCCATTCTTCGGAAATAAAATCATGAACCTGTCTCCGATCTGATGCTTCGGGGTTTAATAATGCAGAAATAATGAATAAATTGCCGCAGAAACGCTTCAAAACATTGTTGCCATAAAATGACATCATTGACGTCATGACATTACGTGTCGATTACCGCGCAAAAATAATAGCTTTTATTTTGAAAGTGCGTAATTCTGTGCTTTTTCTTTATTTGAACTATTTTTAAGCAGCCATTATTTACTGAAATATTTTTATGAGTCTTTCGCTCTGAATAGTGATCAATATTTTGCTTCTTTTATGTAGTTATATTTATCATGTTTTAAAGCTACACTAACAAAACAGATAATTTTATTTAATGTCTTTTATAAGAAATTGCGATAACAAGCAAGATATAAGCAATTTAAAACATCTCTGCTGCCATGGTTACTTTAAACTTTAAGAAAAATAGGGTACCATGTAAAGTGCTTGGTATTTTGCTAATAATATTACCCAAATATTCCATGTTGGTCATTAACAGAATGACACTGAAGCCGTCGAAAAACCCATAGTTGTTTAAAAATGAGAGAAAATGCGTTACTATGCAGGGTTTCCACTGGCCCTAATATTTTTTCCGCCACAAAATATCGAAGTCAACGACACATAGGTGGAGGGGGCGTCCAGTGGGTGTATTCTCCAACACACTGTGCATGTTGCAACAATTTGTCATTTTTACAGGGTTTTTTTTCATTATTATTGATAATTGTAAAACTCTTATTTGGGGGTGGCGGGTAGGGGCTCTCCCCTTGAAAATTTTTGAAATACAGGCATGAAATGGTGGCCTCTGGTGCATTTGTTACGTCCAAAGTTTCGAGGGAATGGAGAGGTTAGTACCCTTTTGATGGGGGGGGGGGGGGGGGGGGGGGGGGGGCGGGTTTCACGAGCCCCGCGACATATACATTTTAAGCTTAATTTAGAAAGCTAACGCGCATACTAGTAAACTATCAATTATGAAGACTTCTACGGATAACAATGAAACCACAATACAATGAAGTGTTAAATATCCGTATTTTCCGTCTTCTTTCAATATAAAATACTTTTTGAGGGTCATGTACTTCAAACCTGGATAAAAAGTTTACTTGAAGGAACAGAGATAAACGAAATTGAGATTGTAGCAGTTAAAACATTAAATTACACGAAATACAAAAATTGCTGCGGTTCAATTAATTTGTATCTACCCCTGTAACAGGGTAACCTACCTCCTTAACATTGGTATAGTTCATGAAATATGTAATGACAACACACATTCTGACAACACACATTCTGCAATTCACACAAACAAGAATTTCAGTATTTGCTGGTATATAAATAATAAAATCTGTAAAAAGGTCCTTGGAAGCATAGAATGCAACCAAAATAAAGCCTTAATGTTTTATTTTCTATATATTTTACATACTGATATTTTTTTCAAAAATCATTACAAGCAATACATGCTAATACAAAGTCCTGAATCGTTTAAAGGTAAAGCTTTCAACACTAAATGTTGCCTGTTTTCTACTGTTTAATAAAATGGGGTTTGTTTGTTTTGGGTTTAACGCCGTTTTTCAACATTATTTCAGTTATGTATAGGCGGGCAGTCAACTTAACCAGTGTTGCTGGATTCTGTACCAGTACAAACCTGTTCTACGCAAGTAACTGCCAACTTCCCCACATGAATCAGAGGTGGAGGATGAATGATTTCAGACAAAATGTCTTTTATCAAATCGTCATGGAGAACAAATTGCCCGCCCGCGGATCGAACTCACGGCCCCTTGATCCGTAGATCGGCGCTCTCCCAATTTAGCTTAGCTGGTTTGGATATATTCAAAATCTCACCAAACTGAAGAGCAAGGTATATAAATACCTGACATAAGACTAATTATATTATTGTTTATAAACTATGCTAGATAATTCATGGTCAAGCATCGCTTAGATTCAATTGTACTTAAGTGTATTTAGTTAGAGCCATTTTTAGGTCCCGTACGATTGGAAAAAAGATTAATGGCGACATATACATAATTGTTCGTTAATGTCTGTAGTTCATTTTAAGCCATGTCGCAATTCCGAATTCCGCGACTTGGCTGTTTATGACGTCATCAAAATGACGGCCATTTTTATTTATTTATTTTATCTTACTCATTTATGTTACGAAGATTTATGGTCAGAGTAATTTATATTGATGCTTACACCATGACATATACATAATTATTTCGTATAATGTCATTTTAGATAAAATGAACGCAATTTATACAATATTAAAGAACTTTGAACAAAAAATACGTTTATTAAGTCATTTTTTTTTGCTATCTATTTATCAAACGGAAATAAGATCTTAAGCCCGATTACAAACCAAAAAGTGAGCCGCATAGTTTAGCCAAATGCATTCAAACCTAAAATGCTAAAACAAAAATGCTCTAAAACCTCACCTCGGCGAGATTTGATTTCACGACCTTTCTAATAAATGTAATTGTGTAATTTTATGCTAGTTATACTACAATGTAATGGAACATCTGGAATATTGAACAGATATTTCGTGAATATTTCGAAACTGATTAAATCTTGTCCTCCTATTCAACACTGATGAACAAAGAAAATAAATATAGAATAAACAGGATATTAAGTGTATAACTATAATAAGTTTAGTACTTTCTACCCTTCATGGAACTGTTATGAACGTTTATCAAATATGTGATACAAATTATGTTTGCCAGTAAAACAATCAAAGGCGCAAATGATTGTACGATACTTACAAGTACAATTACTAAAATAGAAGAGTACATTATTCCATTAAATAGAAAACCAATGTGCAACCATTTTAGATCTCCGGTATTGACTGTAGTAGACATTGTTTTTCCTCCTCGCAATTGGCTTAATATTTCAGTAGAGACACCACTAGCATTGATGAAAATGCATACGAGATTAAAATTACATACAAGTGCCCCTCCCACCTGGTCTACTTTCAATTCAGATCAAGCTAATAGTTTATCTCTTACACGTGTAGGTACACTCCCTCTTATCGCTACCCATGCTCACGAGTATTCAACACTATGACTGTTTTTAAGAAGGCATAACATCTTGAAAACGCATACACTGTTATAACACTTGATCCTGGACTCTAAAATACGCCGCTTTTCATGGAATTGCACTCTGTGTATCACTGAAGGTTCCATGTGCACCGCCGTATGAATACATCTGCGGATGTATCTAAATTATGTACTGGTACTTTATAACATGTGTAAATGTCGAATTCTGCTCAACCCGGGTCTAAAAGGGAGGGCATGGACGGTCGGTAGCTTGCATTTCTACTACCGTATGTTTATGTCGTATATGGCGACCTGTGGTTTTCCACTTTATCTGTTCTATTAACTTGCCGAGTTATATAGCTAAACAACAATAAAGCAAATATTTGACGGAAACCATACAAGCAGAAGGCTTAGGGCACACACAACAACATTAGAATATATTTGCCATCTGTTATTCGAACCATTTCTTCTATAGTAGAACAGTCGATGTGTACTAACAATTGCACAGACTGCAAGCAAATTAAATGACGTATATGCTCCAATGGAAATACTACGGAAGTTCGTAAGCCACATGTTGTTTTGTTGGAATCCATTAACGAACAAGACATAGTGAAGCATCTGCATCTCAGTTTCTTTAATACTAACGGTAGCCATTGCACATAGCGTTTATCAACTATATAAAGATTGTTATATGCATGATAAAGTTTCAGTTATCTGTTGGGACCGAACTATTAGAGTTAAAGGAAGATAGGGAGATAGGGGCTTGTTTGCAAGAATGCTAATTGTTGCAAACTCACGACAGGAAGTCAATCGCATCAGGTACGTATGAGCTGTCAGTTATTCCAAGAGCTCTTTTTGCAGCAGATGGCACTATGCATCACGTTTCAGAAAAGAGCCAGTTATAATGGCAATCCTTAAAAAAGATTCCAGATAATAAAACCGAGAAGGTCGCTCTCATTAGACAGACAAACCTTCCGGTGCCATGTTGATGCGTAACAATGATACAAGCTTTAGATAACCCCACATCAATTAAAACGTGCAAAGACCTCGCTGAATATTTCTTTGAAAGAACAAAACATAAGTTTCATTATTACGATGAGATACATATAATGATTGACAGATATGATATCTCTTAATCACATTAAACAGCCACACGCGTCCAAAGACAATGCAAGAATCAGCCAATAGCTTATCACATAACTGACATTACGAATATAGAAAATGTTCAGATGCGACCAATTCTTTCAGGTGCAAGTACTTAAGACGAACTATCAGTTTATTTTGTTTCCAAATGAATAATGAAGGCAAAGACGAAGGGCGTGTCATACATCGTTGCGTGTAGAACAAATAGTCTCTTCCAAGCTTAAAGGTAGATTATTTGGGAAATTCTCAGAAAGAGGCTAATACAAAGCTATTACTTCATGCTGCCAACTCAACAAAGAGATGTGCCAATTCATTACATATATTGTTGTGTGATACAGACGTGTTTATTTCAATTTTTGTTTGAGACGATACGAATTCTTGCCAAAAACTACCAGCTTGACGGGCACTGGGGATGAAAAGCGAAAAATAGAACTTGGTCCTAATTTGATGCGCTCGGTCGTGAAATTATCCAGGCTTTCCCAGCGTTCCATGCATTTTCTGGTGCAGATAATACATGTTCTTAATCTGGAAAAGGTAAATTGTTCTGCTGGAAAGCTGTCAAAGCGGCATTCAAAGATGTTCAAAATGCCTGTGTAAAGCTTTCAAAGAATGACACAACTGACAACAAAGTGTTAGAGTGTCTGGAAGAATTTGTGTGTTCACTGTACCAGCCAGGTACCAATATCAAAGAACTATGTGCTTTACGCTAATGGATTTTTCGAAGAAAAAAAGCTGAATCTGACAGCATTTTTACAGGCAGTCCATCGGACACGCTATCAGTGTATCATGTGGAACAATGATATCACTAATCACACAGACTTGCCAGACCCAGAACAGTGGCTGGAAGAAAGGCGACATTATTTATGTACCTATATTGACATTTAATTCTCCAGATCCTGACACACTATTGCAGTTAATTAAGTGCGGCTGCTTAAAATCACTATGCGGTACCATGCATTGAAAATGCAGAGCCAGCAAACTGGTTTGTACAGAATTATGTTCATGTGGAGCAGAGGAAGATATTTATTCAAATACAAATAGCATAGATATAGACATTTGCATATCATTTAAGATTGTTAAAAAATACAAATAAAAAGCTACGGCAGTATTAGTATATCATGATTTTAGTATAATGAAGTAGAGTAGTTAAAACAAATATATGCAAGGACATAACCTTTTGTTGAAAAAGGTGGGTTGGGTAAGCTTTATTTCGATTCTTTCACAGCATTTCATCATCTCTTTATTTCTGTATCTAATTCAGTATTGTAATTACATGGTATGCCAATATACCAGAACAAGAAACAAAGATATTGATTCTTAATTTTGCTGTATATTTAACGTTAATATCGAGATACACAGAGTTATATTTTCACAATTGGCCGCCATTCTGATGACGTCATAAATCGGCCCAGACTGGCGAAATGTCTTTTTGTGACACATTACTTAATAAATTGAATATGTCGCCATTAATATTTTTTCCGATTGTACGGGATTTCCGTTCTGCATACACTATTACGTTTTATTTGTACCTGTCCAGGCAGTCAAGTTCCTCCGATTTAACGTGCCAAAAACATGCTAGAACATTTTCAGTTATATACATTCTATAATTACATATTTGATAAGCTCTTTTAAATGAAATTTAAAAGTTTATACATTTAAACATGTCTGATATATATATATATACATGTATATTGAACTATGCGAATCGTTCATTCAGAATTTATGGAATCCTTATATTTCGGAAAATGCTGTATTAAACTCTTTAACGATTTATATTTTAACTGAATCTAAATTGTTCTTTTGGGAGAAACGATTGCATTTATTAGTGCAGGATTATTTAACTTTTCGACGAGTAAAATAATAAATCTATTGTATTAGATTACGTTCTGTTTCTGCTCAGAATTTCACGTTTATTTAGATTAAGGAACACATAAATAGCATACCATGATATTCATTAGCTGTTCATGTATGACTAACAGTATATGAGCCGTGCCATGAGAAAACCAACATAGTGGGTATGCGACCAGCATGGATCCAGACCAGCCTGCGCATCCGCGCAGTCTGGTCAGGCTCCATGCTGTTCGCTTTTAAAGCCTATTGGAATTGGAGAAACTATTAGCGAACACATGGATCCTGACAAGACTGCGCGGATGCGCAGGCTGGTCTGGATCCATGCTGGTCGCACACCCACTATGTTGGTTTTCTCATGGCACGGCTCATTTGTAGATATCTTTGTAATATACCTACTAATTATAAATCGTTTTCTCCTGATACTAATAGTAGGAAAACTTGCTGGCATAGTGTAAATACGGTATATAATGTAGAGGCCTTGCATAAAACTTCATGTCACAGTGAAAAACGATTGTCACAACAATGTTATACAACATTAAACACTATATACTAAGTTATAATGATGAAAAAATATTTTCTACCTACAATCCTTGTATATTTAAAATCCCAGTCCTCTTGAACTATTAAAACTTTAAGCATTTTGGATATGAAATTTTATATGGCACTGATTAGACTGAATAAAAAATATCATAATAGGCAAATGACGAATGTCAGATTGCATTTTTTAGATTTTTTTCAATTCTATCTTTTATTGGATATGAATAGTTTATTCTGAAATATGTGATCGTTTATAGGAACAGAATGGTTCCAGTTCAAAGGTGAAATAAGGACAAAATCTGGGATCGTAAAATTGGTAAAGTAGTTTTGAGCGATTCCTATTTATATGAAATGTTCCATTGTAAATCATTCGGAGTCCATCAAAATGGTAAATTTACCGAGTGTAACTTACAGTAGAACAACACATGCAAATGCAATTAACAATTTTATTTCAGACACCACTACTGTTATCAAAAAAATCTTTCTCAAAACCTGACTAAACGTTTTACAATTTCAAATTGTGTTCTGCATTTGATTGTGAATGACAGATATTGAAATACATATGAGCCGCACCATGAGAAAACCAACATAGTGCATTTGCGAACAGCATGGATCCTGACAAGACTGCGCGGATTTTCATATTGATTGTCCCCTGCTCCCACTTAACAGAACAGGTGATAGCCAACCTTGTATAACCACCCATTCGATATGATGCCGGCTTTTTAATTTTGTCTTTTGGCCGTTTCTGTGATATGCAGGCTCCAGTTTGTTAAGTCCTGCCCATCGTTTCCCATTTAAGACAAGCGCATTATTTTACCTGGGGATCATACGCCGCTTTTCATGGAATTACAAACCAGTGTATCATTGCAGGTTCTATGTGCACCGCCGTATGAATATATCTGTGAATATCTCTAAATTGTTGTTGGTACTTGTACCATGTGTATGTGTTGAGTTCTGCTCAGGCGTGGACAGCAGCATGCATTTCCACTTCTTTTCATGAACAGGCTCAATCAAACCGAGCCTGCATCATTTTCATTTAAGTCGTATTGAGCGATCTGTGAAGTTTCCACTTTTTATTTCATATTTAAACTAGAGCTGCTTTTGAGAAAAGCGTATGTCTCCCACAACTGCCCAATTATCTAAATAGCAAGTCAGTCTTTATATACTGTTTACTCATTACAATTCAAGGGCCAGACCTCCAAAATGTCTGGACCGATTTGGCGCATTATCGAACTTGTCCGAGGTCTCATGGTCAAACACATTTTGTTCAAGTTTGGTGAAGATCGGATGAGAAATGTTTGACTTAGAGTGCGGACAAGCTTTGTGACAGACAGACACACACACACACACACACACACACACACACACACGTGGGAGACATAATAACCGTGTGCAATAAACGAACAGATATATGGCCTCTGTTATTAATTCAACATACCTAATTCTATATGACTTCCTCGCATTATTTCTTCATCTAACCCTTTCTCCGTAAGACACTGCAAACTTCTCCACAAGAATCAGAGGTTGAGGGCGAATGATTCATACAGAATGTCTTTTATCAAATCGTCATGGAGAACATACTCCTCGCCCGGATATCGAACTTACGACACTGCGATCAATAGATCTGCGCTTTTCCTATTGAGCTTAGTGGGTGGCCCGAACTTTGCATAGAATTCATAACCATTTTTCTATGCAATTTGTCGTTTTACGACTGATCATCTTCTATACAGAAATGAATGTGACGCTTTTATTCGTTTTGACTAATCAAGTTTTAACTGAAATTGAAAAGGCTTGCCTGATTACCAAATACTGAAATGCAACTTTACACTTTCTTCACGTGCCACAAAACTCATCAAATTATTCAAACTGCTTATTTCGTCTTAAACTAAAATACTCCCGGGACTGAACGTGACATTTTTGTGTTAAAATGATCAACACTTTGATTAATTAATATAGCGAAGGTGACCTCAAATGGTCGAACCCAAAAAGATTACTGAATGAATGGATGGTGCTTTGATGGATAACTGATGTAAATACAAAAAACAAAAACAAAGACAAATATCAAACAGGGAATGCCACGTAACAAAAACGCAGCCTCCACAAAACGAAACCCACAGCACGTAGACGTGCACACCACTCACAAACACACTCGCATACAGGACAAAACGAACAAACAAAGGAACACAGTGGGGCACCGCCTTGGAACAGTCACTGGGGAGCTTAAACAGGTTTGCGCACCCAACCTCACTCTTACCCCCACCATGTTCCAATGATACAGGACAGTGTAAATAAAAGTAATCCCCGCCAGGTGAATCTCTAACACACGTAATGGAAACAAAAAGGCATGGCATGTAAAACATAAAAATGCTCCGTGTATAAATATATAAAAAGCAAACCTTAAGAACCAAAAACGTATGTACTCAATGTCTTTTCAGAAGACAGAGCAACAAGAGAAACACCCTTAAGGGCCCGACGAAACAGGCCAGAGGACAGTCAAAACAGTTCAGTCCTGGTAGGATTTTAGAACTGCTTATCATAGAGTCCTCTCCCTCTTCCGTCAGTCACAATCAAAGAGGGAAGTGTAGTGTCCAACTGTAAACGGGTTGAACGTCAGAGAGCGCTCTCATAGTATCGCAGTTGTGGTGAACATAGCACTTCAATTAGTGAATACAGTTAGGATTATTTTTCAGTTATTGTCGGAATTCTGAATTGTCATTAGCCTCTTCATTCTAAATAGAGCTCCCTTTGATCGTTTTATTTATGGTATTGACCTGTTCTATATCGGTTATATATTTAAGTTTAAATTTGATGTTTAAACAAATAAAATTCTCGTAGGCCCAGAGCACACCAAACACAGCCATAGAGCTATGCATTGCAAGTAGACTCAAAACAAAAAGAATCTGTAACGACAAAATATAGCATAACTCCAACAAATACATTTTAATTACGAGGTGTGCTCGAAAAGAAATGCAATTTCATTTATATATTTCTATTCACGAGGTTTTAGTGCGCATACACATAAGACCCGTGTCTATCCATGTGTAAAATTTTGTTTACTTCCATTCGCCTGTTTGGTAATTATAGAGGTTCAATATAAATGTACTCATTGTACTAATTAAAATCTGGAATGTAGATCCCTCGGAAGCACCGAGAACAAGGCAAACAGTGAAAATTGCAGACTCGGTTTGATTGAGTCTGTTCATGAGCAGTAATGGAAAATGTAACACTGCCCACGCCCCCTAGCACCGGCTTAAGCAGTATTCAATCTTCTAATCTAAATGAGTTGAAATCAATGATCCCAAAGGACCAGAAAATATAAGAACACTGAGCCAAAATGGTTGGAAAACGTATAAAGCTAAACTGACTGGGATTCGGGCTTATATCAAAGGGAAGACTAAACTTGGGTTAAGTGCTAAATGTATCCATGAGAAAATTTGTGAGATTAATGGACATAGTGAGGTGTCTTATTGCACTGTTACTCGTTGGATAAAACGATTAAAAGCTGGTCAGATGCATTTGGAATCCAACAAGAAAAGTGGTCGACCGAAAACAGCAACAACAAAATAGAACATTGGTAAAATTCAAGATCTTCTTCTCAAAGATGCAAGATTGACCGTTCATCAGGTAGCTGCTCATACAGGCTTGAGTTTATCCCAAGTTCACTTCATTTCGGAGAAAATTCTGAAAGCTGACAAGATATGTGCCCGGCGGATACCACATTTATTAAATGATGACCAAAAACGCAACCGTGTTTTAAAAGCCAAGAAATTTTTGAAGTTATACCCCCAGTACTCTCAAAAGAAGTTTACACGTCTTATAACAGGGGATGAGACATGGGTTCACTATTACGAACCAAGAAGAAAGCAGGCAAATCGTGTGTGGGCTACCAGAAATTCGAAGAGGTCCGTAATTGCAAAACGTAGCAGTCAGTGAAGAAAGTGTTGTATGTGATTTTCATCACACACCGGGGACCTGCTTTTCAAATACCAGTACCAAAGGGCAAATCTGTAACTGGCAAGTGTGCTGAAAAAAACTTGAACAGCATTTCCCAAAACGTCGACCATTGAACGGAATGAAATACATACACCTTTTGCATGACAATGCATCTTTGCACAAAGCACATATTGTGCAGCAGTTTTTAAGCGAGAAGCACGTGACTGTGTTTGACCACCCCGACTATTTTCCGGACCTAGCCCCGTGTGACTATTTTTTTATTTCCTAGACTTAAATCGTATTTGGCAGGGCGTAGGTACGCCTCCAGGAATGCTTAGGGGTCAGCCATATTTCAGTACATAAGTAATATACCACTTGCAGACTATCAAACATGCTTCAGATCCTGGATTAAGAGGTTAAGTATGTGTGTAATGTGTAAAGGAGAGTATTTCGAAGGTTTGCTGTGAATTGTGTTGTATATGATACAGATAATAGAAAATGGGAGAATGAGTTGCATTTCTTTTCGAACACCCCTCGTATGTGCAAAATACAAAAATGGGTAAGGGCTAGATAAGGGATGGGGGTGTTGGGGAAAGTGGAAAAAAGCAAGGATGAATATCTAACGCGTTCCAAGAAAGCAGTCTCGCTACATCGCAAATCACAGCAGCGCAAACGTTCGCAGGCACGTACGCATACAGAGACACAAGTACGCAAGCGCGTTCTATCTTTGCAAATAATGTGTTCAACATATTAAATTGAGTGAACTTGTATTTACATTAACTGTTCAGTTATTATATTAGATGATTTCCTATTGTTTATTTCTTCTCATTATCTTTCGGCGATGCTCATATTGACCACTTCTAAACAACCAAAGAGGTTTGTCTATTTCTTAGATTATCTGTCACTAAGGCAATCCTTTCCGAAATCGTAAAATTGCATTCCGTTATACTTTATCGCATCGAACATGATTTTGTAGCTCTATGTAGACGAAATGATTAGACCACCATTTCCAGTCAAGTGATTTTATATTGGCATGTCATTTTATGTTCTATAGGACGGTCAATAAATTCTGATCAGTTTAGTCTCGTATGATCATGGCAGAAAATAAATTTGTCAAATATCATTTCTGATTCCAGAAAGTACAGGCAGAGTGAATTTATTATTAATGCATGCTGCGTGTAGAAACAACGTATCTTGTATTGCGAATTACAATAAAAGGCACAGACACTTTAATATATAAAACGTATTTTGAATTTTTCATCAATAAATGATAGGAAATACAGCTTATCTGTAACAAACATTTTAATGCGAACGGTTTACCTGCTTCGAGACAGAGAGGTTAAAGTGGCTACCTTCGAAAAACGTGTACCGTATCGCGACACAATTCTTCCATTTAAGGTATATTCTTTGAATAATGCAATGTACAAAACGTGCAGGCGGCCTCCGTGACCGAGTCTTTAAGGTCGATGACCCCTCACCGATATAGGATCGAGCCTCGCTTGGTGCGTAAAATTCTTCATGTGAGGAAGCCATCCTGCAGGCTTACGGAAGGTCTATGGTTCTACTCAGATACCCGCCCGTGATGAAAAAAGCCCGGAGGGGCACGTGGGGTCTTCCTCCACCATCAAAGGTTGGAAGGTAGCCATATGACCAATAGATATGTCGGTATAACGTTAAACCAAACAAAAACAAAACGAAATGTGCACAAGGAAATAAAAGAGAAATTCAATAAGCCACTTCGATAGCAATTCTTCATTCGCTAAAAGGAGAGCAATCAGATATTGGAATATCTATTCTGTCTACATAGGGTCTCGTTCAATAGAAACATTGATAACTATGTGTAAGACTAATGAAGTACCACTCTCGGGATTTGTGATTATTAGATTGAATAAAGTTTCTAGATCTTTATCAATTTTCTTCAAGTCTTTATTTTAATTTGCCGCCACTTCTATGGCTTTACATGCCTAGTTGTTTAATTTGGTGCTAATCATCCCGTCGTGTACGAAACAGACACTAACATGGCGAATACTGAAAATAACAATTTCAGGACATAAAAGGGTTTTTTGAAAATAACACTGACATGTAACATACTTTTTAAATACATAATAGGGCGTATTTCATTTTGTGGTTTAATGGTACCACCTCAAATCAGACATGTTCAGATCGTTTAGAAATGCACTTAATATCATGCTAAAAGCTTTACAAGATTAGGCTAGCTGTCCACATTGAGCCTTGGTTTAAAAATGATTAAAGTGACTTCAAATCAAGTTGCTGAGGTACTATGGAAAATGTCAAACAAATATTTAATGCACATAGGTAGATAATACTACGGTGTAACAACAGAAGACATTTGTTACAATGCATTCTTTCTTTTCTACATTATAAGAAAGGCTGATATGCCAATGCTATATCATTTGCTCAACATGACAGAGTGCGAATTTCTGTAAACGTTAAATAGTTCCTGAAACAGAACAATATTACTGAATTCATTGAACCACACACAAACAATTTTATAACGTGTAACAATGTGGAAAGAATTTTAACTGAAAGTTTATTGATTTATTATTATTATCATTATTATACCAGATTTGTATGGCGCCCTTTTCATGATAAACACGTTCAAAGGCGCTTTCGTTATAGCAAACGCAGCCAAACAGGGCGCAAAATTTATCCTCTACTAGTACAGACACAGATCGATCTGACCAGAGGGACAAAGTGAGATAAAGCCCACAGAACAGATAGAGAGGGCTAACTATCGAATAGACAGTCTGGTTCTTTAACGTGCCAGGTGTATAGCACCGATACACGCGAAGCCGTCTTTCTGGGAAGAACCAGTACAGGCCTCTAAGTTAGGTGGGAGACACTCAAGAGCATCTCAGAAATTTCCAGTGCCTGGCCCGGGATTCGAACCCCGGACCTCTGGATTAACAGTCAAGCGTGTTACCACTAAACCACCGGCCCACCTATTTTTATTCAGCTCTTCAAATCAGAACCTCCCAAATTACAGCTTTTATGCTAAAGTATGACATATTAATCAAGGTACTTTACCGGTTTTTTTCCTGGTATGGTTGACGTATATTTTATACCATTTAATACTTTTATGGAAGAAGTAAGCATGACTGTATGTATACCATAAGAACAGTCTAGAAATGTATAAACATCATCTCCATCACATGTATCATTAGTGGCATGCCAGGAATATTTAATGAAAAGACTACAAATCTTATATTAAAAGTCTGTACTAAGTCTATCACGTCATACTCTGTGGGTGGCCTTTAGTCATACGGCAACTGTTAAATTTATTACAACGAAGACAATCAAAATAGAATTTTATGACTAACAGTCATAACTTCAGTAACAGTACGAGCAGGTGTATTTAAGTTTCACAATGAAGGATAAAATGACAAGTTTTACATGGCTCTTGCCAATATTTAAAGTATGCGTTTCAGGAAAGGCCCTATATCTATCTACCATTTACACATAACATACATATACACATGACTACATGACTACATGACTGTGGCTATTCCAGTTGGATCGTTGCCCATAAAATAATGATATGCAATAATAGTACTGCTCAAAATGAACAAACTTATATTTTTGCTTGTCATGTAAACATGAAAGTGAACTTTAACAAATCACGTATTTATACTTTGATAATACAGATGATAAGCATTTTAAACTAACAAGGGTATGTGATACCACTTTTAATGCTGTTGGTGATATTTCAGACCAAATTTGTTTTTGCATGTTCCGTGCAAGAAGATTTTCAAGTCCCGGTGTCACTTTTTACTTGTTGAAGATCTTTTTGCCTTGTTGGCTAACTTTACCGCCGTTATGGACACAGTTAACGGTCTTCCAATAAGCAATTTGTTAGGGATATTGAACAAATTTGACTTCTCCAAGGAGCAATATTGATTTTTATTGAGGCATCAGTGATTATGTTCCGATATGGAATGTGATCTAGGCAGGTTCTTCGAATGTTTTATCTATAACAATCAATCAATTAAATTATTTTCAGTTAAGTTGTTCTCAATTTAGCGTGTAACGAACATTATTATTACTCTGAACAGACGAAGAAGATATCTTTTTTTATATTTACTAGTAATAGACCCAACTATCAAACACGAAATTATATATTATAGACATCATAATTCAAGCTGCTCATGGGCTAAATGTCTCATGCAAAATACATAAACAGAAAATGAAGTTTGCTTTTATAGATGCCTTCATGGTATGAACCAGCAGGGATTTATCTGAAAACTGTAAGGAGAATGATCTTCTATGAGGCAAAAAGATTTGCTACTTAAAAAGCCTTTATCATTTTCTGCTTCCGAACGTATAAGACATTTATCATCTGTAATCACCGTGTTTCACTATATTATTCAAGGCAATAAAGGCATTACATAGTTAATGGCATTATAAAGCGTCTGCACAAAAATGTAGTAAAAAACCTACCTAAGTTAGGAATTATGTATTGCAGTTAAACCGCAGTAAATAATCTAATATTACTTGAAACAAGATTATTTACAAAACAAATTATAATGCTTTTCTCGTTTTCTTGCCGCCGACGGGAACAAGCCATTTATCATCCATTATTTGATATTTATCACATTACTGAGTCACACCATCAGCTCAAACATGACTTAGAGACCCACCACAATCTAGTGACCTCTCAATCTAGTGACCTACTTTTTCTTACAACATGAATTTTGTGAAAATCATTCTGATAATACTGCTTTCGTTTGCAAACTTGTTCAGTCAATCACTTTTCCGTATAGGTTCAAAAACATGGAGAAATCACTATCGTGCTTCTTATAGGTTCAAAAACATAGATAAATAATTATATTGCCCTGTAGAAACAAATGGCCAGTATTTCAACTATCTAGTAATGACTTAAACCGCGAGTTAAGCCGCGTCGGATATATTTACAACGTTTAAGTCAGCACGTGAATAACGGGACACGAGAAAAAAAATCTTCGTTCGGATTTTTCAACTTAAAGCGCTGGCAGGAATGACTTATCTTTCTATTGTTATTTTAAACATAGGGACGTGGTGTTTAAAGAAATTTCTGAGGTAGAATATTTAGATATAGATGAACAAATGTTTAACAAGATGTCATTGGAAAACAATTTGAGAAAAGAAATAGCGTCAGCCTCTGTCGCAAGTAACAAATAAACCTTATTTAAATAATTTTCATCACCTTGGATTAGCTGGAATAAATATACAGATGGGCACCTTGGAAGTGTCTGGAAATATTTTATCTTTATGTATCATTGTTGGCGTATCTTTGAAATGTTTGTATAGAAAATTGCATATGGTGAAGCAGCATCAGTACAATGATATAATTCTGATATACAATGTAGTTTCAAACAATATTTTGACAAAACAGCCTCTCTATGAAGATAATGACCTCCATTTTTCTGTGACCTAGACCTTTGAACTACTTAACCCAAAGACATGGGGTTCACCTTCTGACCACTGACAATCAACCTATGAATTTTGACGACTGTAGGCCAAAGCAATATTCAGTTATTGATTGGAAACAGATTTTCAGCTCAAGGTCAACGCGACCTTGACCACTGGGCACCGACTGCAAAATTAATAAGGGTCGACTGCCGGTCACGAACGACCAGCCTATCAAGTTTGAGGTTCCTACGTCAAAGCATTTTAAAGTTATCAGTTGGAATCCAAGTGGACGGAAGGATCTTTGGTCACTATACTCAGTTCCAAAAGAAAGTGTGCACTTTTTAAGTTTAAATATTTCAAAAAATTCCCCGACGTTTTTGTTTCATTTTTTTCATACACTAACTCTCAGGTATAACTCAAAATCTAAAATGCACACCAATTTGTTTATGAACTGATTTAAATTTTGGTACCAAACATTATAAGTTTTCATGAAAATAACCGAGAAAAAATAACAAAAAACTAAGTGCACTCTTTCTTTTGGAACTGAGTGTATATGCCGCCCTGTTCCGCGTAAAGTAAAGTAATTCAAATTTCAAGGAAAATGATATATTTAAGAAAATATGAACCTGTCATATTTTATTCCTTATGTAAAGACTGCAAGCATTTCTACTAATTGTTTAGTCAGTTGTCACGGAAACATTTCAAAAGATATTACGTGATTTAGATGTATATTCTATACTTTGACAAAGACCTATGAGCACTTTTATATAATTTTCTGTGATGTTATTTGCAATACATACATTGTAAAAAAATAATTTCATGCATAAATATGTGTTGATTGCCTATAAAACAACATGTAAAATGTTGATTACGGTGACACAATTCAACTTTGTCCCCGGGAAAAAAATATTTTTCCTAAGGAAACAATCAACCGTTTGGATCCCTTTTTTCCCTCTACCAATTTACCCATTGTAGGAACTTCAGACCAAACAGTATTCCTCAAAAATGTTGTGACTGTAATGTTTATTGCAAGTATGAGAAAATTGGCAAATATATATCATTTATTTGAATGAAAACAAAATTAGCATAATTATAGAGTAATAAAGTAGCTACGTAATGGCTGGACTGAAATTTGAATGTTTGCTAACATTACCATGCATTAAAGTGAAATTTCAAATGAGTATTTCAGGACCAATATTAAGTTTGCTAATTGTATAACAATGTGTAAAGCAACGGTATTAACTAGTTAGTTTCACCCCTTTCATGGGAAACATCTAATAAGTCAATTCCTTTCTCTGCTCAATCTGTTTTTCAATCATAAAGATATGTATAAACTAAACGTGTCCGTATATTTGTTACGCAGGTATGTTGATATTTATATACTGGGGGCATGGAAGAACCGAATAGTCAGTTTCTTCCATCTTCGTCGTCAATTATTCAGGTACTAGATATTATCAGTTATCTTATATATACTGCTGGAAGAAACCCAACCCAATTAGGTTGTTTCTTCCAGCTTACTAGTTTTTCATTCAACTATTTACTAGGTAAATTCTTGCAAGTATATTATTCGAAAAGAACCAAATACTAGTAGTTAGTTTCCATTTTTCATGTAGGTATAATAGATAGGGTTGGGTGCGATAAAAACCAACAAGTAAGCTCCTTACTCGCCATTTAGTCACATTACAAATTCATACCACGGCAGTCAAATTAAAAGGACCGTTTAAAGGTTCATAATGACCTTATTTATTTTTACTAAAACTAGTGTCATATGCTAGAGGAAATATTGGATGCATTAGACATAATCTTGTTATTCTAAGTTTTTGGTCTATTTTCTGCCTGAGCACATACATGGGCTGAATTCAATTTTATTGATAAACAGAATTAAGAGTTGCAATTTCGTAAATAATAATTAAATGATTTTCCACGAGAGCACTTTCAATTTATTTTGAGGACAATCTTTTTTCATGTTAGTCTATTAAGTTACAGCAGAAATTGGTTTGATGTAATTTGATCAGAACTGACAATCATCCTGCCACAAAAGTTACAAGACCTTGCCATATACAAACGGGAACAGTATCTTAATAAAATCTGGAAAGTAGATCCCTCGGAAGCACCGAGAACAAGG
The DNA here is from genome assembly GCF_021730395.1 of Mercenaria mercenaria. Lineage (NCBI taxonomy): Eukaryota > Metazoa > Mollusca > Bivalvia > Venerida > Veneridae > Mercenaria > Mercenaria mercenaria. The sequence continues at coordinate 85,056,339 of NC_069362.1, read as the reverse complement.
CAAACAGTGAAAATTGCAGACTCGGTTTGATTGAGTCTGTTCATGAGCAGTAATGGAAAATGCAACACTGCCCACGCCCCCTAGCACCGGCTTAAGCAGTACTCAATCTTCAAATCTAAATGAGTTGAAATCAATGATCCCGAAGGACCAGAAAATATAAAAACACTGAGATGAAGTCAGGGCGACTTTTTACGGACGCCACACAGCACTTAACACCTGCTGTTGTGAAGTAAATAAAATCTGGAAAGTAGATCCCTCGGAAGCACCGAGAACAAGGCAAACAGTGAAAAATACAGACTCGGTTGATGAGCAGTAATGGAAAATGCAACACTGCCCACGCCCCCTAGCACCGGCTTAAGCAGTATTCAATCTTCAAATCTAAATGAATTGAAATAAACCCGATTTAACGTAGATCTAAACGGCTAATATTTACATTCGCCCTATTCTTTTCCATTGAAACTTATGACGTTCATTTCATATGAACAGCAAAAGGAAAGGCGCGAAATTTACGTCATCGCTGCTTAGTGATAACCGGCCGCTGTTTTGACGACGTCCGCGTATAGTCAGGGAGAACGTGCCTTAGATGACGTCGCAGTTATTCCGTTGAACAGAATGGCCGGGAAGCTAATTTTAATGTTAAATGCCACAAAATATGTGCAATTTATGATATTATCTTGTTTACAAATGGAAAAGAAATATAATAAAAATATAAGAAATGAAACTATTTTTTTCGGTGTTGAGGTAAGCACCATCAAGTTTGAAGTAAAAGGTCTTCCCGTACTTGGATTCAGTGTCCTATGGGATCATGGAGTCCATTCTGTATCTGTGTAATAGAATTCGGCTTAAAAAACAGGAGAAATATCAAACAGAGAATGCCACGTTACAAAAAAACGCAGCCTTCCCAAAACAAAACTCAAAGCACGCAGATGTGCAAACTGCCAACACACACGCTCACATACAACGCAAACATATGAGGACAAAACGAACAAATAAAGGAATACATTGGGGCACCGCCTTGGAACGGTCAGCGGCAAAAACACCACTTGGGAGCTTAAACCTCACTCTTGCGCCGCCAGCGCCCACCCCCACCCCAACCCACCATGTTCCAAAGTCATCGGACAGTGTAAATAAAAGCAATCCCCGCCATGTGAATCTCTAAAGCACGCAATGGAAACAAAAAGGATGGCATGTAAAACACAAAAATGCTCCTGTATGATTATATAAAGAACAAACCTTAAGAGCCAAAAACGTATGTACTCGGTGCCTTTGCAGAAGACAGATCACCAAGAGAAATACCCTTAAGGGCCCGACGAAACAGGCCAGAAGACAGAAATCAAAACAGTTCCGTCCTGGTAGGATTAAAAAACCGCTTATTACAGTCTCGCCCCTCCACCCCCCCCCCCCCACCCCCCCCTCTTTTGTCAAACACAATCAAAGAGGGAAGCGTAGTGTCCAACTTTATACGGGTTGAACACTAAACATGCGATGTGTCTCAAAACAGTTGGGGGCAATTGAAGCCAATTTTATGGATAAAGAAATGTCAGATATGCACTTGTAAACTTTGGGAGCAGTTTCAATTTATTTTAGAGATTTATCTTATTTGATCGCAATATAAATTGTTTCGAAGCAATATGATCAGGGATTACAGTCATCCTTTCTCGTTCGTTATAACCAATATGAACAGAGGCATGTACATTTGATTTAATTTAGAAACGTACCGATATTTGATGCACAGTTAAAAGTATATTGCATTCTTATTATTAGGCAGAAACTTATCAAAGTGTTATATAGTATTATTGCATGACTGTGGCATTTTCCTTTGAAGTTTTGTGTTTTCTAAATTCTGGTATCGCCACGGTTAGCCGTGCTCTAAATTCCGTTGCACACAGGTATCGCTCACAGTTTTCTCTGTCTGGGGTGTAGAACAATAAACACAAATTAGCAAGTGTTGCTGTGATAAGGTATTGAAAATGATAAGCTATTTGAAATAATTTATTACTGTATTTCTGTAGTTTAGTTCTCTACATCTTGATTTAAAACTTGATTTTTTAAATAACATAAAAATATAACTGCAAAAATGACTATGATATTCTATTCAGTTTAAAAATTCAAATTACGTTTCTGGCAAAGCTTTACAATACGCTCTAGGTGTTAATTTCATCGATACATGAAACGTTTGTTGATAAAATTAGCCACGTGGGGTTTGTTTACATTCCCTATTTCTCCAGGTTTCATGACCTCGTTAGCGCCTCCCCCCCCCCCACACACACACACCCCCCGCCCCCGGCAAATTCAAATTTTTAGCAGTTAGTTTAAATCATTTTTGAAACTCTATTTCACAACTTTTTGTTTTGAAAAACAATTACACCAATTGATAAAGAATTTTTCAATGCGTATTTATGCACTTTTTATAATTTTTTTCAGTAGTTTATTTAAAATTTTGAAAAAGGGATCTCTGATGTGAAGCATGCATAATTTATATAAAAAACCTGCCCAGCGCCATCTTCTGGCTTTTATATGGTAGTTGGGGGTTTACCATGAAATGTTTCTAAGGGAGGCTCAAGAGGGGAAATATTTTTAAAAATGTTAAATTTAAGATTTTTAAAAAATGTGTTCAGTTTACTGTTTTTAATCAAGCAATAAATCAGTTAGACAATACATACGCGTGTGTTACCGGCGAGTATCATCATGCTTGGGAGAATCTCAGGGAACGTAATTTGATAGCAAACTCGCCTCTGAGGCTCGTTTGCTACCCAAATTACGTTCCCTGAGATTCCCCCGCGCATGATGATACCAGTTGGTAACACACTTTTATGTATTATCTAACTTATACTTGTTTCATACTACTTCATAATGTTTGGAATATGTGTATACTATACTGGTTGGCGAGATATCGCAGTTTTTTTCGCCCTTTTGATAGAATTTTCCTCAGCTATGTAAATACATACTGGTTGGCGATCTATCCCAGCTTTTTGACAATATTGTCCTCTTCTGTGTAAATATTTCATAGTTCTGCATATCGAAACAACCTCAGTTCGTTTTTTCTGGCGACGCCACTAAAGATGTGATTTAGTAAGAGGTCAAGAAAGCGGTACCTAAAAGCCGTTTTATTTATTTATTTATTTATCTATTTATTTATTTATTCTGCATCGCGGGCGTAGATACAATCGGCACCTAATTTTTTGTTCATAAAAAAAACGAAAACATTGAAAAATATAACTGGTAATATTTAACAAGTTGTAAAGTAATTAATGGTTTCATGCAGAAATAAACCATTTAATTCAATGTATATAATCATTATTATTATGATTTAATTTATTATTATTATTATTATACCAAATTTATATAGCGCCCTTTTCATGATCAATTTCACGTTCAAAGGCGCTTTACATAGTTCAAATGCAGCCACACAGGGCGCATAATTCATCCTCTACTAGTACAGACACAGAGCGATCTGACCAGAGGGACAGAGTGAGACAAAGCCCCCACGACAGAGAGATCAGAAATCAGATACAGGCCTGTCCGGCTAACTTAGCCTAGCTCGTTGCGAATAGACAGCCTGGTTCTTTAACGTGCCCAGTGTATAGCACTGGTACACGCAAGGATTGCCTGGGTTGCTGACCAGTACACCTCTAGTTGGGTGGGAAACACTGAAAAGCGTTTCTGAAAATTCCCGAGTAGCTGCCGGGGATCGAACCCCCGACCTTAGGATTGGAAGGCCAGTGTGCAAACCACTGAGCTATCCGTCCACCTTCCATCATAGGGTCAGCGCAGCTAATTGCATACCTCCACCCGGAGAGGTAACTGTGTGAGATTAGAAAACAACAGTAAATTGCTAGACAAATTTCAGATATCGAACTTAAGTTGAAGTTTTTGCTTGCCGAGTTGCAAACCAAACTTTTATAAACCCTCTGTTGGCCTCACAAGACAACAGTTTGCGAAACAGAGGCAGAATCCCCCGATCATTGTAGTCATTGATACTGCATTAAATATTAATTTTGTCGATTTTGACAAAATTGTCAGAATTTGTAGAATCTGAAGGTTTCTGACCGATGGTGAACTTGATTGTATGGGACAAAGTGATTAATCTATTTTATTACGAAATGGCGAAATTATCTATGTGGCGATGTAATCTCGCCAACCAGTTCTATTAGAAAATCTTATGGAACCAAACTAAGGCGCGCTGTTTTAAATCAAAAATAATACTAGATGTGTACAGCTATCCTCGTGGATGATACTGACTCCGCAAACGGAGGACAAATCCCTGCCAAATCGTTAACCCCACTCGCTGTTGTATGGACGACTGCTTTCTTTGAATGTGTGTTTTACACTTTGACTTTTGCCTTTGTTTTATTTTCTTGTACATGGTAAAATTCTAAATGTTGCCATACAATTTAATGGGAATTATGGGTTATATGTTTGCGCCCGGTAAGTGTCTCAAAATAAGGCATACGGTCCTTGATGGGCAAAATGTCAAATTATGAAATTGTGAAATTTTTATTGCAGCATTGTTACTGACCGGAGTTAAATTAATGTTGGTCAATATGAATTGATATGAACTTCTTCTTATGTTCTGTAATTTGTAACCTATTTTAGACGTTTTAATCAAATACATTTATTTATAAATATTATTATATAGTCTGCCTATATATCCAGAAAAGTGGCCTAGAAATTGCCTTTGATGGCATTTTTTGTTAATGCCCGACAGCCATGTTCATTGTTAACTTTATAAAAATTGGAAAAGTTTCAGGGGGGCTGTCGCCTTCTAAGGGTCATAGTAAAGTCACAGCACAAGGTCAAAGGTCAATGGGTGCATTTTTGTTATAAACGTCAGATTTTCGCCATTTTTGCTACCTTTTAATATAAACTTGTAATTTTTCGGTGATAATTATGAATTTGAGAAGTAAATAAATTACTTCGTGTAGATTTATTGCATTTGAAACTGGCAAAATTCAAAACGACTAGAGTTATTTCTATAGAATGACTGAGCTTAATTTTTCGTATGCTCTGATATTTTGTTCATTTATAAAAGCTATCTTTTTCATGTTTGATATTTAAAACTTCCATTTTCAGGCTAACACTTTTTAAAAGGGCTATTTGATTGCTTGTATGATTGTCTGTATGAACAGTACAGGTAGAAAAGTTCTATGGCGCGTATTATAAAACTGGTACAGTTAAACTTCGTTTGCTCAAATTAGGAGTATTCGCCTACTGCTCTTGGCTCGAAATCATTGTCAGGTCAATATTACGTTAACTTCACGTTGGCTTGTACTATTGATATCTCGAATACATTTTGCTTGTCCCGTCGAGCACTAGCGAACATAGTTTGACTGTAATAACTATTGACAGATCTAAAGATTCCTTCGGAAGCATAGAACTGAAGGAAGTAAAATAGTAAACTCGGTTTGATTAAGTCTGTATGATAGTATGAAATGTGCAAATTCTCTCAAGCATTACCTAAAATGGACTATGCTGTCAATTAAAAATCTATTCCAGTGGTTTACGCATGTGCTGTAGTAATTTCAGGAATGCGTGGGCGTTTAGAAATACCATCTATGTACAAAAAGTAAGCGATAGCAAAGTTTGAATATAGATATTAGATAACCGCAAATGTTTTGTTGTTTTTATTTTCATTTCATGAGCATGAAAATGGTACTCAACATATTTTTGAGCTAAAAAATATTTCTTTGCACATTAACATTAGACTATAATAAAGACTGGTAACCGCACTTCAAGTGCTTTCAATATCTACAATTTTGTAACTATCAGTGTTTGTTTATGTTGGTTCTATTAATGTCATACTCAAAAAGGCTTAATGATTGTCAGTGAATTTGAAAGTATATCGAATATTATTAGTATTATCTTTATGACTGTGAATATAGGGGTAAGCATGTTTGTTTGCCTGTTACAACGCCTTTAGATTTCCGAGTATTTGGTTGGTGATAGAACCGGGTAGAGAAACTTATCAATGTATCACAAAGGAATCTATGTTATAAAATGAAACAAATGTGAGTACAAGCTACAGACGTCTTAGCCTGACATATTCAATCGACAGTATTTATTTATTATGAATTCATCGTTTTGAATTTCAAATCTCTACTTCATGTTCAGACTTCTCATCATGAAGAAAGTTATTTTTACACATTGTATATCTCTAAGTTACTACCGAACCGCCATAGTTCATCATTTTGATTAGCTGAACCATCATCTCTCAGTAATCATGAAGATATCGAAAGGTATATTTTCAATATTTCACTAAATCTGCCTTAATTTTGCTATTATGATCAATCTAAAGCAACCTTTCTGATGTTTTTATATCTTTTTTTTTACATTTTAATTTGTAAAACAAATGAATGACTAATGTTTCAGTGTCAAGATACTAGCTTTATTTTCACAATGTAATCAAAGACATCCTGTCTGAAACCAAGTGTCAGAAGTGTAAATTGTTATGATCTGATTCGTTTTCAACTGTTGTTTCGAACAGGAAGTGAGAGTGTGGAAGCAAAGCCAAAAATTATAAGATTCGAAAAAGAAATAGCGTGCTGAATTTTCAGAACAAAATAACGCAAATATCGCATTAAGAGCAATAGTTTTTGAAATGTTCTACTTTATTAAATTACAAATACACAAAATATGATGATAAATGTCTGACCGTTAGTAAAAAAGGAAACAAATTACAGCAAATCAAAGACATGAAGTATAGAGTAACTAGTTGAATTCCCACAGACCTGTTCTGTTTTGTTTATTACTGTGCATGTTCTGTGTACACCTATATTGTGACCTATGTTTCAGTTATTCCCCAAAATGGTCCCATTTAACAATCACCGCGTGGACAAATTAACATAAATATATATCATATAATGAATTATCACCAGTATTGAAGTGATTACTTTAGGAGCTGGAGAAGCATTCCATAATTATATGTAAATGCTACTTTCAACAGTATCTCAGTCATGTAACGGCGGTCAATTAACCTAATTAGTTTTTCTGGAGTCTCTACAAGTATTAGCCTTTTCCCCGCAAGTAACTGCCAACTTTTCAATACGATTTAGAAATGGAGGACGAAATTATTCCTTACAATGTCTATTATCAAATTATCATAGAGAACATACACCTCTTTTGGGGATCAAACTTACGACCCCGCGATCTTTAGATCTGCGCTCTCCTTATTTAGCTAAAATACTTGGTTTTACTTTCATGACAGTAAAGTGATTTTAACTGTTTATGTGAGAATTTTTATATATTTATATGTAATTCATTTTCGTTGTAGTCTTCCTCCTCAAAACCAGCCATATTTTCCCTTTCGCACACATTTATCAAAAGGTGTACAATATGTAAATAATCTTTTGATGGTCAGTTCAAAGCTTAAATTCAAATTTTTTTGCTACCTGACTCTTGTTTTTATCTTTGCCAAATTTTGACAGATTTGAATGAAAATTAGACACATAGTTTAATGAATAGTTCAGTTAAATAAACATAACAGCGATATCAACCCTGCGTACATTCATTGAGCCATATGACAGTTCAAATAAGGTAACCTAAAAATAAAACGTCACAGAATGGAGGCAACTTGGTGTTGGTTTCTATGTGGAAAGTACTCCCATCTGCAGTATTAAACAATTTTGTCTTTAATTGGTGTCATAATTGACATCACAAACCTGATATAAAATTAACATGTTCATACTGAAAATATTGACGGATGTTTTATTTCATCCAAATATAGCTGAACATTCAGAATATGATACTTTGAATTTCTGCTGTGACGAATTTACTAATTATGTGACTTTTAATTCAAAGGTTACCTTATTGTTACCCTTACGGTTAAATGAATATAATTCAGGCTATGATCGTTTTTATGGGTTTTTTTAAATAAGATAATCATTAAACATTGTGTAGAACATCATTCAAATCTGTCACAATTTGGCGATAAAAGAAAAAAAACAGGTGTGGAGATAGAAAAGTTGTTGAGATTATTATTAATAAATGCACTATTTTGCTTTGTTTTGGTACCTTAGAAGTCATTTTCAAAAGTTCATATTTAACTTTGACATGTCTGTGACCTTGAAATTACATTAAAATAACCCTTGGAAACGACAGTAATATTTTGCAGTTGATCCACATATATAAATTGGCAAACATGTCAAGTATAACACACTTTGGCATCGTATGCCACTTTTCCTACATATATTTTATTCTATATAACATATACATGTATATATTATTTATATATTTTTAATATTATCATCAGTTTTATTTATAAAATACAAAATGGCGTTGAAAAACAATATTTAAACCAATTTAGATGTTTATATGAAAATAAAACGAGTGAACAACGGTATAGTTTATTTGTAAATGCACCCATTTGACCTTTGACCCCATTATACTGTAATGAGGAACCCCACAAGGCGACAGCCCCTTTTAAATTTAATGTTTGATCCTAAAGAACACTTTTATAAAAATATCTGAGCATTAACAAAAAATGCCATCATAAGTCACATTTTCCTGAGATATTGGCAGACTAATAATGAAAATTGTGCAATGCAAAAACTTATAAACATCTCGCGCATGTTTCTCGGAAAGCTCAATTTCAATTTATTTATTTATATTTTGGGTTTAAGTTGCGCCGACGGTGGAGGAAGACCTCAGGTGCTCCTCCGTGTATTATTTTATCACGAGCGGGCATTCGGATAGAACCACGGACCTTCCGTAAGTCAGCTAGATGGCTTCCTCGCATGCAGAATTCAACGCCCGAGTAAGGTTCGAACCCACATCGATGAGGGGCAAGTGATCCGAAGTCAGCGACCGTAACCACACGGCCACGGAGGCCCCTACTCTCAATTTCAAAAGTTATAACAGGCGATGTGTACTAGGGAAAATGTACATTTGATACATTTTTTCTGATCAGAAAAATACTGTTTTAATATTTTATGATGACTTGATTCCCATTTACTAAATTACTTTTAAAAGAAAATCATAAAAAATGTACTTAGATACGATCTTGACTATATGTAATTAAAAGAAAGAAATTTTGGAAAATTTCTTGGTAAATTTCTTAGAATAATAAGCCTTTCCTCCATATATGCAGAATACTTACGTTATCTTCTTGATATATATCATATTATATGAGAATTTACATCAAACATTGTTTTAGAAATTCCCTGTTGGCCACAAGGGAAAATACTGGCGTCATATTAGAGAAAATAAATGCTGTATTTGGATTAGGCTCTTGTTACATGCAGCTTAAAGTCTTTCTTTTTTTTCAGACAATATGAAAATAGTAAAATGATATGTATGGGCAATTATTTTGCATTTTCAATTGTTTAATCTTCGTGTATTTAATCAGTAGAGTCGAAGTTAAAGAAAATGTAAGGTGATCGTACATGCCTAATTATAGTTATTACACATACATTCGATTTAACGCAGATCTAGAATGCTGCCAAGAAGTATATTTGAAAAATATACAATCAATTAAATTCACTAATGAAAAATAAATCAAATTCATGTAAATTAAAACTAGAGAATACTGTTAATAATGACATTGACTCTGTGCACCTTCTACTATCGGAGAGGTACATGTTTTCAAATTAAAGTAAGTATGCATGTTAGTGCAAAACAGAAGTAACAGACTTATTTCTAAAACTGATAGAATAACCCCGAACCCGCTCTAACGTCCTACGATTGTAAATGTCGCATTGTTGGCATGTGAAACTATTTCTAAATAGTGTCGTACCACAACATACAGCATTTACATTTGCGTCACAATTATCACATGTTTGACGTCGTTGGAGTGAAATAAATCCATAACATAATTTTGGTATTACATTAGTTTTGGCGTTTACGTCATTTAAATACAGGAGCCGTTGGACGAATTTACTTGGTCTATTACAGGTAAAGAAAGAATAAATTTTGACGTTTCAGCAAGAAAAAACTTACATGTGATAAAAAATATTAAATTTAATTTTTAGCGCCCTTCTACATTGGTTGAATAAAATAATAGCATGCAAGGCTCTGCCGTGTTATGTCAATTTTATTTAACGAGTGTATTACTCATGTAGTATCCTCTATGTAAGCGTGAGATCTTTACATTTCGAGAGACCATATGACAATATCTGGTTAGATTGATTCTTTTCATGAATGTTAAAACTGTTTAAAGGTCAGATTGTTACGTACTCATTATACTATCTTTTTATCCGTAATTATTTCAGTAAACAATCAAACTCTGCATTTCATACTAACTAACACTTCAATAAGCACTGTAAGAAGTGGAATACAAGCTTGTTCGTAATCTGCAATTTTAGATACTCTTAGAATGTCTACATTCGTGCTTTTATCTGATTTCGTTTTCCCTTATAGCATGTTTGCTTTATCAAGTCAGTTTAGGGCTTACTCTGAAAACAGTAGAGCGATATATAGTATGAATGTGATTCCTAATACGTGTATTTACGCATGCCATGTAAAACATTACATAGCATGCCATGAATATACTACCACTTTAGATTCACTACAGTTTGTTAACTCAGCGCCGGGTTATAGTGATGAGTACAGCCAGTCTACCTACCCCTCTGATCCGTGACATTCCGTGCAAAGTATAGTTGTAAATACATGTACACTAGTGACTAGTGCAAAAATTAAACCCACTAGAACTAATGCGGCTTAATATAATTATTATGTTATTATAAAGTAATTAAGCATATATCTATTTCGTGAATTTTAACAAAAACATTTGAAAATTTTAGGTTTTTATTTACTTATTAATAACTCCCTTATATCTTTAAACGAAGTTTCAGCAAATAACTTTTTATTTACACTACAGTAAGTTCTTTGATTTTTATGCCCCCGAAGGTGGGCATATTAAAATCGCGCTGTCCGTCCGTCCGTCCGACCGTAACTTCTTGTCCGGGCTGTAACTCTGCCATCCATGAAGGGATTTTGAAATAGCTTGGCATAAATATTTACCTTAATGAGACGACGTTACATGAGTAAGACCCAGACCCACTAACTCCAAGTTTAAGCTCACACTTAGAAGTCAAACGTTAATAGGGTCTGTTTCGTGTCCGGTTCGTAACTTTGCCATTCATCAAGGGATTTTAAATTACTTAGCATAAATGTTTATCATAATAAGACGACGTGTCAAGTGCAAGATCCAGACCCATAGCTCCAAGGTTAAGGTCACACTTAGAGGTCAAATGTTAACAGGGTCTGTTTTTGTGTCCGGTCCATAACTCCGGTTCGTAACTCTGCCATTCATCAAGGGATTTCGAAATTACTTGGCATAAATTTTCCCCTAACAAGAAAACGTGTCACGCACAACTACCAGACCCCTAACTCTAAGGTCAAGGACACATTTAGAGGTTAAAGTTTAACATGTCTGTTCCATAACTCTTCCTCGATGGAGAGATTTTAAAATTACTTGGCATAAACGTTCCCTATATTGAGATGACGTGTCAGACGCAAGACCTTGACCCCTAGCTTCAAGGTCAAGGTCACTCTTAGAAGTCAAATGTTAACATTGTACGTTTCTTGTCCGGTCAATAACTCTGCCATCTATCAAATGATGTTAAAATTACTTGTCACAATTGTTCCCTATAACGAGTTGGTGTGTCATGCTCAAGAACCAGATCCATAGCTCCAAGGTCAAGGTTAATTTGGAGAACTTTCTTTTATCTGGTCACAAAATGTTTCATACCTAAACTTTTCCGGCATATTTTGCGCAGATAACTGTAGCGTTCTTTGGGACACTTTTGGGGCGTTTGTCACTAACAGTAACAGCTCTTGTTTGAGGTTCAATTTTAAATACTTAGTATATTATGAGAGTTATATATGTTTGTATTTTTTCCCTAAATAATGGCAAGGTCAGTAGTGGCTGTTTGTCAAGTTACCTTAAAGACGCACTACAAAATAACTGTATTCTTTTGTATTTCCATGATGGTCATCATACATTTTTTTGCATGGAGAAAATGAGAAATAATAAGTATCTAGTTACAAATTGACAGTGACATACTAGTATATAAGGCTAAGACAATATGTTTAATGTCTAAATATATTATTAAATTAATGTAGTAGTATGCACGGTACTATATGTATTAATTAAGGTGAGTTTAGACCACACTTTGTTTCTACAGTGTACGATAGTTATTTTTCTATGTTTATAAAACTATACTGAAAAAAGAATGACTGAATAAGTTTGCAGATGAAGTTGTGGAAACAGGGCCTAATTTGTCCACCTGTCATCTTGTAGAAAAGCTGTATTATATCAGCATTACCAGAATTATTTGCACCAAGCTCTTGTGTGAGGAAACAGTAGGTCACTAGGTCGTGGTGGGTCTTTAACACTTCAAGTAATTTCTTGAATACCGATGGTTAAAAATGAATTCTATAGCCTATTTATTAACGGTTAATGCAAATGCGATAATGTTACACACTGATAGCCACGCGAGAACTACATGCAGATTAGACTTGTCATAGTACGCTACTGCAGGAAATATAAAGTGGTAGAATTGGACTGGGAATTCATGGCATGCGCTTATTGTAGATTTTTCCGCGCTAGATTTCCTGCAAAAGATGTCAATAACTAATCATGCAAAACGTGAATATTGACAACTCTGTACTAATTAAATATTATTCGAATGCAATATCAGGCAACTCTAGTGCATCTTGATGACAAATGTCAATGTTTATCGTTTATAATAAATTCTAACGCGGCCCGATTTGTTTTCCTATTAAACAAAGAAGGCTGAAAACTGTGTGTTATTATTCAACAATTCATTTTTCTGACGTCACAATTATTACGTCATGACGTTAGACGGCATAGCGGCACGCTGGAAAAGAAATCAACAGAAATCAGGCAAATAGTTGATGGCTATCGACAAGGACGTACATAATAATCTTTGATAACGTGTTAGAATCGAAATAATATATCTCAAACAGTGTTTTGTGCGTGAGTAAAAACAAATCACTGTTTGGGATACATTATTTCTTAAACATAGGCTATTACTAAACTACTCCTGATGAATTTAAGTAAATACGTAGATGTTTCCTTTAATGTATTACTTTTACTATAACTAGCGGAGTAAGACAAAACATAACAAAAGCACGTGCGACTGAAGAAACTTAATAGCAACTGAGAAATGCACAACTTGCTGCTGAGCAAAGAACAGAGAGACCCCGAATGAAAGCTATGTCAAGAAGATATATTGATCAGAAAACAGAACAGAATTGAAAAGTCCGTTTGGATCGCCTTGTTTTACATCTTTCCTTGGCAATATTTAAACATTGATATAATAACTAAATGTAATTCTGTGCTGTATCGTATTAAGCCAAACACTGTTGCTAATGTAGTCTGGACTCCTTGTTAAAATTAATGAACATTCATTTGATGGTTACGGTAAATATAATGTTATATACACCGATAAATGATCAAACAGACTACTGTAAATATGCGTTTCAAGCGGCTTTTGCTCCAAATGGTCAAAAAAATCTCTCGTTCGAACAACAAAATATTGTGCAATTAATATTTGCAAGTGTTATCTGGAAATTTTCAACAAAATACTATAAATGCATCACATTTTCTAAAATCTAGAATGTGCATTAGGACCACACGGGCTAAAACTATTGTCATACTAGAGAAAGTATAAGACATATTAGGCATCTTGTGATCCACAGACTTTAGTCTATTTTAGACTGGACACATACGAGGGCAATAAAAACATATTTATGAAGCTAATTTTGTCGATAAAGAGATGTACGGCACACAAAATACACTTTCAATCTAATTTGGAGACAATTTGTTTTTATTTTGGTATATTTGGTTACAGTAGCAATTGGTTGGGTGTAATTTGGTAATTGGTGCTGACAATCATCCTGTCTTGTTCTCTCCTGAAAAAAAGTGTTAATAACATGTAAATAGGAACAGTGGTATATTTTTATGTATGTACAGCTTAAGGCCCCAGCAGAAAATGGTAGAGTCTTTCCACGTAGATACTATAATTTTATTGCAATATACCCAATAACGTATAACATTTTATATATCTTAGAATCATATGGCGTAAACCAAAGCGTGTTTTTACTATCCCCAGATGATATGGATACGGCATGCGGAACGCTAAGATCTGCCACATATAAATGACAACCCGTTTGAAAAACTTCATTCCAAAAGTAACACAGTTCTGTATCTTTAATTCGGAATGTTTTCCTGTAGGAGTTTGTCCTTATCTATCTAACTTACACGTGGTAAATGTTTCTGTTATACATAGTAATGAAATACAATTTGCAGAATATTTACGGTTATATATTTATATATATGTATTTAAATATTGAGTATGATGGGCAATCTGCAACAAAACGACTGTAAAACCCTTATTCGGGGATTTGTTTCTGACCACGAAAATAGCAAATGTTTGAAGGACAGTTCTGTTGAAATCTCCTATCTAAAAATGATTTTTTTTCATCCATTATTTTCTCACTTTTGTAGTATTAGTTAGCTTTCTTTGTGCAAAAAAATCATTATCAATATTTCATTATTTGTAAAACCTGAAATTCTGCGGTCATAAAAACAATATCAAACTCGAATCACGTTCAACTGAAATGATTCAAATGCTTGTGAAAATAGCATCAAGCCACTTTGGCAGAACAAGCACGCATTATATTCATTCATTGTTATACCAACATGCAAAATGTGCAAAACTAAATTTATTTTACAGAAAGTGAATCGATCTGAATGATCTTGCGCATTACTGTGATAAGCCAGATTCAGAATATTGTTTTAAAATATCATACAATTATAAGCAACGTGATGGACAACCACTAACACAAGTTACAACATCGGCTTTTGGTTGAATAACATCTGAGAAGTGGAAAAGGATGAAGAATACCTTGTCACCATTTATTGACCTGTAGCTTCCTGTTATTGAATATTTTAGCTGTTAAAATCTCATGTTAATTTGCTTCTGTTCTTTCAAGTAAAATTTTAATTAAATACTCTCTGAAAGTATTCTGTATTGAAAGAAGGAGGAAAATATGGATATTTAACATTTTCCAGCTTATTCCATGTTTACTCCTACCATTAAAATATGCGTTGTTGATGTGAAATAATATTGCAATATACTCCTCAATAGCGTTTAACATGTTATATATCTTTTCAGGATTTTATAGAACCAGTAGGCATGCTTTTTAAAGTCAGAAATCATATTTTAATGTTACATTTTGTATCTATCCGGATAACATGGACACGGCATACGGAACGCGAAAACCCATCGTTGTTGAATTGACAACCCGTGAGTTCATCGAAGAAACTGGAGATGTTAACGTCATTCCAATGGTTACAGAAGTGCTGTGTCTTTGAATGAGGACTAGCCTGTTTGACGTTGTAAATGATGTACAATTTATTGCAAAATTGTTGATACATAACTCAAGTTTTTCAATTATAAGCATAAGGTCAGATCATGTTAACACAATATGATAAGCAATGTGTCAAAGTATGAATGTGAAATGCTTCAATGATTTTCTTTCTTTTTTTGTAAATTTGCTTCTGATCACGATAATGACAATTTTTAAAGATAGACACTCTTCCTTAGTTTAAGTTAAGTTCATATCTTTCAACGCACAGTAAACATTCTTCTTGAAGCAAACACTCTGCTCCATCATTTTTCACAATTCTTTGGCGCGTATAACTTGGAATTAATGAAAAATTGTGCAATGCACACATTTCGAAATTCTCACGCATGTGTCTTAAGGCAACATGATTAAAAAGAAGTAAAAAATGAAATTTAAAACACAGCAATTTTGGTTAATTCTTCCCTAACTTTGAATAATGTGCATGTATTATGTCGGAAAATTATTGTAGTACTACCATGTCTGCAGGATCCTAATATGTATCATATTATTATGAGAATTTACATCTTACAGTTTTTACATTTCTCTTATAACCACAGGGGTAAATACTAGCGTTATATTTTGAGAAAATAAAGGATAATTTTGCTTTAAGCATCGTGTTAAATGCAGCTAAAAGTCTATTTTCAGACTGTATGAGAAATAAAATCACATGTGTGTGTAATTATACTGCAAACCTTGGGCAATTATACTGCAAACCTTGGGCAATTATACTGCAAGCCCTGGGCAATTTTACTGCAAACCCTGGGCAATTATACTGCAAACCCTTGACAATTATACTGCAAACCCTGGGCAACTATACTGCAAACCCTGTGCAAATTGTTTTTTCTTAGGTTACAGACCTTTACATTGTACATGTATACATGTTTATATTTACGCTGACCAATGTTTCATGTTTTGTGCCACTCTATCATACAGTTTTACCATTCACTTTATGTTGCTGAAAAACTTAGTGACCCATAAAGTCATCAAAACTTATGTATTGAGTACATGGACTTCCGTTACTTTGTGGTTGAATGACATCACTGTCTGCTCTACATATTTGGTATTCTATTTATTTTTGAAATAGAAAATAAGCATACCTACGCAATCATTTTTATCAATTAGCAGATTAGCCCCGCAAGTTCCCTTGATAAAATTGACTTTCGCTGACCATAAGTCTCAAAATTGATTTTACTAAAGTGTGCAAATATAAACTTTCTCATACATTTAATGCTATCAATTAGAATATTTACCAAATGTTCATTTGGGTGCATTAGAACTTGCAAAATAAACATGTTAAATTTCTGCGCGTACTATCATTGAGCAGGATGTAGCCAAATGGAAGTAGTTATGCATGTTAGTTAAAACAGAAGTTACTACAGCAATACGTCAATTAAACAAATAACATGTACGACATTCTTACTGTAAAAATATACTAGAGACATGTTTATTGATAAAATTTGCACCGTCATGCACTATCGTTATAAATATCACATTCATTTTTTTGCCAAAGTACTGGCATGTACAACCAATAGTTTCAAAAATTTTCAATTACATAAAGCATATACTTTGTGGATAAATTTCCGAAGATAGGTGCGAGATCTTGACATTTCAAGAGAATTGGAAGAATTGATTTTTTGTATGATAATAAAAACTTTCTTCTGGTCAAATTTGTTCAAAATTTACCTATACATTACACTATCATTTTTATCATTTTTTTTTTAAAAAAAACACATCAATTTATTTTTTTCTGCTTTCGTTTTTCTACAAAGCATTATTGCATTATCCAGTTACTTCGGGACTTAATCTGAAAACGGTACTACAATATAAATCCTGGTTATGTGATTAAAAAGTATCTCCTAATTACATTGTTAACGTATGCAATGCAGCAAATCATTAAACTTAATAAGAAACTGGCTTGTAAAACATTACAGGCTTATCGAAGATTTTTCCGCTCTGTTATTGGCTTCCATTGCTTTTCCCTGCAAAAAATGTCAATAATAAAATCGTTCGAAAACTGAAAACGGTGAATTTTGTACTGGTAAAACTAAATATTGACAAACATCTGCTAATTCAATCAGGCGACTGGGTAAGATAACTGCTTGATTTTTTTTTTAAAATAACACTGATATTTCTACAAAACAATTGAATGTGATGCATTCTAAGTGAATACGCTGGGTTTCCTTTAATTGAATAGTTAAACTTTAGTTTGCGGTGTGAAGTACGTGTAAGTATGAGGAAATTGAACTAGAGCAAATGCGACTGATTATACTTGAATGCAACTGAGAAATTCAAAATTTGCTTTTCATAAAAGGAGAGAAAACAGTTATGTTTGAAAGATAATTAATAAGAAGACAGGGCAGAATTGTAAATTCGGTTCGGGTTTACTTGTCAGCGAAATATATCACAGACATATTAAGTAATTGAGGGTCTGTGCTGTACCATATAATGCCAAACTCTGCCACTGATGTAGACACGTAGTCCTCACTGTAATACAAGTTACATCAAATATATTAACGTAATACGCATTGATACATGAGTAAACAGGCTGTTGTAAAATTATTTTCTCACTGCACCAAAATGGTCAAATACATCGCTCATTAGTTTGAATCTCTATGTATGTGTTCATTTAAAGCCAGAAACAACATATAATTTTGTTATAAAATGGTCTCAAGTGTAGATATAAAAACGCAAGATGAGTTATGTCTTTGCAAACACAAATGTGTAAGTCTTTTTGATGACTAAAATCTGTTTTGAGAACATTGCCTTCTTCAGTATCAGGTTATGACAACGAGAGAGGCTGAATATCTGAAATGAAATGTTTTATCCATAAGTGTCTCACTTTTCTCATTAAACTCAATTTTCTTTGCTAAGTTTCTTCCTTTTTTCTTGTAAAATCAGAGCATTTTTCATTTTGTCTGTGGTCATAAAAATAATAGCATCGAAGTCAAATCAGGTACAATTGAAATGATTCAAATAATGGTGAAATAACATCAGGCAATAATGTTGGAACAAACACGCATTATATCCATTTATTGTGGTATCAACAAACGTGCAAAATGTGAAAACCTGAAATTACTTTACAGAAAATGAGTTGATCTAATTTTGTTAGAATTGATTAGCTCGTGTTTTACTGCGATAACAAGGATTTTAAAGCCACTGCCATTTACATGACTTGCAAGATCAGCTTGGGCTGAAATACAAATGAGATTATCCCCATTCGTTTTAGTGGTAATCATTTAACTGATTTCAATCCCCACTATAGAATCAAGAAGTTTTTCCCTCTACTTTAACACTAAAATGAAATTTCCATTTTTTTAAAAAAAAAAATCTGCAACTCTTGCAATCCTTGAAAATGGCTTCCAGTTTTGTCAAATATTTGAAATATTCTTTACTTTCCAAACAAAAAGGTGATTGTTTATAAAAAGTACTTTTCATGCTCTGCACTGAATTACTTCTGAGAATCTTTAACATTTAAGCCATTTAGTGTTTCAATAAAGACATCTTAATTATTTTTTTCTAACTTATGTTTGTGAAAATTTATTATTCTGAGTTTTGCTGTCAAGATGTCGTACACGAACTAGTCAAGCGATTTCTGATATTTCAGAAGACTCAACGTCCAGAACATTGGAGTCGAAATATGGTTTGTGTTTAAGGCATACTTTTAAGTACGGTGTTACTAGATAAAACAGTTTTGTGTTTTTATTTCGTATTTACAACGATAGATGCTGTATCTTTTTTATATTGTCATTAACCTTTACCCTGCTTAATTTCTAATATGGGCTGGTCCATCATCTAATTTGGGCAATACCACTTATTATTCAAAGGGGAGTTCACTCAAAATTTACTAACTGAATAGCGAACAGTGCAGACTATGATCAGACTGCACGGATGTGCAGGCAGATCGTGGTCTGCACTGGTCGCAAAGGCAAAATCACTTGCCGACAGCAAGCTAAAGGTTAAAGACAAAGTTACATACATAAGAAATATATTTTTGTTAATACATATTTTATTGCAACCAACTAGACATGCAAAATCTGAAGAAAGCAAATGTGACAAAAAATGTTAAAATATGTTTACTTCTGTATTCAGTACATGCGTTTAATTTATGACTTTCAATGGCAGCCTTATGTGAAAATCTGTATTATACAGCAATGTTGTCAAAGTTCTTGGTCCAATCTTATCGGTAAATCTAGCCCTATTGGAATGGCGGCGAGGGAGAGATGAGAGATAGAGAGAGACGAGGAGAGAGAGAGGAAGGAAAGAGAAGAAAGAGAAGAGAGAGAATGAAAGGTAGGGGGTATCGCACCATACCACATGCCAAGTTTAAAGGTAATTATTCGAATAATTATTGAGTTATGTTCCGGATACGAAATATGGAGGACGGACATCATAATTATTCGTTCGTTTTAGCGTGTAAAAATGTTTTCAGGTTCTTGTTAAACGTCATGCCTTACCACTTGCTCCAAACAGTAAGAAAATGCTCTTACTGAATACTTACCCTAGAAATCTATAAGACCATGGTCATGAACGGAAAATATACTTAACCCGTTTTAAAAAATCGTACATTTCTCAACTTAAATGCGCAGTTCGGTGAATGGTACCTAGTATATTGAACAAGCGATAAGTTTATCTTCATCGTGCACAACAGTCACCTTGTCTCAATATTCCAATTTCCAAGTTAATCAACATATTTTATGCTTTCGTCAACGTTTTAAAAAAAACTTGCGTGACCTTCCCTAATGAACATCCGGTCTAGAGGTCACGGCAGTGTGCACATGTTTGGCGAAATGTAAACAAACAAAAACAGAATTTAAAAAAAAAATACAATTTTACACTAAAACTGGAAATGATGACTGAAATTCATCTTGTATATGATCTTTAATTTGAAATCGTACATTGGTCTGCATCTGTTCTGTTTATTTTCATTCATTTTGCACATTTATGCTGCATCTTCACAGGAGGCAGTAAACAGTTTTCAGCTGTTAATGTCGAATTGGCCAGGGTCAAATTTACAAATAAGAGGCAATTTACGGAATGAAGTGCATATTTGAACTTCTAAATAATAATAATTGCTAGAATTGAAGTTTCAGCGGCTAGAATTGAGTTTCACTTATTTAAAGAAAATCAGTTGAGTAGCTTGATCTTGATAGTATGGCGTAATGACTTGCAGGAGTGTATACATGCTTCCTCTGAGCTAGCTTAAAGTGGGGTTGTCATTTTAGCAGGGGCCTCAGGAAAAGTGGAATAGTGAAAAAACGGTACGGATGGCACATATATTTGAGCTTATTTTCAGATTTTACAGTGTTACTGGAGTATGGGGAAAAGTGTAGCAATTGGGGCTATCATTTGCAAGGAATTTTCTGCAGCGATTTAAAAATTGGCAAATTTAGCTTTTTTCGTCATCAGTTTCCGCGACCGGGAGAGCACAAAATTCAGGTCTTGTAAACAGAAAAATAGATATTAGAGATGTATTGCAGATGGTTTGTAACGATAGACATGCAGTGATGTTAATGTTGCAATATCTTTATTTCAGGTGTGTGGTTACAGACTTTTGTGTGAGGTTTTGAAAGTTAGGTAGGCGACTCTAGGCCGAGAAGCTCAGAAAACTGTTTACTGCCTCCACATTTTAGCGAACACGTGTAGTAAAATGACGATTGACATACATTTTCACAACAGCCAATCAGAATGATTTTGTAATCTAGAACGGAACTTCACCAGGGAAGGTCAAGCAAGTTTTTTTGTAACGTTGAAATAACTATAAACTACGCGTTGTTTTTCTAAGATAAGATGTATTGAAGAAATGTGACCGGGACACAATGGAAGATAAATCACCACATGTTTGATATCCGTAGTACACATTTACCGAACTGCGTGTTTTAAGTATGAAATAGGCGATTGAAACGGATTAGTAGATTTTCCCCTTCATGACCATGGTTCTTATAGAGTACCTAGGGGTAAGGTATAACATGTAAAGAGGCATTTTCTTACT
Source organism: Mercenaria mercenaria (assembly GCF_021730395.1). Classification (NCBI taxonomy): domain Eukaryota; kingdom Metazoa; phylum Mollusca; class Bivalvia; order Venerida; family Veneridae; genus Mercenaria; species Mercenaria mercenaria. Next base: position 85,034,978 of record NC_069362.1, on the reverse strand, counting down.
GTTCTGGTGCCAGTGGCCCTTACTATATTCATTTCTGCAAATATTCTAAAATCCCCATTCTATGGGAGACAAATCTTACACTTATATGTTTATCACTATTGATATCGGTTGTCCCCTCATGAGAAGTTAGCAATTTATGTTTCCCAATCCATTTTCAGATATGTCCCCAAATGTTGTTATAAATTAGTATGAATGCTGGCTATATGTTAACATTTTGTCCTTTTGTAGTACCATATATACTTGCAAGCAGAAAGTTGGATCTGATGTAGATCTTTGTAATGTTAGAGGGGAGAATAGTTCCCATATAAATACGCTAAAATAATACGAGTACAGCAGGTGCTAATAAAATTTTAAGGAAGGGGGATCTCTCGGGTCTAGTGTAGGATCTTTAGGCATGAAACTGTTTCTTAAAAAGAAACTAAAAAGAAAACATACTACTGTGTACCTGTTTTGTTCATAATCGCGAATTAGCAAAGCGCGATGAATAATTGGATGGTAGGATGGCGATGATAGGACGGTAGGATGATATGAGACATATTGCCGTCCTGCAGTCGGACAATTTTGTTTGTTATTGTTCTTTCTGTTTTTGTTTTGTTTTGTAATGAAAATATGTCTGCTGAAAGAAAAATAATTTCATAAACCACAGAGTTGCCTGCTCTGTAACTGCTATCCGTAGGTCTTTTATAAAAGATGTTCAAACAAGAGCCTTCCAGAGCTTTACACCAAATAGGCATGACTAACACACTTGTATATTTCAATAATTTATTTCATTAAATACATATTGTAAAAAGTGAGTATATAAATAGTTAAAATGACGCGTGCAATATGATTTTACCCTATTACATGAAACGGATTTTATAAAACTGTTTCTGAATGTACAAATGGTGAATCGGATGCATTCAATTGCCTAATATTTCGGGCTTTATCTGGACAGTGTCACTAAATACCACTGGGGAGCTTTCCCGAAAATTGAAAAGACATTCATGAAATTTAATTTCGATGAACATGAGTTTTTTAAGCGCTGGGAAGAAAAGTTTGTGAACTCTCCACACTGCTTTCTTTAAATCTAAATGAACTGATTTCAATGTTTTAAAGTCTATGAAATCCTGTCGTACATCCGGGTTGATAATCAAGGCGTCCACAAGCAAAACATGTCTGAAAAAAAGATAATCAAATGAAATAGTAATGCGTTAAATAAAAGGAAACATACACAATTCAAATAATTTTTCATATTATTTCATAATGAAAGTCCATTTTGTAGTGGTTGTTTTCGAGTTCTGTGACGAACTCCTGTTACCAGAAATCAAATAATCTTTGCAACCTGTTAAAATTGCATTTAAACTATAACTCACTTGCCATGAAAATAAACGAGAAAATAGCTTATAAGTTATTTGCTTTGTTCTTGAATTTCAAACAAGAACTATCAACTTAATTTAAGTTATGACACGACTTTGTACTGAACGTGTCGATAAATTATGTAAAAATTTGTATAGATAAAATTGCTATGTACTTACACCCTGGTTAAGCAGAATCCACAGACGGAGGCAAATGAAAAAGAAAATAAGAAACAACATAAGAAAGATCGCTTAAAGCGTTAACTAAGATGAAAGGTCAATACAGGGTAAAAATAATGCACCTCGATTGTCCTCCACAACTAAATCTGTTAACAATTCTTTGAAATCGATCCTAGTAATATATTAATAAGTATACGTATAGATATATAACACTAATAACATAATAATAACATCAACAAGGGTAAAGCAACGTATTTCCAAAATAGGAATGACGCCATGAATTTCAGTTTCAGTATCAGATATGTTCAGATATTCTACAGTCGTATGAAGCGATAACGCATGTTTTTTCGTGTTATAACATCTGCAGAATCCCTAGGGATTCTGAACATGTTATAACACGAAAAGAACATGCGCTAACGCTATTCTAGCATAAAATGCGTAAAAACCAAGTAAACGAATATATTATCCCACAACGTCATTAAATTTCCATGAAATGCGCGGTAAGTCTACGTTGTTTTTCACGCTGACGTCATTTCCTTTTGAATTATCCGTTTTGGGGCCGTAATACGTTTACGCCTTGCCACGGAACGCGCATATAATTATAAAAAGGTGTTATAACAGCACGTGAGCGCGAGAATCTCTCTGTTAACACACATTTTCTCTCCTGTTAAAACACCCCCGAAAAGTGTCATTAACAGCAGTTTTATGCTAGAATGGCTGTTTACTACATAGTTATTGCATAGTTAACGCATTTTGATAGAATAGAAAATTGAACATATGCTTACCCCCTGTTTGTAAGATCAACGTCAGATATGAAAAAGAAAATAGTGCAGTGTAAAGTTTTCTAATAATATCAAAATGAACTAATATAAAGTTGTCAGATATTATCTTATTACCGAGAGAATTCTATAATAAAATTCAAACATATCAAAGTAAGACATCACGTAAAGAGTGACACAGAGTGACAATATAACACTCATTAAACTAGATAATATGTATATATTTCTCGAAATTTGTTAATATGTCTTTCTCATTAATTCTTAAATCCAGGTATCTTAATTTTATTATCATACTAGTAGTTATTCAGGCCTTTTAGGGTTGGATTAATATCATTTTTGATGAAATCATTTCCAAACCCACACTGATCCGGTATGGTTTTATTTTGCGTGTTAAACATGTCATTATGAAAAATGAAATCCCAATTTTAACTAAACCGAGGCGTCATTAATAGCAAAAACGGAAACTTCTGTTTAATCATTTTGTAGTAGTTCTTCTGAGTTATTCCCAGATGAACGACAGATTGAAATAACGCAATCAAAGGGGTCCGGCACGTGGGTGGATTGGGTTTAATGACTTATTTTTGGGTCCTAGATCCGTAATTATCAACAAAAAACATACAGATATGACTATTTCCTAAACAATAAACTGAATCAACTCATGTACCGGACCCTTTTGAACGCAATGGCACAAATCAGCTACCATAGTTGAAAGTATGATGACATTAATTACAGTGTTTATTATAAGTTATACGTCTCTAACAGTCAACGATTAAGACTTGAATTAGTTCAGATCTTGTTGGCCTAAATTGATATTTTGTATTAATACAGTCTTCTTATACTTAATCCAGATCTAAGCTGATAACCTAGAGAAACTTGGGTCAACAATGTACATGTACAGTTTTCATTATTCTTACTAACTCTGCAGACATTTGTCAGGAAATAAAGTTAGCAGAACTATACTTACGAAAACTTCAACCTGAAAATAACAGAAAATAACATGACAAATGACGTATGAGTGTAATATGGCAGGTTTTTCTCATTGTATGTGTCTTTCTCCTCAAATTGCAATATATAATTATGCATTGAGGGAATCAGTGGCGCAGTGGTTAGCAGGCTGGACTACAACGCCAGCGGTTCGGGTTCGATTCCCGGCACGGCTGATATCCCGACTAGTGTTCAGTGCTGGGTGATTTACTTAAATTGGTACTGTTTCCAGCAGAATCGGCCTAGACTGGATGCTGAGGAGGTAAACATGACACCTGTCGTGGGCTCGGCTGGGAATAAGTTGTTCCATCCATTCCAGGTGGGGACTTTCGTCGACTACCCACGTTAAACAAGAAATTTTTACTTTTTTAACTTTTTATGTAGTCAAGCAAAATATTTCCAACGAAAGGTTTTTACGTTCTAAAACTCTGTCGGTAACATGAGTTATTAGACTGACTTATTTATCTTATTTTCTGATAGCTGCATTCAACTGTCACTGAACATACATCAGAACGTTTATTTTCATAATAAATGACAGCAAATAATATCGAGAACATTATCCAACTTTTTTTAATAAGAAAACCAGACAAACGTTGATATAGAAAATTTATATAAGATACAACTACGCTTACCATCTGCAGGTTTATGAAAAATACAAAAGAATGTAATTATTATTTATATTTCATCTTCTAATTATAAAGTTTTATAATAGCGTTTTTATAAGTTCATTATACTAAAATGATCAAACAATAAGAAAATTTGTTACCTACAAATACAGTTCATCAACACTTCAAAAGAATTTTAATGTATTAAAAATGGTTCCCTTACATAATACATACTTGCATTATAAAGTGATACTTATGATTATCTTATCAATAAAGTTTAAAGTTCGCTATTTTTTATCAAATGTGTATTTATCATTCTCAAAGATAAAATGCGGATTTGATTTAAAAAAATTAATGTTTAGAAATGATATAAAACTCCTCTTACCGGCTGTTAAAGGGGAACGAGTGATATGAAATAGAAAGAAAGAAACAGAGAATTATCAGTTTTGTTATTTCAGCTTTTCGAGAGTATGGTTTTCCGTATAAACCGATGAATGCCGAAACTGCATACGTAGAATAAATCACTATTAAAACAGCAATGATCAAGATGTATAATGATATTTTCAACTTCAGTAACAGCTACCACTGAGGGTGATAGTTTAAACAATAAGAACAGATACTTTCCTACTATAAAAATATACAATTGATAGTCTAGAAAAGACAAACATGATAGCTGTGAACCTTCAAATGTTGTGAAAGAAGTCTTCAATTTGAAGTACTATCACTGGTTAAATAAAAATGTTAAAAATATATCTTTTTTACCTATTGACCTGTTTTTAATGGGTCATTCTGGACACAACAAGGATGTTCATATCAAAAGAAAGTCCAGAAATTAGAAATGAGAATGTGTTTTCATACACACGTTTATGTAATTTGACCAATTACTCGGTCTTCAATGGACCGGGTAGTATTTTTCAAGAAACTATGACAAGTCAAACCTTCAAGATTTCTACAATTTATGTCCATAAACAACAGCATCCCTAAACATTTTAAGGTTTGAGACAGTGATCATGTTTTAAACAAACTGGTCTAGAGCATATTTAATTTGATCTGACCCAAATGTTCAAGATATTGACCTTTAAAAGCCATTGTCGCTGTGCATTATTTGAAACGTCATCAGTTTTGTCTAATAATTAATCAGAACGTTATCAACTGAGCCGTGCCATGAGAAAACCAACATAGTGGGTTTGCGACCAGCATGGATCTAGACCAGACTGCGCGGATGCGCAGGCTGGTCAGGATCCATGCTGTTCGCTAACGGTTTCTCTAATTGCAATAGGCTTTGAAAGCGAACAGCATGGATCCATGCTGGTCGCAAACCCACTATGTTTGTTTTCTCATGGCACGGCTCAACAGTGTTTTCATTGTGCCGCTGTCTCATTCTTTTGCCTCTGCCACAACGAAAGAACAATATTTTGCTGTTCCGTTATTTCGTTGGCTATGTCGCCCCCGCTAGAACGCCAGAGACAGAAATGTAGCGCGACAGAACGAAAGGAATTCACTTATGCCAACATCGAAACGGCACACTAAACTCTTTCTTTTTGACGTGGAAAAGAAAACAAAAGGAGGCAACGAAACAACAAGTTACCAACAAAATATTATCCCTTCACCCCTGTCAAAACGACATTTCCTTATTTTTCGTTCTGTCGTGCCCCGTCACAATAACAGAACGACACGACAATAATTGCAAACTATCGTTGTGTCGTTATTTCTAGTCGACAGAATCGTTGGTCGGACATCTGTAGCGGGAACGACACAACGAAGAAAACCAGCAAAATAGCGCTTTGTCGTTGAACGAGACAACAAACTCGGCAGAAAACAGCCTCAATACAAAACAGACTTACACAAACTGAATATTATGTAAGTTTGTCTTCCACTCAACAAATTTATTGATATACCTGCTGCTGAGTTTTGTTGATTCACAGAAACGGAATATGTTTTCAGAGAAATAAGGCAAACGAAAATGCTTTTAAAACTTACCCCGATGTGCCATCTACATGCTGTTGACGTATTAGTATCAGAACGGAACTTTTTGTTACACTGCGAGCATATCTGGGAGGAGAATCCAGCTCGGGAGGAATGGGGAGTTTTGGTGTTCTAAAAAAAAACAACAACACGTTTTAGCGCATCATTTGATACACGTTTTGCTTGATAATGTTCAATTCTATATCACGAAAAGTGATCTAGAATTTCCTAGACTTTTATCAATTCGAACTATGGTGTTTTAATACAATTTCTTGTAAACTTTAAGAAAGAATATTTACCACATTCAAATGGAAAAATGACGAGTTTGTACTTGAAACATCTGACAAGTCTTTAATGTACATAAGATCGGTTAACCGTCGCAACGTTGCTGTTACGTTGTAATTTCTCGAATCATTAAATATTTTAGTTTTGAAATTATATTATTTTCATTTATGAATAAAAAATGTCCTGTATAAATATAATCTTTAATATTTTTATAATAAAGTAAATAATCGTTTTTTTTTTTTCTAAATGAACTCACATTTTGAATTTGCATTTGTTCTGTCGCTTCTTTAGATTCCTCATTATTTTGTTCCATCGTTACATCATTGTGGTGCTGCACCGCTTCCTCGGTCAAAAATATACCATCTCTTGGTGAATAATCAAACTCTGGGTCTGTTTCATCATTGACAGGAAGTCTTAACTTCCTCTTCAATTTTAAGGATTTGGAATGGTTCAAAAGTGACTTCCTTTGCTGTTGGTCTAGTCTAACGTTGTCACGGAAGAGTCTTTCCCTGTGTTTGTTTATTTCTTTTGAGGCTAATTTTCTTTCTCTAATAATTTGCTGTTTTAGCTTCTTTTCTAGACATCGAACATGACTTTGGTGAGTAAATAGTTCCCTGTAAAGTGTTACATATCCACAAGCCTCGCATTCTACAGTCCTATAGTCACATTCTTCTAAATGTTTCTTGAAATCACATCTCTTTACTGTTCTTGTGCACCCTTTGGTTTTAAACTCACATTTTACCGGAGCATTTGGACAAACATCCATATGATCTGGTAAATCAGCCAGCACAAAATTGGCTCCACACTTATGGCTGCATCTTAGATTTAGATTTAGCAGCTTCAGCTTAAATTCTATGGTCGTGTCTTGTGTGTTGCTGGTAAGGCTAGCGCTGCATGAAGGACATAACGACTTTGATACAAGCGATCTTAACTTCCGGTTGACACAAGTCTGGCAAAATATATGACTACATCCGGCGGTGACTGGATTCAAAAGTACCTGGTCACACAATCCGCAAAGAAATTCTTCGCCAACTTCCCCTTCAAATAGTTCTTTATCTAAGCCCATTTTCTGTTTCGGCTATTAATTTTGCCTCTGTAAACACAAAATTCCACAAATTATACGACAATTAATATACCTGACTAAGATATTGCTGATTAATTTTTATATTACATATAATATTATTTCCATTTTAAAGTTTTCAATTCAGTCACCTGTGTTTGAACCAGTACAAAATTCGTATTTAAAAAAGCTTACCTTAAACGAATATATTCGAACAGGTTTATGTCCTGGTATGACTTTTATATAAAAAAATCATTATCTATCCTAAAACACGTAACTACCTACTTGCAATGTTTAACACAAAATATCATTTTTATCTTAATCTTTTCTTAACTTAAATACGTTTATATCTTATGAAAATTTAATCCCCCATAACGACCAGGATTACGGGTTGTAAGTAACCCGTTCAGTGAAATCTTTCAACGTTAACACTTCAAGTATTTTCTTATTTTAACTTGTTCTACTGCTTTGTTATCCTTAGTGGTGCAAAAGCGGATGACTGGAAATTCTGTATTAATTATCCTTAAGCCTGCTAATTTTCTAAAATGGATTAGTCCATCATTCAATTTGGACAGTACCACTTGTTTATCAAAGGGGTGTCCACTGAAAGTTTACAGACTGAACAGCGAACAGTGCAGACCATGATCAGCCGTGTTAACTGATCTTGGTCAGCACTGGTCGCAAAGACGGAATCACTTGCCTCCAGCAGGCTTAAGCGTTTGTTTAAAATTAAGTACTTAACTATACATCTGCACTGTCTTCTTGTAGAACAAATATGAGAAAGGGAAATTTCCGAACTTTCTACAGATCAGATTTACATTTTACTGTTCTTTCAAAGGGGTTTTCATTATTGCTTTTCAAGCTTAATCAAATATGTTTGCAGTTATCTAGGTCCGACATTCTTTACTGACTTCATGCGTTCCAAGTGTGGGAGTGTTGACATTCATGGTCACGTTACATAAATTGTAAACTTTTTAATACATGAAAAATAATTTTAAATTTAAAGCGAAATAAAGGTTTTTCACATATAATGTTCAATTGTGTTAACTGCCGGTTACCATATGAAATACAAACAGGTGCTAACCTTCAACCAATACAAACACTTTAAGAGGTCCCTTTGTCAATTATCGCAAATATTGACAGTCGAAAATCTCTGATTTACAAATATTTAAACGATACAAATCCCCCTATCATATTTCAGTCCTAAAATTGTCAGGTTTAAAAGCTAACAACGAGCACCTTGGTTTTGGTGACTTGCTGGCTCTAAATGTCTGTAGGGAAACGATAACTTCCTTTTCAAGAAACTTGATAACAGCGATAGTAACTATTAGAAAGATAAGTACGCGGTGTTTATTGACATAGATATACAAACAAATTTCGACCTATTAAATTTTATATCAAGACCTTTAAATGTATGTAATCAGTTTTATTTTGTTGTCATTATATTAGCTTTTACTAGCTTAAGTGTTAAATAATAACAAAAATACAGACAAATATTTTCCACGTTTAAGAACTCATACATACTTGAAGATTAAAATAAGAAATAAATAGTGGCAATGGTGCATCTTTAAGAATTATTACGAGCTTTGATAGTGATAATAGACATATTTAAGTCATGTGCACAAGATAGTATCAACATAATATTGTCGTGCGCAGGATGTATCATATCAAAAGCACGTGAGAGCATAGACTTGGCGTAGAATGTCGAGCGCAAGAACTTAGAAAAAAAAATTTTTATGTCGCCTTCATCTTCTTTATGTCGACTTTTTGTGCGCGACGTTATCATGCGCTTGACATTTTAGATCCCGTTGTATTCTTAAGTTTATTACGGTAATTTACCTTCAAAGTATTTGTATTACAAACATTTATATATAGCTTTATATAGCAGTCTCAAAAAATGGAAAATAAAAAGTATATAGATCATGACAGCACGACATATATCCCGCCCTCCAGACGTCTGCACTTGTGAAATAAGAAGCATTTCAATTAAGCTCGATTAGTGATTTACAAAACTGTAATATCCAGTGGTTATTCACATTAAAAGAAATCGAAGTCTCTATACACCAAAGCCTGTTGTACTGGTTGTAATTTAACCTGTATTTTGTAATTGAATAGATAGTAAAGATTTTTATCTATAACCAATTAAATTATTTCAATGTAATCATTTAACAAAATATTTTCAATCAATAGCAAGTTAAGTACGCGGCGATCGGACATGTTCAGCAGATTCTGTAATATAAAATAACAGTTAGTTAAACAGATCGCAATAAAAATTAATTAATTGTATTACCAGAAACACATTCCCGTGATAAAGAAAATATTTTCTCTCTCTCTCTAAAATGTTTACTGTTTGAAATGTTATTAAAAAAACAAAACATAATCTTAATACATTAAATCTAGTAAAATCCATTTAATACTCCGTCTTACAAATAGATTTTATTGTATAAAAACTAACTCAGTAGATAAAAAAAGATATTTGATATAATGTGCAGTAAGAATACCTTGCACGTGAATATATCCACAACAAAACTCGAACACACAAACTAAATTTATGTACACCCTCTATTGACAAAAAGGTACTTCTTGCTAATTATAGTTAATTAACCCACAGTTCACAATGGAAAATAATTTTTAAAACATTCTTTTCCTGTCATTGATCTTAATCTTATAAATGTCCTCATTGGTAAATATTGACTTCAGTCTCATAAATCCACAAAAACATAATTGAGCCGCGCCATGAGAAAACCAACATAGTGGCATTGCGACCAGAATGGATCCAGACCGGCCTGCGTATCCGCGCAGTCTGGTCAGGATCCATGCTGTTCGCTAACGGTTTCTCTAACTGAAATAGGCTTTTAAGCGAACAGCATGGATCCTGACCAGACTGTGCGGATCTGGATCCATGTTGGTCGCAAATGAACTATGTTGGTTTTCTCATGGCGCGGCTCAATTATTGACTTCAGTCTCATAAATCCACAAAAACACAATTATAGCACTTCGAAATGATTGGAAAACAAATAATAGGTGGTTATATAAATCAAGGTGGTTATATAAATCACATTTCCTTGATCCACTGTCAAATATAGCTCTAATATATTGTTGAAATCAGTGATCTATCAAACAAAAAGAAGAAAATAAACGATACTTTAAACAGTTATCGTGCATAATAATATACAAACCTGTATTGAGTAATTATGCTGAAACTTAATTAACTATGTTATATTTTTAAATAACAATGATTATTTTCAAATTTACGAATTTACAACACTTACCTCAACCTTACAACTTCGTACGTATATCTACGTTTGTAAAAACTGTTCCCTTTCTAATACGGATAAGTAATTTGTATCACTCCACAAGCCAAGTTGAATCCTGCATTCATAACGTCGCATGCCAACAAAATATGCCATCTATTTAACAATTATTAATGCCGTTTTCAATTTAGAGAAGATCACCGTACTGATACGGAAATGATAGAAAATCACGACTTCAAAAGGGTAATTTAAAAACGAAAAAGCAAAAACGTTTTTCATAAAAATCGAAAATCAATTGGAATACCGACAAAAGGTCGTAGTCATTCGTAAATGTTTTAATAAATACATTTCAAACTGAATAGGAGGAAATGACGAAAAAATTTAAACGCAGTTCAATGCCATTAAGAACGATAAAAACTACATGGTCTGGGTCTAAAATAGTAAGATTTAATGATTTTCCTTGAAAACCAAAAAGATACAACCCATTTTCATTTATTCTGAATCAATCCTTAAATGTGATAAAATATCGCCGCAACGTGTATATCGTGTAAGATTTTTGTTGTTGTTTTCTGTTCTTTCGTAAGTCACACCGACACGATTTCAGTCATATGGCGATATTCCGGGTATGAATGGTGGAAAACTACTCCAGACACAGACGGACACCTAAATAGAACATCCAGCTTTCCGTAAGCAAGCTGTATGGGTTCCTAATCAAAAGAGAGTCCAGCCTCAATTAAATTTATTCTAGATGTTAGATGAAATATTGACTTTGAAGAGACAAAAGGGTGGAGTTATTACACAAACATGTTCATACATGGGTCAAAATTTAAGAATAGGCAGTTCACATTTTAACATAAAAAATGCTTTTTTTTAAATACTAAATACATAGGCCAAATTAAAAAAAGAAATATATGACAAAAACAAAACTTTCTTCATATACAAAATTACAGTAATATTACCTGAAGATGTACCAATAGAACGTTATCTTTAAAACAATGGATTTAATAAATGCGTCTTTCCAACTTTGATGGTTCACAGTGAAAGACCCCAGGTACCCCTCACGAGCGGGCACCTGGGTAGAACCACCGACCTTCCATAAGCCAGCTGGATGGCTTCCTCACATGCAGAATTCAACGCCCTGCCTGCCCATACATTATGCAATGATTAATTTGCAAAGTCAGTGGTTCTACCACTACACCAACTTGGGTCCTAAATAGCGCATTTCTTAAAATCTTAATATGTTAAAACTTTGACAATTTGATCATTACTCAAGGATTTGCAATATATATTGGAAATTTTGTTTCGGCGAGGTCTAAAACTAGAGTAGGCCATACGAAGGGTTGGAGCATTCGACTATGAATCTAGCGACCCGGGTTCGAATCTGCTGTTGGAACTTCGTTTAGTTTAGATTCCTTTTTCCTCTTTTAATCATTGTTGGAGCGTTAAATCGATCTAGACTCACCATTTCCAGATGTTTAGAGTTTACTTATGCATGAACTGCAAAAAGAAATTAAATATTATTAGCCCGGCTAAGACTCTCAAGTAATGCCTATAAGATGGTGTCTGTCGTTCTTATGTGTCCAAAATAATTTTATCTGGTAGGTAATGAATGAAACAGAGCAACATACTATTACTGAAATGATTTCACAGGACGAATGGACGATCATCACAATGTCAAGCATAGACGAAAAGTCAGAGAAATTGTTGGCCATTTCCTTTTTATTTTAGCGACGTGTTCGTCACTAGACGTCACGGGAAATAAGAACGTCCCAGACCATCGGCCCATCTAAATCAGACGAAAAACGAAGAAGAGACAGCGTGTTTAAACATCCGCCATTTCACTTAAATAGTGTTTCACTACGTTTTAGTATTTCCGAGAAAGGATTAGATTCTTTTTCCTGAAATTAAAATTACTGTAAAATCATTAAATGTTGTGGACTTGCAATTTTGCGGGTTGGGCCAAAACGGTTTTTTCTTTGCTATGTAAATTCGTGGATTTCACATTTTGAAAATAAAATTAACAGGAATCGTGTGCGTTCGTTTGGATTTCATTTCGCATTTAACGCAATCACGCAATTTCATTTCGCATTTTGACGCAATCGCGAATCCCTAGAAAATCAGTCCCCACGAATATAAATGATTTACAGTAGTGATGCATCTCGGAAATATCAACAATTCAAGCACGTATAATAGTTTTGCAAATTCTCCAGACAAACCTGACTGGTTCTAAGAGAATATATTCATACCTCTGGTATCATAATGGGTGTCTGGCCTCAATTAAATTTATTCTAGATGTCAGATGAAATACTGACTTTGAAGAGACAAAAGGGTGTAGTTATTACACAAACATGTTCATATATGGGTCAAAATTTAAGAATAGGCAGTTCACATTTTAACATAAAATAATGCTTTTCTAAATACATAGGCCAAATGAAACAAAGAAATATATGATAAAAAAACTTTATAAGTCCCCTGCAGGATTCAAACCACAACCTGTCTGTCCATCTCTTATGCAATGATTAATTTGCAAATCCAGCGGTCCTACCACTACACCAACTTGGGTCCAAAACGAGAGTTCGAAACTGAGCTGAACATACCAACGACTCCCCTAGCTATAGAGAAGACATTATAAACCCACTCGCGAACGATCTGTCTTCAGTGACTGTGAGACTTGCTGTTCCTCATCTTGACCGCGGGAAACAAGAGGATGAATGTATTCGGAGTAGCCTCACACTGGCTATGATCAATAAAGACTATCCTCCGGAAACATGGACTCATGTCTATACAGATGGATCAGCCACATGCACCATCAAAGATGGAGGAGCAGGAGTTTTCATTCTATACCCATCTGGCAAGAGAGAAACACTACTGCATGTAGTGTTTCCACAGGGAAACACTGCAGTAATTACAAGGCGGAGACTGAAGCACTCATGAAGGCCGTCTCAATGATTGAAGACTCGGCAGAAGAAAGCTCCTCAGTCGTCTTTCTCACAGATGCTTTGTCTGTCATGGAAGCCCTGAACAATAATAAAGCTCCACAGATAGCCAGAAGAATGCAGAGCCTGAGTATAATCTGCAAAGTAGCACTTCAATGAATTCCATAACATTATGGATTTGCAGGCAATGAAGAGACTGACCAACTGGCTAAGCTTGGAGCTCAGAACAACCAACAACACCTGTGAGCTACAAGAGAAAGTCACCATCATCAAGGCACTAACGAGACCAAGGATAGAGGAAGATGCTTTTCATCTTCTTGATCGGTCTGAACAAGTAATGCTGGTCAGGCTTCGCTCAGGGCACAAGCTCAATGCTCACATTTACATGAAATACAGACTGGCACCATCACCAACCTGTCAATGCGGTAAGGAAGTTCAGGCTACGGAGCATATACTCCAGAAATTTAAAAGGCATGACAAGGAACGAGCTGTGACCCGGCCGATAGTTACCTTAATCCACTAGAAACTGTATGTAGGCATTGAGGATCTGCGGCAAACCAAAAGTTACATCGAGGCTACTGACAGTGTAGCGCTAGAGCTGAAGTGTAAGCGATTCAAAATCAGCGACCTTAACCACTCGGCCAGAGGCCCCGACGTCGTGTCAGAGCTCATTTGAGAGCGCTGGTACAAACAAAAACAGTGATGGATGTGATCTAAAATCTCATGAAACATTTTATTATAGGTTCTCTATGCAGCAGCCCGGCCAAATCAAGTCGTCGTTCGATCATTGGATTGTGACTGAGCTTTTCTCCCGGTAAATACCGGTTAGAAAGACGAGACATTTTAGCCCTTATAGAATCTAGTCTCATAGAGTTACATATTGCAAGTCCTGGCAAGATCAGTTGAAACTATAGTGTACCAAGATCACAAACAGGTAAATAGTTTTCCCTATATATTCTATATAAAACTGACATTTTTTTTAAAGAGCTACCAAACAGTGCTAGACACATTTCAGAGAACAAAGCCTTACCTCGTTTTAAAGTTATGATAAAATTGATATAAAATGAAGAGAAAAGTTGGGGTCATGTATCTTCTAAGAGAGATTTCTCTTGTCACATTTGCTTACTGTAAAATCACATCAAAATCACACTGCTGTGACCTGGAAGTACTACTCATACTAAAATTGAGCTTCACTTCACCAATTACAACCTGCTCTCCCATTTTTCCTACCAAAATGTCAAAAATACATCCACAATGAAATTTAAACAGAAACTAGCTTTAATTTAGACTTCTGTTGCCATGCCAAGTGAAAAATTAGTGTTCAAAAACCTGTCCGCCATTACTCTGGTTCCTTTACTATAGTTAGGCCTACCAAATACGAGTTATCCAGAGGATTTTGGGGTTAGGTAGACGGTCAAGACAGATACTGTATCTTCAATGCACCGCTGGAAAATAAGACAGGAATCACTGAGTAACTACACAGACATCTCTGACTTATATTATTCACAACAACGAATGTAAAAACTACTTACACCCAGGACAAAAGAAACGGTAAAAGTTACCGCTGCCCCGGTGCCTTAGGAATATTTGAAAACTTGGGAGATCTGGGCCTGGATCTAGAACGTATGACTCTTGATATGTTACGGAGAAATTAATGGATCCAGAGTTGTAGACTATTCAACGCAAGCCATGCTCTTATTGGAGTGGTCATGGGTCTTGCGCGTGCCTTTACATTGAGAGTTACGGGCCAGAGTATTTTGCGGAACGCATCATCTTGTTACGGGGAACATTTGTGTTCAGCTTATGACATAGTTACTGGCCAGACAAGAAACATTTTGTAAATACTCGATCATAATGTGAGCTAGACAATACGGGGCTGGGTCTTGAGCTCAATGCATTTTTGTTATTTTGGGTTTTACGGCGCACCAACACAGTATAGGTTATATGGAGCCAAACACGACTACAAATTTTGGTTTCACATCTCATTTACATCGAAATAAAAACACGAGGTATGGAATAAAAATTTGCATACCTGCTGGAATCACCGAGTTACAGCAAAAACAAGTGTTAAGACCCTATTAGTCGCCTCTTACGATCATGCAAGGGTAAGGCAGTGGTTCCAATTCTTTTCATACACAGATCGTCCCAGAACCACATGGAGCCGAGCTCAATGCAATGTCTTGTGTGTAGCGTTTGTGCCAAATAAATGCATTTTATGGATAGCAGAGCGAGCATTGTAAACCTTTGACCTCCGAATGTAACCTTGTCCTTGGAGCTATACATTGAGGCACGAGTCTTGAACACAACAGTGTGTTGCTATTAGGAACATTTGAGCAGAGTAATATTTAAAATCCCTTGATGGACGGCAACTATACTTCGGACATGAAACATACACTTTTTATCTCAAAGTGTTACCTTAACCTCAAAGCTGCAGGCCCGAGGTTTGTTAAGACACATAATCTTGTAATGGAGAAAACTTGTACCGTGTGTTATTGACAACCCTAAATGGATAACAACTAATGGCCTGGGTCTTATGCATCATTATTAAGAACATTATACTTGTGCCAAATAATAATAAAATCCATTGATGGATGACAGCGTCATATGTAACAGAGACAGTCCACTTTCCATGGTTGTCTCTTTGAGCAACAAGATTCATTTGAACTTTCCAGTGTGCCCTCGACCATGAGATTTTTAGACTTAGTCCAGCACTATGTAGACTAGCCACTAGACTGATAATAATATATTTCTACATTTTTCATTTTTTTATTAATTTAATTTCATAGAGACAAAAGCCAGTTTATTTTAGAGATTTTCACGGAGGAATGATGTTGAGATATTGGACAAAGAATATAGACTGGCTCAGTTCAGTACATTTAATCATAAAAATGCAAAAAAAGATATATCATAGTCTAGGAGCTAGTCTAAGCACTATGCCATGTTTGTGGTGAGTATTTCTCACCAATAATTTTATGTAGTGTGACAATTGCTTTGGAACGGAATTAATAACTGGTATACAACTTTTTGTACACTACCTTGTAATAACGTCTTACTTGGAGTAAATTAAACAATGACTGTCACATGACAGACAGGGGACACTATGACTGACTGCTTTTCAACAAAGAATTAAACGCATGTAGAAAACTTGATGAAAATTTTATTGATACTTGCAATGAAACAACTAGTAGCTCTCAAACATAACTGTATGTACAGCCACTATAATAGTAATAATTTCTACCAGAAAAACAGATTCATTTCAATTTCAAATGTGATTAAAGATTAACTTCTGTTGTTTGATCCATATATTCTGTAACAGCGTTTTCGAGCTTTTGAAATACTTGATGACAATATTGATATCATACATCATTTTAAAGAACAGTAACTGTTAGCATTATAATAATAGAATGTTTTTAGTTATTTTGGAAAAGAAATATCGATCCGTACTGAGTTGTATATCATCAAAAATCCATTTTGTTTGGCATTTCCAATTGAAAATTTCAGGCATCAGTGCCATCAAACAGTTTTTAAATTGCAATTTTGACTTCACTTGTTGATAGATTATTAAGAATCTTCCAAGTTATGTTTATAAGCATATAAAACAACATTTGAGCCGCACCATAAGAAAACCAAAATAGTGGGTTTGTGACCAGTATGGATCCAGACCAGCCTGAGCATCCGCGCAGTCTGGTCAGGATCCATGCTGTTCACTTTCAAAGCCTACTGCAATTAGACAACTTGTTAGCGAACAGCATGGATCCTGACCGCGCAGGCTGGTCTGGATCCATGCTGGTCGCAAACCCACTATGTTGGTTTTCTCATGGCGCGGCTCATTTCTCTGTTAACAAATAATTAATCTTTAAATTGCCTAAGCATAGTTTTTCAGACCTTATACATATGAAAAAAAAAACATATTTCGTCAAAAAATAAAATGATTAAAGATACCTCCAATAATTCAAATAGTTCCTTCAAACAGAGACCTTCAGAATAATGCAAAATCTATATTCAGTGTTAAATATAAAGTCGAAATGTTTAAAAACCCTGTTACAGAAATGAGCAGCTCCACAAGAAAACCAACATGGTGCATTTGAGACCAGCATGGATCAAGACCAGCCTTCAAACCCTATCCGTTAGCAAAGAGTATGGATCTTGACCAGACTGCGCGGATACTCAGGCTGGTCTGGATCCATGCTGGTCGCAAATGCACTATGTTGGTTTTCTCATGGTGTGGCTCAAAATGATGACTCAAACAGCAGCCAATTGTCACCTCCTGTGCTCATGAATTATGGTAATGACAATGTAAAACAAAATTTTAAACAAACAAATGGCACATATAAGAAGGTATGTAACAAACCAGATGAACTTTAAACTTTCAAAACATTTGTTTTCAACATACTGTCTAACATATTTTGCAGCCCATAATCAATTCATTTAACTACCCAACTGCTCTAAAAAAGCGGATAAATTAGAATAGGAATCTTTTGTCCCTCACTACACTAAATACCTCTTTGCATGACTTAGTTTATGTCCAGCTAAAGCAATACAAAAAAAAATCTTGACAAAGTGTAATCTAAATAATTTATTTTGTTTCTCATTTCATCTGAAAAATCTGTATCAAATTACCATCTCTCTGAAACCAATGGTAGTGCCGAATTGTGTATTTTCTTGTACAATACCACCACTATCCAAAATGAGATAAAAATTGTAATATAATTTTTAACTCTTCACTGTAAAAACCTATATTTAGACTTTAAGAATTTTATATATTTATTAACATTCCAAATCAATGAAAATCATGAAAATATCACTAACTTGTGAAATATGAATGAGACAAAAAATTGTATAAGTCTACAGGTCAAACAAGTGCTGTTACTATTAGCAACAAATGCCCCTGAAGCGTGCCCAAAAATGCTATAGCTGTCTGCGCAAAATACGCCAGAATAGTTTAAAGTATAAATCATTTTGCAACCTTGACCTGAGAGACCCAGGTCATAAGCGCGACACACCTTCTCAATGTGGTTAACATTTGTGTCATATTATTTTCAAATCCCTTGATAAATGGCAGTTATGGACCAGACAAGAAACTGACCATGTTAACCTTTGACTTCTAAGTGTGACCTTGACCTTCAAGCTAGGCGTCTGGGTCTTGCGCATGACACATCTCATTATAGGGAACATTTTATGCTAAGTATGCCAGACATTTTGCAAGCAGAAATATTAGTGAATCACAAAAAACTGCAGTGCCACAGATACATTTGTTTGTATTTCTTTCACCATAATGATGTGTCTTTTTGAACATGGAAATTTACGCTGGCTGATAATAATTGGGAATTACTTGAATTCATGAAATTTGTGATCATTTCCAAGTCACAAACTTTTCCACTTATACTGTACAGTATTATTTTGCCTTAAATGATAGTTTAAAGAGAAGGACTGAGACTATAAACATAGGTAAGTGTGTGTATGTGCAAAATATTAAAACTGAGTTATGACATACATGATAAACCTTAACTAAATATAGCTGTCTGAAAAGGTACCTGGTCTGGTAAAGATATATCAATGAAAATAACTGTTTATGACCAAAGCAAGATGATAAAGTGAGTGAGTTGGGTTTTACGGCGAATCAACACAAAATGGTCATATATCGCCGAGGCAGATGATAGAGGAGAAAAACAATGTAGTTAACCGTATGTGGGAACCACACAAATACAAAACATCTTAATGTCACCAGGCAACATCGAATTCATACATGATGAGACATTTATACAACTCCAAATTCAGACTGTATGTCAGGGATTTATAGTTTCCATTTCAGCTTACAGGACTATTATATCTGTGTAACTGCAGTGACGACAGATATCTTCTTGCAATCCAGTGCACAGACCCAGTATCAGTAACCTAACAAAACCTCAACAACAGACCACATGACTGTCAGACATGTGCTTTGAATGGTTCTAATATAGAGCAAGTATTGAAACTATTCATAAAATATAGTCTATAGTCGGGAAGGGGGAGGGGAGCAGTGGGAGTGTATTTGACATTCAAAAATGCACAAACTGAACATATGCCTATTGTAATTAAGGTAGATTGCCAGATACTGACCTTTATGTTTGTTTGTTTGTTTTGGGTTTAACGCCGTTTTTCAACAGTATTTCAGTCATGTAACGGCGGGCATTACGTTAACCTAACCAGTGTTCCTGGATTCTGTACCAGTACAAACCTGTTCTCCGCAAGTAACTGCCAACTTCCCCACATGAATTATCAGAGGTGGAGGACGAATGATTTCAGACACAATGTCTTTTATCAAATCGTCACGGAGAACATACGCCCCGCCCGAGGATCGAACTCGCGACCCCGTGATCCGTAGACCAACGCTCTCCTTACTGAGCTAAGCGGGCGGGCAGATACTGACCTTTAATCACAATAAAATGTCAAATGAAGAATAGACATCACAACAATAACATAGAATGGTATAAAGCAATATCTCTTTTATAGGTTGTAAATTCAAAATTTACAGCTGTTGTATTTGAACAAGTTCAAAATATCACGAGTGTTTCAGTTACTCAACTGAATAGTGTTCTTGGATTCTTCACAAGCACTAACCTGTACTCAGTAAGTAACTGACAACACATTTCTAATATGAATCAGAGGTCAAGGACAAATTACAGGAGACATATTGTCTTCAGCCAATCATCACAGAGAAAACATGTGTCAACTGTGTGTCAAACTTATAACTTCTGATTGTAAATCTTGTCCTCCCCGGACAGGTTCAGAGCATGAGAAGACGTTTTATAAAAAATTTACACTTTTAAGAGAGGGTAAGATACACTAAGCCTTGTAGGTAAAGTATGTTTGATGTTTTGCTCACCTGGCATTAAGGTTTCCTAATAGTTTTTTAGAATGTTAGTAAAAAGGCACATTCACATTATCTTGTATAATGATTCCTCACCTCTTTAATAATTTCTAATAAAGCACTGTATGTGTACGTTTTTTCGCGCAACGAACATTTCACGCTCCGGCAGCTAGTCTAGAAAATACTATTTATTGGCGCAAACTAGAATTCGCGCCGTGAGACATCGTATTCATAAATACGCACTCAGACTGTATGAGCACTTCTACTGAATTTGAACGAAAATTGCAGAGTTTTGCCGAGATTTACCGATTTTGGTGATAATATTTAAGATGCTTGTGTTTACAGTAAATATACTACGCTCTTTTGTTACATTAATCCCTATATACCTGTATTGTTAAACAAGAGGACCATGATGGTCCTGAATCGCTCACCTGTCCCCACATGACCCAATTTTCATGAAGATCCATTGAAAAATATGGCTTCTAGAGAGGTCACAAGGTTTTTCTATTATTTGACCTAATGACCTAGTTTTTGAAGGCACATGACCCAGTTTTGAACTTAATCTAGATATCATCAAGGTGAACATTCTCACCAATTTTCATGTAGATCTCATGAAGAGTATGGCCTCTAGAGAGGTCACAAGGTTTTTCTATTTTTATACCTACTGACCTAGTTTTGACCACACGTGACCCAGTTTCAAACTTTATCTAGATATCATCAAGGTGAACATTCAGACCAATTTTCATGAAGATCCATTGAAAAATATGGCCTCTAGAGTGGTCAAAAGGTTTTTCTATTTTTAGACCTACTGACCTAGTTTTTGACCGCAGTTGACCCAGTTTCGAACTTGACCTAGATATCATCAAGATGAACATTCAGACCAACTTTCATACAGATCCCATGAAAAATATGGCCTCCAGAGAGGTCACAAGGTTTGTTTATTATTTGACCTACTGGCCTAGTTTTAAATGGCACGTGACCCAGTTTCGAATTTGACCTAGATATCACCAAGTGAACATTCTGACCAATTTTCTTGAAGATCCATTGAAAAGTATGGGCTCCAGAGAGGTCACAAGGTTTTTCTATTTTTAGACCTACTGACCTAGTTTTTGATCGCAGTTGACCCAGTTTCAAACTTGGCCTAGATATCATCAAGATAAACATTCAGACCAACTTTCATACAGATACCATGAAAAATATGGCCTCTAGAGAGGTCACAAGATTTTTCTATTATTTGACCTACTGACCTAGTTTTTGACCGCACGTGACCCAGTTTCGAACTTGGCCTAGATATCATCAAGGTGAACATTCAGACCAATTTTCATACAGATCCCATGAAAAATACGGCCCCTAGAGAGGTCACAAGGTTTTTCTATTATTTGACCTACTGACCTAGCTTTTGGTGGCACGTGACCAAGTTTCGAACTTGAACTAGATATCATCAAGGTGAACAGTCTGACTAATTTTCATGAAGGTCCATTGAAAAGTATGGCCTCTAGAGAGGTCACAAGGTTTTTCTATTTTTAGACCTACTGACCTAGTTTTTGAGCGCAGTTGACCCAGTTTCGAATCTGATCTAGATATCATCAAGATGAACATTCAGACCAACTTTCATACAGATCCCATGAAAAATATGGCCTCTAGAGAGGTCACAAGGTTTTTCTATTATTTGACCTACTGACCTAGTTTTTGACGGCACGTGACCCAGTTTCGAACTTGACCTAGATATCATCAAGATGAACATTCTGACCAATTTTCATAAAGATCCCATGAAAAATGTGACCTCTAGAGTGGTCACAAGCAAAAGTTTTACGGACGGACGACGGACGCCACGCGATCACAAAAGCTCACCTTGTCACTTTGTGACAGGTGAGCTAAAAAAGCGACTGAACATTGAGAAGTTCTCAATCGTAATTTACCCAACATTAATCTCAGCTAAAGTTTCTCACAAGCAAAGGAAAATTGTGAATTAACATTTCTGTTCCGAAACTAACATTACTGTTTTTAATACATGTAATTTATTGTAAATTGAAAATCCACTGAATGTGCTTTTGTAGTATAACAATATTTCATTGTACAGTTGTGATTTGCATTTAATAAACGTAACTGTTCCCTTATATCTCTTTATTGTCCAAACAATGCATTATTGCAAAAATTAACAGGCTCGCATTATGTGTGAAAAACACATTATTTGGTAATTATGATCGAGTCACTGTTATCAAGTGTGTTGGTAGTTTAAACATATTTTATTTGTCGAACACAACAGAACATATCGTACAAACAACATTCACATACATAAAACAAACTTATCACATTGACAAATTGAATTAAAATGTTTCGTGTTTGAGAAGATTGGGGTATAAAATTTCGCTGAACTCATGAATTCGCGGGCGTCTGGACTGCGCATTTGCGTGAAAATTACGATCCTGCGAAAAAATCTACACATACAGTAAATTGAACAATCAATATACATTCTTCTAGGTCATAGTGATATTCCTAAACTGTTAAAACAAGGTAAGAATCTGGCAGACAATTGTGTGTACAAACAGGCAAACAATAATCAGCTGAGAGCAAATGAACTTTATATAACCCAACTGGGTATAATGAACAATATCAATTCTGAATTTACAATTACAAAAAATGCTACATGTATACAGCGTTTTTCATCTATAACTGAACAGGACATAAGAATTGGTACTATGGCAATATGAAATACTTATAACAAAGCAATCTAACATGAGAAATTTTAACATGATCTAGTGAATACAACAATCACATATCATGAAAGACAAACTTAAAAACATATCAATAAAGAAACAGTGTCTACAAACAAATCCTCACTTATTTACATCTTAAAAAACAAGGTATAACAAATCACAACAAAACTATCATAGAATCTTTCAACTTGAAAACTACATTATGAATCCACTGAATATCTCACTGTCTTCAATAGTATTCAAAATTTTGTAGTTAAAACATGTACAACTATACACAACAATGACTCACAAATAAGTAAGTTTAAACCTTACCCTGCTAAATTTTTACAATGAACTTATCCATCTTCCGATTTGGACAGTACCGGGTGTTTTGCAAAAAGATACTGGCTGAATAGCAAACACTGCAGATCATGATCTACACTGGTCGCAAAGGCAGAACCAATTGCACAGTAATGATTAAATGCAGAAGTTACTTTGTTAATAGGACTAAAACTTTTACAGAATTACACAACTTTTCCATGTTTTAACAAGTTTCTATTAACCAAACCTCAGCTGTATTTTAATAGAAACATTTATATAATAGTACAAGAGCAAAGCCTGCTGGTGCCAAAACTCTTCTGTAAATCAATGATAAGAGACAATATGTCAGAACAGGGTTATAGTTCTATGCCTTCTTAACCTTCTACTGATTATATAAAAATGTACAGCAAAACTCCTCTAAATCAGAACCCCTGCATACTGGAAACCTTTCCAATCTAAATGAATTTTGCAATCAATTTTCATGATCCTGGAACCAAGCGTTCTAAAGTTATTGTACGGAAATGGTTTAACTGTTCCGGGTCTCTGTGACCTTGACCTTTGACCTGCTGACCTAAAAATCAACAGGGGTCATTTGCTGGTCATGACCAACCTTCCTATCAACTTTCGTGATCCTAGGCCCAAGGGTTCTCAAGTTATCATCAGGAAACTGTTTAACTGTTCTGGGTCATTGTGACCTTGACCCTTGACCTACTAACTTCAAAGTCGAACTTGACCTGTATTTTATGATGTTACACCTGTGTACCAAAATTTACGCTCCCAGGTCTAAGGGTTCTCAAGTTACCATCCGGAAACTTTTTAATTGTTCCTGGTCATTGTGACCTTGACCTACTGACCTCAAAGTTGAACTTGACATGTATTTTATGATGTTACACCTGTGTACCAAAAATTATTCAAATCTGTCAAGCTTTTCATGAATTTTTGTGGGAGTATGATAATACATTACAGTCCCATTCCACTTCATGCTGATGATGTATATACCAAGTTTCATTTGTAATGGATGAAAACTCTAGGAGTTATGCACACAAATAAGTGTGACATAAGTTCAACAAATGGCCAGACTGGCAGTTTAAACACTACTTGCCTCCTGGGTCTTCCACAACTGAAGCAAAAGAATTGAACCTGAACAAAAATCCTAACAAATGCAAATAATTTATATAAATCAGATGAGCTTATGAAATAAATCTGTTATTCTTTCACAGAAATCACTAAACAGAACAAGCATTATGAAAAGATGATCGAAAAAAGGAAGTTATTTTTTTCTCTCTTAAAGGGAGATTCCATTATTGTGGCAAGAAAGGCAGTCAAAGATTACAACTATGTGATTTAAGAACTAATATATAGTAGAAGCACGCTGTAATTATACAATGAAGAGGTCTTTCGTTCTAAAGAATAATTTCACAAGGGTGTAGCCCGAGTGAATTATTTAGAGCAGCATTTAACCTCTTTGTTGCAACTCAGATAAACTGCATTATTTCTTTGTCACCACTAACACGTCAATGTGACCACTTTAAATCTGTACATGTATAATCAAAATAAACAAGTTTTGTGTGAATAAAATTTTATAGTCAAACACATACAGTTATACTGAAAAATGCAAACTTAAATTCTCTGTAAGTAAAACAAGGATTTATTATTACTGTGGTTTTACAGCGTAAACTTACCACAATGTTAAAACAACTTAACTTTGATTTGTATTTCTATAAAGTAAGTGCTGCTATTAAGTCTGTGCACAAAAAAACTTGCTAGATACAGTATACCTCGCTTACAAGGAACAGCTTGGGACCTCTGAAAATTGTTCCTTATAACCGAGGTTCCTTATATCCGTATAGCGAACTGGTTCCTTGTAACCGAGGTTTGTAGAACAAACACAATTTGTATAGCAAACACTATTTGACTGATGTTTGAAAAGCGCTATTTGTTCACACTCCGGGTCGACCATGAATTTTTATATGAGAAAGCTGCAAGAGTAGTACCGGTCTTTTCCTGGAGAGATGTTAAGGTAAACTGTCTGCATGTATATGACTGAAATACTGTTGAAACACGGCGTTAAACCTAAACGAAGCTAAAATTTACGTCGGTAAGAATGGCCATAATTTGTGTTTATTTTTTGTCGGTTATTTCTATCTTCTTTCTTTTAGAGAGCGCTGCACGATGAGTATATATGTTACAGTTGCTAGACTGCATGTTATGAGGAGAGGCATCAATACTAGTATAAACAAGAGGACCATGATGGTCCTGAATCGCTCACCTGTCCCAACATGACCCAGTTTTGAACTGAGTATGACGTCCCTTTTTTTCTATTATTTGACATAGTGACCTAGTTTTTGAGCTCATGTGACCCAGTTTTGAACCTGACCTAGATATCATAAAGACGAACATTCAGACCAACCTTCATACAGATCCCATGAAAAATATGGCCTCCAGAGAGGTCACAAGGTTTTTTTTCATTATTTGACCTACTGACCTAGTTATTGATGGCACGTGACCCAGTTTCAAACTTGACCTAGATATCATCAAGGTGAACATTCTGACCAATTTTCATGAAGATCCATTCAAAAGTATGGCCTCTAGACAGGTCACAAGGTTTTTCTATTTTTAGACCTAATGACCTAGTTTTTGACCGCAGCTGATCCAGTTTCAAACTTGACCTAGATATCATCAAGATGAACATTCAGACCAACTTTCATACAGATCCCATGAAAAATATGGCCTCTAGAGAGGTCACAAGGTTTTTCTATTTTTAGACCTAATGACCTAGTTTTTAACCACAGTTGACCCAGTTTCGAACTTGGCCTAGATATCATCAAGATGAACATTCAGACCAACCTTCATACAGATCCCATAAAAATATGGCCTCTAGAGAGGTCACAAGGTTTTTTTATTATTTGACCTACTGACCTAGTTATTGATGGCACGTGACCCAGTTTCGAACTTGACCTAGATATCATCAAGGTGAACATTCTCACCAATTTTCATGAAGATCCATTCAAAAGTATGACCTCTAGAGAGGTCACAAGGTTTTTCTATTTTTAGACCTAATGACCTAGTTTTTGACCGCAGCTGACCCAGTTTCGAACTTGACCTAGATATCATCAAGATGAACATTCAGACCAACTTTCATACAGATCCCGTAAAAAATATGGCCTCTAGAGAGGTCACAAGGTTTTTCTATTATTTGACCTACTGACCTAGTTTTTGATGGCACGTGACCCAGTTTCGAACTTGACCTAGATATCATCAAGGTAAACATTCTGACCAATTTTCATGAAGATCTTATGAAAAATATGGCCCCTAGAGAGGTCACAAGGTTTTTCTATTTTTAGACCTACTGACCTAGTTTTTGACCGCACGTGACCCAGTTTCGAGCTTGACCTAGATATCATCAAGATGAACATTCTGACTAACTTTCATAAAGATCCCATGAAAAATGTGACCTCTAGAGAGGTCACAAGCAAAAGTTTACGCACGGACGCACGGACGGACGACGGACGCTGCGCGATCACAAAAGCTCACACTGTCACTTTGTGATATGTGAGCTAAAAAAATGAACGTTCAAATTTTTAATATGCACACATTGTCAAGTAAGTGTTCAAGGGAAATATCAAACAGATTAAATTAGACTACCAAATGAATTAAAATTTTAAAGTAGGGTGTTTATGACATACAGTGCATTAGACTATGACTAGACTATGGCGCAATGCATACGGATTAAAGTGTAAATTATACCTATAGTTTTTAGCACCTAATTGGAAATTTGGTCAGCTGGGCTGTTTGCCATTGTTAATCACGCGTAATTATCGTCTAGTATTTGGTAAATGCTGATAATGATAATTTTTATTCTTTATGTCTGTTTGCTATAACCGAGGGGTTTTCCATTGAATTTCGTACCTTGGGACTGAGAAAAGTGTTCCTTATAACCAAGTTCCCTATAACCGAGGATTTTTACATTGAATAAAGAAGGAATTAGATCGGGAATTGAAAATTGTTCCTTATAACCGAGTGTTCCCTATATCCGAATTCTTTGTAAGTGAGGTTTACTGTATGGTAGTTTCAAAAATACATCTATATGAATGGTATCATTTTCAATAGAAACAAGAGCTGTCACTAATGGTGACAAATGCCCCCACAGCGCCCTTGACCTTTGACCTGGTGACCCCAAAGTCAGTAGGGGTCGTGTACTCAATAAGTACTATCAGCACATGAAGTTTGAAGGTTCTGGGTGCAGTGGTTTGCGAGTAAAGTGCCTTCATGCAGAAAGTTAACGTTGTAAGTTAACGTTGTGACAAACTAACGGACGGACAATTGAAAACTAATATGCCTCCCTTCGGTGGCATAAAAAGTTCTTGAGGTAAAACAGAACAGATCTTTCCAAAATATATTAACCATACAATTTACATTTTATTTACATTGCAAATTTGTAAATTCAATACACAACTATTTCATAAATGAACCAAGAGGAGAAACTGCAATCTTACAGTAAAATAAAATTTATACTATGCATTCCAGCAAACAGAAAGTGTCACCCTAGGATACATCTAACAGACTTTGTTTGCTATTATTATAGGAAAACAAGCAAAATCAGTGAATTTTTATTCATCATTGATTAGGTTGTTTTATGAATGAGGGGGATATTTTTTGAAAGATAGTTAATTTCTAGATATATTTATGAATTTTAAAACAATTAAAGGGCAATAACTCAAAGATTCTCATTCACCACTGCCCTATAGTGATCTACATTTGTGTTAAATTTCATGAAGACCCATCAATTTCTTATGTGGGAATTTATGGATTGTAAAACAATCCAAGGGCAATAACTTTGCAGTTCCTGCAGTGATCCTGACTAAAGCTGCACGTGCACTGCAGCCCTATAGTGATCTAGATTTTTGTTAGGTTTCATGAATATTCATCAATAGGTTACTTACTGTCAAAAAAACTATTCTTTACCAAATCAAAGGGAAAACCCTGCTTTAACTGGGTCAAGGGGGATAATCATATATGTTAGCAAAAATCATGGGCTAATAAAAAAAATTATGTGAGGTTTGGTAATTCTAGCTAAAATGCTTTTTGAATATAAGCTGTTCCAATTTGAACATACAGATGCACACACGGACAAACAGCCAGATGGACAACACCAAACCTATATCCCTCCACTTTCGGCCAGGGATAAGGAAATGTACATAATAACTTAAAATGAAACTGTTCGGAAATGGACAGTGGTTAATCATCTGAAGTTGCCTCTGGAATCATAAACAAAATATTGGCATTACTAACAGTTTAAATGGCCATAAATTTCTTCCATTGACTTCAAAACTCTGTTAGAGACCTATACCCCATATTTAGGCTTGTCAGAGATTTTAATGTAACATTGTACCAATAATTAACTTGAGTGGTAACGCGAAAAGCATTAACAAAGTAAGAGACAATTTACTTCAACACAAAGTCTGCTCTGAAATAGATCAAGTCTAGATCTAAATAACTGTAAAAGACATCATTATATGTACCTAAAAATTGGTTGGATATTTTATGGGGATGAAGTTAACATGGTAATTAATTCACAGAAGCTTTTTAACTTGGATAAGCTATGACATTTCAATAAACAAGAGGGCCATGAAGACCCTGTATCGCACACCTGACCTATTGACCTAAAGATCATCAAGATTAACATTCTGACCAAGTTTCATAAAGATATGGTCATAAATGTGATCTCTAAAGTATTAACTCGCTTTTCCTTTGACTTGACCCGGTGCCGTAGTTTTTGACCCCACATGACCAAGATTCGAACTTGACCTAAAGATCATCAAGATTAACATTCTGACCATGTTTCATGAAGATACAGTAATAAATGTGGCCTCTAAGAGTTTTAACAAGCTTTTTCTTTGATCTGACCTAGTGACCTAGTTTTTGACCCCACCTGATCAAGATTTGAACTTGACCTATAGATCATCAAGATCAACATTCTGACCAAGATTCATGAAGATACAGTCATAAATGTGGCCTCTACAGTGTTAACTAGCTTTTCCTTTGATTTGACCTGGTGACCTAGTTTTTGAACCAAGATAACCCAATATTAAACTCGTCCAAGATTTTATTGAGGATAACATTCTGACCAAGTTTCATTAAAATTAGGCCAAAATTGTGACCTCTAGTCTAAGAGTGTTAATAAGCTTTTCCTTTGACCTGACCTGGTGACCTAGTTTCTGACCCCAGATGACCCAATATCAAATTCATCCAAGATTTTATTGAGAGTAATATTCTGACCAAGTTTCATTAAGATTGGGCCAAAATTGTGACTTCTAGAGTGTTAACAAGCTTTTCCTTTGATTTGACCTGATGACCTAGTTTTTGACCCCAGATGACCCAATATCGAACTCATCCAAGATTTTATTGAGAGTAACATTCTGACAAAGTTTCATTAAGATTGGGCCAAAATTGTGACCTCTAAAGTGTTAACAAGCCTTTCCTTTGATTTGACCTGGTGACCTAGATTTTGACCCCAGATGACCCAATATCGAACTCATCCAAGATTTTATTGAGGGTAACATTCTGACCAAGTTTCATTAAGATTGGGCCAAAATTGTGACCTCTAGAGTGTTAACAGTCAAATTGTTGACGACGGACGGACGACTGATGGCGGACGGACGGATGATGATGGACGACGGACACAAAGCGATCACAAAAGCTCACCTTTGAGCACTTCGTGCTCAGGTGAGCTAAAAATCAAGAATGAGAAATAAAATGCTTACATCTTTCTACAGAAAGCATCTGCTTTACCCTAGACAATCTGGTACATTAATGTAGCACCTCATCATTTAATTATCATAAAAAAGAGCATTCAATTAACTTCATGAACAATAGCACATAGCTTTTTGTAAGAATTTTCTGAGCAGAGTAACTGTCTAGCACTTTCTATGTCTAATATTTGTGCAAATAAATGAAAAAATACAAATTGGCATCAAAGAACCCACATATTAAAAACTCAATAAACAAATTAAAAAGCAACATTTTTCAGTATTCCAAAAAAACAACAAAATAGTGAGAAAAATCAACAATTATTTAACACTTTCTGTACTTCCAATCATGACTCTTATTCCCTGAACTTCCTTTTAAGACAAAATATCCATTTTAGAAAATCTTCTAAAACACAGTTTTGTAATATCTATCCATTCTATCATCTCACCAAACTATAACTACTTTCTCACCAGCTTAACTTCTCGCTTGCTTTTACTATTACTACCGCTCCTGTGTTTTGGTGATTCAGACCTATGCCTTCTTGAATGGTGAGATCTCTTGGACTTGTGTCGATGACCGTGACCATTTTCTTCTCGCCGATCATACAGAAACCTAGAGCTTGTGTCGGGATAGGAATGCCTTGTCCTCTTACGTCTCCGGTAAGAATGATGATCACTGTCACTATCTGAGCTGTTAAATACAGGAGAAAATAAATAAACAGGTGATTAGTTTACAGAGCAGGGGTGGCAAATTCAATTGTCCGTATTGCCCAGGTTGTCCCAAAGCTTGTACGGACAAGTGAAAATTGACCAGAATTTACTATATAACTATCATACAGGTAAGTACAAAAAACCCATTGACAAAAACGGACAAGCAAGTCAAAATCAGATTTTGCCACCCCTGCAGAGGGTGCAGGCCAAAATTTTTCAGAACATTTTCCCACTACATTGCAAACGGATCATCCAAAATAATTCATTCTGTCTGGGATCAATGATAAAATTAAATCTTCAGTCATTTTTACAAAAAAATTAAGAACTATACTTTGTGATATTCTGGTCAAAGATATTAATTTAAACAATTCATAGAAAATGGCATCAGTTGCATGTAATTAACTGTAACTGTCAAGTTTACTCTTGTGACAATGTGCCGACAAACAATAAATCAATCTGGAAATTAAGACATATCATTGTAAATAGTACTAACTTCGTCAAAAGTAAATTGTTTTCACTTTTTATTCAGCCCACTGAATATTTCAAAATTTAGGATATATTATTTGCAATTCC
The DNA here is from genome assembly GCF_021730395.1 of Mercenaria mercenaria. Classification (NCBI taxonomy): domain Eukaryota; kingdom Metazoa; phylum Mollusca; class Bivalvia; order Venerida; family Veneridae; genus Mercenaria; species Mercenaria mercenaria. The sequence continues at coordinate 85,003,696 of NC_069362.1, read as the reverse complement.
TTCAATTAACATACCAGGTGTAGAGGTTACAATCTGTGGTTATATGCGAGAGTCTTACTAATTGAATGTAAGAACCAAGGGGAATTACTTTAACTTCAACTATGCTTTAAACTGACTCAATCTTCAGGTAGTGACTTTTCACTTTTCGGGAATATACTATTATATGTGTAATCATTTTACAGTTGGTTATTTTGATGTATTTTTGGCAATTATATATTACACTTATTGAATGGCTTGCCAGTCTATAGTCAAAACTACTGCCTGAGGTCTGAAAGACAGAGGGTCAATAGTTTTGATTACTGACTTGCAAGTCATTCAATAAATGTTTTATAACATGACATCAGAAATTACTTTCTGCAGTTCTATTTTCATATTTTTGACTTATTAGCCAAGAAGTCATGTGCTGAATATAGGTCAGTCCTATAGCACAAACTATGGACTGGCAACTAATGTAAGGAGTTACGTAATAATAAATGCTGAATACTAGGAATTTCTCTGTCTATCTCATTTTATCCATGAAACATATGCCAAGACTTTCAAGCTATATATGCAGTATATGAAATTTAAGCTCTGCCCATGTTTTTGTTTCTTTGTTTTTTTTTAAATGTAAAATGTAAATGTAAAAATGCAAAGTAGCGTTATGAAACCTATGCCCTGCATGTCAGATCATGACAGTGAACAAGTGTGTGAAGTTTCAATCCATTCCCACTAGTCAGTGAAGTCGTTTCCGAGATACCAGCTTAAATACAAAAACTTAGCCAAATCTGGACGCCAACACTGACGTGCGTCCAATAGCTCTACCTATTCTTTGATTAGTCAAGTTAAAAATATGGATATGTGAAGCAATTCTAAGTACTATCTTAAAATCAGCTTGAAATTTGTGGATCTATTCAGTCATGTCTCAAAAATATAAAAAAGGACCAGTCAGTTTCATTTGACCATAATTGCAAATGACATTAAACTACCTTACGTACACTCGAAACCAGTTATAACGCTACTCGATATACCAAGGCATTTGTTATAACGCGGTATGCTCTTGGCTCCCGAATTTTCAAGGGTAAAAAAAACAAAACAAAAAATAGAGTCCGCGGATGTTATTTAATTTGATCATAACCAGCGTTAAAACTACATGTACCTGTGTACTTTAACACCTCTGCCATGACAACTGTGACAAAAATCAATAATTGTCTGCTAGCTTACTTGTTTGCGTATCGCCTTTGTTAAAGTTTGTATACATGTAGACATGTGACAATTAGGCAATCAGTACCGTGTCAAAATTCGATTGTTTGCATAACAATCATGTAACATTGGTCAGTCAACTATCAAACCGTTTAAGTTTGCACCAATTAAGCGGATGACACGAACATTTGAGTGAATAAAAAATCATAAAACAGGCCCTGTTTTGTAATAATATGCAGCCGTTTTTCGTAATCATCATTCAGTACATCGGAACTAACGAAACGCCAGTGATTTAACAATTGTCTTTCTTATTTCATCCATTTTCTACATGTTCAAAATTATTTTTTAAGACTGTCCGCGTTTTTTCTCTTTTAGTTACAGAAACCCCCATTGCAATTGCGTTGCACATGTAATTTTCACGACCGCGCGCCTCTCACACAGCGTTATATGTTTACTTCTGGGATACACAATTCCACCTTTCTTTTAGAATCACGACGAAATGGGAAGCTGACATAGCTTTATAATTCTTTCAATGTATTTTCCAGTAGCATTTAAGGTAAATAAATGTACCTTTTAAACGCTTATAATTTCTTATGTAACATAAAACAGCGTTCAAAATACATCTAATACATTACCGGTGGGTGGGGTATTGCATATACCGCTTATACGGCCAACCCGCATTATAAATTTAACCCCGCTAGATCCGCGGGTCTCGAACCTTGGACCCCGGCGACAGAGTAATAACGGGGTCCCAGTGTACTGTAAATATCACCTAGATCTAAAGGAATAAACTGCAAGGAAAAGCTATCCACTATCAAAAGTGCCATTCTACAATAGCAAAATGACCTAAGAAAGACCCTTTCACTGTACTGGGTAATTTGATTGTTAGTTATTTGTTAGAAGTTATCTAGTTCAAGTTGCCATTTAAAATGTGGATTTATATTTGTTTTTAATTTTTTGAAATTTCCCTCAGTCATTTTTTCCTGATGACATTCAATACACAGCCACAAATATTTTCTCATACCTGTTTGATTCCGAACTTGAGTGTGACGGAGACCTCTCTCTTGGTCTTTTTCTGGCATCATATGCTGGTCTGATCTTTGAACTGGACACCGGGTCAAGTCTTGGAGCATCATCACAAGTTCTGAAAGGTAATTAATCTATGTTACTTCCTAAAAAACACACTTCTATAATGCAATTAGATAGAAGTTATTGTTCAATCAAATCAATAAAAACATGAAACTAATCAGTTTCACTAAATAAAATATGCCGACTAAGAGGGACTCAATATAAAATTTATTTGGAAATATTTTGCATGCTGATTAAAGTCATTCTAAACAAGAATGATGTTAAAGCAGCATGCCTCCAGATTTGGCTAAAAAATAATCTTTCTTTCAAATTGAAGTTTGATCATATTATGAACATTAGAATATGAATTTTTGTTTCTAAGATATTTTAAAAGTTCCAAATCAAGAAAAAAAACATGATCGCGCCGGGAATCGAACACGGACAGCCGAGGCAATAAAGACATTTTCCCGTCGTCGTAACCAATAGCTCTATAGCTGAAGTAGTGAATAATGACTTCAAAATATAGATATTCATTATCGAGACCATTTACCTGGAGTAAAAGCGTGACAAACGCTTTTCAATTTTCATCATAAAAAGTAGTAAAAATAGCAAATTCTCAAGTGTTTCCGTAACAGAAAGTTTGTCAGTAATTAAGTTTTAAAGCCTTCTTAAGAAATATAGCATTTATTTCAAGGTATCTAAAAAAAATATTTTTGTTGTTGTCGAACGATCTGGAGGCATGCTGCTTTAATGCTGTATGACACATATCCCCTGAAAATGCTTGATGAAAAATAATTTAAAGTCCAAAAAAGGGGCATAACTAAGGAAGTCAGCTATGAAACTCCTGCAAAAATGCTCATGTTTTCTTTGTGCTGATGACCAGAGTACACAAGGTACAAATTAATGTAGTTGTAAAATTAAAAAATCCCAAAATGGGCAATAAAAAGCAGACATGAAATATACCAAGTTTCATTTTAGTTGGATGGAAACTGTAGAGGAACTTGTCCTGAGTATATACTGATCTGATAGAGAGCAGTAAAATTTCAAAGTCCAAAACAGGAGCTATAACTCTAGCAAAAGTGATCATACATGAAACCCGACAATATTTTAAAAGTTTTATTTCATGTTTCATACAGGACATCTAAGACAAAATTCAAGTACTTCTCAAGCTTTTCAAGTACTCATTTCCTCTTTTCTCGCTTACTGAAATCTTAGTCAAAACAACCTTTACAAACTACTTCCAGAAAGAGCAGAAATTACACTTTGCGTAAATTACAACACTTACCAAACTGACATATATGTCACTTACATGCAACTTATTCCTGACTTTAATATAAGAGAAGTATAAGATAGTTAATGATAGATAGATAGTTAATGCAGTCACAAATCACTACTTTAAGGCCAAAATATAACTGCCACGGGTGCATACAAGATTAGTAAGTGATTAGTAAGTGATTAAATACCACTTTTTTTTCAAATTAACTTACTTCTATTGTCTTGTTTTCAATTTATTCTTTCCATAAACCAAATTGCTGACAGATCATTTTTTGGTCATGATAGCTAAGTATGTTCCAAACAGAGTTTGCTAAAACAAATACATATATGTAAGACACATTTTGGACCAGTCTTCAAAACTAATTTTTGATGGCAGCCTAGCAAATTCTTCAAAATCACTGTTAAAATAACTATAGATACCAGAAAGATACTTACTTTCTAAGGATGATGACAGCGCGTCTTTGTACTACATCTTGAGGCCTGATACAGTGGGTGATGTTATCAGCTGCATAACCACTGAAATAAGATCAAGCATATCTATAGTACGAGGTCTGATGTAAAAGCAATGTCATTAGAGCCATAAAAACATGAAAACAACAGAATTTCCAACCAAAGTGCATTGGTCTATTAGTTTTTTTTGAAAATAACATACAAATAATTGAAATTTATTGCTTGCTTATTGAGATACATTGTATCAACATGCACAGAAAGCATGTTAATGGTGATCGCTGCTCATCATTGATGTTAATGACTGCAACAATTGATATTTTTGTCACTTAGCAATAATGAGCTTTAACTCTGCATAGAGAACTTTAACCTGCGAGAATGCCACTATAATTTTCACTGTTAACTGCTGAAAGATGTAATTTCGCACCATTATAATTTCATATGATTAGATTTGTTATTTTAAAGGTATACCAGACACAAATTTCGTACCTGAAAACATGAATAAAATTATGTAAACATAAAATTAACAAGGTCACATGTATTACCAGTATTATACAGATACAGGCTGTATACAAAATATGTATGACTTAACACAGTATAAATGTGTACTGCCACAAAAACAAGGGCTGTCACTATTGGTGGCTGACATATGCCCCTGAAGCGAGCCCAAGAATGCTACAGTTGTCTGTGCAAAATATGCCAGAATAGTTTAAGTATGAATCCTTTTGTGACCTTGACCTAAGTGACCCAGGTCATAAGTGCGACACATCTTCTCAATATGGTTAACATATGTGTCAAATTATTTTCAAATCCCTTTATAAATGGCAGAGTTATGGACCAGACAAGAAACAGACCATGATAATCTTTGACTTCTAAGTGTGACCTTGACTTTGGAGCTAGGGATCTGAGTCTTGGGCAAGACATGTCATCTCATTATAGGGAACATTTATGCCAATTAATTTTAAAATCCCTTCATCAATGGCAGAGTTATGGACTGAACAAGAAATAGACCATATTAACCTTTGACTTCTAATTGTGACCCTGACCTTATATAGCTAGGGGTCTGGCTCTTGCCTATAACATGTCATCTCATTATGGTAAACATTTATGTCAAGTTATCTCAAAATCCCTTCATGGATGGCCAGACACCAAACAGGCACTGTTAACCTGTGACCTCTAAGTGTGACCTTGACCTTGTAGCTAGGGGTCTGGGTCTTGCTCTTGACACGTCATCTCATTAATGTGAACATATATGCCAAGTTATTTCAAAATCCTTTTAGGTGGCAGAGTTACAGCCCGGAAGAGAATTTACACGGATGCACACACAGATAGGACAGATGGACAGTGTGACTTTAATATGCCCACCTTCAGGGGCATAAAAACTGGAAGTTTCATTTATTTATGAACTTAGCTGTACATACAAAATTAATCTATATATTTAGTAAAGTTACAAACATTTGATGAACTTTTCTCTGTGTGTGTTTGGGTTTAACGTCTTTATCAACAATTTTTCAGTCATATAAATGACGGTGTCTACTTGTAGCAGTGAGCACAATGCCCAACTTTATAGTGCTGCCTCACTGGAATATCACGCCGTAGACATGTGGCATGATACCCCACCCAGTCACATTATACTGACACCAGGCTGACCAGTCCTAGCACTATCCTCTTAATGCTTAGCGCCAAGCGAAGAAGCTACAAGTTTCTGATACAGCTGTCAAAATGTGCTGTCACCTTCAGTTAAGTGATTTTTATCACAGCAAGTGTCTGAATTTGGGTGATTTATAGCGTTTTAAAAATACCAGTAAAATTTAGTGGATTCGAGGTAAGGTACCTATTAAAGCATATATAAGTTGAATCTTTAAAAAGAAATGTAATAACAGTCCCTTCTGCTTGGTTTACAACACACAGTGATGTAACCTCCTTCACACTTCTCGAGAAAGTTTCACATGTACTGAAGTTGGCAGAGCTTTAATTATGTCATTGTGTATTCATGTCAAGTTGACAAGCTTGCAAAATGTCAAGGTAATGATAAAAAATCGAGCGACTTGAATTTCACTTTCACTTCAGATTAAAGAGAAGTGGGGAGCTCCAGAGTGACTATTTCGCTCAAGTCGCCCCCTAGCTCAGGCCCTGATTATTATATTGAATAACTTATGTATGATTTATTGAACTGAAAACATAAATGTAAAAAGTAAGAAACAACAATAATTTATGATATTGAAATAATTAAGGTATACAGTATTAGTTTTCTGTGCATTCTTCTGTCAGATGTATATGTTCTGCAATTTATAAATTAATTAATTCAACTACTAAAAACAGTAGTTTTAACGTCTACTTTATGTCTAATAATGATTTAATATAGATCTTAAAGAATGAACATGATTTTAATAAGTCTTTTAACTACAATACACTTTATGCCAAAAACAGAAATGCTACTGAAACACCCGTTGAACAGATAAGGATACTAATCAGTAGGAGCGTCATGCGAATAAGAAAAATAATTGGCACAATCGTCCTGCTGATAGACACTTCCCAGAATACATAATTTTTTACATCTCCTGAACATTGCTGAAAAGAATAGTCATTTTGCAGTTATGGTAGTTTGGTTCGACACCAGACCATCTACACTGACAACATCTAACATTAAAGACAGTATGTTTTAGGTATTATACTATCAGTAAATAAAATACATGTGGACGCATTGGTCAAGAGGGCTAAGACGGTTTCCTACGGAGGCGAAGGCCCCGGGTTCGATTCCTGGCTACTCCCATTGCGGTATGTCCTTAGGCAAGGCACTTTATCACAGAACTTTGCCTTGAGCAGTCAACCCAGCTGTAAATGGGTACTACAGCATTCCCACTGACTTTCTGAAAAGTGCGTACATGTACCCACATACATGTACTTCAGAAAATGTGGGTACATGATAAACAAGAGCTGTCTCCATAGGATGACACATGCCCCCGATGGCACTTTGAATGAATAGTTATGGCCGATGTTAGAGTTTAGGACCTTTGACCTACGGAGCTGGGTCTTGCGTGCGACACGTTGTCTTACTGTGGCACACATTCATGCATAGTTATTTTAAAATCCTTGAATGAATGACAAAGATATGGACCGGACACGCCCATCAATGCACTATAATGAAAAATGACCTTTAACGTTTAAGTGTGACCTTGACCTTTGAGCTACGGACCTGGGTCTTACGTGTGACACGTTGTCTTACTGTGGTACACATTCACGCCAAGTTATTTGAAAATCCATCCATCGATGACAAAGATATGGACTGGACACGCCCATCAATGCACTATCCTTTAACGTCTAAGTGTGACCTTGACCTTTGAGCTACAGACCCGGGTCTTGCGCGCGACACGTCGTCTTACTACGTGGTACACATTCATGCCAAGTTATTTGAAAATCCATCCATCCATGACAAAGATATGGACCGGACACGTCCATCAATGCACTATCCTTTAATGTCTAAGTGTGACCTTGACCTTTGAGCTACGGATCTGGGTCTTGCGCGCGACATGTCGTCTTACCGTGGTACACATTCATGCCAAGTTATTTGAAAATCCATCCATCCATGACAAAGATATGGACTGGACACGTCCATCAATGCACTATCCTTTAATGTCTAAGTGTGACCTAGACCTTTGAGCTACGGACCTGGGTCTTGCGCGCGACACGTTGTCTTACTGTGGTACACATTCATGCCAAGTTATCCATCGATGACAAAGATACAATGTTGGACGGTTAAAACCGCCCCGGTCAATACTCCCTGAAGTGGTCAATACCGGTCAATACTGGTCGATTGGTCAATACTGGTCAATTAGTCAATACTGATTGTTAAGATATTTTACAGAGTTTATGAACAGTTAAATAATGACTGTTTAGCTAAAGCAACCAAATCAGTACTCCCAAATTGGTAAGAAGTGGTCGATTGGTCAATACTGGTTGATACTGGTCACACATTTTCTATTAGATTAGATTACAAAGATATATTATTTTTCTACAAAAATGTCACAATAAGTGGAAAAACTGCTAATTTGACTAAACTTAATTAAATTTTGTAGAAAGTATTTCATAAACTGCAGCAGTAAGTGTTTGATTCACAAGTGATACATCTAATCATTTTTACTGGTATAAATAATTTAATGAAAAGTTGCTGTTAACACCTGGACCCTTTCATGGAAGTGCTTTAATTGTGTTTTGGTAGCAACTGTCACATTGCCTAATTGACACCATGTCATACAATACACAAGAGATTATAATGTTGTAGGCCTGGCTATCTAGTCACTAATTAGCTTTCATAATCAATAATCCCACTGTATTATTGAGATGCTTGATTATGGTAACTTTATTTAAAAAATAAAATTATGCAATCAAAGTATTCAACTGACCAGTATTGACCACTTTTATATGTATTGATCAGGGATATTGCGTAGAACTAAGATTTGAATTGACCAGTACTGTCCATTTCAATGAGTGTAATTTACAGCAATAAAATCTTTAATTAAATCAAAATAAAGGCTACTGTAAGAAGATAGAAGCATTGAATAAACTAGTATTGACCACTGACCATTCTAAGTATATTGTCCAAAATTGAACCTGACCTGAAAATTTAGGACACACTGCCAAGGACCAAAAGTGAATTGACCAGTATTGACCACTATACTTTTTAATGAACAAAATTTTAAATTATTCAAATTTCTTTATTATTTTTACATTACTTTTACAGCCTCTGCTAATCTGTGAATGTACATTATGTAAAAGTGTTGAATAAACCAGTATTGACCACCCAAGAGTGACCATAGTATTGAATCGACCAGTATTGACCGGTATTGACCAGTATTGACCGGTTTTAACCAGTATTGACCGCCGGCCCGGTCAATACTCATATTGACCGGCTTTTTGCCAACATTGCAAAGATATGGACCGGACACGAAAATTGCGGACAGACAGACAGACTGACAGTTCAAAAACTATATGCCTCCCTTCGGGGGCATAAAAAGTTGGGTACAAACCATACAAATTGAAGAAAATGTTCCAACTGAAACAAAATTATAAAGAAGTATATGGGAAGTGACTTTTATTCAGCCTGTGTTAATGACAGTGGCTTTTTTTAACTTTTACACATGCACCACAGGGATACAGCGTAGAAGTCACTTCTCCTTATAGAAAAGTGGAGAGACTTCTAGTTGAAAAATAGAAATTTATCATTTCTAACTCAATATACTCGCCCCCCCCTCCCCCCCCACCACACACACCCAGTAAGCTTGTGAAGCAATTTGAAAAGATGGCTATAATTTTCTTGTTTATGGATAAAAATTGGGCTGGAGGGGTTGGGGGTTCCAGACCCCAAGTGTCTGTGGATAAAAACTATTGTTGTGACCATTCATTTTCTTAGATACATCATTTTCCATGCAATGAGTTTTTCCTTATTCCATAATTCTGAAAAAAAGCTGTTTTCAAAAATTCAAGCAGACGCTGCTAGATATCGCCCGCCAAGTTTTTATAACATTTTTTTTTGCTGCTATATCTTGCTGCAACATATAGCAACAAAAAATTATAAAAACTCGGCGGGTAATACTTATTTAGCATGAACAGTATCAGACTCGAATAAAAATGAAAGGTAATTTGTAGAAAATTGCCTGATGAAAGTCAGTCTGCCGGTCATTTTGTAAATATTAATAAACAAGCAGCTTACGAGTCTTTCTTTTACAATGGAGACCAAATAATTGTGTAGTAGATGCCAGCTGACCACTTAATTATTCAACAACTTGTTGAAAAAACGTCCAAAAACGTTGCACGTACATGTTGACAATTATCGGAAAGTGTCAAAGATGTAAAAGCGTCGTTGATTGGCTGAATACTATCGCGTCTAGTTTTACGAATAATTTGATTCGCTGTCACAGTTCTCGAGAAAATCTCACTAGTACCTGGAGTAGGCGGAGCTTAAATTATGCTATCGGCATGTAAATTCAACTCATCTTGACACATAGCAAATTGTCAACAATGTGTAATGCGATAATTTGCGTTTGCGGATCAAAAATAATGTCTGGTTACTTGAATTCCGGCTCTTTATGGACGAACAATGTAGATTTTTCTGTCAGATTATTTACGTGTGCATTGTACCCGTGGAATTTTAAAACTTGCGTGCAAGTGACTTTTATGCGTGAATTACGTGGATTTTTGCGTGAATGGGAATGCTGTACTAACAAATTGCTGAGGGTAAGGTATAATTGGTTTTAATTGTTTTTAAATAGGGTTGCTCAAAAGCTCTACAGAACTATGTTCAATGTTTCACAAAGCAACAGCAAATAAAATTTACCTTTAAAAAGTCCGTGTTATTATTTAAATCATATATATACTCTTACCTAATCAAAGTTACACATCCTCGGTCAATCGGTAGCACCAGGACAGGCTTTGATGTGCGGATGGGCCTAAATGAAAACTTGCAACCAAATGATAAGGCGCTGTCACTGAAAAAAGACACTGACACAATTGGTCTGTCAAAAATATGAGGTGGGTCAATGTGAGACACTATGCAACCACCAGGCATGTAGTCATTAATAACAGCACTATTAACAAAACCTTCTGGCACAAGTCCAGCATTAACAATAGGCTTAACTACAAGATCATAAATCCATTTTGGAACTTCGTCGACTTCACCTTTAGGGTACAAACGCTCCATCCCTGGGCCCTTTTTCTCAAGTTGTGACCCATATGTGTAACCTTCCCCAAAAAAGTATTTATTCCTTAGTGGGGCTCTATCTACTGTATGACCTTTGTATACCCCTTTATTTGCTATTTTCACGACTTCATCAATCTTTTTCTCAATTTCTTCACACTGTTCTTCTGAAAACAACCGACGTTGAGTGATCCCAGTTTGAGTTTTCCGCATTTCTTCCTTCCGTTCTGCCTCTCTTTCTCTGTCATATCGTGACCAAGGATTGTAGCCATCATCACTGTCGCTCTTATCGGTTGAGTCCGAGTACTTTCTCTTTTTACGATGCTGTTTACCGTTTTCGGGTGTTGCTATTTGTTGTCGCAGATCTTTCTTGCTCTTTGACGCCATGTTAAATCGAGAAATCTACTGAGAGTTACCTAACTTGGTTACGTTTAATTTCTTTCAGAGTCGTTTGTACGGAAGCTTGGACTCCCGGATCCAAAATATACTTTTTTTAGTTTAATATTATTACAATACAATACAATACAATAAAAAATATTTACTGTCGGTATGGCATAACAAATCAACATTAGCTATGATTAGCTATTGATTAAGGTGACTGGTCTAAATTCAACACAAATCAAGATTTCTAGAACATTTATTTTTCTTTTTTTTACCAACCACCATTTGAGCTTCGTTTGTGACATTCGCTGTCTCAAGAGAAAATGGGCATAATTATACAAAAAATAAATCGTACGAGGAGCTATCTCCTGTGCACAAAACAACATTTACAGTTTTAAAAAAAATATATATATATGATCGTATTCTGAAACTTAATTTGTAAATATATATTAACGACTTTAAAACCTTTTAAGTTCTGCAGACCGCAACATATACAGAGATCGAGGGAAGGGCAAAACTTGTGGTCCGGCCCTATTGCTATAATTTCATTGATTGATTGTTAATGTGTACATGTGCTGGAATTATTTAAATACAATCATGTATTATATGCAATAAAATATGTACAGTGCCATAACTTTTGGAAATAGTATGGTATACATTGGCTTAGGTACAAAGTCATCATTCAATTTGAACATTTTTCTTCATTCTGACATATGTTAAGTTAGGGTTTCAGGGTTCTTTCTGAGATTAAATTCTACATGACAAAATAATGCTGTTAACTGAGGTCTTTTTCAGTTAAAAAAGTATGAGCAATTCAGATTCACAAGAACACCCTACTTACTTGAGTAATTGGAGTACAGGTAGGACTGGGGCTCAGGGGAACACCGCGTGAAATTTTGAAACTCTGCACGGAAAAATGATACATTTTTGAAAAAAAAACAATTTGAGTAGATAATGCTGAAATATACACATCAATAGCCTGCATAATTGGAGAGCAAAACTAGCTAGCTAGAGTACTCTCCGAGGAATTTTGAAAATATACTGGGCTGTATTTTTTTGCCATTTCAGACAAAAATCTAAGCAGATCAGGTTAAAATGTAAACAATCTCATCTCTTGCATAATTAGAACACAAGTAGACTTGAGGGTTAAGGGTCTTCACCGAGAAATTTTGAAATTATACAAGACTAACTGGTGCATTTTAAGCCATGTCCGACAAAAGGTCCGAGTAATTCCGGTTCAAATGTATACACTGCTCGTCTGCATAAATGAAGAACAAGTAGAGACAAGTTTATTTGTCCTTCCCTATAAATTTCGAAGTCATCTCCCACAAAAATCTGAGCAATTCAAATTGAAATGTATACATTGCTCGCGCTGAATAATTGGAATAAAAGAGGAAACAGGGCTTTGGGTGCCTCTCCGAGTAATTTTGAAAGTATACACGAGAAAATGGTGCATTTCGAATTATCTCCGACCAAAAATCTGAGCCGGTCAGGTTAAGATGTACACACTACTAGCCTGCTTAATTTGAGTACAAATAGAGATGACAGTTTCCGGTTTCCGGGTCCTCCCCGAGAAAGTTTGAAATTAAACAAGACAAAATGATGCCTTTTGAGCCATCTACTGAGCAACTGAGGTTGAAATGTACACACTGCTCGAATATAAGTAGAGATAGGGGTTAGGGGTTTTTTCCGGGAGAATGTGAAAACTCAGCAAGGCAAAACGGTGCATCTTAAAACCATCTGAGACAAACAAATCAGGATACTAGCCTTGTAAAATCGGAAAACAGCTAGAGGGACAAGAAATGTGAAATTCTACTAGACAAATAGTACATTTTTAGGCAATTGAGGTATAATACTATTAACAATACGAAGTGCTTGGGGGAAAAACAAATGTGTGATTATTTTTGGAAAATTGGGTGTTACCTTTGACTCTGCCACCACACAACAATCAAACCTCACCCCTTTTCTACCGAGAACAAATGAAGCTAAGGTATCATTTTCCTGGAAATATGTATTATTTGGGTATTTCTTTTTGAGGACACAACGAGTTTCAAGAACACAGTCAGTTATCATAAAACAGGCAAAGAAAAAATGAATTACAAAAGTACAACTGCAAAGAAGATTTGAATAAACGATTTACAAAATAAGTTTTCTTCATCAGTTCATTTCTACATAAAATATTAGGACAAGATCTAGTAATGTTCTTTCATGAAAACATAAAGAAAAGTAAGAGACAAATCAGGTAAGGTATTTGTATCAAATCTGTTTGCTTTGTTCGGGGTGAAAAAAGAAATTGAGATTTTCATATATTTATTCTATGTATAAAAATGCAATTTGCTATCAAAAAAAAAAAAAAAAAAAAAAGAAACAAAAAGAAAGAAAACAATAACAAAACACTGAGCGGGGCAGCTGCCTCACGTAGTTACGGCGCTGATTATCTATATTCGCACATGGCGATGATGGCGTACAGGTTGAAGGTCAGTAATTCACATCTTTCTTTGTTTTATATAAAAACGACAACTTCAGATCGTCTTTACGTATCTTTATAGAACATCACTTTTTCCTACATCTATTTTTCATGCCTTAATTTTGTGCATGATTTGAAATTAAAAGATAGACAACCGCAAAAGTTTTTAATTTTGTCTTGCAGTTACGCTAACAAGTACGTACAGTCATGCGCATTAGATATACAAGAAAAGGAAAAATCGGGGGAAATCCCATGGAATTTCCATACTGCATAATGTATAGGTGCGTAATCAGAGATGATTTTAAACTGATTTGAGCTGTGATATTTTGAAAGAGGTAAACGCAAAATTCATTTGATTTCATTGCTTCATTAAGGACTTTACTTCGGTGATAGTTCTGGCTACCATAACTTAATGCCATTTTTTGTTAGTTTTGATTACAAGATTGAAATGATGTTTTTTTTTGGATTCTGATATGTATGAATGACAAATGAATTGCGTTTATGAACATAAATATTACTGATAAAGTTTTATGGAGTGTTAAAGTAATGTCCCAGATTTTAACACGTAACAACTTTATCAGGGTATTTTTGTGCAAAACTGACCGAAGCTAATTGCATTTTTTCTGCTAAATGCATTTGGTTTATCTTAATATGACTTATTCATCCATTACAAAGGAAGATTTCCCTAGTTTCTTTAGAGAGATTACGAAGCCATTCAATAAAAAAACTATAAGTGAAATTTTAGCCCTATTCAAAACATGGTACTTTCACTTTTGAAAACTGTGTATAATTTCCAATCTGCAGACTTACAAGTCAGTATTTAAAATACCCTCTATGCAACACAATAAGCTAGGTTTGAAAAGCGAATGCGAGCATTGCAGGGTTTTTTTGCGAACATCTTTTATTTTGGAAATCCTGAATCAAGGTTTTACAAGAGTTATCTTTCCTGTGGTTATTGCTATCGTAACAGCATATAAACATCTTTGAGGCTGAGTTTTTAGCTACTTTGGTGATAAATTACACTTTTTTTTCAAATTTGCACCACAGATAAATGGGGTCTGGACTAGCTACGACCCTGCCCTGGTCTACAATTTGGCCAAATGCTATAGAGACCATTGAACAACACCATAACAGCTCCCAAAAATAACAATTTAATCAAAATCAGTCTGCTTTTTCAAAATCATAGAAATGCCCGCTGATCTCTTATCTTCTATATAACAATACAGAGAGTCCAAATTCAAGGACGCTTAATTAATAAGCACATCACCGTCTTATGAAGTTTTGCAGTATATGTCCAATTCATCGATTGAATGTACACGCATTTGGCTAATTGCTTAGCTACATATTTACGATAATATCTTTTACGCGTGTCATAATTTTGATAGTTTACAAAACATGTAAAATTAATCGGATTTTATAGTTCTGACTACCAAATCTTAACTGACTCTATTTTTATTTAAGTTCTCCTCCGTAAAGGCATAATTATAATCGCCTTTGAAGTTGATTTTCTTTAAACCAGGAATTTCAATAAAAAATACCCAAAATGTCTTAAAGCATATGTATAAATGCTAATTAATCTGTTTCGCATTGGTTTCAATCTGCAACTTATACGCGTACAAAACATTATACCGAACAAAAATGCGTTACTGACGACTCCATGTATGACAGAATAAAAAATTCCAGCGGGGTCGGGGTTTGGAAATGCACTCTCTGTGAAAAGATAAACATCACCTTGAACCCAATCCCGTGCTTAGACACCATAGAAATACAAATCCCTTTGAAAGCCTTAACGAATCGAACTCCAGTGATCGCTCCTTTTCCATGGCTCACACCTTGACACCAAAACGTAACAATGATACCAAAAGTCATAAACCCAATTTAACAAGTAAAATTAATATTAAAAGATCCGTTAAAGTTCTTGTTATCAACTGCAGGACAGCTGTTGACAAGAAACATGAATTCAGTAACCTAGCTTCCTCAACAAAAACTGATACCATAATAGGCACAGAATCTTGGCTTAAACCTAAACAGCACACAAATGAAATTTTTTGACCCAGATATTACTCAATATTAAAAAGAGACAGTGTCACACGGGCAGGTGGTGGAGTCTTCATCGCAGTCAGAGACTGCATTATTGTCCAAGAAATGCCCGAACTTCAATCCAACTGTGAAGATCTTTGACCTGGTAGGCAACAAATTATCAGTAATATGTGCATACTACAAGCTCCATGAGCTAGACACAGCCAGCTCAGTAGAATTTGCCCAATCTCTTGCTAAAGTAAATAAAGGATTCTCTAATGTCTGGGCGGCTGGGGATCTGAATCAACCTAAGATTGACTGGGATACTATGAGCCCATTCTCTGACTGTAAACACCCAACCTAATATAGAATCATTGAGACCCTTAATAATTCAAACCTCACACAAATAGTAAACAAGAGAAAAAAAAATAGACTTATTGTTTCACAACAAATCCAGCGACCAAAACATTGTTGAGGTCAAAGTAAACAGTTCCGCCAAAATTTGTTACTAAACGCCTCGAAAAGTCCCATAATACAAAAAAGCAAACTGGGAAGGATTTAAACAGTCAATTAAGTACCGTCAGAAAATGTTAAAGGAGGACAAATATTCCGCCCAAACAATTGAAGACCTTTGGGAAAATTTCTTATCGACCCTAAAGAATCAGAAGAATTCAATCCGTCAAAATTGTACCCCATTAGAAACCATTTTCCCTGGGTAAATCGAAGTCTAAAGAGAATAATCAGAAGGATTGATAGGGCCTTCAAATATTTAGGAAATCAAACAAATCCTCTGATCGTCAATATTTCTTGGACCTCAAACATACCGTCCGAAAGAAACTAAAAGAGGCCAATCAAAAATACCTTGAAGATATTCTAAATCGAGGGGTGAATGCGAAAAAGTTCTAAGTGCTTCTTTATTTATATGCACTTAGAACTCTTTCGCATTCACCCCTCGAAATGTAAACCAGCCTGATGCCCCCCCCCCCCCCCCCCCCCCCCCCCCCACACACACACACAACCCTCCTTCATCAAAACCAAATACCAAAAAATTCTACTCCCTCAAGCATTCCAAACAAAATTCAGCATCCCTGCCACCCTTAAATTGCCAAAGCAAACTCCCTTCCGATGAAATTTCAAAAGAAACAGCTCTAAATAAGCAATGCCGGTCGGTTTTCCAGTCGGTATTCAGCCCAAAATCACCTCTAAACTTAGCATCCTACTGCAAGATGAAACTCCAAGACATATCTGATCAAACACATAACTCATCACCTTTGAAGACAAGCAAAAGTACACAAGAATGCCAAATATCCATGTAAATGCCAATGGTAAAGAAAAGCTCTTAACACATCTCAACCCTCATACGGCATGTGGGTCAAACAAGATGAAGCCCTTTCAAAGGAACTGTCACCAATCCTTGAAATTATCTTTCAGAAATCCATTGATGACGGATCTATACCTTCCCAGTGGAAAAATGCAAATGTAACCCCCATCTACAAGAAGGGCGATATGTCAGACTTAGCCAACTACAGGCCCATATCCCTTTCATGCGTACTTTGCAAAACCCTGGAGCATATAGTGTCCTCATCAATTACAAAACACTTTACATACCATAGCATTCTGTACCATCTCCAACATGGTTTCCGAGAAAAATGATCCTGTTTGACACAACTAATTATGCTTGTAAATGACCTTGTCAAAACAACAGGTTGACCTGATACTGCATTTCTATATTAGATTTTAGCAAAGCATTCGACAAACTGAGCCATGGGAACGAAGTCCTGTTTAAAATGCATAACTATGGTATACATGATGAAACCCTGAAATGGATTAAGAGCTTTCCCACAAAATATCCATTCTTAAGTGCGTATATTCGCAAATGACACTACAATATACATTCCACTTACCTCTGTCAGGCAATCAAATACCCTCCGAAACGATCTTAAAACACTAGAAAAGTGGGAGTTGGACTGGGATATGGAATTCAATCCCTTCAAGTGTCAAGTTATCCACGTCACAAGAAGGAAACATCCTATACCCTCACAATACTGCCTGCATAATACACTACAAGAATCCGTCACCTCAGCTAATACCTTGGCGTGGAAATCTCAAACGATCTCTCGTGGACGCCCACATAAATAGGTCAACCAAAAGGGCAAATCAAACTCGAGGTTTCCTTTCCAGGAATATAAAGGTTAACTCCAAACCCCTTATGTCCATGGCATGTCAGGCCCTTGTCCGACTTCAGCTGGAATATAGCTCCGAAGTCTGGTCTCCATACACACAAACCCAAAATAGACCAAATAGAAGCGGTCCGAAGACGGTCAGCGCGTTGAGCTATGCCCAACTTTGGCCGCACCTCAAGTGTCACTGACATGCTATACTGTCTTAAATGGCATAGGCTAGATCTCCGGCGCATTGACTCCCGACTCTCTCTTATGTATACAATCTCAAATCAACTAGTTGCAATCCCCATGGAAGATTATCTCATCCCCATAACAAGGCAATCACACCATTATCATCCACTGTCTTACAGGTTAATATCTGCAACCGCTGACTACTACAAATACTCCTTTTCCCCCGGGACTATTGGCCTATGGAAACTTCCACCTGACATTCCCTTCCTTCCAACCCTTGAGCAGTTCAATGCCTCTGTTTGCAACATTGAACACGCTTCGCCATAACCTTGCTCTTCACCCCTGTTTTTATCTTTTAAATTACTAACAAATTTTCCTTTCCTTTTTCTTTTGGCCCGATTTTCTTTCATTTTCTACTAACAATCTTTTTGGCTTGACGCTTATGTAAGTGTCTACGTTCCTTTAAAGGGTTAGACAGTATTGGAATATAGATAGATAGATAGTTAAATTACTAGTCATAAAAATGACAGCTCTGCTGACTTGTCATTATCATCGTGTTTGATCAAAGTCAATATCTGTATTTAATTACTAAGAGATCAAAATTTGGTAATAAAATAACAAGTTATGAATTTGTTATAATATTTACTATTAAACGCTATCTATTATCTTTTCTCTTAATTTTATTCTAGTATTATCTGAAAAGAAAAGGAGCAGGTAAATCAACAAAGTTTGATAACGATGAACGGCAAAGAGATTATAGTAGGAAAACGGAAGTTAAGATTCAGGTAAACTTTGTTCAGTCTTAAATTAAACTTCAGAATTTACCAAATTTAATGCTGAATAATCATCACTATAACTTTACTCAAGTATGTGGGCAGATGTTACACTGTATATTATAAATGTTCTGTTTTAAGTTGACCCATACCCACTGTATTTAAATTGTTTTGACATTAACATATGTTGTATTTAAATGTGTTTATAGGCCCATTAAATTAAACCGAACAATATGGAATGTAACTTGAATAAAAAGATTTAAATAAAATGCAGCTAGAAAAAACATCAACATTTTTTAATATTGATCGTGATTTTTAAGTAAAAATACCTTTCCAGTTGCAACTACGGCACATTAACCGTTGTAAAATCAAACGGAAATTTATTCGTAATAATGTTTTAAACCATATGTTTAAAGTGAATGTTAAAAAAGTCTATCTTAACATATTTTTGACAAATATGAAATCTGCTTAAAAGCAATCTATTTGTTTTAACAGCCCAGAGCATGACCAGCCACCAAATAAGAAGCATGACAGTCCTCGGAGTTTCAGCGGTATAGCTTATTTTATAACCTACTCCAAAATGTAGTTATTACTGTTCTGTAACTTACTCCCTTTTCATATCATATAGATATGGTAATGAAGAATCAAGACGGAGGCGGAGGGGACGGGATTACTAACGTTAACGTATAATGATTATGATACCATACCTTTTTTAAACGAACAATTTTCAGGAAACATTAAAATAAAGGGGCTTTGGAAACGATTCGACACCTATAAGTAACATTTTACCTTTTAGTCCATAATCTTTCTCATTAAATATGATTTGAAGTCCTTGACACAATATTTTCGATTTATGAGATAATACGATATTAAAGTATTATATGTCAGTTATTTTGCCCCATGATAATGCAAAAGTAACAATAAAATCAAATATTTGTTTGATACTCTCCAGATACGTTCCTATCTATAAAGAGCATTGATCAGTGCATATTAACTCTACTAGTAGTAAAGATAGAAAACGGCAGCTTAGCATTTTCAATTTAGAGGATTGACATTCTAAAACAATGGAGTTCTTGAACATTTTTGTAGAGAAAGTGTTTAGCAATTTGGAAGATAGTACTCAGGAAATATACATTTGTAATGTATTCCGTATCTGTTTTGTTTTGCGAAGACTCCTCATATAAAGCCAGAAACCTCAATTTAAAAGTACAGGAAGCATCCTCATCACATCTTTTTAATGCATGTCAGTAAAAGTAACAATGTGTCGGAATAATTTGTATATGAAATGTATTGAAAATGTGATATATAATTACAGCAAGACTTTTTACTCTCTTAGGTTTAAACTATGTGTTATTGGCTACAATACTAAAACACCAACGTGGAGGATTGAGTAGGGAGCTCTAAGCTTATTTTAAAACTCTCCCCTACACCTTTGTTACGTTTTATCGTTGCTATATTCATATATTATATATTCTATTATATATCATATTCTTAGATATATAAGTCGTTGGCACATCCATGGATCATAAGTTTTTACTTGTCAGTTTGTTGACTCATCAAAGAGCGTATAGAGATTAGAGGTTCTAACATTTTTCTTGAGCAGCAATGAGCCCCTGATTGAACATACTGTATGTTTCGTAAGCTGAGCTCTAGATATAGTTTGACCTTAGGTTTTGATATGGACTATGATAAATATGCAGCAATGGAACTTATCATCGAACTGTGAGGGACAGAACTGACAGAATATGTGGATAAGAAAGAGAATGAATACGAGGAAACAGATGAGTGAAGGTTAAGGCGAGAGGAAGAAAGATCAGAAAAGGAGGCGTCATGAAATAACCATTTTGAAGTTCACTTGCTATTGTGAACTCCCTGTGCCGTAGTCAACAGCATTAATTTTAACACTCTAGGGGTCACAGTATTAACCCGATCTTCATGAAACTGGATCCGAATGTTACCCTCATTATAATCTCGGATCAGATCGAAACTGGATTATTTCAGCCAAGACCTAAGTCACTATTTCAATAAAAAGGAAAACATTGTTAACAGTCTGGAGACCCACATGTTATAACTTTGTCAGAATATTTGACTATGAGTTGTAGGTCAAGTTCAAAACTTGATTTCCTGAAGCAAAAAAGGTCACTATTCCAAGTCATTAAAACACATTGTTAACACTTTGTAAGCTCTGTAAGAACGTTTGACTCTATAAAATCTGGATAAAGTTCAAAATTTGGTTAAAGATCAAAAACAGGGTAACTAGGTCAAATCTTATAAAACTTGTTAACATTCTAGAGGGTACATTTTAAAATTATCTTCATACAACGTTGCCAGAGTGCATGTCTTTATGAAATCTAGGTCAAGTTTAATAGAGTTGCATGTGATCAACAACTAGGTCACTTGGTCAAATCATAGAAAAAAACGTTAATAACACTCTCAAGGTCACATTTTCTATTTGATTTTCATAAAGCTTCGTCAGAATGTTTGATTCTATGAATTCTAGGTCAGCTTCAAAATCGGGTCACCAAGTCAAAACATAGAAAGACACTGTTAATACTCTTGAGGCCACATTCATAAATCTTTAGCAGAACGATTGTCTCTATAAAATCTAGGTTAATTTCAAAACTGGGTTAAATAATATAAAACAACTAGGTTTCTAGGTCAAATCGTGGAAAAGTATTGTTAACGTGTTGGAAACCATTTGTCTACTAGATCATCATAAAACTTTGTCAAAATGTTTATCTCTATGAAATCATTGCTAGTTTCAAAATTGTTTTACTTTAGATCATAAACTAAGACACATGTTCATATCATAGCAAAAAACCCTTGATAAAACTCTAGAGGCCACATTTTATATTTTATTATCATAAATCTTTGTCTCTATGAAATCTACAAAAGTAGGATGAGGAGAAGCTTAGTTAAATCTCAGAAACACCTTTTAAATACTCCAGATGCCACACTTCTAATTAATCTTCATAAACCTTGTCATAATGATTGTCTCTATGAAAACAAGGTTAAGTTTGAAACTGGAGTATCTAGGTCAAAAACTAGGCCACTAGGCCAAAATATAGAAGGACCATGTTAACACTTTAGAAGACACATTTTTTACCGGATCTACACGACACTTAATCGGAATGTTTTTCTGTTTAAACTTAAGGATAAATTTGTTGGGTCATTTTGGGTAAAATCTAGGCCACATCATTGAAAAACTCAAGTTTGATCTACTTGATTTACATAAAGCATGTGATATTGTTTGTTTCTATCAACTCTAGTTTCTAATTTCACAAAAATGTACCTTTGTTCACGAAGTTTGTTCAAATTATTCCAGTTTGTCGAAATCATGGCCACAGGTGGTAGTCACTTTTTCATTTATGTATTTAGTATTTCCTATATATGCATTTAGTGAAAACTTTAAAACTCTTTCTCGTGAGAGGACGCTTGCCCTATTTCAAAATAATTTTAACACACACTTCCTATGCATAACGCAATGCTAAATTATTCAAGCAATCCGAAATGCCGTCCGTGACCGAGCCTTAACACTTTTAAACAACCTACCTGCTTCATCTGTATATAAGGACGGACGCCACATAGTATGAGGCAGAAACAACATGATGAGCCGTGCTGTTTTAGCAAGAAGAAGGTCATTCGAGTATGTTACAGAAAGATAGACATGAAATGCAAAGTTTAACACGAGGTGATTTGAGAAGTTTTGATATGAAAAGACAGACGATGACAGAAAAGTTTTATCTACGTGCATGATAATACCATTAAATGATGACCATAGTTTATGGGCACATAAAGTAAACAAACGGAACATCAGTCCCGGCATAGCAATCAGCTATATTTTAAGATTTTAATGACCAGCGAAAGGAACTACAGCAAGGATGTAGGCTGATACGACATGTACTAGTATTAATGCAAATTCGAGGACATGGTTTTGACCACAATGATTTGTGACTTATATTTGGAAATATAAACAAGGCTCCAGATCAATCAGACATTGACTGGAATAGATATAGATATAATGCTCGCTATGTTTTACATTCTTCTCTTATTATGAGATATTCCGAGCCCGGTGTATGACTACAAGAGAACTAAGTCGAAACACAGTGAAACGGATCAGCTAGTAGACTAGATTTCATATTATCTCCTTTTTATACTTGTTTTTATCCCACGCCGAAGGTGGAAGGATATCGTTTTGGCGTTGTCCGTCCTCTGTCAGTCCAAAACCATAGCTATGACATTGTGTGGAATATTTATTTAAAACATGGTAGAAATATTTGCTGTAGGGAAATGCCACCCTGCAAGTTTGGGTCAGATTGCACGAGTAAGACCAGATTTATGGCTCTTTGTACATGTATAGATAGTGTTTTATTCCATTTTATGTCCGTCCGGAGTCATATCTCAGACATGGTTGGAAGAATTTCAATAAAACATGGTAGAAATATTATCTGCTATAGGGAAATGCGACCCTACAAGTTTCATTCATATTGGTTGAAGAAGACAAGATTTATGGGCCTTTGTAATTTTATATATAGTGCATATATTGTGTTTTTATTTGAATTTTTGTCCATCCTGAGTCATATCTCAGAATTGGTTTGTAGAGTTTCAATAAAACATGGTGGGAATGTTAACTGCTATAAAGAAATGCGACCCTGCAAGGTTTAGTTGGATTGCTTGAGGAAGACAAGATTTATGGTCCTTTGTACTTATTTTTATTGTACACAAACAGTCTATTACACAAATTGTGTTTTATTTCATTTTCTGTTTGTCGGAAGTCATATTTTATTTTGTTTGTTTGTTTGTTTGTTTTGGGTTTAACGCCGTTTTTCAAAGAAGTCATATTTTAGACATGGTTTGAAGGTTTTCAGTAAAACATCATAATTATGGTAATTGAAGCTAGGAAATGTTGCCCTGCAAGATTCAATGAAATTGCTTCAGGAACCCATGAGTTATGGCCCTGGGTACTTATATAATGCTTACCGTATAGAACATTTCTTTGCAAATTTAAGGCTTTTTTAAGTTCTTTTTTTTGCTATAGGATATTGCTACTAAGAGTAGTACATGTGTAGCTTTATTGGAAACTGATGTACGGTATATGTTGTGGTCACTGGGGTCAGTGGCAATGCAGCTTAAAAAAAGAAAATTGTTTCTGATCAATAACTTCGGTAAGAAACAGGGTATTGTGTCCAAACGTGGAATTTAGGAATATTGCATAGAGGCCATGGTTTCAGATGTTTTTTAGGTTGCTCAGGTCAAGGTCAAGATCACCTACAATAACTCCAGTTGGGAATGAGGAAAGCAAACCAAACCTGGTAAAACGATAGATTTCGTAGACAATTTTTTTGTTTATTTTTGGTAGCTTAGGTCAAGGTCATTGTAACTGAATATAGAACAAGAGCACCGCCTACGTGTGCCATCGCTCGTCTGCAAGTGCTGGTCAGTACGTAAGAAGAGTGTCTTATTACAAAAAGGTCCACAATTCTGTCAAAATGCATATTAGAGTTATGGTCCTTGACCTACACAGTCATCTAATGATGATAAAAAAGTGTGCAAAGTTTCAAAGCTGTAGCTCGTATAGTTTTTGATAAAAAAGGTTCATCTAAACAAACATTTTAACCAAGAAACTCAAATTTTCTAAGTACAAAAGGGGCAATAATTGGGACAAAATGCATATCAGAGTTATGGTTGTTGGCCCACACAGTTACGTAATGATGATAAACAAGTGTGTAAAGTTTTAAAGCTGTAGCTCTTATAGTTTTTGAGAAAAGGCGGACCTAAACAAAATCTTTAACCTGAGAAACTAAAATTTTCTAAGTACAAAAAGGGCCATAATTGACAAAATTCATACCAGAGTTATGGGTCTTGGCTTACTAAGTCACCTAATGATGACAAACAAGTGTGCAAAATTTCAAAATTGTAACTTACGGTTTTTGAGAAAAGGCGGACCTAAACAAATTTTTTAACCAACGCCGACGCCAACACCGACGCCGACGATCAAGTGCCGACATACCTCGTAGATTTGTTTTTAAAAATCAGACGAGCTACAATGGATTTTGATTAATGATTTAGATTAAATAGCTTTTATCCCTTTCGGCGGGGGATACTAATTCACTGAATTTGCTTGTTTTTCATTATACAGAGAATAACTGTAAATAAGGCTTTTGATTAAAATATATTGACTTAATTGAGACGAGATGAAGTGGAAAGTTCAATAATCGTAACTCTTCTTTGTATGATTTCATATCCTCTCCTTTTTGGTCACTCAAATCTTTAAGGGGGATGCACACTGATATTTGCCCTTGTCCGTTCGTTTTTCCATCCGAATTTATTCGTGCATATCTCAAAAGGTGTTTTACATAGAGGAATCAAATCTCATAGGATTGTTATTCAGCATGTTATTGTTTCGAAGTTTACTCCAGAAGACCAAAGTCTATGCATTATGAGCTTAAAAGTTTGTGTCGCATATATCTAAAAATATTCGTCGCGGAATCATGCAATTTTATAGCAATGTTGTTCAGCATGTGAAGTTGTGCTTCTGGGGGTTTATTTGGGACTTAATTCGTCCTACTCCCACAGCCTCAGAATTTTTCTTTTATTCATTTACTTCTTCTATCTTGTTTTGT
Organism: Mercenaria mercenaria; assembly: GCF_021730395.1. Taxonomy (NCBI): domain Eukaryota; kingdom Metazoa; phylum Mollusca; class Bivalvia; order Venerida; family Veneridae; genus Mercenaria; species Mercenaria mercenaria. The sequence goes on along the minus strand of NC_069362.1, from coordinate 84,978,416 downwards.
AGTGTCTATACCCCCAACCCCATGATGATTCATGGCCCGGCATCCCGAGGCAGTATCAAAGTTCAATAAACTCACTAAAGTCTTGCATTGTTGACAAGTTATATATGACGGTACAGTGCCAGGAAGTGTCTTTCTTGAGCCTTAGAATCCCAACACCGCTACGGCTCAAGCCCCACCACAACCTCCACCCAAAATTGTTCTTAAAAGTTTACTTTTTATTCAGAAACTCTTCTCTTTATTTAAGGTGACGAGGCGTATAATTCCTCCCCGTTCCACTGCAGAGGGGGTAAGTATATAGAATACATTTGTTAGTATAATGAATAGCGGAGACGTAGGGCATCCAATTTGAACGGGTCTCAAAAAAAAAGAGCATAGAAAATCTGATGCTCGTTTCAAGAAGCCTGCTTCGGGACAAAGATAAAAACAAGGAGTAGGTGTTTCTGGATTTTTTTTTTAAGTAGAGTCATTTTACCTTTTTGGCTATACTAAGAATATAAGCCGAAAATAAATGAGACAGATCTGGCAAGAAATGAATTATCTATACCTTTTTAATGAACTGAAACAAGTTATATCCTACGAAGTAAATAAGTTTCAAACGGTCATATTTAAGAGACAAAATAGGATGAGATTTCATGAAACTTGCACTAAATCCATTTGCTGTACAACCCATTTCATTGTACTGATTTTGGCAATAGTTTAGAAGCCATGTTCAACAGTTAAGGAGTCATTTTCAACAGTTAAGATTTGTTTGTACGTTAAAACGAAATGAGGCATTTTAAAAGTTATTAAAGTTAAATTGAAACTTCATGTTGTGCGTTAAATATAACATTTTCATTCTCTGTAATGTCAACTTTTAAACGTTTTTCAATATATATAAAATAATTATTGTTTTAGTTTTCAAACGTTTTTAATTCAGACGAAACTGAGGGATCTTTGTGTGAGGATATGCTTGACATTAATGAGGAAGAGCCACAGGAAGATCCACAGGAAGAGCCACAGGTTTGAATAGTTTTCTTTAATTTGCTATATATTTTTTAAATGTTGAAGTCTTTCCAGAAGAAATGTCATGATTCCTTAATCCAGAAGTAAATATTATTAGAATTAAAACTAAATACCTATATTCATTACACTGAATTTTGAGTAATATAATATATGAAATAGGGGGTCGCCAGTACTTTAACGGAGTTCCGACTTCCTTGGAATTGTCATAAAATGCAGCGTCAACACTGAATCCTTTTTACAGCATTTTGTTTACTACGGTTATTGACTTGTCTGTTATACTCGCATTTCAATGTTTTTAGTTCAGGCTATTCTTGTCAAACACGCCTGCAAACGATTAAATTCGTTGCTTATCATTTGTAATTGTGGTTTCAAACCCCATGTGATATGTAGAATTCTTGCTCCTGTCAGTGCTAGAAAAAGTAATATTTTCCAGAGGGACCATGACCGAGAATTAAAACTTGAATGTTGCTATATGACCTAACATTAGCATGACAAAGCAAACATATAAAACCAAGATATAGGGACAAAACATCGCTCATATGTTAAAACATTGTCATTTTTTTGTATACTGACAGACAAATTTCCAAACTTTCTCAGTAAAAGGCGCCGGGTGCTTTGATGAAAATAGTAAACGATTTAAATTGATTGATACGAAAACATATTATGTCAACAATGTATGAAACTTGCCCCTTGAAAATGCTTGACAAAATTATATTTTATAGTCAAATGGGGTCACTTCAAGAGTATTTTCAGACATGATACTCCAGGCATATGCGCATGCCCGATTTACTTATTTATTTAACTTGAAATCAACCTTTAGTTCACAAGGTCGTACGTGGAAGTCACAACAATACCCGGTATGCGTATGGTTACTTCGGGTAATGATGTCAACTGAATTTCGTTTTATTTAGATGGAAACGTATTGAGAAATTGAGTACACCTTAAGTATTTTTGTGTAGATATAATATAGTAAAGGCCAAAAAGGGAAATAACTCAAACAGGAAATAAACAGACGTGAAAGTTCCGCTCAATATACCTATGCCGACTTCATCTTGGTGATGTATACCGAGTTGAATTTCAGCTCGATGGAAGCTGTTTGAGGAGTTGAGTACACAATGTACAATGTACAAAAAATAAAATCTGAAAAGCAGATCCCTCGGAAGCACCGGGAACAAGGCAAACAGTTAAAATTGCAGACTCGGTTTGATTGAGTCTGTTCATGAGCAGTAATGAAAAATGCAACTATGCCCACGTCCCCTAGCACCGGCTTAAGCAGTATTCAATCTTCAAATCTAAATGAGTTGAAATCAATGATCCCGAAAGACCAGAAAATATAACAACACTGAGATGAAGTCGGGACGACATTTTATGGCCGAAACACAGCGTTGTGAAGTAAATAAAATCTGAAAAGTAGAAAGTCCAAAAAGGGATATATCTAAAGTAAACATATCGGACACGAAAGTCAAATATGCACATGTTCATGTCAATAAAAGTTTCCTCGAACTGGATAGAAACTGTAACACATAAGATACAAATGCAGTTGTAATATAATCGAGCCCAGAATAAGGACATTGCTCAGGTAAAATATCACAGTACCGAAAAGAATGCACATGTTCACTGACTATTAATTACGTAAACGAAGTTTCATTAATTTGGAGTAAATCTGTATAAGAGGGGTTATGTACACTAGAATATGACGGATGGAAAGACGTACGGGCGTACGAATAGACAGATCAAACACTACGTGCCTCGGCATAAAACAGCAACCCAAGTAACGGAATAAAAGAATCCAATGCATTTTAAGTGTTTGTTCTTGTAAAAGTTTTAAAATATCCAAATGAACAATTTTACTTCCACAGTTATCTAGGTATTTAGATTTTATTAACTGTCGTAAAACAAAATAAAAGAATTGGCCTCGTTTTGTGTTTAGAATTTGCCTTGTTTTCTTATTCAGGAAATATGTACAGAGTCTTTGCAAGACCTTTACAAGTATCTTGTCGCTGCGATGGAGCCTTTAGGGGTGATAGATCATCTACACCATTCTGAATTGTTCAGCGACAACTTTTTAGAAGAGTGTAAAGAGACCCCAAACAGAAAACGACGCAACGACTTGTTGATAAAAGAGATTTATAAAATTGCAATCAATAAAGATAGTGATGTTCTTCAACAGTTTGCTTCGGCACTAAATAAAACGGACCAATCGTTCATTGTAAATCACTTGAAGCAACCGTCAGGTGTTCCAGGTTTGTATATTTAAAATGCCTAGTAATACTTACATAAAGTTTAGGTCGAAAGCAAAGTCACATATATCATAATTATATGTAATCATGTCCTTTTTCAACTTTTATATTAATTCAGTGGACAAAGCTGTTGAACAGTCCTCCGCTGTTGTTTGGATATGGTGACTGCTTCTTTAAGTTTGTCTTTTGACAGTTTCTTATATATGCAGGTTTCATAACCTCGGATCAACACTCTAAATTATTTTGTTTAGTTCTGCCCATTGTCCATTATTTTAATTAGGGACCATTCGCTGCATATAATGGATGTGCATTCCAGTGTATCTTTGAAAGTTCAATGTACACTGTTGAGTAGACAGATCAGCGGATGTATTCTAATTCCAAATTATTACTTGTAAACAACACAGGGCTAGAGGGCGTGGACGGTAGCATGCATTTCTCCACTACCGTCCAAGAACAGGGTCAGTCAAACCGAGCCTGCAGCATATTCACTTTTGTCGTGTTGGGCGGCCTGTTGTTTTCCACTTTTTCTATTTTATTATCACAGCAACGATGTATCTATGTCTCACTGTTTAATTATTCATGATTTGTATGCCTTTCCATTAAGTTAACTTAATTCAGAGTAGATACTATGAACTTAAAATGCCATTTAAAAAAAGGAAAAAAAAACGCATTTAAATCTACTAAAATATTTTGCTGCTTTAACGACACACAAAAATGCTTAAAATGGAAAGAAAAAAAGCTAGAGTCACCGTGAATCTAAGAGATATATTTAGAAAAAAAAACCAACAGGTGAACTTTGATACTTTTAGTTCTTTTTGTTTTAATTTGTACTTCCTTGATAATATAAAGTTATAGGTTAAAAACTTTTATTTATCATTACATATACCAGTCAGAAAATTGTCGGAACCAAACCGTATCTGCCTAAATAGGTATTTGAATTTACCGACCCCGACCCCATTGTGCATCATAGATCAAATTAGGCAAATGCCGGCCAAAAAATAAGGATGAACTTCTTTTCTTCGTAACAAGTAGAATCTGTTTGGGTATGGAGTATTTTAGTTATATTTTATTTCGTTAGAAAGAAATATTCAAAAAAGTATTCTTCAAAATGGCGAATATCTTGAAAAACGCTCGTACATCCTATAAGAAGTATCGCTGCATTCATTCCTTTTTGAAAGCTGTATTGGCGGCTGCTCAAACCATATGACTATTTACCGTCTAACAATGACCAAACTGTGACAGATATGTAGGAGCACACGCATCAAGTTTATCCTGTCATCCTTCCTATTCTTAATTCTCGCTGCTATAAAGTTACTGTATATAGAATGTTTTTAATGAATACACATCGGTAATGTGTTATAGCTATGTTGTGATAAAAAATACATATTGGAAGACTACAGGTCTATTCATCTGATAGCATTTGTTTACGCATGATTAGCGATAGATAGCATTTTCTGGAATTAATTTGGTTTTGCATATTAGTAAGTTAAATGAAATCAATAACATCATTAAGAAGATCTTTTGAATGCAAAGAACGCAACTAAGCAAAGTAGCAAAATTTGTAATAATGTGCAACTTAGTTTCCTTTTGTGCCCCCATATTTTATGAGGGGAGGGGACTCTTAGAGTTGCCCTTGTCCGTCCGTCCATCCAAATTTGTGTCGTGCATATCTAAAAAAGTATTTGAACCAGATTCATGAAACCTCACAGAATTAATATTCAGCATGTGAAGTTGTGCACTTGTTGTTTTTGTTGGGATCTGACATAGCTAGACCAGAGTTACAGCCCTCGGTTTAGTAAAACCATGTATAAAAAGTGCCTAATTTTTTTGTGTCGCATGTATCACAAAATGTATTTGATCTAGCCAGACCAGAGTTATGACTCTTGATTTAGTCAAAAATGTGCATAAAAGAGCCTAAATGTTTTTGTCGTACATATCGTAAAAAGAGCTTAACCTAGAACTATGAAACATTACAGAAATATTATTCAGCATTTGAAATTGTGTGCCAAGGGTTTTGCTAGAGATGTCATTCAGTCAGACCAGAGTTACGGTCTTTGATTTAGTCAAAATATGCATAACAGAGCATTAAAGTTTGTGTCGCATGTATCGTAAAACATGTTTTATCTAGATTCAAGAAACACCATAGGAATACATGTATTAATCAGCATGTGAAGTTGTGCACCTGTGATTTTATTTGGGATTTCTCTGTTCAAAAATATGCACAGGGTAAGCAAGTTTATGTCTCATGTTTCTCAAAAATATTTGACTTAAGAGTCGTAAAACATAAGGGGATTGTTATATAACATATGAAGTTGTGCACCTGATGGTCTGTTTGGGATTAAACTAAGCCAGACAAGTGGTACAGTCCTTGACTTTGTGAAAAATACGCATAAAGTGCTTAACAGTTTATGTTGCATATATATATAAACTATTTCACCTAGAGTCGTGAAACCATGTACGAATATTATTCAGCATGTGGATTTATGGTTTTGTAGGATTTCACTCTGCAGACCAGAGTTATGGGCCTTGACATAGTCAATATATGCTTTAAAGGCATAAAAGTTTGTCCCATGTATGTAAAAGTGTACTTGACATAGAGTCAACAACATTAGAGGATTGTTGTTTAGCATGTGAAGTTGTGCACCTAATTTCTGTCAGCTGGACCAGGGTCCTTGAAATGGCTAAACTTCACATAAAGTGCTTAAACGTTTGTGTGCCTTAACGATATCTCACATAGAGTCATAAAATCATGTAAAGTGACAGGAAGGGGGCCCTGTGTTTTACACACGTCAGTTATACATTTTGAATGTTTAAGATACGTATCTATCACATGGTTTTAATATTTTGCTAACTAGGAAAAGTTAAATACAGGCGATCTTCTTTGATGGGGTTTATCAGTCACATGAAGGACCGTCTTGTTGAAAACATTGAACCAAAAGATTTCATAGATGATCTACTTGCCAGTAGGACTATCTCCTTTAATGACCACGAAGACATCATACGACTCGATCTTAGAAGACAGAGAGTTGCCGTCATCATGGAAAAAGTAGAACAGAGAAACAGCAATTCTTTGGAAATAATCAAAGCAATAATCAATGCCTATCCTAAAATCTTTGAAGAATTTGAACGTACAACTAAATATGGCTCTTCTGATGGTAAGAAACCTTTTATAAAATCAAAAATACTGTTCTAAGAAAATAATGTTTCTACAAGTATTGTCCATGTTCTATTCACGATTAAGAGTTTAAACTTTAACTGTCTGTGGAATTCATGAGAAAATTATGTCAATTCAAATTACTTTGATTATTGCAGTTATTCAACAGTTTAAATATTCGTTACATATACATTCTGGCTTTAAACTTCCATTTGATAAACTCACTATTAGCTGTTACACATCGGATTTTCAACAGACACAGCAACTGATCAGTCAAAAGGTGGCACAGCTGTAGGCATCAGGCTACTATTAAAATGCGGAACCGGGCTGCATGGAAGAAGAGATCAATTGAGAAGAATCGAAAAAAGAGCAGTTGAAAGATTCAGTAGCAGCAATGCAGAAAATAATGAGATGATAGATGAACTGGTAGAGGAATGCAGGTGTATGTTCGAAGGACTTAAGATTTCTTCTGTGGTCATTCAGTTATTGACCCGAGCTGGAGATTCCCTTGACAAAATCCTAAAGAAGATTCAAAGTGGGAAGGCTGTTGATTGGTTACTGTCAATATTAGATGAAGATGATAAACGTATGTTAAGTCAAATTGGTGTAACCACGTTGCAAGTGTCGGTTTCTGTTGATGAAGAGGGAAACTTGAGATGTCTTAACCCAGTACAAGGTAGGAAAGTATAATAATTACAACTGAAAAAGCTTTTACGAACTACATGTGTAATTTGGTCTTAAAGACGAAAGACAAGGTAAAGTTACATAAATTACTTAAATCAAATTTCTGTCTGTTACAATGTTTAGGCTCAACAATCACTCTCTGAAAGTATTTAAGTATTTTACCAGCATAAAGCAAGTGCCAAGATTAAAAAGGAGAAGCTTGACCACATGAAATTTTAAAGAAACATAGATTTAAGTCAAATTAGCAGATTTTGATCTCTATTATTTCATCTCTTAATCTGCACCGATCATTTAATTTAACTTTATAAGTCTAGTTGTTTAAGTTCATCACTCTGAAATTTAAACATACATTTTAAAATACTGAAATTTAGATTTAATTGAGCGTTAATAAAAATGTCGTGTTTGTTTTAGATTGCATTTGTCTGTTAGATAAACAAAGCATTCTCAAGAACAAGGAAACATTGGCTGGAGGTTTAACAGACACTGAAAGCTTGATACATCAAATGAAATCGTTTGGTATTCCAATTTCGCAGTTGAAAAAACTTCGACTGGTGAAGAATAAATCGAAAAGAAATACCATTATATTGGACTTTTTCGCCAGAGAAGATACTCCACGTCTGTGCTTTTGTTTGCTGGAAGAACACATCAAGTCAAGAGACCCTTCATACTTCGAGTCCTTATTTACAAGTAATTGATTTTATAAGTAGTTTGACCAGGTCCGAATTTCTGAAATAGATGTATAAGTCAATTTGTAGGCCTTCTTGTAGCTGATCAAAATTATCTCACAATTTTACATGAAAATGGTTAAAAATAAATTTGCGAGAGAACAAAATCTTCTTATGCTAATTATGCATACCCGACAAAGTTTTTAAATAAGTTCAACGAGAGCAAAGTATCGAATTTGCGACGACAGGAAATAATGCATGATAATAACCAACTGCACCTCTACCAACTACGCTTCCAACCCACCCACGAAAAAGGTCACAATTAAAACAGGGGCTCCGAACATTCTACCATTCATAACGCCGAAACAAAGTTTGAATTGGATCATTATTCGAAACTTTATAACAGTTTGAAGTTTCAGAAAATGGTGGAAAAATGGGAGAGCCATTATGATGTTAGTGTTACACTATGTAATAATGCGATTTCTGATGCAGTGTACTTTATTTTAGCCTTTCTCAATACTATTAAAACTCTTTAAACCTATTTTATCAACAGATGATATCAATGAAGACGTCGAAATTTCAACATCCGATATCAAACAGTACGAGGAGTTCCTTAAAGATGAACTCGAGGTTCAGATGTTCCTTCCTATTATTCGCTCGTGGAAGAATGAAAAGTCAATCAGACTTCTCGCAAAGCTAAGCAGATGTTCGTGTAGAAGTTCTCGGATGACCGAATTTATGAGGTTTCTTCTTTTTGAGAAAGACCTCGCATGGTTTTGGGAGCAGGTCAGAGAGAAGCAAAAATATATATGGGAAACGATTACGTCCACAAAGCGGACTATTCCACCACCCAAAACAGGTATTCTAAATATCATTACAAACAAGAATGAAGAAGCAGTACAAGTGTTTTGTCTACGCATGTTATTGATTTGCTTTATATGAATGGATGTTGTTGGTATTTAGACACTCGTTTCTGTGTCACTTAGCTGAAAAGTATCTTTTAATTTTGTGATGTGCATATCGTTCAGGTTTTAAATACAGAGGAAGCCCGGAAGATAATTCCTTTTCATACTACACCTATGTTTCCCACCAATCAGCGCTTCGCAACTGCAGCATTTGACCGTGCAGTATATCCGTAATAAATACATTAATTCTATAAACATTTTTGATAAGTATCCCTATGTTAAATAAATGATAACAACAGATGACTTAGAAAAGTGTCCGAATAAAATACATCGTTAATTAATGCTTGGCGCATTGTTCTTCCGATATAGGTTTTCGTTGTCAGTCGTTTTGATAGCAAAAATCGTGCCGGTCTGTACAATACGAGAAATATTTGGACTCGGGCCTGTTCGAATAATATCTTGCTTTTCGAATGTAAAGTCATCCGACATATCACGGTGTTGTACAGAACAAAGTTAGTTGACCGGATATATTTGCATTTTCTTGTCCGTTAAATTGTATTCAAATTTTTATTAAAGATTCCAAAGCTGTAGTGAACGTAGTTGTTAAATTTTGGCTTGTTTTTGGAATACACGTTTTAGGGTTTTTTCGCATCACCTCATTAAACAATTAAACCATTCTTGAAGATAGTAATTTTGTAGACGTTTGCCGTTTATTCTATATGATGTTTAGTTTTAAATGCTCATCTTTCTTTACTTTGAATGTTTAACTCATGTGCTCCTTTTAGTGAAAAAAAATGTATTTCGTTACTTTAATGTTTTGCTCTTTTTAGACGTTTTAGCTGCAAAATTGATGAATGACACAATTGTAGACGAGGTCGATCCATTTAGACTTAAAAGATTCATGAAAGAGGCGACAGTATATGCACTTGCTTTTAACGAGTTTGAAACCATACTGAGTAGAAAATCACAAGCACAGTATATGATGAACAGGATATCCGAAGACACCATTGATGATTTCATGGTCGCGTTACGTCGGTGCGGATATGAACGTATCTATAGACAAATAAAAGCAGGTATAACATTAATTTTTCAAAGATGTTTCCTCCACATCAGTTAAACAGGGGCATCATTATTTGCAAAATATGTGGTACTGTCAATAGCGCAAGAATTCACTAGTAGTCATATGAATATCCAAGGTGATGTGTGAACTGTAGCCTTCAAAGTAAAGCATACTTAAATTCTGAATTAAGTAAAGAGATTGGAAATGTATTGTAAAACGTTATATACATGTACATATATCACCAAGATATTAACATATAACACTGTTTCTCACTTTACAGTTATTGCTTCCTACTTTACAGTTATTGTTTCCGGGCTTTTTGTGACTATTTTAGTAAGGTATATTATGAACTAGGTATATCATACTATTTTAATGCTAACAAAAAGAGGAAGTATCAAGGTAGTTGATATTTATTTCGTTTCATGAGATGAAATATAAATTGCTGCATAAATCTTTTACATATATGTAGTTTTTTATACGTCATTTACAGTCCGCGAGGTATCTTACAGCCCAGTGTAAGGTGGAGTTATCCAGCAACAGTAAAAGCTCTGGAAATCCCCGTCTGGTATGCAAGAGTAACACTTTTGCTCTCCGTAGGTGGCAGTCTTTACGGATAAGGATATTTCACAATAACATTGTACTGATGATTTTTGTAAGGTTGCACCTTAATACATTATTAGGTTAAAAGTCACGACCGCACATAAAGTCAAACTATCTCTTTTCTTTGTCCAGATCAATGTGTTCTTGTTCATCTTAAACGCTGTAAATACTGTAAATATAATTTGATCTTTCATTCAGGCTCGCTTGCAAAGACATATGTATGTCCACGCATTCATAATGCGAACAGTCGGAAAAAACTTATTTACAAGGACCAGTTCGATATTGCAGCTAAATTAAGTGAATATGAGAATTCTGACAAATGTAAGTAATAAATCTTCTTTACTGGACAGTTGGACAATGTTGTTTATAATAATAAGTTTACTTGTGTGAGCACAATTGCTGTATCCGCTTAGTTTCTGAAACTGTATAAACAATTTTGATCAGCTACTATGTTTTCAAAAATGTTTTAAAATGACATGTATCTGACCTCTGCTAGCGCGGAATCTGAAGTTGCAATTGATGACTGGAAATTCCAAATGCGGTAGACGTGTTGTGACATCGCAAATCACTTTTGTTTTTGTTGCAGGGAAGGATTCAGTGTCAACAAATCTAGTAGAGGGGGAACCTTCTTTGCATTATTCCATCAGTTACTTAAACCCTCATGTTTTGGGCGAATTTGCGATGTCCCCCAAGTCGGGTTTTAGAAGGTTAGTAGCTGGGTGAATGATCAAATTTTTTATGCTTGGCACATGAAATGACAAACATACACTTTTAACATTGTTGCACAGTGGTTCTTTTTATTAATTCTAATACGACCAGCAAATAATCTACATACATGTAGAGCAAAATCTATCTCGGGTTATTCTGCAAGAAACCACTCACGTGCAATGACGTCATCCGATCCAGGTGCGTAGCACGGTCGTAAAAAGCAGTTACCATTTTTTCTAACACTGTCGATACTAGTATGTCGTGTTAGAATCGAAATAATAAGTTCCCAAGTGTGATTTATCGTAGAATAACCCGAGTTTTTCGTTCTTATGCGAAACAATATATCACTCAGGCCTACGGTCTTCGTGATATATTCTTACGCATAACAACTCGAAACTCGGGTGTTCTCGGTGCTTCCAAGGGATCTACTTTCCAGATTTTATTCTACGATAAACCACGTTTGGGAACTTATTATTTCTTAATTATAATGATTTTGAAAACTTCACGACAAGCAGAATTGATTTATTCAGCTTGTTTGCTTAATTGCTTTTATAGGTCTGTAGCTTTAAATCTATTCAGTTTATTTCGTAAGTCCACTTCAGTTTACTTTGACAGTTTCCATTAAATTTCTAAAACGTGTGTGTTCCGTGTTTGGTGGAATGTGGGTTTGGTGGTCTACTTGGGAAGATCGAGTTTATATTTTCAATGTATGGAGTCTTTTTTATTTTTTTCTGTTCTCTCCAAGATGTAATGTGTAATTTATTTATTGTTTCATAATGACCATTCCTCGTCCTGTTTGTTCAAGTCGTGAAAGTTTCTTAGAGTGGCGCATATAATCTTATGAGTACAAAATATAGTTAATCGGATTCGAGATGACTGTTTTAATACAAAAGATTTATTTTGAGCATATGAGAAAAACAGTTTGAAATTGAATACATGACTATGCAATACGCGAATGATAAAAGAGTTCCAACATACCTTGTTTAGACATCCTCATGTTTTGTTTATAAATCATTCAAATCACCTTATTATGTTCTTAACGATTGTCGAAAACGTTATTTTTCATTGTGTTTTGCAATACAAAGAAAATGTAGTTTCAGTATAATTATATAAACTTTAAACACCGGTATAAATCATTCTGGTTGCAAGTGATGTTCCATAAAACACGTAAGATCTTAAAATATACTTGACCGCTCGCTACTTACTCATGCATTTGTTATTGGGCGCCTGCGATAGGTTAAATCTTACTCGACAATACTTGACAAAATCATGACCGAATTATTTCATCTTAAGTCGCGACCATGTTTATTATACCCCCTTTGAAGAAGTGGGGGTATATTGCTTTGCACCTGTCGGTCGCGTCGGTCGGTCGGTCAGGGATCCCTATCATATATGGAGTTAGGAAGTCAAAGGTTAAGGTCACAGGGGCCTGAACCTTGAAAGAAATGTCCACCCAATAATTTGAGAACCACTTGACCTAGAACCTTCAAACTTGAAAGCATGATTGAGCATATGAAGTAGATGACGCTCGGAGGTCAATAGATCAAAGGTCAAAGTAACAGGGACCTGAACATTGAAAAAACGGTTTCCCTTCAATAACTTGAGAACCACTTGACCAAGAATCTTCAAACTTGATAGTGTAATTGGACTTATGAAGTAGATGACCCCTATTTGTTAGGGGTCAAAGGTCAAGGTCACAGAGACTTGGACCTTGAAAACTACTTCTGCCCTTCAATATGGGAATCACTACACCAAGAACCTTCAAATGTGATAGCATGGTAAGGCTTAATGGAGTAGAAGACCCCTATTGTTTTTGGGATCTCTGAATTAAAGGTCAAGGTCACTGGGGCCTGAACCTTGTAAACAGCTTCCATTCAATGATTTGAGAACCATTTGACCAAGTTTCTTTAAACTTGATAGCATGATTAGGCTTATGAAGTTGATTTGAGGGGTTAATTGATCAAAGGTCAAGGTCATAGTGATCACAGGACATGGGAAAATGGGACAAGCCATCATGGGGGACGTACATGTTTTACAAACAGCTCTTGATTATTTTCTGATATTCGGCATAATCTCTTTTATGATCTCTTTTGTCGTAGTCCAGCAAGTATAGGATCCGCAAGAGATTCGGAAAGCGGAATCTTTTCAGGATCTGATGGTCAGGCGTGCGAAATTGCAAATCCACATGACTTTGATGACGAAGGAATTTCTTCATGTTCTCCTAGAGCATCCCAAGAATTAGGTGTGTGTATCTTTGAATTTCTGATTCGTGTTTCAAGATAATGATGATTTTTAAAGCTTCTTTTCTGTTAATATCTTTTTTCACCTGAACTAAAGGTTCAATATGAACTATTAGCATAGGCACGTAATTTTTGCGTCCGTTTTCAGTCGTTTTTCAACAACATTTAAAGTTGAAACAAATGCCAGAATTGCACAAGTCTGTGGAATTCTCACAAAGTCTTTTTGTTCACATGACTCGGCTTGACCCCCTTCTAGAGGTCACTGGAGGTAACAATAGAAATTAAACACATTTAAATGCTTTATAGGTAGTCTAGTCTTAATGTAGAAGAAAAACCTTTAGATAATTTCTTCTCATAAATCGCTTCATGTATATTTACGAATTGTGATCTGCAGCATCATCGTGTGTTTCTTTCAAATTTATTTAAATGGTTGGACATTACCCAATTATTTTGTCGTCAAGGCTTTAAATAAAATTAGCCTTTGAACAGCTAGTTTTCAAATGCTTCTGCCTTTATGGGCCACCACAGCTAGTAATAGAGGCATTTTCTCATGACCCATTTAACCGAGTTTTATCTGTGACATTCTTGTCAAGACCACTGTGTATTCAAATGATACAGTTTGGCTGCATATAGAGGCTGCCAAAGCGAAAAAGAAACACTTGTGAACTTCTTCTCATTAACTCCTTGCGTTGATATTGCTTACTTAAGTGGCTGGCATATGTTTGTGTTTTATTAACGCAACCTTTTTTTGCCCTTCTAATAGAAAAATTATCTTTTATTTCAAAATTGCATAAAGTGTGAAAATGTAGATATTTCCAGTCTTATGACTATCATAATTCACCAGGCCCAGCATAATTTCAACTTTAACGCACTTGCATGTAGTTTCTACAAATGTTATTTAATAGAAATTAGGTTGAAATTTATATGCTTATTACTGCCATTTTTGTCTTAAATGGTAACTAGTAAATATTCTTGTCGTATTTAGGTAGATAAGAAGAGATACTTCTTATTTCCCCAACATTATGTGCATGGTTTCGTTAATTGCTGTTGATTAAAATACATTTTGAAGTATACTTATATTTTATACAAGTCCAAATATCTTACTTAAGTGAAGTTCAATAGATGAAGATAATTTATAAAAACTATGACTTAAATTTGTACTCATGTATGTATTTCTGCTTCTTATGCATTAGATCATGTAAGTGAACAAAAAACAGAAGAGATAGAGAGGAAATCGTCCAGATTCGCTAAAATGGAAAGAATGCTTAGATTGATAGATTCAGATATGTCTGCGTCACGAGGCTTGTTACAACGGTCGCTTTCTATATTAACAACAAGGCCTACCTCCAGTAAGTATTATTTTGTAGACATGCGTATCGAAAGTTACGCAAGTTCGTGCATTTCTTCTGCATGTCCTCCATTTCATAATAATCATTGTAAGCGTCATCCTGATTCTGCCCGCCTACCATATCATTCTCTGTGTTCTTTACGACTCCTGTTTTTTTTCTCAGTTTTATTAAACTTCCAGATGGCTATCCATTGTGCAAGGAAACATAATTCCAACGGGTCATTTATTTCATTTTTCAGAATTATGTCTGTGTTGTCATCACAGTTGTATGGTGCCGCTAAATAACAAAGCCAATATGAAATCGTCTGATAAATGATTCTTTTTATCAGTTGGCTATGAAATGTTTAAGTGGGAATACATGTACGCATTTCTTTACTTGTATGAGCACGCAAACGTGAAATAAAACCCTATACATAAATATGACGTACCATTTCGGTTGAAAGTAAAAATGTTACACTAAGTAGTAAACAAATTTTAAATACAGGTATAAAATTGTACTTACAGGCATACAGTGTTGGTACACTTTTATAATTGTAGGTTCTTTTGTATATTTATACCTACAGGTATAAAATTGTACATGTAGATATAAAGTTGTAAGTGCAGGTACAATTTTATATCGGCATGTACAATTCCATACTTGAAGTAACATTTCTGATTTGTTTGTTTGTTTTTGTTAGGTTTTAACAGCACACTGACAAAAATATGGGTCATATGGCGACTTTCGAACTTTTGATGTTGAAGGAAGACCCCAGGTGCCGCTCTGTGCCTCAATTCATCATGGTCGGTCACTTTGGCAGTGCCACCGACCCGACCTTTCATAAGCTAGCAGAATGGCTTCCTCACATAAAGAATTCAAGCGAGGCTCGAGCTCACATCGGTGAGCGGTAAGTGATTCGAAGTCATCGACCTTAACCACCCGGTCACTGAGGCCCCATATTTGTGATATTTACCTGCAGATATTTTAATTTTTTATATTTGCAGGTGTAAAATTACATAGTACGTATAAAATTTTATCTACAGGTAAAAATTCCAATACTTCTTGTAATATCTGTTTACTTTTGACCCAAATGGTATACCGTACATAAATGCGTGTGCTTAAACTTCGCCGTGGTTAACAGTATTGAAACGTTTCGCAAGACTAAACAATTCTTCGGTTCGGGAATACCAGATGCAATGCCTAGATTAGCTTAACTGCTAACGTGTCACATCTTTTTTTTCAGAAAATAAAAAGCCGCCTTCAACTACTCGACGACAAACCCTCTTAGATCCAGTCTAGATATTTTTATGATTAAACACTTGAAGTTACACCAATGTACTTACATTTCCTGGCAAAGAAATTTCAAATGCACACACGAGTTATTTATGTGTTCTGTATAAGGTTATACTGCAGTAAATGGTTCATTGCCACTCTATATTTAAGAAGCAATACTCTAAAATATCTTTTCTATTTTGAATTATTTGATAGCTATTGGGAATAAATAATGATATAGATACTAAACACCACGTCAAGCTGTCGTTACCAAAGCATATTTTTCCAATAATCTAACATGTACTGAATTTTTCAAACTCCTAGATTGTAACTACTGTCTCTCGAGCCGCCAAAGGTGACTTTAGATATCGAAGGCAAATTCTGAATGTGATTTGATATTATTCAAAACAAGCATATTCGTATTTTATTCTTTAAAGGACCTAAATACAGAATTTCTTTAAACTATTGAGTTTGATTCATTTTTAGATTTACATCTCTCTATTTATGACTAGACATGGCATTAAGGGTGTTCCTCTTGTTGCTCTGTCTTCTGCAAAGGCATTGAGTACATACGTTTATTGGTTCTTAAGGTTTGCTTTTTATGTAATTATACAGGAGCATTTTTGTGCTTTACATGCCATGCCTTTTGTTTCCATTGCGTGTGTCAAAGATTCACCTGGCGGGGATTACTTATTTACACTGTCTAGTGACTTAGAAAACATGGTGGGGTAGGAATGATGTTGGGTGTGTACCATAAACCGGTTTAAGCTCCCCAGTGGTGTTTTTGCCACTGACCGTTCCAATGCCGTGCCCCACTGTGTTCCTTTATTTGTTCGTTTTGTCCTCGCGTGTTTACTTTGTATGTGCGTGTGCGTGTGTGTGTGCGTGCGTGCGTGTGTGTATGTGTGCGTGTGTTGACAGTGTGCACATGTGCGTGCTGTGAGTCTCGTTTTGGGGAGGCTGCGTTTTGGAGCATATATGAATGTAACGAGTAGATAGTGCGTTTATTCTACGATATTTAATAGAAAAGTTCGTATTAACGCTATATAACTCTTAACTGCAAATATACGTTCGTTAGAATTTAAAATCTTCCCCAGATTATATTTTTCTGATATTCTTTATTTTAGATAATTGTCCACATGTAGAAGCGATGGAAGAGAATTTGTCTGATGACACGTCTGAAACCCTGTCATCTCAATCAAATTTAAAGACAGGGGATAAAGGTAAAGAAGTTTTTAACGTTTACCCTATATGATTGCATCTGAATTACTTTTATATTAACCGAATGATCTTGAATTTAAGCTAAAAAGATAATATTCAATTCATACATACAGAAATAATTATGTACCCATCAATTCTGATAGGTTTACTGCTTTTAAGTAGAGACTTACCTTAAGCCCTGTTTATACAAGGGACACTATCAGTTTATAGGATAACACAGTCATGCATCTAACAGTCTTGAAATTGTTTTATTTGATTTTCTCATATTTCTAGATATTTTCCCATACTTTGACGCATATGTATGGGTAGCAGAGTTTGTTCTCTTTCCAACAGCAGCTTTTTCAACATATTTTACCATGTGAAACTCTGTGGTTTGTTGACAAATTTCGCCACAAAAAAAATGTCATAATTTCCCCAGTGCAGTAATTGACTAGATGATAGATCTTTGCATAGTTTTCTTTTCAGACTGTAGTAATTATGCATGCTTTTTTCATGAATAGAGGTAAAAAGTGCATGGTTTGCACGAGGTACTATGTCAATAGTCACCTAAGCCTACAATAAAAACTTAGCGGCGTTGTCTCCTTTTTTCCCAAATATTTTACCCAGGATCAATTTTTTTTTCAGATCAAATAACTCTTTTTCAGAAAATGATATGTTAATAATTCTTTCAGACTCTGCACTTCGATGCAGTTATCTACACATACGTCTAAAATAGGTAGTGCCTACTTGAAGTTTGTATTTTTAGATCCACTGCTTATTTTATATATTTTATATATATATGTTTTCTTTTACGTTTGCTATTGCTATACCATTCCCCAATAAGTTATCATTGCTTATTTATTATCTGTAGTGGTTAGAGAGTGAAGTTTGGCGCCGATAGACTACATTTAAATCAGGAATGTCTAATTCGTATTAATTGTTCCAGATTTAAATTTTCCAGTTGTTGTTTCAGCACTTAACGTTTCAAGGCGATGCCCTGTTTCGTGTTTTGTAGTTGCATGATGTGCGTGCTCAGTCGCTGTGTATTTTATACATTTATACGTACCTCTGTACCTTTCGGAAGTGTACTGAATGTGGCTTTTCCTGTTTGATTTTTGCCATTGCTTTCGTTAGTTGTAGATAATGCAGTTAACTTTCAAATATTTGTAAACTTCCTCTTGTGAGAACGCCGTGATTGAATGATTAAGGTGACAGAATCACATGCCGCCGACCTCTTTTGGTATGAAACCCAGGTTTAGATATAGATTTCTTTCATATGAGTAAGCCTTCATCCAGGCGTCTTATGGAAGATTGATTGTTTAACTTAGATTGTTACATGTGCTTGAGATAATGTTCTTATGGGATCCTGGGGTCTTCTTTCATCATTACGTTTCTAATTTCATTGATGATATATTGATTTTGCTCGTGCTGTCTGTCTGTCTGTTAAGTTTTGGCTATTGAACTTTTCATGTCGAAAACCACTTTGCGGAATTGAAACTTTAAATGTGTGATTAGTTTAGACATATTTATTTCAACATCAACATCAAGTTAGAATTTTAGAAGTACTACAAATACGAAAAGGATTAGAACGAGAGAAAACTTTTATAGTTCTTCCATAAGAAACATCTAATGTTTCATTATAATATGACATTATTAACATATTTTCTTTTTTACTTAGGCCAAGTGTAATATAGTATTTAACTGCAAACTGGCCAATACCACACACTATGAACCGGCAATTTATATAAGGAATGATAACAAAAAATCTTTTATTGCCTTGCTAGATCGCATATCTCTAAGGCGAAGCGGGCTAAGACGGATACATTCCGAATTAGTGGAAGTACCAAATAAAGATGGACATGTAGTCGAGCACAGTGCCAAAATTCCAAGGTGGAGGCTGCGATACCTGGATGAAGACGAAGGTGGTATTTACATGATAGTAAACTAAAGTTTGTTTCTTTGGTATAGTGCCCGAGGAAAGAAAGTCAGTTGAATATTCAAATATTTTTTTAGTTTACCTTTATATGTTGTTTCCATATGTCAACAATGCGTAATATCCGCATTAAACTGCAACTTTTCCAGAACACGGTAGCTCGTACTACACCTAGGACAAAAACATGGAATTTGTTCAGTACATATTTATTCTAAAAGTTCAATACCCGCATAGTTCGCTTATATTTGACCGAATAGTAATTTTGAAACAATATTGGTCCTTTGACCGCACCTTATTCAAATGCTGTTTTTATATTTCGCAGTATTTCCGACATTACACATGTATAACATAGTATGATACCTTCACATGACACAACTAGTCAAATAATTGTTTTGATGTGAAAAAAGTGTAAACGTGCACGTGTAAGCGTACAGAATGGGATATTCTTAAAAGTGTAGTCTTTAAGTAAGAAGGGTTTTGGGTTCGGTGGGTTATTAAGTAACGTACAAAATGCGGAGATGATGTCATGTTTTCGTTGTTTTGTTTTTGTTTTGTTTTAACTAGCGTTTGTGTTAGTATCAACACAAACTTATCTAATTGTACATTTATTATACTCGTCATTAGCGGAGACAATGTATAGCTTAAAACATATTATATGCTAGTAATAGTTTCCCTAATTTCAAATGATTTAGATATGTACATAATTAAACACTTGAAAGAGAGAATATACACTCACATGTAGGTTGCGTTAGCATCAACTGATTACATGTGCATGAAATTGATAGCTGAAAATAGGCTCGAATTGTGCACTTTTTAGAAGAGTTTGGATCTTTATCTGATACCATGTTATTATCTATATCGAAACATTTTAGATGTAGAACATACCTCTACCCAACCTTTTTATGGTTAATTATGGTCAGAGTTGTGTCCCTTGAAATTATTTATAAAAGGCATTGGTATACAAAACCCACCATTTACTTATTTATGTAATACAAATGTCCCACCATTTTATGCGAAATGTATGTCGGAGGAAATTATTCATCAGTCTGGATGCTAAAAAATAATGTGCATATATGAGTTAAGACCTTTGATTTTGTCAAACTATAGAAAAAAAATGACAACACTTTTAATGGTATATTTTAAGCTTGGTTTTTAAAAAGTTTTGTTCAGCTATCTTTTCGAAAACGGTAAGTAGTAAAGGACGTGTTCATGGGTTGTGAAACCCAATTCTTATGCACCCCCCACCTCCCCACTTCGAAGAGGAGGGGGATATTGTTTTCCAGATGTCGGTCGGTCGGTCGGTATGTTGACCAATCGGTTTTCGGGTGATAACTCATGTATTCTTGGGCCTAGGATCAGATCATGAAAGTTGATAGGAAGGTTAGTCATACTCAGCAGATGACTCCTATTGAATTTGAGATCAATAGGTCAAAGGTCAAGGTCATAGTGACCCGGAACAGTTAAACGGTTTCCGGACGATAACTTGAGAACGCCTGAGCCTAGGATCACAAAACTTTATACTATACAGAGGACCTCTCTTGATTTTGAGTCCAGTATGTCAAAGGTCAAGGTCACTGTGACCCGGAACAGTTTAACAGTTTCTGGACGATAACTTAAAAACGCGTGGGCGTAGAATCACGAAACTTAATAGGGAGATTGTTTTCTGACCAGCAGGCGACTCCTTTTGATTCTTAGATCAGTAGTTCAAAGGTCAGGGTCATATTGACCAAGAACAGGTCTACGGTTTCCAGATGATAACTCAAGAATGCTTCGGCCGAGGAGCCTGATAGTTTATAGAGAGTATGGTCATGACCAGCAGATGACTCCTATTGGTTTTGAGATCAGTATGTCAAAGATCAGGGGCACAGTGACCCATAACTGTTAAACGGTTTCCGGACGATAACTTGAGAACAAACGAAACTTGATAGCATGGTTGATCATGACCAGAAGTTGACCCATATTGATTGTGAGGTCAGTTAAACAAAGGTCAAGGTCACATTGACCAAGAAAAGTAGAAAACATTTTGCCAAATAATTAGAGAATGCTTTGGTCTAAGATCACATGTGATACGGAGGTCACTTATGACTGGTAAATGGCCTATAATTATTGATTTGAGGTCAGTACGTCAAACGTCCAGTGCACAGTGACCAAATAATTTCTGTTCCTTGTGCAGTTACTGAATGCATCAAGAGGGCATTTAGTGCTCTACGAGCTTTGTTCAATATTTCAGCCCATCTGTCTGTCCGTCTCTATACCTGTCAATGTCCTAACACATTTATCAGATTCTTGCCTTCCGCACAGTTATTTCAGTTTTTATTTATTTTGTTGGGTTTAACCTCGCACCGACACAATTATAAGTCATATGGCGACTTTCCATATAAGATGTTCCCTTATTATAAGCTTATCGTTTGCATGCCATGTTTTTAATAAGATTTAACCATTTAGTAAAACAATATTATGCACGTGACGT
This sequence comes from Mercenaria mercenaria, assembly GCF_021730395.1. Lineage (NCBI taxonomy): Eukaryota > Metazoa > Mollusca > Bivalvia > Venerida > Veneridae > Mercenaria > Mercenaria mercenaria. Next base: position 84,956,958 of record NC_069362.1, on the reverse strand, counting down.
TTCAAATTCAAGTTTATCATGAGTCAAAGGCAAAAATAATCCTGTATTATCCGCAAATGTCTTGTTATAAAAGAAGATGTCAAAACCTTTCTCTATCGATCTACATGTGTACAATGTAATCGCGTTATTACGTTTGAAAAATGATTTTTCGGTTACTTAGAGCCGTCGTAATCCCATTTTGTTGTTTCCATGTCAAAGGCCAGGTCACCAATTTTGAAAATAAAATAACACAATGACATAGAATAAAGGCCAATGTTGCAATTTGACATTCCTATTCATTTTCACAAGTATTTAACATATTATTATTTATATATAAAGAATGCGGTATCCTATGTTCAGTTCTTATGGTATTACTTTACTTTGATTTCATATTGTTTTAAAGCCAATTGTATATGCCTCATTTGAAAATGAGATATATTTTATCTGTCCGCCTCAAAGCATGACTCCACATTTTGTCTCCATACATGCTTTTATTGAGCTAAATTTAAAACAAATGTCAATGAGAATCTATAAAACAAGTTGTTAGGTGATTAGAGGGGTGTTTTGGCCCTTGCATTAATTCACATTTTCATGTTCTTCACATTTTATCGATGATTAATACATGCGAAAAACATTGCCGCGATAATGTCAACTGATGCATACTTTTTTATTTAAAACTTGTCTTTTTGTATTCTGCCCCTTAAAACAAATTTCATTTCGTCGATGATAACATTTGAAACTCGTCTTCAAATATTTTGCGTGATGTTTTAAATCTTATATACGTAATAATCTGAGCATGTCGTCAGGTGTAAAGGCTGTCGTTGGCTTATCTATGGTGGCCAATGTTGGATGTTTCGTGACGTTGCGTTGGCTTGCGCGCGGTTTATGCAAGACACACGCCAACACACCATAACAAAAAATTGAAAGTTTTGTGTTATTTAGGTACGCGCGCTAACGCGACAAAACGAAACTAATAAATCATATGTTTAAAAAAATCCATTTCATGTAGAAAAAAATACTAAAGATTATGTAGTGCCGGGCAGAGAAAATGGTGATGAAAGCGGCATCTCATCCCTGGGAAGAAAATCACGAAAAGGAAAATGTACCTTAAGAGAAGTAGAACAGGCTTGGCAAGAAGAATGTAAAACAAAAACACCAACGTTTAATGGCAAGTTCATAATGATATTTAGTCTTAATAAATGCAGTTACTGCAGTTTAATTTAAACAACTAGTTGTATAAAAAACGGTGTCACTACTCATGTAAATATTTGATAAAGTCTAAATGATGTGTAGGAGGAATTACTATAAAATAACAAATATACAGACATTTTACTTATGCCGGGGATTGGGATTTACGAGGGGTGTTTTAAATTTCATTACCACTCGTTGAAACATTGTAAGCTATCGATTTTGCTTGCCAGTGTTTAAGAACAAATCTGCTATTTATTTTTTTTTTGCTTCGTTGCGTTCTACACGTCCAATGGATCTTTTATTTGGGGGAAGGGGGTGCGGTTGATCTAATTTCTTGCATGTTTGTTTTTATTGTCGCCGTTTTGTATAGCCGTATTCCGAAGATCTTATTTAATCATTAGTCTTTTTATCACTTGGTGTATGGTTTTATTAAGTGATGTATATTTTACTTTATTGTTTTTAAATTGCTAATTATAGAAACATTCATTTATCATAATACTGCAGCAACTAAACAACCAATGCGTTCTTCTACGCAACTCCTCGCTTGCAAGGATAGCGAACAGGAAATAAAGCATAGCTTGAAGAAATCAGACACACGGAAACAGAACAGTTTGGTCTTAAAAGAAGGTAGGCAACACTATGAGCGTTGAACTTTTGTCTACATGCAAAGGACATTTAGAAAAATATGCACTAGTTACTTTTAGTTTGTACGAGGCCAATACCAGGTACTATGTGACAGCTGACAGTAGTTATTACAACAGTAGTCATTACTGGTGGAAGATCAAGACTATATTACACCAGTCGAAATAAGGATGTTAAAGATTTCAAGCTATCTATGATAGAGCTATTAAATTATGCATATCCTTGAGCATATATTTAAATTTGTTCTGGGTATAATTGGAATACTACGAAAGAGTGACGTCATATGAAGCATTTTGGGGTAGATATTTTTTTTAAATTTTATTGGATTAAACGTCGCACCGACACACTTATAGGTCATATGGCGACTTTCCAGTTTTGATGATAGAGGAAGACCCAAGGTGCCCTTCCGTGCACTATTTCAACACGAGCGGGCACCTGGGTAGAACTACCGACCTTCCGTAAGCAAGCTTGATTGCTTCCTCACATGAAGAATTCAAACGCCCAGAGTGAGGCTCGAACCCACATCAATGAGGGGCAAGTCAGCAACTTTAACCACTCGGCCACGTAGGCCTCCTGGAGTAGCTAAAGAATGCAATGTTGATTTAGATTAAATTAAAAGTGCATGTTTGAATAAATACTTTTAGAGCCGTTATCAAATGTTATCTGAACGAACTTAGTAAAACACGTGCGTACAAATTACATAGTAGAAGTAATTTTGGAGTGATTTCATTGTAATACTAGAACTAACTGGTAATCTTTGATAATGTGTGTTTTGAAGAAAGTGGTCAAATCATGTTATGAAATCATTATTTTCATCATTATAACTTCAATTTTGATTGAAGCAAAACTTTAAAAGCCTAACATTCAGTGTAATCATTTTTATCTGATTAGATTTATTTGTTATAAAATGTGTCATATTAAATGATACAAACAACATAGCATTTGACAACACTTGTGAAATCACAGTTCATTACAATTATGTTATACGTTATAACAAGACAAAATATAATTATTACTGTAGACATAATAAGTATTCTACAATTTTAGTGTTTTAGTTTTAAATGAATAGAATCATATTTATCACAGGGAATTGAAGGTCCCTAGACAGACATATTTTAGTCCTAGGAATTAAATGAGAAATTCAGAATTTACAGAAATACCTGACTTTAAATGCATCTTCTTTACCCGAGTACTACTTGTATTTAATATAAAGGACTGACTATCAGCTTCTTTTTCTCCGAGTTATTTGAAAATATTAAGGACTGCGTGATGAGCAGACTGAAATAACTGAAATCAGTATATCATGTATATGTTATTAAAAGAACTTTGCTACAGTGTCTATGTAAGAAGCATGTTATGTTGTTACAACATTTGGTATTGTAATTAAATGTAATCAATTACAATTTACAAGGTAATTGTAATGTAATTAATTATAGTGCTAAAATCCATGTAACGGTTATTTTAATTCAATTGAACAATTCCCAGTGTAATTGTAATTGAATTAATCACACTTTAAAGTAATTAACCTCAGGTCTGTCGTTGAAAGGGTAATACATGAATCGGTTAGAAAAAGTCGAGTTGAACTGTTTGATGCTGTTGAAAAGAGTGGTAAAATGGAATAATTTTCTGTTTTCTCATATTTAAAAAAAATCCATTTCATGTAGAAAAAATCACTGAAGATTATATAAGTCCGGGCAGAAAAAATGGTGATGAAGGCGTCATCTCATCCCTTGGAAGAACATCACGAAAAGGAAAATCGACCGTAACAGAAGTTAAACAGGCTTGGTCAGAAGCATATGAAACAAAAACACCAACTTTTGATGGCAAGTTCATAATGATATTTAGTTTTAATATCTGCAACGGAATTTGGATTTATTTTACTAATTACTATTTATTAGTAGTTTAATCTAAACAACCAGTTGTATCTAGAGCGGTGTCACTACTCATGTAAATACTTGATAAAACTAAATGGCGTGTCGGAGAAAATACTACAAAATAACAAAAATACATACATATGACATATGCCGGGAATTTGGACGTACGAGTGGTGATGTAATATCGTTATCTTTCAATTTTGCTTGCTGGTGTTCAAGAACAAATCTGTTATTTCTTTTGCTTCGTTATGCTCTACACCTCCAATGGATCTTTTGTGGGTTTGATCTAATATTTTGAATGTCTGTTTTAATTGTTTTGTATAGCCGTGCTCCAAAGACCTAATTTAATCAGTAGTCTTTTTATCACTTGGGGTGTGGTATTAATTAAGTGATGTATATTTTACTTGATTATTTTCATTTTTTTATTAGAAGTATGTTTTACATACTTCATCACAATTGCTAACTATCGCCATAATCATTTATCATAATACTTTAGGTACTAAACCATTAGAGCGTTCTTCTACGCAACACATTGCTTGCGAGAAAAGAGTCTTATAAGCTTGACAAATAACGTTTCCGCCACTCCTTTGAACTTCGTGTATTTTTTTATTTCTTAAGAGTGTGGTAATTAAACTTAACTAAGTATGTTTTACATAATTCTTCACATTTGCTATCTATTACAATTATCATTTATCATAATACTTCAGGTACTAAACAACCAGTGCGTTCTTCTATGCAAATCATCGATTGCGAGGATAGCGAACAGGAAATAAAGCGTAGCTTGAAGAACTCAGACACACGTAAACAGAACAGTTTGGTCTTAAAAGAAGGTAGGTAGCACTGTGAGCCTAAGAGTTGTACTTTTTGGAAGGTGATTTATCAAAATCACCTTCTCTATGTAACCGCGCAGAATTAAATCAGGAATAGACTGTCTCACAACTATTTCGTATCAATCCGCTGTACAATATAGTTAAATGCGGAATAATTTACTACCTCTGACGTCATTAACGTTACAGACCGGAAAATGTGTCCTACTCTATCACCAAATTTGAGGCAGCCTTGGAATTGATCACAATCTTACAAGTACTCATGCCCAGTAATAATAGTTCATCATACTTTGAATATATACGAATGGCGCAGTAATTTACTACGAATAACTAACTATCAGCTGCATCCCTTTACTTCACATCTTTTACTTTAAAGGGGGTTTGAATGAATAACTGCATATATCACCAAAGTGCAGAATCACATTGATGATATGGTAAGCCAGATCAAATCCTTAATGTATTGGGTTTCTGATAATCAAAGAGCTGTTAGCGTGTGTGTCATTTTTAGACTGGATTCTTTTCATACACTTACTAGCATAAATCACCTTCCATTAATACTGTACTATCAGTGCTTTGATTTTCTACATGCAGATAACGTTTTGGAAAATCTGCACCATTTACTTTAGGTTTGTACCTGGACAAAACGAAGTCCTTTTGGACAGCTGATAGAAGTTATTACTAGTTGAATGTCATCACCAGAAAAGGCTTAAAGTAGTGATATCATCAAAACTGATTATTTTCAGTTGAAATAAGGATGTTAAGTATCAAAAACTATCAATGATACAGCTGTCAAATTATGCATTTTCCAAAACTGCTTGCCATATACTTATATATGTTCTGGGTATACTTGGAATTGGTTGGAAGGAGGATGTCCAAAAGCATTTCGGTGTAGCTAAAAGGTGTGATGTTGATTTGGTTTCAGTTCTAAGTGCATGCTTGCATAATTATTTTTTATCTGAATGAACTTAATGAAAGCATATGAACAAATTACATATTACAAAGTTCAAGTCTTAGAGAAAAATGTCTCGTAAGCTTGACAAACAACATCCCCCCGCTCCTCATTAGAGCTTCGAGTATTGTTTTATTTCTTAAAGGATTGGTTTTAAAACTTAACTTAGTATGTTTTACATAATTCTTCACAATTGCTAACTATCGTAAAAATCATTTGTCATAACATTTCAGGTACTAGACAACCAGTGCGTTCTTCTAAGCAAATCCTGGCTTGCGAGGATAGCGAAGAGGAAATAAAGCGTACCTTGAAGGAATCAGACACACGGAAACAGAACAGTTTGGTCTTAAAAGAAGGTAGGTATAACTATGACCCTATGAATTGTACTTTGTGTTTACATGCAAATATCATTTTGGAAAATCTGCGCTAGTTGCTTTAAGTTTGTACGAGGACAATACCAGATCCTTTTGGACAGCTGACAGTAGTACTTACTGGTCGAATGACATCGAAAGAAAAAGATTAAAGTAGTTATATCATCAAAACTGATTATTATCAGTTGAAATAAGGATGTTACATATTTAAAGCTATTAATGATGCAGCTATTAAATTATACAGTTTCCATAACGTCTGACAGCTTGCCAGATACCTTTATTTGTTCTGGGTATAAATGGAATAATGTGGAAGATGGACATCAAAAAGCACTTTGTGTAGCTAAAAGGTGCGATCTTGATTTGGTTTCAATTCTATGTACATGTTTGAATAAATACTTTTAGTGCCCTAGTCAAAGGTTATCTGAATGAACTTAATGTTATACGTGTGTACAAATTACATATTACAAACGTACAAGAGAGAAGTGTTTTATATTTCTTAAGAGAGTGGTTTTGAAACTTATTCTTCGCAATTGCTAACTATCGCAACAATCATTTATCATAATACTTCAGGTACTAAACAGCCAGTGCTTTCTTCTAAGCAACTCCTTGCTTGCGGGAATAGCAAGGAGGAAATAAAACGTAGCTTGAAGAAATTAGACAAACGGAAACAGAATAGTTTGGTCTTAAAAAAAGGTAGGTAGCATTATGAGCATATCAGCCGACTTTTTGTCTAAATGCAATTAACATTTTTGAAAATCTGCACTAGTTACTTTAAGTGTGTACGAGGATAATACTAGGACCTTTTGGACAGCTGACAGTAGTATTTTTGGTCGAATGGCATCGACAGAAAGAACTTAAAGTAGTGATATCATCACGACTGATTATTATTAGTTGAAATAAGGATGTTACATATTTAAAGCTATTAATGATGCAGCTATTAAATTATGCATTTCCCATAATGTCTAATTGCTTGCCATATACTTATATTTGTTCTGGGTATAATTGGAATAGTATGGTAAAGTGATGACAAAAAAGTACTTTGGAGTAGCCAAAAGGTGTGATGTTGATTTAGTTTCAGTTCTAAGTACATGTTTGAATAAATACTTTTAGTGCCCTAGGCAAAGATTATCTGAATGAACCTAATGAAATACTTGTGTACAAATAACATACTAGAAACGTACAAGAGAAAAAGGTCTCGTAAGCTTGACAAACAATGTCCCCCGCCAATCATTAGAACTTCTAGTATTTTTTTTATTTCTTACGAGTGTGATTTTGAAACTTAACTTAGTATGTTTTACATAATTATTCACAGTTGCTAACTATCGCAACAATCATTTATCATAACACTTCGGGTACTAAACAACCAGTGTGTTCTTCTAAGCAATTTCTCGCTTGCGAGGATAGCGAAGAGGAAATAAAACGTATCGTGAAAAAAACAGACACACGGAAACAGAACAGTTTGGTCTTAAAAGAAGGTAGGTAGCACTGTGAGCCTAAGAGATGTACTTTTTGTCTACATGCAAATAACATTTATGAAAATCTGCACTAGTTACTGTAAGTTTGTACGAGGACAAAACCAGGTCCTTTTGAACAGCTGACGGAAAACAGAACAGTTTGGTCTTAAAAGAATGTTGGTAGCATTATGAGTCTATCAGTTGTACTTTTTGTCTAAATGCAATTAACATTTTGGAAAATCTGCACTAGTTACTTTAAGTGTGTACGAGGATAATACTAGGTCAATTTGGACAGCTGACAGTAGTATTTTTGGTCGAATGGCATCAACAGAAAAAAACTTAAAGTAGTGACATCATCAAGCCTGATTTTAATCAGCTGAAATAAGGATGTTAAATATTCAAAACTATTAATGATACAGCTATTAAATTATCCATTTTCCATAAAGTCTAATTGCTTGCCAAATACCTATATTTGTTCTGGGTATAATTGGAATAGTATGGAAGAGAGACGTCAAAAAAGCATTTTGTAGTAGCTAAAAGGAGCGATGTTGAATTGGTTTCAATTCTAAGTGCATGTTTGCATAATTACTTTTAGTACCGTAGTCAAAGGTTATCTGAATGAACTTAATGAAACGCGTGTGTACAAATTACATAATTGAAACGTACACGAGAAAAGAGTCTTGTAAGCTTGAATAAGAATGCCCCCCCCCACCCCCCGTCGCCCCTCCTTAAAACGTATTTTATTTTCCTTAAGAGAGTGGTTTTAAAACTGAAAATAGCATATTTACCTTAATTCTTCACAATGCTAACAATCGCAACAATCATTTATCATAACACTTCAGGTACTAAACAACCAGTGCGTGCTTCTAAGCAACTCATCGCTTGCGAGGATAGCGAAGAGGAAATGAAACGTATCGTGAAGAAATCAGACAAACGGAAACAGAACAGTGTGGTCTTAAAAAAAGGCACGTAGCACTATGAGCCTATGAGTTGTACTTTTTGTTTATATGCAAATAACATTTTGGAAAATCTGCACTAGATACTTTAGGTTTGTGTTAGGACAATACCAGGTCCTTTTGGGCAGCTGACATTAGTCTAGTCGAATGTCACCAAAAGAAAAATCTTAAAGTAGTGATATCATCAAAACTGATTATTATCATTTGAAATAAGGATGCTAAATATTTAAAGCTATTAATGATACAGCTATTAAATTATGCATTTTCCATAGCGTCTAATTGCTTGTCATATACGTGTACTTATATCTGTTCTGGGTATAATTGGCATAGTATGGAAGAGAGACTCCAAAAAAGCATTTTGTAGTAGCAAAAAGCTGCGATGTTGAATTGGTTTCTATTCTAAGTGCATGTTTGCATAAATACATTTAGTGCCGTAGTCAAAGGTTTTCTCAATGAAAGTAATGAAACGCTTGTGTACAAAGGTACAAGAGAAAAGAGTTTTGTAAGCTTGACAAACAATGCCCTCAACCGCCCCTCCTTAGAACTTCAATATTTTTGTTATTTCTTAAGAGTGAGATTTTGAAATTAAACTTGGTATGTTGTACATAATTCTTCAAATTGCTAAATATTACAACAATCATTTATCATAACACTTCAGGTACTAAACAACCAGTGTGTTCTTCTAAGCAACACCTCGCTTGCAAGAATAGCGAAGAGGAAATTAAACGTAGCTTGAAGAAATCAGACACACGGAAACAGAACAGTTTGGTCTTAAAAGAAGGCACGTAGCACTATGAGCCTTTGAGTTGTACTTTTTGTTTATATGCAAATAACATTTTGGAAAATCTGCACTAGTTACTTTAGGTTTGTGTTAGGACAATACCAGGTCCTTTTGGGCAGCTGACATTAGTCTAGTCGAATGTCACCAAAAGAAAAATCTTAAAGTAGTGATATCATCAAGACTGATTATTATCATTTGAAATAAGGATGCTAAATATTTAAAGCTATTAATGATATAGCTATTAAATTATGCATTTTCCATAGCGTCTAATTGCTTGTCATATACGTGTACTTATATCTGTTCTGGGTATAATTGGCATAGTATGGAAGAGAGACTCCAAAAAAGCATTTTGTAGTAGCAAAAAGCTGCGATATTGAATTGGTTTCTATTCTAAGTGCATGTTTGCATAAATACTTTTAGTGCCGTAGTCAAAGGTTTTCTGAATGAAAGTAATGAAACGCTTGTGTACAAAGGTACAAGAGAAAAGAGTTTTGTAAGCTTGACAAACAATGCCCTCAACCGCCCCTCCTTAGAACTTCAATATTTGTGTTATTTCTTAAGAGTGAGATTTTGAAATTAAACTTAGTATGTTTTACATAATTCTTCAAATTGCTAAATATTACAACAATCATTTATCATAACACTTCAGGTACTAAACAACCAGTGTGTTCTTCTAAGCAACACCTCGCTTGCGAGGATAGCGAAGAGGAAATTAAACGTAGCTTGAAGAAATCAGACACACGGAAACAGAACAGTTTGGTCTTAAAAGAAGGTAGGTAGCACTTTTGGTCTACATGCAGATAACATTTTGAAATATCTGCACTAGTTACTTTACGTTTATACGTGGACAATACCAGGTCCTCTTGGACAGCTGACAGTAGTTATTACTGGTCAAATGGCATCGAAAGAAAAAGATTAAAGTAGTTATATCATCAAAACTGATTATTATCAGTTGAATTAAGGATGTTAAATATTTAAATCTATTAATGATACAGCTATTAAATTATGCATTATCCAAAGCGTCTAATTGCTTGACAAACAACGTCCCCCGCCAATCATTAGAACTTCTAGTATTTTCTTCATTTCTTAAGAGTGTGGTTTTGAAACTTAACTAAGTATGTTTTACATAATTATTCACAATTGCTTACTATCTCAACAATCATTTATCATAACATTTCAGGTACTAAACAACCAGTGCGTTCTTCTAAGCAACTCCTCGCTTGCGAGGATAGCGAAGAGGAAATGAAACGTATCGTGAAGAAATCAGACACACGGAAACAGAATAGTTTAGTCTTAAAAGAAGGTAGGTAGCACTATGAGCCTTTGAGTTGTACCTTTTGTCTACATGCAAATGTCATGTTGGAAAATCTGCTCTAGTTACTTTAGGTTTTTAGGAGGACAATACCAGATCCTTTTGGACAGCTGACTGTAGTTATTACTAGTCGAATGTCGCCAACAGAGAAATCTTAAAGTAGTGATATCATCAAGACTGACTGATTATTATCAGTTGAGATAAGGAAGTTAAATATTTAAGGCTATTAATGATACAGCTATTAAATTATGCATATTCCAATACGTCTAATTGCTTGCCATATACTTACATTTGTTCTATGTATAATTGGTATAGTATGGAAGATAGACGTCAAAAAAGCATTTTGTAGAAGCTAAAAGCTGCGATGTTGCTTTGGTTTCAATTCTAAGTGTATGTTTGCATAATTACTTTTAGTGCCCTAGTCCAAGTTCACCTGAATGAACTTAATGAAACGCTTGTGTACAAACATACAAGAGATATGAGTCTTGTAAGCTTGACAAACAATGTCCCCCAGCCCCTCCTTACAAATTGAAGTATTTGTTTCTTTCTTAATAGTGTGGTTTTGAAATTTAACTTAGTATGTTTTACATAATTCTTCAGAATTGCTAAATATCGCAATAATCATTTATCATAATACTTCAGGTACTAAACAACCAGTGCGTTCTTCTAAGCAACTCCTCGCTTGCGAGGATAGCGAAAAGGAAATGAAACGTATCTTGAAGAAATCAGACATACGGAAACAAAATAGTTTGGTCTTAAAAGAAGGTAGGTAGCACTATGAGTTGTACTTTGTGTTTACATTAAAATATCATTTTGGAAAATCTGCACTTGTTACTTTAGGTTTGTATGAGGACAAATCCAGGTCCTTTTGGACAGGTCACAGTAGGTATTACTGGTCGAAGTTCATCAAAAGAAGAGCTTAAAGTAGTGATATCATCAAAACTGATTATTATCATTTGAAAGCTTATTTAAAGCTATAATTGATGCAACTATTAAATTATGCATTTTCCATAACGTCTAATTGCTTTCCATATACTTATATTGTTCTGGGTATAATTAAAATAGTTTTGAAGAGGGACGTCGAGTATACGTAGCTAAAATGTGCGATATTGATTTGGTTTCAATTCTAAGTGCATGTTTAATAACGATGTTAAATATTTAAACCTATTAATTAAACAGTTATTAAAGTATGCATTTTCAATAAAGTCTAATTGATTGCCATTTACTTATATTTGTTCCGGGTTTAATTGGAATAACATGGAAGAGAGACGTCAAAAAAGCATTTTGTAGTAGCTAAAAGGTGCGATGTTGTTTCGGTTTCAATTCTAAGTGCATGTTTGCATAAATACTTTTAGAGTCCTAGTCAAATGGTATCTAAATGAACTTAATGAAACACGTGTGTACAAATCACATTATACAAACTACAAAAAGAGTCTTGTTAGCTTTACAAACAACGTTAAACCCACCCGCCCCTCCTTAAAGCTTTTAGTATTTTTTATTTCTTAAGAGTGTGGTTTTGAAATTTAACTTAGTATGTATTAAATAATTCTTCACAATTGCTAACTATCGCAACGCTCGTTTATTCAGGTACCAAACAACCAGTGCGTTTTTCACGCAACTCCTCGCTTGCGAAGATAGCAAACAGAAAATAAAACGTAGCTCGAAAAACTCAGACAAACGTGGAAATAAGGATATTACATATTTATAGGTTATTAGCTTTGTATCGGGAAATATGCACGAGTTCTTCGGCGGAAATATTGCGCGACTTTAGGAGCGCAATATTCTTCCGCTGAAGAACGAGTGCATATTTCCCGATGCAAAGGTAATAACATTTTTATTACACACGCTTCTACACGTATACATATTATGTAAATATCATAAATATGTTCAGTAGCCTGAATAGGATTGACAATACTGAACTAAATAGAAAAAATAGTGCAACAACACACACTGAATTACGTCACGCACCCGATATGAAATTCAGGCGTCAGTGTATGGAAAAATATTGACGTTTCCGGTATCAGTGTAACTTAACGGGGAATAGAAAGGAGTATGTAATAATTAAAGCTTTTAATGATACAGCTATTAAATTATGCATTTTCCATAAAGTCTTATCGTTTGCCATATACTTATATTTGTTCTGGGTACACTTGGAATAGTGTGGAAGAGTGACGTCAAAAAGCATTTTGTAGTAGCTAAAAGGTGCGATGTTGATTTGGTTTTAATTCTAAGTGTAATTTTGCATTAGTACTTTTAGTGCCCTAGTCAACGTTTATCTGAATGAACTTAATAAAATACGTGTGTACAAATTACATATTAGAAACGTACAAGAGAAAATAGTCTTGTAAGCTTGACAAACACCGGTCCCTCCACCCCTCCTTAGAACTTCGAGTATTTTTTTTATTTCTTAAGAGAGTGAGTTTGAAACTTAACTCAATATGTTTTACATAATTCTGCACAATTGCTGACTATCGCAACAATCATTTATCATAATATTTCAGGTACTAAACAACCAGTGCGTTCTTCTACGCAACTCTTTGCTTGCGAGGACAGCGAAGAGGAAATTAAACGTACCTTGAAGAAATCAGACACACGGAAACAGCATAGTTTGGTCTTAAAAGAAGGTAGGTAGCACTATGAGCCTATGAGGTTTACTTTTTGTCTACATGCAAATAACATTTTGGAAAATCTTCCCTAGTTACTTAAAGTTTGTACGAGGACAATACCAGGTCCTTTTGGACAGCTGACGTAGTTATTACTAGTCGAATGGCATCTACAGAAAAAGCTTAAAATTGTGATATCATCAATAAAATCTGTAAAAAGATCCTTTTGAAGCATAGAATGCAACGAAGAACAATAAAAGCAGACTCGGTTTGATTGAGCTTGTTCATGAGGGGTAAGACTGATTAGTATCAGTTGAAATAAGGATGTTAAATATTAAAAGCTATTAACGATACAGCTATTAAATTATGTTTTTCAATAACGTCAAACTGCTTGCCATACACATATATTTGTTCTGGGTATAATTGGAATTATTTGGAAGAGGGACATCAAAAAGCACTTTGGAGTAGTTAAAAGGTGCGATGTTGATTTGGTTTCAAAATTAAGTGCATGTTTGCATAATTATTTTTAGTACCCTTGTCAAAGGTTATCTGAATGAACTTAATGATACATGTTCGCACAAATTACATATTACAAACTTACAAGAAAAAACAGTCTTGTAAGCTTGACAAACAACGTCCCCCACCCGGCCCCTCCTGAGAACTTCGAATATCTTCTATTTCTTAAGAGTGTGGTTTTGAAACATAACTTAGTATGTTTTACATAATTCTTCTCAATTACTAACTATCGCAACAATCATTTATCATAATACTTCAGGTACTAAACGACCAGTGCGTTCTTCTATGCAACTCCTCGCTTGCGAGGATAGCGGACAGGAAACAATGCGTAGTTTGAAGAAATCAGACACACGGAAACAGGACAGTTTGGTCTTAAAAGAAGGTAGGTAGCACTATGAGGCTATGAGTTGTACTTTTTGTCTACAAACAAATAATATTTTGAAAAATCTGCACTAGCTATTTTAAGTTTGTACGAGGACAATACCAGGTCCTTTTGGACAGCTGGCAGAAAAAGCTTAAAGTAGTGATAAGTTAAGAATAATTATTTTCAGTAATAATAAAGATGTTAAATATTTAAAGCTATTTATGATACAGCTATTAAATTATGCATTTTCAATAAGGTCTTATTGCTTGCCATATACTTATATTTGTGAATAGTATGGAAGAGTGACAAACAACGTTTACACCCTCCCCATCCCCAGTCCCTTCATTAGAACTTCGAGTAATTTGTTGTTGTTTTGAAAATTAACTTAGCACGGTTGTCAATTTTAAAAAATGGCACAAATAAGGCTAAAACTAGATATCTATGCCTTTACAGTGCGGTAGCCAGTTACACTCTTATATAATGCTAATTATAGCATTGAAAGTACGTACGTATCTCTCTGAGAAGCAGACCTAACACAGCAATGATAGTTTTTAATTATATTCCAGGATAATTTTACCTTCTACGTTTTTCGTCACAATCATGCCAATGTTTATCTTATCCATATTAGAATGTTCACGTTCGTTAACTATTGTTACTGTTGCGAATTAATTTTCATTTCTTTTCATAACAGGTGCCCTTGAAAGCGATGCGCCTGTACTGGAACCAAGAAAGTCAAATGCTGTGTACAAAAGAAGTCTGAGCGGTACATTAAAATCGGGAAAACATATGAAAAATATTCCTCACTTTGTTAAATCTGGGTCCGAGATAGCTCTCGCAGAGTATTTTGATACTCTGTGTTCTACGAAGACTGTGCACGAGGAACGCTCAGTCGCTTCACCACCAAATGATCGGTAACGTTTTATTAACCACAAAGAGGCACAACCTAGTAAACGACTTCCTTTTACGATGAAAAGTTATAGAAAGCCAAGTACATGCGAGCAGTCTAACGAAACAGATAAGCATGTAAAAATCAACTTCGCATTAGAATATATATAGTACGAAATTAGTTGCTTCAGACTCCACTTGTTTTAGATATGTTATACATTTTTGAGAAAAATTATACTGACCAAACTGAAAATAATCCCTTTCTATTGATATGTCACGCATGTACATACCTTTTAGAACACTTCTTAAGTTAGTTTTGACTTTTCATTTTTATCTGTAATTATGTGCATAATATAAATGATGTATATTGTATGAAATATGAGAGCTTTTGTGATATTTTAAATATGTGATGATTTTTATACTTGTATATCATAGTCTCTTGTAATTCCGATTGGAATGGCCATGTACATTGTCCATGTCTTAAAATGTTATTTATAACCTGAATGTATATGGATGAGACTTTAATAAAGATAATTATATTATATATACCTTCAGCGTTTAGCAAATTACCGGTACTATATATTGCGTGTTTAAACGTTGACCTCAATTACTAAGTGCATTTCTATGTCAGGTGGGGGCAGGGGTAAAATATTGTTTCCTCAAAAACAAGCGCTGAATGATACTTCTGTTTTGGTGTTAAATATCTCTACGAGTTTTCTATGAAATCGATCACTGGCGAGATTTTTTGTTATATTTTTAGATCACTTTCCTCACATATACTTCTAAATGGTCTGTAAAATTGTTAAATTTACGTATTTATTGGTTCGATTTTTTCATTACCAAGGTCATAAATCCAATTTACTTATAGCTTTAGTTTTGAAAATTTGAACAATGGAATATAGTGCACAATATAAGTATTATACAAGTACCTCAAACATGATATTTATCACACCTTCAATATCATGTAAAGCCACACAAATAGTTTTCTGAATTTAGATTTAATGCCGGTATCACTCAGTTAAAAGAGATTATTTATTCATATAAATTCCAGAGGGTGTTAGACCCATGAGGATATGGTATGGTGCGCGACATGTAAACACATTTATGTACACGAGAGTCATATATTTTTATTGTAATTTTCATACTGTTTTTTTGTACATTTATAAGTAGTTTTAACGGTGGCATAGAGGGGACTTAGGAAATATTTTATTTATCACGTGCGCACGTGTCAGCACCACGTGCGCACGTATTAGCTACCACGTGCGAATGTGATAGTTATCACGTGCGCATGTGTTAATTAACACGTTTGCACGTGGTAGCTAACACATGCGCACGTGGTGTTATCACGTGTGCACGTGATAAATAAAATAGTTCCTATGTCCCCTCTATGCCACCGTGAGTTTAATTAAAAATAAAAAGTTTTTATTTTTCCATGTTCAGTCAATCCCTTAAGTGGTATTTGTAACATAGTGTCTTAGATATTTTGATACATAATTATTTTATCAAATTATGTAATATAAAATACAATATATATGACTGCCTGTTGCACGTGTTGTATGATTTTCACTGTATTCTGTTTTATCAATGTATGACTAATGTTTTGGTGTGGCGTATTCGCCAATAGTTTCCTGTCATTTTTATTGCTTTTCTTAACAAAATGCATTTTAGTGCTAAGGGAACGACTTTTTTTGTTATAATTTTTATGTGCATACGTATGTTCATTATATCTATATCTTGTTTTATCAAAAAGATAATTCTTACTTCGACAATATTATATTTTAGATACTTATCTGTATATACAATATTATACATGTAAGGCCTATGTATCTTTATGATCTTTAAACTTTCGCTATTTTAAGAATTTATTCTGTATGATAATTGATAATCGTAAAAAAATAGGTAAAAAACTGTTTTAAAAAGTTTATGATCGAACTATGTGATAGATATTGATGATTGACAAAATAAGTAATTTAAGAAACTACATAGCATGATACCAGCTGGGTTGAAAAGAGTTCTTGTTACTTTTATTGGTCAACAGGCTGAAAAATAATACTGTACTTTTTCTTGATTTAAAAAACAAATTCATTAATATAATTTGACATCTTGGTTGATGCAGCATATATCTAGCCATAAGTGTTAGGCCCGGTGTGCCGTTTCTCAAATATATCATGTTGCATATTTCCATAGATACGTGCAGTTGGTAGTGTTTAACGTTTAAACAAAATATACAATATATCCATAAATGAATTATTTCAGAAAAAAAACAAAGATATTCGTTAACTCCGAAATGTAACCTTATGAACGTATTAAACATCAACATTACAATCATGTCATAATTTGTAAATATTCCTGTCTACTTATACATGAACAAGGACCAATAAAGAATAGTGTGAAAGAAATCGTTCCTATAAGTATTTTATTCTTCCGTCATGTACATTGTGGGGGGAGGGGCGTTCTTGAAATCTGTTGAGTCTAGGTCATTGCTCCTGCCCGTCTCGTCGTGACGGTATTACGATAGGACTTTTGTTAAAAACAATGAAAAAGACCGAAGCCATTGAATTCCATTTAGTTTTTACCTTGCTCTCTTTGCGAGCAATTGCGATTGCTTTGGCAAGCTGAGAACCAGTGTCGTTTTGAGCTGCCGAAAGGAACTTTATCTTTGCGACCACTGAATCCTATGTCGTTGACTTGTTTATAATTATGTTTATGTCTGTCGGCTTGGCTTTTTTTTTGTTGGTCATGAATTTTGTACAATGTTTTAACAATAACACGAACTTTTAAAGCAATTGAAAACGTCCAATATGTTTCCGAAACTGCTCTCTAAATCCTACATGATTTCAGTGAACTTTAAATACAGAATGTAATTTGAAAGAAAATTGATCTATGTTTAGGTTACATAATACGTATTTAGTTTCTTCCTTACTTCAAATAAACAATTAAGACCTCATTTTCAGTACTTATCTTTGCAAATCCTCACGTGAAATTTGCTGTTTAGCAATTACGCAAATGTATACATTAATTTTTTCTCATTGAATAAAACTAAAACCTGAAATTCACAAAGAAAATCGTCTAGATCTTTTCTCAACGCAATAAGCAATAAGACTAAGCCAAAAAACTTATATGCCTCATAATACCATATTTCATCAGCATCATGGAACTACATTTTGGACTACTTCACATTTATATAGGGAAATCGAATGTCGAGCTGGAATTTTCAGCCAGCTAGACATTCGCCATTTATATAGGGAAATCGAATGTCGAGCTGGAATGTTTAGCCAGCTAGACATACAGCTCGGCATTCGGTTATATATAGCGAAAACCAGTATCGACCTGGAATGTTTAGCCAGCTAGACATACAGCTCGACATTCGCCATTTATATAGGGAAGTCGAATGTCGAGCTGGAATGTTTAGCCAGCTAGACATTCAGCTCGACATTCGGTTTTATATAGCGAAAACCAATGCCGACCTGGAATGTTTAACCAGCTAGACATACAGCCCGACATTCGTCATTTATATAGGGAAATTGAATGTCAACCTGGAATGTTTAGCCAGCTAGATATACAGCTCCACATTCGCCATTTATATAGGGAAATCGAATGTCGAGCTGGAATGTTTAGTCAGCTAGACATTCAGCTCGACATTCGCCATTTATATACGGAAATCAAATGTCGAGCTGGAATGTTCAGCCAGCTGGACATTCAGCTCGACATTCGTTTTTATATAGATAAAACCAATGTCGAGCTGGAATGTCCGGCCAGCTGGACATTCAGCTGCACATTCTCAATTGATATAGAAAAATAAGAATGTCGAGCTGGAATATTTAGCCTGCTAGACATTCAGCTCCACATTCGTCACTTATATAAGGAAATCGAATGTCGAGCTGAATGTCTAACTGGCTAAACATTCCAGGTCGACATTGGTTTTCGCAATATAAAAACGAATGTCAAGCTGAATGTCTAGCTGGCTAAACATTTCAGCTCGACATTCGATCTCACTATATAAATGGCGAATGTCGAGCTGTATGTCTAGCTGGCTAAACATTCCAGGTCGACATTGGTTTATGCTATACAGACTCGAATGTCGAGCTAAATGTCTAGCTGGCTAAACATTCCAGGTCGACATTGGTTTATGCTATACAGACTCGAATGTCGAGCTAAATATCTAGCTGGCTAAACATTCCAGCTCGACATTCGATTTCCTTATTTAAATGGCGATATCTTGCTGTATGTCTAGTTGGCTAAACATTCCAGGTCGACATTGGTTTTCGCTATATAAAAACGATTGCCGAGCTGAATGTCTAGCTGGCTAAACATTCCAGCTCGACATTCGACTTCCCTATATAAATGGCGAATGTCGCGTTGTATGTCTAGCTGGCTAAACATTTCAGCTCGACATTCGATCTCACTATATAAATGGCGAATGTCGAGCTGTATGTCTAGCTGGCTAAACATTCCAGGTCGACATTGGTTTATGCTATACAGACTCGAATGTCGAGCTAAATGTCTAGCTGGCTAAACATTTCAGCTCGACATTCGATCTCACTATATAAATGGCGAATGTCGAGCTGTATGTCTAGCTGGCTAAACATTCCAGGTCGACATTGGTTTATGCTATACAGACTCGAATGTCGAGCTAAATGTCTAGCTGGCTAAACATTCCAGGTCGACATTGGTTTATGCTATACAGACTCGAATGTCGAGCTAAATATCTAGCTGGCTAAACATTCCAGCTCGACATTCGATTTCCTTATTTAAATGGCGATATCTTGCTGTATGTCTAGTTGGCTAAACATTCCAGGTCGACATTGGTTTTCGCTATATAAAAACGATTGCCGAGCTGAATGTCTAGCTGGCTAAACATTCCAGCTCGACATTCGACTTCCCTATATAAATGGCGAATGTCGCGTTGTATGTCTAGCTGGCTAAACATTCCAGGTCGACCTTGGTTTTCGCTATATGAAAACGAATGTGGAGCTGAATGTTTAGCTGGCTGAACATTCTAGCTCGACATTAAATTTTCCTATATAAACGGCGAATGTCGATTGTCTAGCCAACGTCCTACACATTCCTTTAGAAGTCTTGTTTGGCGTGTTCTTACCAAAGCAAAATACAGAGTGAACAAATCTGATAAGATTAAAACTGCAGTTACAGAAGTAAGCCTATCAAATTCTAATACATGAAGACCAATAGATTTAAACTAAATAATAATTATACTTAGTCTAGTAATATGTCTGGGTGGTCGGATAGCTCAGTGGTTTGCACACTGGCCTTCCAATCCTGAGGTCGAGGTTCGATCCCCGGCAGCTACTCGGGAATTTTCAGAAACGCTTTGCAGTGTTTCCCACCCAACTAGAGGTGTACTGGTCAGGAACCCAGGCAATCCTTGCGTGTATCAGTGCTATACACCGGGCACGTTAAAGAACCAGGCTGTCTATTCGAAACGAGCTAGGCTAAGTTAGCCGGACAAGCCTGTATCTGATTTCTGATCTCTCTGTCGTGGGGGCTTTGTCTCACTCTGTCCCTCTGGTCAGATTGCTCTGTGTCTTTACTAGTAGAGGATGAATTATGCGCCCTGTGTGGTTGCGTTTGAACTATGTAAAGCGCCTTTGAGCGTGAAATTGATCATGAAAAGGGCGCTATATAAATCTGGTATAATAATAATAATAATAATAATAATAATGTCTGACCAATATACTGATAATAAACCAGAATGAAGGTTTCCCTTGTATACCTTACATAAACACTGTATGGTACTCAAAGAAACTAAGGTAGGTGTTTATACATTAAGATTTACAAACATTGTTGTCATACAGAGTAATTATAACATTACTATAATAATAAAAAAATTTGAAGCATAGACCAAAGAAATAAATGTCAAGCGAGGGACGTAAAGTCGGTGTATTAAAGAGTAGGAGCGAAATACGAGGGATGTTCAATAAATACCCAGAAAAGTGCTTTCATTTCTTCATATGCCATGAAATATCAATGAAACTGTTATGTGGCGTCATCTGGTCCAATTTAGGCTCTTTTTCTATTTTGTATTAATTTTGCTAAAATATTCCTTGCCACTTACTTATTTTTCAAGCTACCTTTTCTTAAATAGGCTGAATATTAACGTGAAATGTAAACGTTACGAAAATAACGTCAAATCATAAATATGACATCATGAAAATGTTTGGCAGGCATATTGGGTTGACCATTGCTTGAAAAATCAGTGTTGAACGGAGACATGAGATAACATTTGGTGTTTTAAATAAAAATTCAAGGCAATAATCAGAAGGCAATAACGTTCAGTCATGTTTTGAAAATTAAAGAGCTGTGCATCACAGTTCAGTGTCCCATTCCAACAATATACGGCAGGAATGAACAGTTTTTATTTGTTCACAGGAAGTTGTAGAAATGCGTTAAATGGCGTGAAACATTGAACCACTGGTAATCACGAGTTGTATTGATCAATCATGTGTGATATGACAGCGTTTTAATGACTTTGGGCCGCTCTAGAGGTAGTAACGTTGCCTTAGAGACGATAAATAACTAATGGGCATGTTCTGAAATTGTAAGTGAAGTACTCTCATTTATCATGCACTTATCCATCATATATTCAAATTTTATCAAAATAAGACAAGAAATAAAGATATAAGAGCACTTTTCCAGATATTTTCAACACCCCTCGTAGAAAAAAAACAAGGAAGAATATCCAACAGGAAAAGCCACGTTGTAAAAACGCAGCCTCCCCAAACGCAAACCCAGCATGCGGACGCGCACACAATCAACACACACACCTACGCACACATACACACATAGCAAACACACAAGGACAAAACAAACAAATAAAACACTAATTCGCGCATTTTCGCTCCACGACCTTATCATTATTTGTCTTAAAGTTCGTCCTTTCGCTCGTTAGCTTCTTTTTTCAAGTACTTTTTAGTGTTCCATTCTTCCTAGTTCTAATATACATTTCACATACTTTATAATTTATTAAAGCAAGAGAGAATGCGCAAACATTGAAACCTCTTGATTCATCGATTTTGTCTTCTTAAAGTCACTTGAACTAGACTTTAGTCCATATATCGTTATATTGACACAATGCAAGGTAACGAAAACTGTGTAATGTAGTGGATCCGTAATGACAACAGGACACTTCCTTGTTTAATGTAGTGGATCAGTAATGACAACAGGGCACTTCCGTGTTTAATGTAGTGGCTCCGTAATGACAACAGGTCACTTCCGTGTTGGATTAATTTACGTATACTCCGCATGCGATTTCGACATTCTTCGGTATTAACGAAAAACAAGGTGCTCGTAAGAGGTACATTATCGTTCGAAGAATGTCGAAACGCCAAACACGCATATGTGAGCGCACCGAAATTACCGATCCGCTTTGCAGGTATATGGGCTGAACTATGGTCCACCTAATTCATATATCTTCTTTCCTTCAATCTGCTTGTGAACATAAACTACTGAGATTACTCTTCTATACACTACATGAAACTTCTACCGTCCCTCAGTATTTTGCCAATGTCCTTCGTGTTACAAAAAGCACAGTGATGAAATTTCTCACAGACTTAACAATTTGTGGTCAATATCATAATGGAATTTCAACAAAATAAGACAATGCTTTAATATTATTTTGATATTTTTACTACATCAACCCAATTTTTAAAAAGTCACAAATATACATACTAAAGTATAGAAATCACCAAAGAATTTTGTTAAGATGCAGTAACATTATGACAACAGCAAATGACTGCTTTAAATCCATGAAAAGTGAGAACACTGAAAGTGACTAGTGGTGCAAACATAAAATGCTTGCAATATATTCTCATTAATAACTAAAACTAATGTGTAGAAGGTAGTATACCGTTGCAACGCTCTTGAAATAATGCAGAAAAGTTACATTCTTCTTGCATTTGTACCAATATCTAACTTTTGTTTTCACCCACTTTTTCAGTGTCTTAATATACGTTCTATGCCAAACTTTGTGGACATGAGCATGTTGAAAATTTTCACCCAGACTGTGAGCGAGTAGCTTTAATCTATTCAAGGGATACAAAATGCTCTTAACCTCACAACGGATAATATTCTGCAAGTGTTTCTCAGTAAATAATCAGATTTGTACCGCGAAATATGCATGGGTTCTGCAGTCAATATCTTGCGCGATATTACAGGCGCATTATCAATCCGCGAATAATAAGAACGAGGTTATCTTTCACGATGCAACGCTAAACATCTTTGTGTTGCATATTCTTTTTACTTATAAAAAATAATGATGTTTGGCTATAGTAAATTTCAAAATGATATAACGCATCCACGTTAATATTGAAACTATTTCAATTAAAAACAGCTAAATATATCAATATATCAGTATATCATAATTTTAAATTTCATAAATTTGATACGTTCAACGTGTACCTATAATGTAACTTTTGATTTAAGACCCACCAAACCTTGTAATCTGCTTTCTCCTCCCACATGAACTTCGTAAAAATAATACTGGTACAATACAGATAAACTACAAGGTGACAATGTAGGCCCTTCCTGAAATAATGTGCTTTCATAACTTCATCTGCAAACGTACTCAGTCAGTTTATTTTTCAGTATAGTTTTTCAAAATATACATGAATGTAGAATCAAAGTGTGGTCTAAACTCAATACACTACTACTGAGTATGCTTATTACTAACTTCATTCAAGCCCGCCCGCTTAGCTCAATGGGGAGAGCACAGATCTACGGATCGCGGAGTGGCGAGTTCGAGCCCTGGGCGAGGCGTATGTTCTCCGTGACTATTTGATAAAGACATTGCGCCTGAAATCATTCGTCCTCTACCTCTGATTCATGTAGGGAAGTTGGCAGTTACTTGCGGAGAACAGGTTTGTACTGGTACAGAATCCAAGAACGCTGGTTAGGTTAACTGCCCGCTGTTACATAACTGAAATACTGTTGAAAAACGCGTTAAACCAAAACAAACAAAACTAACATCATTCAGTAAAGTGTTTAGACATTAAACAAATTGTCTTGTCCTTATATACGCCACTGTCACATTGTAATTTGAAACTTGTATTTTAAGTAGCTCTAGGTACTTGCACTTTTTCATGCAAGTCATGTATAATTACTAAAATGGGAATACAAAATAATACAGTTATTCTGTAGCGCTTCTTTAAAGGAACGTTACGGTTAAATTTATATACTTCTGAAAGTTATCGGTGATATGTTTGATTACAATCAAATAACCAGTAACCATTGTGTCCAATTTTTAATCAAATTTGTCAACATCTGGCAGAGATACAAACAAAACATACAGATGTGATTGAGTGTAGTATTGAATCTGTAGCTAATGATTTGATTAATGTTATGTACTGTTGGCACCAAACAGGAAGTGACTTCTCAGTATTACTTAAGAAGTAGTCTAAAATGTAGTCTATGTTGTACAGATGAAGTGTGATATAATTTAATATAAGGATGTGAAGGTTATATTTTTGGTTAAGAAAAATTGCTAAATGTATTGTGCAAAGATCTAGCACACTTCCATTGTGAATTTCCAGGTTTTTCTTGTATTCATTGAGTAAATATCTACAAACGCGTTATTTTCTCAACAGCATTGATTCATGGAAGCATTTTCAGAGGGTGCTGGTTTTTCAAAACAGATTTTTTTCTTTATGTATCACTTCACTATATTGTTTTGTGTTTGATAAGAAGACATGTTATACTGACTGGCTGTACATATTTTTCATAATATCGAAATGCGCTAAGCAAAAAATTATGATGTCACAATTTTTACTTGAACGAATGTGTATGAAATCAAGAAGGAACTGAATTAGTAGACCATAACTTCAAGAGTTGAATACAGTAAGCTTTCTTGAATGCCTACATTCTGTTGCGTACAATCTTCCAATCACAAACACACGATTCCGTCTAGCTAAGCGGATTCTCAAATTAGTTATATTTAGCACATGGGTCATTTTAGAAGAACAGAACAGAACAGAACAGAATTTTATTGAGACTTGTACATCGTACATCGTCTAAACACCAACATTACAATATACATAGTCACGTTCATACAATTTTAAAGAAAGTAACAAACATGTTATTAAATAGAAAAGAGAAAACAATACCTAGACATATAACGTATAATCAAATATTATGTAATTAACAAAGGAAGTGAGAATACAATGACATGGGTTCTTTATAATGTATTATTAATAACTAAATTTCTTTTTTTTGATTGCCTCTTTGATATATTTACACACATTAATAAGCTCATCTTTGTTGGTCGAATTTAGTAGTGAATGGAACTTAAAAACTGATGGATTTACAAAACACTGTCGCTTAATATATTTTTTACGTATTTGCTGATAATATGGACAAATACAAATAAAATGAAATTCATCCTCTAAGTCTCGTTTATTACAACACAAACAATAACGTTCATTTCGTGGAATATTGTTACGTAAATATCTTCCCGTTTGTATTCTTAAAGGATGAGCAGAAAGTCTGTCTAACAAAATAAAATCTAAGACTTCGAGGTAGTACGTCTAAATAGCATTCATAATCATGACTTGTTTTAAACATTCTATACATATCTAGTACTGAACTATTATTGACACTTATATTCCATTCCTGTTTATATGTATCAATTATTCTTAAGCGAAAATCATGTATGAATTTATCAATATGAATAGTATCAGGTATATCAAACACATATGAAAATCCATAATCATTTAGTAACTTCTTAACATTTGATACCCAGTTTATACAACCACTATTACAATCGTCTAATGCCATATTGTATATTGTTTTAAGAATAATGTTATTACTATATACAAGTTTAAACCAATATTTAATAATTCTTACATATCTAACAATATATAGAGGGTATCTATCTAATTCTCCATACACTGCAGCATTACACATATTTATTTTGACTTGTAATAGTCTTTTACAAAACTTTAAATGTAAACGTTCTATCTCTTTAGATTTTGTATACCCCCATATTTCCGAAGCATAATTTAGTATCGAACCTAAAAAAGCGTCAAATAACTGACATAATATTTTAGGTTTTATATCAAATTGTTTACATTTAGCAGGGAAATGCTGTATTACTGCGTTCTATATTCTATAATAAACATTTAAATGACGATGGTATACACACTGAATCTAAATGACACCCAACATATGTAATATGTCTGCCAGGTTAACTACAACTACTTGATAATGCAAAACGATTTTGATTAACATGTTAGGCATTTTTGAATTAAGGAAAGGCTGCTTTTTGAAACTCGATATAATATTATGTTAGCATTGAGCCGGATACTCCGCCCCTCCCCTGTATAAATGTAAACACTACAAGGAGATAAAAAACCAAAACATTTTATATCGGATACGGATGACGTGAAAAAATTTAAGCAATGCGCATCATGAGCAAGTGTTGTTACATTTTCTGGTCCTTTGGGATCATGGAGTACATTCAATATCTTTGTAATAGAATTCCGCTTTTAAAAGCCAGTGCTAGGGGGCGTGAGAGGTGTTGCACTTTCGAATACATCTCATGAACAGACTCAGTCAAACCGAGTCTGCTATTATTTTGCTTGGTTGCATTCTATGCTTCCAAAGGAACATTTTACAGATTTTATTAATGAATTTGTTATATGCAGGTATAGATTTGACATGATCCAATCCAGCGAAATGAGTACCTCTCAAAGAAAAACAGCTTTCTATGGAAAAAGGAAACACAAAAAGAGGTACAATGTGTTTGCTGTCTTAACATACCACTTTCAAATTTAACTATTATTCGTAATTCGTAATTGGATATGCAATCATTACATATTAAAATTTTAAACAGCTATACTGTATGATGTAATTAAAGTTAGATTTCTTGCAGTATAACATGTGCCGGATCACCTGAACCACCAGTCAAAAACGCTAGATGTTTTCACTCTAAAAGAGTCCGGTTTCCAATAAAAGATAAATATAGTTCTTCAATTCAGGGAGTTTCATAATATACGGTCGGTGAAACGAAAGGTCAAAACATAACACTTGTGTTGTAATAAATGTTGGACAGTGGTAACCCAATAATATAACATTTATTTCCAGATATCTAAAAAATAAATATTTTTTTTTATTGTCGAATTCGAACAATCTGGAGTCCAGTCCCTTTAAGCCAAGTCTGGCCCGTGTACATGCATCAATATAACAGAACCACAGAAGAAATCACATTGAAAATATACAAGATGTTTAACCAAGTTGGTATCTAATATATCAATAGATGCACTCATCATACCAAGTATTTGTTACATCTGTGAAAGAGTGAGAGCCTGTAATATTATGACAAGTATCAACTATATAGTGTTACAAAATTACATAAATTTGTAATAACATTTATAAAGGATTGCTACATTGAATTCAAAACGTTCCCTTAATCAAACGCCTTGTATACATAGGCTGACAGTTTTGTTAGATCAGTCAAATTTTCAATTTTAATTAGATTAATGAACTTGATCTAATTAAGATGAAACCAATAGTATCTCCTACTGTACTTATACCTTAAATCAATATTAAGAGAGCATTCAATAATAAACTGGTATTCATCCTCTGATATATTACAAAATAAACATTTTCTCTGATCAAAAGGGACGCTTACATGTTGTTTCCATCTTCCCATCTGCCACTTTCATGTACATATGGCTCCTTTACTAAATTAAATAAATCCAGACAAAAAATGTACTTCTTACCAATAAAATGTCAACAACTATTACTACCTGCTAGTTGATTAGCCTAAGACATTCACGTCTTTCTAAATTTTAAACTTCTTTTGCATAAAATGACAATTCTAGATCATCATCTCAACAAAAATGGGTCTTCTTTATCTATTTTATCGAAAATAGTCCATTATGCGCCCTCAAAACAAACAGCCTGTAATTATTTTAGTTGTATTTATCAAGCAGAGTCCACTGAAGTTAAAACAGTTTAAAAGGGGTAAAACTGACGACGTAATACTACACACTGTATAACTAATAAAAGTATGTTAGTCACATACGTCTTCATGAGCATCACATGTGTCCGAGTCGTTTGTGAGCTCAAATTCTATGGGATAATGGTCACTAACTTCCAACGAAAATGTTTGGTTTAATTGAAATGCACTATCAAATTTATACACATTTGCGCTGCCACTGACCACACCTGTTTCGAACCCTTGACCTATAGACACGAACCTGTCGTATGCACAGTTGGTGTTTGCAACTGTTGTATCGGCCTCATCGCCTATCCACCAAGTATATAACGGATTACTTTTTATCGGTATAGTTTCCCATTTGTAGTTTGGAACATAGGAACAATCCGCATTGAAATCTCCCATGATCATTATATCGTCGATTTTCAGCTTTGTTTTAAGGAGGTAGGATACCTTGTTACAAGGGTAAATTCAAATTAGTTGAACAGCAGCATGTTTTTGTATTTCGTGTAATATGAAGTTTTAACTGCTACAATCTCAATTTCGTTTGTCTCTGTCCCTTCAAGTTCAATTTTTATCCAGGTTTGAAGAACATGACCCTCCAAAGGTATTTCATATTGAAAGAAGAAGGAAAATACGGATATTTAACACTTTTCAGGGTATTTTAGTTTCATTGATATCCGTAGAAGTCTGCATAATTGATAATTTTACTGGTATGCACGTTATCTTTCTAATATAAGCTTAAAATGTATATGTCGCGGGGCTCGTGTTTCCATGGTAACGCATTTTCTCTGATTTTTAAACAACTATGTATAAAAATAGGGATTTTCGACGGCTTCAGTGCCATTCTGTTAATGACCAACATGAAATATTTGGGTAATATTATTAGCAAAATACCAAGCACTTTACATGGTACCCTATTTTTCTTAAATTTTAAAGTAACCATGGCAACAGAGATGTTTAAAATAGCTTATATCTTGCTGTTTGTCGTAATTTCTTTAAAAAAAATATTGAATAAGATTATCTTTCTAGCTGATGTAGCTTTAAAACATATTATTTCTAACGTAGGTTACATTTTCGTGTTATTTGCATTTATTCAAACAAATTTCACAGCTTAGAATACGTACAGCAGTACCCTTCGTCTGCCATTTTTCATGGAAAAATCGTTCAGCGTGCTGCTATTATTCTCATGGATATTGTTGAAATGAAAATAAAAAGCCGAAGCTGTGTTTCTTAAATAGACCAGTGTCAACGCTTTTGAATTTTACATTTAGATACATAGGTCACGGGCTTCGTTTCCATGGTAACATCAATTCAATTCAAGAAACCACAATTTTCTACTGAAATTTAAACAATTTTAGATCTTAGTTTTAGTATGTAAGTAACAAATTATCAATGGAACCTGAAAAATAGGTATTACAAATCAAACTGCTAGACTTTTTATTTGAAAATGGCCGTAACAAGTAACCTTTCACCCAACTATATTCCAAATAACATTGGTTGCCATCATCCATTTTCTTACATTCCGCATAACATTTCAATATAACTACATAAAAGAAGCAAAATATTGATTATTATTCAGAGCAAAAGACTCATAAAAAATATTTCATCAAATAATGGTTATTTGAAAATAGTTAAAATAAAGAAAATGTACAGAATTACGTACTTTCAAGATAAAAGCTATTAATTTTGCGCGGTAACTGACACGTAACGTCATGACGTCAATGACGTCATTTTAAGGCAACATTGTTTTGAAGCGTTTCTGCTGCAATTTATTCATTATTTCTGCATTATTAAACCATAAAGCATCAGATCGAAGACAAATTCATGATTTGTTTTCAGAGGAATGAATATACAAACACATTTAGTTTGTTGTAAACGTCGTCGTAAATCGTCACATTAGCTTCCGGTTGGACATGCGCACATACAAATATGAAGGTAACCTACCTCCTTAATATCATCAAACACATTTTCTAGTGCTTGCAATTCTTTAACTGCATCTGACGGCGCAATGTGCAAACCTGCAAAGGCAAATCGTTTTAACTTTGTTGCTGAAGACTCAAACAAAACAACATACGGTTCTCTTTCAAATGTATCAACCTTAGTTGTGTCCGTATTTAGTGTTTCATCTCCATCATCATATACATAATCACGATCCACTTTTAAGCCCGACTTTTCTATATAGAGAAAGGCGTACTGTTCTTTGCTACTGCTTCGCCCAAGTCTCGGACTAAGTTTCATAGCGAATGTGTTTTCAGGACTTTTGTCATTGATTTTAGTTAACAACTCTTCTATTGCATCTCCGGATGCATCACGTATTTCCTGTATGAGAACGATGTCATACCTCATTATTATGTCCACAAGCACTTTTACCACGCTGGTCTTCGCCATTTTACTGTCTCCAAATATCCGCACGTTAAAGGCTCCTATTCTTAAATGACTCGTTTCTCTATGTGCTGAAAACGACGTATGTATTGGTGACACTAAAAGAGGTAAACACAAACATTGTAAATAATTGTTCCTCATGGTGTACCTCTTTCTTTCAGTCTCTCCTATTATATTTGATAATAGTGACTTCTACGAATAAATAATTATACGATCCTTCTTCCTTCCTTATAATCCGCAAATGACTATATTTGTAACTAGTATGTCAGTACTTTTATCGATCCTGTGAAACATTCGAGTGTTTGTATACAACTTATGCATATACATATCGTCTTTTATCGCTTTAAATAAACACCCTGGTAGTATGCAAAGGTTTATGCGTGTTCTTATGGGGTTATTACCCAAGAACGTTATACGGAAATATAAGTGTCAAAAACTCTGTACGATTACTTTATTGTTATCTCGTGTTAATTTCCCTTTGTGTAACCGACTTTTGCCCGGTGTTTACTTAAGGTAAATCACACTTCGAACGCAGAGAATGTTACCAAATAAAATAATGGCAGACTCTATTTTGTTGAGACTGCACAACATAAAAAATACCAGAAACATTAACAACAATAGGACCGGCTGGGTTATTCAAGACATGTTCTGTAATTAAATATTTGTAGTTCGTTTTTACTGAATCAAACCATTGATTATAATCATTAAATTTTGTTTTTGCACGGACACATGAACTGATCTAACTTCAAAATTATTATAAAGCGCGTATTTTATTGTGAGAAATTAAAATAAATCTAGTATGAATAATTTTCGTGAAACAGATATTTGGTAAACATGCACATATCTTTTTTTTTTATTTATTTATTTATTTTGTTTCGTTTATATTTTAATATTTACTATATGTGTTGTATAGAAAAAATAGATACAACAATGGTGAAAATTATCACGCGAGACTGTACGTGCAATCTAACGTTATTCACAAAACAATCATTAATAAAATGGCGTCGTTTAAAGATATCTTTCAAAATACGAGATTGAGGATCATTATATTGTAGCTAAAACTTTTTTTCTGACGGTAAAGAGTCAACATTGAATCGACACCAATTATTCATTTAAGGATATTCTAAATGTATTTTATAGGAAGGCAAATTACAATATAACTTTGGCGGGTCTTAAGATTTTTGAGTTCTTTTTGCGCACGTTTAGATGGGCATTAACCATATAGGGGATTCTAGTGAATACAGAATTGGTTACTGAAGATGGGTGGGTAAGAACATGCATAAATTAATTAAAGTCGTACGATAACGGCTAACCGTGATAAGTTTTAAGTACTATAATGGAAGATAATTCAGTAATGTCTTGCCAATGGTTTTATGCATATTGTCTCTCTTCCTCTTGTACTCGGATTCAATCGTTACAACATTTATTTTAATTTCAATGCATGGTCTTTATTGTTTCACTTTTGTAGTACAATTTAGAACAAGACCAGCGTTCATCGATGTTCTTACACTTAAAAAAGTATAAAATCAATTCCTATAGGACTGATTATAACGCATTGTAACAAATAAAACTCTTCGCATCTTTTCTTTTCCCTTTTATATTCTAATCTTAAATAATTTTGTCCTTTTTCTTCTATAACTGGAGCCGGGACAGACTTTTCAGAGACGGCGAATGTTAACACATAGAACTTATTTGAACTTAATTATTCTCTGACTAATTCATCTAAATAATCGACTGAACATGAAGAAAAAATATTATTTCATTGTCTAAATTTTTATGCGTCACTTTTTATGATATTACATTATTTCGTGCTTTGTACATGTAGATGCATGAATTGTACTAAAACGTGATTAAAAGATAATGAAAAATAGTGATATCGTCTACAGTCGTTTTACAATTACATCTAATTATAGCTTGAATACTAAAGTAACTCGAGCGTTCAGAACCGTTTATACCGTGAGGCACATGTACTCCGCTGTAACTCGGAGTACCAGAAATTCTCCACCAAATACACCGTTCTCTCTCCTTTGTTCCTACCAAAATGTTACAAAAACATCCAAAATGTAATTTAAACAAAAACCTGTCCTTAATACGTCAATTTTAAATCAAAAGTTTGTGTTCCATAACCTCTCTAGTGCTTGTTCCTCAAGTGTAGTTAGACCTACATACATTGAAGTTGTGTCTACAACATACTGTTCGTATGGCACGTAATAAATGCAGCAAGGGACGAAAACAATTCATTTGAATAGAAATCACCGTTTTGAACATCGCCCCTTTCGAAGTCATCAACAGCCCAGATATACGGATATGTTTTTGTGGGTTTTTGTGCGACATAGCCTGGCTCCCTGGCTGAATGGTTACATTTTATACATACTGCACAAATTGTAAGTATGATGTAAGCCTCTAAAATAATGCCTTTTCATCTGATGGTCAAAATTGGAATAACATTTTGCAGTAACTTTCATTGTTTATAAAGAAGACTAAAATTTAGGAGTATGACATAACAAACAAAGGGACGGTAGCCAGTCTAGCCTCTACAAGGAAACAGCCGTATATATTTTGCATAAACCAATTACATTCGCTCTAATTTACAAAATATTGTTTTCGTCTGAACAAAATTATGATAGTAGATATATTTTGCGAAAAAAAAATATATTCATTTTTTATTTCATTAACACTTTTTATCGAATGTACATTTTTATTAAACATCGATATTTATACATTCAGATTTTTATCGGTTAGAACGATTATCATCGAATTATAGAACAACTCTCTGTTCTTATTTTGATTTAAAAGATTGAATAAATATACTGATAATAGAATATCGCAACATTTGATATGCTATTGACGCCATGTTCAACATTGAAGAATTGAATGCTGTATATTGCTTACTTCCATGACAATTTGAACTGTGTGTAGTTGTGACAATATATGGAAAAAACGGTATTTCTTACATAGGTCAAAAGAAAACTATCGCTTATTCAACCTATTCCGCATCTTTAAATATTTGATATTATATTGATTTCATTTACTCAATGGGTGAAAACAGAAACTGAATAGTTTTTCTTTTACTTGAATGTTATTGATAAGAATTTATTTCCGAATGTTAACTTCAGCCACCTTGGACAACTTCTCCATTGTTGTAAACGAAAATGGTTACTTATTTTTGTCACAAAATTTGTATACATGTGTCGTTGTTTACAAGTTTCCACATGGACTTATTTTGTCCAAACTTGCTCAAACGTAGCAGCATATTTACTTGAACTATGACTGTACAATGTACAAGTACTCTTTATCTATAAATATATATAGAGAGAGATTGCCGACCGCATTATGCTACTGACAGCCTTTGACCGAAAAAAATCTGTTTCAATTTAAATCAAATACAAGAAATGGTTTACAGAGATAATGTGGAGACAATGACCTTAAGTAGAAATCTAGTACAAATAGTGAGCCTTTTTGGAAAATCGGATGGCCGAAAGAAGGATGTCCCCTTATAAACCCAGTTCATAAACTGATATGACAAAAAAAACTTGTCAAGGTTATATTGTTCAACAACGAAGCTATCTGATACCGTAATGACGCATTGCATCTATAGAGACAGGTATGCACGCAGTACAGTTTTGACTAAAGTACTGAAATTTCTGCGTATTCTGCGTATTCTGCGTAGAGAAAATGTGTTTTCAAATAATAGCAATATTTATGGAGAGTCTGTATTATTTACCTTTAGTCATATTACGGCACATATAACATTTTTTCCTTATGAACAATCTAGTATTTATTCAATTATTGAGTACTAATTATACTGCTCTTTTCTTAGATTTGTCATAAAATGAATTACTTTCTTTATGAAAATGTAGGTGAATATCCAAGTATATGGACCTTAACTTGGTGATATTCGCCTCGGAATCCCGGGCGCTTAGTCCATAGACTTAGATATTCAGTATGTTAAGATAACTATTATCTGATAAATTCTGTGAAACAGAAGGAATCAAAGCGCTGAAAGCACAGGCTGTAACAGTCAAAGTCACTTCCATGAAAGAGTATAACATTCAAACCATTTGCATCAATGTTACATTATACAATAGAAATTCTGCTCTGACTAAACCCACCAAGTGTCTTGAAACACATTGACGGGCTGGGCAAGGCAACCCTTCATCGGCTTGATTAAAATTTACTATAATGGTACCAAAGAGAAATACAGTGTCTGTTTTATTAAAAGCACAAATATTCACAAAAAGGATTATAGATATTAGAAATATGAGATCAAAGTTTTTTACTCAAATTAACTAGGCATACCGTACATCTAGCAGATTAAAATGTTGCAACCGTATATTATGGGCTAGACATACGTCAAAGAAGAACTTATTACATTTTGCTAGAAGAAAATGCTATTTTTAAGATGCCAGTGTGTCATAGTTTCTCTTTCAATTTTCTAAAGATATACACCATTAAAAAGCTTTTCAAACACATATAATTTAATATATTTTCTTTTATCATGTGCATTGAAACGATTGTTGAACCTGACCAGAAACGTTTACATAGAAATTATGTATAGAGATAAGCGGTCGGTATACTCGTAAATAATCAATAAAAGTAGTGCGGAAATAGAACGGCTGATTAATCTGCTTCATTGAAACCTGTCATATTGATATTCTTGAAGTCTCCAGAATACAATAGTAATAGGTTTCACCGCTTCGCGGTTTGAACCAAAGAGCTATAAAAAAAGGTTATACTTCTTTGTTTCAACCTAAAATTCAGATTTATATGTTTACCACTGCAAGATTTTCTGTAATATCATTTGTTCTATTGTATCAACCATGCTATTGTATGTACTCATAGTTACTATTTTGACCAAGTCAAATTAAACTTAACAATACCTTTGACTTCTAGAACGTTAACGAGCACATTGTGCTTATGTGACCTAAAACAGCAAGTACGTACAGGGTTGTCGGCAAATCATATCTTTGATCCGGTCAAAAAAAGACTAGCAACTAGATGTTAATTCATTACTTCGCCCTATTCTTTTCCATTGAAACTTTTGACGTTCATTTCGTATGAATAGGTTAGAGACCACAAATCGTTTTCCCATAGACTTACATTGTAACATTATGGCGTGTACGACCTTCCATACATCGAAACATATCTAATTACAAATTTTTCAAGAACTATCTTAGTTCTACCAAAATATCGGACGAAAAACATATGAATAATGATACTTTATTTAAGTAATTTTCGTGTGAATGAGTTGACCCCCTGTTTACATCATTGACATGGCGGGAGAAATTCGTTTGATAAAACTTTTTTTCAATACACATAAAATGTAGCAAATTTTGTCAAAATGTATAATAAAATACTGTAAATGCAGTGAAAAATATCAATTTTGAAAAAATAATCACTTCCTGGGTTAGTTTACATGACTGACCAATCAGAACGCACAGACGTTACCTTATTCCCAGGTATACACTTTAAAACGTCATTCCCAGTAAGTTCCTGGTACTTTTTTTAATTGGTGGTCTCTGACCTATAGATGAATGTTTCGTATCACATTTTCCAATTTTACAGTGATATTGTGAAACATGATCCAATACCAAATGCCGAAAAAAATAACTTCTTTTCTTAAAGAGCATTCGATTCGCGCCATTTTGGAACTTTGGTGAAACAAAAATAAAAGGCATCTTAAATCATTGTTTACAACTGAAACCCGTTTTAAAATCACAGGAAAAGAAGGGATTCGACAACTAGTAGGCAGGTTGGCGCCTATTGTATGATTCTTTCTGTAAAGATGTTTTATTTGATGTTTTGCTACTGCCTGAAATGATATGTATGTGCTATTATTCTACCGTATTGGCAACAACATTTAGGGGATTCACATATTTCTGGGACTTTTTGCAATTGTCCATATAGCCGCTAAGCCAAAAATGGACCAAGTCTTAAGTCCTGACGGATCGAGTTGACAAAAACAAGTTTTGTTGGTTATATGCTTCATAGTTTCTGCAAACCTCAATAGTGGTAAAAAATATTTAATTATTTTGTAAGTTTGTAGATAATTTTTATTTTGGTTTTGTTTCAATGATATTGAAAATGCGTTGCATATCAACAGGCATTGACCTCAAAAGATAATTTAAAATCTGTTTTTAGCATTCCTCGAAAACTGGTATCTTGATAATAGCTTTTTTGAAGTCGTTCTATTTATAGCTTTAACAGGACGAAATTGTGAAACAGATGTGTCACGAACTGTCACGATTATAATTATGTTTTGAAAGAGAATCATAAAGAGGAGCATAGTTCGTCAGAAGCAAGTAGGCACAAGAAAAAGATACTGGATACCCTGGTGGCCGACTTAATAATTTCTTTATAATAGTGCCACAGGAGTCGGATGTATATACCTTCAAAGGGTAAATTTCTTCGATATATCATTCTATTTTAAATTATTTTAGTCAAAAATAAATTACAAATGAAGTTTGTATAGAACAATTAGAAACCAGATTCTTCTTTCCTAGTTTAATATTCTATGGAATAAGAATTATACGCTTTAGTTACATTCACGCATTTCCGTATTCCACCAATAGCTAGTCAGTACTCAGATTTTTCATTGTCTATTTATTCGCTGTTGTATTAGCTATATGAATAAAACATCTCATATAATCAATACTGCCGGGAGACTATACGATCCCATTTAATTATTTCTGCCTTTACAATGGCTGCATTTTACAAGAATAAATGTTAGAGTTAGCTAAAATCTATGAAAAAGAAACCTGGATAACACTGTTTGTCAATAGCATAATTTGTTTTACATTAAAAGAAGAGTACCGCATATAACAACACAGTAATGATAATGTTCATATTAAAACAGTTACATGAAACACATTTTTGAACATGCAAAGTATATATATTTAATAGATATTAAGTTCCAACTTACATACACACATAAAGGTAACAACACAAACATAACACGAGTGTGTGCTTTATTCACAGGTATCTACAGCACTTAACAGCGATATTATATCAAAGCTACAATGCAAAAACAGCTAGATTGTCGGGTAAGAACATTATTTCGTTTTCGTCACTTTTGTGGTATTAACAAAATACCTTGCCCTATCAGGAGTGAGATAGATTAGAACTAAAGACAAAGCTGTGTTTAAGTTAATTTTCATTTGCCAATCCATACAGTTTTTGTCAATTTAAGTAGGTTTTATAAATGTAAGTAGGTTTTGTCGATTTAAGTACCAATATTAGTCGGAAACCAACAATTATTTCAACAGCAAGAGCTGGACGAATTATTACACTTAACAAAATATCTAATTGCTTACCTCCAGTTACGAATACTTTCCATTAGATGATCCAGATATCAATAAAGTTACATCATACCTTATAAAAAAACTAACTTGATTTAAGCATTTATGGCATTCATATAGTTCCAGTGGATGTAACTAAACTTCAGGATATTCCCTTATTAAACTATAGCAATTTTAACATTAAAAATATTTTGGTTAGTTATGAAATGACAGTGTCACTTTCAGACAGTAAACTGTCTAAGACTT
This sequence comes from Mercenaria mercenaria, assembly GCF_021730395.1. Taxonomy (NCBI): domain Eukaryota; kingdom Metazoa; phylum Mollusca; class Bivalvia; order Venerida; family Veneridae; genus Mercenaria; species Mercenaria mercenaria. Next base: position 84,919,376 of record NC_069362.1, on the reverse strand, counting down.
CATCCTAATTGGAAATATAAACAACTCGATTGAACTGATAAATCATTAACTTTTGGCAATGTGACACATCTCAATTTTCGAAAGTCCAGCCTGACCTTTTAGAAATTTTGTTAAGTGTTTTTGTCTGAGTGCCATAAGATGAAGGTTACTGATATGGAACAAATTGTTTTGCAGAAACAATCGGAATATCTTATATATTCGCGACAAGAATCGAGTGACGAAGGACTTGATAACAGCCGTCAAACTCAAGACGATGTTTTACAAGAGGTTAGAGAACGATACACCAGTTTATACGAAAAGAGTGTTTTCCCCACTTCTGATAAAACTATATTGAAAGAATCGGAAATAAAACAAAGAATAGAATCTGCAGTAAGTCCTCACCCTAACGATACGTCTGAAGACATCAGATGTGCGAGTTGTTCAGATCAAACAAGGGTAGAATGCGTTTCAAGATTAAAGAAAGCTCAACATATCTGTCTGCCGGGCAACTATTCAAAGAAGAATATAAAACTGCTTCGGAAACAGGTTCACCTTTACAAACACCACGCTATAGTCACAAATGTAAGTTACATAACGGAAACAAAAGTGAAGATGACCATTATACATTTCCATTCGGGAAGAGACGGATTGCATATTGAAGAGACAACAGACGTGTACGACTTGACATATGACGAGATTTACATCGTTAACTATACAGCAACTTCAATCAATTCTCCCGACACAGTTATCGAACGAGCAAAAAGAATTCTATCACAAAACAAAAAGGGAAAATTTGGCAAGTATGATGCCTTTTCATGCAACTGTGAACATTTTGCCACTTGGTGTGTGATAGGAAAGGAAGAATGTTTTCAGACTGAAGAGATAATGCAAAAACTCAAAACAGCTATATGTTCTGTATTCGGAAATGGGAGTTACATCGCAAAAGTACTGGTAAAGGCGATAAATACATCAGCTGATGAAATTGCCTCCACTCTAACATCAAAGATTAATATTCCTGAGTTTGTTTTGGGTGGTACAGTTGTTCTGTACCTGCTATATTGTATCTTTAAGACAGTACAGTACATGAGCGAGCACAAGGACAGAACGCTTTGTGCCAGTTGCAAGGGGCGAAAACTTCAAGAACTATGGCTGGAATTTGGAGTGTTTTTAGGGACTTCTGCTGTTTCTTACATCGTACTAAACTTCTTACTGCCTCTTATGACAACTGCCGTAGGAGTACCTTTCATGTTCCTGGTTCTTTTGCTATCACTGGCGCTACAGTTGTCAGTTCCTACCATACTGAATGCTTTGCGGAGACCATTTTCATGTGAGAAGAAGATTGTTGAGCGGATATCAGAGGTTGAAGTCGGAGATATAATTTCATTTCCGTATTACAACTTTTATCATGATATGGTAGTTACTGAAGTTCATGAATGTGCTAAAAACCCATCGAAAGGAAAATTGCGTTGTGTGCATTATGGTTTGCCTTCTCTTCTCGGAAGACGGGTGGTTATAGAGGATTATTTCGACATTGACCTTCAAAACACAATGTATCTGCTTGACATGAAACATCTTAAGACTTATTCTCAGGAAAAAGTCGTCACACGTGCAAGAAAAAGGCTCGGTGAACGGAAATGGTCTGCACTATCAAATCGGTCCGATCACATGTGCTTCTGGGCCAAACTAGACCTACGACCTATGGATGTGATTAAGGTATGTGACTCCAGGACCATCAGAGAATCTAAATGCAAGGAGGTAAGCACTCTCATAATTGACGTACATCTGATGCACGAAATAGAACCAGGAGACGTTGTCAATTACAAGGGCACGACTGGTATACTAGTGGACATGCGAAGTTTGGATAAAGATGTAGGGCGTGAATTCGAAATGACATTGGTCGTTTACGACGCATTTTGGTATGTCCGTAGAAGGATGTACAAAGTCGATTTGAACAAAAGCGGAATTGTTCTTAGCATATACCATAAAATTCATTGTCATACAAAAGCCATCCGTGTACAACGGGCTAAACAGAAAGTGGACACATACGGTATCCGTTGGACAACGGCAGGCTTCATAGAAGATATAATTATGTTACAAACTTAAGTCGTACTAAACTGAGACTGAATTGATCATCAAGTGGTATAAACATTTCTTTTCACTTCTAATGCAAAACTGAAAACCACCGTCCATGCAAACAAAAAGTGCTATGTTATTATTGAATATAGGAGTATATGTACAAATTAAATCCTACACTAAGACAGTTCTGATTAATCATAATACAGTTATTATAGTGCATACTATTTGATAGCAGTTATCCATCACTAATTTCGGTACCATAAGCGTTACACAAAGTCACGCAAGAAAATAAATTGTATATTTCAATAAAATTTGAACGTGTAATGAACGAATTTTATATATTGCAATGAAAGATATCAGACAAATTAATCAAGTCCATTTACAAGCAAAACAATGCTTATCTGTGCATGAGTTTCAATCGTTATTTTTTTCTGTAACGTTGTCGAAAGCATAAAATATGCTGATTTTCTCTGCAAGACAATGTGACTGGTACACGATGGAAGATAAATTACCACTTGTTCAATAGCCATAGTACCCATTTACTGAACTTTGGGTTGTAGGTGAGAAATGCGCGATTGAAATGGATAAGTACATTTTTCCGTTCATGACCATGGTACTGACAATACATCTAGGTGTAAGGTATAAAATATACAGTGGGTATGTTTTTCTGGCCTGGTGCCAGTGGTATAATGTACTCCTTTAGTAAATTCAAAACACAAATTTATTTGTTCATCGATGTTACTTTTTATTACCAATTTTCTAGAAACAGGTAAAATTTCGTTTGAAATACCCTCCACTTATTTAATCAGTTAAGTATCATTTTTTTGAACACATGCATATAGAGACTAATAGGTTAGTGCCGTAGATGAGAAAGTTTATCTGGCGAGGTGAAGGAGGTTATCGGGTGAGCCGAAGGCGAACCTGATAACGTCCGGAGCCGAGCCAGATAAACTTTCTCCATCTTAGGCACGAACCTATTATTCTATTTATCTTGTCATTACTTCATTTTCCGATATTTGGCAATTTATTTTACAAAAATAAATGTGCGACAACCGTTTTAATGACGTCATATTCGTAATGACGTCACTTATAAAATGACGTAATCACCGACAAAATCGCAATAACTTCTTCGTTTTTGAATAAAAACTCATTATTTGACCACTCATTTTCTTAGTTCGGACAATTCCAACACAATGATGATGGTTTCAATGCAAAATTTCTTATGACAACAATATCGATCATAAGGTCACATGATCAACTGACCGTATATCACTGGTCACGTGTCAACTGACGGTATATCAAGAAAGATATACGGCAACCTGATATCGGGTCGAAAATACTGCAAGTGACAGGATAAAAGTGTTTATGTTGTTTATTTATGACTTGCATACTTAATCTAATCAGGAAGGTCTAATGTATCAGTTGTTCCAGAAAGTTGTATAATGTTTATTTACCGCCTAGATCTATTACATGTATTTTTGTTTTGAAATTGTTCAATGCTATTCATATTACGCGGTTACTCGAAAGAAGTAGGAAAGACTTTCTACAGAATTTATTGTATTTTGAAGCCCTGTATTACATACACTTTTATTGTCAAGGGTATTAAAGTAGACAGATGTGTTTGAATAATAATGTACCAATGCCAGTGTTGAAAAAGTGTTTTCCGTAATGACAAGCTATATCAAATTTTACAAAAACAGAAGAAAAGTTGCGAAGGCAGTATTCAATGATTAAGAATACAAAGTTTCAGCAATTTCGAAATTATGTTTTTTTCTATATTGCATAAAAATAAATACAAAACAAGAGCTCGTAGAACACGAAATGCCCCCACCCCCACCCCCACCCTTGATGCATTCAGTAATTGCACAAGGAACAGAAATTATTTGGTCACTGTACACACAAGTTTTACTGTTTTGGGTCTATGTGACATTGACCTTCGACCTATTGACCTCAAAATCAATAGGGATCATTTGCTGTCAAGATCAACATCCCTATTAGGTTTCGTAATCTTAGGCCCAAGCGTTCTTAAGTTATCGTCCGGAAACGGGTTAACTGTCCCGGGTCAGGGTGACTTTGACCTTTGACCTACTGATCTCAAAATCAATAGGGGTCATCTGCTGATCATGATCAACCTCCCTATCATTTTCTTATCCTAGGCTTAAGCGTTCTCAAGTTCTCGTCCGGAAACGGTGTAACTGTTTCGGGTCACTGTGACCTTGACCTTTGGCCTACTGGCGTCAAAATCAATAGAAGTCATGACCAACCAATCAACTTCCATGATCCTAGGCCAAAGCGTTCTTGAGTTATCATCCGGAAATCATTTCACTGTTCCGGGTCACTGTGACCTTGATCTTTGACCTACTGATCTCAAAATCAATAAGTGTCATCTGCTGATTATGGTCAACCTTCCTATCAGGTTTCGTGAATCTAGGTATTAGCGGTCTCAAGTTATCGTCCAGAAACGGTTTAACTGTTTCAGATCACTGTGACCTTGACCTTTGACTTACTGACCTAAAAAACTATAGGGGTCATGTGCTGTCATGACCAGCCTTTATTTCAACTTTTATGATCCTAGGCCTTAGCGTTCTGGAAACCGTGTAACTGTTCCCGGTCGCTGTGACCTTGACCTTTGACTTATTAACATCAAAATAAATAGGGGTTATTTGCTGGTCACCTCCCTATTAACTTTCACGATCCTAGGCCCAAGCGTTCATGAGTATTCATCCGGAAACCGTTTCACTGTCCCACTCACTGTGACCTTGACCTTTGATCGATTGACCTCAAAATCTATAGGGGTCATCTGCTGGTCATGACCAACCTTCCTATCAACTTCCATGATCCTAGGCCCAAGCGTACTTGAGTTATAATCCGGAAACTGTTTAACTGTTCCTGGTCATCTGCTGGTCATGCCCAACCTCACTTCCATGATCCTAGGCCTAAGCGTTCTTGAGTTTTCATCCGGAAACCGTGTAACTGTTCCTGGTCACTGTGATCTTGACCTTTGACCTATTGACCTCAAAATCAATAGGAGTCATCTGCTGGTCATGACCAATCTTTCTATCAACTTCCATGGTCCTAGGCCTAAGCGTTCTTGAGTTATCATCCGGAAACCGTTTAATTGTTCCTGGTCACTGTGACCTTGACCTACTGATCTGTATATCAATAGTGGCCATGTGCTGGCTATGATCAACCTCCCTATCAAGTTTCGTGATCCTAGGCCTTAGCGTTCTTGAGTTATCATCCTGAAACGGTGTAACTGTTCCCGGTCGCTGTGACCTTGACCTTTGACTTATTAACATCAAAATAAATAGGGGTTATTTGCTGGTCACCTCCCCATTAACTTTCATGATCCTAGGCCCAAGCGTTCGTGAGTAATCATCCGGAAACCGTTTCACTGTCCCGCTCACTGTGACCGTGACCTTTGATCTATTGACCTCAAAATCTATAGGGGTCATCTGCTGGTCATGACCAACCTTCCTATCAACTTCCATGATCCTAGGCCCAAGCGTACTTGAGTTATAATCCGGAAACCGTTTAACTGTTCCTGGTCATCTGCTGGTCATGCCCAACCTCACTTCCATGATCCTTGGCCTAAGCGTTCTTGAGGTATCATCCGGAAACCGTGTAACTGTTCCTGGTCACTGTGATCTTGACCTTTGGCCTATTGACCTCAAAATCAATAGGAGTCATCTGCTGGTCATGACCAATCTTTCTATCAACTTCCATGATCCTAGGCCTAAGCGTTCTTGAGTTATCATCCGGAAACCGTTTAATTGTTCCTGGTCACTGTGACCTTGACCTTTGACCTACTGATCTGTGTATCAATAGGGGTCATGTGCTGGCTATAATCAACCTCCCTATCAAGTTTCGATATCCTAGGCCAAAGCGTTCTTGAGTTGTTATGTCTACATACCGAAAGACCGACCGACAGACCGACCAACATCTGCAAAACAAAATACCCCTCTTTCTTCGAAAGGGAGCATAATTAAAAACAATGAAGTGATTTTCTATCAACTTTCAGAACCTCTATGACGATATATGTCAAAACTATTCACATTTATGTACATTTCATGGTAAAATCACTTGAAAGTGTATTGTTTAGGTTTGTGCACTTAGAGAATATGTTCGAAAATACGGATATGTTTATGCATGTCGAAATCATGTTAATGCAACGACATCTGAGACCGTATGAGAACACTTCATACTGATATATTTTTCTCATTATCTGATAGAAACTCGTGAAATGTTGTCCTAGTAGTTATAAATACATCTGCTATCCTATTGCACTTGAAGTTGAAATAAACTACTGTAGTTATGGATGCGTATTTGTATTTTATAATATCTGTTAAAATTTATCTGTGACACCAAATGCAAAGTTTGCCAGGTTAAATCCAATTAAATGGGTTGTGACGGATATCTCTTTTTAGCTGTTTCCACACTTTACTTCATTATTTACTTAATTTTGTCAATTTTATACATTTACTTATCTTGAGCTGTTTTGATTTTATTCGATTTTAGTCGTTCGTCATTTATATTTCAAATTACGTTATATTTTTGAATATTTTATGTGCATGTGCGTTATATTCTGCAGATAATATTTACATATTTTATGTAGTTACTAGGAATGAATTTCGAGCGGTCAGAATGACCCTCATTGCACGAAATACCCAAGCTGTTAAACTTGAATAAGAAGTGCACGGTTAGCATATAAGATGGTTGGATGCCTGTCAACAAATAGGTTACTACACCATATCCTAAAGTAAACTTTATCAAACGGAGACACAATGTTTATGAACGTAGATCAAACTAGTAAGACAAGAGTTATGATCCTTAAATTATGCAAATAGGAACAATCCCATAGGACAAGAATGTTTCTGCTGTGTGATATTATGACACAGACGTGAGATAATTACTTTTACGGTTGATGTCTAAATCTACCAAGAGACATATCGCCTTGTTGGAAGTTGTTTTGCCAAGGCATTGGATATTTAAATATCCATCCATACAAAACATAAAGCCTGGACAGAAAAACGATGAAAAATCTGCCACACTGCCTTTAAGTCTTGTACAGGGACGGACCGATTTCTAATGTTTGCAAAACTTGTGGTACAACCCTTTTGTATTATAGCACATTTGCAAAGTTACTGAATATTTCTTAATGTACAATAGTATTATATATGTCTTGTTGTAATGATAGTTTGCTGTTGTATATAAATTTACATAACGTATCTGTATATTATTGTCTTGATGTACATTTACCATAATGTCTTGTGTGATAATTACAATAAAATATGATTAAACTAAGACTTGTACAGAATAGAAAAGGATGGACAATGTGTATTTGTATATTCACTGATGCATTGAGATGTTACATTTAAATCAGGATATTCCAAACATACAGCTAGCATATTCTTTTTTTCCTTTTTCACCTATCCTATTCATATTTAGACAGAAATATTCCGATAAATAAGTTCCCGATAAATAAACTTCCGCGGCAAAGTGGATGAACTTGCAATCTAGCAGATCTAGGGTTATGTCCTTGACTTATACGAAAGACACGCACATTTTTCTTAAATTTCAATAATCAAGGGAGAGAATTCTTGAAAATTCTCGTTAAAAGCTGATCTTGCTTATGTAGTTTTAGGGTACATTTACACTACTTAGTTATAGAAACGGCTGATTTGGCAGAGTGTACATCTTAGTTGTTCAGGGTTCAAGTCCCGGTCAAGCATTAAAGAAGTTATTAAACTGTTCCACTGTTCTGTTATAGAACAGAGTATTGGACTATGTATAGTAATCCTTGTCAATGAAATATCGATGAAGTCTTTTTTTCTCCTTGTTTGGATTTTATTTCCCTGCTTCTCCTATTATTCTATCATACTAATCTACAGTCAAGGTGCAAAATAACCACAAACAATATAAAGCTCCACATATTCATTAAGAACAGTAGCAAGATAGACCATGTTCATACCCTTACAAATATGGCAGAAACAAGAAGTACTTATAATCATGCATATTTTCTATATTTAACTTCCTGGTGATTTACATGACTATTGGATCGGATAAGTTAATTTGTTTAATATTATAAGTGATTATGAGTTTAGGTGCAAATAGGTCCCATTGATCAGATTATTCTTATACCCCAGAAGACAAATATAGGAATGTGGTCGGTCGATCAAGCGGTTTGTCATGTAATCGGTGGTTTGCGAAGCGAACTATTTCCAGGGTTTAGTGATTCAAACTTCGAATAGGTAATCACAGTGAAGTTTAGTTTTGCGAAACTTCTTTTGGTAGAAGGGTGGATGTTGACACCGGCACACCAATACCATCTTAAGTTTGCGAAAAGGTTTAGAGCGCCAGCCGTGGTCCAAAACCTTATGTTCAGCTTGATACAGTAGCCTATAACTAGTCCTATAAAATCTACTTGAAAAATGCATGTATTATATTGAACCCGCACGTCACTTGTTACTTATTCGGCTGCGAATTAGTAACGGATGAAATATCATCAGATGAAGTCGCAAATGGACCAAACTTATGTTCAGTATGATTTAGTTAGCTATAATAAGTCGTATAAACCTGATTCTGAACATGTCTGTATTATATTTAGCCCGTACGCTACTTATTACCTATTCGGACACGATCATGTAAAACACGAAGAAGCACCAGATGAAGTCCCAACATTATGTTCAGTAGGATGCAGTAATCTATGATTTTGAACATGTCTGAAATGTATTAACCCTCACATTACTTGTTACTTATTCGGCCGCTAAAATACCACCAGATGAAGTCGCAAATCGAACGCACTTATGTTCAGGACGATTAAGTAAGCTATGACAAGTCATATAAATCTGGTGTAATTTTGAATTATATTCAACCCATGCGTTACTTATTACTTATATGGGCACGAATATGTGAAACATGTACAAGCACCAGATGCTGTCCCAAATCTTATATTCAGCAAGATTCAGTAGCCTTTAACAAGTCCTATAAAACCGATTTTGAACATGTCTGAATTATATTGAACCCGTACGTTACTTGTTACTTACGCGAATAAGTAACAGATGAAATTCCACCAGACGAAGTCGCAAATCGAACACACTGATTTTCAGCATGATTAAGTAAGCTACAACATGTCATATAAATCTGGTTCTGAACATGTATGAAACATATGCAACCGGAAGGTTACTTATTACTTATTTGGGCACGAATAAGTAACAGATGTACTAGCACCAGATGCAGTGCCAAATCTTATGTTCAGCAGGTAAGAAAGATGCCATGTGTTCGGAACACATTTTGTAGGTTACAAAGTGTGTTACTAAATTATGTTGGAAAAAAATGGTGAAGGAGATGAGACTTTATCAGGTGATAGTGTCTGTTTCTTATTCGCAGTTGAATAAGGAATAAGTAACAAAAAGTACCTAGTTACTTATTCACTATTCGAAAAAGGAATAAGGAATTAGTAACCAATTTTCTCGTCATCATGAAATATCAATGAAATTGTTGATTAGAAAATACTTATAATGTCAAAATCATATTTTCTTTGGACAAATGAAATGGCAAATGCTAGTCCCCGTAGTAGCGTCATGTGGCGCCATCTTGCCAAAATATGTCTCTTTATCTATTTTGTATTTGCTAAAATATTCCTTGCCACTTACTTACTTTTCAAGCTACCTTTTCTTAAGTAGGCAAAATATTAACGTGAAATGGAAACGTTACGTCAAAAACGTCAAATTATAAATATGACATCATTTAAATGTTTGGCAGGCATATTGGGTTGACCATTGCTTGAATAAAAATCATTGTTGAACGGAGACATGCGATAACATTTTGTGTTTTAAATAAATAAAATCAGGGCAATAATCAGAACGCAATAACGTTCAGTCATGTTTTGAAAACAACTAAAAAGCTGTGCAATTCAGTTCAGTGTCCCATTTCTATAATATACGGTAGGAGCAGTTTTTATCCTACCGTCATACAAGATATAGCAAAAAAATCGGCTTGCCTAATAAACTTTGCTTTATCTAGTCACTGTCAAGATATCACTTTTGCGTGAACTTTTGAAATCACATATTTTATCACAATTTTGCATTGAAACCGTCACCATTGTATTGGAAATGTCTAAACTTTGAAAATGAGTGGTCAAATCAAAGGGTTTTATCACGAAACAAAAAAAGTTATTCTTATTTTTCAATTTTACAGCGCTCTAGCCGGAAATTTTTAAAACATTGTTTTTTCGAATTTTTCATGGAAACCGTTATCACTGTAGTGGAAATGTTCTAACTAAGAAAATGAGTGGTAATATCAAAAGATTTTATCCAGAAACAAAAAAAAAAAGTTAATGCATTTTTTTAATTGTATCCACAAATTGAATTGCACTTACAAGCGTCATAATGTGACCTCAAGTCTGCACGCTGTTGCTCTTTCGGACGACTTTTTTCCCAATTTTCTGAGCAGGTAGGGTAAATAGAATATTAGATTACTGTTTGAAATAATTTTAAGTTATTAGGCTCGTCTACGAAAACATATATGGCTCGACAGAGTCTCGCCTAATATATTTTCAGCAACTCGCATTTTTCAGACAGTAACCTAATATTGTCTATTTATTTGTTCGTAGGTGTAGAAATGCGTTAAATGGCGTGAACCACTGGTAATCACGAGTTGTATTGATCAATCATGTGTGATACGACAGCGTCTTAATGACTTTGGACCGCTTTAGAGGCATTGACGTTGCCTTAGAGACGATAAGTTACTAATGGGCATGTTCTGAAATTATAAGGTAGTTAAGTTATCTCATTCATTATGCACTTATCCATCATATAGTCAAATTCTAGCAAAATAAGACATAAAGATATAAGAGCACTTTTCCGGATATTTTCAACACCCCTCGTAGAAAAAAAAACACAAGGAAGAATGTACAACAGGAAAAGCCACGTTCTAAAAACGCAGCCTCCCCAAACGAAAACCGAGCACGCGGACGCGCACACAATCAACATATACACCCACCCACGCACACGCACACACACGCACACGCACACGCACGCACACACACACATGGACAAAACAAACAAAGTGCGCATTTTTGCTCCACACGACCTTATCATTATGTGTCTTAAATTTTGTCTTTTCGCTCGTAAGCTTGTTGTGTGTTTTTTCAAGTACTACCCCCATACCATTTAGTGTGTTTCCACCTTTTTGTTCATCTACTGTAGGTGAAGCGCTGACGCAATCATACAGTAAGCTTGTTGACCTTCTCTGTCAATATAAATTAAACGATATCTTTTTTGTTTTGTTTACATGACTAAGCCTTAGTAACAGTGTAAGGCATAATGACATCAAGTTAAAAGTATAAGGGAAATCCCAGCCAAAGTTTCTATTTTACACGGAGAAATTTACTTTAAGCATATATGTAATAATTACAAGACTATACGGTATTTCAACGTATCAATGGAAACAATTGCATGTAAGATCTATTTTCATGTATAAACAATTATTTTCTCATCTTAAAATTACAGAAGCGCTCGAAAAAATTGCATGTAAGATCTATTTTCATGTATTAAAAATTATTTTCTCATCTTTAAATTACAGAAACGCTCGAAAAAATTGCATATAAGATCTATATTCATGTATTAAAAGTTATTTTCTCATCTTTAAATTACAGAAACGCTCGAAAAAATTGCATATAAGATCTATTTTTATGTATTAAAAATTATTTTCTCATCTTTAAATTACAGAAACGCTCGAAAAAATTGCATGTAAGATCTATTTTCATGTATTAGAAATTATTTTCTCATCTTTAAATTACAGAAACGCTCGAAAAAATTGCATGTAAGATCTATTTTCATGTATTAGAAATTATTTTCTCATCTTTAAATTACAGAAACGCTCGAAAAAATGCATGTAAGATCTATTTTCATGTATAAAAAGTTATTTTCTCATCTTTAAATTACAGAAACGCTCGACGCATTAATCATATTACATTTGTTTGTATTAAATAATGTGTTGTTTTTATAACTTTGTTCAAAATTTCAGTAATTTGAAAAGCCTCCGTTATATTTGTATATTTGTTTTAATGGCTAATTAGATTGAAAATAAACCTATTCACCTTCAACAGAGCGTATTCTATTTCATTAGAAGTCGACCTTCTTTTTATGTATTTATTACATAGTTATTACGTTAAGTTTGTTTAAGTATTACATTATTTTTCACTTGAATGGAGTGTAAAAGCTGTTTGCCGGCCTATGGTATTTAAACGCTTTATATTCAATCTATTTTGATTTGAACAGATTATTACATGGTTTCTGACAGTGTATATAAAAGGACTATTTAGTGTACCATTCTTCTAGTTCTAATATACATTTCACATACTTTCACATAATTTATCAAAGCAAGAGAGAATGCGCAAACATTGAAACCTCTTGATTCATCGACTTTGTCTTCTTAAAGTCACTTGAACTAGACTTTAGTCCATATAACGTTATATTGACACAATGGCACAATGCAAGGTTACGAAAACTGTGTAATGTAGTGGATCCGTATTGACAACAGGACACTTCCGTGTTTAATTAATTTGCCTATAGTCCGTATGCGATTTCAACATTCTTCGGTATGAACGAAAAACTAGGTGCTCGTAATTGATACATTATCGTTAGAAGAATGTCGAAACGCCAAACATAGATATGTATAATCGCATCCGCTTTACAGGTATACGGGCTGAACTACGGTCCACCTAATTCATATATCTTCTTTCCTTCAATCTGCTTGTGAACATAGAATACTGAGACTAAGGCCAACATTTTTTAATTTTCTGGTTTACGGGAGCGCCGATCCTATTTTTTGACAAAATAAAAATAAAAGTCATTTTCAGTACTTTTATTTTCATTACCCGCTGACCGTCCATAATTGCTGCTGCCAAAATAAAAGTTTAACTATAAGGTGAAGGTTTTTGACCTAGATCACCAGACGCATGAAAAATGGATGTAAATTGTGTGAAATTAAATAGGAAAAATATACAAGTTAACAGACAATAATCTTTGGAATAAGTTGGCAGAGATAACAAGTATTGTAAACAAATTGGATCTGAATAGAAATTACAGCACCTAAAGCTCATTAGGAATAATCACCAACGGAAAATGACCTTCACTATCGACGCTGTCCAGACGTTGAAAAATCTGGCGTATCACATGTATGAGATTTGTTGTCTGTATATTATAATTGGACAACGATCAAATTCATGTGGGACCGTCAGAAAAATACCGAAATTGATTAAAAGGAAAGGAACCAAAGAAATGGCAAAATAGAAGAGTAAAAGTGAGTATCAACTTGTTAAACACATTTTTGTTTTTACTTTGAAGTCTTGAGGGTTAGAGAAGAAAAAAAACTTATACCACAATTTTCAGTAGCTCTGTTCAAAACAAAGTGCAGTTTCAATGTAAAATGACACATGTCCCTGCAAATGCTTGACGTGAAAAAAAATTTCAAACTAGTCAAAATAATTGGACAGTCAGATTAATGGTTGTTTAATATGTGTGACGGACAATCTAATGCGAGTGGAGATATTGTCCATATGAAAAGATTATCTCAATATTTCCTAGGATCGCGTCAAATTAGTTTGACTAAAGGTCAGCCAGGTACTGTAACTCAAAAGATAATTATCAAACAATTGAAACTCCCAGCAATATTCTCATGTTCACTTGAAGAATACCGATAAAATCTGTATGAAGATCCTTTGAAAGTACATGCATTTTTGGGACAAACATTCAGACACTATATGCCACATGTGCCTTTGACACTGAGGAACACATAATGACATATCCAGTAATAAATATTTTTTAGGACTCATAACTTACTAAGTCCAAGTCCCATCTCAGTGAAGAGTCTTATAAATCTCCGATACTGTTGGTTGAACATCAGCTGATAAGGTTGTTATTTTGTAGACATTTTAGCTGAACCAAAATTCAGATTTCGGTTTGTCGTACAATATAGGTGGCACTGGCAGTCGGCAAAATATAAAACAACATTCAAGCCACTGAAACTTAACCAAAGCCATTTAATTTTAAAGCCAGTATGCATAATATTTATCAATTCGTAATATTTGCTTTCTAGTATGACAATGCTTGTCTTTTAAGACTTTGCATCTCCGGCCAATTAATATGCATGTATGCAGGATGCAAACCTAATTTAAAAGTAGTCATTGCATATCCCCATTTTGATAGCAGTTTTTATTCATGTTTATATAATAAACATTATGCAATGTTCTTATGATACGTCAACTGTGGTATCGGTATATTTTATTATGAAAAATGTTTCCACAAGTCTGTTTTACTACAAAATAGATACATACAAAAACACAAATAATACATATCCTTGGTGGTTTTGAAAATGGCATTATTCATACAAGCTACACATAAGGAAAACAACAGTATACTGAGATAATGAGATATAAACCAGTTCAGAATAGTTTATTTGTGAGTGTGTATGCAATTTAAGCTTGCAACCTTTTGTTTTCTGTGGTGTATAAAAAATAAAAAATTGTATCCTTTTGGACGTTTTATTTTAAAATATATGGTCGACTGCCCAAAACTGGGATTTTTATTTTTATTTTTATTTGCCCCCCCCCCCCCCCCCCCCCCCCCCCCCCCCACCGCCATTTTTTTGAAAAATCTCCCGTAAACCAGAAAATAAAAAAAATGCTGACCTAATCTTCTATTCTACAGTCCCTCAATATTTTACCAAGGTCTTTCGTGTTACAAAAAGCACGGTGATGAAATTTCTCACAGACTAAACAATCTGTGGTCAATATTTTAATGGAATTTCAACAAAATCAGACAATGCTTTAATATTATCTTAATATTTTTCCTACACCAACCTAATTTTTAAAAAGTCACAATTATTCATTCTAAGGTATAGAATTCACCAAAGAATTTTGTTAGGATGCAGTAACATTATGACAACAGCAAAGTGACTGCTTTAAATCCATGAAAAGTGAGAACTCTGAAAGTGGCTAGTGGTGCAAACATAAAATGCTTGCATTATATTCTCATTAAGAAAAATTTACATTCTTCTTGCATTTGTGCCAATATCTAACTTTTGTTTTCACCCACTTTATCATTTTTCAGTGTCTTATATACATTCTATTCCAAACTTGGAAATGAACATGTTGAAAAGTTTCACCCAAACTGTGAGCGAGTAGCTTTAAACTGGGATAAGAAATGCTCTTAACCTCACAACGGATAATATTCTGCAAGTGTTTCTCAGTAAATAATCAGATTTGTACCGCGAAATATGCATGGGTTCTGCAGTCAATATCTTGCGCGATATTAGAGGCGCATTATCAATCAGCGAAAATAAGAACGAGGTTAACTTTCACGATGCAACGCTAAACATACTTTTGTTGCATATTCTTTTTACTTATAAAAATTAATGATATTTGGCTGAGTAAATTTCAAAATGATGTAAAGCATCCACGTTAATATTGAAACTATTTCAATTAAAAACAGCTAAATATATCAATATATCAATATATCAGTATATTATAATTTAAATTTCATAAATTTGATACGTTCAACGTGTACCTATAATGTAACATTTGATTTGAGACCCACCAAAACCTTGTAATCTGCTTTCTCCCACCACATGATCTTCGTAAAAGAAATACTGGTACAATACAGATAAACTACAAGGTGACAATGTAGGCCCTTACTGAATTAATGTGCTTTCATAACTTCATCTGCAAACGTACTCAGTCAGTTTATTTTTCAGTATAGTTTTTCAAAATATACATGAATGTAGAATCAAAGTGTGGTCTAAACGCAATACAAAACTACTGAGTGTGCTTATTACTAACTTCATTCAAGACCGCTTGCTTAGCTCAATAGGGAGAGCACAGATCTACGGATCGCGGGGTCGTGAGTTCGAGCCCTGGGCGAGGCGTATGTTCTCCGTGACGATTTGATAAAAGACATTGCGACTGAAATCATTCGTCCTCCACCTCTGATTCATGTGGGGAAGTTGGCAGTTACTTGCGGAGAACAGGTTTGTACTGGTACAGAATCTAGGAACACTGGTTAGATTACATAACTAAAATACTTTGTTGAAAAACGCGTTAATCCAAAACAAACAAAACTAACTTCACTCATTAAAGTGTTTAGAAAAAACAAATTGTCTTGGCCTTATATACGCCACTGTCACTTTGTAATTTGAAACTTGTATTTTAAGTAGCTCTAGGTAATTGCACTTTTTCATGCAAGTCATGTATAATTACTAAGATGGGAATGCAATTTTAAGGCGCTTCTTTAAAGGAACGTTACGGTTAAATTTATATACTTCTGAAAGTTATCGGTGATATGTTTGATTAAAATCAAATAACCAGTAACCATTGTGTCCAATTTGTAGACATCTGGCAGGGATACAAACAAAACATACAGATGTGATTGAGTATAGTATTGAATCTGTAGCTAATGATTTGATTACTGTTGGCACCAAACAGGAAGTGACTTCTCAGTACTACTTGAGAAAAAGTCCAAAATGTAGTCAATGATGTACAGATGATGTGTGATATAATTTAAAATAAGGATGTGAGGGTTATATTTTTGGTTAAGAAAAATTGCTAAATGTTAAATGTAGTGTGGAAAGATCTAGCACACTTCCATTGTGAATTTTCAGGTTTTGCTTGTATTCATTGAGTAAATATCTACAAACGCGTTATTGTCTCAACAGCATTCATGGAAGCATTTTCAGAGGGTGCTGTTTTTTTTTCCAAACAGATTTTTTTTTTTATGTAGCATTACTTCACCATATGTTTTATTTTTGATAGGAAGACATGTTATACTGACTGGCTGTACATATTTTTCATAACATCGAAATGCGCTAGAGCAAAAAATATGATGTCACAATTTTTACTTGAACGAATGTGTATGAAATCAGGAAGGAACAGAATTAGTAGACTTGAATACAATAAGCTTCCTTGCATGCCTACGTTCTGTTGCGTACAATCACAAACACACGATTCCGTCCAGTTAAACGGATCCTCAAATTCGTTATATTTAGCACATGAGGCAGTTTTAGCAGAAAAATGCTGTATTATTGCGTTCTATATTCTATAATAAACATTTAAATGACGACGGTATACACACTGAATCTAAATGACACCCAACATGTGTAATATGTCTGCCAGGTTATCTACGACTACTTGATATTAACTTGTTAGGCACTTCTGAATTAAGAAACTCGATATAATATCATATATTAGCATCGAGGCGGATTCTCCGGATACCCCCCCCCCCCCCCCCCCCGTATAAAAAATGTAAACACTACAAAGTTACGAATTTGGAGATAAAAAAGAAACTTTTTATATCGGATACGGATGACGTGAAAATATTTAAGCAATGTGCATCATGAGCAAGTTGAGTAAATCTTCAATGAATATATGGTGAAAGTGTTGTTACATTTTTGTTTCTTTGGGATAATGGAGTCCATTCAATATTTTTGTAATAGCATTCCGCTAAAGCCGGTGCTAGGGGAGGGGCGCGTGAGAGGTATTGCACCTTCGGATACCTCTAATGAACAGACTTAATCAAACCGAGTCTGCTATTATTGTGCTTGGTTGCTTCCAAAGGATCTTTTACAGATTTTATTAATGAATTTTTATATGCAGGTATAGATTTGACATGATCCAATCCAGCGAAATGAGTACGTCTCAAACAAAAACAGCTTTCTATGGAAAAAGGAAACACAAAAAGAGGTACGATGTTTTTGCTGTCTTAACATATCACTTTCAAATTTAACTAATATTCGTAGGATATCCAATCATTACATATTAAAATTTCAAACAGCAACACTGTATGATGTAATGAAAGTAAGATTTCTTGCAGTATTACATGTGCCGGATCACCTGAACCACCAGTCAAAAAATGTGAAACACCAAGAAGTGCCCGCTCCAACAGCGGTAAGCGTAATACATTTTCTTGCATCTGCTTACATATAATCGGAAACCTCTACTGTGTTATATTTAATTACTTAATCGCCGCCACTGTTGCACGGTTCGATAACCTATTTTAGCACTTTCGTGCGAGTATTGAGTTACAATGCGCCCTTGTAGAAGGTCGGTGGTGATCCTACCGTACCTGAATTGTTGTACACTGTATGACCAACACTTAAAGACAAAGCGTGAAAAGTACAAATCACCCCCAGTAGTTATGGTTTCCACACATATTTGTTTAGCGCTAGATGTTGTCGCTCTAAAACGGTTCGGTTTCCAATCCTGAAAAGATACATAAATAAAGTTCTCCAGTTCCGAAAGGTTCATAATATATGGTCGGTGAAACGATTTGAGGATTAAAATGTTTATGTTTTAAAACAAAATCTAAAAGTTGAGGCTTTGCATGATATTTTTGTTTCCGAACGGTCTCAAGAAAGTATAGGTCGTTTTCTCTCTTTAAAACCAGCAAAACCAACAATGGTATGTATAATTTCAAAAGGCAATATAAATAGATACTGCAATACCTTGTAAGTAGAAATCATTTATTTCAAACCCAATGTTCTGTATTATTTTCTTTTCTTTTTTCCAGATGACAGTGCTTATTTCTCTTACGTGGAGTTTTTAAGGGGAGGTAAATGCTCTATTTGTCTAGAACGGTGTAATAATAAGCAAAATTAAGCAGAAAGCTATTTTCTTATTCAAATTTTTTATTGAACTGAAAGTAGTTTGGTGTTAATTGCTGATTTGATGACTTAACTGTGACGGATTTGTATACGTTTAAAAATAATATCTTAAATAGTATTTTGTCACAAACCACGGTTAGCATTGTGTTTATACATCCTTTTATGCTCAATAATTGTCTGAAATTTTGCTTTCTCTGAAATAACCCCAGTTTAAGCCAGCTGTTATACAATATACAAAACATATGATTAAACAGAAAAGAGAACTAACTAGGCCAAATATTGTTTCGTTTTTATTACATAGCTTTTGTCTTTATACCAAGAGTTTCAATATAACTAATTCTTGCATGCCAGATAGGATTTTCCCGTGCTTTTGCTGATGCTAGAATATAAGAATCTTTCACTGGTTAAATTATTTTCACATTTATAAATTTATGGATCAATAGTGTGTAAGTGACGTTATAAACACTAAAATACCTTGATAGTTAGCCATTTCCTTAAAATTCAATCTGCCAAATCTTTTACAATAGTTTTTCGATTATAAATATTCTTAAGTTATGAATGACTTGACAATGACTTTCATATAAAATCAGCACTCTCTTCTGTTTAAGAAAGCATAATGCTTATAGTTATATTTCCGGCTATATTAAAGATGATGTGTCTGATATGGAAACACCAGTATGTGCAGACTTGCTTGATTCCATGTCTCAACATAAACATCAGGTAATTTACAATTTATATATACTGAACTAATTTAAAATGCAACACTTTGGCGTTCTGTCAGAAAATATTGCGAATGTTTGAAGTATTTTACTAACCGATTAAAGCTTTTATCTGTAATTTCTTATGTTTAATTTTGAAATCATTCGTGCATGCTCATGAAGTAAGTACTTTAGCGGTTATACGAAAAACAAGGACAAAAGTCCAGCAGGAAAAGACATGTTTAACGAACACAGTCCACACAATACCACACTGAAATACAGGTTCAAGGAAATGTAAACATGTACACAACGGACGAATACGTGTGCACTTGACATGAAGTAATTAAATTTAGAAGTAATACACATGCACATACACAAACCTGAAAAGGGAACACAATATTGCACCGACTTGGAGCTGGGAAGTTTGAACTTATTTACTGGCGCTAAATCTCACTCTTTAAACCCCACCATGTTCATATATTACAAGACAGTGTAAATGAAATTACATCTCACCAGGTGATTCCCTAACATACGTACCAAGTAACCACAAGAACAAATTGTAAATCACATTTATGCTTATTTAATGATATGTAAATCAATACAAATGGAACCGTAAAAGTATGTACTCGATGACTGCAGAAGCCAGAGTAACAAGAGAAACACCATTACGGGTAAGACGAAGCAGGAAAGATGCATGTATCAAAATTAGTCACTGCGTTGACGTGGATTTAAGAGCTAATTGTTCTCTTCTTTTTTCTGTTTTGTGAAGGATATAAGTACGGATTCTCTTCGTATCCATTACAAGTATCTGAAATCAGAAATAGATCCACATGAGGTTGAAGACCACCTGTACCAAAGAGATGCAATCGATAGTCAGTTTTATGAAACATGCAGGGAGACTCCAAACAGAAGCCGTCGAGTTGATATGCTGATAAAGAAAGTGCATTATGTCGCCCTGTCGAAAGATTCAAAGATTTTAAGACAATTTGTAGATTCACTACATGCGACAGACCAATGTCATGTTGTTGAGAAATTAGCTGAAATGTTTCCAGGTTGTATTATATGCATGGGGTAAAATCATTTTCAAATTAATTGTGTCGCGCTTTGTACAGATATATTATTTCATATCCAGGTAGTGAATTCGTACATAGTAAGGTCTGCACATCTGAATTCCTGTTCTACGTAGATATATTATAAATATTTGGAGTGCACATGTACATACATAAGATACATAAAGTGAGAAAATATAATGAAGCTAAGCTGTACAACATCTTCAACACAAAAATTTTGTAGGGTCTTTGCCAATTTGGAAATAAACATTAGATTTTTATATTTAATACTTTTACAGAAACCAGCTTTGAAAACGATCCGCCAGAGGAACAACTGACAGGATTTTTAAAAGAGATGAAGAGCTCTATTTACGAAAATGTGGAACCCAAATACTTTATAGATGACTTGGTAGAAAACGGAGCTATTTCGTTTAATGACCACGAAGATATTTCAGCAATTGCGTGCAGAAGAGACAGAGTAGCATGCTATATGAACAAAGTAAATCATGCCCGCAAGTCTGGAGGCGATCGTTCTCTAATGAGGAAGATAATCCAACCAATGATTCATGCCTATCCAAAGCTATATGAAGAATACACATGCAGACATAAAGAGGAAAGCATTGAAGGTAATATAATTTTCTGCCATTTCTTTGAAACCAGCTTTAGTTACCCACTTTATGTTATAAACGTTGTTCAGATGATGAATTTATCTTCACATACATTTGTACATCTATGTCCCATTGTATTGGAATACATAATTGAACCTCTAGAATAACGCGTCTTATTGAAAAACAGAAAGGGTAGAACGTGACTATTTGTATTTGATTATTTGAGTTATTTGCAGACTTTGAGCAGTTTTTAGTTGTTTCTACTACAACAAAAAAAGAGTTCAAGTATTTGAAAAATCTTATATCTTTTGCCAAAGTTCTTTTGAAACATATTCCATCCGTAAATCCCAAGACTGTACAAACTCGAACACAAAATCTCAGCTTTCTAGTGTAATGATTGCATATATACCTATCTAAACACACATGCAGATATTTCTTAATATGTTTGCAGTACCGCAGGTAAAAGTAGGCTCTTTAGTCCGCGTAAGATGTCACATCAAAGGAAACAAGCAGCAGGCTCTTCTTCGACATATAGAACGGAACTGCGTAAAAACGTTTTATGAAAATGCTCCTAACTATGAAGAATGGTTGGAAAATATAGTAGAGGAATGTAGATGCAGTTTTGAGAAATTGACAATTTCGTCAGTTGTTATCCACCTCAGAACTACACAAGGAGATTCTCTCTATCGGGTTTTCAAAGCCTGTAAAGAAGGTAAAGCTTTACAGTGGCTATTGTCACTACTGGATGAGCATGATATGACAGAACTGAAAAGGTTAGGTCCGACTAAGCTTCAAATAAAGATAGTGGCTGATGAAAACGGAAATGGGGACAATTTACATCAAGGCCAAGGTAATGTAGACATTAATTACTTTTTAATAAAAAATAACATATTTTGAATAAATACGTTGGTGAGAAACATACTGGAATTTTCAAAAAGTACATTATGATTTGAACTGAATATAAATTGAGATACTTGCGTTTAACTAAACCAGTTTTAAAGAAAACCTGTCAATAATTACTGGTGCATGTATTTTACAATACATATTATAGCTTATCGTATGGATGTTTCCTTTTCTCCTTTTCAGACTGTCTTTGCGTAATTAACAGAAACAGCATACTCAAGAACTATAAGTTGTTTCCAAAACACGTACATGACATAGATAAACTAATAGAGCTGATGTGCGAACAGAATTTGCCCGGGAAGGAGCAGCTGGTGACTTTAAACCAGTTCAAAGCAGAGAAACGAAACCAAAAGCTCTTCGATTTTCTCCTTCAGAAGGAAATTCCACAAATATATTTTTGTGTCCTACAAAAACACATACAGAAGTCTGGGAATTCTGCTTTTCTTCAAGAAGTTTCACAAGGTTGTTTAAAACAATATATATTCAAAACTTCAACACCAAGATGCTTATTTTATATAATACATGGTTAAAATTTTTAAATCATTTTTAGAAATCAAGTAGTAAGTTGCAACAGGTTCATAAAGGTCTAATTTACTGATAAGGAAACTATGATTCACTCATTTAACCCGAAACACAATCTATAAACGATCGTTTATCATGCGATGAATGAGAAGAACAAAAGAAATTGCTTAGTACTATGCATAAAAATTGCTGCTTAACGATATTTGAAAACACTTTTATAGTATATTTCAATGTATGAATAAATTGTGTTAATAGTCAAAATTTACCAGTTATTAAGGAAAAACGATCTTCTTTCCAGATGATATCGAAGATACAATGTCATTGAGCATTTCTGATATTTTGGAACATGAAGATTATATAAAGGAAGAAATTGACATTAGGTATTTTACTCCAACAATTTTCTCAAGAGAGACTAAGACTTCAAATCAGCTGCAAAGAGAGCTACAAATGTGCAAATCAAGAAGATGTCGAATCGATTTGCTTCTACGTTATCTACAAGAAGAGGATGATATATCCTGGTTTTGGGATCAGTTGAAAGTCTCACAGAAATATATATGGAATGCAATTTTGTCCAGCAAGAAAAGCAAATATTTATCTGAGAGAGGTAACTATGTTAAAATGTAGGAATATATAGATGTGTTGGTCGATACGTTTGTCAGTCGAAAGACTAAATACTTGGCTTTGATTGAATTCTTGTTCGGCATACTTACAGTGATTTTTCAGTAGAGATAATGGTAAAACGTTTGATTGCTATGACCTTTTGATACTCCGTATAGATTTGAGACTATATGTCAGTAGACATGAGAAAATTGCCTGGAGATAAGCCTCTGTTTCTCAAGCTAAAAGTGTCTATACTTTGCACACCTTTTTACGTGCTAAAATCCAGATATTCACAAATTTGGAGTGTTAATGAACCTGATGTCAAAAACCCAATTGCCTTAACGGTTTTAGTTAAGGCATATTTCTCTATTCAGAAAAAAATGTTTTAACAAAATGCAAAAGTGATTAAATAAACGAAACTGATTTTGTTGCATAAGAAATATTTCGTTATACACCGTTACTTGATTTATCTATTTGCTTTGAAAACATGAGAAACAAAAGTTTAATCATAGAATGAATGATTTTTTCGTGTTCATGCGAAGAACAAAATAGATCGGCAATCCTAATCGCGCGCTAGCGATTATTACATTGCATCCTGTTCTTCGTTCTTGCATGACGAAAAATAGTTCATTTCTTATATTTACATTATTTCCTTTCTTTGTAAAACTATATTATGAAATGCATAAATTTATAGCAATTTAACATTAAGTACCTCGCCCTTTCTTTTGCGTTCTACAAGAGTCAAAAGTTCAATGGCAAAGATGCGATGTAAAATTCAACTAAGTACCGTTGTGCAATTTATGCATGCAAACCTGTAATTAACTTATGGCTATGGACATATTTGAAAAGTTATACTAATTAAACGTTACTATATATTTGTTTCTGCTAGATCTGCTTGCTTTTAACATACTACTGAACGACCGCATCGTGGACGAAATCGACCCACTTCATTTGAAAACTTGGATGAATGACCTGACGATCCAGAAACTACACTTTTCTGATTTTGAAAGAGTATCAAGTCGAAGAACAAGAGCACAGTGCATGATGAACAGGCTTTCTGTGGATACTGTGGGTCTAGTTATCATGGCTTTGAGGCGGAGCGGTTATGAACATGTAGTCGAAGAGATTAAAGCTGGTACTTGAAATTTATTAATTGAATCAAATAGTTAACTATTTAGTGGATGAGCACACTAGACAAAAGAGATACAGCAACAATTAATTCATTAAATGCTTTAAAGAATTCATTTTTTGTTTTGTTTCTGTTGGGTTTAACGTCAGACCGACACAGTTATAGGTCATATGACGACTTTACAGGATGACGGTAGAGGAAGACCCCAGGTGCCCCTCCGTGCATTATTTCATCACGGGCGTGCACCTGGGTAGAAACACTGACCTTCCGTGGGCCAGCTGGATGGATTCCTTTCATAAAGAATTCAACGTCAGGAGCGAGGTTTCAACCCATATCGGTGAGGGGCAAGTGTTTTGCGGTCATTGCCCTTAACCACTCGGCCGCGGAAGCCCCTATATTTATTGTAATGCTAATTTTGACACAGGCAATCTTTCAAGTTTTATACAATTGCATCGTATGGAAATTTAATCATTCGTATCAACATTAATACCTTAACCAAACCGATTAGTCCTTTCTTTAGGCTTTTCTGCGAAATACTGGAATCGATATGTGAAACAAACTTGCCATTTTCATTGTTTCAAATCAGTGAAAATGTCAATTTTGTTTTTCACTAGTACGGAACTGCACTCAAATGCGAAATAATATGAATTATAAATAATCAGAAACTCTTTGCAAAATGTACTTCATTAAGGTACAGGTAAGATGTCTGTAAATACCTATAAGAATATAAAGATATATGCTCTTTCGCAAGAACTGGAAACTTCAAAGAACTAATTGACAATTTTACAACATAGATATATTGACGCCGCGACATTATGACGTCATGACGCAATGCATGTAACTTTGCGTAGGTAGAATGGGAATAATTTTGTCAAAACGATTGAAAATCTTAAAATATATTTCACACGTGAACAACATGATTTATATTTTCTCAATATTGCATATGGTGTTCACTCGGAGAAATATGTTTCAATCTTACATAGAAACAAACAAATATCCTCTTTATCTTTTGCAAAGACGTCACCGTCAGCGTCTTACTTACTCCACAGTCCTGTTTTTAAATAAAAATGCGAAAGCCTTCAAACTTACTATTTATTTTTGGTACTCTTTCCATTACTTCTCATGAACAGACTCCATCAAACCGGGTCTGCTATTGTTTTGCTTGGTTCCATTATGTGCTTCCAAAGCATCTTCGTATACATATTATTAATATGAAGAACGTCGTTGTCAATTAGTCTTAAAGCCGTTTTTGATATGTCAACAATAACAAATATATATAAATATTCAAATTGTTGACATACCATTGTTTACATTTCGTTGTCATTTGAAAATAAAATTATTTATTGCTCTCTGTTAAACCCTACCTAATGCCGCGTTAAGTGCATGACTCAAATTTTGTTACGACCAAAAGAGCATATATATTTTATCTACTGTTTAGATTCAGCATTAAATGAATATTTGACAAAATCGTTAACATATTATACACTCGGCGAAAGTCGTAAAATAATTTCACTCGCTGCGCGTGAAATTATAGTCCGACATAACCGCCATTGTCGTAAATAGGTAAACATCATTTTGCACAATATTCTTGATTATTTCACGCATATATAAATAGCATTACATCTGATTTTTAATCATTCCAAAAGCTTATAAACTAAACAGACGTATAAATTAGTAGTTATCTGACACAGCGACGAAGTGTAGGACTCTTTACCGTAAATAGAACAAATACCTACATATGTTTTCCAATGTTAGGCAGCTCATTAACGATGTTTTTATGATGTCCTGGATTTTCAGGTTCCTTATCAAATAGATATGAATGTCCTAGGTTGTTGCAAAGAATGCAAGAAAATAAGTGTGTATTCCACTATCAATTTGAAATGAATTTTGATCTGCCAGAGTACGACTGCAAGTATTACTATACCAATCTAATCTAAGCTGAGCATAAGGTGACCAGCATCTACCAGTGTCAGTTTTAGTATTTGTTTGTGTTTTTCATAGCAAAATGACAAAGATTCACACCAAATGCATCAAACCAAAACAAGTATTACTGCTTGTAAGGTCAAAGTATAACTAGCAGTTTTCAATCGATCGCATTGAATTATTGTCTTTTATTAAAACAGTTGATTAGTTTAAGACATCTTTGTAAAAATCAGACAGTTACACCAAAGATGAAAACAAGCAGGAACTATGTAAACCCTGATAGTTTCTTAATCAGTGTATTTTGAATTAGATTTATATGTGTATCTTAATTTAGACTTCGTAATTATGTACAAATATTGTGTGAAGCAACTGTATTCAAATTACATTTTTAAGTTTTATTAGTTTATATTTTACTTCCCATTAAATAATTGTTTCACTGCGTAATAAAGAAAATATCTATAATATTATAGCAGTCTGCTTCTATAATTCAAATACATATACGTTTTGTTGCATTTTATTTACTTATTAATACAAAGTTAATGAAAGTATTAAATGTATTTTTATTCAGATACTTTACCCCAAACACTGTCTGGTACTGAAGGAGCAGTTCATAAAGATGTGGATTTTTGCAATAAAACATCAGCTTCTGTACAATATCCAAAGCCAAACGTTTCTACGATAGGCTATAAAAGGTAAGATACAATTGTTTTATATTTCACTTATTTTAAACACATTTACATGTAAGTTATCTACTCTAAACAGAATGTGCCTAACTTATTTGTAGGCTGAGTGTTACTAGTTTTAAAATCACCCTGTATTATAAAGTTTATTACTAAAATATTATACATCTTGTGATATACAGTTATATAGAAAGCTGGCAACGATTTGTAAAATGTAAATGATATGCATAAGCCTTACTTTAACCAAACTGCATTCACCTAGACTCTGAAGATGTATGAATGTTCAGTAGTTTGAGAAGTAAGTTATTAAGGAGTGGTGCGAATACGAAGTAACCTATCAAACGCTTGAATTCTATCCACAAACTGAAATCACTTACACTCGGATCGAAGATGTGACTAAACACACTTGCTAATACACATTACAAGCAGTTACGATAGACGGCTTGCCAAACAACCTTAGATCATTGAAAAATGAAAATAAAAGCATTAACAAGACCACAAAACTTGTTAAATAATAAAATGAAACGCTGTCCTGTAACTTTCTCTTCTATATAGCTTTAACAAATACGTGCTTCTTTCCTTTGCATCATCCCTTCAATTTCAGGCAATTGAGCAATGGATCTGTAATGGACTCGGAAAGTGGTATATATTCTGGGTCGGAAGGTGTCTTCTCAAATACGGAGGTTCGAGAAATCACAAATTTTGAAGACGAGGGCATTGGTTTGGGGACTTCAGGGTCCGGTAAATGTTATTTGATTGGACATTTTGTATCCTTGGTCTCTGCGGCCAAGTTGTCATGGTCAATAAATCAGATGAATTTAAGCTAAATTATAAACTGTACGAATCTGTTTTGAAATTGCTATCTAATAATATTAACAACAGTGAAAGTAGGTAAGAATATCAACACTTTAAGTTTTCTGTTTGTATTTTACAATGTCACGCTCTTTGCAATGTACATTGATTTATCTTTCTCCTAGTCTTTCATGATCAATCCAAGGTGATTTGCAGATTACCTCTTACTCAGGAAAAGGTTCTGAAGAGGATTCCTTTCCTCTGCAAATAACAAATACACATACACTTTATTGATGATGAATTATTTCGCTGTAGATCAAAAAGTTAAAATGTATCTCATGAAGACTATTGAAACAGTTCAGGTAATATGTCAAACGATTGCATACATGGCTATTGATATTTAACAGATGACAAGGTGAAAACAGGTATGCCGAATAGACTTGCTTTAGGAAAACTGGTAAAACACTATCATGATGAAACTGGCACTGCTGACGGAACGGCTAAGCTTCCTGATAATAACTTGTGCGAAACTCCAAAAGCTACAAATGTGTTCTTCAAACCTTCACGACCAGAACATCCAAAAGGTGTATATATCTTTTATCGAGTAACTTTAAATGTGTTCCGTATCTCGTGTTTAACGTCCTGTTTTAGGAGATATAAATATTGTTAATTTACAAAAGAAAAAAGAAACGCTTCAATCAATCTTTTGCGTTTGAATGTACAAGATAACAGATTTCAGCGCTATATTCTTGACACTGCATGAAGTATCTGTAACTTAAGTTGAAAAGTGTTCATTATCTAATTGTCTTCCAGATAAAAGCGTAAGAAGACGGACAGCAAGATATTCAAAGTGCCATTTGATGCCCTTGTTTAATCCAAAACAAGATAAAATTTACGGATGGAAACATGGGGAACCCGGTGCACAAGCGGCGCACTTTGCAAATGTTTCAGGTAAAAAATTATATAGACGAGGAGTTTTGATGTCTTGATTATTATAGAGACTGAAAAAAGTGGTAGAGATTGTAGAGTTAAATGGTTGATTTTATGTAAGAGTATTTATTTTTTTCAGAAAGAATGGGTTTAGTGGCAAGAGGTCTGATGTGCTGTCTCTTAATACATGAACCATTATTTGAAGGAATGAAAAATGTGTTTCAAATGGCTTTACAATTTGTTATATGTCTCCTCAAAGCCATCCATAAATTAACAGCAGTTTGCAGCTTAATTTATTCCCGCAGACTTTTTGAATATGCTGATCGTGACTAGAAGCCATAATATTGATAAACTTAGGATCCTGTTTCCGAATATTTGTGTCTTCTGTATTCAGTTAAGAATTGAAACAAGCTAATAAATGGTCAAAAAGTAAATATTTATACTGAAATATATTTTTCGTTAACAACTACAATGCAAAATTTCACGTACGAACATTATCAGAATTTCAATATTCCTAACGGTTTCATTATAAAACAACAATGTCAGAAAAGTACGTAACATTTACCATATTTTAAGTATATAATGACATTTTCTGAGCAACACAGTGTTTTATGAAATCCTCCTTTACAATAATCAGCGTGATCTTAAAGCGAATATCTTATGTCATAGGAGTAAAGAAAAGTATTGGGTATATGGATCATTTACAGGATTCTCTATATTTCAGAATGCAAGACATTTTCTCAGACATGTCAAGATCCAATGCAGACTGGCAACCCAGAAGCACACAAAGCTCTGTCAAACACGCTATCGTCAAAACCAATGACAAAGGAGATGAACTACCCAAGTGTTGCAAAGTGTCATTCCGAGACTACACTTAGCGACATCTTCGATATTTCTTGCTGCCTGAAAAACAATTCTGACGAGCGGTCCTTGTCTTCTCCGCCACATGGAAGGGATCATCGGTTGACATCCAATGAAAACAAACATTAAAATGCACACCGCTGATAACATGTTTGACTAACTTCCAACTAATGAGAGTGGAAACTCCATCTAAAACTTCATCTAAAACAAATATAAATCTTTTCCAATTACAATTATTGTTAGCAACTAATCAGGTTACAATGTAGAACACAATAATTTTAACCATAATCATTAACCATTACAGTTAAAAGTGTCCCGTATCATTCTTCCGTATCATTCTCTTGCATTCCGGACTAGGACTTCCGGTGATCCGTTGCTGGAAACTCCATCTTCGTGCAGTACTTATTATAATAATAATAATAATAACTTCATTTAAAGTTGATAACATATTTGGCTATAGCCAGTCTAACATATGGTCCTCTAACATAATAATGTAAAAATTCATTCTAACATTGACAGTGAAGTGAAAGACATGAATCAAAATAACGTATTGTGAACAAATTAATTCTTAGTAGCATAAACATTATGTAGTACAATGAAAAGAGATTAAAATAAGATAAACGTATGTACAAATGGTGAAAGAATAAATGCTATCTTTCACAAAACATCAGAATTAAGAGTTCCTCTTTGTTTCTATGGCAAAAAACACATCGTTTCACTGCAGTTGATAAAACAAAAGCAGAACCAAAACGTAGTTTTTTTTTTTGTTGTTTTTTTTTGGGGGGGTGTTGTTTTTTTCCCCGTATTTGTGTTATATATGTATACTTGTAAAATTCTGATTTGGTGTTGATTTCGATATAAATATGTTTAAATGTCTTCGTAACGTCAGGACGTACTTCCGTTTTACGCACGAAAATTTCGTGCGCTTTGTTAACACGCTAATGCAAGGAAAAAGTGCCATAAGAAAGTCATTTGTTTGATTTTATTTTTACTATTTTGGTTGAAACTGATACGCAAGAAAAAGATTCAGTCACTTGTAGAAGGTCCAGATGTGCATATCCTGCTTTCGGCTAACTGTTCACTTGTTAACTTGACAGCACTGCGTTACCGATTTCCATCTGCAACTACAACTAGTGAAAGAATCCTATAATGTGCAGCTAGTAGGTTGCTACTGAAAATGCCTACAAATAAGTTTGTTGATACGCAAGACAAATGTTTATCGATCACAATGATGTGGTTTTATTTGCTGTTGTAGATTTAAACTTTTATAAACAGTAGAATGTAAAGAATATCAGTGCAGATTTTAGTTCAATTATACAAACATGCCCTGAAATCAAGAAGTTCATGCAGTATATCTAAAACTGCTTGTAAATTAATGGCAAACAAGCGACAATGACACTGTTTTCAATCTGTTATATCAGTGAAGGTTAATGAGTACATTTCTATAGTTTCGTTTTAAGTCTTTTGTATTTGTAATGCGTAAGTCTCATATTATGGTAATATTGTAGAATTGATACATATTTTGCATGAAATTTTGTAACACCTTAATAACAATCTGTAGTGGATTAAATATACTGATACAACTTTATGTAGAGGTGTTTTGTTTTCTGCATAGCCCTTCTTACAAGTATATATACAGAATTCATTAGATTCTCGAAGCAGTCGGTTGTGTGTAAGGAACATACGGAATAGTCCATCACGATGTGAATGTCTTATAAGAAAACATGCTAGTTTGTTTACCTAAACAATTTTATGCAGTACAAATACTTTTGTTAGTTCTGCATGAAAAAA
This sequence comes from Mercenaria mercenaria, assembly GCF_021730395.1. Taxonomy (NCBI): domain Eukaryota; kingdom Metazoa; phylum Mollusca; class Bivalvia; order Venerida; family Veneridae; genus Mercenaria; species Mercenaria mercenaria. The sequence goes on along the minus strand of NC_069362.1, from coordinate 84,888,176 downwards.
GATTTAAAAATCAGCAGAAGAGTTCCATATATGGCTCAAGAAACATTTCTATATTTTTCCGAAATTTTGACTGTATATAAAATATGAAAGAGATGGTTCTGACCATGAGAAAAGTGTATGATTGTTTTCTTTTGCATTTAAGTTAGATCTTGGTTTGCCTAACGAACAATCGTATTTGTTTCGTGACGTAGGTCTATTGAAACTCAACTGATACAGGCTCAGCTAATCAGTAAGGACTTGTTTTCACCAGGTATGTTGCGAACATGCCCTTTCATGCATCTCTTTATCGAAAACGTCGCGCAGTTGATGCAGACCTCCATTTTTCGTACCACGATATACCGACATTGCTATATGCTAAATCATTTGTGAGGATTTAAAAAAAAATCATTTTCTTAAGCAAACGTCTAGAGTTTTTTAATATTGCACTTATTCATATTCTTCGTTTTTTATTCATTTTATGCTTTGCCTATATCTTTTCTTTCATCATAATTGTTGATATTTTATGGTATTATATTTACATTTTACCACATATTGAGTAATTTTAAATATCCTAACATTTTCATCTACCTAGCTTGCTTGCGCAACATAACTTTATACAAACACACGTGGTAATGTAATAATATGGAAAAGAATATAATATGTATAGGGATTGAAACCAGAATGAAATATTTACAAATATTTAAATAAAAGTTTACACAATTTGTATACACTTGGATTGAATAAACGTTGAGTCTGAAACGAATAGTAATAACAGCACTTTAACTATGTAGTCAAAGTAAATTTCATTAACCCAATCGCTGTAAAATTTGAACAATGAAACAGAATATTTGTCTACAACAAAAAGAATAATATTCGTTTCACCAACAGTATTAGTTTCACCAACAGTATTCATCAACTGACATGTATAAAAAAAAACAAATATTAATTCAGCATTGATTCGATATGCCACAACGTCGGTCGATTTATTAACCCTTAGCCTGCTGGCGGCAATTGGTTTTGCCTTTGCGACCAGTGCAGACCAATATCAGCCTGCACATCCGTGCAGTCTGATCATGGTCTGCACTGTTCGCTATTTAGTTAGTAAATTTTCAGTGAACATCCCTTCGAATAATAAATGGTATTGCCCAAACTGAATGATGGAAAAGTCCATTTTAGAAATTTAGCAGGCTAAGGGTTAAGAACAGTAGCAAGATAGAACATGTTCGTACTGGTACAAATATGGTAAAAACAAGGAAGTACTTATCACGTTTATGCATATTTTCTATATTTAACTTCCTGGTGATTTATGTACTTATTGGATCAGGTTTGTTAATTTGTTTAATATATATGTGATTGTGATCTTAGGTTCACATAGGTCCCATTGATTTATACCCCAGAAAACGAATTTAGAAGTCAACTTATGGCCGGTCAATCAAGCGGTTAGTCATGTGGTCTTTGGTTAGCGGAACGAACTACTTCCAGGTTTTAGGGATATGACTCCAAACAGGTCATCACAATGAAGTTTAGTAGTGCGAGACTGTTTGGTGGTGGGAGGGCGAATGTTGGCACTGGCACACCAAAAGCCCCTTTAGTTTGCAAAAGTTATAGAGCGAACTATTTTCACAGGTAAAAAGGGATTCCAATGAAACGCCATACATGATACAGATGATCACCATAAAATGTAGTTGTGCCTATCACATTCTTTTCTGTGTAGAAAGAACACCCATACCCATTTTTTTCTGTGAGCTACTTCAACAGCTTTAAAGGAATTCCAGTGAAACTTAGATTATCACCATGAAGTGTAGTGTGTAAGGCCAATAAAATCAAGAGCATTTGGGTACACATACCCTCTCAAGTTTGTTGATTCAAGTAGAACTGCACGCAGGTAATTAAAAAGAAGTTTAGTTATGCCTGTCATATATTTTCCTTTGGTGGACGTTTCTCGGCCTACTTAGTCACATAATGATGACAAACAAGTGTGCAAAGTTTCAAAGCTATAGCTCTTGTGCTTTTTGAGAAAAGGCGGACATAAACAAAAATTGTAACCAACGCCGACGATCAAGTGACGACAATACCTCGTAGATTTTTTCAAAAATCAGAGGATCTAATAAAAAAGAAGAAACGTTAAATAAATTTTAATAAACTGCTTAAAGGATATTGACTAAACTTTGCTCCTCAGGTGAGCGACATAGGCCTATTATGGCCTTTTGTATAAATTAATAGAAGTTAATAAAACAAACTGCTTCTTATTTGTATGAACAGAAAGGCCTGCGAATTTTATAATGTTTTGATGAAAGATGGTTTTATTTGCGCTGTTCATTTAAAGACACATAAATTTGATTTGACTTATTAAAATTGATACTTAAATAATGTCTCCGCCTTACTGAATGAAAATGCATTAGTAGATATGACAAATAAAAACATGTCAATGCTTCCATTGCCAGTCTGATGTCTCAGTTTGTTTCTCCTTGGAACGAATAACAGCATTTATTATTACGGGCAGCAAAGAAAGCCAGCAAAGCAAAGTAATAGCAGAGCTGACTCGTTTTTTATCGAGTCTGATGAAATGTGCAAAGTTCCAAGGCGGCCAACTGTGTTTATTTATTTGCTCGTTTTGTTCACTGCATCCGTGCTTCAGTAAAATGTCAACAGATCTTACAAGCTGCACGTTGATTAGCCTGAGAGCTTTATATCTTTATATTTTTTTTATTTTATTTGCATTATATCCCAATCCTGAATCCTCTTACCTAATAAAAATTGGTCTTCATTTCTTGAACAAACTGACAGATTGAAAATAGTTAATTATGCACCCTCAAAACAAGCATTTGAAAAATGTTAGCCTTTCTTTAAGTATGGATTTGCCTATGTTCATTTTTTTTTTACATAAAAAAATGCCTATTGCATTTATCAAATAAAATCGATTAAAGTTAAAATACTTTTAAAAGGTAAAATTGACGACGTAATATCACACACTGTATAACTAATAATAGCATGTTAGACACACAGTCTTGCTGGGCATCACTTGTCTCCGAGTCGTTTATAAGCTCAAATTCTATAGGATAATGGTCACTAACATCTAATAAAAATGTTTGGTTTAACTGAAAAGCTCTATCGAATGTATACACACTGGCGCTGCCATTGACCACACCTGTTTCGAACCCTTGACCTGTGGACACGAATCTGTCATACGCACAATTGGTATTTGCAACCGTTGTATCGGCCTCATCGCCTATCCACCAAGTATATGACGGATTACTTTTTATCGGTATAGTTTCCCATTTGTAGTTTGGAACATAGGAACAATCCGCATTGAAATCCCCCATAATCATTATATCGTCGATGTTCAGCTTTGTTTTAATATCATCAAACACATTTTCTAGTGCTTGCAATTCTTTAACTGCGTCTGACGGCGCAATGTGCAAACCTGCAAAGGCAAATCGTTTTAACTTTGTTGCTGAAGACTCAAACAAAACAACATACGGTTCTCTTTCAAATGTATCAACCTTAGTTGTGTCCGTATTTAGTGTTTCATCTCCATCATCATATACATAATCACGATCTATTTTTAAGCCCGACTTTTCTCTATAGAGGAAGGCGTACTGTTCTTTGCTACTGCTTCGCCCAAGTCTCGGACTAAGTTTCATAGCGAATGTGTTTTCAGGACTTTTTTCATTGATTTTATCTAGCAGCTGTTCTATTGCATCTCCAGATGCATCACGTATTTCCTGTATAAGAACGATGTCATACCTCATTATTATGTCCACAAGCACATTTACCACGCTGGTCTTCGCCATTTTACTGGCACCAAATATTCGCACATTGAAGGCTCCTATTTTTAAATGACCCGTTTCTCCATTTACTGACAATGAAATATATATTGGTGATACTAAAAGAAGTAAACACAAACATTGAACATAATTGTTCCTCATGCTGTAACACTTTCTTTCAGTTTCTCTTATATAGTGACTTATATGAATTAATGTAATATCCTTTCGCTTTTAATGTTCTTTCTTCCTTATAGTCAGCAAATGTGCTATATTTGTAACTTTATAACAGTACTTTTATTGATCCTGTGATAAGTTCAAGTGTTTGTTCAAGGATGTCAAGCATAACTTTTGACATTATGTATACAACTTATGTATATACATATCGCCTTAAATATACACACCTTGGTAGTAAACGACGGTTTATGTGTGTAATTAAGATAATTACCCAGGTATCATAAACGGAAATAGACTTTTCTTTTCTAAGTATCAACAACTCTGTACGATTAATTTATTGTCACTTCTAGTGTTGATTTCCCTTTGAGTAATTGACTTTTAACTTGTTAGCAGAGAAAATAGTGGCAAACTCTGCACAACTAAAAAGTTACATTCTTTGTGAAAATAATATGAGATGGCGAGGCAAATTAACACCGGCTGGGTTATTTAAGACATATTCTGTAGTGAAATATTCGATCTTACTGAATTAAAACACTGATCATGGTCATTAAAGTTCGCATGAACAGATCTAATTTCAAAACATTGAAAAGTTTCCAAAACTTTATTTGACGTTTTGTTTATACTTTCGTTTTCTGACGGTAGAATATAAGATTCTTTCACTGGTTATAGGTACAGATGGGTATTTCCGGCCTCGAGGGTAACTGTTTAGGCGGTAACGAGGTTCCTACCGAGTTACCGCCTAAACAGTTGCCCGAGAGCCGGATATTCCCATCTGCACCTATAACCAGTGACAGAATCTTTTTCTTGCATACCGGTATCAAGATATAATAATAAAAATAAAATCAGTTGAACGGCTTTCTTTTTAGAACTATTTCTTGTAGCAGCGTATTTAAACAAATCGCGGGAAATCAACGTCCGTAAACAGGAAAGACGTCATGACGTTTCAAAGACAAATAACAATGTTTAGTCCCGGTTTTGTTTTATCAGTTCCAGCGTAACGTTGTGAATTTTTGATAAAATAACGTGTTTTGAATCGAGAAATATACTATCAGGAACAAAGAGGAACTGTCAAGGTATTGGATTTTTATTCCGTTTTTCGAAATAAAATATAAATAACTACATAAATCTTCTACATATATGTAGTTCGTAATACGTCATTTAAAGCACGAGAGTCATCTTACACCCCGGGGTGTAAGATGGATTTTTCCAGCACCGGTAAAAATACTGGAAATCCCCGTCTGGTATGCAAGAAGATCAAATCTGAATCGACACGACTAAGTGACATTTTTCTTGATTCAAAGATATTCTGTATAAAATCACGAAATGTAGTTTCTTATGACGGCGCTTTGCATTGTAACGTAGGTGGGTGTGTTAGTATGAAATCGAAAGCTTGGAAAGAAGACAACATATTTTTGTACAAATACTGTAAAAATCTAAATATAGGGATTGAAAGTTATCTTTGCGCGTGTGTGTTTTGCGGGTATTGGCTGTATTGGGACTTCTTAAAAATTATCAAAATAAATCACTAACGCTTAATCTTTAAAGATATGTTATATGTTACCTAGTGAACAAAGATTGGGTTACTGAAGACGTTTAATTCATACGGACAAAATTCACTTATAATGGGAGATAATTCAGTCATGTCTTGCCAATATCATTATGCATATTATCTCTCTTCCTCTGTCATTCAGATACATATAGTATTCAACTTTAATACGAATCAATCTACAAATTATGATAATCATATCAAGTTTTCTAACGTGGAAACTTTTTTTAAAATCTGCTTGTTAGTACATTTATTTAATTGCATTGCTTTGGCGGTATTGTTTCACTTTAATAGATCATCGATACTTACACTTAAAAGGTGTAGGACTGATTATTACGAATTTGCACAATGACCCTATACGTTTTGTCCAAAACTCGTCAAGCTGTTCAAATCTTGAATAATTATGTCTCTTTTTTCTATAACCAGAGCCGGAACGGGCATTGCAGAGACGGCAATAGTTATAAAATAGAAATTAAGGAGAGTATTTAAGTATTTAAAGGTAGCCAGACTATTTAGTATGCTGTCTATGATAAATTCTTTTTCTTTTACCGTAGCATCTAGAAGAACAGTGTCCGTATTTACGGCAAATATTCAGTTTGCCATAACTTTATCTTTAGCACATTCATACTGTTGAAATTTTGCTGCACCGTCTTTAGCGCCTGCGAAGATTGCTATCATTTTATGCATATTCAACAATGACAGTAGGCCTACAAAATAAAAAAGTAGCATTTTAAAGTCAAAGTTTCAGACTTAAACATTGCTGAATACGTGAATTAAAGTTTGTGACAAGCCTTTATGACTCTACAGAGAGATTTTTGAGTTAATATGCCAGTTTGATTACATTTACGTCGAACGGTGATTCTGTATAAATATAATCAACTGTTAGATGTTATAAGTGTAGACAGCAATAAATAAATAGATGATGAACATGTCCATAGATAGCTGCTTGAGGCATACTTGTATTCTTACTTTTTCGAATACACGAATAGGTTGTTAGTTCGAACAGTGATATAAGAGCGTTTTGTTACTGAGTCAAAGCAAAGTAAATAGATATAACTATACATAAACAAAGTAGACTTCTCTGGTACAATTACAGTTGAATCCTGGTATCACGAATTCAAAATGATGATTTTTTGTGCACATGTTTTCTAGACGGGACTTGAAAATGTCTTCGTGATAGCCGAAATTTTGAGATAAGCAAATTTGAGTCATCTAGTTTCAATTGTGTATACTTTGCTATGTGTATTTCATTTTTTTTTTTGTACATTTTATGTATTCTACCTGGCCAGTCATTAGTCAATTAATATTTATGTATGACAGCTTCTCTCGAGCATCATGAACCTACCTGGTAATTAATATATCTTTACATTTACATTGAATTTGTTTTCAAGCTGGTTTTAGTGTAACTACATCATGAAAATTTGAATAACTTAAATAAACATTAAAATCTAGATCATAATCATTAATAATACATGCTGAAAGAATATTTTTGCAATTCATTCCACTCCATTTCAACGTAGAGTATAGTATAACATATATAAAGACATATATAGAATTGATTCCATCACCAAGTATCTTATTCGGGTAAGGTATGCCTTAAATAGCCTCATATCTAGGTTTGTCTCAGTTTGATTGATGTAAAATTGTACCATTTATTAGGCGTTACAATAGCAAATGGATTATGATATTTGTAAGAAGATAACGGGCTACCGAGGGCGTGAGTTAGAAACGTTTTTCTGTTTCTATATTACCTCGTCATCCGGTCAGCACCTTATTTTTGCCGTGTTAGTAGGTGAAAGGCGGCATACTTTGATGTTACCTGGTGAAGATAAATATACTTTAGATAAAACCTTCCTTCCTAAGTTAATGTTACATTTATAAACTACAGTACTGCTTTATGTACGGTTTGTGAAAATACAAAAAGAAGAAATAGAAATTGCATTGCAGATAAAAGTACTAAACTACATGAAGGTTAGATAAGCTACATTTCAAGGTCATTATATAGCCAATATATATTCATAATACCCTTTCCTTGTGCGATTTTGTGTATTAACATCGATACACAAGTGCCAGATTGCAATACAACCCAAATAAGGCCCAAACAGCCACCCCCATCCCTACGCCCCCAACCAATCCCAACCACCTAACTTAATACTATTCCTAATTTTACACCTATAACCCTATTAATAAGATAATCTTACTACCAATATCTTAAATAATGTCCAAATACATTATTGTATATGTGGAATTAAAATATTATTAGGGAGGGATGATGGTTGTATCAGAGGACCCGGCAAAGCGCCCCGGAACAGTTCCCTATTCCTGGAGTAAATTTCCAGCGCTAGCCTGAACGATATAACAATATCGAAATATTGTGTAGATAGAAAGATTTTAAAAGAAGATATAGGGATTTGTAAAATATGATATAACAGCTTAAGAATAATTCTGAACTCGTGGACACTAAAATTTGTTAAGATGTAATATTAAAAGTTGTGTAAAATGTCTTATCGATAAAGAAAAGAACACAATTTTCATTTTTCAAAGAAAAATTTCTGATTCCGCCATGTTTATGGCTTGCGGAGTTCATGTACTTTAAAATTGGATCTTTTCTATCAGATAGTTTTACATTCAATACATAAAGCCCATACTATTCTAAAAGTGAAATGTAGGTTAAAACTTATAGAGTGGGCAAAATATTGTGTTACACAATTTTACAACTGAAAGGAATAAATCGACTTTGGACTATAATCCCATTCTTTGTGAAGTTCTTGTTTACATATAACATTATTCTTTACAATTATTAGGTTTATACGTGACTCATTGTTACGTGACCCACATATTGATAAAGAATCGCACGCCAGCTACACCCAGTATTAATCAATTATTAATCATAAATATAAAGCTTTCATTTATTTCGCAATACTTGTTTTCAACTCATTTTAAACTACTCCAGTTCCATGATAAATCATACTAATAACGGAGATTTCCAAACGTCAAATACCCAAGGCATAAATGGCAGTAAAAGTATCTTAAACTCCCATTAGTAATGCCAACATTGTCATTTTCTTTCAAAGATATTCCAAGTTTGGTATATGTATCATTCCTTTATCATTCGTCGAGAGGGCTACAGCGATCTCTCTCTCTCTCTCTCTCCCTCTCACACACACTCTTTGAATACATTTTAACTCCCCGTTTGGGTATCACTAACATAATTTCTACGAAGATGAAGGCCACAAATAGCTACTCTCATTGCGGTGTGTCCTTGGGCATTGTACTCTATCGCTATTGTCTCAGTCGACCCAGCTGTGATGGGCACTAGCAAATTCCTAGTGGTAAGGTATAATCGGCTTTAACTGCTCAAAAACACTATAAAGCCTATGTTCATTGTTTCACAAAGCGATTGTAAAAAAAATTTACCGTTACTTCAATATGGCACCAAATCTACCACCCTGCATGAAGTTACAGAAGTCGCAATGATGTCAGTCCAATCAGAGTACACCTTATATCGTGATTGGAAAGGAAACTGCAACGGGAGAGAATACTTTATACAGCAGTGCAACGTTTTGTAAGAATGGTTTAGTGGATACGGGAATGGTATAACAAAACAAACTAAAGAAATGACAGTTTAACAGAAGACATTGTGTCTGAAATCATTCGTTCTCCACCTCATTCATATGAGGAAGTTGGCAGTTACTTGCGGAGAACAGGTTTGTACTGGTACAGAATCCAGGAACACTGGTTAGGTTAACTGCCCGCATTTACATGACTGAAATACTGTTGAAAAACGGCGTTAAACCCAAAACAAACAAACAAACAGAAAGTGTAAGATACTATTACTGAAATTCACTTTTCACTTTTCAGTAATACGCGATAAAATTAAAATCTCGAAATACTCTTGGAGCATTATGTACGCTAGTTTTAAAAAAGATTGATTTACAAAATATACAGATACATATATGTGCACTTATTTTGCCCAGAGATATCAAAGAGACAAGTTATATTCTTACAAGAAAAACGAACATAAATAAATGTCGACCAGACGAATTTACATGAGTAGCGACTTTTGTTAGAAAATCAGGCTTTTGGAAATACAATCCAGGCCCCAATTTCACGACAAAACTTAAGTAATTACTTAGTTAAGTCTGTTATTTTAAAATCATGCTTTTGCTTAAGCTATTGTTATTAAATGTTGATTTTTTCTATACCAAGGTATTTATAGCTAAATTATACTATGGTTAGTAGTATTTGTCTGCAGTACTTATTTCAGTCACGCAAATACGATATTTCTATTAAAGCACGAGATAACGAACTTAAGTATTTGCTCAAGTATATTTCTTGTTTTTATACTTCATTTTCTGTAAAATTCAGAATTGTTGTGTTTTGATCTATGAAACAGTCATGTACGGGTCTGATATATATGAAAAAAGTCAACATTGAAGACACTTAAAGGTCCATTACTAAGGGAAAGTGAGTTGGCAATTTTTTTCATAGCCAGTGCATAGACTTCTGCAAGACACTAAATAATGAAGATTGGCAGGTCAAAATTTACAGAAGGTCTTTGGAACTCAAAGAAATGTATGTGTATTATGTTGAAATTTCAATGAATCGACAGAATGACCCCCAGGTCTTTTTAACTTTCTTCATACTTCATAGAAAAATAATTGAACATATACTGCGATTTATTTCGAATTTCTACATACCAACTTTCATTTTCCAATAAAATGAAATAGTTTCTGTGCTTTTTAAAAGAAATAAAAATGTTCACTTTCCTTAGTATTGGACATTTAAAGGGCAAAAACAAGCATTTCAAATAACAGACTTAGCGAAGCAATTACTTAAGTTTTTTCGTGAAATTGGGGCCAGATATGTGTAGTACCGTTACCCATTGATGATAGAACTGTAGCCATGAACCTACTCCGTCAAGCCCTAACCTCCCTCTCAAATAACGTTATTTTTACGACACTATTCCCAGTTTGTAATAAGATGTTAAACGTAATAAAGTATCTTGTAAACACATTTGTTTATTTGCCTTACATCTAATATTCAATGTTTATGCATTTTCAGCTGAATATAACTTTGATAAAGAATGCAAATTTGTTTGATATGTTCTCATAGTGTACATACTAGAGCAGGTATTAGCGTCATAAAGGGCCACTTCAAAGACCAAAAATCAATATGTTTTAAATCCGTACGGTCATAAACTGAAATGAAATTGTTCACGCTAATCATAGGAACTTTTCTTTTTTGACATAAATCCAAAATCAATGAAATCTAGCAATAAGACGGACCTACCATCGGCTCACGGATAGCTCAAAAAGAAAATATACAGGGTCGGCACCGGTATCCCGGCAGGATGGCACGTCATCATTAAGCAAACGATCTTATATCCGCTATTTGTGGTACTATCAAGCAGTTAGTTTGTCGAGTAATAAGTAAGATTATTAGAACCCTTTTGAAACAATAATACATTTACCACTTTGAAAGCAAAAATGGTAAACAGAAAAGTCATGTACAAACATTAATGCCACAGTTTATTACCAACTTTTGATGGTGTATAGTGGACGCAACTTGACCCCGATGGTTGACCTTTGCATTATAATACATAATGAGGCACAACATATTGTTGAAAAGGAGTGTACGTAAAACACGATCTGCACGAAAAGAAGGAAATATAAATTTATGTAAATATAATTTAGTGTATTTGAAAGTTTTAACTGATCAAATGTAAGTTTATATACTTTGATACTGCAGTGTATACACACTTATTCAATATAAATATACATGGCTACCCTATGCACCCTTGATTACTATAATGAAATAATCGATATGAATAATCAGCCTAAGGTCAACCATCGCGGTCAAGTTGCGTCTACTATACATTTTGTTGGTGCTGCCCAGCATGTGCATCATAGTTTAATTACAGCTGGAGATTTTCATACCCGTGCTGTTGATACTTGGGTCGATGATAAATCATTCCTTTTTTCCTATGAAAAAAATACCATTTTCCTCAACATACCTGCATTATTTTTGTTAAGCCACTTGCAAAAAGAACAATTTCTTAGACTTTAAATGTGTTTCCGTATTCTTTTGAATGCTGATATTTCGATTAAGTTCACATATATGTGAGTTATGTGTGATAATATGATATGAATAACATTATTTGTGTTTTTGTGTTCACCAGAACGAGCTGTTTCCATGTTAGGAAGCATTTTATTGATCTATTACATTGTTTATTCACTTTGACAGCCTTTGAACACATTTTTATGAAAGCAATATATGTTTTTATAATAATAATTATAGTATGATTTCAGTTTCATCAGAAGTTGAGGTAGTGTGGTTTGTTTTTACTTAATCTCAGGTAAGTTATATCGTTAACGGTACATCGGGCCGACCCTATCTGTTTACTTAATTCGTACGACCAGGTGTTTGAATAATTATTTTATTAACTCTGTGAAGTTCTCCCTAGTTAAAGCGGCATGCCTCCAGATCGTTCGACAACAAAAAAATAATATTTTTTTTATATATCTTGAAATAAATGCTATATTTCTTAAGAAGGCTTTAAAACTTAATTACTGGCAAATTTTATGTTATGGAAACACATGAGAATTTGCTGTTTTTACTACTTTTTACGATGAAAATCGAAAAGCGTTTATCACGCTTTCACTCCAGGTAAACTGTCACTATTCAACTATAGCGCTATTGGTTACGACGACGGGACAATGTCTTTATAGTCTAGGCGGTCCGGGGTTCGATTCCCGACGCGGTCATCTTCTAGATTTGGAATTTTTAACATATTTTAGAAACAAAAATTCATATTCTAATGTTCATAATATGACCAAAACTTCAATTTGAAAGAAAGATTATTTTTTAGCCAAATCTGGAGGCATGCTGCTTTAAAGTTAGGGTAAGTGTGACGTTGATTATCCGCAGTTTGTTTTTCACTTGCTGACCGTTCAAAGGTGGTGTCTCTAAAGTCGACTTGTATTTTGCCTGTGAATGTTTTATAAATTCGATTTAGTGTTTAATTAATTTGACTTTATAGCAATACGGTATGTATCTTTTTGATGATATACAAGGTTTTGCGCCTATACAGCAATAACGGTTGTGCAGCTCTGGGTGCGTAATTATGTTAATGTTTGTTTTGTTTCAGCAACTTCCTATGAAGTTTAAAGAGTTTTTGATTTATTTTGTTTATTTGATACACCATATCCTTATGCCTAATTCACAAGTTTGATTATTTTTTCTCAGTATGTACTTTCTGTAAATTATAAGTTCTGGTTCTTCATGTAAATATATGGAGGTTTACACCAAGTGAACATATCCGTAAAAGAACATGTAATAGCATCAAATATTGATGTATGCGAGAAGCACATGACTTGGGTCTATTTGAATAGGGCATTATAATTTGTCTAATAAAGGTTGTTAGAAATAAATGCTATTGAAATAGATAGAACTAATTATAAACCGGGACAAGACAGGAAAGCTATTAATGTATACCATAGAATGTTTCTTTTTGGGGGATTTGTAAAATGTGATATTAGTACTGAATAAAAATTTTAAGTGTTTATTATTGTAAATGACTTCTGTATGTGCCTGTTTTAATCTGAATCATTTAATTTCTCTTTTTTTTATATATATATGTTGGTAATATTATAAAAGTATGGCTGTGTTTGAAGTGCTATGTGAAACTGGAAAATGATGTCATCATTTCTTTTTACCTGCGAATTAAGATTGTTTACATTCAATTTAAAATCTAATTCATTTCATACCCGATACATAACCTATCTTGCTGGCTGACAACAGGTAAACAGCCGGGTTATCGGTGACAAAACTGTAAAAATGTTGAGAGTTTTTATATCAAAATGTATCCGGTTGTATCACCTGTGTCAGCGATAAAATCTCGAAAGCAAGATAAAAAAACGCCAATTGTTTCCTTAAGGCGGATTTTATTAAGTATCGCACTAGACAATACAAAATTGACTATGTTCTTTTGTTTTATTGCTGATTCTTATTAAAGATACTGTCCCTAGTTTTCACACAAAAATAAAACAGCGCTGACAGGCGCATTAAGCAAAACGAAATAGGACATGTCACAAATAAGGACATTATGAAAGTAAAACATTATTTCTTCATGCTACCTTACGGCGCCTGATTGTCTAGTTGTTTTTTTTAGCAAAAGCAAAACCCCTTACACTTTGTTAAAAGTTTTTGGTTGAAGGAGTTTCTGAACCGGAAGCGCCCCATGTGGTTCTGGGACGATCTGTGTATGAAAAGAATTGGAACCACTGCCTTACCCTTGCATGATCGTAAGAGGCGACTAATAGGGTCTTAACACTTGGTTTTGCATTAATTCTGTGATTCCAGCAGGTATGCAAATTTTGATTCCATACCTCATGTTTTTATTTCGATGTAAATGAGATGTGGAACCAAAATTTGTAGTCCTGTTTGGCACCATATAACCTATACTGTGTTGGTGCGCCATTAAACCCAAATAAATAAATAAATGTACCGGAAGCACTCATTTCGCGACAAATAAGAAGTTGGTGTGCACTTTGAAACGAAACATAAATTTTGTTACCTTAATTCATTGTTTGTTCAAATTTTATTTTGTTTTTGCGCTCCAGGTAACAATAATTGTCAGTCCCTGGGCGTTATCTATACTAGTGGTGTCATTTTCTGCTTCAGTATCATTGCTAACCACAATTATTTTACTGATATCGTTAACTTTAACATCCTTCAGTCAATCATGCGTAACATAACGACCAAATACCGCTGCAATGTAAAACTGCATAGCAAACGAGCTACTAAGCCGTTAGGTGTTGTTAATCATGTTAATGATATTCGGTAATATTGTCTAGTTGCATATCATTTTCTAAATCATTAAACGGTTTGAGAGTATGTGGTATGACGGATTCTAATCTTAGGGGTATCATTAAATCTTATGGATTATTTATACAGATATATGGATTTGTGTCGTGAAATTCTGATATAAGGTAATGCGATATTACTGTAAATTAATAATTCAGTACGCGTTTAATCAAAATTGAAATTTTTGTACATGAGCACCGTCATGAAATTTAATAACTTTGACAACAATTCTGTTGCTGAACACAAAGAAAATAATGTTTCCGAGAAGGAATCTTAACTGGTATAGCACGGAAAGAAATAATGAATTTTATGCTCCTGTAATAGCATGTTTGGCAAAGATTTTAAAGCTATCTGAAGTTTTATTTGTTAGATGTAACCTTTAAAGTGGCCAGTAAAGTTGGTGTAAAACCGAGGGTGAATAAAGTGCAAGTAAACATTAGTGTGACAGTTTGGGCAATCTACTACAGGTGACAGGAAGAAATTTAGAAACGAAATGAACACAGGGGGTTGAACATTCTTGCTGATACACAGATAATAAAATTATCATCTTTGACCAGCAAACGTGCATGATATATGGGAACGGAGAAAGGATGGTGAAATAGTGATTGTGAAACGCTGCATTTTTATTTATCAAAATTCTTTAAATTTCTGTGGTCTGGTCATATGCATTATTGAATTTTAAGGCGCATGAAACTGAAACACTATTAACGATCTCAGCCTTACTGAGTAAGTGTTCTTCTGTGATGAAATTAAATTCTGAAGGATACCAGAGAATCTTGAATGCCAATTTTCACCAGAAAATTTTACGCTTAAAAAATTGATTTTAGTTTTGCGTGCTTTGTTGTTAAATAAAACACGGTTTTTGAAGTCAGATGCGTAGTAATCTAATCACAATGGCCGAATGCCTGAGTGATTAATTACGACTCATCTGAACGAAAAAAAAAAGGTGTTTTGTTTGCCAACAAAGCACGCAAAACTAAAATCTATTTCCATTCTAACACGTTCGAATTACACCAGCAAGGGATGTACAATCTGGAATCCTATTTTAGGCGTAAATGGACGGAGTAAACGAATAGCCAAAAGTAGGTCATTTTGCGAAACTAGTTTAAATCGAGAAGACAATACACGGTAAAATCCTTCTTTGTTTATATAAAAGACAATCTTAGAAGTGTTACAATGTTAAATAAATTGCTATAACAGAAGTACTTTGTCACTGTCGTTTTAGAAATGTGAACAAGTGCAATTGATATTTTAACTTTAAACTTACATAGTTTAAAGGGCAATTTTGATCAAAGGAGAAAATAGTAATTTCGCGAGAAGATTACAAGAGAATGTCAGTATCAAAGAAATGTTTACGAAAATAGACGGATCTTCTTTTTCGATGTTTTTTTCTTCTTTTAAAATACCTTTCATCGTATTAAAACTAAATTTATAATCTTGCAAAATGGTTATTATGTGTTATTTAGCTATGAGCAGTATAAAGATGGATTGAAGGGTCAAACGTTCTGGGGGTATGATAATGAAGACCAGTTTTTACATAGATGACCTCATTCTTGACATTAAAATTAATGGGCAAGTGAAATGGATATACATAGGTTAAATGAAATGCACTCTTCGTTTTGTTTGTAAGATATGTAAAAATAGTGACAGTTGTAATACGAGATATAGTTTACGTGTATGTCTTTCTCCTTAATGCACTGTACAAACAAGGTTATATATTCACATGTGGATAAACATGTTTCTAAATGTAAGGAAGATGTGCAATGAACTTTTTCTTTTTAAATATACACAACCGTAGTTTTGATAAATTAGCTTATCATAACACTTTTAGATTTATTCTTAAAAGTTTATTTCAAAAGGCATTCAGCAGTTTTGAATAAAAATTGATTATTCTTTTATATACATTGTATAGGATATCTATCATTTTGCAAAACCCGCGACTCTGTGACGTTTATTCAATTTCGCATAAAGCTGTTCGTACGTGCTCCATATCGAACGGATAATTTAAAACCCAGAGCTAAAATTTGTGCTCTTTTTATTGTACCGTATCAAAATAAAAAAATCTTACGTTCGGTTGAGGACGAACAACAAAATGATAAAATAGATAATGATTTACATTTACGAAACAAATATTTATCACAATGGAAATCAATACCGATTTGAAATTTTTATCAGTTGAAATTTTTACAAAGCTTTTGAATTTCTATATCGATTTTCCGAGCGAGTGACAATAACCCTGTCTGAATACTACTCTTCAATTAGCCTAGATTACATGGGCTATTGATTACCCAGTACGTGTACGTAAAATGTTTTTTTATTTGTTTCTAGTTAATGAAAAAAATGTCTTTACATTGATACACAGTCATTTGATCAGTAAACACGGACAATACGATAATAGCCACTGAATGGTCAGCAAATACGTTAATGAAAAAGGTCTATAAATAGACAAATCTTTGGTGATATTTCACGTTATATCGATCTAGATGTATTGTATTGCATGCGTAAATCGGATATCTTTTTACTTAATTCTCTCCAATAGTATATCGGGTAAAGGAAGCGAAGAAGGCTTAACATTTGCTTCGAGTACGGACGAGTTTCGTAGAGGTTATAGTTGGATTTTGGTATTGAAGTGACTAATTTGACTGGAGGCCAAATATTTAATATTTTTATCTGAAAGGACTAAGTGTGAATGTACATATTGATTGAAAACTTGATACAAACAGTATGAAATATAGTGTTTGATTATATTTCAGGGACTTTAACTTCCGCGTGGTGATATATGAAAAAAATATAGATCTAAGTACCTGAAACTAATTAGATACTGGCTGAATGGATAATAGTGGAATTTAATGGAGTATCCTGATATAGATATCAATTATTCAGCGATTAACTACATCATCGCAAGTGAAGAATAAAAGGTAAATTGTTGATCTATTGTTTTCGTTACTATAACATACAGAACGTCAATGTAATAATTAGTGTTGCGGGTATTAACCTTTCTGTTAATCCATGATTTCAATGGCAAAGGACGTTACTTAGTATGCATTTTTTTATTTATTTAATTGTAAGGTGGATCCATTATCGTATTTTTCCTTCAACTGTAGATGCGAAAGAGTTTTTTTTTAATGTCAGAGGAGCAGTCAGTTAGAACGTTAGACCTTCCTACAAATCTAGGCTTCGCGATGCCAAGCCTTATAGGACCTGTATAGAAATTAATTACTGAAATCCCCGCAAATACAAATATTCCTTTCATGTAATATTGGCGGCAAATTTTGCATCACTAGACCAGAGTAGCCTTAACCCATGATCCTCAGATGTAAACATCAACATCTTTTTTCTTTTTCTTTTTGTTTTTTTTTTTTGGAAAAGGAACTACTAATGTTTAATGTGCCTGTGATGACTACTTACTCGGGACATTTCATGTTAATATAATAATAAATTATTGATTGTATGTATGTCTCACTAATTTCCTTTAACAAGCATCGATCTTTCTAACCAACATCTGTCCATGAAATATTCAAAGCATGCATGCATGTGTAATGTGAGAACATTTTTATGTTGATAATTAAAAAGGCCTCACGTAGTTATTATTCATATAATACCAATCCTTAGTCAGGCAAAAAATGTTATATCACCTTTTAGGGCTTTTTTTTATATGACAACATAAAAATTCCACAGTATGGACTAGGATATGTCTAACACGACTTTCTTAAAATAAAACGGCTACAACTAACGGCGAGGTAACTTAAGTTTTTATTGATAGCCCAGTGGTATAGAGCGTCCGCTTCGAGTGCAGGAGGCTGTGGGTTCGAATCCCCGGCCGCGTCATACCAAAGACGTGAAAAATGGTATCAGTAGCTCCCTAACCCAGTAGCCCCCTAACTTGGCGTTCAGCACTAGAAAGGAAACAGGCTTCTCTTTTCTTACACCCTTGTGGCGATGGATTCCACCAGGAATGGTGTGTCGGGACTGATTTATATACGTTATAAAACTCCTATAGATAAATTAGTATAAACATAGGATCTAAATAATAATCTAACTTTATGTAGCCGGCATGTTTTTGAATTCAAACACCCAGACACGATTATTCGCTATGAAATATTGTATAAGTTTTTGATAATGTTTTGCTT
This sequence comes from Mercenaria mercenaria, assembly GCF_021730395.1. NCBI lineage: Eukaryota > Metazoa > Mollusca > Bivalvia > Venerida > Veneridae > Mercenaria > Mercenaria mercenaria. The sequence goes on along the minus strand of NC_069362.1, from coordinate 84,869,712 downwards.
ATGGAATGAATGTAAACTATTCCTCTCCATAATATTATGTAAGCATGTGTAATTGATATTTTTCTAAAATGGTCATTAATATTAATTCCACCCCTTTCTTCTGACATTAGTTAATAGTTGATTAATAAATAATGATTTATTTAGACAGCTTTGCAGTAAAGCAAACACCAAGTGCGAAATGAGTACATACGCAATTTAATTTATGCATTTAGGTCAAGTTTCAATGCATATTGGTCGTTAATTGGGCGTTTACGCGGGAGTGACCAGGCGTCCACTCGGCGCGTTATTGCATGAACTTCTTAATAAAAGTCATCATAGTGTCATGATAGGCCATATAGTTGGATGACGAACCATTGTTCTCTCATTAGTTAAACATAAAACAAGGTTATAGACTGTTTAGATATACAGTAACCCTCAACAAAGCTAATAAAACAGATTTCTAGCACCAAAGCTTGCAGCTCTATCCGATGAAATCACCATACGAAATTTTAGCTGTTCAAGTTGTATTCTCCCGGTTTGCTAGTATGATACATGTTTTTCTTTAACTTGTCGACCGCTGATTTTATCATGCTTGTATGATACGAACATGTCACTGAAATTGCTGCCCTGTAGATATAAAATGCTCCTTAGTCCGTTTCATGCAGAATAATAACGCTTTCTTCCTGTGCACTTTTTACTCAGTGACTCTGCTTTAGACATTTTCAGTTCTCTTAAGACATCTATTACAGTAGTGAAAATAAACAAGGATATTGATGCATTCCTGCTTGAAATTATTGTTTGTGCAGCATATGTTGTTTTTTCTTAAAATAATGATAATAGTATTATTATTAATGGATCGCGATAATTTTATTTTAACGGTACTTGGTAAAATCCAAAAACAGGTAAAGCAGGTGTATTATCCGATAAGTGGTGTTAATTTGTATATTGTAGTATTTTAACTCAAAATAGGGTGCGTTATTCCATAAACGATTTCTAGTCTAGCGGATACAGTTTCGGACATTTATTCTTTTTATGTTTGTATGGTGTAGGTTCGAGCCCTTCTTTTTTAAACGATTTTTACTTATTCTATTTTTAATTCAGGTCTTTTTTATATAGTCTTTAGTATTTATTTTGTTTCTTTTATTCTTTTTTAATTCATTTTTTCTCTAAAACATTTCCATGTCAATGTCTATTGTAATATGAGATCCTCTAAAAAATGACAATAAGTACTCAGTATATGTGCACGAGAAAATCATGACACAAATAGTTTTACCTGTGTTCCTTCTCCAGGTAAAAACTTGCTGGAAAAACTAGAAAAAAAATTGCTCGTCCTGTATTCGAACCAGTATCGTAAGCTTACAAATCATACATGTTAACCACTAGACCACGCCGCTACTTATATCGGTTTCGCGATAAAAGATATTTCTCACATAATGTGTTCACCCGATCCCCTATTTCATTGTTATGGGTTGATCCGGTATTAGTAAATAAAGGCCACAGTTATCGCGTTTTGTTAATACGTGCCTTTAAATATTGTTTCGTTTCCTGCCATCAAACCGAAAAGGAGTTTAATCACTTGGTTTTGTTTTATAAATGTGTGCAAAAACCGTCAAGAAAACAAAATGCATCGTATGTATGTTGCCTTTAATATCTGTTTTTGTAAGTCAACAATCTGACTAAAGTACTTGATCTTCTAAACGAAGATCTGAGAACGACCCATTCACATTCGTCTTCTGTATATTTTGGATTTCCAGTATTGCTATTTTTATTTTATCCAATCAGACGACATGTTCGAATGTCAAAGAGTAAGAAAAATGTGCAGTTATTCCAGGGCTCGAACCCAGGACCCCTCGCTTACAAAGCAAGTGGCCTACCGATTGAGCTAACCGGCTCTCTGCTACATTATGACATAAGAATTGTAAATATCAAAAGTCAAGGCTACAGGTAGATTTGCAAGATGTTGTAAGTTAGGCTCTGATTGGCTAGCGAAAGGGTCGTCAGAACGAGGCAATGAATAGGTCGTTCTCAGATCCTATGCGTAGCGTAATAGGATATGTACTTTAGTCAGATTGTGTAAGTCAATCACGTAGTCTGACATGCTTTTCGTGACAGGATATAATCTGGGTTTCATCTTAAAATGCAAGAGCACGTTTCGTTTAACAAACTGCTTCCATTGACCTTTTCATGTTTAACCTTGCCACTTTCTTAATTAAGGAAAGAAAAACGGCAGTGTTTCTCCTTGAAGCAAAACAAGTTGTAAAGAAAAGATTTACTTAACTAAAGAAAAACTGACGTTTCACTTCTCCAGTGCACTATAAATTGCAATGAGTTAAATGCACGGTTGATCTTTTCACTATAAGATATCTACGATGTTTTCACTGGGAAAATTACCTCCGTGGCCGGATGCTTAAGGTACCTGACCTCGAATCACTTGTATCTCTCCGCTTTGGGTTTGATACCGCGCTCAGGATGTAGACCCTTTTTCATCAAGTTGGGGATGCCAACAGACTGGCTTACGGCAAGTTCAGTTGTTCTACCCAGGGACCTGCAGTATTTCGTCAGGACCATCGTTATTTGGCTACTACGTCATGTAGATTGGGGAAAAAATATTTATTTTAGTTTTATTTTATCTCACTGATTTACTTATTCATGGCGAGGATGATGACTGAACAATTTGTCATATATTTTCGCGATGTTGTGTTTTGGTTAAAGTCACTGATTTAATTCCTTCTTAGTTTCATATAAAAAACGACACATTCATTTTAGTTATCTTTGTAGACCGCAACTTGTTTCCTACTCCTTTTTAAGTGAAATTCTGTCATAAATCAACAAAAAATAGACATAAAATAGGATGTTGAATAGTACCTACTGAAATGCCAGTCAGTGGTGGTCTGCAACCCTGAAATGGTGCATATTTGCTCTTGTTCGCAAAAAAAACCTTTTGGGTTTCGATCTGAAAACTCCAGCATTTGAGTATAAACATGAAACCGTCTCATTCTATGCAGAATGCATTCTAGATATGAACATAGTGATTAATTCACTCGTTCTACGTGAAATTGCAAAAACAAATGGAAAAATTATGATCTTTTTATGATGGACTTCTTCTTAATAGACCACGGAAGCACAGGTTTTTAACCTATTTACTGAACTTATTCCTTATATAGCAAGTCAGTGCTGTAAAATATCTGTTTTGCTGTACGTTCAAGAGTATCTTTCAAAACGACTGTTCACCGTCTATAAAACTTCACTTTCTTCTCATTTAAAGTTTTGTCAATGTATGCCTTTAGCATATAAAAAATGGAGAAAGGGCCTTAAACTTTTCAATATACATGCATAAAAATAAATCGTCATTTCTTAAAAGTGTACTAAAACCTTCCACATTTTAACAGCAGTAAAATCTGTAAAAAGATCCCTTGGAAGCACAGAATGCAACCATAAAAGAATAATAGCAACGTCACCATTACTGAAACATTTCTTGTTTGTTGTTAACTTGTAAAATCAATGACATGTATATGTATCAGGTGAAACTATTCAGGTTATTGTGTGATTTTCATTGTGATAAACTGGGAGTGGGACTGTTCTTCTCTTCTTGCCCTAAAAATAGAAAGGTATCATGTTTCCGAAAATTATGGGGTATTATTTTCAAGTTGGTGTATCGGGTATTTGAAAATGTCGAAAATACACCGCACAAGTGGTTAGTTACATCAAGTTCTTGTGTACTGCTTTCAAGAAAACTTGGGAACATAATAATTACGTGATTTATGATTAAAATAAAAGGGAAATCTTCTTACTTAGTTATACTATACTGCAAAATTATTTGAAATATTATACCTGATTACATAAGTATACCTGATTACTTAAGTAGACTGTATGTTTCATTTCTGCCAAATTCTAGATCTCTATCATTATAACACATTATGTAGTTTCAGTTATTACTATTTTCTTTTATGTATTAAAGCATGTTAAATATGTAGCGAAAGAGTCATTCTCGTAAACGCGTCCTAGGAAAACCACAATTGGTCAGACGGCTATAGAGAGATTCGAACATGCATTGTCAAAGTAGCTTTATCAGGAGTTTAAACTATATTTAAATCTTGATTAAAAATGGTCACATTGAAAAAATAAATACCGAGTGTCATCATGATCATGTATAATAAAATTGTGTCAAATATACTTAAATGCAGTACAAACCCCTGAATCAATATATACGTGCTTGTGGCTCCCTTCAGCTGGACGGGGTTTTAATGATCATTTGAGCCGCGCCATGAGAAAACCATCATAGTGGCTTTGCGACCAGCATGGATCCAGACCAGCCTGCGCATCCGCGCAGTCTGGTCAGGATCCATGCTGTTCGCTTTCGAAGCCTATTACAATTAGAGAAACCTTTAGCGTACAGCATGGATCCTGACCATACTGCACAGGCTGGTCTGGATCCATGCTGGTCGCAAAGCCACTATGTTGGTTTTCTCATGGCGCGGCTCATTTACATTTTAGGCGGCTTGCTATATTTCATTGCTAAACTATGACATAAAAACACGGCTGTATTTTTCATTTGACATGTTTGAGAGTGTTGGATTTCTCTTGTTTCATTTCGAGTCTCTTCTTTCTGTTCATGACGCTATCTTGCACAATTTATCCTTCATACTTCAGAACTAACAAAGAAAATATGAAGGACCAATAGAAACAAATCAATCGGTTCGAATAAGTCAACTGTTTTTGTTTGAAGAATGTTTCAATATATAAAGAATCTCTAATGTTAAGGTAATAAAGTTTCATATATCATCAATGTTTCCTTTGTGAACAATTTCATTATCAATCTAGGTCGAAAGCAATAAAGCCATCAGGAACTGTATTGAACAATATATGAGCCGTGCCAAGAGAAAACCAACATAGTGGGTATGCGACCAGCATGGATCCAGACCAGCCTGCGCATCCGCGCAGTCTGGTTAGGATCCATGCTGTTCGCTAATAGTTTCTCCAATTCCAATAGGCTTTAAAAGCGAACAGCATGGAGCCTGACCAGACTGCGCGGATGCGCAGGCTGGTCTGGATCCATGCTGGTCGCATACCCACTATGTTGGTTTTCCCATGGCACGGCTCATATAGTTATTTTTTATGTGCCTAGGATTTCGTTGTTTTGGACAAGGGGTGGTAAAATAAATAGGAGATTTGTAACATGGACAATGGCTTTGGAGTTTTTTAGAGTATTAAGTTGAATAAACTCATAAAACGAAAAGCCATGTGGCAAATAAATAAAATGGTTGGTTTTCAGTTTTGAACAAAAGAAAGGATTTGAAAGTGAAATTTCAATTGTGTTTATAGGTAACATGAGATATTGTAATAATAAAACATGTTTACCTTTGAAATTAGTCGTCAGAATGTCTGCATTTCTTTGATGCAAATCAGTCACATTCGGTAACGTGGAATCAGTTTAAATAATTATGTGATGCCGATTGTTAGATATCTTGAAAATATGGTCAATGTGACATCTCTTTATATATATACAATATATATACATATTCTGGACTAAATACTAGTAAGCATGTACGCATGTGAAAACGTAATTTATATTTTTATTGTATATTTACAGATTGATTGAGTGAAGGTATGGGTTTATCAAAGGAAGAGACAATAGCAGTGATAGCCGGCTCTATAGCTGGGCTGATCGTTCTCCTGTCCGTCCTGGCTGTACTCGTTTACTGTTGTTTAAGGTAAGGTTTTACACAACTAACATCCATATCTCTCTTGCTTGTCTTTTTTTTATCGCTTTTAAAAACATCTTATGTTCGTCATAGATATCCTTAAACGGTTGTAAACTTTATTAGTATGTTCGGAGGTCTTCGTTGCTGGGTATCAAAGTCGCTGACTTTGACTCACTTGCCCCTCACCCACATCGGCTCGGAGCTTCCCTTGGATTGTAGTTTCTTTTTTCATCTGAGAAAGCCATTAAGCTTGCTTGTAGAAGGTTGTTGAGTGTACCTAGTTGCCTGCGTGCCTGAAATCATGTTTGGATGGTCACATAGGATCTTCTCCCCCCAGGAAAGCTTGCAAACTGTTGTATGATCTATACTTATGTCGGTGTTACTTTATTACCAACAAAAACAAACAATAATATGTATGCTTATAGCTATAGATTGCAAATGTCAACAGAATTTGATACACTTGCACAATCTTGCTTGATCATTTTTCAACATTTTCATACTCCATAATTTATGTTACAGTGCTGCTATATCTCTTTCAGCTACCTTTAAAAGTTATATTTTTCCCGTTTTTGTAACGGCAGCTGTTCCACACTATGGCGGTGAAACCTTAATTACTTTTAAATTACCAGCATGTAATTGAATTTATTACTTGAGTTAATTTGTTGTAAGTTTAATTTTACGCTATAATCACTTTAACTACAACATACAATGTATCAGTTTACAGTATACATGTAAATGTGACGTTTGACGTTTTGTTACAACAAAATGTGTAACGTGTTACGACAGCTGATATATCAGCGGCAGTGTAACAGATGACGGTGTCATAATTATTTCTGCATAAGATTACTCAGTAAACTTCTGTTTCTAAAATCTGCTATTTCACCTACCGCTCTCTATCCCTCACGCTTGCCATTCATGCATTTGACATGCTCTTCTGATAGATTCTCCCTTGCATTTTAATGAAGGCATTATTGCTTGATAGGGGGTGAGTTTCTAATTATGTATTGACAGATATGCATTGAATATACTGTGTACATGTATTGTTAAGATGAGGGAAAAGTGATATTTTCAGATCCGTGTTTTGTTGATGGTAAATAAATAGAAAGAGGTCTTAACAGAAAACTGTAACGCGCTATAAAATGTGCTTACCTTTTAACGATATACGATAGAAAACTGACATTTGAGCTAACAACACATATATCTATATACAGACAGTCTCCTTATTACCACATGTAGCATGCATGCAGGTGAAATGCATAAATATGACATATGTGGTTAAAAAAAAGATGAAAAAATATTTTTTCTTCCTATTTCATTTTTATCATATTTTTTTTTATGCTTCTTTATTTAACAAACATTTTATGTTTAATATGAATCCTTTCAGGCGTCGACAAAGGGAGTCTCGCAAATCTACTCAAAAACCATTTCGTCATCACCATCTCACCCCAGACACAAGTCTTAGTAAAAATAGCGGTCCACCACTACATGGCGACCAACGTAATTTTTCGGACCCAAGACTTGATCCTAGACTGGATCCTAGATTAGACCCACGTCTTCCAAAAGTTGGCAGCAATAATTTATGGTTCGGGAGCCCGTCACTGTATAGTGGAGCGCCATCTCAAGTTTATAAGGACATGAAAAGAAAGGGAAGTAATGCTCTACCTCAGGAACACCAAGGTTTACAAGGTAATGAGGTTTATAAAATATATATTTGTTAGAGCGTCCAAACACAAGAAGATCTTCAGTGGTGTAAAATAAGCCAATGCTACATTGATCTGCGTTATTACGCAGTGAACGTTGCACGAGACGTTTATCACAAAACTGACGCCATTTTTCTTTTTTAATTCGACGGTATGGTGTCAAATCTAGGTGTGTAATATTTTGAAATATTAATCAAGGATACATCAACCGAAAGCTTGATTGGGCTTCATTCGCATTTTTATATTACATGTATTTTGTATTAATCGAAATGACGCTACTTAAAGAAACCGTGCAATATGAAGCACAGAGAATAGTGTTAGGTAGTAAACTTATGGGTACAAGCTTTTTTTTTTTTGCAAATTAACTTGAATTTTACGTTACAGGACCACCAGGTCACATGGTATACCAGGGACCAAATGTAGGCGGCCGTATATACCATAGCCAGCAAGTAGTTCCGGCAGTCTATGAATCTGATTACCGTCTTCCGCGAAGTGGCAGCTACATGGATCTATACTCATACCCGTATAATTATGATCCTTACAGAGGTAACAGAAACTTTTTTTCCCCAGATATATAGGAAGCGCCTTCAGATATTTAGACTACTGCATTTTGTATATTGTAAAATCATTTTTTTCGTGGGCATGACATTTCGTGGTTTTGGTCAAAACGGCAATTTCGTGGGGATATGAATTCATGATTTCAACTTTAGAACATAAAATGAATGGGAATTTTACTTGTTCGTTGGGATTAGATTTCTTGGGTTGACTCAACCACGAAATCCACAAAAATTAGCCCCCCACCCCTCTCCCCCCACGAATATTAATGATTTCACAGTAATTTTGTATTGCACCTCCAACTGGATATTTTTTCTTGATTAATGTTTGCTTTTCAGATGTTTATCGATTACCTTTTAATATCTATTGACACGATATTTCTAAATTCTGCCAGTAAATACTTTTGAACTAGCAATATAGACAGTTTATTGAAAATGGCATGCAATTTCTAAAGTCTGCTAAAATAATGCATTGGAGCTCGAATTACAGACAGTTTATTGAAAATGTCACCTTTCTTTTAATTTTGCCAAACAATTATTTCGAACTCCTTTACATTAATCATTCAAATTAAAAATAATGTGATCTTCCATCCCGTTATGTATAGAATAGAATAGTAAACTACCACAAACTTACCTATTATGAAAACAGCATATGATATATATCGTATACTAGTGGGTGAAATTGTTTCATTTTTTGCAAAATTTGTATGACACCATATTTCTATACGCTATTAGAGGACGTTGAAAATTAGACTAAAGTTTCATTTGATTTATAACAAAGTCTTTAAGCGTCTACAAACACGAACTATGATCCTACATAACGCACGACAAAACTGCCTATGCTGGGTGGAATGTTGTCATTGGAGAGTGGATATTAATGGGCAATAGCGACCAACGCTCTCTTAAATGGTCACAAGGACTGGAGATAAGACCATTATAATACACCTGTTGCCTAGTTGTGTACGATTTATATATATTAAATTGAAATTTAATAAGCAAGCATCGCTTAGGTTTTCAAATATTTACATAGACGAAGATTACATTTTCTGTAACATGGTTAAGCATGGGTCAGCTTGTTCGTACCTCAGAAATCGTCATGTTTGTTTATTTCCAGTTGTGTCTTCATCAACTTAGGTTTTATATGCATTGCTGTTGAACTAAGACATTACTGTCATTATTTTCCATATACCCCAGTATAACTATGTTTGTTAATTAAAACATTCATGTCGCTGTTTTGTTGCACTTAAACTGTCACTGCTGTTTTTGTGCAGTTATTAAGAACACATCTTAATTAATACTGAAATGTTTTTACAGCCATTTACAAAAACAGGCGTACGCATTCTTTGTATAACCGTACATATTTTCTCCAATTTGTCTATTTCATTTTTTGTCTAAACTTGAAATTAAAATTGCTACCATGAGACATTATATTTCAAAATGACAAAACCTAGAAAAGTAATATATTGTCAGTGGTACCGAATTTGATTTGAAATATAGCTAATTATTTACATCTTAAACACTATATCGCGGGATCTGATCAATTAATGGCCTTGGTATGTAAAAGTCTTTAAAACAGAACGTTTCTTTCAACTCCTAATTAAGATATACCTTTCAAAAGTTAGTAGATCTATGGTATTGAAAAAAATGGATTATTTGCTCTCATTGTCTTGTTCTATTATTTGAATTTTAGAAACATTTCAAAAATGTAGATTATGTTCTTGAATATTCTAGATATAAACAACTCTCGTGCCATGTTGATGACTCATCCTGAAAGTGAGGAATATTACCTCGACAGATATAGAGAACGTGAGGTGAGGCGCACGGGTAAAAAAGTACGGCGCTCTCAAAGTGACGTCACACTTCATTCCACGCGTAGACCTAAAAATAGAAAACAGCGCAAAGAAGCGCCGTTTGACAAGGAAAAATCATCTAATTCACGTGACAGTGAAGACAGAAGCAGCAATGACAGGTACGAACAAAAACCGCGAAGAAGCCAAAGCAATGATAGAGAACTATCTGGAGAAAGAACTATAGTAGCCGATGTGCACAGGCAAAAGAAGCCTGCACCTCCCCCGCCTAAACCAAAACCCCATAGAGAAGAAATACAATCAAAATCTATGGACTTCTCTGATGCAGAAATTTCAGAATCCGCAACTGATAGTGCTAAACTTAGAGCTTTAGAAAGAGAAAGAGAACGCAACAGGGAAGCGGAGTTAGCTGAACAAAGGAAAAATAAGGAAAATATTCGTCATAGTGAATATGATGGTGATAATCGTGGATTTATTGACGATAATGGAAATGCAAATGAGCTTAATGTTAGACCATACAGCTACGAAGGAAAACCTTCAAAGTATGAAAGTTCAATTGTAGCTAAAATGGCTGCAATGACTGAAACACCAAAAGCTACATATATTAATAGACAAAGCATTATTGATGATTCAAGCAAAACAAGGGAAAATCCACCGTCAAAGGAAGCTTTCCATGCCCAAGTTGCAAAGAAATTGGAAAAACTTCAGGATAGGACGGTTCCTCCACTTGACTTAACAGAGGGTCCAGTTGCTACATCCACGGGGAACCACTCTAGAGCCAGTCGCCCTACTAGTGGTAAACGTCGGTCTCGTAGGGGATCAAATGTAACAGACCAAGACGGTGAGAACAAAACATTTGCAATTCTATGTATTTGCAATGAGTACTTGATGTAAAGTTAATATCACACTGATTTCCTTTCGAGGCGTCCATATTATTTTTTGTATCAATGTATAGACATGCGATTACTTAAATATTTTATCGTACAACATGTAAGAATTGTTCAGTTTCAAATGTTATTTTTCTTGGTAAATGATGTTTTTCTTTCAGCATCTCCAGTTGCCGTTGATTCAGTGTAAAAAGAAATATCTCAGACTGGTATTTGTCAGAGTCATAAGCCCCATACAAATCTTTTTGTTATTATCAATTGTATGCCCTTTTTGCAGGTAATGTTATAACGGAACAAGCATTTGAATTCCTAGACGGGTACTCTGACGGCGAGGGTACAGACTTTATTGATAGCGGCAGTATTACACCAACGCCTGTCAAAGGTATGTATCAAAATATACACTTTTTTTATTTGAAATATTAATTGACTGTAGTTCGGAGGTCGAGAAACATTGATTATACCTTTTGAGAAGACAAGGACGTCGCCGCAAGACATACTCTAGTTTTCTTTTATTTGATGATATTTGTATGATAATCCTAATTTTCGCATTATTTTCCTCTATTTCAGATATAGATAATCCTAATTTTCGCATTATTTTCCTCTATTTCAGACTATGACATTAACCTATAGTGAAGGCAAAATCAAATTGCACTGTGCTAGAATAGAAAAATAGCAATTGGATGGATTTAACGAGGTAATGGCACACGTCTCAATATGTTGCAACGGTCGTATTGACTATGTGGAGTCAGCGTAATAACATCACGTGGTTGCCACCGGCGGCAGAAGAAGTGTCATCTGTCTGCATGCTCTGATACAAAAATGAAAAAGTCAATACTTCATCAGAGAGATTTGAAAGCCTGTGAATTTGAAAGGTTTTCAGGATCGAATGTGAGATATTAATGATAATGTGGATGTGTTGACGATATATTAAACTATCAGTATTTGTTATTTATACTAGACGAAAATTTGGGAATTATGCATAGCTTTAGTGTCAGTTCAGTCTGTGATATTTAGAAATATCAAAATAACATTGAAACCTGATTCATGTGCATTTACATTTTATTGTGCCTTCATATTGCCAATTTATTATGTTATTTGATGATATTTATTAACATTTACGTCACTAACATTCACACTTGTCACTAGACAGATCTGAGCACGTGTCGCACTCTCTTCTTCCAACATCTAAATGTTACTAATCTCAACCAACTTAAGTGTTATTAACACTTTATGCACTGTCAGTGTGTGTGTACGTTAGGAGCCCTATAAATGGCATGGTCGAAGGGTTATTATTTCGTTTTAACGTAATAGAATTTCTTCATCCCGAAATCTTATTTCGTTATAACTTATAACGGAATCTTATTGAAATCGTTTGTTATAACAAAATGATTTTTTTTGGCATATCGCAATATTAATTCGTTGTAACAAAATCCGAATTCTTAACAGGGGTCACATTTTTACATAGAGCTATATGATGAAGGCTTGAACACGTGAAACTAGAGGATTTGCTAGTAGGCTTATCAAGATAACTGAGAAGGTAGACCTACAGTAATCGCATTTTTGTCTATACGTAAGTTGGCTTGTTAGAAAAGGGATTTATTCTTCCGTGTCGGATCTTCATAAAGAGATTTAAATGCAACTCTGCATGAAGAGAATGTGCGTCAGATAAGGACAGGTTAGGGTTACCACTTGGGTATAACTGTCATGCATAATATGAAGTGTCGCGCGAGAGCCGTACTTCCATGGTCAAAAGGTTAGGGTTTATTTGGATGCAACACAAACATTTTTAACAGTATAGTATGTACTACGTTTTTTAAAACACTGTTTCGGGCTATTTGTCACTTTTGTTTAACAAAGTGACCACTTGACGATAGCCAACAATGTTACTAGTAGGGACTGTATTTAAACTAAAGAGCTGCTGCCTGTGATATTGATATTTGAAGTAGGACTTTTACCCGTGACTTTCTCATCATGTTTAACACTTGTCTAAAGATTAATAGGAAGTGCTTGAATCATTTGAAATGTATAGCTGAGACACGAGGTGTTACCTTTAATCCAGTTGCCATGATCTTGGCCTTGGATGCACGGACTTGATTCCTGAGCTTGATATATCACATCCTGCATAACAATGCTGAGTTTCATTTGGAATCCCTTGGACCGTGCTGACATTATACCGGAGACCAGAAGTATTTAGAACGGAAGAACAATGCGATTACAATTATGCCCTACTTCGGTGTCATTTAAATAGACCCCACCTTGAAAAGAAAACACTTTTGAATACTAGTCAAATTTGGTACAGAGACGTGGCTGGAACAAACTTGGTAGAGTACCACTACCCACTAATTATTTTTTTTTAAAGAAAGCTCAACTTTGGATTTCTAGAAAATAGTTTAATAAAATATGCCCAATTCCGAACAGAATAGGATTTAGTTATAACGAATTCATATTTCGTTATTACGAAATGAAAGAAAATATCGTGTATGTCACACAGATGACTCTGTATACGTTTGCTCTCCGATGTTTTCTTTTTTTAAAATGATATTAATATATTGGGCGTTTGTTTTTGCTAATTTACAACGGGTTTCATTTTTGTTGGTTTCTTACTGATCTTTTGTATATTATAAGTTTCGTGTTTGCAATTTTGCACTGTATGCACTTTACATTACCAAATTTATTCAAGTATTCTATTAAACATACGATTTACTAAGGAGATTTTGATGCAATACTACATTTGCAATCTTTTTATATATAAACTATACCTAAAATGCATGTGTTTTTGTATACAGCAAAATTATGATTATTTGATAATTACAGAATTATAATAAAACAATAATTAAAATAGTTATTATGTTTCCATGTTTTTAACAGAAATGTACGTCATTGAACAAGGTTGTTGGATTGACGAGTCAGTTGCCAGTCATATGCGTATTATTGTATACAATGAAAACATATTTCCGTGTAACATGTTCAAACCTACATACTGTTACCTTTCATAAAATTATCTCATTTGTGAGGGGCTTGAAATCTGTTTCTTAGTTTAAACATATTTATTCCCAAAAGTACATAACACAGAGTTGTACAATTACAAAAACAAGTTAACATGTTATTAAGGAAAGGATAAGAATGAAAGACATGTCTAATAGAATTCTTCTCCTTGAAGTCTGTTTTTTAGCTCGACTATTCGAAGAATAGGGGAGCTATCCTACTCGCCCCGGCGTCGGCGTGAGCGTTAGCGTTAGCGTGAGCGTCACACAAATGTTAAAGTTTGCGTTTTCAAAGTCAATTGAGATATTGCTTTCATATTTTGCATACTTGTTTACCATCATGACCCCAGTCTGTAAAAAGGAGGAGGCAACTCTATCAAGCATTTTGACTGAATTATGGCCCCTTTTCGACATAGAATAATGTTAAAGTTTGCGTACCACCCCAAATATTTTCAAAGTCCATTAAGATATTGCTTTCATATTTTGCATACTTGTTTACCATCATGACCCCAGTCTGTAAAAAGGAGGAGGCAACTCTATCAAGCATTTTGACTGAATTATGACCCCTTTTCGACTTAGAATATGCTTATTGTAATGTTAAAGTTTTACTCATAGCTAATATTATACTATCAAGCACTGAGAATAGTCGAGCGCGCTGTCCACTGACAGCTCTTGTTTAGATGTCGTGTTCGGATCTTTGTGAAAACGGAGTTCGGCCATGGTCTCCATAATGCCTTCCCAGATCCAGGAAACAGTCACCGAGTGTAGTAAAGATATGTTTAGATATATTGTTCCAAAATCCAGTAGTCAGCTAGTCTAGTTAACATACATTAAGATATACTGCTCCCAACTCAAGGAAACAGTCACCGGACGTAGTTAACATAAGTTGAGATGTAACACTGTCCCCAAATCCAGGAAACAGTCACCGAGTATAGTTAACACACGTTTAGATATACTGTTCCAAAATCCATGACACAGTCATCGAATGCAGTTAACATACTTTGAGATATAAAACTGTTCCAAAATCTAGGAAACAGTCAATGAGAGTTAACATGCGTTGAGATATAATACTGTTCGGAAATCCAGGAAACGGTCACCAAGTGTAGTTAACACACGTTTAGATATACTGTTCCAAAATCCTTGGCACAGTCATCGAATGTAGTTAACATACTTTGACCAGGGAACAGTAAATGAATGTGTTCAACATACGTTGAGATATAATACTGTTCGGAAATCCAGGAAACGGCCACCGAGTGTAGTTAACATAAGTTGAGATATAATACCATTCCTAAATCCAGGAAGCAGCTCTCGAACGTAATTATCATACGTTGAAATATACTGTTCCGAACACAAAGTGTAGTGTTATAATGTTGTCAATGTGATACTGTACACTGTTCCCAAAGCCAGGAAAAAGTCTTCGAGCGAAGTTCTCATACGTTCAGATAACTTCCTTTACAATCGATGTAAAATTGATAGAAAATGAACAATTTCACATTTGAAGACCTAATAGGTGCGAACCCGCGACCTAAAAACCATACCTTAACTGTTTAACCGCTATATATTTTCGATGTAGCTCATTGTAGTGTTGGAGCGGTCTTCTGCGCATGCCTGGAAGTGATTATCTAATGTCGCTTACGGCAATAATTGCGCAGATGATTGCATGTTTGCACGCATAATTTTTGTATAATATGTATGATATACTGACTAGAGGTTAGGGTTAGTATCACCATGGTTACAAAATATATACATTTAAAGTACTTTTAGTTCAAATTGCTTCAATCAGGCATATACCCGAGTCTGTAATTTATACCGGCGCTCCAACTCTGCATAGAGTCACAGCCTATATTTTTATTCACTACCTGTTTTGTATTGAAAGCTATATAGCCTATTAGTTCTAGCAGCATGTAAATAAACAACCATTAGCATTTTAGTTTAATTACAAAACATTAACGATGTCCGATCAATAGTTGGTTTGTTGGCTTAGTGTATGCATGGGAGGAACTGTAATCATTTATTACTGATCCCTGTTACGTTTCGAGTCTTGCATGTTATATATATTTGCGTTAGTTTCTCTCTGATTTCTCATTTATATTCGTAAGAAATCGGCAGTATCTTTACATTAATCAATACTGAAACGTTGGCTCGGCATTGATATCTACAGTGAAGTTTAATATGGCATAACTTACCCCGTGTGTTTCAAATTTTGAAATAATCTTATTAAGCTGAAGTGCATTTACGTGAGTTTTTTTTCTGTTAAAATGACAAATTTTACTTAGATTGACCACACTAATGTTTTTTTGCTTTTTCTACACAAATAACTGACAACTTCCCCGCATGAATCAGAGGTGGCTGATTAACTGTTTTCTATAAAATGACCACGGAGAACGTTATTCTGGCTCGTGACTTGAGCTGGAAGTTATAATTATACTCATTTGTTATACTGGTGTCGTTTAAAGAATAAGCGTCTAAGATACAAATACTAAGTGGTGTACATGGGTACTGGACTGAACTCTCAGCACGACTATTTTTCAAGTTGAACTTATCACTTTTGGTAAACTGTTATCTGTATTTGCAGTATTTTAGAATGTTCAAGTCGACCGTAAAGCATCCGCATTATTTGATATATATGTGCTGATTGACCTAAAAATATTTAATAATTTTGAGAATTGACGTGGGCTGCGTTTGGAAGTTCTGTAACATTGTCGCTTATTTGGCCGCCCACAAAAGCGGTCAAACAATACTGACAACGCGACTGTGTTTAAACGGATATAACCGCAGTTCTATTTACTTTATTGATAGCGTTAGTAAAAGCCGAGTGCATACCCGTTGATGTAAATAATATCTCTTTAAATGTGAGATAAAATAACAAGTTTATAGATAGTATAAGATATAGATTTTGTACCAGGGCATTTACTTTCTACATTGAACGTGCCAATGTAAGCCACTAATGTCTTGTGATGCCATATTAGAATTATTCGGAACCAGTCATTTTGTTCGCATTGTAACTGTTGGCTGGTCAAAACTAAAAGGAATCGGATGCATATTTTTTTTGGCTTTTTCTGGTATTAAAAGGGATGAAACTAAAAGACGGTAACATTTTATGAATCTTTTAAATGATTTTGTGAATTTACGCTTACGCTCGCTAAGAACAGCTCAAAAGATATCATGTCAAAATCACTGCACTCGATTTTTGTGTGCAAAGTTTGTATACAGCAAATGTGTGTAACATGATCTACTAATAAACTTTGATAATGTGGCAGTTGACCTCATTACAGTCGACACTGTTTATTTTCCAATACAGGTAAATCCAATATTTGCTTTACAATAGATCTATGACGGATTATCTTTGAACACCCATAGAATTATTGGAATCAACTGCCACATTATCAAATTTAACATCAGTGAATATAAATCCAGGGGAAGTAAGAAGTGTGTGTTTAATCTTGACGGGTATGCAGCAATTATTTCCCTTCATTCATGTAAAAGAAGCAAAGATCATCTTGTCTTATTCTTACAGGTATAATGATTTTTATAACATATTAATTGTTTTGACAAGCAACTGACCAGTTATACACCTAAACTAACATCATTGTGATTGCAAATGATGCATGTCATTAAAGATAAAAAATGTTCTCCAATTTTCTTCAGATTTCGCTAAAGAGATTATCTGCAGAAATATAAAGAAAAAACGATTACAAAAATCTTACATAGTCAGAATCTTTGGACAATACAGATTTTTTCATCTTTTTACCCAGAAAGAAATGGAAATAAGCACATAACATTTATTTTGAAGCCTTTGCATAAATCAGTCGTCACAACATCATATGAGCCGTGCCATGACAAAACCAACAAAGTGGGTTTGCGACCAGCATGGATCCAGACCAGCCTGCGCATCCGCGCAGTCTGGTCAGGATCCATGCTGTTCGCTTTCAAAGCCTATTGCAATTAGAGAAACTGTTAGCGAACAGCATGGAGCCTGACCAGACTGCGCGGATGCGCAGGCTGGTCTGGATCCATGCTGGTCGCAAAGCCACTATGTTGGTTTTCCCATGGCACGGCTCATATAGTTGCTTCATTAAGGTAAATGAATGATCATTTGTCTAAATTTGATACCATGTTTACGCGTTTTTGTACTGTTTGTGCTTGTTTCAAAATTAAAAGCAATAAAACATTACATTTTGAATTCATTTAAAAGTCCGATGCCGTACAATGGCTTTATTGGAGACTTAGATCTAGATGGGGGGCAACTTTTCAGGGCTTGTTTCAGTTTGGCAAATTCATTGAAAAACTCTTTCGACGGTTTTGATTAACTTTATGTTGCTGCTTAGCAACATGTACATTTGTACATTTGTATTAGATTTTATTTAGATTTGATTTGATAGATTCTACAATAAAATAATTTTTTATCGCGAAAACGATTTTTGATTAAAATGGCGTGCGTTGATAGAAATCCAGGAGTTCCTAAATCGCCAAATGCTTGTAAGTCGTAAACGTTTGGGGTTTGTTAGGCACAACTTGCTGCCCTAAAAATATATGAAATAAATTACAAAATTTGCACGCAAGTAGAATCTGCAAGATCGGATCTAGTTTGATTTTGTGTATTTTTTTCTGAAAGAGCAATGACTATTAATTATGGACATAATACACAAGCTTACACAGACAGTTACTGTAGTAGCCCTAATGCAGTTCCTCAGTTCACCTACACTCATCAACCGCCGAACGTGTGTCAAGGTTTCCAGACCTCCAGTACAATGCGTACTAATAGTTAGCCTTTTTTACAAAGGCAGCGCTGTATATACAATGTCTTTAATCTACGTATTCTCAAAGAACAATAACGTTGGTAAATCGAAATAAAAAGAAAAGCAAGCATCATTTTAATGTAAAAATAGTGAAATAAACATTGCGATATCAGATCTTTTTCCTGCAGTGTAATTATTTAACAACATGCCCAACAAAGATCGCTCATACTTTTATAATTTCAGTACGATATTGATAGAGTGCTCACCAGTGCAAAAAAAGAGTACACAGCAACAGGAAAAATCACCGGAATGTATTTGCTTGCATTGTCGAAATGCAAGAAAAAACTCATTTTATTTTTTTATGAAGTTTAATCCGCACTGCTAATTTATTGACCTCTCTGAACAAAAATAACAATCATATCATAAATGAGGGACTGCAGTCTGCTTACAGAAAGTTTCATTCAACTGAGTCTGCTTTGATAAAGGTACAGAATGACATCCTCACATCTCTCGACCAAAATCTGTAACAGTCCTCGTGCTACTCGATCTATCTGCAGCTTTCGACACGATTGACCACCAAACACTGTTATACCGGCTCGAACATCATTTTGGAGTCACAGACAAAGCACTTACATGGATGTCATTATATCTTAGTGACCGTTATCAAACTGTGTGCGTTGACGGTGAGTTGTCGACGCCTATGTTGATGAAATACAGTGTGCCCCAGGGATCAGTGCTTGATCCAAAGAACTATATCATGTACACTAAACCCGTGGGTGCCATATGCAGACGTCATGGACTTCTTCACCATTTCTACGCCGATGACTCTCAATTATACCTATCCTTTAAGCCGATAGAGGCTGTGGCTAGAAGTGAGGCTTTGCGCCGCATTGAGAACTGTCTGGCTGAAATTGTCTCGTGGATGCATTGCAACATGCTGAAGCTCAATGCTGATAAAACGGAGGTAATGCTATTCACATCAAAGCGTAACTCCAAGTACATTGATGACGTCTCTGTGAAGGTCGGTGACTGTGATAAAATCCATAAAATGTGTTAGGAATCTTGGTGCAGTACTTGACAACAATATGGATATGGAACAACAAGTCAACAAGCAGCTTTTCGTGCACCGCTCCAAAGCTTTGGCACTCCCTTCCCATCAAGATCAGGGAAGCTGACACGCTAGCTGCTTTCAAAAGCTTGCTAAAAATCCACTTCTTTGTACAATATTTTGTTAACTGACCGATACATTGATGCTTTTTTTCTTCTTCTTCATAAACCTGCGTAGAACATTATTTTATCCTAGGGTAACTTAAATACTTTTAATATGTATGTATGTTTGTCCTGTTTAATCTATACGTTTGACATTTATGGATTTTGTGAATGTGGAATACATTATTTTTGTATGCGTATTTGTTAGTATTTTTGCAATTTTTCTGTGAAGCACTTTTGAACGTGTACATGTGTATGAAAAGAGTGCTATATAAATGTGGTATAATAATAATAATAATAATAATAATAATAATTATAATAATAAATATATGATTATGTTATAATGTAGACAAGACGGCCTTCAAATGTATATGTTAGAAATATCTAACGATGTAAGTATAGAAATGACATTTGGAGTGACATTCTATTTAAATATCTTATATCTATTTTTGAGAGTTAAAAAACTTGTTGTTCATAAGAGACCAAAACATCGTGGTGTAAAACTTCACGTCAGTTATGAAAAAGTTCGCGCGGCAAAAACACTGAAACCATGAGTTGTTGTCCGCCATTCAGCGAGTACCTTAAAAACACCAGGGGCGATGGCGGGTCCTATTACAGTTACAACTTCAGCTATGGCATGATCTTATGAATTTTGAAATTCGTCTAGACAGGATTGAAGATGGAAATGTTTGCGTTAACTATCTAGGTCATTTATCTCATTTCTATTATCCCGAATCAAGTACTATCAAACATAATTCTTCTATTGCGAATGGCGATAAAACTAGTGCTGATGCTGGTATAAAATATAACATGCGCTTTAGCATATTATTAAACAAAAACATTACGTATAAATGCAGAGGACAGAAAACACGATTTTGAATATGAAATATTTAGGGCTAATGCACAAATGATACATAATTTTTACAATAACAATATTTAACTTTAAACCTATTAGAAAATTGATGTAGATACTAAGCTGAAGTAAGTTGTAAATGTAGAAGCACGTGTACATAGCCTAGACTTCTTAATAATTGTGTGTATTTGGGCAGCCCTTTCATTGATTGGCTTGTAAGTATGATAATTTCAGTAACGTTATGTATCCGACAATTAGCATTTTTTGTACGTGTATAAAGTCGTACCAGAGAGAAGGCACGTGTTTTAATTTGGCATAGAAGAGCAGCATTTATGCACTGATGAATCTTAGAAATAAATTGTCCAGGTAAGCATAAAAGTAGCGGAGGGGAGTTCCTACATATTAGGTAGCAGGGTACACTTAGATGCGAAAATTTTGGGCACGGACGGTCTTACATGTAGCGAGTCGCAATATTGCACTTCCCTTATGAGCAGAATCAGGGTGGCCGTTTTATAAATTGCGTACATGTCTTGTGCTTTTAATTAATGGCAAGATCAGGATTCTCACACAAGAATAAAGAAAGTTATCAAAACGAAAGGTTTACCACATCCATGAAAAAAAGCATGCCAATATCATCAATTTTGCACTTTTTGAACAGCCTGCAATGATCCCGCTGCAAGAACAATGCCCAATTTTATTGCATTTCTCAATTTAATAGTCCTTACTGAACGTCAGGATATAAACGGAATGGAAACAAAAAATAGCGAAAATGTTCCGGAGTATCAATCAACAAGCACAGAACCCTTCCGTGATTTGAAATTTTCCGCGAAAAGGTGTCTCATTGATCATACAAAGCTACCAGCAGTTAGTTTTACAACTGACATCAGAATTTTACATGTATCGGCTGTATAAATTTTCTAAAGAATTAATGATCATTATCTCTCACCTTAATTTACAGACATCCAAAATCACGAAGTTCTATTTATAACAAATATTGACGGGGCCAAAATTCGGAGTGCACCCTGCTATCTTACGATACATCACCAGATACACTAAGAAAGTAGCGATAGGATGGAATTCAATAAACATTGAAAACAACTTAACATATTGTTTAATTATGAACAGATGGTGTAACCACTGATTTGTCCGTCTCCCGGGTTGAATATGAAATATAATTTTCGGTCTGGTTGCATGACATTGCATTTGTCTCATGTTTTGTATGTATACAAACTGAGAATATGTTGAATAAACTCGAAACTTGAAGCTTAAAACAGATGTAGTCTGGTCTGCACTAGCATATACCAGCAACGATTAATTCTACTGAGGTTATATCAACTTCATTTTTCTACAGAAAACGGCGAATATTCAGCGATACTTAAAGCTCACCGTGAACATTTCAGGTTCAGCTGATGTAAAATGTAATCAGTAAACAGGTAGTTTTGCCATGTTGTCAAGGTATGTGAGCGGTTAGTGTGCAAGGCACTGGATATTGTTTGATCCGTGCTTCTATGTCTACAAAACAGACAGATAATGACCATGTTTTGGAAAATGGCTCATGATTTCACGAAAAGAGGTTCCACTACTTGCCGTGTTTGGGCTATACTAATCTACCATTTTCTGATTTGAAAAAAAAATCTGTCAAAAATAAATATATCAAATGCAGGTATTTCTTTCAGGTTTGTGTGTCTTTGGTCTTCAGTCTACTTGCGAACAGTCTAAACTCCAGCATCTACGCAATAGGCTGTTCATTTTAACTTTTTGGGTTGAACTAATTCCAACATAAAATATTGAAATGAAACACAGAAAAAAAGTCTTCAGAGCTTTTGAGATATTGCATCTGGAATACTGAAGTAACGTCTGATACATATTGTGGTCGGTTACTGTGTACTATATACTGTATTATTGTACTTCTGGTATACTATAGCATAAATATTTGCTTTGAATATCAGAAAAAATATATTCAAGATTTTTAGCAACCGAAACGGTGCTGGTAGACTACGTTTAGTATTTTACAATGTCAAAAAGCGTCGGGGTGTCAAAATTCAGAACATAGGTGTCAAAATTCAGAAACATAGAATTTTTAACCAAATTTATAGATTACATACATATTTCTAAACCAAACTCGTCAGCATTAATTAATTAATAATCCGTACGGTCGCTGCGTGGAGATTATACGGAAATCGTGCAATTTCAGTGCAATTGCCCTGTAGTCTCCACAAGCTTTCCACGGAAATCGTACGACGCTCATGCGGCATCCGTCCAAAGACTGCGCGGAGAAGATACGGTGTTTTGCCCATACCAAGTCCACAATCTCTATACGATTTATTTTGGGCACCATGACCACGGAAAATCGTGCGTTGGCTAAACGATCAGCGCGCGGCCTCCTAATGACGTCCGTGCGGGGATTGTGAAAGGCCACTTGCGACATGTCCACGGGCTTATGACTTTTTTTTTTTTAAATTGGATAACCTTTCGCTAAACAAAATCATAGAGGCTGCGGAGCCCGTGAATCCGTTCGAAAATTTCACTACCGCCTTCTACCTCCGCACGGAGGCTGCATGGAATGGAGGATACGGACTGTCTACGGGCTCCGCAGACGCATCGCAGGCCAAATGTGAACTAGGCATTTGGTTTGGATTTCTGTTGAGGACTTTTTATTTACCTGTATAATTGTATAAGTAACTATAGATTATAGATAGCAATAAAACTTCTGACATTATTTTTAGAAATATATCCGGCCTATAAACAGGTATGCTATAATTATTTATAAGTACATAATACTATTAACTCGTCTTGTAGTCACATCTCGTCTGTCTAGATCTCTTGAATGCCCGGGTGGCTATTATTCTCAAAAACATGTCTAGACTAACAAAAACCTATGGCAATTATGACATTAACTTTGATGTGGTGTTACCGATTTTGGAGAAATAAAATACTGTATATATTATATTAACAGTATGAGAATAAATACTCTGTCACTGATTTCATGGTATATTGAGGATGGATGACCGAAGGTGTAGTCTTGTCCGAATTTTGAAGTCTGTCTAGACAGGATCGAAGTAGGAAATGTTTGGCTGTTTCCATTGGGAACATTGGTGTTTGACTCTTAAACATCAAAACAAATGGAGTAAATCATTTCATTACATTAAAAACGACATGATCTTCCTTTCATTATCGAAAAGACTGCACTAAATGTCCGTCTACAACCGCCTGTAACACGATAGACTGAAGTTATTTATAAAAGTCTATTTTTTTCGTCAAACTTTTAGTAAAAAGATATTTGAATAGGTTCGCGGCCTTCGTAATGAATTAAAAGTACATACACTACTCGTCTATCAAACAGTCTGTCTTGAAGTTGGGTTTGATCTAAAATATGGTAATTTTCAGTCACTTTGGATCTGATCCAAAATAACCAGACAAACATGAATTTATGATCAATAATGACATTACTTTTGATGGTGTAGGTATATAAAGCAGTTGGCGCTATAGAATTGATCTCATTTATCTCTATTTTTGCCCTCAATCAAACTGAAAAATGTAACTGGTGGACTACAGCTGGATGACTAGGCATTTTGTAGAACTGGATGGAAATTTGCCACGATATCTATTGCAATCTTCTCGAAATTTTAATTATTTTCATATTTTCTACACAGATGGTTCGAAGTAAAAATGTCGACAGCGGTGAAATATGTTAATAATACGCAGCAGGTACATGACTAAAAATAATAGAGAGTTATAGATTTATACGACTTTAAAAACGGAGAATAGACAGATCGTTGTTCGCTAGTTACTTTTTAAATTATTTTTTGTTTTTTGCAACTATAAAAAGTGGGAAAGTTCTTGCAGATGAAACACGTTTAATGTCATAATTTCTTAAACAATTTCTTAAACAATTTTTAAGAACTTGTTGTATACAACTGAGAGTAAATGCCAAGTTATACGAGTGGAACTTAGAACGTCCACAATATATACATGTATTTGAAAGATATTGACTGTAATAAATATTGGGATCAAGTATCCACCTAAAAGTACATAATTATTCCCATAGGTAACGTGATTCCCGCGAAAACGCCAGAAACCGGTCCGCTTCATACTTTACAAAAACTAACGTGATTTGTACATGGATCAGGTATGCATTTCTTTCTTTTGATAAGCTATTATAGCCAAGGATTAGAACGTTCGTTATATGCGTTCGAATGTTACTAACGAAAAATTCAGATCAAATTCTGTTAGTTTCTTCTTTGGCCATATTCTCTTCTTTATCATGTTCGTTCACATATATTCCTTTTCTGTATATAATTTCAATAATTACTTCAATTTTGTGTATACCATTTTGCAATAGTTACAATTTTCTCCCTCACACTACGGATTCATAAAGTTAAAAAACACATGTAGCAAAAGTTACATCGGAGTTGTTTTATTTTGCAGTACGTTAAAATCCATATGATTTATTTGAAATTTTCTAATAACATTTGGAAATATAAGAGCAAAAATCTGTCGTACCATTTTGACCAATAGTAAACAGATACAAGGAGTATTAAATTGTACTTGCATGTTCAAATGTTTATGCGCATGTACACTTTTATACTTGCAGGTACAAAACTATAACCAAAAATGTGCGTGCAGGTATAACATTGTTATACATGCAGATATAAAATAGTGTCTTGCGTACAATTTTATACATGGACGTACAAAACAATTATAACTGCAGGTACAAATACCGCCACGTACATTTTCGGATTTGTACCTTCAGGTATGTACAATTTTATATATGTAGGTACATTTCGGCTGAAAAATGTACCTACAGGTACAAATAATAGATGCAGGTACAATTGTGTATCTGCAGATATAATTTATTTGTTCCAGTAAGTACATTTTTATTAGTTTTTGGTGTATCTCTTTACTTTTTACCCAGATAGTACACCATTATTAACATATATCTCTTACTAGGACATAACTAGCTCATGTGAAACTAGTATACTGTAAGTGGAGAGAGCTATATATCTATCTGTTTGAGGGTATTAAAAGAAGTGGTTTCGAAAATAGACTAAACAGGAAGAAGGTCGTAATCAACCACTGGCTTTTGACCTAATCTTGACAACCCATCAATGAGAACGGGTTTGAAATACTTTCGTTCTACAAGCAAATCTGCAAATTACATTATCTTTGGTAATTTTTTATATAACAAGACAAATCGTCATCTGATTCTTACAGTGCTCTGTCTCTAGTTTTGCATTAAGTTTGTGCTGACGAGCTATATGATTCAGTAGTAAGCAAACATAAATTGTGACGTGATTCCAGAAGATCACTTAATGATTTGCTCTATGACCCATGTTTGAATTAAACTGCTGTATCCCAGGACAGTTAATGGTGATATAAATTTTGACCACTTATGCACCTCAACTAGCACCAAGTGATATACAGGCTTTGTAAAGAAGTACTCTATGTCCATTGTGAGAGATGCAGCTTTTCCATTACATCTTCCAGTACAGCAGGCCGTTTTTAACATTTTTTGTCATATGCTTTGAATTTGCTCTATCATCAAAGTGCAAAAGTGGGTAGTGGGTCTGCAGAAAAAGTACAAAAAACCGGTGGAGTCTTCAAAATGACAGGAAAATTTATAAAGATACGTTTCATCTTTTCCGCCCAGAAATGAGAGCTAAATATAATGAACTTAGAGGTCGAATTTCTCAAAATGACGAAAATGGTAGACAGAGCAACGTTCTGTTCCGGTGACGAAATATGACCATGTGATTACTTATAAACATCAAATCAAGGAGCAGTTACATAATTATTCAAGAAGCTGTTGTCTCGTTATCATAGTGAGCACATTTCTACAATGTGTTGGTTATACGCTAATACCAGAACTGCCTACTGTTAACCCGCAGTACAAAAGTAACTCACATACGTTTTCTCAAAATTATGTTAAATATTTAACTGCATCTCTTCTCACTTGACGCCACCATCTAATTTAAGACCATAACCCAGAGATGGGATTTTCAGCCACATACAATTACATAAATCATTTAAACTTGCGAGTTTTAGTCAGTGTAAGAAATGACACAGCAAACACAACGTACTGAATAAAAAAGAACAAAAAATGTATTACTCTATATATGATTCATTTAAAATATTTTGCTCTAAGACGTGTGTTATGGTTTTACCCGCCCGTGAGGAAATAATGCGCGGAGGAGACCAATAGGGGTCATCCTCCAATATCAAAGCTGGTAAGTTGCCAAATGATCTATAATTGTGTTGGCGCGACGTAAAACCCATGTCAAATGAACTTGCAACAGATACAAAGACAAAACGAATAAACTTGTTGTCTGCTCTTTTTTGCAATCGTGTAATTCTCAGGAAAAAAGTGTCTGAAGAAGAACACTAAACAAACATGTAGTTTGGATAAATAAATATAATCATATCTTAACAAAAACAATTTCTCTGCACATATATCTGCATAAGTCTGTCCTGTATTTTGATAAATACAGATGCCCTTTAAATTTACATAATGCCATCGGGTTATGTAGATTGTCAATAAATATTTCCTTGACTAGTGTTAAATCTTTGTTAAGTTTTAAAACAATACCTTCATCCCAAACGGATGCATACATCTTATTTCTTCTGACCACAATACCTTTCAATTCCCGCCCAGTCTTATCAATATATTTCCTAACAAAATTTCCAGGTAACCCCAAACAGTATATTGTTGATCCTTTACTAATGTAGATTTGATTTCCATCAGAAGTAATATCGAAATACGACGGCATTAGGATGTTTGTTTGATATAATGCTTGTTCGGCGCCCGTACTATTATTTATTGTGTGTACTTCACCCTTTTCACACAACACATATAAGAAGTCTGAATTATACTTCAGACTCAGTATGTCACAAGTACACTTTACATCGTATTCCACTTTGCAAATCATGCTCCTAGACTGACACGCTATATTTAAAATAAGAATTTTCTTTTCTTTACGTAATGATACTGCGGCGGTATCATGATTTATTGCACATACAGAATTTGGGGTTTGGCACTTGAATTCTTCAAACGGATGTCCTGAGCAGGTAACTGCTTCTACTACATTGTGTGCTGTGTCAGTTGCTAGTAATGTTCCATTTTGAAGAACAGCAATACTGGTTATAGAACAACGGTACTCCAAAGAAGAATGGTCATTTGCAAGAATTGTTCTGGGTTCAAAGTCCTTGCAACATGATTTAAAGATACACCATTTTGAAACAGAACAAAGTCTACGTCCACTACATTGTTCTTGAATTTGATGTGGTTTGCATTCTTGAAGAGATGAGGTACTTGTTGTCTTGTCTTCAGCTACGACATTTTGTAATGATTTATTTCTTCGTTCTAAACTGTCTGATACATGTGTAGATATATCAATTTGAACCGGTTTTGTCTCAAAAGATCCAGTTTTCTTCTTTTTCAACCTTTCTTTTATTTCATCCGGCGTTATCTTATCTTTACCCACATTTCCAATAAGCCGGCATAAAGTAGTTTCCAGTCGATTGCACTCAATTTCAAATTCCGCCTCAGTTAAACATGCAACCCCTGTATGGTATAATGCATTCCTTAAATCCCTAATGCGAGAAATGTCCGCTTCGATGCTTGTGTTTCCATCGGGCGGATCTGTCCATATTTGATTACTTGGCTTAAGAAATGGATGAAGCTGTCGTATGAGAAACACGAGTAAAGTTATATCCAATAACTTGAAATCAGGCACGCCCACTTTTGGGTACAACATGTGGAACTGGTCCGCTGTGATTATTTTACTCTTATATAACGCATCTTCTATCCTTTTCTTGACTTGAGTTTGTCCCAGGTATTCCTCGAAAGGGTTACAAGCAAACTGTGGCAACAGGAAAAATATACATAATCTGAGAACAAGTCGTCCCTCTTCATTCAGCATTGATGTTAAGCGGTATACACGTTTCTCTTCCTGGGTACAGATAGCCGACTGAAAAGATATGTGGAAAGTTTAAATGTGTCAAGTGTTGTCTAATTAAGGAGGATTTAATTTTCATATCAGTCAGTAAAAAGTAAAAATGAATATCTTACCATAGTCTGCTTAATCCGAAATTGAGAACGGTGTATCAAGCGGCAAAGTATATTGATATCTTTGTAGTTAGCCTACTTTGTAGTACCCAAATACGCGGGTTTATGAATGAATATTGGGTACCCATTTTTCTAAATATATATCAATGAAATTCATGAATGAAGTTAACGTAAACAATCGTATACTTTTACGACGTATTTGAATTAATGTATAAAAAGACAAGAAATTTGTTTAATAAATACTGCATATTTTCAACATTGTGTGCTAGGCTTTTCCGAAACAAAGGTAGAACTGTGATCACCATATATTAAAGACTAAGGTAAAGATATGTAATATTTCATTGCCTCCCTTGTTATTTACTGCAATTGTACTACATAAATTGTGCTATATCAATGAAATATAGTATCAGATATAGCATCATCAGAATCCGCCCCCGACCCCACCCCGAAATAGATAAGGAAATGGACATAAAATGAGCGTTGTATTAATAAATGATATGATTATGTAAACAATATAATGTACAATTACGTAGGTCGCTGTTACCCAAGTTATGGTTAACCACAGTATCACGTCTTTGGGTGTAAACAATATTGTAAAGATTTTCAGCGTTAAATCATTTTGTAAACATAAGCTCGATTTGCGGCAGGTGATTCGGCAGTACACATTTTAAATACTTCTGTACCAGTTCACCAATATTTGATAAATGTGTATACCATGTTACTAATGTATGTTCATTTTAATAATTCAGATCGAAATTTCCCCAAAACGTTATATTATATCTGTCAAGATATAAAATTCATAATGGTTGTAAATTATGATTTTATCATTATATGAAATTTAAGCGTTAGCACAAGATAATGTAATAAAGTATAAACTGATTCAATTCATATACATTATGTCTGTGCTTGGTTTATTGTTCGAGAAAGAACACTTAGAATTGGTAAGTCACGCTTGACCGAGCAACTGACCTCGCAAATTGTTGTAATTACAAGCTGGCCAATCAAACTCCGTGACCATAGAAATAACCTCTGACGTTAAAATTATTCTCGACTCTCTGACTGATCGCGCTCCGCGGGTTCACAGGATGGAAAAGTTTGTTGAAACATGCCAAACATATTATTTATCACAAAGGTCCACATACGTCGTTACCTTCGAATGCATGGTCAATATGTGAAAACAAACCCTACTGCGACCCTCACGTTTTGCGCAACACATTCACGCTTTAAATGACCGAATATCACATTCACGAGACTTAGGAAATATACCATGAATTACTTGATCAATGACCACTAAGATTGTTGTTTGCGAGGACGTAGACTGTTTAGCGCAATAAATCACTACATATAGATGTACCCTAGAAGGAACTTTTGCTTATCAAGTTAACTTGTTGAAACCAGCAAATCTTTCATCAGTAACCCGCGGCAACTTGTACTGGTACATGACCTCACTTAGCGAGCAAGTCGTCCAAAATGCTTACAAACAATTTAGTAAAGTTTCAAATTTATTGAAACGTCAAGGCCCTTATGGTCAAAATCTGTCTAGACAAGGGAGAGGGAGGGTGAAATGGATGAATAACTATGTTGTCGCCAACAACTGAAGTTGACCCAGTTTTGTTTATGAGGCTATGACAGCTTATGATCATAATATTGACAGGTAATAAAAATCGCTAGACTTTGTCGAATAATGTATTATAAAAATTTAATTTGAACGTCTGGGTACATATTTTATCAAATGTAAATGGTTGCTGTATTTTTTTCGTAGTTGGCTCTGACCTTCACGCAAGATTGATATTTGTTACATAGTATGTAGTCTAGACCTTGTAAATCGTCCCCATATTATGCATAGATAACTAGTTTACTGATCGCTCTCCTAACATGTAATTTAGTAGATGTTGATGACGAATGTTTACCCAAAATTAATGTTTACTTTAGTATCAGCATCAATAGATACTCCTGAAATTTAGACTTGATTTGAAGATAACTAAGTTTTCATAAAATGTTTACAATACAGTTTCCAGTAACATTACACACTACAATTACATTTAATGAAAGGTGACTAAGTGCTGTTTAAAATAAAGTACGTTGTTTTCGAAGTAAAAAAATTTACAGTTTAAAGTTCCGTAAGGCTTAATTTTTTGTATTAAAATCAGATAAAACAGCTGTCTATACGTAACTACATGGTTAGAATAGCACTACTTTCATTATTGCACATAAATATATCCCATTTGAACCGTAAAGGAAGGTGATAAAAACACTGACTTCAATAAAACTTTATAGTGTGTTTATCAATATTCAAACCTTTAACACAAATTAGAGAAACCAATTAAAGATAATATGATCTAACAAGAAAATCATATATTTCATGTTCATAATATTGTCGGGTAATAAATTGCACAGTAAATAAAAATCCTATAAATTCATTTTCTTGTTGTAGCAATACAGACCAACACTATGAAAGCATATTTACATTATTTTATAGTATTAATGAGAATATATTGCACCGGCTGTTTAAATTGTAAGACTCCATTCAGTATGTTATAATCATTGATGTTTTACAATGAATGTTTAAGGACAGATGGCATGTAGTAAGAAACGTTACGAAGGCAGCTGGTCCCAAATATATTTTGTTTTGTTATGGAAAATTTAGCAGTTGTCACGGATGACAATGCTGTAGCAAATATTAAATACTATATCGGACTAGTGAGGAATGACTCAGTGGAGTTCAATCGAGTATGATTTATCATTTTCGTTATAGTTTAAACCCAGAGCACCGCAAAACGGGGAAATATAAGACCAAAGTTCTGGATCACAGGAGGAGGAAGTAAAGTTTAAAGAAAATATTGGATGTGTGTCGGAGGGTGGGTGTATTGTAGCGATGGATGAGGGTTGGGAATTTTTGTCCGGCGGCGGTGACGGAATACTTGAGTGTCAGTATGTATCTTAAATGATTATTGTTGTTTCCTAGGAAACAAAATATGATAGACATATTTGACCATGCTGTAACCTTGACCTTTGACCCTCCGACCTTTTTCATGCACTCTGCATATCGTCTCATCGCGACCATTGAAGTCAATATCCTAAACGGCTATTAGGTTGCAGGGACAATTTGACATTAGAGCCCAATTTGTGACATTAACGTTTGACCCACCGACCTAGTTCATGCGCGCTCTGTACATCGTTTCATCGCCATCTACCTATTGCAATGTTTAAATTCAATACCTTGAATGGTTATAAAAATTATGCTCCGGCCATAAATTATGACGGACGAACGGACAGACACTCGCACCACCACATAATATTTCCACTTTTTTTCCAAAACGGGTAAATTAAAAAGGCATTTTAAAATATGCGGTTACCGTCACTTAAATCAGTTCTCAATATGAAGTTTGATAATGATTAGGGCTGTTGTCAAGAAGTGACTGCCACATAGAACTATTACAATATCTAAACATACTGGTCTTGACCGTCATGGTACCTTCGCCTCAACCAAAATAATTTATGCCCTTTATTGTTCGAACATTGGAGCTAAAACATTTTGAATCACTGAATTATGCTGGATGCAATACTTTCTCCGAGTTATACAATATTGACTTAAGTTTTTATATTTGTAATCAAGGAAAAAGGTGTATCTCATCCGCTAATTATTCCAATATTTAGTTTAAATAACATTTAAATTGCTAGAATTAGTCATCTAGGTCGGAAGGAAAACAAGTCCCAACAATTTCACAAATATAAAAAAGTATTTTTGGGAGTGTTCGACGAGCTGATATCAGTCAAGGACAATGCTTTATTTCACCGTTAGACTAGCACATACAGTGTATCCAAACAATTATGCATAATATTTATGATTGAAATGTATAAAAAAAATACTTCGTCAAGAGTGGATACAAAGGGAAATGACGTCTTAATTAGATACAAAATTCAGGGAGACATAATATTATGTGAGCTGCACTTACGTATTATAAGTACTTTAAATGTCTATAATTTAAGAATGTGAAGGTCTTACCTCATAAATGAAAGTTTTTTCTATTAATATTCATTGAAATACGGTATGGGTATTTTCTAGACTGGGTCCTGAAAATGAAGTAGGTAAAATTGTGTTTTGTTGTTGCTTTAATATTTACCCTGCTAAATGTCTAAAATGGGCTGGTCCATCATTCAATTTGGGCAGTACCACTTATTATTCTAAGAGGTTTCACTGAAAATTTACTGAGTGAATAGCGAACAGTGCAGACCATGATCTGATCTTTGGCTGCACTGGCCGCAAAGGCTGGATCAGTTGCCGCCAGCAACGGACAAGGGTAACTCTAAGGGCTAAATTCAGTATAGTAAGTACTTAGATTTTATCGGTCCCGTGATGACAGTATCATAGTAAATAGATAATTGCACATACCTTAATATATTCTACTCATGTATTATAATGAATTATTGAACGAATATTTATTATTACATTACTTTTTTTATTAATGGCCGGTCCATAGTCTTTGCTGTTTACCGGTCTGTAGTTCACCACAGGATTTATGGGCTCAAGTAAAAAAAAATATGAGTAAAAAAAAGAACATTGAATTTCATTTCTTATCCATTTCATAGGTCATGTTTCATAAAATGGCTCTACTCAAATTACTTATTTTTAAATAAAATTTGTTTTTGAATGACATTTTTAATTTTTCAGCTTATCAAGGGTTTAGCATATTCAGCAGGGCATTTAAACTGTCGAGTACATTTTCAAAACACAAGAAATCTGGAGAACTACACCCATAAAAAGTTTATACACGAAGGGTAACGATAATGCCTACATGAAAATGTAACCCTTAATTGGTTGTTTTTCATCGACACATGTTTTTGTTGGGACATAGAATCTTATAATGAATTTGCTTTACAAATAAACTTTTTTTTGTTTTCCTTTTTTTTAACGCTTGATTATTTATGAACAGTCACGAAATCAGCTGTGATTAAGATGTAACACATTGCTTAGTAAAGAATATGTGCCATGCATTTTTTAATGTTAGATGTTTCGGTAGTAAAAGGGATAATGAAATATGCACTTTTACATAACAAATTTTATCGGTGTAACGTTCAATCTTACTGTTACTGCAATGGGAACTTGATTACAGGAAAAAAATAGATATTTTGCAAGTGTAGTTGCATTGGGAACAAGGTTACATGAAATTATATGGAAATTAGTCTGGCTGCATTGGGAACAAGGTTACAGGAAATTATATGGAAATTAGTCTGGCTGCATTGGGAACAAGGTTACAGGAAATTATATGGAAATAAGTCTAGCTGCATTGGGAACAAGGTTACAGGAAATTATATGGAAATTATATATTTTGCAAGTCTAGCTGCACTGAGAATAAGGTTACAGCAAATCTAATATTTTGCAAGTCTAGCTGCATTGTGAACAAGGTTACAGGAAATTTAATATTTTGCAAGTCTAGCTGCACTGGGAACAGGGTTGCAGGAAATTTAATATTTTGCAAGTCTAGCTGCACTGGGAACAAGGTTGCAGGAAATATATTTGTCATTAATATCAAAAATTCGTATCAGCACAAATTACAACCCTGTTTACATGTAATTTGTCAATTCCTGTGATACTGCGTAATCAGCTTGACATGGGTTTCATGAAAAGTTACTACTGATCGGGTTACGTATTAGAAAATCCAGATTCAGCTCAAATTTGTAGAAAAATTAAACGGTTATGAGACACTTTTTCCCACCATTATTTTCGTCTTGACACATGCTTTAAAAATATACATACGTTTTATATCCGTCATTTGCAGATTTTACGGTACAGGTCGCGTAAGGTGCGCGTTTTGGGACATTTTTGCTTCAAAATTTAGTGTTCTGAAACCGGAGTTTTACTTGTTTCTATCATAGAAACAACAGAATCGGCAGGCTGAAAATGTTACATGATGAAGTGCTTAGTATATGCAATACTTTCGCTCAAGACTTCCCTGGAATTTCTCAAAATTGGACTTTTATGGGTCTTTTTTTGCACTAGTATCAACGCAGATTTGTAAAATTTTCAAATTTACTGTCCCTTGCCCCCTAAAAATTTGATTTCTCGAGCCATTTGTATGTAAGCGCTAGAGAGCGAGAGTGCGTAGGTACATAGTCCCGAAAACGGATGCAATAAGACCAAGAATCATCATCCTGTACAAAAAAATAATAACTGGCAATTAGAGTTAGGAACATGGGTTTAAAGTTTTGTATCTGGTCAAGCTGTTATGACCCTCGAATCCAAATGCATACTTGATCATACTGTGTCAGGCACTCATCTTCTGTACTATGTGACAGAATTATCAAATTTGGATCAAATGTTAATTAGGTGTACCTAAAGATTTAAGTTTTTTGTCGGACTTGACGAAATAAGTTAGTTGCCCCAAAGTCCCAAAACCGTTTCCAGAAATGTTGACAGGCAAATAGTGGTTTAGTACTAGTTATGACCATTGCATTAGAATTAAGGCATCATGTGTGAAATATTTAGCGAAATGTCTAAATAAGTCACGTGGTCCATGTTGCATAAAAACACCGAGGAGCTATATACGGAACAAAGCTACAGATGTCCCGTTTATAGCTCCAGTTTTAGCAAAGGAGCTTTATATGGAGAATATAAGTAAGTAAGTAAGTATGTTTTATTTGGCACAAGTGTACATGACATGGCAATATAGCGATAAAACAAATGACAAATCAATGCATAATAAATATTACATAGTGACAAACCAACAAGTCATTAGACAGTTATATCATATTACTCAGCAAAGCGATGTAATGCTCACCAATACCAGGGATAACACAAAAAAGATGAAATGATTCTTCTTATTTCCATTGTGGTCCCTGTTATTGGCGGCATGACACAGAAAGTCATGTTTAACTGTTATATTTTGAGTAATAAAGCAAGATACATAATCTTAAATACTGAATAATTTATCAAAGCTAATTGAGATCACATATATGTATCACAGTAAAGGATTTATCACATAATATTTCATGAGGAATGATCAGTGAAGGATAAGATGATCACAAAGTTGTCAGCCAAAATAGAAAACTCACTACTTCTGACGAAAATAAAAATATTTATACTTTAAAAATGTAAGTATAGCTACATTTAAATGAAATCAGTACAGCAGCAAAAATAAAAAAAATATAAATGACTGAGATAAGAATTATATTGTCTGTTTAAATCAATTAAAAGATTTCAATATGCTACAACTAAGAGACTATTAAAATCAATTAGGCATTAAAAAGGATTTGATGGCATGCTTAAATGAATGGGAAGATTCAATATCCCTAAAATGTTGAGGGAGACCATTCCACAAAACAATCCCATTGTAAGCAAAAGACTTTCTACCAAAGCTACCCATCCTCTCTGGCAAAGAAAACCGACCAGTATCAACAAAGGAATAATTAGAATCAAAAGAATTTGATGATGGAAGTGCAGACACTCTAGATCTGGTGAAATGGTCATGGGCTGGAAAATGGGATGTAAAATGCTCCTTAAGATATTCCGGTGCAGTGCCTGACTTTATTCTATGGACATGACAGAGAGTTATCTGATCTACTCTCTTTGAGACAGGCAACCAATTTAGAGTCTTGAATTGCTCTGACCCAACATGAGACCTACTATCCATGTTCAAAACAAATCTGATCATTTTGTTTTGAGTAGTTTGAAGCCTATTTTTCCAATACTTGGTCAAACTTGGATACCAACTAGAGCATACATAATCAAAATGACACTGTATCAGAGACATTACCAAAAGCTTCTTAGTATGAAGATCCAAGAACTGGTTCTTTCTATGAAGGAATTTTAAACGAGCATTAGACTTTGTGACCACTGAACGTGCAGTTTCATCACCGGAAAGATTTTGGTCTAATGTAGCACCCAGATACTTCACTGAACTGGTTGCTTGAATGTTTGTACCATTACAAGAAACATTTAAAGCATTTTGTGTCTTTAACCTAGGCTTAGACCCAAAGAGAATAGACTCTTGCTCCGCATGAGCTTTATACTAAAAGGTGTCCCGAACATAGCTCCCCGAGGAGCTATATCCGAAGGGAGCTATATCGGGTGTGACAACGCACACCTACATAATGCTCTACAATGTCATTCTCCATTTTATATAAAACGTGATACCAAACGGCAAATGTTCCCGTTAGTTATTCCGAATATAATCATGATGTTTGACCGTATTGAAATCATTCCCCCAATCAAAATTAAATTTACCGATGCCAATACACCGAATGCATTTAAAAGCCTACATTTTTCTACTACGTTACATGTCTGGAGTTGTACCAGTCGATGAGAGTCTCAATTTCAGTAACTAATTTAGTCCAGAGAGAAGCTCCTTTCCAAGGCCACTGTCTTGGCAGCTTAAAACATGTCACAAGCAATTATGGTAAAACTTCTATATCTTACTGGAGAATATAGTATTCAAATTATATTATTACAGAAAGTTAACACATTAGCTAGTTCGTCACATGTTTTTTCAACAATTTACGAGTATATAAACGGTATCAACACTGAAACACACATTTATGTCAATACATTTTTATTACTTTTATACAACTCCTATATTTACTCCGTACTCCGATGTCCGCTTTCCGTCACACATGTCTACAGGACTTAATCTGTTATATGTTCATGGTTTCATTTTACTGAGGCCGGTTCAAGAGGACGTGATGGGTGTTGCACATTTCATTTCCTCCCATAAAACGACGCAGTCATATCAAGGCTGCTATTATGTTGCTTGGTTGCGTTCTATGCGTCACAGACTTTATTAAGTAATTTTCTGCCAACTATTGTTTCGGCACAGTATGAAATATCTAAAAGATTTATCTTGCATTTCTTAACTACCTTGGTTCAATATTTAGTTAGATGAAAATAAACATCTGCAATGTAAAAGATCAATAAATTCTATAAGAATATGCCTTGGAAATACAAAGTACACTCTAGTTAAATAATGGCAGACTGTGTCTGCTATTGAGAAGTAAAAAATGTGTAACGTTCCTCTAGTCCCCCTGTGCTGACTTAAGCGAAACACAAATGAACGGAACTACCACTTACTTTGTCAAGTTTTTCATTAATCTGGGTCTGACACTCGATTACACATTTAATATTAATTTTGTTTCAACTTTTCCAGCTCTCGCCAGATGAAAACACTGCAATTGACATACCACTATAAAGTACAAAAAAGGATTTGCTCTCAAGTTAACTTCAATTATACGATTAAGTTATATATAGTATGATTTTCCCTCATGAGTGTATAGAGTGACTTCTTAATTCTATCTACGCTTCTGCTCGTTGTTAGTCTGCTCTGGTTGCATTTGGGTTGAAAATCATTGCAGTTTGCACCCGCAAATGGCAAATTTAATTTTATGGCTGCAGCGCTGGCGGCTATATCCGTCACGAAAGCGATCTGCAAAACTACATCCCTCACAAGGTCGATCTGCAGAACGGCTATATAAGTTACAAGGCCGATCTGCAGGACGGCTATATCCCTCACAATGCCGATCTGCAGAACGGCTACATTCCTCACAAGACCGATGTACAGAAAGGCTGTCGATTGGAAGATGCTAAGCGTGACTGTACATGCATCAAAATATTATTCTGATCATACGGACACAGTCTTTAGGCTGAAATAAAAGATACTTTTGATAACAGCTTTCCTGAATGAATAATCTTAATTTGTCTATTATCTATTCGAACATTTGAATCGGAAGTTTAGAGTGGGGATATCACCAATTCATTCTAAAATCTTTATACTACACATTCATACTAAATATGTCATATCACGGTTATCTAGACTATTTGAAAAATATGTATGGAGCTCCAGTAAAATACTAGATTTCATATTACAACATTGATCTTACAGCTGTCAAACGACTGTTAAACAGTTCGAATTATGCAAATAAGATACAGCTGTAAAAAAAAACCTTACAGTTGTAAAAATGAAAAAGTTACAGCTGTAAAAATGAAAAAGTTCCAGCTGTAAAAATGCCTCAAGGTTACAGCTGTAGAAATATTACAGGTGTTGAAAAAGAGGACATTATTTTAAGGGACGAAAGCAGAGGTACACAAAGTTTTAGGATGAATCGTAATTCTCTAAAAAGAATAACAACGCGATTACAATTATGCCCTCCTTCGGTGTCATTTAAATAGACCCCGCCTTGAATAAAACAACACTTTTGAATGCTAATCAAATTTGGTACAGGAGGCCTGGCTGGAACAAACTTGGTAGAGTATCACAACCCACTAATTATTGTTGTAGTTTTTTAAAGAAAGCTCAACTTTGGATTTCTAGAAAATAGTTTAATAAAATATGCCCAATTCCGAACAGAATAGGATTTAGTTATAACGAATTCATATTTCGTTATTACGAAAAGAAAAATACAGTGTATGTCACACAGATGGCTGTGTACGTTTGTTCTCTAATGTTCTCTTTTTAAAATGATATTAATATTTTGGGCGTTTGTTTTTGCTAATTTACAACGGGTTTCATTTTTGCTGGTTTCTTACTGATCTTTTGTATATTATAAGTTTCGTGTTTGCAATTGTGCACTGTATGCACTTTACATTACCAAATTTATTCAAGTATTCAATTAAACATACGATTTACTAAGGAGATTTTGATGCAATACTACATTTGCAATCTTTTTATATATAAACTATACCTAAAATGCATGTGTTTTGTATACAGCAAAATTATGATTATTTGATAATTACAGAATTATAATAAAACAATGATTAAAATATTTATTACGTTTTCATGTTTTTTGAACAGAAATGTACGTCATTGAACAAGGTTGTTGGATTGACGAGTCAGTTGCCAGTCATCTGCACATTATTGTATACAATGAAAACATATTTTCGTGTAACATGTTCAAGTCTACATACTGTTACCTTTCACAAAATTATTTCATTTGTGAGGGGCTTGAAATCTGTTTTAGTTTAAGCTTATTTATTCCCAAAAGTACATAAAACTGATCTGTACAATTACAACAAGTTAACATCATATCAATTAAGGAAAGGATAAGAATGAAAGACATGTCTTATAGAAATATGTGTCACCGGGCGTAGTAAAGATACGTTTAGATATATTGTTCCAAAATCCAGTAAACAGTCAGCAAGTGTAGTTAACATGCTATATTGTTAGGCTACTCGTCTCGTCAGACCTTGAAAGGCTACTTATTTATTCTAAACCGCATGTATAATTTGTTGTTGTCTGAGAACGCCGAGGTATCAGATTATGTTTATCATCGTTCTACCTTTTAGTTTACCATGACATTTATAAAACCCGGTCTCGATCGAAAGATCTACCTTTACTTTATCCAACTCCTCCGATGCTCCACCCAGATTCTTCCACATAAGCCCATAATAATTCAATATTTTGGTCAATCGTACGTTTCAATTTCAGCTCCTCCTCTATTGGTTTTCTACTTCCGGTTACTTCGATAACTTCCGTAAGCGCGTACCGCGACGGACTTTACCGATTCCCTGTTCCGAATTTAATCGAACAAAGTGGAGCGGCTCTCCTGATGTCATTTACTGATGACATCAGCGGAACATATTCCAAGACTATATAAACCCCGAAATTTGGTCATTTTATTTTATCAATCGTCTCCACCAAAGTTCTAGTACAGAACGCTGCAACTCTCTACTGATAAATAAATAGCTCCACTCACTATATTTATGTCAAAAAGAAGGAAAACCGGAGAGGTACCCTATTTCTATACATTTATAATGGTCATCTGGAGAGCTTCCCTATAACAGCCTATATATTTGTAACCTGACTACCTAGGCTTCCAAAGTTACTGAAGATGTTATTCTACATTGAATCTTCTGGCTGTATTTATTTATATTAAAAATCCTGACATGAAAATAAATATGTAGACTGGATTACAGCCTTGTCTCCTTGCTAGATGTTAAGCCTGGATTGTGATCATTCTGCGTTCGAACCCTAAACCCTCAACAACTGTTCCCGGACCTTGGCAGGTGTGCCGGCAGAACAACTGGTGTCCGGAAGTGGGATACTATAGATGACACTGGTGACTATAGAGAATCATAACATTTCTTTCATTATCTTTAGACCTATAATTATCAAGCTCCACATTTTGAAGCTCCTCCCTAGAAAATACTCCGACAGGCTCCGGGCTCCGACAAGTATTTCTGTGCTCCTGCTCCACATATAGCTCCGAAACAAATATAAATATATTAAAGAGAGTCAACATGTAATATCCATATAAATTTATTGATAATATTTCTTTATGATACAAAATATCCCAAAGTACAGTCTATGCCACTGGTGGACGACGATTGATCATCTGGTCAACGAGTGGGGACGCCTGTTATTGAAGACTAGATTTCAGCTCCAAGGGCTCCAACTACTGGTATACCACTGGACCCAAGGACCTGCTGGTGTTTGACATCAACACCCACAGACTGTAGAAAAATCTCTATAACAGGTCACCAAAAATCCTGCCAATTATTTCCTGAAAATAGATATATAAATTCATGACTGAATTTAATCATAGATAAATAAATAACAGAATAAATAAAAAAAAAAAAAAAAATAAAAAAAAAAAAAAAAAAAAAATTAAATGTTGCCTTATTATCTTATTACAGCAAGAATAAATATCCATTAAATATTTAACATAACCATGGAAAGAGAAGATAGAGAAGAGTTAGCCCATTGCAGAGATATAGAGAATGTTTCCATACATTCCCAAGAACCTGACTATAACCCTGACTTACCTGAAGAAATGCCAGAAAGGCCAACAATGCAATATGAAGATGAGTTTGAGTCCCGTATAGAAAAGAGACTTGAAGCCATTGCTAATGAGATAGCCCAGAATCACATTTCATTAACCAATGAAAAACAAGAAGTATGTGAGAAAATAAGAAGCTTTGAACAAGACATGCAGAGATGCAGACAAGAATCCCAGAACAATAATGGATTAATAAGATACCCAAGAGAAACCCGTGCAACTAACAATGTACCTGATATTACTAATAATAGAGCCAGACGTGAAAGGTCTCCCGACCCTGAAATTGATTTTCCAAATTTAAACAGGGGGGACAACTCTTCCAATGATGTTGGATGTAACATAAGATTAAAACCACCAAAATATGATGGAAAAGAGGATGTATATGAATTCCTTGAATCCTTCAACATTTGTAGTGAAATAAATAAATGGAGTCTTAC
This sequence comes from Mercenaria mercenaria, assembly GCF_021730395.1. Classification (NCBI taxonomy): domain Eukaryota; kingdom Metazoa; phylum Mollusca; class Bivalvia; order Venerida; family Veneridae; genus Mercenaria; species Mercenaria mercenaria. Next base: position 84,828,030 of record NC_069362.1, on the reverse strand, counting down.
TGCTAAAGGTTTATATTTAGCCAGTTGCCTTCTGGGTAATGCCCGCTCCTTACTAGCGGAACTATCAGAATCAGAGAAAACCAATTATATTGTATTAAAACAGAAACTTACAGAGCGGTATGGGTCTTTAAACCAGATGGAGGTCTTTAAAGTAAAATTAAGAAACAGACGCCAGAAGCCAGGTGAATCTATTTCGGAGATAGCCCAAAATATTAAGAAAATGAGTCAATTAGCCTATCCTAATGTTCCCTTTGAGGTAATAGAATCCATTGCCATGGATCATTTTATGGATGCTTTGACAGATTCCGACCTAAGACTACGACTAAGAGAAGCCAATCCAAAGACTCTGTCCGAGCCGAGCAAACAGCCACTAGATGGGAAGCCTACAGAATAGCAGAAAAGCAAAGGAATATGAACATAATGTGTCCACAGCTAAAAGGGAATCTGACACTGATGATAAAACTGAAGAGGACAAGAAATTTGAATCATTAAATGAGTCTTTAAATGCTTTAATCCAAGAATTTCAGAGTTTCAAGAGACAGTCAAACCCAAACCTACCTACCCACCCTCACAGAGAAGAAATTACCCTACAGCTCCTCCTAGAAATTATACTCAGTCAGATCACAGATACCAGCTAACACAGAACAACAGGACTAGTACAGATCACTACAACCAAGACAGACAAAACCAGGGATATCAAAGACACCAGAATAACTACAGGATGCCAAACAATGAATCACAAAACAACCGAACTCCACAACAACCCAACGACACAACACAAAATTACAATCACTCATCCAGTACTAACTTGGGAAACGAGAGAAGGTCATTCTGGAGGCCCGCAGGACGACCAACCTACCACAACAGGGGCCAGAGATATTAGATAAATGCCAAAATGTAGAAACCGAAGGATTTTTCATGCCAGCTTATGTACAAAATCAACATATAACTATGCTAATTGACACAGGGTCTAATGCCACCATCTTAAGAAGTAGTATATTAGAGAAATGGCCTAGTTCCTGTAAACCTGAAATATTACCTGTAAATGCTAACTTATTAGGAGTTACCGGTGAAACCGCCCCTTTTCGAGGGAAAGCCAAAATTAAGCTGCAAATAGGAAACCAAACATTTGAAATATGGGTCTTATTAGCAGAAATAAGAAATGACTTCATATTAGGTAGAGATTTTATCCTATCCCAGAAATGTGATTTACTATTAAGCAAACAAATCATGAATTTAAATGGGGAAAACCTTTATTGTTTTTCAAATGAACGTGAAGTCCATATGAGCCGGGTAGCATTGATAGAAGATATAGAAATACCTCCAGATTCTGAAATGATAGTCACAGGTAGAACCATTGACCCATATAATCAAAATCAAACAGGTATTGTGGAAGTCAGCCGAACCTTTGTTGAAAATCATGACATCCTAGTAGCTCGTGCATTAGTACAACCAAGACAAGGATTGATACCTATGAGAGTAGCCAACTTTGAGTCCATACCTATACTGCTCCATAAAGACACAATAGTTGCTGTTCTAGAAGGCACTCAGATACCTGAAAGTAAGCCTGTAAATTCCACTACTGTTCATACTCGATCTTCACCTACAAATCAAAAACCAAATGAACTACCAGATCATTTAACTGAATGTTTCCAGAGATCTGCCGAGAACCTATCTGAAGATCAGCAAAAGATGTTTAAAGAACTTGTAATAGAATTTCAAGATATCTTCTCTAAATCCGAGGAAGATATAGGACGTACAGACCTTGTGGAATACACTATTGATACTGGAGATAACCTACCAGTAAGAACCCCACCTTATCGTCTTCTGCTAGCAAAACGCGAAACGGCTGAGAAAGAAATACATAAATTACTAAACCAAGATTTAATTGAACCCTCCCAATCTCCATGGCTCAGTCCAGTTGTATTAATTCCAAAGCCAGACGGCAAATCCGTTAGATTTTGTATAGATTTTAGGAAAGTCAATGCGAGAGTGAAGTTTGATGCTCATCCCTTACCTAAAATAGACCAATCCATTGAATCGTTAGGTGGAAGTAAATTCTTCTCTTCTATGGATTGCAGATCAGCTTACCACCAAATTTCCATAAATAAAACAGACAGACCTAAGACAGCTTTCAGCATAGGAGGAGAGACATATCAGTGGAAGGTCATGCCATTTGGTATGGCTACATCCCCAGCAGTATTTGAAAGACTGATGGAAAAGGTACTACATGGATTGACATATAAAATCTGTTTGATATATCTAGATGACTTGCTATGTCACTCAAAAACCTTTCTTGACCACCTAGCACATTTGAGACAAATGTTCGAAAGAATACGTGAAGCAAACCTGAAACTTAGCCCATCAAAATGTCATTTCTTCCAAAAGGTACTTAGCTTTCTAGGCCATCAAATCAGTGAACAGGGAATTGAACCTTGCCCTAAGAAAACAAAAGTAATCAGAGAATGGCCAAGACCTCAAAATGTCCGCCAACTGCGTTCTTGGCTAGGTCTTTGCGGATATTACAGGAAAATGGTGTTCCAATTTGCTACTATTGCCAAACCATTGTACAAACTTACAGAAGCTAACCAACCTTTTGTGTGGGATGATGCAGCAGAGACAGCCTTCAGAGAATTGAAAACTAAGCTATGTAGTACACCAATACTAGCCTTTCCTAATGAAACCTTACCCTTTCTCCTTGATACTGATGCCTCGAACGTTGCGGCAGGGGCTGTGCTTAGCCAAATACAAGACAATACTGAGAAAGTAATCAGCTACTTTTCCAAATGCTTTTCAAGAACAGAACGGAACTACTGTACTACACGTAAAGAATTGCTAGCCATTGTAGAAGCAGTTAAACATTACCATCACTTCCTGTATGGAACTACATTCAAAATTCGGACAGACCATGGATCCCTACAGTGGTTATTAAACTTTAAGATATGTGAAGGACAATTAGCCCGATGGCTCGAGATACTAGGAAACTACAAATTCCAGATAGAACACAGACCTGGTCGTATACACAGCAACTGTGATGCCCTGAGTCGACGTCCTTGTGTTGAAAAATGCTGCCCATATTGTAGTAGAATTGAAGAAAAATTTCCATTAAAGTCAGCAGAAATAACTGTAACTACTGCCTCCATCACTAATGACTCCAGTCCAACAGTGGAAAGAGTACAGAATGACGACCAAAATGAGATTACAGACCTTTCTGACATAAGTAAAGCACAAGATAATGATGACATCCTTAAACAAGTTAAAAAGTGGTGGAGGGAGATGCTAGACCAGACTGGCAACAAATTTCAAATTTGACCAAGAAATCAAACACTACTGGCATAATTTCCCCTTACTAGAAATAGAAAACAATGTTTTGTACCAAAAAGTACTGACTGATACCAAATCCCTCAAAAGAGTCATTATAGCCCCCAAACTTCTTCGTAAATCCATATTCAAACAGCTTCACGAGAAACCTTCAGCTGGACATCTTGGTTTCAAAAGACTTACGCACGAGTAACCTTAAGATTTCATTGGTGGGGGATAAGCCGAGACATTGAGAAATGGTGCAAAACCTGCGACACTTGTGCTCAGAGGAAACCTCCATACAGAACTGCAAAAGGTCCCTTACAAATATACCAAGTTGGACAACCTATGGAACGTTGTGCCCTAGATATCCAAGGTCCCTATCCTACATCTAACAAAGGAATGAAATACATATTAGTGGTTGGTGACTATTTCACAAAATTTTTACAGGCCATACCCTTAAAATGTCTAGAAACGAAGTATGTAGCCACTAAGTTAGTGAACAAATTTATTTCCTTGTTAGGAACACCATTAGAACTTTTCTCCGACAGAGGCTCAAACTTTGAATCCACCATTTTCAAAGAAATGTGTGAACTTCTAGGTATCCACAAAACCAGAACTACAGTAGGACGACCTAGCTCGGACGGAATGATAGAAAGAGCAAACAGAGTTATACAGAACATGATGACGGCTTTTGTTGACAGAAATCAACGTAACTGGTGCGAGAAATTACCTTTACTTGTTCTTGCCTACAACAGCAGTGTACACACTTCAACTGGTTTTAGTCCATCTATGATGATGTTTGGCAGGGAAATGAATCTTCCCATTGACCTGGCTATTGGGAAACCTGTAGATGAAAAAAACAAAGTTCACAACAAACTATGTAATAGACCTAGAAGAGACACTGACAGATATACATGAAACTGCACGAGAAAATTTGGACAGACAGCAAATAACATGAAGTCCAATTATGACAAAGGCAAATTTCATAACGAGTATCAACCCGGAGATGCCGTGTGGTTCTATAATGCCAAACGCCGGAAATGTCTCAGTCCAAAACTACAGAACTCTTGGACTGGCCCATATACCATAGTAAAGAAATGGGGTGATGTTCTGTATGGTATCAAAGAAAAACCAACTGACAAGTTACAAGTTGTCCATCATGACAAACTGAAGAATTACAACGGAGATAACCTTCCGACATGGTTCCATGATGTTTAAAATGGTTACTGTATTGCATACATGTATTCTGTGAAATTGTTATTGTATACAGTTTTATGTTACTGCTATAAATGATGTTACCAAATAAAGATACCTTTGCATTATACAAACCTGTACCACAGTACTGCCTATAGCCCTGACCATCAATCTCCACATGTGCTCTCCAGTGATCGATTCTGTAAATAGAATACCATGAATATTTATATGCCATTTTGATGTACGGATGCCTAAATTCTAAGATGTTAAAGATGTTTTCCAGTACCTTAAATATTACTAAAGATAAAGAAGATAAAACTATAAAGTAGAACCATAAAAACCACAATTTTTTTAGACCTAAGAAAAGTAAAGTTAGCCTAAAACAGTAAACTTTATTTCCTATCATTACAGGCTGTAGCATGGAAATGCAAAATGTGTCCACACATAGACAAAGCCTTCACGAAGCGAAGCAACGCATCAAGACATGTGCTAGAGGTACACATGCTTCATAAATACTGCTGTAGCCACTGTAACACCTTATTCTCCAGATTAGACAATAGACACCGATGTATATATGAACACAAGGCTAAACTAGAGCTATTTAACACGGTAACCAAAGAAAAAGGAGAACAGGCAGAGAATAAAGTACCCAAAGAAACCATCGATTTATGCTTGGAAAAGACCATCATACCAAAATACCGAGAAACCTACCCTACAAACCAAAGAAACGAGTTTCAGATACCAATATACCAAATCAACAAACCATCCATAAAAAGTATCGTTACCTTACCAAGAACAAATCCAGACCAGCAACGTGAACTACAGAATGACCCTAAAATTCTAATGACCTGGGGTTAACCTTATCATCAGACGAGGAAGATTTAATGGAAATCCCAGCCGATTTTCCAGAAATCACACTACTAGAAGTGGACAACACCTTAAAGAATGTAGAAAACAAAAGTAAAGTCCAAAATGATACTCAAACCAAAGACAACCATAAGGAAACTAAGGAAGAAAACAACATAAAAGAAATACCTACCGACTATCAAGCTAAAACTAAACTAAGGGAGAAACACAATGAGAACAATGAAGAAAGATTAAATGAAGACAGTCTGAACAATAAGAAAGAGACACTTAATCAGGAAAAACAGAGTGAAAAGAAAGAGAGGAGTAACCAGGAAAATAAGACAGAAATTGAAAGAACAGAAAGTGATAAGGAGAATACGCAGGAAACCAAAATAAAAGAAAGACAGAGAGCAAATAATGAAGAAATAGTAAGCACTGACTTAGACAAAGATAACCTTTGTGAGAAGAAAAAGGAAAAGAAAAACAAAGACAAGACAGGTAAAGATAGAAATGAAAATAAAGAAAAACATAGCAAATTAAAGGAAAATAAAGTGGAAACTGAAATAAAAGAAGGACATAAGGGAAATAAGGAAAACAAAAAGCACAAAGAGAAACACAGAGATAGTAAAAAGGAAAAGGGAAATAAGAAAGAAAGAGAAAATAGAGACGGAATGAAAGATATAAACACAGGAGACCAAAAAGTATGTAAAGAAACAGTAAAAATAAATGACAAACCGAAAAATGATAAGTGCAAAGACCAACAGAAAGGGAAGGAGGAAAATAGGAACACAGGAAAAGAGGAAGTTAAGGAGAAAACGGACACTCGACAAATAATAGTTAAAGAAAACATAGCAGAAAAAAAAACTATAGAATACCTAAATTACAAAAGCCAGTAACTAAACAGACCAACAACACCTGCTTAAGAGAAGAGATACTGTATCCGAACTTGTCCGACATAAATCAAATAAACATTAGCTCAATGCGTAAAGTGGTCACATACGACGATATCGACATGGATGAAACAGAAAATGAATTCACTGACAGCATTGATCACGAGTTTGACACAGAACCAGAGGACATTCCCACAGAAGAACACGTACAACAAACCATAAACTATATAGAAGAAACTCAAAAGACATTCATTAAATTAAATATTGGAGGCGTTACATTTAATACAAGCTACAAAACTCTTTCAAATTCTCCTGAATCCGTTCTAGCACATTTGAGAAACAAGAACCTAACAGTTACCGACAACACCATTTTCATAGATAGAAGCGGGAAACATTTTGAATACCTCCTAAATTTTCTTCGCAATGGCTGTGTTATACCCCAGAGCTTATTACCTTCTAATATCACCATCACGGAAGAAATCCTTATGGAATCGAGATTTTACAATATCTGTGAACTGACTAGGAAACTGGAGACACATCTACGACATCTCAAGCTGGGCACCATCAACTAAATATATAAAGACATTAAATCAATTTAACAACGGAATTCAGGACTTTTCTAATTACTGTAGAATTAATGATATTATTCTTTAGCAGTTTTAGAGTATATTTATGTAACCAAAAATCTTTTATTTTCCCAAAACAAAAAAAAAAAACATTACTTCCTGTTTTAGACCTACCCACACCTATTTTGTAAGGGGGGAAGGGACACACTTCCTGATAAAAGATTTTTGAAACCTAGAAATTAATTTTGAATTTATTAAGGTATTAGGTGATAATGTAAGCATTATTTTTGCAATAATTGTCAGTATTATATATGGTAATGCATTTTGCAAGATATATGTGTATTGTAAAATTATTGAGTACATACCCGACTTAGACATTACTTCCCGGAGATGACTAATCATGTTTATTTGTATTTAGGAGGCACACTGAAAGACAGTAAGATACATTTTTTTTTTGAAACTATGCAAAATGTATTAAACAATAAGGAGTATTTACACTTAATAGTATAATTATAGTAACAGGCATTTTAAATATTAACTGAAAGGTATCCATGAGTACTAGTATTTTACTGTAAAGGTTCCGTACGGTCTAATTGTATATTGCACAATTTTATATGTATATAAATCATTGTCAGCACATGCGTTATTTTTGCTATTACTAATAGAATACTATAATATTATGGGAGACTTGTTTTGGTAACCAGAAGATGTTACTACTTTATGGCCTACACCTATTGCTGACTTAAAAATCCTGTCCTATTGTTATTTGCTCATGAGCCTTAGCAGGGTTCTCGGTATGTAAAGTTGATTCAGAATGTTCGTTTGGAGGCCCTGCGGGTACACCTTTTACATGTACCTTGCACACCTTTACATGTGCCATTTCACACACCTTTACATGTGTTGTTTGACATAAGCCGGTGGGCCGGGGGTTAAAACTCCGTTTCCTCCTTTAATAGGCAGTCACTTTTTGGGATCCCGACAGGTATTATTATGGTATTATTATATTGGCGCCCAGGGTTGTGCAAGCCCTTTTGTCTCCCCATTTTTGTACTTATTGTGCCATATGATTCATATTCATTTTGAGATAGAAATATCTCCTTTTCCGTTTAAACCAATCATTTTATACGTAGGCCTGGCACTTGTGAGGATTTGGATACCTACATTTATTAAACTTGTGTGAAGAAAAATAACTCTGGATATTGTTAAAGTCTGTGCACAGTATATTCATACAATTATTATACTCTACCTATTTACTTATTCATCTGTTATACATAGCCAATGATTGAGCCTGTTACATGACACCGGTACCTGTAATTACATGTAGAAAAAAAAAATAATGTAACAGATAGACATGTAGATATTTTTAAACATTTTTTACGTAATAAGTGATTTATGCCTTAGGAAGTTGGAACTGGTTAGAAATGACCATATTAAAATGTAATGCATTACAGTGACTATACTGCCCGGATATGACTAATTGTGTACACTTTCCCATATATTAACCGACTGATTCTGAGGAAGTTTAAGGACATTTGAATTGTCCAAATTTATTACAGTATTGTGTATGTATATACTAAAGAATTTTAATGATGTATTATTATTATTAATTACTCTGAATTTTACTAATTCATTTATGTAAATGATTACTAAATTTAGGTAGCAATGTATTACCTATTCCTTTTACCTGTAGTTATCACTATAGGGAAACTTTTGTCTGTTAGGACTATTCTTCTGGCCAAGGAATAGCTCCTCCTAAAACAGATTGCAACAAATTAGGATAAATGACTTGTTCTTAAATATTGTATGACATATTACTGTTAATTTGAGAAATTGTTCACTAGTTATTGTTTAAAAATTAAAAAGAGTTCAGTTTAATATTGTTACCTAAGTATAAATGCTTAAGTGTGAAAGACTTAACTGGGTATTTGTATAATTGCCACTCATTTAGCCAAGTATGACTGTATATTAATGTTTGAACTATATTCATGTTTGAATTGCTGAACACGTACCTTAGACTTCTTGTCTTGTTCCTGGACAGCCGTCCACGAATCTCATGATATTATTACATATGCCTGTTTATTTACCTGAAATGAATTTAAAATGATAGAGATGATTAGGTGAATACTTGATAATGACATGACTATATGTATATTAGGAGTAACTGATTTTATTCAAGAAACCGTATGTCTGTATCTCTTAAAGAATGTCTGTATGAATATATCTAAGATTATTGTTCTTATCTAAATTAATTTTAAAAACTCAGTCTTACGTATTTACATTATATATTATATAAAACTTAAATGATGAAAACTTATTTCAAGATCTGACGTGATTACCTCCCTTTCAAATCTTAAATTGGCAATTAATTACCAATTTTCATTTTTACTATACCCATTTTATATTACTCACCATTTCTTCCAATTCAGGGACTGAATTCCATATTGGGGAGGGTGCAATGTTAGGCTACTCGTCTCGTCAGACCTTGAAAGGCTACTTATTTATTCTAAACCGCATGTATAATTTGTTGTTGTCTGAGAACGCCGAGGTATCAGATTATGTTTATCATCGTTCTACCCTTTAGTTTACCATGACATTTATAAAACCCGGTCTCGATCGAAAGATCTACCTTTACTTTATCCAACTCCTCCGATGCTCCACCCAGATTCTTCCACATAAGCCCATAATAATTCAATATTTTGGTCAATCGTACGTTTCAATTTCAGCTCCTCCTCTATTGGTTTTCTACTTCCGGTTACTTCGATAACTTCCGTAAGCGCGTACCGCGACGGACTTTACCGATTCCCTGTTCCGAATTTAATCGAACAAAGTGGAGCGGCTCTCCTGATGTCATTTACTGATGACATCAGCGGAACATATTCCAAGACTATATAAACCCCGAAATTTGGTCATTTTATTTTATCAATCGTCTCCACCAAAGTTCTAGTACAGAACGCTGCAACTCTCTACTGATAAATAAATAGCTCCACTGAGCTCCACTCACTATATTTATGTCAAAAAGAAGGAAAACCGGAGAGGTACCCTATTTCTATACATTTATAATGGTCATCTGGAGAGCTTCCCTATAACAGCCTATATATTTGTAACCTGACTACCTCGGCTTCCAAAGTTACTGAAGATGTTATTCTACATTGAATCTTCTGGCTGTATTTATTTATATTAAAAATCCTGACATGAAAATAAATATGTAGACTGGATTACAGCCTTGTCTCCTTGCTAGATGTTAAGCCTGGATTGTGATCATTCTGCGTTCGAACCCTAAACCCTCAACAACTGTTCCCGGACCTTGGCAGGTGTGCCGGCAGAACAATATTGCTCCCAAATCAAGGAAACAGTCACCAAATGTATTTATCGTAAGTTGAGATATAACATTGTTCCAAAATCCAGGAAACGGTCAGCAAGTGTAGTTAACATGCTATATTGCTCCCAAGTCAAGGAAACAGTCACCAAGCTTATCTATCGTAAACTGAGATATTACACTGTTCCAAAATCCAGGAAACGGTCAGCAAGTGTAAGGACATAGTCACCGAATGTAGTTAATATAGGTTGAGATGTGCTGTTCTAAAATCCAGAAAACTGACACTGAGTGTAGTTAACATACGTTGAGATATTAAACTGTTCGGAAATCCAGGAAACGGTCATCGAGTGTAGTTTTAACGTAATAAGTAGAGATATAATACTATTCAGCAGCATTCGAGCGTAATCACCATACGTTGAAATGTCCCATAACTTAACTATTTAACCGCTATATATTTTTATTCACTACATGTTTTGTATTGAAAGGTATAATAGCCTTTTATATTTAGCAGCATGTAAACAAACAACCATTAGCATTCTAGTTTAATTAAAAAACATAAACGATGTCCGGTCAATAGTTGGCATGCTGGCTTAGTGTATGCATGGAAGGAACTGTAATCATTTATTAGTGATCCATCTTGCATCCGTCGAAATTTGTTTATGTATATTTGCATTACATATATATTGTAAGTTCCCATTCAATATTTTGTATTTATATTCGTATAGAACCGGTAGTATCTTTAAATTAATCAATGAAACTTTGGATGGGCATTGGTATCTAAAATGAAGCATCAGATCGCAATACTTACCGCTTTAGTTTCAAAATATCACCGATAAATATTTAAAAAACGTATAATGATAAATTGTATAAAGCAGAAATGCATTAAAAATTTTTACAAATTTTACTTAGACTGACCAAACCAGTGTTCTTGACTTATTCTACACAAATAACTTCCACGCCTGGATCAGAGGTGACTGATGAACTGTTTTCTGTAAAATGACCACGGAGAACGTTATTCTGGCTCGTGACTTGTGCTGAAAGTTGTAATTATACTCAATTGTTATACGGGTGTCGTTCAAGAATATGTGTCTAAGACACAGATACCAAGTGATGTCCATGGGGACTGGACTCTTAGCACGGCTATTTTTCAAGTTGAACTTATCCACTTTTGGTAAACTGTTATCTGTATTTGCAGTATTTTAGAACGTTTAAGTTGACCGTAATGCATCCGCATTATTTGAGATATATGTGCTGATTGACCTAAAAATATCTTTAATAATTTTGAGAATTAACGTTGGCTGCGTTTGGAAGTTCGGTAAACGTTGTTGCTTATTTGGTCGCCCACAAAAAGTATTTCCGAGAGCGGTCAAACTTTGGCTATATAAGCAATACTGACAACGTGACTGTGTTTAAGGGGATATAACCGCAGTTCTATTTACTTTATTGATAGCGTTAGTAAAAGCCGAGTGCATACCCGTTGATGTAAATAATATCTCTTTAAATGTGAGATAAAATAACAAGTTTATTGATAGTATAATATATAGATTTTGTACCTGTGCATTTACTTTCTACATTGCACGTGCCAATGTAAGCCACTAACGTCTTGTGATGCCATATTAGAATTATTCGGAACCAGTAATTTTGTTCGCATTGTAACTGTTGGCTGGTCAAAACTAAAAAGAATCCGATGCATATTTTTTTTTACTTCATACAACCAAACATATAAATCCAGGGGAAGTAAGAAGTGTATTTAAACTTAACGAGTATGCATCAACTATTTCCCTTTATTTATATCACGAGAATCTAGACATCCAGGTATAATTGTACTCTGTTTTCCATTTTTATAACATTTTAATTGTTTTTATAAGCAGCTGACCAGTTATACACCTAAACTAACATCACTGTGATTGTATGTGATGTATGTCATTAAAGTGGACAATAGAGTAGTACGCTTAACATTTTTCTTCAGATTTCGCTAAAGACATTATCTGCAGAAATATAAATAACAAAAGATTACAAAAATCTTACATAGTCGGAATCTTTGGACAATACAGATTTTTTTTCCTCAGCTTTTCACCCAGAAAGGAATGGAAATAAGCGCATAATATTTATTTTGAGGCTTTAGTCTAAATCAATCGTCATACTATCACCACCAGTTATCTGTGCTTCATTAAGATAAATGAATGGTCAGTTGTCTAAATTTTATACCATGCTTACGCTATCTTGTTCTGTATGGCTTGTTTTAAAAAGCAATAAACACTTAACATTTTGAATTCATGTTAAAAGTCTGATGCCTTACAATTGTTTCAAGCTTGTCTTAAAATAGATGGCTTTATTCGGAGACTTAGATGGGAGGCAACTCTTCAGAGCTTGTTTGAGTTTGGCGTCACGGATATGAAAGCTCACGTATTTTAAAGTATTGAAAAGATTAATTTTAAAATTTCTTTCGACGGTTTTGATTAACTTTGTGTTGCTGCATATTTTGTACATTTGTATTAGATTTTAGTTAGATTTTATTTGATAGAATCTACAATAAAATAATTTATTTTCGCGAAAAGGATTTTATATTAAAATGGCGTGCGTTGATAGAAATCCATGAGTTCCTAAATCGCCAAATGCTTATAAGGCGTAAACGTTCGAGTTTGTTAGGCACAACTTGCTGCCCTAAAATATATATAAAATAAATTACAAAATATGAAAGCAAGTAGAATCTATAAGATCGAATCTAGTTTATTTTTGTTTATCTTTTCTGACAGAGAGGCCGCGACCAAAAAGTCAAAGAAGCACATGTAGAAACACGCAGAGCACGAGACGCCAAGAAGTGGCAAATAATCTTGAAAGAATAGGCCTATCCCAATTGTACCTTTTCCAACGATATCTTCAACTCCGGACTTTGCATACACTCGCAATGGTCGTGGATATGTTTCTACAACTCGGACTACCGAGCTGCCTGTACATCCCAATATGGCGATTAATTATGAACACTACACTCAACAACCGCCGTTTCCAGGCTTCCAGTACAATGAGTACTAATAGTTTGCCTTTTTCCTATATACAAAATACAGCACTATACAGCGGGGCCCTTTTTAATGTCTTTAATCTACGTATTCTTAAAGAACAATACCATTGGTAAATACAAATAAAAAGAAAAGCAAGCATCATTTTTAATGTAAAAATAGTGTCATTCAGTTAAATAAACATTGCAAAAATCAGATAAATTTGTAACGATGCTATGTTCTAAGCTTGATCTTTTTCCTGAAGTGGAAGTATTTAACAACATGCCCAAAAAAAGAGCTCTTATAATTTTATAATTTCAGTACGATATTAATAGAGTGCTCATCAGTGCCAAAAAAAAAAGAGATCACAACAAAAGGAAAAATCACCGGAATGTATTTGCTTGCATTGTCGAAATGCAAGAAAAGACTCATTTTATTTCTTTATGAAGTTTAATCCGCACTGCTAATTTGTTGACCTCTCTGAACAAAATAACAACCATATTATAAATATTTGATTATGCTATATTTAGACAAGACCGCCTTCCTATGTATATGTTAGAAATATCTAACGAAATAAGTATAGAAATGACATCTGGTGAGACATTTTATTTAAATACCTTATATCTATTTTTGAAAGTTAAAAAAACTTGTTTATAAGAGACCAAAACTTCACGTCAGTTATGAAAAAGTTCGCGCGGCAAAAACACTGAATCCGCGAGTTGTTGCCCGCCATTCAGCGAGAACAGTAAAACACCAGGGGCGGTCGCGTTACAACTTCAGCTATATGGCATGATCTCATGAATTTTGAAATTCGTCTAGACAGGATTGAAGATGAAAATGTTTGGGGTTTCTGTTAACAATCTAGGTAATTTATCCCCAATCAAGTACCATCAAACATAATTCTTCAATTGAATATGGCGATAAAACAAGTGCTGATGCTGATAAAAATAAAAGCACTTTAGCACAAACAAAAAATTTACGTATAAATGCAGAGGACAGAAAACACGATCTTGAATATGAAATATTTAGAGTTAATGTACAAATGATATATAGTTTTTACAATAATAATATTTAACTTTAAACCTATTAGAAGATTGATGTAGATACCAAGCTGAAGTAAGTTTTAAATGTAGAAGCACATGTACATAGTCCAGACTTATAAATATTGAAGCAACTCTTTTAAATTTATTGATTGGCTTGTAAAAGTACGATAATTTCAGTAACGTTATTAAACCGACACGTGCAGAGAAGGCACATGTTTCAATTTGGTATGGAAAAGCAGCTGTTATACACTGATGAGTCTAAGGTAAGCATAAAAGTAGCGGAGGGGAGTTTTTATCTTAGGCTTACATATTGCAATACATTACTAGATACAATTAGAAAGCAGCGATAGGTCTTAATTCAATAAACATTGAACAACTTTAACATACAACTTTTAAAATTATGAACAGATGGTGTTTTGTCCGTCGTTTTAGTTGCATGACAAATTTTGCATTTGTCACATGTTTTTATGTATACCAACTGAGAATATGTTGAATAAACTTGAAACTTGAACTTGAAACTTGAAACTTGAAACAGATGTAGTCTGGTCTTCACTTATGTCACAGGGTGAAACAAATGTGCAGCCAGACCGGGACTCGAACCCTGGTCCTTGGAATACCGTTCCGATGCTCTACCGACCAAGCTACCCGGTCGCCTACACACTTTCTCCCCATTTTAATATTCAAGTTCTATACCGTGACATTATTCTCCACCATTTTGAAATTCGGCCTCTAATTTTAGTGGGTACTTTATATATAAGCAATTAAAAGCGTCGGAGACTAACCAGTGTAATGCCGTCACGGTCAAACGTTGGGCGCCAAATGTCGAGGGTGAGAAAAATGTGCAGCCAGACCGGGACTCGAACCCGGGGCCTCGGAATACCGTTCCGATACTCTACCGACCGAGCTACTCGGCCGCCTACACACTTTCTACCCATTTTAATATTCAAGTTCTAAACCGTGACACTTTTATACTAGCAAGGGCTCGTGATTTTCCACTATTTGCCGTGCAAGGCCTACATTATTCTAAACATTTCTGATTTGAAAAGAAAAATCTATCAAATGCAAGTATTGAAAACTATATTGCCTTCAGATGTGTCTTTGGTCTCCATTCTACATGCGAAAAGTCTTAATCCAGCATCTATGTATACAGATATACTAAAATATTTAAAAGTACATAATACTACATACTCGTTTTGTAGTTTAATAAGTGTAGTCTGACCTTCGAGCAGTTTAAATAAACTTTTAGACAGCGTATAGTCTAGACCTCTTGAATGCTCGGATGGTTATTATTTTCAATAACATGTCTGAATAACAAAAACTTATGACAATTATGATACTAAAATTGATGATGTGTTATAGATTTTAGAGAAATATAAAACTGTATATATTTTTAATGTATGAGAATAAATACTCTGTCACTTTGGCATGTTGATTACAAAAATCTTGACCGAATTTTGAAGTCTGTCTAGACAGGATCGAAGGAAGAAATGTTTGGGGGTTTCCATTGGGAACAAAGGCGTTGACCCTTAAACATCAAAACAAACAGAGTAAAGCATTTCATTAAATTTTGAACGGGATGGTCTTTGTCCATCTTCCGAGATAAATATGGAAATAATAGTTACTTTGGTTGGCAGCAAAACTGATATAGTCCGTACTTCTACTACATATATACATGTAAATGTTCATTTACGTGTGATATTGAATATAAGTCTCGACTTTCTAAAACTTGATACTTGAAACATAAATGAAACGAAGACAGACTAAACGTCCATTTACAATCGAGTGTAACACGATAGGCTGAATTAATTTATAAACGTCTATTTTTTTTTTCGTCAAAATTTATGTAAAAAATATTTCAATAGGTGCGCGGCCTTCAGAATGAAATAAAAGTACATGTACATAACACTATTTGTCTATGAAACAGTCTGTCATGAAATTAGGTTTGATCTTGAATATGGTAATTTTCAGTCACTTTGGATCCGATCCAAAATATTTATTATAAATAATGACATTACGAATATGAAGCAGACGGCGCTGAAAAAAGATCTCATTTTTTCCCATTTTTGCACTTATTCAAACAACTGAAAAAATTTAATTGATGGACTACAGCTGGATGACTAGCCATTTTGTAGTACTGGATGGAAATTTGACATTTTACCTACTGCAATGCTTCTCGTAATTTTAGTTATTTTCCAGACAGATGGTATGAAGTAAAAAGGCACGCAGCAGGTACATACAAAAGTTAGGGAGTTATAGATTTATATGAGTTTAAAAACGAAGAATAGACAGATCGTTGTTCGCCTTTGCTTATAGATTAGTTACTTTAAAAAATATGTTTTTGCATATATAAAAAGTGGGAAAGTTCTTGAAACACATTTTACTATCAGATAGTTGGCAGACATTTCTGATTAATTTCTTATTTATACAACTGAAAGTAAATGCCAAGATTCCATAAACGTTCACAATATATACATGTAGCTTTCAGACAGAATTTGAAAGATATCTTAATAAATATTGGAGGTCAAGTATCCACCGAAAAGTACAAATTCCCAAAGGTAACGTGATTCCCACGCAAACGTCAGAACCGGTCCACTTCATTTTTTGTAATACTCACTTGATTTGTACATGGTTTTGTCAGTTATGTATTTCTTTCTGTTAATAAGTTAGGGTACAGACACAATTATAGCCAAGAATTAAAACGTTCGTTATATGCGTTCAAGTGTTACTAACGAAAAATTCAGATCAAATCTGTTAGTATCTTGTTAGGCCATATTTCTTTCTTTATCATTTTTGTTCACATTATATTCCTTTTTTGTATCTAATATAAGTTCAATAATTACTTCTATTTTGTGTATGTCATTGTGCAATAGTTACAATTTTCTCCTCTGTTCTATCCTTCCTCACTTTATTGATTCATAAAGTTTAATAAGCATGTAGCAAAAGTTACATCGGAGCTGTTTTCATTTTGTAGTACGTTAAAATACATGATTTATTTGAAATGTTTTAATAACATTTGGAAATATAAGAGCAAAAATCTGTTGTACCATTTTCACCAATAGTAAACAGATACAAGGAGTATTAAAATTGTACTTGCAGATACAAAATTTACGTGCAGGTACACTTTTATATTTGCAGGTACAAAACCATAACCAAAAACGTACGTGCAGGTATAACCTTGTTATGCATGCAGGTATAAAATTGTGCCTTACATGTACAATTTTATACATGGACGTACAAAAAAAATCATAACTGCATATACAAATTATACCGCCACGTACATTTCGGTTTTGTACCTTCAGGTATGTACAATTTTATATATGAAGGTACATTTCGACCAAAAAAAATGTACCTACAGGTACAATTTATACATGCAGGTACAATTGTGTACCTAAAGATATAATTCTATTTGTTCCTGTAAGTACATTTTTATTACTTCTTGGTGTATCTCTTTACTTTTTACCCTAATAGTACACCATTATTACTAGGACCTTACCAGCTCACGAAAAACGAGTGAAATGTAAGTAGAGAGAGCTATATATCTATCTGTTTCAGGGTATTTAAACGAAGTGGTTTAGCAAATAGACTAGACAGGAAGAAGGTCGTTATCAACCACTGGCGTTCGACCTAATCTTGACAACCCATCAATGAGAAAGACACGGGTTTTAAATATTTTACTTGTTTCATTCTACAATCTGCAAATTAATCACCTTTAAAAAAGTCTGTCTCCATTTTTGCATTAAGTGATATATGATTCAATAGTAAGCAAACATAAATTGTGACCTCATTCCAGAAGATCACTTAATGATCTGCTCTATGACCCATGTTTGAATATATCGCTTACAATTAAACTGCTGTAACCCAGGACTTAGGGCACATCAAGAGTACAGTTAATGGTGATATGCATTTTGACCACTTACGCACCAAGTGATTGACAGGCTTTGTAAAGAAGTGCTCTATGCTAATTGAGAGAAATGTAGCTTTGCCATTACATCTTCCAGTACAGCAGGCTACTTTTAACATTTTTTATCATACTTATGTTTCAAATTTGCTCCAAAGTGAAAACGTGAGTCTGCAGAAAAATTAAAATGAATGGTTTTATAACGAGTCTTCAAAATAACAGGAACAATTATAAAGATACGTCCCCTTTCATCTTTTCCGCCCAGAAATGACAGCAAAAAAGCTTAAAATGATAAATTCTCAAAATGACTCGGCAAGTGACGAAATATGATCATGACATTACCGGTACACATAAACATCAAATGAGCCGCGCCATGAGAAAACCAACATAGTGGCTTTGTGACCAGCATGGATCCAGACCAGCCTGCGCATCCGCGCAGTTTGGTCAGGATCCACGCTGTTCACTTTACAGTATCTCTAATTCCAATAGGCTTTGAAAGTGAACAGCATGGATCCTGACCAGACTGCGCGGATCGCAAAGCCACTATGTTGGTTTTCTCATGGTGCGGCTCAAATCAGGAAGCAAGGTTGTTGGCTCATTATCGTAGCAAGGATATTTATAGCAGGACAGTTGGTTATCGCCTAGGGCGATACTACTGTTAAACCACAGTATAAACGTAGCTCGCGTAAGTTTTCTCAAGGTTATGTTAAACATTTAACTGCATCTGCACTTGACGACTTCAAGTATAAGGTATCATTTAAATCATAACCCAGAGATGGGATTTTAATCCACATACCATTTCATAAATCATTTAAACCCGCGAGAGGATTGCGTCTAATTTTGGTCAGTGTAAGAAGTGACACAGCAAACACAACTATGTGAATAAAAAAGTAAAAAATTTCAATGAAAATATTTTGCTCTAAGACGTCTATATAGTTCTACCCAGGTGTCCGCCCTTGAGAAAATAATGACACAAAGACACAACAGCATGGATCTTGTTGACTGCTCTTTTTTGCAATCACGTTATTCACAGAAAAACAAAATTATTTCGGAAGAAGATGACAAACAAATATGACTTTGGTTAAATAAATAAACCATATCTGAACAGTTACAATTTCTCTGCACATATATCTGTCTAAGTATATCCTGTATTTTGATAAGAAAAGATGCATTTTAAATTTACGTAAGATTTTTTTCCCTTTTTTGTCGTTTATTTCACTTGGTGTTATCTTAATTTTACCCACGTTTTCAATTAGCCGGTCACCGGCATAAAATAGCTTCCAGAGGATTATACTCATTTTCAAAATCCGCCTCAGTTCCCTGAATCTACGTTTTCTAAAAGAACAATACCATTTGTAAATACAAATAAAAAGAAAGTCAGGAATCTTTTTGAATGTAAACATAGTTTTATTCAGTCAAATAAACATTGTATAATCAGATAACCTGGTGTTATATTCTCAGTTTGAAGCTTGATCTTTTTCCTGAGGTTTAATTATTCACTACATGCCCAACATAGATCCCGCATAAAACTTTAATACGATATTTCAAGGAAATTATAGATAAAGTCCTCACTCATGCAAAAAAAAAAGAAAAAAAGAAAAAAGAACACAACTTAAATCCCAAAGTATACGAAGAAAAAACACTGGAATGTAATCTACTTGCATTGTTGAAATGCAAAAGAAAAAAAAAGCTCTTTTTATTGCTTTACGAATTTTATTTCGCACTCCTAATTTATTGACCTCTCTCTCCAAAAGTGACCATAAATATATGATAAATTTATTATTAATGTCATATGTAGGCAAGCGGCCTACTTATGTTTATGTTAGAAACATCTAAAGTAATAAATATAGAAATGACATTTTGAGTGACTTTAAATACCTTAAATCTACTTTTGAAAGTTAAACAACTTATTGTTTATTAGAGATCAAAACCATTGTATTGTAATAGTTCACGGTTAGCGAATCCATGAGTTGTTCATCATAAATCGGATGACTAAGCGTTCGAAATATAAATGTATATACAGTTACAGTCAACCAGTTAACTGTTATGCTTTTTCTTATGTCTCTTGAAACTCGTCCAGACATGACTGAAGACGGAAATGTTTAGGTAATTTATCCCACATTTCATCCCCAATCAAGTACCATCAAACAATCATTTTGTACCAATGCAGACATTTGGTTGCGTCAGCGACAACAACACGTACAGTGGATGAAAAAGCACATTCAAGCAAAATTACCTATAGATGCAGAGGTAAAACAAACACGATTTTATATTATCTAAAATAGTTTGGGTTTATGTACAAATTTCATGAAATTTCAACAATAATTATATTAAACTTCAAAAAATATTTGAAATGTACAGGTGCAATCACTTGCAATTATGAAAATTGAACTAAGGTAAGTTATATAAAGTGTAGAAGCACATCTACAGTCTAGAATTCTTCCCTTTGTGTTTTTGGAGGCAGCCCTTTTATAAATACAAATCATTTTTGGCTACGTTATGAATCCCACACGTAGCAGTTTTGAACTTGTACATACTCGTACCAAAGAGGGTACATGTTTCAAAGTATATAATGTTTGGTATAAAAGAGCAGCAGTTATCACAGATGACTTTTAAGAACAGTTTTGTCATGGGAAGATTTATCCTGCGTCACTAGATACACATAGGTTGTACTTCAATAGACGTTGAAAACAACTTAAAATATAATGGCTAAATTGTTTTATACATGACAAGTATCTTTTATATATAATGAGTTTGAAAAGAAATATATCAGATGCATGTATTTTTTTCAGGTCTGTGTGTCGTCAGGATTAAAATCCAGCATTTATACAGCTATTATAATTACTTAAAGGTACATAATACTACTCGTCTTGTAGTTTATACAAAATGTACTTCTAGTCAGACCTTAGCACAATTTTAATAATCTCAGTTTAGACAGCGTATAGTCTAGACCTCTTAAATGCCCGGATGGTTATTATTTTCAAAAGCATGGCTAGACGAATAAAGATTCAGGACAATTGATTACATGGTGTAGGTTTTGGCGAATGCAAAAAAACTGCAAATATTCAAAGTATGAAAATGCTCAATTTATGTTGAGGATGTTCTTGATCCGCAAGATGAATGGCCGAATGTCTTGTCCGAAATTTTCAACAAAGGCGTTTGACCCGCAAACAACAATAAAATGATATTAAAACAAATGAAGCTAATAATTTCATTAACTTTTTTGTTCATCTCTCGCGGTGAATATTGAAATAATTTTGTTTAGGTCGGCAGCAAAACAAATATATTCCATACTTCCAATATACTAACTTATACCACTAAAGGGCTATATAGGTCAGTTTGAAGGTCTTGCCACAAGGTTTGTTGAGTGTAAATATGATTTAAAATGGGTCATTTATGTTGGCTGTAGGACCATGTTTATTAAGGTATTTAGTTTGAAGGTGAAGGTCATATGAGAGTCAATGCCATATATATATATATATATATATATATATATATATATATATATTTAGGTCAGTTTGTAGGTCTTGTCACAAGACTGAAGTAATTTACATAGTCAAAAATTTGAATTCTTAATGAATTAAAAATTTAAAGCACTGCTTGCATCTTCAAGTTAGCCTTGACTTTAAAAATATTGCAATTTTCAGTCAATTGGGATCAGATCCAAAACAACCAGACAACCTGAATAATTATATGACCATTAATGTCATCACTTTTGATGGTATACGAATATAAACAAGATGACGCTGTAAGATAAAAAAAAATGTTTTTAAAATGTGAGAAAAATTAATTATTTGTCTTCATTTTATGTATGATAGGATACAGTTTTATGATTATGACATTTGTACAACTAGATGGAAAATTGCCAAGATATCTATTACATTGCTAATCGTAATCTTAATTATTTCCTTCCTTCACAGATGGTACGAAATAAAGTCATCAGTTTCAAACTAAAATTGTGGTCTCTAGTGTGTTGAAAAGATTTTCTTTTGATCTGGCCTAGTGGCCTTGTTTTTGACACCACATAACCCAGATTCAAACTTAACCTAGAAGTCATCAAGCCAAACTTTCTGACTAAGTTTCATAAATATTGGGTCACAACTGTGGCCTCTAGAGTGTTCACAAGCTTTTCCTTTGATTTGACCAGGTGACCTAGATTTAAATTCAATATGACCCAGTTTTAAACTTAACCTAGAGATCATCAAGACTAACATTCCGACCAAGTTTCATAAAGATTGGGTCACAAATGTGGTCTCTAGAGTGTTCACAAGCTTTTCCATTGATCTGACCTACTGACCTAGTTTTTAACCCCACATGACCCATATTCAAACTTGACCTAGAGACCATCGAGACAAACATTGTGATCAAGATTCATAAAGACTGGGGCACAAATATGGTCTCTAGTGTGTTCACAAGCTATTCCTTTGATCTGATTTACTGACCTAGTTTTTGACACCACATAACCCAGGTTCGAAACTGACATAGAGATTATCAAGACTAACATTCTGACTAAGTTTCATAAAGATTGGGGTACAAATGTGGCCTCTAGCATGTTCACAAGCTTTTCCTTTGATCTGACCTACTGACCTAGTTTTTGACTCCATATAACCCAATTTCAAAGTTCACCTAGACATTATCAAGACTAACATTCTGACCAAGTTTTATAAAGATTGGGTCAAAACTGTGGTCTCTAGACTGTTCACAAGCTTTTCCTTTGATCTCACCTACTGTCCTAGTTTTTGACTTCATATAACCCAATTTCAAACTTCACCTAGACATCATCAAGACTAACATTCTGACCAAGTTTTATAAAGATTGGGTCAAAACTGTGATCTCTAGACTGTTCACAAGCTTTTCCTTTGATCTCACCTACTGTCCTAGTTGTTGATCCCACATGATCCAGTTTCGAACTTGATCTAGAGATCATCAAGACTTACATTTTTACCAAGTTTCATAAAGATTGGGTCAAAAATGTGGTCTCTAGACTGTTCACAAACGTTTCCTTTGATCTGACCTACTGACCTAGTTTTTGACCCCACATAACTCAGATTTGAAGCTGACCTAGAAATTATCAAGACTAACATTCTGACTAAGTTGTATGAAGATTGAGTAAAAAATGTGGTCTCTAAGGTGTTCACAAGCTTTTCCTTTGATCTGACCTACTGACCTAGTTTTTAACCCCACATAACTCAGATTCAAAGCTGACCTAGAAATTAGGAAGACTAACATTCTGACCAAGTTGTATGAAAATTGGATAAAAAATGTGGTCTCTAGAGTGTTTACAAGCTTTACCTTTGATCTGACCTACTGATCTAGTTTTTGATCTCATATAACCCAGTTTCAAAACTGACCTAGAAATGATCAAGTTTAATATTCTGACCAAGTTTCATAAAGATTGGGATACAAATGTGGTCTCTAGAGTGTTCACAAGCTTTTCCTTTGATCTGATCTACTGACCTAGTTTTTGACTCCACATGACCCAATTTCAAACTTGACCAAGACATCATCAAGACAAACATTCTGACCAAGTCTCATAAAGATTGGGCCAGAAATGTGGCCTTTAGAGTGTTCACAAGACAAATGTTGACGGACGACGGACCACGCACGCTGCACGCCGACGGACGCCGGACAATGAACGGTCACAATAGCTCACCTTTAGCACTTTATGCTCTGGTGAGCTAAAAAGTCGATAGCTGTGACAGCTTTTAATTATGACTCAAAAATAATAGTAAGATGAATTAATCAACTCAAATAAAATGATACTAAAATGATGTTATTACAGACAGACAGTGGAGGATATTATGCTTATATTGGCCTTTGGTTACAGTTACTCTTAAAACAATTTAAGGCAAAATGCTGTGCACATTGTTTTGGTCAGTTATGGATGCATTTCTTTTTAACAATTCGGTATGATACCGAAACTATGTAAGCCAATGATCGAAACGTTCGTAATTGGCGTTCTCGAGGATCCTACTAACGAACAAAAAAGGATAAATTCTGTTAGTTTCTTCTTTAGCTACTTTATTATTTTAACGTATATTGCCGTACATAATTTCATTATTTATTTCCAATTTTATGTAATATAACAATATGCAATAGTTACAACTTTCTCGTCTGCTTAATTTGTGTAAGCTCCTGATTTTTTCCCTCTGACTCTAAATTCATTAAATTTTAAAAGGATACTGTTCTGCTGAACGCTGATTGGTATACCTCACATCAGTTTCGTTTCGTAGTATGTCAAACTCCCTACGTTCTATGAATATTTTCATAACTCATGGTTAATAGCAGACCAAAACCCCTGTCATACCATTCAGTTGAGTATAAAACAGATACAACCAAGAATTATAATTGTACCTGCAATTTTATACGTGAAGATACATATGTACACATGCAGCTATAAAAATATACCTTGCACTACAGTTTTTTACATGGACATACAAAACATTACAAACTATACCGCCACGAACATTTTCTGATTTGTACCTTCAGCTGTTTACAGTTTTATACATAGAGGTAGATTTCGGGTGAAAATGTACCAACAGGTACAAATTATACATGCATGTACAAATGTGTACATGCAGATATGATTCTATTTGTAGATTATTTTAATTACTTCTTGGTGTATCTTTTTACCCAAATGGTACACCAAAGTTAACATATATCCCTGATATATATCCCCCGCAGCTACTCGGGGATTTTCAGAAATGCTTTTCAGTGTTTCCCACCCAACTAGAAGTGTACTGGTCAGGGACCCAGGCAATCCTTGCGTGTATCAGTGCATACACTGGCACGTTAAAGAACCATGCTGTCTATTCGCAACCAGCTAGGCGAAGTTAGCCGGACAAGCCTGTATCTGATTTCTGATCTCTCTGTCGTGGGGGCTTTGTCTCACTCTGTCCCTCTGGTCAGATCGCACTGTGTCTGTACTAGTAGAGAATGAATTATGCATCCTATATGGCTGCATTTGAACTATGTAAAGCGCCACTGAACGTGAAATTGATCATGAAAAGGGCGCTATATAAATCTGGTATAATAATAATAATAATAATAATAATAATAATAGGACATATCAAGCTTATGTGAAACGAATACAATGTAAGTGGAGAGAGTTATGTATCTATCTGTTTCTGTTAGAGGGTATTTAAAAGAAGTGGTTTCGTTAGTCTGGGTTCAGACCCTGTGTTTTGTTCACAGAAGATAACTCCTGAGGCTATTTAAAATGTGTATACTTATGTCCCTTGCCTTCTCAAAACACGGGATAATCATAGTCAAGACTGATGAAGTCAAAATATATAACAGAATTATTTTTTCTAAAATAATATCTAGCCGGTAACCAGACTATGGTTTACAGAGGGCCATTATATAATCACCCACTGGCCTTTGACCTAATCTTGATAACCCGTCAATGAAAAAGTAAGTTCCCACTACTTTACTCATTCCATTCTACAAGCAAATCTACAAATAACATTACCTGTGGTAATATCTTATATAACATGACAAACCGTCGTCTGATTCTTTTAGTGCTCTGTCTCCATTTTAGCATTAAGTTTGTTTGTTGACAAGCTATATGATTCAAAATTGTTTCGTCATTCCAGAAGATTACTTTATAATTTGCTCTATAAACAATGTTTGAATATATCGCTAACAATTAAACTGCTGTGTCTGAGGACTTAGAGCACTTCAAGAGTACAGTTAATGGTGATAATTGTTTACCACTTTGACAGGCTTTGAAAAGCAGCGCTCTATGTCCTTTTAGAGAGATGTATCTTCCAGTACAACAGGCTACTTTTAACAATTTTCAAAAGAGAAAACGTGTGTCTACAGACAAAAAGGGTTTTATAAAGAGCCATCAAAATAACAGGAACATTTATAAAGATACTTTTCATCTTTTCCACCATGAAATGAGAGCAAAAACTTAATGTTATAAATTTAGAGGTCGAATTTTTCAAAATGACGAAAGTGGTAGACAGAGCAACGTTCCGTTCATGTATGACATAAATGAAGAGGCAGTTACATAATTATTCAAGAGGCTGTTGTCTCATAATTGTAGTGAGGACGTGTCTACAATGTATTAAAACAGGGCAATTGAATATAACCTCACACCAGAGCTTCCGGAAGTGCCGTGTAGTACGATACTACTGTTAACCCGCATTACAAAAGTAACTAATGTAAGTTTTCTCAAGATTTATGCTTAACATTTAACTGCATCTCCTGGAAGTATTCGGTATCATCTAAATCATAACCCAGAGGTGAGATTTTCAGCCACATACCATTTCATAAATCATGTAATCCTGCGAGGGGATGGGTCTAATTTTTGTCAGTGTAAGAAATGACACAGGAAACACAACTAAAATAGTCCAAAATGCTTATTACTCTATATATGATTCAATGAAAATATTTTACTCTAAGACCTCTACCATAGTTCTACCCAGGCACCCGCGCGTGAGGAAATAATGACACAAAGACACAACAGCAAGCACCTTGTTCATTGGTCTTTTTTGCAATCGGGTAATTCTCAATGAAACAAAACTTTGCCGTACGAAGAAGATTAAACAAACCTGTACTTTGGATGAATAAATATATAAAAATCATATCTAAAATAAAAGCATCAATTTCTCTGCACATATATCTGTCTACGTCTGTCCTGTATTTTGATAAGTACAGATGCCCTTTAAATTTACATAATGCCACCGGGATTTGTAGATTGCCAATAAGTATTTCTGTGACTAGGGTTAAATCTTTGGCGAGTTTTAAACCAACAATACCTCCACCCCAAACGGATATATCTTATTTCTTCTGACCACAACACTTTTCAGTTTCCACACAATCCTATTAATATATTTCCTAACACAATAACTAAGAAACCCCAAACAGTATATTGTTGATCCTTTACTGATGTAGATTTGATATCCTTCAGATGTTTGCTTGTTTGTTTGTTTTAGGTTTAACGCCGTGTTTCAACAGTATTTCAGTTATGTAACGGCAGGCAGTTAACCTAACCAGTGTTCCTGGATTCTGTACCAAACCTGTTCTCCGCAAGTAACTTCCCCACATGTCCTTCAGATGTAATATCGAAATAAAACGGCATTTGGATGTTTGTTTGTTATAATGCTTGTTCGGCGCCCGTATTATAATTCATTGTGCATACTTCACTCTTTTCACACAACACATATAAAAAGTCTGAATAAAATTTTACACTCAGTATATCACAAGTGCACTTTACATCGTATTCTTGGAAATCATGCTCCTTTACTGAAGCGCTATATCTAAAATAAGAATTTTCTTTAATTTACATAATGATACTGCGGCGGTGTCATGATTTATTGCACATACAGAATTTAGGGTTCGACACTTTAATTCTTCAAACGGTTGTCCTGAGCAGGTAAATGTTTCCACTACATTATGTGCTGTGAAGAACAGCAATACTGGTTACAGAAGAATGGTCATTTGTGAAAATAATTCTGGGTTCCAACATGATTGAAAGATACACAATTTTGAAACAACAAAAAGTCTGTTTCCAATGCATTGTTGATGGGTCTGACGTGAAGTCGCGTTGTTTTGTCTTTAGCTATAATCTTTTTAATTACTTATTCTTTTTTCTGTACTGTCTGATACATGTGTGGTTATATCAATTTGATATAGATTTTCAGTTAGTCGGTATAAAATAGCTTCCTTTGAATGTAAACAAAGTTTTATTCAGTCAAATAAACATTGCAAATTCAGACAAAATGGTGCTATGTTCTAAGTTTGATCTTTTTCCTGCTGTGTAATTATTTTACTACATGCCAAACATAGATCTCACATATAATTTCAGTACGATATTGCAATGAAACAATAGATAAAGTTCTCACCCGTGCAAGAAAAAAAGAACACAGCAATTTAAATCCCAAAGTATACGAGAAAATAACAACAACACTGGAAAGTAATCTGCTTGCATTGTCGAAATGAAAAGACAAAAGCTCATTTTATTGGTTCGCACTCCAAATTTATTGATCTCTCTCAACCATAATATTATTATAAATATATGATGATGTCATATGTAGACAAGATGGCCTACTTATGTATGTTTTAGCTCCATATTCAGCGAGTAAAGCCGATGACTGATCCTAATACAAAAGTCTTATGCCCCTTGAAATTCTTTTAAACAGGATTTAAGGCAGAAATGTTTGGGGGTTTTCCGCCAAAAATCTAGGTCATTTATTTCATATTTCATCCCAAGCCAGTACCATCAAACAAAATTATTGTGTACGAACACAGACATATCGTTATGATTGCGGTGGCGGCAGGAACACGCGCTGATGCTAACAGCGGGTAAAATATAGGCACTTACAAAATTATCACTAATGCAGAGGACAGACAAACAATATTTCATATATAAAATATTTAGGATTTATATACAATTTTCATAAAATTTCTACAATGATAATATTTACTTTCGAAAACTATATGAAATGTTCGAGTGTTATCAATCGTATTTATGAAAATTGTTCTAGATAATAAACTGAGGTAAGTTATGAATGTAGAAGCACATGTACATAGTCTAGAATTCCTCTTTTCTGTATTTGGAGGCAGCCCTTTTATTGATATAATTCATTTCTTGGTTTGTCGATTAAGTACGTTAAATTCAGGAACGTTATGAATCCAACAAGTTGCATATTTGTACGTGCACATACTCGTACCAGAGAGAGAGAGAGAGAGAGAGAGAGAGAGAGTATATATTTCAACGTATGTGTCTGGTATAAAAGAGCAGAAGTTATACACTGATGGCTCTTAAGAACGGTTTTGTCTGGGGAAGTTTTTGTCCTACATATTTCAGTGCTTCACTAGATACACAAAGAAAGTAGCGATAGGCTGTACTTCAATAAACATTGCAAACAACATGTAATATAATTCGATCATGAACAGATGGTGTTTTGTCCGTCTTCCGGAATGAATATGAAATTAATTAATTTCGTTTTGATTGCATGGCGGTACTTAACGTATATACTAGCAAAAACTAATTGACCTTTGGTTATGTCATTAGCTCGACGGTCTAAAAACTTTTCTTTAAAGAAAACAACATTCAGCGATACTAAAAGCTTACCATGAATTTTTCATGCTCAGGTGATGT
Source organism: Mercenaria mercenaria (assembly GCF_021730395.1). NCBI lineage: Eukaryota > Metazoa > Mollusca > Bivalvia > Venerida > Veneridae > Mercenaria > Mercenaria mercenaria. The sequence goes on along the minus strand of NC_069362.1, from coordinate 84,798,868 downwards.
AAAATGTAATTAGTAAACATGTTGTTTTGCTGCATTGTCAAGGTAGGTGAGAGGCTTGTGTGCAAGGCATTGGGTATTGTTTGACCCCTGTTCTATGTCCGAGATAACAGGCAGATAATGACCATATTTTGGAAAACTGGCTATTGTTTTCGCGGAAAACAGTTCCACTGTTAGCTATGTATGAGCTAAATCATTTTATAAATAACAGATACGAAACTGAATGTTAAGTCGGTGCTAGGGGCGTTGGAGGTGTTGCACATTTCATTACCTCATGAATAGACTCTATCAAACTGAGCCTGCGATTATTCTGCTTGGTTACATTCTATGCATTCTATGCTTCCAAAGAATCTTCTTACAGATTTTAGGAGGGCTCCGCGGCCGAGTGGTTAAGGTCGCTGACTTCCAATTACTAGCCCCCCTCATCAATGTATGTTCGAGCCTTACTCTGGGCGTTGAATTCTTTATGTGAGGAAGCCATCCAGCTGCTTTGCGGAAGGTCGGTGGTTCTACCTAGGCGCCCGCCCGTGATGAAAAATTGCACGGTGGGTACCTTGGGTCTTCTTCCGCATTCGTCATATGACCTATGATTGTGTCGGTGCGTTAAAGCCAACAAAAACAAAACAAAATTTTACAGACTTTATTAACTATCAAATGCATGTACTTTTCCACGTCTGTGTGTCTTCGGTCTTCAGTCGACTTGCGAAAAGTGTAAAATCGATGCCGCTCTCATAAATTCTTAAAGGTACATGATACTACTCGTCTAGTACGTTTAGACAGCATATAGTCTAGACCTACTAAATGCCCGGATCGCTATTATTTCAACATGGCCAGACGAACAAACATTTATTATAATTGATGACGTGGTGTAGGTTTTGGGGAAGTACACACACTCTATGTATTTAAAGAACATGCTCAGTTATTTATTTCATGGTTTGTTGAGGAATCTTGGTCGTCAGACAGAAGACCGAATTACAAGGCTTGAAGCCGAAATTTAAAGTCTGTCTAGACAGGGTCGAGAGCGGGAATGGTTGGGGTTTTACATTAGCAACAAAGGCGTTTGAACAGCAAACAACAATAAAATGACATAAAAACAAATGGGGTTAATACTTTCATTAAATATTTAACAGAACGGTTTTTGTCCGTCTTTGTTGATGAATATTGAAATAATAGTTGTTTGTTGTCTGCATGAAAACTCTCTGCAGGAAAAGTAATTGCAGCAAACTATATTCTGTAATTCTAATATACTAATTTACCGGTAGAGGTTCATTTGTTTGTGATCACGATTTTCTTTAAAACTATGGGGCTGTGTTTTCAATATACATAATCATGCTTCTGGTGTTTGACCAAAGGTCTTGTTTTTTTTTTTTTTAGGTTTTAAGTTTAAATGCTACAAAATTGGGTCATTTATGAGGGCTGCAGACCATATATGTTGCTTATAAAGGTTTAAGTTTGAAGGTGAAGGTAATAATATGAGGATCAATGTTTTTATTTTTTTGGTCAGTATGTAGGTCTTTCCACAACAATTGTTGCATGCGAGTATAAAATAGAAAAAGTGGAAATTCCACAGGTCGCTCAACACAACAAAAACGAAAATGTTGCAGGCTCGGTTTGATTGAGCCTGTTCATGGACGGTAGTAGAAATGCATGCTACCGTCCACAAAGTCGGGTCAATAATGTGAGCTGTTGGCTAAACGGTAAAATCTTGTACGGACGTGCGTACAAACGGACGGACAGTCCAATTGCTATATGTACGGGTACAAAAGCACGATTGATGTTTGAGAGAAAAATGAACTCAGTCATTGAAATGTCTACAATCGCGTGTTACAAACATGGTCATGTTTGAAAAAGTGGTCAGCTATTATAATGAATTAAGAGTACATAATGCTACTCGCATGCATATTAATCAGTCCGTCATAAAACGCTAGGTTTGACCTTAATGTACGTTTCAGTCAATTTGGATTTGATCCAAAAAAGCTATGAATTTATGATCCTTTATGTCATTATGACATTAATTGTGTTGCGTATGATATAAGGAAGATGACGCTGTAAGATAAAATATTTTAAAAATGTGAGAAAAGTGATCAGTTATTTCCTATTATGCACATATTCAGAATAACTGAAGATTTCAACTAATGGGGTACTGTTGGATGACTAGGCATTTTGTAGAACTGGATGGAAAAATACGATGATATCGTTTATAACGCTAATCGTAATTTTAATTATTTCCTTCCTGGACACATGGACAGATGGTATGAAGTAAAAGGTCGATATTCGTGACATCAGACACATGCTCAAAATTGTTAAAAAGTAAAATCAATGAAAAGAATGCTAAAATGATATTATTAGAAACAGAGATGGGAAGATGTAATGTTTGAAAACGAAGAATAGATTGCTTATTGTTCGTCTTTGCTGACAATTACCCTTGAAATTATTTTAGACAAAATGTGTATTCTTTTTTTGCAACTACGAAAATGTAAAGGAAACACATGTTTCTTTCAGGTAGTTACCTAAAGCTTGAATGTCAGAAATTCATGAATAACTTTCGGAGAACTTTTAAGCTCCAGAAATTTCTCCCTCAGACCCTGAATTCATTAAATAAAAGAACCCGGGAAACTTAAATTTAGAATCCATGCAGCAAAATGTCTGCTGAACGCTGACCGTTATACCTCACACCGGAGCTAGTTCGTTTTGCGTTTAACTCTCTCTTTAAAATGTTCATAACGTGCGGGAATAGAAGAGCAAAAACTCTTTCGTACCATTGGTTCAGTAGTAAATAGATACCACAAAAATTAATGTTTAAAAAAAACGTGCAGGCACACATGCAGGTATAAAAATATACCTTGCATGTACAATTTGATACATGGACATACAAACCAATTTCATATCAGCAGGTACAAATTATACTACCACGTACATTTTATGATTTGTACCTTCAGGTATGTACAATTTATATATGGAGTTTCTGTAGATATAATTTAATTTGTACATGTAATATAATTTTATTACTTTTTGGTGCATCCTATTACTTTTTACCATAATGGAATGCCATGATTAACGTATATCCCTCACAAGGACATAAATAGCTCATGTGAAACGATTACAATGTAAGTGGAGAGAGCTATGTATTTTATCTATTTGAGGGTATTTGAATGAAGTGGTGTTAGCAATCAATGGCGTTTGGCCCAATCTTGGCAACCCATAAATGATAAAGGAAATTCTCAAACAGTTTTGAAATACTTTACACGTTTCATTCTCAAATTACATTACCTTTGGTAAGTTTTGACATAACATGATCAATCGTCATCTGATTCTTATAGTGCTATTTCTCCATTTTTGCATTAAGTTTGTGTTCACGAACTGTATGATTCAGTACTAGGACGTCATTCCAGAATATCCCTTAAAGATTTGCTCTATGACCCATGTGAATTACGCTGCTGTATCCCTGGACTTAAGAGTCCTTCAAGAGTACAGTTAATGGTGATATTTGTAAACTTTGACCAATTGTGCACCTAAACAAGTACCAAGTAATATACAAGGTTTGTAAAGAAGTCCTATATGTCCGTTGAGAGAGATACGTATTCCAGCACAGCAGGTCACTTTTAATATTTTTGTCATACGTTTCAAATTGGCTTTAGATCTCCAAAGTGAAAACGTGGGTGTGCAGAAAAATACATAAGAGGACCAAGATGGCTGTAGGTACTCACCTGAGAAACACACCATAACAGTGTAAACATGTTTGACCTAGTGATTTCATGGAAACAAATATTCTGACCAATTTTCATTAAGATTGGACCAAAAATGTGGTCTCTTTAGTGTAAACAGGTATTTTTTTCAATTTGACCTAGTGACCTAGTTTTTGAGCCAAGATGATCTACATTCGAATTTGACATCAGTTGAAAAATACAGCCTCTATAGCATACAAAACGTTTTTCTTTGATTTGTCGTAACGACCTAGTTTTTGAGCCCAGATGATCCATATTCAAACTTGACATTAATTTCATCAAAGTTATCGTTCTGACCAAATTTAATGAAGATCAACTGAAACAGGTTTTTGTTTTCATTTGACCAAGTGATCTAGATTTTGACCACAGCTGACCCAAATTCTAACTTGACCTAGATTTAATCAAGGCAACCATTCTAACTAAATTTTATGAATATCCAGTATAAAATGCAGCCCCTATTGCGTACACAAGGATTTTCTTCAATTTGACAGGGTGACCTAGTTTTTGACCCTAGATAACCCATATTCAAATTTGACCTAGATTTCATCAAGGCTATTATTCTGACAAAATTTCATGAAGATCAATTGAAAAATACAGCCTCTATCGCATACACAAGTTTTTTCTTTGATTTGACGGAGTGACTTCGTTTTTAATCCAAGATAACCTATTTTCAAACATGGCCTAAATTTCATCAAGGCTATTATTCTGACAAAATTTCATGAAGATCAATTGAAAAATACAGTCTCTGTCGCATATACAAGGTTTTTCTTTGATTTAATCTAGTGACCTAGTTTTTGACCCCAGATGACCCATTTTCCAACTTGGCCTAGATTTTATCAAGGTAATTATTCTGACAAATATTTCATGAAGATCAGTTAAAAAAATACAGCCACTATCGCAAACACAAGCTAAATGTTGACAGACGACAGACGACTGACAAGACGCCGGAGCGATCACAATAACTCACCTGAGCAGGTCAGCTAAAAACGGTTTTATAAAGAGTACTCAAAATAACAGGACAATTTATCAAGATACGTTTCAACTTTTCTGCCAAGAAATGAGAGCAGAAAGCTTAATATAATAAATCAACTTAGAGGTCGAATTCTCAAAGGTAGATTTATCGGAAGAACCGAGCACCAAAAACACAGCCTCAGAGTCACTCAAAATGACGAAAATGCTAGACAGAGCAACGTTCTGTTCCGGCATGACATTACTAATACCATCGGTTTTATTTTTATCTGGCGCTAATTGGCTATAATTGGTATTTGACTTTTAAAAACCCATCAAAATATAATCTAGTTTGCTTCCACACTAGGCAAAGAAATGTGGTTTAAATATATACCTGCAAAGTTACAAGTAAACAAATATTTTGCAATAAGCAAGGTTACAAAGAAGGAGGCTGACAGAAACAAGAAGTTTAAACTTCTGTGTTTATCTAAGAATTTTTGTCCATCTGTCTATAGTCCATTTTGAGCATCAGCATGACTCCATATCGCAATTTAATGTTTTTGTTTCATCGACAATCCAATTACTTTTGCCAGCCATAGCATCAATTGTTTGATACAAAAGAGAAACACATGGTATTCTTCTGCAAAAAGGTAAAATCAGGGAATTTAGGATTGTAAAACCAGTTAAAACTCCCATTTGCGTTCACACTTGTAAAATAATGTAGTATTACTTTTTAGTATAGTATTAAAACCACCTCCCGAGGTAGTTTTAATGCTATATTACAGAAACCACTTGACCTTTACATAATTCACATTTTACACCGCATATAGTGTGGACGAAAACAAGTTTAAAAAATAAACCCAAGTTAATATAGGTTTAAAAACGTAGTCTGAACACGGTATAATTATAAACATCAAATAAATAAGCAGTTACATAATTATTCAAGAGGCTGTTGTCTCGCTATCGTAGCGGGGACATTTCTACAATGTATTATAGCGGGACAGTTGGTTATACGCAAATGCCAGAGCTATAAGAACAGCCGCCTAAGACAATATTATTACTGTTCAACCGCGGGAAAAAAGTAACTCACATGTCACAAAATTATGTTAAACATTTAACTGCATCTCCTCTCACTTGACGCCATCATCTAATTTAAAACCATAACACAGAGATGGGATTTTTAGCCACATACAATTTCATAAATCATTTAAACTCGCGAAGGGATGAGTCTAATTTCAGTCAGTGTAAGAAATGACACTGTACTACTCATTATATGATTCAATTAAAATATTTTGCTCTAAGACGTCTGTTATGGTTCTACCCAGGTGTCCGCCCATGAGGAAATAATGCACGGTGGAGTTATTTTATTATATAATTATAACTTATATGGGGGGTCTTCCTCAACATGAAAAACCCAACAAAAAAGACGTCTGTCAAATGAACTTGTAACAGATACAAAGACACAACTGATCAACTTGTTGACTGCTCTTTTTTGCAATCGTGTAACTCACAGAAAAGAAAACATTTTTTTTGTCTGAAGAAGAAGACTAAACAAACATGCACTTTGGATAAACAAATATAATCATATAATCATATCTTAACAAAAACAATTTCTCTGCACATATATCTGTCTAAGTCGGTCCTGTATTTTGATAAGTACAGATGCTCTTTAAATTTACATAATGCCATCGGGTTTTGTAGATTGTCAATAAATATTTCCTTGACTAGTGTTAAATCTTTGTTTAACTTTAAAACAATACCTCCATCCCAAACAGATGCGTACATCTTATTTCTTCTGACCACAATACCTTTCAGTTCCCGCCCAGTCTTATCAATATATTTCTTTTCACAATTTCCAGGTAACCCCAAACAGGTTATTGTTGATCCTTTACTAATGTAGATTTTGTTTCCATCAGAAGTAATATCGAAATAAGACGGCATTAGGATGTTTGTTTGATATAATGCTTGTTCGGTGCCCGTATTACTATTTATTGTGTGTACTTCACCCTTTTCACACAACACATATAAAAAGCCTGAATTATATTTTACACTCAGTATATCACAAGTACACTTAACATCGTATTCCAATTTGGAAATCATGCTCCTTGACTGACACGCTATATTTAAAAGAATAATTTTCTTTTCTTTACATAATGATACCGCGGCGGTGTCATGATTTATTGCACATACAGAATTTGGGGTTTGGCACTTGAATTCTTCAAACTGTTGTCCTGAGCAGGTAAATGCTTCAACTACATTATGTGCTGTGTCAGTTGCCAGTAATGTTCCATTCTGAAGAACAGCAATACTGGTTATAGAACAGCGGTACTCCAAAGAGGTATGGTCATTTGTGAGGAAAGTTCTGGGTTCAAAGTCCTTGCAACATGATTGAAAGATACACAATTTTGAAAAAGAACAAAGTCTGCCTCCACTACGTTGTTGTTGGGTTTGATGTGTTTGAAATTCTTGAAGAGATGAGGTACTTGTTGTTTTGTCTTCAGCCACGACCATTTGTAATGATTCAGTTCTTTCTAAACTGTCTGATACATGTGTAGATACATTAATTTGAACCGGCCTACGTTGTTGTTGGGTTTGATGTGTTTGACATTCTTGGAGAGACGAGGTACTTGTTGTTTTGTCTTCAGCTACGACATTTTGTAATGATTTAGTTCTTCTTTCTAAACTGTCTGATACATTTGTAGATATATCAATTTGAACCGGTTTTGTCTCAAAAGATCCAGTTTTCTTCTTTTTCAACCTTTCTTTTATTCCATCTGGAGTTATCCTACTTTTACCCACATTTCCAGCCAGCCGGCATAAAATAGTTTCCAGCTGATTGTACTCAATCTCAAAATCTGCCTCTGATAAGGACGCTATCCCAGTATGTGACAACCTATTCCTTAAATTTCTAATACGAGAAATGTCCGCTTCGATGCTTGTATTTCCTTCGGGCGGATCTGTCCATATTTGATTACTTGGCTTAAGAAATGGATGAAGCTGTCGAATGAGAAACACAAGTAAAGTTATATCTAATAATTTGAAATCAGGCACGCCCACTTTTGGAAACATCATGAGGAACTGGTCCGTTGTGATTATTTTACTCTTATATAACGCATCTTCTATCCTTTTCTTGACTTGAGCCTGTCCCAGGTATTCCTCGAAAGGTTTACAAGCGAACTGTGGCAACAGGAAAAATATACATAATCTGAGAACAAGTCGTCCCTCTTCATTCAGCATTGATATTAAGCGGTACACACGTTTCTCCTCCTGGGTACAGATAGCGGCCTGAAAATAGGTGTGAAAGGTTAAATGTGTTAACTAACGGATAATAAACTTTTTCATAACAGTAAACATTGAAATGAATAGATTAATAAAAATGAATATCTTACCATAGTCTGCTTAATCCAAAATGAAGAGCGGAGTATAAATCGCCAAACCACATTGATAGCATTTTACTACACAAACACGCGGGTTTATGAATGAATAACTCCGTGTGAAATGAAAATTGGGAACCCAAATTTCTAAATTTAGATCATTGAAATTCATGAATGAAATTTATGTAAACAAAGTTGCCTTTGTACTTCGCATAAACCTAACTGCCAACAGATGCACTTTTTACATTATGTTCTACCTTAGAAATCATATAACCTTGAATTAATGTATAAACAATAAGAAGTTTGATCTCTGTATACTGCATATTTTCATGATTAATTGCTCATCCAGAGAAAACTGAATACCTCGAGCGGTAGCCCAATTTAAGTAAAATTTTCTATTACATTATGTGTTGTGTTTGTACCGGAAGACTTTTCCGACTGTGATCAGCATGGGTGTTCATTTCAACATTTCATTTTCTCTGATGTTTACTGTAATTGCCCGTGTTGTACTACATGAGAATGTGCTATATGAATCCGCTCCCAAATAAAACGTGAAACGAAACTGACATAAACTGAGCTTTTTTGCCGATTCTGTCGTTATTGCATGATTGTAAAACAAAAGAATATATAAGGAAGTACAATTATGTAGATCGCTGTTACCCAAATTTTGGTTAACCGCAATATTGTGTTTGGGTGTAGACGGTCTTTGTAAACATGCGCTCGTCCTTTTGTATGCACAGATGGTTCGGCAATTAAAATCTAAAATACTTCAGTACCAGTTTACCACTACTTGATGAAAGTGTATACCATAGAATAGAATAGAATTACTTTTATTCACCAATTTTGCACCCTTTCGGGCATACAATTTTGACATACAAGTATTATAAAGGCCTAAAGTTTCTAAAGGAAGAATATCTGAGCTAAAGTAATGTAACTAAAATAATTATATCTGATACAATAGCATATTATCAAAAGCGAGAAGTTTCACCTGATTTATCACTTTATAATATTTAAATGACTAGATCTTTAAAAAAAGGACATGGGGTAAACCGAAATGAAAATGTCAATTTGACTAGTCTAATGAAGTTTTCAGATTTCTAGTAAACCAGGCACATGTGTATAATAAAATCAGGGAAAAATCCTTGACGCCAAGACTTAGTAGTAAGAAACAAATCTACAGTTCAATATCAAGTCGTCATATTACTAGTGTATGTTCATTTAAGAAGTTCAGATGGAATTTTTTCCCAAAAACTTTATGTTAAAACTGCCAAGATATAAAATTTAAAATTCTTATAAAACTTTAATCACTATATGAAATTTAAGTGTTAGTACAAGATAATGAAATAAAGTATAAACTGCATGTAAGTAGCTGATTTAACAGGTGCACATCATGTCTGAGAGGTCTTCTTGCGCTATCTTTCATCAGTAATCTATTGCAACGCGTACAGGTACTTGAGGTACATGACCTCACTTGGCGAACATCTCGTCCGAAATACTGCGATAAAATATAAACTGTTAGTCAAGTTTCAAGATGTATTGAAAAGTCAAGGCCCTTACGGTCAAAATATGTCTAGACGGGTGAATGGATGAATAACTACATGTCGTTGACCCAGTTTTATTTATGATGCTATATTCATAATATTGTAAGGTAATAAAAATCGCTAGACTTTGTCGAATAATGAATTATCAAAATTTAATTTATACGTCTGGGTACATATTTCATCAAATTTAAATATTTGCTGTATTTTTGTTTACGTAGTTGGATCTGACCTTCACGCAAGTATAGCATCTATAGTCTAGACCTTGTAAATCGTTCCCATAATATGCATAGAGAACTAGTTTACTGATCTCTAAGAAAACATAATGTTTAATTTAGTACCAGCTTTTATACATTTTACAGTAGGATTAATATTTTGTATTAAAATCAGATGAAACAGTTGTCCGTATAGATGTTATGCGTTATTACAAGGTTAGTATAACACTACTTTTATTGCACATAAACACATCCCACCAGCTGTTTAAATGGTAAGACATAGATGAGAATATCCATTCAGTATGTTATATTAATCATTGAAATTTTACAATGAATGTTGAAGGACAGATGGTAAGAAACGTTAAGAAGGCAGCTGGTCCCAAATATATTTTGTTTTGTTATGGAGATTAAGTAGTTGTCACGGATGAAAATGCTGTAGCAAATATTAAATACTATATCGAACTTAGCGGAGTTCAATCGAGTATGATTATCGTTTTCGTTATAGTTTAAACCAAGAGCTCCGCCAAACGGGGAAATATAAGACCAAAGTTCTGGATCACAGGAGAAGGAAGTAAAGTATAAAGAAAATATTGGATGTGTATCGGAGGGTGGGTGTATAGTAGCGATGGATAAGGGATGGGGTTTTTGTCCGGGGCGGTGACGGAATACTTAAGAGTCAATATTTTGAATGATTATTGTTATTTCCTAGGAAACAAAATATGACAGACATATTTGACCATGCTGTAACACTGACCTTTGACCCTCCGACCTGTTTCATGCACTGTGCATATCGTCTCATCGCGACCTACCTATATGCCAAGATTGAAGTAAATGTCCTAAACGGTTATTAAGTTACAGGGACAATTTGACATTTGAGCCCAATTTGTGACCTTAACGTTTGACCCACCGACCTTGTTCATGCGCGCTCTGCACATCGCTTCAACGCCATCTACCTGTATGCAATGTTTAAATTCAATTCCTTGTATGGTTATGCTCCGGACATAAATTATGACGGACGAACGGACAGACACTCGCACCACCACATAATATGTCCGCATTTTTTCCAAAACGGGCGAATGAAAAAGGCATTTTAAAATATGCGGTTACCGTCACTTAAATCAGTTCTCAGTATGAAGTTTGATAATGATTAGGGCTGTTGTCAAGAAGTGACTGCCGCATAGACACTATTACAATATCTAAACATACTGGTCTTGACCGTTATAGTACCTTGGCCTCAACCAAAATAATTTATGCCCTTTATTGTTCGAACATTGGAGGTAAAACAAATAGCGACAGCAACTCTTACTCATTCACGCCAGGATTAAACCTATACACAACAGTATCGCGCTTAATGTATACATTTTGCAGAGTTTGGGAAAAGGGCCTAGGAAATATTTGACGGTATTGTGGAGTAGAAGCGTCAACAGCTTTGTTTAAATCTAAGGTTTTCTCACTTTTATAACACTAGTTATGATTCTGTTGTTGTTCAATGTTGTTGTATAATTTTGTTGCTGTTCAATATATATGGTTGCTAAGACTATAAGGAATTAAAATATTACATACACTGAATCATGTCATTAGTTAAAAGTACAAAGGCTTACATGAAACTTTTCATGGGAAAACTTTAAACATAGATACAAGATATCATGTGAAACCTTGTAAATAGATAGATGACATTATGGTGTAAAATGCAACATATAGAATACATACATAATTTCACTTTGTCCTTGTTTACCTGTTTCTGTCCACTCATTGGTCAGTCTGTCACAAAACATTTATCCTTTGCTAACTTTAAAAGTGCAAGAGACTTCTTCATGAAACCTTGTTCATAAATGGTCTATCTGGAGAGTATACAGGTCCTTCTACTTAATTTTGAATAAAAAAAACGCAGTCCCTATTGAAGAAAAATTGACTAACGACCTTTTGTTTGTTTTTATTTTTTCTATTTCATTTGTTCTTGATATTTTTTGTTTGATCATTATATTATATTTGTTTTTACAGTACATATCGTATATAATACAAGAGTGGTTTAGAAATAAAAATATACACTTGTCAGAAAGATAAAGACTCTTACTTACATTGTTTTATGTACAAGACATTGACGTTGGTATCATACTATATTACATACTTCATATTTAAATATTTGTGGCAAATATTTTTTCAAGCATATTTTCAGTGGTGAAACTTTTAAGATATAGATGTCATGTCACCAAGAAAATGATTGAACGTTCTCATGCGCCAAATCAATACGCAATATCACGATTCTGCGACACATGAGTTTCCAACAGTGAGTAAGTAAGCAATGGTAGAAGGAGTGTCCGACAATTCATTCTAAATATCATAATATTAAGGATGGTTCACGGCCATTGCTTTATTTCACCACTCTAACCAATATTTTACATAGGCTTAGGACTGAAAAGAAGAAATCCATAACATTTAGTACGGAACATATGTAATTAGTATGTTAAAAAAAAAAACAACTGAAAATAGATAATGTACTTCAAAATATGCATTAAGTATTTTCTGTTATTATCCATTCTTCTTATACATATGTAATTAGTATGTAAAAACAAACCAACTGAAAACAGATAATGTACTTCAAAATATGCATTTAGTATTTTCTGTTATTATCCATTCTTCTTCTCAGTACTCTGTTTGTGTGCCTGCGTGCGTGTGTTGTGTGTGTGCGTGTGTGTGTACGCGTGTGCATGCATATGTGCGTGCGTGCGCGCGCGTGTGTAAAGGGAGTGGGGTGGGGGTGGAGGAGAGAAGTGGGGTAGGGGGCGCTACTGATCAGCATATTGGATATCAGATGGTCTAAAAGGGTTATATGAATGCATGTGAATAAGTATAAAAAAAAAATTTGGTCGAATCCACATGTTATGCTGGTAACACAGTATTCTAGAACCTTCTAATCATAATAATGAAGAAGTATGACATTTTTGTATGTCTATTATTTTTAACTATGTTATAAAAATAACCAGCAAAACTCGAACTAATCACGTAAAATGTTAACAAATCAGCTAACAGGATTAAATTCTACAGAGGCTGCATTTAATCAAGCTGAAAAAAATCAAGACGTTCTGTTACAAAATCATTAGTTAACAAGAATTATGCGGAAGCTATAACTCTTCAAATATTTTTAAACTGTTAAACGGGAATGATAGCTGACAAACCAAAATGTAACCACAATTTCCATCTGATACCTTTGATGATATTTAACCCTAGTGGATTCAGTGAGGGCGTACCATCTGCTCATCTAACAACCCACACCCTAAAAAAATAATAATTTATGTCAAGCATACGGGGTTTTTTAAGTTTCTTTCTATGCAAGTAAAAGCTCCGTATAGCTATATAGAGGATATTTGTTTGTTTTGAGTGAATATGCAATATATCTCACTGAGAAATGAGAAAATTTCGCGTAGCGCGAGAGGAAATGTGAATATTTTCTCACTTCGAGGTGAGATATATTCCATATTCACGAAAAACAAACAAATGTTCTTTTTATTTTATGCTTAATTACGTTGTGATATGCATTTTGCAACAAATTTTAATCTCAGCGCGGGAAACGTCAGACGTGTTGTGACGTTAGAAAGACGCACAAGACATAAATAAAAGTTCCATTCTATTTTATTTTTTGCTGCATAACGTTATGAAATTCTCGTGAAGTAAAATAATTTGAGTCGAGAAATATGCTATAAAGAACAACAATGCGACAACAATTTTCATCCTGTTTTAAGCAAATAATTTAAAATCTATACACAATGTACAAGTAGATCGGCATTTACAGTGAGTGATATGGATTATATCTCACTGATAAAATACAGTATTTCATCAGTTAGCATAAAATAATAAAGCGAATTTAATGGTTCTCTCTTTCCTCGCAAGTCACCATTCGTTATAATTCATATCATATTAGCGATACTATGATATTGAAAGTTTAAAAAGCATACACAATTTTCCTGGCTCCGATTACATTCCTACCAAAGGTAAAAACGTTACATTTTCAATCCGTTTCGCTCGCATGTCTTCATTTAGTGTCATTTATACAACAAGGAGTGAATACATCAAACCACTCCTTATATATCATGCGAAAGGACAAAAACTCAAGTCCTTGATCCGCCCCTGTATTTGAAACGGTGAACATTTTACCGTACCGATAAAAACTGAAACCGCAAGCAGATAAATGGTATCATTTTTATCAGTAATTTACAGTAGTTGTGTGTGTCTGTATCTCGTTTAAAGCGTACCATTACTCTGGCTGCAATATTTTCTCCACATTTAGCCACATTACACGACATTGTAAACAAAGAAAAAGTGTATCTTATCCGCTCATCATTCCAATATTTAGTTGAAATGCTAGAATTAGTCATCTAGATCGGAAGGGAAGGATAACATAGAAACCAAATCCCAACAATTTGTTGAAATCTGGTATAATAATAATAATTTCACAAATATAAAAAAGTATATATGGGAGCGTTCGACGAGCCTTTCATTCCTTTTAGTTATTGAGGTCAAGGACAATGCTTTATTTAACCAGCGCATTAAATTGTATTTGAGATTGAGCCCAAAACATATCAAGCATTACATCAGCAAAATATTTATGACTGAACTGTATAAATAACTTTAATGTTTGGAGTGAATACAAAGGGAAGTGACGTCTAAGTTAGATACAAAACTCAGGGAAATATAAACAAGAGGGCCAAGACGGCCCTCGGTCGCTCACCAGAGAAACACACCATAACAGTGTAAACATGTTTGACCTCGTGATTTCATAGAAACAAATATTCTGACCAATTTTCATTAAGATTGGACCAAAAAGGTGGTCTCTTAAATGTAAACAAGTATTTTCTTCCATTTGACCTAGTGACCTAGTTTTTGAGCAAAGATGACCTACATTCGAACTTGACCTGGACTTGATCAAGGCAATCATTCTGACCAAATTTCATGAACCTCAATTGAAAAATACAGCCTCTATCACATACAAAATATTTTTCTTCGATTTGTCCTAGCGACCTAGTTTTTGATCCCAGATGATCAATATTCGAACTTTACCTTAATTTCATCAAGGCTATCATTCTGACTAGATTTCATGAACATCAATTGAAAAATACAGTCTCTATCGCATACACAAGGTTTTTCTTTGATTTGACCTAGTGACCTAGTTTTTGACCCCAGATGACCCTTTTCAGAACTTAGCCTAGACTTCATCAAGGTAATCATTCTGACAAAATTGCATGAAGATCAGTTGGAAAATACAGCGTCTATCGCATACACAAGGTTTTTCTTTAATTTGACCTAGTGATCTAGCTTTTGACCCCAGATGAAGCATTTTCGAACATGGCCAAGATATCATCAAGGTTATCATTTTGACCAAATTTCATGAAGATCAGTTGAAAAATACAGCCTCTATTGCATACACAAGGTTTTTCTTTGATTTGACATAGTGACCTAGTTTTTGACCCCAGAAGACCTATTTTCAAACCTGGCCTAGATTTATCAAGGTAATCATTCTGACAAAATTTCATGAAGATCAGTTGAAAAATACAGCCTCTATCGCATACACAAGGTTTTTCTTTAATTTGACCTAGTGACCTAGTTTTTGACCCCAGATGACATATTTTCGAACTTAGCCAAGGTTTTATCAAGGTTATCATTTTGACAAAATTACATGAAGATCAGTTGAAAAATACAGCCTCTATTGCATACACAAGATTTTTCTTTGATTTGACCTAGTGACCTAGTTTTTGACCCCAGATGACCTATTTTCAAACCTGGCCTAGATTTATCAATGTTATCATTTTGACAAAATTTCATGAAGATCAGTTGAAAAATACAGCCTCTATCGCATACACAATGTTTCTTTGATTTGACCTAGTGTCCTAGTTTTTGACCCCAGATGACCCATTTTCGAACATGGCCAAGATTTCATCAAGGTTATCATTTTGACCAAATTTCATGAAGATCAGTTGAAAAAATACAGCCTCTATTGCATACACAAGGGTTTTCTTTGATTTGACCTAGTGACCTAGTTTTTGACCCCAGATGACCTATTTTCAAACCTGGCCTAGATTTATCAAGGTTATCATTCTGACAAAATTTCATGAAGAACAGTTGAAAAATACAGCCTCTATCGCATACACAAGGTTTTTCTTTTATTTGACCTAGTGACCTAGTTTTTGACCCCAGATGACCTATTTTCGAACCTGGCCAAGGTTTTATCAGGGTAATCGTTCTGGCCAAATTTCATGAAGATCAGTTAAAAATACAGCCTCTATCGCATACACAATGTTTCTTTGATTTGACCTAGTGTCCTAGTTTTTGACCCCAGATGACCCATTTTCGAACATGGCCAAGATTTCATCAAGGTTATCATTTTGACCAAATTTCATGAAGATCAGTTGAAAAAATACAGCCTCTATTGCATACACAAGGGTTTTCTTTGATTTGACCTAGTGACCTAGTTTTTGACCCCAGATGACCTATTTTCAAACCTGGCCTAGATTTATCAAGGTTATCATTCTGACAAAATTTCATGAAGAACAGTTGAAAAATACAGCCTCTATCGCATACACAAGGTTTTTCTTTTATTTGACCTAGTGACCTAGTTTTTGACCCCAGATGACCTATTTTCGAACCTGGCCAAGGTTTTATCAGGGTAATCGTTCTGGCCAAATTTCATGAAGATCAGTTAAAAATACAGCCTCTATCGCATACACGAGCTAAATGTTGACAGACAACAGACAGACAGACGTCGGACATCGAGCGATCACAAAAACTCACCTGAGCATTGCTCAGGTGAGCTAAAAAAGGAAACACGAAAAAGCAATAAAAACCATCATTTATAAATAAATACTTCGACACAACCTTAATGTTTGGAGTGAATACAAACTGGAGACAGATGGAGAAGAATTTATAATCTTTAATCAAACTTTTGTAAACATCAACGTTTTACTGCCTTAAATTTGTACAAGGTTGATTAACAAAAAATTCTGAAACCGCAAACATCAGTACAGAGAATAAAGATAATATCAAATTTCATCAACAATTATTACTGTTCCAAGTTTTGTCTTTATTTCAGATTTTCATAACCACAACTTCCCTGCATGACTCGCTGTTTAACCCTGACATGTATTGAGATACAAACAGTTTGCCTTTATGTGTACAAACCGACCATGGATATCTCATCTGAGACTGGCTCCCGTCCCTATGTTTGTTCTTATTTACATATATCAGTGTGTTTTTTTTTTATCAAGAGGGAAGTAACTCCAGAAGGTTGTTTCTACATTAAGATTTTTTATTGCCCCTGACTCCAAACATAGGTTCAGCCATCAGATAAAACTGTGCTATTTTAGAGGCTTAAAAGTTTCTTATAAAATGTTTCCAGTATTAATATAAAACATAACCATGCAGCCAGGGAGCCAGGCTAATCTCATCTGTTCGTCACTGTATTCTTTCAAACATTTCACATCTTTAGTTGCTAGAGCAATAAGTTTGTCTTTGTCCCATGCACATACAGATATTGGGTTTTACGTAACAAAATTCCCTTAAAATTCCGTTTTGCCTTGTCAGAATAACACAAATTATATTGACAAATCCATCAAGACAGGAAATGTGATGACCTGCGATATCAAAATGTGAACCACATTGCATTTTGTCAGGAAAAGACCAGAATCACCTGTATTTACATTCAGCATGTGTAGATCACCATTTTCACCAAAGCGTGTACAAATATCCGTTACTGTATTTCAAGAATCAGAATCTTTACTAAACTCGTTTTCTGCTTCAATACAATTATTATCATTGTTAAACTTCAATATTTTCACTTTACTTAAGTTAACCGGACTGTAGTTCACCACGGGTTTTCTGGGCTAAAGTAAAAAATGAGTAAAAACAACATTGCATTTCATTTCTTATCCATTTCATAAGTGTAAACTGTTAGCCATAGGTCATTCAATAATTGTATTATAAAATGGATTTACGCAAATTACTTATATTTGAATAAAATTTGTTTTTGAATGAAATAAATACATTAAATACAAAATCTGATTACCACCATTTTCAAGAATGTTAGAATGTTTTTTCAATTTATCAAGGGTTTAACATATTCGACAGGGCATTCAAACTGTCGAGTACATTTTCAAAACGCAAGAAATATGGAGAACTACACCCATGAAAAGTTTATACACGAAGGGGAATGATAATGTCTACATAGAAATATAACCCTTAATTGACTGTATTTCATCCATACATGTTTCTGATGGGACATAAATTCTTATTCACAAAACAGTAAATGAATTTGCTTTACAGATACACTTGTTGTTGCTGTTTTTTTTAATGTTTTTAACGCTTGATTATTTATGAACACATAAATTATGTAAATGTTTTCTGATCTTTATGACATAAAAGTCACGAAATCAGCCGTGATTAAGACTTAAACATTTAATCCCAGTTTTGTTTTAATTAATATAAAAACACATTGCTTAGCAAAGAATATGTGTCATGCATCGTTTAATGTTAGATGATTTAGTAGTAAAAGGGATAATGAAATATATACTTTTACATTTTGCAAGTTTCAAACAAATTTTATCGTTGTGACATTCAAAAACAAAACAAAACTGTCGCTGACGCTGACGTGTTCATGCATTCGCCATGTATTACTACCGCGTTCATTCATAAAACGTAAACTATCGTGAAGGTTTATCAGGTCACGCAACATTTTTCTACTTCCATTCATATTGAATACGCCAGAGCAGCTGCGGATTATGTATATTTTTGTTTTCCGCTGTTACTGTTACTACAACCTGATTACAGAAAAAAAGATAGATCTAATATTTTGCATTGGGAACAAGGCTACAGGAAATTATATGGAAATTATACATTTTGCAAGTCTAGCTGCATTGGGAACTAGGTTACAGCAAATTGAATATGTTGCAAGTCGAGCTGCACTGGGAACAAGGTTACAGCAAATTGAATATTTTGCAAGTCGAGCTGCATTGGGAACTAGGTTACAGCAAATTTAATATTTTGCAAGTCGAGCTGCATTGGGAACTAGGTCACAGCAAATTTAATATTTTGCAAGTCGAGCTGCATTGGGAACTAGGTCACAGAAAATTTAATATGTTGCAAGTCGAGCTGCATTGGGAACTAGGTCACAGCAAATTGAATAGTTTGCAAGTCGAGCTGCATTGGGAACTAGGTCACAGCAAATTAAATATTTTGCAAGCCGAGCTGCATTGGGAACTATAGGTTACAGCAAATTTAATATTTTGCAAGTCGAGCTGCATTGGGAACTAT
Organism: Mercenaria mercenaria; assembly: GCF_021730395.1. Taxonomy (NCBI): domain Eukaryota; kingdom Metazoa; phylum Mollusca; class Bivalvia; order Venerida; family Veneridae; genus Mercenaria; species Mercenaria mercenaria. The sequence continues at coordinate 84,779,774 of NC_069362.1, read as the reverse complement.
AGGTTACAGCAAATTTAATACTTTGCAAGTCGAGCTGCATTGGGAACTAGGTCACAGCAAATTTAATACTTTGCAAGTCGAGCTGCATTGGGAACTAGGTCACAGCAAATTGAATATTTTGCAAGTCGAGCTGCATTGGGAACTAGGTCACAGCAAATTAAATATTTTGCAAGTCGAGTTGTATTGGGAACTATAGGTAACAGCAAATTTAATATTTTACAAGTCGAGCTGCATTGGGAACTAGGTCACAGCAAATAAAATATTTTGCAAGTCGAGCTGCATTGGGATCTAGGTCACAGCAAAGTTAATACTTTGCAAATCGAGCTGCACTGGGAACTAGGTCACAGCAAATAAAATATTTTGCAAGTCGAGCTGCATTGGGAACTAGGTCACAGCAAATTTAATATTTTGCAAGTCGAGCTGCATTGGGAACTTGGTCACAGCAAATTTAATATTTTGCAAGTCGAGCTGCATTGGGAACTAGGTCACAGCAAATTTAATACTTTGCAAGTCGAGCAGCATTGGGAACTAGGTCACAGCAAATTAAATATTTTGCAAGTCTAGCTGCATTGGGAACTATAGGTTACAGCAAATTTAATAGTTTGCAAGTCGAGCTGCATTGGGAACTAGGTTACAGCAAATTTAATATTTTGCATGTCTAGCTGCCTTGCGCATAATGTTACAGCAAATGTAATATTTTGCAAGTCTAGCTGTACTGGGAACTAGGTTACAGCAAATTTGATATTTTGCAAGTCTAGCTGCATTGGGAACTAGGTTACAGCAAATTAAATATTTTGCAAGTCTAGCTGCACTGGGAACTAGGTTACAGCAAATTATATATTTTGCTAGTCGAGCTGCACTGGGAACTAGGTTACAGCAAATTTAATAGTTTGCAAGTCGAGCTGGCATTGGGAACTAGGTTACAGCAAATTTAATATTTTGGAAGTCTAGCTGCACTGGAAACAAGGTTACAGCAAATTATATATTTTGCTAGTCGAGCTGCACTTGGAACTAGGTTACAGCAAATTTAATAGTTTGCAAATCGAGCTGCATTGGGAACTAGGTTACAGCAAATTTAATATTTTCGAAGTCTAGCTGCACTGGAATCAAGGTTACAGCAAATTAAATATTTTGCAAGTCTAGCTGCACTGGGAACTAGGTTACAGCAAATTATATATTTTGCTAGTCGAGCTGCACTGGGAACTAGGTTACAGCAAATTTAATAGTTTGCAAATCGAGCTGCATTGGGAACTAGGTCACAGCAAATTAAATATTTTGCAAGTCTAGCTGCACTGGGAACTAGGTTACAGCAAATTTAATATTTTGCAAGTCTGGCTGCACTGGGAACTAGGTTACAGCAAATTTATTATTTTGCAAGTCGAGCTGCATTGGGAACAAGATCACAGCACATTTAATATTTTTTAAATCTAGCTGCACTGGAACATGGTTGCAGGAAATATAATATTTTGCAAGTCTAGCTGTAATTGGAACAAGTTTACAGCAAATATGTTTGTCATTGATAAGATCACCGTAACAAATGTTTAATTTCTTGTGGTCCCATTGTTCAATCACTTGCTAAACACTTAAATATATTAGATACAGAGTACTGTACAAAGTTTTGACGCACACCTACATAAGGCTCTACAGTGTCATTCTCCATTTTATATAAAACGGCAAATGTTTCATATTCAAATCATGATGTTTGACAATATGGAAATCATTCCCCCAATGAGATGCTAATACACCGAAAGATTTAAATGCCTGTTAAAAAAACATTTTTCTACTTCGTTACATGTCTGGGTGAGAGCTCTCAATTTCAGTAATTAATTAAGTCTCTTTTTATGTTATCAGAGAGAAGCTCCTTTTCAAGGCCACTGTCTTGGCAACTTAAAACATGTTATTTCATTGAAAAGTTGAAACAAATATCAAATATGTGGTCGAGTGTCAGACCCAGATTAATGAAACACTTGACAAAGTAAGTGGTAGTTCCGTTCATTTGTGTTTCGCTTAAGCCAGGTCAGGGACACTAGAGGAACGTTACACACTTTTTTTTACTTCTCGATAGCAGACAAAGTCTGCCATTATTTAAGTGGGTTTTGCTTTATATTTCAAAAGCATATTCTTATAGATTTCATTGATCTTTTACATTGTAGACGTTTTTTTTTCATTTATCTAACTAAATATTGGACCGAGGTAGTTAAGAAATTACAGGATGATTTTTTAGATATAATGTAATCGGAATTATGATTTGTGTTTTGTATACAAACTTATTAGTAGTAATGATCTACACAACTAAAGGGAAGAAATATTACTTACAACATTACTTCTTTACAATGTCTTAAATGTACAAGATGGTGATTTAAAACCATGCGTCCTGGTACGTGTGTAATATGTTCCAAATTAATGTTTTATATTATATTACTTTCCACGTCTTGTGAATATTTGATAAACAATATGATGTGGGTGATGATGTGGAACAACTACTTCAAGTCTGAATCAAATGCATTTCGTAATAACTGAGATATAGTGAAAATGCATCAAAATTGTATTTTATGATGTTACACCTGTGTACCAAAACATTTAAATCTGTCAAGAACTGTCACTGGAGTGTTTAATGACTCCAGTGGTGGATGAATATTGCACAATAGCTCGAGTATGCGTTAAAAATATCAAATAATAAGGGAGGTACAGATAAAGTGTATCAAAACACTATTTAAGTTTAATTCCTAGCAAAAAGGGTGCATAATTCAGGAAAAATTGGTGCAAGAGTTATGCACCTTGTGTCATATGATGTGGGTGTTGTGGAACAATACTTCAAGTTTGAATCAAATGCATTTCGTAATAACTGAGATATAGTGAAAATGCATCAAAATTACTCTTAAATTCTAAGAAAAAGGGGGCATAATTCATGAAAAATTGATGTCAGAGTTATGCACCTTGTGTCACAAGATATGGTTGATAAGGTGGAACATCTATTTTAAGTTTGAATCAAATCCATTTAGTAATAACTGAGATGGAGAGAAAGTGTATCAAAACTTTAGCCTGAAATTCTAAGTAAAATGGTGGGCATAATTTATGAAATATTGGTGCAAGAGTTATGGCCCTTGTGTCACATGATGTGGGTGATCAGGTGGAACATCTTTTTCAAGTTTGAATCAAATCCATTTAGTAATAACTGAGATAGAGTGAAAGTGTATGAAAATTTTAACCTGAAATTCTAAGTAAAAAAAGGGGGGGCATAATTTATGAAATATTGGTGCAAGAGTTATGGTCCTTGTGTCATATGATATGGGTGATGATGTTGAACAATATTTTAAGTTTGAATCAAATCCATTTAGTAATAAAACCCTTCCAGGCACATAGAAGTTATGGAGCAAAAACCAAATATCTAACCTTTGACCTTGAATTGTGACCTTGACCTTTGACCATCAGACATAGGTGATGTCTTCAACACGTCATCTGGTCTTGAGGAAGAATAATGTGAAGTTAAATTAAAATCCTTCCAGGCATATAGATTTCTGGACGCGACGCGACGCGACGGGTCGGGGCGGGACATGTCAAACTGACCCCTATATAGCCCCCCCTCCCCCACAAACATGTTTTGTGGGGATATAAAAATGGTACCAGTGGTGTAGATAAATATAAGGTCATTCAAACGCGATGGTGTTGAACTGCGGAGCCTTGTTTGGACGGAACCCATATTGTTTGGAGTACTAGTATACGTGAAACATAGTCAGGATGCTTAATAATATTTTGGTCAGTTTTGAAACTAGCTCGTCTGAGGCTGAAAAGGTTCAAAGTTCAAATTATAGAAAGACACTGGCCACACTTGATCTACATGAAACCTAGTCCGATTCTCTTTGAGTCTACAACCAGGTTAGGCGAGCGATATAAGGCACCTACATATTCCCTCTTGTTTTTTATGTAGAGCGCAAGTTAATTTGTCGCGCATAAAACCTGTGTGCCTTTCTGTAGGTGGAAATGTTGAAGTGGAAATACATGTATCCCAAACTTTTATATTTTCGAAATACGGTTAATATATTACCGAGATGACCTTTCGTTTTTAGGGTAAATTTTGCTGATGTAATAATGTTATGTTATCTTTGTTTACTTGATCCGGCTAATCTTCCATCCGAAACGTAAGTTGTCTCACTCCGCGTAAAATTGCGATTTTAGAAAGATCATTCAGATAACATTATTGCTGCTGTATGTCTAGTCAAGAAGAAGGCGGGAAAAAATTATCAAGGAACATGAAAATAACTTCCGTTTGATGATTTCTCAAGTTAACAATATTTTAGGTAACAAATCTGTTCAAATGATCAAACTTTAATTTATACGTCTGATTCAATAACATTTATTTACAGAAATATTTAAAGGACGATTATACTTTTTGTTGAGCACAGTGTCTGAGTTAGTTCAGATTTGATATTGATAGTCTTGTACAAAATTTTAATGTTTGTATTATCATACTGTGCATATATAACTAATTGTTCTTTTATACAGACATGAGGAATTATTTGGTTTAAATTTAATCATAAAGTCACGAATTAAACCTATCAGCTTCGTTAGCTATGATCATGAATCATGTTGTTTTTTGGCCCTGTTTTTCTGTCTTATTTGACATGAATGCGTTTGTTTTTTTGTTTTTGTTTTTATATACGCTTTGAATGCGACTGCATTTGAATACAAATCTAACAATTTCCTGTTGCACTACATCAGTGTGTTTATATTCAATGTGAGCTATACGATAAGATAACATTAGGAGTTTTGCCATAATTATGTTTAATCTCTAAAAAGAGAAAACCAAACGGATCACTCAAAAGGATCTAGGACATTTTCCTGTCATCACATTCACATGTAGGAACCCCCACTCCCCCACCCCTCCCCCAACCCCGCACGAGTTTTACTGCATTTCATACAATATTGTGTACATATGTCTTCACACAGTAAGACTGTTCAAACATATATTATTTTGTATCCGTTGATGAGAATATTTTGAACCAGCTGTTTGAATGGTCCGACATAGATGAGAAAATGTCTTACCATATGCTGCAATGATTAATTTTATGTTTGACATTCTACCGCAAGTATTACGGAGGCAGGTGGTTTTTTAAGTAAGAAACGTAAAGAAGACAGCTGGTACAAAATATATTCTATTTTGTAATGGAGATTAAGCAACATCAAATAAAAACTGTAACAACCGGAAGAGTCAGCTGAGAAATATAGAGAGTGGTTACATCATGGTGTCCTTCATATTCAGAAAGGCATTTAAAATATGCGATCCCATTTTATAATTAAAAAAAAAATTGTATCAATGATTTGTACAACACCAAAACATAATCCTTATCTTATATTCTAAAAAAGTTAATTTAAAATATGCCGTCCCCATTTTTGGTGTAGGGGGCTTAGAGTTGCCCTTGTTCGTCCGTCTGTCCGTCTGCCCGAGTTTGTGTTGTTCATATCTCAAAGAGTATTTCACCCAAAGTACTTTTTCAGCATGTGGCGTTGTGCACCTGGGGTTTTGTTCTGGATTTCTGTCAGTCAGACCTAAATTATGGCCCTTGATTGTCAGATACGTGCATAAATGTATTACAAGTTTGTGTCGCATGTATCTAAAAAGTATTAGGCTTTGAGTCATAAAACATGAGGGAATTGTTATATAGTATGTGAAGTTGCACACCTGGTGTTCTGTTTGGGATTTTACTCAATCAGACTGGAGTTATGGTCCTTGTCTTTGTGAAAATACACATAAAGTGCTTATAAGTGTGTGTTGCAAACATCTTAACATTATTTCACAGTATAACAATTTCTAACACTACTATCCTTGACCTTCATGGGTACCTTGGCCTAAACCAAACTAACATCTGCCCTTTATTACTTCAACAGTCGAGTTAAAACAAATACTATAGCAGTGACAGCAGCTGTTACTTATTAACACGATGATTAAACACACAGAAAGTGTACCCCGCATACTTAATGTTAACTCTCCATTGTTGTTTAAAGCAATGACTGATCCAAGGTGGTGCCAAAACGTATACGTTTACTTGTCTCCTATCAGTGAAATGGACAGATTGAGGACAAACCCTAAGTCCCCTCCAGGGTTTCACAGGTAAGGGACTTATGATTTGCCCTTAATCTGTCCGTCCGTCTGTCCGCCAGTCATAAAAGGCGTGTCGTGCAACTTTGAAAGTGCTGCATATTTTTTCATGAAAGCCTCTATATAGTCAGATGACACCGTTGAAAGAATGTATAATCCTTTGTTTGGTTGTTGTTCAGAAATATGGTTGCTAAGGCTACAAGCAATTGAAATATGACAAACACTGCATTATGCCATAACTTAAAAGTACAGGAGAGGTTTGCATGAAACTTCATACATACGTATAAGATAATATGATATAAATGTACATTTTTATTCTCCATTTGTCTGTTCATCCGTTCATCTATCTTTCTATTCACTGTTCAGAAATGGTGCATTCTAAAATGGCTTTAAATGTTTAGGAAATTTTACATGAAAAACGGTTCATATTTTCATTTTGTCCTTGTCTACACGCTTGTTTTGTCCGTCTGTCAATGTGTTAGTCAGTCAAACAAGTTTAATTCTTTGTTATCTTTGGCATTCAAGAGACTTTTTCACAGAACTTAGCGTCATTGTTTTCAGTTATTTTCAGTTATTTGTCCTGAATGTTTTTGTTTTGTTCTCGTTTTCTATTTAATTTGTCACGAGTGTTTTTGTTTTGTCATTGTTCTCTTTTTGCGTTGCCCTGAATGTTTTTGTTTTTTAACTTTTTACTTTCAGTTGTCTTGAATGTTTTTTGTTTGGTCCATTTTTTAATTCAAGTTGTCCTGAATGTTTTTGTTTTGTTACTTTTTAGTCCCCTACTGGTTGAAAACCAGTTTCGGGGACTATAGGAATGCGCTTTTCCGTCCGTCCGTCATTCCGTCCGTCTTTCCGTCCGTCCGTCCGCAATTTCGTGTCCGGTATATAACTCTGTCATCCATGAAGGGATTTTAATATTACTTGGCACAAATGTTTCCCATGATAAGACGACATGTCATGCACAACTTTCAGACCCCTACCTCAAAGGTCAAGGTCACACTTGGCAGTCAAATATTAACATGGCATGAACAGGGTCTGTTTCGTGTCCGGTCTATAACTCTGTCATCCATGAAGGGATTTTAATATTTCTTGGCACAAATGTACCTCATAATAAGACGATGTGTCATGCACAACTTTCAGCCCCCTACCTCAAAGGTCAAGGTCACACTTGGCAGTCAAATGTTAACATGGCATGAATAGGGTCTGTCCATAACTCTGCCATCCATGAAGGGATTTTGATATTACTTGGCATAAATGTTCCCCATGATGAAACGACGTGTCATGCGCAACAATCAGAACCCTAGCTTAAAGGTCAAGGTTACACCTGGAGATGAAAGGTTAATGGGACATTTTCCTGTCCGGTGTATAACTTTGTCCTGCAAAATAGGATTTGAATATTACTTGGCACAAATGTTCACCACTATGAGAGGGGGTGTCCTGCACAAGAACCTGGTCCCTAGGTCGAAGGTCAAGGTCCCACACAGATGCCAAAGGTCAGATACAAGAATGACTTTGTCTGGAACACTTCTTCTTCATGCATGGGGGATTTTGATGTAACTTGGCACAAATGTTCACCACCATGAGGCACTCTTGTTTTTTTAGAATTATGTCCCTTTGTTTTACTATAAATAGCTTATATTGTAACTTACTTATTACAGGCCGTAGGGAAAAATCGAGACCAGTTTTATGTGGTACAACATGCATGTTACATCCAATTTTTAGGTGTATTTTGACCTATCTCTTCCTGATAAAGAGTTTTGTGTGGACGTATATGGATTTTTTTTTACTATAAATAACGTCATCATTTTGATAATCGGCCAAAAATGCTATATGAAAAAACTATAGGGTTTTATATATACAATTTTTAATCCAAGTCTTTTGTTTATAACATACTGTATATATAGTACAATATTGTTTATACATCATTGACAGATATCAGTTCATTATGCTATACTGCAGTAGAGAAAATTAAGTGCCTTCCAGTAGGGGACATTGTATTGCATGGCAATACTTCATTCACTTGTTTCAATTTAAGTTGTCCTGAATGTTTTTGTTTTGGCACTTTTTTTCAATTTATAAGTTGTCCTGAATGCTTTTGTTTCGTCATTGTTCTCTATTTATGTTGTCGTGAATGTTTTTGTTTTGTCTAAGTTGTCCTGAATGTGTTGAATGTGTCTGTTTTGTCCTTAATTTCTACTTAAGTTGTCCTGAATGTGTTTGTTTTGTCCTTAATTTCTACTTAAGTTGTCCTGAATGTGTTTCTTTTTGTCCTTTATTTGTACTTAAGTTCTATTTAAGTTGTCCTGGGTGTTTGTTTTGTCCTTAATTTCTATTCATGTTGTACTGAGTGTTTTTTATGTCCTTAATTTCTATTTATTTAAGTTTTCCTTAATTTCTGTTTAGGTTGTCCTGAATGGTTTTGAATGGTTTTGCTTTGTCCCTAATTTCTATTTAAGTTGTCCTAAGTGCTTTTTTGTTTTGTCCTTGTAGTCTTTTTGGTTTTACTGTATAGATTCTACAACCAGTATAATACAAGAGCGATATAGAAATGTTATTAATAATAGCAATTAAGTCCATTGTAGTTATCACCGAAAATAAACGCTTGTAAGTAAGACAACTGCGTTATTAACGTACACGACCTAGATGTTTGTTTCATAATATATGACATATTTCATTATTATTTAAATATTTGTGGTAAATATTCAATCCTGAAATTTTTTAAATGCATCTACGCCGTGTTATTAAGGAATGGTGAAACATTTTCAATGTTTTATCAATATGCTCTTTATATTAAGTACCGTGTACAGATCAATACACATCATCATGAAACTGTGACACATGAGTTACCAACAGTGATGAGTAAGCAACTTTAGAAAGTCATTAATTGAATTATTGATGGTCATGGCCATTGCGTTATTTCACAACTTCTTAAATCAATACTCAACAGAGATGACTTAAGACTGTAAAGAAGATATGGCTGTATATATCAATTACATTTATTACAGAACAGAATTATTATATAAGAAAAAACTGAAAAAAAAGATCATATACTTCAAATTTACATGTAGTATTTTCTGATGTTGTTCTTGTAGTGGCTGGGAAAATAGAAAAGGGATTGGGGAGCGCTACTAATCAGAACATGACATTGGATGTCAGAAGGTCTAAGAGGGCTTTATTCATGAACACATATGATTTAGTATAAAGATACAAACTTCCGAATCCACTTGTTATGCTAGTAATACTATATTCTAGAAACTGCAAAACAAGCATTTTCACAAATAATGAAGTGCTACTTTTAAGTTTGTCTATTACCTATATTATGATTACCTACAAAATCAAATTAATCACGTTCAATTTCAATTAATAAGCTAAAAGGATTAAATTCAATAGACGGCAAGATTTAAGGTAGTTCTGCATGTTTGGATCGAAATTTTTTCTACAATGTAGAATCTTATTAAACCCTGATTTTTCAAAACTTCAGAATATTCTTAGAAAATCCAGCAATTAAAAAAGATAGGGTCGTGTGCTAGACTGATTTAAAAATTGTGGACCTAACGCATTTTTTCATAATGGGAGTCTATGGGAAAATCTCTTTTATAAAATTTTCGCTTATAGAAATTTTCCTATAATGTAGATTTTAATGAAACTTCTCACAATCGTAAATAAACATATGGTCTATAATGTGGTGATATAAAATGTAAAGGTCCATGTGCTTATTTTTGAGATATTTGACCATTATTAAAGTGAACCGCACATTTCAAGGTAATTTTAAGACATTATTTTGAATTATTTTACGTGTCAGATGTTTTAATATCATATTCTAACGTAAGAAAGAGAGTAACAGTGACATTGTAAAAATATTACTCACGGGTTGCCATTAATTCAAAAAATGATTTTCATTTCCGTACGCCGAATCCAGGCTTTATTCTATGTTTTCCGGATAAATGACATTACGCCATCACTTCCGGTTTATCAAACGTGCAGAACTACCTTAAGGTCAGAGACCACCAATTCAAAAAGGTACAGGGAACTTACTGGGAATGAAGTAAGTGTATACCTGGGAATAAGGTAACATCTGTGCGTTCTGATTCGTCAGTCATGTAAACAAACCCAGGAAGTGATTATTTTTTCAAAATTGATATTTTTTCACTGCATTTACAGTATTTTATTATACATTTTGACAAAATTTGCTACATTTTATGTGTATTGAAAAAAAGTTTTATTAAACGAATTTCTCCCGCAATGTCAATGATGTAAACAGGGGGGTCATCTCATTCACACGAAAATTACTTAAATAAAGTATCACTATTCATATGTTTTTCGTCCGATATTTCGGTAGAACTAAGATAGTTCTTGAAAAACTTGTAATTAGATATACATGGTTCGATGTATGGAAGGCCGTACACGCCATAATGTTACAATGTAAGTCTATGGGAAAACAATTGGTGGTCTCTAACCTTAAGCAAGTTAAATGTTTTAGACCCTATAAATAACAAGAACTATGCGGAAGTTATAAGTCCTCAAGTATTTTTTAATTTTTACATCAACATGACATGATAACAGGCCAAAATGTTATGACAGTTTCCATCTTTAAAACCATTTCAAATTTAAACGATGAACATTTGAAATGAAGTAATATAAATTTACTTTCAAAGCAGTACAATGAATCACACTAGCGAATTAAATACGCGTGTGTGTGGTCCTGGGGATAGGGCTGGGGGTGGCGGTGGCGGTGTGTCATACAAAATCTGTCAATCTGTCAACGGTACCTTTTTCTATGTAAAAGGCATGTAAACTCTTCTTGATCGCTTCGCTCGCACATCATTAACAATTGTTCCTAATACAGCGGGATGCGATATTCCTACGCCCCTGCTTGGAAGCTTAAAACGGCTCCGCTCGCAAATCATAATTACATTACAACCACATTGTGTAACAATGTATGCAACAAAGTTAATATATTAAATAAAGTCATTATCATTATTATTATTATTAATTATTATTATTATTAAACAAAATACGTTCTGTTCAAGCAGCATAATCATTATTCAAGTGGATGGATATTCTTATGCAAATGAAAGCTAAAAAAAACATTTTCAGCTCGTTTCGCTCGCATCTCTTCATTTAATTTTATTTATACCACAGAGAGTGAACATAGAATACGCTCATTATATATCATGCAAAAATAACCTTTAAAAGTACCAAAAGAGCACGACCCTACCCGCACACACACAACTCAAAATCCTTGATCCGCCCGTGTTTGAGCCAGATGGTAAAGACTTTATCATTTATGCTTTTGTAAATGTCAACATTTTATCGCCTTAATTTGCATAACCAATAAAAACTGAAACCGCAAACATCCTGTGCTAAGCAGTAAGTGAATCAATTTATTGTAATCTTTTGTGTAAGACTTTTTTTATTCATGACTACTTCATAATAGATGTATAATGGGTTTATTTATTTATTTTTAACCATAATAATGTTTATCATAAGCTATATATTGTTATTACATACATTTCATACATACATGTATGTCTACATGATTAAATCAGCATGTCAAGTGAATGTGTATTGTTTCTTGCCTTATTTACTCGTATGTTCTGTTCTGTTCTGTTCTAAATATTTTCCCCACATGATACAATATCAACTTAAAGTTTGACATGACTGTGATGCAATTTAAACAAAGGAATAATCTAACGTGAATCTCATCCGCTCATCTTTCCAATATTTAGTTGAAAGCAATCACTCCACTAATATTAGTCATCTGAACAGTAGCAAGTAAATAGGGAAGGAAAACAGGGAAAACAATCCCGAAGAATTTCACATGATTTATTGTGACATAAAGCGATTTTATGCTTTCAGAAATATTAAAAAATATCTATGGGAGTGTTCGACGAGCATTTTGAATACATATGGTCGAGGCCAAAGTTTTATTTCAACATTAGACTTTAACCAGTGCATAAAGTATATTTGAGATTGAGCCAATTTAAGTATTAAATCAACGAAATATTTATGACTGAATAGACAAATAAATACATCGACACGGCGAAACTCATCACCATCACCAACTTTACACTGAATGCAAGGGAAAGTGACGTCTTAATTAATTTATAGTTACAAACTTCAGTTAAATACAACAAGAGGGCCATGATGGCCCTATATCGCTCACCTGAGTTAAGTTGCTTGCTTGAACAAATTTCTTTGCTAAAGCATGAAAAACAAGAATGTAGGTCATATTCATGGTCACTGAAAGTCAGTTTTAAAATTGGTGTGCAAAACTGTACATGCCCTCCAAATTTCAAGGCTGTATCTTAAAAAACAAGAAAGTAGGTCAGTAGGTCAAGGTCACAGTCGGGTGACCCCTTATCACTTGGGGTCATCCGGTAAATATAAATAAACAGTCTAGGAAATATACTCTAATAATTTTTGAAGTATTTTTCCTATATAACTCATATATCAAGTGACTCCTGGGGCGGGGCCTCTTTTCACCCCAGGGGCATAATTCGAACAATATTGTTAGAGATCAACTAGGCAATGAAACATACAAAATATCAAAGGCATAGGCCTTGAACTTTCAGACAAGAAGATTTTTAAAGTTTTTCTTAAATAAGTCTATGTAAAACTTGGGATCCCAAGGGCAGGGCCTCTTGCACCCCAGGGGCATAATTTGAACAAGTTTGGTAGTAGACCACTAGGCAATGCAACATACCAAATATCAAAAGCATAGGCCTTGCAGTTTCAGGCAAGAAGATTTTTTTTTATTTTACTATTTAAGTCTATGTAAAACTTGGGACCCCCCTGGGTGGGGCCTCTTTTCAACTCGGGGGCATAATTTGAATAATATTGGTAGAGGACCACTAGGCAATGCAACATACCAAATATCAAAAGCCTATGCCTTGCAATTTCAGACAAGAAGATTTTTAAAGTTTTTTCCTATACATGTCTATGTAAACTAAGGACCCCCGTGGCAGGGTCTCTTTTCACCCCAGGGTAATAATTTGAACAATCTTGGTAGAGAACTACAAGGCAATGCTACATACCAAATATCAAAAGCTTAAGTCTTGTGGATTTTTAAAAAGATTTCCTGTACAAATCTGTATAAACCATGTGAACCTTCCCCCCCCCCCCCCCGGTCTGGGCGGGGCCATATTTCACCCTAGGGGGACCATTTGAACAATCTTGGTAGAAGCCCACTATATGATGCTACATACCAAATATCAAAGCCCTAGGCCCTTTTTGACAAGAAGATTTCCAAAGTGTTTCCCTATATAAGTCTATATAAACCATGTTACCCCCGGGATGGGGCCATATTTGACCCTAGGGGATAATTTGAACAATCTTGGTAGAGGCCCACTAGATGATGCTACATACCAAATATCAAAGCCCTAGGCCTTGTGGTTTTGGACAAGAAGGTTTTTGAACTTTTCGGTTTCCTTTCGGTTGTTATGGCAACCAGAGTTCTGTATGGAATTCAATTCTTTGAACAATTTCTAAAGAAGACCATCAAATGATCATCCCTGTGAAGTTTCATCAAAATTGGCTTGGTGGTTTAGGAGGAGATGTTGTTTAAATGTAAGTGTGGACGAACGGACGCTGGACGGTGAGCGATCACAATAGCTCACCCTGAGCTAAAAAAAAAAAAAAGAAACTCAAGATAAAGCAATTAAAGACATCAAGTCTTTTATTAAAGAAAGTACAAAACCTTTTTTAAATATAATAAAACGTTAATGATTAGCTTATCTTTTTTCTGCGTGACCTGAATTCTGGTAAATACATCAAAATTTTATAAACAAATGCAGATACTGCTTCTTTTTTTTTTTAAAGTAATGCGATGTTTTTAAGAAATAGAATTTATAGCTGGAGACAGGTGGAGAATAATTTATATAATCTTTTATCAAGCTTTGGTAAACTGCCTTAAATTTGTACAAAGTTGATTTACAAAATAAAATCTGAAACCGCAAACATCCTGTAAGAGAGTTTCATTTGTTTATTTGTTTTGGGTTTAACGCCGTTTTTCAACAGTATTTCAGTTATGTAACGGCGGGCAGTTAACCGTACAAACCTGTTCTCCGCAAGTAACTGCCAACTTCCCCACATGAATCAGAGGTGGAGGACGAATGATTTCAGACACAATGTATTTTATTAAATCATCACGGAGAACATACGCCTCACCCAGGGCTCGAACTCACGACTCCGCGATCCTCCCCATTGAGCTAAGCGGGCGGGCTAGATTTCATCTGTGATTAATTATTAACATTACTGTACAGGACTTTTACATGTTGTATGGTATAACATAATGTGAAAAAGTTAATACTGTCCCAAGTTTTGTCTTTATTTCAGATTTTCATAACCACAACTTCCCTGCATGACTCGCTGTTTAAGTCTGACATGTATTGAGATACAAACAGTTTGCCTTTATGTGCACAAACCGACCATGGATATCTCATCTGTTCGTCACTGTATTCTTTCAAATGTTTCCCATCTTTAGTTGCTAGAGCAATAAGTTTGTCTTTGTCCCATGCACATACAAAATTCCCTTAAAATTCCGTTTTGCCTTGTCAGAATAACACCAAATTATACTGACAAATCCATCAAGACAGGAAATGTGATGAACAAGGTTGCAGAAAATATAATATTTTGCAAGTCTAGCTGTAATCGGAACAAGGTTACAGCAAATATGTTTGTCATTAATAAGATCACCGTAACAAATGTTTAATCTTTTTTATGTTTCCTGTTTTTCACCGGCTGTTATCTTTAGATCTATCAGTATGTTCTTTATTCTCTTAATCAAAGTTTTATTTGAAAATTATTATATTGAAAGTATAAGCTTAGTAGCTTTCTAATTTTAGCATTTTCTGAATTTGCATCATTTTGAAAGGAGTAACAAGTCTTCCGGAACACTTGAACTTCTTGTGGTCCCGTTGTTCAATCACTCTCGTAACACTTAAATATATTAGATACATAGTACTGTACAAAGTTCTGACGTACACCTACATAAGGCTCTACAATGTCATTCTCCATTTTATATAAAACGGCAAATGTTTCATATTCAAATCATGATGTTTGACAATATGGAAATCATTCCCCCAATGAGATGCTAATACACCGAATGTTTTAAATGCCTGTTAAAACACATTTTTCTACTACGTTACATGCCTGGATGAGAGCTCTCAATTTCATTAATTAATTTAGTCTTTTTTGATGCTCCTATTCAAAGCCACTGTCTTGGCAGCTTAAAACATGTCACAAGCAATTAAGGTAAAACTCTTATATCTTACTTGAGAATATAGTATTCAAATTATGTTACATATTAGCTTATTCGTCTACATGTTTTTTTTTCTCAACAATTTACGAGTATATAAACGGTGTCTTTCAGTTGTTATGCACACTGAAACGCAACGGCTTTATTTCATTGAAAAGTTGTGACAAATATCAAAAAATGAGTGGTTGAGTGTCAGCCTGACCCAGATTAATAAAACACTTGACAAAGTAAGTGGTAGTTTCCTTCATTTATGTTTTATAATGCGGTTTCTTGGCAAAGGATAATGAACGAAAAATATTATAATTGCCAAAAAAGACTGATTCGGATTATATTTTTGTTTCAAAATAGTATATTTTTATATTTTTCAGGGTTACGAAACTAAAAACAGAAAGGAATGACACTTGATGGATATGGCTATGGACAGAGATTCCACAGTCATTTTGTCGAACCATTGTTCATAAATACTTCTGTTTTCCCTTGGCATTCAACCAGTAGAACCACCTGACACAATAGGCAGTCTGTAGGCCTTCAAGGGCATTCTTGTCGGTCGTCGTGTCCACTGGTATCAGAGTAATGAACTGTCGTTTTGATTTAAATGATATGTCACATATGATATAAATTTTACCAAATTTTTCTTTCACAGGAGCAAATTACAACGTCATTTACAAATGGAGAAAAGAACAACAACCAAAAAAAAAAAAAAAAAAATAAGGAAGATGATAGTGAGACGTTTTCTACATTACGAAGAAGCAACATTCGTGTTCATTTGCATGACTACAGAATTAAAAGTGGTACCAGAGGTGTAGATAAATAGATATATATAAGGTCATTCAAACGCGATGGTGTTGAACTGCGGAGCCTTGTTTAGACATAACCTATATTGTTTTGGGCTACTATTATACGTGAAACATAGTCAGGATGCTTAATAACATTTTGGTCAGTTTTGAAACTAGCTCATCTGAAGTTGAAAAGGTTCAAAGTTCAAATTATAGAAAGAAACTGGTCACACTTGATCTACATGAAACCTAGTCAGATTCTCTCTGAGGTAGGTTAGGTGAGCGGTATAAGGCGCCTATTCCCTCTTGTTTTTTTTAGGTAGAGCGCAAGTTAATTTGTCGCGCATAAAAACGGAGTGCCTTTCTGTAGGTGGAAATGTTGAAGTGGAAATACATGTATCCCAAACTTTTATATTTTCGGAATACGTGTAATATATTACAGAGATGACTTTTCGTTTTTAGGGTAAATTTTGCTGATGTAATAATGTTATGTTGATCCGGCTAATCTTCAACATTATTGCTGCGGTAGAGAAGGCGGGAAAAAATAATCTAGAATATGAAAACAACTTCCGTTTGATGATCTCACATGTTAACAATATTTTAGGTAACAAAAATATTTCGACTTTATCAAACTTACTTTAATAGTGTGAAGTTGGCGAGAAGTTCGACAGTCGACATTCAACATCGGACAAGAGAACGACATTGAACATTTAAAGCGTGAAGTTGGCAATAAGTGAAACAATAGACATTGAACGTTCGAATTAAGAATGACAGTGGAAATTCAAATAAAAAAACCCATTGGACATTCGAATGAAAAACGACACTGGGCATTCGATTTCGGAACGACATTGAACATTCGAACACAGAACGACATTGGACATTCGAATCCAAAACAACATTGGACATTCGATTTTAGAACGACATTGGACATTCGATTTCAGAACGACATTGGACATTCGATACTAGAACGACATTGGAACATTCGATTTCAGAACGACATTGGACATTCGATACCAGAACGACATTGGACATTCGAACCCAGAACGACATTGGACATTCGATACCAGAACGACATTGGACATCCGATTTCAGAACGACATTGGTCATTTGGTACCAGAACGACGTTGGACATTCGATTTCTGAACGACATTGGACATTCGATACCAGAACACATGGGACATTCGGACCAAGAACGACATTGGACATTCGATTTCAGAACGAAATTGGACATTCGAAGACAGAACGACATTTGACATTCGAATAAAGATCAACATTGGACATTCGATACCAGAACGACATTGGACATATTATTTCAGAACGACATTGGACATTCGATTTCAGAACGACATTGAACATTCGAACACAGAAAGACATTGGACTTTCGATTTCAGAACAAAATTGGACATTCTAATCAAAAACGACACTGGACATTTGAATCAAAAACGACATTGGACATTTAATTTCAGAACGACATGGGACATTCGAGTTCAGAACGACATTGGACATTCGAACCCAGAACGACATTGGACATTCGGTACCAGAACGACATTGGACATATTATTTCAGAACGACATTGGACATTCGATTTCAGAACGACATTGGACATTCGATTTCAGAACGACATTGAACATTCGAACACAGAACGACATTGGACTTTCGATTTCAGAACAAAATTGGACATTCTAATCAAAAAAGACACCGGACATTTGAATCAAAAACGACATTGGACATTTAATTTCAGAATAACATTGGACATTCGAACCCAGAACGACATTGGACATTCGATACTAGAACGAAATTGGACATTCGGATCAAAAACGACATTGGACATTCGAACCCAGAACGACATTGGACATTCGAAACCAGAACGACATTGGACAGTCGAATCAAAAACAACCTTGGACATTCGATTTCAGAACGACATTGGACATTCGAACCCAGAACGATATTGAACATTCGAACCCATTTAAGGGGCCTCTGTGGCCGAGTGGTTAAGTTCGCTGACTTCAAATCACTTACCCCTCATCGATATGGGGTTCGAGCCTCACTCGGGGCGTTGAACTCTTCATGTGAGGAAGCCATCCAGCTGGATTACGGAAGGTCGGTGGTTATACCCAGGTGCCCGCTCGTGATGAAATAATGCACGGAGGGGCACCTGGGGTCTTCCTCCACCATCAAAGCTGGAAAGTCGCCATACGACCTAAAATTGTGTCGGTGCGACGTTAAATCAAACCAAAAAGAAAACACGATATTTGACATTCGATACCAGAACGAAATTGGTCATTCTAATCAAAAACGACATTGGACATTCGAACGCAGAACGACACTGGACAATCGATTTCAGACCGACATTGGACATTCGAATCAAAAACGACATTGGACATTCGATACCAGAACGACATTAAACATTTGAACACAGAACGACATTGGATATTCGAATACAAAACGATATTGGACCTTCGATTTCAGAACGACATGTCCAATGTCATTCCTGTATCGAATGTCCAATGTCGTTCTGAAAACCAATGTCCAATTTCGTTCTGAAATCCAATGACCAAAGTTGATTTGGATTCAAATCTCCTATGTCGTTCTGTGTTCGAATGTCCAATGTCGTTCTGAAATCGAATGTCCAATGTCGTTCTGGTATCTAATGTCCAATGTCGTTCAGGAATCGAATGTTCAATGTCGTTCTGAAATCGAATGTCCAATGTCGTTCTGGTATCGAATGTCCAATGTCGTTCTGGTATCGAATGTCTAATGTCGTTCTGGAATCGAATATCCAATGTCGTTCTAAAATCGAATGTCCAATGTCGTTCTGAAATAGAATGTCTTATGTTGATTTGGATTCGAAAGTCCAATGTCGTTCTGTGTTCGAATGTCCAATGCAGTTCTGAAATCGAATGTCCAATGTCGTTCTGTGTTCGAATGTCCAATGTCGTTCTGGTATCGAATGTCCAATGTCGTTCTGGTATCGAATGTCTAATGTCGTTCAGGAATCGAATATCCAATGTCGTTCTGAAATCGAATGTCCAATGTAGTTCTGGGTTCGAATGTCCAATGTCGTTCTGGTATCAAATGTCCAATGTCATTCTGGAATCGAATGTCCAATGTCGTTCTGAAATCGAATGTCCAGTGTCGTTCTGGGTTCGAATGTCCAATGTCGTTCTGGGTTCGATTGTCGAATGTCGTTTTGAAATCGAATATCCAATGTCGTTCTGAAATAGAATGTCCTATGTTGATTTGGATTCGAATGTCCTATGTCGTTCTGGTATCGGAAGTCCAATGTCGTTCTGAAATCGAATATCCAGTGTCGTTCTGGTTTCGAATGTTCAATGTCGTTTTGAAATCGAATGTCCAATGCCGTTCTGAAATCGAATGTTCAATGTCGTTCTGGGTTCGAATGTCCAATGTTGATTTCGATTCGAATGTCTAATTTCGTTCTGGAATCGAATGACCAATGGCGTTCTGAAATCGAATGTCCAATGTCGTTCTGAAATCGAATGTCCAATGTCGTTCTGGTATCGAATGTCCAATGTCGTTCTGAAATCGAATGTCCAATGTCATTCTTAAATCGAATTTCCAATGTTGATTTGGATTCGAAAGTCCAATATCGTTCTGTGTTCGAATGTCCAATGTCGTTCTGAAATCGAATGTCCAATGTCGTTCTGAAATCGAATGTCCAATGTCGTTGTTAAATCGAATGTCCAATGTTGATTTGGATTCGAAAGTCCAATGTCGTTATGTGTTCGAAATGTCCAATGTCGTTCTGGTATCGAATGCCCAATGACGTTCTGTAATCGAATTTCCAATATCGTTCTGGTATCGAATGTCCAATGTCGTTCTGAAATCGAATGTCAAAAGTCGTTTTGAAATCTAATGTCCAATGTTGTTTTGGATTCGAATGTCCAACGTCGTTCTGTGTTCAAATGTTCAATGTCGTTCTGAAATCGGATGTCTAATGTCTTTTTGGATTATAATGTCCAGTGTTGTTTTTGATTCGAATGTCTAATGTCGAATGCTTAACTTCTTGTCAACTTCACGCTTAAAATGTTCAATGTCGTTCTCTTATCCAATAATCAATGTCGAACCTCTCGCCAACTTAAACTTTAATATATACGTCTGATTCAATATGTGATAATAATTAACATTTATTTAAATAAAGACTTAAAGAACGACTGCACCTTTTGTCAAGTACATTGTCTGAGTTAGGTCCAACCTTCACGCAGATTTGATATTGATAGTCTTAATATAACTGTCCTACAAATCTTTGAATTATCATACTGTGTATATATAACTAGTTGTTCTTTTATACAGAAGATTTATGATTATTTGGAGTAATTTTGATCAGAAAGTCACGAATTAAACCTGTCAGCTTCATTAGCTACCGTTTGTCCTGAATGGTCTTTTTGTCCTATTTTGACATGAGTGTTTTGTTGTGTCTTGGTTTGATTTAGATTCGCTTTGAATATGACTGCATTCCTATACAATTTTTCAGTTGCATTACATTTACGTTTGCATTTCAATATATGAGCCGCGCCATGAGAAAACCAACACAGTGGCTTTGCGACCAGCATGGATCCAGACCAGCCGGTTTCTCTAATTGCTAAAGGCTTTGAAAGCGAAAAGCATGGATCCTGACCAGCGCAGTCTGGTCTGGATCCATGCTGGTCGCAAAGCCACTATGTTGGTTTTCTCATGGCGCGGCTCATATATTTATCGTTCTTTACAGTTATTAATGTGACGTATACTATAACGCTTTAAAATATTTTTCACTGAATCCACTAAAAGTCTTTTCTACTATATTTAGAAAGTATATACACTTATACATGTTGGGAAAGGTCCGTTATAATTACAAAAGAGTCTTGGTCACTTACCTATCATCACAGTTTTACCAAGATTCACAGGTAGGGGCCCCAAGCATTTGACTTCATTTTATACAGTAATTCAAGAGTGAAGGATTTGAATCACAGAATTTATGTACAGAGGATTTCACGATTGCAAAATATATTATTTTGGAGAATTCACTGAGAATATTTTAAACCAGCCGTTTGAATGGCCGGACATAGATGAGAAAACGGTATGCTGCAGTCAGTAATTCTATGCTTTACATTCTACCGCAAGTATTTAGAGAGCAGGTGGTTTTCAGTAAGAAACGTAAAGAAAACAGCTGTTACAAATTACACTTTTTGTTATGGAGAATAAGCAGTTACCAAAGTGAAAAATGGCAGATATCAAAATAATAAAAAGCTGCAGAAAAACGAATTTGTGAGGAATAAGTCAGCTGAATGCGTTGACATAGAAAATATAGAGCGTGGTTGTAGACATGAGGCATTGAAAAATATGCGGCTCCATTTCTATACTTGCAAAAATATAGAAAAACTGGAACAATGATTTGTACAGCATCAAAACATAATCCTTACCTTCATATTTTAAAAAAAGACAGTTTAAAATATCCCGTCGCCATTTTGTATTTTTTGTACTTTTGTACTCGGATTAGGGCCAGTTTTTAACTACAGAATTAGAATCATCATTATTGCTGTGGGAAGAACAGCTTGGATGAGTATATATAAATGTTAAAGTCTGTGCGAGATCAAGTAAATTAAGAAAAAGTAAACAACATTACACGAATTACTTAATATTTGCCTACCGATTTCATTTATTTACAATACAATATGGCCTTATATACGCCGTGTTACTAAGGTGAAATATTTTCAAGGTTTTATTAATCAATTCTTTGATCAATACACATGATCATGAAACTGTGACACATGCGTTACTAACAGTGATAAGTAAGCATCTTTAGAAGGAGTGTCCGATAAGTCATTTGAAAAAAAAATCTAATACTTTGGTAATCGAATTAAGGATGGTTCATGGCCATTGCTTTATTTCTCCAGTTTTTAAAGACTTATGACTGAAATGAAGACATGGCTGTTTTTCAATAATATTTGATACAGAATACATAAAAGAATTATAAAGTACGAAACAAACTGAAAAGCGACCTTGTACTTCAAATGTGCATGTAGAATTTTCATATATTATTCTCTGCAGTGACTGGAGAAGGGGATTCGGGGAGCGCTTCTAATCAGAACTTAACATTGGATATCAGAAGGTCTGAGAGGTTTTTTCTTCATAAAAACACGTGATTTAGTATAAGAAGGCATACTTTTCCAAATCCACTTGTTATGCTGAATATACAAAAAACAAACAATGACAAATATCAAACAGGGAAAGCCATAAAACTGCAAAACAAGCATTTTGTTGCAAATAATGAAGTAGAACTTTTACTTTTTTTTATAATTACCTACAAAATCAAATTAATCACGTCAGAATTTTGATAAATGAAATAGACGGCAAGGTTTAAGTAAGTTAAATGTTTAAGACCCTATAAATGACAAGAATTGTGTGGAAGCTATTAGTCCTCCAGTATTTTTAAAATTTTACATCGAGAATATATTTTGCATGCAAAAACTAACATGACATGAAAACAGGCCAAGTGATCCGACAGTTTCCATCTTTAAACGTTGAATATGAAATGATATAAATTTACCTTCGAAGGAGTACAGTGTTTCACACTAGCGGATTAAATGTGCGTGTGTGTGGTTTGGGGAGAGGGGTTGGATATTTTATCTATGCAATTCAAAGATTAGGCATGAAACCTTTCTTGATCGCTTCGCTCGCACATCATTAATAATTATTCTTAATACAACAGGATGTGATATTCCTACGCATATTGGAGATGTTTTGCTCGTTCCACTAGAATTAAAGTGGAACTGAACAGCATAATACGTGTTCTTCTTGCTTCTCTCGCACGTCATCAGCCGGTATAACCAATATTCTAATATGCCTGTCTCTGTTAAAACACACTTACGCTAGAATGACGTCACGTTAACGTGCGGTGACGTCAAAGTTTTTGTTGCGACCAAGAAAGAGCGCTACACTATTTTATCTACTGTTTAAAATTAAGGGCATATTAGAATTGAAATAATTTATAGCAAAAGCGTGTTTTAACAATATTTATACACGCGGGCGGTGATACGTCGTACAAATAATTTCACGAGGGCGCAGCCCATCGTGCATAAATAGTGTTAAAACACTCTTTTGCTATAAATTATTTCTTAATCACAGTGGTGATATTAAAATGAAATTGGAAGCTTAAATTTTTCTTTTGTGGCTTCGCTCGCAAATCATAATTACATTACAACCCTACTGGGTAACAGTGTATGCAACAAAGTTATTATATTAAATAAAGTTATTATTATTAATAATAATAGTAATAAACAAAATGCGTTTTGTTCAAACAGCATAATCCTTATTCTAGTGGATGGATAATCCTATGCAAATAAAAGCTAAAACATGAAATTTTCAGTTCGTTTCGCTCGCATATCTTCGTTAAGCATTATCTATACCACAGACAGCGGAAGGTCAAACGCTCATTATATACCATACAAAATTCACCCGTTTTAAATACCAAAAGTGCACGCCCATGCACAATCCGCCCGTTTTTCAATATCTAAATAAAACGAACAACCCATCCAGATGATAAAGATTTACCTCCTTAACTTGAAAATCCGATAAAAACTGAAACCGCAAACATCCTGTGCTAAGTGATGTAATTTATTGTACATCTCGTTAAAGACTTTTTGATTCATGACTACTTCCTTATAGAAATATAATGTTTTTTTATTTCTTTTTAATCATAATCGTGTTTACGATAAGCTTTATGTTGTTATTATAAGTGTATATGGTTATTACATGATTATTTTAGTTTAAATAAGTCATTTTATCTTATTTTAAGGCATTAAATTGTAGAATGAGAATAACGATATTGATGTGAAAACTATTTGATCTAAACAGACTGATTGTCAGATTATGCACCCTTTTCTTGTACGAAGAAAATGCAAATAAGACGTCTAATATATTCAGTATTTTAAATTTGCTTAACACATAATTATTACTCTTATATTAAAAAAGTCGAATTTATGTACATGGCAATAATTATAAATAACATGGTTCTTTGACACGTCACTTGTCATGTACGCAGAAAGAAATTTATCCGTTTCTTTATTTTAAACAATGTGAAGACAATGTATTGTGTCAGCAGTAACGGATGACCCTAATAAGTACATGTAGACCGAATAAAAGATACTAAAAGTTTTATGATAATTTTATTTTACTTTGTCTTTGCTTATCAGACAATTAGTCCCTCTTAACCTTACAGATTTACTTTCTTTTACTATCCTATATGGGAGGATTGCTGTTATGTCAGTGGAAAGTCTTGATGCTGTTGAGTTTGATTTGCCCGGCGATGCTTTGGTCAAGTGACTGCTTTTGTGGTGGTGGCGTGGGTGCCGTCAGGTAGTGATGGGCCGACAATCGGCGACAATCGAATAATCGTCGGCGTTGCATTCATGAGCGCGATCGCCGACTTTACTTTTCCCTGACCGATTAATTACTTTGCACTCCAAATGGATAATTTAGTTGTTTCTGACCTTTTTCTTTCTGGTACTTACTGTTCTTTGGGGCAAATACGCCAAGGGAAACTACTCTACGTAAAAATGGCTTCCTCCAAAGTCTCGAAAGAAATTGAGTTCATCTGTGATCACCCCGATTTTGGAAGATATATGGCTTTTACAAAATTAAGCTGGGAAAAGCATCAATCTAAACTCTTGACATTAGTATGGCAGTATGCATAGCATGCTGTTAGACTTACGCAAGCATATTAGCAAAGGTATTTTCAATTTTTGATTTTGTGGGATTGAAACCATTCCAGTCGTTTTAAGAATTAATAAATTGTTAATACTTTTTTTGCCCCGTATGACTTTAATTTAATAACACGATATATCAGTGGATAAGAGTCTCTGGTGAAATTGAGACACGTACCTGATTTGAAGTTTACTATCTTCACAAATATTTTACTTTTATGCTGTTAACTTACTTATGTTTATGAAGGGATACAATAGAAATAGGATATTTGATGTCTGTGTGGTTCATTTCTTAATTAATGACATAAAACATATACTGTGAGGTGAACTTATAGATATGCAACTAGAGTAACCGATTATCCGATTATATCCGATTAATCGAATCGGTTGGCTTGTCTGATTATGCCGATTAATCGGTTGGCAAATCTAACCGATTTGCCCATCACTAATAAATGGCGCTTTTGTGTCTTCTGAAATAAAAAAAGTATTTGTATATATTATTCTCTGCAGTGAAAGGGGCTGGGAAAATACAGAAGGGGATTTCGGAAGCTCTACAAATCAGAACTAAACATTGGATATCAGGAGGTCTGAGAGGGTTTTTATACAGGAATGCACGTGATATAGACAAGTATAAAAAGGCAAACTTTTCCGATTCCACCTGTTATGCTAAATATACAATATTATAGAAACTGCAAAACAAGCATTTTTGCAAATAATGAAGTAAACTTTTATATTATAAATTACCTGCAAAATCAATTTTTTAATCAATTCAATAGACGGCAAGATTTAAACAAGTTAGATGTTTAAGACCCTATAAATGACAAGAATTATGCAGGGGCTATTAGTTGTCAAATGCTATGACAGTTTCCGTCTTTTAAATCATTCAAAATTTAAACGTTGAACATTTCGTATGAAGTGATATAAATTTACTTTCAAAGGAGTACAATGTTGCACACTAGCGGATTAAATGTGTGTGCGCCGTGTGGTTGGGGAGAGCGGGGTGGGGTGGGGTGGTGTCTGCCAATCTATGCAATCAAAACTAAAGGCATGAAACCTTTCTTGATCGCTTCGCTCGCACATCATTTATAATTATTCTTAATACAACAGGATGCGACATTCCTATGCGTATTGAAGATGTTCTGTTCGTTACACAACGAACATTATAAATATTAAAGTGAATGTATGGTGTATGGAACAAAGTTATTATATTAAATAAAGTTATTATTATATTTTTATTATTAAACAAAATGAGTTCTGTTCAAGCAGCATTATCTCTATTCAAGTTGACGGATAATCCTATGCAAGTAAAAGCTAAACATGAAATTTTCAGCTCGTTTCGCTCGCGTATCTTCGTTTAGTATTGTTTATACCACAGAGAGCGGAAGAGCAAACGTTCATAATATAATCATTAAAAATACCAAAAGTGCCCCCCCCCCCCCCCCCCCCCCCACCCAAAAAAAAAAAGAACACACACACCTTCAAGAACAACTCGAGCCTGAATGCTTTTGTAAATGTCAACATTTTACCGCTTTAATTTGCATAACAGATAAAAACTGAAACCGCAAACATCCTGCCCTAAGTGACGTAATTTATTGTAAATAGCTCGTTAAAGACTTTTTGACTGATGGCTACTTAGCTATATGTTGTTATTACATATTACATAAAATGCTTAGATCAGCATTTCATGTAAATGTTTATTTTTTCTTGCATTGTACTCATGTTATTTTCTCAGGTTCTGTTCTGTATTAAATGTTGCAATATTTTCCCCACATTATACAATATCGACTTACTGATTGACCGAGATGCAATTTAAATATAAAAATAAGGTGTATCTCTTTCGCTCATCTTTACAATTTTTAGTTTACTAGTATAAGTCATCTGAATACGAGCAAGTAAATAATGACGGAAAACAGGGAAAAAATCCCGAACAATTTCACATTTACTGGTTTCCCAGTAGTTTCCGGACCCAAGTAGTTTTCCGGACCTTTTACATTTCGTGTTGTATAGACTTTATGCCGTCGTAAAGCATCTGGGTAACAATATCATATCATCTAGACCTTTGTTGCCTTTACATATCAGCGGAAACCTAGCATTACTAACTTATTTATTATTTGAATATCCCGGTTGTTTTAACTTACTTCGATGTAATTGTTTACACAAGCGATTGTCAACTGCAGGGGAATTCCAGTTACAATGCGCATGCGCAGAAATTGAGGCCCCTTGAAGGTATACATCAGTCAATTGATGCTCACATTTGAAGGCGATACAGTAAAAACATTCCGAGAGTAATAAAATAAAACAAAGAAAGTCAGAAAAATCGACCAATTCACTATACTGCGGCATTAAATTATCGATTAAAAATGGGAACCAAAATAGACGGGTATTTACCTACGATACCGTAGATCAATCAAATGTTTAGCAGCAGTGGCCATACCCGAGTGGTCAGGGCGTACGTTAGACTACCAATTTTGAGACCGTTCTTGTTCTTTTTATTTAAAAGTTGTAAATTATATTAAAAGTTCTTAATTTCTTTTTTTATAATATTACCTGTCCAGTTCTCTCAATACGTTCCGTCATTTTTAGCGTGACGTTGCAAACGTCATTCAAACGTAATAAGACGTAACTGTAATAAGCGTATTACAAATATAGTATTTGTTAAATTCTTGAAATATACTTTTCAAATCATTATCACGCCTTAGAATTATGTTTTAATTTTGAATATATATAACGAAATCGGAAATGTTTGCTTTTACAGAAAGGTAACAACTGTTACAATGAAAGGTCCGGAAAACTACTCGGAATAACTGAGATATTAATGGAATTAATTGCCCCTTTTGAGGCCTCACCTACATTTGTGTTAATGAACGCAAGTGTAATACGAATTATGCATGGCGTTTATGAAGAACCTAGCTTTCTTCTGTGAAAATTTTATGTTTCTACTATTTTTTGTTTGAAAGTTACTGGCAAAACATAGCGATTTCGGTCCGGAAACTACTGGGAAACCAGTATTGTGACAAAAGGCGATTTTATGCGTTCAGAAATATTAAAAAAATATCTATGGGATTGTTCGACGAGCCTTTTGAATAAATATGGTCAAGGCCAACGCTTTATTTCAATATTAGGCTTTAACCAGTGCATAAAGTATATTTGAGACAGAGCCAATTTAAGTATTACATCAGATAAATAAATAAACTCATCATCATCATCACCAAATTTAAAGTGAATGCAAAGTGAAGTGAAGTCTTAATTAGTTACAAACTTCAGTTCAATACAAAAAAAAAGAAACCCGAAAAGACAATTAAAGACATCAAATATTTTATTTAAAAAGTACAAAACCTTTTTTAAAAACATAATAAAACGTTAATGATTAGATAAGCTTTTTTTTCTGCATGACCTGAACTCTGCTAAATACATCAACATTTTATAAACAAATGCAGATACCATTGGCTTCGCCCATCAGTCTATTAGTCTTATAAATATATGCAAATATCATCAACATTTGATATTTGTCTTCATCATTTAAAAATTGTTCGTACATTCCAGCAACGTATCAACTTTTTTCAAAGTAATGCGATGATTTTTTTTAAAGAAAAAGATCCTATAACTGGAGACAGGTGAAGAATTTATATAATCTTTTATCAAGCTTTTGTAAACTGCCTTAAATTTGTACACAGTTGATTTACAAATAAAATCTGAAACCGCAAACATCCTGTACAGAGAATAAAGATAATATCAGATTTCATCAGTAATTTATCATTAACAGTACAGGAGTTTTGCATTTTGTACATTGTATGGTATAACTAAGTGTGAAAAAGTAAATACTGTCTCCAGTTGTGTCTTTATTTCAGATTTGCATAACCACAATTTCGCTGCACGACTCGCTATTTAAGTCTGACATGTATTGAGATACAAAAAGTTTGCCTTTAAGTGCACAAACCGACCACGGACATCTCATCTGCTCGTCACTGTATTCTTTCAAACATTTCCCATCTTTGGTTGCTAGAGAAATAATTTTGTCTTTGTCCCAAGCACACACAAATATTGTGTTTTTACGTAACACAATTCCCTTAAAAGTCCGTTTAGTCTTGTCAGAATAGCACCAAATTGTATTGCCAAATCCATCAAGGCAGGAAATGTGATGGCCGTGGCTAATGAATATTCTATCCCCTTTGTTTGCGATATCAAAATGTGAAATACATTGCACTTTTGTCGGGAAAAGACCTGCGTCACTGCCTGTTTTTACATTCAATATGTGTAGATCCCCATTTTCACAAAGTGTGTACAAATACCCGCTACTGTATTTCATATCAGACAACCAAGAATCACAATCTACATTAAACTCGTTTTCAGCTTCGATACAATTATTATCATTGTTAAACTTCAATATTTTCACTTTACTTGATCGCAGCAACGTAACTGCAAATTTGGAAGAACCCACCGCGACAACACTGTTAGGTTGTGCACATTCAAATTCATCAAGTACGTTGCCAGAAAGAGCTAAGGCTTGAACTACATCATGGCTCGAATCCGTGGCTATAAGAATACCAGAATTTAGCATTGTAAGTCCAGATATATTACAACGGTATTTTTGCGATGAATGATCGTTGGTCTTGACCAGGTTTGCTTCGACACTTTTACATGAACCCTTAAGCGTACATGAGCACGATTTACATCTTTGTCTTGAATCTTTCTTTTTGTCTTTTGTTTTTATTCTTTTTGGTAGATCTGTATTTTCTTTTTCGCCTTCTTTATTTGGTGAGCTAATGAATGGTTCTAGATATGATCTAACCTTAAAAGAAAGTTTTCTCTTCTTTTGAAGTGATGATGTGCTCGTTGCTATTTCCTTTTTAATATCTTTACCGGAGACACTGCTGCTTTTGCTTTCCATACTTGACAAAGAATAAATTGAAACACTATCCGAATTCTTTGTGTGGTCACTGTCCAAACTACCTGAGAAACTAGTGTCATTATTTGAAGCAAATGGCAGACTTTTAAACGCACTATAAGTTGAAGAACTGTCCGACTCGCTTGCCGGATCTTTGTTCAAGCTGCTTGACACACTAGTGGCAACATTGGAAGTAAGCGGTTTACTTTCAAATACACCATGTTTCTTGTTTTCAAGTTTCAGTGCTAAATCAGCAACTGTAAGATCTGCACTAGAAGCGTAACGAGCAAGTCTACAAAGTATCATTTCAAGTTTCTGAAATTCTACCACATATTCGTCCTCTGTTAATGTAGCTTTTCCGAGGTGGGCTAGCTTATTCCTTTTTTTCTTCAACCGAGTAACATCCGCTTCCGGACTGAGATCTCCGTGATTGGGATCTGACCAGATTTTGTTACTGACCTTCATGAATGGATGTATCTGTCGTATTAAGAAAGTAAGCAAAGTTACGTCAAAATGTTCTTTATGAATGATTCCTGATGATGGGTATAACATATCGTACTGGTCTTTTTGAATTTTGCTTCTACCCAAAGCATCCTGTATGTTTTCTTTAGTTTCAGATTCAGCTAAACGTTCAGCAAGTGCTGTACCACCTAGTAGTTTGTCAAGGATGAGTCTTAGTACGTGTTGTCCTTCTTCGTTTATCATCGACATTATCCTGAAATGTCTTTTCTCTCCATCCGAGTAAATATGTGGCGTGGGTGGTTTGCTTAAAGACTGTAATTAAAAAAGGACAATAAAATACCAACCAGTTAGGTCTCCAGAGACAATACATTAATAAGACGTTTAACCAATTGTTAAAAAAAGAGTCAAGGGTTTTATAAATACAAACCTGTTAATAAGATAGTATTACACCTCTTTTCCGTAATAACTACATTATTATTTAACGTTTTTTTTTATTTAGAAATAAAACTTTAATAATAATAAAAATATATGGATATTTGAATTACAAAAAGCTATATTTAACTTACCATGCTTATCCATTCAGTAAATTCCTACACTGTGGGAAAATGCTCATCCGATCGATTTACATGAATGAAAATCCATTACATGGAGTTAAAATTAGTAACAAGCACGCGACTTGCTACAGTGCGTGTGAGCGGAAATAGGATAGGCAGTTTATGAATGAAATAAGCTTATGAACTGAAATATAATTGAAACAAGTACAATAAGACTATAGTGGTAACTTGCCGTATTAACTGCATACATGTGTCTGTAATAAGACGGGTATGTTTTTGGCATTCATACACTTAAGTATTACAATTTGCCAATATCTACGTACATTACACATGTAAAGATCCTATTTGATAAATATTTGTATTTCTTTATTAAATGTAATTAATTTGATACTATAATTACAGCAAAGTAATATGAACGATCTAACTATCAATATCTTTTAGCCTTCGAGTATAAACAATTTTCTCTAACTAAGATTCGGAGTGCAAACATTTAAAACGTTACTACACAACCATGAACATCTAAACGGTCGGCGGGACTTACCCGTTTTTTTATCTCTCTATGCAAACAACGATTGTCAAGGTAATGCGGTAACGATATTAAAAGCAGGAAGATTTGTGATTTTACATGTACTGTAGACGGGTTTGACTTGTAATATTTCATTCAATACTGATCATTTGTCAGATAAAGCGAAAGACCGTAATAACATGCAAGAAAAATCTATTTTATTTACTGTTTTATATTTTCAGTTTTTACTACAAACTTAAAACTGCAAGTCATTCAATTAGAGTATTGTGTTCAGTATACATGGTATTATCTTGGTCATCCTTTTAAGTTTCTACAGTATTCATTACCGTCTTTTGTGTTGCTGTTTCGTGCTTTATAACGTTGACCGTCATGTATTTCAAACCAATGCCCAAGAGATACAGAACATTTATGATTAACAATTTCATATTCAAGCAAAACTGCTAATATAGTGCCATTTTAATGACAAAAGCTACATTCAAACATTGCTTAATTGCATGAAAAGAATTTATCCTAGCAGGTGCGCCAACTCTTCGCGAATCATCTGACTTCATTTTCCGCATTAAGTGTTGCTCATCAAATCGATAGAATCCAGTTAATAGATAGTTAATTCACTAATCAATTCTGAAGGTTTGTCTTTTTCGTTGTATTTCCACAGTTGCAATCCATTTATCTCCCAGATAAACTGGGCATTCTACCATAAATGCACCGTCATGTACGCTTCTGTTGGGGTTGTACCAGAATAAAACTTTACCCTTTAAAATGAAAAACAAAGCACACTTTAAATGTAACTTTGTAGAGATTTACAAAAGGAAAAAATGTAATGCTTCTAACTAATGGCACTATTTCACTGGTTAAACAAATATTCTATTCGGTGTCAAATATTCTGATCGATGTTCGTACAATTTGAGTCATGTTCCATTATGCATGTTATTTAACTTGACTTCAAACGAGAACTATATGGTGGCTGATTTATGCCATTTCGTTTATGCGACAGAACGACAAATGTCCTTCTGGTGCCCCGCCGAACGTTGCCCCGCAAACGTCGCCTCGCCGAATGTCGCCCCGCCGTACGTCGCCTAGCCAAACGTCCCCCCACTGAACGTCATAATGGCACCCCGACAAACGTGGCCCCACCGAACGTGGCCCCGCCTAATGTCGCCACGCCGAACGTCGCCCCGACGACCGTCGCCCCGCCAAGTATATAACATATCTTGAAGTTTTAAAATTACACATCGAGTTACTGATGAATGCACTGTTGAACTGAAAGTCGAGGGATAGGATGAGGGTGGGGAGAAGGGGTGGAGGAGGAGGGGTTAGAGTGAGCAATTTCCACTAGTAACACTTCATAAGGGACTAACAAATATATCATTACTATTAAAATCTAACTGACTTTGTCTCAAACTTGATTAATATTACTTGTATCATGTTATTCCGGAATGCGAAAAGACAACGTTTAGCGGGGCGACGTTCGGCAGGGCGATCTTTGTTGGGCCGACGTTCGGCGGGGCGATATTCGGCTGGGCGACGTTTGTCGGGCCGATGTACTGCGGGGCGACGTTTGTCGGGGCGACATTCGGCTGGGCGACGTTCGGCTGGGCGCTATAACGACATTCGGTTGTGCGACGTTTGTCGAGGCGACATTCTGCGGGGCGCCAAACCGACGTTTGTCGTTCTGTCGCTGCGAAAGAACAATATAACGAAATGGCATAAATCAGCCACTATAGAACACCATGAAAAGCTGGAAAGTCGCCATATGATCTATAAGTGTGTCAGTGTGACTTTAAACCCAACCAAAAAGAAAAGAAAAAAAGAAAAAGAAAGAAATGAACCGCGTGTATAAGAATAGCCATGCACTCTGTAGACTGGAGGATGATTTTAATAAATACTGCAAACGTTTGGAATCTAATACAGGTCATTTTCATTTGATGCCTGATCTTAAGTTAGGAAGATAGGACAAAGATTACGTACAGCTTCAGGACGCACTATTTCTCCAATGTCCGGAAATACTGTGTCTCCCCCTGACTGAACGTCGGTCAGCTGTGTGGAGAATAACATATATTATTAACAACGGATTATAGATGCAATATAATGACTATTACTTGTTCGTAAAGGTACGACATTTTGCTAGGTTTTACATAAACCGAAGGGAATATTATGGCAATAGATAATAATTTTGTAGATTACTACTGAAAATCCTTTTTGCATAAAACGAAGTTTCAAACATACACTTAAGGTAGAAATACGGGTCTTCATTATAAAAACACTTATCAAAATCATCATTTATTTGTAGGAAACTGTACATACACAGATCCTAAAAGATGCGATCAAACTGTCGGTTAAGTCGCTCTTTATCTGCAATATAACACATAGATAAAGTGGTATTGTATATGTTTCAATCCAATTTTATAACTAAATGATATAGTAAACTTGTTAGATTAAGATAGTTTGTCATATTAATCATCGATTGAAGGGAAGTAATCCATTCTCCAATAACACCCAACAAGATTATTTTAGTTACCTGCCTTCATTAAATCTAAGTATAACTTATGTACAAGCAGGCAAATCAAGTTCTAAAATAAATGTACCTGGAGATAGTCGTAAGAGGTTTGCTTAAGCGAAGTCAGTGCTTCAATAAGATTAAATACGTATTCACTTTCTGCAGTCTGCATGACAAATACCCTGAAGATAGAGACAATATCTATTAGTTGTTCTTGTACATGGTTCTAGTTTACATGTACTGCTTGCATTTTCTTTTCGGAGGACCAATATGCCTTTCTTAATTTACGTTTTGAATATAATCATCCTTTTGGCACAAATTCCTTTTTTTTTGTATAACTTGTATATTAATAAAATTTGTAAGTCGCTAACACCCTTCAACAATATCATCAAACTATACGCTGCATAGTTGTTTCATCAACGAATTTCAGTCCAAGGAATATACATATAGTCCATTCAACTTTGCTGAAACCCTTTCATTATAACAACTGACAGTAAAAAACGTTGAGACAAAGATTGTTACAAACAATTATAATCACCCTTTGCCACTGCGTTCTGGATCTGACGTGTGCTGTTCACCCTTCCTTAAGTTTGATGTCTTTACGTGCTGAAGAGAACAATTCAAGAAATGTTGCGGTTAACCTTTCTGAATACGCAGCAAGAGAATAACTTTATTTCTTTACTTTTTGTTATCTTTCCTCTATATGATACATGATAATCGTTGCGACATGCCCAAACTGAATTTAGTGATTTTTACAAGGACAAACAAACGTTGAACGCTTGCTTTCCTGTTAATAGTCCTGCGAAACGCCTGCTGTTTCTCAGTTTCCTTACGAGTTTGTGTACAATATATTACCAAGGGCCCGCTCTGCCTTTCCAAAATACATTATCCAAATCCAGTAAAAAGGAAAAAGCTTTAACATGAAAGGTTGATAAATTTCTTATTCAAATAAAAGATCATCGACACTGACAAGGGCCCTTTAGTAGCAAGTAACAAATCTACTGTTGGTACATCGAACGTCGACATTTAGATGTACGCTGTGACAGTTTAGATATTACTCAGTATGGCATTGTATGAATGAAATATGAGCTGATTGGCTTACCTCCTTTTTAGCCGACTTCATCAGATTGGAAAGAAAACTTTGACTAAATAAATCATGATATATTACGATGTAAGGGTTTAAGGACAGCACCTCGAGTTTTGCCGGACGATAGAGCAGCAATGGGTGTCTGATGTCAGTGTAAGCACAGGATAATTTCCCACTTGGCTTTCGCATATTTCTCTGTGAATTATAGAAGAAAAATATCATCGTCATTTCTTATGTATGCAAGTCCTAATAATATAGTTTAAAAGCAGAAATTTTAGTTAATAGTGATGAAAACGAAAATAGCTGCTTAGTACAGAAGAGCATTAGTGCCAGGTGCGTTTTATTTCTTAACTAGATTTCGAGTTAATAAGTCGAAATTTCGACTTCGTATCTTGCCCTTTTATCCGCAAAATTTGCACGTCTGTCCGTCTGTCAAAGGCCAAAAATGTAATGGACGACTTTTGATTCTTCGAAGTGGAATTATCTATATACACATCCATATATTTTACCAAACATGTAGCGACTTGAACATATACTACCATACATTAATGTATGACCTATCCTAAAGCCTCTAGAGCTACTCCAGATTTCAAACTGTATCCAGGATATATACCTTCATTTACATGTATAGTAATACACTATGTTCAGGTAGTAGGGGCTCGAACTAGGTCGAAAACCTTCATGATATGGTCAAAATAGTTAAATATTCTAAGTTGAATACTTCCTAGTCACCTTCTATGACCTCTCCTCAAAATCTAGATCTGTCTAGGTACCCGATCTTGGTCAAACTCATAACAACACGTTCATGTAGGGTATGTCTATATTTCCTTGCCATATGTGCTCAAACTAGGTCGAATCCCAACCAGACGAAAACATGGTTTAAATAGTGACATTTGTATGAGCAAACGCTGCTCGGTCATCTTAATCATATGACTCTGTAGGGCTACCCGCTGGATACACCTGGTACCTAATCATGGCCAGGACCTATACATCAACGTAAACTATTGTAGTTAGTAACTCGAAATTTCGAGATATGTAACCCGAAATTTCGACTTAGTAACTCAATAAATAACATATACCTGGCACTAATGCTCTTCCGTAGCTTAGTGCTGCGTTGCAACATAATTCACTGACAACGATTTGCTATGGATTATGTATCTCGTTGCTATTTTCAAATCAAGAAAAATCAATGCTAGAAATATGGTTATTATTTTATTGATGGTATTTTACTTTCCAGAGAAGTCTAGTAATTCGGTTGTTTCGTATTCCTATTGTGATATGTATGAATTATAATAATTTCAGAAATTTATAATTGAGCCGTGCCATGAGAAAACCAACATAGTGGGTTTACGACCAACATGGATCCAGACCAGCCAGCGAATCTGCGCAGTCTGGTCAGGATCCATGCTGTTCGCTTTTAAAGCCTATTGGAATTGGAGAAACTGTTAGCGAACAGCATGGATCCTGACAAGACTGCGCGGATGCGCAGGCTGGTCTGGATCTATGCTGGTCGCAAACCCACTATGTTGGTTTTCTCATGACACGGTTCATATAAGAAAATTCAGAAATAATGGATGTATACACACACCATGTCTTCATGAGCACCCTGACAAAGACGTTCGTATTTTGATCCTATTTCGTTATTTTCCACTCCTGTCAATGCCACTGTGTCAAAATTCTCAGTTACTGTTCGTTGTTTCATGTAGTATTTCATTTTCAATTTATGATATCTGCTTCTTGGATCTGAAAGAAGAGAACGCATGGATCGTTTCTTTCTCGGCATAAATCTAAGAGAAAAACCTTGTAGAAGATAAAAAAATAATACAAAGTAAACATTCCACATAGCCAACAGAATATGCGATCAATTTCAATATTGTTCGACAAAAATAATGCATTTTAGTAGCTCTACGACCTATGTAAAACACTGAACAGCTCTTAATATACAAAATAAAGCAATATTAAAGTACATGTCACTATATACTCGTACATGGTCAGTTGTACTTACGCAGGTTGACTACTTGCTTATATAGTCTTACAGCCACTTTTACATCCTTCACCTGAAGTACACATTACACTTTTTGTCACACACTTGTGGATCTTCGTTATATAAACTTTAAGAAGTGTGAATTATCGTAATAAGATTAATGTTTCAATAAAATACTATGCAACTTTGTTTCCACTTCATAATATCGTACATACCATCATGTTTACTGTTTGTGTAGATATTTGGAGAAATCTCATATAACAATTACGGTTTCAAACTATGAGCCGCGCCATGAGAAAACCAACATAGTGGCTTTGCGACCAGCATGGATCCAGACCAGCCTGCGCATCCGCGCAGTCTGGTCAGGATCCATGCTGTTCGCTAACGGTTTCTCTAATTGCAATAGGCTTTGAAAGCGAACAGCATGGACCCTGACCAGACTGCGCGGATGCGCAGGCTGGTCTGGATCCATGCTGGTCGCAAAGCCACTATCTTGGTTTTCTCATGGCGCGGCTCATATATTATTGGGCAGTGTTTTCGAAGTGATCCACTTTCGGAATATCACAGGCAAAGTTTGAAATATGTTTTCTTACCATAAAGGTGATTGCAGCGCCCTTACTCAGTATCTTAGTTTTACTGGTAGTGCTATCTCCATTTGAAACCCTCGTGAGAGCAGCATTCAGCCATTCTCGCGCTACGTCAGTTTTCCGTTTCTGATACGCTGCCGCCATTACATCCTGGCATTCTCTCGCTGTCATTTTATCTGCAGCTGTGCCTGGAAGAATGCCTTCTGCAATATCGTTGGTGTGTAAGCCATACGTGGACTGAAGTTGTAACAGATCATGTATAGTCTCTTCGATGTCCTTCGCATTCACAGTCGGTATGTTGCTTGCAATTCTGTCAATTTCATCACGCTCTATTCAAAGAATTTGATCATTTTATTCCGTAACAGGGTTTTCGCGAAGGCAAGACCGGTGTATAGAAATATATACATCATTTTAGGGTTGTGGTAGGAGCTTCTTAAAAAATCAAGAAAATCAAAACTTTTAAAAAATATTTTTTTAGGATATTTTCCATTTTTTTTTGCATGGAAATATTGCTTTTATGCTAACTAAGATATCATAAACATTCCGTCAACAAATAAGCCAAAATTTAAATTTTAGAACTTTTTTTACGCCAACATAGCCGAAATTCACAATGATAATCCAACATAATCGTTTTTAAGATAAATTCAAAATTAATCAAGATATTTTGAAAATTAAAAAAAAATCCTACTACCACTATCTGAGTCCTTTAAAATGATATATAATCTCAGTGGTATTGTTTAATATTCAGAGCGAAGTCAAGGAAAACATTACTACGGAAAAAGTGGATCAAACAGCAGGTCTTGTTTACTGGCAAACTTATTTACGTGGAAGTAGTTCAGTGCTAGGTTGTGGATGGGTGTCATTCGCCGGCCGCAGGATCGAACCTCACTGAGCATAAGATACACTCCAAACAATCTTCAAAATATTGCGGAAATAAACTGGTACAATCTACAATGCATGTTCTCTAAAACCAGACAAAATTTTGAGAAGATTTCCCTGCATTCATGACAGCAGAACTTTACAGTGCACGTTTTCCCCCTGCATTCATGATAACATAACTCAAAAATACAGTACACGTTTACATGCAAGTAAATCTATTTTAATACGACACGAATATTTGTATGCCATTATAGTGTTTGATCTTTCATTTCGGTTTAAAGGAGTCCGCTTACTTGAAGAAGTATGAGGAAATTCATATCGTAAGCCATCAAACCGTCATAACCCCGGTAACGGTCGGATCAAACATCTTCATTTCTGAAATTTAAGGGCACCACAATCTATAGTAAATAATGCACCAAACAATGCTGGAAAATGAGCAATTGTTTTTTTTATAAAAAATTATTAAGGGATATAACAGGAGTACACAAGTTATGGACGGCGATAGGAAAACGTGACGGACAGACGGTCGGAATGTTGCCTATCATCACCTATCATCTCTACACCTTTGGTAGGAGGGGGAGGGATTAAACGGAGCATGTGTGAAACATTGTTTGTAATTTACCTTTTTCGTACAAGCGTATCTCTTCGATTAGTTTGGTAGCCGTTTCATTGTAGATAACCGAGTGGTTCCTTATAAATCTGTAAGCGTTTAGAGGATGGTGAACTGTAAATTTAGGGTCCATAAGTTCATCTCCAGACAACTCGTGTAACTCAATCACTAACCTGAAGAGAAAGATTATGCAACTACATGGTTGAAATAAATCGACCTCGCCCAAAAATTACAGCTGATGTGCATTCACAAAAGAGCAATACCGTTTATTATTTTTATTTCTCTGATTAATGAAGCCTTTAATTCTCACGGCTTCAGATTTAAAAGTAAGAATAACCTCTTTTATTTAACAGTGAACCAAGTAAATATATTTGCCATAAACATTTATCGGCTATAAAACAGACGGATACCTCAAAGAACTTAGTGTAATATTTTCGACTTACCCTTTAATTTTTCTTAGCCTCTTTTCTTGCTTTGACACAAGTCGTCTGAGTTCAAGTCCATATCCGTCTAGTTGTTCTGTAACTGTGTCCATAATCCGGGACACTTGTGAGCATTGTTTGCACAGTAACAAACCGACCAGCACAAGCAAAATCTCTTGAATTAAACACCATTTTGCTACCTTTCTTAACATTCTAGAAACTTTTTACCTGTTGATCAAATGAAGATAAAATTGTTATTAGTTTTTTTCAAGCTTCGGTACAAAACAACGTCTATATAGTAATTTGTCTTCCGGCTAGGTAGATTTTATATCATATTCAATCTAATTATAATGTTTTCATTATTACAACATATTTAAATTTCATTGGTCTGTGTATATTTGGACACCTTTTTTTCTTTCTCAAATTGAATTTTATCGGTTAGGTGAAATGTGCGAGAACATTGGTTCATTATGTTTCGCTGAGGAATAACTAGTCTGGCTATCGACTAGATAATCTTATTTTTTTTTTTAGAAAAAATAGTTCTTTTTTATATTCTGACTTCATCAGTCTTGGCTCTGATTATCGTATGTTTTTGGAATAAAAGGGACATAATGATACAAAATTTGTATAGCCTCAGGAGTTATCTCCCGTGAACAAAACACAGGGTCTGAACACAGACTAAGGAATTACATCAATGCCTGATAAAAGGATTTTTATGCCATGTTTTTACCGTTGACCGGCAAACCACGCAATAAGTTTATGGTTTGCCGGTCAACGGTAAAAGCTATTTACACTAGATATTTCGGACCTCTGGCAATAGTTTTGACTATTGACCGGTAAGCCACTCATTAAGTGTATAATATTTCGCTAAACATCAGTTGACAGAGCGTCAGATGGATCTCTTTTTTTTTTCATGAGAAATCGATGTTGTCAAGAGTGTGTAACATTTTCTATAGCAATAGATGAAACAAATAGCCACGTGTATGGTCAAATTTATACAAGTACATTTGTACTTTCACTTTTGATTTTAAAATTTTAAATACATGTATAATCCAATACCCACAGTGGTCTTTATGTTATGGCTTTATTGATTATAGATCTACGACAAAATTCTTTTAAACTTACATTCAAATTTGTATTACATATACTTTACGCTATTTATTTAAAGGTTTAAATAACTTATAAAGTATTGGCCGAATGTATTTCCATATAGTTACTAATAAATCAGTATAAATATTTGGTAGGATACTGAAAAGTAGGCTTCAATTATATAATTTTATCACTACAAAAAATGGATATTGTTATTTTCACTACATTACGATATGGCATTAAGCTTGGTCTTTCTCGAAATTGGATTGTGATATCTAAGAGAAGTTTAATAGTGCTTTCCACTCCACAGAAACGTGGTGAAATATATAGAATATGCTGCATACATCATCTTGATGGAAATGTGAAAAGAGAATGTCATGGATCTTAAATGGACTTCAGCTCTTACTATAGACAGGAGTTCCTGAAATAGAAAAAACTATCATGACTGATATAGTAACTGAAATTTAACAAATTATTTCTACACAGTTCGTGACGCCTGCATTTCATTTTCGGACATGTATGCCTACTGTATGTATTTATTTGGAAAAAAAGCTCATTTAAAATCAAAAGGTGTGTCAGATATCATATGACTGCAGTAACAAATAGTCCTACGATTAATACGCTTAAAATCATAAGAAAGTATCCGGTACAAAATTAAAAGCGCGTACAAATTCTATATACATAGTGAATGCATTAGAATCCTTCGGAAGTATTAGTTGTATAAAATGGCTTCCATTGCTCCGATTACATCACAACCAGGTGCTCCATCACATGGACTTGGCATTGAGAGTGCAATTCATCAACAACCTTTGCCTGTTGGTCCCGACGCAAATGGTCACAATGTGGTCACAGAGCAAGCTGGAAAAAGAAAGGACCAAACGTCGTCTGACTCTTGTGGTGGCTGCTATGGATCTCATCATGGTGACTGTGTATGCTGCTTTTGCTGTGTAGGCGACTGCGGGTGTGGAAGAGAAAAATGCTGTTGTTGCATATGTGATCCAGGTGGTTGTTATTACAATACAGTAGACCGATCATGTGATCAAAGTTGTGAGGCATGTTCGAATTCGTGTTGTAGTTGTTTAGCGTGTCAGTGGGAGTGTTGTGACGGCTGCTGTGCCAACTGCAAGAGTACATTTCCGGCGGGAGATAACTGTAATGATACTATATGTCACTGTAATTGCCCTTGCTGTTTATATCTTAAACCGCTGTGTAGCAACGGATGTTACGAGCAGTGTAATAAATGTTGTTGCGGTGAAGTAGATTGTTGTTGCGATGGATGTGGCGACTGTGGCGACTGCGATTGTGCATGTTGTGAATGTTTGGCGTCCTGTTGTGAGTGTCTAGGTGCAGTTGGGGAATGTTTATCCGGTTTTAATATTTGATGAATATTTGACATTCTTTAAGTTAGAAAGATAATTACATCTTTTGTGTGTAATTCCTACGATTCGTTATATAAAATAATTGAGGAAAAACAGCACAAAAAAGTATCAAGTTATTTGAGTGTGAATCTTTAGGGAAATGTTATACTTTCACAAATTTTGTGAACACTAATGGTACTAATATATTCATTAAATAATAGTAACTACTAGTCAGTTAACTAGTCAGATAGTAAATAGTTAGCCACAATGTCAGTAATGTATTAAAAGTTTCTTTTTCGAGAGATTGTTTTGAGTTTAAAATGTCTTCCCTTTATTTTTGAAAAAAAAGTGAATTAAGCATAATGATTTGTATAACTCAAGATGAAAATTTTGACCGTTATAATGAATTTACGATATGGAATCTGCGACCAAACAACGCCGCCGTCAAATTTTCATAACTACTTCTTAAACTGCATGTAATGTGGCAACCGGGAGTATGAATAGTCGAATATACAGCTTAATTGGTCATCTTGGGCAAGTTGTAGAAAAGCTACATATAGTAATATAAATCATCTCCTTTACCAGATATTTTAAAGCGACCTATCCAACCTACTTAACCTAAACCAGTTGCGATGCTTTTCTCTAGTTTCTCTGATTTAATTCAATATACTGACTGACATGGGCTTGGCAGTTTTACTTTTGCGAAGTACTTTGTAATAATTTCATGCAGCAAAAAAAAAAAATCAGCGATGATCGCGACATAGAGAATAATAGGTTACTGTCTTTCAAGAAAGGGTTTCTCAGACAAGGCTAGAAAATTATGGTCCTGGAGAGAGCGATGTTACACCGTATAGAGCTTGCGCCTTATATAGCTCACTCGGTGGTTGACAACGCATACAGCTTACGAAGAGCTGTATCGGTAAGCATGCAACGCATACAGCTTACGAAGAGCTGTATCGGTAAGCATGCAACGCATACAGCTTACGAAGAGCTGTATCGGTAAGCATGCAACAAATACAGCTTACGAAGAGCTGTATCGCTAAGCATGCAACAAATACAGCTTACGTAAGCTGTATGCGTTGGATATACATATATGCTTTTCAGATAGGCTGTCGTATTAACGTATGTAGCTTACATGGTCAGTATAAAACATATTTGTGATCATCATCGTCA
The DNA here is from genome assembly GCF_021730395.1 of Mercenaria mercenaria. Classification (NCBI taxonomy): domain Eukaryota; kingdom Metazoa; phylum Mollusca; class Bivalvia; order Venerida; family Veneridae; genus Mercenaria; species Mercenaria mercenaria. Next base: position 84,736,827 of record NC_069362.1, on the reverse strand, counting down.
TCGTCGTCATCGTTGTCGTAATAGTAGTGCTAGCAGCAGTAGCAGAAGTAGAATTGTAGGAGGAACAGTAGTAGTAGCTGTAGCAGCAGTAGTAGCTGCAGCAGTAGTAGTAGCAGTAGCAACAGTACTAGCAGCAGTAGCAGCAGTAGTAGTAGCAGTAGCAACAGTACTAGCAGCAGTAGCAGCAGTAGTAGTAGCAGTAGCAACAGTACTAGCAGCAGTAGCAGCAGTAGTAGTAGCCATGCCATGAATTCCCAGTCCAATATTACCACTTTATATTTTTGCAGTAGCGGACTGTGGCATGTCTATATCTGCATGTAGTTCTCGTGTGGCTATCGGTGTGCAACATTATCGTGTTCGCATTAACCGTTAATTATAGGCTATAGAATTTATTTTTATCCATCAGTATTCAAGAAATTAGAAGTGTTAAAGACCCACCAGTACCTCGTGGTCTACTTTTTCCTCTCACATGAACTTGGTGCAAATAATCGTGCATACTACTACATTAATTGAATAATATATTTAGACATTAAATACACTGTCTTAGCCCTATATCTGTTACTGTCAAATTGTAAATAGATACTTGTTATTTCTCATTTATTCCTTCATATAAAAAATGTATAATTACCTTCATGGAAATACAAAAGATTACAGTTATTTTGTGGTGTGTCTTTAATGTAACTTAACAATAGCCACTACTGACCTTGACATTTTATAGGAAAAAATACAAGTATATATAACTCTCAAAATATACTAAGCATTTAGAATTGAAGCTCAGATAAGAGCTGGCACTATTAGTGACAAACGCCCCCGAAGTGTGCACAAAACTGCTACAGCTGTCTGCGCAAAATATGCCAGAATAGTTTAGGTATGACTCATTTTGCGGCCAGATTAAACAAGTTCTCCGAAGGTAACCTTGACCTTGAAGCTAGGGTCTGGGTTTTGAGCATGACACACCAGCTCATCATAGGGAAGAATTGTGACAAGTAATTTCTGATGAATGGCAGAGTTATTGACCGCACACAAGAACGATACAATGTTAAGTCTAAGTGTGACTTTTACCTTGAAGCTAGGGGTCTTGAGCTTGTGTCTGACACGTCATTGCCGAGTGGTTAAAGTCGCTGACTTCAAATCACTTGCCCCTCATCGATGTGGGTTCGAGCCCCACTCGAGGCGTTGAATTCCTCATCTGAGGAAGCCATCCAGCTGGCTTCCGTAAGGTCAGTGGTTTTACCCAAGTGCCCGCTCGTAATGAAATAATGCATGGGGGGCACCTGGGTTCTTCCTCCGCCATTAAAGCTGGAAAGTCGCCATATGACCTTTCCGTTAAATAAATAAAAAAAAAAAAAAAAGACACGTCATTTCAATATAGGGACGTTTATGCCATGTAATTTTAAAATCTCTTAATCGATGGAAGAGTTATGGAACGGACAAGAAAGATACCATGTAAACTGTCAACCTCTAAATGTGATCTTGACCTTAGCGCTAGTGGTCTTTTTGTTATGCATGACACGTTTTTACGTTATGGGGAATATTTATGCCAAGGAATTTCGAAATTCCTTGATGAGTGACAGAGTTACCAACCGGACATGAAACAAACCCTATTAAACTTTGACTTGACTTCTAAGTGTAAATTTGATCTTGGAGCTAGTGGTCTGGGTCTTGAGCGTAACACATTGCCTCATTATGGTAAACATTTATGCCAAGTTGTTTCAAAATCTTTCATGGATAACAGAGTTATATACCGGACAAGAAAAAATGTTCTTTTAACCTATGACTTCTAAGTATGACCTTGACCTTTGAGCAAGGAATCTGGGTCTTGCGCATGACATATTGTCTGATTATGGTTACAATTTATGCTAAGGTATTCCAAAATCCCTTCATCGATGGCAGAAATATGGACCAGACACAAAAACAGATCCTATTAACATTTGAACTCTAAGTCTGACCTTGACCTTGGAGCTAGGGTTACTGAGTCTTGCCCATGACACGTCGTCCCATTAAGATAAACATTTATGCTAAGTAATCTCAAAACCTCTTGATGAATTGCAAAGTTACGAACCGGACACGAAACAGACCCTATTAACGTTTGACTTCTAAGTGTTAAATTGACCTTGAAGCTAGGGGTCTGAGTATTACTTAATGTTAATGTTTACGCCAAACTATTTCAAAACTCCTTCATGGATGGCAAAGTTACAGCCCGGACAAGAATTTACAAAATTACGGTCGGACGGACGGACAAGGCGATTTTAATATGCCCATCTTCGAGGCATAACAATCAAAAAACATACTGTAGTATGAATAAGAAGTTATCTGCTGAAACATCATTAAAAGATGGAAGCACTGATGACAAGGCTTATATTGCAGACTCGATTTGATTGAGACCGCATTAGCTGTAGTGCGTTTATTTTATACACTAGTCATCAGTGTACATGTATCTTGATAATTTGCAACCATGCTTTGCACGGAATGTCACGGATCAGAGGGATAGACTGGCTATATTCATCACTACAACCCGGCAAACTGTATGAAATCTAGCAGTAGCGGTAGTAGCAGTAGCAGTAGTAGCAGTAGCAGCAGTAGCAGTAATAGTAGTAGTAGCAGTAGCAGCAGTAGCAGTGGTAGCAGTAGCAGCAGTAGTAGAAGTAGCAGAAGAGGTAGTAGCAGTAGCAACAGTACTAGAAGCTGTAGTAGCAGTAGTAGTAGCAGTAGCAAAAGTAGTAGCTGTAGTAGTAGTAGTAGTAGCAGCAGTAGTAGGAGCAGTAGTAGTAGTAGTAGCAGCAGTAGTAGTAGTAGCTGTAGCAGCAGTAGTAGTAGCAGTAGCAACAGTACTAGAAGCTGTAGTAGCAGTAGTAGTAGCAGTAGCAAAAGTAGTAGCTGTAGTAGTAGTAGTAGTAGCAGCAGTAGTAGGAGCAGTAGTAGTAGTAGTAGCAGCAGTAGTAGTAGTAGCTGTAGCAGCAGTAGTAGTAGCAGTAGCAACAGTACTAGCAGCTGCAGTAGCAGAAGTAGTAGCTGTATTAGTAGTAGTAGTACCAGCAGCAGCAGTAGTAGGAGCAGTAGTAGTAGTAGCAGTAGTAGTAGAAGCATCAGTAGTAGCAGTAGCTGTAGCAGCAGAAGTAGTAGTAGCAGTAGCAACAGCACTAGCAGCTGTAGTAGCAGTAGTAGTAGCAGTAGCAGTAGTAGTAGTAGTAGCAGCAGCAGTAGTAGTAGTAGGAGCAGAAGTAGTAGCAGCAGTAGTAGTAGTAGTAGTAGTAGTAGTAGTAGCTGTAGTAGTAGTGGTAGGAACATTAGTAGCAGTAGTAGCAGCAGCAGTAGTAGCATTAGCAGCAGTAGTAGTAGCAGCAGCAGCAGTAGTGGCAGTTGCAACAGTACTAGCAGCTGTAGTAGCAATAGTGGTAGCATTAGCAGAAGTAGTAGCTGTAATAGTAGTAGTAGCAGCAGTAGGAGGAGCAGTAGTAGTAGCAGTAGCAGCAGCAGCACCAGCAGTAATAGTAGATTTTGACTATGACTTTATGTTTGATGATTACGTTACACATTTGTTTTTTTATTTTTTTTTTTTTTTTTGGTTTGAAACTATGTTTCTAACACATGATAATAAATTTGATAATCACGTGTTCTGGTTTAAAGATTGAAGAAAACAGTAAACCTGTTGCCATGACCCACCCTGTCGTCTGTGTGCATGCTTTACAAGTCCATTTGTTGAAAGCTACATGTCCCAAGATACGCATGTTCGAAAAGAAATGCATGCCCGAATATACATAACCTGGGCGGTAAAGTGCACGTCTGCCGGGACGTCTGCAAATATGCTAGCAAACATTTTGCAAATACAATTTTGATATTTTATATAACGATTGGTGATGAGTATTAGCGATGACGACGCTGATGGTGATTATACTGCTGATGAAGGTGGTGATGAACACGACGCGTATGGTGGTGTTGATAGTTGTGATGATCGTTAGAAAAATAACGATGATTGTGGTTGTGGTTGTTGTAGTGGTGGTGGTGATCATGCTGCGGCAACTACAGTTGCTGCTGCTGCTGATGGTTGTAATGCCGATGAATATAATAATGATTATGATGATGATGTTGTTGACGACGGTGGTGATAACGTAGTGCTCAATAATTATATCGTTGATTCTTGATTATATCCTGTCAAAAATGAGCTATACGAGAGGTGCCCGATTTATTTTTGAACACAAAATAAAACGCAATAATTTTACCAGAAATCTGATTTCATTATAAAAAAAACGAGATCCGTGACGGCTGTATATGAGACGACAGCGTCTAGGCCATGATTCTAAAGTGTTATTTATTGTCTTTTGGTCAAGTTTTTGCTATTCGTCCTTAAGCGCTCATTTAAGACCTCTCAGGGTGTTAATTGTCCGTTCCTGTAGTCTTCGTTTCAGGATCCTCCATATTTCAAAATCCATCGGGGCGGTTCGGGGGACATAGGCATCCATTCCTCAGGCTTTACAAAGTTCACTTTATTGTCAGGATGTGTTTTGAATTATGGCTTTATGCGCTGTCCTGAAAGAAGACCATATTATTTGAACCCTCCGGAAAAAGTCTAGGCCATGATTCTAAAGTTTTATTTATTGCCTTTAGGTCAGGTTTTTGCCATTCGTCCTTAAGCGCTCATTTAAGACCTCTCAGGGTGTTAATTGTCCGTTTCTGTAGTCTCCGTTTCAGGATCCTCCATATTTCAATAGAAATAGATATTCGATATACTGCTCCTTTAGATATACCTAGCTTGGATGCAATCTCCTGATGGGTTAGACTGGCATCAGTTCTTAGAGTCCTTCAAAACAAATATCTCTACTATAAAATCCTCTTTAATCGTAATTTCTTGAAAAAAAATACAATATCGCTTATCTCTGAACTCTGTTGAGATGAGCCTAGAGAGAAAATGGTTTTCTGAGAAAAGAGCAGTGTCAGTATGAAAAAAGAAATTAGCATTATTACAGATTATTTGATCTCAACAGACTTTGTAAGTCTACCGATGGGTCGGCGGATTCACTTTCGAAATACGAGCGACCTGGCGAACAACGTGTTGCCGCTGTAGGCTGTTTTCTGAATATAGCTATACTGTCTCTTGAATTAAACCTCGCTGTAAACCAATATTATCAAGAATATTTTTATTTTTCCCAATGAAATGCTATTTCTGGACACTTCTAAATGAATGGTTAGTCCTCAAAAGACCCAGCACCACATCCTCAATTTTATCCGATATTTTAGGACGTACCATTTTGACAATACTGACATACAGTACATTTATCTCTATATGGACCTAAAACTGGTCTGCCATTGTGTCATTTACGAACAAATATATTTCATTTCCGTCCCCAGTCCATGCACATGTATTTACTTTGTTACTTACAAAACAATATTTTGATGGTATAAAGACTTAAATCAATTTTGTTGTTCTTTCACCTGTCATTTTAATCAGCCCGAGACGAATACCGTCTCAGGGCTAGGAAAATACTACATATATGCATATGATTAGACAATGACACGGTAAGGAAGAAAACGTAGCTGGACATAACCTAATCTTAAAGTCTCTTTCCCGCACGAGTATGAAGTGTACTTGCATTCTGTCACTTTGTCCTCATCATATCGGATAACATTTCGGTGTTACTACTATGGTATCGTATCAAATTTATTTTTTTTTCGGCCGCAGGCCGGTATTGTATTCACCTTTACTTCCCTTAAATATCTGGGGTGAAGGTCATTTAATAGATTAAAACTGTACATTTTGTTTGGTGGATGAAATTTTCCACAGGGTTACGAATGGAATAGATAATATTTTCTTATGTGGTGCGCAGGTGCTCTGAGCTGTATTGTAAGACAGTATAATCCGTTGCAAGACTCCTATGGAAATAACTTAACTTCTGATACGGAGTGATCTCCCGTAAACGATTTACAATCTACTCGTCCCCATTTTGGTCATTTGGTATCCCTTTACGATTTCAAATTGGTCACTTCGTCCCCCACTGTTTGTCAAAGTTTCCTAGATTATGATCAATATAATTATGATGTAAAATATGTGTTCTGTTAAATAAGTTCTAGATAAAAATAACATGAACATTTTACTTTAAAACTACATTTTGTTTTGCATCGTATGTAAACGTGCAGAGTGCATGGACGTTTCTTAGCTTAAAGTGTGCATTGGCTAATGCGGCAGTATACATTTTTAAAGATATTTCTTATTCTAAATAACCGAAGTAACCGAACTCATTAGCTATAGATTTTATCTCAGTTTATTCAGTATAATCTGAGGTTCAACACTGGATTCCTATTTTGACTTTACTCAAAAAACAAATTTGATCTAATTTGTAGAATAATTAATGCCATATGATTTCAAAAAAAAAATGTAATAACAAAGTAGATAATCTTACTTCTCGTTTCTCTCAGTTTATGTAATTTTTCTGTGTGTTAGAAAGATAAAGGCCAAGAAGGAAGTGAAACCAGATAAAGCGGAAGTGATTTCCCTTAACTGTTTACTATATTTGATTAAATTTTAGTTATTCCGCTTCGTTGCTACATTAGCTGAGATTATAATACAGTGTGTTCAACACTTCACTTCAGAAATAACGTGTGCATGTGCAGTTATTGATTAATTTGGAAATAATATTTCAAACATGAAAACTGAAGAATTTGTAGAGATAAGTACGGAAGGCGAAAAACATAATCAACTAAACGACGCTGTCGGTTTTGAAAATAAACCTAATACACAATGTAGAACAGGAAGGGCGGAGACAGACGTAAATGTTGATACTGTCTTGTCTAGCTATTGAAAGTGCAGAATGTACAAGAGAACCAACAACAGAAGCGAAACAAGCTGGCAACGTTCAGGATGAAGGAACTCCATTGCAGCCATTACTTGTCGTATCACAAATCATAGAAGATCAACCGGTTGTAAAGGAGCCACGAGGAAAGACCATAAACACATGTGAAACAGATAAAGCACGTGACTATGATTGTAATAATTATTTTCTCGGTAGTATCGACACTGCGGAAACATCTGACAATGGTGTAGAAGAAGAAGACATTTGTTGCTTGGGACGTTTACCAGGGTGCGGACAAGTGTTTACAGATAAGTGTCGGGGCTTACGTTGCCGTTGTGCCGCTAGAGAGTGCCATTGTTGTGAATACTTAGAGTATGTTTTCTGTGATAAAGAATGCCGAGTAGAAGCAAAAGAACTATTCTGGGAGTGCTGTTGTAATTATTTCATATCTTGTGTTTGTTGTGTACTATGTAGGTGTCTTTGTAATGCCTCTGATGAGTAGTTCGGTCGCGTTTGAATAAGTGGAGAGACGGATTTTTAAAAAGTCAAGGAAGATTTAAGCAGCTATACTATTTAAAGTTTTTTTGTTGTAGTTAAGAGAGTATGTGAACCGACGCATACTTCGCAAGATCCTTTTCATTATGTGAACAAATAAATCGGAAATAGATTACAAACAGATATAGATACAAAAGAGAACATGTTTTAAATATCTGACGGATTAAATAATAAATTTAAAACGATCATATGCCTTTATATCATATGTATAGCTGAGATGAGCAAATATGTGTGAGAACACAAGTTTCAAACAAAGTCAGCCGCAGACGATATGATGCATCAATCATGATTTGTGTGTTAATTTTAGGTTGACTAAGTTTACTTTGCGTGCTTAACTTTTTTGATAATTACTGGAGAGATAATACTATCAATGTTTTAATGTTAGCAAAATATGATAACAAACGTAGAAATTGACTGTTTCTTCTATTTCAAATGATCAAAAATTATCTTATAAATGTGTTAGTATAAATAAATGTTGTTTTTGATTTGTGTTTTTACCTGTCATCGCAAAGACTCACAACTCATGAGTTTAGTAGTCATACTCAGTTTTCATTAATAATTGTATCTACTATAAGTTTACATACTGAAAATTATATAAATAGTTTCCTCCGATGTACTGTTATAGGGATAGAGGACAACATCTCTTGTGGAATTACAAGGAAGTTTGAGGCGTTTGAATTGATTAACAGAAAAAGGGTTAAACTATGGGTATATAATTGAAAACGAAGATGATTCAAAACGTTCTGTTACTGGGACAAAAAATTTAAATGAGAAAATCTACCTAAATAACACATATACCAACCCCTCAAAGTATTTCCCCTTAATAGAAACGCGATATCTGATGTATAAAAGCGTCAGAATAATCTGCCGTTGGTACCGGTTTCAAGTACTGATGGATATCATTCCTAAGGATACTTTCACTTTTATATCGTCGTCAAGACAACATTTTCATGAGGCGAGGAAATAGGACAAAGCCACATGGACTTTTAATAGATAGTTAGATAGTTTTCAACCGTCGCAATTTTTAAATTGTTTAAGCAGGTTTCTGGAACATTGTAATCTAGCCTTCTTCTGATCAAGGGTCAGTAAATGAGGAATCTACCGTGCAGACCTACATGCTTTGTCAGAATAATATGAATTGTTCTTTCTGAAATCCCCAGCCTATAAGCTGACACTTCCACAAAATACCCCCATTTTCCGCGGCAAGATATTTGGCAGCATCTATTTTCTTAGAGGTCAATGGTGTCATCTTCATGGTCATAAAAGCCAGACTTAAATTTCTTGCATACCAGATGGGGATTTCCGGGATTTTTACTGGTGCTGAAAAAATCCATCTTACACCCCGGGGTGTAAGATGATTTTTGTGCTGTAAATGACGTATTACGGACTACTTATATGTAGGAGGTTTATGTAGTAATTTATTTTTATTTCAGAAACGGAATAAAAATCCAATACTTTGACAGTTCTTTTTTGTTATTGATAGTATATTTCTCGATTCAAAACACGTTATATTATCAAACATTCGTAACGTTACGCTACATTACTCCCACATTATACACTAACATACCATTCCATAGGTCAAAATGGCGAACATTGAAAAAAGCTTCTGATGAGCGATTTCATTATTCTGAAATTCTGAAACAACTGACGATTCGGCAATAGATACAGCGGACGAGCCAGAAATGAAAGGAATATTACTGATTAAAATTTCATAGATATTAAAACAAGTTAAAACAAAAGAGAAAAAAAAAATAGAAAAAAAGAAGAAATAAACGTAATGAGATAAAAAAAAAAAAAAGAGAAGACAAACTGAGAATTAAACATAAAGCAGCGTTACATAAAACGTTTTCTTAGAAAATAAACCTCTTGCGAGTTTCGAACTCGTGCTGTTTTATTCTGCTAACACCCCTGAAACTAATACAAAGATGTTCTTTTTAATTATCTTTTATAATAAAGGAACATTTAAATAAATTTTACATACTGAATAAAGTTTAAGAGAGGATATTAACAAGAAACTTCAAGTAGTTCTCACATGGTCTGATGGCCAATCAAACAAAAAAAGGTTTGCCTACCTACCTACCCTATTTTTTTTCAGAGCCGTTAGCGGAAACAAGTAACATTTTTAGGCGATTTGCAGCACAAGAATATGCATGCACCGACCTGTGGGACGTTTTTTCGGGGGTAATATTTGTCACTTAAATGGGGTAAACCATGAACGAAATAACTTTCTTTGTTGGTTCCGTTTCGTTCCGCAAAATACCAATACCCATATAGGTAATGGTATTTAAAGGAACGGAACAGAACATGATAAATTTATTTCTAATACGACTATCAAATACTTCAATTAAGTGAATTAATAATATAATAACGGAACTCCGTATAGTAGTTTTTATTTATAACGGGTGGTTTCGTAATTTTCAAGCCTTATTTTAACATATTATTATTGTAACAATTTGCGTTGGGGGTCAGGTCATGGATGATTTGCAGCAAAAGAATGTGTATTTGAATTTGTACTAAGTATATTTACTTAGTATGCTTTCAGTTGTGTACTTTTGTTTCTTACTATATTCTGGAGTGTGATGTTTGGTGCAGGTCTTAAGAAGACGTACATAATGCTCTGGTTTTAGTTGTTTTAAACCTTGATGGGCTTCCCTAGTCGTTGAAGAGTTAGCTCCCTTATATAGTTTCGACGCCATTTGTTTTGCTATACTGGGCAAATTTAGTCCATTTATGCGGCCCTATATGTAAGTAATGACCCTTTTGTTTTTCTACAATGAAATATGCATGTTTACGTTTACAGGATAATTAAAACGAGCAAATTTCTGCATTATTAGATGCTATATTTTGGGTGTTTAATTTACATTTCTTTGCTAAAAGCTTACTAAAATGGTGCAAAGAAGTATAAAATACTCTTTGAATGCTGACTGAAGTACACAAAAAACATACCAATCACAAATATAAGATTCACAAAAAATAAGTCATTACAATTTACAAATATACTTGTAATAATACAAACCCTTTAGTCTGTTAAGCACAGTAATTTAACACCGAATCTTTTAAAACAGCACCATTCAATCTCTAGTAGGCTAACATTTAGTGCATTATGACCTAATGACCTGGACCGATTTATATACCGTACGGTACAGAGTTTAGCTAGGAATAATAATATAATGCGATATAGCGTCTAATAATGCAGAAATTTGCTCATCTTAATTTACCTTTAAACATAAAACATGCACATTTTATAGTGGAAAAACAAAAAGAAACATAACTTACACCAAGGGGTCACATAAATGGACTAAATTACTAAAAATAAACTCGCCGATGTTAGCATTACAAATGACGTGAAACTATTTAAGGGAGCTAACTCTTTAACGACTAGTCAAGCCCATCAAGGTTCAAAATAACTAAAACAGTTTTCCATACTTAGCACTATGTAGGGCCTCTTAAGACCTGCACCAAACATTACAATATGTCCTTTTCAGGGGTAAGACTTTGTAGACAGTACTGGAAAATTAGAGCCAGTCATTGTAATGACGTGGGGGATGAATGTGGGATCTTTTCTTTGATGGTTCCGTTCCGTTCCGCAAGGTACAATTAGCCATATAGGTAATGGTATTTTGCGGAACGGAACGGAACAAGAAATATTTTACTTGATATGATTTCAGCTTGCACCACAGACAACCAACTGACTAGTTTCATGCACTACTTCTGCAGCAAATACGTTTTGCAAGCATTGGCACACATTCTCAGTTTCTAAATTTGTAGATAGTACATAGAATCTGAGTAAGAAGTATACACCTACAAACTGTAAGTGAAAAGAAGAACTGTCCGGCTGTAATCTTCAAGTAATGATTATATCTGACACATTTCGATTTAACTTCTGTTGATATTTGTAACTTATTCAGACTAGTCATTTCTACATTAAATGCAGCTGAGCTTTATTCCTGACTTGGTTCCGTTCCGTTCCGCAAACTACCATTAGCTAAATAGGAACGGAACGTAACAAGAAATATTTTACTTGATGTGATTTCAGCTTGTACCACAGACAACCAACTGACTAGTTTCAAGCACTGCATCTGCAACAAATACGTTTTGCAAGCATTTGCACCCATTCTCAGTTTCTAATTTTTTTAGATAGTACATAGAATCCGAGTAACAAGTATACACCTACAATCTGTAAGTGAAAAGAAGAACTGTCAGGCTGTAATTTTCAAGTAATGATTACATCTGACACATTACGATTTAACTTCTGGTGATGTTTATAACATATTCAGATAAGTCATTTCTACATAAGATGCAGCAGAGCTTTATTCCTGACTTGGTTCCGTTCCGTTTCGTTCCGTTCCGCAAAGTACCATTAGCTATATAGGTAATGGTATTTTGCGGAACGGAACGGAACAAGAAATATTTAACTTGATGTGATTTTAGCTTGCACCACAGACAACCAACTGACTATATTCATGCACTGTTTCTGCAGCAAATACGTTTTGCAAGCATTGGCACACATTCTCAGTTTCTCAATTTGTAGATAGTACATAGAATCTGAGTAACAAGTATACACCTACAAACTGTAAGTGAAAAGAAGACCTGTCTGGCTGTAATCATCAAGTAATGATTACATCTGACACATTTCGATTTAACTTCTGGTGATGTTTATAACATATTCAGATTAGTCATTTCTACATTAAATGCAGCTGAGCTTTATTCCTGACTTGGTTCCGTTCCGTTCCGTAAAGTACCATTAGCTATATGGGTAATGGTATTTTGCGGAACGGAACGGAACAAGAAATATTTCACTTGATGTGATTTCAGCTTGTACCACAGACAACCAGCTGACTAGTTTCGTGCACTGCTTCTGCAGCAAGTACGTTTAGCAAGCATTTGCACCCATTTTCAGTTTCTAATTTTGTAGACAGTACATAGAATCAGAGTAATAAGTATACACCTACAATCTGTAAGTGATAAGAAGAATGATCTTGCTGTCATCTTCAAGTAATGATTACATCTGACACATTATGATTTGACTTCTGTTAATGTTTATAACATATTCAGACTAGTCAGTTCTACATTAGATGCAGCTGAGCTTTATTCCTGACTTGGTTCCGTTCCGTTCCGCAAACTACCATTAGCTACATAGGTAATGTATTTTGCGGAAAGGAACGGAACAAGAAATAGTTTTGCTGATAATTGACGGATCTTTGAGAATAGTTGGTTTGTTTTGTTTGTATCTTAAACTAAGTAAGAAACTTACTTATGGACATATGTTGTTTAAAAAATATAATAGTTTTTTATCTATTGCTGCTTATCGATCGTATAAATGTTAAACTGACGTTATAATTACATATGTTATGATTTACTATATGACGTTGCGTACGTTGTTGGCGAACATCGGAAATTTTTCAGTTTCGTTCACTTCAATGTTTCATGAAATTCGTTTTAGAAATACAATTGTTTATCTTCTTATATCACAAGAAAGGCAAAACAATCTCCCTGTTAGTAAATATGATCGCATTTACGTTTAACAATTAGTAAAAATTTAATTCGACATAGAATCATAGAAAACAACACTAAAACGTCATGTAAGATGTAATAGAATTCACCAATGCGCATTATTTAACGGCTTGGTAAATTCATAAAATTATTTTTTCCTTCAAATAAGAAGACTCGGTGACGTGACGTTAACTATATTTGACGTCAATATTGCAGTCATTTGCTGTTCAATACTTCCTGTAACAAACAGGAAGCAAAAGACAGATCCAACTTAAAACGTAAGATTTAATGTCTTCCTCCGACAGGATTTGTTAAAATTTCTGTATTTTCTTTAACTATTGTATGCTTTCTATAATATTTATTTTGATAAAAAGTACATAAATTCTACTTTTGAATTAGTAAGTTTTTGTCGTATATTGACATTGATAATGGCGTTTAATATATGTATACTTTAATCTAGCCGCGATGTCACACGTGTCCAAAAGTGCAAAAAAAAAATTACGAAGTTGTTACGTGCCGAAATATTTAAAGAAATATGTATTTGTTTACAAAACAGCGACTATCGTCTGAAAGTACATACAATTGTCTGCAAATTGATATGCATAAGGCTTACGTTGAATATGAATTAAATTTAACACCTGAAAATTGGAAAATCTAGCCGAGATGTCACAGCCGTGAAATTGATGTAACGTCGACGTTACGTTTGAAAACTAAATAATGTATATGTATTACAATTGTATCTGAACACCGCAATATAATTCACTGTCTGATAAATAATTGTATTGAATAAATATTATATAGTACATCTATATCAAATATTTCCTTAAATATCAAAACGACATGATTTATGAAAACTGTAGTCCAACCACCCCAAGTAATCCTTTAACGTCTAAACGGCTAAAAACGACGATAACGTCAGTTACGCTAATGTACGCCAACAATGAGCGTAACGTCATATGTAAATTAGTAACGTGATACTTAAAATATACATTATTTTCACAACGTACGTAAATGCATGTATGTTGATAATAGTTAATCTGTGTATCTTCTATTATGGGTCATTTCTTTCAGAGTCTAATACGATATTATCTCGAGTAGCTGTCGATAATCCTCTGGAGAATCTTTTTCGTTATCTTTGAAGAATATTTTGCCATTTCTAAGCAAATTAATCGGATAAAATACCACCCAAACATCCACAGACACACCCACATATACCCCCAAACACATCCCCGCAACCATCACAGCATCCGCTACAAAAATCAAAGAGCCCTGAACAATCACAGTCACAGTCCCCACAGAATGAACAACAGCCGCTGCACGAATCCCCACAGCAGTCTGGGCATGAATCCCCGCAACACGTGCACAAATCATTATCCGTGTCCTCCACATCGCATCGACAACATGAAATTTTCCTGCATATGTAGTTACAACACATACACCGGATAACATCTTGTATAAAATCGTTACAACCGATAAGACAAGCATAACAAAATATGTCGTCAGCATCCTCGCCGTGTCTGTTTCTTCTGCGCTTCTTACGTTTATTTACAGTGTCAAACTGTTGAGGCTGAACGAACAAAACCGATGAAGTTTGCAACGGTGTTTCTAGGTCACTGTTCGGGTTCATTTCGTCTTCCTCGTTTGGAGTATTTTTCAAATCTGATGTAGGTTGTTGTAAAACAATATTCTCATTACAGTTCACATTTGTATCCAATTGTACCTCACTTAAATTTCCAAATGATTCAACTTTTTCACTGTTATCTTTCTCCATTATGTGCCTTTTACTTTATAACTAAAATAGATTTATGTATACACCCAATCTGACTAAAGTACATATTAAAGATCAAGTACTTTAGTCAGATTGGTATACACCTTCATTCATTGTAAAAATAGTTGGCCACGCACTAATTCGTGTCATAGCAGGTACGAGCACCTGCTGGCGATCGCTATTGATTAGATTTTTAAAATTCAGAATAATTGCCACATGTTCAAATGGTATACATGTAACTATTGATTAGAATGACAAATTCTTTTCTTATTACTGAAGAAATTACGTTAAGATGATTTTAGCTGGAATGATTCACAAATGTGGTTTATGTCTATTTATACGAATGTAGTAACACTATTTATTAAGTATGTGGTGTGTACTTTAAACAAATTTAATGCTCATCAAAAATATAACGCTGTGCTTAATGGGTCAAACATTTACTTCACCTCGATTTGTTATCAGAAAGTGACGTACCCCCTAAATTCACTTAAGGAAAGGCAAGTTTGTTTCTTTACTGAGGCGACAGTTTCCGAGTGCAGCTACTCAAGGGCGCATATATTGCATCAGCCGTTCACACGGTGAAAGACTGCTTACTAAAGCAAGCAAAGTGCCATCCGGAGGCCAACACAACATGCATGTCAGCTATAACCTAAGTTAAGACTGCGGACTGCAATCCCAGAAACAGAATGCACCGTTTGTGTGAATAGTTCGTGCGAATATTTAACAAAAATCCTACGAATATTTCACATATTTGTGAAATAATATTTCACATATTTGTGAAATTTACGTTTCACATCTGTACCTCTAATAAAGCAAAAACGGATATTTCACCTACCAAAACAGAACAAAAAATGCACTAAAAGATTCAGAACAGAGAAAAATAAAATAGAATAGAATTTCCAATAATGATATCTTTCGGACGCATGAAAGTCTCTCACCCCCCCCCCCCCCCCCCCCCCCCCCCCCCACACACACACACACACATTCCCGATACTTCGTACGCTTGCATCCCCCTCCCAAACACGCAAACACTATTCTTTCTAAACGCCATTTCCTGTAAATATGGAGCCTCAAATTTATTCTTAATAATGGAGAGTGACTTTGTATAATCAAAGTGGACGATATGCGAAGATATATGGCGATACACGAAAGTGCGAATCGCAAAGCGTGAAGACCGGATGGCGTTGAGCAAATGTGCAGTAGGTGTAGCCGTCGTACCAGGATGAGACAAGATGTCGCGCAAATAACCCACGTCATAAGCTGAACTCAGTTTATGTTTGAAAATATCAAGACAAGTCGGACGTTGTACTAATTAATGGTTAACTATGGTGGCATATTTCTGCCGTAAGATAACCGGAAAAGGTTCACCGTAACGGAACAGATTCGCGTTGGCTAAATAAATATCGAGAAAACTTTCTCAGTAAGACAAATCTTTTTTGACAACACTTCATTTTTTTTTTTATCTTTTGATCTGCATTTTTCTTAAAGAATATCTCATATGGACAAAGTCTGAGTGGATATTTTTTATCAGGAAAAGTTTATGACGTTATATGCTGCTTCCAGTAATTATTTTATTAGTAAACTATGAAAAATGTTTACATTTCCATTTAATTACTAGAAAATTATACATTAAGATATATTTCATGTGATGTAAGGACAAGCGTTTTAGCCGTGTTGAAGATAAACAATTTATTTCCACTTCAAAATGTCTTTAGATATAATAAAACAGTCACGTTTAAGTAGATTTTTCTGATCATTGGGATTAATCCTCTTTATTGTCATTTAAACTTGAGCAATGTACAAAATCCCACAGACACTTGGGGTTCGGACCTCCACACACCCCATCCTCCTACGCCCCTGGTTAAGTTTAGCCAATATATTCAAGTTAGCATTTTACCATGTATTGAGCATAGGTGACGATCATAAAACGCATTTTGTAACATTTCAGCGTGTTTTTAAAAAATGCATTTTTACCATCAATGCTCTCAATATTACAAGATATATGAAACATCTCACGAACACTAGAGAAACAATAGCCAGTTAAACGTTTAAATGAACCCCTACCAATGAATCACTGGTATCAATCGTCAGATCTGTTACCATTCTGTCAAATGACACCGGTCCCGACAACTGTCGTTTGTATTCCGACGAGAAATCAATAAATAATATAAATCAATCTATCTAAATTCTATGGAACACTTCCTTGCGAATAGATCCCTGCTTTGAACTGCGCAAATCGTTGCCGGGTACCAAAATTGATACCGTTTCGACTGCATTATCCCGGATTATCGCTTCACCACGTGTTACACGAGGTTTGTTTACATAAAGAAGTGATGATCTGGTTTAAGGTTTCGATGGAGGCCTTGAGAAACAAAAATCAAACAACACCAAATCATAGAAAGAAAGAGTTGTTTGACATGAAAATTGAACAGCATGTAAAACATGTATATTACTTTACGAAACAAGTGTCAGTATACTGATATAAACATTGAATTCCGGAAAAGGGCTGCCTAAAGGGGCTCCACTTCCGGACAGTTAAACGCCTTTAAAAACTCACCATTTTCAAAGAACTGTTACACATGTTTGTTTTGATGCATTTGCAATAGCGTGCGAGTGGTAAAATTTCACGTAACAAGGTGGAACATAGTTTTCAGCAATTGTTTATCTTTTTTTCTTTACAAATGGCATTCATTTTCAAAAGGAGACAACTTTTTCTCAAAGATTACTTAAAATAATCGGAAAAAGTTGTTTCCCTTTGAAAATGAATGTCATTTGTACTTAAAATAATCGGGAACAGTTGTCTCCCATTGAAAATGAATGCCATTTGTAAATAAATAAAGATAAACAATTGCTGAAAACTGTGTTCCACCTTGTTATGCGAAATTTCACCACTCGCACGCTATTGCAAATGCATCAAAACGAACATGTGTAACTGTTCTTTGAAAATGGTGAGTTTTTAAAGGCGTTTAACTGTCCGGAAGTGGAGCCCCTTTAGGCAGCTCTTTTCCGGAATTCAATGTTTATATCAGTATACTGACACTTGTTTCGTAAAGTAATATACATGTTTTACATGCTGTTCAATTTTCATGTCAAACAACTCTTTCTTTCCATGATTTGGTGTTGTTTGATTTTTGTTTCTCAAGGCCTCCATCGAAACCTTAACATAGTATGATAGATATCACAAGAATTAAGTAATCATGCAGCGCATTTTGAACAACAGATACCAATGTGATTTTAATGTTGTATTTGGACCTGAGCCTTCTGAGAGGACGCAGAATCAGGATAGAGTTGTGTATGCCCCTTACAATGCCTACTCACCGGGGAATATGGAAACCTTTCCGTACAATAATTACAGATATCACGGTGGAGCTAATAATGTACTCCATTCGCAGCCTGTCCTGATCATGCCGAGACAGGATGTTGTAAACACACACAACCAAGACGCATACGGAGGAGTACAAGGTCAGCCTGCCAAAGCTGTGTCCGTACAACCTCAAGTACAGAACCAAGTACAGACGGGATTTCATCTGAATATAACAGCAGACGGTAGGAAAACAGACGATAAAAATGAATGCTGTGATTGCTGTGAATCGGATTGTTGTGATTGTTGTGACTGTTGTGGAGGTTGTTGTTTATGTTGTAAAGCGTGTTCCTGCTGTTGTCAATTTTTTTGTTGTTAGTTTTTTGTGATGTATTGTAAATTATTGTTGCGAGAGCTGAAACAAACAAACAAACAAACAATCAAACAAAACCTGTACACAGTTTTAAAGAAATGCCACGAAGAAGTAGTTGTAGGCGCATTTAAACTACATATCCTTTGAAACAGCCTGAAATTAAGATGACAAAGATATCTTGTGTTTACGTTTTACACTCCTGCTTGTGTATAACGTACTTTAACATTATATGACGCACAATTTTGAGGATGTGTGTTGTGTTGAAATGCTTTCACCATATTATTTTTGTGCGTTTTCATAGCAAATGCATACTGTTGAACAATGATAATTAATTTGTGCCATTTTTTCATTAAGATTAATATTGCTGAGCGATGTACCCTGAAATTACGAAAGGCGAACTTGGAATCATAGACTAACGGTGCAAAGTGGAAAAGGTAAAGAAAAAGTATAGAGGAACTAATTAAGCAGAGACACTGAAATAATACCCGTCAATTTCATGTTTAGTATGAACAGAACAGAACAAAAAGTTTATTTAACACTACACGTACATTGTTAAACATACATATAATTTTACGTAATACGATTCTTTTTATTGGTAGGGAATGGTCGAATGGAAGTGCCGACAGGATGGAACAGTGGAATAAATCATTAATTTTACTACTGTTTGATCCATCTTTTCTGCAACATGGGTTTTCCTTGTTTTCTGTTGATACATGAAACAAAAACCAACCGTATTTTGCATCATTCTGAAAGTGTCGGAGTGTGTTGATTATAATAAGATGTTGCTAATCAAAAACAATAACTTACTTTTTATTCATTTCGTCGAAAATATCAATGTGTGATTTTCGGACAATTTTACAATAATATTTCAAAGAACGATCACTTTTATATATAATGAAGACGGTTATAGCGAATTTCCGCTAGTATGGAACACTTTCAAATGTCTCGATATCATTAATTTTGACTACTTCAAATGCAGTTATAACAGGTTACTTGACTTTAAACACTTATAGTCGACGCTTATAGTTATCCTCAACGACAGTAAAACAGTTTTCACTTGCCCACGGATAAACAGTGAAGAATTACTGTAATATCTAGTTTACAGACATCGTCCAAAGTGTATCCAAACTGGGACGTCTGAAGTGTATCAAAATTGACACGTATCGTATAGTTAGGAAATAAATCTAAATGTGAAGACTATATTGTAAATTGTTTGACGAAATTTATATATTATATCTGGATCATCCTGTTGACTTGTAGGCCCAATAGGTCGGGTGCCATATTTTTCAATTATATGCAATGTGGTATTATTCATGCACATGTCACAATAATAAACGATATGTATGACAGCGAGTCATGTAGGTACAATAGTACTAAATACTAGTAGGTAATCAAACAGCACTTCCGGGCTCTAGTCGGATAAAGGCAGAAAGAACGACTCCTCCATATATGCCCAGTTAAAGTGGCATTTTTATGTAAGCCAGGTCCTGTTTTTATTTCATTGTGGACATATACCTGACATCTTGGTAGCATTTCAAGGAGATGTTTTGCATTTAAAGAAATGTAAACAAGCCTTAGTACGCATGTGTTTATACTAACATTTTAGCTGTCAGTTTGGAAGATATTCCATAGTGTTGACCTGTCAGACAAAAAAAAATCACTCTTAGAAGATATATGACCCCTACCTTTCTTGGTGTTCTTTTATTTCAAACAGTGCATATCTAGAGCCTAAATATTACCCATTCATAGCCACCAGATTTGAAAGTTTGTATAGTTATCAGAGTTTATGTGTTATTTGTTTGTAAATTTGAGTAAAAAATAGAAAAACAGGGCAAACATAAGCTCCAAGTAGGAGAAATGGTTAGAACTTAGAAGTTATGTGCGACAACTATTTTTGAGGAAAATTGCGGAGCGACACGTACGCGTTCCGGAAATTCCATAAAACCTTGAAAAATGATTTTATCATACTGAAATTTGGTATTTTTCATGCATTTAAGCTACTATTACTACACAAATGATATATTTCATCTTTTAAATTATATAAATACAAGTACAAACAAAAATTGGCGAAGCATATCAAAGATGCATGTTTCACACAATTATAAAATGTATCCGTGAGGGAAATCTAAAACAACGAAAGTAATTATGCGAAAGACATCTTGACGACAGCTCCAGCTACATTAATTTCATTTTAATTCCCTTTTTACTTTTTCTTAAATATTTTGAACAGACTATGATTCTACGGAACTAGATGATGACTACTGTTTTAATTGAATTTCATAGGTACACTGTTTTCAGAGATTTTAGATCCCTGGTATCTTGTATTAAACTTATGTATCATCTTTAACATTACACCTATGTGTAAGTGATGCACTCGCATGCACTTTTGCAACTTTTTGGTACGAATAGTCTCGGGATTTTTCTCCATGAATTTTAGCACTTTTAATATAAGTTTTGTTTCCATAGTGAAACAGTTTGTACAAATGATAAAATGTGAACATTTGCCGTGATGTGAACAGGTCACTACGAATATTTGTAGTCAATGAATATAAATCGTGTCTATTCAATTCAATTAAAATTTATTCAGGCATAAGATCATAAAACATTAAATAAAACTAATGCATTAAAATATATGTATACAATAGCCCATATAGATGTTTTGATAGAATATAATATACATGTTAAAACAGATTTCTACTTCATAATTGGTACATGAAAGATTACGTCAGTATATTTTATGATTTACTAAGTAGAAAAAGGTATGATCTTAATACCTGGGATGACCCATCAAAGTAAAATTAATTATTTATTTCCAATGGGGTCCCATGGTGTCAATAATTATTTATTTCCAATGGGGTCCCATGGTGTCAATAATTATTTATTTCCAATGGGGTCCCATGGTGTCATTAATTATTTATTTCCAATGGGGTCCCATGGTGTCATTAATTATGAGAATGCATGAAAACGGCCTTGAACACGAAATTTCCCAGTTTTGCAAGTTCAAGAAAACCAATAAGCTTTGAACTGGGTCCGGAATTTCCTCAAACTAACGTGTATATCATTTATTATATACTTTTATAAATATCTGTCAAAATACGGCTTCAAAAATATGGCTTGTATTGCACAAGTAAATATGAAAAGGCAGAACATTTCCGTATTGTTTTATTATTTTGTTGGTTTTAACGTCGCACCGTCACAATTATAGGTCATATGGCGTCTTTCCAGCTTTGATTGCGAAGGAAGACCCCAGGTGCCCCTCCGTGCATTATTGTATCACGAGCGGACACCTGGTTAAAACCACCGACCTTCCTTCAAGCCAGCTGGTTGGCTTCCTCACATGAGGAATTCAACGCCCCGAGTGAGGCTCGAACCCACATCGATGAGGGTCAAGTGATTTGAAGTTGGCGACCTTAACCGCCCCCTTATACCGTTGCCGGATTTCTTTTATTCAATATGCATGACTTGACACGGTTCTATAAATAGAGCACACAAAAACGTCTCTCATTTCTATTTAAACATCGACAAACATTGAATCATTCCAAAACAAAACTACAAACAAAAAGGTTGACGTATGTAATAAAAGGGTCATTACAACAGTAGCTATATCTGATATTTTGTATACGGCTCTCGTGGATTTTGCAAGGACGGATCACACACGGTACTTGCGCGCCTCATGAGATCCGATCTTGCAAAATCCACACTCGTGCCGAATACAGCATCCCAGATCGAGATTCTGTTATAATAACCCTTATGATACACTATTTTCACCGAAACGTTATACACCGTACTTTTTGTCAATTACGCGCGTAAAAAAAGAAACCAACTTGGCAAGGGAGGTAAAAACATCCCACACTCGATGCAAATGCAATTTCTTTTGTAAGCCATTATCCAAAGGATAAGCAATCTAACGAAAGTTTATTTCATAAAAAATATCATGCAGTAAATATTTACCTTATGAATTGATGATACATCTCGTAATCTCGATTGTTGTTGTCAGGGAAACGCATACTTAAGGCTGTTTGAGAAAGTATGTGTATTTGTGCAAAATAATGTGCAATTTGTTCATTCCGCCACATTGCATCCTATTTAATGAAGTTGCGAAATTCAAAGATGCAAAACACTTTAATGGCTTGATTAAATCTTCCTTTTCACTTAAATTGGATTTGTGACTGATCTTCGAAAAAACACGTAATGTAAATGGGCAAAAACAGAAATAAATTTAGAAGAAATTCATGACTCATTAACATTAGTAATAATTTTTAAACATCAGATAAACATAATATATAAGTATAAACTGCATGCAGAATCGTTGTGCTGTTACGGCGGTGATCAAATGACTTTAACATGTACTCTCGTTTCTCAACGCTGTTGGTTTACACTTTGTAGCTAGCTAGCTAACTAACCTTTTTAGATCAGTGCTTACACCTTAAAGAGAAATCAGAATTCTTTGCAATTATACATGTTTTAATTTATATAACAACATTACGTAAAACGTTATTGTTGAGTATTTTGGTGTATTTTTCTGATCCATTTCCTACTGACCAATGTACAAGCTGACCCGAGGTCTTTAGATAACAATGGTTAGATCAAACGCAACATAATTGATCGATTTCATGATAAAAACGATATATCACATTCGTTTCATCTAGCCGCGATCTCCTATGTTTGCCTACACTTAGTACTTCTTGCTACCCCAAGTAGATTATGATCTATAGGTAAGGCTATACAAATAATACATCACCATATCAGTAAGAATAAGTAACATTGATCTTAATAAAACATGAGAACTGTCAGATATAATAACTAGAAAGATGCTACAGAAATGTGGATTATGGCAAATGAAATCTGTTCATCTTCTTTATCATGAAAATACCTGGATTTGTTAGCAGGATAATTCTTGTAAAATATTGCAGTAATTAAGACTTTTTTTCATCTATGTAAATTTCTGTGGGTGGTTGCCATTATTATGCAGCCAAAGTATTTTCTATCTACATTCTGTTCGATTTAAACAAGATATTCGTATTAAGCGTCTGTCAACAGTGCTGGCTTTTTACATTCTTAGGGGAGGGGGGGGGGGGGGGGGGGGGAAATAAATGCACATTAACGACCCGACTTACTCGCAGTGTCGGTCTAATCAGGACTCAACAGACACGGAAAAATTGTTTTATTGCTAGTCAATATATTTTCTACAAGTTCCCTCCTCAGTCTCTTTTTTATTATCTGTACCGTAAAACTGGGAAAAGAGTTGGCACTTACTTGAAACTAATTTTAACACTGTTGCCAAAATATTTCTGGAAAATTAGTATCTGGAACATTTTCGCTATTCTTGAACTACTGCCATTCTAAAAAGCACTTAAATGAAAAAACATAAAAATTGTTTATTATTAGTTAATATAATTATATATTCCTACAAGTTCGTTTGTCTATCGTTTTTAATTGCTTTACAGTAAAACACGGTTCTTACTAAAACCTAATATCAACATTGTTACAAACATATTTCTGAGAAACATTTCATCTTCATAATTATTACAATATGATTCCTTCCGATGACAATTAATGAATTATACATTACGATATACGAAATAAAAGTTGAAAACACATCTCTTTAAAATGCTTACAAAAAGCTGATTAATAACGTGTTGAGTCAAACTCAATGATATTGACAACAATTTATGAAATTTATGACAATGACAACAATTTATGACGATGAAAATTCGCAGAAATCTGAGCAGAACTAACATATTGTTTGGCTTGTGTTCATATTTCAAACCCCCCAAACAACCATGATATAATGCAAAAAAGGTTCACTTTTATAAACACCTATCTCATAATGAAGTGTTTTCGTATTCTGTAATAAACTGCAAGCTGCTGTAACTGTAAGAATGCGTAGCATTTGCCGGATAGCAAATATAACTACTCTGCACAGCTCATTAACACCCCTCACAATAATAACAGTGTTATCCAGCCATGCGTGAAATAATTATCAGCGTATACACATTATTTGAAATTTCATATTTCTATCAGTTTTTTCAAAGTGTCCAACGATGTTTTATTCAATAGAATCAAATTACATGTCTTTCTTTAAGAAAAGCACCTAATTCAAACACATCTGCAATTTCAAAAGCTCTCACGTCCAGTCAAACACACAGATATCCGTCACTGCAAAAGTTAATGATACGAAAACAAATTCCTTTTGGTAGATTTCCATAATGTGGGTAGATATACCTCATTCGTGGAAATACGTTAATTTCTCTGCTAAACGGACACACTAGGCATGAATATTAAATAAATATTCTTTTTTTGTCTGTTGTAAGCTAAGGTCTTCCAAATGTTAATTAATAAATATTTTATATGTGATAGACAAAACTTACAAAGATGAATTTTGGAGACGTTTTCTAATTATGAGAGGGAATATTTCACGCTCAGTGATTGGAGAGGTGTTTGGTTTTTTTCGGCCAGAATTTCATCAAGGTTAAAGTCTGAAGTTAAGACATACTTTTAAATGCCAAAGGATCATTTTACTCTGTCATTGTTAAATTTCAAAAGATTGTAATGGAACGAAGCATGAACGAGCAATCTGAATACATAAACCGTTCTGCAAAATTTCATCAGTATAAATTTGCTATGAACAAGGTTATGACAATTTCAATATTTGTCATTCTTGAGTCTAAGTCTAAACGTTATTGAATACGGGTCCTAGAGATTTAACAAATCTGAAAGTCAAATAATTATTGCATTTATTAGCTATTTCAGACATTGCTGTAACGTTATGTAATCTTATGTACTTATCATCAAATGCATCCGACAAAAATATACACGTGCATCTTGATGCGGATCCAGGTATCTCAGACAATTAATTTTGCTTTTAACTATCAGGTAACGACCGCTGGCAATATATACACTCTACTGACGTTCTGCCAACAGAAAATAAATAATTCCTGTCTTAGAAGCGCTGTTCTGTAGGATAATGTTTTTGTAATTTCACGGTAAAGTGTAGTTTTGTTACCTTGAGCTACATTAGAGACAATCCATGCCAGGTGCTATTTCGTTTTTGAAAACATATAAATAGGTATATGAACACTAACTATTAACTGTAAAGGGACGTACAGCCAGATGAACATCATAATTTAAAAATGTTAAAGAAGACAGCTATTTTCTAATTTTTGCTAGTAAAATTAGAATTAAATAAAAGTGGAGTTTGTGACAATACTGTCCTTAATAGACTGGCCTCAGTCGTTAGAGTCATTAAATGTAAAGCATCTGGCCATAAAATCAATCCTCTCTAATAGCACTTTCTGAAAAAAATTACAATATCTCTTGCCTCTGTCTCTGTTGAGATGAACCTAGAGAGATAATGGTTTTCTGAGAAAATATCAGTGTCAGTATGAAGAAAGAAATTAAAATTATTACAGATTATTAAATTGATCTCAACAGACTTTTTTTTTTTTTGTAAGTCTATGTCCCTAAATACTACACGTTTTTTGTATTTTTTGCATTACCTTTCTGCATACAGATCTCGCTTTTTGTTCTTTACAGTATATTTCTCGATTCAAATAACGTTATATAACAATAGATGGAACGGATCTATTTTATCGTCTTTGAAAAGTCACAAGACATCTGACGTCAATTTCGTGTGCGTCTTTGAGGAATCACACCGCGACGGACTTCATTTCGTCTGACGTCGCTTTTTTCGAAGTGAGACAATTTTAATTTTTCACGAGTGTGTACTGCGAGCGAAAATGAAAAAAAAATGACTCAATTATTCACAAGATAATTTTTATATCTGCTTAAATAAAAAAGTAATATCCTCTTTCTATATAATAAAAATTATATATAATTGAGCCGCACCATGAGAAAACCAGCATAGTGTATTTGCGACCAGCATGGATCCAGACCAGCCTGCGCATCCGCGCAGTGTGGTCAGGATCCATACTGTTCGCTAACGGTTTCTCTAATTGCAAAAGGGTTTGAAAGCGAACAGTACGGATGTGCAGGTGCAAATGTAGTATGTTGGTTTTCTCATGGTGCGGCTCAATTATATATGTATATGTATTACATGTACTGATACCGGATTCTGAAAAAAAATGTACTTATAACATTTTTATGAAACTTGCAAATATAAATATATTCCTAATCAACGCCTACACAAATATATGTATTAAATCTTTTTTCTGGAATATTAAAAAGCTATTGTAGAACTAAACTGGAATGACAATATCACTCATAATATGCGCGGCTTCCCTATTTACATTCCCAGAATAGTGTGTACTTACTTCTTTCATAATTAACCTACCTACGTGTCAATCGCTGCAATCCTGAGATTTTTTTCCCCAACACTCCCTTGTTGTAGAAAGAAAAATACAAAATAGTTTTCTGTCAATGAAAATAGGCTAAAATACCAGTACTTTTCCTGACTGAAAGTTTAGCAGTGCAGCGCATTATTAGAACCTTAGTCACTATAACTTGCCTTAGAGTTGTGTATGTATCATTATTAATTACATTTAGATGCAAATAATATATCATGTATCCATAACATTAAAATAAATAGAGGTTTTTACATTAGTTTCTTTTCATACTTAGTTTATTAAAAGAGATGAAAATATAACTGGACGAGTTTAATTAATAGATTCAATGTGGAAAATACTCAATGTTAAAACGACGATAACGTCAAAATGTTTTTACACAAGTGTAATACAAAAATGTGTAATGGTTTTATTTCACTCCCACGACGTAAAACATGTGGTAATTATATTTTCGACTGTCTTCGTAACGTTCAAAAGATTTCAGTTACCAGGAAGCGGAAGAGTAACGAACGAGGAACTACTAGTGATCGATCATTTCTGGATTCCTAATTAGTTTACCGGTAAATAATCGTTTAATATCTCGTAATGCATAGTCGCGAAATGTTCACATATGTTTTACGGTATCGCTCTCAGGTAAGTTACCTTTATTTCATAGAGAACTGCTTGTGTGAGATAAAAGTAAAACTGATAAGCAGCAGACGATCATATGACAGTAAAATTCTTGTTCCCTGCAACAGACGATAAGGAAATGCCAAATAGAGAAATGCAGTTTACTTCCGTAACATTAATTTCAATTGGTTAAACTATTTCGTCTTGAAAGTTTGGACCAATCGGATTCTTTGTTACAAATATTGCGGAAGCTAATACCAGGAAATGGTATAAAACTGATAGGTATCCTGGCTGCGCTCACAAGAACTAGCTCTTCCAACCGTAAGTACAAGTTATTAACTTTACCCTCTTTTTTACCACGGTGTGCATCCTTACCCTATACCCCTAACACTATTCACTATCTTTTACACTAATACAACATTCTCAATTTCAAAACCTTTGAATTTATTAACAAAGTGCACCAGATATAGGACAACATAGTTCCAGGAGAAAAAAGGAGTACAGTGATAAAATCTCGAGATAAACAGGATTTAATGATATTCAATTCATCAGCTTCACTGGAAATAGCAGTTAAATTCTGCGTTGTTGTTTATATTTGCGACGTAGCAAAGCTGGTTTTGTTTTTAACTAAAATTCCGAAAACGTTTATCATGAATTGGAAAATAAAAACGTTCAGGGACTAATTTTGAAAAGTGAAATATAACAAACATTTAAGACTCCTGGCAAATCATTGAGTCCCGCTAGCACAACAAATTATGTTTAATCTGTACACATACATTTTTTCCAAAAAGTATCAGAAAATCGTGAATAGCGTATATTCTCTTTCTATACCAAGTATTCATAGTGACTGTAAGTACTACGGTACACATAGGTGAACTATAAAACTAAACGGCACTCTACGTGAACTGTTTAAAACGTTATAATTCACAAAACTCATATTGTAACTTTATGACACCAAAATGCAAATCTTTATAAACAATTAGAGGGGATGTTATTTCATACGTCCAGCATTTCATAATTCAAAGACTGATTTGCGTCATTAGAGAACTGTAATAACTGTGTGATGTCCGGGAAATCTTCACGCATTAACCCACTAGATATTACATGAGTGTTTTCATACTGAATTTACTAAAAGGGTTGAATAAAGAAATAAAATGCGAGGACCTTCCGAGCATTTTGCCATTTTTTCTTTAACTCACACGAGCTCAAACTGAATATTAACGATGTTATTGCATAGCACGCGGAATATAGTCACATTTCAAAAGCGAAACGTGAAGTTACACAAGTATTGCGCGTAGGGCTGTGTACACAATATGCGTAAAACATAAGTAACTTAAAGACATTAACTATAAAGAGCTACCAATATAATTCATAATTTTGACTTAAAAGCGTTGTAAGTAAATTGTAATTCAATCATTGAAGTAAAATATGAACAAAAAGTTACAACCAATTACCTCATTCATGTTTGTTTTACATGTGAATAGTAATCCATTACCTTCGGAAGAGAAGGATTAATAAAATTAATAAAAGATTCGCGTTTCGCTCTGATCCACACACACGTTTTATGATTAAACTTTTTAATATTGAAAGATTATATTAAATGAATGTGACAAATCTACACTTGAAGTCCATTAGTTTCTGGTAGTCACAGCAAGGCCACATTTAGTAACAACAGTTTTGTCAGTGCTTTCATGCTACAAAATAAAACTTCGATGTATTTATGGATTTAAATGTATGTGTCAAAGTCTGTTAAGAAACTTCAACATTTTATTCATTTTACTGTCTGGCTGAAAGAGCACTGCTTCGTTGTTTAACAACTTTTCATCAAAGAAAAACACTATCGTCTGTTTTGAATAATTAAAGCTGTGTAAATGATGATCACACCACAGAATAAAGCAAAATACTGGCAAAAACATGTCATCGCTGTACATGTATTTCCTCTTGAATGTTAAGAAGTCGGTAAAAAAACCCGTTCCCAGCCCCCATACACCCTCTCACCCCATTTTATTAACATAAGAATAGTTTAACATTACGGGTATCACCAGAATGAAAGTTGATAGACTTGATTTAATCGCCGATTCTCTTTACTACAGACACATTTTCGATGTCAGACTGCGTCTCCATATCCAGGCACATATCTATGGAACATTATTAATATTGTTCCATACATATCTGTCTTTAAATGTGTCCTATGTTTTCGATATTATATATTATTCTAATGAGTAAAAATGTTTTGTTTTATATTAACAAATACTGTTTGCATTTGTTTACAGTTTAAATTTCTGTTTCAGTGAAGCAGCTGTTCAAGTCTTGGCGCAAATCAGAGGTTGTCTTGTCTCTTTCGTTTTTTGTTGCCGTTCGTCAATAACAGACTGCAACCATGACGGACTGGTCAGCGGATCCGGACTTCAAGTACCTGGCGGTGGACCGTAATAAGTTGATGAAAGAGCAGACCCAGCCTTTCGATGGCAAGAAAGCTTGTTGGATCCCCGATGAAAAGGAAGGCTTCGCACGCGCAGATATTGTCTCGTCCAAAGGTGACGAAATCACTGTTAAACTCGTCAGTACCCAGCAGGTAAAAATGCTAAGTATATATCGTCTGCTCATAAGAAAGTACGATAAAATATTACGAAATTTGAGTTATGAAGTACTGAAAGTAATTCCAACAATTTGCTGTGATTCATTTCATTTAATCCTTCTTCATCTTCTTCTCTTCTAGATGATAATGATTTCTTTTTTATACTTCTTTTTTCCACAGCATTTTCCTGCTTCAAATTATATGATACTATTTTATTTGTGGTAAGTTTAATTTGTAAATATAATTGTTTTCATAAATGTATATGCAAGAATAATACTTTGATTAAAAACTAAATATCTGTAAATTTGATGAAATTATTGCTTATCAATTTATTTTATTTAACATGATCATTTAAATGTCTTCCTGAACAGAACAAAACAGTGAAGAAGGATGACCTTCAGCAGGTGAATCCACCCAAGTTTGAGATGACGGATGACATGGCCAACATGACATACCTGAATGAAGGCTCTGTGCTTAACAACTTGAGGACTAGATATTATAACGGATTCATCTATGTAAGGAAAAACAATACGCAAATTACAGTATCATCATACTTATGCTTATTGTAACATGTTTGAATACGTATTGTTTTCCAACGAGTTTTCAATATTCACAAAATACTTTTTCCCCATGAGGATCTGTCCGTTTTGCTTTTTAGTTCAATACAAGATTATGACAATATCATTTGCAATTGTCACAAAGCAAAATTGCACAATTATTCTATATTAATAATTTTTCAGACATACTCTGGTCTCTTCTGCGTCGCTGTGAACCCCTACCGTCGTCTGCCGATTTATCTGGACTCCATCATCGAAAAGTACCGTGGTAAGAGGAAGTTAGAAATGCCACCCCATTTGTTCTCCGTAGCTGACAACGCTTTCCAGTTCATGTTGCAAGGTGAGACAACGTTTTATGCTAAAGTTTTACATGTCTTCTTGTTTTTGCAACAGTGCATAGACCTAACTAATTTAAAGGTCAAATAATTATGTGATCAAATCACTACGATTAATCACATGTCTAAGATATCATGTATGTTATTCATAGAGAGAGAACCGCCTTCCTGTATAGGTTACCTTGCTGATTCAATTTGTGCTACACGACTGCTAGACTTACAAAGTCTGTTGAGATCAAGTTATTTGTAATAAAGTTTATTCTTTCTTCATACTGACACTAATATTTTCCAAGAAAAACATTTTCTCTCTAGACTCATCTCAGAGGTTAGAGATATTGTAATTGTTTTAGAAAGTGCTATCAAAGAGGATTGATTTTATGACCAAGTGCTTTACATTTAATGACTCTAACGACTAATGCCAGTCTACACGACTGCTGAAATGTAATTTTCTGGAAATGCATTTATTACCATGGTAACAGAGCATTTCTAGTTAAATACCTGAACAGTTCTGAACGGATCTCGCAGTTATTTTCTTTGAAAACGTTTGAAGCAGTTATCATCGAGAGCAGCGTGCGTGTCAGTTATCCATTATACGTCAAGTGTATTTTTTGTATACTCAATACTGGTCTATCACAGAACTGGTTCAAAATAATTCAACACACATGCTGAATAATTTTATTTATGGTTTCTTGCAGTTTGTTTTCTTCGTAAAACATTTGGGACAGTCGAGACCACTTATATTCTTTCCATTAGTTTTGTTTCGTTTTCCCTCGTTGGCTTGAAATGTTATTTACTCTCGTTCGGGTTAAAATATTAATTATGTGTTACCACTGTTTCTGAAAAAAATGATGTGGTGATTTACTTTATTCAGATGTTCAAAACAGAAGTTCATATTTGTATAGTGCATGATTTTTATCCGGTTATATAGATTTTCAACTGGATCGAATATCAATTTTTCCCTTCTTTAAATTTCAGATCGTGAAAACCAGTCCATGTTGATTACGTGAGTAAAATTTAATGAATTAATGGATACATTAATTAATAATTAAACATTTTACTTCATCTTTTTTGATTCACAAGACCCATAAAATCCGAAATTGGTTCCTAGGGTATTATTTATATTGCGATGCCCCTAGAATACTTGGGTATGTCAAAACGGTTATCATTTTTTAGATTGCTTAAATACAGTGATATTTTTTTTGTCAGTGGTGAATCTGGAGCTGGTAAGACTGAGAACACGAAGAAAGTAATCATGTACTTCGCCAAGGTGGCCGCTCAACTCCAGAAACAGACAGAGGAAGAGAAGGCAGCCGCCGCAGCCTCCAAGAAGGTAATTAACCCTTAGCCTGCTGGCGGCAGATGATTCTGCCTTTGCGACTAGTGCAGACCAAGATCAGCCTGCACATCCGTGCAGTCTGATCATGATCTGCACTGTTCGCTATTCAGTCAGTAAATTTTCAGTGAAAACCCCTTTGAGTAATAAGTGGTACTGTCCAAATTGAAAGATGGACCAGTCCATTATAGAAATATAGCAGGTTAAGGGTTAAGTTGCAAATCAACATAATATAGTTCAAGTCAAACAAGCTCACACAACTTATTATTTTTATTTTATTTTGCAATTTAACAACTTAAGATCTAAATGCGGTATTGCATATGACCTTGAGGAAATTGGTTTGAAATAAAACATAGTTTGATCTCACAATAAATAAATCTATGATTGATCTTGATCACAGGGTACCCTTGAAGACCAGATTGTGCAGGCTAACCCAGTACTTGAGGCTTACGGTAACGCCAAGACAACCCGTAACAACAACTCCTCTAGATTCGTAAGTGCTTTGTTGGCCGCCAATAAATGTTGACATGTACAGTCTGTATACATCTTTGATACGTCTTTCTATATTTAGACACTCGATTTCATCTGCAGTTTTGCCTTTGGTTTTCCCGTGAAAACATCACTTAGGTGCACAGAAGCCTCAGCAAATGCAGACTGTATTTGATCAATGTTTGAAATCAGATGTCCTCGTTAAGTGAACATTTCTTTGATCTGTTGGTTTACTGAACAGGACCGAATTGCTGTGATTTAACCTATGTCTTGCCACCAAAACCTTTCTAAGTTCATTTCTCATTTTATCCAGGTGTGTGAAATTACTAACCAGCTTGTGCATCAAACATTTCCTTAAATAAATGTATAAAACAGAGACTAAATTTACATAGATAAAAGTTATAAATTTTAAGAAACTTGGAAAAGCCCGTTGGTTCCTAATTTCACACGAATACCTAATCCTGACATTTCCAGTTGAGCTGCCCTATGAGTGAATTAATACATCTTTTAATGTAAAACTTGTTTTCCAACCGTCTTAACACACACCATAACCTTTTTACTATGCTTTGTGTGAACCTACCGATTGATCCATTTCAGATCCGATCTAATATTGTTCCTGATTCTAATATTGTTTTTCGGCGGAATAAGGTTTCAGCTGAAACCGAAGAGATCGCTTTGGGTTTACACCTAGGGAATGTGAAACTTCTGAAAAACATACATTACTATACATATGAAAATTATCTGTATATCTGGATGTTATTAAAATTTGACGATATAGTTATATCGGTTGAAATATATTCATTCCTTTCAATAACAAACAGAATAAAATGTTTTTCAGAGGTGTTCTTTTCGAAAAGACTATTATCTATATACCCTGGCAATACCTTATCTTAGATCAACGGTTTCTAACCGAGCGTACTCTTCGTACATTCCGTAAATCTAAAACCACTGAAAAATAATGGTAACAGTTACATGATATCTTAACTTTAGATCCAAACACGTGTCAGAGCATATAGATGAAAGTCTTTGTACCCAAATTTCTTCTGAATGAAATTTACCCTCCCATAAGCACGAGTTAACTCTAAATCCATATACCTTCACACAACCTAATACTTTACCTGTTTTACAACTTCTGTTTTAGCGTGTAGCAGCTGGATAATTAAAGCATATCAATAATATCCAACCAAACTCTCCTAGCCGTAAGTATTCCAATTTATAATGCCATATTGAACTTGTTTCATTGGGTAATATTGACATTATAGTTTAATTTATTCAGTGCTAGTGTAATTTTGCAAAACAATCTGTAAGAAGATTCTTCGAAAGCATAAAACGCAACCAAACAAAATAATAGTAGCCTCGGTTTGACTGAATCTGTTCATGAGAGGTAATGAAATGTGCAACATCCTTCACGCTCACTAGCACCGGCTAGAGCGGAAATCTATCACTGTTAAATTGACCCCATTAACACAGATTACCAGAAAGTATAAATACACTACGAAAAATTCTAACAGAATGAACAGATGAAATGAAACAGTTGATGTCTTTTTGTAGAAACCGTTTTATGTTGCAATCTTACATTATTATGCTCATTTCTATTAACAGGGTAAATTTATCCGTATCCACTTTGGTCCTACTGGAAAAATCGCTGGAGCCGATATCGAGACTTGTAAGTATAATATGGATGGTACCTAGTTTGCAACAAGCTTTGGCTTTCAAAGTTTAAGCATTCTGCTAATATTACGGGTTTTCTATGGTAGTGTACTGTGATACTTACATATTTTGATCGATGTTGCCATATTCATATGCTGGTGGAAATATTACATTGTTCCGATGGTCATTTCAGATGCTCACTTGCTGTGGTATTGCCATATTCTGGTATTACCGGTGTTGCTGTTATATAGGGACATATTCGTATATAAGATATTAACTGCATCAATTTGATTCAACTCTGTCTTGACCTTGATCGCCATTCTTTGTTATATATTTACAAGTCATTTCTTGTTTTATTTTCAAAGACCTACTGGAGAAGTCTCGTGTAACGTACCAGCAGTCGGCTGAGAGAAACTATCACATCTTCTATCAGATGATGACACCTGCTTTTCCAAAATACCATGGTAATACATTAATACTCTTCCAAAATACCGTGGTAACATTTTATACTATAGTAAGCAAAGTGAGCATAAAACATCTACCTATCCTGTCTTGTTCATTTTTTGTATATATGCTTTAAACACAACAAATTTATATTTCGCGGTTAATTTTGTCCTCCTTTTATTTCAGAGATGTGTTTGGTGCAGCCAGATCCAGGACTCTATTCTTTCATCAACCAGGGAGTACTCACTGTGGATGGTATTGATGACGTTGAGGAAATGAAACTTACCGATGTAAATACATTAAAATCAGATGCTAAGCTTTCCACTCTAGACTTTTAAAAATCGCGGACAGAATTGAAAAAGTGTATTGTTTACTGTTCCTTTGAGATTCATTGACATATTTCGATGTAATAATCTTTTCTAGGATTCATACGATGTGTTAGGCTTCACCCAGGACGAGAAGAACAGCTTGTACAAGATCACTTCCGCCATTGTCCATGCTGGTGAGATGAAATGGAAGCAGCATCCAAGAGAAGAACAGGCGGAAGCCGATGGCACTGCTGGTAACATTTTCCCTTCTGATATTTGCATTTGCAATTTAAGCATTATGTTTGAAAATTTGCCAATGAAGTTATTTAGGTATGACTATAATTGAAATTAAGTTCAGTGGCAAAGAGATTGTTCTATAGAAAATGATAAACAATGAAATCCTCATAAAGTACAATACATAATCCCATCTGTAAATATGATGTATATATGGTTCAGACGTGTTTCAGTTATAAGTATCAGTGCATGCATATCTATACGATTTATTTAAAACATATGTTCAAATGATATTTTCAGAGGCTGAGAAGGTTGCTTTCCTGCTTGGTGTTAACAGCGGTGATTTGCTTAAGGGCTTCTTGAAACCAAAGATCAAGGTCGGCACAGAATTTGTCACCCAGGGCAGAAACAAAGACCAAGTTGTCTATTCGGTCAGCGCCATGGCCAAATCTACCTACTCCCGCATGTTTGAGTGGCTGGTCAAGAGAGTAAACTTAACCCTTGACACAAAAGCGAAGAGAAATTACTACATTGGTGTGTTGGATATTGCCGGTTTCGAAATTTTTGACGTAAGTTGCTATTACAGAAAAGATATGCTGCATGCTTTAGTGCATTGTGTATGTATATTGTTCACATATATTTCAAATTTGTCATCGTATATGACAAAACTTAAGATCAAATGGTCCATTCTAATTGTACCCCCCAAACAACAAAGTTGTAAGTGGGGTATACTGGTTTCAGTTTGTCTGTCTGTCTGTTTGTCCGTCCGTTTGTCCGTCTGTCTGTCCGTCTATCCGTCCGTAGACACAATCTTGTGCGCACCATCTCTCCTCATCCCCTTGACACAATTTAATGAAACTTCACACAAGTGATCAGTAACAACAGTATTTGTGCATGGGACATGTTAGGTTCTTTCAGAAAAAAAATTTGCATAGTTACGGGACTTTGTTTTTTGTTACTATACTATATACATAGACACAATCTTGTGCGCACCATCTCTCCTCATCCCCTTGACACAATTTAATGAAACTTCACACAAGTGATCAGTAACAACAGTAGTTGTGCATGGGACATGTTAGGTTCTTTCAGAAAAAAAATTTGCATAGTTACGGGACTTTGTTTTTTGTTACTATACTATATACATAGACACAATCTTGTGCGCACCATCTCTCCTCATCCCCTTGACACAATTTAATGAAACTTCACACAAGTGATCAGTAACAACAGTAGTTGTGCATGGGGCATGTTAGGTTCTTTCAGAAAAAAAAATTGCAGAGTTACGGGACTTTGTTTTTTGTTACTATACTATATACATAGACACAATCTTGTGCGCACCATCTCTCCTCATCCCCTTGACACAATTTAATGAAACTTCACACAAGTGATCAGTAACAACAGTAGTTGTGCATGGGACATGTTAGGTTCTTTCAGAAAAAAAAATTGCAGAGTTACGGGACTTTGTTTTTTGTTACTATACTATATACATAGACACAATCTTGTGCGCACCATCTCTCCTCATCCCCTTGACACAAATTAATGAAACTTCACACAAGTGATCAGTAACAACAGCGGTTGTGCATGGGGCATGTAAGGTTCTTTCAAAAAAAATTGCAGAGTTACGGGACTTTATTTTTTGTTAACATTCTATGTGCAAACAGTCTGCATATGCAATCTTGTGCGCGCTCAATCTTCCGAACCCTTGCACACAATTTAATGAAACTTCACACAAGTGATCAGTACCAACCCTAGTTGTGCATGTCATGTTACGTTCTTTTAGATAAATATTCTGCAGAGTTATGGGACTTTGTTTCTTGTTAACATACTATGTACATACAGTATGCATATGCAATCTTGTGCGCGCCTAATGTTCCGAACCCTTGCACACAATTTAATGATACTTCACACAAGGGATCAGTACCAGCCCTAGTTGTGCATGGTGCATGTTACGTTCTTTTAGATAAATATTCTGCATAGTCATTGGACTTTGTTTTTTGTTGCTATACTGTATACATACAGTCTATATACTTACAGTCCACATAATTATGCAATCATGTGTGCGTCAAATTGCAATGTACTGTGTCAGTGCATGCGGGAGGTACATTCATGACCTTTAGTGATAGCTCTAGTAAAAGACTAATATCTACACATTGTAAAAATGCTGTGGTAGGGGTTTTACGTTCTAAGACTGCAGCCCCTTGAAACAAAATCTTGTAGCAGTGTATCGATGTGTACACAACATGATACCTAGAATCAACAGATCAATGTGGCGACGAGGAAAAAAACCAAATAAATGTATAAAGCGTACATCGCCTTAGAATGGTAAGTGGCGAAAACAAAAACATTGGCGAGTTGAATCCGCAGGAAACCGTACTCTTAGTCCAGGCCATGTTCCAGTTATTAAAGAATTAAAGGACAATGTAAATTCAAGTTGTTGATTTGTAGATTAAGGACATTAGACGTTAGTTATGATTTAGCTTCAAAGGATTTCATATTTTAATTTCTTCTTAATGTTTCAGTTCAACAGTTTTGAGCAATTGTGTATCAACTACACCAATGAGAGACTCCAGCAGTTCTTCAACCATCACATGTTCGTACTGGAACAGGAAGAATACAAGAAGGAAGGTATTGCTTGGGAATTCATTGACTTCGGTATGGACTTACAGGCCTGCATCGACCTTATCGAAAAGGTACATATAATACATACTTTATTAAAGCTGCACGCAAATTTTGTTTGATAAAGTTTTTGAAAAACTTTCAGTAGAAAAGAAACGAACCTGTTCAATACTTCATTTGCCCGCCGTTACATGACTGAAATACTGTTGAAAAACGGCGTTAAACCCAAAACAAACAAATCAATACTTCATTTTGTCCTTCGATGCGAAAGTTTGACTATATGTAAATGTAAAATAAAAAAGCGGAAAACCACAGGTCGCCCAACACGACATAAACGAAAATTTTGGAGGCCCGGTTTGATTGAACCTATTCATGGACGGCAGTGGAAATGCAAGCTACCGTCCACGCCATCTAGCCCCGGGTTGAGCAGAAACTCAACATTTACACATGTTATAAGTACCAGTTTATAGACATCCGCATATGTATTCATACGGCGGTGCACATGGAAACTTCATTGATGCACAGAGTGCAATTTCATGAAAAGCGGCGTATGGTCCCCAGATAAAATAATGGCTTTGCCCTAAACGAGAAAACAACGGGCAGAACTAAACAAACTGGAATTTAGGGAGGGGGTCTGTGGTTATGGAGCATGTATATCAAAGAAACTGCAAAAGACAAAATTAAAAAGCAGGCACCATATCCAAGTGGTGATTAAACAATACTGAAAACCTTTAAAGCGGGAGTATTGGAACCACCCAAGCTGAAATGTTTAAGCTAAAAAATCAAACAGTACTCTAACACAATATAAATGTCGTGCTGAACGATCTGAAGAGATCGAAATATAACCGCTCTGACTGTTTATAAAGTGTCTGATTTTGTTTTAGCACGTATGTATCACCACATACAATTTTAGCCAATTAAGAAACTATTCTTGTTCTTTTGACAGCCCATGGGTATTTTGTCCATTCTTGAGGAAGAATGCATGTTCCCGAAGGCTACAGACAAAACCTTTGAGGAAAAGCTTATGATCAACCACCTGGGCAAGACCAAGAATTTCCAAAAACCAGTGAGGAGCCGAAAAGGAGGTGGTGCTGCCCACTTCGAGTTGGGTCATTACGCTGGAGCGGTTAGTAACGGCAATTCTACCAATCATAACTAGCATACCTTGCATATAAACTATTGAAAATTAATCCACCCACATCATCTTCTATTCATATCCGTAATGACCATAAAGAAACAACTTTAAACTCCGTTAAACGAATTAGTTAACGTGAATTTCAAATTGCTGATTTCAGGTACCATACAACATCACTAACTGGCTTGAGAAGAACAAAGATCCAATCAACGAAACTGTTGTCGGTATTCTCTCCGAGTCTAAGGAAGCACTTGTCGCGTCCCTGTTTGCAATACCTTCTGGTAAGTTATGTGGTATTACAGTTATCATTCTGGCCAATGAAATGTATACAATGAAGTCCTTGCAACGGCCCTACCTTTTTTGGTTACAAGTACAGATAACGCATGTGATTTAATAAGTTCATTCAGCAAATAATTAAGACCTTTGCATGATTTATAGTCTGTTTTACCACGGTTCAGTTTTCAGACGAACAGTTATTGAATCACGAAAGCTGAACTGCATTTATCCGAGTAGTAATGAACTGGACATCTTATGGTATTTCGACGACAAATCTGATGTTATAATGTTCTCTCACAGGTCCGAACGCCAACTGTTCTTTATTTCAAATTTTATTACTTTGTTTTCATTCTCTGTTTAACTAAACAACACATCAAGTCAGTTTAGAATTTGTAATACATAGCTTCGTTCTGTTCAGATTACTTCACACAGAATAGAGCTTTCACTC
The DNA here is from genome assembly GCF_021730395.1 of Mercenaria mercenaria. Taxonomy (NCBI): domain Eukaryota; kingdom Metazoa; phylum Mollusca; class Bivalvia; order Venerida; family Veneridae; genus Mercenaria; species Mercenaria mercenaria. The sequence continues at coordinate 84,697,240 of NC_069362.1, read as the reverse complement.
TTTGCATTTGACTTCTTTACTTTGTAGGAGGCGATGGTGCTCCAAAGAAAAAGGGTAAATCATCTGCTTTCCAGACAATTTCTGCCACCCATAGAGTAAGCCTTCCTTACATTCTTTTCTGCTATACATAAACTCACGCGAATTAGAAACGCAAAGTCCATAAATAGAAAATATTTCATTAATGCAATTTAGAAGCGTGACCGTTTAAATTATGTGCACGTTGACCTGGTATGGTATTTTTTGTCAAACAAAATACTCGGTTATGTTTAAATTTTCAAAAAAAAATATGGACCAAATCGTTATTAGGGTCACGACTTTTACGGATGTTCCATATTTGTTACAGACAACCAGGTATTTGCATATCTGAATAAAACGTATCTGAATACATGCTTGACTAGAATAATCGCCGTCATGATACTCTTATTTATTATGGATACATATATATATTAACATAAGGGAGGTTTTACAGGAACAGTTCTTTCACTTTTATAGCTGTTAGGTTTAGATGGGCTTCGCTGGTCAAGTGATTAACCTCGCTAGTCCCTTTTCGATTTTTGTTAAATTCAGTAAATTAGCTGTTCTGTTTAAAATAGGAATCTCTGAACAAGCTGATGAAGAACTTGTACACAACCCATCCTCACTTTGTACGTTGCATCATTCCCAACGAGACAAAGTCCCCAGGTGTCATCGATGCCGCCCTTGTACTCAACCAGCTCCAGTGTAACGGTGTACTTGAAGGTATCCGTATCTGCAGAAAGGGCTTCCCCAGCAGAGTCCTCTACGGTGAATTTAAACAGAGGTTAGTTAGATGTTGCATTTAACACTTTTCATTTGTTTAATCATTTTTAAGCTTTAAGGAATATAGAGACACACATTACAGGTACAATATTGGATCCGATATTATGGTTTTGTTTTTGTTCGTTTCGATATATTGTTGACTATGGAATAGTTACTAGTGTAGCCTTTTAGTGAGGTCGATATGACAATTTATCAACCTGTGAAAAATGATATCCACTGCGGTGTAGCCGAGGTTGATATCAATTCCCCCAGGTTGATAAATCCGCATATCGTCCGAAACATAGACAACAAATGTTTTATCCGGAAATTAGTTGAGAAAAGAGTTACTCAGATCCAAACATTTAAAGCTGTTAGTAATTTCTTTGGTGTTAATTTGTGTACGACGTCACAGTAGATAGACGTCAAACTGTAACGACGTCGCTGCTGGAGGTCAGTACCCACCCCCACCCCCACCCCCCACTTTGAGTTAGTGCGACTATAAGTATTAATCATGTAATTATGCTAGGCGAATGGAGTGTAGCTTAAAGTAACTAATCAGTTATTTGCATATGATGACGAACAAAAGAAACATTCTACATTGGATAATTTGCTCAGTTCAAATATAGGTTTTGGCTTCTGTCTCTGGATGAATTCCTTACTTTTCATCGGTCTCCTTTTCTGTCTTTGGGTACTTTGCTCTAATAATATCAGTTTTGTTTTCTGCCAGTTAGCAATTTGCTCTTCTCTTCTGCCTTCCGGTAATTTGCTCTTCTAATATTAGTTTTCTCTTCTGTCTAAGGATAATTTGCTCTTCCATCGGTTTCTCTTCTGTCTATGGGTATTTTTCCCCTTTAAAACCAGTTAAGATCAGTTTTCTCAATTGTCTGTTGGTAATCTGTAATATCGGGGTTTTCTCTTCTGTTTATTGGTAATTTTTTCATTTTAATATCGGATTTTCTCACCTGTGTAAAATCTGTTCATTATTAAAATCAGTTTTTTCTTCTGTCTATTGGTAATTTGTTCTTTTCTTTTTTGTCTGTAGGTAATGCGCAAATTTGTAATATCGACTGTCTCCTCTGTCTATATAATTTCGTAACAAACTCATATCAATCTTGAGCAAGAAGTTCATTTGATACACTTTCATTTGTCAGAACTAGGGAAACATTTATTATATATATAGACAATGCTTGTGAAAAAATTGGTCTTTACTTTAATTTCATGTGATATTGGTTCAGTGGTTAAAGTATTGAGAAGGTATAGAAACTAGTGGCATTAAAAACCAGGTGGTCTCTGATCAAAAGTGGTCAAAATATCAAACAGGGAATTTAACACAAATTTCATGGTATTTAAACTTTATATATCATTCTAAATGTACAAAAGTATTTCTTAAACGCAATTATTTCATAATACACACATTTCTAAATTATCTAATACCGATATGATATACACTGATGCATTCTAGATATTCTATCCTGGCTCCAAATGCCATTCCACAAGGATTTGTTGATGGCAAACAGGTCACCGAAAAGATTTTGGAAGCGCTCCAGATGGATCCTGCTGAATACAAAATTGGTAACACCAAAGTATTCTTCAAAGCTGGTGTATTGGGTATGCTTGAAGACATGCGGGATGAGCGTCTCTCCAAAATTGTCTCCCTTTTCCAGGCGTGGATCAGAGGTTACAGTATGCGCAAACAGTATAAGAGACTTCAGGACCAGAGGTTTGCTATCAATATCCGTTTCTTTTTACAATGTTACAACTTTTCTGCAAGTATATGTATACGCGTTTTATAGATCGGAGTTTCACAGGCTATGTTGTATTAAAAGACAACACTGCAATGTATTTTGAAAATCTATCGACCCGTCACTCGTTTACATAATTATATTGACTATTCAAGTGAAACTAAATTACCTTTCAAGGTTAAGTATTTGTATAAATTCCATTAACAGTAAACTACAAAGCATTGCTTAGTTTCTAAACTGTGTGCATCTTTAACTCGTTCCAGAACCGGTCTGTCCCGAATTCAGAGAAATATCCGTAAATGGATGGTGCTGAGGAACTGGCAATGGTGGAAACTGTACACAAAGGTGAAGCCACTGCTTAGTGCCGCACGTGCAGAGGATGAAATGAGGCAGATGGAAGAGGAATTTAAGAAATGCAAAGAAGAGCTTGCCAAGATTGAAAAAATAAAGAAGGAATTAGAAGAACAAAATGTTGATTTAAGAAGACAAAAAGATGACATGTATTTCCAACTCCAAGCTGAGCAAGACACGATGGGCGAATACGAAGAGAAAATGGAAAATTTGATCAAGGAAAAAGCTGAATACCAGGCCCAAATTAAGGACCTCGAGGAGCGATGTCTTGATGAGGAGGATGCTGCCGCTGAACTGCAAGCCGTCAAACAAAGAATGGAGGAAGAGGCTCAGAAACTGAAAGCGAACATTGATGATCTTGAAAGCACTCTTGCAAAGGCTGAACAAGACAAAACTACTAAAGACAATCAAATTAGAACACTTCAAGATGAAATGGCCTCTATGGACGACAATATCGGCAGGTTGAACAAGGATAAAAAGAATTTAGAAGAGACTGTTAAGAAAACTCAAGATGCTCTTGCTGCGGAAGAGGATAAGGTCAACCATCTAAACAAAGTGAAACAAAAGCTTGAATCTGCTCTTGATGAGGTACGTTGTACAAATATGGTAGCATTCAGTTTTTTTTCTAGCATAACTACATTAAATTGTATAAAATCAACAAACACAAAATACATTTTTATCTGTTAATTTTAAGACTTCCTTACTTGACTTGATGCAGAAATCTAGCATATTCTGATCAAAATTATATTGATTGCAGCTGGAAGACAACCTAGAGCGTGAAAAGAAGGTTCGTGCTGATGTTGAGAAGGCAAAGAGGAAGGTGGAAATGGATCTTAAATCTACACAGGACGCTGTGGAGGAACTTGAACGTGTCAAAGCCGACCTTGAAGGCAATGTCAAGAGGTGTGTTTATTATTTTTATATAACTCAAATACTCAAACTGCTTATTTTCTGTTAACAAGTATCACCAAGACAATGTCTGTTAAGTACTACTTTTGAGTTGTAGTAATTTTAAGAGAGGATACAAAATTGCAAATTTTGAAATTCGATGAATCGTAGATTTTCCAGTTGAAAATAAATCTGACAACGAATGTAAGCCAAAGTGTTAAGTTTGATGTTTTAAAAATGATAAAAACATGTACTTTTTTCTATTTAAGGCCTCGTAATGTCGACCACTATATATATAAACCCCTTTTACTATTTTACTATATTGTATGACAGTTACATAAAATATTGCTTTCATCTAGGAAGGAGAGTGAAATCAAATCTCTAAACTCGAAATTAGAGGATGAGCAGAATCTCGTGGCTCAACTTCAGAGAAAGATCAAGGAACTGTTGGCGCGCATTGAGGAACTGGAAGAAGAGTTAGAGGCTGAGAGGCAGGCCAGAGCAAAGGTTTGTTTCTCATTTTATTAACTACATGACAATAAAGCTGAAGCACATTAAATGTGTTACCAAAGCGCATTAAATGTGTTACTTATCTAATATTTAATGGTAGCTTAAGATATGCTTCAATTGGTGTGTACCATTACATGTGTTATCTTATTATACACTCTAAATATGAAGTAAGTATTTCATGTAATGTTAATTATTTCATTTCCCTGCAGGTCGAAAAGCAGAGAGCGGAACTCAGCCGCGAGCTCGAAGACCTCAGTGAACGTCTTGATGATGCTGGTGGTGCCACTGCCGCTCAGGTTGAGTTGAACAAGAAACGTGAAGCTGAACTTCTAAAGCTTCGCCGTGATCTGGAGGAGCAGGCTCTCCAATCTGAGTCTCAAATTGCATCTCTGCGCAAAAAGGCAAGTGATGCCGCAAATGAGATGGCAGACCAGGTCGATCAACTTACTAAGACTAAACAGAGGTAAAACGCCATACTTATTACTGCAAACGTGTCAAAACGCGTGTTTTTCAGTAGAAATTTTATAAATGTTAACTCCAGTGCTGAAATGTATTTAATGGTAACGTGAACGGCTATAGGAAACATTATTCTTCAATCAGTGAAATCAGTATCTGACTATTACTACATAACCATAAAATACTTTCCTATTCTGTTCATTTGATCTGTAAAACAGACTTGTGTTTAGCTACTAGTATGTTAGTAATGTTCACTGCTTTTTATATTTCTTTAAGTAAAATATTCCGAACCGTTCGCGTATTTTGAAAAATATATTCATTTGTCAATTAATCTTAGTCATTTACAGCTATAATTATGATCAGCATTACAAACCTTTAATGGGCTTTTAAAATCGCTCTTAGCTTTTTATATCTTCATTAAATTAGTGAAATAGCTCGCAATTAGTTTAGATTCATGCTTATGTAGGTCATGGGCACTACTTATAATATATGATTTTGATAATTATCACAATTGATGTTCGTCTGTAATAAAATGTCGTACATTATGCTCCTTTTACTAATGTTATGAGGTGAAGTATTACAACTAACGATGATTTGGACCTCGTTTCTAGGGTTGAAAAGGAGAAAATGCAGCTTAAAAGCGAGGTTGAGGATCTACATGCTCAAATCGATCACGTCTCAAGAAACAAAGTGAGTCAAGTATTTTCTTGGGCTTCTCCACGTTTTAGCAATCATACAAGATAGGGTATCATTAAAAGTGTTGTGGTATTGACGTTAAAATTGTATCTGCGATTATAATTACCATGTATCCACTTTTTGGAGACATAAATTGTACAGTAATCGCATGGTCCGTGTATCCGTTCGTCCGTCCGAAACAGTTCTTTCCTGAACCATTCTACGAATTCTAACAAAATTTAATATTAATTAACATGATGAGAAGTTATACCGCACAACGCCAGGTGCGCAGCCCAAAGGCCAAACACAGGCAAAAACACTTTGATTAGCATATTTAGTATATTTGTTCGTCCGTCTATTCGTGCAAAATCTCTTTGTCTCAGCTAAACCTTTTAAACGAGTCCAAGTATTCCAATGTCAGTTTATAGAATTATTTAGCAGGATTAGCAAACGTGTAGCCCGCTAGTGTCAGGCTCGTACCCTTAGGTCAAGGTCACAGGCAAAGGTACTTATGTTATGGTTTGGGTAAGCGTGACTGAGCTATAAATGTCGAAGGGTTTAAGTAGTGACAGGGGTATGAAATAAGATGAGAATCTGTGTCGTCTGTACATTTTATGTCAATACTTTAATTTGCACACGATACAAAGCGATTCCAATGAAACTTAACACACAGTTTAAGCATGATGGGAAGGTACGTCGCCGTCAAGTGACATGCTCTTCCCTTTTAAATACTCATGTTCTTCCCTTTTAAGTACTCATTTCAGATTGTAGTATTTAAAATGAGACGTCAGATAGCTGGTTGCAAAGACCGTTTGTAGAATTCTTGCTGTATTCAGTTTTACAACCCAGTCGTAAATATTGTCCGAAGGTGTGCCACTTTGTACCATGTGTGTTTCTAAATGCACTTCCTGTATTCTAATGCTCGTAAAAATCAATATAACCTTAATCTTATGCTGAATACTTTGATACTCATGAATATAAAATCACTATGTTGAATAGGGTATGTCCGAGAAGATGTCCAAACAAGTCGAAGCCCAGATTGCAGACCTCAACGCTCAACTTGAGGAAAGTCAACGCATCATCCAAGACCTGAATACATCAAAGAATAGAATGCTGAATGAAAATGCAGATCTTACACGTCAGCTCGAAGATGCTGAGAGCCGTTTGAACCAGTTTGGTAGAGAAAAAGCTAACTTACTGTCTCAGCTTGAAGATGCCAAACGTAGTCTTGAAGAGGAGAGTAGGGTGGGTATTAAAATGCGATAAACCGCTAATGTTATATTTTATTAATTGTCTTTCTTTTAATAACAAACGGGTTCTAGACCAGACTGAATTGTAATATAAATAAGTCATACATCGGTAAGATAAACCACTACAGTGGAAAAGAGAGGGTTATAAATCTGTAAAAAGTATTTGTTCGGCAGTGTTTAAAGAAATATTGCGTATCAAAATAATTGTATGCTCGATTTTATAGTATAATTATAAAACATTTTTATTTTAGGCTCGCCAGAAACTAGCCACTGAGGCAAGAAACCTCCAAGCTGATATTGACGCTCTCCGTGAGCAACTCGAGGAGGAATCCGAAGCAAAGGCTGATATGCAGAGACAACTTTCTAGAGCAAACGCCGAAGCTCAGTCTTGGCGCGTCAAGTACGAGAGCGAAGGCATGGCTCGTGCTGACGAACTGGAGGAAGCTAAACGCAAGCTGCAAGCCAAACTTCAAGAAATGGAAGCAGCCCTCGATACAGCCAATACAAAGATCAATAATCTTGAGAAAACGAAAACAAGACTCCAGGGCGAACTCGAAGATGCTGTTATAAATGTAGACAGAGCGAATGCTACTATCAGTCAGCTTGAAAAAAGAAACCGATCATTCGATAAAACAGTTGCTGAATGGCAAGCTAAAGTCCGCTCTCTCCAGGCTGAATTTGAAAACGTACAGAAAGAGTCACGAAGTTATTCAGCTGAACTCTTCCGTATTAAGATACAGTTGGATGAATCCAACGACACCAACGAATCCCTGAAGAGAGAGAACAAGAACTTGGCAGGTAATTGCAAGCTATTTTTATAGTCTAAATTTGAAGTGATCCTTATTGTTTCTTTCAGTACCATGCATATGATTGAAATTCTCTTGCAGATATATTGTCGTCTTTTGCTGTGCGGGAAAATATTAACAAAATAACTAGTACTGATTATGCTAAGAATGCTGTATGTTTACTTGTGTGTATGTTTTGTCATGACCTTGCTGACTAAAAAATACAGTTTAAACTTTATTTGTTTTCAGATGAAATTAATGAACTGAATGACCAACTCGGCGAAGGTGGACGAATGGTTCATGAGCATGATAAGGCCCGTCGACGTCTAGAAATTGAAAAGGAAGAACTTCAAGCTGCCCTTGAAGAAGCTGAGTCTTCCCTTGAACAAGAAGAGGCGAAGGTATCACGTGCTCAGCTAGAGATAAACACTATTAGACAAGAAATTGACAAACGCATCGCTGAAAAAGAGGAAGAATTTGAGAACACAAGGTTAGTTTTACTGTCCGAGTAAACAATTGAAACAAGTGTACCTTAATTTTGCAAAGTATAGTTAGTAACTTGATTTGCAAATGATTAAGTTAGATCATCTTCTGATGCATTTTAGAATAATTGCTTATAGGTTTAAGAAATTCAAACATTACTTTTCAGACGAAATCACCAAAGATCTCTTGACTCGGCCAATGCCAGTCTGGAAGCTGAAGTTAAGGGAAAACTAGAGGCTCAGAAAATACGTAAGAAACTTGAACAAGACATTAATGAACTCGAAGCTTCTCTAGATGTAAGCAATCGCTCTAGAGCAGATGCTGAGAAGAACGTCAAGAGAATGCAAGAAGTGCTTAGAGAAATGCAGTCTGCTATTGAAGAAGAACAGCGTAAGGCCAACGATGCTCGTGACGCATATGAAATGGCAGAAAGACGTACGAACGCCGTTCAGGCTGAATGCGAAGAAATCCGATCTGCACTGGAGACAGCAGATAGAGCACGCAAGGCAGCTGAAAATGAACTTGTTGAAACAGCAGACCGTGTAAACGAGCTCTCTGCTAGTCTTCAGAGCGCTAGTGGCCAGAAGAGAAAGCTTGAAGGTGACATTAGCGCTATGCAAGCTGACCTGGATGAAATGAGCACTGAAGTGAGATCAGCCGAAGAGAAAGCAAAGAAGGCAGCTTTGGATGTTCAACGCATGACCGACGAAGTTCGTTCCGAAAAGGAGCACTCTTCATCTATTGAGAAAATGCGACATGCGCTTGAATCACAAGTGAAAGACCTCACCCTCCGTCTTGACGAAGCAGAGGCATCGGCTTTGAAGGGTGGAAAGAAAATTATTGCCAAACTCGAATCGAGGGTGAGTTAATTTTGGATTTTACAATACAGAAATGATTTTTTCTTTTTGATAAATAAATTAGATAATAATAAATGATGACATGTATTTTAGTTCATATGCAAGTCAAGTGTAGCCATGGGTGAAAAATGATATACAGTCAAACCTGTCTATAAAGACCACCCCTGGGAGAGCCAAAATGTAATCTTTATTGGGAGGTGGTCTTTATTCACAGGTTAAAATACACTGTAAATGTCAAAATGGGAAACAAAACATGTGGTCTTTAGAGCCAGATGGGCTCTGTTCAGAGGTGTTCTTTAACACAGGTTTGACTGTACATGGACAGTACTTCGTTTTTAAATTCAGGTGCAGCAACTGGAAGCTGAATACGAGGCAGAACAGAGACGACATGCAGAGACACAGAAAACTGCCCGCAAAGCTGATCGCCGCCTCAAGGAGCTTGCCTTCCAAGTCGATGAAGATAGAAAGAACCAGGAAAGATTGCAAGAGCTCATTGATAAACTACAAGGCAAAATCAAGACGTACAAGCGCCAATCTGAGGAGGCTGTAAGTAAAATACTGTGACAATCTGATTTTAATTCGTTAAACATTTGAAAAGTACACTGAACATAAATATCGAATTAGACCGGTGGAAACCTTTAAAACTTAAAATTTACCATTATACGATGCAGAGAAGCTGAAATTTGTTTGTCTCGATAGTTTCTGCTTAAAAAGGTCATGCACACCACTTTCTGTTTTATCACTTAAAGTTCTAGGTTTGTATTATACATAAGTGTACAGTAATTTGTTTGAAAGAAAAATACTTTGGTATAACAACTGGTGTACTGTGAAAATTATGCTTGACCATTCCCCAAAGATATTGACCAGGAATGGTAAATGAATGCCGAACAGATCAGGCACATCTTAAATATCAACGAAGACAGGACATAGTTTTGGAACATTGCAAATACAAAATAATCACTTAAACTTATTCTTTAAGAATTATTATTTAATTTTCAAAAACTGTTTACTCACTTCTTCATTTTCTAACATTTTAGGAAGAGGTAGCTGCTGTGAATCTCGCGAAATACCGCAAGGTGCACGAGGAGCTCGAGGATGCTGAATCACGTGCTGACACAGCTGAGAACATGCTGCAGAAGGTTCGCGTGCAGAATCGCAGTATGTCAACTGTCCGCGGCAGCACTGTTGTAAGTATGCTGAATATTTGAAAACAACAATAAGCACCAGTTGTCCGAATAAATTACATTAGACGAAATTTCTGTTTAGTCGTTCTCTTTCACATACATGTACGATTTCTTCTTATTTTCTATCCGCTATATGTATCACTTCAAAGAGAAGTTTAAGTAGTTATTTTCCTGCAAATGTGATGTTTTGTGTTGAATAATGTGATATAGTTTGTGTATACATGTGTGTATGTACATCAATTTCAGATAAGATCCTCCGTTACGGCTTCTAGCACTGACTGAAACTTGAGCAATGTAACTGTTTAGGTAATTCAAATATTATGCTTGCGTATATTTTTGCTTATATTAATGCAAATGTTATGCTTGATTTGTAAACATAGGAACTGTTGTCATGCACTCTATTTGATCATATGTCAAGTTGTGTTTATATGAGATAAGTACAATAGCGGCTTTAATACTTAGACAATTCATTTTCGATCTAATCTATTAGCGATATAGCGAATATGTGTTTTTGTCAATGTAGGAATGAAATATTTTTCACTGTGTGAACATCAGAAGCAATATTTTCACGAGTGGCGCAACCACGAGTAAAACTTCAAAATCTTATGTCCGCGAGTGAAAGATATTTCGGTGTTACATGTTAAACGGACAATTTTTTTTATCTCGTGTCTTTTCAACGGTTTTACAAAATAATCGTATTGTATCGACCAACTGTTTAAACCGATTCGTTACTTTGGAAATATTTTATATCTATAATATTAGAATGTCGTCAAAATCAAAATTAAATATTCATCTTGTCACATAACTAACATTCTACGCAAAATATATGCAAATTGCATATATAAAATTAGAAAAAATGAAAAGTTTGTAATTTCTTATTTCTTTATATTCTTGTAGAAGACTAATGGAATAAATTCAATTGCTATTTATTAAACTGTAATTCTGCACTTGTGTCATGTAATCGGAATGGTATCTTAATGATTGAAATTTGACATTTAAAGTCATTGTTCTTGTTACATGTTGCTGGAGAGCTATATGTAAACTGTCAGCTTGGTTTGCATGTATTTAGAACGCTATGATGTTTATACTCAAACATTCGAATGACAATCTGTACAGAACAGCAATAGCGGGTTCAATTATGTATTTCATAGCGAATATTTTATGAATGTACTTTTAAGAGGAAATCAAAATGTTTGGTATAAAAGACCTTAGATAATCAATTTTTCTTAGAGTTAAAATACTATTAAACAGAATCAACATCATCAATTCATTTCTTTATAAATTTTCATAATTATCTGATTGAACCATCATTATGTTCCACCAAACAATAACATTAGTACATGTGAACGTACGGTAAATATATCAATTGAATGAAAGCATGCATTTGTATGTTTGCACTGTGTTTTCAGTCCGACGAGGAATAGGCTGAAGAGTTATTTCCATATATACTACTAACACTGTAACTAATATAAAATTGCTTAAATTGCTGGTAAATATTTATATGCGTGGCTTTGGAAATGTTTGATTAACATTATGGCAATAATGTAGGGATCTTGGAACAGACTAAGACACAGATGCCTGTCTATTAGTCCAGCGTCTGACAGTGAATGTTCTGATACATTCCAATCGACTGACTCAGGTCAAACACTGCCTGATCTCACTGATACTCCCGCATCACCAGAACAGGTCAGGCCTTCCCAAACTACAGAAGAACAAAGCGTAAGTGCCCATACCCTGATACCCCGATACCCTTAATGTCTTTTCTAACATAAGGTTATACCAACTTCTGATTTGAAATACCTTTGCCCTGTTCCTTCCTAACATCAGGTCATACCAACTTTGGATTCGAAATACCAAACAACCTTGTGTGAGAATCAGTTTGCTGAACCCTCTATCCTAAAAATGTGAAACCATATTCTTAAACCTTCTTTTCCAGATTTACAGACCGTTCCTGAAACCTTTACTCACCCTTCATATTTTGTCAATTTTTTTACAAAATGTGACCCACCCTTTGGTAGTTCATAGACATAGAATCCCATCCTTCTCACTCCCTGGTTTGTTTCAGCTCTTGGTATGACAGCTACTTCCAGAAGCGGGTAAATTCCTTTTAAAATTTCAGCAGATAATGATATTGATAATCTATGGTTTGTTAATGTTGAGAAAAAAAAGTGTAAATGATAGAGAGTTCCGTTCATTTAATATTGCCGTCGCTACCTAATGTAAAAGTGTATTCAGATTATGGAAAGAAATTATTTTAAATTGTCACCTTGTGTAATTGAATTATCAGTTATGATTAATATTCGAATGTGCATGCTTTCATGAGTCTATTTATCAAAAATGTGTTTGAACAAATTTCATAAAATTGCTTTGAATATTATATTGTTTATACCTGTACAGACATTTGTGCAATTTTCACAAATTTTATGAGACTAGCAGCAACCTCCAGTGGATCATCACTTATATAAACTATTTAATTAAGGATCAGTATTTTACTAAATGTTTAAATACTATCATATTTAATTTTTTGTTTTATATGTTTACAGTATTAAAATTTAAGATGTGCATAAAACAGAAGCAATTTAAGTATGTACTTTAAATGAAACCAGAGCTTCCTGTGGAATGCGGCAATCCACATTTCTATATTTTACTATTGGTTAACTATATAGTAATATTTTTCAATTTTTCAGGAATCCTGATTGTAGTTTCTCCCATTCGTCTAATCTTTACCTCATGTCTACACCACTTTCTCGTCGTCCGGTGGGGGTGATGACAATAATTCCTGGAGTCCATAATTTAACCAGTTCTTTCCGTTTCCGGTGGTTGCCATCTTGAGTTCTCCAAGTAGTACAGCATTCGGATTATCTGTGATTGACTATTTGACATAATACTCCAAACGTAAATTTAAAGTAAGAAATATCAATGTAATGATGTCTTATAAACAAACGAGACACTACAGATATTATGCCAAGACATTTCAAGACAACCTCAAAGACGTTTACTTTATATTTCTTAGTTAAAAGCAGCGTTTCAAGGGTAAAACAAATCTTTAAATAGAAACTGTGATAGTTATTAATATAAATATACAAATGAAATACAAATGACATATCTAATTACAAAGATATGTAGACATTTTAAGACAACTAAACTCCAGCTGATCTCTGATGTCGCTTTAATCAATGGGATCATTAATGATCCCTCGCAGGACGTAATAGTTGTATGTTATTATTAGCAAAGTGCATTGATTTTAGTCATTTTTGCCTTTGTTAAATTGTTTATTGGGAAGACATGACATCCAGTAGCAATAAAGTAAATATTACTTACAGACTTGTTTCTTTTCTGTCTGCATCAATATGTGTGTTACTAGAAGTACAAAGTAGAATTTCATTCCCGCATCAATCCGCTTTATAAAAGTGAATTCACAAAGAAGCAAACATTTAATAAAAGAAGACTTCTCACGTGATTTTCATGCACGTTCTTACTAAAGCTCGGTCCGCATTGTCACCAAACACTTTTGTCGGAAACTGTAACTGTAATTTAAAACGTATATTCGCCTGTTTTATTACACCCTTGTTATCCGGATAATACGAAATGATGTGATAATTCCAAAATGCTACAAACCTGAGGAAATGTCAAACTTTGTATGGACATTGTTTTTGTCACTATTTTCTTTTTACTCATTCTGATTGTTTAAAGTATTATAACTGATTCAATATGGTTTAGAGGCTGTAACATTTGCACTAAACAATTTGAATATTGGACATATTGTGCAGTATGGAGAGCCCTAAACAATGTTTACATTTTTTTTTTGAGAATGTGTTTGGCGATTCAAAGCGTTGTCAACCTCATTTAATGGACTTTCGGTAATGAATATTATTTTGTATTATTCAGTTATAATATGAACAATGATATGAACATGTTTAAAAGTTTTTATTTTAGATCAAATAACCCATATTGACAATTATATAAGCATATGTAGAGGTCGATGGATACTGACCCAAGTGTTCATAGAAATTTCGAAGATAAAGCCCAAAATGCTATGAGGATAATAGCCAATATTGTAGTTTGAAATTTTGCATTTGCTGTTCTAAAGGTACCGATTGTTGTATATTGAAGAAGTATACTCATTAAATGTGGTACTAATGGCTGTAGCATGCCCAAGGTAATGTTTTATACCAGATGTTCCTGAAACATTTTATCAAAAGGGAAAATATCTACATAAATATCAATGTATATCTTTGTAAAATTCTGTTTTAAAACTCAAGCCCGCTGTTAGAAGGTTCTAAAGCTTACACGCCTGTATCTTTTCTGCTAGATTTTGGTAAAAAATTAAACAAGCCAGAACAGGTAAATTGAACACCTGAATCTAAATGTGCTGAGATTCCACAGGGGGAGGGGGTACATCCATATTTAGAAATTAAGTATGCTAGTGGTCTGTTAGCATTTTAAAAGTGTGAAAATAATGGCACTTTAACAGGTCAGTTTTGCTGGAATATGTTGAATACTGCTGTGATATCATAGAAGTACATTCCCTTAATCCCTTAACTGATAATAGTTTGATATTGTACTTAATAATTTAGTACACTTGCTAACTTTTCCACAAAAAGTCTACCAAAATTTCATCTGCAATACAAGACACATGCATTTTTATACTGAAATATAAAGAGTTGGTCCTAGTGTATAGGATAAGATCTACGTTCATTTACTTAATATTTGTTCAACATCCCCTTCCCTCTTCTTCTGTAAGTTCAATACATTAAGTTGGTGTTGTAAATTGTAATTGAGATCGATATGTTTTGCTTTGTTCGTTGGCCTGTAATAACCATGGTATTTTGACTGCTGTTCAAAATCTGTGGTATGTTTTGTAGTGTTGAAAATCCTGGACATTTTTGAAGACAAAATAATACGTCTCGTAGATCTTGGTATGTTGAAGATAACTTCCAGCCAAACTCCAAAAGCCATTTCTAAAGAAGCCAAATAAATGTATAGGTTAACTGCCGGGTACCCCCACTAGCACTGAAACAAGCGGACATATCTTTTCGACATTCTTTATCGGGTCTTTATCCAAAGTCATCATTCGGACTATCTCTTTAATTGTAAGAATTACATTCATGGAGAGAGAGTGTTAAAATTTCTTTCCGATAACATATGAGGCAAAAACTCTTAATCTGCGACGGGTTTCATATGCTCTACTTATTAGGTTGATGTGCCTGTTACCAGTATAACAAGAGCTGTCGGAGGACAGCAACGCTCGACTATTCAACAGCCTGGTCAACTGAATGAATACAAAAGTTGAAAAAGGGGCATAATTTTGTTAAAATTGGAAAAAGGGTTATGGAACCTTCACAGTGCTTATCAGCTCATGACTGAGTGTGTGAAGTTTCAACCCTTTCCCATTAGTGGATACTGAAATACCAGCTTACATACAAAAACTTAAAACCAAAAACAGCTAAGTTGAAAAAGGGGCATAATTTTGAAAAAAATGCAAAATAGAGTTATGGGACCTGCAAAGTACATGTCAAATCATGACGGTGAACAAGTGTATGTAGTTTCAATCCATTCCCATTAGTGAGAACTGAGATACCAGCTTACATACAAAACCGTAACCAAGAATTTCTAAGTCGAAAAAAGACATGATTTTGTAAAAAAGTAAAAAGAGTTATGAACCTGTGCAATGTAGGTCAGTTTATCACAGTGAATTAGTGTGTGAAGTTTCAATCCATTCCCACATGTGGTTTCTGAGATACCAGCTTACATACAAAACCTAACCAAATCGGGACGCCGACGCATGGGTGAGTCCAATAGCTCTACTATTCTTTGAATAGTCGAGCTAAAAATCGTTAACAAGTTCATATCATTATGTTGTTACAAACTCATTCACCAAAACATGTCCACACACACACAAAACTGGTCAATGTGTAATGGTATGTAAATGAAAGAAGTCAATGACGGCTATTATCCAGTTTCAAAGACAACACATGTAGGGCATTATCCATGGTTATTTTCGGCTATTATCCATTTTTCACACAAGGATCAATATAAATGGTTTTGGCATAAAAACGGCAAACGTAAACAACTTACTCTAAACTTTGTCAGATAGTGAAATAGTAGAGCTGTATATACAGTGAATTACAAGTATAAGAAACAATTCTAAATATTTTTTATAAATTTTCAAACTAAACTTACATGTATTTTGTAAACTATTTAACATACTGTGTATTGTATTCACAAAAATAAAGTAAAATAGTTTGAGTTTCATGGAAACAAATCACCATTCGTTCTTTTTGCAACATCTAGTAGTTAAAATATCTTATCAAGCCACAGCAACTGACCGAAAAACCTGAAATTTTCAAAAGTGTTCATCTGTCATTTTGTAGCATTTTGGAATTATCACATCATTTCGTATTATCCGGATAACAAGGGTGTATTAGTTTTGTGGAAAGTACGTACGTTTTCATCTGTATCATCCAGTCGAAATTTCAATAATTCTGTCTGAAAATGCAAAATGTAAAAAAAATAACAAGGAATTAACTTCCAGTAAACATCACAGGCACTCAAAGCAAATGACTAGTTCAAATCTGTTGGCCTTAAAGTAATGGATATGATATGTACATTTCTGTAATTCCAGTTTTAATCTAGTCACAGTTTTTTCTTTGGTTAGATCACGTCAAAAAATCAAAACTTCTAAAGTACTTGTTACACCAACTGGGAAATGCCTTCTCAGTATTACATGTGAAGTAGTCCATAATGTAGTTCCGTGTAGTTGATGAAATATGGTATTGTGAGGCATATAAAGATGCGGCAGTTTTATTTTTTAGCTTACTTTTATTGCTATGGTGTTATCTGACCAAAGAAAATATCTAGAAAAAAAACTAGATTAAAAATGTATATACAGAAATAAACTTAACAAAATCCAGTACTTAAGGCCAACAGATTTAAACTAATAAACCTTTGACCAATCAGAGGAGGCGAAATAAAACGAGATCTACTTGACTTTGCAGTTTATTTCTCAATAATTAGCCGATTTCAATAATAATAATAATAATAATAAAATCGCTTAAATTGAAATTGCATTGGCAAGCTTTGAACCAGCTATTGCAATATATAAACCCAAAGAGACTCTTTCGTAATGAAATTTGTTTCTATTTTGTGTAACACCAGTGTTATGTACTTCACAGATATTTCAGTCTCGGTTATGTTGAGCATAACAAACGGGCCGCTGACTAGCTGTTGATCTTCTTACTGTATATATTAAATACAACAACAACAACAACAGTCTTTACGTGCACTGCTTTATGATTTCATACCAACGTCTGATGGAAGAGTGTCTAGGAGATCTGAACATGAAAATCTGTATTATTTACTTGGATGATCTGAATAAACGAATATAAACGAATTTACTTCTCATCTCTTCTTATTTTAATGGAATGCTATTTATTTTGGCAACATTTTAGGTGTAATGTTGTCGAATTTCAAGATCTTGGCATAATTGGGATGGCTTCAGGCAGTAACTGTAAATAATTCAAATAGACCCCTTCAATGACATCCCATATTGACTTAACTCTATACTTACCCTGTCTTGTGCCTCAATTCCTTATTGTTTCAATATAGTTAGAAGAGTAAAATTTGGCCCAGATATTCTCCGGGCATGCTTCTCAATATCAAGTTTATTGGTGTTTGACACGAAAAGCTACAAGCGGGAACTGGTCAATTATTGTGTATGTGAAGGTACATCGATTGAGAAATTCAATGATATTCTCATAAAAAAAAGAGAAAAGAAAAACAAGCAATTTTGTAAATTAAAAATAGGGAAAAATGCAAATATTTCGCAAAACTATTTACATCCACCTCCCCCCTATCAGCTCACAAACACTCGTGACAATTTTCACCGCCACAATGGCAATGAAAAACTAAACGGACGTTTCAGTGAAATTTTTATAGTGACCGGTATGCAACTAAAATCAAACTCGTGATTAAAACAAAACACATTGACGTATCAGTACAACAAAAAAGTACACTACACCGTCATTTTAACTCGCTGTTCAAATCTTCTTAAGATATTACACCGGATCTCGTACGACAACAAGGTCCCGTGGCCCAATGGATAAGGCGCCTGACTACGGATCAGGAGATTGCAGGTTCGAATCCTGCCGGGATCGTACCTTTTTTCACAAGGAAAATTACAATAATTGACAATTTTTCATTTCTATGATGGCAATTTAACAGGTAAATCTTTGTATTTATCGGTGTTGCATTGTTTTATTTTTCGAGTTTTATTCCTGCGTAAATCACCAAAAAATAAGATACGCATCTGGTATATTTCGCATGGAAAAAGAAACTGAAACTTAATATAGGTTAGCTGGTGTTGTAAGAAATTTGTAATAAACTAAGAGACCGACACAAACTTCATTTGATATGAAAATGATATAGACATAAATCCCGACAGGACTCGAACCTGCATTTTCTTCATCCCTTATTCCAATCCCAACTAAAAGACAAGTGTAAAAGTCTGTTACTATGTGATTTCATAGTATGGTTATACTAGATGTTAAGCCAACTCCAGCCAGCCAGAACATTCACTAACCTTCAAAATCAATCATGGGAAATTGTAGAAAAGTTAAAGTTCTGTGGATGCAATAATCTTAAAATAGGAAATGAATGCAAAAATGGTGATACCGTAATAATAACGTATATACAAAAAATGAACATGTTTAATTTATCAAAGTTGATGAAAGCACATTTTACTGTGCCAGTGGTAGTGAGGCACTGTAATTCAGATATAATTGTATTCATATAAAAGAAAGATGTCCATCAAAGTCAAATATGACAATGGAGTTTTAGCAAAATTTGATTTCCTTAGATATCTGTACATTTCATAAATCATTGTGAAGTATATCAACCTTTTAGGAAATGTCCTCCCCTTTATACAAAACATCATACACAGCATTTGGATTTACATCTCTACCTACTGAAAATATGACATCCATTACCTACAGAAATCAATTTCTGAAATCAAATTTCAGTGAGTAGCCACTTTTATGTCAAATTAACTGTATTATAAACACAGTAAACAGTGTCTATGTTTAGAGCTTTATAATCATGTTCACAGTCAAACCTGTATTAAGCAGCCAGCCAAAGGAGTACCACACTCTGATTGCTTATGACAGGTGGATGCTCAAGACGTGGGGGGGGGGATAATAAAGTATCAATTCGGAAGTAAGCTGCCAGGCTGCTTAACGAAAATGACTGCTAAATACAGGTGAAAGCTAAGGCAGGTTCAACCATATAGCCTAAGCTTCTGTTGTCAAGTGTGATAAGTCTTAGCAATTCCACCGCATGTCCTTCAATAAATGCTGTTGTCGTAAACTCTAAAAAATGACATGAGAGAGATTGAAATAAGCTTTTAGTTTTCTTATTATCAAACTAAAATGAACAACAGCTGTTTCTAAGTCACACATGGCCCCAATGCTTGCCTGTTGGAGATAAATAGGTGCCTCAACCTTGACCTTCAGCCTTGAAAAAAGGATGTATCTTCTGACAACCATGAATCATTGTATGAAGTTTGAAGACCAAATGCTAGATTTTCTAGTATTGATCATAAAACGGATTTAATGGCAATTGACAGAAATAGGGGCTTTTTATTTAGTACCTAATTCGTCAATGCACGTTTTATCAGGGGTAGTTCCGAGCCAAATCGCAGTGAAGGCTGCAAATTCAAAATCATTTGAAACTATATAATCACACAAAGAAATAGTCTTATTTTTTTTTTTGACAGATCTTGGATTGAAACTACATAAACGAATTTTCTTCGCATGTCTTCCTATTTTAATGGATTCCTTTTTATTTTGGGTAACATTTTAGGTCTTATGTTGCCAAATTTCAAGATCCTGGCCATTCATACAATTTGAACTATTTATAAAATTTTCATTTCAAGTTCGAACTATGATTAGGATGGCTTTAGGCAGTATCTCTAAATCATTGAAATGGACCCCTTCATTGACATCCAATATTGACATAACTCTATATTTTCTCTATCTTGTGCCTGTATACTTCACAAGGCAGTCTGAAAGACAGCTATATCCCCCGCCACTGTTATGGATAGTGAAAGGGTTGATGGTATTGGGTGGAGGCATTAAACATTCAAGTTGTGACCTTGACCCTAACCTGGCAGGGGTGAATTTTGAATTCCGCACATTGTCTTGATAAGGGAAATACTACAGCCAAGTCATATTGAATTAAAATCTTTCAAGGGGATTAGGAGATACTGAGCAGACATAAAATGGAAGGCTTAAATCTTTGACCTTGAGTTGTGACCTTGACCTATAACCAACATGGCTGAATTACGAGTTCTGCTCATTGTCTTGATGAGGTGTTCAATTGACCTAAATTTCATAAAAATCCTTCAAGGGGTTTAGGAGATACAGAGCGGACACAAAATGGAAGGCTCAAACATTTTACCCTGAGTTGTGACCTGGACCTGAAACTGGCATGGCTGACTCGTAAGTTCTGCACATTGCCTTGATATGGTGGTTATTTTACCCAAATTTCTTCAAATTCCTTCTAGGGTTTTAGGAGATACAGAGCGGATACAAAATTGAAGGCTCAAACATTTGACCCCGAGGTGTGACCTTGACCTTGAGCCGACATGGCTGACTGGATCATTGACCCAAGTTTCATGAAAATCCTTCAAGGGTTTTAGGAGATATAGAGTGGAAACAAAATTGAAGGCTCAAACTTTTGACCTCGAGTTGTGACCTTGACCTAGAGCTGATATGGGTATCTTTTGAGTTTTGCACATATCATTTGACCCAAGTTTCATGAAAATCCTTCAAGGAGTTTAGGAGATACAGAACAAACACGAAATGGAAGGTTCAAAACTTTGACCTTGAGTTGTGACCTTGACCTTGAGCCGATGGCTGATTCATTGGTGCTGCAAATTGTCTTGATAAGGTGATCATTTGAACCTAATTTCATAAAAATCTTCGAGGGGTATAGGAGATACAGAGCGGACACAAAATGTTACGGACGGGCGGACCATTCCTATAACCCCCACCACTCGTGGCGGGGATTAAAAATTCCTAACTGTTTTATTGTAGTTAGACGGGTAATATTTGACCCAGATATTATCCGGGCATGCGTACCAATGTCAAGTAGTTCACGTCTATGGTATTGGTGTGTAACACGAAAAGCTACAGCTAGGAACTGGTCAGTCATTGTGCATGTGAAGGGAAATCGATTGAGAAATTCAACGTAATTCTCATATAAACAAAAAAAGAAATGAAACAAACAACTTTGTAAATTGAAAATAGGGGAAAAAATAATGCAAATATTTCGCAAAACTATTTATTTAGTACATCAATGTCCCCCATAACAGCTCACAAACACTCAAGACAATTTTCACATATACATGTGCAGTTATTACAGAGAATTAAAGCAATGAGAGAGAAATGAAATGCAGCCAAAATTTGGTGATATAACATATCAATATAACAAGCGTTTTCTTTATAATCATCCTGTTTTCTAATCATATACACTGGCAATGAAAACCTAATGGACGTTGCAATGAAATTTTATAGTGACCGGTCTAAGGTCTGTATCATGCAACTAAAATCAAAATCGTGATTTAAGAAAATTATTTCTTATCAGTTCAGCAAACAATACACTACCCTGCTATATCAACTCGCTGAATCTTCTTAACATGTTAGAACACGGATCTCATACAAGACCAAGGTCCCGTGGCCCAATGGATAAGGCGCCTGACTACGGATCAGGAGATTGCAGGTTCGAGTCCTGCCGGGATCGGACTTTTCTTGCACAAAGAAAAATACAATAATTGGCAATTTTTCAATTCTATAATTAGTCTTTTCGTGATGACAATTTAACATGTAAATCTGTAATCATCGGTGTTGCATTGTTTTTCGATTTTCCTCACTGTGTAAATCACCGAAAAATAAGTTATGCAAGTGTGGTGTATTTTGCATGGAAAAAGAACCTGAAACTTAATATAAGTTAGCTGGAGTTGTAAAAACTTTGTAATAAACCAAGAGAGCGGCACAAACTTCATTTGATATGAAAATGGTATAGATTGAAATCTCGGCAGGACTCGAACCTGCATTTTCTCGATCCGTTATTCAAATCCCAACTAAAAGACACACGTGTGATTTCATTTTATGATTATATTAGATATTTAGAAACATTCACTAACCTTCAAAATCAATCATGGGAAATTGTACAAAAGATGACGTTCTGTGGATGCCATAAGCTTAAAATGAGAAATGAATTCAAATTACGGCAATAATAACATATATACAAAAACAAATGTTTAATCTATTTAAGTTTAACGTAACACCTTTTACTGTCTTGACAAAAGATTTTAATACATGAATTCACGCCGGTATCTCCAGAATCATAACCTTTCGTTTATGAATGGAAAATGCTTCTGTTCTAACGTTTTACTGTAAAAACAGAGACACAGGTAAGGAATTCTTACGTTTTCTTTCTAATATTACTACAAATGAAAAATCAGTGAATGCTATTCGATGCACGATTGAACAATTACTTACATACAAGATTTTCCGTGCAGCGACCAACTAGTACACATGATGACATTTCAGCGGTTCCGTGCCACCCATACCGCGTTCTGCTATTATTTTCGAACACACATATTTCATATTAAAATTTATGCATTTAAATATCATTCAGGTTTGCCATTAATCTCAATACACAGCTTTAAAGCAGCTGCCTTACACATATTTCAATAATACAATGAAAAACATGTAATATTTTATTTTAGATACTGACCTTAAGAGACCTGTTGTCATTATACAGCGATGTGACTATTGTTCACGCGAAAAGACAAAACGACTAAGGTAGAATATACGAACAAATGACAAAAAGTGTTAATACCTTTTGTTGTTGTTTCAGCTAGTTGTTTCTTCTCGACATTACGCAAATTGTCTGACTTAGTACAAAGTGTAAATATAAAAAAAGTTTCTTGTTTAACGTGGGTAGTCGACGAAAGTCCCCACCTGGAATGGATGGAACAATTTATTTCCAGCCGAGCCCACGACAGGTGTCATATTTACCTCCCCAGCATCCAGTCTAGGCCGATATTGCTGGAAACAGTACCAATTTAAGCATATCACCCAGCACTGAACCCGGACCGCTGGCGTTGTAGTCCAACCTGCTAACCACTGCGCCACCGATTCCCTGAAATATACAACATGTCTTCTTACTGAAGTTGCGGAAGTTGCTCTCTAACTTGTCTGTTGTCCGAGGAACTTTACTACTAGCTCCAGATACTTGGTGAATATTAAACTACAATGCATATAATAAAAATTTGATGTTTAAATATGTTTTATGTGCAATTTATCGATCAAATCAATGCCTGATATGAAATGGCTTTTTAGTTGTAGAAAGAATGTAACTTTCTAGCAGCATTAACAATTGATAAAGTATTGTTTGGTAGAAATGTTTTAATTTCAAGTAAGCCCTTCCTATCTTTGCTTGAGTGAACTATACTATCTCTTGATCCAGCTAAAAAGGATGTGATTCAGATATTTTTTCTGGTTTTTATATTATATAATTGTGTTTCTCCTTGTGTTAGTCCTCGAATTGTATTAATGTTTCCCTTAAAGTTACTGTTAATTGTGTTTCCTATTTATCACTTGTCCAAAGTTATACCTGGTCAGTGTGATATGTCTTTCTTTTCTCCAATCCAAATTTTTTTTTTTTTTTTTTTTGGTTCACTGCTTTTTTTCGCATTATTCAATATCTCTTCTTATGATTTTTAACACGTTTGTCCATAAATTACTTGCAGAACTCCTTTAATATGTTTAGCTTGTGAAATATCCGGGGTATCATCTAGATTACTGCCATAGTCCATTTTTAAAGGTTTATTTTGGCTAACTTTTAAATCTTGCAATTCCATATTTTTCTGCGTATAGTTTGACTGTCTGGCTTATTGTTCTGTTTTACGGAGCCTTGTCTTTTCTGTGATTGCCTTCTTACGCCTAGCAAAAGCTATGCCATTTTCATATTTGCGTCACCTTTAGAAATGTTAATGGGAACCAAGCTATTCCAATAGTTTTCCTTAATCCACCCCCATAACACCTTTTATTTAAAGAAGCACTTCCATATCTATTTACAAATTTTCCATTTACAAATTTGAACGTATGGACATCCAACTTTCATACAAATTTGTTGTGAAATTCCCTAAATGTCTTTCACTGTTTTCTACTTTTCTGTTCAATATCATTTCAGTGTCTTTTATCAGTTCTTTCAATTCTTCTTTGCAAAAAATATTTTGGCAGGACGTATTGATGTTTCCATTTCTTTTTCCAATGGCCACTTCCAAAATTTATATTGATTTTCAAAGATCTGATCGGAAAGAAAGTCATTATCAGTATCCTCTTCATCATCCTGATCATCGACCACATTTGCAATTTGTTTGCTCTTTTTACAAAGTTTACTTCAGTATTCATGAAATCCTAAAGTAAGATAAATAGATTTAATAGTGTCCACAGCTGTTTTTGGTTATTTTCATAAGTTCTCATTTTATGGTATATCGTACTGCTGTTGTTAATAGTACTCTATTAAACTTTGTAATTTTTTTCCCCCGTATATTGTGGTATTTCCAGAACTATTGTTTTCTAAAATTGATCTTAAGCATTTACAGGTGTGATAAGCACATTCCAGTTTAACAAAACCGGTACATTTTCCTGTAGTTTAGCGTGTAAAGAATTGTCACCATTTGCAATGATTTTTATTTACGTACATCATGAACAGACTCGGTCTCCAAAAATCCGGTCAGATTCCATTGACTGTGAACTATCCGACCAGTTGTTAAAGCATGTATTAGTCCCCATATTTTTTGCTCGGGTACATACATGGCACTCTTTATTGCGTACATCTTTGTGGTGAAGAACTATTTCGTGACAGAACGGAAAATAACACATACACCACCTATTGCATTCTATGTGTGCTTGTGAGAACGTTCGGACCATGTGAATAACGGTGACGACAGAAACACCATTACTAAACTCTCCCCTTTCCGTAGCAAGTGTCTTTTCTTCTGCGCCTGTTTTGCCATCTCTTCTCTCAAGGCCTCGCCTCACCAACAGCCTATATTAGGTTCAAAACCTGAAAATGTTCCATCACGTATTGATGGAATATTCATTGTACTTAGCTGCTCATTTAGATCAGAAGACTTCCACTTGCCATGGTTCCCCATACAGCACGAACATTTATATAATACAACCCTTTTTCTAGTTTTTTTTTTTTTTTTTGCTTCTTGGTAATGGAAATTCCTTTATACAGCCGTGCACTGAACCGTAATGGCTTGAAAGATATCACCTTTACTCACTAAATTACATGCAGCACAACACTGAAATGTATGCACAGTAACTGACTGCAAATGTTCCATGTTCCTGTAACATATCTAAGTTAAAAATGCAATAGTCTGTTACAGCTTTCTTCATTTTCGTCATTTTGAATTGAAGTGAAGTGCCAACAAGGCAAATGAACCTTTCTTGAATGTTTTTTCCTTTATCAGGGGTATGCGCTATACAACAAACTTAGATGATAGGATGCCTGAATGAGAACCATGAGGCCTTTTCCTAACAGTCTGGTACGGCTGGGTACATATATCACAATGACTATGATGTAACCGTATCATTTCTCTCTTCATTTGCTTTTTTCTTGCTCTTCTATGCCTACTACCTGGCTGACTAGGAGTATGTGTGCAGTCGTTTAATTAAATTGGAGGACAATAATAGCCACGTGTGGTGTAACAACAACAAGAACGACTGTTCACTTCAATAAACTAATATTTATTTTCATGAAACAATAATATGCCAAACGTAACATACAAACATGACAAGTATGTACAAGGACATGGAAAGTGAAACTTCATACAAAAACATCTATATTAGTTTACATAAACATGCACATGAAATGATGGTTAGGGAAAATTGGCAGTAAATACATGCCTAATTGTGATTATTTATTATACCTTGTCTAATTGCAAAGGCTTCATTTATAAACTTACATACTTTACCGGTATATACATGACTAATTTCTAGACTGAAAAACAAAGTGTAAAAGGAAGTAAAATTTATTTAAGTACATGACTTATCAATGACCGAAAATTAAATATAAAAATAATGTCATAAAATCTGTAGGATGATACCTGTAGGATGATTCTAGGCTCTGGTGGAAGGGCTAAAGCCCTTTTTAATTTAAGCCCCTTTTTGTTCTGGTATTGCTGCTGCGAGGCTAAATTTGGTTTTATCACAGTTTATTTTAGAAAGGTGAGAGGTCCGCTCATATCGTCAATGGTTTAGTGTCTTATTTTGCATGGAGTTTCTCCCTGCCAGTGCTTATCTAACCTTATTTTAAAGTCATTTACAGTTTTGACATCTACAACATGTGGTAATTCATTCCATGGTTTAATCACTCGACGAGAAAAAACTTGCCAATTGAATCGATATAAAATTTGAAATTTCATTGCACTGTTTCTCATATGTCATAAATTCCCTGTCTAAAATCGTTCCATCTCAAGATGTTTGAGCGCTGAAATGAAAACATCTTCAGTTATCTTATGTATATATTTTATTAGTGTATGTTTTATTATTGTTTACGCTTTGTAACAATACGTATGTGTTTATATTAAATTACTTTTTTTCCAGTTGCAAGCATTGGACACATTATTACATTAAACTTTTTTCATTAATTTCATTGAATGTTTATACAAACTTGGTCCTAGGATCTTCATTCAGAAGGTATTTAGACTTCCTTAATTTCAGTCTCCAGTGGAACACTTCATTTGATATATCTCCTTGGTATTGCGGGGGAACTTTTTTCTTGATCTCAAGTTCATGGTATAAACTTGTTTTGATCTACAAATAGATATTAAAGAACTCTTTATTTAGCAAATTAATTATGATTTAAGAAATTGCTTAATTATTAACATTTTCGTTTTCTTCATTTATTATTATTCGATTGATTCAGACAGTAAAAATGAGCGACACAATCTTATTATGATGAATAGATACTTGTTCAAGAAAATTTAATGCTTTTATAATCCATGTACCTATTAGTTTAAAAAACAAATGGACTACAGTCAGCTACTACTTTGAATTTAGTCTTAATATGCCAGCCTAACTTCTTTAATATAAAAATATGTATTTTGAGTGATATATGTTTTTAGCATAAGTATTTTACACATGAAAAACTTGATTAAGCTTATTTAATATTTGAGGCTGGTTTGTCATTTACTTGCCTGTTCCATTCGATCTATATTTCGACATATATGTTTCCAATGTCTTTCTGTGGAAATACCTGGCGGTAACCATCGTTTGGTTTTACCGTTTGTTTGCTTTTAAGACAAAGTCCCCTCCGTCCCCTTTACTATGATTCCCGGAACATGAGAATGATTCGGTCACTTTTAAAAAAGGCTTTCACACTATCTGGAGCTAAAACTCGAGGTTTTAAATCAGAAAATGTAAGATACTTGTATGTTGTCATATTCAGATCGAAGCAGTTTCTTAATTGTTTTCTTCCAGAGTTGATGAAAAATTCCCGCCAAGCACCACACCGAAATATAAATAGCGCAAGAATGTTGTTAAAAACAACGTCACACATAAATCTGTAGTTGGTATTTGACTGACCTATATATTTATAAAATTCAGCCAGACTTTGTAGCTTGGCGGTTACTGTACAGTGCAAAATAAAATTTCGAATTAATTTTATGTTGGATAATAAACGTGTATCAGAAATGGGAGGCTTTTAATTTCATAAATTTATCTCCAATATATTATATAACATTAATATATAGTTACCTGCTATTTTGCGATCAACATCATCTGTTAACTGTCCATGGATTAAAGTTTGTTTTGCCCGTACTTGCTGTATTCTGTTAGCAACAAACTGGTCCCTTATCTTACTGTATACTTTGTCAGAATTGATGACATAGTTTTCTATCAGTGGAATGACCTGACTATTGTCAGTTACATAAAGTAACCAGAATTCAAGACTTAGTTCATGAACCTTCTGTAAATTAGAGACAGTCTATGGTTTTATATGGACCAATGTTGTTATAACACTTGCTGTTGTTTTGTGGTTGTAAGTAATTTGCCAGTTTCTCGCTACAAGCTGACTGTTGTCAAAGTAGGCTATTATATCATCAGTTGCTGGTAACTCAATTGGAACGGAAGACAAATTATTCAACCATGACTTCAGGCATGTGTAACTGCCTGCTGGGGACCAAGTGCTATCTATTTTAGCCAAAGTGCTGCTCCCACTAATGTTATATGCCATTAATTTTTATATTATTGTACAGGCGTTACAAGATTTAACATTCTTGCTTTTTATAAACTGTCAACACAACCAGCCAAGCGCTGTGCTTTTTTTATTTTGTAAATTGTCCATGTCAGACACGCTTTGAAATTTTGCTAAAACATCATTTCTACTTTCTAACCAGTTAATAGTTTTGAAAGTGTCAATATATAAAATTTTCACTTTGATATGCTTGTGAAATGCTTTGTGCATCTTGTAATATGTCACTTGATATATTTGTCCCTATTGCCTGTACTACTTTGATTATATTTGGCTTTGAAATTTCACCATTATTAATTTGTTTAATAAAAGTCTCACACAAGTCTAACTTAGCCTTTTTATGGTTGTTTTCATTCATGATAGTTTCAGCGTGGTATTTACATGCTTCACATATTGCTATAAAATGTACTGGTATAAGACCTTCTTCTTTAAGGTATTTAATTCTTCCAACCTTAATTTTATTACTGGAAAATCTAATCACCTTTGTCTGTGCCCCATTTGGAAACGTCTCTGAACAAGAACAAGACGGAGTTTTCTGCAACATAATATCAAGGGGTAATATTTATCATACAGATAGAATATTGCAATATTTGACATTTTCTTTTGAGGAAATATGTTTTTATTCAAACATATTTTCATAATGATGCATTATCTCAAAAATATGTAAAATAACTTCATCAATAATATTGATATGAAAAAAGAAATTTATTATTGCTATTAGGTTATTTAACATTGTTCTGTACAATAACTAGAGATAGAGCCTAACATTTTCATTGATAGAAATACATTAAATAAAGTCTAGAAATTGATTTCCAAGTCCTTGAAATTAACAAAAATGATTTCACAAATGTGCAATATATGATAGTTTTGCTAATATCAATAACAGGAATTTTAATATTTAATTCAAAGTTGTGATCCGCAAAGAATGTCAACTCTTGCCTTGGGCTAGTACTTGAAAGCAGAGATATTTATTAGTTTACTTCCCTTGCAATTACACAATAGAGTAGAAAACGAAAACGGTTTAAAACACAATATTATACATTTTTGCACAACAAAATCGTTTAGGATTTATTAATGTGTGTTTGATTTACCCATGAAACACTGGTTCCTATGATTTTGTCAACTTACTTATCGTAAAAATTAACTTTTAACAAGCCGATAATAAAATGAAATACCAGTAAGTATTTTATAGTGCAGATAATACAGTTTTGCTTGTATCAAAATGTCACAATAGAAGCACTTTTGTAATACAGAACACCTGGTAGGACTAGTAAAGGTACAATTATATTGATCTCTTTTTCCTATGCCTACAATACGGAGATATATTTGGACTCGTACCCAGCTGAGAAAACCATATTGGACGAGCCGCTAGGCGAGTTCAATATGGTTTTCTCAGCTGGGTACGAGTCCAAATATATCTCGTATTGTACAGTACAATGTTAAATAACCTTTTTATTCTATACCTCGTACCCAGCTGAGAAAACCATATTGAACTCGCCTAGCGGCTCGTCCAATATGGTTTTCTCAGCTGAGTACTCGTCCAAATATATCTCGTATTGTACAGTACAATGTTAAATAACCTTTACTTTCTATACCTATTTTATCTTACTATAATAATAGTTTAAATTAAAAATGTTTCACTGAATATTGTATTCCTGCCTTTTCTAGTTTTTCCCAGCTTGGTATGAGTACAAATATACATTATACAGAACAATGTTAGACCTTAAATAACCTTTTTATTCTATATTTATTTCACTTCATACGTAATATATGTAATTCATTGAATGTTGTTTTTTCTGCGTATCATCATTAAAAAAAGTATTGGTGCAATCTCCCTACAACAGCCATTTGGCGATTTGGGTGGTAATAATACTTGGCTGAGATATTATATGCCAACAAACATTGTCTGCAAGTTTGGTGAAGATCGGATGAAAACTGTTCAACTTAAAAGAGCGGACAAGGCTAAATTCCCCGTTTTCCGATGATTCAAGGACTATAATCAAAGAGTGCCTGGTACAATTGGCTGGTTATCGAACTGGCCGAGATGTAATGCCCACAAACATTGTCAGCAAGTTTGGTGAAGATCCGACCAAAACTGAATTATAGAGCAGACATGTTTTGGATGCTGACCGCCCGTCCGTTGCCATTCATAATCTTTTCCATTTTGTTTCTTAACCGTTCAATAAAAACTGCTGAGGTAGCTATTCAGACAGTCAGGGCTGATACCAATTTCTAGGTTTCGTCCGGAACGGCTTCTTTAAGCGGCTTTTCAAATTTTCCAACATCTGATGATCCTTTTAACTGTATTTTTAAGTTTTTGATTATTAACGAACGTTTTAATTACATTAATAGCATTGTTATCCCTTGAATCGTTTTTGTGTGTTGTAAACAAAAAAAAAACTCGAATTAAATCCAAATTTCAAGACGCATAATCAAACCCTGTACATAGAGCGCCTACTTCATCCGATTTACATTCGGAACATTTTCACGCGTTTCGGGCTTTATCGTATGTTTAACGCGCGTGCGTCCAAATACAGAAAATACAGGATTTTTGTACGCACGTGCATCCAAATACCGTAATATATTGTACGGTCACGTGTTGCAAATGAACGTTCGCGATTGGATAGATAAAATAGGTATAGAATAAAGAAAGTTATTGAATAAGGTACATATTTCTATCCATTTTATTGTTTATAATATTAACCAAGCGGTGTGAGAAATACGATACTGACAAAGAGGCCATCAGGTACGTTGAATACAGGAAGAGGAAGGTAAAAAAAACGCAATTTCCTTCCTATGAATCTATATGCAAGGTGACAATCGTAACTGCATGTAAGTTTAACAAGGGGAAACATACTCTGGCTAAACTAGAAGCCATATCTGTACATGTGAGTAAGTAGTCTTCACATACGCAGATACGTCTTCTTTGGATGTACTCGTCGCAATGATCTGGTTCATTAAAATATTTTAAAAAACACGGTTGTCACGATCATACTGTTTATTTCATTAAATAGATAGCCAAGTACACGTATCCAGTATTATAAATAGTCAGGTAAGAGAGAGATAGATAGAAAGATAATGTTATCTTTATCCATTCAAGTCCCGCTGATTGGGTGTTATTTTCTTGACCACATAATCATCTTTCTTATTTTCAAAACTGTCTTAAGATCGAGTATAATAAAAATAACAGATGAATGTTTTCATACTGTTTGTACTAATTATGAAAAACTATAGGATACTGGCGATACTAACATTATTGTAAGTTCGTATGCATCTTAGTGTGACACAAGAACCAAGATGGTGGCGTGTTGTAAGTTTTAATGAGATTGGTGCAGTATTTTCTTAGATTTCATCATTTTGAAAGTGTTATTTGAGTTATATAGTGGAAAGTGTGACCAGCCAGATAATATGTTATGCTATACAGCTCCTAGATCAATATTTCCAGCTATTTCTATTGAATCCAAGATAATATTTTATTCTGCAGCTTGATTTACCTACTAGGCCTGTCGGTTATTTCTCAGTTGTTTACGTTTTTCGTGTTGTTTTGTCTGACCTTCAGCATGTGTTTGCATGGTAAACAAAGCAAGCTGACGGTATTGACCCGAAAAGTTTTAAATATGCATACTTAACTATTGACATTTAGCCGCGGATCGTGCATGTTGTAAACAAAATAGTTAAATGCCGGTTTTGACTTTAAAAACAAAATTGAGTCGTGTTGATTCCACGGAGCTTATTACTAATATTCGATATCACTGAGTGGGCAGTGGAACTAAAAATAAAACATTCAAGTAGACACAGCCGATTTTAGATCCAAGTACACGGCCTGAAACTTGTGTAAAAAGGGTTTAGGGTAAGTCTCTATACTATGCATAAATGTCCATGGTTATTTAGCGGATGCATCACGCCTATATAAATCCGAATATTGTCTTGAAATACCGGTCTTACTTGAATATGTAAGCATGTATTAAACAGATATTTGGTTGATCTTCAGAAATTAGCATAAAACAAGATTTAGCTTACCAAAAGGTTCCTTCTAGCGCACATTGAATATTCTTTTTAAAGGGATCTTTAATAAAATAATTATGAACTGTGTTTTTTTGCTAGTTTACGTGCATTCTTATCTATTTATTTTAATAATACTTAAAGTAATTTCACACAAACATTTATTTAAGTTAAAATAATAAACAAACACCTTCAGGTGAGCGATCCTACCAAAATATATCAGCGGACAATAAATACAATCACTCTGTCAAAATTTGGGGAACCATTGTCGACACCTGTCCTAGTGGCACAGATCAGAATTTGGTCGTATGTTTGCCTAATTTTAATTAGCAATACAATGGAAGAAAAGTTCTGCCATATGCCAGTAATTGCATTGCATGAATGGATACTTACAGCTCCAGAACGACTAAACCGGGAGAAAAAGGGCTTTTATATAAGTCGGCACCAACAAACTGATGGATTTGAAAAAAGTGCGTACAAAAAGTTCACAACAATTACAAAACAATTAATCAAAAGGTATGAAATTACCAAGTTCGAAATATTTATAGCTCAGTAAAGTGAAGAAATGCATTATACAGTTCTAGATAAAAGTAATAAATAGTAATTTAAATGTTGTTATCCGGTGACGGTACGTATCGTGCAATAGCATTCACAGACAAGTAAAAAATCTCGAATAACTTAATTAGTACAGTATGATTTGATGGTTATACTTAAAATGTTAAAATATTAAAGTTGGTATGAAATAAAATCGTAAAAAGAACCTCTGGAAGCAGCAAAGAAGGAAACCGAGAAGAATAATAGTAGACGATATTTTTAGGCGGGAGTCTGTTTTTAGATGATGAATATTCATTTAGTTAATCTCGATCCTACAATATGACATGTAAGATTTAGGAGTTAGATAGTTTAAACTAAATTACTGTTTTTGTAGGTCTGTTTATTACGTAGTTGTATTTCACTAAAGATTGACTTAAAGATACGTAAAAACACATTGGAAAAGAGGCTATTTGTAATGAATATGCATGAGTACAAAATGGCGGCGCCTACTGGAATTCGGATGCCTTTGATGATATCCTTGTATCCATTACCTGCTCAGTCAAGTGTGACAGAAGGAACAATAAAAGAAAATTTGTTTTCTGTGTGATATCGAAATATATTTTCACCGATAAGGGAAACAATTCAATATCTTTACATAGGCGGACAAGAAATATCCTCTATCT
This sequence comes from Mercenaria mercenaria, assembly GCF_021730395.1. NCBI lineage: Eukaryota > Metazoa > Mollusca > Bivalvia > Venerida > Veneridae > Mercenaria > Mercenaria mercenaria. The sequence continues at coordinate 84,663,730 of NC_069362.1, read as the reverse complement.
ATTTTAAAACTAGACTGAAATGATATTATCTGAATACATGTCAAAATGTTTCCCGCATGTATCTGACCTAATTCCTAGGCCGCCATTTTCCTATATCGTGGCGCTTGAGTTATTAAGCTCGCTCATGTAATTTAAACAGTAATAGGTGTTTTTTTTTCTACAGTGCAATTACAGAAGTCAAATCATCATAATAAAAAACACAGCAGCTCAAAACTATTTCATGTTTTTTTACCAGAAATCACTTTATTTTTACACAATGTAATAATTGAAGTAGTGAAATCACATATGGATAGTAGCAATTTCACTTAGTCTTTTCTCTCCTTTTTTAAAAAATCTGTAAAGTTATATTAAAACAGTTAAAAATGTTAAAGTTACCTCAGAACACAACCCTGAAGACACAGCTTTAAAGGTGGTCAATCACATTTAATCAACATTTAATGACATTTTTTACTTTTTGTATATTCTGGTAGAGAATTATTTAAGGAACAAAAAGACCGATTACACAGAGTTAGATTCCTATTTGAAATGTATATTTTATTATTTTTATAAAATTTTGTAATTACTCCCCTTTAATCTGAAAGTATATAAAAAGCTGGGTATTTCTTTTTATTTCGATACAATGTCTAGTTTTACATTTGCATTTGATAGACATATCAACTATTAAACAATCTGAACCAAAATGCAAGTTTTAAAGCTGTGTGTAGCTTCTGAATTCATTTATTTCCAATCTATCTTGGTTGCGCAACCAAGATAGGCAAAGGGAGGTAATAATAATTTTTCAAACTTGCGTTTCTAATGAATTCCATCTAAATACATAATTTTTAATGCAAATATTTTACAAATATATTACAATATGTCTAATATTTATACATTTCCTTAGGCAAAGTATGTTTATCAAATTTATACTTATGATAAAATAACTCTATCTTGGTTCGACAACCAAGATAGGAAAATGAAATTTTAAAAATACCTCCAGTGAAAATCTAATTTGTATTAAGTGTTAAGTGAACATAAATGAGTGTAAATGATCAGATGCTAAAGTTTCGAACAAATCCGTTACATGGCCAAAATCTGATTATCCACCTTTAATTGGCATTTTGTCATTATGCCTATTTTAGCCTTTTTAGGTTGGAGTTGTCACCAGTAGCACTGACAACTTTCTTTTCAGCTTTCCAGGCCCATAAATTCAAACATCCAGAGGCTGCAACAGAAGACTAGAATGTGGTGGTAAAACAAAAAAAAAAGATTATGTTTTTGCCCGATCAATGAGGTATTTGCTTTTACTCCACAGTTTTTATATGTCTATCAGAAAAAAAAATTGCACCTGTTTTCAAAGAAACCAATAACATTATATACCCCCAGGATGATATGCCCACCCTGCCTCTATTATGTTACAAAAATATACAAACGAACCCAATGGCGTGATATGTGTATCATATCTTGGGCATACGCAATTTGGACCAGACAGCTTACTTGGTTACATGCTATAGCCCAGGGGGTCACATGGTTTATATAGACTTGTATAGGAAAAAAACTTCGAAAATCTTCTTGTCTGAAACCACAAGACCTAGGGTTTTGATATTTGGTATGTAGCATTGCCATGTGGTCCTCTACCAAGATTGTTCAAATTATTCCCCTGGGGAGAAAAGAGGCCCTGCCACGGGGTTCCCTAGTTTTATATAAATATATATAGGAAAAACACTTTAAGAATCTTCTTGCCTGAAACTGCAAGGCCTATGCTTTTGATATTTGGTATGTTAAATTGCCTATTGGTCTACTACCAAAATTGTTCAAATTATGCCTCTGGGGTGAAAGAGGCCCTGCCCTGGGGTCCCAAGTTTTACATAGATTTATATAGGAAAAAACTTTAAAAATCTTCTTGTCTGAAAGTTCAAGGCCTATGCCTTTGAATTTTGTATGTATCATTGCCTAGCTGATCTCTAACAAGATTGTCCGAATTATGCCCCTAGGTCGAAAAGAGGCCCCGTTCCAGGGGTCACTTGATATATGAGTTATATAGGAAAAAATACTTCAAAAATTATCAGATCATATTTCCTAGACTGTTTAATTATAAGGGTCACCCGACTGTGACCGTGTCCTACTGACCTACTTTCTTGTTTTTTAAGATACAGTCTTGAAATTTGGATGACATGTACAGTTTTGCACACCGATCTTAAAGCTGACTTTCAGTGACCATGAATGTGACCTACTGACCTACTTTCTTGTTTTTCAAGATACATCCTTGAAATTTGGATGACATGTACAGTTTTGCACACTTATCTTAAAACTGACTTTCAGTGACCATAAATATGACCTACTGACCTACTTTCTTGTTTTTGAAGCTTTAGCAAAGAAATTTGTTCAAGCAAGCAATTTAACTCAGGTGAGCGTTATGGGGCCATCATGACCCTCTTGTTTGTCGAGTTTATTGTCGTTTTGCACGTTCGGGTCAAAATCTTTTCTACACAATAGCGTTTCATTAATCTCTCAAAACTTCAGAATATACCTAGCAAATAAAAATAATAGGGTCGTGTGCTTGATATTTTGCTATTCTGAGTTTGAAAAGAAAATTGAACCTCATGCAATTTTTCATAATGGGAGAATCATAACTTTGATGGCATTTTCGCGAATAGAAATTTAGAATGAAACTTCTCACAGTTGTAAATAAACATAAGGCCTATAAAGTGGTGAAATAAAATATATAGGTCCATGTGCTTATTTTTTGAGATATTTGACCATGATTTAATTGAATCGCACTTTTAAAGCTAATCTTAAGACATTATTGTGTCAGATGTTTTAATATAATATTTTAACTTTAGAAAGACAGTAACAGTGCCCTTATAATAAATTTACTCACATGTTGCTGTTAATTCATAAAATGATTTCCATTTTCGTACGCCGAATCCAGGCTTTATTCTACGTTGTCCAGATAAATGACGTTACGCCATCACTTCCGGTTTATCAAACGTGCAGAACTACATAATTTCGATTTGGCAGCAAAGATGGCCGAATAAAAGCTACTGGTTTCTCTCCAAGCATTTCTTCAGACTCTGGGGAGCACCTAGTTAGACCGACCTTCCGTAAGCCAGCTGCAGCTATCTCGCATTAATATAATTCACATCGAATCCGGCTTTTCCATCCACTGTGTGTTAAACATTATGACATGCTTTGCAATATATACATGTAAGTTTTCGATTTCTATTGCTAAAACTATGTGCGGAGGGGCAACCGGGGTCTTCCTCCACCATCATAGCTGAAGAGTCGCCATATGACCTATAATTGTGTCCGTGCGACGTTAAACCCAACAAAAATTTGCAAACACTTATTTACTTGAACCGCTTCGACAGAGATAATGATTTCGATCAATTTTTTTTTATCCATTGTGAGTATGATTTCAGTACTTTGGTATTTGTCTAAAATAGCACTTCTCTTAGAACCGGAGGTCAGTAGCTGAAACACAAATTTCAACAAATATTTAAAAAAAAAAAAAACATACTAAACAAATGAAAATGCAATCTTTATGTTAAGTTTTGGGGCACATTTTTGCTTTTGATGATATTTCATTTTCGAGATATTAACAGTAATAATTACGGCAGATTCAAAGTCTCCCTGGATTCGTTAAATCCTGCTATGGTAAATTCGTAAGAGAGGTGTACATAGCGCGTATTACAGTGTTGGGCTATTTGCTAGTAAGTTTCATATCAATTTCGAACCTATAGCTCTTGACTGTTTAGAAGAATTGCTTTATGATAGATTATGAAAAGAGTATCTCGAAGACATTCATATCGATACATTTTATTATAGTCATTCAGACTATTACTAAATTGCAATTAAACCCAGACCAAACGTTTTGGATTCCTTTTGCATGTAAATTGTTTGTTTTGGTGTTTCTGTGACAGTCTACTTTAATTTAGATTGTAAAACATTACTACAGGTATTTGCAAAAATGTTTGTATGATATCGATATTATGTGAAAATGTTTCTTGGTTGTACGGATGCTTAAAATTGACACCACCAGAACACTTACTAAACTGCAATATTTGCGAACTTTATATTATGTATGAAATCCAAAAAGCAAAACAATAAGGATTCAATGGTGGGGTTAGTCTTAATTTATGTTTTACGTCGTAGTTTGAATGTATCCACTGCTGCAAAAATAAATCGATATTTTTATTCAAATAACGCAGTTAAGTGTTATAATTCAGCCAATGAAAACAATATTGCAAATTGAGTTTATTAATACATTTATAGATCATTCTGTTTCACAACTCCTCTGACACCACTAGGCGGATTCACACATTCTTAAAAGTAATCATTGCCAAGCCTAGCTGTGCATATTGTCGGCATTTGTTTGGTTCGGTAATTTGTCAAATTTTATGATGTTTTGACCACTTCCCTTATTTTATTTTGCGGATTTCCACATGTTTAGTGGGCTGAAACTGATTAATTTAATTAAGCGCCTATTTCTATAAAATGACATTTTCAGTGGCATTGAACATTTAATTTAAGAAGTCTTAAAAGTATAAATGTTGCAATGTAAAAACTCACAAAAGTTTAAAATTTAACACCTGCTGTTAACTCATTTAAAACAATTATAAAAAAAACAAAGCCATAAAGTTTCTAAAATAAAGTATTCTAAGTTTTTGTTTGAATGTACCAAGGGATTCGCTTTTGCGTTATGCTAACGGCAATTCATTTCACTGTGATTGCTTTTATAAGTACACATGTACTTGTACCTCATACTTATTTCAACTCTTTTTTTCCATTTTTTTGTAGCTATTATATTGTAAATTTATTATTTACCACACATGTACCTGATTAGTTGTCATTGCTGTAAATTAAATATGTAAATATTTGCATTAGGGAAGACCCGTTACTAATGTTGCGAGAACTTGTGGGTCGACCCTTTTGCCTATTATATGTACAATTGACGTAGTTATCTGTTTATATATGTATATATTGGCAATAAAATATGTTTAAACAGAATTCATTTCACAATTTTGGACCGACAGTACAGAAACTTCTATCATTGAATGTTTTGCACTTGTTGTATGGAACAACATAACGACATTCAGAATTTTGTGACGACCTCAAACCTTGTCTACTAGGAACATACTCTGTAAGCAATTCTGTTAAATACATAGGTGCTCTGCCAATGTGACAGCTATACATGAAAGAAAGGATCTTGAACTCAATCCTTGCTTTCACCGGCAACCAATGTAAGTCATACAATGTTTGTTTGGACCTGTCAAATTTCCTCCGGTTAAGTACAAGTTTTGCTTAATGTATTGAATACGTTACATCTTACGCATCTCACTGTTAGCTACACCATACAGTATGACATTGCGTTAATCCAGATGTGAAATAATTAGAGACAAAACTAAAATGTCAGTGGCTGCTTTGTTTAAATATTTTCGGATGTTCTTAATTCGTAGGTAATTCAACATGACTATACGACACTTGCGATTTATATGATCTTTAAAGTTCAAGGTTTCTTCATGCAATGCACCAAGATATCTTGTTGTGCTTTCACGTTTGACATCATCAATATGTTTGAATGAGCTAAATTGTTAGATGTTTCTTTTATAAAATGTTGATTGTAAAACGAACGGAACAAAACAACAATGATATTTTAAGCACAGCTGGTTATCAGTCACCATTAATCATCACCAGACATATGTCTGTCCGCTAGGTAAACGTTTTGTTTTATAAGAAATGGATGTTGTATATTGATTATAAAAAAGACGTTTTATCTAGTATTCTTTTGGAAATATTGATTGCGGATTATCAAACTTTTTTTTTTGAACGACGCCATTGCATTTACATGAATTTTTGTGAATAACGTGAGATGTTCAGTCGCCCTTGATGTTATAGCAACAATGTTGTTTATGCGACAATAACTTATTTCCGTTCTATGAAAATAATAACTGAATGTAAATGTTCAAGTATAAACAACTAAATCAACTGTTGCTTGCTTACACTGAATCAGTTGTATAATTATTCCTTCTCTTGAGAAGGAATATTATAGTTCAATAAGTCACACTTGACTGAGCTACTAATACCGAAAGCTGTTGTCATTACAAGCTGGCCAATAAAACTCCGTGCCTTAGAAATAACCTCTGACGTTAGACTATTCTTTCCTAATTTAGGCGACTCTCTGACTGAACGCGTTCCGTGGATTACATATTACTAAACCCGAGGATGTTATTTCCTCCATTCTTGAGGAACATAACATACATTCAGTCGACTAGATAGACATATATCAGCAAATTTAAATTTAAACAACTAAATATTATCGTTACCTTGAAATGCATAGTTAATATATGAAAACAAACCCCATTGCGACCCTCTAATTAAGCGCAACAAATTCGCGCATCGAATCGTAAATGATTAACCGGGTCAATGTCTTATTGTCGTATTTACTCTACTGAAAGTGGTAACAGATTTAATTTGTTGTTGGATTTAACAATTTATGTTAAATAACTAGTGTAAATACTTACTTGAAATAAACAGACATTGAAACCAAAATTTTACAAGATGATCATTTTATATTTATATAGATATGCCCTAGAAGGAACTTTTTCTATGCTTTAACTTGTATTATACTACTATTTGATAGACTTACTTATAACATCGGTCTCTCGCGATTAACATGCAGTATTTGTACATGTAAACCATTTTGTCACATCTGCTCTGGTATACGACGATGTCTGTGTATTTCTATATTTCAATTTGTTTTAGGTGTGTTACTCCATCTGTTGCCGTATAATGACTTGAGATAAATAAATGAATTAGAATTTAAGTCAAACAGATTTCTATTTTTTTTAACTAAGATGACGACAATAGCATCAGTTCGGGAAATATCGCCAGTTGTGAACCATCAATATTTTAATATCATAACCAAAGAGGTAAACATTTTTATCTTGGGATATATTTGAGCCGCGCCATGAGAAAACCAACATAGTGGCTTTGTAAGCATCCGCGCAGACTGGTCAGGATCCATGGTGTTCGCTTTCAAAGCCTATTGCAATTAAAGAAACTGTTAGCGAATAGCATGGATCCTGACCAGACTGCGCGGATGCGCAGGCTGGTCTGGATCCATGCTGGTCGCAAAGCCACTATATTGGTTCTCTCATGGCGCGGCTCATTTATACAATTGTCTTCTGATAACAACATAAATCGAGAATGTACCTTTAAAGAGAGTATACATTCACTTTGACCATAAAATAAAACGGCCCTTATATAATTCAGTCTTAAGTCATTTCAGATAATAAATTTATAAAGATAAACCTTTTGGAAACGAAGATTGCAACAAATCAAAATAATAGGAGACTCTGTTAGACTGAGCCTGTTCATGAGACGTAATGAAATGTGCAACGCCTCTCACCTGCAGGACATTTCGGGCTTGATAGACTTCAATATTAAGCCATGTTTCAAATGACGTACATACCATTGATCTAGAAATACAATTTATATTTTTGCAAAAAAGAGATAATTTTTTACAATTACTTTTGTGGCGATTATTATCCTTCATATGCTGTAACGTTATCCGGGAAAACTGCAGTAGCAGCAGCCTAATTTTGTAATATGATACCCCCCTTAATTTAACCGAGTTCCGTGTAATAGTTCCTCTCCCGTGATCAAGAGCTTCTCTTTAGTTCAACATTGAATTGTTAGAAATTGAGTTTCTTCGGAACAAGCAATAATATTCTTTTTTTCATTTTAATAGTTGTTTGATCATTTGCATTCTTATGTAGAAGTAATGTATTTATGTAGAAAGGAAATGGTTTCGTTTTTTATTACTCTGTTCTAACTATACTAATAAACGGTAATTAAATTTGCTGCCGGACTTGACTTGATCATAACAAAAATGAAATATAATCTTCATTTGTTTGTTTGTTTTGGGTTTAACGCCGTTTTTCAACAGTATTTCAGTTATGTAACGGAAGGCAGTTAACCTAACCAGTGTTCCTTCCTGGATTCTGTACCAGTACAAACCTGTTCTCCGCAAGTAACTGCCAACTTGGCTTCCCCACATGAATCAGAGGTGGAAGACGAATGATTTCAGACACAATGTCTTTTATCAAATCGTCACGGAGAACATACGCCCGCCCGGGGTTCGAACTCACGAACCCGCGATCCGTAGACAGATGCTCTCCCTATTGAGCTAAGCGGGCGGGCTATATTTCAAAAGAGGACCACCAAATGTCAGTACAGCTCACTCATCAATATAACATAAATCGGACGAATACAGTCGATGTTAGAGTATGAAGCCATGGCTATATAAAAGCATGTGGCATTGATACCTTGATAAATGAATATTTTATAGAAGCTATTGATATCTTATCATCTCATTTGTGTGACCTCTTTAATTTGGTATTACCCGGACACATGGTCAGAGATTATTATTATACCATTACACAAAAAAGACTCAATTACCGATGTTAATAATTATCGTGGTATTACCCTTATGAGTTGTTTGTCTAAATTATTCACAACTATCTTACATAAACGTGTTGAAAACGTATGTGAAAACCATAACATTATTTCGGACGCACAATTTGGTTTTCGAAAGGGACGTTCCACTGTAGATGCCACATTCATTCTCTCATCTTTAATACAAAATTATTTATATAACAATAAGCGTTTATATGTGACTTTTGTTGATATGAAAAAGTGCTTTGATTCTATTTATAGAAATGGTTTATGGTTAAAAATGTATAAATCTGGTATACAAGGTAAATTATTAAGAATTGTACGTGATATGTATAGAAAGGTTAAATCATGTGTTAAATCATTTTCGTCGTATTCTGAATATTTCACTTATGCTGTCGGTCTACGTCAAGGGGAGGTAATGTCTCCGTTATTATTTTCTTTTTTTGTTGTTCTTGAGCTCTATAAACAGTGGCTTGCAAATTGATGAAATTATAATGGTATTGTTATTATTTGCCGACGACATGGCCATTATAGGTAAAACGCCAGACGAAATGCAGAATCAATAAGATAATTTATACAATTCATACTCGTTTCCATTCCCCGTTATGTTACAATGGTACCGGAAACGTCAATGTTTTTCCATACACTGACGCCTGATTTTCATATCGGGTGCGTGGCATAATTCAGTGTTTGTTGTTGCACTATTTTTTTCTGTTTAGTTCAATATTGTCAGTCCTATTCAGGCTATTGAACAAATTTATGATATTTACATTATATTTAATACGTGTAGATGTGTATGTAATAAAAAGGTTATTATCTTTGCATCAGGAAATATGCACTCGTTCTTCAGCGGAAGAATATTGCGCTCCTAAAGTCGCGCAATATTTCTGCTGAAGAACTCGTGCATATTTCCCGATACAAAGCTAATAACCTATAATTATTGCAACACATGGGGATTACAGGTAAACACTGATAAAACAAAAATTATGGTATTTAGAAAATGGGGCGTTGGACCTATAATGACCATCCATTAGAAGTTGTTAATGATTTCAATTACTTGGGTACTGTCTTCAACTATACAGGTGGATTCAATCTTAACCAGGAACATTTAGTGGATAAAGCCCTTAAGGCAATGAATGTTTTACTTTGTAAATGTGAAGACTATGACTTAAAACCAAAACTGTTATTTCAATTATTTGACGCATTTGTTGGGTCAATTTTAAATTATGGATGTGAAGTGTGGGGCTACACTAAATCTAAAGGGAAAGAGCGAATTCATCTTAAATTTTGTAAACGATTGTTAAGAGTTAAATTCAACACATGTAATGCTGCTGTCTATGGCGAATTGGGTAGATATCCCCTTTATATTCAACGATATGTGGACGGATAGCTCAGTGGTTTGCACACTGGCCTTCCAATCCTGAGGTCGGGGGTTCGATCCCCGGCAGCTACTCGGGGAATTTTCAGAAACGCTTTTCAGTGTTTCCCACCCAGCTAGAGGTGTACTGGTCAGGAACCCAGGCAATCCTTGCGTGTATCAGTGCTATACACTGGGCACGTTAAAGAACCAGGCTGTCTATTCGAAATGAGCTAGGCTAAGTTAGCCGGACAAGCCTGTATCTGATTTCTGATCTCTCTCTGTCGTGGGGGCTTTGTCTCACTCTGTCCCTCTGGTCAGATCGCTCTGTGTCTGTACTAGTAGAGGATGAATTATGCGCCCTGTGTGGCTGCATTTGAACTATGTAAAGCGCCTTTGAACGTGAAATTGATCATGAAAAGGGCGCTATATAAATCTGGTATAATAATAATAATATGTCCGCATATTACAATATTGGTCAAAACTTGTGTCAACTGAAAATATTATTTTGAAAACTATTTATAAACAAGCAGTTGCTGACTGTGACAGTGGGCATCGTAACTGGATATTTAATGTAAAGAAAATATTGAATACTTATGGCTTTGCCCATGTATTTGATTATATAAATACCATGAACATGAAATCATTTGTTCAAGTTTTTAAATGTAGAGTAATTGACACTTTTAGACAAGAATGGTTTAGTTCCATAGATAACAGTTCTGTGCTGACGATGTATAGACAATTTAAAGCCTCATTTGGTTATGAATGTTATCTTGATATTTTACCAAAAAGCCTCAGATTTTAGTTTTGTAGACTACGTATGTCTGTGCATCCATTACGAATACAAACTGGTAGATATAGTGGTAATAGTATACCCAGACACGAACGACTTTGTTTAGTTTGTAATACAAATGATTTAGAAGACGAGTATCATTTTATATGTATATGCCCATACTATTCTGATTTAAGACGAAAATATGTCAATAGAATATATCATGTTAGACCATCAGTTTTTAAATAAATCCAATTGTTAACTAGTACCAACAGAACCGAACTTATTAATTTGGCTTTATTTGTGAAAGAAGCATTGTGTGCACGTTCTAATGTTCTAAATGTTGAAATTTAAATTAATTTTGTTCATCTCCATCGAATATTCATATACAATGTTTATAAAGTGTTATACAATTACTTATTCATTTTCCATTTATATTTATATAATGTCTTATCCTAACTGTTTATAACTGCACGTTGATACTATTTACGAAATCTATGTGTAGTTTCACGTTGATATTATCTATGTAACTTATGTGTTATAGACAATGTACAATGTACAAGTCTTCAATAAAATATATGTCTCTCTGTCTGTCTGCTACCTCCTTCGCGACAGAGCTCTCTCACTCACAATAAACGTAAATATTTCTACTTCAAAACGATTTGCGGTACAAATTTTAATTCCAAATGTATTGTATACCTTAAGGCTATCTCACACCTATATATGCTTCTTGATACCAGTTAAAGGCAAGCATGTGTGACAAATAAAGTGCTTTCATGACGAAATGGCCCAGTTCACCGCTAGATCATCTTGCTGATAAATATTGAATAACAGTACATACAGATACACTGTATATAGATTAAATGACGCGCAACAGATATCAAACTTATGTGAAAATAGAAATAACCTTCAAGCAACTGTAGATAAAGGAAAAGATGGCAACAATGTTATAGAGAATCATTATGTAAGACAAAAAGTACTTTACAGCTAGAAAAACCATGGGAGGTAAGGTCAAACAGGACTTCACATGTATATTAAACAACTGTCAACAACTTACTAAAAAATTCAAGGATTTTAGTTTTTTTGTGAAAAAAAGTATATCAGGTGCTGACTTTAACGATTCCGGCGATGCAGAATGTATCCTTTCTGGGCTATATAATAGATGATGTCCCTTTGCTAAGTATAGCTTTAGTGTTGTAACCGGAAAAGCCAAGAACTGAAAATTCGTTTAGATTTGCAGAACTGTGAAATGTTTATATATTGCCAGAACGCTTTGACATCTGTCGTCGGAGCACTAAGGGTATTTCTGTTGATGCTTTCTGTTCTGAAAAAGGATCGAGTACACGCATTAAGGTTCAGCAGGTCTGCATTTTATATAAACTTACAGTATTGAATACCATCCCTTCTATTACCAATATGTGTGTTAGGGTTTCACCTAGTGTGGATAACTTTTATTTCACTGCCTTGTGACCTTGGAACATGGAGAAAGTAAAAAAAGAAGTACGACGCGCACCATACACCGGTTCATGCTCCCCAGTGGTGTTTTTGGCACTGACTGTTCTAGTGCGGTGCCCCATTATGTTTCTATATTTGTTTGCTTCGTCTTGATGTGTTTCATTTTGTTTATGTATTTTTTCTATGTGTGTTTGTCTGGTGTATATCCCTGCGTGCACTCCTACAGAGTTGCAGGTTGAAGGGGGCTGCGTTCATGAAATCTGGCTTTTTTCAGCTGGATATCAATCTTGTTTTTATGTGCAAGACTTAATTACGAGAGAATTTGGAGTAAGTCATGAATAGCGTAATCATTTATATGAACCATCAATGATACACTAATGTGTATGTTCCCCAGTTTAAATAATGGTCTTGCCTAAACGATAAAACATCTCTTTCCTTTCATTTTAAAAGTAATTACGCCTTCATGTAAAGGGATAGGACAAAGTGTTAAACCGATGACGAATCATTATCAATTAAATAAGAAATAATTAAATAAAGTAAGTACTCTCTCGTATAAGTTTTGTTCAGATGATATAAAAAAGTCATCGCTGTGGAACACCGGAGGGGACTATACGAATGCCGTCCGCCCGTCTGTCCGTCCGCAAATCTGGATCCTGCAATTACTCAATAAGTATTCAAGCTAAGTTCATAAAACTTGGTATGGGAATAGAGGGCAATATGTAGATTATGCACGTACATGACTTATGTTTGTAAGTCTTAGGTCAGGGTCACTATTGAAGGTAAAGTAAAAATTGTTTCCGCTCCATAACTTTTATATGTTTTGATGGATTATCTTCGTGCTACACACAAACGTTCCCCATGATGAGACAATGTGTCAACGCATGAGCTATACTTGCCGGTTGAAAGACAATGTCACTGTTTAAGGTCAAGTAAAATTTTGTTTCCACTCCATAACTTTTATATGCATTCATACCACTATAAGCAAATGTTCCTCGTGGCCAGACAATATGTCGCATATATTATCCACACATGTTTTTGGTGGTCAAAGCTCAAGGTCACTATTGAAATTAAAGTAAAAATAGTTTTTGTTCCTGTGGTTCACCTAACACTGTTGCCAACAACCACAAGGGACGAACACTAACAAAGTTTTCCACCGGTAGGGGACTTCTGTATACTGCAACTGCAATACTCAGTCACTTGTTCTATCTGATTCGGCACTGGTAAGATACTGAAATCTAGAATATATAAGTTTTGGCATTTTGCAAATGGAGATCATAAATTTCATGATTTATTTGATGAAATATTTTATTTTTCAAATGAAAAATAGACATAAGGTTCCCGTATTCGATCAGTTTTGATCCTATTTAAATATCAGAATTTGTCTAGAAAAAAAATAGAAACTAAGCAAAATAAAGTTGATTTGGAATTATATGAAATCAAATGTATATTTTTCTACACATATCTTGCAGTGAAAGCTGTTGTATTTCTTATTTCTCACACTCAGATAAAAGTACAGCTACATTGATTCAATGACGACATATTGTCCTTTCCGTATGTAATGTCACTGGAGTAAAGATGATATTTTAAGATTTATGATAGTGGACTTAAACGACTTTTTTTTTAATTTTCCAAAGGATAGATTTTCCGTAAGTGTGCTACATACTTAGTTTAGCTTAGATTTAGTATGCATATTTGCTCTAAATATCTGAGGCATAGTTCATATCTGTCAATGATTGTATTTCCGCATTTGGTTAAACATTTAATGAAAACGTGCTGTAATACATATCTTTCAGTGAGTAATATTCATACGCAATTTGAATAAGATTTCTCCAACATTTATCTTGTATAGATTTGTTATGGAATCAATTAATAATTTTAAGCAAAAAGAGATTTTGCATGTAAAAAGTGAAAAGGAAAAGACTACGTGAAAAACCGTATACCAAACAAACAACGTCAGAGATGTTAAGCATCGGAAAAGAACCAGTCCTGCAATTGGCACAACTGTGTCACGAGCGATGCAGTGGCGTCCGTCATCCGTTGTCCGTCGTCCGTAAACTTTTACTTTAAATGACATCTCCTCATAAACCGCTAGGCCAATTTCACTGTGTCAAGTGCGAACCAGTCTTGCAATTCGCACCACTGTGTTAAGTGCGAACCAGTTGTGCAATTCGCACCACTGTGTCAAGTGCGAACCAGTCCTGCAATTCGCACCACTGTGTCAAGTACGAACCAGTCTTGCCATTCGCACCACTGTGTCAAGTGCGGTTATAGATCTTACCAAAAAAATATTACGCCCGACGTATAACCGTAAATTATTTCTTAAATAAAAGCATACACGATTTCTTCCTTCTTCTTTTTTTGTATGATATATTCACCATTCAATCTCTCTCATGAAGCAATATTTAGGATTGGGTCTAGTTAAAGATACCCTACATTTGTTTGGGTCATACAGAGAAAGTAGATGTCTTTGCTTTAAGCTTCTAACATTGCATGTAGTTTTACACAGGCTTCTGTCTTAGGACCCGCATTTCTTTTTCGAATGCGAGTGGTGGTGTATTACAGTGACCAAGCCCAAGTTGTGATGCTTCGCCGTTCTTGTTGTTAATAGTCAAAAGGACTAGTGTTGATTACTATTTGGCAGAAGATTTTGAGTAAGCTAGCAACTGGGTTGGCAATCATACTCTTTCCTTTTCATTTAAGAAAAACTGAACACTATTATTCAGTTTTAAAAAAACATTGCAAGTTAAGGTCTCACTTAGATATACCCTGTAAGTCCTAGATGATATTTTTTTTATTTTAATATTAAGTGATATAAAATCAAGAGAAAGGTATGGGTCCTATATATTCTAAGATTTTTCCTGTCACATTTGCTTACTGCAAAATCACATCAGAATCACACTGCTGTGACCTGGTAATACTGCTCATACTAAAACTGAGTTTTACTTCAACAAATACAATTTTCTTTCCCATCTTTGCTACTGGAATGTCAAGGATGCATCCACAATGAAATTTTAACAAACATTAAGCTTAATTCAGACCACCACTGTGGCCACCGAGGTGCAAAATTAGGGTTCTAGAACTGTCCGCCAATACGCGCTGGTCCTTTTAGTACTATTACCGGGTAGACCTCAAATTAACATCGTGAACCTACGTTGTACTGTTGTTTTAGTTGTTTCTAGTTGCAAAAAATGTTCCTTTCTGTTGGCGAAAAGTTTCTCTGTAAATCATAATGACAAACTTAACGCATGGTTTAGGCTAAAATTACTTCCCTTGGTTCACTCTGCTGCCAGAGTGTTTATTTTATGCATGCATCTTGTTTGAAACCATCTCAACGAATAATGAAGTGCGATCTGGTCTGACTTTATTTTTTATATTATCTCTCCAAATGTGAACATGTCATATGGTATCCAAATTGAACTTGTATTCAGACTTATTTTATTTCAAATTATTTTCTTGTTTACTTTATTATTAAACAATATACAAGTGTTCCATTAATGTTAATGCTTGAGATAAAGAGAGTTAAAAAATGTTCGAGGAATATATGCATTTGGTATAACCGATTTTATGCGTTACACTTTTTAGAAACATATAAACCATGTAGATGGAACGAATAATGACAGGATGTATTGCAAAAACTTCTTGAAGCAAATTTTTTAAATGCACAAAACAGGCGTTTTTAACGTTCTTGAAACGTATTTCAACAGATTATCGCTTTATTTGTAACTTATGTAGTTTTTTGTTTTCAGAAGTTAAGAAAACATGTGCTACATCTCCGTTCCACGAAGAATCGGAGGCATTTTATTTTTGGAACAAAGTTACATTTCACAAACGTAACTTCAACATAATACGTTTCTAAGCTGTCACATAAAATTGATATAATTGTATTGTATAATCCGGATCAAAACAACATTTCGATAATGTAGATTTTGAGACAGAATATGGATTTAAATCACCTTTATCTATTAACGTTTTATCCCCAAAACTAAATTTAAAAGAAACATTCTCTTTGTCTGAAAATTTTCTGACTTGAATGCTAATAAATCTTTATTATATATATATTAGTATATGTAACCGTATAATGATCAGAAAGCTTAAAAAAGTGAAGGACTTGCGTCGTATTCTGACAGCTTTGTGTTTATCCTTGTTGTGTGTATTTTACTTAAACAATTTTTCAATGACTGCAAAACGCATAGAAGGATTTGCTGTAGAAGTAAGAAAGAAAGTGAGTTTAACAAGCAAGAAGAAGTTTGAGAACGAAATGTATCGTCAACAGGTGTTCATGGAAAACTACAGACCCTTAAGAAATTCTGCTGGTATCAACTGCACAAAAGTAATCATAAACAACGATCAGAAAGAAATAGCAAAATCCAAACAGTTTACGATAAAATCATCAAATCTCAATTCAGACTATTACTTGAACATAACAAACAATTGTCATACGTTTCGTGCTTCCAGGGGCTATATTAAACATCCGCTTTCCAAGATGGAATATGAATTCCCAATTGCCTTTTCAATACTGGTTTACAGAGACATTGAACAAGTTGAACGACTCATGCGTTTAATATATAGACCTCACAATTTCTACTGCATACATATGGATTACAAAATGGAAACAAATAAGAAGGAAGCCTTCAGAAAGATTGCAAATTGTTTGAACAATGTTTTTATTATTAAAGAACCTGTGAATGTAATATGGGGAGATTTTTCACTTTTAGAGGCAGAACTGTTATGCATGAAAACACTTGGATCTTATAAACAATGGAAATATTACATAAACCTTACCGGACAAGAATTTCCATTGAAAACCAACCGCCAGCTAGTTGCTATCCTTAAAGCCTTAGACGGTGCAAACGTTGTTTACGGATCTTTATCACGGTAAGGTCGATTTATATATTTATTCGAAGCTTAAAATTGGCAGTACTAAATAATACCAGACTGTCCAATAAACATACTTCTAATTATAGAATATAATGGCTACATTTATCCGGCATAATATGAAGAGTTTTATTTTTTATCACGCATAAAACGGTATCTGAGTTTCACAATACAGTTCAATTTATCCCTTATTACGAGGACAGTCCACTAAATGGATGGTACCTTTTATCCCGTATTACAAGAATAGTTCCATTTATCTCTAATTACACGGACTGTTACATTTATCTTGCATACCAAGGATGGTGCTAGATATCCGGTTCCATTTATCCCGCATTACACTGATGGTTCTAGATATCCGGTTCCATTTATCTCGCGTTAAACTGATTGGTCTATAATCCGGTTCCATTTATTCCACGTTACACTGATGGGTCTAGTTATCCGGTTCCATTTATCCCGCATTACACCGATGGGTCTAAATATCCGGTTCCATTTGTCACGCATTACATTGATGGGTCTAGATATCCGGTTCCATTTATCCCGCATTACACTGATGGGTCTAGATATTCGGTTCCATTTATCCCGGATTACACCGATGGGTCTAAATATCCGGTTCCATTTATCCCGCATTACACTGATGTGTCTAGTTATCCGGTTCCATTTATTCCGCATTTCACTGATGGGTCTAGATATCCTGTTCAATTTATCACGCATTACACTGATGGGTCTAGTTATCCGGTTCCATTTATCCCGCATTACACGGATGGGTCTAGTTATCCGGTTCCATTTATCCCGCATTACACCGATGGGTCTAAATATCCGGTGTCATTTATCCCGCATTACACTGCTGGGTCTAGATATCAGATTCCATTTATTCCGCATTACACTGGTGGATCCAGATATTCGGTGCCATTGATCCCACATTACACCGATTGGTCTAAATATCGGGTTCCATTTATCTCACTCAAATAACAACGCTGTGGGCTGATAATACTTTATTACTAACTAATGCAAATAAAGTATTACAAAACATGGTAAGCATAAATGCAATATTACGTGACAAAGCATGGTAAGCATAACAATATGTCATAACGTGTAAACCAAGCAAACATTAATTATTGATTAATATGAAAGCAATAAAAAGCATTTAATAATTCTATCATAATTATGTTCCTAACCTGAGATATCGTTTGTATGGGTTAGGGGAACGAAAAAGCAAGCTTTCACTGCTGCAAAATATTCTAGCAAACTGACCGAGATATTAAACCGCGCTCGCTGCCCAGGCTGCGAGGCTCCCACAGGTTGCCATTTAAATCAGTTTTACAAGTAAAACTACATTTAAATAACAACGCTGTGGGTTGATAATACTTTATTACTGACTAATGCAAATAAAGTATTACAAAACATGGTAAGCATAAATGCAATATGACGTGACAAAGCATGGTAAGCATAACAATATGTCATAACGTGTAAACCAAGCAAACATTAATTATTGATTAATGTGAAAGCAATAAAAAGCATTTAATAGTCCTATCATAATTATGTTCCAATCCACAGTAGGAGTAGGAGACAGAGAGAACTTGAGGTATGATGGCGATAAGAGAAATCAATTAGTACTGCTACAGGACTGCAAGGCTACGGCCGATGTTTTAAATTTAAACGCGAGGTCAGGGTGCAGATAATCAAAAACCGCAAGGCTCTTCCAGTCCCCAACAGCCTTTATGACGTCTAGAGGCACCCCACAGGAAAGTAAGTAACTACAACCAAATCTTCGTAACGAATGTGAATTATATGAATAAACATCTGCGTCTGGCGGTAAACATTGCGTTAACCTTGCCCTGAATTTGTTCTGGGTCACACAGGTTAACATGCCATTATGAACATATGAGAACAGATCTTGATCTGTAATAGATGTTCCTGCGAGGCCAATAAATTTCAACATTGCTGAAGTAGGGCACAACTGGTTCCCTTTCATGAAAGGAAGAGCGACCTGGAAAATTTTTATGTCCATATTGTAACGTTTTTGAAGACACAATGTTGAGAATGCAGCCACTCTTTGTAAAGACAATGCTTGCACGCTTTATACTATGTTGCCCAGTACATACATTGCTTATCCTAAGTAGGCCAAAGAAACAGGCCAGACAGGCATCCCAAAAACAAATATCAAACAGGTTGGAAAAGTTAAGACGAGACTTGATGAAAAGAAGTTGGGAAGGCGTAATAGGTTTTTTTCTGCATTTTAAAAGTATCCAATTTACGTTTTAAGCCTTTCAAAACAGAAGAAAGTTGGAAATTATCATCCAAAGAATTTGAGAACCCCAGTTCCAAATGCAAAATGCGTATGATATTGAGATACTGCGTAACAGTGCTATATTTCCTAGTCCTTCCTAGGAAAGCAATGTATCGACATATATTCACATTTGACAAAGGTACCGGCTCACAAACGATCAAGTTACAAAATTGTTTATACACTCGTAAATGCGTTTTATAACAAGCTTTTGTGCTTTCTGCAAAAGTTTTTAAAGATTTTAATTCGTCAACTTCTTTGTCCAATTGTTCACCCAGTCTTTCCATTTTCTTATCTGA
This sequence comes from Mercenaria mercenaria, assembly GCF_021730395.1. Taxonomy (NCBI): domain Eukaryota; kingdom Metazoa; phylum Mollusca; class Bivalvia; order Venerida; family Veneridae; genus Mercenaria; species Mercenaria mercenaria. The sequence continues at coordinate 84,644,252 of NC_069362.1, read as the reverse complement.
AAAGACATGTGTTCATGCATTAAGAAGTAATTTAGCCGTAAATGTCTTGGGAATACACTAATGAACCGAGGCAATTGGCCAGTTTTATGTAGTCTTGAGATCGAATCTGCGATATAATTAACATGAGTGTTGATGTAAGAAGCAAATATTGTAAAGTTGAACTTTAAACTAAGGTCACACAAGACGCGTAACAAATACAGAGAGGTCGAGTTCACACAGGTTCCTTTATTTATGTTCCACAAAGCACAAACGTTATCAGTGAATATGCGCACGCGTTTATTTTCCCAAAGGTGACCCCACCGTAAAGCAGCACAAACTACGATAGCCAATTCCTTAGTGTTTATATGCTGACATTCCAAGCGCGGGTAATCCGCAAGCCACGCTGTGTACAACCAGTCGCCTTGGCAGAAAGCTCCGCCTACATGCGAAGATGAATCACAGAATACTTGAATTTCTTCCCGAAAATCCCAAATCCTTCTAGTGCCATTGGCTTGAACAATTTTCGAAGACCACCAGTGTAGATTGTCCGCTAAATGTTTTGTGAGACATTTATGATGATCGGATTTAACTGTTTGAGCTTGTTGTAGAACGGTCTAACGTGGACGCGGCCCCAAGGGATCACAATAGAGGCCCCTGCTAATTTCCCCGTTAGTTTTTCCAGTTCCTTTCTTGAAAGCCTGTGCTTTGAAAGACACAAGTCAATTTGTTGAAAATAATTCCAAGCTTTCACTGATTCGAGTGAGATTGTCCCGGAAACGGTATTAATTTCAATTCACAGAAAAACAATTTGCTGACACGGGTCTACTAACTTTTTATAATTTATGCTTAAACCAAGAGAACGTAGCCACTGGCGCCAGATCAGAAAGAAATGCCTCTGTACATGTTATACCCTACCCCTAGGTATTCTATAAGAACCATGGTCGTGAACGGGAAAATATACTTACCCATTTCAATCGCGTATTTCATATCTAAAACACGCAGTTCAGTAAATGTGTACTATTGATATTAAACAAGTGGTAATTTATCTTCCGTTGTGTACCGGTCACATTTCTTCAATAGTTCTTATCTTAGAAAAAGAACGTGTAGTTTACAGTTTTTTCACAGGTACACAAAAAACTTGCTTGAACTTCCCTGGTGAAGTTCCGTTCTAGATTATAGACACACTCTGATTGGCTGATGTGAAAATGTATGTCAGTCGTCATTTTACTACACGTGTACGCTAAAATGTTTATATGCAGCATAAATGTGCAAAATGAATTAAATAAACAGAATAGATGTATAACTATGTATGATTTCAAATTCAAAACTATATACAAGATGAATTTCATTCATCATTTCGAGTCTTATCGTAAAACTGTGAATATATTGCATTCTGTTTCTGTTTGTTTACATTTCGCTTAACATGTGCACACTGTCGTGACCTCTAGACCGGATGTTCATTAGGGAAGTTCACGCAAGTTTTTTCTGTAACGTTGACTAAAGCATAAAATATACGGAGCATCTCTGCAATATGGAATATTGAGACAAGGTGACTGGTGCACGATTGAAGATAAATTATCGCTTGTTTAATATCAGTAATACACATTTACTGACCTGCGTGTTTTAGGTATGAAATACGCGATTGAAATGGGTTAGTATATTTTCCCGTTCATGACCATGGTTCTTATAGAATACCTAGGGGTAGGGTGTAACACGTACGGAGGCATTTTATTTCTGATCTGGTGCCAGTGAACGTAGCAGTAATAACAAAGTTTGATAAGCTAGTAAGCATTCTGAATAATCATTTCCGATCACAAAAAAATCGTCTAAATACACAATGATGCAGTTAAATCCACGCCTTTGCATCATACGTCGAACTGCTTGAGTAATCCTGTGGAAGATTTGTGGACTCTTCCGGGCACCAAAAGGCAGGCGAGAGTCAAACATGTATTTACCGTCACATTGTAATCCCGTATAAGGAAAATTAGATGGATGCAAGCCGACCGACCTGTAAGCATGCTCGAGATCATTTTTTGCTAGGTAGGCACGAGGAGTCAACTTGTTAATGGCATCAGAAATGGTTTGATATTGAAAATGTTCAATGGAGGCAAAGTCATTCACACTTTGATTTATAGGTCTTGAGAAATCATGGATCAGACGTATATTACCGTCGGGCTTAGGAATTGATGAAAGGGCGCTAACTACTATAGGCTTCTCAGAAACAATTACATAGTTACCCTCTTCAATTTCATAGTTAATCCTTTTGTTTACTAATTCCTGATCACAAAACACAGAGTAAGAGTTTTTTGTCACTGAAGGTTGAATAAGCGGTATTTTATCCTCATCAAGAATAGAAAATACATTGCGTATACCATCGAACAATAGTCTTTATCTTCATCATCTTTTAGTTCATTCTCCCAAATTTTCAGTTTTTGTTGGAGGGGAGACGGTTTTACCGACTCCCTTACTGTCCCTTTTTTTGATCTGCTTTGTGTGTATAGTCATTGTGATCTTTTGCAAAGCACGACATGCAGACATGGGCATAACGGCAGTTGGTAAAATTACACCCATTCCTTCCATTGAATTTTTCGCAGATTGGGCTCCCAGACGACGGGTCAGATTTTCCTCTAGCTTCTGGTTTAATTGTGTTGCGTGGAGTTGTCGTGCGGTCTTGAGTAGATGAGCGTGTTTTAAGATACAATTGCATAAGGTAGTTATCGTCTATGTTCCATGGATTGTTTTTCTAATTTTGCAGACGACGAAATTCATGATCGTATTGTAACATCGACGACCAAGAAAAACCTTGAGCGAATGTTCCGATTTTAGTAAGATACTCTAAGTAATTTCGGACATCTTCCATGCTGCACCCCTCTTTTATCATCTCAAGGAGAATCCTGTTGCTGCCCTCCATGTATTGGGCCTGGGTGATGGATTCAAGCTTTGGTTTTGCCCCGTCGCGTTATTTGATTTCAATCTCCCCGATTTTCACATTGTTTTGATCACTTTCAGATTTCAAAGCCAGAAAGTCACAAATTTGTTTTGCCTTTGCTTTTATGGTTGTTTGTGGTAATACACTTGAGAGCTGTAACATACCTGAACCTGAACCGGATTTTCCACTCAGCATCACCACGTCATCCGCCGTAAGGTTTAAAGCATTTTCAGTCTCAGTAGCTCGGACTTTCTTCACTGCTTCACATAACAACAGTTGTTGCCCTAGGTTAAGTCTTTTCGTGAAATGTTTCTGAATGACGTCATCAGTTAAGAGGCCAAATGCTTCTTTTGTATATATTCCATTTTTTGTAAGTTCAGCAATGGTGTCCTCATTTAACTGATTTTCCTTTGCGAATTCAATAAAATCCATTTTAACAATTAATAAATAAGCAGAACGAAAAAGCAAGCTTTCACTGCTGCAAAATATTCTAGCAAACTCACCGAGATACAAAACCGCGCTCGCTGCCCAGGCTGCGAGGCTCCCACAGGTTGCAATTTAAATCAGATTTACAAGTATAACTACACATTACACTGATATATCAAGTTATCCAGTTCCATTTATCCCGCATTACACTGATGGGTCTAGATATTCGGTCCCTTTTATCCCGCATTACACTGTTGGGTCTAGATATTCGGTTCCATTTATCCCGTATTACACGGATGGGTCTAGTTATCCGGATCCATTTATCCCGAATTACACTGATAGGTCTAGATATTGGGTTCCATTTATCCCGCATTACACCGATGGGTCTACATATCCGGTTCCATATATCCCGCATTGCAAAGATGGGTCTAGATATCCGGTTCCATTTATCCAGCATTACACTGATGGGTCTAAATATCCGGTTCCATTTCTCCCGCATTACACTGATGTGCCTAAATATCCGGTTCCGTATTTCCCGCATTACACTAATGTATCTAGATATCCGTTTCCATTTATCCCGCATTACACTGATGGGTCTAGATATTCAATTCCATTTATCCCGCTTTACACCGATGGGTCTAAATATCCGGTTCCATTTATGCCGTATTGTACTGATGGGTCTAGATATCCGGTTCCATTTATCCCGCATTACACCGATGGGTCTAGGTATTCTGTTCGATTTATCTCGCATTACACTGATGTGTCTAGTTATCCGGTTCCATTTATCCCGCATTACACTGATGGGTCTAGATATTCGGTTCCATTTATCCCGCATTACACTGATGTGTCTTGTTATCCGATTCAATTTATCTCGCATTCCACTGATGGGTCTAGAATCCGGTTCCATTTATTCCACGTTACACTTATGGGTCTAGATATCCGGTTCCTTTTATTCCACGTTACACTGATGGGTCTAAATATCCGGTTCCATTTATCTTACATTACACGGATGTGTCTATTTATCCGGTTCCATTTATCCCGCATGACACTGATGAGTCTAGATATTCGGTCCCATTTATCCCGCATTTCACCGATGGGTCTAAATATCCGGTTCCATTTATCCCGCTTTATCCCAATGTGTTTAAATATCCGGTTCCATTTATCCCGCATTACACCGATGGGTTTAGATATCAAGTTTCATTTATGCTGCTGTACACTGATGGGTCTAGATATTCGGTTCCATTTATCCCGCTTTACACCGATGGGTCTAAATATCCGGTTCCATTTATGCCGCATTGCACTGATGAGTCTAGATATCCGTTTCCATTTATCCCGCATTACACTGATGGGCCTAGTTATCCGGTTTCATTTATCCCGCATTACACTTATGTATCTAGATATCCGGTTCCATTTATCCCTCATTACAATGATGGGTCTAGATATCCGGTTCCATTTATTCCGCATTACACTGATGTGTCTAGATATCCGATTCCATTTATCACGCATTACACCAATGGGTCTAGTTATCCGGTTCCATTATTCTGCATTTGTAATGGCATTTGAAATATACTTCCAAAATGTCAGTTTCAATTACTAATCAATCAAACTGGCTGACAGTTTTATAGATTGTTGCCTCTCTTTGATGTCTTTGATGCTCTTATTTATATCACCATTCCCTTTCTACTAAGTTCAAAGAGTTGTTATAAGACTAATATATTTTATCAATTAGAACTCTGCGACAATTCAGTAAACGCTGGTCTATGGTTAAAGCACCACCACCCCATAATTTAACAATGATTAAAGGATCAATGCATGTTGCTGCTAATAGGAACTTTATCGACTTCTGCCTCCACGACCGAATATCACTTGATTTCATAGACTGGTTAAAAGAAACAAAGATTCCAGACGAGTCATTCTTCTCTACATTGAACCATAATCCACAGTTAGGAATACCAGGATCTTTAATCGGTATGTTGTTTTAAAACAGGGTAAGTGGAATTTCTAAACCACATACTGCATATAATATCATTATGTAAGTATAGTTTCTACATACAGTCAAACATGTATTAAGCAGTCTGTCAAAGGAGCGGGTCAATCTGGCTGCGTAAAGCAGTGAACTGCTCTAGACAGTTGACATTAGAACCAAAAGTTATTTTTGGAAAATAAGCTGACTGGTTGCATAAGGCAAGTGGTTGCTTAATAAAATAATATCTAATCTTTAGAAAATATGATGAAAACAAGTGGCCGGTTAGGCATGTTAATTGACAGGTCCGATATCATACATCAATTTTTATGCTTTCAAGTGACTGCATATAGACATCGCGTTAGCTGAAATTTCGTATATTGTTAAAATTTGTACAAATGATACTAGAAAGATCGACACCATCACAGTATTAACAATAATTTTACAGTTGGTTTTATTGACGTTTCTGCGTTCTGTCTTTTTCACGATAATTTAGTAAAACGGAAGTTATAAATTTAAGAACTTTTACATTGTATTTGTCAAATACTTGCATTGACAATCATAGAGTCACCGGACCTATGCTCGCCCAGGCACATGCTCGCCCACTTTTCATTTGAAGCCAGATTGTGTAATAAATATGCAAACTTTTATCACGTGTTGTTTATCTTTATACCAGTTGTGTAACACTTTCTGTCCTCATTTTTGATGTTTGAGTTTCCGGTTAACGAAAAGTGAAAAGTGAAAAGGACCAAGAAGAAACATGACTTAAAATAAATATTTTCAAAAACACTGGTTAAAAGCTGTTACACAGCTAAAGGTTAAACATAGTATTATCTTTTTATGCAGTTTATTTAAAACAATCAGACCAAATAATGATTTTATATCAGCAAAAGTTCTTCAGCTTCCAGCTGCTAAAATTGTTTTCGAAATGCTACTTCCAGGGCCGAAATGATAACAGACAATTTTACCATCATCTTTCACTTCTAGTTCATTTAAATATATTTTAAGTATCAAAAATTGATAAATAAATTCAAAGCATACAATTGTTTGAAAATATGCCAGTTTCATACAGGTGTTTAGTTCATTTAACTGCAAAAATGTCAGAATGCTCAGGTTAGATAAGACTAAATTTTGACTCCCCCTTCACAATGCCAAGACATCCAAAAAAATTCTCATTCTGAAGAGAATTTCGAGAAAGCCTGGAAACTTGTCCAAAATGAAGGATATTCACTCCATAAAGCTGCAAATGAGCTCCGTATCCCATACAGTACTTTAAAAGATCATGTTAATGGTCGTTATAAAGACTGTTACACAGTTTGGCTAGAGTCCTTTATTAGATGCCCAGGATGAATTAAATGTTGTGAATTATGCAACCTTTATGGCATCAAGGGGTATTCCACTAACAAAACCTGTTCTTAAATGGATTGTACTTGAGATTATTATGCCAAAGGGCAAAGATGAACGAATTAACAAGGCCACTGGACCATCTGATAAGAGGGTGCGAAGATTTTTACAGAGACACCATTCTTTTTCAGTACGTATTGCACACCCCCTTGAAAGGCAGAGAGCTGTTTTAACACAGGACACAGTAAATGATTATTTTGACTTGTTGGAGAAAACTGTTACTTCTCTAAATTTGCAACATGAATCTGCAAGAATATATATAATTGTGACGAATCTGGTTTTTCTGGAAAGCTGAACCCAAGTAAGAAAGTTATTGTTCCTAGAGGCACGAGACATGTGTATCAGTGTAAAATAAGCCTTTCTGGTCATGTTCCTCTTTTGAATGCCATTTCAGCAGCTAGTCAGACCATATCACCTATGCTTATTTTTTCTAAATGTCTGCCACGAATGGTTCATGATGGAATGCCTGACAGTGGCCTCTGTATTCAGATGTACTGGCATAAAAATGTATATCCTCTTAACAAAGTTGATGTAAATGCCTTGATTCCGGAAGCCAAACAAACACAGTCAGAACCTGAAAATCTGTAGTCTTCCAATTTCAGCTCTAGCAATCAACTGTCTGTTTGTGAGCACTGGCCATTCAGAAGAAAATGCTCTTGTAAAGCTGGGTATCATATCTGAGGACCAAAGTCTGTTCTAGTTGAACCTCCGCTACCAAAATAAAAACATACTTCAAAGAGGAAAACTTTCACCAGTGCCAAACCTACCGAGAAAAAAAGCTAAAGCATTAGTAAGGAGGATGGCGTAGCAACAACTGCAGTCGAACTGACAAATGATCAGCAAATGGAAAGGGATGTTTGTGTTGTATGCATGATGGGAAAAATTGAGGAGTACACTTCGGTAGGATGCGACAAATGTGATAAGTGGTTTCACTACGAGTGTTTGCCATCTTATGTACAAACTGATGTAGACTTGAGTTTAGTAACCAGCACGGAGTGGGTGTGCCGTTTGTAATATTGAAAATGTACTGGTTCATGTTGTGTACATGTACTTGATTACTGTTCAGAGATTTCATTTCATTTTCAATTTGTTCCTGACTGTTTATTATGTGTTACTCAAAAGTATGTTGTTTATGCCAATTTGTGATTCTTAACATGAAAGAGTGAGGTTTGTTATACGCAGTCCTCCTTCACTTTAAACAAAGTCATCAGCACAAGTCATACTCCTTCTACACGCAAGCATCCGCACAACACCATATACTCACAAGTCCTGTGGCGATCGGCGACAGGTGAGGATACACTGGAAGCTGTAGTCATGACCCTTCACACAGACAGCCCAAGATATTGGTCGTCAGCTCACTGACCGAGACAGCAGTAGCTCACGGCAGCACCTTGGGTGACGGGGCAGCCCTCTTTAGGACCGCATTGCTCACCTCAGCAGAATGAGGAAGGGACTAGAAAAGGTGTCCTAAACATTGTCTACTTGACACACCTGGGCCAGTTTACCGCGACTGGCTAGGATTCCCACCAAGCGGTCGAAATACAAGAAGAAAACATACCAACAACCAAACAGCAACCAATCACATTTGGTGCATGGACACTTCTGGACAAGGATACTACAGATAGACCAGAACGGCGAACAGCACTTGTAGCCAAGGAACTGTCAAGATACAAATGTTGATATCGCTGCTTTGAGCGGAACACGCTTTGCCGAAGAAAGGCAGCTGAGAGAGCCCACAGCCGGCTACTTTCTAATGGAGTGGACGAGGGAAGGAAAAGCACCGTGAGTCGGGAGTTGGCTTTGCCATAAAAAATGAGTTAACAGGCAAGCTGCCCAGCCTGCCCAAAGGCGTAAACGATCGCCTCATGACGCTCATACAACCACTAAAGGGAAAGAAGCATGCCATCATCAGTTGCTACGCCCCTACAATGACTAACCCTGACGACACCAAAGACAAGTTCTACGAAGAACTCGACAATGTGATCACATCCACTGCTAAGCAGGACAAACTGATCATCCTCGGAGATTTTAATGCTCATGTTGGGCGGACGTTCAAGCCTGGGGCGAAGTCATTGGAAAACATGGCGTTGGAAAATGTAACAGCAACGGACTTCTTCTCCTGACGCTGTGCGCGAAACATGGCCTCCTTCTAACGAACACCATGTTCCAGCTACCGACCAGAAATAAGACCACATGTATGCACCCGCACTCAAACACTGGCATCTCATCGACTATGCCATAGTCCGCCAAAGAGACCGCCATGATGTGCGTGTGACAAAGTCCATGTGTGGAGCAGAATGTTGGATCGACCACCGCCTCATCCTGTGCAAGGTGAACTTCAAAATCCAACCACCTAGGCGACCTCAGGCAAGAAACCCCCAAAGTGCTTGAACGTTCAGAAACTTACAGTTCCTGAAGTCAAACAGCAAGTCAACAGAGAATTGGAGGATTAGTTGGAACCACTCACCCTAAACTCCGATGACATTGAATAGGATTGGGCACAATTCAAGGACACAGTACACTCAACATGCAGTACTATCCTTGGTCCAAAGACTCACTGCCATCAAGACCGGTTTGACGAGAACAACAAGTCGATATATAACGATATATAATCTACAACAGACTGCTGAAGGCATATTCAGCTAACAAGACTCCAGCCAACACTGCTGCTCTACATCAAGTAAAGCAGACTGTCCAGGCTGAACTGAGGCAAATGAAGGACAAATTTTTAAGCAACAAAACCGACGAAATGCAAAGTTAAGCAGATGCCCACAGTACTAAACATTCCTACGAGTCTGTCAGAACACTCTGTGGTCACAGCCAGCTGGTACATCACTACTCCTCTCAGCTGATGGAACCAAACTTCTCACAGACAAGCCTAACATTCTCGACAGATGGACAGAACACTTCGAGTCGGTCCTCAACAGACCATCATCCATCAACAACGCAGCTATAGAATGCCCTCCTCAGACAACAATAGACACATCACTTGACAAACTTCCCACTACTCAGGAGACAAAAAAGGCAATGTACCAGGTGCCAACTGGCAAAGCCCCCGGGGCAGATGCAATTCCAGCCGAGATATACAAAGTCTGTGGTCCAACCTTCATTCTAAAGCTGACAGAGCTATTTCAGTCCATGTGGCAGGAAGAAAAGAATCCACAGAACCTAAAGGATGCGTCAATAGTACATCTATACAAGCGTGAGTGCAACATACAAGGCTGCGACAACCATAGAGGTATATCGTTACTGGACATCGCAGGGAAGATCCTTGCACGCATACTGTTGAACAGACTTCTCCGTCATCTTGAGAATGGCCTACTCGAGAAAGTCAGTGTGGCTTTCGTGCAGGCCGCGGCACAGTAGATATGATCTTTGCTGCCAAACAACTCCAGGAAAAATTCAAGGGCAATACACTGACCTCTAAACCACATTTGTGGACCTCACAAAGGCGTTTGACTCTGTCAACAGGACCGGCCTCTGGAAGATCATGGCAAAGTTCGGCTGCCCACCAAGAATTATCTCGATGGTACGACAATTCCATGATGGAATGCAGGCCCCTATTCTTGACGACGATAACCAATCGGTGTCAAACGTGTCAAACAAGGCTGCGTGCTTGCCCCTACTCTCTTCAGCATGATGTTTACTGCAATGCTTGCAGATGCATTCTCCAGATGTTGATATCAGGTACCGCACCAATTTACGTCGTCTAAAGTCAAAGACAACGGTACATTACATTAGACTCCGTGACCTCCTTTTTGCTGACGATTTTGCTCTAAATGCCACCTCATGGCATGATATGCAAGGACAGTCTCAAGAAGTTATCAGATGCCTGTGACAACTTTGGCCTGACCATTAGCATAAAAAAGACAGAAGTTATGTTTCAGCCAGCACCAAACACAACTTACACTGAACCAGAGATGTTCACCAAATCTCAACGCCTTAACCCAGTGGAAAAGTTCACCTACCTTGGGAGTACTCTATCCAGAGTTGTTTACATTGACGATGAAGTCGATGCACGTTAGCTAAAGCCAGCTCAGCTTTTGGACACCTACACAAATCGGTATGGAACCGCTGAGGCATCACCACCAAGACAAAGCTCAGCGTTTATAGGGCTGTTCTGCTGACATCACTACTATACGCAAGTGAGACCTGGACAGTGCATCAGAGACATGCAAAGAAGTTGAATCACTTCCATACCATATGTCTACGTAAAATCATGGGCATAAAATGGCAAGATAAATACCTGACACTGAAGTGTTGGATCGTGCTAACATGTACAGCATTGACACCATACTGCGCCAAGGACAACTCCGTTGGGCAGGTCGTGTAAGGAGGATGCCAGGCACACAGATCCCAGAACAGCTCTTCTATGGCGAACTGCAGAACGGCTCACATAAGAAGGGCGGACAAAGATAGCGCTTTAAAGACTCCCTCAAGTCGTCCATCAAATCGTTTCAAGTAGGACCAGACAATTGGGGGAACTTGCCAAAAACAAATCGTTATGGCGCTCAAAACTCAAGCAGGGAGCCAGAGCATACGAAAACCACCGTGTCAGTTAACTATACAGAAATGACAACTACGAATGTCTAGAGCAGTATCAGTCACCGTACCAACTAGCCCTTCTTGTCCGGAGTGCGGTCGCGCATTCTATGTACAAATCGGATTGGTCAGCCACCTTCGCACACACAATAACCAACCAAGACGACATGCTTCATAAAAATGAGATGGTCATCTTCGCAGCCGTAGAACATACACCCATAACTTCTGAACAAGAGTGCTGCATCATTAGTTTTTACAGTGAATACGTTTTAATCACTTCCATTGTATAATATTATGCTTTTTGTGTGAGTTATTATGTTGTTTTAGAATATTGATAGATTACACTAAATGTTTATCATGTCATTTAATACACAAATTCTTTTCTTCTATAATATACCACTGGGCGAGCATAGATCCTGTCCAAAAATAATGAAAACAGTATAGTTGTATTACGCCCGATTTCAAAGTCCAGGATGTTAGTGTTTACTTTAAATTGGGTCAGTCATTTGAATGGGGCAATGCCTGGTTAGAACTAACGAAGCAACGAAATCGATTTACCGTATTACAACAAAAATATTGCAATTTTAATGCCTTTTCTGGACAAGGATTGGTCCAGTAAGTCTATATTTAGTCGCCCCCCGATAATTGCTTTTCTTTGTTGCACGACCAAGGTAGATTTAGAGGCTAGGCGCAGTCTCAAAACATTTCTTTGGTTCAGATCGTTGAAACATCTCAATATTTATCAAATGCAAATCTAAAGCTAGAAATTACATAGAAATCAAACGAAATACTCAGCTATATTGAAGGGAGTATTTACAAACTTTTATTTAAAAAAAAATACAAAATACATTTCTAACAGGCATGTAACTTTTATATCATGTGCAACTTTAATCTTAAAATAAATCTCAAGCAGAATATATGAAAACTGAAATATGTCAAAAGATTTTCAAATTAGAAATGCTATTGATCACCTTCTATAAATAAATTTATTAGTATATTTACCTCATCTGAAATACATGACGTAATAAAAACGAAAGATTCAATAAAAACTTTCTACTGTGTTCATCAATATTCAAATCTTTGATAAGTTTTATGGAAAACAATTACTGGAAATATTATTTAAAAAGAAATATGTTTTATGTTCATGACATTTTAAACAAAGGCATTATGAGGCTTTAAGTCACAATGACAAAATTAACTTCTTCTGAGTCTTGCCACCATTAAAGGTGGACGAAGACCTACTGGTACATCTCAAAAAAAATCATTTCAGGCACGGTCGAGCAACTTCCGAAGGTCAGCTGCATAGTTTTCTGACATAAAAAGAATTTTTTGTGTTGAATGCTGTATGGACGGCTGCTTTCTTCGATTGTGGCTTTTCTTGTTGCACTTTGTCCTTATTTTTTAAGAACTTTTCAATCGACTGTGTATTAGTCAATATACCATCTTTTGCAATACATGTATGTTAGGAGGGATAATTTCCTTTTCTGTAACATTTGTGAAACAATCTATAAGAAGATCTTTTGGAGGCATAGAATGCAACCACGCAAAATAATAGAAGACATGGTTTGACTGAATTTGTTCATGAGGGGTAACGAAATGTGTAACAGCCCTCACGCTGAAGCAGCACAATTGTTTTACCCTTACCTATTATCTTTAGTAAAACTGGATATACTGTGTAATCCAAAATGTTCAACACAAAGTCAAACCCTTATGAATTTGAACCGCTTTGACGAGGACATTGATCAATTTTGTATCAATTACGATTATGGTTTCAGTACCTTGGTATTCGTTATGGAATAGAACTACTCCAAGCACCTGAGGACCTTAGTTGAAACACAAATTACAACAGCCAGTCTAAAAATATATTTAGCAAATTAAAATATGTTTAAAATTATCACTTTAATTTAAGGGTATTTGCCTCACTTAGAAGTTGTTGGATCACATAAACTTGTAAAGTTTGTTTGATGTTTTAAATCAGTACATTTTCATACTCATCGACAATATAAACAGGTATTTTTCGTTTTAGGAGAACCGGAGAAACATTGTCTGAGGCCGTTCTTCCTGCGTTACGTCATCTGGCAGTTTAAAGGTCAACTGGATCTCGTTAAAACCTGCCACGGAAAATTCGTAAGACAAGTGTGTGTATTTGGAGTTGGGGATCTACACAGCGCTTACAATAGTGTTGGGCTTTTTGCTAATAAATTTTACCTTGATTTTGAACCTACAGCTCTTGACTGTTTAGAAGAATTACTATATGACAGAACATGGAAAGAGTATCTCGAAGACATTCCTATTGATACGTCTTATTATAGCAATTTAGACTACTCCAAGATGCAGTCGAAACCGTAGCACCAAAAGAAGCAGAAATAATTATCACATTAGATAAAATCGTTCGTACATTGTCTTTCTCCCTTATTTTAGATGTTTCTATTACTGTACAAGTTCTATAAAGTTATAAAAATTATGCGTACAAATGTAAGTGCCAAACGTTTATACGACATATATATATATATATATATATATATATATATATATATATATATATATATATTCCGGGTTTTATGGATGTTTAAAATACAACATCACCAGTTAATTCATTTAACTGCATGATTTGCAAATACAATGAGATATGAAAGAGTCAAACAGTTGTGTCAGTTTTAGATTATCTTATTTTGATGTCGTACTTAGAAAGTAATCATGTCTACAGTCTTAAGCGAATTTTTATTCAAATAATATTGTCAAGTGACCCGTTTCTACCAGTGAAAGGCAGCATTGCAATGTGAGTTCAATTTGTGGACCATTGACCTGGTACTTTCAGTAGCTTGATTTCAACTAAAACTGTGTTTAGTACAAGAGAGTTCTGACGTTATTATGTTCCGTGTAGCATTAAATTTATATATATTTACCTTTACCCTGCTAAATTTCTAACATGGACTGATCTATCATTCAGTTTGGGCAGTACCACGTATTATCCGAAGGGGTGTTCACTGAAAATATACTGATAGAATAGCGAACAGTACAGACCATGATCAGGCTGATCTTGATCTGCACTGGCCGCAAAGGCAGAATCACATGCCGGCAGCAGGCTAAAGGTTAAAAATGAAAAACATCATTTTCAGGTCTAAATGATGTTTTATCACGTTGAACGTAAAATATAAAATACCAAAATATTCAAGTTTGATAATTAGCTTTTTTTAGAACAACACTACCGGAATAACGACAGTCACATCTTTTGAATACAAAAGTTATTGAATACATAGGCTTAAACATGTTTATGTTTAGAATATGTTTAAAAGCTTGTAGTAATTATTTTCATTTGAGCCGTGCATTGAGAAAACCAACATAGTGGCTTTGCGACCAGCATGGATCCAGACCAGCCTGCGCATCCGCGCAGTCTGGTCATGATCCATGCTGTTCGCTAACAGTTTCTCTAATTGCAATAGGCTTTGAAAGCGAATAGCATGGATCCTGACCAGACTGCGCGGATGCGCAGGCTGGTCTGGATCCATGCTGGTCGCAAAGCCACTATGTTGGTTTTCTCATGGCGCGGCTCATTTCTGTTTAAATCAGAAGGATCGTTTCAACTGTTCCGCACTATACGGCTTTGAAGTCTACCAACTATGCATAGGTCGTTTAGAACAGCATTTTTAGTCATACGTTTTTATTAAATTGTTCTCTTGTAAGTGGATAAAACCTTTCACATTTATACAAAAACCCTCTTGGACTTCAGTAACAAACTCAGTTGTAAAGTGTAGGCCAGTAAAGCGAGTTTCACCGACATCTAGTTTGTCATTACAGTGTTATAGTACATGCTTAGACAATAAAAGTACACAAATCATATTTCACTATGTAATTGATTTAAATGTTAGATGTTTCTTTTCTTTATAAAATTTAATTGCATGACGTATGGGTTATCAGCAACGATTATCTCGTGTAACAGCTGGTTATCAGCCGCCATTGATCAGACATTATCCGGCATGTGTCTTGTGTCCAAGTTTAGAATAAAATTGGTTTTCACGTTAATCAAGCGAAAGAATTAAATATTATATTTGATTATGATATATATGTAAATGTGAATCTTAAAAACAAGTATGACTGCGTATTTCAGTGCTTAACTTTGTTGCCTTATTTGTTGTTATGTTAACTTTATGTTGTCATGTATTATAACTTGAGATAAATAAACAAAATTGGATTCACATGTTTTATGTTTTTGTTTTTCTTTTCGATGTTTGATAAAAGTGATAAGAAAATGTACTCGATTAGAAATTACGAGGGATGTTAAATAAATACCCGGAAGAGTGCTCCAATTTTTTCACATACCGTCAAGAAGCGATGAAACTGTTTTTATAAATGCAAATAAAGGATTGTTTAGCTGATATGTCAAAACACCATAATTTCTTTGGACTAATGATAGGAAGGTCATGTGATATCATCCGACCTTATGTTGTCTCTCTCCATATTTTGCATTGAATTTCGCTTAAATTTTACTTTCAACTTGTTTATTTTTCAACCTACATTTTCTTAGAGTGTGTGTACATTTACGTGTAATTTAAAGTGGTTCGCGGTGTTCCTACGAAAATTTCGAAGTATGAGATATAAGACTGATATTAGGTCCGTATGTACTAACAGCTCCTGTCTTTCATTTGGAGAAAAAAGAAAATCGTTCCGAGTCCCCATTTCTTTTGAAGAGCGCCACCTGGCGGCATATGTATTTTTCAGGGGAAATCGCCGTTTTACTGTAATAATCTCATTAAAATTAATGTTTTTACATTTTTTCAAACTCAGGAATATAGCTAAATTCAATGTTATTGTTTACATTTTGCGTTTTGTAAATTATTTCATTTGGAAAATGCTTAGATAAAGAGATGTCCGCAGTAGGGGTGGGGAAAAATGGCGAAAATATTCAATGTATTTCATGGCCGTTTAGCCGAAATAAAATAAAACGGAACGGTCAAAGTTCTTGATTTTTAAATATATTCTTCTTTAATCATTTCTGAACAAGAAAATAAAATAAAAATAGGGGGTCTTCACGGCAGATTTTTTGTAAATTTACTTTTTATTTGTTTTGGTAATGTAAATTTTGTGATGTTGATACACAATGACGGCGTTAACGTCGTCATTATGTCGTTCATTGATATAAACAGGACCTTCAGAGTTCACAAAAAACTTTAGAATCTTTTTTATTCGAATATATTCACATGATGTACATTGTTGCGTATTTTGCAGTCAATATCTATCTATTATCTAGTAATATACATCAGAGTCAGTTAAAGCTACTTGTCCACAGTTTCGGTGAAATTTTTCAACATGTTCATGTTCAACAAGTTTGGCACAAAATGTGAATATGTCGCGCTAAAACATGTACTATATCTACTGAATATGGTATAAGCGGTTGAATTTTTTATGAAAATGTTTAATCTTGCATAACTCGCGTATCTGGCTCCATATTTAAGGGTTAGTAAAGTGTTGGGGGGACGGGGGTGGGGGTGTAGAAAAAATCTTATCAGTTTATCCCCTATGAAATAAAACGGAGCTGTCAAAAATCTTTATTTTCAAACATAGGTTTCTTTAATTATTTTGAAGAAAATAGAAAAAAAGAGTGATTTGTAAATTTACATTGAGCCGCGCCATGTGAAAACCAACATAGTGGCTTTGCGACCAGCATGGATCCAGACAAGCCTGCGCATCCGCGCAGTCTTGTCAAGACTCCATGTTGTTCGCTTTCAAAGCCTATTGCAATTAGAGAAACTGGTAGCGAACAGCATGGATCCTGACCAGACTGCGCGGATGCAAAACCATTATGTTGGTTTTCACATGGCGCGGCTCATTTTACCTTTTGTATGAAATGTTTAAGTGCGAAACTGAACGACATTCCTTATTGTTTTTCAATATTTCAAGTGACTAGCTTACAACGAAGATACAAGATACGTAATGTGGTGAAACTGTTTTCCAGACAAAAATGAAATACATTTTTAACGAAAAGGAACATTTTGAAGGGTGGCTAAAACATCAATATGTTTCTTTTTTGTTATGATATGTAACTTTATTTAGAGGTTTTGATTTTCATTATAATTCTAATTGTGTATTATATTTATTGCTTTTTAAACCTGTATTGAATATTTTCAATAAATAAAATCATGGAATCTTAAGCAGATGATGGATAAATGAGATAATGCCTCTTACGGCAAAAATGTACTTCAGTCTGTGAACTTGAAACCGTTACTTGAATAAAGCTCATTTTGGTGCCGCTTAGTGCATTAGATTTATAACGTCAACGTGAATGCACAATGCAAACCGTATTGAGGGAAAACTTGCTTCGAAATGACAGAACAAAAATAAAACTCTAACTCATTTCGCTTCAAAACATTCAGAAAATAATATAAAACAGATACAGTCGACGCAGCCGATATTTTAGGATGGAAAGATGGAAGAAGAGTGGTTTAAATGAGGCTGCTCTTGCGAAAGGTTTAGAGGCATGCGTTCATTGTTCAGACCCGCTGTTTCTTTCAGATATTTCAGAAGTTACGGTGTGCAAGCATCAAATGGGGATTTTACATTTATGCGTTTTGAAGCGCCTTGTTAGATTTTTCTGTTAATTTTATTTTCACAGTTTTGCATATCATGGATCACAAATGTATCATAATCAAAATGATTATAGTGAAGTCTACATGTAACCACCGACTGGATATATTCCTTAATGAATTACTGTGATCATTGCATTGAAGATCCACGGCTTAAAAATGTACCATGGATTGATTACAGTGAAGTCTTCATGCATTAAGTTAGCTCTAAAACTGTTTCAAAAATGGATAAAACAATTTAGCAGATGCGTATTGGTTGCACGCAATGCTAATTACGACGCCAGTATTCAGAAATCCATGTGAATATAGACTCTGTTCTTGCAGACAGCTAGTCTAATAGAATTTGAGACAGGCTGAAATTTGAATACCCTAACAGAAACGGCAAGGGTGTCCGTGGACATCATTTTTAAATGATATTTTACATAATAATATAAACAAGATAATTAGCGTCTTTAAGGAAATTGTTGAACTTACATAGAAGTATATTTCTAGATGATATACTTAGATTGTAAATTACTTAAAACTGTAAATAATGTGAATCTATTTGGTAAAAATATTTCATTTTTGTATACTTTCATCATCCTGTATATACAAAAATGTATCTTTAAAGGACATAATGAACAAAACGTTTGTGTGACGTTAACACCATAAATGACGTATCAACGTCACAATATTTACATTACCAAAACAAATAAAAAGTAAATTTACAAAAAATCTGCCGTGAAGACCCCCTATATTTATTTTATTTTCTTGTTCAGAAATGATTAAAGAAGAATATATTTGAAAATCAAGAATTTTGACCGTTCCGTTTTATTTTATTTCGGCTAAACGGCCAAGAAACACATAGAATATTTTCGCCATTTTTCCCTACCCCTACTACGGATATCTCTTTATTTAAGCATTTTCTAAATGAAATAACTTACAAAATACGACATGTAAACAATAACATTGAATTTAGATATATCCCTGAGTTTGAAAAAATGTAATAACATTAATTTTAATGCGATTATTACAGAAAAACGGCGATTTCCCTTGAAAAATACATGTGCCGCTAGGTGGCGCTCTTCAAAGGAAATGTGGACTCGGAACGATTTTCTTTTTTCTCCAAATGAAAGACAGGATATGTTAGTACATACAGACTTAATATCAGTCTTATATCTCATACTTCGAAATTTTCGTAGGAACCCCGCGAACCACCTTAAGTGCTCTTTTAAATGGTCGTGCGTTAGATGTTTATGCTCGAATGCCTGTTGAAAATGCACTTGACTATGCCAATAACGTCAATGTATAAGGGGATATCAGTAAAATGTTTGACAAGCATGTTGTGTTGGTCAGCGCATGAAATAAATTTGCTATAACATTTTGTGTTTGAATTAACCCTTACCATGCTGAACACGATTGTTTCTGCCTTTGCGACCAGTGTAGATCATGATTAGCCTGCACACCCGTGCAGTCTGATCATGTTCTGCACTGTTCGCTATTAAGCCAGTTTCTTTTTGCTATGCACCCCTTTTAATAGTTAATGGTACTGTCTAAATTGAATGATGGACACATTCATTGTAGAAATTTAGCAGGGTATGGGTTAAAAATCAAGGAAAAAGGCAAGTTTTACACTACATGAGGTTTAAAGGACAATGCCCTAGAGAACATCCTTTTTTCAGTGATACTGGAGTTTTAAAAGTTGCCGGGGGATTATTACGGACGATTCGCCAAAAAGTTGCAAGAAGGCGATAGCTTTCAGCCACGTTCTGAAAATTAAGAGCTGCTTGATAGGTGTATCACAGATCATAGTCTAATTTCACCGGTACCACAAGAATAGTATATGATCTGGTTTTGTTTGTTCGTAGGAATGTGTAGATATTTACGGTACTAGACCCCTAATAATAATGTTTGAAAAATGGCATTCGCTTGGTATATTCTTAAAGTTGACCTTGGTTCGCACTGTTTTGCAATTTGTAAACAACTTTTACCGTGCCGTTTTTTTTTATAAATTTTGTATAAATCATGATTTTCCCCCAAGCTCAAGTAGGGACAAGTTTCAAAGGGATGGCCACTGTCCAAAATGTTTGCAGATATTAATTTTGATAAAAGAAACGTCAAACGATTGGTAAACAATTACTGTGAAATCATTTAAATTCGCTGGCATGAAATTTCGCGCAAACATGAGGAAGGACTGTTTCGCGCGGGCTTTAATTCGCGCATTTTCAATTTTAGCAATGAATCAATAATAAGTATTGAAAAAAGTCAAAACTTACCAGAAGAAAATGGAATATACGGGAAAAATGTTGGTCCCAGTGGGGCTTGAACCTATGCCCACCTGAAAAGTTTAAGTCAAAGTAGGTTTATGGTGTGAATTGATTACTCTCAAAAGGAGGTATACTATTAAAGGACGAGAAATATTGATCAAATTGTAACCACGAGTTGTATTGATTAATGTTGTTTGATATGATAGCTTTGTAATGACGTTTGGTCGCTTTCGTGGTAGTGACGTTGCCTTAGAAACGATAAATAAATTTATTATTTGCATGGTCTAATTACTCACATTTTATATGTCCTTATCTATCATAAATTAAGGTTTCATCAAATTAGGACAAGAAATAAAAATTATAGAGCATTTTCCCAATTATGTATTGAACATCTCGCGTACATCATCGCAATGTAGCTTACGGCAGAATAAATGTTATTTCATTTCAAACATTTTTGATGCTGTCTGTTGTGCTACTGATAGTTAAGACAACACCTGTTAGTTTTTTTACATGTAAATTTGATACGCAGTAAAATCTTACGTAAACAAAAGTAGGTAATCAATGTCGAAATTGCGCAGTTATTGAATGAAAAAGCATCTTGAATCTGATATTAAGATCATATGAGCCGTGCCATGAGAAAACCAACATAGTGGGTATGCGACCAGCATGGATCCAGACCAGCCTGCGCATCCGCGCAGTCTGGTCAGGCTCCATGCTGTTCGCTTTTAAAGCCTATTGGAATTGGAGAAACGATTAGCGAACAGCATGGATCCTGACCAGACTGCGCGGATGCGCAGGCTGGTCTGGATCCATGCTGGTCGCATACCCACTATGTTGGTTTTCCCATGGCACGGCTCAATTATGACATTCGAAATAACCTTAAAGCGGTTGTAAATAACGCAACAGATGGCAATACTCTTTTAGAGAATCAATGAAAAGGTAAATCAAAATTAAAGATTCTTATAGCTAGAGTAAGACTGAGAAGTTAAGTAAAATAAGACGGCGTTTCACTTGAAGTTACATCAGAAATTGATCCTGCAATGTACAGGAATATAAGAACTATCGCTTTTATAGAATAAAAGTCATGTAAGTCCGTCGAAATCTTTATTTGATTAGACTTCTGGCTGTCGAGATAACAAAGCTGCATAGATAACATCGGCACGTCGTAATTTAATTTATCTCTTAAAATCACCAACCGTTGCAAGAATAACTGGGCGATTCCACTTCCGGTGTAAATGCGCAGACAGCTGTCTTTCCGCGGACGAATTGTATGAACTGATAGTAATGGAAATGCATTCTACGCCCTCTATCAAAAAATATGTTGATTAGATCTCAACATTTGTACATGTTACAAGTACTAAAAGACAATTAAGGGACATCTACAGATGTATTCATATGGCGGTTGTACAAGGAACCTTCAATAATACACTACGGTAGAAATCCGTGAAAAGCTGCGTACAGTACCCAGTTGACAAAATTGAATAACAGGTACCGTATCCAAAGGGTGACTAAACAATACTCAAAATTATGAAAGCCGGAGAATTGGAACCGCTCAAGCCGGAATATTCAAGCTGAAAAAGACAAACAAAACGACACCACTGACACAACATAAATGCATAACAGTAAGACTTCTGCGAAATGCGTCGCAGAATGCAAACCGAGCCGAACGATTTGATTAATCCCTACCTAAACAGCCTTGAGAGCACCTGCGATACACCAAGCAGGACAAAACCTGGTATCATTGATAGTGTGCTTGAACAAAGTAGCATCATTAAATACATCTAGTATCCAAGTTATATCATTATAAACCATATAAGATTATTTCTTAATCCAATATGGTGGAGTTTTCAGAATTGAAAATTAATGTGAAAAGAATTTAGAAAATTGTATATCCAGAAAAAATCGACTTCTACATTTGTTTCCTGGTGACGTTGTCACAGAAGTAAATGATTTAGAAAAAGCACACTAAACAATGCCTGATTTTGCCCAAACATACCTTTTCCAAATAATGCTTGTAATTATTTTGCCAATACAAGACTAATACATTTTAGATAGCTTGGAGAACGTAGCTTTACGGATATGTGTACCTTGACTTTATCTAGACAATAACGCACTTAATTTCTGTAGTATAAATGTTCAATGTTCAAGTTATATCACAGGAGCCTGAAATTCTATCCAAAAGCAACGAAAAGTCTGTATATGAAAAAAGACCCCCCTTCTATATAATAAAAAACTACAGGAATGAAACGTATTCACACCCCACCCACCACGAGAAAACAAGAATATTTCAAAGTAAGCAGTGCGAGTGTTCTCGGATGGCGTAATTATCTAAAGGCAACTAAAATATATGCGGGACTGTGCTTACTGGTTGCTTCACCGTATTAACTAACACGAAATCAACGATTTCAACAACATTTCGTTCATCGTCCAAACCATTGCGTGACGTCACACCTTCATGTATATTTCTGCGCCGGAGAGAATACAAAATAATTTCAAGAACCAGGTAAAAAATATCTGTATATGTTATGTTCTATTATTAATATTTCTTTCAATAAATATTACATCTTTGAATTTCTTTAACCATTAAATAATAAAAGAATTAGGCATATCATGTTGGAAAAACCCCATTATGGGAACTAACTCTAGCATTGAAAAAAAGGGAAAGTAACTCAACCATTGACGGAAGCAGCACATAACAGAAAAAAGAATATCATGGCTGCTTAGCTGCGCTTAGTGATACGGAATGAGTTTTCTGATATCAAATATTAATTGTGTTGTAAATGACAAATGACATTGTATACACGATGCTGTACTGTTCAGTTCTAAATTGTGTACGGATCGGACCGGACACTGGCATTTACACAAAAACATTATTAACTCCGGTGCAGAAATATACATGAAGGTGTGACGTCACGCAATGGTTTGGACGATGAACGAAATGTTGTTGAAATCGTTGATTTCGTGTTAGTTAATACGGTGAAGCAACCAGTAAGCACAGTCCCGCATATATTTTAGTTGCCTTTAGATAATTACGCCATCCGAGAACACTCGCACTGCTTACTTTGAAATATTATTGTTTTCTCGTGGTGGGTGGGGTGTGAATACGTTTCATTCCTGTAGTTTTTTATTATATAGAAGGGGGGTCTTTTTTCATATACAGACTTTTCGTTGCTTTTGGATAGAATTTCAGGCTCCTGTGGTTATATGTATTTGTACAAGCAATGCCAAATCTTGTTCGTAAACGAAGAGGAAATAATAGCACCTGAACCGTAGTTTCAGTAAAACATTGCCGTTTACTGTTATGTTGCGATTGTTATTATCTCTATATTAATACCATAAAAATAATTAATTCTTTATATTTCAAAAGAAACTTGTTTCCTTCGAATGTTTTTAATGATTTTGCTCTGTCCTTAAATTTTTAACCTCTTACTGAATTAAATCAAAATCAAAATCATAATCATTATATAAGAAATAATTCAAGAAAATACGGGCTAAAATTTTAGATTCCTTGCCATTCTAGAATATTACACATATCATATCTGATTGGGCACTGATGCAAATACGCGCATGAATAGAGGAATGATAATTTAAACAAGCGTTTAACTGATATGTGAATTTCTTGAACATTGTATTGGAAAAAAGAGACAAATGGACAAAATATGCAGCGAAAGCTGTTTGTAGTTTGAGTTGTCTTTTTGTTCCTGACATTCTGTGTGAAAAGTTTGTAACATCGCCTACATTGATTCTGCGGTGACAGTTATGTACTGTTACTGAGTATATCAAAACGGCTTTGCTGGATATTTCCGAGAAAAAGGTATTGTAAGTGTGCTTTATTCTTTGTTAAGCTTTTAAAATATTTTGCGCATAGGTCCATTGATTGTATTTCGAATTAAGATCAAGAAAGCAAATGAAAGTGTGCTGTAACGCATATCTTTCATTGAGTTATATTCATATGAAATTCAAATACGATTTCTCTAACATTATTCTTGTATCAATCTATAATGAAATGAATAAACACATTTCAAATAAAAGAAATGTGACATGTAAAACTAATTTGCTTTATTTTGTTATTTCGTTTAGTGCCATTTTCAACAGTTTTTCAATTCTATAACAGCGGACAGTTACCGTAACCAATGAGTTTGTACAAGTACTCACCTTTTCTCCGCAATTAACTGTCGACTTCTCCACATAATTCAGAGGTGGAAGAGGATAGATTTCATACACCATCTTTATATCAAATCGCCACAGAGAACAACTCTCGCCCGGGGATCAAACGCATGACCCTACGATCATTGTGTTCTCCCTGCTGAGCTAAGCGGGCGGGCAAATGTTGAAGTTAAAAAGTCTAGTTAAGAACGTAAATTCCGTAACCAAATCAAACTTAGCTTAAAAAAATGCTAATCCTGCAACCAGCCGCGGTTCTAAGCACAAACCATTCCTGCAGTTCGTACAGCAGTTCAAATGCGAAAATACCTTGTGTCCGTTTTGTAAGTCATAAGAAATGCATATGCAGTAAACATTTATCATGTAAAAGACCAAACTATTTGATTTTGTCAGTAAAAATGATGTAAGAAAACGATTTTCGACGTATTTTGAGCATCTGAAAACACTATTATTAAATTCAGTTTCGGGTAGTACTATTTCTTGACGAACTTGCGATATGTCCTTTGTTATTTATAGTCTGTTTTCTAGATGCTTACTTTGCGTACAATCGAAGATAAAAAGTTTCATATGGGTCTTCATTGGTGGGATAGAAGCAAAATAAGCATTCGTACTAGACACCTGTGCTAATGGTTCTGTGTCATTTATTGTAAGAATTGATAAAATGTGCTACGTTTGAAATATCATAGATGAAACTTACCAACTTTTGTTTAGTACTTGTTTGATATATTTTACACATTTAATAGGCAGGCTGGCAGGCAGACAGACAGACAGACTGACTGGCGGGCTGGCTTGCTTGCTGGTAGAACAGTAAAATAGAGACGATAGGATACTATTGCCGTTCCACTTGCCTACCATTGACATTCTAGAGTCGCTATACTATCATTCTACCATTCTAACTTCAAACATTTCTACTGTATTCTACCATTGCTCTTTGATTTTATGTAGCGCGTCTTTTGGTACATATTACAAAGACAGAAGCAGTTGTAGAAGGCATGCAGACACTAAATAGGAAATTGGCGCGAAAAAAAACGGTATCGTATAATGGCGGATACAAATAGTCCACAGAATTTTTTTGCTCTGTAGAGCTATTTTCCTTATTTTCTATGCAATTATTTTGCTAAAATCACATGACAGATCTATGCTTGACATGTAGGACGCATTTTGTGTGTTTGACTGAAAATATTTTTCTTGCATGAACCATGACCCGCACCCCCCACCTCCCCGCCTGTTTTCTTTTGATTACCCGACCATCTTCGTAACACACCGTAAGTTACAACCATCTCGGATGACCGTGATCTACAGTTCGTTTTCGTAAACATCATGTTTGTAAACATTAAAGATTGCGTTTTGTAACCTAAACCCAGGGTTCCATATTTTAGTGTGTCTTGTATAAGAAAAACATGAACCCAAGCTAAAACAAAACATAATCGAAAAGTAGAAAAGTCATTTTGTAAGTAGGGAAATTTTGGTTTGAAGAAGTGTAAACACGGATGACCTAGTAATCGAACTGTAATTCACACGATCCTTTTGTTTACATTTTTATTTCTACAATTTTCGCTTTTCATGTGGTACATTTGACTTAGATACAAGAATTGTATAATTTGGTGGTGATGTAGGATTACCACGATTATCGGAGATTTGTGGAATTATGCTTTTTCTTAATATTAAATTGTAAAAACAAGTTGTGTATGACGTCATCAATATCCGCTTACATAACATGTAAACAAATAATCAGCTGTCCAGTGAGCTGATAACCTTTGATAGAGATGAGTAAATGGAAATGTGTTTACATTACTTCTGTTAGGATTCTGGTTTGGAAAGTGTGGTTAATTTGCATAAACCATAAATGTTAGATTTTTTAGAACGTAATGTAATATATTTAGATCACCATGACCTGCAGATGATTTTTGAGATCAATAAAAGGACATTCATTCTGACTGATCTGAATATGCATTTCTGGCGACGGAAAAACTTTTGACTTGTTTATATTTAGCACTGAAAATATTCTTCAAGACAATGTAGTACCAGCCCGCTTAGTTCAGTATGTAAGAGCGTTGGTCTACGGATCTCGGGGTCGCGAGTTCGACCCTCGGGCGGGGCGTATGTTCTCCGTGACTATTTGATAAACGACATCGTGTCTGAAATCATTAGTCCTCCACCTCTGATTCATGTGGGGAAGTTGGCAGTTACTTGCGGAGAACAGGTTTGTACTGGTACAGAATCCAGGAATACTGATTAGGTTAACTGTCCGCCGTTACATGACTGAAATACTGTTGAAAAACGGCGTTAAACCCAAAACAAACAAACAAATCAAGACAATGTAAGTTACAGACGTTTAAAATGGGTCCTGGTGTGAGCTAAGGCCATTGGAAATGTATCAATTTTATATAGAATAAAGAAGAACAGCTATTTAGTGTGTCGTAACCAGAAATAGTAGTATGTTATGATAAAGATTAAAATATATTAATATGTTAATATTTTATGCTTTCATTCTATTATAGCAGTTTTGCTGCCATCCTCAGCCTCCTGTCCTACCACTCACCTGATTTCATTTCATTCATACCAAATTTCAATTTCAGAGCAGTCTGACATTTGCATTAGTTTAAAATGATTTTTAATCTTGGAATTGAACAAGTTTCAAAATTACTGCGAATACTTTTGGCTCAAAACATACTGACTGTTCAACTCGAAGTTCAATTAATTTGTTCTTTAGTATTTCAGGGCTGGTGGAACAACACACTGTCATTTCGAAGGTCGGTATTCGTTGAACGCGTTTGTCGTCTCAGATATAGATTGGAATGCATATCAGTTCTTAACAGTAGAATTTTGATCTCAGTGTAAATTCGACAATTATTAAAACTAGAACTGGTTCGTTATACACAAACACACGTCCATTTCTTATGTATACACTGTAATATTCTGCTTTGGATATGTGTGATGGAAACAGGACCAAAGTTGTGTATCACGTCTGGTAAATGATTAAGATGTCTGTCACGAAACATATAATGCGCTTCCAGACGTTAGGATTACAGCTGACTTTATTAATTCCTCATATCCACTATCGCTTTATCACCAACATTTGGATTATTGCTTGACAATTTCCTGATTTTAATGCTAATCAATTTTTCTTTAGTAAGTATAAGTAATCGTAAAAATATATGGAGGACTTGCTTCGTATGCTGACAACTTTATGTTTTTCCATAGTATGTGTCTTGTACTTAAACTATGTTTCAATAACTGACAAAGGCTTAGTAAGAGGCTCTGCTAGTGAAGCAAGAACAAAATTCAATTTGACAGACAAAACTGAGTTTGAGTTGAGAGAGGACGTACTATACCGTCAACATGTGTTCATGGAAAACTATAGACCCATTAGAAATTCTGCTGGTATCGACTGCATTAAAATAGTCAACAAAGATCAGAAAGAGATAACAAAATCCAAACAGTTTACGATAAAATCATCAAATATCAGTCTGGACTATTACTTAAAGATCACAGACAACTGCCATTTATTTCATGCTTCCAGGGGCTATATTGACCATCCTCTTTCTAAGATGGAATATGCATTCCCAATGGCCTTTTCTATACTGGTTTACAGAGACATTGAACAAGTTGAAAGACTCTTGCGTTTAATATATAGACCTCACAATTTTTACTGCATACATTTGGATAACAAAATGAAAACAGCTGAGAAGGAAACCTTCCAGAAGATAGCAAATTGTTTGAACAACGTGTTTATCGTTAAAGAACCAGTCAATGTAGCATGGGGAGAATTTTCACTTTTAGAGGCAGAACTGCTATGCATGAGAACACTTGAGCCCTATAAACAATGGAAATATTACATCAACCTTACCGGACAAGAATTTCCATTGAAAACCAACCGCCAGCTAGTTGCTATCCTAAAAAGCATAGACGGGGCAAACGTTGTTTACGGATCTTTAAAGTAAGATTGCATTTTATTTCTATTGCCAGTTAAAGTTGCATCTTGCAATGTTTTATTGTACCAGATTGCATAAGAAACGCATTTTATCTTTGTGGTAAATATGGCTACATTTATGCCGCATTAAGCGGATGATATCATCTGTCCCTAATTACACGGTATGGCTCCGTTGACCCTGCATTTGAAAAACACTCTCCCGTTTATCCTGTATTACACAGAATTATTCCATATATCCCGTTTTTCACCGATGGTTCTATTATGATTCCCCATTACACGTTACACGTGTGTTTCCATTTTTTCAGTATCATAAAAGTAATTCCATTTATCCTCAATCACATTAATGATTCCACTTATTCTGCATTACACGGATGGTTACATTTATTCTGCATTACATTGTCGTTTTCATTTATCATTCATTAGATGGTTGGTTCCATTTATTCCGCATGTCAATGATGGATCTATTTATTCATGTACTCGAATTGATCCATTTAGGATATGACGTCAGAAAATAGCTAGGTCACGAGGTCAAACCATAAACAACTATTGTATTCTAGAGGCCATATTTTCTAATTGACCCTCATAAATCTTTGTCAGAATGTTTTCCAATATAAAATCTTCGTAGGAAAACCTCTTTAACATTTTACATTTCATCTTCTGAAAATAATTGTTAGTATTATTGCCTCTATGAAACGTAGACCAACTTCAAAACTTGTTTATCTGAGATCTTAAACCAGGTCACGATATCAAAAATGAAAGGTTAGGGTAGACTTCCGGTAGCACAGAGCACCCTCAACACATCCAGATAGCCATGCACTGAAACGTAGGCTTGCAACAAAAGAAATTGTATTGGAGGGTTGATTAAATATTCATCAACAAGTACATTTTAAATATAAGCAAAATACAAAAATCACAGAAAAACCTTGTCAACAGTCTAGAAGTCAAGTTTTCTATTTGATCATTATACATCTTTCAAATTATCAGAATGTATGTTTCTTTGAAATCTAGATCACGGTTGAAACCTGGTTATGTAGGCTAAAAGCTATGTTCTTTGGGGAAAAAATCATAGAACTTGTTAACTCTCAAAATGTTACATTTTCAACCTGATCGTCATGAGATTTGGTGTATGATTATCAAGCATACCGACTACAGGAATCAAGGAATGCAGATCAAAGATCCGATAAGTGGAATTATTGAATTTGAAAGAGCATATATAGGCATATCGACCCATGCTTGAAGGGCCCTTGAGCTGTATATATGGTCCGCAGATTAGATTACTGTGCTAAATCTTCGTCATATTTTGAAACATCAGCTTGAATTCTGACAAATTTGCTTTAAACAAAAGTTACTGTTTAAACCTATGAGAGTACCACATGCTGGCGGGGTATGCAATGCACATATTTGCATGTCTCAAGTGGTTTTTAAATACACGTTTGAACAGTTTTTGTTTGAGACGAAGTTTGAATATCCAAATTAATATACTTGTAGGTTGTAATTCAAAGATCGGAATTTCATGCAAAAGCCAAGCAAAATATAGTAGTTTAGCCTATAGGAGGTTAAGCTGAACAGGTCAAGCCGTTCCTGGAGATAGTTTTAGATGAATTTGGTTCGAAACATAGTTCGAACATTTATACGATAGGACTTGTAGCTTGTTATTCAAAGATATTCTCTAAAAGGAATTTCATACAAGAGAGAAAAGAGGTATAGTAGTTCAAACCGTAGTATTGAACAAGTCAGTTGTGTATTTGGCTCGAAACATAGTTTGAACATTCATTCGATATGTCTTTTATGTTATTTTTCAAAAATATTTTCTGAAAGGAATGTCATAAAAGAGGGAAGCAAATATAGAAGTTCTAGACTACAGGAGGATGCCGTCCTTTTATTTTTAGGTTCAGATGTAGTTGTTTTGAAACTTAGGTTGAACGTTAATACGATAGGATTTGCATTTGTTACTGGGAAACAATTTTGAAAAGTATTTCATCAATAGTATGTCTAGCGTACAAGAAGTTAAGTGAAATATCAGTTTAATCTACATTCAAACTTTCATTAAGAGGTTACTTGCATCAAATTATGTTGTATCAAGAGACCAGTTGTGTTGATACACAGTAGTTATACGCAAAATGGTCGAAACTTTCAATTCGGTTTGATTACATTTGTACCCGCCTTTACACGGCGTGTCCATATATCAATATTATTTTCGTGCGACTCCAAACGTCAAACGCATTTACTGTATGTGCATTGGCATTTACCGTTATCATGCAACTACTATGCAAAGTACCTGATATCACTTGCCTGATATTTTATTTTGATATCAAGTCATTGACCTGATATCAAAATTAAGCTCCTCCCATATTGACGGACTAGTTTTTACATCAGCTTCCTTCGAGATTGAATTTCATTACAGAGTGCAGTTTCGATGTTGCACAACATTTTTTTCTAAATAGATTCTGTAATCTCAACAAATTTCCTTGAATAAGGTTGTCTCTACATTTATCACACAGACAATAGCACTGACGTCATTGCGAAACGTTCATCATGACATCACAATGTTTACATGGATCGATTCTTGGAAAGGTTCAATGTATAACTTATTCTTGATTTATGACTTATTTAAGGCATCCACATTTTATTAATTATTAGCAAAAGTATTTGTGTTAATTATTATTCTTGGATCAGTTAATTATAATTCTTGGATCAGTGTAAATTTAGTGATTAAACTTTAAAGTATCTGAGTCTGTGACTTGAGTCTGGAACTGGAAGTGAAATTTTCACAGAGCGCTTTGGACATGTAGTTGTCTGAGTCAATAAAGCATGTTCTGGTTAATTCAAGAGAATGGGTTTTTTTTATTTTTACGCAGGTACGAGTTTATTTTTTTACAAGAATATCAGAAAGTCAAAAAGCATTGTCGAAGTTGAATTCAATATGGCTGCCGTATTGTTTCGTTCAGATGTTTCAGGGGCGGATGAATTTTCAAATCCGTAAAATATTAATTTAGATCTATTAATTTTTTGCTTCAGAAGTCATATTTTACGAAATAAGAGTTGAGGACATGTGTTGTTCTATGCAGTTTGTATCGGTTCCCTCACCCCTTCCAGCCCATATCAGCCTCGACCTGATAACATTGATATCAAAAGACAGTAACCTGTTATTCTCTATTAATTATGCTTTTATGTTTGGTTTTTCCTGAGATTTGTCTCATATCAACGCAGCACAAAATTCATCCGTTTCTTTCTGCTAACGCGATATCCTGTCCATGTCTTAGTGTCTCGTTTCATTGCAGATAAATATGCACGTTTAAAATAAAGAACAATACAATTTAAACTAACTTCTCACTATTCTCGCTTAAAATACTCATCAATCAATTTGACTGATTAGTTCATAGATTGTTGCTTACCTATTTCATCATACATTTTCTACTAAAATCAGTGTGAAGAGAAATTGTCATGAGAATAACATGTTATAATACACTATCATTTAGAGCGTTTGAATACTACAGTAGACGCTGGTCTATGGTTAAAGCGCCACCACCTCGTAACATAACATTAGTCAAAGGATCGATGCATGTTGCTGCCAACAGGCACTTAGTCGAATTCTGCCTTCACGACCCAGTGTCACTTGAATTCATAGAATGGTTAAAAGAAACATGGATTCCAGATGAGTCTTTCTTCTCTTCATTAAATCATAATCCACAGTTGGGTATACCAGGATCTTTTCTCGGTAAGTGTTAACACGTGATAAGTTGAATGTCTAAGACACGTATAGCATATAACATTCCTGTGTAGATTGATTTTCTGAGTTGACCCGTTATCAAAGGCATCATCAGACAAGGCAATATCCGTCCTTTCGTAAGTCTGTACTTCATGTGTTGTCGGAACTCCTTACAATGATACTAATTTATAAAATATCAACATCAACATGTCATTAACCTTCATCCTGCTAAATCTTTCAATTTGGACAGTTCCATTAACTGTTAAAAGGGGTGCTTACCAAAAGGATACTGACTGAAGAGCGAACAGTGCAAATCTTGATCAGACGGCACGGATGTGTAGGCTGATCATGATCTACACTAGTCGCAAAATTAATGCAAAATTAATCGTGTCCAGTATAATAAAGGTTAACAGTTATTTCGAGATTTATAAGTTACGTTACTTTATAAAGACGTCACCTTTCTTGCTTCTTTATACCTTCTTCATTCTTTAATTATTGCTATCATATATGCTATTATCGTAACTTCATACACTGGTATATTACAATTGAAAGCGGAATACCAGTGGTCATCTTAATGATAGCGTAGCCTATGTCAGTTAGGGTAGACATTCTCGTTATTGCTTTGTTCCATATTTACCGTCTGGCTGGTGTTCAAAAAGAAGCAAGCTTGTAAAACAAGCAAGACTTATTTCTACGTAGGAAAAGCATATAAACAAATATGGCATGTTTTCAATTGGCGTTTAATGCTTTATGAAATTTAATAATTTTCTTAAATCTTTTAAGGTTTATATCTTTTTCCTAATATTCAGAAAAGAAAGTATATAAAGATTCCTCTCAATCGGGAAACATTTGGGTGTAGGGGTTCACATCGATCCTTAAGCCTTAAGGGGTCGACTCCAAATATTTTTACCTGGTGGCCCGAAGGACCTCTAACTTTTTAAAACTTAGTTGTCCAAACAAAATGAAACTGGTCCCCACAATCATCTCAAATTTAGTAACAAAATGTGTCACATTCAAGGGTTTCATTAATTTTCGAATTTTTGAAAGTTTCAGAGTAGAGAGGGATCTGAGGACTCCTCCTATTTATAACTTTACTTGCTAAAGGTAAAGTAGCTGGTGCTTCAGGAGCAGTGGAAGTCCCGCCCCTCGGCCCTTAATGAAACCCCTGTCTTCAAAACGAAATGAAGTTTTCAAAGCTGTATCTTTTATGATACATTGATTTATGTAGAAAATTAATTCATATGAAATTTCAACACTTTCGACTCCTATGAACTCGTTTTTTAAAAGACCACATATAAAAGAATATATCACAGACTTCTTTAAAAATAAATAACTGGACATTGTATTCTATATTTAAAGACACTTATAAAGAATATTAAAATACACACAGCCTATCATAAATGCAGGCACAAAAGTAGAAATTTTTGAATATAATAAATTCTGATAAATAATAAAATCTGTAAAAAAGATCCTTTGAAACATTGTTTGTCTCTCTGAATTGATTTTTGATGTATCCGAACATATTGCAACATATTTCAATAGAGTCTAAACAGAAATGGAAGCAAATAACTAATTTGGCTTCATTGCAAACGAGGTGTCTTTGTTGTAAGTCTTTCATTTCAACTAAAAATATATATAAGCTTACAGCATGAAAATCCACAAAAATATATTGATTACAAATAAGTCACCAACACATAAAAGAGTAATGCCAAAAATCAACAAGAAAACTTTGCCGACACTTTCCCTTTAACTGCCATGTGCCTGTGTTTTAGGCTATTTATAATATTGTTATGTCATCACAATGTATCTACTAGTTGTATAACCTAATAGCAGACAATGTTTTCTTTTTCTAAAAGATACTGTAAAAGTAGGATTTATGAAAGTCCAAAGTAAGTACGTTGATCACTGATCGGAAATATGTTTTAATTAATCTTGGATCAGAAATGTTATTTTCTGCAATAATAAAGTTGTTTGCTAAAGTTACAAGATACTATTTCCCTGGACAACTACTTTAGTCGCCTTCACGCCCAGCAATTGTGTAATTGGTCAGTCCCATAACGTAATGTTTGAAAATGAAAGCTCTACATCGGAGTATTTTCGGAAAACCAATTTTCTATTTTTAATGATAATGCTTTTTTACAAAGCTCAAGATGAGTAAATTTGTTGATTTTAGATCGACAACCTCTGATTTCTTTCTGGTCCGGAGGACTTGCCAGCTTTCAGGATTCACTTGGTCAACAACATAGGCATTCGGCACATTTGTGTGGTCAATAATCATGCTATATATGAGACAGTCCAGGACACAAAAATAAATCCAGCACCCATTTACTGAATATTCACGGGAGGGGATCAAACATGGGCACCGCTTAAAATCATATGTTGTGCTTCCGGTAGTACATATGTGGTAAACATTTCACAGAAAAATACGTGAGATTTTTATTTGTGATTAAATATTGTGAAAATAACATTGTTTTGCCAAAAAATCGCGATGCAGTGAAACCGATTATACATTACCTAGCATGTAAGTGCATTTACCTTACCTGTATTTGTAGAAATGACGGAGAAAAACGTATCCTCCGTGAAGCGCTGTAACTGAAAAGTAGCAACATTTTTATCAACAGGTGGAAATATGTTGTTAAGTTGCCCTGCGCCTGCTTAATTTTGCCCTCGCAACCTTCCGTATGCTAAACCCCATCCGGAAGAAAAATATTTGGCGATCAATTTGCCAGAAAAATATTTTTCGGCGAAAAACCGAATGAGATACATATGCTGTGCATGTGCTACATATGTGATGCATAAGATTTTTTAGAACTCCACAGATCTTGAGCTTAAATGGTACCTGGATAACGAAACGAACAGGAAATACGTGCGAAGTATATGGCACATACATATATACATTTGTATGAAAGAAATAACTTATAAACGAGCACAGCTTTAAGCTTATATTAGATGATGTAGAACATTTCCACTTAGGAGTCTACGCATCTCTCCTAAAACCGAAGGCGTTAATGTGTTGCTTATGTGTGTTGCCCTGTGAATGTCGGAAATATGCATGTTTAGTTTGGTGTGTAGTATATTAGTTACCGATACGGTCTGCGTAATTATATGTTCTTGAACCTAGAGTTCTTTTAATGTTTGCTTTACCCGTTCATGTGCGCCTCTATATATATCTTCGGCGGTATTTTGCATCGTTATCTGTGGAAATTGTCTGTCCGTGAACTGAGTTATGGAGCAAAGTATCTGTCTCGGGCAACAAACTCAAAAATAAAATATAATAAATACTTTACGGTCAGGGTGTTTCAGGAGGTATTTTGGTTTGTCCGATACAGAACTACTGGCCCAGGCTTAGTCCTGGCTTCCAAAACTCTAAATGCCGCTTTTTTCATATTTTTTTATAGTTGCGGCTTTTCCTGGCTTCCAAAACTCTAAATGCCGCTTTTTCATATATTTTTTTTTATTATTGATAGTTGCGGCTTTAGAGAGCGCTCCCGTCCAAATCAAGCATAAACGGGTGCGCTAAAGCTCCCGTCCAAATCAAGCATAAACGGGTGCGCTGAAGTATCTTAAGCTAGCCCAGGCTCTCCACTACATGTATATATGATATTGTGGACCTTGCACTTACTCATGTAAAACTACATTGTTACATGAATACCGCAATTCCATATTCTATGCCTATCATAGTTTGTGGAAATGTAGGAGGGAGGATATACTGCAAGGTACTCAGTCATATAATCAAAACATATCTGCGTTTGGTAGGTAACTTAATCAAATTAAGGGCCCAGGAAATATTTCATAATTTAATGACCACGCTCAGTAATAATCACACAATTTTTGTCCGAGTGCCTTGCAATATATCCTCCCTCCTACGTTGCCACAAACTATATAGGTCTAGCTTGCGAAGTTCAACACAAGTAAGTGCCAGGTCCACAATATCTTATGTATTGGAGCGGCCGGGCCAATAGTTCTGTATCGGGCAAACCAAAATTACCTCCTGAATTGAAATCCCAAACCCAAAAGTATTTATTACATTTTCTTTTCGAGTGCGTTGCCCGAGACACAGATATTTGGCTCTATAACTCTGTTCACGTGCATGATTCAAAGACAGACAATTTCCACAGTTCACGATGCAAAATACCGCCGAAGATATATATAGAGGCGCACTTGAACGAGTAAAACAAGCACGAAAAGAACACTGGGTTCAATTACATATCATTACGCAGACCGTATCGGCAGCTAATATGCTATACACCAAACTATACATGCATATTTCCGACACTCACAGGTCAACACACATAAGCAACACATAAACTCCTTCGGATTTAGGAGATGCGTTGACTCCTTAGTGGAAATGTTCTACAGCATCATATGTAAGCTTAAAGCTGTGCTCGTTTCTAATACGTTATCCCTTTAATATGCATGTATATAATTTTTGGAATAATGTGAAATATACTTGGTACGTATTTCCAGTTCGTTTCTTTATCCAGGTACCAGTTAAGCTCAAGATCTGTGGAGTTCTAAAAAGTCTAATGCACCACATATGTATCCCATTCGGGTTTTCGCCCCAAAATATTTTTTCTAGCAAAGTGATCGCCATAATATTCTTTTTTTCTGGGTGGGGTTTTGCATACGGAAGGTTTCGAGGGCAAACTCTAAGCAAGCGCAGGGCAATTACAACATATTTCCATCTGTTGATAAAATTGTTGCTAATTTTCAGCAACAATTTGTCATTTCTACAAATACAGGTAAGGTACATGCACTTACGTGCTGGTTAATGTATACTCGGTTGCACTGCATCGCGATTTTTTTGGCAAAACATTGTCATTTCCGCAAAATGCAATCACAAATAAAAACCTCACCTGTTTTTCTGCGAAAGTTTTACCACATATGTACTACCGGAAGCATAACATATGAATTTAAGCGGTGCCCATTTGGGAATACATATGTTGGATCCCCTCCCGTGATATTGATTTAACAAAGAAATTAAGACTGCAGTTCTGCATTTTACGGCAACCTTCATTTCACGCTCTGTCATTTTTAAACCCAAATGATATGGCCAAATATCCGCATGCCAACAATGCCAATTCAATATATCTTTCATTTCCCGGGTAGACCTTTACATGTCATCTTTCATTTCTTAAAAAAAAGTTTTTTTAAAACTAGCAAAATTCGACCATTGCTTTACTTAGAAACGATCGTGGCAATGCAAGTGTCATGACTAAACAGCCATTTCAAAGCTTCTACAAATAAGATACAGCCACGTGCTTACATTGCACACCTTTAACGAATGTAATTTTGATTTGTTTAAAATCTTGTTCACTTTCGTTTCGTCGATCGCTGTCATATTAGAGTGACTCCCCTTGGGTATTTGAACAAAACAAAAAAAAATACAAAAAAAGCGTTCCACTCAGTATTACCATGTTTTCTTGCAAGAAAGATACAATGTCAATTGAATTTTTATATATGTTTTTTTTTTCAGCCGTTATTACCAAATGTATATGAGAAAAGCAGGAAAATGATAATTTGATAGCTAAAGTGTTTCCTTGCCTCAAGTTAACTTTTGATTTTGAAATAGTGTTTCCTTTTTTGGAATCATTTATTTGTTATTGTTGGGTTTAACCCTTACCGTGCTGGACATGATTGGTTCTGCCTTTGCGACCAGTGCAGATCATGATCAGCCTGCACATCCGTGCAGTCTGATCATGCTCTGCACTGTTCGCTATTCAGCAAGTATCTTTTTAGCTCACCTGTCACATAGTGACAAGGTGAGCTTTTGTGATCACCCTTCGTCCGTCCGTGCGTCCGTGCGTGCGTCAACAATTTCGTGTCTGCACGATAGTGGTTTCATTTATGATTTTATTTTAACCAAACTTGCAAACAACTTGTATCACCATGAGATCTGGGTTTCTTTCTTGAACTGACTAGATCCTATTATGGGTTCCAGAGTTATGGCCCCTGAAAGGGCCAAAATTAGCTATTTTGACCTTGTCTGCACAATAGCAGCTTCATTTATGATTTGAATTTAATCAAACTTACAAAAAACTTGTGTCACCATAAGATCTTGGCTCCTTTCTTGAACCAGCCAGATCCCATTATGGGTTCCAGAGTTATTGCCCCTGAAAGGGCCAAAATTAGCTATTTTGACCTTGTCTGCACAATAGCAGCTTCATTTATGATTTGATTTTAACCAAATTTGCACATAACTTGTGTCACCATAAGATCTTGGTTACTTTTTTGAACTGGCGAGATTCCTTTATGGGTTCCAGAGTGATGGCCCCTGAAAGGGCCAGAATTAGCTATTTTGACCTTGTCTGCACAATAGCAGCTTCTTTTACGATTTGATTTTAACTTCTCTTGCATACAACTTGTATCACCACAAAATCTTGGTTCCTTCCTTGAACTGGCGAGATTCTATTATGGATTCCAGAGTTATGGCCCCTGAAAGGGCCAAAATTAGCTATTTTGACCTTGTCTGCACAATAGCAGCTTCATTTATGATTTGATTTTAACCAAACTTGCACACAACTTGTATCACCACAAGATCTTAGTTCTTTTTTTGAACTGGCCAGATTCCATCATGGGTTCCAGAGTTATGGCCCCTTAAAGGCCCAAAATTGGCTATTTTGGCTTTTACAGCCATATAGATACTTCATTTATGGTTTTATTTGATACAAACTTCCAAAATATCTTCAACAACAATAAATCTTGGATTCCATGACAAATCAGATCCAATCGGAGGTTCCAGAGTTATTTTATATCTGATTACCTCCCCTGATTGTAATCAAAATTGATTTATATCAGTAAGTACTTATAGGACTTATTTGAAATTTCATTATTGTCATTTGTTGGACTGAGCCAATCAGGGTAGTTAACTATGGACTGATTTTATGTCAAATTACCTCCCTTTATTTCAATTAAAATGGGTATATCTCCGTAACTAATGAAGATACTGATCTGAAATTTCATTTATGTCAACAGATTTATTTGGCAGATCCTTCTTTTGTTCACTTACAATAATTTTTTTTTTGATTACTTCACTTTTACGTTACTATAAATAGCTTATTTTTAGTAACTTTTTTATTATTGAACGTAGGGAAAAACCAAGACCACTTTTCTGTGGTACAACATGGATGGTACCTCCAATTTTTAGGTGTATTTTGACATATCTGTACCTTGTAGGAATATTTTTTTCTTTTTGGTTAAATTTCTTCTCTTTGTTGTTCCTGTCCTTTGGACTTAGATATTTTTTCTGAGGACTTTCTTGTCCTCAAGTGCAGTGATAACAGGTGAGCGATATAGGGCCATCATGGCCCTCTTGTTTATGGTAAGCATCCCTTTTTAACAATTAATGATACTGTCCAAATTGGAATATGGACAAGTTCATTATAGAAATTTAGCAAGGTAAGGGTTAAAGTCACACCGACACAACTAACTTCATATAACGACTTGCCACCATTTACAGTGAAGAAAGGCCTACTGGTGTCTCTCCAAACATTATTTCAGGTACGGGTTAGCAACTCGGTAGATCGTTCTTCTGTCAGCCAATTTCACAGTTTTCTCACTTAAAATCAGCTTAGTTTCGAAAGCTTTATAACCATCTGTGTGTTTAAAGAGTATGATATTTTATGCAATACATGTGCGTAAGAATATTCTGCTTTTCAAATCCAACTGTAAAACCTTATTTACTTGAACTTCTTTGACAAAAACAATGGTTTTGATCAATTTTCATCCATTGCGGTTATGGTTTCAATACTTTGGTATTTATCATAAATTTCATTAGCCAGTTAAAGAAATATATTAAGAAAATCTTAATCTTTTTGTTTAAAATGATCTAAGTTTTGGGGAATTTGTTCCACTTAAATGTTATTAGATCAAATAAATTTCTAACATTTTGAGATGTTTTAAATGATTATAGTTTTTAGTTTTGTTAACAGTATGAACATACATATTGTATAAAATTCGTTTTAGGAGAACCAGAGGAATACTGTTTGAAGCCGTTTTTCCTCCGTTACGTCATCTGGCAGTTTAAAGGCTATCGTGATCATGTTAAAACCTGCTATGGAAAATTTGTAAGACAAGTGTGTGTACTTGGAGTTGAGGATCTACCCAGCGCGTACACTAGTGTTGGACTGTTTGCTAATAAGTTTTACCTTGATTTTGAACCTATAGCTCTTGACTGTTTAGAAGAGCTGCTGTATGAGAGAACATGGAAAGAGTATCTCGAAGACATTTCTATAGATACGTCTTATTATAGTCATTTAGACTACGCCAAACTGCAGTTAAAGCCATGACACTCATTTCGTTTATGAACACCTTTTTTACTTTTTATTTTTCGTTGATACACAAGTATTCTATATTTTTTTCCTATATTTTAGTTATTTCTGTGATTTATCGGTTTATCGATGTTGTAGAAAATTAACTATTGTGAGTGCATACAATATGTATGATATCGGCCTTTTACATAGGAATGTTTATAGGTTTTATGGATGTTTGAAATTTACTCCATCACCTGTTCATTTATTTAATTTTTTGTATTATCATGCAACAGAGAAATATGCAGGGTTAGACACAGTCAGGACTAAACGGATCTTACATGACTGCCTGTATAAGACAGGGTTTTCCCAAACCCGAGGGGCAGCGTGGAATGGAAAACCGAGCGCTAGCGAGGTATTTTATCCACGCTGTCTCGAAGGTTGGGAAAACACCTGCTTTACTCAGGCAGACATGTTAGGTCATTCTTCTTGCCTACTGTTGATACTATTGCAATATTTTCGAAGACATTTCAAATTAAAAATTGTGCATAGTATTACTCTGTGACGTGTTATTTTTAGCTGTTTAAATGTCAAACCTCCATAAGTGGTTGAACTAATTATTTTCATGTTTATTTGTCATAAGGAATGTTTTGGTAGCTTCCCCTGTGTTTCTTAGTATTTGTTTTAGTTACTTTGTGTGTTTTGCCTGCTTTACTTCTGTGTATCCTTGTTTTTTTTTTTTTTTTTTTTTTTTTTTTTTTTTTTTTTTTTTTTGTTTCATCCCCAACTTTGAGCGTGAAATATACGAGAACCGCAAACCTTGTCGGTATTAATTTTTTTGCCTTGTGCGCCGTTGTAGTTGTTTCCCTTTACACTAAAATATCGATAAACCGACTGCTTGGCATTTATAGGTAAACTCGGCTCTAGATTTTTGAGCAACGCGTCTTGGTTAGATAGAATTATTGAAGTATGCAAATTAAAGCAGAATATAACACATCTTTAAGCTACTGTAATTAATTGTATTTTATGGACTTTGCTAGATACCGACATTGTTCCATGAGTTATAAATAATAATATTATATTAAACAATTAGTAAAATGTACGACTTTACAGAAAAAATACTTGTTTATCATGCGTATGTAATGTGTATTTTCTGTCATGTATATGCTGAGTGAAGTTATAAGTTTCGTTGAATGCATGGACCGAAAATATAAAAATAAAAAAGTTTTTTTAGTTTTTAGCTTAGTTATAGCCTGTTGTATACTGGTAATGCCGATCTTAATATTTTTATTTGTCTAGAGTCAGTTATGTTTTTAGTTGTTGTAAGATGCTTTAATGTGCTTTAATATGTATGTGGTAAATTGTGATTTTCTTAGTGTCAGCTATGTTTTATGCTGCTTTAAATGTGCTTTAACATGTACGCAATTTCTTACAGCTGTTTTACTTATGTTGACCTTATCTACTTGTGTTTTTCGGAAAATAATGACATATGTTGTATTTATCCGACGTTAATACATTTTCTTGTATCATGTATCTTGAAGATCATCAAAACCCAGGGCATAGTGTATGGTCAGTCAGGTGTAAAACTACTACATTTAGATATTGCAACCAAAATTGTCACATACTGGGGTAGCGAGTATCATCGACATACTCTAGTTTGTCATATTTACTCCATTCTGTTGCCTGAGTTTGAAATGATTAAGAAATGTTAGACATTTCTGTTTCATAAACTATTAATTGTGCAACGTATTGAACGGTACAACAGTGATATTTTGAATCACAGCCATTTATCAAACATGTTTCTTCGTTTAAACGTTTTATATATATATAGCTATAATGTCGATCTCTCACAGACAACTCGGTGATTTTGAATATCATTTATTATATATAACATTATGCCATTCCTATTCTGGTGTGCGAGTATATTAAGTGTTTCTTTGTTTATCTTAGCAGACTAGAAATCAAACTAAAACCCTAGAAGTTTTTGAACATTAGTGACCCAAACATTTCTTATTACTCTATTAAGTTGTCAGTTTTATCAAACTTTAAGCATAAGTCATGTTGAAGTCTGTTGAACATTTGCAGGTTGGGAGAACTTCAATTACTGTTGAAATCGTTTTTATTTGGGTAATATAATAGGAAAATACTTACATATACGATGGAATATTGAATTTTTTTAATTTGATTTGCACATTGTTGTTGTTTGCGTAGTCATTATGTTCATGAAATTTAAGATTTTCAGCTTAGCTAAGCAAGGTGCGCACCGGGGGAAGAAGTTAACCTTCGATTTCTCTTGATGATGATCAATTACTAAAGACTTTCAAATTAGAATAAATCACTTTAGTTTGTGGTAGCAAAACTACTAAATATCCTCTATTTGATATGTGCCTTCTGATATTCAACGTAATTTAAGACTTAGTAATTAAAGGTTTATCATTTCAGCGCCCACATGTTCCTTGCCCCGATTATTATAGAATATAGGTCAAAATCTATGTTATACAACTCACGCCGAAAATCAAAACGACACCACTTACACAACATCAATGCATAACATTATGACTTCTGCGGAATGGTTGGATTAATCCCTACCTAAACGATCTTGAGAGCATCTGCGATAAACCAAGCTGTCATTGATAGCATGCTTGGACAAAGTAGCATCATTAAGGTAGCAGTTGGTAGTTTCCAGCCACAGATTCGAATTGGCCAGGGTTAAAATCTGTCATTAGAGATAAAACCTTGAAGTAAAGGCTGTTTTGATGTTTGAAATATTTGTTGATGTGAGTTTTTGATTAACAAGTTTAAGAATGGTATGTTGCAGAAATTCTGGCAGATGCGAATGTAAGCTTGATGGCATTATTTTCGTATTCAGCTTCTCGTGAACTGTCAAATATCATATAAGCCTCACACAGTTGAAAATAGTGAAATAAGTAATCGGTTGACAGGTATTTTTGTCCAGGTCTGCAAGTAATACTTGAAACTGGGTACAGAATGCATGTGGCAATTTGGCTCTATCATTTCCCCTAACATTTTAAGGCCACTTTGAGAAATGGCTAATTTGGGCTGAAATGTCATGTATTTTCGCGGGCTGAAATTATCTTTCAGGTGGCTTGTGGATTTAAAAATCTATGCTTTGTATGAAGTTTACTATGTATTTTATTTCTTTTTCAAGTAAGATGTAAACAGGTATCTTTTTATTTTCAGGTCTGCATCTCGTAAGAAATCAGAAGCCGCCCGACTTTGGTACATCGCTCGGAAGTCCGAAGTAGTAGAAAAAACCGGCATCTGCTACCTTAAGACATCTGTCAATTTTTGTAAGTACTATTTCATGCTTTCTTTTGTATTGTTCAAGCTCTCCTGCATGTGTTATTTATAAATCCGAGCTGAATGGATTCATAGCTTAGACAGATGTTGTTTTATATGGTAGAAGTTAAGGGGAGGTAACTCTGATTTTACCAGGTACGTAAATCTTATTTCTGTTTGTAGTGTAGGGTTTTGTTAAAATTCTCAATGGGAAACACATTTTTTGTAGTTTATATCAAATTTAAAGGAAGAAGGACTTTTAAAGGAAATATAAATGCAACATTTTTGGCATTTTGTAAATACATGGCTATTTCACAAGGCTCGGAACTGGATTTTATGGTGATATTTCTTTCGAAGATATTTCTCGAGTGGCAGGTATGATTTTAGTTCTTACAAATTTCTATTGTGGCTTTATCAGTGTCATGACATGATGACAGAGGAAAAGTGTAGAGAGTGGTTACATCTTGGGTGCATTTAAGGTCCAGGTAACTTTTGCAGATATTTGTTTTTAATTAAGAGAAGATATGGTTTCTCGGAGATGTACTGGGAGATTGCTCGAATTCATTGAAATAGGTAAGTGGTGGTGGCAACAACAACAACAAAAGTGCATTGTAAAGTATTTATTTACAGCTATTTTCTTGCATTATTTTATTTCAGAATAGTGGAAAGTATTAACACCTCGTTTTTTCAGATTCTGTCGGTTATATAATGGCTTGTGCATTTTTCCCGGCCACTCGTTATTCCGCAACTCGAAAAAGTTTACTTTTAGTTATTTCGCAAAAGTCTGTTCAAGCTGAACACTGTATGCTTTGGACTGGTGATGTTGACCGTTATGGTTACGGATATTATAGATTATATGTTTGCCGGTAAACGTGTCAGATTGTCTGCACATCGTTTAGCATACTGGCTCTCAAATCCAGGAATTACATTATCACGGGAAATTCATGTGTCACATTTATGCCATAAAAATCTTTGTGTGAAGGCAACACATCTTTCATATGAGCCTGGTGTTGTTAATTACAGTAGGCAAGTATGTGCAGCTGAAGGAGAATGCACAGGTCACAGAGGGTATCCAAGATGTATCCTGCACTAGAAGGTATTAGTTGTATTTGACAGTTTAATCCTTCACTATGTTTAGTTTCTTGTTTCAATTTTTTTTTACTCCATCTTTAGTTCATGTTTCCTTATTTTAGCGGGTTTGCTTTCACCATTGTTTTTTAATGTTCACGCACGTAAACCGTAGTTGTGGTCCTGGCTCATTGATGATGTTGATGGGAGATCAGTGTACATGGATTTCAGATATACAGTGCGGAATAGTTTGCGTTTAAGGGAATATAATCTTGTTTGTTTATATTTTGTCGTTCTTTTTTTGCGTTGGTGGTATTCACGTTGTTCATCATACTTTTTTAGCCGTAGGCACATGCTGCTTCTCCCACGTGTCTTGATACCGACTGATTTAGCTAGAAGTATAGATGCTAGGCCGCTTCCCATAGTTCTTGAATGGGTGG
Source organism: Mercenaria mercenaria (assembly GCF_021730395.1). NCBI lineage: Eukaryota > Metazoa > Mollusca > Bivalvia > Venerida > Veneridae > Mercenaria > Mercenaria mercenaria. Next base: position 84,599,318 of record NC_069362.1, on the reverse strand, counting down.
CCGAATGGCATAGTGCTGGAAAGTTCCTGCTCCAACAGGTGAATTTTGGAGCATAGGTGTAGACTGTGGAGTGTAGCTTTTCACAGAGGTTGGTGTTACACAAGTGGTAAAGGCTTCTTAGCTCATTTTTATCTAGAAAAGATGAACACCAAATGGCAAAAAATTGGTATTGTAGCTCTTTAGGTGACTTGAGCAAACTGTTAAGTGTTGTGTCTACAATTTTTATGATGTCCACTGAAGCAGGGAACAATATTTTTATGCCCCCGAAGGGAGGCATATAGTTTTTGAACCGTCTGTCGGTCTGTCAGTCTGTCGGTCTGTCCGTAATTTCCGTGTCCGGTCCATATCTTTGTCATCGATGGATGGATTTTCAAATAACTTGGCATGAATGTGTACCACAATAAGACGAAGTGTCGCGCGCAAGACCCAGGTCTGTAGCTCAAAGATCAAGGTCACACTTAGACCTTAAAGGATAGTGCATTAATGGGCGTGTCCGGTCCATATCTTTGTCATCGATGGATCGATTTTCAAATAACTTGGCATGAATGTGTACCACAGTAAGACGACGTGTCGCGCGCAAGACCCAAGTCCGTAGCTCAAAGGTCAAGATCACACTTAGACGTTAAAGGATAGTGCATTGATGGGTGTGTCCGGTCCATATCTTTGTCATCCATGGATGGATTTTCAAATAACTTGGCATGAATGTGTACCACAGGAAGACGACGTGTCGCACGCAAGACCCAGGTCCGTAGCTCAAAGGTCAAGGTCACACTTAGACGTTAAAGGATAGTGCATTGATGGGCGTGTCCAGTCCATATCTTTGTCATCCATGGATGGATTTTCAAATAACTTGGCATGAATGTGTACGTGTCGCACGCAAGACCCAGGTCCGTAGCTCAAAGGTCAAGGTCACACTTAGGCGTTAAAGGTCATTTTTCATGATAGTGCATTGATGGGCGTGTCCGGTCCATATCTTTGTCATTCGTGCATGGATTTTAAAATAACTACACATGAATGTGTGACACAGTAGGACGACGTGTCGCGCGCAAGACCCAGCTCCGTAGGTCAAAGGTCCTAAACTCTAACATCGGCCATAACTATTCATTCAAAGTGCCATAGGGGGCATGTGTCATCCTATGGAGACAGCTCTTGTTTAGAGTTAAGCTGCCCTTTTCTACAAATTTTTAGGTTAGGTACTCTGTTCCATTCGCACCCTTGTGCGCACTGAAGTAGCCAGTTTTTGGGTATATGTGTTCTTGTCGTATTTTTTTCGGTATACTGCTGAGTTTGAGATTTTTTACGTGTTTATTTAAAGTCCTTTATTTGTGGATGAAACATTTGTAATGTTGAATGTTTGATTTCTTCTCTGTATTGTATTCCCTTAATGCCTTCGCAACTTGGGAGCTTGAGTCAGTAGTAACAGACCTAACTTTGATGTGACCTGCTTCGGAAATGTTTTAAAGGTTTTGGTGAAGGAGAGTACTTTCACTGGCTGAAATTGAAGCTTCTTTTCCATGCGGTGTTTATTAGTCCCATACTGGTTGAAAACCAGTTTTGGGGACTATAGGAATGCACTTTTCCGTCATTCCGTCATTCTGTCATTCCGTCCGTCCGCAATTTCGTGTCCGGTCCATAACTTTATTTATCCATGAAGGGATTTTATTATTACTTGGCACAAATGTTCCCCATGATAAGACGACGTGTCATGTGCAAAACCCGGACCCTTAGCTTAAAGATCAAGGTCACAATTGGAGGTCAAATGTCAACAGGGCTTTTTTCCTGTCCGGTCCATAACTCTCCCATCCATGAAGGGATTTTAATATCACTTGGCACAATTGTACCTCATAATAAGACGATGTGTCATGCACAACTTTCAGATCCCTAGCTCAAAGGTCAATGTCACACTTAGTAGTCAAATGTTAACATGGCATGAACAGGGTCTGTTTTGTGTCCGGTCCATAACTCTTTCATCCATGAAGGGATTTTATTATTACTTGACACAAATGTTCCCCATGATGTGTCGACGTGTCATGCGCAAAACCCGCACCCCTGACTCAAAGGTCAAGGTCACAATTGGAGGTCAAAGGTCAACAGGGCTTTTTTCCTGTCGGTCCATAACTCTCTCATCCATGAAGGGATTTTAATATCAATTGGCAAAATTGTGCGTCATAATAAGACGATGTGTCATGCACAACTTTCAGACCCCTAGCTCAAAGGTCAAGGTCACACTTAGTAGTCAGATGTTAACATGGCATGAACAGGGTCTGTTTCGTGTCCGGTCCATAACTCTGTCATTCGTTAAGGGATTTCAATATTACTTGGCACAGATGTTCTCCATGATGAGACAACGTGTCATGCGCAAATCCCGGAGCCCTTGCTCAAAGGTCAAGGTCATACTTAGAGGTCAAAGGTCTAATTCAAGAATGACTTTGCCTGGAGCATTTCTTCTTTATGCATGGAGGGATTTTAATGTAACTTGGCACAAATGTTCACCACCATAAGACACATTGTCTTGCGCCAGAACCAGGTCGCTAGGTCTAAGGTCAAAGTCATACTTAGAGGTCAAAGGTCAAATTCAAGAATGACTTTGTCCAGAGCATTTCTTCTTCATGCATGGAGAGATTTTGATGTAACTTGGCACAAATGTTCACCACCATGAGGCACACTTTTTAGCTCACCTGACACAAAGTGACAAGGTGAGCTTTTGTGATCACCCTTCGTCAAGTCGTCCGTCGTGTGTCCGTCCGTCCGTCCGTCCAACAATTTCTTGTCTGCACGATGGTGGTTTCATTTATGACTTTATTTTAACCAAATTTGCACACAACTTGTATCACCATAAGATCACGGTTCCTTTCTTGAACTGGCCAGATCCCATTATGGGACCCAGAGTTATGGCCCCTGAAAGGGCCAAAATTAGCTATTTTGACCTTGTCTGCACAATAGCAGCTTTATTTATGATTTGATTTTTACCAAACTGGCACACAACTTGTATCACTATAAGATCTTAGTTCCTTTCTTGAACTGGCCAGATTCCATTATGGGTTCCAGAGTTATGGCCCCTGAAAGGCCCAAAAATAGCTATTTTAGACCTTGTCTGCACAATAGCAGTTTCATTTATGATTTTTTTTTAACCAAACTTGCACACAATTTGTATCACCATAAGATCTCGTCTCCTTTCTTGAACTGGCGAGATTCCATTATGGGTTCCAGAGTGATGGCCCCTGAAATGGCCAGAATTAGCTATTTTGACCTTGTCTGCACAATAGCAGCTTCATTTATGATTTGAATTTAATCAAACTTGCACAAAACTTGTGTCACCATAAGATCTCGGTTCCTTTCTTGAACCGGCTAGATCCCATAATGGGTTCCAGAGGTATGGCCCCTGAAAATGCCAAAATTAGCTATTTTGACCTTGTCTGCACAATAGCAGCTTCATTTATGATTTGATTTTAACCAAACTTGCACACAACTTGTATCACCACAAGATCTTGCTTCCTTTCTTCAACTGGCCAGATTCCATCATGGGTTCCAGAGTTATGGCCCCTTGAAGGTCCAAAATTGGCTATTTGCAATAAACAGACTTCATTTATGGTTTTATTTGATACAAACTTCCAAAATACCTTCAACAACAAGAAATCTTGGATTCCATGACAAATCAGATCCAATCATAGGTTCCAGAGTTATTTTATATCTGATTATCTCCCCTGATTGTAATCAAAATGGATTTATATCAGTAAGTACTTACAGGACTTATTTGAAATTTCATTATTGTTATTAGTTGGACTGAGACAATCAGGATAGATAACTATGGACTGATTTTATGTCAAATTGCCTCCCTTTATTTCAAATTAAAATTGTTATATCTCCATAACTAATGAAGATACTGATCTGAAATTTCATTTATGTCAACAGATTTATTTGGCAGATCCTTCTTTTGTCCACTTACAATATTTATTTTTTTAATTACTTCCCTTTTACGTTACTATAAATAGCTTATTTTTAGTAACTTTTTTATTATTGGCCGTAGGGAAAACACGAGACCAGTTTTCTGTGGTACAACATGGATGGTACCTCCAATTTTTAGGTGTATTTTAACATATCTATACCTTGTAAGATTTTTTTTCTTTTTGGTTAAATTTCTTCCCTTTGTTGTTCCTGTCCTTTGGACTTAGATATTTTTTCTGAGGACCTTCTTGTCCTCAAGTGCAATGATAACAGGTGAGCGATAAAGGGGCCATCATGGCCCTCTTGTTTAGAATTACGTCCCTTTGTTTTTACTATAAATAGATTACATTGTAACTTTTTAATTACTGGCTGTAGAGAAAAATCGAGACCACTTTTCTGTGGTACAACATGCATGTTACATCCAATATTTAGGTGTATTTTGATCTATCTCTACCTGGTAAAGATTTTCTTGTGGACTTACATTTTATAATTTTTTTTTTTTTTTTTTTTTTTTTTTTTAGGATTAATTCACTTTGTTGTTACTTGTTACTATAAATAACTTTTATGATAACATTTTGTATAATAGGCCAAAAAAAATCCAAATGAAAACAACTGTACGTTTTTATATATGCAAATTTTAATCCAAGTGCTTTGTTATTTATATTGTATATATAGTACAATATTGTTTATACATCATTGACAGATATCATTTTATTATGTTATACTGCAGTAGAGAAAATTAGGTGCCTTCCAGTAGGGGACTCTGTATTGCAGGGCAATACTTCATTCACTTGTTTGCAACTGCAATACTGAGGACATGTTTCTTTAAACTTGTATGCTCAATGTGTGGAGAAAAACTCTGCTGGGCCTTCTCACTTCCGGCCTGAGATCTACTAGAGAAAGAAGTATCATACTGGGTGTCAACAGATTTTTCTTTTCCTGCAAGAGATATGATTCTTGCAAGGTATCTTTGATTTGATGTAATTTGTTTCTTGTTTATCTGTGTTGCAGTATCACTTAGAACATTTAATTTACTCTGTAGGGTATTTCGATTCGGTGTTTTGATATTTAGGCATGATAGCACAAGAAGAACATCTGACGGGCAGTAGAAGCATTTCATTCAGTGCACCGGCCGGGGGACCACGAGACTTCTTTACTTTCTCGGACATGTTAATCTCTCCGGATGAGAAGTGACAGTGGTGACAATTCACTGACATGGTTATGCAAAGTCCAGTTCTGTCGGTTATTTGTCGGTTATTTGTGTTTCTAGGTGTGGTTGATCACATATGTGTCCGTTCAAGGATTTTACAAGTTCTTGTAGATTTGAAATATTTATAATAACATTTTCATCAGATTTATTTCTATCGTTATCATTGTCTTTTTCAGGTTTTGGTCTCAGTCTGTATGGTAGTGTCAAGTCAGGATTGTCATCTCTAGATATATGCAGTATTTCCTGTGCCTCTGAGTTGCTTAAGCGCTGCGTAAAAGTTTCTACCTGGTCTTGTCCAGAAGTTAACACCTCTGCCTGTTCACAAGGTTTGTGTCTGTTTTTGTATAGTTGATTGCCTATCTTGAAGCTTTTAGCAACTTGTAGCTTTTCCTTCTCTTATCGGCATATTTGTAGCTTCTTTTACTTGTAGATCCTTTAAGAATGACTGTTCAGCATATAATCCAAACTTCTTAACACAAAGTGATGGCTAAACTGTGATTATCCAGAAATATTAAGGCAAGTAACTATATGATTTTGTTTTTAAATGTTACACACTTTTTGTTGCAATGTTCAGAAATGACCAGGCAGGAGAAAAAGTATGTACTTATCAGCTTGTTTGATATCAGATTTCAGCCTTAATGACAAACTGGAAAGGGGCATATGTCTCTCATCAAGAATGGACTTTTGCAGGTAGGTAAAAGAAATTTGCACAAATTGTCTCCCTTTCACTGAGGACTATGTTTCACTTATGTAGGAATTGGCATCCTTTGGGTCACTGAAAAAGTATGTACTTATCAGCTTGTTGGATATCAGATTTCAGCCTTAATGACAAACTGGAAAGGGGCATATGTCTCTCATCAAGAATGGACTTTTGCAGGTAGGTAAAAGAAATTTGCACAAATTGTCTCCCTATCACTGAGGACTATGTTTCACTTATGTAGGAATTGGCATCCTTTGGTTCACTGAAAAAGTATGTACTTATCAGCTTGTTGGATATCAGATTTCAGCCTTAATGACAAACTGGAAAGGGGCATATGTCTCTCATCAAGAATGGACTTTTGCAGGTAGGTAAAAGAAATTTGCACAAATTGTCTCCATTTCACTGAGGACTATGTTTCACTTATGTAGGAATTGGCATCCTTTGGTTCACTGAAGAGGTACAGTTTTCATTTATATATACATTTGCTGATATTAATTGTATTTTTAATTAGTATTATATATCAGATAAGTAATATTTACTTATTGTATGTAAGGTAATATGAAAAAGTACTTGTAACCAGGGGCGGCTTTTTGTGACCTTGCGGACTTGAAGTACTGTTAGTCTTGGGTAAGCTGTGCTGCTTTTAATTCTGTTCCTCAAGTATGAAGGGCTGTGCACAATGCTAATACAGAACATGTATGGCCATCATGTATTAGTAGGTAAGTCTTTTTTAATGTCGGAAAAATAGATGCAGCAAGACAGAGGGTGTGTAAAATGTGGCCAAATCCACAATATTATAGACATTGTTTGGACATGTGCAATTTGCAAGAAGAACAAAGCATTGTTTAGATACTGGTAAGATTTTATTTGTCATAGATCATTTTCTTAGAATCAGGTGCCAAACTGTCCATGGAGATGCATGGCTTGGTCCTTAAGGTAGCAGTTGGTAGTTTCCAGCCACAGATTCGAATTGCCCAGGGTCAAAATCTGTCATTAGAGATAAAACCTTGAAGTGAAGGCTGTTTTGATGTTTGAAATATTTGTTAATGTGAGTTTTTGATTAACAAATGTAAGAATGGTATGTTGCAGAAATTCTGGCAGATGCGAATGTAAGCTTGATGGCATTATTTTCGTATAACTGCTTGAAATGCGTTCAGCATTCAGCTTCTCGTGAACTGTCAAATATCATATAAGCCTCACACAGTTGAAAATAGTGAAAAAAGTAATCGGTTGACAGGTATTTTTGTCCAGGTCTGCAAGTAATACTTGAAACTGGGTACAGAATGCATGTGGCAATTTGGCTCTATAATTTCCCCTAACACTTTAAGGCCACTTTGAGAAATGACTAATTTGGGCTGAAATGTCATGTATTTTCGCGGGGTGAAATTATCTTTCAGGTGGCTTGTGGATTTAAAAATCTATGCTTTGTATGAAGTTTACTATGTATTTTATTTCTTTTTCAAGTAAGATGTAAACAGGTATCTTTTTATTTTCAGGTCTGCATCTCGTAAGAAATCAGAAGCCGTACGACTTTGGTACATCGCTCGGAAGTCCGAAGTAGTAGAAAAAACCGGCATCTGCTACCTAAATACATCTAGTATCCAAGTTATATCACTATAAACAATTCTAATTTATTTCTTAATTCAATATGGTGGAGTTTTCCGAATTAAATGTGAAAAATATTTTTAAAAAATGGTATATCCAGAAATAAAACTTCTACATTTGTTTCCTGATGACGTTGTCGCAGCAGTAAATGATTTAGAAATGATTTAGAAAAAGCACATTAAACAATGGCTGATTTTTGCAAAACATACATTTTCCAAATAATGCTTGTAATTATTTTGCCAATACCGTTTTAGGTAGCTTGGAGAGCGTAGCTTTACGGATATGTGTGTTTTGACATTATCTAGACAATAACGCCTTCAGTTAATGTGCAATGTCCAAGTTATATATATATTTGTACAAGTAATGCCAAACTGAAGTGGAAATAATAGTTCTTGAACCGTAGTTTCAGTAAAAAAATGCCATTTACAGTTTTGTTGCGATTGTTATCTTTATGCAAAAAATTAATCCTTAATTTCAAATAAACATCATGTTTCCTCAGCATTTTATGATTTTGCTCTCTTCCCCAAAATTTTGAACCTTCTATTTAAGAAATAATTCAAGAAAATATGTGCTAAAATATACTGTTGCCTTTTAAGAATATTACACATATCTGATTTGGTACTGAAGAATAATTATACGCTCATGAATAGAAAATTGATGAACAAGGGCTTCGCTGATATGCGAATTGCTTGATGTAATAGATATTGGAAAGTATGGACAACTGGACAAAATATGTTAGGAATGTTGTTTGTTGTTTGTCTTGTTTTCTTTTGTTAGAAAAGTTTATTATTGATTAAACGGTGACAGTTTGTCGTTTCCGTATATACTGTTACTGGGTTTGTGAAAATGGCTTTGATGGATATTTCCGAGAAAAATATATTGTAAGTGCTTCATGTTTACTTTAAAATATTTTAAGCATAGCTCGTGTTTACCATTGAGAGTATTTCGGTTTAAGGTAAAGAAAGCAAATGAATGTGTGCTGTAACGCGTTCAATGAGTTATATTCATATGAAATTCTAATATGATTTCTCTAACATTATTCTTGTATCAATTTGTGAAATAAAAAAATATATAACTAATTTGTTTTATTTTGTTCTTTGGTTTAGTGCCATTTGTCAACAGTATTTCAGTTATACAGATTTGCGAAGTCCCTGTTGAGGTAACAGGGCGGGCATATGTTGAAGTTAAAAAGTCTAGAGAAGTACGTAAATACCGTATCCAAATAAAACACCTTGTCAGAGATGTTTAGCTTAGAAAAGTACTATCCCTACAAACAGCCGCGTTTCCAGGCACGAACCAGTCCCACGTTTCGTACAGCAATTCAAATGCGAAAATACCTTGTGTCCGTTTTGTAGGTCTTATGAAATGCATATGCAGTAAACATTTGTCGCGTAAAAGACCAAACTATTGTATTTTGTCAGTAAAAATGATATAGAAAAATTTTCGACGTATTGTGAGCATTTGAAAACACTATTACTAAATTCAGTTTCGGGTGTCACTATTTCTTAGCAACTTGCGATATGTACTTTGCTATATCTAGTCTGTGTTCTACCTTTAATTTGATAGGCAGGTAGGCAGGCAGAAAGGCTGCTTGCGGGCTGGTAGTACAGTAAAATAGTGACGGTAGGGTGCAATAGAGTCATTCTACTTGCCTACTATTGACATTCTAAAGTCGCTATTTTATTAATCTACCACTCTAATTTTACTACATCCTACCATCGCATTGATTTTTGTAGTGTGTCATCTGCTTTTTATCACAAAGACAGAGGGCATTTGTAGAATAGTAGGATGTTAGGATGAAAATTAAAGGATATTATTATGGCAATATTTAATCCTGTCATTCTATTATAGCAGTTTTACTGCCATCCTCATCCTCCTGTCCTACCACTCAACTGCTTTAATTTCATTTAAACCAAATTTCAAGTTCAGAGCAGCCTGAAATTCGGCATTACTGTCAATAAATGGATTTTTGAATTTAACAAATTTCAGAATTACTGAACAATTTTGGCTCACAACATACTGCCTGTTCAACCTTGGAATTTCAATTAATTTGTTCTTAAGTATTTCAGGGCTGGTGGAACATCACACTGTCACACTATCATTTCAAAGGTCGGTATCATTTAAAGTGTTTGCAGTCTCAATAATAGATCGGAATGAATATCGGTTCTTACGACAGAATTCTCAGCGCTAGTTCGACAATTATTAAAATCAGAGCTGGTTCGTTAAACACTTACACTTTATTATTTTTCTTTGTATATGTGTGGTGGAGACAGGACCAAATCCGTGTATTACGTCTGGTAAATGATTAAGATGCCGGTCAGGAAACATGTAATGCGCTTCAAGACGATGGGATTGTAGCTGACTTTTAATTTCTCTTACCCACTATCGCCTTATTACCAACATTAGGGTTAAACGAAGCATACTCCTTGCTTGAAATTTTCCTAATTTTAATGCTTATCGAATTTCCTTAGTATCAGAAATCGAAAAAAAACATATGAAGGACTCGCTTCGTACGCTGACAGCTCTATGTTTTTCCACAATATGTGCCTTGTACTTAAACTATGTTTCAATAACTAACAAAAGCTTAGTAAGCGGCTCTGCTATTGAAGCAAGAACGAAATTCAATCTGACAGACAAGACAATATTTGAGTTGAGAGAGGACGTACTATACCGTCATCAGGTGTTCATGGAAAACTATAGACCAATTAGAAATTCTGCTGGTATAAGCTGCGCTAGAATAGTCAACAAAGATCAAAAAGAGATAACAAAATCCAAGCAGTTCATGATAAAATCATCAAATATAAGTATGGACTATTATTTAAAGATGACAGACAACTGCCATTTATTTCGTGCTTCCAGGGGCTATATTGACCATCCACTTTCTAAGATGGAATATGAATTCCCAATGGCCTTTTCAATTCTGGTTTACAGAGATATTGAACAAGTTGAAAGACTCCTACGTTTAATATACAGACCGCACAATTTTTACTGCATACATTTGGATAACAAAATGAAAACAGCTGAGAAGGAAACCTTCCAGAAGATAGCAAATTGTTTGAACAACGTGTTTATCGTTAAAGAACCAGTCAATGTAACATGGGGAGAATTTTCACTTTTAGAGGCAGAGCTGCTGTGCATGAGAATACTTGGGCCCTATAAACAATGGAAATATTATATCAACCTTACCGGACAAGAATTTCCATTGAAAACTAACCGCCAGCTAGTTGCTATCCTAAAAGTCTTAGACGGTGCAAACGTTGTTTACGGATCTTTAAAGTAAGACTGCACTTTATTTCTATTGCCAATTAAAGTTAAAAAGATTTTGCAATGTTTTATTGATTCAGATTGCATAATCAACGCATCTTAACTTTTTTGAATATATGGCTACATATATGCCGCACTAAGCGGATGGTATCATCTGTCCCACATTACACGGTATGGCTCCGTTGACCCTGCATTAGAAACTACATTCCCGTTTACCGTTTTACAGATAATAATTCCTGTATGTTTCCGCATTACACGTGTGTTTCCATTTTACAGTATAATATGGGTAATTACATTTATCCTGATTCCACTTGTTCCACATTGCACGGATGGTTCCATTTATTCTGCATTATATGATCCTTTTCAATTATCATGCATTACATGGTTGGTTCCATTATTTTCGCATTACAATGATGGATATTTTTATTCATGTACTCGAATTGCATCATTTAGGTTATGAGGTTAGAAAATAGCTATGTCGCGAGGTCAAACCATAAAAGACTATTGTATTATATACTTGGGCCTCATAAATCTTTGTCAGAATGTTTTCCAATATAAAACAAGGAAATTCATTGATGCAAGCATCAAAGACGCCGCCAAGTGTTGTGTCTAAAGTACATTTTTTGCAATATGAGAAATCACCTAATTATTAGTTTGGTTAGTCTGACTGGTTACAAATTATCAACATTAGCACATAATGCAATATATGTTAAAAGCATAAAAAATAAGCATGATAGAAAAGTATTACCATGCAATACAAATCCTCTACCTGCAATGACATTGACATTGCGAGTATGTGGTCCCATTACATACAAAATTAAAGTAATTATTTCACCAACTAAGGTCAGCACATGTGAAAAGTTCTTATATACAGGAGTATGTGTATGAAGTTTCACAGAAATGCAGTTTGTTGGGAAATGAGGAAATGTTGAAAGATAATTATTTCAAAGTTGTGGTTCACAGAAACCATTATTTTTATTATCATATAATGTAATGGGTGTTTTCTATTCACTGATGAAGATTCGTGGTCCTTAGTCACCTACATTATAGATTTCAGAATGCAGATTATACAGTTTCCGTTGCCAAAACAACCAAATATTTTGTCCAAGAAAAGAATGATATAACATGAATAATCTCTATATTGCCCCTATTCACAAAGCAAATGTCATGAATCTTTCTTATATACTTTTGGAATATCATAGAATTCATTTTTTTGGCCAACGGTAAACTTGATTCAAATCTAATATTACAAGAAATTTAGCAAGCATAATAATCCGCTGCCAAAGTGTAAAAAATGTTTTAATGAAAATCTTTTTTTTAAGTTGGGCAGGAATGGACAGATACAAAAACAGACTATCTATAAAAGTAAAAGAAAAAGAAACAAGTAACAAGATATAATACGACCAGAGCAACTGACTAGTCATATAAAATTAATGAAAATATAAATTCAACAAAGAAATCTATTTGAAAGTCACTGATGCTTTGATAAGTTATGGTCCCATGGCTTTTGATATTTCGATCAAACCACATTTTAAAGAAGTATTAACTTGTCACTGACAAATTCAGCCAAATGATGGCCCTTTATTGCACACCTTAGTTGACAGTGAATATCTGTAAACAATAAGTATATGACACATAAGCAAAAAAAAGTCAAAGGTTAGAATCAAGATGAGTTTATGAAATATTTAGAAATATTCTGACCAGTTGTACATGTGGTCACAATTGAGAAACTCTATGCTTCAAAGTTAAGGTAGCCATAACAATTATATAAATATACAATTGTAAAATGAATCTGCAAAAATGTGCGCATTCTGACATTACAGCACTGTAATCAATAAAGAAAATAAGACAAAAGATTAAAAATAAGTTAACATATATATATGCTTATTGATTCCTTTATTTAATTTTTTAATACGTTTTTTCAAGGAATTTTATGTAGGCAAAGTGTAATTTTCCGTATTTTTATTTTTTTGATATTCTCTTCGAAGTTTACTGAAAGGTTATTGTAAAATGCATGAACGCTCACTTGTCCGCAATGCACGCGTTGCAGTATGGTATATCTGCGGTGTGTTCTATTTATAGAAAATTAAATAGGTAAGTAGGTCATGCTAAGGTCAGAAATAGAAAACTTGACTTACAGAGTAACCTCCCTTTTCAATAAGTCGGATCAACATTTTGACGAAATTGTAAATAAAAAAATATTTTCTGCTCTACAAATAAGGAGAGGAAAGACAGATAACATTGTTTTATATCACATAATAAATTGCATTACATACATCTCTTATGTTTTCTTTTTTGCCATTTTTTTTGTTTATTCACTAAAATCTATCGTGCAATATCGAGGGTCCTTTTACAAACTATTCACTGTGTTCAGTTTATCATTCCGAAACTATTCATTACCATCTTTACAGGGTCCAAAATAAAAGTGTATCCCATATACTCGACACCGCCTCCTGGCGGCGTCGAACTATGTCATGTTCAAAATAATATTATCTGAGGTCAATTTTTTAAGATATGTCACTTGTTAAAGTCTTGGTTCGATACACAGTAGTTATACCGAAAATGATCGAAATTTTCAATACGGAAAATGATCGCAATTTTCAAATCGGGTTGATTTTATTTGTACCTCATGTTTTGCTGCCGCCGTTACATGGCTTGTCCATATATCAATATTGTTTTCGCACGACTCCAAACTTCAAACGTAACTACTGTATGTGTATTGGCATTTGCCGTCTCTGGCTGTCTAAAGTCAAGGAATGAGCTTTGTATTACTAGACGATAAAATATCACACATGCTATAGTTCAGTTGTTTAATGACAATGAATTTAGTTTTATAAAGGAATGAATATATGGGCAACAAATATAAACAATTTTAATAATAATTTTTTGTTTGGTTTTTCCTGATATTTGTCTCATAAAAATGTATTCGCCTTTACAAACATCAAGCGCGTTTCTTTCTGCTAACGCAATATCATGTCCATGTCTTAATGTCTCGTTTCAGTGCAGATAAGTATGCACGTTTAAAATAAAGAATACTGCAATTGAAACTATTGACAATGCTGGCTACATTACTCATTGATTAATTCATAGATCGTTGCATACCTATTTTATCATACCATTTTTTACTAAAATCTCTAAATCTAAAAATTGTCATGGGACTAACATGTTATATCACACTATCCTTCAGAGCGTTTGAACACTATCGTAGACGCTGGTCTATGGTTAAAGCGCCACCACCTGGTAACATTACATTAGTCAAAGGATCAATGCATGTTGCTGCTAATAGGCATTTTGTCGAATTCTGCCTTCACGACCCAGTGTCACTTAAATTCATAGAGTGGTTAAAAGAAACAAGGATTCCAGATGAGTCTTTCTTCTCTTCATTAAATTATAATCCACAGTTGGGAATACCCGGATCTTTTCTCGGTAAGTGTTAAAACGTGATAAATTGAATGTTTAAGACACATACAGCATATAACATTGTGTAGGTTAAGTTTCGACATGTTTTCCGAGTTGTCCCGCTATCAAAGGGATTGTTTTAAAATGGTCTACGTTTTCGGAGAATTTGTTCTACTTAAATGTTATTAGATCAAATAAATTTCTAACATTTTGAGATGTTTTAAAAAATTATAATTTTTAGTTTTGTTAACAATATGAACATATATAATTCGTTTTAGGAGAACCAGAGGAATACTGTTTGAAGCCGTTTTTCCTCCGTTACGTCATCTGGCAGTTTAAAGGTTATCATGATCATGTTAAAACCTGCTATGGAAAATTCGTAAGACAAGTGTGTGTACTTGGAGTTGAGGATCTACCCAGCGCGTACACTAGTGTTGGACTGTTTGCTAATAAGTTTTACCTTGATTTTGAACCTATAGCTCTTGACTGTTTAGAAGAGCTGCTGTATGAAAGAACATGGAAAGAGTATCTCGAAGACATTTCTATAGATACGTCTTATTATAGTCATTTAGACTACGCCAAACTGCAGTTAAAGCCATGACACTCATTTCGTTTATGAATACCTTTTAACTTATAAATTGTTCGTTGATAATGTCACACAAGTGATCTATATGTTTTTCCTATATTTTAGTTGTTTCTGTGACTGTCGGTTTATTATCGATTTTGTAGAAAAATTAACTATTGGTGAGTGCATAAAAATTGTATGTTATCGGCGTTTTACATAGAAATGTTTCTGGGTTTTATGGATGTTAGAAATTTACGCCATCATCTGTTAATTTATTTAACTTTTTTATATTATAGAACAAAGAAATATGCAGGGTTAGACACAGTAAGGACTTCCTGTGTAAGACAGGATTTTCGCAAACCCGAGGGGCAGCGTGGAATGGAAAGCCGAGTGCTAGCGATGTTTTTTTTTTTTTCCAAACTGTCCCGAAAGTTGGGAAAGCACCTGCTTTACTCAGACAGTCAAGTTAGATCATTTTTCTTGCCTACCGTTGATATTATTGCAATATTTTCAGAGACATTTCAAATTAAAGATAATTCTACGTAGTATTACTGTACGACGTGTTATTTTTAGCTGTTTAAATTTCAAGCCTCCATAAGCGGTTAATTTTTTTATTTCTGTTTGTAATAAGGGATGTTTTTGACATTCTGTACTGTACAATTTTGAAGTCAGTTATGCAATGGTCGTTTCCAAGATGTGAGTATTTCAAGGCTGTTTTCTGCTGACCAAAATGTTTTGATGATCATTTTTTCGTATTCAGCTCTGTTGTAATGTAAGTGTATGTTGAAAAATGTTATATTCTTATAAAGTTGTGAAGACGGTCAGGTATGACTAAAATTTATTTAGATTGGAGGCTGTCAGGGTGTTGAACAGTCTGCCAGATGATATTAGGATCATTGGCTGCGTGAGAATGATGACTTGTCCGCACCTGGACTGGCCCAAGATGTTAATGCGCCATGTGTTTATAGTTTCTGCCCTGGACTGGTCCCAAATGTTAATGTGCCATGTGTTTATAGTTTCTGCAGAAGTTGCTTCCCCTGTGTTTCTTAGTTTTTGTTTTAGTTTCTTTTTGTGCTTTGCCTGCTTTATTTCTGTGTTTGTAATCATTCTTCTCTCTTTTTGTAGTTTTAGCTTAGTTATTAGCAATTGTATGCTGGTAATGCCAATGTATTTTTATTTTCTTAGAGTCAGTTATGTTTTAAATTGTATTAAGGTGCTTTACCGTGTATGTCATTTTTTTCTTTTATTTAGAGTCAGCTATGTTTTATGTTGTTTTAAGGTGCTTTAATAATGTATGTAATAAATTGTAATTTCTTCTTATTTTCTTAGTGTCAGCTATGTTTTATGTTGCTTTAAATGTGCTTCAACACGTACGCAATTTCTTACAGCTGTTTTACTTATGTTGACATTATTTACATGTGTTTGTCGGAAAATAGCGTTAAGCTAATGTTATATGTTGTACTTATCAGGTGTTCAATAACATTTATGGACACCGGGATATGTTGCCAAGGACGAGTTCATTTGTTAAATAAATTTTCTTGTTCCTTGTATGTTCTTGAAGATACTCTTCGATCAGCAAAACCCAGGGCGTAGTGTATGGTCAGATAGGTGTATCATTACTCAATTTAGATATTACAACTAAAATTGTCACATACATGGGTCAGTATGTTTATGCGAGTATCATCGACATACTCTAGTTTGTCATAGAGTACCATGCTTAGTTTGAAATGATTAAAAATGTTAGACGTTTTTCTTTTATAAACTGTTAATTGTGCAACATATGGAATAGTACAATAGTGATATTTTGAATCACAGCCATTTATCTAACATTATCAAATATGATTCTACGTTTTAACGTTTTGTATTAGAGTTTTGATAACTAAATGAACTATTAATTGCAAACATTGGCTCAATTAAAATAACTGTAGATGCAATATCACAAGCATTTTTTGAAATCCTTTCTCATAGATTAACAAATGTTTCTACTAGGCATTCGAATTGATAATACAGACTTCAAGTTTCCGCACTGTTTTTAAATACACTTGTAGCTAACTGCATCAAAATTCACAGTCTGAAAACGGTAATGAAAGGATCATTTTCTGTATCAAAGAAATAAATGTTATTTTATCTGACAAAAATGATCTTGTGTAAAATATTTGGGAAAACTGGAGATGACTCCGCGAAAACTTCATTGCAGGCTTAGGTGACTAGGAACTTCCCATCGTTTTCAAGTTAAGCAGTACTTTACAGCTATGCATAAAAAACTCATGCCTAATCACTGCCGATGGATTTGGGATACGCTTTTTGAAATGCAACGTTCGTAAAATTCAAATCAAGAAATGTCCTGGGGAAAGTGTGACTTAATATGTCAACAGAATGTTTTTTGGGGTTTTTTTTAAGTTATAACCCACAGAATTTCACAATGTGAAATATATTGCTGAAGCTTCTGATGGGAAGGGGAAAGTCTTTGTTGCTTATAGTACATGTCAATGTGTGGGGAAAATATCTATCTATAAACAGGAGAAAATTGAAGTAAACAGTTCAAGGACTGTTCTACATGCACGACTACAGCTATTTGTCGTATTGATAGTTATCAAACCAGAAAAATACATCAATGCATCATACAGTTGAAAAGGACAGCTGTTAGATTCTCATACATAAATGATCCAAAGCACACCTATTCATTCGCAGCCATTGAATAGCAGATCCATGATAAATTTAATTATGATTGACAGAAATGATGTGACAATCCAGACGAGCTTAAAGCAGCTGTGTGCAAAACGGCAGATGTTAATGTACAATCAATTTAGATTATATAGCCAAGTACGAATAAGAAGGTAAGACAAAACCTTGAAATTCAAATGGAAATCGATTGTAGGCCTACTATCAATAACGAGGATTCTAACACAATCCGTTTCATTTTCCCATTAAACAAAGAAGGATGAAAACTGTGTGTAATTTAAGAAATAATGTCATCCAGTGATAAATCGTTGAATAAAATCACTGTCGAAGGAATAATATGCCGTTTGGCGCTATGACGTAATAACTGTGACGTCATAACAGTGAAGTGTTGTAAAATAACAAAAAAACTTTCAGCCCTCTTTGTTGAATAGGAAAATGAATCAAGTCGTGTTAGAATAAACAACAATTCATTTTGCTGACGTCACAAGCGACAAATCACAAAATAAGATGAGAAAACCAACATAGTGGGCTTGCGACCAGCATGGGTCCAGACCAGCCTGCGCATCCACACAGTCTGGTCAGGTTCCATGTTGTTCGCTTACAGTTTCTCTAATTGCAATAGGCTTTGAAAGCGAACAGCATGGATCCTAACCAGACTGCGCGGATGCGCATGCTGGTCCGGATCCATGCTGGTCGCAAAGCCACTATGTTGGTTTTCTCATGGCAAGGCTCAATTGTTATTTATTAAACATAAAGCAAACAGTTGTAGAACTATCGCCGTTATAGAAAAGGAGTGTAACAATATTTCACTGGTCTAGGCGCGGTTTGAAATATCCGGCTCGAGAGTAGAGCTAACTGCTTAGGTGGTAACGAAGCACTACCGAGTTACCACAAAACCAGTTACCAGAGAGCCAGATATTTCCATATATTTAAAATTCAAGCTCTCTTGCGGTAGCAAGGCCACACTTTAGTCGCTCACTCACTCGAAAATAAAACAGCCGAAATGTTGAATCATATAATAAATATGATATTTGAAGGGGAAAACTCAAGTACGATACCTGTACTGTTACAGGTCAGAGGGAACTACGTATATTACCAAAGGCCCACATTGTAAAAGTTTTGGTTATGGATCTTTATTAACGTTTTTTGGAATTGCCCAAAGCAATATCATTGATTACACACCTTTGTCTAATGAAATCAGAGGGAATTGCTTTAAAGTAATCGACAATCAAGGGAGAGAACACTCGGCATTTCTCGTTAAGGAATAATGTCAGTAATTCGGAAAAATGCGTTTCCGTGATGTACCGGAAGAAGTCAATATTTCACGTAAGTTTTATAATCTAGGGCTTGATTTTACTTTTCGATGAACTATATGTACCACCGATGTGAAACGAACTCCTTCCGCTCATATCTGCCTAGCTTGATAGCATTTATATTAAAAGATAGTAGCGTATTATTCTATTTATCATGAAACTAGTATAATCTGCCTAGAACAATATAATCCCTTAAAATTGATTTCTTCGCCCGACCAGTAAAACTTTCTGCCGGACGATATCAGATCATATCCTATGGCTAACGAGTTAATAACTCTATACTCCAAAATAATCCGATTTCAGTGTGATTATCGTTAAGAATGTTGTATACGTGTACATGTTTCAGGCATGTAATTTCATGAAAAAAAAGAGAGAACTATTCTGGAAATGTTCCAGCAACACAGCTTCCTACGCGTGTAAGACAAAGATTTACATGCATATATACAACTTTCTCGTACCAAGGCAGTTTTTACTGGAACACAAAAACCAGGAAAATGTCATGTTCTAGACACCTTTACCTGAAAAAATCTCACCATTTCTTGGATTGAGATTATAGTTATATTTTTGCCTCTCTAACAGTAAAAGATCGTCCTTTCTAATTATCGCTGAGTCTGCAAGGTGCTTTGCAGTTTCAATATTAGTATCAGATATTAAAATACAAGGCATAAAATGAAATAATGATAGTGTGGTCGTTTTGTAGGGTATTTTTCGAAAAAAAAACTAGAATATTAAAACATGTAAGACGTTTTACAACTAGAAGTCAACTCATGTATAACTAGCAGAGTTACAACATTACTATGGTTCTACAACATTACTGTTTCTACATAACGTTACTACGTTTCTACGAGGGCTTCGTAGCCGAGTTGTTACGCCCAATGATTTTGAAATGTTTGCTAGAACCTCGCTTAGGACGTGAAATTCTTTATGTGGAAAAGCTATCCAGCTGAATCACGGAAGTTGGGTGGTTCTACCCAGGTACCCGCCCGTGCCAAAAACAATGTCTGGAGGAACATCTGGGTTTTTTCTCTACCATTATTAGCTGGAAAAAGTCGCCTTATGACCTAACCTGTGTTGACATGATTCTAAACCTAACAACAGCAACAAAACAACAACGTTTCTACGCATTAGATATAAAAAATAATATCTTTTACTAATTGCTTAGACATGAATAAAGTATGCTATTTTTGAACAGTTCTGATTGCGTTTTAGGTATATACAAATTTCTGTTCGTATTTGACCGTAACATTAAAGAACGTATCATGACTTCTTTTCTTTTTTTTTTTTTTTTTTTTGTCTGTACATTTCACATACTAGTAGGTAGATTGATAAAGCAGAAAAGTTATAAATTATCTGCACATTAAAACTGTCTTTTGCCTTAAACTAGGTACATATTTGTGTTTAGGCAAAAACCCTGAATACATGAGTGCAAATTAAAAATGAAAAAGAAGTGTTATCGACTATCAAAAAAAGAGAAGAATACATGTGATCAAGAGAATTGATTGTACATCATTGCACACAGTGGGGAACAAAATGAAGTTGTTATTCCGATGAATCCTAGGTGATATCTTTTACAAACCTGGTATTACTTGAATGTTGATAAATGAGGATATTTTTCATTTCACCAAAGTAATTACCCGGGAGAAAATCAATACTGCTGAGTGCTTGAAAACATGATAATGGTGAGGTAGGAAGGATTTAGGGCTTTATCTGGTGAAGAAAAGTATTTTGCAAGGAATATCAAAGAAATAAAATTCACCGCAGGCCAATTTTACTTGCTTTCTGAAAGACTTAAGCATATTGTAACGCTTAATAAGATGAGCGGAATTAATAGGAGAGAATGTTAAGCATCAAGTGACATTTACAGTTACCACTTTCTTGATAATAATACCAAGGTATCTTGCTCCTCATGCCAACTTTTTAATGAATTACGGTGAAACGTATATAAGCATTATAAAGAAAGTTAAAAATAACATAAGTAAGTAATTCAGACATCTAATTATAATTTTATATCAGTCTTGTTTTGTGTAACAAGTCTTCGCCTTGATGTCTCTATATCAATAATATCAAACAAATTACTAGAATAGCACGGAGGTGATAATTCCAAGGGTAATAATTCAAATGGTGTTCATAGAAATTCAGTTTTTAAGATATCTTGATTTACTTTGATTTATCGTCAAAAATTTTTATATTGGATATACTTCATTGCAAATTTCAGCGGTTCTAGACACCAAAGAGCGTTTTTTTTAATATTAGCAAAATTAAAACAGAAATCGTAACTGCACATGGAAATATACTTCACACTATGGAAGCGTCCTGGTGCCAGCAGAGAGATTTAAATTTGTCATACGTACGACTTACTATCTCCTACGTAGGAGTTAGTATCTCCTACGTAGGACATAGTATCTCCTACGTAGTACTTAATATCTCCTACGTAGGACTTAGTATCTCCTACGTAGGACATAGTATCTCCTACGTAGGACATAGTATCTCCTACGTAGGATTTAGTATCTCCTACGTAGTACTTAATATCTCCTACTGTAGGAGTTAGTATCTCCTACGTAGGACATATATAAGTACTACGTAGGAGTTAGTAAACTCCTAACGTATGGACTTAGTATCTCCTACGTAAGGACATATTTATCTTCTACGTAGAGTTAGTATATAACCTACGTAGGACTTTAGTTCTCCTACGTAGGAGTTAGTAACTCGTACGTATGTCACTGACTAAAAGACTCTCAAGCATGCGCAGTGGAACAATATACTCTGTGTACTATTATTTAGTAAGGATATCTGATTATCTGTACCGGTAAATTACATTTTGTAAATAATTAAACATTCCCTTCTTTCAATGTCTCACACAAACATCGTAAGTTGAATTAAAGACACATTTTGACAGTTCTGAATTTGGAAGATGAAGTAGTCAATAAATTTGTTTTTAATAGATATATTTTGAACATTTTATTTTGTTGTTGTTTTTTTTTTTTTTTTTTTTTTTTGTTGTTGTTTTTTGTATATTTTTTAGGGGGACTGTTAGTATTTAGGTTATAGTCATCACTGCGCTACCCCAAGGTGCACTTCTAGGCATTGCTCTAAGGCATGGGCAGACATCAGGTTCACAGCCGCCGACATTCCATAAGCAACCGGGCAGTTTGAGCAATGAAGAATTGAAACATGTCATGGAGGATTCGAACCTTTGTACCCATTCGGCTATGGAGGCCTCTCTTGAAATTATGTAGAGAGTTCAAAAGGTCATGATTAAAGTATATCATGAAGTTACTAATATAATGACCGCCAGTTATTGTTTTGACGTATTGTGTGATTTGATTAATAAACTTTCTCTCAATAAAGGCACTGAACCTACACATTTGGCCAAAAATGGTCTCTTAAAATTGAAGTTCGAACATACATACTATGGTACATTAAAATTCGAGTTTTTGTTTCTAACATATCCTTAATCTACTCATCAAGGAAAAAAGAAGCCAAGCCGGAATCGAACCCGGCCCACGGCAATGAAAATTTCCTGCTGTCTTGAACAATATACAACCACGGAGGTATATGTATACAATGACCCTTGAATGTAGATATTTAATAATTAGGCAGGTTACCTCAGTAAAACGTTATAAACGCTTTTCAATTTCCAGTGTAAAAGATAGGTAAGACAACTAGTTCTCATGTGTTTCAATAACATATTATCTGTCAGTAATTAATTCAAAGCTTTCTTAAGCGGTATTAGCGTTAATTTCTTGATACTGGTACCTAAAAGTTCCTTTTTCTGTTTCGTATGATCTCAAGGACAGTGCCTTTTATAATCAATATCTTTTATAGGTGTTATCAATCATTGTTAGCTTGCCATGAGAACAAACAACATAGTGGCTTTGCGACCACATGGATCCAGACCACCTGAGCATCGAAGATTCTGTCAGATATTCCATGCTGTTTATTAATTTTACCCTATTGCAATTAGAGAGTCCGATTAGTGAACAATGGATCCTGACCATGTGTGCGGAAGACAGCTGGTCTGATCCATGTGTCGTCTAACCACTATGTTGTTGTTCATATGGCACCGGCTCCATTTTTTTTCTACATTGATTGTCAAGCATTAGCCTAGTTACAGAACTTTAGATAACGCATCTAACAGTTGCATCATTTAACACTCATGATAATAAACTATTGACTACTTTTTTATTGTTTCAAACACTCATTTCTACTTTATTTTACTTTTTTGTTTCAAACACTCATTTCTGCTTTATTTGCTATTTAAGATGATACATTTATGAAGTTTATTTAGGTATAAGTTCATTAACACCTCTCCCATTCAATCTGGTAATAAAAGGTACTCATTGCAAGCACTTATTTACAGCTGTGAAGTGTCATAAAGGAATATTCTATGATCAGGCACTTGAGTCAATCAGGGTTATGATACATCATAACACACAATCAGATGGTGCTTATTATAGCTGGATAAAACCTGCCTAGCACAGATCGCATTTGTCCAGTCGTTAGAGTCAGAGGTAAGAGGTATTGATTTTTTTTTCAGAAAGTGGTATCATAGCGGAAAGTGCATTACATTTAATGACTCTAACGACTGATAGCGAGCCTATAGTGTTCCGAAAAACTAATGTCAAATCAACTTGGGTCCGACGTTTTCCTTTTTTAACAGGTGTGTTATCTTCTATATATTGTATATGTTGTGAAAAGAGGAAGAATAGAACATATTTAAATAAGTGAAGCATTTTTTGACAGTAAAATCTTTTAATTACCGAATATCACGGCGAATTTGTAGTTTTCAGTCATTAAATCTGGTTATCCTTTGTTTTGTTAAGTGTATGCCTAGAGAGAAGAAATTAAGGACGAGTAACTTGGTAAACATGATTTATTCCCCTTTATCGCTCTTCACAGTAGAGGCTATTTTTTAATATAAGAGCTAATTTCATGCGAAATAACATTTACAATTTTGTTTGATCAGAGTGACTAGATAAAAGAATAATTGACTAGTTGAAACTAACTAAATGTTATAGAACATTGATAATCGTGTCATGCAATCAGGTCTATATAGATTCATTCTTTGTTATTGGTTAGAAACAGTGGGTAAGAGATAATTTCACTGATTGCAATGAAAAGTTATTTATTTAAGCCCCTTCTCGAGACAACACATAAAATACAAGAATATAAATAGTTTAGAAAATAAATCAAATATTGCAATAAATGCCATTTATCAGCACGCAATTAAAAAGTCAACCAGCAATGTTCAATTAACAAATGTACCGGAAACGCGACTAGGACCACAGAACGCTGCAGCGCCCCAAGATAGGAACCCTTACGTATGAGTTACTAAGTCCTACGTAGGAGATACTATGTCCTACGTAGGAGATATTAAGTACTACGTAGGAGATACTAAGTCCTACGTAGGAGATAATAACTCCTACGTAGTACTTAATATCTCCTACGTAGGAGATACTATGTCCTACGTAGGAGATACTAAGTCCTACGTAGGCGATACTATGTCCTACGTAGGAGATACTATGTCCTACGTAGGAGATACTAACTCCTACGTAGTACTTAATATCTCCTACGTAGGAGATATTATGTCCTACGTAGGAGATACTAAGTCCTACGTAGGAGATACTATGTCCTACGTAGGAGATACTAACTCCTACGTAGGAGATAGTAAGTCGTACGTAAGACAAATTTAAATCTCTCTGCTGGCACCAGGACGCTTCCATATCACACCGGGTTGGCCATAATCTTGTCCTCATCAAAATACCTTTAAAATTCAAAGACAAAATCTACTCTACTACCACTGTATACTTTGGAATAATGTATATCTTGCAAAATAACGCAAACTTTGACAAGAAAAGAAACTGTTACGCAATTTGGTAAGATAAGACGATAACGTAGAAGTTGTGGAAATTGCTACAAATATTTTTTTGACGAAGCAAAACATGTATTTACTTTAGACTACATAGCAATATGCAGACGAAGCTGACGTCATCATAATCAATAAATATCCTGGATCGTTATATCGCCGTTTTCCATCAGGCGTTCCTACTTCAGAACGACTGCAGTTCATACCTGTAAAATGATTTACGAAAAATCCGACTCCTGGGGCCTAGAAATACACAGTATAATACATCTATATCATAGCAGAACTTTCAAACAGTGTATGGCTTATTCTCTGCCTTAAGTATTATACACAATTCTTTTTCTTTTTTTTTTCTTTTTTTTTTTTTTTTTGAGACAGTTTGTATGATTAAAACCTTAACATGTTAACATGGAACAGGTCTCAGATTTCTCAGACAAAAACGGCCCTCCTTAAAACTGTGAGACTTAGATAATTTGTACAGTATCAAAATATAACAATCATGCTTGCCAGATGTCTGTGTAAATACAATTACATATGTCCTTGATTTTTAAAACATGTCGATCTTGTAAATATGGGTTAATAACATTAAGCCTACTTGTTAATTTGCTAAGTTGAATAAATTTTTCATTTTAATGAAAAATAAAATGGCTACAAAAAACAAGTTATAACGCTATAAAACCAATATTTCAAATGACCTTCATTGCCAAAGAGCTAATTTCTGCCTCAAATATTGAGAAATTCCACTTTTTCTTTCTGCTAATCAGATATAGGAAGAGGAAGTATAGCTAGTCAGGAAATAACAAGGCAATTATCCGTGTTTTCTTTATTACCAATAAACCACCGTTAGAAGTCTACACAGATGGTTCTGTTAATTGTATCTACAACTTTTGTCCGCTGGTTGCTTTTTGTCCGCGACTTTTGATTTCAGTACCCATTACAAGAAGTTACGTTGTAATATAGCGCTTCACAAACATTACATGTCTTTATCTAGACTCCGATTATGATTCTTTAAACTTAAATTGTTTATTTGATTATTATTTATTATTATATTAGATTTATATAGCGCCCTTTTCATGATAAACACGTTCAAAGGCGCTTTACATATAGCAAACGCAGCCACACAGGGCGCGAAATACATCCTATACTAGTGCAGACACAGAGCGGTCTGACCAGAGTGACAGAGTGAGATAAAGCCCCCAGAACAGATAGAGAGAAATCGTTTTTTAGATACAGGCCTGTCCTGCTAACTTAGCCTAGCTCTTTGCGAATAGAAAGTCTGGTTCTTTAACGTGTCCTGTGTATAGCACCGGTACACACGAAGCCGTCTTTCCTAGGAAGAACCAGTACTGGTCTTTTAGTTAGTTGGGAGACACTCAAGAGCATCTCAGAACTTTCCAGTGCCTGGACCGGGATTCGAACCCCAGACCTCTGGATTGACAGCCAAATGTGTTACCACTAGACTATCGGCCCTCCTCTATTTCTCATATGGAAATCGGGACAAAAGAGACCATAATATTATGTAACAAAAAGTATATAATGTACTTACAAAAATATTTTTCAGTTCGATGACTAGGACAATTTTGTTACTGACAGCGATTTGTTGACAAACAAGACAGACCTTCACTGCCCAGGATCAAGACCCTTGAGTTATATACTTTATTCTAATATGAAGAAATATAGTCAACTAAACGTGTTTCAGTACTGAAAATGAATATGATAAATGCAGTTATGTCACGAATACTTAAGTAAGCATTATGATACATTTGAAGTAAATGTATCAACTCACTATAAGATATCAATTGCAGCAAATAGTTTGTTTCATAGTTTTGTATCCGGAAAGATCTGTCAGTAAATTCAAAAGCAAATTTTCAGTCATTTGCTCAGTTTTACTGTTACTGTCCTTACACTTCGACAGGTATAAAATTGCACACATAAGGCATTGTCCAGTGTTTTACTTTGATGTTCGAGAATATTTCCTGTGTTCCTATCGTTGTAAGCAATATCTTTTAGTCGCACATGGCATGTTGAACAAGTACACACACATTGAGCTAATAAAAGCTTGACCCATTTCCCTTGATGAATGGCTAAACAAAACTATATATAGCAAATGGAACGTTGATTCTCCACAAGTTTTATTGCTCACCTTAGCACGAAGTTATATAGGAAAAAGTACTTCAAAAATTATCAGATCATATTTCCAAGACTGTTTAATTATAATTATCTGATGACCCCTAGTAATTAGAGGTCACTTGACTTTTACCTTGACCTCCTGACCTACTTTTTTTGTTTTTTTAAGATACAGCCTTGAAATGTTTTGCACATCAATTTTTAAACCGACTTTCAGTGATCATGAATGTGACCTACTGACCTACTTTCTTAATATTTTAGCATAAGTTTGACACTTGAAACATGTAGCTCATATTGCTCAGGTGAGCGATCCAAGGTCACCATGAACCTCTTGTTTAAGATACAGCGACATATACAGTTTTGCACACCAATCTTAAAACTGACTCTCAGTGACCATAAAAGTGACCTACTGACCTACTTTCTAAATATTTTGGCATCGTTTGACATTTGAAACATGTAGCTCATATTACTCAGGTGAGCGATCCAGGGTCATCATGACCCTTTTGTGTCATGAAACTTCAATATTTTATAAGAGAAGTAACCTTTCTTTAATATTGAACAATTGAAACTTCTGATTTTTACGCGGTAAAGTAGGCACAATTTGGTTTAAATCTTCATCCATGTAAGCATGAAATGAAAAGAAATGTTTGATATGCATATAAAAGCCGAATATATTTACATCTGAAAGTATGTTGTTGAAAAATGTTTCGGAAACAAATATACTTTATGTACATTTGTATATAGGCTGATAAAATATAAAAGATATTTAAGATACAAGCAAGATCCATAGTAGATTTTCTTCCTGCGTATCCTGCGTACAAATAGTTAACGGCGGACATATATTCTCGGAGGTTACCTGAGTTCCCTGCATTGTTCACGGTGTACTGTATTACAATATCGGCTAACAAAAAGTTCATGCTCCTACTGGTAGGTAAATTCCATATAGAGGAAATGGGAAGGAAGTTCATAACGTTGAATTCAATTGGTTTAAAGACTTTTGTTTTAACAAATGAACCAATCAGTATCTTTCTTACAGAAACTTTTGAAATGTAATACCAGGAAAAAGATCATATAAAACAGACTGAAAATTCGTAGCGCCCGCCAGAACTTGCTCACTTCCAACCGTAAGTACGAGTTATGATTTACCATCTTATATTTCGCATTCCACCTTCATCCCTATACCCAAATCCTTAACCAAATATATTTATATATTCCTCCTCACCTTGAAACCTTCCTTGATATGAATAACCCTTATATCTTTGATTTTTTTTTATATTATAAAGGATCTTTAACATCGACAGTCACGTGCTGATATCAACTTAAAGATATTATCAGAAACAAGTGTTTAAATTGAGGATTACTGTGAAACTGATGTAAATATACAGGATTTACTGGATAACTAGATATGTTCAAATCATATTAACTGAGAAAAAACGTTAAGGGTAAGACAAGGTCATTTACGATTTTTTTTTTCAACAAACTACATTAAATTTGCAGAGCATTTTCTGTTATGTTTACATAGGATAAAAAAAAGAAATGTTCTGAGATTTACTCGCATTTTATAAAACTAATTTTTATCTTTTAACAATCACTATATTTTTATGGAACCGGTCACCATGGATTTTTTATTTGTATAATTAGGTCTTTATGATCGCCAGAATACATCGTGTCTCAGGGTGCGATTATATGGCAATATATATGCAGGTTTAATCCTTTTAATTGAAAGTTTCGGGTAACAAATTTTGTTCACGCCCAACACGTTGAAAAAGATAAAACTGACAATTTGCTCAAAGCTGGATAAAATTAATAGGAACCTGTTTTATTTTGTGTAATAGTTAAAATACTATGCTAGGGTGTCTGTAATATAAAGGATTGTTTTAACATGCATTTTAGGCCATAACATCAAAACATGACCAAACATTAGAACTATGAGAAATAATATTGCTACTTCAAATCACAGAATAGAGGAGTGATGGCCAACCCGGGGATCCTGGGTTCGAGCCCTACTGGCGTCACGATCACGCCTTCTCGTAAGACACCAGCACTGTTTTTTTTTTCTCCAAAAAGCGGGCACGAAAGTGGTTCAAAGCTTGAAGTTTGCATCACAATCGAGCTTAAATAAATTAGTATAATCTAATCTAAACGAAACTAAATAAAAGGATTATGATAAAAGTAAAAAAATTGATTTGGTTCTCATAAAAAATACGTAGACGTCGCTACTTGACCATTTATTGTAATGGAATGGGATTTTTTCATGTTCGGAACAGGAAGAAAAATGATAAAAATACTTTTTTAGCTGAAATGACCAATATTTGACATTAGAAACATTAAACATTACGCACAGATTAACTCGTTTTGCCCGTAATTTAAATCAGATTAAACCTAGTAGTTAGAACATTTTTTACCAGTATCACAACATATAAATTTTATGATAGTAAAATCGTTTATTTTTCTGAACTTTCTACTCCGATATATAGCTTTAAATTGTAATTTTGAAGGCATAAATATACTTCAAAACTCACCACACTGTTCAAAGTATTTTAATTTTAACAAATATTAATCATTCTTTATTTTCATGTTTCGAGCGAACATTTTTGATGATCTTTTAAATTGTCACAGAGCGCCAAAATCTAAATTAACTTGTTTTAGCACCGCTTTATTCTGACTCAACAGTACAGAAACATTGGGAGGCAATATTTATGAAAGGCCTAATAAAATAACCTGGTAGGTATACGACGGTTATAAATATATAATTCAACTGCACCCAAGCTTACGAAATTTACTGATATCAGAACGTTTTTTAACTTTAAAGACCCACCACAACCTGATGACATACCTACTCATGGCTTAATAATACAGGTATAATACAGATATACTGTAAAATGACAGGTGGACAAGTTAAGGCCTATCATGAGTTATTTTATTTTCACAACGTTATCTTCTTATGTTTCTTTAGCTTTTTTATTCAGTCAATCTTTTTCAGTTTATTTTTAAGTTAGAAAAAATATCCAGCTAAATATATATCTTATCGACAACTAAGAAAATGTAATAATATTAACAAATACAACGTAGATCAAAACAATATCTACTAAGTGATGTCAAATTTACATTAATTAATAAGGACTTCAAACGTTACAGCAACTCATGCTTCTAATGCATTACTTGATTATTCTTATTTTCGATGCAATCATTATTAGTTTATATGAAACAACAGTATAATACAGTTATCGTGAGTCTTTAATAATTGCATATGTTGGTGCTCTTATTAGAATAAAGCGAATATGATATTAACGCGATAATCCGAATTACCTGATACTTTTTAAAGAATTATAACTTATGCACTTCAGTAGTATGCGAACCACTGTGTTAAATTTTTATTGTAATCGATAGTTTGAAACGGACTTGTGTGATCGTTTTTTTTTTTCTACGTTAAGAATGTTTTCATACTCAATGGGTGAAAACACGAGAAGAAAACCACGTCACGTACATCGTTTAATTTAAGGCATTCTGCACAATAAGATTTTGCAATATTTTAAATTGAAAGATATGTGGTCTTTATAAAATATATATCCCTTTTTTGATTGGGATTTCAGGTCTTTAGTTTTAACGGTAAACAAGTGTTCAGTCAGATAAGTCATATGTACATAACAAGTTCTTCTTTTATTTTTACATGTTGATCGTAAAGTACCCCACCACCTTCATTTTCAATGAAAACAGTATTTAAATTACAACAAATAAATTGCGTTAATATTTAATCAATATTTTATGCAGCTTTTGATGACACCCCAATCATGCCTTCAAATGGAAAATATAAAGTTGGTTCCACCGTGCATTAAGAGATGTCTAGTTTCGATAAAATAGTGTTATAAAAATGGGATTTTAATTTTTTTAGGTTCTTGTTGTTTTAACTTGTATTCTTAGTAAATTAAAGTGCTATGATGAATTTTTTTATTTAATTGTACTATTATATGTCAATTACTACAACTGATCTCTTAATAGATTTTTTGAAATTCCGTCCCTCCAATATATTTTAATCAATTTATTCAAACCATGACCTCAAAATATTTTCGCAATAAAGAAGAATTGTTGGTAAATGGTAATTATTATACACTTTTATTATTTAGATTTAATTTTGGCACGAATTCTGTTCAAAGAAATATTATGAAGAGACGTTTTTCAAATATGCACGAGCACATAAATTATATCCTGGTCGTGTATGCCATTAAAGATTTGCTGTTTGGAAATGCATCTTTATCGACAACTTAATGAAATACTTTCCACGCTGTCCATCCATTATAGGAAATCAAAGCATTTGGACTGAAGTTTGTAATTCAGTTATCACATATACAATCTCTTAACAACCTCATTACTTCTAAGATTTAAATACATTGCTTTAGGACTGTTTGTACAATACTTACGCTTCGTTTTTTTACTAAATCATAGTAATCAAGAATGAATAATTAACTTCTAGTCGAGATGTATCTTTATAACTAATTTCTAACCGCCATAACGTTTACCGGTTATTTGATGTAGTTGGAGAGAATTTAAGCTTAGAGCTTCATTCACATACCACTTGTCTTGATATTTGTATTGTATGGAATGTTAGATGCTGTATTATTTATGGAATTTTTGAAATAGACATGTTAACCAAAGGGATCCGAAAAAACGCTGTACATCCTTAATAAGCAATTCAAATATTATCATAGATTTATATAAGATTTGTTATATTGCACGGCTTTTTGACCTGTAATATATTCTATCAAGAAACTGAGTTTTACTGGATTTAACAATTTTAGTCAGAGAGTTCGAGTCATTGAATAACAGGAGGTTTCTTTTCGGTTCTTCTTGAATTAAGAAGTCGGTATTAAAATCAAACTGTCCCCCATCTACCTTATCATTTTTTGAAATAGAATCGTTAATAACCATTAACGGGTATCACCAGAATGAAAGTATTAGCTATCTATCGCCGATTTTCTTACTTCAGACATTACGATGTCAATTCTATACCAGCACATATCATAGAAGCAATAATATTGAGTTCATACATACGTCTAAATGTGCCATAAGAATTTCAAGTAAATATTATGCTAATTTGTAAAACTATTTGTTTTAATAACAAAATGCATGTTTGATTTCAGTTAAAGTTTAATTTCGTTTCGTGAACAGACATGTTCAACGTCTTGGCGCAATCGAGGTCTTTTAGATCATCATTGTTTTTGTTGCGTTCGTCAAACAGTTGACCATGAGTATGTTCAGCGGATCCGATTAAGTAACTGGCGGTGGACTCATAGTCGAGAAGAGCAGACAGGCTTTCGATGGAGAAGTTGTTGGATTCAGATGAAAAGGAACTTCTAGCGCAGACAATTTATTCGTCCAAAGGTGATCGAAATCACGTCAACGTCCTGAGTTCCACATCGCATATAATATGAGTATTGTTTTTTAGTTAAATGTGACGTTTTTAAGCATTGTTTATGATTAATTTGTTCATCAAGTAGCAGTGTTCACTGGATCCGCAAATAGACTTTAAGTGCTGCTCTTACAGTTGTGAAAGACACGTATTTCAAATAAATACTTCATACATTGCCTGAGAGCATTCCACTTCAATACCTGGGGACCGTGATAAGCTTGGACAGAGGCTTCATGCAGGGGATCCGATGAAAAGTAGTTTTTCTTGTCAAATATTAAACGTTCACATTCTTCGACTTCCCTCTTTAAATTAACCATGTTTTTATACCATTAATCTACTAACCTTCTGTAGCAAACTACGTCAGACTAATGTTTTCATTCATTAGAATATACATGTCACTTTTGTTAATAGAATAGAACAGTGAAGAAGGATGACCTTCAGCAGGTGAATCCACCCAAGTTTGAGATGACGGATGACATGGCCAACATGACATACCTGAATGAAGCCTCTGTGCTTAACAACTTGAGGAGTAGATATTACAACGGATTCATTTACGTAAGGAAAACTAACTGCTCAAATTACAGTATTTTTGTCAGATGTTTGAATACTTCTTGATTTCCAGCGGGTTTTTAATGTTCACAAAATACTTTTTCTGGCCTTTGCAATCTCAGCTGACGTTTACAATCTCAGCTGAGTTCGATAATGAAAATTTATTTGTCATTTATATCTATACTGCATGTTTTGAATTAAATGTAGAGCTATTAATTATTTTCCAGTGACTGTTCGGTATTGAAAGACAGTCGGAATTGGATTTTAACTTTCAAGGCCAAGTAAACTTTGCTATCAAAACTTCAGTCTCAAATTTTGAACATAGGGTGCTGATGGTCACATTAATCATTTTTCAGACATACTCTGGTCTCTTCTGCGTCGCTGTGAACCCCTACCGTCGTCTGCCAATTTATCTGGACTCCATCATCTCTAAGTACCGTGGTAAGAGGAAGTTAGAAATGCCACCCCATTTGTTCTCCGTAGCTGACAATGCTTTCCAGTTCATGTTGCAAGGTAAAATTCATATATTTTACTTTATTCTTTTACAATAGTATTTCAGTAACATCCTGCTGACATTCAACTATCCAGTGTTTCTGCATTCCTTACAAGTGTTAGTATGTCTCAGAAATTAACTGACAACTTCACCACAATAATGTATTCGACATAAAGTCTTCATTCAATCATAGAATCTGCGATCTCATGATACGGAGTTTAAGGCGTGCATGTTTAGGACAGTAACCGAGTTTTATTTGGCATTGACTTTGCTTTGCACTGGAAGCTACACTAACGTTGTTTGAAAGCAAACATATTTTATTGTTTCCGCCAGTAACTGAGCAAGACATTTTTATCAAAACTTCGAAACTTGACGTACAGAAGCATACCGACGCCTGGTTTCAGACTGAAGTTATTTAGGAACTGGTTTCCATGGTAACATAATTTCTAAGCTTACCTGTAAAATTCTAGGCAAATCCCAGCAATATAATTTCTTGTGAGTTTTTGAGCAGCTTTTACCGTTATCTCTAATGCAGGAAACATATGTTCGTACTTAAAATACATCACACGTGTCTTCTTGATAGTTATGAAGTGTACTTAATCTGAAAAAAATAAACACTTTCGTTTATTCATTCAATAAATAATTATCATTCTGAGAAATGTTCATTGAAGTGCTTTGACTGGCGCCATTCTTACTTTATAACGATGCAGAAGCTTGGATATTCAGCTAAAAACTCTTGGCGAACAAGTAGAAATACCCTTGAAGCGTCGAACGGAACAAACCAGATATTATCACACTCGTTTCGACTAAACTTGTTCGCGAGAGGCAATGAGATGTGCAACAACATGTACAGTTAATATTTCACGTATTCATGTACTGGCAAATCAGCTTGGCATGAAACAATGATCATTTGCGAATTCACAGACATATGGTTAAGACAAAAATAATAATAAAAATATGCCGTATACATGTATCAATAACAATATATAAAATCTTATGAAACATACTTAATACAAAAATGAATTTACAACAGCAATAAACTCAGAAGGAAGGTACATATTTAATCGTTCAGTTGTCTTGTTATGACATTTCTTAAGATATGATAGAGACAGGTACCATCGTTTCAGCCAACATTTTCTTCATCTTTTATTGTCGTGGCTCTCAAAATATATTACTGTGAGCGGAGTTTTCACCTATAAACAACCTTAACGCATAATATATAGATCAATTACTTTTTAATTTTTTGCAGATCGTGAAAACCAGTCAATGTTGATCACGTGAGTTTCTTTTTGTCGTTTACAACAGAACAGATATAAACAGACATTCATTTGCCGTTATACTACAACTCATTTCTATAACTTACTTTAAATGAGCATTTCGTCACTATAAATTATTTTGAGATTAAATCTATTCTATATATGTCTCATTTATCAACAATTACTTGTCTATGTCTACTGATTTTTCTTCCCTGTACACAGCGGTGAATCTGGAGCTGGTAAGACTGAGAACACGAAGAAAGTAATCATGTACTTCGCCAAGGTGGCCGCTCAACTCCAGAAACAGACGGAGGAAGAGAAGGCAGCCGCCGCAGCCTCCAAGAAGGTAGATACATAACTTCAGGACAATATTTTGTTATGCTTTTGATACAACTTAATACATTGTGTTATATAATATTTTCGAAAGAAAACTGTATTGTTTATTCATAATGGGATGAAACGAACGTGATCCATGTCTTTTGATTGATCTTGATCACAGGGTACCCTTGAAGACCAGATTGTGCAGGCTAACCCAGTACTTGAGGCTTACGGTAACGCCAAGACAACCCGTAACAACAACTCCTCTAGATTCGTAAGTGCTTTGAACTGTTAATGTATTCTTACCCTGAATGTTGACCTTTGAAAACAATGATAAATGAAATCCAAGTTTTAATTTAGTTTACAATTATCCAGTAAACATTTTTGTCTTGCCATCAGAAACCTTTTAAGTTCTGTTGTAATGTTATGATTCCAAAGGTTTATTGTAAGTGCCCACCTTAATTTACCACAGTCTTACCACTAAAAACTTCTACTGTTATTTCTTTCACTTGCATTGCCTCAAAAAGTGTGTATATAGCAGATAGTTCATACTTCCTTTGCTAATATGTACTAATTACAGCATAATCAAACTGGCGGAAATGCACGTGAGAACAAGACGTGCATTTTATAAACAGCTATATGTATTTTCCCCACAGATCCGAATTTCCTTCATTTGAAAGTACATATTTTTATAAAAGGAAGTTTGAACTAAATGCTGACAAAATAAATACTTTTATCCCACCCTTCTAGTCCCAACTTGCCTTACCTAAAGACCGAAAGTAATTTATTTCATTCCTATCACGTGCCGCAAGGGTGTAAGCGAGACAACTCTGCTTAATTTCACTTCCACCCTTGATCACCTTCCTACTACTTTGCTGTATTTGTGTGTACCTACATTAGCATCTGTACCGTTAAACTGTTGGCTCGTATGCATCGATATTCTGAGTAAACCTTCATTGCCTGTTATTATTCTCATTTAGGAATCATAAGTACATACAGAATCATAGCGGGGATATGGGATATTTTATTTCATAAGCTAAACGATTTTCATTTTCGAAAAATATTTTCTCTATTTCATCTCGTGACCACTTAAAGTAAATATTTTTGGAAAAATAATTTGCGTTAATTTATCTTGTGCCCACGTGATAAAATGACGCTAAATATTTGTCCAAAAATATTTTCTTTCAGTTTATCTCGTGGCCACGAGATATAATTGAAGTTTCATTTTTTTAGCAAATTCTCTCAGCTTATCTCGTGGCCAAGAGATAAAATGACGGACGTTAGTTTTTAGTTTTTGAAACATACTTTCATTCAGTTTTTCTCGTGGCCACAAGGTAAAACAGAAAAAATATATTTTGAAAATAAAAATCATTCAGTAAACCATGACATAAAATAAAAATATATGCCCTCTCTATGCTTCCATAAGCACACTTTGTGGGAGTGTGGTTTTTCCTTTTACTTTTCAAGATTTGTTGACATTCTGGAAAATCTAGAGCAAAGTTCAGTGCATGTCTAAATATATTCCCAGTAAGAACCCAGAACTTCGATACATACGTGGTCTGTTTACTACCCACACTTTGTCCTATTATTATATACCTTTATAAATTCTGTAAAATTACGGCTTGTATCTCACAGTAAATATGAGCAGGCAGAAAACATATTCCGTATTGCGCTATGCTGAAATACACTCCTGTAATGCGCGTGTTGGCCTTCTGGACCTGATTTTACAACAGTTACTTGGAAGTGTTGAAATTTCTTACATCATCTGCAACGTTTCGGTGTAGAGTGGTGGAACCTATGCCGCGGTATTTTGTACTATATAATCTTTTTAAGAAGCAAGAAAAAAATATTATTTCGATTTGCCTATGCAAAAACTTTAAAGTTATCCTCTTTTATCGAAACATTTTGTGATGTGCGTCTTCACTGACTTAGTCGTCTCGTTGCTATCCACACGGCTTACGGAAAGGTGAAAATTCGCCCCTAAGGGAACCTATGCAGGGGTAGTAATATCGATTAAACAAGGACGAAAAAAAATTTCAGCAGGCTAAAAATGACAAACAAGCATATGGGGAATATATATTTAGAACCTTACTCATTTATTATGTGAAACAAAATAAATGGGGATAAATTTAGTATGTGCCTCAAATGTGTATATTTCCCTTTCCGAATGTGTCACCGTTAGAACAAAGTTAAAACGATAATATTTGTTTAAAAACAGAATGTTCAAGTTTTAAAGATTCAAACAACGACAGTGATTAACTCGCTAAGTTTTCTACACTTCTTTTGTGGGTAGGAAATTTACTTCTCTCACACTGGAAAAAAACCATTTGGATTTGTCAAATACTAAGACAAAATCGATTCTTTTTCATGGTTCAAGGCATCGTAGTGTAGCCAGGCGTCCCCATTCACCCACATCTTGCTTTTAAATGTATCTTAAATCTGAGGGTAAGGCATGATTTCTAAAAAACAACTTAGTTTAGTGATTTTACATATTTTTTGAGATTTGTGCGACGATACAGTGCATAAAATGAATCGGCTGCTGATCGTCCTTAGCGGCCCCGGGCGGCTATCGTACTTTTTTGTTGAAAAGGGAATTTCACACTGGTGGGTGTTGAACATGCAGGGATGAAATTTTTTATCAGTGCTTCTGCAGAGAGCATATTTATGAAATACCGCGAGCATAGGAAACCGCGAGCATGGGTTCCACCACTCTAGTCCTTGTAAAATACTATTTAGAATAAGGAGGTATATAATAAAAGGTTCAATACAACAATAGCTTAATCTGGGATGTTATATTCGGCCTCGATCGGATCACACTCGGCGCATGCGCGTCATGGGTGTTCCAAGCCTGGCAACATCCACTCGAGCCGCATACAACATACACAGATCAAGCAACTGTTACAATAACCCTATTACATTATCTGAATTATGAAAGAGCCTTATAGTTTTATAGTTCTTCAGGGTGAAGTGATCCCGCCCATAAACCTACAATCAGCACGAAACTCCTCTAAGGATTTATATTCCTGCATTATACCTTACACTGTACCTTTTACACCTTCTGTTTTAGCATCTACCAGCTGGGTAATCTAGCACCTCAAAATATCCATGTACATCCTCAATGTCGTAAGTATTCCACGTTTTAGTGCCCTCATTATATTATATACATGTATATTAAAGGTATACTAGACCAAAATTTCATATTTGAAAAATATGAACACTTACTATATATAGTTTATTTAAACATAAAATTAACAGGTTTGTGCGTATTGACAGTATTCAAAATAGTACACATTGAATACATGTATAGCTAAACACAGTATAAATGTTTACTACCACTGAAAATGTGGAAGTTTATAAAAATCCACTGTTACTGCATGACATTTAATTATGTCTGTAGCTCTATATAAACAATTTAGGACTTTCAACATTTGAAATAAATATCTAAAGATAAAATATTATATTGGAAACTTGGCTTAATTTATTCTTATGTTAATATACTTTGACATTCCGATACCTTATGCTAAGCGCGTGCAAACCATCTGTGTTTATTTATAAATCTTGACCTTTTATATGCATCTACAGGGTAAATTTATCCGTATCCACTTTGGTCCTACTGGAAAAATCGCTGGAGCCGATATCGAGACTTGTAAGTGCAACATTTGTGGCATTCATTTTAATTAAACATAAAATACATTTGATATAAAGAGGAGTCGTACATTCTCCATGTATATGAAAACGTCAGCTTATCGGTCTTGTGTCGTAATACTGGCACGTCAGTATTCCCAGGTCTTGATCTAGTCGTAAGATATTGCCAGACGCATTATTTTCTTTATATATGTAGTTTTACTGTGTTTGTTTCATATCTGATTAGGGGTTTTATAGTTATATGAAATCGCGATGATTGGTTGGGTGTTAGGATGTTTGACCGTTGATACATTCGACCTAAGTCTAAAAATTAAAGGCAACACGGAAATTCTTGATAATTAACAAATATGTATATTTTTCATACAAAAGCACCTTTCAGCCGCATCGTTTCATATATACTTTTTTGCTATTCAGACCTGCTAGAGAAGTCTCGTGTAACTTACCAACAATCGGCTGAGCGAAACTACCACATCTTCTACCAGATTATGACAGACGTATATCCAAAATACCATGGTAAAGCTTCACACCTTCCTTGTTATCCCATTTTAGAAATCATAATTGTGTATCTTTAGATCAAATATGATAAGTTAACTCTCAGACATTTTCAGTACAATGAGAACAAACCTGGCTACATAGAAATAAATAGTTTAATTGATATTAGATTCAGAATTTCATGTGATAAATTACTTGGAGCGATGGACTAATCTGTCGCCGGCTGAACCTGGTGTTCGAGGCAAATACCGTGCGTTGATGTCATGGCGATAAATCACTCCTTCTGAGTTGAGCATTATAAAACTTGAGAACTTGAAAGGCATATTTCAGAGAATGAACTCAGTTCTACATGTATAATGTGGAAGAGTGGTTTCCTAGGAAGATGACTTTAGAATGATTCGCAGCTGCAAACTTTCTTCATTTTCATCAAATCATGATAAAATAAATAAGTAAATTGAATTTTTTTTATGATGGAGGCGACTGTGAAATACTTGTGTGCTGGTACGCCTAACTGTAGACTTACAAAGTCTGTTGAGATCAAGTTATCTGTAATAAAGTTTATTCTTTCTTCATACTGACACTGATATTTTCTAAGAAAACCATTTTCTCTCTAGGCTCATTGTAAATGTTTTCAGAAAGTGCTATCAAAGAGGATTGATTTTATGGCCAAGTGCTTTACATTTATGACTCTAACGACTGATGCCAGTCTAGCTTAACTGCGGAATGTGTATTTTCCAGTCTAAATACATTAACGTTTTCTTCCGTTATAGAGATGTGTTTGATTCAGCCTGATGCGGGTCTCTACTCTTTCATCAATCAAGGTGTACTAACAGTGGACGGCATCGACGACAATGAAGAAATGAAACTCACTGATGTAAATATTTTTGATCAATTGACAGAGTGGGAGTGAAAAAAGGCGAGAATT
The DNA here is from genome assembly GCF_021730395.1 of Mercenaria mercenaria. Taxonomy (NCBI): domain Eukaryota; kingdom Metazoa; phylum Mollusca; class Bivalvia; order Venerida; family Veneridae; genus Mercenaria; species Mercenaria mercenaria. Next base: position 84,559,560 of record NC_069362.1, on the reverse strand, counting down.
AAGTCAGCAATTAAAATCATTTTTATTTGCAAACGTTATTTAATACGTGTAGATTATAGAAAACATTAGTTCAATTAATAACGTATGATTCGTTCGGTTTTATACAACATTAATAATGTATGAAATGTATTAACACTGTAAGTGAATGGTAATTCCGTACTAAAGCACTAGCATTGTCAGTCCAGAGGACCAAAGTTCGATTCCCGGCATTGGCACTAGAAATTTGAAATGCTATTTCTCACTTATGAATGTCTTGTTACAAACGTGGAGCTGCGCGGTAGATGGGAGGGTGTCAGGACGTCATGTATCTTAGCTCTTCACCGGGTACGTTAAGGAGCCAGACTGTCTGTTCAAGAAGAGTTAGACATCTCTCCTTCTCCCTCTCTTCGCTCTGTCTGTCTGTCTGTCTGTCTGTATGTCTGTCTGTCTGTCGATTTCTCTTGCTTTCTCTTGCCCCTGTCTCTCTGGTCTGTCAGATCGCTCTTTATCTGTACTAGTAGGGAATGCATTTCGCGCGCTGAGTGGCTGTGTTTGTATGTAAAACACCCCTGAACGTGCATACAATGAATACTTTATAAATCTGGTAAAATACAAATCAACATGTTTGTCTTTAGGAAGCCTACGATGTGTTGGGCTTCACCCAGGACGAGAAGAACAGCTTGTACAAGATCACTTCCGCCATTGTCCATGCTGGTGAGATGAAATGGAAGCAGCATCCAAGAGAAGAACAGGCGGAAGCCGATGGCACTGCTGGTATGTTTTCTAAATTTTTATTTGAATTTTTTATTTTAAATTTACATGCTATTTTTGATTCCTGATCATAACATTTAAAACTATTTTTTTCGTATTTTCGTACTTTTGTATTATTTGTCATTAAAATGTGTTTGTCAAGTACCTAATGTCAGCTTTGAAAATTCAACGTAGTATGGATACATATATGGGTACATAACGACACAGACTGTTTGAAGACCTGCACATTTTGTCTGATAATATAAAGTACTGGATGGTTTTCTATATAAAAAAGAATGCACTGATGCCAACTTAGTTACTGTGTTCACATAAGTTGAACAGACCGCAACAATTTTTCTTTTTACAGAAGTACAATTTTTCTTTTCAATCCAATATTAAATATATTACAAAAAATTCCTTTAATTCAAATGTGTGATTATTATTATTATTTATTTTAGGACATAGTACACAATACAAACAAGACAAACAAATAACTTTTAAATATCACGGACAAAAAGTGGCAGATATTAAGAATCAACATTTAAAACAAGACATTATAAAAATTAAAACAAATTAGACAATTAGCATTTATAAAACCTTAATAGCGTACTTTTACTGCGAATAAATATATGTGCATGCATATATATATACATATATGCATACATATACCTATACACACACACATACAAACACACACACACACACACTCACGCACACACACACACACACACACCAAAAAGGGAAATGACTATAAAAATTGAAAAATTTGTACTATGTGCCTATGGATAACCCATTAAGCTAAAAGCTTATTCCCAATGTGGTCCATGTGAAAAATTGACATGCCCAAAGTTATAAAACCAACTGAATAATATATAAAAAAAATGAAATCCTTTGTCAAGATTTAGGTTTAAAACGGGAGTAAAAGTAGGCTCCTTATGCATAATTAAAATGACTAGAGAATAAAAATAATATTACATTATTAATACTGATCAACGAAGATAACGTCACGTTCAGTAATACAGAAATGGGTCTCCAGACTCTCTCTTGTCATTTCTTGTAAATGAGATTTGACAGATTTCTTAAAGTGGTTAATGTTCTTTAAGGATTTAATTCTTTCAGGGAGTGCATTCCATTCTTTAATGTCATTAAAATAAAAAGTTTGTTTTATTAAAGAATTACAATGAGGTAAAACAAAGTTATAACCACTGGAGCGAATATTGGCCTCATTACAAAAAGTGAAGTTTTCTCTTAGACAGATTCAAATGAAATACCATACTATTTGCGTTGGGCCTTACTTTCGTTTCAATACGCTTATATTGCACATTATCAGAGGCTGAAAAGGTCGCATTCCTGCTTGGTGTCAACAGTGGTGACCTTTTGAAGGGCTTCTTGAAACCAAAGATCAAGGTCGGTACGGAATTCGTCACACAGGGCAGAAATAAAGATCAAGTAGTATATTCGGTCAGTGCCATGGCCAAATCTACCTACGCCCGCATGTTCGACTGGCTGGTCAAGAGAGTAAACTTAACCCTTGACACAAAAGCGAAGAGGAATTACTACATTGGTGTGTTGGATATTGCCGGTTTCGAAATTTTTGACGTAAGTTATTTTTGTGCTTTAAATATTTTAAGTATCGTATTGTGTGTTCGTTCGGCGACTGTATTCAATCCTAAGTAGAACTTTTTTCATGGTTGGCAGCTAAAAGAAACACGCAAAACATAGTTTTGCCGCTTTTTAAATATGATAGACATACCTTATATCTGTGGAAAAATGCTTTACAGAAAAGGTGTTACTGCATTTAAACAATATGTGTATATAAAGAGGTGGTTTTTATAAGATGGTAGTGTTTGGTTTTCACAGAAGCATCAGTTAAGTGGCCTGTAGAATGTCTTTATCATCTGCTTTGTCAGTTGTATTCATTGTTATTCCTGGTGTCTTCCCCCGCCATCAAAACCATATTAGCTAACTTGTGTCAGAGTGATTCTAAACACATTACACAAACCTCAACGCGTACGGTTCATCACTAAACTTATGACATTTAAACAGCTGATTTCGATATTGCATGTATATAATATTATGTTACTTGTATACACAATCACTTTTTATTATAATTTTAATGTATTTTTTGTACAATAGTTCAACAGTTTTGAGCAATTGTGTATCAATTACACCAATGAGAGACTCCAGCAGTTCTTCAACCACCACATGTTCGTACTGGAACAGGAAGAATACAAGAAGGAAGGTATCCAGTGGGAGTTCATTGACTTTGGTATGGACTTGCAAGCTTGTATTGACCTTATCGAAAAGGTACAGTATGTCCACATAACGCTTCTTTATACATACAATGTACACTATTAAGTTCTTTAACCAAACTGAATGTCATTAATAGATACGTAAACGTAGATGCACACCTGTTACTCTCAACTGATAATTCATCTCACCTGTTACCCCACCCCGCAAAAAATGCTGAACACTACCGTGAACATAAGTATTGTGTACCTTGTAAATGCTTTCCATAACGTTTTCAAAAGTACACATAATAAATGTGACATTAATAGAAAAGCAGACGATAACAATTTAAAAGACTGCTGAAAAAAACACTGTCCAAACCATCACCGTGCCTCTCCTGCCCCAACTGTCCCACCCCCACCATCCAAAAAAGAAATAAACTAAAGAAGAGCAGTACCCTGAATCGTCTTGGATTTCATTTGGTTTATCAATTTCAGCCCATGGGTATTTTGTCCATTCTTGAAGAAGAATGCATGTTCCCGAAGGCCTCAGACAAAACCTTTGAGGAAAAACTGATGATCAACCATTTGGGCAAAACCAAGAATTTCACGAAACCAGTGAAGAGCCGAAAGGGAGGTGCGAATGCCCACTTTGAGTTAGGCCATTACGCTGGAGCTGTAAGTGATATAAAGAAGAAATTATTGTAAAAGTCTGAATGTAACAAAGATATTTTGTTCAGTTTGGTATAAGGTACGTGACAATACCGTGCAGTAACACAATCTGACTTCGAACAATAACTCGAAACATTTTATAGGGAAAGAATCCTTTTTGAAATTTTGATTTCAAAGAGAAAATATTCGTATACCGTCTTTTACGCGTGTAAGAATGATATTGTAATGTTTACGTTATTGCACTTTCCTTTTGATTTAGACAGCCTAATTACTTTTTTGAAATATATCTATATAAATATATACATGAAAAATAAATACTATTACGTTTGGATATGTGAAGTGTCAATGCATACGCTTCGTTTCCAGATAGAAATTACCTTACATCAAGATCAAATATACAAACAGTTGGAGCCAGTTTCGTGATTAGTTCAAAGTGGCGTACTTGGATTCTCCTGTAGTGCGTTTAACTTAAAAATGTTTCTGGATAATTGAGAACAAAAATGGTTTGTTTTTTTTGGCGTATTTTAATTCAATGACAAATATTTACCACTTGAATGTAACCTTATTTCAGGTACCCTACAACATTACTAACTGGCTTGAAAAGAACAAAGATCCAGTTAACGAAACTGTTGTCGGCATCTTGTCCGAGTCTAAGGAAGCACTTGTTGGCACACTGTTCGCACAGCCTGCTGCACGTAAGATTATTTAAGATGATTTAAATCATTTACATAGTTATTCATACATTGATTTAGGATTTTGTTTCAGCAAAGGTACATTCTTCAAAAGTATTCATTCCTTTTGGATCATTATCTTTGTATTTCTTTTTGTTTTTGTTTATTATTTTCTTACGTTTTTTTAATCGCATGACAAGAAATGAAGATAAAGATGGACCTTTTAAATTGATTAAGAAACCTAAATATATAGTTCAGCGATATTATAGGATTATATACACTGCTAAAGTCGTGAAATGAGAAAGCATACATTTTATAGTCAGAGAGTCGAGATTTGGTTCACTTTCAGTGAAGGAATACCATGTGGCTAGTCTGATCCCAGGTGGCGTACGAAAGGTCAGAGGTTTAACTCTGGTGTCCGCCAGTGTCAGTAGTAATGGAGGGCATAGAGCTTTCCTCCACCATCAAAGGCTGTAAAGTCGCCATATCACCAATTCCCAATCACGGAATTGATGTTACGTAAACCCTAAGGAAATAACAATGACATCTCTAGGCCGAACGAAGTAAAACGATTAAAATGTCACTGCTGGTTTGTCCTACATACAGATGATTTATGTGTAAATTTTGAACAGTTCCAATGTGTAGGACAATTCAGGCATGTATATTAAGCAGTATTGAAACCAGCTTTATTGAGTTGGTTGAATTGTTGAATATAAATTCTCGTCTGAACAACTAGATCAATCCGGTGTATCGTATTGGTGACCGCACAAATTATATACATGTACATGATGTATATATAGAAATCTATGCGTGTGTGTGCTACTGAAGATATGAATTCTTTAGTCTTAGATTATATAAGAAACTAAGTCATCTTTTATGTTTTTTACCCCGTAGAAACATTTTGTGTCTTTTTTTTTATTTCAGCCGAAGGCGGTGGTGGTAAGAAGAAGGGCAAATCATCTGCTTTCCAGACCATTTCTTCTACACACAGAGTAAGTTTATCCTGATATGAATTCGTTTTTTTATGCCCCCGAAGGGAGGCATATAGTTTTTGAACCGTCTGTCTGTCGGTCTGTCGGTCTGTCAGTCTGTCGGTCTGTCCGCATTTTCGTGTCCGGTCCATATCTTTGTCATCGATGGATGGATTTTCAAATAACTTGGCATGAATGTGTACCACAGTAAGACGACGTGTTGCGCGCAAGACCCAGGTCCGTAGCTCAAAGGTCAAGGTCACACTTAGACTTTAAAGGTCAATTTTCATGATAGTTGGGCGTGTCCGGTCCATATCTTTGTCATCCATGGATGGATTTTCAAATAACTTGGCATGAATGTGTACCACAGTAAGACGACGTGTCGCGCGCAAGACCCAGGTCCGTAGCTTAAAGGTCAAGGTCACACTTAGACGTTAAAGGTCATTTTTCATGATAATTGGGCGTGTCCGGTCCATATCTTTGTCATCCACGGATGGATTTTCAAGTACCTACACATGAATGTATGGCACAGTAAGACGACGTGTCGCGTGCAAGACCCAGGTCTGTAGCTCAAAGGTCAAGGTCACACTTAGACGTTAAAGGTCATATTTCATGATAGTGCATTGATGGGCGTGTCCGGTTCATATCTTTGTCATTCATGCATGGATCTTAAAATAACTACGCATGAATGTGTGGCACAGTAAGATGATGTGTCGCGCGCAAGACCCAGATCCGTAGGTCAAAGGTCCTAAACTCTAACATCGGCCATAACTATTCATTCAAAGTGCCATCGGGGGCATGTGTCATCCTATGGAGACAGCTCTTGTTACTGAAGTCAGGTTATACCTTTTTGTTTTATGTTGTAAACAGAAGATATTGAGCCTAGCCTGTTGCGTCTTGCAGAATACATGTATATGCAAATACTGAACCGGTACAAATGTGTAACTTGCGATTCAGGCAGCTGATAAGCTGTGTCGAAACTAACTTTTCTTAGTTAGCAAATATGTGCATACTCGTCTATTCTGCTAAGTGTTGTTTTGTTATTGGTCTGTTGAATTGTGATGGTGGTTTGTTTGTATATTTTTTCTCTACTTATATACATCCAAAATGTATTGATACGGGATCTTCAGGAGCATTAATTACAGCGTTTATAAAGAATGCCATTCTGTGGAGTTTTTTTCAAGGGACGTCACAACGATTAGTTATGTTGCATCCAGTTCTGGTTAAAATGTGTTAGATCTAATCTGTATCATTTGTTCTACCTTTGAATGTCTTTGTTTTCTTTGATTAATTAAAAGGCACTATTCTAAAGAAGATATATCCTATAATCTGTACCCAATTATATGTATGTTTAATTGTAATACAAGGATTATAGTTGATTTTATGCATGTCTAGATATCATCAATTCTTTCCACGTTTTATCTCTGTTTATATAAACGATGCTTATGAATGTATATTATATTTGTTTTACATTTCGTATCTTTAAATAGGAATCTCTGAACAAGCTGATGAAGAACTTGTACACCACCCATCCTCACTTTGTACGTTGCATCATTCCAAACGAGACAAAGTCCCCAGGTGTCATCGATGCCGCCCTTGTTCTCAACCAGCTCCAGTGTAACGGTGTACTTGAAGGTATCCGTATCTGCAGAAAGGGCTTCCCAAGCAGAGTCCTCTACGGTGAATTTAAACAGAGGTTAGTTATTGTATATTATCTGAATTATTTTGCTGTAATATTAATCAATATTCTGCAAACAATAAAAGCTTTTATTTTAAAAGTACTGTCCAGACGACCGGATTTCTACAGGGAAATATATTTTAACCGTCCGTTTAATTCTTAGAAACGTTATATGATCTTTCACATGCAGATTTTTACAATTTCAGATACTCTATCTTGGCTCCAAATGCTATTCCACAAGGATTTGTTGATGGCAAACATGTCACCGAAAAGATTTTGGAAGCGCTCCAGATGGACCCTAATGAGTACAAAATTGGTAACACCAAAGTATTCTTCAAAGCTGGTGTATTGGGTATGCTTGAAGACATGCGTGATGAACGTCTCTCTAAAATTGTTTCCCTCTTCCAGGCCCATATCAGAGGTTACCTCATGCGCAAACAGTACAAGAAACTTCAGGACCAGAGGTATAACAGTGCACCACTTGAAAAAGGGGATATTACATGTAAACGTTATTAGTATATCAAGAAATAAAATTCACACTTACTTTGAAAAAAATACTTATGCATTGTTTGGAGAAAGTCAGTTTCAGAATTTAAAATTGACGTTTTGGGAGACTTGTTTTCTATCTTCGTGTTGTACACATTTTATAGCGCATATAAGACCAATAACCTTTTTTTCAGAACCGGTCTGTCCCGCATTCAGAGGAATATCCGTAAGTACATGGTGTTGAAGAATTGGCAATGGTGGAAACTGTACACAAAGGTGAAGCCACTGCTTAGTGCTGCTCGTGCTGAGGATGAAATGAAACAGATGGAAGAAGAATTCAAAAAATGCAAAGAAGAACTTGCTAAAGTTGAGAAAATAAAGAAAGAACTAGAGGAACAAAATGTTGATTTACGAAGACAAAAAGATGACATGTACTTCCAGCTCCAAGCAGAGCAAGATACCATGGGAGAATATGAAGAAAAAATGGAGAATCTAATAAAGAGTAAGGCTGAATACGAATCGCAGATAAAGGAACTTGAAGAAAGGTGTATGGATGAAGAGGAGGCTGCCGCTGAACTTCAGTCCGTCAAGAAAAGGATGGAAGAGGAGGCTGACAAATTGAAGTCAAATATCTCAGAGCTTGAGGGCACTCTTGCAAAGGCTGAACAAGATAAAACAACTAAAGACAATCAAATAAGAACACTCCAGGGTGAAATGGCACAGCAAGATGAACAGATAGGTAAACTGAACAAGGACAAAAAGAATTTAGAAGACAATCTGAAGAAAACCCAAGACTCCCTTGCAGCAGAGGAAGATAAAGTCAATCATCTCAACAAAGTTAAACAAAAGCTCGAGTCAACTCTTGATGAGGTACATTACAACACTAAAACAAATCATAAACCTACAAAAATAACCGTATATAACTTTGAAATAAGATTGAAATTACAATTGAAATGCGTAAAATTACATCGTAAAGTAGTGTTTTTTTCTGTCATAACTAAAACACATTATTGCTTCAGTTAGTTCAGTGAAATATGTATATATATCAAATGGAAAAATAGTGCGATAGACCATTTACCGCCTGATAGACCATTTACCGCCTGAAAATTACTTTAAAGAAACTTGTGACTTCCTGTTGTTACGATCAGTGTTGTCGCTAATTCGCTTCCTTTATCGTTCTGATGTATTTACACACCATGTTTGTGGTATTGCTAGTAACGCAAAAGGTAGAGTGATTAGCATTTGTAGCTAGGCTCTTGCAAAAATAAATTTTGCTAATATTAGTGTGTACATTTTATGTGTATTGGAAGGATGCGAACTTTTGTTAAAGCTCTTGATGCCAGACAGTTTATTGTAATACATCCTGTTAATTACTAGATAACATGTTTTATGGGAAGTAAAATTCCATAGCCTATATATGATAAATACAACATTACTTCTGATAATTATGGATCACACAGTCTTCCAAATTGCAGTTAGAAAAATAAAATGATACAAGATTATTTTGTGATACAATATAAGTTATTTATTTCAGATGGAGGATAGTTTAGAACGTGAAAAGAAGGTCCGCGCTGATGTTGAGAAGGCCAAGAGAAAGGTAGAACTTGATCTCAAATCTACACAGGAAGCTGTGGAGGAACTTGAGCGTGTCAGGGCCGACCTTGAAGGCAATGTCAAGAAGTATGTTTCAGTCCTTGGTACTTAATGAAATCATTTCAACAATTGTTAAGGAGTAAAGCTGTCAGTATTTACTGTAGTACATTAAAATAAAGATAATGTGAGTTTAGAGTTACATGGATTCGAGATAGAAAATTTAAATTTGAAGTAATATAGAGTGAAGTAGATGTTTTCAATTTGACTTAGTTTCATATCATAAATTATAACGAAAAATTGTGTCAGCGCGACATTAACCCCAAAAACTAGAAAAATCCTAGTAATTGTGAAAATATGTTGAAAGCGGGGCAATGATTTTTGAACAGAAACCGTACGTTTTTCTTTTTTTTTTTACGTTTACATACATACGTGAAAGAATAAGTTATAAAATGTCATAAAATCTTTACAATGTTCCGACGTACTAATGTGGATGAAAATTACCAAAGGGATCTTCATGGCTAGTGGTTAAGCCACTAACTTCCTTTCACTTGTCTTATACCTCTTTGGTAGAAGGAAGCGGTGGTTTAGTGGTTAAGGTGTCAGCCATTCAACAAGTGGGTCATGGGTTCGAGCCCCATTGTGGTCACGACCACTAATTCTCATATGACACCAGTCCTGGTTTTCAAGGACGGTGACTTGAAAGTGGTTCAAATAAGCTTGAGGCTTTCATCACAATCGAGCTAAAATAAATTAGTATAAAATAATTACCTCCGTAGCTCGAAGTTTCATGTCGGGAACCTTCCCAGACGGTTTATGGAAAGTCGTTGGTGCTATCTATCCAGGTACAGGCACGTGCTTGACATAATAAAGAGAGGGGCACCTGATATCTTTCGCCACCATTACAATCTGACAACAGGACATATAATTGTGTCCGTATATCATGATATCCAACAAAAAAGAAACTATTTTACAAACTTAGGTGGACTTCAAGCTATCGTACTTAGTAACACAATGATATTTTCTTATGTGATGAATGTTGTGGGTGTATATAGCGCAGTTAATTCCTATTTGCAAGAAAAGATAGTCTAAGGTTCAAAACAGGTGATTTTAGCTCTGTCTCTTACTTAGGTTGTACATACATGATAAACAAAGCAAGTTTATTTTACGGTATAACAGATATTTACATTTTACTATACAGGAAGGACGCTGAAATCAAATCTCTCAATTCTAAACTAGAAGATGAGCAGAATCTTGTTGCACAACTTCAAAGAAAGATTAAGGAACTTCAGGCTAGAATTGAAGAACTCGAGGAAGAACTCGAAGCAGAGAGACAAGCCAGATCAAAGGTATGAAACGCTATTCGCCGCATTCAAAATCGAAACATTCCTTTTGAACAATTCTAATTTTGTAACGATTTTATGACAACAGCAAGTTATATGATGTACACTGATTAGGCCACAGTTAAACTAAGCTAATGGATATTCAGTGGATATTCAGGTCAGTAAAAAATTCATCGTAGAAGAGCGATTGTCTTTAAATTTCGTTAATTGTAAAATCGCCATTTCAGTTTCTGTTCTATTGTCCTTTACAGGTAGAGAAACAGAGAACTGAACTCAGCCGCGAGCTCGAAGACCTCAGTGAACGTCTCGACGAAGCTGGTGGTGCCACTGCCGCTCAGGTTGAATTGAACAAGAAACGGGAAGCTGAACTTCTGAAGCTTCGCCGTGATCTGGAGGAGCAGGCTCTCCAATCTGAGTCTCAGATCGCATCTCTGCGCAAAAAGGCAAATGATGCCGCAAATGAGATGGCAGACCAGGTCGATCAACTTACAAAGACTAAACAGAGGTAAATAAACAGACTGGATGAAAATAACACGAGGCTTTCCAAAATACTAGAAGCTCTCATTGTCTTTCATACAATATCGTTTATTTCCATTTGAAAAGTACATCTAATTTCTTGGACATCACAAACTTAGTTGATTGGTTTCTATTGATAAGTAGTAAAAAGAATAAATATTTTAGTGGAACTATTGATTCATCTTTTTTTGAACTTTCAGATGGTTTATTTTCTTTTGTAAATCTTTGTATTATGTAGTCACTCTGTAACAGTTCATTCGTATAAATTTTATATGGGATTGCACAAGGTATGTCATTAAACAATAGATCATTATTCCAGGAGTAGATTTTTGTAACGTGTTAATGAGTGTTATGTTGGCATTTGTATCATCATAAGATAGTATGTTCGCATTGCAAACTATCAAGCTGACCTTGTGATATTAAGTTACCATAATATTCTTTCATAAGAGTCTGTAATAAAAGCTTGTAAGACAAGTTAATAGGGAAAATGCACAGAAAGTTTTCTAAACTTTATTTTAGAGTTGAAAAGGAAAAGATGCAGCTTAAAGGCGAAATTGAAGATCTTCACGCACAAATAGAGCATGTTTCTAAAAATAGAGTAAGTAGATTATAAGTTGAAGCTAAGTTGTATGTATTCTTGTTGCATGTACCTAATATCTATCCTCTCTATAAATACTTTATAAAGCTGTCAAATTTCACAGAGCTATATTGCTAGACCCATTACAGAGTAAAAATCCTTACCTCATCTTGAAGAATTATCCTAAAACTGATATAAAATGAAGAGTAAATGTAGGTATCAATTATCTTCTAAGAAAGAGTTTTCCTGTCACTTTTGCTTTCCGCAAATCACAACCAAATTTACTGTGCCTTGACCTTGTATTACGTCTCGTACTAAAGTTCAGTTTTATTTCACCCAAAATAACCTTATAACACAATGAACTTTAAAAACAAAACCATGTCATTACCCGCCCCACGCCCCCTACTCTACCTTCACAAGGTGAAAAATTAGTGTTCAGTAGTGTCAGCCATAACGACACAACTGTTTCTCCACTGAAACCTGGCTATGGTATTTCATTAAAAAGTTTTATGGACGATTTAGCTGTCAACTTTATAAAAGGATATATATATATATATATCTTAATATTAACCCAGTTCTTATGAGAACAAGGAGTTTATCTATAAGTTTCATGTCCTTTTGTTGCATGAAAATAAATTTTGCATACCGTATCTTTAACAGGGCATGTCCGAAAAAATGTCCAAACAAGTTGAGGCCCAGATCTCAGACCTCAATGGTCAGTTAGAAGAAAGTCAGCGAAATATACAGGAGCTCAATTCATCCAAGGCCAGACTGCAGAACGAAAATGCAGACCTCAGCCGCCAGCTCGAGGATGCCGAGAGTCGATCAAACCAGCTCGCTAGAGAGAAATCTAACCTCGTATCGCAGCTTGATGAAGCCAGGCGCACTCTTGAAGACGAGAGTAGGGTATGATTGTTTGCTTAATCTTTAACAAGTAAAAATAAGAATTTTGAATATCTGCTTACGGCTTATCATGTCTAAATTATTTTTGTAGGCTAAATATTGAACCATCTTTAATTACACATATAAGATTTACATTGCATACAGATGATTATTTACTTTTATCGCAGGCTCGTCAGAAACTTAGCACTGAAATCAGAAACCTCCAAGCTGACCTTGACGCTCTCCGTGAGCAGCTCGAGGAGGAATCGGAAGCAAAGGCTGATATGCAGAGACAACTTTCCAGAGCAAACGCCGAGGCTCAGTCTTGGCGCGTCAAGTACGAGAGCGAAGGCCTGGCTCGTGCTGACGAACTTGAGGAGGCTAAACGCAAGCTGCAAGCCAAACTTCAAGAAATGGAAGCAACACTCGATACAGCTAATACCAAGATTAATAACCTGGAAAAGACCAAGTCAAGATTGCAAGGAGAGCTCGAGGATGCTGTAATAAACGTAGACAGAGCCAATGCAACTGTCAATCAACTTGAAAAGAGAAACCGATCATTCGATAAAACAGTTGCTGAGTGGCAAGCTAAGGTTCGCACACTACAGGGTGAATTTGACAGTGTACAAAAGGAGTCTCGTAGTTATTCTGCTGAACTTTACCGCATGAAAATTCAGTATGAAGAATCAGGCGACACCATCGAGTCTCTGAAGAGAGAAAACAAAAATTTGGCTGGTAAATATAAACTACTAGATATTCAGTATTTATCTGTTTACAGGTAAAATTGACGTTTCATTACACGGCTTTAAATAGATATTCGCTGTATAATCTACTTAAAGGAAACTATTTATTCCGGTAACCTATTATGATTATAGGCACTGTTTTCTTTTCAACAAAAAGTATCTGTTTTATGGTTCTTCATTTTATGCTATTAGCAATGATGAAAAAGAATGTTAAATTAATGTTGAACACTTTTCCAGACGAAATCCACGACATGAACGATCAGATGAACGAGGCTGGAAGATCCATACATGAACATGACAAGGCGCGTCGTCGTCTTGAAATGGAAAAGGAGGAGCTTCAAGCTGCTCTGGAAGAGGCAGAGGGTGCCCTAGAACAAGAAGAAAGCAAAGTAGCACGTGCTCAGCTCGAGATTACAACTGTTCGAACAGAAATTGACAGACGCATTGCCGAAAAGGAGGAAGAGTTTGAGAACACACGGTTAGCTTGGATTATATGTTTTCCAATTGATATAAATGCTATTTTACGTTAGTAAGGTCTCAAGTAACAGTTTAAGTAAGTAGTGATGTAAATACAAAGACTATAAGCAATCTTTTAATCAGTTTTTGCGGTATAATTTTCCCATGTTAATTTCAGTTTTATTCTGTGCGACAAGTATGACAATTGGCCATTTACTTCAAAACTGTCGCTTCTATAAACATCCGGCCATTAATAGTCCCGCAGCAAAGCGAGTTAGCGGCTTAAGACTATCAACACGGACGCGTAGGTAGCTTACTCGTCGAACCATCATCCCTGTATCCAAGCCAATCACGCACCAAAACCACGTGTTCGTAAAATGGCGACATGCTTGGTAACGCCTGATAAATCAAACGCTTGCCATTATCTATTTATACCACAACGTTTAAGAACAATTATTAATTTTGCAGACGAAATCACCAAAGAGCTCTTGATTCCGTAAATGCAAGTCTGGAAGCGGAAGCTAAAGGAAAACAAGAGGCCCTCAAAATCCGCAAGAAACTGGAATCAGACATAAATGAACTTGAAGCATCGCTCGATGTTAGTAATAGATCTAGAGCAGATGCAGAAAAGAATTCTAAGAGATATCAGGAGATGCTTAGGGAAATGCAGTCAGCTATAGAAGATGAACAGCGAAAAGCCAACGAAGCCCGCGAAGCTTATGAAATGGCAGAGAGACGTACAAACGCCGTTCAAATTGAATGCGAAGAAATCAGATCTGCCCTGGAGTCTGCAGAAAGAGCACGCAAAACGACCGAGAATGAGCTTGTGGAGACCGCAGATCGTGTAAACGAGCTCGCAGCTAGCCTTCAGAGTGTAGGTAGCCAGAAAAGAAAGCTTGAAGGTGACATTAGCGCAATGCAGGCTGACCTGGACGAAATGAACGGTGAAGTACGATCTGCGGAAGAAAAGGCAAAGAAGGCAGTTTTAGATGCTCAGCGTTTAGCTGATGAACTTCGTTCCGAGAAAGACCATAGTTCATCAATCGAAAAGATGAGGCATGCTTTGGAGTCTCAAGTGAAGGAACTCACCGTACGCCTTGATGAAGCAGAGGCATCTGCTTTGAGAGGGGGAAAGAAGGTCCTTGCAAAACTTGAAACTAGGGTAATTATATTTAAGAACTAATGTATAGGAAACCCGTGTTTTAACGCTATTAATACACGAAAAGAAGTTATACAACCGCGGAATAATTTCACGAGGACGTAGGTCGAGTGAATTATTCTGGCGACGTATAACCGAATTTGAGTGTATTAATTTAAGAAAAACACGATTTTGCTATACATTATTTCAATTCAAATATGCCCTTTATCTACAACAGTAGATAAAATAAATTGCAACGAAAACATCGACGCCATCGCACGTTAACGTGACGTCATTTTAGCATAAGCTTGTTTTAACAGAAACAAGCATATTAGAATAACTATTAGTAGTCTGCAAACTATGTTTTGTACAAATGATGTTAGTTCTGGCGTTAGTGTAGTGTTCTATATACATAAGCTTGCAGCTTAAATTTTTCTTCCTGATTTGACTTCTAGATCCAACAGTTGGAGTCTGAATATGAGGCAGAACAGAGGCGTCATGCTGAAACACAGAAAAATGCCCGCAAGGCTGATCGTCGTCTCAAGGAACTCGCTTTCCAAGCTGATGAAGACAGGAAGAACCAGGAAAGATTACAGGATCTTATCGACAAACTTCAAGGCAAAATCAAGACATACAAGCGCCAGTCTGAAGAAGCTGTATGTAAACTTTTATATGAATCTTTTCTCTTTCTTTCATGTTACAGATGTAGTAACCGTAATATAAACGTTTAAATTTGTCCGATAATAATTGTAGGTTTTGAACAGCTAAATTGGGTTTTACAATTACATTATGAACGTTTTCTTCGCGGATCGATAAAAAGCACAGCCAGACTGCTTGCAGATGATACAATTGTATTTCTTACATAATTTCACCAGACTACCAAACCTTGCACCCTTGACAATGGAAACTGAGCTGGAATTCAACTCCGATAAGTGCGAGTTGTTGCGTATTACTGAAAAAGAACCCCCTATATTTTCCCATAAAATCAGAAATTTTTGCTAAGGTTTATTTTTGCTGTATCCGCGAATTGACTATTTTCGAGAGAAAAAAAACACCTTTAAAAGTATTGTTAGTGTTATAAGGTCCTATCTACTCCACAATTTGGCTATAGATCAGGAATTTTCTCCCTCGCAAAGTAGTCCTAAATTACATGAATTAAATGTTAAGCCTCTCGAAAATTATTTGATTTTTAAATATTTATTCAGTTGTTTCTTTTATTAATCTTGTAGGAGGAAGTAGCAGCAATAAACCTCGCCAAGTTCCGGAAGGTGGCCGAAGAGCTCGAGGATGCAGAGTCACGTGCTGATTCCGCTGAAAACATGCTGCAAAAGGTTCGAGTTCAGAATCGCAGCAGTATGTCAACAGCTCGCAGCACCACTGTTGTAAGTGCGCTCAAAAAATTATACATAATTATAAATTTAACTATATTTGGACCAAAAGAACAACACTTAAGTATTATATCTAAAACAAATGCATTAATGATACAATATGAGAATTGATCATGAAACTATTTAATCGGCATATGAAAAATAGTAAATGGAGTTCAGTTATGAATTGCATCAGATGGCTTCTTAATCGATTTAGCTGAACTCCTTTTTGTCTAGATCTTTTGTTACGTGATAAGGTAAAATATAATTCGCGTGACGTTACGTTATCATAATTTTACGTTATAATTATTATGTAGTTGCCTTCTATATCTGTGACCTTTTTTTCAGATAAAATCGTCCATGATGTCGTCTAGCTCTGAAGCATAGACTACGGATGAAGTTGAGGTAACATGTAATACATTCATTAAATGGTTAAACAACCGAATAGTTTTTCTGCCTTAATTGTGATGTAGCGAAAATGAAGTTATATTTTCAGTCGGGTACTAGTAGACAAGTAACAATATAACTGACCTATGTCTAAGATTTTATACCGACAATATCAGTTCCTTCGTATTATTTAATTCTCGAAGTGTTATATATCAGTCTAGTGTTCAGTGTGTGTTTCTTGTTATAGCAATTATCTAATACAAATTTCAGGAATCCCGATTGTACCCATTAACCCTATCTTGCCGTCCAGTGGGGGTGATGACAACAACTCATGGAGTCCGCAGTTTAGCCAGTGTCTTCCGTATCTTGCAGTCTTCCAGATCGTCATATTTTCACTTAATATACTCTTCTTCCAACTTTTGACATTCAATTTTTCAAAATTCTATCTTGGAAAAATCCAGACACTACAGAAAATTATACCAAGACATTTCCAGACAACCACCGTGATTTCTTTGAAACACCGTTACCTAACTTAAAACTATAACGGCTGTGATATGTGCTCTTACTGTGTACTAAATATGTTTTATTTTGTTAGAAAAAAAAACTCGTTGAAAATGATATAAGGGATATCCATCAGACCTCTGATGAAGGTTTTTTATTCATTGTGGTCGTTTATGATCCCTCATTGGGCGTCAGTATTGTTTGTTACTGTTAGTAAAGTGTATGCCAATTGTTTTGGTAATGCATTGACTTAACTGATGTAGAAAACATGACATCCAGTAGGAAAAAATGTTTGCAATGAAGTGATGTGTTGTTTCTTTTCTATTTTTAACAGCAAATCGTGGTACAAAAAAAAATTACTGTCCATCCACCTCCCCCGTATCCGGGTTTTCTGTAAATTTCGTATTGAATGCTTCACAAATACATCATTCCGGAGACATCAACGGTAATAACAACAAAGTATATAATATTTCTTAAGGAAAATACGCTTTTGACTTCAGTACTAAAATGAATATATCTTAAAAGTTCAAAAAGTTCCTATTTACATCCCTGAAGATATATAGAATGGTGACCGTGGTGCGTAATCCGATAATACATGAGATAAACAGAATGCTAAAATGCTCATTAACATCTGCAAATTACCCCTTACCCTGCTTAATTTCTATAATGAACTTGTCCATTTTCCAATTTAGACAGTACCATTAACTGTTAAAAGGGGTGCTTACCAAAAAGATACTGACTGAATGGCGAACAATGCAGATCTTGATCAGACTGCACGGATGTGCAGCCTGATCATGATCTACACTGGTCGCAAAGGCAGAATCAGGGTTAAAGATCATATATTAAGAAAATAATGGTATATATTATAAGATTTGTGTATTTTGCAAGGTTATTGATATGAGTTTTATGCATTTCGAAAGTTGAAAATGTATGCCTACATTTGGACTGTTAGCACAAGTTTTCTATGTAGACAAACATTCCTATAATTATTAACAGTTTTTGTTTAAAATTGTCGGAGGCCTGTGTTTCACATAAACCATGATTGATTTTGGAGGAAAGGAGAGTCTTTTTTTCGCACAATGTAGCATTGACTTCATTTCCAAGCATAGTTTAAAGATTTAGGATTAATTCGAGGAGTAATTCGAAAATGTATAATGTCTTAAATATTGCTAGAAATGCTATTAAGGATATATATTCGAAAAGTATTGCACCAAAACATTCGTTGTAAATGAAAAGTATGCTAGATTTGTTCAATTAAGTCAAATAACTTTCAGAACATTTCAACGGCTGAGACGACATTTGAGCCGTGCCACGGGAAAACCAACATAGTGGGTGTGCGACCAGCATGGATCCAGACCAGCCTGCGCATCCGCGCAGTCTGGTCAGGATCCATGCTGTTCGCTAACAGTTTCTCCAATTCCAATAGGCTTTAAAAGCGAACAGCATGGAGCCTGACCAGACTGCGCGGATGCGCAGGCTGGTCTGGATCCATGCTGGTCGCAAACCCACTATGTTGGTTTTCTCATGGCACGGCTCATTTACATTGCCAATTAGTAACAAAGCGGTATATCTTAGACTATCAATTATAGAAAAAACAAACACGTAGATTACACAGCAGATTGACAAAAGACAGGTACTATGGCCAAAAGCACAACCTGACACGAAAGATTAATTTAAAAGAAAAAACAATCCGCATGTGAAGTAATTTAACTAAACAACCCACAGGTATGCAAAACCACAAACAAACGAACGAAACAAAACTGACGTTTTATGAAAGAGTATTTTATTCAAACCACGGAAACACATTTTCCCTATAAAATACAACAGACATATATTGAGTTTTTTTCTGTTATGCAAACTGTCGAAAAGCCTAGTGATTAACATTCAACATCGCTATTTGTTTTCCAAACATGTTAAGTTCTCTTAGAAATACAAAACATGTTGGTTACTGTGGACTTCAGCTGAAGAACGTACTGAATATGTCCAATCAATAATGTTGTAAAATAAAACGCTTGCTTCATACATTAAATGCTGGTAGTTACGGACTGCTTGAGAAGATTAATGGCTGAGAAGAGACTACGACTAACGACCAAAACGATACTATAAAAAGGGCAGGACTGTTGCCCAGGGACAACTAAGGCAGCTGGCCAAGAGGCGACTAGGACTGATGGACGACGGTTGACTACAACATGAGGATACTAGGACGAGAGGAGACTAGGACTAGGACAGAGAAGAGTTTAAGACTGACGGACGCGGGGTGACTAGGACGTGGAGACTAATTCCTGTGACAAAGAGTATTCTAGAACTGATGGACAAGAGACGACGAGGAGAAGAGACTAAAACTTGTGACAGACCGGGAACCTGGACTTGTGACAAACAGGAAACTAGGATTTGTGAGAGAGGAGACTAGGACTTGTGACAGAGAGGAGACTAGGACTTGTGACAGACCGGAGACCTGGACTTGTGACAAACAGGAAACTAGGACTTGTGACAGAGAGGAGACTATGACTTGTGACAGAGAGGAGACTAGGACTTGTGACAAACAGGAAACTAGGATTTGTGAGAGAGAGGAGACTAGGACTTGTGACAGAGAGGAGACTAGGACTTGTGACAAACAGGAAACTA